>NC_048530.1:7500955-12811847 GCF_008121235.1 Drosophila subobscura | reverse complement strand
ATGGCAAGGCCAACTGTGCAGCACCGATAACAAAGCGTGCTTGCCGCTAGATTTGAACAATACTTTCGGAAAATAAGGGAGGCCAAGAAATTCAAAGCAAAAATATACATCCGTGGCGTTTAGTTCCCTGTGCCTCACGGGGGCGGGAGAAACCGAAAGAGTGCGGCCCACCACATGTAAACCATTAAATTGCAATAACAATGGCCAATGCCCGAAAACAATTGCTGGCCAGAATCCGTCCGGCCCAAATGTAAACTATTCCGTGCCAGAGGGCACGCACACGAGAGCACCGTGCCCGACTGTTCAGTGCTGTTCAGTCGATCAAAAATGAATGCGGAAAATAAAAGAATCAATAAAATGTAACTTCGGATTTAGTGGGAAAATGGCCAAAGGCACAGAACTGATCAAAGAGGTGTTCAATGCTCACGTATTTAGCATTGATTTCGCATCGATACACTGATGATCCGGGGTAATCGTTTCCTTCCCCTGATTGCCGCCTGCCATCTATTTATAAAACCGAATTTCCTGTTTATATTTTTTATAATACATTTATTTACTCGATACAATAGCAAGGCCATTACCCATTCCATTCCCATTCCCATTCCCTTTCTCTACTCTACCCTATGGCGCCGAACTCATGCGCACCACCTGGGGCATGGGCAGGGTGTCCATGCGCTGCAGCCGTTTGCGCTTCTCGCTGGGAACACCAGAACCCCCAGGACCGCCCGTCGAGTCCATGCTGTCGCTTTGCGTCTCCACCAGCTTCACATGGGCTATGCTTTGGCCGAAGAGTTTCTGCCTAATGCTTGGCCTCTTGGCCCCACCGCTGCGATGCACAGTCGCCTCTGTGGTGGCACCAGACGCACGCGGCGCACGTCCTGGCCGCTCCCCGTGCCCATCGGCGCTTAAACGCTGCCGCTGTCTATGGCGGCGCTGTTTCTTGCGATGCTCCCCGTTCGGCAGCAGCTCGTTCACGTAGTGCAGACTGCTCGTGGCGCTACCACTGCCGCTGCAGCTCTGCTGATCCACATCCGTGGGCGTGTGTCCGTGTCCATAGCCGTGCGAGTGCTTCAAACGCGAATGTTTTTCCTCCAGCTCGCTCTTGTTCTTCATGGCCACCTCCTCGATGTTTTTCCTGCAGAAAAAAAAACAATTAATTAATCTCTATTAATATTAAAATAAATATTTTTTTAGAGGAACTTATCCTACAAACATGGCACGTTTGTGCTTATCCCTTTGGCGCTGGCAAACTGCCCTCCCTGTCTGCCTGGGCATATGATCTTCCATGCCACACGATGGTGTACGTAGCCATAAATCAGAAATCAAGGTATTGTGTGTTTTGTTTTGAATGACTCACAATCGCGTCACGACGAACAACTTACGCGCGATTTAAGATCCAATATTTCCTTAAGATTCTCCTGAATGATTTCCTCATCGGACATCGAGGTAAGACTCTTTTTGGGCACCAGGGCGGTGAGGCCGTCTGGGGATTTGGGTGCAGCGGCTGTTGCCTTTGTCGCGCCTTTGCTGCTGGTGCTGCTGCTGGTGCTGGTGCTGTTGCTTGTAATTGTTATTTTGGGCATTTGGACTGGAGCCATCTTTTGGTTGTCTGGCAGGCGTTTAACGGCTGGTGGGGCAGCCATCGGTTCACTCGATTCGATTTAATGGCGCTGGCAATTGGCCGCGAACTAAAAACCTCTAAATGGCACGAAAAATGTAAATTGGAGATCGAACGCGACCGGCCAGTGACCATTGAGCGAGTGAGAGGCGGAGCAGACCAAACCACACCAGACATCATCGACGAAAGTGTTATTGTTGCCTTTTTGTTTCTGCCATCGTGCCGTGCTTCGGTTCGGACATTTTTTGCGGCCGAGCATTTGTTGTTAAGTATTTTGGAATCCAAAAACAGTTTATTTACATTGCAGTAAATAATTCTCAAGATGCGAGCATGTGTCTGTCTGTGCATATGCATGTGTGTGTGTGTGTTTGTTTGCCAAGTTCATACTTGCAGACGAAACGCAGCTAGCAGGCAATTCAATTGTTTATTTTTCAAGCAAACCGCTTTTTTTGAGTTGCCATTCCCAAGGGTATCGAGTACATGTGCAGTATCGATTGATTGGACACTATCGCACCGTGACGAACACAAACACATTGTCGATGAGTTAAACATCGATGTCTGCCTCCAGGTAGTCGATGTTTGAAACAAATATATGTATTTATTTCGATTACATATGAGCTTCTAACAATCCCTACTTGTAGAAAACTAATTAATCAATCAGAGATTAAATATTCTTTGCTAAGACTGCAGCTAGCTTGAAATATTGAATTGAATACATTCCGTATATTGAAAATTAGAAGGTATACTTCGGTATATTTTTGAGGGTCTGCCGGTATATTTTATCGTCACGGAAGCGCCACCCCGTCCCTCCCGTTTGTCATTGCTCTGAAGTTTGGTGAAAATGCAAGCAAAAGTTAACACAGGGCAAACAAATCGTGATCTTTAAGGCGGAGTAACCCAAGGGCGCCGCGGGCTTGCCAAATTCCACTAAACCACACCCCCCAGCCCCAATTCCGAGCGAGCGAACGAAAGCGTAAGGATTCGCTGTCGTCGTCACACAATATGTCTCAATCGCATCGAGACCGAGGTGGCGGTGGCTCCGGCCCACTGCCAAATCGTTGGCTGTATTGCCCCAGGAAGAGTGAATCGATCATTGCCGAGCGCTTTCTGGCCTTCAAGACGCCACTGAGTCAGGCGTTCAAGGACAAAATGCCCATCGAGTGCACCTTTCGACCCGAGATGCTCTTCGACTACTGCAAGACAGTTAAGGTACATATCCCATTACGCGTCATTAGCCAAAACCTCCTAATCCCAATCCCAATCAATCGTATCCCCCCGTATTTCCAAAGCACAAGCTAGGCCTGTGGGTGGACCTGACCAACACGAAGCGCTTCTATGACCGCTCGACGGTGGAGGAGCGCGGTGCCCAATATATCAAGCTGCAGTGTCGCGGCCATGGCGAGACCCCATCGCACGAGCAGACTCGCAGTTTTATTGAAATTGTCGACAACTTCATCACGGAGCGTCCCTTCGATGTGATCGCCGTCCATTGCACCCATGGCTTCAATCGCACCGGCTTCCTGATTGTCTCCTACATGGTTGAGCGTCTCGATTGCTCGTTGGAGGCAGCCCTATCAGTCTTTGCCAGCGCCCGGCCGCCGGGCATTTACAAGCAGGACTATATCGATGAGCTATACAAGCGCTTTGAGATGGGCGAGGAAGCCCCCCAGGCGCCCGAGCAGCCCAACTGGTGTCTGGAGTACGATGACAGCAATGGCGACGATGACATACTGCAGAGCAGAAAGCGCCCCAACGATGACACCAGCTCGTCGTCCACATCGCAACAGGCAGCAGCTGCGGATGGCGAAGACGATGCCGATGACGTGGATGGAGAGGAGGGCGAAGGCGGCGAGGCCAATGGTTCGAAGAAGAAGCGACGACGTGAGATGGTAGTCAGGAATGCCGCATTCATGGATGGCGTCCCTGGCGTACGACAAGTTTGCGACCAGCCGCGTTTGGGCGATCTCCAGTCTAGGGTGCAAAACTGGTGCCACTGGAACAAGAACGGCTTCCCCGGCTCCCAGCCAGTGTCAATGGATAGGAGTAATATCAAGCGACTGAGCGAGATACCCTACCGCGTGTCCTGGAAGGCCGATGGCACACGCTACATGATGCTCATCGATGGACAGGACGAGGTGTACTTCTTTGACCGCAATCACTCCTGTTTCCAGGTGGAGAATGTCACATTTCTCGATGGCAAGAATCTAAACGATCATCTCGATGGCACACTAGTGGATGGTGTAAGTTTTTTTAAAATCTTTTGTTGACTGCTCACCTCACCGATTGATTGGGGGGGATTCTCTTTGCAGGAAATGGTGCTGGACAAGATCGCTGAGGGTGTAATGCCGCGTTACCTCATCTATGACATTGTTCGCCTCTCCAATCGGGATGTGCGCGAGGAGCCATTCTTTCCCAATCGGTTGGATTACATCAAAAACGATGTGATAGGTACCGAAGCGACCCACTTGACTGATTATTTTGTGCCTTAACTAAGTGTATATTTCATGGCCGGTTTAGGTCCCCGTATTGAGGGCATGAAGCAGGGCATTATTGTCCAAAAGCTACAGGCATTCAGTGTGCGCCGCAAGGATTTCTGGGAAATTTGGATGTCTGCCCGACTGCTGGGCGAAAAGTTCTCTCGCTCGTTGGCCCATGAGCCCGATGGCCTCATATTTCAACCCTCTCATCAGCCCTACACAGCCGGTGTTTGTCCGAATGTCTTCAAATGGAAGCCCCATGAGCTCAACTCTGTGGATTTTCGCTTAAAGATCATCACAGAACGTGGCGAAGGGTAAGCAAGGAAGTAGATCTTTGTAGAGAAATCTTTGACCCATGTCTCCTGGCGTTTTAGTTTGCTAACCAAAAAGGTTGGCTTCCTCTATGTGGGCGGACACGATGCACCGTTTGGGCGTATGCAAAAGTTGACCAAGGAAATTCGAGATGTGGACAACAAGATTGTGGAGTGCACCATGAATCAGTTTGGCAACTGGGAGTTTATGCGAGAGCGAACAGACAAGAAGCATCCAAATAGCTTCAATACAGCACGCGGTAAGTAGAAGCACATTTTCCTGCTACTCTTTACGAAATTCTGTAATGAAATGTGTCACCCCCTCTCTTTCGCTGTGGCAGCCGTTGTGGAGAGCATAAAGCATCCGGTTACCAAGGATTATCTGCTTAATTATATTGCCAATTGTGGGTTCCGCGATGATCATACCATGATGCCGCCACCTAATAATGCCCATCATTCCCATGGGCAGCATGGCCATCATCAGGGGGCAGCACATGGACCGCATCGGTTCGTTTGAACACCGACACACTCTATACACACCTCACAACCATCTCTCACCATTGACATCCACCATCCACACCTGGAAACTAGGAAATTAAAACAAAAACAAACAAAACAATTGCCCCACAAGCTAAAGTCCCAATAAACATAATTTAAAGAGCTAAATTGTAATCACTTTTGGTGAGGATTTATGTGGATAACATTTATTATTTATTTATTAACATTTATTAGTTGTGTTTCGTCAGTTGATCAGGCTGCCATTCTCGCGCAGTGGCTCTTCCTGCAGCTGCCCCAGATGAAGCAGAGCCACCAAAGCTGCTCCCTGTTCGGCCTGCTTTTTGTTCTTCTCCCAGAAGGTGCTGCTGTAGCGTTGCCCATCGTAGCTGCAAATGGCACGGAACAGTTTGTCGCATTGCTGCGTCTCATAGCCAGGCGGGGACTTGCCCGTCCTACCAGCATACACATACAGTACGGTCTTGGGCAGATGATTGTCTACACAAAAGGAACTCAAATTAGTCACAGAAAGAATGGCTCAAAGGCTTACATACCACTGGCATAGGTGGACCTTAAAAATGGCATGCTGCGGCAAATGACGCCCTCGAAGTCATCGGTGATGGCAGTGGCTGCCTCCTCCAGCTTCTGTCGCTTAGCCTGCGCCTCGGGTGGCTCCACCTCAGCGCGTCCAGAATTGCCCAGGGTGCGCAGCTCTTTTTGTTTGCGCCGACAGTAGTCGCCCAGGTGCCAGATCTCGCATATCTGCTGCAGCGTCTGGCATTGAAGGAAGCGCTTGCCGCGCGGCGTCTCCTGCAGCTCCTTGAGCATATTCTGTACACAATATTTGGCATTATGCGGCGCATTGTCGTAGTCCACACACAGACGCAGATACTTCTCGATGAGCTCATCCATGGGCAGGAGACCGTCACGCCGGAAGATGCTAACATTGATTTGAGCGGCACGGGCCACCATCACGCTATCGGCGCCACATTCCAGCTGAAATTTCAGAATATCCTCGTACTTTTGCATATTCCGGGAGCCACCGTTGGCAATGATGGGTATGGAGACAGCCTTGGCTACGGCACGCAGCACATCGGGATGCGGGCGATGCTGTGGTCGCTCGTCGCGTGTCCTAGCATGAATGCCTATGGCCGCTATACCCGTGTCGGCCAGCTTCTCCACCAGACTAATAGTGTCATCCAGATCGGGAAGAATTCGGATTTTGCAGGTCACGGGAATGTCCAGATTGGAGCACAGTGTACGCAGAATGAGGGCAGCCTTGTCGGGGTCCGCCAGCAGGGCTGCGCCCATGCCGCCCTTGATGGAGAACTCCTTGGGGCAGCCCATATTGATGTCCAGGCCGGAAATGTCCTGCTGCAACAGTTTGCCCACGGCCAGAGCACGTGTCGCATCGCTGGTGCCCATTTGTAGGACAAGCCGCGATGTCTCCAAGGCACAAGTGCGAAATACCACCGTCCCATCCGAGGGATCCACAAAGTCCACTGTGCCCAGGGCGGCTACAGCGAGGAAAAGGCGTTTAAAAAGTTTTTTAAGGCAGGGCTGTGGTCCACTCACGATTATGCCGCCGGATGCTTTTGATTAGCTTCAGATCAATCAGCTCCTCTGTGTAAACGATGTCAGCGCCCATTTCAAGGGCCAGCAGACGCATGGGCAGCGTGCCTACCCGCACCATGGGTGCCAGCATCAGCTTGTTGCGGTAATCCAGCTTCGGTCGCGACTTCATATTTTGGAATTTGTTCAGAATCGAATGCCACTTGGTGGACCGCGACAACAATTGCAACATGTGTGAGGGAGTATATACCGCAAGAACAAAAAATACACCGAAATATACCCTTCTCATTTTCCAAATATACCGTAAATATACCGAAACCTAAATCATTTTCCTCGACTTTGATATTCCATTTAATATATTTATATAGCTTCCAGCTACCAATCCTATTGGTGGATTTAAAAAAATAATAAATTAGCAAAAAACGTAAGAATTTGTCGTATTCTCCCATTTCTCCCATCGCTAATCGATAACGATGTATTGTGTATGGTGGAGCCATATACTGTAGCCCTGGAACTGTTGTTGGTTGTTGTCATTTTGCTTAGTACAAAAAGTATTAATTTTTTTCGTTTCAAATTAAAAAGCATACAAATTGTTATTGTAGCAAAGTTCACACAAGCAGAGAACACACACAACTGAACACACAGACAGGGAAGTGGCATAATTAGCGGCAAGCATATGAAAAACAAGAGAACACCTTTGCCGCCCCCAAAACAACAGAAAATACTTCGAAAAGAGGAAGGTCTAATTGGATTATCAGCGAACAGCGACAAAGAGAGGAACACAACGACGTTTTTCCAATTTACATTAAGGTCTGGCCCAGCGACGTGAACAAACTGGCCACAGCCACAGTCTCAGGGGCAAGGACAGCATTTTTACAAGGACAGCGGCGCAGCTCAAAGCCAGAGCCAACATTTCTCTTGGCCCATTCAGCTGGAGGCGGAACCTTGTGGAGCAGGAGAAGGAGCAGCAACCACAACGACGACTCTGGCTCTGTTATGCCCAACGCCTGCCCTGGTACGTGGAAGGAGAAAGACGGCGATACGCGGGGTCGCTACTGTTGTCGAACGATACACTGAGGCTGACCTTCGGCCAACGGCTACTGGCCAGTGCTATGTCCCTGCTGGCACTTGCCCAAGCCTCCACCTCAGCTTCCGCTTCCACCTCGAGCTCCAGCGACACGGAACTCGATGCCCAGGTCGATTTCTCGACCATGCTAATGCACCGCCAGCGCGAGTACAGTGGCTGGTTTGGTTGCGGCACAAAAATGCAGCCAGAGCCAACGGATCAGGGCTACTATCTCGAGCAGTATGTGCTCGGTGTGCTCGATTTCAGCTCGCAATATGGCATCGAGTACAGCATATCGTATACGGCGGCCAATGTCGTTGGCAGGCCATCAAAATTCCCTGCCTACGGCGACTACCCAGAGACCTTCACCATGGTAAGTGCCACACCACACACACACACTGTTTGATGCACTCAACCACTCAAGTGTTCTTTCCAGCGCACCTACGGCGATTGGTGGCAACGTGCGCCATCGGCCACACAGGAGATTCAGCCACAAAATCTACCCAAGCTGGCCACTCACGATTATATTGGTAAGTTCCTCATCCCCACGCTATGACTGGGCGTAAAAATGTAAAATGATTCGTTACCTATCTGCCTGGCTGCAGTGGTGTACTTTGAGGATTATGTGGTGCCCACGGAGGTGGCCATTTTTGAGACATTTAATCCTGGCGCTGTGATACGCATCTGGGCATATGGTTTGACCAAGCACTGGACATGCCTATGGGAGGCCTTGGACACGGATCTGGCCCCGACCTCACGTAACTCACGACGCTTCGCGCCGCCGCTGCTAAAGACCACCATGATAACAAAGTAGGAGCCTCAGTTCTGTGTTCAATCGTGGGCAGATCCACTAACTGGAGTTTGCTTTGTCCAAAACAGAACCCTGCGCATTGATTTCAATCACAGCCAACTCAATTACTACACGGAAATCGATGCCATCATGCTGTGCGGACGCACCGTGTCGGGGCGCCTCATTCAGAGCATTCTGGAGGAGCAGGCGCGCGTCTACAAGCCCCACTCGCCGCTCTCGAAGATGGGCACTGGCGGACCCATCAGCTGCAAGCTGCGCACGCTGAAGTTCAAGCCCAACTGCAGGGAGAAAAATGACACCAGCTTGCACGAATTCATTAGCAATGATCTGGGCAAATTTCTTCTGGACAATCGACAGGAAGATCCACTGGACACGCCTGCGTGTGGCATGTGTGTGACAGATCTGCCATTCGAGATCCTCTTGAAAATACTCAGCTACCTGGACCTGCAGTCGTTATTTTCTGTGGGCCGCGTGTCGCGCACCTTCTATGACATCTCCACGCATCCACTGCTCTATGCTGAGCTCAACCTGAAGCCCTATTGGCCGGTGGCCAGCTCAGAGCTGCTGTGCACGCTGGCACGTCGTGCCACAATGCTGCGCAAGCTGGATCTGTCCTGGTGCGGTGGCTTCAACGAAATCTCACCCACCGAATTCAAAAAGTTTGTCAAAAAAAAGGAGTCCTACTGCAAATTGACAAAATTCTCATTAATGAAACTTCGTTTTGCAGATTTCTGACCCAGCGCGGCGATAATCTAACCCACCTGCGGCTAAACTCTTGTAAATTTCTAAACGCCAGCTGCATTGAAAATGTGGGCATAGTCTGTGATAATCTGATTGGTATGTCTGCTATCCCCATCGTTCAGTCTTCTTTTTTAATTTGTTGCTTTTGTCAGAGTTGAGCCTGCGTAATTGTGCCACTGATCCGCCGTTATTGAACTTCTCGTGTCTGGCAAACCTTAAGAATTTGGAGCGTCTTGATCTCTTCCAAACGGCCTTTGACACTGAGCTGCTGCTCAGCATGCTCGAGGGAAATCGCAAGCTCAAGCACCTGAATCTGGCCTTTTGCGGTGTGTCGGTGAACATGGACGATGTGGCCGATCATCTGGCCACATATAACACACAGCTCATATCGCTGGATCTGTGGAAGGCTCACTTTCTGTCCGCCCGCGGACTCTTGGCCATATCTCGCTGCCGTCAATTGGAGGAGCTCGATTTGGGCTGGTGGTATGTGCTGTGCAGCGGCTTTCTGGCATTATTTATTCATGTGCATTCCTCGCTGTAGTCTGCGGGAGGCATCGCTGGGAGATGGCTTGTTTCAGCTGCTGTCCAACTGTCCCAAGCTGAGGAAACTCTTTCTGTCGGCGGTGCGTGGCACCACCGAGCGGGATCTCTTACACATAGCGACGCTGGGCAAAAATCTGGAGCAATTGGATCTCATGGGGATATTAAATATAACGCACGAACGTGTCTTCGAGTGGGTTTCATGCATACACTTGACTATTCTCAAGGCACAAAATTTACCGCGGATTTTTCTTTCAGCATTCTGGTGCATTGCCCCAAGCTGCAGCTGCTGGATCTGAGTTTCTGTGACAACATTATGGAGCGTGATGTGAGGAGCTTAAACCCCATTTAACTCCTTCTCTCTAGCTAAACTCTTTATCTCCTCTATTTGCAGTTTGATTTACTGGCGGAATGGTCGCGTCAGTTTAAGGTGGATATCAAGAGCAGCCGCATCTTCGATACCAGATAGGTGATCACAGGAAAGCAGAGCGGATCCGCTCATGGGCATATGTACATACCTTGTAGCTATTAATAATAATGGATGTACAATTTCTACGTGTGTATGTGGCACCTCTCTCTACTTTCTGTTGCTAGTATAATGTTACCTTTATAATGTTTAAAACAAACGAAACCTGTGGAACATTTTATAAAATCCTTCAACATTCATCACTCTGCTCTAACTTTATATTTATTAAATTGATAAAACATCATTTTAGAACTAAGTTGGGCGAAACTATAACGGTTTTTGTTTCGTATTTTCATGCTATCGATATAGGGCCCGCTGTGTCGATATTAGAGGTGGACTATGGTGTCGTTGCCACTTTTATGTAATTACAACTCTTTGAGTTCGATTCTGCTGAACTTTCTTTTCATGCAGAATTGCTTATTAATATTTGTGCGTCCTAAAAGTAATCACGTACAAATTATATTATCGTCCACGGTATATTTATGGTAAATTTAGGTGAAGGTTGTTAAAATATATTTTTCGGTAGATTTTATCGATGGTTCCGCGGCAAAACTGGTCACACTGCAATCAAATTTTTCCAAAATGAAACAAAAACTCACTTCGTTTATCTAAAGTTTATCAATATATTAGTCCAATAAATAGTAAAAATAACCCAAATTAGATTAGATCAACTGTCAATCGAATGACTCGGCATATTAACCGGGAGCAGGAGCAGCAGGCAGTGAGACGACGTCGCCGCCGCCAGCTGTGCAGCCAACGGCAGCAATAACAACAAGGGAGCAAAGCAAAATCAGAGAGAGGAGAGGAGGTGTGTATATGTACCGTTTGCTGCTTGAGAATCCACTGCCCACCCAACGTCCTCACCCATCTTGCGCGCAGCTACTTCCAAGCGCCCCCCGCCCTGACCACGACACCAAGCATCTTCACTCCAGTGGGCGCACGTACACTGTCTTGAGCGTGTAATTTGGTTAAATTATTAATTCGCTCTACCACCACATACGACGGTGCGGTGCCGTGCCCATACCCCCTGCACCGCTCGAACAGTGGTTTGAATCGCATACAAGGCGTGCCTGGAATTGCTTGTCGCTGTTTGAGCCCCCGTTCCATTCTGTTCAATCGTTAAAATCGTTTGCCATATTTGCCTTTGCAGTGTCCGCCATGCGATTTAACAAGTCCGAGCTGAACGCTTTGGCTACCAGTCCGGCAACCAAGTTCGACAAGGAGGGGCTGCTCATCGTTACGGATCGCCAGGAGGGATTCCTGTGGCGCAGCGAAGGTACGTGCCAATAGTGACGTAGCAGATAAGCGGTTAATCACCCAAAACGTATCCAACGTATTTTTAGCTCTGATCACATGCCATGCACATGCACATGCACATACACACAGACACACACACTCATGAACACTGCTGGACCGATAAGTCCAAGTCCTGTCCAAGCACTCTGCTTATATGCACACTTCCACTTTTCCCTTCCCACAGTCAGAGTCGAACGCTGGTGCAAGCTGCGCGGCAATCTGTTGTTTTGCCTTAAAGACAAAGATCCCAAATCATCGGTGTCGGCTGTCCTTGTACTGGAGAACTGTCGCGCCCGCATTCTGAATGAAGACTGCGACCCCGACGGCTACATATTCGATCTAGGTGAGTGATTCTAGCTTGCTCATGATGGTGCCTTTGCGTTCCGTTGCTAATCCGCAGTGCTTTACAGACTTCAAAGACAGTCCCACGGAGCGTTTTATTAGCTACTCGTCGGCCGAACGCCTGGCCTGGGTATACAGCATTGAGCAGGCGTCCAACGAGACGCTGAATCTGCTTATCAGCCATCTGAAGGAGCAGATTGTGGCAAAGAGCAGACAACTGCCCCTGGCCATGGGCAATAATATTGATTTGGGTGTGCCAGTGCCCCCTGCAATGATCCAGCAGCAGCAGCAGCAGGAAGATTCGGAGGACTCTCCTCCCGTGGAGGTGGCACCGACCTTTGAAGGTGATCTTATACAGTTCTAACAAAAAACAAAAAAATCAAAACAAATGAAAAGAAAAAACCAAAGAATGAGGATGTTGTTATTGTTTATGTTTTAGTTTTATTTTTTTGTTCATGTTAACAAAATTGTCTCTGTGTCTCTCACTCACTCGCACTGGCCACTCTTGCACTCTCTATCTCACTCTCTTTAGCGCACTCTCTGTATCCTATTCACTCGTACTCTCACACACACACAGATCTCATTGCATTTCCCTTACTACCCAACACACACACACGAAAGCTCATCATTCCATTCCAAACATGAGTCGCTACTTTCCAGAGCAGAGCCACTGGAAACGCGCTGCCATTTGTATACATCCATATGTAATTGTATTTGTAAATCTAACGGGTATTTGGTGTCTGGACGATCTGTCGTACTGGAAATGGGTTTTATTCTTGGAATAAAATTGAATTTTATTTTTAAATTTACACGGAAACCAGTTTGTTTTTTTTATGTTCCTTATGCCAAGCCGTTGGTCTGCTTTGCTCGTTGATCTGATCTGATTTGATGTGCTTCTCCTTCCAGAACTGGACCTCTCGGAGCTGCCCATCTGCGAGACGGCCCTCTCCTGTGATAGCCTGCCGGTAGACACCTTCGGGCGTGATCCCAATCCACGTGTGGTCTGCTCAGTGCTGCAGCCCGGCGAGGATTGCTTGTGGCGCGAGCATGCCCGCACGGAGCTGCAGGAGGGCACACGCACGCCGCAGTTCCTGAGCACGATGCGTTTCCAGCGCAGTGCCGGATTTACGGCCTCCACGCGTCTGCGTTTCAGTGTGCACGATGTGCGGGAGCGCATGACCCTGACATCGGTGCCCCTGGGCCATGCTGAGGTGGCCCTCGGCGTCATACAGGACACCACACGGCTGCGTCTGCCCGTGGGCTCGCCGCGTGGCGAATGTGGCTTCATTACCCTTGTCTCCTGGTCCCCAGAGGCGGCCGTGGAACCGGGCCAAGCGACAGGCAATGGCCTACCACCGCCGCCCCGTTCCAGCACACAACTTTTTGAAACGGCTGGAGGAGGATCCACATCAAGTGGCAGCGCCAGCGGCAGGCGAGGTGAGTGCTTAATGAAACTCCAGGATGTGCCATCAGATGTTCACGCACCTTTTCTCCACCCTGTGTCCGCCCAGCCCATCGTCGCACTCAGTCGCTGCCCCCGAAGCTGGGCGTGCGCCTCTTTGTGCCGCAGCAGTGCGGCCTGCAGAGGGTCTGCGCCAAGCCCCGGCTGCACACATATCGACTGCATTCCTCGCTGGGGGCGGACATCAGTGTGCAGGAGACGCTGCTGGAGTCGCGTCTGTGCTGCGTGCTGCCCCAGCAGCTGCTCTCCATCTGGATACAGCGCGAGAAGGAGCTGCTGCAGGAGATCTCGGGCATGGGCGAGCTGAGCGGCGAGTGGCGCTGGCGCCAGATGAATCTGCTCGAGGAGCATCTGCGCCTGCTCAAGGACTACTCGCAGGCCAAGCAGAACATTCAGCAGCTGGCTCGCGATGGCGTCTTCTTCAAGCGGTCATCAGTGAAGACGGACGAATCGCTGGAGTTTCTGCCCGTCAATCTGCACGTTCAGAGGATGTGGGCCCAGAACGACACACTGCAGCGGCGCGGCTTCCTGGACATTGTGACAGTGGGCGCCTTCACTCGACACGATGCCAAGGGACGGCAGTGCGGGGGATTGATCAAGTGAGTGGATTTTGCAAAGCAGTGGGCAGGGGGCAGTGGCTCCTCTTCCCAACCATTTCTAACCATTTCCCCCCTTTCGGGCAGACTGCTGCAGGAGAGCAAATCGTGGAAACTGGAGCAGAGCAATGCGTGCAAGGTGCAGGCAGCCAACGATGCCGTCCAGGCCACCAAGCAGCTGCGCAAGGAAATCGTCGAGCTGATGTCACAGCTCCTGCAGCTGGCCAGCCGTCGCTGTGCCACCGACATGATGCCCCTGTGCGATCAGATGGTGTCCAAGACTCGCACGTTGCTGAACATCTGGGAGCCGAGCATTGTCAAGGAGGCGGTGGACTTTATCGAACAGCATCGCATCATCGAGGAGCCCGAGAATGTGCTTATGGAGCCCATGTCGCCATTCCGGAAGATTACCCAACAGCTGACAGCTTTGGAGCTGAAGTCGCCGGAGCTGGAGGACTTTGCCACGCCGGTGGTGGCTCCGCCCGATCTGTGGCCCCGGGCCCAGCCACCGCTGATGCGCTCGAATAGCTGGCATCCGAGCAACAGCTCGCCATCCAGCTCCCTGGACATTCGTGCCATTGACTCACTGCAGCATGTCGTCAAGTGCTACAACGAGCATCTGCGCAGCCTCGAGCAGGGCGCGGCGGGACAGCGTACGGAAAAGGATGCTCTGTCCGAGGCAGAGGGCACATATCAGTCGCTGCCACTGGCTTGGCATGCCCAGTCCCAGCCCCAGTCACAGTCGCAGCCCGAATCCACGCCCATTCCCGCTGCACTGCAGCTGATCGATCTGGATGAGTTGAGGGGCGGTGGACAGCAGCAGCCGCCCGCAGGCTTTCTCGACACCAAGCTGATGAGCTCCTCGCCGTCGGCCAACTATTACCGGCCCACGGAGGAGCCGGAGCCGCTGGATCTGACCCAGCTGAATATTGAGGCCAGCGTGATGTGCCTGGAGTGCAAGCTGAAGTTCTTTTGCGGTCGCCGTGACAGCCCGGCCATCCGGCTGCGTCATCCCAAGCCGCCAATGAAGCGCGAGGGCTTCGCTGTGGCCCCCCAGCAGCAGGCGCCCGCACCCGATGTGATCTCGGCCCCCGAGAAGCCCGCTCAGCAGCTCGAGCTGGATCTCAAGCCGCTGCCAACAGCTGCAGCCTCTGGCTCTGGCTCTGGCTCTGCCGTCAAGAAGGGCAACAAATTCACAGACGGTCTGGACCTGTCGCTGACCACAGACTGGGCCGCCGAGCTGCGTCCCAGCATGCGCAAGCTGCGCCATGCCATGGACAGGCTGCTGAAGACGGCGCGCCTGATGCATTCGGTGCAGCGGCTGCAGCAGGATGTGCGCTGCAATCGTCTGCAGGCGAGCATCATGTATCGCCGGGATGTCTGCTTCTCTCAGGCGGTAAGAGGGCCCCATGGGAAGTGGCAATTTATAGCCCAACTAATCATTGTCCTCCTCCCCACAGCTGACAGCTTTGGTTAGCTCTTTGATGTTGCGCCTCTGGGGCAGCGAACTTGACATGGCCTATCTGGTGATGCTGAGGGATCTGGGTCCGCTGGCCTACTTCGAGGGCCTGCTGACGCTCTTCGGCAACGAGGCGGACATGTGGAGCGACATGTGCATTGCCATTGAGGACCTGTCGGCCGTCAGCTTTCAACTGGTGCGCGCACAGGGCGAGGCTGCGCTGGCGCCGATGCCACGCATCACGGGCTCACGGCAGGCCTTGGAAGTGCAGCTGCCAGTGCCAGAGCATTCGCTGCCCGGCAATGGCACCTCCATATCGTTCAAGATCACGCCCGTATTCTTCAATATTGGCATCAATGGCAAGGCCACCTATGCGGAGACGGTGGGCCAGACACGGGAGCAGCATCGCTCCAATTGGGACAACTATCTGAGGCTCAGCCAGTACTATGGTCGGTATCGCAAGCTGGGCCTGGGCTCGGTGGATGCTGGCGAGTCCCTGCAGTCGCTGCTCGCCTTCATGGAGCAGCAGTTGCGCGCGAATCTCTCCAAGAATGTCAAGATTCTGCATTTGGCTGAGGATGCCTGTCGACTGATGGACGGCCTGCGGTTCACCTCCTGCAAGAGTGCCAAAGATCGCACAGGCATGGCCGTCACCCTGGAGCAGTGCCGCGTGCTAGTACGCGAATTTCAGCTGCCGGCCAAGCATGTGCCCTATGCGCTGAGCACCATGAGAAGGTAAGTTGCTGCCCCGACCTTTAACGACTCCAATTTTGACTGTGTTTTGTGCCTTGCAGCGAGGGCACACGCATGGACAATGTCTTAAAGAATATTGGCACACGAAAGTATGCCTTCCATTGGACACAGGTGCCCTTTTTGCCGGCCATGTACCGGCCGCCAGTTGGCAGCTATGGCAAAGCGCAAACCTAGGCAGTATGAGCGGAGGTTGACAACTTATAGACAAACAAAACTGTGCCAAAAATCAAAGAAACAATTTAAAGCAAAGCAGCGATTAAAACTAATTCAATTAGCACACCATTCGGACAGACAATTGTTAAATGTATCACCAAATGATTCCCTAAACAACGTATTTATTTAGCATCTAGAGAACTCCCATCCCCATAACCCATAACTCCACCCCCCCACGTATGTAGCTTGTAGTTTTTGTTGCAATCTTCTCGTTTGCAAAGAGAAGACAGCGGCAAATCGTGTGTACTTTATCTCGACTCGTGTACTTCCAGTGAATAAAACAAACCGAACTTGTTAACATATAAAACACTTAAACAGACGCATTTCTAGTAATCCTGCACACGGCCAGTGCCCAATCGCTGCTTGCGTATCTCCGTTTTTAGCCAGGAGGGCACGTCCCGTATGGGATGGGCATTGGGGAAGCGCAGCGGCTTGGCTGGGCCATCGAAGGGATGCGTCTTGGCCAGTTTTCGCTGCAGGTACTCCTTGTTCAGCTGCTTCTCGTCCCGATGCTTGTCCATGTACAGATTGAAGGGCTGTTTCAGCGGGAAGAATTTCTGATCCGACAGATATGGCTTCGGGAAATCGTACTCATAGACAGGCTCCTTGATATCTGCCGTAGAGATGGGAAGGGAAAACAGTTCTATACTAAATGCACGAGCAGAATCTCCTTGTGTGTGTACGCACTCAAAATATTGTGATATAACTCCGTCAGCGATTCATCCCAGTTGGTTTGATAGAAGGCCAGGCCTGCCGGCGTCAACTGCTCCTGATGCTGGCGATAGAACTCCAGCGTGCTGAATGTGCGCTTCTCCAAATTGCTGTAGTCCGAGGCGGCCAACTGGTACGTGCTTAGATCCATGACAGCCTGCTGCTTGTACAGCACAAATACCATGCGCTGATAGCCCACGCCCTTGGGCGGAAACGGTGGCAGATATTCAGCCAGGACCTGTCCCTCGCCCACCCTGCCGTTGGGTATATTGCCACTGCAAGGCAAAGAAAAGCCAACAATCAATTGGTTATCCATTTCAGTTACGACACCTGGCTCTGGCACCTACATGAACCAATGCAGACACTCTGCTGGCGGATTGGTGTAGTGGGCATCTGGATTGGTGGCCAACAGCGTCCAGTAGCTGTCCTGCCCGGCCACCGACTTGCCGGTAATGGGATCCATGAGACCATCGAAGCTCACGACTGGCGCCTTCGCTGCCTCCGCGGGTTTGATCACATTGCCATTGTATACCGGAGTGAGAGTGTCGCCCAGCTCGTAGCGTATGCTGAGTGGCACCCGGGGCACAAAGTACGCGCTGCCATACAGATGCTCAAAGATGCCATAGTGATCCGCGAGCAGGCGCAAGTCGTGCTGGCCCGTCGTCTGCACATATGTCTGCTGTACCTTGTCCAGATCGATGATCACTGCCCAAGAAGAGTTACATTTAATCTATTGAATCCATGGCTGCTTTTGCCGGTGCCGGTACTTACGCTTGTGGCTGCGTGCCAGCTGCTCCAATTGTTTGTTGGATCGCTGCGTCTTCAGATGCTCCAGGCGCGTCTTCAGTTGCGCAGAACGCGATTCTTTGAGCTGTGGAAAGCCAATGTTGATGCGGGCCGCCACCTCGGCATCCGTCACGGTCTCCTCTGTGTGGGGCCAGGTGCATTTATCAGCACGATTACATCAACAAAACGGCAAGGGGACTGCTTACCCTGCAAACGTTGTTCCAGCGTACGAGCCACACCGGGCGGCTTGCCACGCAGCCTGTGACCCTGGCGAGTGCTAATGAGCCCAACCTTGGCCGGTGTTCCACGCAGGCCATGGTTTAGGCCGCTTTTCATTAACAAATTGCTAAAAGACATTGTGTTTTATAAGGCAGCGTTTTTCCATCAGTGTGACCGCAAAACGTAACCCGCAGAAATATACCGAAACATGTCTCCTGATTTTTTAAATATACCACTGGATATCGATATCGATTGGTCCAACAAAAAGCTTTTACTTATCGAAATTAAGCTGAGCTTTCTAACGGTTAACGGCTTTCTGCAAAAGTTATACAACTTTAATGCAGGTTATTTCATAAAAGTAAACCAAATAATGCATTACTGCGGATTAATTGTATTATTTCTGGCTGGCTACTGCCTGGCCGAGGAACTCCTCGAGCTGAGCTGCACCTCCGATGTGCAGTGTCATCAGTTTGAACGTGGACGATGTCTCAATTCGACCTGCCACTGCACAGCACGTGACTCGGGCGAGCGCGTGGACTGCCGGCCCATGGAGCAGAAGATGACCAACATCATTGGTGGCCACTGTCCCTGCCTTCAGCCCCATGCCGAATGCAACAAAAAGCTTGATCAGTGCACCTGCTCCTCCGGTTTCCTGCCGAGTGAGGACAAGCGGCGCTGCGTCGCTCAGATGGTGCCCCTGGACGAGCGCTGCGAGTTCCATCGCCAGTGCCAGTTGTCGGACAAATTCAGTTCTTGCCACTCATCGCAAAATCACTGCCTCTGCCGAACGAACTTTGAGTCCCACCAGGGACGCTGTCTGGCCGTCCTGGGTGAGTGTGGCGAGCGATCCCAAACGATCCCAAATTATGCTTAAAAAAATCAACCACAGAGTCCAACTGCGTGAACGACACCGATTGCGGCATCTGCGGTGCCTCCCTCTGCCTGCCGAAGCTCAAGAAGTGCGGCTGTGCCGTCAACTATGTCCACAACCGCAACATGACCAAGTGCATCACTGGATCGGACTACGGCGATGACTGTGAAAGCAGCACTGCCTGCCAGGCAAGCCTTGGTGCCGGTGGCCAGTGCCAGGATCATCGTTGCACCTGTCGCTCCACCCATTATCCCCGGATGGTGGCCAACACCTTGCCAAAGGAGGAGGAAACTGTGGATACGCACCAGCTGAAGCGGATTAGCTGCGAGCCCATTGTGCCCTTTGGTGCCTACTGTCGCATCGACAGCGACTGCCAAATGCATCCTCTGATGGCGGAAGATGCCGACGAATCGTTGCCGCCGTCCGCCATGGAGTGCCAGTGGGGCGAGTGCCGATGCACTGCCCACCACAGTGTGCGGGACAATCAATGTGTGCGGGAGAGTGGAGGCAGCACCTCGATCCCAAGCACCCTCTGGGTTGGACTTTTGGTTCATATTTCATTGATTCTTTATTAGCATATAGAAAAAACTGTTCAACTTATGAATACAATCGTTTATGCCGATCCACTGCCGCGTTTAGAGGCCTATCCTGGCCGGTGTGCGTCGGGGCGTGGTTGTGCCTGGAGTAGCTATCTCCTGCTTGGCGGCCATCTGCTCCTCTTGGCGAGCCGCCTCCTGTTTGCGCTCTTCCATCTCGTGCTGGGCCTGCAACATTTGCTCCTCCATCTCCTTGAGATGCTCGGCGGCCTGTTTCTTCTTCTCGCGCCCACTGCGTCCCGACTCCTTCACGGAGAAGAACATGGGACCCAGCTCCGCCAGCCAGTAGCCATCCACAGCGGTGGCACACTGCATATACTCCTTCGCCGTCATGATCAGCTCATGATAGACGACATAGTCGGGCGTTGTGCCCAGCCCGTAGAGGGCGGAGGTAGGATGCAAATGGCAGGGCATGCCCGTGCGCAGGTTCACGTACTCACCGATGCCCTTCAGCCGTGCCGCCTGGTAGAAGTACGCCGAACAGATGCACTTTCGCACAATGTCCCAGTCGGTGCCGCACGACTTGACGTTCATCTTCTGCTGCGTCATAATGTCCTTCAGCTGTTGCCGCACCTCGCGCACTTTACGCATCGCCTTGATGTGAATGAAGTGTTCGTTGCACCACGACGATCCGTAGCTGTGGGAGAGGAAAGCAACCATGACAATGTGAATTCTGTGAAAGCAACTCCTGCCGGGGTAGGCTTACTTGTTCTGGCGCCACTGCTGATACACATTGAGGTAGGTCAGATGATCCGATTCGGGCACCTGGAACTTTTCGCGCACACCGTCCGCCTCCTCCTCGCGTCCCTTGGGCCGATAGAAGATCGAGGGCACCGACAGCATGGAAACTGTAGAGTGGAGAAAGAATGTTATAAAGGATCTGGTGGAGGAGGCCTACTCCATAAAGATGTGTGGCGTGGCTCACCTATGATGAGCACCTCGGCACTGCACTCCATGCGGCAGGCGACAATTAGCATTTGGCACTGCGGCGGATCCAGGGGAAACTCGGCCATCTGGCGACCCAGGGTGGTGAGGGCACCGGTGTGATCCAAGGCGCCCAGGATCCACAGCTGGTAGAGCGAATTGAGGATGTTGTCCTGCGGCGGCGGGTCCATAAAGTGGAACTGCAGCAGATCCACCACGCCCAGCGACTTGAGCAGCAGCACCGTGTTGGCCAGATTGGTGCGCTGAATCTCCGGCACCGTGAGGGCCAGCAGCTCGTCCTTGTACTGGCGCTGGGTGTACAGGCGGAAGGCCTGGCCCGGGCCGGTACGACCGGCACGTCCCGAACGCTGATTGGCATTCGCCTGCGAGATGGGATAGATCTGCAGGGCGTCCATGCCAATGCGGGGATTGTAGACCTTCAGCTTGCAGTAGCCGGAGTCGATGACGTAGATGATGCCATCCACGGTCAGCGAGGTCTCCGCAATGTTGGTGGCAACGACGCATTTGCGCACACCATCGCCGGACTTTTGGAAAATCTTCGCCTGCAGGTCGGAGGGCAGCTGCGAGTAGATGGGCAAAATGCTCAACACCGGGGCATTGTCGATCTCGGCCAGACGCTCCTCGAGCACCTCGCACGTCACCTCGATGTCCTCCTGGCCGGGCATAAAGATGAGCATGTCGCCCTCGTTGGGCGTCAGGTGCACCTGCAGCGCCTGCTTTACCGCCGACTCCACATAGTCCTCGCAGGTGTTCTTGCTGAACATCACGTCCACGGGAAAGGTGCGTCCCGGTATGATGAATGTCGGTACGTTCCCGAAGAATGTTGCAAATTTGTTGGAGTCCATAGTGGCGGAGGTCACAATCAGCTTCAGATCATGCCGCCGAGCCACAATCTGTGAATGGAAATCGTGGGAAAATGGACATATGGATTAGGTCATTCATTGGCAGGGCGTTCGTCCGCGGGCGGTAGACCATGGTTTGACCCAAAATCCCCTCCACTTTGGCCGTGGTGTCGTTGACCGGCGCTGCAGTGGGTCAAGGCATGCCACATCATGCTACGAATTTCTCATAGCCAACAAGGGGCTACCCCCGCCCGCCACCCTCTCTCACTCGCTCGCGCTCTCTCCCCTTGGCAAGCCTTTTAGTAAATTCACCTTGGTCCTGCGTCCACAAGTGCGGTGAAATAAAGAAATACAATACTGTTTCGAGTCTCAAAGTTTGTTTGGGTGATGCATTCAAAGAGTACGCTCTCAAAATACGTATGTACATACATACATACATATGTAAGCTTTGATTGACAAAGCGAAATCTGCAGGGTGTAAAGAAAAAGAGGCACTCTGCCTTTCCTTCCACTTAATCTACCTTTTTTCGGCTGCAACTGCGTGAATGCAAAAAAAGAGAAACACAGTGAGAGCGAGAAAGATTGAGAGAGAGGTGCAGCTTCGGCTTAGCCTTTGTTGTTTAAGGGAGGAGCAGAGCAGCAGCGGGCGAACATGCTGGAACACACGTACGCCATGTATGGGAAGGAAGAAAGGAAGGAGGGTTTCGTTTCCTTTGCTATTCGCTACACCAGCGCAGCAACATCCCCCTCCCCGTAGCCAAGCAAATTGCGCATTAACTGAATCTTCGCCACAGCCCACAATCCGCCATCCACACAATCCACAAACCAAACCAGCCAGCAATTTGCAATCCAACAACACAACCTACTCGTAATGTGTGCTTTATTATGCAGCTTATCTACTTGCATATGCAACACATACATATGTACATATGTGTGTGTGTACATGCATCCATAGAAAGTCATGTGTGTGCGTGTATATGTGTAGGAGTGTGTTGGAATTATTTACGATGCTGGTGGATAGCAGGTAACGCAACGCAAATCGCGCATTGATTCTACCATTATCTTTATCTCTCCCCGTTGGACAGATGACGTCAGGTCGCAGCAGTTACGATAGTCACGACCATTTCGATAGGCGATACACACACGCTTATCGCTTATCGAACACATGAATCAAGATAGAAGACATAAATACCTTTCGAATGGATATAAATCATCATAAAACCATCAGACTCGAAGTATCCTACAGGGAAACACCAAAAAACTATCGGAAAACTAAATCCGTTATCAGATTCCACTATCTTTCTCTTACTCGTAGCAGGCCATCCCCCCAAAACCCATTCATTATCTCAAGGTCGACTAGAGTTTCAGTTTCGTACCCATACCCTCCAACCAATTTTAAATATAAAGCGTCCAAAACAACAATTTGGAACACGCCCTAAGGCGACACTTTAATCGTTCTGTACTATCATTCTGAAATGAAATCATGATCGTTTAGAAGGAAAACTTAATTCAATGTTATAATATCCGATTATAATAAGAACTAATCAAGAATAACGGTATATTTCCACGCTTAGGTAGGAATATACATACATATGTATATATAATGTACATACATATATACATATATATTTTGTGGGATTGGATTATTGTAATAATCTACACCTAATACCCTCATACGCCATTAAAACCATGCATAAGTACTCGTCAAATCTTTACTTTGCCTGTAAGTGAATGGTATCAAAAGTAGGTAATACTAGGTATGTACGTACATACATACATACATATGTCCATATTCATGTGTATGTGATCCGATTTGGGACATGCTGATAATGTCTATGGGTAGGAGTACGAATGAATACGTATGTATTACGTGCGTCTCGGAATCTCTTACTCACTGTGCGAGTGAACAGAACAGAGCAGAACAGAAGAATGTGTTTGGTTAAGTTTTCGTATCAGATGTGGGGATTACGGGTTGCTGTATTCATCAGCTTTATTTCATCAGGGCGAGTCACACATCGGCTGTGAGTGACACACATTCTGAATAGGATCACGAGCGTTAGAGTATATGGCGCTGCGGCAACTGATATTGCGAATTCGATTGCTAATTCAATTGAAGTCGTAAAACAATATCAACAGGAGAGAGCGCCACCTAGCACAAATGTACTATGTACATATGTATAAACATACAAAACCATTCCAGTATTGGTTGCGATAAGAGACCACTCGAGATGGGGTTCGGTTAGGTTTTTGTGGAAATATAATACTCGAGTGCAACTAATATTAATCCCAAAAACAAGCTATATTTATATGGTACTTCTTTTATGCACATGATATTATTTTTAGTAGAAACAGATGGCCCACAAGAAAACCAAATATATGTATGTACAACGAATAATTCGAAAAGATAATGCCCTTAAAATATTTATTCTCGGTTGTCATTTAATCAACATGAGAGCAACAAAAAAAGAACCAATAAGCGAGTAAATAATGCTTCAATACGGGATTTAATACGGCTCTGTGCATGTGATATTGAGCTTCCCATCAAAAATTACAAAAACAAATGTCAGTGAAATTAATTTCATTTGGTTCTTTTAGGCACAAAGCCAATAAAATTCAAAATATGACAATAATCCATTGCTATAGAAACAAAAGTAGATTTGTACCGCTGTAAATATGTATGCATGTACATCTATGTACATGTATGTATGTATCTACAGAAAGATATTTGATGTAGCCCAAGATTTTCGTGTTCGTATGATATTAGATTAGAACTGTTTATAATTTTGTCTGGCTATCCCATACCCCAGGAGAGTGTACTTGTTGAATCACATTGCTGGTGCTACTTGGTGCCATCTTTCACAGCCCCAAACAGAGCTGCTCTGCCATCGATTGTCGAATAATTAATTGCCTGAAAAATGAAAATAATCAACTTTCTGTCTAGCTATGGCCTCCATGTGCATTCAAATAGATATATTGCATTAACCCCCAACAAGAACCTTGTCGGGTAGATGCATACAAGCAGAAAATCATGTGTTTTCCTGGCGCCAACAGTATATAATATATATTTATGTACATACATACATACATATGTATGTACCTATGCGTGGCGATATACCGTCTACGCGTATGCATGTACGCGTATATGTATGTACATATGGATATGCATATGTTTGTATGTTGCCAATTAAAAATGCCGAAAATGCAATTTACCGTACATTTGCATTGAGGCAAAAACGCTTTTCCGCGAGGTTGTTGCTGGATGGCGATTTGTATGAGGGGGTGGCTGTGGGTGTGTAGGCGTGTGGTGGTACCGTTCCGGGCGTCATTGGGTGGGAGTGGAATGAATTATGCGAGTCTAATGAACCTCCCCATTCTACTGATCCCCGACGAGACTAAAATTACATAGCACAGAGCCCAGTGGACCAGAGCAAAGTCATTGACATATGACGACCTCAATAATGGCTTGAAAAATTATTAAACAGCTGTTTAAGCATCTTTTCAATATTTTTTCTTTTTTTTTGGCATAATAGGGGGTCATGTGCATGTGCAGTTTGGCCATCTACTGTTGTATGTACTCTGGCCACACAAACACACGTACAAGCCCATACACCCTCACGCGAAAATGCAAGTCAATAACAGGAAGGATTGCAGCGAAGATGCTGGAAAGTTGTACACACTTGTGGCCATGGAAACGTGGAAACAGGGAATCGTAGTGAGTCCTCCGTTAAGCTTGCCGATTGCATACTCTCGTCATCTCTACAACCGAACCAAATCGGAACAACAACAAAGAGAGAGAGCCAAAGGTAAGTTAAATAGAAGGTACAGCAGTCGTGCAAGAGCTTCAACTGCGTTTCGGACTTTCATGGCGGTGGAGAAGGTTGATACCTGGGAGACGGCAGGAGTGCCTTACCTTCCATTTGATATTATGAACCTTGAGAGAGCCAAGACGAGAGAGAGAGAGCAAGTGGTGGTTGTTGTGGGCTTTTTGGAGGTGCGGCAAAATCAACGAAGCAGACACACACACACCGTCCGCAAATGTATGTGCATATGTACATATGATTTTGGTTTGTGTGATGTTATTTTGTTTTTGGCCAAAAACTAAAAACCAAAACAAAAACAACCCAAACGAAGCGTAAGATGTAAACAAAACCGACAAAAATTCGCAACGAAATGAAATGTCGAACGAAAATGTGCCAAAAGCAAAAGAAAAATGCAAAGAACGGCGAGATATGCGGAATGTGTATTATTATGCATATATGTATGTACATATGTATGTATGTATGTATGTACATCACATATGTATGTACACAATGTATTCTATACATATATTCTACTACGAGTAGAACGATACCAAGAACGAAAACAACAGAACAACAAAAGACTCGGCTCTGGGGCTTCGGGGCTTTGGGGCCTCGGGGCTTTGGGTCGGTCTGCCCGTGGTTCCACATAAAGCCGCAAACGAGTTATGTGCCCCTCCATAGGCAGATGTGTCTGAGGTGAATACACTGTAAAGATAAAAGCACCACCACCATGCGAGAGACCAGAGATTGGGAGAGAGAGTGGGAGACTGGATGAGACCCAAACGTACCGAGCTCTCCGCAAATTCTATTAGTTCGTGCTCCCAGTCCCCATCGACAATGGGCGACGAAAAAGCTGCCTGACAGCTGTGGAGTAGTCCTTCCGCCATATGTATGATGTCCCCAAAAGTACCGTTTGACCCCACCACTCCCCCTGAAGACGACACTATCCGAAACCAGGAAACGAAGGGCAGCAATACTCTCTCACGGCTGTTAAAACATGACATAAACACAGGGCTTTTGCACAGAACTTCTGCTGTGGGATACCCTGTACCCTGTACTCTGTAATAAGTTCGTAAAATATAGGAGAGCTTTTCTACTCCACTATCAATAAATAAAACTGTGTAATAATTCAAAATTTATCAACCGTAAAGAGTGGAGAGTGTTTGTTGATCAAGAAATTCTTTATATTTGTATCTATAATACCGTCTGCAAGGGTATAACCCATAAGTACACACAACTCTTTTTGTATTTAACATATTTTTCATTTATTTATTGTCTGGCTGCCCCGACTGTATTGTCTTTTATTTCATTTTGTTGTTGTGACTTGCTTTTAATTTCGCGCTCGTGCCTAGTCAGAATGACGATTATAAAGTGTCTGAAAATAGCCCCGAGAGCCAAGAACGCCCCTGTTGATGCTGCTACATACGTGACCAGAGACGTTGTGCGGAGGAGAGTGGGTTTATATATTGGAAGAGACTTGGAAGGGGCTTTAAGAGGATATATCATTCGGTTTTACATTCAATTCCAATCCGGGTTCCAATCCAAGTTGTAACCTATGTATGTTCATAGATAGAATAGGAAACTGGGTGGGTCAGCACTGAGGGTATTGTCAGTCTTTCCCTCGGTCTCTCTGTTTTTATTCATTCCATCACATCATTGTAAGCTCTGAAGCTTTGACCTGGGCCATTGTCAGGGCTGTTGCTTCTGTTTGTCGTGTGCTATTCCGTTTGGAGAGTAGACACACTCAATGCTGAATGGAATGTGCCCGCCTCATCTTGTGGCACTGTTTTTGCTTTTCCACCTCTATGCTTTCTTTTTCCTCAGCTTGTCTCTAGGTTCGATTATTTGTGGTGCAACTCTGGGAGCTTGAACTTTGGAATGTCACCCGCAGACAAAACCGAATGGAATGCACAAATACATACATATGTACATATGCATGTAGAATAGGGTGAAACGAAAAAAAAACAGAGCAAAACGAAACGGAAACAGCCATGAAGTCTGACTGAAGAACAAAGTCTGGTTATTACTAGATATCGAAAGAATTTTGCCGGTAAAAAGCGCAAAACGAAGCCTTTAAGTCCCCTCCCCACAGCCCAAAAACAAAACGAGTTTCTCCATATACAAATTTGTACCCATATACAGGGGGAACAAGTATCTACAAGGATAGATAGATACATAGATAGATAGATAGATGGATGATTGGAGCAGTGTACTTGTATTTATGTACATAATGTACATACATATGTATATTCCAATTTGTCAAAGGCCTAAGCACCTGGCCTAAACGACGATGACAGTTTTGTTTATTAAATTTTTCATTCAAAATTGATTATTTATGCAACGCCGAGGAAGCAGAAGCTGCCTCATGCAAATGTGATACTATGTATAAATAAACAAATAGATATAAACAAATACAGGTGGTTCTGAACTTATCTTTTGTTGCAAATCAAGAAAAAGGGCTGACCAAGAGGTATACACGAAATTTGAATACCCTTTATTGAATATTTTTAAATATTTTTAGCTAAACATACAAGACAAATTTTAAAGTGAACTGACTGGTCCTTTGAGTGCCTTTGATGGCATTCACAATTATGTTAATGTATTTCTATTAGTTTTTATCGCCCAATATTCATTGTTATTATTATCTTCTCGGACAAACGATGAACGATGACGCCTTTTGGGCACTGACCTACACACGCGCTCACGGGAGACGCTTTCAAAATGATTGCGCAATTTTCAATAAAAGCTGAAACAAAAGGTATCTATTCCGACTAGCGGATACCCGCTAACCAGTAGAGGTACTGAATTATGTAGGGAATATAATGACACTAGTGTCCAATTTTGCAATATGAGTGTCATATGTATGTACATACATATGTACATATGTGCAATGTAAAGAATTTTCGGCTTAACAGGTGTTTTTTAATAATTGTATCTGAGGCCATAGATATGTACATATGTATGTGTGTATGTTGTGCCACTAGCTCTCATGGTCTCCAAGTTAACTGGAACGTAAGAATAGAAAATTGAAACCTAGAAAAGCAGGCTCTCCCATTATCCTCGCTTGAATTTCTTCGGTTTGTGTACCTTTTGTGGCTTGATAATCTTTCATAATATTGAATTGAACTAAACCAAACGATTACAGGGCAGATATCGCACATGTATTGAAGGGTAAGCCGAGTGCATACCAACTGCCAATTAGGGAAATTGATGTAACAGATATGTAGGTGCTACAAAGGGCATCCACACAAAGATGTGCCTGGCGACAGGTATGCCACACGTACATATGCATACATACCTAGGCGTAATTGGACCAGCTAAGCGCTAATTAAACGCGAATCCCTCTCACACTCTCTCTCTTTCCTCTCCTTTGGTGTTTTAGGTGAGCAGTCCCCCACCAGCCCTCCCCCTCGCTTTCCAACAACAACAACCAAGGTTAAACTATAAATAGGTATGGAGAAAAATAAACAACAACAACAACATCAGCAAGTTGCAAATGCTATTTATAGACGACAAGAGCGGCGGCGGCGACGACGACGACGACGACGACCAGAAACAGTAAATGAGAAACTTGAATTGAAAACAAAACAGAGAAATGAGAAACCTAGGGCGCCAAAGTCGAAATTCAGATGCTCTCTCTGGGCCAGTTTTAAAGTACATAAATTGTATGCCACATGGCGAATATCGAAATTGATCAGCAAATACTTAATCTCATTTTCACACTGATTTTCTTGGAAACAAATGTGTCTTCTATCTCAATTACATATATGTTATATGGAATAAATCTTCGTTGCCGCTGTAATCAGAATCAGAATGTATGTACATACACATGTGTACATACATATGTACATAATAAATGAACCAGCAGGTGTTCTCCCCGAAGAGCTTTTACCCTACCAGCCCTTTCATTTGGGTTGGGGTTCTCACAACATTTCTATAGATTCCATTTCTTTTGAGCACTATTCTTTTAATTACATTTAACACCACATATGGAGCTCGGGAAGCTTGACATGGTCAGGTTATTAGGAAATGGTGACCCCGGCGATGTAGCTACATCGCAGCCGCAGCAGGTCCCGGCAGTCACTTGTGGGTCGTCTCGGGTGTGGGCGAATTGGCCCACTTTAAAGCAGTTTGTCAGAGCGCTTAATGAGTACACTTAATTGGCATGCTCTCTCTGTACATAGTACGTGACTAGGCTGGCACACTCCCACCGCTGCTACAGTACCCCAAAAGAAAATCCAACGTTTGCGACGTCACCATGAAAAGTTTCAGGCAAGCAATAGAGAGTGAAATAGAGAAGTGAAACTTTTTGTTTCACTCTACATAACTAGCAAGCAATCATTGCATCTGGCGTTGGATGGCACGACGAGCCACTTGAGTCATTGACAATATCGATCCGAAGATTGGATGCAGTTCAACATGAGTTCTATGGTTGCGCGGCCACTAGTAGGGGGTGGGTCCTAGAGGGCCGCAAACATCTACAGATAATGCGATTACCCTGTGGACGTTTCGATGGAGAATAAATATGAAAATATGTACATATGTAATGTGTGTATGATTTTTTTAGATTTGATTTTCGTTTATTGAACTTAAAAGCAATTTGAGAGGGAAATGAATATTCCATTTTATGGAGCCAGCAACAGGTTCAGTTGTTGGGATTCGTTTGTTTTGGCCATGGATCAGCTGTGAACAGCATGATATTTACAATACGAACATTCGCCCGATCATGTGATTGCTATGATAACAGATCTTTGTAATCGATACATTGTCATTCATATCAATCATATTTACCGGTGCCTGGTGCCCGGTGCTCTGACGTATCAGGTGTCGCGGGAGGTGGCAGTGGGTGTCGGGCGGCGGCACCCGAATTTCTGTGACAAATAACTACAACGTTGACGAAAATAATCAACGCATATGTACATACATACATATACATTTCTCATAAAACAGAAACAAGAAGGTCGGAGCGGAAGTAGAGCAGCGCGCCAAAGAAGAGAACACACACATACAGTGAGTGAGAGCGAATGAAAGAGGGAAGCTAAGGTACCTGTTATCGGGGCAGCAAGAGATCCCCAGCAGGATCGAACTAAAATAAAAAAGATAATTACAGCAGCTAATAAGCGAGAGAGGCAGAGTGATGTGCATAATAAACAAACTACAGCAGCATAACGGAATCCACATCATGGGGAGAGAGAGAGAGAGAGAGAGAAGTGTATGTGTGTTTTTATACAAGGTGACGCCAGCAGCGACGTTTTCTCTCTCGTGGTGGGCTTTTGCTCTCTCGGCTTTTGTCGGTTTTACTCGTTTTTCTCTCCTCTCTATCTCAGCTGTCGCATTTCCAGCCCATTTTGCAAGGGGTGTTAGCACAAGGAGGTGGCGCTTGGCAACATGCCAGCAACATGCGAGTACTGTGCCATATGTTGCTGGATTCTCCCTTGTCGTCCCAACACACCCTGTTAAGAAGTTTATGGGAGAGAATGAATTTGAAGAAACATGGAATGAATGGGATTTTAATACCCTTGGATTACAATTTATTCGAATATTAAGTATGAATATTCTCGAGGAATCTCGATAATGAATATACATCGATTACTAAATGTGGGCTGCAATGATGATTATAGAACAAGAGGCTGGGAAAATATATTGTCTGGTGTAAACCTTTAAGATTTCAGATAGGGTACCAGAAACTTCCGCACTCAACCATTTATCTATAACTAAAACCGGTTTGCAAGCAACACGAGTACGGGCTGCCAGCAACATGCAAGTCGGGGCGGGCAACATTTGCGCCCATTGAAATCTGTGACGTAGCTATGGTATCTGAAGAGACGAGTATAACCGCCGACCACTTAGAAAAGGAAACAACAGAAAAATATCGAAAGCCCGACGAAGCACAACAGAGACAACGCAGCGTCAAAAACAAAAAACACGAAAAACGTTGAGAAAATTGCCGTGCAGCTGAAGCTGAACCAACAAAAATAACAAAAAGAAGAAAAATTTGCACACACAAATACATACAGATAGACAGACTGTGGGATAGAGAAGAGAGGGGTGCAGAGCAGAGTAACAATTAAAAGTAAAGCGAATTGGAGCACCGCAACCGGGGGAGGGGAAAAGCAAGACAAAGGCCGCACAGCGATAGCAGCAGCAGCAGCAAAGCAGCAGAGGGCCAAAGAAGCCAGAATATCATATCGAAGGGGGAAAAAAGCGCGGAAAAGTGCATTTTACACAAATTCATACATATACACACATTTTTCCCCCGAGTGAAAGTTCGGCGCGCACCGACCACGCCCCCCGCCCTGCCTGGAATGAACCGCTCCAACAGTTTTGTCAGCTCCCTGAAGTGGTGGCCCCTGCAGGGCCACAACAGCCAGGCGACACCAGCAGCAGCGGCAGCTGCAGCAGCGTCACCCACCAGCAACGGTGGCTACTCACAGTCGGCGCCCAGCTCCCCGATCTCTAATTGGCCACCGGCGCTGCAGCAGCAGCCGAAAGCCGGTGGCGGCGTGGTGAGCGCCACCTTTGGCAGCAGCGTTGCCGTGCAAAAACTGCGCGAATCCAAGTGGTTCAAGCCCGAGGAACAGCGTATCTTCTGCGCCGTCGTCGAATGTGGCTTCATTGTGGAGGTGCGCAGCAGTGCGGCTGCAGAGGCAGCGGCTGCGGCAGCCGCCGCCGCAGCGGCCGCAGCTGCCAGCGATATTGATTCCCTGGACATGGACTGTCCGCCTCTCGGCCTGGGCTTGGCCCCAGGCCTGATGATACCCCGCAATGGCAGCAGCAGCATCAGTTTCCTGGAGACCCAAGACGAGAACGAGACACCAGTGGCGTCCTGGTACGGCATTGTCCTATGCAAAGTGGCCAAAGGTGAGTTTTGCATATCCCCCAAGTCCCCAAACTGTAGGAAACTTTTAGATAACTGCAGACATCAAGGCAATTACGCTAATCGCTGGACTTTAAAGTCGAATTTGCGGGATTCTGCCATTCTAAAATGTCATTCAATAAACAAACAAACGCAGAAGCACACTTACACATGAAAAAGCACTGAGACGCCTGTATGTGTTCGCATACAGGCATAGGTTCGGCCTGCCTGGCTTTTTTTTATCTAATCGAAAATCCAGCAAGTGCGCGGTCGCAGAGCAGCAGCGCAAGACGTCAGCTTTGCACGGACCATTCACAATAGTGCGCCGACGCCTGCCCGAAAACTCAAAAATTTTCTGCGTGCGCATATGCACGCACACGAAAACAACAAAAGCAAAGGCAAACAAAGCGTGAGCAGGAGGCGGCTGACTTGTGTCTTTCCAAAAACTCCCAAGCACGTCATGTGCTCCATGTCACGCATACCACCGCATACCGTCGCTAACCATGGGTAGAAAGAGGCGCGCGGGCACAGTGAAGACTCGCTTGGGTTTTCAATATGAAACTGTTTTCTTAACATTTTTCTTATAATGGTAGACGAAAATCTAATATATTTATTTAACGAGACTTTGAGTACTCAGTAGCTTAGAAAAAATCCACTGGTTATTTAGTGGAGACTTCACTGTTCGCCCGTCCGCCTGGGTGAAGTGGATATTGTGGTGAGCTTTTTTCATTTCACCACGCGCCCACACAGCAGCAACGACAGCAGCAGGCTGTTGGACTGCATCTCGTGTGCGTGCGAGCCGGCCCGGCCAATAACCCAACCCACCACGTGCGGCAATCAGACATCCATACATGGCCATGCTGTGTGTGTGTGTGTACATATTTATGTATGTATGTACATGCAAGGGCATAAATAAATGCATGCGTAGAATTGATAAGGGGATTTGGAAATGCATTCCGTAAACCCTGCACCCGCAGAACCCTAGGATATTATTGCATTATGGGTATTATAATATTCGGTTTTAACTACATACACATACATACATATGTATGTATGTATATTACATTTGAGAAGCCATATTGCCAAGGTCGTGAAATAAAAACGTGCTTAGGGGCTACATCACAGTTCTCAGTGCCTAGACAATCAATAATACGTTGCAGTTGTCTTTATTTGTGCTCTAATTGTTCTCCATTCCACCTGTTAAGACCCCACTGATTATCCTGCCACCCCGACCCGCAAAAATTACTCGTGCTTGGCTGCAGATTACAACGCGCGCCATATGTATACCCAGAAATGTCTGCCACCAAAGAAATGCGCATGCGTGCTTATCAAATGATATTTACAATATTTAGTCCCATGTAATCACGTACGTCAAACACTCCACCCTCTGCCAAATTGCCCCCGCACTGCATGACAATCGATGGGCATTGGATTAAAGGCAAATACTTGAAAATTCAAGAATGAAATGCATTTAAACATTTCGTTGTGTACGGGTAGCTTTCTAGTAACAGGTGGTACCTATTAAGGGTATATCATTTTTACAGCCACAATAGCTCATTCCAAATGCAACAAATTTAATTGTAGCCTCCAGAACAGACCCAATTACTGTCTCTGGCTAATGGAATGTACTCGCAAATTACTAGTGTGATTATATGGGGAGAAAAAAAACAAAACAAGTGCATTTCTCATTCAGAGCCACCCACCCAAAAGCTATTAAACAAATTTTAAATGCCTGCGAATTGGTTGAACATGGCACAAAAAAAAGCAAACTAGAGACTACAGAAAAAATATACAATTGGAGAAAAGAGAAGCAGAAGCAAAAGGAGATGGAAAAAGCAGCAGTTGGGGTGTAAAATACTAAGCAGTGCTAATTATTTTATATAAAGTTAATTTGTGAATGCTATAACAAATTGCGCAACACTCGAAATCACACACAACGGTAACAAAATAAAACAAAACAACACATGACAGGGCAGCATCATATGGTGTGACCATTCTGCTTGGATTTAATTGCCGTTAAGACACAGCAAAGAAAGTACAGGAATTAGTATGACAAAAAAGACTACTCAAAGGAAAGGTAAAAAATGCAATAAATGAGATCAGCGGTGCTCAATTTGCAATTGGTATGCACGCGGCATGCATTTATTTTTGCGTATGCAAGCCCGCGGCTAAGTTTTAGTCCCAAGTCAAACAGTCAGAGACAGTCATATGTTGATTTTCAATTCGCGGCCATGAAGAACAAAACTCGTTGCAATGGTAGCACTTGGAAGTAGAATTAATGCTGAAAATCAAATAGAACAGCTGCTAGGTCTGATTATACAGTCCATTTAATATGTGTTGTCTGATTTTGGATCATTTACATCATCAAGTCCATCAAGTGAATAAGCTATAAACTATACTATGGTTGTACGTAAAACTCACGTTTTGTGTACATTTTCTCAAGTTTAAAAATGCAAAAAGTGCATTTATCTTAGCATTTCAAGAACCCACAGCGAATGCACTTTCTCGTTTTCGTTCCCCCCTCTACATACACTTTCTTAATCAGCGCGAGCGAATTTACTTGAATTTTAAATCAAAATCAATTGAAATAATAACTGAATTGCAGTTGTTGCACTGTTTGGCGTTCGGGTGGGTCACCTGTTCTCTCAATTGAAATTCATGGAGAAGCGCACACAGAAAACTAATTGTTTATTTCTTTGCGATTACAGATAATAAGCCGAAGCCTGATTCCATTGAGATATTTTCTGTGAAAATACGTGAGAATGGTACATACAAACTGATTAAGATGTCATTGGCCGATATCTGGAGCCATGGCTGGGAGTTGAGGATCAATAACTTTGCTGACAAGGAGAAGATGCCGCATATCGAGAAGGATATACGCAATCAGGTGAGCAGCAAACAAGAAAAAAAACACACGTTTTATGCCTATAACCAACATACAGTTCCAAGTTTCACTTTCGCAATCGAATTGGGACTCCCCGAAGTATGCTACCAAAAAAAAGAGCTCGAGAGATTTCAGTGAGAAAGTCGAATTAGGAACTTCCGAAATAGTATTCCCATTGATAACTAATGCATTCTCCATTTACACCCGCCCCGCCCCCCGCTGTGTAGATATCGCTGGCACGCAAGGCAAAACAGAGTCTGTGGAACAACAACAAGCATTTTGTGTACTGGTGCCGGTACGGTAGCCGCCAGCAGGATGTCCGCAAGCGACAGGTAACAACGAGTGCTAATCATGTGCTGCTCCACCTGATTAACTGATAAGCGGAGCAGCCAGCGGAGCCATCCCAGAGAAAGAGAGAAGGAAAACACACATACACAAACACATCCACACAGCAACATACACGCAAATCAAAAAAAAAAAAGAAAACAACATTTACCCAACAAAAATCCTTCCTACCAACAACCCCACCTCCACATATGCATTGATTGTGGTTGCAACAGAGGATACACAACGACACACACACACACAAACACAGGACTGACTAACGGCATGACAGAAGAGAGAACCAGAACCAGAACCGATAACAGAAGAATCATCCCTGCTAACTCATTTACGCTTTTGGAATCGGGGCCACAAATGTAACCAAAAATATGTACTATATCTATCACAGTAGAGCCCTCTCGATCGCCCACGCTCCACGCTAATCAACCAAACCACCCCACCCCTCTCCCACATCCAAACTCCGTCCTTCATTTGGCAGCGCATCATTTGTTGCTGGCGCCTGTTTTAAATATGTACATATATATTTTTTGAATGTGGCAGGAACTCTTGTGTGTGCGTGCGCCTACAGCCTTATAATACTCCACCACACAAAAATACACACTCCCACCTTCTTGTGCTTCTGCCTTTGCTCTCTGTACCCGCTGTACATTAGTACGTGTTATATTCTTTGAATACCGTGAACAAACCCAACAAATCTATATGTATCTTGCAGATGTCGGAGTGCGTGAAATGGGGCAGCGTTGGCATGAATGCGGGCATGTTGCTGGTGCTAAATAATAGACAGAAATGCTATTCCCACTCAAAGTAACCGCCCGTTTGCGCCCCCCACCCCCTATACTCCACTCATAATGAAAACAAACAACAAAAAAAACACAAGTATTCAAAGTGAATTCCGATGATAAGAGATGGCCCCGGCCCTCAAAAAGCAGCAAACAAAATTTGCAAATATGTGTAAAGATTTTAAGTGCAATTCAGATCAGGGTAAGCACACACACACACACGCACACACATACACATGCACAGAAGAAAGGCCCCCATGAGAGAAAGAGTGTAGTATGTTCATTTGGCAGTATTAAAATACCATGAAAAATACCAGAGACACATAAACGAGACACAACTGTACGCCAACCAAACACAAAATCCCCCCTCAAACAAAACTGTTGCAACTCCTATCAAGGAGACACCAAAATCGTTAAAAAAAAGAAGTAAATACTTTTGTATATTGGGCACACACAAACACATACACAGAAAGAGAGAGAGAGACACACACACACTGTGAAATTCGAAAAGACTTATTAACTATTTGTTTTTTTTTGTCATTATTTTTTTTGTTTTCTTGTGATTATTACTATTATATTATATTATTATATTATATTTATATACTACATTGTGAATGGCAAGCATATATGTGTTTTCTTTGTTATTTAAGCATTTTAAAAATAAGTGCAAAAAAAGAAAGAGAAAGCATAGGATTAGCAGGATTAAGACATTCGAAATGTTTCGTTATGTATTTAATTACGGGATCCCCCACCCCCCAGACGACTCGGAAATACGGAAATGGTAAACGAACAGGAGACAAAACTACGATAAAACTAAAAAAAAAAACATACACAAAAAAAACAACACGTACATTTATGGATAAATAAGAGTAAAGAAAAAAAACATAGTTTTTAAGATATACATACATACATATGTATAGTATGTAGGGGTAACATACATTAATTATTATTAATTATTTCGTTTAAGTTGTCGTTTTTAAGCAATTTATAATATATATTTATATACCAAGTAGTAATCTTGTATACATTTCGACAATGTGAAACAATTTGAGAATATGAAACGTTTGTAAAATGCTTTATATTGATATTACTATTAAATGTTTACCAACCAACCGATGCAACCAACACACAAAAAACAAACGAGCAGAAGCATTTGGAGCTCTACTGCTCAATACCCTATACAAAATATCGCATACATTTCAGAAGCAGGGGCAACAGCAACACTCACCTCACGCAACAGCCCAAAGAGTACATCCGTGGAGAGGGATCTCTCGTGGGCCTCGTCCATGATGATGGCCGCATAGCTATCCAGATCCGGATCACGCAGACTCTCGCGCAACAATATGCCGTCCGTCATGTACTTGATGACCGTTCGCTCCGATGTGCAGTCCTCGAATCGTATGGCATAGCCCACATCTTCGCCTGCAGTTAAATATTTGATTTTATAACAAGATCAGTGGCAGGGATTTTTATGCAATTGTTTGCTTACCCAATTGTGTGTCCATCTCATCAGAGACACGCTTGGCCACCGACATGGCAGCCACACGACGCGGCTGTGTGCACCCAATCATGCCCAGCTGGCTGTAACCATCCTCGTGAAGGTATTGGGTTAGCTGAGTGGTCTTGCCGCTGCCCGTCTCGCCGACAATGATGATCACCGAGTTCTCTCGGATCACATTGAGCAGTTCCTGCCGGGAGGCAAACACGGGCAGGAAGCGGCGCTGTTCCGAGATGGTTTTCTTGCGGGAGAAGTCACTTTTGCCGCCAGAATCCTGGTCCCGCATATGGTCGGCAAACTTCTGATCTTTGCGATAGTCGGCCGTGTCGTTGTCCTTGTCGTAGCGTGAATCCTCGTCGTCCTGGGGCCGCTGCACGCCCATGATGTTGCCCAGCTTTGTGCCGCCCAGCTCCCAGTGCTTCTTCTGGGCCTTGCGGCGCTCCTTTTGCTCCCGATAGGTCCGCACCAGAGCACTGCCCTTGCGCGCCAGCAGCGCCATGTCCGAGGTGGGGTCCTTGACGGGCACCACCGGCTCCGGCTGCTTGGTGAACACAATACGGCCGTCGAGGAAGGGCGGAATAATGTGATGCACCAGCAGATGGACTCGCTCCAGGGCCTCCTCATCGAAATCATCGTTCACATGGATGCTGGTGACCACACCGGAGGTAAGCATCCGATTCCTCTCCCACAGCTCGTTGTCCCGATTGTTCTGTCGCTGCTGGGCGCTGAGGCGTTTCGTTCGCTTCTGTTCCAGCTGCTCTTCCCGCTTGCGGAAGTACTCGGAATTGGGGCCCACGAAGGGGTTGTTCTCGTCGTCGTAGCCCTCGTCAATGTTGTACCACTCGCGGTCCAGGCGCCGCTGTTCCTCCTCCCAGAGGTCGCGCGACTCCGGGTCATCGGACCATGGTGTAGCACCGGTGCGCTTCCGGTCATTGGCCCACTGATTGTAGCGATGCGCTGGCGTCGGTCGGACCGAGTCATCCTGCCGGTTGTTCCGGCGACTGCGATTGCTGCTGCCACTCCGTACCGACCAATCGCCGCCGCTGCCATGTCGACGTGGTGTTGGCATATCCCAATCGGAATTACGCTGTCCGCCACCGCCGCCGCCCTCGCCGTCATCATCGTCCCAGGAGCTGTTAGATATACCACCGCCGCCTGGGGTGCCAGGCTCCCTGGGCGTGTGGACACTGCGCTCGGACATGGAGCGGTCACGATCGCGACTGCGATGTCGGTCTCTGTCTCTGTCGCGATCTCTGTCACGATGACGCCGTCGGTCGTGGTCTCCACGCTCTCTATCGCGCTCTCTCCTCCTTTCTCCTCGACCCTCAGACGAGGATGAGGCCGTTGATGCATTGGCGGCTCTGCCCCTCGCCTTGTCGCGCTGAATGTGCTCCCTCAGCCGCTCGCGTGCCTTCTCCGACACCCCGCCAGTGTGCGAGGGCGTGTCATCTTTATGCTCCCGCAACTGCCGGCTCAACTTTTCAAAGCTCTTGGTGTCCGGTTTCTTGAAGGCAAACTCACTGATTCCGGGCGTGGAGCCGGTGGGCGTGCTGGAGCCAGTGTCATCGTATTCGCTATCCTTGAACGAGATCAGGCGATCGCCTCGCTCCTTTTCGGCGCGTCGCTTGGCGGCCAACTTGTCCAGGCCGAGCAGCGAGCCTTGGGGGACTTTGAAACTTCCTGTTGGGTCAGCGCCATCTCTAGACTTCTTTATTACCAGGCCGCCACGCCCCTCCTGACCGGCAGTACCCTCCAGTCGATGCACGCCGGCATCGTCGTCGGACATGCCTACTTATATGTCCTTCCTGATTTTTTCGACTCCTGGTTACCGCAAAGCTATGGATTTGCGTTGGCGTTGTTCACTCACAGCTGATTTCATGGTGCGTGCTGCCACGGCGCTCAAATTTTGTCTTACAAAACTATCGATGGCAATGAACCACAGTCTGGCAGGGCTGGCATTTAAATGTAATTCACTTAGTGCATTAAAATACACAATATTTTACAAGAAACTCACTTGTTCTACGGAGTTTGGACAGTCATCATTTAGCTAACTTTTGGCTTGTGAGGTATTTACTTACGTAGGCTAAAATAAAACCGCAGTCGATATTGGACTAAGTATCGATAGAACACTACATCGATAGCACATGTTTCACGTTTTCCCGTCAATTTAGCATTTATACTTTTGAAATTAAATTCGACTCAGAAGGTATCATTATTCATAGAGTATACAATGACTGAAAAGTTTAGCAAAATGCAGCAGCAATTCCTGTGCTGTTATCCAGTCAATAAAATGTCCTGGTCGGTACGTATCTAGCTGTGAGCGCAGCACCAACACCTGTTGCATTTTTAACAACAATTTGTAAACACGCGCAGTCGGTAAAACTACCAATGGACTGGGATGAGCAAAAGGCACTCATTGCAGCCACCTGTGGCCATCCGCTCAATGAGCGATATCCAGTGCGTGCCAGCTACCAGGAGGCATTCGTTAAGCGACTGATGCAGCTGCTTAAGGATCACGAGGAGCTGCACGACGACCTATTCAGCAGCCTCACTTCGCAGAAATGCGAACAACAATGCAAGGACTTTGCATACAAGCACTACCTACTACTGCAGCCAGATGCCCATATCACGCTGCGTGAGTCCATTAGCTTTGTGAACGAGGGCACCACCGGCCTCTGCACTTGGGAGGCTGCCCTGGCCCTGGCCGACTATCTCATGCAGCACAGCGATGTGGTAAAGGGCAAGAATATTGTGGAGCTGGGCGCTGGCACCGGTCTGATAGGAATTCTCCTCAAACTGCCAGTCCTGGGCTTCGATGCTGGCCAAATCCTTCTCACCGATGGCAGTGCCTCCTGTGTGCAGCTGATGCGCGATAATGTGGCCTTGAATTTCCCAGAGACGCCCAAGGAAGCCATACCCCAGTGCGCACAGCTGCGCTGGGATGAGGTAAAAGACTTTCCCTGGCAGCAATACGCCAAAACGGATCTCCTACTCGCTGCGGATGTCATCTATGATGATTCACAGTTCGATGCCCTTCTGGATGCCCTCGATCATCTGTACACGAGTCGTGGCAATTGCTTGGAAATGCTGCTAGCCAGCACCGTGCGCAATGTAGACACGCTGCACAAGTTCATGGAGCAGTTAGGTGAGTTTTTCGCCCCGCCTCTGTCTATATGCATGTATCCCATAGCTAAAATGTAACTTTTTTTTACAGCCAAACGCGAGTACAAGGTGACGCCCTGTGCGAATGTGTCGGCCTGCGTGAGTCACTTTTGTCGCGATCACACCGCTGCCGTACAGATTATCTCCATTAAACGCTAGTTTTAGGTAGTAATAAAATATACATCTATTATAAACACTTGACACATAAAACAAACAAACTATTGCCTAAGACCCTCTTAATTGCTCAGCCTGGCTGTGTTTGCCTCAGAGAATACGAAGTGTTGGTTCGTCTTTTGTTTTGTTTTTCTGCATTTCCTTTAAATACTGAGTATTTAAGCGTAAAAATGTAGGATGCTGATTGAACACATTATTGGCTGATTGTGGGTATGGTGCCATCGTTTAGCCATCGCACGTTGAGCTGCTCGATTTGATGCTTCATGAATATGATGCCATAGACCTCGTATTGGATGTCCAGCAGTTTGGTGCGATGTGTCCGTGGCACCTTCATGCCCACGACCAGGGCCAGCAGGGAGCTGATGATCATAAAAACAAATCCCTGGGCCATCAGGGTGCTCTTGTCGGTGGCATAGAAATACGAGTTCTTAGCATCGGCCACAAAATAATAGTACACAATGCTGGTGCATATCAATTTGAGGACATACGACAAGCAGATGACGCACTCTGTGAACCTCAAATGGGTTACCTCCAGCAGGGCGATCTGTAGACTGGAATAGGACATACCAAAGAGGACGAGCAGTACCCAGAGGGACCATCTCGACTCGGTGGAGCTGCAGATGATCATGGCCAGGAGTGTGAAGAAAACCAGCGTCACCTGAGAGGTTACAAAGTTCACCTTCACCGAGATGAAGAACAGACAGATGAGGGACAGGCAGCTGCCGCCAAAAATCACCCAGAACATGGCATCGATGTCGCCCAGCTGGGTTAACCTGATGGCCGGATTCAGGGCAAACCAATAGATGAAATACACAAACAGCGCATACTGTATGGCCTCGGTGAAAAGCAGCAGCAGCATTACGTTCCATTGCTGGTTCTTCGTCACATAGAAGAATTGCAGCCGCTTGATCACGTCCGAGCGCGGCTCAAAGATGCTGCCATTCCCGTTGGCGATCCTCAGATCGTTGTCCATGCTGTTCACCAGGTCGACGGTGCCCACAAAGTGCAGCACCTTGATGCCCACCAGGATTGCAAGCGTGGCAGCGGCAATGCTCAGATAAGTGCCAGCAAAATTCAAATAAATGCCGTCGATCAGCTGCTCAGTGGTGGCGGTTTGTCCTGCAAACGCCTTTAGGTTTCGGCTGTATGCGGATCCAATCAGGCTCACGGCCGTGGCAATGCCCATCAGATAGCAACTGCAGGAGGCGGACATCACGAGGGAGCGGCTGCTCTTCGAGCTGATGGTATGCAGAAAGCTGTAGCCTGCTATGAAGGTCATGCTGTGCGCCAAGTACGCTATGTAGGCGCCCACATGGTCTGCAAGTTATTTAGAGAGACATTTTTGATGCAGTTTCAGTAGCGATGAGGATTTCCCCTTACCAAAACCATCAGCAAAGTAGAAGCAACTGGCCACCAGATTTAAAATGCCCGCGGCCAGCAGCAGCCACGCCTGCCAGTAAACAATGCACTTCTTTACGTACTTAATGGTCAGCATTGTGAGGGCCGTGCCCAGGGCCCAGCAGGCGCCCAAGATCATAGGTCCATAGTTGATGAGGCCAGCCTGCAGGTTGCGCTCGGCCACCAGCGAGCAGATCGTATAGCCGAATATCAAGCCACATGGCAGGAAGCTCAAGCAAACTAAAGAAAAAGTTTTATATAATCTCGGATGGACGATCTATGTACATATGTATGTATGTACCACCTACCCTCCCCTCCGGGAGAGAGGCGGGACTCGCACTCACCCACAAAGCTGGGCGCGTATTTGAATAACTTCAGCAGCAGTTTCCCCCAAACGTGTGCCATTTTTGACGAACAATTTTAATCGAAACAACCCAGGCGAAGAGACGAGAGAGGAGCTTAAAGCATTTTGGTCTGGACTGTGGAGATGCCCACAATTATGGCCAAGCAGACGCTGCCGCAAGTCCAAAGAGGCTACAAATTGAACTGCGACGGCGAAGGCGACGACGACGATGGCTACGAGACAATGATAAGATAAGCCAATTGGCCGAGCGAGCAGCCGGCCTGATGGATGTACATATGTATGTACATACATATGTATGTATGTTTTGTGGAGTGACTAATGCCGCATTGGAGTAGTAGCCTCTTTGGCCAGATAAACAGATAAGCCGCTTTGTAGCTGCGTCGTGGATTTACTTTTCAGTTGGGCCTGAAATTTCCGGTGTACATATGTACATATTCAATATGTTCGTGGATGGCATTTAAATTAGCTTTTTGTCAATCAATACAAATTGACCACAAAATAACGGTGCCAGGCAGTGTTAAGAAACGTGTGCCATTACTCATCGTCATTTGCAAGGCGCATGGAGGTAGGGTGTCGTATCCTATTCGGTAGGGTTTACTGTAATCGGGTTTAAGTATAGACACACATTCATACATGAACATACATATGTAAATGTATATGGTATCAAATCACCTGATAGGGCAATCGAAAGCCTGCCGATAAAGCTTTTGAAAATTGATTATTTTCTATGTACATACATACATATGCACATTTACGAGTGTATTTTGGGGGAGTGGGCGACTGGGAGGCAATGCTAATAGTTTGTTTACTTTAGAGTGAAGATAGAGAGAGAGAGAGTGAGAAGCGCTGCTGTCGTGAGAACAGGGTAGATAACACTTGCAATCTAGAATTCCTAGACATTTCTGTGCATCTATGTATGTATGTATGTGCATGTTTTTATATACAGAGATATGCACATTGTGTAAGAATGGGTTATGGCGGACTACATATGCTGTGTGACAAAAATTATGTTTTCCAACACACACAGCGGCAGCAATTTGTGATCTGAAGTGTAACAATCGATCAGTTCTGCCGCAACGCTGCTCCCAGCTCAACTCAACACATACATATGTACATACATACATATGTGTATTTCTCTCGATAGCACTGCACTAAACTCTGACATTAGCGCTTTTCACACTCGAACACATTGCAGGCAAACAATGATGGAAAATTGTACAACAAAGAACAAAAGAAAAACATCAAAAAAATTCAGACGGGCACCAAGCATCGAAGAGGGTTGTGCATATCTTTATATTCACAAAATTGGCATAAGGATTGATGAAACATATGTATGTCTCACAATGCGGATACATCATCCGACGCTATCTATGTAGATACGTGTGAGAAAATCAGCTGCCAGGAGCAATGGGCTTTACTAAGAGAAATATTAAATAGGCACTTTAGAGACCTTGGTAAAAACACATTCGAGTACAACATTAAGGATGTTATAGCCTACAACCGCGTAAGTATATACAGACGTGCAAATGTATAGACTTTTAATCTTTCAATTAGCTTCTTACTTACTCACGTTCTGTTGCAGGGATTGCAGAGAAATGTACCGGAACCCATAAATATTCATCCCTGTTTTCTGGTCCTTCTCCTCATTATTTTGATCTTTATGTTTTATTGGGATATACAGCTTTTTGTGTATACTGTGGGTGCATTTATCCTCACAGTATATTGGGAGAATAGATAAAAACAGAAGCTTCAATATATCAAATATCGAATATGTGTACATATGTATGTACATATGTATTAATCATCAGTTAATCAGATATTAACTATGCTATACAGGCATGGGACATTGGAACGATAGATCATATCAACTTTTCTAACTATAATATTTGTATCATACCAATGTACAGATGCGATTTATGCTGCTTTAAGAGCTTATTAAAGAACATACATATGTACATACATTTGTATACAATAAATTGATAAATATACCAGATGATTTGCTAGAATAATTTTTAAACTCTTAAACGACGAACACTATGGCGAAATTATTCTACTCGAGTTTGTGACGTCATTAGCTAAGAAAAGAGAGCACGAAAAAAGCGCTATTGCTGCAAGGACGAGCTTGAGCGCGAGAGAGAGTATTTTCTCGCGCTCTCTCTCTCAGTCTGTGTGCTTCGTTGCGTTTCTGTTTCTGCGCTTGTGCTCTCTACCCGGGCACCGACCACCCACTCGTCCTGCCAGGCCCCCTGCCCACAAATTGCGAGTTCGGACGACGCTCCGCGTTTTCCTTGTAGCTGGGGGAGCACACGAGCACGGCACCCCAATGTCTTGGCACGGCCTTATCCCCGGCATTCACTTCCGGAATTTTGCTGCCGACGACAACAACAAACCGACAGAGCCAGCGGCAGGCAAAATGCACTTGCAAGTGAGACGCTGAGAGAATCACTGCCACTGCCACTGCCATTGAACCACAGCCCCTGCCCCACCATCCGCTCAAACTTCAAATCGGTAGGTGAGAGATGCTGTAGACATTGTGCTTCCTGCTCGGCTGGGCGCCCGCTGGCCATGGAACGGTAGCTGCGGACGAGAACGACTAGACACGGGACGGCAGTGCCATGTTTGTGATGAGCATTTGGGGCACCAGCCTGAGCCTTAGTAGCCGCAGCCTGGCCATTGCCCTGGTGCTTTGCTTGACGCTGTTGTACTTCTCCTACAGCTTCAATGCCTGTCTGCTGGCCAGCATCAGTCGCAGCCTTCAGCAGGTGAGAGTCCATCCCCCTCCCCGTCCCGGTCCCCCTTCTCCACTCCACTCCTCTTAAATATTTTTCAACTATTGCCCGCCCACCCACAGAGCAACTTACGCAACCTGCTGTCACTGACGTCGACGCCCCGCAACGAAAGTAGCAGCATCAGCAGCAGCAGCAGCAGCAACGATTCCGCCACACCCGCTGCTACTCCATTGGCCAACACCACTGGCTCTACTGGCAGCGACAGCACCAGCAATGTCCCAGCCGCTGTGGGGATTGCCAGCAGCTCGGATGGCTCGCCCAAGTATCAGCTGCTGCGGCAGCCGGGCTTGCGTCCGTCCCGCCACCTGCCCGACACGCTCATCATTGGCGTGAAGAAGAGCGGAACGCGAGCACTGCTGGAGTTCATTCGCCTGCATCCGGATGTGCGGGCGGCCGGCTCCGAGGTGCACTTCTTCGATAGGCACTATCAGCGTGGCCTGCGCTGGTACCGCCACCACATGCCGTACACCATCGAGGGTCAGATCACCATGGAGAAGACGCCGAGCTATTTTGTGACGAAGGAGGTGCCCCAGCGGGTCTATCATATGAACACGGCCACCAAGTGAGTTATCTGCCTCCTGCCATATGTGGCTCTCGCTCTCTCTCATCCTCCCCTCCCGACAGACTGCTGATTGTGGTGCGAGATCCGGTGACGCGTGCCATCTCGGACTACACGCAGGCGGCCAGCAAGAAGGCGGACATGAAGCGGTTCGAGCAGCTGGCCTTTGTCAATGGCAGCTACTCGGTGGTGGACACCAACTGGGGGCCCGTCAAGATTGGCGTGTACTCGCGCTACCTGGAGCGCTGGCTCCTCTACTTTCCTCTCTCCCAGCTGCTCTTCATCAGCGGCGAGCGTCTGATCATGGATCCCGCCTACGAGATCGGACGCGTACAGGACTTTCTCGGATTGAAGCGTGTGGTCACCGAGAAGCATTTCTACTTCAATGCCACCAAGGGTTTTCCGTGCCTATTCAAGTCCGAGGCACGTTCCACGCCCCACTGCCTGGGCAAGACGAAGGGCCGCAATCATCCGCATATCGATCCCAGTGCCATCGAGAGGCTGCGCGAATTCTACAGGCCATTTAACAATAAGTTTTATCAACTGACGGGCATTAATTTTGCCTGGGCATAGGAGCGACGGTTCCTGTTCCACCTCACCACTGGATATAGCGGAGGGAAGAGGCAACTTGTTGTTGCCACCACGTGTGGCAACGGACTGATATTGTTGATTGCATTTTTTGATACATATAAATTGTACTTATCTAGTATATATATATACAAACAACCACCATATACGGATATAGCTATTTAGATGATATACACACACAAACATACAAACACACAAACAGACAGATCTCGCAGGAGCGCAGAGATTATTGCTCAATTATTGGTAGCTTTATCAGGAGACAAATTCAACGATAATGGTTCCTCTCTACTCAAAACTCAAACTCCAATCGAAAACAAAAAACCCATGCACTCCCTATACATATACTCGAACACCTAACCTTTGGTATGCCCCTAAACATATATACATATACCATATACATTTATAGAAAGAACAAATAGAGCTTACCATGAAATTCCTACAGAGTCTTCTCCACGCATACCCAAACCAATACCAGGACATTGGTCATACGAGTATGCATATATATTTATATGTACATACATATATGCCATATGCCATATACCATAATATTTATAAATTTCAAGAGTTTACTTCCAATGCATGCATGACTCCTCTCCTCCAACAAATACATACCTAAAACTAATAAAATGCTTAGCAAATTTCAATCAAAAGAAAAGATCAACAAAAATTCGAAAACTTTGGTGTGTATCTCCCGAGGGTTCAGCGATATTTTGCCATAGAACTTATAGTTGTTACAGCTCTAGAGAAACTATAATACCTAAACAAATCCAGCACAGGTGGTAATGCGAGTTTTCGGATCCATTAACTAAGCATTAACTTTCCTGCTTTTAAATCTAATTGAACACAAAATAGTATTAACTATTACAAAAAGTACAGTCTAACGCAGTTAATGAGAGAGGAGAGAGTCCCATAAAGCAGAGCCCAGGGCGAGATGTTACAGATGTTTCTTCTCAATCTGTACAATTGTCTTCTATAATTATAATCTTTGATATTAACCAAACCCAACATCCCATCTATTCTTATTCCCCCCCATTTCGACTTCTGGATAACCCATCCAATTTGTTTTATTTCTATCTATTTGTTTAAGCTCTTTTCTCAATCAAAATTAGCGGGGGGGAAAACCAACAAAGGCAAAAATCCTTAATTAGCATGGGTCGGAGTGGAACAGCCATGTCCCGAACATGTATTCAAGATCCTGTTCTCAGAGATTTATCTTTTGGGCATCCGTGAGCGAGCAGGTGAGTGCTAATATATGTATGTACAAATGTCCTCCGTTATGTATCCTCTAGGGATCTAAATGTGATTTCATTTTAAAAATGTAAAAACCAATTCTTTCTTTGTATTTGTTTTTGTGTTTGAATTGTAATCATTTTTTAATTTGGTTTAAATTGTCTTGTGATCGATTCACAATGTTCGTTTTGTTGTATGATAAATTGTTGGTTTGCAGGGGGATTCTCCTCTCATTCTATGGTGTGATAGGATAGGATCGGATCGGATCGGATCCATTCATCGCTCGCTCTTTTTTCTTCCAGATATAGAGTTGTGTTTTTGTTTTTAAGTACAATTGATTAATTAAATTGCGGTGGTTTGTGGTTGGTTTTTGTTGTTGTTTTTTTGTGGTTTGCATTTAGGTATTCATCGAGTTTTTGTTTGCATTTGTGGCTGTTGTGTGTGTGTGTGTTTCCTACATATTTATGTATATAATAATAATGTTTGTTTGTTAGAAAATTATATGATATTTTTTGGGATTTTCTCCATGTGTGTCTGTGGGCGTTTATCTGTCTGTCTGTCTGCATCTCGTGTCTGCTTAAGGCCAAACAGAATTTCCATAGAAATGTACCCTAGATGCATAATCGTAGATCGTATATCGTAGATTTCAAATGACAGTAACTAAAACTACAAGAAATTATCTTACGCTGCTAGTGTTAGGAGTGGTGCCCTATGCTATATGCCTATTCCTAATATACTATTTCCTATTTCGTATGCCTACAAGTTCCTCTTTGATTTGATATATTACAAACATCCGGATTCGTCGTCTGGGATTGCGTTTTGAGTCTCTTATTCTGGCTGCTGCCTCTCTCTAGGATGTGGCCCGCTTGGATGTCCATTTGATGCTGCCATTGCTGCTGCCGCCTGCCCCCGACGACTCGCCCCCACCCGTGCCGATTGCAGCTCCAGCTCCAGCTCCAGCTCTGGCATCGAGCACCGCCTCTGATTTTGAGGTTTGCAGCCGCTTCTCGCAATACAGGCTTCCCACGGGCTTTGTCATGGATGCTGCCAGGCTCTTGGTCACCGTGGAGTAGTCCAGCGTGGACGAAGAAGAACAGCCTGTGACCACTAGCACTGGCTGTGGCGATACAACGCCAGCATCCGCATCTACATCTGGCTCTGCATCTGCACTTATCTGACGTTTTAGCTGGGACACTGGCGTGGGCGATGTCTTTGGTGGCGTTGTCTGGCTACGATCCTTGATGGGGAACTTGTTCTTGGTGCAGCTGAGGTCCAGCTCCAACGTGTAGAAGCGCCCGCGCGTATACTGGCGATTGTCATTCCTTAGATTCATTGCAGCCACACCAGTACCCGCTCCACCAGTGGCTGCAGACGGCTGCGGCGGCGGCTGCTGGCTGATCGTGCAGATGCTACTTCGATTGCTATTCCCATGGCAGGGCAGTGCTGTGTGGGCAGTGGTCACTGAGCTGGCCTGGGTCCCAGCACCACTACCATCGCAGACATCCTCTCCAGGATCTTCTTCGTCCTCGTCTTCATCTTCCTCCTCTTCGTCTTCGCTGTCACCCAGTGTGTCCTCGGTGTCGTCGTCGATGTGCAGCTGACGGTGGGCCATCATCTGCTGCTGGGTTGCCTGCTGGCCTGTGGCAGTGGTGGGTGACTTTGTGAGCACCATACGCGGCGACTGATCCATCAGCAGATTCTCCCAGCTTGTCTCGTACACGCTCGCCAGCTGGGCCGCTGGCTTGGGCTTCATCTGCGTCTTGTGGGCCAGCAGCATGGCCGATGGTGGCGTTGGCTCGGCTTTCTCCTCGGCGGGCAGCTTGCGGGTGCCAATAATCAGCTGGGGCTCCACATAGAATGCATCAAAGTTGAGGTCCAGGAAGAGCTCCTGCAGAAAACGGCGTGCACTCATCCGATAGCTGCTTCTGCCCAACGTCTTGCAGGACTCTGAATACAGGCAAATGTCCTAAAAAATACAACAATTTTAGCGATTCCGAAAATGTTTTGTATCCCATGTAAAATAGCACCTGAAAGGCATGCGGATGCTTCTGCTTGAGCTCCAGCAGGGCCATCTTCGATTGCTTGGCACTGACCGGATTGGCCAGACGCTGCACATTGTACAGAATGGAGGCTGTCAGCCTGTCCGGCAGGCTATCCTCACTCAGCATGCTCTCCGGCGAATGAAAGCTAATGTCTGTTCCCAGCGGCACCCTGCCAGAGCCAACGCCACCGCCACTGCTGCTGTTGCTCTTCTTGGCCAGCACTGGACCGGCCTGGATACCAGCCGCCACCAGGGCCGCCGCAGCGCTGCTGTACAGCTCACAGGGGGCCAGAGTCACACCACCACACGCACTGGCGCCGTTGCTCTGGCTACCAGCGCTATCCTGACGCTGCTGTCGCGGTGACCGGGCACAATGGAGGCACTGGCTGCGCGCATGCTTGGCACCCTGCTGCCACTGCCTTGGCTGGCGGCGACTCGCCGAGGATACGTCCGAGAGCGATGATATGACAGAGGACTCATCGCCGCCCTCGTTGTTCAGCGAATCGTTGAGGAACTGCAGCCGCTGGCTGAGCAGAAGATTGATGCCCATTAAGTCCTGATCCTGTATGTCGCGCGACACATACGTTCGACTGAGATTTCGCGTGGGGAACAGATCCAGCACATTCTTGGGCAGGCAAATGCCCGCATAGCACGGCCCCTGCATATCATTCTGTGGCAGAAATTTGGGAGCATTCAGCGTGGGCAGCAGGACATTCAGCTCCCCCGTAGAGAGGCGACGCCGCACCTTGCTCAGCCTGGGCTTTGGATAGCTCCAGTCATGCTTGTGTATAAAGTCATGCAACTCCGCTGCTGACTCCAAGACGGGACGGCTGTGAGCGCGCAGAACCCTAAGCTGGGCATACCCCTTCATGGCCATCGGACTGAGGGTCGTGTTCCCCGTCCTGCTCTGGCTGGTGGCCAGCGTATGGCGGCGCATCAGCTCATCGCTCTCCAGCAGATTGGACATACTGGGTATAGGACTCAGCGGAAATTGTTGCAATTCGCTCATATTGGCCGCCGCAGCAGCGGCAGCTGCGGCCGTTCGTCCCGTAACCGATTCGCAGCTGCTCACACCCGAAGTGTTTGAGTCAGTGCAGGAGTTGTATCGTATGCGGTGCTGCTGCTGTTGGTAGGGCATGGGATAGAGACCACCACCACCGCCAGTGACGCCTCCACCTCCAACTCCTCCTCCTCCTCCGCCCAGTAGGCTAATCACATCTGTTGTCTTTGATTCGGAGAGCGATCGCTGATGCTTGCCCTGACGCAGATTGCTGCCCTCCGGCAGGGTCTTTGACTTGGCCGCCGCCCCCGACCCAGGCAGCGTTCGATTGACATGCAGCGCCAGTGCATGACCATCATCCATGGTGGTTGTGGTGGCCGTTGAATTTGGATCTTGATTGTTGCCCACGGCAGTGGCTGGCCCCGTGCCGACTCCTGCCATGGGCTCTGTCTGATCGATCAGAAGATTCCAGTAGTAGGAGCCCGTGTAGTAGGAGCCATCTATCTGATCCTCCAGCACTGTGAAATTATAGGGCGGAGCATCTTCGTAGAAATGTCGCACCGGTGTATACTGATTTGACATCCAATCCTCTGGCTGATGCACGGGCCACATGGTGTTCCTATCATGCCGCACACTCAACCAATCTGTAAATAGATCCAATTAACGACTCTGCAACGACGCTACCAAAGAATCCGCAACACTTACTCAGCTTAAAGAGTATATTGGCGCCCGCTTGGGTGCCTGCTATCAGTCCCAAGGCACTGAAACAGGTGGCCCTTACCGAATATACCTCGCATTTGGTCACCAAAACAATCAGCTTCTCATAGAGTCTGCGAAAAGAAAGAGATTCGATTGGTATTGAGAGATTAAGGGGCACTCAGTGGACCAAGATCCAAGACCCTAACCTGGCATTTTGTTCCACAAAATATTCAATTCCATTCGCATGTGTGGAGGCATGGGACAGCGCCCAGACAGCCGCCTTTAGTTCCAGACACTCTGCATCGTCAGTGCACTTGGCGCGAGTCAGTAGATCGAGCAGCTGCGGCAGATCCCCGTATTTACTCAGCGCCGTCATGCCCTGGCTGGTCTGCACCATTTGCCCGTATAGATGGGGGGCAATGTTCGGGGGCACTGTCTGGGGCCGCTGGTTGCAGTTGCGTCGCGAATAATAGCCATCCTCATTGCGTATGTGCAGCGTGAGGCTGGAGTGGGTGTCGGCCTCGACGAGGAGCACATATCGCTTGTTGTAGCCATTTCGCCAGTATTTGATCTCATCCTCGATTCGGGCCAGGCTGCTGTTAAGGCCGCGCGACAGCGAGTAGTATCGTGACATTAGCAGGCGACCCACGTCACCGCGCAGCGTTAGATTCGGCCACAGGCTGACAATCTCCTCCAGATAGTACTTGTCATGGCAGGCCTCCTCCAGCACCTCCATTGCAGCCAGGACCACACTGCGGTCCGCATCCTTCGTTTGGTGTATAATCAGCGGAATTCCCCACACCTCAAAGTGCGGAAGGCGGGCACGGAGCAGCACGGCCATAAACTGGGTGGCATACAGTCGACCGCTGCGCGTCTTCGCCGAGGTCAGCGCCTTCTCCAGCACCTGTCTGGGCAGCTTCTCGAAGCTATAATTGAGCCCGGAGACAATGAGCTTCACGTAGCACACATGATCCGTGACACGCACCAAAGTGATCAAACTGGAAAAGCATACAAATACACACATGATAGAAATGTGGGGGGAAATGAGTGCTTGCTATACTCACTATTCAAAGACAGTTGTATTCTTGAGCACTTCAATGCCTTTGCGTGTGCGGCACATTCGTCCGATGTAAAGGAAATACTGCTGGCACATGGTGTTGTTCATGTGCTGCGGACTGAACAGACAATCGTGGGCACGATTCGATGTGGTAACAGCCAGCAAATGCTGGCTAATGTCCGAAAAGTAGTCGGTGATATAGCGCATACATTCCAGCTGCAATGAAAAATAGTTTCAGAATGGAGAGTGCTTTATGGGGCGAGGTTCGCAGGGGAGACTCACCTGCCTGCTGCCCACAAGTACATCTATTAAATCCAGACCAGCACTGACAAACGCTGGCATGCTGTGCCCTGGCACCAGATCCTGATGTGAGAATCGATTATTGCTTGGCTTGTAAAAGTCCACCAAACGCTTGAGGAACTTGCCCAGCGTAAAGTCCAGCTTTCGTGTGCAATTTGACTGGAGAAAAAATCATAGGAAGGGCACGAATAATTATTGTAAGTGTATACAAAATTATGAATATCTTTTTTGAACTTACTCTGAGTATTGTGGTAATGACATCCCAATCCCATAGATTCGCATCCGTTTGGGTTAGCACACGGGAGCCGGTGAGCAGGCGATTTAGGGCTCGAAAATTATCAAAGAGAGCCTGCGGCATGAATTTCCGTTTCAATCGAAAGCTGGAACGTAAGGAACTTGACGAGGATTGCGATTGCGACTCATCGCTGGAGGATACCGAATCGAGACGCTGACGATCCAGGGTGGCATGAAAATATCCCGATAGCGGCACTGAGGAGCCCGCCGCCGCAGCCGTATCCTGTAGCTGTAGGGCGGGGCCCTGCTGCTCCTGCACGTTGAGGTAGCGCCGAAAGAGTCGCGTCTGGATGAGGGCGCCTCCTTGAATAATACTGTCCAGAAATAGACTGCAAGATGCCGGCCTCTGGCGCAGCATCTTCTGGTAGTTCTGCAGCGCCGCCACCGCTGCATTGGCCTGTTGATTGCCCTGCGTAGCATGGCCAATGAGCGTGGGCAGGGCCGGACAGGTGCAGCAAATGTCCGGCGGCAGGTGTGTATGCATCAGCTGTAGGATCTTGCCAATGAGGACGGTGGCCCGCACCGAAACGAACTGATCGCTGGCAACGGCCACCTCAACGAGCGCATTCAGGAGGCCCGTCTCCAGGAAGCAGTACAGAAGCAGGGCCAAATGCTGTTCGACGACATTCGGTGCTCGGGCAGCCAGGCTTGGCAGTATCGAACGTCCCTCAGCGGAAACGAAGCCATTGCTGAGCAGCCACGAGTCCTGAAAGTCCGAGGGATCCACTGCCTGCAGTGCCACCGCATAGTCATCCGTCCAGGCGGGTTGCGGCAGCGACAACAGCTCGTACAGCAAATCCAATATTGCTTTCTATATGCATGGCAGGAGAATTTCAATATAAGAGAGAGGAACCAACAAACATGAGGAGGAGGTGGCACTCACTCTGACTTCAATCTGATTTAAATATAAAGCGTCGACTATTGCTTTTAGGCCTGAGGGTTTGCTTGGATCACAGAATTCGAGGGTGCCCGTCCAGCTGCGCAGCACGGAGAGCAATGCCAGCCGGCAGCTGGTGTAACGAAGCTCGCGTGCATCTCTGGAAAGATGAAAACAGCATTTAAATGAAGCTTTGGCTTTGGATTGATTCTTTCTGCAGTTCTCGCTCTCACTTGTTCTTGTCCATGATACCCAATCTGTAGGTGAAGTCGCAGTATGGCGCTGCTAGACAATCCAGGCGCACTCCGCACATGTTCCGCGTTTGCGGCCACTCGAGTAGGTAGAGCAGAACGCCACATAGGCTCTCTGCGATACGCGGATTGTGGCACTCGAGTACATTGCGGGTAATGGAGGTGACGCCACCGCAGACTATGAGCAGGGCGGGATTGAGGACAGCAATTTCGGCCAGTGTCGCCAGACAGGCACGCAGCAGATTGTCGTTCTCCTCGATACCACTGTCCGCCAACGAGACGAGGCATCGGACTACCACCGGACTGATGTCCTCGGGGGCAATGGCCAGCATCTTGCGCACTAGCTTGAGGGCCTGCACCCGCTCATCGTCGTTCTTCAGCATCAGGTCAATGGAGCGACACAACAAATGCTGCAGCTGGAGGGAGTTGAAGGCCTTAATATCCTTGGGCGTGCTCAAAGCATAGCGAATGGTGCGCAATGCCGCCGCCCTCACTTGTGTGAATGTGTGCACCAGCGATGCACTAAGGCTAAGAGAAGATAAAAGATCAGGATTCAGGAGTATATTTAAAATCCAGGGGGGGGGAAGGATTGATAATAGTACCAGTAGAGTAGCTCCTCCGTGCTAAAGCGCAGATTGCTGTGATGCGATCCCTTGCGGGCGGCCAGGCAGAGCGAGGCCAGAGCATTGAGCAGGAACAGGCGCTTAGTGTCACGGGTCTCCTCCCGGCAGAGCATCGAGTATATGTCAAAGGCATTCTCCGCTGCCGATCGTGTGGGGTCCAGTCGATAGAAATCCTCTGGATCTTGCGAAACTGCAAAATAAAATAATTGGTCAAAATGTAAACTATGAAATGTGTATTGGCTGCATATTTTTTATTTTTTAATTAGTTTTAAGTTTAATTTCATTTTCTATCTCTCTCTCTCGTCATACTGACACACAAGAAACACGCATACACACAAATCCGCCTATTTTTCTCTATGTTTCTGTGTAAAACGAGCACACACACGCACTCACGAAATGCATTGGAAAGCGAAGAAGATCGACGAGTGAAATTGATCCACGAGCGAAACTAATCAGCTCTGCTTTGGCGTCAACGCTGACGCTGGCTGCTGCGTCTCTGTGCACGTGAAATGACAGCCGAGACAGCGTCATAGCACAGTTACGCTGCTGGTGCTGCTACTAATACCCTACATTCAGAGAGCATGCATGTCAAACGTTTTGCATTCGACGCAAGGAGAAAAGCATTTTTCAAACCCATAAATTACTTGTATTACCGACCAGCATTTCCATTTAATTTGTGGCATCAATTTCTCTTATAAAATGGAGCATTATAACAAAGTCGAATCATAACAAAAGTCGAACCAAATAACTCAGACTCTAACTCAGGTACTCTAATCTATTTGCTAGGGTATTCAAAGTTTCGACACATCAGAAGCTTTAGCCTTCGTTGTCGTTACAGCTAACTGTTCTTGTATGATGGATATAGTGAGAAAGAGAGACACGGGAATGGAGTGGGGGGGGACATAGTGCTGATGAATGGAAGAAACCGAGCATTTAATGCGTTCCGCTGCTGCTGCTATTACCGCTGCTAGTGCTGCGTCATCGTTTGTATGGCTCTCTCTCTATGCTGCTGGCGACCGTCTCTATTAATAGACGGCCAACATGTAGCAAAAGAATTTGGTCAAATGGCAGCAACAACAACATTAACAATAACCAAAATAAAAATACATAAATATACTACTATACATATGTGCAGGCGAGTATGTACCGCACCGTACACAAAAGGCAGAAGGGTAACAACTTCTGGAAGAATGTGCAAGAATGAGGCTGCTGTGGCTGCTAATAAGAATGCTGTTTTATTCAGTTCTGTTGAAGTATGGTAACCGTTATGCGCAATTGACTTAACATTAACATTGACTGTGGCAAAGGGGTCTGTGTGGGGGCTGGTATGTAATGCACCGACCACTGCATGTTATGGATGGAAGGTTGCTGACTTAACATCTACATATGCAAACAAATGTTTGAGGGGCGGTCTGCAATCGGAATGCAACCACTATTTATTGAATAAGCACTAGGCCACAATCAAACCAACAACAAATCACCAAGGGAACAACAATAGCAACAGCTGCTGCTGCTTCTGCCTGCCTGGTTGGTTTAGATTTTACGCGCAGCAATCGCAATTGATATCAAAATGTTATGGCATGCTACGTCCAATGGTCGTGCTTATGTTAGGGTTATGCTTAATGTTAAATTAACATTTGTTACATTACCTTTAATGCGTAATTGTAGTTTGCTTCTCTTGCCAAAACGCCAACTGGAATGTAGGGAGGCCATCGCAGGGCTCAGCGGATGGTGGGGCGACAATGGCGGTTTCGCCCGCTCACTGAATAGCACAGGGCCGGGATAATAACAGGCACTAGTTTCTATATTGCTTTTTTAATTTCACTTGCTGTTTGGCTGCACAATTTACATTTTTTTATTGGGCTGCTCACCGCATTTGCGGGAAGCCGAAGCGCTTTGCTCTGCACTGGTGCTAGTTCCACGCGAACTCGGGGCGTATTTCCCTCGGCACTGTTTTTACACAAATGATTAAACTAAATAAAAAAAGCCTAGTTAATCTGGCGAATGACCGCGAATCAAACCCGATTCACCATTATTATTATTTAAACTACAATTATTTATTAAAATTAATTTTTGTTGCCTCTGCACCAGTGTGACCGCGGAATTATCGATCAAATATACTCACAGACCCTCGGAAATATACCAAAATATACCCTTGCATTTTCAAAATATACTATAAATATACCGTGAATCTTAAATTATTTTCCTCGATTTTGATGTTCTATTTAATATTACTAGCTAGTTAGGAGTCTTCGCGCTAAAACTAAAATTGTATCCGATTTATCAATCAATTCTCCACAAGAGTGGCTAGCTTTCCCGACTTCCTTTTCTTGGAATATTTCCAAATTAAGTTTAAATCTAAAAAAGGTCAACGAACTAAAATAGCATTAAACGATTCGTGAATGGAAATGGACTCCTAAGTATTTTACAATTTGTTGCTTGTCAACAGGTTGGTAAGTATAGTATGGGTATTTGTATTCCCTATTTCCATAAATTAATATTACAATTTAATTTTCAAAGCTGCTCTGAAACATTAGTAATGACTAGAAAATATTAGAAATTTATTTAAAATACTAAATGATATTTAAAAGTATAATTTTCAAAATATACAATAATTATTTGATGTTTTTATAAATGAGTAATAACACGGTACTCTTCATATATTTGAAATCAATATTTTTTTGCTTGAAATAACACATTGAAACCAGGTTGAAGCAGAACGAACTGGATAGTGTTCACCTTAACCCACTAAACCCACCAAAAAACGAACAAAGTGGAAATTGCTAATTGCCCACAAAATGAGTTTAACAGCCCAATGTTGCTCTAAAACAAACAAATTGTCGTTTTCCCAGCGACATTCAAATGCAGGGTGACCATTTTCGGTGTATTATATACTTTTCGGGATATTTTAACCAATAAATGGAGTTCACTGTACATTTTCAGTCAACCGGTATAAAATGGGGTTTTGAATCAAGCAATTGACCATATATTAAATCTAGCCAATCTTGTGGAGAATTGATTTGTCAATCTGATAAATTATATTTTAAGTGCAGAGAGTCTTTACTAGCTTGTAATATTCAATAGAATTTAAAATTATTTGGAATTCTGTATATCTACGGTATATTTTTTAAACTAGAAGGTGCATTTTGATATATTTTTGAGGGTCATGCGGTATACTTGATCGATAAATCTGCGGTAACACTGGTCAAAAGAGAAACACACAAAAAAATTAAAAAAATTAACGCCAGAGCCAGAAAAGTGCAGTGAAAGAATATCTGTGCCAGCTTTTATCTGTCTGTCCGTCGTCTTGTGATTTTAATGTAGTGTGTGCAGCATCGCGCTGCTGCATCTGTGTAATGTGTTATCTGTAATCTGTCCAGGAAAACCACGGCCCACGGATACGGATGAGGCCCAATTGTTTTTATTAACGCAACGAAATTTGTGCGCGCGCCTGCCATCGTGACCCCCGCAATCGAGGCTCCCTCAGCAACAGCAGCAACAACACACACACACATACACACGCCCAAGACCGAGGTCAACTCCCACCCAAACTCCGCCTGCCTGCTCCCCCAAAATTGGCCACCCCCAATATTGCAAATGGCCTCCAACAACAACAACAACAATAGCAGCAACAGCTTTGGCAACTCCCTTGGCGGCGGCATCGCCGCTGTCAATGCAGATCTGTGGCGCGAATGCGTTGCCTGGCTGACGCGATGTAAAATCATACCGCCCGACCACAAGGCCGCCTTGCCCGACGCCGAGATCCGTATACTGGCCATGACGCTGCGGGATGGCGTCCTCTTGTGCAATCTGGTCATCCATCTGGATCCGAGCAGCATGGATCCGCGCGAATTCAATCGCAAGCCCCAAATGGCGCAGGTGGGACACCAACCATTACATTCTCCTGCTCCATCATCATCATCGTGGTGTGTTCCACTTTTCTGTGTTCCAGTTTTTGTGCAGCAAGAACATCAAGCTCTTCCTGGATGTCTGTCACAATAATTTTGGTATACGCGATGCGGATCTGTTTGAGCCCACCATGCTCTACGATTTGACCAACTTCCATCGGGTGCTGATCACGCTCTCGAAGCTGTCGCAGTGTCGCAAGGTGCAACAGCTCCATCCAGATCTAGTGTGAGTGCAATGCCACCAGCAGCACCAGAGATGGGCGATAAGAGATCGAACTGCTTGAACTGCTTGTCTTGACCTAATGCTAATGGAAGCAGTGCTCTCCATCCCTGGCTATGCTTGTATGACACCCAATTCGTAATTCTGATTGGATCTTCTTTTGCAGCGGCTTCAACCTTTTGCTATCGCCCAGCGAACGCTCCCATTCGGACGAGGCCATCTACAAGGATCTTCACTCCACGTAAGTTTTCTCTCTCGCTCTCTTTATGAAATATGCACCTCCCCGCTCTATGCGCTGCAAATACATATGTATGTATGTATGCACGTATGTATGTATGCAGCGGATATGCAATGTATTTTGCATTTCCGCTCCCCCCTCCCCAGACAATCTTAATACCATTATGAGTCCACGTACAGAACGCCTAAGCCCTTGCGTCTGTCTCTGGTTGCTTATCAAAAACAAAACAAAAAACCAAAGAAAAAAGTTGAATAAAATCCAAAACAATCCCATTGTCCCGTTGCTTTTATCTAACGCGCATTCTTTCTCACACACACACACTCTGTCTCTGTCATTTCTGTAACTCTCACTCTCTCCCTCTAACACACTGCCTAACCAATCATCATTGTATGCATGTGTGTAACTTATTTGCGTGTGTGAGTTGCATTGCTTTTCCAAAAAAAAAACAAACAAACAAACAAAATTGTGCACTGCATTACCGACGGCAGTGAAATGCGAAAAACCAACAGCATCGATGCCGCCGTTGTGCCAGCATCCGCGTCCGCCGCCGCCGCCAGGGAAGGATTCTACGAACGGACTTTGAAGAGCGGCTCTGGGTCCGTTTCGGTGGAGGATGAGAACAGCGACATAACCATTGAGAATGGCGTCGAGGACAACGATATTGATGACATGGATGACATCGGCGATGGGACCATGGACAATGACTCGGGCAGTGGCGGCAGCGGCGGCTCGGGCAGTGGCAATGGCGGTGGCAATGGTTCCATGAAAACCCTTTCATTTGACCTCTCGCTGGACGACACGGCCTCGCTAGAGGGCGTGCCTGTGGCCACAGTCGCCTCACCGCCGGAGACCCTTGCGCCCACACGCACCACCGCTGCCCTGCTAAGGGAAGCCCCGAAGCCGAGCACCTCGGAGGCTGCTGCCGAGGCGTTCGCATCGAATGCATCGTTTTGTGCATCGACACTGTCACTGTTGCATGCCTCCAACTCGTCGCTGTTCATCAACGAGAGCCAGTGGCTGCAGAAGGCCGCCGCTGCTGTCTACAACTATCAGTCATGCCCTTCGATTAGCTCCTCGGAGCATGAGTACTCGTACATCTACAGCGAGGACGATGAGAAGGTCTACGAGGATCTCTGCTATGTTACATTCCAAACGAAGCCAAAACCAGAGGTGTGCCGTCTATCCATTACTAACTCTTTCACTGTAATCCGCCATCCCACATCCTTAACCCATTCCCCAGGCCAACTGCTCTACCTCCTCCTACCTGTACTTCAATCTTCCGAATATCTGTTTAATCTTAATATAACTACCACAAACATCATCCCCAACGAATGCACCCCACAACAATTATACCCCCTTGCACTTTATTTCCTTTCTGTGGCTTGTTTTTGTTTTTTTTTTTGTATATATATTTTCTGTAGCCATACTTGTCATCTATTTGACAACATTTGGCGTAAAATCCAGCATATTGTGTTCAAATGTGGATTTTGGATTGTGTATCGATCCAAAATACAGTGGGTTATGGTCGGGGGGTTGGCGTCCCTGTCTGTTATTTCTTCAGCCGATAAGGCCGTCGCACTATCTTTCATCTGCCTGATTGCCATTGGATGTAGGATTCGCTCCTGGCATTATATTTCAACCCCACCTCTAAACAAACAAAAAAGCATTATCGGGGGGGAAATTGTTTACTCTTTTTCAAAAACATTTCCATAAATAGATTGTCTTTACGAGTATTGCGAGTATTTACTGAACAGTTTTCTCAGTTATTCTTTCTTTTGTCCCTGCCGTTATACATTGATCCCTCAGCCCATTGCCATTCACAATTTCTTACGCTATTTCCTTTGCTGCAGTGTATATATGTAGATTTGGTAAGCCTTTTATTTTTCATTTGTTTAACAATTCGTTGCTATTTCCTACTTATGTTCGATGTTGTTTATTATGCAGTCAGCAGTCCTATATTCTTTTAAGCAGCTTTTTCCGTTTCTTTTAATACCTGGTACTCGAAGAGTAAATAGGGTATGTTGTATTTGTGGGGAATAACGGATGTTTCTAACGCACAGAAGGAAACGTTTCCGACCCCATAAAGTATATATTATTCTTGATCAGCATCAATAGCCGAGTCGTTTGAGTCTGTCCGTCCGTCTTGTTGAGCACCTGGATCTCAGAGACTATAAACCTAGAGCCAGCAAATTTTGCATCCAGACTTCTTTATGCCCACACTGTTACAAGTGTATTTCCAGAATGAGCCCCGCCCTCTTCCGCCCCCACAAAGGGCGAAATCTTCCACAGCCACAATTTTGAAGATACGAGAGAACTAAAAACGTCATTCTTTAGGGAATGACCATATCTATCAGATCACCGAATTGGGATCCGATTGGATCATTATTATAGCTAGAATGAAGACACATTCTCTCATCCACACTCTGCTTCATGTGGTGTGTGGCTCTAGGGGAGGGGGGCGAGCTAAGAGAGCATGTTGGCGTGAGAAGTGATGTAGATGTATGTAGATGACAGATGAAGAAAATATGGAAAATTTGAAAGAAAAAAAAACGCTAAGGTACAGATGTTGTACTGAGTGCCGGGGATAAAAGATGTGACGCGTAAGGAGCGTCTCACACGTCCCTTCTCGTTTCTTGTAACATTAAGTCTATTATTTAGTTTAATTTCGTTATTTGTGTAACGAATTTGCCCCGGCCCTGCCCCTAATCAGTGAATATATTTTCTCTTTTCCTAATAGACACTCTTAAATTTCGAAATCGTTTTTAGTTGTTACGAGACATAGTCTTTTCCCTTCCTTTTTATACCCGGTACTCGAAGAGTAAATAGGGTATAAAGTATATATCTTCTTGATCAGCATCAATAGCCGAGTCGATTGAGCCATGTCTGTCTGTCCGTCCGTCTTGTTTGTCGGCTAGTTTTCAGAGACTATAAGAGCTAGAGCCACCAAATTTTGGTGTAACAAAAACGTGGACCCTGTTTTAGTGTTAGCTTCTTTGGCTTTGCCTTGGGCTCCACTCCTCTCCTTTCATTCTTCCTCACTTAAAGATCACCCGCCCTGTAACCTGTTTCTGTTTTTTGTGTGTTTAGTTCTGTTCGGAGTCCTCGTCAGCGCTGCTGTCACTGCTGCTCGATGGCATCGAATCAGAGTCAAATAACGTCCCCAGATCCGGCATCTCGGTCTGAGCCCCTAAATTGGTGGCCACGTGATTCAAAATGACACTCACAGCCTTGCCAAAACCTTTCAGGCGTTTCTCAAGTCGTTGCTCGAAGCGACGACGATGTCTGTGGGTGGGGTATTATATTATTATTAATCAATTGAGTTGCTGGGGAACAGCTAGAGAGCTACTCACCTGTAGTACTTATCCTTCTCGCTAAGTACCTTTCCAGCCCGACGCTTGTGAGATTTACGAGCTTTGGGTTGAGCAGAGTTGTTGACATTTTCGGTTTGGTTGTCCTCGACCGGCCCACCATACTGAACCCAGACATATCGATATTTAGGAATCGGATGACCGTGTGTGGTTACTTTCCCATAGTTCTCCGACTCAATCCTCTTTAGGACTGGGCAATTCTCCTCGATCTCGTCAGCCTCCTTCTTGTCGTTCTGTTCCTTTGGGTACACCTTTTTCGGTGTCTTTGGGTGAGGTTCACGTGGATCGACAATCAACACCTTTTCCAGTGTAGTAGGGACAGGGTGCCATGGATCGTCTTCGAACATCTTTTTCAGTGCAGCAGGGTAAGGTTCAGGTGTTATTACCTCCAGTCCATCGTCGTCCGATGAGTTTTCAGCATTATTCTCAGCTGTTGATTGTGCTTTTGCCACAACTTTGGTGGCTTCAGGGCAACGCAGTATCGGCTCCACCAGGCGCTCATTCGGTTCCTTTTGCGCATACGAATGATGGTCATTCTTCTTGATCATGAATCTGTGTATTTCGCCAAAGAACTCCCACTTCTTGTTGAGTGATTTGATCACCAGGTCGTTGATGGGCGAACTGATGCCCTCCTTCTCAGTGCGATAGGCATAGACCAGGGCTTGCCATTGCTGGCGCAGGGCATGCTCGCTAAAGTCACCAATCTGGGCCATTTCCTTAAAAGTCCTGCAAAACGTGAGTTACATTTACATACATATATTTAACGTAACATACATATGCACAAGCCCCGAACCCCGTTCCATGCACCGTCCACATGACAGCTTATTTCGTGCACTGTAAAAAGTACACCCCACCTCTCCCTGGGAAGCACAAAAACTTACTTCCATGGCCGATCCCCCCTCAGAGAGGGTTTATTGAACAAATAATCAGCATTAATGCGCTTTTTCACTAGGCTGCGCTTCTGCTCAATGGTCCCTACAACAGAATAAACAAAGGAAGTACTTGCGTTAGAATCGTGAATCGTAAGGGGAGGGGGCGTGAGTGGGGAACACATGTGTTTGCCCTGCACCTTACATATTTTCAAACCACTTTTGGCGTATGTATGATGCTCCATTTCGTTTGTTTTTATTGCACAGAATCAGCAATTATTATTCGTCAAATCCAAGTCCGACACACACACAGTGACAGCTGTTTTAATAGCACATCGTCATGCACTTTGCAGTAGAGTTGCATTGTGAAAAAAATGTATATGTTCTTACATGGTAACTACGCGGGAACTACACGTTTGTTAGACATTAACTACATATCTATGTAAATAGCAACAGAGACATCTGACGAGGAAATTTGTACCTTTGTCGACAGGCTTTGACCGCTAGTGGCTACACCGCTAGTGTGAAAAACCTCCGGTATTCACTTTTGTACATGCTTTTTTTTTGCGATGTGATTTGGCTTATATTATATTCTATAATATCTAGGGCCAACACCCAAAAGTATCAGAATGTTGCTAATTCGGTATCTTATGTTCTTTATAAAAATACTGTAAATTCGACGCTGCCTCGCAGATATTTTTGGCCTCGCGACGTGGTGGGGTATTCAACAATCGATAGGAACATATTGGATGACGGCTATCGATGAGATTTCTAAATTTGGCGGATCTTTGCTTGTTGAGCGCGGGCTAATAAACTCGAACTCAAACGTTTTAATTCTTGATTACACTATTTGATTTTGTTTTGTTCATGTTTTTGTTTAATTTGATGTTCTATAATTTTGTATTATTTGGTTTTTTGTTTTATTTTCATTTAGTACCACCGACAATATTGCATGCAATGGAACTGGTTACGATCACACCAACACAAAAGAGGAGGAGGTCTACCAAGACTTGTGCGCCCTGCACAGGACGAGTAGAAGCCAGGTAGAAACTGCTGCTGATGTTTCTATTGTGCATGAGACGCCGCTGTAAACACTCAGCTGATTGCCAAAACTAATGTCTCTGATTTTGTGCGCCCCTTTAGACAGCATCATCGACCAGCTTCGAGCAGCGCGACTACGTGATACGGGAGCTAATCGACACAGAGTCCAACTATTTGGATGTTCTCAATGCCCTAAAGTTGAAGTTTATGGGTCCGCTAGAACGGCACCTCAACCAGGACGAGCTGCGGCTAATATTTCCACGAATTAGGGTGAGTATATCCATAGGGTTCAGTTCGATTTGTTTCTATATATATTTTTTTACCCCCTTTCCATTGGTGGATGTCTAGGAGCTGGCTGACATACACACACGATTCCTGGAGCGACTGCGGGAAGCCCTTTCGCCCAGCACCAAGCTGAGAATGGCTCAGGTATTCATGGATTTCCGTGAGCCTTTCCTCATCTATGGCGAGTACTGCAGCTGCCTGCTGGGCGCCATTGACTATCTGGCGGATGTGTGCAAGAAGAATCAGATCATTGATCAACTGGTGCAGAAATGCGAGCGGGAATACAATGTGGGCAAGCTGCAGTTGCGGGACATACTGTCGGTGCCCATGCAGCGCATCCTCAAGTACCATCTGCTGCTGGACAAGCTGGTGAAGGAGACGGCACCGCAGCATGAGGACTACCGCTCGCTGGAGCGGGCCAAGGAGGCCATGATCGATGTGTCGCAGTACATCAATGAGGTGAAGCGCGACTCGGACCATCTGGTCATCATACAGAAGGTGAAGGACAGCATATTCGATCTGCATCTGCTGCAGAATGGCAACGATCTGCTGCAATACGGACGCCTCCTCCTCGACGGGGAGCTGCACATCAAGGCGCACGAGGATCAAAAGACCAAGCTGCGGTATGCATTTGTCTTCGACAAGATACTCATAATGGTCAAGTCGCTGCACATCAAAACGGGTGACATGCAGTACACATATCGCGACTCGCATAACCTGGCCGACTATCGTGTGGAGCAGAGCCACTCGCGGCGCACCCTCGGCCGGGATACGCGCTTCAAGTATCAGCTACTGTTGGCTCGCAAATCGGGCAAGACGGCCTTTACGCTGTATCTGAAGTCGGAGCATGAGCGGGACAAGTGGCGCAAGGCACTGACCGAGGCAATGTGAGTGAGAGCATTGAGAGCATTGTCCCCTTCCAGCCATAACTCGGCTGATATTTATTCGTATTTGTTCTAATTTCGTTTAGGGAGAGCCTGGATCCGCCTGGCTGCCGCAATACGGATCACAAAATGGAAATATTTACATTCGATACACCAACGTCATGCCGGCACTGCTCCAAGTTTCTAAAGGGACGCATCCATCAGGGCTATCGCTGCAAGGTGTGCCTCATAGCCGTACACAAGGGCTGCATCTCGTCGACGGGTCGCTGCAAGCAGAATCCCATTACCCAACCGCCGCCAGTCTGCGATCGACAGCTAACCGAATTCAATTGGTTTGTGGGCAACATGGATCGCGAGACGGCGGCCAATCGTTTGGAGAATCGACGCATTGGCACGTATTTGCTGCGCGTACGACCCCAAGGGCCATCGACGGCACATGAGACGATGTATGCCCTGAGCCTAAAGTGAGTGTAGAATGGAATGGGTCATAATTCAAGTTTCCTGTACATTTAATCTATTAATCCGCACTTTAGAACCGATGATCATGTGATTAAGCATATGAAAATCAATCAGGAAATCGGCACAGAGGGCATGCTCTATTGCCTGTCGGCACGGCGGCACTTCAAGACGATTGTCGAGTTGGTTTCCTACTACGAAAGGAATGATCTAGGCGAGAATTTTGCAGGGTAAGAATCTCTGACTGATCTGTCAGCATCTACATAGCTTGGGGGTTTTCTAATTCTATTTATAATTACAGATTAAATACTTTGCTGCAGTGGCCATATCGTGAGGTAATAGCCACTGCCCTGTACGATTACGAACCGAAGCCGGGCAGCAATCAACTGCAGCTGCGCACCGACTGCCAGATATTGGTTATAGGCAAGGATGGGGACAGCAAGGGCTGGTGGCGTGGCAAGATTGGTGATACAGTGCGTGTCCACCTAACGATTATCGTTGTGTTAATATATTAATTATAATTGTTTTTTGTTTGGACAACAGGTTGGCTATTTTCCGAAGGAGTACGTGCAGGAGCATTCGCCTAACGACGAGCTTTGATATTATAATTCGCTTGTCTATTTTGGTACACCCAAGGCCATGTCGCCCGTAGAGGCAGCCATTAATGTAGTCGAAATTGTAGCACCAGCAGCTGTTGTTGTGCCAGCAGCCATACTCCTGGAGGGTATACCCTGCCTAACCAGCCTCACGAACACCACCGCTGCCGCTGCTGCTGTCACCGCTGCAACCGCCACCACAACCAGCAGCAACAGCAACAGCAGCACCAACAGCAGCAGCCTCAACCAGTGGGTCAGATAGATGCGGCAGCCGCAGCGACAGCACACCCCTACCGCCCCCCCCACCCCACACAACTGCATCCTAGTTAAATATACATATACATATATATTTTTTTTAATTATACAAATTGTTTTTATGTTTATGTTTAAAGGTGTAATATTTTATATTTTGTTTGTTTGTTTTTCTCTCTGTTTAGTGTACGAAACATTTGTGCCAAAACCTACAGAACAAATAACGAAACAAAAACATAAACAAACCGCAAAAGTTTAAGCGAAAATGTTCTTAAATGTGTGTGTATGCATGTGTTTATATTTTTTAAGCTTAAGAAAACCAATTAATTGCCTAAGTTTTAATTTATGCACAATGCACAAGAAGAAAACAAAAAGAAGCTTTAAAAAAGGAGCACAAAAAAGTGCATCTACCGTATAAATCATAATCTATTGTACAACTACCGTATATGTATGTACGTACGTAGCATATATAATGAATGTAAACACACACACAAAGTGTGCGCAAAAAAGGCTACAAAAACAACCACAAACAACGAGGATGATGAATGAATGATGATGGAAGTAATAGCTTTATCCATAACAATATATACGTCATATACAAATATATTTGTATGGTCATGATTGATCCAAGCACACAAACACACACACAAAATCACACAGAGTTTTAGGCCAGCCAATTTATATACAAACATTATATATTACTCATTATGTACCTACTACACTTTATACATATTTATATTAGCCACGGCTAAGCGGTCCACTCAACGAATTCAACGAAATTTTGTGAGCATTATAACGAACGAAACATTAGGCTATAGGACACGTCAGTCAGGGCATGCCCTTGGTGTCTCTCTACATACATACTACATACCATTTGTGTTGTCTTTTGGATCGCAGGACCCTCCACATACACAAGCATATATAATGTATTTGCTGATAATTGTCAAAAAGTCAAGCAACAGTTGTTTAATCGTTCAAAAGAAGGCACAACAAATCAGCACACAACAGAAGTAATAAACACAAAGAAACCAGCGTATAGTTGATAAGACTCTCCAGCTATCCAGCTACCTATCCATCTATTTATGTATCTTTGTACCTTTGTATTCGATGCATTCAAGTCTATGTTTATAATGTATTTATTTATGGTTTCATATACATGGCATGGCATGGCATGGCATGGCATGGCAAAATGTTAACAATTCCATATAATGCATTTAATAACCGACTTGTGCGCACAACCTACTTGCTGCTTAACCAACTCTAGCACTATAATAATACCCAAAAACCTTAACTGTAACCCCAGCCAGCAACTAGCAACTAGCAACCAGCAGCCTCCAGCTATCCCATTCGAAACAACGGTAGCTCTCTCCCTATCTTTCTCTTTTGGCAGCTACTAAACTTAGAGCTAAGATAAATGTTGTTTGCAAATCGCAATTGCTTCCATGTTCTCTCTACCTATGCCAAATGTATAACGCAAACAAATTGTGTCTGTGCTTCTTTGACTAAGATTTCAAAACCATTGGAGTTGGAGTCTCCGATTCAGATTCCCCGAAACACCTAATAAACGAACTTTTTGTGAATGTATTGTTGTTCAAATTGAAAACATTTCAACTGTGCGTTTCATTGCGAGAAGGGGGAGGGGGAATGCCTATCATGATTATGAGTATGAGGACCAAATCCAATTGGAAATCCAATCCGCAGCTCCATCCAGGGGTGCAGGTGCATTGTTTTAGTCATCAATTAGTGGGATAACTACAGAAATCTATCCAGCCAGAGTTCCAGTGAGAGGCACTATCCATGGGTTGGAGATAATCAGGAGCTGCATCGATAAATTGATCTCTCTGAAAAGTCTTTACATTATTTTATGAAAACTTTTATTGCAAACAAAAAAATTGTTATTATTATATCTTAGCTACTGGGAGAGGGGGCGAGCGGGAAGGCAAAAGGAATGAAAAATGCAATCACGGAACAGGGCCTCGTCTTCGCAGGACCTTGACCAGGCGACGGCGACGATGCTGGTTGGCTGGCAGCGTTGCTGCTGTAGTCGTTAGCTCTGCCAGAGGGGGCTGCTCCGCCTCATCATTGGGACTGGAGCCCTGGGCATAGCTGTAGCTGATGGTACGTTTGTAGATGCGTTGCTCCTGCTCCGATTGCTGTGACTGTCGGGCACGTGGCTTCCGTTTCGAGGAGGACACCTTGGACTTGCTCTTGGTGGTTGGTGCTGCTGCGGATGAGGTGGCCTTGTTCTTGCTGCGCTTTTCCTGCATATCGTAGCAGCGCTGCAGCCGCTGGCCCTTGCTGTCCTTGCACTGATAGCAGACGCGTTTACCTTGCAGTCGTCGCACACATAGGCTGCTGGCGGCGGCTGATTCTTCCTTGCCCTCCTCGGCTACAGCTTCCTGCAGGCTGTCATCGTCGTCGTTGTCGTTGTCCGCGGAATCATCGCGATATCGCTTGTACTGGCTGCCAGTGTCATAGGCATACTTCTCCGGCTTATCGGAATTCGAGTAGCTGCAGGTCTCCGAGACTTGATTGTTTTTGGCCTCTCGGCATATCTCGCAGAGCTGGCCCTGCCGCTGTACGCGACGACAGCGCTGATTCTTGTGGTTGCTGGCCTCCGCTTGGGTCTGCTCCAGGCTCCTGCTGCCATCATTCGCATCCGCATCCGCATCGTCCGAGGCAGCCCGATCAAAGTATTCCTTTACAAACTGCTCGTAGTTGCGCTCGTAGTCCTCACCAGAATGCGGCGCTTCACGGCTGGTCTCGGCACTCAGGCTGTCCACCTCATCGCCCGCCACACCTGCCTCCTCATCCTCATCCGCCTTGGGTTCCGCCTGAGCATTTTCCTGGGTTTCTGCCAGCACTTGAATCATTTCGGGCAGCTTTCCCAGCTTGCTCTGGTCCACATCAGTCAGGGTGAGTGCATCCAAACGTTGCAGCAGCTTGCCCGGGGCAAACGCCTCCCAGTAGTTGACACTGCGATCGTACGCGTCCGACATGGACATGGACATGGCCAGGCCAAGCAGCAGCAGCAGCAGCAACTCCGGCAACATCATGGTACTGAAAGCATCATGCCTCAGCGATGGTCTGCCCTTTTAAGGCCTTCTTCTAGCTGTTTTAGCCAACGAAGCGTGGTGTGCGGCAATTGGCACAGCGACCGCAGAGCCATCAGGAAGTGGTGGCCCAACGACTGGGCCTGGGACCGGTAGAGGGAAGTGCAAATGAAAGGCAAGATTTATTTTGTGTGCCCAATGAACTAAATCAAAGCCACGCTTGGCACTAGCGGCGGACGACAGGCGGCCGGGGGAAATCAATAAAGAAATTGCCAAAGTGGGAAAAAATGGGTAATGGAATGATGAATGAAGGGAAGTGGCGGGGGAGGTCAGCTGACAGCTACGCAACGCGATGAATGTCGCTCAGACGCTGGGCTCCAATGGTCGGCTGGACGGCTCTTGTCAATGGCTGACGTTGTTGGCGCGCCTCTCGCCGCTTCTCGCGTATGATTTGCTTGGTCCCGGATGTGTCCAGCTCCTCCCAGCCGCCAGGATTGTCATCCACCCAGTCCTCGAGATCAGCCTGCAGAGTAGTGAAACGTGGCAAAATTCAGAAAAAAATAAACTCAATCGGGGAGTGGATATCTATGATCTTACAGTGTCGCTGATGGGTACCACATCTTGGGCCTGCAGTCTTGAGAAGTCAGTTGCTTGGCTGGACGCAGCTGAGGCTGTGGGATCGTCCAGAAAGTATTTCACTTGTGGCTTGATGGTGGGTGTCAGCTCCTGGAAAGAGGGCACAATTATGAGTTGATTAATCAGAACATATCACCGTGTGGGCCAAATACCAACACCTACACTAAAGAAGTCTGGTTCGGGCTCTTCTTTGGGCGGCGTTGGAGGCTGGGCCATGCGCTGACGGTATTGCTCTATGTGCTCCTCCACGGTTCGGGGGCTGTCATCCCACGAGTTCCAGTCCCGCTCCCTTCCTAATGACCGACTGCCAGCACCACCTGCTGATCCCGCAGACGTTGCAAAATCCCCCCGCTCCACAATCACATTGACGGCCATTAGCTGGTCCCCGTTGGATGTGATGCCACCGCCGCTGTGGCTCATCTTGCGGCGCCGCGAGAAGCAGCATAAGGCACGCCGGCAAAGCGTAACGATGCTGAGCAGCAGCATCTTAATTTGTTGCAACATAATAAATAAATAATAGCTTAAAAGAGCTATTTCTATTGTTTTCAGTGTGACCGCGGATGTGTCGATAAAATATACCGCATGACACTAAAAAATATAGCAAAATATACCTTATCATTTTAAAAATATACTGAAAATATACCGAATATATAAACGAATAATAATAATAATGTTTGTAAAATAAGTTAAAATTTTCATAAAGTAAGAGTAATGCGATTTATTGTTTGATACCTGTATATACATAAACAAATAATTATAATTAATATAGATTATTTCGATTTATTTGGATTGTTGCCAACGTTACTATCGATACTCGCAGGCAACTTCCGTTTCCCGCTGAAAGTTAAAACGGTTAAACAGTTTATTCTTTTATTTGTTTAAACAGAAAATAAAAATATGTGGGAGGTCTTTGAACAGGTCAGTGAACAGCACTAGTGCTGCCCCGGACGGGTACATCTTTTCTTGGATTTAATAAGTAAATTAGTTGATGCGCAAGCGCCCAGGAATCAAACTTTTATTGAATGTACATACATAGGAATGTGTAAACGATACAATATTGGCTATACCCATCCCTAAACGACATTCCATTGCGCATCTCTTGCCTCCACCCTACCAATGCTCTAGGTGGGTGTGTGTGTGTGTATATATGACCAGATATATAGAGAGGAATAAGGAAAAGCCGTTAGCGCAAGGTCCGATTGGTTTGGTTTTGTCCTCTGCTTTGTTTTTTCTGAATGCTGTGTTTCTTCGACTCGATGCCGAGCGGCCGCGACTGCGTAGTAGAAAAAGTTTCAGCACGAGGAGAAGTGAAGTTTCTTTTACTGTCGCCCTTTTCAACTTGTGTGAGTTTCAAAGCGAGTTAAGTGTTTTATCAGGTTTGCTTAATTGGTAATTTCTATATTTCGTAAAAGTTTTGATCGAGTTTTATAAAATGATTTCGTTCTACAAAACGAAAATGGCGACAGCGTCGGTTTCGTTGGCGTCTCTTTTTCTCTCTCTCTTTTAAGCTTGTGTGCCGCGAGAAAAATCATTGCATCGTATGTGGTGAAATCATTTGGTTTAATTTCAAAAGGAAAAGTAAATGTGTGTGTCTGTAAATATGTACATATGTTTGTGTAATTATGCATGTCCATGCCAAAGCAATTTACATATGTATGTACATATGTATGTATGTATGTATGTGTATTTATGCATGTCCATGCCATACATATGTATGTACAATGTACATAAATAGGTACAATTAAATTCTAGTTTGAGAAAATTTTTGTATTGTTTTCCTTGGAGGCTTATAAGATGATAGGGACTCAAACTTTGATTGAATTTACATACGAATGTATAAACGATACAATATTGGCTATACGATACATTTCAGTGCGCATCTCTTACCCCCCTACCATTGCATTCGGAGTGTTTGTCTGCAAGTGCGCAAATATATGTTCTATATATCATTATACCTATGCACACATACATATGTATATAGAGCGGAACAAGGAAGAACCGTTAGCCCAGGGTCCGTTTTGCTTGCTTTTGTCCTCTCCTTTTTTGATTCTGAACGCTGTGTTTAGGCGACTCGATGCCGGGCGCCGGCGACTGCGTGGTAGAATAAGTTTTCCATCAAGAGAAGAACGGTAAAGTGTGGTTCACCGAAATTTTAATGTGTATACTTCGGAAACTTCCTTCGTGTGTGTGTTGGTGCAGTTGGTGCTGTCTCTTATGCTCTCCTTCTGCCGCTTGGGCTGTGCGAGCGAGATAGAGATGTTTGCAGCGCAGCATGTCCATATATGGCGAAACGGACGTGGTATGATTGTGCGAGCGAGAAAAAGATCTTCACAGTTTGCTGTACACAGCTTTTCTTAGTTTTTTGTAAAATGAATGCGAGGCTTGTCCGAAATCTATAAAGAGCGACCCATTTATGCCGGCAATGCCAGAATCGAAATAGCAGGCGAACTGCAATGAGCTCTAAAAGTGTCCGATTAATTGTGAAATAAAACGAATTAAAGTGCCAAAACTTAAATAAAATATGTAAGTGAAACCATTTTTTTGGACTAAACGACTTGTAAGTTAAGCATTCGAAACATTAAATTATTAGCAAAGCTTTAATTCTTTGTTGGGATTTGAATGAGGTTTTTTGTGATATTGTGCTAAATTATGTTTAATTTGCAGCGAAATTCATGGGAACACCGAAGTTCTATAGCAATTTAAATGTACTATTCGGTTGGCTTAAATTTTACAGCGCATGTTTCGTACAATTTTTGATCGAAATTTGTAAATGAATTTATTGCTTGTGTGTGAAGGTTCACAAAAACAAAATGGCGACAGCGTCTGTTTCGTTGGCGTCTCTTTTTGTCTCTCTCTTAGCGTTAGCGCAAGGTCCGATTGGTTTGGTTTTGTCCTCTGCTTTGTTTTTTCTGAATGCTGTGTTTCTTCGACTCGATGCCGAGCGTCCGCGACTGCGTAGTAGAATAAGTTTCAGCACGAGGAGAAGTGAATTTCTTTTACTGTCGCCCTTTTCAACTTGTGTGAGTTTCAAAGCGAGTTAAATGTTTTATCAGGTTTGCTTAATTGGTAATTTCTATATTTCGTAAAAGTTTTGATCGAGTTTTATAAAATGATTTCGTTCTACAAAACGAAAATGGCGACAGCGTCGGTTTCGTTGGCGTCTCTTTTTCTCTCTCTCTTTTAAGCTTGTGTGCCGCGAGAAAAATCATTGCATCGTATGTGGTGAAATCATTTGGTTTCATTTCAAAAGGACAAGTAAATGTGTGTGTCTGTAAATATGTACATATGTATGTTTGTGTAATTATGCATGTCCATGCCATAAAGCAAGGTACATACATATGTATGTATGTATGTATAATCGCGGCATTCATGAGGAGAAATTAACAAAATTGAACAAAAATCAATATGTTTCTTCCATACTTACATACATAGGTACAATTTAAACCTAGTTTAAGAATGCTTATTGTTATTTTAATTGTTTCCTTGGAGGCTAATTAGATGATTACATACGAATTGTATGTATAAACGATACAATATTGGCCATACCCATCCCTAAACGACACCTCACCCCTACCAATGCAATAAGTGGGTGTGTGTGTGTATGTGACCAGATATATAGAGAGGAATAAGGAAAAGCCGTAAGCGCAGAATCAGTTTTGCTTGCTTTTGTCCTCTGCTTTTTTGATTCTGAACGCTGTGTTTAGGCGACTCGATGCCGGGCGCCGGCGACTGCGTGGTAGAATAAGTTTTCCCTCAAGAGAAGAACGGTAAAGTGTGGTTCACCGAAATTTTAATGTGTATACTTCGGAAACTTCCTTTGTGTGTGTGTTGGTGCAGTTGGTGCTGTCTCTTATGCTCTCCTCCTGCCGCTTGAGCTGTGCGAGCGAGATAGAGATGTTTGCAGCGCAGCATGTCCATACATATGTACATATGTACATACATATGTATATGGCGAAACGGACGTGGTATGATTGTGCGAGCGAGAAAAAGATCTTCACAGTTTGCTGTACACAGCTTTTCTTAGTTTTTCGTAAAATGAATGCGAGGCTTGTCCAAAATCTATAAAGAGCGACCCATTTATGCCGGCAGTGCCAGAATCGAAATAGCAGGCGAAACGCAATGAGCTCTAAAAGTGTCCGATTAATTGTGAAATAAAACGAATTAAAGTGCCAAAACTTAAATAAAATATGTAAGTGAAACTATTTTTTGGACAAAACGACTTGTAAGTTAAGCATTCGAAACATTAAGTTATTAGCAAAGCTTTAATTCTTTGTTGGGATTTGAATGAGGTTTTTTGTGATATTATGTTTAAAAGTTTTAAAGTTCGGGATATCTGGAGTCTAATTATGTTTAATTTGCAGCGAAATTCATGGGAACACCGAAGTTCTATAGCAATTTAAATGTACTATTCGGTTGGCTTAAATTTTACAGCGCATGTTTCGTACAATTTTTGATAGAAAATTTGTAAATGAATTTATTGCTTGTGTGTGAAGGTTCACAAAAACAAAATGGCGTCTGTTTCGTTGGCGTCTCTTTTTGTCTCTCTCTTAGCGTTAGCGCAAGGTCCGATTTTTTTGGTTTTGTCCTCTGCTATGTTTTTTCTGAATGCTGTGTTTCTTCGACTCGATGCCGAGCGTCCGCGACTGCGTAGTAGAATAAGTTTCAGCACGAGGAGAAGTGAATTTCTTTTACTGTCGCCCTTTTCAACTTGTGTGAGTTTCAAAGCGAGTTAAATGTTTTATCAGGTTTGCTTAATTGGTAATTTCTATATTTCGTAAAAGTTTTGATCGAGTTTTATAAAATGATTTCGTTCTTTATTGTGTGTGTGAAGCTGTACAAAACGAAAATGGCGACAGCTTCGGTTTCGTTGGCGTCTCTTTTTCTCTCTCTCTTTTAAGCTTGTGTGCCGCGAGAAAAATCATTGCATCGTATGTGGTGAAATCATTTGGTTTAATTTCAAAAGGAAAAATAAATGTGTGTGTCTGTAAATATGTACAAATGTTTGTGTAATTATGCATGTCCATGTCAAAGCAAGGTACATACAGTTGTGTTCAATGAAATAGTAGTGCCGCGCCACACAATTTTCACAACTATTTTTGAGACCCTTCCAGTCTTTCGAATTGAATAAGTGATACCTTTTTGGAAAGCCTGAAATGTACACATTATAATCCAGAAAGAATCCTGGAACATTTGCATTCCATCTTCTTGTTTTAGATGACTTTAGAAAAATACCCATGAAAAATGCTGTTCAATAAAATAGTAGTGCTGGGTGCAAAAATTAAAAAAAAATTAAAAAACAAATTAAATCAATTCAAAAAAGTTACCGTCAGTAAGCTTAATTTATATATTGAATATTTTGATGAAAGAAATGTTTAAATGTAACGGTACTTTTGTTTTTGGAGCGTAGAAGTAATCATTGATATAATCTAATATGGGAGACTTAAGAATTAGACTAAAAACTAAAATCAGGAGGTATAATGGAATTCAAAACTAATTTAAATGTGCTTTTACTGTTATATTAAATAGTTTAAACTAAAAGAAGCACCCTGAAAAATGATTTTTTATGCGAAAAAATTGTCTTTTAGTAGATGGTCGAAGATGGTTGAAGGCAAGACCAAGGTCTTCAATATCCTCAAAAGTTATGAAAACTATTTTATATCGCTCTGAAAGTGTTTTGATAGTTAATACACGACTGATTACACATTATTTAGTTGCAAGAGGTCCCCGGAAGCTACGCGTTTGAGAATAAAAGCACATGGGTACACGACTCATGTTTTGAAAAATGAGGACATGTGGCATGTGGACTGGGCCGTGTCACAGTCCGAAAAATACTTTTGACAGATGAGTGCAAAGTTGTTTTATATGGTAAGGAAGACTCAAAAGAATATGTTTGGCGTTCACAGATATCTGATAACTGCCCAAATTCTAGAAAAAAACAACATTGGGCATGTTGGGTTGACCCTTAAGAGCTACAGCCCATATAAACTCTTACTTCCTAGCCTCGTATTGACGTATTTCATAAAGTAGTGTGTGCAATCAAACTTTTTAATACAATACAGTAATATTACTATTAAAAAATGCCTTGCAAAAAAATCTATCAACAAGATAATGATCTGAAACACGCAAGAAAGCTCGCTAGGAATGGAATTTTATCCGAAAAGGTCGACACTTTTCCATGTCTAGCTCAGTCTGTAGACCAAAATCCCAACGAAATCTTATTGTGGAATGTGAAATGTGTAATTATAATTATAAATCCGTCAACCAGAGCACAGTTTTGCCAAGGTGTTTAAGAATTATAGTCTCAGATCCTAATTAAGCTTTGGGGAGTACCTTATTTACACATGCCAGGTTGGAGAAGGGCCATAGTGAAAACAAATTTGATTAAAAACTACATATTAAACCTCAAGAAACATATAGAACATGAAACATATGCATTAATTCCACTTTCGTTTTTTATTTTGATTTTCTAAAAAAAAACTACTATTTTATTGAACAGCATTTTTCATGGGTATTTTTCTAAAGTCATGTAAAACAAGAAGATGGAATGCAAATGTTCCAGGATTCTTTCTGGATTATAATGTGTACATTTCAGGCTTTCCAAAAAGGTATCACTTATTCAATTCGAAAGACTGGAAGGGCCTCAAAAATAGTTGTGAAAATTGTGTGGCGCGGCACTACTATTTCATTGAACACAACTGTACATATGTATGTATGTATGTATAATCGCGGCATTCATGAGGAGAAATTAACAAAATTGAAAAAAAAAAATCAATATGTTTCTTCCATACTTACATACATAGGTACAATTTAAACCTAGTTTAAGAATGCTTATTGTTATTTTTATTGTTTCCTTGGAGGCTAATTAGATGATTACATACGAATTGTATGTATGTATAAACGATACCCCTACCAATGCAATAAGTGGGTGTGTGTGTGTGTATGTGACCAGATATATAGAGAGGAATAAGGAAAAGCCGTAAGCGCAGAATCAGTTTTGCTTGCTTTTGTCCTCTGCTTTGTTTTTTCTGAACGCTGTGTTTGTTCGACTCGAAGCCGGGCGTCGGCGACTGCGTCGTCGAATAAGTTTTCCAGCACGAGAAGAAGTGAAGTTTCTTTTCCTGTCGCCCTTTTCAGCTTGTGTGAGCGAGACAAAAATCGTGTTGAATTTTAAGACTTCGAAACATCAAAATACTATCAAATTTTAATGACGATATTGTACTAAACGATTTAAATGTTTTATTCGTTTCGCCTAATTTTTAATGCTTATATTTCGTACAATTTTTGATCCAGTTGTGTAAAATTGCATGATTGGTTGTGTGTGTGGGTATGTGTGAAGCTTGAGAAACCCCGAAATGTCCGAGGGTTTTCAGTGAACAACAGTAGTGCTGCCCGCGTCGGTCACATCTTCGTGATCGACATTATTGCGTTCGATTTTGTTACGTCGTCGAAATTTAACTATGAGCACCTCGATGACCCAGGGAACAGCGCAGAGAATCATGAACCCGTTCAGAATATTAAAAACTAATAAATAGTCTCGTGTCTTGTCGCGAATAATGCCAACGATCGGTCCAATGAGAAACATGGCATTTCCCTGCGTAAACATGAACAGTCCGTACCCGGTGGCGAATCTGTTTGAGAACAAGTACTTTAATTAAAAATTTCAAATTTCAGGAGAACGCGAACCAACCTCTCCTTCGGCAAATAGTCGGCAAAAACCAAAGGCAGCGGCACATGCAGCCACGTGCGCAAAAAGCCAATAACTCCTGTGATGCAGGCCATGCCTACGAACTCCGTGATGCCATTGAAAACTGGAGTACAAAATTAAAGGTGAGTGTTTCTCTTCAGAATCCTAAGCTTCTGCCTACAATTGAGGCTACTCACCGAATCGGGCAAAGACTGTGAAAACAGCTCCGGCCAAGTAAATATATCGGGAGGGCACTTGAATGCAAACAGCGGTGACGGCTAGAAAAATCCGCGAAGTCAAATCGGCGGCTGCTCCAATAGCAATAATAGTAGCAGTGTCCAGCTATGGGAAAGGGGATTAAAGCAAAAAGTTAAGGTTTAAAGTGGCAAAGTAATTCATTACTTTAATGAAAGCGTATATGTATGTATGTATGTATATGTACATATGTACATGCATATTTGTATGTACCTATGTACATATGTATGTATGTGTATTTATGCATGTCCATGCCATACATATGTACAATGCACATAGGTACAATTAAATTCTAGTTTGAGAAAATGTTTGTATTGTTTTCCTTGGAGGCTAATAAGATGATGCGCAAGCGCTAGGGACTCAAACTTTGATTGAATTTACATATGTACATACATATGTACGAAGACATTTCAGTGCGCATCTCTTGCCCCCCTACCATTGCATTAGGAGTGTGTGTCTGCAAGTGCGCAAATATATGTTCTATATATCATTATACCTATGCACACATATGTACATATGTATATAGAGCGGAACAAGGAAGAACCGTTAGCCCAGGGTCCGTTTTGCTTGCTTTTGTCCTCTCCTTTTTTGATTCTGAACGCTGTGTTTAGGCGACTCGATGCCGGGCGCCGGCGACTGCGTGGTAGAATAAGTTTTCCATCAAGAGAAGAACGGTAAAGTGTGGTTCACCGAAATTTTAATGTGTATACTTCGGAAACTTCCTTTGTGTGTGTGTTGGTGCAGTTGGTGCTGTCTCTTATGCTCTCCTCCTGCCGCTTGAGCTGTGCGAGCGAGATAGAGATGTTTGCAGCGCAGCATGTCCATACATATGTACATATGTACATACATATGTATATGGCGAAACGGACGTGGTATGATTGTGCGAGCGAGAAAAAGATCTTCACAGTTTGCTGTACACAGCTTTTCTTAGTTTTTCGTAAAATGAATCCAAGGCTTGTCCAAAATCTATAAAGAGCGACCCATTTATGCCGGCAATGCCAGAATCGAAATAGCAGGCGAACTGCAATGAGCTCTAAAAGTGTCCGATTAATTGTGAAATAAAACGAATTAAAGTGCCAAAACTTAAATAAAATATGTAAGTGAAACTATTTTTTGGACTAAACGACTTGTAAGTTAAGCATTCGAAACATTAAGTTATTAGCAAAGCTTTAATTCTTTGTTGGGATTTGAATGAGGTTTTTTGTGATATTGTGCTAAATTATGTTTAATTTGCAGCGAAATTCATGGGAACACCGAAGTTCTATAGCAATTTAAATGTACTATTCGGTTGGCTTAAATTGTACAGCGCATGTTTCGTACAATTTTTGATCGAAATTTGTAAATGAATTTATTGCTTGTGTGTGAAGGTTCACAAAAACAAAATGGCGACAGCGTCTGTTTCGTTGGCGTCTCTTTTTGTCTCACTCTTAAGCTTGTGTGCCGCGAGAAAAATCATTGCATCGTATGTGGTGAAATCATTTGGTTTAATTTCAAAAGGAAAAGTAAATGTGTGTGTCTGTAAATATGTACATATGTTTGTGTAATTATGCATGTCCATGCCAAAGGAAGGTACATACATATGTATGTAGATATGTATAATCGCGGCCATAAAATATGTAAGTGAAACTATTTTTTGGAGAAAACGACTTGAGAGTTAACATTCAAAACATTAAATTATTAGCAAAGCTTTAATTTTACAGCGCATGTTTCGTAAAATTTTTGATCGAAATTTGTAAATGAATTTATTGCTTGTGTGTGAAGGTTCACAAAAACAAAATGGCGACAGCGTCTGTTTCGTTGGCGTCTCTTTTTGTCTCTCTCTTTTAAGCTTGTGTAAAAGTAAATGTGTGTGTCAGTAAATATGTATCGGCTTGAGAAGCTGATACACTGAAAGCTGGCAGCGTCGGTTTCTCTCGCGATTTTGTTTCGAGCATTCGAATTTTTATTTTAATATTTGTAAAAGCTTTTACGTCCAAAAATAATTTATTCGGATATCTGGAGTCTGATTTCTGCATAACCAATGAATAAGTAATAAATAAAGTGCCGTATTTATGCAGCATATTCGAATTTAATAATTAATTGCAGGTGGTATTCCAATGCAATTTTCAAAGTCTTTTGTAGATGTGTGTAAAAACGAAGAAGAGAATATCTCTTTGCTTGATTTTTTTATGGTACCTTGTTGGCAAGGTTTTTCGAGTTTGTAATTCGATTTAGAGCCACCTTTTTGAAAGTCCAATCAAATAAATTCAGTACTTACATGTATGTACATACATATATATCCATACATAAATCAATAAAAAATGTATATGGTAATACCACTAAGCACCACTAAGCTTAGTGGTAATACTCACCCTGCTGTATCCCAATTCAAATAGATAGACAGGCTGCATGGTGAAGAACGTGATGTCCGAGTAGAGGGCAAAGGTGATGCCGAGCACAATGTTCACGTAGATGGGCTTCTTCAGAAGCGTCAGATCGAGAAAGTCCACAACAGAGCGGATCCATCCCTTTTTCGGGACATCAGGAGCTGTGGCATTCGTCGTCGGTGATCCACCCACCATCGATGGACGCCTGGAGGACTGCAGGCTGTGGAGCATTTGTGGCGAGGCATCGCTGACGACCACTGGGCCGGACCAGTTGCCTAGGCTGGTGATGCTCGAGGCACGACTGGAGATGACCTTCAGCATGTGGTGCTCGTCGGCATGCGAGAGGCGTCGCAGAAACTTGGGCTCCGCCTCGGTGATTTTGAGCGGAGTCTCTGGCTGGATGCGCACCACCACTGTGGTGGTTTCTTTAAGCTGCAGTTCCTCGTCGCTGAGGGGCACACGACGCATATGCCACTCGACTGGATGCATTACGAGCATGCCAAGGACGGCATGGGCATTGAGGCCAGTGAGGACCAGCAGGCAGCCGCGAAAGCCATACCAATGCAAGAGCTTCTGCATAACAATCGGATAGAGCATCGATCCCAGGCCGATCAGCGTTTGGGCAAAGCTCATCCACATCACCCGATTCTTTACGAAGTAATGATTGAAGGTTGTATAGCAGGTGGGCACCATCAGGCCAAAGGCCAAGCCCTGTACCAAGCTGAAGGCCAGCATTAGGTGCATCGTTGAGGTGGCAAACAGCTGCATGCCCGTGCCCAGAAAATACAGGATGCCACCGGTGACGCCCACCGCTCGCATGCCGAAACGCTGGAACAGCGAGCCCGAAAATAAACCAGCAAAACTCATGGCTGAGAAGAAGGCACTGGTAATGATGGCCATGGCACTGGTCTCTGCACCAATGCTCTTCAGAAAGTCTCCAAACACGAGACCAAACGACGGCAGGGCGGCCAAGGCGCTCGTCTGAAAAGGAAAAATATATAACAGGAATTCAGGAATGATATCCTTTGGGGACTCTGATACTTACAAACGGCAGGGCCATGCCAATGCACACGAGGATGCCCCAACCGCCATCGGGGGCCTCTAGCTTGTAGGACTTGGACTTCTTCATCGATGAATGAGATGCCGGCGACTGCGGCTCCTAAACTGCTGAACAGTGAGTGATCTTCCAAGTGACTTTCCGAGTGACACCTTGGGTACCGTGCCTCTGTCTGCTCAGTGCCTCTGTACTACACATAAATCAATTCCTCCATCCATCATATAAGTCTAGTCAGGGGCTGGCTTCCTCTTCCAGTAGCTATTGCTGCTACTGTCTTATCTCCTCTCGCGCGCGGTATATGGCCTTTATGGCCAAAGCTTAGGGAGTTTTGTTAGCCCATCTCGGCACTCATAATGTAATTTGGCCTTTCCCCCCCGATAAGATTAGAAGAGCTGCCTGCCAAATGATGCAATATTCACTTTCAAATGATATTTGCCAAGAGGAAGCGAGCCTACAGGCCACCTCTCTCCTCTGGGAACCTTCTGTAAAACTATATTACAAGTGCGAATCATTTATATATTTTTTATATGATATTTATCTATCAACGCTTCATATCTAAAATAACAATTAAAATGCCTCTCTTCCTCTCTCGGGCTGATAAGAGAGCGCACAGATCTTAATGCCCGCAGAGATATACAATAGTGTGTCGTCCTCGTGGCTCCAGTTTTCCCTCTTCTGATAACTAATTCTCATTCATAATTTATACAAACTTAAATTTATTTTTCACGCATTACAGAACACGCAGAATTGTTCTTTTTATACTAAGACGTTAACCAACCAACTTTGTTTGCCTTTGGGATGATAAAACATTATCATTGCTGTTGGTGATCGTTCCCCTACTTAGAGTAGGAGGTAGGTGGTAATGACTCTTTTCACACTTCATAAAAACAATAGTGTAAGCAATGGGCATATTCTTTGATTAGGAACTTGGGATAACTTACCTTCCGTCACAGAATCCATACCCGCTGCATCCCCTCATTATCTTTCCATTATCTTTCTCCACTCCTATTGAAACTCGTCCCAAGGAAGGCCCACACTTGTTTGTCTCAGGCTCATCACTTTATTCTCAATTAAATATACATACATATATTTATCGTATAGTACTTATCGTAAGTATATATTATATCTTTCGATATCTTGGGGACCATATATCAATAGCAAAAGTTTTCACCGTATCAAAACCTCTCTGATTCTCTCTTCGCTCCGTCCCAAAAAAAAAACAAAAAATTAAGTACACAAAATATGCTTAAAGTTCTATTCAACTTAAAAAGTATATCTGAATGTTGTTCTTGTTTGTAGTCGCTTTGTTTTTATTGCTTATCGTTTTGATGATTTCAAATATCGTGCAGTTTAGGCGGGTATTTCCATTGAATTTTCGGAGTTTTCATTGTTTGGAAAATTCACACATTTAATTGTATTCCGCAACAAAAGCATATGAATAATTACGGTTTAACTGTTTGATTGAAACCGTGCACTGAAACCACTAGAACAGTCACCGTCACCTCTATGTAGTAGCCACCATGTGGTAACATTTCTTTAATATTTTACATCATATATTTTTCCCTATGTAGTCGCTAGGTGGCGGCAGAGTGGTGTTGTCGTGTAGTTGTAGGGATTGCCTGTAGACAGTTTTGTGTGATGCACAAATTACCATTTTTTTTATGGTTAAACATTCATTTCTGCACCAAATGTATGTTGTGGGAGTTGCCTGATCTTTTCTCTGTACGAAATGAACTACTTGATTTGTTGGACTTAATTTTCGGTCAAACTTGCATTTGAAAATGTTTGGAAATTTACTCGAAATAAGTTATCAAACAGGTTGGGAAATGGCCTACAAACTGACTTAGATCTAAATGGGCATGAAAATACCTACTATATAATAAAGGTTTTGGGCACATTTATAAGGCTCTCGCATCAAAATATAATTTGTTTGTGTTTTTCTCATTGATCTTACAAGCACAAGGAACCATCGTTTTTGTTTTATTTTATTTTTTTTTTTTATCGATATAAGGGTTATACTCTGGCATTTTGATTGGCAACATAATTTAAACGATGTCGTTCTGTTTAAATATTTATTCTCTCTACGTAGTATATATTTATATCAAATTGGCGGAAAAAACACTCACAATTGGTCCTTGGATAAGTGATGAGTGGGTTATTTCTCGTACAACGGCTACACAATTTCTTTCATTCCCTAAGGTACATTTTCAAGCCCATCAATACTCTCTCTACTTTGATTCTCATTGCCTTTGCTTCGGACCATGTATGTAAATATATATTATCTGATAAATTTAGTTGCAGGATACTTTCTACTCTCGTACATGTGTGTGTGTATTTATGGTGTAATTTTGTTGCTTATCAGCTAAATTAGAAACTATCTTTGAACTATCACATACAAGTTCACTAAATAAACGACAAAAACGAAAGAACAGAAATCAGAAGGCAGACAGGAAATTAGAAATAAATGTAGGGGGGGGGGGGGCAGAAATTCAAAATAAATCATAATTTCTTATCCACTAAATCATTTAGAAAACAAAAGAACAAAAAAAAAATTAACTACGTTTTTAATACATTTTGTGGGTACAGGGGGGGTGTTATTCAGGGTACGGAATCCCCTCTCTAAAGTGTAGGTCCCTACAGCAAGCGAGCGAGCCTTGTCTTCCTTATAAATATAGTTGCTCATATCTAATCCTTCTTTGTCTTGCTCCTTCCCCAGCTTCGATTTACAACTTCACATCATGCGTCGTCCGCGCAGGCGCTGCTGCGGCTGTCTCCTGCGTGGGCACCTGTGCGGCATCTGCAGTGCGACGGCGAGCGTTGAGGAACTCCACCAAATACTCAATGCCCCAGGCGAAGGCGCACAGCATAATGCAAAAGCTCTGGGTGTGTATGCAAATGGGATAGCTGTCAGTCAAATCACGAATGAGACCTGAAAACGAAACGGTTCAGATGGATTAAGAAGTCTATAGAGCGGAGTGGGGAGCACGGTCTATGCACTTACCAATCAGTGGCCCAAATGATATCACAAACAGTGCCTTGCCGACCAAGTGCCAGCCAAAGGCCGATGGCAGCTTCTCCAGCGAACAATACTCGGAGACGGTGAGCGTGAAATTGCTCAATGCCGAGCCACGGAAGAAGCCACAAATCGATAACCAAATCATGAGCTGGGTCCAATCCGTTTGCTCTGCCATAACTACAGCAAGGACAGGGAAAAGGAAGAAAAGAGGAATATATTAGTATTAAAGGAAGCCAAAGAAAACCCTCGTTGGATTACTGGGATTTCACTTACTTGAACGTGTTAGAGCCACAAATATGATGGAAACTAGGAAAATGGTACGCTTCCTGATTGTGGTCCTATCGAAGATCGGCGGCAAGACAATTCGTGCTGCAATATCCGTGATGGCTGTGATTGACAGGCAGAAAGCCACATCGGTCTTTTGGTAGCCCAGATTGGCAAAAAAGAAGGGCGTCACCATCTTGAAGTTCATTTCGGCCACATAGAAGATGGACAGGCCGAACAGGAGATTGAGAAACATCTTGTCCTTGAGCATGTCAATGTCCAGGAGATCGGCAAACCGGCGCCAGAAGCCAGGCTTTTTGGGTTTATTCTTTTTTGCCTCCTCATCGGCAGCGGCCTCCGTCTGCTTGTCCAGCTCCGTGGGCTTCATTTTGATAAAACTATCGCGATGTCCGCCCAGGACAATGCTGCCGGTGGCGGTGCCAACGCGTCGCAGCTCGCGGTCATTCTGCTCAAACTCATCGTCGCCGGTGTTGAGGTGCACTTGCAGTATGGAGCCGGTGAAGTCCATGTAGGAGAGGTTCGAGGTAACCGAGGCCTTGCGACAGCGCAGCTGCGTGGCATTGATCTCCGCCTGCGAGGTATAGGCGCCATCGGCACCGGCCCCATGGGCCGCCGACTGTACACCTGCCAGGGACATGATCCGCGGAAAGGTGGGACGCTTGGGAATGCCCAGGCGAGAGCCATTCATTGTGTTCATGGCCATCTCCGAGTAGTTTTTGCGCATCGAATGCTGGTGGGCATGATGCTTGTGGAACAGCAGGGTGTTCATCTCTGGCAGAGCATCCTCCTCGTTCCCATCCTCTTTGATAACTTTAAAGTCGGGCGGGGAGGCCGCCGACGCAGCCACACCACCGCCCCCTATTGTCAGTTGGGGCTGGGGTGTCGGCAACGCCGATATGCACATCAGCTCCTCATCATCGAACTCCTCCTTCATGTGCCACTTCACCGGCTGCAGCAGCACCGAACCGACAGTGGCATTTAGAGCCACACCCGCCAGCAGCAGGACGGCGCCCTGGAAGTCATACGCCTCCAGCAGTATCCGCACCAGCTGCGGCATGATCAACATGCCAATGGCTGTGCCAGCCATCGAGAGACCCACCGCCTGTCCTCGCTTGTGCTTGAAGTAATGATTCAATGCAACAAATGCCGCCGATGTGGAGAGGCCCACACCAATGCCATTAATCACCGAGTAGGTGCTCAGAATGTGGGCCATGCTCGTGGCGGGGGATGTGAGGGCCAGACCGAGGCCGCACAGCAAGGAGCCGGCAATGGCCACCTTTCTGTAGGAGAACTCCTTCAGCAGAGGGCCGACAAATAGTCCTGAGAAATTCATGCAGACGTCCAGCGCACTGATAATCACAGCCGCCCCAGTGGTGCCCACATTGAGATCTTTGAGGGTGTCGCCAAAAAGCAGACCAAACGATGGCTCTATGGAGCGTGTGGCGAGCTGCAAGAAAACAGTGGAAATGGTTGCATTATAATCCCATTTGTATGGTTGCAATTGTTGCTAATTTAGCAGCGAGAGCATCGTCATCACTCCACCATAAATTATAGAAATTATACTTTGTTACTAATTGAATTTTTGTATTTTTATGTAGGCCAATTTGCCGTTTACGGCTAATCTGCAAGCAGCGCGTGATTTATCAGCCCATGGAGAGAGCAGCAGAGGAGAGAGGACGCTATAATAATTATCAGCAAACACCGAAAATACTTGGAGAGAGAAAAGGAAAGCCAAGAGGAGTAATCAGCCAACCAACATTCAACGTCATTGCATGGATAGTCGCAAAACCTTATCGCTGGAACTCTGAGAGGATAGAAGGAGGGCTGAGATCTGTGAGCCCTGCGGGTGAGTGAGCACGAAAGTGAGAGAGGAAGGGAGTGTGTGAGAGCCTAAGTGTGGCCTATCATGAATGCACTTCATGCCGTTATATACCCTTATCGATTGTGCAATGCGGCATTTGGCCATCAGCTGAATGGGGCAGAGGCAGGCAATCATTATCAGGGCACGGACGGACATACACAGGGCTCGCTCCATTGATGGATCCAACCATCTGCCATCAGCTTGATTGATGGATCGTTCCCTGGGCCACAGTCGCCATATCAATGTCCGATTGTGATTGCCAAACAAACTTTGGTGTTTGCAATACAACGATTATGAATCTATGCTATTTCATTGGGTTGATGGCGTATGCCATTCCCTTTTTTGAACAAAAAATGTATTTAAATGTTTGCTTTGCAATTTATTTACACTTCCATGAGTAATCTTTGATAAGAAAATGTGTGTACTTAGTATATGGAAGTGGGCAAGTAACATATACATTTTAATGATTATAATCGTATGATTAATGGTGTATTTGAGGAAATTCCATGGGTAGGCCCAGACGATTGCAATGAGTATATTATAGCTTTAAGATAGCTTTAGTTTTTTTTGTAAGTTTTTTTCTTGACCTGTAACATTGTACAATTGAAATATGTGGCTTTCCTTTATAAGTACACTTTTAAAGGTATATTGAAATATTGCCCTAATCACTAATCAATCTGTTAATCAATCTTTTATTCACTTCCTATTTTTCGAAGCATTTTCCCTGTCTGTCCAACCCAAGTATTTCCTTTTCCTCATGTGCACGCCACAAGATTGCGCTTTAGCTCAAATTATTATAATGATGATTGGCTGCTAAGTAAATGGGGGAGCCCTCATTTCCTAGAGCCGCTTTTCCTTCAATAATTTACATTTTTAATACGTGGACTGGCCACTCCTCCACATTTGTGCCACAAAGAGCTGGCATTCAGTTCCCGATTGAATAGATTTGTTGCTCTTCAAAATGCTTTCTTGTTTGTGTCTCTAGGATTGATGGGGGTGTTCTTGAGAGTGTTTTGTATTCGCTTTTGCGATTATTTGTGCTATTGATTGTGTGCTTTTTCGTTCTGAGAGTCCTCTACTTTTTATGGAGTGTACCCGGGGGTACATTTGTATGTATGTATGACTATGTATGTATATGTATGTACATATATGGAGCTCTCTCGTTTCATTCGGTAATTGCTTGATAATTGAGTTATCAGAAAACAACAGGCATGGCACCCAGCAGCAGCAGCACGCGCTCGACAAGTGCTTCAAATACCTTTCTGTGTGCCCCAATGTGTTGTGTGTATCTGGGGGTCTAGGCTTTTTCTTTTGTAATTGAGTCTATATGATTTTTATGACTTAGAGATCGTAAATTGGTTTTTGATTTCCCCACCCATGATATTAAGGGATACATTTTGTGGCACAATAACGTAGGCTGCTATTTAAGTTCCTGGCCTAGCCATGAAACAACTAACTTTGGTGGCTGAAAATGGGTTTATTGTTATTAAAAAATATTCTCCAGGAAAATGATATGCCATTATGATGGTTATTTAACATAAAGACTTGATTTTCGTACTTCTTTCTATTCAAAAAGTTATGATATGAACGGCTTTTGTTGTCTACGAAATTCGTCCTGCAACGAAGGATACCCAATGAAAGTTGTACTAATATGTCGTGATTGCATTTGTTATTGTCCACAGCAAATATGGTAGAAAATCATGAGCCCATACATTTTCATGTGTAAATTTCAATTCTTGCCTGACATGAACTTGTCTTTAACGTTAATCAAATGCAAATGCAAACGTGGCTATTGGCTCCAATTCGGGCTGGAAGTGACCTGGGCCACAAACTTAACTAGCAGCCCTCGTACACTTAGCTATCTTTATGCTTTGGGATCTTTAGACTTTGATTTTTGGATGCAACACTTAATCAATAGCAGACTGTTTATCTTTAAGCTCATAGTTTTGTGTACATTTTGAGGATAAGAGTCATTGGTAAATAAAATCTTTAGGATTATTATTTATAAATCTCATTAAATTCCAATTCCATTTCAATATTTATGTACTAGCATTTTTCATATAATTAGAAATGAAACCCTAAATACTCTTGGCTCATTCTCTTGAAGCAAATCAATCTTAATTTATGGATTCATATTCCATCAATCACAGAAATATTTTTCTCTTCAAAATCTCAAGTGAAATATCTACCATTGAGGGCACTTTGCATAGGAATTTAATTTGAACAAAGGAAATATCAATCTGTAGATTGTATTTCCATTTAACTCAAGCCAATATATCCACTAATCGTCTAACCCAACGTACATATGTATATATTTATTTTCATTTCCATTTGCGATTTGCCCGCCACTCTTTCCTGTAATGTGTAAATATACATATGATGTATGCATGTGTATATTTTTGGTTTCTTATTGCCTTTTTTTGTGTGCTTGGAAAATTGTTTATTAGTTTTTCAGTCACACAACCCATCCACACATACATATATCGTAGAATATATTGTCTAGACGTTGATATGCAATGACTGCACCATCAAGTGCCCCATGCGACACCAGGCATGGGGAAATTAGAGGATTCTAATATTCGAGGAAAATTAGAGCTAAACAAGACTAAACTAGAGCAACTATAGCTAAGCAAGCAAAGATTACCAAAATCAGAAACAAGACAAAACTAAAATGAAACTAACTACGGGAGAGGTAGGCTAGTATCAGAGATTTAGGAAGAGGAAGGGAGTTAGTTGAGGATATAATGTGGTAGAGGGAATTATAATCCGCGCACAAAACCCTAAAGGGTTCGTGTGAGGCATCATTCGATCTACATAGTGGAAGGAACAAAGGAATAAAGTTTCTAGTGGGTCTAATGGGAAGCGTAAAGTTTATGCGGCTCAGCAAGTCAGGGCTTAAAGTTAATTGTATCTACTTGTGTTATTTATCTTGCCTTGTGTTGGGTTTTAGCTAAAAACAGCAAAAGGCAAACACCCAAAGAGCTCGGACAACTCGCTTTTGGGAACACCTTTTGTCGTGTTCGGATCTACTGCTCTAAATCACCTTATTGATTTATATGCACATATACATATGTATATATGCCACATACCATATACATTTATTGTTATTTAGAGGTACGTTGTGTGAAATTTGCACAATTAGATGCTAAATTATTTTAAAACATTTTTCGTGCAATATTTTTGAATCTAATTTGCAAGTGGTTGTCGTTTGCTGCTGCCCTGTGGTGGTTGGCTGGCCGCTGCCTGCGTGAAATTAACGTGACACTTGAGTGTACGTTCCCCACCATGTTATAGCCATAGACACAAACACATATGGTATATAGAAAATATTACTTAACAAGCGCACGTTGTCGCCGTTTTGTGGAAAAAGGTTTTTAGCATTGCTATTTCGCAAGTCGAGTCTATTAATAGTCCATCGAATCGGTGGAGCGCACTCTCTTAATGAATTATGGATCTGGCTACGGCATTACCAAAAGGGCTAAAAAATCTAATGGTGTTCTGATCTAGTTATATAATCATCTGAAAATCACGCCTGTATCGGGTGTTCCTTGGTTTCTTATTGCAAAGAGAGCTGAACAAATATACAGATTTTTCTGACAAAATACATGTCTCTGCACACAGTTCTGTTCTTTGGATTCACATCTGTTGATACAAATGTTTGTTTGCACTCTCAAAGTCTTTGAAATATGAAACCCCACGAGCATTCCTCAACTGAATTGCACATTTAATTACAATTGTTCCCTTACAATTATTTTCCGCTATTGCGTGTGTTTTTAGTATTAGACTGTAATTAAATATTTAATCGTAACTTGGCAATTAGAAGCCCTCCATCTTTTTCCATTTCTTCTTTTATTCCGGGAAAGCCTTGCACCTTGTTGACATTTCAATTAAAAATTTTGTAATTTAGATTTATAAATAAACCCTTGTCACCCCACTCATGGAGTCCATGTCTGTGTTTGTTTATGGATTTGATCATCAAATCCACAATCGCACAATATCAATTTCCAGCAAACGAATGTGAAATTAGTGGGGTTCACAAGATTCTTTCCCTTCTGAGAAGCCATGCAGCTGGCGCTGAGTTCCATTTCGCATTTGCAAATTTCATTATTAAGTGTAATTTATCAATGGTGTATGGAGTTCTCTGGCCTTAAGTCACACTTGGACTTTGAATACACTTAGATACACATAAATGACAAAATCAATCATAATTTAGGGTCGAATTTTACCCAAAACTATCCATCATCCACTGCAGTACAGTGTGTATATATTTCTAGCAATGATATGTTCGGACTAGGTTCGTTGCCAACAAATTAGCATTGGAGTTTCTAGTTTCCAGTTGCTTCTGGATCAAGTGGATCCAGATTCTATATTTTACTTTCAATTACGATTTGGGTATCCCATGCGTGATGCATTTTTCCCCAACACAACTCTCTCTCTCTCTACTTTTTGAGGTGACATTTTCTGGTTAAAGGTTGAGTAGAATAGCCTTTGAGACCTTAAAGATCACGATTCCGATAAAAGTTTCCACCGTTTTGTATCTGTATCTGGTGTCTATGTGTGTCTGTGTGTGTGCGTGTCTTTGATGATATTTATTTATGTATATTAAAAACAAAAAGCCTGTTGATGTTTTTGGAAATGTACTTTTGGCGTGTTTTCAATTAACAGTTTTCAAAGCGCATGACGTGGCTTCCTTTACCCATTCTGTGTGGCAAAGGCTCTGTGGAAAGAGGCAGTGTGGGCTGTGGGACACTGGCAAGTGGCACGCAGTGGGGCAGTGAGGGCGAAATGGATACGTATGATGATGACTACTGACCAAGGCGACGATGTCAATAGACGTCACCACTAGTTGTAGACCATCCCCACCCCCTGGCTCTGCCTCCAGCTCTTAGTTGGCGGCTGCCACGACAACTGTCCGTCGTTGGGGCTCTTTGCTTCTGGGGTAGAGGGGCCCTGACCATCGCTCGTCGTAAATCAAGTCCATCTGTCCTATCGATTTCCCATTACGTTTTGCGTGGCATTTCTTATGCCTTCAACTTGATATTTCATCATTTTCCAGTGTCCATTTCCGCGCGTGTGTGTGTGTGTGTCCTTTCCTTCCCACCTACACCAACTTTTGTCCTTCAAAAACTTCAACTTAATGTTTGAATGGATGGATGTGGTTGGGGCGGGGTTTTTGTTTTTAATTTCGCTTTTGTGTGTTGTCTAAGAAACATATAATTGGGCGGGCATAAGACCTCCAGAAGGATTACCTGTGTGGTTTTGTTTCCTTATTATTATTGCCTGCCTCCGACCTGCAATCGAAGTTAATTCCAGTAATTGCAGGGCAACCATCCCATCCATCCCATCCATCAATATAGAGAAATTTCGTTAAATTGAGAATGCAATTTATCTTCGAAGCGAATTTAATCTCTCGGAATTGTAATTGAATATTAAATGATAATTGGCTTGGAATAAATATGGCCTTGAAAATAATCGAGTATGATGCCAACCGTTTATTTGTAAGTGGAATTTAGGCAATTCAAATTGTTTCCTGAAAACCAAAACCATTTTGCAAGAATTATTTGCACGGTTGGTTTCGCTTCCGCTTTTCTGGTAGCAATTTTAACTTAAGTTTTGTTTGAGAACTGTCTCAAATGCAAGAATAATCTTCCTTGTGAATGCCTTAAATTTGAGGTAACTTTTTCCCCTCTGTTTCTGCCTTTGAAGTCTTTTGTTTGTTGCTTACGAAACTTACGCAATATGTATTTGTCTTGTTTCAATAACTCATCATAAATTGCGCACACACAGATTTCGTATGACAATGATTAGCCCGCCCAAAAGCCAGTTCGACTTTGCTGCACAAATTTGTCTCCATTGAAAAGGTGGCCTTTGAAGGTATTACCATGTTGGGGCTGCATGCTGCTGTTGCATGCTACATGTTGCCTTCTGCTGTGTGGTGTGTGGTGCATTGGTCGATGGTGCCTTGTGCATGTTTCAATCAGCTTTGGTCACAAAATAACTTCCAATTATGCTTGTCATGAAAATGAATTCTTGGATTACAGTTTCCCTCAAAGGCGCCCTAAATTCGAACATTTAAGGGAATTTCTTGATTATCTACTGTTGAACAGTAACAGAGAGCGGCAGTGAGAGAAGAGAGGAAGGACACACTCACGCACGCAGTAACACAGATGGACTGGACGCCTGTCATTGGCTTCTCTCTGTGGATTGGGGGGTGGCCCCGATTGGGGCCATTTCTGTTGCTGCGCCTGGAACCACCCATCACCCTTTTATACATATTTCAATGCAGTTCGCCTGCTGTTGTCTCTGTTCTGCTTCGATCGGATTACCCAGGCACAGCAGAAGTGGCTCCGGCTACATTGAATATTATTTAAAAGGTGAATTTCCAATATATTTGCATGCACAAGATGTAGCTGGGGGTTTTTACATTTCACGAGAGCACCGAGAGTGCCTTCAACTTTAAGTATATTACTCTTAAATTGTTGAATATTAATTTGCGTTCATTAAAAGAGACAGGCGCACACAAAAAAGTACATCATGTGGCAAAAACAACAACAAATATACGATACATATAAATGCGTTCGAAATTGAAATTGTTGCTCTGTGGGTCTCGCGGCAATTGAAGCAATTAAACTGTGAATTACATTTTCACTACCGCCACTGTGAACTCAACTCAACTCGAGACTCGAGACTCGAATCTGTATCGTATCGAACAGCCACTCAACTGAAACGCAATGAACGGGGGGACTTGAGTCGCCAAACATTTCAATTTCAATTAAAACAAAAACCACAGAAAATAAGCAGAAAAAAAACCAGAAACAATTACACAAAAACAAAAACAAAAGCCTTTGTACAGAGCTGAACTCGAAATACGATTCAGAAATGAACCGATCCGATCCGATCCGATATTGTATATAGCGGATATCAAGGGGCGGAAGGGGGCGGAGATACGTAGATATGTACACACAATATGGCACGAAATGGAACGGGATTGCTGGTATGAAGGCGCTTGCACATGATCGCTGGCAATCATGTGAGTTATCCACAGATGCTGTTGCTGCCCAGCTATTGGAATATGGAAATCTGAAATAATTTGGCATAGATAACTCCACAGAAATCAAAGATACTGCTTTTTCTACAGAGAATCGACAAAGATTCATCCACTAAGTAATACCCAGGTCAATAGTTGCAAAGTGAAGCTCAGACCACATACTTATGTACATCTATGGGAAAATCTCTTCCACAGATGCATCTACAACTACTGCAGCAGAGCATCGTCACCCTGAAAGACGTAGCAGCAAAAAGCAGCTGTTTTTTTTTTCGCTTTGCTGCAAACGGGTTTCCCTCTGGGTACCCCATTGTCTGTCTGCCACTTGCCACAGAGTCACGTGATTGCCAGCAAGCGATCAAAGCATCAGCTGCTTGACAAACCTGAACTGCAGTTAGTCAGAGAGAGGAGAGAGGAGAGGCAGAGATACGAGACATGTACGTATACAAATATACACATGTACAGAGATAGAGATAGCTAGAGGGAAGGAAGAGTCGAGTCGAGTCGAGTCGAGTCGAGTCCGTCACATGTGCATTTGACTATTGACATTGATTGGAACTCGTTGTTGCAACGCTTGTTGAAGCTGCCTGCCTTTTTTATTCATTAATTTCCCCTTCCATTTTGCATGTTGTACATATCTGGTATCTTGTCTCTGACTTGTGCAACTTGCGGGCTTTGATCACGTGATGCGCAGGAACGTTTTCTCCGACTCGTAAAGAAGAGTGAAGCTTGTGGTGTCCTAGACACTCAGCATTTATCTCCATTTAGTTTTTGGGCTAATAATTAGCATTGAAAATATGTGGGATCGAGAATTGCTGCTGGAATAGATACTTGGGCAAATACATGTCTCATTTTTGATGCATTGATGGTGGCTTTTGGGCATTAGCATTAGCATTTCCATCTCGCGTTGGCACTTTGATCCCATTTTAGCAGTTGTTAAAATTTCATTAACATCCATAGCACACGCCGCACACTTCCTCTATCGATTGGGTCGATCGTTTGGTTTTAGCATTCACCTGCGAATGCCTGGGGGAAGTGTGTTTGCTCTCATGTTTAAGATCTTGTTTGCATGACTTTCAACCATCGATCGGATGGTATCAGATTGGATAGGGAGATCACACATCACTCGTCGAGCGGGTGTTCATCTTTCGTATTCGTTCCTGTTTTCGTTTCTGATTCTGTTTCTATTTCGTGCTCCATTTCATTCTATTTATTGTTTTTCTCGCGCCTGACACTCGGAATTTGTCAAAGAAATTAGCTCTCATTTGCAAAAAAATAAATAAATAAATAACAAAAAGCGAAAACAGAGGCCGCAACACACACACACAGAAGACGGAACCGACAGACAGACGATGACAATGGTTCAATGAAAACACAACGTCACTAAATTAACCAGAACATTTTGGAGCTCATGGAAATGGATTGTGCGAAAGATGTGGAGGGAAAAGGGTGTAGGTTTGGGTACAAAATACTCAAAATACCATTTATTGAAATTTAAAACAGAAACAAACAACTTGATATTCGTTTCGGGCTAAATCATTCTTACTAACTGCAGTTTCCTCCACACAATATCTTTCTCTAAAATATCTTTTGTCCTGACAAATAAATATTCTCCAGCGTTGCCCGCACAGGCCCCCAAACGGGCAGTTGGGAATTTCATCATTGAAACATTTTTGAATATAATTTGGGATTCCTTTTGGGGCAATCTTTTTGACCTCTCAAACGAAATGGGAATTTTCCAGCATTCCCTGAACTGAATTTGGGAAATGTTCGAATTGGCTTTCGATGTGCGACGACGATGACACTAATGTCACATCAAATATATGTTTGTGTGAACAATGTATATAACATTTGTATGGGCACTCAATACACACATTTGTACATATGCCCCGATATAGATTGTTCGCCTGCAAGAGCATGCCGGGTATTTTTTTATGACGTAGTCAAGTCGAGTCAAGTCCAGTCAAAAGTTGAGTGAGCATGCGTCTGATGAATGCTAAATGGTCGATCAGTCAGTTAGTCAGTCAGTCGGTCAGTCAGTAAGTCCGGTCATTCATTCGTTTTGTTATCCAGTCGATTCTTCAGTCATTCACTCGAGCGTGTTCACTCTGTCGTTGGGTGCCTGCTTGCCCATGTAAAGCACTTACTCTCTCTGTCTGTCTCTGACCGTCTCTGAGTGCTTTTCTAATCACAAAATCCATGTATTCTAATTATCAATAAAGACAATGTGCTAAATGTTAAAGCTTAATTGCTACGCTTTTGTCTTTGGTTCATTGTCGTCTCGCTATTTGAGGGTGGAGGGTGGTGGGTATCAATCGTTTTGATTGTCTAGACCCGAATCGGAAAAAAGAGTGCTAATCGTGCAGCTGATAATGATAGCAAAAAAACAGCAAAAGCAAATCAGTGACGACTCTCTTGTATATACATATGTACAATATGTAGTATAATTTACTTTCTGTTTGTGTATTTAGTAAATTGGCACAGCGTCAACAGTTGAGAAGGTGGAATTGGTGGCAGCAAATCTTCAAATAGAAAAACGAAAACAAAGAGTGTTGGGGGACAATGGGAGACTTTGCGATACCCTAGTTATGCAAAGTCACACTGGGAGAGAGCAGAGAGTTAGCTGTGGACAGAAAGAGATGCACTTAACTGCTAATCCACACTGGAATAGAGAGAATGCGTAATGCCACAGACGGATGCGCTATCTTATGTAAGTTTTCCATCAACTGGTAAGCTACGCTGTTCGAGAGAATTGCTCAATAAACAAACAGTTTTGCACATTCCGCAAAGAAGTTGAGGCATTTATGCAATGGAAATAAGTATTGAATTGCCATTCCCTCGAGAAGGAGATCATCTTTCTGCTACCGAGAATTTCAGATGCATATTTCTGATTGTAAACATTTCTTTCTTTCTGGCAAAAACGAGAGGTATCCACATATCTATGTATATAATAGCATGCACAGAGCACCATTTACTTGCGATTCAATACTGTGTTGACACTGAACACAAATGTAAAATCAAGACACATAGATATACACATACATATGTATGTACATAAATATGTATATACATATATCCCTGAATTTGTTGTACAGCAGGAAAGAAAAGAGAGATCGAAGCAGGCAGCAAGACACGAAAGACAAACACAGACAGATAGGCAAAAGTCTCGTTCCGTACAAAGTCCACTCAGAATATCTTTGATTTTTTGTTCGTTCAAGTTGCGTTTCGCTAAGCTTTTATCAAATTATTTTTGAGTCATACTGTCGTGCACATATTTGATTTTCTTCGATTCTTCGAGGGTATACAACCCAAAGTATATTAAATACAGTTTTGAAAGCTGCAATCTAACGGAACTTGGGAAATAAATCAAATAAAATATCAGCAAATATGAAAGCAATATTTTTCCATGCGGCAAACCAGTCGGAGCGAGAGGGGGCAGGTTCATGGACTTGCACCTTCTTTAGTTTCCACATCGACCGATAGCGCTGCTACTTACTGTGTTATCTGATGATTTGTTATGCAATTCTTTCTTTGTCTCTGGTTTTGACTCAACGATTGACAGACAGACAGAGAAAGACAGGAAAGCTTCTGTTCGAGTCGTTGGAGCGAAGAATTCAATTGATTGAAATTGGTAATGAAAATAGGGAAATGGTAAGGCTTACGTGATACAAAATGCAAATTGATTTTATTGACAGATTTGACAGATTGCGTAGGATTTCTGTCTGTATTTGAAGGTCCATAGATCATTGGTAAATTTAGAACTCTTTAGCAAAATTGCATCTTAATTGTAATTATAATTTTGATGGCATTGCAATAGAAATCTTATCGAATGGCTTGTTTTTATAGCCGCCCCTATATTTATGGTCAACAATGGTACAAATAATTATGGCTTAATCGGGCTATAGGCTCCATGAGCTGTCTGTGTCGACGACCTCCAAGCGAATCGAATACCAAATTATACATACGTTTGCACATACGACGTGCATCTGTATCTATTGTACATATATATTTACATGTCTACATATACAATATATGCTATCTACATATACACTCAATATTTGCTATCGGATATTTTGTTTGATCACGTGCCTACCAAAGGCTTTGGGACTTTTTGCGGATGGGGATCCTCGGGTCTCGGCACTCTGTTGCCATATACAAAAATGTGTTGCCAGTTTGCTCTTTAGCTTTATCTTTTCCCCAGGCCTTGCAGACATGCAGACGACGGGCGGATTTCATTGTCTTATTTCCACCGCAGATAAGGCGCTCGAACCCGCACAACAAATTTTGGCCATATCTCGACTGTTGCGTTTCCATCCGAATTGCCCACACCTTTTCCCCCCTATAATACAAGCATAGTACATATCTTGCGATAACCAAAACCTATTCTACTTCATTAGCAAGTTACATATTACATATATATTCGAATCATGACGTTTCAAATATAAAATCAACTAAATCGTTGCATATTTTCCATGGGTTTATGGTTTTCCATTCCGCCATTGATTTATGTATATTTAATTTTCATAAATCAATGAGGTATGTGGACAAACATAAGCCACAATGTCATCAGTGAGATATTTACTAGTGATTCAGAGCGAACCTTCTCCGTTCAATAAGGTTCGCGCATAGAAGTGCTCAAGGGTAACCCTTTTGAGGCTGGTACTTTTATCCATTTTGTTATTGTATACGGGTTATTGATTTCTTAGTACAGAATGGCGCAATGGATAGAAGTATACAGCTAAAAATTCTACATCACATCTGATATTAAATAAATTATAGCAGTGGAATCAATCGAATATTTGGTTTAGAGTTGAGCTGTGTTACAGTTTAGACATGTTTCCTTTTCATATCATTTCTAACTGCAACCCAGGTCATTTCATAACCACTAAACCATCCGTGAGATTTCCGTAAATAGACTGGAGGATAATCGCTGGAGCTTGGTACGCGCATCGAGTATTACAGTTGTTAAGTGGCTTAAAATCTTGCATCTGGAATAGCCAATGGACGTATCCGTTCCTTCCTACATCATTTAATTATGTTTGCAAATGGTTCATTGTTTTCTAGGTCACAGATCCCTCATGTATATTTTGAATATCATCTGGCTCTGGTGATCTGGATAATTCTTTACCTGCCGTGATCATTGCTTTTTTATACCCGGTACTCGACGAGTAAATAGGGTATATTGCATTTGTGCGTAAGAAGTGATGTGATGACATACATATGTAGAAGAAATGTAAAATTTGAAAAATACCACTAAGGAGGTACAGATGTCATACTGAGTACCGGGTATACAAGTTGTGACGCGTAAGAAGCGTCTCACACGTCCCTTCTCGTTATATAGTGCATTCATTGTAATGGTTTAAGGTTGTGTGGGTTTTCGGATCACGTGTGCTTATTTTAAGTACCACACGTGAGCGAAAACCTATACAACTGGCAGCCAATCTTATCCACACATAATACCTGTTTAATTTACGATAATGTTCGCTCTTGTAGCCCGAATATAATCGGACAAATATTTGATTATATGCTCGCTTATTAATCAGATTTTAGAGATATGTACATATGTACATATGTATGTCCGCCCCCTGGCAACGCGGTTCCTATTTCTGAGAGTCATGTTGTTTTTTCTACCATTCCAGCCTCAGAAGAATTTGTATTTTTCTGTCCCTAGATGGTTTAGTGTTTGGTGCTTAACGTGTTGTGTGTGTTCGTGTGCATATTGTTCGTTATTGGATTTCGTGTTGTATGGGGTTCAAGTGCCAATTTGCCTCGTAAATGATTTAAAAGCGATTAAACGTGTGGCCCGCTGCTCAAAGATAGTAGATTGTGCTCTTGGATGTGTTGTGAACGCAGCGAAAACAAACAAAAGTTCCTAGCTGCGATTAGTTCGAGCTGCTGCTACGTTAACGTCAACCCAACCCCACCCAACCCAATCGTTAACCGTTTGCTGCTCACATAATCGACTGATCGGCAGCCTATCAGCTGATATCAGGCAGCGATCTAACCCCGATTCTAATCCAAACATGGAAGTTCTGGTGGAGGAGCATTGCCGATTATGATTGAAAGTTTTGTTTTAAATTTGCACCACCGCCGAAATAAATGTTGATCAATGGGCTTGTAGTTTTCACTATACCAAGAAATTTGTGTATAATTCTAATATCATAATTTACGCGGTATAGGGAAAATCATTAGCCACAAATCGAATATCTGGTTTATAGTTGGCCTGGTTTTCAGTTCGGATCTGTTTATTTTTAAAATCACGACCGGTTGCAAATCATCCCATTTATTTACCACTAAACTATCCGTGAGATATCCCTTCCATGATATCCCAATCATGGATGGACAGTTGGACAGTTCCAACAGCTGTGCAATTATAAGCACCAGTAAAAAAACAATGTTAAATTGAAATCAATGAAATCAATATAATTCTTTATGGCGAATATTTTGTAAATGCTTGTAGTTTACTATGTGATCATTAACGTATGTACAATTTTAATATCGTCCGTTCCTGGGCACAGAGAAAACTATAGTACTTACTACCTACTTTGCCTAATTGAGATGACAAATTCTTCTTTTATAAACAAATCCAACGACAACTGTGTGGCTAATATTTTCCTTGAGTGTCCCAGCTGATTGCCTAATTGTTATCTTAACATTCGAAGTGTGATCTAATTTGTTATAATAATTCGGAATTTGTCCCCGCCGACCCCGACACTAACACCCATCAAAATGTATTTTCTGCAGCTCTGTTCAGATTGAGTTTTACGATATATGTACACATGTACATATGTATGTACATATGTATGTACATACATATGTATGTAGGCCTATGTCTTTACAAACAACGACAAAAAATACAAAATCTGCAAAAACAATTTAGAACAAACTTAGCCGAATTTCGTGTTCCCTCTCCTATGAATACTAATTTTAAAAAATGAAAGGCTTGATCGAAAGGCAACATAAAATGCATGCAAAACCCGTAAAAATGTACATATAGTTTTTGGGATCGAAAGTACTTTTTTGTGATGCACAAGGGAAAATACTCAATGCAAAAAGAGTATACAACACTTGAGACGCATTTTCGATATCACGCGTCTGATGCGTGGCCGACAGCAATGCCGCGCGACAGTGCATAGTATTGTAGATCCCCAGAGGAGACCCCAAAACGAACATACTCAACGGCCATGATCGGGTCGGAGTAGTCTCCTTTTTTTATTTTGCTTGTCTCATCCAGCTCCTGTCTCTCCCTGTTCCTCATTCAGACACCTTCTTTTCAAAAAGCAGCTGTTTCTAGAGGCTGTTGAATGCAGCAGGGGTGTAGAAACACAGCTACACGGGGGGACACAAAGGAAAGGCAAAGACAAGTTGCACCATAGAGCAGAACCAGGGTAGAGACCAGTCAGGTAGATATGAATGTACATAAATACATACATAAATATGCACACAGGATTGATGATTTCTCATACATACATATGTACATCTGTACACATGTATGTATATGGAATTAAGAGATTGGTTTCTTTCTGCACATCTTTATGGAGATATTAAATGATAGATTGTAAATAACTAACCCAGTAAAACCCCATTAACACAATTGATTATCTTCTGTATTTATGATATGATTATACATATGTATGTACATACATTTGTGTGTATTTGAATGCATCTGTCATATTTATTAGGGATAATATTTATTACTGATTACCCCATAGCTCGCGTCGTGTAAACATTTTAGATAGAAACATATTTAATTTTATCATATTTCATTGGAATCTTATCAAGGGACAAGTCATACACTAAATAACTACACTGGCACAGAGGAAGTGAAAGGGTTGAGGGGGCAGGAGAAGCTTGGTAACTAACCTATCCTAAGTGCAAAATCATTAATACATCAGAAATAAAAAGGAGGAGTAAGGAATGCAGCATGCAGGATGAAAGGGTTTTAAGGCAGGCGGAGTGATTGGTTTTCTTTGCATTTCTCTTATTAGCTAATTAATTGGAATGCTTGGAATGTATGGATACGTTGGATGGAGAATTATACATATACATATGCATGTAAAAATGTATGTTAAGGTAGGACTTACGTTGACCAAACTAACGCCAAAACAGGCAACCCAACCCCAGCCGCCATCGGGGGCAACTTTTCTTGGTTGTTTCGTTGTCATTTTCTCCTCCTCCTCTAACTTTTTCAGCTCTATTTTATTTTGCTTCTGTTTTGTGTTCTTTGTTGTGTTCCCTTTCCCTCTGTCTTTCTCCCTCTCGAGTCTTCTGGTTCGCTCTTTTGTTCCTTCCTTCGTTCGCTTTTGTTGCTTTGGTTTTTTTTGGCTTTAAGGTGTTCTGTCCGTTCCGTTCCGTTCTCCGGGTTCTCCTCGCCTCTCTCCGTTTATCTACATATATAATGTATGGTATATATAGATTTATGGATATTTTCTTTTTACGTTGTTATTTCTTGTTTCGGTCTTTGTTGGCATCTGCTTCAATTATATTTTTCCATTTGTTGTGATTTTATTTATTTTGACTTTTTTGTTCAGTCTTTAATTTGTATCACACTCAAAAAAAAAAAAACGAAAATAATTTGGTGCAACTTGTTTCTTTTTTGCCATACAGTTTCGTTAATGATATTACCCTACACGTTTTTTTTCGTGTACGGAGTTCATATATTTTATTTTGTCGTTGAATTTTTGATCGGTTTGCTTTTAATGCTGCTTTTTCAGAGTTTTTCTTATCACATTGAAATTATAATATACTTATTAAAACGCACATATGTAGTATAACTGTGTTATATTTTTTCCAGAGGGAAAATCGCGGCGCTACGGTGGAAGAAACGAATTCGTTCTCTCTTGTTTTTGGGCTTGGTGCTAATTCTGTTTTTGTTTTGCTTTGCTTTGCTGGTTTCTGGTTTTATTCCAGCTGTTTCAACCGATTCTTCTTCTCGTTCACGTTACCGGACGATGGTTCGGGGGTGGGGTTCGGTTCGATACGATTCGATTCTCCCTTTCGTTGATGGTGGTAAATTGAGGGAGGTGAGAGGGGTACCGACCTACGTTGTTGCTCTGCTCACAGCGCGGATTCTTTCCGTTTGGTAGCGTGGTCGCTTTGCACAGCGCTATTTATTACAAAACAAAAAAAAGAAGCGGTGGGGCAAAAAGGGGGGTGGCACTCTCTTTCCCACTCTGTCTTTGCCTTCTTCGATTTCGATTTCGATGAGCTACGCGCTCGCGCTGTTCGATTGAATGCCTGCTCACGCGAAATTGAGCAATGCGCTCATGTACAACCACTAATATTCACTGTATCTTTTATTTTAACATGAGTGAGTTGCTGTCCAAGCAAGAGGGTAGGGTAGAAGAGGGTATTTTCAATTGAACAGACGTTTTCGTCGCTGTTATATACATCTTTTCCTGATCAGTATGATTAGACGACTCGGCATAGTCGTTTAATTTTATTTAAGTTTGTAAGCTCATTTGATAACTATTGAAGCAGATTCAACGTTGGAATTAGGCAGTTAAGGTCGAACTGCAAATATTAGAGATGTGTGTCTAACTTAAAGGGTATAAAAAGATTCGCTTCGAGGAAATTAGCTTCCTTGGGGGTTTATTTTACATGAGTGAAACTGTCGCCTGTGCCAGCATGTTGACTGCGCTGCCTGCTTCCCCAGAAGGCAATGAAAAGAGAGCGAGTGAGAAGCGTGTTTGTGTGTGTACGTGTTTGAGAGAGTAATGCAAGTTTTCGCTGCGAGTGTTTTGTTTCAAGATCGCCTATGCAAAGAGCGCGAGAGAGCGAGCTGAATCTCGCTTCCACTTCTTGGAAGAGGAGAACCTTGCCGCTGTCATTGCCTACAGTTAACTTATAGTTGTACTCCATCGGTTAAGTCTTTCTGGAGGAGTGAATTCTGTTGATGTTACCCCTACTGCCACACCTCTCCTCTCACCACACACTTAATGTTCACTTGGATCCCGTTGCAGTTGCGCAAATGCACTCGACTCTCTTTCATTCTCTTTTCCGCTCACTGCTGCGTAGCCTTGTCTGTTAACTTGTTGCGCTGCCTCTCCACTCACGGGCAAGTGTATGGGTGCGGAAGCCAAACATTGAGTGTAAAAGAGAGAAAGAGAGGAAAAGTGGCGGGTTTTTTGGCGTTGCCAGATTTAATTTTCTCTCAATAATGTAGATTTTAACAGATCCAATGCTGTTATCTAAGCTGTGAATTGAGTGGAATTTAGTTATTTTGGAAATGAACATATTAAAAATGTATTTACATATGGGAATTAATGGAATATTTATTTATGGGAACTGGTCCAAAAGATACTTGGCGGAACTCTGTTCAAAATATAATTACTCAAACACAGGTCAAACACTGCAGTCTGTCTCAATATTTGTTATATGGATTCCATTCCGAGTCAATCGTTTTCTTTTGCCTGTCAAAGTGTCGTATTTTTTTGAATTTATAGACGATTGGGGTGCTATGAGGGCTTATTCAATAGTTCTGGCTTTCCTTTTGCCTCTGACACACCCAGCCAAGCGATTGCCGGGGAAAGCCCTGCTAATTGCCACGAACACAATGGAGTGTTGACGAGGTAGTGGCTTACATTGAGTGGCTGAAAATGGTAGTGTTTCCCTCTCTCTGTCACTTTCTTTGGCTGACTGGGGTGGGATTCGGCATCTGCTCCCCCCACTCTTGCTGTCGATTCTGACAATGGAATCGATAAATGACTGATTCCGCGTGGGGACACGACGGGCAGTGGGCCCTGCCCGCAAACAAAATGCTAAGCAACACACTGTGAGAAGCGTGAGCGCCGCACTTGGCGGCCCCCATGGCGCCACTAGTGCTTCAAAGTGGGTGGCAGTGAGATTTCCCTGTGTTCCTGTCTTGCTCCTGTTTCAATGTCAATGCTGTCGGTAGGAGGGAGGTGGTTTCTTAGCTTTTCTTTATTTTTTCTTTTTTTCATTTGTTGCTATTGACATGCTCTCTCCAGCGTTTTGCTTGTGTCGACTTCCCTTCCTTCTGGTACTTGTTGCGCATTTGGTGATGCCACACGCAAGCTACCACCAGACCCCAACCGTCACAGAATGTGTGAGTGTACGTACATACGAGCATCTACCATTCCCGATTCTCTGGCTACTGGGATGACGCACAAGTACCTGTGGCACACAAATTGGGCGCACTTTGGGCGCAAAATGACTGCCACAGGAACTGTTCTCCGTAGGACATATACATACATGCAATGTACTTCTCCTGCAACAGGGACTTCAACTTGTACCCTAGACTCCACTCCAATGTGGCAGACCTAAAAGTTGCATTACAAAAATATCTTATTAGCTGAATATGATCCCAAAATAATATATGTACATACATACATATGTATATATGTACATATATGTATGTATCCAGTCCCATCCAAGGGACTCAAGTTTTGTGTGATAAACAATTATTTTAAATATTTTGTGAATAATTGGGTTTGTCGCCGCACAGGTCCACAGCTCCTTGCCAAAAAATGTAAACGTGAAAGTGAAGAGGATCGTTGGAAGGGTGGTACTTTTATCGATTACCCCAAGCTTTAGTCGATTATAGTTCTTCAGGTCAACAGAAACCATATGTACCTGTATTTAATATATTTGAACATATAATAATAATGTATAATGAACAATCATAACTTTTTATCTGTGATAAAGAATGAGATTTGATATTTCATACTTGTCGGACGCGATTTAATCTTTGGCTGATGGTCTCTAGTTCTTTGAATATTCGGATATTTTATATATATACTTGAAATATTATATAATACCGACTATTTGAATAATCATTTACCACAAATCCACAAAAAACACATTATGAATTGTATGTAATTGAATTAGTCAATGGGCTCAAAGTCCGCTTAATATCTGATCACGAGCCACAAACCTGGACATAGCAGGTGAGTGCCCAGAGAGTTTTGGTGTTGCTCTGGCTATACATACTTGATTTAAGTTGTGGATCATGCTCATGTCCAGCTAATTTTAGTGCATTTGGTGTGTTTGATATACAGATACAGACACAAAGTGTGTTCAACATAGTTTCGCATGCAGTTGTGTTTTACGTGTGCGGTTAGTATCGGAGATGCTCTGTGTTCTACGATTGTGGTACTGTCGGAGGCTGGGTTGCTTAGGGTATATTTGAAATCCATGAGCAATGCAATTTCCAAGAGTAAAACAATCAACTAGCTTCGCATTACAAAATCCTGTGAGTCTCCCAAAAAGATTGTCTCGAATCCGAAGGACCTGCGAATGTACATACGTAAAATAATTATCAGGACTCATCAGTGGATTGTGTGGAAACGTCTGGGTAAATCTTTCTTCACTATATTTTTGGTAAGATTGAAGTGGAGAATAATTATGTTTCAGTGTTAATGTCATTTGAAAAAACATTACTGAGGCGTTTTTATTTTCTTCTGCAATCGCTAATAGCATCGCTGGACCGCAATTCACTGGATACCTATTGGTTGTATTAGCTAAAGGAAATGAATATGTGCTGATGTATTCGAGTTCCAGGATATACATACGTATTTCTTCTCTTTAATTAATGCTATCAGAATGGTGTAACTATGAAGTATGTATGCTGTGGTTAAAAGTCCATTCCTGGGCCCCGTGGGAAGATACCAAATTGAAAATTTCCATAGAATTTTATTCCGAAAAATTAGGCAGCAAATTTGTATTCTTATTCTTATTTGCTTACCGGCACAAGACTCTTCTTTCGTATTTCTTATTTTTATTTGAAGTGTTGTTATTGATCGCAGTTCTTTCTATATTGATTATGATGCTACTCGTGATGTGAAGCACGTGCTGCCGGCAGCCAGTCGTCTTTGTCACACGCTTCCAGTTGGAGTTTGAACTCAGAAGACGGCGGCAGGGCTACTGTTTGCTTGAACAAAGCATCATTGATTGGACTTTATTGCTTGAATCGGAATAGATGAGATCATATGTACACATGTACACATTATTTATGTGCAAACGGGTAACATTTCCGTGGCAGACATTCACTTCTTTATCCGTAAGAACGCAAGTCAGTGCATTCATAATTCATTCAAAAAAAGAGTTTAAGTGCAATAGTCAAAGTTTAGCAGTCCTGCAGCTTGCTAATCTTACAGTGGAACCAGTGGAACCGGAACTCTACAGAGATGTTCGGAGTTAGTGGCCTGTATTGTGAAAGTGATTTGAATAAGCTTTCTCAGTGTAGGCCACTTCCTCCGCATGTCTGTCCTGTCGATATGTACTCAGATTCAGTGCTGCCAATGCATGTAGCTGATGGATGGCGAAAGCCCCATCTAATTGCCACCAGACACAATGCGACTGCCTGCCAACAAGTGCGCTGCGGTGGCTTTTATTAAGCCTCTGATAATGGACATCTAAGTGGCAATGTCCCTCTCTCGAACTTTCTTTTTGCCAACTCTAGGAATCTGACAATGAATCGATAAATGACTGCTTCCGCATGGCGAAGGCCACCAATGAGAGGGGCCGGCAAACAAAATGCTAAGCAACAAACCGTAGCATGTTTCCAAAGCATTCATTCGAGTACAGTGAACGCTGTACTTGGTGAACAACCACGGCGACAGCAGTGCATCAGTATGGGTGCAAGGGTGCCTCCTGTGGCGGGAGGTTGTTCCTCACTTTCTTTATTTTCCCTTAATATTACTTTTTCTCCTGCTATCTCTGGCATCTCTGTATTCTGCTTATGTGGGCTTCCTGCTGGAACTTGTTGCGCGTTCGGTGACGTCGCAAAGTGGGGCCTCAGCCCAAAAGAGGTGGCAAAAGTTGAACAAATGTTGAGCGCTTTGGATGCAATGAGAAAAATCGGAGCTTTTAGTTTATGAGATATGAGCACTCCAAGTGGCAAATACAAAATCGTATTTGTTTCTTTCAAATGCAGTTTATTTCATGAAGATATCTCGATTCGTTCAGAAGTTATTTGTTTAGCAAGCTGAAATGGCCGAAGACCCCACTGTGCGAGGCACGAAAGCTCCCACGAGCACACCCAGCCCAACCCACCACACCACACCACACCACACCACACCACCAGCAGAGAATCTACCATTCCAGGGTCTCTGCCTTCTGGGATTCTGTGTGCGGGGGCGTCCTTTGACGCACACAAATTAGTCGCTGTTTGGGCAGGTGTACGAATGTGCCCAGAGTGCAGCTCGGACTCTGCACAAAAATGCAGACTCTAATTGCATGCGATAGCAACGACTGCGATGGCTGTGGCACCCAGGATACCAAATACTTTTGCTTTCATTCGTCAATTGAGTGGAGAGGACATCGGATGATGAGAAACAAGCTACCCAAAGTATGCTACAAAAAGTAAATCAAATACTTATGGGCCGATATTCTGCGACTGCCATAAAGTGTGCCACAAAAATCTTAAGCCTCCCGATGCAACTTTCCACATCTAATAATTTGTTTTTAGCAACGAACAATATTTTGGAGAATTTATTCATTTATCAAATATGCTGTTTCAACCCCACCTGCGGAAATCTTAGGCAAGGCTCGCGTTTTTCTTTGGTTTGACATCAATTGGATTACTACTGCCATAAGGGAACTTGCCCAGAAATGATTGCGACCCGCATGGAATCCCAAAAACTATCCTGTGATAATTTGAACAACGTGTTTTGGTTACGATTATAGGAGCTAGATGGAAATTCATACAAACTAGTGCATTCGCAAGCTAATTTGTACGCTTTTCCATCTCAGCTCTGTGATCCAAATAGCATCCTAATATGAATAATCAGTGGTTCTATTGTGTGGATCATGGTCGTGCTAAGTGCTTTGAGTGCTCTACTGAGTGTGGTGCTGGCGGAACATGTGCTTCTATTGGTGTATTCAAAATCCCCAAAGTAGCACACTGTGCGCAGTACCACCATCAACTAAGCATCGCATGGCATTGTCCTTTGAATAAACAGTGAGTGCTAAAGCAATGCAAATTAGTATTGTCATTCAAATATCGCTACATGCATATCGCTGTAATCTGTGAATCTGTAATCCAATGAAGAAGACTTTATAATAATATAAAGACAAATAATTTCAGACTAATTTTCAGTCCTGTTAAGTGACTGACTCTTTCTCATACGACCGATGTGGTGGCTGAGTAGATTAATATCTTGTTTGTATTTCAAATGTAACATTGTAAGTACTCAGCAGATCCATATGTACATATCATATTAGCATTCTGTGTTCCGGGACGAACTACTGAGGAGCAGTGTTTCATACGATTGAAGTACTGATTAAAGATACTTTGCTTTTGGTGCATTCGAGATAACAACAGCAATTTGTCTTTCATCGGTACTGCAGTCAACCAACCAGCATGGTGTTCCACTATCCTGTGATCCTGCCACAGAAAGCGGGAGAGCGAAAGGAGCGTTTTGGTGTATGGAGGAAAAATAAATGTACTATTTAAAAATAGTATTTATACTGACTGAGTGCCCGCTAGAAAAGGAGGATCATCGATTTCCATGGATAACGGAAGGACTTCCATGTTGTTGTGTTCCAAACTCAATATGGAAGTACTTCCCTTAGCTACAGGGATCGGGAAGACTATCAAGGATATCCATAGATCTGTTCTGCTTTGTGTCGAGAAGAGCTTGCAGTGCGAGAGGTTCCTCGGAGAAGTCGGAGACTTGTCAGTTTTTGGGGGTTCTGAGCCATCTCCGCATGAAAAGAAGAGATCGGACCATAAATGCGTATCGCCTGTTTTTGGGGTCTAATTGGAGTCCACTCGGTGCTCGAAGAAGAAGTCTCCTCCTTATCGATTGCCTTGGAGGCCGGTCGCTTTGGGGCCCCCCGGCCTTCTAAACAACAAATAAATCTACATACAGGTGAGGGGAATAAAAATCTATATATGTATATGTGTTTATGTATGTGTGCATGTGTAGATACGTTCGTCAAATAGCACTTCTGCTGCCCCTCGGCTTTATGGTGGGGCCAGGGCCCCGGGGCATGTCGGACACACCCACCTTGGTCTTTGGACCCGGGTGCCAAATCGTAAAGCCCATACCGAAAATGCCAAATGGCAAATGGCAAATAAAATGCAAACTTATCAGCAGATTGTAAAGCTCTTCCCCTCCCACCAACAGAAAAGCGAACTCTCCTCGTCCCACATGGACGGGGGAACGGACTAAAGGTCTCTCCAGTTGGATATTATTGTTTGCCTTTGGTCTGAAGATTCCATTGAAAAAGTGTCGCATACCCAGAAGTGTTCTCAAAATATAAATTTAATTAATACACATTTATATTTAGCACTGATAATACGGCTGGGAGTCATCGCTAAGCGAAAGAGGAGCAAAATCAACTGTGGTGTGGTGAGCCGTGACAAGCCTTTCACTTCCCCATCCATGAAATTCAAATGGAAGTTCCCCAACGACTCCGCCAACAAGTTGTCAGTCCCAAGATAACTTCAGACACACGCACAGGCACACAGACGAACGCCGCTTAATCCTCAATCTGCGTCATGGCATGGACAACAGACAGCCTTGGAATGTATTGCAAACTTTCGATACAGTTTTTGACACCTGTACTTTTGTGTGGTGAGGCATCTAGAACGACCTGTCACCATCGTCACACTAGGCGAACGGATTAACGAGGAGCCCCTGGCTCCCTCACACCACTGCCGTTCTATTCACTAGTTAACTGAAAGCATTTCCTGTATGCCAGACACACAGTGCCACAAGGGCCATACGAACGAGTAGAACGAGTGGATCCCAGGCAGAGGGTCGCTGCCGCATGACGCGCCAAACGTGTATTTGTTTTCGGATGTAAAGAACTTTTTCGACTGCCAGGTTCGAACTTGAAAGGTGCGTAAAGCTTCAAGGAAAGATCGATGGTATTATATGTATTTATCCTATTTATTCTTCTCTGCTTAGATCTTCGAATGGGGAATGTAAATAAGTCGCGTACCACTGTGCTGGTCGATGACAAAATCAAATTCTAATCATCGTTGCTATCATAATGTATTTATGAGAGTGTATACGGCACCTACATACATATGTACTACTGATTGTATGGGATGTACACAGGCTAGTGTGGTTCCTCCTCCCATATGTACGAATGTATGGATGCGAGTATGGGAACGTATGAGTGTATTCGTGAATGTTTGCTCTGATAATCGCACCTGCGACGGAAAACTAATTACAACAACACCAAGCCAAATACAATGGAACAATATTCCCTTATCAAAAGAAGTCGAAGAAGTACCAGAAAGCATAACCGACTTATATGATACCCTTTGAATTTATTTATTTTATTCTATTTTTTATATATTATTTTTATGACACTAAATATTGTTATGATCGCTTGGCATTATATTCAGATAAGTTCTGATAGTAATAAAGATTTTTAAACCACAAATAATGTTGCGCATACTTTTGAAACATTATTTAGAGTTTTTACTTTGCATACAGTGTTGGAGCTACGTATGTTTACAGTTTTTTTTATCCGATTTTAATTGAATTTTTGGTGGAATGGATTCACTTACTAGATGTCCTGCTGTTAATGCTTATCCACTCTCTTCGTGATCGCAAAACACTCTGCTGCAAAAGGGTATCAAGTGAAGCAGCAACAGAAGCGAGTAAGACAAAAGACCACAAAATAACAAGCAGACTTGGACGATGAGAGGGAGCTTCGCTTTATTCCAGTGTACATACATATGTACAGCTGTATATGCATATCTATAACAAATAAATATCTCACCGGCACCCAGAACAGAACCCGGCATCGGTGGCGAATGTAAGTGTATTTTTATGTACCACACTGTCACCCAAAGGGGCTCCCATACATACAAATGCAGGTGCGTATGTGTTGGTGTTTGTCCCTGCCTGTATTAGCGTGTGTGTGTGTGTGTGTGTGTGTGTGTTTGAGAGAGTTTCGTTTGTATTCTGGTGTTTAATACTATAATTCACAAAATCATTCAGTTCAGTTCGCGCTGGTGAACGTAACGGAAAAGTCGAGTCGAGTCGAAGTCGCCGTCGCCTGTTGAATGCTGAAAAATTCTATTTACTTCTCTCGGCTTCACATACAAGCGCTTTACACTCTCCGTGTTTTTATTTTGTTTGCTTTTTTTTTTTTGCTTTTGTTTTTAAGTTTTTGTTTTTGTTTTTAAACATTTTACATATTCTAAACGTCGGAGCAGAGCGCGAACGAACAACAAACAAGAAAAACAGCAGCAAGCGCCGGCAGCAGTGGAAAAGTCAAGAGACAAAACAGAAAGAATCGTTTTACAAAAATAAAATTGTACGGCCTCAAATATATGTATACATGTCTATGTATGTACATATATAAGTATATTTAATTGTGTACGTGTGCATGTGTGTGTGTTTCAACATTTGTATTTTAATTTAGTAGCAATTAACACAAAAGCAACAAAATAAGCGCGCGCTTTCCGCGGCGACACGTGCATAAAAGCGAAACATCCAAACTGAAATCTATAGATATAGATACCGTCTACAGATATACATATCACAGCAGAATCTTGCTGAAGTGGACCAGTACTCTGAGTACCTAGAGATGAAACGTATACCAAAACGGGTCCAAATGTTCTGGTTTGTTAGAAGTTCTCTTGAACGAGCACTTATGATCCCAGGAGTATCAGGGACTCTCAAGGGAGTCTCCAGGGGGTTGTTTTGTTCTTTTAAAAATCAAAACATTCAACCGATTGTCTACAGATAAAGAAGCTAAATATGGCTGGCTCTTCCAGCTGGTATTTACCATATTTAGAGAACTTCAATGAGGACTTCCACTGTATTCGATAACTCGAATATCTAAATGTGTCTCGGGGTAATATCAGTGCATACGTTATGCTCCCCTTCCAACCCATTCTACGAGCATTCATCAATCAAAGTCTACACAGCGGCATAGAGACATAGAGAGAGAGAGAGAGGGATTACAGTTTACAGAACTCCCCAATGAGGCGTGCCGTCGCACAGTGTCTGTTACAAGTTGTTTGCCCACACAACTAAAGCTGCCACCTCTCAACATCCTCATCAGCTCCACGCCGCGGCTCGTTCGCCTTTTTCTTTTGTTTTTTTTGTTTGCACTGCAAATACCTTTTTATGGAGTGTGAAAGATGGTAGACGGCAGTGGAGAGAGAAGGAACAGAGCAGTGAGGGGGCAGAGTAATCATATAATGCGGAAAGCACTAATTATAAAGATGTTTGTTTTTAGCTCTAGACGTCTTCAAAACTTAATAATGCCTGACGATGGCAGCGACAAATGCGTGTTAATCAAGCACTTGAAGCCGTCACATCCCAGATGTATACAAGCTTTGCTGTCGAACTTTGCTGTGTGGGGTAGATTCAAAACGAAATGAACTCTAATCTCGAATGATTCTAAATCGCCTGAGAATACTTGATGGCATGTGGACATATATAAATGCTTATCAAACTTCCTTGTGAGTGAGCAGGCAGATCAGCAAACAGCCGCTGATCAAAGTTTACTCTTTAAAACTCAAGACCTTTGACATACTTATAGGAGATAATGTTTGTGCTCTTCCAATAGCAATATCAGTTGAGTATCTTATAATAAACCATCAAAAGAAGTGGGTCAGCCTGGAGAGGATCATCACGTGTGCAGTGGAGCAGCGGTGTGCTCCATTGATCGATGGATGGAAGGTTCGATCGATGAACGGCACTGAAATATTCCATGGCCATATATCCATGCATGTGTACACATGTTCACATTCGCATATCGCTCTGTCACATTTGGTGATAACAAAACAAGAGGCTTAAGGTCAATTAGCACCAATTATATGGTACCTATTCCTATCGGGGAGGAGGAACCCAAGCCCACCAGAACTGATAAGCAGAGTCAGAAGTTTTTCCGCACTCACTGTGCCTGCGAGTATTTAGCATACTCTATTGGGTGGCTTTCCAGCCGTTGTTTATTGATTGCCGGACAATTAAGAGGCTGTAAAATTGATATTTGAGCAGCAGTTTAATGGCTCTCAATCTGCCAGTCTCCCAGCCCCGGCGACCTTTAGTACACACACAATTATTAGCCATATTTCCACTGCCCAGTCCAAGCACTCTACTCGCTGTGCAAATAAAGCGAACTTTGCCGCGTCCACCAGCGCGAATCTTATCACTTTCTGCCATGCCACATACGAACATACGTACGTACGTGGACATGTTTAGACGATTGGTCAGTCCGTTACTCTGCGATAAAGGCGGCGGAAAGTGAGGAAGCAGTCGACATCCGCTCCGCTCTCACCTCGTGTTGGATATAAAACGCTATCCTTATCGACTGCATACATATATATGTATTGGTGTGTAGCTTCCCTGCCGCCACCACCCCTTACACCACACTCCAATGATCTCATTAAACCCAAGGTGGAGATATCTTTCTTTGCCCTGCCGCTTGTCGATCGGCCTTTACAGCAGCGCGCTCAGTTCAGTTCAGTTCAGATCTTTGCCTGCTGTGCTGCTGGTCAGCCACTCAACTCTCTCGGATAAGCGGGATTCATTCCGAAAATAATACTAATACTCGTAGCGCGTAAAGCGTAACGCGTAACTCGTATCGCCCAAAGCCGCTTCTTACTCAAAACGCGCTCGCCGGAGCTCGCCAGATCACACAATCGAAAACGATTGACGTTTGTTATTTTCTTTATATAACGGGTGCTAAATTGCTGTATTATTTATTTAGTTTTTGACTTTTTTGGTTGCGGTCACGTTTCGAGGTCCCCCCACAAAGACCCACCTTAAACGGAGCAAAATTAGTGAGAGTTAGCTCTGAGTTTTTGGGGGGACCGATCGGATGAGGCGCGACTGCGATAGGCCAGCAAAATATCCAAACAAAAAGCTCAGTCTGATCCATAAACGGTTATCGGATCGCACCCAATGTGGCGCGGTCTGCCTGTGCCCACAAAGTTTTCCAGAGCTAAGATATACTCGCACATATGAATTTACAATGTAGTAGAGGAGTTCGATTCGAGTCGATGCGAGTGAGTGAGGGGCATTCTTTCGGTCAGTCAGTCTGGCAGTGTTGAGTGAAGAGTGAGCATGTGAAAGCTTGTTTCAAAAAGGAGTCTATGGGATCCCAATGATGCCTCAACGATCGAACACGAGCTTACAATTGTTTTCATGAATGTGTGGGAAGTGCCAAGCACCGTCCAAAGTCTTTCTCTGTGCTACCAACAATCGCTCTTCCCGCTCTAATCAAAGCTTATATAATTATGAGTTTCAACTGTCTTATCAATTGTTTGCCTAACATTGATTTTGTGCTTATCGCATATAAATATTGCTTATTTGATTTGCTTGAACGTAGAAGTTGCTGCTCTGCCTGCTGACTCCCGAATTATCACTGCAGTTACTCACTTCGATTCCTATTTCTTTCTTCTAGGCGTATGAGTGCATAATTGATGAGCCATCCAGTGATGCGACAATCAGACAACAGCCAGTGCCAGTGCCAGAGCCAGTCCCCGTCTCAATACCAGTCCTAACACTCACTGCATTTCCAAGATGACTGATACTGGGAATCACCACAACAACAACAACAACAACAACAATAATAATTACACCAATGAGGCATCCAGACTACGATTGCCCGAGGAGCAGCACACAGCCGACCAACAACTGCTCCACCCGCAGCAGCAGCAGCAGCAGCGGCAGCATCACCCAAAGAATGGTTCTGGCCAGGTCAAGATAGTGCCAGCCAACTCGCATTCACCCACAAAGAAAAAGAAGCGTCGCGACAAGAGCGATCTGGGCGATGATTTTGTGGCGCCCGATGGCGGCTGGGGCTGGCTGGTGGCCATTGCCAGCGGCGTCAATATTGTAAGTGGCCACCACTCTTCCTCCGCATTCCTTCTCCCATACTGACACACCCGTACCTTTCCCCAGCTGGTGACATTCGCTCTGGCCCAGCAGTTTGGCATTTTGTTCCGCGGTCGCATGGCTGATCTGGGTATCAGCACCTCGGAGCTAACCACCATCATCAACACACAGATTGCGGTGTCTGCGTTTACGGGTGAGTAAGGCAGCGCGAAATTCTCTATATGGATGGAGACGTCGCCACTCTATTTGCTTTGGGCGGCTTAGAAATTTCAGCTTAAACACAGTTTAAAGCTCACGTTTCTCTTTGTGAAATCACACACCGAATTGTTACATAAATATTTGCCATATTTACATTCCAATACTTTACTTTGTTTACTTTGATGGAAACATACATAAATTAAAGGGCCTCTAGTAATAAATATTATTATTTATGCTGTGAAAAATGCAATTAAGTCAAATATTTGCACACTTGTGGTAAAATCTAAGACCAAGATCCAAGGCTCTCTAGATCTATTGGTATACATTTTTAGGCCTTAGTTTGAATATAAATTAACATTTGAATTTGCCCTTTCTTCTGGATGTATGACATTTTCTGTGGATGAAATCCTACAAAACATCAATCATCTTACTTCATCCCACTCGCAGCGCCCGTTTTCTCCTCGATGCTTAGCTCGAAACACAAATATTGGCACCTAAAACTAAAGTTAAACCTGTAAAAAAGAAAGGTAGCTTCTGCAGCTTAAAGTTAGGAAATACGCCTTGTAAAATGTGTCTAAAATTGTTCTTTAAAATCCTTTCGCTACTTTAATAACTCACCATAATGTTGTGCTAATTCTTTGGCAGGTCTGCTGAATGGCCCGCTGTTCCGGCGTTACACATACCGCGTGGTGGCTCTGGTCGGCTCAGTGCTGACCTTCTTGGGCCTCTTCTGGATGGTGTTCGCCGACACCTTCACCGTCTACATGCTGAGCTTCTCGATCATCTATGGCTTTGGGCGTGGCCTGACAGTGTCTGCCTCGTCGCTGGCGGTGAACACGTACTTCAAGGTGAAGCGCCGCACCGCCACCGCGTATCAGTTCGGTGTGGCAGGACTGGGGCCCATTGTGTGCCCCTACTTTGCCACCTACATGCTGAAGGAGTTCGGAGTGCAGGGCACGACGATGCTGTTCGCCGGCGCCTCGTTGCACACGATCGCCTGTTCGCTGATCTATCAGCCGGTGAAGTGGCATGTGGTGAGGCGGTCCAAGGATGCCGAGGCGCTGCACGAGCCGCAGGGGCAGGCCGAGCGCGAGGACCAGGATGAGGATATCATCAAGAGTGTGGTGGAGCCAGAGACACCGGTGCTGCCGCGTGCCAACGATGGATGGTTTGGGTCCAGGGCCTCGCTGAACAGCAGCGGAACCCGTAACCGCCTCAACACCTGGGAGAAGTCCGAGCACAGCGGTCACGTGGAGCTGAAGCGTCTGAATAGTCGCGGGGAGCGCACGGATATTCCGCCGCGCCAGCAGCGCAGCATCTCCGTGAGCCACAGCATCAAGGAGGAGGAGGCAGAGACGGAGACGGAGACGGCGACGGGCAGGGCGCGTCCAGGATACGACTCGGAATCCGAGGCGGAGGCTGTGTCGCTGAAGCTGACAGACAGGGACAAGCAGGAGCTCGAGGACGAGATGGAGCGCGAGCGCCGCAAGAAGCTGCCCTTCTACATGAAAATCGTCATATTCTTCGATCTGGATCTGCTGAGGGACTTCACGTACTTGAACCTGGCCTTGGGCATCACGCTGATCAACTTTGTGGAGATCAACTTTGCCATTCTCACGCCATTCATACTCAACGATCTGGGCTTCAACAGTGGCCAGATAGCCCTGGCCATGTCCACGCTGGGCTTCTTCGATCTGATCGTTCGCTTCCTCATTCCACTGATCACCGCCAAAATCAACTTGAGCAATCGCACCTTCTTTGTTGTGGGCATCCTGGGCATGTGCCTGGGCCGAATGTTCCTGTCGATGACCACCAATTTCTACGCGATGGTCGGCATCTTTCTCTTTCTGGGCCTCAACAAGGCCTTCCGCACGGTCTTCTGGTCCCTGATCATACCAGGATATGTGCCACTGAAGCGTCTGCCTGCTGCCGCAGGACTTCAGCTACTGATGTCCGGCAGCTTCTCCATGGCCTGTGGCCCACTCATAGGTAAGAAAGATTCACACACTTTCACACATGAGTGCTGTATCTGAAGGTTGTATTTTCGTTTCCAGGTCTGGTGCGGGACCACACCAGCTACGCCTTCACCCTCAACTGCTTGAATGCCCTCTGTGTGCTGGCCATTGCGGGCTGGTACCTGGAGGACTGTGTGCGCTCCCGCATGCGCAAGTCCCAGCCCGTTAAGTCGCTCAACTGAAACCAGCAGCCCGATCCATCCCAGCCATACATCTAGCGACATGTTACCAACACCCCACAATATGCTTTTTTTTTATTCTATTTTTTAATGTAACTTATAGTCAGCGTGTACATTGTGTATATAATAATTGAGTCTAGCTAATTATTTGTATTAACTATTGATAATTGTTATTAATATGCATAGGCTGCCAACAAAACCAAACAAAACAAAACCAAACCAAATAATCCACGACTCTTTGAACTTTTCATTGGTTCTCGATACAAAGTGTGCAGCGTGCCTGGGGGTACACGATGGGCACATTTTATCTTCTACCAAGTGTGTAACAGGTGCAAGTGGAATTACTAGATACAAAACTCTGTTCTAGATCCAGAGATTACAATTATTTCAGAGTTCAACCTCTCCGACGTTCCACTGTGTCGCCCTGGGTGAGTACAGCCTCGAATGATGGACACTCCATTAACATTATTTATATGTTTATGTTCATTTCAGATAATTTATTTTGCTTGCTGAAAATGTAAGGAATCAATGCCTGAAGACGCCTTGGACAAGGTACAGCAACTGCGGGACTTGTGCAGATTATTATTCTAATCTAAATTGCTTTTCTACCATCAATCAAGCAATTTTCCAATTAAATGTGGGCATGTCACATCGCATTGATAAAAAATACAAGCAGAATTACAATTATAAAAGTCTAGGCATGAAATGCCAAAAGAATTCTTCTAGAAATGTGTCGGTCCGTTCTTCACATTTGGATGAGATTACTTCAAGGAGACACAGACATTTGTGGATTGTCTTCTAAATGTTTTCTGTTCAAACGAGATAAGATTTGCTGCGAGTTTCGTATAGTTTTGAAATTATTATGCCCCAAGTAAACTATCGGCAAGCAGTGCCCTTTCTTTTGGGGCGTATGTATCCAAGTTTTGGTGTTTTGTTTTTGTTTTGGTTTTTGTTTCTTTTGCCATTGATAATCGCTTTGATATGGTCTGTTGTCGTCTGCCGGTTCGCCGCATCCACCAAGTCGATGATGTGTCATGCAATCGCTGGTAATTGGATAGCATGGGGCCAGGCGTGGAGCGTGGAGTGTGGAGCGTGGAGCCCCATTCTCCAGCTGGCGGTAGAGCCAAAGTATGTGACAATGTGGCGAAATTAGCTTGAGAGAGACCCTGTGGCCTGGCCCGGCCTGGCCTGGCCTGGCTCGTCTTGGTTTGGTCTGGTCTGACCACCCTCCTCCAGTGTCAGTGTCAGCCGCAGTGTCAGTCGCAGTCCGTTCGCAGATCGAATGGGTCTGTGGAAATATCTCAAATGGTTCGAGAGAGAGGGAGAGGGAGGAGTCGGCGAATGCCGAAGTTGTGCTGGGTGGGAACCGGTTACCAGATGACCAAGTATATGCTCTCTCTCTGGCTGTGGTGCCGGCTGTGCTGGGCCTGAACTCGGTCAATAAACTAACCGCAAATATGTCCATGCCATAAGCTGAAGACAGCAACAGGCCCCGCCGATGTTTGGACACCACAAACATGTTGTTGCAGTTCAAGATATTTGCATAAATGCTTGGCCAAATTGGATTGTCTTGCCTTGTTCGGCTCTGTTCTCGGTTGTGTATGCTGAGCTGTGCTCACTCTGGTCATGAATATGATACCCGGCTGGATGTGAATGTGGATCCCATGCTGAAAGGGAATTTCATTAAGCGGGCATTGTTGCTTGGGGGAGGCGGAGCCGAAGGCCGAGGTGCTGGATCACACAATTACTTGTGCGGAATTCCATCGGTACGATTTAGTGGTTGCTCAATCCCTTGACAAGGAATTTGTCAAGGCTCATTAGAGAGGAAGCAATAATTGAGTATAATGATTGGGGGAAGCTTCCATAATTTACACTTGAAGGTGCAATTCTAATGCTAATATGAGCCATTCAGTTATGGAGAAAGAGTACTTCTAGTGTGGAATCAGTTGAAAATGTTCGAGAATGAAACAAATATCCTCTTTAATTTCGATTTGCAGGCTGCGATGCGTAGGAGAATCCCTTGATTGGTGAGTATTTTCAGGCACAAATCCTCAGAGATGTTTCCTTTTGTAGAGAACCTTTTACCGGAGGTCACAAGTTCTTGCTTGGTCACTGCTTGACTCAACTTATTTGGGGAGACGAGTTGAAGTCCCATCTAGTCATGCTCTCAATCGAACTTCTACCACATTCGAATTTAATTACACGAATTTGAGACAACGGATTCTTAATTATCACGATGAGTGGCGACTATTTATTAGAAGTGCACAATTCATCCTGATTTGCTTCGCCAAAGACAAGCGTCTTTTTATGCCCCCGGGATAAGACTGACACTTGATAAGACTGGCACCTATTTGATGGGGAAATGCTTGCAGATTTTGTTCGATATTTTATAAGCTAATTAAACAAACCAAATACATATAGTCCAGACACAATCTTAACATTTGCACTCTGCAAAAGTGTGTTCCTTAGAGCTTTAGCACCAAATGATCCCCCAACTAGTGTAGCCTGTGGCCTCACCCTCTCACATTTTATTGTTTTCAGCCAATAGATATTATGCGAATGCACGAAGTCCCCAACAAAAGCAAAGTCGGTAATCGTTCCCAATGACTGCGGAGGTTTTTTCGCGACTGTTGAGTGAGTCAAAAGCTTTTGTGGCCCAAACGAAAGTCTAGAATCATTGTTACCCCGAAACCGAAACCAAAAGCAAAAGCAAAAGCAAAAACTTTGTTTGACTTTCGAGGCTGAGTGACGCATTTTGTGGTCCAAAGAGCTTGCTCGCTCCCCGCCAAATTACTGCTGTAAATACTTAACGTATGAGAAACGTTAGTGGCGACGGAATTATGAAACGCACATTTAACTATCTCTGGTATAATAAAGATAGCAATGTACATTTAGAGGGGGTATTTTTTGGGCGTATTCGTCAGCTGAAGTCGTCTAATCTCTGGGCTAATATTTGCCTACACAAATTGGAAGGGCGCCGTCTACGCGATGCGGCATTTCAGAGCATTTCGGAAGCATGCCATTTGGCTATCATAAAATGCAATATCGTAAGTGATATTTGTACTTGGATTATGCTTCCCTGCTGCACAATGTAAATTTGAAATCGTCACGGAACTGACTTAATCTTGCATAATCATCCATAGGCGATCGTTCAGTCGGCTCTCAACTTAAGTAATTTCTATCGACGATCGCGTTCTGTTATCAAACGTTAGGAGTAGAAAATTATATGAATTGAAGTTCAACAAGTTGTTGCTTTTGCCGGCTACTATGGCATTAATTGTGGGCCAAAGCCTTCTATCCAGACGGTAACCGACTCGGGAATGACCTGCAAAGTGAGAACTCGTGGGGGAAAGTGTCAACCATAATCGATAATCAGTTGAAAAAGCATGTGGCTATCCCAGCAAGAACTTTCGCCGCAATTAGATGGAACAATATTTGTTTAGACACAAAAACAGACGCACGCTCCATACGCTCCATGCTGGAGCTCCGCGCCCAGGGTAGTAAAAACATCAAAGGCAAATTAAAACAAATAACAAAAAACACGCAAGCAAAGCGATACTCGCCCACTTCGTACTACTACTACTACTAGGGCCCCTGGCCCAAACCGTGGTCCAGAGATTGTGTTGGAGACTGGGTGTGGGGTAGGAGACCGAGACCGAGACCGAGACCAGACCCATTTAAAGCACACATACAGACGATACCAGTACTTTTCCTGCGTTTTTCGTAGCAGAACCAACAGTCAACAAGAGAGGAACTCCAGATTTGTGGACCGAGTCGCCTTATGCTCTATCTCTGCATCAGATCCACTGTGCAGATGGGAGCCACATTATTCGAAACATATCATTTGTGTCCGACTTCTAAAGTTGATCAATTTGATCTTTGGATCTTTTGCTAACATTGCTGGGGAAATGCTTTGGGCTTAATTCTCTTTGTTTTATTTTACTCAAGAAAGAAATTTTTCTTAATTTTTGTTCTTATTTTATAAAAACCTGCAATACTTTCACTGGTAACTTTGAGATTTGTTCTCTTTCATTGCATTCCACATATGGACATATTTTAGCATCATTTCATAATACTCCTATGGATAGGGTAACAAAAAAAACATATAAAAACTTAAAAAAAAACTCGCGAGAGAGCGAAAGAAATAAGTTGCCAAGTCATTGGCTCAAAATGAATTTGTTTTCCTATGTTTGCGATGTCTCATCATGCTGAGTTAAATGATAATTTATTCGATTTCTATACAGTCGCATTCGCATGTATGTATGTATGTATGTATGTACACACGATGTACGTAAGCAGCTCCGCTTCGTGTCCGCGGGCTACACCTCCCATGCATGTGCGTGCGCGACTGTCTCGACTGCCTCGACTGTACACTAATTTAGCAATAATTGCCCCCAGAATCTTGAATCTTGTTCGATTCGTGTGTCGTGTGTCGCTTTTCCATATTTGCTGTGAAAATATTATAATTGCCTGCACTTCCGCCCTCTCGAAGCCCCCTCTGCCCACTGCTCTTCTCATCCACTGGCCGAGGCCGAGACCGAGACCGACCGACCTGCTCCTCCTCCTCCTCCTCCTCCTGCTCCCCACACCTCTGTCAACAACAGAGACGGAAAGAGTATGCGACTAGGCGAATGGGAAACCGCAACCACCTGTTGTAGGAGCGTCAGACAGAGAGAGCGCGAGTGACAAAGAGAGCGCTCGCTGCTTGTTGCTTGCTGGGGAGTGGGGAGTGGGGAGAGAGGGCAGCGATGGGCTGGGCTGGGCGGCTGGTGCGGTGCGGTGCTCCAACAATGTCGTAAAGCCTGTGTTTACTTGACATTGATACTCGTGCAGACACCCCACCAGGGAATGTGTCCCTGCGAGGGTGCGCCTGGTGTGTGGGTGCGAGTGCGAGTGCGAATGCGAGTGGTAAGAACGAACGGTAAGCCAGCCAAAGACTCAATCGTCTGTCGAGGAGTTCTTGGCAGGAGTGCAAGCGAGACAGGGCCACAGATGGAGACGGAGCGAGAGTGAGTGTGAGTGAGAGTGTCCCTGGTGCACAGTGGTGCAAATTAGCGGTATGCATGATGAACGCTGCATGCTGCCTGCTGCATGATGCATTACTCATTAGCCCGATAATTAGCTTGATTAATTTGCCTAGAATTCGCGAATTGATTTGATTGATGGCCGTGGTGGCCAGTGGCCAGTGGCCATGATCTAGGCATTTGATTGATGGCATTTCATCAACTGATTTATGGCGGCCCAACCAGAGATACTTAGCGTTCTAATGACAGTGGGTTATCCAGTTCTCTATGATGTAAGTGGTGCAATAAACTTTAAGGAAATTTCGTAACAAATTCCCATGAAAAGTGCTCCTTGGAAATTTCTGCAATAATTTTACGAGTATCTGGGCGAGGGGTGCGGCTACCTGAAAAATCGTAAATTGTGGATTACCACAAAGTGGCAGTAAAGAATGAACCGCATCTTAGAAATGCCGCAGGACCAAGTCAACCGCCAAGACATTGTCTCAGAATCGGTGGAGGAAGAGAGCTGTCCGACGGCTGTCCGACGGCTGTCCGACGGCTGTCCGACGGCTGTCCAAGACTTGCACATCAATCAAGTGGAGGCGATATTCCGGGGTCTTGTCTCCTAACGGCCAATTAGTGGCCTGCTGGCTGCCTTAGCCGACCTTTGAACTGTGCTAGCTGTGTGTGCGGGCCACACTAGGCAACAGTTGGCCAGGAATAGCTGTGGGCCCAGCGAGCGGCTAAATCAAAGTTCTCTCATTCAGTATCCCTCATTATTGGCAGAGTCATGATGATAATGTTAACAGCAGACCACTGTTAATGCGCTAAGCGCGTGCGAGAGCCAGAGAGGGAGAGAGACACAGCACAGCTTCCGCTTGGTCAATGCTAATTGGCATGTCTAAATGGTCTTCGGCCGCTGCCGCTGCTGCTGCTGCTGCTGCTTCGGTCGCCTGCACCGCAGCGTTGCCTCTGCTGCTGCAGTCTGCTGCATTTTCGCAGCATTGGTCGTTCCGACTCCTCCTGACTGCGCTGTCCACGATGCCCACGCACTGCCAGCAACAGGCAGGCAGGCAGGCAGGCAGGCAGGCTATCACTCTCGCCCTCGCTCACACTTGCACACTCATACACCCAGGCACTCACTCTCGCTATCAGTAGCCCGCTCCCGCTCCCGCTCGCTCTGGTTCTGGTGCCAGACCAGGCAAGCCACTCCAGGCCGGGCCAGGCCGGGCCGGGCTGCTCTTGCTGCTGCTTAGACTCGCGTTGCTAACGCGTTGCTATAAAGCCGACCGCAGCAGGCGTCGACCGAGTAAGTCGACTGCTGGACGCATAACAGTGAACAACACACACACACACGAACAGGCAAACGCGAAACACACACACACACGCACGCAGGCACGGAGACTTAGCCGAGCACGCAGACCGAGCGCACCAAGCAAAATACATGATGAGCTCACCAAACTCACCAAACTCACCAAAGGCAGCAGGTGCTTGGTGGCAGTGAAAGAGTTTTCTGTTTTTGTATTACAGTTCGAACAGCTGAGTCGCGACGTTGTGTATAACACATACGCTACGCTGTGTGTTCTCTTCTCCCAAGCAACCCGACCGACCAGCAAGCAATCAAACCAACCGCCAAACCAGTGTACAAGTGATTTTTAACGGCTCTCTTACTTCGGGATTTGCAACAGGCCAAGCAGGCGCTCAAGTGTGCTCTTTTTTTTGTTCCCGTGCATTCGCGTCTCTGAAAAGTTCTCTAAACTCAAACAAACAACAAACAAACGTGTGAAAATTAGCAGCTCCCTCAATCAAGCATCTGCTAAACCGTAAACCGTGTGATAATCGACAGTTACAAACAACTTGAACCACAGACTACCAATTACCGTAAGTTCCGAACAAATAAAATTAAACAATTTCGAAAATAAGAATGAAGAAAGTGTCAAACAGACACGCAGACACACGGGGCCCTGTCTGTCGTCACATCCACCCACAATCGACATCGACATCGACATGGACATCCACTGTCTGTGGACCGCCGTTCTACCCACCACATTACCAACATTACGATCTGGCTCCGGGAAGCAAATTGAGTTTGCCCCCATCCTTCCATGCTGTGCTCAAATACCCCCGCACTGGGCTGAAAATATTTACCAAATCGAATTAAATTTCCTTTTTTTTTACGTGATGTTATTTTTGTGCTGTCCTCGCTGGCCTCGACGAAGCGCGCGCCTTGAGGATTCAATAGGGAGTCGAGGTCTGAAATTGACGGTAAATGCATTTAAATCGGGCGCCGATTGGTGGGTGGACCACGTAATTTCCACAGCCCCTGTCGGAGTGCTTCAGAAAAACATGTCTGCAACCATGCAGATACATACAAACGTTTTTAAATGTGATCAAGACAGTGGCAACGAAATACAAGGGATCAAATCAATCAAAAAGTGATGTTTTTTTCACAAACGAATTTCTGTCTAGAAAATGAAGATCTTGAGTGAGAAGATATCCTCAATGTAGTATCATTAATGGTATCAGTCCTGAAACTTAAATAATTTAATTATTTCGGGCTTCACGAGTAATATTTTGTATTGAAACAATTCATAATCACATGAGTATGCCTGGAAAAGTATTAAGGAAATCTTTCTGTCTGGAGTACTCTAAAGTAATGTTGAACATCTGTAAGAGGTGAATATTTACATACCATAATTTGTGGCCACGGAATGCACGCGGAATGAGCTGCAAGAGCAGTGAGCAGCAACACCCCAAGATGTCAGTTGGCCAAGGCTCTGGCCTGTCAGTTTTCGCCGCTGGAAGAAGCTGGAGCCCCCGCGGTGCATTAACTAAAGCTGTCAGCACACAACAGACTCGCAAAGCCGAGCAGAGTAGACTCAAAGAGCTCTCAGCACAGAGCAGCCCCCCACACGCAAACAGCAAACACACAGCAGAAGATGGGGAAATTGTTGTGCGGATTTTCGTATTTGACTCCCCGCCAGAGATAACCTGTTGCAAACAATGAAAATCGGGGAATTGGGGGGCCACGCTCCGTCTGGGTTTTACTGTGTTTTTGTTTTGTTTCATCATCGGTAAATGTTACGTGTAAAATGTGCAAATGGAAAATGGCAAATTGTAGACAGATTTCAGAATTTGTCAAAGTTTGTCTGTCTTTTTGTATTTTGCGTATTGGGCATTGAATCAACAGTTATAAGCAGCTTACGTGCTGATGATTATCGTATAATGGAAGTGCCCTGTTGGTTGGGATTATGCAATCGATAAAGACCCACGGTCCAAGGGTCCCTCCTCTCGATGGAATCAGAAATGCAGTCGATAAGCTCTTGGCCCAGACACAACAGAATAGAATTGAACAGAGCTCTCTGGCTCTATCTCAGATAGTTTGACCAATTGATTGGAGAACTCCCACTATGCCAAAGCACACGTTTTGGTGTGTCCAGAGAGAGAGAGAGAGATCGTGTGTCAGAGTCGCACACCCAAGTGGAATTAGCATTTGTTTTGGAGTGAGAGGAATTGCCATTGGAATCGGGAATAAGAATGGTTATTCGAATGAGCGCCAGACAGTCAAACAGACAGACAGAGAGGTCCGTTCGAGTGCATTTCTGGGTACAGGGGATTGCCTTTGCTGGCAGTATAGTGTTTCACTTCACAGAAGGCACTTGGGACGGGGCCCCTCCGAACATACTTAAGCCACGGGACGGGCGGCATCGGAGTCAATTTGAAGTGCAACGTAGGGAGTACGTGAGTTTATTCGAAACGAAAGAAAGAACCAAATAAAATAGAATGCAATAGAATGGAATAGAATTTGAATTGTATGCAAGGCGGCAATGGACATGGGGATTTTCTCTGAGATTGACATTGGGAATGATCTCCATTCACATTCACATACCACATACCCCATATCCCATGCATATCCCATAGCACATACCCATACCCATACCCATCTCCGTATTCCATTCCCCGAGACAGAGACACACATGTGAGAAAGTGTTGGCTGTTGGGATTATTTTGTGGCCAGAGCACCAGCCTAGGGCCTACTGTGGCAATAACAATCATTGAAATGAAATGAAATGAAATGAAATGCTACTAAAAATAGCCCATACAGAGCCCATGCCATGCCAGAGAACACACGTTGTCCATAATCTCGGGATGCAATTCAGGGAGACGGAGTTCTGCCTACGGTCCCTGCAGCCCACCAGCCTACACAATGAATGATAACTCTGTCCATGTCTCAGTTCCAGTCGCAATGGGCCCACGGTTTTGGGTGTATAAATAGCCCCATTTGTAGTCGTCTCTCTTTGCATCAAGCCAAGCATGACGTTACGACTACAACCTATAGACGGAATAAATCAAAAAACCAAACACCAAAACCAGAACCATGCCCTGCCATACAATAAGGTTGCTTCCCCTTCTGGCTTTTACGAGTGTTTCTTTTTTTTCCTTCTGTTTTCTTTTTTCGGGAGTGTTTGTGGAAGGCGCCGGCTCGGGCGTTTAGAAATGAATCATACATTTTCGGTGGTCAAAAATGTTATTTGACTTTAGCAAAAGGTTCTACCTCATCCTCGTGCTACACAAAAGATTTGCTCGGAACAATGACTGCATTGTGATGGCATTTCCATCACATGCAGTGCCCACCGACGGGCATACAGCAAGGTTTAGGAGTATATGCAGCATATATGTACATATGTACACATGTACAAGCAAATTGGTTAAAAAAGTTAGCAAATCGTGGCATTTATTTGGAAAAACTGAGACCTACTGCAGAATGCGCGAATCTATCATGAAAGTATGGCAGAAATCCAAGTATTCAGAAACTAAGTATGGAAAAATAAGTCTGATTTGTACATAAAACTCTAAGGAGGTATTTTATACTTATTTCTAGCCTTAACTATTCTGCTTTATATAAGAAAGTGCTCTACCAGATATCCATGAAATTCAGAAACTAACGTATAGGAATAGATGCAGGAACCAACTACAGAGACACATATGTACATACAGATGCACATATGTACATATATGTATATAAATATAGAAGTATCTTGTTTTGCCAAAAAATATTTCACAATGTTCTGTAAAGTATTTCTTGTCTTGCGAAATATCCATGCTCTTTTTTATGTACATATATAATTATGTGTCTCCACAACAGATCATAGACAAGCGATCTGCTCTCGCTTGCGCTCTTTGTGTGATCAGCTGAAAGTTCTTGTCTGCATTGGACACAAGTTCAAAGAGTGAGATCTTCCAGAGAATAGAAAGAGAGAGGGAGAGAGAGAGCGAAAGATGATTGCTGTTTGTTTTCTTTTTTGGTTTGTTGCGCTCTCTTTGGTTTTGGTTTCGGTTTCGGTTTCGGAGGGGACTGCTGTGGCCCCGCGGCGCCACCCCGCGTTCTACCAATTAGCCGGCGGCGCGAATCAATTACCGCTCCGCTATATTGTATCTGTGGGCCTTAATCAATTCTCATTGACACAATTTAATTGAAGTCACTGCTGCTGCTGCTGCTTGTGAAATGAAAGCGATCACTGCGACAACAATTGGTTTGACTTGACGCCTCTCCGCCACTCATAGACATAGATAGGCCCACCCCACCGAAGTATATACTCTCATTCGCATTCGTTTTATGTACAAGCTCGTACAATTCCATTCCGAAGCGAACGCAGCGATTAATCTCCATTGGAGGCCAATTGAATGAGAGAGCGAGAGTGGAAAACAAACCACTTACACATTTGCTTGGGAGCGATGCAGCGTATCGCTTGGGGGCCATGGGGCACGGGGCACGGGGCACTGGGCACGGACCATGTTCCGATGCTTGTCAAACCATTAGGCTGCACCTGTTGTACATCCCATCAGACACATGTGCATTGTGAACTTCAAAAGGTACAAGTGTTCTTTTTTGTGCCTGTCTTTTGTTTGTCTTTTGGCTCCAGAGAAGCGACAAGCGACAGAGCGCCGATCGGACGCCTCGTAATCAATAGTGCCGCCTGCGTGCCCATTTATCTATCCGCACAAAATAATGAGTCATCTGCTGCTTCTAATGGCCCAGCACTCGACCAATAGATAAGGGAACGGTGCGCTTTGTACCCCCTACAAAATCGGCGCTACGGCCCGAAGGAGATCTCCTTCCTGTGGGCGTTTTGACTCTTATCTCTTTGATTCTTATTACAGCGTATTTGCAGAGACTGAGGCAATGCTTACAATTCGTTCAGCTTTGGCTATCGCACAAAGATAAAGCCATTCCAGTCCACTCCAGTGGCAGTCTCGCTCGCTCTTTGTTCTGTGCCATAATCCGCATTGGAATATGGAATTTATGGACTACCTTCTGTGCTGGGGAATCCCTGTTTAATGCCATCGCCTCCCCCTGCTACAACCACTGGTGCATATATCAGACTTTGGTGTGAAAATAATCTTGAATTGGCTTACGCCTACGAGCAACTTATCAGCGAATACTCCCGCTCTCTCTCACTCTCTCTCTCCCTCTCTCTCTCTCTATCTTTCTGAAATATGTTGTGAAATTCCTAGCAAACAGATTTGTTTCGAGTCGATTCGATTTGCACTTCCCATTGATTGGGGGGCTTTATCATCATGTCACTTGCTTTGAGCTCTGCTTCTCTCCCTCTGTCGCTCTGTGTGCCCCAACATCATGAGCGTTTGCTTTCTGAAATACAAAATTTAGTTGCCCACGCGGCATGACTGCGCGAAAACACACAGACACACAAAAACAATAGCAATAGCAATAGCAACAAACAAATAAGAGCCATACACAAATACAAATTATATGAAAGCAATGACGACAAATTGCGGAAACCGCCGGCCGGAGCTTCATTGCTATATCGAAACCGGAATGTGGCGGTCGATGTGTGGAATGGATAGATGGATGTTAGATCGCTTTGCATCGTACCCAACCCATGACTCTCGACTCTCGCGATGAGACGTTTTGAGAGTGCCGACTGCGACTGCAACGATATGTCGTCTTTGAGCGAAAGTTTTGTATGAGAATCTACCCTGCCATAGAGCATCCTTCGTGAATGAACCAGAGAAGAAACAAAAGCAGCTAAAGTGTAAGCGGAGCAGAGTAGGGTAGAGGGATATTTACATTATCCAAATCTATATTTATTGGTCGGTGCACAACGCACTTCACTTGAAGCACCACACTTTGGGTGACTGCAGCTTGTGGCCGTAGAGTATCTGCCCTTTCGGTTCTAAAAATGTACAATTTTTGAGAGCTTTCTGCTTGATATGGGCATTTGGCTGGAGCGACAACAAAACTATTCATAATCATCGTTCTCTTGTTGGTTTAACTTTAAGGAAATGTTTTCATTTTCATGTATGACCAACCGATCCATAATCTACTTCTTGTCACCGTTCTGGTGAGCGGACATGATCTGCGTTTTTTATGAAACAAATCATTGAAAGAGGAAAAATGTCATTTATGCACTTTGCGCTACTCTTAGAGGGATTCGAGGCATAGGTTCAGCTGCAAATCTCTTCATCAGGACATTGGGAACTCGATTTAATTGAAAGCCGATTCTGTTAGCTAATATTCAGTTGTTGTGGCGACAATTGCTGCCATAATCAAACCACGAAGGGCAAAGTCTATATAAAGGATGCGGAAGGGAATAAAGAAAGGTTCAAATACCAAAAGTGAGAGAATAAAGAAAGATGCGGCTAGCAAAAGGGAACGACTATTTATGAAAGTATTTGTAATCCTCGTACACTGACAGTTGCAGTGTACTTGTTGCTGCGGCTTCGATGAATTTATTATATTTTGTGCGCTTTCCTCTCTGTTTGATCGATCGCTTCAAGTTGGGGGAGGTGGGGAGAGACTGCTAAGTGCCATCGTTGTGCTACCCCTTCTGCCAGATCGGTCCCAGTTGCAGTCCGTCGCCATCCCGTACCCGGTGCCGGCAGTCGCAGTCCCAGTCCCACTCCCAGTCGCAGTTCGAGTTCCAGACAGACTACGCCAACGGACGGGACGGGGCGTCAATTTATGGCACGCTCCGATGAAGTTCAATGGCAACGGCACACGAACACCACACAAAAAGACTGAGAGAGACGGAGAAACCGCAGATGCTCGCACAGATACATGCGTGGAGGAGCAGTGTGTGTGTGTGTGTGTGTGTGTCTTGTCTGAATGAAGACATCCCCCGGATGCATGCTGGATGTGCGGCACTGCACCGGCTTTGTCCTCGCATTATCGATGCATAAATAAACGCGACATGCAACAGAGGGGTCGCGGGCGGTGCAACTTGTCTTTTGATTATCGCAAGAACCGAACGATGACAACCATCTCCCGATCGTTCTCGATGGGGTCTCACTTTGCCGCGTTTCAATGCATCGATCCAATCCGGTCTGCGATTGCCGTGCTGCAACTCGTGCAACACACACAGACCCCACCCGCTAAGTGATTTCCATTTTGCTTCGATTCGAATTGCAAAAAAAAGCAAAAAGAAGGAACAAGAGTTCTCCTCGTGGCTTGCATACCAAATGCCAAACACCAAATACCAAACACCGCCAATCGCCGCGACGCTGTCGCACCCATTAACGGACAATTTCGTTCTCGTATCTATGATGAGAGTCACTCGATAGACCCTATAATAATGATGATTGCCGGTCTAGTCTCCAACGTTATATTGGAGCTCTCTGCGTCAATCCCAATTAGCAATTAGAGCATTATCTTTGCTCCTCACCTTGCCTCACAACAGCTCCGCCTCCTGCACCATTAAAGGTGTGCCCTCATCGAAGTGGGGCTCCAGATACGCAGAATCTTGCATATGTATCTGTAAACTCGTATGTGATAATGCCAGCGCTGTGGCGTGGTGTCCTAATGATTGTTTTTGGAAAAACACTGACAACGCCACGGGATAAGGAATGGTAATGGAGGCAAATTTGTTGGACACATCTGAGATTGCTCGCAGACGTTTAAGGGGCGACAGCACTCGAAATGGGCATACGCCTCCTGGGTGTGTGCATGGAGCTCTGATAATAGTCGTGAAAGAACGTACGCCGGATGAGGTTCATAACACTCAGATTTCCCATGGCACAGTCAAATATCTTTCAGCACGGGATAAATACTAAACAAAGTAGATTTAGAAACTTATTTCCACATTATTTTGTACACCTCCTAAAGCGTAAATCTGTGCTGATAAACCCTCATTGAATACCTCTTAGGAATAAATGTTTCTTGTGCTCTTGCAGGAAATGGAAAAATCAAATCTAACAGACAAGAATCACACGAGTGTGTATAATGTGACGACGAAACCGAAGAAGCCCAAGCGGCGGGACAAGAGCGATTTGGGTCCCGATTTTGTGGCCCCCGATGGCGGCTGGGGTTGGGTCGTGTGCCTGGCCGCTGGCTTGAATAACGTATGTGGAACTGATACCCATTTGCGATGCATCCAATGACAACTGACAACAATTTCTCTCTCAAAAACAGTTCTTCCTGTTCCCGGCTCTGCAGCAGTATGGTTTGATCTACAGAGTGCGAATGCTTTCGCTGGGCTTCGATGCCAAAGAGACGACCACAATTGTAAATTGCGTCATGGCCATATCCTCATTAGTGGGTAAGCAGCAAGTGGACGTCTGGCAGCAGGCAAGGATCATTGTCATTTGTCATTTCAGGAATCGTTAATGGCGCCATGTTCAGGCGTTTCACATTCCGTCAGGTGGCCCTCACGGGCACCACCCTGGCCTTTGTGGGCATCTTCATGACGGCCTTCTGCACCACCGTCTGGCAGTACATTTTCTGCCTCTCAGCGGTGTATGGCATTGGGTTGGGTCTGGCCATGGCTGCCACCTCGCTGGCCGTCAACACGTACTTCAAGCAGCGTCGTCGTCGAGCAACCGGCTTCTCCTGGACGATCACGGGCCTGGGGCCCATCTTCTTCCCACATGTGTCCACATGGCTGCTGGGCTTCTACGGTGCCCAAGGCACCATCTTGATCTATGCCGGTATCGCCATGAATGCCGTTCTTTGCGCTCTGACCCTGCAGCCAGTGCTGCGGCATGCGCGAAAGCCAAAGACCGAGTCAGCCGACGGAGCGGAGACGGCCAAGGATCAGCCCGAGATGATGGAGGCCAACGGGAATCTGTTGGCGCCCAGCAGCGATCCCTGGATCGACTACGAGTGCAAGTACTGTCAGTACCAGAAGCGTGCCAAGCGCGGCATCTTCTCCTCGCAGTATCTCTTCAACGTGGACGATCCTGAGCGCCCCGGCTACGAGATCACAGAGCCCGGCACGCCCATGCTGGCCCGCGCCAACGATGGCTGGTTCGGCTCGAAGCTGTCGCTCACCGCGGATCAGGGCGCGGGCGGGGCGCGCTATCGCACGCGGAAGGAGCTGATGCGGCAGGTGTCTTCGCGCAGCCGCGAGAACCTCGATCGCCTGGAGACGAGCCGAACGGATGAGGCGCACGAGCAGGCGCTCTACAAGCCGAACTACTTCAATCGGGAGCGCGAGGACCTGGAGCGGTATGCCAGCAAGACGAGCGTCTACTCGAAGCACGGCCAGGAGGAGCTGCTGCGTTGCACCTGTGCCGAGGACAAGGCCCTGCTGCAGAAGACCGCCGAGGCCATGCGCCTCGAGCAGATGGACGATCAGGCCCTCCAGGCGGAGGAGGATGAGGCCAAGAGCCGCATGACCCTCTTCCAGAAGGTCAGCAAATTCTTCGATCTGGATCTGCTGCGCGATTTCACGTTCGTGAATCTGGCCGTCGGCATGAGCATCATGATGTTCGGCGAAATGAACTTCTCGGTGCTGACACCCTTCATTCTGAACAATTTCGGGTATTCGGACGAAAAGATCTCGATAGTGATGTCCCTTCTAGCCTGCATGGACATCTCCGTGCGCTTCCTGGCCCCTTTCGCTCTCGAGAAGGTGAAGCTCGACAACCGCGTGCTGTTCGCCTTTGGCATACTCTGCATTGCCGTGGGCCGTGTGGTTGTGGCATTCACCGACTCCTACGAGGTGATGATCGGTGTCTTCCTGCTGATCGGCTTCGGCAAGGGTTTCCGCACCATCTTCTCGCCCCTGATCATACCCAGCTATGTGCCGCTCAATCGTTTGCCCGCCGCCTCGGGCCTCCAGCTGATCTTCAATACAATATTCTCCTTCGCCATGGGCCCCATTTTGGGTAAGTACGAACTCCCGGATTCCCCCAGAACACTCTCCGCAGATCCGCTCTAATTTGTGTGCTTCATTGCAGGCTCGATCACGGAGGCTTTTGGCTATGCCGCCACCATCCATGCCATCAATTTCCTCACCGCCTTGGCACTACTCCTCTGGCTCTCGGAATCGATTGTGCGCCGCGTGCTGAAGCGACCGTCGAAGGGGCTGGGTCATTGATGTCCGGCCGATACTATTCTTAAATGTATTTAGACTCTGTCTCTCGTCGGAACTGAAACTACTTTTTGGATACTTACGTCCACATCCACATCCAACCCCCCCTAGATGTTAGTTTAGATCGAGTTTTTTTTTGGCGTGTGGTCTGTGTGTGTGCGTGTGTGCGTGTGTGTGTGCATAGTATTACGTTCATTGAGCATGCGGTATAGTTGCAGGCCGTACTTAAAGATACCTAAGATACAAATACACAAGACATAAATACAATTGCATAACTAGCGCGTAATTTACCTCTTAAACACACAAAAACTCCCCTCATTTCCCACCCACATATCATGTCGTATTCATTTTTTTTTCATTTTTCTTTTTTTTTTGGTTTTCTAATAAATATACTCTACAAAATAAGCCTATAAATAATGTACTTAATGTTACCATAACTATTATATATGTGTGATTCTGACCTAAACGTTGATGGATCGATTGATGAATAAACATAAATGTTGGTTAAGTTGAAACAAGGAGGATGCGACGAACTGTATACTCTGGGCTACATTAGAGAAGAATTTCAACACCTTAAGCATGATTATTATTGCTATTATTATTTGTACAGAAAACATTAATTGCAGTGGCCGAAGGAGTCGCAACGGGAGCTGCTTCTGGGGCTGTTCCTGGCCTTCTTAGGGATCGTCCAATTAGATACACAAATGATATCTCCCCATTCTCGTTATGTGCATCAATTACTTAGGAGAAAGTTTCTACAAAGTTTCAATCGTTGATTGAAGTAGAAGAAATGCTGATTAAAGCGCTTTTTCCTTGCAAGTTTTTCCGACTAAGGAAAAATATTAAATATTAAAAATGAAATATTAAAATTTGACGTTTCGTGCACTCTCTGCGTTTGCTTTTCGTTGCCTACTGACTTGTTCATCCCTTTCAATGTCATAGGAAATGGGAAATTCTCCATCTATTTGGATACTCTTTAAGTCTTTTGGCCACTAAGCAACTATTCTTCTACCAAGTGTTTTGCTGCACACTTTTGGGCTCTTCCGGCAACACTCGTCGCTCAGGTGTCAGAGTCCAAGCACGTGGACTGCCTCAACGGACGGACGACCAAACGAAAGATATATGCATCCATACTTACATGTCGATGTGTGTATAACAAATCTATGCCCATGCCTATAGTTTAATGACGCACTGTTTGGCTTCCGGGTCCAAGGCAAACAAATCATTTTACTCGCACCTTTACAGCCGGCTGTTAACTAACAGAGAGGAACGGGGGGCAGGGACAGCATTCGCTGCTGCCGCCCCATTACGTCGACGCCTCGTTCGATTGGCGCTAGTCGATCCGATCCGATCCGATCCGATCTTTCCGTTGCCCGTGCACTACACACCGTACACTCACTCTGCCTCGGCCTCGGCTGCTGCCGCTGCCTCTGTCTGTGCCTCTGCCTGTGCTCTGCTCTGCTGGGTTCGGTTCGGTTCAGTTCTCAGTTTTAGTTTATTTTCCCTCAGCTGACGACGGCGTTGGGAGGGCGCGATTACAATATTCCGCCAAATGGGAATTGATTTCGAATACGGCCATTGAATTCCCATTACTCCCACGGAGAGTATCGCGAGACGGGCCTACCCAGATCTATAGAGCCAGGTGAACCAAGGAGTGGCACTCACAGTACTTACGATCTGATTCCCGTTCTGGGCCACCTTGAACTTGGATGGTGCGACAATTTGTGCATTTTGTGTGTGTGTTTCAATTAGATGCAGGCCAGGCAGTCAGTCAGTCAGTCAGTCAATGCGCTGTAACGCGTGTGACAGAGAGTGTAAAAATAAAATAAAACACCCGAGGCGGAGGCTGACACTGAGGCAAAGGTAAAGGCATCAGGCATCAGGCATCAGGCATTAGCATCAGTAGAAAACCAAAATAAAAACTAAAAATAATCGTCTGCCAATTTGCGCACTAGCCAAGGAGAGGGCACAAGCAACAATAGAGGATACAGAGGTGAGTGATTCGACTCTGAGCGAACTGTGCGAGGGGGGGGACTGATTGGGACACGTTCTTGTCACGCACCTCACACGGGTTCATCCTCCTACTTCTTCGCCTTCCCCTATTGCTGGTGCTGCTGCTGCTGCTATCAGTCATTCCCTTTACCCCAACGAGCAAAGGGAAATGTGGGAAAATGCCAATACCCCAATACACCCCCAGGGCTGGCTGTATGGAAGCCACACAGCTGGTGGCACAACAGGCACCAGAACGTTGCCAGCCCATGTAATGGCATTCGCAATCTTATCATCCTTATCGATGGATGGCTCTGTAGTCTATATGGCAGTGGGCTTTGCTTATCGCGATCTGTGCCAATTGTTTCTACGATCAGGCCGAGACGTATCGAGCAGAGTGAATGGACAACGGAATTCCAACAAGAGTGCACGATTTGATCCCATCCCATCACCAAGTTCCCACACGAATTCGTAGATACAAAATCAAAGATAATAATCTTCCTTTCCGGCAGCTTTATCAGTGTGCGAATCCCTTTGGTTACTGTTTAACTACTACAACGGTAATCCCTCCACTAGCTTGATTTTACGAATCAGTTTCACTCTGCTGTCGAGAGTTCGCTTATCGAGGGAGACCTTATCTCATTAAGTCCTCAATTTACTATCATTGGGAATCTGCCATTATGTTGTATCACAATCCAGCAGCAGCAGCAGCAGCAGCATTGGAGGTGCTTTACTCGTATGTTTTTTGCTCGTTACATAAATGGAAACAGCATCAAATAAATCAATTGAACACGAGCGTACGAATTAAGGCCTCCTCTCTTCAAGGTCTCTCCCAATCCGCGAACTGGAGGAGAAGTTTAAGAATTGCCATCAAAGTGGAATCTTTGTTTGGTTGTGATCCTTTTTTGGGCGGAGTTTCCTTCACTTTTGCAAAAGAAACGCTTTCCATTGATGGCATTTTCGGTTCTTTTGTAATCGAATTGCTTGCTGATACGCCTCCAGCCATCAGTGACCTTGCTCCCTCTGTCACTCTACGTCCACAAAAGACTTCTAGAGGACAGTGATGAAAGTGATTCACTCCACCAAAAGCTTTAGCTATTTGCGCGCTAACTTTGGTCTTCGTCTGCGTCTAAGTAGGTCCGCGTCACATGACTACCATGCTGATAAGAGGGACAGAGAGAGAGGGAGGGAGAGCGCAGAGGAAGAGCGGGGCGGGGAATGCTCTGTGGAGATGTTTTTTGGGAGGGGGGGCTAGCATAAGGCACCAGCCATGAACCCGGGCTCTGGGTGCCGCTGGCAACAACAAACAAACCAAAAATTAATAAAAAACACAGCCTGAACCCAGCAAGCGATCACGAGAGCCCGAGAGCCCGAGAGCCCGAGAGAGAAATGCACTCGGCCTGCAGCTTCATAACCTTTTTTCGTTTCAGGCTGCTGCAGTTAATTGTGGCAAGTGGATCGTTAAAGCGTTCCACCAAACAAATTGACGAGCGGCTCGTAAATCATACGCTCGAGACGACAAAACAATTGTTTTGCACACGAGCTCGAGCTCGAGCACGATCTCGAGTGTGAGTTTGAGGCTCAGTAAATGGTTCCTCATTCCGCATCATCAACGACTCTCTGGGTGGGGGATGGGCTCCGATCCTCCACTCACAGACTCGAATCTTGAATCTTGAATCCTAAATCTTTTCCCAATTGCAGTTGCAGCAATGGACACCACGGAGAAGAAGGTGTACCAGGACACCACCCGACCCCTGCCCAAGGCCGCCTCGGCTCGGTACTACAACAGGAATGACAAGAGCGATTTGGGTGAGGATTTTGTGGCCCCCGATGGCGGCTGGGCGTGGCTGGTGTGCGTGGCCGCTGGCGTTTCGAATGTAGGTAAAAGGATAAAGCGCCCTCTCGACCCCTCGTTGCCCCCCTCCGAACTGAACCCGAACACCCTTTGCCCTCCCGCCCACACAGCTGTCCATCTATCCGTGCCTGCAGCAGTTTGGCTTCCTGTTCAGAGAGCGACTGGGCGACCTGGGCATGTCCAGCTCCCAGATCACGGCCATCATCAACACGAATCCGGCGGTGTCCGCCTGCACGGGTCTGCTGAACGGTCCAATGTTTCGCCGCTTCACCTTTCGCCAGGTGGCCATGGCCGGCTCCCTGCTCATCTCTGGCGGCATTGTGCTGACGGCCTTCTGTGAGACATTCGTGGGCTATATGGTGGCCTATGCCCTGCTCTTTGGTGAGCCTCATCAACTCTGCCAGTCCCCGCCACCCTCATCAGCTCACCCAAAATCTTCTCTTTCTTCTTAGGCTTTGGCATGGGCATCAGTGTTTCGGCCTCGTCGCTGGCAATCAACACGTACTTCCAGCAGAAGCGACGCAAGGCCGCCGGCTTCTCGTGGACCATCACGGGTCTGGGTCCGATCTTCCTGCCCTATCTGGTCACCTACCTGCTGACCGTCTACGGGGTGCGGGGCACTGTGCTGCTGTTTGCCGCCATTTCGCTGCACTCGTTTGTCAGTGCCATGATCTACCAGCCGGTGCGGTACCATGTGAAGGGCGGAGCCGTGGAGCCGGAACTGCTGGTGGAACAGCAGCCAGCGGAGGCGCTGTGCGCCCACTGTGCCTGGCAGCAGAAGCGCGAGCCGGGTGGGATCTTCTCCAGCCAGTATCTGTGCCAGGACGACGACGCCCAGCGGCCGGGCTACGAGATCTGTGAGCCGGGCACTCCCATGCTGTCGCGGGCCAACGATGGTTGGTTTGGATCGCGACCCTCGCTCACCTCGGGCCGGCTGCGCTTTCGCACTGTGTCCAGCTCCAAGGATCTGGAGCAGACGCAGCGACTGCACTGTCCCATCAGCGAGGAGCATCTGGAGAGCGATGAGTTCCTCAGGCCCAATAACTTTCGCCGAGAGCGCGTCGAGTCCAATCTGGAGGCGAAGCTCTGCTGCAGATGCTCCGAGCATCGGGCCATCGCCCGGGAGGACAACAACAACAAGGATCCAGAGGAGCAGCCCAGCCCGGACATCGGCTTCCTGCAGAAGGTGGTGACCTTCTTCGACCTGGACCTGCTGCGCGACTTCACCTTCGTGAATCTGGTTGCGGGCCTGACGATCATCAACTTTGGGGAGCTCAACTTCTCCATCCTGACGCCGTTCATCCTGGCGGACTTTGGCTTCGAGACACCGCAGATTACGCTGGCCATGTCGCTGCTGGCCGGCCTGGACATCACCATGCGCTTCCTGGTGCCCTTCCTCACCGAGAAGATCCCGTGGGACAATCGCGTGTTCTTCCTCATCGGCGTCGTGGGCATTGCACTGGGCCGCACGGTGGTGGCCTGCACCCGCTCCTACACGATTATCCTCTGCTGCTTCGTCTGGATTGGGCTCTGCAAGGGCGTGCGCACCATCTTCTGGCCCCTGATCATACCCGGCTACGTGCCGCTGAACCGTCTGCCAGGCGCCTCGGGCCTCCAGCTGCTCATCTCGGGGCTGTTCACACTCATCTGCGGGCCATTTGTCGGTGAGTCTCAGCCCAACTTAGCCTCCCATCCGATCTCCCACCGTTGCCAATCTTTGGTTGACTTTCTTTCTTCCAGGTCTTGTGCGGGATCGCTTCGACTATTCGGTGACCTTGCACTGTCTCAATATGATGACCTTTGTGGCGGCCGCCTCCTGGACCCTGGAGGCGCTCATTCGACGCCATCGACGGAAGCAGCGCCTGGAGGATAGCTGATCGACATCGTCGGTGCTTAAGTTAGTTGCCCTTTTTTTTGCTATCTCTAAGCTAATGTTTTGTAATACATTATACAAAGTATACAGTACAACCGTGGTCTATACTCGATTTGTTCTTGGGGGGAAGCTCTGACTCTTACATGCATTTTCTTCGACCGAGAAGCGCTGCCGCATGACGTGTGTACGCGAAACTGCAGCAGAGACAGATTTTAGACTAAAATGCAAGGAAAACTTGAGCTAAACGTACAAGATTACCAAAAAAGCATACTAATTACGATAAAGGAATGCTAGAGTTAGTGATTAAATAAGAGAAAGACAATAAGTGAGGCAATAAAATGAGAGCATTAAAAGCAAATGCTTCATTTGGACGTGTAATTGCAGATGTGTCCAGAGTCAAGACAATTAATGCAATACTTTGATGGAAAAATTGAATTGCCAGACGGAAAAAAAACATAAATTGTACATTAAATTAACATACATGCTACATGCCATTAACATGGATGGAACTTAACATGACATGGTGGGAATGTGTAGCAGTCTTTTAGGCTGACAAGAGTTGGCAGATTGCATGGAGAAATGCAATTACTCTGTGAAAGTAAACCACTAAAGCACTTGATAGTATTTTATGTTTATTTAATCATTCTTACAAGGTATTGTACATTAAAGTGACTTTGCTTATCATTCGTTTATTTATTTGTTTTCGTTCTTTATTTTCATAGATTTATGTTGCGTGTTGGAGAATTGCATTTGAAATGGTTATCTACATCAGCATTGTGGCCAGCTTCGATTTAATAGTATTTATACAACGAATTAGAGCTACAGCGACAAGAAAGGCCCACAGATTACACGCAAGCAAAAGAAAAAAAAAAAACATTTGCGGAGTAAATCTTTTCCATGGGGAAACATTCATCTCTAGCAATACGTCGATGCTGCTCACTCAACTTCTTTGCACTGCTTGCACTGCTTGCACTGCTTGCCTTGAGTCCTTTCTACTCTTTATCTATGCGTTTATAAAGCTACCAAATGCAAAAATACTCTAACATGGATCTAAGGGGCATCTCTTATCAAATAGAACTCCCACAGACTTTGCTCTAAATCTAAGTTTGATGTGGACGGACTCATCCTTGGTCCATTGCATGAGGGGTGTGTTTGTTGTCGTTGTTGCTGTTGTTGTTGCTGTTGTTGTTGGTGTGTGGAAATATATTACAATAGGTGTGGCGGCGGATCAGCCATGATCGCTTTTGGGCTTTGGGGCACCATCTCTATCTTTATCTCTATCTCGGGGAGGGCGACATCGTTGGCCTTGCTGTGGGCCGCTGCAGGGCGGCCGCCGTTGGCGCTGCTGTCACAATGGTGATTACCTACAGTGTGTGCGTGTGTGTGGTGTGTTGAAGTGTGTTGAAGTGTGGTGAATTGTGGAGTGTGGTGTTATGGTTCAGTGGTGGTGTGTGGGTGGTGGAGACAAAACAGAGAGCTCGAGATTACATGTCTTGGCGATGGGAGTTTCGATTTACTTTGGAGTTGCCGTCGATTATCTCCACTGGATCTGCGGGCACATACGCGGACAGACCCATCAGCCCAAAGATATCCGGCGTGTAGTTGTGCAGCTGTGAGGAGCTGATGGTGGGCGTGGCCGCCTTTGGTTCACCAGCTACAAAACCAAAAGAGAAGCAAAGAAATTTGTCAAGAGTTGCATTAGAATTCCATCAAAAGACGAGTGGACAGAGGGGCATGGACCCTACCTGTTCCCGGCGTTGGGCGCACTCTGGGGAATCTGGGCCCGGCAGGCGCTGGCGTCTGGTGGTACACAGGTCGCGGCGCCGATGCCGAGGCGGACACCTCAGGCGCATAGTAGGCCTGATGCCGGGGCTGTGGCGTCACCACATAGACCTTCTCGTTTGTCTGCGGCAGAATGGCCACCTTGGCCTGCTTCCACAGCTCTGTGGGCGCCTGTGTGCTCCTCACATACAGCGGTGTGACCACCTCCTCGCTGGGCGGCATCGTCGGCCTTGTCGTCGTCGTTCTGCCGGTGGTGATGGTGGTGGTGACGCTGCTGGTGCTCGGCAGGGGTGTGGTCATGGCTTGGGGTCGTGGTCGTGGTCGAGGGCGCTGCTGTGCCTCGTAGTAGTCCAGATGCAGTCGATTGTCCTCCAGGGGCTGGAAGCGCCTCAAGCCCCGCTCCCCCAGCAGATGCAGCTGCTCCAGATTGTTGATGGAGGTGGACAGGTCCCCGGCATTGGTGGGCGAGGCAGCGGCGCCACCCAGCTCGAAGCCACCGCCGCGTGTCGTCTTCGATTGGCGCGTCAGCTGCTGCGCTCCAGCTGGAGCCGTTGCTGGGGCTGTGGCCGGGGCCGGGGCCGGGGTTGTGGTGGTGGTCGTCAGATACTCCGTGGGAATGTGCTTGGACCTGCCCCGAATGGTGGGGGTGCTGGGACGATGCGACAACGAGTTGTACTCCTGCTCCGTCCAGCCATCGATGTTGTGCTGCAGCCGGGAAATGTCCACCCCCAGGGGCCGGCGCTTTGTCTCGCGCTCCCGCTTCAGCAGCTCCCGGAGATTGGAGGCCAGAATCTTGGTCAGGTACTTGGTCGTTCGGTGCGTATTGGGCGGTGGCGGGGCCGTCACCGTTGCCGCAGCCAGCTTCGATTCCTGCTGCTCGTGCGGCTCCTCCACATCATTGTCGTCGTGCTGCTCCTGCTCCGGGTTCTGGTTGTGGTTCTGGTTGTGGTTCAGGTTCTGGCTGTGCACCCATGGCCGGTCGAAGGGTCGTGGCCGCTGCTTGGTGGTGTAGGGAATGATCACCTGCTGGGGGCTGGGCGGCGACATTCCCGCGTACTGTCCGCTGGCGTCGATGGCCCCGTATGTCGAGGTGGGCGTGGGTGTGGGCGGGGACGCTGTGGGCGTGTACACCTGACTGAGGCGGAAGTTGAGATCCGCGGGATCACGCGTAAAAGGTCGCGCCCCCAGGGCATGGTTGATGGGCGAGTCGAGCAGCCGCTTGGGCGTCTCCCTGCCACGACTGCCGGCCTGATGGTAGACGCCGCGATGATGCACTGCCGCCAGATGATTGTTCAACTCCAGCACCGGGGCTGGCGGTGATGCGGTTGCTGCTGCTGCTGCTGTCGTCGGCTGCTGCTCTGTGGTGCTGTCCACCACTGTGCTGGTCTCCTCCGTCTGGTACTGCTGCGCGTAGTAGAGCTGCTGCTCCTGTTCCTGCTCCTGCTCCTGTTCCTGCTGCAGCTGCTGCTGGGAGGACGCCGCCGGATAGTTGTCTGCCGGCGCCAGCTGCTGCGTTGTCGTCTCCGCGAAGTGGCCCAGTTCTGTGAGTAGCTGCGAGGCGGGCAGATGCTGGTGCACCGAGCCACTGCTCAGATCCTCCAGCTGGTAGCGCACCGTGCTGATGTCCTGCAGCTGATACTGTTGCTGCAGCTGCTGCTGCAGCTGCTGCTGCTGCTGCTCGCGATCCTGCTGCTGCTGCTGCTGCTGCTGCTGCTGCTGCTGCTGCTGCTGCTGCTCCGTGGGCGAGGAGGGTGCACTGCCGCCCAGATCGATCGCATGCGAAGGCACAAAGGTGGCCGGATACTCCACGGAGGTCACAAAGTCCGTCAGCTGGTGGCTCTGGACAATCTCAAAGTTGCTGCTGGAACTGCTTGAGCCACTGGGAATGATGGGGCTGTACGGACGGGGACTGGGCGCTGGCCTGAATGCTGGCACCGGCGGCAATGTGCTGGCACGCACCTCCGACGGGGCAGCCACATTCTCGAGCGGCCGGAAGGGCTGCGCATTGTAAAGCGGCGGCAGGGCCACATGGTTGAGCGCGGGCAGCGGCACGGTGATGGGCAGGAAGACACTCTGCCCCGCCGGCGCCACATGTGGACCCCGGAATTGCACGGCTCGCTGGCGATGCTGTGATGCCTGGGCCAGCGGTTGCTGTTGCTGTTGCTGTTGCACCTGCCAAGATTGCTGCTGCTGCTGCTGCTGAGGAGGTGTGTGCTGATGCTGATGCTGATGCTGTGGATGGGTTGGCTTCTGCTGCTGCCCCACCATTGGCACCCAGGGATACTTGTTGCACAGGCTGCAGGGCTTGCCAGCGGCATCGAAGCTCTGCACGGGCTTGGGGTAGGCGTAGTTGTTGTTGCTGCTGGCGCTCAGCTGCTGGTCCCGCGCTGCTGGTCCGCCCAGCCCGAACCAGCGGGCCACGCGCGTCATGAAGCCCGGGGTCTCGGGACCAGGAGCCACGCCTGGGGCCACCTCCGAGTACCCTGCCGCATGGCTGAGACGCTGCGCTGTGGGCAGTGGCGGCGGCACCAAATGATCCGCCGGCTGTGCGGGCAGGACTGACCTTGAAAGAGCCTTCGGCTGGGCCTGGGCCTGGGCCGACGTGGAGAGCATCGGCAACAGCAACAGTGCGAGGCTGGCTAAGCCGAGGGACGCCAAGCGGCGGTTCAGTGCCTGGAATCGAGAGGAGAGAGAGGGAGAGGGAGAGGGGAAGGGGAAAATCCAATTAGATGTCAAATTTCACTTTCCAAGTCATAAATTCAATGCCAGAGACGCCGCCGCGCCTAATTTATAGAGAGCAGGCGGCGGAGGCCGCACCATTCGATCCGGTTACGGATCCAAACATAAAAGAAAGAAACCGTTGATCCGGTTCATTCCTCACTCGATTCGTGGTTTCACGGTCAACTTACATATTTATGTATGAGAAAATCGCAAAAACAGCTGCAAAATCGGGCTTAGGATTGATTTTCTACGATTTTGCATAGAATTTTTTGATATGGGATCCCTCGGATATCTGGGATACCTTGTACATGCCACAGGGAAACGATCTAGGAGAAGCACCTTGGAGAAATGTACTCGAAATGGATTTCCAGACTTTACAGCGGCAGAAGTTCTAACAGGCTAAGAGCGCTGTTAACACCTCAACCCAACAGTCTGTACCGCTCTCCGTTGGCAGCCTGTTAGCGCTGTCCGATTAGTACGCTAACAGTTCTCTGTTAAATAAAAGGCCGAACAGTTCTCTGTTAACTGGAGAAGCTGGTAGAACTCTTCGATACATTAAAACCGATGGGAATGACAGCCCCAACACTCACTCAATGTGTGTGTCCTTCGTGGGTAAAGTCGTTCGGGATTCCCAATGATTGTCTCCAGGCAGAGAAGTCTGTGCACACACACATGAGATGGCGGGGCTGCGATAATGACATTCAAATTGAAGAACTGATTACAGCACTGGGGCTTTGGCTTCGTCTGTGGCTGTGGCTGTGGCTGTGGCTGTGTCTGTGGCTGTGTCTGTGTGTCTGTGGACAAACAAGAGCTGACTAACCAGTGAAATATTAGCAGAGATAAAGAGCCACAGTAAGCTGAGGCACAGAATGGAACAGCTTTATGGGCGCCATAAACGAAAAGTAAGGTAAAGTATTCCATGGAAATACAGAATTCTGCGTAAGAAAATTCCACAAAATAAGCAAATAAAAATAATAATCTTGGAGGCCCAGCCAAGAACTTAGACCACTCGAGGCGGGACGCATGACTCTTGAGGCTTCTTCAGATTAAAAACACAAAATAAATTAAATTCGATTGTGGTGGCAATGAGTTTCCCATAGAAAAATTCCAATTGAATCTCCGATTGAATGACAATTTCCGATTCACTTGCCGTCCGCCAAAGACTGAGACTTTCTCCATGGTGCCCGGGGCGGGGTCAGCTGCTGCTGGCCAAATTGCTAATTAACCAAGGTAAATGGCCATCAGCTACTGACCGCAGCGTGGTCCTCATTATCACTCTTTCCATATGCCATTTGCCATGTGCCATGTGCCATGTCTCTCTTTGTTGCTTCCCACAAAGAGCCCACCGAAACCAGAAATATCTCCATCTCCGGCAGTGACTTCCTCTCTGGCCATTGGCTGGGGTTCATGTCCAATCCTCAGGTGCATCTTTGAGCGACAATTTGCCATTATTTATGGCTGCCCCCATGGCCATGATGCATTGGCAGCTGCATTCCCCTGTCAGTAGTAGGCGTCCACTTCGGGCCAAAGTTCAACGGATGTCAGACAAAGACCTGCGATCAGGCAGAAAGCGTAAATAGAGTTTCGTGGGAACTGAATCAAAGTTCCTCTTCAGATCTACTTCCAAAGAATTATTGAGCATCAAAAGCTGTAAGAGACTCCATAAAAGACTCCCTACAAATATTATAAAAGACATGAAGAATTTGTATGAAAGAAAACGAATCCTTGCAACATCTCCTACGCCCTCCCACACATCTCCGTGGGGCACTCCTGACCCACAGAGAGGGAGAGATGCAAGCCCCTGGGGCCACAGATTTCCCAGTCACCCAGCGACTGCTGCCTGGCGCCTAATTATGTGAAAATGAGCTCTCATTAATGTGAGTTATCAATAAGCAGCCGAAAAATATAATACGAAGAGAGTTAAGAGCCCCCAACAATGGGCGTTCACTTTCCCATAATTATTATTTTTATTTGTTTCCAACTTCTTTCTTTTCTTTATTATTATTATATTTTGGGATACTGGCATATTTGAAGCGCGAGCAGAGAGGCAGAAGCAGCTCAACGTAATTCAATTAAGCCGCAACGACGATATCAAAACAAAGGCCAATTCCCAATCCGCGGGGGCCCAAAGCTCCCACTTCACTGGCAGGCAGGCAGTCAGGCAGTCAGGCAGCCCGGGGGGCAGACTGGGAGGCCAGGCACTTCAGTCAGTCCACATGGCAGCAGCAGAAGCAGCAGCAGCAGAAGCAGCAGCAGCAGCAGCAGCAGCAGAGGCTACGGCGATGTCGTTGGGTTGGTAATAAATCGAGGTCGTCGCAATTTGAAAAGAAAGTGAAATTCTGCAAACAGTTGGCAAACAGCCGAGCAGCTGACGGACGAGGAGAGGAGCCTGGCTCTTAGTCACAGTCGCAGTCGGAGTCTGGCTGTGGGTCTGGGTCTGGATCTGGATCTGGTCTGGCTTGCTCTGGGAATAAACTTGTTTTCTTCTTCTCGGTTCGTGTCGATAATAAAAGCAGCTTCAGCAGAGCAGCGGAGCAGCGGAGCAGCATCAGTGGCGGCAAAAGAGCATCCAGTGCCTCCATTCAACATGCAACCTTGGCTTTGCACTTGAGAATCGCAAACGACTTGGGAGCCAGCACTCCGCCATAAGGTTTGACAAATGAGCACCAGCCAAATGGGGGAGGGATCCGCACCGGGCAGAAGGGGCAGAGGTGGCAGAAGTAGCAAAAGTAGCAAAAGTAGCAGAAGTGGAGGAGTGCACGCGATCCGACAATGTGCTTGGGAATCTTTTTGGGGCCGCAAATAACCAAACCACAATTGTTGTCGACGACCCCATCATCCATGGGTATGGGTCGTCATCACATATGAGAGACGATGAGAGACCGACGAAGAGCATCTTCTGCCGCCTTTTGCCTCGGTGCCTCGGTGCCACTGTGGCGCTGTGGCAAAAGTGAAATTGTCGATAAAAACCAGGAGGAAACCCAGTGGTGGAGGGAGAGAGGGATTGGCGGCCGTGGTGGATGTGTGGAAAAGTGGCAGCAGAGAAAAACTGTCACAGCACGGCACTAGGTTTTCCAAACAACAAAAGCCAAAAGAAATTAATTATGAAAATATACTTTGTACTCATATCGCCAGTGCCTGCGTCTGCCACTGCGCCTCCGGAGATGTATGGAAATGGTTTGTGGAAAAAATAACCAAGGGGAAAAACAACAAACAACAAACAAAAACAACACAAAGTAATGGCAGCAACAGGCAGCAGCGAAAAATACACTTTTATGTGGCTGGAAGTCATCAACGGACAGCCGACGTCAGCGGATGAGCGGAGAGGTCTGCAGATGGAGATGACAGGCCATGCCCCGAGAAATGCCCCCAATGCACCCATTGGATTGCATTTCTGAACCACCCAAATATGCAAAAGCAAAGAGTGCATAAGTCTACCGACTCGCACAATTGATATTCAAATTTATGGTTTCATTTGGAAGACTATTGAATAAAATCATTCACCACCAAATGTGGACTTGACTCATGAATGTGGAGCTAGTGCAGGGCTCCGATTTATTTTCGGTTTGCATCATTTCCGCATTAATAAAGGCCATCTAGAGCATTACGTTGTGCCTTTCGTGTATGGATCCGCCATCACTTTCGCTTCGTTTCTAATACAGATCTTAAGAGAATCTTAAGAGCTTTTCCATGTCATGGGGAAAAACGATTTTCCGCATCTCTGGCGGAAATGTCTGTTGGGGAACTGAGATCTGGTGATCGGGTGTCTTCTGGTGAGACAAGCGACAGGTGCGGATGCACTTCTTGGTGACAACTTTTTCAAATGAGATGGCAGAAAGTGCTGCATGCAGAAGAGATCGATGCGAGGAGTCCAGTGCGGCGAATGTGGGACACCAGTCCGCAAGAAATACTCCGCTCGATGGACTATGACAATCAATAAATGATTTCATCAATACTCATCGTACACACGAGTACACGAGTGTATGTGTGTGTACAAATACATATGTGTATGTGTTTGTTTGGGGCCCGTTCTGAACACTTTCGGATTGACTTTTATCGATGGCATGGACTTATCTCGGTTGCCTCGTATCACTGCCATCCGCTATGCCCACAGCCATCGTCAGGGACAGGAACAGGGACAGGGACAGGTACAGCTACAGCTACAGCTACAGGTGTCTATGGGGTAATTTCAGATAGAGATAGGAGTCGAATGGCCAAACCAAGGCGCAGTTATACATATTGAATTCTCTGATTAGCTTTTGTTGACATTGGGCAGGAAATTGATAGAGATTTAACTATAATTTTTGTTGTTTTATGCCTTGAAATAAACTGGAGAAATGGTAAATAGAAGCTATTCAATATTTGAACGGATATCGTATTTATGGCTCTCAAGTGGAATTAAATATGAAGGTAATGTTAAGTGAATGTAAGTATGGACTTCATTTTCATTGGCTATAATTAATGTTAGAACGCATTCCACTGACTATTTTGCAGGCTCGATAATGTTCCCCAACGATGTGCTGTCAAAATTAAAAGTGACAACAAGCTAAGGCCGCTAACCAGTAGGGGCCACAGGCTGTTAAAGGAGAGCAGTAACATGGTGTTAGAGGGGAGCGTTAACAGACTGTTAAAGGATAGCAGTAACATGGTGTTAAAGGGAAGCAGTAACAGGCTGTTCAAGGAGAGCATTAACAGGCTGTTGAAGAAGAGCAGTAAAAAGCTGTTAAAGGAGAGCATTAACAGGCTGTATTAACAGCGCTATTGCTTCTGGTAGAGATGCTGCCCAGAATACAGCTAAATGTCTGCTTTATCACACCTCTCTACAGACCGATCAATTATCCCGACGCAAAGTGTGATGACTCCATAGCTACTGCCATTAAAATCGTAGCCGAATCGAAAATTAATCTCACCTCGACCTGTTAAGTAGCTGACAAAAGAGAAAGAAAAGAAGAGCCATTGGCCTTGGCAGCCACTCGAATGTGGATAATTTATGAAGCTGCTTAATTTGATTAGTGCTGCCCCTGCCATGGCCCATGCTCAGGCCACTGTCTCTGTGGGGATGTGCCTCTCCTATTGCCCCAAAAAAAGAAGTAAAAATTGCAGACACATTTGCGAAATGTCTGTCATGGCTCTGTGCGATGATGATGATTATGAGTATGATTATGATTATGATTATGATGTACTCAACGCAATGCGGAATCAAGCAATTGTGACGACAGCACGCGAGTAATTAACAAGTTTTTGCCAGCCATCATCCATCGCATCCATCGCATCCATCCAGCAATTGTCGCATTTGTCGCGCAAGCCGCGCACATAGCCCCTCCCCGATCCAGATCCATTCACATTCGCGCTGTTCATTATAAACAAATTAATGCATTTGCCGTGCGCCCAACGAACCAATCACTGATCGATGCAACAATCCATCTCTGTTTGCATAATCAAACGACTCCCAATTCCAATCCCGGAAGATTCCAGCCACTCGTTCAGCGATCATTTAGCCTCTTGCGGTGTCTGTCTTGCCACTCGTCTGCGTGCATATCAATTACCGACTGACTGATCTCCGGGATGCCAATACTGATCCGATGCGACACAAGGTCCCACGGTTATAATGTGGAGAAAACAAGGAAGGAGGTCCACACAGAAAGGTGTGCCTCTGATGTCAGATGACAGGAAATTCTGCATAAAAGTATCGAAAAGTTGCCCACTAGATCTAATGGCACAATTGTGTGCCCCAAATAGATGATAAACTCTTTGTAAATTATCGGGCCAAAGCCAAATCATACTCGTAAATCGTACAAAGGGGGAAGGGTAAGAGCCAAGAGATAATAATTGGCCCAAATGTCTGTCTGCAATGAGAGCTTGACAGTGATATAGGCAGCCAGACGCTCGAGGGCCGTGCCCCCCTTTTGACCATAACAAGCTCCCACCAGACACACACACACACACAAACACACACACACACACACAGTGTGTCCAGATACAAAAAATAGAGACCCACCCGGCATTATAATACGAGTAATAACAGCAGCAATAACGATTCCCACCGATTGCCAGCATAATCGGCGCATTGTGGACTTTTATTGTCGGCTCTCCCCCGTGTGGCACAGGCCCTGGCTCTGGCTCTGGCTCCTCCAATTGGTCTGGTGTGACCCTGCGGAACAATAAGAAGAAAAGCGAGCAGGGAGCCCACCAAATGGAATGGAAAGAAAAAAGAAATGAAATGAAAAAATAAAAGAGAAAAAATCCGCCCGTGGAGGGAGCACATCGCATCGCGTCGCGTCGCGTCGGTGGAGATGCTCAGGAAAAAAGTGAAAATTTGTCCGCGTCCAAAAATTATGCGCTTTTCACACGCGCACCGGCAGGAGGGGCATTCCCACTCCCCACTCCCCACTCCCCACATGCCCCATTCCCTCTCTCAACACTTGCGTGTAATTGTCGTGTGACAACGCGAGGCCTGGGGCTCCGTTGGGGAAACCTTTCAACCGGCGCCCCCCGTAGAACCGGTCTTCGGGTTGTGGATCGCGCGGATCGTCCGCTGGCTCGTGTTTGCTTTAGTTTTCGCACAAGCCAAAAAGCCAGGAAAGTGCAATGGTATGGGCCGGTATCTGGCGACCGACCTGCCTTATGGGTTAGCGGGTATAATGGCACAGCGGGTACAGTGGGACACACTCGAAGGAGAATGCGAGTACAGAGCGATTTCAGAGGGTTGAAAATAGATGTATGAAAAGCCTAGAGCAGTCTCTCGTATAAAATACATTTTATATACCTAATCAAAGAATTTAAGGAACGGTATCACAGGAAACCATTTGGACACCAGAAGTCATTCAGCGATCAATATACTTTTAATAGTGAAACTAAGTTCTTGGATGCATCCACTGCCATGGATATTTTTTAATTTGTATTTAGTCTCTAAGCTTTAACAGTTCTTATAATTTGTACATGGATACATTTCTATGCTTCGTTTTCTTTTCTTCTCCTGAGCATTCACAGCTTGTTCCCATGCACCTCAAGCCACTGTGCGCTGACGATGAACTTGGCTGTTGAAATATGTTCAAAATTGGTAAGAAAAATACGAAAAAAAGAGGCCCCAGCTCGAATGAAAACAAAAGTAAAAGTGGTTGTTGTAGCCTGGTCTTATTGTTACAACTCGGTATCGGGTACACACATACACATTTATATACATATGTACATACATATACATATATATATACATATTCTGGCATATACTCGTATTAATGTTTTTTTTGCTGCAGCTTTTGTTTGTATGGATTTTCTTTTGTTTTTTAGCTGCGTGCCGTTTGGGTTTTCTTTGGCTTCTATTTTCTTTTTGGGAGGGGTTTTTGTTGTTTCTTTTTGGCGGGGGTCAGCAATATAAAGTCGAGCAGCTGCGTCTGGTCTGGCCTAAACAGTGGTGGCCGCCCCGCACCTGTTGGTCCATGCGGTAATTAAGATTGTTCGCTGGCCTAAGTGACGCCAATTAAGTTACGTTGGTCAGTCGCACTCTGGTTCGTTGCTGGTGATTTGGTACTGGGCTTTGTTTGACTTTTAGCCGCCTCTACTGCTGCTGCTTCTGCTGCTGCTGCTGCTGCTGCTGCTGCTGCGTTATTTATTTAGTATTTTAGAGGCATTTTCTCACTCTGCCGCGCCTGGGCCTGCCGTTTCCTCGTTATGCAAGTTCTGGGCAAGTGCGTTAGTTTGTAGCTTGGCTGGCTGTCTGGGGGGAAATCTAGCTGATCTGTCTGTGGGAAAACCAACGAAAAACTCTTCTCCGAGAGACATCTCTCTGTTGTCTCTAGCCTCAATTATTAATGTAAGACGCGTCAAAGTTTTGGAGGCTGTGACTGGAACTGAGACTGGCACTGGCACTGGCACTGGCACTGGCACTGGGACGACTCTTTGTGGGTTGTGTTAAAATTGAAGTGAAATTGCAAACTGATTATTTAAAACCATTTTTTGTTTTCCCCCGTTTCCATGCGTGTGTGTGTGTGTGTGTGTGTGTGTGTGTGTGTTGCAGCCTCATAAAGCAGGTCATTACGAGCCACAGAGCCAGATATATAATATTTTAATTATAATTAAGTGTGCGGCAGTAAAGCGATTGTAGAGACAGATACACAGAGCCATGGCATAGGGCAGGTAGTACGTACGTACATGAATGGTCTTTCTTTTGGCCATTAATTTTCAGATATTTACACCGGCCATTGCCTTAATTGGACCCCACCGTAACACTCTCTGCGTCCGCGTAATACCCTAATCACATACTACTCGAGAGTACGAGAGTGCCAGAGTATCTGGCATATCTCGTGCATGTATTTCCCAAATCAAATCTCATAACTGCTACCATTATTGCACTGCAAATATTGTTCAACTCTACTCTCAGATGGCGACAAACTTTTTGCAGGAAGTGTACAGATGTAAATTATGATTTTTGCTGATCAAAAACTAAAATTTGCATAACAAAGTTTCAATTTCGTTTGGGTCTACTCGAGCGGAAGCGCTGCTTGTACTTTCCCCGAGATCTAAACGGAAGCAAATGAGTTGCCAAAAAGAAAATAGAGCATCGAAGAGAGAATAGCGAAGTCCCACTGATACGAGGAGAAAGCAGAGAAACAGCTACAAAATATTAATCAAAATCCTTTGCGTTGCAGAATTAGAAACCATATGGGGTGGAGGGAAGCAATGGTATAAAGAGATGGGGAGGGGTCACATAGTTTAGGGAAAGGTTTCAATACAAATGATAAATATTGAAATGAGAGTTTTCAGTACTCATTAATCCTCTATCTAATCCTCTATCAAATTCGAGCTTTTAAAGTGAGTTACTCCAACACTTGAATGTCACATAACGATAAATGATGGCCTAAAGACTAAACTGTGCTTTGGTTTAACAGTTTCAAATGTGTGAGCAATGTAGAAATAGATAACGAATGAGCTGGCATACCGAATGAATGCGATTTTTCAATCGCGTTTTGCTGCTTCCTTCAACACTTTTCTTTCTGTTAATACAAAAAAATGCACTTGGCGTTGCATTTTAGCAATTATATGAATTATCGCATTAACGAGGAGTTGCATTCTCTCTCTCTGCCTCACTCTCACTCTCACTCTCATTCACTCTCTATCTGTTTCTGTTTCTTTCTTCTTGAAGCGTTGACAGGCTATGGAAGAGCGTCAGTGAAATTAAAGTTCCATCATTAAAGGCGATTATATAATTGTGTGCGTGCGTCTCTCTAACAGTAATACTTTATCCCCCTTCACCGCTCTCCCTCTGCCCCTGTGTGTGTGTGTGTGTGTGTGTTGTGCATCTGCCGGGAGGCGCATTAACCAGTCAATGACACCTTAACCCCACAAACAGGCCCCACGTCAACATGTGCTCCAGTGGTCACCAGATAGATCCACGCTTGGCTGCTTATTGGTTTTTACGAGTACGATGATGCATGCCCCCGAATACTCGTAAAAAGTGGCAACGATATGCGCACTCCTTCCTATATATCCGAAATAAAGGAATAACCATAAACAACCAACAAAAAAGAGAGAAAAGAGCTGACGAGTGCCGCCTCATAAAATGCAATCCAACAATTACACAATTGGAATTGCCGTTGTACATGCCAGACGTACAATATATTATTGTACCGAGTATGATATCGTATATATTATTTGTCTTTGGGGCTTTTGGTCATTTGTGGAGGGTGGGTGGCTGGCTGTTTGGTTGGTTTTGCCTAAAGACAATACCTCGTACCAAATATCTGCACAACATTTTTGGGGTCTGGTCTTGTGTTACAATTACGTGGCATATTCGTTATGCATCTCGCGTGGTCATAAAACGATATTCCCCATTCATTGAGCTTGCCGTTGTTTTGGATTTCCATTACAATACACAGCACAATTATCCATACAATTGAAATGCACTCAACGCACCTGTTACGCCTGCCAGCGACCAGCGCCCAGCGACCGGAGACCAGAGTGGCACCACCAAATGTTTCATATATTTTGGGGCATAATACTTTCTGGCTCTTATGTAAGCGTAAGCCACTTTGGCATCGATCTTCCACTCGTGATTGGCATGCCAATTGCCAGAGTCCAGTGTCAGATCGCTCAGATATCTGCGATTGATAAGCGTCCTAATGGGCGTCTCGCACCTCCGGCACAAGGGCCATGGGAAAGGGCACCCAAACGAATGGTTCAGTAAATCAATATTTTACTGTGATCAAAGCGAAACAGATTCAAGCAGATTGAACAGATATTGATGAATTAGACAATTTGCCACGGTTGCCGATCCATTTTCAGCGCTCAGCAACAGCCACAGCCGCAGGGGGTATTCCCCACAACAACCAATAATTGGCAGATCTGTTTCTTTTCACATTTCTCAAGCTATCTCGGCAGAGTCCTATTGTTTTTTTGTATACCTGAAACTTGTATTCTTAAAGGATTTAATGGAGAGCTAACAGTAGTGTTAGATTTTCTGAAAGTTCCATCTGTTTCGAGACTTAAATAAGTCGAAAACGGTGAGAGATCAATGGCATGTCAGTGTCTAGTGTACAGTGATCCCTGACACCTATGCTTCTAGATTTAAATATATTTCTTCTTGATTTGTCTACATAAATCTCTACTTATCGTTTCTTCGCATTGATGTCGCATCAAGCAGAACACGATCTGTTCCAACGGACATTTTGGTTCTTCTGTTCTAAATGATTTTGAAATGAAATAAACTCCTAAGCGTTCACATTTTAAGGGTCATGTTTTGGCCGCTTCGAAAGTGATCATAAACTTAATGGACACTCGTACTCGCACTTTTAAAACAATATTAGGCCTCGAAATGAGTCGTAAAATTCTACATAGTCCCCCGCTGCCGCAGAGAGCAAGAGGACAGAGCTCTGTTTCGGTTCAGTTTCAGTTTCGGTTTCTTTCTCTTTTTCTGGCTGTGGTTCTGTTGCTGTTTCTGTTTCTGTTTCTGAACCCTGACCTACGTCTGTCTTTGGCACCACTCGTAAAACCCTCGTCGTCTTCGTGTGAACAAATTCTTGGAACTCACCATTTCTTCTTCACTGACTGCTGCACTAGAAATGCATACAGTTTTCCCAAGAAAAACTGCCGCGCCTCCTCTGTGGGCTGCCGCTACTCTGCCGAAGGTTGAAGAATGCCGAACCCTTCAAGAGGGATGCAGTAGATCCTCTCTTTGTGTTTGTTTTTGCTACCTGATATTCCTGAGAATAATTTGAGCGATTCTCTGGCACTTCTTAATCGAACACTTGACAGTCGGCTGGGGCACTCGAACAAAAATACAAACAAAAATATTTTCAATATTTGGCACACAATTTTCGATGTGTTTTCCGTTTTAGACACTTTTGTTTCGGGAATTCGCTGCTCCCACGGATCGTTGATAGATATAGTATGTATATTCAAACTGATATATCTGTCTAGTGGATCGCGATCCGTATCTCGATTGTTAACCGCACCGCAAACGAAAACTGACTGACTGCACATGCGCGCAGGCGCCCACGAACTGAGCGCTGCGCGTGGAAACTATGCGGCAGGTAACGGCGAGGCGAGGCGAGGCGAGCCGAGCCGATGCCGCCGCTACGAGGAGAGTAGAGAGTCCACAGAGTCGCAGTGTCTGGCAGCGTCTGTCACACACACAGACAGAGAGACAGATAGGGAGAGAGAGAGAGAGAGTCGCGGGTTCGTGACGCTGCCCCACCGTAGTACCAGATGTACGTGAGCGCTCGCGGGCGGCATTCGCTCAAAGGCAACATGCAAAATGTTGCAAATATCTGTGACAACGACTCTGGGGCAGCATCGCGGCACGAAGATGCTCCCCGCTGAAAAGACACAGCTATACGCGTACAGATACAGGCAGAGAGAGAGACGGAGAGACATTCAGCTGGGACATGAAGCCAAGCAAGAGGCAACAGGCAACGGGCACCAGGCCAAGGGGCAAACCATTTGGGGCACAGCTCTATTTGCATAGATGTAAGCACACAAAAGTCCTACATATTTCAGAGGGCCTTTCAAAACGAAATTTCCCCAGACAAAATGTAAGCTTCCACACAGCAACTGCAGAGTCGTAAAATCAGTTGAAATCAGGCAAGATCGAACCGCAACGTTCAAGCTAAATCCTTTGTCAGTCAACCGTCTGTAGACCGTCTGTAGCTTTTAATTTTAAGTAGACGCAGAATCATAGAGAATAACCATATCCAGTACCCTCCCCGTGCAACTGTCTCAAGATCGAACATGCCTTGTGCAGTGTGTGTCCTCTGGCGGGTATACAAGTAGTGCCACGCCTTTAGAGGCGTCACACAACGTTCCTCCTCTTCTTCTGTGGTCACCTGCGGATATTAACAAATTCTCGATATTCGATTTGCAAATTATGAGAAGAAAGTATGGTTTGTGGTAGGTTTCTATCAGACTATGAAATATAGAAAATAAAATCATTGAAGAAGTAGGTCCCACAATAATGAAAGTAAGCTAAGAGAATTGGCAGAACTAGGAATGTTTCCCGTACATTTGGGAGAAACTAATATTAAGCCATGGCATCTTTAGACAATAGTTAAATTGACACATAGAAGAGGCTTGCAAATTCCAGTGATCGTCGATTGAATGGCTCTAAAGTGCCATCTTTTGGCGTACTTTGTCTGGTCTGGCGTGGCATTTGCCATGTCGCCGGCAATTCACTACTTAATTGTGGTAAGTATTAGCTCATCCTGAGATGGCATTCCATTGGTGGATTTCCTCAATTATCGAATGCATTGCATCAGAGACAGATCAATAGATTTTTCAAATACTGAAAGCAGATGGATGCGACAATGCAAGGTACGAATATCTTTCCCATTTGCCTTTAGAGTTGACAATAATTGTCTTAATTTCCAACTCATGATCACCGTGTTTAGTTGCTCAACATTTTAGTAGGAAGCTGCATGTGGCTGCCTCTGCTGCCACACATAATCTTAATGGGGGCCGCGCCGCCGCATTTCGTTGCGTTTCATTCGTGTCGTTTTGGAGAGGAGTCTTCACATTTGCGATGACAGCTCTCGCATAATTGTACAACATTTAAATGTTGATCTTGGCCAGAGTCAGAGCTGTGAAAGCGAGATGAAAGATATCATAAAACACAGACGGAGCGAGAGAAGGAGACAGAGGCAATGGCAACAACGTGTAAATGTGCAAATGACATAACACAGCTATGAGTCTCAGAAACTCGCACTAGAGATACAATTGTATCTACTGGCCATTTATCTCTCGCGCTGGGGTGTCGCCAAATGTTTTTCGTTTTTTGATATTTGGGAAATGAAAAGAAAGTGGTCAAACAGTGGGACCCACTGTTCGAAATGCAGAATGGGATGCGGGGCCATAGCCCCACCACCGCATCTCAATCCCGATCTGTTGTTTGCCTATGACCGTTTAGGGCCAAATGGCAATACTACTCGGACTAGCACGTACCCAGAGTTTATCCGAGTTTACCCAGAGGAGGGGATGGATGGATACGTGCCTGGACTGCGTCCAATATCGGCAAAACCTCGAACTGCGGCCGAGTGCGAACATTTTGCTCGGAGTCTTTTGTTTTGTTTTTTGTTTGTTTTTGGCCTGCTTTAATTGTCGCCGCAGCAACTGCGAAGTGGCGTTGAAAAACGCTTTAACGAGCTACGCGCATGCGCAATTGTCCAACCAAGCGGCATCGTCGTCCGTAGTCCGTAGTTCGTCCCCCGACTCCCGACTGCCGACTGCCGACTTCTCTATGGCGGCGCTTTATGCAATGCCAACCAGTAGACCGAGCGAACCTCATTGTGTCGATGGAGAGACTTTCACTAATTTAAGAATTCATTGAGCCCCCAGTAAGCTTTGCATACTTATCGCACTCATTGGCAGATCACTGACCATCCCTCCAAACCATGATGCGGAAGTGCCATGAAGCCACCCACTGAACAAGTGCCAGAGAGTGCCACAGATAACGGGGGAATTTTTACTGCCGTGGCACGTGATTGAATGTGTCATCAGATCTTGACCAAAAAGGAAGTTACCTCAGCACGACAGCGACAAAGCAGAGTTCGAAAATATGAAGAAAAATACCACAAGAAATCTTATAAAAATACCAATGAAAATATCAATTAATTACTTTCAAATGGAAAGATAAGATTATGTTCCAAGAACTCCACGAGAGATAATTAGAGAGATAATAAACGTCAAAGGATCCTAATGAGCGTCAATCGGAACCAACACAAAAAAGTAAACAGTTCCAAAAGAATTGAATTGTTTTTAGTCTCCATAAATTGAAAAGATCCACCAATGACAAGGGGTCAAGCGAGCGGTTAAGCAATGTACATATTAAATAAAGACTCGTATCTGTATCTGGGAAGATTAGATACCACTTGTTCCAGGAAGTGACACAGAAAATAAACAGCTTAGAGAATGATATTCTCTGCAGTCAAGGAACCGTACGGAACATGGCATTTCCCCCATGGTTTCCCCTACATTTCTGTCATTCTTCTTGCAAATCGATCGTATGATCAGCTAATTCAGTTGGTCACTTATTTTGGCCCAGTTGTCACACAGTTAATGTTAATGGCAGGCAGACAGGTGATAAGATACACAGGCGATCCATCCATCTACCCATAGAACGGACAGACCGGGCTGTAGGCTGTACCATAATGGGTTCCTTATCGGCATTACGGATAATGCGAATGAAATTGATTTTCCCGTCATACGCAATACCACTTGAAAAACCCATCAAGATCGCAAGATATTTTCACAAATAAATTATTATTAATTAATCTACAATTTATTCACTCAAAAAAAAAAAAAACAAAAAAACAGAAATAACAACAAAAAAATTGAGTACAGTTTGGGGGTTATAATCGAGCATCGTGGATGGTTTTATTGCTTTTTTCAATTGCTCCTATGCTCTCTCTTCCTTTCTCGCTCGCTCCATCTGTTCTATTTCTTCCACTAGCTCTTGCTCTGTCCCTATGTGCGACTCTCCCTCTCTATCTCTTTAGACAGACGCGCAGTCGAATTCGAGGCTGCAGAAGGAAGTCTTAGGATCGAACTGCATATCGCCGGGGCACTTGAAGACGGACGAGTGCAGATCGCTGCCATCGTCGTAGCAAAGGACGAACTCATTGCAGTTGTCATCCTTGGGAAAGAAGCCTGTGCTGGGACAATTGAGCACCTCGGTGGCCGAAGTGCCATCGTCGGTGGAGGTTGTTCCAGTACCGTCATCGGTGGTTGAATCATCGGTGGAAGGATCATCGGTGGTTGGATCATCGGTGGAAGCATCATCGGTGGTCTTATCAGCCGGCTCCTCTGTGGTATCTGAAGATGGCTCGTCGGTGGAGGGGTCATCAGTTGAAGGGCCATCGGAAGATGGTTCATCGGTTGAGGGTTCATCGGTAGAGGGCTCATCGGTAGAGGGTTCATCGGTTGAGGGCTCATCGGTTGTGGGCTCATCGGTAGAGGGCTCGTCGGTAGAGGGCTCATCGGTGGTAGCCTCTTCCGGATCCTCCGAGGTCTCTCCTGCGGCTTCCTTGGTGGGAATGGGCGCTTCGGTGGTTACCTCAACCGGCTTTACCGACGTGCTGGTGCTATCATCCAAATTGTCGGGTGGAATCGTTGGGTTCTCGATGTTGCCATCCTCGCGTGCCAGCCTCGACAGGTCTGTCACTTCTGTGCATTGGCCAGCCTTGGAGCTGAAGACGGCACCCGAAGAACAGCGCAGGAATTGCAGGGAGAAACCGCCGGCAGGAGAGGCACGACACGTGTAGAACTCGGGCGTGTTATCCACAAGGGCGAAGTAGCCGCTCTGACGGCACAGGGAGGGAACCTCCGAGGCGCTGGCGGACACCAGGATGAGGGCCACCACCACGGTAGTGCCCAGGAGCATGGGAAGTTTCAACATTTCGTGCAGATTGTGTTGTATGTTCGTTTATGTTCTCGTTACTTGGTTCGACGGACTAACTGGTCGGACCATTGGCCTGGCTCTTATATAGCCGAACCTCCCTGCCCTGATCGACGCGGCTATATTCCGCCACAGATAAAAAAGAGTTTGTGACGTGGGCCTGTAACGTCTGCGGGCATAACTATTCGTATGCCTCCCAGATAAGTGATCAACATCAATCGGAACTCGGGCCTTATCTGGATGAGGGGGGCTTTCGAGGAATCGTTTCGTATCTCCAGGTAATACGAGCACTTACCCCAATAAACGCTCAAATGCAGACCTCCAGTGGAACAAACTCAACTTTAATTGTTGTTCAAAACTTCTGCAAACTGGTGCGCGAGAGCGAAGAACGTAGGCCTCGTCATGCTCAAGACAAACAACTTTTCATTGTATTATTTTAATTCCGATTTTGAAGCACTCGTTCGTTCGTGGGTGTCGAGCATCGATTTGCTGCTTTTTCTCGTATATTGTTAAAGGATGCTGAATGAAAGGTGTGATGAATAGTAGTGACGCGGTTTTAGCAGCGTCTCACAACGTTCTTCCTCGCTGTAAGTCGAAATAAGCGGTTGAACTAACTGAATTGGAATTCCAATTATTATATCTGGCAGACAGCATCTTTCGGTTTCTGTTTTTCTGTCTTAATATTTATATATCGTAAATCAGAAGATAAGATTCAATTCTTGAGATCTTCAAGAGAATGTGTCCGTTCCGGGAATCGCATCTCTTCACATTTAATTCCCACTTTATGCCATAAAGTAAAAGGTATTTTCTGGCTAGTTTCCAGATCTTTATTAATACCATACATTACAAAACAAAAAAAAAAAATCAATAATTAGGAGAAGATCTTATAGACGAGGGCAATGGACCAAGGAAGTGCTAGAGGAGCTCTCGCTCTCGGGAGGAGGGAGGCTCAACTCTCAATCGGCAAAGGCGTTGGGGCTACTCGTCGGATTCGTTGCTCTCGTTGGACTGACCCTTGCTGGCCTCCTTATCGGCCTTGGCCTGCTCCTTGGCTGCCTTGGCCGCCTCCTTTTCGGCCTTGGCCTGCTGCTTGGCCAGCTCCTTGGCTGCCTTCTTGGCCGCCTGCTCCTCGAGCTTCTGCTGTTTGCGGGCCTGCTTCTCCTGCTCCTTGAGGGCCTTCAGACGCAGCTTTTCCTCCGCCTTGTACAGCTTCAGCTCCCGCTTGATGGCCGCCAAATCGCTCAACTCCAGCGATTCCTGTCCGGGCACAATCTGGGTCCAGTCGTACCGCCAGCAGCCCCTAATCAATGGCTCGAATCTCTGGCCACTGGAGCAGCGCACAATGAACTTGTGGAGTCCGCCCTGCAGGCTGGCCATGCAGCTGTAGTAGTAGGTGTCGTCGTGACCAGCGTAGCGTCCCACAGCCAGACACTCAAACTCGTCGTCCTTGCACACGGACACATCGCGCACACAGCGGCCCAGCTGGGGCGAGAAGGCCGTCAGCGGGGGGCACACCCTCTCCTGCTCTTGCAGCAGGCGTAGCAACGGGTTCCATAGGCAGTTGTGGTAACGCCTGCAGTCGCCGCCGATATGCGGAAAGAGTCCTGCCGACTGGCACTCGAAGACGGGCGGCGTGGGCGCAGGAGTCAAAGTGGTGGTTGCCGTTGGCTCTCCGCCGGCACCAGCCTGCGAGGTGGTGCTTTCGGGCTGGTTGGAAGCCTGCGAGGTGGTGCTCTCCGGCTGAAGGGGAGCTCCGGTGGTGCTCTCCGGCTGAAGGGGTGCTCCGGTGGTGCTCTCTGGCTGAAGGGGTGCTCCGGTGGTGCTCTCTGGCTGAAGGGGTGCTCCGGTGGTGCTCTCTGGCTGAAGGGGTGCTCCGGTGGTGCTCTCTGGCACTAGAGGAGCTCCTGTGGTGGTCTCTGGCTCTAGAGAAGCTCCTGTGGTGCTCTCTGGTTGTAGGGGTGCTCCTGTGGTGGTTTCTTCAGCTGGTGCGGATGTCTCCTGCTCAGCTCCGGTGGTTGTCTCCGCCTCTGGCGTGGTTCCCTCCTGTTCAGGTGTTGTGGATTCCACCTCGATGGGTGCCTGTGTGGTCTCCTCCGTCGGGAGGGGGGTGGTTGTCTCCCAGCCGCTGCCCTCGGTTGTGGTCGTGGTCAAGGCTTCGTTCCAGGGCTCGGCCTGGACCAGCTGATTGTTGCCATCGCCGCTGAGTGCCAGGATGCCGCAGGACTTTGTCAGAAGCTGCAATCGGTTACCAATGGGTCATTCCCCCAATCCTCAGCCTCTCAATCAATGGGTACACTTACCAGGGCGGCGCACAGCAGCAGAATGGAGGTGGCCATCGAGAATTTTCCGGTCATCGTTCTACGCACTGTGAATGTGGTTCTGGTTGTCGTTTTCATTGTCGTTGCCAGTGGCTAACGTCGGTCGATCGTTGTATGAGCTAATGACACGGCCACCGCTCGGTTATATAGCGAAAATCTTGGGATGCTGTGTGTAGCAGTTTGCCTTATCTATCGGGCTTAGCACCTTGCCATCACATCATCTTCATATGCCACAGATACGGTGGATATTACTGCGGCTATGGCTGTGGCCACGACTAATGCCATGTGGGTATATGGGTGCAAATAAAATAGTGTGTTGTTCCCCGCATCTCTGACGTCTCCGGATAAATTGCAAAATACAGTTGTAAACCCATAAACCCACAGCACAGACACACCACCATGCAGTCCGCGGATATGAAACGGAAGTGTGTAAAGATATCACTGCGATAGATCTTTCTCTCTCTCTCTCTCTCTCTTTCTCTCTCTTTCTTTTTTTCTCTAAGTGGAGATAAGTGTTTCGGGAGCAATGGGGAGTGGAGGTCAAGCGGCGGGCAAGATAGGAATTGTTTGCTTTTTTTTTGCTACTGTTTTTGTTAATGTCATAAAACGGATACGATACGATATACATATGTACATGTGCATATACATATATGTATGTCCAAGAGAATGAATAACAAAGAAACACAAAAGCCCCGATGAGTGTGTGACGCATCCCACTCTTGAAGCTGAAGAATAATCACCCCCAATCTTAAGCTGTCCATCTTTTGATATATCTTCTATCTTTACCAGTTTTCGGCAGATTGTGCATAAAAAAAGAACGCAAAAAGTGCCAGTGAAAAAATCTAAAAATGGAACAGGCAAAGTCGAAATATATTCATTATAATTGGGTATATTATAAATATTACATACTGCTTTTAATAAGCTTTCGTCCCAGAGATGATTTTGCCATTATCGAACAATATATGACCTGTGGTTGAGGGATCTCATGGAGTCATTAATTCCATGCAGTAATTCCTAATCACTCTATGAATGCAAATTTCCAATTAGCGAACAGAAAACAGAATGATTCTAGAAGATTTATAAAACAAATTATTACAAATGTGTGGCTTACAAATGTAATATTTACAATAGTTGTGGAAGAAATAAAAGTATTCAATATTTAATGGTTTTCTAACCTTGAGCTAGTCACAAGCATTTCTTTAATCTAATACATATCATAAGTATATGTAACTATTTTTAGAAGAGAGTTATTTATTTGTTATTTAAAGGGAACGGAACCATTGCCGCTGCCGCATGAACGCTGAATACAATCCACTCTCATTCGCTAATGTTTATGTACGAAAAGTGGATCCTAAGATGTTCTCTCATTGCCCATGGTATCATTTGATCTTATTTCTCTCTCTCTGTCTCTAGGACATACTGCCGCATGAGCAGTCACACATGTACTATGCATTGCATATGCGACATTAATCCTAAATCGATCCCAAGCCATGGCGAACTCCTCCACAGATGCCACACACAGCACAATGGTTGAACCCATTTGGTGGGAGGGGACAGAGAGAGACAATACCTTCTACAAATGAGCACTCGGCATTAACTGCGTGTCTGCCAGTGCCTAATCATTTGGCTCGTCTCTAGCTATGGCTTTGGCTATGGCTATGGCTATGGGCTATGGTGGCGTTCTGCGTATGTCTGGCCATAAACATAATCCTCTGCTGACGATGGGGCTGTTGGGCTTTCGGGGCTGTGCGGCTGTGCGGCTGTGTGGCTGACGGAGTTGCAGGCAAAACAAAACGCTTTGCATATCTGACGTTAATCTCACGGCTACACATGCATCAGTGTGTGGACAGAGATAGGGATACGAGTACCTAGATATCTCTGGTTGTGGGTGAGTGATAAGAGTTGATTGTTATCAGAACCGAACCCATCTCGCCGTCTGCTGGCAGGGCGTCTCTGTGTGGCTCTCAGTGTGTGGGTGAACGCTTTCCGTTTGGCCATTACCTAAGCTGGTTTGAGGCTTGGTAAATGATGATGCCTGCTCACGGCTAGACGGAACAGACCGAACCGCATACAAAACGCATCACAGAACGCCCGGCAAAACGGACACGGATACGTCTCGAAATAAGCTTTCAGAGGCCATCAAACAACAACGGATGGCAACACCCAAAGGGAGGGACAGAGATACGGAGTACATGGCAGCGTCTACAGGAATTACAAATGTGGCAGTGGGCGTGGGCGTGCGCCGACCCACTGCCCGGGCCACCGCTGGCATACAGCGACGGCGTGTGGTCAAGAAGCATATTCAACAGAAGTACATGCTCTGCGGCTTTGCCATACACGTAAGTCTCTCTCTCTCTCTCTTTATCCGCACAATTCTCCATCACTCACTCTATCTCTCACACACTCTTTCTGTTTCTTTGCAGGCCTTTCTGGCAACGCCCGCCTACCTGTACGGCAACGTTGTGGAGTCGGACAAGGATCTGGTGCTGCGCATATGGCCAGCCATTGTCTACCAGGCCACGGGTGAGCTGTGCCGCTCTATTATGGAGCATCTGGACACAGAGTATGGAGGTCGATCGAGGGAGACGACACAGTACCGGCGCGTCTTCTTGCTGGCCACGCTCATTGCCTGCCTGTCGCTGATGGTCAGCGGTATTTTGTTCTCCTCGGCCTGGATAGTGGTCACCACCACCACGCAGGCGGTGGCCATTGTCTTCTATGGCTGCTTTGCAGGCATCGGCTCCAGCCTGTATCTGTGGAAGACGCATGTCATACTGGAGGCGGTGCGTCCCCGGGAGGACAAATATGTGCGCAAAACGATCCACCTGTGCGGCGAGGCCTTCTGCCAGCTCTTCCTCTCTTTTGTCTTCACCAGCCTGCGCACACTCTACGGCACCGCCCAGTCCATTGTCCTGATGTCCGCACTGCTGGTGAACCTCATCCCCCTCAGCCTGATCATCACCAAGCATCGGGAGGATGCCTTCACCACCAAGCGCATATCGGTGATCAAAGCGGAGACGGGCTTTGCCGCCCTCCCACTTCGAGCGGCGCTTGCAGCCAATTTGGTTGCAGATCAGATGGACGGCCTGGAGATGCTCTCGTGGCGCAATCCCGCGACCGAGATGGTGGCCACGCCTGGTGCAGCTGTGGTGGCAGCCGCCGTTGTGGACACACACAGCAACTACATGCTGGCCACAGATGAGGCGTATGTGACTTATGTGAATCCCAATGGCGTGGAGATCATGGAGATCATACCCGAGGAGGATGAGACTGTGTCCATGATGCGTTCCAGCAATGCCACTATCGATAACTATGGCATGTCCGTGTCCCAGATGTCACACAAGTCCCTTTCCAATGGCCGCCTTCATCCGCAGAACACGCCGCTCAATCCAGGCACGGCCACAGGCAACTCCTCCCCGCTGCAACCCACCAATCATGCCAATCTGGTGAGTCCTCTCCACACCAGCTGCCCCCTTGCTAATGCTCCCCTCCCATGCAACTGCCAAGCAGCATCGCATACGTCGCATGTCGCGGGCAGTGACCTCGCACCTGTGGTGGAATCTGCTGGACAAGATTGCCATGCCGCTGCAGCAGGCGCTGCTCGTGCCGCAGCTGTATGCCACCACGCTGCTGCTCTCGGCGGACATCTTCAGCTATGTGATGTGCCTCACAGTGCTGCCAGGACTGGCGGTCACGCACCATGCCCTCAAGAATGCTGAGATTCCGTTTCTGTTCTCGCTTCTGGCCTTCCCCTGGATGTGCTTCTCGCTGATGACGCCGCGCTTCGGGACGAGCCTCTACAAGCACAAGCTCCAGTGGCACACCATGGGCAGTATATGCAAGTGCCTGGCCCTGATCTGTGAGTGTGCCATACCCACGTTCAATTTTAGCCCGCAGACTAATCCTTTCCTTACTCCCCTTGCGATCCCGCACAGTCATTAGCTTCTCCACGTCCAAGCTCCTGCTGAGCGTCTCCGCTGTGCTGCTGGGCTTTGGCCAGGTGGTCACCGCCTTTCTGCAGGAGCTCGTCTTCCAGATGGGCATGACGCGGGCCAATTGGACGGCCATACGGCGGCCAGTGCACTTCACCAACGGCCTGCTGATCCTCGTGTGGGGCGCCCTGGCCCACTATGTGGTCGTGCGGTACTCGTTCCAGGCCACAGTGGGCCTTGCCGGGGCCCTCTACGGAGCGACAACGCTGCTCTGGAATTTTCTCTTCTTCTGCTGCCAGGGCAGCGACTAGGTCCGGTACGCCTCCTCCTTCCTCTCGTCCTGCTTCTCATCCATCTTCCTCCGTATCTCTTGGTAGTTGTCGTTGTTCTTGTGCTTCCGGTTGTAGCTCGTTGGTGATATTACAAAATAAAGAAATTAACCAAAAACTAATAAAACAGTCCATACAAAAAGCCCGCCCATGAAGGAAATGTAGCAGCTCTCTGCTACATGGCATCTACACATGTAGGCAGAGACATAGGCACGATTTTAATTGAACCCTATTTTTTGAGCAATCCAATTAAATCGTTTTAAAGCCTAGTACTCAGATCGAAAAAAAAGAGGTCGCAAATTCATTTCTTATTCACTGTTTTAGTAACTTTTTATTCAATTTTCACACATTTTCAAAATGTAAATAAAACAACACAGCTGCCTGAGAAGTGTAACCGTACGGAATGCGGTTTTCACCTCTGGTCACACTCTGCAGCTAGCAAAACATATTGCGAATTTTGCTAGCAAGTTTTTTTTTCGATCTGAGTACTAGGCTTAACGCTGACAATCCTTACTTGCTGTAATATTAAATATATCGTCAAAGTCGAGGAAAATTATTTAAGATTTACGGTATATTTTTAAATTGATAATGTATATTTTGGTATCTTTTTGAGGGTTGTGCGCTATATTTTATCGATAATTCAGCGGTCACACTGGCTACAGTGTTAAAAGCTAAACTAGCTAGAAAGCTAGAAATTGCCAGATAATTTTGATGGAAGCGTAAAAAAGAACGCTAAAGTGTTTCAACGTTATTTTATAACTATATAACTACATATTTAATTAACTTATAATAAAACTTTATAGAATTTCATTCATAAACATTTAATTTTTTTTAACATTCATATATTAGTCTTTAATTTAATCTTCTTCAGTCATCAACTGTCAGCTGACGTACATTTGAAAAAGCTTAGCAAAAGTGTACACGCCATCAATATCTCGGAGAGTCCTAATTTTATTTTTACATCAACCGAAATGGCAAAACTGCGTAGTCAATTCAATGTTATTAAAAAGCTAAAGTAATGCAAAAATATCTTGGAAAATAGCCATAATTCCCGCTACTCGCCATACACTAGATTTAGTACGAAAATAGCTAAACTGGCAACACTGACTGGCTAGCTCGCCGAGAAGTCAGTAAAAAAATAATTATTCTGTGAAATTGTTAAAGGAAGTTAGAAGTTAGTAAATTTTAAGCGGTAAGTGAACCACAACGGTGAACATAGCGGCGTGGGGGGAGTGAAACAGCATCAAGAGCCGCGGCGGCTGTTGTGTGCGAAAAGCGGGAAGGCGATAATACGCGTCTAGGCACTCAGGGGTAAAACAAAAAATTTGCAGCCGGCATGCACTCAATGGCACACATTATTTTTGTTTCTTCGTGGCTGCATGGTTTTTACTATTAAAATGCCTGATTTTATTTTTCTTGTTCGCTTGCAGATTTAGTGTACAGGTGAAAACCGAAAGTCTAGCCGTATGTCTCAGAATCCCGAGGACTTCGGGCAATTAGAAAATGCACAGGATTTTCATAGCAATAGCCATCATCTCCTTAGCTATGGCCCAAACCCTACGCCGATCCTTAATCAGGCACGCACCAACCATTTGAGCGAAAACAACGGGCCTCAATACACACAACAACACACAGTACCACACTGTTCCGCACCACAGTCAGCTGCAGTGAAATTTGGCAAGAAACAGCAGGCACTTCCACAAAAGCATCCAATTGAGCCGGAGCCGTCTTGGCTTGGTGCAATTAAGATATCTGGCAACACTGCGCCACCATACCTCACGGGAGACAACTTTCGAACGGCAAACAAACAGCAATTAAATAATAAACCAAACAAAATATCAAAATCATGCAAATCGCAGGTCATTGTGATTGATCCGCTAAGCAAAAATATACCGCGAAAAGTCGCTAACTCTGTGAATAATCCGACTCGGCTGCACGCCGCGATTGAGGCTTTGGTGCCAGAGGCTTTGCCGTTCCTGAGCGAGGAGCATCATTTTACGCCATTTCCCCGCAAGAATCCGGAAGATCAAGAGGAAGAATTGTCCTCTTCCAAGAAAATAGAGACAAATCGTTGCTGGCTGCAGAATAAGAATTCAGCAGCACTAAAACTTGGCGAAACATTCACCGGTTTTTGGCACGAACAGAATAACTCTCCATCGACATCTGAAGAAGAGGAGGACGGCGACGATTTCGAGGAAGTGCCTGATTTGGACTGTTCTTTCTCCTTATACCCCTGTACCATATCAATTCCCATAGAGGAGGACACCGAAAAGATAATCGAAGATATTGCCGACTCAAACCACTTTGTGGTAGATATTTTGGAGTCGGACGAAGTAGGTCTCCGAGAGAGTATTTCAGATTTGTCACCTGAGGCTGAGGAGGCTCAGTCGTTCTCCAATGAAGCATATCCCCTCGAAACACTAATCCCTGGTGGCGGAGACACATTCAAGGAGCACATTCAAGGCACGCTTGAACTGCCAGAAGAGGGCCTGCAGTTTGCCGTCGAACATAATCTACAGGCCAGACAGCCAACGGCTGAAGAAGAATACCAAATAGAGCAGCAGCCAGACGCGTCCGTTGCTGTACACAATTTTCCGACAGAGGCACTTGCTGGCCCCGAAGCTGGTGTGGAATCAAAATCGAAGCGAGCCATTGTTAAAGCCCTTTACCAGATTTGGCACGTAATTGGGTCGGAAAAAAAGCGGCCCTGGGGAGAGCGCAGCCGAGCCCAGCAACTGTTAGAAATTTCACTCTGCCAGGACACACTCTTTAAGCTGTTGAAGGATTTAAAAGCTCTGCCGGAGCACGAGCTGTCCGCCGAGGAACTAACGCCTTTGGTGGCCTTCCAGAAGGACATTGAGCAAATAGAACAACTTGAAGGCGATTCGATGGGATTGAACTTGTTGGATAAACTGCGAAACCTCTTGAAAAGCTGGACACGTCAGAAAGATGAAACTGCCACTGAAGTAGCCGTAACCGGCGACGGAGCACAAGGTCCACGGTAAGTCAAAAGAGGGCAAATATAACATTAGACATGTGTACATACATATATTTGGTTATCTATTGTTGTCTCTGTTCTGTTCCACAAAGCAGCAACGAAGCCGCCATCGACGAAGGAACTCTACAATTAAAGAACAGAACCACCAGAAAGCGTTCGTAAGTGTTTATCTTTGATTCTACTCTCAATTGATGTCATAAGTATATTTATTTCAATTTGTTTCTGCTTTTACTTTATTTCAGTGGAGGAAAACGAGACGGCGGCAAGGACAATTTCATCAAGTATCGCCGTGTGGAAAGCACATTTCCCCGTTTCATTTCGCAACCGATTGCCGAGGACATGCCCACCACCAGCGAGTCAGCGTCTTTTGCTGAGCAGGAATCAGGAGCAATGACCCGTATGCAGATACCCTCGTCGGGTAACAAGCGTCTGTCCATATTTAATGAGCCACGAACCGCACATCAAGTCATTCGATATCATGGCGTCGGCAATAATATAATAGAACTATCCGACGATGATGAGCCGCCAGTCCATGGCTTCTTCTTACGGGCCCACGATAGGGGGCGTACTGGTACTGCTTCCTCAGCCGGTTGGGGTCCGAAGGGTCAGTCCTCATCACATGGGGATGCTGCTGCTCCTGCAGCGGCGCCCTCATCGCTTGTACGCCCCTCGCTGCTGTATGCGGATGCAGTGCGCCTGGGCCAGAATGGCTACACCGAACCACCACACACAAACATGAATGGACATCATCATCATCCGCATCATTCGCACTCCATTCGCGGATCCCCCAATCACGACAGTCTTCTCATGCGCATGGAGCGTCTCGCCGAGCGTGAGCAGTACGTGAATTTTGTAAGCGACGTGGCCATCAGCGAGTTAAGAAAACAAACCAGCCGCACAAACCCGCCGCCACTCTTACCAATGGCCAGTTGGGCAGCCATGGTGAAGAAGAATCCCAGTGCCGAGTACTCCAGGCAGGTGCAAAACGCCAAGAAGAGCGTCCCCAAGCCAACACCACCGCCACAGACTTCGCTGCAGCGCCAGTCTGTCTTCGAGCTAACCTCAACGGACAGCACCTCGGGTAGCGGCAGTGACAGCGGCAGTTCGCCCCCCGTTCAAGTGGCAGCCAAAGGTGCACCACAGCCCGTCATAATTGATCTGGATAGTAGTTCGAATGAAAAGCCGTAAGTAAAGGAGATGACATCTGACTTTGAGGCAAACTTTAAACTGCTTTGTGATATACTTAGAACTGCAAAAGGTGACGCGGAGCACCAGAAGAACCTAAATGCGATGCAACAGCGCTTCAGCGAAAACATCTTCTTTCGAGATGATTATGAGCAGAAGTTCAGGCAGCGCGAGCAGCGTGAACGCACGGAAACGAGCCATCAGCGTGAGCTGGCACGCGTCGAGTAAGTATCTACAGCCACACTAGACGGGCCTGTCGATTAAGTTAAGATTTAGACGTACGAAACATATTAGGAAAAATGGCAGACGGCTAAATCTATCCCCATCCTCATACACCCCCCTAGGGGAACACACAATTTTCAAAGCTACTAAATCAACGAACCAAAAGAGCAGCAGCAGGAGCCGCAGCAATCGAGAAAGCAGGCGCTTCAACATATTTAAATTTGTCAGTGTTAGATTTGATTCGGTTTTTTTGTCATTTTGATTGACACATATGAAGCAATACGTTAGTCGTAGCATAATAAGTAACTTCCTTATGAGCCTTGGGGAGCTCAATATAATACAAAAAATAATAGATGTAACATAAAATAATATAAGTTATTTAATTAAATTAATGATCGAACTCCTTGCCAGGGCTGACAAGTTAACCGAAGAGCGTCGCCGTCTGGAGGGCACATTCCGATGGTCCGTCTTGGACTACCGCATGGGATGTTTGCCCATGATAACGGAGACGGGTGCCGAGCAGGAGGAAGTCGAGCCGGATATTGAGTTTATTCCCATCAGCGAAGAACAGCAAAGGGAGCTGCATGAAATGGTGACTGGCGATCCTGATGATGTAAGTCATCCCCATCTATGTACATATACATATATGCAAAAGTGCAGCGCACTGTCTCGCTCTATTTCATGATTTGCCCCTCCTCACATGAATGTCTCTGGTTTTGTGATTGCAGCCGCTGATCCGGAAATACTCGCTGATAATAGCGAAAAAGGATATTCGCACATTGACCGGGCTCACCTGGCTGAACGATGAGGTGATCAATTTCTATATGAATTTGATCATCAACCGATCAGAGCAGAAGGCGGGCATACTGCCCAGTGTGTATGCCATGAACACCTTCTTTCTGACACGTCTGCTCGAGGGCGGGTTTAGTGCTGTGAAGCGCTGGACACGTAAGATTGATTTGATGAGCAAGGACATCATTGTGGTGCCGGTACACTTCAATGGCATGCATTGGTGCATGGCCATTATACACATGAAGAACCAGACCATATTCTACTATGATTCCCTTGGCAATCCCAACAACTTGGTCCTGGAGACATTGAAGAAATACATACAGGAAGAATCGTTGGACAAGCGCAGGCAGCCGTTGGACGTTAGCGGCTTTCGGATCGAAAATATCCTAAACGGACCGCAGCAGACGAATGGTAGTGACTGCGGCGTCTTCAGCTGTATGACAGCTGAATATATAACTCGGGACAAGCCGCTCACATTCAGCCAGGAGCATATGCCCTACTTTAGAAAGAAAATGATGCTAGAGATTGTCCATGGGCAGCTGTGGAAATAGGTGACAGCTTCTCTGTTTGTCATGCTCCTCGCCACCCCCTTACACTAAGCTAAGGAATCTAGCAATAAGGAAACGTTTATGATTAATAATTTTGCTGGCGATTGAACTAATAAGTGTGTTGAGTGGCTTATTCGATTATTAGTTTATTCGATTTAGACGTCCGAAACATATTAGGAAAAATGGCAGACGTCTAAATCTATCCCCATCCTCATACACCCCCATAGGGGAACACACAATTTTCAAAGCTACTAAATCAATGATCCACGAACCAAAAGAGCAGCAGCAGGAGCCGCAGCAATCGAGAAAACAAGCGCTTCAACATATTTAGATTTTTCAGTCTTAGATTTGATTCGGTTTTTTTTCATTTTGATTGACACATATGAAGCAATACGTTAGACGTAGCATAATAAGTAACTTCCTTATGAGCCTTGGGGGGGCTCAATATAATACAAAAAATAATATATGTAACATAACATAATATATGTAAGTTATTTAATTAAATTCTTAAATACGTGATTTTGAGCGCCTTTTAGTACATCGTATATCGCATTGAATGCATCGCAAGTGCTGTGCTATCGATAGTTAATGTATCGCTGAAAAAGTTAGCGGTAAATCAAGATTCCGATAAATGCAGTACTTTCTTGGGCGCCAGTCAAGTGTGACCGTGGCTCCAGCGCATTCGTGTGTGAGTGTTCTGTTACAAAAAAGCAGGTGGGCGAAAAAATTAAACGGGGACTGCGGACTGCTGGACTGCGAAATATTAAATATTATCCAAAGGAAAAAAACAGGAAATTGCGTGTGAAGCGCGCGCGCGGTTTGGCGGCAGCAGCTGGGCATACAAATTATGCGAAAGGGCATCCTCCACAGCCAAACAATTAACAGCAACGACGACGCCGCCGACAAATATGCAGAACATACAGAATTCAACAGCAGCAACGTCATCGTCATCCGGGGTATCGAGGACAGGATGTGTTGCAGCATCATCCTCATCAGATAGCAGCGGGGCGAGACCGGAGGCAAAATCCAGCAAAATCAGTGATGGAGGCGGCGGCGTCATCGGCAGTGGCGGGTCCAGCGGCGATAGCTGCACCCTCCATGATCCGGCAGCGGCGGTGAGAACAGCGGGTGCATGTGTAACCATGGAAATTTAGTTCTTTCCAATAATACCATATAATATGTGTGCCAATAATTGTTTTTTGTTTTTGTGTGTGTTTTCTTGATGTTTCTGTGTGATTGCAGATTGTGTGTGTGGCCAAAAATTATATAACATTAAGCCAAAACCGAAAGGCAGCCAGCGCACGCTTATGACCTGACCCCGCTCCATCCATCCATCCCCGTCCCCCTTCCCAGCTACCATCTAGCCTGTGTGTGTGTGTGTGTTGTGTGCGTGGGTGTTCTGTATAAGCATGTGTGTGTGTGCCTGTTTTATTTTACCCTCCTCCTTGCTCTTCCGTTGCTGTAATTTTCGCAGTTAGAAGGCCCATTTCCCCGCCTCTGCTGCGCATGCCGCACACACAGACACATACCATCCCCCACCAACCACCCCACCCTTGAATGGGCTTCTTCTGTTTGCTTTTTGCTTTTGTAATTTTCGAAATGCGTTTTGCTTCGATTTGTTTTGCTCTTTCCTCCATGTTGTTTACCGTTATGTTTTCGCCATTCCGAATTTACAGAACCCTGCCCCTTCCCTTTCCCATGTGTTACGTCTCACTCTGTCTCTCTCGCTCTTCACATCTCTTTCTATGACCCCACATGTCGATGGGAGCCACGCGTGGGCTTTCTGTGCGCCACAATGTTCCGTGACATGTCCTGTCCGGTCCCTGATTTAATCACAACGCATTCAATTTCATTTGCAACGCCTCGCCAACGCTTCCTATTAATTTGGTGCTAATTAATTTTGGACAATGGCATGCGGAACTCGGCACCAGCTGTGGGCCTGATTACGTCAGGATGGAAGGATGGTGGGTCTAGTTCCAGCTCCAGTCGCATCTATTTTTGGACATTAATCCTTTTGCAATGATAGCAAACGGCCTTGCCACCCACTCAAGGACTCGTTTATTTATAATCCCCTTTCCCTCGTTGCGGAGGCTGTTATTCGTGGACGTGGTCGTTCGGTCCGTCGGTCCGTCGGTCCGTCGGTCTTCATTCATTATTCAGTTTTCGTGCGAGTCCCGGGTCGCAGTCCCCGTCCATATATGTACATATGTATGAGTAAATGTAAATATGTGCATACAAGTACATACATACATACATATGTATGCGTGCATTTATAAATAGTTTTTTTGCCATCAACTTTGTTTCTGTTTATTGGTTGGGGGGTTTTTGTGTTTGTTTGTTTATTTATTGATTTATTCATATTCTCCTTTCACATTTTTTTAGCGCTTTTTGTTGTTGCTAATTTAACCAAATTGAAAACAAAACCAAATCTAACTAATTAGCGCGCGCGGTAAGCCTCCACCAGAAAGGAGCGCCCAAAGATGGGCCCTCCCCCCCTTGAGTGCACCTTTTACTAATTCCCTTCCATAATTGCAGGCCACAAAGGAACAGCATCAGGAGCAGCCATTGGCCATACACTATTTGGCCAGCTTCCATGAGATCTGCGTGGTGACCGCCTTGCTGCCACTGGTGACTCTCTTCACCTGCTTTGTGACCGCCTACGTCTTCCAGTACGACGATGTACACGAGACACATTGCCGCGTGAGTGTTCGGGTGGTATTCCCGAAAGAATCCCCCCAGAGGCAGAGAGCGAGAGATTTAACCTTCACTCCCTTTTGGGCTCGGCTTTACAGGTCTACAATATAATACCCTCGATAAGTGCAATTACGGGCGTAAGTCCGCAGCGCTACTTCTGGCGTTTTAGCATTGCGCTGCACATCGGACCGCGAATACCCATTGCCTTTGTCTACAAGAACTACTATCGGTCGCAGCTGAAGCGGCTCAGCCCAGAGCTGGTGCCACAGGCCAGCTGGCTGATCAGCCTTATTCTGGTGCTCAATTGCATTGAGATAGCGTCCCTCGGCGGCGTTACCTATATATCAAATCGGGAGAACTATCGTAAGTCCATGCTGCAGCACAAGCTGTTTAGATTTAAGATAATTGTTGATGTTTTTGTTCATTTTATTTTCGAACTACAGCCGTGCACGAGAGAATCTTCATCACGTTCATGGTTTGTTCGCTGTGCTATATGCTGGCCACCATCAAGCTGAATGGAATACTCAATGCGGGCCAGTCACTGAATGTTCAGCAGCAGCAGTCCATCAAGTGGAAGAAGTTCTTCTTTGTGGCCTCTATACTGAGCACCATCGGTCTGTTGGTCTTCTTTGCCAAACATCGCTTTTACTGTCACGATTTGGGTGAGTTATGGCACAGTGCAGGGGTTCGCCTTGGGTCGCTGACTAATTTGAGACTCTCTCTCTCTCTACCCCCTTGTAGCCTTTAGCTGGTTTGCATTCTTCGAGTACTTGATTGCCATTGCCAATATGCTGTATCATTTCACCATCATCTGGGACTTTCCGTCGCAGTACATGGTGATTGTGCAGGGGCCGCTGGAGAATATATCGCAGTACTTGAGCAGCAGGCCGAAAACTGACTAGATCTGGGATATGCTCCCTCCATGCGTTCGTTTGATTTCTCGTGCTTTCTCTCCTACCGTGTACAGTGTCTGTATAACTCCCATTCGAAACGTACAATTATTGATCTTCTGCAACTTTAAAGTTTAAACCTAAGCGCTTCCATTGCAAACACAAAACATTATATTTTTCTCTCAATTTTCTCTCTCTCTACACACTCGAAAAAGTTAACGAAAAACTAAAAACCAAACGCGGAAACGAAAGGAAAGGAAAATGTTTTAAGCAAAAAAATAAACCGAAAAAACGAAAGCGAAACTGCTCCATAGTTCCACAAATATTATAATATATATATTATATATCTTACGGGCATAATGTCCTTTGTACACATTCGAATTACGAGTAAATGTATTAAGTAATGGTTTAAGTGCACCAAAGAAATACCATAGAGTAGATGACAACTGGTAGCTCGGAAAAAAAGAGAAGAGAACAAAGTAGCGGGGCAGCAGAGGCCGCTTTCAAGCAGATCTCATGTCAATTCCCAAATTCAAGGAGTCAGCGTTTATTACATTGTAGCACTTAGACGTACATATCGTGTATACAGAAGGAGCAAGGAAACATCATCCAAAACTTGTGGGGAAATACATAGCATAGCACGTTTGGTGACCCTATTGGGCGCCTATGCACCCTGTGAGCCCCTGAACATAATTCAGACAATAGACAGGCAACGAACCACACACACACCACAGACACAGAGGATAAACAAATCTAGCAAATAATAAAAAGGCAATTCTACTTAGCCAATGAATGAGAACAGTGGAAAACATACACATACATACATAGCTCGTGGATGGGGAAATTTTATTTACGGAACGAGTGGCTGGATCATAGCTAATCGAATTGTATACAAAATTAAGGAGCCTCTCCCGTGTACTCTGGAATATTGGGGAAGAACGGAAGGAACCCTTGTATTCGTTTGTATTTATTTGTGTTCTGTGTTTTTTTTCTGAACAAATGTAATTCCAAAATTGAATCTTGTACCATACACAACAGTAACAGCAACCGAAGCAGTAGAGGAAACACTTTTATTCCATAAGTAAAATAATATTATTAATAATTATGCCAATTATGAATTGTATTTGTGAGAGAGATACCTACGCCCCGTTTCAATTTGAATTCTTTGAATTTTGTGAACCCAAACTGTAGCTAAACCAATGAAAACAATTGTTATTTCTTACACGCAACAAATGGAATGATATGATGATATGGTACCCATGCAAATGTACTCGCTGGGGGGACTTATATATACATGTATATATATATATGTTAGGCAATAGTTGAGCTATATATTTGAATTGAATTGAATTGAATTGAATTACCAAATGTTAATGCGTTACAATTTATAAGTTCCATAGCTCCCTGCTCCCTGCCCATATCTCGCTCATGTTTCCCCTCCTACCACGCCTTTGCAAAAACTTCTAATTATGTGCCTATCTTTCGCTTTATAAACATACACATACATATGTACTTACCATATATAACGGTATTGTATCTAATGTACCTCCTGTTGCCTCTTTCATCGCCTATTTTCGATTGGTTTTATATGCCTACGTATGTGCTATATGGTGAATACCTTCTTAAACGGATGATTGGATGGATCACTTTTTAAAATGCAACCTTTTTACCTTTGCATACATTTTTAGGCGACACAAAGTAAGCGATTTATTATTAAAAAACGACAACAACGTGGAAATAATAGAAACGAAAAGATAACAAAAATTAATAACAATGGAATATGTAACTTTGTAGCTTCCTAATTTGAATAAAGTTTAATACCACATACAACATTCACTGCATTGCGTGAAAGTCATTTGTAAAAACCACAAAATGGATTTAAATGTACGAATAATACAATACAATGTTAGAGGAAGCTCTTTAGAACAAACTGAAGTTTGGTTACCAACACCTCACCCCAACACCGCCACAGTAAGCTGAAATGATAGAAGAAAGAGCCTCCTCCAAGAAAGAGCCAAATAATCAGTGAACAAAGAAACACTCGAACGGCATTGCAGGTCAACTTCAACTCACACAAACCCTTGACAGGAGAGCTCACGAAATTATAGCCAGTTAAGTTGACATTCTGAAGAGTGAATGTCCTGGGGGAGATCTGGGATAGCTATGCTATATTTGGCTATTCAAGCTCATATCAAAAACGAGGCCAAAACGTTTCCTTCCACAAAGATACATTTACTTTTAGGCATTTATTTTTCATTTGGAAGCACTTAAGAGATTTGTTTTTTAATCATGTAATTTGTAAATTATTTACACTTTTTGTTTCTTCTCGTAGCGCGTTTTAAACATAGTTTTCCTTGTGTGTGTGGACGTGTAGGAGAGGAGAGGAGAGGAGTAGAGAGGGAAGGTATCATATTGGATCATATAATAGTTGTACATGCTCCTCCTGCTGCTCCTCCTATCCAGTATTGTGGATCTGGGTATAGTAGCTCTCAGGCAATACGTTTTAGTATGCGTCTATATCTGGGTTGTACAACTATTATCAATGATCACCGTATCCCAATTGCATGTGTGTGTGTTTGGATGGTTGTGCTGCGGGTGGCGGCCACAGATAGGGTCGAGTTTTTAGCATGAGGCTTACAATTAGAGTTCAGTACGAGTCTATAAGCTACGGCCGATTTATGGTAAGGTATGGTATGGTATATATAGTAATGCATGTGCGCTCATGTATGTATGTGATTGTGTGTGTGCACCTATCCTTAGGTGTGCATGTGTGTCCTTAAATCTATTTGATTTCTTATTGTTTCCGCTGTCGCTGCGCTTCCGCAACTGTTGGCTAGTCCGGCAAATCAATGCTTACGAATGGCACCACCGGCTTTAGTATATCATTTTTGGCTCCCTTCTTGCTCTTCTTGTCGTGCCGGCTGAACTCATGCAGCTGCTCGCTGGCCGCCGCCGTGCTGGTGGATGAGGAGGCATCCAATGGCACAGACTGCCCGGCATTGCTATGCGTGTCGGCATGGTAGCTGATGTTGCCGTACTCCTGAAGGAACGGCATGGCCGAAAGCAAGAACTGGCTAAAGGATTTCCGAATGCCGAACCACCACATGTTGCCGCCCTTGGCGGTGAAGCTGAGAATGATCAGCGCCAGAATGGAGACGAGCAGCGGCGAGAAAACCACAATGTACGGGAACTTTAGCTCTCCATCTAGCTTGTCGCATATGACCACCTGTGGGGGCAAATCAAGGGGTAAGCTTCAAGGTTTGCTGGGCACACAATTATCTTGAGGCTCACCTGAAAGCAGAGCAGGGGAAGCACCGTGCATATGTTGCCCACGGCCGCATTGAGGGCTGCCTTCTTTTGCTGCAGTGAGACCTCGGGGGTGCGCATCATAATGCCACAGAATATGATGTTGTAGAGCACACTGACCAGACTCAGGCAGATGACAATCCACATGGGCACAAACACCACGTCCCAGTTCCAGTAGACGAACCGATCAAGCTTCAGCGGCAGCGAGACAAACTGCAGCGCATTAACGGCCAAAAAGAGCTCCAGCTCGAAGGAGCGATCATGCTTGACGGCCCACACACAGGCACCCACACTGACCACCGAGCCGAAGATCAGCGGGATGAACACAAGTACCCAAAGGTGGCGATCCGAGGTCAGTTTGTCGCACGCAAGCAGCTCAAACATCAGCAGTATGAGGTGCAGGGCCAGGGAGATGAGCATCGCCTTGAACTGTGTGTAGGCATCGCCCTCGAGGCGGTAGTGGGGATAGCGGCACCACACAATCGCACCAACAATGGCGCCCAGTATGGCTGTGCACTTCCAAATCCACAGCGGAGTGAAGATGGCCCAATAAGGCCAATCTGCCGAAAGAAAGCGGAATTGGGTTAGCGGAATTGGTGGGGCCTCGGGCCTCGGGCCTCATATCTCACCAATGTAGTCATCCAGACGCAAGGCATATAGTGTCACAAAGGTAAATAGGCTGCAGTGAACAATGAATTTGCTGCAAGACGCCACAAAGGAGACTCGTTAGGATATACTCAGTGTCAGGTGCTGAGCTCAGGGGGTCTGCAGTACGTACCAGGGATTGAAGTCGCGAAAGAGCGATTCCAGATTCATATTGAAGCGGGGCTATGTGGCCATGGGAGCTGCTTACAGTGGGATCGTGCGTGTGGCCGACACTAGTTGCACATTGCCGTGGCCCTCCCTTGACGTTGAACGATACGCGATGCCCGTCTTTGCCTTGGTCTCTTTTGTTGCCTCTTGCTCCTGCTCTTGCGGTACTCACTGCAGCGCACAGATGCTGGCTCGCACACACACACACACGCTGCGTTGGGGGGCACAAAGATTTCGCTGCCAGGTGCTGCTCTGCTCTTGCTTCTGTTGGCGTTGCTGCCTGCTGCTGCTGCTATCCCTTCTTGCCTTTTCTTTTGTTATTTACACACGCATACTTCTCGTATTGTCCAGTGATATATAGTGATGGGATTCTGTCGATGGTTTTATCATCGATGGTTTAAAACATCGAACTATCGAAATTTTCATGGAATAATTTTAAAAAGATTCGAAAACAGTACGAATTGGTCTAAAAGAAAAATTTAAAATTACCCAATATCCACATCCTTAATAAGTGCGCTTCTTCTCTCAACCAAAATCGACCCAATCAAGTATGACCACCATCGATACAATCGATACAATGCCTTACCAGGCAGTGCTGACAGTTATTTAATTTTTCTGTGGTTTTTATATGCCTAGAAGTGTAAGCACATATATTTGGCGGGCCTCGACATATTAGCTAATCTTCCCGAATTCAAATTAACCTGATTTACAAGTCCCAAAAGCATTTAAATCAAGAAATCTCAGCCTCTTCGTTATTTGCGATTTTTGCATCAACAAAATGTACTGCAAAATTAGTCAACACTGTCAGCATGACAGCCGATGGGGAACAGAAAGTGGAGGACGTGTTTACCATCCAAGAATCGGATTGCTGTGGCAATGGCTGCACCAACTGCATCTTGGACAACAAGCCTAGGCCTAGCCAGCGAGCCCTGCTAGCCGGCAAGCGGAACATTATCCTAAAGTACACCAGCTTCCGGCTGTTGCAGCGCCAAACCCACACGGGCGATGACCAAGTGCTGTTCCTGCACTTTGGCAATGCCGCGGAGAGCGACGATGAGGATGACTGCGTGCTGGACATTCCACCGGGACACCATATAATGCTGCGCATTGGCTTCCTGCTGCGCCCCTACTCCCCCTACTGGACGGACTTTGCCAGCAAAGAGTTTAAAATTTTAGTCAAGCTGCAGCCCGATGGTCCCATGTCCCAGCACTTGGCTGCCGTACAACCCAACGACCGGCTGGAGTTTCGCGGACCCATTGGCAATTATCGGCACGATCCAGCCGTGACTAAGTGCATTTATATTATTGCCCAGGGCGTGGCCGTTGCCCCAACGCTGCCACTGGTGGGCCAAGTGCTGGAGAATGAAGACGACATGAGTCGCTTATGGCATCTGGTGTGCGCCCCCGATCTGCAGCATGTCTACTTCCGTGACCAGCTGCTGGAGTTTGCCAAATATTGGAACTATCGCAGCTGCTTGTACGTGCCCCGCCAGCAATGTGGCTCTGATGCCTGCCTGAAGGCCGGACACTGCAGGCAGGAGTGCGACGAGCTGCGCCGAAGCCTCCGCTACAAGGAGAGGGTGTGCCTGCACCGACTGGATGCCAACGAGCTGAAGCAGCATGCCACTCCTGCCATCCCGGGCCTGCGTGTTCTAATAATAGCCGGCGATTCAGGCTTTCAGCGAACCATGGGCGAAGCGGCAGCAAAGGCCCTTGGCGTGGCACAGGAGAATGTTTATTTGTTGTAAAGACCAGCGATTAAGGATTACGAAATGCATGTTATGACAGGATTAGACGGATTTACAATTGGGTCTTTGGCCAAGCGGCCAGCGCATCAATCACCGTGCCGTCAGCGGCCTTCTCCTTTGACTGCTGTGGCGGCATCTGTGGCGGCACCTGTGGCATCATGTGCGCATACTTGGCCAGATATGGCGTCAGCAGCTCCATGGGCAAGGGGAACACAATCGTAGAGTTCTTCTCGGCCGAAATGCTGCTCAATGTTTGCAGATAGCGCAGCTGCAGGACGAGGAAGAAGAGCAGCAGAGGATTAGCCAACGTTCAATTGGTTGAATCAACGGTCGAAGGACTCACCTGTAGGGCTGAGGGACTGGAGGAGATGACATCGGAGGCCTCCTTGAGGGCCTGGGCAGACTTCTTCTCACCCTCGGCGGCAATCACCTTGGCGCGGGCATCACGAGCCGCCTCCGCCTCGGCGGCCATGGCACGCTGCATGGACACGGGCAGAGAGACATCCTTGCTGCAAGTGTGGATAAGGAGGATAAGTCATGAAGTGGTGCAGCTAGAAATGATTGCAGTACTTACATCTCGACACGCTCCACCATAACGCCCCAGGGCTCGGTGGCCTCGTCCAGAGTGGACTGCATGGTGTGGGCGAGGATCTCGCGCTCGGTGAGCAGCTCGGAGAGATTGCGGGTGCCGACGATGTTGCGCAGCGTGGTGGCGGCCAGCAGGCGAGTGGAGGTGCTATAGTCCTCCACCTGGATGACCGCATAGAGGGGATCGCTGATGCGATAGTAGACCACGGCATCCACCGTGACCGTCACCGAGTCCTTGGTCAGCATCTCCTGCTGGGGCACATTGAAGGTGACGGTGCGCAGATCCACTCTGCGGTACTCATCGATGCAGGGCAGAATGAAGAACATACCCGGTCCACGGGCACCGCCACTGAGGCGGCCCAGACGAAAGATAATCGCACGCTGATACTCCGCCACAACCTTGAAGCAGATGAATATCGATATGGGCGACGTGATAATAAAGACAATCACCGAGAGAATCGTCACTATCCACTCCATGCAGCCCCTCGGCTCATTCTCAGCTGCGAAATGAGAACAGAACAGAGCAGAATGAGAGATTATTCCCAGCAGCCACAGAAACACTCAAGATCTTCTATGCTGGATGACTAATCATTGACGGATCCGTCCAGAGTGTTTGCCCACAGATAAGGCACGCGCCCCTACACGTACGTATTTCCTTCTGCACTTCAGGCTGCTCAATCAATTCTCTACACTCGAACTGCAGTCCCGCAGGGATGTGGGAAAATAGGCTACAAAAGCGTTGATCTTAAGTGCACCCGGAAAGAGGAGCACTTGACAGAAGCATCGGAAACCCGGGCATGGGCAGAAGGACTGTAGATTCCGTTGTACAGATGGGATGAGAAGTTCCATTCTGAATTAACGTTTGCTTATGGAATGGAACTATATTTATCTGTAACGACTGCCACAAGCCACAAGCTTCAGGGGTTCTGCTGGCGGTGGTTGGTTCACTGCTGTCTCAAAGTTATTAAGGGCTTTGCAGCCATTAATGTAAAGCTGAACTATGTAGGAAAACATTGCGTGACACTGGTAAATCCTGTAGTTCATTTGGACAAAGAATTTCAGAATGCAATAACAAAAAACATTTTTAAGGCTTAAGTCGCTCTCGAAGTCCATTGTGAAACCAAACAAGAAACGATCTCAAGTAAACCTGCAGAGTATATGTATAACCAGTGCATGTGTGCTGCCAAAACTCCCCGTCTACGTATCTGTTTACACATTTATCGCATACAAATAATTGCGGTGTTGCTTTTTTTTACCCAAATGGCATACAAAATGTTCGATTGATAAACACATTTTCACGACTGTTGACTGCTGACTGTTGATTACCCATTGATTAAATGCCATTTTCCTTATCCTTCAGATGGATTGCGATCGTTAGCAAGCAAACGCTACCAATCTCTCTCTCGTTTATAAGTATTTTCGAGCGCAATCTAATCTAAATTTCGTTTCCAGTGAATTTTGAAAATATCTGAATGGCTGGCTGGCTGGCTGGCTGGATAATATATTTAGATGTGACGTATCTATCATTAGATCGATCCTTTTCTTACATGTCTTAAATCCCCGATACTGTTGCGTCACACCGGAACGCTTGCGCGGTGGCGAATGATCGGAGATTACTACACCCTGTGGTGGGGCGCCAGGACCCATGTTGATCATGTAGGCGGTGGAGCTGCTCGGTCCCGAGTTGCGCATATCCTCGTAGTTGGCATACACGGGGTTGTCCGCATCCTGATGTTGCTGGTGCTGGTGCTGGTGCTGGTGGTGCATCTGCTGCTGCTGTTGCTCCATGGCTCTGTTTTGTGTGTGATCTGTGATCTGTGATCCACTCCGTTCAGCGAGCCACTCGAAACTGTCGCCAACACGAAATACAAATTGAACAACAGATTATCACCCGTTCGGGGCATTCCATTGATAACGCCGAGTGTCGACTCGGGGAACGGTTAATCACGAACCGGGTAGCGCTCTGCCCAGTGCCCACGCCACCAGATACAAGCACTTCGTATCTCTGGCCGCCCCAGCTATCGCGCTCTGCTTTTTGTGCACCAAAGCACTCGGTGGGGCAGCACCCATGGGAACACCACCTAACCGGCTCTGTGTGTAAATCGCTTGCAATTCGCGGATGAATCATCGTTGCAAATAAAAACCCAAGCAGCAGCAGCCCGCAAATTGTCGGGCTGGGCTTCAAATGAACTGCGTAGAACTCAACAAATCCGAAATAAATACGCCCTGTCGTAGATTTGCTCTTTTGTCTCGAGTTGAGGGATCAAACGATCGCTTGCCGATTCAGTCTTCGCCAATCGATAATGCAGGCAGACGCACAAGCGAAGAGTGCTAAAGGGAATGCCCGAGAAATGCAAAAACAAAAAATACTCGTGACAAAATTGGTTTCTTGTTTCGCGCTTTATTCTACACACACCCACACCGAGAAAAAGAAGTGTATTTGTAGTAAATATAATTCATTCATTCAAAAAAAAAAACAACAACAGTTAGACTAAGAACACTTTGATGCAATAAGTAGCCTTCTGGGTATTTGCCAGCATCTTATACTCCTCCCATGATCCTAATTCGAATGGTGTTCGATCGAATGCTACAGCAAATAGCCAACGATGTCCTCGACATCATCCGCCTCCACGCCACCATTGCGGTCTGTTGGCTGCTGCCGCTGACGCTGCAGTCGCTTGAGCTCGCAGCGATGCAGTGCCTCCAGATAGGGCTGCAGCACCGACATTGAGCGTCACTGATGATGCTGATGCTGGTGGCGATGCAATGGGGTGGATGGTGCCGGCGGATGGGAATGCATGTTGTGCTGCTGCTGCTGCTGCTGTTGCTGCTGCTGGTACTGATTGTGGGAGTTGAGGAATGGCGTGAGCAGCTCCATGGGCAGCGGGAAGATAATGGTCGAGTTCTTCTCTGTGGAGATGCTGCTAAGGGTCTGCAGGTAGCGCAGCTGCGGACGAACAAGAGCAAGGTTCAGCGCTGGCCAGGAGACTCTCGGAGCTCGGAGCTCGGAGCTGCGCGGGAGACTTACCTGCAGGGCCGATGGACTGGCCGAGATGATCTCGGAGGCCTCACGGAGGGCACGCGATGACTTCATCTCGCCCTCGGCGGCAATGACCTTGGCGCGGGCCTCCCTAGCTGCCTCCGCCTCAGCGGCCATGGCGCGCTGCAATGCCGTGGGCAGGGAGACGTCCTTGCTGGAAAGAGAAAGAGGAAAAAGGCGAAATGAAGGCGGATAAAGTGGGTGGGTGGTTCGTGGCTGCTGTTACATTTCCACACGCTCCACCTTGACGCCCCAGGGATCGGTTGCCTCGTCCAGGGACATCTGCATCGTATCCGAGATGGTCTTGCGCTCGGTGAGCAGCTCGGAGAGGTTGCGGGTGCCCAGGACATTGCGCAATGTGGTGGCTGCCAGCAGGCTGGTCGAGTGGCTGTAGTTGTACACCTGAATGACGGCCTTGAGGGGATCACTGATGCGATAGTAGACGACGGCATCCACGGTCACCGTCACCGAGTCCTTGGACAGCACCTCCTGCGGCGGCACATCGAACGAGACGGTGCGCAGATCCACCGGATAGTAATCGTCGACGCAGGGCAGCACAAAGAAGACACCCGGCCCACGGGCACCGCCGCTGCGCAGGCGACCCATGCGGAAGATCACAGCCCGCTCGTACTCGGACACCACCTTGAAGCAGATGAACACGGAGATGGGAAAGGTGAGAATCATAATCAGCACGGAAATGGCCGTTGCTAATATCTCCACGCAGCCCATGTCATCGTTTTCCGCTGCAAAAAAAAGAAACAGAGCGAGAAAGAGATGAATGGAGAGTTGAAGCTGGAAGAACTCGTTTGTAAAATGGATTTAAGAATGAAGAGCGGCTCTGACGATTGCTTGGCTATTGATTGGATATCTTCCCTTCCAACAATGGAACAACTTTAAGAATTCCCAAGTTCCCTTTTCAGGACAGAAGACAACGAGCAAAGTCTCTAAAAGAGAAGTGAGTGCCAGAATTCTCATCATAATTACTTTGTTTTGTTGCCAAGCATTTCCAAGGTTTCCTTTCGCTCTCTGCGCTCTCTTACCAACCAAGAGTAACGGACCATCAAGCAAAACTGAGCTGCAAATACACTGAGAACATTCGTACACTCATTCCCATGTGTAAGGTTTCCCTTTCCTTATGTTTTGCAATTGAAATTCTGTGGATTTGTGGTTATTCCAACCCATTATGATATTTCAATTGCCCCCACACCATATACATACAATACATAAGAGTATTCCAGGGCATGGATCTGCTTGTGTTATTTTGTAAGGCAATTAATTTGTACAAATTGCTTTTGATCTAGTAAAAATGCCATAAATTCCATAAATATCCAGCAAAGCGAGCGGGAGTGGGGCATTTCTTATGCTCGACTAACTACATAACTAGAACATTTTCCTTTATGGCCAAATACGAGTACGAGTATATACGGGGCGAGTGTACACAAAACGCTCATGAATATGATCTCCAAAATGGTTTTGGTTTTCTGTTTTTGTTTTTCCATTTGCTTGTGCTGCTTTGTTTTTCTTTTGCACCTCGAGAGAACTATTTATGCCCAATGGGTAAGGCAGGGAATGTTTACGCCCCAAAAGGCCCGGCGGGGTGTTGAGTATTTCATTCCTTTTGTTTAGATTATATGTTTCGACAGTACGATTTATATCACACGGATACATGGATACACGGATACACGGATACACGGATCGGTGTTCATGTGCCACAATTCGAGGCCTGTGCGTGCGGGGGGGGATAGTTTATATTTATTTGTATATGTCGGCGCAGAGTTTATATTGCATACTTCATTGGTGGTCCGTACAACTCAATGCTCTCCGATACAGCTGGAATATGTGGTTGGTTGTGGGGCTTCGTTTCTGATTCATTTAACCGACGAATCGTCTCACCTCGTGCCTTAATTATGATTTTGTATTTGCATTCATTTCACATTTGCTGGAAATATGGATTATGGTGGCAGGGGGCTGGGAGGTTTATCTGCGAGATCTGTGAGGTCATGTGGCAAAAACTATTTGTATCTGGCAGTCAATGTGCGTATATTTTTATGAGCTAAACAAAAGGCGGCAGCAGGCTAAATCTGTGCCTGGAAATCCGCTCCACAAATCCACAAAAGGAACTATGCAACAAAATCGAATTTAAAATTCAAAATTAAACAGTTTTAATACATTTAATTTCTTCTGCAATATATTAAATCCCGGAAAGACTCTTGGGTCTGTTGCCGAACTTCAATGGCAAATAATTGTAGAATTCCTTAAGTATCTTTTGGGAAATTCGAATCAAAGTAAGTAAGTAATTTTGGAACCTTTAGATATTTATATATTTGTGGACCTTTTTCAACACGTTTCTTCTGCAGAATTTATAGGATTTAAAATCCTTTTGGGCTTCATTTGTTGTTGGTCTCATATCTTACACGTTTTGAGTCCCTGATAGGGCAGCGAGGCGGCAGGCGGTATGTGAACCGTGTGCTGCGACGACGACTGATGATGTTGCGGCTGCGGTGTCAAGGGAAATGTCTCCGTTGATGAGGAGGCCTGCACTTGGCCCGATCCCGGCGAGCCGACATGCAGACGCGAGCGATGTTGATGCGGCGAGGCAGGATGCATTTCTCGGAACAAACGAGCGAGCACAAGGGAGCGAACGAGCTGGTAAATGGGATGAGCCGAAGGTATTTTTAAACGGAAACTGATCGATGAGAACTGCACGCGTCCAGCGCACGTTTTCAAGTGAATGCGGAGGCGGCACAAAATCCACCAAACAAACAAAACACAAAATACAAAATCTCCTACAATAAAAGCTTCGATTGATAGACGGATGTAGCGACCAGAAAGATACCCCGCAGTATGCGCATATCTCCTTGGGAATAGCCATCTGATGGTGAGGATTACTAAACAATTGCCACATATCAAAAGTTACCACAGACTCCTCTTGGTAATGGGTATCAAAAAACCATCTTAGACAGACATACTCGTCGGAGCAGCAGTTGCTCGACTTATTTCACACATTCACCTACTCGTAGTACGAGCATTGTGGGCGCCGCCCGATTCCCGATGCCCAAAACGAGGCGACTCGATGGTTTGCTCTTTTTCTTTTTGTTTAAATTGTATGAAACGGGCCACTAGAGATGGAGATAATTTATACAGCACTTCAATCACAGTGTTTCACAGCAGCTAAAGCTAAATGCCTTTTGTTTCTGGCAAATGGATGGATATACATAGAATACGCTGAGCGTGTCTATGGCTGAAGGTAGTGGCTGGTGGGCAGGGGGAGTTGCTGGCAGACACTGAGCTATGGCGACGCCTTGTCTTTACCATTTGTCTTTTAAATCATCTCAACATAGGCGCAACAGGTCAGCCCAAGCGCTACACAAAATACTTTCCCCACAACAAAATGCCCTAAGCTTGTGCACAAATCACCGTGGAGATCAGTCTCGGGGGAGCCGAGCGACAGTATCTAGACACAAATGAGTTATAGTTCCAATGAATGATTACCGCTTATACTTATACTTATACCTATACGGAACCAACGTAGAAACATATTTAAGTTTTCATAAGAAAATATGACCGCTGAAATGTTAATTAATTATTATGTTATCTCGTATATTTACGATCTTTATTTTAGCGCTTGCTCTGCTGCAACCAAATTAGAAATATATTTACATAGGAGCTTTAATAGAGCTTGGAGTTAGAGCTTGGTGTCAAGGGTCTGCCAGAACATGCGAAATATTCATTAAAAGTCTAAGGAAATTTCTTAATTTTTTTTTACTGCTATATTCTCGTAGTTTATTGTAATTGTTACATTGAATAACAATGAAAATTGTACATAATTATTGTGTTTTGTGTATATGTAAAGATGTACCTGCTTTGAGGCTACAAATTGCATCCTGCGGTAGGGGGCTGCAATGAGAGGCGGAAAGTAAATGCAACAACCGATATATGCACTACATATTTGTATATCAGTGTGTGTGTGTGTATACGATATGGGATATATGTATGTATATAGTTATGTATATAGCTGATTCGTAAGGCACATTACGGTCTATATATGGTAGATCTACTACAAATGAGTGATTGCTAACTGCGCTTGATGATGCTTCAGGGTTGATGGTTGATGGTGGATGGGGATCAGGGACTGATACAATTTGGTCGCAGCTAAGTAATAATCATAAATTGGATTGATTGCTGTATACAAGTAGCTATATAAAGGTATATATATATGTATATAATAGGTATATAAGTATATATAAATGTATGTGTCTGTGTTGGTTATCATATGCCGATTTCGTAACAAATGCTCTTTGCTTCACACACAAATCCCAAATGCTTCTTACAACTAATAATGCGTTTAGTCCAATTTTGCATTCTAAAATCAGTTTGCTTACAAAAATTCCAATTTTGGCCTCTACGAAATTTTAGACACTTCTCTTAGCAACAATTTATGAACTAACTTTGTTTTCGCCGATTGTGTGTGTTTTTAATTGACTGAGCAATATCCTAGCTATCCTTTTGTGTGTGTGTGTGCATCTCACTCTCTGGCGGAGATCCATTCTCTCTTTTGCATTGCATGCAAACATCCGAAACATTTTTTGGGGAACTTAAACAACTAATAATTATCGCATCTCATAGCATTGCTTCGCTTCGGTTCGGTTCGGTTCGCATCCTATCGCTTGATTGGTTACCAAATTCTTTGCTGTATGGAGGAGGAGTATGTGGTGGTGGTGGCCGAGTACGTGGAGCACGCCGACCACTGGCCACTCTTGCCACCCGTTGGCGCCTGGTGCCTTCGTCAGTCATTGTACATGCCATCCACCAGGAAGTCCATGCGCCTATAGTGCCGTGTGCTCCACAGCTCGCGAAAGCGACGATACATAATGGTGACCACACCAATGGCCAGAGGCACCGTCAGCAGCACCGTCACAATGGGCACGATGTAATCGTTGCCCCTACGATCCGCCAGATTTCCAGTGAGCTCCTGGACCATTGGTGCTGCCGGTTCGGGCTGCGTGGATGCCAGCACCGGCAGGGGCTCCGAGGACGCAGCCAAGGAAGGAGCCGCCGGTGACTTTTGCTTATCCTCTTGCTCCTTCTCCCATTCGCTGTGCGTGTCCATACTGTAGACAACGGCCGGCTTTGTGGGACGCGGCGTCGTGGTCGTGGTCGTCGTCGTTGTTGTTGTGGTTTTTGTTGTTGTTGTTGTAGTCGACGGAGTAGTGGAGGTGCTGCTGCTATTGCCGCTGGTCGTGCTGGAGCCGTTGACCTTCTTCACATCACTTATGGAGATGCCCTCAGCCACAATGTTGCCAGTGGCTGGCTTTGCTGTTGCTGTTGCTGCTGCTGCCTTTGTGATTGTTCCATTGGTGGCTGCCGGAGCTGCGCTAGTTGGCGCCGCTGTCGCAATGGTGGGCTTCAGCTGCACCGGGTCCGTCCGCTTCCTTGTCTTGGCCGTGTTGTCTGGCGGAATTGTGCTCGTCTTGTTCATGTCCTTCTCATGCTCCTTGGCCAGCTCCGTGGAGTTGGTCGACTTGACCTGCGTTTTCTCAATGATGTGCACTTGACCAGGCACTGCAGCCTGAGCTGAGACAGTAGCATTCATCACATTCACAACCAGCGGCGCTGCCGTGGAACTGTTGCTCTGGGCTGTCTGGGGATTGGCCGCACCAACGCTGGCCACAGTGGCATTCTGCTCGCCAGCAGCGAGCAGCACTAGGCTTGAGCTGCACAGCAGCCAAAGCAACGGAAGCACGTTCATTCTTAGGCCAGGCCCTCCTTGTGCAATTTTGTCCAAAACCTCAAATTTGGCAGCCAAAATTAATATTTTACCAGTGAGACCGCGGAATTATCGATAAAATATACCGACAGACCCACGGAAATATACAGAGATAAACCTTCTCATTTTAACATATACCGAATTATACCTTCTCACCTGCTCTTTCCACAAAGCTCATCTGTGGTGTTGGCAGGTCATCGATAAGTGTTATCGAAAGAATGGTTTTTAAAGTTGCAAATGTTCAATATTTGCATATGTGCTTAAAAAACTAAAGCTATTATAGAAAAATATAATTAAGAGCCACAAATTTTCCTCTGAATAGTCCAGCGCCGGAATTTTTAATCAACGGCGTTGCTGACCATATGTGACATTTGGCAACGCTGTCACTGCTGACGTTGCCACTTTCGTGCGTGTCACAGCTGTGTGTGTGGTGTCTGCCGCATTCATTTCTTTTGATTTCGATTTCGACTTGCAGCGCCCGTAAGCCCCACGAAACATACGAAATGAATCTGCCAGGCGAAACACTGCTACTGCTGCTGGGCGGCTGCCTGCTGCTAATGTGCGGCACGGCCCAGGCCTGGCACTCGGAGGAGCTGGAGATCTTCGACTTGGTGGAGGAGATCAACAAAAACTTCTACGAGTTCATGGGCATCAATCAGACGGCCACCAATAACGAGATCAAGCGCGCCTTTCGCACCCTCTCGATTGTCCTGCATCCCGACAAAAATCCGTCCGAGGATGCCAACATCCAGTTCCGGAATCTCGTCTCCATCTACGAGGTGCTAAAGGACTCCTCCAAGCGGGAGAAGTACGACAAGGTGCTCAAGGAGGGCATGCCCAACTGGAAGTCAGCCCTCTACTATTACCGCCGCATGCGCAAGATTGGCCTCTACGAGGGCGCCTTCATTCTCTTCCTAATCATCACCATCGGCCAGTATCTGTTCGCGTGGGCAGCCTATCTGGAGAAGAAGTACACCGCCGAGCAGGTGTTCGGTACCAAGCTGAAGAAGCTCCAGAAGAAGAACAAGAACATCGATATGGACGTGATCCTCAGCGAGATTCCCATGCCATCGCTGCTCAACACGTTGCCCATTCAGATACCGCTGGCCATCTGGAATCTACCCAAGACCATCATGAACGGCTTCAGCAAGGCCAACGAGCTCAAGGAGCTGGCACTAGAGAAGCGCAGACAGTGAGTAGGGAGGCTCTTCCATTAGGGATTCAGACTAAATTTGATCTTATTTGCAGAGAGGTCGAGGCCGCTCGCCGTCAGGAGGAGCTGGAGCGTGAGGCCGAGGAGCAGGCCCGCCTGCGAAAGGAGCAAAAGGAGAATCTGCGCAAGCGCAAGCAGAACAGCAAGGCACCCGAGAAGACCGAGGAGGAGCTGCGCGGCTATTCGCGCATCAATGCCCGGGAGCTGAACGAAGAGGATGCCGTGCGTCCCGCTTCCCAGAAGGTGAACTACAAATACCTAGACTCACGTTCGTTTTACTCATCGCCCAAGGGCGCCCAAATCTTCCAGAGCACTGTGAGCGGCGGCTTCTGGACGGACGAGGATCTCACCGAGCTGATACGCCTCGTGAAGAAGTATCCTGGTGGGGCGGGCAGTCGCTGGAACACCATTGCCGAGTCCATGAACCGCAGCGTCCAGGAGGTCACCTTCATGGCAGCCAAGATGAAAGAGAATGGCTACCGCATACCCGGCCAAACGGAGAGCGTGGCCGAGCACCTCGTGCAGGAATCACAGCAGGCGGTGCGCAAGGAGAAGGTAAAGAAGTCCGCAACTGCGGCAGCGGCGGCACCAGCCACTGCCAGCAGCGAGAAGAGCATGCTGATACCGGAGACCAACTGGACGCAGGAGCAGCAGCGCGCTCTGGAGGCGGCCATCGTGAAGAACAGGAAGACGGCCAGTGGTGATCGCTGGCAGAAAATCGCCAACAGTGTGCCGGAAAAGACCAAGGAGGAGTGCCTGGTGCGCTACAAGTATTTGTGCGAGCTGGTCAAGACCCAGAAGAAGGCCGAGGAGGCGGAAGTCAATGCAGAGCTCGAGGAGGAGCTGGCTCCAGAAGAGGAGGAGGCCCCACCAGCGGCCGCACCAGCCGCAGCAGCAGCAGCCCCAGCATCAGCGGCGTCCAAGAAGCTCAGCAAACGCGAGCAACGTCGCCGCAAGCAGAATTACTCCACCAGCGAGGATTCGGATGAGGATGTATATCAGTACGAGATCAGCTAGTCGCCAACAAATTCCCCGGTGGATACCCAATCCTCCAGCAACTGCAACCGCAACTGCAACTCGCGTGGCTCAAAACAAACTTAGTTGTAATAAAACGATTTTTTAATATACATGTAATTTGCATTCAAGCAAAAAGACTCCTCCTCTGCGGCTATGGATCCGAATGACAGACAGAGCTTCGAGGAGCTAGCCAGGATCACATTTATCCAGGATACCCAATGTCCCATACTTGAAACGCTTCTCTCTTATGTTTTCTGTACATATATTTTTTGTAATCAATTCAAATCAAGAATTCCATTTGCCAAAAGTAAAACAAAAATGCGAATTGGGCAAGTGGCCAGACATCACGCGTCTTTTCCATGGGCCCTCGGACACTCGACCAACAGCACCCACCCGCCCCTTGATGATTGGACCGATAAGATAACAAAATGAAGCGAGATCTATTGGACACTCTTAGCCACTAGTCAGAGCTACGCTATTGGATGCAGAAAGAAAGTTTTGTGTATCGGTTAAAGTATGTATAAGTAGAGCCGCGGCCCTTGCTGCGTCTCACAGCATTTCCTCCCGTTGTAATTCGTTTTGGGATCAACTTTTAATAATAGTAATAATACAAGATTCAATCCTGCTTATCCGAATCATTGATGGCCAGTATGGACTCCTTGCTTATCTCCAGGAATGAAGTCTGCGACATCTCCGTGTCGTCCTCCTCCTCCTCCTCGATCTCCATCTCGAATATGGTCATCTTGCGCTTGCGATCCGAAAGCACTGTGGCTACCTTGCGGCTGCCGGAGACGGCCAGCATTTCGCAGACACCATCAAGGCCCTTGAATGCAGCTGCCTCGGGTATGTCGTGAATGCTATGCGTTACAGTGGCATCCGGCAGATTCATCAGCGTGGCAAGATGATGCTGGGTGCTTTGATTGCGGGCCGCACTGAGGGAGAACTGAATGAAGTAGCTGTGCGGGCGAACGCCGGGCATGGAGGAGGTGCTCTGGGCCAGCATGGAGAGCGACGACTCGTTGTAGAACTGCAGATCCACGAAGCGCAGATTGTAGTAGTCCTCGTGCAGCTGGGGGGTGAAGGGACCGGGCTGCAGCTGGACGCGAGTGCAGCGCAACAGGCAATCCTCGGCCCGACTGAACTCCAGGACCATGGCCTCCTGCCAGCTGATGGTTACAGCTAGCATATCGCATCTGCCGGCCTCATGGACATAGTAGCTGCAGGTGACAAAATCCTGCTCCTCCTCGGGCTCCATGGGCGGCAGCTGGCAGCAGACTACGGCCGTGCTGAGCTTAAAGCTGGCGCTAATGCTCTCCGTTGGCTTGTGGAAGACAGCATCGATGGCATTGAACATCTTGTCGCGCTGCTGCACCAGCGACAGCTTCTTGTCGTGAGGCACAAACAGCGGACACTGGCCCAGGCACTCGTTCTCGGCCAGCATCTGCTCCCACAGCTGATTCGGATCCACGGGATAGAGCTGCGTGAGGCAGGCATTCTCCAGATACTGACCCACACGCTCCAGATTGAATTTGCTGCGTGTGGGCACACCAGCACTCGGTAGCTCGGCATCCTCATCCTCATCGCTGCCATCGTCCAGATCCGGCTCCATTGCACAGAGCAGATCGGCCAGGGCCACGTTCTCCTCCTCGCTGAGCACCATCTCGTCGGGTATCTCCTGGTGCGACAGTCGCAAAATGGTGAATATCATCCAGGCATGGAAGAGCTTCATATCATTCACCAGCGAATCGATGGTACGCTGCAGTTCGTGCACCTTCAGATAGAACGCACCACAGGCACGCATAGCCTCAACGGCCACCTCTGGTGAGATGAGAGACTGCAGGAGGACAGAGATTAGATGACATCTATAAAGGATCAGGCTTCGGCTTCAAACCTCAAAGAAGTGCGACATGCGACCAAAGCCTGCGATTGTGTTGAGAAAATAAAACATATTGATGGCCGCTCCATTGAGCTGCTTGAAGACCAGCCCCTGCAGATTGTTCAGGCTGAGATCCACCGAATTGGCTATCTTCTTGAAGCCCTTCTCCGAGAGTGTGCTGCAAAGTGGACAGACCAATGAGGACTGGAAGCTGTTGAGGGAAACGCAACTCACTCGAACAGAAATTCCTCCACCTCGAAGGTGGCAAACCCAAAGACATGAAGCTCCAGAAAGTTGGCGGATATCATGCCGTATGCCTGCGAATTGGCATATTTTGTCAGTTTGTTGTCCATTTCCAGCTGGACAGTCTCCCAGGCCTCCGTCAGGCATTGCTGTGTGTCATTGATGTAGCTACCAAGGTCCGAAAATGTTAGAGAATAATCAGTGTATACACAGTCATCGGGGGCACCTACTTCTTTGTCTCTAGAATGTGGGCACAGTGCGTGGCCAGCTCCAGCATGGGGGCCATGCAATCCTGTAGAACCTGATTGTGAAAGTGCAGCATCTTCAGCTGTTGGCCATCGCGCAGCAGCGCATAGATGGCATTGAAGTCCCCGTTCAGCCGCACATCGTACACATCGAACTGCTCCGGGTGCAAGACGTGCTGGGTGAGATCGATGCTGCCCGCCTGGAGGGCGCCCAGCAGCAGCAGATGGACTTTGCCGCTGCGCATGATCACCACCAGAAAGCAGGGCGATCCCTTGGGGAAGGACTTCTGGTCGAGTGACTTTAGGCACGGATCAATGTTCGTCAGCGGCTGTAACTTGGGCAGGAATCGCTTGTGCTTGTCCTTGGCGTTGCAGGTGTAGCTGCCCAGCGTCTCCTGGCAATTGATGGCCTTGCTGAAGTACACCTTCTTGATGTCGTCGTCGTAGATCAGCCCTGAAATGATTGTCTCGCTCTCGGCATCCAGCAGAGCCACCTTTCCATTGCTGTAGCCCACGGCCAGCAGCGTTTCGTCCATTTGCCAGCTGAGGGAGCGCACTCGGACATCTTCGCCGGGCGTGGGGAAGGTAACAATCTTTTGCCAGTTCAGCCGCTGGATGACCACCTCGCCTGGTTTATATGGTAAACTTGTGTGTTAAGTCCAAGCGAAGAGCAGTGCGCGTAGGTTTGATTAAGCACAGCTTACCCTTTTCCGTGCCGTAGGCAATAAGATCCATTTTGTTGTTCCACTCCATGCGCTCCACAATGCAGGTCATGTTGCGCGCACCGAGCAGCTTCATGGAGCTTGCCTGGGCCATTTTTGCTGCTTTTCAATCCAAATTCCAATGCAGATCATCCAAAAAATTGCATCAACAGCAGTTCGGTGCTATTTGTTTATAATTTGCCGGCGTTTCTATCGGTCTAAAAAATGTTCTGGCGCAGCCTATCGAGCCGGCAAATGCCAAGATATATTGAATAAAAGGTGCAGTAACTTTGACCTAAGGCCAGGCCAGTTCAGTTCAGTTCAGTTCAGATTATTTTGACATATTCAACCTAGATCTTCTATAAAATTGCATCAATAGAAAATTAGCAAAGAAACCATATGCTGTGGTCATTTATGACCGCACCTTTCACCGAATAAACCTTGCGAATACCAAAGAAAAGGAGGCACAACAGAAGGGAGAATAAAAATCAAGAACAACAATAGAGGGAGAGATATGCGTACATTTTGTGAATTGTATTTTATTCGAATACAGAACATTATATTTTGTTTAGGTATTTGTGGGCCGGATACTGCGAGTCCCAAGTAATGCCGGGAATATCTAACATATTCCCGTCGGGAGATATTTTACACATATATTAAGATTGTGAGACTGGTTAAACTATATGTATGTAGTTATGCATTAAAACAAAAAAAAATAGTTAAATCAAACTATTTTGCCCCAATGGCGTGCATCGGTTTTTAGATCCACTTTCTTAATTGGTAAACTAATTTCTATGTTTATGTTTTGTATACAATCACTAAGCAAACAACATATAGATTGTTCAGACTTAGTGATACAATGCTAGATTATTTCGAATTGGTTTAGTCGTCGGCATCACCGACTCCAAGCTGGTTATCATCGTTATTGGTGCTGTCGGCAGGACTGGCCTCGACCTCGGGCCCCGCTTCTGGTTCTGCCTCCGGCTCGGCCTCAGCCTCGGCCTCCTCTTCCTCCTCCTCGTCCGGTCCGCCAGCAGTGCTGCCCCCAGGAGTCTCGACGCTGCCTGGGTTAGTGCCAGTTCCAGAGCCGCTGCAGCCCATGCCGTCGCCATCAGCGCCACCAGTGCCGTTGCCATTGCCAGTGTGCCAGGTGAGGCGCTCCTCGTAGAACGAAATCACAACCTGTGGGCAGCGCTCGTTGGCAACTTTGGCAGACACCAGATCTGCATGATCGCTGCCCTTCCACTTCATCAGGAACATGAGTTGGCCCAGCGAGTCGGTAGCGCCGAGTATCTTTGACGGCACCAAACCGCGCTCAAAGCCGATCAGCTTACGGGTCTCTTCGGTTTCGTCTTCCATAAATGATTTGCGCTTGCTGCGAATGTTTTCTGGTGTGGAGACTGTTGCTACGCGCTTCTTGGGCTCCTTCTTCGTTTTCAGCGACTCCTCGAAGGTTGATATTAGGTCGGGGCAATCAAGATTTTCCACAGGCTCCCAAGTATTTTCACTGCGTGGATAGCCCTTCCACTTTAAATAATATTCGGTGCGACCGTTTACCAATCGTTTGTCTTCCACGCGTTCTACGGAAAATTCGGCCATTTGTGTGATACGAGAGGCAATTGTTGCAAGTAATTTTGCTTTTCTGCTGAATTGTGCAGTTAGTTTATGCGTCGCTTGCACGTATAGTGATGGGGAGTTCGGGCTACAATACCATCGAGGGCACCCTTGATAATATCGCTGGATTTTGATATGTGCAATAGATCAATGTTTTTTTTAGCAATGCTGTAGTAATATCACAGTACACTATCCACAAAAATTATGTTAATGAATTTATCGAATCCACACTTTTTATTTTATTTAAAATATTTCAAAAGTTTTCGATGGGTATATCGATGGTGGTACCATCTACCATCCCTAGCAAGAAAATGTTGCAGTAAATTATGTTTCACGAGCCGACTTCTTACGCAGCTCTCGAAATCAAATACAGAAAATACATCAACTTCAAATAAAATGTTTCCATTAAAAATGTATTTGAAATGAATATTTATTTTCTATTGGATACACTCATCGATATCAGTTTGCGATGATTGCAGCATTTCGATAGATTATCGATGGTCGACGTGTTGCACGTGCGTTTGTTTGCATTGAAATAAACAAATTTAAATTAATTAAATTAAATTAAATTAATTTAATTAAATTGAATTAACTATCTTTAAACAAATAAACAAAAACCAACCAAGATGGGCGAGTTTATAGCTGAAATGCAGGAGCGCCTGCTGCCGGAGTACGAGCAGATGAAGCACTATAACGTCTTCACGCCGGATCAAGTCAGGTAAGCGCCTAGCAATCACCACTGACCCACAGGCCCTTCAATTCAACCTGTTGCTGATTTGCTTCCAGAGAAATAGTGAGCCGGCGAGAGCGTTTATTCCTGAAGATAACTAAAAGCCACCTGGCTGTCGGCGATTATCTAGAGTTCATTGTCTACGAGAAGCAAATGTACAAGACACTCTCGGATAAGGAGAAGATGATGCACATAAAGCTGACCGGCCTGAAGAACTCCATATCCATACGCATCATGCGTCTCTACAGGGAAGTGTTGGGCAAGTTCACCCACGACAGACGCCTGTGGAGCAATTGGATCAAGTTCAGCAAAAAGTCCGGTCCACAGGAGGTCGCAGGCATCTATGAGAAGATGCTGCTGGTAAGCATTAAATCGACACAAAAACATCAACTATAGTGCTCAACTTCCTCTTAGTACCATGGCGATGATCCGAACTTTTGGGTGGACGCCGCCCTGTGGCTCTACGAATACAATCGCCTCAATATAGATCGCGTGAAGGACATTCTGCTGCGTGGCCTACAGCGGCATCCCGACTCGGAGGCTCTCAACAAATGCTTCTTCGACATTCTGCTAAAGGAGGCAGCTCGGGCCGATCCTGAGAAAAATCTCGCTGACAACACTCTGTCCGAGCAGGACATTAAACTGGAGCGGGTGGAGGCCGTCTATCGCAACAGCATGGCAAACATTACGAGTTTGGACTACTTTGTGAAGCTGCTGGAGAGCTGCGAGGATCACCACGAGATGACCCTCAAGCTGCAGCGTCTCATCATCGACGACATGCAGGAGAAGTTCCCGCGCGAGCCTGGCCTCTGGGATTTGGCGGCGCAACGTGAGCTGCGTGGCTACCATCTCGGGGACGCCGACGAGGAGCCAGAGAACAATGAGGAGGAGCCAGCCAGCAAGAAGTCTCGTTCTGCCACCAATACCCGCTCCCTAAAGCGTCGCATTCAGCTCTGCGTGACCGTCTACAAGTCCGCCGTGGAGGTGCTGCAGACACAGGATATGTGGAGTCTCTATCTGGATGCCATGCTCGCTCTAAACAGCGACGGAAAGGCGGAACGAGCCCTCAAGCAGCAGTGCCTGGCCGATGCCCTGCAGGATGGCCATCGCTCGAAGCTGATGCACGTGCGGCACTATGCCATCCTGAAGAAAATGCTCAGCAGTGCGCCGAGCGGGCGAGAAGCCGCTGTTACCATTCTTACGGAGGCCCTCAAGAACGATGCATCGGTGGAGATGCACCAGTTGCTGTTGGGCACGCACGTGCAGAATGACAGCGAGTCGCTGATCCATGAGATGTTCAACAAATTCCAAAGGACCATGGGCCCCGAAGCCCTGCCGCTGTGGCAGATGGTCATCCTCTATTATCGCACACGTCAGGATAGCCTCGGCAGGAAGCGACTGGAAGATATCTACAGGCTAGCCACAGCCTCCGCCTGGCCGGAGTTCTTCGAGCTGCGCTCCGACTATTTGCGGTATCTCTGGCATGAAGAGTCCGTCGATGCAGCGCGCACGGAATACGCCAAGCTGGCCCTACAGCCGCCCATGTCCCTGCAGCTGCATCGCACGATGGCCCAGCTCGAGAGCAGCCTGGCAGTGCGCGTATGTAAACCATTTTATGCCCAATTCTATATATATATAATTGTTCGTGCCTCCCTCTCTCTGCAGGACAAGGCGGCTATCAAGTACTGGCGCATGTGTTACGAGTTCATGGCCGTTTACTTTGGCAAAACGGAGCCCAGTGTCTGGGTGGAGTATCTTACTTTTGAGCGGGACCATGGCGACGCGAAGAACCTTTCCCTGCTCACCCAGCGCGCACTCACCACCCTGGAACCCCGGTACGTGCCCGCCTTCGAGGCGGAGCGTGCCCTGGCCTATGTGGGCGCTGCAATCGTTGGCTAAGAAATCATCGACTAGGCATAAGTAAGGACTAAGCACTAGTAAGCCTATAAAGTAAACCTTTTCTTTTTTTTTGTAATCTGTATATTGAGTTTCCTCGACTTGGCCCTTGTTACATAATTAATTTTATAATATTCTGCTATTGATTGTGCAAAACAAAAGTGTTTAAAGTTAGCTGTAGCTTAAGATGAAGATCCCTACAACATTTTTTGGCAAATGTTACAGGTATTAAATAGTTTCTTAAGTGAAATGATTTATTGGAATATTCTGTGGCTCTCTTTAAGGTGGAAAACTATTTCATTTTGTATATTTTATATTCTTATAAGCTTACAATTTTGTTGTGGTACATCATTATCAAGAAGTCATTGTTTTGGCTACTCTTCTTTAATTATATTTTGAAAACAAATTGCTATGGACATTTTAATGATTGCAAAAATCTTACAATTTATTGGATAAGTTATTTTAACTTGGCATAGAAGGTTTGATAATTTCTATAAGAATTGGCGAATCATATTCCTACTCCGGGTATATTATTACCTAAAAATATGAATGGACAATCGAGTTAAAATCAATTTAAATTTTCTTTCAAATGAATATTTTCCTAGAAACTTACTTATCCCTCACAAGGTTTTGTATTTGCATCAAAGTCTCAGGTGCTAATATAACTTCTTCAACTCTTAGGGAAGCAGATGGCTATTATGGCTCCGAAAATGATACATAATGATACCTTACAGGCCTATACCTATGTAAACAATATGTTGTTATCCGCCAGAATATATTCTTTCTTCAAGCAAGTTTTTATAACGTATAATTTCTCTGAACAGAATCATTTTTGTCACTTTTTAACAGTCCACAGTGAACCCTAATTGACCCTAATAATATAAATCCTATGCGGATTCTATAATGTCTTCAGAGCTTTTCTTGCATTCCCCTAAAATGTATTTGGGCTTCAAAAAGTTCGTAACATGGAATTAACAAATTTCTGTAACTACTTTAGCATCCACACATTTTTCTTTTTCTAGAAACCTATTTGTCTTTTTTTAATTATATTTTGTATGAACGGGCGAAAATGAAGTCTTAATATCTTTGATATGATCATTTTCTATCCTGAATTTCAATATCTTCTATAATCAAAATCTATAGGATGTAAAATATGAGCCAATCTCGTTGAAATTGGGTGAGTTTTCAGAGTTAATTTCATTCCTCCAACGTTATGCTTGCACTCTACATTTTGTGTTTTTCTCTCCCACTGCCCTCGCACAGTGTATCCTTTCGATGAGAGTTGGAACCTGCTAATAGCGTGTCGGCCGGCAAAGGCTAACTCCCTGATACCATCTCCGTTCTCCCCGTCTGCTGCTGCTGACGCGTTTCGAGGCTGAGTCGCTGCCGCTGCCACTGCCACTGCCACTGCCTGCGTTAACGCTGACGCCAGCGCTGTTGCTGTCGCTTGCCCGAGCTTTGGATGCGAGTGGCGGCAAAGCTTTCGTCACTTCGTTTGCGTACGCCGTGGAAACAACACGCACTTTCAAACTCATACCCAGCACACTGCGAGATACAATCCCAATTGAACCGATCCTAAGTTCAGCTACATTTGCATTTGCATCTCAAATCGAATCGAATCGATCGCCATGGAGTTCAACAATCGTCTGCTGCTGAAAATCATTGAGCTGGTGAGCAGCCCCAAATATTCTGATCTCTATTTTTTTTCCAAAATTTCTATTTGTGAGTGTGTTGTGCATTGTATCTGTATCTCTAAGTTTCTTTCCTTCCTGTGCTGTGTGCTGTGCGCTTTATAACCTGTCTTTCGTTTACAATTTCATCCCTGGCCTTGGAAGCAAACAGAACGCCAGCAACAGAACCGGTTCCCCCCCCCTCCTTTGTATTATTCTGGACCAAAACAAATCCCATGACTTCATTGTACATACTCTGTGCATAGGAGGGTACTACATGTTAAAGGTTTCGCCACAGACGTTTGTCTCTTTATAAAGTTTTGCCTTCGAATTGCGAATTTTTAAGGCATATTGTTGTATATTGTCACAATATTTAGCAAATATCTGGTTTTGGGCCGTAGCAAGGTTTCTCCAGATATTAGATCGCACTTTTTGCTGTTGTTTCTAGGACTGCTACTTCTTTATTTCATTATAGGTCTTGGCACATTATTCATTAAAGTTCCATGGAAAATTTTATTTAAAATTTAAAATTCTTCAAAACTTACTCCTCATCGTAGAATATTTGTACAGCAAGTAATTGCATGAATCAAAATTGTAATTCTGTTCTTTTAATATTGTTGCTATAAAATTCGTTGTACATGTACAATTTTTAAACTGAAATAGCTCTCAAATTCCATGCATCACTGTTGGGAGATCTACTCTCCCAGTCCCAGTCTGCGAAGTGTATTCCTAGCTTCGGCCTTCAAAGCGCGGGCATTTCCTGAAACGAATTTGCAGTTTTGTATCTCTTTTTGTCTTTTTTTTCTTGTTTTTGTTTTTGTTTTGGAGTTGTTGCGTAGTTGTTTGGTTAATGCGTGCTCTTGGGTCGCGTTGTTTCGGTGTGAGTGGAGCAGCGGTGGTTTGGGTTCCTTTGTACTCAGCCCGTAGACCGGTGATGTCATCGGCTTAGATGAATTGCTACGTAAAGCCTAATATAATATTCGGTCATGCCTGCCCCTGGGACGACACAAAAGAAGGCGAGAGATGAAAGAGAACTTGATTTGTCTTCCGCTGGCAGAAGCGGAATGGCGCTTAGAATGGGCGGATTCCACTGATGATCTTCTCCGATATGATGTCACCCACGCTGCCTCGCGCTCGCACTCGCATTCGCATTCGCACTTGGACTCGCTTTCTGCCACTCCTCCGATCCGATCCGATCCGATCTGTTCTGCTCTGTTCCGATATGTTCTGGGGGGGAGGGCAGTTCATTCTTTTCTATTTATTTCAATTTTCTGGCTCTTTGACTCAATTCAAATTGTTTTGTTAATTGGCCAGGTGGGTTTATATGTGAAATTATACTTATATGGAAATTTCCCCTCTGACAAATTGTCGAAGCATTTCCATTTCCATTTTCATTATTTTTATTTTGCGAAATTGTAAATTGGCAAATGTGCAAAACAAGTGAAATGCGTTCGTGGTCAAGCTCAATTTTCTCTGAACCTCAATTAAACGATGGATTGGATGTACATTTTTGCTCCATTCCATCGCATTCACTCATTAATCATTATATGACATCATATTATAAAGATTCTGCGTGCGATTAATGGGCAGAGTAGAGGCATGCCCTAAGCCAGTTCTATGGAAGACACATGGGCCACAAAATGCCTGCTTCAGCCACTGATTGAACTGCCTGCTGGCTGAGAGCAATTAAGTAGAACCTATAACTGAAATGATTAGTATCTGCAGAAAATAGTTGGAGTTTTCCAGCATATCCTTGTCCTTTAGAACTGTTTAAAGTGCAGATAGATTTGAAATGATTTTGTTTGCTGAAGTACGGGCAGCATTCGTTTATTTGCTATATTATTCATTATATGAATAGCGCGAGTGAGAGTGCGGACTACAGTACTTGTATTTGCAATGCTGAGACATCTGCTTCGACCCGCCGACTTTGACTTGTTTATTTACTTTCATCTGTTATCAGGCAAACGGATGAATGAGTCAAAGCGTCGATCGGAGCAGACATACTTACTGAGTAGGTTCTATATGCACTGGCAGGTTGAACGTGCGCCTATTCTCAGTATTTTTTAATGAAAAGAAATTCTTACGAACTACGAAAATCTGTTGCACCCAGAAAAATCGACATGCCAACCGAAGGGCGCAATCCACTTTATTCGTTTTCAGTTTTGAAAGATTTAAAAATATGTAAGCCATTATAAAGAGTGGCTCTAAGGTCTGCCAACCGCTTTCGTTCTCAAATATTGCAACATTGAGTCTGCGATCTGCTCCTCGCTTTGAATGCCACTTTTTCTGATGATTATATCCACACACATTAATCCCATCAACCGAGTGACGACGACCCACTTGAGGCGCACTCGTAATTTGTTGCAATGCGGGTCATGTACGTCTCTCCCGTCCCTGCCACACCCACAGAATCGCAGTGCCGCAGCTCAAAGCTGAATGGAGTGCCGCGATCACGTTTCATTTGGCTATTGCACTGACTAATCCGAACCAGACCCCGGATTGGGACTGAGAGCTAAAACGGCAGCAGCAGCAGCAGCAGCAACAACTACAAATGATGTCATCACACTCACATGGCCAAAAAGTAAAAAACAAAACAGCAAAAAATGCCAGAGAGCATTACGCATACGCATACCGCCATGTGCGATCCGCCTAAAGGTCGACTGGCCGATCCGACGGTCGGGACGCCGCGCCGGGCGGATTGCATTGAGTAAACAACAACCAAACAGTCGGCGACTCATAAAAAAACAGAACGCCCTGGGAATATCTAATGGCTAATGGCCCAAAGGCCGGCCATTCTGTTCCCCCTGATTATCTATTCATCTAACTATCTGTCTATCCATCAGATTACTCATCCTGATCCCTCAGTATTGGTGGGCCCTCAGGCTGCACGTTCTGGTTTGTGGCCAATACTTGTCTCACACCGCTGGCCTTGGTCATGGGAGAAAATAAAGCGAAACAAAATAGTTCACAAGATACGAGGAGGCGGCACCGCGCCACCAAACTCAACTTGCAACGCCAGTCGTAAATATATTTACGAGCTAATAAATGTTTTAGCTGCTGCAAATCTGTGCCTTCCCTTCTGCCAGATACATTCGGGTTTTTTTTATTTTTTTCTAGAATTTTGTTGAACTGATTTCGAGGTGGCCGAGACCCTGTGTTGTCTCCGCCTTCTGGTGCCCCGTTGGCATGTCAGGTGCTCCGTGCGAGTATAATGAATGGCAATATCAATTGGAATTGGGGGAATAAAATTGATCTATGGGCTTTGCATGTGGGCTCCACTGGTAAACGTGGTGAATGGTAAGAGGGTTCGTTTCCCTGTCTGGGGCTCTATTTACTTTTGGGTTAATATTTCGTGCAGAGGGTTTCCCCTTGACAATGACGACCCCGAATCAACTGGTGTTTTTGCTATGGGAGGGGCAATGGATACAATAAATGGCAGGCCGAAATGTAAACAGTTCTTAGTCATATGTGAGACTAAAGATATAGTGAAACGTTTACGTTCGTTCGTATTTCGTTCATTCATGCAAAACGATGAAAACACACGGACAAAAATGAACATAGAGCGGATGCTGGAAAAATGAAATTTGCAGCAGAAGTAGGAAAATATTAAAGATTTTATTTGCATTTTCTTTGCTCTGCAATTGAATCCAAACTGCCTTCAAATTGAATGGCCCCCCTGCTGTGATTCCTACCCACATCTGTTGCAGAAACTATTCCCAATGGCCAAAGTCTACTTCCCTTCCGCTACGTTTATCCATAAATATCATTTGTTTGCCCAACACTTTTCCATTATATATTTTTGGGGGGGGAGATAGTGTCATATTTATGGAGCCACCGTCGTGCCCCCCGGCACGATTTATGGGCGTGACAATTAAATAATAAGGAATGGCACAACAACTATAGATACATGGAGATATTATAAGATATCTGATGGATATATGTGTGAAGGTGGGAGGCGAGTGCAAACATTCGGTAATTATTGACACACATAATTGCTGTGCTGAACTGCGTGTGCTGCTGGGTGTTTGCTGTCTGCGGAAAAGTGGGGGAAAGTCCACATTTAGATACAAATATGCGCGGGAGATACTGTGCCACACTCACAACCCATCCACCAAATGATATTTGTTATGGCTAATGCACGAGGCCAGCAGCGAGCAAATAAAGATATGGGAACATGGAAATGTGTATCCCATTCCCATTCCCACTCCCATTTCAGCGAATACTCTCCACTAATGACCTCTTGGGTCTGTCTCCTTGCATTACAAAATCAACATAATACTTTGAGGCTGCATCCTGGGCACACGAAGGACAAACCAATTAGCGGCAGCGTCTCCTAATTGATTGATGGTCGCTGCAGGGTGTGCCCACTGTTGACACTTCCTCACCGCTAAATAGCTCCTCCCCAATCAGGCACTCGACACGCCATATCGCTACCACATTTATCGCCCATCAATATCGAAATCATTTTCATACTTGATAAGCAAATTGGCGTCGTCCACTCGTGTGGGGCTTTTCTGCTACTTTGCTCGCAATTCCTCGATGATGATATATGGATGGGAGCCCTGACATGAAGGGCCACCTCGCAATGACAGCCACTTGAGCTGGCCTATTTGATTAACAATTAAATGTCGGCATTGATCAATGAAAACGGAGCACTCCCCCACAAGACATGTCAGGTCAGCCACTGGCACAATGCTGCCAGATGGTGCTCCCTTTTAGCCCAGTTTTAAACACTTTCAAGACTGCCCGTCCCGCCATTAGGGCAAGTGTCTGTTTATGGCCTAATTTCCTGTCCTGTGCTGTCCTGTCCACACCCTGCGCCATGAACCAGAGCATATGGCCGAAATTACAACCCATTAAATGCATGACGCACTACAATTTATCAATCGATTCTCGTGAAGCTTTCACAAAGGGAATCAACTGGAGACGGGCACATGGTTGCAAGGGATATTTATTATTAAATTAAATAAATAAACAAATATTAGATACTCCCATCGCTTTGTGGAGGAATAGTTGGAAATCTTTGAGCTAAAATCTGAGAAATCTATCTGAGAAATCTATCCGCCTGTCTCCTGTCGCCGTTCCAGCGTCTGTCTGTCTGTCTGTCTGTCTACCTATCAGTCTGTCCGTGCCTGTGCCTAATCGAGTACTCAGATACTGAGAGCGAAACCCTTTCCCGAACACAGGCCTTCACCGCCACGAGCATCGTGCTGATCGAGAGCGTGGGGGACCACAGATACAGCAGCCAGGCAATGCTGGTGTGCGGCACCCTCACCGGCTACGCGATCATCTGTGCCACACTGGGCCTTGGTAATGGACGCAGTCCTTGAGTCCACGAGTCCAGCTGTCAATCTATTGAATCGGTACCGATCCGTCTTTCAGGTCATCTGGTGGGAGCGAACATTGACAAGCGCATCGATGTCCTGTTCTCGGTGGCCGCCGTGATCCTCTTCATATCCAGTGGGGCCGTCATCCTCGACCGCTGGCTGGACGCCTATGAAAAGGACAGCGACAAGAACAGTGTCCTGGCAGCGGCAATATTCTGTTTGACCAACGGTGCCATCTTTGTGGGCGATACCTTTGTAGTGCTGAATGCCTGATCAAATAAAATCCAGCTACAATGAATTGCCAGAGAATTGTTTTAACTGACTTCAACAATAAAACTAACCAGAACCCGAGACTAATTTTTGCACCGTTTTCTAGCAATCTTCTAACGATCTTTCTACTCTCTTCTCTTCTCTTCTCTTCTCTTCTCTTCTCTTCTCTTCTCTTCTCTTCTCTTCTCATCTCTCTGTTCTGTTCTGTTCCCACAGGCCATCGCCATTGCCTGCATTGTGATGTACGAGGTGGATGGTGCCCTCTCATCCCGTCCCCTGATCGTTTGCGGCACCATCGGCGGCTTCACGATCATCTGCGGCGTTCTGCTGATCGGTGAGTGTTCTGTTCTGTTCTGTTGTGACTGTGATTAGCCACGGATCGTTGGATCGCTGGATCGTTGGATCGCTGGATCGTTGGATCACTGAATATAAATCCCAACCCCGTATTTATCTGCATTTTCTGTTGCAGGTCATGTGATCAACTCTCTGGTGGAGAAGCGCCTCAATGCCTTGATCTCGCTGATCGGCTGCATTCTGTTTGTGGCCTCTGGTGCTCTGGTCATCGATGAGTGGCATGATGCCGTGCTGCAGAAGGATAGGAAGCGCAATGCCATTGCCGCTGGCTCCCTGATGATCATCAACGGCGCTGTCTTCCTGCTGGACACCCTCTCCATCTGCCGAACGTAAAGAGTTGCTTCTCTCATTCTGCCCAACCAACCAACGAACCAACCAACCAATCACTTATGCATCCATAAACACGCTTCGTCGTCGTTTGTTGTCTAAAATTCTCATGGCTTCTGTGTGGATCGTCGTAAATGCGCTGAGAAGAGTGAAAAATGAATCTATGTACACTCCCTGTGTAGCCTTTTTTTTGTTTTTGATACCATTATATTTATATGTATGTACGTACCTCCAATGTATATGTATACAAGAATATCTATCCCATTTATGTAGCACTTAAGCCTATCTCAGATACGCACGAATCAGAATCAGAATCAGAATCAGAATCGTACTTCAAGTATACCAAGTGTAACGAACAAAGGGCATTATTCTCTTGCAACAACTGAATATCAAATTATTTACCGGAATCCATTAAATATATGCACACATACAACACTTATCTGTCTTCGTATTTGTACTCGTACTCAAAGTATATTATGCTAAACACACACACAACATCTGCTGGTCATGTCTTCTTATATCATCATAATTGCCCCGCTCCTCGCTTCACACAGACAATTGCCCATAATTGCGAGCACGAGGGGCATGGCTCAGGCACACACGAGAGTGTTTCTTGGGAAAGACCAGAGACTCTTCTCACATAAGAGCCAGCCGCCAGCAGCCAGCCGCCAGAGCCTGCCGTCACGTGCCAACTGTTGCAAAACCGAACCTGAACCCTGGCAGAGGTAGAGAACCTCACCCCCTCCATCCCACTGGAAAGGTTGTCAACTTTTCACATTGCCACTTTCTCAACTGTTACAAAGTAAAGGGATGGATGGATGCCCGTGCTCCCCTCTGCCAGCTGTCCCAAGAGTGTCAATCCATTCACCCAGATGGGGTGTACGAGCACAGGCTGCCATGCCCTATGAAATATCAAACAGTTGAAGAGATTTTCAAGTCCATGCTCTATTGGGTTTCTTCTGGGTAGTAAGAATATTCTCTATATATTTTAGATTCCTTATATTGTCTGGAATTGGAATACTCATGGCATTGTTGTTCTAGCATCTTCATTTGTGTTCGCTCTTTTGTACGCTTCGACTGTCTGTTGTTGTTCGATTTTGTTTCAGAAATCTCTTGCCAAAAAATGACTAAAAACCAGGAAAAGTTTTCCATGGCAATAAGATATTTTTTTGTAGATGTGCCCAAGTAAATTGTCCTTTGCTCTTGACAAAAGCCATGAAATTAACTGAAAAGAATGCTTGACATCCATCATATTTCATCGGATTTAAAGGGTATTCAAAATTCGCTGCTTGGAGGTGGTGCTGTGCGCCCTCTCCCTTCTCGTTTGTCTGTTGGCCTGTTGATGCTACTCACTCATGTTGCGGGCTTATTATAATTAAGCAATTTATTTAATTTCTAATTATTTCTCATCCCATCTACCCCATGACAACTATGCGAAAAAATGATATAAAAACACAACCACAACAACCGCAAAATAGACGCACGGTGGTGCCGGTCTTGGCGGAAGAGCCTAGAAAAAATCAAGTTGAGATAAATCGCTTTTGAGATCGCCACTGAGATACAGATGCAGGCCCTCGCACCTCACCCACCCCACCGAAGACTTATGTAAAACAGAGTTGTGATTTTATATTTATTTTGTTTGATTTTTTCTTTACTAAATGCACAAATATTTCCTCATCTACAGTGCGACCTCTAAAAAGTGTATATTTTGTTTGGGAATTATGATCTTCTGCGGCCCAGGCCATAATCGTCTGTCATAGTTGGCCGCCATTGCCTCGAACTTGAATTTGAGGGTCAGAGTCACAGGAGGTCATGACTTGTTTCATTTGGGCCTCAACTGAAAAGTAGGAAAAGCACTTGGAAAAGTAGGCTGTAGGAAAACGTCAGACCTGTTCGGCTCATTACTTGTTTGAGAGCAGCGCCCTAAGCATCAGTTTTAGTTTCAGTTTTAGCTTTTTCCAAATTATATTTCACATTTTTTTCCACCAAAATTCTATTTTGGAATAATAATCAAAATTCCTGTAAGATGTCCAAAGCCAAAGAGGATACCAAGAAGATCATGACTTGCGACTTTGAAATCAAGGGAAAAATCCCTAAGGAGGCGTTCGAGATGTTCGCTGCGGCCCAGGCCAAGATCCTGGGATTGCGCGGCTACATCACCCAGGTCTCTGAGGAGTGCTTCAAGGGTCAACTGCAGGGTGAGGGCCGTGTCATCGAGGCCTTCAAGCAACTAGTCCTTTCGGCCGCCGAATACGTGGCTGCCGTCAAGGAGTTCGTCATCAAGAACCTCAAGGCCATCGATGACTACACCTACAAGACCTTCGAAGTGAAGGAAAAGTAGGATATATTGAAGCTTGGCAATCACCAAGAAAAGCTTGGAAATATGTTGCAGAGACTTCGAGTAACCATCCAGGAATCATCTCATGGGGTGAGTTCTAAGAATTTGGGAGATTTTTTGTTGACACTTTACTTTGATTTACCTGTCACAAGGCGCTGCTCTGACATTCGGTGGAAGTTTTAGCCATTGCACCATACCATTCTACAATAAGTACACACTATGCAATACCCTGACATTTCGAAGCTCGTGAAACCTGCCCCCTGGTTATGCTGTGACAATAAGTTATATTTTTTTTTATTTACAACACTTTATACACGATCTGAGTTATCCTTGGACGATCTACGAATATCTTAGGGTGAGTACCGAGAAATATGCCACTGCGGAAAACAATATTTTTAAATAATATTCACAGAGCCGCTGCTCCAGCAATTAGTTCGAGTTATCACTAATCTGAATACCAGTTAAAACGATGTTCAATATACGATCTGGAAATATCAGACCTGCCCTCTGGTTATGCTGCAACCATTAGTTTGTGTTCCATTTTCTTAACAATTAAAACACTTTATATACGATCCGTGAGATGTCCAATGCTTAGACGAGCTTTGGGTCTAAAGTTGGTACTTTTGCTCTGAACTCTGAAGGAACATCCAGGAAACTATTGGGTATGCCTTAGATGTATGTTAGTCACATAAGAAAATTCTAATTGATTTGTTCTTTTTTTAGAGCGCTGATGGGAGGCTTTAGTTCTACTTATTGTTTTCACCATGAGTATTTCTACTTGAAAATACACACTGATACACACTACTTCCTTAAGGAGAAACCAGGCCGAGGGAAGACAATCTGGACTTTTTTGTAAAGACTCAGCGGCGGTTCTTGAGATTTGGCCCTTTCAGGACTGTTGCCAGTTATTGCAAATTACACAAACTAAAATTACTCTTGGATAAAGAAATTGGATTATTCATGGATCATTATGGGCTGAAGTACCTCGAATCTGCAGATCTTTCCTAATTCTCTCCTTCAGCGTGCACAATGGGTAATTGACTAGCAATGATTGAGGGTTTTCTATGGATCATTACAGGGATAAAAAAGTGTGATCATCACTAAGAACCTATTTGAGAGAATAAACCAATGTTTTGGGTATTTTTCTGTTAAGAAAACGAATGACCCACGAACGAGAAAAATACGCTAGTCTAGGGTTAATCGCAACTAATAAGCTAATGGCATCCAATGGCGGGAGAGTCAGCCTTGAGAAGAGGACTGCCTGGCACTGTGTGCTGTGTGGAGTGGCGATCGCTGTGATCGGATATCGCATGTTTTAGATTCATAAACCAGCTGCTGCTGCTGCCGGTACATAGAGACTTTGTATATACTTCAGTACGACTTCTACTACCCGACTACTTGGCATGCAAATCGAAGACATGAGATCGACACGATCGAGGGGTGTACGAACATACAAGGCAGCAAAAGCAGCAGCAGCAATGCTGCTGGATGGATGGTTATTTATGTATTGCTTTCTTGTACATATGTATGTACATATATACATATGTATGTACATGTATGTATGTATCTGGATACTCGTATTCGCATTTTGCAGGCTTGTTGCACTCTGTTCCCCCTGCTGGCCTCTTTTGCCACTGTGGTCGGATAATGTCTCTACGATGATATATGGACAGATAATCCATCATGGCCCAAGCAACGTTACCATTTTATGGGTCAATTTGCGGACGGATGGCCATTACAGGTGCGCGTGTCTGCTGCGAGAACTACAACAACCATGCAACAGGTAGCCATCTCTGGCCATTCACTCGTCCAACCCATATGGGAAAATACCGCAAAATTAGAGGAAATTAGCCCCGTAGTGGCCGCCGCTGTTGCTGCTGCTGCTGCGGTCAAATCAGCTGCGTAATTGCTGCGCTGTGGCAACCCTGGCAAGCAGGACAAATCAGCGTCAATGACTGCCGCTTCAGTGATGTCTTAGCTGAAAAGTAAAGCACTTGTTTCTGCATGGTAAAAGTCAAAGAAATTTTGCAGATCACGAAAAACAAAACATGGTAAAGCATGAAATAAAGTAATTTTTAATGGAACTGGGGCCATAAACCGTATTTTTCCGCCAAACAAGCAGCTCTCCTGCGCATCAACAGGGGAACGCCCTTTAGGACCGGCAAGCCCATAAAGCTATATATGTATGTACATATATTAATATTACTGATTGCAGTCCCAAAGGGTGGTATCACCTTGTGTTGTAGCGGCAAAATAGCTAACCGATCAGCACCGATCGTCAGCCACAAAATGGGAGGGAGCCGCAATCCCAGTTGCCGTGGAATCACAGTCGCTGCTCTCCCACTGGTGATACTGCTGCCCGCCTGCTCTCTTCCTACTATTGCTGCCTGCCGCTCTCCCACTGCTGCTGCTGCTGCTGCTGCTGCTGCTGCTGCTGCTGCTGCTGCTGCTCTCTCACAGGTGATTCTGCAACTGCTAGTGCTGCTCTCTCGCAGCTACTGCTCTCTGCGTCTGCGCCAGGTATGGACAATCTCAGCGAGCGCGCTCCCAAAGCTACACGCCAAGAGGCTAGCCAAAAGCTTACTTCACCGAAGAGCACGATGGAATACCCTCTCATATTTATACCATGGACTGCGCTACCCACCCGGCATCTCGCTCGTCTCGGTTCGGTTCGGCTCTGGCTCTGGCTCGGTCCACGGGCACCATGGATAAGTTTGCTTTGAGCGCTCGTACGTGAAAGTCCAAGTCGAAGTCGGCGCTGCGTATGCGCAAAAGACTCTCTGGAATACAATTTGAAAGCGCTGGCGTGCAACGGCTTTTTGTTTTTCCCTAATTTTTTGTACGCAATTTTTTTTTGTAATAGCTAAGCGATATTTTTTTTGTGGCTGTTGTGTAAGTGTGAAAAATAGTGAAACAATCGAGCAAAGTTCATGCAGAGCTAAGGGTTTATTGCGCCCTTTGTTTATTTGGAGAACATAGCAAAAGTCCATCAACAAGAATTTCGAACAACTATTTACAAGGCACTCAAAACGAGGGGTGACGAGGGGAGAGGAAGAGGTAAGCGAAAAAGTCATTACATTAAGGTTTTTGAGTTTCGATTTTCTTTGGAATTGCATTCGAAAATATTCGAACACAAACAGACAGACACACACACAATCAAACATACCTACAGATACCTAGATATAACCTCATTAAAGTTGTCGCTGTTGTTGTCCTCATTTATCCGGACTCTGAAGTTGAAGTTGGAGTCAGCCCCAGTCTCAGTCTCAGCCCCAGTCTCAGCCTCAGCCCCAGAGCACCACCAAACCTCAGTTCCAGCTTCAGCCCCGAACCGTCTTCGATTATTGAGCCGTTTGACTTTTTCTCAACATCGAGCCACCACCACGAACGAGCGAACCTGTTGGTCCAAGTAGCAAAAAAAAAAAGCAAAACTAAAAAAAAGAAAAAGAAAAATGATAAAATATAAAAAAACAGCAGAAAAAAAGAGACATTGCCGCGCTGCTCTGGTCAGCCTCTAGAAATATGTGACTCTCCTCTGTCTTTGAGCTCTTTTATTCATTCGTTTGCTCACTTTTTTGCGCCTGAAGAATACCCTAGAAGGAGCTCGAGGTAGCCTTGGCCTTGGGGCTCAATATGGGGAGCAATTCTTATATACACTCAAATCTCTACAATAAATAATTAATCCAATCGCGAAATCGTGAATTCCCTCGGTGCAGCATCACCCTCGGTGAACACTTGGAAATTAGTCCGAAGGAAATTTATAAATCTCTAGGCATATGTATGTATGTATGTATATACCCTCGATGGAAGAGTATTTAGCATTACTTTATTTGTTCCTTGATTTTTGTTGTTAGCCATGAACTTTCCGCTGCCTCTGGACTGGTCCTCTCAAGCCACATATCTCAAGCCTCAATTCCGTACGCTTCAGAGCAATTTTCGGTTTGGGTTTGTCCCTCCCCCGTACCGTAGCTGGAAAAATTATTATTAGACTCTCTGCCGCATCATTATTGCCGCGCTTTGAATCTAATTTCTGGCTCTGCCAACAATTTGCCACACGATTATTATTATTATTTTTTGTTTTATATTATTTTCTTTGTTTCTCCGCTCTCTGCTCCTCCGTCTCCGTCTCCGTCTCCGCCTCTGATACCGATTCCGAGTCCGAAAGGAATTGAAAGTGCGCGCGCATGCGCCGCAATTAAGGCCAAGTGCGAGCGCAAAAAAACAAAAAACAAAAGAGTACAAAAGTCATCTGAGAAGGAAAAACAAAACCAAAGTCCGAAACAAAAAAAAAGTAATCTAAAGTGGAGGCTGAAGGCTGCTGAAGTGGAGCGAGCGGATCGCTCGTCTGGGTTTGTGGATTGCGGGCAAAAATTCACTTTTTACGAGAGTACACTCTTTCTCCTGTGGGTCTGGGGGGGCAGGGCAGAAGGAGAACCCCACATCGAGTGCCCGAAAAACCTGGTGAAAATCTCCCCATACAGGTTATAAAGATTTATGATCACTTTTGATACTCCTCTCCTACTGGCAGCGCGAGTCCGAGGCTCCGCGGATCCGTGGCTCCGTGGGTCCGACGGTGTGGTGTGGCTGGCCTTTTTTATGTAGGTGAAGCTTACAAGTGAAAGAAGATAAGGTGTTCCGTATGTGGTGGCTAGTGGATAGTGGGACAGTGGTTGACTTCGACTTGACTTTGTCTTGTACTCGTACGATAGATCCAGGTCATCATCATCATCATCAGCCGAGTGTGGAGTGTAAAGTGTGTAGTGGAGTGTGGAATGATGGTGTGTGGGGCACTACTTTGTCAGCTTGGGGAATACTTGACTTCCATTCAGCAATCGTGTGGATTGCGGAGAGCGGATCAAGGAAAAGTGCCAAATGACTGATTTCGAATTAAAGAATCATTCTTTTCGACTCATCACAGATGAATATTTCCGTCATTTTGGCTTTGCAATCATCTAAGAAAATACCTGAAATAAATATTCAACGTTTTAGTGGTTCATGGAGGAAGCATTGGTGTCTGCCAATAATTATTTATTCAGACAAATAGTTAACTACTTGATATGCAAACACCGTAAATCACGTACATAAACGCTTGCTTAATTGTCGGTTCAAAGCAAAATAGTAGAAGACAAGCAAGTGAACAAGTTCAATTTAGACTTGTTTCACCTATTAATTAGCCCAATCATTTCAGTGCGGAACCTTTTCCCAGCTGAGCCCCGACGAGAAATACACATTGTGTGTGTGTATAGGTAGATCTATCCACTCAATATGTACTGAGATATGGCTTTGAAAGCATTCGTTTGTTCTGTGAGCACTCGATTAGTCATGATTAGTGGCATTTAGTTGGCCTTCGAGTGACATTCAATCAGATTAAGGCATCACTTGTTATCCTAGGGTGAACCCAAACGGTAGAAAAGAGCGCACATCCCTCGTGAATCAGCGCCAGTCCTGTGGCACTTCTCGTCGGAGCGTTCCTAAAGCCCTTTTTATTGTTTGTTAATAAATAAATATATATGTATTTACTGTTATATTCAAAACTATAAGGAATACACCTGCATAAGCGTTTAATTCTGCTTTTGTTACAAATTGCATTCCATTCATTCCTGGTCCTAGTCCTTCTCCACGAAAAATTCCATTCGTTGCCATCTTAGACTTTAGAATCTCTCTCTGCAATCTCCAACTCATTAGGCATTCCGTTTCCTTCTATTCCATTAAGTTGTTTGTCTCACCGCTTATCATTCGAGCAGTGCATTTAATTACTCCATTTGTATGTGCCGCAGTGCTCTCCCACCCCGGCAGCTATCTCGCACGAGGGTCTCGCTACAGCTTGCAAAAAAAAACAACAATTACCCAGAGACCCCAGAGATAACTCTCATTAATAGTGTTTTAAATTTTAACGGCAAATGCGATCACTCCTAAGAGGGCTGTGAAGAGGCAGCTGCTGCGGCTAAGCACAAACAATCACACCCACATTCACATTCACATTCACATTCACATCCACATCCACATCCACAATTCCAATTCAAATCCAAGACCATCAATCCATGTATCCATCCATTCATCTATATATAAAATGTATCTTTGAAGTGCCTCTGAACTGTTAATGAATGCGGGTTGTACAATAGATAATGTTTGGCTTTGTTTTTGGCTCAAAGTCAGAGCACAAAATGGATCCCAAAGAATGGTTATTTGGAGCTGTCGCTCTCGCTTCACATTCATTCATGTGCTCCATATTCGGCATAGGCCCGACAAAAATTCCATTGACCTTAAATTACAATGAATATTGGCATTGTCTCTGGGCTTTTGGCTTTTTGGTAATCGGCGTTGGCGTAATGTTTCAAAATTCTTGAACTGAATTTGTGTTAGGCAAATATTTAAGCCAACATTTTGCCTATTTACCAAGTTTGGCACACAATATAAAACTACAAAAGAGACAGAAAGAGAGAGAAAGAGAGATGTGTTTTGGGGAAGAGGCATTGCGATGTTAATGACAGTCGGAATCATGCAAATCGAGAGGTTGGTTTCGCTCAATTAAGCTATGGATCAGCGCAGGTCGAGCTCTAATATCCGGACAAGCACATCAGCAATGTTGTGCGAATTGTTGGATACCCTTCAATGAAAGCTACGAAAACATTCCCATAAATGAAAGGATTTCTCTTTTGTTTTCATACTCTCTGCTGTAAGAAAGGGTACTCTGTTGCAAACGATTGTGGCAGCAATTACAAATGCAGAGCAGGCTATTCCACATGCCACATGCAAGCTTTCACTGATCCATCGAAGCACAACGGGGGCTACGGGGCAGCTGGCCAGCCAGCCAGCCAGCCAGCCAGCCATCCCGCCACCTGCTGTAAGATCTCTGACCAAATCCTAGCCAAAAGATCAACCATTAAACGTAGGCGAACTTTCCCACGTCCGCACACATCGATGTGGGGCTAGCTACCATTCCCATAACCAAACCCATTCCCCCCATAAGTCACGCTCCACCGTTTTGTTGGAACTGACAAAATAGAATGAACTGCAGAACAAGTTCAATATTTAACTGTGGCACACAGTGCTCGTGTACTTTGGCACTTCACAGATGTTGCAACATCAGCAGAAAATTCAAAATCTGATGAAAAATATGCCATCATCCAGCCACCAGCCGCCAGCCATTGCCAGCCAGCCCCAAGGGCACAAAATATTGTGGGAATGGGAATGGGAATGGAAGGTAACCCAAAGGCAGCCTTATAAGGGAAGGAATGACCAGGCACCAGTAACAAGTAACCAGTCGTTCCCCATCCAGTCTCCAAGGAGTTCCAGTTGCAGTCGCAGGTCCCAAGTTGATTCTTGAGCAACCACCGAAAAATATTCTCATCAAAAATTGGTCTGGCCGTCAAAGGCAGTCGCTCCTCGGAGCTGTGCGACTGCACCTTTCACTCACCGGATGGGGGATTGTCTCTCCAGACATCAGACAGCTTGGAGATCGGAGTGGAGGAGTGGAGTGTTTGGTCTTCATAAATATCGAATGTGTATGACTGTCGAGTGTCGACGACTGCGCTGAACGTTGAGTGCTTGGCTGTTGAGAGTGTGGGAGCTAAACACTAATTTTAGAATCATTTTTCTCTCTAACGCAAAGTGTGACGAAATCGCAGTCAAACTCAAAGATTTCCCAAAGAAAACCATAACGAAATAGCAGTCAAAAAAGATTTCCTGCTCTTGGGCAACCCCGTCAAGGTCGAGCTCTTTCCCACCCAATCGCTGGGTCGATCCATTTGCCTAATACTTCGATATATTTCCAAAGTGGGTTTGCTCATGGGTGTTGCCTCATCTGTACCCCCACTACCCACTACCCATAAAACCATCCATAAATCCATGAATGCATGACGCTGCCAACGCCTGACGTCACAGTTGAATGCAGCGCGGCGCGCAGCTCGCGCTGTGTGACCTTTTGCAATCTCATTCCGCTTCGATCCGCTGCATGATGCAAAGCGAAAGTGAAACAAAACCAAAGCAACGAACGGAGGAAAAGGGAGTGCGAGAGAGAGAGAAAAGTGAATATGATTTCGAAAATCGAAACCTGAAATGCATTTGCGTATAAAATGAAAAACTAAAAACATTTGCTAAGCGATGAATTAAAAGAAAAAGCGAGAAAAATAAATAAAGACAAAATCATAATAATAATAGCAAAGAGAAAAGAAAAGTTTTCCAGCCTTTCGTCACGCTTATAAAATGTTGAATGGCTTTCCGTTGCTGCCGTTGAATGCGTCTCTGGCACAGAGACTGCGCAATGGCCCAAAACCCCCGAAATAAGTTCAGAGATACCCTACCATTTGGACTCTGTCTCCCTCTCCCTCTTCCTCTCCCTCTGCCTCTCTCTGTTCGATTCCGTTTGCAGCTTCGATTGCAATTATCTCTATACGCTTCGCTCCACTGTCTACTCCGTTGTCTACTTCGTAAATGAATTCAATTAAAAATGCACAATCAACAATAAATAACCGAAAGCTCAGCGCCCAAGCGCCCAAGTCGTACGCTTCGGTTCCGACATTTGAGATATTCGAGCATTCGAATGCAAACAGGCAAAAAGTTCAACAAAACAAAACAAAACAAAACAAAACTCTAAACTAAAAACCAAACAAAAATCGCAGGCAACAAATGGAATGGAATGAAATGCGCGTTGCTGCACAGTGGCCTAAGAGTTGTGCCATTTTCGAGTGGCGATATAATTTCTATAAAAAATCTCTCCAAGTTCTTGAATGCTTAAAAATATCAATTACATTTTTCATGTCACGCGGCAGATGTCATCGGTTGTTTTTTATGTTGAAATATTTTCGTAGTGCGTGATTGCCTTCACATCCAAATTTTGTGTGGGGTCAAGCGGTAGGCTTTCTGTGATAAGAAAACAGAAGTGGTTGCATTCCGATAAGAATAACAGATTTAAGAGTTGGTTCAGTTAGATAACAGCCCCCTTTCTGGGGTTATTTTTCTGGCGGCATCATTCATTTTCATCGAACTTTTGTTGTTGTGTGGGCCTTCCGTTTGTTTAACAAATATTTCCCCTCAGTTTGTTGCTCTTCTTTGGCGCTCTGTAAATCTCCCCGCTGTATATTCGGGCCTTTGGGGGCCTCCGTATCTTATCGTCCGGTGGAGACCATTCCATATATTTGTTATATGTGAATGCATTGAACCACTGTAAAGTGTGCTAGTGGCAGTCGTCGCCGGCTGACTGGCTGGCCGTCAGTACAAGTATATGCATATAAAATCTTTGCCAACTGGCGAGCGTGGGAAAAAGGCATTGGCTAATAGTCCCGCAGCCGTTCAGTTCAGTTCGGTTCGGTTCGGTTCAGTGTGGACCGGGCCCAAACGACGATGACGATATGCAACGCACACACAGATTACTCATACGCCGCGTGGCATATACTTGTTGTCTCCCGCCCGCTCTATGGCGCGCTCTTGTCGATATTCTTTAGGGTCACTCACACTCTATTGATTCTCTTTCGATGCGGATCTTGTGTTGCTATTTTGATTTCCAGACTCTCCTTCGAACCACAAAATCAGACACAGAAACAGAAACAAAAACAAAAACAAAAAGATACTTTCATTCATAGAAACTTTCAAACACACAAAACAATAAGCGTAAAAAAAAGCCAAAAAGCAACAACAGCCAAAAGCTTTGACCATCAAGAACTGGCCATAAGCCACCGAGAGAAGGAACAGGTTTCCATTCCACAAAAAAGAGGGGTTTTTCGGTCGATTTTGGCTCATAATTTGTTGTTGCTGCATACAGATACAGATTTTGCAGCTACATGTACACGAACAGATCTTTCTGCAGCTAAAAATCTAACAGTTAGCCGCTAATGTGATTTGTGTTTGCCATAAAGGGGAGTGACGCTGTGGAGTGGGGAGTGGGGAGTGGGGAGTGCCAGTGTGCCTCTGGAGGATGGGGAGTGTGTGGATGTGTGGCTTCATGAGAGAGTGTTTCGCAAGTCCGAAGTAAATAAATTACATTGGCAGTTTAACGACGCTGTCCGATGGCCGGTCGAACGGTCTGTCGATCGTCGTTTGCTCGGCTGGAAATTGTCGCCGATTGTCGGCTTTTGTTTGAGCTCTCGCATAGGGGCATGGAGCATGGAAAATGAATAGATTGCTGACCATTTAACAGGCCAATAGATACGGATACAAAGCGGACAAGCCAACCAACCATTCGATACAATGGAACCACACAACCTGCTGCTGTCTCCCGTCTCCCGACTGCTCTCTCGGATGGGCTTCAATGGTTTTGCCATGTGATTGACAGTTATCTAACCGTTTTGACTCTTAATACAAGTGTTTAACAGTTAACCGTGCTCGAACTACCTCGTACTAGCTCGCACTGGTAGTCCAGGAAACACACAAACTATATCTACGAGATACTTTTACAGACGGTTGGGGGTGAGGTATCGTATCTACTGGTAAGTGGAGCAACAGCAACAGCAACATCAATGCAACCTGTTCTTCCACTGATAAACACAATCGCTGAGTGTTCCGATTGGAAACACTCAGGAAACAGAACACACACCAGAACACCAGCCATCATTTATCTGTGACTGCAGCACTGCTGTAGCTGTTGCTGCATCTGCTCTGATTTCCTTGGGATTTTCCCCTTAACATACAAAATCTTTACAGCGAAAGGTTGCTAAATAATGCACGATATATATTACCCATCAATTAATATATACCTCTTTTTTATCCGATTTATTCGTCCCACTGTTTCCTGGACACAAAACTGGGCAGGTGGTAAATGTTTTCCCATGAAAAATGTCATAAAATGTGAGCTGCAAAATGCTTAACCCCTGACTCTTGTCCCCATTTAGCGCCCTTACCCAATCGCAGGCTTTGCAATAATAAATAAAACCCATTTGACCCCTCACACGGGTCGCGCACTTGACCTTAACCTTAATCGTTCGGCAATCTGCGATCAGGAGTTCAGTAGATCGGAGAGCATCGAAGAGCAGCGTTGAGCAGAGCTGGGGCTACAGAAAAACTAGTTGCCAGAGTAGGAAGAACCTTACAGAGTGGAGTGGAGTGGAGTGCACCGAAACGATGGTCTTAATAAACCAGCGCCAGATCTGAGACGAGTTCCAGTCCGCGAATGCCAGCACACAAGTGGATGGACAGATGGAAATAGTTGTAAAAATATGGGTCGTGCGACAAGAAATGAGAAAGTGCCAGAGAGTGCCAGAGTGCCAGCGCCAGCACCAGCGCCAGTGCCCCGTCTATGTCTATGGCAAAGCGGTATACACCGTTAAGAGCATAAGTCTTTGGGCTTGGCTTAGAAGATCGAATCGAATCTGCGGCTAATGGCAGCGGGGGGTAGCAGGCAGATGGCAGCAGCCGGCAGACCACCAAATGTGAGAGACCATCATCATCGTTCGAGCATTCGAGCATTCGAGCATTCAGGCATTCGCGATGCTAACGAAGAGCGTGCGAAAATGGAACACGATGGCAAGACCACGACCAGTCCACGCTCTGTGCAGAAAGAGATCTCCTCAGATCCGTCTAGATCCTTCTTGGCGAAGACTTAAGAACAGGTTGCTGCATAACTTGCGAATAAATGGTGCCTGCTTTTTGTTCATTTCTTCGGCTTCAAGCTCTCATTTCCCAATATGGTGTCTCGCAAGGTCATGGAACAGTTTTAGGAAAAGATAAATCTCGAAATAGGAGGTCAACCAAGGTGAATGTTAATGCCAATGGTGCTTAAGCAGAGTGAAGACTAAAGAGGGGAGACAATTCCAAAAGGGTACTTTCATCTGTAAAGCTAAACCATGCCGATGTCTCGATGCATTTCATTTAACAAGGATCATGGAGAACTCAATAGAAAGAGTTTAATTTGTGGAGTAAATGGTAACCCAAGCATATGCTCGTACTTTTAAGAGTGGTGACCCCGACACTTATTTTCTCAAGCTAATGGTGAACCCGATCAATTCTCTTTCTCTGCTTTTCCTAATGCTCCCATCGAATACTGACTCTCTCTCTCTCTCTCTTCATTTTTACAGCTCTCGATCAATCAGCATGTCCGCTGCCACACACATGGCGCTGCCTGTCCACGCAGTGGGTTGCCCGCCACCGGGCACACCACCGGTCGTGTCCATGGGGCCTGGCAAGCGGGGCCACAAGCGCAGCGTATCGCTGGAGACGAATGCCCCGCTGGCATTACGTAGCACACCCAGCCATCAGTCACCGTTGCTGCAGTTCTCCCATGGCCATGGGTTCCACACGGGCACGCTCAAGTCGCGTCAGGAGCAGAGGCGCCTCAGCCAGAAGTTTGGGAGTCACAGCAATCTGGATGGGGACGGGAACGCGGATGGTGGCCCCCACCAGATGCAGATGCGTTCCAAGTTCCAGAACATCCGGCAAATGTTTGAGCTGAGTCGAAGCTGTGTGGTCGGTGGTGGAGGAGGAGGAGGAGGAGAGGAGCAGCGGTACGCAAACGAGGAGGAGGCGCTACAGTCGCTGCCGGCAATGCTGCTGCCACATCAGCAGCAATCAGTGGCACGACGGACCACACCCATTACCGGAGGAAGTCGATTGGCCATTAACGAGCAGCAACAGCAACAGCAACAGCAGCAACAACAGCAACAGCAACCAACATCGATGGGCGAGGCCATTGAGCAGGTGAGGCTTTTTTGTGTGATATTCAGGGGCTAGGCCTTGATTGAAACTTAATTTTGATTTCTAGAGCACCAATGGAGGTGTTTCAGGTTCGGTTGGAAACTATCTGCGTCCCATTGCCTTCAAGCCAATACCATTCGAGCCGGACTATCGCATTGCATGCCACCAGCAACAGCAGTTGCAGCAGCAGCAGCACCATCTCCAGCAGCAGCAGCAGCAACAGCAGCAGCAACAGCAACAGTTGCAACAGCAGCAGCAACAGCAGCAAGTCGGACCGATCTCTGGATCAGTGGAAAGATATGGCTATGGATCCACTCCATCTTTGGCCCCACTCCCGACGACAGCCGTAACACAAAAGTTTGGCAGTAAGTAAATGCAACATCGAAGGAAGGGAAGCGAACGAATTCTTCAACGAATCCTCTTCCCTTCACAGGCACAACAGATCTGCGGCATTTGGCAGCCAGGCGGCGCAACCATCGGCTGCTGCAGCGTGGCAGCAGCACCAGCCATGAGGAATGTCTGACAGACGGAGCCAGCAGGTGAGGCATTGATTTCCCCCCCGCCGCATTGTGTGTAGATTGTAGAACCCAAAAGGGACTATCTTGTAAATTGCAGCAAAAGCAGCGGGACAATGGTGGGGAGTGATCTGACGCCCTCGCCATCGGATTCGGGCATCTCGGAACTGGAGGCAGCACTCAAGGATCGCGACTCGGAGCTGTCGTATCTGCGGCAAGCCATGGAGCACAATGAGAAAGTAATTTTCAAAGTACAAAAGGTTAAGGCCAGGGCTCCACAGAGACACACCCGACACCACTAACACGCCCCATCTTTTTCTTGTTGCTTGTTGCTAGGACAAGGAAGTCTACTGGGAGCACGAGACACAACGCCTGAGGCTCTTCTACGAGCGTGAGCAGCGCGAGTATCAGCTGAAGCTGAAGAAAATGGAACAGCTCCTGGCCCTGCAGCAGTTCCAGTTGAAGCAGCACAAGCTGCGGCAGCAGGAGCAGGTGCATAAGCTGCAACAGCAGCTGGATGCCACACGTTGCAGCAATCAGAACTTGAAGCAGTCCGAACAGCAGCTCCAATCCTCGGCCATGGGGCTGCACCAGCAGCTCGAGGACACGCGCCAGACGGTGGCCATGCTCCGCTCCCAGCTGGAGGACAGCGAGTGGAAGGTGTGCGAGCGGAATGGGGAGATAGCCTTACTCAAGACCCAGCTGAAGGAGGCGCATGTGAGTCCACACAGCAGGATGCAGACCTTACATTTGTAATTAATCCTTTCTTGTTTTTAGATCGAAATCAATGTCAAGGATCATGCAATTGTCAGCCTTAAGCACCACAACCACCACAGCAACAGCAACAGCAACAGCAGCAGCAGCAACAGCGAAATCACAAGCCAAAGTCAACCAAAGGAGGAGCAACAGCACCAACACCAGCACCAGCACCAACACCAGCTGCAGCAGCTACAGAAAATCATTGCGCTGAAGGATCAGGTGATTGGAGCACTTACCAATGAACTGGCCAAGCTTCGAAAGGAACTCTCCGATCTGGCCATTGCCCATGAGTACGGGGAGGAGCCCTGCGGCCGGTACACACGCCTCAAGCAGCAGCTGGACAATCTCAATGAGATCTGCCTGAAGACGCGCAAGTACACATCCTCTGCAGAGGCAGCAGCTCCCGTTTCCGTGCCCTTGGAGATGGCGGTGGCTCCACCGCCCCGGCTGGATGCCATCATGCAACGACTGCAGCTACAGGACCAGGGGCAGGGACAGGGACAGGGACAGGCACAGGGACAGGGACAACAGCAGACGCTGGACACCCTCATTGAAGAATCCACCACGTATGCCGAGGATATTGCCAAGCTGCGCGAGAAGCTGGACGATTTTCGCATCAATCTGGAGCTGGAGAAACGGCAGTGGTGCGCCGAAAAGGACAAGGTCTTGGGCTACCAGAAGCAGCTGCAGGCCCACTACATACACATGTACCAGAAGCTGCGCTGCCTGGACAATGCGGTGCCGGGCCCTGGAGCTATCGCTCCGGCGGAGACAGCCACCGATGTGAACTGAAGATCATTCCCCGAAAAACCGGTGGGAGTCAGCAAATGGTGCTATTCGTCATTGCACTGCAATTCGCTTGCTCCAGGAGTAACCGAACGCCAGTGATGCTTTCTAGTTCTTCCTTAAAAATATTCTAGTTTCGCTCTTGCACGCTGCGGCATCCATTGAGGCCCCTTCCGAGGGGACACTCACCTTTTTTAGATTTCTAAACGTACATACTGGGAACATTATAGATAATTAGCAGAAATATGACTTCCACGCCTCTCCGATAAATGCAATCAATTATCGCTGCAAGCCGACAGATCCGATTAACCATAAGCGAGGGTGCATAATAAAAGATTATCGATGTTGAGCCAAAATACAAGAGGGTAGAACGAATATGAGCCCTTGAGAGCCTATTCGGTCCCATCAATTATCGCCACCAGCCGATAACCTAAGCGATAAACGATACATACGGCGTTAAATAATACACGATTATCGATTTTACTCCAAAAGAAGAAGAGCATAAACGATTTTATGAATATTTAATTTTTGTTTTTATATATCTATGTATTTTTTAATTTATTAAATTGTATTTACCCAAAAATAATTAAAGCAACAAGAGATGAGAATGCTAAATAAAATGAACAACAAAAAATACACACCAACATTTGTGATTACGCATGCGCGTAGATAAAATCGTTTATATATTTTGAACATATATCTATATCGATCCAATGTTTATGTACTATATGCAATAAAAGATGCAAGGTGCATATTTTGTATGATGATTAATGAAGAATGCATTTATTTGTCTAAAGTTCAGCCCTCAGAAACGTTTGGCAATGTCTCCGCCCAGGTATTTGCTGTGTTATCACAGAACAAAACACCTCTCCCAGAGCCAATCAAATGAAAATCAGTTAAATGTTTTAAAGCTTCGTGTAGGCAATAAATAACTGCTGAAAAATCAATTCTATAACGCCTTGAGACATCCCAAATAATCCCAAACAAACAAGCCACCATTGCAGCTGTGATGGCGCCAAAAATGAATTCAAATTCAAATAAATTACCGATACAAGCATACAATGTGGCGCCCTTCATGAAAGAAAGCTCCGCAAAAGTATGTTGGTTTGGGGGTGAGTGTGGCAACACAGAATCTGTGGCAAGGAGCGCACACGGACACGGCACACGGGTTGCCAGTAACAGCAGCAGGCAGCCAGCAGCATTGCAAAAGTACTCGCACACACGGTTAAACATGGCAGGCCGCAGAGCTCTGCTGGCTAATTAGTTTCCGGCTGTGTAAAACGGTTTTAACAAATGTGCAATAAGTGTTGACACACTGGAGGACAATCTGTTGCATACCTTGAACACGAGAAATAATTGCAATTTTATCACTTAAAGTTTAACAAAACGAAACAGCGACAAACATAACAAAAACAGGTCAGCAAAAATAATTACAACAATATATTTTTCTTCACTGGGTCGTCGTAGGTATACCTGAAAATAAAGCTCTGGGCTGCTCTGGCAGGTTGCCCGGCAAGGCTGTTTGGGAAAGCTTTTCGTCCTTTTCGGCTATGGTCCTAATGCCTTTGGAGCTTTAGAGTTAACGCAAATCAATCAGCGCTAAAAAATCCATAGATTCTATATAGCTTTCCCATGTATTTATGCTTGCTTGGGTGTGGGTGTGGGTGTATGTATCCATAAGATACTGCCCCACTCGATTATCGATTTTAGTCAATTTTTTGCAACAGATTGAGAAACGCAACTTTGATACGCAATCAAACTCATATAAGTTTAAACAATCCCATTTTTGTGCAGCGGAAAATCACAGCTTATCCACGCAACAGGGGCCGTCCACCTGTTGCCACCCAATGCAACGCTGGGATCATCGGCCGAAAAGTTGGAGTTTTCAGGTGAAAAGCGTCGCGGACAAGGGTCTGGCAAGAGGAAATATTCACTATTTGCTACAGTGGTTGGGCCGCATGGATCCGGAGTATACTTGGGAGAATGCGGAGGTGCTTGAATGCCCCAATGCATTACGTAAATACGAGGATGAGATGGGATTCAATCATCCGCCGATTGTTTTAGGAAAGCGTAGTTCATCGGCATCGTCATCATCGTCATCGTCATCGTCATCTGGAGAATCAGTTTCATCTTGTGTCACGGTAAAGAAGCGCATCTCAACCACATCATCATCATCATCGTCATCGTCATCGACATCAACCTCATCCTCATCATTTGCATCGTCATCGATCTTATATCAACCGAACGAAAAGAAGCGCTTTGCTTCATTTCCATCCACATCGACGGTCTCATTCAAATCCTCGGAAGAGAGGCGCACTTCGTTGTCGGAGTCAACATGGTCTATGTTATCGTCATCGGCGTTATCGGAGCCCCCCGAACAGCTGCGCACTCAGCTTTCGTCACCGGACTCACCACAAGCACCGGAAAAGAAGCGAAGTCCGTCACCACCATGGCAGCCGCCTAAACAGAAGAAACGCACTTCATTATCGGAATCGACATGGTCAATGATTTCGTCGTCGATATCGGCAGCGGAATCATTCAAACTACCGCAGAAGAAACGCAATTCATCATTGCCATCGATATCGGGCATAACCAAACCGATGATCCCCAATCCCAATCCCAATCCCATACTCAAGCGCAAGTCCGCATCGTCACCGGTGTCTAATATCCCAGAAAAGAGTCGCAAGTCTTCAGCGTCGTCGACCTCCACATCGTATCTACTTGGAAAGAGGATCAGTAGCTCGGAGGATAATTCGATATGGGAGTCACCACTATCCCCTCCCCCGGATGACAAATCGACATGGGAGTCACCCCTGTCCCCACCACCAGAAAAGAGGCGTAAGTCATCGGAAAAGAAGCGTAAATCATCCGAAAAGAGGCGGAAGTCACATGAAAAGAAGCGCAAATTATCTAGAATGTCAATGTACTCGGATATATCTGACTCACCCGAGTCCCCACCACCGGAAAATAGTCTTAAATTATCTCGCATGTCGATGTACTCCGATATATCAGACACGCCCGCCTCTCCGCCACCGGAAAAGAGGCGCAAGTCCACTGGCATGTCAAAGGTATCGGTGAAATCGGAGCAATCGGATATATCGGCAAAGTCGGAGCAACCGCAGGTATCAACCCAATCGGAGGTAAACGAGCCATGGTATATGCGCACTCTGGATCCCAGCGCCGGGCCGAGGGGCTTCGCCCGTGGCCTGGAACCGATCAAGGTACTGGCCGCCACCGATGCTCTGGGCGACATCATGCACTTGATGCAGTGGAAGGGATGCTCCCAAATTGATCTGGTGTCACATGAGGAGACCAGCACTTTGTGTCCCCATCTGGTCATCGAGTACTACGAGCAGCTTCTGTCCTGGCACAATGTGCCAAATCTCACGGATGTCATACTCGGTGTCAGTAACTGGAAGAAAAAGGGTTACGTCAACCGATACAGAGATAGATATGGCAAAAAAGGTCCACGGCCAACCGAAATTCTGTGATTTTTCCATGATGAATCATAGGATCAAACAATAAACCAACAAGAAAATATCAAATATATATAACCAATAAATGTACACAAATACTAAATGAACGTATGTGAAAATATCTACTAGAGATGCATGCGAATTTTTTTTTTAAGCAGAAGAAAAAACGCATTCAAGGCAGAGAAACATGTGCGAAAATATTCACTATAAACGCATACAAAGTAGTAGTTTTTTTTGGAAGAATAAAATATATATTTATGTATGTGCGCAAAGGTTTGAATAAGTGGCATACAATATAAGAACCTATACTCTATATACACATTTTTTTTGTGAATTTATTCACCATAAAACTACGTACTAACACGTACGATGTACTTAGTACGATGTACCAAGAGATACAGAGAGAGAGAGTGAAAAAAATGAGAAAATATGGCTATTTTTTTGGAATATCTAAGAGATTGTATACTTACGGGGCAGTGGTTTGAATAGCAGAAGGTATAACCCCGATTATAAGTTGTTTTCCTTTTGTTTTGAAACTATTTCAAAGAAGTAATAAATGAGCTGTGGTTTAATGGACAAAAATCTATATAAAGAAAACAACTTTTTGTGAATTTTTGTTCACCAAAAATATATACTAAACAAAAAATAGTTTTTGAAAAGTGAAATACTCGTATGCATACGAGATTGATAGATGCAAATGTACCCAAAAGACTTTTTGTTATATGAAAAGATGGCAAGGTTTTTAATTTTTAAAAAATGTTTTGAAAAAGACACTCCTAAAATACGATTTTGTGTGAATTTCTACACCAAAATTCTACCAAAAAAAAAAGAATAGGGTATGCGTAGCAGCGGAATGGAATTATTATTATTGAACTTTAAAGCACACCCAAAACCCATTTCAAAAACATATGTAGTGCGTGTTCTTTAAACCGTACAGTAAACATACATATATCAATGAAATACGATACAGGAATAAATGGGAATATATCCAGTTGTTAATCTGGAAACCCACACACACACACACACACACACACACAAAGGACATGGATGTAATATTATTGCAAGGGGCGTGGGAGAAGCCACCTTGTTTAATCAGCATTAATTAACCACGTTTCAAAGTTCTGCTCTTGATGTGAATAAAAAATATATGAAAAATATAAGGCTTGCGCTTGCTGTTTTTTATACCTGGTACTCGAAGAGTAAATAGGGTATATTGTATTTGTGCAGATAACGGTTGTATGTAACGTCCTGATGAGCGCCTAGTACTCAGAGACTATAAGAGCTAGAGCCACCAAATGTTGCATCCAGACTTCTGCATGCTCACACTGTTACAAGTGTATTTCAAAAATTAGCCACGCCCCCTTCCGCCTCCGCAAAAGGACGAAAACCTCCCAAATCTACAATTTTGAAGATAGCAGAAAACTAAAAACGCCATTCCGTAGGGAATGACCATATCTATCAGATCACCGATTGGATCATTATTATAGCCACAATGAAGAAATTAATTTGCAGTAGCCAAACTCACCCCGTCCCGCAGCATTCACACTCTGCTTCGCGCTGTTTATGGCCTCTCCCCCTGACACGTCTCTGCCTCAGACTCTGCCTATGCCGCGACTCTGCAGTGTGTGTCTTTAGGGGAGGGTGGCGAGCTAAAGGAGCGTGTTGGCGTGAGCAGTGTTGTTGATGTAGATGACAGATGAAGAAATAATGTAAAATTTGACAAATAACCGCTAAGTTGCAGATGTAGTACTGAGTGCCGGGTATAAAAGTTGTGACGCGTAAGAAGCGTCTCACACGTCCCTTCTCGTTTTTTATATTGCTATGCAGGGGGGTTGCTGGGTAATATTTCTTTTGCAGATACACCTCATTTTGCATTTAATTAGATATGATGATGGCACCCTCTCCATGCCACTGTACTGAGATTTTATTGCACCCTAGAGCTGTGCTGCTGCCCTGAAATTTGATGAGATTTTGACGATCGATGAAACAAAATTACTCAAATAAATAGATGGGGTGCAGTTGCTTTTAATACCCTTTTGCAGATGAGTCGTTGCCATGGCAAAAATCATACACAATTATTCATCCATTCCATTTGAAGGCAATTTTTCTGAAGCGTTGCAGCAGCTTATAGAATTCGGTTGGGTTTTACAAGCATTGTTTTTTTTGTTTGGTGCAGCTTTTGATATTCCCTCGAATGGATGTCGTTCCTCATGCAGCACAGCAAGAACCGAACCTTTAGCACATTGAGGATGCTGTTTGCAAAGAGGATTGCTTGCAATTGTGGTAAAAAACACAATGCGTGTGTCATTAATAAGTCTTTATTCTAGGCTCTTGGGGAGAACTTCTTAAAAACGCCGAAAATTTGCAGTCGTCGTGGGTGTGGGAGTTATTTGGCATTTTTTAAGCAGGCTGCTTCCTGAGGGTATCTTTATCTTTTATTTTATGCAATGCAACCCGGCGACCAATGAACATCTCTCTTTGTATTTCTTATCTTTTATTTTTACAATCAGTTTGAAGCAGTTTTATGTTTTTAAATATATTATTTTATGGGTCCACACTAAAATGACCAACTGCCTGATGGAAACGTAAGTAAATTGTATATATTTAATGGTTGTATATTTATATGCATAGATCTATGTATGTTTGTCAATATGTGGTACTATATGCGTATGAAAAAAAAATTAATAGTAATCATATAACAATTAAGATATTTTAGTGACGGCTTAGATCTGCCCAATGTTGAACAGTTAAATGTGCAGCAGGCAGGCGGTTAAATGACTCATCAACTGGGGGACTATACTAAGGATATACAAGGATACATATGCACAATTCGTATGCAAATATATCGTGTATGTGTGTTTTCCTAGGAAAAAAAAAAAAAACGAAGGAAGGCAGGAAGAACTTTAAATAAAATATTATGTTTAATTAATTACTAATAATATAGATTTACATATTTATATATTTCCCAATGATAAATTAACGCATGGGCAAATCCTCGCAGCAGCATTTTCAAAGTCAAACGCGGAGGAGCCTCGCCTCGCCTCACCTCGCCTCATCACACTCTTATAAGTATTCGAAACGCATTCACACACTGCAAAAAAACACACAGCACTCTCTAGCACACACACACACACACACACATACACACAAGTACTACATATATCTCTAGTGATGCTTCAGGTGGCGTCTCCTATGCCCTAGCACTCCTCCACATAGGTGGCAGGAAAGATGCCAATGTGATTCCGCAGTGCCCCCAGCCACCAGCCATCATCCTGCTTGGCATGAACTTCGATGATGTCGCCGGGACTCAGTTCCAGTTCATCGTAGAGCTTTGGTGTGTAGCTGTAGAGCGCCTTGCATCGTCCGAGCACTTGGCCCTGGCCCTGGCCATGACCTCCCTTCTGCAGATCCTGCGCATTCTGATAGAAATGCTGCGTTGGCATCTGGTTTTGGTTTTGGTTTTGCGACTGCGACTGTGGTCCCTGCTGTCCCTTGATGGGGCCCGTGTCCTCCTCGTCCTCGTCCTGTGAACTGAATTCATCAAAGTCCGAGTCCTGCTGATTGGAGCCACCATCCGCCTGGCCGCGATCGCTGCCCTGATGGTGGTTGTGGTGATGGTTCGCTGGTATGGTCTTGCATTTGACAGACGCCGTCAGTGCCACAGCAGCCAGCGAGGCGTTCGTCGTGGAGATTATCTTTGGTTGGCTGGTGTTGAAGGTCTCAATGTTGCTCTTGCTCCGATTGAAGTGCTTCAAAGCTGGCCCCGCCACCGCCACACTGATGTCCGCACAGGAGCTGTTGCTGAGCGCGTTGCCCATCATCTGGGAGCAGGCGTCCTCCTCCTGCTCATCATCCTGGGTGCCGAAGCCAGTCACGTCCAGCCCTGTGGACTGTTGTGACTTGTCGTTGTTCTTCAGCCAATTGGGTACCTTCAGGATGCTCTGTTGAAGCCCAGTGCGGTCCCGCGTTATCTATAAAGGGCCATAAAACAAACATTTAAATCAATATTCGATATTTAGATAAGTTTTAACGTGGTTTCGAGAGTTGATTAGAGTTCAAAAAGCATATAAAAGAAATATCTTTTGATATGATGGAGAATATACAATGGATTTAACAACAACCTTTTAATATCTTGAAAGTAAATCGTGAATCATTGTGTGTCCATGTCTTACATGTGTATTTTGTATTAAATTATTATGGAATTGTAAAACCCGCAGGGTAGAAATTTTGAGCCTTTGAAAAATGTGAATTGCTTTCAAGCATTTACATTGTTTTGCTTGGTTAAAACTAACTTTAAATTGGTTTAAATTGTATTGGAAAAAATGCAGTTTAAGTGTCTATTGTATCTTCATTGAGATTACGGACTTCTGTATACAAATTGCGTGGCTTGGGACTTGGCATCTTTATATCTGAATACAAATTCGTGGGTCGTCAGATCTTAAATTTTATCAAAGAAATTGGCGGCTTGACATCGTAATTTTTGCGCCTTGATAATTCTTAATGGTTTCTAAATGTTTTGAAAGGACACACGCCTTAAAAGGAGGAGGACTTCCTAACCTGAATGTGCTGTGCCAGGGGATGTGTGGTGCGGGGCTTGTGGTCCAGCTCCAAGAGGGCAGACTGCAGCTTGATGCGTGATCCCTCCAGATATGTGAGCATGGATCGAATCTGCAAGAGTTAGACATCAATAAGGGAACTTGGCAATCTCTCTAGGGATGCTGAGGGGAGGCGGACTCACGTGATACAGCTTATCGGTGATGTTTTGGTTCTCCTGGTTGTTCAACGACTGAGAGAGACCGCGGAGGCCGTCACGTGACTTACGCTCGCGTTCGAGATCGGTTTTCACCAGCTGCAGCAGCTTGATGAGCGCATGCTTGCGCCGCTCGCGGTTCATGGCCAGTGTGGTGTGTTCGCAGTAGAAGTCGGGCAGCAGCTGCTCGCTGGGTCCCTCCGAATGGTGGCGAATGTTGCTCACCACAAGCATATCCTTGTCGACATTACAGGCATCCAGCTGAGGCTGCAGGCGGCATGTGAGACCACCGAGTATGGGATTTATATCGGATATGAGGCGACCGTACTGCTGGGCAAAGTTGTGCATATTGGCAAGACGCTGCTGCTCGTTGGTCTGCAGCTGAGAGCTGCCGCGTAGCACGGCCATCTCCCAGTCGACGCGTGCCCGTTCGGCGCGCACACACATTGTGTAATACTCGACATCTGCACGCTTCACCGCCTCCTCGGCCTTCTTGCGCTTGTTGTCCAGCTTCACGCAGTCCTTCTCCGCGTTCTTCAGCTCCTTCTCGGCCGAGATCTTGTTGGGACCCTGGTGGAGCATGGCAATGGATGGCGACTTCTGGATGCGCACATCTAGCATGGCGTCCTGCAGCTTCTCGTTCTCACGCGCCGCCGTATGTGAGGCCTTCTTGGCCTTGGCCTCCGTTATGCGCCATTCGCTGAGCACACGAGCGGCCTTGTCCACAGTGCTTTCCACCTGGTCGAGAAAGACAGACAACGAGTTACACAAGATGCTATGGACGGGGAGTTCAGGCTTGCTACTAACCGCCTTGCGCGCCTTGTGGTGACTCTCGACTACGACCTTGAGCGGCTTGACCAGCTCATCGGTGAGAGAGGCCGCCAGCTGGCGGTGGATATCGCTGCGACTCTCCATTTCGGTGGCCACGCCACGCCAGGCATCCGCCACACTTCCAGGTATCTCGCGGCCAGCCTTGTTCAGCTTATTGGCCAGCTTCGAGAGGGATTTGGAGTAGATCAATTCGGAATCGGCACTGGAAGGTAGTCAGAGATGTATGTACGAGTATGTAGTGGTGGTGGAAGGGCGAAATGGGCTCTAGTTTGAGATGGAACTTACCGCTCCTGCAGGACAAATATGAGCTCCTTGCTAAAGTCTCCGCCCTGCTTGATGTAGCGACGCAGTTCCTCGAATCCATTTTGGCCCTGGTGGGAGTATAAAGAATTTGAACGGGTTAGCAATGAAATGAAACTCCAGCGTGAACCACGACTGGCCACGACTGCCACCACGACCACGTCTACAACCACGACCACGGCCAGCCCGCGACGAACAACAACTCCTTTGGTATACCTCATCCTTGAAGCGCTTGGCATTTGGTGACAAGTCCTCATCACTGTTTGCCCTCTGGGACATGGAGGAGTCCAGTTCCGTGCGATTGGTGATATCCTCACAGCTTTCGGTGACGTCGCGCGTGGCACGGTCCGGCGATGGGGACAGACGACTCGCGTCTGTTGTCGACTGATTCAGATTGCTGCGTGAGCGGGCCAGACGCTTGAGGGGTGTCTGCTGGCGGACAGCCTCCTTTAGGCGGCTACCCTCTTCGCCGAGCCAGTGTTTCATGCCATGCCAGCCCTTGCGCAGCTTCTCCTTCTGCTGATTAAAGTGGATGAGTGTCTGGTTCTTGTTCTTGAGCAGCGTAATGCGACGCTCGCTGGGACGCAGCTGATCCCGGTGCTCGCAGTACTCTAGATCCACCTCCTTGGTAAAGTCCTCCGTCTCGTTGATCTGCCGCGTAATCTCCTGCAGCTCGTCAATGGACACCATTAGGTTCTGGGCATTTAGACTCTGATAGCTGACCGACTTAAAGTCAAAGTCAAAGCTGTGCACAGAGCAGTCGAGGCTTATCTTGGAGCTCTGCTTGGAGCTCGGCTGAGAGGAGCTGCGCTTCGAGCGTCTATGCAACTGGAACGATTCGATGCTCTGAAAGTGTGGCTCCTGTGACAGGAATCCTTCTAATCCGTTGGCGGTTGGTGGCACGCCCACCACCACTGGTGTATTCTCCTTGTCATTCTCCATGGAGCTGGCCGCCAGACTTAGCTTGCTGTCGCCATACAACTCCGGAAGCTCAGGCATGTTCAGGCCCGGGCCCAGATGCCCTGGAGCCGTCACGTTCATGTCCAGCGTCATCGAGGGCGACTTGTGCAGGTAGACTTTCAGTTCTGTTCTGTGCAGATTCTGCACGGACATGGCCTGCTGCTGGCGGGCAATGTTGGCCCTTCGCATCGGTGGCATCACCACCTTCTCCTTCTCCTCCTCCTCCTCACCCTCATCCTTCACCAAGCCTGCTTTGTAATCCTCCTGCGCCTGTGGCTCTGAATCTTTATTTTGTGCCTGTGGCTTCTCGTGGCCTTCCTGTGGCTGATGTATGGGCGTCTGAAACTCCTCGGGCTCATCCCGCTCATCCCGATCGGGCTGTGTGCAGCGGGCATCCAAGAACTCCTCCTCGTCGGAGCTGCGTGGCGTCAGGGTGCGCACAATGGTGGAGGTCTGGGCAATGCCGCCGCCAATCTGCTTGAGTCGCGCCTCGGTTACATCAAAGCGGTCCGTGTCCAATGTGGTGGTCGATATAAGCACCGGGGCACCGATCTCCAGCCGATGGTCCTCCGAGTGGCTGCCAGTCATGTTGTAGCTTCCAGACACCGTCTTGCCGGGCGACTGCCCTGTACGCTCTCCCCTGCCGGTAATCTCCGATCCGGCTGCCGACGGCTGTAAGTTGAGGCTCCCCAAGTGGCGGCGACTCAGCTTGTTCCCCAGTACCGAGTACCGTTTGATGCGCGTGAGGAATCCCTTGGCACTGCCACTTCCATTGTTGTTATTGTTGTTGTTGTTGTTGTTCGTGTTCGTATTATTATTGTCCGAGGGATCGGCTGCAGCTGCAATCGCTGCAGAAGCGGCGTTGCTGCTGTCCTTGCCGCCGATCTTGAATTTGTGCACCCGTAGGTGGTTCATCACGGATTTCTGTGTTGTAGAGAGTGGCAAAATTAGTTTCGGAAACTGCTCAAACTCTATCTCTAGCCCGATCCTCTGCACATGGCGTGTGTAAGTGCGTGCACGCCTGTAAACGTGCAAGTGTATATGTCTACGCCTCAAACTATTTCTTCTGCTCTGCCTCTTCTTCTGCCGCTGCCTCTGTCTACGCCACCACAGTAGCAGACGTCTCAGAATGCCGAGTGCCTTCAATTGGAAGACGCAATAGAGGAGGACGCCGAAGAGAGCGAAAACGAAATACAGAATCGACACCGTCGCCGTAGCCGCTGCCGCCGCCGCCGCCGGCGCAGTTTTCGGCTGGTGTTCTTGTTCACTTAAACTTTGTGTCTGCATCATGCAGTTTTAAAAATATGCTGTGTGTGGATTCGACTTTTTAATGCCGTGTGTCTATGGTGTATGTGCGATTGTAAAACAAGTAATTTAAAAAACTTTGCCTTTTGACACGAATAATTTTTATAAAACCAAAAAGCAAAACTGTTGTTTGTATACGAAGGAGTAAAAACAGAATGAAAATTCCTGAAACTGCTATATGCACGTACAATGTGTATGACATGGAAGTCCCAGATAGGTATGTATACCTTCTCAAAATGTCAACGGATAACGAATATACCCCTTTGAGGACAAGCATAGATAGGAGACGATTGGAAAAAAAGCCTCTGTTCACCTACATAAAAGCGCAGATAACATAAACACACACCCTGCTGTCGGAAAGAGTAACCAAAAGAGCGAGAGAGAATCAGGTGCAGTGGCTAGACCCCGGTCAAGCTCTCTCACACAATGTGTCGCATTGTTGTGACCCCTGCCCTTCCCTGCCCTGCCCTAACTCTGACTCCCTGTCGATGTTGTTCCCCCCTCTTTGATCCAGTTTCGTTGCAGGTAGAGATTATAAGACGGCATTCGGCTTGTTTATTGAAGCGAATGAAAGACAAGACAACGTAACAGTAGGGTCGTGGCGGGGGCAGAGGCTAACCAAAGAAAAAGGAGAAGGTAATGGCAAGACAGAAAACAAAAAAGGAAGGCTGAATTGGGTAAACGAGGCTTTCATACCCATGCAGATATGTACATATGTACATATGTTGTTCCTACGTACAGACATATGTATGTATGTTCCAGTATGTCAGTACTGAATGGAAGAGAGTTTGAATATTAAAGTCAGTGGTGCACACACAACTGCAATATCTACTGTTTGATTGAATAAAAGGCCTTTTTGCTAAAAATCATAAAATCATTTTTGCTAGGGTATAAAAATCACTGCGTTGGCCACCGGCTAAAATATGTATTGCCGCCTGTGGCGCCCTCATCGACAGCGACGTCGTCGTCGTAGTCTGTTTGTCTCGGTTTCTGTTTTGTGTCTTGCGGTGCCAGTGGGCATGCACGTGTGTGTTGGTGCATTTTGTTTGCTGTCCGGGAAGCGGCTTTCGTTTGTGTTTGTATACACATATGCTGGCTGTCAGCATGTGACGGCAGCAGAGGCGTCGGATGATCATTACTCTGCCGGCGGCGCTGCTTTTATTTCTTTTTCATTTCTTTGGCTTTCCTTTCCACCCCATCGCTCCCTCGAACGTCATTCCGTGTGGGTAATTATATAAATCATTTATTTATGAACTATTTACTTTTGAGTTAACAGAGATAATTGTTATACTAGAGCAGTGTCCCACACACTCTCTCTCTCTCCATGTCCCTCTCTGAATGTAGAATAACATTGCTTTCGTGTACCTCTGGCTTCGACATGCCCTCTCCCTGTTGCCGACATGTGGACGGCTTGGGGGCGTAGTGGGTACGGAGAAGGGAGCAGCTCATTAAGCTTCTGTTGTCGCTATAACTGTGCATTGTGATGTAACCTGGCTTCGTGCCGGTCTCTTACTAACCCCCACCTAATCATATACATAGGGTGGCGGGGCTTTGTTACAGTTTCCTCAATTCTAATGGCCGACGTGCGAAACCGTAAAAAGTAAAACAATTTAATTACATTTTTGCACTTTTTGTTGCTGGCGCTGTTTGCGCTAATAGCATTTGCATTGAAGAATACGACGACGAAGAAGAACAAAGCAAAATTAAGGAGGGACTAAGAGAAGCTAACTTCGGGAGTAGCTGTCTTTTAGATGCATATGCACATATGCACATATGGTTTGTGGTTACAAAGCACGACAGTTTTTTGCTGTATGGTTAATATTTTCAATATTTTTACTACTTGATGCAAAATCTGTTTGAAATTTAAGTCATAGAAACCGTAAAGTGTTTGCTAAAGTCAGAGTACTCTCCATTGCCAGAGTATTATAAAAAGAACACGAGAGGGAGAGAAGTTATAGAAGTAAACAAGCTGTAGCTTCATTGTGGTGGGACGGGAGCGGAAGCTAGATAGGATGGGGGTTAATCATTCTGTCTGCGAAATGTCACGTTTCTCTAATGGAGTGACGCGCAGGTGTAGTGCACAGAGAGGGGAGTTGAAGGAGTGTGCGACAAGTGAAGAGACAATTCAACTAATGAGCGGGCTAAGCCGAAAGAAAGCCTCGCAAGAGACGGAGCGAGAGAGAGAGAACTTCAGTTGCAGCTTATTGCAAATGCAAGCAGTGGATGAACTTGGGGAAGCAGTTCCGCACTGCCGGTGAAGCAGTGCAATCGCAGGAGGGTTTCCCACCCCGAGTAATGGGAGGAACGTGCAATTATGGCCAACCTTCTTCTTTGGATGCTGATCGGTCCATCGGATACAAAAGTCAAATAACATAAATTATTGCCAGACGGACAGAAAAATCATATAAAAGCCAAAGGAGCAGCAGCCGCTGCGGCAGAAGGTGAGCCGTGTAAGTAGTGGACGCTGCCCGTGGGCTCGCTTGAGTTCTAAAAATAGAGTTCTGACAACTTGGGCGCAATTGCAGCCAACGCCGACAATTGCCAACTCAAACTCCGCCGCGTCTTTATGGCAATTTATGATTAATAAAAATAAATTAATCGCAAAAAAAGCCTACGCAGGAAGCAACCAAGGTCGCGGACAGCAATGCAATTACCGTCAAGACCGTGTACCTTAATGGATGCCTAAATATCGATCAGATAATGTCCTGACCACCCTAACCCCCCTCCATATGTAAGTGTATACTTATATGTACATGAATGTTTGTAATACGTATACCAATTTTTCCATTTTCTCTTTCGAATAGCACTGCTTCAGTAAGGAGACTTCAAACACAACTCCAGCAAAAGATGTAACTCTTGTAACTGAATGGAAATCTATTAGAACTTCACTTCTTATAGGAAAAATTCAAGAAATTGGAAACCCTTTTGCAAGCACCTGCACATCTGTAGAAACCATCCATTTGTTGTTAAAGTAATGGATATGGGCGAAATATATTTATTTATTATGTACCCTGGCTCAAACTCTTGGTATACCATAGAAAACAGCTGCCTGAAACGATCATACTGTTATGTACAAATGTATGAATGTATGTACATATGTACATATGTGTACATATAATCTTTTGGAAGATATTATGCGACTAAGTATTTACTCAACACTAATCGCACCCCACATCATTCCATTTTTCGCTGGCCGACTTTGGGCAGTGGTTTATGATGCGCATTTATCTCATTAAACGTCTTGAATAATAAACAAAATGTTTCCAGAAGGGGATTCTGTTCTGTTGCCAAAACCAAAAGCCATCATTATGGAAGGTTGCCCTCTACCCTAGATCTCTCTCTCTCTCTCTCTGTCTCTCTTTTTTCTCTCGCCCCGCGATGTGGCCAAAAATAGAGAATATAGAGTACTCTAGAGAGAACCTTATAGACAATGTCTGTGTGCGTCGACGCTTTCTGTTTCACTTAAGCAAATATTTTCACAACTTATCGCAAGATGTTGCGCCAAATGTGCGGTGCGGCAAGGTCTGAGACCTGAAAAATGCAAAAATTAAGCTCGCTAATGAGCGGGGGGAGTGGCGAAATTTAATTGTGAGTGGAGTAACACGGTTTGTTTTCCTTTGGAAAACATTCATTCCCTGCATACCTTTCGCCCTCTTTGATCTCTCTCTCTCTCCATTTCGCGTCTCTTCGCTGACTCTGGTGGTCACGTTCAAGCGATTGAATGAATGCGAAACGCGACTGAAAGATACAACCTGCCAGATAAGTGTCTGTATCCGTGCGCTACAAATAGATAAACAGATAAACACCGCAACACCGCCAGCAGAACAAGCGATAAGGGGTCGCTCGGACGGTCCATTATCTGCATTTAAATGGAAAACAGAAAAGAAACTCTCATGTGAGCATCTAGAAAGGAAAGGAAAGCAAAGGCATCATTGGCATCACATGCCTGGAGTAGAGAAATGCATCTGCTGGATATTGTATCTCTAGAGGCCTCCATCTCTGCCTCTCGACAACTATCTTCTTCCGAGTGCAGTGCGAGGTTCATGTGGGCGGTGACCATTTAACACAATTAACCCGTTTTGGGGTCTTCGACTCGATCAATTTGTAAAAGTCATTGACATATGCATGTACGTATGTACATATGGGACGGACAGCCATGCAACAGCAGCAACAGGCGATGGCACAACACGAGAGACAGCCACAACCTTTGGGAGTTTTTTTTAGCAGCCAGAAAACTGCTGGCTTGAATTTTGTTTTCTTACTAGAATTGTATGCTCTTGTGGGCTTTTGATGATTTTTTTGAACTTCAAACCAGTATTGAAAATCGTTTTTGATATGTAAATATTCATCGATAATTGCTTGGGGGCCGCACAACCCTGGGGCATCTTTTGCTTTGTCTTGCTTCTATTCTAATGTCGAATGCCGTTAGGCAAAGCAGTGGTGTGACATCGCTCCGGCACCTGCCATCTCTTTGTTTTGTCTCTCCATCACTCTCTGGTTCTCCTGGCCCTGGCTCCTCTTGCTCTTTTGTCTCTCCATCGTCCATCTCTCCCCATCTTTGACGGTGTGTCAATCTTGTTAGAAATGCGTTTGTTCTTTTGAAAAAGGGCAAGACTGCATTTATTTTTATCGACATTCGGTCATTTTGGGCTTATGCTTTGTCTCTTGGCCACTGCCTGTGCCTTGGTGCCTCTGCCACTGACTGGTGGAATGTGGCACACACACACACTAACAGAGTTCGGGGCGATGTGTGTGTATCTAATTAAGCATAGAATGAATGGTGCTCTTGGGGCAGAAGACCTGTGAAACGGTATCGGGGAGACCGTTCGATGGAGTTCTTGGCCCTCCCCCCAAACAATTGCAGATGGGCCCATAAATAATTATGCTAATCTCTAAAGAAAAGACCCCAACATCAGCCGATGTAAAGATCACATAATACAATATGTATCTATAAATAAATATCTACAGATACTATGCCATATCTTTAGCTATAGGATGCGTGTCGTGTTGGGCTTTTATGTATTTTTTGGTTTTGTTTTTGTTTTTATTGTGTTTCTATTTAAGAATCGTACAAATAATTGGCACATTTTCAAGCTGTTTAGATTTGTTCGGGTTTGGAGAATCGTTGCATCGTCTGCCAAAAGAAAAATCCGTTCTGTATCTGTCAGATGCGTTTGCCACCTCCCTGCCCGCTTTACCCTGTCCAATGTCCCATTTGTCACAGCACAAACTTGAGCTCATTTCGGAGAGACGGACGACTGCATCAAGGTCGGAACAATATTTGATTTGTTGGAAGAGATTCTCCATGTTACCACATATCTTTCAGATAAGATTCTGTAATGCTATATGGGACACACCCATGAAATGGTATATTTTCCATGGAATATTACTTTTCTGTGTTATTTCTCTATTCTTTTGATTTGTACAGGAGCGTGTGGCGTGGATAAACATACAAAGTATGTCCGTTTTGGTATCTTCTTTTCTTTCTTCCCCATTTGAAAGTCACAAGAAAACAATTTTCATTCAATTTCGAGTTCGAATCAATCAAAAAACAAATCCACACACAAAAAACAAAAAGTATAATAATTAATCCAATGCTAATGCATTTTGTTGTTATTTCTTCGCACGTTTCGAGCTAACACGCACAAACACACGCATACATACACACAGGCACGTATGTACATAGATAGGTTATGCAAACGTACAGGTGTACCAGTGCTATAGAGGGTTGACGAGGGGTGGCATATTTTGTGTGCTAAAAATTTACCAAAAATAAATATTATTTTAATTATGGGAGCAGATTGCACGACAACATCGACGACGTCGGCAGAGCGACATTTACAGCTACTAATTTTAGAACACACACAGACAAAACGGTCGAAGCGAAGTCGCGCGCGGCAGCAGACTGTCGGCCAGAACGAAATGTAGGCATCAGAAGCAGCCGCAGAGACAGCAGCAGCACTAGCAGCAGAGCACCCATCGGAGCGCCAAGCAGTGTGGCCCCATCAGAGCTACGTCAAGCAGTTCGCTCAACACAGAAATAGAGAGCGAGAGAGAGCGTAAGCGAGAAGAGCATTACGGGCTGCGCCGACGCAGGAGAGCTATTGCTGTTGATGCTGCGCTGCATCGCTGCACCTGCACGCTCTTGTTCTTGTTGGTGGTTCTCTTTGGCTGTCTGCGCGACGGCGGCTGCCCCTGCTGCGCTGATGCTGGCTGCTGTTGTTGACAACGCGTAGGCCAAATATTTGAATGGAACGGCACGACGTCTTACGGTACAGCCGTCGCGACGTCATCATCGACGACGACAACGACGTCTGCGCAGCATGCAAAGCGGTACTCGCTGATTGGGCTGCAAATGTACCGTTGCACAGTGGCCCTCGAAAGTGATTAATTGATTAATTGAATAATTATTGAATAGCAAAATTTTCTAAAATGAAATTTTCACGCATATCATACAAGTTTAACTTTACTGGGATTTAATGAACAAACTTCAAAGATCACGTATCATTTCACTGTTATTTGATTTTGTTCGATATTTTCTCTATGGCAATATATTTTTAATGTAAAGGTAGCTCTTTTTCAAGCATATATTATGTACATATGTAGATGCATATGTAAATAATTATTCTTCTCCCATTAAATCCAAAATTAATTTGCACTATTCCTGACCTAACCCACTGTACGCCTGCGAGTGCTGCAATAAATTTAAGCAGCCAAATGCACGTGTTTACGGACTGAGAGACCAAGAAAGAAGCAACAGAGAGAGAGAGAGGCTGACTGAGAGTCTGCCGTTGACAAGTACCGGTATTATGGGCATAGCGTCGCATCGCATTGCCAGATTCTCCAGGTTCCAGGTTAGGTTGCATAACTGCCTGCAAATTTATGCAGCTCTTCTCCCCGCGCGTCACTGCCTCATAATCGGAGGAAACCGTTCACACGACACCGTCGAGACCGACGTCACCCGGCTTTGGGTGCACTTGCTGCTTGACCGACATTCGAGCGGCTCTTGCACCAGCCACACAACAATAGATCGCGAAATGTTGTTGTTCGAGCGGGTTTTTGTTGTTGTTCTCTTTTATTTTTTGTATGTTTGTAATTGTAAGTTATCTTTTGAGCAGCGGCTGTTGTGACATTTATGAGTTAAATATTCCGGCTTGTAGATCGTGCTGGCAAGGGCCTTTAATTAGGCTTGAAGATCGGTGCAAAAGTGGCATTACTATTGCTACCACAAAAGGGCTTACTTACATACATATGTACCTGAATTGTCGTTGTTCGTGGTGGGCTGGCTGTGAAAAGAGCTTTTCCCGAGTTACTATTTTTTCTGATTCTTACCTGCAAGAGAGGGGGAAGGATGGATTGGTATTAGTAGTGTTTAGGGATATCATAGGCATGACAACATTGAAATGGCAAAACCCAACACCAATATGAGTACATGATTGATTAACGCAAATGGAGTAAAATCCAACACCGCACTGTATTTTACATTTTCCGTTCTAAACTGGCTTCCATTGTGCACCAGCAAATGCTTCCACCAAAAAAGCTACAAGTGCAAAGCTTTAGCCAAGTTTTACACCGCAGCCAAGTTTCGGTCGGCTTAGTCGTCAGCGTGTGTGTTTGTGTACGTATGGTGGGCAAGTACGTGTAAGCTGCTATCTGATACGAGTACTCGTACACCTGCAGCTGTTTTTTCTGTTTCAGCTTCTCTTTTGCATTGACTGTGTCGGTGGGCTTTTGTGTGATTTTGCCTTTGTTTAGGCATCAACTTGCACTTGCCTGCTTAATGCCGAGCAGCAGGGCGGGCAGGCCACGAAAACGGGTTTAACAAACGCAATTAAGAGAGTGTGGGAGAGGGGTTATGTCGGGTGGGGTATGGAGTGAGGGGGGCGGGCATGGTACAGTGGAGTAAATTGAAGGGCAACACATAATAAAGTTAATTTCGATTGGAGTTAGACGGCGATTTTTCAAATGGGAGCATAAACGAGCGACGTGGAACTGAATATCTCGGGATCGATCGATGGATGCTAAGGTTGATTGATGGGTTGTTGGTTGAGAGGAGCGAACGAACACAGATGTGGGTACCGGAACCAGTGAATTGGTTCTTGCGCTTACCTGTGCATTCCCCATTAGAGCATCGTCTGCCGATATTGTCCCAATCCCAAGGTCAAGTACCACCTCATCGACACTCGCATAGATGGGCTGATCCTCGCATAGACTCTGGCCCCTTCTCTTTTGCTGCTGCTGTTGCTGCTGCTGCTCCCCCTTTTTCTTCCTCTTCTGCTGCTGCTCTTTCTTCTCCTCCTCTTGTTGTTCCTTTTGCTGCTGCTTCTTTAGGTGCGCATTCAGATTTATCGCTGACTTGGACTTGGCTCTCGCATAACGGGCCGAGCAGCGTAAACTTTTAAGCACGCCGTAAGAGCGGGCATTCGCAAGCTTTTTTCAGATACAGACACAGGTACAGTGAGAGAGAGATAGAGAGGGAGAGAGACGGTTGAGAGTGTGGAAAAGAGAGTGAAAGTAGATGGGTAGGGGGCAGTGGGTAGGTGGGTAGGGGGGTAGCAGGGAACAATCATTTAAATTACTCACTAAATTATAACTAAATAATGTCTAAGTACGGTGTACAGTGATGGGCAACAGTCCATGGACATGTCCATATATGCAATGTGCATTGATGTATGGCTCAGGCTGTAGCATAGAGTGCGATGTGAATGGTTTTGGCGGTAGCATTGATTCGGGTGTATGGTTTGGGCTGTGATTTACAGAAGGAAGTGTGGTGTGGTGGCTGGGGCTTGGTTTTTGGATCTGAGGCCTGTTGTGTCCACTTTCTATTAACTACGTGATGGCATGCCCATATACAACTATAAATGCGTTGCAATGCCTGAATGAAACTTTGGCTCTGCCAAACTTCCGGCACAGCCATACAGACCTGGCCAAGACGACGACAACGAACTTGGCCAACAGCACACATGCGGCACAGGTGTGAATAAGCTACGACTGTCGACCGACTGATGATTCAAGTCGTAAGTTAATGCATCGCTAGGGCTATATATAGAAACATGACACAAAGTCAATGCCTCCCACCGGTAGATAAACCCCAATGAACTAAGGTGCACAGCAACAAAATACGAAAGCATATGGGGAATAAATTATATCTTCGGTAAACCCTATGTACATACATATTATATTTGTGCATAGAAACTTTGAGTTCCTCAAGTACATAAATGTGTCAAGACCTGATTTTACGATCAATTAAGATCTTATGACAGCTTCTATTTGAGTTGGCAACCGGTTTGCAAACAATTCTTTATAAAGAGATGCTTTGTTGGAGGGTTTCCTTCAATACTGACTGAAATATTCTGCTGTATGTTAATTGATGATTTATTTTGAGGAATTTGACTCAGAAAGTATTGACTTGTTAAACAATCGCCACAAATGCTGAAGGAGCGTAAATTATAAAGCGAATGCGAGTGAATTCAAATGAATTTGTGGGCAAAACAAAGAGGGTTTCTTTTCAACACAATCATCTTGCAAGAATGCCATGAAAAATGCAACTGAAATAAAGACTCGCTCAGGCTGTTCCTTCATATCATGGAGTAAGTGCTCCGCCAATGTCTCTACCGCTCGCTCAGTGTATATGTAGATAATAATTAGTGGCTTTGCAGTGTGCAAAAAGTGTTCAATCACACACCGAAAGTCGGACAAAAAGTATCACCGACAATTGCCACACAAACACAACTCGTATTGCGCATACGCCCCGTGTGCCCCCATCCCCACGGGCGGCACACAAACGAACGAATGAACAAGCATTGTAGATGATTCTCTATGTGGAGCCATAAAGTGGGCCAAGACTCAAAAGAAAAAAAAAAGACAACTCGATTCTCGATTCAAAGAAAGTTCACATGGCAGCGGAACGTCGAGTGGAACGTGCAACGTAGAACGGAACGAGTCTAACCAGTCAGAAGAGTTGTTGCGAGTGTCAGAGTGTCAGCGTCTTTGGAGTCTTTGGAGAGGGGAGGGGAAACACAATCCATAGTTGCCGGCAGAAGGCTGTCCAGTCTGGAGACGAGGCAATTAACTAGATCTCTGCTTTAATGCAAATATTGGCAGTAGTTTTGCAGGCAGCACCAGCAGGTCCCTTCCGAAACCTAATAAAACAGAGCCAATGCGGAATCAAATACTTAAAAGAGACGCTTTGATGGACATGTCACTCAGGCGGGTGGGCTGCCACACGCGTTTTGTGGGGTAAACAAGTTGTTGCTACACACAAAATGCGACACGACACTTGTGTGATGTGTGGCAATAGCTGGAAGTTGCTGAAGATTGCAGGCCCCAAAAAAGAGGGCACTTTATGAAACTGGAACGCCCGGGAGTCTCTGGAGTCTCTGGATTTGTTGCTGCCACAAAACCCCTTAAACACCTCTCGTTTTGTTGGCATTTGTAATTAGTTTGGAATCGCCTATTTCGTTGCACGCTTCACAGACCATTCACAATGCACATCGAATGGATCGGGAAATGCCTCAATGAAAATGAACATCTAAACAGATCCCCCTGGAGCGCCCAGTCGGCTAATGAAATTCCAAGCTATCTGGCAATCGAATCGATTTGGGGCGGAGGGGCGGAGGGGCAGAGCATTATCATTATCTCCCCATTATTGTATCATTGTTTCCAACAATTCACAATCCACAATCTGATTTCAAGTTCAGCGAACTGTCGTCCGGCCGTCAGTGGCACAAGGAGAACGACGCCGATCAAAGGCCAATTAAAGCCAATCAATTCGATAATAAACTCTAAACAGAGTGGTAATAATTAATTTCGAGATCGATACAAGCAATTGCATTTATTTTGACCGACTTTGGACAAAGGAAATTCCTTTTCCTTTTCCTGGAAATTATTATCTAGGCTGATGACAAATGAAAGTTGTTCATTGCACTCGACGATATTTAATTCTCATCAATCCTTATCCATTCCATATCAATCAGTTGACTGATACGTTGCAGAATACTTTTAAATGTATTTATCATTGAGGAATCACCACCTAATCTTCACTTAGCTTCAGTTGAATCTTTCTTCAAAGTGCAGATAATTTGGTAAAGGTTTCCCCACATGAGTATTTGTCTTTCACCTCGAAGAACTAATGGAACTTATATTCAGGTTCAATCTCCTACAATAAATATGCAATAACTAATTGGATATCCTTCTACTGCCTTATTGATGTTGATTTTTACCACCATTACTTTTCTCTATTCCTGGCACCAACTTATCCAGTTTATGTCCTCGAAGTGAACCTTCATAGCTAAAGGCGTTTGCATTTTTTGAAGCGATATGATGTGGCCCAGAATTATTTACTTCCCCCTTTTGTCGTGGCGATGTAGGTCAGTGTTTGGCGGTGCCTTAATCAAAGTTAGTGAGTAATGTTCTCGGGCGGGCGGGCGACATGCCCTCGAAAAAGCGATGAGTACCTTGCAGTACTTTGTGCTACTCCGATGACAAATGCTTTCAACCTGTGTAGCCGCGTTTATGTGTAATTTATTTCTGTTTTGTTTGGCTTGTTGTTATTTTTTTGCTGTGCAAAATTGTTTATCTATCGCTTTGTCGAACAACAATTAAGAGGCATTCAACACTTAAAGCGAAACGAGAATTCCTCCTCACTCTGAATGTTTCGATGTCTCCGATGGCGATGCCTCGACGTTGGCAGTGAATGGGTAGCGACTCAGTATTGATTCGCTTGTAGATCTCTCAACGGGGAAAGGTAAGCGTATGCTGACGAACGACAGCCACAAAAGTTACTGGAAAGCCCTAATACGCTGACGCTGATTCATGGCTAGAATTGTATTTCAGATATATACATATTTACGTTCGTATGTTAATCGATTAGATTGCGATTCGAAATGAATCAATTTTTGCATGAGAAGAGCATTTTTGGGGTGTGTTGAGTATGAGGCAAATAGTTGAATAGTGATTGTCCTTTCGCTTAGGGGACATTTTCTATTAGTCGTAGTAGAACTTTGCTCACAAAAATCTCTAGAGTCCAGACCAATTCCTAAAACCCAGCGCATTCATGCGTAGGAGTTGTCGTGGTGTCTATTGTGGAGAAAATTTGAAAATTTCTATTTTGTGGAATACTTTCAACCACACAAAAGCATAGAGAGAAATGAGAACATTTCTTCTATCTCCCACTTGTGGCTGAGAGAACGATGGGGGAGGGAAAGAGGCAGCGAGACATTTGCTTGTGTTTTGGGAGGGGGCTTGAACGAGGTCAGACCTCATGCTAGGGCTAAATCCAGAGTCTGGGCACGTTTTGGCTACCATTTTGTTGGTGTCGTTTGCGTTAGATTTTTCTTTTGGCCCCACCGAATTGGACACAGTGTCTGAGGCCTGAAAATCAATTACAGTTAATGCACCGCGAGAGGAGCTGCTCGCTGCTAGCTGCTCGCTTTGTGCTCTACATACATGAATGTACATACATCTGTGGCGTTCCACATGCACCAGTACCAGTATAGGCCTGGCCCACAGCATTGAACGTGACTTGGCCCGAACCGAACCGAACCGAACAGGCGGCGTGGCTCCTCAAGGTCAGCACCCAACCTTTCTGTCGGCTGTGTAGAGGGGTGGGGGCTAGCGGGGGCTTCAACAGCTTAACAGTTATATGCATTCGTTAACTCAAACCAGAAAGAGACACAAACTCCAGAGAGAAATATAATTAAAAAAATATAAAAAAGCTTTTTTTTTTTTTTTTTTTTTTTTCGTGGAGAAGCAAAAAAGAGAAAAAAAAAAAAAAAAAAAAAAATGAATAAGATGATTATTTTCAACACAGTTTTTTCTGTGTATTTTCTGTGTACTTTGTGCATCGTTCATCATCTCTCTCTCTCTCTCTGTGGCCCCGTATTTCTCAATGTTTTTTCTTAATATTAAATCTGTCATATCACCGACCAGCAGAGAAGAGCCACAAAATAAGTAAAAAGTTGGAGTCGGACGCGAAGTTGGTGTTGGTGTTGGAGTCGCGGGGTAATAGCTAATGCCACAACGATCCATTTGAGCGACTTTCACTGTTTAATTGTCACAAAATTGTCTTTTCATATTTCGCCAGTAATAATAACAACAAAACAAGCAAAAAGCAGTAGCAGCTGCTAGATATACAATGTACATTTGTATCTTTTAAAGGTGCACAAACATAAGTACTTGGAAATGTGTTCAACTAACAGTTGGATATAAATACATACATCTGTGCTTATATAAACAGGGAGCTTAAAAGAGGGAGTCTCCCGTCGGAGTTTGCAGGGAAAGCAATCTATCTGCAGATATTAGCTATGGAAAGATTGATATTCGTACTTTCCCTTTCATTCACAACTCATATTCTGGACACCATATTTCTATGTTTAATTGCTCTTTCCATTTGTCTACCCATCCTTCTTATGGCTTCCATTTATATTTGATCTATCTGCGTCCCACAATGCTGTTGCAGCATCGTCACCTGGCTTCCTTGAACCTCTTTATTTAAATCTATTAATATGTATATCTTGTAACTATCATTTATCTTATTTACCCATCTTCTATCCTTGCTTTAACTATCTTTCCACCCTTAATACTTGTGCTTTACTTTTGATCCCCTGTCCTATACGAGTACATATCTTACACGTATCTTTTGCTCACCTTGAACAGTTCTTATTGAATTAAACGTGTGTGATTATTATTGTTGCTGTTGGGTATATCAGAATTCTATTTATATTTAGGTATATATTTCTCCAGTAGATAACAGGCACTTGAATGACTTTGTAGACAAGGAATGGAACAGTCACTTGGAAGACATGAGGCGTATCTGCGACTACTTCTGCTGTTGTAGAGCCATGGATAAAGTATCTTTTGTGCACGTTAAAGCTAATCATTGGCTATGTTCAATCAATGACTGGTCCTCGATATATTTCTCTGTATTTCAGCAGAGTCCCACGAATCTGCAATTGAAATCTAATCTTGTTTCTGCGATCGACACGAAGAAAGGCAGGGAAGGGTTTGGCGAAACAAAGAGAGATGATTGCAGCTAGCAAATTGCATATGATCATGGCCTGTCGGTGGCTATGGCTCCTCTTGTAATTTTGTATTTTGTTTTTTTTTTCCCTCTGTAGCCAAATTCAGTTTTTCCTTCCGCTCGCGCGGTTTTCCATTGAAGCTAATTTGAATTTTGTGGCTGGCTTTTGCTTCCTCCTCGATGCCTTCACTGCGTCTGCCTGCATTTGGCGAGAAACAAGTCTTTGGGGTAATTAAAAGTTCATTGTCGTCGTCGTGGAAATCATTTTGCAATGTGTCTCTCTGCCCAAAAAAAGAAAGACCAGCACGAAAGAAGAAACTCGCTTGCACATCGACTCTGACTCTGACTCTGACTCTGGCTCTGGCTCTGTGTCTGCCTCTGCAGATACTCGTACAAAACGTTTTCGGATACACACATTTTCTTACACTGGAAGGGGGGAGGGGGGAAAATTATGACAAAATGTGGCAGAGGCAGAGGTGGCATCAACATCACAGATCACAGCCTCCACATCTTCGTCATCGTCAGAGTCAGCTGCGTTATCGTCATCGTCAGAGTGAAAGTTGCCATGGCCAATGCCTTCGCTTGACGACAATTTGTGGCCGTAATTGAACTTGAAGTCGATGTGGAAGTCCAGGAAGCAGGCAGCTTGTGGCTGTAGCTGTGGCTGTGTCTGCTGCACCTGTGGCATCTGTAAAACCCGTCCAAATGCGTCCTCCCGAAGATGTGCAGACAATACCCCACCCACCAGCCAGACAGCCAGCCAGCCAGCCAGCCAGTCAGCCATCGACGTCACTCTCTGGGGGGAGTCACGATATTTGCGCAACCATCCGGCTGGTTCAGCTGGAGGTGGGAGTGCCTGGGCCATCAGTGGGGTCGAGTGGGAGGTGTGGGAGTGGAACCTGCTCGGCTTATCGGGGAATGCGAACAGAATCAGCATTATAATGCGATTACAGATACAGATACAGATGCGATAACGCCGCATTCTAACCATGAACTCGGTCGCTAGCTGGAAAAGAAAGCCACGTAGAATCAATGACCTTGTCTTGGCTCTACCTTTAGACTACAGAAAGACAGAACACCGCTCTTTTTCCAGATTTGCATTCGAGATTTCTCTTTAACTCAATTGCATTTAGACAGATTTGTGAAAGAGATAAATTGCCGCCTGCCAGAGGGCCAAGGAATTTATTTCTAGGCTAATCAGAGAGAAATTTGTGCAGCTAAAACTCCGATGCATTGACAGATGTGTGTGGAATGATTGATTGGGGAAAGTGGATACGATTACTTTTGCTCTAGGAAGATTTTTGTTGAGGGAAGCAAAAGGTTTACAGAACTCCAAAGAATAGAAGAGAAGTGGCTAGAAGTGGTTGAGGCTTAGCTACGCGCAAAAATCCATAACCAACCGATGTGCGCTACTGCATGACGCACCACTGTCATAGCCATAACCTTACCTTTACCTTAAAATCATTGAAAAAGAGGGATGCAGCTGTAGCTAATTATTTTGCATAATAGTTTCGATCCAATTTCAAGCTTGGTTTCGGTGGGAGATCATAAATATTCGCTAAGAGATTGCCGTTTGACCCGCTTGTGGTTGGGTTTCTGTGTTTTATTTTTTCCATTATAATATTATTCAAAAACTGTTCGACTTTCGACGACACACTCTCAGCTACAGCTACAGATTAGCGCCCAGAAATGTGTGATCCCATGACCTCGACACCGAAAATGCTGTGAAAACTGTGCGCTGATTCTTACTGGGTGAAGATACGATTTTCCTTTCGATGAGAGATCGATTGAGATGGATTGCGATTGCCATGTCAATTGCGATGGCTGTGAAGCAGTGATGGCTGTGTGCTGGGTGCTGTGTGAAAAAGCGGGTCAATTGGCCAATCGTGGGTTACCCCACAGGTTAATTAACGATTTGGAGCAATTAAGAGATGCAACAGACAGGGGGGGAGCAGTGGCTTGCCACTCGGGACTTCGATGTGTGTGAGTGTGTGCAAATATCGAATAGTCATAGCAAAAATCTACGAGTATCTGCGAGATACATAGATACATATCTGGATCTGGGTTAGTGCGTGCGTTAGAGAGTGCTTTTGCTGTTGCTTTTGCTGTTTCGAGTGCTGCTGATGTGCAATATTTCGTATGGTTAGTAGTCGTAGTAATTAGTGTTGGGGCTTTGTTGGCTTTTTCTGAACCGATCTCAAACTTCACTCACCCATGAATTATCGCGGAATTGTGACATATTTCGCGTGGCAGAAGTGTACCCCAAAACGGCCTCGGGGCCGCAGGAAGGAGAGCACAGGACGTGGCACGAATGATGGATAACGATGATGATTGACCGATTGACTGATTGATGATTGCGAGGAGGTTCCTCTTCTGCTTAATGATAAGGGAAAAATTTAGAAGTACTGTGCGTATACTTTTGACAGGCACTGTCTTTATATTTTTACTTTCAGTTTTTCGCGTTGATCTCTTTTTTTTATATATTTAATTTGTTTGGATTTTGCGAATTTCACAGTCTTTGCTTAATTTATCTAACCAATTTGTTAGCTAAGCTCTGGACCCGCCGTGTCGGACCCTCGCTGTATCTTATGGATGCCTGAATCTATGGTGCGGCGGGGGGCTCGGGGCTTGGGGGCCATGCAATGCAGCAAAGCGTAACGCATGGAAATGAGCGCCAGAAGAGACTATTTATTTCTGCTGTTTTTTCGGTGTGCTTTCTGAGGCGTAACTGCGAGCACAGCACGATTATGTGTGTGGATGCCACACGGCGACAACTGTAACAGCAGATGCACACACAACACACAAAGATACAAAGATACAGCAGCCGAAAAAAAAACACACACACAAAGCCACATCAGCCACAAAGATACACAGAGATACAAAGGTTCCAAGGGAGAGACACAACTCTGGTCTCGAGCGGCACTTTTGAGCCCAGTTTTAATAGTAAAATTCCATTTACATTCGCCTGTTGCTCGCTTTTGCTGCAGCTTCAATCACGACCAAAAAAATCGCTAAAAAAATTATATGCGCGATTCGCTTTTGCCGAGACCGAAGCAAACCGTTAAAACGAAATACGAACAACCGAACCGAACGCTTTGAGTCTGCGCCGCTTACTGGAAGCGCTCCAGCTTTTGACGGCGCTTTCTAAACGAAGCTCCAACGTGTGCAGCGCCGCTCTGCTCTCCTCTCTCTCTCCCTCTCTCTCTCTCTTACCCTCTCTCTATCTCTGCAGCACATTGGCAAGAGGCAGGTATTCAAACAGCAAAAAGCTTATGGGAAAACGAGCTTCTAGGTCTATCATTATCACAAGAAACATTCAGTAATGAAAATATTTCAAATAATTATTGAACTTTTCTTTCTTTTTTCTTACAATCAGCAGCCGACTTGACACACAATTGGGCACCCCTGATCGACGTTGTGTAGAATTCTGCATCTATGGCGAATTTTCAATGTCCTGGGCGCTGTCCAGCATCCAGCGTTGGCTCAGCTCTTCCCCCGATTAGAGAGGTCCTTGAGGTTCACTTCACGAAACAGCGCTGAATTCCACTTCAGGGATAACGTGGATGTAATGTTCCTTTCTCCACAGATTTTCAAGTTTCTAATTGTCGTAGAAACTTTATCACTAATAAATGTGCATCATTTATGGAACTGCTCGTTTACAATTTTATTCATATTAGTTAGTAATCCTTGAAACTGGAAACATAATGAAGCAGAGCCTTCGGCCGCCCCACTACGGGTATCGGTCGTAACTACATCCATATATTCGATGAATTTACATCTAAAAAGCTTGCAACTTGTCAAATTTGGGCACGAACCGAATCCAGCGTCAGGTGGCGCCAGAGTAGTAAAAGTTATGTAGAATGTAAGCTTTTCATTTTATCGTTAGTTGGCTTAGAACAGAGATATTCCCAACCAAAAGAAAATGCAAAACATTTTGATACCAAAAAAAAATTTTATTTCGCCATAATATTGTGTCGGAAAATGTATACTGAATTGTTTTTCTTTTTTTTAGTTTTTTTTTTTTAAGCAATTTTATGGATGGTATCGGCCTGTTGTTAAATATTTTTGGAATTAGGCTGCTTTATTTGCTTGTTTTTTGTTTTGTTTTTTATTGGTTATATTTGATGTGGTTTTTTGTTGCCTTAGAGTCTGGATAGAAAAAATGCAGTTGGAGTTTGAAGAACAAAGTTCAGTAAAAGGGTTACAGTACGGTTTGGTTTTTATCTTTTTTCAATCTCCTTAAAGTACAATTTTGGTGTACAAATGGGGGTTATAGATAAGCTCTGGTTTTTGGTTGGGTTCAATGGGAGTGAGCCAGGGCTGCAGAGGCTGCGATGTGGAACTACTCGAAAATTGGTATCGTACTTGTTTGGTACATTTGAGACATATTTTGTTAATTTATTTTTTATTTTTCCTTGTATTCAGTGAGTGAATGGGCGTGAGCGAGTGGTGGTGGCGATAGTGTTTCGCTGTTTGTGATAGATCTAAGTAATATGCAAATGCTGCAGAGCCAAATTCCTAACAAGCCTAACAACGTTCTCGACTTTCCCAACAATCATTACCCCATTTAAATATGATGCCACGTTCTCAATATACAAATGTATTTACGGAATATCGGAATCGAATATCGAAAAGTTAGTTTTTAGGTTTTAATCTTTAACTGGTAATCGTAATGCGGTAATTTTGAGTTTTAGTTTTACGAGTATGCTTGTATTTATGTAATTTCCTCCTTCCTTTTTTAATGCTACTGTTTCAATTTCGCCCCGTTCTCGTAATCTTAAGTAAAATTGAATCAAATTCCTCAGTGCTTGCAGTGCATATCGTACTTAGTAATTCTTTTTTAGTTTTTCTTTGTATGCAGTTTGTATTTGTATTTGTATGTTTTTGTTTTTATTTATTATTTCTTCTCGCTTTCTACTTCAAAAAAAAATAGATATATATTGTATATAGTATATAGGTATATTTGTATTTGTATATAAGTTTTGTATAATGTATGTATATATTTACTTGTTTAGTTTAGGATTATTTTGTATGTTGTGTATTGTATTGTAGGTTGTTTTGTTTGTTTGTAATTTACAGTGCTTCTCAGTGGCCATTAAGTGGATAGGATTTTTCGAAGCACAAATTAACAATTAAGCAGTTTAGAACTCTTCGATAGAAATACATTTCAGACTTGCAATCATAGATCATATACACATAAATATAAATACACGATAAATATACAAATACAAATACATATTTAGGTATAAAGGTAAAGGGAAAGGACTAATTAATTCTCGTGGATCTCTCGTAGATATTTTTCTTCGATGTGTCTTTTATAAATTAAAAATCAAATGAATCAATAAGTGAAATGGGAAACGGGAAAATGGGGGAGATGGAGAAAACGTATTGCATCCTTTGTACAAGTGGGTTGTTGTAGAAAATAAATAACATGTCAGCATCATACATTTCACATTAATAGATATTTATGTATATATTCTGCTTTATTATTATATTTATCATTATATTATAGTAGTTGTAACTCGTACAGTTAGGCATATCATTAAGGTATATCTGTTCCTGCTTCTGCATACGCTTAGGCCCCGCTCATTCGGTTACTGTCACATCATTCATCAACAAATTTGATCGTTACTTTGATCGCTTTTCGGTTGCCTTACTTGCTAGGGTTTTTTCATAAGACTTGCGTTTCATGTGTTCTCTTTCTCCATTATTCTTCTTATTCGTTTGTTCAAAAATTTCACTTATATGAATAGAAAAAAATATATATGTATACATATAATCTATATATATATATATAGCTTCCCTATATAGCTGTTATATACACGTCATGCAGTTTAAATTCCACTCCATTATTGGTGTCTTGTATCTGTGTGTGTCTGTGTTTGTCTTGAGTTGTGTTTGCTGTTGTCTCGTGGCTTGTGTTGTGTTTTGTTTTGTTTTTTTTGTATTTCAACTCTACAAAATGCACGAAAATATATTCTTAGTTTTGGCTTGGACCCAGTAGTTCTACTCCTCGAACCGCTGCTTGGAAAGTATCGATCGACGCATCGATCGCCCCTTCCGCATGGCATTTGCCTTCAGCTCGTGAGAGTTTCAGTATTTAGCACACATCTAGGTAGCGCTCACCCTTCCTCCTATTCCTCCTCTGACTCCTATCCTGTACACTATATTCTCCTCCTGCTCCTACTCTTACTCCTCCACCTCCACCTCCACCTCCTCCAACTACAATTTCATCTTTATTTGCTTATAGAAGAATGCCTAAACGGAAAATGATGACCCCCAGTTAGGCTATGGTTAGCAAACGTCTTTACACTCTACACTCTACAAGCCACACTCCCATCGCTCCTCCTTCCCTAATTCCATCCTTTTTGCTAATACTCTAGATTGTCATTTGCTAAATATTCCTTACTTGACTTGACTTTGACTTTGACTTGCGTGGCTCCTCGAGTACACTCTAAAATATATATTCCTACCGCGCGCGATGCCTTCACACCGGCCGACTCAGCGGCGGTTTGTGGTTCAAGTTTCGGGTGGACGTCTTACTGGGCATATGGACTGCGTTACCTCCACGAAACCGGAGCCCAAATCGCACTGCTTCTCAGTCGACCGCGTTCCGCATGAGATGTGTATTATAGTATTGGTATTGGTGTTCCTCCTGTGCCTCTGTGTGAGTGTGTGTGTGTGTGTGTGTGTGTGAGAGTGTGTACGCTGTATACCATACTATACATATGTTTGTGAAATCCAAAACTCTACAAACTACACTCGTTAGACAAGTAACCATGGGGCCAAATGCACTCGTTGCACTCCCGTTTTGGGTTCTTGCAACGAGGCATTTTGGCAGGTCTTGTGCAAGAATTTTCCCTACTTTAACGTGCTCGTGCCTTTAGCCATCATCTAACTAACCATGGATGGTTCGATTTACCCGTTTATTATATATTATTATTTCTTACTTATTATTTGTTAAAGTTAATTATACTTAAAGATTGGTTTACTATGCCAAAAAGTGGGAGAATTCGAATTCTGTAATTTTGAAAACGTAATTGACATCCGAATGCGTCGTGACTACTGGAAGCTACTGCAAAAAAATTTAATAAATATACAAAAAAAAAAAGAAGAGTAGTAATTTTCAGTACATATGTGTGTGTGTGTGTGTTTGTGTGTGGATATATATATTGATCTGATTAATGGCTACATAATATATATTGGTATCTTTGATAAATAACTTATTTTTGTTTTGAATAAAATATGCAATGAATATATATTTATACACTACATAGATATGATTTATATTTGCTCTATAAATATGCAGTGTCCCTAAATTACGCCATTAATTTATTGAAGTTTAATTGTGTTCATTTGTTTTAGTTGTGTTGTGTGTCGCTAAAGAATAAAGCATATACGAGTTAGTTACAGGATACACCCCATTGTTCTCAATTCAAATTGCGCAAATAGAAAAAGGGAAGCCACTTTTTTGTTTCCACACAAATCAAATTGAGCCCCTGGCGGTATGTCTTTAAAGGCTCCTCTTTCCCCCCTACACTCTGTACACATCCTTCCTTTAGTTTCCAGCGTTCTTTTGGGGAAAGTCTTGCCCGAAATGCTGTTGGGCGATAGTTGAGAGAGGTTAAGACCTAAGCTTTTGGGTTGTGCATTCAAAAGTGTGCATTGGGACTGACTGACTACAAATTGTATCCCTAAAAAGAGTAACTCTATAAGAAATCTTGTCTGGCTGTATGTCTGTCTCTGTGGGTGTGTGTGTGTGTGTGTGTAATGTTTTTGAGTGAGAGAAGATACTCAGATGCTATCTGTACAGTAGAGCTTCTCTCTTTTAGACTCAAACTACAATAATGCTGCTGCTGCTTTTTCTGCCATCGACTCTGTGCCGTCCACAACTTGTGTCGCGGAGTCTCGGACAAGAGATTCATAAAATTGCGGTTTCTTTTGTCTTAATTTCTATGTAGAATTGTTCAAAAGAATATTATTATCTATTTGTATATTATATATTTTCGAATACACATCAATATTTGAATATAATATATATTTGTGGGGTGATGTATTGTGTGGGTGTTTTTTTGTTTGTTTTTTTTTTTTTAGTTGCATGCATTTGAATAATAAATTTGTATTTACACAGCAAATGCCTTCACATACAATAATAATATCATTATTCCATCATTGCATTCTACGTTCTCCTTCCTCTTCGCTAACCAATAAAGTGGAGCTGCCTCCGTTTCCTTGTTTCAATTAAATTTAGATATCACAATATAATCATTAATTAATTAATTAATATAAAATTATTAATCGATTTCTTAAGTGACAAAACAAATAAAATTTCGAATTTCGAATTTGCCAATTTTCTCTCTCAAAGTTTTGTTGTTTGATTTCATTTTAAATATTACATTTAATTAAATTTAATTTAGTTTAAGAATAAAGTAAGTTTTTTATTTGTTTTAATTTTAAATTCAAAGTGAACAAATAGCCTAAAAAATCTGTAACTTTTCTTTGATTTCCTTGCCGTTCCATTACCTCTAACCTTTAACCTTTACCTTTTGCATTTGCATTTTGCTTGTGGTGTTTGGTTTTGGTTTGTTGGTTTTTGTTTTTCTTGTTTAAATAAATTATTGAATAGTTTGCTAAGTAATGCTTTTGTTTTTGTTTTTGATGTTTTTTGTTTGCTTAGTTAATAATAAATATATGCATTTGTTCGATTGTTCCGCGATTGTTCGCGATTACTTGCTAAAAAAAAAAAAAAGTGTGGCTTAAAATTACTGGATGTCCTCCCAAAGAGAACCCTTTTCGTTAGAGAATCCGTCTTCTGTGTCAGCGAGCGGCCTTTCCATTTAGATTCTGGTCTGCACCTCCAAATGCATGAAACGCTCCTGGCCTGAGGATCAGTTTAGATCGGGATCAGGATCAGGATCAAGATCAAGATCAGGTCCGAAGCGTCGTTGATGGAATGTTTTTGTTTGTATTTGTATTTGTATTTGAGTAGATTGTAGCATAGCGTTGATCGAGATGATAGAGATGATAGATTGAGAGTATATCCGTTTCACAGTTGTGAGATTTTGGTTTCGGTTTTGGTTTTGGTTACGTTGATTGTTGGCAGAGAAAGGAGAAATTGTCAGTGTTAAAATCAGTGTTGAATGATCTGTCGGTCTAGTCTGGTTTAGCCACACGCTAAAAGCTGGGTAATGCGGGTGGTCAAGTGATTCAACTACTGTTTGTGGGTACTATTGGGATATCCGATACAGTCTAGCGGTTGCTCTACATGGAGGATGCCGGCGGCGGCCAGACAATGATGATGGTGCGGCTATCCCTCTCGTCCTCATCCTCATCGTCATCCTTAACCGTTTCCACATCCTCAATCTTACTTTCCAAATATGTGGCTATCTCATTGGCATTCCGATTGAAGGCCACCATCATGGGGGTATTGCCTTCGGCGTTGCGTGCCTGCAGACTTGCCCCAGCGGCCACCAGCATCACGCAGAGCTCCCTGCGAGTCGTATCAGCGGCGATATGTAAAGCAGTTTGTCCGCTGCAAACAAGAATAATAATGATTAGTTTTGTGTGATTTTGAGAACCAAAATGGTTTTTTATCTTTCGAATCCATTCAGTACTTACTGGTCCTTGTCGGGCATATTGATGACGCGTTTTGTGGCACATGAGATGATATATTTCACAATGTCCTTATGGTTATATTTGCAAGCAAAGTGCAGGGCCGTCTCTCCATTCTTATTCACTGACTGCAATGAGTATCCTTGTTCATGTAGTGCACGTAACTGTAAGGATAACCAATCCGTGGGAGAGTGAGTAAGCGACTCTAATAAAATTGACAGGACGAATGGGAGGAGCTACAAGGAGCTACTACAATCTACAAAACACAATTGTGGGGCAAGACATATGCACATATTCATAATGTTAAGATTGATAAATATATATAGTTAGTCTACCATATTGAGATCACCGCTTTGGGCTGCTAGTAGTATGGCATCGGAAGTTTGTTCCAGTATAGGGCTGTTATTCATTCATAAATATATATTCATGATATGGGAGTGGTATTTTGTGTGTGCATAAAAGAGTGGATAAAGAGAGAGAGAAGATAATTCAAGCATCAGTTTTGTTTTGATTGGATATTCGCATTGAATCGATTTGTTGATGCACAAATATCATTTATCGTCATGATATAATGGATATATGTAGTACACAGTAGAAGGCCAGACAAGACAGACATTTAGGTAAAAGAAGATATATAAGAACAAATTAAAGAATAGAGATAAATGAATTGGACTAGATATACAGGAGAATACCTGAATCCGTAACCAAAAACATCTTCGTTGAAACTGAACAAACGATCTTTGTTGCTGCATGCACGAATTAATTCACGAAAATTGTTAATTAAATAACAATAACAATAACAAACAAACAAAAAATGTAAGACACAAAGTTGGAGTAAAGCAGCCGACGGGAATGAAGGGAGCGGAAGCGAGATGGCAACTCAGAGAATAATGCCAATTGGATAGAGATAGCGGATAGGTTAAATCGATTTGATTTGATTTGATTCGATTTGAATTTGAATTTGATTTCGTTGCTTGTTTTTTGGTAGTGCCATCTCGCTCGTTTTGGCATCAATGATTGATGGCATCAGCGTAATGGTTTAATACAGGTGTTTATCGAAATGCTGAATCGATGGAGCAATTGTTGAGGGAATGCAATGCTTCGTTTTTACCTCTTCCACTTCATCACTTTGATGGGCTTGGAGCCAATTTGTAAATCCTCGTCTTTGAGTGGAATTTTGTAAGTATTATCGATACAGGTCGATGTATCGATGTTAATATCGATGAAAAGAGTTTTAGAAATTGTTAGTTCAGTTAGGCGACAAATGAAATCATCAATTCAAATATAATTGTAAAAAATACTTAAAGAAAAAGTTTCAACGATAACTAATTCAAAGTGTTAATCGATTAACACACATATCGAACGTGTATCGATATCAACAAGATAATTAAATACATAGAGTTCAATCGGATATCGGTATATCCACTACCAGAGAGTAGAAGTAGGAGCCATATGTACGTATGCATAACCTACCCTGGGGGTTCTTTGTGTGTGGTGGTGTCTAGTGTCTAGTTTATGGATATTTGGGGATATCTTGATCGAAGAAGGTATACATTTATCGGAGGTACTTATGTACATCGAAGGTGTTGTGGTGTGGTGTGGATACCGGAATACGGTTTGGTCCTTGCTACGGTTAACTGTTAATGTAAGCCGGGATTATATACCATATCGTAAGTGTTCGATTGTTCAACAGAGTTCTACGTATTTAATGCTCTACTTACATGCTATTGTGGCAAGGACTAAGCTGTATTCGGGTTCCTCAAATACATATTGACATATCTTAAGATATCTAGAGTGTGTGTGTATGGGTTTGGATATTTGAGTGTTTGCTGACTTCCCATTTTGGTTAGTGGTTTGACGTGCAACAAACACAACTTTCGCGATAAACGATCAAACCAACAGAAGCATAAAAAGAAACAGGAGAACGGGATATGGGAAGTGGGTGAGTGGGGAAAGTGAGAGACAGATAGCCAGATCCCCTCTCTCCTTATGCTCAAAGCTGGAAGCGCTTCTTGCGAAAATGTAGGTGGCAGAACATGCGTCTATCAATAAACGGCAGCTGAGCGGCCACCTCACGCTGGTAGAGCTCCAGCCGCTCTTGCAGCGGCAGCTCATCAACACTGTTGGCTGGTTGCTGTGCCTGTTGTGGCTTTTGCTTTGGTGGCCAGCAGGCAGATAACAGAAGAAGCCTACCGGTGCTGCCTGGTGCATGGCCCTGGGCCTGATCCATCTGTCTGCGCTCTGTCTGCGCCTGGCGCTGCGAGAATGCGGCAAATGAGCGTTCCTGATCGGGTGTTTGGGGCATGGTGGCGAGCTCGTGATCCAATATAAGTAAGTCGTCAATGGCGATGTCACAGATGTAGTGTAAGTGTTCCTGCGCCCTGTCGATGCGGAAGTAGTGCTCTGCAGTGCAGGCTTTCAATGAGAAAGTATAAATAGATAGAGAGAGAGAGAGAGAGACAGAACTTGTAGACTTTTGTTGGACATTTTTTGTACATGGGTAGAGCAAGGTGGCAGATTACTTACCGTCTACGAAACACCAGTCCTGCGATACCTTCGGATAGGTGATGGACTCTTCGAATTTGGCATTGAGCATATTTCGGACATGATCCAGATCGCATTGTGAGTCGATCTCGATCTGGCCAAGCTTGTTCGCCAGCTTACTGAGCATCTCCCTTTGGTAGTGGTATTGCTCATACTGCTGCATCGTAATGCGCAGTATATTCAATTGAAGCTTCTCCAGGGGATTTACTCTGTGATTAGAGAAGGGTTTAGTGGTGGACAGGCCGCGTCCGTTGGATATCACTCACTGGACATCGCCACGTCCATTCTTGCACTTGGTCAGCATCAACGCCTTATTCAACAGCTCGATCTCAATGATCGACGGCTTCACCCGACACGCCTCACCATCCACCTGCATCGGTATGGTGCGCTTCGTGATAATTCGCGCCTGCCGGCACTGGCAAATGCAGGTGCCGTGCATGCCCGCCTGCAGCATCGGCAGCTGGTAGGTGGTCAGACCCACCACCTCCATCAGGCCGTCGTCGATGGTGGGCTTCGTCGCCCCGAACGAATCGTTCCAGGGATGTGTGCCGCCGCCATAGCTGCGGAAAGGTGAAAGTGTTTAGATCAATAATCATAGTCTGAAACCCTTTCTCACCTGGGTATGTTCAGGAAGAGTACGGCATGGCAGCCGGCATCCCGCAGCTTGCTGGTGAAGTCGTTGCCATCGCACTCGAGGGTCACCCACTGGGAGAGGTTGCGGTACTGGCGCAGGATCAGATCCTTGCCCCCCATCTGGCCGTAGTACATCTTGTTGCGGAGTCGCGAGTTGAACCGCTCCGGATGGGCCTCGCGTGCCTCGTGAAACTCCAGAGCGATGTGGGCATCCACACCGAACGAGAAGTAGTTGTTGATCACGTTCAGGGGCACGTTCGCCTTGCTGCGGTCCATGTGATCGTCGCAGACGTCATCGTTGGGCGAGACCTTGACGCGCCAGCGATCCATGAGGACGCACTGCGACATGCCGATCTCGCGCAGGATTTTGCCAACCGGTTCGTCCGTGTAGCCCTGACAGGAGAAATACTATAAGGACAGTGCAATCGAGGGTATCACTGGGCATATAGTGCTTACCCCGCCCCATCCAAGAGCGCGTGCGAGATCGTTGCCCGTCCCCAATGGCAGCACACCGACGGCCGGGCACGGTGACAATGGTGGATGGATCTGATCGAGGACGGACAACACCCAGCCGACGGTGCCATCGCCGCCGCAGGCCAAAACCCGAAGATTCGGTGCCTTGCGAAACATTTCCAGACTTAATGGGCGGTGGGCGGTAAGCGGTGCGGGGGAGGAATGAGAGATGCAAAAATGACACAATTAGATACAGATTTTTGGTGAATGAAAGACTATAGCCACAGCAATACAATCTATGGTCGATCTGCTAAATGTCTTTGCAAATCAAAGCGTTCTACAATGAAGTGCTTAGAATGAGCCAAAATCTATCGACTTAGGATGGGAAACTCGTGTGGGATATATCATTGAAGATGTTTTCTTCAATTGAAGTTAGCTTACAAATTGTTTGTGTTTTAAATTATGATTGAAGAAATCTACTGACTGAAACCGCCAGTTAGTTATCTATCTATTTAAAGGTCTATCGACCTCAATCATTAGCCCAGGATCTGGGTTTATGGGATCTGGGATATCTACAACTCAAATGCCTCTGATGGCCTCATTCTGTTTGTGGGAATATATTTACACATTTTTCTTTATCGGAAAGACAATCAATTAGGAGACTACTTTGCTACTTTCTTTCAACCCATATATTCAGTCAGAATTATCGAAGATGTTGTAGGTAGTATCCCAATGCCACACCCTCTTTATACTTTGCCATCAAATATTTATAAATAATTAAGTTTTATTAGACCACTTAGATTTGCATCTGATAAATCTCTTTGTAGACAAAGTTCTGCTCTCTTTGCCTCACTTCCCTGAATAAAGTTGTTTGTGATCGAAGAATTGTCTGCCTTTCTTCAAAATCTGCAACAGTTACTTACCCCATTTTGGGACCACCCTGGGTCAGATCGAACACCTGGCGTGGATTGAGGAGGTGCTGGAACTTGCCGAGCAGCTTGACGCCCTGATTGCCACCGGACTTGGGATTAATAAAGACAATGACCGGTATTACCTCCGGCGATGGAATGGGCTTCACGATGAATGCGCGCGGTTCTCCCTTCTTCTCGTCCTTGCCCCTCTGCCGGCGCGTAGTCTGCTTCTTGCCTTTGCCACCAAAGCCACCAGGGCCGCCGGGTCCGCCAGGTCCACCAGGGCCGCCGGGTGCGCCAGCTGCAGTGCCACCGCCGGCTCCAGCAGCGGAGGAGCCGGTGGCACTGTTCTTATTGCTCACCCGAATGGATGACTTGAAGTTGCCCTTGTTCGGCAGCTTGACAATCCACGATGGTGGCACAATAATCGGCGCATAGTTGCCTGCCGGACGAAACAGAGAGAGAGAGAGTGTAAGAAGAGATGGATAGGTGTTCGTTTGGGGTGTAGGCCCTGGCCGGGCTAATTGCGTGGAAAGTGCTTGAGGATTGCCAAGCAACTAAATTCAATTTTCCTTTTCCATCCCCTTGCAAGAGACAGCAGCAGTAGCAATAGCAGCGATGGTAAGCCCCATCGTAAGCGACATGCCAAAGAGCAATTATGAATGCCACAGCCACAGCCAGTGGCCAGTGGGGCATAGAGCCCCCACATAGCAGCAGCAGCAGCAGCAATGGCAGTGGCAACCCACTCTCCGGCGTAATTGTTTTCTTTTTTTTATCATTTCTTTCTCTTTTTGTGCGTTGTCTTGACTCCATCTTCGTGGGGCAGTGGCTGTGGCAGTGGCAGTGTCTATGCGCTATGGGGCAAGCGTGCGTAATGGGAGGATGGGCTGCCACACGGAGAGTGTGTTAACAAGATGCTCATTGAGACACTTTATGGTGGTGGGACGTGCGAGTATTTCAAGGTAAAAGCCTCGAGAGGACTCCAGTCTTTAACTCGACTTTAACTTAAATAAAGTCTGGGCTCCTGGCCGAAGTAGCCTTCTTTCTTTGACAAGTTGTGGCAGTGGCTCTAAAACGAGGTTAAGCTCTGCTGCCCTGCCCTGTCTTGCCCTGCCCTGATACTAAACCAAAGGCAAAGGCGAGACTTAAACAAGCAAACGGTTTAACCCACATTTGACAGAATGAAGTTGAGGTTGAGAAATTACCCAGCACCTCGTGCTGGTATCGAAAATACACAAGAGAAAAATTACTTGCAGTTTGAAGTTTGTTTTCTTATCTTAGAATTCCTGAAAGATGAAATTTTGATATTGCATTCTGTGATTGAAATTAAAAAAAACCATTTTAATGGGAATAAACTATAAGAAAAAAAGCACAACAATCCAAGAGAATTAAAGAGCAACAACGGATACACTTGTCCAGCAATTAAGATGCACTTTTTAGATGGTTATTTTGACTAGAGAATTTGTAGGAGTGAGACGGCAAAGACTTTTGTGTCTTTAAAGGGCGTCCATAAACATTCATGACTTGAGGTTAAAATAGTTGAGGGAAAGTCCAACGAAATCCATCAATGCTCATCGAGCTGTCAAGTAGAACAAACTGCTGGAGAAATGAATAAATGCCACAATTTATTATCATTTGGGTCCATAAACTGAGCTCGCACTGAAACGCAGACAAAGGGACACACATACAGAGATTTGCCGGAGCAATGGCTGGATAAAGGCCCAAAAAGGGTTACGTTCCAGTTGGGAGTTGGAGTGGTTTTTTGTGCGGCTAGGCATTCGGTTTTAATGCACACATTTTAATTAAGTTAACGGACCGCAATTTATTTGCATGTACGTCACGTAATTAATCAAAGGACAAGGGGCAGGAGGCCGTCGAAATACATTATGGAGCACGAGGCACGAAGCACGAAGAAGCACGAAAAGCAGGAGAGGAAAAGGCATAATAGTAATGCAGGGATACAGATACAGATACGGATAAACTTACCGAGACGACACTCTTCGCCAATTTTCTCCTGGTTGAAGCACGTGTCCTTGTTGTGATAGATCTCATGGCACCAGGCACAGGACAAAGCTACAATTTCTTTCGAGCCAAACAGCTTGCTCTGAACCGCCTGCGGTATGGATTCAAACATAATATTCTAATTTGAATAGTTAGGGGAGCAACTCTACTAAAAGGCGGGAATACCAACCTTGCCACACTGCTTGCACTTCCCCTTCTCCATCTTGCGGTGCACCCAATGATGGTGGGTGGTCGTCTGCTCCCGGTACTGCCTGATGCCCACATCCCGGTACGTCGGCTTGCACAGCAGCGTCGGCTTCTCGTTCACATACGGTATGCAATTGAGGTGGGCCACCAGCTGACAGGCGGAGCACTTCAAACGTTGGCCGCTCTTCTGAAAATGGCCACAAAGCTTGAGTCGTTATCCTTAATACACTGACGATGGGGATTTCGTGTCCTTCCAAGAGGAAAAAAACCCTAAAAAGTCCTCGATTGTTTCCATTTCTGGCTTAAGGTTGGTTCTAAGTAATTGTTGCTTCCTTTAGAGCTCTTCCTACCATAACTCTTTGTAGAATCGAATCAAATTTGAAGCTGGCATCACTTTTTCCACACCTAACACTCAACCTACTCACGCCTATGTCTAAATTTGAATAAATATAAACCAAGAATTATACCCACAGACAGACAGACAGACAGACAGAGTGAATGTTAGATTCAGATAAGACAGAGGGCTCTCAATCCTACTGCTTCTGTCCCCACTTCTGGTCGGACAATGGGCCCCGAGATAAAGTGGATACATTTTTGTTACATTTTGGCAGCTCCTGTCCTCTGGCCAGGACATGCGGGCTGATGTCACGCCTCCTACTGGAAATGGGAAAAATCGTAAACGGAACGAAAGCCTTTCCATGGGAGCTTTCCAGATATTTGCGTGAATGCTAGACAGGCACGCAATAAATAAATTACGCACACATGTACATACTCGTACTTTAGTCTCCCACTAATTGAATTGAGGGGCAAGAAAAGGAGGAGCGAATTCCTCTTGTCCCGTGTTTGCTGAAAAGGAGAGCGAGCGAGAGGTGATTCGTACCGCACTTACAATGCACTCCTCGTTGAGGCAACAGAGATCGCCAGACGCCGACGAGGTCTTCCAGTAGTGCTCGCCATTAATCGCATTCTCTGTCCAATCGGGTACAATGCGTATGGGCCTACGGGCACTGCTTCCTGTAGCGGTACGCCTGCTTGAAATATAAAAAACAAACAAAAAATGGATTAACATTTGCTGGCACTGATTAAGGATATTAAAGGGTTAGCATATGAGTCAGCATACGAGCAGTGTGAGCTTTTGCTTCCGTTAGTCTTTGGATGTGATTTTGTGATTTTGTTTTGCACTCGGTAAGCACCGAAAATGGCAGCATCTCACCTCTTGCGTCGATACGCCCCCAGGGAGTCGAGCTTCCTTTGGCGAAATGCCGACTTTCGTTGCATTCCAATGGAGGAGCGCCGAAAGCGACGTATTGTACCCCCTACTGCACCAGTACCTGTTATCCCTCCTGCACCAGCAGCTGTCTCCGTCCATGCAAGCATGGGCATGCCCGTTACCGTTTCAAAGCTGTCACTGCGCTGCAGCTTACGCCGTGCTGCCTTCTGCTGCTGCAGCAGCTGTGACTGCGGCAGTGGCAGCGACTGAGACAGAGGCTGGCTGCTGTCGGTAGATTCTCCAGCTGCTGAGGTGCTGCTGCTGTCACAGTCGCTGTTCTTAGCGTCACCTTTCGCCTGTCCCTCCTCGTTTTCGTCTTCCGTTTGGAATTCCTCACGCACTGCATGCAGTAGCCGCTCCATTCCCCACACCCCCTGCTCTGCTGATGGACTGCTGCTGGTGTTGGTGCTGCTGCAGTTACAGTTGCTGCTGGCGCTTGCGTTGGCGATGGCGTTGGCGTTGGGGCTGTCGCAGTTCAAATAAGATATGAACATGGCACTCTCTGCCTACTTCTCTTCTCTTTCTCCTTCTCCTTCTCCTTCTTCTTCTTCTTCTTGTGTGTGTGTGCGCTCTTTTGGCAAACGCTTTACATTTGACTTCACTTCATTACACACTCCACTCTCGTTTGCTGTAATTTTTTCTGTCTCTCTGTTTTATCGCTGCTCCTCCGCTGCTGCTGCCGAATCACTCTCGAATGCGATTTCAATACCGTTTTTCAAGGGTTTTGTGACTGCGATTCGTTGGCTGATTTCGCAGTTAATTTCGCTGCTGCTTTTGCTGCTGTTGATTCCACGGTCCGTGTCTCTGCGGCTGTCATTATGGCGCATAAAGATTCCGACCGGAGATTTTGTTTTGCTTTTGCCTTGTTATTATACACCTTTTATACACTTTCAATCGCTTCCGGTTCATTGGTTCTTCCCGCATTCAGAAACACTTTATTCAACTAAATTATGATTTTGATAAGCATTTATTGTGCGACGAGAGAAAGGAAGAGTGATACGAAAGGCTAAAACTATTCTGCTCAATACTTATATATGTTCTTTCGGTTTTTTATCAATCTTATTTCACGAGGATATTGAGATATGTTTATTTTATGAATTTCAATTCCATTTTTCCCGAATGTAGGCGTCCCCAAAGAAACGATTTTGCAGAGAGCTCCAAGTGACGGCAAAATGGATTTCTTTGTTCACCCTTTCCCATTAGGGTATACAAAATTCCCCATAGAGGTTTTCGATTCATAGGTGTATTATTTGGATATCAAGGCACCTCCATTCTCCCGCACTACCCCCACTGGAATAACACCAGTGTCCAGAGGAACTGGGGTCGCCCATGCGTGTGAGCTTAATAACATTTGTATACATTTTGTTTATATGCATTGTAATTAAATTCTTATCAGATGAAAATACACGGGAAAAATGTGACTCGGTTTTTTGTTTCTGTTGTTGTTCTTTTTTTCTCTGGTTTTTCCAAGGTAAGAGGAGAGCAGCGACCCGACCTCCAACCGCACTACGTGCACCATAATGTTAGTCCATCTGATTCTTTTGGGTGGCAGGAAGGGGTAGGGGGAGCTAGGCTCAAGGCTCCAGGGGTATGGGGTATGGGGAGCAGTGCTAAGGGTTCGGGGCGGACAGGTTGACAAGGGACCGTCCCATTTTATTGGCCTGGAAAATTGCAGGTTTCTTTCCGAAATGGCTTGCAGATTTTCCATGTCAATTGTCAACGTTTTCGGGCCACCTAACCAACACCCACTTTGGGGGCGTTTTGTAGGGGTTTTGCCTGCTGTTTTTCGCGCCTTTTTGCGCTTTGATTTTTTTTTTCTGTGTGTGCTGCCTTTGAGCGCGTTTTGTGCGCTGTTTTTGACGCGTCAAACAGAAAATTTTTGGCATCCACGCTTGATTTACGGTTAAATGTAGCGTTTTTCAGTGTGTGTGTGTGTGTGTGTGTGTGTGACTGTGATTGACATGACCTATGCCACAAACACACACTCTCAAACCAACTAAAAACCACACTACACAGTTTTGCATACAGTGAAAGGCCCCTCGAGTGGACAGCATTCCACTATTATACAAACACGCACGAATCTGTTCAAAGTAATGATAAGAATTGCATTCGAAGCTGCGTGTTAAAACCATTGAAAAGGATAACATTTTTGGATAATCATTCTTGGTGCATTCTGCTGGATCCACTGTCGCACGAGGGCTAGCTTGCCATTTTGCTATAAAGAAGTGCATGCCCTCGCACATCACGTGCACTTTGATGTCGGTTAAGCAGTCGATAGCTGCAGACAAGTTTGCCTACGTAAACATTTTATAATGCTTTATTGCAAAGTTTCAAGTTAATTACAACCAGTTGAACACACACACACACACACACACACCTAAAGCATACTTTAAAAGGAAGCATAACAGCAGGAAACCAATTATGAATTTCTAAAGATGAACAATAAAGCAAGGTGTCCCTCAGCTGCACCTGTTATATAGATAAGGCCTCGAACAACCTCGAATCTGAGGCTAAAAAGTGACCAGCAATTTCTATAGAATTTGCCTGTGTGGAGAATTTCTTTTAAATTGTGGCTCCTGTTATTGTGTATCCTGCCTCCTGTCTCTTGTCTCGAGCTGTTTGGCGCGTGGTGTGTGTGTGTGTGTGTTATTCAATGTCCGAAATTATTCCCCCCAGAAAGCACAAAAGAAACTGAAAGACGAGGGGCAGGAAAGAGCTCCTGGCAAATTGAATTGCAAATCAATTTTCCCACTGCAGTCAGTGTCTTGGTGCATCAAAGATACAGCATCGCATCCCTGCCTGCCCTGGAAATGTGGGAGGAGAGATGCTGAGATGGGATTCTGATTCTTGGCTTTTTCCTAATAGTTGATCAAATAACTTGGCGAAAATCATTGAAAATCCATTTCCATTCTCTTACATCTCAAGTGTCCGTCTGCGCCCTTGCCATTGGCTTCGAGGCACAAAGATTCCTCTTCTCCACCACGAAATTCGACTCTCTTGGATGCTGACTGGGTGGCTGGTGGCTGGTGGCTCGTGGCTGGGCTGACAGGCAGGAAAATTGTCCGAAAATTTCAGTGAAAATTAATTACATGCAAACATTTTGTCAACTTCCAAAAGCCAATTACGAAATCTCTCTGGCCGGCTGTGGCATTGTATTTCTTTCGATTCCCCCTGTAGTGAGTTCGTGTTACAATTTTCTGGTCAATTTTCCAGAAATGTGCAAGAACATTTAAAGCACAAATATTTAACAAATATCTGCACTTGAAATGACTTTGAAATGCCACTGCAACATGCCGAATGATGTGAAAATCCACCAACTAGCTGGAAACGGAATGCTGGCACCTAAAGTCAATCCCGGATCAAATGTAATCAGATGTAAGGACCAAAGAAAAAGCTGCATAAATAAATACAATTACAATGCCAAGATTTATTTAATTGTAACAGCCTCAGTAAGCTGTGTCAAAACCTGTTTCAATCACGTGGTAAACAATTGCTTTTTGCTGATGTGTGTGTGCGGTGTGTGTGTGTGTGTGTGTGTGTGTGTGTGTGGAGAAGCAATTGTTGTTGCCACGTGCGAAACAATTTTTGAAACACGCATAAATGCTTTGGCATAGATGGTTTGGAATACGTTTTTTTGTTTTGTCGTGTGGAAATCATTTACCATCTAAATAGTCGAAATAGTTAGTGTAGTTCGTAGTGTTAAAGTGTTGTTGGAAGTGTGGCTTAAAAGTGAAACTTAAAGGCGGCTCAAGGCATTCCCCGGGCGTTGGAAATCCTGTATGGTTTCGAGCAGACCAGGGTCCCTGTAGAGGTCCACAGAATCGGATGATTCGCTTTCATCATCGAGTTCCTTCTCGTAATCTGACTGGTTCGGTGATGCCTCCTCCAGTGGAGAAGAATTCTCCTCATCTGAAAATGCCGCATCCGCATCCCCGTCCCCATCACCAACCCTATCAGAGTCCCCATCATCCTCGGCGTTGCCTTCCGTGTCGGTCGACGATCCTTGATTGTCCTTAATCTCGCCCGTGAAGAAGAACACGGCCTTGGGTATGACACGCTCCTTCAGGTGGATGCCGACATTGAAATCGTTCACCAGTATTTCTTTGATCTGCTTAAATGTGGGATCTTCGGTGTCTTCGGGCATTGCGGGAGGGTTGAAGAACTTGAAGAAGGAGTCCTTGTACATGTTCCTTAGGGTCTCGGACTTCCAGTTGATGGTGCACCCCTGAACTCTGTAGATCTCATCGCCGTTGTAGGCCATGGGCTCCTCAGAGTCCACAGCGCAATTCAGGTAATATGTCTTGATCAAATACTTGTTGCTGAGGTAGACGTTCGGCTCAAAATGAAAATAGATCTCGAACTTGACCTGCGGCCGGCTATAGAGCTTGCTGCGTATGTCGTTCATGTGGCAGAGGACATTGGAATCCATTTCGGTGATTGGCTCAGGGTAGGAAGCCTTCAGGACACGCAACCAAAAGTTCGACACATTCTTGGCAAGTGCACCGCCCTTGTATCTCTGACGTATGCCATCAAGGACCTTCTTGCGTTGATCGTAGAGGACGTTGTGCTCTGCCTCCATCTTCTCCTCCAGATCATACATCTCACGATGCAACTTGCTGTCCAGCTCGATGGTCTTCACATAGATCCGCTTCAAATCCGCGATGGCATTCTTCTCGTCATCGCACAGCATGTCGTTCGGGTCGTCGGCCAGCAGATTCGAGCTGAGATTCCACATGGCTGGTAGCATTCTTTCTGTCCTTCTGTCTTTTGTCTTTTGAATTGTGCAAATTAATATTTTGAGTTGCCGAAACAATATTTAAGTTCGTCACTTACGTTACACTTTATTTTTTGAACTAAATTTATTTTTCTAGTGGAGTGGAGAATTTGTTTCTATTTGTTCAATTTTATTTTTGTTATTGGAAAAGATGTTGCCCGGTCGGACTCAGAGTTAGAACTGAGCAATATCCAGGCTGGACTGGAAAATGTGGCACATTTAACGAGCTCAGCGCCAACTAGTTTCATATTTTAGATTTTTATATTTTGGAATTCGTTTGCAGTCCAGATTTTTGTACCGAAAAGGCTTACTAGATCGAAATTTTAGACCGAAATCATTTGACCAGTTTGGCTGGCAGATTCATGGCGCGGCCGAAGACGCAGAAACAAAAATGTAGCAAGCGAAAATTTGAAATTCGAAATTCAAATGCGTTTAATTTTGATGGCACCTTTGAAGAGTGGAAGAAGGTCTGGCCAGAGGCAGGGAATGGAGGATGGAAGATAGAGGTCTATATTTCTTCCCTCTCATTCTGCTATTGACAAGCAAAAGCTGTCGCCAATCTGCGGGCCAGCCTCCCGCACCGTCTGCCGGCCTCATTTTACAACCGATTGAGATTCAGATTCAGATTCAGTTTGAAGGAAGGTGCATGGATGGCAAGGTGGCACAGGGGCAGGGATGGGATCTCTGTCTCTGTCTCTGTCTCTGACAAAATCAATAAGAGCCTTGAAATATTTTTACGTTTTTTCAATAATGACACTTTTCACAGCAGCAGCAGCAGCCGCCGCACCCCACACAGCCTCTCAAGTATATTTTTACACGGGTTTCCTCGGTGTCTCCGTGTGTCTCTGGTCCCTGCCTTTGACTTTGGCATAATACAACAAAAAAAAAGAAATATACTGCAAAATGGTTAAATAAATAAATACAAATATTTGAACGTGGAGGTTCCATCACCTGTAACCCTGAGACCAAAGAAAAGGGGTTCCAAAGAACCAAACTGTCACAGAGCGAACATTTATTTATAGCCGCCCACGGGAAAGTAGCGTTTTCGCAGCTGGAAATAGATATGGTTTTTGTGCACAAATCTACTCGTATCATCCATTCATTTGAACATTTAAGCCAATGAGAAATCCATTTGAGCCAAGGGGGAGTTACACAATGAAAAATTATCTGCACGTCCTGCATTGTCCTCGCTCCCACTCCCACTCTCATTCTCATTCCCTTTTTCGTTCTCGTTTGAATTGAAAATGTGGCACATTGTCCTCGGGCTCTGGCTCTGGGTTTGGTTCGGGGAAATAAATACTTTAAATGGCAACAACTCGAGAAAAGGATTTTAAGCTAATGAATTTTAACAATGGCAGTCCACCTGCCAAAGCGTAGAAGTGGATTCGGCAGGACGACTGCAAACGAAATGAATATTCTTAATTGGCATTAAGCGATGCAGATCCCAGCATCCAGATACTGGCGGAAAACTTTTCAGACAGAGTGCAAAAAGGAGTGGCCCCTGCCACCACCTTGATGCTCCCTTGATGCTCCATTGATGTTCCCGCTGGCATTTCAATTTATGCCTTCTTGGGCTTTTGTGTCGCAAAATTGGATCAACAATTAGTAAAATTAAAGAGAAATGTTATCGAAGGAGGACGCGCAGAAGAGATTTGAAAGCTTAAGGAACTTGCCCCCAAATAACGAGGATCATTATTGATTATTGATAACTATTCAAAATAAATAAAATGATTAGAAATTATGCGACCAGCTAATTTAGATTATATTCCAAATATCTAAGGAATATTTTGAGCTCAAATAAGTATCTAGAAGAAGAAACTCAAGAAACTTCTGGAGTCCGTATGTGTTTTTTTTTTTTGGTATCCAAGAGCTTATCAGCACCGACCCATTTGGACGTGCGTGTAGATATCCCTTTCGACTCTTTAGAGTCTTCCCAGTGCTACGATTATGTATTCATTTGTTGACTGCCAGTCGACTGTCTCTCCACTGTGTGTCCACTCTCACTGCCTACCTGGTTCCCGTTCTATCTTTCGGCTCTTATTTTACATCTTTTATCTAGCTTGTTTGGGGTTTGTACCCGCCTCACCCTAATCTATTGCACAATTGGGTCTAAAATTTATGAATGAATTTAGGCCAACGGATAAACAGAGCATCCAAACAGCATCATTTGGACTAAACAAGAGTCATAGGAGAAGCGCGTGACATAAAAATACTCGTAATCGTAGATAGTACTCGGGGGTTAGGGTTTCTTTCTGTCAGACCCGACTGGAATCATTCTCAATTCTGGACGGAAGACAATTTCGCATGCATTTTGTCTTTCATTCAATTTTAGCCGTTTGGCCGTTTGCCTTTGCTTTCCATGTAGATTTTCATTTTTAATTTAAATACTTTGTTTGCTTTGTCCGGCAGCAAACGACTACGACAACGAGGAGAAGACGACATCGTGTTCATATTTCGGTTGTTGCTATTTGTCTCAGCTGTTGTTGTTGTTGCTATTTTTTGTTTGCTAAAAATACTTAAGTTAATTATAAGAAACAGCAAACAGGAGTGACAGAGAGAGGGTGAGAGTGAGAGCGAGAGTGAGCGGGGCAGAGCCATCATACTTTTCAAATCTAAAACATGTGTGTGACTTTTGGCATTTATTTTTAAAAAGACTCGGATATATTTGTGTGTTGGTCTTGTTTCCCTGAACACAGAGCCTGGACCCATCCATGCAACGCTGGATCCGCATCGCTCTGCAAGAATCCTTTGGATTCGCGTCTAACATTTACTTGGATATTATTTGTTGGTCACACATAAATTGCAATTGAAATTTTGCCTGCAGAATGAAAAATATTTCTGAATTTCTCACGTGGCCAAACAATTTCGTGGGCGTGGCTCGGACTCTGCCCCCTGGGCCCCCTTCTATCTATGTTCTTTAGATGATGCTGTTGCTGTTTTTTTTTTCTTTCGTTGGGGAGCAGCTGCCACAACAAGCGAGAAAAAGAAAGAGCAAAAGCCCAACAGCAACAAATCGACAATAAATCAAATCAAATAAACGAAATGCGACGTACTTCTGCCTTGCCTTTCCTTTCCTTTCCCTCCCCAGACCCCCTCCTGTCATTTCTTCTTATAGTTTTCCACCTTTCGTCTTTCTTCTCTTTGTGTGTGTCTCTCTCTCTCCCTATCTCGCCTTCTCCCTTCTGCGGCTAGTTTTCCCCTTGCCTTTTCCTGCTTTTTCGATAAATGAGTGCGAAATTCTTGAAATGTCATGGCTGGCAGTTAGCCTTTTGGTTCAGATGCCGCCGTAGAGGCCATGAAAACGATGCGGGGAATAGAAATATAATAAGGAAAGAGTTAAAGCACAGGAAAGGGAAGAGCCAGAGTAGAATCTAAAGAATTGGGAAGAACAGGAACAACATAAAGCCTGAGCAGAAGTAAAGCAATTACAACATTTGGCTGCCTCGTAACATGACGATTTTAGGGTCTGAATTTCCTTGCTTTATGGGACAGAAAAATGTTACTATGTATGAAAGATTTGTTGGAGTATTAAATCATTCATGATTCAGCAGCTATAATGTGAACATAAATATGAAGAGATCTGCACGTTGGTAGGCAACAAATCAGTCGTAAGAAATAAAAGGAGATCTTGGCACAGACGCTTTATAAAGTTATTTTTAATCGTAGACCAATAGTTGTTATTTTATTTTATTATTAACTTTATTATTAATTTTCGATAATCAGACAACCCATAAAAGACTCTCTGAGGTATCTCTAGGAGCAAATGTGTTAATGAAATATCAAATATTTAATGAAATGAGATATAACAAAAGAGATAAGATAGATTGAATAATTATTCATACTGCAAACTGAGACACGACACAGGTTTTCCAATGAATTAAAGTTCACAATATTAAAGAATGATAAATACATACATATGTACATATGTATTTATACGATTGGCTGAAGTTCTAGAAAAGTACTCGAATCGTTTATCAGTCCCTGTACATTTTTTGACGATCTCATCATCATCTAACATTCAACTCTATTTGACGGCTTTGACGGTTTCCACCCACCCTGACCCACGTTTTTTTTAGATTGTATTTTCAATTTTCTGCTGCTGGTTTTTTGGTACTTCTCCTTTTGTTCGTTTTCCGTTCAAGCTTTCGTTTTCGTTTTCTGTTTCAAGTTCATTGATTAAATTAATTGAATTTTTACAATTTCCCCCATGCCTCAGGCGCGTTCGTCTCAATTAAAACCCATTGGAATTTCCATTCATGTTGGTTTTGTTTTTGTTTTTGTTTTTTTTTCGGGGGTCTAATTGACCCGATTTTTGGCTTTAGTTTTGATTTGAACGCAAGAACAATAATAATACTTTCGCACTCTTTCTCTCTGGTGTCCGAGCAGGGGTCCTAAATCCTTCTTGAAGGATTATTGCAGGGATTCCCCGTCAATACCTACACCCTGATTTTTGATTTCTTTAGGTCACACTTTTTCACTGGTTGCTATTTGGTCACAATTTTTCGTTGGCTGCTTTCCAGCACACTCTTCCTTATGCTTATCCACTTTTATTCTTATGGCTTTGTCTTCGCTGTACGCACTCACTTCTCTGTTCTGCCGGCTAACGGGTTAGATTGAGAGACACTCGCGCGCGCGTTTTTCCGTTATTTTTGTTGTATTGCTATTTCTTTCTTGTTTTTCTTGAGTGTTTTTTTTTGTCATTCCTCTCCCCCTTTGTATAGTTTGTTGGCTTTTTTGGCTGGCGGCAGCATCCAACCCCACAACGCGACTGGGCAGCCCACCGGCGACGGCGTTCGAGCGAAGTCAAAGTCAACGACAACGCCAACGGTAGCAGCAGCGGTAGCGGCAGAGCCAGCGGCCCCTTGTCGCCTCAATGAGGCTGCGGCAACGTGTGGTGAGTATTCTCGCGATCAGTGATGAGAAGCTGGTATGCTCTTAGGTTTTATTTTTAGCTGGAAATGTTGGTTATTAGTAGGTGAAATGTTATGGAGATAAATCTTAGTACTGTCTACAATCTGCAACTCTTGCATGACCCTTTCTGAGAGTTGACATTCAGTTTTTTGTTGCAGTCCTCTATAACATTTAGCTTTTTTTTTGTGTAGCTCTTTTGCAACATTAACTCATAGTAGGGATATCGCCCTCTTGCGTGAAGACAAAACTATAGTTTTAGCTTCTTTTAGTTTTTTAATCTTTGAGCAGCACTGATGGCGATCTTGCTCTCTATGCTTTGTTCTCCTGCCCGCCGGGCGGCACTCTCTTTGTGGCTTTTCGGCGGTTGCTTTTCATTTGACTGCTCCGCTGGCGACATTTTCCTCTCTGCCTTGCGCTGCCGTTGACGCTGACGTTGACGTTGTCGTTTCTGCGGTCGCCGTGCGCTGCTTTGTCTCCCGCTTTGATTGTTCGCATGGCATATTCTCGCTTTGTGCCTTTCAATTTGCATTTCAATTTCGCCTCCATACGCCTATCCCACATCTGCGTGCACCCCACACACACACACACACACACACACAAACATCACCTCCAAGCCCTACACTCTGACGTTGCCCCTCTGCTGCTGACGTAGTTGTGGCCGGGCCACAAGTGGGGCAGCCTATCGAAACTTTAAATACCCTGGCGTATTCAAGATTTGGTAAGATACAGTCAAGCGATTTGGATGCAATTAAAAAGAATAATGATTCAGTTTTGGTTAAATTAAATGCAGACACATGGGGAATTCCGCCAACTGCCTGGTCCAAAAAGAAGGCCCCCTAAAAGGAGGTATACCTGGTAGATCTCTCAGCGTTGCAAGCATCTTGTCACAACCGTCATACCCTTCTTTAAAGGGCACGCGAAAAGCGAACAAATGTTTCATAAAACTTAATTGTGACAGGGAGGCCTCCGAGTGCCATTGTTTTTGCTGTTGCTGTGGATGCTATTGCTACTTTTTTGCTGCATGCCACACGTGCGTCAGCAGAAGGCGGAACTGTGCAACTGGAGTGGACCGAAAGCGAAAGATTTCTATACTCTCATCCTCCTAGCTGCTGAGTATTCTGTCTGCCACAGTCAATTTGAGAATTCGTTTAACAGATTTGTATTTCTGTTGGAAATTGGAAGCCGAAAGTCTTCACAGAAATATGTTCACGTAAGGTGGCAATTGTTTGGGCAATTTCCCTTTTCAGCAGAGGAATCAAGTCATAAAATATGCTGCCTTCCATTCTTTACTGATTATCCCGGAACCCGTAAGTACCGTATGCGGTACTTTCATTCAGAAAAAGAGACTTCTGCAGAGTGACTACCCAGAAATTAAAAACAAAACTAAAGACTTAATCTGTCAATGAATTCCCTCGTAGTACCAAAAGCTCTGTTTACACTTTGTAAATTACCTTGAAATTCCCCATCAATACATATGTACATATACTGATCTGAATCTCCTTTCATGCGCCAAACAGTTACCTCAATCAGGGAATAAAGCAAATTTCGTACTCCCCCGAGTGCTGTATGCTAATTTCATGCATGTAAAAGTTTTCCTACTGCCCCTCGGGGGTGAATTTTCATAAAATTATTTCCACCATTGTCATAAAAGTTAAGGTTAACTTTTTGTTTCTTGTTCGACAGCAACCACAGGAATGTCTGGAGGAGAGATCCCCAAGACGCATGAACGAATCGCAAAATGCCTTGGGGCGCAGACAAACAGACACTCCTCCGTATGGAGGAGGGAGAGGGGGAACGGATAAAAGACTTGAGGGAAATGTGGATACCACATCCGTGCTGTGGATGAATGACTGCAGTGTCCGGCTTTCGTCGCATGATTGAATGATTTTATAATATTCTTCCATGTTACTGAGCAAAAGGTCGGAGTGTGGGTGAATAGGAGTGTGGCCGGGCGGGGACTTTAATGTATGTGGCGGTTCGAGCGGACAAGAAAGTACAAACAAATTAAACATATCATTCGGTGGTTAATGTTTCACTAAGGGACACAGTCGAAGATAATAAATAACATGTCACACGCTTCAGTATCGTAAATCAACAAATCCAGCTTTATGATGGCCTCGAGAGTCCTTAGGGAACGTGTTCTCCGCGGCTGTTGGCGGGGGACGGACAGAGACTCTCTAATGGAGAGTCCCACAGTGGTTTTTACGCGTATGACAATCCGAGCAAGTGGCCCATCAATTGGGTCAACATGAATCGGAAATTAAAAAGGAAATCCCACACATTCACATACATACACCCACACCCACACCCACACCCACAACATATTTAAATATTTATATTTTCAGTACTTATCCTGTGAGTGCATTTGTGATGATTATATTTTATACGGAATACTTATGGAAATTGTCATCGTTACGTACCTGCAACAGAATGCAAATATCTTGATTAGTTTACAGAAGAATATTATTATGGCGTTTTTAAGATAATTATCTTTAAAAAGTAATTTACGTTTGCTCGTAGATAATTTCACTTAACGGTATGGCAAAGATATAATAATGTTTCTGTGAGGTTTATAATATTTGAAGACCCTTTTTGAAATTAGTCAGATATTTGATAGATTATAAGTATTAATTATAAAAAATTGCTTTACGTAGAAACATTTTCCAGCCCCAAACTCTCTCATATAAAAAATAAACTAAGGGCCAAAATTGAAATTGGAATTTGTATTTTGTTTGCCATGCTGCAGCACTCATCGGTTTGAGTTTCTTCTTTTCTGTCTGGGATTCATGTGTTTTTTTGTTGATTCGATTTTTGGAACCTTGACACACTTTTCGTACGGACTTTGATCCATCTCAAATATTTAGAAATCCTCCTCAGTATGTCTGTCTCTCTCTTTCTCTGTGTAGACACTAAAATAATTAATTTTCCTGGAATGGAGTCAAGTTGCCTGGCACACGCACACAACATGGAGCCCTCCCAATCTATGTAATCCATCAGAAAAAAAAGTTCTGAATTATCCATATCCATATCGGTTCACGTAAGTTGCGCGTCCAAGTAGAGCCTGCCGGACTCGAGCGGACTCACGGACGGAATGACTCCGACTCTGAGAAACAAACAAATTGGCCGCAAGTGGTTCGTCACCCTCACACCTCGCTCGATTTTGTGGCACGCAGAGGCAGACTCTTCACGTCATTGCGGGGCAATGGGATATGCGGAGCTGCGGACAAGCGGAACTGGGGGGAGACAAGTCGCACGGACACGAGACACTTTGTTTGAATATTATTTATGGGCGGCTTTTGTTGTAATTCAAGGAAATCGGTTCGCTGAGCCATTTTCCTTTATTTTCGTTTTTTTTTTTGTCATTGTCCGCCATAATTTATTCATGCTGAGGGCCCTGGCTGGCTACGATACAATATGGAAAGGCTCAGTCAATGTCCGCCGTTGGGCGGGAATTATGAATGGACAAGCGAAAGGGAAAAGGCTGGAGAGTCCTCTCGTTTAATTAGGTCTAAGTCCTGGCCAGCGGACACTCACTCCCCGCCGGGCGTCACATGTCTCTCCAGCCCGCACGTGTCATGTCGCAGACACATGTCTCACCATTTCCATGTCTCGAAACTGGAAGGGCCAACCACAACAGCAATTACGAGAATGTGTGTGTAGGTCTGGTCCAAAAATCTCTGGCCCCCAAGCTGCTAGAGTCCCAAAAATGCGCCTCACCTTGGCCACGTGTTAAGCTCGTTTTAATGAGTCGCTTTAAAGGTTGTGCCCAAGTCTAAAAATAGCAACCGCCCAAAAAGAGCTTGCCTAGGATAAGGGATAAATGTGATTCCAGTCCCAAAGAGTCCAAAGAAAAGTAAACAGAAACATGAAGAAACAAAAAGGACTTCCTTTGCCCATAAAATGCGTGGAAAATAATAAGTCCCATTCTTTTCGTTTAACTAAAAAACTGTCGTCAGGAATCTGTAGCCCCCAAAGGATTACAGGATATAACTTCGACCTACCCGTAGGTTCCTGGTTCGTTGCCAGTCATGGCCAGGGCCTTGTAGCGAGCCTGCTCATCGGTGGGCAGAACAATGTCCACCGATCGGGATCGAGTGGTGTTGATCACCGGTACGGTCAGGTAGCAGCCATCCACGGTGGGCTGTAGCTCCTCGGTTTTGTTGCCTGATGAGAGCTTCGAGAAGCATGAGTCCACGGAGGCGGCACGATCTCGTCGCAGATCCGGCACGGTCAAGTAGATATCCTGCACCACAAATCCCGTGCGATGGGCCACGGCAAACATGCCCGTGGGTGAACCGCAGTTGGCCCTGGTGGAGGCGGCATCAATGGAGTCCGCCTTTTCAATCGACATCGAGACATTCTCCAGCGAACTGCCGGTGGGCTCCACAAAGATGGCCTCCTGCCGCGAGATGGACCGGCGCCTGGGTCTAACCGGCAGTCCCATTGCCCCCAAAGCGGCAGCAGCATCGTCCGCATCCGCCAGGGTGCAGACCGCTCCGGTGGCCATGGCTGCAGCTGCCTGCGAGGAGGCAATCGCCGGTAGAGTGAGGGCGGCGGCGGCCACCGCGGCGGTCGATCCCAACAGCTGCTGTCCGCTGCCGTTACCAGTGGAGCAGGACGGAAGCTCCAACGCGGGCGGTGGAACAGCCAGCACCACCGAAGGTGTGGGCGACGGGGATGGTGACGGCGATGGCGATGGTGACTGGGTGGGCGAGGGCGAGCCTGGCGGAGAGTTGGGATCAATGGGAAAAGCGAAGGTCGGGAGGAACGGACAGTCGCCGTTGGTGGGTGACAGGGTGAAGGTGATGCCGCAGGGCCTGGGTGGCATCAGGGTGTTGCCGAAGTACGGCGAATTATTGGAGTTGGGGCCGGATCCGTCGACGCCCTCATCCTCAGAGTTGCCTACAGAGCTGTCGATGGTGTGGCGCCGCATCTGCCGCGGAATGCGGGCCCGTGACTGCTCGATGCTCAGGTGGATTAATCCCAGGTCCATATCGACGGCATCGTCCTCGCAATCGGTGCTAGGATCGTTCTCGAAAGTTGATGCCAGAATGGCCTGCGCCCGGGCCACTGCCTCGTTGTTCACATCGGGCAGCGGCCGTCCGCCGCAGGCACCCTGCATGTCTTCGCACAGGCCTTCACCGCCCACTGCGCCTTCCTCCTCGTCGTCGTCATCGTCATCATCGCTGTAGAAGCTGAGAGCGGTCAGCTCTCGATGATCGATGAAGAAGCGCTGCTCCGCTGTCATCTGGCGCTCGTACTGCCTCACCAATTGGCAATGGAAGCACGGCGGCGGGGTCTTCGGGCTCGACGAGCTGCTGCGTCGCGGAATCTTGTTGCGACGCGGCACATCCAGGAAAGCCCCGGAATCCTCGCTTGTCGGATCGATGACAGCCGAATCGAAGCTGCGCGAGCGGCCATGCCCGGCCGGCACCTGCAGACGATCCACCTCCAAGGCACGCCCCTCCGCCGACGAAGAGGCACGCTGCCTCAGTCGGTTCGAGGACGTGCGCTGCGCCTCCAGTTGCATCTCGTCAAAGGAGGCGGAACGCACCTGGAACATCAAAGTCAGACACGGTGAATGCTGGCTTGGGCAAGACAAGACAAAACGAAACTCATGCAAACAACAACTAAAGACGAATCATTGAAAACTCGACTATTTATCGGTGCTTGACAGCAGAAAGTCGATGGAAATTATAACCAAAGCAAATTCAGTCGGAGAATATCGATAAACAAGGAGAGACAAGTTTGGACATCAAAGACCAATCAATAAAATAAATCAACTGCATTAATAAACAACAAACAAGACCACATTTTGTGTACAGAACAAGACATGCAAAACAGACAATCGACAAATGCTATCGACCTAATCGATTGTTTACCTGTTTGGGCACCTCGAGGCTGTTCTGCATTTTCATTTCGGCACCGGTGGGCGTCCGCGAACGCGTGAAGGTCGTGCGAAGACGTTGCATCTTGCTCTCGTTGCTGGAGCTGGGTTTGGGTTCTTGTTGCTGAGGTGGTGGTGCTGTAGAGCTCTTGTTGAGCTCTGGCTGACTTGTTGTTGAATTATTGGAACCCGTCTTGATGCTGTTGTAGCCGCTTTGGTTGAAATTGTTTTTGGTTTTGCTGCTGAAGCTGCTTCAGTCGTTGTTGTGGGGTTCTCTCAGGTTTTGTTTGTTGTTGAATCTGGGTTGATTGTTGTAGTAGCAGTTCTTGTTTACCTCTGGTTATTTGTTACTTATGGTGAATTGTTACCCTTGGTGCCCTTCTTTTCGAAGTTGTTGTTTATTTGTTACTTATGGTGAATTGTTACCCTTGGTGAACTTATTCTGGATGTTTTTCTTGTGTTATTGTATTATTATTATATTTATGGGAGTAGTTGTTGTGGTTTCACGTTGGGTATTCTTTATAGCTGTGATATTTTCAGTCCCTGGTTTGGTTTGTATGTTTAGTCGTTGTTGAATTATTACTCTCTTGTGTGTCTTTGTTGGTGATGATGTTGTTGAATGTGTAGTTCTTGCCTTAATTATTTTTAAAGCTGCTGTTGAAGTGTGTCTTGATTGTATAGTTGTGGTTGAAGTGTTTCTTGTCTGGAAAGTTGTTTGTTCAATGTTTACTTGCTTGTGTTGTTGATGATGTTGTTGACTGATTACTTTGCTGGTTTACTTGTCCTTATAGTCGTTACTCTCCTTGCGTGCAGCTGTTTGATCTTGTTGTACTGCTGCAGCGACTGCCTCCGACTTGGCTGCTACTTCAGCCAATCTATATCCAACTTCTGGTTGATTGGTTGGTGAAATTGGACCAGATGCGATTCTTTTTGGGTGCCGTAGTGCCAGTATCCGTGTTCGCTTATCGACCTTCGGGTACTGATCTCTTAGTTTCGTCTGTCCTGGATGTCCTGATTGTCCTGGCTGTCCCTCCTCGTTGTTGTTCCGGTTGTTGGGGTTGCTAGGATGGTTCCGGTTGCGGGCGTTGTTCCTGTTCTCACCGTTGTCGTTGCCGTTTCCGTTTCCGTTGTTGTTTTCGCTGTTGTTGTGTAAGTTCTTACTTTCGCGAAGTAAATGCTTTTTGACAAAAAGGATGACCAATTCCATTTCGATGTTGATTCGCTGGCAAAGGTTTTCTCTTTCTAGTATTTTTAATAAATATTTGTATTTATTTTACACAAAAAGCTGAGTTCAAAAGTTTTTCTACACTCATCAGACGCGACGAGACGACTACTGCGGACAGCGTTGTTGAACGCTTTTGGCTGGCCCAAAAGCCCAGCGCTTAACACTCACTTTCAGCCGATGTTGTTGCTGTGCTGCGGTGTTCTCTCGCAGTCGCTGTGCTGTCGGTTGTTGTTGAAGTCGTTGTTGTTTTGTTCGGCTTGCTCTTTGTGATGTGTTTTACTTTTAATTAATCAAAAGTTGTTTTCGCTGTGAATTGCAATTTACAGAAGAGACCAAGAGAAGGAGAGAAGAGAAAGAGAAATGGGTGAATTGATTACGTTAGTTTAATGATTCAAAAGCATTTTCGACCTTCCAAACAAACTGAAAAAACTGAGTGCAAAAAGTTGCTCAATTAACACTCCACACACAATATTGCTGACCAATTTCGTGAGAGTCTTTCACGCACACACAACAAGCACACACGTACATACACGTATTACAGGGTTTTTGTGGTTTATAAAATGAAAACAAAAACCCCCCCACTAAGGACATTGCCACCTACTAGTACTATGAATGGGAAAAATCTCTGGCAGTGAAAACTGTGGCTTCAAACTGCGATTGAATGCATTTTTTCACTCCTCAAAGGCTCACGTTGAGAGTAGTTGCAGTTGAAAGCGGTGCTGAATCAGCTTGCTGATGAAAACAAATATGCTCAGTCTGTGGTTGAGTTTGCAGCTCAACTAAGCAGCCATGTAGTAGATAGAAAAACCATGCGCAAATCAAACAACTTTAACAATAACTAAATCAAAACAAAAACAAAATCCCCTCCATTGATAGTAAATAATCATCCCCAGTTGGCAGTTGATGGTGCACCTGTTTGTGGGGGTCAGATTTTGGGGTCGTGGATGACATTCATGCGATGCGATGTGCAGTTGTTTTCTTTTCTAAAAAGTTTTCTGCAGCCCTCCCCCCACCCACTGCTTGTGCTTTTGTTTTCTGTCGCACTCTGTCCCATTCCCCATCCATTTCTAAAACACACACACACGTGGTGGGTGTGGGTGTCGGTGTAGGTTTGGGTTTGTTTGTGGAGCCGTTGAATGTGCCAAATTGACGAGCGAAGCGATGCGATGCGGTGTTCGACGGTTCGCAGTTCGCTCCGCTCCGCTTTGGTTTCGGTTTCGGTTTTCAGACAATAGGTGGAACACAAATACTAAAAAAAAAGAAAAGAAAACACAACAAGAAAGAATCCATTATGCCGTATACCTTTGGCATGTGCCGCGACCCATCGTGGCGGGATCAACTGTGAAGGGAATGTGAACTGTGCCACTGGCAGAGTGGGTGGGAGGGTTAAAAAAAGGGATGCCCACCGACTCACCGGCCTGCCGGACAATCTATCCAACTCGGCCGTCTCGGGTTTGTCTGTGTTTTCTGTGTGGGGGTCGCAAATTGAAAGCGTGAAATTAAATGAAAGTGATATAGCTTTGAAATTGAATTCCATAGAAATGCCCAAAGTTCAGTCGACAAGCGAGGCGCACAAAAAATGAACCGGAGGTGACATGGAATGGCATGGGGAATGGACTCTTGGAATGTGCGTATGTTCGGTGCTCTTCGAGCCTCAACGATTAAACGTATTTTTTGAAAACTGCGTAATTAGAAAAAAAAAAAGGTGGACAGCCAAACACACACAAAAGAGGAAAAAGAGGCGATGCATTTTGAGGGACAAAGGCGTTGCCTGCTTTTGGGCTACAAAAGTTAAAAAAAAACATTTCCTACTTTTGAGCTGCACTGGAAAAATGCATTGAAATGCTCACCGAATGGATTTCAGATTCCAGATTTAAGGCATATAAATTAATGAGACTTTTCATTAAAGTCCACCTGCAAAATTGTATTCTTAAATAGGCCTCGACAGAATTGACAGAATTTCTTACTCGCAATTAATTCGACAAATGCATTGGCATTGGTCGATGGATGATGGCCGATGGCCACATTCTGTGTGTTCAAGGCTCACTGATTTATATTCGTATGCGAAAAGCAAGTAATTAAGTAAATTTACAACCATAAATCTTGTGCATTGTTCGCGCCATTCGGTTAATTAGCGCGAAAACTGTCAGATTTTTGCCTTCCAGCGATTAAACGAACCCGCCACCCCCCGCAATGGAAAAATAACATTTTCAATTCTCCGCCGCCGCACAGTTTTCCCCTTCGTTGATTTTTCCCTTAACTTTTTATGCATCGCTTAGGACGACGATGGGGTCAAAGCGGACGGGGGGGGGGCTTACTACAAACACGTTTATTTATTTGCAGAGGGAGTATAACGGCACCCTCTCTATACCTCAAAGCCCACTGCCCCTGATGGCCTCGTAATTGTTCGGTGCCCGCGTGGCACTAAGTAAAAAGTTTTGTATAATTTTTCATAAAGGCAGCCGCCGCCGACCCCCGAACAACCCGAACAACAGCAACAATGAGAGCAAGAAAGTAATGGCTCTGCCCACTGGCAAACCGAAGCACTGGATGCCCTTATGCCTGACTGGATGTGGCAGCAACGAGGGGAAAGTTTTCTGGAAATTATTTTCTATCAAAGGTGGTGCAAAGATCGGGCCATGCCCCGCACTTTAAAGGGTATTCCGACACACACAAATACAAATACAAATACAAAGAGAATGGTAAAGTTGAACAGGGAAGGGAGGCTTGACTTAGACAGAGGAGAAACATAGCCAAAGATGGGAGGAGTGGGAGAGTGGGAGAGAGACTGAACGGAGAAAGAGAGCGGCGTCGGCAGTAAATGGAGCAACACTGGGGAATCGGGGGCGTATGAGGAACGCCCCTATTATGCGGCTGGAGAGGACTCCAGGCCAACCAGCTCTCTGTTTTCCTGGGAATTGAGAATTCCCTCTTCCACATTTTTCCCCACCCCCGGCCAGAGTCACAACTTTTCACAGCTTTTCCCTGGCATAGTTGTCTGGGCTCATTAAAGGCACCGCAATGTGAAAACGCTTTACCTACGTGGGGTTTTTTTTTGTTTCTCGATAAATTGGTTGGAGTCATGTTTCAGTTTCAGGGATTTGCAGAGCTTCCATTTCTTTGTGTTGAAAGACAAATTTGTTGCTGACAACAGCAGAAAGTTTCACCCATTAAAGCGACTCCCCACCCCATTCGATTCATTGAGTATTAATTTCCAGAATTTAACTTTTGTAATTAATTTTGAATCCCTTGATATTCTGTGCATTTTCCAGCTCTCTAATAGGATTGAAGTTTAGCCCAAGGAAGAATTTGTTGCAGTTTCATGGGAAAATTGTGCGCGTTACCTGGGCAAAGTACGTGGGGGAAAAATCAATTTGGAAAAGTTTCCCCAAAGGATTTAATTGGTCCAAGTGGCGTACTACCTTTTTGGTTTTTTTTTTGTAGTACGCGAAATGTCTGGGATATAGAGGAGCCAAGGCGGAAACGCAAGGAAATTAACTTTTACCTAAAACGATGGATGGTAGGATGTGATGGGATGGAATGGGTGGGTCAGCAGGTCCTTGATAAGTTGTCTCAAATAAAATGAAGGAAAATATGTTAATTTCAATTAATTGTTGGCAGACGGGGAAAAGTACCGCGGTTCACAGAGCACACAACAAAAAAAAAAGGAAAGGAAAAACTGGACAAAAGAGAAGGAGAAAGAAAAGAGAAGGGATAAGAATATCCCCAGATCCAGCATCATAATAATTTGCTGCCATTTGTCTCGGGCCAGGCTGGAGGGGGAGAGAAAAAAAAGAGAGTGCTTTCTGTTGCATTTAATGACTGCTGAGGAAATTATTCAACACGAAACGTTCCTTGGGATCGGGATCGGGAATCGGGTGGGTATTTCACGAAAATTGCCAGAATATTTAAATAAATTTTGACAAAATAACTCAACAAACAAAACTGGGAGAAGTGAATGGAAAAAGTTTATCCCTCTGCCGCCGTCGCTGCTTTTACTTTTTGCTTAGTTTTCGCCCCTTTTTTGTGTCCCTACGTGTGCACGTGTCTCTCGAGTTGGTGGAGCGGTCCTTCAAGGACGTGCCCCAATGATTTGGCATATTTATCAATGACGGAGCTCCCCCCACCGCCGCCCCAACAAAAGCGACTTCAGATAAGATTGAAATGTGAGTCGGAGATTCCTGTGCCTGTGCCTTTGCCTGTGCCTGTGCCTGTGAATGGGCCTTTATCTTATCCTGCCCTAGACTCTCGACTCCGAAAAGAGGTTCCGTTCGAGGATTTTGTGGGTCAAAGGATTGACAGCCAGCAAGCCAGCAAGGCAGCCAGCACTTGAGGAGAGGGCTTCCAGTCACGTGAATCGATGCCAAGTGGTTCTCTCTCGTCCTGCAATGTGGAGCAGTTTAAGTGCAAATCCTTGTAGCCTCACATCCACTTTAACATCCACATCCACACACATATTCCTCATTTGATTTACTCGCAGTTTCCATGTGTGGGTGCATAAATGCATTTTCATTCCATTTCATTTCTCATTTGGCAATCGCAAAGTCGCGTGTAAAACGCGTCATGCAATTATTCAAAATGACAGCTCCGCTCCCCCTGACAGCGCGCTGCCAAACCGTTGGGCAGTGCTGGATATCCTCCAATCGATGTTTGATTAAACGAACATGTGAATGCTTAAGTGAACCCATCGAGGGTGATTATTGAGTGACAGGTGCACTGAATGATTAAACACTCAATCAAAAGGCATTCATATATGAAGAATATTCAGTTTTTGGCTTCGATCGACTTTGCCATCTGAACAATCGAACACAATAGGTATCTAGCCTTCGATTTCGACACTCCTTTCTTCTACTTTAAGTTCTACTTTTCGGTGATTTGCACGAGTTCCTATCATACCTATCAACATCCTTCGCTTCGACATGGCGTGGGCTTCCATTACCATTTTTCCCATTACCTCCACACTGACAACCCATTGACCCGACCCGACCCGACCCGACCCGACACTTTTGACACTGTGTTAATATAAATTGGCGAGCGAATGAGACTTTTCCGATTTTACTGAGCTCTGTCTGGCTTTCGTGTGCAATCGTAATGGGTTCTGTGTGTGTTCTGCGGGACAGAGAGAGCTACAGCTATTTTCTTCTGACGTAAAGCATTCCTCTCCTTTACATCCTACAAATGCGGACATGATTCTGCCCCTGACAGCCTCTCGAGTTGTGGGAGGAGTAGCGAGTATTTCATATGCCACTCATGCAATTATGTCAGCCACCACACACACACACACACACACACAAGACTGCCGAAACGCTCATTGAAGAGTAGTGTCACGGTGCTGGGTGGGGAGTGGATGGTTGGGAGTGGAGAGTGGCCTAATGCTTTCGGCCTGAGATCGCACCGAGGTGCTAAGGCAACGGCCGTCAACGAAACGAAGTGGTCGGGAAATTAGGGCATTTAACATGCGGCTGGTAAAAAAACAAGCTGCTCTGAAGAGCTATGTAGCCAGAGTGCAAACAAGGCCGAAATATGCTAAATGTTTGGCCCAACAAACGAAATGTTTCTTTCGCTAGGAGTATGAGTTCATCGCACCGACAATTCGATGCCCTACAAACGAGAGTTTGATAATAGTTCAACATGTAATAATAGAAATATATATGTACATTAAAAATATATAAAAGATCTATAGATAACATGGTGTAAATATATTAACAATCGATAAATAATCTATCTCTATTAAAAAACGATTAAAAGATTACAAAATTATCAGCAGATAATCGATAACTAAGAACTGCACTATAAATGAAATAAATCTTACATTTGAAAGAGCTTCAAAAAGTTGACAAAATGAACGACGTAAACGCAAGCCCCTGCAGCGACTAGGAAGGGTATCCAATTGGTGGCAATTGACTTGAAGACCAATCCACGGTAATGCATCAATGGATTCTCTTTAGACAGCGAAACACATACGATGCTATGGACAACAATACGATTGAGTACTCTCCAACCTGGGAGACCCGAACCACATGAGCAAAGTGCTAAACATTTGAGTGCATAACAACCAGAGCCACAGCTACGACCAGCGATGGTACATGACGAGTGCGAGTATCTGGATACTGGATACTGGAGTACCTACTGGTACAGAGTACCTGCTGAATGCTGAATGCTGAATGAGGTGGAGGTTGGAGGTTGCAGGTTGGAGGGAGGTAATCCGACAGTTAGACGCCTCTTGGTAATTTGAAACTTGTTATGGGGCAGGCGTTAATCAGTTTTTAAGCAGCTTCGACAAACAAACAAGCGAAAGAAGAGATTTCCATTCGCATAGTTTGAGAATCGAGTTCAGTTGTTCGAACATTTTCAACTCGAGCGGTTCTTCCAGCATTTAAAGTTTATTATTATTATTTTTTCTTGTGTGTGTGCGTGTGTGTGTGGCTTTGTGTGTATAATGTCCTGACAAATAATGAATTTGGCAAGATGTCGGAATAGCTGAAGGCAAAAGAAGATGATTTGAAATGCGGCTATGCCTCATCTAGTCAATTGCATTCATTTGATTATATCGACGAGGGATGTGCACCGATGAACCGATGAACCGATGAACCAACGGATTGATGGATCGATTCCTATTCCTATTCGTATTCCAATTACTGAGCTCTATGTGTATCGTGAGGGACCAATGTACCTGACTGAATTTCTAATGCTCATTATGCTTATTATTTCGTGTTTTCCCTGGAAGTTCAATGGAGCAATGGAAATCCCTCTCTGCCTCCGCGTCTAATTGTATGAAACTTTTTTGTACTCTGTTGTGCTCTGGCGAGCTTTCAGCAGGTTGCACTCACAATAGGTCCTGGGACAGCGGGGGCAATCGTTATCTTTCTGCCACACAACAATGGGTGCTTGCAGCCAGTGCATTGTGGCAACAGTATCTATTGAAAGACCAAACAGCAAATGCAATCAGCAGCAACAGGCAGTCGGGCAGTAAGGCAGGCAGCAGGCAGCGGGCACCGGAGGCACCGCAGGCACTGGCACATGGACGAAGGGGCTGCGGCGTCGCTTGGCGGCTCAACTTTTTCGATTAACACACAAAAGGAACGTCAGACAACGTTCCGCACTCGCACGTACTCGTACACACGCATTCCTGCTCCTCTGCCAAACCCGAGGCATAATGAGCGTTCGAGGCATCAAGGCTTGCCCCACCGAAATGTTTCGTTTTATTTGATTTTCGACCGCAAAATCTCTCTGATATGTCCACACTAATTAGCCGAGTTCCATTGAAATATGTGGCCTTCGGAAGTAAGTTATTTGGGAACTGGAGACAGAGGCTTAGAGTCCAAGCACGGCCTTGTCCTTCGTTCAATGGAAACTGACAAGCGACTTAGGGCCTTCGTTCCGTGTGAACTGTGACCTTAGCTGTGGCCTTAGGGTTCGAGGCCATCTTTCTCTGAGAAAGAGCTTAAATGTGTTACAATTTTGCAGTTTTCAAGCGTGTCTTGTTGTTTTTTATTGTTGTTAAACAAGGAAGTGAGCTCTAAAAATGGCACACATTTTGTTTTAAGATCGTTTTGTGGTAATAGTAGTAATAAATAGCCGAAATATGTTCCGATTTTAGACACTTCTTTGAAGTATCGATTGGCTTACAGAGATTACAGTTGGTACTTGTTTATGTGATTCTGCAAATTAATGGATTAAATAGAGCGGAACTTCTCTGCTCGTCAAACTCAATTCCCCAATAGCTTAAAGCGCTGATTAAATATCAATTGGAGTATCTGCCTGCATATGTACTTTGCCCATTGAAATATGTAGTAGCTCATCTGTGTGGCACGAACACACATCAGCACTTCATCTCGTGATCTGATTAACTTGTACCCCACACAGAATCTGTACACACACTTGCCACGCTGTGTGGCAATAGCAGTCGAAACTTGTTTGTTTGTTTCCCCATTTGACTCCCAATAACAGGGGGAACAACACCACAGGAAGAGCAACAGCAACAGCAGCAACAAGAATAACAACCAGAGCAGCAAACACCCAAGAGAATAGAGATGACTGAAACCGAAACAGAAACTGAAACAGAAACTGAAACACTAAAGGCAATATAACACAGATGCAGGCAGATACAGATATACGGGATATATAACAGGATGACACAAGTAACAGAAAGCCACAGATACAAATACAGATGCAAAAACTTCGTTGCTAGACTGAAAAACAAAAGTTGTTCTCATTTCCGCCAGAGAATATTGTTGGGGGAAATTGATATTGAGAATACGAGCGATTGTTTGTGCTCAATCCATCCATAAAACTTGTATTTACATAGAAACAAACAGAGTATATGCTGGCAGGTTGTCTATAAGTAATTTCCGATGGCACAAATATCAGTTTTGCCTCCGTTCAATTCCACAATTCGTTGACAGAATGCAAGCGGAAGCGAAATTGAGAACAGGGACAAACAAAGAGATAGAGAGAGAGAGAGAGAGAGCGAAGACAGAGATGAGCGGCACGAAGGCAAAGGCAAAGGCAAACAACAATTAAGCGCATAAACCGAGGGATAATCCAGCCACAGGGCCACGTTCTCAAGAGCAACGGGGATGACAAATGCAAAGGGCAAGAGCTGGGGCAAGGCAGCAGGAAAAGCTGTGTGGAAAACAATTTCCATAAGCATAAACAAAACCGTTTCAAGTGGCAGCACAAGTGGGGAAAGAAGGATGGAGTGTGGGCCAGAGACACAATCTAATTGCAAATGATGTTGCACAGTGTACTACACACTGGCCATACTCTTTTCTCCTGTTATTTCGTTGATACATTTTGCGATCTGCATTATTCAATTGGATTTATTGTTCGAGGGGTGGAGCAGGACCCTTTGGGAGAATGGAAGGAAAACTTTTATTTTATTTACAATTTGTTTGGCATTTTGTTTCAGTTTCGGTTGAGGGATAACTTTCCTGGTACAGTGGCTGCAAAAAGTTTGCTGACTAAACACACTAAATACCCTCCCTCCCCTCCACCCCCTTTGCGTTTCAGTTCCCTTTTTGTTTCAGCTATTTGTTTTAAACACTTAAATAAATATATCAGTTACACGTGTGGATGGGTGAATGGCTGTGTGAATGGCTGCACGAGCGTGTGTGGGATTGGCGAGTGGGAGCCCAGTGTGTGTGTGTGTGTGTGTGTGTGTGTGTGTGTGTGTGTGTGTGGGAGAGCGAGTGATTTCCTTCTCCATGTTTTATGGCCCTGGCACAAACGGTTAGAGCAGCACAAAAAAAGAGCCTGAAGAGCAGTGGGAGGATGAGAGAAAAGAGAGAGAGAGAGAGAGAGAGAGTAAGAGCGGGAGAGCGGGTGAGTGGAAGCGAAGCAACAGGCGAATGAATCATGGCTTGGGTGACACATGAGTGCCGTGCCGCAATTGAGTTGCAACTCATTTTCATTTCCAAAGGGTACACCCACTTTCAGCTTTGGATTGTAACAAAATAAAAAAAAAACAAAGTTGCTAAATCCAATTCCAATTCCAAAAGTAAAAGTAAAGTATTTTCCGAAGAAAGTCTTGGAAAAATTACAAGAATTGCAATGGGTAGCACACAGTTCGTTACACTTATACACATAGCAATTTTCTTGTCTTTTCGTTTTGCAGCTGTTTCGATTGCATGCAAAGTGTGTGAATGCTGGTGTGAAATGAGAAATCGAATGGCAAATGCATGGTTGGGTTCTCGACCTGGGAGATGCATCCATTTCAAGGATGATCCGACGATGACTGCCATGACTGGGAAGTGAAACTTGAACACAAATGTGTTTGTGCATCAAAATTTTCAAAAAGGTTACCAGAATATACACACATACATACATATGTATACCAGAATCCTCTTTAATTCAATGTCCAAATTCAATTGGGAAATTGCGGGAAAATGACTCGAAAATGCAGTCAAATGTTGACTTTTTAATTAACAGAATGATGGAGTAGAGTCAGAATGTCTGGAAAATATTAATCCCAAAGCCCTCACGAACATCATTCGCAGCCACCACTCACACGCACTCATCGAATGCAAATTTTCGGATGGAAATCTGGCTGTCGGCATATTACAAATTACTAAATCAGATTTTCACATATGTATCTATATACATATATGTACATATGTATGTATGTACATATGTACTACACATTCACGAGAAGTACGCCCATTAGCATGCAAAATTCATTGCATTTTGTGGATCGTCTAGAGTCCATTGCTGAGTGCCTCAGAGCTATGAAGCTGCATTGATGCTCCTTTTGGGGCTCTGGGTATCGGGCCAAGGGTTGGGGGAGTGTGTGAATAATTACATGTACATAATGCAGTAATAAACATAATGAACAAAATGGCAAATGAATAGCTGGCAAGTGGTAGCCCTTCTCGCTTCTCCCTTCTCCCACTCGCTTGCACTTGGCTTGACAATTGCAGTTTAAATGTAAATTAAATTATTCATGAATCCATTTGGACACACGGCGTACAGCATTCACCATCAAGCGGAAGCCTAATAATAATTATGCATTCCAAGTACGTGAAGGTAAGGGGCTCACCCTCATGAATGTGCTTTCAATATTCAATAAATATTTCATTTGTCTCTCGCGAATCGAGTTTCAATAATAAAAATACATTTTCAATGCTGCTGAAGGAAGGCTGAAAGTCAACTACATTTCCATAGACATTTTTGTGGCGGATTGTGACTATTTAAAGTCGCTGATGTTGGAGCTGGGTACGACTCATGAGTCCGCCGATGGCGGTGCCATTTCCTGCTACTGGTGGTCTTCCCCCTCTGCTCATCTTGCTGATCCACCTGGTCTCCTTGGCACCTGCCCATCCGCGTGCGCTTGTCCTTGATACAATTAATTTCAACATAAATTTGCACTTGCGACGACAGGCCAACCCAGCGGCAGCAGGCAGCAGGCAGCACAGGCCCCGAAGGCCCCACATGGCACCACTCTGATGGTACGAACCACCAAATCCCAACCCCCACATGGCCCATCCATCCACCCACCCACCTCTCCTCCCCCACACACACACACACACACACACACACACACACACACACACACACACACACACACACACACACACACACACATTCTAATTCCAGGCCTCTGTTCTCTCTCCTGTCAGAGATTGATGGGACGGTGTTTTGTCTTTTTGGGGTCTGTCAGCGGTCAAGGGAATTTCAGCGGCCATACAGGAAGACCTTCACCATATTCTGATGATCATTTCGCGCAATGCGAATGATTATTGTGGTCCCAGAGGCGGCAACATATATGTACATATAATTAAAAATAATTATAAGAGATGGGCACTAACAAAACATGCACGCAGCGGTAAGGGCATGGCAGTGCAACCAAAGGATTGAATCAAAAAATTCAGGGAAACGCGAAAGGCACACACGAGACAGGGGACACAAAAGCCGCCAGAAAATGCACAGAATTTTCACACAAAAAGTAGCTGCAGGAACTGTTTGTGAGCGTTTTTTGTATGCCAATTCCTGGAATGGAAACAAAAAGATAGTACTGAGCTTTAAATGCAATTTCTACTGGGACTTTAATCAAGAAAGAGCTTTCACAGAAATCTGCAGAGTAATCCCATCACATTATTCCTGCAAAACAAAAACGAACATTAATCATGGAACAATTCACGGCTTTAATTACATTTTCTTTGCATTCTGTGGAGTTGGAAAATCCCTTAGAATTTGACTGAAAGGAAAAGATTTCCCCATCAAAATGAACTTTGAATTGATTGTGAGTTCAGTTTTCTTCCGTCAGGTGCCAAAATATTGAACCATCTTTAACTTTAAGCAGAGCTGCAAAGCCCCGGATAAACTCAAAGATATTTATGTATCTAAAGCCGTTGATGTGTGTTAATTATTCATTGAACTTTACACACATTCTGTTTGGCATTTATGGAATGCTCATCTTGCAATGCCATCAAGTAGGAATTTCCTTTTGTGTATGTGGCATTTACACCCCAGCACAAACGAAGTAATATTTGTAATATTTTTAGCAATAATTAAATTCCATTGACTTCAGGAGTCATATGTTGGGAAATTCCATTGATTTAAAGGGTCAAGCCAAACGAATGCAATGGACTGCAGTTTGAGTTCCATGAACGCTTGACGAGTCCAGCTCCATCTTTCGGCTTTATGGACCATTATCAAGCCATTAATCGTTAGCCCATTCTGTGGATGGATGTTGGTAGATGAAGGCGGACATTGATGGGACTGTCAATCGCATTTGAAATCCAATAATAAGCCCAACAATTATTCGGGACAGGCCATTAAAGTGCGAAAAGGAAAGGAAAGGAAAACTCTCCCACGTTGAGCAGGATATAAATGTGATGAGATAGTCCAAAACTATGGCTGACAGGCCCTATTGGAGCCCAACAAGTGGAAGGAGAATCCTCTGGGTCTATGAGGTGGAAGGAGACCTCCTTCTGGCCCCCCTGGCAGGAGCTGTGCGGTCTGCTGCTGTCTCTGGGGGTCAGTCTCTCCTCCTCTCTCTCTCTCTCTCTCTCTGGTGGTGCCACTGGACTTGGACTCATGTTTATGAGTTGCAATGGCGACGCGTTGACAGGTTTTCCCCCTCCACGCTGGGGTTCTCTCTCGCTTCCATGGATGAGTGCTGCGTCTTCCTCCTTTTCGTTGGTTTATTTTAGTGTTTCTGCTTTTTTATGAACATGTCTGTGTGTTGTGTTTTTTACGACAAGCAGCCATTTTATTGCAAGTGTTGGCCTCGTCTCGAGGTTATTAAAGTTTCACATAGCCGCCCCCACATTTGGGTTTGAAGTCTCATTGCGGCGGCCAACGGCTCCATGACAGACAGCTTTTGGAACACGAGTATAAATATGAGAGTGAGCAGGCTAAAGGCTGCAGGCTGGAAGCTGCAGGATGATTCTGCTGATAGGATGTGATGTGATGTGCAATGCAGGCCACCTACATACAAACATATCTCTCCCACGTTTGGCCCACTTTCGGCCCCACTCGTCAGTGTATGGCTGAAAAGTGCAATCATAAAACGTTCAGGGCCCCTCTGAAAATACACACCAGAGAGAAAACGAGAAGCAGAAAGCACATTCCAGAAACAGAGAGAAGATATCCCAGAAGAGACCGAAATTATATTGGCCCAATGCATTCAAATTATGTTCCAACTTCGAAAATAGGTTATCTGAAAATATCATGGAAAATTGTGTGTAGTTCTTTACCATTTTCACCCACCAAAAGAACGGAGCACATCCTGGCCAAGCCAAATTGTTTGCCGAACAAAATCGTGCAACTGAAAGCTCATAAAAGCCAATTGAAACAAATCAAAATACAAAATACAAAAAACAAACTGAAACAGTGATGGAGACAGGAGAGGGAAGACAGAGCCAAATGCGGCAAAGAGGCAGAGCAAACGAGATGGGGAGACAGAGGGAAAAAGAGAGGACAGAACGCCAGACTTCTAGATGGCTTTGTGGACCGATTTTCCAGCCCACGTATTTCACGCAGCACGAATGAAGTTGTAGACCCATCCAAAAGGGAGTCAGACCATTGGAAAATCGAGTGAAAGGAGGTCGAGACACGGTAGCGGCAGAGGAAAGTCGAGTGCACAAAAACTCGGAGCGTGGTGGCAAAAGTTGGAAATTGTCTGCAAATGCCAAAGTCGTATGCGAAATGCTCTTTTTATTTTAAGAATTTCCAGAATAATTCCAGCAACTACGAGTTCTTTATAATAATTAAAAATGTTATTCTATTTTTTTCTATGCAGTTAATTATTGTTAAATATTTAATGGATAATTTTTGACTATTTTAGACACGATGTTCTTTGTTTTGCTCTTATCAAAATTTTTTACTTGTAGAGATCGCTTTGAAGGGGGTTTATTTTAAGGCTTAGGCCCTTTATCCTTTATTGTAGCTTAATGTGGTTTGTGGGTATGGCAAATTTACTTTTCATCTCCACGAGCCCCTCCAATCGTTTACATATTTCTACATAATTTATGATTAATACTGCCCATCGATAATTCCATAACTTCTTCATACTTTCATCTCTCATTTGTGGACTGATTTTATCCATATTTGAAGGCAACAGAAAGGGCTGTGATGCCTTCAGATGCAGAGTCTTGCAGAGTGTACACCCAGGAATCATTTGTGGCTGTGGCCGTGTCCGTGGCTGTGGCAGGTTATGGCAGTAGTTACCCGCCGGAGAAGTGGCAGTAACTGCTCGCAATCTACTATTAAGCCGAAGGAAGCGTCAGGGAAGCCACAGAGCAAACGGCAAAACATTTATGATTCTTAAGGGGTACACTTGGGGGACTGGTGGGCATCGGGATAATGGGTAATGGGAAATGGGAAATGGGGAAACTTGCAACTACTTTTCACTTCACTTAGAACAAAGCACATTTCAAGCACCATTTCCATCTTTTGATTCGGCGAATGAAAACTAAATTCGAAAAGTGGGAACTGTTTGTGCCATAATTTTGCATATGAAAACGGAAACGCAAATGGAGACAACTAAAGGGAGGAAGGGGAGGGATGCGAAGAATGTTTCTGCGGTCTCACAGAACCGGAAACACCGGAGCGGAAATGCTTAAAGGGTTGGCTAAAAGGGAATTTAAAGAGAAATCACCACAAATATGCTCGAATATGTGACTCGAGAGAGTAGACAGAGAGGTTTTCCTGCGTCAAGGCGATTTCTCTCTTGTTTTTCTTTGGTTCCCTAATTCTCTATAAATTCCCAATAATCTGCCCCTGCAGCAGCCATTAAAATTCAATTAGAAAACGAACATCTGTACCATAATTATGGCAATAATTGCATCCAACTGAGGTGTGCCAACAAATCACTGGAGCCCATAATTAGTGCCAATGACTAAATCACGCTGTGGCTCTGTTTTTTTAGCCAATTTAGTCGCTCGGCAAGTGCCGCCGCACCATCAACATGAGGAGGAGCCACTGTACTCAATGGATGGGGATTCTAGCGCTGATCGGTTGCCTGCCGCACTCCAAGCAGGTGCTGTGTGGGAAAGCCTTTACATATCCGAACACAATTCGAACTCAAAGAGATTTCCTTTTGTTCTTTTCCTCCATGCAGCATTGCTATGTGATGAAGCTGGTGGGTTTTCGGACATGGGACACGCCCAATTATGGCCTGAAGATGAAAATGTACGAGAAGAACAACTCCATGTCCTCGGTGACGACAGTGCGCCAAGATGTGGCCATACCACTGTGGCATCTCGTGCTGCTGCAGCAGCCACGCAAGCGGAGCGCCGGCGGCTCGCCCTCGCCCTCGCGCACCGAACTGCCACGCACCCTGTACAACTCCACGACAAAGACATGTGACTTCTGGAAGTACATGCGACATGTGTCCGCCTGGAACAACGTGGCCAAGCTGATGCTCTCGAAGGGGGCCAGCAACATGAGTCTCGCCTGTCCGCTGAAGGCAGGTGTCTACATGATGAACAGGATTCAGGTTCCACCGGACACGGCCCTCCTGAAGTTCATGTATCATCCCAACACCCTGTACACGCTAGAGGGCACTGTCTATGGCCTGAACCCCAAGGACGGTGTGACCAAGCGAAAGCTCTGCAAGTACGAGGTCAATGCAACCATTTTCAAGTCCTGCTAAACGGGCAGAAAGGACTTTGTTGCTCTCCTCCTTTTTGTTCTTGTTCTAGTTCTATGTGTGTGTGTTTTTTTTTTCTAGTTGTAACAAATAAAAGTTCCCATTTTCGAAATCTCTCCCTCTCCCTCCCTGTTGCGGGGTGTGCGATTGTTAATTAAGTGCGAAAGGAAAATGTATGCCAAAAGAAAACCCCAAAACAGCAGAAAGATAAAGGCACACAGTGGGATTAGAAATATCCAATTAAATGTACTTTCCAGACACCAATTCTGTGTTCCATTTTGTATTTTTAAAAGTGCATGAAGTATTCTTAAAGTTAAAGTAAAACTCGGTTTTTTTTTTCATTTTATTTCTTTCCCAATTTTACTGTAGGTCCCACTGTGAAACACTCTTAAGAAACATGGCCATGGGTCACAAAATTGGGGGCAATCAAACTCGTACTCATATTTCATTCCCATGGATTTGCATTTTGCATGACCACACGCACTGCACCCGAGACTGCACCCGAGACTGCACCCTGGACTGCACTGCACATTGGACATGCACTGCTCTATATTTCTACATTTCTACTCGCCCTCCCTCTCTCCCTCTCTCGACAAATGCAACCATAAATGCAATCAATTTTCATGAAAATTGTAATCAATTCGTGCATGTGTGCAGCTGCTGAAACAATGTTGCACACGAGCAAGGGGACAATCAATTGGGAAACCAAAAGATAAGCCAGGCATATCGTGAAAATGATGCCCGCTTTTTGGTTGATGAAAAAACCAACCGCCAAATGGGTTCGCGGAAGGAAGGACCAACTGAATGAGTGATTTTGTGAATGGCCAACTAAATGAGTGACTGAATGAGCGGCTAACTGTATGAGTGCCTGAATGGAAGGCTAACTGAACGACGACAGGCAAACAGAAGAGGGACTTCAAGAAGGGCTTTACCGCCTGAAGGACTGACTGCCTGAACTCCAGGTGTAGTCCGTCCCCATACCTTGGGAAATTCTTCTCCCCCCCTGGCTACATCTGCCCCCAGCAATTGGCATAAAATATGCGATGCTTGCATGCCACAGACTTATTATTAAAACATAAAATTTGCATGCAGGCCGCAAAGTCAGAGGCGACCTAAAACCCACATGTACACCCCATGTATAGCCCTCTATATCCAACCCATACATATGCACATACACTCGTATATAAGACCCAAAAGAATACGAAGAAAAAAAGAGCACACCCCTCAGCTTATACTTTTGTGGTTGTTGTTGTTGTGGGGTAGAGGGAGATTCGTAAGATACCGACGTATATAAATACGTGCCTGTTTGTACATTTATGTGGCGTTTGGCAATTTGAACTCGTGAATTATGCACAGAACGAGGAGCAAAGACAATGGCTGCCACTGGAGTAAATGGTGGATGGCGGCGAGCACTCGACAAAGGAGAAGGTGGCTGGGTGGCTGGATGGCTGGGTGGATGGGTTGGAGGACGGGGGCACTCGTGGGATCAGCGCATTAGACAAATTTGGGCAGTTTATTTACGGGCAACAGTTTGGCGGTGGAGCGGAGTGGAGTGGAATGGAGTGGACTAGAGAGCAGCGTGTAGCCCACAGATGCTAACACTCCACTCAGTGGATTGCTCTCAACATTCCTGAAGTGGAGTGGAGTGGGAAGTGCGTTGATTTGTGTTTTGGGAGTTACAAAAGATGAAGGATTCCAGTGCTGGTAAACGCCTATTAGTATTGGGAATTGCATAACTGAGTCAGATAGAGGCCCTGACAATCGGCAATGCAAGTGCGTGGATGGGAGTTTATTGTGTTACAGATCCGTGACTCGATTCGGTTTAAAAATTGCGTTGAAAATACTCAAACATGCAACAAGCACCCAGACCTTCCATAACAATTTCTTAGGAACTTTTTGGCCAAACTCTTATCTTCCGATTTGTACCAAAAAATAGTCCTAGAACACCTTGCTGGATCATATGTATCTCCATTATTCGAATTGATTGGTAGACATTCAGCTATTTTAGCGGAGAAGAAAGCATTCACGTTGATTTTTATTACCAGTCGTAATTGCGAATCATTAGTACGTCCACCCCAATCGTCATCATTAGTGTCGAGAGAGAGAGAGAGAGAGAGAGAGAGAGAGAACAAAAGCCGTGCCGGCGCTGGGAACTCATTCTGCGAGCAGTGGAGAGACGTAGTAGTTATTCTTTACGCAAGTCACTGCCTCAGTTTTATGTGGCACTAATTATTATGCCACTTACGTCTCCTGACAGACAATTACCGCAGAAATATTATCTACCGACTGCTGACTGGTGGGCGGAGAGAGGAGTTGAGAGGAGGTGTGCCTGAACGGTGCTGCAATTATGAATCATTTCTTTGTCGAACCCAACACTTGGTGCAGCAGTAACTTGATGAATGCCTCGACACTTGCCACCAAAGTGTCGACAGGTGACAGAAGTCACGCTGCCGGCCACAGTAAATGCCATTTCATGCTCCATGCTCTTTACACGCAGTGTCCTGTAACTACAGTCGTTGTGCAGGTGCAGTCGTGTCTGATGCTTAGCCACGTACCGCATCAGATTGCAGGTTACGTCCTGGGATGTGTCCCAATCTGATTGCTCTGCTCTGCTCTGCTCTGCTCTGCTCTGATGCCGTGTTGGATTCCTTTAACAGCCACAGCTACAGTACGATGGCTGCTCCCTCTCTCTCTCTCTCTCTCTCTCTCTGTCTTGCTGCAGCCATGAGTTGTCATGGCATCAGATGTCTAGACTCTCTGTCCTATGTCAACAGCAGTGGAGCAGCAAAAGCTTTAGGAGCTCCATAATTAAGTCTCCTTCTACCACTGCAGCAACACAAAAAAATAAACATTTCTTTCGAAGTTTTCGGACAGCTTAAACCGTTGAAAAGCGTGGCCAACGTGCAGCAGCGAGGAGCTCTACTTATGCAGCAAAGCAAATCCCATGCCACTTTCCACGGAATAGCATTATTAGTCTGACTGGATGCTGGCTTCTGGGAACATTTTTCACTAATCCAGAACAAAGCCAATTTAATTAGTTCACCGAAAACTCTCAGTGAGGTTCAAGTCTATTTCTGGAAGCAACACCAAGCGAAAAGAGCACTCAGCAAATGCAATTCGCTTTCCCGGAATAGCAGCAATAATCTGACTACAGCTGCTGCAAGTGGCAGCAAATGTGAGTCCATTCCAGGAACAGTTCAGTTCTGGAAGCACTACCAGCGATAGCTTTGGGTGGGCAAAGCTTTCCGGGAATTTAAGGAATTAACCGACTTCTGAGCTGACTTCTATGTGCCCTGTGTAGGTGGCCAGCAAGTCGTAGTCCTTTCCAGGAAACGAGATCATAATCCAAGGCCTGCAGGTGTGCAGCAGCCCCCGCGAAAGTCCCTTCCTGGAATATCCTTATTAAAGTGTCTAAATGCAGAAAAAAGCACTCAAATACATTTAATGTGCGTTACTTTATGATTTAATTAGAGCACAGCGAGTGGCACTCCCTGCAATAACTGCTGCAGTTACTTGCCACAGAATGTGGCACATGAGGGGGGCAGGGGGAGGATGGGGAACTGCAATTACCAGGCCAGAAGTGCAACTAAACGGAAATTGCTGCTCATACGCAATTGTCACTTCAATAACCGGAGCACTGGAACTGTCACCTCCTCGTTTCTTTCTCGTGTGTCGTGCGACTCTTTATGACAGTCGCCAGGCCATGCCACATGCCACATGCAACACGAGGCCAGCTGCAGTCACTTCACTTTACAGGTAATCGCAATCAAAATGGCTATTGCCGCTGTGCTTTACTTAGAGCGGGGACCCACGCAAGCCACAAAGCGGAGATATTGGAGAGCCTCAGAGGGACAGCGTTGGAAGCCAAAAGGCACATGCTCAACGCTCCCGTGGGTTCAATTTCAATTATGCACGGGGTTTCCAGCAGGATGGCAGCCCATTAATGAAATGCACCAAATAAAGTACATATGACAACGCGCGTGGCTGTTGCAACTGCATCAGTGCATCAGTGCTCTGCTCTGCTCTGCTCTGTTCTGTTCTGCTCTGCTCATGCATGCAGTAGCTTCCAGTGGCATCCTGTCTGTGCAGGCGGCGGCGCATCAAATGTCACATTAATTTGTTGCACTTCAATGAATTGTGCACACGCACTGACCAAAAGCCGTAACAAATTGCAAAAGTAGTCAAGCGGCATAATTGGCAATGCCAGGCACCACACGTAGGCTAACCAACCGAGGGGCATTGCTGCACGTCGTATCGCTCGCTAAAATTATGAATTATGTGGATCTTAATGTCTGAACTCTAGAGAGGCAGAGAATGCCCATTGGAGTGTGTAGTATCTTGACTAATCCAATGAGAATTGGATCCCTGACAGCTGCAGCATGCTCGTCAACGATATTCAACTTGCGAAGAGAGATGAGCCTCCACGGTCTCCGCAACTTCGTAAGATAAATAAATAGCTAAGAACATTTACAGAGACTTAACACATACTCGCACATGTAGTTCATTTTGCTTGGCAAAACCATGGGAAATGCTGCCACTGGGGGGCAACAGTCATTGAAATTTCACCTTGAAAAAATAGCTCTCCCATTTGGATGTCATTAAGAGTCAAAGTTCGAGGGAAATTAAGTCATTAGTGTCTTTGCCTTTGCCTTTTCCTCCGTCCTACCATTGATGGAATATGCCGCGGGGTAGCCTATGTATATGGATGGACACAGGTGTTTCCTCCTCGCCCTGCCCAACGATAGGCCAAATTATAATGAGAGCCTCCAGCCCGCACGACGCATGGGTTTGATAACTGAACATCGAAGCTGGTTATGGGTGCTGGGTGCTGGGTGCTGATGCCCCGCGGCTTGTTTTTGGCTTTCAGAAGTGTCCAGGATAGGTCCATTTCCCAGCGACCAGATGTCCGCCCACCTGTCTGCCTCTCTGGACAGTGTCCATCGCTATCTCTCTTTCACTCTGTGTCTCTGTCCGAAATGAGTGGCCATGCGAATGTGATTCGCAGTGCCTACGATTCAGTTAAGAGTTGTGGGCGGGCTGTGCACATGTTTCGCTCTCTGGACATTTTCCGGGTAATTAGAGTTTCATGTTTCCGCATCAAAAACAGGCGCTAGGCGGAAGTTGCCAGCAGCAACACACGAAAAAGGCAGGAAAACAGGAGCGAATGGGGGAGGCGGAGGCACGGGTAAAGCCAGAAAGGAAAGCAGGAAGGAAGCAGCAGCAAGCAGAAGAGGAACGTGCTGCTTAATTACACGCATTAACAAATATCACACAAGCGCCATGCGGGCCACACTCGAACCGCACTCCGAGAAAGGGCAGAAAAACAAAGGACAAAAAAACGAAAAGTAGCAAAACGTGAATCAAGGCAAAAACTGGATGGCAAACAAGAAGAAAACATTGTCGAAGTACTGGATACCCTGTGCTAGAGATCCTATAAAGAAGAAAGCAGGAGCAGCCACTTGTTCCCAGAGTGTTTATCTTTGAATTGTTGCCTTTTGCTATCCTCTTTTATGTGTTTGCTTTATTGCACAAAGTGCAATCTATTTATTTATTATATTTTATAATTATTGTATTATATTATTATATCGTTTGGGGATATATAGAATGAGCCGCAAGTCCCATTGAAATTCCACTCAAATTGCAAATGATTTCGAAATGAATCAGCAAACGCTTTGCCCTGCCCAAAGGCCCAAAGGGATATACCAAGTGCCGGCCAGTCAGTCCTTCTGCCAGTCGATAACCCTAAATGGCCCTAGGAGCACCAGGGAGCGAGAGAGAGAGAGACCAGAAAGCGAATGCAATTTAATAGCCAGGTAGGACCGACTCTCTCGCGTCTCTCGTGCGTCCCCCCCGAGAGCGGGGAAGTGCAACGGCAATATTCAGATTACACGATACGCGATTGTGGATGTGGATGCCACACCCTGGAGGGTAGACGGTTCCATTCATTTGATGGGCAGGTAGGATCCACTATTCGATAGAGGGCTCCCGGCACACACGTCCCACATTAATGGCCCACACAGCACCCTTGAGGGAAGGGGGCGAAATGAAAACCAGCACAAAATAATTGTTTTCCGTTGGGCAATAATTTTCTATACCTTCAGTCGGTCCCGTCCCACATTTCCATTCCCTTGGGCGTGGCAGAGGAAGAGGAGCGTGGCACAGGGAGGGGCAGGGCGTCGTAGTGTACCTTATTTCGCCCAACAAATTGAGTTAAGTGTAAAAATACAAAAGGAATAATAAAACAACAGCAAATGCAAAAAGCCAAGCCCTTTGCTAAGAGGAGGCAGAAAGGTGCGAAGCACTAAAAGGGGCAATATGTGGAGGGGAAACTGACTCACAGAGAGAGAGAGAGAGAGAGAGAGAGAGAGAGAGTAAATCGCTAATGGAACAGGTCCAAGTGGCACATAGTAAGGGAACACGGAAGAAGTTCATATTGGGATACGCAAGGAACACTCCTTTAACACTTGGAATGGATCATACAGAAGCGAATGGAACGAAACACAAATAATGCAATGAATGAAAAAGGGAGTGAAACACTTTCTCCCGCTGCAGCGTGTGGAATTGGAACATCAAAATGCGTCATTTATTTTGTGTTGCTAAAGTCTATGAAGCATTTGGTGTCTCTTGATGGGTTGTAGTATTTCTCCTTAAGCCATGATGTAATTTTAATGTCCCCTTCCTCCCGGAGGTCATTATTTGCCACACACCCATCTCCCTCAGCTCACTCTCTCTCACTCCCCCGCACTTGCCACACACCATTAATGAGGCCACAAAACGAGCCCTCAAATGACCAACAAAAGAGCCAACAAAAGCAAAAGCTCGAAAGACGCCAGAAAACATTGTTGCGACGGCAATTGTCTTGTTTCTTGTGAGTAGCGAACAGGTGTAAGGCTGCCACAATGTTGCATCCTCTTGGAGTTGTACCCCATATAGAGGTAATTTTATGGTTCCTGTTTAACGAAAGCATCAACCATCATTTCCGCCCTAAAAAAACAACAACGAAAAAGCAGCAGCTGAAAGATATGAACTTACTCTACTTCTCAATGAAATGCCTCTTTAAAACAAGAATTATTATCCCCTCTTTTCTGTGGCCTTCGGTCTCGCCGATTCATCCTCCTCTAAACTGCTTCTAAATCTGCAGCAGAGGCGGGGCTTTTCCCATTTCCATTTCCATTCCAAAAAGAAAACAAAAACGAAGACCAAAGTGTAAACTTTTCTCTGGCGCTTCTTCCATCAGGGAGAACGAAGGACGAATCTGTGAGCCATAGTTAGGGGTCTTATGTGGCGCGGTAAATGGCTGGCTGGCTGGCTGCCCAGCCCAGCCACACACATGGTTCGGTTCAGGGCATTGTGGTCAGGGGATTTCCACACAGACACAGAGCTCCGCAATGTTGGCCAAGGGCTTGACTTTGATTTTGTACAAAGTCGTGTCTCTCTTTGCCATTTTGTGGCCAAGGATACATGTGCCTTAAATGGCGAAAACAGAAACTCGACGAAACCGGGGAGTCCTTGAAAAATTAGCAGGGGATATGCTTAAAGATTGTTGTACGAAAAATGCATTTGAGAGACGGTCTATCAACCAGATGCAGAGCCATGCTCTGGTTCCCAACTCTCGGCTTAGGGGATTGGGAGCAGCATCATGAGTTCACCCCAATCTGCATCTGCTGAGATGAGGAGGAACGATGCCCAATCAATGGACACAAACCTCTTGACTGTGGCGTCCGTACAGAAGCGCCTTCAAGGTAACTTCATTAAGCAGAAATGGCATTGGGGCTTGGGCCTGGGCTAGAACCTTTGTTGACGATGTGTCATGTGTCACGGATTTAACAGGGATTCGTAGAACCTTCTAGTTTCTGGTGTTCCTAAGCTGTTAGGAGTTCAAGTGCAAGTACGCGCGGGAAAATATAATTTACGTAGCAAAAGGCTGCATCTGCAGCGCAAACACTGCTCAAATACCTTTCGGAAGCCACATTCTTCTCTCTAATTAGTTTGGAAGCAACCACAAACTCCTCTCTCCCACACACACACACACAAACAGACTCCTGAGTGAAAAATATGCACCTTATCTGTGGGAGAGAATTCTATGCTCCCCTGGCGCATAGCCCAAAGAATGTTCCACCATTTGTATGGTAAATGAAAACATTTGATAATGGAAATTGTTTGAAAAAATAACTGCAGCTGCCCAGCTCACAACAGGGTGCGAAGCGGAAAATGGGAAGAGAAAAAGAGAGTTTTGCGGTTGCGAAAATATTCTGCTACTGCAATTTTCTTCAGCATCCAACTCGCTTTACCCCTCGCTAAAGCAAAACCTCTCGGAAATCATGCATCCATGTTTTATCGTTAGATTTGTCTGTTTTTCAATTGTTTAATCGAAATTTGGATTACCATTTTGTGTATCAATCAGTCTGGTTTATCCCTTAAAATGTGGGAAAGGCAAACATTTGATAACTATTTTATCAATAACTATTCCATCATTTTATTTAGTTATTGAAAATCATATTTCCACTCGCTGTGGGCTTCGATAAAGTCGTTGCCACTCATATTAGCCTTCTTTCTGGTCTTTCTTTTACATATTCAAGCTTCTATGGCCATCAATGTTCCCTTGACTGGGCGATATAATCTTCCATTATTTAATATCTTTAGCTTGTAAATTAGCTTTGAGTCTTTTCAATGCCTAATTCATTATTCTAAAGCAGCAAACGGTGATGCCAATCGAAGGTTATAACAAGTTTTCCCTCTCATATCGCAAAAAAAACAAAGAAAGGACATTCAACTAACGACTGACACGTTCTGTGGCAGCAAATGAGAGTTCGTCAAAGTGAGGAGCGAGTCGCAAAGGTAGGAGCGCCTTTGTAGGAGAATCTGTCACTGGGCCACCCTAGAGTAGGGTCCCGTCCGTGGGATTGTTCGGTGCGTGAGAGTGATCCAAGAAAATCCAAACAAATTACCGTGCATCAATTTGATGCTGCATTTTGTCATCAGAATATATTGATGAGACTGTCTCTGCTTGGAGCACAGAGAAGGATGGAAGAAAGCAGCGTCTGTGTCTAGGACTTAAATGCTAATCATGGGAGTCGAGTTCTTTGCTATCCTGTGGTTCATTGTACTCTTCGAATGGAGCCCTTCGCTGCGTGCCACTAATCAGATTCGTGGCGCAAAAGAATAACCTAAATCAGAAGCAATTTGTTTGCCCTTATCTCAAGTGTCCTTCGCTCTGGCGGTGCTCCTGTGTCATCATTTGTTGCATGAGTAATTGCATGATAAAGTGCCTTTCAAAATGGTCTCTCACTCTCTCTCTCTCTCTGTCTGTGGCTGTGGCTGTGCCTGTGCATGATTTGATGGGACATTCATTGGGCAACCTATTGCAACATGTTGCAACTAGATGCCAGCCACCGCTTCCCCCCTCTTTATCTTTCTTTGTCGCACATTTAAGCAACACTTTCTGCTTCTCTTTCTCCCTCTCTTGAAATGTTACGAGCGGACATAAAAAGCAGGCGAAATATGTCAAGCGATAAAGCAGAGCATGCCACACATGCCACATGGAAGTGCAACACCATGTGGGTGGCGGGATTGCCATAACTTGAGGCGCCATTTAGCTGCATTGCGTGTTGCGCTCCCTCACTGCCTCTCATCCTACACCCTTTAAGCCTCGATACAAATGAGGGGAGAAATGACTCCGAGTAGAGGCTTACAGGGGGCCAGGCCAGGGAAACCAATGGATTTATTTCCAAAAAATATATACTGGAGCATATGGCACGATGTCTTCCGATCCTCAAACAATAACCCCATCTCGGACTTTCATTCCTTTCACATTATCAAAGGGAACTTATGGCCCATGGCTCTCGGGGTCTGGCTGGTTTTGATAACAACAAAACCGCGAGGTGGAGGAGGGGAACGGGGCAGTGTGTACATCTGTTACCAGCAGACGCTGCCGAATCGTATGACCAGCTAAAAGGGGGGACACGTCATCCCTTGAATCGCAGAGAGAGAGAGAGAGAGAGAGTCAGAGCGGCAGAGCCAGATAAGCAACGAAACAAATAAAACCCACTCCACTGCACAGAGCGCCACTCAGTTGTTTGTCAGTCGCGAAAGAACATGGAACGTTGGCAGAATCGTGTGGCAGTGATAAGTGGCGCCAGTTCGGGCATTGGGGCCGCCTGTGCCCGACTGCTGGTGGCCGCCGGCCTTCAGGTGGTGGCTCTGGCCCGGCGCACCGAACGCTTGGAACAGCTGCGCCAATCGCTGCCACTGGAGCAGCAGAGGCTCTTCCATCAGCGCACGTGCGATGTCTCGCAGGAGTCGCAAGTGAATGGCACCTTCGAGTGGATCGAACGGGAGCTGGGCGGCATTGATGTGCTGATCAATAATGCGGGCATTGTTCTGGGCGGCCAGCTGATCGACATGCCCACCCAGGAGATCAGCAATGTCCTGCAAACGAATCTCATGGGCAGCATCTACTGCACCAAGCTGGCCACCAGCAGCATGCGCCGTCGACAGGTTCCCGGACATTTGTTCTTTGTGAACAGCACCGCTGGTTTGGGTGGCTACAAGCCAGATCCTGTCGACGAGAGCCTCAATGCCTACACCCCCAGCAAATTCGCTCTCACGGCTGTACACGAAATATGCAGACAGGAGCTCATCGCACATAAATCCAAGATCAAGACAACGGTGAGATCAACAAATCGATTACATCCATAATTCTAATATAAGTTTTGGACTGAAATGTTTGTCATTTTCAAGTGATTAACGAATGAAATTAGCCATTACATGATCATTTTGGATTGTGGTGAATATTTAATGGGTTTAAGTGGTTGGAAATATTTTATTTGAAATTATATTTGAGTTGATAAACTGGGATTATTTCTTGAATTACATAAATTTGTAGATTCTTCTTTACAGTTTCTCCATTGGAGATGTCAAGATAAAGCCCGGGTTTCCTTCCTTTAACATAGACATTTCCCAGCAGTGACAAATGCAAATTGATTTAATTAAATCTCATTCTTTTTCCTCGTTTCCCCTCCCTTTTTCTGAGTTTCCCCAATAGATTTCGTCCTCAAAATCATTTTCAGTGGCAACATTTTTCCCAAAGATACTGAATTCTGTAATTTTTAACCGAATCCTAAATTCAAACCCTTCGATTTTCTTCCTTATTTGCAGAGCATCAATCCCGGTTGGGTGGCCACCGAAATCGTGCCAGACGAAACCAAAGAAAAGCTGGGCGATGTGATACTCCAGGCGGACGATGTGGCCCAGGCAGTGCTCTATGCCCTCTCCACGCCGCCCCATGCCCAGGTGGAGCAGATAACGCTGCGAGCCGTTGGCGAATACTTTTGATAACACACAGAGCCCCCCAACCCCCTTACTGATAACAGATTAAGCCACGGACCAGCCCACTCCGTAGTGGTTGTAAGCACTGTAATCGACACTCAATGGCAATCAAATAAACGAAACAGAGGAGGGGAACGACCTCAGATACAGATACAAACACAGATACAGAAATTCAAGTGGAGGGAGAAGAGAGGAGTGCCCTACATTTTCCCACTCTCACTCTCTCTCCTCGTTTGCATTTCGTTTTATTTTTATTGTAACTGTTATGATTATTCGACGGTCTCGACTGTTTGGCCTTTCGGTTAGTCAACAAATCTGTGGCACCATAAATAATTCAGTTTTTTATAAATTAATAAACGACCCACAAAATGGCCCACAAATCGATGCCATGCCGAATACAATATTTGCTTGGGACTCGATGAAAAATTCAAACGTCAATTGTTTTTGGGGCGATTAAACAAAGGCACAAAAGAATGGCTGCAAAAACCACAGAAATCATTCGTGGATTTTGTATGTCAATGGAGCAGGGACATAAAAATATCTAAATGAAAATATGAATAGTTTCGGAAGATATTTGTATGGAGGAGTGCCCAAGCGGTACACTAAACTATACACAAACCCCAAAAAATGCAAAAATAAATGAGTAATTAAGAGAAGAGTTGATCCTATTGAGAGGGGCCTTTAAATCCTTTCAGTAAGCCTCAATGTGTTCCTTGCCTCCTCTTATTCGCGGCTTCACAAAGCTGCATATTTAAATAAGTTTTGGAAAACAATTTGTGTGATTAAATTAAGTCAGACACATGTCTGGATGTGCCACCAACACCATCACCAACACCAACACCAGCACCATCACCATCACCATCCGATCGGGAAGCAACAGAGCGCGTCATGCCACCAACTTTTTGATATGCTTTTAGATGCGGTGGCGGCGTCGTTCGCGGTGGCGGCTACTCGTAGTTTTTGGGCTTTGGGGACGAAGTTTTTGTGAGAGAAAAGTAGTTGTGGGCACACATAATTATAGAATTCCCTTTTGAAAAGCCAGAAAGCTAGAGCTTAAGGATTATGGCTGCAAAGTACACACATATACATACATTTATGTGCATATCTGTATGATAATATCTCTATGCGACTAGGTACTTGGGGTAGCCGCAACCTCATTGTGGGGCATTTAATTGCATTCGCAAGTCGCTTTTGCATTCACTTGCCCAGAAAATTACACGCTGCCAAAAGTTTCAGACGTGGCTTAAGTCGAGGAATTTCAAGGACCAAGGATTTCACCCCCCACCACGTTGTGGGCCATATACATACATATGTATGTATGTACATATGTGCGTAATTATTTTATTTTATTTCATTTTTGGAAAGTTTCAGCGTTCCCTTTTTTGAAGGGCTCACCCCCACCATTTGAATGCTCGCATTTCAGCGGATGGGCGGGATATTTTGTTTGTTTTTGTGTAAGAACCTTCTAATGACAGCCGCCGCCTATATCGGAGGACTTTTGCCCCACACACACTCGTATGCTGCTCGCTGCAGTCGCCGCAAAACTCATCATTAAAGGGTCCTTTAGCAAAGGCAAGGATCTTGAGAAGAGAGTTTGTTGTGTTGGTTGGAAATATTCCAGAAAAAAAATCAAATTTGTATCTTACAGATAAATACACTTGGAGGGAGAAAAATCCTTACGAAATATTTTTCTCTAAAAGGAAAGCAGAACTTGTAGAATTTCTGCTTGGAAATATTCCAGAAGGCAACCACAGATCAGCATTCTCTCGGTTTTCCATCTAGAGTATTCGCAACTTCGGTTTCAGCCTCAAATTTTTGTGTATTTTTTGTTGTTGCAAACTTTTTGTGATATGTGAGAAGTATGGAGGATGGTGGGTGGGATGGCAGCAGTCTTTGTACTCCCAGAATGTGTGCATGTGTGTGTGAGCTCTTCCTCCGAGTTTTCCATTTTACCCAAGGACTGTCTGCCAGTTAGACAAGTTTCCGCTTTTGTTTCCACCATCCACACACACGCGCACACACATGAAAACTGCCACGGCACTTCACTCATTTCCGGCATTTTGTTTTAATTAAATTTATAACAAATGTCATATATAGCGGCAGAAGTTTTATGTCCCTTATACTCTCCTCCTTTCTCTGCTAGCAGCCGCTTATAGACATTGCTCTCTCTCTCTCTCACCGCCCCCCTCTTGTCACTTTAAGTCAACAGCCGCGAAAACTATCAACCAAAAGACTAAAAGTCTCATGGGGCTTTCAACGGATTAAATATGTAATTTATGCAAAAGACGAGGGCCATTTAGGTCAAAGTCTGAATGAGAATTGGCATTAAATTTAAGGTAAAAGTAGTTACAACTAACTTAGGTTCATAAAATACACGAGAATTCGGTTTTTAAATGTTTCTGGGGCCTTTCTTTCAGTGTGGATTAGCGTGGAATGCATGAACTCTCCACCGCTGGCTCTGTGTCAATGCTGTGAGAGCGTCTCTTGCTTGTCTTCGCTCGCTCGCTGTCTTTCTCCCGGTGTGGATTATCTTTAATAAAATGTTTGCAATTTCCCTTGCTCCTGCCCTTGTCCACACATAAAAATTGTGCTCGTAATTGCATTTAAGGCCACTCTAACGAAAAGTAGTTATATCTTTAGAGATTTTTCCGCCCAAATGCAAGTTTGAATTTCATTTCCGAGAAGGAGGCTGCATGTTTATGGCATTTTTAGGCCACTCTGCTGCTCTCTCCTAACCCTTTTACCTATGTTTGTATGTATGTATGACTTTTGGCCTGGTCAAAAGTGCACCCGTGGCCATTGGATTGGAGTGGTCCTTGCATGGAGTGCAACCCACAGCTTGCATTGTTGTGCTTCGTGTTTGTGGTGCTCTCTGGCATCGACATATACTTTATGACAACACACACACACACACATTCGGGGCATGCGGTTGCTTCTATGATCAAAGGGACTCCCTCTCTCCTTCTCCTTCTCCTTCTCTCTCTCTCACACCATAGGACAAATTAAGACGGAATACCCAACAATATTCTGCAAAAATGTACAAACAAAAGGTAAACCAAACCGAATTTAATCAGCTCAAAACTTTTCGCAGGCGAAAGTTCTCTGCAGAGCAACTACTGATTAAATCCGATTCAATTTAGCTGTGAATTTCGTTTCGCAGGAACGCGGCATGCGGAATACTTGCATTAATTGCCATTTTCCATTAAAATTCCTGCAACTCCCACCCAATTAAGAGCCCTAGTTTATATTTCCTGAGAATCCGAATCAGCATTCGTTTATTGGTTGTATTCATAACAATATAATTGGGAAATTTTCTGGCCAATATAGAGGCAGAGGCTTACGCCGATTGATGGGAATGATTGTGGCACAGGAAGCCCCCTGTATGTAGGTCCAGATCCCTTAAACGTTTCAGGGAAAGGCAAACACTGACAAACAGAACATACGTTCAAATACAAAGTAAGAGCAAAGAGAAAAGAGGACAGCACAGGGGATACTGGCTGAAACAACATTGACAAATGCATATGGAAATAGTCCAAAGTCGCATATATGCAAAGGAAAATTTGCATTTTCATTGAATTTGCATTTAATGAAGCCACTGGAAATGTCTACTCGATGGGATCTATGGGGATACATTGATAAATGGCTTAAGTGAGTGCCATTGTGGCATTATGCTGTGAGTTTTGCAATTTCTTAATTAAATCGAAAGATGACCACAATTGGGATTTAATCGGAACAAAAGGTGTGCCAATAACTAAGTTAAATTTGTGTTCTTTTGTGTGCAGGCGGCAGATGATCAACTGGCAATGAATGGCATTTTAATCCTTTTATTATATTTTCATTTGTGTATTAAATACAAAACTAAGAAGAAGCTTCATGAATTTACTGAGGGAAAAGGTTTACAGTCAGAACCCCCACACTTCGGCAAAGCCCAAGGGCACATCTAATTGGCAACTGAATATCCTTCTTAGCCATTACGCGGTGCGGTACGCAAACTATCGAATTGCACTCATTAGTGCATTGAATGCAACCGCAAAACAACTGATTATTTAGCAAATTGCCATCTCAAATTAAACGAAAAATCCTCAAAGCTCATCCGAGCTGCAACAAATGCAGGCACACATGTTGCAGCGTATTGACTAACGCGTTTTTCCCTAATGGGCAAATGGGAAATGGGAAGATGCTGCATGCTGGTGGCGCGTGTGCGGCATTAACTTTTTGTGCCCCACGTGTACACTAAAAGTGCAGCATAACGCTTTCGTTTACATGATTAAGGACTTTGCAGTTGTCTTCTATGGGTTTTTTTTTCTTGCAGACAGTGGGTGGCATTTTGTAGAATTGTAAACCGAATAAAATACACGCGTAGCGAGAGAGCCCGAGCCAGCTCTTCTCATTCGTTGGATTTTGCCATGGAAAGTTTTCCCCACCAATCAAGGTTTTGCTTGCATTTTTTTTTTTTTTTTTGGTGCAAAAGTTGTTCCTTATTTGCGAGTTCTCTTTACTTTTCTCTGTACTCTCTTTTTTTGCTGTGTGTTATTTCATTTGCCTTTGGCGTTAGTCAAGCATGCTTGAGCCACAAGTTCGTCCTCAGTTTTCTTTTCATTCATTCAGCGTTTAAGGATCCCTTAGTTGGTGGCATGACACCCGCAAATCAGCGGCCAGCTGGGAAAACCACCAAACCACCGCCAAGTGTGGGGGCACAAACTTTTACGGAATTCAGGCAAAAATATGTTAATAGTTGAAGAAAGACTGGGCCATGCGTCGGGCCTGAAGCTGATGAAATATATATCCAAATATAACAACTTCTTGGGCTGAGCAACGGTTTTAACAAAAGTAATAATAATAACCAATCAATCAGTTCTGAAACGCATTTTAAGCGCTTCTCTTGTGCACCTCTTGTGCTTCGCTCTTTTATGACTGCCTTCCCTGGAGCCTCACTATTGGGAAATTAAATGCATTTTCTTTATTTGATATTAAAGGGGGAAAGGACTTTGCCCATTCGCGGGTGACTCGGGTCTTTTGCCGCTGCTAAGCTGCTTAGTGGCGACACAGAAGTCACCAGACCAGACCAGACCAGACCAGAGCATGTGGAGCGGCATGGTGGGCACAACAAAAGAAAAGTTGGACACAGGACACAGGACATGGAACGGCAGAGCGACGGCTCAGCATCCGTTTCCGTTTTCCCTCCATTCTCGTCTATCTCTGCAGAACTCTCTGAGCTTCAGTGTGCCGTCTGTCTGTTTGTCGTTGGATGCCGTCATCTTTCTTAAATATCATCAATTTTCAACACTTTTAGCAAATGCAGCAGAACAAGAGCCACTCGAAGGAGTCCCTTTTTAGCCCTATTTGCCGACCGGTTGACTTAAGCAATTGATTTATTTTCTAGGCTTGCTTCTACAATCAGAATGCAGGCAAGGAATTGATGTATGGATGGGCAGATATGCTATTGATAGGCCTGAAAGCCTGTTCATTGTCAGCAGCAGAGCCATGGCAGAGAGCTGCATGGCTTCAATGGTGCTCCAAGTGCCACTCCATCGCGCCAGTAACTCACTTAACGCTGGATTTTATGCAATGAAAATGACGAAGGACCTGCAGAAAAGAGAGAGAGAGAGGGAGTAAGGCAGAACAAGAGGCTGCCAAAGCCAACGCCTGCAGCAGTAGGGATTCCTCCATCACTTTCATGGCACAATAAAAGAGGAAGGAATGCTCTAACTCGCCAAAGAGGAGGATTTATTGACTGACTGACTGACCGGCTGTCGCTTGTGTTGTTTCGACAATTATATTTACATTTAAAAACAACTAGCTAGAATTTTCTTAGTCGATTCACATTTACTAGGAGAAAGGGTACACAGCGTTCGCCCTACATCGCCCATAGCCCCATTCTTTCTGTTTTTTTTCATGAGAGTTTTCAGTTTTTTTGTTTTCCGCATTTTTAAAAAGCCAAGTCTCCTGCGTTAACAGTTTAGACAAGCTTTGCGAAAGAGCAACAAAGGGGCACAGGAGCACAGAGGACAGGGACAAGCAAAAAAAACCCTACCTGCCCCCACTTTTGCCCCTCTCCTCGCTCTTCCACTGTGGATGCGCTGTTGCCTATTGCACTTTTAAATGATTGTCCATAAAAAAGGGAAGCGGCACATACTCGTACACGCAGGAAAAAGAAATAAAAAGAAATGCTTGTGCAATGGCCCCAGAGGTTGAGTGATTTGCATGTCAAATTGATGATAGTTTGTCCGAGATTTTCTGCTGTCTCTGACACTCTCGAGGGTTTTTTTTCCCCTCCATTAAGCTGATTTGCTTAAAAACGGGAGGGACAACTGTTCGAGAGAACATAATCGATTTACTGGTTAAATATGAAAAGGCTTTTAACTCTATTGAAATTCAAAAAGTAATTGAATAAATGCCCCAACGATTACAAAAGATTACGGGCTGTTGTTTAATTGAAAAAATAAAATAATAATGTGTTTTCTTTGGCAAAAACGGCACGCAGGAGATAGGAAACAGTGAGAATAGCCTCTGCGCACTTTTCATGGCCAATCGGGATATTTGCTTGTGCCCCCGATAACCAAATCCAATCAAGAGTTGATTGTTAATGCACACGATAGCCGATGAAAAGCAGCTACGATTCTCTCTCAAGTTTCACTTGAACTGCCAGGATAAATTTAGTTCCTCTTGCGCGTAATTAAATCCCTAATTGCCCGTTAAACTACGAGTGGAGGAGTAGTGTTCCAAAACTATGCGCTTCATAAAATGTTAAATTTCTTGTCCCAAAAAAAGCTTTTTTTCTAGCTTGCATTTTACTTTTCAGTTTTAAAAAAAAATCCCATTAGAAAGGGCACAGGACGAGCGGTGGAGGCAAGGACAAAGTTTCACAAGTTTTTGGGAGCAGACGACAACGATGCCTATCATTTACAGAGTGGAAGATTGAGAGATTGCAGGGGGGCGGTGGGTGGTGGGTGTAGGGCTGCCCAAAAAGTTGTAACAAAGTTTTAAATATTTGAATAACGATTCCCCAAGGGACAACCGCACAACGAGCCTGTACTCGCAGCGAAAAAACACGACTAAAATCCTGGCTAATTGATAGCGCAAAATGGTCAGATGTTTTTGGGGAAAGTGCACTTTGGTTTTTCCGATCCAGCCATTAATTAAATGCCAATCATCTAATGCATTCTGCGAGTACTCTTCGCTCTCAGTTGGCTGTTGGCTGTTGGCGGTTGAAGGAGGAGGCCCCAAAGGTCAGACCTTGACTTTCGTTCAGAAATCAATTAAATGTTTGCTAATCAACTGATAATGAAAACAGTTTTGACTCTGTCTCGACATTTGGTATTTGGAAATGTGTGATGTGCGGACATTGAAATGCTTTTTAAGGACATTTCAAGCAGATGGACAGTAGTGGCTCTAATTCAATAAGCCTGTCCTGTGGTTTATTCTCAGAGGAATACTCGTCCCACACACACAATACGAGTATGCTGGAATTTGAATGACAGTTTTTGGTCAAGCTTCTGGTCGTACAATTTCCCCCCTTTCCCCATGCTGATGCCAGACAACACAGTCCAAGTGCGATAAGAACCTGTCATGATAGTTATATGATGATTAATGGGATGCTTATACACATTGTAAATAATTTACGACATTTACTTGTAATGGGGCTGCACAGAACTCCCAGCGGGATATGTGAAACTACAAATAAGTATCTACTGTTTTAGGGGAATAAGCGGGGACTCGACTTTGGGAAGTGAACAACAATTTCTACTAATAATAACTCAAAATGTTTGCATTCTTTACCCCAACTGCAGCTCTGGTTCTTTATATATTCTATTATTTGAAATTATATTTATTGTTTGTTTTTTCTAGATTGAAGATTTGAAGATTTTTGCTTAGTAGCCAAGCCATTCATCTCATTCATCATTAATGTCTTGTTCGAATTTGTGAATACATAAACTCGGAGGCTTATTTGTGGCTCTGTGGATTATTTTGTCAACTGCCAGCCATTGCGTATTTTTGTATCAATATTTATTGAGAGCAAACAAACTGAACAAATTGATTATATAGCTTCCAGATACAAGTCTCACCCTGTCAGGCCCGCGTTGCCATTCTTCCCTTTACAATAAATGTTGATACATTTATTCCCCCCTTGGGCTGATAAAAAAGGACCGTTCAAAAAATTGTCCAAGCATGAAAAAAAAACCAAGAAAACTGAATGGCAAATGGGTTTGCACTGGGTTTCTGGGACTCTTTCCACTTGAGTCCATTGCTGAAATGCTGAGGAAATGCTAAATACGAGTATTTATGTAGATTTGTGTACCACAAGTGTCTGGCTCTCTGGCTCATTCATTATTAAAATTCAGATATTTATGCTGCCCATTGTTTTCCAAGGCATTATTTCATTTATTTATTGAATTTCTCATTTGACGTCAGCCTCTGCATTTTTCTCTTCCTTGTTGCCAGCTCCACCCGCCCTCACTTGTTGTCTTCGTGTTGGGTTCCTCTTTTTATTGATTACGCACATTTGAAAATCAATCAGCGGAGGAAATCGCTGGGGCACATTGACTGAAGTTTTGTTTATTTGTTCATTTTCCAGTCACTTTTTTGTTGCTGTTGCTGTTGCTGTTGCTGGTTCTTTAATGTTCCCCAATGGCGGGGCAGCAGCACTTTGGGGCCTAAATCGCCACATAATTTGCGCCATAGAGTGGTGTGTATGGGGCATGTGGCATGTCAAATGGCATGTTTTCTGGATAACAATCACTCAGATCAATGGGAAAGAACTCAAACAGCAAGCTCAATGGAACCAAAAGACTCAAGAGCTCTAGCTACTTTTCCTTTACCACATTTTCACTTTGGTAATCTTTGACCTCTCACTCTATTGAACATTTACATTTGCCTGCCACAAAAATCTTAATGTTTGCACAAATTTTGGATCATACATATATGAGTTTTGCTCCCTCTTTTGCCACTCGATTCACTAAAAAGGGCAACGCATCCTTCGAGGACCCTCTGTAGCATACATTCCCTTATGTTTGCATTTGCGGAATGCTCCAGAGAGCGAGGGAGACCGAAAGTATCCACCAAGGCACCCACCGAACCAAGCCCACACGGACCCAAGTTCGTCTCGTCTTCTAACTGCAGGCAATTTTTCTATTTTCCACATCATTAGTTTTCAATGAATATTTCTGTTTTTGTTGCTGCTGCTGTCGTTGTAGTTCTTTGTTGGGTTAAGTGTCCTGCTGGACCTGCCCTGGGCTCCCACTGCTCTGTCCCACCGGTCTCCTGACATTAAGCAAATAAACTTATAAATTGGCCAAAGAACAAAACCAAATCAAAAGAAAATCTGCCAAAACGAAAAGGAAAAGTCTGCCCTAGAAGTCGAGCTTTGTGATACCATAAAAGATCCTCAAGTGTAAGGTGTAAAAAAAGAAACATTTTCAGCCCAAAAGCTATTTTCCGAAACTTTTCTTCTCGACGCAATCTGGTACCACGAGTTAATTTAAGCCAGCAAATATATTCTGTATAATCAATAATGGTGTGATCTTCTACCATCGATTTATCATCATTCATTAGTAATAGAAAGAGACTGAGGCGACTCTCTCTCTCTCTTTCGTTGAAAGGGTATCTGAAAGAAAAGAAAAAGCAGCAGAAAAAGCAAGCCATAAATCAAAAACACTGCCCTCAAGGGGTGCCCTTGCCAAAGAAAGCTCTGGAGAGCTCTGAAGAGAGTGGGGAGTGAAGAGTGAAGTGGGGTCGCTGTCGCTCCTGCTCTTGGGAGGTGTCCTTTAGGTACCTCCGAAATGTCCCCGTGTGTGTGTGTGTGTGCCTTAGCGCCCGGAGGGGCACACTGCTAATAGAATTAGTTTGTTTTCTTATTTGACTTTCTTGTGCTGCACATTACAAAAGTCGAATATTTATCCCCCTCTTTCTGTTTCCCCTGCCACTGGAACTTCATGCACGAGCGGCGAGAAGAGGCATTGGGATCAGAGTCACTCGAAGTCACAGAATCGCATGCCCTGCGGTCACTATTTTCCCATCCATCAACAGCATCGTCAAGCAGCAGCCATAACATCGTTATTATTCTGTGTTTCTCAGCAACTTAACAGCGTTATTATTCTGTGCTCTTTAGCAGCCAAACATCATCATTATTCTGTGTGTTTTTAACACTTATTTTTGTATATATGTATGTACATCATATTGATTCTGCTCAATTATCAATATCATCATCATGAACAGAATTATCTTTAGAATCAGAATGGGCATCAGAATGGGCATCAGAGAAAATCCATCGCAAAAACGGGGCCAACAATTACGTGCAAACAGAGAAAGCAAAAAGCAATAAGTATATACATATGTATGTACATATGTACATATATATGTACGTATGTACATATGTATGTATTTGCCAAATCAAGCAAATCAAAATCAAAGAAAAATACACAGAACAGACTACAATTGGCAGTCGGGAAATGTGGCAGAGTGTCTCGCACAAACAGATACCCTCTAACAGAGAAAATGAAGAAGGTACATTGACTCGATGTATGTTCATATGTACATGCTTATGTATAATGTGTATACATATCTACAAAAAAAATGTAGGCTCCATTATAAAAATGTATAATTATTGAAAAATAGCTGGTGCGAAGGCAGATATTTTTGCTTGAGAATATTTTCTAGCTGTAGCTTGTAGCTCCTCTCGGTGCAACGAACTTACCCCAAAACGCAACAGGGTACTGGGTACACCAAACAGACATCAACAAGAGGGGGTCCGCCATCAATGCCTTTGGCTTTTTAGTGGACAAACACGATTGGAAGCGAGGTGGAGATGGAGGCGGTGGAGGCAGTGGAGGAGATAAAATGTCATGACCATTAGGTAGAGTCCGCGGAAGGACCCTGAAGGGCCCTGGAAGATTGAACTCAATGAGAAATCAGAAATGGTCGCCCCTGCAGTTGAATGAACATTTTATGTAAGAGTATTTCCGAAATGTATTTTATGCACAAATATTTTGATAAAATTTAACGACATATACTAAAAAGAAAAGGGAAAGCATTTCAAGAACATTTCCATTGCAGGGAATGGCGAGTTTTCCTTTGAAAAGCCACACACTTTCATTTGTTTCTGTTGGGTTTTTTGTGTGGCTCTGTCATCTACAGAAATCTACACGATAATCTGGGCCAATCGGGAGGGAGGAAAGCCAGCATTCGCAAAAACCACAAACACACACTTTGCAGAATTCTGATGAGGAAGGAACCATTTCTGCAAAGAGGAGATGAGAAATAAAGGCTGGGAAATGTAATTAACCGATTTACATTTGAATGCAAATAAAATGGCAGCAGAGAACGACCGCACAGGCGTAAATAACCGCACAATTGGCTCTGGCAGCTCCTTTTTACAGCATACTCGAAGTCCCATTTCCTTGACTTTGGCAAACCGCAATCTTTTCCAAAATGCCCTGCTACTACGGCCAACGAAATGAAAGCCCAATGAAGAGGAAAACCCAAACAGGAAGCAAAATGAATGAGGAAACGTAAGCGGCATGCACCTCGATACATTTCGCATTGCATTTGGCAAATTGGAAAATGTTTGACAGGCCAAAAAAAGCTGTCAACAAGCAAAAGTCCAGTTAGCTGTCGTTTCATTTACCTTCCACTCGAAGGTTATGCCAAAAGTCCTTTTCTATAGATTTATGAGATGCGTTTGCTGCCTGTCGCAATCCTTGAATCCTAGACGATGGCCACGACAGCCACTTAACAAGTTTCTACAACATTTTAGACTCAAAGCCCCCTTTGATGCCTTTTGCACCATTTAACTAATGAAATTTTCTGTAGTACAAGAAAAGGCGCTGGAAAATCGACACGAAAATACTCTTTTTTCGGAAGAGAGCAGAGTAACAGAGAAAAACAAACTCTTTAAAGATGAATTTCAGTATGCATAAACATTTTTATCCAGTCTAAAATTGTAAAAAAAGAAAAATGTCTGTTTCTCAATCCAAAAAAGAAAATTTTCACACAAAATTCAAGAGTTTCCATCTAGAAAAAAGTGAATTCTGGCGACACAAATATCCCACATTCGCTAGCGAGTTTAAGCTACTAGTTTGTTTACTCAAATAATGGTAGTGAGACAGGAGAGCGTGTTCCAGCGAATACGAATGTCCATGCAAAAACCTCTCTAAAATGTTTCACAAAAGTTGTGTGTGCCTTGTAATATTTTATTTATATTTCATTAAATAAAAAATGAGATCCGAGTTTCAGCTGCTGTTCCAACCCTCAACCCATTTGGGCCAACAAGTTGCACGAGAGTAAAGTTTGTTTTTGGGCTAAAAAGCCCCTACCACATTTCATGCTCTATTTTTCGTCTGGGACTACAAAGGAAAAAGGGTCGAGCGGCCACAGCCACAACGGCAATTATAAAATAACAAAAATGAATGAAGGCATGAAGGAGTAAAGTGAGGGGGCTTTGTGGCCAAGAGGCCATTGACACTGTCTTTGATTCGACATTCAGTTTGGAGTTCATTTGGTTAACACAGCGTTGCTCGGTTTCGATTCAGTTCTCCAAGGAACAAAAAAATCGATCAACCGCACGGCCCGGAAATCGTTAGGAGTGGAGTCCAGTTCAACGACACGCCACCGCCACCGCCAACGCCAACGCCAGCGCCAACCATTCCAAATGTGCTAAGTGAGTAAATGGTTTGAGGGTTTGATGTTTGATGTGTAAGTAAGGTTGTAAGGATGTGGTTCAAAAGTAGGTGTTCGCTTCGTTCGTAACTCGATTGCGTGCCATTTCTTGAGCACCATTTGACACCATTTGGCACTGAACCGATAAGTTGGAGCAATTTAAGCTTCAATTTGTCATCGCAACTGATAGAATGATGGCCCGATGGAATGATAGAAGTTTTGGGAAGCATCATTCATGCCAAAACACCCACACCCACACCCACACCCCGCCACGTAGAACCCCTAATTGATGGCAGCAGTGGGTGACCTCTTTAATTGTTTTCATCACCCCAAACATTTTAATGGAAATTAATTATGAACATTTTTTATGCAATTATGTAGGAGCATTGATGATTAATTTATTGTTGAAAGAATTTAATTTTCAAGACCAGTATTAGTAATCAAAGTTTGTATACTCCAGCGACTAGTTTTTCGATTGTAACATTCATTAATTTACCCCTAGATCGTACGCCCCCGAAAACTATCCAACGTTTCAAATGAAAACATCAATAGGAATGTTTTATTTGTGGTGGGAAGAAATTCAATTTGTGGGCCCTGACTCTGCCGTGCACTAGGGCTGTGTTTTCCTTTCAATGTTGTCATTAATTATTGGCTCACGTCAGCGTATTTATATTGTTACAAGGCGTTGAAATTAATTATCCAGTTTGACAACAGTACACCCCCACCCACCGTAGGCCGTATTTTTATTTCTCTATTCCCCTATCTGCCAGAGGGTGTTTTCTCTTTCTTCCTATCACCTCTGCCTTTCGCCTTTTTCTTTGGCCATTTAGCCACGACAAGTGTTCGTGTTTGCGTTTCGGTTTACGCCTTTGACCACAGTAAACTTTTATTTTTGATTAATTTATTGGTTCGTTTTCTCTGCTCTGCTCGAACCCATGCATACAGAATTTGTTTAATGATTTATGAACGCTTGGTTTACACAATCCAATATCGACTGGTTATTCCAGCAACACTTGAAGTTCTTTCTGTCGCAGGTCTGGAAATTCTAAGATTTTAAGAGGGAGTTGCAGTCAAGGAGTTCTCTTTGGTTACAATTTTCTTCTTTCCCACAATTTAAGTGCAAATTTCAAAAGGCAAAGGCCATTTGGTATTTATCTGGCAGGTGATGCGCTTCCTTCACCTAGAATGCGTATTGGATGGTTCATTAGCTATTTGTAGGTGAGGAAATGTTATCAAATTGCATGCAGAAAGCAGGCAGCAGGCAGCAGCCAGCCAGCCACTATTAGCATTTTCAGCGACTGCAATGGGACTGCAATTATTGATTTGATCAACGTGTGCGCCGTTTGCCGTCCGCATGCATTGCCATCGCAAGTGCAGCGATGCGTGTGGCTGGGTGCCTCTGAGGCGATGTGACAGCCAGACGGTGAAGACGGGATTAATTATAGACCCCCACGCGATGCAAGGCGAGTGGATGGGATGTCTTATGTTTTGCTCCTTCAAAGGATATGCAACACAAGGGGGAGAGTCTCTAGAAGTTCAAGTTGTGGTAGAATTTAATTGCAATTTATGGCCATGAAAAGTCAGAACAAACCTAGGAGAAATCGAGCAAAAGTCCAATAAAATTTGAAAATAATCTGTAAAATTCAAATCCTCTTTAAATTTGTTTCACTGATTTATGTTCATTCAGGAAACTGAAAGTTTCTCATTTTCCAGCTTCATTTCCATCCTGTAGTTTAATAGTTTTGCAATATGGTTCAACTCCCATATTTTAAACGAAAAGCAGTGCCTTTTTTTGCAAATCTGCATATTTCAATGGCAACTATTACCCCCACAAGTTGCTAATTGGCTGATGGCTTTGAATCGTTGCAAGTGCTCCAGTGGCCCAGTGCCATCAAACCATCCCATCCAGGCATCCCTACCCATTGGCTCTGGCCGTGGATGGCAACATAAAAGCCAATCACCAGCATTAATGAACGATTTCATGGGGCAGATTCCTTTTGCTGGCAATTAAAACAAAGCATCGTCATCATCGCCATCGCCAGACTTTGCATATTACAAAAACACACAAAACAAAAAATCGAAAGAAAAAAAAAGAAAAAAGGAAAAAGCTGACCGAGCTCTCTCTTCTGGTAATAAATTAAATTGAGTAGCGAAACCAATACAAAAGCATCATTTCATTTATGATACGCTAGAAGCCATTACCCACCCAATGAACCACCCACTGAACCAGCTCCACCCCACACTCAAGGCTGTTGGGGCAGCTGCTGCCTGGCTGCCTGCCTGGCTGCCTGCCTGCCATTCGCTTTGTTGGTTTTTGAGGCTTCGCTTCGTTATGTTTGGGTTCGAGATACCTCTTCAAACTGTCGATCCTTAAACTGAGATGTTATCCTTAGGCCAAAGTAGGGACTGATAGATAGAGACCGAGAGCAGTGTTTTTTAGAAAAAAACGTCTTTGCACCACACAACATTGTCAAAAAAGGAAATTTTATCAGATCATATGAAAAGCAGAGAAAAAATTGATGGAAAACCATTTTTTTTAAATAAAATGTTACAGTTAAAAAGGAATCAGGAATGAATGCACCGCAGGGTATTCCCATATTCGTTCCTTTAATTATTTCTGTTTGCTTTCCTCTCTCTCTCTCTCTCTCTCCTTCTACCCTCTGATAATTCTGTTTTTACTCCTGGTCTGCCTTCCCTTTTTCGTGGCAAGAGTGTATATGCCTTGACAGCAATTAATTCATTTAAATGCTTCACAAAGTGATATATACACGACTCCTTGCCACTTTCTCCCTCTCGCTCACACTCTCTCAGTGCTGGTTGCTCTGCGGTTTGCTTCTGCTCATTAACCGAAAAGCAGGGAATATCAGAGTGTAGGTAGGAAATGGTCTGGTAAAAGATACCTCTCATCCACGACGGGACATACGAGAGAAGCTCGTTCCCTTTTTTTTGTTTCCATTGCTAATTAGCCAACGAATGCATCATTTTTAATCGCCACTAAAAGCGTATCTCTCACACGTGTGTTCCCCCTTTTTTGCTATTCGTTCCGTTTGCTATACAAATGTCCTTGTGGAATAAATCCTTCTTCGAAAATCTTTTGAAGCTAGATTGGCATCTGCGCCAATTGACATATTATAATCGGCTTTTGCGACCCCATAAAGAACTACATTTTGCAGTCTAAAGAAAAGGATTCATCCATTTCATTGGCAGTAATCTCTGGTCAAAAGAGGGTCAAACTCTTCTCAACATTTTGTCAAACGCTAATCCATTTGTTGGCCAATTATGTGGCATTAAGTGCCTGAGTTATACTATTTTCCATTTGCCAATTATTTTACCCTTCCACGTGTTTGCATCATCTCTTAAGCACCGCATTTTTACATTTATTTCAGATGCTTTGAAAAAATTGTGCATATAAATGCTGCACGTAAGCTGATCAAATGGGGCAATTAGCGTTAAAGTGAAGATACATTCACTATTATGATTTGCATTGGCATTTGCTGGCTGCCCCCCAGTGTGCGCTGGCATTTTCCGACTTTGAGATACATTTTTATGCCAGAAATGTGTAAGCTCTTTAGAGGTTTTCTGGGTCGGCTTCACGTTTTGCCAATATGGCATACAATTTTAAATTTGTCTCAAATATCTAGTTAAATTCTGAACTTCTTTAGTGAGATACATCAAATTTTATAGCCTTTATCCATGCAAGTAACTTTTACCGTCATTTTAAAACAAGCAAATCCTCGGCTGATTCAGCAAAAACCCCAATCGATACTTTGATATTTGAAAATATTATTTTTATTGCAAAAATAAAATATTTATGGGTTTCAGATGTACATCTCTTTTTTTGATGGCACTTTTAAGGCAGTAAAAAGTCCGAAAAAAGCATGAGAAAAAGTCAACCGAAAGAAATGCTAATGGTTTTCCCCCAACACGACTCAAAGGTAGGTCCCTTTTCTGGGGGGGTCTAATTTATTAATTAACCCCTGTGTCAGAGCAATGCAGTGAAGGATACCTTCCCCTCGATGATGGATGATGGATGATGGATGCTGGGAGCAAGAGCCAAAAAATCAAGTTAAAAGTTAACCGACCGCAACAGGTGCACACCAAACGTACCGCTCAAGGGGCAAACCCCGAAAATGTGGAAGGGCTGTTGCCATAATGGACAAATTAGTGGGACTTTCCTCCTGCTACTTTTTTCGTGGGCAGAATTTTCCGCCCAGAACACGAGGAATGAGCAAAAGTCAACAATAATACAAAAAAAAAAAAAAGGAAAACTGAAATTCCACAAAAGCTTTCACGACGCGCACGGCAAAGGACCTTAAAAATAAAACGCCATGACTTTGAGAGCCTTTTCCTTTTGTTATGTTTTGTTTTTTCATTTTTGTTTGCTCATGTGATATGCGAAAATGCTCTCTTTTGTGGGAAAACAGCGGAAAATTTGCACTTGCACGAAAGCGAAATCAATTTGTATGTGCATTTTCTACACTACACTTTTCTTTTGGCTTGAAATTGAATATTTCTCATACATGTTCACAGTTAAACAATAATTAGCCATAATGGAACATATTACTAACAATTATAAACGCTAATAACATCCAATTTAATAACCATTTTCCATTGTCATCACATTTTTAATGATAGTTTTAGCGCCAAAGGGACAATACATTTTAAGCCCTTTAACCCTTTCAATTTACATTCAGATGGCATTATTGTTATACTTAGTAGTATTATGGAGTAAAATCTCATTATTTGACATGCTAAACAATGAGCATTAAAAGTGGACTTCTGTAGTTACAAAGCAGTTTTTTATATCCAACTGAATGCATCATTTATGTGAATGAAAACATGTGCAAATGTGACACAATGTGAGGTAAGGTAAATGTATTACTTATTCCACTTGTAGGGGAAGAAAGCTGCAGATTATAGCTATTGAACTATTAAAAGATAAGAAAAGACTCGAAAGCATTTTAATGGGTTACATGTACATTGGAGTTTGGCAATGCTTAAACCCACCAAAAAGCCAGAAGAGCATTCCGAATTCGAGGCTTGACATCCGCTCAAAAAATCCCCGTCCGTCGCATCTTTGTTTGTATTTCTTTTGTGGGCGGAATTCTTGTGGCATTTTTAGTTGTTTGTTTAGTTTTTTTTTTGTTTGCTGTTTTTTTATTTACAGTTAATTTTTATGTTGCCTGTTTCTCGTTTTTATACCCGGTACTCGAAGAGTAAATAGGGTATATTGTATTTGTGCACATAACGGTTGTATGTAACGCACAGAAGGAAACGTCTCCGACCCCATAAAGTATATATATTCTTGATCAGCATCAATAGCCGAGTCGATTGAGCCATGTCTGTCTGTCCGTCCGTCTGTCCGTCTGTCCGTCCGTCTTGTTGAGCGCCTGGATCTCAGAGACCATAAAAGCTAGAGCCACCAAATTTTGCATCCAGACTTCTGTATGCTCACACTGTTACAAGTGTATTTCAAAAATCAGCCACGCCCTCTTCCGCCCCCGCAAAAGGGCGAAAACCTCCCAAAGCTACAATTTTAAAGATAAAAGAAAACTAAAAACGCCATTCCGTAGGGAATGACCATATCTATCTGATCACCAAATTGGGATCCGATTGGATCATTATTATGGCCACAATGAAGAAATTAAGTTGCAGTGGCTAAACCCACCCTGTCTAGCAGCTTTTGTTGCTTTTACACATTCTCTCATTCACACTCTGCTTCGCGCAGTGGCAGAGGCCTCTTCCCCTGACACGTCTCTGACTCATCCTCTGCCACGACTCTGCCGCTGCCTCTGCCCTGACTCTGCAGTGTGTGTCTCTAGGGGAGGGTGGCGAGCTAAAGGAGCGTGTTGGCGTGAGTAGTGTTGTTGATGTAGATGACAGATGAAGAGAAAATGTAAAATTTGACAAATAACCGCTAAGGTGCAGATGTAGTACTGAGTACCGGGTATAAGAGTTGTGACGCGGCTTAAGACGCGTCTCACAACGTTCCTCCTCGTTGTGACTGTTTTCTCAGTTTTTCGCAGTTTTTTCTGAACTTTTCTTTCATTTTTTGTTCCGCTTTTGATGTTTGTATTTTCCGGCGTAGCACCTTTTTCGTTTTTGTAATTAAAAAAAACTTTTGCCTGCCGCTTGTTGCGTTTGTCGTCGCTCTTCGACTTTTGGCATGCCACACAGCTTTAAGCAGCAGCAAAAAGAAACCACAAAAAACCAAAGAAGAGATCTTTAAGAACTGGGAAAATATTTGCACTGACAGATGGAGAGAGAGAGACAGAGAGAGTGCTCTTCTGGCAAAAAGTTGGCAATGCGAAAATTTTCATTTTCATTCCGAAAAAGAAAAGCAGAAACCTCTGCGAAACTTGCGCTACACTCACACACACACACACACACATGCACGCCCGCATACTCAGGGAATTTTCAATGCAATTCTCCTTGGCATACCCTGAGGCGCCATCGCCATCCCACCCACATGCGTGTGTAGTCGAGTTACGCGCGTCAGACAAAAGTTATTAAAAAGTCTGACTGTTGAGGAGCGTGGAAAAAAGTGGCAGACAAGGAAGGCAGGAGAGGGCAGCAAAAACGAAAAAGAAAAACCCAGAAGTAAGATTCTGCCGTCGAGGGTAGCGAGGAGTAATACCAAAGCGTTCCGTGTACATATTTCCCCAAGGAAATTGTACTCCAAACAAACTTTTACAGCACCATAACGCTTTGGGATGACACGAAAATTAGCATAACTGTATATTGCGGTGTTGCCAACTTGTTGCCAAATCAATGGCAGCACTGTCCAGAATTTTTCAGTGTTTCATTTCAAGAAAATAAGTTGGAAAAATAGCAGAAGCTGCTATTTGCCCACTTGCCTGGACTCACAACTTACCAGCTAGTTTAGTATAGGAAATTCCCGAATGATTCTATATCCTGTGTTCAAGGTACAAAAACATTTAATTAATCCAATAAAGACGCTGCCAAGTTAATTGAAACTTTACCAAGAGAAACTCTGCCGCTGCTTTGCTGCCAACTTGTTTTCAGCATCTGAAACAAGCTCCTATCAAAATCTCATTCTCTTTAGAAAAAAAGCTAAACTTTCTTTACACAAAAAACAAACTAGATTTACGCAATTAAGAGACTGCCATTACAATAAAGAAGTTGTCGTCTGCACCACGCACGAGGCAGGCCCTCGGAGTGCACACCACGAGTGTATAACCGAGTGTATTAAATATAATTAAAATGGTCAGTGGCAAAGTGGCAGGACTCGGACTCGTACTCAGACTAGAGTCAGGAGAACATGTCTAAAGTGAGAGAGTAGCATTAATTATTTGTCGAGTTTCTCACTTGCCCTGCCATCCCACCCATCCCGCACAAGAATTAAATGTAATTTAATGAAAACTCGCTCTCTGTCTTGCTCACGGATGGTGCTGCCAACTGGCTCTTAATATCGCCCATGGCCCATGGACACAAAAACTTGTCGTGCGGCTAATTTTATTTGTGAAAGCATCACAGTGCCACTGGAGCTGGGCTGTGTGCTTTGTGGTAGCAGGGAAATTACTGGATTGGCAGGCTGTCAGGGCTGTCAGTATACAAAAATGTCAATGCTGTAATTCTGTGGTGCAAATCTGTCAAACAAACTGCCATCTTCGCTCAAAACTAATAAAAAGGAACTGCAGTAAGTCCTCCGCGTCGTAGGTTCTTTTTTCCTTTACTTTTTTTTGGTGAAATCTCTGACAGGAAAGCTGCCAACTTGTTGCACAAAACGGCTAGAGCAACGGGGAGCTTGTTAAACTTGCAGCATAATACACAGAAGGAGAGCAAACTTTGGCAGCCACATAAATCACAATAATCGCATACGAAACTTGGGTGAAAAAATTGATAGAATTTTAAATTTCATTGTGCACAATTTTTTGAGATTGAAACTTATTTGTAGTCCTGCCCGTCCGCGTTCACATCATGGTCTATTTTTGTGCACAATTGTTCGGGGGCCCCAGCATTTTCTAGCAGATGCGAGCATCTGAATGAAAAATGAAAAGCGAGAGAAGGAAGAACGGATGCCGGAAAATCAGGCTAGCGGCACTTTTCGCTTTGATATGGAAATTGTGGAAAATCTAGGAGCTACTAGCTGTCTGGCCACGACACTGAAGGATTTTGCTGGAAGGGGCCAAACTTTGTTTTGTAGCAACAGCAGCAGCAGCAGATCCACCTCCATGGAAAGAGAGAGAGAGAGAGAGAGATACCAAGGAAAAGGCAAACAAGAGACCAGAAATAAAAGGAGTCAAAGCGAATTTCGATGGCGGCGGACAGATGTTTGCCAACAAAATACATATCAAAATATCGTCGCACCACAACGGACACACATTGATGCTGTTGGATCTAAATAAGCGCTTACCACTGCCTGGTCTCCTGGCTGTAGTGTTGGAGGAGTTCCTCCTCCAAGCCTTTGTTTCGTTTGCTTTTGGTCAACCAACAGCTGAATGGAACAGAGCATGGATTTCTTTTATAGGATTTACATTCCCACGACTAGAATACGTTTTCAGGCATTGAATACTCGCACATACATACATATATACATAAGACACAGAAATGCATTTTTTGATGTTCTGGCAATCATCCATTAGTTAATTTCCATTTCATGACCTGTAAGTCGTTGCACACTTGGAGTCTTTCCGTTAAGAATGCTACAATTGGTGCCAACACAAGAGACAGCCATGTGTGCTGGAATGGAGACAGCTGATGGCAGAAGAAATTAAAGTACAAATCCCTTTGGTGGCAGCAGACACAACAGACAGGCAATCAAAAACATCACAAGAAAGAAATTCTGATGTAGTTGGAAAGATGGAAGTTCACCGACTGCCACTCTCGGTCAAAATTCTACTCAAATTAAAAGACAATAAACTACTAGACGAACGAAGCAGCATCTTTTGGATGTGTCCCATATGTACATAAACGGGGATAAATGTTTCTGGCATTGATTGCCCCCTGAACGAAGTTCATTGCTCATTTGATTTGCTATTTGTGGGAATTTTGTCGGGGGATCTATCTGTGGAGAGCCAAAAGCATAAGAGTAGGGCTGTGGCGATAGCTTAGAACAAAAGTTTTGCGGTCGAAAAGCCGAAGTGAATGACTTATAAATGGCAAAAAAAAAATATACAAAGAGAAATTATGCGAAAGTGTCGGCTATTTCATGCACCCGCCAGAATTCTCTGCTAAGTCTCGTATCTCTAAGCAAAAACTATTCAATATTCCCTTTGCATTGGAAATGCCATCCATTTTCCTACTTAAATGCCTGCACGAACAGCAAATAAACAAAGAGGAAAAATGGGGGAGCAATACCAGGAACCGAGACACATGGACAAGAAGCAACAAATGAAACTAAAACTTTAAACTGTCTGTCAGAGACAGAGGAGAGAGGGAGAGAGAGAGAGAGAGCGCCATCGTATCGAGAAGGTATCGATGAATGAATGGAAGGATCGAAGGATAGATGGCTGCATTGCCGGACGATTCGGTGGGTGATTCGATGTGGCTGAAACACTAGACAAAAGCGCTTTAGGGCGATACTCTGGAGAGTATCCTTTTCGTAGGAGCGGCATGCATTCTTGTTGTGTGTGGGAGCGACGTGTCTGCCACTTGTGTGCTGGGGTCAAAACGAGACAAGTGGCAGGTCCTTTGGGTGCATGACATGCAACTGTAGCACTTGACCCTCTTTTTGTGGCCCCAAATGAACTTTTACTGAAGCAATTGCTTGGACCATCGATTGGGTGGGGCTCCCAAAAGGGTTTTATCCAGTCAAAAGGTATTTTCCAAACCTAGCAATCCATAAAATGCTCTACAAAAGGCATTCATAACGGAATGAGAATCGCTCAAGCATGACCGATTCATTCATCACCAGCGACAGCCAAGTCTCCACGCGAAAACTAATATAAATGATCAATTTTCCTGTGTTTTATGTGTTTTCGCGCGCGCATTTAATGCAAGAAGGAGAACTATTTCAAGGCTTTCCCCGAGATTTCCGTGTCACGGGTGAATGCGCTTTTTGACCTACTGCTGCCACCAGAAAACAAGGGAGAGGAATGGAGGCATGTGGCAAGTGTGTGGTGGCAAAGGCAACCAGTACGAGTGCGAGTACGAGTACAAGTGCCGGCTTAGGCACTTGACACGTGTGTTCCGAATAGAGTGAAATGAAAATGGCAGAAGGAATGGCAAATGGAAGAAACGGGACGGGGCGGGACGGGATGGGATGGGACAAAAGAGGCCATAATCAAAAACGTGCCCGAGATTTAGCTCCATTCGCTTTTGCCATCTCTTTATACGCGTTGAGAGTTCCATTCTCAATCATTGATGATTAATCAGACATCAGCTGGTGGTAAGCGTTTTGCTGTTATCCCATGCCACATGCCACCTGCCACCTGCCACATGCCACCTGCCATTCTCCCTCTCTCATCCTTTCTCTGGCACTTTGCTATGACTTCTTCTGTTGCTGTTGTTTCTCGACGGATGATGAGAATGGAGTCGGCTGTATCCAGAAGGATGCTTTGCTCCGCCGCTGCCTTGGTAGTAAATCTGTTTTGGTTGCTTCATTAAAAATTAAACAGTGCGGCAATTTGTGGAAAGAACGAAGGGGAATGTGTGCGGGGGGTAGCCCATTTGCATTAACATCAAATCAAAGCCAGAAGCAGAGCCAGAGACAGAACACGGGAGGCAAAGAGTGCGAGTGCGAGAGTGAGGGCAGACTTTAGGGCTTTTAATAAACTCAACTTTTGGGTGGGAAGAACGCGGGAAGGATGGATGCGGATTGAGCGGCAGACAAGCGACTACCCTGAAAATTTTAATAAAGTCTTTCCAGCACACACACATCGAATCTTACTACCGCCCGCCTTTGCCTTGCGGCTGTCTGGCCCCTGAATTGTATTTCATTTGCAGTGCCCGCTGCATAGTTTAGGGCGTCTTTTCAACACAGCCAAAAGACTGCGAAAAGCAAAGACACAGCCATAAAAATACTCATAAGAATACTCATCTAAAGGAACAAGTGGAAGTCGCGTGGAAGTGGCAGCTATGAATACACTCCAAGATCTAACAGAAATATGTGGTGTCGTTTACAGGATAACTCATACATTTTGTACTATTTATACCCGGTACGCGAAGAGGTAATTGGTTGAAATACATAACTGCCAGTCTGTCCATCCGCCCGTCTTGATGAACGCCTAGCTATCAGAGACTATAAGAGATGGAGCACCCAAAGTTGAAATATATTTCTGGAATCCGATTCGAACGATTCGCTCATCCATCACAGCATATTTGTAGTACCTTTCGATTGGAGGACATGCGGAGAAAAATGCTCACACAGAATTCATTGGAGCACAAGAAAAAAAAAAACACAAAAGAAAATAACAGAAAAGGAAAGCAAAGGAAATGTTCGGTAAAATGTATATGTATGTGCACAAGACACACAGAAATAGAAAATTATATATGCACATTACAGCGCAGATTTTTGGCACTTGACACACACACACAGCAGGAGGGCAGCAGCAGCATAAGGAGTGAGAGAGCATTTTCATTTTCATTTTCATTTGAGTTCTCTTTTGTTTCTTGCTGCGTAGAATCTTTATACTCATCTTCATCTACATTTCCATGTCCCATAAATAATTCCACAAGTCAAGCAGAAAGTGACAGGACGGAAAAAACTTTGGACTTGGACTTTAGGGTCATAGTTTTTTGCCCTAGCCCTCCACCGAATGACATTGCCAAAAGCAGGAAAAACCAAACCATCGCAACGGAGGCCGCTCATGAGTTGTTAACATATTGGGAAGATTTCACTTGAGTACAAACATCCAAACAGCCAAAAGGTTAATGATGCTCGAGGAGAAACCCCAAATAAGCAGGTAACACCACACATTTTTCTATGCTGTTTTGCCTTTGTTTTTTTGTTTGGGGCTGCAATGGAAATGTGCTTCAAATTGCCCCTAAAAGCAGGGGCTGTACATGGAGAGAGCTCTCTAGAACCTCCACCGTATTTGGGGGTTAGAATATTTAATGGATGCCAATATTTTAATACTCTTTTTTTTGTGTGTTTGTAAAATTTTTCTGGATATCACGAAGGGGATTTATGAGTGGGAAGCTGGGTTTACAACAGTCCTATAAAAAGCGGCTAAGTTTAATGAAACAAAAACCAGTTAGTCTGGGCACTTGAAAATAAATAAGGGCAGGTTCAACGCTACAAGAAAGTAGCACTGAAAATTTAAAGAAAAACATCTATAATTACATGTAGATTATTTCTTTATTTCCATTTATGTGGGAAACACATCTCAAATCCAAGACAAACTGGATTTGAGTCGCTTTACAATTTGGCTTTTCCAATGTGAAGCTTCAGGTAAAAGAAAGTATAAGTACATGACATAAAACAGACCATAAACCACAATTAAAAGTAGGTACAAGCCCATGAACTATGCACTGCACAAGGAGAATGAGGAAGAGCTCTCCAAATTCCGAATGATTCAAGGACATTCGAGAACTAATCATTCACAGTTTTGTTGTACAACCGAAACCTGACACTTTCGCCTTTGTTCTCTGTGTCTCAATGTCCCTCTGCTTCTCAGTTTCTCAGTTTATGTGTTCAGAGTGTGTGTGTTTGGCATGAGGCAAGCGCAAATTGCTGGAGCATGTGTCTGCGAAATTTGCGTTCACTTGAAGCATAAGAGTGCGTGCCACTTGGGGCGTGGCTGTCAAAACGGAAACAGTGAAAAGGATGAGATTGAGGGATGGAGGGGTATCCCACACGCACACCCACACACACACACACACACACACACACGGATTGCCAACTGAGTGGGCATATTTTTGGCATGATTTAACACTTAATTAGCAACATTTTTGACTTGAGTGTCGCCTCATCACGAGACTCAGTGGAAACACCAGGTCGTATGAGTAATCGTCATAAACGACACACACCCACACAGGGAATATAAGTACACTCACACCCGTCCAATTCGTACCTTCATTCGCCCACTCCCTCCGCTTTTGGTACCGTTTGCTACCGTTGTGTGGCAGATGTGTGAATTATTAAATAAATAAGCAACATGGCGGCGGACAGAAGCAGCCGACCAAATAATGAAAAAATAAAACCCAAATGTTGCATCCTCAAACCCCTTTTATTGCGAGGGTGAGTCAGGACTTTTGCTTAACTTTCGGTTAACTCTTTCGTTTGGAACCTAATCGCTTGTTGATGGTCGGTCTCATTCGTGGGCAGAGATTTGCTTTTCGGGAGGGGAGGTCTTTAATTTATGCGCCATGTTTTAGCACAAGAAGCAAGGCGCCATTGAAAAGTTTTCGAAAATGAAAGGATTCGGAAAGCGGCAACGAATAAGTGCAATTAAAAATATTTAAAATTAATTTTAAACTCATAAAACAAGGTAATAAAACTATTTGTATTCTCTGCTTTTGTTTGTAAGGTGTTCGAATCTTAAAACAACTTTTCATTCTCACCTCAAGCAACCACCAATTAGCATACAAAATAGTAAACTCCTTCAAGTTCCTGTGCCAAGATCGTTCAATTAGTAAAAAAAAAAGATGTATAATTCCACTTGCGTTTGCAAGTTTGCAATCTTCAATATATTTATGTAGTTTTCTTAAGTGATGAAGCAATCAGAATGAAATGTAAAGCTTGAGATATTGTTCATTCGGCGGCACACTTCATCCGCATTAGCATTTTGCTTGAAATTTCCATAGCAATCAGAGGCATCAGAGGATGCGCTTCTCTTCCTCCACATAGAAAATAAAAGATAAAAAGATAAATAAATGTCTGACTGTCTGTCTGTCTGGACACTTGGTCACTTTTCCGTCGTGTAATTAAATGAAGAGGAAAATGGAGACAGAAACGGAAATGGAAATGGAAAAAACATCCTAAGGAAATGCCAAAGCCATCATCACAGACGCAAACACACTCACGAGCAACAGGATGGTAAATGCAACAAAATGTGCATTTCCTTTTGGGGAGAAAACTCTCTATCTTGCACACACATGCTCTCTCTACTTTTCTACTAATTAGCCAGGAATTTCCATTTGAATTTTTGCATTTTTCCTCTTTGGGGGTAAGTCTCTTTCTATCTTTCTGAATCCCTGTCCTTCTGAATCTCTTAGAAGTTGTCTGCATATAAAAGTACATGTCTGAATTTGACTTATTTATAATAAATGTATGTATGTATGTATTCCTACTCCACTATTCTTTTGTTCTGTCTGCCTGTCTGTCTGTCTGTCTATCTGTCTGTCTGTAGCATCATCGTCATCTTTAAACCCCAGAGTGAGAGCCAGAGCTGCTGCTCGTACTGCTCCTGTTCTTGCTCCTCCTCCTACGCTTAACATACAAAATAAATAATTTCATTTGACTTGCAAATGTTGGTCTCATGCCACACGCAATGCTCAGGCAATGGCAATGGCAGGAGGAGGCTACTCACAGCCACATCCACAGCTGAGACTCTGTGTACCACTCGTTGGTCGCACCCCTCATAATGCCAGGGCTATGAAGGGCTATATCCTATAGCCTCACTACAGGAACAATAACACCAGCGATGGCAGGCAGGCAGGCAACAAGCGAAGGAAAAGGAAAACAATGCCAAGAACATTGCAAACAACAAAATGGTAGGCAACAAAACGCATATGAATGGAAAGGGATTGGGGACACAAAAGCCTTTAAAAAAAAAGGGCAGAAAATGCTGGAAAATTGAATGCTCTTCTGCGGAAAAAGCACTTCGAGGGAGCTAATTCTATGGAAAGTTCCAAGATACCTTCTGCATCTCATTCAATGTACCTTCGTTCAGGAGAAAGCTTAAGCCTTAACCGCGACTCATGAAACATAATTCGATGAAATTCTCACAAGGACTTGTAAAATAACATTTTGAAGATACCGTAGATATAGGATCACGATTCTGTCCCTTCTTTTCACGCAAGCATTGCCCTAATTTCACTATAAAACGCAAACGAATGCAAATGGAATCAAGAGGGAGAGAAAGTAAAATCAAACTAAAGCCCTGCACAAAAAAAAAACACCGCAACAAAATAATTAACAAAACAAAAAGCCACAAAAGCCATGCAAACCCAACAACAAAATGGAACGGTGCGTGGCTTAGCGGGTCTGGGCTCTTAATGCATTTTCAATACATATTCATTAAATATTAATCAACGCCCGCCACTAACCAGGGAACATGCCTCAGGTAATGTCATTTTAATTTGATATTTACATCTGTTTGTGTTTTCATTCCATAAAGATATATTTATTTTTAATGTAATTAACATACGCGACAACATTTTGCTTTACAAAGAACGAAAGTTAGAGAGAGAGAGAGAGAGAGAGAGACACGTGGAACGGATGGACTGGAAGCGGGTAGAGGGGGTAGAGAGGGTGGAAAATCGCAACAAAAATGCACTCAAGCCGCAGAGCTTTTAATTAGTTGGTGGCTACCACTGTTGCATCCTTGCAACATTCACATTTCATACAAAGCCCCGAAGGAAACGCCAGTCAGCAAGGTTTTTAATGATGTGGCACTGTCACGGTGGACGGAGTAGAAATGCAACTAAATGCTGACCACGAGATATCTTGGCCAAGGCCAGGAGAAAACACAACTGCATACTTGGATACTTGGGCAAATAATTTGCTCAAGTTGACATTTTTGCAGAGACTTCAACTATAAATTGGTGGATGGGTGCAAACGAAGATCTGTGTGCGCGAAGGATAAGGCGCTAAGAAGCAACAGCAAAGGATACTTAGATGGACAACATCCTACTAGGGTGTTTGGGAGCAATCTGGTAACTATGTATAAAGCAAAATGGCAAAGATCTACATTTTTTCCTGTGAAAGTCTCCTTAGCTGGAATCTACAGTATTTGTGCTACACTCTTGGCAAATTTCCTTCCAGGTTAGAGTTTTTTCTGTTCCTTTTTGCATTTGTCAGCGTCAACTTAGAGACATTTTCCACGCAGCTCCCTCGCTGACCCAAGTGCTGTTTGCGTTTTTCTTGGGAAATTCTTGGCTTTATCCTTCAGCTGCTGCTCATGCTGTTGCAGCGTTCCGCTGTAGCTGCGGCCACTGTTATCCCTGACTGTCATATTTGTGGCTCAAGTGCAGCACTTTGTTATTTTTAGTCATCGTCAACACCCCACCCTGTCCTGTCCTGTCCTGTCCTGTCCTGCCCGTTCCGTTCGCTTGTTTCCTCAGCCACTTTTACCAGCTGTTTATCATTCTACTTATTTGGCTTAGCACTGCTGCTGCTTGATGTTTTGCTTGATGATTTTGCACCTACTGCTTAATGTCTTTGTACTTCTTGCGAATATACTTTTATGGTTTGAGCTTTTGCAACTGATTTTTAATTTCTTCTAGCATTTCTAAGATTTTGTTGTAAGATTTATTAATTTCTTATTTTTCCATCACTTGTTCCCGTGTGTCCTGCTTCTGTATCGCCCTGCTGGCTGATGATCAAGCTTTTTCCAACACTTTTGCTTTTTTATATATTCCTTCCTTGACATTCCTGTTGCACAACTGCATATCATACTCTTTCGTAGTCTTCTTGCTTTTCAGATACTTTTGACAACTCATTTTTATCATGCAGTTTGTGGTCTAACTTTTCCCGCTCCTGTTTTCTGCCCACACTGTTTTCTTCACTGCCATCCTCATGCATTTTCGATGACTTCAATGTGGCGTTTGTGTTTATTGACAGCGAAACAAAATAAATGGTGCAGACATTTATAACAAGCAGGAACGTTCTACCTGCCCCAAACCCCAACAGCAGGAACCACAAGAACCCCATTACTAGTTCTGTCATCCACTGGCATCCATTTGCAGTTATTGCACATTCTGGCTGTCTGTCCGTTTGTCCGTTTGTCCATTTGTCTGTCTGTTTGGCTTTGGGTGTTGTGATTAACAAGTAAGCTGGTGGCACTCCAATGCCTTCTCTCCACTTGCACAGGACTGTCCTGTCGCCTCGCTGTCGTCTGTCGCCTGTCGCCTGTCGTCTAGTGTCTGTTGCAGACAATGCAGACAGGCAGCAACTTGGTTGCACAGTGTAAGTAAGCCTTGTCTTGTTATCGCTTAATTCTGTTTGCCACTGGCAATGCCAGTGCATTTGAGAGCTTGCCAAATGGCAACTTTGTTATTTGCAACCAACACAGAAACGCACAAAAAACGAATGATGCAGAGGAAGAGAGTGAAATGCGAACTGAAGGCAAAGTTTAAACAATAAACACTCTAAAAGATTGTTAACGATTTAAACTACATATTCAGGCATTGCCAGAAGTCACTTGGAAGGAGTGAGACATTGTAACTGAAGAAAGAACAGCATTGCCAGACGTACATAAATCTACAAATTCTACTCAACTATCCATCGATTTCTCACTGCATTTCCGTACCAGAGGTGCATGACCGTTTGACCTTTCGTTCATTCATTTTGATCAATCCATTCGAACATCCATCCATCCATCCATCCGTCCATCTGCCAGCCTTTCAGTTCTCTAATCGTTTTGCCAGCAGCCAAATTGCACTCACATTCCCATTCACATTCACTTGGTTTGAAAAGTTTTAATGACGCCTGCCTCGAGCTCTATTAAATTGCCCCAAAAACAGCTTTCGTGTTAAAATTCACATTAATTATCGTGTTCGGTGCAGTGCACTCTAGAGATTTGCTACTGAGAATTGGCACAAGAAACGATCATCGTCTCGTTACGTTTCGTTTCTCATTTTGTTTTTCTTTCGCGTGTGGAAATGCTGCAATGAATCGCTTGAGTGACGAATCTAATTAAACATTAGAGCAAACACTAGAGAAGAAATTTGTAATCAAGTAATTTTTTGAACATTTACTCTTAGAAAATACTGGAATAGAACTGTAAATCGTTTGGCCACAATGTTAGCCAGGTGTTTAAATGTTGTGACGCGATTAGCGTATATTTTTATATATTACACACGATCTTGCGATCCCCGAGAGAGCCACAAACTCTTGAAAGCATACTCACATAGTCGACAGATGGAGGGCGGTAGTGAAACATCTTTATTTTTAGGCAAAACAATGCAGACAGATCGCTCCGATTGCGCCTTTGAGATGATGGATGATTGATAGATGGATAGATAGATGGATGGAGGGGGCAGCAATTGGGAAATAATGAGGAAGATCGTGATGATGTGATTGGGGGTGGCCCGCCGCAAAAATGTGTCTGCACACACACGTGACGTGACGGATCAATAACAAGAAATACCAGAGCGAATGCGGCGAACGCTGTTGTTATAGCCAAAACAATATACAAAATCCATATATTATTGCTTTGCTTTCATTTGTTTTCATTGCTTTGAAATGGAATTCTAGGTACCCATAACCCAATTTGATGGAACCATAGTCAAATGGCAATGCCTTGGGGTAAAGTAAGTGCTGGGCATGTCCTGGAGTCGGAAAACTCCCAATAGAGTATCATTTCTATGTATAGTTCAACGCTTAAACGAGTTTCACAGTTTGGTCTGAAAAGAGGGTATCAATTCATATATAAAAAGAGCTTCTAGTGAAAGTTATTTCTCAACAAGAACAAGTTGGTGATGATGTGATGTCCCCGTAGTTTGGGAGTACAGTTTCTGTTGTATAACAAGTGCGCGACATTCAATCGCAGATACAGTTGTGCAACGCAAATAAACAAGAAAAAGAATCATACACGTGAGTATCCACATAACACACAAATGAATGTAGGAAGAAGCAGTCAAATGACAACTGTGGCTAAACAAAAAATACAAATTTAAGGAGGTACTCTCATATTCGATAGACTAAAAGTTCAGCAAACACACAAATATGGCCCTGCCCTGCAATTTCGTCAACTTTCAAGCGTATTTTAATTACGAAAAGTTCGAAGATAAACAATCGAAGAGTGGATAAAAGTTGTTAGGTAGGGAGACAGCATAAATCAATGCTAAAATATCCATGGATACAATTTATACTTTCTTATAATCATTAATTTGCATAGCTTTCTGCTGCAACATGTCGCATGGGTGATGCGAAGCGGTCATTGAACGATGTTCATCATTATCATCATCATCATCATCATTGTAGAGTGTGCCCCACAGCGCCCCGAAAAATGTTACACACATTATAATAAAAAACACATTTGTCATTACTTTTTCTCTTCTATTTCTTTTGGCATTGACAATGGCCATGGCCATGGCCCCCGCCGACACTCTGTTTTTCTTTCTTTCTGTCATTTTTTTTGTTTTTGTTTGCGAAGCCAAAAGTTCAGAGCAGAGCAGAACTATTTACCCCAAAAGTTGGGGCATTATTCGTGGGGCAACAGCCGCACCGCAGCAGAAGCCCCAGACAGCAGAGAAGGGCACGGGCAGCGAGCAATTCCTCTGCCCTTGCCCTTTTTCTCTCACTTTTTCTTACATTTATAATGTTTCAAAAATGCTTTTATACATTTTACCTATTTCTGTGGTCGCGCTCGATTTTTGTGGTCAAATGCGAAAAAGAGTTTTCATTTGAGAATGATTTCTCGTAGTTTTGAGTGGTTTCAAAAACAGAAAAGAAACTCTTCAAATTATAAACTTTAAAATAAAATTGTACATCCAATTACACAAAGAAATATTAATATTGAAAAACAGTTTTAATTATTATTTAATTCCTATTATTTTTATTTTAAAATAAATGGTTAAACGTTAAAACGTTTACTATTGTTGAAGATTGAAGTTGAAGTTGAAGAATAAAGAATCGTACGGATATGCTACCCATTAAAAGCGAAAAGAAAAACATTTTCTGAACCCACACAGACTAAGATTCTCGGGTAAACGGAGGAGGGAAATCCACAGAGTGCCTACAGAGTGAAGGAAAGTTCAATGTCTGGTAAATCTTTTTCGTTTTATGTGCGAGTACCAGCCCCTTTCCAGTGCTCTCTTTTGGGTGGCAAATCCCCTAAATAGTGGCTGAAGGAACGAACAGAAGAAGAAGAAGCAGTGGCAGCGGCAGTCACAGCTGTCGCACAGTTAGCGCCCATTGATAGATGGCTCCCCCCTTTCCGCACAAAGAGAGAAAAGAGAAAATGAAGGGAGAGAACAGAAACAGAAACAAATTTGTGATGACAGTAAATGGAGGATGGAGGACAGTGTTTTTGGGAGAATGGAGGATGTGGCGTTTGGTTCGGACGTGGCTGATGGGACTTCAAGTGTAAATAAGCTTTGGCTTATTTATCGGAGGAGAGTATTATGAAGAAGGAGACCGACCGACTGCCCTACAGATTTTTGAAACTCTTTGCCTCTGTCGCACTGCCAGTTTCTGCTTTTGTATTGCAGCGACGATTCGAAGTTCGGAATTCAATTTTCCAAACAGTCCTTGAAGGCTGAGTGCTGCTGCTGCAATTTGAATGGAAACTCTTGGGGTGTTGCCCAACAAATTTTATAAACAGCTCAAGACCCATCAAAGTTTAAGTGCCTCCAAAAAATGTGAGAAACAAAAAAGGGCTGAAGACGGGCTGCACAAAAAAGTAAAGCAGGGTAAACCTTGGACGGGATGGGGGTTTTCTCTTTTACGTAAAACTTGAACCAAGTTGAGTGTGAACATGCTGCAGCATCGATATGAATATTCATGTCCCCAAACAGCTTTACACTGCATTTATGCCAATTATTTTAATTATTTTCTAAAAAATCAATCATGTCATTTTCTTTCAGGGTTTCACTGGGATTCTCTGTGTGTAAAGCCCTACCTTATATCGGTGACAAGTGGCTTGTTTTTCCAGTGAAAGCCCCAGCAATTCTAATCACATATTTCCAGGAATATTTTAATTGAATGTAACTCAAACGAAACCATTTGCAAGATTCACTCTACATATGAAATGACAGTTGGAAAAAATAGCTTTTCCAAAGCTTTTCTAGAATTTCCATGGAAGACAAAGTGACTTTTACTGACATTTTTATTTCAAATTAGTTCTTAGAATATTTTGTTTCTAGATCAACCCCTTTCGAATGCAATTTTTATAAATTTACCTATTATTAGTTTTAAGATATTTTTGTAAAATTAATTTCTAAAACTTTTCTGTTATTCCCTTTTTTTTGTGGAAATTAAAATAGATTCAGTCTGCAAGAACTCCTAGAATAAAGGATTACCTAATGCAAATAGATGTGTGGTGAATGTAAATATGAATATACTCTTCCATTTCCTATTTTTAATTGTATTTAAATGACCTGCCTTACGCCAATTACATTTGAAACATTTTTAATTGAACTCTTAGTGTTATTTTAAAATATTTTGTTGCAGTTGCAGCTTAGTTTTTGAGTTTCCATCACGATTTGTACGAGTAATTGCGTGAACAAACGGAGTGCATTCAAGTTGCTGGATAATTCTCGACTAATTAGCACAGTTGCAGCCTGCCAGGAAAGCAGAGGCGTGGTCAAGGCCAGAAGATGGGGAGATGCGAAAAATGTCAGCAACAGCAAAGGCCAACTACTCTGTCTTATACTGGGCTAAGCAGTTTATATGCAAATTTTATGAGCTGTCAACGTGGCCAAGTGTCTTGTCGTATGCTTGGTGTGCTTAAGGCCCAAGAAGGGAGCTACGGACTCGGACATGAACCAACACTTTTACTTCAATTATTCATGCCATCCATCCAGCCAGCCAGCCAGCCATCCATCCCATCCAAAAGGTCAAGTGTCAGCCTTGCAATTAAGACCCCCAAATGCATGGATAACAAAGACACATGTGCATATAAATTGCTTTGAGTTAAAATCATGCAAAAATATTTCTAGACTCCAAAAGATTTTGAAAAGGAAAACAAATCTACAGATGATGCTCCATTTACCTTCTAATCCGCCACCGCTCTTTCCTCCGCTCATTTTTCGGGGGCCATCCATCATTCTTTTATGCCATTTTCATGTGGATTTTCATGCATGATAAAAATCTGTTGCTGATGGCAACAACAACGCAAAACAGAAAACACAATTTAAGGCATTTTTTCGCAGATGGAAATGTGGCTACACTTTAAAGATACTTTTCCTAAAGTTTCTGCATAAATGGATGAAGGAATGCCTCCCAAAAAATAGTGGAGACCGGTGGGCTATCATTCTTTTTGTGTATATTCCTTGTCTTAGGTCAAAAACCCAAACAAAAGAGCTGGCGAAAAGGCGAAAAGCGATAGTTCTGTCGCAGAGGTTGCGCGTGTCAATGACTCCAAAGCAAATAACAATACGAATAGTCGTTGAATGTGAAGGAACCCACCGCCAGAAGTGGTTACTGAATGGGTTTAATGTGTGGTTTTGGGGTTTGGGTATTTGTATATTGCTTTTAGCTTTCAGCAATTCTAGTTTGTTAAAATTTATTTCATTGGTTATAAGCTTTGCAGCGAAGGATATAACGACTTGAAGGAATGTTCGCAAAAGCAGAAACAATGGGAATATTCTTTTCTTTTCTATATTTCAACAACTACTTCTGGACCTTTTGCTAACTTATAATAAACATGTAAAACTTTATCGTTCAGATGGAAAGACTTTTGAGAAGATATCGATAGCTCCATTTTATTGGTTGCTTTTTCAGCCATCCCTTTCAGCAGACTTTCCAGAGGGCCCTCTCTCTATAGTTCGCAATTTGTGATCAAATAAATGTCTGTATTTGTACATTGTTTGTCAATCGTTTGTGGCGACTGGCGCGAATTGCTGGATTCACACTCTCAATAAGCAGCAGATTGCAGCCTAGAATTCCCAGTACACGCACACACGTAACAAATGCGTTATTCCCTTCGTAGGGTGAGCTCCCCTACTACCGCTATCCTGTCTCTACTTTTAGAGACTTCTTCTATGGATGTCTTTCCACCTATTTGCATTTATCATTGGCAGCCAGCAGCAGAAGCAGCAACAATGACAACACTTTTGCATGCAAATATATCAGAAACGTCTGGGCCCCCGTGGTTGGCAGTTAAGCACATGTGCCACATCGCCCTCTGTGCCTCCAACAGATATTGTCCCGTCGGTGGGGTTGGGGGTGGGGGTGCTGCCACTACCCTTGTGTGAAGCTTGCTACCTGTTTGACACAGTGGGTTGTAGTTATATGAAAATACAATCACTAATGTTATCAAAATGTTGTACAAGAAAAAACTCTACTGAATTGGCATTGATTGGCTTTTTAAGAGTCAAGTGTAAACTCGTTATGATGTAAGACAGAAACTCAAGATGAAGCAGCTCAAGATGAAGTATCTTTCAATGTAAATCTTTAGTTCTGTACCACTGTGCCGTAGGTCGTTGGTCATGCAGGGATGGGCTTCGTCGCATAAGGCGCACAAGTGCCAAATTGCTTAGGCAAACTACGTTAGTTATTACAGATGGCAGGAGCGAAGGCGCGAAGGCGCACGGGGCGCATCGTAGCAACGGAGTCAACTTTCGGTTACTTTGCCCCAAATTCGAGCTGCCTGCCCCCCGGAAGGCTCTGTGTCGGTGGGTTTTACCATGTTGTTGCCTGTTAAAGGCTCATAACTGGCGTTGCCAACAGGAAAGGAACTTCTGTTTCCTGCTTTAATGTTTGTTTCTGTGTCTGTATGTGTGTGTGGCATGACAAGAACATAAATAGACCCAAAATTAGGCCCACATTTTCGGGGGCTCCAAGCCGATTTTTGCATGTGTATGGCCGTGTGTGCATAGGTATTCCTATTCGTATTCCTATTCCTATTCCAACTGTCTACAACTGTCAGTTTTTTGTATCCTGTCCATCTGTTTGGATATCGCCCGTCAGTCGCCCCTCACTCATCCTCCTGCCAATTCTCTCCTGCTGCTGCTACTGAAAATTCTATAACATCCAGCAATCACTTAACTCTTTGCATTCCTTTATACTCTACTCGCCTTGCCATCTGCACTGACAAACACTACATCTCTTCTTCTCATTGTGTTTTTCGGGGGAAAATGAAAGAAAAGCAAGACAAAATTGTATGCCAGAGTGTTTGCAGAGGACTTCGAGTGGGTGGCTTTCGAGGATATTCATATGAAGAGCATTCACTTAATCATATTCGAAGCTCCATTTTCAGGTGGAAATACATCTTTGATTTCCAGCAAAAACGGAAAACTCTGAAGAAGGGTCTTAGGAAAATGATGGGACTATATCGAATTTTGATATGTTTTTGCTGCAGGACATCATGAAAATATGAATATTTCCTTATAAGTATTTTTCTGAATTTTCTGCCAAGTAAATGACATCACATTTTCCCCATCTCTCATTTGAATGAGAAAAAATTAACAGAATAAATAGGATGTCCCCTTTTTACGTGCAATTTATGAAATGTTTTAATTGAATCATTTTCAATTAAAAATATCTGTGTATTCAATTTTAATGCTACTTTTGGCTTTGTTTTGTATTATTTTTTTTGTTTGAACTCTTGAAACTTTTTGCGGTCACCTTTGTGTGGAGGAGCACCCCTAGCACTCGGGTAAAACTCGGTGGGAAAAATGATTTTTGTTGTTTCGGGAATTTGATGTTTCACATTTTTCGGTTTTTCCGGTTCTGCCTTTTGTTTTTGTTTGACTCCCACATGAAATATTCAATTTTCATTTCTTTTATGACGTTTTTTTATCCTCATGGTTCTTTTTGTTCGGCTTTTTCATATAAAATCCAATAAAAAAACGCATACAAATTCAACGCATACAAAAAATCAAAGAGTGGAAGGATTTGATACCGTGGGAGATGTATTTGGGATATGGTCAATCGACTGTGATAAAGCATTGGGGATTCATGTGGAAATGCATTTAAATACTCTACTGAAACTCTTCTTCATATTTCTGTGGAAACAAGTAAGTGATAGGCTTTCCAGTATATCATATCTACAATATATTTTCTTATTAAACTATATTGTGGCTTTTTTGTGAAAGTTCGGTTCGGATATCTTTAGAAATAGCAAGTTTTTGAAGCTTATTCTATGGGCATTTACCATTTTAGCTTAGCAGATTCGATGATTGTTCTTTCTTAAGCACAAATTTCGGAAATTGAAGAATAAATCTTCAGAATACCCTTTGCCAATTGTTTTCTCAAACATGCAAACAAATGTTACTTGCTAATTTTATTTTTGTAGAACTTGGCGCTGGTAGTTAAAAATGACAGCAATCGTTTTTTTAATCTGTTATTTACTTGGGGCCCCGCGTAGCGACATTGCGCGCAATCAATCATCCGACTCATAGTTGGCTTTTTTGTGAAAGGTGAGAAGGGCCTCCACATTGATAAGAGATGGCTTTGCTGGGGCCTTTGGCTAAATAAATATTATGCGTATGATGGAAAATATATCAGAGTTACAGACCAAATACCAAAATACCTGATGGCATTTTAAGTGGAAAACAATGTTGATACGCGATAGCGCTGGCGATTGATATCATCATCGATGGATATGAATTCTCTTTGGATACAATTCCTCTCAAATATATACAGTGGCTTCATTTGCACTGACAACTCGAACGAGGGTAGACCAGTTCTTCCAATTGAATTAACCGCACAAATCTTTTTAAAATCCACACTAGTTTGATCTTATCCCAAATACAACAAAATTACAATTAACTTTAAATTTTTCCCAATTTTGATTGGGCCTTAAAATTCGTATGCATTTGCTTCAAGGCTGGCCTTGAAACAACAACAAAAATCTAGAAAGGAAAACAGAAACAGGAATAACACGTATACGCCACCGCTATTGCGTTTTTCCTGTTGCTGCGTCTGAGGAAAAATCAAAGAATCAAAAGATCCGGTCACGCGCCAAAACTAGCGCTGCAGCTCGTGGAACGGAGGGAGAGCTTCCGCCGCCATTCTGCAGTTCCTTAAACGCAGCGATTAGCAAAAGGACACGTACGGAACGGAGGAGGATGCTGTTGCCCCCTCATATGTGTGTGTGAATGTGGCAACTAGTTTGGTTAACGAGGCAGGCCACGACACGCCATAAAAGGAGATCCTAAACCATAGAAAGAGTGGCTCTTGTTGCATGCATTTTTCCCCTCATTCATTCGAGGGCAGAAAATGTTAGAAACTGGAATACAAATGCTTTCAACAGCGATGGATCTTCTTCTTTTTAAATATTCTAAAATTTACTCCGCAGACTATTTATTTTCGTAAAGAAAAATGTTACTGAAACGAAATTCTTTCAAGCTCAAGCGAAAACCGTTAAAAAAAAAGTGGAAGGGTCTCCATAAATTGTATAATAATTAACAATTTAAAGCAAAAAACATGTTTGTTATACTTACGGATATTTGGTTTTTCATTTGGAAATTGATAAAAAAAATTGACAAATTGAATACTCTCAACTTTTGAAAAAACTATTTCAACATTTGCAAGAAGTTTAAAGCAAGTCACAAAATTGTTTTCTTACACAAAATCACATTATCTAATATATTTAATTAAGTCTTTCAGCAATCCTGGAACAATTGTTTGAATTGACTTTATTATCAGATGCCTAACATCACACACCACGCTCACGAAATTGGTCAACAGTTTCGATAACAGATTTTTTTTATGAAAATGCTCAAAGAGAGATCTAAATATTTACCTGTTTTTGAATCCGATCGTTTTAACGGACGCAACGCACTTTCTAGTCGTTTGAATCCAGCGAGAAAGTTGTGCACATTTTTGTACGTGAAAGAATCGAATTAGTTTTCACAGGAAACACAAAACAAAAACAACAGAAACGCAAGCGTAAAACCAAGAAAACCCAAACTTAAGCTTAAAAATAGTTCAGTACTTTTAGTTCGTTTTTGAAAATACTTTTTTTTTTGTTTTTTCCTTGGATTCGTGGATTTTATATGAGTTTGAATTTTTTTAGGCCAATTAGGAAGTTAAGTTTCAATTTTGAAAGATTTTTGAAGCACAAACACTCACAAAAAAAAAATGTTTGAAAATTTGTTGTGTGAAAAACTTTTGTATTAAGGTTTTGGAAATTTTGATGTTGAGTTGTTCAGAGTGTTTCGATGTCTGTCAAGGAGGACTGTCGGGAATGAAGTTATATGCGCAATCGAGGATGCAATCGTGTGTGTTGGATGGTGAAGCGAGAGAGAGAGAGTTCGGTTCCGTGTCGGTTCTGTTGAGTTTTTCGGTTTTGGTTTGAGTTGAGTTTTGGAGTTGAGTCTCAGTGTTTGCTTTTGTTCGCTGCTAGGGGCACAACGCGCCTTGTCCACTGTTCAAATGAAACTGAGGCCAAAGCGCAGCGATGCCAGGAATATAACGGCGCCCACACACACACACTCGTTCACGCCGGCGAGAGACGAGCGATTTACAGACCCGAAAACCGACAGCAGAGAGAAGGCCGCCTGCCGCCTCTTCGGGCTTAGGAGCCGAGGCGCGCACGCACGAGGGCCACACGATAAACACCTGTAAGCAGGCGGCCTGCCGGCCGGGCACTGTGAGCGAGAGAGCGCCATAAGCGGCGTGGGTGGGCGCGACAGAAAGGGAGATAGACTATGGCTAAAAGGCCATATCAGGCAGGCTCCTCTCTGTCTCTCTCTCTCTCTGGGTCCGACTCATCCACTCGCCCACGCGCCCTCTCTCCTCTAGCCATCTCATTTTCTCTGAGCACTCTCTGCATGCAGCTGTCCCACTCTCTGCCAGGTCTCTTTCGTCGTCGTCTGTCGGAAGCGGAAGGAAACTCAACAGTTGGCACATTATGGAAAAGGCGGCGCACGCCGGCGGTGTGGGAGAACGGCAAGCGCTACTGGTTGTTGGCGTCGTTTCTGGTTGCAAGCAAATCATTTGCTGATTGCCCAATGCCTCGGATTGCACTAAAGTACAGTTGCCAAAAGAGCATAGCGGCTAATCGATATTTATCGATACCGTGGAGCATGCGAAAAGCTATGTTTATGGCTTGGGCTATATTACTGGACTCTAACATTCATATACAAATCATTTGTTGCAAGGTGATGCTTCGGTTTGCAGCGTAGTTGTCAAAAGAAGTTGCCATAGAATGTCGAAAAATATCATTACCATGATACACGTGATTCTTATATCAAAATTTGTATGCAGAAATAGCCCGCGTACTAAAGAACTCTGGATGCCCTTCGACGACACGGATTTGTGAACACTTTATCGCCCATAATTGTTGGCTTTAGACAGATCAAAAGTTGTAATCGAAACTATTATAATCGACACGAATTATTCTAAAATTTTGTTTTGTCTTGGGATATTTATCCGTTATGTCCAGAAAATAAGTTTATGTAATAACAAAGCAACACATAAATGTAGGGTCCACAGACTAATCATTAACCTGAACAAAAACCATTAAAATCAATCAACGCGGGTGATTAAACCCTTGAGAAACATCTCAATTAATTGCAGGCCACTAATCGACAAAGCGAAACTCACTTGCTGATTAGTCACTAATCTAATCAAATATGAAGCCGTTCTTGTGGGGTGACCCACAAACATGTCTTCCTTTAGGGCAATTACCGTGTGCCACAGAGTAGGGCAAATAGAAGAGAACCTGGGAACGGACTTTACTGAATAACAAATTATTCATTCCATACGTGCACATATCCATGCACTCCAATACAAGTACATACATACATACATATGTACATATGTACATGTGACTGTGCCGTCTTTCTGTCGCGTCGCGTCACGTCGGGTAAATGCTCCCAATTGATAGGACAATAGCAATAATCTCTCCGACACGGACAAAGTGGCACACTTTTAGGCGAAACGAATCACACAAAAAGTTCTGCCCCCACCATCATTGGATGTCCTTTTGCCAGTCCCAAGGGAAACGATTCTTCATTTTCTGCCACACGAACAAAACAGAGAAAAGTGCACATAATTAGGGGCTTGTGCAGGGGAATTTGATGGTGGGCCGGAGAGGGGACTTAAAATTGGGAACATGGGAAAATAATTGTAATATATTGGAGAGTCCCACCAGCTGACAATCAAGTTTTTACCTCCAATTGGACACCGATTAAAGGTGCTTCTACTTCCGGGGAAAAACGGCCAACGAAATTATATCTAATTTCTTTGCAGCTATGTATTTCTGAAATTTTCTTGATATGCATCGGTACCATCTAATCAATATTGTCCATTTTTCGTTATACTTGAACATATTCCAGTGGGAATTGATAGGTAATTAAAGACTCATAAGATGATAGGAATTATACCGAAATGTGGTAAATATATTCCACTATTTGATATAGTCTTACTATTTTGGAATTGTATTAAAACCTATCTATAAATTATAGAAAAACTATTAAATAATCTATCGTTATGTCGTTATGTTTTAAAAACAACATTTCTTGACAATTACCCGAGCAACAAGCTTACCTAATGACCGAAAAATCACCTATTTATTCTGCCTTTGCCAGGCATCTGTGTGGCTGTTTTTAGTCTGTGTCTACTGTCCATCAATTCGCAATCAATGCCCCTAGTGTGTGGTCTATAAGATTGGCTTGTCGTTATGTCTGCAGACAAAGGCATTTTGTTCGTTTCGTTCTGTCGAATGTCAGCAGTTGGAGAGCATTTTAAAAGGCAAAAACCCAGAAGACAATAAAAATGACAACTTCAGGACAATAACAATGGGTGGTGGTTGAGGTGCTAGTAACAAAATGTTTTCACATTATTCAAATGAAATGGTTTTTATTGTGCTGCCATTTTACCAGCAGAGCAGAAACAAAGCAGGAGAGCAACAAAAACAATTGTAACAAATCAAAACTAATACATACATATACATATATGTACATATCTGACTAAAGAATACGCTCTGCTTGGGGTTTTAATGAGTGCTGAATGGTATCACCTTTGGAATTGAATATCCTTTAAGTGCTCTACTTTTACAGAGTATTGGTAAGCCCAGAAACAGCAAAAACAAACAAACATCGAAGGCACAACATTAACTGCATTCATGGCATACAATGAATCATTTGAATAAAGAGGGAAAAGTACCGGAAAAAGTGCAGTATAACACAGACAGAGATAACCAGAATGAAAGGGCTTCAGAAAATGCCGAAATGAAGGGCTTTTGCAAAAAGAGCAGATGGCATCCTTTAAAGCGCTGCCAGACTATTGAAAGGCACAGCACACAAAGACTGGCAGAGAGCAGGCCCTGAAATTTTGCTAACAAATCAAATGTTTCACATCACTCCATAAAGGAAACAATATCAGAAAAGTTGCTCCAGCAATAGTGAATTTATCTCTTGGAATTTTTGCTTTAAAATAGTTTTAATAGTTATCCCAAATTTAGCAAAGCGCTTTCACTTACATCAAGGTGATAGACACATTAAGCGTAAAGGTAAGACCCTCACACCAAATAAAGAAGAAAAAACGATTTATTGGTAAATACATCGTAGACATAATGGCCGACCCATGCTTCTATTATGACAAAGATGGATCAATGTTCTTGTTTGTGTGGCTTGCCGCCTGCACTATCGCAATGGTGCCCTTGTCCTATTTTGGATGGCCGAAAGCGATTCAAAAGAATAATGCTAATACCGGGAACGGCAAGAAGAAGAACAAATGCCGTTGTGGGGAATGCATCAAGAAGAACACGCGACTGGCCAAGGTCCATCCGTTGCGACCCATTCTGATGTGGCTCCTTCGCACAGGCCTAGTGATCGCATGGATCCTGTTGGGTGCCCTGGCCGTGCGAGGGCCGCTAAACAAGATCGAGCCAGAGGTGAAGAACATCTTCAACCCTTTTAGTATACTAAATTTGGAACCAGATGCATCGAAGGAGGAGATCCGTCAGTCCTACCACCAGCTCTCGATGATTCTCCATCCCGACAAGGTGACCGGCGACCATGAAGCATTCATTCTGCTGACTAAAGCTTACGCAGCTCTCACCACCGACACTGGGTTGAAGAACTACCAGCTGTATGGGCATCCCGATGGCCCAGAGGTGGCCACCTTTGCTATAGCCCTGCCCGCATGGCTTGTGGCTGTGGAGTATCGGCTGTGGGTTCTGGGTCTCTACGCTTTGGTCCTTATCGTTGCCTTGCCCCTGGGTGTGTCGTATTGGTGGAAGAGTGCCATGCGCTACTGGGGAAACGTGCTAGTGGCCACCATCGAGCAGCAATTTCTGTTACTATCCCAAGCCAATCAATTGCGAGTGAGGAGCGCCCTGATGCTGCTGTCTTGCAGCTATGAATTCAATCACGAATACAATACGGAGATGATGATACGCGAATCGGACAACTTGGAGCTACGTGCTCTGTTTCGACATCTGAAGAATTTCGATCCCACGACCAAGGAGTATCCCTTCTGCCTGAAGTACGTGATCAAGGCCAGGACCATTCTCCACGCGCATCTCTCGCGGCTGAACCTCAAGCCGGCTACGCTGGAACGCGATCGCCAGCTAATTGTGCGCCTATGTCCGCACCTCATCCAGGCATTGCTCCAGTGCCTGAGTCAAGTGGCGCGGCTACGGCATTGCCTGCATTTCCCGCTCCAGACGAGCGTTGAGCACTTTGAGGTCGTCATGAAGCTGCTGCCGATGATCGTCCAGGCGGTGTGGGAGGACAAGTCGCCGCTGTTGCAACTGCCGCATATCACCGAACAGCATCTCAATACGATGATCCGAAACGGCAAGAACATGGCCATCGCCATCAACAGCATGGAGCATTTCGCTAGGCTGCCCTCTCGCGAGCGTCGCTCTCTGCTGCGCCCCCTCAATGACTTTGAGTATGCAAATGCCATGAAGGTGCTCGGCGGCATGCCCCTGATTGACTTGTCCGTCCACTGTGAGGTGCTGGACGATTGGAAGTGCCATGTGGTGACTGCTGGTGCCACTGTCACCGCCACCATTACCATCAGTCGTCAGGATATGCGGACATTGATCGATAGCAACGTGGAAGCATTCGCCGGGGATATGCAGCGCCACAACCGACGCAATGGAAAGGGCAAGAAGAAAAGGCATACAAAAGCCAGGAAACAACTGAATGCCGTTGGAGATCATTGCCAGGATCATGCTGAAAAACAGGATAACGATGATGACAAGGAATGGGAGCGCGTCCAGTCAAAGTTTAAGCAGAAACTCCCCGTTCTATTTCCATCCAAGGAATCGCACGCGGTCCACTGTCCCATGTTTCCCGATTCGAAGCAGGAGTACTGGTGGATCTACATCTGTGACCGACTCGAGCACTTGATTATCACACGAATCACACACATAATGGATCTCGTCAATTCCAAAGAGATTAAGCTGCAGTTCAAGGCTCCCCTGCTGCCCGGTGTCTATACGTTTATGGTTTGCATGCGTTCCGACTCGTATCTGGGTGTCGATAATTATCACGAATTTAAGCTGCGAGTCGAGGAGCCGGCACCCATGCAGCTCAATCATACCCAGTATCGTGGCTTGAACGAAGACTCCTCCGATGCCGATGGCGATTCAGGGAAAACAACTGATACTGAAAATATTTCAGACGATAACCAGTCATACCACAGTGCTGCCTCTTCCACCGATGCTAACGATGATGAAGATAATGATCAGGATGCTCAGGAGGAAGAGCAGCAGGACACCCCTGTGGAGGGAGCTTTATAGCCTGACCCTGCCCCTGTCCTTGGCCCCTCCTGATAAATGTTTATTTGTTCCGTTCAATAAAAAAAAAATTAAGGTTAATCTCTAAGCGATTTTAAAAGGCTGCGCTGTTCTTCTTTAAGGTCTCTTCCCGGATATAAAAATGATGAACAGAGAGCCAGGGAATTTGAGGATGAAAGCCAATTTAATCACGTTAATTAAAAACTGCCTTTGCGCGCACCCACACTCGAGAGGTGCAAGTGTGAGGAGAATTGTTTTTGGTTAATTTCAAGAGTGTAAAGGGTACGAGAGGGTACGGTAATAAACAAAACAAAATAAGTAAAGGAAAAAAATGATCGTCACTGAGAAAAATATACGAGCATTTGCGAAAAAAAGTATAAACTGTAAAGCAAACATAAAACATCAATTTTCACTTGCCTTTTACATTCTTCTTTTCCTCATTGCGCTTCTTTTTTTCGCATGTGTCGTGAAGCACTTATTGTTCTCTTCACACACATGCATACGTAACCCGCGATACGAAACGAAGAAACGAACGAAACGAAACAAATGTAACGGGATCGAGCGAGAGATTCTAATAAGAGCACACATTTTGGGCACATTAATTTAGGGTGAGGCGTTGGGACGGAAGTTCGTACGCACACACTCAACGAGAGAGAGTCAGACTATCACGAATTGGGTTGCCTCACCCTATTAGGGGACACTTGAAATGAGAGCGCTGACACTCGCTCTTCTCTTTGCTTTTTGCGCCCTTTCTCTTTTCTTGCGCTTTTACATGATTGCATGGTAAAGGGAGGGGACATCTTCGCGTCTTTTTTGGCAAATTTTCACACACACACACACACATTGCAAGCCCTTGGTGCAAATTTAGAACATTTTTTCTCCATGTATATATGTATGTACATACGTACATAGTAATGCAACATTTAGTGGCTCTAGCTTTTATGGTCTCTGAGATCCAGGCAAGACGGCGCTCAACAAGACGGACGGACAGACAGACATGGCTCAATCGACTCGGCTATTGATGCTGATCAAGAATATACATATGTATGTACATATGTACATACTTTATGGGATCGGAAACGTTGCCTTCGTTACATATGTACATATGTACATCTACTTTGTGCGCAAATACAATATACCCTATTTCCTCTTCGAATACCGGGTATAAAAATTATGCTAGGAGAGCCAGGGAATGGGAGGATGAAAGCGAATTTAATCACGTTAATTAAAAACTGCCTTTGCGCGCACCCACACCCACTTATCGAGAGGTGCAAGTGTAAGAAGAATTGTTTTTGGTTAATTTCGAGAGTGTAAAGGGTCCGAGAGGGTACGGTAATAAACAAAATAAGTAAAGGAAAAAAATGATCGTCACTGAGAAAAATATACGAGCATTTGCGAAAAAAAGTATAAACTGTAAAGCAAACATAAAACATCAATTTTCACTTGCCTTTTACATTCTTCTTTTCCTCATTGCGCTTCTTTTTTTCGCATGTGTCGTGAAGCACTTATTGTCCTCTTCACACACATGCATACGTAACCCGCGCGACGATACGACGAAACGAACGAAACGAAATAAATGTAACGGGATCGAGCGAGAGATTCTAATAAGAGCACAGATTTTGGGCACATTAATTTAGGGTGAGGCGTTGGGACGGAAGTTCGTACGCACACACTCAACGAGAGAGAGTCAGACTATCACGAATTGGGTTGCCTCACCCTATTAGGGGACACTTGAAATGAGAGCGCTGACACTCGCTCTTTGCTTTTTGCGCCTCTTCTTTTTTCTTACGCTTATGTATGATTGCTTGGTAAAGGGAGGGGACAACTTCGCGCCTTTTTTGGCACATTTTCACACACACACCTTGCAAGCCCTTGGTGCAAATTTAGAACATTATTGCTCTATCTACGTACATACATTTGTACGAAAAAAAAAAAAAACACTTTTAACACTTCACTTTCACATATTGCCGCATATTTCCAACGCCGATCTGCTTTTTGCCTTGTTGTGCTCCTCCGCAATTGATCTCGCATTTTTTGCCCATTAAATGCTCAACCATTTCACCATATTTCACTAACACACACTTCACTTTCACATATTTCACAATTGATCTCGCATTTTTTGTCCACAAAATGTTCAACCATTTCACCATATTTCACTGCACTTCACTAACACACACTTCACTTTCACATATTGTCGTATATTTCGCATATGATCTCGCATTTTTTGTCCACAAAATGTTCAACCATTGCACCACATTTTATTTCACTTCACTAACACACACTTCACTTTCACATATTGCCGCATATTTCCATCGACGATCTGCTTCTAGCCTCGCTGCTGTGCTCCTCCGCAAATGATCTTGATTTTTTATTGATTTCACTAACACACACTTGTTGTTGTACACTGCACATACTGCACGATACTTTTTTCCCGTTTAGTTTCCCGAATTTTCCCGTATTTTCCCGATTTTACCCGATTTGTTCGATTTTTCGCGGACCGAATCCGTACCGGACCGAACGCGCTGACAAATTTTTAACTACTGAGTGGGGATGAGGAAGCTGCAAAAGAAGTAAACTGCGTAGGTGTTGGTGGCTTAGGCCGCGCTCCCCTACTCTCAAATCTAATGCACATATGTTGTGACGTGCACTTGGGCCTACTGCTCTCTGGGATTTTGTGCCAGCCGACCAGATCAGTGTAGAGTAGGGTGTAGGATTTGCGCTGCAGAATGTTCGAATGTTCGCTCTCTTTACATTTAGCTAATGAGGAAGTGAAGAGGAGAAAGAATAAGAAAATATTGAGCTGCTGGAGTGCTGGCATGAATACAAATCGAAGTAACGGCGAATCAATGCGAGACTGAGCTGTCGTTCTTTTTGCCTTGTATGAGTGAATAGGAGAGACAATTGGATTCTTTGTATTGGTGGCTTACATATGTCTCGCTCTCCTACTTGCAAATCGTATGCACATTTATTATTTCGAGCACTTTGACTATCCGTCTCTGGAATTTAGTGCAAGCCGACTAAATCAGTGTAAGGTGAATTCAAATTAAAGAAATTATCCGGGAAAAGTTTTCGGTCACGAGATCTCGATCGGAAAATGCTTAGAAAAAAGGGGAAAATTGTAAAGGGAGTTAAAATTAAGAATTATGCCAGAACCAACATGTTTTCATGTTGGTCTTTTCTTCTTTTTGGTTCTCTCTGCGTTTCTAGTGACAGCGTTGAAGCTGTGAGAGCGAGAGAGCAAAGTAACTGTAAAAACAACACAAGACTGGGCTCTATCGTTCTTCTTTCCTTGTATGAGTGAATAGGAAAGGCAATTGGATTCTTGGTGTTGGTGGATTATGACTCGCTCTCCTACTTGCAAATCGGATGCACATTTATAGTGTCAAGCACTTTGACTTTCCGTTTGTGGAATTCGGAGCAAGCCGACTAAATTAGTGTATGGTGATTTCACATTTTTGGAACTCTCTTTGCATATGACTGTGTAATTGTCAGTAAAAAGGGGAGAGAAGAAGAAGATGCGCTGCTGGAGTGCTGGCTGAATCAAAATGAAATAAATCGTCTCGGAAAAGATTTCCTTCACTTGATCTCGATCGTAAATTGTAAAGGAATTGTAAAGGAAAATACATTTAATATTTATTTTCCAGAAACCATCATAATGCGCCGTTTCTTTTTTTTGGTTATATCTGGTTTTCGTTTGAGAGTGAGAGAGCAAAGTAACTGTAAAAACAACACAAGACTGGGCTCTCTCGTTCTTCTTTCCTTGTATGAGTGAATAGGAAAGGCAATTGGATTCTTGGTGTTGGTTGTTAAGACTCTCCATGCGCTTTGAAATCTATAGATCTAAAATGTTCGCTTCAATTACATACATTTGACTAATTGTTAGTAAAAAGGGGGGAGATGAAGAAGATGCGTTGGCTGGAGTGCTGGCTTGAATTATAATTAAAGCAATTGTCCCGGAAATATTTCTGTCACGAGATCTCGATCCGGAAATGCTTAAATAAATGTGGAAGTTGTAAAGGGAGTAAAGGGAGAAGGGACGTGTGAGACGCTTCTTACGCGTCACAACTTGTATACGTGGTACTTAGTGCTACACCTGTACCTTAGCGGTTTTTGTCAAATTTAACATTTTTTCTTCATTTGTCATCTACATCTACAACACTTCTCACGCCAACACGATCCTTTAGCTCGCCCCCCTTCCCTAGAGCCGCACACTGCAGATTGACGGCAGAGGCAGAGGCCGCACACTGCAGAAGCAGAGTGTGAATGAGAGAATGTCAAAAAACAAAAGTTGCTGGACGGGGTGGGTTTAGCTACTGCAAATAAATTTCTTCATTCTGGATATAATAATGGTCCAATTGGATCCCAATCTGATAGATCTGATAGACAGGGTCATTCTCTACGGAATGGCGTTTCTAGTTTTCTTTTATCTTCAAAATTGTAGCTTTGGGAGGTTTTCGCCCTTTTGCGGGGGCGGAAGGACACGGGGCTCATTTTTGAAATACACTTGTAACAGTGTGAGCACACAGAAGTCTGGATGCAAAATTTGGTGGCTCTAGCTTTTATAGTCTCTGAGATCCAGGCGCTCAACAAGACGGACGAACGGACGGACGGACGGACAGACGGACGGACAGACAGACATGGCTCAATCGACTCGGCTATTGATGCTGATTAAGAATATATGTATATACTTTATGGGATCGGAAACGTTTCCTTATGTGCGTTTCATACATCCACTTTGTGCACAAATACAATATACCCTATTTACTCTTCGAGTGCTGGGTATAAAAACATCCTGACTGCAGGCCTCACTGCGACAGCCAGTCAATGGCCCATAGGCTTCATGCCCCATGCCCCCCACAGAAACACGCAAAGACACACAGTGGCACACACACACGCAGACACATAAGGTTGCGCCTCAAAGTGGCAAGTCGAGCAGAGCGAAGAGGCAAGGACGACGCTGCGACAACTGTGTGATATGTTAATTTGGCAAACGAAAAAAAAAAAAAAAAACGAAGACGAAAGCATCCTTTGGCCGCCAAATCCCAGAAGCAAAATGTGTCATGCATTCGCAAAAACACTTTCGCTTGAAGGCAGGTCTTAAGTTTTTCAGTGAAAAATGGTTTGAAAATGGAAAGCCACTTTAAATGTGCAATAATATATTCTGTTCTGTAAAAGGTCAAGCCAAAAATATCAAGTGGTCCTGTATCGTTTCTGGTTCGCTTATGCAAAAGTTGAACTCAATTTTGAATCGGCTACGCAGAATCAGCCTTTAATCGGTTATGCAGCTCAAAAGATAAGAGTGCTTTGAGCGATTCGTGCAACCGCTCAACACAGGGTTATCTTTGTGCTGCGACTATAATGAAAGTATCTTTATTGTAGCGCCACTACTCTACATCGCCCGTCCCCATATACATACGTACATATGTATGTATGTATGTATGTGTTCCCATACATACGAGTAAGTATCCATTCAGCCATCCATACATCCATTCATCCCACACCTCAGTGTCAAATTTAATGCGGTTCGCTGTTTATTAGATTTGCACAAATGCCATTTTCGGGGAGTAGGTTTTTTTGTGTCAACATCACACCGCCCCTCCCTTACCAGGGAGGTCCTGTGTAAGTATGCGGAAGTGGGAAGACGAGGGTCCTTTTTGCTAGGCGTTAAGTGCTTGTTGGTGTTGTTGGCATGCAACAACAACTCTATTCGGTGGCGTACCCCAACCCAAAACACCCCCGGAAAAGCCAACAACGAAATTATTGAAAATTCATTTAAATGTCAGAGCTATGTGGAGAAGCTTCAAATAAAAAAGAGGAAAGGCGCAACATGTCATATGCGTAATATTAAATATTAAAACGTTTACAATATTAATGCCAACACACAGACAGAAAAGACAGACAGGCGGAAGGACAGACAGCAAGCGAGTGGAGTAGAGTGGAGATTTACAGGCCCCAGAAGGACATTTACGGAGCTCAAGCCCAATTTTCATTTCATTTCGAAAGCACAGCGCATCAGCATATTTATGAACACAACATTCATCCCATTCCCACTGCACGCCATACCCATCCCCATCCCCGACCACCGTAAATTAGGACAAAAAAACCAAAAAGTGGGAAAAGAAAACAACGGTGCAGGCCAAAGAGCAAATGAAATCAGCGATTCAATTGACGGGCACACACCAAAAACTGTCAACACACACGGAAGCTGCAATATGCAACAGCAGCACCGGCAGCAGCGAAACGCCCCCACAGAAGCCCTGAGAATGAATTTTGATTGCCTTTTGGCAGGGTTCGCAATAGGCAGTCCGAGGTACGATCGTCCATGGGGAACCCAGATAGACAGCCCAGAACTCTGATTGACCACTGAACGGTGCTGTAAAAAAAAAGGTGAAGCTGCTTGGATACCCTGTAAAATGTTGGCTGTCCACTGCAATGTAATAATTAATTACCATCACCATCATCAAAAAATTGCATCGATCCATCGGCGACATTCTAAGACTATCGATATTTTCAATAGTGACAGCTATAGTTTTGTAGCCCTGCCTTTTACATCACCATATCCGTGCTGGCAACAAAACAAATTTTTTGGGAAAGCCGTAAACAGAAAAGCAACATCGCAAAACTGGATGATGAATACAAAGTTGAGCGCGTTGATGACAAACGATTTGTGGACGGCCGCTTGGAATACTTTTTGAAGTGGGAGGGCTATCCCAGCAATGAAAATACTTGGAAGCCTTTGGAAAATCTTAATTGCTCTGTCGCTGAAAATTAGGAAGGAGCCGCACGATCCGGCAGAGCCGCAGGAGCCACAATTGGCGCTGGAAAAGCGCGTAGAACAAGTCCCTACACCAGAAAGCCAGCCCCGAAAGTTTTTCGGATTTGAGCGCGGCCTGGTGCCGGTAAAGATACTCGGCGCCACCGAAGTGCGGCAAAAGTACATGTTCCTGATGAGGTGGGAGGGCTCCGATCGAGCCTATCTGGTGCTTGCAAGTGAAGCCAACGAACGATGCCCACAGGTTGTGATTAATTTCTACGTGGAGCGCATCGTGTATGGCGACCCCATGGGCGCCTGCGGCTCGGGAACTCGCACGAGGGAGACACCATGGAAGTGGATGAAATCGGAGAAGCAGACGACTAAGCAATTTCTGAGAAATCGATCACTTTCATACAATAAGTAGTGTTCCAATTAAGGAAAATCTAAAAGGCATATAAAAGCTCTAGGACAAACTGCGAGCCAACATGATAATAATATTTGATCCAGTCTTAAACGAAACATGTACATAGCTAAAAAATAACAAAATGTTCCATAGTCGAATAAAATCCAATACGCAAAATGTACGCCTCTCTCTCTCTATTATTGTTTCTCTCGTCTTTTATTCTATCTTCCGTTGCTTGTTCTTTATTCGTTGTCTTCGCATGGTATATTCGAGGAAAGGTACGGCACACATTTTTGCAACTGCCGATAGCTACTCGATAGCATCTGGCGGCTATAATTCACCTTTAGACACGCAAGATAAATACTAATAAATTGTATAATAATGGTTTGTTTGCTTATTGCTATGAATGCAATTGTTTATATAAGTTGGATGGAGCTTGTGAACTGGACTGGCCCTCGATAAAAGGTACGCACCTTTTCCTCAATATACCTTGGCCAGTGCCATATCGATAGCAGGCGCCAATAAAATTTGATCGATAGAAACGAAACGCCGGCAAAGTATAAACAATTGGCACAAAATTGCCATTGATGCAATTTTGTGAATGATCAGCATTGGATTTGGATTGAAAAGCAGCAAAAATAGCTTCATAAAGCTGCTCGGTGCGCGCCTCGTTATCTGCAGTGTGGAGCACATGTAGCGGAATAATAAAATGGATCTGATCTAATTGCCTACGGCAGGGAAAGGCTAAGTTTGGATTGGTCGTAGACGCACTGCTTTTCGCTTGGACTTAAGCACGCTTTACCATATAAACCAGTCAATTGGGTCATCCAGTGGCTGAAGTGGCCAAGACTTTCGAGTGCGTTCCCTACTGGCAAATAGACGAAACACTGCTGGCCGTGGGCTAGGGCAAATGGAAACTGGCTATGCTGGATCCCGAGAGCGAGACAATCATCTCTGAACTGATCTACGATGACGACGACATCAAAGAAGGTGCATAAAGCAGCGGAGCTACACCTGCAACGCCAAGTAATGTATTTAAATTTATTGCAAACATAAAATGTAGTCGATCAACTACTCTACTACATAATTTATTTTATAGCTCTTTAAAGGCCCAATCGACCATCGATACCCATTAGTACACGGATGCACAGCTTTTGCTATGAGCAAACAAATACTCGTAAAAACGGAAGAGTGGATCTGAGCCACACACACTGGGGGAAAAAAAAAGGGAGGACAGAATTGCCTCGCAGCGGAAATCCTTGCCTTTCGCATTCCGCTCCACTCCACACTTGCACGTGGATTGCGCATTTCGGATTGCGGATTGCGGATTCATCCACCGCATCCACAACTCCTCACTTGTTTTTTTGTTGGCTGTCATAAAAATCTGCGTATGCATTCGTCCTCGCAGTTAATTTCAGTGTCATGTTTAAGGCTCGTAAAATCAACTGCTCTTATGGATCCGATTCAATACGCTTGGATTGGATTCATTTTGTGGGTGTGTGTGTGCCTGCTTGGAGACGACAGCCACATTCTATAATAACCATATCACATTTCATTTTACTTATGTATATGTACATACATATGTATTTCCATTCTTCCTTGGTTGCCCTTTTACTTTTTTGTAACCCAAAACAGAACAATCTGTGAGAAATTCCCCAAACCAAATTTAGCCTTCGTAAAAGATACGTAACGCTCCACAAAAGGACTCGTGGGGGCAGACTCCTAGAAAAACGTGCAGCAAAACCTGATTGTTGTACAAGCCAATGAGCAGTGGAATGGGTGTGGACAGGGTGGTGCTCAGAGATATCTGTAATTATGGATGGGAACAGGGAACAAGCGCTCCCCTTTGGAGGGTATCACAGGCCTCATTTGTCTCCTTTTTTCCCAAAATGTAACATGTCCCTCGTTGTTGCTGTTGCATGAGAATAATGAGCAGCACCAGCAAGAGTAGGAGTATGAGTAAGAGATTCTGGGAATAGGTAAAAGCAATGAATTATTTTCGCAGTGACATGGGAAGTGTTTAACGAATTATAATATTGGAAATCTGCTTAATTTAACTTAACAAAAGGAAAAAGATATAATTATTATTGTTTGTGTTCTCTTTGTATGTGTAAATATACTTACATATATTATCAATAGAAAGCCACAGGTGGCATTTTGAAACCCGAAAATTCAAAATAGAATTCATGCGCATTGGAAACATAAATTAGACAATTTTAAATGAATCAATAGATAACTATCGCCCATCAATATTGTCATAAACCAAATACTTTCAATTAATACTAAATAAATGCATAAACACTTATGTTTAATGTTTTAATTATACAGATTTATGCCTTAAACTATAATATATAAATATATAATATACAAACCATTATTTTCAAACAATTTTGTATATCTTTGTAACACATTTTCTGCTTCATTTTTGCCACATTCTCCATTGAGTTGTCCAAATATTATTATTTAATAATATGTTTTGTAATGTTACCGCACAAATCAACCAAGAAACTGCACTCAGATGACATTGAAAGGGAGGTAATGAAAATACCTGATGGAATGTGAATTTACCCGCCCTGCCCTTTATTTTGCGATCCCTTTGTACGCGTGCCACAGTCTGTGGCAGCATCTCGCAGCTTCTTTTGTTTCTTGGGGGTTTCATAAAAATTGGGGGCTTTACTCACGTATCGCTGAAACGAGAACAGAGAAAAGAAGAAAGGAAAAATGAAAGAAAATTCGTTTAAATGAAACAGAAGAGCAAACTGAAGAAAATCAATATTAAAGTAGACAGGAAATGGAAGGGTCTTTGGGGCTTACGATGCGTTTCAACAGGAGAATGTTCCCTGCATACAATTTAGGAAATAAATACCAAAAATATTCAGAGATCGAATAAATACCTCCAAAGAAAATTAATACAAGTCACACATGGAATTTCTTTGTTGTCTTGTTTGTCTTTATTTTTGAAGAAATATTTACTTTTTTCCTGACGGTAAACATCATGTTTAAAGAGGATTTCATGTTTCCAGCAGAGTCTTAAGAGCAAAAAAAAGAAGTACCAACAGAAATCGATGGAATTCCTTACTTAAAGGCTAAAGAAATGCACAAAAGTGAAACGCACTGCAGAAACCAAAACCGAAAACGAAACCGAATCGGCGTCCAAGCAAATCGAATAGACAACCGCATATGCATCAAAAGCATCAACAGCAGCAGGCGGCGCCTGGAGCACGGGACATGTGGCATAATAGAATTTGTGGATCCACTTTCTGGTAGCAGGACACACGCCCCATCCTGCTACGCTCTCCCATAGCCTCTCCTCATACACGGCGCAGTGTCCAGCCCGAAGGCAACTCTCAAAACGCAATGCAGCCGCCCCCCGACCATTGGCAGAGGCATCCATCCTGTGGGTGCGATCCTATGGCGCAGCAAAAACATGGGGCTACACACGCCACATAGAACACGCGAAATATGAATACCCTCGGCATCGCAAAAAGCAATGGAAGTTGGGCATACAGGAATAGGCAATGAATACGACAACTTCTTATGATGATAGCATTCGGGAAACCTTAAACCATTATTCATGAAATTTAATTATAGTAATTATAGTGCTCTGATTGAAGGACCCTGAACCGCAGTCGATTACAGGGTATTACAGTACTTCTGTTACCATAAAAATCATATGTATATTTTTTGTATTTTACTGTTTTCCCTGCTTTTGGGCAATTGCTTTTAAAACATTGCTCCTCCTCCAACTCCTCGTTGTCGCTCGGTTGTGCAGAAGTTTTTATGCCCGTTACTCGAAGAGCTTAGCGCTATATTGGATTTGTGGTCGAAGTATGAACATTTGAACACACAGAATGAACATTTTGCGACCTTATATTAAAGTAGTGACGCGTCCAAACGCGTCTTGAAATGTTCTTTAAATCGTTCTTCATGGAGTTGTATTGGAGGGCAGGCCAGGTCTCTGAATGAGGATGGAAATGGCCATGCGGCTGGCTTCGGGGATGGAGGATGGGGGATGCTATGGCAATGGCCATACGAGAGCGTGTATAATAAGCATAACAGCTTTGCAACAACCTTTTGCAACATCGTTGAGATGCGGCTAAAGCGATGCGCTGCAGGCATCAAATATTTTTGCAAGCCCCCACCGCCCGTAACATTCCCGTAAAATGTGCGATGTGTGGCAACCGGCACTGGCAGTGGCAGTGGCAGTGGCAGGACTCTGCATGACTGTATGCCTCAAAGCAACGAAAACTACGAACAACCGTGAGGCTGAAAGCGAATGGCAGGCAGCAATAAAAGTACGCTTCCACACCCCCACAGGATGCAGAGGATACAGGATACCCTTGAGAGATGCACGCGCAATGGGGCGGGGACAACAACAAAAAAAAACTATGAAAATACTCTCCACGCATCCGAGATACTTTTTCCCATTTATGAAGTATTTTTTAAGAATATCCTGCAACACTTCTTAAAGATAATTTATGCTTGTCCTCCTCCAACCCAGAAGTGCACACTGCTGGGGCATGGTGGCATCATCTTTTGCAATTTTTTAAAACATTTTCAAAGCGCAAATTTCTGCGCAGCATCGCAGAAATTTCTTTAGTGTTTACTGTCGCTGTCCTGCTGCTTTTGTGGCACATTTTTCGGCAGCTGCCACATGCCCGAAATCCCGTTGAGCTGCATCCACAGATGCATTAAAGCTGCTGGTTTTCTGTGTTGTTCCATGTGGCACGCAAAGGCAGGCAGGAGTGGGTGTGTGTGTGTGTACCATCAGTGGTTTCTCCTTCATTTTGTGCTTTGTAGACTTCTGCATAAATGTTTATTCATATTTCATTTGTTATCACAAACTTTTGGGCTACATTTCATTTGCATTGGCACAAGTCCCAAATGATTAATAGCTTTCAATTGCTAATTGAGACACCGACAAAAGGGTTCTAGGAGGCTGTGAGTACATGTGGGGCTGCTGTTTCTGGTCAATCTTCATTAGAGGAGGCTGGCTCCGCGCCTGATTTTCTGCGCAATTAACTCGCTTGAAATGTAGCCCGAAATTTGTAAATATTTGCAGGCCCTGCAGGGCCACGCCACTCCGCCACTGATCCAGGTAATGGCCGACACCTCCATCAGCCAAGGATACAGAGCCCGGTGTACTCGCATGTGCGAGTACTTCATTAATTTTAATTAAGCTGCGAAACAGCAACGACAAAAACCGCGGTGAAACCGAAAAAGAGCCAAGGCCACGCCTGACAGACGCATGATGGTAGAGAGGAACGAAATGGGAGCTGCAAAGTCTACACCATAAAATATGGAGCTACTATCCTGATGCTCTATCGGAGGACTACAGTCGTTGCTCAATGCAATCTTCCATTCGGGCCACCGCACCACCGCTGTTCCAGTGGATGGGATGATGTGCGGTTGAGAGCTTGACTATCTTCTTAGACATCAAATCATCTTTGATTCATTGAAATTTCCATCTCATTCTGATTGATAGTACTCCAAATGATAGTCAAATAAAAACGAACAGCAAAGGAACAAAATTGAAGCCAATTTTAGATTTAATGTGAGTCCCCCTGCAGCAGGCAATCGTTTTGCAATTATTAGCCCAAATGTAAATAGTTTTCAGGGCGGCCAGGTGGTACCAGGAAGGAATAATGTACTTACTAATCGAGCAACTCGATTTCGCCATCATCCAGTTCATCGTCATCGTTCTCTGGATCATGATCTTCAAAGATAGCTTCCTCGCTATCATCGCGAAATCGATCCAGGCTCCGTTCCTTGTGATTACCATTGGGGACTTTGCCAATAACTCGACCATCACGTGATGTGGCCATTGGGGAGTGACGGCGATGCCGTGTGGATTGTACGGAGAGACCGACGCCCTGCTCAAGATTCTCCTCCTCCTCATCGCTCTCGATCTCAATCTCATCGACATCACGCTGACTGACTCTTCGCTCTGGCATTTTTTTCGCTTCCTGGCACTCCTTCAAAACGATTTTGTTTTCTTCTTTAGACCGATTCACACGATATCACGCCACAACAACAAAAACGCACTTTTGACACAATAATAGAATATGTAGCAATGTTTTGAATAAAGTAATTATATCTCGGACTTGTGTTTCGGACTTTCGACTTCCACAGAGACTTGCAACGAACGCACTGAAAAATTGCAATTGGCGGATGAAACGGAAAGCGGAGAATGGCCACCGTGGTGGCGACTTTCAGGGGCTTCACATCGCGAGACCTTAGTCCCCAAACGGGCTGGGGCTCTGTGTGGGCTAATTCAATTAGAGAGCATAGAACAATGGCAACAGCGAGACAGCGAAACAGGTACAGGTAGGAGATACACAGATAGATAAATCGAAAGCGTATCCGACCGAAAGGTACCCCGCCCATAAGGTGTATTCAGTTTATTTTGCTGTTAGATCATTATTAACATTATTCCACAGAGAATAAATACTCTCTAGCGTGTCTCGCGCATACTATCTGTCCATCAATCGCTCATTTTCACAGTGTGGCTTAGTAGTACATACAAAATGTGTCTTTCAGAGAGAGTCCTAGATACCATATTATCTTATGTTCAAAATTTAAGAGGGTATACAAGAAGAAGCGCAAGATCTGCACTGAACGACGAACGCGACGGCCACTCAAAGACTCATTCGGTCTGTCTGTTCCGCAGTGTCGGTCCCTCTCTTCCATGCTGTCTACTTTGTTTCTCTTTTGTTGTCCGTAAGACGACTACAACCCCGCACCCCTACCGTAAAATGGGTCAGCGATTTTCGGGGGCGACATTGTGGCGATAGGAAGGAAGCCCTTCGCACGTGCTGCGTCCCCAACTTTCTGCCGATGAGCGAAGGAAGGGAATGAAATCCACCAGAAACGAGAAAGAAATCAAGGAATGAACAAACATTTCAAACAATTTCAATGATTCGACTTTACAATTTCAGTTGCTATTTGCATTCTATTGATATTAGATATATATTTTTGGAATCTTTTTGTTTTGGGATACTCGCGTGATATTCAACAACAAAATAATTAACAATTATTATCTGTTGCTGCTTTGGCGGTGCTTCCGGCTACTCTCCACTTCCCCCTTCGTGGCACAGTCGAACCATACAAAATTCAAATGAGCTAAGACCGCAATGAGTAAGATTTAATGAGCCATTTCAATGCCGCTGAGGCTCTGCAATTGCTTCCCCCTTGTTGCTGATGATGATGAAACCTGGCCACAAAAATACATCATTCAATGGATTATAGGCTGAATATTTGCAACAGCATCGCCATAACACTCTAAACTCTAAGACTCAAAGAGTTTTGAATTGGAACGATTGCATTCTGAAATCTCAGACATCAAGGAGTTGGCTGCTGAATCAGGTTGTAACTCTGCGACAAAGTTTACCCAAAATGGATCCATCACAGGAGCCTCACTATTCAGGATGAGGTCTCTTTGGTTTCTTGTATCTTGTACACTTGTATCCCTAGCCTTTGGAGCTTGTGCATGCCTCCATAATCAACTTCAAGCATCGACCGGAAGTCCTAAGCAAGTGCACCATCTCGGGCAAGGCTTTGGTTAATGGGTTGGAGCGCAATCCGGCAGTTATTACCAAAAATGATGCCACTAATGCCAATATAAATATAATATAAATATATATGGTAGGTACAACACCATGCACCCCGACAAGTAGCCGACAATGAATAGCCGAAGATGCATTAATATCTTTCAGTCAGAGTGAAGATACAACAGACAATTTTTCAACTGACTTCAACAACTCACTTTGAACTACCATCTTCTTCCTCTCTTCGTGTTGTTTTTGTTACGAAACCCTCTGCAGACTTTAAATAAATTACAGACTTGATTTAAGCGTTTAATTGGGGTGATGGCAAAAATATAATTACTCCTCTGAGCTGAGGAGCATTGCAGCGTCGTCGCTCGGTATTGCTGTGTCGAATGGCCGAAGAATCATGTCGGGGGTCACGCTGCCAATTATGGTGTTGCACATTAATTGAAGTCGTTGCACTGGTGACGGACAATGGACAGCGGAATTGTGGCTTTAATTATGCGACAGACGAGCGAATGAGCCACCGACCAGACGAACAGCCGGCGTACCGGTCAATGCCAAGGGCAACACATAACTTTTGCCGGCAATGAGGACGGTGAGGCAATAAAGCGAGGCACCGCTGCCACGTGCAGACAGAAGACAAGAAGCGAAGCGGAGCTAAACGAAACGAATTTAATAATCAAAGCTCCGTTCAAGCAAAACCCAAAAAAGATGTCCAACCTTCAACACAAAAATTCACAACAACTCAAACAGAAATACATAAGCAAACTCTGCGGAAGAAGCTAGAGAAAAACACAAGAAATTTCCATAAAATCGACATGGTGGACGCTCTGCAATGATTGCAGCTGGGAGTTGAAATAAAGATGAATAGAAACCAATTCCTCATGAGGCATGGTGCCAAAATCTAAAATTAGCCCAAAGACAGAGCGATACACTCGTGAATTGCAATAATTTGAATAGAGGTAAAGCAAAGTCAATAAACACGCAAAAGCAACCATTTTTGATAAGCACTTGGCACAATCCGAGCTGGTGACAATGCGTTCCATGAGCAAAAGGCCAGTAGTCGAAAGCGGTAATCGCTGAGAACTTTTCTTTGCTTTTCTTTTATGATAATGATAATGTTTCATCACACTGGTGGGGGCGCCTTTGTTCTTATCTTAGCGTAGGAGAGTGTTCCTTCCCCCATTTATCAGAGCCATGAAAAGCAAACATCTCTGGAGTACGAGCGTAAAACAAGACAAATTATAACCAGGCCAGAAACAGGTGAGCTGACGCACAGTGGTGCCCAACAGAAAGTGGAAATTAGCATGTGAAATATCATAAAAAATAAACCATTTAATAGGATATATCGCACTGCTTGCATGTCAGTGTTTACGTGCATGCAGTAAGGAAGCAGTTTCAAGCAGTTCATTTATCCGAAAAGCAGCTAATTTATATAAGATTCAGTGTGAATAGTCTTAGAAATCAATCAAGCGTGTAAACAAATCATGTTTTTAAATCCCTGCGCAGTTTTAAATGAAATTTAAACCACAGAATTCATAATTCAACAGTTTGTAGTCCAAGTTTGTCCGTAAATAAGGTAGCGCTTGCTTTTTCCCTCGTTGCTCATCAACGCGTGCAATCCATGTATAGGCACCAACATCGAAGCAAATGAATCACAACGCGAGAGAACCTCGTGCGATTACGGGCGGGGGAGCAAACCTGAAATCCGAAAGCCAAGGCTCTCCTCCGGCTGAGGTGGTTCTAACGGGTTTGACTGATCGAAACAAGTTCAAGGTTAAACTGCACACGGCACTTTGACTCACCTGTTGGCAGCATCAGCATAAATGTTGTGGGGCGGCTTCTCGGACGACTCGCTGGCTAGCAGAACGCCGCCGCCGCTACCGCCACCGCTGTCGAATGTCTCTGACGTCACGGGCCTGTAGATCAACGGCTTGACGTTGCGCTCAAAGTCATCGAGAAAGACGACATCGTGGACGGGTATCAGGCGATGGTCGCCGCTCACATTGAAGTGCAGATCGCGAAAGGGTCCATTGAAGAGGCAGCGCAGTGGAGAAGTCACCAGAGCCGTGTCCTCCGAAGGCAGCTACAAGACAAGGGGCAAGGCTTTACTACTATGAACATTAAATGATCGACACACGGAACGATTAGCAACATATGTAAATCTACATATTTCGGAAAAGTCTACATATACGGGATGCATGGGTCTCCAAACCACACCTTTGAGTAGTTTTTGTGGCTTTAATAGTAATCCTATCTAGGTGAGTTTTAGGTAAACTTTAAACTTTAATATCTAGGCAAATAATAGGGAAGTCGATTCTCTGTTTTGAAAACAGTACACAATGTCCATGAGATATCCAATCGTATTGATTTTTATCTTCAAGATTGACAATACCTAAATCTGTAACTATAAACCGGCTGAGTAGTGTATCTTCAAGATTGTGGGTAACACAATTTTCGGAAATATGATATTGGGGGGGTCTTGCACACCTTGATTTTCCCATTGGCTGCAGAGAACATCGGGACACTCACAGCACAAACACACACACACACACACTTTTAAGCCACACAAAAATCACGCATTACAAAAAAAAAACACGAAAAACAATACAAATATACACAGATCTACACATTGGTGTGTGTGTTTTGTAGGGGAGGGAGGCGACGAATACGTTTTAGGGATTCGATCAACCGTAGAATCCGCTACAGAGCGCCAATGCAAATTACAGTCAACGAAGAAAAAGAGACAGCCAGAGAGAGATAGAGAGAATGAGAGCGGGCGGCATAAAACTTTCGACACGCGTGCATGAAGAGTGGATCAGGGCAACGCGACTCTCTTTTCAATTAACAGTTAACAAAAAAAAATCACAAAACACAACACTTGCACAATTGGACGACACTCTCTGCGACTACGACGGCGGCGGCTGCGTCTGCGCCTTTACTGTGCACCAAACATTTCACGTGTTGCAACACCAACAACAAAGAGAGCGACAAAAACGCCGATCGCGCTTACTGAAAATATACGTAAATCACGGAATTTCGATGTTATTTAGCCGATCGTGTCGTTGGTCTGATCGGCGGTCTTCCAATTGGTCCAGTACGATCAAAAAAAATAAAAATAAAAAAACAGCTGGAGTTTTGGCGATCTGGTAGCGCGAGAACGCACCATGGAGTTGCCAGTCTAAAAGAAAAAAGTGTAATTTTATTAGAAATAATAGTTCACCAATTCTCCAGCTTTCGATACTTCTCTAAGCAACATAACACTTGCAAACTTCCAAGATTCATAGAAATCGTGTAATAAATCGTTTCTCTTTTTTCATTTTATTTCAAAATAAGAGAACATAGACGCCATGACGTTGAAACTGATTTCAAGGTTTATTTACGGTATATGGGTATAAAATGGTTTAATTTAATCAATTGCATCAATCTATTAAATTCTATTTGTACATGGCCGCCACATTCTTTTCATTATCGCAGAAAAATATCGTAGATGTTCGTGGCTAATTTTATCACTAGTTGTTGGTACATATGTTGCTATATTCATCCAAAATCTCGAAGTAATTTCATTCGCAAAATGAAATATCGAATGCTATTAAAGAAAAACCAACTTCTATGATACAAAATAATACTTTGCTCTTAACTTTAGTATTCACATGCGCTACAATTTCTGTCGACCGAATCGGGGATGATTTTCGTATGAAAATGGAATTTTAATATAAATTAATGCAAATAGGGTACACAAGTACCCATACTACCATACCATCGGTTGGCCAGCAACAAATTGTCAAATGACGTCACATTCCATTCCCACTCACGTACTTTTAATGCTAGTTTTTTGGTGACCTTTTTAGTTTTAGCCTTATTTGGCTATCACAATAAATATAAGTCATTAAAGCTAGTCAATCCTATAAAGAATTGATTGGTTAATTGTATAAAATTACAGTTTTAAAACTGAGAGTCCTAATTAGCTGGTAATATTAAGCAGAAGATCAAAGTCATGGGAAATGATTTTAGAGTTATGGTATATTTATAGTATATTTTGAAAATGAAGGGTACATTTCGGTATATTTCCGAGGGTCTGTCGGAAAATTTTATAGATTATTCCGCGGTCACACTGAGCGTGAGCCGAAACGCAAAATTTACGTCAAAAAGCCGGCATAAATCATTTTTTGTTCTGCCCCCAAACAAACTCAGGTAAGCAATGCATAAAATAAAAGTAAACTGTAAATAAAACAAGAAATATGGAAGCAAAAACAAACTATTAGGCGCTGTGCGGGCCCTCTGCCTGTGTGTGCGTAGCATGGGTGCATGTGTGTGCGTTTGCTTGTGAAGCGGCAAAAACAATTACTAAATTCCTTAAAAAAATGCATTCAGCTTAAACAAATGCCCAGCATTTTGTGGATTACATGCACAATTCGGTGAGGCAGATATTTTTTTCAAGTGAAAATTGTGAAATTTTCTTGAAAAAAAATGCCGCTAAAAGCAAAACACTTCCGCGCACATGTATTGCATACATGCAAGCGTTTGTGCGTGTGTGTGTGAGTGAGATGGAGGAACCAAAAGATTTTTTTAGGAGGAATTTCAGGTGCACAGGGTATGCCGGCTGAAGACACTGCCACAAGAAGAAATTGCCATAAAATAAATGTATTTCTTATTCGGAACCAAGGGGAAAAACTAGCTTAAAATGTTAAAAAAAAGTTGGTAATTGCGACAAAATGTTGGCCCATTGCCATGCAATGTGTGTCTTCAGGGGTATCATAAGCTTTGGCACCCGCTGTGGAAACTTGATTCATTAATAATGAATAAATTTTGGGTTAAAATATTGCAGCATCGGGCAGAAGACTCATTTGTTGGTGGGTCAACGTAACAGCAGCAAGCCGTAGGCGTGTGGGCAAAGTCTCGGAATAAGTTAAACAATAGGGAGAAATAAGAAAGAAAAAAAGGTAAGTGGGAGTACCGCGCCCCAGATGTATGTTAATTCTAATTGAAATCTTTCCTTCTCAACAGACTTCAACCATGTCTCACACCATTCTGCTGGTGCAGCCGGGAGCACGCCCGGAGACCCGTACCTACTGCGACTATGAGAGCGTCAACGAGTGCATGGAGGGTGTGTGCAAGATCTACGAGGAGCATCTGAAGCGCCGCAATCCGAACACACCGACCATCACCTACGACATTAGCCAGCTGTTCGACTTCATCGACACACTGATGGACATTAGCTGCATGGTGTACCAGAAGAGCACCAACACCTATGCCCCCTACAACAAGGAGTGGATCAAGGAGAAGATCTACGTGCTGCTCCGCCAGGCGGCATTCAGTCCGAATGCCTAAAACCCATCCACGGTAGGGGCTTTGTATGGGAAACGACGGGGGTAATAAACCAACCAAAAAAATCAACACTAAACAACAACACGAGGGAAACAATAGCTCCAACAACAAAACAAAATAAATACAGATACGGCCAATCGACCAGCCAAATATGAGGTACAGATACAAAAATGCGTACACCGTTAAACGCAATTCGACAAAAGGAAATCACTCAAATTAAACGCAATTAGACTACAACAAATGCAATTTCTGTGGGAAGATGCCATGAAAATGCGACAACACGACTCCTGACACAAGCAGAAGAATCGTGTTGTGATCCTTTAATTATAATACACACAAAAAATATATTATAGATATATATTTTTGTTTCCTTCTTTCTAAGATTTACAACACGCATAAAAAATACGAGAAAAAAAAAAGAACAACACACTCAGCAAAAACAACCAATTGTGCTCCCGCATCCGCAAACGCGGGTCAACTAGAGAGAATTGTAAAACTTAGAAATGGAATCCTTACTTTACAACAACTAATATAATGTATATACACGTAACTGAACGATCTGGTGTACTCATTTAATGGCCAATCAAAGTTGTTGATGGTTTTTAATAGGGGTCTTTAAAATGTTTTAGCGAAGAGGGTTTCCCACTCGATTGATGAAGGAATTCTAGGGGGGGTTTTCCTATAGATTTTAACGGATTATAGCATGTGGAAATGCTCATAACAGCAATTTCTATGTGTGATCCTTAGATAAGTGATTAATACATATAAAAATAAAGAGTTTCCACCTAAATCAATTGGTTTTAGTTCAGAAATCTTTCTGGAAAATAAGTAAAATATATTTTCCTGTAAAACCAATGGCTACTTGAGCTTTGTTTAAGAATATTCTTCTTTGTCAGCATTCAGTTGATGGTTTCTTGCGCTTAATTTCCTATAGTTATTTCCTTTTTCTGTAAATTAGTTGAAAATCATTTGTGGACGCTATTCATAATTTTAATGTGAATCTCGGTTTCGGCTTCCCTTAAAAGCAATAGATAATAATGTTCATGGAATATCTCAAGCAGACATCTAAAGCCACTCCTAACACGCCCTTTTTTTTCCGCATATAATTTTCCTCACGATTTCTCATGGCTTTATAAAGTTATAACCTTTCAACTTGCAAGTTTTATGAGAGGGGGAAACGCTCGATCGATTGCGACCAAACAGAACCTTTGGCCATTTCATTGTGCGATGCCCATACACGACCTTGGCGTCTGAGTCTGTGTCTGGCTGTCTCTCCGGCTATGGGATTGGCTCTGCGGCTATGACTGTGCTCAGCTGCATTGAACTTGGCATGCGATATTTAATTAGCCAACAAGCCAGCACTTCAGCATTTTGTTTAATACAAATGTAATAACAACAAGCCAGAAGCGAGCCATAAAATAGTGTAAAAGTCTCGACGACGGAGATTACTTCTAATTAGAGAGTATAAAATTCAATTGCTTTGGCATTTTGTTAACAAATATTATTTTATGGTCAATTGTAACATTTGGGATGGATTGCTTTACTTATAAATAAATAATTTATGCAATTTCTAAAAATTTCAAAGGTTTTGCGGCCATCTAAAATATATTTCAGGGATTAACAAGAACTTTTATAACACACAAAAACCAAACATGTATGCAATTTATTTTAATGGGAATTTTGTTGATCCTTTTAACCACTCTTCAAAGCAATAATCCACGGGATTTTTACTATTATTTAAAGCCCTTTCCAGATTATTTTTAATTTCCTCTTACATTTTTAAATCCACACAAATTTTAATGCTTTTCCAGCTGAACTTCTCTAGCATCAAATATTCTCTCAAAACAATTTAAAAAGCAATCAAAATTCATGGTATGGTTTCCAGAAGGAAAGAATTAAGGGATCTCTAGATTCTTTCTTATATGTGCTCCCATTTTGGTCTACATTATCTATGGATACGAAGACGAATCTACCCACAATCTAACCATCGACAGGGTATTGGGTCGGGGAGGGGTATGACAAAAACTAAAACTCTAGCAAAAATAGTTTCATACGTTTTTTTAAGATTATTTATAAAAACTGGTTCCCGCGCGCGCTCTCTCCCCTCCACCAACTCTCTCACTGTCATCTCATTCCACTCTGTCTTGCGTTCACTCACAATTCAATGTCATTTTTGGATGAGAGCGAGATGCGACATGTATGACCCTCCCGCTCTTATTCAGAGGCGACACAAATGTTGGATGCATTTTTATGTTTTGCACTTCTTTAAATACTATTCTTAAGCGGCATTACAGTTTCTTTTTTAATTAGCAATAAACTTTAAGCTTAAAATCCTAATGGTGGGTAGGGGGGACTGTAGGTATGTGGGCGTGTTCTGTGGGCTGTGAACTCTTCCAGTACCTGGCTAATAGCGCACTTTCTCCCTCTCCGCCCCAGTCTCAACCTCATACTCGTACTCCAGCTCCAATTTGGGTTTGGCGCGTCGGCGTTTCGTCGTTGATGGAGCAGCACCAGCAGCATCCGTTGATTTCTTCGCTTTTGTTTTGGTGGATTTCTTGCCTGGCACTTTAATATCCTGTGATTGGAAATATTAGCAACAAATTCGCTTGGGAGGTTTATGGTTTGGTCTTCTATTTGTTTCCGGCAATTCGTTTGGCAACGTACAGAGCGCGCACTCGCGCCATTCGCCAACGAATGGAAAAAACATTCTAAACAGAAGCAACGTTCTACGGCACCGGCACCCGACTCCGACCCAGAGCCAGAGACAGACGAATGCAGTCGACAGTCGTTGCACTGAGCTTGTCTCGGCCGGAACTCGTTTCTCATTTCTCATTCTCTAATTATGGTAATTTCTGTGTGTTTTGTGTGTGCAAATAAAGCCACAAATAAAACCAATTGTTACGCTCAAAATGGAAGCCAAATTGCCGAAAACAAACGCCCAACAATACTCTACCTCAATATCATCAGCATCTGCATTATCGTCGTCATCGTCATCATCGTCGGAGTGGCCAAAGTCGCTGTCCATTTCGACTTCTTCACGCTGGCCCGATTCGCTCTGGGTGTCGTCGTCGTCGTCGTCTTCATCGTCTGTTTCGGCCTCCACAAACTCCTCGCTGAGCAGATCCCTATGCAGCTCGGCAGCCTCCTGGTCCACCTCCATTTCCCGCTCCACCTCCAGCTCTTCCTCTTCGTCCTCCTCCTCGTCTTCTTCGTCCTCGATACGCTCCGCCTCGAGGGCCTTGTTGAAGGCCGTCTGTGAGAAATTGTAAATGTCGCGGTAGGTGCCATGCTTGAGACGATCGAGCAGCGCCTTCTCGATATGATTGTCGATCTTGGCCGCCACCAGGGCCTTCTCCTCGCGACGTGTCTCACGGCGCTCGATCTTGGTGGAGAGCGGCACGATGAGCTTCTGGCGGCGCAACTTCAGCTGTCGCATACGCATCAGGTACTGGGTGATCTTCAGGAATCGCTGCTTGTTCTTGGATATGATGTACTTGGGCCAGAAGACGAGGTTCTCGTTGATCTGTTCGATGGCCTTGTTGAAGTTGCGAGACAGCTTGATGCGCTCCCACAGCTTAGCGGGCATATGCGACCGCTCCGCCGTCTTCATGAACAGATAGATGATGCCGTTCTCCTCGCGGACGGTGGCATACTGCGAGTTGGCCAGCGGACAGGTGCGACGCGTGCACAGACCCGTCAGATTGTATTCATGGCGACAGAAGGTGCGTGTGTCGGTTCTGCGTGGACAGAGAAATTTATAAATTGATTTCCGATCTGGGTGCGTGTTCCACTTACTTGACTTTGTGCGAGCAGAAGGACTTGTTGATAATGCTCCAAACAACCTTTAATATAAGCGTTATAATTATTATCTGCCGTAAGTATACCATATCTGTACTCACATCGTCGTGCTGCATGGTGAGGTCAGTTCTTTGGGCTTTACTTTGGGCTAAAACGCGGTTATAATTGCAATTTCAACTTGAAACACGTGCAATGCGCCGATTCAAAAGAAAACACATAGTGATGGCCTGCTACCGATATGCGCGTGCCTACTATCGATATTCATTTGAAATATTTTATCAACAGATGGTTTTTTATTTTGAATTTTTATTTTTGGTTGCAAGAATTAATTGTATGATTGCGCATCCCAGGCAAAACAGAAGGGGTAAGGCAACTTGTTATCGCCTGACTTCCAATGTGACCATCTGACGTCATCCGATAGACAGAATGGCCCACACCTGGCCACCTGGTGTCAACTATCGATTACCGCATTACTTAAAAGTGGGGTTATGGTACGCGGCGCGCGAAAAGACATTTTGGCATCTATAGGTAATATATAGATAAATTAGCTAATTACTAGCAACTAGTCAAGAGTAAGTAAAGACAAATCACCGGTGTGGAGCTGTACATCGCATAGTTGGCCAAAAAGATGCTCAAGCTTGCCCTCCCCGTTCTTGCAATTTTACTGGTAATCGGCATTAGTCTGAAAAGAGTATACGACAATATACGGTAAGTAGAGTTCATGGTGCAATTATTAATGATAACTATATTCGTGTATATACCATATATATTTGTAGCTCCCGCTACAATGCGACTGTAAATTGCTGGTTTTGCAATCAAAATTCACGCGTCCCGTATGTCCAGCGAAATAGTTGGACCTGTCCGCAGTGCGAACAGTACAATGGCTTCACCAAGGACGGCGACTACAATCGGGATATGTTGTCGCAGCGCGACACCAGTGCCAGCTCGTCGCAGAAGCACAGCTCATCGCGCGAGACCAGCAATATCTGTGCGAATTCCTACTATCCGGATGCCGTGGCCGGCTCCGCCTTCGCCATGCAGCAGACGCCAGGCAATGGCCTCTGCGACCAGTGCAACGAGGCACAGCGTCTGAAGATCGAGAAACTCTCGCAGTTTGAGCCCAAGCACGAGTCGCGCTTCGAGCGGGAGCTCAAGGTCTACAAGTGAGTGTTCTTCTGGCAGCCAATAAACAACACAGAAATCAGTTTCTATCCCTAACACAGAGAGCAGCTGGAGCAGCAGTTCCGTTTGTGCAGCAGCTGTGAGCGGCATGCCAAGAAGGTGCTGCACGAGAAGAACAAAATGGTGATCAGCTCGAAGATCCTGAATTTCCTGATCAAGGGCGCCGCCGTGCTCAAGCAGCCGCACTTCAACCGCCTGGCCAGTGCCCAGCGCCAGCAGAAACTGCATCGCTATCAGCAGTGCATGGCCCTCCTCACTGTGGGCAATATTTTGTGCCTGGTCTGCAGTCTGCCCCCGGCCACACGCCAACAGTTTCACACGGTATTGGGCGAACACATAGGCTCGGCGCTGTTCTACCTGTACTCCCATGTGTGGGCGCTGCTTCGCGTCACAGCGGACGCTGTGGACGGCATGCTGGAACAGCGGGCGACCGTTGCGTCTGCGAAGCTGCTGCTGTATGCTCGCACCTTTGGCAAGCTGCTGCTGTACTCGGGCGGGCTCAGCCAGCAGCAGCTGCAGCAGGCAACATTCAGCTCCTGCTTCATCGGCCTCTATCCGTATGCGATGCTTGCCCTCAGCTTCTGCCACAAGCTGACCAATGGCCTACGGCTGACGCGCTTCACCCTCATACTGCTGCTTTGGAGCGTCTATGCCATGGACATGGCCATGCCGCTGCCCTACATCGATGGCATCACCTTTATTGTGAGTAAACTTAACGACAGCGGGGGCTACAAGGGCTCTGATCTGATCCCCAATTCTGTTCTCTCCTCTTAGCTGCTGGGCAGTGTGATGACTCTCGTTCTGCTGGCCACAAACCGCGCCAATCTGCTGAGCCAGAGGCACCAGGAGGACTCGGCCAGCGAGAGCTTTCATCGCCTGTGCGCGGACGAGTGCATCACCGATGAGGACACCATGAGCATGATCACCGAGCAGCTGAGCACCTGCAGCGGCCAGAATATGACCGGCCAGAGCGTCGGCTCACCCTCGAGCGGCATCAGCACCCTGCGGCACCAGCGCAACTTCCTGCCCAATGGCAGCGTCCGGAACCTGTCACATGTCTCACCCTCGAGCGACATCAGCACACTACGGCCGCGCGGCTTGGCCGAGCGCAGCAGAAAATTACCAAATGGTCTGTCCATGGAGTCGCTGCATTTGTCCAGCCGACCCAGCCCCTCGACTGTTTACTCAACTGGCAACTGGCGGCAGGGCCCTACGCCTGCCGCATTGAACAATGACTCCTTGCTGTCGCCTAGCTCACAGTGGTACAGGCACAACAATCTAAGCGGACAAACAATGCAACAGATGAACAGCCGCTCCACGCAGAATCTGCTGACGCCCTCGCGGCTGCCTGTGCCACAGAGTGAGCGCGATGTGGGCGCCTGGGTGGTCACGCACAGCCTCAACCCGAGTGTCTACGAGCAGTGTGCCAAACCGTCGCAGCAAAAGGAGCATCAGCAGCAGCAGCAGCAGCTCTCACGCACCTCCTCGCAATCCTCGGGCTTTGAGTCGCAGCAGCATAGACCGGAATCTCTATGGCAGCCCACACGTGCTCCGTCCGCCTACTACGCTCCCTTGGGTGCACCCTCGCCAGGACTCTCGCATGCAGCAGCCAGCTCCAACTGGGACTATCCTGGACAGCAGCATGCCGCCCGCGATGGCATCACACTGCAGCCGGGCGACTTGCTGCGCAACTGGGTCGAGGGCAATGCCAGGCCGCAGCTGCACTGATTTTTTTTATTCTCGACCATAATTTTTATCTTTTTTTTTGCTCTTTTCGTTGCTGTTTCCTCTCACTGCCCCACAAACACACGCATACGCTTACAGTATAAATTGTAGACTTACTTTATTTATACCTCTTAGACGCATTTTGAAGAAACGGATATTGTAAATTATTTAGCATTTAGAGCTTAAGGGAACCAGATGTTAGGATATAGAAGCCTTGTGTTCATTTACCCAAAACGGAAGCATTAAAGACGGCAGAGTATTTACATGCATTTACCATGATAAATTGCACAATTAATATCATTTGTGCTGGGCTACAGCTCGTCATGACGGAGCAGGGCATGGCCAAACTCGGTGGCCGGGGAGTTCATAAAGGCATTGATCTTCTTCAGCACTTCCTTCTTGGTCAGCTTTGCGTCCCCATTGGCATCGGCCTCCAGCAACAGATGCTGCGCCTCGCTATCCGTCAGGCCCAGGCCATGGGGTGCAATCCACTGGCGCACTTCCACCTCATTCAGCGACCCGTCGCCGTCCTGATCGAGAAACTTGAGGAACACATCGCGCTCGTTGGCCACCCACTCTGGCGGCTCCATGTCCGGTGACCGCGGCTGGTACATGTCGAACATATACTCCGGCAACGAGATCTTGCCATCGCGGTCCCGGTCCAGGTCATCGAACATCTCCTGGAGCACAACTTCGCGCATGGCGGGGTGGTCCTCGGAGTGCAGGAAGGCAGTGAATTCATCACGGTTTAGGCTATCGTCCCGACCAGTATCAGCCGCTTTCCAGCGGCGTCGATCGCGATTTATTAGGCCCTTGTGGTAGAACTGAACATCTGTGGCAAAAGACGAAAATGAGACGCAACTCTGCTCCTTCATTCTCTCTTCGCACTTACCATTTAAGGCGCCATGGCCGTAGATGGTCTCTTGGTACACGTCCCAGTGGATGGTGTCATTGTTCTCTGGATTCAGACTCTTCCAGAGGCGCGACACATCGTTCTCTATATAGCGTCGCGATGTCCGGCCAATCCATTCCTTCAGCTCGGACATCGTCAGCAGCCCATCGCTGTCCTCGTCCGCGCGATCGACCAGCTGGCCCAAGCGACGCATCATATCATCCAACGAATTGGGCTCTGCGCCCTGGAGTTGCAGAGCTTAGATTAGGAAAAGGAACAGAACTCTCAGGACTTACCTCTGCAGCAGCCGCCATTTTGGCGGTAATTGCGGCAATCAGCAGCAGCCACAAAAATCCAGTCGTCGGCCACATCTCTGTCTTTTTTCGTTCAATTTGACTTTTTAATTTTATCAAGTTATTTTGTTGCTCTGTTTGTCAGTTAAAACGATAGTTTTCATCAAAAGTCTACTTACCAATGCAAACGAATACTTTAACATGTATTACATGGACTACTTTAACATGTTACTAGGCCTGCCTACCAGTGGGTAGCTATGGCATAGATAAGCTAGAAACTGGCTGGGTGGCAACGCCAGATAAGCCGGCTTTTTCTCAGTGCTGCCACAAAATTAAACTTACAGTATCCACATATACCCTTACAAGCAACGAATTACATACATTTAATCAAAAAGTACAATTTAGTCAATAATTGTTCACCCTCTCTAGGTCCGAAAATTTGAATTTTCTTGGATATGGCAAATTTGTACATATATGTGCATTGTGTATACATTCGTTTGCATTGGTAAATCTTTTTTAAATAATGTATTTGCATTTAATTTACTTTAAATTTACATGGAATAAGCCGCTGTATACATATAAATATCGCTGCTGCATCGATAGTTGATTTAACAGCATGGCAGCGCCACGCAGACCATCGAAACCAGCTAGGCTGGCATCCCCGCCACAGTGATAAGAATGTGCGAAAGAGGGATAGGGAGAGAGGTGACAAAAGTGCAAGTGCAATTTAAGCAGCAGGCGGCGGCAGGCTAAAAGTAAATCCAAATATTTTCGGTCACTGCCGCCAGCAGACAGCCAATAGCCGAAAAAACAGCCGCAGCACACACACACAGTGGAGCGGGAGCAGCGGGGCAGTAACACTCGGCAGCGATAAATCATTTGAACGAGGCCGGCGCCGAGCGATCCGTCGAGTGTCCGTCGGTCCAATAAATCTGATCGAACGACGAGTCCAACATCGACGGGACGGCCCCAAACAGAAATACAAACACAAACAGGCACCATGACGAGCCGCCAGCGGACGGTGATTATTTTCAAATCCGAATCGGACAGCACCGATGTGTACGCGGAGACGCTGCTGGGACACAACTTCAACCCGGTGTTCGTGCCGACGCTGTGCTTCGGCTTCAAGAACCTGCAGGAGCTGGGCGGCAAGCTGCAGACGCCGGACAAATACGCGGGCATCATCTTCACCAGTCCGCGGTGCGTGGAGGCCGTCAATGAGGCGCTGCAGCTGGGCGAGCTGCCAGGTGGTTGGAAGCTGTTGCATAACTATGCCGTCGGTGAGGTGACCCACAACCTGGCCCTCAGCACGCTGCAGCAGCTCTTCACGCACGGCAAACAGACGGGGAATGCCCGCAACCTGGGCGAGTACATTGTGGACACGTTCGATGGGTCGCGCGATCTGCCGCTGCTGCTGCCGTGCGGCAACCTGGCCACCGACACCCTCCTCTCGAAGCTGGCGGAGAACGGCTTCTGTGTGGACGCGTGCGAGGTCTACGAAACGAAGTGCAGTCCCCAGCTGGGCGAGTGCGTGGAGCGGGCACTGAAGGAGGCCGGCGACAGCGTCGAGTTTCTGGCGTTCTTCTCGCCCTCGGGCGTTGCCTGTGCCATGGAGTACTTCCGGGCGCACAACATCTCGCTGGAGCCCTGGAAGCTGGTGGCCATCGGGCCGAGCACACGGCGAGCCCTGGAGTCGCAGGGCCAGAAGGTCTACTGCACCGCGGAGCGGCCGACGGTGGAGCATCTCGTGAAGGTGCTGCTTAATCCGCAGGACAGCAGGGAGCGGCTGGTGCGAGAGCGGGAGCAGATGCAGGAGCTCGAACGGGCCGCGGCCGCTGCCGCCTCCGCCCTGGACAACAATTAGGATCTGATTCATTTTAATATTTATAGCAGTGACTGTCCGTCGACAAAATGTACAAAAAAGAAATGGCCCGGGCACGGCATTGAATGCTGTGCACGGTTTTGTTTGTTTCTTAATCGAATTTCATTCACCTCCCTCAGAAATAAATTGTTTTTCTTTTGTTTTTCATCCAAATCTAAAATTAGGATTCGCTTTTCTGGATTGTGGGTCAAATTCAAACTGGCAGGGCATTCGCGCAAACGAAGTAGTAAGTGTTTATCGATTCATCGATTGTTGAGAATCGTTTTACGCTGTCAATCGTTTCCATTCCCCATGGAGGGTTTTTTTCCCGTTTCCGTGGGGAATTTTTAAATCGTATTGGGATTTGAATTCTTTCGCAGCATCCCACTTACGTTATCTGTGTGCTTAGGCAGGAACTTGGAAATGTTACATGTCGACGAGACTATCTCTGAATTTTCCATCTTAATCTGTTCTTATAATAATTTTGAATAAATAATTGAATTATTGCCATAAGGTATAGTTGAGATTTTAATGGCAAACGGCCAGGAATTCGATGCTGATCACGAATTAGGATTCGATGTGGTGCATTTGTGACGCATACCGCGTGCCTAAAAATACTGGAAACAAGAAAATTGGCAAAAATACTAGTATGATTATTTAAAAATACGAGGTGTGTGACCTGAGCAAGGTTGTTTTAAAAGAGATGTCTCTGAACCGCGTGATCGGAAATTTAGTTCCGAGTTGTTGAATTTTCTTTTTGGTATCACTAACAAACAACAAGCTCAGCCCACAGAAAAATGATTCATCAATCGGATAAAATTATACCTCCAGGGCTGAGAGTCTTAGCGTGCTAGTAATATTGAGGCGAATGTCAAAACCAAGGAATATGATTTTCATCGGTATATTTACAGTATATTTTGAGAATTTAAATGTACATATCGGTATATTTGTGAGTGCCAGACAGTATATTTAATCGATAAGTCCGCGCTCCCTTGCGTTTTTGTTTCGTTCGTTTCGCTCCTTTTTTTTGCGTTTTTTGATTTGATTTGATTTGTGCGCCCAACTGGGAAAAAATCAAGAAGCCGAGAAACTGAATGTGCAGCATCCGTTTACGTTTACATGCACCCAGAGTTTCCCCAGCGAAGAAATTGTAAGTTGAAAAATTCCGACGCATTGTAGAAAAAAAGCGCAACAAGCAAGCCGCTTCACGCACACAGAGCCATTCTCACTCATGGACACACGCACACACACAATAGCCACCCGGCAAAAGCAGCGCCGCTGTAGTTTTTTGTATATTTTTTATTCGTGTTTCGTGTTGCTCAGCGACGACAACGAAGTCAATTTTTTTCTGTGTGCCGCCAACAACAATCAAATTACTATATATCTCGAAATATTTGTGACGATTCATACATAGAGCCGGCAGCAGTAGCAAAAGCAACAAAAGAGCCGTCGACTCTTTGGCCTTCTCGTGTGCATACGTTCGGCAGTGTGTGTGTGCATGTGTGTGTGAAGTGAGTTGGTTATTATTTACATACATCTCTCTCTTTCTTTTGTTTATTGTCAGGTGAGTGTGGTTGTGGCGGTAGGCGGATGGTGGTGCGTTAATTAGATGTTCTTTTTGCCAATTTCGAACAATTAATTTGCTATGTAAACGATCATGCAGCCATAAAAAAAGAATTTGAAGAGGCGAGAAGGAGAATAATGGAGTGTCCGAGCGTGTGTGTGTGTGTGTGTGTGTAGCGCAATGCTGAAATACCGGTATAGGTCGGTGTTTGAGTGTGAGTGAGACTTTGACTCGGGAGGCGAGTGTATGTGTAAGACTTTAACTGGAGATTGTGGAGTGTGTGTGTGTGTGCGAGCGAGACTTCAGAGTGTGAGTCATTAACCGGCCTGCATAGAGCGGCAACATTGGCGGGCGTCAGCCATTTGTTGCTTCAAAAATCGCTTAACAATATTTAAGGGAGAAACAATAAAATATTGCTCTTTCTTGCGGTCATTCTTTGCACGCACACAGACACGGACCCATACTCAACTTTGCATTGAAATATCAGTTAGAGACGCTGGACTGCAGAGCGAGACAACGTGATAATTTTCGACTGCAGCTGCTCATAAATCACACAAACGTTTTTGTGTTTCTTGGTGTGCTTGTGCCGGGTCCCTCTCGCACAGCCCTTCAAAGCGTGTGAAAATTACGTACTGCACTCGCACTCCAACCACCGTTTTTCCAGTCAAAAGTTTTTCCTTTCACAAAATCATACACACTCTTGAACACACACACACACATGAAAAAAGCATTGTGTTACTGTCTTCTTTTCTTTGTGTCTCGCAAGTCGCTCACTTCCGTCGTTGTCCGTGTGGTGGCAATAGGGTGGCGGAGCCAACACACCAGTCAGGCCAGCCCCATTTCGATTTTAGTGGTTTTCATCCCATTAGCATGTGAATCCGCTTCTAGCTGGAGCCGCTGCTCTTCCAGTCGTCCGGCTCATCCATCCAGCGATGCGTGCATGAGAGCCGAATTACTGTATATTGATCCAATGAGACCCTTCATATTGGAAAATAACTTGCCAAATCTGATCAGCGATCACTCTTGGAGGGACTTCCATGTCCATGTCTTTGCCTTCCAGTTAGAACTCCAACGGATCGGATCGATCATAAAACGGGTTCGCCGAAGATCTGTTATTTTGCAAGCGACTTCTGCTGTTGCCATCCTGCTCTCTGGCTGATGATCTCTTCGTATTTCTTCCTATTATTTTTTTTTGTTCTCCACATTTGCCACATTTCCAAGTCAATTTGTAACGGTTTTGTGTGGCACTCTTGTGAAAGCAGCGGCGACAAAGTTTTAGCTTCTCCCTCCCCTCAACCTCACCCTCAGCCACCATCTCGTTTTCATTTCTTACCTTTTTTCTCTCTCTCTCTCTCTCTAATAAATGCTGTTTAATAAGCCAGAAACAAGTTATTGATCAGGTCTCGCCATGGAATGGAATGGAATTCGACCTGTGACTTACCCTGGAAATTAAATGCCTTTTGTTAAATGGAATATATATGATTTTTCGTTAGTTACCTTCAAATGTCACATATTAGGTGCATGCGGTCAGATACACCCTTTAGTACCTCTTTCGTAGCTGGGATAACTGGGCTAACATCGGTCTCTCTCTCGCTTACTCCTACCATCGTCCGGTGTTCTTCTCTGTTCTGTTCTTCTCTCTCTCTGCTCTGCCGACGGCGATGATTGCATTGCCAGAGCGGATGCTGCTTTTGTTTACACTTTTCTCTTCGCCGCTCTCGCTTCATCGCTCTCCTTATCTCTTGCCCTCTCTCGATTCATTCATTATTTGATTTATGGATGGAAATTCGACTTCTCACTCTGCATCTTCTCCTCACTCCGGTCACCTTCTCAATTAACACATCTACGATTTTTCTTGTTGGACTTTGCATATTTTTGATGCGGCTCCCAAAAAAAAAGTAAAGGAAACCGGTTTTAACCGCCAGTGTTGCCATTTGCGCGAAATTTGCGTAGCTGTTCCCCTTGCCGTTTATGTTTGGTTGGGGTTTGGAGCGGAAGAAGAGCAAAGGCTGAAGCAGCAAAAAAAAAATGGCAGGTAGGCAGGCAGCACCTCAACGCTGACGCTGAGACCGCCGTTGCGTGGAGAGATGAGAGCGTGAGAGGCGCGCTTGACAATATCATTGGGGAAATTATGACAACTATTATGTAGCTTAGGTGCATCAAAAAAAACAGACTCTGAACAAATTCCGAACCGATAGTAATATATGCTTATACCCGTTTCAGAGTCAATTTAAATTGATTTCCATTGATGCACTTTTTCCCACTGTCATCGTGATTGGGTGTCCCATCTCTGAGCGCACCTACAACCGAGCGCCGCAATTGTCTGTCGTATGTACGGATTTTTTTTTTTTTGAGGGGGTCGGGGTGTGTGACAGCTTCTGGCATGGCCTCCCGTGTGTTGTGTTGGCGGATTCCGGCATTGAATACACAAAATTTGCACAGCCAAAAGCCGAATCGAACCAAAATGCGCTCTTGGCATGCCACTGACGTCATCGTCTGCCGTTTGCCGCCAATCGTTTCTCCTGGTACTCGTGCTGCGTGTTTATTTATTTAAACGAGAAGAAAAAGCACAGCTGAATAACTTTACGCAAATGTGTTTGCATTCGACTTGCTGCAACCTTTTAATCGTTTTTTGTTTCCTTCGTGAACTTGAATTTTACGCGCAATTGCAGGAGGCAGAGGGTGCGAATTTACAAATGTACAAATGTCTAAAATTTATGAGATTTTCACGAAATTTTGGCACTGTTCAAGATATGTAAAGATTCACATTTTAAAGGATGTTGGCCAAATAGTAAAAAAAACTTGATGCTAATTTTAATAACTATGAAAAAAAAATATCAAAACATTAACGACAACCCTCCTATTACGGTAAACTGATGCCCTACCATCCCTCTCTCTCTCTCTCTTTCCACTCTCTCCCATTCTCCCATCCTTGGGTGAATTTTGAATGTGCAACAAGTGTGCGGCGTCGTTTTGTTGTACCGTTTTTTATGTTAATTAACCAAAAAAAAAAAAAGAAAAAACTAGTTATCTTTTGTAATTTTTGTTGTTTGTTTCATGCTTGACTAGTTAAGCGGGCGGGCAGAGGCAGTAGGCAGCGGGGCGTACAAAGGGGAGGGGGAGAAACTGAAAAAAGAGAGTAACTCGAACGTTACGTAATAAGAAAAACGTTAAAATGCAGCGATGCTTTCAAATTTCCAAGCGGCCGGCGTTGCCACCTGATGCGAAGCTCCAGCCCTCCTCCATTAAAACACTTGTTACGCTCTCTGGATCTCTCTCTCTCTCTCTCTCTTACACCCCCACACTGCCATCTCTTTCAAGCCGCGTGACTTGCTTTTTGGGGCTGCTGATGCTGCTACTGCAAAGGTTTTCTCTCTCTCTGTCTCACTGCTTTTCGTTTGTTTGTTTGCCGATCATCCTCACTGCCTCTCCCGTGCTGTGGGCATCATATCCATCGCTGCATTCGGATCCAAGCCGCAGCTTCGACTCCACTCATTTCGCATCCAACTTTTGCTACGTGCAGTTCGCAGCAGCCGCTGGGAGAACGAGAGAGAGAGAAAAAGAGAGCAGCCGCGAATCGCCAACGCCGTAGTCGTCGTGAGTGAGAGAGTGGGAAGGCAGAGTAAAGAAGAATCAACAAAAACGGTTATTTTTTGTTGTCGTAAGAGCATCAGCGCCCACACCGCGTGCATCAGCTGGGAGAGAGGCAGAGAGCAGCTGCCAGGCACCTGAACAAAATCCTATTTTTGTTTTATTGTTTCCGAATTTCCCACGTAAGTAATTTTTGTTGTTGCTTTGCAGCCTGGCTCTGCCGCTGCCGCCCTTCACCCAGTTCCAGCAGCAGCAGAAACAGCGACGTCGTCAGCGCCAGCGTTAGCGGCGACGCTTGAGAAATTAATCAGCTTCGTGACTCACAAAACTGCATTCTGGTATCCGGGGGGCCGGCTGTTGCTGCTGCTCACTTAGTGGGTCAAACCGCAGGGGCAGCCGCTCGACCTCCATCCGCTCCCCTCAACGATCCATCATTCTCTCGCTCTCTCAACCATTTGGTATCTAATCTTTTTCTCTCTTTTGCACTTGCACAACACTCGGCTATGGATGGGCTTTTACTTTTTGTGCTTCTGTGGCGACCGTTTTCTGGAAAGTGAAAGAGAGAGAGCGAGAGAGAGTACTCTGTGAGAGAGCTTGACCCTCGAGGGGCGGTGGGCCATCCCTCGTGAACCATTCGACCGATAGATCATATACTCAATCATAGAAACAAGCGTTTTTCATGCGATTTCTGAAAAGAAAAATGTAAGAATTGGTACATATCTGGGAGAAAACTCCTTGATATGAATGTTTCAATGGTTAAAAGATGGGACTTTGATTGGACTTTTGAGTGGCTCTTAGATGAAGTTTCGAGTCGGTAGGATGGGCGTCGTAAAAGATTGATCTGAATGGAATTGCGTACAATTCGGTTGGGTTTATTTTGTATTTTTGCTGCTTCACACTGTCAGCAAGATAACAGCAAAATGTTGTTTATTTTTTTATCATTTTTCAAATTGATAAACCATTTTTTTGTTAAATTTTTTATTGTATTTCTCTTGAGCAGAGCAGCATATTTCGCGCTTCTGTGGCGGGACGAGTACGTAATGTTCTAATTTTGGGTTTGCTATCTTCAATTTGGGAGAAGCACACAGAGTCGTTGCCAGGATTTTGCAAAAGGGGTTAGAGGAGGGTAAAAGCAGGGGCTTGGCAATGATCCCCCCTTCGCTGGTTGCGCCACTGATCTCTTACGCAAAAAGTATGTACATATAAGCATTAGGGCAGGGGGTAGCTGAGAGAGAAATGGAGTGGGGAAAATGTGACTCAGAAGAGCTAGTCACTTGGGCTCAGCCCTCGAGTGCGTGCGTGTGTCCGTCTGCCGTTGTAGTTGTTTCTTAGAGATAGGCGACCGATATCAAAAATGTAGGAATGTACGATCCAAGGCCTTATAATCGCGACACTCCTCACTCGGGTCATATCGGTTATGGAATACCCTGTATTATAGCGGCTCTCTCTCACTCCCGCTGCACTGCTTGAATGAAACTGTATCGGAATTGCATAACACTCGATATCTTATCGCAAAATGTCGATTGATTTAATGACACAATTCCATGCAGAGAACTCCTCGATCCGATTACTGACCCAATGACATAATAGACGGTAATGGGTATACCCCGCAATGGCCCGATAATATGACTTTCCTATGCTGACTCTCAGAGGGTATCGAATCGCCCATTGAGCCGCATGGTTTACACACACATATACACAAACGGCCAAAAAGGAACATAGTTGTACGTGTATGTGTGTGTGTGTCTGTGAGAGAGATCTTATTTCCTGCACTATCTTTAAACACCCACCCGACAACAACGGCAACAGCAACCGTCTTTGCTCCTCTCCACTCGAATCATACGTTCTCAGCCTCTATTTTGCTTACGCGTTCCCTGTTCCGCCGCTGGTGGAGCGGAAGAGAGTATAACGTCAAAAAAGCACTCCACCACACCCCACCCTTCGCACACAACTCTACGGTTTGCAAGAACCACACTCTACACTCCCCTGTGCTAAGCTCTCTGTAATCGACACTCACTCGACAATCTACTGTACTCTCCACTCCACTTCATTCCACTCAGTCTTGCAGTTTACTCTCCACTTCACTCAGCACTTCACTATCCAAGCCACTCACTCTACATGCCGTTTACGCTCTTCCTCCCATCCCAAGCAGCAGCGCTCTCTCGCAAGCAGCGTCGCCAAAAGCTGAAGCAGAAACAGCGGCGCATCGACTGGCACAGGCAGGCAGCCCCCAAAAGCCCCAAAGTTGAGACAGTCGCGACGGCGCGCTCGTTTCAAGCAGACGCGAAGTTTTTTTGTTCTCTCACTCTCACTCTTCCCCCACCCCCGAGTGTTTTTTGCGTATATACGTGTGTGTGTGAGTGTAAAACCATACGACCCGATCGACCGAACAAACAACTCTTTCTGACTCCCGCTCTCACTAAAGGCGCCAGTTAACAAATTAAAAAATATATATATATATCTTAACGTTATTTTTTTCACAGTGTTTGTGTCTGTGTGTTTCTGTGTCCCTCTCTTTCTGTGAGTGTGTGTTTGTAGGTGTATGCTGCACATGTCCATCGAAGAAAACAGAAATTGCGGTTCGTACTTTATTCTAAAATTCCAAATCAACACTAAAACCTGGTCACACTTGAATAGTATGCAAAATGCGCTTTTCTCCATCTGTCCTACTCCCCGTGTGCATTTTTGTGTGTGAGTGTGGTGGACAGTCAATGGCTTTTCTAAATTGACATACTTTCTAAAACGCCAGCCACAAATCTCTGACCAAGACACACACAAAGAGAGACAGAGCGGGAGCAGGTCCCCTAGGTAGCTGTCTTCCATCCTCCGCCTGCTCCTATCTGCCTGCTTCCCCCTACCCACAAAACACACAAACAAGTCGTCCCAAAGCCGCAGAGATGGTTGACTGGTGATGGCAGGCAGCAACAAGTCCCACGTCTCGTTTTGACCAAAAACTAACTGTAAAAAATGCCGTCAATCTGCAGCTATCTTGCAGAAAAGACAGGAAAAAAGTCACAAAAATGGTTAAGCGGGTAGGAAAATGGGAAACCGGCAAGGAAATGGGATAAAAATGCGGGAAATCGGCAGGAAAAATACCCCCAAGTGTTGCAAATAGGGTATCAGACAGGAAAAGGAAATGCCAATACAAACAAAACCTGAAGAAAAAAAACCAAATAAATGTAATTTACTTCATACAACCATACTTTTAAGGGAAAAACTGAATTTAGCGGGATACGGTGACCACTTCCATTCCGGGAATCCTATTTGCCGTGAAATTTAATCGATAAGAGTCGCAAGTTAAATATAAAACAAACAAAACGAGGAGGAAGTTCGAAAACGCGCTGCTAAAACCCTAAACTCTTCCAATACCGAGTATAATAAGGCGAAAGAAAAATGATCCTACTACTTCCTGTTAATGTTTAAATAAACAGCAAGCCTCCACTCATTTATCTTTTAACGGAAAAATCATTACATTGAGTCGATGATATCCTCTGATAAATTGACAGATTCTATGTAAATATTTTCCTTTCGCACAGATTTGTTCTCTACAATAAAAGTTATTAAAGTTTTCCAAGGTCCCGTAGTCTCAACCAAATGGTAATCTTTGACCTTTTATTCAATTAATACATTTAAATTGATTAAATCAACACTGAATATTAGGTATTTAGATGCAACATGAAGTTCATAAGGAATTTATTGGTCACTTGTTAAAATTCCCTCATAAAAACCTTTAAAAATAAAGGTATTTTTGGTCATTTTGTTATCTTTTTTAATAAATATAAAGTCTATTCGATGGCAAAGATCATCTTTAACATCTTGAATAGAAAGAGGAGGAGAAGGAGAGGTTTCTGCAAAAACGCGACGCTGTCTGTCGCTCTACCTCTGCCTCAGAGTTTGCCTCTACTGATGTTTCGCGCGTGCTCAATGCATTTAAATTTGCTTTTCATTTAACTTTTTTTAATGCATATTTAACATTAATTTGCAACAATTTTAATGGACCTTTTATTTCTCGTGTTTTATCAGGTGCACATGCGCTGCCCATTCTCCCACTCTCTCCCACTCCTAAAAAAAGAGAGCGAGTGAGAGAGAGTACGTGGAGACTTGTCTAGTGATAGAGGGGGGGAGTATAAACTGGGCAGCGCTGGCTGGTGGCCGCATTGCTAAAATTCCATCGCCAGCTTTCTTTTGTAGCCGCGGCCTGCCTTTTGCCCTGCCCCTCTGTTGCTTCAGCCTCCAAAAAGTTGAAGCTGCTGCTGCGCGGCCGCACCCAACAGTAGAGTTCTCTACGCTACGATCTCTGAAGGTCAACGTAACTGTGATGATGGGCAAGGCAGATAGAAATAGAGAGAGAGAGAGGGCAAAAGAGAGGACAAAAAATAATGATGCAGGGGTATGGAGGGTAGGGTTGCGGTGTTCTAAAAACACAGCGATGACGCTTCACTGATTCTAAATAACTGTTAACTCATTTGCATAGATTCCTCCACTCCGCTCCTCTGGCACTCTTTCAACTCTTTGTTGTTGTTTGCGATACCCTTTCACAGAGGGATAGAGAGAGAGAGAGACATGCATTCAGTTCTCTTGGTGTCACATAATTCATATTTGTGGGGAAAAACTTGTAGTATTTCCAAAGATAAGCCCGCAACAAATTCCAGTATTCATACATATGTATACTTATCGCAAGAAGCAGAACCCACTTCCCATTCCCCCCCCCTCCACAGTTTCGTCTGTTTTTATTAATATTGTCATTAGCACGAAATCAATGCCGAAAAAATGTATGAATAAAAAAAACCCAACAAGAATGAGAGACGACAAATTGGACAGCAAAATAACAGGTTGAGTGAATGCCCATTAGCCATAAATGATGAATATTATTTGGGGTATATTAGTTTGGTTGCGAATTAGAGCCGACGAACAGAGACAATTATATTTACAACAATCTTTATGTGAGAATAAACCATTACTGTGGTATTTGAGAAATTCTAGGGTATCCCACATATCGTACTCTGCAAATTTAACACTTTTCACCTTGTTCTTTGCGTTGTTCTTTTATGCTGCTGAATTTTGCAGACGAGTGCTGTCGCTCTCTCGCTCTGTCGCTCTTTGGGACAAGCTTATTCAGTAGCATCTACACGTACATGAGTAGACGCTGTCTCTTGTTTCAGTGTATTTCCGTGATGTTCTCTTGTTTTACTGTTGACCACAATTACATATGGATAGCTAAGGTACAGTGCTTATAGATATCAAGGTATTGGCACGTTTTCACGTATGTACATTTATACATATGTGTGTATGTGAATGAGAGGAGGCGTGGCTCTGGCGGGAAGGCTGTAAAAGGTAGATCTCGCCCCCCGCTACGGGCTCATATTGCACTTTACACTCATTTTGTTATTTTAGTCTCATGTGATTTGGATATGTACAGCTACAGCTTCTTCCACTTTAACTCTATGCTCTCGCCATCATTTCGACTCAAAACAAGACTCCGGAGAGACAAGACAGAGCTCACGAGCTTTAGACGAGAGAGCGAGACGCGACGCGACGCTGCTTTCGTGTTGCGTCAAAGTTCAAGGTGTAAAAAATACGATAAATCTTTCCAAAGTACGAAACGTGTGTGTGACGTTAACAGCGTCGTTGATGCCTTTTTAGAAATTGCTCAAAACCTGAGCTCATCATCATCATGATCTTCACCGTCATCATCGTAGCCTTAGCCTTAGCCTCATATTATCATTGCAGTCGTCGTATCGCACACATTTAAAAATAGTCAATTATTAATTGAAGAAATGACTAATTGTACAATTGATTGTTTGAGATTTGTCCGAAGGTAAAGTGGAAGTCGCTTCGAAAATTAATTTTAACTGCGAATTGAAAATGGAATCTTGTGTGAGTGTGTGTAGGGAATGAGTCAGGTGTCAGGTGGTTTTTTCCCGTGAAATTCATTTAAATTAAAGCGAAAAATACAAAGATTGAAAGTTAAGATTCTCAAATGCTTGAACAAATTCAACTAATGCGAGAAGATCTAAGATCGCGAGATCTGTAAGAATCGCAAGCGCTGGCATTTACAATCTGATAAATAGGATAATCTTTTGACCATCCAAGGACCTTATGGAAATTATCGAAAGGATATAATTTTTATATGTTTTTAAATGAAAGATTCCCAGCTGTATCCTATGATTCTTATCCGCTTTCCCAGTGAGATCTACCGATATACATACATATGTATGAATGATCATCTGGCAAAACGGCGGATGTGCCATGCAATTAATCAACACTTCCGCTGCTTTTACAACACTGCATTGTCATCCCTCTCTCTGTCTCTCTGATTTACCTTGTGTCTGCGGTCTCCCTCCTCTCACCTTTTTTTTGTAATTTTTTTTATCGGAATGTAATCATCTTTCAGCAGCAGAAAATTTAGTTGCCATTGGCTCTTGTGTTTTACTATTTTTAATGTGGTTTTAATGGAAACAATTTTTGTTCGTTTCGTTTTCGTTTTTTGTTTTGTTCTTTTTGCTGCCTGTGTGCACATTTTCATTAACGCTTATTTTGTTAATGGCTTTTTTTTCCGAGATCTAGAGGTCTCGGCCTCCGCCTATCTCTGCATACATTTATGTACTCGTAAATCAATCAATCAAAACAGAATATTGGTCAAATGGAGATGTGTGTAGGTCTGGTCTGATGGCGATTGATAGGTAAATAGTATTTCAATTGTGATTACTTTTGCTTTTCTTTTTTGCAGTAGAATAGAATATTTAATTGAAGGCCAGAAAAATTAGATTTTGAATTAAGTTGACTGCATGTTAGTTATGGGAAAAACACTGGGCACAGCAATTTAACTAAACTTTATCTAACTAGGTTACAAAAATATGATCAAAAGAGTATCGATAAGTTGATGGCAAAATTAAGGATCGTAATTAAGGGGGAAAAAAAACGTAAAAGAATGGCATTCTTAAAATAAGAACAACTATTGAGTTAATTCTGCTTTATTGCTTTAAAACATTCATCAAATTGTTTTGTAAATTATAACTTATAATGCAAATATTTGCTTTACAAAAAAGATGCCATTCATTGATTTAATGAGCAAAATCTCGTATGAATCATGAATCGACAACAAGGCTATTTTTATTCGTTTGATGGGATTCCTTAACTTAACTTTGACATGATCTAATGTGCTCTGTGTGTGCTCTATGACTCGAATGACTCTAATTTTTAATAAAGTTTATAAGTCAAGACAACAATTGGTTGGTTGGGGGGGGGGGAACGCGATGCAGAGAGGTGAACGATGAGTGCACATTAACGTATGCATAACCTCAAAAGCTCAATGTCACGCATATTATTTACTCTTCTACCTTCAGGCGGAGTAGAGTCGTCGCAGCCTTAGTCGATTCGCAGTCGTATCTCTATGCCCGTCCCCCACTCGTCATCGCATATCTATTGTCTCTATTTTAAATGTGGAATGAATGGGGGCCCCTCCGTCGCCGTCGTTTAGTGCTGCTAATAATATTTGCACGAGTGTTTTGTGGAAGGTAAAAATGAAATGAAATTAGCTAACAAGCAAAGGCTGTCTATACCTCTCTGCTCTACCGGTCTCTCTCTCTCTCTCTCTCTCTCTCTCTCTCTCTCTCTCTCTCTCTCTCTCTCTCTCTCTCTGTCTGTCATAAATAGGTTGCAAATAATACACGAACGAGGGACATACCACTCTGAGTGTCTCTATGTGTGTTTATTTCGCTTTCGTATCTCTGTTGCATCATAAAACATGCCTCGACGCACACACAGTGCATGCAAATTGTCTATGTTTCATAACACACCATGGATCGGATCGGATTGGGTTATTGTCTTTCCGTCTTTTCGTCATTTGTCTTTCCATTCCCATTCCATTGCGAATCGCTATAATAATTGTCAAAAATTGAAAACGAAAGCATTTACCCAACAAGTGGGCGACGTTTTTTTTGTGGCCCAATAAATCAAGAGCTCGCGGATGAGTAATTTACATGCCTTCGGCGGTGGCGACTGTACCTCTCCCATACGGAGGGAGTACTCATGCAAAGAATACAATCTCTGGGGGCCGCTGGATAACTGGTTTTTTTTTGTTTGCTGTTTATTTCTTACTGATACGACAAGTTGTAGTTTTGTTTTTGTTTATTTGTTTTTTGAATGTTTTTAGCGATGATTAATACCCGTTAGTATTTTGCAAACCTGTAGAATGTGTGCCGCAGCTGGTGTTGAGCAATGGTTGTGGCATTTAAGATGGGAATTTCCTTTTGGTATTCATTAATTGCATGTAGTTGGGGAATAAATCCAACAAAATTGAGTGGCTAATGCACTTTGGCAGACAAAAATGGTTTTAGTTTTGCATTGGCAATTGCCGAAATTTCTTTACACTTACAAATCCCTTCGATAAAGATCTTTTGAGGCAAAATATTAGAATTATTATAAACCTACAAAACGCTTTGCTAAAATGCTTGCAAAAACAAAGTGTTGGTATATGCAATAAATACAGATTTTTCTACCAATACTTGTTGGAAAAAAATAATTATGGCCTGTACTTAAGCATTCATAACATTTACCTCAATGCACTAAAGAATAAAATCTGATTAAATTTCCGGCATGTGCGGCCATCGACTATTTATCGATTCGATGACGATGTCTTCGATGACACAACATGCGACCCAATTGTCGTTTCCCTGACGCTCGCAATGTACCCAATTCGTGTTTTATTTGTACTGAGTTTTCTGTAGTGTTTGTTCTGTTTTGTAGTACAAGATATCCGACCGCCCTATCACTGGAGCAGCAAAAGCTGAAAGAGGAGGAGGTGGCTCTGTTTCATTCCATGCTTTTGGTTGGTGCCTATTTGCCAATTTCTAATTGTTTTCAAGTCTGAGAGTGTGTGGGTTCGCTCGTACGTTCTTCTGATTATTCTAGGTATGAGGAATATAAAATATTTTTAGGCCGATTGCCACATGCGAGACCCAAGCGACACACGCATGTGTGTTTCCAGATAAGATATGCACATGATATTCACCCGCAGTGTGTGTAAACGGCAGGCCCAGAGCCTAGGGGCCGGGGAACGGAAGTGGCTTTGACACAACATTAACTTGAATTTTACTACAATTGTTGTGCGTCTGTCGACGAGCCACACACAAATCGTGCACTCTCATTTTGATTGCCACAGCAAAATCAGACGGCAGGCGGCAATCGGCAGTCGGTAACCGATTTACAATCAAACACACACAGCAGTTGCGTTGCGGTCAATCAAGTAGGAATGCAATTATATTGGCTTATCAATCGTTTCGAAATTGCTTGATATAAAATGGTTTCAATTGGTTGCAAATGATGGTAAAGAAGGAATCCTCCTTGGCAATGTTCATAAGATTCGCTACACAAATTGTACCTAAAAGCAGCGTTATCGTTGAAAGTCCAAAGAGAATGTGGCATACGACTGCCACTGAAACTTTTGTTTAATTTGTAATCTAATTAAGATTATCAATTCAATAACAATAAACAATTCTGGGTTAAGTACTCATATTATTTTTTGTCCATACCAAAATTATGATGCTTAGTTTTCCCTAAAACTTTCCATTGATTGAGTCCAACCAACCAACCGATCCACCATTCAACTCAACGTTCATTTTGTCAAATGCCCTTCACCACTAACCAGATGATGATAAACCAACAAACAGTTTTCTCTGTCAGTCTGTCTCTTGTGTTTTGTTTTTGTATTTGGATTTCGGGGTGTGCGTGTGTTTTGCATAACAATTGACAAAAACAATTAGCGGCAATCTGCGGGATGTATCGTGTATCGATACGATAGTGAGCTTACATAATACGAGTATCAGCCAGCCACGAATATTATTGTCAGGGGATGGCATGGAATGGGATAGGATGATCGAGCCAACAATCAGAAGTACTCTGAAAGCCACGTTAACCCATTCCTAAGGCAAGTTATCTCTTCTAGTCGCATAAACTTTGAAAGACACGAAAAAATGTAGAAATTATGTAGATTTGTGATTGTGTACTCTGATTAATTGATAAACCGATTTGGCTCTGAAGTTGCCCAAATTTGCAGTGTTAAAAACCAACTCAAGTGTTGGGCAAGTAATGGAAACCTCGACTTTCGTTCGAAAAGCAACCGTTCATTCGCTAAGAACATTTATGTCTATGACTTGGCGAAATAATATCATGAGAAAGAAGGCAAAGAAATGTCATGACAGGCAGCAGGAACAAAAAAAACGAACCAACGATATCCCGTGAATAAACATACGTGTAGAGATCTGAGGCGGGAAATGCTTAATGTATTTGCGTGCTGTGTTAATTGTGGCAGCGCTGGGCAACGATGTCTGATGTCTTCCTATTAGATTCCCCCGCTCAATGGGAGCGGTGTCTCCTCAACATACTAAATTCTCACCCTCTTCGCCTCTCGCTCGGCTGTCTTTCTGTCGGTGTTTCTGTCACACATATTATATTTTCTTTACGTGCGCGATTCCCTTTGTCGACGGTATCTGGAACATTTAAGGCTAATTTGCTTCATTAAATTGTCACATTTGTTGTTATGCCTTTTCTCGACGTCAAGCTGATGAATGATTCTGCTGCGGCCCCAAAAGGGTATGCTCGACCAAACGAAATAGTGGATGAGCGGCAAGCTCTCCCAGGAATGTTCCATTCTACTCCAAGGGGTATTTTCCATTCCAAAATTGTATTTTGACTTCTGTTGAAGGTGCCACCAGTTGATAAATGGCTCTGTAGCTTGTGTATGTCTTTCGGTTTTAATTAGATAAGCAGGGAAATATCCTCTGAATATATTCCATTCTAGTGTCCCTGCTGTTTGTGTTTCCATTTCCATGGCCTCTGATTTTCATTCATAAAAGTATATGCATCTTCTATGTACACAAAATATAGTTTACTTGGTCAGGCATATATTTTTTTAGCTTTTTCTTTGCTGTGGATACCGCCGCTTGATTGCCTTCGTGGCAGCGCATTTAATTATTGAAAATGTGGAGGGGGAAATCAACGTGCCATGAAAACAGCATAAATACCATGAAACCAGAAAGAAGCGAGTGTTTAGGGGGAGCGAAGTTGGGGATACACTTGAAAATTTATAGATTTTAAATGTTTTCTCTGTTTTTTGGAATGGCTATATCCTATGGTCCATATATCAAAAAGGGATCATGTTGCTAAAACACTTTTCCTTCACATTGGATTATTTGGTTAAAATGTGCATTTGATTTGGATAATTGTGACAAACATTTGTCTGCCTTGACAAACACCAGTGCATAGTCGACGTAACCCTCTTTGAGGCTGGATAAATAATTGTTTGAAAATTAAAAGTCAAACAGAAAATGAACGCCAAAGTGGAAGAAGAAATAATTTTATTTGCTGCTCATTTAATATGATGGGGCTTTCTGGTCGAAAGAGAAACCGAGAAACCCCAAAGGAAAGTAAAAGCAGAAAGAGATATGGCTACGATGGTACGGCTGTATGATGGCTGTGTGTTTGGACTTTACTTGCAAGTAATTTTGATGGAATGGATTTTAAAATGCGTTGCGTTGTGCGCATAGCATACGCAATAGCCAACCAGCCAGCCAGCCAGCCAGCCAGCCAGTCCAGTTGTCGAGTTGTTGTCCAGTCGCGTCAGGTCTTTGTCGTTTATTTCGTGTGCGTGTGTCATCCATCGAAGCGATGGCTGTGTTCCGGTGGTCAAACAATAAACGTGATTTCTGTTGGCTCTCTGCGTTTTCCATTTCTGTTTAAAGCTGAACTCATTAATGTAGTTAATGGATATTAAACACAAACCGGCCGCACAAAACAATGCTCTTAAGCGGTGGGGGGGAATCAGCAGGAATCTCGCTGTTTGGAGACACAAAACAGACAAGAGAGACAGAGAAGAGAGAGAGAAAAGCTAAACAATTATTATGTAAACGTTTGTGTTTTACTGACTGAATTATTTGTGTGGCAGAAGGAGGTGGAGGAGGGGCAACAGAGGGCAGGAAAATAATGGTCTGTAAAGCCATTCATTAACCAAAAATTATAATAACGCTAGAGTTGGGCAGTTGCAGCAGCGCATTGGCCGCATTGTTACAGTTCAATTGCATTTTCTAACAGTGTTGTAAAGTTCGAAAGAAGTGTTATTGTCTTACAAAGCAGAAAATAAATTGACAGTTAGCTAAGAGCTCTAGCTTCAAAAGTTATGATTCAAGAACCAAACAAAGCTCACAAACGCAACATTTTCTCTACTGTTAAGTGCATTTTTAATACAATTCTCAGTGTTGTCAAGTGCCAAAAGGAGAAGAACGCATGCGTGCGTTTTCGTACAATGATTGTACATTTTACACGACATTCAAATGGAAATGGAAACTAAAAGATACAAGTTGAATTTGCCAAATCATTTCCGCCCAAGCGGCAAGATAAAAGATATCACAGAGAGGAGGAGGAGGAAACGAAGGAAGGGAGAGTAAATTCTAAATTAAATTTAAAAAACCAAATAAAATTGCAATTAAGTTACGAGGAAATGTACATATGTACATAGATATGTGCGGCATAACACCAGCGATATAGAGAGTACAGGATGCACTTAATCACAAGTTTCATGGCTTCAGTTTTGCTTTGTTGTGATTCATTCTCCACTCGATTGAGCGCGGCAACAGTAACCGTCATTTTTGGCTGGGAGACACGTTTCCCCGTGGCATTCTCTCGCGAATCAGTCGAAAGGAATTTCTGTGGCTTGTTGATTAGCGCAAAGCGAACGCTAACAGCAAAACCATTCAGAAGCAGGCATGAGCTCATTTAGTTTACGTTTTGTATTTTTATTTTTTATTTGGATACATGTGGAGTGCCACGAGGAGGGGAGTGGAGTGGAGGTGAGTGGAGTGCTGTGTGCTGTGTGCTGCGCTGCGAAAGCCCTCTTCAAGTTCACGCGCTGGCGATAATAAATGCCGCATGATGTCATAATTTTTGTGCGCCCGAAAACCCAACAGAAATCATCATCTTATAATATGATTTATTTGCATTTCATAGGAAGTAACAGAAGAAGAATAAAGGGTACAACTACTTAGGTACTTGCTACATTCTGTGAATGGATTCAATGAGAGAAATATACGATTCGTTGCAACTAACATTGACGTCATGTGGCTTGTGCCCCCAATCGTATCTGATCTCTGGTGCCACCACAAGTTTAAATGTCAAATTGTAAACGAGATTTAATTGGATTTTCGCACATGTGTATATTATTTGGGAGGCCATATTCCATATTCCTCCATTCCCAAAAATAGCATTTTTGCGCCGCAAGTGCAAACAAACACTTTGAAAAATCAAATGAATAAACACTTGAAAGATTGCGTCAAAATGTTGAAAAGAACATTTACCTTTTATAGGAGAAGCTTTTTATGGGGCTTCAAATGATGTAGAGTTGCAAATATCACTCGTAGTGTTGAACAACGCATTTGGAAATGTATTTTATAGCATAAAATGCTGAATTAAGACTTTTGGCAGCTATGTTTAAACACAAGGAAGGAAGTTTTAGGAAGAAGTCTCTGAACACGCTTTGGTTTAGCTGCAAATCGAATGCTCACGAAATTTAAGAATGCTCAAAGCCACTTTGCAAATTTGCACTCTAACTATAATTCCCCATAAATAAATGACATACATAAATATACATACAGACAGATGTATATATATTTATCACGTGCTCGCCTTGTGGTTATATCTAGGGCCTACATACATATGTACAAATAAGGTCTATAATGATATTTATGATTTCAACTGGCACTTTGACAACAAAATGCACCCAGAAACCCCCCACACAAATGTCCGAACTCGTGTGACAGATGGATTGGTGGAATGATGGATATATGTATACACGTACACTATATTTTGTGTAGCGTTCAAAGTCTCTCCTCCGTCAAACATTTATTTTGTCGTTGGGTTCTTAAATTGATAAAAGCGAGCACCATTTCCTAATGGGCGGAAATGGTCGAGGGGTTTTTGGGCGATTCAAAATTCACTCAAAAATCACGAAAAGTATCGCAACTTTCATGCCACACAGATAAAACGTTTGCCAACCCAAAATAAATTAAAGAGTGAATTTGCATTTCAAATTCACAAAACTAAAGTTAATTTTTTGATGCATTTTACAACCTGTCTCTCAGCAAGCAACATTGTCTTTCTATCAATTGGATGGTACTTTTGAGCACTTTATCACTGATTCATCGCCTGAGTATCTTCTTTTGTTTCGGAGAGCTCTGAGTAATAATTGCTCTACAAATCATATAAAAAGCTTGACTGTGATTCTCTTATGGAACAGTTGGTGGCAGTCCCTTCGACTCTTTGGTGCTTTTCGTTTACTGAAACTAATGAAATTTATTTTATTTTATTGTTTTGTTTGCAGTTTGAGACTCACCTTCAAGCACTAAACGAAGCAACGAAGAAGCCAAACACGAAAGAACCTCCAAGAGGACTCCCCTAACAACAGCATTTCGCTTTCCCCCCAACAGTAAAGGAAAAGAAGCCGGAAAATGTCTCCAAAAGCGGTAAGTGTCTCAAAAAGAAATAAGAAACAAAATATGAAACTTATTACCATAAGTGACATAATTTGAAAAGTAAATCCCACACGTTTGGGGCCTTAAAATAGAATTTAAAAAAAAACCAAGGAGGACGACCATTGGCAGGCGCGTTAAGACGCGTCACTACCTTTATACCCAGTAATCGATCAGGCATGGATCGACTCTAAAATTTGTCTAGAATAAATATACTTTAAGGGGTCGAAAAATGTTCCTCTTGTGCGTTATTCCTATCACTTGGATCACAACTCTTCGAATTCCGGGACATTCCATGTTGTCCCCCCTAAGTCTTAAATAATCAACCAAAACTAAACCATAAATCAGAAGACAGAAGAGCAACACACTGATTCCCAAGGCGGAAAACCTGATAGAGACGAAAATAGGTATTTAGTGGTAAATTAACTATAGATTATGGGTGCTATTATGTCTGCCATCAGGTGTGCGGTTCTGGTTATCAAAACACTCTTCCAAACGAGCGTACTGCCGGCTGTCTGCAATTGTCGTCCAAACGAGATCCATCTCCTAATTTAGTTTCAGCAAATCGATTGAAAGTGTGGAATAGGGACGTCATTGCACCGGACTGACGTCTTGATAATTTAATTTATTGGCAATATTTTTTATCAATTGTATTATTTTTTGTGGGGTGAAAGATAGCCCCTCGAAGACGTCATTTCATGTGACGGCATAAAAATACACACACACACAAGGCACGTAAACATTGTGAAAAAACTTGACCATGGCCCTGCGACGACGACTCCTTCCCATGATTCGTTCCTTTCTGTTTGATTGACGGCAGCGAGAGATATCTAGATCTGGTGAGCGAGAGATTCAGTAGATGGGAATGGCGCAGGAGTGGCTCCATGGGTAGTCGGTGCTTATCGGTAGACGATGACAACTTTTAAATGCCTTTTTTGATTACTTTTTTGTATCGCTCGCTGATTGATGGATGGCATGGAGCGATGGATTTTTGGGGTCACTAATGCGATCCTCATTGGCCGATCATGTGAATGAAGGAAAATGGCAAAACAAACAATAAAGAGACAATTTCATCGAGTCACGCGACACCCGATATCTCCTTAAGTATCTTTGTATCTTATGCAAAATATATGTAGAAGGAAAAGGGTCCCATCCAAATAAATGCTTCCACTCGTAGGGGCACTCACTGTTACGATAATCCCCATCTACATTTTTGTACTGGGTTAATCCCCATCATCTTCAATATAATCCCTTAACTTCTGGGCAATTCCCCTATCTGTATAGTTGATTTATTCTTATCGCTTCGAAAGAAAACGCTTTCCCCGAGACTAAAGTATGCACCCAAGTGGCAGTGGAATCATAACTTTCCCTTTTTCCACTGCCCAGTCTATATAGTTTTTCACATTCATCGTTTTGCCATCACTTCACTCTCTATAACGAGTATACGATTATATACACACATACACTCGCTGTGTGTTGGGGTTGGTTGTGCGGTGTGTGGTGTGGGGCGGGGGGTGGTTCAGTGGGTTAATTGCTGGCTTCAATAAAAAATCGAACTGACAGGTAACGCGGCGCATGATTGACGCTGATTTGTTTGCCTTACTTCGGGGCTGGCTCTATCTATCTATCTTTATGTTGACCTCTACGGTCACCATCTGACAGACAGACAGACGGATAGACACTTAACTGCCAGTCAGAATGCTGAATGTTGAGGCAGTGTCAGGTTTTCCCTTTTTCTGTTTTGTTTTGTGTTGTCTAATTTTAGATGCATAATTAACATGCAATTTGACAAACGGAACAACGGCGATGACGATGCCCCCAGGGCAGCCCCCCTCTCCCGTTGGGCGAACGCAAATTTAGTTCAATTTTTATTTTGCTTTGTTTTTCCAGCATTTTCTTTTGCCCCCACAACGGCTTTCTTTACTTCTGTCTTTTCTATCTGCTTCGGTTTGCTGTTGGGCTTACAAAACATGCCTCGAATTTTCCATTTTCCTCAGTTGCCGCTGGACAACAGAACCGTATCGAACATTGTTGCGTCCGTCGCTGCTGCTGCTGCTGCTGCTGCTGTTGCATTCGCGCTTTGTTTGTGTTCCCCTTTTTCCACGACACGCGCAACACATTATTTTTTGCCGAAAAAAAGCGCTATCAAAATTCAAAAGCTACTGAGAAACCCTTTCGCGCCCAGAATGGTCGTCGTCTCCGACAGCCGTGTCCGTATGCCCCGCTACGGCGGAGTCAGCGTTAAGCGGAAAACGGTTCGTGTTTTCTTTTGTCTTTTCTTTTTTTTGTTGAGTGTAATCTTGTGCTGCTTTTGCATTTTTAGGGTTTCCGTTTTAAGAAACAACGCAAGAACCGAATCTGTAAACACTCTTTACAAATGAACGAAAAATATCGATTGGGGAGTTGCTTTTTTCCGAATGATTTTGTTTCCTCATGAGATTTATGATATAGTAAGAGACAAGTTGTGATTGCAACATAAAAGGAGGCGAAGAGGGAAGAGCTAAAGAGCAATTTACACTAAAATATATTTTAATAGTAAAATATTGCAAAAAAGTATAACATAAAAATTAAAATATGTGTTAAAAATAAAATATAAAATAATTCAACAATATAAATAAAATAAAAAAAATAACCCATGGATAATAAATAATAATACAAAAGAAAATAAACAAAATGATTGAATTATTTATTTAACAAAAAAAAAACCATAAAGTTCAAATGAAAATACATAAAAATTGAACAATTGCATAGATAAAAAGGTTCTATACTTTCCTAGAGACTTTCCTGACGACTTTCCACAGAATCAGAATGATGTACAGGGTGCATTCCGCTGAGTCATGTGCTGATTTGTTTACCTACTGCTTAAATTAAAATACCCTACTTTAAAGGGTATGTGGGAAAAATCAAGTCATGTTTTTTTTTTAACTCGAACAGAACTGGTTATGCTCCCAACTTCCGTTTCGGTGGATGGCGGGTTTCTGCTGGTATTATGTGCTTCCATTCGGTGGACAGACCCGACCAGACCAGATCAGACCGCCCATTGGACATGGGGAAATGGACGGGGGAGAGGGTGCGGCGTGACTGACTCTCTGCTGAACAGAAGGAAACAACGCAACAAAACGGCACAGCAACGTTGTTGCATTAACCCAAAAACGTTAATTGGATTGAAATGAAAAACGTTTTCAATTTCCTAGCATTGTGTCACGTTTGATTTGCATTCACCGACTGGAAAACAAAGGCAAAAAGTAAACACAAAACAAAAATAACAAATGGGACAAACGATGACAAACAAAACAATCACAAAATGGGGGGATCCATGGGTGCTCCTCCATTATGTGATGAAATTTGAGTAGAATTTTTGCATATAATTCTATGATATATCCCCGTTTAAAAGTAAACCCAAAAGTCGCTGCAGATCGAGCTTGCCGCTCGTTTTCTTCCACCAGTCTTTGACAGACAGAAATTTGTGAAATCTTCTAGGATGAAATCATTTAAGACACTTCTCAGTGATCCCAACGATTGAAAACCAATTTGTATATCAGTTAAAGGCAAATAAAAGACTAGAGAGAAACGAAGCGTAAAATCCATTAAGAAAACGAGTAAAACAAGTGTCCTCTTTCATCTTAGTTCTTGGAATCTTGAGAAGCAGTAAAAACTTGCTTAGAAATCTCGAGTTCTTGAGTGTTCTTCTGCTCTGAAATATTTCACCTGTACTCACCGCCCACGAGGAATAAAGAGAGTGAGAGAGGGAGCATGGCCCATTTTCCAATCCTATTCTGCAAACAAGTTCTTGGCTTTGAATCGAATTGAGAATTAACTCTGTTGCCATTTATCGATAATCGTGCCATGTTCTGCTCTGCTTGCGTAGATTAACTGGACACGGCGTCATACAGCATGTGGCATGTGGCGTTGTGGGGGGGGGCACGTGTCATTCTGATCGGCTGGTGTTTCTGTTTCTGGATTGGTTTCGGTTTGGTTTGCATAAGGCTGCATCGCCAGCTTTCGACTCGGAACGCACGTTTTTGCAAGGCGCGCAAAAGGAAAGCTGGCGGAAAAATCACGCTCTAGCGAGGGAAAAGCAACAGCAACAACAGAAATCAAAAAGAAAATCAATCAGGCATGACACCCAAAGCTAGCAACAGAACGTACGAGAAAGAGTGTGACGCAGCCGACCGACTGTCCGGCTGGACAGCGCTGCGGGTTATACAAGTTGACAAAACACACATACAGAAAGAATGAACAGAGAGAGAGCGTAATGTGTATCTGTATCGGTGTATCTGTGTGTATTTTGTCACTTGACCAATTTTCCCACTGGGTGAATGAGGGGGGAATAGATCATAGGTGACTGAGTTGACTATGGACGGGAGCCAGCCCCTCCGCACGGTCAATGCGCATAAAGCTAAAAAACTGTGTGGCAACTGTACTTCACACTACTATAATGCAAATGCGCAATGTTACCCTCACAGAAAGGGTAAAAGTTTAGAGGGAGCACAGAGTTCCTTTCGCTTATGGGAAATTTTAATTGAGATTTATGTATGTTTTTTTGTTGCAAAACAATTCTAAGTAAAAATATTTGTCTTCTTTTGCAGCTGAATGTGCGCGTCACGACAATGGACGCCGAACTGGAGTTTGCCATCCAGTCGACGACGACGGGCAAACAACTGTTCGATCAGGTAGTCAAGACGATCGGCCTGCGTGAGGTTTGGTTCTTTGGTCTTCAGTATACCGACTCCAAAGGCGACTCCACATGGATTAAGCTGTACAAAAAGGTAAATTCAACTATGCAAAAATCAATGACAAGGATACAATTAAAAGAGTAAAGTGCAATTCAGAAGATTTACAATTTTACTAGGAATACATTTTGATCAATCATCGTATCCATTTTCATTTGGAAATAAAATAGAATCTTCCAAAAGAGAACCACTGACAAAATGTCGGGAAAACGTCAGAAAAATAATGTAAACTATTTATAATATAATATAATTATTATATAGCCAGAATCGCCGGCCATAAAGACCATAAAATATTTGAAACGCGTAAAGAAGTATGTGGACAAGCGGACAACAAGCGACAGCAATGGAGTGAATCATTCCGAGACAAGCGAAGAGGATGACGATGCCGATGATATGGTGGGCAGAAGATAGTTCGAATCTAATGACTACCCCCCAAGCGAGAATCCCCTAGAGTATTTTGCTAGATAGATAAATTTCTGTAGAGAGTATTGCTTCAGGAAGTATTTTGCTCAGATGCAGATTTGAGGCTGTTACTTTCCTGTGTTTACTAATAAGATCTTTTGTCTGTGTATAATTATTTATGCTGCCTAAAAAGACTGGATCAATGCCGTTCTCCACATGGGTAATGAGAAGAGAGTCAAGCTTGTCCATTCTACTCATCTCCAGCCGTTCTAGTCCGTTTTTGATTAATGATACAATTGTTGTTGCTTATTTTTGTAGGTCATGAATCAGGATGTGAAGAAGGAGAATCCATTGCAGTTCAGATTCCGTGCCAAATTCTATCCGGAAGATGTTGCCGAGGAGCTCATACAGGACATCACATTGCGGCTGTTCTATCTGCAGGTGAAGAATGCCATATTGACCGACGAGATCTATTGTCCGCCCGAGACGTCCGTACTGCTGGCCTCGTATGCGGTTCAGGCGCGGCACGGTGATCACAACAAGACCACCCACACAGCCGGTTTCTTGGCGAACGATCGTTTGCTGCCGCAGCGGGTGATCGATCAGCACAAGATGTCCAAGGACGAGTGGGAGCAATCGATAATGACCTGGTGGCAGGAGCATCGCAGCATGCTGCGCGAGGACGCCATGATGGAGTATCTGAAGATTGCCCAAGACCTGGAGATGTATGGCGTCAACTACTTCGAGATCAGGAATAAGAAGGGAACTGACCTCTGGCTGGGCGTCGATGCCCTCGGCCTGAACATCTATGAGCAGGACGATCGACTAACGCCAAAGATTGGCTTCCCCTGGTCCGAGATCCGGAACATCTCCTTCTCCGAAAAGAAGTTCATCATCAAGCCGATCGACAAGAAGGCCCCCGACTTTATGTTCTTTGCCCCACGCGTTCGCATCAATAAGCGAATCTTGGCCCTCTGCATGGGCAACCATGAGCTGTACATGCGTCGTCGCAAGCCCGACACGATCGATGTGCAGCAAATGAAGGCGCAGGCGCGCGAAGAGAAAAATGCCAAACAGCAGGAGCGGTAAGCGTTGAACTCTATTTAACTCGAATCGTAATCCTAATCCTAATCGATTCCTTTAACTCTCTATTTCAACAGCGAAAAGCTTCAACTGGCGCTGGCCGCTCGCGAACGTGCCGAAAAGAAGCAGCAGGAGTATGAGGATCGCTTGAAGCAAATGCAGGAGGAGATGGAGCGCTCGCAGCGCGATCTGCTCGAGGCACAGGAGATGATCCGACGGCTGGAGGAGCAGCTGAAGCAGCTGCAGGCCGCCAAGGATGAGCTCGAGCTGCGCCAAAAGGAACTGCAGGCGATGCTGCAGCGCCTCGAGGAGGCCAAGAACATGGAGGCCGTCGAGAAGATCAAACTCGAAGAGGAGATCATGGCCAAGCAAATGGAGGTGCAGCGCATCCAGGACGAGGTCAACGCCAAGGACGAGGAGACCAAGCGTCTGCAAGACGAAGTCGAAGAAGCTCGACGCAAGCAGGTCAGCAGCAAATCCTCTGCAATTATATCTATATCTACGTATATCTCTCTGCCTGACCCAATTTGATAAGCACTTTAATCAGAGGTTCCAAAAGGCAGGGCCATATTTTTGATAATAGAAATTATTTGGGTAATGCGATTGTTAAACGTGATTAAATTGAGAGTGGCAGCAGTCCATAAACGGAGTGGAGTCCATTCGATAAAAGAAGGCAGATTCAAGAAGCTTCCATGCGCTATATACACAATTATTATTCCATGATTTAACTTGAAGCTCCCTGAAAAACTCCTGAGAAACTTGCATTCTCATTTCATTGATTTTCGAATTCTATGTTCAAAATTGAAATAAATAATTTGTTTTTGCAGGCTGAAGCTGCTGCCGCATTGCTGGCTGCATCGACAACGCCGCAGCATCATCATGTGGCCGAGGATGAGAACGAGAATGAGGAGGAGCTGACGAATGGCGATGCCGGTGGCGATGTATCACGCGACCTGGACACTGACGAGCATATCAAGGATCCCATCGAGGATAGACGCACGCTGGCCGAGCGCAATGAGCGCCTTCATGATCAGCTTAAGGTCTGTTATTGAATCAAAATCTCATTAAATTTGTATCTCTATTGAATATTTTATTGTTTTCTTTGTCCAGGCCCTGAAACAAGATCTGGCGCAGTCGCGGGATGAGACGAAAGAGACGGCAAACGATAAGATTCATCGGGAGAATGTGCGTCAGGGACGTGACAAGTACAAGACGCTCCGCGAGATCCGTAAGGGCAACACAAAGCGTCGCGTTGACCAATTCGAGAACATGTAAAGAAGCAGCTGCATGCACGCACCGCAAGCCCCGACTCTCGGACTCTCTTTAAAAGAAGAGGGAGATGGACAGTGAAGAGGAGTCTCCAAAAAGAAAGAGAAAGATATAGAAAGCAGAAAGAAGAACAGAAGAAGCAGAAGAAAAAGAAACAACAAATATAATTCCGGTCGTTGCGACGATGACCCCCTAAAAACTACAACATATATCCGCAAAAATTCTATTCAATCCTGAAAATTGCGTATAAATTTCAGATATTCCTTGTTTTCTGAGAAACTTTGTATAGAACAGAAATCCACAGCATAGAAGAACGATAAAACACAGCACACAGATCACAGATAAAGATAAAGATACCCTTTAGACAGAAACACGCCCTCGACAATGACACATCTTTGTGAAAGGACAATCAATCAATAGATTACAGTCGAACACACACCAACAATCACTTCAATCAATCAACCAATCAATCATGAATATTTCTCATTTTGAAATACGAGAAAACACACAGAATATAACATACAGAAATTAAACCACAACTACAACTACAACAAAACTACAATTATTTGCATTTTTTCCCCCGTTATAATTATTATTTTTATTATTATATAATTACTATTTTTTTTTAAATTTGTATAATTAAATAAGAACTTGATTTATTGTTTCTTACAAATAACTTGAGAAGAGAGCAAACAAAACAAAAACAAACAACAGAGAAACAAAAAATATATTAAATAAAATATTTTTTCTTCTTTAATACTATTTTTGTTTTGAAAGAAAAAAGAAAAAAAAACAACAACAAACAAACGAAACGCAAGAAAACCATCAAAAACTATTGTGAAAAAAACCAAACAAAAAGTTTTTAAATTATATAATAAAAATGTAAAAACAACAAGCAATTATTTCAAAACATGTCGGAATGAAAACTTTTCGTTTGTTAGAAAATGTTTTTTAGGAGCTGTGGACGCAGCTCGATCGTTCCTCAATGATAGCAAGCAGTCGAACGAAGATAGCTCCTAGAACAGCAATGTTTTTTATACCCGGTACTCAAAGAGTTAAAGGATATATTAGATTGTGTTTGAAACAAAACAAAATTGGGGCGATGACAGTTTAAATTTTAAGCATGTCAATCGAGCATATTCGATTCAACAGAGTGCCACGTTCCACTAAGGAAGGTTCACTAATTCGTTTGGTTATGCTACAAATTAAACCAAATTGCTACAACTAAAATCTTAATCGAGAAGTTCGAGTCTATGATTTTTAAAAATCTGGAAGACGATACGAAATAATGCCGATTGTAATGATTCCAAAGTTCCTCTACAAACGAAGTTTGTGCGTTTGAGAATTGTGCTCTAATAAGATGTTCTTGGTACATTTTTGTGGGTGGTCTTGGTGATATTGTATCGGTACCAAAGCTGCACCATTCCTCTAAATAGTCTCAGGTAACCAAAATGAATACCGATTCCATGGTAAGGCGCCATCATTTTCTTGGGCCCTGCCTGTAGTACCGGAAAGGCCTCGAGCTGAAGCTGTCCAACACAAAGGCACAGCATACACAGCACAATTGAAAGAAGATAAAAAGAGGAGGAACGTTGTGGAACGCAAAATTTTACAGATACGGGAACACCAAAAACATAACCATAATGCCGAATTAGGATCAGATCTGATCATTCAATAAAAGCCAGAACTCTTCAATTAATTTGCGGGTCTTGCACCACCTTTCTAGATTTCTTACCCTCGCTCCCATCTATTACTCTTATTGTTTTCGGGCGAGTGAAAGTGACCCTGCCTCAAAGCGTGGCAGAAACTTTAATACTCGCATACGCCTGGCCATCAAGCACGTTGCCGATCATAACTGGTCATCGCCAGGCTGCCAATAAATAAAAAACGCAAGGGTGTCTGATAAATGTAGAAACGATTGGCACTGGCCCAGAGAGCTCTCTCTGATATTTTAATAACTATTTTTATACCCGGTACTCAAAGAGTAAATGGGTAAATATTATTGTATTTGTGGTAAAGAAATGTAACAGTTGTGACGCGTAAAAAACGTCTCTCGCGTTCCTACTAGTTTTTTTTAAATTACATTTTACATTTTTTGTTCATGTTTCTCCAACCGGAGGTTCAGCCATTCCACGAAGTTTAAGAAGTGCCCCCGCAAAATATTTTCTTGCAAACTCCAAACATTTGCAATATTTACCAAATCGTTTGAAGGTCCAAAATCAACTTTTATGCTGTTTTTCTAGCGCTTTATTAATGCAAATATCAGAAGTTGATAACAATAGATACATAAACTATGCATGTACATACACGTATACATATGTATGAATGCATTTATGTATGTATAAATGTATATATATATATCTATTTAATGCACACGGGTATCAGATATCAAATGTATAAAAAAAAATGTAAAGGGGTGTGGGAAGTACCAATCAACCGCGCAACTTAAGATAGCAAAAAAAAAAAAACAAAAAAAAATCCAGAAGCGAGAACGATCCGATCGATTTCTTATTTGTTCTGTTCGCTATTTGATAACATACAATATACAATACGATAATCGTAGGCTAAATCAGTATTATGCATATAATAAAAACACATTTTATCTCTGAAGGCACATAATTACAGGGGCTGGCGGCCGTATTCGAGGCGCATTTTGTGTGGTCCACTCCGTTTGTGGTCCATCGCCGAACTCCTAAAAGGGGTCTGGGGACCATTAATTGAGTATATTAGTTTCAATATCTAAATATACATTTATATTTATATACGTTGCAGTGTCAGTATGTGTGGAGGGAGGGAAATTGGTCCCCAAATGGATTCGTCTCTTAAAATACAAGTGGATATATATATTTCTTTATATCTTTATATATTTATATTCTTTATTCCAATTCGATTAGTATGGACTTCGTTGCACGGTTCTTGCTTCTACGCGAATCTCCTAGTAGGGATTGACGGCAGCCAGACCAACGCGTCCGCCGGAACGGGCAAACACTGGCTCCGCATAGCTGTGACGATAGCCCTTGGGCATGCTGGCCAGGGGCTTTCCCGAGGCGGATGATGAGACTCCACCTACTCCTCCTCCTCCACCTCCACCTTCCGCGGATCTGCCGTTGCTGCTGCTCGGCGTCGGTGCGGGCGAGGGATAGCGCTCGATGTGGTGGCCCCGGGCCGAGCCTGAGCTCGATTTGGTCTCCGACGGCTGCAAGTATTCGCGGGAATGGGCCCGCACCGGATGGCGACCCTGGTGCGGATCCCTCGCCCTTTCCTGCTCCCGCTCGCGGTCTCTGTCATGGCGATAGGGGTCCCGCGACTGCTCTCGGGGCAAAGGAATCTCCTCGCCTCGGCGATTGTAGTCACGATCCCGCTCCCGCTCCCGTTCCCTCTCTCTCTCACGTCGCTCGGGTGCGTGCCGTGACTGCGGCTGAGGCTCCGGCTCCCAGTCGCTGCGGGAACGGGCTCGGGATCGACTCAATTGATTGCGATCGAGATGTGGATTGGGATGTGGCACCTCTTCCTCCTCGCTCCACTGCTCATACGTGGCTGGTGGCTCCACAGAGCCGCGTCTGCGTCGCGAGGAGGATCTATAGGGATCGGGAACGGACGGGGAGACAGTCGTGGGCATATCGCGCTCATCGAGGTCGTAGCGACTGCCCGGGCGCTGCTCCATGGCCCGGAACTTGTCCTTGGCATCATGGAAGCGATCCCGTTGCGATGCCTGGCTGGGTGGTGGCGCCACAAAGTCCCCCCTATCCCTGTCCCTGTCACGTTCTCGCTCCCGCTCGGAGCGTGGCTTGCGTGGATCTGGATTCGGGGGCTCGCCGTATCGCATGCCCGTCGACTTCATCATCTTCTCCATGCTCTGGATATAGGGCAGGCTCTCCGCCTCGCGATATGGATTACGATCCCGCGAATGATCTCGGTCTCGGTCTCGTTCGCGCTCCCTCTCCCTCTCCCTGTCTCTGTCACGCTCTCGATCATGCCTTCTTTCTGTGGTTCGCTGACCCAGATCCGAGCCCCGATGCACTGCAGCATATTTGTTGTGACCAACCCCCGGCGGACCACCACCACTGCCCTGTGCCGGCTGTGCCAACTGCTCGAACGGCAGCTCCGATGGCTCTACATAGCGATGACGACTGCCGCCATACCGCTGTGACTCCTCAGCCGCATAGGACTTGTGCATCTGATGGTGGCTGTGCTGCAGCTGCAGCTGCTGCTTCTTTGATGTGTACTCCATGAACTTCTGTTTGTCCGTCAGGTTCTCCTTGCGGTGATGGTGCTGCTGCTGCTGCGGCTGCGGCAGCTTCTCGTGCCCCGGATCCACATCCGAATCGTCAAAGTCATCGAGATTCTCATCGAGGCGGGACGAGCGTCCCTTGCGCTCCCGTTCTCTGTCATGGCTGGATAGCTTCTTGTTGAGCAATCGATTGATCTCATTGTACTTGTCCGTGTCCCGCAGCTTGGCCGGCTGCAGCTGCTGCTGCTGGCCCGTCTGTGGGGGCTGCTCCTGCTGCATGACACGATTGAATTTTGCATCGTAGTCGGCTGGTCGCAATATGATCGGCTTAATGTCATCCTCACGATTCCAGGGCTTGTTTGAGACTGACGCTGGAGTCTTGGTGCGTTCCCGCTCCCGTTCCCTCTCCTTTTCACGTTCCCGTTCCCGTTCGCGCTCCCTTTCTCTCTCCCTTTCCAATTCCCGATCGCTTGGCCTGGGCTGATACGGCTTGGCCGGCAGATCCCTCAGATAACTATCCTCGGGCGGCTGCACGGCGCTCTTCCGCTTCAACTGCACATGATGCGGGATTGCAATTTGTGACGGTTTGAGTGCTATCACCGAGTTGTCCGCCTCATTTGACCAGTGCTCGTCATCTGTGACAAGGAACAGGGTTTGGAATAAGCAAAATAATGTGCAATAAGAAGCCAAAACTTACCGCTGGAGCTATTGAGCTCCTGCCTTTCTGGGCTGGGCGCCAGATCTGAGCCAATGCCCGAGGATCCCCTCGACGACACCTGCTTGCCAATGGCATTGGCTGTGGCCAGTGGCTGGGGCGTGCCGCCTGCCGCTGGACCCTTCGGCGAGCCACCCACAATCAATGCGTTGCGACAGCGTCGCAGCTCGATGGCCGTTAGGTTGCCCTTGGAGCGGTGCACTGTGTCGTAGTCGCGGGGCGGCAGCAGCAGCGGCGGTCCGTTGCCATTGAGCTTGGCCCGCAGTTCGGCGGCCAGCGAGTCGAACAGCTCGCTGTTCTGCTGCGGCGTCAGTGGCGGATGGTGCAGCGGATGTGGATGGGGCTGGGGCGGATGGTGCTTTCCGTGGGGCGGCGACCGAGAGACTGGTGAGCCTGCCACTCCATGCTCCTCGCTGCACTCGGACTCGCGAGTGCTGTTTCCGGTGTCGCTGCCCAAAGAGCTGCTGAAGCGCTTCGGCGATGATGTCTCGTGGCGGCGACTCTGGTGGGGCGCATAGCCAGCGGAGGGCGCCGATTGTTGTGACTGATGATGCTGGTGATGCTGGGAGGACTTTGTGTTCGACTCGTGTCGCTTGTCGTTGCTGTTGCTGCCAATGTGATGGTTGTTGTTGTTGCTGCTGATTGGAATGGGCGGCAGGATTCCCAATCTGCAAGGAATAAAACGGGTTTCAAATATTTCCAAGACAATATTCAAAATAACAATAGCTCGGTGCATCGATAGATGTATCGTTTTGTTTTTTAGTATTTTTTCGGTATCTAAAAACTACAAGAAAATGTGTGGCCATGTTTGTACAAAATACCGAAAAATCAAAGAAAAATACTATACTTATGCTGTGCTGCCAGATCGGTTACAAAACCATCGAAATTGTTTTAAGTTCATAATATAAATAATGGCTTTCATTCTAATTCTAGTGTTCGTTCGGCAAACAACTCTTTTTTGAGTACAAAATTCTCAGTAACTTTTTATAATATTCAACACAAAACTGAAGTACCTGGTCAATGCGGACTCATCTCTGCGACCAACCAATTTCGCTGTAGCGATTAAATATAAAAAAAAAAAAAAAAATAATGGCTTTATATTTTGGCTGCTTCTTAAAAACTGAAATGATTTGAGACTTTACTTCTTTTTTTCTTTCAATGAAGAAATATATATGCACGTACATCGATACTCATCGATGGCGACCGCCAACAGGCTGGCAACTCTGTATTGAATAAATGCGCAATTTCTACGCCGCGTTTAAAATAAGATTCGTGGACAAGGCTCATGGCGCACCATTATGAATTATAAAAATTGATAATGGAAATTGGTGATAATGGTAATGGTGTGCCATTTAGCCACGGTGTGGGCGCATGCGTTTTAAACTTTTTTTAATTGCGTGAAATTTGTATTTCTTTACCCGCCGCTATATTGGCTCAAAAGATATCCACATGTGCATTTATGTATGTATGTTAAAAATATGTTAAAAATTAATATTTTTAATGATTTTGAGTTCGTTTTTGCCTCATTCAATTTTCGTCAACATTTAAATGGAATTTATGTCCCAAATATCAGCGTGCCTGGCTTCAAAGATGGCGACAGCCAACGCGCTGCAACTTAATGGGCAAACGGTAAATGGCACAGTTACGTGCAAGCAGCAAGCTATAAAGTGTGCACACACCAGACAGTTTTTCCTGGCCAATGTAAAGTGTGCGGCTTACCTCGATGTGGATATGGGTGCGCTAACATTTGGCGGCACTGTGGGCGCACATACAGAACTATTTCTGCATGGGACTGTGGGCACGTCTGGTGTGTTCGTGGGAATGCATCATCAGTGGCAGTGGCATTTTGGCTACCACACATAATCTCTCTCTCTCTCTCTCTCTCTCTATCTCACACACTGCACATCGAGTGCTGAACTATTGATTGCTTAATGAAAACTTACCTTGTTTCCAGCTCCTCGAATCGTTTTTGATTGTCGGGACGATTGATGAGGACCTGCAGCTGCAGGTGCAGTGCCTCCGCCGTTGTCTCCGAGTCGCAGCGGTAGGCGTGGACATGGAGCGGACACTTGGTGGCCGGATTGTACAGCAGAAGGACGCAGGCCACGATGTCGTCGGTCTGCACGGAGCTGGTTATGGCACTGTGGGGTATCAAATGCTTTGATGCCCCCTGAAACCAAAGACCCAAGAACGTGGGGGTAAGTTCAAGATCTAGACTTTGTACGCCTTCTGTGTCTGTGCGTGGGGACGCTGCTTACCTGCACGATTTTGATGCCCTTGTGGGAGACCTGAAGCGTCACCTTCAGCGGCTCCTGGCCACGCGATCTGTCCACCAGATACGGCAGCACCGAATTGATGACGCGTGGGCCGCGCAATCCCTTGGCCTCCTCGGCGCCCAGGAACCACACATAGTACGAGGCCTTCTGCACGTCTCGACGCAAGCGCAGCGCCATATTTTCAATGTCTGCAAAACGATCTGCGTCTCAAAAGAGAGTGTAACTTGCTGTGCAGCTTATCGTCTATGATTTTTGGGTTTTAAGTGCAGTTTGTGTTTGAAAACATCTGTAAGAAAAGTCGGAAAATTAAAGAATGCAGCTGCAAAATAGCTATAATATTTATGCTCTTTGTTCGTTAAGGAATGCCATTAGTTTGAGTGTGTGCTTGAACATTATTACACAGTAAGCTCCAGCAAAGGACAACTGCATAGCCGTGAATCCAATGAGAATGTGAGATTCTGTGCCTCGACAATGGGAAATCGCTCCACAAGTGAGCTTCGAACCATGCCAAGATCTTAATGTCAAAGAGGAAACGTTACCAAATGGAGGATTTAAGCGCAAAACTGGAATTTGATGACGAGCAACTGTTTCGAGTGCTATCTAACGGGCAAACCAGACAGATTTCAGATACAGACCACCGCCACAGCTCGTCATGTGTCATAATTTTGTGTGAAGCACAACACAGCACCGCACTGAGGAGGAATATCAGAAACTGGTGCCGAAATCCCACCAAAATCGAAGCAGAGAAACCAGCGAGAAACGGTATTAACCCGTCATACAGGTGTCGTTGTCTGTCGTTTCTGTGTGTGAATGTGTATCCGATTCTCTCCTCTAATAACGTTTATAATCGATGATCTTGTATGACTTGTTGTTCGTCGTTCGGTGCGGCGGTGTCTCTCCAAAAGAATCTTGTTTTTTCAGTTATGCATTCAACTCAAAAGCAAACAAAATCCGCAACCACAGAGACGCAACGGAGGGCAAGACGCAGCCAGATATTTATCAATATATGTAGGTACATATGCTTAAAAAATTTACATATGACACACACACAGCCACAGGCAGAGGCACAGCCACAGCACAACAAAAATGGCTGCTAAACAAACGATATTATTATTAGCCTCAAAACGGATTTGAATTTAAGAAACGAGAAACGAGAAATGCATAATCAGAAGACGATCAAAACACGAAGAAAAGTCACCGAGTGGTTCCATGACAGAGCTCTATAAATATCTTCGAATACGTGACTCTGGCTAAGTGATGGAATAATTGTTGAATCAATCAGAACAATTGAGACTTTGGGCACAAAAGGTCCTTAGTGCAAGTGCTTCTAGGGCATGTGTTCAATGGGAGTAATGCATTATAAGGTATTCTAAGATACTCTTATTTCTCCCATGCACAGTTCACAGCCGTATCTGAAACTTTTCAAACCCAAATGCAAACAAAAGAAATAACACAAAGAGTTCCGTTGGCTTCTACTCGAAGTCAAACCATTATCAATACTTTGAGGAAGTCTGTTGATGTTTGTATCGTCAATTATCTTTGCGGATTTCCTGTGTGGCCAAAAACTTGTTGTACTAAATGTGAGAGAATTTTGTGTGATTGATGGTTTAATAATGAAATCAATGGACAATTACATTTTGAAATATTCCAACTATTTGGTTAGTGCTGAAACGCTGCATTCAATACTAAAGAAATGGAAGGCATCAACAGATTATAAGGAACTTTCTTGGGCGTTCCAAATGAAAACCTACGAAAAGGTAGGCGAGTTGGTTTTTCTTTTTGCCATTCAAATATTAAGAATACTTTTGATATTCGTTTTGCATATTTTTTGAAGTCCAAAGCGCTCTTTCCTTCAATTAGTATGCACAAATTCCTCATATATGTACATATGTACACAGTGGAATCGTGTGGAAGCCCAAAAGAAGTGCCAAACAGAGGTATCCGTTGGATTGCTTGTGATGAAAGACTCGTGTCGTTCGCCTGGCCGTTGTGCAGATGATATTTGCATAAAACAATCCGTTTGCTGATCAGCCAAGCAGCAAATAAACAATTTGCAAAACAGATCTTTTGTTATGCGATGAGATTGTTGTTTCTGTGGATCTGTAGAATCATCTGTCCATAATTCCCCCATGCCCGCTAGTGAAGAAGTTTTATTTCCTAATCTTTTTCGAATGTTTAGGTACAAACCAGACTGGGGTTTTGTATGCAAATTGAAAGGGTGCGCGAAGTATCTGCAAGATAAACAGATTTAACTCTTGCCACCAATTGGTGTTCTCGTTTCCCTCTTGGGTTTCAGACATTTATTGGATTTGCTTTTTGCTGTCGTTTTGTTGCCTAAAAAATGGGTTAAGCGCCTCTTCCGCAACACACTGCCACATGATGATGTGATGATAATGATGGTGATTATGATGTTTGGGCGGTGTTCGGTCTTCACTAAGAATCGTATCGGAATTGTTAACACACTTTGGCTGGCATTTGGCACTTGCACTACTATTTCGTTTCGTTGTTGCTTCTTGGGTTTCGGCTCCAATTTGTTCAGAGTCTGAGCTCTCGATCAATGAACCGTTTACACACCAACACAGTTACAGATGTACAGATACAGATACACACTCGCACAGAAGTGGAGCGTTTAAATTTCTAAAAAACTTATTTGATTAACGGTAATGGCTCTCCGCCAAAGAGAGTCACAGTCAGAGTCAGAGTCAGAGTCTCGCCTCGAACTCGCACTACACCACTCTCTCTCGCTTCATCTTTTCTTTCATAGAGAAGAAAATGCACAACACACACACACATAACACACAACACACCTTAGCACAGCAGCAGCAGATATATCTATATATATATATATATATCGTTTATCGCATATACCGTGTGGAGAGCAACAAAAAAAAGTTAACAAAAAGAGCAGCTCCTCCTCTAGTTCTATTCCGTGAGAGAGCTTCAACGCGCGCTTTGTGTGATAGACAACGTCCCAACGCTTTGACCGCCTGCCATCGACTGACTTGGCTCACTGTCTGCCAGCGAACATTGTGGTAGCTGGCTGTTGGCAGCTTAGCTCAGCTCTCGAACGAACGAACGAACATACGAACGAACGAACGAACTCCCCAGCCTAGCTCTTGGCCTGGTCGACGGTCTCGGCTTGGTCTCTGCCCCGCAGACCCGGTTTCTGCCAGAGTTTGTGCGCCGAGCCGAGCCCGAACTTGTTTTGCTGTTTGCTCTGTGGCTGTTGTTGTTGTCTGTAAGCCGCCGCAAAGAAAGTCAAGTCGCGATACTCCGCACAGTGTCAAAAAGTGAACCAAGAATGCACAAACTTGAGTTTGAGTGCATGGAAATGGATCAATCAATGACTTTAGAGCTACAATCCTTATATTCGTTTATTTATAGCTTATAGCTGATTGCTTCATTTACCTAGTTTTAGGTAATGCAAGTTAAATCCAAAACTTGTTGACTAAATATGTACATAAGTATCCAAGAATAAATAAACAAATTGCTGGCGAACATCATACGCTGTCATTCTCTTCGATAGAGTTTGCCCTTTCAATGTTGAATTTCGCATGGAATGCATCTGAAAATGTATTTTTGAACGCGCCACTGCAACAGATCTGTCTTCTGTACCACTGTGCTTCTATCTGTGTGTGGATTGCAATGGAGTGGAGTGCGGAGTGTCTTGTGCTGGAATGTGTTGAAATTAAAAGTTGTTGGGTTTTTGGGCGCAGTCGCGGCCCTGGCGAAGCACAGGCCAATGTGTGGTTGTTGTACGACTTCTTTTATTTTGTTTTCTTCTGTTATTTGCTTTTTGTTTTGGTTTTTGTTGTTGTTTTTTTTTTGTTTTTTTGGCTTAGACAGGTGTACGCAGACGCTATTGTTGTTGGGTGCCGTGCCGCCACCGCCACCGCCACTGCCACTGCGGTTGTTGGTGGTGCTATCGATACGAGCATAGCATTGAGCACTCTTTTTCTTTTGTTTCTTCTTATTTTTCTTATTTTGAAAAGCCGTCCGTGCATTCTACAAGTTTTCCATCCATCCACCGAAGACTTGTGCACACACAGCCGATTGAAAATCTTGGCATTTAACTTGTTTTGGTTTTCGTCTTGGCCATCGAGTGAAATCTACAGGCAATTCTCCTCGTGGACCCATGAGAGCGACCGAATGTGGCCGGCCACAACGGAAATGCTCATGATTTGGTCAAGGTGTCGATATTTCCACAATTCTTTTGCGTTTTTGGCACAGTTTTCAGACTCGACTCTTGTTTGTCGTCCATTAATTCCCGTGCCCAATGTTTAATGAATAATTATTGATTGATGGATTGATGAAAAGTGTGTGCAAAGGGCGTACAGATTGTGCCCACAAAAGTATTTGCCGCTTTCTGTGCATTTTTATTGTGCAAATATACAAACTCAATTTGTATGTCTGTAGGTTCTAAAACATTTTTCCAGACCTTGTTTTTCTCTCCACCAATAGGCAATCGGAACAGGTTTTTTTGTTTCTTTTCAAAAATGATCGCCTTGGCCCCTGCCTGAGTCTGACGCCTCTGCAAAAATCAAATGGAAACGTGAAAAGCACTGAACACATTTTCAAGATAAATCGTTCTAATTTTTTGCCAGTCGCTGTTAAGCGATCGAGCCCCTCAAACATTCAAAAATGATCCAAAAAGACGAATAGAAAGCTGTTTAAAATATCAAAACAAAATTGTTAAGCGGATATCCGTACTACTTTTGGGCTTCAATTGATATCTGAATGTTTTGATCTAGCTAAGGGCCTTCAATTGATTTGCAAATCTCAACAAAACAAGAAAAAAACAGATATTTGTCTGTAATATTTCATAGATTTGATTGGATTTGCTTGAGGAAAACATTTTATTGTGTCCGAATTTTCTGTTTCTATCTTCATCAGAGATTCGTTCATTATCATTATATTTCACCTAAGCGAACACATAATAGCTCGTAAATAGACAACCTTTTCTTCTTGGATTTGGATCTGTGGACCGTGGACCATCTACCATCATCAGGCAGCAAGCATTTCCTCAATTACATTACAGATCTGTATGTGCTCTGCAGTAGAAATGTTTGTAATGCATTTTAGTGGAACTCATTTTGAAGAGAATTAATGGAATGATGGGGCATTATTTATGGGGTCATTGTTGGCTCCTTAGTAGCAATCATATTTGTGATGATTAAAGAGGAATGTCGGCATAGAAATGATCGAAATAAATGCGTGACAAAAGTCGAGAAACGTTCGTAGAAATACGATACGTAAATACACATGTCAGGTGGTTGAACATATTGTAAATACCTCAAAGTAATATCAATTTAATGACCTTGCGCCCCCCGCTCTCCGCTCTCCGCTCCACCCATCCCTTGCCATAAATGCAATTTCGGCACGTTTTTGCGGGGCAGCAACAACGAAATGCTGCCAGAGATTTCACCAGCCGCTGTTTTACAGGTTGTTGTTGTTGCTGTATTTTGTTGTTTTTTTTGGACAGAAATCCCTGCTAACCTGATGACATGAAAAGGAGAAAAGCCAAAAGGAGAGTCAGATGCAGCGAAGGGGCTGCAAGGTGGAGACAAGAGAGAGAGGGAGATTCCGATCCAAAGCCAAAACAATTGCCAAATGGAATTTCACTTTTCTTTCGTCTATGGAAAACCGAAAAAAAAGAGATGGAGAAGCGCTGCAGCACATGATTTGTGCGATTTTTGCAATTAAATTACAGCGTCTGGGAAAACTGGTTGCTTAAATATTTATATACTGTATCATGGATTTTTTATTTGTCGTTTATTTTGGTGAAATCCAAAAAGATAAATATGGCCAAGGCCAAAAGGAAGAAGACGATGCCATGGCTGCAGCCTCGGGGCGGAGGCCATCTCCATCTGCAACTCCAGTAACTGATTTGTGGATGGAAACAAGTGGCTGGCCGGCTGGCTTTCTTTTGGGTGCGACAACAAGTTGTGGCCTCTCGCGCTAAGCGTTTTTAATTGAATCGAGCAATGGAGCGCTCTGTGGTGTGGTGTGGTGTGGTGTGGTGTGGTCTGGTCTGGCATACACAGAAGAGCCACAAGAAGAAGTCAAGTTGTCGAGAAACGCGTTAAACCGCTTTTGATTTTTATATAGTATATGTGGTGCTTGGGGTAAAAGTGGGTAATCATCATTAGCAGAGGCAAAACCAATCACTATGCCACACATTCCCGTCCCCCCACACACACAGACACACACAGAAATGTATTGCCATTGCCATTGCCATTGGCATCAGAAGATAGTCAATTCCCCATCCACAATCCCCGATCCACCATCCACCATTCCCCATTCCCCATCCACCTGTGGCACTGTCTACCGCGATCTGTGTCTGATTAGGAGGCCGCGCCTCTGGTGAGAGTGCGATACAAAGTCAATGAAAATGGAAAAGATACAAATTAAAACATTTCCAATGCTACCGCAAGCGTGTGGGATACACATGTGAAATTAAAGTGAAATTCACTTGATTTTGATGGCTTCTAAGCCCACAGCTCCAACGAATATGTCACCCAAAAAAAACAAAAAATTAACTTTCAATTTGCAAACAGAAAGTGAATTTCTCCCGCGAGAGGCACTTTGAATCTCACTTTCGAGTGGTAATCTTTTTAAGTGTATTTTCGAATGGAAGGATCTCTGAAAAAAAAGATTTGTTTTCCCATAGAACTTCCATGGAACGAGGCTGCTCTGTGCCGAATTGCTTTTGGCAGCATCAGCAGTTCCTCTCCTGCTGTCATCTCGTCGGTGGGATTGCTTTGCCTCGGTGCTCGGTGATTGCCACTCCCCGATGAGACGTTCGCCCCAGTCTGCCACAGAGAGCCGACAAAAGAAATTTGATCTATTTCACGTGATTAGCGGCAATATAAATTGCTTTCGAGGCGGCTGGAGTGAGGAAAAGAGAGTCGGCAGCAAGCAGCAAGCAGCAGCAGCCACTGGAGTCTGAGTAGCTGGCTGCCTGTCGGCATTCATTGATTGAAAATTGAGGATTGGGTGAAAACGTACGAGCAGCTCATTTGGGTGTGTCATAGGAGCATCATCGAGACGCGCATGGGTATCGGATCGGACAGCTGAAGCCACAACATGCTGATCGAAGGCGTGCCAAGAGCAGCTCCTTGATGTATTTTTATTCATCATTTTTAATGTGAATTTATGGGGAGGCAAAGATGATGCTGATTTCCACAAAGATTACTATAATCCTATTGCTTTGAGCACTTTTCTGTTTCTATTTTTCAAGTACTTTGGCTTTTGATTATTGATTCAGTCATTCTTGTGGTTGTTTGCTCACTTTAATGATTGCTTTCTGGTACTTCCACTTCTCCTTCTACTGCTTCTACTCCTATAATTCATGTTCGCAAAGTGTGCCGTTCCTGTGGTGTTTGCGAGGGTTTTCTTTTTGTTTTGTTTTTCGTGGAAAGCGCAGAGTTCAACCAAGCCAAAAGTAATGGTTGTCTCAAAAAAAAGAGAAAGAATACAGAACTGTAGACACGCGCCCGAAAAAGTTCTTGAAGCAAGACAATAAACATTTGGAGCTAGCGGTCCGTCCGTCTGTCGGTCGCTCGGTCGCTCGGTCGCTGATGGAGTGATGGAACAGTACGGTGTAATTATATCATTTAATTTCGGTTATGCGAAGACTGTGGACCCCCAATGTCTGGGCATATAATTGCAAACTTACGAAGCGTTAACACCGCGTAAAGATTGTCCAAATTTGATTGTGTGGAGTGTTTGGATCGGAACTGGAACTCTTTTTGGTTTTTTAGGTTTTTTTTAGAGCTTATGTAAAGCGGTTCGCTTGGAAGAAATGAAATGGAGCCAGAGCTCCGGGTTAATGGCTAAACGATGCTCTTGATTGATGTTTCTTTCTGGGGATTTAAATCGATATATTTATCCAGTATTCCCTGCCCCGGGGCCTTGGGCGTGCCACCGCTCAAACATAAAAGATCTGCCTGCATTCAGGCAAATGAATACATCTACTCATTAAATAGTTTTCGAAACTTTCTGCCAGGTTGCCCAAACAATTTGTCCAAAGGGTGTGCTGTTGGATTTTTGCGGGGGTTTTCCCTCTCCACTATGCATGACTCATCCGAGGGAGAGAGAGAGAGAGGGCGAGATCTATGGGGGAAAGATTTCTATTTGCTTAAAAAATGATAAAGTGAAAGTGCAGCCAGCGGTCGGTCACTCACTTGATCGAAACGCAAAACGAAAATCAATTATTTACGCGATAAGTAAATGTGCTCACATTTATTTGTTTATTATTTCTCCCCTTCTTAATTATTGATTCATTCATTTGCATTGTATTGGTTGTACTGCACTCTGGGACGAATTGAACCGTTGGACAGCCATATAATAATCATAATTTTCCCCTAATGACGGTGCAAATGAACACGATATGAGATGAGAGTTGACATGCGCAAATTATATTAAGTATTGCCTTGAATACGTACCAAAAGAGGAGGAACGTTGTGGGACGCTGCCAAAGCAGTACCGCTATACCTGGTACTAAGTCAAGTTTTGATTGTTTTCTATAAAAATTAAATTATTAAAATGAATTAAAGTGTTTCATTTAATTACTATCTAATATTAATGTCTTTTTTTATAGATTCAAAATTCATTCCAACATTTTTCAGGAGGGAGAAATATCGAATAAAAATGTTCAAGATGTAAAAGCTCCACCAATGCGTATGGCAAATTATTTCCAAACTGTTTAAAGTACCTCCCCAACCACATAGAAACTAATCGATTTATTCGAGCTATTCCCCCATCGATTGCCTCCTCCAACATAAGGAGAGAGGGAGGTAGGGAGTACCCCCATGAAATATATTACATCATAATAAATTATGCGCAAGACCATAACGAAAGAAGGAGAAAAAAGCGAAGCGAAACCTAATCAACATATGAACATTGAGAGACCCAGAGGAGGGCCACAACGCCGGTCCCAGTCCTTAGTCTGGCTGAGACTCTGTCTGAGAGTCTGGCTGTGGCTGTGGCTGTGGCTTTGCTTCCTGATTGCTTTCCAACCCATGACAGGTGCTGATTAACTCAACAACTTTGTGGCGGCTACGATGCTAAGTTTCAGTTGCAGTTGCAGTTGTAGCCGCAGCATTTGCCGCAATTTAAATGCCAAAAGTTTGCTTGCGTTTTTATTTTTTTTTTGTCATTCTCTCCGGGTGCGTGTGTGCCATAAATAACTTTGGGGCTTGGCTCTCAGACGCCATCCCAAGTCTCCATCTCCATCTCAGTCTTTGTCTCCGTCTCCGACTCCCCTCTGAGGCTTATGTAAGGTTTCGGTGTTCGAAGCAAAAACAAACAACATAAAATAGTACAAAAAACTTGCTTTCCTCGTTTCTTTTTCTGATTTCGTGTTGAAGTTTTTTGCGTTTATTCAAAGAGAACTGCGATATGGCCATCAGGAATCAATAGCGAACCTTTGGGGTTAGTTTTAGGCAGGATCAGTATAAGTATCATATCGGCGTGGCATGTGCAACGATTGATGCTGAAAAGGGTACCATAATGCGATTCCCCCTGCTTGTTTCTGGGTCTTCTTTCTTGTAACTGTTATTTTCGGTGCGCCATGCTGCTTGCTGCTTCTTCTCATTTCCTATTAATTTATGTTAATTATTTTGAAAAAAAGAAAGAGCCACATGCAAGCCACTGCTGCTCTCCGCTCTGCGCTGTCCGAACTCCAATCTCCGCTCCACTCCGGCTTTTAGGTTGCTGGGTCTTCTCCGTCTCCGTGTGGCTCTGGTGTGTGCTGGGGCATACACAAGTTCACTGACTTGTTGACAATGAATTGACAAAAGCCTCAAGCCAGCAATAGCCCCATACCCATCTCCAACTTCAGCTCCAGCAGAAGATAGCGGTTGAAAATACCTAGCTTGAGTGTGGAAGAGACAATGGAGATGATACCACACAAAATGCCAGACATAAGTACATTACACACATGTGAACACCACAACACCAGAACACTTTAGAAGAGTGCTAAAAGAAATGCCAACGAGGGTCGACTGATAACAAGAAATATGGAGCTTTCGAGACTTTGCAAATAGTTTAAAAAATAGAAAGACAATGAGAATCAATCATGAAACTGTATCGCCTCCTGGGAGGTCGCTTTGCCTGCTGGCATTGCAGAGTAAATCAGTTGAAAAATTGTCTCCCAATAGGATTGTGTAGAGTGCCAAATGTTAGTTTGACGGTTTTCCAGGTGGGTTTAAGCCGGTCGGTCACAGTGAAATTGCACAAACTTGAACATGTCAACTTGAATTATTCGCACAACCCTCGCATTGTTGTGCTGCCCCTTTTGGGCCTCGTCAGACTTACTGAAACTTACTGGCTGGCAGACGAATCGAAAGATTCTTTTGGCAACCGCAAAACATTGCCTGCGGCAGCCAGAAATGTATTTAATTTGAATTTTTATACACTTTTGTGTTCTTTTAGCGGCTTTGCTTAGAAAATTGATTGTAGCTGCTGCTGCTGCTGCTGATGATGATGATGATCCGATGGCTGATGTCATGTCAGGATCTGAAGCCGGTTTTGTATTTCATTTTGCTTCTTGCGGGCTAATTAAAAGTTGATGTACCAAGCAAATAAGCTTTGAATTGAGGTCAGAGTTCTATAAATAAACAGCGAACTTTATATATAGAATCGAAATGTTTTATTTTATATGGAAAGTTTTCAAAGCATTTGCTTATTCAGCAGCAAGACAAAACACACCCACTGGAGGTAAATATTTATACAAATAATTACGAATAAGAATTCCATGAGACTATTAGTAAATCTTTCAAATTAACCATTGAATATCTATGTGCATATGTACATATGTAAGAATGAAATAATTTGTGTATTTGTTAAACGTTTTCCTTATTATCAGATGTAGACGTTAAATTTGTTAAATAATAAATTATATCAATATACTACAAAGACAGAACACAGGCGATAAGTTTCTCTGTCTACATTTGATTTTGTGTCTCTTTCATTTCCGCTGAAGAGACCGAAAGAACGAAAGAGAACTTTAACCCATGGCACCTGCTCACAGAATGGCCAATGGAGAGGGGCACGATGCGGCACGGCACTCATGCTTTGGCTCTGGAGTAGTTGTACCCGTACCCGTACCCGTACCCGCAGCTGTGCCCGAGCACCACCTCGTTTCTGTGAAGCCCTCATTTGCCCTCAATTGAAAGGCGAGTACGAGTACCTCGAAATGACTTCATTTGCACGACTCAACTCGACTCTTGTTGTTCGTTACTTGTTGTGTGTGTGTGTGTGTGTGTTTGTCTTGTGGGTTTTTCTTCCCCCTTTTAGCCGCGTTTGCTTATTGGCTTACCCGCACACAAATCAAGGTTAATAGTGGATGGATGGATGGATAGTTGTCTGTCCCTCCCTACCGTTAGAGGTGGTGTGTGAGCATGCGCACACCTTTCCAATCAATCAGTTAACAAAAATTTGCATAAACACCAGCGATAGCCAACGGTCACGAATGGCTCGACGGGTCCGAACAACTTCTAATATTGGGAAACTCTGGCGGCAGCCCCATGGGTAGTGCTCCGAACATTAAATGAGAAACTGAGTACACTAAAAACACTAATTAAAGTACATTAACCTCATAGAAGATCCAACTGGGAATCCATTTTTGGGAAAGTTTATGCTGACAGGAGCAGGACTGCAGGACAGCAGGACTGCAAATACAATGCACCTCCAGCCTCATTCGTTGACAAGACAATGAAAAGTGAAATTGTCTCGATAGATATTTGGGTTTTCTTGTATTTCTGCACTCTTGTAGTTTTTGCTGTGGGTAGGGATTGGGGGGGTTAGGGATGTTTGAATGGGAATCAAAGAAAGTCACAGCCAGGGTGCAGAGGGAGCCAGTCGATGCTCGTTCGCATGTTCGCATAATCATGCCAAAAACGGCAACAAAAGACCAACGAAAAACTGGCAAAATAACGATACAAAAAAACCAAAAATGAAAAAAAAAACCAGCCGAAAAGGAGAAAGGCAGAGAGACTCTCAACATCGGAGGCCTTAAGACACACTGCCGCACAGCCGAGGAGCAGAGGAGCTGAGGAGCTGAGGAGCCATAAGCCAGTCAAAGTCACAAAATCCCATCACCTGCCTGTGGTGGCACAGATCTGAAGGACGTTTGCCCAAAAGGTCAGTGAAGCTCAAGTTTGAAATACAATTAACAATTAAACATTCAAATGTTATTTCAGGCAGACAACTTTCACCATTGCCAGCCAGCCAGCCATCCATCCATCCATCCATTCATTCAGATAGATGCTCGTACTCGTACTCGTACTCGTACCCGATGTCAATCAGAAATGCCATCCACATCCACATCCACAGAGCCAGCAAGCGACAGACAGGTCTACTTGTACGGGTATTTCTTTTTGCACAATGTGCGATTTCATTGAGAAATGCTGAAGGTTAAAACGCAATTGAAAGAAATGAAATGAAAATACAAATAATTGGGCAGACATGAGAGGAAAGTTAAGAGACGCCTCTTAACTTGACATCAACTTGAAGCGGCTCTTTGGCTCTTGTCACAGATTTGCCTATCAAATTAGCCTCAAATTACGGCGAGCAAGAGCCAGCCAAGTGGAAAGTGGTGGCAAAAGTGACAGAAAATAAGTCGAAATAGTAATCCCATTGGATGGGAAATCTTTAAGGTAGTTTTGTGGCCTTTTCTAATGCCAAAACAAGTGCAAATATTAAGTATTTTGAGTGAACAATTAAGTAGTTTGGCAATACATTAATTATCTTCTTATATAAAACCACCAACACCAACTGATTGGATTGATTGAGGTTGAAGTGCAGCAGCGACAAAAACCGGTTTGCACTCTCATTTTCTTCTCCGCTCACCACCTTCTACACTTGTCTACAAAACTGTGCTCCAATTGGAGGCTAAGTGGAGTGCATTTTGCAAGTAAGTGCAGCACTTGGTGTCCACTTAAGGTTGCAATCAAGAGTGCTCCGGTTGCCCCCAATCTCTTCAGATGCAAAGTGCATCTGTGGGCCCAGGCAGGTGGCATATTTTGCCGCCTTTTAATATTCACTTAGCGGACATTGTGGCTTTGTGGTTCATTAACATTTGGCTTTCTACTCGTGGGCCAATTAACGTTCCAAATATTTGTACGTGATACCGAAGGCAGTGGCCTTTTGTTGCATTTTGTCCTATGCAGTTTTTTCTTTCTTGTGGGAAAGTCAACAGTCGAACGAAAAGCCAAGAAAAAGAAACCATTCGAACGAACGACAATGCCACAATTTATGCAAAATGCATTCATAAATACATACGAGTATTTGTATATTTCATTTCTTGTGTTGCGTTGTTGTTTTTTGTTTTTATTGTTTCGATGACATTTAAAATATTTGCTGCGCTTTGGAGTTATTTTTCATGTTGAAGGAAACGCTCTGGCATTGCGCAATACTCACACAAAAGAAGTCCAACAACAATTTGTTGTCATTTGTTATTAAACAAGACCAAAGCACACACAAAATGTCAAAGACAATCGCTCAAATGGCACCGAAAAAATGTCATAACAAGCCCCCCCAACAGATGCCAAAACAAATAAAATAAAATTGCAATTGAAATGCCAAACGCTAAATGGCAATGCGACACCAACACAAAAATATACAAAATTCGTCTGTGCAACAACAATTAAATTCTACAAAAACCACCAAGATAGAGAGAGAGACAGAGAGAGAGAGAGAGAGACTGAGCGGAGCTGAGACCACGGCTGCTGTGACCCACAAAAGGAAAACCCCAAAGCCAACAAAAATGTTTCTTTCGGTTTTTCGGTGGTGCTTTTTGAAGTCTGATTTTTGGAGTATACCCTGCCAAGGGGTAAGGAAGCAGCTTTAAAGTGTTCAACTTCACAGATTTTAAGTCTGAAACTCTGTGAGTCCCAAAAGGAATCAAATGAGAAGGCACTGAAAGTTTAAAGAACATAATGAACAAGCCTCATGTAAGCTGTGCCCTAAGCTCTTTCACAATGGCACTACTTGCCGTAGATCCCATAGATCACATCTTTCAAAGGGTATCCAAATGTCTGGTGCACGGAAAAGCGCAAATTCCTTTTCTGGTTTTTGGCTTCTTCTTCTGGTTTTGCTGGATAATTGCGGCATTTGAAAAGCGCTGGCTTGTGCATTGTTTTCCAAGCTAGTGGCGGGGATTATGCAATGGCAGGCTAAGGCCTGGCCTCCCCCCGAGCCCCTCATCCCCTCTCGGGCTGCACTCTCTGGGGCCAGCACTCTGGTCACATGGAAAAACAGTTATCTGTGAAATTGCATCGACAAACGTGATGAACGTTACCCCAATACACACATTCGAGGCGACGTTTTTGGAGAGTCGCGAGCAAAGTGCCCCACCGAGAGACTGGCTGTGTCTTGGCTGGGCTTGGATCTGGGCTCGGTCTCCCCATTCAGCTGCATCCAAGATTTTGCGCCTCTTCCGACTCTTGAGTGCGCTTTTGCGCGCCTAATTCTCATGTCATGCCAACAGATAGAGAGACAATGCCACAGCCTCGGCATCGGCATGGCTCCATTTGCAGCCTCATTGTCGGTTGTTCTTCTTCTCTGCCTCTGCCCCTGCCTCTGCCTCTGGGGGCCTTTTGGTTGGGTCGTGAGACGCAAGACGGGAAGATGAGCCTCTGCACTTTTACCCGCACATGTGGCCCCTCCGCTCTCCTGAAAGCACACCCACTCTGCCGGGTTGACACAGTCTCTCACACTGAGGTCTCTATGTGATCACGTCATGTGCAAAAAGGGTTACACGTAAAGTTGTGGCCCACTGCACGACCGAAGGGCGCTGCCGCATGACGTGCAGCATCACTGACTTTAGCTGGTAATCGAAGCTGATTTAATGGTAGCCCTGCCTTTTAGCACTCTAGCAACTGTCTTTGGTTTTAGAGAGCGAAATTCAAAGGGGCCTAAGGCTAGAGGAAAACACTGCCAGAGATTGTTCTTCCTTCTGAGAGAACTTCCAGGGCAACACTCGTGTGTGTGTGTGTGTGTGTGTGTTTGTGTGTGCACGGTGGAGAGTATGTGGAATTTGTGTTAACATTAAAGTTAAAGCCCCTTCTCAGGTAATTACATCTCCAGCAGCAGCAGCAACATCAACAGCAACTAACAAATACACATACAAAATTCACAGTTGCAGTTTAATGGGCCTAATGAGCGGTTTGTTCTGTAACAACACCAGAAACAACGACAACGACAGGCCGCAATCTTTCTTGGCAACAAAAATCCAGACAACAGCAGCAGCCACAAATGCGAGCAACTAATTCGCCCAGTTGCTCATGCCCTAACCGCATCACAAGGTATCATGAGTTGCTTGAGCAACAGGAAGATATAAAGATAAGATACTTGAATAGATAAGATATTTGTATATATGTATATTCTGTACGACTTTAAACGGTTCTCTCTGTGTGAACTCTGTGAAAATTGCAAGCGAATGCAAAAGGAATTTGAAATTGGGAAATATTTCATTGGAAAGTAATGGACCCCATGGCTACCCTCTCTTTTCGTGTGCCACATTTTGTGTGTGCGCTCTGTGTCTCTGCCACTGCCTCCGCTCCAGTCTTTGCAACACTTGTGTCTTGGGGGCAAGTTCGTTTCCTAAGTCTTTTGTTTTCTGTGGCGTGGGTAAAAAGAAAAAAAGAGAGAAAAAACCAAAAAATGCCATAGACCATGCGCTGATTTCTATAGCCGGTGGTACCACGCCCCCCTATCAAATGAAACAACGCCTCGAAATGTGTGTCAGAGTCCGATGGAAAACATACAACAAATTATTCGATTATGACATTGATTATGAAATATCGAAGCGAAGCGCGGGGGAGATGCAAAGAGACTTCCCCCGGACCCGACTCTTTCTGCTTCACGCTTTCCTTTGGGGTTTTGTTTGGTGTCTGATGTTTGATTTTTGACCATGGGCTTGGTTGTTCGGGTTTGAGTTTCTTTTTGCAGTAATTAAAAGTCAAGTGTTAATTAAATTCAAACAGAAATTTGTCAAGGGTAGCCAACGACAAGCGCGAGACACTAATTTCGGATTGGGCAAGACCCCAGAGAGATGGGGAGGAGACTGCTGACACCAGCAACACTCAAAGCAAACACCCATTAGTCAAATGGTGCCACTCACCTATGCAGCACTTCACACAGATATTAATTTCAGACCGACTTTTGAACAATTCGCTGACCAAGAAGTGGACAAATTTCTTATTTTCGATGCCTGTTCTTTCGGGGGAACTTGTTGGATGCTAATTCATATTGACACTCTTTATTTAACGACCATTAGCAATGGAAGTTGTATCAAAATAAGTAGAAAACACCTAAAAGAATTGTAATTTGTTGAAAGTGGTTGCCATTCGATGGCTTTCAAATGCTTTCAGTCCGAACATTCGAGAAAAAAGCCAAATGGTTTCCTGTTATTGTAGATTTTAATCATATATGTATGGGTCCATTAATGATTGTGCGCTTAAGCTATCGCTGAGTAAAATCATGGCATAAACGGCTGAGCCGAGCAAAACCTTACCGAAAAATCGTTGGGAGTCGTGCGTTTGGGTTGGCGATTATTTACCAATTATTGACCACACGAATCACATTTGTGGCGCTGGATTCATCAGGAAACGAAAAGCGAAAAGCGAAAAGTGTGACATAATAACCAGCCATTGAATACGAGTCCCTGGGCTTCGGATCGGATCGGATCGGATCGCTTTGGTTCGTATCGAAACAAATGTGTCTGCGGTTGAATGCAGCGACTAATGCTAGACAATTATGGCATGGGAGAGTGCCTGGCCTGGACTGCCTGCCTGCGTCGATACCTGCTACTCGGGCTATCGATTACAAGTACTTCCCCCTTTTTTTCGTTTTCGTTGCATATGTATGTACATGGGGATGGTATGGGGATTGATATGCCGAGCAGTGAAGCGAGTCAAGCCGAGTTGAGTCGAGGCGGCAGCAAAACCTTAATTGCAATCTCAGCCAACAGAAATCGGTGGTAGAGGCAGATATGAAGTCAAGCAAAACCCCAGACCCAGTCATCACTTTAATCCACTCAATCCCCCCACTCGTCGCTTGTTCACTAACTCACTCAGTCAGTCAGTCAGTCATCGGGGAGGCAGTTCCAGTTGCAAGCTCATGGGCTATCACATGACTTCGTTTCCATTTCCATTCAAGCGTTTCCATTCGTGCAACCCTCTGCAGCAAGAGGTGTCGAGGGAGACCAAACCGACCCTATAGACAGTGCCCATTGTCTTTTGTGGGTCTTCGATTATAATGACGATGATGCAACTGTTGCCACTGCCACGTAACCATCCCATCCCAGACATCAGGGCAGCGGCACAGCGCTTCCTTTTGATTTTTTCGCTCAATTTTATGTCATGCCATCAAGCGCGCTGCTTAACAATAAAAAAAATAACACCCCAACCCCCATGACTAACGAATGTTAGTCGCATGTACTAGCCAAATCAATTTGTGAGAGATCATAAACAAAATACAGCCACTGAAAGTCTTTCCGTGAAGTTTTGCACAAAATTTGCAAGTCTTTCTGTACCGTACTGCTTCCGTACTGCTTCCTCCATTTCTCTCAGCGTAGAACCTTTTGTGGGTTTGTCAGGGGTATCTCTGCTCCTGCCTTTTGATGGAGACGGAGCATGCGGCTAACTATTCAAATTTGTGTACGCTGAAAGCCAAATAAGCGTATCAAAAGTAATGGGAACCAACCAAATGATTGATAATAATTATTATTATAATTTCTGCTGCATTTATTTCTGTCGTATCATGGGGCCCACACTCATTCGGTTCGAGTACGAGTATATCTCCACTTATTCCAATTATTTATCACGCTTTATTTTCATTTTGTTGTATTATTTTTTGTGGACTTCAACGATGCTTCGACGCGGCTGCTGCATGACCTTCATGCAGTCTCTTTTTCGTTGGCTTGTGGTGATTGTTGATACTGATTTCTTGACAAAGTCTCATACATTTTGCGTGTGTGTGTGTGTGTGTTTTTTTGTTGTTGTTGGGGGCACAGGCTCAGAGCACATGCACACCCTTCAGAAGCCATTGAAAGGTTTCATTCAGCCTTGGGAGTGCATTCGAAACGGGGAAATGATTTTACGAGTAATGTTTTTTTTTTTTTTTTTGGGTTTCTCTGGGAACTTTTTCGATTACGACGATCGTCTGTGGCTGGGGCCAAGGTCGCAAGCAGCAGCAAATAAAAAAAAGACAAACCAGTGAAAACAAGTTCTATAAATCATCATTATTAGCATTTTTTTGCTTTAATAATTACATTTTTATTGTGATGCAAAAGCAAAAGTCAAAGTTGAATCTTGGCGGCTGTCATTTAAAGCAACAATTTTATTCGATTTTAAGACTGACTCTCGTCAGCGAATATTTTAACATTTCAATTTAAATTAAATTTTCTGTGTAAACAATCACAATGTGTTTCATTTATTTGCTCATTGTGTCTTAATCGTTGTGCTTCTTGTTTGCCACACAATTAGTGGCACTTGTTGTGGCAGCCAAAAACGCTAATCACGTTTATTAAACATGATGTACATATGTACATACATATGTATGTATGTATGTATGTATTTATATATGTGGCTGAAAACACTACATGAATCATGACTCTCTGGCTTTTTTTTGGCCATAGATATTTCGAATGGCGGAAGTAGGAAATCATTTCATGAAAAGCGGCTGCCAAAAACACACACAAATAAACAAACAAATTATTAATGGCTCTGGCTCCGGGCCCTCTTATGGATGTATTTGTATATGTTTGTATCTACAACCAATATATGGAGCATGCAAAATGCAAAATCGAGTTCCATTCGCTGCTCCAACAAGTCAGTGGGTCATTGAAGCCTCAGTCATAACTCAGACAATTTTGCAGACAAATACGAATGCCCGACGACGATCGACACGACTCATATGCTGATTCGAATTCAAAGCCCAAGACCGAATCGATCTTCGGCTTGATTCCGAGGGTCATTTTAATGAAAAGAATAATTGCACCTGCCCATCACTGCTTGCTGCTGTAAACCGAATAAAAACTGGAGTTTTCTGCGCTGGCTGCAAGGTCGTTGCGGTTTCCCACGTTGGGCATTTGGAAAAATGAAAACTTCTGAGCGACCTCTTTACGAATTGGCAACCAACCCAAATGCATTTTGGATTGTGGGATATTCTCGGCATGGAAAATGTGTGTGAAAATGAAAATTGTGCACTCAATGGAAAAGCAGTGATATTGTTTGCAAAATGAGGCATATTGTAAGAGTTTGAGGAAAAGTTATTTAAATGTGAAAAGCACACAATTCGAAGCATGTATTTTCCGGAGAGAGACTCACATAGGAAAGTCAACAAAGTTCACGGAAAAGTAGTACAAGTTGCACGGGCATATCTGCTTGCTAGAGCCATTAATATCAACATCATACACCACACAAAACCGGACATATTAGTGTTACAAATATCCATTTTAATTCTGTGAACCATTGTGGCTTTATTAATTTTGAATGCCGTACAGCGGTGGAAGGTCTGCCCTGTTTTGATGCCCTAAACCAAATGTGTACTCATTTGGAGAATAATTTTGAATGAGGAAGGACTCTTGTCAATATGGTATGAGTAAAGGCATTATTTTGGAAGTAGTGTAGAGTAATTTTGTTGTATTAATGAAAGGTATTACTAGTGAAAGGGTATCTATTGTTTCGACCCTTTAGCGGGCCTCCAGCTTGCTTTCTTGTATTCCACTTTTGATTTCATTAAGTAGCTGCAATTTCATTTGGGGAGCGACATGCGACAATTGAAAGTGTTGTCAATTTTTGCGCGACTTTTGCGACCAGCCGACGACTTTTCACTTTTCATGAAAACGAAAATGTTGTCCACTCCGCGGGTCTCAGATTTCCGTCATGATTGTCATGCGACATTAATCTCTGCCTCGTTTGGTGTGCTTTTTTTGTTGCTTTTTTTTTGGAGCAGGTCTCTCTGGTATCATTACGAGTATTATGATTATTATTTCGCCAGTGCCTTTTGTTTTGTTTAACGATACTCGTAGACATATACTCGTAGTACTTCATTTTGGCGGTCAGTCGAGTTGTTTTTGCCTTTTTTGTTGGGCTGTGGTCGCATGGGGTGTGGCATGGAGTCCGTCCGTTCGCATAACCAGTGTTCAGGTTGCGCCCAAGATCTCCCTGCAAACAACAGACCCAACAGCACCCCAGATATCTTTTGATTGCATTTTCGCGGTAGTTGTCGTTGTCGTTTTCATTTTCATTTCAACTTTTTTGTTTTGCTCTGCTTTTTCCCTTCCACCAGCAAATGTGAAACGGGTTTCAATTTCAGCAACAACCAAAAATACTCCGCGAACCTTTTGGATCGTTTAAATGGAATAAACAATGTCCGGCTGTCTGCGAGGTGTGCTTCATTTAATTCATTTAATTTAAAATCAATTAATTGTTATCGTTCATATTTCCTTCGAAATATTTTACTTGTGGAAATTGTCTTCTTCTTGCAACACTTATGCAATAATTTATGGCAAATGAAAAACTTATATTTTATTTCTGTATTTTTCGGGTTTTGTATTTTTTTTTTGAACGTTCATCATTAGAAAGTAAAGCGTCTGGCTGTTGCATACCCTGTTCAAAAGAAGCTTTTATTATTTTGATGAGATGCTTAAAAGTTTGAAATTATTAATTATTAATTCCTGTTATGAGTAGGACCTTTCCCTTCCTCTATTCCCTCCCTCCCATGCGTGTGTATTTATGGTCCGAAAGAGTATCTACAGCTTCGTGTAGCCTTTCACTCTCTTTACTTCGCATCTTCGATACTGGTTCAGCAGCCATCGCCTTTCTCTCAACGAGAGAGCAAGCGACTTCGAGCAATGGTTAACAAAATCGCAGCTCAAATCAATTTGGTGCGGTGTGGCTGCCACAAGTTGAGAGGGAGAGATGGAGAGAGGAAAAGGAGAGAGACGATGCCCAGAGGCAACGGTAGCAATGGACAATTTATGAGGGGCACCTGAGCCACGGACACGGGTAGGGGAACGTGCATGGGGACCTGCCTGCCTGCCTCCAACTTTGAGGCATTTTTATGGTCAATATTTCTTGTTGTTTTCTTTCCGCGACTCCGCAAGCAAAATTAAATGCAAATTAACAAACGATTTTCAACGCAAAAACATAAATAAAAGCGAAAGGGTGCCTGTGTGGGGGAGGGGGAGCTCCTGGGGTAAAAGCTGTTCAGGAAAGGTCAATCTGAAAGGAGTTGGGAGAGAAAAAACACTAAAAAACCCCGACAAAAGGAATGTGCATAGCCCCAACGCCTCTGCTGTTCTTTGGAATGTGAAAATCAAAGAAAACAATAAGAAATCAATTCCAAAAGTACAGCAGTTATTTCCACCCATGATTGGCATGATTGATACAAAAACTACCCAAGGAGAAAACTGGTTGAGAAGTTGGTTTTTTTTTTTTTCTTGCCGTATCATTTGGATGAGTTATAGGTGAAAATTGTCGCGAAAGTTGTGAGTTATGTATGAATCGGTTGTTGTTGTTGTTGTTTTAGCTGTTGCCGCCGCGTCACACACCAAAGAAAATCCATGCCCCTTGTGAAGGTCAAGAAACTGGTAACGATAGCCCCCCCCAATGTTGCCACTACCAGTACGGCTGTGTCTGCGTCTGCGTCTGCGTCTGGTATTTAATTAATTAAAGTAAATCGCCTTTTTTGGAGGGGGGCCTGCACAGCGGGCCGTATATGTACAGTACATCCATTAATCATTCAAAAATTAGCGCACATTTCCGTTCACCTTCAATAAATTAGAGACGGCAAACAGATCTGGATCTGCATGTGGATCTGCGGGCGTGAAGCTCAAGAGTTTAACTCTTGAACGGGGGGATGGTAGGTCAGGCTCCATGAGTTTTCCGACTGCACATGGGGTAATACTCGTATTTACCTCTTTTCGAAGTGTAAAGAATGAGGTAAATAATTATTCTTGCAAATCATTTTCTCAAAAATCTTAAAATAATCATCCACTTTTGTCTCACCCTCTATGGGTTTCCCCTTACATTGTTCGCCCGATGTTTGCATCAACAACTTAAACCGAAATATCATTTAATTAGCAAACAACTTCCGCTCAGGCCATAAACCATAATTTTTGGAAATTAGTTGTCGCCTCAGCCGACGTTCTCCGCCCCGCCCAAGCATGCCGATCGTGTTGCCTTTTCTTTTCTGGGTGCAAACTTTCTATATACCCTGTTTCGAATGGTATTTTCATTTCGAAAGTATGTTTGTATGGCTGTGAAAAGTTGAATTGTATTCCTTGCACATCCTGACAGAGACTGAGCGACATACTGACAGAATCCGAATACGAGCCTAATGATGGATCGTTTTGATAAAGGGTTGCCTTTGTCTACTCGTACAATATTACATCATGCGAGTATAGGGTATTCAATGCATCGACTTCTAGTTCGTCTAGCCTTCGTTTCGAGTGTGTGCAAAATATATTTCCATATAGAAAGTAAATGGAATTTCGCATCCCGAAAGGGAGGGGTAGTGGGGAGTGCTCTGCCAAGACCCACATAGCTGCGCCATCTCTCTCACTCTCAGTCTCTCTCTCTCTCTCTCTCTCTCCATCTGTCTGTGTGTTTATGTGTGCGACCTACACCTTGCAACGAATGAACGAGCAACAGAGTGTCTGGCCGCCCCATCGCATTGTCAACGGGCAATCAGTGAAAGTTAAATCGAACAATGGATGTTCCCTCCTCTCTGCACTCTCCACCCATGGAGCTGTCTGTCACTCGCACCTGGTGGAGCCTCCGGGGCACTCGGAACTCGGCTGGCTGCTGCGTGCTGCACAGGTGCTGTGCCATTGTTGTGATTTCACACTCGAACACGGCGGAGAGAAAAAGTGAAAAGAATCTCCGACATCTCCATCTCCATCTCCGACATGAGAAATACTTAAAAACTTACGCTCACGCACAAGCGTCCGAAAAAGATCCAAGATCCAAGCAGGCGGCAGTACGAGTGCCTCCAGGTGGTCCGCAGCTCGGAGATATTCAAATTTAATTAACGCGCGTGTGAAGCGTGTGGAGCGCCAGAAGCAACAGCAACACCACCACCAAAAGCCACACACTAACAGCATCCACTGAAGAACCGACATGCCACACCAGAAGTAAGTCTGTATGGTGGCAATACCCGTATGATTTTCCTTTCCCTTAAATATCAGTTGCAGAGCGAAACAAAAATTATTCAAAAGACTGTAGAGATCAAGCAAGTTGGAAGATCAGATAGAAATCAGTTGACCGAATGATTTACCAGACATATCCATCCCATCCATGCACCGTGCACCGTGCACCATGCACCATGTTTCGAGTATGCAAATCATAATGGAAATGGCAGCAGAAGCAGCAGCAGCAACAAAAGCAATCTGTGAAGAGACTGCAGTGTTTTGCAAAGTGGCATTAAATTCCAAGTGGCTGCAACGAAGCGCAAAGATGAAATGGGGTGGGAATGGCGGGATGGGATGGGATGGGATGGGATGGGATGGTGAGCAGAGATGGGGGCCACGAAACTCTCAAAATGTTGGAAAACTCGTTTCGTATCGGGCTAAAAGAAAATTGTAGATACAAATAAGTAACGAAAACGAAAACTAAACAAGAAATGATTTGATTGAAGGAGCCACATCGAATGGGATGTACCCTAAAAGGACAACGAATATTCTTGAACTTACTTTCCATTAAGCAAATGCCAGAATAATACCCTGTATCAAGGATACCAAAAAATGTACCAGCTATCTATGCATACAGGCATACAGGGTATACATTCTTGCCGTTGAGAAGCTCATGAGGAAAGAAGTTTTCTGAGGATGAGAAGTGCAAAGAATTTTCCTAGCCAACATCTTGATTGTGTGCTCCCCCCTGTGGCTGCACCATCCATATCCACCAGATGGAGGATACCGCTTGTATACTTGATTTCAGTGTTGTTTATAAATTTGCTGGGCCATCAGGCAGTAGCGTTGCCATAGACACAGCATCATTTTAGAGAGGTCTGCAAGTGGACGGACGTGCACCTGGAGCTCGAACTAAAGTTGAAGCGTAAGTTGGGCTCTGGGCCCCAGGTGAACGGTCAAGTCATAAATAAAAGATATTCTCTTGCAACATTTCGCAGATGTTGTAGCTTTAATTACCCTTGTGGCTGGCACATCACAAAGAACCTGTGAGATGTGTAATGGCTCATGCGCACGCTTAATGGGTGCCGTGCCTGACGACTCTGACGACTCTTTGGCAAGATTTTCCTGCATCTTTGCTCTGCATCTACTCTTATAATCTCTTCTTGAATTCTTATTGTAGAGCTTAATAAACATTTAAGCCCGAATTTAGGCCAAATCCCCTAGCTGTTGTTGGTCTCTCCGAACAATCTGCAGAGTGCTTTCCAATTCTGATTTCATTTAACTCAAGGTACATAAATATGTTCCACTCTGTAGCTGTGGTATAAGATATATTCTTAGATATTTTAGGCAGAAAATAGTTCTACAAAGAAAATTATGTTTCATTTGTTTGGACTTTTATGTTAACTTACACACTATGGATCTTCCGTAGATTTTTAATAAAAACACACACCACAAAAAAAATCTTTAAAATAACAGGAAAAGAAACGAACTTAAGAATCGAATGCGTTTGGTTGTTTTGGGAGTGTTGCGGGTTAAGTTACGATGGCTTTGAGCGGCGCGTACAAACTAACAAAAGAAATGCAAAAACAAAAACAAACGGCGCAGAACGCAAAATAAACGTGCGAAAAGTTGGTAAAGAGTGGCTGATACAAGAGAAAGAGACGAGAAAGAAAAGAAACCGGTCTCTCATCTGACTAAAGGTTGGTGTCTTCACTAAACGCTACCCGAGAAAAAATTCGGCGAGCCAGACGATGCAGCAACCATTTAAGTTACATATGTATGTATGTACATACACATGTATGTATACTAGCCAATACATAAGCCCAGCTAAGACAATAACCAATCGTTAAAAAGCATCAGATACTAAAATGTCCTAAAAGCCGATATCTGAACCAACGAATCGGTACAACCAAAAATAGTGAGTTCCACAACAAAAATTGATATAATTAGGAAATGATTTAAGTACGGATTTACATTGTGAAGAATATTAGCTAAAGACGGCTGCTTTCCTCCAATTAGATCGTTTCCCCTTGGTGTGCAAAATATATGTAAGAGGACTTCTTAAGTTGATGTCGACTTACGTCATATTGTTTATGAAATTATCATCAAAAACGATCGGTTTCCTATACAATTCTCATATGCCATGCCCAGAAATTAAATCTAATAAATATTCGCTATACTCGTTCGTCTATTCTCGTATATGTACATAGATATGTACATACATATACATATGTACATATGTATGTATGCATTTTGATTATATTCGTATATTCGAAATAAGTAGAGTTCCAGTTTTTGTTATATTTTTGAAATGAAATTATGATTTCATTTCGAGTTTTTCGCCATGTTCTCGTTGGAAAAACATTTTCATAGCTACGCACTGAACACAATTTTTAAACTTTTGCCATGAAAATAATAAAAGTTTTAGTCAATTTTTGTGTGGCGCTCGCGATTGCAGCAGGGATTGGATGCCCCTAGGATAATGGTGGTGGCAGGGGTGGTGGGGCACGCACAAAAGTTTCGTCTGAGAGAGAAGTAGAGAAAGCGAGGGAGGGAGAAACAGAAATTACCCGCGGCTTGGCGCAACACAAAGCCAAAAACCGCAAAACTATGAAATATCTATGTGAGATCGGAATACATACATATGTACATATGTATGCATATACATATGTAGTATCCGAGTATGAATATACATATGTACATATGTATGTATATTGTAGATGCACATGCCAGAGATAGAGATGCTTACATTCACTCGCTTATGCTTACGCTAACGCAAAACGAATGCCGGAAGTGGGTTTGCTAAAAGGCCAAAAAGGATGCGATACGCTCACGGATAAACGAACTTGAACACATTTTTGACAGTTGTGCGTATAAATCTTGAAATGTTTTAATTTGCTTGCGAATCGATTTAAAGCGCAAACGGAAAACGTAGGGCACACACACACACACACAAACAGACGAAAAAAACCAACAGATACTCCGCATTCGTACCAAACAAAAAAAAACGTAAAGGAGAAGGACGTAGAGCAACGGCGGAGGAGCAAACGTAGTCGTTGCGTATGATTTATGAATGACATTTCAGCCTCACTCACATACCCTGTAACATGAGACACGCGCTGTGATTGAGGGGTATGCTGTAACATGATATCAACATGGGGTAGCGTTAACTATAAGACTATGGGATTTACGATTTAATTTGGATTAGACTTTAGGAGCATTGGGATTGTGTCAATGATGATAGTATTTATTTTATTTTTGCCATTTTTGTTGCTTTTTATGTATTAATCAATTATTTTCCCAACTAGAATGTGATCGAACGAAAGTAGATGCTGGCAGCTATCTAATTTTCTTGGTTTTTATAGTATTGTTTCCATTACCCTATTTAGTGGGTATTCGAGTGTTCGAGTGTTCGCTCTTTGTTGCTTGGATTTTCCTTTTCCTTCTCTGTGCTCTCTGTGCGTGGAGCAAGGCAGCGCGAATTAGCCAAAAGCCGATGCCCGTACCCGTACCCGTACCCGGACCCGTACCCGTTCCCCCCAATGCCATGGGAGTGGTGTTTACCTTTAAAGCGTTGCAGGGCACTCGCCATTTTTTTTGTTGGTTTCATTCTTTCACATTTCGGCCTCTCGCCTGTTGGGTTTCTCTGTCTGCCTGTCTGTCTGTCTGTCGTTTGTCTTTTTGTCGTTTTTTTAGTGGTCCAATCGAGTCTCGTCCCTGGGTCCTGGGTATCATATTTTTTGCATTGACCCACGGACATGGACCCAAGCCGAAACCGAACCAAAGCGAGTCCAAAGTGAGGCCTGGATGGGGAATGGGATTAAGAATGGGAATGGAACTGTCGACTGTGACTGGGGCCTCTCTTCGGGTTTTTTGCTCTTGGCGTTTATAGATTGAGTACTTTATCAAAAAAACGAGACATCAAAGCGTATATCATGTCAGCTCCACAGACGCAACGACTCCTCTCCGACTCCGACTCCGACTCCAACTACGACCCCGACATGCGGATGGAGTACTGCATTTGCATGCGGCATGCGGCTTGCAACATGCATGTACTCCCCGCATGTCCTCCTCTCCGCCCTGTCCTCCTGTGCCATAACTTAGCCAATGGCTCTGCTCGGGCGCCATTTTGTTTATCTTTGTCGCTTTTTCATGCGCCCGGGCGATGTGAGGAGAAGTATGGTCTTCCACAGGCCAGAAAGTTAGGCCAAAGCCTTCGCCATCGATGCCGCCGCTGGTATATTTGTGTGTGGACGGACACGGAACTCCCTTCCAGGTGGGAGGATTGTGTGGGGTACATTGTTTTGAACTAGAATTTTGTGCTGAACACTTGAGAGGGAGATCTTTATGCGTATGCTAGTAAAATCAAGTGGAAAGACTCCAAGGGTATTTGTACTTCGGTGCAGTGATGCATTCACAAAAGTCTTATCGAGCGCCAAGCATCGTCATCATCATCAGTGAGTCTGAGTCTGAATGAGTCATATTTTTGGAGCGACTGTCTCGGCTGCTCCCATAACCATTCTCGCGTTTCGCCCGATTTCAATCTCTCGTGATCATGGTACATTCGGTTTTTCGCTCCCCCAATGAATAGATCGACATCGACATCGACAGAGTCATGCCATGAATGAAACTCTATTGTGGCACCGTGGATACTCGATGGCACTACTGTGCTCCTGCCATGTACTTTGTTTTTTGGGGGCGTTCAAATCAGTTGCCAGCCATCGAGTGGGCGCGTTTTTCTTTTTTCTAGTCAACGATTGATCGGTGACTGCAGAATGAACACAAATCGCTGAAAGTTTTGATACAAATTTCAGCAGCAATACTGAAAATAGAAAACGATGCCCAGGGAAAAGGGAGCAGCCAGATGAGAGGCTAGAGAGTGCCCGTTGAGATTGATCGAAGCGGCTAAAGGATGAGTTCTGAGTGCAATCACTCATTCACACAACACTCAACATGTGGATAGAGCTGAAGGCATCAACACATCACCGGAGCAGAGCGCCTGCCTCTCCTGGCACACAGCAGGAAATCACAAATCACAAACATAAGTCCAGAGACGGCGAGAAAAACCTGACTTTTCTGATTAATTTTGAATAAATGCAAATGCAAATGCGAATAGCGAATAACGAATAACGAATATTAATATGAATACTCGTACGGATCTGCACACATTTCGCCAAGGTTATCCCACTGACTGACAGATGGATACAGGGCCATTGCGAGAGAGACGCTTGTGGCTCCACAAAGGAGGACAAAGGAACGTAACCCAGCGATCCGAGCAGCCCAATCCCGATCCCGATCCCCATCCCGATCCTTGATTCCTTTCATACGCCTGTCTCTTTTGATAAATCTGAGGCTTTTTGTGTGTGCGGCTGAAAAATAACTTGTTGTGATAATTTCGTTGGCGAATTTGTTGCGCAAATATCAAAATAAAATTAATTTCCTTTTTTTATGCTCGCTCTCTCAGGTGGAAGGTTCGGACTGGAGCATTTGGCACTTGGCGATCCCCGCTATACACATGTACCTCTGCTGCGATCCCATTTCATGAATGAAATCGGGTTTCGTCTTCGTCTTCGTCCTCATCCTCATCTTCGTTTCTGTCTTTCATGCCCTTCCTCTTTCTCATCGCTGCCTTCGTTTGCCGCCGCACCGGAAATTGAAATTTTAAAAGTTTTGACGTTTGCTTAGTTCTCCGTCTCTCTGTCTACGTCTCTGTCTGTTCTCTGTTTTCTGTCTCTTCTCTGTCTACATTTAAATGAGAGCAGAACTCTGCAAAAACCCTCTGCTGTTGTGACCATAACACGAGCCACAGTCCGTCCGAGAACCTCAAATTACAATTAACAAAAATATTAATTGGCAGAATGATGCTGGACACGACACTCGCACATTTCCTACATCTGCTCTTCTTTCTCCTGCAACCAGGGTACCTGTATCCATGCCATCCATTTGTATCTGTATCTATGTATCTATTTGGCGCTGTCTCTCGGTCGTTTTCCTGTTTCCGTTTGATATTTCATTTCCATACAAAAAACTATTGAGATTGCGGAAGGAAAGTGCCTACAATTTGCGACAAATTAAATGCCAGAAAACAGTCCCCGAAAAAGGACGCTTCTGTCGTTTGTACATGTACATATGTACAGTGTGCGTTTTATGTTTTATAATATGCTGGAAATATGTACATCAGGATGTACATACATTTTATTACATTTTGTATATATTTTTTCATTTAGATTTATTATACATATATTTGGAATATTTTTCTATAAAGAAAAGTCTCGCATGATGCGCATGCAGAAATTATTTTAATTTTCAATAAAAATGCAAATATTTTATTTATAATTTTTATGCACAACAAAAAAAAGCACACACGGATAGAATAGATAGATGTATTTGTACAACCCAGCGAACAGTTGAACGAACAAAATGCATATGCCACATATGTCATGGTCGTGGGGCAAATGCTCGCTGGGTTACAAAATATTTGATGTGGCGACAATTTGACGGCTGCTGCTCTGCTGTGGGGGGGTAAATTACAACAAAAATCCATTGGAGAAGAATGGCGGAAAAAAGTAGAGCTGTATATGGAAACTGACAAGCCGTCAAACTGACGAAACAGAAGCGCCCCAGCCCCCTGCCACCGACTGACTTGCAGCAGCCTTGTTTAACATATTTCCACGGGTCATGAGTCACAGGCGATGGAATGCGGTTTGAATGTGGTTTGGCGATTCAAATGGGGTTCCTTGGCTATCGGCTATCTGTTCCTTTGGAGATATGTATAATAATAGTCAAAGATCGAAATAAATGCAGCAACACTAGCTAGTGATCTTGTGATTAAATATTCTTGAAAATTTGTTTGATTTGCAGTGAACATAAACATTTCGAGAGCATTGCAAATTCGTCCATCCCCGTATCCATATTGCTAGCACTTTTTCATCTGCCCAATAAAATGCATTTGATGTGCATTCATTTTTTCATGCCTCTCGTATTTGTGCATACATATCCATATTTATTTTTGACCTGCGAATCGGTTGTGTATTTTTTGTTCTGGCCTTGGGGAATTGTGAAATTTTTGTACGCTAATCAAACTGTCAACTGCAGTTTTTTGCAGGGTTTTGACTGGGCTCTCAGGCATTTTTGGGACGGGGTGTTCGAACATACAGGAAATTATCAAAATGCAATTTTCAATTAAATGCTAAGAAAAACACGCAGAAAAGAAAAAACAAAACCGGAAGCGGAAACAAACAAAAATCGTTTAAAAAACGATATAACTATATTTTTATGAAAAAATACATTTAAATAGAATTATAATCCATTGTGGCCAATGCCTTTGACGTCAGAGGGATGTGCTATTAGAAACATATTTATGTATTTATATTTATCTAAATTCATATAAAGAAAATTGATAGATATATTGCAAAGAGATGAGTTAGTTAGAGCGTTGCCTTTACTCTATTTTGAGTTGTTTATGAATCTAATACAAACTGATGCCTTCCAGATATTCTGTAATGAAATTGGGTAGCAAAATGTTTTTGGTCGTATAAATCTATTGCAGAATCGCCATGGAATATCATTGACTTTAGAGGGTTTCTCAACAAGAATTAATTCCAAGAAATGTAAACCCATTAAAGAGCTCCAAAACTGCATCGGCATTTGTATCTGAAGAGCACCTGACAGTGGATTTCATTGACCTGCGAAATAAGATTGCAAAAGCTGACCGTTAAGTACCCCTCCCCCTACCGCTCCTCCTCGCCGTGACACATGCTCGTGCAACCCGTGCGATCTACAAAAAAAAATGCATGAACAATGGGCGTAAGCCAAAGCCGTAGATGAAAGACAGAACTGAAACTGAAACTGAAGACAAAGGAGAAATGCTGAATCCGCCGCCAGAGTGGATTTTGGGTGGCAAAGCCGACAGCTTAGAGGCCCAGATGTTGCACTTTGTACCTGTACCTGTACCTGTGCCAGTGACTGCCACAGCGACTGCTAGTGTAAGTGCTGCAACTGCAACTGAAAGTGTGAACGACACTGAGTCTGTCCCCGTTCTTGTTGCTTCTGAAGGTGCGCGTGCGGTCGGTCGGTCATCATCATTTGTCATCAGGCAAAACGGATCCGATCCGATGCGATGGCTATCTTAAATCACAACTGCTGCCGTACTCACTTTCATTATGTTTTGCAGCGGGGGATTTTGTTCGGGCTTCCCACTCTCGACACGATCCTGGCACTCTTTTCTTTTTGCATACAAAATACGATTGTATGCCAACAAAATATAGTTTTTGGCTCATTTCTCTTCTGTTTTGTGTTTGTTTTTTGTGTCGCACAGATTGGTGCATGGCTTTCCAGTCACTGCCTGAAAGATGCCCTTCCAGTAGTATCTCTGAAATCTCTCTGAGAAGTTAATCACATTTGGAATATGTATCGCCATATGCCGGCGAGGCGGAAGCTAATCTGAAGGGGGGGAAGGTGGTGTGCATAGCATCTCGAAGGTGTATCTGTATCTCTGTCTCTCAAGAAATTGTGTTGCAAGAGCCAGAGCCGGAGCCAGAGCCACGCATCAATGCACTTGGGATTGGGAGTGTTGCCGCCGGCAGCGAGACAGAGGACACAGAACCTTTGGCTGTGGCGAGGGGGAGTGGGTTGGGGCTGTCCTGGTTCCTGGGTCCTGGGGGGAGCTGTGTCAAGTGTCAAGTGTCGACATCTGACGGACGCAAGTGTCAACCATTCTGGAGAGGAAGGGCAAATGTCGTCTGTCGTCTTCTGCCTTCCACTCTCGTGTCTCTGCTGCCTCCTGGCGATGTTACAGGTCACCGCCCACTCCTGGCTGGGCATGGTATGGGGGCACTCTGGAGTCCTGCGGCTCCTCCTTGGCTACTGACCATGGCATCGCACGCACACGAGCGCAAGTAATCATAATAAAGGACCAGAGAGGACCCCTCGCCACTAGGAAAATCTTATTTCACGCTGCAAAACCACAAGGGAACGTGCCACACACACACACGCACATACACACACCGCAGCAGCAGCAGCAGCAGCAGCAACAGCAGAAAAATTGCCACAGAGAGACGAAGAGGGAGAGAGAGCGATAGACAGGACAACGACAAGGACAACGACGACAGGCGAAACATGGTGACATTGTAATAATTATGCCAAAGATTATCCTTAGACCCTGCGCGACCCTCCTTCACACACACACACACACACACACACGCACACAGGAAGGAAGGAAGGCAGAGGTGTGAGGGCGGCGACTGTTTGTGCCGCAGGGCAACGGCAATGACAAGGACGACGACGACGGCGACAACGATACGATGTTGCTTGGCTGCCTGACTGCCTGCCTGCCTGTCTGCCTGCCAGCCGCCGCGAGCAAGCGCGTTAAGTAGATGAGCTTCAATTTGTGTGTGCCTCCCGTACCTCCTTCCATCCATCTATCCGTCCGTCCTTCCGTCCGTTCGTTCGTCCAGCCATCCATCCCTGTCCCTACCTAGCCACCCACCCATGTACCTTCCGTTCCTTGAGGTGGTCCCTGTGGATGGGGCGGATATCCTGTAACCAGATTTGCCCTATGTGATTAAGTAAGTCATTGAGATGGTCTCGTCCTCTCGTCCTCTCCTCCTCGATAAGCCCCTAACCATTTCTATCTTCTGCGTCCATACCCTCTCTCTTTCGCTCTCTCTCTCAGCAAGAGAGTCTCTTGATTTTCATTAGATGTTGGCCAGAGACACCCATAAAGAGAGCGAACGAAGCATTTTAGCACTCGTACTTATTCGGACAGGTTTACTAAGTATCAGGATGTTCCCATAAAGATTTGTTTGCTCACCAGCAGTAGTTCCATAAGGTACTTACACCTTCAAACAGCAGGAGTGATAGTCAAGTACTACACTTTGATTTCTAGGGTATCCACAGCTTCGGCTTCGGATCGGCACCGGCCCAGTAACCCCCCAAGAACCACTCTCCACTTTCTCGCTCCATGTTGTTGTCACGCTTGTAAATTGGTGTTGTGTTTGTTGTTGTTGCTGTTGCTGTTGCTGTCGCTGTTTGTTGTTGTTGTTGCATGTTTCATGATGACGATGACGATCATGTTGCCTCCTTTTGAGGCCTGTTATCGCCTCTGCTGCATCTTCAGGTTCACTAAAAAACAAATGGTGGAAAACGAGAAAAAAAACACAGAAAAAAACGGCAATAGATTTTTCTTGTGATTTGGGCTGGTGCCGTTTTTAGGGCCACGTTTTGTTGCCAAGGCTAATTAACAAGAGGCAAACGCAGCAGCAGCAACAACAAGCGAACGAAGACGACGGCACAGTGGGACACGATCACACGAGAAAGTCCTCGAAAGTTTCTCGAAAAATAAATGCCTGAAATAATTGTCACAGAAAAAGAGGGCACAGTTTGTGTTCGAACATCTCCCCAACTACAAGTGTTTGTCTGTCTTGTCCCACTGTGCAGTGTGCGCATTTCCGCAACGACGACCGACGAAACCAATTTCGCGACATTGTGGGCGTGTCACAGGCGGCATTGCCTTTGCTCTCGTGACAAAAAGATGGACAGCCCTGGCAAACAAATGTCGAGAAGACAGGACAGCCACGGCAGTAGTGCTCAGTCCCCGGGTGGACGGGGGGGGGCTTGGAGAGTGTCAACGGTTATGCCAGGGCCCGCTTTTTGTGTTTGTTTTAGATCGCAATCCCCAATCGCAATGCCCCCGGCAGAACTACACAAAGCAACAAAAACCAACAAAAAACTAAGTACAGGGCCAACTGATGGCGCTGCTTGAGTGACACGGACACGAAACTAAACTGACACTTCAAACGACAGCCAGCAGCAGGAGGATCCGAAGCAGGAGCAGCAGTGGCAGTGGCAGAAGCGTTGGAAAATGGGTAAAAACCCAGAGAAAATGAAGCGGAAAAACTCATCAAAATCAAAATCAAATTCAAAACTCAAACCAAAAAGTCAAAACGGTAGCCAAACTGCCACACATTCCCTCTGTCATTTTGTTACCTCATTTTGGGGATTGCTTGAATATTTTGGTGGATAATTGAATTTCCCTAGTTTCCTCCAAACACATTTTTCCACGGGTAAAGCCACCTAATAAAGCGCCATCTGACATTCAACTAATTTGACAGGCACACAAATTATTTGTTTGATATTTTTGGAACATGTTTGAGTAGGAAATTTGGACTTTTCATTATTTCCGAATGTTCATTACAGCCGCACAAATTATCTCAATTTGTTTGGTTTTTGGCTTATGAAATAATGCAGTGGCCATTGAGCTTGTTGATGATATTAATCCATTTTCATAGTCACCGTATTCTCTTATGTCATTCAGAAATGCAAATCAGAAATGTTTAGAGTAACTTCTGTTTATATTTGCACCATTAGAGAAGTGGCAGACGAACGTTTTCTTGTAAGTGGAATTCCTGCTGTTCATCTGGGGCCATTCATGAATCACATTCGAAACTTAAAGGAAGAAAAAGGAATAAATAAACTGGAAAAATTTGGAAAATACAATTGGAGCGAGAAGTAGACGCTTCAGAGTGGCACATACCCTAGCAATGCTTTCATTTAAGCGCTTCAAGATAGCGCCAACATCGCAAAGAAATGTAAAAAACGCACAGAATTTAATCATTTTGCTTGGGTTGAAGGTTTGGAGGGGATTTAGAAAAATCTATATTGTTCCAATACTCGATTTAAATCTGTAAATATGTATGTACGTATGTTTATGATATGATATGAGTTATTCTCTTTTCAGTAGAGTATAATAGTGATTGTGAATCGAAAATGGAAGCATCTTCATCGCAAGCTAGTCTTTCCACTCTTTGGTTATAACCATTTTATATCTACACAGGTACATATGTACATACATATACATACATATGTACATATGTATGTATGTATATTTTGTGGTTTTTTACTCCCCATTTGACATATTTCATGGTGAAGTGAAACGCCTTCTCACTGCCGCTGTTACGTCTGGCAGAGTTTGGCTTCTGTTTTCAGCTTTTTCGTCGTTGGTTTTGCTTGCTCTTTCGCCTGCGCCTCTGTGGCATTTAATTACAGGGTAGCCTGTACGGTGAGCTGCTGCTGCTGCTGGCTGGCATCGCTCGCTTTCGCGTTCGCGTGCTCCAGCCAGTCAGCCAGTCAGCCAGTTAGCCAGCCCGCCAGCCAGCGATTAGATGTGGCCAAAAGATACGCGCACGTTTATTAGATTCCATTAACTGATTGCCAGAGTCCGAGAGAGGCATATGCATACATATACGTAGATGTATGTACATATGTATGTTTATGTATATCCATCCCGTATGCATATGCCACAACACATGACACGCCCCATTGTTGTATGGCTGCTTGTTAACGCCCCCCGCCAGGGGTGAACAGGAGAGGGGAAACACGAGGAGCCCCGCTATCCGAAATCTATTCAATTAAAATGCAAAAGTCATAAATCTCATAAATTATTGCATTTTAAATGGCCTTCCATTTAGATATTGTCGCTGCATTGGCGCTGCGTTGTGTTTTGACATTTTGTTGCTTAGGCGTTTAATTTATGGCAGCAACCGATTGACAGATCCCACCTATCGGCAAATCGATCGAACGCGGACGCATCACCCGTCATGTTTCAATGCTAGCTGACGGCCAAAGAATCGATGCAACAACGCCCCAAATGAATATTCCGAAGGGTTTATAATTGAAATAGAGTCGAAAGTACCAACATTCAAGGAAGAACATGGCAACGTTTGATCATCTTATCTCCCTTACACTCGACTCCTGAAGATGAATGAAGATGCTGCCGTGGAGTACCTTCGTGCAACGCCATGGAATGCACTTTGAAATTCGATTGAAGGATTTACCTTAGAGCTTGCCGTAACGAATCGATTTGCCATTGCCATTCCGCTTCATTTATAATCGGAAATAATTTAAATATGTAAAATCATAATCGGAATTAAAGTAAAGGCAGAGCTGCAAAAGCAGCAACAACCAAAAAACAAAAAAATTTAATAACTTTAGCAGCATGAATGGTTTTGTTATTAAGTAATAAAGTAATTACAATTTAATCCCAGAAGCGAAACTACCAGCAAACAGCAGCACATATTAAATACATATGTACATATGTATGTTCTAGATATGTATATAATTGAGTCATGTGTGTGCATTACATACCTCATTTACATGGGCAACGACCACCACCATAGAGTGCCTTCCATTGCATTCGCTTGGCATATGTAAGCCTCTTTTTTTCCGAACAGAAATCGCATATGGGAATAGCATCAGTGGAGGATGTCGAGCGACAAACAGAAGTCGAATTTAAGGGTAAATCCATTTGTTTAAATATCCTCCATAATCATCCTTTAAAGGGTGTTCACGTCTACAGAGGAGAGCTCAATGGATGCCTTGATCTGTCCACTTCAAAGGGAAAAGCGTGGAAAACTGTGCCAAAATAAATGCACAAAAAAGTACTATAGAGAAAATGTTCATACGAGTACGAGTGCGAGTATCTGGAATATGCTTAAAAATCCAAATATTTACTGAACGGAGACGAACGGCAGCGTAAAATTATTATTATTATTATTATTTTTGTAAATGTGCAACAACAATTGCAGCTGCAACACTGCAAAACATTGAATAAAAAGTAATTGCAAAAATGGGCGTAAATGTGGATGAAATTGACAGAAAAGGATGACTGCCTCGACGTCAGAGCTACTCTGTAAACGTATGATGGAATGAATGGAAATACTGGGATTGCAATGAGAAGCATCCTGATGGGAGAAACTTTCCTTTCGATTGGCGGTGCATTCAGTGCGTGAATCAAGCAATATCCCGTGCCTATTCTTGGCTATCCCAGAGGCTGTGACAGCCACGGAATCCAGGGTGGGCAACAGCAGCAACAACAGCAACAACAGCAACAAGATTGCATTGAAAAAAAATGGCACAAAAAAACATGTAACATGCATAAATATGTTTTTCTTTGCCCCCAACTAACACACACATATGTATGTATGTATGTACACACAAACGCTGTGTGTATTATTATTATTATTATAATACTCGTAATTGTTGTTGCAGTTGTTGTTGTAGTTGTAGTTGTCGTCGGGTCTGGGTCTCCCATCAACAACGAGTGTCCTCCCCATTGTCGCCAGTTGTCGTTAATTCAAATATTTTCATATTGCTTTTCTTTTTTTTTTGCTGTGCTGTTTTTTTGTATATTTTTTGTTATGGAAATAATGACAAAATACATTTTTTGCCCATCAACACGACAGAAGAGCCAGAAGGGGAAAGAAGGAGGGGGTAAAAGTGTATGGAAATTGTGGTAAAATCTATGTATGGATGGAATATCATAAATATTGCATATAATCAACACAACGGCCCCAACGGATATGCGGGAAATGTAAATATTTGATGCAGCAAAAAATGTAAACATGTCACAAATTATTATTGCAATCATTTATGTTGTTTCTGATGAGGATATAGAAATGTACAACCAAAGCAATGGCAAGAGCACCATCATGCAATCATTGAAGGAAACCTTAAAGATAGATTTTAGGTAGAACTTCCTTTTTGGTTCATTGACTGGAATGAATATTATTCTAATACTCAGACTTTAATCTTCCATCTCAATCTATCGCATCATTCCCCCTTCATTGGCGAAGAGTGGCTGGGGAGACTGTCGTTCGATTTGTACAAATGGCAGTTGACTTCCTCCCCACTAGTATTCCCATCGAACGGAACAGGTCTCTGCCCCATTGCATGAATGAATGGATCATGTTTCTACAGCAGCAGCAGCAGCAGCAGCAGCATCTCAACATCAAAGAGGAGGCAACACTCCTCGAATCGACTGACATAATCGAGAGACAACAACGCAGGCCAGGGCAGGAGTTGTCTGCAGCTCAAGCCCCAGCCCCAGCTCCAGCTCCAGCTCCTGCCTTTGCAGGGGATGCTCCATTGCAATTTCGTTTTAAAAGAAAAATTAACGTGAATTATAAAAAATAACTTGAAAACGTAGCAGCGGCAGTCGCGGCAGCGGCAGCGGCAGCAGCAGTGGAGGCCAAGGAGGTTGTGCCGCATAGTGCAACCGGCAACAACAAATAATTGGTAATCTTGCAGATATAATGATAATCACAACAACAACAATAACAGCAACAACCAGCAGCAGCAGCAGCAATCCACAGTGTTTCCAGTTTTCGAAGCGAACCCAAAGCTTGAACTTAACGTGCGCCTGAATGTCCTCATTGAAGTGAAGGTAAAACACAGAGAGAGACAAAGAGACAAAGAGACAGAGAGAGAGGAAAAACAACAGCAACAGTAAGAAGGAAATCAGCAACAACAAAAACGGCAATGGCCACGACAACGGCAACACGGCAACGGCAAGAACGGCAGCCAAACGAAGTTGCAACGTGCCTCTTGGATTATTGGACCTGGACCTCTCTCTCTCTCGGACTGGGTCTCAGTCTGCTGCTGCTGCTGCCTAGCTTTTGCCTCCACCTTCGCCTCCGCCTCCGCCTGCATCTCGAACTGCCATCGCCATGCCCCATGCCCCATCTCGCAACTCGCGACTCGCATCTCCCTTTCCGACCGCGAATGCTGCTGCGGCTGCTTCTACGTGAGCAGCACACGCGGTGGCGGCAGCGGTGTGATTACCAGCGGCGACCGGGCGGCGGTTGCGGTTACACCTGAAATGCTAAAAGCTTCAACAGCACCACGATGAAAAAATAAAAAAAACACACACAAGAGATGCAAAAAGCAGCAGCGGAGAAACAAAGGTACAAATACTCGTAGCTAAAAACTGAAAACTAAAACTCAAGCTGTGGCAGAGCAGAAATTTTCAAATGGTTTTTAGCTGCCAAACACGAAAGAGCATCGACCAGAGATTTTACCTACACACATATTTGATGGGTTGATTTTTGTGAACAATTTTCAATGGAGAAATAAACTTCGTTTGTGTTGAACTCTTAACAGAGCTCCATACAGCCGATGTAGCGTCTCGATGCTCAGCATGAGCATACCCTTTTTGGAGTTAAGGCTGGAAGCGGCAGCAATTGCAACTTTTTGTGCCGCGTATAGAAGAAGTGCCATTCAAAATGCCCCTGCAGCACCTCTTTGCAAAGTCCTGTGTGCCCCCAGAGCCACAGCCCAGTGGAGGAGCCAACCAGCATCGTAGCCATAAACATAATTCTGGCAGCACACAGCAGCATATAAACTATACACATACATATATAAATCTTTATATATATGTACCTGATTGAAGCTCTTGCTCTTGTATCCTCTTGTGGCTGGTGGGGGGAGTGGCGCGAAATCAAAATGAAACGATGGGCGTTTATCGTTATGCGAACTGAATAACTTCTGGAAGTTGGTTTTTTCTTTTCTGTTCTGTTCTATCCCTGCAACGTCCACTGGAGCTTCTCTCTGGACTTTGGAGCATTGGGGATCCAAGCTTGGCTCTGGCAAATACCTAGCCCCACCCTCCTTCCTCCAAGATTGCTTTGTCGACGCTTTAAAGAATATTCTTTGAATCCATTGTTGCTCTATTGCTGTGCGTAGCACTCAAGCCTTTGGAGTTGCTTTCACAATTAAGTTCTTATGTCGTGTTAAGCTTCTTGCCCAAAAAACGATAACCGAACGGAAGAGCAGCGCGTTTCGAATCTTCAATTAGTTTGACTCGTTTTTTTATGGGGAAGGGAACAAAAGGGGAACTCTCTCTCTCTCCCGCTCTCCCTCTCCCTCTGCCTCTGCCTCTCTGTCTGTGTGTTCCTGTGCTGCTGCCTCTGGGGTACCTCTTTTCATAGCCTTTTTTTGGTCAGTCGTCAGTCGTAAGTCGTAAGTCCTGGGCTTTCAGCGTTTTGCCTAATTAGCTTTTCGGTGCGTGCGCCATTTGGTGGCAGCAGCAGCAGCAGCAGCACCAGCAGCAGCAGCAGGTTGCATGCAGCGGTGGCACAGTGGCTTCTCTTTTATATGTATTTCTTACTGCCGTTTGGTCGTCTAATGAATTTTCAATTGTTAGTGCCTCGTTTACGAGGTGTCCCGTCGCGTCGACGAGCACTTTGTTGCGCAACGACGGCTCCCTCCCCTCCCCTCCCCTCACATCCCCACCACTCGTTCGATGGATGTAGAGGGACAGAACTCTAATTACAAATCACAAATGGCCAAAACGCTCTGAAATGGCCCATAAAAACGGTAGCCATTGGAGCGCATTACGCAAAACGTTGCCGCCAATGCGACATGCAATGTCAGCGCATGGAAACGGGCAACGAGAAAGCGGAGGGGCACCACGGACTGCAGAACATTAGCGGAAAATTGAAAAACCCACGGGCGATCGACAGTCGCGCGGCAGTTCCAACATAAAAACAAACAAAAAATGCTTAAGCATTCAGGGAAATCTCCTCAGCCAGCTGCTGTAGAACAAACTGCAGTACACTCTGTAGTTTGTCAGGCCAGTTGCATGCACCACTAAGATATGTACATTTGTACCTATTATTTTGATGAATATATAAAATATGTTGAATAAAATAATTATAAAATATAAACTCTTAAGGAAAAACTATTAAAAGGCACAAAAATAGTTGTTTACTTTAACAAAAATACTTGAAAAAAATGGTGGAATGGTTGTGACTTACTCTATAGCGGATATACCCACAGACCCTTGGGGAATGGGATTAACAGATGGTTTTTTTCTGCGTCACAATGTTGTTTCCCCTTATTACGCATACGCCATGGTTGTTGCTGTTGCAAGTGTTGTTTCTGCTGTTGCTTCTGCTGCTGATGTTGCCCCCCGACACGACGACGATGACGCTGACGATGAGGCGTCGGCATCAAATCACAAATGGCGCCAGTCCAACACAGCTGCAGCGGCTAGAGATGGAGCATGGGCAAGAGGGAGAGAGTTAGGTAAGAAATGAAAGAAAGAAGAAAGAGAGGCAAGGAGGCAGGCAGGCACACAGGGCATCACATCGCAGCCGCACGTGACCGAGAGATTGGGACGCAGCTTTCGGTCAAGTTGCAAATGCAAATTGCAACTTCCGTTAAATTGCAGGCAGCTGCAGAGCCTACAGAGAGAGAGAGAGAGAGGTCTGGGATTTTTTCTGGTTTCGATTTCAGTTTCTCATTCTCTGCATCTCTTAGTCCTATCGGTAGCCGCCCCCTGTTGCAGTTGCAACATCAACCTTTTGGCCCCTCAACTGCACAGTGCACAGTGCACTGCTGGACCCCTGGACCCCTGGACTCCTGGTCTCCTGCCTTCCACAATGCACTCTTGTTGTTTCTGGTTCCAGCCTCCCCCTGCACAGAACTGTGGCAGTCAATCACACGTACATAGGCAGTGGCAAGCTTCTGCTCGTCAGGCGGCCCCCACGTTGATGAATTATGGGGCTATCCAGCGTCTCTTGGAGCTTCATCTCTCTGCCTGTACCTCCCGGGATTATAGATTGCCTCCATACTCTTTTGTTCGCATTTGTGGCATCTTCTCATAGAGTAATGAAAAGCAGGAGAGTGCCGAGTGTAGGGGGGTGGCACCTAAGCGGGGAAACCAATTTCTGGAGCAACCGACACGTAAGGATTATGCGAGTTCGCATAGGAAGGAATGAAAAAGGGTATTCCCTGGACTCAATGACCCCTACAGATGCGATATCTAAGTTGATTTATGGACTTGCTGAGATTTTTAATGGCACGTTACGCTATTAATGTCCGTGCCCCCGATCCGTGTATGGTTTGCCGCTTGATTTATAGAAAAAGTTGCAGCCAATAAATGTCAACATAAACTTTGCTCCCTCCCGTGTGGCCCCTTTGGGTCCTGGACCCTCAACTTTACACCCCATAACCCCATGCGCCACGCTGCATGCCACATTCCTCACCCCCATCCCTCTCTCTCTCTCTCAGTGACTCCCTCTCCCTCGGGTTTCAGTGGCAAGCAACATTTTCTAATTACAAAACTAACATTTACAATGTTGAAGGAACCGAGAAGGAAGGACGACTGGACGAAGCGGTTTGTGTGCAACAAGTTGCATACACAATTAGCACAGGGATACAACGAGATATGTATGTACTTGCCACACAGCTTGCCACATGCCACACACTGCCACAGAGCTGCAACAGAAACAGAAACAACAACAGCAACAGCAACAAGCCCTCTCGGCCATGGAAGCGTCTGTTTAACTTTCAAGTGCCGCCGCCTCTCTACCGCTTCACCGATACTCATAAAATTTCCTCCAGGTAATTTTCTGTCATGTTTCGACTTCTGTGTGGTTCCACTGGACTTCCAGCGAGAGCGGCATGCAGAGAGAGAGAGAGAGTTGTGTGCTTCCCTTTGACTCTTGACAATGCTTTGGGGGCTCCTCCTTCGGCCCCAAACTTCAATCACATTGCACTTTTGGGCCACTTAAAGCTCCTCCTCCGCCTCGCTGTTGCTATTTGGTTAAACATACCCTGTTCCCAGCCATAAGGCAGGGTATTTGGGGATTTGTATTCCTTTTGGAGTAAGAAATCAGGAAACTGCTTGTAAATTTTCATTCAAACTTTACCCCGAAGACACTCACAAAAGATTCTCTTCAAGTGTTGGTAACTCTTCATAAATTTCTTCAAAAATTCATAGACAATTTCCCTGTTTCCAACACAGATGCTACAAATGAGCGCCCAAAATAAAGAGCATCCCATGGTCGTTTCATTCGTTAAAAACAATAGCCCCGGGGCCAGGGCAAGCATCAGGCATTGTCCTTGTCCTTGTCGCGTGGGTTGTTTGTTGTTGATTCTGTTGCGTCTCCTTGCTCCTTGCTCTCCATGGCTCATGCTGCTGCTGCTGCTGTTGCATCCTCCCGTATCCTCCCTTTTCCTGCAGCATTTAATGAACACTGTCCGCCTGGGCCTGGGCCTGGGCCTGGTGCCGCCTGCCTTCTGGAAAATTTTGTCAAACGCATTAAAACATTATTAAGAGCAGCCTCCTGATCCCCGCAACTCCACGAAAGCCCCTCCGGCGGATACACACTCCCGTCCAGCTGTGTGTGCATGCGTTTGTTGCTTTTAAATATTTAATTATATTTAGCTGCCCAAAGTACTTACAGTTTTGCGCTCTTAGTGACAGATGTAAAGAGACAAGTACCGTACCTATACAGATGCAGCCTTTGCCCCTTTGCCCCTGCGACACGAACTCTTGCCTTTCGGCAACAATTTCTACTGGCCTGCAAATCTCTTACGCAAGAATGCTTTCCATAATGGCCAAAAGATAAATTGCAATTCGAAAACCAAAGACCAAAAGATACAGATACAGTATCCACGTTGATTCGTTCATGTCTGCATATCTTTGGGTCTGCTCTTCTCGCCTCTTCTCACGCTGCAGCATTTTTCCATAAATAATTTTCATAAAAACTTGTTAAGTTCCAAGACAAGTAAATAAATAAATCGAGAGAGGGAAAAATCCATATGTTTCCTTTTTTTTTGTGGCAACCGAGTCCATGCAACCGACTTTGTGCCCCAAGCGCACAAAGTAAACACTTTTCGGTGTCGTCTCTTTCTCCTTCTCTCGCGCTGCCTCAAGTGGTGCCTCCCTGCTGCTGTCTCACTCTCTGGTACCCTGCAAAACAAACTTTTAGTGCGGCATTATCCGAATTGGTCAACGAGTTCTGTGAAATTTCTGATACCACTGAAGGGGGGGATTTAGTTAGAAAACTTACGATTGAATGGATGAAATGCTGAATGAAAAGTGTGGCTTCGTACGCACGTATTTGTACGTATTTATACATATATTTAGGTTATCAAAGCACGAGTGCACGGCAAGTGCGGCAGTTTCTTCTCTCCACATCCACCTTCCGCCTGTAGGCCACAGGATCCAAGGTGTCGCGGTGCCCGTGGTCGATCGTTTGCGGTTCTTGGATCATCTGGTAGAATGGCCTTTACCAGTATCTCTCTTTCTCTTTCCTTCTCTCTCTATGTCTCTTTCTTTCATTATATACATATATTTTGTTTTGGGTGGCGTTACATTTTGAGTTACAGTTAAACGACTGTGTCCTGTGCTCCTTCTGTTTCCTGATGCTTGCCTCCATTTCATCCAGCCTCAAATCCTTCCTTTTCCTCTTTACAGCGGCTACTACATCCCTATATTGTGTTAGGGCATGGGTCCTGCCACTGAGTGCCTGCCATGCGAAATCCTCAGAATCTCGATTTTGTGTGTTATTTATTCTTTGTTTTTTGAAACGTTTTGTTATTTCTTTGCTCCTTTTTTCATTTTATTTAGTTTGGTATATATTTCTTGTGGTATTTTTTCTGAAACTTTTCTCTTTTTTCGTATTTTTTGTTGTTGCTTGTGTTGCATTTGTCCGCCGTGTTCCGTTCCGTTTTGTTTGGCAACTTTTCGTGGCCATAAACACGTACGACTCGTTGCCATCGCAGTTTCAGCTTTTTGGTATTTTATCTCTTTCCCGCATACACACACACGCACACACACACACACATGGAGGAGGATCGTTGTTGTTGGGAAAACTCAATTTAGCTTTTTGCAACCTTCTCACACACACACACACACAAGCACACGAATGCGGAAAATAAAGGAATATGGGAGCCCCATCAGCAGAAGCAGAAGGAAGGAAAAAAAAATAGAGCCAAAGATGAAGGAAAAAATGAAGCGAAAAGCGTATTTTGTCTCTCTCTCTCTCTGTCTCTGGCTGTCTCTTTCCCAGTTTCCCACCATGTCATTTTAGTTGGAGTTTTCCTTGGTTTTCCACGCCAAAAATGAGAAAAATCCAGTTGGATCCAGGAGGCACACACACTCAAATACTCGCACGTATGTACATATGTATGTATGTATGTGTACCTCCTCGTAGAGAGACACACATGGAGATAGGGATACGATACCTTCCATGCATGCGAACACAACAACAGGCACCACCAAGGCCCCCTGTCAACGTTTGGTCTGCCGGGGTGGAGCAGCAGCATCCCCTCTCTTAGCACACCATTCGGAAAAAAAGATGGGGCTGCGGGAAAGGCTTTCTCTCTTAGGCGAGTCCTGAAATACGCTTCCAGTTCCATTGATGATATTTCGAATTTGATTAAACTTTCTTTTCGTTCTTACAGTTTTTCTTTGGTTTATATTTTGTGAGCAATTAATTATTTTATAGTTCTCTATAATTATTAATGAAGTGTTGGGTACATTTTAGCCTCACGTTTTGCATAGTTTTATGGTTATTTTATGGCTACCTTTTCTAAGTTTTTGCAAATGGACTGAGCTCTTGGGAAGAGTATACACACACACACACACACGAAAAAAAGGATGTGAAAATGGATGACTAGAAATGGACTGCATTGCCACACACACAAACATACCTCTGCCGCTTCCTCCCTGTGTGTGTGTGTGCTGCTCCTCTGTATGTGTTGCTGGGTGTGTGTCGTACGTGCCTCGCTTGCCGCTTATTAGAAATCAAATCCCATAAAAGCCACACTGAGCCACAGAGCCAGCGCCAGTAAGAGGTGGGTCCTTTGGTTCCATGGAAAGAGAGCTAGAAAGAGAGAGAGAGAGAGAGGAGTGAGGGATGTGGCATGTGGCCGGGACATGGAGTATAAAGTAGGGAGCAGGACCATGCGATAACGTTTAACGGGCACTGGGAAACTCTCAAGCCAGTCAAAAATACTGCAAATAATCCAAACACACAGCAAAATTCCAACGTTTTCTTTCATATTTTGGAGCAAGTTTGAAAGAACAGATGAACTTTGAAGGCCAAAAAGATTGTATAAAGTGTTTTAAAGGTGCTGCCATGAATTTCCTTATTTCGTGGATAGATTTCAGACTGGCTTTTCATTAAATATTGCTCTAAAATCCATTGAAAGCACTCCACTGTTCCACTTTGATGCCACAAAAGGTAAAACTTCGAAAGGCCGCTTAGTCAGGCCGTTTATCTGCGGGCAGAAAACAAAGCGCATCCATAAATTAAATATATTCAACTGAATTTTCAGCTTGATTACCATTGTTTTCTAAAACAAAGACTTCCGATTTTTTGCCAAGGAACCAATCAAACTTTTACTGAAACATTTGGGGCTGACAAATTGTCTGATGGTACTTTTGGTAAAGCTTTTCATAGAGGTGGCGCTTCCTTTCTATCTTACATCTAGTTATAATTCTGAAAAGCTGATGAATGCATCTATAAAGTATACCGAAAGACTTGGTGGTTTTGCCATACCGTCTGGGAAATATGAATACAAAATTATGATCTTTGTGCGGTATTTTTATCGAATTTTTGTGGACTTTTTTGGTTATTTTTACGTGATTTTAATATAACTTGATTTCTTGATTTCGAAAAGCTTTGTAGGTCGGAAATAATATGTTTCCTCTCCCCAAAAACTGTGGCATGACTCGCACCACAAAAGAGGAAGTGAGAAGTGTGTGTGGGGGGGGGGCTATACAATGCTGACGCTGCACAGAGTTGTTGCCACTTAAAACCGAAACCGACACACACAGTGGTGGTGGATGGTAGATGGGGGTGAGGCTTAGGGCGAGGGGACAAAACTGACAGACAATCCGCACTCAGCATGTTGACTGCTGGACCCCGTACACCCCCCGCCTGAAGGACCTACTGTGTCCCGAATGGAGAGCAGATCCTCTCTCTTTCAACTGCCTGGAGCCTCCCGAAGGAGATGCCTTTTGCCGTTACCGCTTCTTTATCCCTTTGAAGGTTCCCTTTCTGCTCCTTCCATGCCTTGTAGTCCCCCATTTATGCCTCCCATTCCCTGTAGCGCCTCCCCTTTCTACCTCCTTGCTGCCAGTCGTCCATCGGCCTTCGCTTTCTGTGTCTGTGAATCCCACAAATCCCCAATGCCCGCCTGTCCCTCTGCTGCCACTCTGCCACTGCTGGCTGTGTGGCAAGAGGCAGAGGCAGAGTCAGAGGCAGAACGAGAGACGACAGTTGCCATTGCCTTTGGTCTCTGCTTGATATTTTGTCATTTGTGTCACGTTCGCCATTCATGATGATTCCTCGTTTGGGTTTTGTTCGGTTTCATTCGCTTCGTGTGTCTGTCTCTGCCTCTGCCTCTGCCACTGCCTCTTCCTCTCTCCTTCGCTATTTGTATGTGGCACTCGCTTGCACACGTTCAGAAGTCCACGACCAGGTCGTTCTGTCTTCTTCCATCTCGCTCTCACAGTATCTGTGTGGCATTTTGTGCGCCATTTTGCCGTTTTTATTTATGGAATGCAGCCACTCTAACGTCCTGCCTTGTCCGGCCCCAACCCCCCCCCCTTTGTGACCACTGTGTGTCCTGTTTCCCTCTCTGTGCTACGTGTGTTATCCTTTGGCGCTCATCCATTCCTAGAGCGCCATTCCGCCTGCCACAATAATTCCCACGTACTCGCCCCAGAACCCTCTCCACCGCTGCATCCTCTTTCAGGCATGCCACTTTTTTCCTCTGTAATTTTTTTCAGAAGCATAAATTTCAGGCATTTTTCTGTTTGCCAAAAGAGTGCGCAGAGGGAGGGGAGGGATGGGGCAGGGATTTGGATAAGCTCAGATAACGTCCGGCAATTTTCTATAACATGCCAAGTGGTCAGGGGTTCGGTCAATAAGTTCTAGCAGCACCAAATACGAGTAGATGCGGAATCAGCGAATAAATTAAGTGAAATCGAAGTATTTTTTAACAAAGTTCAATACTTACTAATGGTGATAGAATGATTACCAAACGAAACGATGTAGATTGAACAATTACAAAATGTTCCCATAAGGGAAAGGATAACACGAATAATTGTTCCTTGATTGCCAAGGAAATACTCCCAAGATGCTATTGGAATTCACGTCACCTCTGTCAATATTATCATCATGCAATGAACTCCTCTCAAGTACACCATTTCCCTTCCTGATAGTGCGTGAAAAGCCCGTGAGACTCACCAATGAAAACAATTAGAAAGGATATTTAATAATACGTTTTCATAGAAAAATCAACAAATTATTAAGTTTAAAAGAATTGGAAACCAAAATGAGAGACCATTTCCAGCATGGCAGAACTTTTCCGACATCTCTCGCTCTTGCCATTTTCCATTGCCATAGTTTTGCTCTGTGTTCCCAGTTTCCCTCATATTTTTCAAGGGGTACTTGTGGTTCTCCTCGATTCGTACGCCGGTATCCTCCTCCTGGTGCGACTCCGAGGATGTTGTCAAGTTTTTTGGAAGGGATTTGCATTTGCACAGCCGAAATTTATGAAACAAAAACCCGAGCGGCAGGCACAGCAGAGTAAGGATGAAAGGACGATGTATTTGACAAAATATTTCAGTTATTTACATTCTGTTTTTCTCTCTTTAGACAACTTTTAGGCTAACAAGCAGACAAAAACCAGCAGTAAAACATAAATCTTGGCCACATTTATGCTCTCCGGCTGTAACACCTTCCATTCCCATATACAGAGGAGCTGCAGCCCCCTCGGTGTCCCCCTTATCCATGTTACGGTGTTGTTTTAGCCCCATTTGCTGTTGGTCCTGTTGGTCCGTGGAGTCCCCAGCGAAAAACCCAATGAAACTTTATGCATATTAAACTTTTTACATTATTTTTTGTGTGGTCAGAAAAGTTGGAAACAACCGACAAAACCAAAACAACGAAGAAAATTTACCAAAACAAAGAATTGAAATAAAATGAAAATTATGTGAAATGTGGACTGGCGCTAAGCCACCGAAGAATACAACTTTATTGTATCTCTAATGTGTGTGAAAATAGTTGTAGAATGCGAGTATTTCCATAGATTATGCGGCAACAAATCAATAGGGTTTTTTTTAGAGATTTTCATGGAATGATTGCTCAAAAAATTACCATACTTGGCGCCGTTGCTTACTTATTTCCTCTTTGCTGCTAAGCTATTTAGTGGAAAGCATAGATTTCTTAGGTACTTGGGAAATCCTAGAGCCCCGAATGAGAATCCTCAACTCTTTAACACCATACACTGCTAAGCTTCTCTGTGAAAGAGCCTTCCTGTCAGAGATATCGCCGATTTCTAGAAAGAGTTTCGATTCCCCAATCAGTTTAGGTATCTTAGAAATCATATTTTAGTGGGGAAAAACATATGTACAATGTACATTCCTAAAGACATAAAGTTAGTGGTTTCCCGTCGAATAAAGGGGAATTTTAAGGAATATTTAAGCAGAAGGTACATATCTATACATATCTATTGCCAGCATCAGAAATTCATAAATATGTTTGTGTATGTGCCTCCAGGAGATACAAAGTAAGAGGACCTTTTGGGAAAATCATTTACCACATTTCATATTTTCATTTAAAATCTGGATGGAACCACAAATCATGAGACAGTGGCAGACGGTGGGGGTGATGCTTATGCTGATGCTGATGCTGAGGCTAAGGCAGTGAGGCTGGCATGTTCGCAGTTTAATTTCAACAAAGCAGATGCAATACCAACAGATACAAAGATACGGATACGCATACGCATACGCAAGCGAGCAGAAGAAGCAAGAGGTGGAGCAGTTGCAGGAGCAACAGCAGCAGTTTGCGAATGTAAATGATATGAAAGATGAGAAAGATACTCGCACTCAAGACAGCTACTCGTAAACCACAAATGCATATGCACATACATACATACATACATACCTATATTCTCTTATGTAAACCTCGAATATAACACAAAAGATACAAGTGCATTTGGGTATCTTTTGGGTATGCATGTGCATGGCATAGCCATCTTAAATGTCCAGAAACAACAGTTCCGGCACACAATCCCAAAGCTCTGAAAGTTTTGCAAAAACTATTTCGTATTGCGGTTGCAATGCAAATCAGGGCGAAAAAAAATTTAACTGGAAAAATGGAAATATAAACAAAATCTCATGCATTTCGACTTAAGTATACCCTTTGGAAATGTTAGATATGTATGCATGGAATCAAAGGGATATTATAGATATTATTTACACGATTTTTATGATTTTCTGGCTTATGGCTTTGAATAGTTCTTAGTTTCCAATGATTTTTGGTAGATCAATAGAGATTACCATCATAAGTACATATGTACATGGAACCACAAAAAAGTTTTTGGAAAGCTTCGATATTGTATCCACAAACATCGAATGCATCCTCCCCGAATGCCCTATAAAAAGGGATCTGAAAGGGGAACAGTGACATGGCAAAATGGAGGTGTGGGGGGTTTTCAGGTCTTCAGGTCTTCACATGCATGTCACAGAGAGAGAGACAACGTAAAAAGCGTGAAACTTGCTTCTGACATTACGTGAAGTTGACAACATGTCAGAAATAGAAAAGATATCCCTGAAAGATTGGATTGTTGGCCCACGGGGTGGTGTACATGGGGTTGGAGGGTTGGCGCAGCAGAGAGGTTGTGGATGGAGGGGTAGCGGTAGGGGCAGGGGTAGGGGTAGGTGTAGGAGATAGAAAGAAGAAACGTTGGCAAAAACCAAGTGACAAAACATTCATGTTGCCAAAGCAAACAAACAAGAGAAGAAGAGGAAAAAGAGCGGGCAAGAGGAGACAGGATTGGTGCGATGGATAGAAAATGAAAAGGGTGAAATGGCCGGGGTGTAGACTGCTTCTGCATTGAGGGTGGCCTCCATTTTTTTGGTTAAATCAGAAATCGCATAATATTTGAATAAAATGCAAAGGGAAAAAGTAGTTTTCCAAACAGAAAGTAGTACCCCCAAGAGAGAGAGAGAGAGAGAGAGATGGAGAGATAGAGTGAAAGAACAAGCGAGGGAGAGGACCCTAAGAGCTCCTTGTCTCGTGTTGCCCCCCCCCCCACAAGGGGGGAAAACAAACAAATAAGAAAAGGAAATGACGAAAAATTTCTTTCAACAATGCAATGGGGAATAAGTTTTTACAGATGGTAAAACAGGGTATCATTAAGGGTATATAAATATGTACATACACACAAAAAACTTTTGGCAAGGGCAGGCAATTTATAAGCTAAGAAAACGATGAAGGAGGAGTTACAAATTCCTGAAATTAACCAACAAGAATGGAAAATTATAAATAAGAAATTAACTCTGGAACACATAGGATCTGAATGTTGGATGGAAGCACGTCAGCCAGCAGCGCCCCTCGGTTTAGGAAGGTCATATTAGGTAGGTGAGAGGTGACGGTAAATGGTGCTAAATAATTAATTGATGCTCTCCCATCTCCCAGTGTTTCCCATACTATACACTGCTGATACCCTGTATTCCCTTTACCGATACCCTGGACTCCCCCACCTTACTGCGTGTGCACACACATTCAGTGCTTGCAAAAAGTATTCTCCCAGCAGCAACAAACAAGCAAAAGTGACACCGAAACACAGCAGAGATTTCTGTGCAGTGCTTTGGCTTCGTGCCACTCCCACTCCCACTCCCTCTCACCACCACCACTTGATTTTGTTGTTGTTGTTGCATGCCGAAGTTGTTTTTGTCGTCAGTGTTGCATGCAGCACTACCGCCCGCATTAAGGCGTGGCCGCTCAGCGAGCATCGACCGCCCACATGGCGGCAAGGCGCTTTTTTTTGCTTTTCATTTTTTTCTTGAATATTTTTCTTATACTTATTTTGGTTTTTTCATGGGTGTAGTTGCATGGAATGGGGAAGGGGATAGGGAAGTTTTGCGAAAGCTTGTTTTTTGTTGCATATCAGAGCCCTGTGATCGAGACCTCACCCCCTCATTATGCCCCATCCAATTTCTTTCCTGCCCCTCCCTGTGGTACGTTGGCGACGTCTGTTTGCTGTTTGTTCAGCTCGTGACTGGTCGCATTGGGGCCATCGTCTTCCTCCCTCTGGGTTGTTTTTGATGGGGAGGGTTTAGTATGCCCCATCTGTAGGGTATTGGTGGGGGTGCGGGGTGTGTGCACAACCTCTTGACTCCCAAGGACTCCCAAAACACGGGGAGGCTCATGAACATTCTTTGTTTTTGTGCCAGGGAGGACATCCAGCTCCCTACCACATCCCTACATTTCAAGCCCGCCCTCTTCTCAGCAACAGCCTCTACTTGTCTGCCCCTCTGTAGTGCCTCATTCAGCCCTTCCCCATCAAAAGTGGCTGCCAAAAGTTTATGGCGCGTCGAAAAGTTTGTCGCGATTTTTGTGTTGTTTTTGTTGTTATTGTAGCCATCGACCATCAACCCCTTAAACACCTTTGAACTTCGTCTCCCACTCCGACAAGCAAGGACCGCGGGCTCCCTCCTTTCTCCACCATTTGTTTGTCTGCAAATACCCTTTCAAAGAAGGGCATTACGGGTATCCTCCAGTGTGTCTGATTTTTGAATTGATCTTTGTCGAAAGTTCAATCCTCTACTACATCCCACAAATCACATGTAACACTTTCAAATTAGCTTCTGTTAATAGAGAAAACAATTTGGACGGCCCCTTCAATGATTATTTCGATGCACCCTTCAAGTAGCGCAGCCCCTCCCCAAATACACCATGCTAAATTGAAGGAGAACAAATTGCATCCTCAGGAAAGTTTGTTTCACAAAAAATAAAAAGTTTCCTTCAAAATATTTGCCACATCTGTTGCTCTCTCTTGCTCTCTTTCTGTGAATTTGGGCCAGATTGTTTTCAAGGTCACAAGGCTTCACCCCACCTCTCTCGTAAAACACCCCCCACCTACCCCCTGAACCACACAGAATGGTGTAGATCAACTGATTTCGATAGCTTTTCGATAACAAACATAGACAGCACGTGTCACACAGGGGCACAGGATGAGAGGGGTTGGCGGGGACAGTGACAAGTGAAACATCAGACAAATGAGCGTGCCCCCCACGAGCACACACACACACACAGATGCATACACAGGCAGGCAGACAGACACACAGACAGACAGACAGGAAGGGAAACAGCAAGAGAGACAGTGCCGTAGAGGGTGTGAGAGTGGGTAGGGGGACCACAAGCATTTCACAGCTTAACACCCTAATGTGCAATACTTTTGAACCCGAACGCCCCCCCTGTACCACCCACCACCTGCCAGTCGACCGATACAACTCAAAACACTCCCCCCAAAGCACACCCTTGTCGCCAGAAGATGCTGCCTGTCGCTGCTGGCAGCCCGAGAGTGAGAGAGAGCGTGAGAGAACCAGAAGTCGAAAGCATTGAGAAGGCGCCACCCACTGCCATACTCTGTCTCTCTTTCTCTCTCGTTGCTGCTGCTGCTGCTTCTCACTCCCTCTGTTTTGTTCTCCTTCTTGGTATCTTTCTTTGTTTCCGTTCGTTCGTTCCTGCGTTCATTTTTATTGCGCTTGATCTTTGGCTTATTACCATGTCCCGTTTGAATGCGAAATGCGAACCACGCAACCGGCATACAAAATGCACACATAAAAGCAGAGCAGTAGCAGAGGTCGTGGCAGAGGAGCAGAAGAGCAGAGCGGCGGCTCCGAATCGCCAAAGGGGCGTGCGTCCGTGTCCCTCGCAGCCGTGTCGACGCTCTGCCAGCGACTCGACGCTGCTAACGACAAGTGGCCCCAGCGACAATTGCAGGCTGCCAACAGAGACAGCAAAAGTTTTCCTAAGGATAACAACACAAAAAAAAAAAAAAGAAAACTTTTTTTTTGCGACCAACAGTTGACAGTCGAAAAGCATTTGACATTTTACCTTGAGAGGGTGTGCGCGAGAGAGAAGGGGAGGCGAGAGCGAGATAGAAACTGTAACAAAAACAACACACAAAAAAAAAGAAAAACAGAAAACACACAGAAAAAGCAAAAGCAAAAAGCGAACAAATGTCACTTTGAAAAATGCCATTGGTTCCTCCTGCCAGGGCCCGACCCCCGAAGTAAAAAAGTTCTCTACGCCGACACCGCCACCACTCCCGCCCCCGCAGCCAACACTGCGCATCGTCTCGTCGATGCGACCGAAAAAACCAGTTGCTTAGCAACGCCCCCTCTAACCGCAGCCCAAAGTCAACTGCGACTGCGACAAATGTCAGCAACTGCTCTTCTGACTCCATTGCTATTTCGTGTAGGCAGCGGCATTGAGTGGCAGCAGCAGCAGCTACAGCAACAGCGAGCAGACCATAGCAGCGCAGCAAAGCGCGCTGTCAGCAGATGGCAGCAGACCGGCGGCGCTAGCCAGTTGTCTCGCTCTAGCGTGAGTGTTTGCCTTGGAGAGCGAGAGCGCGCGTGTGAGTGCGCGCATGCGGTCTCACTCTTTGGTTGAACTAGGCGGCCTCTGCCATTCGTCGTTGCTTTCGTCGTTCGGTTGCCTCGAACGAGTCGGTCGTCTGAACAGCCGACGACGACTTGCGTGCGTTTTGCCTGCCAGCAGCAGCAGCGCGTAGCACACTGCAGTGCCGTCGCCGTTTACAGTTTTGTTTTGGAGTTCGCGTGAAGCGCACGAACCGCCGCACATTGAAACGCAGCAGCAGCAGCAGCAGTTAGCAGCCGCCGCCGCAGCAGCCGCCCCCCAAAAAGCGAGAAACAGAGTCGCAAAGTCCGTTAGCTCCAAGAGATTTCTCGCGTCAGCTGTTTTCTGTTTTCGTCGCGATCGATCGAATGCCCCGTGCACCGCTTACCGTTGGTTCTACTCTTTTTTTTTGATCGGCGCGCCGCAGAGAGAATATAAAAAGTTTTTTTCAAGTGTAAAGCGAATGGAAAAGGAATAAAGAAAGGAAGCAGAAGGCACAAGAAGTGTCAAGTGGATAACAACAACAACAACAACTACAGAAAATACAAATACAAATACCAAAAGAGAGCAACAAAAAGAAAAAGTTATTAAAACAAACAAAAAACAAAACCAAAATAACGCAAAAGCAAAAAGAGAAGGCAATCGGCGGCCGCTAAATTTTTGTTTTTGTTTTTGTTTTTTGCCGCCGGCACCACACAGCCCCTCCATACACGTGTTCCCGTTCTGTCTCTCTCTCTCTCTCACTGCTGTGTGTGTGCGTTTGTGTGTGTGAGTGTGTGTGTGTGCGTGTACCGTTAATCGTTGTCCGCGGCATACCGTTACTCTCCGATAGAAAGGGGCCAAGGAGGAGCCTCCCAACCACCAGATACACCCCCCAACACCACCGCTCCCTACTCCTCCTCCTCCCACACGGACAAGATATTCAACAACAAAATTCTCACCGAAGCCTCCAAAGCGCCCCTCAGGGCTGTCGCGCTGGCGTCATTTCTGGGCGAAGGTTTTGCCGCCCTCGGTAGTAGCCGAGCACCGCCGGTCAAGGATCTAATGGCATTCGGTGCGGTACTGCACACAAATCAGCACAGTATCGGTAAGTGTCCGTCGAAAGACATTATAAAACACACAAGTATGGCGTTTAGGAGGAGATCTTTCATGTTGGGATGGGGGGTGGCGAGAATTTTTGTCTCTGGAGCTCATTCGAGTATGGGGAGTAAGGGTTTCCCTGCGGGCTTTCACAATGGATCTCGGCCATGCCTCTTACCTTCGTTCGGTTCCTTGGAATCCTTTGGTTCCTTGAGTTTCTCAAATCTCATCAGAATGTCAATATCTATTTTAATCTAAGCAGTTATTTCCGCATCGAAAATAATACCTTATGGAGGACTGTAAAGTTCCTAGGGCTCTTTTAACATGCAACTTCAAATGTTCTGTTAAGATTCGATCCAAATATTTGGGGTGACGTGGGGATCATTAGGGTTTCCCATGAGCTTACCAAAGACTGTCACCTGTTTGGTAGGTGAAATCTTGTTACAGCATTGGGATTGACATAATCTATGGATTCCATTGGATTCGGTGCTTTTTCTCTTTGAGTTTCCATTAAAAAAAGCTTTCCTTTGATCTTAAAGAGTTTTCCACAGCTTTCTCGCATGTTCAGTATGGTTTTCTTTTAATTTTGAAATTCCTTTTCAAAGAATTGACTTTACATTAGGATTCTCCATTAATGGGTTAATTATACTCCTCTTTGGGCTCAAAATCTCTCACGGTGACAGTAGCGGGTTAATGGCAACGGCTACGTTTTTGGGCCAGCAACAGCAACAGAACAAAGTTTCTTGCACTTTTTGAACTTTAGTTTTCCTTTCAGAGGGGGACCCCTCCACCCTTTTCACGGACGTGGGGTGTGAGAGGGATCTATGACTGTGTTTCTCTCGCTCTCTCTCTTTCTCTCTGTGTGTCCGCTGCTGCCTGGACCCTGTCTCTTTTCCGCATGACTCCATTTGGTTTGCTTTTTCTTTTATTTTGACTTTTATTATTTTTTTTATTTTCTGTTCCTTTTTTTGTGCTTTGATTTTTTTGATTTTTTTGGTCGACAAAAAGTTTTGCGCAGTTGTCAAAGTTTTTATTCCGCTCCTTCCGTTTCTACCACTTCTCCGCCTGGCCTTCCTTTCTGCATTCCTTCTTTCCCACTTTCTGTTCCTGTTTTGTGTTTTTCCTTTTGGCTTTTGTTGTAATTTTCAGTCAAATTTTCACTTTTGCTCACGAAAAGATTTAAATTCTCGAAAAAGGAGCTAACGAATCGGCAAAAGAAAGGGTATTTATAGGGTCGAATTGATGAATGCCTTTGTATTTGTGGGTAAAAGAATTTTTGATCTGTTTTGAAAGAGAATTATGTAAAAATATGAATAGAAAATGAACAAATTTGGCTTTTCAAGTGAACGGAATCATTCTATGCACAAGCACAACTTATCCTAGAGAAGTGGTAGACCCCTTCCTACTCCTCGATATTTCTCCCCATTCTTCTTATTTTCCACCATAAACCGCCAACCCAAAGACCGGGACCAAAAGGCGGAGTCGGTGGCTGTCAACATTTGACTGCAGAAATGAATGTTCAGGAAGCCATAGGTCCTCCTCTTAGTGTTTTCCACTCCCGTGAAAAGCCCATGAAAATTTCCGAAAACATGCTTTAATCTTTGAACTTTTTCTTGGCTGGGATATTTTTAGAAGGGTTTTTGCTATAACTTTATTTAAAACATTGTGTCCCCATGTCGTGGATTATTTGGCAGTTTTACAGGAAATTCTTTTGATGAATTCAACCTTAATTTCCATAATTTCTCTGCATACGAAGAAACTTGTGATGATCACCCTGACTTTTATTCGAATTGTCTTCGTATTTCTCTCCTTTTTAAAAGGGTAAACACTGTTCGATCCTCTTTCTATTCTTTTTCCCTGACCATTTGTTCATTTTCCTCTCTTCCTCTCTCTCTGTCTGGCTATGTGTCTGTCTCTGTGGCACATATCTTGTTGCAAGCATCTTTTCAATTTTTATGTACCTTCGGGATGGATGCCACATGCAACAAAAGCTCGCAGAGGCAACGCCTTTAACAAAAGTTCGCGCTGCTGTTCATCAACATTTATGACTGCCACAAACAGCAGCAGCAGCAGCAGCATAGGAGGAGGCATGATCATCGACTGTGCAACAATATTTCCTTTGCAACTGCCTCCTTCTGCTGCTGGTGCGGCTGTAGCTGCATCCTCCTTCTGCTGCTGTTCCTTTCAACGTGAAATGTGATTTTCTTGCCATTTTTTAAGCATTTTCTTTCAAGTTTTTTATGATCTGCTGCCTGCCACTAGAAGCATAGAAGGTGCATGCCTCCTTCATCATCATCAGTCGTCGTCCGCGTCGTCGTCTCTCGCAGGTTCGTTTTGGAGGATCCTTTCATTGATTTATGGAGCAAAAAGCGTAGACACACGGCAGCTGCTGCCGCATTTAGCAATGCTGCTGTCCCTTCCACACAATGCTGAAATGCGCTGCGGTGCGTTGCGGTGCGCGGAGGTCTATGGGGGCTTTGTCTAGCCTCTGGAAGGGGAGGGAGGGCGGTTCTTGCCCTATAAATTGCCATGCATAATGAGGCGTTGAGTAGACGCGGGAGCCTCTCCGGTGGCCCCCACAAAGATCTGTGATCTGTGATCTTCGGAACCAGTTCTCAAATTCTGTTCAACTTTCAAATTCCCCAACAAAAGAAACAGCAATAAAATCCCTCGATCCACATCTTAAAATTCAGATGGAAAGGTATTTTTTACATCAGGAGAAAACCAGAGCAAGTATCGTAGGGAGTTCTTAGGGATCTACTGGAAAAGATACAAACAAATAAGAGGTAATGAAAATGACAAGAGCAAGAAATTTTTCGAAAGCTATTCGGTGTGGAAAACTGTCTCTCATTCGAATATACGAATGTTCTACACAACAATATCCTAGCCGTACTTTTTCCATATCTTTCCTGTACTCCTGCTTGTTGATGATATTATGCAATTTTTAGCAGAATGGAAAAGCTTTTATAGGGAACCGTCTCTTAAATATTATTTCCCTACCAAAAATAGATTATTCATGTTTTTTGTATACTTTTTCATAAAAGAATTGTAAAGTGCTAACAATCCTGGCCACTTTGCAATCACCTCAGGAACTGTCATAGTTGTATCCTTTCGCTTAGGGGAGCACTATTTTCTGTAATTTATTCTTTCTGTCTTTGTATTTATTCGAATTTTCCTTTAGAAATATTTAAAGGACCATTCGGTTATGGGAAAATTTGCACTGCAAATAGAGTCTCTCTGTCTCTCTTTTGTTCCTGTCTCTTGCTCTCTCATGGAAGTTTTGACGGCGGCTCCAGTGGCCCCCCAACTGTTGGGAACTTTTCAATTTCTGTTGCAAAATTCTGGGGCTTGGCTTTTGGCTTTGGCTTCGGGTTTGGGGTTTGGGGGCAACGTCGTCGCCTGTCTGACAGAGGAGCGAACTCTCCTCTCCCTTCTGCCGCGGCCTCTGCCTCTGCCACCACCTCTGGGTCTGGGTCTGCCAATGCCTCTACCCTTCCATTCCCCCCCTGCATGCCCCTTCTCTCAGCGCATTTTGTAGCCGCTTTTAGGTCGAAAACTGAAATAGTAATTCACATTCATGGCCCCTGTCTTTCTGTCTCTCGCGTCTGGTTCTGGTTCTCGCTTCGGTTTACTTTTTCCCTTAGTTTCAGTTTCAGTTGATTTTTATTTTTTTGTTTCTGCCGCTTTTTGCTGTCTTTTTTTATGATTTCTTGGCCATTTTTACGATTATTTTAAAGCTGTCAATAGTCCGGCGAACGTGTGAGATAATTTATATGCCATAAATTTCATTTGGCAAAAACTCTCAAGTGGGGTGGGGGGGAACCATGCCACTGCCTCTGTCTCTGCCTCTGCGTCTGCTGTTCTCAGTCCCTATGCTCCTTCTACTGCAGTAGTTTCTCCAGAGAATTCTCTTCGTGTGTTGTGTCTAGTATTTTTCGGTGGCTTATCGCCTTCTTTGGGCTTTTGATTTACTGCCGAGGCACTCAACAGGTTAAAGACAGCCTTAACCCTAACCTAGTCCCCACTCCTGCACTCCAGTCACCCTCTTTGCTCTTTTCTAATTATAATTTACTATTACACCGAAATTCTCTTCCCTACTTCCCCTCCATTTTCTTCCCTCTCGCATTATGTTAGCCTCTTGCTCCCACCTCTTCCCAAAACAGAAACAGAAACCCAAGAAAAACGGTAGCCAAAGCCTCGGGGATTGATTTATAACCGAAAGATTGGCAAAAAGCGCTTCCAAAACGTTGAAGAGAGAAGGAAAAGATGAGAGTTGGAAGCCCCGAAAGCAGCAGCTAGTGCCTCTACCCACAGGTGGAATTGTTAGAACTAACGGATACCCATTAATCGATTGAGCAGAGCATATACACACACACACATCCGAACAATTATTTTGTTTATCTACGATTTTAATGAAATTGGGTATTAAGATTGGCGTTAAGCTGAGATCAGTGCATCATCCAAATATCATTCCCATATTGGATAGTGGATAGTACTTGTCGCATTCGTTTTATTGCTTTCTGGAGCATACTCATAAATGTAACTACCCAATTAATGGGTATTACTGGGGCTGTAATGAGTGGGAAACCATCCTCTGAGCAGCAGCAGCCACTTGATGCTCTCTCACGCGCAGTGGAAGAAGTAGGTGGGGCACTGACGGACAGACGTACAGGCGGACAGGCGGACGGACACTGATGCCTGATGCTGCGGCTGACCTTTAACCCAAAATCTCAAAGTCAAAGCATGAACTCGCACGCGAGAGAGACAGAGAGTTGGGATGATAAGAGGGATGGCAAAGGGAGAGGGAGAGACTCTGGTGCTCGTTCGCCTGGAACCGAAGGCCCCGATCGTGGAGCAGATGACCGCAGCCAAACGTCGATTCGTTCCGAGTGCTCCAGCAGCAGCAGCAGCAGCAGCAGCAGCAGCAGAGGCAGCGACTGCAACGCCGTTGTGTCAAGTGAAGCGTTACCCCCAGACGGTGGGTTGCACCTCCGCTTCACTCTGCGACGGCGGCAGCGGCGGCGATCTGTGGCCACGGTTCACGTGGAGGTTAGGGTCCATGTCTCCATATCATCAATAACCAAAGCGGAGAGACAGAGGCAGGGAAATACGGAAGATAGAGATGGATAGAAAGAGAAAGAACAGAGAAAACAAAAGAACAGAACAGAGAAGAGAAGAGAAACGTCGTTTCAACATAATGATGCGTGTAATGTGGCTGCTGTCGGCTGCTGCTGCTTCCACGGCTGTGCTGCCGTCAACAATTCCTTACACTGTGAATAAAGCAGAAGAAAACGTTGGGAAATTGAGACAATATTCGGAAAAGTAAATGCGATTTATAGGAAAGTAATTCTTAATTTTTTAGTAGAGTTTGCGCCTCCGTGTCTTGACCTCAGACAACTCTCAAGAGATAAATTGTGTTCTATTAAAGTCTTTGAATATCTTACTGATTGCTGAAAGATAGAACTCATAATTCATAGAAGAAAAAGACACTTATGCATGACAATATTTTGACTTAAGCAAAGGTTCTTTGCATCAAACGTAGAAAAGATATTCAAAAATAATTCGAAGCTGTATCGGTCTTCTGGTCTTATAGGTAAACCTTCATTACAACCTAAAGATTACTCAGAAATGAGTTGTTTCTCTCACGCAATAAATTGTGTCTTTCGTGTATTGGAAATTCGTAGAGCAAATCCATGGGAATAAAATGGATCGATGCAAGTCGTTCAATTAAATGCTCTCTTTATCGGCTTCTCTCTCTTCTTGAAACATTTCCCCCACTCGCCCTCATCTGCCTTTTGTGGCAACAATTTGTTATGCATTTTTATTGTTCTGCTGCATTTAGGAGGCTCTTCTGCTCCTCTCCTTCGAGGGCGCCAAGAAATTAACGCAGCTTTTACTTTTTATACCCGTATGCAAATTAATTAATCAAAATCTTCAGCATTTACTCTTCCTCCTCTCCACGTCTGCACCTCCCTCTGTGCATTCTCTCCTGTCCATTGATGATGGTTTTTGTGGCGCGGTGTTTGGCAAATCATTTGCGGCAAACATCAAAACGCTGCGGGAGCCAGAGCCCCCCCCCTCCAACCGTTCATCCGTGGGGGCTGTGTGTAACGATCTCTGGAATTGGCGCTCAGCCACCGCCGTCGAACCATGACCAATGGAAACGAAGGTTACAAATGGGGTAGGGAAGCTAAGGTAAGAAGGGGCTAAGGGAGCGGTCAAGAAAGAGGCCGAACACGAGGCCAAGAGGAGGCCAAGGGTGCCTCCAAGAAAGTGCCATAAAGAGGCTAAGGTAGAGGCTAATAAGTATATAGAGATATCGACATTACTCTTGAAAACCTTCATTATCTATAGATTAGATTGTCCCCGACTCAGAGAGTGAAATCATTGAAAGGCCTGGAAAATCTATTGTGGATTTTTCTTTGAAAATATTGTAGGTTTTATTTTATTTCCTTTACATATTTCTTTAAACGCTTCAAAATGTTAAATTGGAATATTAAACTTCCAATGAAACAATTTCTTTCGCTTGTTTTTCTAACGGGAAAAAGGATTGGGTTCTCGTTAAACATTGAATGGGCTATTTTCAAAGGTTAAATCCATAATAAACGATTGAACATTTTATAAAAATCTCTACGGATATCGTTTCAATGGAAAGATATTCATTCAGCATTGAAAGACATTTCATAATATCAGAAGTCAACAATTTCCAAAGCATAAAAGTCATAAAACTCCACAGAGGAAAAGTCGCAAAAGCAAACAAAAAAGAAAAACATATCCTGCTTTTCAGAGGGTTGGTGGGAAGCGGGCAGAGGGGAGGCTACTTCCGTTTGCTCGGTTTTTCTTATCGCTGAAACAGACGCTGGCTCCTGGTGCTGCTGCTGCTGCTGCTGCAACCCCTGCTCCTGCGTGATGCTCCTGGTGCGGCTGCTGCTCCTGATGCTGGTCCACTGATAAGAGTCCTTGTGTCAGAGTTGACTTCCTCCCATTCGAAAGGACGACGAGGGTTGCCGCCACGGACTACGTGCATTCGCATTCAAGGTTAAACGGCAGAAAAAGAGAGATTTACCCGATAAAAGCGAAATTTTATGTTTATGTTGCCATCAGAGGGGGAAAACGGGGCATAAATTCAAGCTTATCGCATGGGGCAGTGGCAAGGGGCGCCAGTGGCCAGAGGAGGAGGAGGTGTGCAAACCCTAAAACCCTAACCGCAAGCAGCAGAAGCGGCAGCAGCAGCAGCAGCAGCTGGCAACTCTGGCAATCCGAGTGCCAAGAGATTGTTTATTATTAATTGCATTTTCCGAATGCTGCCACTGCCTCTGCCACACAAATGTGCAAGTTGCAACTTGCAGTTGCACAACACACAAAGCGCAATAAATTGTGCAAAATTAATGCGCAAAACCAATTAAAGGACAATTTCGCCTTCGATAGGCAAAAGGTCCTTGCTGCTCCTTCTGCTGCTGCTGATCATTATAATATGCATAATATTATGCTTGTCTCGGACCCAAAACTCCCGTCCGTCTCGTAAATGCATCAAAAGTTTCTCATCTTCGGCTTCGTCGTCGGCGTCGACGTCGGCTTGGAGCTAAATTTTGCCAATCAAAGCAGAATATTTAGTAGCGGACGAGGAAGTGTATACAAAGGACGCAGCAGGAGGAGCAGCAGCAGAAAGGTCCTTCAGTGGCACAGATAAGAGGGGGGTGCGGGTGTTCCAAGTAGTTTCAGGACTGCTGCACGCAGTACGCTTTATTTGGCACACACCTTTAAACCTTTAATCGCATTAAACGCTGTCAAAAGATTCTTTCCATTGGCAGAGGGAGGAAAGCAGAGGCTTCACACTCGTAAATATATGGAGCGTAATGGGGAATCGCAGGAGAGGAGGGAACGTGGATACATCTTTACAAAGTATAGAGACGGAATTTATCATAAATAATACAAATTCTAAATACTACAAATATAAACTTAAAATACCAAGAAGGCACAGAAGAAGTTCTTCGTCTATGCCCCTCGGGTTGGCTGATCTTTCTGACTCCGTCTGTAACCAGATATCCTAATAAGCGAGTGTAATAGCTCTACATTTATGACACTTCATTTTTGCCCACCATCTCTTGGCTGAACCGAACCTCTCTCGCTTCATTAAATATTGAAAAATGCAAAATTTACAATTACACATGCATTTTCAATGAATCGCCAACACCAAGAGCAAAGCATTTAAAATCAATCAAAGCCAGGGCTGCCATCAAACACACACAAAAGAGACTAGGAGAGAGAGAGAGAGAGAGCAGAGGCAGGAGCAGGAGCAGGAGCAGTGCAGAGGGGAGACCACATCAAATGAGGCCTGGCGTTGGAGCGTAGGGGGAGTGTCGCAATATTAACAAAATAAACAGAGACCCGAAACATGAAACGATAAATCCCCAAAGCCAAAACAGGGTCCAAGGGAGCACAGGGACCGACCACAATGTGGATGCAAATCCATCCATCGAGCCATCCAGCCATCCAGTCATGTGAAGGGAAATGTAATACACGGTTTTTGGCAAGGTTTTCCAAAGTTTCGCTGAAAGATGTCTCCCTTTTAAATCGAGTATCCAATGAAAGCCTCATCGATAAATATGTTTGTTGTTCGAGCGGTTTGCTTTACCTTCATTTTGGTTTACTTGGTTTATCGATCATCTACGATTTTCATATTTCCATAAAGACAAATGGGAAATAGACTCTTGTCCCATTGTTCACAGTCCTTTTTTCGATGACTCCTTCTGTCTGCCAATGCCGAGGAAAGGGTCTCCCTGTGAGAGGTCCCCTGTGGGGGGTTGGCTTCGGGTTGGCCGTGGCAGCATATCGAATGGGAAACCTTCCACAAAAAAATATGAAAAAGAAAATCCAAGAAAATGCAGAGTGGGGAAGGTGGGTGCGGTGCGCCTCTTGAGGGGGGTGGTTGTGGGTTCTGGGGGTTGCGTGGGCGGGTGGCAGTAGCACAGCCATGGCCCAGGGGGAGGTTGTTGTCCTGTTGTTGGCTCTCGTGTTCGTGTTTGTGTGTGTCCATGCCACATGCCACATCACTCATACGCTAAGGCTTATCATTGGCTATCAGTCTGCTGACAAGCGGCGCAGTCCGTAGACAGAGGCATTGGTAGACTGGGAGAGGTGGAGATGGTGGCACCACCCCAACCCCCATGACGACGACAACGACGAAGGAGAAGAGCCACTCGAGAGTCGAGAGACATTTCCATCCACCCGAAACGAGGCGAAAGCGAGCGAGCGAGCGAGAGCTTTGCTGTGGCCTGGCCCTCGACTTCGCCCTCGCCCTGTGTGCCCCATTCGCCCATGCCCCATGTTGGGACAGAAGTGTGATTTTTATGGGGCGACAAAAGCAAAAGAAAAAGAGAGAAAACCAAAGTACTGGGGCCCTATAAAAATCTCTGCAACTGACGACAATGTTGATGATGACGACTATGGAAAATGGAGATGAGAAATGTATAGAGAGGGGGTTGGGGAAGGATGGCAACTGGAGTCCAGACAAGAGATGGGGGAATGGAAAAGGGAGAACGGAAGATGAAGATGACTATGAAAATGGCTGGTGAGATTGAAATTGAGATTGAGAGAGTCTCCAGAGCCAGAAGCAGAACCAAAACGAGTCTCTTGCCCCCACCCCCAAAGAGCGGCTGGGGAAAATATGAACAGAACTCTTAAAGGCATTTGAGATGAGCGAAAGGACCTCTCTTTAAGAAATTGATTGCCTGTAAACCTCCACGATCTGCAGTTGCATGTTTAATCCATGCCCCAACATTCGTTTTCTCAGCCATTTTTGTCATGTAAATTTGTTCGCTTTTGTTCATTTTTATTTTGTATTTTTGCAACACACACACAGAAACAGCAAGGGAGGCGGAAAAAGAGGAGATACGCCTCCTTTTTGCTGTAACCTCATGCATATAAAGTATCTGGCAGATACACAGATACACAGCAGTGGCAGTGGCAGTACCAGTGGCATGGACTGGATATGGATGGCAGATAGGCGGCAGGCAGCCCAGAAGCCATCGACGCCGATCCGTTGCCATCGTCTCGCATCATGAAATTGTTGTTTACTTTGCCATTATATTCTTTTCCAAAAAAAATGCAAAAAATAAAAATAAAAGAACGCAAGAAAATAAAAGGCAAAACCAGAGGCGGCTGCCAGAACCTCCTCTCTCTCCCTCTCTCTTTTTCACAAGCCCCCTCGCAACCCCTCATCATCATCATCATCATCGAATCCTGGGCCATATCGCTCTTTGCCTATCAGAGGAGCTCTTCTCATCTTCATTTTGGTATGCTTTTTATGGTTGGCCTCTTTCATATCTGCCTGTGTCCATCGAGACTTTGTTTCTTGTTTCCAGTGTTGCTCTTTGGCATAAGCAAAAGAAGGGGACAACAGAGAGAGAGAGAGAGAGAGAGAAAAAGGGGACAGAAAAAGGGAAGGAAATGTGGCAGCGGGGGAAATGGTGTAACGATTGGGATATGAGCCACAGGAAGAGTGAGAAACGAAAACTCTTTCTTCATTCCAAGAGCTTTATTCAACACTTCTTTTGGGCCACAGTGTTGGTTAACTTGATTTCATGCCATTCTCGAATAAAATAAATGTTTAATGGAGATTTTTTTCAATTTTAAACTTTTAAAGTTGTTTTTTTTTCATTTATATTTTCCTCTCCATTTCGCCGTCTATTCTCCCACTCTGCTCTCCCTTTGCGACCTCTTTTCTCCACTCTCCCCTTTATTTTTTTGATGCTTCACTCCAGAAATAGTTGGTTACTATTTTTAATGCAATTCGTTGCGCCTGATTTGACAATTTTGATTGCATTTCCCCAACCAGAAGAGGCAGACGCCAGAAGCCAGCGGTGGCTCGGAGGAGACCTCCACGGAACTCTCGGTCTGCCCTGCCCCTGTCCCCCCACTTTGGCCTGCCATAAAGAATGGAAAACGTTTTCGGTCGTCTGTGAGGCCAAAGTTCAACGCCTGTCGTTGTCGTCGATCTGCTTGAAATATTTAATATAAACTTTAACACCTATTTCTGGTTTTGCTTGCGCTCAAAACTTGTTAACATTTTAATTACACAAATTGGTTGAAAAAAACGAAACAAAATTTAAATAAAAAAGGGGTAAAAGAAGAAGAGAAAAAAGAAACATTAATGAGGCTGTCGACACAGAAAGAATGGAAATATGGATATGGGAAGTGGGAAATGTTTTGCCTCATTTTAAAGAACATTCGGGAAGAAAAAATTAACTTAAATTGGGAGGAACAGTCCACTCAAAGAATTCTCTCTGGGAGATATCCTTAGATATATCTATTTTGATATTAGTTTTTCCTTCTAGGATGTGGGGATTTTCTTTACATTTTCCACTTTAATCCCTTTTCGGTCTGCCTGGCAAAAAAGTTTTCCTTCTGTGGCCCATAAGTTTTTCTTGTGTTTTTTTTATGGAGCCATTTGTTTGGCTTTTTCCTACTGCATTACCATTTGGAGTTTTGCATAAGATTTGCCACAAGAAAAAAAGAAGCAGCAGGAAAATAGAGGAAAAGCCTGCAAAAAGAAAAGGAAGAAACAGCCAGTCAGCCAGCCTGCCAGAAGCTGGAAAGAAAAAATACAAAAAAATGATTGCGCGGCGGTTGCTGGTTGCGGGTTGCTGGCTGATGGTTGCTGGCTGCTTCTGCTGCTGCTTTTCTTTTTCTTTGTGGCTTTAACATTTTAGTCACGTTTTGAGTTCAGGGGCGTGCCCCAAGAGGTGGGCTGGGGTGTGGGGGGAAAGGGGGAGGCGTAACCAACATGGCGCAGCAGCAGGCAGCAGGCAGCAGCAAGTGCTTTGGTTCGAAGCTCAGTTTTTATTATTTCCCATTTTTCTGTTCGCTTCTCTTTATTTTTGTTGATGTTGTTGTAGTATTTTTTTCTTCCTCTGTTTTTTGTGGCGTGTACGATGTCGAACGAATTTTTCACAGTTTCTGCCACAGACGGAACGACAATGGTCAAAAGTTTGCCCCTGCCCCAAAGCCGCTTGCTTCTGTTGCACAGACAGAACTCGAGATGAAAGATGCAAGTGATGCCTTGCCCTCTCCATGCTGCAACTAAATAATCGACAAGACTAGAGTCGAGAGTGTCCACCGGCTGCCTGGCCTCACTGTACTGCTGCTGGTCCGGCTGCTTGCAGAACAGAGTTTCAGTTCATTTGTTATATTTCTTCTTTTTTTTCTCTTCTTTTTGTGGGGCAGGCCTTTGGGGTGTTGCCCGGGGACCAGCCCATCGAGCCATGAAGAAGCTGCTTCTGCTGGTTGCTGGCTGCTCGTTGCTGGCTGCATTATAAATGCAGTTAGTCCATGGATTGTCCAGACGAGCTCTCAGTGCTCTGTGCTCTGTGGAACACAATTATTTCGCTTTGTCCAAGAGCGGGAGGCTGAGAGCGCGGAAAATGTTGTGCAAAATGCTTTGTACGTGCCTCGGTTGCAACTTTGCACTTTTCTCCGGCCTCGCAGCTTCCACTCGCGCGGTCAATGGCTGCCACCACAGATCCAGGGGAAAACTGCAACAGCGACACAGAAAGCACAAACACAGAGTGAGAGAGAGAGAGAAAGAAAGAGAGAGAGAGAGAGGGGCAGAGAGCGGTTGCCTAGAGCCTTAGCCTGGCTTTGCTTCAGTTCGTTCCAGTAGTCGGGCAATTTTTCACATCGTTACATAAATTTCAGCGCAAAATAAATGGCCAACGGTAGCCAAAAGTGCACTCAACAATATTTAAATTGCGACACTTAAGCGGCAGCAGCAGCACCAACAACAACAGCACCAACAACCGCCACATCAGCAGCAGCAACAACGTTGTCGGCGTCTGCAAACAACAATTTGTCGCTTTTTAAAAACGCGCCAGAAGGCACAAAAATAAAGTCCACGAAGGTCCCACCGCGAAGCGAAGGTGCCTGACTGACAGCCCAAAAAGAGCTCCCCAGCAGAGTCCCGAAAAACAGTCGAGGAAACGGAGAAGAAGCTGGAGGAGCCACAGGAGCCATGACCACAGCAGCCGCATCAGCATCAGCATCAGTAATCGCTGATGGGCCCAGCGGGCACAGCGATGGAGACTCCGAATGGGAGATGCTCTTGCCCTGAGGTTTTTCAAAGATTGATTGAACGCTGCCACAAACAATCTCCAGTCGCATTACGTTCAAAATAAAGCCATTAAAACATTGCAAACAACAACCAAAAGTACAGAATCCATCACAAACAATCACAACGATATTGACAATTTCAACAACAGTGTAAGAAAATCTACTAGAACAATCAATTAAAGCACCACAAGCACAGAAAATGACATCGAAATACTAACAAAAGTATAAAATGTCGTTGGATACTCGAAAAATATGAACAATATCGACAATCAATCAGTGATATGTTACACCAACGGCAGCAGAAACATCATAAGGAGTAAACAGAAACACGAACAACGTTTAACCCGACTTGAAAATGCTTTTGCTTGTGTTGTGCAGTTCATTGAGCTTCAGCCCCAGAGCCAGGACCAGAGACAGACTCAGACCCCCAGACTTCCAGACCCCAAACTAAAGGCAGACTCTGAGGCAGAGAGAAGTCAGTCAGTCGTCTCCTTCCCCTGGCAACTGGCGACTGGCAACACTCCCTGCGATTCGGTTCCGTTCCGTCTATAAACGTCTATAACCTTCATTAAAAATTGTCTGCAGCGGCATGAAATGATTGATAACATCCGTCAATTTTGACATATGCGGCAGAGGCAGAGGCAGCAGCAGAGGCTGGGTCTTCACTCGAGACTTGCAACTTTGCCACTTGCGATGATGCTGCCTCCGCCCTGCCTCTTGTTGGGTGTCTGTCTGCTTTTGCTGTTGCTGTCGCTGGTTCCAATGCCTCTCAGTGTGGAGGATATTCATTCGTTATAATTCCTTGCAGTTTTCTGGTTTTATTTTTCGGTCTTTCTGTTAGCGAAAATGAGTCAATTCGTCAATCAATCAGTGTGTCAGTTGCTCATTTATAATCTCCAAGAAGCACTGCCCCACTCTGCCTCTCTGTCTCGCCCTTTCTGGCGTGGTTTATTCATTCATTCGTTTGCCCATTCGATGGGGATTCGCTTGGGGCTGCAGCTACTGTCCATCGGGAGCCAGTAGTTAGGGGAGGAATTTGTGCCATTATTAATGTGGGTCACTGTAGCAGCAGGAGCAGCAGAAAGGATATATGTATGACAGGAGGTTGAGAAATAAGAGATATGATCCTTCCTCCTTCTGTTATTCTATTCTTTTACTGCTTATTTCTTCTCTCTCCTTGCATATCGCATCCCATTCTTCATCCACACCTTGTTTCTCATACAATTCTCGTTCTTCATACTCCTACTGCTCCCTCGACCCATTAATCCTCCTGCCTCTGCTTCCACTTCTCTACCTTCTCACCTACAACCTCTCCTCCCCCGCCCCCCACATGCCACAAAAATGTGCACAGAAACTTTTTGAATGAAAATAAATTTTCACACACAAAAGTTTACTTTTTATTTCGAACATCCTCCTGCCTCTGCACCCTCACCCTCACCTCCTCCTCCTCCTTTTGTGTGTTTCTGCTGCTTCTCCTTCTTTTTATGGTATTTATATTTTGTACCTGAGACACGCCCCCAAAAAAGAAGAACCATGCAACAGCCGCCCCCCCTGCACCTGCCCCAAAACGAACGAAACCGAAGAGGCGAAGACAAAAGTTTTGTTCTTGTTCTTTTTCTGTTTTTTTTTTGGTTTGTTTCATGCCACAACTCCATTGACTGATTGACTGCAAAAGGAGGAACCTTCTTCCTGCTGCCTTCTGCCGCTTCAAGCTCCCGCGCCCTCTCCTTCTGCTGGCGGTTGCTGCTTCTCAAGTTTCAGTCTCAGGCCCCGAGGGCACTCCATTTTGGGTTGTGGCCTCTATCATTATTCGGTTGCAGTTGCCCCATCTGCCTCTGCTCACACATCTCCTCTAACATACGATACAAAAAACTCTATATATCCTCTATATATATATATAGATATGCCACGCCTTCTTGCAACGCCTTCTTGGTCTTGTGGCAGAGGAGGAAAAGTACTAACAAGGTGGAAAGATGGAAAGATGGAAAGGAGAACGCTCTCGCAAGAGCAGCAGAACATTCATTGAATGTGCCGGCTACCACATGTGGCATGAAATTGCGGTCTCTGTGCGGGCAAGGGGGCAAAGGTGCATGCCCCCACAGGGCGTATGCAACGTGCAAATTGTAATGCTCAAATGTTTACCATCCGTCCAGTCTCAGTCCCCAGTCCCAGTCCCAGTCCAGTCCCAAGGCCACGCATTGCTCATTGCTCATTTAGATGTACCCTCCCACGCTGCCACACCACCTGCCACTCTGGCACTCTGCCACACACAGACAGACACACACATGTGCAAACTTAATGAGGCAACCAAAAGCGAGGTGCTAATTTGCGCCTCGAAGGATTTTCGACGGGCACACATCTCACACACAAACACTCCTCTCCTCTCTGCTTCCCTCTCCAGGGGGAATTTCTTCCACTTGAAATGGTCATCCTTTAAACAGTTGAATCTTTTACTGCTGAACTGTCTTTAATCTCAACTTTTCACTCTCTCCATATCGTTCTTTGTAGGTCGCAGTGAACCGCCTGTGGGCGTGGGCGATCCCTGTGCTGGGTGCAATAAACCGATCCTGGACAAGTTCCTGCTAAATGTCCTCGAACGCGCCTGGCACGCCTCCTGCGTGCGATGCTGTGAATGCCTCCAACCGCTCACCGACAAATGCTTCAGTCGCGAATCGAAGCTCTACTGTCGCAATGATTTCTTCAGGTAAGAAAATACAGCTACAGTTCCACAAGTTCCATAGATTCCGTGCACTGGAAAATAGTTTTCATAAACGATATCCACACATACTCATACATATTCTTTCACAATCCTTCTTCTAATTCCCCATTTGCCCCATTCAGAGCGAAAGGGAAGGAGCTTTCAATCAGAAGTCGCTGACCGAAGCGAGGAGTCGTCTCTCGTCAGTGAGTGAACTGAACGAAAATCAAAGCAATTAAGAGCCAAGTTTTCAATCGGAGCTTTGACTCTTTGGCTTTTGTTTTGCTGCGCTGTCCGTGCGCGTGGGTTTCATTTGATTTCACTTCGGATTCCGCATTCAGTTCTATTAATTGAAAAAAAGAATGAGGAGAGTCGGGAAAAATGCCAGGACGAAAGCAATTAACATGCAAAATACCTGAGCAAATCAAAATGAAATCAATTCCTGCACACAAGACTCTCCCTGTCCTTCGGTGTCCCTTCGTTCCTTTATTCCGAAGAGTGTCAGAGTGAAGATGGGTGTGCTATCAATCAGCGGCAGGACGGTAGACTATGATGGGAATGCGGGGCCAACAAAGCATTCCATAAACGGATAGTGGAGGCTTCGTACGATATGTGTGTGCGCGCATCATTGTGGGAGTCATTGCCAGTGCCAGGTGGCCATCAATAGAAGGAACTACTTAGAATAGTAAAGGGTTTCCATAGATTGATCTTTTGTTTGGAATTTTCGAATAAGAAACGTTCCAGCAATAGAACTTCAAGGCTTCCTCTGAACGGAATTGCATTTCTATGGTAGTGCTTTTGAGAGCTTTCTCTATGAATTTCAGTGTTGGAAGAGCAGTTCCAATACTTGGACTTCTGTCCAACATAATTCCGGTGCAGTTTCAGAGTTGAAATGGTAGTTTTCTGTGTGTTTTCTGTGTTGGAATAGTACTTTCGAGTGTTTTCAGAGTTGGAATAGTAGCTCTGATTGCCATTAACGGCTTTCCAACACTGTTATTTTGAAATTGCAGTGTTGGATTAATTGGAATGTATTCTGATTGCAATACAATTATTATAGCAATTTATTTCCTAACACTCCGATTCTACTTTGCCTTTTGTTTTGCAGACGCTATGGCACCAAGTGCAGTGGCTGTGGCCAGGGTATTGCGCCATCGGATCTGGTGCGTAAGCCGCGGGACAAGGTTTTCCACCTAAATTGCTTTACATGTTGCATATGCCGCAAGCAGTTGAGCACAGGGGAGCAGCTGTACGTTTTGGATGACAATAAGTTTATCTGCAAGGACGACTATCTGCTGGGCAAGGCGCCATCCTGCGGCCACAATTCACTGAGCGGTAAGTACCATCCCATCACATATCCCATCCCATTTCCCATCCATTCACAGGACGCTAATCGGGAGGGGGATCATCAATTCTGGGCGGGCACAGCTTTGGGGCTCATCTTTGCTCATTAGGCCAGAGCACTCTGAAGAGGATTCTGCTGGGCTGTGCTGCTATCTGCAATTTCAATCGGCCATAAATACAAAATTACACACATGCTTTTGGGTGTATTTAGGAACAAATTTGGTCACACCACCGGACACCAACAGACACATCAGGCAGGCAGGCAGGCAGGCAGGCACGCACCGCACCGCATCCAAAAAATAACAATAACATGGCATTTTTTGTACAAATATTTTAATTTCTAACGCAGTTGTTTGCACTAATTGTTTATCGTTTGCGATAGAAATATTTGCCATTTAAATTACCGTGGGAATAAAAGAAGCAACGGACCGGCCATTGTTGCCACGTCTCTCTCTCGGTCTCTCTCTCTATCTCTTACTCTCTGTCTATTTGTTGTTGCTGATAATATGCCCATTGTTGATTTTTGGCACAGTTTTTCCTATCATTCACTCGGGCTCGGGCTGTCTGCCGCATCTCTTTCGCTGTTTTCCTTTGTAATCCTAAAAAATATTTGCTACATTTCTGGATTTTTGGCCACTCCTGCAACGAGGAGTAGAGTCGCATTTACACGCACACACAATTTGAAGACAAAAGTCAGAGGCTAAATGCTTTGCAAATATTTACACAAAACGCATAAATAAAACACGAGTCTCATGCATAGGAAAATAGGACACACACACAGAGAAGAGTGCCGGAGAGAGAGAGAGAGAGGAGGGAGACTTGGAATGGGAAATCTTAAGCTCAAGAAATCGTACGTTCAGTACGTTACAATAAATAAGTGTTAAGAATCGGTGCCAATGGTTCAAAGAACTCTATTTAGAATATGCGAAAACTATTAGTTATTAGCTCCAACTTTGGAACTTTTTGAGCGAAAGAACACTCCACAATTCATTAACCAACACTAGTATAAAGTGTTACTTAGTTCGAAAATAGTTCCCGAACATTCAGAACATTCCCCATAAACATTGAAGAGTAAAATCCTATCGTAAGAAGTCCCTTTTTTTTATTTAGCGTGCTTCACAGTTAAAGCTTTAATGGCGTTCATTTCCCTCTGCGTTTTCCACATAATTTCCACACATTCACCGAAAAATTCAACACACAAATTAAATGAAGAAGTGTGTGTGGAGCAGGAGTAGTCGGAGAAGACCGAGTGATGGGAAAACGCATTAAAGCCAAAAGCAGCTGCAAAATGCAAAAACCCCAAAGCACATTCCCTCCATCCATCCACCGCTTGACGGCTTTTGTTTACCCTTTTATTTTTTGTTGCACACGATGGGCAAAAAGTTTTAAAGGATATGCCACGTTCGCGCGTACCACAGGCCAAAGGATGCCCAGTGGATGCGGCTGTGTGCCTGCGTCTGCGTCTGTGTGGGATGTGGATTAAGCTTTAAAGTAGGCGCCCAGTCGCAGTCGCAGTCGCTGGTGTGGGGCATTATTATTTCAAGTTTTCAAGCAATTAAAGGGCTTTAAATGGCGGCATATATGATGAGTGTGTGTGTGTGTGTGCATGAAATTCCTGTCACAAGCAGCAACGCCTCTTCTCTTCTTGTGTGGCTTCTATGTATTTCCACTTTTTGCGATGCAATTTCCACTAAAGCCATTTCAGTGTCTCCTCTGTCTCTCTTCTCTCCACTGTGCTCCGTTTTTTTTCTTTCCCCACTCCTGTTTCCCCCCTTTTTCTCCTCTCACTCTAGTTTTTTGTGACCAAAAGAAACCGAAATGCGGGAAAATATTTTCGTAGCATACTTAGCGGCGTTAAATATTTCAACGCTGCCATTTTTGTTCTGCTCCTTCCACCCACTCGAAGAGAGACAGACAGAGAGTGAGAGAGAGAGAGAGAGAGAATGAGAGAGAGCAAGCGAATGAGAGAGAGAGACTCTCTGCAGCTGCGCAGACTGCCGACTGAGGCAGAGACAGCGACAGAGACAGCGACAGCGGCAGAACAAAATGGCAGCCGAAGAGAGCAGCCACGCAGCCAATTCCATGCCCAAAAATGAAGGCAATACTTTTTCTTGAAAGCTTTTCCAGCCTTGCCATCAATAATTTCAGTATGCAATAATCGTTTACTTAACATCATTTTTCACACATTTTTTCACGCAAAAAGGACACGAAAATCCCAAAAGAAATTCGATGGTGTGTCCATTGGCTGCGGTGGCTGCTGTTGCCGCTGCTCCTCCGCTGCTGTGGTTGCTGCAGCGCCACCAGCTGAGACGCTAGCTGCTGTTGCCGTCGACGGCGACGCCCGGCAACGCAGCCGAGCAGCGCAGGTCATTAATGTTTTGATTTTAATTGCGTTAATTACGTGCAACGGATTTTTCACTCGTGCCCCAAAAAGAAACCGCTCGAAAAAAAAGATGTGAAAATCCCCCAGGCAAAACGCGGCGGCAAATGTGTTAGTGGGCCCCTCGGTATCGGAGACAAACAGAAACCCTACAAATTATGATGGAAAATACATAACTCAACGCAAGGAGAATTCTCCACAAGAAAAACAACATTTTCTTTGCCATTTTTTGTGTGTTTTGTTGCTGTTGTGTGTCAAGGCTTCAATTTATGGCTTGTCAAATAAATTAAACAGTTTGCCGTGCGATAAAAAGACACAACAATAAAGTGGCGTAGCGACGGGACTTCCCGGCAGAAATAGAGCTTACGAAATAGAACATAAATCATAGTACCAGAGGCCATCGCAAAAAGTGCACTGAAGTACATAGAACAAATATGAGAGAGAACATAGGAATTACCCTTTTACCTTTTTTCCTTTGGTAAGCTGCACTGGGAGAGCGAAAGAACAGGAAAATTATTATTTTGGATAAGCGCCATAATTGGCAACACATAAACCCAATTAATTTGATCTATTTGTGTCTTCCCTCGCTACGTTCTCATTGTTTTTAATCCTATCAGCATTTTAAGCTTCCACTTGAAAGGCAAACAGTTGACAATCCGCAGAAAGACACGAATTTTAGCTTTTTTTTTTGAGTAAAAGTGGTAACATTCCGGGCATAATGGGAATTGATAGAGTTTTGACTACCAGGAGAGCTAAAAACAAATCAGATATCTTAAGGTTGATTCATGGGAGTAAGAGACTCAATAAGAGACTTTATTCCTCATGAAAATATATTATCCTTCCCTCTTCTGCTTTACTTCCTACATTTTAGGGTCCTAAACTCTCGTGAGTTATCATCAACACTTGAAATGACTTACAGCCAGTCCTTCCTGCTCCTCCTCCTTCTCCTTCTCCTCCTCCTCCTCCTCCGATTCCAGCATAAACACTTATTATACGCATACGAGTGGTCTGTGATCCTGCCATACAGTTGGGGGGCACATAATGACCCTTAAACGACCTCAGCTCTTAAAGTTGCCTTTATTTGTATTTATATTTTCGGCTGTTTTTGAGGCAAGACTCATTTTCTGTTGTTACTTTTATGATGCCCAACATGTTTATGAGCCGCAAAGGCTGCTCTTTCTCCTGATCCATATGTCCGCTTTCTCCTTATTCTCTTCCTCCATCCGATTCTTTCTGCTGCTCTTTATTGCTGCTTTTTATTAGGCGTAGTCCTGTATTTCCGTACGCCTACATTTTTTGTTTGGTCTTAACAACAATAAAGGGTCCATGGGCATATGAGCAAAAGCTCCGTCTCTCCATCTCAAAACTTTCCTTTCTTGTCTTGAACAGATGTTGCATTTCAGCTTTAAAGTCGACTTTCAAAAGCGTGAATTTTGTATGGCTTCGATATTTGTTTGTATCGGAAACACTTTTATTAATCGATTTGAAATCGATTTTCAGTTCACTTTCCGATGGGGAGTTTTCAATTCGAATGCTGGTTGGAATATCATATAATCCGCTCTCTTTATGCCTCTTCCTACACTTTTCCCTTTTTTTCTCTCTTTCCGCTGCCCCACCCCCCTCTTCCCCTCCCCTCTCCATCGCAGTGGCTCTCTGTTTGTGGCCACCACATGAAATATACCACAGATTTACGGTTGTCATTTTGTCGGCTGGTCACGTAATATAGTACTCTCCTCTTCAATGCCCTACACCGTAAATCGGTGTGGTTTTGCTGTTACGCCCTTGGCCACACAGTCATGCCTCATGCCACATGCCACATGCCACATGAAACCTCATCCCCTTCCTACTGCTTCTGCTTTTGCTGTTGCTGTTGCCTTGCGGTTGCCCATTTCTTCTTCTCCTCTAGGAGTTTTTGTTATTTTTATTTTTATTTTTATTTGCAGTTTCTGTGCTTTTTTTTTTCTGCAGCGATGGCAGTTTTTCCCTTCTGTTTTCCTCTGTTTTCTGGTCGAGTTTTTCGTTGTGTGTATGATTATGTACACGTAAGATATATACCAGATCCGTATATATATGTACATATATCTATTACTTTTGTTTCCTTTTTTCCTTTGCTTGAAAAGTTTATGGCAGCTGGCTGCTGGCTTGTGGGGCCTCCAGGGATGGTTGCTGTGTGGGGCCTGTGGCTGTGGTCCAATCTGTATCTCCCCCTCTCTCTCTGTGCCCCTGTGTGTTTTGACCAGGCCAAAACAAAACCAAAAGAAAAAAGAATAACCAACAAAAAAGCGAAAACCGTTAAAGTTTATTTGACATTTACTTGGGCTATTTTTTATTTTTATGACTCTTGGGTCTCGCTTTTTTTCCCGAGACGCACATTGACTGACCACAATGCCACACATGCCCCCATCCACCTTACCCCTTACCACATGCCCGCCCCTGTCTGCAGCATGTACCGCCCGCCCCCCTCTCCACAGCCTCTCTTTCTGTTCTTTTTTGTTTTATGATTTTCTCTCGCTTTGGATCATAAATTTGCGGCTATTTTGGGGCCACGAATTTAATACCCTACCACCGATGGATGGATGGATGGTGGTGCGGTACGATAAACCCAAGGGGGCACAGTGTGCAAAGTGGGGGCATGCCTCACGGAGAGTTGTCGGCTTCTAACGCCTTTTCAACGCATTCGTAAATCATTTGGTCAACTATTTTCCATTATTTGTGGACTGGGACTGTAGCGTCTGCAGGGACTATTGGCTGTGAGTGTGAAAGGGGGCAGAGGTGGCGGAAGTGTCGCCATTTTTGGACACAGGAAGTAAAAGTCAAGGAGAAAGGGAGAGTGGAGCAGCAGTGGGAGGGCGGCAGTCCATAAATCAAGTGAATAATCGATGCGCACAAGTGGAGTGTGTTTTGAATACCAAATAATATCCACAGAGGAACGAATGAATGCTGAGAGAAGGATGCTTAAAAGGTATTTGCCAGCTCTGAAAGACGCTTTTGCCTCAAAGACAGATTGCTTTAAATGTTTCTTCTTTGATTTTGGGATTCATTCTTTGAGCATTTTGCGCATTCGAAGAACTGCCTTACCTTGCCTTACCTTTCCTTTCATTCCGTAACGCCATAACAAAATTCCAATCATCATCGACCGTCGACAGCAACCTGTCTCGTGCCCTGCCCCTGCCCCCTGCCAATGCCACACTTGTCGCTGGGATATGGTTTATGGGGCATTTGCCGAAGCGAACGACTTGCGCGCCTTAATGACAAAACTCGTAACCAAAACACAAAACAAACAACAAAAAAAAGGGTCTCTCCCCAAAAACCATTTTAATGTCTAACTAAAACGAGGGACAGCAACAGCAACAGCAGAAGGAGGAGGAGGAGGAGTATGGAGAGTGGTGGACTGGTGCTGGGGCAACATGTTTTGATGATGTGTTGGGGCACAAATTACGACGAGCGACGAGAGGCGTTAAAACTAGAGCAAAAGTCCCCCCCCAAAGAGTGACTCTTGAGTGACTCTTGACTCTCGGAATGAACTCTCGTAACTCTCGCCATAAATCTCCAATCAAAAATTGAGTGCCCCGTAAACTGTTACAATGCCAAAACGGTGTGCAGGGCGCATCGGGCATCGGGCAGCGGGCAGCGGGACGGATAGAACTTTTTGATGAGCAAACAAAACACGCAGAAGAAGTCTCTGATAATGAGAGAAGAATGAGCAAACCGAAGAGTGAGACAGACAGTTTCGGGGGTATCCTCATAAAAAGTGCCTTTAAGTGCCGCCACTTTAAGGAGTTTTTACCAGAGAGAGAGCGAGGGAGAGAGAGATTTATGGGTACTCCTATCCCCCCCCCTTCTACATAGTGGAATTCGTGTCATATTTCAAGCTTGGTCAAACATTTTTCACCAAAAAAAATAAAACAAAAGGCAGGGAAAACCCTAAAGAAAGAAAATGAAAAACCAAAGAAGAAAAGCAAAAGAAAAAGCGATGTCAGCAGGAAAGAGGAGTTCGAAGGAGGTAATAGCCTTTGGATACTCTTTTGGATGCGATGAAGGGCACTTGGACATAATTTTCATAAGACGCGTAATGCAGCAGTGCCCCTCGGTCGAAACAAATATGAAAACAGAGAGTAAATGTAAACTCCTAGGCATTCTATGTAGTTTTCTTATCTTATCACGCCTCTGAAAGGGTATCCAAAATGAGTATCGAAAAGGCAGAAAGAAAAGGAGGAAAGTAAATCCACACCGCAAGGCGTGGATGCCACCTACAAAGATGTCGCTGACAAACATGGCGCCCCAAACAGCTGTGGGCCAGAGGGCGGCAGAACAACCCCCGCCCTCGAGGGCTCCATCGAGAGATAAGCAGAGAGCCAGCGACAGCAACAGCAGCAGGCACTCGAAAAAAAGGCGGTCCAGAGGCAAAAAAGCAAGCGAGATGGCAACAATCGAAGCCAAAAGAGAGACAAACAGAGCGAGAAAGAAAGACTGAGTGAGTGAGAGAGAGAGAGAGAGAGTGAGGAAGATGGAGAGTGGGGGGTGAACATTATGCTGGGGGATGGCTTCCTTTTTTGGCGGAGGATTTGGCGGCGTTGGCGGCTCACTGAGAAAACAAAAGCCCCGCAAGAAAAAAGAGCCAAAAAGGAAAGCAAACAGAGGAAAAAGCAGAAGAAGCGAGAAACGAAACAAAAGAAGTGGATGCTGCAGGAGAGTGGAGAGTGGGAGGGGGGCTGTGCCACAGGCGGGGTGGCAGAGGGTTGCGGCTGTGTTTTTGTGGGGAAGTGGGAAAGGCACAAATCCAACTGTCGAAACCAAAAGCACGCAAAAACTGCTGCTGCTGCTGCTGCTGCTGCAGGTGGCATTTGCCCCAAAGGGTCGGGTGGTGGGGGCTGGGGGGAGATATGCCACATTTTTCGGGGGTTGGCACGGCTGTGTGACTCTTAAGGGTGCGACGTCGACTGTGAATTGAGGTTATGTATACAAAACGGAAACGGAAATGTGGCAGAGAGAGACAGAGGAGTACTTTGTGTGTGTGTCTGTGTCTGTGTGTGCAAAATGATGTCTGCGAAAATGCCAGAAGGCAGAAGTATGGATGGTTGGGCAGGGGCTGCGCGGGGAATGCAGAAAACAGGCTTTTCCCAACTGTCGAGGGACTGGCTTAAGGCTCTTTCTCTCTATCTCTCTCTCTCTCTCTCTCTCTCTCAAAAAGCTTAGAAATACTGAAATCGATTTCGATTCTCTTATTGTGTTTCCCCAGTCTCCGCTTTGGCCTTTTCCTCTGCTTCTTCTTTTTCCTGTTGGTGCTTCGCCCCTGCCCCTGCCCCTCTTCCTCTCTCTCTTTCTGCCATAAATAACACAACAAACAATGGGGAAAATGGCGAAAAATGGAATCTCTCTCCCGCTCGCTCTTTAAGTTTTTCGTTTTTTTTTCGTTTTGTCTGTGTGGCAGCTTTAAGTTTCGCTTTCGGGGTGGATTCCGCCTGCTGCTTCGTCCCTTTTCTGGTTTTTGCTTATCGCCTGCGTTGAGATCTTTGCCATTGGTTCACAGACACATAATTCATATATAAATAGGATGTACACTGGGCTTGGGATTGCGATTGGAATACGAAGATGACAGAGGGAAATAAAAGGAGTTGGGAGTTGGGATTTGGGAGAATGAATGGAAGGTTGGTCCTTCAATCCCTTGGAAAGCTTGGGATTTGTTGCTGTTTTCGTTGAGGATTGTAGTGGCTTTTGGTTTTGCTTTTTGTTACCCACCCAAAAGGGGTATCCTAATTTTGGCACAAATCATTCCCGCTGCTTCTTGCACTGCTTTCCGCATTCTGGCACCAAATATTTGGCAGTGTCGGGGTCACCACATCATAGACATTCCACACTGAAGTATGGTGGCTCGGGGTCTCCTGCATGGACAGAGAACTGAACCCATAGAACATCTGAATATCTATTCGTATCACCTGCAGTCAACCGAAACATCGAACAAGCGAAGCCCACTTGTTGGATGGGGGAGGGGCCACCAAATGGTGCAGCAAATATGTGGCAGCCCCAACCCCAGCACCACCACCAACACCAACACCAGCACCGCTGCGAGTCTCTTAACCTGTTCCACTGGCAAAGTTTACGACTAACGCGGCATCGCGTATTCTCGTAGTACTCCAAATTCGAGGGGGCTTTGCTGTGTCGTCTGTTGTTGTCTTGAAAGCCCGCACTTGGTCGAGCATTTAATGCTTATTTTATTTTTAGTTTGGCTTTATTTTTTTACAGCCACTTCAAAGCTATTTTTAATGGGCTTTTACCCAACAGCTAACAGCCAGCGACCAGAGACTTCAACGGCGACTGCAGTTGGGTTTTTGGAACGGAATCGTGGATGTGCGATGGGGACGAGGCCAAGACGAAACACAATTTTTTTTTTTGTTCAGGCTTGACTTTGGACGGCGCGTCGTGGCACCTCTCTCAAACGGTTTGCGTAATGCGCGTGAAAATAAAGTTTTTTTTCGCTTGAAAAATACGTTAAACAGGCGGCCATAAATGACATAACAACGCCAGCAACACAAAACACCTTCAGGACCCGAGAACCGCCACAAAGAGAGAGAGAGAACTTTTCCACGCATGAATCACATTGGAAACCGAAGCCGTAGCTGAAATGTGACTCAATGAGATCCAATGCATCGCTGACTCAGTCACCAGGGGCTCCAAGATAAGGTCTCGTCTCTCTCTCTCTCTCTCTGGAAACCTGTCAAACGATCAGTGAGGGCGAGGCAGAGCAGGGCAGGGCAGTGGGCCAAATGGCGAAAATGAAAACTGGGTCAGGCCTCAAATGAATTTTCATGCCACAACGAAACACAAAACACTGTGACAGAGTTCCGTTCTGAGTTCTGAGGAGAGATCGAATGATGATTACTGATTACTGCATGAATCACATGATAAATGGGTGAGCCAGAGGCAGTAAACAGTCTCAAATGTTGCACTAAGAATGTCTCTTGGTGCCCCCAAATTTCCAAATGCCCTAACTCCGCTTTGTTGCCCACTCCTTTAGTAAGTGGCAGCCACTTGCTGTTGCATCCGAGTGGGCATCCATCCCCGCTCGGGGCACAGCCACAGCTCCCATCAAATGCACAATTCATTCGCTCATAAATTTGCGCACAGATTTTTACAGCTGAAGTCGTAAAATCCACGAAGCTGTGACAATTTCACGGGCGTTTCAGATTCCGTGCCCCAATACCATTCCCATTCCCATTGCCATTCCCATTCCCATTGCCATTGCCATTCCCGGTCCAAGTGTTTCGTTCCCCGTTTCATTGCCAAAGCGTTTCGTCTCCTTGCGGTGGCCCACGGGCCGGCGCTATGCAAATGTCACAAATGATAAACGCAATAAACATAAATAAATAAAACGCTTCGGGAGAAGAGGAGACGAAAAGAGGGAGCCGCACCGGCCATAAAGTGTTCAGAGGAAGATGAAGTTGAAGTTGGGGAATTATGAGGAGGTACTGCCTTTTGTTGCTGCCTTATTTATTAGTGTCACAAATCGTTGGAGTTAATGCCCCTCACCCTTTCCCATTCCCATTCCCTTTCATCTCTGGAGGAGTCTCTACCGCCTGTACCCCTTTTGTGGCATTTCGTAGGGGATATACCCTATGAAAAGGGTATACCCTGTGCTGCCTGTTTACTTGCAAAACATTCATTGAGATCGAATGGAATAACCCCTAAGAAATGTATTAGAAATTGTATCTTGAACTCATTATCATTATTGGATCGCTTCAACATGCTTCGTGGAAAGGGTATCCGTGTCCTCTCATTCCTCTCATGTTAAAGGTAAATGTACTCTCTTTTTGTATTTATATTTTTGGTTCGCTGTGTGCTTCGGTTTGCACGAGTCTTCTTATGTGTTAATCGATTTTGTTGTCGCTGTTGTTGCTGTTGCTGCTGCTGCTGCTGGTCCGTCGGTTATTGTGGCTGTTATTTGTTGCTGCTGGTCAAGTTGTTGTTACCCCGTTGTTTATGGCCCCAACAATAAATTGTTTGTAGCCTCTTTGTGGCGGTGCGGTGCGTTTTCTTCCGCTAACAAATTTGGACTGTGATTTATAATTTTGAACTTTGGCTCTCGTTCTTTTTTTTCTTTTTGTGTTTTTTCCGAATTTTCTGCATGCAATCCATCAACGAAAAATATGTCAGAAATCTAGCAAAAGAACACACACAAAACAGACTGACAGACACACAATTTATGGGGCAAACAAAGAGTAGGACAGAAGACAGAGGAAAAGGTCGGAAAACTCGCTTTGAAATTGATATTTTTTTGACAGCAAACCCAAAATATCACACAAAAAAAGGCAAAACAAATGGCAACGAAAAATCAATGCAAAATTAGAGTCAGTGGGTAAAGGGAAATACATATTTGAGGCATGTATCCCAACCGAGGGGCACTGCTGCATGATGCGTTACATTATTTCTTTTCTCTAATTCAAAGACAGCAACAAATATTAACGGGAAATACTCAGAGTGCCGCTATGGCTATGCCCCCGTCTAAGCAAATAACTAATTCACTTTCACTTTTCACCCACACACACGGCAGACCGCACATCGCACAACGCACATTGCAAAGGCAAACGCGTGGCGGATACTACATACAAATTCGGATAATCCCTAGGCCCCGCTTTTGCGGAAGATCAGTGACAGACAGATCCCGAGCCCGAGCCCGAGCCCGATCCCGTCACTGGGCTTGCTTTTCTGCCTTGGCACGCAATAATCAGGGCCTTTTGTCAAGAGACCACAAAAACCAACCTCAAGAGTGGCTGCTGCTGCTGCTGCTGCTTCTCGGCTCTGCTCTGCTCTGTTCTCGGTTCGGTTTCTGTTTATAATCCGTAAAAAGATCTGTTTTACAAATCCCCTGACGGGGTATGGCTGGCTCGATGGCTCGATGGCCCGATGGCTGGCTGGATGGTTCGATGGATCGTTTGCTGGATGGATGGATTCATAATCTAGGCGCGCTGATCTCTGATCTCCCAGCCGATCGCGTGGGCAGGTAGACAACGAAAATTGTGTCGTTCGTCTTGCGGATCTTTTCTGGTTTTTCTGCTGTTTTTTTTGTTGTTTTTGTTTTTCGGTTCGATGTTCGGCTTAGGCTCGCTTTTCGACACTTTGTTTGGCACGGTTTAAGCCAATTGTTAATCGCGGAATGGCAATGGCATTGCCAATGGCTGCAAAGAGCAGAGCGACCTGGATTCAAATTCACAATTCAGATCCAGGGGCAGGGACAGAGACAGAGGCAGGAGCAGGGGAAGGGGCAGGGGCTATAATCCCAATTGACAAAAGTCAACAAAGCGCATCAATTCATTTACAATTCATGCAGATGCCACACCGTCGCTCATCGTTCGTGCCCCTTTGTGTGTGCTTGTGTGTGGTCGGCCGTCGTGTTCGCGTTGTCAACATATTTGTCAGGGATATGATATGTCCTATATATACACAGATGTATGTACATATGTATACACAAATTTAGGGATTGGTTCGCCAGGTTCGCCATTGCCTAGGACTTCTGGTTGAGGTTTTTGTGCTCCCATAAATCTCTCGCTGGGCTTTTGTTATTTTTTACTGCTAAAAAGTTGGATGGAAATCGTTGGTTAGAATCAGCTGAAACCATTTTCGTTGCTAATGGAATATTAAAGATAGTTCTACTTGAGCGTGGCATTGAAGAAACTTCAATATGAAGCTAAAATACCTTCGGCAGTTTATTTTTAAGCTTCGGCAATGGAAACTTCATCTCTTCATTTTCCCAAATAAGTAAATAGAAATCATTTGAAATAGATCTGTTGAGTTCATTAAAAACGTGTAAGAGTTTACCATTAAAGAAACCTTAAGATGAAGAAAGATGTTGATGTTCAATTTCTGTTAAAATGTTGAACTTTCGAGTCTCTTAGTTGAAATTTGTATCCACTCTTCTGTGGATTTTCACGTTAAAGTGTTTCAATTGTTCCTGCAAATTCCTTTCATTGGGTAAATACCCGAAATGAGGTGAGACCAGCCAGCCGCTGCCGCCTTCTGGTTTGCCTTTGTTGCCCTTTCCCTTTTCTTCTCTTTCCCTTCCTTTCATTCACTTTCTTATCATTTCTACTTCCTTCTGCTTCTACTTCTACTTTTGCTCTTGCTTCTCGTTCTGTTCATTTCTTCGTTCCTTCTATTTAGACGCCATTTTGTTGATGCCTTGCCTCCTGCTCCTCCTCCTCCTGCTGCTGCTGTTGTTGTTCCTCCTGCTGTCCTCCTGCTGTCCTCCTGTCAGTTGGTTCGTCGCTCAGCAAAGGAGTTCCACCTTTTGGCTCCAGTGTTGCACGGGGTCCTGCTCCTGCTCCTGTTCCTGCTGCTGGTTTTGCTTGTTGTTGCTGCTTTCTGTGTGGCAGGCGCGTTGAAATGAAAGAATAACACAACAGCACAGAGAGCCGCAGACAGAGAGAGAGGGAGAGAGAGAGAGAGAGCTACAAGCACAATAAAAATAAAAATAACAAAACGCTTTTCGAAAAGGAAGGAGGGCAGGAGCAGGGCAGGCAGTGTGTAGGCCTTTTGGGAAAAGGCGCAACTTTGGTATCAATTTCAGGCGCAAAGGAAAAAGGATAAATGTACATATGTATGTATGTGTGTGTGTGTTTATATATAAGAAGCAGCAACAGCAACAGCAACAACAACAGCACAGGGAACACAATTTTAAATATAAAACAGGAGCAGCAATGGAAATGGAAAACAGTGATCCCAGGATCCAGGAGGTGAAATCCTTTTTGGCACAGCTCAACGCGCTCGACGGTGGTGTGCGGCCTCTCCGCCTGCCAAATCCTGTTGCTTTAGGCAGTAGATACAACAACAACAACAACAACAACAGAAACAACACCTAAGGACCAAGCAGCAAGGTACAAGCGAAAAGGGTCCTTGCCGTGGTCTCTGCATTCCACTGTGTTCCTGTAAAACACAACAACACAACAGGAACCAAAAAAAAGGATCACTTTACAAATGCCCACAAAATGCGGCCGGTTTTACTTGTCGCTTGTGGCAATGGCCCCTGCCCCGCTTGTGGCATGCAACATACAAAAATACACAACACAAGCGGCGAGGTAACAGAGCGTACTCTTCGTTTATCCAACAGCAGCAAAAACAACAGCAAAAAAAACAAGAAACGAGAAAGGAAACCAACCAACCAACCCCTTGGACTCCCATTCGCTCGTTTGAGGCTGAAGCTGAGGCTGAGGCTGAGCCACGGCCATTCATAAGATATTCAGTTTTGTGATTTTTTTTGCGATGGTTGAAATGTTTTTGTAGCCGTTGTCTTTCGTAATGCCAATCAAAACACAGAGTTTTCTTTCGCGACATGGGGCAGAGGCAATGCCTTGCATTCGATACCTTTGGCGGCGTACGATTTGCTTGCAAAAAGATGCAGAAACGAAACGGATACTCAGAAAGACCATGTTAAATATGGCCAACTAAGTTCGAGATTAAATGAAAATTGTGCCAAAAAAGATGCAAGCAAAACCCAGTACAAAATTAGGTAAAAAAGTTTGTGGAATTTTATGGAAAAGTTACGCATTTTCGCTGCATGGAAATGCTCTGAAAAATTGTCTAAAAACCCTACTGGTTAGTGTTTTTTTAGGTTTGAAGCGTCGTATGTCTGTGGCATTTAGTGGCAACGCATGTCAAGGTCATGCACACACACACACACACACAGAGGGTGAGAGAGAGGCTCTACTCTCTCTCTGTCTCCTTTTTTTGGGCCCCTCCGGTCATTGGTAATGAGTGTCCGAAAGCTGTCGAAAACTTGCTGTTTCTCCTCAAGTTTCTGGCTCGTCTTTTGTGGTAGTTTGCACTTAATTTCTATTTGTGTGTGTTGCGTGCACAGACATTTAAAATTTATAGACAAACATCACCCCCAGCTACAGACCCCCCCCGTTCATGCTTGCCACAACTCCTTCTGGTGCTGCTTCATGCCCCATGCCCTGCTTTCGTGCTGCTTCATTCACTGGAACTCTTGCCCCTCTCTGGCCACTTGGCATGCTGTTCAGTCAAGTGGAAACACACAACCCCCTGGCTGTCCCATGCACCGTGCCCCGTGCCAACCACCGCAGCCCACACCCCAAATATGGGGTTCCTTCCTCAGTGCCTCAAGCTGCAGCTGAAGGAGCGAACGGAACGGAGGGTGCCACGATTCTCTCTCTCTCTCACTTCATGCTTTGATGCGGCATTACAAATTGTTGTGGCATTTGCTGTAGTTGCACCCTCGCAAATAGTTGCACACACACACAGCCACACACACACCGGCAAAACATTTGTTTAATTCATTTGTCGTTGCCTTGGCTTTGGCTTTGGCTTTGGGCTCCCAAAAGTTTCCAGAACCTCCACACGGGATATCTGTCTCAGGGGATTCCGTCGGGGGCTGCCATCGCCATCGCCGTCGCCGCTCAAAGTGTCAGAAACAGTTTTTGAGTTTTTGTGACTTTGACTTTTGATGATGTTTTCAGTGGAGCTCTCTACAGAGAGCAAAGGGGCAGGGCAGGAGGCAGAAGAGGTCTGCAACTTCGTATTGTTTGGCACTTTAGAAGCAAACAATAAACTTCGTGAAGTTCGTGGAGTAAAACTGGGCAATGGGAATGGGAATTTGAACGGAATCCTTACAGAAAACACTGAGGCAACGGAAGAGCCAAAGCGAAAGGGGATCTACTTTTGATATGCCGAATACCGAAAGGTACCATTTTTCAATGGCCAATAGCTCCTCTGTTGAACCACTTAAGGAGTTGAGTTTTATTTTTCAATGTTTGCTGAATCAAATCAAGTTTAATGCTAATCATCAAATACAAGACCATGGCGTTAGCATTTTGTTTTGCCTTATACTTGAAATATTTTGATTTACTTTGCAATATCTTCGTGGGTTTTAATCGCAAAACATTTCAGAATGCAATCACTCCCCCTGTACCAACCCGTTTCAGCTGAATGACTTGTCAATCGGTTATGGAATCGGCCCAGAGATGGAATTGCATAACATTTTCCACCCGATGACACTCTTTTTTTGCTTGCGCAACTGTCATGTGTGGCAAGAGACAGAGGCAGAGGCTGAGACTGAGACTGAGGCAGAGGCGAAAGAAGAGCTGCAGACAGACGCACACAGAATACACATGAATGCAGGATGAGAGACAGGCAGTCAGGGGATTAGAGTCGTCGTCCACTAAGCCGCGAGATCGGGGTGCGGCCTGCATCTGGGAGTTGGTAGATGGGAATGGGTATGGGTATGGGAATGGGAGACTTGTGGCAGCAGCAGAAACGTCAGCGAACGTCAATGTGGCTGGCATTCAATGTAAATCCCACAGCCAAGACGGAGACCATAAGTATCTGTATCTGTATCTGTATCTGTATCTGTGGCTCTCATGTATCCCGTCTGTCTGTCGGTCTGTCGGTCTGTCCCGTGTGTGTGACAATTCAAATCAGCGACGCACTGACAGGAATTAACCTAATTTTACAGCCAACAAACTCGAGGAACGAACTCCACTCCACTCCATCCTTTGCAGCTTCCACTCCACTCCACACTCCACACTCCCCACACGGTCTCGCGCTGCATGAATGGAATGAAGAGGCAGGAACGTTGCGAGTTGCGACGGCAAACGACTTTCAGTATGCGCTCATGTAGAAAATCCAGCGATCTGTTCCACGTCCCATGCCGCATTCTTCATGCCGCACTACGTTGTGCACTTAATAGTTGCCCATAAACACGAAGGAATCCCAGTGCCTCCTTGTGGCACGCTACTCTGTGGAGCAGCGTCGCTGGAGTCGCTTTTCCTTACTGTTTTGAGGGGGGGAAGACAAAGGCAAAGGGAAGGTTCGTTCTACCCCGTCAGAGTGGAGTCGATTTTTCTGCATCGTGAACCACATGATGCAAAACTAATTCGAAATTAATGTGTGTGCGCTTTGTCTATGTCGATTTGGGGGGGTTGCAAAAGAGGGTGGCACTGGCTGAAGCACTGCCAGTGGCAGTCCTCCCCCTCCCCCCCTCTCACTCTCTCGCTTGAGGAAGCTGTTCCTGCCGCAATGACAGGTAGATTCGATTCACGTGACACAACTATTTCCAGGCGAGTGGAAGCGCGGGCATCGGCATTGGCCTGGGGCACACATAACGAGTACTTAATGATACGAGCCACGGGGGAGTGAAGGAGCAAGGAGTAAAGTACGAGCTCTTGCAGAGGTGCAACTTGCTGCCGAAAACTGTCGCTGTGTGTCGCACTTGTGGCTATGCAAACAGATGATGCCCAAAGGATTCCCAGGCACGCCTTCCGCGGGGTCAGAGTGATGAGGCAAGGCGCCTTTGTTTATTTAACTGCCTGTCTGTTTGCTTAACTGTCAGTCAGAAAATGAGGCTGAGGATGCTGATGCTGCACTTGTTCGTCTTCCTGCCGCTGGTTGGGATGTTTGTCTAGGACAAACAGGACAACAGTACAGAGAGGGGGGGCGGGACAGGGCGCCCCCGCAGAGGTTACTGAAATATTTTTCTAAGCGGAAAAATGAGTGTTTGAACTTTTCTATGGCTGCATGGGAGGGGGAGGTGGGAATGCCTGCCAGTGCCTGGCTGCCTGGCTGCTGTCTGCCTGCCTGCCTGCCTGCCTGCCACCCCCTTTTGGGCGAGGGTTGCTGCTGCTGCTTCGAATGGCATAATTGCTATTGCTACAACAACAATTACAAACAACAACTGCTTGTGGCGCAAGGGGGCGGGCGGCAGAAGGTCTCTCCCTCTCTCTCTCTCTCTCTCTCTCTCTCTCTCTCTCTCTCTGTTGCCGCGTCGCTGTGGCTGTGGCTGTGGCTGTGGCAGCAACGGTTTTTGTGGCAATCAAATGAAGTGTTCCTGAATGGTTTTCAAAGTTAATTTGAGTGATGCTCTCGAAAGCGACGAGCTGTTGTTGCTTTTGTTGGTTGCTGCCGCTGCTTGTTGCAAGCTGTTGTTGCTGCCGCTGCTGCTGCTGCTGCTGCTGGTAGTGACAACCCTCAACCCCCTCCACCCTCAAGCCGTGTGGCAGCTCTGCTTGCTGGGTCTCTGGTCCGCGTGTTTATTAACATGTGTTTACAACACAACTTGAAGCGCTCGAAGCGCCCTCCCCGCCTGCCACCACCCATATGGAATGGCATCGAATCGCAGTGGCAGACGCACCATTTGGGCTGGGTGTGCTCTGTGTGGCATGTGGCACAGGCGACTAAAGACTAAAGCGATGCTGGTAAACACTTGAAATTTCCGTTTCGTTTGTTCCATTGGTGGTTGTCGGTGGGTCGTCTCACGGGTCTCACTGCGGGTCAATTGTCCCAACACACACACACACACACACACACACACACACACACACACACACAAAGAGAGAGGGCTAAAGGACTTGTGGCAAGTGGCATTGGCACTGAGGCACAACTCTTGGAAATGATTTAAATTTTATTTCACCCAAAAGGAGTTTCTTAAATGTTTTTGCTTGCACTGGGGAAATGCACTTTCAATGCATGAAGAAAACTCAACATATTCTGGATTCATCTTTCAGGATTTGTATTTTTGTACAAGTAAAATTTTATGAGCAAAGGTCAAAGCGCTGTGGAGCACTTTGATCTTTTATGCGGAATATATTTCAATGGATAATAATTAACGCTCAAGAAAATGCACAACCAATAATGCAGCAACATTTGCTTCAGGTTGAACCTTTTGTTTTTGTTTTTAAGTTTGTATTTATTATTCTAAGCTGCCTCCTCAGTGTGCCTCAGAGTTACCAAAAGCCAAGAGCCTAAGCTGTAGGCTCAAGAGATGATGTCCAATCTGCCAAGCAATGGTTTTGGTTTCAACGGATGAGTTGATGATGATGATGACTGCAAGGCAGGCAGGGAGGCGGGATGATGACTGTGCCTCATCTTCATTATGATTATGATTGTGGTCATCATAGCTCTGGTCTCGTCTCGTCTCGTCCCGACTCGAAACTCCACATCGCATCAGCCTCATCCTCTCATCTGTGAAGCTCAGAATGCGTTAAGCTTTTGGATCTCCTGGCGCTAGTTTGACAGGTGGCAGGAATAGGAATAGGAATCGGAATAGGAATCGGAATAGGAATCGGAGGAGAGGCACCTGGGTCTCGGTTTAATGGGTTTTTCTTCCCCAGTTGCTGCTGTTGTTGTTGTTCCTGTTGCCTGCAACCTAATTTGCGGCATATGCCCCTTCAGAGCGAACAACGAAGCAACCTACCCCCTGGTGGATGAATAGATGCGGATGGATGGACGGGATGCACATCGGTCTGTCGCTTGGTCGCATCTGGTGCGGATTAGATTATGCATAATAAAGTGTAATTTATTTTTGGCAAGTGCCTTGCGAGAACGAACTGTCCCAAGGGGTCTCTGGCTCTGCCTCAGTGTCTCTGCCTCTCAGAGTTGAAGTCTCTGGGGCTGTCTGTCAGGTGTCCCCCCGGGGACCAGTTGTGTGCGGCACTGGCAGAGATTCATTCTCCCATTTCGGGGGTTGTGCTGTGCTGTCTGTGACGCTAGATAAAGACAATCGAATCGAGCGATTTCCATGAGTGACACGTTTCAACACACAGCCCAATGCGTATCTTCTGGCTAGTGGCAGGTCTCGTGGCGTCTCGTGGTGCTCGTGGCGTGGCGCTTATCTGGAGCAGAGAGTGCAGCAGGACGGACAGGGACGCGTGTCAGCATTTTGCATGGCCCACAGATCAGAGCAGACCAAACCAGGTCTGCCGAGTCCCTAATCAACTTATATAGGCATCAGCAGTTGACACGTGCCCCCAGTGGCTGTGTGGCAGGCAGGCAGGCAGCTACTTAGACCATGAAATGGCGACACGTGACCAAAAATGAGAGGAGAATCAGAGCGTCGTTTACGGCTTATGCCCGCACAAATATTATTTATTGCAATTGTATTTTAAGTGCCTCTCAATGGGAAAGGAACGAACATGACACAAGAACTAGAAGTCCTCCTTCTGCCATTTGTTAAGCCAATTTGTACTCATCCTTTCCACTCTCTTCTCTCTTCTCTCTTCTCTCTCTCTGTCTGTAGATTCATTAATGGGCTCGGCGAGCGAAGACGATGACGACGATGATCCGCCGCATTTGCGGGCCACGGCACTTGGATTGGGCGTACTCGGACCGAATGGCCCAGACTCAGCGGGTGGACCGCTTGGCACATCGGATATATCAGTACAAAGCATGAGCACCGATAGCAAAAATACCCATGACGACTCAGATCAGGTAAGGGATCGCATCAGTCGATCATTAAATTGTTGCTGAATGTTGATGGCCCGGGGGCTCTCTCTCTCTCTCTCTCTTGATTAATGATTGGCAAATGATTATGAGCTTCACTCTCTTTCTTCTCTCTCTCTGTCTAGGGCTCCTTGGATGGGGATCCGGATGGTCGCGGCGATTCACAGGCGGAGAACAAAAGTCCCGACGATGCCAATGGTTCGAAGCGTCGCGGTCCCCGCACCACCATCAAGGCCAAACAGCTGGAGGTACTGAAAACGGCATTCAATCAGACACCGAAACCGACACGCCACATTAGGGAGCAACTGGCCAAGGAAACGGGACTGCCCATGCGCGTCATACAGGTGAGCACAGGTCCAACATCGCAACGCCACAGTCCCATTCGCTGGTGTTTACAGGGACAAGGCGACCCCCTACTCACGTACTCCCCGCTGCAGCCCTCGCTGTCAGCGGACAGCTCAAAACGAATCAAACGAAATCAACAGTCCATCATTGTCGAAAGGATTGTCATGGAGGGCCAGGGATGTGGCTTGTGTTAGGGATAGACACAAATTGTCTGTTCTTGTTTCTGTTTCTGTTTCTGTCTTGCTTGGAGAAAGTTTCCGGTTTGGACTTTGGTGGCATTGAGATCTGTGTTGGATTTTGTTGGAATATCACAAGATAAACCCTTCTTTGGAGACAGGAAGAGCCAGAGTTGGGGGCAGACAGTGCTTTAACGACGATCGACTATGTTTTAGTCCACAGTGCGGCCTGGCCTCTAAGTGGTGTACCCGGTCTGAGGCTGGGGTTTCATCAGCATAAAAAAGGCATAAATTAAACGCGCTTTGACTGGCAAATGTTTAAACTAAAGCAAACGCGGTCACCGCACCGCTTCAACAAATAAAACAAACAACAACGAAAGCAACAACGAAAATCATAAAAAATAGTCGGACGCGATTTTTCAACGTTGTGCGCCGTGCCGCCTTGCAACGCTTCATTGCTTTGGCCTTTTCGATGGGAGACCAAAAGCAAAGCCAAAGCCAAAACCAAAACCAAATACAATAAAAATAAAATTAATGTCTGTCCGAAAAGAGAGCGAAAAGCAAACTGAATGAGTGGGGCGGTGGCCGTTGTGGCAGCGTGGGCGTGGCAGAGCACTAAAAACGGAAGTTCAATGTTCGCCATGCAACATCCCAGACCCCAATACCCAGTCGCAGTCCAAGAGACAGAGCCCTTTATGTATGCCAAAAGAATAAAAATTCCATAAAAAAGAAAGGAAAACAAAAGCAGAAGGAGAAGGATCTTCCCCCCTCGCTCCTAACAGTGAGAGGCGCAAGGAAAGGCAGCAAAGTGTAAAGATGCTGTTAGCTAACATGCAATGTTAAGTGCCCCCTTCCACCTAACAGTGAGGAGTGCAAAGAAAGTCAGCAAAATGTTTAGTTGCTGTTAGCTAACATTCCATGTTAAGTGCCCCCTCGCTCTTGACAGTGAGACTGATCTTTCTGTTAGCTAACATGCAATGTTAAATGGTTAAATGTCCCCTCGCTCCTAACAGTGAGGAGCGCAGAGAAAGGCAGCAAAATGCTAAGCTGCGGTTAGCTAACATGCAATGTAAAGTGCATGTCCGAAGCGCTTGCCATCGTGTGTGAAAGTCGCATAGAAAATGAGTCTTCCGTCGGCGGATTATGTAAATAAGTTTTTCTTTTATGGGATTTAGGCAGGCTAAGCCTCGTGGAGCAGCTAACAAATTGAGCAAAATCCAAAGTGGATATCATAATAATTATCCGAGGCAGTCGCGACTACTAATTGCGGAAGCATTTTTAGAGTAGCAAAACCTAAGTGGAGGCAAAAGCCTGGACGACTGCGGCGATTCCCAGGCACGTCTCTTGATCTGCTATCCATCATCTGCTCAGAGGTGGGAACCATTGACAGTCAGCAAACTAGCGAGCACCTCCTCCACGCTCCTTTCTCCACCTCTCTCTGAATCCTAATCAAGTCCTTTCCCCCCACAGATGTTGTGCGGCGCTGTCAAGGATATCCGCAGCATATGTTCTGGATCCCTCAACAACATCATTAGGTTCGTGTTTGCCAGAACAATGGCAGCGAGCAGTGGTTGGAATTTATGAAATTTAGGAATGCACCTTGCACCTTGCACCATACCCATAACCATAACCATAACCATAACCGTAACCATAGCCGTTCAACAGGTTATCCACCCCGCCTCCTGCGCGCTGCTTGCCACACAGCTGTTTCAACCCAAAAACCGATTCAAATTCGAACTCTAGTGCTTAACGGGGATTACGCAGGCGCAACGAGCCATTGGCTTGTTGTCTGCCCCATAAGTCTCTTGGTTTCGGTGTTTCGGTGTTCCGTGTTCTCCGTTCGGTGTTCGGTGTTCGGTGTCTGGCCCTTTGATGTGTCATTGGTTACAGTTAAAGGATATTTAGTCGGCATTCGTTTCTTCTGTTTCTGCTGTGCCGTGTGTCCGATTCCTCGGGTTATGTTCTCTCCTGTGCTGTTCTTTTCTGTTCTGTTCTTCTCGAAAAGGCGACAAGTGTGACACAATCAACACCTCTTTACAGCCTCTCTCGAGGAACGGGGGGGGCCCATGTACCAGTGTGTGCTGTGTGGTGTCCCTCTTCAGATCTAAACGAAAGTGACAAATGCCAACAAGTTGAAGTTGAAGAGGAGGCAACAGCATCAGATCTTAATCGTCTCACGAGACGATGATCGGTGCGGAGACAGATACAGACACAGACACAGAGACAGACACAGAGAGAGACATCTGTGAGCTGTCAGGGGCAGGGGAGAAAACATTTGCATCTTCATTAAAGAGATGTGTTTGCTGCACACTGCAGCAGCACTTATCAAGCGTATCGAATGACCATCCCCCCCAATATATTCGGATGGGAGCTTCCAGCTGATTTCCATGGAAAGTAGCACCCACTTTCGGGGGCCGAAAACTCTCTGGCTTGTCTTTGAGTAACCCGATCCCCATGGTGGCATCAAAGAGTTTTTGAGCAGTTCGTCAGCAGCTCATCAACTGAGCAGCAGGGGATGGACCGAGGGAGAGAGAGAGAGGGAGAGAGAGGTCCAAAAGATGTCAACAGGGAAATTTGTACAGCTCCACAGCTCTACAGCCCCTCCCCACCAACCCATTCCCCCCACTCGAGTCGAGTCGAGTTGAGTCAAGTCGAGTGCCCGCCTGCTGTGAGTTTTATAATAAATTTTACAACAACAAAAGAGCCTCAGAAGAGCAGAAGGGGCACGCACGGGCAGAAGCAGCACCAGCAGCAGCACCAGCAGCCACAGTCTGGCCAAGGGAGGCGAGGGGGCATGACACAGAAAAAATAACTTCTTAAGAACTTTTGCCGACGTCCCGCGCCACGGGACAGAAGTTTAGTTGCACGGGGGCCCCACGTTGGGCGCCAACACAAACATTATTCCTCCCCCCCTCCCACTGCTCCTCCTTTCGGTCTTTCCTTTTCTTCGATTTCCTTCAGTTCGCCTCGAACTTTGACATGGAAGAGGTTGAACGGTCGTCTGTGGCACTTCAAAGGTAGTCATAGATCAAGCATCTTGACCAGACTCCCTCCAACAAGCCACAACAACAATGTGTTGGGGTACAGTGTGCGCCAATGCTGTAAGGCAGGATAGAACTAAAAGTAAAGATGGCAAAAAACGAGTGCCCGAGGACCGCTTTACTTGGACAGATACGGATTAGATTTTATTTCAGTATTCAATTGAGTCGCGGAAACAGCAACGTCTCACAACGTTCCCCCTCGCTTGCTTTTGTACTGGCCCTACCATGGGGCGCTGATGCAAAATGCTTCACTTCATTTTCCAACAATTATTGGCACGCACTTTGAGGGACATTCAGTCATGAGGCTCACCTCATTGTCATTGCTTTAAGCCCCGATGGAATAAAACAAAGAGAACAAAGAGTGCGGCTTCCCCATTTGGATAATTGATAGATAGATAGTGCCACTGCCATATAGATATGAACCAATCAATCCATTCAACCCATTCAATCCATTCAAATGATGAACGTTTCTCAAGCTTCAAAGCTTCAACCTGTTGTCCCCCGACTACGGCACTTCCATGGTTTCTTTTTCTTTCTTCTTGTTATTTTTTTGTGTGGTGCTTACGCTCCATTTAAGCTTTGAAAAATTATAAACAAATAAAAACAAATGGGATATGGGAATTGGGTTGCGGGATGTGAGGGGAGGGGGAAATCACACAGTCGACGAAGCAGCTCAACAAATTTTTAATGTGGCATGCGCGATGCCTGGCGCCACAGTCACAGATTTAGAGCCAGATTCCAGATTCAGAGACAAAGCCAGCCCCCAAAGGTCTCAGCGGCAGCAACAGCAACAGCAACAGCAACGTTTGAGCCGCAGATACAAAGATACAAAGATACACATGCGACGCGGATGCGAGTCGTCGGACATTTGTCAAGTGCCGCAGACAATGCAGAGGCGTTTATTTGTCAACCGAATCAGAAACATATTCGAGAGCATTTCCAGCCCATGATTTAAATACCTACAGTCGGTCGGTCCGTCGGTTGTCGTTTTCCCCTTTTATTTATCAGAGCTAAGATTTATAATAATTATACCCGGTACTCGAAGAGTAAATAGGGTATATTGTATTTGTGCACATAACGGTTGTATGTAACGCACAGAAGGAAACGTTTCCGACCCCATAAAGTATATATATTCTTGATCAGCATCAATAGCCGAGTCTCTGTCTGTCTGTCTGTCTGTCCGTCTGTCCGTCTGTCCGTCTGTCCGTCTGTCCGTCCTGATGAGCGCCTAGTACTCAGAGACTATAAGAGCTAGAGCCACAAAATTTTGCATCCAGACTTCTGTATGCTCACACTGTTACAAGTGTATTTCAAAATGAGCCACGCCCCCTTCCGCCTCCGCAAAAGGGCGAAAACCTCCCAAATCTACAATTTTGAAGATAGCAGAAAACTAAAAACGCCATTCCGTAGGGAATGACCATATCTATCAGATCACCAAATTGGGATACGATTGGATCATTATTATAGCCACAATGAAGAAATTAATTTGCAGTAGCCAAACCCACCCCGTCCCGCAGCATTCACACTCTGCTTCGCGCTGTTTATGGCCTGGCCCCTGACACGTCACTGCCTCTGCCTCTGCCGCTGCCTCTGCCGCTTCCTCTGCCGCTGACTCTGCCGCGACTCTGCAGTGTGTGTCTATAGGGGAGGGTGGCGAGCTAAAGGAGCGTGTTGGCGTGAGTAGTGTTGTTGATGTAGATGACAGATGAAGAAAAAATTTAAAATTGGACAAATAACCGCTAAAGTGTAGTACTGAGTGCCGGGTATAAAAGTTGTGACGCGTAAGAAGCGTCTCACACGTCCCTTCTCGTTTTTATTTGGATTCGTTTTCTGTTTGGGGTCGGAAGTTGACAAATTTGTTCAACTTTATTTTCGTGTAGAGTTTTCGTTTCAGTTTTCAGTCTCTGTTTTATGGCTCTTTGATAGCTGAACTAATTAGTCAAGAGCAACAGCAACAGCAACAGCAATATGTATCTTCAGACGATGGTAGCCAGCCAGCCCCCCCATTAATTGAGCGGAAACTGTTTTGATTGCATTGACATTCGGGGTCCAGATACCACACACCAGACACCACACCGCAACTCCCAAAAACAAATGGTGACCGCAGAACTTGAAAGGAACCTCTTGCCTCAGGTTGTTGGCGATTGAACCATTCACAAAAGGGCCACAAAAGCCGCTAATTTAACGCATTTACTTTGGATTGGTGGATTGTTAGAGTCAAGAGGGAGGGAGGGAGGGAGGTATATTTCTGTATATAGTGGTTGCGGCGCCTGTCCGTCCGCACAACATGACATGGCAAATGCCCCCGCGAGAGGATGGATGGATGGATGGAACATTATAATTTCAACAACTCATCAACTTGCTATTAATTTCAGTTTGAGGCGCCGGCTACCACAAAACGAAAAAAAATACAAAAGAAACAAAAATACAAAATAAAACAAAACAAAAACAAAAAGTAATTCGAAATCGAAACCCGCAGCATTTTTGTGCCGCCTCATGCAAGGAGCTCTCTTTGGGAGAGTAACACCTACTAAACTATGGGGCAGCGGCGGTAGAAGCAGCAGCATGAGATACAGATACAAAGATACACCTTGTGGCCCGAACAGAGAGCAGAAGTTAATTATCTGTTAACTCTTACTTGAGGCCAATTCACGCCTCAAAAGAAGGATTGAACCGAAAAAAAGGCACAGCACAGCACAGCACAGGGATAGAGATATGCGGTAGTCATCGATGTACGATAGGGCGTGACAGCAGTTTTTTTCTCTCCCTCCCTCTCTCTCTCTCTGCTTTCGATAAATGCAAATCATCTACCGAATACACGCCGCTTGAGGTGGTCATCCTCATCGGAGGTCTCTTCCCTCTTCGGTTTCTTTACAACAAAGCATTGTGCGCGTATCTCCCCTCGTCTGCTCTCGAGTATATTTTCTGTTCTCCATTACATGGTACTTGAATTGTTAATAAGCCACATATCATTATTCTTTCTGCTTCTTGCTTGGTGCCCCAGACAGAGTGATGAATGGAGCAATTTGTTTGGGAAAAATACTAATGATACTTGTGTGCCCGATATGATAGGGACAGGGCTTCGCAGGGATAAGTACTAACGCTTCGAGAATGGGTCAAGTTTTCCTTTTAAATTTGTACTTTGAATATTTATTCCTTGTTCTTCTGATTACCCTTTGGCAGATATTCATTTGGGTGCTTTTAGTATCTCCTTCGTGCACATGTGTAAGTAAATCCCATTGATAGCCAATTACAAAGCTCTTTTTCAATCGTTTCTTGGAGATTCACTACCAACCAGCAACCCACATTGTTTGAGGGGGTAGGGGCTGGGCGGAAGGGATTTCTGTATGAATGCCGTCGTTGATTAGCCTTTTAAAAATTGTTATTGCCACAACACACAACTCGTTTGGGGCACTGATTGTGGTGTGTGGTGTGTGGTGTGGGGTGTGGGGTGCGGTGCCTCTAAAGACCAAAAAATGAAGTAAACTTTGTTGGTGCCTTTGTTGTTTTTTTCTCTCTCTGTTTTTGGCAATTAAGCGGCGAGTAGCAACCAACAGTAGAGGCAACATGAAAAGGCAACAATTCGGCAGGGGCAAACTAACAAACAAATCTTGCCGCATCATAGCAAACTAATTTAGCAAATGGTAGCCAAAGCAATCGTGCCACAACAATGTGCCCCTTGAAGTATTCGAATAAAAGGAATAGTTCAAATCCCAACTGCCAACTGCCAAATCTTAAATCAAATCCCCACCGAAGTTGAACCACATCAAATCATATCAATCAATGGGGGTAGAGCAGAACGTGACACACATTTGTGTTCCTTTTGGCAGAACGGCCACTTTGGGGCAACCGAAATGAGCAGCGGCCACCGCCCCCGCCACCGCCCACTGATGGCGGGAGGAGTCGAAGGTGGGCAATGAGGGAGGGGCAAGTAGGAGGCCAAACGCGCTGCCGTTTAACATAATTTGCTATAATTTTCAACACAATGGATGGATGGAGTGGAAAGATGGCAATGGAGATGGAGTTCGAGCTGGAGCTGGAGCTGGAGCTCTAGAGACCTTTAAAGTCGAGAGTCGGGATTGGGTAACCCTTGGGGGCTCCCGGTGGCTCCTCCGTGTTCCCCCTACGAGCTGAGCGCAATAATCATTTTGTCCAAAGAACGGTAGAACGGTAGATGGGGAGGGGAGCCCTCTGATTGCTACCATGCCCCATGCCCCATGCCCCATTATGCTACGTTGTTTGCCCTTTTATGTCAGAGCTCTAACCTATAATTTAACTAAATGTTCAAATGTTCAGATGTTCGGATGTTCTGGCCGGGCCAGGCCAGGCCAGGCCCGTCCGCCGCGTGTTCAACTTAGTTGCCTGGCCCTGCGCTCCCCTCTCTCTCTCTCTCTCTCTCTCTCACTCTCTCTCTGGCTTGCTGCTGTTGAAAGCTCAAAATTGGAAACAAATTTCGGCTCAAGTGCGGAAATAAAATATTAGCCTCACATTTTTCAAAATTGCCAGACAATTTAGAGCCCACAAAAAGGGAACCAGAGGAAGATGTTGCGTTGATAACCGTACAATAAATGATGCGATTTTGATATCTCATAATATCAGATATCCTCATAATAAGCCCCCAGGCAAAATAAGCAAAGGAAGGGGTAGAGGAGCGCAAACATAGATGGAAGGGGCAAACCGAAAGTACACACCGAAAAGTTGGTGGGAAATCAAAATCGAACGAGAAACGAAAATAAAGTTGCAATCTGCAAATATTTTTGATTGAAGGGCAACAATTCTATGTGATCATTGAAAATTTACAACAGAATAGAGAAGCGCTGGGGCACGTTGGGGGGAACAACAAAGAGAAAATATAAAAAGATCCAAAGGGATGAGAAAAACGTGCATGACCATTACGTTTGACGTAAGCCAAAGTCGATAATGTCGCGAGAGGTAGCGACCACAATCCGACAGCAAACTAAAAGCAAATACCGCGAAAAATCCCATACCTATCCCGCCCACACTCGAACACACACAATGGAACTGAAAGGAGGCACGGACGGCTAAGCTGCCACCGCATTTCAATTACACGTAACGTTGCAGCGTAATAAATAAAAGGTGTCCAACCAGCCTGCCATCCTGGCAACCTGCCACCACCCACCTGCACTCTGCACCCTGCACCATGCACCCAGCAACCTGCGGGGCAGCTCCGATGTTCGCGTCGAACTACACAGAATTGTTGGCAATATTTTTCCATATGCGATAGAGGGCCCTGCGGTCACATAATTTTTCATTTTCCTATGCGAAAAACCAAACAAAAGAAACAACAATAATAACTAGAGGAATATTCTATGCTTTGGCAAGCCGATTCAGTGGATGCCCTGCCGATAAGTGAATGGATGGCCATGGGAATACGATTTGTTTGAAGTTAGTTTTGCCCATGGAAAATCAGTATTCCTCTAGAAAGGGTATACCGTGGAGTAGGAGGCAAAAAACTGCAACTGAAATATGTATTTACAATAGCAATAGTTTTGCATTTGTGTTTTTTCTTCTCTATTTTTTGTGCAGACTTTTCCCCCCTCTCTCTCTGTGGCCACCTCCCACTCTTTGTCCTTTTTTTGCTGCTGCATATTCGATCCATTGTTTTGTTGCATCTGCAAAGAAAAACGGCAACAAATGTGCAAATGGTAAATGGCAAATGGAGTGCAACAAAAAGTTACGAGAGAAAAAACACACAAAAAAATGCCAATTTCGCGTGTGGGCGGGGTCGGTCTCTCACTCCCCGTTCGGCTCGAATCTCTGCGAAGAGGACTGTGTGCCTTGTGCACCAAAGAGACCTTTTCAAATCGAACATTAATACCAAGCAAAAATGTTAGATGCAACTTCGAGAGCTGCTTCGAGGGCTACTCTACAATTCTACAATAGTTCTTCGATCTGCCTTTTGCGATCATCCTCTTTGGAGAGACTCCTCATTAGATACCCCGCGGGATCACATGTCCACTCGCTCCCTGTCGCTCTCTCTCTGGGAAGCAGCAAACAAATCCCCGATCAGCCAGCCAAGACGCTTGTGGGGCCTGTCATAAAGTCACACGCTTCACCTGGAACGTGCAGCGTGGAGCGAAGGGGCAGGACGGACAGTCGTGGAGCGGGGATCTCCTGAGCATTAAGCATTAACCGTTTGTCCATCCATTCGGATTGGGGATTCGGCATGGGGGCATGTAGCGTGGGGCACACAGCATGTTACTTCCTTTTGTGTGCATCCTGTGTGCCGACGCGTTCCGTTCTCAGGCCCCCCGAAAAAAAGGGAAGAGCTTTTCTAGCGAAATTCGCTGCGCCGCAAAATGTGTCAGTTTATAAATGTGAAGGGCCCCAGCTCCAGCTTGGATTGAATTGGATCCTATATGCATGTCTAGCCGCCAGAGTTTTTAGCAGACGAACCAGCCAGCAATCCCTTTGGCTTCAGTTCATAAAAGGCTCGGCTGTCCTGTCCTGTCCAGCCAAATTCAAATGAACTGCAGAACGGCAACGGCAGAGCGTCAGAACGGCGCTCATCATTAAAATTCACGCTTAAATTGCCTCCTAAGACGGTAAGGAGCGCGGGCAACAACAGCTGCAGCCACAACCAACTGTCTGAATGCCCCAAAATCTAAGCAAAATTCATTGGAAACTATTTGCCAACAAAATCAAAAAACAAACGAGGGAGCCAGCAAAGCGAACGATGCGTTCGTTCCGTTCCGTTCCGGGGGCGGCCGTGTGGAACGGCAAAGACATAAATCACAAAAATTTCATTGAGAAAACTTTGAGAAATCGAAAAAGCCCGAAAAATAAAGAAAATCAAAATGTTTCGTTGACCGCAGCAGAAGAGATCATTAAAAAACGCGCATCCAAAATATATGAATATTAAAAAAGCAAAAGACCAAAAAAGCAGAAGAGCAAAAAACAAAAACGAAGAAGAGGGACAAACCGTAGGACCCCAGTGAGAACCCAAGGAAAGAGGTGCCACTAAAAACTTTTGAAATATGTTTTTATTTTATAACTTTGCATGCTGGGCACGGTGCTTCTGGAGCACCCGACGGACGCACTCTCGGATGCGATGCCGAGTGCCCGGTGCCCGGTGCCCGGTGCCCAGATCGGATCCGATCCCCCGATCCGATGCAGAACGTCGTAAAAATGAAAACTGAAACAGAAACTGCGAATGGTGAATTTGGATGGGGATGGGTATGGGTACTGCACTCGCTTTCTGGTTTCTTCTGGGTCTTCTCAGTCTGCTGCTGGTGCTGGTGCGGCTGCTGCTGCTGCTGCTTTCTGGTGGAATGGGGGGCTAATTTTGCAACGGCCGCCTGGTGCGGCGGTAGCATCAATGCAAAGCCAAAAGCCACAAGAACAACAATTAGACATGCGCCGTCGCCGCCGCAGCGAACTCCATAAACCGATGCCAGTAGACATCGTATAGAAAGATACAAAATACAATATATACAGACATTTGTGCATACCTAAAGAGATCGGCTACTAAATGTGTTCTTCCTCTTCCTCTTCCTCTTCCTCTTCCTGCTCTGTTCCAGGTCTGGTTCCAGAACAAGCGCTCGAAGGAGAGACGCATGAAGCAGATCACCAGCATGGGTCGTCCACCGTTCTTTGGCGGTGCACGCAAAATGCGAGGCTTTCCCATGAATCTCTCGCCGGGCGGCCTAGACGATGGACCCGGATTTCCCTATTTTGCAGCAGACGCTAAGTTCGAGTTTGGATACGGCGGTCCGTTCCATCCGCACGACGGTCCCTATTTTCCAGGACATCCCGGCGGACCGATGCCGTTCAATGCGCCAGGTAAGCAGTCTGCGCCCACAATTTCCCCTTATAATGTTCTGTAAAACTTTGATAGAGTCCACTGATTTCCATTGCTTTCCCTTGAAATGCATTAGATGGAAATTAAATTGTTGGAGAGTATTTCCGTTTTGCTGTATGCTAAATCCATAAAATCTTTGTAAAAATGTAGAGACATTTAGAAGTTTTTCAGCAGTTCCCATATCCTGTAATCATTAAGTATCATGTGTAAATGATGTCCATTCTATGTCATATTTAAACTTTATTAATAGTATACCTTAATTCTGGAATCTATCTGTAAGATCATGCACAAAAGAGTACGAAAATATCCACAGAAGTCAGTTCCAGATCAGAAATCCAAACATTTGTATGAGAAATATGTAAAACATGTTCTGCCATAAGATACTAGGACCCCCTAATACCAGATCAAGGAATTGTACCCTATTTTGAGTAAACCTCAACTAAACGCTTCTTTCATCTCTGGCATCTGTTATAGGCGGACCCATGGACCACAGCGGACCCATTCCGATGGTGAACGAGTTCGGACTGACGCCGGAGTCGACCTTTCTGAGTCAGGCGGGGGCACCGCCGATGCAGTTGCAGACGGCCGTGGGGCCACCGCCGCCGCCGCCGCCTCCGAGCGCCGAGCACTTGATGGCCGCCGCGCAGCAACAGGCGGCAGCGCAGCAGCAGCAGCAACAGCAGCAGGCGCAGCAGCAGGCACAGCAGCAGGCAGCACAGAATGCGCAACAAGCAAGCCAAACGCAGCAGCAGCAACAAAATGGCCCCCGCACCGCATCGCCCGAGTTCTTGAGCTCCGCGAACTTCAGCGAACCGCAGAATATGCAAAATGAAGGGCTCGTTTGGTAATATACGAAACAGTTGGCAACGCGCCTGCTGTTCCTGCAGACCTATACGCAGGAGAGGGAGCGGGAGCGGGAGAGGCAGTTGGAGAGGGAGATGGAGCGGCTGCGACAGCGAGAGCGCGAAGAGCAGTGAGAGAAATAGCAGTACTAGCCACCAACAACAGCCGCCGCCCACAGCCAAGGCGCACACTATGGACATCTCGCTCTGGCGCATGGCCATCTGGACAGAGACACACAAACGAACGAGCAGCAGCCGAGAGAGAGAGAGAGAAGGAATGATTGAGAGAGCTCGCGCAACTGAGAGTCGTCGTCGTCGTCGTGCCATTCGCGCTCTCTCGCTCTCAGTCGAATATTTGGAGGCAAATTCTGCCCCAAAAAAAGAAAAGAACACCTCTCGTCTCCCACTCCCCGAGCCCTTTGCCATTCAGCTGCTTTCGGTTTTGTTTTTGTTATATTTTACTATTATTATTTTTATTATTATTCCAATACGTATTTTTGTTCGTGTATTTCTGCGCCAAAATATTTGTAAATTATTAAAAGAAGCAAAACGCAAAAGAAAAAAAACACAACTAAGAAATAAATAAATTAAAGAAATAAAGATAATTATACAAATTGACAAAGAAACATCTATCTAAATGTATAAAAAACAAAACAAATAAATGGGCGCTGCACATAGAAAAGAAATTTTTTTAACAAAGAAAAAGAAAACCCAAAACTCTAAAAATTATTACACAAAAAACAAAACAAAATAAATACAACCCCTAAACGTCTTGTCTGTAATTTATAAAGAAAATACAAAAAAAAAACTAAAAACTATTCATGTGTATCTGTGTAAAAACAAAAAAAAAATGCAAATATGTAGTTTAAAAAAAAAAAGACAAGCCGAAAAGAAAGGAAAAATTATGGATAATGAAAGATGTTTTTGTAAATTAGCACATTTTATTCGTAAACTACTACAAACTGTTTAGTTTTTGCTGCATTATTTTTTTTTAAACGAACCTTTTTTTGAATATTATTATATGAATATATATAGTATATAAACATAAATAAAATATATTATAATCGTTGTCTAACAACATAAACGTAACTAGACATGTACTTGTGTAGTTCACCCTAGATCTAAGTCTATAAACACAAACATATATAAATACAACCAGATCTATAAACGACAGTCACCACTTATTCACTTGGACACACTTTTTGACAGACAGTTTAACAGACAGACAAATAGAAAGATGGACAGACAGACAGATATACAGTGGGGAGCAATGATGAGTACATGTTCACAATAACTGACTTTCGTCGCCCATAACTTCTAAACGCATAATGCAAACGTAACCAATTTTTTTGTAGACATTAATCACTTTATCCTTAACAAATAGGCAATACCAAAAAAACACAAATGTGAAGCTTTTTAATAGCGAAAAATAAAAAACTAAAACAAGTCGCATGTACTCATTTATGCACTTTTCGTTGTTTTCACTTATTTAATATTTCAAAATTTTCTAATCAACAATATGCCTGCAGATTTGATGTTAAATATTTTTTTGGTTATATTCTAGTAATACTAACATAAAATTAAGACATTTCTCATAATAATCGAAGCAGATTTCATGAATTTATTAAATAGTGCCTATGTTGTACCTGAGACAGCAGAAACAATGTCTAGAAAATTTAAATATTATTGTGTAGCTTACTGAAAATGGCTATACGACAGCTAATACTGCTGAAAAACATGACATTAGTCAATCGGTGGTGATCAGAGCGGAAAAGACGCGAAATTTTGTCCCGAAACAGCAAAGCCAAGGTCGCCCTAAGGCGCTAGCAGACCCAAAAGCCACACTAATAATGTCGCAAATTAGTAAGAAGGACTTTCTAAGGCCCAAAGAGGTTATTTTCGCATAATACTATCAATTTTGGTCTAGATAGCCAAGTATGGCCATCGTACCACCACCTGAAACATTCTTACACCATTTTATATCTACCGGCATGTTTCACGTGGTAGGTAAATAATGGTAAAGCAAACCCGAAATTTTCAAATTAGCATAACAATTTGACCACGGATGATTGAAAACGTGTTATCAGGTCTGATGAGTCCAAATAATCATATGGGTGGCAGTATTGTTAGCGTAAGTCCGAAAAAAGGCTTTAAGGACATCATTTAAAGCAAACCATGAAACATGCCGGTAGATATAAAATGGTGTAAGAATGTTTCAGGTGGTGGTACGATGGCCATACTTGGCTATCTAGACCAAAATTGATAGTATTATGCGAAAATAACCTCTTTGGGCCTTAGAAAGTCCTTCTTACTAATTTGCGACATTATTAGTGTGGCTTTTGGGTCTGCTAGCGCCTTAGGGCGACCTTGGCTTTGCTGTTTCGGGACAAAATTTCGCGTCTTTTCCGCTCTGATCACCACCGATTGACTAATGTCATGTTTTTCAGCAGTATTAGCTGTCGTATAGCCATTTTCAGTAAGCTACACAATAATATTTAAATTTTCTAGACATTGTTTCTGCTGTCTCAGGTACAACATAGGCACTATTTAATAAATTCATGAAATCTGCTTCGATTATTATGAGAAATGTCTTAATTTTATGTTAGTATTACTAGAATATAACCAAAAAAATATTTAACATCAAATCTGCAGGCATATTGTTGATTAGAAAATTTTGAAATATTAAATAAGTGAAAACGTTGAAAAGTGCATAAATGAGTACATGCGACTTGTTTTAGTTTTTTATTTTTCGCTATTTAAAAGCTTCACATTTGTGTTTTTTTGGTATTGCCTATTTGTTAAGGATAAAGTGATTAATGTCTACAAAAAAATTGGTTACGTTTGCATTATGCGTTTAGAAGTTATGGGCGACGAAAATCAGTTATTGTGAACATGTACTCATCATTGCTCCCCACTGTACATATAGCGCAACTAAAACTAAAACTATTTTTTTTTTTTTTTGTGGTCTTAGAATGTAAGGAAAAACGTAATTTATTATAAAGGAAATCTCTGGCAAGAAATGCTAAAAACCTAAATGTAAAACCTAGAAAAGGAACAAAACAAAAACTAAACAAAATATATATATAAATAAATATATAAATTTCCAATTATAAAGATATGGCAAGCTAAAAATCGATAGAAAGGGAGAGAGGAAGGAAACCAGATGGAATGGAATCCAGAACCCAGCTAACAATTTGCGTTTTCAATTGATATATGATTACTATGATTGGGAATTATTATATGATTATTATTATTGTAAAAAGTACTTAGTGTTAGCATAATGCGTAAGTCAAAGAACAGACCCCCCTCCCACCCCACAAGACACAAGAAGACCCAAAAACAATTCCCCCCACACACACACACACGAAATCCCTATATTCATCAAGCGATAAATACGCGTAGTAGAGTGTGTGCATGTGTGTGTGTGCGTGTGTGCAAAAGAAAAGATACTTACACGTGCGAGTAGCTCTGCAGAGATAAGATTCTCTTGGAAGATCCTCTTGGGAACAGGATGAGGATACGATAAACGAAGACGATGGATGAGGGCAAGGCGAATCAATAATGAATAAACACAAATTGTTAACAAAAAAAAAACTAAATCAAACAAACAAACAAAAAAAAAAAAGAAACGGCAGAGAAGAGCAACAAACAAAAATGGAAATGAACGAAACATTTGACGAGAAAAAATATATATAAAATAAAAAAAAACATTATAAAATTTGTGTTTTTGTCATTTGATGGGTGATGGGTGGGATGGGAATCAGTGGAGAGTCATCCTGCAGCACACTGATGTTCTTGGGATTCTCTTTTAAAATGCAAGGGAGTAAAAAGAGTAAAAATATCCTCCAGTAGCCAATCAATCTGTGAGCTCGATCTGTAGTTTCTTCACATCCAGAAAGCGAAGAGTGTCCATTTATCTTTTATTGTATAATGTTGGAATTAAGATTGAAGCCAGGGCAGAATTATGAGCCTAAGCTCTGCTACGAGATATCCATTAGGTGGAAGTACATATCTGTATCTGCAGCTGCAACTTGTAGTGGCGGCAACATCATCTGTGTGGTACGTGGCAGCGTCTTTAAACGTAAGCACACAGAGACAGGCACAGGCACAGACACAGCAACTGATGGGAGGGCAAGTTAATATGCGTGGCTAATATCGGGACAACACATTATTAATGTGGAGGACATGCACATGCGTGTCTGTAAAGCATAGGTGAGTACGCTGGCGGGGTGTTGCAAGGTGGCTGTGGTGGCAAGGGGGGAAGGTGGGAGAGGGGGAGGAAGTCACTGCCTTTTGTTCGACACATGTGCGCGCATTCACACCTACGACCCAAAACACGACAGCGAACAATGAACGGAATGGCCGTGGACATTGGACAGTGGACAGTGGACCCCTGCTCTGGCTCTGGCTCTGTCTCTGGCTCTTTGGCTCTATGCCTCTGTGGCTCTGGGGTGGGGGAATGCGAGTGGACACGGCACTGTAGATGGCATTTAATGCAAAACAATGCTGCTGCAAGGCTGCACGGAGAGTGGCATGCAACACACAACGCGGGGGAGCAACAGCAACAGCAACAGCAACAACTGTAGCCATGACGAACGCAAACGCATACATTTGCAGGCGTTGCAAAACGAGGCGGCACGCACATGAACATGGGATGGATGCCCCACCCCCACACCCCCCCACACACACACATATGTACACACACACAGCTGCAATCTAAAACGCATATTAAATGTCCATCAGCCAGAGCCAGTAGCCATGAGCCAGCCTCCATGTGCGTGTGCGTGTGTGTGCGTGTGTGTGCAACGTTCAATCTGTCCAGGGCCATCAATCCACAAAAGCGTCGACCCAGGACGAGAGTCGAGCCTGCTGCTGGACTCTGCACCCTGGACCCAAAGTCCTGACGTGTGACGTTCGTTTATCAGTTGGCAGCCGCCGCACGGCCAAAGGGCGGCCACCGCCCGAATGATGGACGTTACGTGAGCAGACCAGAGAGAGCGAGACGAGAGACCAGTGACCATATGCATCCATCCATCCATCCATATGCACTGTGGAATGAGAGAGTTCTGCGTTAGAGGGAAAACCTTACAAATGACAATCGCCACTTTAAGGGGGGAATTCCTGGTACTCCTGGATGAGATGGATCCTCCTGGATCAACTCCTTTACGAAGTGAGATCCATTGCAGCTAGTTTTGTCCCACTGTGCCTGGGAGGTGTGTGAGAATTTGCTCTTTGCGTTGTTTCCGTTTCCGTTTGTCGCCAAAAATGAATTTGTTAACATTAAATGGCATTTAGACCGGTGAGAGAGATAGAGATAGAGATAGAGAGAGAGAGCATGGCTCTGGGAATGGGCTCTCGGAATGGCAATCCCAGAGTCATTCCCCCTTCCTTCTGCCACCACTCACACCTCATTCATGGGCTGCTGGCAGGGACAGGGACAGGGACAGGCCTTCATTCATCATCACTCATGTTGCCTGGCCTGTCCAGTAGGTTGCACAAGCAGAGGAGGCAGGCAGCAGTGCCAGTGCCAGTGCCAGTGGCAGCAGTAACTGTAATTGTAACTGTAGTTGTGATAAATGCTTCTGGGCTTTCGGCTTAGCCACGCGCTACGGCTACCATCATCTGCAGCAGCTTCCAGCATCCATCCACGCCCCGAGACTCGACGGTTAAAGATAATTTATAAGAAAGACAAACAAAAACAAACAACCCAAGACTACATACATACATACATATGTACATATATCTATATTGAAACCACAAAATTACCTTCAAGAGAGAGATCTCTTAAGGAGGCTCTCTTGATCGCTGCCTCGCTGTGTTTGCCTGCCTCTAATTGCCCCTCCATGGGCGATGTCTAATGACTCAATTTTAGCTCGAAAACCCGAGACAATTGCCAGTCCACAATTATCAGCATGTGAGTCACTTCGATGGAGGGGAGAGTGGAATAAAGTGGCGAGGTGAAGCGGCATGTGCGTGCCACGCAATGACAGCCAAAGCGACGATTTTTGATTTGAAGCTGTCGAAAAGCAACTCAAACACGAGCAACAAACACGAGTTCGAAATTGAATTCAAAGGATGAAAACAAAAGAGGGCACATGATCGATGTGCGAATACCCTAAAGAACACCTGGAAAAGAGTGTTGAAATATAGAGCCAAAGGAGCTGAAGTATCCCGATGGGATATGCCTTTGAAAACAATTTAAAGCTGCATAGATGATGCAGATATTCCATTTAATCCAAAGGGTACAATCCAGGCTGAAGCTAAATGAAAAACCCAAAAACACCCACGCAAAAATGGGAAAGAAAGAAGCAAATCGAAGGGGGGGCAAAGTGAAAAGTTCAAGTTGTGAAAACAGACAGGCAACGTAGACAGGACTGAGCCAGAGCCAGAGCATAGGGCAGGAGCCGAGGGAGGCCAGGGCCAGAGCGAGGCCCAAGCAACGTAACAGAACCGAATGGGTTACCATCGCCCAGTGTCTGTCCACGGTCTCATGTCCATGTCCGGAGGGGGAGTCGAGAGTCAGAGAGAGTGCTACTGTTGCCACCGTCTACGTCTCTTCCGTGTCCCGTGTCCGTGTCCCGTGTCCGTGTCCCGGGTCCGTGGCTGCTGACACGCAAACCTACTCCAATTTCCAGGGCGCCGTGTGTCTGTCTGTCTGCCAAGTGTCAGGACGGGCAGAAAAGGATTTCACTTCGACACAGCGCTGACACTTTGCCGGCTGCAAAAGCGACCCGAGAACCCTGTGCCTGTGCCTCTGTGCCTGTGCCTGTGCCTTGTTCCGGTACTGGGTCTGGGGCTATGGGGGTCTGGGACATGCTTGATAGCTCCGTGTTTTGTCATTAAAACGATGCAACTGCAAATGCCAAACAAAAGCAGGCAACTGAAGCAGCAGGAGCAGGAGCAGGACATCACAGTAGAGCAATTGTTTCGAAGGCTTATTAGTTCAGTTAAGTGGTTGGAGATTGCCCAAGGAGGTTGGACAGCAAAGTACAACGAAACGAAAGCCAATGCGAGTAGAAAACCCGGAGGAAAATGTGTAAGGGAAGTCACAATTAAAGGACCGTCGAATGGTTTACCATCCATTCCGTAATAATTTCACGATTATGATCCATTTCTTTTGTAGCAACTCTCGTAGACCCCATGGAGCTTCTGGGAATGATGTTTTGCATCGATTCCCGTTCACCTTTTGGCATCCACAGCCGCTCCACAGAGCTCCACACATGCAATGCTACTGTTTTGTATTTCTTGGCCATATCTCCCCCATGTCTCACTCCCCCCCTCGCTCTCTTTCACTCTATTTTGGTATCTCATTCTTGGGCACACAGTTACTGTAGTCCGCGATTTGGATTCAAGCACGCAATGTCATTTCACGCTAAGCTCGCGACGCACAGAAGGGACTTGGACATGGACATGGACATGGACATGTGTCCACGTCTGACTGATGAGGGGAGGAGGAGAGGGACGAGGGAAATGGAAGGGGTCTAGGACATGCCACGTAACAGCGGAAGCCAGCGCATGCGTGGCTGGCATGGGACAGGGGGCATGGGGCATGCCGCATATGTCAGCGCTTGAAAATGTGTTAATATTTGATAAGCTCAATATGTGGTCGTGGCCGAGGCCGATGCCTGTGGCACTGTGGCACTGTGGCGCTGCAACTGGGGCGATCGGGAGGGCGGGCGGCAGAGCTTCCTGGCTGCTTGCGTGTGGCATGCACCACTGCTGCCCCTTCCCTTACCTCGCTGCTTCAAGTGATGGCCGCAAACACTGAAATGACACCCAAAACCGTAACGCTGGAAAATTGTTACGAAAAAGTATTAAGGCCCCGTGTCACTTTGACACCTTTCGCCTTTCCAGCAGAGTACATCGCTACGTGTGTGTGTGTGTGTGTGTGTGTGTGGCACGAGATGGAAGTGGCAGCAGTAATGTGGCTAGCAGCTAGTGGCAGGGCAGGGGGTTGGCTCTAACCGAAACAAAACGATGGCAACTGGCGTTCAACTGTCACTTTGTATTCGATATGGCAGGGAAAACTAAGAGGAAAAGCAGTGGAATAAATGCGTGGCTCAGAGTTCTTCATGTGGGGAAAAGTACATGAAAACCCACAAGAGGAAGTGCAAATAAAAGTAATACAAATTTTACATAAGTATATTTTTGAAACAAAACTATCCACAGATCCCTTTGGGTTGCTGTATCTTAACAGCAAAGAGGGAGCTCAATTGAAGGTATATGTATTTAGATATGAGAATATTCATAAAGATTGCACTCGTATGTCTAAGGTGTCGGCAACAAATCAAACAAATATCTGGCGAATAGACCTCACCTCCCAGCAATACTAATTAGAGCATAAATAAAGCTCCAAAGTAATAGAAAGTACAAAATGTTGCAGATCAAAAGCCATTAATGGGCTTCAATGATAATTGTATGACCGTTGGAGTGTCCTATTATGCGTGTCGATTCAATGGCCATACCTGAACATATATCCAGTCAAAGCTGTGAAGATTTTCAACCAGAGGCAACACTTGGGAGAACGTACATTAAGGATTTGCGATGGGGTCCAGCCTTACTCGACACATTAATTCGATGAATCGCGGAATCGTTGCCGAAACTTTGAAGGAGGAGCATGGCAGTAAATGTCAGCAAAACATTCAGGAGCTGGCAGGAGAGACGGACATTGAAAGGTCATTGAGAACGAGGACGTGGGAGGAATACCGAATGAATAAAAGAGTAAAATTGTCTGCAAAGGGGGAATTACAGCAGGCAGATATGTGAGTGAAGTGCAAAGAAATTTTCGTGGAAAGATTACACAGAATAAATGGGAAAAACTACACGGAACGAAGCGTGTAAAGTAATCATAGGAGAATTCAAGTGAGAATATGAAAATAGAAGACAATACCAGGATACAATTCCCGTATCTATGCAAAAAACCGAATCAAAAATTCCGTTCACATTTCGAGCAGAGTCTCCCTGTTAAACGGAGCAAAACGGTGCCAAACCACTTGCTCCTACAGAGTAGGGAGCCAGCTAGCATCCAAGCTACAGCCTCAACGGAGAGCAGAAGAGTGTGCCTGAGAGGGGTAAGGGGCTGGGGGCCTGTGCTGTCCGATGTGTGGATGCTGCTGGCTGCTGCCGCATCTACTAATTGCCAGACCCCAGCGCCACGCTTAATTACACGATAATTTCGCATGATTTTAGTCGAGCATTCCATGCACCCATTCCGAACGAGAAACCGACCAACCAACCAACCGACCGACCGACCGACAACCCATTCCAACCAACAGATGGATGGATGGATGGATGGATGTTGGTTGGTTGGGTGGTGCACTTGTTCCATGGAAATCTTCATCAGACAGTCAAGCAGGATGATTTTGATTGCTTCGACTGTGGCTGGGAGCTGCCAGCTGAGAGCTCTAAGGGGCTGGGTACTGGGTACTGGATGCTGACCGCAGAGAGCACATAAAGCCTTTAAATGAAGCGTGCCGCTGCTGAATTTCAGCTTATTTAATGCAAATGAAGCGACCCAATCCGACTCCGACTCCAATTCTGACTCCGGCCACGACTTTATGACTCCAGGGGCTCTCAGTCCTCAGTCCTCAGAGTCACATCACTGAAGGCCATTTCACTGTCAAGTCAAGGCATCTATGTAGCTGTAGCTGTATCTGTGTGTATGGATCTGTATATCTGTATCTGCGTGTGTGTGTGAGTGCGACAGGCATGTTGACGGCGCCTGATAGTCATTCTCAGGCCCATTCCCATTTCCATGGCACGTTTCCATGTGCCTCGCCCTCTTGCCCGCACCCCTTTCCATGCCTGGGTCCGTTCTGGTTCTGGTTCTTGTTCTGCTCATACCCTGTACTCATCCGAATTAGTTGGAGGCTTCTTTTTGCTGAAAGTGGAATCATTTGCACACCCTGAAAATCAGTTTGCTGGGTAACCACCTGGATGTAGCACTCGTCTTGGATCCCTTTGGACATGTTTTTAGCTGCAATCTAGCACAATCTATCTGCGTAGACATCTACATAGGTGGGGCTACGTGGGATGCTGCTGCTGTTGATGCTCTTCTGCTCTGCTGCTTTGGTGTCGACGACACGTGTTCGCCTTTTTCGGGGGGCGACAACAGACGGACATACGGACAGGCGGATGGACGGACGGGGAGACAGACAGCTTTATTACACGAGTTATGAGCGAGACTGAGGCAAAAGATTCATCTGCAGGATGCAGGCAGCAGGCAGGATGCTGCATCCAGGCAGAGGTGGCCACAGCCATAGCCATAGCCATAGCCGTTGCCGCACATTTACATGCATCAATATCTGTGCATCGCTGGGGCATCGTATCGTAGGTGGCCCCCGACGAATGAATGGATGGATGGATGGATGGATGGATGGATGGATGGATGAATGGGGTGTGTGGGTGTGGGACTGTGCGAATCCAGATTAATGTTTCGGGCCATTGCCAGCCTCGCTCTCGATTCGATCAATATTGAAATGAATGCAAATTACAAAAACATCTTATTGGAGATGCCATACCGAAAACAGATGCCAACACATGTTTCTATGTGTGTGTGCGTGTTTGTGTGTGTGTAGAGTTTGTTCTACGCCCTAAGCTCATTATGGAAATTATCGAAAGGTAAACCCAATCCAATGAGGGAATCGTCTATCCATCCCTTTGATTCTCATGCCAGAGGGGAGTGTGATAGAGCGAGTCTTAATAGTTCGAGAAAACTGTTTTCCTTTCGGATAATCAGATGGAAACTGCAGAAGGAAGATTCTTCCTTTATACATATATATTTTTGATCAGCGACAAACTTTAATTAATTTTAAACTCAACCAAATTCGGATATTAAATTCGCCAAATACATTGCTTAGGGAAACCTGGAAAATATATTTGCAGGATGCTTGGTTGGTGGTTTGGGTTGGTGCGGGCCAAAAACAATCCCAGCATTGGCAGCGACAAAAATTGAAATTTGTTATTATAATATTTTCATTCTGGTTGCGCGGGGCAACCCATCAATGGGGCATACACCGGTGCAATGGATGCTGCAACATGCATATGGATGCATCGATTTGTATGATTTTTACGGGTAGTGGGAGAGTGGACGCAACCGGACCCGGACGGATCCCACAAAATAAAATAGTCATTGATATGTTATTAAATATGGCGTCGGCTGTGCAAACAGTGAAACGCAGGGACACACACACCCGCACAGGATACACAGAGTGTCACTGGGGGGACATGGGAGTAAAATATATTTATGAATATGGCTATGAGTCTCCTACAGATACACTCGTATCTATAGATACATTTCGGTTTGTCTGTGTGGCACGTGTGTTTGTGTTTGTGTGTGGCATTGTTTGCTTTGATTTTATTACGATTTTTGTGTTGATTTTGCTTTTATTACAATTCAATGCCGAATACTCGCACTCTTCCGAATGCCAATGTCATTGCGAATATGAATATGAATATGAATATGAATATTCATTGTGTTATTGTTATTGTTGTTGTTGTTGCTGTTGTTGCTGTTCGTTTTGTTCGTTTGATGGGCAGAAATCAGAGAACCGCAAACACAAAATGCGCTTAGATCGACAGAAAAGACAAAAAAATAACAATCAAAATCGAGCCAATAAAAATTTCATCATTTATTTAGACATACAGCAGCAGCAGCAATGGCAATATCGTAAATATGATGATGTCTATTCAAATATACGAATATATTTGTGCTGTAAGTATATAAAGATACAAATAGAAGTCGATGCTCCAACGAGCTTTGTATCTCAACTAGAACCAATCTGATCCACTTAATGGTGCTGTTCCTCATGGGTGTTTTCCCCGGTTGGACTTTCACCCTTACCCGTATTTGAAGCAGCGGTTTATTGACTGTTTTTCTATTTAATTTCCATTATTATCGTTGGATGGTTAACGCTTCTGGCTGATAGTTTAGTTTCTTTTATCAAATTAATTACAGAATAGTGATAACATAATTTCCCACTAGTCGCAGTCTTCTAAAATTATGGAGAAGAAGAATTTGGATAAAAGTAATAAGAATATTGCCCTTCCCAATACATATTTATATTTTATTCTGTTATCAATTCCATTATCTTTAATTACATGTGTAATTCATTGACCCAATCTTCTGCTATTCTTTTCCATTTTATTTCTGCTTATTTCTCTGCAGCTCAATCCAATTAAAATTTTGTCCCACAATATCGTAGTTCTCTTCTCATATTTAGTCATTAATTTTTTCCTCAGACTACTCCTGTAATATAACTCTTTCCATCACATCTCTTTGACTATATTTAGATATTTCCCTCCCATAGATATTTATATTCTATGGATCTTCCCGACAAATGTGTAGACTCGTTACATTTGTACCCGTTCTTCGGGTTGTTCTCTTCTCATTTTTATCCCATTTGCTCACTTTTGCTCGATGAATATTTCGATAATTTTGCGCATCAACTCATGCGATTATTTGAATTTGCCTTTGCCTCCCCGCCTGCCCGCCACATGACGCACATTTTATTGCCACGCGAGTGTGGGGGAGACAGAAGGATATCATATCCTACTTTGTGTTTATTTTGTGTTTAGCAGACAAACAGCAAAAATGAAAATCAACAAGAGATTTGTCCCTCCTCCAGCCGACATATAAAATTCATCTTTTGTCTCTTGCCAAGCAAACAACAACAAAAAAAAAACGAAAATATATTAAAAAATAAATTTCTTATTACAAAATTTTCATTTATTTACCTTTTTTTGTGGCTGTGGTTTATTATTTGTTTTGCCATTTGCTCCATATCCACCGAAAAGAAGGACGCTGAAGCAGGGACTGTTCAAAGATAAAGAAAAGGAAGCAGGAAATAGAGGGAGAGCGGAAGAGGGAAGTAGCGGAAGTGGCAGTCGAAGCAGAAAAGCAAAAATATTCTCGCTCGCTCGTTCGTTCGTTCGTTCGTGTATGTGTGAAGCATTTAAAAGCTTTACAAACATTAAAATGTCTGTCTAACTGTGTCTCTGTGTGTGTGTGTGTGTGTGTGTGTGCTTATCGGCATCACAAATTGCACACGTGTATGGGTGCGTATCTCTCTCCCTCTGTGTGTGTGTGTTTGCGCAAATCGTTAGAGCGAAGAGTTGTGTAAATATTTGTGTGAAAAATTTTTCGAAACGTGGATTAAAAACTTTTACCATGTTGCTTTGGTTACAGTTCGAGTGAGATAGCCGCCGCGCCACCGCCCGGGATAGGTGGATCCATAGAGCGGACTGCGAAGGGACAGGGCAGTGGACTCGCCCCCCCCCGGGCTCGGGCAAACTGCATTTAGTTGTCGTTTGTTGGTTACTTTGTTGCCTCGCATATCTGCTATCTATTACAGATTTATTTTGAAAAATTTATTAGCATATTTATTTACTTTTTGACCATGCCTCTCTGTCTCCTTCCCCACTGTAATCTATGTATTTGCTCGTGTCTGTATGTGTGTGTGTGCTTTTGTGCGGGTTTATATTTTGGTTATTTTTGGCATTACGCAATTTTTGGGCCACTGCTGTTCTGCCGTTGATAAGTTTTTGGCATTTGCATTGGCTAAATGATTACAAAAATGGAAAATATAGAATGCGAAATGTAAAATGGAGAATGAAAATGAATGAATGCCCAGACAGCAGAGATGCAGCCTCTGCCCATGTCTTTAAAGGATTCTCATTGCATTAAAGCGCAGAGATTGATGGGCGAAATTTGAGCGAAAAAGCAGAGGCAAGAATTAAATTGAATTTCAATCGAACCGATCGACTCCTTGAAAGTTGTCTCCTAGGCTGTGTTCCATCTACAATTGGTTGGGAATCGCAAGATAATCCATCGTATTCCCCTTCCCTGTGGCACGAGGAGGCGCCATGTTGCTGTTCCTCTATTAACAGGGAAAAGATGCAACACAAAGCGCTGGCGAGGGTAACAGAAAGTCTAATAGTAACTACGGACTGGAGTTATTCCACATTTTTCAAGCCAAACAATCACCGGAGATGCCACACTCTGCTCTACTGTACCTACTCCTACTTCATACAGCCTCTAGGGTGTATTTGTACTCTATATATCTACACATATCTGAACAATGCCCAATCTAAACTTTACCTATTTGCACTCCCGCAGGGAGAGGGAGAGGCAGAGGCAGGGAGAAGAGAAAAAATGTTGCAAAACTTAAATTGCGGCAACTTTTTCCACTTTAAACAAGGCAAACGTGGGAGGGGGAGCTGCTGGGATGTTGGGGAGAACGCAAAAAAAGTGTGAAATTTTAAGTACTTGAAGTGCCGCTGGGGCAAAGTCACTTCCCCGGCCACTGTTCCTGCTCCAGAGCACACAAGCAAACAGACACAGATACACACACGCACAGCTGTACACAGAGGCAGGACAGCCAGACAGAGAGACAGACAGATGGACAGACAGAGAGACAAAGAGACAGACGGACAGACGGACAGAAAACAAGCAATACGTATTCATAACGCGTATACGCCATGTTGTTGTTGACAGCCATTTTGTAGATGATGCGCGCGCGCCCCCACTTAACGGAGAAGAGAAACAACAGGAGGTGGAGCGGCGAGAGCGAGGAGTCATGGGACAGAGAGGGAGGCCGGGCGGAAAGGGGGCTCCCTCACCCTTATAGCAATCTGCATCCGCCTGATATTTCCCACTGTCTCTGGTCTCTGGGCACCACTCCATGCCACACACCACTCCACACACCCCTCTGCCACACTGCCACACTGCCACTCTGCCACTCTCCCCCTCTGCTACAAATTCAACGAGGCGTTCGTTTATTTGAGCAGCGCCACCTTTGCGTGGCAAAAGCTCATTTCAGGCTGGACCTACATACACTCCATCCTGCCATCCTCCTCTGCCATGGCAGAAGGGAAGGAAACGGGAAGGCAGAAGGTAGAGTCTCCCCTGCCCCGTCAGGACACGTAAATAAACACAGCTCAAGCGAAATATATTGACGATGTTGAAGCGGAAGAGCATCATCATAGCGGTAATCATGTTACCTCAATTCGAAATGAATTCATAACTGAATTTTCGCATTTTCCTCACACTCTGCCGCACACAAACCCATCCAGAAACCCAGCCACACAGCCACACAGCCACCGAGCCTCCCATCCATCCATCCATCCATCCAAGCAGCGAATGTCACCGGCTAACCCCAAAAAAGCAACACAAACTGATGGCAAAACAACCTGGAGGATGGGTCTGATGAGGCAGAGTTCGGTGGCTGGGGGGCGGGGGATAAGTTCTGATGGAGTTCCGAGATAGAACCGTTTCCAGGATGTCATGTTGATTATGATGACGATGTGGCTGTGGATGGCACAGCCAGTGGGACTCCTTCAATCGTTTGCCAGGGGTTCGTAGTTTGGGTTCGGTTTGAGGCTCTGGCTCTGGCCCAGGCTCTCTCTCGCTGCTCAAATCACATTTTTAAAGCGGGCCAAACGCGAGGCGTAGCCGGGAAAACAACGGAAAATATGAAATGAGTAGCCCAAGAGCAACACAAATAATTAAATACACTTTGACTTGCATGGAAATAACATTACATGTAGATGGAGAGAGAAAGCGAAAGCGAAAGGGCAGGAATCGTGGCCTGATCATCATTAACTTTACGGGAAAACGAAAGAGAAGAATAATATTTACAATGTACAATTACTCAAAGATCTTCTACTCGTATCCTTGATACACAAATACATTTTCTGTCTTATATTCTTGATTGAATTTCTTTTGTATTTTAAGTAGAAGATACAAATCCGCAATGCTATCTGCCATCTACTATCTGCTATCTACTCGTATTCATAATAATCCCCATGCTCGTCGTATATTCTCTAAAAAATGGCAAACGTAGTCCCACAGCTGTGTGACCTCTTCCACTAGCTTCGCTCTGCAAATAACAGAAAAAAGAAGAGAGAGAATGTAGAAAACTCGTTAACTGGCATTCCATTGCCGCTGCGCTGGATTGGCAGTCTCCGATTCAGTGCCCTCCCGCTCCTCCCTTCTCCACTGGCTACTGTCGGACTCTGGCCGGGATTTGCAACTGCTGCTGGGGCACAACCGTATACGGTTTCCATGGTAACTGTGCGGGATGCGGAATGCGGAATGTGCGACATGATGATGAGCATCGTCTGATGGGCAGATGGTGGCCTTCTATTTGCTACCGTTTCATGGCCTCGCTCTAGGCTCTCGGTCCGTCCATCGTATAATGTATTTTGTCGTGTCTCCCCATCGGATCCCTGGTCTGCTCTGGTCTAGCCTGGCCTCCTTCTAGGCATGCATTTTATCTTGTTGTCGTCATCCTTGTTGCGCCCCATCCCCACATCGCTCTACCCTCTTCCATGATGGTCTTGGTCTTGGTCCTGGTCCTGGTGCCCCGTGCACAGGATGTTGCTCGTTAAATTTTCTTTATGAAGTTAACTGTAAATGTCCCTGCTCGTATATCCAAACTCCTGGTGCACCTCCCTGCCGCTGCTGCCGCTGCTCCTCCTCCTTGCACTTCAATTTCATTTCGCGCAAAAATAAAATGGCGACAGAGAGAGACAGTCAAGCAGTGAGAGAGGGACAGGCGGCAGCAGCAGCTGGAAGTACAAAAAAATTACCCTGTAATGCAATTTTTGCAGCTGCCTCGCAAATGCCGCTTCTGCCTGCCCATCCGCCTGCCTGCCTGCCGCGACTTCTTAAAGCTTTAAGGCAGCTTCGAGTTCGGATGAACTTTCACCCGAAAAAAAAAGGAAAGCAAAGCCAAAGATCGTCGGAGGGGGGAAGGTTGGGGCAGAGTACTGCGTTTTACACGTGCCACGAATTTCCCTCAATTTCCAGCGAGCGTCCGGAAAGCAAACGAAACAAAAACAACGAAATGCAAATATTTAAATTGCATTCGCGACAGTCGCCCTACCCTCCCCCGCCATCACACACACACACACAGTGCCCCCATCCAGCAACCGCACCAGCACCCGCACCCCCCGTGGCACAACATGCACCTTAAATCATTCGTTCTACAAACAGATAAATTATGTTCTACAAGAAAATGCGCTCCACAAAAGAAAAGAGAAAAGAAAAGCGAAATGAAATGGGGGAGTAGAAAGAAAGTCTGCGGGGGGGTTGGGGGGACAAAGTATATTTTGAAGTTGATTTCGCTGTGGGCTGGCAACCCTAGAGAACCGCAGGGAGCCGAAGCCGAACTAGTTCCCCACACACAAAGAAGCTAACGAAATTTGCCAAGTGGAAAGCAGAGAGCTCCCATTGACGGAGCACCGAACGGAGACGAAGTAGTAAAAGTCGCAGCAGCAAGAGCGCCAAAAGAAGTAGCGGGAAAAGTCAGGAGCAGGAGAGAGCATAGGATGAGTAGCAGAAATCGTTGGATGAACTAGAAGAAGTGGCACAGTGGAACTCCACCAAGAAGAACTAGATGTGTGGCCATGGATTGTATGAAAAAAGTAGACAATCATCAGAAGCTGAGAGCTAAATGTGACCGAAAACGAATCAGAAAATACACTAACTGCAGGCAGGAGTTCGATACGAATTGGATATGTAATGGATAATTGCATTTGCTCACAGATTGAATCGAATTCGGGAGCACCATCAGATCTTAGGGTATCCGTTCTGGGCCACTCTGGGGGCAAGGGTATCGACAACAAACATGGCGCAAAAAGAAAAACGTGCACAAAGGCATCTTAGCGAGGGCTGCGTAGGATGTGGTTGGAGTGGGATGGGGTATGGGGTATGGGGAATGTTGAATGTTGAATGAGATGGGGATTCAGATGGTAAATCGGAAAAGGGCGGGTGGGGCTGCAAGTTTGTGTGGGCGAACGATGTTAAATGGGACAAAGAAAGACGCACAGACAGCACACAACTGTGGAGTGGAAGCACACAGTTGGAGTCGAGGGCAGGGATGAGGAAACGGGAATCGGGAAATGGGGAACGGGGAAGCAAAGGAAGCGTGGACCCACAAATGGGCATGGAACTGGAGCCACTGCACAGTGGAACGAAATCCCATTAAAATGAGCGCACCAATGGGCACAAATTTTCCATTTTTAAAGTCAAGAAGAACTTTTAGCTTGAATCTATTATTTCGAGTTTCTGCGGAGTTATCCATTTGTTTATTTTATCTTTTTACTTCTTTTTCCTTTGCGTTTGTTTAACTGGCGGTTAAATGTGTGTGCCAAACTGTCAGTTAACGCTTTACGACGAGTGGTTCCTGCAGTAGCTCTGGGTTAAAGTTTCTTCATGTGATGGACACACTGTGTGGCATGGCTGGCACACGCTGTGTGGCACTGTCGAATGCTTATTCTCAATGAAGGCGCCAAAAGAGGAAAATACGTAAAACACACACACACACAGACTTACAATGGAAAAACGAATCGAAAAACGGCAAAAAGGAAATGAAGCAAGAAAAATTACAATTCCCCGACATGGATGGATGCTGTTGTTGTTGCTGTTGCTGTTGTTGTATGTTGCACGGATGGAGGCTGATGGGAAGGAGCTGGGATCTGGGATCTGAAGATGGAGATTGGTTCTGGGCTGTGGACTGCGGGGTCTGGGGGTTGGAATTGAGTTTTGGTGCGCAACGACAACGGCGACGACGACGACGATGAGGACGAAGGATGAACAAGTGGTGAATGGTAGGCAGGTGGGCACAGGTTGGGGGGCGGGGGCCGACGCCATTTTGTATGCAGGTGAATTGGCAACACAGCTGCCTCTTCCCTCTCTCTCCCTCCCTCTCCCTCTCTCACTCTCTGTGTGTCTGTGTGTGTAATTTTTATCTGCCAACTTTTATCATTTTTTATTTTTATACACATTTCGTTTGCCTTTTACCCCCTGGAAGGTGGCGGAGAGGGCGTCAAGGTAAACGACGGCGAAGGAAATGAATGCTGTAAGAAAGGTGGAAGGGGATGCTACCCCACCACACACACACACACACACACACACACACATATGTACATATATGTTTTGCAGCATGCGTGTGTATGAAAAGAAAAATTGCGTTCAACTTTGAATGAGTTTTCCCCACGCAAAGGCGAACAGAGGGCAGGAGGCAGCAGGCGGCAGCAGTAGATTGAAGGACGCACTTGCTCTCAAGGCTAACAGCAACACTACTCCATCTTCCACCCGCCACCATCCCCACCCTATTCGCCTGCTATCCCATCAGCCTCTCCCTATGCGAAGGCAAACACAAACAGCAACACAACAAAAAGTGGCATTGTCATCGTTTTTATTGTTGTTTTGCCAAGAAAGCGAAAGAGAAAGAGACATGGAGAGAAACACAATTACCTGTCGCTATACACACACACACACACACACACACACACACACACACACACACACACACGCACATGGTGTGCACAAAATGCGTTGGCAACTCTGGCCATCTGGTAGGAATCCTGTGAAGAAAGTTCCTGTCTTAGAGGGACATCGATAGGTGTGCTGCCCCCATAAACAAACAAAAAAGGCAACAAAAAAATGCAATCAACATCATTTCAATCTCTAGAGCAGAGCTATTCGATGCTGATTCCCTTGTTGCATGCCGTACAGAACGGCAGTAGGTGGCAATAAGGCCTCAGAAACTGTTTCAAAATGGGCCAGCATGAAGAATCGTGTGGGAAATATCATTGCATATTGCTCTGCAGCTCCCAAGTTATGGCAAGGCCATAAGGGGCCACACACACTTGATTGCTACAGCCATACTTTATGTGCGTGAAGTTCCATTCTCCACTTGGAACCAACTATGCTACAAGAAACTGGATGGCGAGCCAATCAATAAGTCGAGACGTTAGCCAACACTGGCTGTTATAGTTGCCAAGAATCAGCTTGCCGTTCCGCACACCTGCTACGCTCGAGCAAGCCAAAAGCCAGTGAAAGCGCTTCCTTACCTCGGGCACACTTCAGGTGGCAAGAATCTCTTCAAGGACACACTGGGCTTCCACTTCATTTGGGGACCATCTTGGGGGTCCATCCCGCCTCCCAACCACCCAACCACCCCTCTTCTACCCTTTTCCTGTCGTCTGTCGAATCACTTTTGCAACTTTTGCAACCATTGAGTGGGTGGAGAGACAGAGGAATGGAAAGGGAAGGCAAGAGCTTGAGGACGAAAATGAAAACTCATTGCGAAATCATTTTTGGAAAATCGCCTGAGGCTGTTTTTTGTTAAAAACTGAGAAAATAGGAAATGGAAAATGGAAATTCTCACTCCAATGCCAGCGCCGCCACGCCTACTTGCCACATTCTTGGTGCCAGTCTGCCACATTTTGTGATTTACTTAAGACCAAACCCAGTGAGCCACTGGAATAGGTTTACGAGCATAGAGACCAAAACTACTGCAGTGATCATCCTTTGACTCCTTTGGCTATATCCTCCGATCAGTTGGAATCGAAGAATAACCCCAGTCACCAATCAACTATGATTCAAAGGTGCCGCCATGGACTCTATGGCATTCCAATCAAGATTCCTGAGAGATTTTTGATATATTTTTGTTGAAATTTGATTTTGTTGTCGGGATAATTGTCTTATCCGAAGTGTTTCCATGGCCCAGGACCAATTGCTGGCACTTGTCTCTGGCTGTGGAACTAGATACGTTTTCCGCTTTCCGCTCCTCCCCGCTTGTCGCCCGACTTCCGTTTCCCGTTCATCCCATTCATCGTTTGAGCAGCGTTCATCGTCGCGTTATACCCGGTTTCCGTCGCTCCGTTGACTTTGGCATTTGGCAATTGCATTTAGCGCCAAATCAAATCGTCTGATAATCACGTTACAAAAGCCAAATGCGCTGAAATTAAAGACAAGGCAAGTCCCGTCCTGTCGAACGGCAGGGGCCACACGGCAGGGAGGCTTACTGAACAGCCAGAAGGCAGGCGGCAGCCGGCAGAAGGCGAGCCATGAATGCGAATGGTGGGATGCGGGATGTGGGATGTACATATTTGCAACAGTATTACAGTACAGCGAATACGAATACGAACACGAGGACATCGAGTACTCGAAAGTTGTCGATGGCAGGCGGTTGAACGGTGACGGTGACGGTGACAGGTCAACCCCAAAAACAGCTCAAAACACCAGTCACGACCAACGACCAACGAGCAACAGCCAACGAGCCACAATTCTCGCGAGTATCCCCTCATGTATCCCTCATGGCCCTGGCTATGGGCTTTGGGCTTTGGGTTTTGGGCCTGCTGTGATTTTCGGGCCAAAACCTCCCGCTGGGATCAGAGAGATGCGCCGCTAAAGTCGCATCCCAGCAGCATCCTTCGCATCCTTCGCCTGTCGCTTGTCGCTTGGCTTTGACATGGTGGCTGGTCCTTCCTTTACACTGGAATCAGCCTCAGCCTCATCCCAGTCGCTGGGTCGCTCTGTTGGTTGTTTGTTTTGCCGCACAGGGACATGTGCAACACTCCGGGGCATACAAGTTGTATGTGTACATATGCCATTCACTTTTTCGAGTGTGTATTTCACGGGCCGTCGAGCCGAGTTCCGAGTTACCATCCATCCACCCATCCACCCCAAACCAAAAGGAGTCCACCCAACCTTGAACCGAGTCGCCCGTACTTCCGTCCGTCCGTCCGTCCACCCCTGAAAATGTGGATCTGTGTGTTTGGCAAAACAAAAAAAGAAGGGAACTATTTTGTTTGTATTTAGATTGCATTACTAAGCAAATTGCGGAAAAATTAGCGGCTGATTTGGGGATCATCTAATTATACACCGAGCGAGTGAGAGTGATAGAGGGAGAGGGAGAGGGAGAGAGACAAGGGAGAGAGGCAGTGGACAGACCAGATGCACAGTTGAAGAGACACGAGACATGAGGCTGGGGAGGGTGAAAAACGATTGAAACAGAGACTATATATCACATTACTTTGATTCCGTTTTGGTCTGCCACGAACCACGGGGACTGTGAACACAAATAGCCATATGTGCCCTTAAATGCATCTGTATCTTTTTTTTTGGACTTTGTTTTTGTTCAACTCCCCAACCTGCTCAGAAACTTCTGCAGCCCCTTCCATTTCAGCCAGCGGAGTGGCGTGGGCAGTCCTTCCTCGGGATCCTCATTTCGTTATTTTGTGCTTTTTGTAGCCGAATATAAAAGCCACAGAAAAGTTGCACAGCAGAAACAAATTTAACCAAAGATGGTCGATCTACATCCATTAAAATTCTGGAAAAGATCACGGAGAAACCCATAAAAACCTGGGAACATACCTCCGCGCAGATCCTAGCGACAAAGGATATATCCTACGCACTGAATTCAACGACTTATCTGCAGCTGAAAAATGTATGAAGGGAATTAGTTGGAAGCGGGCAGATTCTGGGCAGAATGAATGATGATGGGTTGCAGCTCCAAGCAGACCTTTGACTAGAAGGAATCAAGAGAGCAGCTTCTCGTTCAGTTTCCATCAAGAAATGATTTGTTTGCAAAGTATTCGAGAAATATTCGAGAGCGTTGAGACTGAGATGCTGCGCTGGAGAGTGTTGCCACTGTGTTGTGATCCCATCTCTGGCTGCTTTGGAAAACTCATCGTTTGCGCATGGAAAGTCATTTGAGTTGATTGATCGCTTCAGCGCGTTTCGGCTGACACATGGCCCAGAGGTGGGATCATGCAGAATGTGGGGCATCATCGTTTCGGGCAACCTTTTGCCCATTTTTTCTTAACAGATGCCAACTGGTTGCACTCGATTCTATTCTTGGGCTCGTCTCAGCTCCCAGGGGAGATGTTACAACAGTAGCAAGTGGCAAGTAGCAGCAGCACCTTAATGCCACACACATACACGCACACGCAGAGGTCATCTATGTATTCCACTCCCTCATTGGCGTCCAACCCCCACCAACCTGCTCGGTATCTGTGTCCTCTATCTCTCTCCATCTCTCTTGGCCAAAGCATATAAATAGTAAGGAGAAAGGCAAAGGAGAAATGAAAGCAAAAATGCAAATCACTGAAGCTCAAAAGCCCAAAGCGAGTTCGAGGGGAAGGAGTGACTGCCCTGCCCTGCCCTGCCCTGACTCGCTTTGCCGGGTGGTTTGCCAGCAGCAAAGTCAAGCCATGCAAAAGTATTACAATAATTATGATAATCTATGCCATAAAAAAAACGACACAGAGGAAGAGAGAAGGGAGAGGGCGCCCAGGAGGCCATTGCCAGAACCGAACTGAACCGAAAGTCGCATTTGTGGCTTGACTTTGGCTCTGTGGGTGTGGATGTGGCTGTGGATGAGGGTCTGAGTCTGCTGCTGCTGCTGGTGGGGTGGTTCAAAAGGAATTACCATACTTTAAGCTACCGCTGGCAAAGCCGAGCAGAACCAGATCCAGAGAAATGTGCACGAAAATCCCCAAAGTTCTGCCAACTTGGATATTTCTCGATTTTATGCTAAATACACAAAACGTGCCTCCATCCAGACTCGAAACTCCAGACTCGAGCGAGAACTCTGGCAGGAATCATCGTGATTATGAAAAAGGAACCATCGGTGAGGCAGCAGCAGCAGCAGCAGCAGGATTGTGCTCTCATGGCCAAACAGGTGTCAACTTGGCTGGATGTCCTCTGGTATCTCTGCATACTCCATTCACCCCTCTCTGGTTGCTGTTTTTCGGACATTGTGTGCTTGATTTTTATCTGTGTACGTGGCGTGGACTGCAGCCCCCACACAGCTCCACATATCCCCAGTACAACCAATGGCCATTGGCATCGAGACATCGTATCGACAGCAACATTGTCCCCAGAGACGGTGCCACGTTGGCAATGGTTGCCAGTTTGCCAGCTTTGCCCAGTTGCGATGACGCCTACATATCCTTGTGGTCCCCAGTCCTCAGTCCCGTCTCTCTCTCTCTCTTGTTGCTGCTGTTGTTGGAGCCTGTGTTGTGCTTGTTGTCGACAGGCCGTCAAAATCAGGCATCGCTGCCTGCCTCCCAGAACGCTCGTATTTCGTTTACAATTTGACCCTTGAAAGGCACAGACAACAAAACAAACAAACAACTGAACGAGCGGCCAGCGAGGGGAGTCACAGGAATACCCAGAGGCAGCATCTCTCTTCTATGGATATATAACTACACCCGAAGTGCTGCCTGGTTTTTCCTTTTTGCCCGCTCCTTTTTGACTGCGAAAACTGAGCAATAGTTCGATGGCAGCTCCCCATCGATAAGTGTTCAATCTGCCTTCGCTCTGGCCTTGGTCCTGTTCGTCCTGCTGCTGCTGCTGCTGGATGGCAGTGCAGTGGACGACAGGTTGCTGTTCTATGGCTTTTCTACATTCTTCCTTTTCTTTTTGTATGTGTTGTGTGTGTGTGTCCTTTTCATCCCATAGCTTTCCATGGCTTCAGTTGCCACAGCTCCACAGAGTCGCAGTCGCTGGGTTGTGCTCTCTGTGTTCTGGGGCCGTGGGTAGTTTTGATAAAACGTTTCAATGGCTGAGCACATAACAGTTGACTGGCTGCCTGGCTGCCTTCCTGCCCCTTCGTCTCTGCCACTGTGGGGATGTCTGTGTGTGTGTGTGTGTGTGTGTGACAAAGACCATAAACTCCAAAGCAAAAAAAAAAAAAAGAAAAGCTGAGCACACAACCGAGAGGACAAACGTTCATGCCCCAGGCGGATGCTTCCAGCTCCTCCATCCTTCCTCCCTCTTCCTCCCCCTGCTGCCAAACTCCTGCTACTGCTGCTGCTGCTGATTTTGATTCTGATTCCGATTCCTGCTGTTGACGATGCAACGCTGACTGGCATTTTGGGGGGTGGCAGCGGTGATAAAAAGTTGTGCTTGTTGTAATAACAACACAGCATCGAGAACAGAACTGCCGCTCGATGCCAATGCCAATGTCGATACTCCAATACTCCTGCCACTGCCACTGGCACACAGCTCCCTCTGCGCTCCCTCTGTGCTCCCTCTGTGCCCTGTTCCCTGCTTCTGTGCTGTTGCTCCTGGGGCTTCCTGCTCCAACTCCTGCCCCAGCTTCTGCCATTCGAGTGCACTGAAAGAAACGCTAAAAAGATTTTCTTTGAAAACTAATAAACTCCAACGCAATCTCGTATAAATAAACTGATACTTTGATACTGGTTCAGCCCAGCAGCTCTAGTGCGGCAGTTGCGCTGTTAACAGATCGCCCCATGTTAACAGCCCTGCTGCGCCCTATGTTAACAGCCCGCTCTGCGCTGTTACGATCACTGTGAGCTGTGTTGGCACAAAGCTGTTGGTGAGCGTGGTGAATAACTTATTGGCTCTCCCCACAGCGGCCAAAGTCACCTTGGAAGCGCTCGCACGATTCACACCGCTCTCAAGCGGACATGGTTCTAATTACCCATCCACCCAATCAACCTTGTAGCACTTCTGCATCCACCCACCTACAAAACAGGGCCAAATGTTAACACTAAAATTGTATATTCCACGTCGTTCCTTAGATTTAAATGTGGTTGGGTTTTTGGATGGTATTTTCTTTCAGTGCTCCAAACAAGCCTCCATTTTCGGAGCCAGGAGGCAGAGTTGGAGGCGGAGGTGAAGCTCTCTGATGAGAGCTGGGAGCGAATGCCCGCCCGACTCAATGAGGCTATTTGGAACACAACGATTTTGCGACGACGACGACGACGACGACAACGACTACGACTACGACAGTGCTCCTGATGCTGATAGTACTGATGGAGATGGAGATGAGGATGAGGATGAGAATGAGAATGACGATGAGGATGATGATTACACGTTGAGGATGACGACTGTGTCGTGTCGCTGCGTGGGGGAAAGATACTCATCGAAAGCAAAATGACAGCCCAGAGACACATTCAAGGCACAGGCACACCAGATAAGAAAATGAATGACAGGCGCAAGACGAGAGCGGCAACACACAACAATAACAGAGGCAAACGCAGAAGTGGAAGCAGGCGGCAGGCGGCAGGAGCTGGAGCTAGCCATCAAGCCAGGAGGAGCATATCAGTCAGTGTCAGTGTGAATGCGAAATTGCGTTGCTTTTACGAGTCCTTTGGATGGTGGGGGATGCCCTTGCTGGCAGCCATTGCTTCTTGCCACATAAAAGTAATGCCTGATGGATATGCCCCCAGCCTTACAGCAAACGATGGGAAGGTAAACCTAAACCAGGGCGAGCGAGAGTCCTTGTCGAGCGTGTAAATGGGGATGCTGCCTCCCTACCCGAAACAACACACACACACACACACACACACCTTTATGGTGTATCTGTGTGGAGCATAAATCACAGATGCAGTCAGCAAAAGAGCTCCCCAGAAAACCATTTCGGTGGGGCCCACAGTCGCACGAAAGAAATCTGTTTCGGAATTTAAGCGAATATTTATATGCTAATGCTACAGAATCCTTGGAACTATTTCATGCATTAAGTACAAGAATATCTGCGGATCTAAATGGCAATGGAAGCCAGGGGAAACCATTCAAGATTCCCTCAAAGAGCAATGAGTAACGCCAAAACATTTTAATGGTGAAATTGCAGCGCGAAATCCGCACCGTCTCGCCTTTACATGTACCAATGGCGAATGCTTTATGATATGGCAACCATTTAAAGCAAAAATTTCTGCCATCAGATACAAAAATGTGAATCGGAAGACCTACTCCCAGCTCCACTGCGTGCCTACCTCTTGGAAGCCACCCGTTGCCCATCGAACTTTGCTCTGGGAATTATGCTTATATAAAGGAAGGAGTGCAAGGAGGCGAGTGCCTTTGCCACACAAATCAACTGTGGCAACAGCAAATACGTGCAACAGCGCTCCAGTCACGTACCCCCAAAGAGAGAGAGTGGGAGAGAGAGAGAGAGAGAGTTTCTTATGATAGTACGGCAGTAAAACAGAGAAAAAGCTCAAATTCCGTACGGATATAAACAAAATATAGTTCGGGGCCAAGCACCCACCCACTCGATACACAAACAGATAGACACCAGATATATATATCGTATATGGGGTGTATATATCGTAGATATATTTGTACGTGTATTCTCCAGGTCCTGCCTGTCTGCCTTCGCTCTACTCTCTCTTTATAGTAGTGGGCGTAGCATGTCAACTGTGATGCCTGTGATGGCTGTGATGCCTGTGATGGTGGGTTCATCTCCATGTTGGGTCTCGGGCGTGAGGCTTTTGGGGCGCACTCTGGTGGTTGCCACGCTTTGGCGACCATGCCACCACAGCCGTCCCCGTCCCCATTCCCATCCCCATGTCAGTCAGTCATTCGGCCTGGGCATGGGCCTAGTCCCATCTCCCCTGCATATCCAAGGCCCGGATGTGACCCTCCTCCTCCCACTGCTTCTTCCTTTCGCTGTGTTTGTGTCTGTATCTGTGCCCAGACCGTAGCCATTGTTGCACCATGGCATAGGAATACAAATCTCCCCAAAAGAATACTCGGGAACTGCAATAAATATTTACATTTATTTGAAATATAATCATACAAAGAGTGTTGAAGGATCTCTTTTTCCTTGGTAACCGAAACATAAAGAAGTTTTCCGATAGGAAACTTGACTTTTGCAAATGTTAAAACTTTGTAATAAATAACTAAGGAATGAATGATTTAAATATGAAATTTATTTGCAATTTGCATTTTTCTTCAAGTTGAATAACTGAGTTTAAGAATTGAATTCATCTTTATTATTGTTTGACGTTCTTTTGGTTCTTCTTTTGGAATTCATTTTGGGATACTAGTTTTTACCTTTAGAATATGTTTAGATGCTTCTAGTATCAAAATTTCATTCTCCATGTGCAATTAGACAATGATTGAAATTCATTTAGATTCATAGCTCAATTTGTTGATATTTTTGTGGTAAATATTTTCATGTTTTCCATACATTATTTTGGCACTTCGCAACCATAGTACTGGCAAAGTTTTTGTGTGGCGTGGCGTGATGGCTGTGGAGGAGTTTACGAGTAGCAGTAGGCCAAAGGCAGATGCCAGGCCAAGCATGATGATGCGCCCATCAACGAGGAGACATCGAGAGAGAGACAGAGAGAGAGAGAGACAGGGAGAGAGAGAGACAACCAAACTCGTTTGTTCCGCTCCAACTCCGAGCTCCCGACTACCGACTACCGACTACGGACGGTAAAACAGCACAAGCGCCAGTTCCGGACCCAGACCCGTACCCGTACCCGTACCCGTACCCGAAACCCAACCACGACATTGACACCATCACCTAGCGACTCCTCTCTCTGGACTCCTGCTCCCGGATTGTTTTTCCGGCTTTGGGTATATTTTTCCTGCCATTTGTAATCCTGCTGCTGTTCCCTCTTTCAGCATAGAATATTGTTACCTATGGCGAGCCCATGGCATCGTATCCCCGCTCCAAATGTTCTTGCTCGATGCTTTTGGCGAGTAATAACTTTATGTGCGGGCAAAACGGACACGGGGGAAGGTGTGAGGAGGGCAGAAACCAAACCAAAATCGGGCTCAAAGAACCATAAAACTTGTGTGTGTGTGTGTGTGTGTGTGTGTGTGTGTGTGTGTGTGTTTATGTAACTGTGTATCTGTGTGCAACCCTCAGACAGCAGAACCAACGTTGAAGCTCCTCCTGTCCTTCGTGTTCCCTCTGGCTTGGTTCGGTTTGTTTCGGTTCGGTTCGCTCGCTCGTCTTATCCGTCGTTATATCAGCGCAGTCATCATCGATATAAACTCTCGACTGGCGGCCCAGCAGACTGACAAACTGACAGACCCATACCCAGGAGAAAAACACTTACACTTGCAAAAAAAAACCAAAATGTACACCCAAAAAGTAAACTGAACAAATTTGAAATTTCTGTAAAATATTTACAAGAAATCTTTGAAAAAATGTCCAACAAAGTACAAAGGAAAGTGTTCGGATTAAACATGGTTTATTTTATTCTCAGTGATTGGCTATTGCACACTGCGGATTTCTCTCAGTGTGGTGGGTGCCATTCCTAGGGTGCCTCACTCTATCGGAAGACTCCTTCGCTGCGGCGGCCTCCTGAGCTCATTCATCCATTCATTCATGCCATATCTCGGTCTCAGGCTACCAGCAGGAGTTGGTTTGGGGCAGAGGGCGTGGCAACACACACACACACCACAGCTACATAGATGGTGAGAGCGAGTGCGAGAGTGAGAGGGTAAGGGAGAGGGGGAGATGGTCCAAAGAGAGTCCAAAGTTTGTGGGTCTCGCCATGCGTATACGTAATCTGGTATTAGATTACTGATCCATGTCAAATCTTTGGCTTAGGTCCGTCCTTCCATCCGGCCGACTGTGCGTTCGCCTGTCCGTCCCCCTGTCCAGCTGTCCGCTAGGCTGTCCGTTCACTTGGTTGGGCCTTTGGTCGCGTTGTTGTGATTGATACGAGAGGAGAGAGGAGGCTGGGACTGGGACTGGGACTGGGAATCCTTACCTTCCTTGGTCTCTCTTGGTGTCGACAACCTCCTTCCTCCTACTCCTCTATATGTGCCACTGCCCTTTCCTCCTCATGCCACTGCTGCCACTGCTGCTCATGCCGCTTCCATACGCGCCGCTGATTTTATGCGCATCGTTTCCACATCACAAAGCTCAGCAGTGGCGAAAACGCTTCTCAATCCTCAATCCCCTCCTCTCTTCCAGGTGGTTCAGAGGCGAGCGCGTACAGGCAGCTGAGGAGACGAGACGAGACGAGAAGGCATCCGAGGGAAAAGGCGAATTACTTATAATATTAAACAGTGGCCAAAACGATGGACACGCCGAGCAGGTGAATGATTGGACGGATCCAGTTTCCACAGTATCCAGAGTTGGAAAAACTTCAGTTGATTGAACTTTTCACAGAGCGAGTGGCATGGTGGCATGAAGGCATGGGAACGCCCGCCGTAAGCCAAAATCCAATCTCGCACTTCAGTTGCTCTCCAAACAAAATAAATAAAGAAAAGAAACCAAAAAGAGTGACTGACCGACCATTGTAATCAGTGGGAGATTATAACCAGATTGCGATTGCGGTGAAGGCTTTTCTCCGTTTACGTGGCCATAATCCTTGCTTCGGTCTAAGCAATTAATTCGATTAGCCAGCAACAAAAAGAAGAGAGTTCCCCGGGTCCCAAAACGCTTGAGGAGTTTCATGAATTGACCAAAATAATGTTCTAGAATTTGGTGTAAACATTTCATTGCTAAAGCGCTATAAAATAAAGTTTTAAATTTGAATTTTGTTCTTGTTTTCTTGTCACTTGACTTCCATTCGATTCTAAACGATAATTAGAATTATTTGACTGCACGTGAATAGATTTTTAAAGGTATTAAGGCCGGGATTTTCGTTAGAGTACTTCTAGATATGGAGCAACTTTTGACTCTACTGATAATTATGACTGACTATGAGTATGCCGCTTAAGTAAACGCTAAGCAATGAAACGGATACTTTACTCCTCAAAATCAACTGAATATTCCTTATTTCTAAAGTGACTTCAGATCGTAGACACCACCTCGATATTGTTTCAACCTTTTGATTGCTTTAACCGCTTGACCCCAAAAATAAAAGGGAAAAGGGAAAGCACTAGAATAATAACAGCAGCAAAAGTGTACGGGGTTCCCATGCCCCCATTGTCCCATCTACTTGTCCTTCTCATCCTCCTCATGCTTTGCCTTTTGCTCTGCCTTCTCCTCCACCTCCGCCAACGCCACCACCGCCGCCTCCTTCTCCACCACTTCATTAATAATGCACAGTTTACCTTAAGAGGATTTTCAACGCCTCCTCTGCTAATAATAAGGACACACAAAAGCACACAACACACTCCCCGCTCCGCCCACTTCTCGTGGGCCTCACCTCACCTCCTTGCAATCCCCGCCCACGACAGAGACAAATATGAAACAAGAAAGAAATACACGAATTTGTTGGTCAAAACGGTAACGAAAGCCTAGATACCCTTTAGGGCGATTAGTTGTAGCTGAACTTTTACTTGAAACAAATGCAGCAGAGAGCAACAGTGTCTGTTAAGAGTTAACAGAGCCAGTAACAGAGAGAGAGAGAGAGAGAGAGAGAGGGAGGGGGAGAAACTATGTGGAAGCAAGAGGAGAGTAGAGAACTTCAGCCCGATGGCTTGTGTGTTGATCGCTATGAAATCATCATACCCTCTATTGCAGGGTATTTCGATATGAAAATATGTGGGAATATGACGTGCTGGCGGCTGGAAGATCTCATTCTCATCTCTTGCCCAGCACACAGAACGAGCACAAGGGGGAGTAGAGGAGAGGGGAGGAGAGGAGAGCGACCAAAGCACGCCCTAATTTTGGCTTATTATTAACCAGCTCGCTTGGGTTCCTTCGTCCCTTTTTGGCCATGGGGTTCATTCTCCATGGGTTCCGCTCCCTCTACTCTCGACCTGCCTTCTCCCGTGGAGCGGCACAAAAGCAGAGGGGGGGTGCTGTGTGTGTGTGTGTGTGGGGGCGTGGCCCAGAGTTAACGGCAACAACATCTGTGAAGATGCTGCCAAAAACGCCAGCATAATTATAATAATCATTTCATAATCATATTTTATTTTTATGTTTAGTTCTACCCCCGATCACCCCCTCCAACATGCCGCGCCGGCGAGTCCCCCGCGGGTTTTTCGCTACAAAAACTTTTTTCGAAACAGTTGCCAAAAAAAAAGAAGAAAGGGAAAAAATAGCGCAGGAGTAGGGCCAGGACCAAGAACGGGACCAGCAGCAATGTGGCGCAGTGAGAGAGAGCGCGGGCAGGGGGACAGAGGAGAGGGTGCAACATCGACAGATGTGTTTCTCATTCGATTTTTAATATGCGGCCAATCTAACAGTAATTGGTTTGTTATTGTCTCCCCCGGCAAGGACATGCTAGCAGAACAGAGACAGCACTAGCCTCCGGAGACCAGGGACCAGAGACCAGAGACCGGAGACCGTAGACCGGAGTTCTGCGAAGAGACGAGGACGACGAGGACGACGAGGACGAGCATCCCCTGTTCGTACTCCCTGCTGCGGTAAATATCTATCGTTTATTGTTATTGCTCTTGTTCGCTCTATTGTCCTCTATTGTTCTCAAGAGGAGAGCGGGAGAACAGCTCGACATCCACATGGCACACTCGCACCATACACCCCGCCCCCCGTTGCTCGACCTGTTTGGTTAAATTTATGAAAAATGTTGTTCACACTTTCCGTTTTGCGTACAAAAGGAAGCAAAGAAACGAATCGAAACCGACCTGAGGGGGTGTGAGTGGGCTTATGGCAAAGGGGGCAGGACAGACAGGTTGCCCGTCCGTGGGTTGGTGGGGGGAGTCGACCTTTTGTTGGTGTACCAAATGGGTTACATGGTTGCACATGTTGTGCCTCAGTACTCCTCCTGTTTGCCCATTTGAGCCAGCACAAAAAAACTAACACACCCAAAAAAAGGATAGATGTAACTTTGGAGGGATGGATGGATGGATAAATGGATGCTGGAAGAGCAGATATTTTTACAAAGCCTCAACCAGATTTTAAGAGGATCAAAAAGAGGATAACTGACTGAGTTTTTGGTAGACAAAACAACGGCAAGGAGAACAGAAAGGATATGCACTGGGCTTTTGCATAAGGAAATGATTAGGAGACGTACGTGCAGCAGCACTTCTCGGTTGAATGTGTTACTGCTTGGACTGGTGCATGTAGCTAGCTGCTTGGCAAGGATAAAATGCTGCAAGTGGTTTTCTTCTGCCTACCCAGGATACGGTTCATCAACTCCCCCTCCAACCGCAATGACATTCGTATGAGGCACAGCGAATGCATGCCCAGCCACATGAATGGGTTAAAGTGTTGCCTTGGTCCGGGGGTTCAGGGATGGGTGGATTTTTGTGGGTGTGCGCTTTACACGCACTTAAGCCTCGTCTCGGGACGCATCTGATATCAGATTTGGTCGCTATCGCTATCGCACATGGGTCTGTCTCCGGATTTCTCTGCTCCTCTCTAAACGATTGATGGCAGGCGGCAGTCGTCGTCTGCCCTGTCAGAAATTCGTATCCGTATCCGCATACGGAATCGCATCTACTCGCACCCCAAAAAAAACAAGAGCGAATGACGGGAATCCCTTTGCGATGGGTTGTGTTAGGGGTTCTCCTTGGTGAGGAAATGATAAATTGCGCATTTGGGAGTTTTAAAGGTCAATTTAGGGGTTAGTCCTCCCAGTCTGCAGACCGACTGTCTGTCGGACTGACTGACTGGCAGATAAGCGGACCAGCGAATCGACGGGTTTGGGCTCTAGCCCTTGCTCAGAGACACTTCCGCAGCCCATAAACAGCGACACTTCAAAGTTAACTCGCACAATAAAAAATCCGTGTACGAGTTCCGTTCCTCCTGGTGTGCCCAAGCGCTTTCGGAGTGTCGAATGGCGAATGTCGCAACAGCGTGGTTGGCACTTGAGCGATCCAAGGGGAAAGGAGTGGTCTCTGGAGTGTAGAGTGTAGCATGGAGCATGGAGTGCTGTGGAGTGCTGCCTCGAATTTGCTTATGGGATCTGTCTAGTGCGGCGCCTGTTGACTTTCTAGTTGGCATTTATATTAATGGCTCGGGTTCGAGCTAGAGTTCGAGTTCGGGTTTCTCCTTGCACTCATTTTTTCAGTTCCCCTTTCGATTGTTAGCTCCTGGCGCGTGCCTCTGTTGAGGGATATGCGGGGCTTGATTTAGGGCCACGGTTAGGGCCCCTCGGGGTTGCTCTGCACAAAACAGGTAAATGCACACGGCAATCATATGGGCAGAACATTTAAGCACTCGTCAACTCGTTTGCATCATTTGCAGCTTTCAAGTAGTGATTGGAAAATCATCTTTGTGTCTTTTCAGAGTGAAAAGTTGGTAACATTCCGATTCCCATTCCATAAGAAAGTTCTGCAGACAGTTTCGGAGTACTCCAATTACTTGAATGGGCGCCAGCTTTGTCACGTTGCGGCTTGTGATTAGTTTTTAGTTCCACCTTTGCAAGGACAACCTCCGTAAAGCCATCCGCTGTGTGTTCCCACGTTCCAGTACTCCACGGTGAGTATTTGGTCCTCTTTTCCTTTCTTTTTTTTGCACGAATTTGTATGATTATTATGTTCCCAAAATGGGATTATACATTTTGTTGTAAGCTCGTTAGGTCGCTATGTTCGAATGGGAATGGGAATGAGAGTTTCCGCGCTTTTCTTTTGCTGGGCCCATGTCCAGGCCCAGGCCGAGAGCATTTTTCTCATGTCAAATGCACACCATTCACGCGTGTCGGGGGCGGTGAAGCGGCGAATTAAGATATTTACGGGAACAAAACCATTGACGCAGGCAGCAAGCGGCAGCCAGGTCCCGTCCCCCCGGTCTGTCCTGTACCTTGCCTCTTCCGCTGATGCTGACGCTGATGCTGCTGCTGATGCTGCTGCTGCATCATGATAAGCGGTACGTCCAAGGGGCGGGGCTGCAACCCAAGCTGCTGCAGAAACGGAAACGCAAGACCTGGTCTCTGACATCTCTTCAGGAACACGCGTGTAGAGTTGCCAGGTTGCGCTTATCACAGCAGCCCAGGCGACAACTGTGGCGGGGTGACGGTGACAGTGACGGGGCCATGGCACGGGACGAATGTCCCACGTGCCACGTGCGGCCACGTGACCGGGGCTACAAACTTTACACGTGCCCCCAGAACGTTCTACAACCCAAACCCATCCAATGTCATGGTTTTTGGATTAGACTCAGGATGAGGAAGTGGCTACGGGCGTGGGCGTGGCACTTGCTCAGCATTTTCGGAGGGAGCGTGCAATGCAGGCAGGCCAGAGATGCCATTCGCAAGCCAATTTTCAAAATTGATAAGCAAATTTCCAAACAGATAAGTACGACATCGGAGCCTCTTTTTTTCTTTAGGCCATCAAGTGGCCCAATCGACCGAGGTGCAAGCCCCGCACGACGCGAACATGCAGAAAAGAAATACCAAAGTTGGACCAATATTCGAGAAAAATTAGAGCTAAACACAACTGAAAGATCTAAGCATCCAAAAGTACACAAAATAAAACTAAAAGTCAAAACGAGGAAGGGAATTTGTCCCTTGGTGTCCTTGTCCTTGGTGAGTCACGATTCCCATCGTGAATCTTATATGGCTCTTATTTACCATGGTGGAAATGTGTTCAGAAAAGCTTAACTCGGGGCACATTTAAACATAAGGATCCAACAAGGGGCTGGATCGATTCAATGTAATTTCTTTGCATTCTTAGCTCTACCTTTACCTCTATAATTATTTGGAGAGCAATTGTAAGATATTCCTTCCAGATTGGGGGAGAGCATAATAAATGGATGGATGGATAGAGTGAACAGTTGAAGCAAGACACGGAGAATGCAGAATTGTCTTATCAATCCATCTTATCAATCCACTGTTTGGGAAATTCGGCGAATCGAATGAAAGTGCTCGGACGACATCAAATCACGGCTACTGCTGCATCAATCCCATTCGTTGCCAGCTCCAGCTAGATCTGTGGAAGCTGTGGATCTGTGTATCAAGCCGTTTAGATGGAACCCCATGCTCAAGGGCTCAGGGATACACTCAATCATAGCATGCAAACAGAGACGGGTTTTCCCTATTTCGGTTAGGGCTAACAAGTTAGGGTAAAAATCAGAGACCGCAGGCGACAGGCGGAGAGGCAGAGAGACAGCCACCATAAAAACATATGACACCATATTCTGATGAGTTGCGCCGCGCGTTTTGGCACGCCAAATTATGCACAAAATAGATGGCTGTGTTGACACTTTCCAGGGCAGGGAAGACAGGGCAGGGGAAGACAGGGCACACGACCCACACTACACGGTGCTATACACACGGAGGATGGACTCGCTGACAGCGCCGCAGAGCCCGGACCAGAGCCGGCGGCCCTAATCGGACTTGTCATGTGCGCATCACAACAGCAATCACAGAGCTTGGGTCGTCGGGTATAGGGGTGGGACGGGGCGAACAAAGCCAAAAATACGGGACTGAAAGAATAACCTTCACAAATTTTTTAACTAGCATCAATTGGGTTTGTAATTTGAGACGTAACTTTGTGGCCCTGCCCTGGACCCGAGACCCGGTAACGGGAACGGTAACGGGAACAAAGGGGTGGTCGAGCCAAAAGCGATTGCGGTGCCAAATGCGGCAGAGATTGCATGCGGATGAGGGAGCGACTCGACACGACACGACACCACCCTAGGCCTAGGTCAATGTGTCACATGAAATTAGTTGCCTGGAAGAAGCACGAGCGATCCGCAAGAGTTTCGCTTCTGCTCTCCTTTCCAGAAGCATCAGAGCTAAGGAACTATTTGCATTTCGCTTTTAAAAATATTTGTTCTATTAGATTTTCCCATATCGGATCAGATTCAAAATGTCGTCTCTTCAATCTACATTCACACATTTCTCAAAACTGAATAGCGAACTTAAGATTATGGGGAAAATACAATATTGTGTCACAGGCACAGGCACCATAAGGATAAACGTCGCAGAAATTTCTCAGTCACTGAATACGGCAGAAAATGGAACTCTTAGCAATGCTATAAACCCCAAATACTGGTCCAAGTATTGGCGCCATCTTGAGGGCTCGTTGGGTTTAGAACAAGGTTCGTGTCTGTGGTAAATGTAAGGTAAGCTTTGGTGTAGAAAAGTTTATGTAATTGCAACATGTCATAACTTTGCATTTTACTTACTAAAGTATTTGTTAGGAAATTTTTACGCTTATTTTGCTTGTAATTGGTGCCACTAAAGAGGCAGAGGGTAAAAAAACATTAACAAAAAAATAAAACTGAAACTTTTTTTACCAAGAAATCAGAAATCAAAATGAAAAATGATTTTGGTGGTATATAGTATATACACATAAGTATAAGAGAAAGTGGTATACTTATCCAGGACTGCAACCCTTGCTAAGTACACTCAAAAGTTTACTGTTCCTTGCAAAGTGTAATATAAAACCTCAAAACAACTACGAAATCTCTCCCAAGAGTCTTTGGCTGGGAGCTCTCCCGTTTCTGCTTTGAAAATGTGTTTGCTGTCTGAAACAACACAAGCATCTGTGTCCATAGCCCTCAACCGTTCAGTAATTGGTAACGTATCCAAGTAACACTTAAATCGCTTTATTTAAGAACTTTGGGTATCCCTCACTTCTTGCGCTCGTAGCGGAACTCGTAGACCGGTGGCCTATCCGCTGTGGCGGGCTTCAGTTTCTGTGGCTTGATGAGACGCGGCTGCTTGAGCTGCTTCTTCAGCAGAAGCTTCTGCTGGACAATGCTCAGCTCCCGTTCGCGCTGCTCGCGTTTTTTCAGCTCGTTGATGCGCTGCTGCTTGGTGCTATTGGGTGCAAGTGGCTCCTGCGGGATTGAGGGAAAGAGAAGCTACATAAGCCACATGGCCTGTCGAGGGACGGGTGAAACTCACCTTTGTGACCTCCGCCTCCTTGAGGCGCTCGCCCAGTGTCGCTGTGTGTTTTTTGCCCTGCTCGTCGAACGTGTAGTGCTTGTTGGCCTTGGCTGCGTCTATGTCCATCAGTTCGACCTTCAGGCGGTCGATTTTGCGGCGCTCTATGGTACGCTTCATCACCACATACTTGAGATCCTGGGTCTGCATCAGGGCCAGCTGTTCGGGTGTGTGCTCATCTTTGGCCTGCTTCTCGTGGTGCACATCGTCCGAGAGCTTCGAGTTGATCATGTGGTGGTAGAACTCGTCAGGATTCTTGTTCTGGGCCCGCTTATAGAGCAGCTTCAGAGTCTTCTCCTTGCGTTGGGCATCAAGAGCGCGCTTCTTGTAATCTTTCTTTTTCTCGAGCAGGCCCAGGTGCTGGCGTGCGTCTGGCTGGTGGCGCTCGCGATGCACCTTCTGGTTGCTCTTGTTGGCCTTCTTCCATGAGGACATGGCTCCGCTTTATATTTGTTTGTGGCAGCAGTGTTTAAATGGTATTTCAAAATCAAAAACAATTTGTTTACACGAAAACGTGCGTGCAAGCAGTGACCGCGGATCTAATGATAAAATATACCGCACGAACCTCAAAAATATACCATCTCATTTTCAAAATATACCGTAAATCTTAAAACAATTTTTTCGATTTGTTGTTCTACTTAACATCACTAGCTAGTACGGCGGGTTACAACTAAGAAGGTAAATTAAAAAAATTACATTAATCGTTACGTGAGTGGGAATGGAATGTTATGTATGATAAGGAATACGATTTTCTTCAGTTTATTTACGGTATTTTTTTTAACATGTAAGGGTGGTATATTTATGAGGGTATATTTTATCGATATGTCCGCACACGTGCATTTTAAACTTCTGCAGGCAGATAATTCGTTTATTTATTAGATTTTAAAACTAAATACAAGAGTTCACAGAATAGCGCTAGTAGCCAAAATGGTCAAGAAGAAAATTGACAATCGCATACGCGTGATGATCGAGAATGGCGTTAAGCTTGGCCATCGGACGATGTTCATCATCATCGGGGACAAGGCGCGCGACCAAGTGCCCATACTCTACGACATTCTCACCAAGTCCACGGTGAAGGCGCGCCCCACAGTGCTGTGGTGCTACAAGAACAAAGACGAGGCCATATCCAAGTGAGTAGTGGAGCAGTTTATTGTCTTGCAAGTGCCCAACATTCACGTATATGCCGTTCCTTCCTTACAGCCATGGCAAAAAGCGGGCCAAGAAGATTGCCGTGGGCAAGGTGGATGTTAACGAAGCCGATCTGTTCGATTCCTTCCGGGTGGCCACCACCATCCATGGGCGCTACTACTCGGAGACACATGCGGTTCTGGGTCGCACGTATGGCGTGTGCGTGCTGCAGGACTTTGAGGCTCTCACGCCGAACCTGCTGGCACGCACCGTGGAAACGGTCGAGGGCGGCGGCCTAATCATACTGCTGCTGAAATCCCTGCAGTCGCTGAAGCAGCTCTACACCATGAGCATGGATGTGCACAAACGCTTCCGCACCGAGGCCCATCAGACAGTCACCTGTCGCTTCAACGAGCGCCTAATCCTGTCGCTGGCCGACTGCAAGCGCTGCCTGGTGGTCAACGATGACCTGACTGTGCTGCCACTCAGCTCAAAGACCATCAACGTGGAACCAGTGAATGTAAGCACCATTTCCGAATAATTTCACTCAATTGTTGAATCATTTCCCTGATCTTTGCTGTAGCCTGCAAGCGCGGGTCGCTCCGAGAACGAGAGCAGTCTGAGGGAGCTGAAGGAGAGCCTGCTGAATGTGCAGCCAGCTGGCGCCTTGGTTAACCTTTGCAAGACCTACGACCAGGCCAATGCCGTGGCTCAGTTTATTGAGGCGCTGGTGGACAAGCAGCTGAAGCCACCCATGTCCCTGACAGCGGCACGTGGACGCGGCAAATCGGCTGCCCTGGGTCTCTCTATAGCCGCGGCCGTGGCCTTTGGCTATGTGAATGTCTACGTGACCTCGCCGCATCCCGAGAATCTGATCACGCTGTTCGAGTTTGTGCTCAAAGGGTTCGATGCGCTGGAGTATCAGGAGCATGCGGACTACACCATAATCCGGTCGACAAATGCCGACTACAAGAAGGCCATCATACGGATCAATATCACGCGGAGCAGTCGACAGACCATCCAATACATTGCGCCCAGCGATACGCATCTGCTGAATGCCGCCGATCTGCTGCTGATCGATGAGGCTGCGGCCATTCCCCTGCCGCTGGTGAAGAAGATGATCGGCCCCTATCTGGTGTTCATGGCCAGCACCATCAATGGCTACGAGGGCACCGGACGCTCCCTCAGCCTGAAGCTCATCTCGCAGCTGCAGAAGGAAAACAATGCCCGGCCGCCGCTCAAGTTGGATGAATCGATTCGCTACCAGGAGAACGACGACATCGAGCGCTGGCTAATCAATCTGCTCTGCCTGGATGCCAGCACCGTGCCATCCATCAGCTCCGGCTGCCCCACGCCCGATGCCTGTGAGTTGTACTACATTGATCGCGATGCACTCTTCTCCTACCACAAGGCCGCCGAGTCCTTCCTGCATCGCCTCGTCTCCATCTACGTGTCCTCCCACTACAAGAACACCCCCAACGACCTCCAGATGATGAGCGACGCACCCGCGCATCATCTATTCTGCCTGCTGGGTCCCGTGCAGCGTCTCGATCAGCTGCCCGAAATCCTTGTCGTCATCCAGGTGTCTCTGGAAGGGCAGATCTCCTCGAAGAGCATCAGCGAGTCGTTGGGGCGCGGCAAGAAGGCCGCCGGCGACCTCATACCCTGGAACATAGCCGAACAGTATGGCGATGTGGACTTTCCCAAGCTCTGCGGCGTTCGCATTGTGCGCGTGGCCACGCATCCCAATTATCAGCGGATGGGCTATGGCAAGCGGGCCATCCAGCTGCTCAAGGACTACTATGCCGGAAAGCACACAAACCTGGACCTGAGTGGGTCCACAGCCTTCAAGGCTGGTGGCCAAAATGGTGAGCATCAAACGCTTCCACATTGATCTTTCCCGCGATAACATTTCGTTCCGTATCCCCCGTAGGCATTGAGGAGGTGGAGGAGGAGCAGCTGAGTCTCCTGAAGGAGCAGATCCGGCCGAGGAAAAACATTCCCACACTCCTACAGCGCCTGCATGAGCGCACACCGGAGCCGGTGGACTACATTGGCACCTCGTACGGCCTGACGCCGGAGCTCCTGAAGTTCTGGAAGGCCGCCGGCTTTGTGCCCGTGTATCTCAGCCAGAAGGCCAATGAACTGACCGCCGAGCACAGCTGCATTATGCTGCACACGCCCGGGACGACGCCCTGGCTGGGGCTGTACTACCAGGACTTTAGGCGGCGTGTCCTCAAGCTGATGGGCAAGACGTTCCGCGAGTTCGAGACGAAACTCTGCCTGGCACTGCTCAAGAACAAGTCCGCGTCGGAGTCTGGGAGCAAACCCCTGGACAAGCACACACTGGACGTGTTCTTTTTGCCGCACGACCTGAAGCGCCTCGAGAGCTACGCCCGCCAGCAGTCCGAATTCCGTTTGATCCTCGACCTGCTCACAGACATCGCCCAGCTGTACTTCCAGGGCAGGTTTGAGTCCCTGCAGCTGGACCTGGTACAGCAGGGCATCTTGCTGGCATTGGGCGTGCAGGGCAAGACGGTGGACATGCTCGGGCAGGAGCTAAACATGCCGGGCAACCAGCTGCTGGCCAAGTTCTTTGATGCCATGAAGAAGTGCAATCAGTGCTTCCGCTCGATCATCGAACAGCACATCGAGGGGGGCATGCTGCAGGAGGCGGATCTGCCGCGCGGCGAGGACCTGCAGCCCATCAGCCTCTCGCTCGACCAGGAGCTGGACCAGACCGCCCAGAAGCTGAGCAAGCAGCAGCGCAAGGAGCTGAAGCGCCTCAAGGCCGAGCAGCTGGACGAGTTCCTCATCAAAGGCACCGACGAAGACTGGTCCAAGGCGCTGCAAACGAACGGCAGTGGCCCCACCAGCGGCGGCAGCAGTGGCCTCATCTCCGTCAAGAGGTAGGTGCGGGCGTACAATTCCGACTTCCCCTCCCCTTGCAATGGCCAACCCTGACATCTCTTTCTTTTCCCAGTGGTCACCTGAAGAGCGGTCCCATTGAGCAGCTGGAGGATCGGGAGCTGGATGGACCGCAGGCCAAGAAGAAAAAGAAGAGCAATTCAAAACAGAAACGCAGTCTGGGCAAGTCCCTGATCTAGGAGGAGGATTTTAATTGTTGTGGTTTTTTGTAATTACATTTCTTTTTTTTGTAAGTTTCGCTAAAAAAAAATACGCCGAATACATCTAATCGAGGTATGGAAGTTGGTCTTAGATTTTAATGGTATCCTTGGTCTGCTTGGCCGCCTTGGCGGCTGCTCGACGACGATCCGCCAGGTCCTGGTAGCTGGTGCCCGGATCCTTGTGGGTGTTGCGCTCGAAGCGTTTCACCTTGGACTTCTTGCGGTTGACGGCCACCGTTGTGGGCAGCATGTTGTTCTTCTGCAGCAGATGGAAGCGATCCTTCAGCAGATTGCTCTCCGGTTTCACGTTGCGCAAATTGCCGGCCAGATCCTCGGGCATATTCACATCCACATCGGGCTCCTCGAACTTGTGCCGCCCCAGGCGCTTCGGCTCGAATTTCTTTTTCTCCGCCCGCTGCTTGCGACGCTTCTTCAGGTCATTTAGGTCCTCCGCCTCGTCATCCAGTTCATGGCGAATCGATTTGATGCTGCAGGACGAGATCAAATTGAGTAACAAATAAAGCGGAAGGATGGATGGGGTGGGGACGGGGACAAGTGCCTTACCGGATTAGATCTGCTGTCTGTTGCTTGAGCTTCTTTTTGAGCTCCGTTTTGCGCTGCAGCTCCTTCTGCTTGAGCTCCTTGCGACGTGCCTGTTTGCTCTTCTTTGCGTCTCTCTCCACGGCGGCATTGATGGTGCGGTATGCCTTATCGGACGAGTCTGCCTCTTGGGATTCCTCCTGCTCGGATTCCTCCTCTTTCTCATCTTCATCCAAGCCCGCACTCATCTCCATCAGGCGGCGTTCGTCGCGCTGCTCGGGTGTGACTTTGCTAAACATGCTGGTGGTGACGCGCTTCAGATGCTTCTCCTTCTGGATGATGCCCTCCTCGCGCTCCACGACCTGCGACAGCAGCTGCTCGTGCGCCTGCAGTGTTGGATTGTAGCTCATGCCCGGATGTGGAGCGACGAACTTCTTGCCCTTGATGGTCTTGTGGTGCATGCTGGCGTGTGTCTTGACCAGCTTTTTGCCCACATTGCCGGCTATGTGGAGGGCCAGATCGCGGCTGATCCAGCCCTTCTCGTCCTTCAAGCCGGGTATCTTGTCACGGAAGTCTACGTCCTCCCAAATGTCGGTCTCAAAGTTGGTTTTCTTTGCCTTCTTGTCGGCCAGGCGCTGCTCCATCTTCACATAGTACTGGCCCCGATCGCTGTTGGCCTGTCGATGGCGTGGCTTGGTGGGATTGCACACCTCCAACTCGATATTGCGTCCATTCTTCTTTTGCTTTACATGATTGCTGAAAAGGAACGCACAGGCATTCGCATTCGGGTGGATCAATACAACAGAAGCGCATCACCTACCGCTTGACAATGGGATCCTCCACTTTGGATGTGTTCTCCATTGGCTGGAATGTGCGCATGGGCTTCTTGGCATTCAGCTTTCTCTTCTGCTTAATGCTCAGCACAGTAGTGGTCTTCGCCTTCAGTGGTGAGGAGTCCAGCACGAATAGATCCTCATCCTGCTTTTCTGTGAAGGTGCTGCGAGTGCAGGCAGCGTGCAATGGAAAAAGTTGACAAAACTTCCAGATTTCATTTGCCAGAACTCACCCAACGCGCTCCTCCTGGCGCTGATCCTCGAGGAACTGCTCTACATCTTGTATGTCTGTCTTGCGCCAGGCAGATTTGTTTTTCTTCGAAATGCGCTTCTTTTTCGTTCCGGGCTCAACGGCAGTCATGATTAAAGTTTAATGAAAATGAAAACAAATTTAAAGAGTTCGAGCGGCGCACACGTGCAATCTGCTTACGCTGTGCAGCACTGCGTCTGACATGACGAGTCACGTTCACCAACACTGTAACTGCCAGAGCTGCCAGCTGAGCGGCTTGTATCTCAGTGATGCGAAGTAGAAATTTCGTATTATTTTGCAATCAAAATCAGCCAATTTTGTATAGAATCAAATGATGATTCGAGTCAAATTAAATTTTTAAAGCTGAGATTCATAACCAGCTGGTAATATAAAACAGAAGATCAAACTTGAGAAAAATGATTTAAGATTTACGGTATATTTACAGTATATTTTGAAAATGAATGTATATTTCCGAGGGTCTGTCGGTATATGCTATTGATAATTCCGCGGTCACACAGGCTACCACACTGAAAAGAAAACAATTACTTTTGTTGGTGCCCGAAAAAAACGAATTTTACAGGTAATGTAAGGTGCTGACGCAGAAAAATAGTGTAATACACATAAGAAGGACATTCAGTAGAACATATCTGAAATGGGCTTACATGCAGACGTGTTAAATGGGGCGTATGCTGTGCTGTAAAATCTTTGTAGCTTTGTATTTGAGACGTGTTCAATCTCTGTATCTGGTATGAGTATGTGTATGTGCACCCGCTACGCCCCTAGAGGGAATCAAATGCCGCAGCAATCAATAAAAAAATCATTTTGTCAATCGTTCCTTTATTAAACGCACGTTCTCTTATTTGACTTCCCTCCCGCAGAAAGGCCTTCCTAACTAGTTCATAGAGCAGAGCTAACAAGATGACCGATTCAAAGTATTTCACAACCACCAAAAAGGGCGAAATTTTCGAGCTCAAGTCCGAGCTGAACAATGACAAGAAGGAGAAGAAGAAGGAGGCTGTGAAGAAGGTTATTGCCAGCATGACCGTCGGCAAGGATGTGTCTGCCCTCTTTCCGGATGTCGTCAACTGCATGCAGACCGATAATCTGGAGCTGAAGAAGCTGGTCTACTTGTATCTGATGAACTATGCCAAGTCACAGCCGGACATGGCCATCATGGCGGTGAATACATTCGTGAAGGATTGCGAGGACTCCAATCCGCTGATCCGTGCCCTGGCCGTGCGCACCATGGGCTGCATACGGGTGGACAAGATAACCGAATATCTGTGCGAGCCGCTGCGTAAATGTCTGAAGGATGAGGATCCGTATGTGCGCAAAACGGCGGCTGTCTGCGTGGCGAAGCTGTACGATATATCGGCTACCATGGTGGAGGACCAGGGATTCCTCGATCAGCTGAAGGACCTGCTCTCCGACTCCAATCCGATGGTCGTGGCCAATGCAGTGGCTGCCCTCAGCGAAATCAACGAGGCCAGCCAGTCGGGACAGCCGCTGGTAGAGATGAACTCAGTGACCATTAACAAGCTGCTGACGGCGCTCAACGAGTGCACAGAGTGGGGCCAGGTCTTCATTCTGGACTCCCTGGCCAACTACAGCCCCAAAGACGAGCGCGAGGCGCAGTCGATCTGTGAGCGAATCACGCCCCGTTTAGCCCATGCGAACGCTGCCGTGGTTCTCAGTGCCGTCAAGGTGCTGATGAAACTACTCGAGATGCTCTCCAGCGACAGTGACTTCTGTGCGACGCTCACTAAGAAGCTGGCCCCGCCCCTGGTGACGCTGCTTTCCTCGGAACCAGAGGTCCAGTACGTGGCTCTGCGCAACATCAATCTAATTGTCCAGAAGCGTCCCGACATCCTCAAGCATGAGATGAAGGTGTTCTTTGTGAAGTACAACGATCCCATCTACGTGAAGCTCGAGAAGTTGGACATTATGATCCGTTTGGCCAACCAGAGCAACATTGCCCAAGTGCTCAGCGAATTGAAGGAGTACGCCACCGAGGTGGATGTCGATTTTGTGCGCAAAGCGGTGCGCGCCATCGGTCGTTGTGCCATCAAGGTGGAACCATCGGCAGAGCGCTGTGTCTCCACTCTGCTGGATCTCATTCAGACCAAGGTCAACTATGTGGTACAGGAAGCCATTGTTGTCATCAAGGACATCTTCCGCAAGTATCCCAACAAGTACGAGAGCATTATCAGCACCTTGTGCGAGAATCTGGACACCTTGGATGAGCCGGAGGCGCGCGCCTCAATGGTCTGGATCATTGGCGAGTATGCCGAGCGCATTGATAACGCAGACGAGCTGCTCGACAGCTTCCTCGAGGGCTTCCAGGTGAGCGCACGCGCACACGCTTATAACTTGAACCCTAAATTGAATCTTTGTTTCCATTGTTTTGCAGGATGAGAATGCCCAAGTGCAGCTGCAGCTGCTGACGGCTGTGGTGAAGCTCTTCCTTAAGCGGCCATCAGATACCCAAGAGCTGGTGCAGCACGTCCTCTCGCTGGCCACCCAGGATTCGGACAATCCCGATTTGCGCGATCGTGGCTTCATTTACTGGCGTCTACTCTCCACGGACCCGGCCGCCGCCAAGGAAGTTGTGCTGGCGGACAAGCCTCTCATCTCAGAGGAAACGGATCTGCTGGAGCCGACGCTGCTGGATGAGCTCATCTGTCACATCAGCTCGCTGGCCAGCGTGTACCACAAGCCGCCAACAGCCTTTGTGGAGGGACGCGGTGCTGGCGTGCGTAAATCTCTGCCCAACCGCACGGCCGGTACCGGTGCCAGTAGCGGGGCAGGAGATCAGCAAGAGACGGGAGCCGGATCGGAGGCCATGGTCATTCCCAATCAGGAGTCGCTGATCGGGGATCTGCTGTCCATGGACATCAATGCTCCAGCCATGCCCGCCGCCCCAACTGCCACAAGCAATGTGGATCTGCTGGGCGGTGGCCTGGACATACTGCTCGGTGGCCCACCAGCTGAACCGGCACCGGGCGGCGCCTCCAGCCTGCTGGGTGACATCTTCGGCCTGGCCGGCACCTCCCTTTCTGTGGGCGTACAAATCCCGAAAGTCACGTGGCTGCCAGCGGAGAAGGGCAAGGGACTGGAGATCCAGGGCACCTTCTCCCGCCGCAACGGCGAAGTCTTCATGGACATGACGCTCACCAACAAAGCCATGCAGCCAATGACCAACTTTGCCATCCAGCTGAACAAGAATAGCTTCGGCCTGTCGCCAGCATCGCCGCTGCAAGCGGTGCCCTTGCCCCCCAACCAGAGCGCCGAGGTGAGCCTCGCCCTGGGCACCAACGGACCCATTCAGCGCATGGAGCCGCTGAATAACCTTCAGGTGGCGGTGAAGAACAACATTGACATCTTCTATTTCGCCTGCCTGGTGCATGGCAATGTGCTGTTCGCCGAGGACGGACAGCTGGACAAGAGGGTCTTCCTGAACACCTGGAAGGAGATACCGGCCGCCAACGAGCTGCAGTACAGCCTGAGCGGAGTCATTGGCACCACCGACGGCATCGCCTCCAAGATGACCACCAACAACATCTTCACCATTGCCAAGCGCAATGTCGAGGGCCAGGACATGCTCTACCAGTCGCTGAGGCTGACGAACAACATTTGGGTGCTGCTGGAGCTAAAGCTGCAGCCGGGCAATCCCGATGCAACGCTCAGCCTCAAGTCACGCTCCGTGGAGGTGGCCAACATCATTTTCGCCGCCTACGAGGCCATCATTCGTTCGCCTTAAGCTCGAAAACAAATCGAAATAAGATACCACAGGCGCCACAGCATCGTCTCGCAATGTTTTCTGGCGGTACAACAAGCAAATTGTAGTTTACGTATTATATTTTAACAACTACTATTGCCATGTTGGGTATATTGGGAGTTTGCGAATTGTTTATGCACCTATAACCACAATATATTAATATACATATGCATACATACATACATACACAGCATGTGTAATACTTATCCTGATGAAAGGCGCGAGAAGAAGACGCAAATATGTTAATTGTTATGAAACGTCGCATTCCAAAATATATAATATCCCATCCATCCCCCAGCTCCCACTTTAAACAACCCAAATGCATGCATCTATGTATGTACATACATATATCTACATATGTTTGTCCTAGTAAAAAAATGTATGACGCAGAATATGTAACACTAAACACTAAATAATCAAAACATTTATGCGCTGTTCTGTTTCATGCCGGTGGGGAGAGGGTAAACCAGGGATGCCAATACAATCCTGACACGGCTGTACGAAGCTTTGGCTCGTCCTCAGCTTAAAGCTTTTGGTTGGTGTGTGTGGCTTTCAGCTGTTTAGGGGTTGTTTTGTTTACGCAAGTCGTCCTCTATCGTTCCTTTTCTAACCGACAGTGCCCTGCGCCTTTCGCCGTGCTCTATCCATCCCTGTCTCGCACCGCTCTGCTCTATTGATGCGCCGTTGTTGGCGCCCGCAGGAGTGTGTGTTTTGTTGTACCACAAGCGAGTTCGTCTTGGCCCCGATTGTAGCAGAACACACGTCCATGCTCCAGCGCCACCAGCCATCCGCTGCAAATATGTGTACACAAAATAATAAAATTGCAACACATCAAATATTAAAATTAAGTGGTTAAACAAACCGAGCAGTGGATTTGCCTAACCTCACAGCCTTGCCACCATGCACGGATAAATAATTACAAGTGAAACAACGCAAAGGCGTCGACATTCGATTGAGGACAGACTGCGAGATGCGAGGACGGTAAGAGAGTGCTCCGCCCTATTTTGAGGCTTGTTGCAGGAGGCTTGACACACAAAGCGGAGTGTGTTGCGGCAGTGGTGAGGGATGCGAGGCGAGGCTGAAGTTGGTACAATGTACGGCTCAGTGCTGGAATGCGTGGCAGAGTGAACAACAAATAGCTGGACTGGACTCTACATAGCCATCCAACTCGACTTCCAGTTTTGCATTTCTTCATTAAAAACAAAAGGAACACAGAAAAGATCCAAAACGCATTCTGCCGCCGGAATGAGGGTGGGGGCGGATGTGGTCTACGATGGCCACGACTATGGCAGTGATGATGCCATGGGCAGTCCCCTGGACTGGCCATTTCTGATAAAGGTACGTACGCATACATATGGGTGGACATGCATGTATGTACATATGTATGTACATACATACATATTTGCAGTGTTGTTTTTTTTATAGGTTAGGTCGCACAATATGCAAAGTGTTAACTGTAAAGAGTACAAGTATTGGTTGTCAGTTCATGGAGGCTGCGTTTATGCCTCATGAGATATCGCGAAAAGTAACAAGAGCGATTTCAGCACAGTTGCTGTTATGCTTTGATGATATTCTCTTGTTGACATTGTTTGCTATAATTTGCATTCACTCTACAATGCATACATATTTACATACATATGTTTGTATGTACACACAAAATGCATAAATGCATAATGTATGCACTATAACGCATGCACAAGGGATAATAATAATACAGTTAGATGCCGCTCTCTTAATTTCACACACAAACAATGCTTCAACCGGCAGTGCATGCGTGCGAAAAAGAGTAAATGAGATATGCATGAGTCAGACGCGTGCTTATGTACAATACATACTATGTACATATGTATGTACATACATAAGTGAGTGGTTAACGGTAAAGTGCTGGTGCCATCGCTGGTGCCACTGGCAATGTGTGTCACGTGTCCTTGATCGAATTACAGTAAGAGTACAAACTGCAGGCCAATGCTTATCTCTATCTCTCTCTCTCTCTCTCTCTTTTACGTTGTAATTAGGGCATCTTGGAGAACCAGACATGTACCCCAACCGCACCGGATACCCTGGCAGCCATACTTTGGGCCATATTCGCGGTTTTCGGTATCGTTTACGCCCTGCTCGGCTACCGCTGCCTTCGGGCAGTGGGCTTCCTAAGCGGACTAATGGTGGGTGCCAATGGGATATTCATACTCCAGGACTTCCAGATCACATTCCTCGGCAAGCCGGCAGACTCGGCATTGGCCATTGTGGCCGGACTGCTGGGCGCCGTACTCGGCTCCACATATCCGGTTGCCTCGGTACTGATCAGTGCCTTTGCCGGAGCCCTTTTGTCCGGTGCCGCAATGGCCGTTTGTGTGGCCACAATGCCGGACAACGAATTTGGGGTAAGTCAAAAACCCAACTCTCGCCCTCATCCTTCATTCTACTCATGTTTCGTTCTTCGATTTTTGCGTTCTCTCCGATTTAGTACCGTGAAATATATGTGGCCGTGGTGGGTGGCGCTGTCATCTGCTCGGTGCTCACTCTGTGCTGTGTCAAATACGTTACTATACTCACCTCCAGCATTGTGGGCACGGCCATGATCATTGGAGCCATCGACTTCTTCATGCACGGCCTGGAGACGATAAACTGGGTAAGTGTCAAGTGCTGCTTCCCCCCTGATCCAACTAAAAGTTGTCCTGCTGCAGATACTCAACATGAGGCCGCATCCGTTGCCGCCGCCGTGCTATGGCGGCCTCCTGATTGCCGCCTGGCCCGTGACCATCGTGCTCAGCATCATGGTGCAGTGCTTCATAACTGCCTGGCGGGTGGATCATCGCAAGCGTGTATACATGCGGCACCACAATCATCCCAACCATCCCCATGCTACGCACTTGCCGCACAGCCAGCAGCAGGCCGGACCGGGCCACGCCCATGCACCCGTAAGGCGCTCACAATCGCGCACTCGCGAGACACGCGAGGAGGCCAGACAGCGCAAGTTCCGCTACCTGTACCAGGTGCGAACGGCACGGGGCGACATCATATCACAGGTGAGTGACACTCGCACATGCACCACTCAGCAGCGAATATCTTGACCATCACTTGACTCTTATTGGCAGAACTTTGTGTCAGCCCTGCAGAAGCGCATTCAGCTAAGTGGCACAGATACGCCATCGGAGCGGTCGATCAAGACCAGCTCGAACGAGCGGAACACCTTCAGAAGCGACCGCACCCACTTCACCACCATCCACGACCCGGACTCGGAGCTGTGCGATAAGATCGAAATTGTCCGTGACATTGGATAACAAACAAGCAATAGCTACATGTAACTATACCCGTAAGGGGGGACTACGGGACTACTGTGGTACTCTGAAAAGGTTCGGACACGGGTCGGGGGATATATCGACGGGGATCGGCGGAGCGAGCGAGCGAATTGAGATCTAGCTGGAACAGCTGGAGAGTACGGTACACAGAAGTGCGGTTACATGTTGAGGCTATATTTCGGGCGCAAAATGCCTTACACTTGGACACGGATATGGAAGCACAAGCCAGAATGGAGTTGTTGTAGAGGCTCCATGAATACACATGGAATATAAACTGATCTTAAAGAATTTTGAAATGGTGAACAATGGCAGTTCAGAGCAGAGATGGGGGAGAGAGAACCCATAACCCTAAACGTACTCCTCTTATTCGTGCACAGCTAGAATTTAAGCCCAAAATCCATACGATAAGTCTCAAATGAGTCGAAACACTTAATGAAATGTTACAACGGAACATATATCTGTGGCATGTATGTAATTCGATTGAAATGAATGAGGAAGGAACGCATTTAGTGTCTGCAATAAGTTGACTTCTGCGGCGAGTGATGAGTGTGATTCACGATGAGTCATAGGTATTTCGTATTCCTGGAACTAAAACTAACTTAACTAAAAACCAAAACAAAAACTAGTTACGCTTCTCCTTCTTCAAATATCGCAATTTACTATTCAGTTAATATCTGTGTTAATATTTATACGATACGATAAACCGAGTTACGAGTTGGAGATATTTATATATCAAGATTGTGGCATTTCGTTCCATTTTAACTATCAAATAGTCCTAAGAACATGTTTGAAACTCCTTCAATTAATTGACAAGAACAAAGTGAAGCCAAGCACAGCAGATAATAAAAAAGAAACTAAACTAAATACAATTTATATAAATATATAATAAAATACCTATTAAGTACAATAAAACAAAAAACAGTGAAGGGAAATATGTAATAGGCTTAAGCACATGTCCTTGTATTACACTATACACCATATACTATAATATATATACATATATATATATATATATATATACATATATACTATGTACGATTACACTGTCCTGTGCAGGCAGTTGCATTTGGATTTTAGACCTGTACAACTGAACGAAAATATATCCACTTAGAGTTAAGATCATATGTAGCTTTAGCAATTGAAATAGCCAAAGTGACGAAGACATTTGGATTGATTGATCGTATGTGAAGGCGGGGAAAAAGCGAAAACCCCATTGAGATAAACCCAGTACAGAACCACTCGTTCAGCCGTCTTAGCATTAGCCATAGGGATAATATTACCTATATTATTATGATCTAAGATCCTTTCAAAACTGCGGTACAAACTAAGAAAAAAAAGAAGAATTCCAATAGATTCAGGCGATCAACGCATGTTGAGGGTATCTACATACGTACGAGTATATTCAATTTTAGTGATATATAAAATGAAAATGCAAACACACAAAAAGCCTTGAAAGACAGTTGACATTGCCAGTCAGAGATACTTATCCATGCATCCATTGTACTTCTACTTCTACATTGAATCAGTGTAATTTGTTTTCCTTTTGTCTGTGTTGATGTTGATCAGATTTCAGTTTCTAGCAATTGCTGCCGTCCGCAATTTGTTGATTTGTTACAACTACTTCTTGATATTTGATCATCCTTTATTGTTCCCCCTGCTTCTGAGTTACTATTGCATTTATGATGGATGTTTACTGGCTTTTAACAGCAATGTCTCATACATACTGACGGATACTGGCGGTGTTGTTGGACACACAGAGGTCGCTTCTGTGGCTCTCTCTCGGCATTTAAGAGAACTCTTGTCAGACAGGGGTTTCCATTTTAGTCTGTAAGAGCACTACCAGCTGCATACTAAAGTAGTGAGAATCTTTAAAGATTTAACAGCCCAAGAAAAACAACAACAAGCACACACACACACACACACACAAGAATAATTACGGAGGCAGAAGGGCCATCAGGGCTATTCTGGTTTTCGATTTCACTTTGAAGTCGCCAATCCGTCTCCGAGTACATACTAGACATAAGATTTACCCTAAGATGGACACTTTTGTAGAGAATAATTTGAATCAATTTCCATTCTCCATGATCTTAACTTAACATCTCTCAAACTACGAGTATCTACGCAAATCTGACAAAGTGAAATCAAAGCTTCGAATGGCCTCCCTCCTGTACACACACACCCTCCTTATAATATTCAAAAAGAATAACAAATACAATAAATAAACCATGCAGGCCAAACAGAATGGATGCGCCTTCTCATTTGGTTGCCAAAATTGAGACTTATCGGAATAAATACTGGGCCAGCACAAGCTTCTATTTTCAGCTATTTGGAATAAAACAAAATCAAAATGGCATCGTTTTTAAATTGCATTTTATTGCGTAGTTTAACATGAAAAGCAAGTAAGTAACTTAAACGTTAATTGTTATTGAACAGATTGAACAATTGTGTTCTTGTGTGCGCTGTGCTGTGCCGTTGCTCGTCAATGCTTTCCACCGCCGAAAAGAAATTATTTTCAGCCAATCAACCATGGCAGCAGGTTTGCCAGTGCTTTTTTGTGTCTTAGTTGTATCTTAACAATTAAATAAATTGTTAAGTTGTGTAAATGATTAGTTTAGTGTGTGAAATATGGAGATATAAATAAATATTCGCTGCAATTGCTGAGATATCCTTGGTCTTGAATGCCACTGGCATGGTTGATTGGCTGTGGTGACCCCGTGCCCTAGGGGTCTTACGTGTATTCAACAATTATATTAAATTGTTAACTTGTGTCAATGTTTAAACATAAAGAGTTTAGTGTGTGCCAGAGATATCCTTGGACTCGTATGTATCAGCGGAATAATTTTTGTTGTGTGTTTTCAATCTAAATTAAAATTAATTTATTAAAAACTACTGACTTTTTGTTTAACTTTATTTTACTTACTCTCCGATTTCGGGAATTCATTGTTGCCGAGTGGAATATACCCAAAGCCAACAGGCAAACAGAGCGTAAAGGCCAGCAGCCAAAAGACTATATGGACATACAAAGAAAAGGAAAATCAGCTGGGGAAAGTACAGCAGGTACTAGCAACCCCAACAGCAGTCAGGTTCCACAACCCTTTGTATGGGTTTGGTTGCTCGTTTTTGTACTTACGCGGCGATGGCCTTTTCCTTGTTGCTCCATGAGGGCCAGAAGCGAAAGTAAAAGTCCAACATTTTGTGTATGGGTCTCATTTTGTAGGAACTGCTTGAAAGTGTAAATGCCTCTGCCCGGTACATGTCGAATGTGAATCAATCAATCAATCAAATAAAATCATATATCAATCACTGCTTGAGAATGGAAGGAATTTCGTTTGCTTTTCCGCATTACAAAAATGTCAGAGCACACTTACGCGTAAAAATTTAATTGCCGAATATTTGTAAATTTTGTATTTGAAAATTGTAAATTGAAAATATTAAATATTAAAATATTCTTTAGAAAAGAAGGAACTGATGGGAACTCGCGAAAACCATTCAACACAATTAATTATTAACCAATTGAAAATATTTTAAACTATGTCCGAAATAATTTTTTTTTCAATTTTAAAGAAATATTTTCTTTTTTACTTCAACTTTTTTTTTTCTTTTTCCGAAATTTTTCGGTTTTCTAAAAAAACTTTGATTTTTTCCGACTCTACAAAAGTAGATGTGTTCTCGACTGCTCTCGGTAGTCAACTGAATATTCTCGGAACAAAATCTAGGCTCCTCAAAACAGGCAAGGGCCGGACGATTTCATGGCCTACTAGTTTCAGTGAAATTTTCTATAAATTTGAATTTATTTCAAAAATTGTTTGATTTCATTCAGGAGATTTCATTTTTGGTGCTTTTCTAAGTTTTCCCAGTCACGCTGCCCATACTCTTATAGTTTTTTGAAGTTATATCCATCGAATTTCTTATAAGGCATGCTGAAGCAAGTGCAAATGTGTGGGCAAAGCCTGAAATGCCAGCGGCCGTGCTGACCGCACTGAACGCCAGGCCACAGCAATGGAGGCCAGGTAGAGGTTATGAAAAAAAAGAACTATCAGGCCTAGGGTCGAGTGCGATCAACCTTTTGACATGGTAAAATCCGTCCCAGAGTTCGAACGGAAACAAGGCGACTGTGTCGCTTGGCGCCAAGCAGCGCTGGCGGTCCTACAAAGTTTTCGAGCCCTATGAGGGCAGCATTAAATGGCAACAGATATCCTACGAAATAAGGTGAAAGGGGCTGCAAGCAATATTTTATCATCTTTTAACACGGTCCTGAATTTTAAGGCCATCCTTAATAGGTTAGATAGCTCATATTCTGACAAAACGCCAGTGAGCGTACTACAGCGGCAGGGAAACCTATCTCTGACAGAGACTATGACGAAATTGAAATTGAGAATGGAGTTTTAGTGAGATCTTTGCTGTGCTGCCACCTATGGGACAAGTAAAAGGGAATTGTGCATTGGTTTTCGGTATTTCGAGCGCAAGGTGTCTCTTCCATCCATGAGAAAAAAGTTCGTTCTGTCCGTGTGGTGTAGTTCCTGGTGGAGTCCTTATAGCGCTACCATTGACATACATGTCAATACATGTATTTAAATAAATAATTTTATTATGTGCATTTTAGGTGCAGCTTGAATGAGTGAAATATGCTTTCATTTTCTTTCGTTTCTTCACAAGTAAATTCCAGTGAAAGCTACAGTTTTGCTCTATTGTGTGGTATCTGCTTCTGTCAAAGTTCTGATTCGATTTATAGCCCGCGACTGTGCCCAGCTGCCAGCTGCCAGCTGCTTTCTGGGTTGTAGATGTTTTTTTGCCAGACTTTCTATTTAATATTTCTGCAACTTTTTAACTTGTATTGGGATACAATTTTCAATTTACTATTCAACTGGTTCAAGCTGCTCCGTTCCCCATCTGTGGAGTCGCATCACTAATCGAACAGCCAGTTCAGGCACTGGCTAGCCCGACCACTGGTTAAAGTTGTAATTCTCGTTGACGGCACAGAGATTCGGATATGTGGGATTCCTGCCCGAGGTGCACTCGGAGGCTGGTGCACCAGCACGGTAGACGGGATTGTTGAGGACATTCGTCACGGCATAGTCGCAGGCCAGCAGCGTGGCCTGCACATTGTTGGCGTCCGTGAATCGGGCGATGGCACAGCCCACGCGGCTGTTGCGCTCATTCACCATCGTCGTGAAGTGCCCAATGGCGCTATTAATGGAGGATTAAGATGGAAAGAAAAACAAAGGGCACAACGGTACGCACGGTCCGCCACGCATTTGATAGTTCTCCATGTCGCCGCTGGTTGCATAACGGTTCTCATCGAACCACGCAGCAATGCGCTGGCGCAGAAAGTCGGCCACGTCCCCGCTGCGTGTGAAGAGAATGCTGAGGTTTTGTCCCGCGTAGCGGTAGGTGTTCGTGTTGCGGCACTCGTCGTGGGCCATGCGGCACTGCAGGGCATTGTAGGCGGCCAGCTGGGCCAGGGTTGGGTCCCAGCTCATGGTGGCCATGTGGACGGCGCTGGGGAAGCCGCTCAGTCCCCCGCCGGCGATCTGGTTGCGGCGCTCATTGTGCAGCTGAAGGATGAGCGGAATTTGGGGGTCTATGGGCACGAACTCGCCACTGCAGCCGCTGACAAAGCGCTGACCCCCCGCCCCGTTCGAGTTGGCTTATCAGTGGAGCACATTTAGGGTATCAAAATGGGTCTGGACCCGTGGGCATGGACACACTAACTTACGCCGCTGTTCTGGCAGGCCACATGTCTGCCGCTGGGGCATAGTTCCGGGTCACAGTAGTTCTGGCCAGCAGCAAGAGGATACAGGACGGCCAGCAGGAAGGCCGGAAACAGCCGGGCAAACGATTGACGGTGTCTCATCACTGGCATTCGGGCATTCATAGATGAATGGAGAGCCCCATGCACTACTCGGTATTTATAGGCAATCCCTTCCCCAATATAAGTGGGTGAATGTTCTATATATGCTGTATATATATACGCTTTAGCGTAAACAACAAAGTGGAACAGTGAATCATCGTTAAGAGCCGAGATGGGTTGGCTTCAATATTTTAGGGTGGCCCCAAATAGCAATTGACTGTTTCAGTTTCTGTTGTCTTCTGTTGTACATTTCGACTTATATTTTATATGAAATTATTTTTAGTTGAAGTTTTTAAGATTGAGCCTTATTTTGTTCCTCCAATCTCTATGTCCACTCTGAAATAACACACTCCTCCTGCTTTCATACAAAATTTGAATTTTTAACGAATTTCATTTTGGAAACAAACAAAAAACAGTGTACCCAGAGAGCATGCACTTGGCCCACCTTGGTCATACTGGGCACGGAGCGAAATATATTGCAAATATATATAAAATATAAAGCGCATCTGAGTACTAAGCCTTAACATGTACAATTATGTACATTGTTTTCACAAAGCTTCTTTTGCTGTAGATTGGTAAGTGTGCCGAACATTGGGCGAATTGTTGATTTATTATTCGGTATATTTACGGTATATTTTGAACATGAGAAGGTATATTTTGCTATATTTTGTTGAGCGTCCTTCGGTATATTTTGTTGATAAGTCCACGGTCACACTGCGAACAACAGCGGCTACGATAAACACAACAGAATTGTTTCACTAACTAAATTCCAAATTCAACTCAATAATGGCAGCAGCAACAGTACCTGGACGTGCGCTTCACTATGTATTCAAGATCGGAGACCGAGCCAAGAACGCCCACTTCTTCCGCCAGGTCCTGGGAATGAAGGTTGGTACCGCTTCTTCTGATTTGATTTGAAAATAAAAGTGTTTGTTGAAAGCTACATCTGTGTGTACGTTATCGCTTCGGGATGCGATACGAGTGCGGTTTTTTTTTATCTGAACAACGCAATTGGTAATTAGTGGCTGCTGACTGACTAATTAGAAGCCCAGATGCCAGATAGCCGTAATGACTCTGTAATTTTGCACTAACCACTAACAAATATTGCTGTTTCCGTCTCTGTCTGTGTCTGGCTTGGTGAAACAGGTTTTGCGTCATGAGGAGTTCAAAGAAGGTTGCGATGCCGAGTGCAATGGGTAAGTCGCTGGCAAGAGGCAGCTAGAGTCAGAGAAAAACTAGTCCCCTAATCCCTTGCAGACCCTATGACAATCGCTGGAGCAAGACCATGGTCGGCTACGGCCCGGAGAGCTCACATTTTGTCATCGAGCTGACATACAACTACGGCGTGACCAGCTACGAGATGGGTAAGCAATCAGCAGCAAAACTTGTGCCGTCATTGAGTTGCCAGCAATCTGTAATCGACAATCTTCCCACAGGTAACGATTTCGGCGGCGTCACCATCCACTCCACCGAGATATTGTCGCGCGCCGCCCAGCACTCGTATCCAATTGAGAAGGCGGATGGGAATGGCAGTGTGCTCACCTCTCCCGACGGCTACAAGTTCTATGTGATCGACCAGGCCCCGTCATCGGCCAACGCCGATCCTTTGAAGTCGGTGGAGCTGCATGTGAGCAATCTGGCGGCCTCGCGCAACTACTGGCAGCAGCTGCTCCAGATGAAAATACTAGCAGAGACCAAGCAGACCCTGTTGCTGACCTATGGCGGCAATCAGGCGTCGCTTCAGCTCACCCAGATCACGGATGCACTCAATCGGGCCAAGGCCTATGGACGGATTGCCTTCGCAGTGCCCTCGGCCAACCAACCGCCGCTGCACGAAGCAGTGAAGGCAGCCGGCGGCACTATCCTGAAGCCGCTTATCACCCTGGATACGCCCGGCAAGGCCACCGTATCAGTGCTAATTCTGGCCGATCCCGATGGTCATGAGATCTGCTTTGTGGATGAGGAGGGTTTCAGCCAGCTCTCCCAGGTGGAGCCCGATGGCGAGCAGCGGCTGGACAAGTACATTGCCAAGGATCCCTTCCAGCCAAAGTGATGCCTGCTGCTCTCTGACATTTGCAGCATTTGTACATAAGATACGATTTTTTTTTCGGACCTAATTGCGGATAAAAAAGTTGATATTTTCCATGCACATTTTTTTTTTTGGCGATTGTTGACGTTTTTCTGAAACGCAAGGCGTGAAAACGAACAATAAATAGCAATAGAAAGACAAAATAATGATCGGAAATAACATTAGCATAGGTACAAATATAAGAAGGGCACGGGAAATGCTTCCTTTGCATCCACGTTTGGTGTCTCTTAGGATGCTCAATATCCAGCTGTAAAGAGTCTTAAGGATTTGCTCATTCAGTTGGAATCCATGGCATCCAACGGCCCATAGTGTCGCCTGTCCCTTCACGCACTGTACAATGGGCAATACATTTCCATTGCCTCCGATCAACTCTTGCTGCGCCTGCACCGAATTTTCATTCATTTTCATTCAAGCTCTTTACGTTAAACAAAATCGTTTCTTTTATTTAACTTTTTAGGTTTTTATTGTTTTTTTTTATATATTTTTCTTAGTTGCTTTTTACTTTTCTGACCATTGCAATGCAAAATCCGAAGACAATTAAGATGGAACCAGCATTGGTCGCGCCCCCGGGTAAGCTTTTGCCACCACAGAAGCCCTGGGAGATGTTCGACTGGCCGGAGGAGCAGCGACGTAACATCCACCGGAGCTGGGGCAGTGTCTTTGCCAATGCCCGGATGGATACATCGGCGCAGAAGTATTTCGACAAGTGCATCGATGAACATCATGGCCAGGATTTCAGGACGCTGCAGCTGAGGAGCAAGTTCAATCGGTCGGTGGCACGGGCGGAGGCGGCACTGCTTGACAGCACAAGGGCGGCCCAGGTGCTGGGGCCGGACGATGTGCACACTCAACTGGCGGTGGCGGATGCGCTGTACGACCTCAATCGCTTCGAGACGAACAAGTTGCTGCTGAACGACAATGTGCGCCGACATGTGGGCACCTCCATGGAGCCGTTCGAGAAGCGCTTGATGGTGGTTAACGAGAACTTCAAGGACAGCCTGGGCGATGGCCTGGCCAGCTTCTTCATGAATAAATCGAGCAGCCTGAAAGCGTTCTACGAGCAGAAGTCGGTGGGAGGGGAGCTGGTGCCAAAGGACAGGCGGCCGCACTGGAAGATCATCAGGCAGCAGCAGCAATGCGATGTCCAGAGCGTTCAGGAGGCGGAAACGGAAATACTCTCGCCCCTGGAGCAGGCCCGACGGCGTCGCAAAACCAAGATATTTTATCAGAACTATCTACACGGCTCCTGGAAGGACTTCCTCTTCTTTAAGACCCTGCGCCAGAATCCCAATTTACTGCTCGACCAGTACTTTGGCTCATCGCCGGAGCGGGAACAGTATCTGGAGAACTCTTTCCAGCGCATAAAGACCTTCACACGGATGCTGCACGCCCGCAGTCCCCTGTACAATGACGTACCGCAGGAGAATCGCAATTTCAAGATGTCGCAACGCTTCCGCGACGAGAGCTTATTTCGCATCCAGTACCAAACGCGCCGGAACATGCACAGCATTCTGCGCACGATCCGTTTCCTGAGGCGGCACGATGATCTGGCGGTAAGTGAGCGATCCTCGCGCTGCCCAATCCAGCTTCATTCTCTGCCTTTTGTCTCAGCGTCTGCGTAAATTCGTGGAAGATGTGATGGGCAACTATGTGAGCGTCAAAACGAGTCGTATAATGCCTTGGAAGACGGAATTCACGAACGAGGTGTACAACCATTTGGCCCTGAGCCTGAGCGAGGGCTACCGCCTGCCGCCCACACGTGTCACGCCATACAACAAGAATGCCATGTGCATGATGCTGAATGTGCCGGCGATCAAGCCGCTCGAGCGAGCAGTCTATGTGTTCGGGGATCGATCATCCTACGGGTATCCAGTGCATGACAGACACAAATCGTGAGCACAGCGTAGGGCGATGTGATGTCATTATAGTGATGTTTCATCTCTTTCTTTTGTAGACAATCCCTACAGCACCTGGAGCAGCGTCTGTTCTTTGCCAAGCTGCCGATCGAGCGCGCTTATTTGCTGCATGAGATAGCCGATCATCATGTGCAACATAATCACTTTGTGCAGTGCCTGTCGTATGGCCAGCAGGCCATCGAGGAGGCCAAGCGCTGCAACAGCAAGATCTGGCAGTTCCTCAGCACGATGCTGCTGGCCAAGGCGCATGCCGTACTCCACAAGTATGAGCGGCAAACGGAGGTGCTCAATGCCGCCTATCAGCTTGCCGCAGATCTGAAGAATCCGCGGCTCTGCACCTTCATCGAGCTGTGTCGCATGCTCAACAAGGACTACATCACCCTGCGCAAGATGTCCCAGCTGGGGGCCAGCAAACGCCTGCGCTCCAAGCAGGACAATCGCTCGAGTACCATCAGTACCATCACGCCACAGATCTCGTCCACCAACCTGTCGCTGCTCCAACCCCGCACCGAGCACGAAACGAAGGCCTGGAGGGGACTAAAATAAAAATTCGGACTGGCTCTGATGAACCAGGGGCTCAAAGGCCAAGAACTGTCCTGAACTGTTCAGTGCCTGGCATTTGACCCCCTGGCATCGGACCGGCGAGACTGACCCTCGAGCCTCAGAAGATTTCAATTGGGAAATATCTGCCATACCTGCCATAACAAAAGCCAAATTATTTTATTTATAATCATCATAAGAAATACGTAAAATGTTCAAAAATCGTATGAATGTACAACAGACATTGTAATATATACAGACAATTATTTGTAATTCTTTTAGCTATAAATACCTAAGAATAATATTGCTTATCCTTAGCGGTCAGATAATATAACAGTAAGAGGCTTACTTGCCCTTCGAATAACTAAAACCGACTACGACCTTTTGCGCAGACTTTCCTCCTTGTTAGAATATTCAAATCCAAATAAATCCAAAAAATATGTTTCACTTAGCAAGAGATTGGCAAGAGAATTGCACGAACTTTACAGATACGTTTAAATATTTTATTAATTATGAAATTAAGAAACCCTGGAAATATGTAAGTAGTGCCAATAATAATAATAAACTAATTAAGTTTTTCTGAATAAAATTCGAACAATAAATATTTTACCTACACATTTCTAATTCTGTCTTTTTTTTTTGAAGCGATGTCAAACTGAGAGTCGCACATAATTTATATTTCCTTCTTTAATTTTCAGCAATATGCAGCTTTTAGCAGGACAGGAGCACAATATGCCAATGGAAAAACCAATCAATAAGCCATAATCCCTCTTCAAGGCCAATACATACACATGTACACATATGCAAAAGCAAATGACACCAAAACTGGGCTTGACTAAAAAAAAACGAAATGGAACGAGAAGGGACGTGTGAGACGCTTCTTACGCGTCACAACTTTTATACCCGGCACTCAGTATTACATCTGCCACTTAGCGGTTATTTGTCAAATTTTACATTTGTTCTTCATCTGTCATCTACATCAACAACACTACTCACGCCAACACGCTCCTTTAGCTCGCCACCCTCCCCTAGAAACACACACTGCAGAGTCAGGGCAGAGTCGCGGCAGAGGCAGCGGCAGAGACGTGTCAGGGGCAGAGGCCAATAAACTGAAGTATCTTTTGGGGGCTGCTTTTGCTCTCAAAAGTATAGCATAATTTCAGGCTGAAAAGTTCCCAATTACAAAATAGCGTAGGACAGCCATATCCTGCAGTCCTTGTGGTCCTTGATGGACTCAAGCGATACAGGAGACTCGTACCTCCGCCAGGAGGCATGCCATGTCCTGATCCGACAGGAAACAGCCGAGTTATAGCGTTGAAGGGGATTATATAGAAAAACAATATTCAAATGGCATTATCCTTAATGTCCTAGCTCCCGAAGTGATCCGGGACATTTTCCCGATCCCGAGGAGGCGTGACATGTCCTTTTTCGACAGGAAACAGCTGAGCTATAGCCTTGTAGAGATTAAAAAGAAAAAACAACGTGAAAATGGCATTATCCTTAATGACCTTGCACATGTAACTACACAAAAAAAGTCCATAATTTTGTACAGTAATTATTTTTTGCTACATCGAAAACTGAACGAAAATTAAAAATTGGAAGCGAAGAAAAAAATTGTTTTTCACACTTTTGAATTATTTATGATGAGCGGAAAATGCAATTGCACTTGACTTCAATTTAGCCAATAGCCTGCCGCCCATAGTTGGGTTTGAGCCCTGTGCCCGGGCTCTCTCCCCACACCCCCCTCCGTTCACCAGCAGTCGCCTGACCTCGCCCAACTAAAAACTACGATTTGCATATTTTGTTGTGGAAATTTGTTGTTTTCGTTGTCAGCATTGAATTGTCGCATTTTTGCCCCGAGACTGGGGTTTTGTTACTGGGTCTGGGTGGCTCAGTGGCTGAGCTGGGGGCTGGGAAATGGGCCTAAAGGAAAAATTACATTTTATTTTGTCGCGTCAAAAAAATAGCAAAAATAACTGAAACGATATAGAAGTAATGGGACGAAGCTTCAAATACACTGAAGGGTACGTATCAGACCAAAGTACGAGTAAGTGAGAAACTCTGAAGGGTTTAGGGAATATTTCAGCACAAAACCTAGAGTATTTGAAGTAGGAATGGTAGTGCCCTTGGAAACTCTTTAAATAGGAAACTGAAAGCTTGCAGAGTTATCTGAAAATATTGAAAACTTTTACGCATTTTAAATCTACTATAAAGTGTTCAAAATATGTTGGAATTGATATCTTCTCATTGCAAAACTTAAGTCAGAGCTGACTTAAGGGATACATAAAAGCAGAATTGAAAGTTGCAGGATGCTATCTATGGAATAATTGGGAATACCCATAGTTAGTGTATGGGAAAACATTCAAAATATGCAAAAGAGCAAATGCGTCAATAAATGCAACGACAACAAATGTTTTATTGTGTCAATGCTGGCCCAGAAGAGCAGACGAGTGGTTGGTGGTGGCACCAAGTCCCAAGTGGCCAAAACAAATGCAGAGCCCGAGTCTAGCTACATTGTGGCACATGGCATACATACTATTTACTCGTGCCCCTGCCCCTGCCCGTGCCCATTCTCGTGGTCGTCGTACTCTTACTCCTATTTGCAGCTCATTATGCCAGTTGCCATTAAAAGTGAAAGAGAAACCCCCCCTGCCCAAGGACCTATCATTCCCCCTGGTCCCCTGCACTGCGAGAAATTGCCAGAGGTATGCCGCCCTGCCTCTGCCTCTGCCCCTGCTTCTGCCCCTGCCTCTGCACCTGCTCTGCCATATCGTGCCTCACCTTGCACTTCAATCAGACTTGGAGGCAATCAACAAGCTCCCTCCTCCGGTTCCGAGGTTCGAGGCTTGAGGCTCCGTTTATGCAGCAGTCGTAGAAGGAGCACCCGACAGAGAACCTTATTTGCCAAATTGAGGTCAGCACAAGAAGGTCGCGATAACAGCGCAAATAATTGGTAACGGCAGCAGCAGTGGGGCAACACAGCAACCAAAAAGGAAACCAAATTGCATTGAACGTTAGGGTTCCATTTTGGTCTGGTCTCGCTCCGGCTGGTGTTTGTTCTGGTTTCGGCTTTGGGCTGGGTTGGGTTTGGGTTTGGGGCTTTGCTCTGGTTTTCTGTGCTGTTCTGGGTGGCATCGGTGGCTCGGGGCGGTGGGTCAACTGCAAGTCATTTCAAATTCAAACTAGCTTAAATACTTAGAGCCTTTGTTGCTTCTGTTCACATTCAGTTTGGAATAGCAGATGACTGACTCAGGGGAGAGGCGTGCGGTAGTTTCACTTGCCTGTGGAATGTGTGAAAAATTGTTTTGTTGTGTGTCTGTGTGTGTGTGTGTGTGTGTGTGTGCTTGTGCTTATAATTTCAAGCTGGATTCATGCCTTCCTACCTAGAACCTCGTACTTCTACTTGACTTTTCATTTTTATCCAATCCGCCCTCGTTTCGATTCTGGCAGTTTTCTTACCCCACAAAAACAGCGCTTGGTGTTCCAAGTTGCAGATTTTTGCTGTTGCTGCTGAAGTTTGAGTGTTCTTCATGGCTGAAATTTGTTCGCTGTTTGTTAATGATTTTGATGTGCTTTCTTTTTGTGGTAGTGAAAATTGTCTCCCATATTGCTGTTGATGATGAGACTTTTGCAGTTGAATTGGAGTTGTTGTTGATTGGATTACAAATTAGTTTATGGCAACCTTCCTGGGAATTCTCTTGGGAAAGTTTTGTTGGATGGGCGTAGGCATGTTTGGGTATGCCCCATTTGAAAGCTTTAAAGATGTGACAACAATTTGAGAGTGTCACAAATTTAATGGCCAGTATCTGATTACAATTTTAGTTCAAGTCGCGACTAAACTTTTCTTTTCCTTTCGCTCTTCCCACCACATGCCACGCCACGCTAGTTCAACTTTGTGAACTTTTCTCGCTCTGTAACTCTCTGTGTTGCTGGTATTGGGGTTTTTTGGTGCTGGTGTTGGTGTTGGTGCTCCTTGGTGGGATGTTGCTCGGCTGGTTGTGCTTGGGTGTGCACTGGTGTTTGCTAGTGTGATGGCGTTACTGCGCTGCCATTCGCAACTAATTTACGACTGCCCATCGTTGCGCTGGAGAAAGACTCTCCAAAGACTGCAGCAATTGTCGGCCAATCCCTGGCAACACCCTCTGCACTACCAGCCCTTTCCCACCGCCTGCACCGCTCCGTGCACCACAAAGTTAAATGAATGTGGCGGCCAGCGAAATATGCTACAAGTAAACCATGAAAATAAATGCCCAAAAAAAAGAAGGAAAACAAAATTTAACTACAAAATATATACTATGTACCCATACCCACACATACACATTTAGTAGGGCGTTGCGGGGGGCGTGGCCGCACTAAGTGTCCCCAATAGGGCATGCAATGCATTAGGGCAACGGAAAAGCAAAGCGAAGAGAGAGAGAGAGAGAGAGGGCGAGGAGAGGGAGAGCCCAAACCTGACCAAAAAAGCGCCCATCCAGAGATGACGACGAATGCCGGTACGATGACCTCAAAATACACAATCAATGGAGGAGGAAGAGGAATCGGAGGAGGTGGGGCCATCATGGAGGGGCAGCATGTGGATGCGGACCCCACCAAGGTGCCATTAGAGCCATTAGGATTTGGCAACTTGAGCCGATGACGAGGCCGATGATGATGATGATGATGCAGCAAAACTAATAAAATTAAATTATTATGTAAAATGCAAATAAAATAATATGCAAATCGAATTTCACCACTCCGCCGGCTGTCCATAACCATTCCCTCTATTGAGTATCCGTATCCATTGCATGTTTTGGTTGTGTGGTGGGGAGGCCATGAGTAATCACAGACGCAAAGCCAAAAACAAGGCAAATAAACACATAAATAAATCAAAAATGGACTACGACAAATCTCGGTTGGCCGACACTGAAGAAGCCGCAAACGTAGCAGACGGACGGACAGATACGGACAGCGAAGAGCATTAAAATATGGCCAATAATAACGGCAAATTTCCATGTGATAGATCCCATCCCATCCCCCACTCTCTTAGACCGCACCCTTAAACAACTGCTGCAACCACACGCCACGATAGAGTCTGTCCCCTGCCTTGGCTGGACATAAATGTGTAATACGAGACGGAATGATCAGGAGTGGGAGTTGAGACCCGGGAAGGACTAACAGGGAGTCGATTGCGGGATACCCCATGGAAATTCTTGTAATTTGTACAATATTTTATATGATCTATTTCGGATTTACAAGATACAGGCCTAAGCAAAACTATCCGTTTGCAGGAAAGTTCCACGGCATAATTATGAATTCCATAATACCATAGCTATTTTTATATCTGATTCTTATATTAACCTTACAATCACCTCCACTTGCTACCCTCTCGAATAATCGTTTCCAACTTTTTTCTGTACAATTTTTTCTGCTTTTTTTGTTGGAGCGGGAAATCTGTGAAAGCCAAAGCCGAAAAAATTCGACTCGTGCAAACACACAGAGAGAGAGATAGACACACATAGAATCAGAGACATTTTCGTAATCAACATAAAATCCAATCATCCGTCATGGACAGCAGCAGCAGCCGAGGCAGCAGTAGCGGCAAAGGGCTGACTGTCCCTTCCGCACAGTGTCCACTGCCCGCAACCCACCCCATCAACCCCTCCCCACTGTTAGTTCTGGCCTTTAAAAATGCCAAAACCGAAAATTTTGATTTATGAGCTACAAGAAGATGGAGAAAGCAGCAGCCAACTGAAAGCCAAGGAAAATCATAAGAAGTAGAAGTTGAAGAAAGCACAACCCAAGAAAAGTAAACGAGAAGGCAGGAGGACGGCCAGCTTTTTGGTGCCACGAAGTTTTTAATACACTTGAGGAGATTCACTTGATTGTTTATCATGTGAGTGGACCTCTGACAATGCTACTGCCATTTGATATTGAGATCCAATCGAATCTTTTCGATTGCGAGCTCCGGATCAGGAATATAAATATTGGTAGATGTACTCTATAAGTAGATAGTCTATAAGGTTAATCGTGTGCTGGCACAAAATCATTATACTCTTTGTTTCGCAAGGGTATGGCAATTATGTGTGTAAGTATATGTGTATGGGGGGGTCTCATTTATAACGCGCTTAAATCTAATACGCGGACAGTGGTACTCACTGCGTGAGTAAAAGAGATAGTGCGATGGTGGGTATGGCAAGGCGCGGGCGGGGGAGGGTTCGCCAGAGAGTGCGGTGTTGGGTTTCTTTTGGCCGAGTCTCTCTCTCTCTCTCTCTGTCTCGTTGTCTTCCGCATCCGGCAAACGTGCGTAAAGCGACGCGTGTCCGCTTTATGATTAATATGCGCGACAAAACACAGAAAATACACGATAAATGCAAAGAAGACAAGAGAATGGCAAAAAACGCAGTGGCGGAGTGGCGGAGAAGCGGAGATGGGTGGGAGAACAGCACAAAATTCACCGTTTGACACGCAGCAGCCAAACGAAGAAGAGAGGAAATACAAATCCCAGACACAGGCACAGACGGGATTGCCATCCCACACTGCCGGATCTCTGATGACCAGTTGGCGGCAGCAAACAACGGTAACGATGGAGCTTTCGCTGGCATTGACACTCCGCTCCGGGGCTGGCTGTGAGCCGGCATGGAATGCGTTCCGGCATCGAGCTGGCTGGACTGGCAGCAGGCGGAAGGAAGCGCGCAGCAAGCGGCACTGTGTGCCAGCAGTGAAAGTGAATAAAAAAGTGTCGGAATGTCCACGATACAGAAAAACAAGATAGTGCAAGGCGCAACATCGTGATTTCCACTGCATCAAGTACATCTAGCTTTAATAATTCAGTGGAAATTTAACAAATTATGGTAAAAGCCAGTTGGACGGGAACCTTTACCTTCGATGCTCTACCCTTACCTTTTACTTTTGTATAATAGTAGCAGACTGTAACACAATCATGGTCCCAGATAAATACAAACCTACACATGATCCATAACAATTTGTTAACGCTTTATCCAATTTCGGAGAATTATCTTAAGCGCAAATCTCTCTTGGACACGGACTTGGAATTGCTGTTGCTGTTGACTTCCATTTATGGTCCCATCAGGCTGGCTTTCATTGCGCTTGAGAGAGCACTTCGCTCCCTCCCTTTCTCCCTTTCTCCCTCTCTCTTTCTCCCTTTCGCTCCTGTCTCTGTCGCTGGTGGTGACCTCTTGCACTTGCTGTCGTTGCTTGCTTTTGTGCCTTTGTGCGGCTGCTTGTCTGGACAAAGGAAATCGGTGGAATGGAGGTGCCTGATGGCTGGTGTGCCGGCTGTAGCGGGGCGTTTCCAAAAAAGGAAAGCTTGGGGAAAGCAAAGAGAGGGAAAATGAAAATGATAACGACAAACAAACAAATTAGCACAACTACCGCAGTAGCATTTGTGGGTCTCCATCTGCATCTCCATCTCCAGCTCCATCTCCGTTTCTCTTCTCTATCCACAGACAACAGTCCGCACCCACTATCACAGCTCTGCTCTTTCCTTTGGCTTCTCTGTTTAGGTGTTGCTCCCCTTTCTCGTCCCTCTTGTCCGTATGTGTGTGTGCGGCTGTGGCAAAGTGGCACACTAACACCCATTTGCTCACCTTTCAGCCTGGCACAGTCCTCGCACCCCTCTCATTCTGTGTCTGTGTGTGTGTGTCTCTCTCTCTCGCTTTTGGTGTGTCTCCGGCATAACTTTATCGCCTGCATGTCATATTCCATATTCCATTGTACTATTTGCTGTCATACGTAATGAAAAGGAGCGCACATTTGTTAAAGAGCAAACGAGCGCGCAAATGAACGTGCGAACTGACCCAGGAACAGGACCAGGCCCAAGCCCGGGCTTGAGGTTTCCTCACCCTCACCCTCACACACACCATCGTTTCCATCATCCATTCCCTGACCCAGAGATGGTGCAGTGAGCAGTCACCAAAAGGCAAATAGATAACAGTTTGTAATATTGTATAAATATAAAACAAATAATTACCATTTATCGATCGAAAGAAAGCCAAATTAAATATGCCCAAAGCCCTTAAGATGTAACTCTACTAATAGTGTGTACATTTCCGCTGGAATGTATGCGATCAAAAGTGATCAAACGTTGTATCTAAGAGTAGAATTCTACGGACTCTAGAGTACTGATCATAAGAGAGCTCTTAGAAGGCACATTTTGTTTGGCAAAGAGAACTCCTTCTGCCATGGGTTAGTTCTATGAGTTATGCGCAGCTGAATGCTGTAAAGAAATAATTTATATTTATATTTTATCGTGTCACGAGCTCCCCTCTGTGCCCAGAGCCTGCTGCTGATGTTCGTTCGTGTCCTGTGTCCTTTTTTTTCTGTGTCCTATTCCTTACCAGCCGCGTCCCAGCCCGATTCGACCCCGACCCGACCCGACCCGCTCTGTACTTTTCTGTTCTGTTCGGTTCGGTTCTGTTCTGCACTGTTCTGCTGCTTGTTGTTTTGGCCAGTGCGGTCAGCTCCGCACCCAGTTGCCACCTTGCCACAACGCCCAGCCACTGCCGCTGCACCTTGCCCCCTTTTGCATTTCTTGTGCCCGTTTTTGCACCTTTTGTTGTGCTATTTTATTTTTGTTTTTTTTTTCTGCTTCTTTTGCAGCCCACAAATACCCTTACATATTAGAACTCACACATGCACGGCAAGGGGCAAGGGGTACATGTGTACATACATACCTTTGGCAGAGATTGGACAGGAGCGGAGCGAGCGGATGGTGTGGTGTGGACAGAGGACAGAGGACGAGGTGGGAAAGGGAAACGCTTTCACTTGGCCATCACGTACGGCAAACATACGAATAACATCGCTTCGGTCGAGAGTTTTTGGTTTCGGAATCGGCATGGCCTCTCTCGGTCCCTTGGTCTCTCGGAATGCTTTCTGGCTACTGGCTACTGGCTACTGGTACTGGCTCTGGTCTGGCCTGCTCTGGACACTTCTGGGCCCCACTGTGCGCACAGTGGCAGCAAAAGTGCAAATGTCATTCGATGCCTGCCGCATTTAAAGTATTACGGAATTAACATTTCTTTGTGTTGCGCCTCTGCTACTTTCTTCCCTCTCCTTTTGTTGTTGTTGTTGCATATAAGGAGGCAACTCCCCCTGCTCCCCTTACTTCACTCTCCTTCTGAGTCAGCGTGTGTGTGTGTGTGTGTGTGTGTGTGTGTGTACAAAAATTGTGCTTCCTTTTGTGCCGTCGCTTCACATTTTTCATTAGTTTAGTGGGTTTGTGGCACATGACAGTCACAGTCGGGCCGGGCCAGGCCGGCAGGGGCAGACACAGGCGATGCAAGCCCAAGCCAAGGAGCAGCCATCGCCCAGGACTCCACACAGTGCAACAGAGAGACAGAGAGAGAGAGAGAGAGGAGTGTAAAAGAGATGCAGATGGAGAGAGAGAGTGAGAGAAAGGGAAGACTAACCAACAGCTAACGATGCGCGCTGTTCATGCCTCAGTCTCAGAGTCTCAGTCTCTTGGTGGCGTGGCCTTTTGCCTCTTACTTTTACATACCCTAACCCCGTGTGGCCCAAAGAGGCTCACTGAAGGCACACAAAAACGAGTCCTGGAATTAAGAGAATTAATAATAGATCCATTCAATAGATCCAGCGATAGTCATCCCTGTTGATAACAAACATTTGGGACATATTTAATGTGTAATAGAAAATAAAAATATAAATTACTCTGCTGCCAAAAGCTGCGAGAGTCCAGAAGGTTGATTCCACCCAGGACCATACCACATACAATTTCCAAACAAATTAGTTTCCAAAGCCAAACTTGCACCTTCTAGCTGATAACTCCTAAACTCTAGAGTCTAGACGTTGAATTTGGAATAGAGCATTTGCTGGGTCGCCTGTGCACTTGTCGCCTTGTCGACATATTAGGGGTGGACGGGGGGAATGGGAAATACACTCTTAAGCCTTGCGTGGTTGTTGCCGTTGTATTATTTCACTCTTTGACTTCTGTTTTCTTCTGTGCTGCATATTTTGAAAATGATTCAAATTTGTGCCGATGCGGGGAGAGGAGAAAAAAGTAGAAGAAAATAACGAAATTGTTGGGCCTAATTCAAAGTGGAGCAACTTACCATGCAGATGGATATACCCGTACGTAGAAGGCCTTTGGGTCTTAAGAGCCTTTAACTTCGAGCAGCTGGCAGGGCCACCAGGCTACTGAAGAGATTTCCGATGTCATCCAGAGGTCACCACGACGTTCCATTCGGCGTGATCGCATATTTTCAAATGCTTTGCGATGCCATCTCTTGAGTGCCGGTAGCCGGTAGGAGAGGGTAGCTCGAGCATTTAATTGTTTTCTAGTAGCACCTCGAAGTGTCCGTTGTCCAGACTTCCTGTGAAGCGCAAACGCCTCACCCGATTTTCTGGAGAGCCCTCTCGAAAATAGAATACTCCATTGCGAAATACCTCGAAGGAAATGGGATACATGGCACCGGTGGCAGTTGGCTCACTAATTGATATAAATAATACGTATAATTACTTTAAAGCGTTTAAAGACTAAAAACATATTTGCAGCAAATGATATGTTCTAAAAACATATTAACACTTCATTTATTTATCTTCAAAATGGTTCTCATGTCATTTTCCTGAGTGTAGAACTGGACACAAACTTATTTGCTTCTATTATTTATAAAAGGTTTTAAAAGATGTAACAATTTATTTATATTAAACAGTACACTGTCCTACAGCTCGTTCCAGGCTTTGGTTATAAGGAACCTCAATCTATGGTCTGTCTCAATGATGGAAAACAGTTGATTATCCTTAAATCAAATACCGAATAGTCTCTGTAAAGGAGTCCGAAGCACTTGATACGTGTCCCAGCCAATTGTATTGGTAACCCAACCAGCAGCTCCTATCATCTCTCTCAGCCCAGCCTCACTATCCTTGACCTGTGCATGTGAGGACCATGTTGCTGTCCTTCCATCTGTCGGTTCGACTCGGATCAAAGTAGCTCCCAATGCGACAACTTCAACTTCACATAAACAATTGCTTAGCCAAACACTCACTTACTGCTTGCTGGCCCGGGGATCCCATTCCGGATTTCGTATTCCGTATTCCGGATTCCGGACAGATGCCGCAGATGACACACAGAAGGACACAGGACAGGACAGGAGAGGAGAGGAGAGAGCAGAACACAAGAGTGAGGTCTAAGCAGATCCTTTGGCCAATCGAGAAGAGGGGAATATGTTTTTTGTTACGTATATTGATTCATAAATATTTCAATACACATCGAACACTCGGCGAGTGGAGGCACACCGAGGGTGCGGGTGCGGGTGTGGGTGTGGGTGTGCGGGTTGCGCGAGGAGAGCATGGCAACCAATTTCAATGAATATATCAAACAACTATAAAAATGCCGCAAAGTGTTTTCTTTTGGCCCGGAGCTTACCTTGAGATTTTTCCCTATGCCACGGCATCTTTCTCTTTCTCACTCCATCACTCTTCCGCTTCCGCTCCCGCTCCCGCTCCCTCTTCCCGCTAATGCTTATCGGCATCAACAGTTAAAGAAGATATTCATTTTTTTTTTCATTCTGAATTTTCATTTTTATTTATTTGCGCATATTTGATTTGGCCCCAAACGCAAAAGAAAAGAACAAGAGCGAATGGACGGACCTCCGCTATAAAGGCGAAGATCCGAATACACTGGAAATAACAGTCAAGTCCCATGGGATCTACGCAGAAAATATGATGGTTATATATTGATGGAGATGCTGGTGAAAAGATAAAATGGATGCTTGAGGTGTTGCCTGCATTTATCTTCGTACATTTGTGGGGTTTTTATATTTTAAATATTTGAAGAGACTCTTACAGCATTCGTCGCCAGGAAACGTTAGTTCAAGTCATTTAAAATCTGAGGAACTGACTAGGGCACAGGCCCGAATAGCTGATATTTGATTTAGGATTAGGCAGGAATGATTACCCTTGCGAGAGGCGAGGACGAGACCAACTTTCGGCCCTAATTGGGGACACCCTGTGCCAGGGTGAGTGTATTTTGGGGGAAAGAGTTTTTTTGGTTGGTTCGCTCGCCAGCAGGCCACTTCAGCTGCAGGATGCTTATGGCTTTTTATGTGCCTTGTTAGGGATGCTCCTGGCTCCGTCGTCGTCGTCGTCTCCTGTTTCTCCTGCCGCATCCTTGAGCATTGAGCCAGCATTTTGAAGTAGGCGTGTGTCCGAGTGTATCTATAATGTGCAGCCGTCCTGCGTCCCGTCCCGTCTCCTGCCCGAACTGTCTCTGCCAATAAAAAAAGGACGGACACAGGCATTCAGATTTGGATTTAGATTCCCGCCTGCTTACGGCTTACACACAGTTATAAAGCATACATATAACTGGTCTACTCCTCGGGCACCTCTCGCCTATTGCCTTGCCGCCTGCCCGCCTATCCGCCGCTTTTGTCTCTCTCTCTCTCTCTCTCTATCTTGTCTGATTTAAATATCTCCTTGGAGGAGTCGGTGGTCGGTAGTCGGAGCTGGAACCGGAGTTGGATTTGGTATTTGCCATTGGGGGGGACACTGGGTACTGGGGACTAGGGGTTATGCTAAATATTTATGCATGACTGCTTTTCTGTGACATCAAATAAATCACTTTTATAGTTTTTAGGGTTTGGAGTTTCTCAATATTCTTTTGCTAGTTTTTTGTGTGGTGTTGTTGTTGTTGTTGTTGTTTTTGGGAGCAGGAGGCTGTGCGGAATGGCCGGACGGAGGGGGAAATAGCCATATTTATTGAGTTGAACAAATTGGTAGACACAATTTGCATATATGTATGCAATCCGATACCGCCGATGCCACCGATTGAAGGGCAAACACAACGCCAACTTTATTTAACCCTTAAAGACAAGCCACTCATCGGATCATGTGGCATCATCCGCAGTTGCAGATGCATACATAAATATGTGGATGGAGGAACGGACAACCACACACACACACACACAAATACATAGATTGACGAACGGATGGTTAGGTTGATTCATTCCAGTCTGTACCTGCTGCTGGCTGTCCATCAGACTGGCAGGCAGGCAGGCAGGCAGGCAGCACTCGTCGTCAGTGCAACGCTGGGAATCCTTGACACTTGACCGAAAACATCAAATCCCCATTAAGCCATGGGGCAGCAGGCGATAGGTAGTGGCAGAGCGACAAGTACAGCATAGAGCCCTAGGGATGCCTGGCGGAGGCCGAGCAGCACGGGCACGGGGCAGCAGGTGGGGAGACGAATAAATGGCCCAAACCTCAAAGCAATGACAGCCACCGAACATCAACAGGATGTGCAACTCGAGGAGCTTCCATTTGTGACGCAATCGATGCATCAAGCATCATTTCGACCTGTGGATGTAAATATGTACATTTGTACCCATTTACATATGTATTTATGTAAATATGTATTTCTGATCAGCCTCAGAGTCGGGCTCAGCCTGATGACTCTATTCAGTCAGGTTCTTATGGCTAAGAATCAACCATCTTTGAGCACTTCTTAATTCTTAATGCAGTACTATGTATGCATATCGTGTGGCCTATGTACATTGGATGTACATACTTGTATGTATAATTTCTACATTCTGCAACTGCCGGGGAAAATATGTGTTCCTCTGCCAATTAAACTTAAACTGTAAGCTTAAACTTTATTTATTTAATTCAATTTGAAACAATTTCTGGCTGATTATTTTCCTTTTTTTTCTTACTTTCCAATGTTTTAAACTAATTGTGTGTGGAATGTTGTGTGAAGATATATTTGAATTATTCCTCAGAACCAATGGAAATATTTCCTTGATCAGTTTTGCATCCAATAACTTCGATTTTAGCCCCAAACAGCAGTGTGCAGAGTAAGGAGGGGGGCCTGCAACTGGGATTGGTTTGGGGAAACACCTCTTGCAACATGCCGCAAGCCGGCAAACTGCAAAACTTAACAGCAGCAGCGCTGTCGGCGTTGCGTCAGCAGCACAGTCACGTCACAAACGAAAGCTCCGAGTCGGGCAGAGAGAGAGAGAGAGCCAGAAACTCAGAGAAAGAATACCGCAAATCGAGAGAAGAGAACTCTTTCTCGCGCTCTCTCTGTGAGTGGAAAGCTCTGCGCTCCTGGATGCTGTTGCTGCACATTTGCTTCCGGTTGCAGCATATGCTGCAGCTGCAGCTGCTCCTGCTCCTGGTGCCTCTCCTGTCGCTCTTTCCTCTTGCCTGTTCCTGCTGCCTTTTGCTGCTGCAGGCTGAAAATGTTGTAACTTTGCAGCTTATCCTGGAAATTACGTAAGCAGCAGCAGCGCAGGGAGCAGCAGCAGCAGCAACAGAGAGGTGGAGAGCGGGTTAGAGCGGAGGGGATTCTGCCACTAGGACTACTGCAATGCTGTCGCAATGAATAAGGCGGCAAATCAAAACAAAACTAAATGAAAAATAAATCGACGACAGGCCAAAGGAGAGATCTGCCTGCCACAGGACAGAGAGAGAGAGAGAGAACGAGAGACAGAGCTGAGCGTAAGGAGGGGAAGGTGGAAATGCAATGAAGCAGCACAAACACAGAAATTAGGAGAAGACAACGACGACATCGTTGCACCTTTTGGCTAATGTCGTGGCAAGGGAGAAGAGGCAAGACGATGACGACGACGATGCTGGCGGTTAAAACTTGGCTTGGCTTTACCTCTGTCGCCCCCTCGGGAATAGGTTTATGTCTGTCTCTGTCCGTCCGCCCATCCGTCCGTCTGTCTGTCCGTCCGTCTGTCTGTCTGTCTCTCGTTTTGGCAATGGCCACGTGCACTTCATGGGTGTGTGCCTTTGCGTCTCTTTGCGTGCGTGTGTGTGTGCCTCCGACTCTGTCTGTGCCTCTGTGTGTTTGTGGCATATTAACGCTTGCAACCTGACGGCGTGGCGGAGGCGGCGGTGGAGGCGTTAGTGGCCTGTAAGTGTGTGTGTGTGTGTGTGTGTACATGGAGTGCCAGCCAAAAAGGATAATGACACTTGGCGCGCATTTACCGTTGCTTGCCAAGCTTAAAGCTGTTTCCCACACCAACACTTTTCCACCGACTAGAATGTCCACACTGTCGGTGAGAAATTTCATAAACTTTTTTTCATATTTTACATTTGTACATATTGTGACAATTAAAGATATTTAAGATATTTTTATAATAAAAAAAAAAGAAATACATATTAATTAAAGTCCTTACAATCACTGGCTACAATAAATAACTTTGTAAAATGGAAGCTGCAGATACTGTTTTAAGTTGAACACTCAACAATTCATTCAATTGATATTTATTAGTTTTTAATTTTTAATTTATTTTTTATTAGAACAAACCATCTGTAGCTCACTTATCGTGTGTCACTTGCTGTCTCCTCTACTTCTTTTCCTTTACAGCTGTCTGTGCGTGTGTCCGTGTGTGTGTGTGTGCACAAGGAAGTTGTAGTTGTAGTTGTGATGCGATAACCCTGATAAGATCCCTCGGTATATGGACAAAAGTGCAAAAGTGCACTCCATTTTGGCTCCCCATAATTGTGAAGCGAAAACTTTAACAGCAGCACGTGCACATTTTTCGGGAATATAACTCGAATGGGTTGGGTAATAATCGTAATGGTTAGCTTAATTATTGGCAAAAGCTCATAGATAACAGAGCTTGTTTTGGGACTTTTAGGAACAATTATAGCAAGTAATTTTTGAAATATTAGTTGTACATTTTCTTGATCAGCCGTGTCTGCACAGGGATGTCAGTCTGCCTTTATGTTTGGATGGCATAAGGACAGACGGCGTATTGTACAAAATATTCTGCAAAACTTAGCAACGGATAAAATAATGTTACGACTGCTTTTTTTTCCGACTTTTGTCAGAAGACAACAGCTTCGTTTCATTTATTTAAATGAGACTTCGCTCCTTTATTGTCAGGTTCATGTGAATCCTGATCTCTGTCTGGCATCTTGCTTCTACATCTCGATTTCCTTTTGGTGCAGATCTTAACTGCATTTCCGGAATGTGCTTATTTAATTAATTTGTGAAGCGTGATTTTGGCTTTTGGGCTTTTGGGCTGGCACTTGGATGATATCCATGGGGCATGCTTCCAATACGAAATCATTTGCAAAGTTTGATTGTCTTTTGCCAGCTGCAACGTGCATTTGCCATGTCGCCTCTCTCCCTCTCCATTCCACTGTACTCCACTCCACTCCACTCCACTCAATTTCAATTTGGAATGAGTTGATTCTTGTTTGGAGTACTCCCGTTTCTGTTCCCGTTCCCGTTCCGTTGGTGTTATCTTGTTAATTGTGCCGCTCCGATTGCAATTTTCAAGTGGTTCCTGTTGAAGTTTCGCACCTCGACGAGTAGAAGCCAACCCAACTCAAGTTACTGTCTCTCTCTCTCTCTCTCTCGCTATCGCTCTTTATGGCTAAGAGGAGAGCAGCAGCTCAACTAAGTCTGGGTAGCACCTTTGCAGTTTGCCGTCGACTTAATTAGTTTGTTATCCTCACCCACTAACACGACCCCCCATCCTCCCATCTACCCATCCATCCGTCATGCCCGGCCCTGCCCGTGCCCTATGTGGTCTCTGTCTAGTCTGCTGGTCTGGTCTTGGCCCTGTCTTCTCCTACGTTTGCCTTCCGTGCAGTCCGTGTCTCGTGTCCTGTCCTCGACGGAAGTGGTTTGACAATGGAACTTAATGAGTATAAGCGGAAATTTAATCAGCAGTATAAATAATGAAATGACAGCTGAATGGTTTGACTCCCTCGCTCGCTCCCTCCCTGTCCCATCCCTGCTGTTTACCGTGCACCCTACTGGAGTCCTTCCTCCTCCCACCCATCCATCTATCCAGACATCCATCCACTGCTTCTGGTTGGGGTTTCATTTTACGCTAAATGAATCAAAACTCATTTGCTTCGCTTGTTGAGTGCGAATTGTTTGTCTGTCCGTCCTTCGGACTGGTCTGTTGTTTGTTCGCTTATTTGTTCGTTGGCTGGTCAATCAGGATCTGGGCATTGGCTATGTGTTCCCCCCTCCCCCATCTGGATAGACTTCAAGTGGATACTTTGAGGAAAAAAGTGAATATCCGGCAACAGGTGAATGTTAGAGCACTGATCCTCTTATACCTGCAACACATTTGGTGGATTTTGTTCAGGGCATAGGACTACAGTCCATTGTTACCTTGTTGTTACAACTCATCATCTATTCCCTATTGTATGGAAGCTTTTGGGATAGAAGCTTTTGTACATTGAAGATTTTTTAATGCATTTTCCGTACATCTTACCAGTAGCTCACAGAAGAAGGCAAAACGATAAGCATTCGAGAGAGGTTTACATTACACAGGAAATATAAATGAAGAAATATATTTGCACGCAGAGTATTTGGAATTCATGTTCCTCAAACTCACATTCGATCCGTTTGTTTGCTCAAGGAAAAACTCTTTGGCCATTTTGCAATAGAAACAATGGGCGAAACAGCAGGAGTGGCAGGCATCAGGCAGGCAGGCAGGCGGGCGGGCGGGCGAGACCATGCAAAGGCGTTGCCCCATACGAGGGTGGCACCTCGACATACATACATACATGTGTATGTACATCCTCGTATATGGATATGTACATACATACATATGTGCATATTGTATATGTACAACGCTTTATGTGGGTGGGTGGAACGGAGCTGTGCGGCGGAGCGTGCAATTTGAATTGAACTTTCCGCATGCAAATAAACTTCCATCCACCCCGAACCGGAGGGAGGGCGGTGGCGGGGGCAAAATGTGAAGAATTTAATTTTCCAATTCATAAACAATTTCTGCAATAAAAGCCAAACCAAAGAAGCAGTAATAGTACTAACAAAAAAACATCCAAAATAGGCAAAAGCAAGCCACGGGGCCAGTATTTCACCATCCCTATCCGAATGAACGCACACCCGTTTATTTTTATTCTATCTCGAATTACAGTATATTGGCATTTCGGTGGACTCCTTAAGGGAATCTAGAAGAGGTGCATATACCTCTGACAGCACTGATTTTATTATTTTTAATTCATTTCTTATTTATTAATTAAATTCGTGATCCAAACAAGTGTCATTATGTGAGGCAGTTTCTGTGTCAAAATTTACCATAATAATAAAAGATAATAAAAGAATTTCGTTCTTAATGGTGCTTGAGAAGTTATTAAATAAAGCACTAAGAAATATTTTTGAGCTTAAGTAGCAAAAGCTACACATACAGGCATGTGCATATGTACATACATAAATATTGATGCATGCTGTATGTACGTACGTATGTACATATGTATATTCAATAGTAGATGGTATATTACCGATCGGCTTGTGTTCCGTGCATGGCATGGCTCTGTGCCCTTTGTCCTTCGTAATCATTTAAATGAGCAAATTATAAATTACCCCAATAATGGGCCTCAGGACCAGGACCAGGACCTGGATATGGGCGTGGACAAGGACTTGGACCATTACGAGGACAAGGAAAATGTCCAGGAGCCAGTGCAGGAATCACGTTCAGACTATGCACACACAAAACACACACAAACATTCATAAAATATACATATCCATACACGTGTGTACATCAGCACATATGTACATCTGTATGCATGTGTGTGTGTGTCAGTATTTGTGATATATGTACATATGTATGTACATATGTTTGGTTCATGTTTGGTTGCATATAAAATACGTACAATATATTATATATTGCGGCGATTGCATCGCAACGACAATTTTGGCTCATTATAAATTTCCCTTAATTTTAATGCAAAATGTTTCTGGCGCAGTCTGTCGGCCTCTCTCTCTCTCTCTCTCTCTCTCTCTCTCTCTCTCTTTCGCTCTCTCTGCCTCTGTATCTCTCTCCATCTCTATATACATTACTCTGTGTGTGTGTGTCTGGCACAGTGCCTTACATTTAATGCATCCAACTCCAGCTGGCATCTGACTCCGACTCCAACTCGAGCACCGACGCAACCCACCACCTCGCAGCGCCCCAAGTTGCATTCAACTGCAGCATCCAGAGAGAGAGAGAGAGAGAGCTGGAGCCTTTGGCCGTGCAGTGAAGCCATCTGTCCCATCCTCATCCTCATCCTTACCCTCGCCCCCACACAGCCTGTGTCTGGGTCTGTGTGCTGTAGGTAATCATGTTGCTGACAGCATTGTTGCCTCACAGTCCGCTGTTCTGGGATCTACTACCCTACGATTTGGGGTCTGTCATTCGAAATGAATAAAGGCTACAAGTTAAAGCAATTCTTTCATAAATATAAATTTATAGCAAATGAAAGCTGTATTGCATCGAAAAGACTTGGATTTTGCAAGTGAATGCTTAATATTTTCCATATGAAAAGCTAGAAAATGATCACCTAAATAATTACAGTTTTTAAGGTTAATTGTTTTTGCTCAACTGCATGTGGAATTATTATTAATTTAATAACTTTTACTTTTTAATATTTCCCCTAAAATATTAAATATTTAATTTCTACTCATGGATCATGGAAGATATTTAATCTAGTTTGGATTAATTTGAAGATGTTTTTAAAGCATCACAAAATTAAACGCAGCGCTGTCCATGGCTCAGCAGCAAGGGTATGCCAAGCCTCGAATCGTGGCTGAAGGGAAGGCAGCCAGGCCTTCATGTTGCATGTTAAATTGTTGCACGACAATGAGCAAGATGGTGCTGTCGCCGCCAAAAAAAAAAACAAACGCGCACAAAAGCTGAGTGAAAAAAGAGGGCGGGCAGGAGGAGGCAAGTAAAGCTGGCAAAATGCACATGCCACGTAGGTATGCATATATTGTGCCCCTTCCGAACTCTGCTCCAGGACCTGCTGCCTGCCCCCTGGACGAGTGTTCCAGGCAATTCACAAATTGAACGTACGAAATCACATTAGACCCAACGTCAGCCCCAGCCCCAGCCCCAGCCTCAATGCCAGACCCAGCTAAAGCATCAGCATCAGCTTCAGCTCCAGATATGTCTGGGCCGGGAGTTGTCCTTTCAACATCTTCGCTTGTTGCAGCAGCGAGCAGCTCCTTGGGGAGGCACCGACCCGGTCCGGGCCCGGGCCCGTGCCCCTACCCGTACCCGTATTCAATCCAAGAATCAGACCCATACAAGGACTTGGAAATGGAAATGGAGAGCCAGAGTTGGATCGAAAAACCGGTACCGGTATTATTTTTGGCCGAACACGTACTCAGCCGCTGGCATTGGCCAATTGGCCTGCTCTTGCTCTGGCTTTTGGTCCAGGTCCAGGTCCCTTTTCCTTGCCGTGTCCGTGCCCGTGCCCGCTCCCGATCCCGTCCCCTCGATGACGACGTGCTGCAGCAAAAGTTTTCCTTGTCTATTGATTTGAATTTGAATTTTTCGCCTAATTGCAAAAAGTGTGCACAAAGTGAAACAAGCAAAAGATGGAGACGAACACCAGAGAACGAGCAACGAGCGTCCAAAACCAAACATAACAAGCAAAGAACATGCTGGGTACACACACCCTGACAGAATGTATGCAACTATTCCAAACGAAACGATTTCATCGATTCCCATTCCCACATGCATTTTCTTCGGCTTCACAAATAAAGATTCGTTTCTTCGACCTTACATTGTATGGCTTTTAAAATGAATCCATGGGGTGTGCTTTTAAAGATTGGCCACTGATTCTGCTCAAGTTATTGTGGAAATCATTTAAATCGCATTTATTTTTCAAGTATGCAATAATGACGGGGCAGCAGCGCTGTTACCGTTCTGTGCTAACAGCCTGTTACCGTTCTGTGCTAACAGCCTGTTACCGTTCGGCGGTAACAGCCTGTTACCTTTCTATGCTAACAGCCTGCTACCGCTCTTGGCTAGCAGCATGTTACGTCTCGTCGCTAACAGTCTGCTACCAGTCTTCGCTATCAGCCTGCCAACGCTCTTCGCTAACAGCTTGTTACGCTGCATGCTAACAGCCTGCTACCGCTCCTCGCTAACAGTCTGTGGCCGATCCCATTTTCAGCTCACTGTTAGCGTGCTCGTGCTCGCTCTCACGATCCACACGGCTCTCGAGCGGCCCTTGGCTTTATTTACGTTCCAACTACCTACTCGATCCGTCCTGCTTCAATCAATCAAGCATCAGCATAGCATTGAGAGTTCGATCTAAAATTTCTCATTCTTAGTTTATAAATTCTGGCCTTAAAGTTAGCTTAATTCTGGCTCAAAATTTAGGACATTGCATTGCCATTTGCGAAAACCACGTGACTAAATCACAATGTTCATGTGCAGTGTCTGCGGCTACACAAAGGACACGCTCAATGCTCTGCCGCAGTTCCAGGTGCGGCGCATAGCGTCACGATCTGAGGAAGAGGATGAAATGTTGTGTGTCTCGGACGACTGCAGTGTCTGCCAGCGCTTAACCTTCTTTACCCAACTGCATGACAATGAGGCGGAGGAGGAAGAACCCCCCCAAAAGACAGTGTCCAAGAAAGCGTACAAATCTGCTGCTCGCTCAATATGGAATGGAGCAGGCGAACGGGTAAGTGAGCAAAAATACGTGAGTGGATCGGCCACTAGCTCAAGGCACACCTTCGACACACCGCACCGTACCGTGCCGATCAGGGAGGTGCAGGAAGTACCGGCCAAGCTACGTACCAAGAAGATAGAGAGGTTGCCACATCTCCGGGAGGGTCGCGGTGGTCGAGCTCCCCCCGATATATGTAAGTCATCCGTGCGCGTCGCCGCCTCAGCGAACCCGAGCAGGTGGGAGAATTGACTATGGCAGGGAATATGTAACAGGCACAGAGGAGAGACCCATGCCCGGCTGCCAGCTGAGCACGGAGTCTGATTCGGAGTCTAAAGACGATCAAGATCTGGAGTCCATGGATGCGGTCTATCGCCGCCATAATTGCTACACCTCCTCCTACTCCGGCTCCAGCGGAAGGGAATCCTACACCCATTTAGAGGATCGGACAACTGGTGGCCTGCACACGACCAGGACAACGGAGTACTTCAAGCGGCATCAGAAGCAAATTAACGCCAAGCAGAAGCAAATGCGTTGGCTGGACCACATTAAACTTCACGTCAAGACCAAAATAAAGAAGACCGAGATGGAGCTGCAGCAGCTGGAGAAGGAGAAGGAGCACGCAGCCCGGCAGGATCGCAAGAAGCGTCACAGTCGGGCAGCACATTGCACATCGATGTCACTTTCGATGTGGAAAGCCAAGCAGCTGGTGAGAGTCTTCCAGGTGTTGCCATACTTCAAGGACAAAGGCAATCCTCGAGCCGATGCACTGCTAAGCCCGCTGGTGCAATCGATCCAGGAGCAAGCCGAATGCAAGGAAAAGGGCACCCAAACAGAACAACGCAGACACAAGAAGACGATCAAGCCGGAATAGCCACAAGGCATATTCGGCTGACATATTCCGCAGTCGCTACACATTGATTGTTCCGCACGCTCAGCTCCAACCAGAGACCCGACAGCCCAAGACTTACATATCTATGCCAGCCAAAGCTGAAATGCAATTGAGTTCATTAAAAAGTATTCCTAAAATGTTAAATTAGATTGAATTGCATCTGCTGGTGGGCAAGATTTGTTATCCCAGATGATGACTGACTTTGAAAATCATTTCTATCTTTTGGCTTCTAATCCCTTTCAACCCTTGAGGTTAAGTATGTATTTAGCATTTTGCAACCAAATTGAATGCCGCAAGAAATGATTGGCACTCCGGTTCGTTGCCGTGAATCGGCATCAAGGACATAACTCAAATGCTGTGCGTAGTGCGTGCATCTTTGTATATTTGTATGTTTTTCAAACGAAGTGAATTTATTTAATGGGCGCCCAACAAATATTTCTGACTATATCAATCATACATAATTTTCGCATTTAATTGAAAGCCTTTCCAACAACTCTGCAAATATTTTACACACATATGTATATGTACGTACATATACACTGCCAATCAGACGAATAGACTCACGAGTTTTCCAAGTGAAAAAAGGTTTCTAAAAATCCAGCAGCGTATGATAGTGGAGCAAATTTATTTTTCCATTAATCAAGATTCTTTTCCTTGTTTGAAAAGTAAAGAATTCGACTTCTAAGTGAAAAGGGTTTTTTTTTATGAATTATTTTGTGTAAATACCCCAAAAAAAAGGCCCGTTTTAGCGATCACCGAATAGACTCAATAATGAATATTAGGCAAAATCTTTCAAAAGCTTTGTAATAAATATTTTTTTTATAATGTTTGGAGCTTAACTAATAATGTTTGTGGAACACTTTTTTGGAATTGCTTTGTAATGTCCTTCAGGACATTAAAATTAAGGGGATTCAAAGGGTTCAATTAAAGCTCGCTGCAGGCCTGTCTGATGCAATTATGAAATGGTTTAACTTCTTAAAATTGTTGACAGGACTCATATCCTTTACGTAAAAGCTATCCCCATGCGATCCCTGCAAAATTTTGATCAGGAGAGAAAAAAAAACTTCCAAATTAGGTGAAAATTTGAGTCTTTCATCCACTTCTTTATCAATTTACCGTTATATTTCGTGCGAGTATCCTGGTGAAAGTAGCACGACCGTGTGAAAAAAAATGTTATTAGCATTGTGGTATTATTGAAATTAGACAAAAGTTATCCTCTTACTGGGTCTCGCAAGGATTCTTGCATTGTTGTCGCGCGTGTCATGACACCGGAAACCGAATATTTTGTATCCGTTTTTTTTTTATAAAAAAAGTTTTAATTTGAAAAAAAGAATAGGTCGATTTAATTATTCTTTCATGATCTAAGAAAAAAAAAAGAAAGTTTTTGACTCGTTACAATAGTCCTTTGAGGACCATACTGGTGTTGGGTTCCATTTGCTTTTATGGCGCACTTGACACCCGATTTGTTTCGTGGATGTTGAGTAAATCAGTAGGAAAGCTACTCTTAAAGTCCTTTGGTGAGATTCTGCAACATTTTTGTCACATGGTCGTGCTACTTTCACCAGGATACTCGCACGAAATATAACGGTAAATTGATAAAGAAGTGGATGAAAGACTCAAATTTTCACCTAATTTGGAAGTTTTTTTTCTCTCCTGATCAAAATTTTGCAGGGATCGCATGGGGATAGCTTTTACGTAAAGGATATGAGTCCTGTCAACAATTTTAAGAAGTTAAACCATTTCATAATTGCATCAGACAGGCCTGCAGCGAGCTTTAATTGAACCCTTTGAATCCCCTTAATTTTAATGTCCTGAAGGACATTACAAAGCAATTCCAAAAAAGTGTTCCACAAACATTATTAGTTAAGCTCCAAACATTATAAAAAAAATATTTATTACAAAGCTTTTGAAAGATTTTGCCTAATATTCATTATTGAGTCTATTCGGTGATCGCTAAAACGGGCCTTTTTTTTGGGGTATTTACACAAAATAATTCATAAAAAAAAACCCTTTTCACTTAGAAGTCGAATTCTTTACTTTTCAAACAAGGAAAAGAATCTTGATTAATGGAAAAATAAATTTGCTCCACTATCATTCGCTGCTGGATTTTTAGAAACCTTTTTTCACTTGGAAAACTCGTGAGTCTATTCGTCTGATTGGCAGTGTATGTACATACATATGTATATCTACTAATTACCCAATTTTCACCAGTTGAATTGGATATTTGAGTTTTTGCCTGGTCGCACTTGAATAGTCAAACGTGCAACAAATATGAATATCTTTTTATTTTTTTGCTATTTTGTTGTTTCATTTATTTTTGGGTATTTTGAGAATATATGCTGCAACTGTATGGAGTCCTTCGCCTCTTGTAAAATCGAAAACTGTGTTTATTTTGTTACGGTGGGGTGGTGTGGGGGTGTGCGGGCAGGCAGCTAGTGGCAGAGCAGAAACAAAATATATTTTAGTGAATTTTTAATACAAATATTTGCCTGGGCCCCTTGGGGCACGGAGAGTGTGTGGTTCAGGGCACAGGGCTATCAAGTACAATGCACACAATATATGATATGCGGTATGGTATGGTGCCTAGGAGTGTATCGGACAAATTGTTTTCATAGAATTTTCATATTTTGTGCAAATGTTCGGTGCAAACACTAAACGCATAGATGGATGTATAAATATTATAATAAAAATAATACAAGAAATGAGAAATGGAAATGGAAATGGAAATATTTCCATGTGCTCTCGCTCTCCTCTCGCAATAGTTTTCGAATTGATTTCACAAGTGTTGGCCAAACAAGTTGCTCGGGGGAGCGATGGACTGCGACAGAGACGGAGACTGGGGGCTGGGGACTGGGGACTGGGAGGCCGTACTACGAGTAGTATATTGAAATGCTGACGAAAATGTATGTAGCGGGAGTCCTGGAGCTGAGCAACAAGCATTCAAGTAGACTTCGACTGGCCGAGTGTCTGCCCACGCAACAAGGTAATCAAATGCAATTGAAAACCCAGCGCAAAAAGTTCATCCTTGACGAGAAGGACGACGATGACGATGAACAACCGTTTGCAGCTCCGCAGTTTCCCCCTTTCGGAGTTTGCAGTTCGCTGTTCGCAGCTCCCAGTTCCCTTTCTGCACGATCCCGATTTCTACCCGGTTGCCATTGCAACGAATTTAATCAAAAGTTACAATTCCAATTGTCCGCAAGCGGGTCACTCGTGTTGCGTATTAAAAAAGTTCGACTGCGGTGAGACAGGGACCGAGATACACAGATGCGGATAGACAGAGACGGAGACGGAGCCACCATATTGCAGATGGCCAGAGACAGAGACAGAGACAGAGACCGGGCATAGATGGAAGGAAAGAGAGAGCAGCAGCAGGAGCAGCCACGGCATCGCATCGCTCCCGTTTCATATCCTTGCTCCTATGTAGGCCAAAAACAAAAAACGACCAGAAACAGGAACAGAAACTGAAACAGAAACAGAAAGAGAATGAAACGAAACCAAACCAAACCGAAGCGTACCAAAAACTTTACCCGTTTAAATTGCAGCGATTGCATTGAACCAAACCAAACCGAGCCGGACGGACGGACGGACAATCAGTGCCTATTTTTGTGCTGCTCATCGTCGCCTATCTTTACATATACAATATCTAAAAAAAAGAAAGAGCTTTACCTATTCTCGTTACAGGAAAAGGCAATTGCTGAAAGCGAAATGGTCACGGGTTGCATGTGGGCAACAGATAATGTCAATATATTTTACGCACTTCTAAAGACACTTAGAAAACTGAAAGATGTGCGGAGAATGTTGAAGTTATACAGAATACTCATGGAAGCATTGCAGGGCAAATGTACATACACCGACACCCAAGGGACCGAACTACTTTTGACTTCCCTCAAATTAAAGTCTTCAATTCGTGTCTCATTTTGGGGGCTCTGCAAAAAGGATCCCAGGCATAAGACTAATCCATGCACCCAGCTGCCAGCCAGAGTCCACAACTCGTCGAACATCCCAGCCGGCAAGCCATGCCGATAATGACGGGTTGGCCGAACAATCAATTAACGCACTGGCAGTCATTAAGGTTGCTGGCCAGCCCAGCTCTCGGACTCCTGGTCTGCTCCGGTCAGGTCTGAAGCTCTAGGGCGCAGTTCTCTGTTGCCCACTGTCAACAGTGGGTGGATGCTCTTCCTCGGTCTGCCGCATGCAAAATCGATTTACCAGTTCGCATCCCGCATCCAGCCTCCCTCCAATCTGTCATGCCCATCTTTTTGAAGTTTCGACAAACATTCGTTGGAAAAACTGTCAATCAACAGCTTTCGGGACTCACTCACAAACTAATAATTATTTGTTTGGGCATATAAAGTCTGTACAATTTTCCAGGTACTTTCCTACACATCTTAGCCCTGTCATAATGCCTCTGCCAAGCAAAGAGCAGCGGCAGCGTCGTCAGGGGCCGGACAAGCGTGTGCCCGAGGGCAGCAGACACCGGAAGAAAATTGTTGCCCTGGAGGCTTCTCCGGAGGTGGCAATACCTCCGTTCGAGTACGCTGACTCTGATGATGATTTGGGCCAGCCACTCAGCCGCAATCTCAGCCTCACCACCGCCAGCAGCTCGTTGCCAATCGCCGCTCGCATTGAGAGCAAACACTGTCTGGATGCAGTGCATAAATCCCCAACAAAGTCACCGCGAAAGGAGAAGGAAGACTAAACGATAGCGGCAGGCCGGCTGATGCAGAACACAATTATTTGTACATTTATTATAACAAATTATTTAAAACTTAAAGGAAGGAGAGATCTGCCCGATCGAAATCTCCCATCTGTGATCCTTCCCCATTCCATTGCCCCAAGGTTCTGCAACAGGCAGGGCTGCCTGTCTGCCAGCTCTCACACCTGTCGCATAATTGAAGGTAAATTACGTTTACTCGTCTACACATGTTCGATGTTTGAACTCTGTTTGATTGGCGCCGGATGGATGGATGGATGGATGGATGGATGGATGGACGGACGGACGGACTCATCGTTTGCTTTTCGGCGGCATCCAGCCCAAATGCGAAATTGCTATTTACAAACAATTTTACATATTTACGCGGCAACTGATGACATTTTGCTATAAATTTACCCAGCCCATGCCCAGGCCCAGGACCAGGACCAGGAGCAGCTCCTGTGCACTCTCCTGGACAAAGCCCAGTGCAAACACGACCAGGCACGACTTGTCTCGTCACCGTCCCATCCCGTCCCGAGGCCTTCTCATACCAAACGCGCCCTGACTGATGGCTCGGACTAGATGGATGGCACGGCACGGCACGGCAGGGCAGGGCGGCACAGCTCGACTCGATTCGGCTTTGGCTTTGGCTTGGGATTGGGCTGGAGTAGGAGTAGGAGTAGGAGTTGGAGTTGGAGTAGGAGCTGTTGCTGTTGCTGTTGCTGGACGCTTATTGTTAGATGGATGGATGGATGATGTGTTGCTCTCGGTCTCCTACCGATGCCGCATTGCATACTGTTGTTGCAATCCATCTCGTATCTTCTCCGCTCCATGGTCGAGGCCAGGGCCAGGGCCAGGGACAGGAGCAGGGACAGATAGAGTTGATGATTTGTGGCGCAAAATGCGAAACTGACAGCGCGCTTCCGCTTAAAGGAAATTGAAATCCTTCTTTGCACAAAATTGTTGACGTATTTACACCCACACCGTTGCAGATGAACAGATGGAGATACACACGGCCAGAGCGACAGACACGCACACACAGACACACTTTTTTGTGGGTTAATTTGGGCTGGCAGGCTGGGCCGACGGGCTTGCAGCCCCAATGGACGGAGTGTCGGTTGTGGGTAGGTTATTGGTTTGTTTCAGGCTCTCGTCTCCCTGCCAGGAATCCTAATGAATCCCTGTGCTCATGCGTGAGTCTGATTAGTACCCAATGGCATTGACACAGATCGCCAGAATATGCACTGCCTGGACTGGCTCCATGAGTGACTCCCAGGAAAGATTATCTTCGAGCACATTCAAGCACTAAGCAAGGAGCTATTAAGTGTGCCAGCCTTGGAATCTGAGTGCCCATCAATTCGTGGCGTAATCTCTTTTGGAAATAAAGAGGCTACCAACTATATCCACAATCTTTGCTCAATCTGCTGCAGGGATTGATTGCATTTCTGCAGGTTGATTCTGGAATTTGGAATTAAAAATTAAAATCTACAGGCCACTTGCCTGTAGAGAGATGGGAAGATTAGCAGCTCTTTCACTAGCCACATCTGTGGCAAAAGAAGCAACTTTCTGGCTAGAGGCTTGGCTTGTGTTATATCCCTGTGATCAAGGGTTCTGCAGTTCCAATAAGAGCCAGAACCATGAACTTCCATTATCTTCGACAAGGTTTTCTACCCACAACTTGGTATAATTTAACATTTTAACAATTTGTTTTGTAATAAACTCAAATGCAGTAAAGATCCTCATAAATAAATATACAGACGGATGTTCCCAAGAGTTTCTTCCTATTGGAAGTGAACTTGGACGGTGATTACGTCTTTGCCGCAGCGAGTCATGCGCTGGAGCTGGGCGTGCGGGACAATCATTACGGAGGGACTCTGGAATAGGGCAGCCATGTTGCGGGGGTCGCGGATGTCGTAGGGCTGGGCTGTCAATGCCGTCAGGGTGTCCGGCATGTTGGGGCGCGAGGACGCGACGGATAGAGTGCCGAAGATCCGAATGTTGGCGGGTCGGAAGCTGCACAGCCAGACGAGAAGAATCTCCTCCTGCGTCACGTCGGAGGACCGTGTGCGGGCTGCCATGAGCAGCACTGGCAGCAGACTGCCAAATCGAACGCCGTTAGTCCGGCCGATGATCTTGTCCTTCACCTGGTACAACATGATGCTGGTGGCCTCATTGAGCATTGCCACCTTCGTGTCCAGGTAGAGTGTTTTGGTCTGTCGCAGTCCGACGCGTTCCACGTGCAGCGTCTGGTGGTCGCAAATCAGATGTGTGTGGAGGTCCGAAGGGAAGAACACTCGGTGGCACTGCTCGACGGGGCAGTGAACGGGGTTACAGCTGGTGATCATCCCCTTGGGGGCCGGGTCCGTGAGCAGCTTCTTGTCCGTGACGGGCACCGTTTTGAACTGAGCTCCCAAGGGAGGCGCCTTCACCTTTGTTGGCGTCGACCGTTTGGGGCGTTTTGCCAGGCGAACGACCTTTGTGGGATCATGAGCGATGCGCTGATAGTTGCCCCGCTTAACACTGGAAGTCGAGGCGACCAGCTGCTCCAGTTGCTGCATCTTCGAGTGTTGCACGCTGGCGGGCTGCTGTGCCTCTACTCTGGGCTGATCCTTGCTTTCGACCTGCTCCTGCAGCGATTGCAGCTGCGATTTTAGCAGTGCATCTGCTCGAGAATTGCATTTGTCGTAGCAGGAAGGCGACACCCCGAAGGTCCGCTCCAGCTCCTTGCCCTTCCACAGCGATGGGGACTTCGGCTCGATGTGAGTGCCACCACTGTGACGCCTCTTGCGATCCTGGTGGGCCAGTGCGCGCAGTTGCTGCTTCTCCTGCTGCTCCAGCTCCTGCAGCTCCTTCTGGGTCTTCTTCAGTTTACGATTGATTTTCAGCCAAAATCTGGCCAGCCGTCGCATAGTCTTCCGCTTGTCCATGTTCTGGGGAATTTTATAAGTGCTTCTTATGGAGCAAATCCCCATGGCCCTGTGCAGTGAGATGCCTCTGGTCTTTCGCTCCCTTTCGTCGCTCAGATCATCTGAAGACTCTGCCAAATCAGATTCCGGTTCCTGGTGGTTCCTTGCCATTGGTAGACTCTGTGGTAAAAGTATCGTCGAATGTCTCTCTAGCATTCGGATGAGCTGCTTGCCCGGAACACTGTGACCCTGCCCATTCCCATTTGCGGACATCCCCACTGGTCGTGCTGGGTTAACAATTGAGCGATCTACGGACCGTCCCTCCACGTGAGGACTTCTGATCGGCTGGCGGATCGGAGTGAGGTTTGCTTTAGCCTGTTGCCCATCCATGTTAGATTGCCCCTTCGCTTACCTCTTGGTGCCCCTTCAGCTGGGTAAAGAAGACAAAGCACTGGCAGGCACTGCAGCCATCCGAGACACCCAGCCTCTCGCCCTCCTCCTGCTCGGGGCCAGTCGCTCTTCGTCGACACTCGTACACCGGGGCAGACCTGAGCCGGTTTTTGGTAGCACCGCATTGGGTGCACTTGTACATTATTCGATATCGTAACTATTCGTGGATCTATTGAAAATTTAAGCACAAGCTACTAGCCACGAAAATTACTATGTATGTTGTGCTGCCGAGTGTATGGGGGAGTGTCGTAGATATAGCAGAGATTTGGCCAAAGTGATGGACTGACATTTGACAGCTATTCCTGATGTTCCTCTATGTTTGTGTTGTTCATTTTTGGGCACTTTAACCCAGGGCTGGTCGTGAGGGGCGGGCACACTGTGCGAGGGTCAGTGGCAGCTTCACTTCCGGCCAAACATGTGCTGATTATACGAGTATATGTACATAGGTGTACGCCGATGCTGGCGTTGCTGCGTGCTGCTGCACCTTGTTGGGTTACGCAACATGCAACATGCAACATGCAACTTGCGGCATGCGGCATGCGACACCACCTGGCGGAATCATGGCCGGAGGTCAAGTGCATCATCATCATCACGCACATACATAATTTGCATGTGCAACGCATGCAACGTGCATGTTGCATGGGTCACTGAGTGAGTGGCCACCGCAAATCCTTTTTGGTTTTTTGGTACTTCCAGCGACTGTTTAAGCTGGATTCGACGACCTGCAGGGTCACCTAATTGGTCGCATGCCACACACACAGACACGCGGAGGATGGCCATCAACGACTCTCCAGCAACTGGAGAGTCCAACAACGGCAGTCATAATAAAAGGCAGTGCCAAAGGCCAAAGCGCATTATGCAAATATTTATCTTTATTTTTTTTTGCGTACTACATTCGCAATTTGGGTTTATCTTTTTAGAAAAAATGCTAAAACTCACTGCAAAGAGTTTTGCTGCCAATGCTGCTATTCTGTTGACCGCAGCTGTGTGTTTGCCAGCGCTTCAGGCTTCACGTTTCACGTTTCAATGTTTGTTTCTGTTTTGCCCCATCCCGCACGATCCTGTGCCGAAATGCTCGAAGGGCAGGACCAGAGGCCACTGTCATTCGGCTGTAACTAAACATTCTCGTTCTGACTTGTTTCTACTGGCTGAGCGCCTTTGCAGTGCAGCCCCAAGCTCCCACTTCTTTTCCAATTTCCATGGAGTTCAATTAGAACTTGTCACTGAAGGGCTGCACAAAAATAAACTAAAAGTACGGAAAAATAAGACAAGAAGGGCACAAAGTCGTCCATCTAACATCGACCCCACACATGGATACCCTTGCAGGATAATCGTGTTTATTTTAAGGGTTTTATATTCAATATGAACTGTACAAAGAAACATATTTAAATATTTATTCATTATATATTTCGAATTAAACAACAGCATCGATGCACTAGCGCTTATCTTTTGGTTGTTTCCTTACGAAATAGCAGTCCCAAGGATGGAAAATATAAAGTTAAGCATTGCCAAATATCTCAAATCAAAATTCAAAAATAAAAAAAATGAAGTTCTGGAATGATTTTTGTCTCAGAGAGCTTAAACATAGACCGGAAACCCGCAAACCATTCCATATTTGAACAGGTATTAAATATCGTATCGAAAAACCTGGCATTTTGTCCAGGTTGGCTGCACCACCGACGAATTCGGTCAAAGCCCCCAAAACAGAGGCGTGAGTGGGAGAGGGCAGGGTGTCGAGTGTGGGGGGCAATGTCAATGGCATTGGCAGTAGGTTTGTTAGGGGCTTTGGTTTTGCTTTGCTTTGGCCATTGAGCTTTTGCGGTGGTTTTGCCTGTGCAGCAGCAAAATATGAAATGCATTGGCCTAATGTTCCACCTGCACCTCCCTTTCTTTCTGTTTCTTTTTCTTTTTTCTATGCCTCCCTCTCTCTCTGTCTTTATTTCTTTGTATCTCTCTTTCCCGACCACTGCCATCTGTTTTTGCCGGTGCGTTGTTGTCCGCTTGTCCGCTTGTCCGTTGCCCTGCCATCCTTTTATCTGCCCTCTTTGCACCTTAACCGCAGTTTACTGTGGGCTCCATGCTCCATCTAGTCATCGATGGTCATTCATCTAACTGCCGTCTCTGTGTCCGTTGCTCCCTTCCCTTCCCATCCCTCTCTCTTCTCCTCCTTCTCCTGGTCAGCACTCGCTCTCTTTTCGCCTGCATTCACTGCTGCCCGTTCCTGTGTCGGTGATGGTCATAAGGACCATTCTAATCCACTTTGTTGAAAATACTCCAGTGCATATTGAAGGGTCTGAAAGCATTCCAACCGATCAGGGGTGTCCGACCTCTGAATGAAAAAATGAATCAAGTACGATTAAAGCAAGGAATATATTGGATCTGGGAAAAATCCATTTATATGCAAGAACAGAAACTAAATTGCAAATTTGAATCAACAGATTTTAGCTAGTGGCTTGCTTAAGTGAATAAATCTCTAAATAATGCTCAACATGTTTGGATGGAAGTTATTTCTATTTTCATTGGCATTACTTGGCATCTCTCCAATCCCCTCTGCTGGCGCCTCTGTTCGGGATGCTGAAAGCCCCTAAGCTACGTTTGGTGAAGCGTTTCAAGTTTAGCGCAATGGTGACAAGGCCTGGGGGTTGGGCCGGAGGGCCGTGTTTCAGGTGGGAGGGTTTCAGGGCATATCGTCCTGCATATCGATTTGATGTGATTTTCATTAAAAACTCAACACAGGTAGTAACACAACAAACTGGAATCTGGTAAACGGGATAGAAGGAGCGAAAGAGGCAGTCCTGGCAGTCCTGGCAGTCCTGCAGAGTGGAGATGGAGTTGGAGATGGCGAGTACCGATGGAGAGGTAGAGGCTAAAAGCCACGCAATGCACAAAACCACGTGATGAGGTCATGAGGGGACTTTTCGTTCCAGGGGATTGCAAGAGAAAATCGTTATAAAATCAGCTTTTAGCTGCTCCACCCCTTCCGCATACCGAAAAAGAATACAAAAATAAAAACACCCAAACAAAACCAGAACCAAAGGGAAAGAGAAAGAGAAAGCGAAAGAAGCAACAACAAAGATGACAAATAGAAAAACGATGAATGGGCCAAAAAGCGGAAGCAGCTGCACATTAGCCAGGAGCCAAGAGCCAAGAGAGAGAGAGAGAGAGAAAGAGTTCTGCGAGTGCGACTGCGACTGGGACTGGGACTGAGGGGGAGAGCTGTTGTCCTTTGTCCCTACGTGAGCAGTCAAAGTTCGACCAGCATCAGTCCCATGGAAATTAAAAGCAAACAAACAAATCGATTATTAGCAAACACCCACACATCAGATGCCAAGCAAAGAAAGCAAGAAAAAAGGGTTAAGATACGTTTTTTGGTAGCCGGAACTCGGACATGGATTTGTACTGGCCAAAAGGACCTACGCAAAAGTGTCGCTGGATCTGCTTCAGGGGACTTGGACTCCTTTGCTGCCCGGACTCCATCTTCATTGTTTGCTGGAGGCTGTTGGAGGGAAATCTGTTTTCCGTTCGATATTTTCACGCATGATTTATGACCCCGTTAACAAGTAAAAGTCTCCAACATGCAGCAGCATCCCAACCATCCAACCATCCAGCCAGCCAGCCAGCCAGCCAACAGTCCACCAACTTGAAAAATGAATTTCTCGTTTCTGTCCGAGACCAGAACCGCCCATCCACCACCGCCATTTCAGCATTCGTTTTGCTAGTACCCGACCCGCTCTGCCACGGAAGATGAAGTGGCAGCGAAGCACGTAAAGCTCGGGGCGTTGCGGGGCAGGATCGCCCTCTTGTTCTGGGCGGGGGCGTGCCGCATAAAGTTGCCGAAATGAAGCTTAATTTAAAGACAAACATTTGTGCATAACAGCGACAAGGACAAGGGTTTCCTTGCCTGCTGCTCCCACCAGACTCCATCTAAGATACAGGCGGAAGGCGGGACATATGGAATGGTGTGTGGCCCCAGCAGAGGCAGCACTTAACCAAGGGGTATATTAGCTGGCCCACACTTATAGTCGAGGGGATCACCAAAGGGTTGGGATCACCATTGCCCCTGTCCGTTCTTGAAAGTGAGTTCTAATTGCAAATTTAAAAAGTGTTCTACAAGAATTTAATTCTTTTTCCATGAGTTGTTGGGCATTTAAAAGCAACTTCCCCTTTGGAATTTGTTGAGAAAACCTGCAAAAAGGAAACACACACACACACACAGAAATAGACAATCCTTAGTTGGGCAGATTTCTCTCGTTTATCGAACCTGTGACCTAATGAACTTTTCCGCTTCTTTCTCTGCACTTTAAATTTCCATTTCCATTCGCATTTTCTTGTCGCAGTTTCTCGCTGCCATCAGGCATTGTTGACCACTAAAAGTCCTCGGCACAGGGCATAAGTGGAGTCCATCAATCGCCGCCATCTAGCCGTCTCTGTCCATCTCTCTCACGTTTCTCAAACTCTTATCTCTGACATTCTCACTCTGGCAATGGCCGCGTGCGTGCCTGCCTGCCTGCCTGCCTGTTGTCCGCGTTCCAAGCAGTTAACCGAACTTGGACACAGCGAGAGAGAAAGAGAGACTCTGACTGAGACTCTTGGCTGCTTGTGTTTGTCTTGGCCAAGGCTAAAATGTTTGACTGGGAGAAGCTGGCTGGCTGGCTGCCTGCCTAGCTGGTTGAGCCACCCACCAAAAGGGAAAAGTTTTGTCCCGTCGCTTTATGAATTTTACATATGTTTTAGGCTGAAACTGAGCCGAAGAACGATATGAGCTGAGAGTAGTAGGTGGGGTGGTGTGGCCCCTAACCGAAATGAAATAAACATTAGAGAAGAGAACAGGGAAAGGAAAGCAAAGGAAAGAAAAGGAGAGACTGGCAGTGGGTGCAGGAGGCAGCAACCAGTCGGCAGGAAATCCATACAAATCAGAAAAGTAAAAGGAATAGCTGCCAGCCAGAACAACAACAACCATAACGAAACTAAGCAGGTGTGCTCTTAGCGGTAACTGGCAAAAGGGGGCGAGGCAGAGGGAGAACGAGAAGTATTTGGACAGGATAAGGGACTTCCGCTGGCATTGTCATCAATCATCGCAGTTCTCGCGCTCCGTAGGCCGCGCAGCCCACGCGGCACCTGCAAATGGAACAAGGAACTGGAACAGGATGCATGGCTGCTGTTGCTGCTGCCGGAATCTTTTTTCTTTACTTATATTTTGTTGGTCTAATCACGAGTCGACTTCAACTGCTTCAATAGGTTAATGGGGAAAATCGCCGAGGGGCATGCCTGGGGTTGGGGGGAACACCACGTGCCCATGGGGAGCAACTTTTCGAATTTCTCTTCAAATATCCATTGCAAAAACACATCTCTCTGGTATGCCATGCTTTTGATACCCTTTGCAGAGCCATGCAGAAGCTTTTTCACAAATATAAATCTACATATATTTCTGTAGAAATTGTTGCTGTTATTATTTTGGGACAGGAAAACAACTTGCAAAAATTAATTCTCTATTTAATTTTACAATTTTAACAGCCACCAGGAGTCGAAGCTCGGACCGGACATGAGACAACCTGTATTTGACTCGCTGCCTTTGTCGCTGGCAGGACTTGAGCCTGTGATTTCCTTCGCCTGAGAGTCGATCCGTCTCTACACTGAGCATTTCCAACAGCTGAGGGATGGTTCCTGTAAGGTGTGAACCCACCATCAGGTGGGCTGGTGGTAGTCCTTGCCTTGCAGGGTATCCACACGATCGAGTGCTCGAAAGCCTATCCTCCTGCAGCTCTCGGCAGCTTTCTGTGGGTTCTTTGTAACAGTTGTCGAAAATGATAGCAAAAGCTCCCAAAACCAATTGCCGTGGGAGCTCGCCGATGCTTACGGTCTCCGCTCCGCTCCTCTCCTCTCCTCTCCGCTCTGCCCTGCTCTGCTCTGGTGTGTGGCACGCGTGTTCTTGATGGGCCTCCAGTCGGGGTGCACCCCCCAGAGAGAGGCGGCGATGGCGGCACACCACGCCAATGGCACACGGCGGCTGTTTGTTTGCGCTTAATTCGCGCTGCTCTGCGTCTGAGCGTCAACGTCACGGGGCACTCAACCATGTTCGGTTACCGTTACACCGTTACCATCTACCCTTGCCTGTGGCTAAAGCTGTTAACTAAGCGCACGGCAAATGTTTGCCAGCACGAAGACGTTTAACCATGCTTATTAAAACCGCGGCTGCCCCAGCCCCAGCCCCAGCCCCGGCCCCAGTCCCAGATCTAGCTCCTGTTAACGTTAACCCTTTATCTACCGCACTCTCTCCGCATGCCTCCCTCCTTCCTGCACCCTCCACCCAACATTCCACAGGCAGTCAGTCAGTCAGTGAACCCGTCTAAAGCCAGCAGTCTAAAGGCCACAGGGGGCATGTCATACTTTTGCTTTCGCTTTTGACTCCCGACGCGCGCAAAGTCTGTGACTGTGATTAGGAGGGGTGAAGCTGACTCTGGTGCTGGTGCTTGGACTGGGCTATTGATGGTGCTGGAGGTGCCTCAATATTTATAATGTTAGTTTTAAATTAGCGCAAAATAAACGACTGGCAAATATTGAAATAATCTCTCTAGCTCCCCCAACCCCACTTCTCACTCACTGTGCTAAATATGATTTAATCTTTTGGTATCCACGCGGTATGGTATCCACTGAACTGTTTGCCCTGCACCGCTCCGAATATCCCCCACGGGGGTGTGCCAACAAAAGCTGCCGCAAATCCCTCAATCAAACACTCGCCGCGAACGCATGGATAAGCGTGAAAGCAACAGAGAAGTGGAGTAGATTAGAGAGCGGCTAACTATCGATAATAAATGCTCACACAATTATTTCGAACCCCCAAACATTTTTCTAATCCCAGCCATGCCGAATCTCCCACAGCAATCGGGAAAAATCTTCCCTAAATTGATTAATTTCTTGGCATTCCAAGTTAGGAAAATTGCCATACAATTGAACCCCAGAAGTACGGAATGGGGCCATCCGTGCAACCTCAGAATTTGCTTAAAGACATCTCTCCCATCACATATGTATGTAGGTGTAGGTGTGTGTGTGTGTGTGTGTGTGTGTTTGGGTGGAGTTGGCAGGTCTTCTGGTTGAGCTACCGATTGTGGTTGCTGCGGTCGAACCAGAGTCCGACCACAAAGCGAGCTACAAAAACCCAAAACCCCAAAACAGGCACTCAGTTCAGGCGTCGACAAAACTGCCCGCATAATTTTAGCTTGAAATTAACCTTTAATTTTTTTCCAACCCCATCCACTCTACTTGTGTATGTACACATGTATCTACCATACAGATATACTCGTATTGTATTTGCAGTAAATCTATTTTTTTGGTTCAACTTTAAAACTTTTGACCGGGCATTGGACATCGTCATGTTATTGATACGTTTGCGATTCGCACCACAAATCACAGTCCAATTAAATGCCCAGTCGGACTCCAATTAAAGCTGCCACAGCCAGAGGGATGCACCAATTGGATGAAGTAGAGGCGGGGACAGCAACCGAAAGAGGGACTGGCACTGGGACAGAGACAGGGACAACCAGCTGCCGTTCCAAGCTGAAAACGTTGCAGAAACTTTTTCGACTGGCGAAAGTTTCGATGTCGCTTTGTCGAGCGGCAAATAAACCAGTTGCAGGCAGGACTCTGACTGAGACCCAAAAACCCAAGACCCCACACATTCCCTACAGCCACTAGCTGGACATTCGTCGCACAGTGAGGCCTCAGGAAATTTCAGCTTCCTAAAGTAATAGCTCGGGTAAAATGATTAAAGAAATATTCAAAGAACATTTCGAAGGCTAGTAATCAGATCAATGCTGTCAATGATTTTGCTTTGCCAGGTTTAAAGATTATCCGAACCGAATGAACACGGCCGCAAGGCTCTTTGCTCGTTAGAGGAAACATTCTTCAGCCGTTGGCCATGACTCGCTCACAGATCCTGTCCCAGTAGAGACTGATCGACTCTCAGGCGGCCGGTCCAGAGAGAATATCTTTTCCTTTTTCTTATCGCGGTTACTGCAGCGAGTCCCCACTGTGCTTCATCTGTTTGACTGTACCATGTAGATATGGGAGCGTGTGTGAGTGTGTGCTAGGAAAGGCACTCAAAACGTAGCAACAAATTTACGACTCCTACGTGCAAATTATTTGGACACAAAAAAATGTAATGAAAACATCACAAGTGAAATATGAAAAATGAATTGTGTAATGTTTTATGGTGAAGTCTCAATTATACACCGCTCACACATAATTTTAACACTAGAAGAGAGTTGTAGAGCTCTTGGAGCTCTTCACAGTTAAAACTCATTTGTTCAGGGTACATCGTTTAGAAGGGTTTAGAAATATCTATTAAATTTTGAGCTGCCAGCGCATCAAAATGACACTTCATTGAGCTTTTATGGTATTCGGCTTAAGGCTATTTTAATTTTATTTTATTCAATTTTCAGCACCTTCAGTTGCAAATTTCAATCAAATAATTTGATCGCAAAATCATTTTAACTCCTCCAGTCAGTGCTCTGCCCTCTGACCATTGCAATCACTTTAATTAAGAACAACATTGCAGTTTCGTTTATGGCTCCCCAAAGTCAACTTCCATTTTACTTTGGGGCAAAAACAGAAATCGAAATTTTCACCGAAATGTTAACTAAACTATTTAAATGGTTTGCTGCCGTCGCTGTTGTTGCTTTTCTGATTTTTAGACAGTTTTCCGGGCAGCGTCCAAGTCAACGAAAACTGCTGCAGCAGCAGCCAAACGCCGAAGCTGATGGTTGTTGTCGATTTTTCTGCTGTTGATTTTTCGTTTTTGTATAAAATGCGAGGATACCCTTGCCGGAGGTCGATACGTTTGCAACACGGGGACGTTCCCGGCTTTAAATTTGATGCCTGAAAGTCGAGTAAAAAGTAGTTTGGTCAGTAAAAATCGTAGAGCTATGAATTTAAAGCTGTATAATTCTTAGCTGTGGAAATTCTAATTACTTTTCTCTCCAATAAAGAAACGAACAGTCTTTCGTTTTTATAATTATCCAATTGTAGTTTAATTTATGTGTGTTTGTCTGTTTGAAAATCTGTCAGCTATTATACATATACCCCACACCTGCTATCAAAAAGACCCACCAGGGTCCGCCAGGGTATATGCATTTTCGGTTCCTCTCCACCCCCGAATCCTGGCCCACAGATTCTTTGCTTGTGGCTGTTGTTTTTGCTGGTGGACGACGGTCCGCTTAAGAGCGTAAAATGCATGGAGTTTATATAAAGTTTGTTGTAACACAAAAACGTAGAACTTTTTGATGTTTTATTAATTAACTTTTTGCATTTTACAGTGGAGCAGTAGTGGGTTGGTGGACTGGCTACAGTGGGTGTGTGTATCGGCTGGGTGTGTGGGCTATTGGGCAAGGTTGGGGAGTAAAAATAGTTGCTAGCATGTGGTTAAAACTTTGATGCCTGCTCCAGTGACGTACACACAGGCAGGACATGCAGACATGCATTGTGCATATTAAAATATTTATGATTGTGTGAAGTAGGGTGGTGGGAGGGGCCATGAAAGGTTGGAGAACCTTAATGCATAAATACTCATGTGGCAGGTACAGTGGAAGCTCCTTTAAGCACAGCGAATTTAAATATATTATTATTGTGCAGTGTGGATTACATCTTGCGAACAAAAAATAAAGCCTGCAGGGCTATGTTTCCTTAACACTCTACAGCCCTGTCTCCGTGGAGGAACTTGCCCCTGGGTGCAAATAAAACTTGACTCCTTGGCGGTGCCTTTACTGTATGTAAGCACCGTTTTTTTTTTGTTGCTGCCAAGTACTACTTTTGCCATCTTTCACTTAATTGCTCGTAAAATGCAAAAACGAAAATGTTCTCAAAAGAATGCTTCGGGGTATGGTGGTGCCCCGTCCCCGTCCCCGTCTCCGTCCCCGTCTCCCGACCCATCCAGTCAAACACTTGTCTCAAACAACAAACTTTCATCAAAAGAGAGGAGGAGCAAAGGCAAGAGGCGGCAGTGAAAGGAAGAAATGGCAAGTCAAAGACGGAGTAGTATAAAAAACATGTCAAAGCACATGGCGGAAATCATTGAAATGATTTGATCGAATATATAATGCGTATACGCCCACCCATGGCCAAGTGCTCATTAATATATGATTGAATCTAAGAGAGAGAGCAGCAATAGAAAAGGAGAAGAGACATAGATGGAGACGGAGAAGCAGAAAGAAATAAAGAGAGAATAAGAAAGGAGAGCAGCTCAACTGCGACTCCATTAAAAATCTTCGAAAATATGCCATAAATAATGCAAACAATTTGCCAGCATAGAAAACCCAGGGAGTTTGCCTGCCTGTGCCTGTGCCTTTGCCTGTGCCTTTGCCACTGCCAGAGCCAAAGCCACTGCTTGCCGCGGCATGAAAAGACCAAGACCCCACAAAGAAAACTGCAAAACGAAACGAAACAAAAGCCTTTCCAAAGACGCAGCACCAGAAGAAGCCAAATCAGAGACAGGCAGAGGATAGGCAAAGAGAAACGCAGAAAAATAGACCTCTTTACTTGGGCGGTAGCTTCAGCAGCAGGCAGAGGAATGTGGACGAACATTTGATACTCTTAGACCAGTTTCATGAACGGGACAATACAGTAAAATATTTCCCACTAGTACTCGTTGCATTGTGTCGTTCAGCTATAGCGAAAATCGCTCTGGAGTTTGGTTTCTCTTGAATTCCTGCAAGAGTACTAGGAGCTAGTTCACCATCTACACATCGATCATGCAGGTTAATGCAACCCCGATCTTTTCATAGGGTATGGACACACCATTGCCGAGGCAGTCAAACTTGTATTTTGCGCGGCAATAAAAAATAAAAGCAAAAACAGCAATGAAATTTTGCTTCTCTTCGTTCTCTTGCACCAATCTTTCTCCCTCCACCGTCGCGGCGTTGATGGCCCTCCTCCACTCTGGAGTGTATTACCAGGCGGCAAAGATGGCTGCGACCATGGAGCGATGGTACAGCGATGGGACATGGCTGGAGGATGGAGCCGGAAGCGGGAAACTCTGTGCGCGGCATAACGGAACAACAAAGCGCACCAGGCACGAGTACAGTAGTACAATAAAATTGCATACGAAAGCAGTTTACTGCAGACGAAAAAATTAAATTAATGAAGAAAAATGGTAATAAAGCGTAAGTCACGTGTGTTTCTCCCTTACTCTCTCTCTCTCTCTCTATCTCTGTCACTGTTTCTTTTTCGCTCTGCCATCGCTCTCCTTCTCTCCTGTTTCGAGAAACCGAGAAAAGACAGACAGAAGTTAGACACTTTGGCTGGTGTAGAATGGGATGGGGTGGGAAGGGATGTTTCTCCTCTCCGCAGGTTTCCGCAGAAACTGAAACCGAAAATCTGTGAGCAGCCGTAAAAAAGAGCAAAGAGCTGAAAATTAAGTATGTGAGTTGTAAAAAGACATGAACGCTAGGATATTTGACTGCAAATAAACAGTAAGAGTGCACGAACGTGCACTGTTCCTCCTAATGGATCGACTCCATCGTCTGCACAGTGCACTTCACATGTACGGGTATGTCCTTTTCATTTTGCAGGCTTCCTTTTATTTTGGATTCCAGTACTTAATGATTAAGCGTAGTTTATTAGTTGCAGTGTAAAACGAAAGTTAACTGGTTAATTATTGGGTTTCGAAGTATGAAAGTATTCATTTTACAGTGTTTTACTTTTACTTCAACTTTAATATGAGCCGTTATACAAATAATTTTAAATACCTTTATATATAAACTAAAATAAATATCTTTTTGATTTCCCCATATTTGTATTTGACAATTTTTACGTGAACATGATTATTATATTATTATTTTGACGTTATTCTTATTTTTTTCCACTTTGCCATGATCATGACCAGGCTCCTTCCCAGCATGGGATTTCTTCTGATCATCCTAGGTCTGTGGCTTTCCTTCATCTCTCTCTCTCCAGCATCAACGGCTAGTACGACTGACTGTCAGTATTCACGTTTTGAGTAATGGCAACTGTCGAAAAAGTGAACAAATGGAGCGTGTGCCAGGGAAAGCGTCAGTCACCTGCAGCTATCAGTGCGCGTGCAAGCGCAGACAAATGGATGAATGGAAAAGGTGTTTCCTATCTATGCAGCTTGAAAAACTGATGCTTTGTCGCTTTGTCGAGTGCAACTATTGCCTAAATGCTAATTGAATTTCCATTAAATTGATGGACGTTTTCAAATTAGATTTGCTTACATATAGAAATGCCTGATTATATGCACATAAATAAACGAAATTGCCACGTTACTTTGAAGCTTTGGAGCTGCTCCTCATTAATTTTACAGGATTAGTAATTAAACACATGTCAGTACATAGTCACGTACATATGTGGAAGTGCCTGTATGTGTGTGTGTGTGTCTATAATCCCATTATTAACACTTTACATGGTCAAATCGGGGACTGGACTGGACTGTCCTGGACTCTCCTGGCAAAACCCATTGAAGCGGACGACGCATCGCACACATTGACAATTAAATATCAACTCGCTTAACTTTTATGTAGAACAAGCCAGTGGCTCTGCTGTCTCACCCAGTCTTGATTAAGAGCTAATTAATGAGAAAAGCTTTAAAGTCGCATAAATTAAGCCGCGAATAAAGTCAATGAAATGCTATCCCTTTTTTGTTGTGTTCTTCCTTGCACCACAAATGAGTATTATATGAAGGCATGTAAGGATGGGGTGTGGAGGTTTTCCTCTGTGTTTACTCCACAAATATGCCTCGAAAGCAAATCAAGCATAATCAAATTATTTCCACTCGATTGGTGTTTATTGATAAATTACGCCACAAACAATATTTTGATAACATCAATTATAGTCACCAATGGCAATGCCAATACAATCCCACTCCACTATACCCCCAGCCGCTTGCTTCTGGTGCCCACCCTTATGTGTATAAGAATATCCATTCGATGAAACTGAAGCCCCAAATTCTTTGTTGGCTGGGAGAGAAAAAAAACCCCCACGCAAAGATGTGTCAATGAAAGGGCGAGTCCTTTGCCAGGACGAGAGGGGATTACCGGGGCCTGGTGATGCTCTGTTCGGAGGTGCTAATCGAAGGCACACGCAGTGGGAATATATAAACCAACACGATAACTTGATACCGTATACAAAAATACTAACTATTATTATTCTATATAAGATCTGTGATTTCGGTTGGTGGGGAATGGTGGGGCGTAAATGCATAAAGTTGCTCTCCTCTATTATTTTTATGTTGGATCTATAGACAGAAGTTGATATGGTAATTTGTTGCACCTTTACATCTGTCTCACCTTTCATTCAGTATGAGACTTACCACAGGGTTTTGTACACAAAATTCGCTTACTTGGAGGGAAACAAGACGGGGCGAGAGAACTAAAATATGGTCCTTTCTGGTGCATTACAATTACCCATGTTTCTCATTTACCGTTTAATTATGGTGGTACAAATAGATCTGAAATAGTCTGGAAATATAAACTAGGATATCTTCAGCTAGGGATTTTCTATATACTAGAATATTTGAATAATTATTAGACGGATAGCAACACAAGAACTACAATAACAACTGCTCGTAGTGCCTCAAATAACTCTGTTTTGTTCAATCTATTCCACCTATGGGTATCTTTATACGACCCAATCATAACTGAGCTAAGCCCATCCATAAAAACCGCAATGAAGATGTCTTTAAAGACTGACGACTAGCTGCAGGAGTACACAAGAAAAAGAAAACAGCTAGGAAAAGCATGTGTTGGCCCCCCACGAGAAAGCCTATAATACCCTAATCAGTGATGTTACCAACAACAGCAACAATTTCGGTTCTATTTGGCGGGGATTCTGTTGCCATGGGGGGGAGGGCGAAGAGAAAAACTGGGAACAGTGGGGGGGATATGGGAACCACATGTGTTTTTATTTCCTGGCCACAATTGATTTGTAATCTGGGTAAACAGGATTTAACAGATTAGACGTGTAACAAGCAACGGGGCGACCGATAATCGCACGCACACACACACAACCGAAAAACAGTCCTCACTACACCCTCCCAGCCCAAACACACACACTCACACACAGACAACACCACGTGTGTCCTGGTTTTTGGTCCCTCTTCAAGGGGAACGGATGAAATTCTTTTCTCTGTTTTTTTTTTTGGGACTCCTGCGATGGCGATGGCTTCTGCTGCTTCTGGTGCTGCTGCTGTGGCTCTGTCCGGGTAGGTGGAGGGAGGGCACTTTATTTGTTCGCTCGCTTGGTTCACATTGGCTGGGCTCTCTCCGCTTGTATGATTGATACTTAATGCCTCTTTTAGCCTCGTTAGGATATCGTTGGCCGTGTCCGTGTCCGTGTCCGCAGCCGGTGTGTCCGTGTGGATGTCCGCGTGTCCAGGGCGTGCGTGCATGTGTGCGTGTGTCTGTCGGCATCGTAATAGCTAGTTTTATTGTCATTTCTTTGGCTTTTGTTTGAGTTTGAGCCGGGCGCCAATTAGCTGCCCGTTGTCATCGAATTCTCGCCCCATTCGGGTCTTGCGTTTTTCCATTTGTCAACGTTAATTGATGATGAGCACTCATTTAGTAGAATTGGCCAGTTCGTCAATCCATCAGTCAGTCAGGCAGTCAGTCGGTCAATTGGAGAGTCGGCAGCAAGTCAGTCACTCAGGGAGTCATTCTGTCAGTCAGCGACCGGCTCTGCTTTGGCTTTCAATTAATTTATGCCAATGCCTAATTTTGATAACACACAAGATTGGGTGGGGCTGGCGATAGTGATGGTGATAGCTGGCGGCAGTTGGGCAGGTGTCGCAATATCTAATGAAGCGACCACGTGGCGTATGATCAATGTGAGTTGGACCACCGCTGAGACCATTAGCAATTCTGATGGGAAAATAAAAATGAGGAAGGAAACTTTTTTGTGCACAAGCTAAGGTGTTGGTAAGAAAATAAGCACTAATGATTCAAAGTAGATTTCCGCACTTGATAATTGCAATATAGGAGTTTCACTAAGAGTTTAAACATATGAACATTATTTAATAATACTTTTAGACAAATTTCAAATGCAATACATGTACAAAGGATTCTTCCAAAGGATTGCACATTGGTAATCAGAATCTCTTTTGCAAATCCCAAATGAAACTGGATAGATTTCAATCGCAGGAATTTCCCCAAAGCAAAACGTTTTCCCACACAATTAAAAGCGGTTTCCATTGATAATTATCAAAGGTTTATCGCTTGACCAACCCGGAATCATTAGCAAAAATATGCAAAACTAAAATTCCATTCCCAGGAACAGTGCCAGTACCACTTTCATTTCCTGGACACCCATTCAAAACTGACCGACCCACCGAGCGGTAATTATTAAGTTGATCAACTGCTGCATAACCGATTACGAACCGATTGTGCTACCGGTGTGTGTGTTATCCCTTGCCTAACCACATCCGCATCCCCATCATCCGCACTCACATCATCATCATCATGGTCATTGAGCTTCATTTGCGGAGCAGAAGCAGCAGCAGCAGCAGCAGCAGCAGGAGCAGCGGCATCTGTCTCGCGGCGATAAAAATTGCATGCAATTATGCCTTCTCTGATTTCGCTATCCGCTGCCCTCTCCGTTCTCTCCTCTTCATCCTCTTTTGCGGGAAACCCCAAAAATACACCAAAAGCAGTGGGAAAAAAATTGGGAAAATCGAACCAAATCCCAGAATCCGTATGGGCTGTCCGTCCGTCTGTCTGTCCGTCCGTCCGTTTGTCTGTCTGCCTGTGTGTGTCCTCTGGAGTGTTTTGTGTGTGTGTGTGTGTGTGTGTGTGTGTGTGTGTGTGTGGTGTCCGCGAGTGGTCCTGTGTGTAAGAAGGTGTCTGTAACTGTGTCCGCCACATACATAAGTGTCCGTCCGTCTGCCCCCTGTCCGTGTGTGTGTTGGCCCTGTGTTTGTTCTCTCGTCTGTAAATATCCTTGTGTGTGACCGCCTGTCCCTCCATGAGTGTGTGTGTGTCCCCTTATAGGTGTGTTTGTGTCCCTGCGTGTGTGGGTTTTGTTGGTAATCAAACGCTTAATTAATATGACACACCCATACATGCTGAGCTGTGGTGGGCGACAGTGGGTGTAAGTGTGTGTGTGGATGATGATTTTTGGTGTCGACACTGCTCGCCCCCACCCTGCTGCGCCTCCTGCTCTACAGCCTCCGCATTGGCATCAGTTTTCGGTTTTTGGCATATTACTGATAACACTCGCGCGGTCCATTTCGTACTTTTCTCTCTGCCGATTCTCCAATGTCCTGTGCCAGTGAGCGAGGGGGGCAGGGAGGGGGAGGGGGAGCGGAATCCATGCTGAGACCAGAGCCTTAGTTCAGGGCATCGTTTGCGGTAATTGCTTCATAATTGAACAATTATGCAAACGTGATTGAAGTGATTATATGGCGCCGTTTATGCGCCCCTGTTTATGTGTGTACCCCTACCCGTTCCCCAGGCCCTTGCCATTCTGTCGCTGCTCGCTCTCCACCCATTTCCACATCAATACATTTTGCGCCCAATCTCGCCCATCTCCCCATGCAGATCCACGCAATCTCCTGCTTTATGCGTTAATTGAATGGATTTCCTATAATTTTTGCGTTTTGTTTTTGTCGCTGTCGTTTTTTTTTTTTGTTTGTGCCCGACCAAATTGTTTTACCCACATCCGAAATTAGTTAAACATGAAATTTCTATGCTAATTTGTAATCATTTTGCATGCGGCGATTGGCGATTGGCAAAAAAGGCGGTTTATCCAGCGAGAGTTTTGGGGTCATTCGAATAATACATATTAAGAACCAGGCCAAGCGGAAACGAGAGGCATAATGAGATACAATATTCTCTTCGACGCCATTACCGCACCTCCAAATATGCATAAAGCTCCTTGGCTAGCTCCCAGCATTTTAGTCCCCAAATCGATGTGGTTTCCAGAGAAACCCATTCCCTGCTGAGCAATGAAATCAGTTTCAAAACAAAAAGCAAAAAAATGTACACAACAAAGACGAGGAGAAGGCAACCATTTGTGGCACCTGGTCATTAGTGTCTGACTGACGGAACTTAAATTTAAAGTGTAACATCAATCATGGTGGAAGACGCTGCCGCTGCTGCTGTCGCTGCCGCCAAGGAGTAGCAGCAGCAGCAGCAGCATCCCGCTGGCCCGCCGGCCCGAGGGCTAGGCTCAAGTGTTCACACGCGGGGCTTCCTGTTGCTCCTGTGGCTGTGGCATGGGGCATGGTGAGTAAGGGAAGGGGAACTAGGACCCTCTGGCTCCGGGGAGCCCCAGACCTGCCACAACTCGAATTGTAATGACGCAACAATTTAAAGTTTGTCGTTGATGCTGCAAAACTCGGTGCTAATGGCGTCAGCGTCAACGTCTCTCAACTCATCTTTATCCCCCAGCATCATTTTGGTTGCCTGGGTCCTGCTCGGTCCTGGGTCCCGGACTGGTCTGGTCTGGTCTGGTCTGGTCTGCTCAGCTCAGCTCAGCTCTGCTCTGTTCAGTGTTGTTGTTGATGACGGCGATTATTTGCGCCATGAACACATGGAAGCAGCTGCAAAAGGTGGCAACCGGTGATGGTGTGGGATGGGAAGTGAGGAGAGGAGAGGGATAGAACACTTCAGGCCCAGGCCCAGACCCAGGCCCAGTCCAGGCTGCTGTTTCCCTGCCCGTGCAGCCTTATGACTCTACTCCGTGTGTAGCAATTCAAACTTTAAGCTGTCGACGGGGCAATGTCGAGCACTGCACACTGCACACAGACATCACCCATCACCAGAAGAAAGAGATGCCACGACAAGAGAGTGAAAGAGAGAGAGAGAGAGCAGACACTTGGCAATACAAATTGAAATAGTTCTTCTTGTCTTCTTCTGTTCTGCTCTGTTCTGCTCTGTTCTGTTCTGTTCCATCTTTTTCGTCTTCGGCCTAGCCGGCTGTCTGTATGTCTGACTCTTTTGCATTGCAGTTTGACTGTTGCTCTGCAGGATGTATTAATATAAATGAATTATTCGCATGACGCTCTCCAGCTCTGCATCCCTCTATCTCTATCTCTATCTCTCACTCTTGCTGTCTCTGTCTGGCAGTTGGAGGCTGGCTTGATAGATATTATGATGGATACGCCTTAACGATGCTGCAGACAGTCGACGATGCAGCTTGTAGCCCAAACTTGGCCAAAACTTTATGGCCAACAAACAGAGTAGAAGCAGCAGGAGGAAAGGGAGAGTGCCAAAGAAAGAGACACAGACGCAGACACAGACGCAGACACAGAAACTCGTTCAGACACAACACCTGACATTCCCGGCAGAGTCAGTAAGGCAAAAAAGCAGTAGCCAGGTAAGTAAAAATAAATCTTTCAAGTCGAGTCTTGAGTTAGGATCTAATGAATGAATGCACACAACCTGCCTGAATAGGCAGGAGCGTTGATCACCGGGGAACTGGAAGTTAAATTAGGAACACACTTCAAAGTAAATTGTTTTTACAGAGATACGAATGTTCAGGAAACTGCAAGTTTTACTTGAATAAACGAGAACAATTCGAATGGACATCTCTGAGTGGTACGACGACATTTCAAATATTAACTCTTTAACTGATGCCGAGTTTTTTTAACTTCCAACAACGTGTGCGCATTGAATATATTTCCATAATTTAGGTGATTATTTGAATATTTTCATTAGAAATAATTCATCAAAATTCATCAGCCTTAGCGCTCGTGAACTTAATATTTGCTCATATAATCTTTCCTGATTCATAATCAAGCAAGCAAAATCTCGTTTCAGCTCCATAATAGAATGAAAGCGAGCATCCACAACTAATTCCTTCACATTACACCTCTGAAAAATGAACTACTCTCACGAGCAGCAACTTAAGCCTGAAATGACCAACTGTACTTGAGAGCGATCCCTGAACAATGCTCTCGAGAGCAGGGCAGGGCAGGGCAGGGCAGGGCATGGCAGTGCAGAGCTGAGCTAGACGCACAGGCAACCTGGCCCCAAGATAGTGAGCTCTTGGCCGTAACCCGGCCGTAAATCCTCTCCACCCTTCTTCATCTACTGCCAGCACCGCCCCTCAAGTTTTTGGTGTTGCATACAATTTGCCCATGGCCCTGGGGCGGTAACAGCAATTTAGACAAGTTTATTTATATGAATGTGCAGCTCTCTCTGTTCGCAGAAGCACACAGACACAGACACACACACACACACACAGACTGTTCTGGCTGCATTGTTGCTGCGGTTACAGGACAACAGCGGCAGCGGCAGCGGCAGCAGGAGCTATTGCTATGCCTGTAGATGGAGTTCATGCAACGTGGAACATACAAAGGCGCTTGGGGGCAAGTTCTTGTACTATGCGCACAGTTGCCAGCTAATGATATAATGAGCTAATCAATACAATTAATTAGCATTATCTGCATCCTTAAACGGGGGGCCGGGGCCCAGCCATAAGGCGAGCGCACTGCTCGAGGACAGCACTTTGAGAGCGGGTATTACGTGTTATACCGACGGGGGGCTGGCCCGTTCATGGCTGACGAGGTGACCCCAAAAACCCGCAACCGAAACCCATTTTGACTGACAGTTGAACGCAGTTCCCAGCAGGATAATGGGTGGTAAGGGGTTATGGTCCGGGGCGTGGAGGCGGGGTGTGGCAGGAAGGATTGGGTGGGTTGCAGAGGTAGAGAACGGATTCATTCCTTCAATTGCAATCTCTGATTCCTGGGGTGCGCCTTGGCCATTTCTGCGTAAAAAGTGGGCTAAATGTCGTTGCCAGTATCCTGTGGAGGCAGCTAAAGCTTACCCCGTCAAGTATATGCCTGCCCCTGCCCCTGCCGCTGCCCCACTCCGGCGGGGGGGCCAACTTGAAGGCTGTGAAGCGCTCACCGAAATGGTCCAATTGCCGGCCAAGTGGTCCAAAAGTGCCGACGTCGCCTGTTGGATCTATGTCTTCTCTCGCTCTCTTTACATACGTATATACTATGTATATATATATATATATATTATATACATAAATATCTCTGTTTGTCAGTTTCTCCCTCTCTCCCTCTCTCTGTCTCATTTCATGGCTATTCCTCTTGCGCTGTCCTGTGCACCTGAATTGCTGCCATGGACTACTATCTACAATGCTCCGCCTCCCTCTTCAAGTAAAGCACTTAAAAATTGATGAAAGAGCTGGGAGAAATTCTTCGACTTTCTATTAACGATTTTCGACTAAGCGAAACGATAAAAATCTCTTTAAAGTTAGTTGACCAAACGGGTCTGGAGTATCCCTGTCTGGGAGTAAATGCATATCGATGGCTTTCGCTTAAGATAACTGAAGGAAGCTAAAGATATTTTTGTAGCTTTCCAAACATTGTAGGACTCGTTGTTGTTGAGCAGCTTGTTAAGAAATTTCACAACTGCTGCAAGTATTTCTGCTCTCTTTTCCCACCTTTAAGGACTGAAATCAGTGTTGGCTAAGACTTTAATGGTAGGCAATCGAAAAAATCATGACGCTACCATGCAAACAAATGTAAGCCCAACAGTGTTGAAAAGTACATTTATCAGTACTGATCAACGCACACAAACCTATGCTGCAGTCATGGGTTGGATCTTTGATCTTCGGAAATTGTTGTTGTTTTGTTTTTGATGGACTGGAAATCCTTTTCAGCCAGTTTTGGCTAAGCCACTATCGAAACCAACACCAATCAATGGGAAAGTTTATAATCAAAAATTGTTCTCGCATATTTGGCAATTAATTATACCAAAAATTTGATTATTTTTCACCCAATTAGAATTCAATTCAAATTTTTATCCACCGACATTTGCGTATAATAATTTATGATCGAATTACAATTAAATTTATTCAACACAAATGGCCAATAATAGAAATATGCACAAAAACCCATAGATATGTACGTATGCATGTATTTATGTACGTGCAGTAAATGTTAGACATACATATGTACATATATTATTGATAACAATAACTAATAACTTAAGCAGCTTTTGTGGCTGAAAATCCACACGCAGAGAGCGAGAGAGGGAGAGAGAACCAATTCAATTCGAAAATGCTGGTTAGAGTTTCGGTTTAGGTTTTAGTGGATTGCCGTTGTGGAGGAGGAGGATTGCACAGTCATACAAATATGTAAGCATAATGTAACTACAATGCATGGTGCATGCTGCATGTTGTTGCATGGTGCATGTAGCAAGACAATACAAAATACTTGGGTACAAATTCAAGCAACAAAATTGTGGCCACTAACCGAAATTGCATTTTCTTCACCGACAAGCTTGACTTTGCCCCCCATCCCCACTATCCCCATCCCTGCCATCCCTGCCATCCCTCCAAAACCCTCTGACCTGGCCTTCTTTGCACCGATGATGGCTCTCCCACAGCTCTCCAGCAAACAGCTCCTGCTGCTGTTACTGCCACAGCATGTCATAAATGATGCTGCTAAAGAGTCAGGAATAATCCGCTTTTGTGTGCATATCGCAATCAAATGGTATATCCCCCCACTCGCACCACCAAATGCGGAGACCCAAGAAAAAAATAAAAATAAACCCTCTAAAACCAAGCAAAACGAATGGCAAAATAAACTTGAAGCCAGAAACTATACGCATGCGAGATTATCACGAGTCGGAGGGGTTCAAAAGATGGCGGAAGTGGCCTATGCAAGGGAAATAACTAATGATTTTAATAGTAAGTACAAACGAAGCTATACTTAGCAGCATTTATTTCTGATGCCAGCAAGCAAATTTGAGTAGAGAATTGAACTGAAATACTGACTTATTTTACTCAAATTCAGGCTGTACAATTAATAATGAATCAATAGGAACACAGCCAAAATTTAAATATAATATCACGTTAAATTTAAATTAATTATAATGTGAATTTAATCATAAATTTATTAACGGCTGACGCATGGAGATTTCATTGGACATTTAGTGAGGTATTAATTTTCGACTGATTGGATAGTGATTCGTGGCTGATCCACTCGACCCCTTTGGGGTAGGGTACCTCACCCCAAACACACACAAGTGTTTCCCCACAAAATGCTTCATGGTAAAACCAAACTCCAAACTTAACCGAGGAATTCCCAAAATATTTGCAACCAAAACTTTTCCCCCAAAATAGACTTAGTGTGAAGGCAGGGGCGGGTTGTTTAGAGGGAAATTTGAAGAGAGGTTGGCTGTGGGCATGGGTAAGTGGGTGAAGGGGTAAAGAAGCAGAGAGGGTCATGTGCAGCGTATGAGGAAGTTGCAAACAACATGGCGCAGCATCGTAGCAGCAACAAAAACATCAAACATTACAAGAACTGGGACGCCGACACACACGCACAGCGAGAGAGAGGGAGAGGGAGAGAGTGGGATAGAGTTGGAGAGAGAGGAAGAGCATACACAGCTGCACATGCATGGCCTATGCACACATATCCCGGTAGGTGGCGTGGCTTGTGCTGGACAGACAGGACAGGCACAAAGTCGTGGTTTCAAAATCCAAGCACAAGAATACAAACTAAACAACAACAAAATGAAGGAGAAAGAGAAGAAATCAACAGTACCATACACTCACACGGAAGCACACACACACACACACACACAGACACACAGGCACACACACATACAAATTAAAAATGCAGATTTCTATTGCAACATTCGGAAGTGCTTGAAAAATTGTTGTTGCTACTGCTGCTGCCACTGCCAACGTTCGCAGTCATCGTTATTGCCAGGACCATTCCCCAGGCACCATCCACATGCCGGGCCACTAGCCAGGACTCAGGCCCCAGCTCTAGCCACCACCACCAGCTTCCTGCTGTTCCTGCTCCAAAAGCCTCCCCAAAGCTCCCAGTCCAAAAACGACTCTTTCTATTCTCTCATGGTCCTAGTCCTACACTAGCTTAGATTTAGACACACTTCATCGAGAGGGTTTCCATGGCTGCGAAGATGTATTGCAAGATATAATCTTATCAAAATATGGTGAAAATTCTATATAATTAAAGTATAAGCGTCTAACATTGTATGTACTTAGATAAGATCACTGGATCCATGATGAAAGTGTGTTGGTACCTAAGAAAAATCAACCAACAATAGTTGTGCGTTTCCCCCCGATGGCCACAATAATTTGTCACACTCAAAGATAATAATCTAAGAGAGCGAACTCCTCAGAGTATTCATAACTTCGGGACGTTATCGCAGAGAAAGTCTAGGCTCTGTGCCTTTCTTGTTTTCTCTTTCTGCTCGTTTTTTTTGTTGGTTTTTGTGCTCGGCAATAGCATCAAAATTGCAAAGAAAAGCCAGCAAACAGTCAGTAAAATATTGTAGCTGGCAGCTGCTCGATGGTCTGGAGAGGGTCCTGGTACAGTGCTGTGGAAGAGTAGATGGACTGGAGTTGGGGCGTCTCCGACTGCTCGGTCGGGGCTAGTTTTGTATGAAAAGCGAGCGTAACAAAACAATGAAAACATCGTCGTCATCACAATCATCGCCATGCGGTGTTTTCTTGCCATTTGTTTCCCGAAACTCTCTTTGTCTCCACTCTCTAGACTCCACTCCACTCTCCCTCCCCTCCCCTACCCGCTCTCTTCAGCACGCATAAAACCAACAACATGAAAGCACAACAACACCAGAAACAGCAAGCCAAAGCAGGAAAATATCCGAGGGAAGCGAGTGGCGAACAAAGAGTACAAATAGCCCACAGAGGAGGAAAATTCTCTAAAACTCCTCAACAAATGCGATCTGGCATATACCCTACTCGGAATAACCAACGAATTTGAAGCGTTCAAGGACCTAAACTGGTTATCTGCTGACCTGAGGTTACAATTTTGAAAAGTTTGGAGACTTCTGGCCATGGGCTACTTATAAAGACCAATGAAAACTACTTTGCTGTTAGTTCTTCTTCTAGGACTTGCAAAATATCGAGGCACTGCATTTCATAATCATTTCCAAAGATTTATTGTGTGCAATGTTGAATATTTTTCCATTTTTGAATACTCTAGACAAATGTCTAGAAAACATAAATGCCCAAAAATATAAATGTTTATATGTGAATATTTTTTTTGTGTTGTGTCTTCTTTGCCTACAAAACTCGAAATATCTCCTTTACAAAGCGGACCCCTTGTGGCAGCCTGAAAAGTTGAGCTCTTCTGCTTAGTCCCCCATTTGATGCTGACCCCCTGCCACACCTTACCACTGGCACCAGCAGCAGCAGCAGCAGCAGCAGCAGCAACAGCAACAGCATCAGCTCCAGCCTTCAGCCCCCCCTTCTTCGTCATGTGGTGCATGTGTGCATTGTCTTTGATGTTGTTGTTGTTGTTGTTGTTGTTGGTTTGGGGCTTCATCTTCAGCTGCAGTTACAGGCTCGTATCTGTGCCACGTCTAAGTCTAATGTTTCAAGCGTCAGCAGCAGGAGTGCAACAAAACACAACACACACACACACACACACACAAAAAACCCAGAGAAAAAGAAAAAGAACAAAAGCTATGGCCAGACAATTAACCAGCCATCAGTCATTTGGTTTTGCTGGCACGCACTAGGGGGGAACTGCTGCTTCCAACTAAGGAACTAAAGCGACCCGTTACCGGTCCCAAACAGAAGCCAGTGGGAGGCGATTCCACATGCAACAAAGTCTTACATCGGAGTAGAGAGTAACCCAAAAAGGCAGCAGATGAACCAACAATCCATTTCAAATGTTAAAACAAATGGAATTCCGCCAGAAACAGAAGCAGCCTACAAGCGAGGCCACATATGGATAACCCTAAATCTCCCAATAGGAGATGGCCGACACCTTGGGAGCATCTGCGATTGGAGCACACCAATTTCTAGCAATTATATGCGAATAATGAGACGAGCAGCAATATTTTTAGCCCATTTATTCCATTGATTTAAAATAAAACATGACAGAATTCGAGCTTGCAATCCGAAGTCCGACGCCTTAACCGGGCTGGGCCGCACGGCCTATTGAATTAGTCTCGGTTAAACATGCACTTGAGGACAATGCAGTGGCAAGAAAATCACAACAGAGCGGTGCTCTAATTTTTCTTCTAAATGTCTGTATTTTTGCTTCAAAATAAGTTGGACAAGTCTCATTCTTTCGTTGACAACGACCAATTTATGGAATCAGATTGCATTCTCTCCTTAGTGAAATGATTTGATTCAGCTCCCGCTGAACCATGCAAATCTCATCAAACAAAGGGCTGCAAAAGATGGTGTGGAATTTCCATGGCTCCTATTTTTGAGTTCCAATTGAACATTGGGAAATATCCAACATATTTAAAAGATGGAGCATAAATTATGCACAGACACATTGGCCAAGTGCAAGGCAAGGCTCCTGTCCGAGTTCGAGTGTCTCGCCACCACCCTACCCTTCCCCCCTTTGCATGCACAGCTCCACTTACCACTCCCATGGCAAACCACTACTACTATGCCAGAATGTGTATGGGCAGATTTATGGCTTCCATAAATTGTATATTTCCCTTTTATTGAATTAATTAATTTCACAAATAAAATTGTGAGAAAAGGAAAAAAAAGGAAATATTTACATATGTACATTTGTACATACACTGGCATATAATAAATATTTAAAAATCAAATAATAGATATATCCATATATAAATTGAAAGCTACAACAAATGTGTGTATTGTTAGCAGTAACATTTAGTTAAGTATTTAAATAGTTTCACGATTATACCAATTTCGATGGCAGTCCTCTGACCAAAGGAATGGATCCCCCTTGAGGGTAGTGGCAAAAAATGGCAAAAATCTCTACTGCTGCGATGCCCTTTATAATATTTTCTTATCTTGATTTGCTTGGCCTCATCCAATTTGATAAAGTTCTTTACCAAATAATTTGCATTTGTATTGGCAACTGTTTCTTGTTAATTATATTCCAATTAGGCACAGACATGACGGCAATCCATCAAACATGTAACCAAAATAAGTGCAACGCTTTTTGGTAGTTGCATATGCCAAGGTCTGATCACGGGTCTTCCGCTCCCCCCACCCCACACACACACACACACACACACACACGCATCGTTTTGCCAATCCTTTGGTGCTGACAGACAACAAGTAAAATCCATTAACTGTTCGAAATTGAAATTAATTTCATTTACTGCCCCCTGTTACAGCAATTTTTGTATTTTAACTCTCAAGGGGGAATTTGTATTCGTAAGCCTTCAAGAAGGACTCTCCATACAGTCTGAGAAAGTGAAATGTTTGTCCGACGTTGAACGGTGACGGTCTCTCTCTCTCTCTATCTGTCAGAAAGTTCTCTGTGTCTGTCTGGAGCATAGATTTGAGGTTGGATGACCTGGCCGCCGACCAATCCAATGTTAATTTCAATTGCCTGATGCCGGCTGTGGCCGCATGTCGTTGACTCCTTGCCGCAGCTAAATCAAGTGCTGCACGTGGCAGATGCACTCCTGCTGCCGTCTCGGATTGCTCTCCGTTTTGGATTGCTCTCCGTTTTGGATTGCTCTCCGTCTGGACGGACGAGGGACGCTGGACGACGGATGCCGGATGGCGGATGGCGGACGGGTGGGGCTGATGCTCCGTTATCGCACTTTTGGGCATGACATGAGCTGCCGTCCAGTAGGGTGGGGCTCCTTTTTGGCAAATGTCGCGAGTCGCGAGGCGTCGCTAACGTGGACATGGACATGAGCAATGTGCACTGGCGATAAGGAAGCCGAAACTCAAACTCTCAGAACGGCCATCGTCGTCGTTGTCGCCATAATTGGCCAGTCAGTCAGGAGAGGGGACGGCCAGGCTCGGTACTCCACCTCATGATATCCTATCGAGAACCACCGCCGAGCCCCATCGAACCGCGCCCCACACCACACGACACCACTCCACTCCACAATCAATTGAAGCGTAATGGCAACAGTTCAATAACTTTTTGGCCATTCTCTCCATGGGATTCCACTCCGTTTGCCAGAGCCCCGTACACGGATGATGATGACGATGACGATGACAATGATGATGCTTCAATTAACTTTTGTGGATCTAATGAGTTGTCATGTTTTGATGTTGGGGGAATTGATTCGATTGCATCTGTTTGTTAGTGGGTTTCTATCTGGGCTGCATCTAGATGGATTAAGTTAAAACAAAAACAAACAAAAAATTTAATTTTTAGTGCTGTTTGTCTGCCAGATTAAGATACTCTACACCCACCTGTCACGCTGGTTATCTCTCTCTCTCTCTTTTATTCGGTATTTCTGCATTAACTATCGTCTATCTTCAGCCAGCATAATAAAAGTGAAGACAATCAATAGTAGGGTACTCCCCCGTAATATACATTTTTACACATATTTTCAAGGGTTACCAAAAAAAAAAAGAATGCAACTTCTTTTGGAGTTGCAACTTATAGCAAATCCCTGAGCCATGCTCGTTGCATTAATCAAAAGCCAAAAACTTAAAGGCAATGACTAATATTTTTGGCTATCAGCAGCGCCAAATAGCCAACGTTGCCACCCACCTCCTCCCCCTTTGGGTGGACACTCCCCCAGTATATGTATGTGCTCTATAAGGGTGGCCGCATACATACACACATACATATGTACATATATTCATGCATTTTGATGCACTGTGGCAAGAATACTTGGTTTGTTGTTGTAGAAAAAGACACTTTGTGGCTTTCGCATCGAATGTCTTATGGGAGACTCTTCCGTCAGTCGCGACATTCGTGTACAGCAACACATGATTTTCTTTCAGTGTAGTTCATGGTTTACCTGCCGCTGGTCTCGTTCTGGAGTCGGGACTGGGACTGCGAGTGGCACGGATACGGGAACGGGGACTGGGACTGTGACTGGGACTCTGTCTGAGGTCTGGGCCTGCTGCTGCTTCTAGTGGTTTGGCGGGGGAGGGCGATGGCGCTATCATTGCACAAGTGCGCAAAATTTTGGACTCAATTCACGTGCTCTGCTGCCAAAATTGTTGCCTTGCCCAAGCCTCCGCCGTCTCTCTCTCCGCCTATCCACCTATGCGCCAGCCCCTCTCTTGTCCTCGTCTTTCGCTCCATAAATTTGCACATTGATCGCCCTGTGGCCATGCCGTCGACTGCGCTGGTACATATGTACATAAGTATGTATGTATGTACATATGTATTTATGTATGTATGTACATATATGTATTTAATTCGATAACAGCGCAACGGTAACGGGAGTTCTGTTCGAAGGATTTTTACCCAACTCAGCGTAACTCCCTTGCTGGTCCTGGTACTCGCTTTGTCTCTTCCCTTTGCCCGTCCTGCCTACCGCACTACTGCACTCTCTCAAGTGCAGTGAAATAGTTGTGAAACACTTTGCCAAAGATGAAAGATAAATCCAAAAAGAAAATGGCAGCGGCAGCGGCAGCAGCAGAGGCAACTTTCAAGTCCGAATAATTTTTGCATATTACCGAAAGTTTTCGACTTTAAGGCAGAGGCCGAGCCGATGCCGATTGAGAAGAGTAGCTTAAAGAGAGAGAGTGGCAGCAGTGGCCAAGGAGTAGTTTGAAGAGAAGGGGTAGAGCTTGGGGAGAGGAACATATTGAGGAGCAGTGCCGTTTGTAGAGAGGAACAGCATGAAGAGAGCATGTGGCGGTGGCAGACCAGCATCGGTCACTCTCCTCCTCTCTTTTCGAACTGTTTTCATTATTGTTGGTATTAAAAACGCTTGATTGAGCAACAACTAATCCAAGGTGTATATTAATACAAGGTAAGGGATAACGGAATGTACATTGGGATATGTACATACATATATGACATTTGACACTTGCTAACCGCTCTCGTTATAGCGTTCACACCCACAAGCACGCACAACAAAATATAAGCCTAGAATATTAGCACGGTTCTCACCACAGCTCACCTCTCTTCACCTACACCTTGCACTAACCAGGCGCTGTGCATAATTTAAATGTCTGGAGCTCACCCGCAAACACCAGTCACCGACCAACGCCGCACTCTGACCGCAGCATCGTTCAAAGTGAAAAGGGGGAAGAGAAAGCAAGGAGGGAGAAAGAGAGAATTCCTCAAGCATCCGGCCTGCCACTGTCAATAATTAAGTGCGAATCTTGATATTCTGGAGCTGGAGCTGGAGCTGTCGCTTTCGCTGCTCCTGCTTCTCCTTTTCTCTGAGTTTCTCTGCTGCTGTTTCTGCTGTCTGCATTCCTCCCTTTCCCACGCTTAAGCTCTCGTTTTTTCTTTCTTTCTTTTGCATTCGCTTCGTTTTGATTAAATTAAAAAGTTACCGCAGTCACACTCCTCCACACAGCTACAGACACAAGCAAACACACAAACAAAGCCAAAGTGAATTCTTTTCTTTTCTTCTCTTCTTTTCGCTCTTTGCCGACCCCTTGGAACGTCATCGCATGTCCACTAATTGTATCTTTAGCCCAGCAGAAGCAGAAGCAGTCGCGCCGTCAATTGTCTCTCACTGCCTGTTGCTGTCTACCCCTCCTCTCTCTTTCTCTCTCTTTCTCTCTTAAAACAATGCAGTTGTGGTAAAGCTAATAGATTTATCATGAATCGTTTCACAGTCCGTTAACGTCATTCTGTCGCTCTATTGTCTTCCAGGTGTCTGTGGCGACACTTTCAGCTGCGGCAGCGACAGCGGCTTCTCCCTCTCTCTCTCTCTTAGCATTTGCACTTTGATTTGCACTTGAACATCGAGAAGCGTCGATACTAATAAAAGCATGGCACTTAATTAATGATCAGCATTGACTGGATAATCTATACATCGGAGGAGATATTCTTTCACGGCTTTCGCAGATGCTTTTCTTTATTTTAAACACAAAAAAAAGTTTAAAAAAAATATAGTTTAAACATCCGAGTGCTGCCTGATCCAGTCGTTGAAATAGTAGACCCTGGCATAGCCATCGGGATAGGTGCTGCCACATCCACCGACCACAAAGCCAGCAACGCCCACAACCTGATTGTTGTAGACGGCGGGGCCACCAGAGTCGCCATTGCAGGCACCGTTATCGGCCTCGTGCAAGAGGCAGAGCTCGCTCTCCACGCCAAAATCGATGAGTTCTCCGCACTTCTCGACGGTAATTGACTTGAGGGTGTTGTACTGCAGGTAGCGGGGAAGATCTCCCTGGTGCTTGAGTAGACCCCAGCCCGAAATGATGATATCGGCATCGGCTGGCGTATTGGCCGTGGGCAGATCGATAGCCTTGATGCTGTTTGAGTAGAAGAGCGGTGACTCCAGTCGGAGTAAGGCCACGTCGTTGAGGAACTTGCCGTAGTTCTCATGAACAATGACCTCCACGACCTGGATCAGGACGCCGCCACTGAAGCGATCGTTGCTGCCCGCGCGGATCGTGAAGCGGCTGGCGGCGATAGGTGCATGGAAACCATTCTCGTCCGCATCGTTCGTCACGCAATGGGCAGCGGTCAGGATGTAGTTGCGCGACAGGATGGAGCCCCCGCAGCTGTGGGAGCCGCCGTTACGCAGCGACACCTGATGCGGAAACTGGCCGAGGGCGGCATCCTCTCCGCCCACCACACGGCCATTGATCCAACCGGGTGCAGACTGGGCTGCTGGCAGCAGGCAGCAGCCAACAACGACGGCGATGGCCAGAGCCAAACTATTAGCGAATCGAGGCGTTACCATGTTGTCTCGCAGCACCAAACTTGGGCCGGGCCCAACAGGGGTACCCCCTTATATAGGGTATCACTAATCCCTAATATGTAATTATTTATGGTTGTGCCCCACTCGAGTGGAACTATCAATAGTGGACAAGCGGCAATCTTATCTCTCACCCGAGATTTATACTGGAGCGTCGTCCCGTAATCTTTTCGACTGTCAGCGAACCGATTTTATATCAAGGCTAATTTTTTTACAACTTCTGGGCATATTTTTTGTTGGGGAATATTTCTTGGTGTGGAGTACGGGGAAACTTGCCTTAATTGGCGTTGCCAGATTTATTTAGTAAGAGGTATTTTAATCTGCTTCTCTAGTTACAGTGCGTCAGTGAAGTTAGCACACACACGCCAGGCGTTTTTGTACCCACTGAATGCAATTCGAGGCTAAGTCAGATTTTGGTCTATTTGATCTAATTAAAATAATTTATACATACATATTTGACTCTGCCTCTGTTTGGAAAGGATTTTGGCATGCATAATGTTTGTCTTTCGCTCATACGTCGAAAAAAAACACCGCTTACCTTTGAATGAGAGACTCCCATTATCATTATGCCATCATTCATTCTGCATTCTCTACCCATAACCCATAACCCATTTTCTACTTTCTATATTTCACATGCGTATTTCACTCTAAATTTGCCAATTATGCGCATTGTTTGAGCGTGACCCGAATATGCACACGCACACTGAAACGGATTTATCTCTATATATGTATGTATGTACATGCATTAAGATCTGTGTATTTGTTTGTGTGTGTGAAAGAAGAGTAGAGTACATTGCACTATGGGGAATTTGACCATTTTTTCTGTCCAAAGCTCATTCTTCAAAAGTACCTGAAATAAACTATTTGTAACTGCGATGCATCCGAAAAACATTGTTCTTCAAATGTATGTAGTCCAACATTTAACAGAGCTTGACACTGTTAAGTTAACAGCTTTTTAAAACAGATGAAAAAAGGGTTTTGGCCAGAAAAATTGGTCAAATTCCCCATTGTGCATAGTCTCCCGGACATTGTTGCGGCGGGGGTTGCCTGAATACATGGCGGAACATGTTATGGCAGCAAGGGCCATCCATGCTTGCATTAAATATTTAATTAAATATTAATTTATATACATTTATCAAAGCAAACAACAATAGGAAATCTCAAAATTTACAGAAATATATCAACAATTGCATACATATTTGTATGTATATTTTAATAATGGATAATTATTGTTTTTGATTTTAATATATGTATGTACATACATACATACATACATACATACATACATATGTACATTTGTACTTATGTACTTAAAAATAATACTGAAAATATTAAATGAGAAGAATTAATCTCGCTTACTGTATAATTAATACATCAATCAGAGCTTTGTGTAAAAGAATAGAATGCGAAAAAGATTTCGGTCAACACTCGTGCATCTGTTTACGTATCTTTTTTTTGTCTCAATAACGGCGAATGTTGTTGTTGCTGTTTTTTGGTTCTGTCGTTGGGCGCTCTCGTGAATTTTGGAAAACTTACAATGTATTGGCATAATTTATACTTTAGCAGCATTTTTATCGCTGCGCTCGGCACGAAATGCACAAAATACTCGCTACAATAAACAATGGGCCGGGCCGATTCAATGTTAGTCCACACGTCCACTCGCTGCCACACAGCCCTTTTTCGGTGCATTTTATGTGTCGCTCTTTGCGTCACTTTGCGCCTTTTATTTATTTACGATTTTTGCGTGAGCCTCGTTCGATATTCAGTTTTTTTTGTTGTTTGTTTTCCTTTTTTTTATTATTGATTTGCAATTTATACTGACACACACGAACACTCAGCCAGATGTGTAATTTTGCTGTGTGTGTGGGGCGAATGTGTCATCATCATCATCATTACCATCACCATCATCATCATCGCCATCATCAGCATCAGCATTCTAAATGGCGTAGACAGGTTTATTCAAAAAAGGGTAATTCAATTCTTAAACATTTATTTTTACATTTTTCCACATTAAGCACTTGACATTAAGGTAACTTATTTATTGCTCACACTCATTTTTAAATTACAAAATGGCTCCACCCTTTTTACGGACGCCACTGCTTGTCTTTATGTGGCTTTGGTTTTGGCTGCCTTCATTCTGTCTTTATCTACGACTGTCAAAGCCATCAATCATTTTTAGCACCATTTTTATGTAAATAATTAAAATACGAAATAATCATAAATACAAAGGATTATTCTGTTTATCTTTATTTTTTTGACGCAGTCTCGCAGAAGGATAAGATGACTGCAACGATAAAGCAATGGAATTTCCAATGTTGCTCCACCCAAAAATATTCCACTGAATCACAAGATCTTTCAGAAAGGTATAAAAAATGAGCACTTTCCTTGCATTCCATTCAGTGAACGTGAAGAACTCATTCACATGTTATTTGTCAAGTGGTGATGGCTGTATTCGGTGACTTTTTGGTTCGTTAGTAATTTTAGGGGATAGATTTGTATATATGTTTGTACATATGTAAGTATGTATCTGTGTGCATAATGCAATAAGAAACCAACAAACTAACTATTTTCATTGAAAAAGTTATTAAATTTCACAAAAATAATACAGGTCCGGCAATTCTTTGGATGCATTTTTCTTTTGGCACAAATTCAACGATTTCCAAGCGGAAATAATAAACAGGAATGGCTGGACGGACACAACGGACGTCGACCCTTCATCAGCAGCATTCTTGCCTGTCTCTTTCTCTCTTTATATCACTTTCTTGCTCCCTCTTTTTTGACTGGCATTTTGTGATGTGTCATCATTTGATATCAATGTCGCATGTGGAGGGGAGAGAGCTAAGGGAAAGCAACTCGTACTCGTACGATAGATTGTTGATACCGTTCTTTCATATACGTATGTATATGGGAGTTTTTAAATCAAATTGCGAATCGACTACTTCTTTAAATACCTGCTACACTTGTACATATATTTGTATGAGAGAGAGAGCGCACGACTCATCATGCCAAAGGGGGAGACGCAATGCGTTTGAAATGCATCCGCTTCTACGCACACAGCTGTATATGGGACTATTTATATACAATAAAATAAATATCTGTCATACGTTTTTATTTAAATGTAATGAATGAATGTCCGCTTTCATTCCGGAAAGGTTTCTCGCTAAGGAAAACATTTGAAACATCCCTTTATAACGGTTTTATTGATTCGCTGTTAAAGAGTTAAAGAATGTTAAGCCTTAAGGATATTTTTCGATGCTGATAATTAATTTTGTGATGTATTTCCCGGCTAAATCTATAATTTTGTAAATAGATTAATTAGAAATTAGAAGATCTTTCAAACAATGAAACAACAAAATTCCAGAATTGTTTATTTGGAATAAATTTACAAATGTCCGCTACCTGTTTAAGTACATACATATGTATGTAAGTATGTACATACATACATATGTATAAGGCCGGAGAAGACAGAAGAAAAGGGACACAGTCAGACACAGAAGAGAGACGGCCTGACTGACATACAGACAGAGAGAAAGAGATAGAAACATGGGGAGAGACAGAGTGAGGCAAACATGTTTGTAAGTACAGGATGTCTGTGTGAATGTGCGTGTGTGGCTGTGTGTGTGTATATATTGGGGAAGTGTCGTCGGTTGGTGCTACTTTTGCCGCAGGAAGCGGTCGCAGCTGTGGGTTTTAAAATTTCAATTCATTTCCGTTGTGCATACCGTATACGGTACGTACACGCAACAACAGTCGTCCAAAAACATATACGTACACGCAACAACAGTCATGCCAAACAAAAAAACACACATACATATACGCACACAGCAGAAACAGACAGACGCACACGGAGGAGGCACACACAAAAAAAGGGGAAAACAAAATGCGGCTAAATGGTAGACAGAACCAACAACAGGGACAGGACACAGCCATCCTGTGCTGGTCGGAGGGGGGATCCTGGGCCTAGTCCTGGTGCTGGGTGCTGGGTGCTCTGTGCTGTGTCTGGGTCTGGGACTGGGCAATTTATGTGCCGAAAAGGGCAAACAGAAAGCGAACCTGAGGCCCGTTACCGGATCCTCTCAACCACTCCATACCGTAACACCACTCCGCCTACACTTGTGCTGCCCCGCAGGACAAACAGTTGGTGCTGTCGAGGATTCCATTGGTAGGCGCTGGCTGGCTTGCTGGATGGTATATTTTTTATGTTTAAAATGTAAAATGCTTCAAGTCACAAAATTCAATAAATGCTCAGTGGCCAGCGCAGTGTGTCCCCGACTCACCATCGATATGGCCTCTCTCTATCTCTCTCTTTGTGTTGTGCGGGGCAGTGGGCGTGGCACAATGGGGTAAATTGCATAAATGTATGACAAATGAATGCGTTGAATGCAGCAACCGGCAATGGCAATGGCATTGGCAACGGCAACGGCAACGGCAACGGTAGCAGCAGAGTGCCACACAGCAGGAGCTATTTTCGTTCAGGTGGTGGGGCATATCATGACCGGTAGTGTGTGACATTGACATACACATACACACATACACACACACACACACACACATACCACACCACACTTGGAGCAGGAGGGTCAAAGCATGCTAGAGACTGGTTGAATCGGAGGCTAGTGGTGCAGCACAATTTAAATTAAACGATTGATGAGAGGCTAATGAGTGCGACAACGAAAAGTTGTACGAGCGCACAAGCCTCGAATTTTGGCAAAATATCGAAGGGAATCGCGCACGTAATGTGGGTAATATGGTCACAATTTGGTCAGTACTCTTCCATTGAACAACTGTTGAATTTTGATTGAATGCTTTGATGGAATACCGCACAGAGAGACACAAAGGACAATCTCAGCAAAGTTTTACGTGGAATTGGAAAGAACTTGCCCTACAATTTGGTGTAGTTATAACTTTAATATGATTAACTCCAAAAGCTTTCCATAAACCAAAAATATTCTGGCATCTTTTTCCATCCATCTCCAAGCTGAGTTCTTGGAAACTCCAAATCACAAGACTTATGAAGAGTCAAGACTCTTTTAGCGCTGCTATTTCATCCCATTGGACAACGTTCACTAATGCTATAGATTGGGCATAATCCCAACTACAAACTGGGGATAATTGCTTAAAGAGAACAACAACAAACAAATGACAGTCAGCCCAGCTCACGTTGAATATTCCCTCAGCCGCAGAGGCAGCATGAGGAACAGAGGCCAAACAGCAAAAACATTGAACATTTGTATTGATACTGGGTTATGGCCTTAGCCAAAGAGCAAACATATTTTTGGTCCAACAATTGGCCACGCCTAGAAATGAGTGGGGGGCCACAACAGCTACAGCCACCCAGACAGCCAGGCATAGGAGCTGCAGCTGGAGTAGGAGCAACCACAGGAGGAGCAACTTTGACCGCAGGAACTGTTGGGTCTCATAATTTTCCAGATTGTTTCTGTTGCATACACTTTCCAAGGATATTCTCTATTTGGCAGCGAGTCGGCTTACAGGTTATTGTGATTTTTTTGCGAACTTTGAGAGTGTCAATCACAATACAGTTTTTGGCTTCAGGGTATACCAGCTACCGGTTCGAGGATATTGCACAAATAAAAGTTTTGCCCACCAAGCGCTGAGGTTGTTGTGTGTATTTTCTGGGGAACGTGCAAAGATTTAGGAAAAGTACTTGGGCAGCCAGCCAGCTCGAACCGAGCCGAGCCGAGCCGGGATCGCAACGGGAGTGAAGTTGAGAGCGAGAGAGAGAGAGAGAGAGCTGGGGTTTGGCTCGCGCCTCGTAGCTCGGTTTGCCGCCTTTGGGGCATGGCAATAAAGGTAACCTTCTTAATTTGTTATGACTGTCATTTTTGGGCACGTAAATGGGCGCGGCTCCATTGGGCAGCGGTCCCTCCACCGCCGCCTTTGCCTCCCCTGCCGTTCCTTTCCCCCCAGGCTCGTTCGCTGTCTTTCTCCTCTGCATTTCTCCGTTTCTCTAGCTCTCTTTTTTGGCCAGCTGGCGCCTCGGGCGTTGTTGGCTCTCTGTATGCGGCATGTTTGCAAAAGTTGTTGCTGCTCGTTCCGGTGGGGTGTTGCTGTTGCTGTTCATGTTGGTTGTTCCTGGTTGTTCAAGGGTTCTCATTGTTGTTTTTTGGTATCTATAATATTTGCATACAGTGTCGCCAAACAACCAGGGAATGGGGATCAACAGGGGTCTTTTTTCTTCATAAACTCTACAAAGCTGAGAGCCATATAGATCTGAAACTTACGGGAAGAAATTAACACAATGATGGGATCGAGGAGCAGAAGATGCAGCGGATGGGATCTGCAAACATGGATTAATGTGAATTGACTTTGCACATTCAGAGATCCAAGTTTGTCTCAAGATGGCAAATACATTCGAAAACAGTTCTGCAAAACCACACCTGAAACAAGCTCAATTTTTTGCCGGCTGAATGCTTGAACTCCAGACTCTAAGCTTTCCTCTTGGCCATCGATAGAAATGTCACCAGCAGGATGTTCATTCTCAGGAGGCTGACTCTGCCTCCTGTTTTGAGTTGCAGCCCCCCCGCCAGGAGTGCTGTCTACCTTTGTGCCAAGTGCTCTCTGCTCTGGTTTTTGGGCCCACGCTAAGCACACAAAAACATAATTTGTTTGCTTGTCATTTTGCCATAATACGCTGACAGCAACAAGAACAACGACGGGCAGGAGGAGCAGGGGGAGCAGCAGCACTTGGCCCAAGAAGGTGCGAGAGAGCGTAGGAAGCAGGAGAGGCAGGAGAGGCAGGCGGAAAACGAAAAAGGAAAATCAAGCACAAATACTAATAAACGAGCAGCAAAGCACAGCAAAGCACGGCACAGCACGGGATCGAGCACGATGACGATGAGGATACAAAAGCAAAAGAAAAACTCGCGCTCACCACTAATGTGTTTTAATTTTTCGGTCAAAAGTGTGAAGCAAAGCGGGCAAGAGCCAGCTGCAAAATGCTCTTTTTAAATGGGAATTTTTAATTATTACAAATAAATATAAATATAAATTTGTCTGTACTCATTTGGTTGCTAACATGATCTACGTTTATCACAGCTGCAATAAACTTCCTTGCAAGATGAATAATCGAACAGCGCATCAAAGTTGCTCCCTGTAAAGGACATCTGGACATCGCAACACTTGAGAGCATCTCTTTTGGCACTTTTTCTGTGACTCTGCTTACAGAGCATAATGAATGTGCTTACGAATTGGTTATTATATTTTTGGGGGCACACGACGTGGCGACGTGGACCGAAGGACTGGGGATAAGCTGCAAATGGAGCTGGAGCTGGAGCTGAAGAGGCAGGACACGGGACACGGGACCCGGGACACGGCCTTGTTTGTTTGTTCTCTGTTGTGTTTGTTGGTTTGTGTTTGCTTTTGGCTGTTGCTCCTTTGCTGGTGCTGCTGTTGCTGCCACTCGGATTCTTCTATACTGCTCTAGCTGTTCCCTGTTGACCTGCAGGCAGGCAGCGAGCAAATGGCTAAAAAGAAAATTGAGCGCAAAATGCTTAACAAATATTTTATGACGTTCGAAGTTCAAACGCTTAAATGTGGCAACATTGTTCTGGCTCTCTCCTGCTTTTTGTAGCTGTTGCTTTTAGTTCTTTATGCATCCTTTACCGACGTACGGCATGGCATGATGATTATGAGCGGAGTTTTAAGGTGCAGAATTGAGAAGAAAGCGAGTGCCACGATCAAATGCCATTTGAAGCTTCATCCGCTGACAAGCTGTGATGCTGAGACGGTCCACAGAATGCAACAACGAAATGCACAGGCTGCCAGGGTATCACAAGCTTCGAATACCGCAACTATATTTGCAGTTTGCTGCTGTTGTTGCTGGCAAATTACCCGCATCACAGGAAGAAGCAAAAGCCGCGGCAACAGCAGCATCAGTATCAGGAATGGCGGATGGGGGATGGGGGAGAACCAGAAGCAACTATTTCGTAGAGCATATTTTTGGTCCTGCTGCTCCTTGCAGCCACCGTCGTCGCCTCCTGCCTCCTCGTCGTCGTCGTCGTCGTTGGCAAACAAAACAAAGGAGCGGCGAGAAAAGGCTGTGCTGTCGAAGGAGGAAAAAAAATTGTTTGAAATTCCTAACAAAGCATTTTAACAATTTGCTGACATTATAACGGCGACAAGTTGAGCGAAGTCAATAAACTGTTAACTGAAACTGAACAACAACAAAAAATAGTATTTATGTACGATACATATACACGGAGCAGGGAAAAACAAAATGCGCCAAAGTGAAAAAAGTGCTGATAGTAATAGACTGGAAAGACGTGCATCAATAGCGCCTCAAATGCCCCATAACATTTCTCGGTCAGCAGAAGGCAGAAGGGAGCAGGAGCAGGAGCAGGAGCAGAGATGGCAGGCAGGCCGGGCGGACGACCGTGTCATGGGGATTGACGAAAAAGTTTTTAACGAAAATTCCCGCAGCAACATCAGCAGCAGCAGCAGCAGCAGCATCAATGTTTGGCAGCTGGCAGCATAAACGGCATGAAACTTCATTAAAGCGATAAAAATCAGAATTGAGTGGTGGCAACCCACTGGCACTGCCCACAAGCCACCTTATCGCCGCACTAGTCCCAGTCGTGCAACGCGCTGGAATATGGAGAGTGTACAGGCATGACTGGCAGACCTTTGGGTATTCTTCATACTTCTTTCAAAGATTAAATTTAAAATGCAAAAATGGAATAATAGTTGAATAAACGTGTGAAGTAGTAGAAGATCAAACCAATCCAATGGGAATGAAATGATATCATTGGCCACACAAACGCCCAGCTCAATGTCATATAACCGTTCGGGCAGAGCTTAGGGTAAAGCCAGGAGCAGCAGCAGCAGCAGCAGCAGCAGCAGCAGAACAAAAACAACAGCGCCATGGAAAAGGGACCGGCTCTTGGCGAATCCTCTATGCCCTGCGCTCTGCAGTGAAAACAACCGCCGCAGATGGATATGAAGGTGGTGCACCACTCAACGAAGGAGCAACACAACTGAAACAGCACTGGGGGGATGCAGGATAAAGGATACAGAATAAAGGATAAGGGATAAAGCGGAACTGTCTCATCAGGCACCCAAAGTTATTAAACTTGCTCCGGCTTGTTTATGGAATAGTTAAATGGGATGCCAGAGAAGAACCAGAGACCAGCAGAATCCTTTTTGCCATGCAACAGATTCCAGAAACACACACACACACACACACCTGATTATGTGTGTGTGTGTGTGTGTGTGTGCGGTGGCTGGTTCAGCCCCAAGTCATAGATTTATGACGAATTGAGTGCAGCATGTGCATTAATTATGAACAAAAAACCATATGACTTAATGGACAGATGCTGCAACGTTTACATACTGCGAATGCACATGTAAGAAATAATGGGGCAATGCGACAGACACTTCGCATATGGGTCAAAGGTCAAAGGTATGTATATCTTGCGAAAAGCGTGACATTTTTGCAATACTTTCTCCAAGGTTAATTTGTGCCGACTGGAATATCTCATCTTTCAATGTGATATGCTCGACCATGACGCCGGTAGCGACCACAATGCGACCAGCCAGGCAGCAAAGGAGCAACAAAGGAAAGGCATAATTTCAGTCATATCAAAAATAGTTGCTTACCCCCTTTTCACGCAATATAAATATATACACAAACATATGTATATACGTCTGTATGTACACACATTTAACGTTTATAGGTCTGTGCAAACAAACGAAAAGGGGAAGTAGTAGAAGAGGAGAGGCATGGAAAGGAGCGGGATCCTAGGTCCTAGCATGAAAGAAATCAACTATTTTGATTGAACGCACACACACATGAGTGCACAGCAGCTGAGCAGTGCACAGGATAACAAAGATTCATAATTACGATAAACAACGAATGGCAGTAGTCCCCACAGATGGGGGCCAGAGCAAAAAATGTGGCAAAAATCCACAGCTCCAAAGATAAGCAAATGCTCGCCCCCGGTTGAGGTTTCCTTTTTGTTTGCCACCGCTGGCTGCTTGCTGCTTGCTGCTCGCTGCTTTGTGATAAATCACAAGGGGATGCCTAGACCATCTTGGAGGCATTTTTCCCAGCAGCAAAAAAAACAAGCAAGCAAAAGTGAGATGGAGAGCGCCCCAGCTCTTGGCCACAATGAGTGGTTTTTTTCTCTTCTTGCTTTTAATTGATATCGTTCGGCCATGATTTTAATTGAACAGTGGCTGGCCATAAACCAGCTAAAATTACGGGGGGATGCCCCACGCCACGCAACGGAATCGCCAAGGAATTGCTTAAAAGTAGATAAAAGAGATTGCCAGGGCATGGAAATTTGCGGGCAAATTACAAGAATTTGGCAGGCAACAATTAACTTAAGGTTTCTTTTTGGCCAGTCTGTTGACTGCTCGGCTGGTAAATTTATGAAGTCAAAAAACACTTTAACGTGAAGCAAACATTTTGAGATGGGTAGGTGTTGATTCAGCCGAGTCTTCGTATTGAATTTTTATTGGGAAATACTTGGGAAAAATATATACAAAAATGATCCAAAACAATGACAAGCACAAAATGTAAGTCTTCAAAACTGTTTTGGTATAATATCAGAATTAGGCCAAAACCTATTGCGTTTTTAAACTAACACTAAATAAATTATAAACCTAAATAAGTACATATGTAGTACATATTTATGTGAAATACTTTGTTCAATATTGAGTGAAATTTCTGTTTGGCTGCTGGGAAAGGCATTCATCTCTTGGGGACGGACGTGTGTACGTGTCCCTCGCTGGTTGTTTACCAAGCAATTAATTGGATTATCTAGCGCTGTATTGTGCCACCACACAACAACAAAATAATTATAATTATTTTGATTTTTATTTTCATTTTCACTCGCACACAATATAAAATCTACACGTACGAGTATATACTTATGTATGTGCATATGTATGTACCATATAAATATCTCTAGGTACGAGCACTATATGCACTTGTACGAGTACGTGCGTGCTGTAGCCGGATAAAAAACTGAGGAAAGCAGAAATAATTAATTGAAAATTATTATCTTATGTGGAGGATCGCATCGAAGGCCAATCAATCGATGCGCCGCGATGCGATGCGATGCGATATGCGATGCGATATGCGACGGCAGTGCTGCTGCATCTGCATTGCCATCTTGGCTGCCATTTTGAATTTGTGGCAGGATACGATATGGGGGCCTGCCACTTGTCAGCGGCATGGCATTTATGAGCCAATGCCGCCACCCCCCTCCCCCTCCCGCAGTGACATACCTACAGCATGACAATGCATTTTGTTGTTGTTGGACAGAGGGGGAAATTTTCGGGCTGGGCTGCCTTTCATCGCATGCTGTGCCTGCGCTTTTCATCTGCCTGTGTATGTGTTAGTTTCTCTCTTTGTGTGTGCTCTGGTCAAATGTGTGTTTGACATTTTCGTTATGTTCGGAGGGGGTGGGAGAGGGTCTATGGGGAATACGTGCACCATTTAATGCTACCAGCTGCTGATGCTTTACCCGCCGCTACTGCCACTGCCGCTGCCGCTGTTGCTGTTGCTGCTGTTGCTGCCACACTTTTTGTGGCATAAACTGCTTTTGCTTTTGCATTTTGCATGAAATTTCTCAACATTTTGTGCATTTGTTGAGGTTGTTGTTATAATTTAGTTGGAAAATTGCTGTCACACCCACACAATCATGCACACACGCACGCACACATACACGCACGCCATTAACCCACTAAGGTCCATCGAGCTTCCCACTCAAATCTAATCCTATCAAAATAAAAATGACAATAATTTAATAGTTATACTTAAGACATTTAAAAACACTTTCAGGCAGCAGCACTTGCCGGAGCATTTCACTCTGGGGTTAAGATTTTATGCAGTTTCAATTTAATTTCTGTGCAGAAAAAAAAATATACAAATATTAAAACGGGGAAATTAAAAACCGAAATTCATTCGCTTACGCGCTTTCGCTTGGCTTCAGTTTCAGTTTTCAGTTTAGCTTTAGTTCTTTTAGTCACCCACAGAATCCAGCACCCAGACACCCGCCTGTCTAGGCCAATTCCATGGCCATTGCCAGGGCCAGTAGTTAGACGGGTGGTTTTTTGGGTGTTTTTGTCAGGGTGTTGATAACATTTTAGGCCACTGCCCAGAGAGGGGGGAGGGAGTGCAAAATGTGGGGTGAATGGGTTTCGAAAATGGGTTTTTGGCCTGGCTGCAAGTGTAATTTTAGCCAAAACGCGAATAGCGAATTGCGAATTGGATTGCGGCTTATAAGCACGTTTATAAATTACTGATTCGTCTATGAACTAGTCTGCTGCCCAGAGCCGTGACCATTTCCCAAACACAGACACAGGCACAGACACTGGCACTGGCACAGACTCGGAGAGCCGTACCCGGAGCTGGAGCTGCATCTGCAGCCAGAGCCGGAGCCGGAGCCGGGGTTTATGTCAGCAAATGAATAAATTAAATATTCCATCTCCATCATTGAAAATGCCTCCCCGCTCACGCTCATGTGTGCGTTGGTTTAATTAACTTTTTTCGCATTTGGTTTTAGCAGATTTTGAACTCCTAAAAATTGAATTTTCTCTTTTATAATTAATTTGTATTTAAAACCAATTTTCAGTACAACAGAGAGGCAAACACTGGCAGCAAGAATAGGACGAGCGATAGGATGATAAGTCCATGAAGAAATCCCCCACTTATACCCAAACCCCAAGCAGGGGCTTAGTCCGGCTTAGGCCCTGTCATTTTGACCCTAATACTGCAACTGACTTTTGCCATTTGGTTGATTATATTAATTAGACAAAAAAACCCTAAAAAAGAGCAGCAACGAATTTAAATAAAATTGCTAATTGGAAAATAATTGAAAAGTTGTACAATTTAAAAGGGCTTTGAGGCAGGGCCGAATCTGATTCTTCATTCAGTTTGAATGTAATATTTTGGGTGTTATTTTTATATTTATCGAATGACAGTAGTGATTTGATCTGGTAGACAAAATCTCAGAGAAGAAATATCTGGAGCATAATCTCTGACAAAATGAAAATCGAAACTTTCATTTTCACTTTTGCATTCCAATTTCCGTTTCACTTTTAATCCGTAGAGCCAACAATCATTTAAGACTAATTAAAAAATGCATAATTGAAACAAAGTGTTGTCTGCACAACAAATATTTTGAATTCAAAATACAAACACCCTCCTGGTGAGGAGATGAGAGTGGAGGCAACCAAGTGGGTCTCCTTTTTTGAATGTGGCTTTCGTTTATCTTCTCGTTTATTGCAGACACAGATACATTTACGGCTTTTGTAGGGTCGCAGCAGGGAGCAGCAGCAGGAGTAGGACCGCAGTCAAAAGCATCCATCCGCAGTCCAATAACCGATTAATAAATATGCGCAAATTTTATTTTAATGCCTTCCCTCGCATCGGGAGAAAGAGAGAGCGAATGCCGCCAATCCACACACGTGAGTTATGGCCTGGCTGGAAGCCTGTCGTTTTTGGGCCATGGGCCTTTTATGGCCATTGGAAGTTTGCAAAATTGGCCACAAATCGTGCGAAAATAGCAAACACTCGACTGGCCTTAGGTTTTTGTTTCACATATTTTGTTGCTGCCGAAATATGAAGGCAGGAAAAATCAATTAATTCAAATTTTTATTGCCACATTAATTCGTTGCTTCACCTCCATTTTTGGTGTGCAAATGTGTTGGCTACAAAATGATTTATGTCCATGGATTTTGTGACTTTGCAAAGATGCTCATAATGGATTCTCCATCTGTATCTCTGTCTCTCTTTTTCCCTGTTTATTTGCTTTCCGAGGAGGCGAAATTGGGTCTTGGATGGGATGTTTATAAGCAGACCTATAACCCGGTGAGTTTAGGTGCGTTCAGAGTGAGAATCAAAGTTTCGTGAAGAAAGTGCTCTTAATTTGGTAGAACAAAAAAGAGCGAATCACCCGCACATAAGAATTATTAATATAAATATATATAAAACAATATAAATAAAACTCAAATGTGAATAGTGAAGAGATAATGCAGAGTAGATACAAATTAAATAATATCTCTGCTTATTCTATTATCTCTATCTCAGCTTTGGCCTTCCTTTCGTAGACCATTCAATATTCGTTGCGATCCCATGACAGTGCCTTGTTTATTTTCTTTTCGAGATGTTCCGCCTCATTTGGTTCATTTTTGGCATTAGCACTTGGCATTGTTGTTGGAGCGAGCGTTTTGAATGGCAATTAAGTGGCGGATGAAAAACATTCTGACTCACGCCACAGACACACACAATTATACACAAATACGTGTACGTCGCAGAGGGACAGCACTTGGGCAACTCAATTTGCACTTCATCTGTCTATTCTCTCAGTATCTGTGTGTGTGTGTGTGTGTGTGTGTGTGTGTATGTGTAAGTAATATATCAAAGTGGGTGTCTGCCATGTGTGTTGCTGGTAATTGCTAATTGATTTTGCCATATGCATTAGTTGATACATTTACAATTATGCTTTTCAATTGTCGGCCATTTGAAGTGCTTGCAACTCGATGAGGCATGAATCTTAATGCCCCAAAAAACATTTCAGCATTCCGGCACCGGCATTAAGTGATTATGGGGCCTGGGGGATGGGATTGTTTGTTACTTTAAGGCGGATGCTTGATTTCAATGGTGCCATGCAGAAAAACCACTCTAAACTTTATTAATTTTAATTAAAAACACTCGACTCATTTTGAGGGTTAAATGCTCTTCCACTTCTATGTCTCTCGCTCTCTCTCTCGGCCTCTGTGTGTGTGTGTGTGCTCGTGACTAGAACTTCCTTTTGGGTCTTCTTCGGGCCTCTTCGGCGCGCCGGCTGCTGCTGGTTTTTATAAGCCACAGAACACTCGACTGGCCAGCAGGCGGCGAGAGCAGTTAAAAACAAGAAAGCCATCAACAACAAAACTTACTCCTTTTACAAAAACAACGGCAGCAGCGATTCATAGAATGCTCTATCCATTGGGGTTCGACAAGGGTTCTACGGGAATATCAGCACAGAAATGTGCAGCAGAGTCCCAACTAAAAATGCAGAGAGCTGCATTCGGGACAAAGTATTTGTTAATATATTTATCCAGCATAAAAGTGTATCCCAGCGGCCACCACAAAGCCCTTCAAAAAGTAGATGAAAAATCTGAGCTAAACTTTGGTCCAAAAGGCGTAAGACGTTTTGTGTATTTGCTGGGTCCAGAGGGAGGCCAGGCATTGGCAGGGGGTTGGCAAGCGCCCCACTGCAGTGGCAGCGGCAGTAGCAGCGGGGGAAAGCGGAAAATCGGGTGGCAGCACCACGAGTTTCTTGTTTATTGTTTTGACGGCGTGCGCGGCAGTTGGTCGCTTAAGGCCATAAAAAGCAAAGGTGCCACGACAATAAACAATAAAGGAGAGCCGGTGGTGGTCCCCACGGTCCCGCGAAAGCCCCGACAATTGTTTTATGCAAAAATGTACAGCTTAAAAAAGAAATTATCTTTGTTAATAAACGAAATACAAAAAAAATGGTATTATGGAATTATGAACCTTACGCACACTCTATGAACTATATGGATCGTGTATTCTTATTCCTAGACTATATGGATAATGCTGGGATCTCAGATTAGGTGGCTGTTGTCGTTGGGGCGATGGGTGCTGCACTGGAGGCCCTAGACATGCGCTTGAGCGGCCCCATGCAACTGAGCAGAACGGGCAGAAGGATCAGTCCGTGTGCGGCGCCGATCAGGACAATGCCCAGATACATGCGGAAGTAGAAGACTTGGAAGACCTGGGAGTTGGAGAAGCCCAGGACGACAATGCCGGCGAATTTGGTTAGCGTAATGCCCGACAGGACACTGCTGCCAGTGACATTCAGGGAGTGACGAGCGCGCTCCTGGGCCGTGCCCTCGGCCCGCTTGAACGACCTCACAATATGCGAGACAAACTCAACGCCGATGCCCACGCATACGACGAGGTTTACCAGGGATATGGCATTCAGATTGATGCTCCAGGCCCACATCATGCCACCCATATTGATCAGGATGCAAATGACCATGAAGAGCACAATCAACGCGGACGTAATGTCCAGTCCAGTGATGATCAGCGTGACCACAAAAATGGCCACCAGGGACAGGCCCAGCGAGAAGAGGGCATCCTCCCAGATGGTCAGATACTGCTCGTAGTAAATGTAGAACACGCAGTAGGCAAAGATCTCGGCATCCACTTGATTCTCGACAAACATATCATTGATCTCGCCCGCTATGCGACGCACCTCGCGCAGCTGCGAATAGAACTCCTCTGAGGTCGTCGATGTGGTCGAGTACTGCAGGAAGTACGTGTCCTGCACGCTGGACATGCCCTCATCATCTATTGTATAGATGACGGCCTGCAAAGAGATAAATGAATTTTGGATTTGAATGCAGGTTTTTTGCAGGGATCACAAGAAGTAAATTAACATACGTCCGCATAGGAAGCTCGACCAGCCTTGGCGCACTCCGCATCGGGTAGATCGAAAAGGAAGTAGGGCAAAAACTTGTTGAAAGTCTCGGGAGTGGGTCTCAGACCATTCTCTGTGAATTCCCGCTCACAGGGCAGGCAGTCATCGCTCTTCGAGTCTAGGAAGGTAAATAGAATTTTACTCTGTATATATGAAGCATATTTGTGTGTGGATTACTTACTACTGGGACAGAAGCCATTCGTGGTTACGTTGTACTTGCAGCAATCGATGATGGCCAGCCAATCGATGTAGTCATCCAGCCAGGAGGAGGCGGGACGGGCCAGGCTTGTGATCTCCGGGTATCGTGATTGTGTGTAGAGCTGAACGGAGAGTGAGTCGTCGTTGCACTCGACGCCACCGCAAATGAGATTCTGCTGCAGTTGTTCCGAAAAATTAAGGCCGGGCTTGAGCACCCAATAGACGGGGGCACCCATGGCAAGGAGATCGACCATGTAGCGGAAGTACTTGACCACGTGCGAGTTCTTGGGCATGGACATCTCCTGATCCAGGCCCTTCTCAATCGAAGGCACCACCATCAGCGATAGGCACGTGATCACGGTAAAGATGAGCAACACGGTAACCTTGACGGGTCTAAAATAACAATAAATTAAAGAAGCTGATCAGAACTCCAGAATTTAAACGTGAAACTTACTTTGACAGCAGGAAGGGTGAATAAAAGTTCTTAAACATCTGCTCCAGCACGCCTACATCTTGGGGCCCTTCCTCCTTGGCCTTCTTTTTGGTCTGCACACAGCACAACATGTCCAGTCGACCGTCGAGAACCCGCCGTTCATCGATGGCCATCAGGGCCACAAATGCAGTGATCTGGAGGAGAAAATCGAGCAGGATGGCCGCCGCTGCGTACATGGCAAATGTCTTCACCGCCGGCATATCGGAGAGCGCTCCAATGGCAAAGCAGGCAAATTCACTGCCAGCCGTCTGAAGGATCGAGGGACCCACCTGGCCGATGGCCTCGCCAATGGCCTCGTGGGTGGTCTCGAAGCGACTGTGATCCAATCGCTGGAACGTGTGCACCATAATGAAGATGTTGTCAACACCAACGGCCAGCACCAGGAAGGGTATCACTTCGATGGCCAGCATCGTGGTGGTCACGTTCATGTAGCCCCAGAAGCCCAGACTGCAGGTGACCGATGCCAGCACAATGACAATCCCGCCGATGGCCAGCATGATGCGAGACTCGCGCAGGAATCCCCCACAGCTGCGTATGCGACCCAAGGCGATGGCCACATAGATAAACATAACCACATAGCTGATGACCACAGTGCCCACCTCGCCCTCGGACAACTCCACGATGGCATCCTGAATGGATCTCTCCGCAGAGTAGGCAATGTCCAGACGATCGCTCTTGTAGTCCCTGAGATAGTCCACGAACAGCTTCTCCCACTTCTTGCTGGGCTCCAGCTTGGATGCGTCATTCTGGTTCTTTCCCAGGAAGGTGAGCACCAGTCCGGTGGCCATCATGTAGTCGGGATCGTCACCCACGGCCACCTTGGGCATGCCGCCAACAGCTACGCCAGGCTCAATGGGACCGCCATAGGGACCAAAGCAATCCTCCAACATGGGCACTCTATATGAATTATGAATGAATTACAATTAGCAAGGCCCAAAAGTAATTGAATGATTTGAATGCTACGTTAGCAGCCTCGCTCGCACCATTTGGACGAAATTTATACATACCGCAGGCAGTCTTCCAGCTTGTTCAGGTAGTTGATCGTGTAGCCGTTGTTGTCCTCGTAGGTGGTATTGAATATCTCCATATCGTGCTGGAAGTAGCCGTAGATCGACTGTATCACACAGTCATCGACAGTGGCAGTTTGGCCAGCCAGCAGCACGGGGGCATAGCATATTTTGTCCATGCCCTCGCCCTCGGCCAGTCCCAGCTTCATAATAACCTCCTGCAGCTCGAAGACTTCCTTCAGGAAATTGTACTCGTAGGCAGGACCAAAGGTCAACAGACCGCTGGCAGCCTCATGGGTGAACTGGAAAGAGGATTCGGATTAGCATTTGCCAGGCAGTACGCAACCTTGCTTTGGGGCTCCACATACATTGGACTGATTGATGGCCTTGATGAAGATCTGATTGGTGCGATAGAATGGTCCAAAGTGCTGATCGAAGTAGTCCTTCTCGATGCGTGTTTGGCTCTGGTCGCCCGCCCACAGCTCCACGGGATCCGTGGTGATGCTCATGTACCTGATGCCATACGATATACCGGCAATGGCCCAGGAGCAGAGAGCCAGCACCAGGACCGGATGTTTGGCACAAAAAGTGCCCCACGCACGAAATCCCACATAGAAGAATTCCCCAAAGAGGGTGGGCATGCAGATGCTTGGAGGAGCAGTGCGACCAAGAGAGCCCCAGCATATCACCACGGCGAGGATCAGGCCTAGGGTTAGGGAAACAATGAAGGTCACGCCGTAAAGGCCGGCTATTTGCCAGGGATCCTCCGGTCCTGAAGGTGCATCCGTCAACGGACACGACTCCTCGCAATCGATGCAGGCACAGGCATAGCTATCGTCGTACTTCTCGCCACAGTCCAAGGGGAACAGCTCTAGGTACTGCTCCTGGGAACCCTCCTCGGCATCCTCGGACCACACATACGTGATTTGGAAGGGCACATAATCACCATTCACATCGCCCATGAACTCGTACCATCTGCGGTAGCTACAGGTCTTGGCATTATAGCCACCACAACCGAGATCCATAGCCGGACGACCTGTCTGGGTGTGCTGTATGCCGGCACAGCTATTGTAGACCTTTTCTGCGGTCACATCCGTTATTCTATACCTAATGGACTCAACATACTCCGCGCCATTTGCCAGAAACTGATTGGTGGGCGTGAGGAAGAGTGTGTGGTTCTTGGCACAGGTCATGGCGCACACGGTCTGTCCCATATTCCTGGTGCAAGTGGGACACCTGGAGTACACTCCATCCGCCTGGGAAAGGCCAGCATCCATGGTATAGATCTGATTCTCATCACAGCACAGCTTCAGCTCGTCCTGTCCACTCGCTCCTTTGTACTCCTTGTAGAGAACTGGACAGCGCCGTGCAAAGACGGCCTCGGCATCGGGATTGTTGAGGGCTCGGGCCGGCTCCCTGTCCGCCTTGTTCTGCCAGTGATTGCCAATCTGATGACTATGGCCATACCAAATGCAGCCCAATTCCTGCTCCTCCTGTGCTTTGCATGGAAATGCCACGGCCAGCAGGCCACACATCAGCCACAAATATTTCACATTCATTATCACAGAAGAGTTTCAAAAAAAATAAGGAAAACCGAAACACTTAATGTGGGGGAGCGCGTCAAACCTTTTCGTGCCGGCAGCACACTATTAACTAAACCAAACTGAAACACTTTGCTGCAGCCTATCAATAAGCTATCCATGAGTGGAGCAGAGTGGCGATTAGATTTCCCCTTTCGTTTGGGTGATTACCAGTGTGTGGGCTTATCTCCTGCGATAAGCTTCCGAATTCTGATGGGTTCTGTTTCTGCAAAACAGCACTAATGGCTACGGAATTGCCTCCATCATCGGGGGATTAGCTTTCGGCTAGAGCTCAGGACAGGGGCACATAGCGACAATGCTCATGAAACCCCTGCGTATCAGATTGGTAATTTTTTGATGGTTTTTTGGGTATGTATAATTTTATTGCTACATATATAATAATTGCTTTACGTCAATTGAATGTTTAATCACCAAAATTTGCATAAAGATTATTTGAATTGTAGATGTAAGAGTGTTGTAATTGAACATAAATTTACTGGAACATTTATTTTTAAGTTTTTAATGTGATTATCTGTGTACGTAGCTCTTACTCTGAACAAAAGGAATTTCAATTGGGAGTTTACAAAAAATTAATAATTTTTTGAAAATGAATATATTAAAAACCTGATAATACAAATATTTTAAAAAATGATAATCTTAACATATGTATGGAAATGTGAACATACACACATAATAAATAATCTTAATGTACCTTCTGAAAAATATATACGAGGATCGAGAATGTGCTTTTAATTGCCCAAAATCAAAGTAAAATAAAATTTGTAAAAACCGAGATAAAACCTATTGATGGATTTTATAAGCAACCAAAAAAACTAAAAATAATTCAATCTAAATCAATAATTTTGGGTATTATTGAAAAAGAAATGTCCTTACTCTTGTGGTCTTAAAAGAATATTAAAACTATTGATTATAAAGTTGGCTCTGCTTGCTATCTATCGAGATTATTGTCATTCTCACTGTTTGTATCACGATTAACAATATTTATGAATGAGCGAATCAAATACATTTAAAGGTTAGCAAAAGTCGTAAACAATAAGGTACTAATAATAACATAAACCAACAGAAAGTTGACCATCAATGATTAAATCTATTGTTTGTCATTTCAATCTTATGTTTTCCAATGAGTTCTCTGGTAATTTTCAGGAATAAAACCCCCTTTCGTTTCACGACAAACCTATGCCAACCAATCAGAAGCACAGCCCAAAGTTTGATCAGTTTTGGCTCTGAACTGGTATTTCTCAATGAATCATTCATCCGGCCAGCTAACACATTGTCGGGACCCTAGGGGAAGGGAGATAGCAAGGAGGTTGACGGGCCCAAGAGCCAGATTAAGAATTAGTCGCCGACGTTGCCGTGTGCTGCCAACTGAGGGCTGCAATATAATTTTACGGCGCTGGAGGGTCTCGAGAGGTGTCGGCTTATCGCCGATCGCTCGAATGTTGAACAGGTGTTCAATAGCCGACCACAGCCAACTGAAATTAACAGAAAATAGCGATGGACAGCTGCCTTCCACCTGCCCCAGTATGTGCCTCCCTCCGATAAGCCAAAGATATAGCTCAGGTGTCCGCACAGGTGCGCGACCCCAACTAAATATAGGGAAAAAATCGGAGAACCCCGCACAATCTCTGATAACAGCTGCAAAAAAATTAGAGCCATCAGTGTTAATTTGCACTTTTTTTCTGACGTTTGATGCACAGCTTCACAGTTCCCTATGCCAGCAAAATTATATAAAATCATCAAATATTCGTTAAACTAAATTAATATTACTAAGACAAGATGAGCTCCAGCTTTTGGCATTCATATTTTCACGAGACGATCGCCAACTAACTATCCCGAGACCAAGCTTAATTACTTTCTAAATTTAGTTTTTATTTAAATAACAAATACTAATAATTAAGGAAAATTCCTTATCTTCAATGTTTAATTGATCAGGCTTTAACGAAACCCATGCTAATCTATTTACCTTAGTAGAAACGTGAAAAGAACTATAAAGAAAGGGAATAGAGGTTAAACTGAAATAATTGACGTGTTATCTTTGGTAACTTTTATGAATTTACTTCTTGAATTTATTTTATTGATACTTTGTGTATTATTTATGTACTGAGAGGTGCCGATTAGATGTTCAAAAGCTGATACTTCAAGCTGGGAAGTGCGAGAACGTAGCTTTAGGCAGCTATCTACGGTAATCAGTAAAACTAGTATACAAATTATTCCTTTTTGGCGGGGACATCGCTGGGGAATTAAATGGAAATTATATTTTAGAGTCAAAAGAATCACTGCAATCAAAACTTTTCATAAGCTTTGGTTTATATTATATTTTTTGAGGCATTTACTATTATTACCTATCATAAATTTGGAACAAAATAACCGAAAAACAGAAAATGTAGATTTTTGTATTAATTGTTGTTGTGTTCGAGTATCATCATCAATTTGTGTTGCATTGTAGATTGCGTGTATAAATGCGTATCTGGGATTGTGCTTATTTGGAAGTGGCGGCTGTGGTCATGGAGGAGGTGGCATACTCCCTAACCGTAAGCTCCAGGTAGACCGGTTCGGTGAAGCCATTGCTTAGGACCTTCATATCGCCCTCGGAGATGCGCATGTACTTTTTGCTGGAGCTCATAAACTCCGCACAATTATGGGACTTGTTCAGGCCACGCACCGACATGATGTTGCTGCGACTGATGTCGAGGCGGCTATTGAAGACGGTCATCAGCACATGCAAGGGCCGTGGCAGCTCCATGGTGACTGCCCACAAGGCGAATACATCTTCATCTTTGCTCGCGTTCCTTTTCTCGTTCTCCTTATTTTTATCGTTATCGCTCACGTTTTCTTTGACGCTGGCCAACTTGCCACGGACGGCACTCAGTTTGTTGCGGCAAATCATCACGACTATGGGCAGATGACCCTCAAAGCAGGCATAGGGCTCAGTCAGATTTGCATTGCTTACTGGCATTAATCGCTTTAACGGCAACGTGGAGTCATCGTCCTCGGTACCTCCATACACCATTATGGATATGCAAGTGTTCACAGCCAGTCTAAAGGACGTGGGATTGAAGACAATCAGTAGGCTGTCGCTCTCAAAGACCTCCGTGAGCTGCTGGCTGCGCCGCTTTTTGAGATGAGCGCTACAAAAGTGTCCCAGCAGTTCCGCATCGAGCAACGCCGGACATTTGACCAATCCCATGGGGCAGCTGTGCCTCGGGTGCTTGACCTTAGTCGGGCTTATCGGACGAGCAGGAAGGGGCTCGTAGAGCGATTCGGCGGTGCTTTGAAGGTTTCGTATTTGTCGCAGTCTCAGCAGCAGATCCTCGGCTATCTCCTCCACGGAAAGCTTTGCGAATTCCTCAGCAAAGTATTTGGAGCGCTCCATGGCATACTGGACAGAGTCACCCTCAAATATAGGGCCGCCCGAGGTGTCCGCATCCAGCATGTCTATCGGAAGGAACTGCAACCGATCCGTTTGACGGTAGAGCCCGCCCACCAACGGCGGTTGCCTTTTTCGCATCAGCTCATTTGAGTGCCACTGTTCGACGACGTCGGTCTGGGAGCTGAGCTTCATGGGCCTAAAGTAATCCGGCCTTGGATGCGTTAGCTTATTGGGTGATTCCACCTGATTATTCTGCAACTGTAAGGCCTGTCTACTTTCATCATTACTTTTCTCATCGTCTGAGGTTTCAACTCGCTCAACTTCTGTACTTTCTTTGATTATTTTCTGAGCAAGGGCTTTTCTAAGGGCTGCTTGGCCAGCACTTGGCAGGGAGGCGACGCTTCTTCGCCATCTCATGCCCAAATTCTCAGCTGAAACATTGATCTCTTCGGACTGCTGATTCTCCCTTAAGTTGTCTTCGTTTTGCATTTCGCTTTCTCGGTAGGACGCATGCAACACCTGGTGGATCACGGTTCTATCGCCGATCTGTAACTTTACCAGGACTGGGGGCTGCGATTCTAGGCAATTTAACGGAAAATTCGAAGGATCTTCAATGGCTGTATGACATTTAGTGTTGACTGCATCCAAAGCATCTATCCACTGTGACTCATCCGCTGTGTGATGCTCTGTCTGGCGGGAGCGATTGGGCGGCAGTTGATGTTCGTGAGAAGTCTCTACTGGCGATAAATGAGACTGGTGTCGGGGGGAACGTTGAGGTAGGGCTAAAAAATCCACTGGCCTCTCTTCAGGCGAGGCTGTGCGAGAGTCTCCTGAAGCCCTAAAAGTCAGACGACGCTCCTTTGCGGATTTGGGTGGAAGCTTTGACTGATACGACATGAAACGAGCTTCAACCTTGAATGGCGATCGATGCTGGGGGCTGTTTTTCTGATGATATATTGAAACATCCAGGTAAGCCATCTCCTGCATCTTCGTCTCTTCCTGGCTATGTAGCTTTGGTTGTGACCTTCGTCGGACTGGTTCCACTAACACAATTGCCGATTTTGTGGCAGTTTCCTGAGGGGACTCCGCCATGGTGCTATAACGAAATTGAACCCTCGAAGTGGAGTCCCTGAGCACCAATGGAGCACCAGAAGTCTGAACCACCTGATGGTGAATTATGACATCATCTGTCATTTCTGCAGACCCATAGGAAAAACTTGACTGAGAGCTATATGTCATGGAGGAACAGGAGTCCCTCGAAGGGAAGTAGCGAGCAGTCGCAGGTTGCGGTGACAGAGACCTGCATGCGACCTGTCCACCATGCATCCTCCTGAACGTCTGTGATACTGAATTTGAATTCCTTTGATGTTGCGGGCAGCAGGAAACATCAGGCGCCCTTAGACGTTCCACATCTAATCTGCCATCTGATCTTCTTTGAGGCACATCCTGGACTTCCGAATGATATAGAGAGGAGGAAGAAGATTGCGAATCGGAAAAGATTGAGTTGATAGCCGAGCTCTCCCCAGAGTCTGAAGATTGTTCCCCGATCATAGAAGCTTGTGAGGAGCTAGTGGAGAAGACCTTGGCCCGGGTCCACACTTGAAGAAGTGGCTCGGAAAATGTCCTGGCTGCTGCTTCATTTAATGATTCAGTTGGATTTTTAGACAATGGTGTTGCAATATCCGTCTGGGTATTAAGATAGTTTGTGGAAATCTGCGATGATTGATGTAGCACCAACTTAGGTGTCGAAGTTTGTGTCATATTCTTAGATTGGGTGGGAAGCGACTGGCCTGCATCATGCAAGTGCCCATGAGACCACAGGCCGTACTGCAGCTGTTTCTCAGAGGATGCATAGTCAAAGGATGGATGCGGTGGTTCAGCCTGGAGTTTGGGCTGGAACTTATACGAAAGCATCGACCGAAATTCTGGCGCTGGCTGAGCGTTGGTTCCTGGGTCAAACTGGTTCTGATCAGATCTTATGTGCTCCTCTATTTTACTTTGTTCAGTGCTCTCCTTTTTGTCTTGAAGCGGCCGCTGTGTGCCTTCTTTGTGCTGCCAGTCTGATCCCTGAAGACGCTGATGGCTCATCGGAAATATTCCTTCACTACTCTCTGAAGAGCTCCGACATTGACTGCGTTGAAAACTGAAGCGCTGTCTCAGCTTGAAGCATTCTTTTCCATCATCTGAATCAAGAATATCCTCACAGTAACTACTATCACAGTTGTGGGGGGCCACCAGTCGGACAGATATCGATTGTGGTAGATTGCTTTCGAATTCTGCATAGTCGCCACTAAGGGAATGAATATCGTCTGGCAGCCGCGACTGAAAGCTGCTACTTTCGTCCTCCGAGTGATTTTTCAATGATTGGTCAGTCACGAAACTTAGCCCTTCAGTGATGATGCGCTCAAATGAAGTTCTTAGTAAGGGACTATCTAATGTCTCTTCTTCTTGTGGGAAGCTCCGCTGGAGGCCTGAGACCGGCTTATCCGCTTCTTGCTGCAGGTTTTTAAGCAATGGATCGTATCTTTGGCGGGACATCGCCTCCATGGCAGTCATCGGTGGGCCAACCTCTTCATTTGTTTGACCATTACGAGAAATATCAACAAAATCTGTATTAAAGTCGTTGTCATTGGTCATTTGTTGATTATCTAATTTAACCGCATCCGCATCCAGGGATTTCACCAAATTGAGGTAACCATAGGCCATGTCACTCAGAATGCTACTTCTGGCATGAGGGGAATGGGTCTCAGCTAAGAGGTGGGAGAGATATGTATGTAGATTGGATTGTAGGTAGATTAGTGTGGATGATTGGATGATTAACAGGTTAACAAGTCAAAGGCTCTTTCCATTGAAGATTGAATGGATTGATATGTACATACAAATGTACATAGATGGCTGAACGGCGGGCAGAAGGCCTAACATAGCCGCAGCACTGTTAACAGATAAGGTTACCGTTCCCTAACAGCTCACTGTTAGCGCTTGGTGTTGAACGAGTCTCGAGCCAATGCCATTTCAATACTCACCACCAGTTTGTTGTGTGTTCTGTTGTTTCCTTGCCCAGAGGTGTGCCAAGTCCTTGCTTCTGTCTTCCTGCTTCTCTACAAGATTATGTTTTTCCTCCACTATTTCCTCTATCTCTATGTCAGTATCGCTTTGATCTGAATAATTGTGGCCCTGACCCCCGTACTTTGATTCATATTGCGTTTTCACCACATCTACTTCTTCCGGATAATAGAATTTTTTATCCATTTCCTATTCAACAAAAAATTATGCAAATATTTCTGAAACTTCAATTTAAAGGCAATCCAAAAACCAACTTAATGAACAAACTTTTCTGTTTGTGTGCGAAGCTTTTCTTCGTATAAAAACGTTTTAAATGTAATATTATTTGTTTCTTTCTTGGAAAATTTTAAAAATATTTCTAGTTGTGTCTCACTTGAGGCTATAACAAATACTGACAAATATCACATTACACAATTCCCAAAGCCACGTAACATGTAAATAACAAGACAAGTAATACAAGGGGAATCAGGTTGGTGTTTTAATTTTAGCATTGCAAACATTTAATACATATACTTATTATTTGAATCTGATACCACAAGGAGGTAGAAGTTAGTTAAATTAAAATACAATAATTAAATTGCAAATAATTGGAAGCAAGCAAAGTTGTGGATGGGTGGATCTCCCCGGACAATGATCAACTCGCAGCCGCACCAAGAATCCGAATTTCCGAATCCGTATCTAATCGAGCAGCATAGTGCCCCCTGCCGCAGCAGATCGTAGCCATTGAATGATTTTCCATGGGTTGAATGGAGAGAACGAACAGAATTTCGGGTGCGAAAGCTTTCTGTTAACAGACTGTTAAGCTTATGCTCTGGCACCCACTCGCGTTGGCTTTTACTCTCGCCCAGTCGCTCTCTCTCTTTGTGTCGGCTGCCTGCTCTCTGTTGCAGCTGCAGCAGCTGCAAGCTTTGGTTTTATTTATTTTTTATTTGCCAGCCCAAAATGCTATTGAACTCTCACGCATTTGCACACCTACACACACAGGCACACATACCAAACACACACACACACACGCGCATACTTAGGGATAGTCTCACGCCCACCAAAAAACACACGTGGAGACTTGATTTCTATAAAACGCAAAGAATATTTGCAGGAAGAGGCTATACAAAAAAAATAGAAGATAAAATAATATATGAAAAACAGAGGGAAAACAAAAGGAAAGCATAATAATCGGTGGAGTCGGCTTTAGAGCAACATCCACCGGCCGGACACGTGTCCTGAAAATCCCAGACCTACATCAACAAAACACCCGAAAGCCGAGAAACCGAAGAACCGAGAAACCGAGTTAGTTACCGAAAAAAACAACCTCGCTACCGAAGCTTACGCGGCATCGTTAATGCGCATCTGCAAAGCTCTCTTTTGGCTCTGCTCCTCCTCTCCCAGTAGTGTAAGGTTCAGTCCCGTTCCCCGGAGTATCCCCAGCCTTACTAAAGCCGCATCAACTGCACATCTCCCTGTACTCTGCACTGTGTACCGGGATCCCAGCACTCACTTCTTCCTGCACTTTTTCAAAGATATTCTCCAGAACATCTGTGTACCCTGTGCCCTCTTACCCTCATGACTGATTTATAAGCACTTCTCTATATACATATATTCAAAATATTCACTAGAATTTATCTTCTATCATCCGAACCTGTGACTCTTATACCCTGCATATACCTTTCCGTATGCCCCTCCTTAGGTATTTTTTGCACTTGTTCCTCTGTAGAACTTCTCTATACCCTGGATATTTGCAAACTCTCATTGGAACTTCTGGATGGCTCACTACAGCACCTCTTTATACCCTCTAACCGATACCCTCGACCCCACTTCTTCTTCTGCTTCATGGTTGCCTCAATCTGTGCTTGTTCCCGTTCTTTCGACGTTTTTTGTTTTTGTGTGTTCCCAACCTCTCTCTCTTTCTCTCTCTCTGTCTTATTCTGGTCGTTCTTGTTGTTGGTGTTTTTTTTTAGGTTTTGTGTTCATTCCAGGCGCATTCTGGAAAATTGTGTCAAGCTGACGACACAATTTTCAAATCGCATGCCCGGAGTTGCAGTTTTTCCCTGCTGCAGAGAGCCCAAGAGAGAGTTGCATAGTTCTCTCTGTTTCTCTCCCTCTCTATCGCTCAAAGAGAGAGCCAAGCCGGATTGCGGCTGGCGGCTGGCTTCTTTTGCCGGCTCTGCGGTGTGTTCATTGGTGTGTGTGAAGCATTGCACAAATAATAACGGTAATGGTTAGGCCGCCCGCCGTCTAACGGTACAGTAGCCCAACAGGAAGTGGTGCATTAACACGCGCGCCGATTCCTCCTCTCAGAGCCGTGCCGTTTTAACCCACTAAAAACGTAACTTTTTCGGCGTAATAATAATAATAACAATAACGGACAGAGAGAGAGCGCGAGACATCAAGTGTGTGCATGTGTGTGATAGAAAGAGACAGATAAAGAGAGAGAGAGAGAGAGGTATACTCAATGCGGTATTCGATTGCATCACCTCCAACAGAAATAAAACAACAACTTTTCGAGAGCTGCTGCCTTAACCTTTCAACCGTCGACGTCAAAACTATGACGTCGTCGCTTGCAGCATGCCACACTGCAACCATCTTTCTCTCCATTTGTCTGTTGCGAGAGTGTGTGTGTGTGTGTGTGTTTGCATCGAGTCTATATTTTTTTGTTGGTAAATTCACAATTTTGATTGCGGCAAAAAACGGGCACCCAAAAACACCGAAATACAAACAGAGGCCGGCTTAATCCGAGAGAGATGGCAAAAGACAGAATTTTAGAGCGTGAGAGAGAGGATGGCAAAACGTGGACAGCACGTGCAGCAGTCGAAGCTTTTTTTAAAATTTTTTTTTTGTTTTTGCTCGGTGTGAATGCCTTCTGCACACGAGACAAAAACGTGTTTTTTCGGTGCGGTCGCCGTTGACGCAGAAGCTGACGCTGGCAGTGCGGGTTCTGTTAAAACTTAACAGAGTCGAGTCTTCTAACATCGCTGACTTAACAGAGCTTCAAACTAACATTTAACAGCGATCTATTAAGGGGGATGGCAGAACAGCACCACTTTCTGTTGCATATGTTGAAGGGAAAATTGAGGGAAATGGGGAAAAGCGTGTATTCTGGCTCCAGATGGTTGGTTATCCATCTTTGACCACTGTCGAAGAAATGTAAAAGACTTGTGCAGGTTTAAAAGGGTCGAGTTGACCTTCTAGAGTTCGAGGATTGTCCACTTTCTATCTTGCTTCTGTATCACTTCCCCAAATGCCATAACAACTGTTAGGACCACTCTCATTAGCCAAAAGAAAAAGCCGGTACGGCCGCTGTCGCTGCTGCTGCTGCATCTGCCACAATTGCCGCTTCCGCCGGAAGCAGCGGCAGAGTCACACAAAAAGCTTTCCTCTCAACCAATGTTAAACTTAACAGAGCGCAAAGGCCACAGAGAGTGTGAGAGGAGTCATCATCAGCAGCAGCAGCAGCAGCAGCAGCCGCATCGAAGCCAGCAGCGACGTCAGCAGCGAGCGAATCTCCACCAATTTCGTGTCTCGTGGACAACAGCAATCGCATCTCGTGCTCATTCTTGTGCGGCCCTTCACCGCTAAGCGACGTGTGTCCCGACCATCGACCATAGACCATCGACATCATCGTGCCATTCAAGCGGTCGTCGTCATCGTCGTCGTAGTCGTCGTCATCGTAGTCATTCGTTCGCATTCGCTGCCCCCTGACACCCACCCACACGAACACACAACCACCCACTCTCTCGCTCTCTCATTGTCTGTCTGGGAACCGCATTCGTGGACAGGCTTCGGGCTCGGCTGCTGCTGCTAGCACCTTCGGGGGGCTGTTGGCGGTTCGGCTGCCTTTGCTGCTTTTCCGCTAACCAAACGCTCGTCACGGGACGTGCAGCAAAAACAGTTTACATTTGTTTTTCCGCGTGCGAGCACACGTTGACGGGTCTGTCTGCGATACAAGCTCTTTTTCAATTTTCCATACACACTATCACCACATACCTTTACCGTACCGTAACTGTTTCGTTCTTTAATCTTTTCCGTTGTGGTTTATTTTTTAAATTAACCGACAACTGAAAACTGAAAACCCGCCTCGCGACACTTTCTCCCGTTCTACGTTTTCCGTCTTCCCTTCGTGGCTGTGCGTGCTTGAGTGTGTGTTTCGATTCGAATAAGCTTTATTTTCGGACTCCGATCCTGATTCTGATCTGAATTTTTGTGGCCGCTTTGTCAAAACACCAATTGCTGATCACAAATTTCGTAAAAACTCAATTCCAAAGTTTTTTAATGTGAGAATTTTCCGATAGAGTGCAGTCATTCGATGAATAATGTTGAAAAGAAACTCCTCCAATATGTAGAAAAGAGAAACCCCAAAAATTGCATCTAAAGTAATTCAGAACTCCAGAATGCTTAATTGGGAACTTTCGATTTCCTTAAAGTTTGAAGCCTCTGTCTGGAATGTAACAGAAAGGATAGATTCCGAAGTCTGTTAAGATTTCAGTTTAGAGTTTTCTATGGTGAAAATATTCAAGCTTCCAAGGCAAACATTTTCGAAAAAAGGGAAGCTTGGGAAGATTTTCGAAAGAGCTCGAAACTCGACAGGTCTTGAAGAAGTGTGTGTGAGTTAAAATTATTTTTTTTGGTGCAACTTCTTCTGTCTGCCTCTGTCGCTGTCCGCCACGCTGCCAGCGTCGCTGTTGCAGTGTCGCTGCCGCAGCCGAGGCCGCATCGTTTTGGCGTTGCGTGCGAAGTTTTGCCGAGACCGAGCGACCACCCGACCGACCGACCTGCCACGACGGAGCGGCGGCAGCGGCCGGCCTCTGGTCCTCTGAAAGCGGAGTAAAACCGGAGTCGAGTCGCATTCCGAGCCGTGTCGAGATCGAAGCGCAGAACGGAAGTGCAGTGCAAAGCGGAAACGGAAGCTGAAACAGTATTCCCACTTAATACTTGGCACGCCAGAGCGCGCGCACACACACACACATACACATAAGCAAACACGCGGACTCTTACACACACACACACACACACATACTCAGAGAGAGTGAAGGATGGATGGATGGATCTTTCTGTTTTAATTATTTTTTTAGTCTTGTCGCGCGACTTTCAACTCGGCGAGAATTTTTTTAAACATTTTTTTAACGTGTCTCTTTTTTATAATCTACAACAAACAAAAAAACCCACAACAACAACAACGATAGCAGCAACAAAAAAACAACAACGTGCGGTGTTGTAGGCTTGCCACATAGATCGAAACGAATGTCCAAGTTCAAATTCAAATGTAAATCCAAATGATTAAAATGATTATACAAAATGCAGTTGCAACAATAATTACGAGTACTCATATAATGCCAACAGCAAAATGTTTCAACCAATGCAGTGCGTGTGCATGAAAAACCAAAGCCAAAAGCAACAGCGACAGCAACTCGAGGAAAAGTCACAGGGAAAAGTACTTTGGACAAGTGAAAACCCGCTCGAACTATAAATAAGAAAGAAAAAAAACAAAAATACAAAAAAATGATCATGGAATGCCCCATAGGAAAGAGAAATCCCGCCCAAGAATCTCCCGGCTGGACTGCCACTGCCACTGCGGCAGAGTGAGGAGTGCCTCAAGGTGTGTGTCCCCCCCGAATACTATGTACCATCCCAGTGTGTGATTTTCCTGCATGTTTTTTGTTTTGTTTTGCTTAAATGATATTTGGCTCTTCCGCTTTTATGGAACCATCATTCCCACAGCGGGAGGGGAAAAACTGACCCACTGTTCCAATGAAAATCAAAGCATATTCCGCATAAATAAATTGTTCTCTAAAAGGAAAAATAAAACAACAACAAATAGGTATTTTCGTGAACACCTCAGATAATGGAATTCCATTCTTGCTCAAGTGCGAGGCAGAGAATATCCCTCCAATACTCAACAATCCATAAATATAAATGAATATAAATACAAATAAATGTTGGTCTAAATGTATTTGGATTATTCATCAAAGATGGGATGGAATGGGATGAATATAAATATGCGGAAATTATTTCATCAAAAATGTGAACCGTTGCCACCGCTCCCACTCCGATTGGGACTTCAAATAAAAGGTTTTACGCTTTTTAAACAATATAAATTAAAGAATTTCATAAACAATTCTCCAGGGAACCAGCTGAAGTTCCCCCCCAGACAAAAAACATAAACAAAACGGCAGAAACGCACAAGAATTACATATTTCTTTCAAAATAAATCTCGTTTTGATTTGATGATTTGTTCATGTCTTTCGGCAAGTTTTCGGGCCAGGGCATCGCTCATTGAAAACCCAGCGAATCGCAGTGCTAGACACATCTCCTTCTCCTCCAGTTTTGAATGGATCTCTCTAGATCTAGATCTCTAGAGACCCGAGAACTATTAATAATTTATATACAGGGGGAGAGCTGTCCCTCTCCCTTTCGTACCCCCAAATATGATGATCGTTTAAGATTTTTCAAACATGTCTAGACTTTTACTGCTAATTAGAAAAATTTTGTTATCTCTTCTGATGGCAAAATTCTCACATTGTATTTATTTGTTGCGGAAGCATTAAATTATCCGAAAAAATCTTGATCAGAACATTCCAGCCATTGGTTTTGTAGACTTTTTCTCATGGAATTTCTTGAAAATTTAAATAATTTGGATATGTAAAATACTTTAAAAAGTTTTCGGGACCCGTTTCAGTGATTCATATTAATTTGGAATTATACCTTAAATGTCACTATCGACAGCTGATTTTATTAAGCGATACCTTTTTCGTTGATAAGAATTATAGTTTCTTATGGAAATGGTAGCTTTTGACTCTGTTGCCTTGATTCTCACACACTTAGTTAACTATAAAGTTTATTTAGCAAGTTTCGCGATTCATGCGGCTTTAAATGAATGCAAGAATTAAATTATCGGATTAGTTTTGTGTGAATCGTATTTGAATACATTTGCGTCTTGAATTTCGTTCGTTTAATGGAAGATAATCATGCCACAAAGTGTCATGCCGCGTATGCATTTGTATTGAGTACACATTTAATCAAATCGAATTTCAGTACATATTATTTTATGGTGAAGGCTTGATCGGAGAAAACTTTGCAAGAACTCTTTGCCATTTTATAAAGCAATTCACATAAATTTCATCACAACGGTTCATGAATAATTTGAAAATTCTGTCACCATCATTGAAGCTCAATCAGGAAAATTATTCCAGAGGTGGAGGACTTCCACTTGGACTTCCTCTCTCAGAAATGACACCCACTGTATAGGCCACTTTGCGGGGCCCATTTATATTAAATCATTAAAAAAAAGTACATGCAAATGTGGAAAAAATCACATCAAAATGGAGGCAAAAAATTAATGCAAATGTTGGCGCTTTCATTTTTAATATGCAAAAATAACACACACAAAAAAAAACGTTGGAAAATGCAGAGTGCATAGCAAAGTGCAGTGGAAAAAAAACAATTGAAATAATTATGCAATATAATGACATATGAAATTTCATTTCTGTTTTTGCATCTGGTTATTCGATTTTTATGTATATAAGCTGCAGAAAGCCCAGCATTGAAGAGGAAACCATGTCCATAAACTGAAAAATTGTCCAAAAAATAAAAAATGTTAAAGAACCAACCCCAGGAGCTCATTCAATGGAAAATGAACAAACAAAAAAAACAGTCTCAAACAACAAGCATAGTGGAAAAATATAATAAATAAGCTCAAATGATATAAATTTACATACGATGTGCCAGCACGTCAAGCGTACCAAATTTCATCAGAAGCGCAGACAAAATAAAATGCCTACATGGTGTATGGTAGTAGAGGGGTATATGGTCTAACAAGACTCCAACTTGAAGAATGCAGCGTACATATGTAAAAATGTATATGTATGCACATATATTACGATTTTGTTGAAAAAATGGTTTCATAAATCAATTTTATTTATTCACAATACTATTTCTATTTATAGAAATTCTCGAATAATAATAATCCAATTAAAATAAAGATTGGAGAATTATTTGTTAAAAAATGTTTACACAAAATTAAATTCACATTTTCATTGCAACAACATGAGAAAATAAACCTTCGAAAAGTTGACAGGAAAATTGTGGACAATATATACACAATTCTATGGTGGCTAAGCCTGTTGAATAACGAGTTAATTATTTTCCTTGAGCATCTTTTGAGGAGTCTTGCCATGTCCTGGGTATCTATACTTCGAGTATTTTTGATCATCATAGAAATTATTGCTGCTGGTGTAGTTGCTGCTCGTTCCCTATCACGAGTATGACCTAATTTACGAGAGGAAAAAGGAAACAAAATAGCAGAACAAAAAAACTTACAATGCTAAAAAGAGAGCGACAAAGAGAGTGAGTCGCGGAACATGTCGCATATTTGTCGCCTTTTTTTAAGCCAGAAAAAATCCATATACATATATACAGATGGAGCGAGAGAGAGGGGATGGATGATGGGAGATGGAAGATATAGCCACTGTTTGATACGGAGCTCCCCATAGATGGCAAAAAGCGGCATCGGGTAGCGGCAGAGGCGGTGGCCGAGGCAGAGGCACTGCATAATGGCAAATAATGCGGGCTAAAAACAAAAGTGACTGCTGCTGCTGCTGGTGCTGCTTCCTTTATTGTTGTCTCGACATATCCCCGGCATTGTTGGGCCTGCCTGGTCGCAGGACTGGCGTTTGGGCCTGCCCTGCCCTGCCCTGGCCTGGCCTCATTTGTCCCAGTTTAAATGGTCTTTAGGTCGAAGAGTGAATCAGATACATGCAATGGGGCATGAGAGTCTAAGTGAGGAAGAGAGAGAGAGAGAGAGAGAGAGAGAGAAAGAGAGTCGCGCATTAAACCATTGCAGAAATTTTGCATGCATCGTATCTGTGTGTTTGTGTGTATGGCTGTGTGTACATGTGTTTATGTATGTAGCTGTGTGTATGTTTATTTGTTTGCTGTTGGCTTTGATTTGGTTTCTGGCCCGATGGTCCTGGCCCTGCTATCGCCATCAAATCAGGCACACAAACATAATTGTTGTCTCTGTGGAAGTGTAAGGGTGCATGCATGTGTTAGTGTAAATAGCAATTACAGGCCAACACTATCTCTATCTTTCTTCCTCTCTCTCGCTCTGTCGCTCTGTATTATTCGCTTTTACCATATCTTTGTCTCATGCTTTAGTGGGTAAATACTATATATGTACGTACGAGTGCAATACTCAAACGAATGCCCCGAAAATCAGAGAATGCAATGAGGGGACGAGGCACCCTTAAGACACCAAAACTACAAGACCAACTCCTAAAACAACTACCAAAATTATACGGATAGTAGGAACAATAAAAACATATTACAACAGCTGTGAAAACAAAACCAACAAGAACCCACAAGAACATCGAATTGCAACGACATCTGTATTGATACTAATAATTTAAATAACTGCAGGAGCAATTAAAAAACAGTTACACTAATAAAACATTGCCATTATAGAAAAAGCAACAATATCCAAAACATCAGTAAAATACAAAATAACAGCTAACTCAACAACATTAGTCACAACATGCAACTACAACAGTTCCAAAAGGATCATACTTTCGCAAACTTTTCACCAACAGCAATTCAAATCACAGTAGCGAACAGAAATTTGTGTAGCTAAAAGAACAACTATTGCACCAACAACTATTTGACAATACACCGCCTCAAAATATTACTCCAACAACTAAACCACATCAACGAAATTCTAAAAAAAAAATGTTTCTTGATACTGAAAGCAAAGTTACACCAACAAATAATGTCGCCCTCGCAGCTGAGGCAGCAGCAGCGATGCACTTCAGCGTCGTCTGCGCCCATAAGTATGCTTCGATAAGTGTGAATGAGCGTGCTTCGGGGCTTGCTGATGAGACGATGATGGAGCTGAAGAGCAAGCGGAGGCAAGACCAAGAACAAGCACAAGAGGTGGACGAATGTAATAAGAGGGGTAGGACAGGGAAAACATTGGAGAGGGTCTCGGGTACATAACGATGCACTAACTAAGTTAAAGTGCTTGGAATAACGAGAAGACAAGGCTTAGGGCACATATTGAAGTAGATAATACACAGGCTTACAGAAGGTGTCTATACAATATTTGGTGTCCAGAGTGAAATAACTACAAGAGATAATTAAGAAGATCGTTGAGGAGAGGTGGAAAAAATGTAGTGAATAAATAATCAACAAAATTCCTAAGTAATTCTGAATGCCTTAAACGCCTTAACCCGCAGACATTTCTCAGACAAGAAGCCCCCTTCAAAGAGTCGGAGAAGAGAGTGGTGCGAGAGATGGAAGATGCTATATTTGATATTGGACGATGGTTCCTGCGGCCTGTGACTGTGCCTGCACCTAGTCCTCTACCATGGACCCATATGCAAATTGCTGCAAACTAACAAAATTAGACTGTAGGAAAAAACGCCAAAACTTAATTACATAGTTGGGGGCACACGGCACACCAGTAGAGGCTCCTCTGCCTCCAGAGAATAATGGGGTAAAAAGAGCAAAGAGGAGCAGTGTGGGAGAGACAGACATTGCATTACACAATATTTATTTAGTGGCATGACTTTTCATACATATAACGCCGCCAATTTATGTCGCCTGCCCGTTCTTTTCTATCCCCCTTCTTCAACCACTACGTTCTGGCTGTACTCCTCGTTGTGACCGACATTCGACAACCCCTGAAACCAACGCAACCACCGAGAGAGTTTCTCCAACAAGTTCGACTTTTGGCTTTGTCTTGAAAACGAAAGCAGCCCGGAAATGTTTGTGTTGGCCTCATCGTTCTATATAGTAACTACTTAACTGTACTAGACCATATATAAACAAGACAGGAGGGGGGCTGATGGCAAGGGAAGAAGGAGAAGAATAAAGAGAAATGGTAGCCAAAAGAGAAGGCGAAGAATGGGAAGGCGCGAGCGATATGTGCATATATTATGCAGTCACCTCCAGTCACTTTCTGCACTTTTCACCTCACCTCTTATGCACTTAACTCCTCTCTTCCACCATCTTACTCTCTCTCTCTCACATTCTGTCTTCCTCTTTCTTATTACTTCTTCTCTCTGTCTCTCTTCTTTACCCCATTCTCCCATTTGTGGCAACTTTTCGCTTGCCTTTTTTGCGTTTGGCTTTAAGTTGGCTTTAATCGGGCATTGCATATGCATATGTATATCTATTAACAAATACATACAGATATGTATATATGTAGCTTATATGGCTTATATACAAACATGTCTGACAAGACCCCCTAGACACTCTTCTGTCTCAATAAGTTTGGGCTTTTCGTATGCAATTTTCGCATTTGTCTATCTCACTCGCACTGCGCTGTGGTCTGCTTGGGTATTTTGGGTTGAAGGGGAGTGGGCTGAGCCACGCCCATCTGTTAAATAGCATCCATCGTTCCATCGTTCCATCGTTCCATCGTTGTTGTAGCTCGCAGTCGTAGTTTTTGTTGTTGTTGTTGTCGGTGGTACGTGTTGGGAATGTAGGACATTGTTATGCAGGCAGCGGCATAAAGGAAGAGCAAGGCGAATCAAATGAGAGTTGAACAAAGCAGGGGCACAGGCATGGGAGAGTGTTTGGGGGGAGAGGAGATGTGGGCATGTTGGCAAGGGGTTATGGGTGGTGGCCCAAAGGCAATGAACGAACGAAATGTGCAACACACAAAAGTTTTTGTCATTATTGGCCTGTGAGGTGAAATTTATTGCAACATAATTCAACGGGAACGCAAATTCTCTCTCCTTCGTTCCACAATTTTCTCTGACACTGGGACTCCGTCTTAGCCCAGAAAGCGAAAGGGAGGAGAAGAAAATCGAGTTTTGAATGAAGCAAAAACAATTCAGGAGGAGTGAAGTGTGATCATATTAATTTGTTGATAAGCCTCAGTTACCCGATATAAAGTAAACATTTTTATGTATTTCAATTTAATTGTCATATGTAATAAAATTCCACTGTTTTTCATTTTGCAGAAGGCGTCAGCGGAAGCAAACAAAACTCGAAACTCAAAGAAAAGACAATTTTTAAAGACAAACCAAACAAAGCAAAAACCAAAGAGCAAACAGAACAGAAACTAGAAAATTTTGAATTAATACGAGAATCTTCTATACATTTGAAATATTTTCAAATTCAAATTAAAATCTAAATAAATTGATAAATAAATTAATGAATGATAGTAAACGAAGCTCAAATAGACTGAAATAGAGTCCAAATATATTACGAAAGTAAAATGCAATTAATTCAACATATCATATAAATTAATTAGAACAAATTGCATTTAAGTTTAATAAAACATACACCAAAAAACAAAACCCAACAGGCAAAACCCAAAACAGAAATTCAACGAAAATCAACAACAAAATTCGAACAAAGGCAATTAGAACGCTCCAAAAACAAGAACCAGAAGGTGGCAGAACTACAGCATCAACAGAGAAGACTGACCGAGGGGTGTTGTGAGGTGACTCGACCTTCGACCTTGTGGCTTAAAAATGACTCTGAGTGCAACAACAATGAAATGTAATCATCGTAAATAAATGCAAATCCACAATTAAGTGCGCGGTAATTCAAATTACAATCAAAAGAAAAGTGTAATAAAACAAATGGAGCAGCAAAAATAAGGAGCAAAGAAAATCAAGGTAAGTTTTTCAAATCAACTTGAACTTACTCCAACATGACGGACGAATCATCACAGAAATCTGACACTCGAATGTGCCCCGCCCCGGCTGTTGCGGGGTCCAGGTCAGGGGGCCCTGTCTAAATCGACCCTGAATTTAAATTCGAATATCTTCTGTATCATCTTCTCAATGTTTTCAACAAGTGCGTGCCACTGTCATGCCGCACGCCGCACGCCGCACACCCTCATCACCCCTGATGGTCATGTCGTAGCGTTTCTATTTTTGGAGATACAATTTCTGTGTATTTCTGTCTTTACTTTGTTTGTTTGTTTGTTTGGAAAATGATTTCTTAATGAGTCGTTGAGCATAGCCGCGCCTACAAGAAGGAAAGATGAATAAGATTTCGATAAGTGGGTGGAATCCCCAATAGAACGTGGATACGAATAGATCATCGTCTCACATTGGCTTTGACCAATGACTCTCTAATGTATGTAAGGTTGCAGGCTTGGCTGATTATAATTGTGGCAAATATGTTTTAAAATTATAAATAAAGAATCAATAAAAAAAAGGTATACAATGAAAGAGTAACAGCCGAAAGGGATGGCTTTAAAAGACTGCACACCATTACCCCCATAAATTTCCTAAAAAAAAAGTCTCAACTTTTGGGTGGAAATATAAGTGGAAAATACAAAAATTGTCCCGCACACACACAAACACACTCGGACATGGTTGGACATCGCAATTGGACATGGTTGGGATGCAATTGGAGGAGCTCCTGCTGCTGCTGCTGCTGCTGCTGGAGCTTCATTAACATCATTCCACTTTCGTAACTCAATTTGGGAACTGGGAGATGCCGTGGCACATGTTGGCCCCATCATGTGGCATCCACAGCGACAGCGACAGCTCAGGAAACAAGCTAATTCCAGCAGAAGCAGCAGCAGCAGCAGCAGCAGCAGCATGTACCAACATATATGTATGTATATGTACATATCTCTTTATAGATACATATACATATATCCACACACACACACACATCGAAAAACGCTGACGAAGCCAAATCAATTTCGTTGCTGAAAAATTGGGAGAGAAAAAAAACCGAAAATCATAAAAAAAAAAGGGGGTGGAAGAGCAAACATTTTTTTTCTTCTTTGTGGCCCATTCATTGAGACTCTCATTCATAGAGCAATCAGTTAAGGGGGGTATGTGGCTGGGGGGATGGCTATGGCTTAGCACTAATCAAATCAAAGAGTTCCCAGCCCCCGCCGTAAAAAAAAAAAAAACGAAGAAGAGAGATGGGAATACACTTCCGATTTCTAACGGAATGAGAAGCAGCAGGAGGAGATGGTGGAATGGAGGAGGTGGGTGGGAGGAAACGCAAACAAACAAATGCGAGACACAGGAAATGAGGAGCCAAGAAAGGGAATGTCTGAAGGGAGGGGGGAACAGACAAACATTAAATAAATAATCCATATAAAATATATGTAATGTCAATCGAAGTCGAGAGGGAGAGCGAGGGAGGAAAATTGCACTAAAAAAAAAACAATGTTAGCCCCATAAAAGTTTGCCCCCCACTCTCGAATCAATTCCCCGCCGCACCTTAACCGCATGCGGCTTATGTTGGGGCATTTTCTGGCTTGTCGCTTGCCACTTTGTGGCAATAAAAAAGTTCGCTTATAAAACAAACATTCAAGAGATGTTTTTCCCCCCTCACTCTTCCTGTGCGTGTCACTCAGCGGCTTGTAAGATTTCTCCAACAGTTCCACGCCCACACACCTACTCACATACCCCGATTTTCCAGGCAGTTTTCCCTCCTCCACATGTAGTTCACACGGTTCAAACAATAGATAAAATAAAATGAAATAAAGTAAAATGAAATCTCTTTTTGAATCCAAATAAAACTTTGTGTTCGAAAGGTGTCGCCCAGGAGTTGGCCAACTTTTTCGTGGGAAAACAAATAAAAATACTTTTGGGGCTTTGAAAGGGGAATACGTGGAGTTGGGGCTTAGGTTTTATATGGATTGTAAACATATTATATTTTGTCAGTTTAATCATTTGATTGTTGTTTTATAAATTTCTGTCTCTATATTTTAATACCTTTTTAAGCAATTTGTTGAAATTTTTCAAATGGTGCAGATTCTTAATATCTTCCTTCATTTATTAAATGAATCTATTATTCATTTAATAATTAAAATACATTGCCTTTAATATTAAATGTTCGAAATATTTCTGTAAAAGCAGCTTTTTTGATATTTTTTAAAATATTTTTTTGTTGGTGCTAGATTGGTAATTTGATCCACTGTGCGATGGGGTAATTTCAGGAGGAATGTGGGACATCTGTCATATGTGTGCGTTTTACAGTTTTGATGAATTTTTAGTACTTATTGTTGCCCCGGGGCGTCATGAGGTCCCTGGCTATAATCTTGGGAGTAGCCCCCGTACGCATCGCCCCGCATTAAATGCTTTGCGTAATATGTTTCATATTTTACGAGTCTCTCGGCAATTTGTATTCATCAGGAAGGGAAGCCACATTAGAGCTGAGAGCTGATAAAACGCACACAAATGTTGCAAACAGAAAATGCTTGTTGTAATTAATTTGAATGCAAACATTTTTGCGGCTTGAGTAGGCCACGGAACAAACAAAAAGGTTGGCATTTCATTTGTTACGTTTACCGTTTTTGCCATTTGGTTCATGTTGCTAATTTTTATGAGCATAATGATTGATTGATGGATGGATGGATGGATGGATAGATGCATGGATGGATGGCAGGGTTGGAATCCAAATGAATGCTGATGGTTGATGTTTGAGTGAATTGCTCTTTGATAGATCACAAATATGTCAGAAGGGAGCCGGGCAGGGGGGCCCACACTCTGCTCAGTTCATTGTTCGCTGCGTTGGCCACATTAACATTAATAAACGGTGGGGTACAAGAGAGATGCAGGGGGGCTGCTACCGAAAGCGAAATGGAAATTCAATGAAGAATCCAAAATCGAACAGAAACAGAAATAATTGCAATTCCAAAAGCGAAACCGTTAGCAGCCACAAATTGGATTGACCCCAAAACCCAGTGTACTCTACATTTGACTGTCAAATCTGACGTTAGTATTAGCTTAGCTTTGAGGCAACTACGACTTTTGCTAGCAGTCAGTTGTGGAATATACATATGTAGAATCTTTTGGGGGTGTGAATAGTGGCCATTTATGCAAAAAGCTGTACCCAAAACGAATAATATCATTGAAGAACTTTCTTGAAATTTATATGAATGATATTTTCTATAAGATACATGCATATCTTCAGAAACCTCTAATATATCTATGGATCCATTAAAATTCCTTTGAAAAAACTTTAATTTATGCTTTGGGGTGCCTGATTTTTACACGCTATTCATTTACTTACCCCTTTGAAGTGACTGTACCACAAAATTCCTCTACGTTTATCTCGTGCCCCCACCATTATTTGTGCAGCTATCCACATGATTTTGTTAACCTTTTTGTCTGGGTTTTATCGGCCAAAAAAATTGTAAATTTAATTTGGGTGTACGCGCGGGAAAAAACCAAAGTCCAACCGAAAACAGTCGGAAACACACTCAAATAATTGCCCTGACATACCATAGCCTTGCGCATAAAATTGAATTTTTTTCAGATGATTCTTTTGTCCAGCATAAATAAAAAACTCTTTTGCCAGCATGAATAAATTTCCAGAAGAGGGGACGGTACAGTCCCGTCCCAAATGTGAGACTCACATTTGACAAGTTCATAAATTATCGGCTGTAGACGACACAAAAAAAACGTTGTAATTTTTTATGGATGATTGTGGAAAACTGTTCCTCCATTTAATTCCATTCTCGTATTTAATACTGGGAATATTTCCATTTGAGTCCTTTGTGGCGGGTGAGAGGCGGCGATAGTGTTGCTGCATAAATGGGGCGTGGCACAGGCACTTGCAAGTAAAGAAATAAATAAAATGGAAGTTCGCTGCGCAAAAAAAATATTGAGAGAGAAAGAAGAGAAGAAGCTGGGGGTATAAAATATACAAAGCACAGAACAAAAACTTGTATACGCCACATAAAAAGTAACAATAAAAATCCAACAAAGTGAAACACAACCACCAGAAACTATAACGGAACACTCCACACAATCCACAGAACTACACTGTTCGCCCCCTCGCTCCGGCCTCTCTCTGTATCTCTCACCCGCCTTTTCTCTCTGGGAAATACAAACAAACAATCATCAGGAGAAAGGAGAAATGAAAAAGAGGCTGGGGGAATGAGCAGCGATGAAAAAGGGCGATTTAGGAGGAAGAGTTGTAAGTGTATGCGCGATTTAAATTTTTCATTTGCCTTAAAAATATAGAGGAAAATGCTGCAAAGGCTGATTAATACTTACTAATAGATTATGAAGGGATGCCCACAATCGTCGAATCTACAAGAAAGAAATAAAGAGAATGTTCATTTGGGAATCATAAAGAGAGTTCAACTAAAAAGAAGGGATAGCTAGATCTAATTTAGAGATATAAAACACTTTTAAATCAATCAAATATATTTTATTTGTAGCTTTTTGCTCTGGGCATAGATATTACCATTCAGTTTTCATCCCACTTGGATATCTCATATGTTATTCACCGACAACAGAGATTTATATTACATATTTCACTCATGCTCTCCAGCGGAGTATCTGCTCTCGTTTTTCATTTCGATTTCCCGTAGAACACACCCTTCATTTATCAATCATCCGCCCCGTTGCACTTGGTTGACTTCATATGCAAATACTTTGTTGCCCTCGTGTGAATATTGTCTAATGTGTGTGGGGGCATGGTCAGAGAGAAGAATCCCTTCAAATAAAATGCAACTTCTAACGTTTTTTTCGTATTTTTTGAGGGTCATTTTTCTTAGAAGGAAAATGCAAACTTCTTCCCGGCTCCTTGCGATGCTTCTGCCAGCCTCCTTTATTATTTCTATGTTTTTGAGAGTAAAAAATAAATCAGGCAGTGCCCCTCCTCCCAGCCCCTCCCATCGACATACATATGTGCATGTGTGTTCCATCTTCTGTGGCACACAATGAATAATGGAGGCTGATGCTGATGACAACTATAGGAAATATTATAAGGATATGCGACCATAAACCAAAAGGAAGAACAAGAACGAGCCCCCTCCACACCCCAAGTCCCCCAGCAACCTCACAACGACTAGCGCTAGGACTAGAACTACAACTAGGATGACGACGACGAGGAAGACAAATAAAAGAGAAATCGTTTATTGCAAAAGAGCCCATAAATTGATTTTTTCAAATAAAAATAAAATATCGACACACGAGGAGAGCAAATCGCCTCCCGCCACCCCCGCACTATTTCAGGCAGATAAAATAAGCCACACACTAGAGGGGGTTGTGGCAGTGGGGGTGTAGAGGGCTAAAAGAAGGCTGAAAGGACGCAGGAACTGTGGCTAAGTGAGAGATGCTGGCTGAGATTGTAAAGCAGCAACAACAGCATAAACGACTCAATAGCCGCCCTGGTTGTGGTCCAAAAAGAAGCCGCCTCCAAGACGCCAGCACACATACACACACAGACATACGCACTAGTGGTAGAAAGACAGAGAGAGAGGGAGACAAGAAGAGACATTGTCCTCGTCGTCATCATCTTCGCCTGTGTCGTTTTTGGCCAAGGTATTCTCTTCGGTCTGTTCTGGTCCCCTCTTTCTCTCTCTCTCTCTCTCTTTCTCTCTTCACATCGCTTCTCCCGTTTCCCATTTAAGTTAAAAACTATTAGGGAACCCCCCCTTCCACTACTCCACCACCACGCCAAGGCAGTGTATTCTCTTTTTGCCGTAGTACATAAATTAAGTGCAAAAAAGATGGAGCTATTTTTTTTGGGTTGGAATGTGCAGGCTCTTCTTCGGTCTGTGAGTGCTGGATGAATTTTTATTAAAAACTATGGCCCCTGCTCTTTAATAAAGATGTAAGCAGCGCCTTCTCCCACACAGACACACACAGGAATACACCACTACTGATACAGCCTGCTTCGCAGGCATAGCACCATAAATAAGGACACGCGAAGAGAACGGGACAGCGGCGGCATTTATCTGGCCCCGAAAAAATGGCAAAAGGAAACGAAACGATGGAAGAGGACGGACAGGCAATGGCGGTTACATAAGATTGATATTAGATTTCATTCCACTTCATTTCCAATCTCAATATGTTTTAATTCACGAAAACGAAAGAAAGCTTTAGTGACCCCGAAGTGGGAGGATCCTCCGAAATAAAGAGCCTATTTTTGTGACCCCGTTGCACGGGTGTAGCTTATGATCTTTGACGTAAGAAATCTTTAAAGATAGCCTGAAGTTACTCAATACACGAGCATGTGCACTATTTTTGTAATGAAAGTTGGATCGGGTTAGTTCGATCTTGATTTGGCGAACAACTATGGTACACGAAATAAAAGCTGGTGGCACAAATTGAAAATATATTTGCCGAAGCTTCACCAAAAGAGCCTCACCCCCATATTAAACTCGAGCTGTGTGACTGTCGTTGGTCTCTGTCTCTTGCTTTGTCTCTGTCTCTGGTTCTGTTACTGACTCGCTACATAAATCAATTTGGCCATTTATTCAGCAGCAGCAGAGCAGGCAGCGAGCGACATTTGCATTTGCTTATTAAAAGAGATGGAGATGGGAAATCAGAGATGGAGTTTTCTCATGGCAGATGGTGGGGATAGAGAAAAAGAGAAGAGAATGTGGAGAAGGGGAAGGAGAAGGCGGAGTCGTGACAAATATATTTCCCTATTTTAATTGGCCAAACAAACTGAAAGTTTTGAAGTTGAAAACTAAATCTGAAGTTGAGGCTAAAAACTTGATTCCTTTCTTCGGTTCGCTCTTCGTTTTCCTTTTCTGTTTCTGATTCTGCTGCGGCTGTTTCTTATTAAAACGATTCCACTCCTTCTTGCCTGCGTGGCATTGTTTTTTACATGTGCATATACCCTATTAAAAAGGGTGTTTTAGTTATAAAAAAAAGTTGTAGAGTGAACAGTGATATTGTGTTCGATCAGATAAAGGCTATAGCTGGATATATCCAACTGTTTGATGTTTGTATAGACAAAAGCTTGCCATGAGGGTATCCAAAGCATCGATCCTTTGGCCTCCTGTGCTTGTTGTATGGCAAAAGCAAAAGTTTTCAATCCGAAAAGGCAGGTTTTCTAAATTAAAAAGAGTGCGTACAAGCGGCTGGCAGCAGGAGTGTCTGGTTACGCTTCTGCTTCTGCTTCTGCTTCTGCTTCTGTTGGAGAGGTAGTTTCCAGCTTTGGCCATAAACTTTATCGCTGCCTGAGTGCGGAAAAAGCAGGAGCCTTTACCTGGAGCATCTGCTACTCCACGGCAAGAGAGAGAGAGAGAGAGAGAGAGAGAGAGGGAGTGGTAGTGGTGGGGTATGAGGCAATCATACATTCATATGCTCATGTTTATTTAACGATGCTTTTTACGCTGCGCAGCGCGAAATGCAAAAAGGATTAAAAGTCAGCAGCCCGCTTAGCCCTCGCCCTCGCCCTCGCCCTCCTATGCTGATGCTGAGGCAGCAGCAGAAGGATGCTGATCCTTCAAGTGGCGTGAAATTTGGCACTTTGAGTGGCGTTTTTCGGTCTTTACAGAACTTTTAACTAAACTGAAAGTGCTTCAACTGTGTGTGTGTGTGTGTGTGCTGCCCCCCCTTCTCCTTTTGGCTTATGTATGTCCGTGTCCTGCCGTGTTTTTGCAAACATATTAAAAAACATCTTTTACTTGGTAGCTCATCAAATGTCAAAGTTGTTAGCCAACCATCATATAACCACCTACAATCATCTGCAGAGGGGTGAATGAATCTTCCGTTTTGGTTTGTAAGCTTCGGTGGGCTTTAGAGTTGATTTTGTATCATTTTCATTTACGGAAATTCCATTTTGTTTTCCTCCGTCATAAAACAACTTTTTCCTATCTATTTATTTTGATTTGGTTGCGAGACAAATTTTATTTGATGTGAAACGAATTTAATATTTTCCATAAATAAATTTTAGGCTCCAAGGAATTTTGTGGGAGCTACAGCAACATCAAAGCAATTTAGCAACGTGGTTTTCCCCCAAAGCGATTAGCATTTGTGGTTTATAAATTTGTATTTTGAACAGAGAGCGAGAGATGGATTAAGGATGATGGATCTAGGGAAAGGTAAAGGTTTAACATGAGCAGGATGCTCTGTGCCCAGTTATACTCTTTAAATTGGTGACCCGATCCATGGAAGGCTGAAAACGGTCGAGAATGACCAGCATTTGCAGGGCAGATTTCGGGGCACTAGAATGTATGCAATCGGGGGACTCCAATTGAAGGACTTTGCTTTCTGAACTCTGTAGTCCCTTAATTGGCGCTGCTCTCTGAGTTCCCTGTGAAAAAGAGTTGTGACTCAGCTTATTTGGAATCCTGCAATCTGCAGTCTGAGATCCTTTATATCCTCTTATTTATTTGCAGTATTTGTACCCGCTGTGTATTCGCTGTATGCCTTTCGTTTTCCTTTTTGTTTTGTTTGTTGCATTGGCCAATTACGAAGGACAAAAGCAAACGAAAGAAATGTCAATTGGCATCGCGATGGCTGTGCGTTAAGCCGAAGAGCCGGAGACAGGGAGACAGGGAGACGCCAGGACACGGAATACAGAATGCAACTGAAAATGAGAGGATGCAGAGATACACAGAGATTCCAAGAGACACTGAGCTACATACACAAATACAGAGGCAAATACTGATACGGATACCAAAAGAGGAGACGTGCAACTGGGGCGGAGATATTTTTTAATAACACAAATTGTGTGCGAGAAAAGAGAGGAATTATTATTGAAATATTTACAAGGCACAAGCACAATTGATATCCCCAGCAAGCCTTGCTCCTCTTCGTTCTCTGGCCCCTGCTCCATTTCCTTCTCCGCTGGAGAGGAGTGAATGTCCTTTGGACTTGTGCCTCCGCTGCTTTGCTGACTGCTCTTTCTTCTACTCCTTCTGCTGCTTTGCTCGTGCTCCTGAGATGACATAATTTATGGCATCAGCTGCGACTGCTGCTCCAGCCTGGCCATAACCGAGGCCAGCAGAGTGCCGGAGAGTGGCACAGCCAGGAAGTGAAGTGTCCTCGAGTGGTCTCCTGGCAATTAAAACGCCAAACTAATTAGATGAATTCTGTGTGATTTCCGTATAATTAAATTGCCCATTTCAGGGTAGTCAAGTGGAGGGTGGGGTGGTCGAGTGGCACCACCGAGTGTCGTGGCATGGCATGACACAGGCGGGACTCCATGTAATTCCTTTCATGGGCCATCGTTCTGGCTTTAAAAAGGGTATCTTCCAATCATCCATTTCTTGTGGATCCGACGACGCTGATGCTGTGGGATGTGGGATGTAGGATACAGGATGTTTTATAACATGCTAACTATATCGTACACAATGCATGGGTGGGAGGTGCTGGCCGGGCTCTCTCACACAACATTTAAGTTTACGGTACTTAACGTAATTTCCCTCCTTCTGCGTAACTTTTTCACCCCATTCCTCCATGGCGAGTGGGAGGACTCACTCCCTCCGCAGAGGATACTGCTCTTCCGTGGCGGCGCTGGGGGCGGATGTGTCCTCCTAGTTGAACCAAAGATAAATAAGCAAATAGGCAAATAAATCTTCATTTCAACTTCTTGTGAGGCTTTCCTTAACTTTTTCTCAGCTGTTTCACTGTGCCGCCTCCTGCCCCCGCATTTGCTTCCACGTTTCTTTTGCCTTTTAAGTTTTTCTTTCCTTTTTTGGCTCCTCTTTTTTTGTTTCTCTCAGCCAATTCAAAAATTCTCCAACTTACGCTAGTAAATTGTTCGGGTAACATGCACTTAAGTATGCCACCGCCTCATGCCTCTCATGCCTCTCTTGCCACATGCCACAGAGCCGTCAGTTTGCTCTCTCCACTCTCCTCCATCTATCAGTTTTTGGGACCCGCAGCTGGAACATGTGTACTATCCACGCTCCTGTCTCACTGTCTCTCCGCCTCCCACTTGTCTCTGGCCCACTCCCTCTCTCTCTCACTCTTTGTCTCGCTGTAGCTCTGTCTCTTTGCTCTTGCCATTAAAAGTTGAGCCCTGCAGGGCGAAAGTTTCCCCAAAAACGCTTAGCCCTCTGCTCTAACCAACCCCCTCAGTGCCACACTTCTTCCAGCCACTCTGCTACCAATTGCCCACGGCCCACGGCCCCTGCTCAGCCCAGCTCAGCTCAGCTTTGCTCCACTCTGCCGTGCCGTTACTCTTCTTCCATTTTTGGGCTTTCATTGTTCAAGTATTTTTGGTATTTTTCTTTGGTATTTCATTTACGTTACGCTCGCCTTTTTGTCTCATTTTTATTTGTGTTTTTTTTCTTTCTTTGTTGTTGTCAAGTGCAACATTTTGGGCTGCATTGGGTTAAGCGGGGAGAGTGGGGATGGGATGATAGATAGAGTGCGCATGGGGATGGGGGACCTATGATGGTTATTAAGGATTGAAGTAGAGAAAAAGCATGATGAAAGGAAAGAGCGCCGACAGAGACAGAGAGGAAGAGGCTGTACCTTAAATGTGTGTTTTAGTTGCCATAAATATTTAGAGCAAAATGGAAACTTAAGGGTAAATATTTTTGCATTAAAAAATATATAAAATAGAATTGCAAAAAAACAAAAAAAGTCGAATTGTGATCAAGCTGGGAATACCTTCTCTTCTCTGCTTGTTCCAATGCTTTTCTTTCTATCTCTTGCTCTCTATCTCTGATGAATTGATTTAAATTTATTATGCCCAACGTCGGAGCAGAGTGGCAAAAATTTGATTACAATCATAAAAGTTTATTTGTTTCTCCTTTTCTCTCCGTGTTTCATTTGGTTTATTTTTGTTATTTTTGTGTTCCTCTGTTTGTTGTGTTGTTTCATATCGCCACTTATCCTAGACTCTCCTTTTCGCCGTGCCCTAACACTAATTTAATTTTCCAGGTGAGACTGAGACGAGTGTGAGTGGTGCGATGGGGGGTGCGGGGGGAGGATGGTGGAGGGATAAAAGAGAGTGGCCCATCCATTTCCATCGTTTCCCTTTGCACGTACTTGAATCAGACAAGTTTCCGACTTGCTTTCCTCCAGACCGTCTAGTTTCTCTTCTCTGCCCCCTCTGCGTTTTCCTCCTACTATTCCGTCTATCCTCCTACGCTACTACCCTCCCAGCCTTATCCGTCTGACGAGCATCGTCTAGGCCATGTCATTCATCCGGTCATTCATACGGTGCTTTGCCTGCAGTTCCACGTCGCTCCGTTCCGTTCTGCTCCTTTTCTTGGTGCCGCGGTCGTGCCGCTTACCTTTGCATATTTATGCAATTCAGCGGAAAGTTCGCGTCGCTCTCTGCCCCGGACTCTGTACCTCCCTGCCGGCTTATGTCAGTAAACTGTAAATATTTAATTAATTTGCATGGATATTTTGTATGCCAGTCTCCCCCAAGTTGAGTTTATTAGTCGCGCAGAGAGGAGATGATGTTCCCTCTCCCGCCGCTCGTGGTACACCCTCAAAGCCCGTTTTTCCGCTTTCCACTTTTCTTTTGCAAGCTTTTCCTGCACATTCCCTCCGTGGTCCCTCCCGTTGGCTCTGCATAATTTAGCCAGAGCTTTAAATACTGCCTACATGTGCCAGCCTGTTGGTGCGGTGTTTGCCTTGAAGCGAAGCCACGAGACCGTTCTGGAGATCTGACCACCTCTGTGGCAGTTCCCTACTGGGAAAATCCTGGGAAAAATAGAAGGGATAATGATTCATTAATGGTTATGTGTTGTACACATTGATCATACATTTGAAAAATCCATTGGCAATTTTTCTTATTTATTTTTTGTGTTTCAATATTTTGTAAATTCTTCTAATTTATGAATAGAAATGCCCCGAATAACCCCGAATGCTAAAAAACGAAATCTTTGCGTACCTTTCGCACGATCCTTAGTCCTTAGTTTCGCATACGAATGGCTTGGATTCCTTTCTGCTGTTCCTGTTCTCCCCTGCAACCCTTATTTGAGACGACTTTCATTCTTGCTGCTAACGATGCCGCTTCCGGTGCTGATACATACTAATAACTTGTTTTTCATTAATAATTTCTATGCCCCACATCCACAAGCCTCCTCCACTCTGCAGCACTGCAGCACACAGAGAGAGAGAGAGCGAGAGAGAGAGAGAGGGAGAGCGAGAGCGAGTGGCGGTGTGGGTGAGCAATGGGCGGGGAAAGGTGGAGCGATGGCACTTGAGCGAAGCCTAAACCTCCTCCAATTAGTAGCTTTTAATTTGGTAAACAGCGGTATTTTCGTGCTCTTGCATTTTTTTTGTAATTAACAACAAGCAGAGGGGTGTTGAAGATGAAGAAGGAAGAAGGAAGAAACAGCAGAGCAGCAGCAGTGCGAGTGTGTATGTGCCTGTCATCTCTCTCACACAATCTTGCCCTCTCCTGTCCTTGCTATTCGTATACCCTATGCAGAATAAATAATAACATGAATAATATCACGAGTCTTGCTCATTTCTTTAAAAATGGATTCTCCTTGGCCAGGCAACCGGAGAGTCGGAACGGAGCAACTACGAAAAGTCTGAATCAAGACTTTGTACAAGAACTACCAAGCAAGGGGCCGTTCAAGGAGTCCCCCTGAAACAGAATATGACAAATAGAGGCTTAGCTTAGAGAAATCAAATAATATAGGGCATACAAATAGCTGTGGAGCTGCACTCAAAGTATCTCAAATAATATTCCCAATTCTGGGCCTTGAAATATTTTGAAAATCAAATAACTACATCCAACTATCTTATCCCAACTCTCGATCTCCCCAAATTCGTTTCATAATATTTTTACTCGACCTCCCAGCTCTGCCCCTTCACATCGCATCATCCTAGCCACCATGGCACTCGAAAACCCTGCCCTCCTCAAGACCACTCTCCACGTTCAGTCATTATTTTGATGTCAACAACGTGCCAGGCAGATGATTGCCCCAACAAAATCTGACAAAAATCACCCCCAACACACCCTCGCCATAAAGACCAACACATTCTGTTAATTTTTTTGGTTTTTTTGGTACTTGCACCTGACCAGCGCTGTAACGCTTATTAAAAAAAAAATATGAAAAGCGAAAAAGTACCGCAAATAAAAGTGGTTGGAAAGAGGAAAGTGAAGTGGGGAAAACAGGGCAAAAAATGGGATTTTTTAGGTAAACTTTTGTCAGTGAAACCCAAACAAGGGACCGAGCAGAACAAACAGATTAACCGCAATAATGAACATGGACAAACGCTCATGGTGTCGTGCCGAGGGGAGGAGGGGCTGCCAGCGAGAATCGGAGTGAGAGGATGAGCTAAGGGCGGAGTCTGGGATGAGCGAGTGACCTTTATTGGGCTGTTTGAAGTAGGAGAGAATGGAATATATGTGGATGTACAAGAATGTTGTAGAGTGAAGGGAAATGGAGATGCTTTGAGATTCAAATAGTAAGTTTTAAAATATTTGAATGAAAATTCAATAAAAAAGAACGAACAAAAAACTCACATCTGGTGGGACTTGAGCCCAAGCTGTGGACCACCAACTTGTCATAGTTGACAGCGTCGGAAAACAGAACTGCAGCGAGCGAGAAGACTTGAGCGAGAAGAACTTTAAACCAAATACCATAAAATGTTCATCGTTTCAAGAGATAAAATATGGAAAGACCTCCGAGCTGATCTCCCTTTTATATTAAAATTGCAAGAACTAGCTGCTGCTTGCTCGCATTACGCCGTGAAAGGTTCGTGTGAGCTCGAGAACTTTGTGCAGCTCAAAGCTGTGTGGAAGCCTTCGCGGACACATCCTGGAGCACCTTAAATCTCTACACTAAGCGTAAGCTTTCCTGTTATGGGGGGGCTCTGCTCTGCTCTGAAATGAAATGAAATGAACACAAAAATTAAGGAAAGACTTAAGCCTCTGAGCAAAGCGTTTGGGTCATCGTTGTGGCAGTTGTGCTGGTTAAGCCGGATACCCATACTGCTCCTGCAGCACTACCAGTATTTTTTATTTATTTCAGCCCGTTTGGTTGCTCTCTTTTTCACGGGCGTTGCACAAACAACTAGCAATGACATACTAAAAAGAGAAAGAGGCAGTGTGGCAATGTGACAGGGGCAGAGGCATGGGCAGAGGCAGGTCCATAGAATGTTCCGGACAGAATGAGGAACGTCAGATGAGCCGACGACAACAAAAACAGCAGCAGCAACAGAAGCAAGAAACTTGGATGAGCCCCGCTCCACTTTCTACTTTCCATTTGCCATTTTACCACTTTCATTTACCAGCGACTCAGCCACACACACACAGATACTCGTCGTGCAAACAGACACGTGGATACACACACACACACACACCTATACAGACACAGTTTGGCGGCTTTATGTGGGGCATTAAAAGCGCCGACTGCCTGCAACATTTCCTCGTAACCCCATCAGCATTTCAAGTATTATTAATAAAACGTTGTCGCATCGTCGAGCGCATGATGTAGCGGCTAAAGCAGCAGAGTAACAGAGTGAGATAGCGCCAAAGTCGGCAAAATAGAGGAGGGTAGCGGAGCAAGTAAGGCAAGGGGAGTTGGTGAGAAGGCGCACTCGGAATGGGAGCAATGGGCGCTATGGGCGCGGCCCGGCCTGACAATGCTTATGGAATGTAACATTTTCGCAACAAAACAAAAGCCGGAAACCACGACAACGACCAACAAATAAATACCATAGCTAAAAACCTGAATGAGATACAAGACACGCGTCGAGTGCTCGTCCTACAAAGTGCCTAGGGAGTGCGAAAGAGAGACATAGAGATAGTGGCCATGTTTACATAAAAACTAACTCTCTTGCAAAAAGACTCCCCCCGTAAACATATCTTTCAGAGAAGTGATTAAAATGATTATCATGTAATGCTACTTATCACTGCTAAACGCGTTTTTGGAGTGGAAAATTTTTGCCTTGAACACGATCGAACATATTCAATTATTATCTTAAGTTAACTGAGTTAGCTTGAGTTTCTTTGAACCTTTGTTGAATAAACTGCAAACATTGAGGAGGAACTGCCTCTGGGCAACGCTGAATCCGAAGTTGTTCTTTGAACAACACTAAATATGATGCTGATCTCATTTAAAGCTGATTCGTATCACAACTGAGTTTTCCCATAATCCATCATCTTTATGGAGTACCACACCACATCCACAGACAACGCTTAACGCATTTCTTACCAACACTGGCGATGAGTAGTGTCTCTCCCACACGAACACACCACGACCACATAGCCAGAGCCAGAGCCAGAGCCAGAGCCAGACTGCGACTGCGACTTCTGACGCGAGGATGATGACGTATGTAGCTGTTGATGATGATGGGCCTTGCCTGACGAGTGCCTTGGCCACGTTTGCCGAGTGCCTTGATTGACGCTCTGAGCCATTGTTGTTGACTTGGTAGTTGGCTGGCTGGCTGGGCTTTTGGCTTACAGCCTGTGTGTGTGCGTGTGTGTGTCTGGTAAATGCCAAACGGAAGTGGCTCCCGAAAATATAATTCATATTTAATATGTGTATGCGTGTGCGTGTGTGAGTATAAGCTCACATAATTAGTTGCAGACCCACGCAAGCACGCACACACTCAAAATCTGAATTTATTTGTACGAAAAATAAATAATTAAAAATGCCTTCCACACAAATGCCAGTTTATGGCTTGGGTATGGATGATGCTGATGATGATGCTGCCACTCCGTGCTCGTACTTCTGAATGTGTGTGTGTGTGGGGGGTTGGGTTGGTCCTTTTTCGTTGACTTTCCACCAAAAACTGTGCAAAATTTAATGAATAAATAAATAGCAGACTGACATTCACGATGCGAGTACTCGTTTTTCGACATGCCGCGCAAGAATTCTGAAATTTTGTGCGCTAATTTGTAGAATTTCTCCCTCAGCTGGGTGGAATATAAGTCTAGCGAAGAAAATAAGAATGAAGTAAACACATTCGACATAATAAGAGCCATGCTTTGGGGTAATATTTGTACGCATTTCGCATTTAATTTGTACAGTAATTTAATTAAGCTCTCATTAAAAACTACAAACACAATCAGACAATCAATAAACAAATCAAACGCATGCAAAATCATGCGTACTCATTTAGGTGGAATTGCAAAAACAAATTGAAAATTAATACAACTGCCATATTCTGAGGTTTGCCAAAGGGTTTTCTATTATTTCAATACTTTCGTATTTAATTTATAGTTTATTTGTTCATTATATAGCGTAGACTCGCCTGCAGACGATAACCAAAAATTCAAACCCGTTTGAAATCCTGCTTGATTTTCCACACCCGTGCTTTAAGGCCATCAAATATATGTCGAGTAGTTTTAGAAACATGTACAAATGTATGTATAACTCTCTCTAAAACCTCATGTGAGTTTTTTATATCCACACATATTCATCTCGGAATATTTGCCCGTTTGGAGTTGCATGGTTCATTAGCCAGTCACAGGTCATACGGAAATGAGTTCAAAGCAAAGCCAACAGCTGGCGCTCTCCGTCGGAAAGGATGGCGGAGCTTTGCCCCATTAATTTAAATTTTGTGTGTGAGATTTTCTGAAATTAATTTCGGGGCTGCATGGCACACTGTGTGGCTATGAATTTATTAAAATCGTTTTGCAAAAACTGCACCGAATGGCAAATTAAGCTGTTTAGCAGGAGATTTATGTGACCCACTATGCCAGCCCACAAGCCCATTTCAACCAGCTCTGTAGAGTCTTTATGGAGTTGGCAACATTTATGGCTAATAAATATGTATGTAAAAATGCGCAGCTATAGATACAGATACAGCTAAAGCAGATAAATAGATAGAGAAATGTTGTGCATAAAATATTTGATGTTTATTTCCCTGATAAATCAAACCATTCACAGCCTTCATTTGCCTCTAATCGTCTGCAAAACACACCCAAATATGGCGAATACCCAGAGCCATTCCACAGATACATTAGTATCCGTGTATCGCTCAGTCTCTTTGTGTGAGTGGTTGAGCTTGGCTAAAACTTTTATTGCATCAGCCAGCATTGGACGGCAATTATGTTTGATGTTAGCACATTTTGTGGATTATCTTTTTCCCTTACTTTGAAACTTTCCCAACCATCCCCCACCAATAAAGTAACATCGGAAATGCCGGATTTGGCATCTTTGGCATCTGTTAATTGTGTGCCAGCAGGCTTAGTCAGTGCCAGTAAAAACGTGCCCCTTTGTGAATTTCATTAAAATTCCTGGGCCCAAGTAAGCAGCATTAAACTGTAAAGATTCGCGAATGTCCTGTCAGATCGTGTGCTTACAAAGAAAGGTTTTACCTTGTCGTTTCCACTTATTGAGAAAGCAATGAGGGCAACAGAGCAACCAAGTTACGAACAAATACAAAGCAAAACAAGGAGAAACCATTTCAGAGAGGGAAAGAAATACATCTCAGAGTGCAGCGACGACGAACCATGGTAAATGGTTAATTTTCGAAGCAGCAAAAATCAATAAATACACAAGCAAATGCAGTCTCCTCCTGCTCCTCCATAAAGCTCAATTCAAAGGCCCCAAACTCTGAATCATTTTCTCTCCCAGTTTGGTTATTAATAAATTGCACTTGAGAACGTTCACTTATTAATTTCTTTAGAGCCTTCCTGGTCGGAAAAGTGCACGAGTCAACCATTTTTGTGTGTGTCTTCGCAGCAGCCGTGACAGTACGTGACCAATAACAGGGAATCTATCAGAGGACCTCCTAGTGGCAGGCAGACAGACAGACAGAGCCATTGTAGAGTCAGTGGCCTAAAAACGACCATTATGAAGTTGCTCACTTGATCGTGCAATGTACTTTTCCTGCCTGCCTCACTGACTGCCTGCCGCCGTGTTGTGCCCCCGCCCGTATAAGCACACGTTGTTGTTGTCCAGCACTTAGCACGTTCCCCCGATGGAACGGAGGATGGAGGATGGAGGATGGAGTGTGCAACAATGCAACAAAATTAGCACACAAACTGGAAACTGGAAACTGAAAACTGAAAACTGGAAACTGCAAACTGGATGGGAGCTGGAAAGAACTGAGCTGCGGATTGGTGGATTCTCTGGAGTAAAATCCTCACTTTGGGAGCACCGCGAGAGTGGGAGTTTTTTGATGTTGTCCCGAGTCTCTGGCATTGATTGCCATTTCCCCAGCTAATGATGTGTGGAAAAGTTTATTTTCCCAGTAAACAACATGGAAAATGCTAAATAAATATACACATAAATAAAACAAACAAACAAAAAAACAACAACAGAAACAGAAACAAAAGGCAGACCGAAAGCCAAAAGCCAAAAGCCAAAAAGCAGAACGCAACGGCAAACGGATGGATCATTGATGGTTGTGGGGCTTTTGATGCGTTGCTGATTTCCGAATGCCAAAAACAATGAACAGAAACAGACAAATGCGATTTATGATGGCCAAAATGCAGCACAGCGGTACGAGGGGCAGACTGAAGGCAGCAGGGGCAGGTATACAGGGGCATGCATATGTCAGGTTACAAAATGAGCAGCGGCATAAATTTCATGAAAATTTGGCACGGAAAAGTGAAGGCGATTGCCACAATAGATGGAAAGATGTAGAGCGAGAGAGATCTATGAACGTACAGTGAACGATACGTAGAATGGAGACGAATTTCTCTATACTATTTGGTTAAATTTAATCTTCCTTTTGTTATTTAATTATTTAATTAAATTAAATTGAATTTTTACCTCTTGCTTTATAACCATTGCGACTTTTCAGAGATACAAATCAACGTTTCAAGTTCTATATTAAAGAAAATCTCTTAAATGTCTTTGCCGCACATCTTTCGATGCTTTCAATGCCTCAAGTAACACCAAATTGATTTATGTTCATGAAACGCACTGTTGTCCCAGGCATCGCCATAGAGTTGGCGTGACTGAGAGGTTTTGTTTGAAATCAAATTTGTTTCGTTTCTGGTTACATTATTTCGCGTATTATTATCATTAGTTTAAGACTTTCCTTCCTTACTGCCTTCCTTCCTTCCATATTTCCTCTCCATTATCATTCCTCGCTCCACCAGCCCCTCCAGCACCTCCACCATCTCCACCTTAACCTCCTACTCCACCTCCACCTCCACCTCCTCTTCATAATTCTATTTTCCTTCAGGTTTTTATTCTGGTTTTTATTGCCCGAAAGTCGTAAAGGCAAATACCAAAAGTGGAGACAAAACTAGATTGTAGGCCAAAGGGGCCACCGAAGTGGTGGCAGCGGCACTATGCGCAGGGGGGGGACTAACCGAGGCGGAAGTGGAAGCGGAAGCAGCTCCATCTTGTGGCAGTGTTAATGCGATCCTTGCCGCGTTTATGGCATTGTTTAAAGCATCGCAAAAACCGGAAAAAAAATCACAGGAAGTCACATAAACTGCCCTGCTGCTGCCATCCCGGCCAGAAATCTATATGGATAGATACATGGGTATAGGAATAGCTTGTGGCTGAAGTGAAGCGTTTACAAATTCAATTTAATGGCTCGTATAATGCCCGTTTACGATCCTTTAAATATTATGCTCGAGCACATAGAAAGGAGGCACCACGACGACAAGGCACGATGAGCACGGGGAACGGGCACGGGGCAGGGGGGCACAGTTAATTATGTTGAACGTTAAATAAACATCAATTAAAAAGTTGCCCCATCTGCACCCCTCCTGTCTTACAATCACCCATAATGCCCGTACCCATCCCCCATCACCCCCATCATCATCATCATCAGACCATCCCCCACCATCCATCCATTCATGCCGTACCCCCTACATCAAAGGCGGGGGGGGTTTGTTGATGTTGCCATGGATGTTCCTCGGTGGCGGAAAGTATGTTCCGTTTCGTTTCGTTTCGTGCATTTTAAAGACAAAACGGGAAAATGGCAACCGAGCACGACAATAAATATTCATAGCCCAAGCGGCGAATCGTAAAACAAATCAAAAGTCATCAAAAAGTGCACTTTGCTCTAATTCCCTCCGCCGTCGATGTCGAATGTCGTCGTCTCATGGTATTTTCATGCCCGGTAATGGTAGCAGGATCAAAGGGTATCCAAGCGATATCCACGGGAGTACGCGACAGTCCCACTTGGCAGGCAGATGCTCACTCAATCGTGTTAGTCCTTAAATCTTTGACCTGTGGGCTGTCGTCTTTCCATTAGCACTTGCTCCTGGAAGCATTCAAATAATTCTTCATTTACTTTAGCCGCATTTCATGCCTTCCCTGAACCACGTTAGTGGGTATGCGACAAGTCGGAATGTGCGACCATATCATTCCTATCGGCTTTCCGGCTTTCGTTTTGGTAGTTGTGTTTGCGCCGTTTCATGACAAGTCATGCCATGACCTCTTCTCGGAGCACTCTCTACCCCTCTCATGACCCATTTGAAAAAAAGGAGCAGGCACAGCAGGAGCAACAGTAACAGAATCAGGAGAGCGCAACAAACAATCATCATGGCAACAACTGAGCCTGGCAAACTTATTAATAAACGTTATGACGACAACAACAAGAATGCTACGCCAGAAATGAAGTCTTCTTTGGGCAGTTGGCTCTGGCTCTGGCTCCGGCTCTAGACTCTAGGTTGCCGGTACATATCGGCGTTGTACTGTCCCTGCTCTTGGTCCTCGTCCTCATCGTAGCGCCTGGCTCCTGGCCTGGGCTTTCTCCTGTTTGGGGAAGTTGAATTGTGTCAGTTTTCTGTGGCCCCAAACTGCGACGAGGACGACGACGACATCCAAATTGGCAAAGTTGGAACAAAAACGAAACGGGGCCCAAAACGAAGCCAACGAAAAGGAAGCAACAGCAACAGCAACACTAACAACGAAGCCGTTGGGGCGGCATAATTGCAAAACTGTTTTCATAAAGCCAAGCAGCAGCAAAAGCAGCAGAAGCAAGAAACAACTACAGCGAGGCAGAGAGGCAGGCAACATGGCAAAAGCGGGGCAAAAACAATCGAATCGCCAAAATAAAGGCAGGCAGGCCAAAAAAGGAGCAAGCCAAACGCATGGAAGGAGGCACTCACAAAAAGTACAGTGGATGGGATTTTAAACACCGATTTAAAGGATTTTCCTTATCGCAAGAAGCCACAAATCGAGTAAGAATTCGGCCCGATAGCAGATTGAGGGAAATTTTTGCAGTTTATGCAAATGAAAGACAGAATAAAAATAGATCAATATAATGTAATAAATTGATAAATTGCTGATGGTTAGTAATTTTGTTTATTAATGTATACATAGAGCTACTCTCTGCTCTGACATCATTATAGCCGGCGAAATCTCCCATTGTCCGTAGACACTTGCTGGTAATGGGGCACTTGCCCCCCCACATGAAGACCCACACCTCCCCGAGACTGGAAGACAATTAGCATTTTGGCCCGTGCTACGGCCTGTGTCCAGTGTCACCTCAACTGTGTAACGAACCTGGGGAGATCTCCAGCCTGCGGCCATGGTCTGTGCTGGAGCTGTGTTTTGTGGCAATTATTAGCGGAGATTGTCTAATGGAGGGGTGGCGGTGGCGCTTTTGGCTCGCCGCCTTTCAAGATGTGGACTTTGTCGAGGCATGGGAATTTCATCATTTGATGGGCCCTGCGGCGTGTAAACAATTTACAATCGATGCCCAGCTGCTGGAATGTACATACATATGTACATATATATGAAAATGAAATTAGTTTTCTCATAAAATATTCATTAGTGGCGAATCCCATTGTAATTTGCATTAATTGAATTGTTTGTTAAATTGGAAAATTCTCGACACCATTCTGTGGGGCATCATTATAAATTGTGTTTAGTTTCCCTCTCGCCATCATCCTTGTTCCTTGTCCCTCAGCTCCGTACCCTCTCTGAAACCCACCCGATGCCGAATCCGATTCCGATTCCCGGACGAATGCAAAACAATAACCATAACAATTTCCCCATCCCAGAACAACAATTCGACAACAAGGACAATAACAATAATAATAAAATGAATTAAATATGTACCAAAAACCTCAAACCAAACCCCGAACGAGGCCCCAAACCGAGCCACAGATCCACCACCGATGCAGAGACCCTAAACTCAACACCCAAACTCGAATCATTCCAAACCGCATTGTGATTAAACAGCTCCGACAATTGTCGCACGTGCGTCCATCGGAAACCATGCAAAAATCTCACACTCGACCGCAAATTGAATTTAAAATGAGATCCCAACACGGCCAAATATGCAGGCAAATGCTCATACTCGTATTTTCGAGAATTTGCAGCGTTGGTTTTGCTAACGTTATAAAGAACTTCGAAGCAAGGAAGGAAGACCTCTGAATATTTTCGCACATGTGATGAGTGCATCAATATCGAAACTATCCTGAGCAACAGAAGTCTTTTTCTATGTCCAGAGCCCAAAGAAAAAAGTCCTGAAATACAAAGAAAGGAATATCACTATATTTTTATATAAGATCTGAACTGCCCTTTTTCTTTGAGCGAACTGCTAAAATTCCGTACTACTTTCATACAGCAGCTAAAATTCCGTACTACTTTCATATATCCAGTAGCAGCGAAATCGTTTACTAAAATTTGCACAAATTTTCTCATTTTCCCCTTGTTCCCTCCTGTCGTTTCAGGTAAGCACCACAGTGACATTTTTTGCCCGCTCGATGGGCGACGGGCGATGGGCGATCGGAGCGAAGGGGAGCATCATCAATTTATGCGACCAAATGTAATGATGTGTATGTAAGTGAAAAGACGATTTTCTTACTGATTAAATTACACACACATGAGCAGGCAAGGCAGGGGGGCCACGACCACACACAGGAAGGAAGACAGCCGCCAAAATGGTCGTCCCCCCATTGGCGATAAATTTTGGTGGGCCAGCGACAGGGAAGACAGGAGGTAAATCTATGTATATCTGTAAATGTGATTTCGGTTTTGTTGGTTATTATACTTTGATGGCCATTGGCGCTGCCCAAAATGGGCATATTCGATTTGGTGTGTTTGGGACTAAAACATTATGGAAGCCATACATAATTTGACCTTGATTAGATTTGGCATAAAAGGGGTCATGGCTGGGCGAGATATTGAAAGAGCATTTCCTTCTTTTGATGGCTTGAAACTGAAACTGAAGCTTAAAGTTATAGTTAACGATCCGACAAAAACGAGAACTGCCACTAAATGAGATTCTAACGATCCATTGGTTTCGTTTTTGTGGAATCACTTGAAGTCCATGTGCCATTAAAGGCATTGCAGTGTGCTTCCCCATCGAGTACGTATCCCTGATGCTCGCCCCATATATTAAGCTCACAATTCGTTATGGACACGACTCCTTTTGGCTTGTGCACCGCCACTTAATTAATCCTGTCACACATTGCCGAGCATCTTTCCAGATATCCTCCACTATCTCTCTTCCTATGCTCTTATCCATTTTCACCGGCTGCTGTGCTGCTCTGCTAGCCTCGTTCACCTTCGCTGACCGCATGCGGTGCTCGAATTTTATGTGTGGCTCACGTAAGTATTCTACGCCATTTGGCCAGGCACGCACACAGCGGCACATGGAACCCTAACCCCCAAGACCCCAAAAGCCATCCCCCCATGGCACCCGGGGCATCCCCTATGAGAGGACACGCCAAATAGTTTTGATGCCCATTTAATAAAATTTTCCATCTATTTTGCTGCTGCTGCTGCTGTCCCTCGCTCTCTGCCTATCTCTCTGTCGCCTGTCATGTGTTCGCCTTGAATTCGTTTTGTCATTTATAGTGTGTGTCTCCACGTCTCCACGTCTCCTCGTCTCCTCGTCTCTCGTTTTCTTCCTTTTCGGTCTGGCAGCGCCACGCCCCTTGGTGACTGCGGCAACACTTTTGCTGCTGCTGTTGCTGTTGCTCCTGCTGCTGCACATGGTACCTCTGCCTCACATGGGTTTCTGCGAAGCCGGAAAGTGAAAAATCCCAAACGGAAATACATTCATTTGCTTGTTTTACTTTTCCAATTTCAATGCCGGAGGTTTGTCTCTCTCTCTCTCTCTATCTCTCTCTCTCTTTCTCTAACACCATCATCGTTACACATGTCGAATGGGCGTGGGCGTGGGCCTGTCCTGGTCGGTGTTCCTGGTCCTGGAATCGGTTTGGGGGCCATGGCCCTGCCGCTGCCGCAGTCACGTTTAAAACATTAAAGTTAGATTTATGACTTTTCGGGTTATAAAATGACTTTAGATTGATTCCCGTCACATGATGACAGTTTTTCGTTTTTCATTCGCCAACAAGGACTGAGCTCAGTTCCCTGTGGGAACTACCGAACGGCAGGCAGGCAGGCAGGCAGGCAGGCAGGAAGCTCAGCTCCTTTTGACCGTCTTGCTGCCTGCCAGCCTTACTGGCTGCCGCGAGCAAAGGAATGAAGGAATGGAATGGAATGGCAGTCATGGGCACCATGTGTAGACAATGAATTTTTAAGTTGTTTATAAGTTAAGGATTTGCTTTCCGCCCGTTTGTGTGTCTGCGTGTGTGTGTGTGTGTGTTTGTGTGTGTGTGTGTGTGTGGGTGTGCATGCGCACGCCTTTAGGGCCCCCCCCAGGACTCCAGCCCTTCCTATACCCTTCAAGTGGGCATCAATTTCAATTCTGTGTGAATATATTTACCCTGACAAATTGTGTTAGTTTCGCATTCATTCTCCAGGCATACCCTGTATAATGTTGAACCATTTCGTGAGGGTGTATTGGGAGTCTACGAAGTTGCATATTATCTCCAATATTTTAGATCCTCTGCGTCTCATATCTATAATTGTTTGATTCATTTGCAAGTGTTTAATACGCATTGAAAATACATTTCAACACAGATATTGATGTCTAGGTCTATGTAAATCTACAAGCTTTTCTTTCAAAAACTGAATATTTAATCTAAACATATGTAGGTGGTGGCTGCTTTGTGCCTGGGTTTAAATATTTGGAGCTCTTATTTTGAGGATTGGGGTACCCAGTGGTCGCCTTACTTTCGCTATTTTGAAGTTTCTTTGTTGTATGAGCGGGCGACCACATTGTGGAAGCGGAAATGCGCCGTACTAAATCAGCAAGGAACGCCCTTAAAGCGTGCCCACTAATGTTAGGTTAACATTTTGGCCTGATCAAAGGCCATTTTTAATTAGCCGACTTTTCTCTGTGCTCTCTCCTGGTCTCTGCTGGTGTTGTCCTGATCTGCGTTGATTCGTTTTGGGGTTTCGTTTCGCTGTCATCCTTTCTAACCTCAAAACGCTGATGAAGAAATGTCATGACAGAGCTGCATTTCCGATGGCCACAGCACACCACAGTGCCACAGATACACCGTAGACCGAAACGGAACGAAACGAAACGGGGCCATCGTGCATTCATTAGCGTGTCGCTTGGATCCGATCCACTGCCCGGGCGGCGTGCAACACACACACACACACACACACACAAATACAGACCCACACAAAGGAAACACGGAACAAGGAAAGGGGCAAAAAGGAATCAGTGGCAACCGGACCGCGATAGAGTTATCAAACGTGGCCGCAGCAAACTATTAATGAAGGCGAATGCCGAATGAGGGAATGGGGGAACGAGGTCTCATGGAAGTAGGGTATCCGTTTTGCTGGGGTTCCACTTTACGTGCCACTGCACACATTGTGGTGCAGGGACCACTATCCCAGAGGCAGAGGTAGACGTAGAGGCAGCGTAACCAGAAGGAGGAGCGGCAGCAGAAGGGTCTCGGCCATACTGCAGATTTGAAGCGCTAATTACGTGGTCATTAATTGCGCTAATTATTTTTCATTTTGCCCAGCGCCATCTCATCCTCCCTCTCTTTCTGTCGTTTTTCAATTTCTATCCATTTTCATTTTTGCATCATTTGCATAGAGAGAGAACATGTAATGGAATTTTGCATTTCGTTTGTTCCTTGTTCTGTTCTGAATTGTGCGACTGTCTCCAGGTTCTGGCTGCTTCTTGTCCTTGCTTTGGTTTCTGTCCTTTTGGATCCAACATTATTTTTCTGGTATTTTTCAATTTAACAGCAAGGTATTTCCGAAGTGAAGGGAGCGGCGTTTGGGATGGGGACTTCTGCTCTCTTCCATTCCATTTCATTTACAAGACAGGCTGTCCACCATTTGCTCCGTATTACCAAGGGGGAGGTGAGTTCGTGTGTTTCTTTTTATTCCAGTTCTTTTGGGATGGCTGTATTTTTTTCCATGGTTTTATTAGATTCATGTACGAGTTTAGCCTCTACAATTGTTTGGCCTTTACCATCATTTTTGTTACTTTTTTCCCCATGAAGACATTTAATTTTTTTATATTATTTTTATTTGTTTAACAAACCATTTATTTCCTATCCAAGCTCTCATATTTCTTTGTTCAAAAAACCACCAGTTTCTTTTCCATCTCTAGTAAATTATGAAATTTCTGCTCTTAATTTGATAAAAAATTATGAAATTACATTTATTCCCAGCAGATATTTTCTTCTCCTTCGACCGTTGCCCTGCTTCATTTTGCCTGCTCCCTTCTCCCTTCTTTTTGTTTTTCCTTTTACATTTTTATTCAGATTTTTCATTACGTTCATTTTCTTATGCACATTTTCTGTAATAAGAAAATGCGCATGAGGTAATTTTCCTGACTATTTGCAGCATTTTCCAAATTGGGAACGACCAGGCGAATGGTGGGTGGGGAGGGATGAGGTTGTGGCGGGGCTTGGGCTTGGGCTTGGGCTGGAGCTTGGGAGCTTGGGGTAAGCCGCAAGTGACCGACATTTTGTGTCATCGTCGACCAGAAATGGAAAATGGCTAAAACCATGGCAACGGAAAAGATGAACACGATGCGACTGCGGCTACGGAAGGTGTGGAATGAGGTGGCTGGTAGCAGGAGGTACGACATCCGCCAGGGGAAATAGGAATGAAAAGCCAGAGAGACGAGGAGGAGTAACCGACCCCCAGGAGGATGAGGATGCGGATGCGCATGGGAATCGGTTATGGTGCGGTGTCACTGGTAATTTGATGAAAATGATGCCACTGCTCCATATTACACTTTGCGCTAATTGAAAGTTTCATCATCATCATCAGAGGAGAGAGGAGGAGAGAAGAGGAGAGGAGAGGTAGGTAATGCCACCGCTAGGGGTAGGTCTCATTTAGCATTAGCATAGCACTGGGAGATCTACCATCCATCACCTAAGGACTGGGCCGCGCGTTCCCCTTGGAGATGGAATCCAAAGTAGGCAAAATCATCTGAGAGTGGCAGAAGGTACAAGGGATTTTTCTATTTCACAATGAAATATAATTGCAATGAGCAAAATTGAGGTAATGCCGAGAGTGAATGAGTTAATGAACGAATGACTTTGCAAATGAGTAATTCATTTACAAGCTAATGGACGATCTAACGAAAGAGCCACTAAATGAATGGACAAGAAAAAGCGTAAGCTCGGAAAGAAAAGGGACTGGCGGACGAATAATAAGAACTGAATGTAATGGCAAAAGAGCACAAATTGCCATGACGAATAGCAATGTTCCTGAGGCATCCCTTACTCGCTGATATCATTCGCTGGTTACACATTGCCTTGTTGTGGGTACTTGACACTCGTTATAGTTTCAGTGTGTGTTTCCTGCTGTTGCTCGTGACTAATGAAATAAATGCTAGCTAATTATTTATTTGGATCTCTTGCTGACTGATTCGTCGGGACCACAGTTTACATAACCATCCAGCGAAGAGGAAAAACTTTTCATTTTTTTGTTGACGTTCTTGTTGTTGTTATTGTCGACAAAAAAGGCCAGCGCCAGTGTGCCTCCCTGAATTCGGGTGGCACTCATAAGAGCATCAGGAACGTTTTCAACAGTTTACACAAAACTTGAAATTAATCAGAAAATTGTTTGGCCAAGCTCTGGGGCTGGGCTGGGCTGTCATTGGGAGGCGGGTCCAAACTGCAATTTGCAGTTTTGTGGGCCGCCAAGTTGAAAGCAAATATGACAGCGAAATGTTGAAATTGCGGCCCAACAAACTGACCCACAGCGGGTGGGAGCCACTATAAAATGATGGGAAAAACCGACCCTAAACAGCAGCAGGAGCAGCACCCAGATCCTGGCGACATAATCTGTGACAGGTTCTTTTTTTTTTTATGTTTTTCTTACCCGCTATACTCTATTCGTGGCAGAGGGTATTCCACTAGCAGTAGCTGTTTGACAAGCAAATATATAAGAACTTGCGCCTTAAAAATATCCATTTGTTGCGGATGAGTTCGGAGTTTGATTCGTATCTGCTCTGATCGGATAGATTGATCTATGCATAAGGGTATTTGTCAGGCTGGTTCTTGGCTTCATTTTTTGTTCCTTTTTGTATGTTGTTTAAAGCTCAAACAATCGAGAAGGTTTTCTGGCGGGTTATGGGTTCTGGTCTCTGGTCTCTGGGTTTGGGTGTGCTGGCACGTATCTAATTTATGCCATCTAAACAAAATACAAACAACAAAAGACCAACAGAAAAGTTTTCCAGGACACACACACATAGGACTCTTGCCGGCTCTTATGTGTGGGTGTCCTCTGCGAGTGTTGCGTGGATTTTGCTATCTATAAAACGATGCTCCGGTCTCCGGTCTCTATCTCTGGAAAAAGTGTTTTGTCCAACTTTGGTTTTGGTTTCGGTCTTTGTCTTTGTCTTTTGGCTCAGACTACAACTCCGACTCCGACTCTGACTCTGACTCTGGCTCTGACTCTGAGCTGAAGGATTTGAAAGTTGTGAAGGATGCTCTGCTGTGGCTTTATGAATTGTATCTTTTACGGCTCTGGTTGCTGGTTGGGCTGATGGCAGCCCCTAAATAGCCCGATATGAGTGTTTGTCTATATCTATGTCTGTTTCCCGATATTAAATATAAATATATATGCCAGCAGCGGAGACAGCAGCAGCAGCAGCAGCAGCCGCCGGGGGTAGTCTGGGCAGAGGGCCTAGGGGGATCCACAGTATGAAGACATAAACGGACAGTTGAGAATTATTGCCGATAAAGTTGGATTGAAAAAAGGACAAAGACAAAGACAAAGGCCGTGTCCGTGTCCGAGACGCAGACGCCGTGACTTAGACAGATTGAACATGTCGCCGCTTTTCTCTTTAGTTTGCTTGTGTCTTTTGTTTTTTTTTGGTAGTATAACGGCAACGCTTCAATGTCCTTTATATATATTTTATTTATTTTCGTTAAGTTCTACCATTTGCAGCCGCCTTCCCCGTCTGTCAGGCGAGGCGTGTAATTTGAAACTTGGCACCCGACTGGGGACCAAAATGCGGCTCTGATATCCGTACAAAAATCAAGCTAAAAAGACACGAAACCCCCCTCCAAAGACGTGAAGATGCAAATGTGCTAAAGGCGGCAGGAGTCTGTCCTCTGACACCCAGGAACGCAGTCGAGTGCAAACAAATACGTCCAACTCCAAGCCGAATCTAGCTCCTTCTGCTGCACCCACTTGTGTATCTTGTGCTTGGGCTTCTTGGGCTTCCTTCAATTGATCAAAGTTTAGGATGTGGGACACTGAATAATGGCTTACATTATTTGTTGGTGGCTTCTTACATCGTGAATATTTTAAATTGGGTTTTTCGGCAGAAGATGGGAAATATTAGCACAATTATCTTCAAGTATATTCAAATGAAATGAGTATAAGACAATTACTATTATTGAGGAGATAATACTCTTGCTGTTCGCCCGCTCTCTCTCCCAGAGTAGCTTAGCCACTAACCTGCCTCTAGCGAGACTCGTAGTCGTTGACAATTTATTTGGTACGGGTGTTTTTTCCATCTATATTGCTCACCTGCTTCATGGATTTCTACTTCAAAATCGCTCCCTCGAATTTTCCCTCTTATGCGTGCTCATGCGTGTGCATGAGGAGGTGTGTGTTTGTGTGCGTGTTTGTGTGCGTGTGTGTGGCTGCATCTCCTGCCTGTCCTGGTAAATATTATTTGACAACATTTGGCCCCTTACTGAGAGTTGGTCACTTTGGGTGGCCGCAAAAAGCCAAATGGCAAACGAGTGGGAGAGAAGAGAGCTGTGTGTCCCCAGCTGTGGCCTGTGTGGTGTGTGTGCGTGTGTGTGTGTGTGTGTGTGTGTTTAAGCATGTGTCAAGTGGCCGCCATTGTCAAGAACCCTGAACAGGACACGACAGGATGGAGCAGAGCACGAGAGGACAGGACGGGTCCACAGGTCCGCTACTGCATCAGTGCAATCATTTCAAGCATTTGCATGTGTTACCTCTCTCTCTCTCTCTCTCTTTACTTTCTCTGTTGATGCCACAGAATTTGCATATTCCTGCCACTGCTGCTCTCCCTCCTCATACTCCTCCTTCACCGACTCGAAATGCATTAATCAAACTGTTAAATAAGAAATTGGAATTGATTCCTAGCCAAAGCAAATGTTCAATATTATTCCATTCCATTTCAATTTTTTTTTATTCGTTGCCAACAGGGTAACGGCTGCATGAATCGTGCAACCTATTGCAGTGGCAACATCATTTATACTCGCCCCTGACGGTGGAACGCCGGACGGGCGTGGCAACACCTGACAAAAGATGCAACTTGGAGAGACATTTTTTTAGTTCGTGTATGTCGGACAGGCGGTCAGGGGGCAGGAGTTGTTCCTCTCAATGTTGCAACAACGACAGCAACAACAATCGCTTATCGCTCTGCGAAATGGACTTCGATTGATTTTTGCTTCTTTTTTTCCTTGCCATGCTGCTGGCAACTTTGTGAAACTGCCATTCAGTTTTATTAGGTTGGGTTCGGGGCCAAAGGTGTGGGTGGAAACTACACCTGCAGTGAGAGTGAATAGTGTACGTACAACCAGACGGTGACAGAGGGATTGCGCAGCTCATTCCGCAGTCCGCAATCCACTGCCGAAAAATAAGAAACCATAAATATCGACAGTCAAAGGGATTCAGTTCGATTGGCAAATAAAACGAGACGTAAACCAAGAGAGCAACAATTTGAAAGCTAATTAAACTCGAATATTGTTGCAATTCTGTAAAGCACTAGAGGCAACAAAAAATGTTGATAAGTGAAGAACACCCAAACGAAAGACAGTCAGAGACAGAGAGGTGAGAAATTGTAAAATATACATTTTAAGACGCCACAAAACATCTAGCAGTGGTCATAATATTTTTAAATGGAATATACGAGTATATCTGGGCATACAGATTGGTGTCGGGTTTGCCGATTGTCGAGTGGCTCCTCCTCTTTCCTAACCGTCTTTCTACTTGTCTTTTCCCCCTCTCCCACTCCCTCTTCCTCGTGCTGGTAATGCGCTAATTAAAATGCCTGAGAAGAAGGAAGGAAAAAACGAGAGCATTTTCTTCGGCTTCTGCAATGGAATGCGAATGCGAATGCAAGCTGCGGCGGCCGTCTCGCCTCTCTAGCTCTCATGTGTGGATGGGTGTGCTTGGTAGTGTGGGTGTGTGTGTGTGTTTGTGTGGGGTCTTTATGGGGTCAGGGGTTATGGGTTGCCAAGGGATAAGCTTTTTGACTTGCCACTTATTAACTTGCCAAGCAATTATGGGCTGAAGATGGAGCCCCGAGAGCGGAAAGGAAAGCTGAGAAAAGATTTCTCTCCTATTTTTTTTTACTCTCTTTTTAGTATTTGGCTGTAGTTTCAGGTGGGGCTCCTATGAGTGGGATATTTCCTTTCCTTTAGCCTGGTTTCGACTATCCTTATCCTTATCCTTATCCTGCTTAGATGCTTGTCCCATCCCCCCCCTGTCTCAGTTCCTGTCCCTGCTTCCCTCTGGTCTGCCGTCGCCGCCAAAGTGCCCCGAGTGCGAGTATATTTCGATGCTTTCTCTGTAATTGCTCAGAGCTCTGGGCTCTCTCTCCTGCCTGGCTCTTGCAGGCTTCTTTTGCTGCCAGGGGACAGGAGCCGGAAGTCATCTTACACACACACACACACACACACCCAAACACTAGCACATGAGACATGGGAGTGCGAGAGTGTGTGTGCTCTTAATAGGTAACAAGTTGCAAAAAGGCAGACAACGTCCGACCATCTCTCTTTCTGACGACTGACTGCCATTATCTGCATCTGCACGCGTAAACTTCGTTTGCACCAAAAAAAAGCCAACAAACGAAAGAAGAAAGAAAAGAAGCAGTAAGAAAGATGAAACGATGGAAGTGGATGTGGATGTGGAAAAGAGGGGGCAAAAGCAGTTCGGAGGGGGCACAGAAGGGTGTTGCAAAAAGAGGTAACTGCTTGCATCATTCAGCGGAACAAGAAGTCATTTCTTTTAAGCTCAGGCGGAGGCACTTTGCCGTGCCGCATTTTGAACTCTCTTCCCCTCGCTCTACTCCTTCTACCCATTTTTCACAGTTGGAGAGATAACTGCTACGCACAGTGGGACAAAGTCTGATGGTGAGCATCACTCTAGATGGGTTATGGTTTTGGTTCTCGGGATAATTGATTTACTAATTGTTGATTGGGATAATGAACATGTTCAAGTTATAATTGAGAGAGTCTTTATAGCAACCTAGTTTGATCTTTACGAGTATATCTTGGATTTATTTTAATTTGCATTCACTTTTTGCAGAAATCTGTAGACATGACATCCAAGCAGTTATTGTTTAACAGCGCTTTTTTATCCCATTGAAGCCACGATAGATTTTAAGGAATTTACCAACCATTGAGCAATCAATCCTTTCTTACGTTTATTATACCCGGTACTCGAAGAGTAAATAGGGTATATTGTATTTGTGCGGATAACGGTTGTATGTAACGCACAGAAGGAAACGTTTCCGACCCCATAAAGTATATATATTCTTGATCAGCATCAATAGCCGAGTCGATTGAGCCATGTCTGTCTGTCCGTCTGTCCGTCTGTCCGTCTGTCCGTCCGTCCGTCTGTCCGTCTTGTTTGTCGGCTAGTTCTCAGAGACTATAAGAGCTAGAGCCACCAAATTTTGGCACCAGACTGCTGTATGCTCACACTGAAACCAGTGTATTTCAAAAATGATCCCCGCCCCCTTCCGCCCCCGCAAAAGGGCGAAAACCTCCCAAATCTACAATTTTAAAGATAACAGAAAACTAAAAACGCCATTCCGTAGGGAATGACCATATCTATCAGATCACCAAATTGGGATCCGATTGGATCATTATTATAGCCACAATGGAGAAATTAATTTTCAGTGGCCAAACCCACCCCGTCCCGCAGCATTTACACTCTGCTTCGCGCTGTTTATGGCCTGGCCCCTGACACGTCACTGCCTCTGCCGCTGCCTCTGCCTCTGCCGCTGCCTCTGCCGCGACTCTGCAGTGTGTGTTTCTAGGGGAGGGTGGCGAGCTAAAGGAGCGTGTTGGCGTGAGTAGTGTTGTTGATGTAGATGACAGATGAAGAAAAAATGCAAAATTTGACAAATAACCGCTAAAGTGCAGATGTAGTACTGAGTGCCGGGTATAAAAGTTGTGACGCGTAAGAAGCGTCTCACACGTCCCTTCTCGTTTTATATAGTTTTAAGCCTCTCATATTGCTGGCTGACGGTTCCCCAACGGCTCTCCATGGAGTCACGGTCCTTGCTTATACCTAAATATATGTACATATGTACATATACATATGTACGTATATGTATATGTTTGTACGTAACGCTACACTTACCTACTTTCGGTAACGCCTCTGCGCCTCCGCTTCGTTCCATTCCGCACCTTTACTCGCATCTCGGAGTCTCCACGGAGTCCGCTTTTCGTTTCATTTTTGGTTTCATTTCCTCGGCTTACTTTCTTCTTTCCTTCCGTGATGCGTTCAGCCCTATCCACCGTACCACCGTTTCTCTCCCCCCTCTCTGGCACAATTCTAATGGGAATTTACAATTTTTCACCAAAAAGCAAAAGCAAAGCTGCGCCTTACGTCCGACATGCCCGCTTCATGCCACTGCTTTTGCCGCGTTGTTTCTTGCATAAAATGAAATTGTATTGCATTTTCCTTTTTCATTTTCGCTCTTTTTGTTGTTGATGTAGTTGTTGCTGCTTTATGGCTGGACACAGAATGGCTGCCTCAGCAGCAACAGCAGAAGAAGGCACAGGAGCTTGAGCAGGAGCGGGTGCGGGTGCGGGTGCGGGTGTAGCCGCCACAGTAGAGTTACTGCTACTCCAGTTGGAAGCTGTGTCCGTTATTTCGAGTCCGTTACTCTTACGCGAGAGGGTATCAAGATTATGAGCAGCTTCTTGCAGGCTCCAAGAAGGAAAGAGACACCATAAAGTATGGCTCCATGTGTTTTGAGCAGATCATTCGGCGCAGCTCCGCTCAAAATTTCCATTCCACCAAAAGGGTATTTGCAGCTTCGGTTGTAAGGGACGGGCCAGGGGCCTTTAGTTTCTTTTCCAGTCTTGGGCTTGGCGTTTTTATGTCCATTTTCTCCTCCACTCTCCAGTGGAACACAATAGAAAATCGCGAGAGCAACATGAAAATTTATGATGCATTTATTTTGCTGCTGCTGCTGCTGCTGCTGCTCGTGTTGCACTATGAGCACTCCACTCCCGCCACTCCACCACACCCCTTGGCAGTACAGTACTCCCTCGCTTAAGTCGTTTTTGTGCCATGCTTTCAAATTATTGCAAAACTTAAGTGAAATTTATATAATTGTAATGGAATTTATATTAGATTTCCCTTCCACTGCAAACTGACAAATGGATCGCCACTCCCTTGCCCATTGCCTCGCTTCAAAAGAGAGAGAGAGAGAGCGAGAGAGAGAAAGGAAGAGAGAATAGAGAATTGTCATCGTCAACGTCTTGGTCTCGTTTCCCTTTTTATTTTGTTACTTGGCTACGAATCTGTGACACAGATTTCGTTATATTTATTTCGATTACTTAAGCTCAAGAATCATACAAATAGTTGAATGAAACACAGACAGACAGACAGAAAAGAAGGGAGTACCAGACAGGAAGGAAAGGGAGTTGGGAAAATGCTCTGACAATGGTGGAAACTTTCGAAAGTTGAACAAATCTAAAGAGAAAACGATTTCCCTAGCCTTAAAAGTGTTTTGTTTCAAAAATAAAAATAATTAAATGATTAAATGAAATTTGTAAAGCCCAAAAAGGGTATTCAGGAAAGCAAACCAAATAGAATAGATGGAGGAGTCCTGCCTTTTAAATCATTAAATCATTTAAGGAAACAAAAGATCCGGAGCAACGGTAAGTCGGAGAAAATAAAATAAAATAAAAGGAGTAGAGAGTAGATCGGAGTTACCCAGGGGGACTCTCCATTTATATTGTTTGTTTAAAAGTAAAAGAAACTCGGAGGATAATTGAAGTATTTCATAATTCTGATTAGACAGATTTGTGAGTGCAAGTGGATCCCCTGAAATCGACCAGTAGCAGTAAAACATCCTACAACTCTTTGTGGCTTTTCCCTGCAGAATCGAAGATTGAAGAAAAACTGCAAGAAGAAAAGTGTTCGAAAGTGGCTCACAACATACGAGCCCCCACACACTCAGCCCATAAGTTGTTCATACAATCGTTAACTGATTGAGAGAGGAGAGAGTCTTCGTCTCCTGCTGTTTGAGATGTTTTCTTTTTCTAGCCATTTCCTTTGTCTCTTTTTCTTTGCTTTGTGTGCGTGTGTTTGTGCTGGGAAAAATGTGAGCAAATAGTTTTCCGCTTGCCGCCGCATACAATACAATAGAATGAGGAGGGCATTTGTTGGATGGGGGCGAGGACGAGGACGAGGCATTCTTTATCAATTTTATCAGTGAAATATATTTCCGAAACATTTGCCATTATATTTGCATTAGTAGCCACAGCTTCCGGACCGGGTCCTGCCCCTTTCTACCACCACGCTCTAGCCCACGCTTAACCCATGGGAGTGTGCTCCTGGCATTCCAGGAATTCTTGGGACACGCCAGTTCGACGCCTATGAAAAGTAGCAAGGCAAAAGGAGTAAATGGGAACGGGGCACTACGACTAAACTCACACACACATATGTACTTAAATTCTTACATATACGTATGTATGTATATATTCCCTGCTTTATATTTCCCTCGAATTGCTCTCGGCTTTGGTCTTGGTTTTTGCTCTATTCCCAGGCGGAAACTGCTTATCACACATTTCCACAAACCAAATACAATACAGGAATCCCCCCACAGAGAGAGAGAGAGAAAAAAAGATATAGTACTACAGACTGTGGAGTGCCACTGTGATGGGCAGGGGCTATGCGATGCTATGTGTAGTGTGGGTGCGGTGGGGGGGATTGGTAAAGTAATAGCCCAAGCGAACAAAGAATGATGCGTAGACATGATTTCCGTGCGGTTGATTTCTCTCTCTCCTCTCCTATTTTGCTGTCTCTCGATGTTTTTCCCACTGCACACTGCTTCAGCGGAAATTGTTAACCGCAAAAATTTCCATAAATCTTTAACGACATGGGGTGGCAGCCCAGTAAGCTTTTTTTTACATACTTTTTGATCGGCTGAGATATTTATTTATTGCAGCTCCCATTGGGTTATCCCATTGCAGGGTATTCGAGGGTACTTTCTTGTTTTTTTTTTTGAAGATCTTCCTAATGTGGCTTCTAGTATAAGGTTTATACTTTTTATAGATAGACAAGGTTTCCCCTAAAATGTGGTTTCTAGTTGTTGATTAAAGCGTTTCCCACTCAAGATTCCTACTCTTAGGGCTACTCTGTTTTGTTTAAAATTCCTTCCATTAAAGTTTCTTACCCTTAAGCTATTTAGCCTGAAAGTTCCTGCCGTTTAAAATTCCTTTCTCTAATGGTTTTTCCCTCCATTAGTTTCTTCTTTCTGTGTGTTTTTCCACTGCTCGTATTGTTTCCATTGCATCCGTTCTATTCCCTGGTTTTCCTTGCTTTTTTTGCCCCAGTGTTTCCATGAAAGAGAGAGAAGAAAGGAAGTAAAGTGCCCGGCAGGGAAACTATTTGCTTGGGGGATTTAGTTTCTGTTACCTTTTGTGCGTATAGAGCGTTATCTACATGATTTTGCATGCCCAGCGCTCTCAATCAGGATGAGAAATAGAGAACCCAAGCAAACAGAGAGCAGAGCAGAGAGAAAGAGTGAGTCCACTCTGACACCAACTTAGGACTCAAGTGGCAAGGTTGGCAAGGTTCCATTCCTCTGCGTATCGCACACTGTGTGGCAGCATCACAGTATCGCGGCAGTCTAAGTTGTCTGTCGTTGTCTAAGCTGCTGCCAGAAGCTGCCCCCAAGTAGCATGTAATTCATCTTATTCCCCAAAGACAACCCAGCGACAAAGGAGACACGGACGCTTGAGCTTACAATTCCGGCGGGTAAATTGCTCGCGCAGATGCCACCCGACGTGGCAGAGATGGATCCGGAGAAAACCCGGAAGCGAAGGCGTAGGCGGCGGCTGTGAAGGCGAAGGCACAGTCAGGCAAAGGCGTTGCTGTCGTCGCGTTGTGCGTGTCTCCGTTGGGACATAAATGCCATTTGGCCCCCCCAAAAAACATCTCCTGGGCAAGAGGCAGAGTTCTGGTGAGAGGTTGAGTCGAGGCACGCGCCTCATTACGTGTCGAGTTCTGCACTCTGCCTCTGCCTCTACCTCCCATCTTCCCCAATCTCTTTTTGACGCATAAAATGCGTAATGAATTTTAGATTTCATTTCAATGGCACAGAAAGAAGTTATGGCCACAGGCTCATCAGGGGGCTTTCGGATTTGCTTTGGACATGCCCTGTCATTCTCCTTCCCCGCATCCTCTTGCTCTGCGCCGCCACGGAAAAGGAACGAACACTTTTATTTGCCCGTTAAGTGCGTGAGGAGCAACCGCAAAGCGTTTAGTCCAATGGGCTGCAAATAGTTTTAGATGATCCTAAACAGAGTGTCATACCAGACTACCCCTACAATCGTTACAAGTGGTGAACGCAGTGGAATAAAAAACAGAGTGAGAGCAGAGGAACAGGAGAAACACACGTTCCTCAAAACCTAGAGAAAATCAATCACTGAAAACCACATCGAGAGGTGCAAGTGCAAGGAGAAATGTTTTATGGTTAATTTCGAGAGTGTAAAGCCATAGGGTACAGTAATAAAAAAAAAAAAATAAGTAAAGGAAACAAAATGATCGTCACTGAGAAAAATAAACGAGCATTTGCGAAAAAGAAAGTATAAACTGTAAAGCAAACATAAAACAAACATATATTTTTACTTGCCTTTTTACATTCTTCTTTTCCTCTTTGCGCTTCTTCTTTTCGCATGTGTCGTGAAGCACTTATTGTCCTCTTCACACACATGCATACGTAACCCGCGCGACGATACGACGAAACGAACGAAACGAAATAAATGTAACGGGATCGAGCGAGAGATTCTAATAAGAGCACAGATTTTGAGCACATTAATTTAGGGTGAGGCGTTGGGACGGAAGTTCGTACGCACACACTCAACGAGAGAGAGTCAGAATAGCACGAATTGGGTTGCCTCACCCTATTAGGGGACACTTGAAATGAGAGCGCTGACACTCGCTCTTTGCTTTTAGCGCCTCTTCTCTTTTCTTGCGCTTTTATATGATTGCATGGTAAAGGGAGGGGACAACTTCGCGCCTTTTTTGGCACATTTTCACACACACACATTGCAAGCCCTTGGTGCAAATTTGGAACATTATTGCTCTATCTACGTACATACATTTGTACGAAAAAAAAAACACTTTTAACACTTCACTTTCACATATTGCCGCATATTTCCAACGCCGATCTGCTTTTAGCCTTGTTGTGCTCCTCCGCAATTGATCTCGCATTTTTTGCCCATTAAATGCTCAACCATTTCACCATATTTCACTAACACACTTCTCTTTCACATATTTCACAATTGATCTCGCATTTTTTGTCCACAAAATGTTCAACCATTTCACCATATTTCACTGCACTTCACTAACACACACTTCACTTTCACATATTGTCGTATATTTCGCATATGATCTCGCATTTTTTGTCCACAAAATGTTCAACCATTGCACCACATTTTATTTCACTTCACTAACACACACTTCACTTTCACATATTGCCGCATATTTCCATCGACGATCTGCTTCTAGCCTCGCTGCTGTGCTCCTCCGCAAATGATCTTGATTTTTTTATTGATTTCACTAACACACACTTGTTGTTGTTGTACACAACACATGCTGCACATACTGCACGATACTTTTTCCCGTTTAGTTTCCCGAATTTTCCCGTATTTTCCCGATTTTACCCGATTTTTTCGATTTTTCGCGGACCGAATCCGTACCGGACCGAACGCGCTGACAAATTTTTAACTACTGAGTGGGGATGAGGAAGCTGCAAAAGAAGTAAACTGCGTAGGTGTTGGTGGCTTAGGCCGCGCTCCCCTACTCTCAAATCACATATGCACATATATTGTGACGTGCACTTGGGCCACTGCTCTCTGGGATTTTGAGCTAACCGACCAGATCAGTGTAGGGTGAATCTACGTTTTTGCATGGGATTTGCGCTCTCTTTACATTTAGCTAATGAGGAAGTGAAGAGGAGAAAGAATAAGAAAACATTGAGAGCGAGAGAGCAAAGTAACGGCGAAACAATGCGAGACTGAGCTCTGGTCGTTCTTTTTGCTTTGTATGAGTGAATAGGAAAGACAATTGCATTCTTGGTGTTGGTGGCTTTTGACTCGCTCTCCAACCTGCAAATCGAATGCACATTTATTGTGTGAAGCAGTTTGACCTTCCGTCTCTGGAATTCAGTGCAAGCCGACTAAATCAGTGTATGGCGATTTCACATTTTTGGAACTCTCTTTGCATTTGACTGTGTAATTGTCAGTAAAAAAGGGAGAGAAGTAGAAGATGCGCTGCTGGAGTGCTGCTTTGTATCAAAATGAAATAAATCGTCTCGGAAAAGATTTCCTTCACTTGATCTCGATCGGAAAATGCTTAGAAAAGTTCGGAAATTGTTAAGGAAAATAAATTTAATATTTATTTTCCAGAAACCATCATAATGCGCCGTTTCTTTTTTTTGGTTCTATCTGGCTTTCGTTTGAGAGTGAGAGAGCAAAGTAACTGTAAAAACAACACAAGACTGGGCTCTCTCGTTCTTCTTTCCTTGTATGAGTGAATAGGAAAGGCAATTGGATTCTTGGTGTTGGTTGTTAAGACTCTCCATGCGCTTTGAAATTTATAGATCTAAAATGTTCGCTCCAATTACATATGTATGTACATTTGACTAATTGTTAGTAAAAAGGGGGGAGATGAAGAAGATGCGCTGGCTGGAGTGCTGGCTTGAATTCAAATTAAAGAAATTGTCCGGGAAAAGTTTTCGGTCACGAAATCTTGATCGGAAAATGCTTAGAAAAATGTGAAAATTGTAAAGGGAGTTTAAATTAAGAATTATGCCAGAACCAAAATTTTTTCATGTTGGTCTTTTCTTTTTTTCGGTTTTCTCTGCGTTTCTAGTGACAGCGTTGATGCTATGAGAGCGAGAGAGCAAAGTAACTGTAAAAACAACACAAGACTGGGCTCTCTCGTTCTTCTTTCCTTGTATGAGTGAATAGGAAAGGCAATTGGATTCTTGGTGTTGGTTGTTAAGACTCTCCATGCGCTTTGAAATCTATAGATCTAAAATGTTCGCTCCAATTACATATGTATGTACATTTGACTAATTGTTAGTAAAAAGGGGGGAGATGAAGAAGATGCGCTGGCTGGAGTGCTGGCTTGAATTCAAATTAAAGAAATTGTCCGGGAAAAGTTTTCGGTCACGAAATCTCGATCGGAAAATGCTTAGAAAATTGTGAAAATTGTAAAGGGAGTTAAAATTAAGAATTATGCCAAAACCAAAATTTTTTAATGTTTGTTTTTTCTTCTTTTTGGTTCTCTCTGCGTTTCTAGTGACAGCGTTGAAGCTGTGAGAGCGAGAGAGAACCAAAATGAAGAAAAGACCAACATGAAAACATGAAATCCAATTGCCTTTCCTATTCACTCATACAAGGAAAGAAGAATGATAGAGCCCAGTCTTGTGTTGTTTTTACAGTTACTTTGCTCTCTCGCTCTCACAGCTTCAATGCTGTCACTAGAAACGCAGAGAGAACCAAAAAGAAGAAAAGACCAACATGAAAAAATTTTGGTTCTGGCATAATTCTTAATTTAACTCCCTATACAATTTCCACATTTTTCTAAGCATTTTCCGATCAAGATCTCGTGACAGAAAACTTTTCCGGGACAATTTCTTTAATTTGAATTCAAGCCAGCACTCCAGCAGCGCATCTTCTTTTTTTTCTCTCCCCTTTTTACTGACAATTACACAGTCAAATGCAAAGAGAGTTCCAAAAATGTGAAATCGCCATACACTGATTTAGTCGGCTTGCACTGAATTCCAGAGACGGAAGGTCAAACTGCTTCACACAATAAATGTGCATTCGATTTGCAGGTTGGAGAGCGAGTCAAAAGCCACCAACACCAAGAATGCAATTGTCTTTCCTATTCACTCATACAAAGCAAAAAGAACGACCAGAGCTCAGTCTCGCATTGTTTCGCCGTTACTTTGCTCTCTCGCTCTCAATGTTTTCTTATTCTTTCTCCTCTTCACTTCCTCATTAGCTAAATGTAAAGAGAGCGCAAATCCCATGCAAAAACGTAGATTCACCCTACACTGATCTGGTCGGTTAGCTCAAAATCCCAGAGAGCAGTGGCCCAAGTGCACGTCACAATATATGTGCATATGTGATTTGAGAGTAGGGGAGCGCGGCCTAAGCCACCAACACCTACGCAGTTTACTTCTTTTGCAGCTTCCTCATCCCCACTCAGTAGTTAACAATTTGTCAGCGCGTTCGGTCCGGTACGGATTCGGTCCGCGAAATATCGAAAAAATCGGGTAAAATCGGGAAAATACGGGAAAATTCGGGAAACTAAACGGGAAAAAGTATCGTGCAGTATGTGCAGCATGTGTTGTGTACAACAACAAGTGTGTGTTAGTGAAATCAATAAAAAATCAAGATCATTTGCGGAGGAGCACAGCAGCGAGGCTAGAAGCAGATCGTCGATGGAAATATGCGGCAATATGTGAAAGTGAAGTGTGTGTTAGTGAAGTGAAATAAAATGTGGTGCAATGGTTGAACATTTTGTGGACAAAAAATGCGAGATCATATGCGAAATATACGACAATATGTGAAAGTGAAGTGTGTGTTAGTGAAGTGCAGTGAAATATGGTGAAATGGTTGAACATTTTGTGGACAAAAATGCGAGATCAATTGTGAAATATGTGAAAGAGAAGTGTGTTAGTGAAATATGGTGAAATGGTTGAGCATTTAATGGGCAAAAAATGCGAGATCAATTGCGGAGGAGCACAACAAGGCTAAAAGCAGATCGGCGTTGGAAATATGCGGCAATATGTGAAAGTGAAGTGTTAAAAGTTTTTTTTTTTTTTCGTACAAATGTATGTACGTAGATAGAGCAATAATGTTCCAAATTTGCACCAAGGGCTTGCAATGTGTGTGTGTGAAAATGTGCCAAAAAAGGCGCGAAGTTGTCCCCTCCCTTTACCGTGCAATCATATAAAAGCGCAAGAAAAGAGAAGAGGCGCTAAAAGCAAAGAGCGAGTGTCAGCGCTCTCATTTCAAGTGTCCCCTAATAGGGTGAGGCAACCCAATTCGTGCTATTCTGACTCTCTCGTTGAGTGTGTGCGTACGAACTTCCGTCCCAACGCCTCACCCTAAATTAATGTGCCCAAAATCTGTGCTCTTATTAGAATCTCTCGCTCGATCCCGTTACATTTATTTCGTTTCGTTCGTTTCGTCGTATCGTCGCGCGGGTTACGTATGCATGTGTGTGAAGAGGACAATAAGTGCTTCACGACACATGCGAAAAGAAGAAGCGCAAAGAGGAAAAGAAGAATGTAAAAAGGCAAGTAAAAATATATGTTTTATGTTTGCTTTACAGTTTATACTTTCTTTTTCGCAAATGCTCGTATATTTTTCTCAGTGACGATCATTTTTTTCCTTTACTTATTTTTTTTTTATTACAGTACCCTATGGCTTTACACTCTCGAAATTAACCATAAAACATTTCTCCTTGCACTTGCACCTCTCGATAAGTGAGTGTGGGTGCGCGCAAAGGCAGTTTTTAATTAACGTGATTAAATTCGCTTTCATCCTCCCATTCCCTGGCTCTCCTTGCACAATTTTTATACCCGGTATTCGAAGAGGAAATAGGGTATATTGTATATGTGCACAAAGTGGATCACGAGATCTTGATAGGAAAATGCTTAGAAAAATGTGGAAATTGTAAAGGGAGTTAGATTAAGAATTATGCCAGAACCAAAATGTTTTCATGTTGGTCTTTTCTTCTTTTTGGTTCTCTCTGCGTTTCTAGTGACAGCGTTGAAGCTGTGAGAGCGAGAGAGCAAAGTAACTGTAAAAACAACACAAGACTGGGCTCTATCGTTCTTCTTTCCTTGTATGAGTGAATAGGAAAGGCAATTGGATTCTTGGTGTTGGTGGATTATGACTCGCTCTCCTTCTTGCAAATCGGATGCACATTTCATAATGAAACGAGCAAGAATGCAATTAATACGTCCCTTCTCGTTTTTTTCAAAGCTCAAAAGAGTTTTCTCTCCTGCTAAAGAATAGTTTTCTAATCGCTTCAATGTTTCCACGTGACTAACTTTCTGTCACACCGAGCTGGAAATAAGTGAAACGCAATAAGGCAGGACAACTTGTCTGTCCTGTCCGGCAAACGCTAAACGGCGTATAATGGAATGAAGCCCCGTCGTCGATAACTCAGGGAAGACCAGCCCTGGCTTGGCTTATTTATCGCTACTTGGTCGAAAGTTATCGATCAATTAAAGTTACATTTGCATGCCAGGCGACACATTTGTCACCGAAAACAGGCAGAGTGAGAGACGGAAGAGGCGCTATCTCTGCCGCTTTGAGCTTTGCTCTTGAACCGGAGCCGGAGCCGAACGGAACGACTAGCCAGCCACCTCCCTGAAGGGAAAACTTAACTATTCAAACAGCATTGAGCATAATTTTTCATTCAGGGTCGTTGGCATGGGCTTGGTTGGGTTTTTGGTTTTGGTTTTTGGCTCCGAAAAGTGCTGCGACGATGCGGCTTCTTTTTTATTATCTTCTGCAGAGCAGACAGAGCAACACCGACCCGCCCTTCCCGTACCTACCCACCATCTGGGATCCATTCCGACCGCCTGTGGTCCAAACTGCAAACATAATTTTTCTTGCTTCTAATGCCAGATAAACGCAGACATGAAGTAAAATACATGGTGGCCAGAGCGACAGCCAAAAAAGGAGGAGAGGAGACTCGGGAAAAGAGCATGAACGAACGAAGACGAAACCGAAAACCGAAGCCGAAACCGGGCAAAAAGTTCCTTAACCCCAGAGTGTGGCACCCAGTGTACCAGTAACAGTTCTGCTCCCAACCTTTCCTCCCATCATATTATTTTCAACATTTATTTGCCATGCGTAAATACAAAAAAAAATAGCAGAAATACATACATACATACATATATATTTATTTAGAGGGAGCAGGTTTTTTTTGTGCAATTTTCAAAGGCAAAAGTGGTAAAGTAAAATGGAAAATGGCTTTTCCCCACACACACACACACACACACACACACACACACACATATATACACACAGAGAGCACCGTCGAGTCATCCACCCCCCGACAGCCTCTCTCAATAATAAATGCAAAACTGCAACGGGCAAAGGAGAATTGCATTTTAGGTAAACATAGAGCCCTGGCCCATAGTGGCAGAATCCTGTAAGGGGGGTGTGGGCGGAAAGGGGAGTAGAAGCTGCTGGGTGAAGGTGGCAGAGTGATGCTGCGGGTTAAATGGGTGTGCTGGGGCGTGGGCATTGCGGGGTTAAGGCGGGGTCCTGGCGCTTGTCCAATTGACGTAAATCGTGCGCAAGTTTTGGCAGCCAAAATGACTGCGGCTAAAGGCATGGAGACGCGACAAAAAGAGAAAGAGAGAAGTGGAAAGGTCAGCAAACTTGCTGCATTTCTGGGATGCTATCAAAGTGATCGATGAACAACGAAAGTAAGGATTTGTACACGCTATAAATTTATCATCGGGCACTAGAGTAGTTTAAGCAGAGAGCTACAAGATTGATCTATACAAAGATCGAAATATGATAGATGAAATGACAAATAATCCAAGTAGGCTTTCAACCTTTTGAAGCATACAGCTAAAATACTTCCAAATCACCAACGTTTCGGAAAAAATTATTTACGAGGAAATCTACACAACGCTTTTGCCTTAGAATGGATCCGCAAGAGAACTCCGAGTTGGATAGAACGAACGCAGAGGAGCCTGCTCCATCGATGATGATTAAAATACGCATCGTTGAAAACGGCAGCACAGAAGTACCTGCCAGCTCTACGCGGACCATCCATGGCGGTAGTATCTTCCAATCTACCACCGTCATGGGTGACGGCACAGGGACCTGCAGCATCGACAGTGCTACTGCTAGTGCTTCCATCTCTTCGACCATTAATCAGACGACTGCATCAGAGCCAATGCCGATGCCACAACCCACACTGCGTCTCGTTCTGCGACGTCCCGACACGACCCGTCGGGTTAGCTTCCACGTTGATGTTGTCGACAACGAGAACATGAATCGTCGCAGATCCAAGTGCTGTTGCATCTACAACAAGCCGCACCCCTTCGGCGAGAGCTCCTCCGAAACGGATGACGAGTGCGAGCACTGTTTTGGGCATCCCGAGGTGCGGGCAGAGAATCGCCAAAGGAAGATGAAGGCCGCCTGTGGTTGCGGCTGTAGGGGAGGCCACACTCACTCGGATGCCACAGTGTTGGTGTCAGAAGAGCAAGAGACCTCAGGGTCCCAGCCAGAAGTGCAGCATCAGCAGAATGCTCCAGAATATCATTTGAAGACTCAAACATCTGCTCAGCAGACCGCTGATGATCCGGATGGGGAAGCCCAAGAAATGCCTGCAATCGTAGAGGAGCCAAGACTATTCGAATTTCCAGAGATCTCAGCAAAGCAGAAGCAACACAATGGGGAGGACACACTGTCCTAGTCTCCTCAAAACAAAAACTTCACTTTTGTTTAAATATTAAGAAAATTTAAGATTAAACACAAATTATTTCCCCCAATCATATTCTTCTCTTGCAAGTTTTACGCTCCATCAAGGCCATTCCAAAAGTTGTCCCGGGGGGGCAGCGTGCTGCAAAATGCTTTCCTGTTCCTGTCACTCAGTCATGGGGGCTGAAACCGCAGAAAAACACTGGCACACGCCCCCTCGAACAGTCACGCCTACGACCGTATGGCAATGGCGATATCCTTTCGAGTCCCCCATCCCCACGACCTCACCATCGTGGGTCTATTGATTGATTATGCGAACTGTCTGCGCGAACTTGTAACTAGATTAATGAACTTTTTGCCTGGATGCAGTGCATCCTGCTGCCACCGCATTATCCCTATATCCCCACTCCTACTCGTGCGTCATGCCACTCGTGTCTGCAGTTGTCGTGTGGCACAATCCCTGCGTAACATTTTGTGTCTCTGGCTCTTGGTCTTGCATCCATTGAGTGAGAAGTTTCGGTTGGCAACGATGCCATGATGTACCATATGGGGCAGGATTTGTGCAGTTTGTCCCCCCCCACTCCACTCTATTTCCAGCTGTTGGGTTGATGTGGTTGGTGTGTCGTCATGGCAGTCCCAAATTGCAGCTGGAGCTACTAAATGATGAAATGCTACATCAATAAGTCCCCTCAGAATGCTATTTTTCTATTCTTATTTATACCCAAAATATTTCCGATAGTTTTAGTTCCATGCTAAGCACTCTTCCTGCCATTCTTGTTGTTCCAATTTTCAGTAGCATCCAATAGAAAAATCCATCCAGTTGGCAGCACTCCGAATGGGTTACCAAATAAAGCTGCGGGGCTGTACCACAATAAGCAGTGGGGCTCTGCGGAAAATGGGGGCGACTCTACCGGGGACTATGACGAGGAGAAGGTTATGCAATTCCTGGCAAAAAGGGCGAAAAAAAAGCACAGAAAAAATGGAGCGAAATATTTCTGTTTTGGTTCTCTCTTCTCCTGTCAAACTTTGAACCCTTTTCGTGCTACACACAGAGAAAAGAGCATTCGAGTGGGTGCACATAGATTTAAAAATGTAATTTGATATATTTATTTTAAAGTGTTTTATATTTAGTTTAAAAATATGTTTAAAATACTCTTTGAAAACTTTATGTTCAACTGAAATTTAGTTATGTACATATGTATATTTTTCTACATATTTCTACATTTCTATTTAACTCGCATTTACGAACAGAAAATGATATATATTCACATGTGAAGAGCTCTGTGTGATCGTTTTCTCTGAGTGCATCTGTGTGTTGGGTGTGTGGCATCAGACCGCATTTCAATATGAATGTGTGAGTGTGTGTATTTGTATTTGTAAGTGGGAGTCACGTTAGTCGTTTTTTATGAGGTCTCTTGGCGCTTGATTCCGCGGCCCCAAACCGCATTTGAAGTGCTCGCCTCCGCAGCCAAAGGGAAAAAATACGCAAAAATAGGAAAGAGGAGGGGGGAGAGCGCGAAGATACAGATACAGATGCAGATACATTTTGCATAACTCATATGTGTATGTACTACAACTGGTTCTACCACACATAGATCCTATATGTGCCACGAGAATGGGGAGATGAATGGGGCGCTGGGATGGTTGGGATTTTTAAACTTGGTCAATGGGTCGACATCAACGAAGCTGAATGTTTCCTCCTCTTTTCACATTATTTACTTTCCATTTTTTGTGCTTCTGTTGCCAGTTGCCATTTGCTCTTTTCTCTGTCTTTATTTTTGGATGGGATGAAAATTGTGGCCGGCACTGGGCACATAGCCTTTGGAAAATTATTCCTTCTCCTTCATTGAATAAGTGGATGTTGATTTGCTTTCTTTGAACATGACACAAATATTAAGGACAGTTCTCGATTCGGTCAAAGGGGAACGCTAAGATATTTCAAGGGACACAACACACGAAAGTCTATTGTGAGAGGTTAAAATGAGTAAAAGCTTTGAAATTGCCAATAAATATCTAACATGTTTTCTATTTTCCATGAAAATCACTCTTGTTGTTGTAAAAACATATGTACATATACCTAACGAATTAAAGTCTGCCAATTACTGAGTAAAATTTGAACTTTGGAACTATCTTCAAGCCATCTCGAGTCTCAAGTCTCAAGTGCCACTTGTGGGCCACGAAATCAGGATTACCTTAAAGTCTAAGCTCACAAAAGCCAATGAAATTAGCTGTAAGTGTGTCCCCCTCCTTCCTTGGGACACTGTTTACCCAACCTAATTCGCACCTTTAAATCCAGAAATAATACGCACCTCCACAGATCTTGGAGCTCTCCTCAAGGGCTCTTTGGTTCGGCATTCACACAGTAAACTGGGAAATCCCTAGACTTCAATTCAATCACAGCCTGCAATTAAAATTGTAGCTTAAGGATGCCATCGGGCTGTGGCTGGGGCACGGAAGGGGGCTAAGGGCTGAGGATTTCGTTTTCTCCTGTTGGCCATAACACTCGAATAGCTTTGAGGTCAGCAATAAACAATTTGCGAGCAATTCCACAAAAATATTGTGGTCAAATGTGGGTAAAATGTGCCACAAGCAAGGGACCGAAACTCGAAGGACACGAAATGAACCACAATTAAAATGGAGAATGGGGGAATGTGGACGGGGGATGGGAATGTGGATGGGAGAAGCTTTACGTTTGGGTTCGGTTCCTCTGCCCCAGACACAAATAATGAGGCAAACCACAACAATTACAGCAAACAAACAAATCTGAAAAAATAAAAAAGCAATTGAGGAAAAGCTGGGAAAACACTCTGCCTCTCTATGTGTGCGTCCTGTGTGTGTGTCTGTCTGTCTCTGTATGTGTAAATGATGTAAAATGTGCCAAAGTGAATAATTTCTTTTTAATTTCCACTTAAGTGACTTTTAAATGTTTCACACAGCCAACAAAAAATAAATAAAAATAAAAATATACAAAAGAGAGTCAAAGGAGAGGGAGAACCTCAAAGAGAAAGCAAAAGTAATGTAAGGAAGCCAAGGTACTTATGGAAATGGGGGGAAAATGGGTGGGGAAATGGTTAACAAGGGAACGAGAAGGACTGTGAATGATGGAAGGTAGACGACACGTCACTTTGACGCTCTCTGGTGTTGAAAATTGGCAGCCCAAAGAGGGAAGAGGGTGCACAAAGGGTCAGAGTTGGGCAGTGGGGGAACTGGGCTGGGCTGAATGCTTTCTGTAGGCGTGGCACGTGTGGAATGAATCTGTTGACTGACAGGAGAATATATACTCAAGGGTTCAAGCTGTGGGGTTTTACTCGTTACTCGTTACTCGTTACACGTTTCTTTACTCGCTGTTCGTTCTGTGGTTGTTCTTTTCGTTCTTATTTCTCCGTGTCATCTCCACCTTTCTTTTGTGTATTTTATTTGTTTAGTATCTCTTTTTTTTTAGAATTGAATGAATTTCAATCAACTTTCTTCCACGTTTATCTCGCAAATTTTACGCGTCATTCTGGCACCTTTTCCCTTGGCACTCGTCTTGTTCTTTCATACTTTTCTGTATCGTTTATGTAATTGACTTCATTGCCAACAATCGATTCAAATACAAAAGCATTCAGAGCACACATAAAGGCAGCTCTTTGTACGGTGTCATACTCCCTCCCTCCATTTTCGTATTGCTTTTTGCATTTTCCTCTTCTTTTTTTCTTCTTATTTATGGCTCACATTTTGAAGGCTCTTCAACAATTTTTGAGCATCGAAATGAATCCCACTTGAGAACGCACAGAGAACAGAACGGAACAAAAAAAAGTGAATGTGATATGCAAATGGGGGAAAAAGCAGAATAAGGACAACAGTATAGCAAAAGCATTGACAGCTCAGAGTCAGGCTTGGGTTGTGGGTGGATGGTCCCGGTGCTGAGTCAGCAAACATTTTAGCGACCAGAAAAAAGCTGCATCAATGGATAGATGATGGGCGGAAAATGCTGCAAAGTGTTACAATACAATTCCAATTCATTTCGGTAAGCCATTTTGCATAGAAAAAAGTCAATGAACAAGCCGTTAAGTACCCGAAAGTATTTACATTTTCGTATACATATTACTGCTCGTGACACCATGGATTTCCAGAAGTCTCACACTACCGTTCTCACTCTCATTGATATAATTTTCCTCCTGAATATCATTAAATAAAGCAAAATAACCAACACATCCTCCTGCAATTAAGAGAACTTTATCCAAATATCCTGCCCTAACGTAAAAACAGAAGCCTGAATTCCTCAAAGAAAAAAGAAGACATGAAGGCAAAGCCGATAGCACAAATTTATGTATAATAATAAAGACAACAATAAAAATGGACTTCTCTGGTATATGTATGTGGGGGAGGCTTGAACTCTGTTGTCAGAGCGCCGCTCACCCCCTTTTGACCAATACAAATCATGTGAAGCAAAAAAAAACAGCAGCCACAACACACACACATTCCCTTGTGGGAGGAGGTCATTTTTACGCTGATGATGTCTATGACATTATCAGCAAAATTTATTAAATGACAGACACATAAATATATAATATATTAGGCCATAAATATATGGGGAACCTAGACCGGGAGAAGGTTGCCGCACCAAAGGGAGGGCTTAGATAGAACGCATTGCATGAGCAAAACAAAAAATGGAAAGTCGACCAAGCAGATATCCTAGGTAACTGTATCAATTTTTGTTTATTACAAAGCAAGAACTTGTTCTTGTCAGCCGTTTGACGGTAGCAATTAGCTAATTCTAGATAATTATTAAGCTCAAAACATGGGTCCCTCAGGGGAAGAACAATCAATTGTTAGAGGTACAATTTATAACAAAAAGAGTACCTAAAACTTCGGTACACATTTGCAACTCTATTCATTCTCCCTGCCAACTAATTGCTCTCCCAATTATGGGATTTGAAGGGTATCCTAAAGTGGCAAGCAAAAAAAGTGAGCAGGAAACCAGAGCCAACAAAAAAAAACAATAGACGAGCACTAGAACAAAATCACACGCGAAAAGACATAAAAACGAATTACAATATTTTAATTTGATGTCGTTATTATCGCGCACACATGGTGCTCTCTGGTTACAAGTACTACTTGTTTGGAGTCTCCCCCACGGGCTCCCAGGCTCCCCACTCTGTCTCGTGCATTGTTATATAAAATATATTCTCCTCTTTTTTTTGTATTTATATTTTATTTATTTTGTAATGGGTTTTGGAGTTGGAGGTGGCGCAGACACATGTGCGTGTGTGTGTTTTGAGGGTGGTAATATTATTGACATCCAAATTAGTAATATCAAAACAGCTGCCACCTAGCTCTTCCCTCATTTCTCTTTCATTTCGTTTGAAGTTTGCTCGAAGAAGACAGAAAATACGCGACGAACGAGAAAATGAAATAGAAATGGTAATTATTTATATTCTTTGATTTCTAGTTTAAATTCAATCAGATTTAAAGACTGCTCATTTTTAACCATTTCCTGTCACCATGCTTTGGGCTTCGAGTTTTCATTTGCTTCCTTTTTGCGGGTTTCCTTGCCGTCCCATTTCGCGTCCCGTTTCGATTTCTGGTGCATTCTTTTCACGGTGCACGATGAGATGCAACCGAAACTGAAATTGATGTCAAAATCCATGTGCCACGCCTCTGCCTGCTATGTGTGTGTTTGTGACTACGCTTATATCTTTGTTTGCCACATGGCCTGCTTTACCACCCACCGCCTTCCCGCCCTCTCCTGCTCCGCCTGCACGTACTCCTCCCCTTTCTATTTTTCTCTGCGCCTCCGCCCACTGTGCTTTTTCCTTTGCCTTACAATCGGTTACAGTCTCAGCTGTCAATGGATTCTTGACATTTTTTACTTAACACACAGGGCCCACACATGCAAACACACAGAGGAAAAAGAGCGACAGAAAGAGACAGATCGAGAGAGAGTGAGAGAGTGACAGAGGGAGGGAGGGAGGCAGGGTAGTGTGTTGTTTGGGCCCTGTTTTGTTGGCCCTTTCTGTTGTTTACTGCTTAAATCTGCCAATTTACTCGTTTACGTTTAGGCTTTATGCCAAGGCGTCGAGGGTTGCACAGGGAGTTTCTTCCTTGCTCGCTTATTTGCTGGTGTGTGTCTCAGTGTGTGTGTGTGTGCGTGTGTCCGTATGTGTGTTGTTGCCTCCTCTCGTATCGTGTGTGTGTGAGGAAAATTAATATCTGTGTCATTTTTTGGGTTAATAAGGCTAAATTGAGTATATGTGCGAGACACACTTAATTACCATCATATTTATGACCGTCATGGGGAGTTCTGAAAGAAGGGGCCTTGTCTTCTTCATTTTTTATGCCCGTTTATTATGATTCCTTGTAATTATTTAGAATATTTGGGGCTGCAGGCATTCAATATATTTAATTGGGAGTGCAATCAAATCAAGTCATCGGCTGGATTTAATATCTAAGGTTTTAATCTAATAAGTATTATGGAAATTCCAGCAGAATTCCACAAACCCCAACGTTGCCTGGCCCATAAAAGCAGGCGCTCGAGCTCCAGAAGTCTCTCATTGAGGGTTTAAATACAGAGTCATATAGTAGATGAAAGCCCATACAAATATTGTTCCCTATGCGGCGAGGATTTTTGTTTCTTCTCTACTTAAATTTATTCGAAATACCTTCCTGCATCTTTGGTGTGCTTCTGGGTCTGAGGTACGAGCATCTCGTGATTAAAAAAAGAAAATTCAACAGCTGCAAAATACTTGTCCAATGTGTAGAGCCAACGATGACAGCTGTCCGCTGTCTCCACCTGTCCGTCTGTCTGTCTTTTTGTCTGTCTGTCGGTGTGTCTTTGTGCAATGCTTTGGGAAATGCGTCGTCGCGTCGGTGGAAATGTCTAATCTGTCGGCTGACTGTCTAAGCTCATTTGATGATGACTGGTCTTGACTCTTGCCTTGACTTGACTCGACTGTTCTCCACTTTGAATCGATGCGAGACGAGACGATATTCGCACGACTCTCGACTCTTGCCTCTTGTCTTGCCTTGCCTGCTGTGCTGCTCCCCCCGAATCCCTGCTCAGAGAAGGCTTAGAGCTTAATCAATCATTGGCCTTCCTCTGTGCTGTGTTTTCTGCAACTTCTCTAATGCTGCCCTCCCTAAGTTCGTTTTTTCAGCCACTTTCTCCTCCTCCCCTTCGAGTATTCATCTATTTGATGGCTTCCCAACATGCTTCGGTTTCAATTAATTTTCCAGATTATACCCCAAGCCATCTGCAATGGCCACAAAATGGACAGAAGGTCCACACACACACAACAAACATTTTTGTTTTGCAAAAGTTTTGTTCAATTTGATTTTTGAATCATCAGCAGGCTCCAGGCAGCTCCTCCTGTCCCCTTGCCAGATCCTTGTCCCCACTTGAACTTTGAGGCTGGAAATTGTTGGTTTGGGTATTGAACATTGAACCGGCAATTGAAACTTTTTGGCCAGAGAAAGATTGTCAAGCGTTTTCGGCCATGGGAAAGTTGAAAAGTGACCTGAAAAGTATGTTAAAGGAAATTTGATTCGATTAGATGGGGATTCTCTCCTCTTCTCCTCTCTCCTCTCTCCTCTCTCCTCTCCCCTTCTGCTGCGGCTATTGCTGTTGTTTTGGTTTTTGGACGCAAAGCCTGTGCCAGATTTCCGTGGGACATGAAAACCGAAATCTTTATGGTTTTCCGGCTTTATGTTTGGCTCTGGCCAGGCCGGTACAATATTCTCTACGTAGGCTTGGGATGACTCCCAGGAATAGCAAAGCTTCTCTCTCTCTCTCTCTCTCTCTCCCTCTGTTACCTGGGCTTATGCCTTATGATGGGACGGGCACACAGGTGCACAAATGCCAAACAGAAAGTAAAACAACAAAAAGCGACAGCAGCAGCAGCCATGGAATTTACATAAAAAAGTTTGTCATGCAAAAAAAAAGAAGGGAAGGGAAAACCAGCAGCCGGCCGGGCTGAAGGGTAAATTCTGATGTCTGAAGGCCCAGCACATGCATGTTTGTGTATATTAAAAATGAAAATGTTATGAACGCTTAAGCATCGCCAGCGGGAGCGGCAGGAGCGGCAGGAGCAGGAGGACTCCTGGCTAGGAGTAGCCTCAGGCAGGGGGAGGAGAGGTACCAATATATGCATGATCATGTCTGGATTAGACTAATGAAAGCAGAGAAATGCACCAACAATAACAATGGAGGCGCCCCAACAGACAACAGCTGATGGCAGGACTAGGTCTCGGGCGGGAGCGTGGCATGGGCGGCGGGGAATATTAAGAACAAGCGCAGCACGCATCCAGCCAGGCAGAGCAAGACGCTGTCACGAGGTGCCGCCAAGACGCTGACACACCGTGGGCCAAAGACAGAGAAAGAGAGATTTGGAGTCGCCTCCGGGACATCCTCAGCCATGTCTCGGAGGTCATTTGTGTATCTTTGAGTATGTTTTGTTGATTACATGACAGACAAAGGTAAAATAGTAAGTAATAGATAAATAAATTACAAGTAATTAATATAAATTCTTGAAAGGGCATTCCCCCATTCGTTCATTTGTGGGGCATCTCTTTGGGGCTGCATCTTGCTGCACGACTGCCAGGGTGTGCTTATGGCTGTGGACTTGTGTGTTTGTGTGTGGGGAAACGTGTTGGAGCTTTGACATGCTGACGGCAACACGGCAACAGCAACAGCAACAACAACGAGAAAAGAAAAATGTTGCCAGCCATGAAAATCCTTCAGAGTCGCGCCCGGCATATCCGCGTGACGACGACAACGACAACGACAACGTCATCGTCCTTGTCTTGCCATTGCCTTTTCTGTGTGGCCGCACACGCTGGCATTACCACCCGTTGCCGCACGGTGCACGTTGCACGTTGCCTTTGGCAGACATTGCTGCAAAGATTTACGGAAAGTTTACAGCCTCAGACATTTGTTGTGGCTTTTATAAATTGTCAGTGCGTGGGCCAAGGTGTCTTCACTCCAATCCTCGAGAAACCATCGTCTCCCCCACCACCACGATCCACGCTCCACGCTCTGTGGGGCTTTATTGTTGCTGCCCGTCGATTGCTGCAGTGTCAGCGCCACACAATGCATGACAACAGCAACTACAGGAGCAGCGGCAGGAGCAGGAGCAACAGCAGCAGCAGCAGCAACAGAAACACGGAACACGAAACACGTTAAGCGCATTGCCATTTGTGCCACATCATGGAGAATGCCATGGACCGTGCCTCAAGCCCCAAGAGCAATGGATGGAATGGGATGGAAGATGGGCGCTCGGGCTTGGGCTTGGGCTTCGGCTTGGGCTGGGGGTGGTCATGGGAATGCCGAAAGCTGCCAGACAGCTGGAAAAGTTGTTCAATTCGCTAACAAAACAAAGCAAATCAGCATCAACGAAGAGGGAAGCGAATATAAAAGAATCGAATCGAATGGTAAGACGGAAGAGGGGGCACAGCGCAATGCTTTCTCTTTCTCTTTCTCTTTGTGGAGTGCGATGGGAAGCGGCTTAAGCGGGGATTTATCGGCACCGGCGAAAAGGTGAATTCGATTGATTGCTCGATGAAGATGATCGATGATTGCGAAAATTGGCTGGGGGATTGACTGAGGGATTTTATGCAGAAGGAATGTTCTTAAAACATTTAAGAATATTCCCCAATTAATTGAGGCATTTTTATACATTTTTCAAGCCGCAAACGTTGGAGAATCGATTTTCTTGTGCCCCATTATCGCTCGTACGTTCAGAGAAAATATATCTAGTCATTCGCAAGACAAATCATTTGTTGCTGTATTATTGGGCGTTCGAGAATTAATTTTCTGAATCTATTTTAGCAGCGGAAGTGATACATGAGGCTCGTCCCAGTCACATCGTTTCTTTCAGTGCTATTGAAACCATTAAATGGATACGAATACCTTGTGAAAGTATCTGCTTTTAATTTGGATGGCATTCGATAGATCACTAATGGATTTATTGCAATTATCGATTGTGCGCAGCTCCTCCACAGTGGCTGCATCCACCATCCACCATCCACCATCCACCGGCAGGGTATCCTTTTTTAAACAGCACTCATCCATTATGGTTATTAATCATCCCTTTCCTTGCCTCTTGCCTCTTGCCTCCTCTCCTTTTTCCTGTCGCCAGACATTTTGTCGAGTCATCGGTCGATGGGGCAGAGCGAAGCGCAGCGGAGTGGAGCTGCTACTTGAGCTCTTCTTTCAGCTTGTTAAATGCATTTCGGTTAATTGCATTCGGCTGCATATGAATTTCCCCCCCACAGATGGCACACGATGGTGCTGTGCACAGATGTGGCACACAGAGTCTCACAGAGTCGCGTTGTAATTAACATTAATTTCGTATAAACTTTGGCACATTGTGTGTGCGAGTGCGAGTGTATGTGTGTGCGCGATTCGTGTGTTTGTGTGCAACTTTGTGCATTGCCTTTTCAATTGTCGTGTCACAGGCAGGAATACACACAGGAATACTCGTATCATCCATGGGCAGGGGTACGGCTACGGGTCCTGCCTGTTGTTGCACACAAATTAACTGCGAGAGCACAATTGTTTTACACGTCGTTGCTGTTAAGACAGCAGAAGGCAGCGGCAGAGCCAGAGCCAGAGCCAGAGCCAGAGCCAAAGGCAGATGGAAATGGGCAAACGGGTAATGGTTGGGTGTCTCTCTGTGTGTGCTCTCGTCATTGTTTGCTTTATGCCAAGCCCCAACAATGAGGCCGCCATTTTACAAGTTTATGGACTGCATACTGCTGATGAAAGACAGATAGAGATAGAGATAGAGAGAAGAGAGAGACACAGAGTCGTCCTAGTAGCTACGTCCCCCACTTAAGCTCCAGTTGACTGAAAATTGCTTCAATTAACCCTTTCGCAATGAGTGGTGTGTCTGCCCCACTAATGATTGCCACTCCCACCACCATTTTGGGGCCTTCATTTGTATTCATATTTGCCTGCAGATTATATTTTGCTTCCCTCATATGTCAGGGCAATCGATTTTTGTTCACATTTTTGCACCTTTCCATCATTGAGCTACTATTTATTCTCTTTCTGTTTTTGTCTTTGCAGGTAAGTGGCAGCGGGAATTATGGCATAAGGTAAAATGTTTATATTGCTGACACATCCATATACGTCTCGTATATCTCTTTGGGATAACTGTCAGAATGTCAAAATGTGTGAGAACTCAATTAAAGTGCTGGGTGCTGGACCCAGGCCTTGCGCCTCAGCGACTCTGGAGCTGGCGCTGGCGCTGGCTTTAAGATGTCAACAAATCTTGGATTGCAGGGCTTTATGGCTTTCCTTTTGCCTTTCCCTCCCCTGTCCCCACCCTGTCTGGCCGACTGCATTGTCAACTGACAATTGCAGCTCAAAAGCAACAAGGAAAAGCAATAGCTCAAGAGGAGGAAAGCTGCAGCAGAACTGCAGGAGCAGCAGCAGAAGGACTTTCAGCAATAGAGGGAGAAGGCGAAGGCGAAGGAGAAACAGCAGCTGAAGTTGGAGGAGCTGAGAGAAAGCCAAACTAATAAGTAAAAGCAAAGTGAAAGGGGAGGGAAAGCCATAAACAAATGGCGCATGCACGTGACTCAATGCGCGGTGCAGCGCTACAGTGCGTGTCGTAGCTGTAGGAGCACTGAGCACTAGAGCTTGGAACTATTTGACTTTGAACAAACATTCGGAAGGAATATGTTTCCGATTGGAAATCAGAGTAAAGGAATAACCTGGGATGTCTGCACTGGTCTTACATGTTTGAGTGGCACTGTACTCGGGCTACTAGTCTGAGGCCCGCAGGCAGGACTCTGGAGTTTCTTGTTCTCTTTGGCACAGGCGGCGGCGCCTTCAGAGCTTTACGCACTGAGGGGGGACAGAGGGTGAGGGAGAAGGAGAAGGAGAAGGAGGGAGTTACAGAGAGAACTTGAGTTTTGTTTCTATTGCGCTTTGTGCCTTATGGTTGACACATTTTTATCCCTTTTCTCTTTTTACCGGAAACGGCAAATGCAACAAGATGTTCTGCGGCACTGTTTGTCGCATTGTTTTAGTTTCAACTCCCCCCCCTTGGCCAGTTCCCCTCAAATTCCGACCCCATTAGCAATGATCAGCATCAAGGCAGCCTTGCCTCACACATTCCAGTCACATTTCCGCTTCGAGACGAGATTTGATTCAGTCTAGTCCAAATTCTACACGCGACAACATCAAAATTCCACACGAATACAAATAAAATACTCAAAAAAATAGCGCTACAAAAAAAAAAACGGAAACTCAAACGAACAAAAATGAACAGCCAAAACAATGAGAACACTTCGGTCGATTTGGAGTATCCCTCGTCGACTAGGGCCAGGTCCACTGTGAAGTCCACTCCCAACTCCCTGAATCTCGGTTATTCGCACTCGGAGTTTTCCCTTTGCGCGCCGCTGGTGGGGCCGATTATATCGCAGCAGTGCCTGCCGGAGCCGAAGGATGGCGACGACGTGCTGGCCGGCGAGGTGGTGCTCTCCCACACGCGTCTGAGCTTCCGCACAGAGCAGCAGAAGCCGCGCGTCTACGTGGATCTGGACATGTGCGGACCAAGCGGCAAGGGCGCGAATGTGTCGCTGCGCGGCGGTGAGGAGGACCAGGGGGAGGGCGTCGAGCGGCTGCTGAGTCGTGCCGCCAATCGCGAGCAAAAGAATCGCCAGCAGCGTCTGACGTTCGGCTGTCCCCTGTCCACCTGCAAGGCGGTGCTGCACTCCCCGAACTGCTTGTCCCACTGCCTGATCGAGCATCCTTTGATTTCGACACTGGAGATGCAGCTCAACGTCACGGCGACCCTCGGGCTGGGGCTGCCCCTGGTGATGGGCGACTGTGCAAGTCAGCGGAGCATTGGCATCCTGCTCTTTGAGAGCGCCTGGCAGACTGGCAACAACTTGAACCTGCCGCCCAAAAATGCCCGCTGGAGCCGCCACCTGGCCGTGATGGGGATGCTGTGGAAAACCTCGTGGGATGGACAGCGGAACGGACCAGCCGTCACACAATTGTACAATCTGTGGTTCTTCTGTCCCCAGGCCCTTTCCTCACTGCAGATACTGGTCTCTGCCGAGTCCCGCGTAGGGAACGCGGCCAAGCAGGAGGTGAAACAGCAGCTGGTGGCCACCTCGTCGGTTCCCATGCTGCTCGATCATCGGGATATGCAGCGGGAGAACGCCCTCTTCATGCGACTCACACACCGCGAGATGAAGCTCCTCACGAACGATTTTACCACCGACATCGACTTGAAGCTGACGATTCACGAGGAGAAGCGCTCCAGCGACCCACCACAGATCAGCTGTGCTCCGAAACTAAATCCACTGAATCTGCAGAATCTTATAAAGAAAAAACTCAAGCAGATGAAAGATCAGGCCATTGCTTTCAATCAGGCAAACATTTCAAAGCAAATCGAGTCACCAGTTCAGCACAATTTGGTGGCAGTCGATGACCTCCAAGTCGTGGAACCCCCTGCTGAAGCCGCACATGCCCCATGCCAGTCCCTGCACGATCTAACGACTCGTCACGAGCTGGAGCAAGAAGAGGGTTCGTGTCAAGACTCAGTCTTGCCAGTCTTGGAGGAGGTACAGTCTCATTTGGTCCACACTGAGGTGCAGTCCCTGCCAGTCGTCGTGGAGGCGCAGCCACATTCAGTCGTCCATAAGGCGCAGTCCCTGCCAGTCGTCGTGGAGGCGCAGCCACATTCAGTCGTCCATAAGGCGCAGTCCCTGCCAGTCGTCGAGAAGGCGCAGACTCTGCCAGACCTAGCGAAGGTACAGTCGCTGCCAGTCGTCCATGGGCAACAGTCGCAACCTTCAGAAGAGGAGGAACATCCAGTGTTGCCAGAGGTGCCACAGTTGAAGGCCGTCTTCGAGGATTTCCAGTCATTGGCGTCGGTGGAGACACCTTCCTTGCCATCCGTGGTGGAAGTGACTCAGCCCCCAAAGCAGGCTCAGGAACCATCACAGCCGCTGGCAGAACTGTCCACCCTACAATTCGATGAAGTGCACAATCTCAAATCCGGGAATGAAGACGAGAAATATCAGCGGGAGGTGGAGACCGCATCGCAATCGGAGGAGGACAAGCAGTCGTACGTGTATCAGGAGGACCAGGAGGAGAACGACGACTTCCTGCTGCTGGAGGAGATCGAAGATGAGTACGAGCTGGACCTGGAGGAAGAGGAGTCTCAGCGCGGAAATGGAGCCAAGAAGGACCACTAGAAGATGGTCCCCCACCCCTAGCCGGCCGAATATATAACCCTACAAAAATTTGATTGTCCCTTTGGCCAGCATTTATTCTTTCGCATTGTCAATTATCTATTTGGAGGAAATATTATACCTGCCAAAAGTGTTTGCCCCTTTGTTTTCATTTTTTAATTGAATTATTCCCCACCCTTCGATGCATGGGGCAGGCCGCAACTCCACTTGCCCAGCCCCAAACGCATGCTTGATTCCCTTTTTGAATTTGCTCTTAGGTTCGGTGAACATTTTTCGCTTACGCCGCAGAGCATGCAACATGTTTGCAGCCAGCTCCCTGACCCCCCGTCCGAATGAGCCCCTTGACGGGATGTTGGCAGCCATTAGCACAAATGTCCTGTGTCCAGGGCTCAGACGGGAGCAGGGGCAGGCGGAGGGACGGTATGTAACTGCATCAACAACTTTTTAACCAACTTGCCAGCCAGCCAGCCAGCCAGCCAGCCCCTGGACTAACAAGACCACAGAATTGTCGGATCTCCCGAGTTGCGGCCATGAAGCATGCATCTAACATGGGGCATGGGTGGCAAACTAACTAACTCGATGCGCTCGCCTGCCACTTGTAATGTAGCGTTATTGTTGCAACAACTAGCGTCCTGGCCAAGGGAGAGAGAGAGAAAAGGACGAAGAGTAACTCTGCTTTGTCCGCGAAATACTTTTTTGTTGGGCGAGAGCGCAAAAAATAAACGCAGAAAGAGAGAAAAAAGAGAGAGAGAGTTCAACTTCAGCTGCAGAGATTTTTGGTCAGCGTTAATGCAGAATCTGCCTCAAAAACTTGCTCCCTGGCCACTCCTTCCCCACTCCGTCACCACACTGACTGCTGTTGAACGCTTTATGGCTGCAACGCCATTCCGATCCCTATCCCCCAATCCCAATCTGACTCACACCGCCCTCCCCCCGTCGTGGTCAGGTCCATTGTGGTCTGCTCATCCGTGTCCCCTGTCCCCTGTCCCGTGTCCGAGTCCTGTGTCTGCCAAGTTTTGTAGCCTGCTCCTGCTGCAAGCCCAGAGCTAAATAGTTGTTAACTTTTTTCGTGTATATATGGAAGGAGTTTGTATGCATGTGTATGTGAATGCGGGGACCCCTTCTAGGATCTAGAGCCTGACCCACCCTCCTCTTTGGACCCTTTAAATTGCACACAAATTGGCGGAATTTTTTTGTGTGCTACGAACTCGCATTTTTGGCTGTTGCCTTTGACAAGTTTTTGCGTGTGGCTGAAAAGTTTTGCTTCTAATCCATTTTGGTGCCCCGCCACTCCCAAAATATAAAGAGAATATTTTATTCAGATATTTGCACATTTATTAGTGGAGCAATACTTTGGGGTTACATATTCCGCAGAAATGGTTGCTATTTCAACTAAGAATTACAAATTTATGCAAATATTATGTAAGCTTAAATCAATTTCCAACAAATAAATCTGTTCTATTACATTTGGCTTACAATTTCTGATGGCTAGTTATTTCTTAGGACACTTATGTTTCAATCAAATCAAACGAAAAGCGAATATTTAATTTAAGTAAAATGTATCCTGTTTAATCCCTTTACCACTTCAGCTAAAACTAGTTTCGGAAGCGCTCTTAGTGCAGGGTATTTTCTTGGGGTAGGCATTTGTAGGTTTTGCTTGGCTTTTTCTTTGTTAAAAAAAATTAGTTTTAATAAAACTAAGACAATGGCGGCTCTGTGGTCGTTTCTCTTTACTCTTTTGTTGCTTTTTTTCTTTTCCTTGTTATTTTCTGATTTTTTTTACTGTTTTTGCTGTTGTTTGAACTTCTGGAACTGCCAGAGAATAAAGTGCTGGCTGCGGTTTGATGTTGTCTATGTTGCAGCCGCAAAATAAATTGCAATTTAATGTTTGATTGGGGCCCAGCTGCGACAGAAGCTGCACAGATTGACATTCCTTCAGAGGCGAAGCCAGAGGCAGAAGTGTTCTCGAAACTTTGTTAGACAACTACAAAATACTACCCGACAAACATATGTACATATGTTGTACATACAGATGTATTCCGCGCAGATGGTCAACATTTGGGTTCGGCTTTAATTCCAATTTCCGCTTAACATTTACCGACAATTGTTTAAACAAACTGTAGCTTTGGCTTCACAATCAATCTTGAAAGTTAAATTAATTTATAATTATTTGCGTGTATTTTTGTTTGTATCATTGACTGCAAACATTAAACCAAGAGCTGACTAGGCAATGCCAAAACAATTATAGTTATTCGAACACGAAAGATCACAGCCAATTTCAATTCTCCAATCAATTCGGGCTGTAGACAATATGTACATAAAGCAGCCAAGCTTGAATCTGGGACACGAGCTCTGTCCGCGTACATTTTTGTTGGACTGTTTGGGACTGACTCCTACGAATCGAAGCTGCGTGGACCACACGCGGGCTTAGATGAAACGAAGCAGCTGAAAGTCTTTATCTGTTCTCACATTTTGATGGCTTGATACTCTTTCCGCTCCTTTACTATTCTCTATAATAATTTAGAAATTTATTAAAGTATTATTAATTTTCTTAAATTATTTTTTTAAATTAAATCTTTCATGGATAATTTCTGTGTCACTTGGCGGCTCACGTTCTCCACTTATTTTGCTGGCTTTTCTGTGCTCCCAGAGCCCAACGAACGCACAATAATGGCAAGCAGTCACTCGACTTGACTCTGGGCCTCGACAGTCTGGAGGCTGCCCCCTTCTGTGTGGCTGCCACACTTTGGTTGCATGAATTACGAGGTTAATTAGAAGTTTGACACGAGGCATGGGCCATTTGCAATATGTACAGGGAATAAATATATGTATTTTCAGCTCAGTCTCTGCTGGGAGGGAGTGGGCTGGGCTTGCGTTTTTGGTCCAGGAACCAGCAGCAGCTGTCGTTGCATTTCGAGGCACGTACCATAAGGCAGGCACTGTCACTAGAACAGACACAGACACAGCCAGATGCATGCGCACACACACACGCACACACACACACAGATGCCTAGTTCCCTGCATAAATAATGCAAAAGTGTGAAAAGACACACACAGACATGTGGAGGAACAGAGAGAGAGAGAGAGAGAGAGAGAGAGAGAGAGAGAGGTAACATTTGCTTAGCTTTGCTCCAGAGCCCAGAAACAAAACCAGAAACAGCACGAACGGATTACAGAGGAGCAGCAGAGTCAGCAGCAGTTTTCAATATCAGAGCCTTGCAACCAGACCAGAGCAGAGCAGAGCTCTCAGTCTCCCAGTCTCCCACTCTTCCGGTCGTGGAGGCCCAGGAGTCACGCCCATTTGGCCAGCTTGCACTTGTTTATCATTTATTACTGCAGTTGGAGGGAAAATCTGTTTCCCAGATCCTTCTGCATTTCAGTCTGTTTGTCTTTTGTTCAGCTCCAGCTTCCCACTTCCACTCAGTGCTCAAGCTCCTCCAGGCCCCCCACCCCTGTTCTTTCTTTCTTTATTTTCTGTGGATTTTTGCATATATTTTTTCCATTTGTTGCCGACATTTTTGCCTGCTGCTGCCACATATGCTCGTAGTACTCGTATGCTGAAATGTTGACTTGGATATGGAGAAGATATGCATTTGAGGACGTGGCGGGGCAGGGCACTGTAATGGAACAAATAATGGATGTCTGCAGGGAGGAATGGAATAAAATGTTGAGATTTCCTAGATGCTTACCAAATTGATAAACTAAAAATAAAGATTTAATGAAATGTACAATTTCAGACACCTCCTCAAAGAATTTCAGTTGGCATTAAGCTCCAATTTCCTATTTTGGTAGTTGTTTAATGCTAGAAAACTCTTCCACTTTGCTGTTTACAATGATTAATGCAACATATTAATTCTCTTTATTTAATGGCATTCCTTAAGAGCCTGTGGCAGGCACCTAATCTGCACCAGAATCTGTGTGTTGCCTCTCATCTAATGGCCAACTTTCGCACCAATGAAAAATGCATGCAACATTATGCAGTGTAGAGCACGGGGGCCGTAGCTGGGTTATTTATTTATTTATAAACTGTATAGATATGCGCTTTCAACACTCCACAAGTTCCCAAAAGATCTGCAAATAAATTCGTGTACATTTAAATGGAGCCCACACAGATGCAGCAATTCAATTTCATAAGCAAAACGTGGAAGGATGTGTGCAAGGCAGGTGCGACCTGGTGCTGCCCAAAAGGGCACACCCACTGGGTGGCGCACACAATGAGCTGCAATTGCAGTTATGGTATGCATATGTATGTGTATGTGCACCATGTGGGGGTGTGTGTGTGGGTATACCTCGTTTCTTGTTCGGTTGATAAAGTTCATTTACCTTTTAGCGTTTATCTAAATGCTGTTTCTGCTCCTGCACCCTCTCGGTCTCTGCTGCAGTGGCAAAAGTGTAATTGTCTATCTTATGCTTTACATTTGCACACACACAGACACACGCACACAAGTGCATCTGGCATACACATACATAGATATTTTATATGTGTACGTACATGCATGCATATGCAAGCGCTAACTTTGTTTGTTTGTTTGCATTTGGCGCTGCTTGAGTTGAGAAATACTCCACGATGTCGTCTGGCAGACTGCCTGAATCCATTTGTATATAGTATCAGTGTGTGTGTGCGTGTGTTCGTGTGTGTGCATGTGCACTTGAGTGTTTGTATGTATGCTCGAGTGTGTGACATTAGTGCAGCGGGTCATGCCATATTCCAACAAACTCGTACCCCCAGCCAACCAACTCATCGTCTTCTGCCAGCTCCATTTTCGCGCATTTTGAACTTGGTTTTATGACCGACCGAAGCCAAAGTCAAAAACAAAACGAAATGCAACAAAATAAAGGCAGCATTCAAATGCACAAAACTTTACTTTTCTTTCACAAAACTGTCTCAAGTTTTGATTGCGTAGCATTTGAATCACAATTTCCCAAGAAAGTTTTCCAAAGATCATTGCCACGGATGTCCCTCTCTCTCTCTCTCTGCCCAAAAGCTGACCTTTCGTTGGCGGTTCAATCAAATTTGAAGCTGCAATAAAATCGGGTTCAATGTGGAATCTTTATGCGAGAAATTCAGAGATAGCCAGCCAACATGTTCAAATTAAATGCACTTTGATTAAAACATAAATAACTAAGAAATGTTTTTTAAGATGGGAAATGCTTAATCGAAAATTGTGGGAAAATAAATTTAAATTTCAAATGCATATACTTATGCCCATTCTTGGTGAAAATTGTATCATAGATATTTGTACATTTGTGATTAAAATATATTCGATTTTCAGTACTATTTTCTCTCGACAATTCGAGTTAAAAGTATTACCAATCGTTCATAAAGCAATATTATATCTGATGTATGCTATCTTTTGCAATTATCTGAATTTCAATTTAATTTCGAGCTTGTTTTCGACTTCAATTCAATTTCCGCATCTCAATTTGATGCAATTAGCAGCTGAAGTTCCCTGCAGCTGCCATGAAAGCGAGCTTCAATAAATTGGATTTAATTTGCTCGCATGCCGCCGATACCAGGAGACCAGGGCAGGAGCTGGGGCAGCATGAGGAACTGGACCCTTTCGCTTTCCCTCTCCCTCTCCCAATATTATGCGGGTTCAAAGGTGCAAAGGATATACATACATATGTTTTATATCGGGGGCATTGTGCGGTTGTTGCTTTTAACATTTATTGCGTTTTTCTCATACTTTTTGCACTTTTAAATGAAATGTTTTATTTCCAATTTCACCATTGGGTTGCCATGGGGTATCGGGTCCTGGGTGCCACTGGCAGCCAACCCTCTTGGCATTCCGTTTCAATTTCACTTGAAAATGCACTCGTCGATCCGCGAACCACTCGGAGAAATCAGAGAAGCGCGGGCCAAACGCAATTACATGATTTGGCAGTGCGTTGCCCAGGGAGAGGAGAGAAAACGTGAGGAGATGGCGTTGGGCCATGGGCGGATGCCATATAAAGCATTGGCAAAACTTCATTACTAATTCCGTTTCGCAGCTCAACTTTACCCACACATATGCTACTCCTCCTCCGACATCTAAGCAAATTGCGTGGCGCAGCCATAGAACTATAATTGAAAAATAAATTGCCATAAATGTGGCTCTAGAAAAGAAAGCAGTCGATGAATTATATCGTTATGTCCGTAGCTTATGAATGTTAAAGATTGAAGATCGAATTTTTGTTAGAGCCAACAACATTAAAAGAAGAACCTTTAAGCTACCGTCTTTCGACTCACAATCAAGTCGTACAACTTCGATATTTTCAGGAACAATTTTACTGAGTTCTTAGCCACGTAGATGGATGGGGAACCGGAGAAGTATAGAGACTAGAGACTGGGCTAGTTGCCACAATTAGAGTCTTCATGAAGATATCCAATTTATCCCTATCCTAGAAACGGAATCAGCGGCCCCTCAGAAGCCCCATTTCATATGGTATAGCACCCATCAATCATGTGCAATTAACTGCAATTGGATACAAAGAGAAGCCCACCAATATCATGCCTAAAATATCTGTCAACTTATTGCCATTCCATTTCGCTCAGAGATGATTTCAAGCTGATCCCCCGCTCCCTTTGATTGCTTAAAGTCAAGTGAAAAATGTCTTACGAATTGATTCATCAATTTGCAGTCCCATTTAATGGCACAATTGTTCCAGCGCTCTCGCTGGGCCTCTCTCAATATCTCTGTGTCACTCTCCTTGTGTTCCTCTACTGCTGTCTCCTTTTATTCCTCTACTGCTGTCTCCTTTGCCCATTCATTTCTGCATGGGCGCTGCATGTGTTCGCTGTCGGTTTTTGCTCACGATTTGGTGCACCCAATCGACCCATAAACCCAGTTATTTACTTAGAAGCGCCTTTTAACTATTTTCTTTTTTCTCTACTTTGCTGCCACTGCTGCCTCTCCCTCTCCCTTTCCCTCTGCCTTGCCTCAAAAACCGCTGCTACTGCAATGTTTCAATACTGCTTCTTCTGCTGGTGCAACGTTTCAATGCTGCTGCTACTTCTGCCGCTGCCACTGCCACTGCCGTTGCAATGCTTCTTATGCCACACTACTGTTGCACCGCTCACTTCTTCTTCTGCTGCAACGTTTTAATGGCAACTCGACGCCAGCTGCGCTGTTTCTGCCGCTGCGGCGGCTGTCGGCTTTTTGCATTAAATCAACGCCGCCGAAGCCTACGGAGGAGCCACCGCCGCCGCTGCCGCCGCCGCCAACAATAATCAACAGAACAGAACAGAACACAGAGCGAACAGAGAGAAAACTTTGGCCGCAATAAAAGCGAGAATAACCCCCAAGCCCCCTTTCCGGTTGCAGGCCACCCCCGGCCCTCGCTCACCTCTGGCTGCAGTGGTGCAACCAATTTCAATTGCAATTCGAACTCCAATACGAGAATTCGTTTCAATTTGTTGCCTGTTCCACCCCAGCCCCCACCCACTTCAACCACACAGAGGGGGGACAAGGTGTGTGTGTGTGTGTGTGTGTGTGTGTGTGTGTGTGTGTGTGTGCCGCCTATGTTGCCAAGAATTGATTCGCGCACATGCAAATAAGGTCAACGTGCGCTGGCCGTCGACGCCACCGCCAAACGACGTCAGTCAGGAGTGACGGCAGCGGCATGCACCCCTCCATGCAGCAGCAGCACTACCAGGGGAGGGAAAGCAGAAGCAACGGCAGGGCTGGGCAGAGCCTGAGCCAGAGACAGGGCGTCCCATTTAGTAGGAGGCACAGCAGCAGCGGCAGCAGCGACAGCAGGCTCAGCAATGCCGGAAAGTTTGCAACACTGCGGCAACCGCATGACTGAATGATGGCAGAGGTTTGATGGGAGAGGAACTCGCATGATGGGCATAGGCACGGGGCACGAACGAGGGCGAATGAGTGTCTGTGCCGTGCCGCTTGTTTGCTGCCACGTTGCCATTTGGCACATTTCGAATGAGCGAGCGGAGCAGCCCCGCACGAGAGAGAGTGAGCTGCGGTTGAGCCAAAGGGGAAGCCAAGCCTGAGAGGAAGTATTCTCAGTGCGAAAGGGGGGCTGAGAATGGGGACACACATAGATTGATAAATAAAGAGTGGGAGATGCAGAGAGAATCCGAGAAAGAGAGATGTGTGTGCGTGCCTGTGTGTGTGAGAAACTGCAGTTCCTTTTGATTCTTGTTTTTCTTTTGATTGTGCTGTTTTTGCAATTGCAAACGTTTAGCAGAAGGCGACCTAAAACACAGTTGGAGAACACGCAACAACCACACACACCGCCACAGCGAGGGAGAGAGAGAGAGAGAGAGTGCGAAAGGGGAAAGAGAAAATGATAATAGTGAATGAGGGGGGAGGGATTGATAGCCCCTATATCAAAGCTACAGGTACATCCCAAATTGGGGGCTAGGGGGAACATTGGGGCAAGCAAAAGAGACACAAATTGGTGGAAAGGGGAAAGAATTAATGGATCTGAGAATGGGAGAAGAAAATTGAACAGGCACAATCCCCGTGGAGAAGTAAAAGGGGAAAGGCGCAAATTTGCGTGCACATTAAAAGGTACAAAATACAGAAAATATTTAACTATAAATATTTAACATAAAGACGAAACTAATGCACACAAATATACATATTCTCACACTCTTCGAGTATGCTTACAAAATATGTGGGATTTATTTCAAATTTCGTGTTTGCAACTCGTTCCAATGTTGTAACTCTTGAAAGAATATTGCATTCAAACAAAGTTGTACTTGTGGCATTGAGGATTAGAGGATTAGAAAACGTTTTCAATTGGAGAGGTTTCTCTTGCCATTCGTTTGCCCCGAACAACAATACTTACCCGTAGGACCAATGGATCCCGATTACCTGTTCAAAATGAAGGTGTGATCCACTTAATATTTGCTTAAATAATTGCCCAAGCTGTTGGGTGAATCAGTTTTTGTATCGTTTTGGAATTTTATGGGCAAACGCTTCGAAACCATAGAAATTCCCTCTGGGAAATGTCTGGGGAATACTTAGGTGTGAACAGACGGAGGGGAGGGGTTGGATGCGAAGTACTGTCTATCTATCATCTCGTTTCTAATTTGCAACTGCATTCAACTATATTTCAGTTTACGTATTCTCCAGTTCTCCCTCTTTTCGTGCCTCCTGCCACACAAAGTGAAGCTCGCAAATCTACTCATTTTGGATTTAAATTCAGTTTTATGCCGACCTCTTTTCGTCGCACCCCTTCTAATGGGTAGAATATTTATTCATGCATCTCTGATAATGGAATGAGGAAAATGGAAAGCTAAAGATTTCCCAGAGAGCGGAGTGCAGACTGACACAAAATTGCATTCTAATGAAAAACGCTTAAGGCAAAAATCAACAACAGAATTGTCCAAAAAATGCAAACAAGAGTCCAGACAGTGGCAGTGGCACGATTATGAAGAGAGGGAGGGCAAAGGGGAGAGGTTTGGTCTCTTGGAGTGGTTTCACCTCGTATTTCACTGCCCCTGCCAATGTGCAACTCTGCCAGCTAGCCACTCGCTTAGTGTTTCCTGGAGTGTGACATGCTTGCTGCACCTCAGAGGATATCATATAGTCGAAAGCATTGTGGTTGCTGCCTGCTGTTGCTGTTGCTGTTATTGTGGTTCCTGTCGCTTGTGCCTGCTTGTAAATGAAATGGCTAAAATACGCTCTATTTGGCAACAACAATGCAGCAGAGGGAAATTGAGGCTAGGAGGCTGAGTGGTTGGTTTGCTGCGGGACTACAAGGGCTATCGGGGGGTGGCTGTAAGTGGAGCACAGGGTGCTGTGCTGTGATGTGAATGAGGCTAACAGAAGAAGTGATGAAGAGAGAGAGAGGGAGGGGCGTTTCAATCAATTAAGCGCCAATAATTAATTCAATTGATTTCGTTTCATTCTTTACGCACGGCTCACATCCAGCCCCAATCCAGCTCCAGGTCCCACAACCACCCCTGACAGCCACCGCCCACTGCCATTGAGCGCCACAGTGTCGCGCTTTTGGGCTGTATGTCTAAGGCCATTTGGATCTCGAATCTGCCATTAATTCATTTTACAATTTATGGCCCACAAATTGCCGTCGCTCATTTCGAATGCCCAGAGAGGGGTGAGAGGAGGGGAGGGCACTATACTTTGTGCCGATTAAGCCACTTTTAATCGAGACAAGCGCCTACACATAAATATCTGTATATGGATATGTAAATATATACGAGTGTGTATTAACAGTGCGTACAGAGCGTTGTGTATAATTTATATGAATTATTGCAGATTTACTTTTGGGGTATTTCTGCGGCAAATTTAATGGATTCGACAGCTGCTGCGGATGGGTGGGATTGGGGTTTTGGGCCTCAGGTTGGGAATTCGGGAATTCGAAGGGTGTTGCCCTTCGATGGAGATGGATTTAGCAAGGAAGAGGGGGAACACAGGCTATTAAAATTAAAGGAAATGCTGGCAAATCGCATTAAGCAGATGGGGAAATCGCAAGTAAAAGTGAAAATAAATACAAATCCCAGCATAAATACATGGATGCTGATGCCAAGCCTTATCCTGACGTATGAATTATGTGGACAAGTGTGCAAATTCTTTGCCATATTCCCCAGTATCTGGCTCAAAATCCACATACTTGTCAGCATTTAGTACGAAATCTTGTGTACCTTCCGTGTTTTTTTGTTGTTGCTTTTTTGTCATGCTTACACACTTATCCAAGAACTGAAATCTTTGGCGAACAACTTCATAAATTCTCTTCCTCTTGGCTATTGTCGTTGCAGGTAAATTCCATGGGAGAGCCAGCGCCCCCCTATCCCTTCCTTCGGTTTGGACTCGACTCCACTCGAGACTTTTGTTGAATGTAAGCCAAAAATCCATTTACATAATAAGATACGAGAGTTTTCGAGGCAAAACAATCCGAGTACAAAGTCTCAGATGGGAGTGCCACCCCCTCCCCCCCAAAAGAAGTGGCAGATAAACATGGACACTGGAACTTTGTTCGACTAATGCCACATAAGTCATACACATGTGACTCACTCTCTCTCTCTCTGCCCAAGCCCCTGCCCCTGCCCCTGCCCACAAACCATAATTCTAATCATCTTTCTTGCTCTTGGCATCTCGTGTGTGTGTGTGTGTGTGTGTGTGTGTGTGTGTGTGTGTGTGCTCGTTCGGAGCGGAGTTTGGCAAGAAAATTAACAAAACATAAATCGTGCCAAGGCACTTTGCATGATAGAGAATCGCACAAACACAAACACAAACACACAGATAGAATTACATGCAGCTACAGTGTGTACCATATGTATACGTACACTCGCAAATTATTTCTAGAGAAAGAGAAATATGTATTTAGTGTTTGCCTGACACATTGAGTAATACTTTTGGTGGCCACTTGCTAAATTTCATTTTTTATTTGCATCTGCCATACACTGGACTCCAATTTATGGGCATGGCATCTGTCTGAGAACTCTCGCTTTCTTCTATAATGCTAAGATCCAGATGTGTCCAATTGAATAAGGACGATCCAAAACTCGTATCCCTTCCAATGGGTACTGGCGTGCCACATAATCCATTCGAAAGCGAATATTCTTCAGGCTCAAAAGGAAACTTCGACATTCAGACCGGGGGCCATTACTCTTTCCGTATCGCCTCTCCCCTGCAGCATGCACCCCGCACCATCATCCGCTCTGTGGCTGTTTGTACACTTGAGTCGAACGCCGCCAGGGGGCGCCGTCGCCGCCGCCACTTTAAAAGGCAAAAACGAAGAAAAAGCAAAAAGAATTCACACTATAAAATCATAAATTACGCCATTTAAGTGGGTCAAATGGAGGCATTTGTGCGGAAGACACCCCGCTAAGGGGTTCGCCAGAGAAGTGCCAGAAGACGGGTGTTCGTGGTGGCGCAGGGGGCTCCACACAGGACTAAGAGGATACATGGCCTGGGCCTACTACGACTACGACTACGACTGCGACTGCGGCTGCGGCGCTTTTCCATGTTACTGGGTCACTGCAGGCACACACAAATTGCTGGCAGGCCCAGGATGATGGCGATGGTTGGCGCAGGGGTTGGTGGCCTCCTCAATATAAATGAGCAATGTTGGTTCTCCCCATTCCAAGCCCACCCCAGCCCATCGCCACCCCACTTTGCTGTTAAGCAAAAGAAGCCGCAATAAAACAAACGAGAAATGGAAAATGGAAAACGGAAAATGGGAAACCGAACGACGACGTCATCGTCAATTGTTTGCTGTTGTTGTTGTCGCAGTGGCAATTATTGCAAAACAAGAAGGTTGCCACAGAGCAATCGACCAACAGCCCCAACAACAAAAACAAAAACAAAAACAAGAGCAACACCTCCATCAAGAACCCCACCGTCAGGTCCTCCTGCTGCACCTCCTGCTGTTGCTGCTGCATCGACCTTGTCAGCATTTTCGTATTGTGCTGCAGTCACGCTGACAATTTTTCCAGTGGCAGTTTTCAGCTCCCCTCCCCTTTCTCACTCTCTTTCGCTCTTTTCAAACAAACAAAAACTTCCCGTTCGGCAATAATCAGTTAACTGCAGAGGGGCAGAAGGACGGACAAGAGGATCCACGACAGGGGCTACCCCTAATCAATAATGCTGGTTGACTTTTTTGTTCTTTTTTTTGGGGCTGCACGTTTTGCTGCCGCAGTTGGAATTTCATTAGCTCCAAGCCAAGTCGGGGTAAAAACCAGGGAAAGAAAACAGAAAAAACGGTAGAAAGAAAGTTAGCTTTGAAGTTTCTCTATTCTCGTAGCTACTCCTCCTCCTTTCCAGGGAAATATTTATTAGATATTATTTCAGTCAAAAGATCTTCTGATGAGTGATCATTTGTGTAGATACCCAACTGATGAGGTATCTACGTTATTAAAAACTCATACAAATAAATTCAGTATCATCAAAAACTGAACACCTTTTGCAAGGGTATTGGTGAGGGATGAGTAAAAACAGAAGCCAAACTGAAGCTTCGCCTGATTCGCTTTCATGTTCCTTCCCACTTCACCACTTCCAATGTAGTCCCAGTCCCACCCCCTGCAGGATCCTGGTGCCATGTCATGTCATGGGTGGCTGGAAAAAAGGATGGGATTGCGAGTGCTGGGGGCCTTGGAGTTAGGGCTGAGGGTTATGCCTCATATGTCGCTTGGTTTAAGTTACCATTTTTTTGTTCGCTCCCCGCCCTTGACCTCAATTGATGGTAATTTCAGCCCATTTTTTATATTTTTTGTGTGCTGTTTGTAGGTGAGTGTTTATCCCCTTCCGAGGAGAAGAGACATTTGCATGCCAAACACAAGGCATGGTAAATGCAGTCCAAGGCCGAATGTTTTCCAAACGAAAGACATTTACTCGTTGAGTTCGGCTTCAGTTTGAGACGAGACATTGAGAGTTCGAATACTGGCTACGACAGAGCAGAGTTCAGGAAAATATTATTTTTTTCCCACGCTTTCTAAATTCTCTTAAACTCACGATGAATCTGCTTCGATTATTTTCCTTTATTTTCCTTATTTTCCTTTTCGTCTTTTCACTCTTTTAAACACACAGGGTTCAGGGCCGTACTCGTTCAAAATGTGAGCGCCACTTCAGCCCTGGTTCAGAACCATGCTCGATCATCTCAAAACAGCGATTTCGCCGCCGTCTTCTCGCCGCCAGACGTGGCACAATGGGTAGAGTTGCATGCCCCCTTACGTGCATGTTTGGTAGCAGGTTCGATTCCTGCTGGAGGCTGCGTTCTTTGAGACATATGCACAAGTGCAAGTGCGTGTGTGTGGTGTGGGTTAGGCAGTTAGAGAGGAAACAACATAATAATAAAACTGTAAAATAAAATAATATTTTTTTTTCTTTTTCTTTTTCCATAACTATTCCAACATTTAAAAGATTTTATCTTTTACAAGAAAATATAAGCTATTTTCTTAGCTGATCTAAATAATTTTCCAATGGATTTCATTTCCTTCTTGGAAACTTATTTTATGCTTTATCCTTATTTTTATTTTAGGAAATATATTTGTGTGTAAGGTCAGGTGGGTCGGCAGAGCAGCTTTCTTGTCAAAAAAAAAGAGGCAACGTTCCTGAATTTCTCGAATATCCAAACCGTATTTTAGTTTTTACCTCGCACCGAATTACCCAACTGGTACAAGCCGCCACAGAGTCTAGAGGCAAAGAAATAAGGACAGAGACAGAAATGTCTCATTCCTAACTGTCACGCTTGCAGAAAGCGAATTATGTAAGAAAAGCTCATGCATGATTATGGAAGGAAGGCATTAGGCAACGGAGGGAGGGCACGGGACACGATGGACTAAAAATGGCTGGTTTACAGCTTTGCAACACTTCTTAGCCGATGCACAGCTTTGCCGAACCACAGCTGTACCGATTTTCGTTTTTTCACCAGAAGTTACATACATGCACACATACACATTTGCACACATGTATATACATACATATGTGTGTGCATACACATGTACGATTGCAATAAGCAGAAAGAAGTAAGCAATAAGGAAGACGCGTACTTTGCTGAACTTACGGGGCCTACGAATTCCCAACTGGTTGAAGCCGCCAAATACTTTAGAGGCTAAGAAAATGAAACGTAAGGATAGACCAAGGAGTTATCATCACCTAGCGCCTAGCGACTTTCGGGTTGCCGGGCCAATAAGAAATTAATGAAAATCGTCTTAAACCAAGAAGGAATCCAATTAGGATCGTGTTTTTTTTTTGAGCACGCACGAACATGTTTCGCTTCTGTTAAAGTTGTATATGTGTACATGTGCACACACACAGTCAAATACATCTGAGGAGCAACGTACAAATGTATCTCTTTTGATGCCGTGAAAGGTTGTGTGCGGACGAATTGTGTCACAAGCATTAACCCTTGCCTACGCGCAATATGACTTTTCCTTTTTTGCAGCAAGAGTTTATAATTTATTTTAGATTGAAGAGCCTAAGCAAACATATATCTTATTACTTTCAAGTAGTAAGTTATTTAAAATCAAAATAAAAAAGAAGACTTCAACTCTTTTTCTTGCAATGGTCAACCCATGGCATCAAAGGGTTAATCAGCACACTCTATTGTCGTTTCACTCACACTTACTACGCAGAACTCTTTCGCTCGCACTTATTGACAGCATTGTTAGTGGTGACAGCATTGTTAGTGTGCCGACGGGACCACCGTATATCTCTTTGGCTTTTGCAATAATCTGATCGCTTCATTTGTAAAAAGTTATTGCTGCTGATCTTAAGCTACATACATATGTATGTATGAGTGTATGTATACATTTTGTAGTTGCTTTTTCCAACGCTTCACGGAATAGCATGAAATACTACTCGTATCTCATTCAAATCTGTGAAATCCCAACGAAAACGTGTCAAAAACTTTTTGCAAGCACTTTTCATTCAGTAAGCGAGAGAGAAAGAGACCAACAGAATAAAATATATGTACAAATGTACAAATGTACATATATAGATATGAAAGAGAGGTCTTCCTTAGGCTCCACTCCCTGTTGCCATTTTTTGGCAAATGGGTTAATGGATGGATCAGGAAGTAGAGGGTTAAGCACATTTGTGTGCCTTGCACTTGTCCTCCTTCCTTTTACCGCACTTTGGAGCATGCCACACCGCACCTCTTAATTCCCATTGTCATTCCCATTTTCACTGACATTTTTCTGTGCCTTTTCGGTCTTTTGGGTCTTTATGTGTGCAATGTGCAATTGTTGGCCACATTTCATTTCGAATGTAATTTTTTGAAATATTCGTTGAGTCAGAGTGTGGAATGGAGGGTGGATGTTTGGGGCATTGAAGTGTCCTGCGGAAAGAGGGCTAGGGAAGCATGGCTTACCATACTCTAGGCCACACCATACCGCTCTGTGGTCCCGATTCCTTGTTCCCTTTTAAGCCAGCATTCTTTTTCGCTCATCATCTATGCCTCCCTCTCCCACACTCTTTTGGCTTCGCTCTCTTGCCCCTTTGGCATTCACTTTTAGCATTGTTATTATTATCGCCAGCCTTGTTGTTTGAGTTTTTGTTGTTGCTGTTGGAGCGTTAAGCTAGGATCTAGGTCGCTTTTTGAATATATTGCTTTTATCTACGATTAGTGATCTAGATATCAGTTTTATATAGCCACACAAACACACACACACACACACACACACAAACACAGTAACATAGACACAAAATGGGCATATCATTTGCATAGTTAGACAGCGATGGCCACAAGTCGATATGAAATTTAAGGCACATTTAAACGCAGCTAACAGCAGCAAAAACACAACACATAAAAGCTGAAAAGTACTAAAATATACAACAAAAATAATTTAGAGAGAATTTGAAATTAGTTGAAATATGCAAATAATTCAGAGCAGATATTTAGAGGAACATAAATAGTTTAGGAGGACACCCCTAAAAGCAGTAACCTCATTGTTTCTTTTAGAGATGGATTTTCAAAAGTTAATCCAAGTGCCCATCACCCCGAGATAGCATGGAATAAAATGGAAGTGACTTCACTTCATGGCATAATTCCCCCATTTCGAAGACCGCGAAAGGCAATGCAGACTGAGTCAGAGTCTGCAAGGGGACTATTAAATTAATTTAAGTGGCTTACTCGTTCTTCTCTAAGCAATTGTCAGTGCATTAATGTCAAGTACACAAGGGGCAGAGTGAGGCAAGAGATGGGCGACAATGGCAGACAGGAAACGGAAACGAGCAGAGTCGAGACTCGCTCGACGCGAATCCTTTTGCCATGTGTTCCTTGGATTGCTTTTGGCTCGTTCTTCTGGGTTTCTTTTTTTTATTCCACTTTTATGTAGGGATTGCCATGTCTAAAATTGCCTGCAATTGTTGTTAGAATGTTAGAAGCCCCCGCACCATCGCATCCCCCACATATTCCGGTCTATAAAGATTTTTGTTTGGGGAGTGGAAAACAGAAGCATAAAATCAAATTACAAACTAATATTACTCACAGTGCGTTTACTTTTCCGTATCGTTAGTTTTCACTGTCAATTGGCAAGAGAACACAAAATGAAATCAAGTTCTTGGTTTTTTTGTTTATTTTTGTGTGTAGCCTGGACAGGGCCAACATAGGGATGAGGGAAAAGGGAAAAGGGATAAGGGGGTGGAAAATGCAGCAGAAACGGAAATAAAGAAAGACAAAGGGCAGGCTGCCCTATAAAAGGGGGGAATGACATGAAAGGGAATGGACTGGCGAAAAAGGCAAACAAAATACACACACAAAAGGGAAATAAAGCAGAAAACCAACACAGCAAACATGAAACAGCAAGAAAGCCAGTTATCCATGTGTGTGTGTCTCAGTGTGTACCAGCGAATGTCAGTGTGTGTGTAAGGCCATCAAACAATGCCAGAAATAATATAACGAAATTTGTGTCGACGTCATCGATACGCAAAAATGACGCGGACGGACGCCAAACCATACACAAGAATAAGCGATGGATTGGGGAATTTTCCCCTCACTTGAATGCTTGAATCCTTCATACTGCTCCCCAAATATAGTTCTGATAGTTGGTATTACTCGTAATGGTTCATAGCAGAGTGGAGAGAAATACCACAAGCGCAGAGCGTGAACTTTTTGTACATATTTTAATTTATTGGCTAAACTAGTTCTCTGCCAATTATTCCCGTGTGCCATTTGTTTTACTCAATTCCAATCGATCATTCAAATGTGCGCCTCATTTACCTTATTCTTGTGAATTTTCATGGAATCTCTCGCGCTTAAAGGGTATTCATTTACGGTACGTCGTTTCCTCTTCAAAGTATGTATGTTTATCCTTCGGTTGCATGTTCGTCTGTTGCCTTAGCCCACAAGCACACAAACACACACACACACACACACACACACACACACACACACACACACAGATGGAAGTATGTATTATATAATGTATGGTATTGGGGCCAGAAGGCATCAAAAAATCACGTATACGTCAGCGCTGGCCGCTGGCGTCGTTGAGGCTTATCTGCTTTTGGCCCCCGCTGCCGTTCTCCTCTTGCTACTGCTTCTGCCTCGGCTTCTGTTTTCCCATAATCGCAAGCGCCATAAAAAACGCATTGTTTATGCGACGTAATTGGACACCATCGCTGCCCCAGCTCCTGTGCCTCCCCGAAAAAGGCTGGGCCTTTGGTCATCATCGGATCTTGCTCGACCATTTTCAATGCCATTAAAAGCGTCCATTGAGCGTGTCCATACAAAAGGGAGTCGCCACCGCAACACACAGCTACCCCCTGGGAGACCGACCCCCTCCCTCCGCTTCCTGTGCTGTTGTCTCCGCCCCCCCTGGAGCTTTGCACGCTTGTTGTCCGCTAATCCTTCGCGCATTTTAGTGGAAAACCTCCCCGAGAGGGCCCCTCAACCATTCCTAGACCGACAGAGCCCCAGCCTGGCGAGGCTTACGCCCTACCAAAAGAAAGAACAGCAAAAAAATACACAAATAAAATCACAAGAAATAATATCTGACTCCAAACCATTGCATTGTAGGTCGATCGTTTCCATGAAAATGTTTTGAAAAACGTTTCAACTTCAATGAAAAACGCTTCCACTTCGATGAAAAAATTGTTTTTAAAGAGAGAGTTGATTCTATGATCTTGGAAGGGTTATTCTTAAAACTTTGAAGCCGGTATGCATATTTTCTGAAAGTTGCTCCTGGGATGTGGCCAACATTTTGCAAGCAAGCAAACTGCAGCAGTTCTATAGGAAAAGTACACAGAAGGAAGTTTCATTTGGGGGCATACATATGTGTGTAAAAGTCCGCTACTTAATCGAATGAGCTAACAAATGAATTTACTTTATTCTTGTATTTCTTGCCGCATTCATAATTGAATTGCTAAATTTGCTATAATTTCTGTAATCGTCCTTTGCCCAGCTGCAGCTACTTGTGCTCCGAGTATGCCATAAAAGATCCATCTATCATTTTTGTTTTCGGTTTTTGGGGCTTATGTAAATGGCTTATCCAATTGGGAGAGCAGCGTGTGAGAGAGATGGAGCACTTGGCAAACAAGTTTTGAAGCGATTTTGCGCTTTAGTTTTTGTTGGAACATAATTTCTTCTCTCTCTTTTCAGCAATTTTTTTTTTTTTTTTGCATAATTTTTTGTTCCTTCTTTTGGTTGATTTTATTTTATTTTTTTGTCCAAATATTTTGCACAGGCAGCCAAAACTTTTTTGGCCACACACGAATACACACACACACACACACACACACACACACACACACACACACACACACACACGCACACACACGCATAAAGCTCGTCGAAAATTTCAAATTAAAATTCTGCAAAGTTTGCCTTGTTCCTCATCCACTCTATCTCTCTTTCTCTCTCTCTCTCTCTCTCTCCCTCCATGTGTGTGTGTCTATGTGTGTGAGTGTGTTTGGGCAAACACTGCGCATAATTTTGCTCAAATCTTTGACAAATATTTTCACATGCTAATTTCACGTGAGAGGCGGCCCAAATACCAAAAAGGCAAACGAAACTTTGTTTGCCTCAAAAAGTCTCTATCCTCCAACCGGAATCCCCCCGCCAGCCCAACGAAACGCTAAGCTCCGTCAGCGCCCTACCCTCTGCCGCGACAATCCCAGGCCCACTTTTGGCAAATGGACCAAAGGATTTATTGTTGCATAATCAAATTCCTTGGGATAAAACAAGCCAAGAAAATTGTCAGCGTTCCTCAACTTTTCAACGCTTTAACCGAGGGGGGGAAGGCCATGCCAGCAGGAGGGTGGGGGTTCCAGCGCCTTAACTATTCTCAAACTTTGGGCGGAATACGAGTGGGCGGTGGAAATAACTGAGATATTTTCTTAAGAAAGCCTCGGCACCATGCCCTTCCCCCACAAAGTAATTTGCTGCCTGTCTGCAAAAAATGATGCCAGAAATTGAAAATTTGCACAGTGAACACTGGCAACAGAGGGACAGGACACACTTTCCTCTAGACCAATTTGAGCTTCCTTGAGGAGCTTCCTTGAAGTGCTCTCTAAATTCGGAAATTAATCTGTAGCCGAAATTGCATTCCAAGAGACTCCGATGGCGGCCCCTTTGTACCTTTGATTCATTTTCTGCGATTTCGAATAGCCGGCGAAGTGTGGGAGGGGAGGGGCGCTGAACCTTTTAAAGTCTGGCATCCAAATTCTCACTTTCCGCTGCGCGGCTGTAATTACAACACGCACAACGCCAGCACCAAGCCGCAGGACCGCAGGACCGCAGGACACCGCATCAGCAGGCAGCGGGAGCGGGGAGTTTCGAGTGAGAGAAGCAGCCAACTTGTCTTTATTTTACCTGCTTCGACTGGCATTAAAACTGGGCCAAAAGCATTCCTTAAGCTTGCCACCAAATTACACGCAACCCGGCAGCCCCCCGCCCCGCAGCCCCGCAGCCCCTTCGGCCACACGTAGTTAAAAAACTTTTCGTTTGCAATTTTTCTTGAGCTGGCAGCGCCATTATTTCTGGCATTCGCCCCAACCGAACTGAGTCTTAGACTTATACCTCCGCCCGTGCTTCAGGCCCCCAGGCGCAGGTCGAGGCCCAGACCCAGATCCATGCAACGTGCAACGTGCAGCGTCAACCAAAAAAAACCGAAGCTCTTTCAATTCCATGACACGACCTCGCCTGCCAGAGGGGTTTCCCCTGCCATCACAGAGAGGGTAAAATTTAAATGCGGATGCCCCTGCTCCTTGGGCACTTCTTTACGGTATTCTCGGTAGCTAGTCTCCCGGACAGCTCAAGCGGTATGTTAAGGGAGTGGTAGAACACTGTTTCCGATCGCAGTAAATGTCGGAGCTATCGCCACAGCAAATCGGACAGAACCCTTCCCTAATCACCCAAAGAAACATCGGTTTGAAGTTTACCAACCATTTTATGTGCAGGGTATACATTAGTTGGCATTGCATTCGTTCCTTCTTCTTCGTTTGTTTTCTTTTTGTTTTCAGTGGGATTTTTCCGTGCTGCTTGATGGGTGGAAATGTGGGAAAGTTGCATCATTGAGCTGAGCTTGAGCCGAGGAGCATCAACACTCACTGGCTGGCAAAGTTCTATCAGAGTTTCCATCTTCCTTAGCGGCTGCTGCTCCTCCAGCTGCAGCTGTTCGCTCTGTTGGCCCCTGAGCGCCATACATCTGTCAGGGTTAAAGGATAGGTAGATGCTGCACAGGGGGGGGGATGCGTTGGGAGTGGAAAAGCTGACAAATCTAAAGGAATCGCCCGGGACTTGCGAACGAAAAAAAAAGAAACGGAGAAAATGCAGTAGAATTTTTCCTCCTTCTCTGGGAATTATTCTCGTATTTAATTTTTGGCTTTCAGCAGCGTTGCCGCACAGGGACAGAACAGGCAGCAGCAGCAGACATGTGTCTCAAAAGCATCAATCAACGACAGAGATTGATGTGTGTCCACAAGCCAGTTAACAAATCCGTTGGTCCACGCCCCCGTCCCCTTTCCACCACTCACATTCCCAATTAGCCATCAACCCCCAAGCCAGATAGGAGATTTCCCACTTCCATTCCAATGGCCATGCGAAAAAGAGCAAAATCATTTCGATTTCATGGCAATTCTATTAGCAATAATTGAAACTTAAGCATGCCATTAGCCTTTGCTTTAGCTGGCCCACCGTCCCACTGGCACACACATACATCTTTATTCTCCGCAGATACAAGAGAGGAGAGCGCTGGGAAGTCAGAAGTTAGGGCCAGAAGAAGACATTAGCATGTATTTTCATCATTTATATGCATGGCAGGCACACGAAAGTCATCTCTGCTTTATGTACCACATCGAAGTTAGAGGAGAGGGCGGTGGATGCCACTGATGTGGAACGGTGTGTTGAGAGATATAGAAAACGGAGGCACCCAAGCTGGGGCTACCAGTGTGAATCGAATTAAAGTCTAGTCTACTTGGGAAGTAAATATCTAGACGATTATTTAGATTTATTACAACTCCGCTCCCATTAATACTCCCAGGAAAGGGCAAACCTACTCTCAAAGTCAGGGGAGTTTACATTGCGGCCAGTGAGGAAAGGGTATGGAGGCAACTGCAGTTTATTAGGTGAGCGGGAAAAACGAACAGCAGCCTGGAGTGCCGAGTGCCGAGTGCCGAGTCTTGGAGTCCTTTAAGTTACGACCTCTGCGACAATAAACTGAGGCCCAGCGCCCCAAATGCCACCCCTCCCCGAAAGCCCACACAGCCTCTGCAGTGCCTGTGACGTAATAGATTTTACGCGCCCATAAACATTCATAAAACATTCTTGACCGTAACTCACATAATCTTGTAATCTTATTGCATGTTTTACCACCACCTCCCTCCGCTGCCTCCGCTCCCTCCGCTCCCTCCGCCCACGCTGTGTGTGTTTTGTGTTTCATTAAATAATTCATTTAATTTGATTTTGGTTTCGCTCTCTCGCTCCACGCTCTTTCTCTTTTTATTCGCGCATTCGGGGGGAGCTGGCAAATCGATTAGGAATTCAGATACATATAGAACGTACATATACATATATATATGTATGTAAGTACATACATACATATGCACATACGTATATGTGAGGGGAGTGCGGCATTTGGCTTTTACTCGCTCACTCTGGTGCGCCACATCGAAATTTATTTGCAAGCGCATTCAATGGAAATGCTCCTCCCTCGTCCTGCAGGATGTACATATTTGTACATGCTCCACCCATATATCCAACGCACACTCCATAGATGTCTGTATATATTTGTATGTGCTGTGTCTCTAAATGGCTATTTGGTTCTGGTTTTAGTGTGTATTTTTGTTGCTGCTGTTTATTTTTGCTTTTGTTGCGTGGAATAACTTAAAACTGATTTAGTTGTTTTGGGATTTACAATATTTTTATGGACTTTTGTGCACGGGCCAGCGATTGGGGAGAGTGATCCATAAGGAGAGTCTGCTCTGTCTAAGGTAAGGTTCCCTCCCCTCGCCCCGCCACCCTCTTCTCTTATTGCCTTCTTTTCCACGCTTATTATCCTTCATATTTTATGGCCAATTTCTTTCCTACATTTCCACTTAACATTTACTCTTTGCTGCTACTCGCTACCCACATTTGCCTCTACAAATATTCAACCACTTTCCCTTCTGCCAACACCCTGCAGATTTCCTCTATCTGTCCATCTCTCTCTTAGATTTTCATTGGCTTACCTTTCTGTGGACGTTTGGCAAGCATTTCTGTCAAGCACTTGCCGTCAATCTTGATTAGCACTTGAAGCTGGGCAATTGACATTGAATTGATTAAGCCATAACTTGGCTGCACTTGGCCCCTTTCCAGGCCCTCAAAAGCCTCACAAGGCCCATTCTTCAAAGCATTCGCCTGCCTCCCAGTCGATTGTTCAATAAGTTTGTCGTCGCTGTCGGGGGTGGGTCTCCCTGCACCATCTCCCTGCACCCGCTTCCTGCAGCATCTCTTAGATCCAAGGTCGCTTATACGTTTTGATTTTAATTATACAAAAAAAAAGGCAGTCAGTGCCTGAGCTGTGGTTGGGTGTGTGGTTCCGCCCATGTTCGTTGGCATTTTCCATGCAGTCAGCAGTTCTGCAGTCTCTGCCGCTTTGCAGTTCTGCTTGAGGTGAGTGCCACAGACGAGAACATCAATCAAGACTGCAGGCAGCAGGCAGCCAGCAGTCGGCAGTCGGAGGCGAAGCAACTTGTCTCAAGGTAGAGGTTTCCTTTCCACCTTGATCTCTCTCGCTCTCACTCTGTGTCTTATGTTCCCTACCCCCACTCAATGCATGGATGGACCCACACAAATGGGGGCAGGGCTGCTGTCCAGTCAGCAGAAAATTCCTTTTGATGTCGCTGCAGAAAATCTAAGATGAGGGAAAGGAAAGGAAAGGATGTCGATGTCGATGCCGCGCGTGTTTATCTATTCACAGTCCCCGTCTAATCAGCTGATGATGATGATGATGGCGACAGTGCCAATGATGAGCGATGGCTCGGTCGGTCCACATTGTCTTCGCCAATGTTGATTTAACCCTTGGGTCCTGCCTGCCTGCCATGTCCTTGTGGGGGCACTTTGACTAATTAGTGCGGCAGCTGAAAATGATCAATTTGCATTTCACAGACGCCAATTACGTGCGAGAGCCAATGCCGCTGCTGTTCCTGCTGCTGGACATGGGGCTTTCGGTCCTTCTGGCCTCATCACTTGGCCCTAAACAAACCCTGAGAAAAAGATTCCACATCTCTCCACATCTCTGCCCTTCCAATGGGCACACAAAAAAAGGCGAAAGGGTCAGCTTTGGCTCCACCTACCCCAAAAGATTTTTGTGCTAACCCAAACAAATCGTAAACTGAAGGAGGTCTCTGCTGGGAGTCGGTTGATTCCTTGAATAGGCAGATGGAAGAGGGAGGGTGGAGTAGGGTCAGGTGAGGCCGTGGCCAAAGGTTTACATTTGAAGAAATTGAATTTTCAATTTATGGTTTCACTATCGTCTCTCGCTCTCTCGCCATCTTTCTGCTGCTGTGCGTTTCCCCCTCTCTTTTTTGTTTTGTTTTTTGGTTAACTGCTCGTGTAAGCTAAAATTTTATCACTTGACAAAAGCATAAATTTCTCGTTACCCCTTTGGGGGCAGACACTGACACAGACACAGAAATGGAAATGGAGTGAGTGAGAGGCCCTGCCCCCATATCAGACCCCAACAGGACCTCAAAAAACCCCCAAAAGCCCAGCCACTGTCACACAACATATGGCCGAGGGCAAGCGCTGAATTTTATGGCTCTGGATGTGGCAGAGGTGAGGTTGAGGGGGCAGTCTGACTGGCAGCCCTGCTACTACTTCATATTCAAGTCCCGAAAGGCTAATAAAGCATAATTTAATGAAGCATATATGGCAGGCAGTCAGGCGCTGGGCAAGGACTTCCGCTTTGTGTAAACAATAGTTTATAATTCGCACACACACACGCACACGTAGGCCGAGGCAATAAAAGAAGGCTGGCAAAAAGGGTTAAACACGAGTCGAGTCTGAAATGAGCAGGCCAGAGTGGGGACAGGGTGGAATGAGAGTGGGAGGGGTTGGGAGTTGGACACGCCCGCACAGTGGTGCAAAATATGACATCTTGTTGCCAAGAAAATTGCCAAATGAAATATCCAGCAGTTGGCGCAGAAACATTTGCCATAGCAAACCGTAAGCCAGAGAGGAATATCTCGTGAAATCAGTGAACCACAAATAGGGTAAAAATATGCATGGGAACAGAATAGTAGTGGAAGTGGCAAGAGGCAACTCTTTCAGAGTCACAGTCAGAGTCCTGGGTCTGCACTTGGACCTGGTTAAAGGTTTAAACTGTCCGTCTAAATATGTTCGTGTGGCTTTCAGAGCTGTTGCCTGCCTTACCAGTGCTCGAGCACGCCTACGTGCCTAAATCATTGCAGGATCTCTAATGGGGAGAGAGAGAGCATAGAGCAGAGCTGAAAGGTCGTGATAAGGCGAGGGCAGGTGAATGAAATGAGGGCCGGGGCGCCAAGATGAGTGCCACAATTGAAAAGGCTGAAAGAGAGATGCAGAAGTTAAACAGCCACAGAGAGAGCCGTGGATGGGATTTTCTAGAAAAAAAAGAGTTGAATGGAATGGCAGGAGGAGCACAGCTGACCAATTTGCATTAAGTATGATTGCACTTGGTCTAGATCTGGCAATTATAGATATGGAATGTGAATGTGTCTGCCGGCCTGCTGCTAATGATGATTAAAGGGCGAGATGCCACTAAAAAAATAACCCCTTGAACCCCCTTGGCTTTAATTCAATTCATTTTGGCCGGAAAAAGTCAAAGCTGTACTAGCCGATGTTTTTTTCTGTCTCAAAGATTTGGAGCCTAGTCCAATACTAATTATCAACAGATAAATGCAAGTTCTAAGGTCCAACAGCTGTTCGGTCCAAAAACGCGCGCACATGTTAGGGATGGGTATCGATATGTCAACATCGCTGTTTTATCGATACTAAAATGCGATATTTAAGTTACAAACGATATAATATTCCACGAGAGTAAAGTTTCTTCTTAGAATTCCCAACTGGTTTTTCCAGTGGCCAAGAAAACGAAGAGGCAAAGAAAATGAAGTTAACCACCGATTTGACTGGATTTTACAAATCGACACGCTTGACAAAATCGTGTTTTGAGAAAGCCACTATGTACATATGTATGTCTACATTTTTCGTAGTGCCTGGCGACTTTCGGGTTGCCGGGCCAATAAGAAATGAATATCAAATGCAGTAACTTAGAAGGGATCGGAAGGAAATCGTTCTTTTGAACACGCACGAACATGTTTCGTTTCTGATAAAGTTGATGTATTCGTGTACATGTGCACGCATACAGTCAAATCATTGTGAGGAGCAGCTTGCATAAAACTTTTGCTGCGGTCATTTCGCCGCCGGCTGTGGTGCATTGCGTTGACGTGCGTCTGCTTGCGTCACATGTCCGGTCCCAGGTTCGATTCCTGGTGTCGGCTGCGTTGATTCAAGCGATAAGTTGTAAATATCCAGAGCTTGGAGACATCGAGACTGATTGTGAAAGCGCAGATACACAGAGACAAATGACAGAAAAATGAGAAACAAAAAAAATGTAAAAAAAAAAAAAAAAAAAAAAAAATGTTTATTATTTTTTCTAGAATTACTGTTTTTACTACAGCTTTATTATTTTATGTATTTTTTTTAATTTTTTGTGTATGTTTTTATTACCGCTCTACTATTTACTTGTCGGATAGCAAGGCAATCGAAGAGAGACTTCAGATCTCTGAAAACGGGGGCTCGGTTAGAGTGTGCACCCACTAAGCTAACAATGCTGATCAGTAATATGTTTAATAAGTACTTTAAAAGCACTTTATGGGCTTGGAAGCGCTTCCTCCTGGTTACCATTTAAATAGATTTAAATTCAGCCCATCAGCATTCAGAATTGCATATGGTAAATTCCTTTCGTTTTGCATACTGACTGTAAGCTTGTTTTAAATTGGTCTGTTCCGCGAGTATCATCTTTATGCATGCGGAAACTCGGAGCTCCGCTCCATACAAATATTTTGCAACCTTTAAGCGAACCCAAAACACCAGCTGAAATTTTCCCATTCATTTCTCGGTCATCGTGATCTCTCAACTCTGGAGCACACACACACAGTCAAACACCTGATGGACCCACGGCGCTAACCCAATCTGTCCAATGTCACTTGACTCACCTCGGTGCAAGCAAAAAAAGGTACACCCCAAAAATTCCACTCAGTCTCCAAATCGTTTTTTCTTGCGGCATTTAATTTGGCCACACACATACACGTGGGCCAGTGTACGGCTCGGAGTCCGGGTCCGATCAAACGTGGTCATAAAATGCAGAAGCGGAAAAAGGGAGAACAAAAAAAAAAAAAAGGGAACATACACACACAGAAACCAGCCGCAAAACGAGCAGCGACACAATATGCTAAAGCCACTCCCCTTTCCACAACCCTAGCCCCCCTCACACCCTGCCACCACTGGGCCCCCTTTTGACCAGTCTGCCCTTTACATTTTAAATTTTATTATTTTTTATCGCCATGGACATTTTGTTGTTGTTTTTATGTGATACCTTGTAATTCGTTCAGCAGAATGGGTTTTGTTTTTGGGTGCAAATTCTCCAAGAGACAGAAGCGGATCAAGTGTTTCCTACACAGAATCGCATATCTTTCGAATGATAGTTTTCTCTTGGATTTAACGGACTTGCCTGTTGCTTTGCAAAGTTAATCAGCTCTTAGCTGATTAGTGGGTATTTTATAGTCGCAACCTCTGCTGCTGCATTCGTTTCTGGGGTTTCGTATGATTTTTGCCTCGCTTCATGCACGCCTAACCCTTTCGCCTGGCTGGCTGGGCAGGTGGACTGTCGGGAGCTGGAAAGCTGAACACAGCAAAATATGCTTTTTTAAGCAACACCTTTCGGAACAGGAACCAACGGAACCCCACGACCTGGAGAGACTCCCCCGCCGACTGCCCATCAAGCTGGTTTATTGCCGCCTTTTGTCTTTGGGCTTTGTCGGCAATGTCCTTTTCTTTTCCTATATCTCGGCATTTTCTCTTTCATTTTTATTTTCGGACACCTTTTCGACTTACTGGCCACGTTGTGTGTGGACTCTCTCATCTCTCCCGCTCCTACTGAAACATGGAAGACGGGTTTTCCGTTGGGTTCCGTTTCTCTCTTTGTCTTTCTTTCTTCTCGCCTTCTGCTTGTGGTGGGCTGACCCTGCCCTGCAGGAGGCAGGAGGCCACGTTGACAGGTTACTTAGATTACCTGAAAAAGTTAAACAACTCGAATAAATTCATGCACGAGTGGGACAAGGGAAAAGTAGATGGAGAGCGACAAGAATGGTTAGAGGGGAGAGTAAAGACTGGAGAAAGTGGCGGTGGCAGGTGTAGTACTAACTTTACTTAATTATTTTGTGGTGAATGGTGTGAGTGGCCTGAAAGACAATGAAAAACGTTGATTAATATTTCATACGTAGTATGTGTGTACATAATACCTTTATCAAAATTCAATTGAATGATAACTCCCGTATCTGTTAGCCTCATGGTTCACAGCTGGATGAGAGCTGGCATCCTTTGGCTGCAATCTATTTTGCATCTTGAATCCATAAAGGATTTAGCTGAAACTGCATCACAACAACAGCAGTTGACCATTTGTCAGCCATTCCCTCTCGGCAGCTTTCTCCTCCTTTGTGCGTTTCCCCATTGCAGTTATCCTGCTCTAGCTCTTTCGCTGACTGTCTCTCTGGCTACATGTCATCCAGTGACTGGGCGAGCAGGGCCTCAGCTTTCATTCCCATTCGGGTTCTGAGGTGCCTGCAGCTTTTTATGGATAATCGATGCTTAAAACGCACTCAAAAGGAAACAGACAGAGACAGAGACGGACACAGAGAGCGGAAGAGAAGGATAGAGAAACCCTCTGGTAGGTGGGTGGCGAACAAAAACCTAACGACAGCTTAATCCTTTTAAAACTGAGACCGCATAAAAGCAGAAGGAAGCAAGAGAAACAACAACAACAACAATAACAGCAGACAGAGAAGTAAACCGCAAAGAAGCAAAAAGTACGAAAGAAAGCAAAGAAATCGACGACGACGATGGATGATGGGCGATGAGAACAATAAGGTGCTTGAGAGGATCCACAAGGATTGGTCGATGGATGGCGAAGAGGATGGGGATGGGGTTGGAATGGGAATGGGAATGGGGAACCTTTGGCAAGGCAACGGCAAGGCAAGAGTTGACGCGACAGCGTGACACAATAAAGACAAGCAACCCACGACAGAGCAACAACCAGAGCACAAGACCAGAGCCCAGGACAAAGGCAAAGTGTAATAACTATAAAAATAAACCGATGCCAAAAAGCCAGCAAGAAAAAAAATGGAAGGAAAAGTGAGGGAAAACACAGAGAAAATTAGAGGGAGGGGCCCAAAGGAAAGCAAAGACAAGCTCAGACAGAGCAACTGAATCCGAAGTGCGACAAAGCTACCCAGGGGGTGGCCCTGGGTAAACAAGGATTGCTCCGAGAGCCAGTTTGTCATTACAAATCTTCGTCTAAATATTTCTGCAACTTTTTTGCAGAGCAAAACCCACAGCAAACTGAGCAGTGAAGCCAGCCCCTGGCGGGCTTAGCACGAATTTACAATTTGTTCTGAGCGTGGACATAATAAGACAAAATAACAACAGCCAGAGGGCTATCCTACTCCACAGAGGTTATCCTCCGAGAGTCAAGGATAAATAAACAAAGTACAGTGCTGCGGGAATCAATTCTGCAAACAGTTGATCAACATCGAAACTTCAAGTTCAAATAAACACTAAGGCCATGTGCGTTGTTTATCCTGCGAGTAGAAGATCGAAATAAATACATTTTGTTCTACTGAAATCATTTTCCCTTTATTTTTACTGAGGAAATCTTCTGCAAGGTCTTATTTATAAGTTCAATAAATGCTGGATTATCCTGAATAATGAAGAGCAACCTGAATTGTTGGAATATTTCTGGAAAAAGAGAACAAATAACATGTTCCTTATCTTTCTATTCATATGTTTTTGGCTTAAATAAAAACCCTCTGTAGCTTAGTAGCTGGAGTAACCTTGAAAGTAGAAAAAAAATGGATTCGTGTTTATTTGAAGCCTGGCGGGATTCAAGCTCGTGCTCACCGTGTCAGGGGCGATCATACTCTGCACTGTGCCAGGCTCTGTGAGTTTTTTTTGGCGATTCTGAAGCTATTTTGTATCATTAGCGTTTCTGTATCTGTTCACCTTTTTTGCAAAGTCTTTGGAAAAAATGTCTCGTGAATGATGTAAAAATATAGAAAGATTCAAGCCGATGGACATAGTTTTTAGTGCCGCGGGGCAACCTGTAAATAGCCTTAACAAAAGCAGACTTATAAGTATCAGCATATTTGATCCACATCAAACGCTTCTTTGGTCAACTATGTACATTAATATGCATATCCGATAGCTGTCATAAAACAAGACTAAAGCCACGACACCGGCACTGCTTCCTACGAACCAATTAGATTATGATAACACTCAGCTGTGGAATCGTGTGGTGGCTACGGGGTCCCTTTTTCTTTAGCGACCATTAAATATTGAGCAACACTTAAAGTGCAGCACAAGTGGGCACCCCGCACAGCGTCCCCTCTCCACTCCTTTCGAACATTTCATCACTTTCCTCTCACGACAGGAGGAGGGCGGAAAGCATACTGACTGAGTCAAGTTCTTGGGCCATAAAGTGTAGCGTAGCAAATTTGTTGCTCTTAAGATGCTCATAATCGGTTTTGCCAGGATACTCGTACAACAGACATACACTTACACACACACACACACACACGCAAAGGCACACTCCGAAGGCGAGGAGAGAGTACGGGATAGCGGGCAGGAGAGAGAGGGAGAGAGAAGGAAACGTTTTATGGGCTTAAAGCTGTTTGCCCAAAATTTCACCTAAATTGATTATTATACAGCACGCCAGTCAGGAAGGGAAAACAAGATTGAAATCCAGAGTTCAGGTGAACGAAGATTGGGATACCCTTACCGATCGAGTAATACAAATTCGGTAACATGCATATCCCAAGGGATAGTCCAATGATATGGTGAGAAACCAGAGAAACCTTCTCGTGGACTGAGGTAATGCGTTTGGAGATATCTCAAAATATTGAATCATTCATACCCTTTGTTAGGGTATACAAACACGAGACAGAGCGAGACAGAGAAAGAGAAACTTTGTAAATTTCAACACGTACACAAATCCCATAACAAAGCCTTTTAATGGCTGCCAGGAAAAACTAACAAACCACATTAGCGTTGGCCATGGGAATGGGCAGGATGGAGGAATGCTGAAAGGTTGGGAACAGCAATGGCCATGTCACACAAGAACAGAATAGAACAGACCAGGCCAGGCCACGCCAGGCCAGAGCGAACTTTAACTAAAGTTGCCACGCATATTTGTTGAGATTTGGCACACAAACACACCCACAAACAGAATCCTCATCAAGAGCAGCATCAGCATCAGCAGCAGCAGCAGCAGCAGCAGCAGCAGGAGATGAAGCAACAACAGGAAGACATAACACACATCCTTTGGCACACACGCACACCCCTGAACAGACCGAAGCATACTCCGACAAATCTAATAATAAATCCAAGACACTTAACGCCTTGGCCGCACCAACCATGACCCACAAACTAGCTGAGGGATTGCCCGAATGTGCTATGTGCTGGTAGCGGAAGTTGCGGAAGGAGTCGGAGAGAGCTCCCGGAGAACAGGGAGCCGTTACTGAAGGAAACATTGTCAGAGGACGTAGACAAGGGATGCAAATCGCCGAAAATCAACGAAGCGTCAAGGCGTGCAAAGCGCGTTCCACGCCACAGAAGGGGTCAGGGATACATCTGCCAGAGACAGGGAGAGAGACGAGCGTCCCATCGAAGGACTCGCACTAATGTGCCACAAAATCCATGGCACCCATTTCGGGAGATTTCTTTTCCAGCTTGTTTGTGGCCGCACACTTGGACGCCCATCGGTTCGATTGGCTGCCCCAAGAGTTCTGGTAACAAACAAACAAGGAAGGATAAGCTCGATTGGCACATTGGAAATGGTTATGAATGGTCTAAGTCTTCTTAATTTGTAACTTGTACTGCCGTGTCCTATGGTGCGGAGAGTGCTCAAATAAGTTAATGGAATGATTCCCCTTATTGTAGTGCTGGTAAAGCAAGAGCATTGCCGCTTCGACCACATTCGTGCTTCCCTCCTTCCTTCTATCGCCGTCGATGTTGTCGTCGTCTCTGGATTTTGCGTAATTTAATTGAGCTTGCGGTCAAAACGCCTAGGAATCATGGCAAATTACTTGATTCTGATTTGATTTGCCCAGATAACCACTCAGCTCCCCTTCGCCTCGCTTCGCTTCGCTTCGGTCCTTAGCAACACCTCCTCGCCCTTGTCCTTGGAGAGGGAAAATGATTTCCTTTTGTTTCAAGTGGCTTAGAGGCGGACAAACAGTCTGGCCGAAAGTTTTCCTGTTTTCCGGCTGGCGGTGGCTTCGAATCCTTTTTGCCCCTCTGCCCAATGGATAAATGATTGAACCAGCAGCAAGGATGAACACAATGCCAGCCAGGCTATCCAACAGGGAAATGGACAGGGAATAGGCTCAGCCTTCTGTTGATTGCCCAAAACTAATTTGAATTTTATTGATTGGATTCGCGGCGGCCGGACGACCCATGCCGTCCCTGTCTTGGGCGAAGATGGTGGCCAATGCCAATTCCAGTTCCAATTCTGAAAGCACAATTTTGCCTTGCCTGGGACTTGTGTCTCTGATGTGTCTGTGTGTGATTGTGTGTTGGTGTCGTCCTTCTTCAGAACTTTTTCTTTTCGCTTCCTAGCGAAATTCCCCATCCTAATCCAGCTGGGAAAAGGATTGGCATTGGGTGTCCTTAAATGCGTTTGATCCGCATTTGGGGCTCCTCTTTTAATATGCCAAATTGTCTTTTAATATGATAAACGCATATGCTCATTGAAATCGCATTATCGACGCATCAAAGATTGGGGAAACATCCCATCGAGTGGATGCGGATACCCGCTAAGTAGCTTAAGTCCAATTGACAAATTTTTCCATTCCATTTTTCCGCCCGCTGACAAAAGCCTGTCTGTCATTCCAAGGGATAACCAGGAGGGAGCACCCACACACATACTTGTTGTAGTATGTTAGTAGTTTGTAGACTGTTTGGCCAAGGACTTAGGATAGTTTCGACAGGATTAGCATGTGTTTATGGGCAAGGGAAGGTACAAGTAGATGGGAACCCGAGCGGAGTATGTGTGTATGTATTTACATATGTATGTACATAAATGTATGAGCTTGTGCTTGAGCGGCCACAACTTTTAAAGTCATAAAACTTGTGCTGTTTATTGTAGAATGTTGTATGTTCATACATACATACATATGTCTTACTTTTGGCCTTCAACTTTGTCTTAATTTAATAAGAGCTCATCATTCAGTAGCACACCTATGCAAATGTATTTACATACATATATAGTATGGAACAGACGCAAGTGTGGTGTAATCTGTCTCAGAGTTCTTCTGTTCAAACAAAACCGAGCTTTGCGGCTATAATCTCACGAATAATTACACACGAGAGAGAATGAAATTTGATTAATTCAATATTTGCACTGTACTAAACGGCATGCTATGGCCCGCCTCTCACTCTGTGTGTTGTGTGTTGCGACGTGCCTTGGCAAAAGTTTTCCTCGTCCGCTCTTCCCAGCACTGTGTGAATTTCCATGTTTGTTTAGCTAATAAATTTTCGGAGCAAAAGTAATCAAATAATTGCAGAATATACACAAAAAGCAACAAACTCTGCCAGAATATGTATACATACATATACCTACATATGTACATATACATACATACATATGTACAAGAAGAAACACATGTACATATGTATGTACATGTTTTAGTCTTGTTTTATTGCCATTTTATTTCATAAAATTTACGAGCAGCAAAAGTTTTTCTCTTGTTTCTCCGAACAAACTACACAAAAGAAGTACTACATACCAACTGAGCAGAGGAATCGCGGAGGAGCAGCCCACAGTGGAGCTGGAGAGGATATATGAATGGAGCTCCAAGTGGAATGGAACCATAATAAAGTTGTACAATGGAGTGTATCCGTCAAAAGTAGCGGAAATCATGTATTTTATTTGTTGCCTTGTAACTTAATATTGATGACGATGCTTGAATGTTTATGCCCATAAAAAACCACAATAATCTCAAGCTTCAGTTTTGACAAAACGCGTTTAGACATGGTTGGAGCGGGGATATAGAAGACATCAGTAGGCTGACATTTCCGTCTGCTGATCCGCCGTTTGTTTTTGCTGTTGTGGGGAAATGAAAACAACTTGCATAAACGAATGCGTCGCAAAAAAGAACGAGCTATCGCCACCCAAAATCATCTAGAATCAGCTGATGATGTAACAAACTAGGCAAAGAAGGGCATGGGAGACGAAGGGGCTAAAAACGACGCGATCAAAGTGCAAGTTCAAGTGCCGGTAGAGTCGAGATTCAAATCTAAACTGGCGAACTGCTTGATTTGTTCCATTTTACACACTTCTTTGCCGATCAAACACTTCTTAGCCGATGCACTGCTTTGCCGAACCACAGCTGTACCGATTATCGTTTTCGTTGGCTGCGATTTCGCCGCCAGCTCTGGTGCAATGTGTTGAGGCGCGTCTGTTTGTGTCAAATGGGCGGTCCCAGGCTCGATTCCTGGTGTAGGCTGCGTTGATTCAAGTAAAAAGTTGTAACAATCCTTTTTATCCTTTTTTAAGCCAGTATTTCTTTATTATTCAGGATAATTTGAGTAGTTAGAAGAAGATATCCTTTCCATTTCGCAACTGTCTATTTTAGTGCCCTATTTCGCGTCATTGATTAATGTCCATTCATCCATCTTGATAAATATTTAAATCCTGTACAGGAATACCAACTGGCCCTTCAATTGTGCATTCAATAGATCGCTTTCCAAAAACATGAATGGGCATCAAACAATTGGGAGGCAAACAAACAAACTGTTCGTTTATTATATACTTAAGCTGATTTTTATTACGCATATACTAAAACACGTGTAGATGTACATTTTTGCGGAAAGGATTCGAGCGACTGAAGGGAAGGGCCTCTTCCAATGTGGGCTGTCGCTTGTGTTGTCTGAAATTTCATTTCGGCTTACGTGGAAAGCCTGCCCTGCCCCACAGCACGAAGCATGCATATCGAATTCGCTTTCTTTTCTTACTTTCCTTTTTTTAGGGTTACATTTAGGGTTGGATGGAAAGGGAATGCGGCTGGGGGTGGGGATGGGGATGGGGGCCACCCACATTGTCACTTTTGTGTGGGTTCTACGTGCGGTTGATTGATGGATTCGCTTGTTTACCCGTCAAGCCGCAACAAGAATGTGGAGTGGTGGCTGGGACCCACACGACGAGATTTCGAAATAAGCAATAGTCATCAGTAATCGTGATATATCATATCGTATCCGTGCGGGAACAAGGGCAGGACCACGACGCACGAGCATGAAATGGGTATTTTTTTTTCTTCTCTGCACTCAAAGATTCTTAAAACGTTTCTGCTTCGATTTTATTTTAGTTGATTCAACTCAACTTTATTTCTCTCGTTTTGCGCTCCTTTGTTTTCTGACAGCTGCCATGGGGCATTCACGGAATAAATTTTAAAGTCATCTCCGCCGCGTGTGTGTCTCTCAAGGAACATAGCCACCCAATGGGACATACATAAATCATAGCCAATCATTGGCACAGCAGGCAAGCTCTCGGGGGCAGGAAATTGGCGACAAGACAAAACGCTTCCTGATGGGCTTAAATTTGAGAAGATGAACAATACAAGTATGCCTCAAAATCTGATGCATAAAGCGTGAAAGGAAATGGGGAAAAATGAATGTTACTCGAAAGGGGGGACAGGATGTCGAAGCCGAACGATCAGTAACCAGCAATCCTTGTGGTGCACAAACACAAAATATTACTTGATTTTATTGATGTTAATTTAAACTAAAAATTACATATAAAATTGTTCCATTAAAATGTATTCAAGCTTGAGCCAGAAGCAGCAAGAGAAACTCTTCTGCCATGCAGAATTTTTTCACATACAAAAATCTTGAATAATTTTTGCCCGGACACATTTCACATTCCACATTCCAAGATGATCTAATAAACTTGCTTGAATGTCTGCAAAATCCCATCTCAAGTGGCTTCAGAATCTCCCCTCCTCTCCCTTCCCGTTCTTCTTCGTGCCATTTGTGTGCTGCGTGTTGCTTGACTCTCATTACAATTGCAAAAGGAACGAAGGCAAAAGGCCCCCAAGCCAACGTTCTGCAGGCCAAGAATACGCATTTCATTTGCAGCCCCCTGCCCCCTGGCCCCTGGCCCTCAGCACTCCCACGGAGCACTCTGCCTCGGAGCCACTACTAGGCGAGGAGAAGTCAGAAAAGCCATCTAAAAGTTAATTACAATTGCCTCGGCAGTCAACGCTGCTGCTGCTGCTGCTGCAACTTTAACTGCCGCAACGAGTTCGCATTAAGCCAAAACGAGGCACAAAAAGAACGAAATAGAAGCCAAGAAAGGAAGTCAAAGCTACACCAAACGAGCCAAAAAATACCCTGGAAAGTGTGCAGAGCCAAAGTCTCGTTTCTTGCACATGCTTCCTGGGAATGGGAATGGGAATGGTAATTGTGATGATGGCAATTGAAAGGATTTTGTGTGGCTTATAAAATATATTTAATGGTGAGAATATTTTCCTTGCAAGCAGCAGGCCTAACCGAAGCATTTGAATTCTTGGTATTTGATTTTGTAATTACTTTTAATCCTCTTTGGTAAAAGGTTATTTAGTTTTTCCTCCGATTAGACATCTTTTGGCCTTAGTTCATTATGCCCTTGGCCGAGGGTATACGGAAAAAAAGGCAACCCAACCCCAAAATGAAGTTCAAGCTATAAGCAGTGCCCGGGAGCAGTGGCTGTGCCAGTGCCAGTGCCAGTGTGGCACTGTGGCAATATCTAACTGCTGCAGCTCAGCTTTGAGCTGCTTCTGGTATGGCAGTCTGGCGGCACGGGGACGTATAAATATTAAAAAGAAAATCTGCTACATGGCTACGTGCAGCGCATTTCAACGCAACCTAAGCGACCTCCTAGCCCCAGTGCCACCGCCGTCGCTGCCACTCCTGCTCCCATACACAGATACGCCACCACAAGTACACATAAATAGAGGACACACACAAATACTCACATACACGCAGGGAGAGTGTTAGGGATACAACAGGCAAAGTAGCAAAAAGAGAAGAAAATGAAGTGAAATTTACTTTGACATATTTTTGTGCTTAGCAAAGCAAATACTTTCATTATTTTTGCTGTTGGGCATACAATTTTATCTACCCCCCGCATGCCCTTCGGCCAGTGGCCTTACTGTAACACACACACACACACACAAACACACTCACAGAGTTGCATTTGAGTGGCTCAAAACATTTTGCGGTCCACGCCCACAGTGGAAGCTCAAGCAGCTTGAGTGTAATTAGATGTGCGGCAGTGGAGCGGAGTGGAGTGGCGTGGCGTGGAGTGTGTCTGCTAGCCGGGGATTCCCACTTATAGATGACCAAACGTGAACAGCATTAGCGGCATTTGTGGGAGTTCGGATAGTACAGAGTCCGGGGGCGTGTCATCTCAAAGCCATGCGGCAATTTGTTTTGCTTAAAGCCAGAAATGTGCCCTCTTCATTGAAGGCAGATCCTCAAACTGATTACAGATATGACACGAAAAAGTGACCAAAAAAAAGGAAAAATAATAACAATAGCAAGAATTCGGGCAGCGGGAAGTTTCCAGCTAAGATTTTCGGACGCCATCGATTACTTTCGGTGGGTGGAAACAAAATATAAATATTTACATACATATTGGGAAAATTTTAAAAATATATTAGAAAATAGCAATGGAAAATGGTGGGTTTGTGCCTCTGTCGTACTGATAATTATAGATTTATTTAGTTGGAAAATTATTTAGAAATTAAATGTCCTTAAAGCTTAAATAAACCTTTGTATTCCTGTAAAATATTATTAACAAAATATTTTCCTCTTGTTGTATCTTGTATAATTGCAGAACTCTTAGTGTTGTGCGTCTATGAGGAGAACAGCAAAGTTTTTTTTTTTTTTTTGGGCTCCAACTGCCTGCACACCCTCACACGGACACGGACGGACACAGCGAAAGAGACGGACAGGAGACAGAAGACAGCAGACAGCAGACGGCAGACGGATGTGTGTGTGTGAGCGGCGGTGAGCGGTGAAGCAGAGTCGAGCCGTGGGTGAGACAAGAGAAGAGGCGAGGCTGCGTGTAGGCAGAAGGTGGCAGCAGCTGGACGCTGAACCTGGACAATGGATTGGACTCGGTGGCAACAGGCCAGAGAAGGAGCTGGCAGTAGCAACAGCAGCAGCAGCAGCAAAAGCGGCAACAACAACACCCGGAGTGGCAGCAACGATTGCGATTGTGAGACACGGCACAGCCATCGGCTGTTGCACATTTGATTCGTCGAGTCGAGGCTTCATCAGTAGGTTCAATCAGTGATCAAATCAATCAGACAGATCAGCCAGTCAGTCAGTCAGTCAGTCAGTCAGTCACCCACTCAATCAGTCAATCAGTCGTCAGTCAAGCGCTTGCTTGTCGTTTGTCACACCATAATCTAACGACAACTAATCGACAAACAAACTGCAGAGCTGAACTAAAGTAGCAAGCGATCAAGACATGCCACATTACTGTAAATAAAAACGCAGATACATAAAATAGTCTCATAAAACAAGAACAACCAAACAACTAGAGCAATCAACTAACTAAGACAACAACCAACCAAAAGACCAAAAGAGTGAAGTGTATTTCAGTGTATTTCCACAAAGGAAAGCCAACCATCGAATCGACAGCGGAAGAGAAGAACCTCCAAAAGGTGATAGGGCGGCGCATGCTGCGGGTGGCTCCAGCCACAGTCTGGGGCAGCCAGCCACTAGATACCTAAAGATTGAGACAAATCAGAACAACAACCAGAACCAGAAGCAGAACCAGAACCAGAACAACAGCAACAACAACAGCATAACGCCCCAAACACTGCCAATGCCATTACCATTATCCAGACCAACGTTCGCTCATCATCGTTCGTTTAGATTTGACACAAGTGAGTTTAGATCGAAGCCTATATATCCATTATCCTTGCATACTCTTTCTACGGACATATGTTTATCTATCAATTTAGCATTATATGTATATAAATCTATCATTTAATAGAACTTCTAACTATAGGTATATGAACTGTATATAAATCCTCTACTCTATAAGAACTAGTTTTCATACATCTACAAAAGGGACTATTTTCGAGAGGGAAAGGTGCTACACCTTACTATTTATTGATATGCATTCCATCTGAGACTATTAATATAACAATTGTATATATATTTAGCATAATTTATCATCTCTAATAACAATTAGTTGTCATGCTCGTACATCTACGAGGGGGGAAGGTAAGCGATCGAGGGAAATGGGAACTTTACTCATTGATGATTTTGGAGGATGTTGACAAAGCATTTGCAAAATTTAAACGAAACCTAAAGCAATTATCAGGTGATCAAGACATATATCAAATTGTATTTTTACAACAAAAGTCGGTCCCAGGAAAGCGAAACAAAAAATATTAGTAGCGAGACAGAAAGCGGTGCTTGTTGGTACTGGGTCCCAGTCTCGTCGTGCCCAAGACAAGCAATTTGTTGGTGAAGTACTAGGCATTCCATTTGCTATAATTCGCAAGTGCGAAGGAATCTGGAAACGATTTGCTGGCGGTGCCTCATGCAACATCTTGGTAACTCTGTCTGCGATGTACAAGTTCGGGAATTGCTGCCATTTGAAGCAGTCACGAATGAAAGCGCTTTGCGGGAGGGGAGGGGCGTCCATCAAGGTGGCTCTCATTGAATCAATTAACCGTCAGGACAGCACCCGACACGGCACGGCACGACACGACCCGAACACATACAAACAGTCAGCCCCGTTAGCAATGAGCCAGTTGTCGCCACCTTAACCGGACAACGACCACGATTCGCATACCGACTCGATCCATCAATTAGTTGTGCACTAATTGCGACTAGCAGACCAGACCCCTACACCCTACACCCTACACCCTACACCCTATCCTCTTTCCCCTCTATCCCCTCCATCCACCAACCACTTACTCCCCTCAGGCGGCACCTTAGTTTCCATACGATATTCGCTGTAGATGGTAGCGAGAGCGGAGAGGCGTCGCGGGGCAGGCCACTCCCTCGTGTCCACTCTCCATCACAATCACAATTGCAATCTGCAATCTGACAAATCAAATCTTGTATGCAAAACAGTAACAGCACCGGCAACCGTGGAGGGGCACAGTGGAGCCACGAAGCCACGTCAGGCGCCAAGCAATTTGTACAAACATTTGCACAAACAAAACGCAAGCGTGTGAGGAAAGAGGAAACAGGAACGAAGGAGGAGCGCTGTCCAAACCCACACCCACTCCGGGGTGGTAGGTCGCGTGACCCGCGAGTTTTGCACAATAAACAACGTAATTGCTCATAACGCAGCAACGGGGAAGGAGTGCAGGGGTGGAGGAGCCCTTTGAGCGGTGCTGTCCTGTGAATGACCCACGCTGGGCGACACGAAGCTGGAGCTGGAGCTGGAGCTGCAACTGGAGTCCGCAGAGTGGGAGAGTGACGATAACTAACCGTTTATAGCAATTATACGACCGAGGCTCAGCAGCAGAAGCAGAAGCAGCAGCAGCAGCAGCAGCAGAAGCAGCGACTTGGCAGCGGGACAAGCGGGCAACGCCCCCCGAGAAGTGATTTGTTGTGCGTGTGCCGCCGAGTGTGTTGTAACGGGCAGGAGGGGCAGGTGGTACGAAACAATTAGACCCCCCGGGCGGATATCCACCCGGAAGCGTAGCCAAGACAACCCCAAAAACCCCACCATCCCCCGGCTAGATGTATAAACCGGAAACCCTCACGCGCCGCGGCAGTCTGAGATCCCTGCGCAGCGCTCCCCTTCTGAGCACGGTGCTGGAGAGCACACTCTCGCTGACCCGCATCCATCCGATCGCCTCGCTGGAACTGCCCGGCCTCGACTATGCCATACAATCGCAATCGGCACTGGGCGGCCTTGGCCATCATCGCGAGTTAGGCACCTCACTGCGCAGTGGCATTGCAGCAATTACAGCGGCCAGCGCCTCCGCAGCCGGTGGCATCTCGCAGTCCCAGAGCGCCCTATTGGGGCGCTACGGCCCAAACGCCTCCTTACGCCACAACGAGCGAAAGATTGTCCAACCGAAACGGTAGGTCCGATAAACAAACTACTTACTCACCATCCACCACCTCCATCCTGGTAGTGTCTTAGAAGGGGACTCATGCTAAACATAGAACTACAGCTGGTGGAGTGGTACAGTATGGTAAGAATTATATTAACTTCTTTATTCTTAATGCCTGTTTGCAAAGAAGTGTATGGTGTGTCCATGAATGGTAATTTGTTCAGTATTTAATGGCAGAATGCACAGTCTCAGTGGAGTATAACCTCCTCTTTGACACCTTTCAACCCCCAAGAAATCATTGGACAAATGTATTCAGCTTAGGCTCCAAACGTAGTGTTATTTATTATCTATTATTTAATACAATTAACTGGAGCTGGGGCCATGGCATTGAGCATGTTTATAACCAATCCCGAACGGGAGAGCAGCGCTTGAGATTGCCATCCCAGGGCAGATCCTCGATGCCCGCTTGGGCGGCTATTGCAGCCTTCACGCGACTGGCGAATCGAATGGGCGACTCGTTGGGCTCGCGGGAAATGGGTGGCAGGTACCAGATGTCGCAGCTGAGGCACCAGGAGGAGACCAGCATCAGCATGTAGCGGAACATCGAGTAGCGGGTGCTGTCCCAGTAGGCCTCGCCGTAGCGGCGGTCGTAGCGTATGGCCATCGGGTAGACGACATCGCTGACGGCGAAGCTGCCCTTCTTGAACTGCATTACGGCGGTGTTGTTGATGCACGTGGCCTCGGGGAAGAGCAGAATCGGCGGCTTGTCTGGGCTCTGCGTGTGCTGGCGCAGGGCATCGCCGAGGGCCTCACGCTCGCCGGGCTCACGGCGGTTGAACCACATGTGCGGCGAGACACGCGACAGGGAGCTCTGGAAGACCCCGAGGATGCCGTCGTGCCGCTGCCCGGTCAGCGAGTACTGCACATCGCACATGAGGATGAGCACGTCCAGTGGATTGGTGTGGTTGCACACGCAGATGCCCTTGGTGGGGCGATGCTCGAGATTGTGGTAGCGTCGCATTATCGGCACAAAGCTCGCGGTCATGCAGAGGCACTGGCGCAGCAGCCACTTGCCAACACGTTGGTTGCACCTCAATTTGCACAGCAGACCAATCAGTCCCGTAGTGGCGGGGACCAACAGCAGGCAGCTCAGACACGTCGCCGTCCGCAGGGGCGCCAACAGTGTGTAGCGAAAGAGCAGTCCCAGCAGCCAGACCACTCTCAGCCGCCAGCTGAGGAGCCCTATATGCACGGACAGGTCACGGGTCAGCAGATTCCACTCACCCGCTGGCAAGGGGGCGGACACAAATCGCGTCGTCACATCGTCCTCCAACACCAGAGCCATGCCCTCGGATATCATGTCACAGCACTGCTCCATCTGCTGGCACAGCTGACTCTTCGCCGGCGTCTGCATCTGTTTGTTTCTTCTTTGGCGTACATTTTTCTGCTTCTGCTTCTGCTGCTCCGCGACCCTTGGGTTCAGTGTCCAGCCGTCGCCGAGGCTCTTCAGCTCCTCGCGCTCGTTGGCTCGCCGCAGCTCCTGCAGGTGGCGCGAGCCCCAGCCGAAGAGTCGCTCGAGCAGGGCCAGGTACGCGTTTTGCAATGACACCAAGCCGAAGGTGAAGATGAGGCCATAGATCAACAGTGCCAGCCACATGGTAGAGTTTTCTGTAAGGGGTTTAATCGATGACTGAATGAGCAATGACAGCTAAGTGTTGTATTTGTCTGTTCAGTGTTGGAAACACATACAGCTAAAGTGTTGGAAAGTGTTTGAGCTCTTTCTTGAAAGCAAAAACCTTTGTATTCCCTTTCAAAATTATATTTTCTCCCCACAAATTTCCCAATTAAAGTCACTAATTCAATTTGGCGTCGACTTTTTGGGCTTTTGCCTCGCTCCCTCACACTCTGGTTATTGCTGTCCTCTTTGTTAAGCGCCCAAAAGACTTTTGATTTATTTAGCCAAAGGAAATAAAAATGAAAAAACAAAAAGGGAAAGGCAAGGCAAGGCAGAAAAGGAGAAGAAAACTTTGCCGTCTTCTTTGCCGAGCACTGCTTTTGGATGGGTTTGCATGGGTATGGGTTCTGTTTCGGCTTTTTTGTTTTTTCATATGGCAATAATTCAATTATGCCATAACAAGGCCGCAAAATGTTGTGCCACAGGCTCTCCCCCCCCCCCGCCAATCCGAGCAGCAGGAGCGGGGAGTTCTCTGACCCAAAATCACTTAAAAACCACAAAAACTTCTGGCTTTGTTAATTCGTTAATTAAATGGGCCTGGCTGACTCCCGATGACAGCTTGTAAACAGAAGAGCTTCGAATTTTGGGGCACCCAAAAATACAAAAAGTTCAACTTTAAGGATTACGCAATGAACGATGATGATGAGTCTCAAAAGGGCGGAGGAAGAGGACATCCATGGGCATCCCTTAAGCCGTCTTTCCTTCCATTGATTACATTGGGTGGCAACAATCTTTGCTTATCAAATGCAAACAACCTCAGACAGGCGAATGTCGAACGGTGAACGGTGAACGCTGAACGGGAATGGCAACGGCAACGGCAACGACAACTCATTTAGGCTCAGGCCCAGGCCCCCTTAATTAGCATAGAATGTGTTTTAAAACGCCACTTGAGCTAAACATTCAAAACACCTACAGGGTAGCCCCGCCCATCCACCCATCCGCCCATCCACCTGACTGTGCAGTGTACGGTGTATAACCCACACAGTACTCTCTTCTGTGCATCCTCCTTCTCCTTCTCCGCCCATTGCCATCGCCATCGCCGACCCATCAACGACTTTTCCACTTGCGAGCGACAACGACCTTAGGCGCTTGCGGCTGAGTCTGCGGAGACGCCTCCGCCTGTCTCTGTCTCTGTCTGTGTGTGTCTCTCTGTCTCTCTGTCTGTCTGACTGTGTCTGTGTGGCACAGTTGGGCAAGCCGGACAGATTTAGATACTCTAAAGAACGGCGAAAGAATAACGGCAGTGCCATTCGCTATTCAGTTTTGGGCGGGTTTCCCTTTTGGGCAGTGTGCAGATGCCAAATCGAAGAAAGTTACCGATGGAATTTATGGTGTTTTGGAGGCATACAATTGGATTGTGGAGTTGAGAATGGAATACAGGTGCGCTTATTGGGCAAGGGATAAGCAAATGACCCTAAACATGGATGGACTAGTGTATATTTCGTGTCGGTGTCTGTGTCGCTGTTGTTGCCTTTGCTGCTGCTTTTGCTGGAATCTCCCTGGTGTCGGCGGCGGCAGCACGTGACGCTCGAGTGTTGGGATAAGCATTTCCGCTCTTCAGACGTAACACGAAAAAAGCGACCTCTTCCCCACGCACCACTCCCAGTGACAAAGCGCCTGTCGTGTAGGGGGGATGGCGGTGTGTGGGGCGTGGGGTGTGGGCTACGGGTTGTGGGTAGGTAAATGAGGAAGCACAAAATGAAATTGTGACGCTCACGCTGTGGCACGCCCCCACGTGACGATGCTCTGGCAGTACTACTACGACGGGTACGGGTACGCCCACCTGCCATTCAAAAGTAATTTAGCGTTTAAAAAACATTTTTCTGCCTGACTTTTAAAAAAGTTGCGCGTAATGCGAGCTGCGTGTGTGTGTGTGTGTGTGTGTGTGTGTGCGCTCAACACTCACCTGCTTGACGCCGACACGTTCCGTAGTCGATGTCGATGTCGATGTCGTTGTCGCTGTCGTCGTCTGTCTGATCCACCTGATTGTATTATGGCCCCACCACCGCCATGCACAGACTCGCAAAATCGCTTCCAGCTACCGGGAACTTTTGTTTATTGACTCTGACGTTCCACCGACCGGCTACGTGCGGGGTTAGCTCAACTGACTCACTCCTCCCCTATAATGTGAGGGGGTTGACTACTGCGGTTAAGCAAAATCGCGCACAGATCAGAGACTTAGAGGGAACTTGGGAATGTTACTCGATGCTGGGATAAAGTATAGCACGAAATGTATAATGCTATTTGTACTAGTTAAATATGTGACGGAATGGCAGTTAGATAGCAGAATGGGTGACCGAGTTACACAATTCAATTGAAAAACGAGGAGTGCTGGAAAACTACACAACGATAACATGGTTCCATTACCATAATCGATTCAGTCAAGTGAAACTGGTATACCATTTAGTCTAAAGAGCAAGGCACATATTTCCCTTCTGATGCCATAAAATATTCATACAAATTATTACGCTCTTTATATGTATGTATGCCCGAGAGACCTTTTTTTGTGGGACAATCTCTTAAGCAAAGCCATTCCCAAGACATTAGCAGCATTTTTCGGGGTAATTATTTTCATAAGTTTTTAGGAACAACAACAGCAAAGAAAAACGAATAATTTCCTTGTGATTTTTATCCCTTTTCCGTCTGCGTCTCCGTCTCCGAATCCATCCCCCACTCCCCCGCCGAGTTAATTAAAAAAGTGTTTCCATTTGGCTTTGACCCTCAGCGGGCAGTGGACTCAAATGGTGCTACGGCTGCTGCTGCTGCTGCCACGGCGCGACATAAATCCCTTTGACACTCGATGGCATCTCCCACATTGGCCCCGATCCCAGAGCCCTCGCTCGTAATTGGTTTATGCCATTTACTTGGCTTGTTTACCCACAGCCAACATTTGCATAATGGGAATGAACCAGAACCAGAAACAGAAACAGAGCCCAGCACCAGCAGCAGCAGCAGCAGAAGGACCAGTACCAGGACGAGTACTACCCAGAAACGGGGAATCAAAAACAAGAAATGTGATTTATAATTTTTTTACTTTTTGTTTTTGCTTGCGGAGCATTTTAATTAGCCTGAGACCCAGCCAGGGCCCCGGAAAGGAGATCAGTGCTGGGGGCAGAAGCAGCGACAGCGACAGGGGCAGGGGCAGGGCAGAGCGTCGACCCATTGCCTAATTATGTGAGGGGAGGGGTGTAGGGGCGGTGGACAATGGCAGGATGCTGCTTGGTGGTTCCTGGGGTTTTTTGGTGTCATCAAGTCATTATTTAATATAAGTCCGCTTTGATAAATTATTTCCTGTTTTGATGGACGCTACGTGACGAAAGTTGTCAGACCAAGGAAGTGGCCAAAGAGGGCTGGGGACAATAAAGCGATGGATGGTAGGTGGGGAGGGCAAAGCGTTTTTGATTTGCGGACACGTTAAGGAGTTTACCATCCATTCATTTATCCATGCGGCAACCATTCACTGGCCCCTTCGCTGTGGGATTACTTGCGCTGTCGGTTAGTTCTCGCTGTGCGTTTATTTGCGGCAATTAATCAATTTGGCCAACGCGGTTTTTCTTGAATAAGTGATAAAGATTTATCACTTATCCCCAGACCATACCCACAGTCCTTAGTAGACATCTAAGGACCCCTCTTAAAGCGCATTTAATTCTACATAGAGAGGCAGATAGAGAGCGTGGATAGAGTTGAAAGCCGAGTGCCGACGGAGCACTCAACGTTCATTGAACCAAACATTTTGACTTTTGCGTCTGAACGCACATGAAAAGCTCTTGCAAAATGTACGAATTGAGTGCGCCAGAGCAGGGTGGGGGCATTGCATGGGCCATCGGTATTTATTTTTTGACTAAGAACCGACAAAACTGCTGTCGTACTTGTAATAAGCAGAGTCCCCATCGAATTCCGACATGCCCTAAGATCAAACATCAGAGAAACATCCGCAGAGAAACAGAGGAAAGTCGGAACAAGGAAACAGGGAATGAAGACATTTGAACAGTAGCAGAATATTATAGGCTGACGGATAGCATCTGTCGCTTTTGTGCCTTTTCCCCTACGACACTCTAATTCTATCCTCGTTTATATTTTGTTGGCAAAAGCCAAGCGACTCGCGGACAGTGTAAAGAGCATTCAAAGCTACAAGCGCTGAAATATTTCAACATAAATCTTTAAAGAATGTTAACGCCAGCAGCACGGGATATACATACAAACATAGTGCTGCCCTGTCCGCCCACTCTCTGTTCTCTGTTCTGGATGAATTTTTCGACCTTTTTTCCACCACACCACCCCATCACCCCATCACCCTGCCCCCTCGCCACCCTCACCCAAGCTGCAGCATGATGCAGCAGAGGGTCAATGCACCCGCCCCAGGGTCTGGCTGTACGAATGGGAGGAGAATGGAGATGGAGAGATGGAGCCAGTCAGACGACTCTGCTCGACGATGTTTACGTTTTGAGCCGCGGCATTTTCGGGGCTTGTCAACGCGCCGTCCTGGAGGAGGTCCTGCCAACTTATTACTGAACATTTCTGTGCCTCCAAAACTGAGGCCGCCACTGAAGCCCGAACATTTTCTTAGGTGCAAAGAGTTGCACTTTGCTGCTTGCTGTTGGAGTAGCAGCACCCCACGCCACCCTCTGTATGCAGTCGATGGGCTGGACTGCGTTTCAGGGTGATGCAGCAGCAGCAGCAGCAGCAGCCGGTGGGATGGGTGGATGGGTGTTCCAGTGGCTGGTTGCTTCGGTCGGGTGTGGTTGGATGGTCGGATTGTGGGCTCCCTCGGTTGGTTTGTTGCCGTGTTAAGTGAAGTGTAGGCGCAAAGGCGAAACACGCGAAACTTGTCGGTGCAATGTAATAAATTTCGAAAAACGTCCAAACCCTGGGCTATAACGAATGGCTTGCCCAATGCACATGGACAGCAGCAGAGCAGCACCACCAACTGATGGTGGCCCTGCCACTGCCACTGGCAGTGCACCCACAAACCACTCCATGCCAGGCCACGCCACGCCACGCCACTCCGCCATCTCCTGCCTTGTTAGGCCGCTGCAATAAGTCTTTTATGGCTTAGAGTTGGATGGTTGGATGGTTCCTTCACTGGAGCTCGACCTGGAGCAGCAAAAACTTTTATCATTAAAGTTGAAAGGTAAAATTCGACCATAAAAAAAAGCGAAAACAAAAACAATAGGGAACAAAACTTGAGAAACGTGACTCACGAAATCCGCTCACGTGACTTAGTCTATAAACTGGGCGGAAGTTTTTTACAAGAAAATATTCCCAGTGTCCATTCCCTCCACGGTGCCATGGGGTCACTTCTTTTTCACTTTGCCATTTTTCTACATCGTCTCTGCATATGTTTTATGCCCCTCGCTGCAGTTCAACAAATCTTTACGGGTTTTCTGCTGTAATACTTTGCTTCAGTATTGGTTATAGCTCTGTAAAACTTTGGTGTTTTTAATGGAGACGAAACGGGCAGAACTTAGTGCAAATTTGTCACGAAAGTGTAGGAAATATTCCCCCAAAAACATTGCTTAAAAAAAAGGCTTTCATCTCCCACAATCTATTCCGATTTATTTGTAATTCTCAAGACTGACAGACTTAGTTCAACTTTTGGCACTTTTGGTCTTTAAATCTTTAATTAAGCAACTTAGGTACTCAATTCCCTCAATCTGCCACCATCTAAAATCTCTTTCTTTGCTCCTTCAAATCCTTTTATTTGATTTACCCACAATTTAACACCCACCTAGCCAGCAATTTTAATCGCTCACACTTGCTCACCATTGAATATGAATACACTCAAATCTAAGCACCTCTTTTCTGTAAAACATTCAGGTAACTGAACTCTCGTTTACCCTTCACCCTTCACCCTCCACCCTCCTCTAACCTCATCATCAGTGCAGAGCCCAGGCACATCCACCCACCACATCACCCACTTTATTTCATTTCCTGCCATTTGCAAATTTTCCATTTCGGCTGAGCTTCAACTGCACATTTATTGATTTTGAATGCAATATTTTTGGCTTGAGGGGTCGCCAGGGGTCTGGATGAGATCGCTCTATGCAAAAATGTTTTGTGTGCTCTCTCGTGTTTTTGCTCTTTTTTTGGCAACTATTTGTTCTGTTGTTGGGCAATTTGTTAATTGTATTTCATATGCAAGCGTTGCATGCAAATATTCGCAGAAGAATGTGCCTGTGGAAGGGGCAATCGGGGGCCAGCCCATGGATGGAATCAGCGTACCAATAAATTGAAACATAAATGGAAATGAACTTAAATATGCATGGCATGTAAATACAGGAAGTCAATGCCTTCAAGGGTCCTCCGCACCCTCAGCAACACTCTCTCCTAGTGGGTACTCATCGTCCTTTATTCTATTAAATATTTTTGCATAGTTGCCAGCCTTGAGCCAGTTTTTCCCTTGTACTCGTATTGATTTCCCCCCTCTGCCAGCGACATTTTCTCCTTGTTATCATTAAACGGGAGTCCTCGTTGGAGAGCACGCAAATAAAGAACTTTAACTGGACTTTGAGCTGGTACAATTTTGAGGAAATCTTTTAGCACACATCTCTGGCAGTGCCTCCATTAGCTTGACATTCTGCTGGACCAGCTTAAAGCTTGGATTTTCATTTCGCAAATCTTTCCCATCGAAGCTCTCTTTACCAGAGCACCCTCTGCCTCTTTCCCTGTCTCTGCTTCTGCCCCCCTGGCTATGCAAATTCAAATTTCTCGTCAAAATATTACTTGCAAAGTAAACGCGTGTAACTCGGCACCGACTACAGCAGGCACCAGTTGGAGATGGCAGCATGGAGAAGAAAGAACTGAGAAGGGAGTCCCGAAGCCCACAAAATGGGAAAGGCGAAAGAAAAACCAAACAAAAGTACACAGAAAAGCTGAGTAGTAGAAGTAGAAGAAAGGCAACTCTGCAGGGGGAAAAAAACGATGCACGATGAAAATAAATGCCTGCTACACAGGTCGAATTTCTTGATACACTCTGGTAGATTCATTGCTCTGCTGCTCGTTGGATCTTTTTTTGTTAAATTTAAATTATTTATTTGCATGTGTAACGTGCATGTGTTTGATTCCACGGTTTTAAGTACGTTTTGGGGCATAGTCCCTCTGTTGATGGAATTTGGTTTATGCAACAATTTAAAAAGTGTTTAAGGTTCTATCCCATGAGCAGCATGACATATTCGTTCGATCTGGGGCATGGCAGGAATCTGGTTACCCTCTGCAAAGTGCATCAAAATATACGTACGAGTACAACTGCAAATATTTTCTTATGCTGCTTGTACGAAATGTAAGCATGCAAATACCCTAGTCTACAGACACACACACACACTTGTAGACACACACACCACTTAGACACTGATGCACGGACTGACATGCATAACTTTTCCCTGACAAAATGCGGCTGCAGTTGCAGACAAGAGAGAAAATAATGGAAAAGAAGGAGAAGCAGCAGCAGCAGCAGCATTGAAGGAGAGACAGTTGCGTGACGACGAGGGATGTTTGAATAGTAAGTTGTTCCAAAACTAACTCTAAATCAAACTCTCTATCGCTCTTCCACTGTCTTCCGCTCCCTTTGGGGCTCGTGGTGTTCGAAATTCGTTGACAGTTTTTGCAGCATACTTTTTGGGACTGCATTTCTGCTGCTAAAACTTTTCTGTACAGCCTCGCAGTTATTTATTCTTTATTTTATATTTCTCGCTTTGTGAAGAAATATTAATAACAAAAGAAGAATTTAAACTTTCAATGAAGAATTCGCCACTCTCTCCCCCTCCCTTCTCTTTCCACCATTCGACATGTGTGTGCCTGTGCAGAGTGTAGTCTGGCAAACAAATACAGAAATTGCTGCCTCTGTTTGTGCCCCGAACAAAACTCACTCGCACCGACAGGCAGACAGACGGACACATCTCACTTCTGCCAGTACAAAAAAGCATCAAAAGGAAAACCAAAACAGAGAGAGAGAGGCAGCAACATTAGCATAAATGCCTAGCGAAATGGATGAGGGGAAGTCATCATCTTTGCACTTTGTTCTTTGTATTATTTTACTGCAACATTTATGCAGAGTCAAAACTTGGTAATGCATCAGAAGTTTACACAGCAAAAGGTGATGGTCATCTCAATGAAAACATCGCCTAGTCCAGTCACAATCTCAAAACTTTGGAATAGTCTTTGAACTTGCGCATTTGTAATCGTATTATTTTCATACTCACGCACCATTAAAACTTTATTTTCCAATCAACATCTCACCATACTCGCAATTTACAAACTAAGCGCTGGGGTCTCCAATCAGAAAATCTTCCATTGATAAACGTCGAAGCATTGAACTTTCCAATGTGCTTCCTGCCTTTCCATCCGTCCCCCACCAACAGTTTGGCACTTTGTCCAGCGGTCAGTCCGTGCATCAAAGCGGTGGGCGTCACTCGACGACGGGTCATAGCAGTCATGAATATTGAATGGCCACGAATTGAATGAACGACACTACCTTGTGCTCTAATCCATCAAAGGCAAAAATAATTGGACATAGATGTCCAAACGATGACGGCGGCGGCCAAATTGGGCTCCGCTGTTGCGTTCCCATTATTTACGCTTCAATATTTAAATCTCACAAGTCTCCACCTCCTCCTGTTCGGGTTGTCTGTGTTGTGTGTCGCTTGTTTTTCGCCAATGAAACCCGAAAGGAGCAGGATAATTTCTGCAGGCCTGAGTGTCCTGACATATAGTTAACAGTTTCCCGGCCGCAGTTTTTTATTTTTTCAGTGGGCACAGTACGTACGGAGTATATTAAAATTGAGTTTTAAATAAGAGCTGTTCGTTCGCTTTTGAAAGAGAGAGGGAAGGAAGGCTTTTCCGATTTATCGCCCACGGGAAAAACATGTACACACATACGAGTATACATCCACAATGCGGTCTCTCTCTGTCTCTGTCTCTGTGTCTCTCTGTTTTTCGCACACAAAGAGGAGACTTAAGCTCTGGGCTCTGGCTGAATCGATCGATCCGGTAGCATTGCACATTTCATAATATCCTGCTGGGATTTTTAATATCGCAATGGCTTTCACTTGTTTACCGCTTTATGCAAATTTCATTGTGAGTCAGACACAAGCTGAGCTGCTTCTCGTGGCTTTCCCCCCTGTCGCTCGCCATCCTTCCCCCTTTGAGCACTTTGATTTGTGTGTGCCACACACATTCTGTCGATATACATGGTAGATATATAACTTCATACATGATTGTCTTTGGGAGTTGGCAATTTATTTACTCTTGTCCATTGCTCGTGTGTCCTTTGGCAATAAAATAAACATATGAAGAGAATTAAAATATTAAAACTCAACTTCAAGACTTCAAGGAGGAGTGTAGTGAAGTGTAGTAAAGTGAAGTGGCGGGAAGTGGAGTGTCGAGAGTGTGGGCATAAATCAATGGAATATGGAATATGTTTTGCCAGATATCTGCCATTTCAATGGCTGCTTTAGCTTGCAACATTTTCGCCTAAAGACATTGAACTCAACTCTTGTTGAGGCATACAAAGCTGTTCACTGCTTTACTCATACGCAGGAAGGGCGACAGCGGCTCTCACAATATTACGCATACGCACGGGCAGCAGTTTGCTTCAATTGCGCAGCCCACGGCTGAAGGGCGGGCAACAATGGAAATTAATTATACACCTATATGAATATTGAATAAACTCGTAATTTACCCGAGAGGCAGGGAAAAGACAGGGATCGAAACGCACGACGAGGTCATGGGTTCTTCAAGGGAACTGCACTGCACCGCAATGAATGCAATATGGAAAGCTAACAATTAAGGAAATTATCAAACAAAATTGAGTATGGAATGTTCGAGCACAAGTGCACAAGTGGGGCTCGACTGCTGGAAGGAAAATTACGGTAATACCTCTAAAATCCATTTGAATAATGCATAAAATTTCACTCTAAGAAACGAAATGATTACATCTATGGTATGTTTGTGCATATGCGAAGGAGTACGAGGTGGGGCAATCGATTATTTGATTGCTCAATCAATTAAAACCAATCGAAGACAGGACAGTTGTGAATGCGAGTGCTCCTCGAACTTCTAAGCTGGGAAATAAACAAGCCAAGGAATGTGCTGTGTCCTGCAAGATAATGGTTCGCAGAATGCCTGCTGTGGGGCGGAAGTTATTATATTACCAACCATACGAATAATTATGGGTTAAGTCGACTGTTGTTATTGATGGACAAACCAGGTATAACCTTCGCACGGAGTTGTTAGTGTGCGGATTGATTTTGATGAAATGTGCTAGAATTAATTAGACGTTTACTGGGATATTAAACAGCATTTCATTGGAATAATTATTTCTAAAACTAAAAACAGTTTTATATATTCGAAATGAAGTTGAAGGATCGTTTATGTGATAGTTATGCCTATCAATTATGTATGGTGCCCCGATTGCCAGTCAGCCTCTAATCGCTTTGCGAATCGGTCAATCAAATATGCGAAATTCATACGGCAAGCGATGGGGCTCCACCGCAGAGTCGCCCCCGCCATTCTCATCCCATCTTACTGTCGCTGGTTATTCACCATATAACTCGCCGCTTGCCACTCTCTCCGGTTTCCCATCATTGCCTGGGCCTGGCCCATCTTCTTTGGCCTGCACTTAAGTCCGAAGCCCACCCAAATTGGCCCATTCAGGTGCCCGCCCAGCACTCAAAAGCTTACCCAGGTGCAGCTCCACACACACACACACATAAACATACACAGTGATGTGTATACACATAGCTAAGGCCATGGATATACCTCCCAGCTACATATATAGAAGCCTCCATCAGATCCTGCTGCTCCTCTGGCGCTCCACCATCGCACTGGGAAAGTGTAATTAAATATCCATTTAGTGTACATAACGTTTCCTTTTGGCCAGGCCAACACACAGAGAGAGGCGGAGTGGGAGACGGGAGACTGCGGCTGAGCTGGGTAGACACATTACCAACTTTTCAAAAAAGAGAGAAAAAAGTAAAACCCTTAAGAAATAGACAGAGAGGCAGGGAGGCAGGGTGACAGCGGCCGAGGATGGGACAGAGTACGTACGTATGGCAAAAGAAAAGCTAGGAAAACACGAACCGCTTAGCCGGGTCTGAGGCAGAAGTTTAAAGAGCTGCTTATGTCTAAATTAATTTAAAAAGTTCGTTCACTTGAAAAATCGCGCTGGTGCACCATGGTGCTGGTCCCGCTTTGCTCTGCTCTGCTCCAGGGGAGGCACTGCTGCCATTTGAGAATCTGAGAGGCATCCTCTTGTCGTCCATTTGTGGCCGCTCGAGAGTTGCCCGCGGCGCGGGGGCATCCCAGCTCTCGATGGAGGAGAGCACGAGAAGCACGAGCTTCTGCTGGTGTCCCTGGTGTTCACTCGTTTATTAAAGATTATGCTTATAATGACGACGACAATGACGACGACAAGCAGGAGATGAGGAAGAAGAAATGGGCATTCCACCTCCGTAATTTCCCCCAATTTCCCCTCATTTCCCGCCCCGACATTTCGCTCCAGCTTCAGTCCATCTCCTGGATGATGATGATGCTGCTATTTTCCGACATCTTTCTTTTGCTTTTCTGCAAACATTTTTCTTTAGTCGCTGTCCACTGTCTGCTTATTCGCGCTGCTCTTTATTTTATTTCATTTTCATGCTCTCTCCACTCATTTTCCTTCTCCTTTTTTCCTTTTTATTCTCCTATTCCCCGCTTGGGGCTTGTTCTTAGTGCCAAGTTCTGGACTCTTCTGACAGAAGTCCACAGCGGGCCGGGACTCCCGGCTTTGGAACTTCTTTTGGGTTGAAGTGTGACATGATTTGTGTCGAGCAGTGCTCTACATCTCTACAGCTCTTCACCCTACCCCAATCTCTTCCACTTGTGGTGACCATGTCAGCTTAGCCCCCAGAGGGTTTTCCAGAGCGGGTACAGTGTAACGTGGCAATATTCTCCCTTCCTGAAAGTTCAGTTTTTAAGTGATCGGGGATCGGCGGGAAGGAGAAGAGAACTATGTGTGGGATAAATAAATGCAACTCGGGGAATACTTTCGGGCAGGTTAAGAATTACAAATAGTTCTTTGACAATTGTCCTTTTTGCTGTTTCCTTTTACCAACCCAAACTTTGTGGAGTCTCTCTACTCTTTTTACATTTTTACTTGCGCTTACTTTTCCACATCAGTGTACAGGGGACACAAATCTGATGTGACCCATATAGATGCACACATACGAGTATGTGGGTTAGAGTTTCTGCTGGGGCTCACAAGGATATAGGACATGGGGTCTTTGGCGACTCCCCGCCATTTGACAGAATTCGTGCCACTGTCGTTGCCGTTGCCGTTGCCGTTGCCGTCATCATCATCATTGTCAGCGTCAGAGTCGTCAGCGTCGACGGCGGCCAAATGACTTGTCCATTGTATGTTTTGGCACAAAACCTTTGCGGTGAGAGGTGGTGGCCGTATGCCATTGTGTGGCCCTGCAGGACCGCAGTCGCAGTCGCAGCCGCACCCGTACCCGTACCCGTACCCCTTCTACGGAACGGACCGTCCATTTGTTCTTCTCTCTGTTTCATTTCTATGTCATTTCCGTTGGCTTTCTTCCTCGCTGCTCCTCCCCATTGCCTGCTGCCCACTGCTGCCTCTGCTGCTGTTGGCATTTCACAGCTAATTTCAACGAGAAATTTTTGGATCGTGAGATTAGGGCGGTCGCCAGGGGGCTCTCTGGTACTGGAACGCTGCAGGGACTGCGGGTATGGAACTGGAACTGGGGCTGGATCTGGATCTGGGTCTTGCATGGGCATGGGGCTAGGCAGGACAACCATAAGTCATCCGACCGCTTGCCAGAGTGCGCTTATGCAAATTTGTGCCAGCTGACAAATGGGACAGCATTTGCACAAAGCCAAAGGAGACTGAGGAGTGAGGAGCACGCAGAGTGAGGATTTGAGGTGGGGTATTTCGGGAGCTGTTCCCGCTCCTGGTTCACGCTCTGGCGGGGGCGCTGGGGCGTGTCTATATAAATGTCATTTGCGTCTGTAGATGTGGATGTGGAGGAGGCAGGAGGCAGGAGGCAGTGGCCAGGAGGAGGCTTGCCGGCCGACCGGCCTCTCGCTTAGCCTGACATGATGATGATAAAGTGCACATTAAAAAATATTTGCAATTGCCTTTTTTCGTTGTTTTCTTGTGTCTTGCTTCTTGTTGTTTGTTTCTTTGTTGAACAGTTCGGTTGGTCGTCGGGCTGTTTCGTTGGAGTTTTCGCCACTTGGAATTATTTATGTGTCGAGTGCGTTGTGAATTTTTAAACTATGGCCAAAGGCATCCGAAGCTGCGCAAGGATAACTGACAACAGAAAAATAAGTAGTTGCAGATGCCTACATCTGCACCGCGAGAAAAAATGCCCTGAGAATCGAATAGTTACATTGAAAAACCCGTGGAAATTGTGAAAACATTAATATTAAAATGAACATATTTGATTTCAATCAATTTTAAGCTTATCATAAATATTTAATTTCATTATGTCTTGCATTTATTTTGCGAATATAACTAGCTACGATTTTTTCTTGGTACACAATCTGTACATAAACTCTGTATATACACAACTGGACATAACCAGCTGGTTACATTTTCTGAGAATTTAATTTTAATAAGACATACAACAAATAAAAATGAAACGAGAAGATTAAGGACTAGATATAATGCAACGTAAATGGAGGTGGCATTGAGAAACAGGCCCCACATTTAGTATCAATCAAAGCGAATAAGGGTCGCATTAGAAGAGGATAACGATGAAGCAACCCAAGGGAATGCAAAGTATCAGCAAGAATGCCACAGACGAAACAGAAGCCGACAATTAGTATCACTTTGGTGGGTAGAAAATCAATAAGAAACAAAACAAAAAAACCGAAAAAGTGACAGAGAAATCTGCAGCCGTTTGTGGCTGCTTCTTCGTGGTCTTCTGTTGGGTTTCCTGTTGGTGGGAAGGGGAAGCACTCAAACCAGAGCCTCAGATCGCTTAGCCCCGCTTTGTGGCAGCCTTCGGCCTCGTTCCTCGCTCCTCGTGGCCGCTGTGGGAGTGCGAGTATATAATCATTATTACACATTATTATATAATATAATGCCTGCCGCATATAATTCACACTTGCACGCAGACAGGCATAGCGACACAGCAACAGCACACACACGTGGCACGCCCCTGCCACAGCATCAGTCGCTGCCTCTTATCAACATGCTGCAAGCCGCACAAATGAAGTCTTCTCTTTTAATTTTTTTCTCCATCTCTTTCACTCTGCCCCGGACACGGACTCTCGTTCAGTCTCGCTTCTCTGTGGCCCACACACGCACATAAAATTATTTTCTTCATATAATAAGTGCAATAACTTTCATGTGTCGCATATTTGGAGCGAGAGTGTGCGTGAAACAGTACAAGAGCACAGGGAGGGACGACGAGTAAGAAGAGTCGAAGAGCGGGCAGCTCTAAGGAAAAGAGAAAGCTAAGCAGGAGGGTGAATAGTAGGGGAAAGCATCGTACATTGCCAGCACATTCCTCTGCGACAAATCAGGGAAAAAAGCGTGTCCACTTTCGGCACACAGCAGACAATGTGGAATGTTGCGTGAAGAGCTCACAGGATCTACTGTCTAACGATCGCAGTCGATCAGTTGAAGATTTTTTGATAGATCCAGATCATTCATTTATTAAAAAAGTAATTTTCAGTGTAAATTTGTTAACGTTTGAAGCAACCCTCTCTGGGTAGCTTTCCACACTTTATAAAACTCTGGCAATGTGCGTGCATGTCTGTGTGTCATGTGCAGCCTTAAGTGGTATTGAGTGCGGAGTGCGTTGTCCTCATTGGAAGCGCAGATCCGCAAATCCCGCAAAGAAAACACAAAATTCCCTTCAAAATGGGTGAACGAGTGTGGTGTCTCTAGAGCCATCAACTGGTTGGGAAATCCCTAAAGTTTGTCACATGAGAAGTGTCAGCAATAAGTGGGCAATCACTCGCTACCGCAGAGGCACAGGGTAACCAGCGCAACACTGCCACAACCACAAACTGGGACAAGGTAGGCAGCCAAGCACACAAGTGCAGCGGTCAAGAGGCGGTGCTGTTAGATTGGCAGGTTGTGAGCTCCAATTAACAGAAAACAATGACTAACAAACTGAACAAAAAAAAACTCCAGCTGCAGCAATTGAAAACCATAAGGAAAATTGCAAAATACACACGACAGGCGACCCAAACAAGAGTCTAATAAAGGACATGCATAACGCTCCCTTGGCAATGAGAAAGTATTCTGAAAGTACATCAAATATGCTAATGATGGGCCACCCCATTCCTTAACCGATGCATGGATACAATATAAGCGTCAGCTTGCGGTACGAGTACTTACCTGTAACCATTCACAGCCAGAGGACACAGTGCGTAACGGCATAAAGGACTATAGAGTACATCCGAATGCATACATATGTACATATGTATATATGTATGCTTACATGTGTATTTTCGTATACTTATATACTCTGGCCATTATTCGAAATGCATTTTGCGGTCGTTGCTTGTTCGTTCGTTCGTTGGATGGATGGATGGATGGATGGAAAATGGAAAACGGAATTATGCGCAATTATTTTGGCATTGGCATTTTCCAACCTCTGCGCTGACCTCTCCATCTGCAGCCCGAGCTCGAGTTGTTTCCATGCAATTTAAGCGGCTCAGCAGGGGGGCTGGGCTTTGGTGGGCTTTGGGGACAGCAACAGCAATTACAGGGCAACAAGAAGGCAATCTTGAAGGACTAGCCGCAACAAAAGACAAGCGACAAACGACAATATAAAGCACAAGAGTAAATTGTGGCAGGCCAATTAAGTGGGACCCCCCGCAAATGGACAGGCAGGACCAACCCTCCCTCTCGCTCTCCCTCTCCCTCTCCCGCTGTGTTGCCAACAACAGGAAGAGATTTGAATCGAATCGAATGCAATGAATACTCATTGATTGTTATTCATTCATTGGATTCAATCTCATCAACACCCATTGCCTCTTGCAGCTTCGGCAGAGAATTTCATAATTATGTTTGACAAATTTGTCGAAGCAAATGAAATTTTATGAGAATTTTCGATGAGCCAGATGGCAGGAGATGTCTTTGCAGCTTTGCATGGAAATTCGAAGGAAATGCAATTACTCATGTTTTGCAAATTCCCCGAAACTCATCTTAATTATTCTACAATTTCTATAATTCCAATGTGTGATATTCCTGTTTGAGTTTGAGTTTGCATGGTTTGTTGGCCACAGGATTGCCAATAAACTTGCCAGGGAAACATATGCGTATACCTAGCTTCTCTCAGTGTATTCCAACATCTTACTTAACCGACTCTCCCCATTTAATTGCGCTTATTACCCTGACAAGCCAAGGATAAAGAGCAGCGAAAGAAAAGCAAAGAAAATCAAATAAAAGAACACAGTAGCGATGTTGGGAAAAACTGAAATGAAAATTCCTATGGCTTTGTCTTCATTTTATATACAAAAAATAATTTCATGGCAATCTGCTTTCTCTGTCAACGATGTCAGTGGCATCCACACACTCTTGTGGCTGGGTTTCCTTATGATTGCATACTCTCGGGGCCTTGCAGCCCTCCGTTAACTGTTGCAGCAGCCACTGCAGCGCCTCCGACTGCGACTGTGCCTCAGTTGTCGCCGCATCGCCACTAGAGACACGAGACGTCAGAGTGAGGGAGCCCCTTCACTTATAGAGAGATTTTTGTCGAGTGCCGCAGTGAGTGAAAAGTTTTTTGCAAAGCGTTTGGTGATCATTCAAATGAAGAAATTGCCCAAAAGAAAATTATATTTCGACTGCCACGAACAGTTGGAACAGCTGGGATTTCCCCACCAATAAGACAGAGAATGAGCAGTCAGATCTGTCAGTCAACTCCAACATCTGCAATTACTTCTTGATGGAGTACAGAGGAAAGATTGAAGCGCCTAAACGCAATTCTCTCGCAACAAATTGGATTGCTGAGTATCAGGACCAGCTGCTGCGCGGACTGACGTTGCTGTTGCATTATACAGTGACAGACTTACTCCTATTAGCCATCTGTCTGTCTGTCTGCCAGAGAAGGCAAAATCATTTAGTTGAAATTCAAAACGTTTCTAAATTTGGTTCATATTTATACAGCGAGCTGCTAGTGTGCGGACACTGTGGACATAAATATAAATATATGTGTCAGAAGGTATCATAAATCAATGGACTCAATGGGTTGGTTAATGCGAGAAGATACAATAATGTGACATATAATACCCTCGTTCAATTCAGGGCTGGGGTAGGGGTTGCGGCACACAACACCCTTGACACACATATCTTGAGGGGAGTGTCAAAAAATGCCACCCACAAAAGTTGATACAAATATTCACCTGATGACATCTTTGCCTGCGATTCCTTTACGGGACTCTCACTGATTTCGATCTTTAAATGAAAACGTTTGCACTCGCTGGCGAGACCATTTCACTGCCTTTTCTCTACTTTTCTTTCTCAAATTAAATAAACTGGGCCGCAGTGCGTTGGAAAGTGGGAAAGATGGGGATTGCGGAAAAGGAAAAACACATTTATCTCGATTTTCACGCTGTCAGCGGCAACTCAAAAAGGCGACAGTTTGTAAAAGAAGCGAACAAACAAACAAAAAAGACGAAAAAACAGAAAAAAAGGTGCCAGGGACAAGCGAACCGCAAGGAGCAGAAAGGGACCGAGGCGCCCTGCAGAAAGTCAATTTCTAGATTTATTTTTTGCAATTTAACATTTCTGTTACGCCTGTCAACCGAGAAATAAAACAAAACAAAAACCCAAAGTGAAACAAAACAAAGTAACACCGCCGAAATATTTGCAGGCAAAAGTAACGAACAAGTCCTGAGGCATTCAACCCTCCAGAAATCGCTGAAGCTGGAGCTGGTACCCCAGACTCCTCCAGATTCAGACCAGACCAGACGCAGAAGGTGAATGCGGTTAAGAAAATAATAATAAATTAAAAGCTTGTGCGCCTCCAGCCGAAAGGTCAAATAATTTCAATAAGACAACAAAAAATAAGAGAGAGAGGGCGTCGCGACCGAAAACAAGACCTCTGCAAGCCGCCACGCCTTCCCTGGAAGTACACCGCCCCCATCTACTGGGGGCATAATGAAATGCCGAAAACAGAGCCACCAACAAGTTTAGGGAAAAGCGTAAATGTTTATGGACTTGGAGATGCCCTAAACAGTGGAACAAGCCAACAATAAAATAACTACAAAAGTGTACAGACAGTAGAAGTTTAGATGAGAGGCAGTAGAAGGCAAAGAGAAGGGCGGAGTAAGGACACACCACATTGATCAAGAAATAACATTGGTGGAACTGAATAATCGTCAATGGTTTCTTCGAATACTTACCTAAAAAGAATACACTCTAAGCTTTAGGCAGAAAAAAGGAACGCCGAAAGACAAGTTGAAAATACAAGTACTTAATGTTGCCGATGCCTTTTAAGTATTTTCAATTTCGTTTCTTCAGCAAGAAACATGGGTGGGTCTGTCCGTGCCGGCCTTCGTCGCAATTTGCTTTGTACTCGAATTTATTTTGGGCTCTGCCGGCCACTGGCGGGCAACTGGGCGGCGTGGCAAGTGGCACACCGAATGCTGAGCTTAAGTCAATATGCACAGTGTCCAAGGTCCGAGAGGCTGTGGAGATTTTGGTGAAAATTTGTGTATGTTGCTCTCGAAAGTAATCAGCAGGCAGTTAGCCTCCTCCGCCCACGGAGACGGAGACCCTCAGGCTCCTGTAGCCGCCTCGCTCTCTTTTTTTCATTAATAATAAATTAGGCGCACACCGGAAACGGAAATGCGAGTTGGCAGCCAGCCCAGAGCCCAGAGCCCAGACCAGAGCCAGACCAGAGCCAGCACAGCAAACTTTATTAGTTTTCGTTCTGGGAATATGCAACATTAGGAGGATTCCTTTTTTGCATTTTTCATGAATTAAATTCCTGAAATACTCCACCAGATTCTTTCAGCTGGATGATGGTGTTTTTTTCTGCTGTCTGTGTGCTCACATGGGAATCCAATTAAATGCGCTGCTAATCCACAGAAAAGCACAGAAAATCACAGAAAATCTCCCCAGCTGCTAGATGCTTGAGTCAATAGAGTAGTAAATGAAGTCTTGGTCTTTATCAGCCAACTGGCATCGCTTTCTCTGAACGATGCACACAGAGAAATGGGGGGGACACACATACACACTTGGAATTTCATACGCTGGTATACCATGAAGTAGAATTATTTTCTCTTGGTGTACAAATGGGAGTGAGCATTTTGCCTCGCAGTCCCTGGCTGTGCGTCTATCCGCGTCTTTGGTTAGTCAGAGCTTAAAAGCTTGGCTAATAAAAACTGGAATTATGCGTGAGTGTGTGCCGGAACAGGGATGGGGACGGGGATGGGGATGAGGATGAGGATGAGAATGGGAGATATGTAGATGGATCCGGAAATGAAATCGGAGCTGGAGCTCAAGCTAAAGCTGGAGCATCCTCCCTGTTGCTGGAGGCAATTAAACGATAAGCGTAATCTACGTTGTCAATTCACACAAAATGCGTAAAGTCGTCAGTCGAGGAGGATTTCAATTAGAGAACACAAAAATTCTACCCACGCCACTGTCCGCCCACACGCTTTCCACTATCTATCTATGTATAGTATGCATGTGTATTTGTGTGTGTGTGTGTGTGTGTTTGGCATGGCTGTGGCCTTTCCGCATATTTCATGAACACCACACACACACAAACGCACAAGTGGATGCCTGCGGTGGAGGTGGAGTGGGCTGCTGTGTGGACCCACTAAGTGCGGCCAATTAGCACAAAGGCAGAGGAAAGTGTTTCCGTTTAAAAGATGAGAAAGGCGAGCACCTCTCGAGTGACAATTTGCTTAACGTTTAAATTTAGATGCGAGGGCCAAGTCAAGTACTGGATGACCTCGACTGAGGATAGTTCCACATGTTATACCTCTGTACATATAAGAGCTTCTCTGTCTCTCTCTCTCTCTCTCTCTGTGAGGCTAGTTTGTGGATGTGACTGATGTAGCTTTTTAATTCGTTGCAGGGTTCTATCACGCAAACTAAAGCCACATCTTGTTGCGGACACCGTTAAGCAGTATATAAGTCGGGCCCAACGCACAACCAAAAAGGGTACCCAAGAGCAACAAAATAACATGGAGTTTTTACGCGGCGTCTATGCGTTTATGCAAGTGAGTAGATCATCGGTGAGTGTCAACTGTTTCCTTTTAACAACTGTACTAATCCATATGAACTTGCTCTATTTTTATACCGCCTTTGGTTCATTGAATGATTATACCATACCATACTCTACTCTACTACTACTCAACTCAACCTCAATTCAATCTCAATCTCGATCCCCAAACAAAATACAAATACAAATTGAGTTTAAATCGTAAAACCAATGCCAAAAAAAAAAAATTGCTTAAAAGCGAACAAAAAAATCGAATATGTTACTACTATTCTCTACTACATACCTATTACTACTACTACTACCACCACCACTTTTGTAAGCGTTACAAAGTATCGAGCAAAAATACCAGATAATACCAGATAAATACATGAAAATACCAGAAAATACCAAACATAAAGTAAAATAAATAAGTTAACGTCCAACATGTAAAATTACACTGTACTGCCCCAAAAAAAAACCATAGAGTACCAAGTATGTACATCCCATCATGAATGTCCAAAGCCACAAACCAATTCGTCGTGAAATCCATGTGAGAGAAACCATCACCGTCCAGCCGCCGTTTCCCCTGACAGCCTGTGGAGCCATAATCTCAATATCAAACTGAATCACAAGTAATCACAAATATTCATGAATATATCACCAATCAAAAAATAATAATGCAACAGGGCAACAGCTGAACAAACGAAAACACTCTCCACACTGTAATGGTGGCAGTGGACAGCTGCAAATGTCCCTTCCGAGCTAGCCTCATCCGTACGAGCGCCCCCAACAAAAAAAAATAAGCCATTCCATTCTTTTTTGCCCCCCATGTTTTTTCTGTTTAAGTTTAGAGGCCATGACTTTTCAACCATTGCCACATCCCATAACCGAAAGCCATTGATGATAATAATACCAACAAGGAATGAAAAACAAAAATTACGAAAGTAATATGAATAATACACAATAATAATAATAATAATAATATACTTACCGTGAGACTTAACATTCTGAACGAACATTTTCAAAAGATCACAGAACAAAAGGAAACAAACAAATGAACATTCACATAAATTGCAAAAAAAAACACAAAATAAAAAAAGAGTACGGGAAAAAAGAATGAAATTAATATGCAAAACATTCATCAAGTAGGATTTTGAGCATGCAAATAACAACAGACAAAAAGAAAAAAAACAAAGCGAGACAAAAAAAACCCCTTATAAAAGATGCGAAGCGAAAGGAAAGCCCACAAAGGACAATCTTAAGAAAATGATGGCCAAGAACAAAGCATCTATCTCTCTCGTTGCCCCTCTCTCGCCCTCTCTCACTCTCAATATCACTCTCGCTGCGGCCGGGTTTAAGGCTGAGCTGTACAGGGCAGAGAGTTGGTAGCGCTGACCATCACAGACCCATTTCTTGCCCATTGTCCATTATAACCATTGTCCAGCCATCCGCCATACCCATCTCTCTCTTTCTCTATCTCTCTCTCTCTCTCTCGCTCTGAGTTCTCCTATATCTTTCTCCCAACAGAACATACAGATAAACACACACACAATACGCGTCTTTCTCTGGCTCACAAACATACCATACACACCAGACACATACCAGACACACACAAAAACACAAAAAGGCAACCAAAGTCTCTGTCGCTCTCCCTGTCTTACTTACTATCTCTCTCTGTCTCTTTTTGTCTATGTTCAGTTTGATTTTTGATTGTAATTGGCTGTGTAATTGATTGATTGATATTGATATGCTTAGCTAAAATCTACAACTATAATTATATCTATAGCTGTATCTATATCTATGTCTCTATGTCTGTGTCTGTTCTCGCTGTTTGTGTGTATTGAAAAATTTGTTGGCAAGAAAAATTTTGTACGATTTTTACCGTTTTATAAGTTTAGCTCTATAACTCCTTGTTTTCTGTGTACGCGTGTCAAATAGGCTTATGATTTCCCCACACACAAGGCACACACTCAGAAACACATCCCTAACCGAAGATAAGTCTCTCCCGTGTCCAAGACCCAGTCCTTGCCCCTGCCCCTGGCCGTAATCGTTCTTTAACCATTTAGTATTTACCTTTCTCTGTCTAAGAAGGGTAAAATATAATTAAAAACCAATGCTTTATTCTCTACATATATATATCAACTGAAAAACACAATCGAATCCAATAAACAAAAATCGAATCGAAACCGAACCCGATACCTCAATAAAGGTTGACTACAGCAACAGCAGCAGCAGCAACGTAAGCGGAAACGGAGAAGCCAGCGGCTTCAGCGGTTATGAGGCAAGCCTGACAACCCTGCCCAGCAGCGACGAGCCGGCGACGATCTCACCCAGAAGATCAACGAGAACAGCGAACAGCGCAATCAGGACAATAAGGAAGACCGAGAAAACAACGGCAACAGCGGTCTCAACAACAACGGCCGAGGAGGCTGCCGCCACATGGCCTGGCCAAGCGTCCACGCAGCAGACCGAATCCAAGACCAGAAGTCCTGGTCAGAAGCATCAACAGAGCCAGAGTCAGAGTCGCCAGGTCGTCCAGACAGCAGCATCAGCAGCAACAGGAACTGTAGACAGTTGAGAGTGCGGCAAAAATGTGGGCCATCAATGCCAGCGGTAATCAAGCGAGAACTATGTCGGGAAGAACAATATGAATAGCGAACGAACACGAATGAATGAATAATGCTAACGTATGTGATAACTCGTATGTATATATAGCCACGTATATCCATGTATAACAATTATTTACATATGAACTTGCAAGCAGAAAACCAAAAACAAAAAAACAAACCAAAATCAAATCAAATAACATCGTAATCAATATCAAACGATACTTCGTGACACAATAAAGATAACGATAACGATGAAGATATCGATAATTTAGCACTCTAAAATAACGAAAACAAAAAACAAAAAGCAAAAACTCACATAAAGTAAAATCAAAGAAAACAGGGCAACTATCAATAGGTGGCCTTAGATTGTGTGACTGAGATTTAGGATTGAAATCAAAATCGATCAAACGATAAGTCAATAAAACCGATAACCGGATAACCAGATAACCGATAAGCAATAATCGAGCAACGATCAACGATAGAACGTGCAATCAAATTATATCTAAACAAGAAAATAATCGATAAATCGATACCAGAAACCAGAAACGAACTGCAACGAGAAGGCCTTCCAAGCCAGAATCGAGAACTACTGCTCCACAACTGCTCTGCACCCCCGAAGGGTTGGTGGTGCGTGTGTGTGTGTGTGTGGTGTGCCCACGCGGGGGCGCCCATCCCCCCACCCCGCTAACGCAAAGTGATAGAAAATGGTAATTACAAAACAAGCAATTCTAGTTAATTTACCACTAAAGCTAACCCCACAAAAACCTCACACCCCCAACTCTCAACCTCTTTACCCCTCCACCTAAAAACGAAACGAAGCCCCATAATCAACTTCAGCTCAGTCTCGCTTCCTCCCCCCACCACATTGATCTGTTTATATGAAGGTTGCCCAGGCCAACCAGAAAAAGAAGGGTCTCTCGAATGTCCCACCCGATACCTCTCTCTCTCTCTCTCTCTCTCTCTACCACTGTCTATCTCTCTCTATCTGTCTATTACACTTTGTTTTACACACCTGATCTATGAGTTGTTTTTGCCTTATAAATATTGCATATACGTATTGTAGATTATAATTAGATCAAATTACGCTTATTTATTCATAATTTTTGGTTTACCTTACGAGTCCCCCATTCCCACTAGCTGCACGGGACGCCATCTGGCGGCCTATACCCTTTGGTTATTATCATTCACTTTGCTTTGGCTTTTTGTCGAGTTTCGATTCAATCTGTCTCTCCTCTCTTTATCTTCTCTCTCTTGTTCAGTGATTTTGTTTGATTGCGTTTAACTCGAGTTGAGCCCACGATATACAGGAAACTGAACCATTCAACTGAAAAACTGTACAAAAACATAATAGAACAGAACAGGGGATGCAAATTCAATAATCGACTATCGATATATTATCAAAAGTGCAGCCGTAACGTACCGCGTAGGACATCAGCTAATGCCACCATGAAACGTAACCCAACGACAACAGATTGCTCGCCTGCTACCACAAAATATGCTGTCAACGTCAGCGATTTTAAAGAAAACCGCAAAAGCGAACCGCGCTAATATAAAACTAACAAAAAATTCAAAATAAAACAGAAATCGAATCAATGAAACCAAGATCAAAAGAAATATAGCTTCAATTAAACTGAAACTGAAACCAAATCAAATTTAATACAAAATGATGTTTGTGAGAACACCCAGCGTGCATTGTCTCTCTGCTGGTCCATGTATCTCTTGTTGTCTCCCTATGAACCTCTATCTAATAATCTCGATACTTTAGATACTCGTATGTATATTTGTATCTCTGTCTCTCTATCTCTATACCCCATTCAAACCTATAACTATAACTATACATTTGACTCTAATCTGAGCACACAAACAAACACACACATACACAAAAATATAGACACACACACACGCACAGACAGAATCCAGTAGTACAGAGTTGTAAAAGTATAGTAAAGTGTTGCGATTGCCGCCTGCGTTAACCGACAACGATCCCAAGAAGCATTGCGATAGCGCTGAGTGCCGAGAGTGCCACCACCATCGGAATTGAACGAAAGCTAAAGCTAAACTCAACCAAAGTTAATTTTCATTTGATTTCAATTATGATTTTCCACATCTATCAATAACGATGACTATTTATGCGTATCTAACTAAGTAAAACCAAACTAAGTATGTCTGGCCTTAATGCCAAGCAAAACGAAAAAGAACCAAAGTACTTGCTTACATACGAGACGGGAAGCCGAAATCTGAGAACTAAAGGTAGCCCTAAAATAGCTCTATTGCCGCGTATATGGTGTTCTGTGTAAATATAATTGCCAAAAAGCAAATGCGACGATCCCCAAAACTGGGATCCATCCAAAGACGAAGCCAAAAACACATAAAAGCAAACTTGAAATTGAGCAAACAAATCCTCCTTATATGGAACCATGGCCAAGAACCAACCAAAAATATCAATCCCCCTCTCTGTCCCTCTCTTTGTCGCTCTCTCTCTCTGTCTCTCTCTCTCTCTCTCTCTCTCTCTAATTCTCTCTTATTCTCTCTCTCTTACTCTCTCAGTCCAGAAGCCTGAAAACCTTAAACCTGATCTATAGATAAATAAAACCTGGAGTATACAAAACTTTTCTTTTAATTCGGTCCAAGAAAAACAGTAATACAAAAAATAACAACCAAAAAAATAGCTATGATTCCACTTATATTCCACTTTGGCAACCCCTACACCGCGCACACCCCTGCAGATCCTGAGACCACCTACACATTTGGAAAGAAAAGTTATAAAATTGAGAATATTTGATTTGTTTTTTTGTACCTACCCTCTGTCACATATACACATACACACACATCTATTTTCTTGATCCAACAAGATCCTTTGTCCGCCCCCACCCTAAAAGTAGTTAAAACCAATCAATCCAAAACCCAAAACAATGCCGAAACCAAAAACCGAACCAAAACCAATACCCCAAATAACAAATTGCACGTGTCTTAAGCCGTAACTAACAACTCAATCAATTGCAGTCTCTTGTGTTCTATAATATGCATACCATATCTATATCTATATGCTACTGTACCCTACTGTATCATTTGTTGTATTGTTTGTCGGATCCTTGTAGTAGCGTAACGTACACGGAAATGTTTCAATCAGCAGATCAACAAACCAAAACCAAAATCAAACGTACCTTGTATCGTAAACGTATCGTAATCAATCAATATCTACTACTCGTATTGCGGCATTTGTGTATCCGTATTCGTATTATCAAGTGCAAAGCCTTATCTACTAATTACTTACCAACTAAGCAAGAAATATGGCAGCATACTTACTACATACAGGCATACATTCGCGTTCGCGTGCATGATAATTCAAATTTATATCAAATCGAAATGAATTCAAATTTAATTTATTAATTTACATGTCGAATATTAAGGTATTAAAATGTTTATTCACAAGCTAAAGTATTTTTTAAAAAACACGCACCCAATTCTCGGAATTTATTTTCATGATTACTATCAATTTCCGATTAAATCCTATTAAATTCCTCATTGTCATCGATTAAAACTAAGAATCGATTGTACTTGATTGTTATGGTATGTATGTATGTGTGTATGTAAGTATGTGTGTGTCTACCCATCCAAACATAAGTATGTCGCATTGTGTATGTGTATGCTTGTCTGTATGTGTATGTGTAATCAGTTGTACGTACGTAAATCGGTGTAAATTTATTTAATTTGAGTTGAGTTCTTTGATTTGCTTTCAAATATGATTCAAAAGAGATTTGTTCAATTAATTGCACCGAGCAATTGCGAGCAAGAAAGATTTTATTGTTTTTCTTCAATTAATTAACCACAATCGTAATCGTAATCTATATTGTCCTTGGTTTGGAATCGTTTGCGTTTCGTTTCCTAATTTCATTATTACATACATGCGATGAGCAGTGCAGCGAGCTGTCGATTCGACGATGCAACGCTGGAACAGAATCGAAGAAACGCAACAACTATCGTACTCAACACCACCTATATATACATATCTATATACCTATCTACTCGTACTCAAAGTAAATATATCTATAGCCATATTCTATATACATACATACATATATACATCTATATGCATATATCTACATATATATCTATATATCTATCTAAAAGAACAAACAAAAACAAAACCAAACAAAAAATTACAATACAATAAATATTATTCATAATACCAAAAAGTAGTTGTCGTTGTTGATGTTGTTGAAAATGTGCAATTTTAATTGATTGAAAACGCAAACAAAAAATTACCCAAACTAAGTACCAGAGAAGCAAACTGTAAGCAAATAACTTTTTTTGACGAATGCCAAAAAAAAAGACTGAAACCGCAAACCAAATAATACCATAATCTAGTAAAAACTAATGGAGGCCGGTTCGAAAGCCAAAAAGTATGCAGCAGTATTCTTTTTGAGCTGGCGTTTGTTACAAACACTTTGTTTTTGAGAAAAATAAAAAATAAAAACAGCAATACGATGAAGACGATTATGCAGAGGAGGAAATTCTATACCGGTACCATCACCGTAATCGTAAAACCCCTCACAAAACCGAACCAACCACACCACCAAAGAACAAAAGTCCTTCCCGAAAACAACAAAAATACTAGAACAATACCATACAAAATTTCTCTCACTATCTCTCTCTGTCAATCTCAATCTCTCAATGTCTCTGTCTGTCTCTCACTAAAAAAAATGCTAATTTCAATGTTTTTGTGTGTGTGCGTGTGTAGCGTGCGTTTGTGTGTGTAAATTCAATTGTATTAAATTTGGTTATTAACTAAACAAAAAAGCGATATGTACGTACTACTATATAAAACCGACAATTGATATTAAAGAACGAAAAAAAAACCAAAAAAATTACCAACTGCTAAGCGGACAGGCAGCATATATGTTGGCAATCGAGCAATTTCTGTGTAGAATCAACAAATGAACCGAGTTGAGTCCCCCCTGTATCTCTGTCTCTACCCCACTCTCGCTCTCTCTCTTTCTCTCTCTCTCTGTCTCTCTCTATGCAACTATGTCTCACTGCGTATCTCTCCCTCTGTGTCTCTCTCAGCGTATCTCGATCTGTGTATATCTCTCCCCTCACATAAGATGATAATTTTAGTTTAGTTCAGAGATATCAAGACTGTTTTTTGTTTGAATTTTGAAATTTCGATAAACGAGAATAACAGAAAAACCAAAAATGAAGAATCACCAAAGTGTAAAAAAAAAAAAACCCAAAACTAAAACATATGCAAACCCTACAGTAAAACATGAAAATATATACTATCTATACCTATGCCATATACTTCTAAAAATACCCCGTATACTAACCGAAACAAACTATTTACTCCAACATAACTATAAACTATACCATACTCGAACTAATACTAAACCAAGTACTACCTATATACCTATTCAACGTGCAACTTGAGCCACAGAGACACCCGACACTGACACCCCCACAAAACCACTAACCACACACCAAGTAGAACTACACTCTGATGCAAACTAAGTTCACCTTCTTTTTGATTTTAATTCCACACACAAAAACACACAGAAAAATATATACTGCATATCTGTATGATAGATCACACACACACACTTACTCTACTATATGTATCTGTCTATCTATCTATCTATCTATCTATATAGATGATTACCTATCTATTGTACAAATACTATAAGTAAGTTGAATACTGAAAGGCGAGCAATTTCGATTGCCGTTTTGCTGCAAATTGCCTTCGCTTAACTTTGTTGTTTGCATTTTGTTGGACAGCTTTGGCAACCCTGGCTTACACGAATCCCCCACCCCAAACACTACTTTATACCATTTGAGGGAAGCATGCATACTCTTTACTCTGTCTGCTCCGCTCTCTGTGTCTTTCTCCCGACCCCCAAACAAAAATCTTTCACTCGATTGCACGTAACTCAAGATCTTTTGATTTCTACCGACTACTTTTTTGTGGCACGTAATTAAAGTTTATAATTTGTTGTATATATTTTTTTAGTCTTTCCTTTGTCGAAACTTTGCCTGAGTGAGATCTGAGCCATGGCAGAGGTGCAGGCACAGGCACCTCCGGCCTTGACATGTGTAAATAAGCCCCCAAGTATTTCATTGAGCAACACCCCTTTAAACAGAAACAAAGTCTAACTGAAGTATGAGTAAAATATAATTCAATTGCAAATGGTTTGACTAACACATACACACGGACACGAACACGAACACGAACACCTACACCCATCTATCTACTAAATAAATACAAACAGAAATACCCAAAATATCGTATTTATAATCCAACGTATGTATTTGTATATTGCATAAGAGAAGCATCAAGACTGCCTGAAAACCCTCCTCAAAACTGAAAATTCTACCTCTTACACGAACCCACATACATAGATGGTAGACACACTCACTTGTACATTTGCAGTCTACACTTATCTTCAAAAGGTTGATACCACACAGTCCCCTGTCACCCGTCCAGCCCCCGCCCACCAGAGAATGTTGTTTGTTTTCACATTTTCTCCTATTTGAGTTTGATTTTTGCTGAAATTTCTAACCATTGTTCGTTTAAGTCGCCAATTTAAAGTCAACTCCAATGATCTGTAGCCGAGTAGTCAGTGGGTGAAGTGAGGGGATTGTGGGCGGGTGGGCTGCCAAGAAGGCACTGATGGGTATCTGTCCTTGTTGGTTGCTTGTTTATTGCCACCAGGCACTTGGCACTTGGCTGTTCGCTCGTCCCCTCGGCTCTAGCCTCTTGGCACTGGGGGCTCTGGCTCTTCTGGTGCCTTCAATTTATTATTGACTTTGCTGCAAGAGTTCTCAGACGCATCCTAATGAAGCGTAAGTGGCAAGCACTGCGGCAAGGCCCATAACAATAACAGCATAGAACAGCCCAAGCCTCCTTGTAGCAAGCTTATTTTTATTGCCCAAAATATATTGCCAATGTTGTTCTAATAGCAGAAACGAGCTCCCAGTCATTGCCTGGCAGTCAGCAGTGGCAGTGGCAGTCAGCAGTAACATTCAGTGGCACTGGCAGTGGCAGTCTGGAGGCATTGTATGGAATGGGATGGGAATGGGACTGGGCATAAAATTCATTGTTATGGTTACTGGGCATAAGTCAGTCACTCGCACAGAGTGAGCAGCGAAATCGCTGGAGTCGTCGTCATCGTCGTCGTCATAGTCGTATTCGTAGTCATAGACCTCCTTCAGCCTCTCCACACATTTTGTTAATCAGCCCCAAGTAAGCCAGTCCAGCGCACATGATACTTATTACACAAGCTACTTCCACACTCAAGTCAGTCCGGCAAGGGACGGGGAAATAATATGCGAATGGGTGTAAGAACAGAGATAGGGATATGGGTAGGGATACACGCAGAAGTCATTGTTCATCCACTTGGGCTGAATTTCATTATAGCCCAAGGGTGCACTCGGGTAGATTGGCTTGGTCAAAAAGGATTGCCGGAGGCTGAGACGGGAAGGATCTGCTATCCGCTGCTTTCTGTCATGAATGCCAAAAGTCTAAGCCAGATAAAATATTCTAGGAAAAGATCAGCAGGAAAAAAGGCATCAGAAAAAGCTTGGAAACCTTTCAAATATTAGAGTTTAGATTCTACTTGCAGGGTAGGTTCAGGGTGTTCCTCAGTCTTTTACACCGGCCCCCTTTCTGTTTCAACGAATGCGCTCATTGGCTCCGGCTTCGAGGCCCCATTTATACTTTGCTTTCGTTTCAATTTCATTTCGTAGACACTTTTGGTTTATTGTTTTAGTTATTTTTTGATTTACGCCTTTCAGTGATCATCCGTCTCGTTTTTCTCCAACTCTCCATACTTTCTCTCTCTCTCTCTCCAATTGTGCCCCACGCCCTATCTCTCTCTTTCTCTGTCTCTCTCTTTCTCTCTATGTCGTTTATATTAATATGTTTTTTGTATAGTGTGTGTTTTTCCCAAGTCTAGAACCCGACAAGACCCTGGAAAGTGCCTATTACATAGAGACAAACCAGAAACCAAAGTAAACGCCTCACCTAAACATTGTAGTCTCTACTAAACAATTGATTAACTAACTCAAGTTTAAAAACAATGCCAATTCGGACCCACCATCATTCCAGAACTCACGAAAAACATAATAAAAAAAAACAGTACCAAAAATATCGTTGTGAAAACTGTGACGAATGTAATGCCAAAATATGCCTCTCTGCCTCTCACCAAAAATCACAAAAAAATGATCGAACCGATGCAATGCAAAAAATAAAAATAAAAACATTTAAACAATTACAAAAGACAAACAAAAACAGCTAAATGTGAAACACGCCAAGCACAGGACACGAGTCACCAAAACCAAACACGAAAGTCACGAGTTCACGAGTCACTCACGAGTCACGATTCACGACTCACCAAAAGTCACCAAATTCACGAATCAGCGAATGCCATAAGCCGAGCAGCAAATTAGTCGGACACGAAAGCTTCCCAGCAATCACAACCAACCACTCCAACACGAAACTTGGTTAAGGAACCCTCTTCCCATCCGTTCTTGTCCTTTACACACTTCCCCTATGATTTAACTTGCTCTCTCTATCTGCCCTGTTTTGTCTTTCGTTAAACAAGCTCTGCCACAATCAAGCTCTGTCTGTATCCTCCTCTTTCACGTATCACGCCGCTCTCTGTCACACGTTAGCTCGCTCTCACCTGGTCACACCAGCTCACTCACTCACTCTCACTCTTTGGAATGGCCAAGTACTACTCACTCACTCGACGCTATCGAAGCTAAGAATCCCGACCCGTGTCTTCGACAGCTAGGATAAGCCAAGCGCAACTGTACCGTACCCCTATCGCTATATACCTCTCTAAAAATAAGTATACTTGTCTCCCACCAACACTTAAACCAGAAAAACAAAGCTAAATCGAAATTAAACAGCAAGACAATTAAATCTATACACATAAAAAGAAGAAGCCGAAAATAAAACATAAAAATAATTGAATAAATAACTATGTAAATCACTCTCTAGATACCTATCTCTCTCTCTATCTCAATCACTCAATCACTCAATCACGGAATCACTTACTCACCAAAAAAAAAACTCACTCGAACTTGTCAGTCTCTCTCTCTCTCACGCAATATCACGACTCTCACCTTTCCCTCACCTACCAAAATAAGATAAGCAAAAAAAAACCAAAGCAGCTAAGCAAAAGAAAAGCAAGCGTAACCAATACCAATACCAAAACCAAACCAGAAACCGAAACCAAAAACCAATAAAGCAACTATAAATGATAAATCCAGACACAATATATATATATCTACCTAAATGTATGTATGTATGTATCTCTGTCAGCTTTAAGTATGTAAAAACAAGTAAACCAGCAAAGAAACAAAACCAAAGCAAACCACAAAACTCAAGTCAAGTCAGCTGCAGACAACAAAACTCCAAACTCCAAAAAGCCCAGCAGCACACACAACCTACTACTACAGCCAAAGAAACAACAGCAACAGTAACAAGAAACAAGAAACAACAGAGATCCGAAACAAAGCAAACCATATACCATATCTAGATATTTATACTATAAACTATAGCTAGCTATATACTCTCTCTATATTTCTATGTTTCTTTAAATCTATCCCAGATGTATTTGAGAAAGTTTTGATTTTGATTTTCGAAATTAATCGCAAAAACAGAATACAAAATAAAACAAAAATACCAAACACCAAGAGATATACACTCAACACTCAGACACAAAACAAAATAAAAATAGTAACGAAACAAAAACAGGATAGAAAAAACCTGCTAAACCCAAACTAAGAAAAACAAATTAAGAGCTAAATAAACCATTGGGCAGGTATTGCTTGGAAATGCTCAGATCGATGCGTGTCAGCGAGCCACACATACCCGTATAAGTGTACATGTATCGATCGGTAACTGAACACACTTTGATTATTAAGCAGGAAATCAATACAAACCGAACACAGTGCCCAGCCCAACCACTGAGCCTTAGAACCCAAGCTTTGCAGCGCTATCTGTCTCTATCTATACCTCATGCTCACCATATACAAAATATATATCTCTCTCTATCTCTCTCAGTATATATAATATATATGTATCTCTCTATATCGCTCTCTATGTCTGTTTGTCTCACTCTAACTTGTGTATTGTGTTTGATTTTCTTAGAATAAACGTAAACAAATTTTTAAACATTTTATATAAGCAGTTCTCTTTCGTACATTTTCGTCACATTCAATTCAATTCAATCTCCAGCTCACATAGAATTTTCACCACGTATATTACCTAATTCAATTAAAATTAAACTAAATATTTAATTAATTTCTATATTGTATCCTCACTCACTCGATCACTTCACTCTATATCTCTGTTTCGATCTCTCTCTGTCGCTCGCGATCTAACACACGAAAGATCACCATACACCAATTCACAAACACACCACCGATCACGATCACAGCCTATCACAAGAAACTCACTCACAAATATCACGGTCACGATCACGATCACACTGCGATCTCGATCGCGATCACTGTCCCCACTCACCAACTCACCAACAAGCGCAGCTTTGTGGCTGTTGCACAAAATGTTTCTCTCTCACCCCACAAGTCACAACAGATAAATAGTGATTACCACCGATCAGCGATCACCGATCACTGACCGATCACTTCACTGCTCTCACCACTGCAGTAATAATTTCAGACTCAGTATTCACCACTTAAAGTATTAACTAACAAGAACTCAACTCACCTTTTTGCTAAAGCCGAAACGAAACAAAGAACCACAAATCAAATCCAAATTCCAATTCGTTTTCCAACACCAAAACCAATAAAGAAAACTGATTCCAGAAACCAACAACCAACCACTCACTCTGAACCACCGAATCACTCAACCAATTAATTGCATTCAATTCCGATTCAATTCTCAAATTCTCAAATTCTGAAGCCATTATCGAAATTTCACAGGTCTCTCTTCTCATTCTCTCTCAAACTCTGTCTCTCGTTCTCTGTGTGTTCCAAGTTTTTGGTTTGCCTTATTTGTTAACCAATTACAAACATAACTAGACAGTCAGTTAGTCAGATATTCAAATCAGTCAGTCAGCAACTAAAAAACATACCGGTTAAGTGGTCATCGTTAGACATCTATAAAATTCGATAGCTAAATTTGAATCTAAGTACCATTGGTTTCCCAAAACAAAAACCAAAATAAGTAGAAGCGGCCCGACTGATATCCACTCTCTATCTCTCATTCTAATCTCATTTCAATCGAATCTTCTATTAATCACTTCAGTGGCCCCCATTCAAATGCAATCGAATCTCGAAATTTGCATTCCCAGACAGTTCAATCACTTTTCGTTTCTCTCACACCTCTCTCAATCTCTCAATCTTTTTCTCTATAAATCTATCTCTCTATCTGTTTCACATACACACGAATCTTAGTTTCTTTTTGAGTTGTTTATCCTTCTTTTTTGTTTAAAGAATGAGTTAATGAAGAACCAGTCGAAACAATTGCTGTGACACCTTACTATACTTACTTGCTTAGAATAATCAAAAAAAAAAGAGAAGAAAACAAATAAAAAATGAAGTCGGAAAAAAACCGAAATGAATTCGAGAATTCTCAAAATGCAAATTGTATTTATTTCGCATTAATTTTAATACCCACCAACAGGCCCTCTGCTCTCTGCTCCGCCTTCAAATTGAATAGATGGAATATCGATCACAGATATATGTTCAGAGTTCAGCTTGAAAGCGGAACGGGAACGGGTATCCAATCTGAAAATAAAACTTTGTACTGTGTCTGGAGCAAGATTTCACCCTCGCCCCTCATTTTAATTAATTTGTAAGCGAGACTTAACTAGATAATTGTAAGGCCCATCGAAAAACAGAACAGAAATGGTTGAAACGAGTTGAATTGCGTACCACCAATCTATATCTACAATATATACATATACGCCAATAAATGTATATAACCAGAGAACCCCAGAAATGAAAAGCACCCGAGTACTATTCGACCATAGTCCTCGACTCCATATTCAGAACAGACATAGCAAAAGTTTTGCGTTCCAGAAAAGTTTCTCATCATCAGTTTGATTTTTTTCTTTCGTTTTTACTTTTGATCGACTTACTTAAACCACTGTCAAGACCGTCAATAATAATGTTCTTTCTCTTCGCCCACTCCAAACCAAACCAAACAAAATATAAACCAAAAACCAAAATCAACTCACACACAACCCAAAACACACCTCTGCGATATCGATAACGATGGCTTGATAACAGGTGTCTCATGTCAAAATCGATTCACCTGTTTTTCGCCTGCACACCAACGCAACGGTTATATTACTGATCACATTCTCGATTGCTGTGACGACGCGGCAGTACGTAGGAAATCCCATAGACTGTGTACACACAAGGTGAGTCGTCTGCACCCTCAGAATATAAGTTCTTTAATTAACCCGCTCTGTATATGTATTCTTTCTTGGCACACAGAGACATTCCCGAAGATGTTCTCAACACATATTGTTGGATACACTCAACGTATACAGTGGTCGATGCGTTTATGAAGAAGCAAGGTTCCGAGGTGCCTTTTCCCGGAGTTCACAATTCACAGGGGCGTGGCCCTCTAACAATAAAGCACACAAAATATTATCAATGGGTAGCGTTTACACTATTTTTTCAGGTAAGTCTATTATCCAAATCGTAATTTCGTTGCTAAACTCGTAACGGTGCAGCTTGTAAGCTTTTTCCGTTATGCGTTAAGCATAAATACACTCATAACTGAGAAAGCTTACAAGCTTTCAGCTTTCAGCTTTCACTTGAAATGCTTTCCCTGTGGCGTTGAAACTGTCTAAAAGCTGCGCTAAGCTTTCGGGAAGCTTTTGTCGTGCATCTTTTGTACACTACGTGTGGCAGCGTCAGCAGGAAACATGCTGAAAGCTTTGGGCTTTTGATTGTCAACTTTGCTGCTTACTTTAAAGTTTAAACAAAAGGTAAAAGCTAGGGGACAATGGTTCAGGGGAGTCAGGTCAGGTCAGGATTTCTTCACCATCCAAACACTAGACAAAGACACATATATTAATTGTTATTTAATAGTAAAAAATTACATATGTAGGAGATGGAATCGGAGATCTAAGTACGAGAAATAACAAATAATCTCGATTTTAATTAGTTCCGTGTATTATGAACCAACTAATTTATGTGTTCATGTTTATATTAAATATTGCAACAACACCTTATCCCTAACATTATACCATCACTATTGTCTCACTGAATTACGCGTGCCTGAAGTCTTCGTTGCAAACTGACGAATCTGCGAAGTCCTAAGCCCTCACATTTTGGGCTGAACTGTGAGAGGGGAATGCCGCCGTCTAGCCGAGCGCTGGGGAATCGCGTTTTGTCATCATCAACAATGACCTTTCGCACGGTGCCAGCCGTTGTCTCGGCCTTTTGTTGGCCATCATAAAATTCTGCGCCGCGGCTGATGATGATGGTGATGACGATGACAGATTAATGCGACACAGACTCTGCAGTTGCCACAGCTCCTAGTCGCAGTCGCAGTTCCTACATACTAGTCCGACCACAGTGCTCCACCGACCCCAACCATAACCCCAACTCCAACTCTAGCTCTAGGCTGCATTTTTGTGCATAATGATGATGTTTCGTGTGCAGCATCCGGAAAACCAAAGCCAGAAGTGTGGGCACCTATTTTTGGACTCTCTCTCTCCAGTTCTCCAGATACTCGTACTCGCATGTTCGCCCGATTCGACTCGAACACCGCCTCGCCCCGCCCGCCCCGCACAGCACAGCACCCGTCTCTGGCTGTTATTATATTTTCGATGCCGTTGTCTGCGCTATTTTTGTTAAAAACAAAAAACCGGGGGAATACGAAAGCGGAATGGGAATGCAATCGCTTGACCCCGTTTAAACCTCACCGATGGGGACGGGCATGCCTATGGGCAATGGGCTGTGGGCTGTGGGCTATGGCTGTGTCTTCCACTTGATTGGATGGGAATCGGTTAGGCATTCTCTAAGGTTGTGGCTCAGGTTCTCCTCGCGGGCTTCTCTCCTTAATTCGAACGTCTTTTATCAATTTTATGCGCAGTGTTTGCCTACTATTTGGATTAATTTTTTTTTATTTACGCCGCTATCCCGTGGCGTTTGAGGGTGCTGAAAAAATTATAATTTATGTTCTGAGTGTGGCCAAGCAGCGCCCAAGCATTCACCCATCCATATCCGTGTGCCCTGGGTCCCCTGGGGAATTCCCAACCCAAGAGCAGCGTCTCGTTAAATCTGTGTGCTATACAATTTTACAAATCATATTTCTTTTCGATCGCAACCAGAACTGACGCAACCATTTGACATCGCTCATAAAATCTGCGTGTGCGGTTCCTGGTCGGATCATAAAATCATAACGAGGCAGTGGTGCTGATGGACGGTGGTGGGAGGGGGGCAAGAACAACGGCTACATGCCACCAACTAGTTCATCAAAGTGTTTTCTTTTTCGGTTTTCTGTGCAACATGAAACTACATAAAAGTGGGCAAATTACTGCCCTCTGCGGTAGATCACAGATTTTTGTCTTATAAACCAAGAAACTCGGAAGACTCTTCAGAGCGATTTTATACCCCTTGGGAGTAGTAAGTACATATGTATGTATAGATGGGAAACAGACACTTCTTAGACTCTAAAACTATCAGTTTAAATACCCATTTACAGACAAAGAAGTGAACCTCTCTCTGTCCATGGACATCCTTTTGCTGTTTCTTTCAGATCACAGGCTACTTCTTAGCCAACAGCGGATAAACCTTGAGGACTACTCGAGGGACCCGCTCGTGACTAATTGAAATATTTTGTACATCAGGCTACCTTGGACCCTTTTCACTCTCTCGTGGTTGGACCTTAATGCAACATTTGGCGCTGGGCCCATGCATTTCGCTTTATTCGCCTGTCTATTCGACTGTCATATCCGGGTAATGTTTTCTGTGTGCATTAATGAGGCAAGGCCTTTCCGGACATTGTCTTAGCCAGCAGCAGAAAGAGCAGTAAAAACGGCAACAGCGACTGTCTGCTCTAAGCCAGGGCCAAGAAAACATCTCTTAATGGCCGAATTATGCAGAGGGATCTGCTTGGCCATTGTCTCAAGACGTCGACGACGACGGCAACGATGACGACGACGATGCTAGGCGTCTCACGTAGTGCCTCAAACCAATTGAATTTTGATGGCTATCCTCCATTTACCATACTCAAATTGAGCATTTCCCATTCTCATTCCCAGCCGCCCGTCCTATTGTGTGGTGTCCGCAGCAGCTGTACATCATGGATATGGAGATGGGGGAGTGGGGCTCTTGAAGGCCCTCCGGGGGTGCCTCTGACAACTTAATCAAATCGGCAAACGGATATGGCAGACAGTTTTTATTTCCATAACTCCAGCTGTGACAATGCCCGCCATAAAACTCCAATTGATATGCCCTGCATGTTGTCTAGGCGCAAAAATCAAAATACGCATAAATTCCATCTTCGTCTTGCCATATCCCATGTCCCGGATAACCCATGTCGCATGTCGCATGTTGCATGTCCAGTGTCCCATGTCCTGGCCAGGACAAAGAGCTTTGTCTGCCTGATTGCAGCAATAATGAGCGGAAATCGCACAAACAACAACGCGCCAAGCAGCCACATACTGCCAGAACAATACAAGTGGGAGGAAACCCTGCGACACGCCGGACTCCACACCACACCAATCGCGTGTCCTGTCCATTTCATTTACTCTCCTCCAAGGCATCCTCCAGTGCCAGCTCCAGCTGCAGGTCCTGCCCTGGCTGCGACTCCAGCCTTAGCCTCATCCAACTACTTCGCTGGCTGGCGACTCCTTCTTCTGCTGTTTTCTCTGCTGTCGCTTCAAATCATTGGGTATCGGGTCTTGGTCGTCGGGTTGTCGGGTTGTCATTGTCGTTGTCGTTGTCCATGTGCCGCCGCTTCGTGGCTTGTCCGCCGCTCGCGAGCGTGCGAGAAATAAATGCCGAGTATGTAAATAGTTTGCTCAAATGCACAGTGGCACGAGGCGCATTCGTTTCTGGCTGTGGGCAAAAGGGTTGATCAGTAATTACTCTGGCTGGAAATTTTCCTTTGATTCGTTTTCCACTAAAATGTATTTGGGGAAAGGAAAAAGACACTTGTTTAAACGGATTTTCCTTTATTCCTACTGGGAATGCTATTTCAAAGGAAAGCAAATGATAGTTAAATGAGAATCAGTGCTCAAGATATTTGAAAATATTTTAAAAATATTTTATAAATTCGCTTAAATTGAATTATCGCCATGTTAGCGTATTTTCGTGGGTTCTTTAGCTGATTTCATTTCTGTTGCAATGTGCCACTGTGCCTTGGGCAGAAGCAATGTTTTGATGAGGCCGAAGTCCCATTCTGATGGGTTATGGGCTTCTAGTGCTGCCGCAGCCGCTGCTGGAGTGGCATAGAGATGGGATTGGGATTGGGATTGGTATGGGGATGGGTGTACTAGTAGTGTACTGGAGCTGGGCCCATTGTTGGTGCTCTTTTGGGGCTGGCCACAGATTGTTGCAACTGCCACACAGATAGCGCGAGCGTCTCGCCGCCACGTCCATTGTTGTTTACGGCCGCCGAATGCAGCCGTGGAGTGGCAGAACTGTTGCCCCGCTCCCCGTTTTCCATGCCACCCCGTTGCCTCCCCGCCCACCGGAAGTGTGCGTGTGTCTCGCGAGCGAGTGGGGCAGCAAGCAAGCGAGCGAGCGAGCAGCGAGACAGAGCAGCCAGCCCCAACGCCAGAGAGAACGCCAGGGAGAATATGCTGCTGCTGCTGCTGCTGCTGCCATTTCTGCTGCGACGCTGTATGCTGCCCAAAAAAAAGAAATTTGTTGGCAGCGCCGAGATCTCTGCCGGAGTGTGTGCTCTTTCTCTATGTTTGGCTCTCTGCTGTGCTCTGCTCTGCTCGATTCTGGCCTGGCCTGGCCTGTTCCATGGTCGCGGGCCTGGCTTCTTGCCGGCTGCCCGCCAGTGTCTGTTGCGTTGGCAAAGTGAACACGCGCGCGTCTCTTCTGCTCCTCCTGTTCCCACCGTTCACCGTTCACCGTTACTGCTCCGTCTTCGGCCACGGCTACGGCTACGGATACGGCAACGCTACTGCCTGCCTGCCCGCTTTCTCCGTTGATCTCCAAACACCAAAATAAACGAAATAAACGTGCAAAGGGAATCTAGGCAGCACCTGAGGCGCATGCGAGTCACAATTGATCCGGGATCATAGAGAACTTCCCCACAAACGAGTATTTTTGTGGCGGAAACAAAACAGTTTTTTATTTATTTTTTTGTGCCTGTGTTGTATCGAAAGATGTGAGGAACAGGAGTCCCGGAGTCCGGATGAGGGAGTGCTCGACCATGTCGGACACGTGACACGCGCCTGTCCCGCGCGATTCACACCAACAATAACCACAGAACAAGTGAAATCGTAAGGGCCCCGCAATCAATCGCAAGGCCTCAGTGCAAGTGTTTTTCTATATTTTCACATAATCAAAAGCAACAGAGAACCCGATCCGCGAAACTGGAGCCAATTTAATCAATGTGACTGCATTTTGGGGGAAAAGAGAAATATTCGTTCGAGTATAGAATGCGATTTTGGTATTATTGTATGCCCAGCCCAGCCCAGCCCAGCCCACATGCCCACACACAGAACGCTCATATGCTCGTATTTATATTTGAATGCAAAATATCTTTCTGTGCGATTATATATGTATGTATTTCTGTGTGGTATGTACTGTGCGGGGATGTGGGGGTGGCCACCGCTTCATCATAATTAACTTTTACAAAGTAAATAAACTAAAAGCGAACCCCAGTCGAATGGCACCGGGGGCCATGTGTTCTGGTCAGCAGAGACCAGACCCGAAAGAAACCGAAACGAACTGAACCGATCCCCGATACAAAAACAATACGATCCGACAGGGCAGCGCAACACATCTGAGAAATTGTACAATTAAAATTTGCAAATATTAATGGATGGACCAGCAGGAAGACAGTGCAGGGAAGGGGAGCGGGGACGAACATTTCTGACTGTTCAATCACCCGCAATCATCACAGGGCCCTAGACCTGACCACGCCTACTACATCCTCCTCACAACTCACGAGTCGAATTCTCTTTCTTATTCGTTTGCTTTCTCTTTTTCCCTGAGCGCTTCCTCTCCAAAGAAATACGAAAACGCGGAAAATGCGGAAAAAAAGAATCGTGTTTTTACGTACACGAATTTTAATTTTTCGTTTTATTTTTATATTTCATACAACGCTCAGCCGCTGGCGTCTTCGTCAGCGTCGGCGTCGGCGTCTCTGCCAAAAAAGAGAAGAAAGATTTTTGTTGTTTTATATCATTCACACATTGTTTGGAATGAAATATTAAGTTTTATCCCCTTGTTTGTAGCAACATCGAAAGTGTTTCGTTCCTTCTCCCAGTTGTACTCTTTTCCCTCCACTTTCCATTTAAGTATATTTATCTATTCATATATTTGTGCTTCCGAAGGAGAAGAAGGGCAGATAACAGAAGAAGAGTTGAGAGAAAGCGACCCTAATGGATCAATGAATGAAAACGATTGATGGGATGGGAAATATCTCTATCAAATATCTGAATGAATCTGAAGGCAACAGTTGAATGAACTGAATAATTAGAATTTAAATATTTTACCTGAATTCTTAAGAATAAACCACTTAGCAACTGGAAGAATTTTTAAATTATACATTTATAGAAGCAATCGAAGTAGAAGGATGGATGCTATATGAGGGTCTACGAGGATTCGGTTGGGAAAATTAAGCCATCTGGCTTACCGCAAGAGAGGCATACATACAATAACCAGATTTTAAAAGCTTCCTCTTCCACCACCTTGCATCCTACATTTAAATCATAAATAATATAAAGTCCCTCCGTATTGATTGAGGCAACTGTTAAGACCCACCAAAAGATAGCAAGAGGCCAAAGTCTTAACGGATTCTTCAACCGAATTTTGTCATAATTTGTTGAGTTGGGCAACTATTAAAACGCCGCAGAATGTTCAACCATGAAATAGGGATTTCCTATTGATCTTTTGCCATATCGTTTTAAAATCCATTCAGCTCAATATTTGAAATATTCATAATTTGGATATATATTTTGTAATAGTTAGGCAATGACAATTTCATGTGGGATTAGTCCTGTGATGGCGGGTCTTTGCACAATTTTGATGGAAGAACAGCAACAAGTCACAGATCACTTACCAAATGTGAATTGAACTTTTGAGTTCTTTGCGCTATTGACTCTAAAAATATTGAAATGAAATTGAATTTGATTTGGTTTTGGTTGTGATTTTGGGAACTTTGATTTTGATTCCCCTTTTTGGTTCTAGCAGAGACTTCAAAGTGTGTTGTGGCCTCTTTTGATCGTTTCTGGAATGGGGAGAATGTTTTTGTTAGCCGCAGAACGGGACTGCCTGAACTGGCAAGTGAATTCGAATTCGATTTGAGCAACATTCAAATTGTTGTTAAGTTGTTTAATGCTACCGCACGGTCCCCTCTTTTCCTTGCTTTTCGCCAGCCCCCAGCGTGAGGTGATTTTCATTTGGGTTTCATTATTGTTTATTGTTTCATTGCTCATTGCCCGGCGAGGAAAACCCAATTAGTCATTTCCTCCCAGCAGCACCCAGACCTAATGCTCGATCCCGATCTTTGTTTGTTCAACTTTCTCCTGATTTTATTTTAATATTTTGTCAACACACAAAAAATCCCACAGAATAATTATAGACAAGAACAAATTATAAAATTAGCCAGGGATCGGATCGTTAGGGAGGAAGAGGTGTGTGTGTTTGTTTGTTTGTGTGTGTGGTCCTACTCGGGGCACGCGCTGGGAAAACAAATGAAAAGTTTTCTGGGTTTTCACCCATCCCACCACCCGCCATCCTCTAGAATGCAACGCTTCCCTGATTGTCGGGGGGGCTATTATCTCTAGAGCATGCCTGGCATATTTCACAATGCCGAGCAACCAAATATTTTCGTTGAAATGTCAAGTGCAGGCAGGAAGGCACAGGCAGAACGGTGTTGCCAGGGAGGGGCAGGGGCAGTGCCAGTGCCTCTAGGCAGTGGCATACGTGGCGTACTCGTGTGTGTGTGTATATGTTTTTTATAAACAAATCTGAGACCGGTCTGGATTACGAAATAGATTAACGATTTTTCTTGCCTTGGCCCGAGATCCAGAGAGATCTTTTTGGTGCTGATGCTGGTCAGCCTTCGCCTTTGACTCTCGCTGACTGTTAGGGGCAACGTGTGCGTATACGCAATTTTTGGCCAGCTTCTTCACCATCTCGATTTGCTGTTGCCCTACTCTTTGCATAGGATTTTATGCCTGTGAGCATACGATTGAGACGCCACAGATTATGTGCCGCACTCAGAAGAGGAGTCCACGTCTACCCTTGGCTACGTTTTGTAGAAAACGATCGAATCAATAGATTTAAAGTGTATTAGAAGCTTCGGCACCTGAGGACAGACTTCCCCACCTTCAGGTTTCTTCGATTTTCTTTTCGCTTTCGATGATGGTTTTTTTCTTCTTTTCCCCCATTTTATTAACGGCAACTCGACGGGGAAATTTGTTTATAAACATTGCAATTTTAAAATTTACAGTTCATTTGGAAACTGTTCGTTCTCCCACTCCGACTTTTAGTTGTATTTCGTATTTTTCGCCTCTACGTCAGTCAGCATAAGTTTATTAACATATGTGGCACGTGAGGGGGCACTAGGGTTGAAGCAGGGGCCATTTAATGCCACATTTTATTTATATGCTCCAAGCGCGTTTTTATTTGTTTTGTTTCTTTACGAAATTTCAATGCTGTCCGAGCATACAAAAAAACAAAAAAAAAAGAGTACTGCGTCCAATAAATATTAGCCCATCGGGGCAAAACTCTGGCTAAATGTGGCAGTAAAACACGCGTCTGCAAAATCAGTTTACACTGTGCTGCTGCCCAATTATATTAATAGGTGAAGGATTTGTGAAACTATAGAAAAATGTGCGTGACGCGCCCCTGTTGGGTAATCCGTTGACTTGCCCCGTTGCTAACTCCCATTTTCTGGAGCAGTTGAGGCTGAAGAGGAACCAGAAAAAAAGGAACACAAAATTAAGCCAATATCGGGACCAAGCAGAAGGAATTCTACAAAAGAAGGAAGCTGAACGGGTAGCAGGAAAAAGGAAACGGAGCGAATCGGATCCAAAGATGCCCAGTTCTGTGACAGTGAAGCGCATAACGAACACGTCTCCGACCGAACATTGTCAGTTGCAGTTGCAGTACCAGTTCCAGCCCCAGTTGAAGTACCAGTTGCAGTACCAGCTCCACTACAGGTTCCGGCTCGAATCAGACACAGCAGGAGCTGCCACTTTGGATGCTAGTAGTGGATCGATATTGTTGTCGATATCCAAAGCCACAGCGACACCGACCTCAGCTGATGAGCCGATAATGGGCCTGCCGCGAAAGAGAAAGAATACAAGCCAGAAACACAGTGCACAGCCAGTCGATAGCAAGACGCAAACGGAAACGCAAACGATAGCGACGATAACAAACACGATACTCTGATAGCAAACTGAACTATCGAAGCAAGAGCAGAGCAGCAAAGAAGCAGCAAAGGAAAAAGGCAAAGCAAGCGAGAGGATAGGATAGGAGTGGAGAGTGAGACCAATCCGCGATCGCTAGCCTGCCCCCACAAACCATGTTAGATATATTTCGTGGATTGAAAAACCTTGTAAAGGTCAGTCACGTTAAAACCGATTCGATAGTATTCCGCCTGCACTACTCAATATCTGTGATGATTCTGATGTCATTCTCGCTAATTATAACCACACGCCAGTATGTGGGCAACCCCATCGATTGTGTACACACCAAAGATATTCCAGAGGATGTGCTCAACACCTACTGCTGGATCCAGTCAACGTATACGCTCAAGAGCCTGTTCCTCAAAAAGCAGGGCATCTCCGTGCCCTACCCGGGCATTGGCAACTCCGATGGCGATGCGTCCGATAAAAAGCATTACAAATACTATCAGTGGGTGTGCTTTTGCCTATTCTTTCAGGTGAGCAATTGGTTTTCCTTTGAGTATTCGAGTAAATGTAACTCGATTAGATTGAGAAAATAATACAATTATGCGTCATCAAATAATCTAAAATTGCACTTAAGAGTTTCAGATCAAGTAATTCGACTTTTGAGCCACTTAAATATTTATAAAAATGTCCGTAACAAATGGACTTTAATCTATATTTTTCACAACAAATATGTGTCCTAACGATTCAATAATTTATGAACGATAATCTCTGGGACAAGCTGCGCCTGCGCGCCGAACCACTTACTTCTCGGTGCCACAAATCAGTGTACAGTTATTTGGGGCGTTGAATGATTTGATGGATTAAGTAATTAAGCGATTTTTCACTGAGAGCGATCCATTGAGTCGAATCTATATGTATGTAAAACATATATGTATATGCTCCCACACACATGGATACGTATTTCTTTTCAATACAACATTTCAATTTCCAAATATTTGTTCCACTTTTTTTCCCTTGTGTGTTTTGCGGTTTTGGCCTTTTGAAACGGCCAAACAATTTTGTGGGCCAAATGAAAATGTTTAAGTATTGTATTTTCATTTTGTTATTGTTGCCGAACATCTCACTTGGGGCAGCAGACACAAGGCCAACGGCATTTGGTAGCATCAGCATCAGCATGGAACCCCATGATAGTGCCGAGGTCGTGACGTATGTAGATGTTGCCTGAAAGAAGCAAGTGAGAGAGATGAATGTCCATTAATTTATTGGATATCGATGGGCAATATGAACAGCAGAACAGCCCTTCTTCTTTAACCGAAAGGAAACAATATTCAATATCAATCTTAAGAGCAAATCTCTATATCCTATAGATTGACGAGTAGCAAGAGAAAGTATAGCCAAGATTGCACTTCTCTTAACACAATAACATAACTAACTAAATAATTAGCTAAATAAAACCTAAGCCGTCTCCCCTGCCAAACACTCCCCAACCACCAATTTACCTACCAGCATATCTCTCTCTTCCACCTGTCGCATGTGCTCTTGTATCCCCAAACTGTCATCGCTAATTGCTGGCACCGCTTAAAGGAGATTGATTGTGTCATGGATGCCATTTTAGCCATCCCCATCGACATCATCCGACAACGGTGACGTCGCTCCTGCCCATATGGCATCTATAGGTAGTACTACACGATATGCTTTAGGTGCGTGTATCTCTGTATGTATATATAGATGGAAAATATACATACATACATACATACATATGTACATATATGCAGATGCGATGCGATGCTGCCTGTGCGACGATTACACAATATATCTTCCCGCTAACAATGTACAAATATTAAATGTATATTTTTATCACACTTTGTCGAGCGTGTCCCTCCCTCATTGGGGTGGGCTGGGGAGACAGTGGAGTGTGGAGCGGTGTGAGAGGGGGTGCTACGTTTCTCGGTTAGTGTCACAGAGCGATTATAGAGACGTTCTAGTCACCCAAATTCCTATAAATACATTTATTATGGTATTCTCCCTGCTTAATGACGCGTAGACGCGTTTTTATAATTTACACTTTCCCCTAGCCCTAATTTTGTCTGTTATGCCCTGATCTGCTCTTCTCTCATGCGATTTATTAATAACGAAAACGAATAAAAAATGCAGCCGATCGTTCATCACTGATTGGTGGGAGAGAGGTGGAGGTGGAGGCAGAGGAACACCTCATATGATTAAATCATATGCAAATCATATACGAATATACCAGAGAATCGTTAAATATTCAATGGTCAATAGCACCTGGATCAATTATCTTGCCAGAGGATCGATAGGAGTGGGTGGACCCGGGTGGATCGGCATCGATCGAGCTAATGGCCAGATCCATCATTAAGTTGGACAATGCAGCCATAAAATGTGAAAGCCTTAGCCATCAATTTTCATTCCCCACACATTTAGCTCCGATTCCATGCCCATCGATCAGGCATTTCCCTCAGATATGTCAAAAATTGGCATTTCTCCTCCACGATGCCAGCGTCTCGGCTCGGCTCGGCTCGGCTCCTGCTGCCTTGCCTGCTGGATGCTGCTTGCTGCTTACTGCCTTCTGTTTCTGCTGCTGCTGCTGCTGCTGCTGGCCGGGACGTCTAGATATTTATTGAAAAGGCGCAGACAAACATAAAAGTGAAATAATATTTCTGGCCAGATGCCAGGGAAATGCTGAAACAAAAAGCCATGGATATGCTAACAGGAATGGGCATGGGACTGCGATCGGGAATGGGAACGGGAAAGGGAACATCCATCCATAGGCAATATGGCAAGCGGGAAAGAAAGTTTCAAAAATTGTGGGAGGGGCTGGCACATGGAGGATAAAGTCAGACGCACGTCGTCCAATTTGAGCAGCAGAGTTGGGGGTCGCTCAGTCGGCTGTCGGCTGCCTGGACTGCCCTGCCCTGCCCTGCCCTGCCCTGCCCTGCCCAGCCCAGCCCTGCCCTGGTCTGCCATGCCTGTTTATATTTGACTTATGTGCGTGTATTTTTGTCCTCCCTGGGGTCTGTTCACATTATGGTGTGGAGAGGGTGTTGTTGCTTTATTCAATCGGGGGAGTGCGTTCAGTTGGCGGCGCAGACGCAGTGACAGCTCGAATCAGACGGGATCAAACACCGAAGCTCCGACACGTCAGTCAACACAGCCAGGAACAGTGGTCAAGGATGTGGGGTAATAGTTCCCAACTGATTCCTAAAAACATTTATAGTTGACAAATTTTATGTGCAAAATAAAGCTTTACCTTGAAAGAGACTCTTCTCTAAACGAAAGATGGGTCCAAGGGCAATAATTTGCATAGCATTGAAAAGAATTTCTCTGGTTTATCTAGAATCTGTTCAGCATGTTGGCAGCAAGAAGGGCCATTACATTTTTATACCAATAAAAAAATATAATATATGTTTAATTCATTATTTTAAGTAATAGTTGGAATTTCTTAATCTTTTCCCCACTGTGCCTGGAATGGCTTCTGTTTGACATGGACTTTGGCTTTCTCTTGACTTGTGCCTTTTCATTTTCGCTTTTTTTTGCACTGATTGTGGGCTGTTGCATCTGTTGCCACTGCTGCCGCTGTGCTGTTGCATTTATGAGATGCTTTTGTGGCAATTTGAACGCTTGCCAAATTGCTTTCCACACACGCACACGGACACTCGAGGCAGAGGGCGCGATGGCGATGGGGAGGACGAGGCCGTGGCCGAGGGACGTGGAGGCCACCCTTTACTCTGGCGTTTTCTCTTCCTCAATTTGCTCGGTCTGTCGTCGGGGAAATGCAATTTCCCAGAAGAAAATCGAACGAACGTATGAAAAGGGCAGACGCCTGATGATCCCAGACGCTGAAGCCGAACCAAGATGATGGCAAAGGCAACGATGATATGTTGATAGAGGCCAAAGAAAATCAAACGCATCATTTGACTTCCGGCAGGGCGTGGCGGGGGCAGGGATAGAGGATGGTGTGTGTACATGTGTGTGTGTGGCACGAACCAATGCCGTCAATGGGAAACGATGCAAAGTGCCGCAGATGTTTGGTGGCGGCCAACCAATTAGACCCGAATTCCGAACGACAATGGCAAATAATTTGGAATTTTCTATTGTTGCATGGCAAGTGGAAGAGCAGAGCTCCCCTCCATTAGGCGTAACGGAATGCAAAGTAGGAGGAAGAGCAACCAACGCGCGTGTGGTGACGTTTGGGTTGCAAATATTTGAGTGGGCCTCTGCCAAATGCTGTCCGCCAGTCGGGCGCCCACTAAACAAACTGAACTCTCACCTCTCACGCTCCAAGGCTCCAAGGCTCCAAGGCGATTGCTAAGCTCCCGGCGAATGGAATGGACTCTGGCCAGACAAACAGATCCCAGGGATTACCACCTGCCAGCTCGGAAGATCTCTCCCAGATGTGATTGGGCGACATGGAGATGTGCCAAAGCAAACAGACAGACACGACAGTCAGACACACACACAATTTACGCAATAGTCAGCGGGGATCAGTGAATCTCCGAGTCTGGGGCTAATTTACGATACAAGTTATTATTAATTTGTCATCGGGTCGGGGGGCATCTATTCCCATTCCCAGTCCACAGGCGAAAACAAACAATAGCTTCATAGATCACCAAACGATGGACGGATTTACAATTAAGAAAGAATTCTTGTCGGCATGTCTGCGTCTGCGTCTGCTAATGTCTCTCTGCAGTTGCGATGTGGCCCGATATTGTGGTAGGTAACCCCCTGTCCAACTGACTGCTCTTAATGGCTCACGGCTAATTGACGTGCCTATAAATAGGGGGGCACGGGTGCCCGCGATGGAATTAGCAAAGACAATAAAGACACAAAAGGGAAGGTCAGCTACCAACTAATGCCTTTGGCATTGTTTAACTGGAATCACCCGATGCATACGTAGTCCAACCGGGACGGGGCTATGGCCCAACCAACTCTCTGGCTTTCGTCTTTCGTCTCTTGTCCAACACAACAGCAGCTGGCAAATGTCACTTGTCAGGGGATTTTTAGTTTTTACGACAGTTCCAATGCGACAACACGCCCACGGGCCACAACCCCCCTCCGGCCATACACGTTCACGGAACTCACCTTTGCAGATCTATTCTCACTCACTCACTCACTCTCTCTCTCTTTCTCTCGTGCATACTTGTGTTACCATATATACATACATATGTACATACATACATACGTGCATACATCGTACATCGTCTAAATCTTCTGTGTGTTTTATATCTTTAATATTTGAGTGTGTGCTCTTTGTATGTTTTTTTTTTTGCAGGCAATCTTATTTTATACACCAAGATGGCTGTGGAAATCTTGGGAAGGTGGCAAGATTCATGCGCTCATCATGGACTTAGACATAGGCATTTGTTCCGAAGCCGAGAAAAAACAAAAAAAGAAATTACTTTTAGATTATTTGTGGGAAAATTTAAGGTGAGTACCAAAACAGAGCTGTACGTTTATCTACTAATACAACAAAATTACTATAGAAAAACGTTGCCCAAGTTTCTGTTGTATTTATATGTGGAATAATCGATTCCGCGAAATTTTAATCGCTAATATATGGCTGACATTTCCCCTGATCAGCAATTTCATTGCTATTTAAACGGATTGAAAATACCCAGAAATCGTTTGGCCCGAAATTCGAGTGTGACTCAGCCGCGGACTCACTCACTTCGCAAACAAAGACAAAGGAAACATGCACAACATTTTCGCATTCGTTTATACTCTTATTTATTTACTAAGAAAACAAAAATCATTTTAATTCTGACTCACTTCTAATTGTCTAACCCTTTCTTCCTCGCACAGATATCACAATTGGTGGGCGTACAGATATTACGTGTGTGAGCTGCTCGCCCTTATAAATGTGATAGGTGAGTAGGAGGAGTGCAGCAAGCACAAAGCAGCACCAGCAGAACTGAGCTGGATGCATGGATGGATGGATGGATGGATGGAGATGATCTACTGGAGGGAAATACTACTTAGACCCATTCAGATCTGATCTGCAGTCTTGTTTTGGACCAGATCTGATTGGGTCCACCAATGTGTGTGTCTGAAGGATGTTCCAATGCCTCTGATCTGTCTACTATAACTATTCACACGCCACTGATCTGCCTAGACCTACTCATATCTGATTTGAGTAGATTTATTTAGATCTAATCAGCTCTCTCGTTTGTCCGTTGCCACAATCTCTGGCCCACAATCAGAACTAATTAGCTTCTCGAATGGGGTGACGATGTTCCAATGAATCTTCCTGATCTGATCTGATCTCAATTGGGATACCAGGTGCCCAGGTTTTAGTAAACAAATGTTTCGGGGTTAAGACTACAGAGACAGACTCTCTCGCAATGTTCCGATTTCGATGTTCTGGCGAAAAGAAATCAATGACGAATTTTTATGGACTGACCGCACTGTAGCCGCGAATCAAAATAAACACAAATACAGATACAGCTACAGCTACAGCTACAGCTGCAGATACAGTGTACACTTTCCCCCCTTCGTACTTCTTTCTGTATCGCATCTCGTGTGGCTCTGTTCTCGGAGCGCGCCGAAATCTGACAAAATAATGAACTGTCAGACAACATGGGAAATAAACAATAATCATGCGGATAATGCGGGTTACCCCCCGCCCACATCCCTACATCCTACAAGCCACACAAAATGGCTGACATCGCACAACAAGGGGCCACAACAAGGGGAGATTCATTGGGGAAACGCACTGCCTAATTGGTCTGTGATGTGACGGCTACAGGCGGGTCGAGTGATGGATCAGCCACATACAATTAAACTAGGAGGGGGAATAGCTGGCCAATCAGTAGCCATAGAAGCAAGTAGATCAGGAATTTATAGAGTAGTAGGAAGATCGACAAGCCTACAAGACACCCAAGAGGCTCAATTCAATACCAAACCCCAAATTCACAAGGGGAATATTTGCATGCTGCGAATTTCTAAAATGTATTTGTTTTCTGGCTATAATTATTTTATACTCGCAAATCTTTGCGAGTTAATTCGGGAATGTTATTAACATTTGAAATACAAATTCACAAAGCCACACAAGAAGTTGTTTGTGCATTGAACTTCCTTCGAGTGCAACCACCTCTCAGATAATGGCCACCAATTAACCCGAACAATTGATGTATCGCCATCGCCCCCAAAAACCCGACGCGGTTTATGCACTCGTAATTAATTGAACCGCAGCCACAGTTTCGATTCGTTTACAATCGCTGATCCATCAGCCGAACGAACATCAGCCGCTCCGGGTCGGGGTCGGTCTCTCCACGTCTCACCACGTGCATTTAGCCGAAAACGAAATCGAAATCAAGCGAGTCCGATCACATAATTTACAAATTGTTAACACAGAATTAACACCAGAGCATCCACACTCCTCATCGGGTGAATCGGAGGCAACAGCAGCAGCAATGAACCCCATCAATTACCCAAAGTCCGAGGATGGTTGGGCGGGTGTCGTGTCCGATGGATAAACTGAACGGAGAGTGTTAGAAGAATGGGATCTAAATTCTGTTTGTGTTTCTTTGCAGGTCAAATGTTTCTTATGAATCGATTTTTCGATGGCGAATTTATGACATTTGGCCTGGATGTGATAGATTATATGGAGACCGATCAAGAAGACCGCATGGATCCTATGATTTACATTTTTCCCAGAATGACCAAATGTACATTTTTTAAATATGGTTCAAGTGGGGAGGTGAGTCGCGAAAATTGGTTAACCCCCCATTTTGCGGCTATTAATGTTGGCATTGTTATTTCCCCTCTTTTCCAGGTGGAGAAACACGACGCCATTTGCATTTTACCATTAAATGTTGTTAATGAGAAGATTTACATTTTCCTTTGGTTTTGGTTTATCTTATTAACGTTTCTCACAATGTTAACGCTAATATACAGGGTGGTTATTATATTCTCGCCTCGAATGAGGGTCTACTTATTTCGTATGCGATTTAGGTGAGTATCCCACCTGAGGCCCTGATTTTTTGTTCTTGGTTTATTTATGTTTATTTTCGTTTTTGTTAATTTACAGGTTAGTGCGTCGTGACGCTATTGAAATAATCGTTCGTCGTTCGAAGATGGGCGATTGGTTTTTGTTGTATTTACTAGGTGAAAACATAGATACAGTTATATTTCGTGATGTTGTACAGGACTTAGCGAATCGTTTAGGACATAACCAACACCACAGGGTGCCTGGATTGAAAGGTGAAATACAGGATGCATGATATTGGGAGTATTAGAAACAATACAAAATGCAATTTGTCGTCTCCAACTGAAAACCATCAAAAGTAACTTAAAGAAAACCAAAAAACTGCAAAAACCACAAGAAAAAAAACCCACAGCAGCAGCCCACAGCAAGTACAACCATCACAGCAGCAGCCGCTTCATGAAAAAAGTTCAAAAAATATGTTAAAAAAATACTAAAAAATCGTATCTTCAAAAAATACAACCAAAAAAACTATCGTCAGCGCAGTCGCAGTCGCAGTCATACATTTCAACTCTCACATCAGATATCAGATCGGATCAGCCAGAAGGAGCTGAGGAGCAAGCAGGACGGAGCAGAACGCGGAACAGAACTAACGATAGTCGATAACACCAATAAACGATAACTATAACAACCATCGAACCACACCACAAGGAAGCGAAGCGGACTCAACTGTACCAATGGTGCGAGCGGAGGCAGAAGCAGAACGAACATTCAAAGAAGAGTAGCAAGAGGAACAGAAGAATGAATGAAAACAACCAGCAAAGCAAGAACAACAACAACAGAGAGCAGTGTCGCCAGATCATCAGAGATTCGGTGATTAGTCAGTCAGTCAGTTAGTCAATAAAGAATGGATGCAATTGCAGAAAAGCAGCCAAGGAGAAAAGTGGATCGGGGAGTGACCGCCAATGGGCGGTTGACCCCCGAGGCCGGACAATGCAACCGGATGCACGTAGCGCCTGCGTCCGGGCGCGTGTCACATGGATACAAGTCACAAGAGCGCGCGAACAGCGAACAAGTTGGCGCGCGATTAAATAGAAAAGTTGCCTCAACGGACAAGTACAAGGTGTGTGCGGCCAAGGACATGGACAGACGAGGAAATTGGGGAAAATGGGGTGTTAGCACAGTGCTCTCGCTCTGTCTCTCTCACTCAGAGCATCTCAAAACTCACCCACACAGACACATACACAAGCACACACAGACCATCACGGCATCAATCATACGCCCCGTAGAACGAGTCACACACACGCAGACACAGATACACTCACGGACACACACACACCAGCACATCGCACTTTGCTTGTCATGCAGCAGTAACTAAACCAAACATCAAAAAAGTCGAGACGACGCCCGCGGAAAATTGCATTTCTGTATTAACCCCAATAGCAAGTAAGAGGAGAATAAGAGTAACATCAGCATCGAAAACACCAATCAACAACCAACAACAAAGTCACGAACGATGCGCGAAATACTGTTACAACAACAACAACAACAGCATCACAAAAACGAGGATGCAAGGCAGAGAGAGTGAATCTCTACCGGAGGAAGGAATCTCAGCAGCATACCGCAACATACAGCGGAATGAATGGCAGCGAGAGAGGCAGCAGCGGCAGCAGCGGCAGCAGCAGCAGCAGGCGGCGAGTACTCGTAGGAAGCGGAATAAAAGAGGAAGCGGAAGCACAGGCGGAAGCTGAAGCGAAAGCGGAAGCAGACGCGGCAGAAGTAAAAGTTTAATTAAATTAAATTCAATTCAATTAAATTACTTATTACAATGATATCTTGAAGTGTTCATGTATTCGAATGTAGGTTAACTAAGTCAAGCATACAAATAATTCTATACATATGTATATGAATCCATATATATATATATTATATATATATAGATAACAACTTTTTTTTTTCTAACTCTAAGCATTTGTATTACTCGCTAAACAAATGAACAACAAAAACAAAACCGCAAACAAATGAAAACAAACAAAAAAACCTAAAAAAAAATACCGAAAAAATGAAAACCGAAAACGTAATTTTTTGTATACAAATGGGGTGAAAACGAGAAAAAAAAACAACTAAAAACAATGAGCAGATAAAAGATAAACCAAACGAACAAAAAATATCAGTAAATATCAAGAAAGAGTTCAGAGCAATGGAAAAGGGAGAAGAAGGAAGCGAAAAAACTAGAAGGAGAAAATACCATGAAATAAGCATTAATACCGAAACCGAACAAAGAACGATAAAAAAAAAACAAAAACAACCAAAAATACACTTACATAATTTAATTAGATCGAAACTTTAGCGCGCATCACATATACATACACACAACCGATACATAAATACATACAAACAAACATATAACCGAAACAACAGACAGACAGTAACTCAGATACAGATACAGACACCCAGACACCAGACGGAGACACTCATGGAGTAATATTTTCAACTTATAAAAGAAGACAAAGATAAGATGTTCATGCATACAACCACACACACACACACACACACACACAACACACACACACAGACACACAAACAAGTAAATATACATATATAAAGTATATATACATACATAGTATATAAATTATATATTATTATCAATCATTCAGCAACAAAAAGAGAGCAGCAAAACATTCACAGCATAAATCAATTAACTCAACTTATAATAGAGCATACTCAGATATTCTCTCTCTCTCTCTCTCTCTCTATGAAAATATGCCTTATACTCAACCACACACAACCATAAGAAAATACCAAAAACAATTTAAAAAAACAAAAACATTACGAAGAAAAGGGGAAACATACCAAAAGATAATGCTTTGCCACATAAATCAATTGTAATCATAAATGATAATACATATAATTAATATTAAAAGTAATATTGATAATAATTCAGACTTGATTTCGACAATTGCTCCCTCGCACACAGTCAAAGGGCATTGCAGCAGCTCCAGCTACCCCCGCCCTGGATTTACCGCCACGCCCCAGAACACACTCACTTTTGTAGCCTTAGATCCACCAACCCATCAGCCACATACATACAATCGTACTCGTAATCCACTCCACATAGAACTCGTCTCGACTCGACTCGATTCGATTTCATAATGTGCTGCAAATTGTAATATCCGTCCAAGAAACCTTTTTGAAGCGCACCCCCTTTGAGTTCAGGCAATCTTCTCTATTTATCATCTCCATGCGACTTTTCATTCCCTACTTCCTTCCTGTTAGCCCTGCGTTTCTCAATTAATACAAATACCAAAGTGAAAAGGACCAAAACAAAGTTACAGATGCCTCAAACGTTTTTTCAATTTGCTCCACAGGTCTCCCTCATCCTACCTATCTACCATTACCATTCTACAATTTTTCTTTTAATATATCTCTCTGAAAAGGACGACCAATGACGAACCACAGACACAGCCAGACGAAGCCAAGCCAATAAATGCAAAATGTCACTGCCAAACAATAATAACACAAAAATCAAAGTAAAATAGTTAACCCACAGATAGATAATGGCTAAGCTCAGGGTGGCTAAGAAAATTGGGGAAGGGCAGGGATGGACAGGGACAGGGAATGTGGTAAAAAGCAGCTGCAATGCCCCATAAAAACAGGAATTGGCGCCGAAAAAATAATGTTCCTTGTCTCGAATTCGAACTCTGAATTAGGAATTGCCGATGAATGTGCTCGCTCACAAGGAATTAATCCGCTCACTCTTTATTTATTCTGGCAACTAATTCATCTACCATACTTATTTTCTTTGTTTGTTTCATCTAATCACATCATACAGCATACTCAAAGACGCATTAGATTTTAGCCAATGGAAATGTAGGGGAAAGGCAGTAAGCGGAAAGCGTGGTGGGAAAACGAATCGAGTCCCTATGAATCTCAAAGTGGAGATGGAGATGGAGGAGGAGGAGGAGGAGGAGGAGAAGCGGGAGAGCATGTAGTCGATGCAAAAAAACAATAATTATAACAATAAATGGTAATAAGTAATTTTAGCGTATTTTTTTTAACTGCTTATAGCCAACGTAAGTGTAGTTCAAAACTGAACATATGTATGTATGTAAATCAGCTGAAGAAGAAGAAGGGAGAGTACTTTCTTTTGTCATAGTTTTTTTTTGGTCGTCCTCGAGGATAAGTATTAGATTGTAAGCACACTCAGACACACACTGAACAGAACAGAACAGAACAGACACACACACAACAATAAACTCACACACTGAAATGATAAACGAAAAGCAAAAGCAAAAAGCAAAAGCAAAGAATGTACTTGTATAAATATCGTGGGGAGATCGTAAGCTAAAGGGTTACTTACTCGCAAAACATTTATGTAATTATAGTGGAGGAAGTGAAGGAATACCATACCAAAACGTAAGCATATTACAAGGAAATTGCCATTAGTCGATAGTGTTAAAAGCGATACGTATGATCTACTCGTACATACAGATAGGGTTAGGCCACGGACAGAACTGCAGAGGGGAAATCTGTCTGGGAGACACTTAGTTTAGCTCAATCAAGTCAAAGAAATCTCTCGTATCTCTCGTAACTCCAACTAAAAGCAATTGTAAAATATCGTAACACATCCGACTTACAGAGATGCAAACCCAAAATGGAATCGCATCGGATCGCAACATACCGTTAGTGAGTCAATCGGTTAGTCAGTTAATCGAAATTCAAATCGAACGAACGAACAAACAAACAAACAAGTCGACGGTGAGGCAAGACTTTATTTTTCAAAGTATTTGCCACAATATATACAATTTAAAATATACATACATACCTATACCTACAACAAAATACGAATTGTAATAGCTGAATCTAGCTGTAAGGACATAGAAGAGCAGAGAACATTTCATAGATGCAACTCTAAAAGCAATAAGCAGGCAAAGCAGGCGGCGGTGAAGCAAACAGGCGATATAATGTACGTAGAATTTTCACCAATTTTCACCTCCGGTCAATTCGGTCAGTCCACACACAACTGGTCCCCACACAATTCCGTTTTCCTCTTCTTCACCTCTTTCTTGGTTTCTTTCCAACCACGCTCCCACTCTCTCTGGCATTCTTTAACAGCGAATTTCGAACGAATCTCAGCCAATGTCAACAAAAGTTGACTATTTTACACAGTTTGTGGTTTTATTTTTTGTTGGTTCAGTTGTTTGTTTGTTCGTTCTGGGCCTGAGTTTGGTTTTTGTGTATCTTCAGTGTTCAGTGGCTAAGTTAAGCTTTTAGTTTTGTATCTTCTACCACACATACTTTCTCATTCATTTGTTCTTTCGGCAATAAAAAGGAAACTTGTATACATATTATTGTTTATTGGGTTTTATTTTTGGATCTGGCACAGCTTGAGATCGGGCAATCCTACTGTCCAACTCTTTCCCACACCCTTTCATTAAATCTCTCACCCTTTCACTCTTCCAATCCCAATCCTAACATCCTAGTATTTTTCACATCGCTCGCACACGACAAAAGAAAGTCAATTTCTCAGCACTCACAGCAAAAACGAAACGAAAAAAATCGAAATCGAAACTCAAAGCTAAACATAACGAAATGAAATGAAATGAAACGAAATGAACTAAATGAAACAATTAGTGAAGCATATTGGTGAAATACACGTAACTTATATTTTAAATCGAATTAATGAGTGATTAGCGCAATGGTACCGATAAAATACAATTTAGTTGAATTCCCTAGCAAATCGAATAGTGAGAACTTTTTATTAGACAGAATAAACATTTTTTAATTGTATACTAATCGAATCAAAATTGTAAAAAGGAAAGGATATGACGAAAGCAAACCATTAAGCATATATTGAATACAAATTGAAACTGCCAATTCACATTCTCAGACAGAGTTTTAAGAAGCTAACCAAATCAAGCATTAAAATAATAATCATAAGCAAAAGTATACAATGCGTCAACAACATACGAGATGTAAGAAAAGAAACAGAACCCAAAAAGATAAACTTGCTGAATATATTTCGACGAAACAGAGAGGAAGACCCCCCAATAACACAATATATTGTATCTAGCATTCGACTAGACATGACTCAAGTCAAATCAAATCAACTCGACAAGTCCATAAATATTCGTTGACCTTCCGTTGGAACGAACCCCAATTCGAACCAATTCAATTGTTTGACTTTTGCTCTACCCAAAAAAATTGCAATGCAAATTTAAATCGCAGATTCACAGATTCAGATTATGAATTAAGTTTCAGATGCAGGTTCAGGCTTACTTTAGGCATTTAGCGTATATCAATTTATGTGTGTGTGTGAACAAATAGCAGACAATAATTAGTGGACGGCGTACGGAGGAAGTCACTGAAACCCAATGGCAATATCACATATAGTACTGTGTGTATAACATCTGGCTTTTGTCCGGGCACACACTGCACAGGGGATCAATGGAACGGAACGGAATTGGGATGAGGCTCAGGCCGAGGCTCAGGATAGCGGTGGATAAGTTAGGCCGAGAAACTGGTGGCGAGTGAGGAGCGATGGCGGAGCAGATTTGTTGTCTTCCAATTTAAGGCCAGTCTAGCATAATTGTTCAGTTCGTTTTAGCGGGTGTTTTAGGTTTTGGCAGATGTAGTTCCTAAACGCGGCATTCGAATATCGTAAGCAATATATCGTAGACTTCAGTTACCACAACTAGTGGGAGAATTTCCCCAGATGAGGTCGGTCCCCTCCACAAGTACTCACAAGTACCCTCAGATCAAATCATTTTGTTTCGATCCATCAGGAACAGACAGAGGAGAAGAGACAAATTAATTTCCTGAACGTGTGGGAAAGAAAACTGCCTTAAAGTGATTTTCTAGTGAAACCAAAAAACGAACAACAAAATGCAACCCTGTACATAGTGCCCTCCCGAGGAACGACGAAGCACGGAGTGAGGAAATACGGAAATACGGAAATACAGAATGCAGGAGGAGACCATTTTTTTACTAACAACCAAACCTAGCTACGTATCTACGAGTAAGCCTATCTTTTAAACGACTAACAGCTAAGCTGTAAATAGAAGGACAACCCACACACACACACACACACACACACACGGAACCCACACACAGAACACACACGCGCGTATATATACACATGCAAACATAATAGTATATAAATAAGGTATACATAAATATACAAGCATATACATATTTAAAAGTAATTATATTATATACATATAAATGTACAAGTTTTATAACGAAGCAATGATTAGATGGTAAATCAGATGAAGAGCGAAAGCGAACATCTTTAGCAAAATTACACCTAAGTTTTCCAGATTCAGATGACTTTTAAACCAAAACACACACACACATACAGAAGAATCCTTCGAGCTGGCAAGCTGGAAAAGCTGAAAAGGAGACAAAAGTTAGACAAAAGGATGTAGGAAGAAGTGCAGAAAGGAGGAGTAGGAGTAGGCGTAGGTGTAGGAGTAGAAAGTAGGAGTATGAGGAAGAGCTTTTTGTATTTCGACTTGTTTTCCAGGAGATCCTATGTTTAGTCAACTAGTGTAATCGTAATGTAAAGATAAACCAAGAAACGAAAACGAAACGAAACGTATGTAAAATAATTGCATAAATAATTTTAAATATATTCGCCGATTGCCTTCAACTAGAGGAATTTTGATTAAACTTGATAACGAAAATAATAATAATTACTAAAGCATAACTATAATTATTATTAAAGAAAATGCATTGAATATTTCTACAAAGTAATGGGAATACAAAGCAGATGGGAAAGCGGTTAGACAAAACAGAAACAAAGGGAAAGAGAAAGAAAACGAAGAACGAAGAACGAAGAACGAAAAACGAAAAACGAAGCCGACAGAGAACAAATCTACACAAAAATGAAATTCAAAAAGAACTGAAGTAAAAACAAAGATTTTAAAGCAGTAACAAATGGCAAACAAATAAAACAAACAAACCAAGCATTCGTATTTGTACACTAAAGACCCGATAAAGAGTACGCAACTTATACACGCAATATTAGACTAAACAGACCTCGAAGAAACGAACCGACCACAGAACAGAATACAGGACAGCCAGGAACACGCAAAGCACACACAATGCTCCCTCCCCCACACATTCTACAGCTTCCAGTTTCCCTACTCTCGAGTTCCAGATACGAGAACCAGCCAGGGAAAAGGATACATACCAGAGAGGGGGAGGGAGATGTCCTGTCGGTCCACTCTAACTTCACGCGAAATATCTCTCGAGATCCTTTCTTTGATTTGTTAACTAGAAACACTCGCACATATCCAAATAAAAGACGAATACCATTTTGAAATCCAATCCTAGCCCGATTACTGTCCATCTCCATATCTCCATATATGTATCTCCCTCTCCGAATCCACATCTCCCCTCATTGAGACTAAGACCCACTAGTGAGCCCAACCACAACCACAACCACAACCCAACCACAACCAAACCACAACCACAATCACACCCACAGCCACAAAAGCACAACCAGAAGAAGAGAAGCACAGAACCACAGGAGCTGCAGGAGGAGAAGAGTAACTCGAATCTAGAGCGTACTTCTAGGCGTTAAGCGTACATACATCTAGTTTGTATCTCTTATATATACACATATAAATATACATACATATATATATATACATAACATAGCATAATTATACAGATATACAACTTACGGTAACTCAATACGCATACAACTAGCCAGAGAAGGAGGAGGCGAAGGCGAAGGCGGAGGCGGAGGCTGGATTAGATCCATCTTTTTTTTGTACTGTATTGTAATGGTAATGATAAAGATAACGATAATGATAAAGATAATGATAATGGAAATTTAACTAGTTATAACGTGCAGTTATCGTAAATTTATGATTATCGATTATTGAGTCTTGAGTACGATTATTATGGAACGTTTAATTTTGTTAATACGAAAAAAAAACGCGAGCATGGTTAATAAAGCTTTAATTTGAAGCTATATAGGTATATATATATACGCCCATTTATATATATACACTCACACCAGACACACAGACACAAACAAACACACACACCCACACACACACATCGACACAGAATGAAGCATGGAAAAACGTCCTCAGTCTATAAATTTGCAAAATGAGCGACACGGAAACTTGAATGAATCGAAAGCGAAACAGAAACAGCAACAGCAACAGAAGGGAGAAGCGAGAAGCGAGAAGCAGGAGAACACATAAGCAACAGCACTTAAGTCTAAGGATCCGTAAAAGTACGAGTATATTACGATTATAGTTATTTAACGATAGCAAAACGAAACCGGAAACGGAAACGAAATGGGCATGGAGATCGCTAAGAGGGATGGGATCGAGTAATCGAGAAATCGAGAGACAGGGTTCGGGCATGCCCACACATACAGGCACAGGTACAGGTTCAGGTTCATAAATCTGTCCATCTGGCTATGTGTGTGTGCATGTGCGACGCCATACATATACACCCATATACTATATGCATAAAATACAATGGGAAAATCTTTTAGTCTATACTAATACCGGAGAGGAACGGAACGGCAGACGGCAAAACAAATCTATAAACAATATACATGGCATACACATATATGAAAGCCCCTATATTGAGGATATAAACGTGAATTTTTAGCAATCTAAGTAATAAATAAAGCAATTTAAGTAATAAATTCGACACACACACACACATAAAGAAACAGAAAACACAACACACAACACAAACACAAACTGGGAGAAAGTGAACACAGAAGGCAGACGAATATCATTTCAGGATCGCATAACATAATCGGACAAACTGAATAAAATACAGAAAAGGAAAAGACACACGCATACAGCGATGAGTTGGTATTAAGTATATGGTATATAGTATCTACATTATATACACAAATACATGAAATAATACAAATACAGACTACAAATAATGCAATGAACGAATGATACGAAGAGCGAAGGAAATGAATACTACGGAGTGGAACGAGAACGAGAACGAGTACGAGTAACACTTATACATATGTAAGACACGAGACAAGAACACAATTATACACATAATTGACTTGTAAATAACATACACCACACACACATGCATACATGCACTCACTGACCACACATACGCACACCCTCCATACATACATACCTACATATGTACACACTGAACTGACAGACAGACAGATACACACGAACACAAACAGAGAGACAGACATTCACATAAGTATACATACTACACCCACAACCACACACATAAACACACAGAAAGATACACATTTTACGACTAGTTAATTTTACAAAACTAAAATTATTGCAGCAGGCGCATTACATTAAAAACCAAATGAAAAAGAAAATGAAGAAGAAAAAGAAAAAGAAAAAGAAAAAACCAAAGCCGCAAAATGGCAAAACAAAGCAAAAATCATATGCAGTAAATTAAAAGTAAATGAGGAAAAGGCAAAACACACAAGAAAGAACAATGGCAAAAGAAAAGGCAGAGGCTGAGGGGCCAGAGCCTGAAGCCAATGCTTGGCGGGGGGGTTGGAGGGTTGGGAGACCACCCCTCTCCCGCTCTCTCCATCTCTCTGCCCCACTATGCCACGCCCCCTGCCCATATCTGGGCGGACATGAGGATGATGAGAATTAATAAATTACCAAGTAATATTATAAAAATATTATTATATAAATTATTATAATTATAAATTATTATTAAAGAAAGCAAGCAACAAACATAAAACCAAGAAAACCAAAATGATTAAAAATACAAAATACAAAAAAAAAACAAACAAAACAAAACGAAAAACCAAAAACAAAACACATTATTATAATGCGATAAATGAGTAATCAACAAAACGAATTGAGAACGTTGTATGATTTTGATCAGAAAGTAATAAAAACAATTTTCGATTTGTTACGAAATATACATAAAACATCAAGTGGCGTTTCTTTCGGATGGGATTTGGATGTATCTTAGGGATATTGGGGAGAACACATCCTAATTTATAATTTGGATAATTATGATTATAATCAGATGGAACTTACACAAGAGAACTCCCAGATTTTATTCCCATGATTTATCAGTTATGTATAGCCAAAAAAGTGACAGAAAATATGCCCAAATATGCCAGAATGAATAAGGAGCTTCTGCAAAGCAAGGCTTACGGTGTTGCATGGTTGAATACTTGGTTTTAATCACCAAACGTACCAGCTGTTTCAATCGATTGCAAATCACGATTGAACTTTTATCCTGGAGGCCCTGATTGCTACATGCACTACTACACACTTCTTACACGTGGTGTGGCGCCATCGGGCGGTAGGATGTGCAAGCATATCAATCAGCAGCGCCCTCTGCATCTCAACTATATGTCGCCAGAAACTATTCACAACAGAACAATATCCACCAATAGATGCCGCCACGAGGCTTAAAAACAAGCAACGATCGCGTGTAAAAGCATCCAGGTATAAAGGCATCGAAGTATATTATCGAGTAAGTAAATTCAATTATGAACTCATTTCTTTCCAGCTGATTCTTCCAAAGCTGTATTTCGATTTCAATTTATCAGTGTTCAAGTTACTTTATTTTTCTGTCAGTCGTGTCCGTCGAATTTATATACACACGCTGAAAAAACATTTTAATTACTTATAGGCATTATAGTGACGGGTGCAAGAGAGTGGAGAGGAGTGGGTGACTGGAACATCTTCCTGGCTTGGGCTGGTCTAAGTTTAATATTTCCCAATTTCTGCTATGCGTGAAAGTATGCAACACGTTTTGGCGCTGTCGGTTAAGCAGTGTAGTGCGTTATTAAGTCCGAGCGATTTGTAATGTGTTTTCATTAACATGTAGCATTATCAATATAATTGAAATGAATTATTTAAAGTACATTAATCAAATTAAACCCATACTTTATTTCCTTTATCAGTTACAAGTCAGCTTTGGGCGTTTGAAGAACTTAGAGCGCCATCTATGGAAGAAGTTTAAAAATGGATGTTCCAGAGATAACATAATTCACTCGATAATGCAGCTTCCGTTCCTCTTTCTTGAAACTTTCAAAACGATGGCCGCACACGATGACTACAAATTGACAGAGATGCAGACTCGACTTAACATACTCATAACGATTGGTGCATACTTACTCTATTGGCAGCTGCTAAATTTAATTAAATGTCAGAAACATTAAATCTCACTTAAACGAAGTCCTCGATTTGCGATGGTGTAATAATTGGTTTATACGAATAAGTTGCATACAAGATATATTTTTTGAGTTCTTTAGCTGAGCCTTGTGATTGCCTTTTGTCGTTTGCTTGGAACGAAACTATTCCATACTTTGGAACAGAATATTATTGTAAATGAATGGCAATCATATATGAAGGAATACATTACACTGGGAGATATAACTGGGTAGTTCGATCCGCTGGCGCTGATTCGTCGGTACTTCAGCGCGGCACAAGGGGAATGTGTGGTTCTGTGGGCCGAGACGAATAGTACAATTGTCTTCGAGATGGCGAGTATCTGTTGATGGTGTCACATTCTCATTTTTGGCAGCTTTATCCTCCTGCTGTTCCACTGGGTCTGATCAAAATGGGTGGAAAACTGATCAAATTTGGAGTGTAGTTCTTTCCTATTCAGAAAAGACAACGATTTCCATGCCGATTACTGGTCAACATCTTTGTAATGTATCTGTCTATAGCAAAGGGTGCTCTCAAAGGAAGTCCATTTTGCAATGAAAGGAGATTGCCGTGACACCTCTGATATCCTTTCCAGCGTATCTCTGGCATGGCTCAGGTGTCGGCTGCAGCAATCCGTTTAAGGCGATTCGCCGCGATGGAAATCGCAACAGCATCCGGCACTCTCTCTCCTTTAACGAGTTCCAATGTTGAGTAACTATTCCCTACTCGGGCCCTAATCCCAGCGATAACCATCGCAATATTTGGGAGTATCTCATTCATAAGTGCTGCTTCTGCAGTTGAAATAAAAACAACATGAGCAAAGCTAATCCTATGCTGGTGCTGGCCGGATCTCAGTTTCCTCATTGGTGTAATTCACACAGCGAGATCTGGCAGCATGATATGATTTCCATGCGACATAATTACCGCTGATTGAATTGGGACCGTCACAAAGGTGATGCCTCCCCGCCCTTCACGCCCGAACGTATCACATGACATAAAGCAACCGAACTGGGACCGGGCCCGGGCCCGGGGTTCGGGGTTCGGGGTCCGGGTCCCGCTCCCAGATGGGAGATAGGCGCAGCTCTGGAACTCTCTTTGCATGCCACTCTTTTAGAGGATTCCTTTTCGCTCTCTTTTTTGTTGTTGTTTGTTTGTTGGCCAAGCGGAAATGCGCACTCGACAAATAACTGCAGGACATGGCCTGAAAGTTGCAACTGGAACTGGAACTGGAAGCCGGATAGGATCTGTGTTGATTCACTCGCTGTTTGTCTGCTGTTTGTTTGCTGTTTGTTTGGCGCTGGCTGCCAAATCAATGCACAGCAAAGCAATGGCAATGGCAAATGACAAATGGCAAATGGCAAAAAGAATGTGCTGTCCACTCCCACAGTGCACAGTGGAGCAGCCATTCAGTCAATTAGGACTGCCATTGGTGAATGGCACTGGCAACACTGCACGAGGCTCCACTGTAGCTGTTCGAGTGACTGATGCCTGATTTGGCCTGCCATTCATTAGTTCTCAGCTCCGCTCCTGTGTTTGCCAACCTCTCGGGGATGGCAGAGCGATAGCGCCTATTGATAGTGCCGCCAATTCGGCAAATGAAGTCCTCGAGCCATGTGCTGGATGGGCAACACACTCGAGCCACACTCGAGGACTCCAACAGTTGCGTTCTCCTTCCGCTGGCTGACACCTTGAATTGTGAATCGTGAATTGGGAAGTGGTGAAATGGTGAAATGGCCGCTGATCCGAGGCAGCTGCTTGAGGAAATGCCCAATAAATATTGCCTAAGCGGGACAGGCAGGCAAGCCATAGAAAGAGTTGCAAATACCAGAGAGAAAATACAATCAAATTCGGCGGACCTCCATCCCTCGCTTCCCCTCTCTGCGCCAACACCGGCTTACAGGCGTATTTTTTGTTGTTGTTTGAATTTCGTGATTGTGATTTCTAATCCGAAATGCGCCTTTTGTACTGCCATTAAACCGAGTGGCCGTTGTTTATGTGTTGTCTGCCGCTGTTGCTGATTTATTTATTTATTTATTATTACATTTGACTGATTGCCGACACCATCTACCATCTACCATCCACCATACTCCTCCACCCACTGTTAGCAGCTCAAAAACTCTCATGTATTATGAACAAGTTGATTGTCGTGTGCATGCCAACCCCCCATCCCCATACCCATCCCCGTCTAACTGCCACGTTGCGTGTTGATTTTCGTTTTGTGTAGGCAAATCATATTATATCATATCATGTATTATGCAGGAATCCCCCAAAATAAAAAGCCCTGGCCCACAGATAGAAACGGAAACAGAAACAGCAACAGCAACAGCAACAGAAAAGGAATCACATTTAGAGCTCATCTGTTGGAATCCTCTCAAATCAGCTCAAATCATTGGGAGGCCCCCGAGGCACACTCCCACTCCCACTCCCACTCCCACTCTCTCGCAACAGAGAGCTGTGCAGGGTAATGTTTCCTTTTTTAGCTCCATAAAGCTGGCACTTATGAGCCATGGCCAGATCCTGAAACCTTAATTGGAATGCTTGATCTTTGATCCCTTTGCTTGGTGAACTGCAGATCAGAGCTCCAGGACTGTTTGGCCGGTAAAGGAGTGAGCCCTAAGGCCATTAACAAAATCAACAGTCAACACTCACACTCACACACTCATCATTCACCGTTCAGCGCACTCACAGCTATATTCACACGCACTTGCACAGGGCACAGCCAGCCAGCAAGCCGTTCCTTCTACTTAGATGCAGCGCGAGGCAACAAAGGCACTCGGCTGTGCCTCTCGCTCTCTCTCTCTTTCTATGCCACTCTTGCTGTATCTCTGTCTCTGCCTCGCATTCTTCTAAGGTCTGGGGTCTGGCTGACTGACTGACTGTTGCCAACGATGTGGAAAATGTTACGCTACAATTTAATTGAAAGGATAATCAGGGGCACAGCGGACTCAGAGCACTCATTCAGCGATGCAGAGAGACAGAGCGAGATGGATACAGAGAGAGAGAGAGAGAGAGACATGGACAAAAGGCAGCGCTAAAAGCTGCAAGCGAATGAATGAGGCAAATAGAAATAAAATAGCAAACGGTGGCAGCGACACAACATCGGCTTTTGTTGTACCCGTCAAGTGTCCTCTTTGATGACGACTACAAGCGGTGAGGACTCCGAGGACTACTTCCCAGACGAGCAGGACTCTGCTGATGATGATGATGATGATGATGATGGCGATGCCACTGGCAATGGCGATGATGACGTTTCGGGGTTGCTCTGGTAGACCTCGCTTGTGGCCGGGTACGTGAGCCCACAACGTGGCCGGCTTTGCTTCCTGTGCCGCGATCCTCTCGCCCCAGTCACAGCCAGTGAGTGTCCTGTGGCGCAGGATTCGCCCAGCGAAGGGTTGTCGAATGGTAACAACAAAAAAAGAACCCAAACGAAGTGAAGCAGTGGCAGAGGCAGAGGCAGAGGAGTCGTTGTTGGGGGGCAGGGGAATGGGCAGGAGTGTGCGATTGGCAAATGAAACTCAAATGAAATAAAATTAAATGCGTTGCACAAGTTGCAAACTCGAGCAACAATCAAAAGGATTCACGCTGCGTGTCCTGTTCCTCGCTGTGGCACACAGCGCGAAGCAGCGAGCCAGCGAGCCAGCGCCGCGGCGACGAAGAGTGAAAAATGTAATTTTAATCGAATTCACTCGCCCCACCCCACCTCACTTCATTCCGTTCCGTTCTGTTCCTTTCCCTTCCCATCCCAGGCCCTGCCTATGGTCCATGCATAGTTTTTGATTCCCATTCAAGTGCTAACCTTATTAGTGCCGGAGGACTCTACCCCTCTCGCTGCCCCGGCCCCGGCCCAGGGCCTGATTCGTGTTGTGCCAACAGTCGCTGAGATGACGCAGCGGGCGAACATCATCCCAGCCCCTGGCTCTGGCCCTGGCCCTGGCCCTGGCCAAAGGCATTCTTCTGCGAGAAATGCAATTAACTTGGCCAGCAGAAGCAGCAGCAGCAGCAGCCGCGACGACCCACCATTCACCGGTCCACAGCCCAACTCCAACCCCAGCCCCCACCCCGCAAATCACGGGACTCGCATGGCGAGCACAATTAAAACAAAAGGCGTTCGTCGCTAATTAACATTGTTAGCATTAGCGGAACTCTGAAACAAAAAAAAACAGACCAAAAAAAAGCCCCACGATAGAGAATGGACAGGGAAAGCGGAAAACCAGAACTGAAAGGCAGCCACTGAGCAGCGATGATGATGATGGGGGGACACCCGTTGAGGCAACTTTGACCTTTTGCAAACTGTGCTGCACGGCCAGAGACGATGCATTGATTCCCTATAAATAATCGAAATATTCCATGGAATATTTCAAAGAATAGTTTGCGGTAGCCCTGAAGTAACTTCTTAAATTGATGAGCCTTTAGCTTGAGTCGCAATTTTCTAGATATCCAAAAGAAATAGACGCTGTCAATGCTGGACAAACCCAAGAGAGATCTTTCCTAAGCATACCAAAAGCTGCGTGCACCACTGTGATCTTTCATACGATAATTTAAGCAATCATCTACATACGTTTGGGTTTGATGATTGTGTACCAAACTAATTAATCATACAGGCACTTTCCATCGCCTGACTTCCATAGATCGTACTTCCTGCCACTCCATTCCTCAGCGAATCCAATTCTGTATACACATGTAAAATTAAATATGGTTTATTGTCAGAGCTAACCCGACCTTTGGCTCTGTATTAATCAACCTTCTGTGTACATTTCCTTCGCACCTCCCCCCTTGGCTTGTTTATTTATCGACTTGCCAACAGTTTTGCACTCTGCCCCCCAGTTTACTTTTCGGTTCGTGTGGCTGTTGCTTGTTAAACAAAACAAAAAAACAAAAAGAACAAACCCCCAGTAAAAAGTACGGAAAAAATGCAGAGGGACAGGCAGCATTTATAGCTAATTTTCTTGTCATTGTTTTGACTTTTACACCTTCGCACCGTTTGCCGCCGCGTGTTTACCTGCAAATGGTGTGGAGTGGAGCGGAGTGGAGCGGATTGACGCGGAGTGGAGTGTCGTCGTCGCATTGTTTGGCCATGTAAAATAATATTTTATTTGGCCTGTTTGCCTGCAAAAGCTTCTGGCTAATGAAGGGGGGCTGCCCTGGTTATTGGCTACCAAAAAAAGGGTTTGAATGTCAGCAGCGAAGCCCTAGAAGAATATTTGAGCAGTGCCACTCCACGAGGCACGAGGATTGATGAAGCGGAACCCCCTCCGGGCTGTACAAATAGTGTGCCAAGTCGTCAGGTCTACGCAGACCATGAGGAGTTGCGTATACAAATTTCGACAGGATCTCGGATCTCAGATCTCGAATCTCCGTGGCTGCGTGGCGCCACTCTGTGTGTCCGCTCTGATTTATGTTGCAGTTGCTGCTAAAAACCAAAACAGCAGTTGGCTGGAACTCGGCAGCCCAGAGACTTGGATTAATGGGAAGCACTTGGCAAAGTGAGTTGTCAATGCGGGAAACGGGGCAGCAAGGCAGCAAGGCAGCTCTGCAGCAAGTGGCAAGTGGGCACCTACGAGGAAATGGGAAACCCAAACCGAACCTGAAACCGAAACCCAAACACACACACAAAACACCGGACTCAAACTCGAACCCATTTCCAGCTTATTACTTAATCAATATGCTCATTTGTTTTTCCTTTAACTGGAAGCAGTTTGCCAGAGAGTGGATGGAGTGGATGAAGGAGGTGGACGGAGTAGGTTACATATTTTGACAGCATCAGGAGCAACACACACACACACACACACACACAGCAGAGTGTGGGCATGTAAGCGGACCCAGAATGTAATTGGAATCCCGACACCGAGTCCCCTGTGTCCTGGGTGCTGTTTTTGGCGCGTCCTTCACTTCAATTTGGATTCCCCTTCCCCACACCCCGCTTCGATTTCTCGATTTGTCTCGATCTCTACCTGATCTACTTATTTAACATCTAGCAAAGATCTCTCTCTCTCTCTCTCTCTCTCTCTCTCTCTCTATAGCTCCGACAGCTGTTCAGATTTGGCAACTGTCGTCTGTGGACTGTCGCTCTTCATCCGTCCTTCTGTCCCTCTGACGTTGGCAATTAGGGCAGTGTCTGGGACACGGCATGAGGTCCTCGGAATCAGCTGTAGATAAGCAGCCTGCTCCCATTGCCAGCACCACATGACGATGAAAATGAAAGGCGGCAAACGACAGCCAATGCTTGACCACTGGGTGCGCACCCAGCTAACAGATTGGCCAGGCCTCGGGCAACTTGACCGCGGAAGTGACCAAAAGTCGACCCAACTGCCAAGGCGCATGCGCAACGGATTAAGCACAGAGCATGGTGTAGGGAAGGGCGGGGAGTGGAGTGGAGTGTCTAGGAAGCGAGTTGCGAGTTGCGCATTGTCCGTGACACGACCGCCTGGAATGAAGCTGTTAGGGCCCGTCGATCCGCGCCCATTGTTACTGCCTCGAGCAGCAAAAACTTGCATCATAATTAAACTGTCGTAATTGCCGCCCCTGAGACGTGACATTTGTGCCCGAGCACGGACCCAGTCACAGTCCCAGTCACCGTCCCAGTCCCTGGCTCGACTCTCTTCATAAATGTTTGGGCCTCAACCTCAGCGGCCACCGCTGACAAAAGTTTCAATTGTGCTCCGCTCCGCTCCGCTCTTCCGCTCTTCCGCTCTTCCGCTCTTCGTTGAAACTTTATCAACATGCAAATAAAACACACTTGAACACTGGGAACCATTCCAGTCTCGACTCAGATTCAGATACAGTTGCAGCAGCAGATTCAGATTCCGAATTAGAATGAGAGTGTGGTCGGGTTGGACGTCTGCAGGATTAAGCGATACAAAGTGGTGGAGCCACTTTGCCCGGAAACCCATCGGGATAAATGACACAGAACTCAAAACTCACTCACTATGGTCGAGAGGGAATGCACAAGCACTATCAAATGAAATGTCCAACAGCAATTGGAATGGGCAATGGAGATGCTCTTTGGGAATGGGTTGCAGGAATTGGAACTTGGACTCCTGCCATGGCTTAATCGAGTTTGTTTGAGATGTTTTTTAAACGAATTCTTAGCTAGAAAAGAGTTGGCTTCTCCCAGCAGCTGCGGAATCATTGAATTTCCCATGGAACTCTCTTCCAACTCTGCGATTCTGTTCCCAAAGTAACCACTTTCCAGCTCATTTTGTTATTTCTCCATCTATCTTATAAATATCTCTCTCTATGTGCCATTTGCCATGGGGGCAGAGCAATAATTTTTGTATCGCACGGCCAAATTGATGACATTATTACGGACAACTGCACACAAAATTGCTTCGAGTGGCGCGCGCTTGGACAGGATTTTTGCAACGTTCAGCTGGCAGCAAACCTGTGACTCACACAAGCATTTAGTAGGAGAAATACATGTATATACATATATATATCAGAAGACACAGGCAAAGGGACACACACATACACACACGATACACAGTTGACTGTCCTTTTTGTGTTGTGCTCTCAATGCCCTGCCTTGGCATGTGTTGCTGAGCATGAAAATTGCAATTTTTCGCCAGATAATTTCAATTGAGAACTGCACAGAAACCCAAACCCAAGCCCAAACCTAAACCCAAACTCAGACCCGTACCCATATCCGAATTGGGTTTTATATTGGGAATAATGCTGCAATGTTGTTCGCCTTTTCCCGATTTCACACTAGCCGGGGACAATTTCGGCAATTGGCTGAATAGAAATTGATTCGTTGCACCATCATCATCATCATCATCATCGGACTCTGGACTCCTGGACTCCTGACTATGGAACGTTCCCTGCTACTTGGCTCTTGGGTGTCATTTTTGTGGGGTCGACCGCAGTCGTTTGGCCACAGCGGGTTGCCGTTGCCGTTGCCCAGTCTGTCTGACTTTGTGGGATTAGCCAGATCGTTTCGATCCATCGATCCATGCTCCACGTGATGAGCGTAACGAAACGGTTGGACAATGGGATGGTAGCAGGCCTCCGAGGCACTTCTTTATGGGCCACAATTTTGCGCATTTGTCAGGTCTGCTCGAACTTCCAATGTGGCATAATCTGATCTCTTCTGTTCTGTTCTGTTCGGATGTGATGTATTCATTCCATTTGCCACTGCCGATCATTGGCCATTGTCGCCGTCTGAAGTGCTAAGTGGTCGCATGTGACCAATTGCCAGGGAGCACAGCTGGCTGACTGGCCAAAAGGGAGAGGGAAACAGAGAAGAGCACCAAAATGATGCGTGAAGTAAATTGGTTAGGGAAATTATCTGATTGCAGCGACAACATGGAACGGTAGCGTCGGAGAGTGACTTAAGAAAATGTTAAATACGTTTGCCCAAAAATATCTCCACAGTGGAGACCTGCCACAAGTAAACACAGGACACAAGACACTCTTTGTGCCTCTATTTTCATGGGGAGAATACAGGAATTTGTTCAACGAAAATTGTTCCATGATTTCCACTGCATTCTGCAACTGCTCCAAATTGGATTGTCCCGATGCCAATTGAATATTTTGTGTAAACATTTGTGTGGGGAGAGTGGAGACCTCCCCTCACCGATATTTATTTGAGAAATTCGAAGGGTAAAATTGAAAAATGGCAGAGGAAATGAAATGACCGGAAGTTAAATCAAACCAACATTGCCCAACAAAATACCCGGACATTGCCATAGGAGGAAAGATGTGAGGCAGTGGCCAGTGGCCAGTGGGCATGGCTATGCGGTGCCCAAGAGACGAAAGTCAAGAAAGTTAAAAGGCAAAAATGTTTGTACATCGCATGCCGGGCACGTAACAAACTAAACTAAATACAAATACGAATACGAATACGAATCCATGTGCGAATCTTTTGCGAATAATTCAAATAAAATTTACACCTTGGACCAGATTGAGTGGAGCAAAAAAAGGAAAGCAAATCGAAGCGAAGCGAATCGAATCGAACCGAAGGAGCAAGAAGGAGTCTCCACTCTGTTGGCATATTGATAGACTTTGGTCGAATGGTTGACCGACCAAGGGACTACAAACGGAAATCCTTTTTCAATTTTATTTTATTTTACTTTACACACACACACACACATGCACATCTGCTGCGAGTTATAGCTAAAGTATAAATTGAGTTGCTGGCCACTGAAGTTGATTATGGTCTACGCCTCAACGGATCTCAGCCAACAAATTTCTCTCGATTCGGTTAAAAAATCAACACCCGGCCAGGCCAGCACTTTCTGGCCAGGACTACACACACACTCACACACGCACACCCACAGAGCAGGACATATGTGTGAGCCTTTGGGTGGATATGGATGGGTCGTGTGTGTGGACTAAGCCCTGCGGCTCACATATCAGCGCGCATTAAAACAAAGTGGGCATCGATGTAGAACCCGAATACCCGAAACCTACAAAATCCCCACCCTAGCCCTAACCCTTACCCCTGAGGGGGGTAACTAAATTTGTGCAAAACAAAAGAAAGTCCAACCAAAAAAAAACTGTTTGGGGGAGGCAAAGAAAATGTGAAGCCAAGTCACACAGAAGAAGCGAATACCCTAGAAAATGGAACAAAAATAGCAGCAATGTTCCATGGAAGACGTGAACAATCGTCAGAGGGCTGCAGAGGAACCCGTCAACTCTACCAAAGGAGAGAGTGCGTCACATGGAAAGGGTCACTGCTGCTGTCCGGATGAAACAGAAAGCGGCTGCTCTTTCACTTATCAGAAGCGGGGTCGGGGCTCAAATTATTAACGCCTAAAGCTCCAAATCCGATTTGTGGAACCCTGCTGAGGCCACACAGGCCCCCAGGCCACACAGGCTCCCAGACTTAAAGAGAGAGAGATCCTAACGCTTCCCACACATGATATGCAAAGTGGCAGAGACAGGGACAGTGCCACAGCTGCTGCAGGTTGCAGGGTTGCAGGGCGACTCTCTGGAGGATTGAGATTCGTTGGGAGACTCGTTGACTCGGAGACGGAAGTGTTGGCCAGGGTGCACTTGAGGCGAGAGATGGTCGCCTGGCGCCGGAATTCGTGTGAAAAGAGTATTTGAGCCACCTCTTTGGAGTGTCAGCTTGCAGTAGAGATAAGACAGGATGGTAAATGGAATGGGGTGACCTGTTTGTGATCATAAGTGAGGACAAGTGTCGATGCAAGTGTTTGTGCAACATCCTGTGCCCTGTGCCCTGTGTCCTGTGTCCTGTGTCCGAGTGTTCTCAGTTGAGTTCTTCTGGGGCCGCACCGTGTTCTCGCTTGTCGCTTGTCGCACTCATTAATTGCATTTCGATAATAATTTCATGCTCGTTAACAGAGGGACTCTGAGTGCTGTCCTGTCCCCTGTCCTGTGTGTCCTTTCTCTGCGCGTGTGTGTGTGTGTGTGTGCCCTGCAAGTCTAATTTTCTGGCATATTAGTTACAGTACCCACAGCCGCCGTCGCTTGTTATCGTTAAACAGTCGCTAATTAGACGCACATGTGTAACGTGAAACCGCATTTAAGCGCCCCCTCCGTCCATTCGTCCGTCCATTCGTCCGTCCATCTGTCCGCTCGTGTTTTCGGTGGAAGGTGGAAGGTTGCGGCATAGGGTGTAGGCATGATATTGTAACTGTAACTGTAACTGTAACTGCAACTGAGAGTGGAACGAGAGCACCAACACGCACCACCAACCACCACCGACGCTCACGTTGTTCCGGCGAAGCACTAAAACTGTCCTAAAATTGCAACGAAATTGTATCTCCACTTGAACTTCTCGAACTTTTTGTGTGCCCCTCGCACTTGGCACGGGTTAAGCTGCCCGTCACTGGGGGTCAGGTCACAGTCACAGTCACAGCTCTTTGCACAATTTCTGCACTGACAGACCCTGCAAAATATATTGGCAAAAAAGTGTCAAGCGATCTTAATGGTGGGAAAGTGTTGCTGGTGAAAGGTCTCAGGGTCTCTCGATCTGTGAAATGAAACGGGGAAGCAGCAGTAAAGCATTTAGTTACATTTATGATTACTCTTAAAAATAATTCGGTAATTGCATGCACCATTTTATATTCACTTAAATATCAGCCTTAAGTTTACCCCCGAAAATATGTCAGAATTGTCTCTTAATTGAAGCAATTTGGAGCTGCTTTTTTACAATATTTTGTTGTTGTTTTTTTTTCAGAATTTCGCAAAGACTTTTCCACTTTCCCTTTAATAAACTTTCGTAGAATATTTCCCCATCTTGAATCTATTGGACCAACAGCTGTGGCCAATGGCCGAAATTAAGCAATCCATCCAGACCAGTGCCCAGTGCCCAGCGCAGAGTCTCGCTCCCTGATATTATTTTTGTTTCAGCATTTTTGTTTTTAATAAATTTCAGCGCAGGATGGGCGCTGGCCAGGACATGGACATTGAATATGCTGGCGACCATGATACAAAAGCCGATGATGTTGGGGTGAGCCCCACTCCCCACTCCAACACTTACCCCTCCCCACCGCCAAGCTATGGCTATGACTCCAGCATTGTTATTTTCGTCGGGCGACATTTGCATGCCTCATTTGAGGACAAGTTCTTCATTTATTTATTTTATTGCGGCCTCATTCGCGTTATGAACTCAATGGGCTGTGGACATTATTTTAATAATTGCACTCTCGGCTCTCACAGCAAAAGGAACAACAAGCCAGTCCAATCCATTCCAATACCATTCCATGGCATTCCCCTCTGCTGATAGCAGTCCTCTCCCCCTCCCCCATGTGTTCTGAAACGTTTCTGTTTGGCTCTCTCTTTATGGCTCGCATTCCATTGATTTTCATGGATTTCTCGTAATAAACTTTTGCTGTTTTGTAATTGTTGGGTATCCACCGACCTCCCTTTAACTTTTTCGCTATTTTCTGCTGGCGATAGATGGATGGAAGAATATGTTTGAATGCCATTCAGTAGGTGATAATCGACCGGAAGAGAAATGCCATGCCGTCTGCGAAGAACCTGCTACCTAGAGGCAGAGACCTGCCAAGAAAAAACCTGTAAACCAACAAACCAAATACCAATCCCATGGGCTAAGCTTACACATGCTCCTTGTACTTTGTGGCCTTAATTTATCTTGAGTGGATCAATTGGGCGAGCCCACAGAAGCAGAGCCAAAACAAAGGGCTATCGATCGATGGAGGCTATGATCCGCCAGCTCATAGATCGCATCTCATCGCTGCAGTTCGGTCTCGGATCGTATGACTGAACGGACAGGCCACCTTTTGTGGCCGGGTGTGCTTTTGTTGCTGGGCGGGGATTAAGACAAGTGTCGGTTGCACAATGGCCAGGCGATCCATGCACCCAAACAAAGGACCTGCACGATCGCCGGCCAACGATAAAGGATTAGCCCTGGTCCCTGGTCCCTGTACGGGCCTGCCCTTCGAGAGACAGCCAGTCTAGCGCGCATCCTCATTCTCTCTCGCTGCTCTGCTCGTCCACATTAGGCCTAAGTGCGGCTTAGCCAAATGCTAATAGATTTGCTAATGTGAAAGCCCCGACAACGGCAACGGCAACGGCAACGGCCACACATGTGTATCCTCTAGCGGCTCCTTCTTTTCTCCTTTCTCCTTGAGGCTTAGCCCGGGGACCTGCACTGGCTTTTATTGTGTGCCGCCTTTTGTGGGAAAGCAACTTCATTGTTGCCACAAATTGCTGAACAAAGCAAAGCGTAGCGCCGGCGCTGCCATCGATCCTACAGCCTACAGCCTACATATCCATCCTTCTGCTCCTGTTCTCACACACACACACTCCACACATCCACACATTAATATTTCAATCACTAAAATATATTCGGAACAAACTAACAAATCGGCGTAGCGTGTCCGAGACCATTTTGTATTCATGGCACAGGATTTGCTGGGGGGGGCACTCAACAGAGGAGTTCCACTGCGATTTCATTTGGCTGGGAACTGCTTGCCAAAGAGACGACTGGATTTTACACTATACCTTATAGATTTTATGGTTTTTTCCATTGAAGAAAACCTGACCATTGTTTGTTGGATAATTTTACATCAAATAAGTGGACAGAAAATCTCCTTTCAATCTATAAACCTAAAATATTTTAGCTGCCCATGAGGAGTGCAATTTTACTAAAGTTACCAACAATTATTGAAGTCATCTAAAATCGGTTTTTGAATTTTTAAAAAATGTTTAAGGCCTCTTTCGCTAACCCTCAAGATGGTCAGAAGATTAACTCAACTTTGCTTATTTTTACTGAGAGTTATACTACTACAATTCTCCATTTAAGCAGCAGGTTCCTTTGAAATTCCACCGCCACTGCTGCTGTATGGAGTGTGGAGTCCTTCTCCATTCGCCAGCTTGCGTGCTTTATTTTTGTATGCCCTCAGTGTTTTTTACATGGATTTTCTTTTGTTTTTTTTGGCGGACACAGCTTCATTGGGCCCCAACCATGTTTCTAATCAGTGCAGCTTCCGCTGCCAGTTTCCTCTGCCACTGAGAGTTGCAGGTCGCTGTTCCCCAGTTCCAGTTTCAGTGCCACGTTCTGTCTAACAGCCGTGGGGGGCGGGGCGTCGGTCAGTCAGTCAACATGGCGCGATATTTGTCAACAAGCGGAACTATAAATATGCATGCAGTGCACGTCAAAAGAGACGGCCCTGGACACGGGCACGGAATGGTGAGAGAAACTCGGCCAGTCTGAGGGCTGACCGAAATGCAAAAATGCAAAAAAGGAAAATTTGATGTGGGAAAATGGAAATGCCAAGAGGAAATGGATGCCATAGCACTAGGCTTTGATTCAGCCTCTGGGACGGGGTCTCTCTGCGCTGCTCAGAGTGCATTTTATATGATTCAATCGCTTCACTTAATTTCTGCGACAAATTCAACATTTAAGCTCGAAAATTCAAATCCTCGCAGGCAACGGCAACCCTAAAGGAAAATCGATAGCTTCCAGGGTTGCCGCCATTCGAGAGTTAATAAAATGTCAGGGCTGTCAGCTCAGAATAAATGTGTGGCCAGATCTGCCTGGTCTCTGGTAGGCTTTGAGAATTACATTAGAAACTAATTGTTCGACTACCTCCCAAAAGGGAGTTTACAATAGAAAAGTGAAAAGTTGTGCAGCTAACAGGACAAAAGACAAGACCCAACACGATGTTCCGCCAGATGGATATGCGAGAGGCTGTCCTCTCATCGGCAGTGAAGCGCTGCCTCCTATACGGTTTGTCTTTGCAGTAGTCCTGAGAATAGTTTCTGGGCAAATATCGCTACGGTTTCTTGTTCCCCTCAGACTCACAGCGGAACGGAAGGTTCCTTGACACCAAGGCACGAGTGCCGTCGTGCGAAAAGCCTGTGGAAAAGGCACCTCTTCGCAAAGCTCCCAGGGTCAAGGGTCGCAAGAAGCCGAAGATGTCCGAAATAGAGCGCATGTTGATGCGAAAGGTGCCAGAGCCGAAGCCAGAGGATCCCTTCAAGCAGCTCTTTCCAAACGGACATAAATTCATTGTGCCAGTGTGCTTGAAGGAGTTCTTCCAGATCGACTGCGCCATTCGCCCCATAAAGCCCTATTCGAACGCCTGGCACGATGTGAAGGCGCCGCAGCTGGTGGAGCAGCTGATGGCCGAGATGAATACCGTGAAATCCAAAGCAAAGAAAGACAAGCTGCTCCATAACGATGCCGATTTGGTCCAGCTCAAGGGTCACAAATCAAAGGATCGCAGTGCTATTGACAGGCACATCAAGCAGGTGGTGCTCTCCGTTATGGCAGAGCCTAAGAAATCAAGCAAGGGCAAGGGCAAGCAATTTGCAATGAATACAGCTGAAGCCAAGCCCCAAGTGGCCAAAAAAGAGGGCAGCTGCGAGCCTGGCTCCAAGCTCTTGGTCCACAAAGTTGAGAAGGCAATCCAGAAGTCACAGAAGCAAGCTCCCAATGGAGATAACCAAAAGAAAGAGCGCAAACGAATCCGCAAGAGGAACAAGGGCTACGTCGCTGACAAGGAGACTGAGGAGGCTAAGCGCAACCTGGCCGCTGAAAAGTCATTGAAGACCGATGGAAAAGATGCCAAAACTCTGCACACCGGAGCCAGCGGCGAACCGCAGGTAAATTTCTTTACCGAAGAAGCCGAAGAGTTGCTGATTCCCGGGTCTCCGAACTCAATGGAGGAACACAAAGAGAACATTGCCGCCGGGGAAATGAACGAGAAGACCAACAACCTGGTCGCTAAAGATGCAGAGAAGACAATGGCTGCCGATGTGAAGACTCTGGAGAATGGGGCCAGCGGTGAACCAGAGGTATGTCTCGGTTCTCAATAAGTTGACAACTGGCTTAGTCCCGTGCCTTCTTTCCCACAGATGGAGCGCATTGAAAAACCCAAGAACTTGTCAGAGGAGAAGGACATTGGAGCCGGGGATGTGCTGCAGGAACAGATCGTTTTGGCCAAAGAAAACTCTCCATAGAGTGAGTAGCTGAAACCAGAGGAGGATCAGCAGATATAAATTAATTCCGTTAAGTTTGTCGTTTATTAATAAATGTTTAATAAATCTTGGAGCATGGGCTGACTATTCGCTGACCCTGTGGTGTGGTCTCTTGCGCTCCTTTCAGTTCCGGTATGTAAATCACAGTGGATGGCCCCCACTTTGAGCTCCATCACCTGCCTACAAATGACACTTGCAAATCCACTCGATATTGAGAGTTCGCATCACCCAGGGCAACAAGAGATGGGAAGTGCCAGCATGGAGCTATGGGTGTAGCTGAAGCTGGAGTGGGTTAAGGGTAAGTCTAGGCAAAAAAGAAAGTCATAACGAGGCGGCAGGGCAGAGGAGAGCAGAGCAGCGACAACAAACAACCGACAACCGACAACCGGGGAATCGGCAACCGGCAACACATAAGCCGCCATGTTACGGATGCGAGTGCAGCAACAACCAACGTTGCACCTCCATGGGGCTTACACACACACACACACACACACGGTGACACACACGGGGAACAGTGGGAGGAAAAAAACGAAGCGTGTGGAATGGGCTGCCGATGGAGCAGAGCTGCTGGAGCACATTGATCAGGCAGAAGAGGAGCAAAAGCAAAAGGACAGGACTAGTCCAAAGCGCCCCATGGGACCTTACCGCTGCGGCCAGGAAAACAGCAGAACAGAGCCACGAACAGGCAGGGGAAAACATTAATTCTAGCGCTAAAACGGTCAATCAAATTTTAAATATAAACATAAAATAATGCAAACATTTAATGTTCAGCTCTTCGTTTCCTAGTTCTAGTTAATATCCGTGTTCTCCTGGGGACGCCTTCTATCAAGTTATTGTTGCATTGGCCTTTGGTTATTATTCCTCCTGTTGCTGCTTTCCTTTCAAGCAATTTGGTCCAGACTGGAGGCTAAGGCCAGCCGTTTCACTTTCGACTCGATGCGATGGACACGAGTAGTGCGAGCTGGCCAGTTGCTTTTAAGCATGAAATAGCAATGCGAGCCAAGGCCTGCTCTGGACTTCATATCTCCAACCCATCTGCAAGTCCATCCGAGGGTCCATTCATCTGTCCTTCGGTCCACCCATCCATCCATCCATCTATCGTTGGGTGCTTCAGCCAGGACGCATACAAATCACACTAAACCGAATACGTCAGGGTCGGTGGCAGAGAATGGGAAAGCGAATGGGGATAGAGAAATGGGAGGGGTGGGGGAGGACTTTGGCTTTGGCTCTCCTTTGAGTGCTAGCCCGGGCTCAATATCACAGAAAAATACCCGCAAAAAACGGAACCCGTCAAGGAGAAGAAACAAAAAGCAGCAGCAGCAGCAGAAGCAGCAAATAACAAAAGCCAAAACAAGTTAGAATGGGTCGTAGAAGACTTTAGTTTCGACTGAAAGATACCGCAAACGAGAGAGTCAAAGGAAACATTCATCCACGCCGTAGGACTGTATCGAAGTTTGAGCAGATAAACGAGTGAATGAATTCGTGGATGCCATTGAATACTCCCTGCCTGGCCAATAAATATCGCCATGAATTGCTTGGAGGTCCATTCGTGTATACCCCGACACTCGACACGGCTGGCAGGGTAGCGGCAAAAGGGAAAACAGAAGCTGGCTTGACTACAAAACCCAAGTCGGAACGGATGCGGCATCAACATCATCGACAACATCGGCATGCTCAGGAAGCAGTGTGTGGCAGTGGCGGTGTGGCGGTGTGGCAGTGTGGCAGTATGGAAGTGGGCAGGCTGCTCTACTCGATGGATGTGCAAGGATTGACTTTGACTCCTGCCGAGCCATATGTATATCCTGTTTGTGCAGAGATTTGGCTTTGAGCTATGGATATCGTTAGAGATTGCCGTCGCTGGCTTTGTGTGAACCCCACTGCCCCTCATCGATTTGCCCCCCACCACCCCTGGATGAGCGGATGAACGTACGGTCGTAGGAGGAGGAGGAGGAGGAGGCGGTGGAGAAGCTGCTTCCACTGGTGTGGCAACTTCGAGAGTCGTGTGCAGCAAGTTTACAAGGCTGCACTCTCTCCCTACTGGGTATCTTTTTTTGTGTGCTGCTGCCCTGTTGGAGGCTGTTGATGTTGCCGTTTTTTAATTACATCCTTCACGGGGAATCAGTTCACATGGTCACATGGGGAGTCGTCTGAGGGATGGCGCATATCAGGCATGCGTCGTATATGACGTAGGGGGAGAGCAAAAAAAGTCAAACCAAACCAAAAACTTGTACAAATGCCATGGTTTGGTTTTGGCCTGTCAGAGGAGCGACTGAGACTGCGACTGAGACTGGGACTGGTGTTCGTTCGTTAGTTTATTGTGAAATTCCAATAAATGCAGTTTAAACCAAAGCCTTGCCTGACAACAACAAAGAGGAAACAGCAGCAACTACAGCAGCGAAAGGAGCAGAAGGAGCAGAAGGAGGCAACGCCACGCAGCAGCTGGACAAAAAAAAACGAACGAGAAAATCGTAGAAAATCGGAAAATTGGCCCCACAATGTGGCAGCAGGACAGAGGATTGGTAAAAGCTGCTGGAAGAGAGTGTCCCAAAAGAATGAAGGTTTCAACATGTGAAACATTAACAAGGAAGCAGCACCGAAAGGTGTCCCTCAAGAAAGGAAATGGCAAAGAAATAGCTGGAAAATAGAGAGCAACACGAAAGTACTTTGACCTGCTGCAGGGTATGCCCAGAGTCGCCACAAATAGTTGCGACAAATTGTGCGGAGGACAGAAGGAAGCCGCCTGGCTAAAGTGGCGCAGGTAACTCTGGACTCTGGACTCCCCCCCGTCCCATACGGTTCAATTGTGCAAGGGATTGCCAGGATGGCGATGCCGTGAGATGCTGAGCGATGCAGAGAGCGTTGCGAAACGATGCGCCAAGGCCATCATGACGATGATGATGATGGTGTGAGCTTCAGCTTCACATCAGGGTAACGATACGTGGCGCCCGACAAGGACTCCCGCTCTCTCTCTCCCTCTCCCTCTCTCTCTCTCTCTCTCTATCTCCACTTCCTTTGGGTACTCTAGGTACTTGGGTACTTTGGGGATTTTGTGCAGATTTACATGCAAACAATCAAGATACGACCGGGGCTTTCAAGTGCCCCAGGAGCGGGAGCAGGCAGCAGGCAGCAGGCAGGGGATCGCTACCAGAGCACACAGAAGAGAGCTCCTGCGACCTCGCAACTCGCAACTCGCAACTGCTGAGGGACTCGTGCCAATACGTCATGTGTGTCCCAGCAGCGGCTTACTCCCGGCTCCCAGTCGGAGAAGGCGTGGAGCCGTGGGTATGGTATGGAAATGGTTCTGAGTATCGACGGGAGATGGTAGATGGCTCTGGCTCTGGCCCTGGCCCTGGGGTTTGGGTTAAATGCTGCCGGTGCACGTTCCGTTTGCTTTTCACATCTTTTCACCTTTGATTTGCCATCGTGCTCTCCGCCCGCCCCCCTCATCCACCAATCGCATTTCAATTGTCGTTGTCCCTTTGCCCATCTCCGCCCGTTTCCTGTTTGCCCTTCTTTGCCTTTGCCTCCCATTGGGTGTGGGTGTGGGTGTGGGTGTGGGTGTGGGTGTGGGTGTGTGTGTGGGTCTGGGCTTGCTGCGTGCCTCTGGTTTCGCTCTTGATATTTCGAAATGTTTGTTAAATAAATATCTCTACACATGTTCCGATTACAGACTTCTCCCAGGCCACCCACTCAATCACTTTGCATGTCTCTTCCAGTCTCTTCTTCTGTCCCCCTGGAGCTTGTTATTTTTATTCTTTTTGCTGGTTGATATTATTGGTTTTTAATTCAATTGCTACTTACGTATGTTGAATGTTTTCTTTTGGGGATTACTTGGCGCTGTCTGTGGGCTCTCTGCATCCTTATAAATGATAAATGAGAGTTAATTATTTAATGTCTGTCGCCCTGTCACCCTGTCACCCAGTGGCTAACACACGAGGCTAACCCACACATCCACCGACCCACCCGCTGAAATGCAAATTGCCATCGTCACATGCCTGACTTTGGCTTTGGCCATGTGAGAGCTGCAGAAGGAGGCAGCAGGAGGGACAGTGACACAGCAGCAGGACATCCAGAACATAGAAAGGACCTCGGACAGCTAGACTGTGGAAAACAACTGAAAAGGAAAACACCAAAGCCATCAGCACTGGGTTGAACTAGGAATACCCTGCAGATGTGTAGGCTGCAACTAAAGAAGGAGATTTATCAATCAATTTTACCTGAAATAAATAATGGATAATATAAATAATAAATATATTTGTGCTTTTATTACCCACCCTCTGGCAACATGCACTTTGGGCAGCCCAGAGCAACCCAGAGCAACCCTCCCACAACATGCCCAGTTGATCCATTGGTAAATATGGCCGCCAGCTACTCAGTGGGTCAGCAGCGGGTCACTTCCCCTCCCCCCTCCCCCCTCCCCACTCCACCCTCCCGCGTAGAAGGGATCACTGCGCATGCCTCGCGTCCGTTGACGATCTTTGGGGGTGGGTCAGGTCGAGTCGAGTGCCAAGCGATTGCCGCGCTATCTTTCCAATGGAGAAGGTCCAGGCTTCCGGGCCTCACTCTGCTCATGCAAATTCAAATTCAAATTGAATGACATGGCGCTGGCTAATCCCCAACCCCATCTCCATCTTCATTCCCCTTGCTCCCTGTCCCTGTCCCTGTCCAACTGACTTGCCAAGTGCAAGCTGCCGCCCCAAATCCCCTGACATGTCAAGGGACAGCGCTGGAGTGTGAAAAGAATTAGAACTAAGACGGGAGATTTGCTGGATTCCAATGTTCCCAGAGCAGAGGGCTCTGACTCCGCCTGTGACTCTGCTCCGGACAATGGTCAGTCGAGTAAGCAGACTGGCATTCTCCTGCTGCCGCTGGTGCTGCAATATTTACGACTTTGCCGCGCGCATTATCATTAATTTAGCAGATTAGCAGCAGCAGCAGCAGCAGAAAACGGAAAACGGAACATCAAAAACCACAAAACCGCCTCGAAAATATTGTGTGCAGACACAGACACAGACACAGAGTGAAGAGAGGAGAGCGGAGAGCGGAGAGAGGGGGGAGGAGGGAGTGCCTGGAAAAGTGTTGAGCGTATTCCAAGAATTTTAATTGAGCTGTTGCCCCCGAAGATCTCGAACTGCCGACTGCCGACTGCTGTCTACCGTCTGACTGGTGCGTGATTTAAGGCAAATCCCAACAAACTGTGATAATCGACTTTGATGCCCCCCGACTGTCGCCGCCATTCGACATTGTCGCCTGCCTATCTGCTGCTCCTCGGACTGCTCTGCTCTGCTCTGCTCTGCTGGTTTGCATTGCATTTGAAAAATGGTTTCGTATGGTTGGGACAAAAGACATTCCGCAGATAGACCAGACACATACAGGCTGACAGAAAGACAGACAGACAGACAGATATCCTGTTGTGTTTCCAGCCAACATACTCCACAAGATATTGAGAGCAGAGGGCAGAGTGCAGACAGGAGATTGCATTTGCCAATGTCCTTTTATTATTACGACAGCGAACGAGCGGCGACCGAGTCGAGCGACGACACTTGGGTGCAAACGAGCCGATTATTGCCGCCTGATAATGTTCTAATTGCCCTGCAGCGATAGCGACAGCTAGTCCAAGCCAAGTCAAACTGCGTCCAAGCCTGCTCGAGTCCAAGTTCGAGTCAGAGTCAGAGTCCGAGCCAGCACAGAGCTCCTACTGTTTGGGCACTGCGCACTTTGTTTCTCTTTCTCTTTTTTTTGGCAAAGGAACTCGCCTCGACCTGTGGACTATGTGAAGTTGCAGTTGTCCTTTGTCATGATGTGCCGGACGGCACGCTGAGTCCCTCCCTCTCCCACTCAATCTGTCTGTCTGTCCCGCTCTCCGCTTATCGCTCTTGTCGTCCCGTGTCGGTAGGTGTTTTATTTGCCAAATGCATCCGACAACGCCCCGGGGGCTGGGGGTGTCCGTGCCCATGTCCGTGTCCATGTCCCTCGACTGCAGTCAGTCCCTCCAGAGCACTTCATTAGTGTTTTTTTTCTTTCTTTCTGTACGTGGCCGAGAGTGCACCAGAGGTCCTTCTTCTATCGTCAGTCAACGCTTAGCCGCCCATCACTGACCGCAGTCACTTTCCCGGAATCACTGGCGGTGTCGGCGGATCCTTTTATATGTCGCCAAGCCATGAAAATCGATTTCACATTTCTTGCACATTTTTCTTTTCACCTTTTCTCGGTCCATTGCAGCAAATCTGAAGTATGGCAAGTACAAATCTCATTTCACATTTCCAGGTGCTGTCGAAAAAGGGCGAAAATTAATCAATAAATGAAGTACATAAATATGCAGAATATTTTATGCATTCGGGAAGGAACTTTCATTTTCCCTGGACCATGGTAAAATTCCATAGCAGCCAAACATAGTTGCAATGTGACTAACAAGTCACGCTGTTGCAACTGAGAATTTGTGCCAAATTTTGAGGTGGCAGTTCTGCCGGTGGAGCCTCAAATACCGACCGAACCGCCGCATTGCTCACAGCTTCCAAATGCAATTTATTTATCTGTAGGGGCAGCTCACATTTGAAGCCATAGCTTAAAGCAACGATTGAATCAATACGCAAATCTTCATACCAATTGGGCAAGCTGTGGCTCTCACACACGCACTTGCTGCGGCAATTTATTATACCTAATACACTTATTCTTGGCTCTAGCATTACTTACAGACATTTGATTACAAACCAAATGCAAGCGCAACCTAAAAACGGGAGCTTCTTTTACTAGGATGGCTCTGCCGCGATCCAAAAGGTTCCAGCACTCCACGATTCGATGCAATTCCTATTGGCAGTATAGTTCACATACCAAATTAACAAGCCAGAGTCCATACATATATATTATTCGATTTCGTACACAATGCCACAACACACACACACACACACACACACACACATCTAATGCATAGAGTACAGACATATTGGGATACTCCCAACTGGGTAAGCAGAGAAGTTTAATTGGTGGATAAATGGTGTATGTGTATGGGGGGTGGGGTGCGGATACGAAATGTCCAACAAGATTTGATTTTTATCGCAAGTATATTTGAATTTTATTGCGTACGAAATTCTCGATACAATCGCCGAGGCCATAAAAGCGACTGGAGGCCCTGGAGCCAAGCCAGGACATGGCCATACCATCTATGGCAGCTCACGTAGTGACGGGCAGATTATACACTGTGGAAATGGAAAGCAGAGGAACAGAAACGACCACCAGAATGTACGTCAAGCAGATGTTATTACCTTCTTATTGGCTACTTAGTCCTAGGCCTGTATGGGAGCCATACTAAATGCACTGAAGCAAAGACAGTGACACATTTTCTGTCACTGTAGACTTGGCCCAAACAGAGGACAGGATAACAAGCAGCAGCAGTGGCAGGGGCAGGGGCAGTGGTACTGGCAGGAGCAGGAGAGAGCTCGAGCGGCACCATTTCTTGGCCACGTTGGCGTCATTTTCCACGCAATAAAATAAACATTCAAAACGAAATCAACTTAAACGCTCCACGTGGACCTGCACACTCCACCCTTCTGCGCGCCTCCCAATCCAATCCAGTCCCCAATGTGGCACATTTAATTTTATGCTTATTTTTATGTCACTCTACTTTATTTTTTTGCCCGCCAGAAGGGGGTCCACACCCCCCAGGGGTCAGACCTCCAGTGGCCAGTAGCCAGTGGCCGCAAATCCCTGGACTCCGGCTAATAGTTTGGGCAAACAGTAATCGGGGCCAGCAGCAGGCAAGGGCACAGTCAAAGCCAGAGCCAAAGCCAGAGCCAGAGCCAAAGGGTTGATTTAATAAGTTGAACCGATTCGATTTCTATTATCTGCTGCCCTGATGTGTGCTGTGCCGGACCCAAATCAAATGCGTATTTATCGGGACTTAAATGCGATGTGAAGCGAGCGAGGATTGGAACACCCACGGACCCAGGGAGCGATGAATCCAGACGGACAGAGGGACAAACCTAAAGTGCCCTGGCCACAATGGGTTCGGTTCTCGTTTCGGGGTTTGGGGTTTTTCAACATCAGCAGCAGCAGCAGTAAACAATCGTAAAACGTCTCAAACTGAACCAAAAATGAGACAATGACTGGGCAGAGGCATACAGGAAGAGGAAACGACATTGAGCAGCGGGCTAACTCTGACTCTGACTATCGACTCCACAGCTCCAGCTTCAGCTCCGTGTGTGGTGACATCATCGCCTCGCCTCAGACTAAACAACAATTACACATGGTCCGTGGACCGTGGACCGTGGACACAATGCCACTGAATGGCTGTTATGTTACCATTTTCTGGGCCTTGATTGCTTCATTTGCCAGAACAGTGGCCCAAGTGCTAGTCTCTAGATGAGTTATGGCAGCTCATCCACATCCACATCCACATCCTCAGGCCATGCCACAGCATACTCTGTATGCTGTACAATGGGATCAGCAGTGTTTGAGAGATCGTCATTCTTGGCTTGATTTATACTGCGGATGCGTCTGGCATTTGGGAAGCCGTTTGCAAGCCTCATAAATGTACCCACACCCCCCAAGCCCGGTGGCACATTTTTTGGCAGCTGGCTGCAGGCTCAGACTCAGGAATAACTAAGAAGAAAATTAACAGAATATTTTCTATTGTTAAGCTCGATTATGGCATGCTCTCACGTCTAGTTAAACTGACATTTAATTATACGTTTTTGCAGATAGAATTTCTCCAGGGAATCTTCTTTAATATGTAATCGTACTCAGACTCAGAAGATCTAGCTGGTAATTCTATTTACAAGCCAATTGTAGGGCAAACCTTAAGCAATTTTCTCTAGAGACTGCCAATTAATGATCGTTTGAGAGATGCAAATATATTTTATTCTTCTGGGATTCTTCTGGGCCAACTCTGGGCAGCAATTGGGACGTATGCGGTGGTGGGATCTGCGTCATTTTCAAATTGGTCTGCGGTCCATGGCGTCGTCCTGGTCCCCGACATGTTATGAAATCCTGAAATTCGAACAACAAACGAATTTTATGTGCTCACATAAAAAGAAGCAGAACCAGAAGCTGGAGGGGGAAAAGGGCAAATCAAAAAATCAAAACGATAAAAATGAAACTCCTTCCCCTGACCTCACACACAAGCACACACATACACGCGTGGCTGGGGGGTGGGAGGTCCAGGCAAATTGTCATTAGACATGCCGAATTTATGATATTCGGCTGTGATTTCTCGTCTCCTTTTTTCTGTCCACTTTTGAAGCACCCACCACCCAGAGCCGCCACCCATCCACATCAAGCTCTGCTGCCGCTTAAGTATACTACACACATTTTTTTGGGTAACCCTTGCCCACCCGCAACCCTCCCGCAGCCCAACACACACGCACACACAAAACCCATAAATTCCATAAATTGTTGGGCTATTATTTCTCGTGGCTGTCAACGCAATATTGCAGGCAAATTGTCCTGGACACCGACAACAACACTGCCAACTGTGCAGGCTGGGGCAGGGAGGTGGAGAAATCCAAATGGTGGTGGCGGGGGGAGGTTGCCAAAACGCACTTCAAATATGTTTTAAACGAATACTTTGTATATCTGTGTGTCTACCTGTGCTGGGAGCAGTTGTCACAACTCTTTAAGCAGACTGAGGGCCACTTGGACAACTTCAAATCTAAGTGCGAGTAAAAACTTGTGTCTCTTAACAGAGCCAGTGGCAATCGTAGTTCCCTGTCGAAGAGAGTTTAAAGTAGTGACACCAAACGGGAATTTACCATATGTATACATGTATGTATCAGAAAAGCGCAGTTGCAGTATGAAAACAATTAATATAAAATTTATGTAAATAAATATGTACTATGTACCGAATAATGTAATTATAACACACACAAATATTTGGTTGAAAGCCTAACAAATTGTTGTTTTCTACCATTTTAGATGTACATATCTTCATCGTTGAAGTTTTATTGGACTTGGCTAGATATCTATGTCCAGATTTGAACTCTTTAGTGGACTGCAATCAAAAAATATAAGCTATAAAAATCATAAATATATTCCAAAGAATGTCAAAGGGGCGCAGAGTAAATTAAATTCAATTCAAGAAAAAATCGTTGAGATAATCGTTGCAAATCAGCAATAATATATATGTAGATGTGTTCCTGATCAGCAATGATAGCTGCCAGTCCGTTGTACTCCCGGTCGACTCTCTGCCAATCCATTTATATGTTAAACTGTTTTTTTAATATTTTTTATCCACATTGTAGAGATGTTTTTATGGCATTTTTCGCCGACACTTACTTTTTGTCGTTGTATATTTCTGCAATTGACTTTGCAGCCTTGACTTACGCCAAAATGACATAATTAGGGGCCCACGAGGGCGGGTCAGGTACGCAGGCTGCACGGGGAACGGGGACTGGGCTGGGCTGGGGTTAGGGTTAGGGTGATGCTATATTATGGCTAGGGTTACATGGTTACATGGCCCTAACCCTAATAACCCTAACCCCGGCCATAAAAGATGCAATTTCGCGCGAATTCTAACCCCAGCAAATCCTTTTTCCTTTCTCTACCATTAAATTGCCGTTTTTTTCGGGCATTTTCCACCGAAATTTGCTGTCAATTTTTCTGCCGTTTTTTTTTTTTGTTGTGTGAGCCAGCCTCCTTTTTGGTGATATTCGCTGACGCTTAGAAAGTCAATTGGTTTATGAGTGTGAGCCTTATGTAGAACCCAATCGATACAACACGGAAAACAATAGCTCAGAACCCCCTGGCATATGTGTCAGGCACATTTTGGGGTGGTACCTCAGTCAGCTTCGATCATTCTCCAGCTGCGAGTCAGAGAACAAAAAAACACGAACACAATTTTCGGAACAAACATTTCATTTTCGATTACGTCCACAAAACTTTCCAGCCAAAAACATAAACCAAAATTTCAAGCACATTTTTTTCGTAGCGCGTTAACCAAATTAGTTTATCGGCTTTGCAATGCATCGTGGCGCATCGAAAAGTGGATTCCTGACAGCCAGCAACGCCTGGCGGCTGGGGGGATCACGGCAGCCCATTGCGCGAATGATTCGTTCGTCCAGTCGGGTGGCCAGTCCTGGCCCCTTCTATGTGCCGAGCCTGAAGGAGAGCCAGAAGCGTCCGCTGGGCACACGCCAGAAGCATCAGGACTCTTCGAAGGAGGCACAGCAGAGGGAGACGGCCAGGAGCAGGGACTACAGGGACTTGGTGCAGATCTGCCTGAAGGTCAGCAGCAGTGGAGAGGCAGATACAGGGATGGGTAAACGGTGCTATCACATGACGATGACGCTGAACCACGAGGATAAGGATGAGCTGGCGTTCCAGAAGAGTATGCAGCGCATGAAGGAGCTGATTGCCAGCCACCAGGACGCAGATGGCGAAGACCAGTCAAAGTGGCAGCCGATTCTTTCGACAGAGAAGCACGTGGATAGTCCCACCAACGAGGATGATAGCCCCTACGCAAGCGCTAATGCAGCGGAGGATGCGCCTGAGGAGTCCGACGAGCTGGAGGCCAAGCAGGACATCGAGGAAAAGGAAGAGCGGGAGTCCGAGGTGGAGACAGCGGCAGAACCACTTCAGCAGCAGCAGCAGCCCCTGGGCCACAGCACGCTGCGGTTGGCTGCCTCTGACGGCAAGGAACGACCAGAGGCAGACAACGATCTCCGCTTCAATTCGAAGGAGAAGAAGGACACAGCCAGAGGGCCCAGGGATAACATTGATCCCTACGACAAGTTGGTACGCACCGACCTCCAGAAGCACAAGGAGCGCGAATATGTTGGCGTCTATTGGACCGGGCAGGGCGAGCGCCACGACAGTCGCCTGGATATCAAAGAGGACGAGGATACTGGCTACGTCACCGGCGAGGGTGTGCCCGTGCGGAAGCCCAAGACTCCCAAGAAGTAGATGAACTCTGCCCCCTGCCCCACAACCCATACGAGGCCCTGCAGGACCACAGCAGATCGGAGCAGTGCGCGAAGCAGTTGCTCAGTTAGCTCATAAACAGAAATAAAATAGAGACTGGAGAGTGGACAATACCATTTATGGCGTTGATGGGTTTTCCTTTGGCCGGCGCAGAGTTCCCGCTAAATCGTAAATTCACGAGTGCTCGTGGATGGCCAAACGGTTCCACAACTTTACGATCACAGCCCACTCCCCTGAGGTTTCTGCGGGTTGCATTGAGTTGTGTCATCTCTCGGGTACCTGTGATCCGAGGCTTAGCAAATTTTATGCAATGCCAGGAGTCAAGGACACGGCCAGAACCGGCAGCAGGCCTCCTACCTGGCCTCAAACACGCTTCCAACACGCGGCTTACGCCCACTCTTTTTTTTTGCTCGCTCAAATCCTTTTTTTAGTGACGGAATGCGAATCCTTTTTTCGAGGGAAATGGAAATTCAACCAGAAAAGCCGAAAGCCGAAAGCCGAGACCAAGCCAACAGTTAGCCGTTTATTTAGCCATTTATTTTTATTCGAATCGCTTCTGCTGGTGCTGCTGCTGGTGCTCCTGCTGCCACTCTGCTCTCAGAACGTTTCAACTTCCAAGCAATTATAGTTCAATAAATTCACCCAATCACCTAGGACAGAAAGAGAGAGAGAGAGAAAACGGATGGAAAGTGACTCTTTTGATGGTTCAATTTACGTGGAAAACAACCCAAAACAAAAACACAAAATGTACCCAAGAGGCGACTGGGGAGGGACCTGATCTGGGGCCTCACAAACATTTTTCAATGGCCAGCAAGAGTAGCAAAAAAATAAAAACAAAACAGAAATGGGAAAATAATAAAAGCGAAAGAATGAAAATCGTTCCCCTCCGCCCCATTTCATGATTCTCTGTAGCTCGGTGTATCTGTGTGTCTGTGTACCTGTACCTGCTTGTATCTGTAACTGTAACTGTAACTGTATCTGTGTCTGTGTCTCTTTCTCGACGAGCAATTGTGCCCGTTCAATGTAGTGCAAGACTTTCGACGCGCGATGATAAATGGTTGCTTTGCCAATCTATCTGACCCCTGGGCCGGAAATTAAATTTGTTTGAAAATTTGCCACTTTGCTCAAGCTGCGAAATCTGTTCGTTCGTTGTTTCTGTAGCCAAATGAACTGTGGGAACCCAACCCAGTTGAGGGTTGGGGGGTTACTTTCTGGAGGGGTTGTCAGAGTTGAGGGTTAGATATTTTTTACCTATGTATATCTGAAATAAACATATCTAGAACATGCTTTCTTAAGAAATGAATTTCCCATTTAATCTATCTACAGTCATGTCATGGAAATAACTTTTCCTCACTACATTTTGTATCAAATCATTGGGGGACTTTCTGCCCCGTAAGAACCTTCACATACGATGACCACACGGCGGTCAATTAAGTCGTTAAATATGACTTACCCTGGACACCCTGTCCGAGAGGCAGAACCAGTTGGAGCAACGGCTGGCATGGATGGAGTAATCTATCGAATCTATCGAAGATATCAAGCAGACCTCCCACTGAGCAGGAGGAGACTCAAATGCTTAAGAGGAGAAGCTCCCCCTGCGACAGTTTATTGAAACATTTTTCATCATTTCTTACACAAATCCGTGGCCAGCAGGACAATTGACAGTGGAGGGAGAGCGAGGGAGATTGGGAATCGGGCATCGGGATTGGACATCCCCTCATAAATCATGTCCCAAGCTGCGGTCATAGCCGGTTCGGGGCTGCGGTGCCAGTTTGTCTGGGGAGAGAGACAGAGCTGTAAAAAGTGAAATCGAAACTATTATCGGGGATTTCTTCTGTCCCGCAGTGTGTGCTCCTTTGTGCGGTTTGTTGGGGTCACATGGCTGGGCCATGAAGCTGGATTTTTTGTTGAGGTCTCGCTGCGACGTTTCCCGAAAAACGACACGACGACAAATAAAAACATCAAATCATTCATAACACTTGTTTGGCCTGGCATTGATTGAGCCAACAAACAGCATACACCCCATGATCCTGACCATTTCCTTTGCATTGTTCGAGGTGTACCCACAGCGCTAACCGAGTTCCCATTTAGTCGAAAAAGTTCTCATTTCTCGGTTCTCAATCCTCAGTTCTATGTGGTTCTATGTGCTCTGGGTTCCCAACCTGTTCACATTCATTGATGGCCTCGGATCCTCATTGTTTACGGAAAACATTTCGAGTTCTGCTGAATCGCTCATTGTTTGATTCGAATTGATTAATGTGCCTCTGGTTGGTTAGCTGCTGCTCCTTTGCCCCGATGCACTGCACTGCGCTGCTCTGCTCTGCTCCCTCTCTGTTCTATTCATCGCTTAGCGTTTCCCTTTTTTTTCTTCCCATTCTCATTTTCATTTTCATTCTTCTGGTCTTCAGTTATTGAAGTCAATGTCGGGGGAGGATAATACTGACAGGATTGTGCTGCGCATTTCTACAGGTTCTTTCACTGCCTCGGCCTCAGTTAATGAGGCCATCAATAAGTCAATTAGTTGCCCCGACTCTCTCCCTCTCACTTACTCTCTCTCCGAATCTTTGTGCGGAAAACGGGTTCTCGAAGGGACGATTAGGGTTGATCCCCCCCTTTGTTCGGGGACCTCAGCTGGTCAATTGGCTTGTTTGCCATGATTAGATCTCAACTGATGAGAGCGATTTTGTTTATGCACTTTGATGAGATACAGTTAGCCGGTAAACTTATTAAATATAATAGAAATCGAAGTAGTTGCTCAAGGCAGAAGTCTTAGTTTTGTGGATTTATCCATGATCTATAAATCAATTTTCTGGTCTTCAAATATTTGTAAATAATCTCCCTGCCACACAGCTCCCACTCCAAGCCGGAGTTGCACAGCTTGACCTTTAACCTTAGCCAGCAAAAAGGCCACAGATAGTTTTAAAACTCAATCGTCTGCCCTCCATCATAATGGGTTTTAATGCGGGATATTTTGCTCTTTTTATTTTGGGCAATTAAAATTTCACGCTCTGGAAACGAAAGAAATCTGTATCTCCACCCCTCCGCCCACACCCCCTACAGATGTGTGGAAAGTTGGAAATTGATGTGAAAATTATGCTTAAACGGGGGACTGCCAATGGCAATGCCAAAGCCAGTGCCACTATGACAACGTCAGGTGGCCCAGACGGGACGAGCCTTGGGTTGGGTTTGGTGGTGGTTCAAAAGATCTGCGTGGCCATCAAAGATTTCCTTGGCTGCCTGTTGTTGCTGCACTTGTTCCGAGGCGCATTCGCCACGCATGGGATATGCGTGGCACGATACAAATGATGTGGCACCCCCTATGCCACAGTCATGACTGGCTGACTGGCTTCTGGCCTCCCCTTGAAGTCGTTGGGCTTGCCTTTTTTTTGTTGGTTTGGTTTGGTTCGGCTTGGTGATAACGTGAAATAATTGCGTGACAACCATGTTGCGATAATTTTCAATTAAACGGCGTTTTCCGTTAACCCCGCCAAGAGAGAAAGGGAGAGTGAGAGAGAGAGAGAGAGGACTGTTGGCTTGGTGGGTTGCTGAAACACTGCGAGAGAGCAGCGTGAAATTTCATATTAAAATCAACTGATTTTCTGCTTTCATTTATTCATGCCACTGTTCCTTCCTTGTTCGCTTGTTCGCCTTTCGCCTTCTTGTTGTTGTCGCTACCACACACACACACACACACACACTCAGGCACAGATGCAGATACAGAGAGATAAAAAAGCAATTGTAACAATTTGCTCTTGTTTCGTATTTCAACTCCAATGGAATGGCACATTGGTTCCAGATTGAGTGCGAAGAAGTGATGGAAAATGTTTGGATTTATTGTATTAATGCATGGATAAATATACAACTTTTTATTTATATTTAAATACATACCCATAATGCTGCTTGGGTTGCCAATAGATGCAAATATTTATGTGTTTTGCTTATTATATTAATGCAGATCGGAAAAGAAAATATATATATGTATGAACATGCAAATATATGAATAATCTAATTCATAAAACAGGGAGTTAAACAGCTTCATGAGTACAAAAAGCTCATATCATACCTTGAGTAAATGTTTTAATATTTACAGATGTTTAGCACAATTTTATCTTCGGAATGTTTGTGCATCTTTTAGTGCATTCCAAGATATATTTTTTAAAATGAATACCACTTAGTTTAGTACAAAAATTAAACAATATTTATAACGAAATGTAGTGACATTTTCTTATCTAGATATACATTTAATTATTCTAGAATCTAGAGCAAACAAAAGCATTGTTTACATTTTATTTGCTTGCCCCACTGTTCGAAGGGTTTCCGAGGGTTTGCTGGAAAAAAGTGTCACACTTGTGCGTCATTAACGCCGTCGGGTCACAGCTGGTGGATGCGTGCTGGGGCGGGGGCGGTGGGGTTGTTGCTTGCGTGGCTGGGTGTCTCGATGGGCGATGGGGATGGGTGTGCTGGCTGGCTGGCTGGCTGACTGACTGACTGGGTGGCTGTTTGGTTCGGTTTTTGGTTGGTGCAGGTTAGCCTTTCATTTTTTCGGGGGTGGCTGTTGCTGCTGTTGCTGCCACTGTGGTTGCCAACGACATTGCCAACCATTTTTCTGCGGCCAAAAGACAACAACAACATCATGAGCAGCACAACCCAAAGACTGGGGGGGCGAAGGAGGAGTGAAAAGTGCGGAGCGCGTTGTTAATTTGATTTGCGCGCTTTGCAATTTAACAATAATATTGTCATCAGGTTTCGGCTGGTTCGCTTCTTCTTTTCATTCCACATCCGGTGGTGGCCCAACCTGACACGGGGGGCGTAACCAATGCCCATTTAATTAGATTGCGCGCCATCTGCGGGGGCGGCCGCGCACTGCGCAGCTCTTTTTGATGGCCTCCCAAATGGCCTGCCCCTGCGCCCGCCACCGCCCCAGCCGCTGCACCGCTTCCATCTTGTGTTCCGCTTCAAAGTCTTATTAAGTTTTCTTTGGAGGGGAAGTTCTCCTTATCGCCGATATTATGGCTGTTCATCAGTTACTTCGCTCGGGCATTCCTTGGCATTCCACGCTTTTAATATTAATCCTCAATCCCTTCGGGTATTTGGAATATTTGCTGCTTATCTTTCTTGAATTTTAATTGGTTTCAATCAGCATTCGCGTGGGTCGCTGAATATTTCTGCATTTGTTGCCTTTTATTCCTTTTTGTGCTGCCTTTAAACCGTTCCTATTTTCCATATATTTATCCCCCACATATGGATTACATCTCGTTAATTTCCCCCATCATTCCTCTGGCTTTGCCCACCACAACATTTGATTCTTTTTGCGTTCTGTGACTTCAAAGTAAAGTCAAAAGTTTGCCGCAGCCTTTTGTGTTTGGGCTCTAATCAAAAATGAGAATCAAAATCAAATCTTTCACGATCTGAACCTCACTTAACTTCTCTCCCACTCTCTCGTATTTGGCGGGGGCTTACACCCACACACACACACACAAGCAAACACAACCACAGCTGCGACGCACACACGTTTGGTGGGGGGTAGAATGGGCTGGGCACATGGGTTATTGGGTTAATCAGCACGCACAAGGATTGCCGAAGCGAAGCTTTTGCTCAATTTTGAGGGCATTTGAAAGGACATGATTTTGAACTTAAGAGCCAAAACACTTTTCGGGCATCGCGTGCGAATCGCGTCATATGGATAAATGAGTCCACACAAGAGCAGGAGGCGGGAGGTGGAAGATGGGAGTTTTGTAGGGCAACAAGTTTTGCGTGGACACGTGTTCCGCCAAGAGAAAGAGACTTAAGCCAGAGCACGGGCACTGGCACGGGCACGGGCTCTACTCTGCTGATACGTGTGTATGGTGGGTCTGTCTATGGTAAAGTAATCACAAAGCAACCACCAACACCGCCACCATACCACAGCACCAGCACCACCCCACAATTGCTGCCAATTCCTGAAGTAGTTTCTACGTGCCTCCTTATTGTTTGATGTGGATTTTAATTGAACTCAAGTTGATGCTTGATGGCAGGGCCCTGAATGGACTGGATGGTTGAACGGACGGAGTGGGATGGGCTCGGATGGCTTAACAACGAGCTTCCAGCAACAACCGCAAATATTAAAAAAGAACGAAAATAAAGAAAGCCAAAACCCAAAACATCAGAGCAACAACAAAAGGCAACCGGGGACAACAGTGGGTGCTCAACGATGAACGTTGAACTCATTAAAAAAAGCGAGAGGAAAAAGCGACCCCTCTCCGCACCACCTTTGTGGAACGGAAAGAATGGATAGGAGCGGGGAATATGATTCCAAAACGCATATGTCACTCAATGAGGCGAGAACCACCCTTTACGGTGGGTTGGTGGGTTGGTGGGTTGCTTAGTTGGTCGGTTGGTCGGTTGTGTGGTTCACATTCACATTCACATTTGCTATTCCTGTTTTCACTCACTTGTCAGAGCTCATTGTTAATGACAGGATCCTCTCAGGCAGGCAGACACGGAGACAGACATAGAGAGAGACCAAGTGCGCTGCAATTGCGCTTTAATTTGAATTTGAATTTGAATTTGATAAATGATTGACTACCCTTCGGGCCACTCCACCTCCACTCAGAGTGCTCTCCCTCCCCCACCCTCTCCCTTACTCTCGGAGCAGCGATTGTCCCTCGTCTGTGGGCCAAGGATAAGTCACTTAGCCATCGGCCTCTTGTCCTTCGTTTCCGGCTTCCGTGAGTCCGTGTCGCGGTTTCGTCAAAATGCAAAAACAAAGCCAAGCAAATACACAACAAAAACGAAAAAAAGACAAAAAAGAATACCCAAAGTAGAGAAAATTGTAAAGCGAAAATATGGAAAAAGGAAAAACGCTGACAGAGGGCAGAGTGCCGAGTGTAGAGTGTAGAGGACGGCAAAAAAAAAGAGGAGGAGGACGAAAAAAGATGAATGAAATTGCGTACCGTCATCAGGGGCTGTCTTACACAAATTGAATTATATGTTGCCATCGTCCTTGGCCGGGGCACCGCATATATCCTGTGCAATTACGCGCAAGAAAGCGAGCAGCCTAAATTTAATTTGTGCCATTCTTAGCCCGCTCCCACACCCAGCTAGGACTCGACTCCTCCACTCCACTGTTTCTGGGCATTTTGCACTTATTATTCGACATCGATAGGAGACCTTTGGGCCTAAGAGCATTATCGAGGACAAAAACATATGCAGCCGAGATGTAGGACATATGAATGGGTAATCCACAGGTACTTGGCAGCCGCCTTTCACACTCCTCAAGCTGGGGCGACAGTTTGCTAAGCGGATCAGTTCTCCCAGGCTCTTACTCCTGCTCCGAGAGTGACTCATCGGTGGATGAGTGCCCAGTACCCAGTACCCCAGTACCCAGGGATCTGATGGTCCGCTTCTCCCTCACAGCTCTCGACTGTCAGCTATGCGTGGAATGCCGCCTTGTAAGCCAATTAATGCGCCAACTTATTAGTTTTTGTGTGGAACAGATATAGACAAATGAACGGGTCCAATCAACCCCCAGCGCAAGTGGTGCAGCTGCTCCACCCCATATACTGATGCTGATGCTGATGCTGTTGCTGATCCTGCTCCTGCTCCTGCTCTGATTTCCTTTTCCTGATTCGGACTTCATGCCATTCCGCGTGCTTTCACCTCCCCCTCAGTGGGCGGAGGGGGGTGTGCAGCTTCATTATTGAAATACACACGGACAGGGGCAGACACCCAACACACACACACACATCAAAAGCAGGAAGAGCACGGAACCAGCAAGTTGCAAACCATTGTGGCCACCCCAAACACAACCCAAAGGAAAGCACACAGGAGGCAGGGCAACAGAGAGGCATGGAGGCAGGGAGTAAAGGGGGAACGGGAACCGGGAACCGGGAACCGGGAGTTGTGGGAGCAGCCGTTCGATTTCTCAGGATGTTAAGGCCCTCTTGTGCGGGCCCACACAAGAGGACATCGAGTGCAATTAATGTTAATGTTGAGATATTTATGATGCAACCCCCTTTTTGGATTTATTCATTTCTTTTTGTTCCTCTTGCCGCCGCTCTCTCTCTGTCTCTCTCGCTGTCGCTGTCCCTGTCGCTGTCTCTGTCCCTCTGTGTCGTTGGGTCAGGTTAGAGACACCCTTTATCGGGCCTGGATGGATGAATGGATATGTATTTGCGTATGGGCTTCTCTTGTCCGTATTCAAATGTCTGTGCTGAATGATGTGTCACCCTCACGTTGGCATGGCCACACGATAGCAGCCAGCCAGCCAGCCAGCCAGCAGTAGAGTTCAATTTCTGTCAAATAGTTTTCGTATTGTTCGAGGCCAAAAGCCCAAGCCCGAGCCCGAGCCCAAGCCCAAGTCCTGCCCTGCCCGAGGATTTGTCAAATCAAAAACTTATGTTACAGCTGGATTAAAATTATACATGTCACTGGGCTCGAGGGGCCCGTCCGACAGTGCAGCTGAGTGCCAAAGGACTCGTCTCTGTCGTCCTTCGTGCCCCTGTTTGTTGTGCCTGATTTAACGCATCAGCGCGCAAAAAGTAAAACTTTCAAATGAACAGCTAAATGCGCACTAATAGGGGTTCAGATTTCAGTCAGAGCTCCGGACTCGAAGCCAGCATCGGGGGTTACTGATTACTCCTTTTTTTTGTGTGTTTGGTTGTGTTGTTTCCTTTTGCATCCTGGGCATCGGGAGCCCCGGCCGAGCGCAGGGGATTGATTGTGACATTAAGTAGGATTTATTTATTTATTTACTCCTTTTCGGCTCTTTTTGGTTTTTTGTTTTTTAATTTTAACACGAGATGCAAATTATGTTTCGCACTTTGTTACAGTTGAGGTGAGCCTGCGGATCGAATCCGAATGCCAATCCGTTCCATTCCGTGGGGTTGGATTGGGTTAGTGGGCCCCGAGGCATTGTGCGGGTTGTTTGCCGCAGGTCTTAAGTTTTCCGCCTGTATATTTATATTGTATATTTGATTTGTGCATTTGCGTATTTTGTTGGCCAGCCAGCCGGCTAGGCCATCGCGCCTTAGTCTTTGTTTTCCATTGCCGCTGTGCGCTTTTCGCTTTTCGCTTTTCGCTTTTCCCTTTTTAAGGTTTTAGACAAACAAATGACAGTTTTGCCAGCGCAGCTCTCGCGCTATTTCAATTTAAATTTGGTATGGCCTGGGCTTAGCGGTATATCGACAATGCCAGAATCCAAAAGAACAAATCAGCATAGAGAGCTGCAGGATCTGCTGGGACCCACCGAACTGTGGACTGAGCGGCAATGAGCGAACAATGAACGGATTGCTGGAGAACACACTCGGACAAATGTCCTGCCTTCCTTCCTGACAGCTTTATGTTTTGAATTTGTAATGAAGCAATCAATGTATTCCATATGGATGAGGCTAGACCCCACCCCGCCGCTAGCCAAACAAGTTCACAAAAACATTTCCCCACTATGTTTGCAATAGTTTATTCGGTCGGTGCGGCTCGGCCTGGTGGTCCATCCAAACTTCCCTACGCAAGTGCCCCAGCGGAGACTGCAGGGATCATGATAAGCAAATATATATTTAAAAGTTGTATATCTTAATAATATATTTATTATTATTATTATTTATTACTTTATAAATTGTAGGGGAAAGTTCCTTCCGCAAGTAAATGCAGAGTGCAGCAGTAACCTTCAGCAGAGCCCAAAAAGAGCCTCCACAGCAGCTAACAGCAGATCAGCCTTGCTCCTTCATCATCGCTCAACTCTGTCCCTCTCTCTGTCTGTCCCTTATCCCTTATCCCTTATCGCTGCTGGAGCTACTCGTGTGAATAAGCCCCAATCATGGGTGCATCAAGTAGCGCAACGACGTGTGGAAAATCTGCCCCCAAAATCTGCACACAAAAAAACCAGTAAATAAATGCACACACCCACACACACACACACATGTGTGCGGATAACGGAACAGCAAAGTTTCAAGCGATTTTATTTCGATTTTATTTTGTTTTTATTTTATTTGTTTTTTTTGCAGTGATTCAGATTCAGATTCTGTTCGGGTGGGGGGCTCTGTGTACGGTTTAGTGATTCAATTATTTTTGTGCGCAATTTAGATTTATTGAGTTTGTAGCCGGAGCTTCGCTGGATGTGGAGATTGTTGCAGCTGCCGCTTTGCCGCTTGCCTCTTGCCGCTTGCCGCTTACCGCCTGCCTCTGTTGCAGTTGCAGTTGCCACTGTTTCTGGCACTGCTTCTGCGGGGATTTGCAACAACAAACTGCATAATCAATACTGAAACGAAAACGTGTTTTGCTTTGCTTGCCATTTTGGATGGAGCAAGAGCAGGTCCGGGGCGCACTCCGACGACTCCCGGTGGCATGCAGCATGAGTGCGAATCGCCGCTAAAAGCTTAATGCTCGACGTGCGTTCACTCCCCCTCCCCCTCCCCCACCACCCTGTTGCCCTGCCTCTTGCACCAACGACCGGCCGTCCGTCTGTCTGTCACGTGACGCATGCAATTTGCATCCGTTTCCGGTTAAGCACAGTTCAGGCTGGGCCACAGAGACGTGCCTGCTGGCTGGCTGGCTGGCTGGCTCGCTGCCTCGCTGGCACAGGGTTAAAAATCATTTGAAAACCATAAAAAATAAACTCACTCGCGTGCCTGTCTAAAATAAATAAATAGCAAATATACAAAAATCCAAAAATACAAAAAATAAAAGAAATATTTGCACTTCCGCGCCCCCGTCTCTCCGCGCTTTATTTTCTGTTTAAGCTTTACACATTTTTGTTGCCAAATCCTTTCACTTAGCACGTGATCTGGGCCCAGTTTGTGTGTTTTTTCTGCCCGCACACAACAAAAATTGCAATTTAGAATATTTGCCATTCCCTTTGGCAAGAAAAATAAAGCTCTCTCCCTCTCTGTGTGTTCCTGTGCCCGTGTCTGTTTCTGCTTCTGTTTCTGTTGTCCCCCGTCCACACCTTGATGGCAATGTAAATTGATGCGGCAAAGGAATTTTCCAAAATTCTCTGCCAAATTCCCTGGCGATTACTTGAGATCTCTCAGAGAGAAGCTTTCTGTGCCTCTGCTAAAATATTGCCAATGCTTTTAATGACAACATTTGCTAGTTAGATTTTTAGCTTTTGCTGTGCAATTGCCTTGCCTTCTTTTGTGTTGTATCAGACTTGGCTGGGAGTATTTTGTGTGCTTTTTGTTTGAGTATATTTCAGAGCCACTTCAGAGTCTCAGACATTTGCTTAAATATTTCCAAGTGATTGTTTGCTTCTACATACTCGCACATTCATACATGAATCTTTGCCAACGAATTGTAGCTGGAGCTTCAGTTATTTCCCGGCTCCATTGTCCATTATTTTAGTTACATTTTATCTTTGCATCAACTCCTTGTCACACTCTGATCAATCTTGAACTCCTTTGTGTCTCTGTGTATCTTTTACACATATCAAACAATCTGCAACCCTTTTTGGACATGATATCATTTCGATGGGATCTCGTGCAGAGTCCTTACACCTCAATTAGTTGGACCAGTGCGTGCGCCTCATCAAGTTGTCACAACCATTCAGGACAGCTCAGAGCTCAGAGCTCAGAGCGGAGATCAGATCGGATCGGATCAGCGTCTCGTTTCGTTTCGTTTCGCTTCGATCCGTATGGATCGGCTCAAGTCATCTTGTTAGCTCGCTGGATGGGCGGGAGGGGGGCCTGTCGTTAGCCATCCCTTTTCGATCGGGCCTCTGTCCGTCTCGCTTGTCGCTTCCATTGTTCGCTGTAAATTGTAGATTTCATTATAATGCTTAATTTTTCATTACAACATCAACACCCTGTGTTGGACAACTTGTGAACATGACAATGCAATTGACGATACTAGACGGCAGCTAAAGCGAAAGCGAAAGCGAAAGCGAAGGCAGAAGCGAATCCTTTTGGCATCCTTTCGGCTGTTAGGGTAGGGCTTCCCTTCCCGCCTGCCCTCGCAGGGGTTGTGCGGGGCCGTGTGTGATTATGAAATGTTTGAACCCTTTTTTTGTGTTGCCTCATAATTTGGCCTTTGTGCGTCAAATTTATTGAAGTTAATATTTGTCGCCGGCCGAGGACAGACTGTGGAAGCAGGCGCGCGGGGGGAGCGCCCTGCCAGAGGGTGTTGCAAATTGCAACAAGACTCTGCTTGAAGCACACAAAAAAAAACAGCGGAGATGAAAATAAAAAGCGGAGAAGAAAGAGAAATATATTACACCGCAGTGAAAGGGTGCCGCCGCGAGTGGCAACTGCTGCTTCTGCCGCTGCTCGGAGTTTTTGGTGAAATTGTTGCGAGCATAAATCATGCAACATATTGCATAATCATTCCAGCGGAGCAGCGGAGCAACGGAGAGCCAGAGCCAGAGGCAGAGGCAGAGGCAGGAGCAGCGGCTGGTTGACAGCCCGGGCGCGTGATTTGTCGTCCTTTTGGGCTAATGGACTCTCGCATGCCATGGACTCGCTCTCCGCCCTGCCCTGGGTGGGCCGATGTCGGAATCATTTGAGGAACTCTCAGACCCAAGGTCATCGCAGCCTTTCTGCAGCATCGCGCTGCGTCTCGACATTTTGGCCAAAGGATTTCCTTTGGCTTTCGAGGTAACCCGGAGAAATGCAATGTTGCATCTTTACGATCTTTATTCCGTTGATCCTTTCTCGTTTCGGGTTTTATGATGCAATTTCGAAATTCAGGCCGTGCCAATTGTGGCTCGCCCGCTGCGCTTTCGCCCGAAACCCGAGCCATTATATAAAGTTGCGCATAATTTCCATAGATATATTTTGAATATTGAGGCGAGCGGGTTCCGCTGGCCGACTTTCCCCTGTGGGCCCTTTAATGACGGAATGTATTTCCAATGAAATGCCGTCTAAATCGGTACCTTTGCCCTTCTGTTTGCTCTACTTTCGCTGCGCCTTTCCCCTGCCTTTGCTTCCTTCCTTTTTCGGTTATTTTGGGTTAACTCAGCACTCGCTCGCTCGCTCTCTCTCGCTGTCCTTTGTCCCTTTTGTCGGGCTGTCGGTTGCCGGTTGCCTTTCTCCCGCTCCGCTATGCAAATGTGCCGAGCATTGTGCCCCGGAATGCGTGTCCTTCGTGCGTTTCTATGATGCCCTCTTTTGTCGCAATATTATACAAATATCGGGCAATCGAGCGGGCTGTCCATGTCCTGCTCATCGCGGTTGTTGTCTGCCCGCTGCATTTATGGGCCACAATAAAAGTTTTGTGGTGCCCGAAACCGAAAACCAGGCCATAACTGGTAACTTGTCTTTGGGTTTCGGGGAAATCCTTTCAATGATACTCAGCAGCAGAGCTCTGACTGATGGAGCTGGCTGTAAAGCAGTTTCCCCCTCTATGAGAAACGCCTGTCATCTTGGATGCGGCAAAACACACACAAACATTATCCACGCCCATTTAGTGTTAGCCGAGCATTTCACAATTTTCCAGTTTGTGTTTTCTTTTTTTTCTTCCGCTTCTCTCATTTTTTAGCACCCTTTCCCTTGTCCCGTTCCCATACTCCACTGGTTACGGCGGCCGACCGTTAATCTCTTAATTTATCAATTGAGTCCAAGAACCCAGGCACAGATCCAGGCACAGGAGATGCCTTCCGTTTCCTTTTTCAAGCGTGTTCCCGTAACAATTCACATTCCCATTCCCTCCCCTTCCCCATCACCCTTCTATTCCTATTTCTATTCCCATTTCCATTTACATTTTCGGTTTCAGTTTCAATTTCAATTTGAGTTTCGCAAATTAATTTCCATAAATGCGCGACGACGACGATGAAAAAAAAAACAAACGTGTCAAAGGGTTGCCGCTGCGGCACTGGAGGGGTTGTTAAAAGGGTTTCGGCAAAAGTTATGTTTACATAATTAATTAAACAATCCCAGGCAGAGTGTGTGGGCAAGGGAGGGGGGCAAGCTACACACACATGTGCAGCGCAGAAGAGCGACAACTTTGAACTAAACGCGAAAGCAATGCAAAGACGAGCCGCATCGAATGGTCAGCCGCGTACAGTGGGGCGAAATGGAGGGAAACAACATAAATAAATAAATAAATTTATGTCAAATAAATGGTGGTACATAGAAATTGTAAAAAGCAAACAAATATCAATCGAGGGGCTAGAAAATATTGTTTTTATTTGTTAAGTTAAACGGAAAATTGAGTCAAATAAATGCTAATTGGATTTTTTGAATGCTTAATTAATGATAATTATAGTTAAGTTGTACAGAAAATGGTACTGTAATATAACAAACTAATCGTAAGTAAATAATTAATAAATAATATAAAATAAAAGTCGATTTGCTTGAAACCATTCCTATTACCATTACCATTTTGATTGCGATGATTGACAATATTTCTGGTTCAATCTGTGTACATAATGCATTACACAATCCGTCCGCTCGGCCTTCCCATTCCCATCTATGACAAATTTAGCTTTCAAAATGCTATTCTCATATCCGAATCAATAAAGCCGCAACCACTGTTCCCTGTGACCAGGATAATTCGATACGATTTATGTAATTTCACACACACACAGGCACAGACATGCCCACAGCCATGCACAGCAGCCAAAGCATTAACCTGGCAGGACAAAGGGTTGCTCCTGGATGCTGGGTGTAAGGGATCTCTGCGTCATTTACTTACGCCTTACGGTAATAAACTCATAAAAAGCAAACTAAAAAGGGGAACATTAAAACAAAACTAAATTGTCATCTCCACGCACGCCCAGGCCAGCCCACCGACAAGGCCGCATAATGGCCGTGCACACGGCCAGGGGAGAGCTTGGGGAGGGGGTTGGGTGGAAGACAGTGTGGTAAAGGGTTAACACACCGATACAAATGCAGAAGTAGAGCAGAGGCAGACGGTGGGCGTGCCACTTGGCACATTTGTCATGATGAAGCGCACCAAACTGGTTCCCCACACACACACACACACACACACACACACACACACACACACACACACACAGTAAGAGAAATGACTTTTTGATTCACTTGCGCAAAAGGCAAAGGATCGCATCCGTGCGCTAAACAGGCACACAAATGTCCCAAAGGAGCCGTTCCGAGTCCTGCAACATGCCTCAGCCTCAACCTCAGCCTCAACCAGCTGCCGCCTCGGCCCACAACCACCACCCCATCCCCCATCCCCCATGCTCAAAACAGTAGAAATTAAATCGCAGCCATTTGGTGTCGCCATTTTATGGCACTTTTGTGACGCTTTTCCACTTGGCTGCCTCTCTCTCGCTTTTCTCGGTCTAAGCTTCAACCAACCCCGCGCCCGGCCCCGACCTCGGCCAGGTGTGAAATTAGCGCAATTTTCCAGCACACACACACGATGCCAGGGTCCATCTGTGCGAGTGTGCGTGGCAGGATGTGTGTGTGGGGGGAGCAGTGGCCACCGATGTGTGTGTCCCACTGTGGCCAAAAGACTGTGGATAGGCCTCAAGTCGAATGGGACAGCAGAAATGAGGGAAACGAAAGCAGTGGCAGGGAAGGACAATGGGTGATTGGATGCGGTGACCGAAGATGCCCAATGAGAGATACTTAAGAGGCAGTAAATAAATGCGGACGAGATACGTAGGAGTTCTGGAAGGAAGGAGCTTAGAAGATACACAAAACAACATAAAAATGTTGCAGAAACCTTTTACAATTTATTTATGATCCATTTAAATAATAATAATAAGTTTCAGAGTTATTAAAAACACTTGTACTTATTTTTAACTGAAGGTACCCCATAATACAAACACCTTATATAGTATACAGACATAAACATCAAAAGAAAGACCTCCTATGTGCGCTCTCCGCTCCTGTGGAATAACTTCTGTAAATGCCAGACACTCAAATAACATCCATCACTCGCTGCAATCCCTTCTTTGCTCCCTGTAAGCATCAGACTAAAATTGATGTGACTCCTTAACAGCCCTAGACAAGAATTATTATAAATTTCCCATCTATTTGGGCAACGAATCTCATAAATTGGAAGTCATTTAAGAGTTCAATCTCCTAAATGAGTCTCCTCCTAGGCAAAGAGCTCGCCTGCTCAAGGAGCCAGCCCGGCGGGAGAGCGCGAGTGAGCCGCTAATCAATAGATGTGCCAGGGAGGAGTAATCACTTAATGCGCACACCCCCCACACCCCAACTTCCATCTCCCATCTCCCACTCAACACTTTGTTTTGGGTTGACAAAATTCTTGAGATACTTTTATGACGCACGGGCTAAATGCCTGGAAAATCGACAGCGCAGACTGCTCCACAGTAAATCACATGACCCTCTCTCTGACCTACTCCCGGCAGCTCCCACACCAGGAGCTATTCTATGCCTTGATTATTTCTAGGGTACACGTGGCACGCAAAAGGTATATTGGCTATGGGGAAGAGAGTTTAACAGCCAGGAGAAACTTGCACTTCCAACCTATTCCATTCCTACAATCTGCACAGAATCTTAACTCATATTTCTGTGCATGTGTACCAGCCAGGTAGCGGGTATCTTCTAGTCGTATCCCCAGCACCCTGAACTGTTTCTTGTGACTTTGCTGCTGCTTCTAACAGTGCCCCTGCCCCAGTACCCAGTGCCTGACTTTCCCTTGCCATTCCTCGTACATCTTGTGTCTGTTTGCTTCTGTTTTGTTCGCTTGGGGCGTGAGTAATGCGCATGGCTTAATTTCAGTTTGTTGTCACATATTTTGGAGACATGCCTCCCCCTCTCACGTGCACCCCAACCCCTCGAGCGAGGGGCATAAATATTTATAGCCAGCCCCTTCACAGATTAGAAAACGCTCAAGTGCGACTTTTGGCTCGTGACTTGTCTTAAGTGAACGCCGCCGCCGCCCCTCTACCACCTCTCTCTCTCGCTCCCGTTGCTCTGTGCTGGTGGCACGCGTGTTTTAGGGTCCACCCTTCCTGCGGGACACCCGCATATGGTTTATAGTTGGGCCGACAAATATGTATGAGAGGCGCACAGAGACTTGTGTAATTTGAGGAATCCCCTACTGGGCGACTGGGCGACTCGGCGACTCGGCGACTCTGACTTGTTTGATTATGTTGTCGCACGCGCTGTTTAATTTTGTATGAATATGAAAATAAACCCACCACCCCGCACTCCCTGCCACTCATATTCTCCGGCTCGTGGTGTGTGTGTGTGGAGAGGGAGGGGGTGCAATCGAGGCGAGGGTGTTTGGGTGTTGCCAAGGCGCCGCGGCGGGTTAATTGAAAAACTTAAGTGGCAACAGTCGCTGTGGATTAGAGCATGTTAAAAATTTAATTAACGCCTGCCGCACACGGCCGGCCCATCCCAGCACGTTGCAAACTATCTAAATTGTCTGCCCTCTCCCCTCCTCTCCCCTCCCCTCCTCTCCTCTCCACTCTCTGAGATACTGGGACAACAAGGAGGCGTGCCCGACACACGCCCAAAATCCACGGCACACGAGAGTCAGAGCAGAGGAGTCTGCAGCACAACAGAGAGACAGAGAGAGAGAGAGAGAGAGAGTGATGAGTGCTGTCGCTTAATGAGGCTCAATTAGGCCAGGGATAAAATATAGAAGTTTTTGTTGAAATATGATAATTGTTTAACAATATTAGAACATCCTCAAAGCGTTGACACTGCGTGGGTGTGGAGTACATTTGAAGGAAACAACTTTGAGGAATGTGAATCACAAAATGTGCAGTTGCTGCGATTCCTGCGAATATTTCAAATAAATAAAATTCTTTTCAAGAGACACATATTAAGATTGTAGGCCTGAGTAGCTGAGTTGATCAAACTGATACCTAGAACTTGCAATTTGTAACTCAAAATGCAATGTTTAATATTCTTGAGCAGCATTTTTGGGACTTTGTGAAATTACATAATCTCAAATTAATAATTTGCAGCGCCAAATGTGTTTGTTACGATTGACTTTATAACTTTTTACTCATGTAGATACAATGACTATACCTGAAAATATTCGTAGCTAAAGTTGCATTTCCTAACATTAACTTTCAACAGCTTCGGCAGTTAATACAAATTGTTTTATATGTTATGTTCATTTAAATTTAGCATAAAATCGATGCATACTTGTGTTACATTTCTGACGACTCTTCATCAACAACCAAAGAGTCATTTACATCCCCGAATGAACTGAAATTCTATGCCCTCCACACGTGTCCTCCATATTGGTCAAATCAATGAAACTCTATGAATGAGAAGAGTAGAATCAACAACCCTCTGAAACGCACAGAATTTTGGGAAGAATTTAAATGGAGAGAGAGCGAAATAATCATGGCCATAACGCCATGGAATGTGTGTTTATTGTTGTTCATGTTTGATTTCCTACAGTTACTTTATTGGTCAAATCAACGTTTGGTCATTGGCAGTGGCAGTGGCAGTGGCAGTGGCAGCATCCCCTTCCATCCCCTGCCCCAAGCACCCCTCACACATGCCACAGCCAGCAACAGCAACAGCAACAGACAGCAATCAGAAAATGGATGGCCAGAGGGCATTTATGGCTTGCACGGCAAAAGTAAAACACTTTTGGGTAATTCATTAAGTTACGGAAGTTGAACTCAGAACTGCAATTTCCCCTAGAACCAATTATAGAAAAATTTAAATTCGTTTTAAAAAGCAGACCAGAACAGTTCCAGCAACAGAAACAGAAACAGAAACAGAACGCATGTCCCATGTCCAGTAGCCCGAGACCAGACCAGACACACCGACCGACGACAGGGCAGACGAGCGGACAGACTCTGCAGCTGGGGAACAGGAGCTGGAGTTGATCCTGGAGCTGGGGCTGCAGAAGCCGAAGGAGGAGCAGGACCTGATGGATGAATGTGTGTGGTCATGTGTGTGGATATTCTGTGTGTGTGTGTGTGTGTGTGTGTGTGTGGGTGAGTATGTGGACAGCGGCATGTTCATAAATTGAAATCACTTCCATATCCACCGAGAGAGGAAAAGTTCGGCAACAAAATCAAGCAAAAGCGACGCTTTCCATCGCAAAAAAACAACCAAAAAAAGCAACGACAGAAGCAAAACTCGGCGACGTTTCATGCTCGGGCTATCCCTCAATCTCATACCCATTCCCATTCCCATTCCCATTCACATCATCGCATCATCCCATCAACCCATCAGCCCATGCCCTGGCAACTGCAATAAAAAATTCCGTTTTTAAACCGTTGGCAGCAGCAGCAGCAGGAGCAGCAGGAGCAGCAGTAGCAGATGGAGCAATGGGTGCTGCCGAGGTTTGAGGATTGGTGGGTATCTGGACACAGACTGAATCGAGGACCCTGGGACCCATGTACGACAAGTGGGCAACACTTGACACAGTTGCCACTTTCAATTGCCAACATAACTCGAGTGGCGGGGCCCCCTGACTGAAGAAGCCCAAAGTGTGGGTCCCCAGAGAGAGAGAGAGAGTGAGTGAGAGAGTGATAAAGAGGGAGCAGTGGGTGCCTGCGCTGCAACTGGAGCCTGGGGCTCTCTCTCTCTCTCATATTGGGCCTGCATATAAATACCGCCTGTGGCCATAAAAGTGGAGGCCATCCAACCGACGGTGTAACAAGCCCATGAACCCCCTCCCACCCCAGACATCCAAAAAAAGAACAACAACAACAACACCGATGGCAAGCTGCAATTGAACCTACCCACCTACCAGAACCGCCCCCCAAGCCCCAATCCCACTTCGGCCAGGGCGGGTGTGGGGGCGCACTAAAAAATGGCTAACCGAATGTGTGTGGGCGCGATGCTGTGGATGGTCGTTGGATGGTATGTGGGTCGGTGCTTGTGGGTGTGCCCAGCCATGCTGTGCATATGCTGGTCTCAGTCTCCCTCTCTGCGCAGCAAATCCGAATCAAGCGCCAACAGAGATACCCAATCGAAGGCGGAGTAAGACTTTGTTAGTTATCTCTTCATAAATCTGTAATCAGAACTATCATTGCCAGGAATGCCAGAAGCAGCTCTGAGATCTCGAAATATGTGTACTTTTGTATCTTCAAATATCTTGTAGAAACATCTCTTTAGCATTTACCAACCAGAGCTACTGGATGATCCTCACTCTTACAACTTTTCTGTGTCTATTTTTGTCTGCATCTTGCACAGAGTATTTCAGCTTCGGTCGCCTCGTTTGTGTCATCCATAAAATGTGTCTACCTTTTTTTTGTGCACCATTCTCTAGATTTTTTGTCCTGCCTCTTGCTGTGCCTCATCCCGTGGCATAGCCTTTGCGCTGGCCACTGGCCACTGGCTACTGGCTACTGGATACTGGTGCCATGGTCCCTGCTCCCGTTGTTTAGTTACTTTGGTAGTTTCGTTATATTTATTGGCCCACATCGGGTGAAAAATGTTCAACGCTTTGGCAATTTAGTTGAGTACCCCGTTATATGCTGGCTGGAATTGGATGGCGAAGAGACAGACAGACGGACGGACGGACGGACGGAGAGTGCTGGCTGGTCAAGCTCATAAAAAGCGAAGCGAAGCGAGGGGCAAGGCAAAACAATGGCGAAACAGCAGGCGAGGAGGGCACCAGGGGACTTGGTCCATGGGTTTCACCTAGTCCATGATGTAGCTGGAGATTGGCTGGGGCTGGTGTAGGTGTAGGTGTAGGTGGAGGAGTGACTGAATGGAGTGCCTGAAGTGGTGTCGCTTGACGATTTACGATTTGGCATTTTGCTGCTCAACTGGGCCGTGAACAGGAGACAGCCAAATGATGGCCCCCAGCGGGTATGGGACCATCGCAGAGCCACCGAATTTCAGAGTTAAAAGTGAAGCTGCAACAGTGGCAGTGGCAGTGGCAGGTGGCGGTGGCGGTGGCAGGTGGACGGACCTCAGCTTTATTTCATATTACATAATTGGGCGTGTAACGAGTCTAATTGAGTTTTTATGTTTTTCGTTGGGGCTTGGCCAGTGCCAGTGCCAGCGCCAGACAAAGTTCCCCAACAAATTCTGGTCATCATCGTGTGGGCCCCTTTGTCTTGTGCAACCCTTTTCTTTCTCTTTTTTTGGTGGCACACACACACCGCACACACTCTGGTGTGCCCACACATGTGCGGTACGTTTTATAGCCGCTGGTCATTGCCACGCCCCCTAGCAGCGGTAAGGGAGTGAGGGGGGGCATGTCTAGCTCATTTTGTCGCAGCACTGGGACTGGCACTGGGGGTCAGGTCACCAAATCAATTAACTTCGCTGGCAACATGTGTTAATATCCTTTTCAACTTCCGCTCCGTCCGGCCGGGCGCTCGCAGGCAGCCTCAACAGCGGCAGAGCTTCGTTTTTTGTTTGGGTTCCAATGGGGAATCATCGGGCTGAAAACTTCAATTAGTTTGAAGAACTTTGAGGCATGCTCGAGTTGGTTGAGGCAATGAACAAACCAAAAACGGGAGAATTAGCTCAACCTTTCGTTCGTATGTGCCTTTAGGTTCCACCGAAACATTCGTGGACTTTCCCGATGGATCCCATGTGGGGGTCGCCGCGTGTGCCCATTGCCACACCCAATAACCTGCCACCCGCTGGCCGTGGCGACGGGCCGTGTGCTGGCCTTGGGCGTGCGTGGCGGATGCTAATGAGAAAAGCGTTTGGCCATGGACCAACCGCTGGGACATGTCCTCGAAGTGGCAGTTTGACAGGATGGCGGCAGGGAGCGAGCGCACCTTTCGCACCGAGCCTGCGCGTGCACAGAAGCCGCTCACTCGCTCTCTGTCTCTCTCCCTCTGCAGATCCCTCTCTGTTTCTCTCTCGCTCTCTCTCTCGGTGTTCTCTCAGTATCTGTCAACGCGCAGCGTGAGGGCCAAAACGGCAGCCAGTCCAGAATCATGTCGCCCGCTGCGTTGCGCACGCGAATCGAGCGGCCGAGGTAGGAGTCTGAGGGACTCGGCGGTGCCCTGCCCCGATCCTTTTTCGCGTCCCTTTTTACAACTTTCTACGAAGGCAGGACACTCGCGCCTGTGGCTTTACGATGTTCGCTTCATTGGAATGCAATCCGCTCTGGCCAGGATCGGAGACGGGAACGGGAACGGGAATGGGAACGGGAATGGGAACGGGAACTGGGTGCAGCAACGGGACATCCTGGCGGGGATCGCCCACCGCTGTGCCGTGTCGCGTGCATTTGAGATGCGGAAAATGCGTGCCCGCTGGGCGGCCTGGGCGCGCGCGACCATCGGTGTGGGTCCGGTCCGGCACCACGACCTGCCTGCCGCCCCAGGAGCAAGGGCAAAGCGCAGGCGTGCCCGGGACACCCTAAATGCCTCACACACAAAATTGTCTCTACACAGATTTACGGCTGGTGGCCGGAACTGGGTTTCCTATGCCACGGACAACATGCCGCGCCATTGATTTGCCGCCACTGACTTCTCTTTCTGGAAAACTCGCACTCCAAAGTGCATTACTGCAGGGGAGGGGAAATTACACTTCAATTAAAGTAGTTGAGGTTGCGTTCGATGTGAGTGTAAATAAGTGGATAAGAGTGTCTGAGGCTGCACTTTAGGAGTGGAAAAGAAACACTGGGAAGGGGCTACTCAGGGAGACACGACACGAGATGAGAAGATTAGCGAAATAACATTTATAGCGGAGTTCTCTGTTACTTGTAGTTTCTAGTGGAAATTTATTGATAAATGGAGAAGAATATTTCGCAGTTTTTCTGTAGATTTGTGCGATTTGTAAAAGGTTTACATCCATGGCAAACATTGCCATCATTTGGCCCAAGATATTATGACAAATAAATACTTTTCACTCCCTTCTCAGATGCTGTGGCTGCTCTCGGTTCCTTTCTTTAATAGCTGAGGGTGGGGTGTGGTGCTTCGATAAATTGAAAGTCGTCTCACATCATACTTATCCACAGATGCAGCCACAATAAATGTTCGTCGCCCCCCCGACCTGCCACATGGGGCTGCTGCAGGGGACTCTTACTGCTCCTTGTGGTCCCCTACCCTCACGGCGCCACCCTTTGCTGACACTCTTCAGATTGCGACAGCAGGGGGCATATCTTCCTGCATGCCTCGGGGCTGACAAGGGTCTCTCTCTCTCTCTCTCTTTCGACGTGTCTTCCACGACCAGAGATCCTTTTCCATCTTCTCTTTGCCGAAACACACACCCCAATGGCCAGCGGCTGCTGCTACCCCCTTGTTGCTGCCCCATTCTGTGGCGCTTTGTCAGCCATTCCAAACAACAACAACAACGAATGCAATCCCATCTCTGCTTCTCTTTTTTATTGCACTTTTTCCTCCTTTTTTGCATGCTTTATGGCGCACAAATTTTGTTTCGTTTCTTTGCTGCTCTTTGCGCTTCCTTGCAGCGGGGTTTCTGCTCTATCTGCAACATGCTGCAATTGTGCCGCCCCCCCGCGCCACCCCTGCATCGACCCGTTTCACCCTGCTCAGTTCAGGGTCGCCTTTGGCCTGTGTCTGTGCCTGTGTCTGTGCCTGTGCCCGTGCCCATGCCCAAACCAATGCATTTTTTTGCGGGTATCCGATATAGTTGGGTCAGCGCTTGTGGCCAGAACAGTTCTGGTTGCCAACTCCACCGACTGTGGGCAGATAGCAGGGGTAAGGGATGGGGCTGCTGCTGCTGCTGCTGCTGGGTGTTATTGAGTGCAAATAGCAATTTCGCAACAATTCCTCCGAATCTCCCAAACCATTCGCATCCCTTCCCTATCCCTCCCTCTCTCTCTCCCTTCTAGCTGTTCTTTTTTGCTTTCAGCACTTTAGGCCGAGATTCGTCCTAGTACCTACCGCACAGGCGACGTCCCAGCCCACGCCCATGCCACCATATGCAACATTCTTTGGATCTATTGACTTGACTCTCGTCGTGTTGCACCCTTCCAAAATCCCCCATTTCAGGGCGCAGATTGCTGTGGGTGGGTGAGTAGGCAGGGGGCTGATCCGGGGCTCTCGCACAATGAACTGTCAAAAATGTTGGCCATTTTTTGTTTTTGTTTTTTGGTGTTTTGTTTTGGGTGCAGAAAACATTCCTGCAGTCGATTTTATTGGATTACGGTTTAGATTGCATTGTCGAAAAATTGCAGCAGCAGAGCAGTAGAGGAGCAGCAGGCAATCCCTGTGTATAAGTGTGTGTGTGTGGTGTGTGTGTGTGGCGCTTGTTGTTTAGAAAACATGCAAAAAACTTAACGCCACTTCGCCGCTTGTCCTTGTCGTTCTTTTTGCCTTTCTGCCGTTGCCTTCTTCTCGTTTTTGAGTTGCTTTTTTGGGTGTCCTTTTTAGGTCGCTCACTCTGCCACAATTTGTTGCTGCTGCCGCCGCCACTGCCACTGCCATTGTTGTTGTTGTTTTTGTTTTTTGGTTCATGCAACAACAACAAGGGCCACAATAGGCCTGAGCGTTAACGAATTGAAATTTGTTTGTTTGCTGTTTGCTGTCCGATTCCGTGCGCTTCCGTTTTTAAAATGTACGTGCAACAGTGCACCAATCTACGAGTATGCATGCATGTGTGTGCGTGTGTGTGTGTGTGTGTGTGTGGCAGGGATGTGCTTGGGGAATACATTGCAAATACAAGTCTGAGAGAGTGCTCCCAGAATGAGAGATACGCCCCAAAGAATACGAGCAGCAGCTCTGCCCTTAACATATGAAGAAATTTTCAAATACTTCATGGCTAATAATCCTGACAAAGTTCAGGGCTTAAACTTGAATAAACTGAGAAAAGTATTAACAAAATTCCACATACTTATGTACATAAATGGTTCTGTTGGGGAGTCGTTTCCATGGGAAGATAAACGGCGATCTTGAGGGTACAATCAAACAATCAATTAATGCTTGACATTTGATAATTGAAAAACTTCCTCATTCTTTCTTTTCGATAACTCACCCCTTTAGCATCCTCTTTTTTGCAGTGTATTTAGTGCTTTAACTCATTGTTGTTTTACGTGGCAGTCTGCGGATTTAGTGTGGAGTGTTGGTGGCCCTTTCAGTTGCTTTTGTTGCTGCTGCTGCTGCTGCTGCTGCCAGGATGTTGCTGGCTGTTGTGACATCTACAGTATCCGCTTCTCCCATGCCTCACTCATTTCCAATGCATTCCAAAGCGACAGAGTGGGCGAGAGAGCAGTGCAGCCGGAAGTGAGTTAGGATCTATGCAAAACGTTCCATGCCAATCGACCCCAAGCCGATGTTTTCCTTATTAAATTGTGTTTTTGGGCTGCAGGCAGCAGCTGCTTTTTTGGTGCGTTTTTTGACACCTCTCATTCCTTTGAACTTTCTGTGGGAAATATGGAGCGAGGCATACCAAATATTTCTTTTGGCTTCCTTGTCAAAGGATCTCTCTCTGCATTCTGGGCCAAGGACCGAGGACCGAGGACCGAGTACCGAGGCTTAGCTAATTAAATTTGTTAGCGCCACTTGGTGCGGGCCACCCCCATTGGCATTAGGGGGGCTGAGCAGGAGTCAAAGGTCAAAGCCAAATGAGATGCAGTGCGACCGAGGGCAGAACATTTTAATTAAAAATTTCCACCAAGCAGCTGGGGGGGATCAAAAGCTACTGCGGCGCTATCACTGATGCGGCGAGTGGCGACCACAAGCTGCAGGACACGTACGGCTCTCCACCCCACCACCCCCCACTCGCCACTGTGCCAAACCATTCACTGGCCAGCAGCAGCAGCAGCAGCAGCAGCAGCAGCAGCAGCAGCAGCAGCAGCATATGCGTCAGATTAGAGTCATGTGTGTCATGTGGCTCATGGGTTCGAAAGTGATGTGTGCACAGCGATAATCCTGCAAATTTTCAACTAATTAAATTGTCAAATATTTTTGTTTGTGCCACCAGGGCAGGGCAGGGAAGGGGCGTGTACACACACACACACGCACACACACGCAGGGATCTCGCGACTAAATTACAGGGCTAATGATGAAAGGAGAGACTGAGGCCCGGTTGCAGGTACAGACAGCTCTGTAGGATATCAATCCTTTCTCTCCTTTCCATCGCCTTTGTGCCGTGCGGTCAGGCCCGAAGCGAAGAAGCTCGAGTCGGTCGAGGAGGTCGAGCGAAAAAGGAGTAAAGCAGTTAGGGAGTGAGAGGCGGCCATAAAACCCTCAGCCCATGCCACATCGCGAAAATTCTGCTTTATTTATGCACTTTGCATTGTGTGGCCAGAACAAACGGCAATTGAGCCCTGGTCTGGTTTGGTTTTTGGTCCGTATTCGGCACCGGAATCGGACTCGAGGTTCGGTCTTGGGTTTTGGTCTGCGTTTGTGTTGCAGTTTATGGCGGGGCAACTACACACGGAGAACGGCAACCCTTTCCATTTCTTTTGCTGTTCTGCTTTCATTGGAAACTGTTCAGTGCTTCTGATTGCCCTGCCCGCTGTCCGCCCAGCCCCCACCCCCTGACTGCCTGTCCGGGGCTGTCGTCCTGGTGCGCCCTTTTTGCAACTTGTCAGTCATTCGAACAAAACTAATTTGCATGTCATTCCCTTAGCACTCTCGAAATTCGCGCACGAAATCCACTCCACCGAGGGCCCAGCGAAAAGTAACCCGAAAAAGGATTCGATGTGGGAGCGTACTATTGGGCCGGCTCTCGGCCCGACAATTCGCTGAAATAAATACTATTTACAGAGCACTTTGCCACTAGGTCCACCTGCGGCCGGAATGGGCACAAGGCAGTAGACCAAGGGCCGAGCAGAGCCCCTCAAGAACACTTTTTGGGGCCCGTTTTGGTGTGGATCGCTTTATATTTATTCTTAAGATCTGTGCGTTAAGGCAACAACACGCGTAATTTTGATTTTGATTTTCTTTTTCAACAAACACTGTGGGGGGAGGGAACTGCCACCGCCCGACCGGGGAGACCATAGCTCCTCAGACGGCATCGCCGTCGCCATCCTGATGCTGCTGCTCGTTTGGCAACATCTTCTCATAGCTGTCCATCTGCTCCGCAATGTGGCCCAGTCGTTCCTGAACCTGAAACATTACACTGTGGAGAGGATCCAGGGCCACTGCTGCTGATCCTTCCCCTGCCATCGGCTGTTGTGTGTCCTCCAAGCCAACAATTTCATTGGCATTGCCGTTCACCGGAGGCTCCACTTCCTCCTGTTCCTCGGGTGCCTCGAGATCTTCGTTCCCATCCACATCGCGGACAATTTCGGCAGCATCTTCGTTAGCGTTGAGTCCGTGGGGTTCGGGTAGCACAGGTTCCTGGTCTACTGCGACTTCGGCTGGCACTCGGCCAGCATGAACGTTGTGTCCGTCTCGGTTTGCGGGGCCGGCGGCTGCTTGCAGGATCTGGCCACGGAGCTCCCTTAAGGCGAATCGACGGCGATTAACGTAACGCAGCAAGAGTCGGAAACTGTTAAAAATATGACGATGTCTGGGTCGACGCACTGGATTTCCGAACAGCACATCCATGACGTCTGCAATCTGCTGTCGAGCGGGTCCATCACCCGCTCCAATTTGGCGACGCATCTGTGGCGGTACCTGTGCGCCATTGCCAACAATGTAGGGGCCATCGCCCGCTTGGCCCTGTCCGAGGACAGCCATTGCGCGCAAGGCCTCACCGCGGCCCAGGCCGCCCCTGACGACCCGAAAGGCGATATTCATATGCCTGGCGGCACGAGGGCGCAGCCAAAAGCCCCCATCAGGCGGCGCCACCTCATTGTGGTTCAACTGATGGACTCCGGCCTGGCCCAGTCCTTGCCCCGGCAGCTCGCCATCGCCGCCTCCGATGCGAGCAGCCAACTGAGCGCGAGGTATCGCCGGCAATATGTTCTGCAGATTAAAGTGCATCCGATCACCGGCTCCCTGCAAGTGCATTGGATGGAATATGTGGCGTGGCGGTGGCGGTCTCACAAGCGGTGGCAAGGTAAACGGACCAACGGTCCGCCGCTGACGGTTCATCATGGTATTTGTACACTCATTGAGCTCCCGCGAGGCGCTGGGCAGCTGTCCGCGCCGGTCAAGATTCAAACTGGCAGCAAATTCGGCGATAGTTTTGTCTCTTTGCTGCTGGTGGGATCGCATGGCTAAACGAGAGCTGCAAGAAAGGGAATCGACAAATATATGAATATAAAAATGCATAAATAAAAATGTTTTGAGCAGAAGCGTCTCAGCGTTGGCTGTGACTATGCTTCCCCTTGTTGCTCTTATTATTAAACAATTATGAAAAAAACACAAAGCGATTGGAGTAGGTAGATACACGCCAGTCGTTAGGCACGACTTGAACTTTCTTTTAGCTGCGAAACCTTTCAATTGGTTTCTTTAACAACAAAAGAGAAGTACAAAAAGAAAAGGCGATTTGTATCGCGGAATTTCTAATTTGAGTTCTACTTTACAGTCACAGAACTATGTTTTGATGACAACAACTGGACGGCCAGCATTGTGATATTTAATACGGAGTATTTTTCTGTTTGAGGGGGCAGGAAACTGGGAACATCTTTTTTTTGCTTGCTCTTTTTCTTGACCCATCCGTGAAGTGGCATATCACCTGGGCTTGGCTTTGGGGTTGCCATGGCTAGGACACGGTTGGCAAAAGGCATTAATGTGCACGGACAGGACATGTTCATAAAAGCAGCAGCAGGAGGGCAGAAGGGCAGGAGGGCAGGCGGCAGGGCCATTCGAGACAGCCGAGTGTGCGAGTGGCCAACACAAATCATATTACAAAACTTTACACGCTTAAAAGCGCATGTAATTGGCTTTTGAAATGGACGCGGAGCCCCTTCCCACACCTGCCACACCCGCCCACCGCCACCCAGCAAAAGGTTAACACGTTCTGGGCTCAGGTCTGTCGCCTTACCCCTTCGGACAATGGCCAGAGCTCTGATCCTGGGATGCTAATAACAATAAGTGTCGATGTCCCTTGCCTCCCGCTGTCTGTTCTCCCGGTGTCTGTGAAATATGAGCAGCACCCTCGACTGGACCCACAAGCACAAGGACACAACGTTGGACAACCCTCAATTTTTTACACATTTTTTGCTCAGCTCCTTTATTTATTTTTTTGCCCTTCGTGTCGCTTCTTTTTTTGCACCTCACTTGGGGCTTATTTTTGTTAAAAAGCTATTCAGGGCCAAGTAAAACATTCCAGAAATGTGCGCAGGAAAATCCCATGGAGAAAATGAAAGAGATAAAGAAGCATATTGAAAGGGGATTGAGAGCAGATTGGACCAAGAGCTAATAATGTAGAATAATACGAGAAATCCGCATCGAAAATGGTTTATAAATAGCCAAAGAAGACCTAGAAATATAGGGGAACTCAAGGCAAGGAAACTCCCATCAGCAACACAAATTATTTGAACTAGAAATTTAATGAAGAGACAAAAAGGAAAACCCACATTGGAGTTCGCATTGGTACTAAAATAACCTTCTGCATACCCAAAGAGTTTCAAAAGGCACTCGAAATACTTTTAGCGGTGATCAACGAGACCTAATTTCGATTTGTTACTGTGATAGTTTTTGCCTTTTCTTCAATCAAAGATATTACGAGTTTTTGGCAATAGTTTCTATGAGCTTCCATCATTCTTCCCATCAAATCAGTCGTCATTCAAAGTAGGTTTTTGGTTGAACTTTTTGTTTTTTGCCGCCCAACAACAACAATTTAGCATTTCCTACCCCTATTATTATTGGTGCCACTGTTGTATTGTTGTTGTTGCTATCGTTTGGTGTTGGCGTTGCTATATCCTTGAAACTTTTTGCTCGGTGCTGCCAGGCATGTGCTCGTTGTAGCTAGTGACGTATATTTAACATGCCGCACCGCAACTCCGAACCACCGACACCCATCATAACCCACACACACACACACACACACACACACACAAGCTCCAGCTGGTAGCCTCAGCTATCAGCTCCAGTCTAGCACCTCCACCTCCACCTCCAGCTGTAGCTTCAAACCCCATCGCAGCTCCAGCGCGCGGCTGCCAAAAAAAGCATGCTACGATTTTTGAGTGTTGGCATGTTTGCTGTCAGAAAATTGTCAGAGTTGTATGCAACATTGCCTGTGGAAGCAGTGGGAGGGGAGGGGCAGCAACTGCCCCTACTGTTGGCTGTTTCGGGTGTTGGCTGTTTGCTGGTTGTAGCTGTTGGTTGGTTGTATCGTGTAGCTATTGCTATTGCTATTGCTATTGCTATTGCTATTGCTATTGCTATCGCATGCCAGTGAGCTAGATTTTTCATTAGGCTTGATGATTGGAAAAATTGACAGCCGCTTTTCAAAAGCGATAACTTTATAGCCATGCATGTAGCTGCGTGTGTGTGTGCTCCACAAATGCAACGCCAAATGTTTGGCCAGACAATTGACGAAAATCTATAACAGCAACAATGTACATACATATGTACATACACACATGCATGTGTGTGTGTGCGTGTGTCCGCTAATGCACACGGCAATAAACTTTAACATGCCAATGCATTTCGAGAGGCGATTCCAAAATGGAAGTAAATCAAAGATGATGATGATGACGATTCTGCTGGCTCACAGGGGAGGGAGGGAGGTCCCTGGGCGCTGCAGCAGCAATAGCAATAAACTTTAATGGGGCAGCCATGTGTACGTACTCGTATAAGCAAAGCGATAAAGTTGACTCTGATGTTTGGTCTATCGATTGGCATAAGCTTTTGTGGCATCACCGTTGAAAATATCGATGTGCCTGCAACGGTTCGGAGTGGCCGAGCATGCTCCTTATCCACTGCTGAAACTCTTGCAGAAGTCATTACCCTTTCGAGCTGTGTTTAAAATATTTCAAAATACCAAGAAATTGAATAATTTTCCTTTTGGAGATTTCTTTCCCACCGTATCTTTTGTGGCATATGAGACACATTTTTTGCGCACAGTTGCGCCATTCCACCAGCATTCCCCCAATCACATTGCGTATCTGCTGTCTCATTAAGAGCGCCAGCACTTTTGCGGCTAATTAAAAAGCGAAAGAGCACACAAAGAAAGGGCTTGAAGCTGCTTTTATGTTTATGTTTATGTTTAATACTCGGCATATGACACTTTGTGGTTGCAAGACAGACAGACAGGCGCTTCCTGTCATCATCAGTTGATTGTCGTGAGGGCGCAGAGGGGGCGGTCCTGAGGAGGTTGTCAGTCCGTGTGTGAGAAGAGACAGAATCTTATGAACTCTGTGTAATTAGTTTGGGCTTACAAATATACTGCAAAAATGTCACAGAGTCGAGAGTGGGGTGCCATGCCCCGGTGGCGAAGGTTTTTGAGATCCCTCTGAAACTGCTGCTGCACCAAATGCTTTGTTTTGTGGAAGCTTTTTGCAAATAAAATTAGAAATTCAAAATCTAATAAGTGCCAAAATGATCCATTTTGGTATCCTTAAGTCCTGGCCCTGGCCTTGACACACATTGCCCCGAGTAAATGGCTGCCCGAGCCCACACTGGCGGATACACACAGATACAGCACTCGTATCTAGGACCCTCACATTTGGTGCTCGTAACCGTTTTCGTTCTGTTGGGTTTTTGTTACCCCGCGATCTCTCGCGTCGAGTCGAGTCGAGTCGAGTCGCGAGAGGTTATTGTTTGATATCTAAAACGCGCCGGGGGGTCGTGCACGAAAATAAATAAAAACCAAACGAAAAAGCCAGAAGGAGCGACGAGTACATTCATCATAAGTGCGCTCTGCCAGCCCTGCATATGGCCGATAATGTTATATGCCTCCCCCCATACCCCACTCCAGGGCAGTCCTTCCGGAGTTCTCTAGTCCCATCCCCGTTTGAAGTGGTTGGTTGGGCTGGTACGATTTGGGTTTGGATTTGGATTTGTGATTTCAATGCCACTCAACTGGCCGCTGGGAAAATCGCCTTAAAAAGTCCATTTCGATGGTTCAACCGAAAGCGAAAGGCAGCCCAACCCCTGCCCAACATACATACTTGTGTATGTATATGTATCCGTATCTGTATCTACATGGAGATACACTTACATATGTACATGCTTGGCTGGGTGGGGGAGCTGCGGAAAGGAAGGGGAAGGTCGAGCCATTGGCCATGCCGTGGGGTGGCTTTTTCATTATCATTTGCCGCTGCACATAAATTATTTATTGTTAGCGATTTTCCCAAAAAGATAACACACACACACACACACACACTCGCTGTCTTCTAGCAGGAGTCAGTACTAAGGAATGGGTTGGAGAGGAGGATGGCCCAGAAGCCGGGCGGGGAGGGTCGAACATCGGGCAGAGAGATCGACACTGAAACATTTCTCTTCCTCTATGTGTAATCCTCCTGCTCATCTTCATTGTGTTACGCTCTCTCTCTCTCTCTCCCTCCCTCTCCCTCCCTCTATCCCTCTCTATACACACTCTCTTCCCAAATCGCTGGCCGGATGTAAATAAATATTTATAAGTTTGTTGCCTTTGCCGCATTATGCGAGACATACAACGTAATCAACATAATATTAATATGAATTCTGTTCACTCGAGTAAATAGCCCAAGGGCAGGCCAAAATATTTCCACATATAGAGCGGGGCGTGAATAAGGAAAAGCGGAAGAGCGGAAGTACGGAAGGGGCGAAGCGGGTATGCATATGAATAATGCTATATGAAGCTGACGTGAATCCCAGAGTACAGAAAACCACACGCAAAAAAATCAGTCTGTTTTGTGCCCCCACAAAAGGGAAACAAGACTCAAAGTTAGACCCATAAAAAATGGTTTTCAATTCAACATACAAAATAAATTAAGACAGTTCACAAGCCCCCGATTCATTCTATTAACTCTATTCAATTCATTCACTCTTGAGAAGGTGAAAGGCATTTTTTAGAGCAACTTCAATACTTTCCATTAGCTGTATTTGTTGCACTTCTGCCATCCAGATTATAGCTGGAAGTCACTCTCCATTCACTCATTCCTTACATCCATTTACAATCTTCCAATTGAAATTTATTTAGTTTTTACTTCATCCCCAATGCTTATATTTCTTTAAAGTACATTTCATTCAATTCTTCCCTGGTACTATGTACTTCAATAATTTTCATCATCATCCATTTGTCTCATTTATTAACCATCACTCCCAACCACCCTCCCCCGCCCGTTGAAACCTTTCCCCTGCACCAATTTACATGTTTGACCTTTGGACTAACAAGTTGCAAATTTGTTTTCATTCACTTCCCAGTCCCAGCAACCCGCGAAACGTACTCGAAAAAAAGAAGAGAAAACCAAAATGATTTCTCCACTGGCTCTGGGTGCTGGGTGGGAGTCCAAAAATTGGTAACGTGGGACGTGGCATTACAAAAAGTGCCTACCGTGACCGCCAAACAACGCCACTACATTAGCAGCTGCATCTGGGGTTACAAAAAAAGAAACACCCGCATGAAGAGCAATGGCAGGAGCCAGCAGCCCCACTAGAACCAAGTGCCGCAACCCTTCCGTCTGTCCAGGCAAACAATGCCAAATAATTGGACTTTATGCAGAAGCAATACGCAAATTCTCACCCTCTCTCTCTCTCTCTCTCTCTATCTCGCTCTCGCTCGAATGGGTGTGCCGGGTGTATCCCTATCTCTGTCTAGCCACAAGAGCGGAAGTTAACTTGCGTGCCAGGCCCCCCACTCAACCCACTCGACCCACTCGAATGGCCCCACCAGCGCACTCGATCCGCCTCACGGATTGCTGTTGCTGGCGGCTTGGCTCGTTCGGTTGCGGTTCAAATTTAATATTCACTCGCGCAAATAATCCACACAGACCCCAACAGACACACAGACAGTCGGACACACACACACACGCACACAAAATGGCGCTGCTAAGCTGACAAAAGGGGGGCTTGGGGTTGCTGGTGGCTGGTGGCTGGTTGCTGCTGGCTGGTTGCTGGTGGAGTACGGCCAACTGCAAACTGCAACTGCAAGTGAAGTGTTGTCTGTGGCTAGCCAGGAGCTCGGAATTCAGGATTCCATATCAAATGTGTGGATTGTCCATGAGCGAGATGCCAACAGGACAATTGAGAGAGCGAGAGCAAGAGAGTTGGGGAGATGGACGTGGCTAGATTATTTATCATTTGCCTGCGGAGATTTCGTTTACACAAAAGCCCCTTAAGCAGCCGCCAACAATGAGGAAGTGCATTACACTTGATTTGGCTTTAACTTGAAGCGGAAAAAAAATCGACAGTACAAATTAGTGGAAAGCTTATTCAAATTGTGTGTGATTCTGTTTTGAGTTGTCTTACTTTTTCCCAGTATTTGAGGGCCAAGAACTAGCTAGCAAAAGTGCGAAAACTGTTAGGAAATATCTTCGAGATAAATAGAGAAAATACAGTTGAGATATGGAACTATATCAGGGCTAACAATTGTGGGGTAAGAAAACATTCCAGGCTGAGGAAAATCCCATTTATGCCCGTAGGTTCAGTTCTGCATTTAACATCCAGTTAAAGCTAACGAAAAGTGTGGAAAATCGAATGGAAATTCTTTGTAAAAACTCCAGAATATACCTTAATCAATCTTGAATTTAGTCCGAAAGCAATCTGTGCCTCTCTTCCCATCCAACCAATTAGGGAGTCCAAGCGCACATTTGTAGCGAATGCATATTACGCATACGCCACATGTGACACTTGATAGAAAGCCAGAGAGTGTGAGAGTTGGAGGAGGAATGGAACAGGTAGAACATTTGACCATTAGTTGGCCCTAATTAGCCGCAAATTGGTGGCTCCGAGACCGAGGAGTATCTCGGTTCAATGACCAGGATGCCCCGTGCCAAGTCGGGTCGCTGCGCTGGGCCAAGCTGAAAAGTGGTCAGGACGTGTTAGGCCAACAATTAGGGAAAAGGTTTGACTGTAATTTGGTTTGATTTGCCAACTGAGTGACCGAATCCAAAGCCAGAGCCGGTGACTGGTGACTGGTGACCGGAGACCACTGCTCCTGCTGCAGTTTCTCTTGGCCAAAAGTTGTGTGCCCTCCCATCCCCCATCCCCCATCCTCCTGCCTGCCCTGCCCTGCTGCAGCTCCTGCCAAATGCAACTCCAGCAAAACGGAGCAGCCCCACTCCTCCACCAATCTGCCACTGCCACCGCCTGCAATAAAATGCCTTCATGTCACTGTCGCGACTCTTTGTTGTTGGCCTGTTGTTAGTGTTTGCTTCGTTTCACTCGTTTCGCTCGTTTGCTGTTGTTGCTTTTGCTGGTGTCGCTGATGCCTCTCGTACAACTGTCCAAGTGACAGCTGCCGCCGTGACTGTCAGTTCAGCCACCTCCCCGAACGAGCAGCAACAAAAAAAACGACGTACAAGAAAGCCAGCGGTGAGTGTTGCAACGCGTAGATACCCACGAAAAAGATTCACACTCAAAGGAAGCGAATGGGAAATATAAGTTAAATATATTACAAAGTCTAGGCACATCCCTGGAGCAAGAGTAGATGCTATCCCTTATCCTTTATATATCCCATGTCCAACCTTCGACACATTACAAAGCGGCACACAAATCCGAATACCCTTGTGGTTCCCCTTGAGTAGCGTCTCTACCAAAAGGAAAAACAACACAATGGCAAAAAGAAAACCTCCATCGTGGCTCAACCTCCAACTCGATCTGTTGTCCACCCCCCCTCCACGCTCACTCTCTCCCTCTCTCTCTCTCTTTCTCTCTCTGCAGCAATGCGCAATCAGTTGCAACGCAATTTGATTTTGTCGCTTCATGGCTCATGCACCACGGCTGCCCCCCACATGCTACAACTCTGCCACACCCTCACACCTCAAGCCCATCCCCACTGGTCGTACACTGCACTCCACGGCCATTCCACTCCACCTCTCTTGGCCGCCATAAAGTGCACATGTCGCTTCATGTTCACAGTGACATTCATTCGCCGTCGAAGCGCTTTCTTTTCCACAGCCATAAAAACTTTCTGGCCCTGCATCCTGTCTGCTGTCCCTCTCCCCACTCTCTCCCATCCTTTCTCTCTGTCTGTTTTTGGGTTGTCTGGCCGCTGCAATTGTTTCACCTTTGATAGCCCCAAAACCTCCCTCCAATGCCCCCGACCCAACCCCCATCCATGGGCATTTTTTGGCCATTTATTTGACGGCTTCAAGTTGCCGACGTTGCTGCGGTTGCAAAAGTGCATTAGCCGCTGCCTGTCATTCATCGGATCAAGTGCTTTACATATGTGGCACGCAAGCCGCTGGCGCAGGGGGAAGGACACGCAGCGGTTTGGGGGGAGGAAAGGATTGGATTGTTGTTGTTGTTGTTGTGCGGTGGCCGTAGGCAGCAGTTTTGGTGTGGAAGCTAAACTAAAAAATGAATACGACAATAACTCACTTCGTTTTTTGGTAAATAAACCTCTCCGAGTGCGCTCTCAGGGATGGATTTTAAGCGGATAATTGTGTAATAATTCCAATGAAGTAAACGAACAGCTCCGACTAGTCTCTGACACATTTTCCAATGGTAGCAAGATGTGAAAATAGTTTTGTGCATAATTTTGAATCATTAGACGAAAATCTAAGCCAAGAGATATCTGAGGCCATAAGGGCCAGCAAGCAGACTCCTCCCTCGCAACCCACTCAAGTGGCTCACATCTGTGGCACTTACAATTTGCATGGGTACCAATGATGGGGAAATCATCTGGCGCAGAATTCAAAGCGATCGCGCTCTAATATTATTTCATATTTATTTTTACTCACGTGTGTGCTAATTTACTCTCGATGAACGGCTTGCAGTTTGTGTAGAGATTGCAGGAATATTGAATAAGGTTCAATCGAAAAGAGACTTTCTCTAGCTTTAATAACTTTGAAATGGGTTTGTGAATTTCTAAAAGGATCTATGAACTATTTCTCAATTCTACAACGATGCAAAGTATTTGTCAGTTATGAACAAGCAATGAAAAGTGTTCCGCACAGCTTACCCATACAGTATATGGCTGATGAGTGGGTAGAAAATGGCAAAATCAAATATTTAAAGGGTATTTTGTATTGTCTCGATCCTACTCATTTTTTGCTGAGTTCTGTGTGTCTCGCGAAACTATTTGGCGGCTTGTTTTCCCCATTTTTTGGCTGCAGGGAAACCTTTGCGGAATGCAACAATTTATTTTTAACGTCTGAAACGTTAGCTCCCAGCTCCCACTGGCGATGGGTTTTCTCTTTCCTTTCCTTTCCCTTTTTTGTTTCGTTTTTGGTTTTGTTGTACATAATTGTTGTTGTTGGTTTTTAGCACTCAATTGATTTTTGCATTGTTCTTATTGTTGTTGCGTTATGGCTTTCCCGTCTGTCACTCTGTCTGTTTGCCTCGGGACAGTCAGTCGCTCCACGCGGGAGCTCCCCCGCTACGTACTTCCTGCAGATATTGTGGCATTTTTTTCGCGCTACAGTCTCTGGTGTGGTCTGGTCTGTAGCCACCTTCATCCCCCACCCCCGCGCTCTGTCGCCTTCTCTTGGCGCATCGGTTGTGAAATACCCGAAGCATTGCGGTCGCCATATTGCGTTTGCATACACGCCCACATGCCAAACACAGCAAAAGCGGCAGCAGCAGCACAGACACTCACGCAGCTACAGGCTATACACACACACACACACACACACATAGCACACACACACCCACACACATATGTAGAAGGCCATTGACAAGAGCGTATTGATGGCCATGTTTCATGCGCCGTTGTCAGCCAAATTTAATGCGCGCCGCAAATATGCAATGCCACCCCCCCAGGCCAACCAACCCCGCTCCTCCCACTCCTCCCACTCCAACCACCACTGCCCCATTGTCACTCTGCCTCAGTGGGGCTGGTGTGTGTGTGGGTATCCCCCCTACGTTCCATCTGCAGGGGCAGACAACAAGCGCGACTTTTCATTTGGTCATTTAATAAAATGCAGCAATGCCGCCGCCACCAGCCGCCAGCCGCCAGCCACCATGTGGACACAGAGGGGGGGGGAAGGGGTGCGCACTTGCAACCTCTGCTCCCCTTCGCTTTCTGCTTTATTACAACGCTGGGGCAGCGAAATTGTTGTTGGATTTATGGCGGCATTACATGACATGATTAATGGGCTCCAATAGCAGCAAAGAACATTGGCCCAAGCGGCCACAAGGGGTATGGCTAGAGGCAGTCAGCGTGGCAGGGACAGAGGCCCGTTCTCTACGAGAAGCCAGGACAATGGACATGCCAACAAATGCTGACCAGAAGGCGGACTTAGAACGCAGCAGCTCCAACCCAAAGCATCCCGTGCAGCATCATCATTATGGCCATCATCGCCATTAGCATCGGGATCGGGCACCCAAAATCAGGCATCAAAGCAGCGCCCCGCTGCAACTGGAAACCTGCAAACTGAAGGAGAGAGATGTTTGAAAAGAGTTGACCCGAGGGCAGGCGTGGGTTAATGGGAAACGCTGAACACACGGGCCACGTCATTGGGCTTAGAACACTGATTGAAGAAGTCTTTTATTAGAATGGAAGCCCTCGCAGCTGAGGCACACAAAAGAGGTTCGAACTAAGCTCAAATTTCAATCAAATCAAGTCCAATAATTACACACAAAATTGGACAATTGATTGCAGCGGCCAATACGCCATTTAAACTGCAATAAATTTGCACATTTCCAGTCCCTGGCGACTTGTGTTTTCTATGCTTCGAAGTGAACATTTTCGGGCAGACACTCATCGTATTTTCGCTATGCAAATGCCTTCCAATTAGTTCAAACTGAAGAGACAAACTCCTGCTGCAACTCCTCTCTCAAAAAAAGAAAGAAAACAAACTCTCTCACAAATATGACACAGTCTGGCAGGGCTCTTGGCTGCTGTCCTCCAGCCAGTGCACTGCAGTGCTGGCAGCCAATCAACCTCCTCGAACTGAGAAATCGAACTGGGAAATTGGGAACAGGGGACTCAGAGACTGGGAGACTCCCCGGAGCGGTGCAAATTCCCCAATTACCTCGTTCCGCCTTCTCCTGTCTCCTGTCTCCTGCCTCTGTCGTTCGCCCGCTTTCGATTCGTTTATTCTGTTGATCCATCAAATTAAAAATGTAATGCTTCAACATTTAAACACGACGAGTGCACCCTAATGCAGTGCCAGAGGTGGCACTGTGGCCTCTGGAATCTGGAGTCTGGAATCTGGAATCTGGGGATCAGGTGGCATGCTGCTAATAAGTGCAATCAGTGATGATTCCCCGCTCCTCCCACCACACTGCAGCTCCTTCCTGCAGCTTGCCTTTTGTCTCCCTCTCCCTCTCTCTGGGTTTTTTATTCTGGTTTTATTTTGGCATTCGTCTAATGAACTACCCGGAGCAGGGGGGTGGGTAGGGAGGGGAGCAGCAGTCAGGAGCAGTCAGGAGCAGTCAGGAGCCAGCAGCCCGTCCGACGCTCAAGTGGCATCAACGTTGTCATGATTTCTGCTTGTTAACATGACTACCGGAGTAGGACGGTCCCTATAGACGATGGACTGCTACCCCAGCCCACCACTCCCACCGCACCCACCGCACCCCCCGCTCTGCCCACTTGCTCATTGGGTTTTCGGTTTTGCTATCTTTCGAATTTCTGAATTCTGAAAATTTAACTCTTAACGTGGCTCGGAGCTCTTTTTTGGGAACGGAATGTGTCGACTGTCGACACGGGGGCGGGAAAGAGGAGGGAGGAGGGAGGAGGGAGGAGATGTGGAGACGAAGACCCAAACCAAAGGCTGCCATAATTCCTCGTCGACATGTCAACAGTGTGCTCCCTGGCCCCGGTATCAGCAAGAGGAACAGCAGGGCAAACAGTTACAGTTTTCATGGATGGAGCGGGACAGGCCCCCCCATGACAGACAGTTGCCGGGAGGGAGGGGTGGAGGGACGGATGGACCGACGTGTTAGTTCATTTTGATTGCTAATTGGTTTGTTAAACAATGGCGTCGGGTGGGGTGGGGTGGGGTGCGGTGGGTTTTAACGAATTGCCCAAAAATTCAACGAGACGAGAAGCTGAATTTTGTGGCAAAGGATGCCTCCTTCGATGGGATGGGATGGGATGGGATGGGTTGGGGTATATTTACACGTAATTCCAACTAGGATTTCGCTGTTCAGAGAGGGTTGCTCCAGTTGCTAATGAAGCCTCAGCTGAGTAATCATTTAAGCCCATCCTACGCCCCAATATTATCTGGCATTTATAGTACCAAATCGGAGGCTACTCCCATCCGAATCGTTGTCTCCACTTTGGCTCCGAAAGTGTGTTGTCAACCCTCGCTTTGAGTGCTGTTTGCATTCATCTCTAGTTAAGTAACTCCCAGGAGCTAGCTGTTGACTTTGACAGACCGCAACCCAGATTTCTCATGCCCCAATCCGAGCCGAGTCCCAAAAACCATGCCTCAGAGCATGCGGCATGCGTCTCGTAAATCTTGCTACAAATTTGGCACCGTGCGGGGCTGCAGAAGGAGGAGCATAGAGTTGGATGCATTCAATTAAGTGCAAGGCCGTTTGGGTTCGCGTTTTTACAGTTTAATTGTTTTGTTCTAGATGCGAGTGCGAATGCGAATGCCGAGTGGAGCTCTGACTGTGGCTGTGGCTGTGGATGCGGTGGCCACGGTTATGGATATGGATATGGCTTGCAGGTAAAGTCCCCCGGCCAGGGCCCTGTTGCAACAAGTGGGGCAGGCGACCGCATAATCCACAGCAACCACAAAGGCCACACCACCACCACGAGCAAGCAGCAACCAACACACGGGGCTCAAACACCGATGCGCATTAATAAATTTCTCTGCTGCAAAAAGCGGCCAAGCAGCAGCGCGAAATATTGAAAAACCGATCTCTACACAATTGTCCATAAAGTGGACAGTAGAACTCCGCCACTGTCCCCGCATTTATTACCAACTTTTTTTGCTTTCTGCTTTCTGCTTTTTGCGTTTTTGTTGCTGTTGCTGTGGCTGTTGCTGTTGTGTGGTTGTTGGCATATCGGCATTGTTTTTGCTGTGTTGCGACCACAGTCGGGATTAAAGCGGACAGTTGAGCGGACAGTTGAGCGGTCACGGGGCTCGGGGGCTCGGGGGCTCCCATTCGCTTATTGTGACAAAGCGGCTAACAAAAGCAAACAGCAAACAGCAGCCGACAGCCGACAGCAACAGCAACAGCAACAGGGCCAACAATGACTCAACTCGTTGATATTGACAACTTTTTAATCACTTAATAAATTCAATAAAATTAAATGCGGTTAAGCGTCAACCAGGACAACGGATAGCCCCCAACTCAGAGGCGAACCCTTTTACCTTTCCCTTGCCCACCATCCAGCCATCCAACCTTCCATCCTTCCATCGTTCATCCATCATCAGTCTCGTTACAGTCAATCAAGCGTTTGACAAAAGTACTCCAAAAGCTGACACCGAACAAAAGACTCGGAAAAAGGATTCGACAGGTGCCAGGCTGGCTCTCTCCCCTAAGCCCCATCAAAGCGATTTCAAATATTTATTTGATCCGGAGTAGTCCCCCAAGTGTTGTCCAATGAATGCTGCAAGCTTGACAGGAAAGGGTCCAGTCAAACTGTTTTGTAGGGCATTTATTGGTGCGTCTTAGAGCTGCGCTCCAGGGCGATCGGACTCCCTTTGAAGGACATTTAATTAGCGTGAATTATGTTGTTCGCAGAAATGTTAATTCAACAAATTAAGTGGACAGTACAGGCAGCGCCAGGCACACTCTGCAACACAAAGTTGTGTGCAAATTAAACATGAAAGTTGAGTGCAGTTAGCACTCACCTCTTTTATTGTACACAAATAATAGTATACGTAATTACACTTTGTGCAGCTTACATTAAAAGCAGCACTTTCCACCAAGAGAACTGCGCTTTTCAGAGAAATAACTTTTCAAAATTAACAATGCATCAACACAGTTAAAAATCGCAGAACAAAAATACAAAATTCAATTAAGTGTGGAAATATTTTAAGTACAGATGGCACAAAGCCTGTTGCATGGTGCTCCATCGATGTGGTAGCTCGTTTTATTATTTGGGGTACATTGGAGCCTCCTTTTCTGGAGGGAGAATTAGTTGGGGATTTAGTTGAGGAAATCTCAGCTAGTGGGGATTATGTCGCACCAATAGCTAATTGGCTGGTGCTCTTTCCCCGAGCTAATTTCATTTGGTTTCTGCTTTTATTCTCCTCCAATTCCTGCCATTTTAAGAGCATTAGAAGAGCATTTGCCCGCCGCCGTGTGGCTGACGGGGGGCAGAGACCAGGAGGAAGTCTGGCCGACAGACCTAACAACGGCTAACCGCGAAAGCCCCCAAAGAAGCAGAAGGCAGGGACTGGCAGGGGTGGCAGGGATGTGTGCTGGTCCACCCAGTGGGGCACACACAGACACACATACACACCCACCTTGCAGCCATCTTTTGTGCGGAGCGCACGGGTGGACGAGGGGGGGAGCGTGACAACTAACATTGGCATTTAAAATGTAATGCTTAAAGGGCCACTAAAGTTTGCTCAGACAATTGACTTTGGTCGCGTGACGTTTTAGATTTTGCGGACAGCACTTCAATCGCTAACGTCCCATCCCCCCAGCGCAGCCCTTTTTCCACAGACCACCTGCATGGGACAACCTTTTGGCCACATGCAATCAGCGTTACCAACGCATTTCATTAGCGCCTAATTGGAAAAAATCACCAAAAAAGCCAAAAACAAGAACCAGAGAAGAAAGAGGAAACAGAGCGGGCAGGCCAACTGTGGCAAGAGAAGCATTTGATACCCTAGCAGATCCATTGATGCTCTAAAATCTCTTCTGGTTCATTTATTGTACGGCCGCAGTTGCTTCAATTACATCTACACTTTAGGTGTCTTCAATCTATATGAAGTGCTCTACAAAGCTTTAGTTTTTAGCATATTTTTATAAATGTATCAAAAGGTCTTCAAATAAATCGTTCATCATCTGCATTTGATTGTTCTTAGACATTTCTTTACGCAGCGGAGTATCCTCCAACGATTGGAGCTTCAATGTCAGCGTTACAATTTACGGACAGCGATTCCTTTTTTTGATTAACAACAAATTGAGCAACCATTGCCGCTGCTCCAGCTATACTTTTCCGCATTATGGCTGCAAAAATTCAAAATTATGTCACACTATAAACTAAGAAACAAGTTTCTTACATTTAGATACATTTGACGCTATTATTTTAATAGAAAACAATTTATGGAACTCCCAAGCGTCCAGGCAAAGCCGGAATACCCTCCCGTCAGGGTATATTCCCATAGAAGAACAAAAAAGAAACTGAGAATCGAAAGCGCCGCTCATTTCGTTTGTAATTTGTTCGCGGAAATTGGAGGGACGGCCAGATTGGTGGGGCGGTACGAGTACCAGTATTGGGCCGCAGTAGGGGGGATTGCTCCATTGAGTTCTTTCACCTCTCTCTGTGCCGTAGCACCCACAAACACAACACACGCACACACACGCACATACACATTGCTCTTTGTAATTTCTGGCCAACCATTTTCCATTTGCATTGGCCATTTTTATATTTTCGGCTCATTTCGCTTCTCTCCACTGCTCCACCTCCTACTCTCCTGCTTCGTCTCAGTCTCCACCGCCCCATCTCCTTCTCCTCCGACTGATTTTAATGCCCTGACATTAACAAAGAGGAGTGGTACTATGATCGCAGCGCGGCGAATGAAGCCGATCATACCCTTTAAAATGTAAGAACTTTTTTGTACTTTCAAAAATGTTGCAAATGAAGTCCATGCATTTTCGCTTATAAAATTTAGGCAGTCTTATGGAACATTTATTTATTTAGCGGATACAAATATTAGACTATTGAAAATCACATTAATCAATAACTGACACTAATATTTATCTCTTATACAAAAAAAACCACCCACTGCCTTCACTGTCTTGTGATTCTTTGACGAATCGTATGAATATATCTCATATATTTCATATGCAAAATACCGCGAAAAAGGGTATCCACAGACTGAGTTTTTAAAACAGAATTTTGTATGTTTTTGTTGTGTTTTTTTGGCTTTGTTTCGTTGCGTTTTCGATTCGTTTTCGTTGCGCGCGGCGCGGTTTTGTTTATCTGTGCATCTGTATCGAGTATCTGTGTGCGTATTGGATCGTAGATGTGTGTGTGCGTGTGCCGGCGTAGGCATTTTTTGGCTTTGGCCCGTTGCATGCCCCAAACCGCCAACAATCACACAGTCAACCTCAGTCGATGGCAACAACAGCAGCAGCAGCAGCAGCAGCAGCAGCAGAGAGCAAATGAAGCAACAAACAGCAAGAACAACAAATAGTCAAATAGTTTTCCACGCGCCGCATTTCACAAAAGAGGCGCCACACCACCTCCACCTCCTTACCTCCTCACCTTCCCGATTTCCCCGCTACATCGACCAAAACAACAACAAAATGTAAAGAAAAACAGCGACGAAATCAAGAGAGAGCCCCCAGCCACCAGCCGAAAAACAACAACAAAACAACCAACTCGGGGCCGGGGCAAAAACATGAAGAAAAGTGTAAAACACATTGTGAAAATGTAAATTTTCCATTGATTAAATGCGAAAATGCAAGTGCCAAAGGAATGGCGGGGTGGGGTGCGGTTGGGTGGGAGGCGGCATGCAAAAAGTGGGACTCAATTGTATTTTTTTGGTATCATTATGGGTGCCAACTATTCGCCCCAACCGAAAATATTCGACATTTTTACCAGTTCAATTGCACATTTTGATTCGATGCAGCAGGCGCCGGAGTCCTTACATTCCTGTTCCTATTGAGTGGGGGGGACAGTCCTTCAAAGAGGACAGCCGTCCAATTGAGAACTGTTCTTGTCCTCCCATGCGAACAGCGAGCGCACTCTTCTATCTGCTATCATTATTCGCCAACAAGCTTAAGTTTCTTGTCTTATTTTAACTTGATTTCCTCGGGAAAGTGTGCACTAAGTAGAGAGTTCTCGTCCTCGTTAGTATCCAGAGGCTGTGTTCTTTCCATTGCTTCGTTTCCTTTCACGATGAAACTTCTTACATATTTATTTACACATGAACATAACTACGCTACTTTCCGAATTTGAGAAAGAGTTCCGTAGCTAGCCTTAGAATTCTTTTAAAACTCCTTGCCCACTGGGTAAATGCCATTGAGGAGGACCTCACCAAATGCGAAACCCCAAATGCGAAAAGCCTGTCACCAAATTGAGTGTCAAAATTGCAGTTTTGTGGGTTGCCTTGACCAATCGAAGTGAAGGTCAGCCCTGGCCATGTGTCCAAGCGGCCTTGAGGAGACAACTCAACCATTCTTTGGCCAACACCTTGGCCAGCGATCCCCTAATGAGGCGTGCAAGATGCCGATGCCGTTGCCTGGCACTCGACTGTGCGGTTAATGGCCCCGACAAATCGCACTGCGGTTGGGCCGCCATGGAGTCCGTGTGGCACTGTTGGTGCCGATGTGGACATGCGAAACGTTGGACCAAAATTGAGTTGAGTTCTGGGCTGGGCCAATTAATGCGACAATTGTCGAAAAGTACGTGAGTACTCGCATCGTCACACGCTGCGACGGCCGTGTACCACTGCCCATAATCACTAATAATCCGCATTAATTGCCATCAATTTGGTTTCTGGCTACGTCCTGCGGTTACCCGGATGACCTTCGACGCACATAGGGAGTGGAGGACCACCAGCCGAAGAGGTTCCCTGTCACGGCAGTTAGGCAAACTCTAACGCTGCTGCTGCTGCTGCTGCTGCTGCTGCCGGCTTATCTGCTCTCTGCCGGACAGCACGTTGTATTTTTGGACAGATTACCAAATCGATTCGCTTAACAAAGATCTCTCGGGGAACGTGCCTGGGGGGCAATTCACTTTTGGAGTTTCCCCCAAACCACAACAGTAGGGCTTGCTATCAATAAGTAGCGGACACTCAATAGATAAGTCCCGCTGAAGTGATCTTTCGATCAGAGGTATTCCCACCAACGTAGGTGCCGTCAGCAAGTAGTTCCACTCAGTAATTTAATTGTGGAAATTCTCAATTTGTGGCCAATTCTTTACCACAGTAAATCACCTTTTCTAGCGTATTTTTCCGATGTCTGCGTTCGTCTGCGATAAGCTGATTCCTTGTGTGCTAATGGGAAAGGGTAATGAAGAATAAATTAAGTACGTATATGGATATGGAAAATAAAATATAAAGAATGACAAAAATAGAAACAAAATGTTAGATTTATGCTTGTTTCAAGACTTTTTCGAAGATAAATATTGTATTTAACAACTGAAAATGTTTTTAAGCGGAATAATAAACCAAATAGAGGAAATATCGAATGGGCATGTTGAATATCATCAGGAAGTAGTGTTAATGAAGACAATTCCCTGGATAAAATATATAAAAATGCTTTTGCTAATACAAATGCTAGAAGTAATACTGAAAAACAAGAATTATAAATTATATTAGGACATTTCTCTAATGGAACAGAATTTTCAAATGAAAATATTCATGTTCCATTTTCATGCGCGTCGAATCATTTAGAAATATTACACATTGACAATACAGAAGCCACATAAAGATACAACCTTGCAACATATTATTTGCTTCACTCCGAAAATTCGGATATCAATCAATTGATTGAGAAAGTATCGCTGAAATATTTGAGAACAATTCCTGAAAAGTAATTAAGGAAAAACTCAGCCAAATGTTTTGTTGTTGTAAATAATTTTTGTGTGTGATTTTTGTTTTTGTTTTTGTTTTTTTATTTGGTTTTGGGGGAAATTCGTTTGTGTTAGATTTTTTTCTCTCGCTAAAACTTAATGCTAGACAAAAAAATTCTGTTCACTTACATCACTAGATAAACTTAAGAACTATCCAATAGCTAAATTCGAATTATCCACAAAAAAAAATATATGTTTCCTCAAAAAAAAAAAGTTCTATATCTATGTACAATATTTTTGTGGTGGCTAGGAGGGGTAGGGGCAGGGGCAGGGGCGGGAGTGTATAAAGTGAAAATGAGAAATAATTCACAAATCATAAATCTTTCTTGGGATGAGTCGTTAAGAATTGAACTAAAGTTTTCCTTTCTCTATCGCTAAGTTACTTTTTATCGTTCTTTGCATTTGTTCGGCTTTGGGTTTTGGTTTTCGTTAGGTCTGCGTTTTGCGTTTTGCTTTTGCTTTTGTTTTTGCTTTTCAACAGGGTTTTCGCTAAAGATCTTGCCGCTGGAAGATCTCGGGGAAATTCTTTGCTCTCTTGTTGTTCTTGGTTGTGCAACACCAGTCTGCCAGTCGGTTGGTTTCACGAACTCGGCCTACGATTTTATGAATCGAGCATAAAACTACGTCGGAGCTCGATGCGCCAACTTTCCTCTGTGTGTTGTCTGTGATCCTGGTTCTGGTTCTGGTTTCTGGTTTCTGGCTTCTGTTTTCTGGGTTCCGCTTCCTCCTCCGTTTGCCCGCCGGAGGCCTGCCGTTGACTGCTGTGGGCGTGGTCTAACTTACATCACTATATCACAATTTTGTTTGCTTGCCGCTCTGCGCTGCTTCTCCTCTCCTCTCCTCTCCCATCCACTCCCCTGTTCACTGCACTCCAGTCCACTCCGCTCCAGTCACATGTTCGTATCACTTTTGTCGTGGATCCTGAGAGGGATCCACCTTCCTGCCTCCACCACTTAGTAGGGCCTCCACACGGTCTTCTGCTGGACAGCGGAATTCTTCAGCTTGGTGGCCGCCGGCAGCGTGGTCTCCGGCGATGTCTGTCGGGTGGTGGCAGCCGCCGCCGCGCTCTCGTGGAAGAGGGGCTTGAGGGCGGAGGGCGCCTTGAGGTCGCAGCGCATGCGGAGGGGCACGGAGATGTGCTGGGCGAGCGGAGAGCTGCGGCTGGAGTCGATGGACTTGTCCAGGTCGTACTCGGACTTCACCACATCGATCTGCTCGTCATCGGAGTCGGCATCGGAGGCGGACTGCTCGTGGATGGAGCTCGTCTCGATGGAGGTGTTCAGCTTGAGGAGCACGTGCTGCTGAGTGGGCGAGGAGCTGGAGGGGCGCGACGAGGCCGGACTGATGTGGCTGATGCCGCTGGCGTCTCCGCCGTGGTGCAGGACAGCCGCTGCCGCATTGCGCGCGCGCAGACCCGCGGCGGCGGCAAAGTTGTACGGATGGAAGGCGTGAGGTGTGGACTTGGCATGGTGCTGCTGCTGCTGCTGGGCGGCTGCCGCGGCGGCGGCGGCTACATGGTTGAACGGGAACTGGGGCATGGCGTAGGCTGCGGCCGGAGCGGCTCCTGGCGGCGAGGGCATCATGGCAGCCGGTTGGCCAGCGGCCGTTGGTGCCCCGGACGGAGGCGGCGTCATCTGCGACACATGATGGTAGTCGGCGGGTCCCGCAGCACTGGCGCCGCCAGCCACTCCACTGGAGGCCGCGTCCCTGGCGCTGGGCGACACAATGCTGGAGCTGCTCGAGGGCGAGGCCTTGGACAGGGCCGGATGGTGCACGGCTGCCTGGGCGGCGGCCTGGTGGCGGAAGTAGTCCGCATAGCCGTAGGTCATGTAGGCGGCATCCAGCCAGGCGGGGTTCAGCATGAAGGGGTTAAAGGCGCCGGGATGTGGATAGCCATAGCCTGGAAAGAGCAGAAAGCAAAACCAAAAGTCAGTAAAGAAAACACAAAGCAAAAAGTAAAGTTTGTAAAAATTTCCAACGGGAAGCGGCAGGATGGGAAGGATATTGTTTGGTGGCAGATCTCAGCAGAGATGAAATGAACTCAAAACAAATCCCAAAGGATCTTCGTAATTGAATTAGAAACTGCTTTTGCAACCAAATGAAAGGAAGGTGTAGGTGTGGGTGTGGGAACTGGATTGGATTGGATTGGATTGAACTGAAAACGTAATGGAAACTAAAAAACTCACTTTGCTTACTTCTTGGCTCCCGCGGCCCGTCGACCGTCACCTTGATGGCCTTGCTGTAGCTGGCTATCTGCACTGGATATGTGGCGATTGTGATGGTCAGCGTGAAGGACTTGCCCCGACCGGAGCGTCCCACGAAGCGCAGATCATTGAACTTGGCCACCTGGTTCTTCATCGTGGTGGTGCAGTTGCGCAGCTCCCCGCAGTAGTTCTCATCGTTGCCGCACTTGATCGACACCAGTGTGCCGTCGGGCACGTCGTCCAGGGCGATCACCTTGAAGGCACCCGGCAGCGACTTGTTGGAGCGCCAGTGGTTGGGCAGGGCGCTGCACAGGATCGAGGGCGAGCCGGTCTGGGCCAGCTCGCCGTGGTACTCCTGCAGCATCTCGTGTAGGCTGGCGAACATGTCCGTCATGGAGCTGGGCATTTTGGCGGAGTTGCCGCTGTTGTTCGCCGTGCTATTGGCCGTGCTGCTGCTGCTGCTGTTGGCGGTGGTGTTGGCGGTGGCACTGATGTCGGGCGTGGAGCTGCCGGTGCTGGTGCTGCTGCTGGCCGAGTGGGTGCTGGTGTTGGCCAGCGATGTGCTCTGTGCCATCGAGGAGGAGCCGCTCGAGCCGGAGTTGACCACAGCCGCTGCTGCGGCCGCTGCGGCTGCCGCTGCCAGCACTTGTGTGTGTGCCACAGCGGTGCTGTTGGCCACCATTGTGGGACCATTCGGTAGATGCATCTTATCTCTCGGTTGTTTCTCCAACAAAAAAAAAACTCTGCTCCTGCTGCCGCTGCTGCTGCTGCTGCGGTTGTAATCCAATGTTGTAATCCTTGTGTCTTGTTTTGTTTTGTTGTTTTGTTGTGTTGGTTGTGTTCGTTGTACGGTACTTTGCACTGCACTTTCTTGCGAGCTGGCAATGTTGCCCGCTCTCGCAAAACCGTTTTTCACTGGCAAAAAAAGTTTCGTCGTGTTTGGCTTTGGGGTTTTGATATTTGCTTAATGCTGCATTTAAGGAAATTGTTGTCTCAAGGCAAAAACTAAGACGCGACGGAGTGTGTGGTGTGTTGTGTGTGTGTATAAACTCTCGAACCTCTTTCGCTCGATTCTCTTTTTCTCAAGACTGTCTCTCTGGGGCGTTCTCGACACGGTAAAGTCGCTGAGTGAACTGATTCTCTGCTGCGATCGTTGCCAGTATTTAAAGTGGAATGCGCTTGTCGCCGTTGGCAGCGCTGCCCTCTGCCACGCAGCTCGCTCTCGCCCTCTCCTTCGCTCTCTTCCTACCTATCGCACCCTCTCGCTTGCACCACGTCCGCTCCGCGCCGGCCTGCCTGTCTGACCTGCTCTTTCGCACATGCTGGCATTGTCCTGGCCCGTGTGGTTTGGTTGGTTCGCTCGCTTACCTATACACACAGCAACACGCTGGCCCACAGACACACGCACGCACACAGCCGCGCTCGGACTAAGGGTGCAGGGAGCGGCGGCAGTCTGCAGACAAAAGGGGCAGGTATCAAGCAACCACCATTGCCGCAACAACAACCACAGTAAAAATTTTCCCATTTTTCCATTGCGGTATACAACTCGCGCACACACACACACACACACTCACACAGCTGCACACACACCACAGCAGAGGAAGGAGATGTCTGAGGCGAGTTGTTGCTGTTGCTGTTGCCGTTGCTGCCACTGCCACTGCCTCTGCCTCTGCTGCCGACGCTGCCACTGCCGCTTGTTACTTGTGGCCAGGGGCGCGCGGCCAAATAAAAAAATGAAAAAGGCAAAGCAACAACCACACTGGAAGCAAAATAAAAATCTGCAAGAGAGGGTGTACGAGCGAGAGAGAGAAAGGAAAATGCGCTCTTTCTCTCACTCCCCGAGAGAGAGAGCGAACGAGCGAGCCCAGACTGGAAAGCAACAAAAAAGAAAACAAAAACGCAACAAAGAAATGTCGGGGAAATAAAAATCAACCGAAGAAAAACTCAAAAAAAATAAATGCAAAAAAGAAAAATCAGGAGAAAATGTTGCGCGCTCTCTTGCTATCCACTCTCTTTCTCTCTCCCTCTCCCTCTCCCTGTCGCTCTTTCGTTCGCCAGCCTGTTTGATTTGTGTGTCTCTTTCCGGCAACGGGCGGTCTGGGTGGCTGCTGGAAACAGTTTTTCTTCGTTTTTCCTTTACGCACGCCACGCCATGCCACGGCGGCCAAGGAGCGCTCTCAGTCCGGCTCAGTTCCTTGCCCAACATGCAACAGTTCCTACTGCGCGCGTGTTGCTGGCACCCCGTCGCGGTGGTGTCCAGGGGCCTTGTGCGCTGTTGGAGGGGGGCCTACTGCCACAGAGGGTGGCACAGGTACGCATCGGTGTCCGTCTGCCAGGGACGGGAGCCCCGGAGGCTGTCAGGGGCGTACTCCTGCCCCTGTCTCTGGTCCTAAGGACTCAATTAGAGGGCACACCGTCCACGTAGATCAGAAATACTTTAGTGCAAATGTATGCAGATCTATCATCATCTACAGATCATCGGGAGGGCAAATTATCTACGAGGGTTTCCAAAATATTAAAAGGAATCATTGATCCATCTACCAATTGATCTTCAAATTTATTTATGACACAAAACTGATTTTTCACATCTTGGACACCCAACTATTTTCACAAAGATAACAACCTATATTTAAGTTTCATAAATATGCAGATTTGTTTACCATTTTACAGCCACTTTTACACATCTACTCCGCATGGAGTCCGAAATGTTTTTCCGATCATCTGTTTAGTTGCAGTTTGTTCAGCCATCGATCACTGCTCCTCAAAATATTTAAAATTATACTTAATATTTGCTAAATGTTTTATTGATACTCCATTGATTCTCTCCAAATCAGTTTTCTATTTTCAAATCTTGTTCATTTGCGGACAAGATCAGATTTCTGGCCCAACGTGATCTTCCGCCAACACCCATTGTTGTGCAATGTTTTCATATAATTCGATGCAATTTGCTCTCTATTCAAATCCTTAGTTGCGATCCCGGGTATCTGCGAGTAGAGCTATCCGATCTGCAGCTATCCAACTAGCACACATTGTCGTGGCAATGAGTTCCTGAATACTATCTAAATTTACCTTAAACGATCTGCTGTGCGCCAGCCCTGGCAGATTGCCCTAATCCTAATGCTGATCGGGGCGATTAGCCGGCGATTAGACATGTAAATATTTGTGCTCTTCAATGGCGCAATCGGGGCCTCCCTCGCAGATCGTTGATTGGATCATGTTCGGCTTAGGATCGAGAGCTGAACTGATCTCGCATCTCTGATCGCATCCGATTCCATTCGATGCCAACGGAAGTGTCATACTTGGAATCGGAACTGCCCCTTCTGGACGGGGATTTCTGCGGACGCCTCTGTCTGCTGTGCCGGACAAATCAAATGCCTGGACATTCCACAAAAAATATCTGTGGAGCCCCAAAAGAACGTTAAAACGAGGCCAACGCGGTACAACCACAATGAGGAATTGCACTCTGGTGGCTTCCACCAGGCGGAGGGAAGGGAGAGTGGTGAGTGGCGAGTGGGTGGTGATTCCTTGCTCCTCTGATGTGGTGTGGTCTTTGGGGCAGCCACGAGTCAAGATGCTGCGGCTTCGGAGCCAACCAAAATGTCGCGATGTCGCTCTCTGTCTCTCTCCCACTCCCAGTCTCTTTCTGTTTCTCTCTGTCAGCACACTTCCAATAAATCGCTGCCTTTCCCGGCAACAGCGGCGTCGACTCCTCTGCTTTTGTACGTGCGCGCCCGCTCGCTGTGAGGGCCAACAGCACGGACGACGGACTTGGCCTCAGGTTACTTGCCAGCTTCAGCGTTGAGCGTTAGCGTGCGACAAGGACGCGCTGTCAGAGCGCGAATTTTCCAGCGAAACTGGGCAGCAGCTTCTGGTCCTAGTCCGAGTCGAAGTCTGGGTTCCTTGTAGCATGTCCGGGGTGCTGGACCCCGCTGCGTTTTTCCTCGTTTTCCTCAATTTTTCGTGGGCCCATTCAGCGCCCGCTGATCGATCGACGAGCGACGATCGACAGAAGCCGGAGAGCGCGCGCGTCCATCGCGACAGGAGGAAGGATCGTGTCGCGATTGCGCTTACTTCCACCTACCTGTATGTACCTCACGGCCTCTGCCATTACGCGCAGCTGTACCAGGAGCCCACTCCTACCCTTTTTTATGGATTTTTTGAACGCCCCACACTAAAGCAAAAAATTACTAAGTGATCGGAAAAACTGCGAGCAGGTATTGGCTGGTCTCCGGTCTCGAAACCACACCAAAGCGCAATCTCGCGACCTCCACGTAATCCTTTACTTACGAAAGTCAATCGCCGGGATTAGCCAGCACGCCCCGCAAATATTTTGGCCGATTAGCCGCCCCGCCATCGTAAACCCGTGCCGATCCGCGCACAAAAAATATCCCATAGTTCGCTACCTGTTTCTGGTAGGACTTCGCGTTTTATTTTTTGTGCATTTGTGGGAGAGAGGGCGATCGGGATTAGACGGGTAGGTTCAGGGATCACCGCGAATGGATTAGCGGAGCAGTCGTTTAGGGTCTCGTTTTATTGGACTTTAATTGAAGCGATACAAGGCTCCGATGGGAACTGGGCGCTGAAGAAAGAAGACGGTAGGGATAAACGATTGATTGTCAGATGGCTCAAGAATTTAAGATCAAATATCACCGTCCATTGTTTATCTTCAAGTTGCCAATTAATTAATTCATGCTTCGTACTGACGTTTGTGTAGACAATTTTAAGATCACTTTAAGGGATATTTAACATAAAAAACACTACTGCAAAGCGAATATGCTAATTCCATTGAATGATCTCGTTCAAGTTCTGCACAAAACTGAGGAGCATCCACCATGAAACCCCATAAAGAATGTTTGTTTACCGCATGAAAGGTCGCATTGGGGAATGGCCTGACCCAAACAAAACCTCATCCCCCACAGGTCACACCGGGGCGATCCTCCCCTAGAGCACAGAGAGGAGAGTGAGCGCTCTTGATCCCACCCCAATCCAAGCGAGAGAGAGAGAGAGAGAGAGAGAAACACAAGATCGCGTGTGCTCCGCCAACCAATGGAGGGATCGCCTCCACCAGTGCGAGACATGGGGTTGATTTATTAATAGAGCGCAGCGTATGGCCGCACTCGAGCGTGAAGGGAGTGATCGATGGATGTGCGTGAGAGAGAGCAAGAGTGAGTGAGTGAGTGAGTGATCCGATGGCTCCGCCTCCCAGTTCCTCAACGCTCCGTTCAGCTCGGGAGAGGAGAGCAGCCACAGACAAGCACCGACCACCGACCGCTGCCGCTAACGAGGCAACACTGATGGCGTTTTCCAAAAAGAAAACGAATCGTAGGAAAAACTCGTGGCAGCAGAGAGGAGCAACATCAATGGAAATTCCAGTGACGCAGGGGAAATGCCTCCACGTGTCCACCCACCTCCAACAGCTGTTGTTCCCCTCTGCGAGAGCCATTTTTTAAAACACCTCAATGCCGACTGCGCAGCCAGCAGGAGTAAAAGTAACAGTAACCGAGCAGAGGCAGAGGCAGTGGCAGAGGCAGAGCAGCGCTGCAGCACCAGCCAGGAACAGGAGCCAAAGCAGCGCAGCAGCAGCAGCAGCAGCAGCAGCAACCAAGCGACAGCGACGACGACGGTGACTGTGGCGTTGTGTAAGTGAATTGTGGTTTGTTGTTTTGGTTGGCGCTGCGTCGACGGCGGGCAGCAGAGCGACAGAGCGCGCGCGCTCCTTTTCAATTGTTTCACTCACCCCCGTCCTACGCCGTCCTTACACAGTATCCTGCAACTGTGTGAGTGAGTGAGAGCGAAAAAAAATTCTCACCACACCGCAGCAAACCAAACCACTCTCTCTTACCCCCACCTCCACCCACACACACACACACACACACACGCCACTGACACTGGAAAACGACTGTTTGAGTGATTTTTTTTCGTTCGTTTTTTTGCTGTCTCTTTTGGGGGTGGTTTCGTGGTGGAATCGGCCAGGGTATGGTATGGGGGGAATGAGTGCGTTCCTTTGGTTTTATTTTTTTTCGTTGCTGTGTGTTTTATGCCTGCGTTTGCTTTGGTGTGCGTTTGTTGGTGTGGTGACACTCCCACAAAATTGTGTTTTTGGTTAGACGCGCCCCCCAGCCATTGGCTGCTCGTACGCCTCTGAAGCGGTGCGGCGTGGAGAGGGTCAGGTCGGGTCCTACGGATGCGCTACCTCTTTGGTGGCACACTCCATCTCTTTTCCGCACTTCCTTGCTTCTTACTCCATCCATCCATCGTCCTGTGGAGCAGCTGTTCCATCTTTTGGAACGTGTGTGTGCCCTACATTTCTCCGTAGGTCGTAGGACACATTTCAGGGCCTTCTGTTTGCTGCCCTGTTTGTTCTTCTTTTCCATTTCCATTTCCTCCTTCTGCTTTCTTCTTCTGCTTTTCTTCATGTTTATTTACTTTATAGCGATCCATGACCATTTTGTTGTTGTTCATAGACGTTTTCTTTGCTGCTCGTGCCGCCTTCCCCTCTCTCTCTCTCGGTACAAAGCAGAAAGCAGTTCTCTTGGGCCCGCGACAATTAGCTGGAGAGAGAGAAGGATCTAGAGAGGGATCTCTGCAGCTGCCCAGCGTTGAAATCCTAATGATCATTCTCTAACAATCGAGATACATGTCATACACAATTTGTAACAAGAATTTCATAAAAAAGAAACGATCTCTGAAGATCGCTCTTTATATTGTTGATGTAGGGTCTTGTGGGAGGGGTGAGCAGGAGGTGTGTTTTATATCTTGGCAAAACAAAGCCCAGCATGCTCATGTTTGTACATGTTTTACCTTTGCGTTGCTATAAAGGACACACTTTTTGGCCCCCAGATGGTTGGAATAAAGTCATATATCATATCAGCGGCTACTTTGAAATTCCTACCTAGCGACACCATTGAATATGCATCTATGGGGGCTATCAAATCATTGAAAATCTAGAAAATATATTAGATACATAGAGTGTATTATTTGTATTGATTAGCTTCCAGCTATGGCTTATCGCACTTTTAAGATTCAGAGGAGAATACTCTCTCCTTCGGCAACCCTTTTGGCAACATATCTCGTCGACTCATTTTCGCCACGATCCCGGGCTGCCATTCACTCTGATATTCCTCTTTCCGGCGCTAACTTCTGAGTTGTAACTTTTGGCTTATATCACATTTATGTAGCGTATTCATATACAAATGCGAATGGATATGTATGGCTATATATAGCACGCTTCACACACACACACACACGCAGTCACTTGAGTTTTGATGGGCAGACAATGTACAGATTAAAGCTGGAAATCCGTTAAGCCCGTCAATGCGCCTTTAATGCGCCGAATGCGACCCTCGTGTAGCCCACGGTCTAACAGGAATCTGACAGGGTATCGCCTCGAGTAGAACCAGTTCTCTCATAAATAGAGCGAGAGCGAGAGGCTAAACTAAGTATCAAATTTCATATAATTGGCGGCCATTTTGATCGGTGGCACATCCGTGGACAGATGCCGCACATGCCTGGCTCTTTGCAGTGTAGCGTGCAGAGCGCCTGGAAATTGGGTGGCAATTGGGTAGGTGTTTCCCCCTCCTACCCCCTCGCTACTCCACAATTTTTCCGCAATTTTCTCCCCCCATTTTTGTTGCATTTTTCTGCCAGCCTTTCCCCAGCTTTTCCACCCAAACAGTGGCTCTGTGAGAGGGGAATGGCCATTGATCGGTCCCTGTCGGGACGCCTCTGGCTGGGGCATTTCCATGACAACTCTTCTATTATTTTTTTTACATCAACAATTTGCACTCTCTTTCTCAGTCGGCTTCTGCCTCCTACTGTCTCTTTCTGGCTGGAAAGCAGAGAGCGCGCGTCTTTGAAAATTGCTCTGGGTTTGTGGGCTGCTTGTTTCGTGTTTTCCTTCTGCTTGGCTTTTTTTCCACCCCAAACAAGCTAGACGCTCAGCGGGCGATGGGCCATGGGCCATGGGCTATGGGCGGCAATGGGTGGTGATAGTGGCAGCGGTGGGGGGGGGTTGAAGAGGGCTTGTTGAGGGCTGCGGCAGCTGCGGCCACAAAACTAGTTTGGCTTTGGCTTTGCCAGAGCGAGACAGAGACAGAGCTTTGCCACAGAGTCTGTGTGAGTGGTGAGAAGGGTGATAGCGTCGAGAGGGGGTGGGGGGTAAAACCATATTTTCCACCCACTTTTCTGGTTATTTCTCTGGTTATTTCGGTCGGGCCCGTCTTACCATCGAGGCGGCTGGCTCTTAAGGGTTGCAAATCAAAACGCGGTTTGTTGGTTTGTATTTCTGGCCAAAGTCGTCTCGTAACTTTTTCAAGCACGGAGCATTCTTAGAAAGAGACAGCCACGCTGGGACTGGCAGAGAGGGTGGGAATGAGAGAGAGCTATAGTCAAAGGGTGAGTGATAGAAAGGGGCGGTGGTACACACACACACACACACCGCACACACGCACACACAGTGAGTGAAAGAAAGGGGGGAGGCTGGCAGAACACGGGAAAAGAGGAATACAACAAAAAAACGCGTCAAAAGGGACTCGACATTAAAGAGTTTTCAGCGCCATTATTGACACTTGGGTTAACTCCGTGGAACCCCCAGCCAGAGATACATTGATGCCCCACTGTACAGTGGAGTCGAGTCCCCAACCCACTCTCTCTCTCTCTCTCCCTCTCTCTCTCTCACTGTCTTTGCCTCTCTGTTGCTCTCTGGAAGTTGTCAACTTGTTTGCATAATTGCCTTGCATTTTTATGTGGAACTTTGCGCAGTTTTTTATGCTGCCTCTCTTTCGCATTTGGCTCTCTCTCTCTCTCTCTCTCTCTCTCTCTCTCTCTCTTTCTCTCTTCCTGAGTGTCTCACTCTTGGGGCTTTTGTGCGGGTGGGGTTGCGGGTTAAACCATTTGTTTGTCGTTGTTTCTGTGTTTGTGTGCAATTTTAGTTTGGGATTTTCGTGGCATTTTTGTGGCCTTTTGTCTGGTTAACCATGGTTGGTTATTGGTCAACACACACACACACACACACACGGTCACAGCAAGAGTGTGAGGGAGAGCGACACGCACATGCATTGAGCGGGTAAATGTGTGGAGCCGCAAAAAAAATATTGACTTAAACCAAAATGCTTGATTAACTCTTTCGTAATTTCAATGCGAGACCGTTTAACCAAAGGACAGCCAATTATTAAGAATTATGAAATCACAGATGGCAGATAAACTATTTGAAGCTATTATTTATATGGAATACTCTCTCCGATCTGTTTCTGCTATGGCCGCTTTACGCTACACCCTGCCAAGCATCCAAACTACTCACCAGAAATAGTAGCATTCTCTTCTCTTTGCCAGAGACCGCAGCCCCCTCATAAACGACAAACATTGCACGACTTTTTTACACCTTAACCGCAAAAGAAAAGGCAAAAGCAAAAAAAAAAAACAAAACAAAAAAATTACCGTAAAAACAGCTCAAGGCAGGACAAAGGATCATCTAGAATATGATGCAACAATCGCGGCTAAAAAGTCAAGGCGCGACACAAAGGGCCACAGGGCCGAGCCGTTTGTTGGCTTCCATAAAACATTTGCTCCAGTTTTTTGACCAATTTTTAGTGCAGTTTTTTGTGAGCATTCCGTTTTTTCTTTGGCCCAACAAAGGACCCAAGGCCAGGGCGTACATCTAGTTCGGGGAAACTGTGGCCCGGCTCGAGGATCCGCTGAGGCAATTACAGCGAAATGCAGAGCAAAAATCTTGACTTTGTTACAGTTTTTTTGTTGTTTGTTTGTTTGTCGTTTGTTTATTGTATCTTGTTGCCAGTGTCCGTTCCGTGGGTGTCTTTGTAGGCCGGAATCCGCAGTGTTTTATGAGCGGCTTGTTAAAAAAAATCATAAAAATTATTTAGATCTAGATCAGGTCGGCAGGCCCATGCCCATGCCCATGCCCATGCCTTCGCCTCATTTGAGGCTCATAAATCTCATCGCACGGAAAACTGACCTACAAATTGCACCAAAAAACATAAAGAAACAAAAAAAAACCGAGAAGGGACACAAAAAAAAGAACACGAAAATTGACAATTCTGAGAACAAAGTGTCCAGCAAGGACTTGCGTAATAATTTGCATGTTTTTTCGTTTCCAACGAGTCGAATTTTTTCTCTCGATTTGCACCGCTGCCACGGCTAGCCGTGTACGGCTACTCGGCTTCATTCATGACAGAGCAGATACTGGACTCTAAGGACCAATATTGCACTACAAAATTACCTAAGAAGTGTAAAACGAGAGCATCATAAAATGCAAGCGGACAGGCGGACAAGCGGACAGGACAGTGTTTCGCTTACGTAAGAGACGGAGTTCGAGTCGGTGGCAGAGGCAGAGGCAGAGGAGGGGATGCCATGCTGTGATTGTGTTCTACTTTTTTGCATGTTTTGCTTGTCCCTTAATAAAACCTCCATAGAAATAGTATTTTTTTCAGTTTAAAAAGTTTGAGAGGAAGATACGAGTTCGCAGGGAGCTGCACGGATTCGAACTAATTGAGGCGTGTGGTGTTTTGCGGATCTTTGTGATGGATTGATGCCCAAACGACTTCTGCTGACCTCATAAAAATTTCCCAAAAAGAAAAACAATCCCGTGAGGAAGAAAAAACTGAGAGATGCACTAAAAATTGGTCAGGAAACTGGAGCACAGGGTCCTCATATCTCAGGGCTAGGCAGCGCAGCACACAAGAGAGGGAGAGAAAAAAGTGAGAGAGGCTGAGGGAGTGGGTGTGTTGTCTTTGTTCTCTGTGCAATTCATTTGCTAAAATGCCAGCGCCACCTGCTGTTTATTGCCAACATGTCGCGATTTTTTGCTCTCGTCCCCCCATACACATGTTCCGCCCAGTTCTGCGAGGGGCGATGTTGGGTTCATTCTCACCCCAGAAGACGAGAAGCCCGTTGAAGCCAGCAATGCCAAAAACAAATGAAGGAAGCGCACAAACAGCATAGGTTAATGTTATATGTACAAGAGCGGAAGCAGAGAACATTTTCTGTTGTGTTCATAATTTGAGATTTTATTTGTCAACAAAACGCCGAAATTGGACCATAAAAAGAGCGAGTAGCAAAGCGAGCTATGGGGCAATCAGAAGAGCGGCAAATAACAAAATGAGCTGCATTTTTAACAGAGTTTTCATCACTTGACAAAACAAGTGGACGCCTGGGATTATTTAGCCCAAATAGACTCAAATCATTCGCCCCTTTGGCATTCTTCGAACCCTTTGAATGATTAGTAGTTAGTCTATTACATTGGTTGGAGCAATGCAAATGGCCGGCGAGGATACGTGCTTTGAACCAGCTACTGCTCGTGATAAAAACACAGAGAAACTAACACTAACATAATCACAGTGCAATCAAGGTGCAGCAAATATTAGCCAAATAAACACTAATTACAACCAAAATCGGAGTTAGGCTTTTACGGATTGTATGATATGATTTTGTAAATCGAATGCAAATCGAATGGCCTAAGACATCGACGTGCTCCCTTTGTGATTCGTTGGAGTATTCCCCACCAACCACGAACCACATGGAAGTACTCCCCCGCGAGTCGTGCTTGAAACCCCCTTTACAGCTTCAAAGAATGTAGCGCATAATCGCGAGAAATGTTCATGTTCCTGTAATTTGTTTGGCATTTGTTTTGGGTGCGTGATGCGGCGGGGGGGAGGAGGCTCATTTGTTGGGGCGTCATAATATATGGTCTCCGATTGCACAGGCTCTTCAGCCACCAGCCCACTCTGTGTATGGGTAATGCCTCTTCTCTTGGGCTGTTTGTATGCTTAGCATGACTGCAGGGTGTGGGAGGGGAGAAGGAGAGCTCTGGGGCGGCTCTAAGTTGGATGGTTTTTGTATGCAAAACGTTTCGTGTTCAGTTCGGTTGCTGTTGTTGTGTTTTGGACTGCCTTCGGAGCACCCTTGTGTTGTCCTTTTGGCCGGAATGGGGTGGCTGCAAGTGCTCAACACACACACACACACACAACCCTTTTTCTTGGCCATGTTCGCTGACATTTTCGCGTTTGGGCTTTGTCAGCAACGTCCTTGCCGGCTGTCATTCCATTTTGCATTCACAAGGAGCCCAGAAGAGGGCTGGTCGAGGGAGGGGGAAGGGCCGGGCCAGGAGCTAAGGCAACAACACTCAAACGGCACAAAAGGTGATTGCGATTGCGAATTCCGTTGACGTTTTTATGGCGCATTCAGTAAACCAAACAATTGGCAAGCGCGGCAAACGGCAAACGGCAACGGCAACGGCAACTCCTTCGCTAGTCGTCGTCGTCGAATGCAAACAGACAGACAGATAGACAGACGGACGGAGAAATATACCAAAGCCAACACACAGACACTTACCTTCTATTGTTGAACTCCACACGGAATACACGGCTAGAGAACTCCGCGACAGTCGAGCATTTTTCCGCCCAAAAGAAACAACAATGGCAAAAGGATTTGCTCAAGCATGAAGCGGGCCACACAACCCACACACCCGCACCGGCACCCGCACCCGCACACCCATCCTTCCACTTTTCTCAACTGTCTGTCTCTTGTTGTTTTTTGTGCAAATTTTTATGGTTTGTTTAACAAAACGCAACGTTATATAAGCCCAGGAAGGAGCTGAGCTGAGCTGACTTAGCCAGAAACAGGAAAAGGGCAAACATCAACAGAAACCTCGGAATATGCACACAAGGATGAAAGGGCTGTGCAGGTCTAGCCGTTCTATCGGAAGGAAGAGGTGAAATGTGAGGGTTAAGTGTTAGCGGGAAAGTGTCCTTGACTCCTCGCCAGCTTGCAAAAGTTGCAACAACAAAAAATTAACTCTAATGGAACTGACTTTCATGGGAAATCTATTATCTAGCCAATGATCATGTAATGTTGGCACCAAAACGAAAACCGTTTCTCCTCTGCATTATGTCCAAGGCTTCCCACAAACTCCATGGCTAAAAATTATATTCCCTGGAACTTCCTCTGTGGCACATTCTTTTGGCATTTCCAGAGACTAACGGCACGGCGGGAAGGGGCATTTTCCACACCCACCAGCACTAGCAGTATTTGCAAACGAGCGTAAATTGCAATTCATTTACTCAAATTGGGAGCTACAACTATTTCGGCAAGCCCTTCAACAGTGTAACAACCTTTATCCGAAATGTACTGCAAATGGAGCCCTACAACAGTAGCGAAATCAGCATCTCTGTGCGATCTTCTGTAAAATGAAGACGACGAGGGTACGAGGCAGATGATAGCGACACGGATACTGGCCCAGCGCCAGCTGATGGCCAGCGGACATCAATTACAAGTGCAAGTTGTGCCGAGCGACGTAAAAATAATGTGAATTGGCTGTACAAGCAGCCAGATATTTCTATCCTTAATAATATTGTTATCTCCTTGCAGAAGATGCTCTCAATCTTTGTGAAATGATTGGCCATGTACGCGTTTGCCATGCAGATATGTCAACTGTCTGTCTGTCAGCTTCACGGCTGGTCCCTCCTCAGCGGGAGCATCATTAACATAGCACCCCCATTCCCAACCACTCCCCTGTCCTCTTTCCCTGTGCCCGTGTGTGTGTCCCATACTCAAGTGGCCACTTGGCTTTGGCACTCGTGTAAATCTACACAAATCGCTCGACAAATTTGCCATAAATCCAAATCATTTGCCCAGATTTCTCATTTCGCAAAAATGTCAAATGCACATTAACCTACACAAACAACAAAAGCGAGCAACTTTGAATGGGAAAGTGAGGATGTCGATGTGGATGTGGATGAGGATGAGGATGAGGCACCCGTCGTCGGACATAACTACATGACGGGGGATGGGAATGAGATTGCCAAACACCAGCAGACACACACACGCACACAGAGAAAATGGTCAAATGGAAGAGCCGTGCGAATTACAAAATTGAAAATATGACAACACACAACGGAGGGTCCTCGGTGGATTGGATGCCGGACCAGAGACCAGAGATCTAGGACCAGGGACAGGGGTCTGCTACTGTCCGGCTGCTGCTTAGGGCGCTCTTCCTGTGCTCCGCTCTGCTCTGCTGTCCTATCCCATTCCATCCTTCCGGCCTGCCAATATTGTCAATGCAGTTTGACAGGCAGCAAGGCGAGCCTGATGCCGAAACAAAATCCGATTCCGATTCCGATTCCTATTCCTATACCAAGCGGAGAGCTGTCAGCCCGTCCATATGTATGCTGGCCATCCATCCATCCATCCATCTCCATGGCCAGGCGGCGGCACAGCAGCCCAACAATTGAACATATTTCGCTGACATTTTAATTAATTTGACACTCGTCCGCACGTTTTGGTTTGCAGCCCATGGCTGGATGGATGTGGATGTGGCCAAGGATGAGGGTATTACGCGGCATTTGCCACATTTTTTGCCCGCCTTTTCCTGGTTGCAACATTTAATAAAACTTAATCACAAAAATAAATGACAACATCGCCAGGGGAGGAAGGAGTTCCGACAAGCGATTCCGAGTGCCTGTAGAAGGCTGTGGAAATACTTAAACGGAGGATTATTCCCCCCTAGGGGGGAGTGGCTGATAAAGGGAAAAGTTTTCAAGAAGTGATTTAATCGATGGTCTTGAAAATGAATTAATTTATTAAGTTATTAAAATTGAGAATACGAATTGAAATCTTTATCTAAATGGCCATTTGAGAGGTTTTATTGTTACTGAAGGAAAGTTCGTTTGGGTTTCGCATTATCGGATTTTGGACTGTTGATTTCTTAGCCGGATTACAGCATTGTTTTTCCATTTGAAAATATCAATTTGAATGTTTTCAAACCTTCGCTAAACGCTCCTCCCCCCACCCACACACACACACACCGAGACAGCCCGATTGAACCCTTTCAGAATGTGTTTAAAGTGTTTTGTGATCACTTTCGCTGTGATCCCGGAACACTCGGTCACGGGCGCGTCCAAAGTCAGATAATTAAAAGTTAAACCCTTTGGCATGGTCGCGCCTCCCTCAACACATTCGCAGAGGTGTGCGGGTGCGGGTGCGGGTGCGGGTGTTGGTGGGAGATCCTCTCTCTCTCTTCTCGGTGCATTTCAATTTCAATTTCGCTTTTGGGTTCGGGCGAAGGACAGGCACACACACGCCCACATCGTCACCGAAAACGCACTAAGTCGGGGCCAGGGCCTGGGCCTGGGCCAGGACCAGGGGCAGGGCCAGGGCCTGGGACGGGCGCAAATGTTAATTACCAACTTTGGATAGCGGAACCAAAGTAAGCCACACTTTCCGGAAAGCCGGACTAAGCCACACGGAGAGAGTCAAAGGATTAGAGCCTGGATCAGGTCGAGAAGTCACAGATCAGCAGCGATCTGTATGTCTGCCTCACAGCAGCCCCGGTATCGAGGCGAAAGGGGTGCGGCTTTGTTTTCAAAATAAACAAATTGCAAATGCACACGAGATCTGATGCGATCCGAGCCGAACCGATCCGATCCGAGAAGAGATCGCGAGCGGGCAGAGCGCAACTGCAGGACAACGGTGGCAACGCCCCCGGGCTCATGCGTGCGTCCTTGCCGGCAACCGCGGGGGCTGCCTTAATTGCCTGCAACTAATTATGAATAGGAGGCAGCACCAGCAACAGCAACAGCAATAGCAACAGCAACACCAACAGAGGCTCAGAGCCTCAGTTGTGGAAAGGAGTGAGAGAAAAGGAAAGGAGTAAGCGGTGCATGTCCAGGCGGTTGCAGACACAGACCTGCAGCCAGGATACTACTGTTTGTCCTTGCCGCGATTGTCGTCATTGTTGTTTGCAATTGTCATCTTTATAGATGATGCCATTGTCCGCTCAGCCGCCGCACCCGTTAAACTCGGCCGGATTAGTGGGAGAGCGCGAGAAAGGATTAAAGCGAAATTAGAAAGGATGCGGCAGGTAGAAGGGCGATGAAGAGCAGCACATGGACACAGCACCAGAGAGCGAAAGAGACAGCTTGAAAGTAGGAAATTTCTACGCTCGAATTCAGCGAATTTGTAGTTTCCTTTTATTCCATGGGCTTTATTCCTTTACTATAAGGATAATGTTTGTATCAAATGTGTTTAGTTCTTAAACAGTTTCTACAATGAATTCCACAATCTGAACTTGGGGAAATCCTCTGTTGAATATCCTTAAATGGCAAAGACGGCAGGACAACCCTTCATCTACATTCAGCGCACTGTGTGGCTGATGTACAGAAGGAATATGAATATTCAGCAGCTTGAAAACTTTCGGGGTAAAAATTATATCACTCCCCGCCCCACCCTCAGCGGATGGGGCTGCAAAAAGAGCGCGAAAGTGAAATTGAAATTGAAATTAATCATGCGGGAGCGTTAAGTATTTGAAAAACTTGAAAACCTGTTCAATTATGCAAGCGCTGGAGCTGAGGATGAACTTGAGGAGCTCCTTCAGCGCCACTCCTGCCACACACCATTAAGAGGGCGACAAATGCTCATCATTAATGCATGCCCCAAGGAGAGAGGGGAACAAAGAGTTGTGGAAATTAAAGCGCCCGCCCCCCACAGCCAAGTTTCATTGCCACTCTTGGGTGGTGTGAAAGGATATTCAAGGACAGCTCGAACCACATTAAGAACCGTAACGCCAGTTCTTAGTTCTGTCTGCTGTCGGTTCTTTCTTTTGGTTGTATTTTTTGTTGGCTCACAAAACTCCACCGCTTAATGCGGCGCTTGTCAATAATCAATTTTCGCTGAGCCGCTTCGCCTAATAATGCCAATTTATTTTCATGGCGTAAAAAGAGTGGAACCCAGAAGCAGAGCATATCCACGGAAGGGGTTGCTGCACAAAGGGGTTATGGCCAGGGGGCAGGACAGGCACACACATGTACACGTGTCCTGGCAATTTATCTGTTTGATTTTCAGCTATGGAGAAGCCGCCTTGCGCCCTGTCTGGCCCTTGCCAACTAAGTCGCGTACAAATCGCTCAAGATAAGCGAATCGACATCCGTATGGGAATCAATTTTGAAGATAGCTCCACATATGCATCTATGGCATTTTTATGCATGGGAAAACAGTGGAAAGAAGGACAAATAGAGGTATGGGAATATCTGAGATTTGAGATTATTTACATCGATGGAAGTTGGTAGAAGAAATTTTTATGTATGTATGTACATATGTATGTACATATGTATGTACATATGTATGTACATATATGTATATGTTTGTAGCTTCGTACACATTGTGAAAATCGGTAAGAGTTAATAGAGATTTACACCGATATTTATGGGGACTTATAAAATAGATGGAAACCACTTGAAGATGGAGTCTTGAATGCATTGCAATCAATTGAAGAGATTAAATTCGAATCATTTGTATATGGATATAACCACCAATATTTGTACGCTGCAAGAGCAATATTTAAATGGAAAAGTAGAGAATGATCTTGCACATGTACATAAGAAGATAGCTTAATATTAAATATAAATAAAGAGACATTTCAGCATATTTACTTCGAAGCACGCAGCGTGGCGAGAGTTTGGCAGTTTAAATTATTTACTGCATTAGAGCTAAATCTTCTTCTTAGTCAAATATCAAACATTCAATCTACTAATTTGACAATAAAACTTCTTAGTGAAAGAAACACTCCTTGAGGAAAATATTTGCAAGCAATCATTCATTGAGGAGCAGCAGAAATTGCACTCCCAACTACTTCGTGCGAGTCACATTTTCATCTTAAAATTCATAAAAGAATATTTTCCCGTCTTACAACTGTGGAACAAGGGGACAAATGTCTGATTCTTCAGTTTGAATGTCCCAGTCATGGGGTTTGGTTCGGGAGCGGCCGAGGAGTTGAGAGTAACATCTCCATTTGGCAGATGGGCCCACCCAAAATGCTGGCTAAACTCTTTTGTGGCCAGAACGGTGGTGGCCGGCAGCAGCAGTTAATCAATGGATGGCCAATGGCCAGGACAAAGCCCATGCAGGTGGGCCCTCCGGCAAACGGTCCTCGAGTGGCTGGGCCCATTGATGAGGTGACAGGGCCAAAAAAAACAAGAAGAAGCTGAAAGAGAGTGGCCAGGATATTGACTTCATTTGGCCACACGCACAATCCTAATGACAACAATTAGTCCAAAGAAAATTTCAGTCTGTAGAGAGAGAGAGGGAAATGGACACTGCTGGGTCTCTGGCGGGGCAAGTGCATCCAGTGAAGGGCAGCAGGAGACTCGACAACACTCGAACAACATAATCAGAAACGGCCACGTGGGGTGCCCAAGATCACCAGCCAGCAGCAGCCAGCAGCAGCCGGGACCAGCCAGGGGACATGCGGCGAAGCGTGAAAAGAGTGAGAGGGACAAATGGCGCAAAAATTGCAAAAACGGCATGAGATTCGACTGCGACTGAGAGACACTTCAATTATGAGTAAGGTAAATATTTGTGTAAAAACAACGCAACAGGATATCCATTGAGGACCTCCCCCCAACCATCGAGACTGTGCAGGGAGAGAGGGAGAGCATTATCAAAATGTGCCCATGTGTGAGTGTGAGTCAGTTTCTGGGCATTTGAATAACTCAATTTGACACAAGTCAATGGATGAGCAGCCGCCGGGCCACCCCGGAAGCCCACTAGAAATTGCACAAACGGCCGTAGATGGCCAGCCGTATATGTGTGTATGTGGCTCTGCTCTGACGGTGGTTGTGCTGCTGCCAGGATATCCAGGACGTCTGCTCCGCAAATCATTGCAATTTCTGCGTGCAGCTGTCCTTCTCTGTTGACAGGAGTCAGAGATTGTGAGTGCGAGTGCGCTGCCTGCCAGCCATTTACGGCTAAGGATCAGTTTTGGCAAACGTCTGAAATTGCGTAAGCCATAAAAATGCAGGCCAGGCTGGGCCAGAAAGACTTTGGCAGAGTTCCGCGAACAAGGAGCCCCTAGGAGTGCTTCGCGTGTCGGTCTAAAAAACTGCACGCAACTAGAAGTTCCACAAGTCCCATAAAAAAATCACATCTATGTGTGCCATCCACACGCGTGCAGGCCGCATATCATAAAACCAAAGAAACAAATGCCGAGAGAAAGAAAAATCATGCAACAGCAGCATCAGGGGGAAAATTCGCGGAAACTTTCGCCCAAAAAATGGACAAAAAAGTGAACAAAATTACGCAAAATGCAATCGCGTGTGCCCGCGCGTCCCTTGTAAATCAAATAATAAAAAAATAACGAAATTTGCCTTGGTTTCGGTATGCCTTGAGTTCAGTTTTTTAGAGTTCTGTATCTCAGTTTTTTTCTTCTATTCTATTTTTTGGCTCATTTTTTTAGCGCGAAAAACGAAAAAAAGAGCCTCAGCAAAAAGTCGATCTTTATGGCTTGAGCAACATTAGAAGGATCAGAAGGTTTATGGCCGAGGGGACTAGATGATGTAACCGTCGAAGCAAATCGCCCTCAAACTGCAAACACCGTGTGGGCCGGGCCATAAAGCCTTGGCCAGGCCGGCTAATGAAGTGCGACAGGGAGCTGGGAGAGACTGGACTGAGAGCGACCAGAAACAATTTGAGATTCCATAAAAATGGAATCAAATGGAATTTTGGCAAAATCTTTTGGTAGTCATTGTTGGCCTTATCCTTTTTGTATTGTAACCAAATGCTGGCTCAATGACAGCATCCAATTAAAACACTTTCCAGAAATCCTATCCGGCATTAGGCTAATCCTCTCCTTTAAGCCACGGCATCAAAGGCAGCAGAGGCAGATCACACCCGCCTCGTACGCGGCGGCGTATGTGCCACTGAAGTGATTCCCGGCTGCTGTTGCACGGGGGTCTAGTGCCGTTTGACATTTCAGATAATCGAATGCAAGCAACTCTGACCTCTAGATGCTGGCAGAGGGGGGCGCAAAACAACCCTTAAGAGAGCGTGTGAGCGAGTGTGTGCCTGGGAGAGCCGGAGCCATATAATTAGTGTAATTACCTCAACAGCCTACTAAATTTGAGAAAAATGCAAACAAAAATTAAGAAATCACAACATTTATATCCCCCTGTCAACGAGGCCAGGTTCTCGCTCAATGCATTCCGTTCCCCCTCGGTCCAAAGATCCTGACAATGGGCAGAAATAGAATTTCAAACTCGGGCCTGCCCCTGGTGCTCCTTTTTTCCCGTCCCCCCGTCCGTCCGTCCAAACAATTGAATCGACAGGCATCTAATGACAGGGTGGATTGCAATTTTTCGCTTTAATTTCAGTGCCAACTTCTGTTCGGTTCTGCATTCAGCATCAGTTCAGCAGCTCGTTCCCTTTACGGTTTCTGTGTGCCGTGAGTTCTTTCAGAAGACGACGCATAAATAAATGGAACTTTGCAGTTGCATTGTCAGCATCGTCAGCTCTGTCTCGTCTCCACCCATCCACAGAGATTCGTTATAAATTATTATATGTGTGTACATTGGCTGGCAACTTCCGCCTTAGATCTACCCCTTCCATGCGAGTACTGGCTAATTGTGAGGCGGCATCAGCAGGCATCAGGCAGATGATGGGCAAAAAAATAAGAAACAAGCAAAACGACGAGAACGCAATCATTAGCGCTGCCTGCACGAAAAAGTGCCCATCATGCAGAGGTACAAATGCGTGCCATGTCCTTTGGGCCATTTACATGGAATTCTCGGGATCCTTTGCTTGCAAATATTTTGGCTCAAGCATAATTAACGCCTAATGAAAATATTTTGGCTGCGGCAAAACTCTTTGAAATCCACACAGCCACACAGACAGGAGCTTCAACCATCCAACGGAGAAGAACTAGCATTGTCTCATTTTCTTTTTCATTTTTTAGTGCGAAAAGTTACAAAGGAACAGATTCCCGCTTGAGTTTTGAAAAATGTTAGAATGCATTTGGTCCTATGAATAAATGTTTTGCTAATATTCGAGACATCACAGACTGGCCATCGGCTTATGATTAAATAATTTAAAGTACTTTGCTGTTCGAAATAAATTTTAAATTGCTGTAAAAATATTTCAAAGCCATGCAGCAGCGATGCAAAAACCTTCCACGAAGATAGACGTGAAATTTCCATTCATTTTGTACAAAAAAAGAACTAACTTTGAATTCCAATTAAAATTAAATGTACTCGGCATGCTTTGGTTATGTTTTTCTATTAGCAGCAAGAGGCGCCAGAGAAAAGCCCATGAAATTTACCGGACACAGGCCACAAATCTTGATGGTCTCTAGAAGTTATCAGGAACGTTTTGCCGAGGGCTGGGGGAATGGGATGGTGTTGGTAGCCCATGGCATTACATTACTAAGTAGCAGCAGAAACAACAAAGCCGAGAGGAAAAGTCAGCGGGGAAGAGGCCAACCGGAGGCCAGGGCCAGAGATTGCATAGAGCGTGGACTGGATTGGATTGGAGTGGAGTGGAGAGAGATATCCCAAGGCGTTGGCATCGTTGTCGGCATTGTCATCAACACATAACTGTCAACTATATCGTAGTTCTAGGGGGTTGGTTCTATCAATTCCGCTCTTTCCCGGTGGTTAAATTCAAATGCGTATAGTTTCAGTTTCAGTTTCAGTTCTTCGGGGAGGATTTGTGCGCTCCGTGGCAAATGACCCACAACAGAGACATCATCATTAGGGCATCAAATGGGCCCAATGGCAGCCGTGAAAATCGTACAAAAATCGCCCAAAATCATCAAAACGAAATGCATACAAAGTGAAATTAAACAGTAGATACAGCATTATGTATGCAGATTTGTATGTTGATGTTTTGTAAGAGTTTCAGAGTATTCAGACAGACCTCGGGATGACATATTTTATGCATTTGGCATTTGGTTGAAGTGGCGCCGAGCCGAGCCGAGGCACAAATAAATAAGTAAAATGCTGCATAATTTATGCATTTAATGTAAACAGACAATTTGGCGCAGATTTCCCGGAGATTTCCCAACCGTAGAGGTGGTTGCTTTGGTCGCCATTGAAGTGGGAGAGCCAAGAAACTGACGTAACGGCAACATAAGGTTACCAGTGCGAGGGCAGAACGAAAAGTTACACAGTTTTTGTTTATTGGCAAAGTTTTCACAAAATTGTGGAAAATTAGCTGCTCATGAGATGACGGTTCGTAAACACAAAAAACAACTCTTGATAGACAAAAGAGGTAAATGGAAGCAAAGAAAATATAAACAGGAAGAGGAGTGTTTTTAAGGGCAACTCCTGAAACTTGGGATTCCAAAACAAAAGTTAATATGTCTCTGATTATGCATCTGTGAATTGCTTAAGGACAAATGTAACTTTAAGATTATTTCATCTCTAGATGCGGCACAGCCATCTGTGGCCATCCAATAAACTTGCTAGTCAGCCCACTGTAAGTTTTTTGGGCTGCTATTCAAAAAATGATTTTAGTTGACAGCCAACAGTCAGCGCCGTGTCAGAAATCACAAGAACAGCAACAGGAAAAACCGGAGAAGGAAAAAAATGAAAGAAAACCGTACAAGATATTGGCTGGGGGATGGGACTGCTACTGGGACCAAAGAAGAGGCGACGGCGGCTATGAGTGGCCGCCGGGGCAGGGCAGGGCGGCACTTGATGAGCAAATCAGGGCCCGGGCCCATGGTTCATTGACGTAGCAAATTGGAACTTCCTCTGGGAGCAACCAAAAAACGAGAGCTGACGAGAGGGCAACGGCAATGGCACTGAAGATGATGATGATGATGATGAGACTGAGACTGAGAATGAGAATGATGTAACTCCCCGAAGGAGTCTCTTAAGTAGCGCCAGGTAAGCGGGTGAGCCAGAATGGGATACACACAATGGAATGGCATAAGCGGAAGTGCAGCGGGCTGTGGAAAGTATCTAAGAGATGCGCATATTAATGGCACTGATTGTGCCGCACAGATAAACGAAACGAAACGAACCGAACCGAACCGAACCGAGGAGTGGAGAGCAGAGGAGAGAGCGGCTACTTGAATTACATTTACATGGCCTGACATGTCCGATGACAACCAACCCGTCCTAAGCGCATTAAGATGCGAATCGAGACGAGCATCTCCTCCATCTGGATCACTTGCAGCATTCCAAACCATTCCATTTCATGCCATTCATTCATATGTACACATGTACAATGTATGTACATATAAACGCTCTCACCCATTCATAAAAATCAAACAAGACGATCTGTCGCGCTCTTTTGTCCAGCATTTACCCTATATACTCGTACTTGTCATATTATGGCAATGTTCGATGGGTTTATTTACCTCGGCACCGACACACAGACTATGGATGCGATGGATGCCAGGAGATAGAAATGTGCGAAACGATCATCGGCAGCATGGAGATGAGCTCGTAAAAAAAAACAGCGCCAAATACAGAGCACATCAAAGACGAGCCATTAATAAAATGAAACTGCACTTTGTTGCAGCTACTATGAACCGGAAGGCTGCACCGCAACAGAACTGAGGCAATTAGGCAACTGAAGGAAACTGAAGGAAAAGTGTACAAATTATTGCAAAAAACGTTACGAATATTATAAATATTTGTAAACAAAATCTGAGGCAAATTCGGAGGGCAAGAACTGCCAGAAAGCTGCATAAAAGTTGCATGTAAGTAATCTCCTCCAAAACCATCGATTCCATTTTTGTGCACGATTTGCCTGCTCTGCCGCTGGGGCAGTGGGACTGACACCGCCGCCACCACCACTCCCTACCCTACCCCGTTCATGAATAATTATTAATCATAATTCCCTTAATGGCGGGCGTTTAAAAACTGTTCGAGCGTCTTAATTGGTTTTGCTGCTTGGCTGCTTGGCTGAATGCCGGATTGTCGGAGGTGGAGGGGCGGCCACGGCCACTGGCACTGGCACTGGCCAACTGCTTGCTAACTGCTTTCTGAGCCAACATCCGCTGGCGAGAGCCAGCCATTTGACATGTGCATTGGATGATTGAGCTGCAGTGCGAGTATTTCCAGTAATTTGGGCTCATTAAAATGACTTCGAAAGACGGGGGGATAGGTGGAGAAGACACAGAGGGACACTGCAAGTGTCATTCGAAAGGGAGCGCGCGACATGTGGGAAATGAGCAGTAAAAAATAGGATGAAGAGGAGCAGAGAGAGAGAGAGAGAGAGAGAGGAAAGGAAATCGAAAGACAATAGAATTGCGGCGGCGGCTTTCGGTAATTGTTGGCGTTGGTCATGGTGAACCGTAACAACAGCAACTGTCAGAGACCGGTCCCAGTCCTAGGGATAGGCACCGCCGCGGACATATGCATGTATGTATGTACATATGTCCATATATCGTACGCAGGAATAGCGACTTCGAACCCTACAAGTGCCCAGTACCCAGTGCCCAGTGCGCTGGCTGATCGAAGCGGAACACGTGCGTGGGAGCAAAGGCTCTAATTAGGGCCTTTAAACAGCTGCCTCTCCCTCGTCTCGTTTCGTCCCGTTCAGGTTCGTTCCTCCACACTCCTTCTTGACCCTTTCCACATTCGTGTCTGTCTTCCTTTTTTGGCATCTTTTTGATGTTTGCGTAGGTTTATGTAAATTATCCCTGAGGGCCAAGGTCCATGTCCATATAGACCATGCTAGAGGCGCAAATGATTCCTAGAAGGCAGCAACTGTAGCTGCAAAGACAACTCTTTCCCTTCATTCACTTTACCAAAACGCAGGTTATATTCATTTGCATAGGAAACACACACTGTTAACAGAGGAAAGAGATCTAACGTGTTTGTGTGTGTGTTTATATGGCAGGGGAATGTGCTCATATTTATCCAGGGCAGGGTGACGCAAAAGATCTGAGAACCGAGTTCCACAGAATATTCCATTTGGGCTTTGACAATACCTCAAGAAGCTAGAGAGCCATAGGCTTATGGAATCCTCGAGGAAGTCTACGCTTCAAATCAGTAACCAATAACCAATAACTAAGTATCTAGCCTAGTTTTTCCGCTAGTTCCAGGGCAGGAGACAACATAGGAGAGAGACTGAACTGGGGTTGGACTATTGGTAATGCGACTGTGAAAGAGCCTTCCTACTGCATATTTGTTGGAACCTCCTCTCACTGGCAGGATTGCTTTATGACATTGCCGTAAACCCTTTTAGCGGCGTGCGCGGAAGGACCAAACAACACAGACACTCACACAGAAGACAGTGAAACAACAGAAGAACAACATGAGGAGGAAGCTGCTAAAGTAGAGGAAGAAAAGGGACCACCCATGCCCCGGCCCCCGCTTCGGCCACTGTTGATTTTTCGCGGTCTAATAAAAACAGCCCAAAACAACAAAACCTAAAAACCAACAAAATAAAAGAGTTTGTGCGGGGTTTTCCGCTCAAAGAGTTGAGGCCGCGCGCGGCACATTGCACTCGATTGCCGCCGCTCACTTTTCCACGGAAATCACGAAAACCCTTCGGTCTTCCGCCGTAGCCACCGCCACTGCCGTTGCCGTTGCCGTTGCCGCCCGCGCGCTCAACCACTCTGGGTGTGAGCATTTGCATAACGCCGCTAACGCTAACGCTAACGCAGAAGCCAGCTCTGCCAGTGTCAGTTAGCGTTGAATGGAGCTTTCGAGGGGAGACCAACAGCTGTTGCTGGTGAAGCTTTTGATTACTGATAAGAAGGGGAAAATACTGGAGAGCGGTGATTGAATGAATGCATGTAGGAGCACAGGTGAGCGGGAGCAAGGTAGTATGTATCTGCGCAGAGCGGGGTTCTTAACTGCTTGTAGTGCCCCGCGAAACCGGTTCACACTCGATCCGATCACTTGAGTTTTGGACTAAAAACTAACATTGAGCTTTAGGGTGGACCTACCTGATTTGTGCCACCACAAAAGACCATACGTAGATACAATACATGTGTATATACATATTTCAAAGAACTCGTTTTAAGAATTATTGCATATATTATTGTGCAATACATGCACATGTATTTATTTATATTTAATTGATTTTAACTTCTCTTTAATCTATATTAAATACGTGTATAGTGAGTTTCCATAAGCAGTAGCTTAGGCCTTTGCTCTTTTAATATTTCTGTTTATGTTTGTCTTCCCCTTTGCATTCATATAATTTCAGTTCGATTCTTAAAAATATTTTTGGTCCACTCGAATGCACCACAGAGTACTTTGCCAGCCCTGGCAGAGACAAACAAAATACATGAACGTCTGTTTTTGAGTCTTGAGTGACTGGTCTGGACCCAGCCCTAGTCCCGGGCCGCCCCACGCGATGACGTAGTCTCCCATAGTGCAAACGGAACCGCATCGAATCGAACCCGCCCGCCGATCAGGCCACCCGGCGCAAAAGCAAATCCAAAGCCCAAAGCACTCGCACTCGCGCGCTGATAAGCTATCAGCCATTGCCGCCCCCCCTATACCCCTTGGTCCGGGGTCCCGCCTTCTAACTGGCAATAAATAAAGATAAAATGTGTAACATTTTCGTTGCAAAATATAAAAAAAAAGAACGTAGCAAAGTTTATTTGAGGCATGCCCTCGTATATACAATGTGGCAAATGATGACGACGACGAAAATCACGATGATGACAAAGATCCCCCCGCTAACGATGAGCGCGGCTGACGGGTCGGATGGGCTTCTGCCAACGATGGGGATGATGATGATAAGGCGCTATAAACATTCAGCGACCTTGAGGTAAATGCGGTGTTCGCTGGCCAAGAGCGCGAACTTGGCATCGAAGCTGATGCGCTCGACAGTCTTCTCACAGAACTCGACCCGGTGCTGTCGCAAAAAGTATATGAGTCCCAGTTTTATCTGCAATTGGCCAATCTGCGTGCCAATGCAATGCTTGGGCCCAGCGCCAAACGGCAGATACGACATCGGGGCTTGATGCGATTTATTTTCGGCGCTAAAGCGTTCTGGATCGAAGCGTTCCGGATCCGGCCAGTACTGCATAAATAGAGAGATTCAAATTATTTTGTGATGGATTGGTAATAAAATCCCCCCATTAACGCTGTGTAATTCTACTTTCTAAACTAAAACGTTAAACGAACAGGTTTCAGATAATTATAGTGCAGCTTGACGTGGCCAGTTGCTCCTATAGACACTTGTTGGTTCTAGTTAGAAGTTCCTAGACCCATCCAAAGTATTAGATAACAAATTTCTATTAATTTTTGTGGTAGCTAGAACTCAATTCAATGTTCTTTACACTCGATAAGATTGGGGAAAACCAATTGGAGGCAAAATTTTGACAACTTAAGATGGTTATGCCCTCATACCATCAAATGAATTATTCAACAAATACTGACGAGCGAAAACCAATAGTTATATGGCGACAAGTCTGTGGCAACATTGAAATGTTGATCAGATATTTCCTTAATTTTGGGTCTGACATCTCACCTTTGGGTCATGGTGTATGGCCAGATTGGATATATAGATGGGCATGCCGCGGCGGGCATAGCACTCGGCGTGCGGACGGAGCGAGTAGAAGCGTTTCTTGTTAATGGGGGTGCACTCGCGCTCAAGCAGCGGCACGATGGGGTATTTGCGGAGCGTCTCCTCGACGATCATTTCAAGGTATTGCATCCGGGCGATCAGCTCGTAACTGAGCGCTCCGGCCGGCGACTCCTGGAAGGTCTCGCGTATCTCGCGCCGGAGCCGGGCCTGCATGAGGGGCTGCTTGGCCAACTCGTAGAGGGCAAACGACATGCTGGCCGAGCATGTCTCGATGCCAGCCACCTCGAAGCTGGCCGCCTGGGCGGCCAGGAAGTCGCGATGGTGAGTAAAGTGGGACTTGTCCTTTTGCAGATCCGCCTCCTTCTTGAGGGTGAGCAGCATCTCGATGAGATCGTTGCGCAGGTCGCCGCCTCGCTCCCGCTCTTCGATCACCAGCTGGATGACACGGCGCAGAAACTCTGCATGCGGCTCCGTGAACAGTCGGGGCCGTAACAGCGGCACCAGTTTGGGCAGGTAAAAAATCACGAAAAAGTCGATTATTCGACGTACATTCGGCCGGAATATGTCTTGACAGTGTGAACCAATCTCCGATTGCGTGCTCCGCAGGCTGTACGATCTCAGGCCGAAGGCTATGCTAGCGATCATGTCCGTGTTATACAGGTCGCACACGTCCTTAATGCTCACGATCACACCGCGTGCGGATGCGTCGCTTCTCCGCATATCTCTCGTCAGTCTTTTCAAATACCACTCCAAATCGCAGCCAATCTGAAAATAAGAAGGAACTATTAGAAATTTGACATTTAAGATTTTATTTCAATATCGTATACGCTTAGAATGAAGCATTTTTGATGCCATCAAGTTAAACTCTTGAAAAAACTTGCCTATGCTGGATTTTATGGCTCAAAAACTACGAAAACATAAAATTTGGGATAAGATTAAGCTATGTGCAAATCTATAAAGATATAATAAATAATACATTGCTTCGCTCAATCCTAAGCACAATCTGTAATATTTTTCATCATGGCATGACTCATTCTAATAGCTACCAGGGGAACGAAAGGGTATCAACAACTTGCTTACTAAAGTTCCCCTTTCTTTCGTTGCTCTGAATGATTTAAACAAAAGTTTTATTGTTTTCCTGCATGGGGTTACTTATATTTTGATCATTGTGAAGAGGAACAAGTTTGCCATTACACCAGACAGCACGATTATAGTTTTTGTAAGGGTTTGGGTTAATATTTTGCGCGTTTTACGGCGAATCACGAAATTTGTTTGATTGCTTGATCTGAGAAACTGTTTTTGGCACTCTCCAACAAACTTTCTGTTGCGTTTCCCTAAACTATGAGTGTTTTATTGATTACTTTGGCCAAAAACAAAAAAAGTAACACCTGTTCATTTCACACAGGGCAACAAAAAATTGGAATTGCAAGTGTTTTTCGGATCATCCAAAGGTATTTTAAATTTATATTTTGGAAGCACAGAGGAAATATTAGCATGGTAGAATTGATATTGCGAATTATGATAAAAATAATAATTTTACCTATTTATATCTTTCGACATATAAAGGATATATATGTAAATCGCATAATTTTCTCTTTTCAAATTTCGAGAATTTAAGAAAACTAAAAATCTTTCCAAATACTTTCTTAAAAAAGAATGGCGATTACAAACTCTACTTAACTCTTAATTAAAAATATTACAGAAATTCGCCTTCTATAAATATTCAAACCGGAACTAGGCTTTTTCTGTTATCGAGCATTTACTGTCTGGTATGTACATATGTATATATTCTTTGCGGGCAGCATTCGATACTTTGTGACCTTTGATAAGAATATTTGAAATCAACACAAAAATAAATATACACAAGAAATGCAAAAAAAAAAAACGTGTGATGATAAGGCGAAAACTTTGACAACCTGAAGAGCCTCTTTTTTTATCAGCGTGATATGGCACCACTCCACTGCTATGGCAATTTTTGGTGTATATCATAAATAAGAATTCTGCCACTTCTTTCCGTCTGACACACCTACTGTCTCAGCGTGAGAATATATGCTTCCGCACTATGAATACTAATTTTGTGGGACAGTGTAGGTTTTAAAAGTTCGAGGGGGGCGAGCGACATCGAATGTTAGCCTCTCTCTCACTTTGTGTCGCCCCTTCCTGTGACTCACCTCCTCCATCAGCGAGAACATCTGCTTAATCTTCGCCCCCGTAAAGGCAGGCGACAACCTCGTCCGTATCTCCCGCCACTCCGGCTGTTTGGCGAAGAAGAGATTGAGGGAGCCCATCTTGTCGTGCCGCAGATCGCATTTGGCGAACCGATTCGAGAAGCTCACAAAGTCCTCGACGAGGACGGTGCGCACCAGCGACAGGTCCCGGATGAGGAGCGCCGGCTGATGGAACAGATAGATGCCCACGATGGGCTCGTTGCGGAACCGCTCGTCGAAGTAGAAGCGTCGCAGCTGCAGCGCGAACGACTCCTCCAGGCGCAGCACCTTGCTCAGGTTTCCCAGCAGATGTGCCGGCTGCACGAACTTAACGCGACGCCGCTGCCAGTAAACATAGGTGCGACGCGACCAAACGAACACAGCTGTAAGGATGGTGACGATGGCCAGCAGAATGTTGGTGGAGTATACCATTGTGGCGGCGGCGGAGAGATAATTGATCTCCTCTATGCTGGGAGCTCGGTTGCTGCTGGCGCCGACTTTGCTGCGACTGCGAGTGCTGCTACTACGTGGAATTCCTTGTATGTGTGCGCGTTTTAGGCGCGTTTTTTTGGCAATTAAATAAATAAATACTTAACACAATTATATCACATTTGTAAAAAAAAAAACCACTAAACGCTAACTATGCGACGAAGAAGCAGCAGCAGCGCAGTGGAAGTGGTCGAAGAAGAAGCAGCAGCGTTCGCAGCAGAAGAGGGAACCGCGGAACCAAGACAAACGACGCAAAAAGAGTCGCACAGAAAGAGACGCAAACGGACAAACACACACACACGAACAGATAAAGAGAGTACAAAAACGCGGAACCGGAACAAAAGAGAGCGTTGACCAAATAAAATAATAGTAATAATAGTATTTATAAAAAAAAACACTAGTAAGCACCACAACGACGCCGGCACGACAGGCCCCAAAAAGCAACAGAACAGGCCGAGATGCCGACGCCGCTGCCCAGCGAGTGGTACTGCTATCAACAGGCAGCGGCAGCGACGCCGGCAGCATATCAGCAAAACAACAAAGAAACAACAAAAGCACATCGCAAAACCGCAGCAACCGCAGCGGCAGAGAGTAACCTCAAATGCAGAGAGTAGCAGCAGAGAGCAGCAGAACAGTTCACAGTCCACAGGCAGCCGACGCCGATGCTGACGCCCCCATCATCCCATGCTGATTAACCGCAAGCGTGTTTGCGGGGGGCAGAGAGTGGCATAGCTGTGATCGCAGAGAGACAGAAAGAGAGAGCGAAGCTGTAGAATTGAACTCACGAGTCGCGACGCGGTGCTCAGCTTGAGGCACATGGCAAGGCCACAGTGGGATCAAAGTCGAAATTACTGTTGCCATTTTCTTACCAAACTTCCTGAATAACTGGAGCATAGTTTCATAGTGAAAATTAACAACCAACAATATTACCAACATTTGTTAACTATATAAATTTTAGAAATAAATACTTTTTGTACAAACGCACTGGTGTTAAGACGTTTGCTCTACTGTACGCTGTACGTTGGGTATGCAGTGGAGAGCGAAATAAAATGCGAGCTGCAGAATTGCAGTCGCGGTCGCTGTTCTGCTTTCTTTGCTGGCACATGGCAATCAATCCACAATTGAATCAAAATGGAACAAAACAAAGACAATTTATGCAAATGTGTGCATAAGTACGGAATTTGTGCAATTATTTTGCAATGGAATACAGCACAGTAATAGCTTTTTCCTTACATCTGTTTGTATAAAAGCACACCCCCAACACTTTTTCCCACTGTACAAGAACCGTAAAGAGCACAAAGTAGACCACAAATAAAACTGACGATTAAAAGCAAAATAGCGATAACAATAGCAGCGCAGAGACGGCGACTGCGGCCGCTGGTGCTCCACGTGACGACGTTCCCAGCGACAGCGACAGCGAAGAGAGCGTAAAAAAGTCCGTTCTCTCGCGATTTAAAAATAAACGTGCGAACTCTCTTCAACTTTTTTGTTGCTGTTCTCCTCTTCTCTATGTGCTTATTCGTTTTCTTCGTCTGCAGTGTTCAGCTGATTTTGTTTTTCTTTTACGCTGGCAGGGCTGACGGAGCACATACGACCCCGACCAGGGCTGGACTGACTTCAAAAGCAACACTGAGCGGAGCGTTAGTGGGCGCCAAGTTTGATTTTTTTAAAAGTTTTTACTCACTTTCCGCCCTTTCCACTTATCTTTCATCGCAGCAGTACGAAGAACTATTGTATATCTCTTCCCTCCATGCAAGGACGGACATCAGCACTTCCTCTTCTACACTCGGAAAACAACATATTGTGCATGCATTCTTTCTCCCTTCAAGGACAGGAAAAAGGAAGCTCCATTTACAACAATTGACAGAAATTTGCACTTTTGTGGAAAACTTTCACATTTCTCAAGATTTTGCCCCTGCTCTCTACCTCCCATTTTCCACTTCTCCTTCTCTGATGGCTTCATATCTGCCATTCTCTTTCACCTCCGTTTCTACATGGGTAAGGAGTGTGCCGCAGTTACAGTTACAAATGTGCAACATTTCCGGTGTGGCGCCGCTTGGGGGTTAGCCAAAAACTGTTTTGGCCACATTGATGGCTGCATGTCGTTGAGAGAGGGGGAGAGAGTGAGTAAGAAGTGGTGTGAGATATAGGCCGGGGGCGTGTGTAAAGGAGTGGAGTCTTGCTTTGATTAAATTTCACGCACGACCGCCACTTGGCCAGGGCTTAGGTGGGGGGAACAGCGGTTCCGTTTGGATTTGGGGACTTTTTGGGCAGAGCGACAGTGAGAGAGCACACACAAACACACAGAGCCACGCGTTCGCATTGACATTTACCGCTGCATTTCGATTTGCATGTGCCTTGCGGATGGTTGTGTTGTAGGGGGAATGGAATAGAATGAAGTAGAGGTAACGATACCCTAGCAGAGGAAGGTATAACTATTTTAGCTTCATGTTTGTCAAGCAGGGTTCAACAATCAACAATAATTTTTACTATGTAAATATAACTGTACACTGTCCTCTTTACACAAAAATACATCGATTGATGTGCGAAATATATAAATTTAAATGGTTGAGAGTGAGTAACTTATAAATATACATATGAATCGTTGAAATGTTTGAGATTGCAGCTTGTATGAGTAAAAATGTAAGTATGGACACATATGTATATGTACATATGTATGTACATATGTAATATCATCACAAATATATTTGTTTATAGCGTATCTAAGAGTTCGGTACGCGAAGATGTAATTTTCTCTCTTATTTGCGATGTCGCCTTGTCGCTGCTTCGCTGCTGCTGCGTCGCTGGCGATATGTCAATAATCGTTGTTGCTTATGCACATAACGGCTCTGCAAATACAGGGGCGCACTTGTCACACACATCCCATCCACTGTCCACACCCCCTGGTCCCATGGTGCACATCCACCCACACCGTGCACCCCATCAAAATCCGCTGAGCGAAAATCAAAGCCGTCTCAATCAACAAACAAAGAGACAAACAAACAAACAAATAGTGAGTGAGTAACAAAGAGGGAGCGAGAGAGAGGGAGAAGAAGACAAACATTTGTGTGCGCTTTTCCCGCCCAAGGAGTGGGTGCGTGGGGAGCGGGCGGAACGGGTGGCATTTGCTTTTCCTATTTAGTTTTGGCTGCAACTTTGTTTTCCTTCCATTTACGCTGTTGACATTGGAAATCTTTTAATTATTGTCACGCCTCGCATACACCCTTCCTACCATCCTCATAGTTTCCCAGCCGCCCCCCACTTGGTGTGGGAGTGTCGCCAGGTGGTGGTGATGATGCTTCAGCATGTCGTGAGGATTATGTGGTGATTAGTACTGAAAAGGGAGAGGAAGGGAAACAACGCGAGAAGCTCTGCTCAGAGCTTGGGCGCTCTCTCATACTTCTGCGCTCTCCTACCAGTCACCACACACAATTGTTTCCTAACTGATTTTCCGAGACCCTTGTCTTTACTGTAAGAAAGTCTCTTTCCCATATCTGTTCAAACGCTTCATTGGGTTGTGTATTCCCACATATCGGTGCGATCGCCTTGGCAATCTCTAAGATCCTTTCACCTGCCCGCATTCCATTAGGATGCCGCACTGACCAGCGCCTACCGCCCGCCCATGTTCCATGTTCCATGCATGGTCCAGTAATCTCTCTATTTCGGGGGCAAATCTTTGCACATGTGTGCCGACGCCGCTGCGCCCCTTGATGTTGCACCGCCATTCGTGGTGGTGGTGCAGTGGGCAGGGGAGTGAGTGTGTGGCATGGATAAAGTGCGCAAAATAGATGCGTAATTTGACGTTAATGTTACGCTAATAATAATCTGTCAGCCGGCATTAGATGGGTAGATGGGTAGTTGTGAGATCCTCAGATTCTCCGATCTGATCCTTCGGCAGCTGATCTTTATCGAATGCACTCGCAAACACACACACGAACAACACTCCCTTTTGATGCCGATCGTGTAATGTGCTTAGCTCTCCTTTGGACCCACTCCACTTCTCCTTTTCTCTCTCTCTCTCTCGCTCTCGCTCTCTCGCGGGCATCCTTTGCTGCCGTCTTTGCTTTCTTTTCGCTCATTGTTGTGTTTGCCATTTTGACGGGTTTCGATTACCGTTGTCCTTCTGCTCCCTTGCTCTCGTCGGGCTGCTCTGCTCTCTCATGTGTGTAATCCACTCTGCTCGTTCGTTGCTCAATGTTAAATGGTGCGCGCCTAAGTTGAGCAAATTTCCCCAAAGGCCCTAAAAAAGGACTTTTGCGCACTCTCTTTGTCCCATTTATTGATACATACTGTTTTTTATGCCCTTTGGAAAGAGTACTACTATTTACACCAGATGTTTGTACCGCTCACCATGAGGCAGCCACATTTTTGGTTCAACTCAAAGTTGCATTTTCTTTGCCTCCAAAGCGAACTGGCTTTGGATGCATTTCATTCCAAATCTACAAAATCGTTTGCTTTAATTATCCTTTAATTATTTCGTATCATATATCAAAGCTAAGATTACTCTCTTGTATTTTGTATGCCTCCCAAGAAGGCAAAAATATAAACTTCTGTGCAAGGACACAATTTCTGTTCTAGAGGGTTGGACCTTGACTGTCCGCAACGCCTGAGCCTGCCCAAAGAGTCAAAACCCAACAAATGCAAAGTCAAAACGCAGACCAAAATCCTCAAATGCCAAAGCAGCAACAACAGCAAAAATATATTTAAAAAAAATCCCAAAACATTAAAAATAACTTAGAAAAGTGTGAATCCTTTCCAGGAAGCAGCCGAAAAAACGGCAACCAAATTGAGCGATTCCAGCGGCGGCCCTGCACTAGAAACCTACAAACCTAAATAGATAGATCGGGTCAAGTTCTCGGTAAAGAGTTGACCTATCCCAAAACATAAAACAGAACACACAAAAAACATAAAAGAAAAATCACAGAAAAAACTGGCTCGCAAAAAATGACAGAAATACGACGATACAAAAAATTGGACAAAAAATAAAGGAAAACAGAGAAACGGATCGTAAAACGCGATTCCTGGTAGCCTAGGTAACAGTACACAGTACAGCAGTGGTTCAACTCTGCCTAAACCCTTTCCTGGACCGGGCGGAACAATTGCAAATTGTATTTGTAGAGCGAAAAGGGGTTAAAAAACAGGCCAAGGGTGGGCGGGTTTAGTCTGCGGCAAGGATTCGCGATTTCCAGTGCTCGCTGCTACCCTTGATGTTGGTGCATCGGATAAACGAGATATTTTCAGGTATCGACATACATATATGTATCTGCTTATGTTATGTTCATTATCCAGCTCCCTGTTATTCTGTTAAGTGAACCATTATCCATTTTATCCATTATGGTGCCAGGTTCTGAGCTGTTAGTCATGCTGTCCCTCTCTCTCTGGATTTGCTCTGATTTTCCGTTCTGTTTCCTATGCTTCTTTCAGCTCTGTTTTTTTACTTCTTAGCGGATCGTAAAGTAATAAAAACATAAAAAAGACGAACGACCGAGCAGGACATAAATTAGAGAATGAGCAAAACAGTAAATGTGAAACTGGAACGGGAACGGGAACACATGCCAGGACGAAGGGTTAAAAAAATGCGTGCACTTTTTTTATGACTCGGTCAGCGAATGCGTTAAACAATGCCCAAAATAGCAATCGATTTTTCTGGTTAATTTTTATACTTACTTACCCTTGCTTTTTTTACCTCTTTATTTTTGGGACTATTTTGCTTTAAATTTTTGGTTTGGGACTTCTTTACTTTACATTTCGATACATTTTTTGGCTTACATTTGTTTTTTTCAGCACTACTTTAGTTTCTTATAAAAATTACTTTATTTTTTTTATCAGGAAATTGTAAAAATCGCTTGCCGGGGACAATAATACAATTTTTGTTGTGTCTTGACTTTGGTAGTGAGCGTGTGTTTTTGTTTTCCCAATTTCATCTTGCAGATGAATATTTTCCAGCATTTCGAGGGCCGCTTAACATAAAGGAGCAATTACCATTAACCCCTTTGTGGGCCCTTGACTTACCCCGCGGCACTTGGTTGACTTTCCAAGATGCCGACCGACAATAAAACTGTCGCATAAGTCAGATCCGCGCCGGCTTTAAACAATGCCAGAGAACACCGCCGACAACAAAAATGATAAATATTAATATTTCCCTCGCCTAATATCTTAACCTGCTGTTTGCCTGTTGTCTTTCTTAATATCTTAACCTGCTGCTGCTGCTGTACATTTCTTTGATGATCCCTCGCACTCCGGTACGGCGGTCCGGGCCGGGCCCCAACTCTTCTGCATTTTTTCAATTAATTTCTTTTTTCTCAGGCTGTCCAATGCGCCATGTGTTTCGCTCTGTGAAAACAGGGGACGATACTGCTCCGGTCAAACAGAGAGCAGAGAGGATGATGCAAGGAGAGGCACTGAGCAGTCAGAGAGGGACGGACTGCACATGGGGCAGAGCCTCGCCTCAGAGGCTTCAACATTTTTATGGGCCCTAACAAATTTGTACAAATTGCTGTGGTATCTCTCGTCGATGGCTCTTCCTCTTCCTCTACCTTTCTCCTTCTCCCTCGCACACTCTCTCCCTCTCTCTGCGTGCAAGCCATCTCCCTCTGGCTATTAGTGTGGTCGTGTTGAGACACCAAAATTGGGCCAAACTGTTCCCCGTGTGGCTCCATGTGAAAATGCCACTCGTCTCGTCTCTCAATCGGTAAAAATCACAAAACGAAGAGGGCACAACAACAACAAAAACTGTAGGGGAAAATCGCTGAATGACCATGGAAAAGGAAAACCCATCGAAGTTGCTATGCTCTAATTAAATTTATTTCTATTGATGGAAATAATTGAGGAAAATGCACCAAGTGTTAGGCCAGGAGATACGGAAAGAGGGAAAACCCAAAAGGTGAGCTCCAGATATTTTAGAGTGGGAGGAAAAGCAAGAGTTTTGCTGGTGGGGAAATCGAATATAGATTTAATCTATGTAGTTGTAAAGGTAATAATTATTTTATTTAATGTATTTTCCATTTAATCAGTTCAAATTCCGTATGTGTTTTGAAATATTCCATAAATTCGCTTTTACATTTTTATATATGAAATATTCATGAATAAGTGTACATTTCGTATTGTAAAAGTGTGAAAAACCTTTAAGAACAGACAGACAATCACATGGTTTGCTCTACATACTCTGCCATTTGCTGCCACAGTCTGGGTCCACGCAAAAGAGTTCACACGTTGCATGCAGCCGAGCTCTACCCCCAACCTGCCGACTGATTACACTACGCCTGTGAACGCCTCAATCAACATGTCGTGGCCATGTCTAAGCCGATGGAAGCCATTCTGGCCAACATTTGGCCACAACTGCAAGCCCACAAAATGCAGTTGGTTTTGTCTGTGTTTGCCCAGTCGAAAAGTGCAGCAAAGTGGGGTTCCTCTCTCAACGACTACCTTTTATAAGCCCTAATCCGCCTCTATGCTCCATCTACACTTCCATCTCCAATACACCCCGCCACCCAATCGAGACAAACGGGGTTGAAGACCCAAAAACGGGAAGGCAGAAATCCCAAGAGAACACGAAGAGAGGCAGGACGAGTTCGAATTTTGGGTGGACGACATTGTGGACGACCTTGGGGCCTGTAATGAACAGTCCAGCCTTGTAAGCCCTCGCTCTGGAAATCTTCTTAATTAAGGTGAAATATTAATGCACTCGAGTCCAGGACGGGATCCTGACTTTATTTAATAAAATCAATTTCATATCATAAATTTTAATATGCCACATGAGGCAGCGCCAGCGCTCGCACCACCACGGAATTCGGGAAAGCAGTGCGCGAGGGGAGTGGCAGCTCCTGCTCCATCATTCGGGTGCCACATATTAATTCCAGTTTCGCACTCCTCGTGCGTTTCACGGACATGCCGTAAATAGTTGCCAGGATGTTGCATGGCTGCCACTGCCCCACCGTTCGTTCTCACATGCCACTGGCCCACCCACTGGCTGCTGCCGCGTTGCTGCATTTATTAATAATTATAATGTCTGCGTTCTCCACTGTATCTGGATCCTTTTTTGGTGCGGGTTCGGCTCCGTGGTTCCGGGGTTGCACTGGGGGGTGGGGTAGGGCAAGGTCCTGCCGTTGCCGTTTCAGTCCGAGGTCTGGTATCCTCCGAACCGACCTCCGGCATTCATAAATCGCAGCTCATTTCGGTGTGGCCACGGAATGCACACGCATAATTATTTCGGCCTGCAGTTTTGGGCTGTGGCCTCGAATCTGGGCTGTTGATTGGGGGGCGGATTTGCCATGTGGGAGTATGGGTACAGCAGGGGAAGCATATATGCATGTGGCAGACAAGAGACAGCAGACAGCAGACAGCAGACAGGAGTGTGTGGCAGAGAGCCGCATGGATTTCCATTGCCCAAGCTTAGAGTGGGATTCAGAGGATGCGGCAGCCATCACAACGGTGTGGACATGTCCATTCTTTTGCCTTCAAATTAATTGAACTTTGAAAGGAAATCTGTGGAGTAGATTTGTTAGATTTGTCTTTGGAAATTCCATATGAAATCTATTAAATAATAAACTTTGTTCGCTTCCTACTTTGGCATCTTTGATCATTTCTGCATTCAAAAATAAGACACTCTGCTTTGTGGCTCTATCCTCCGCTCCAATTTAGTTGTAAATTTATAATACCAGAAGCTGAGATTAGTTTGCATAGGTCTCTCCCTCCGTTGCCCTCACTTATCCTCTGCGTCTGTGTGTGTGTGCGATTTTTATGCGCCCCGAGAAGGAAGAATCAAAAGTAGAAGTAGCCAAGGGCAAACGAGGGATGAGGCTCAGGAGTCCCGTAGCTGATACTGAAACTGTGGCTAAGGATGTGCTGGGGGCAATTGAATTCGAGGCGCGAAATTGCGAAATTAAATTTGCAGTTATTGCCCAACCATGGAGAATTGGTTAGCACAGTCTGTCTAACGGTATCGATGGTATCTCATGCCCCTGCCACTGCCACAGCCCCAGTAATTGCCACAGTCACGGATTGAGTAAGACATCTCCTCCCATCCGGAAGGCTGAGCATGGGAATGAGCCCGAAACTGCAGTGCAGATGTGTCTCTGTATCTTTGTATCTGTCTCCGGGAGCTGCTGCTCTTTTGGCTGGCACTTTAATGGCATTTTGGCTCTGCATTTGCATTCAAATGGCGCCATCTGGCTAACCCCAAGAAAAGAAGGCAGCCCGTTTGATAGGCCTCTAAAGAATGGATAATAATAGTTCTAAAAGATGCAGGGAAACGTAGATAGTAACAGGAACAGGACTATTTTTGTTATTTTATTGCATTGAAATGATTGAGAAATTTCTGAAATTTTAAACAAGAGTAGAAACGTTTGCCCTGGTAATTTGTTGCCACAGAAGGGATCTATTTTGCCGTAGATTCAGAAGGGATACATCTCAGCTATAACAAGCCAAGAACAAAAATATAATATTCAATAAAGGAGAAGGGCTACAAGTGGCATCGCATTTTATTTACCATACAGGAAAATAATTTCATAAAATTCAGGTCTACCCAAAAAAACTCTTTCAAGTGAACCAGGATATACATATGTATGTATTTTCCTGCGTATCATTTTGGCTGTTGCCTGCTTAAAAGAGTTTCATATTTGGTGTTACCAAATATTCCCTCCATTTATTTGCATCCTCCTGCTCCGCCGCCCTGCCCTACCCCTCTTTCAGTCGTGTCTCAAAGTGAATCGCTGAAATTGCCACCAAAAAGCAATTGTGGAGAGGAGAAATCCATTTCAGGTTATCCGCGAATTTCAATCAGTCCCAGGCGGCCTTCATTGACAACCAAATGGGGATTGGGATTTTTGTTGGTTGGGAGGCGGGAATGGGTTTCGGCACTGGATAGTGAGGGGGGAGTGAGGGCCGCATAAAAATAAACACAAAGGGCATACGTGAGATACCAGTGAAGTGTGCGGGATGATGGCAGGGGGAGGGTGGAGTGTGGAGGGTGGAGGGTGGAGGAACACACGCTCCACTCGATTTAAAGGCATTTGGAAAATATTCTCTCGGTGAAAAATTGCCGGAATAAAATCCACTTAAGCAGCTTTGACAAAACTACCAACGAAGTTGATGAAGACTCTTTGGGTGTGCCAGTGCTTTGGATATTTTGGATTTGGAGGGTATAAATATGCAGACTTACAGCTAGAGACACAGATACAGATACAAGCGCAGCTGGCTAAGATTTATGGCATCTTTTACATGGCAACCCGTCAGCCCCCCACTCTGTAAAGAGTTGTGCTCCAGTGGCAGAAACTAGGGAAAATCTCATCAAATTTGTTTAAATGCCCATAAATCTCAACGGGCAGCTGCAGCCTCTAAAGCGTGGTGGGGAGGGGCATTGAAGGGAGGAGGAGATGGCGATGATCGGGCTTAAGCTTCATGTAAACAATCATTAAAAATCATTAACCATTGGCGCCACTTTCTCATAATAAACGGATTCGGATGCTCATAGCAACCGAAACTCCACAAACTGAAACCGAAACCGAAACCGAAAGCAGCAAAAAAACTGCAGTCCCATGGCTCTGGGAAGCCTGACATCAGATGCAACTTTGTTTATGCAATGTCAGCGTGAGAAATTCGCCACGCCCGCCCCCTTCTAGCCCTCTTCTGGCAGGCCATAAAAACCGCGTTAGCCATAAACAAAAATCAACGCAAACGAAGAAAAAAAGAATTTCAAAACAGAAATTATTTGGTTTTCTGGTCATGCCCGAAAGAGCAAGGCGCCAACTACAAGATACAGCTACGAGTGCGAGAGTACAAGAGTATCTGCTCGTACTCGTATTCCCCTCCTAGTCCATCCAAAATCCGAGGCTGCCAAACAGCAAACAGAACCAAAATTTTTATTGGAAACATTTTTATGGCTCGGCGTTTTTATGGCCTCAGGCCTCCAGTAAAAAAGGGAGAAAAACGACGGGGAAAATGGAAAAACGAATACAAAAACCATCGCGTAACAAAATAGCAAATTGAAAACATCCAAAATAATTAAACAACAAATTGCGCACAAAACCAATAAACAAAATATAAAACAAAGAGCGACAGAGGAGAGAGCGAGGTGGGGAAAAACTAAGGAGGGAAAATGTTTGGAAGAAAACGGGAAACGGGCAGAGATAATCAATCAATTGGAGTGTGGGAGGAGTGGCCTTGTTAGGGTATAATTTCATGAATCTATATGATAAATGGGGGTACTCCGTGGGGTTACTCAAGCTCAGAGTTCAATGGAGTTTATTAAAAGGAACTTGAGCGCTGCTGCTGCATAATTTATGACATTTTTCATTGATCGAAGTGGTTTCGAGAAACTTTATTTAAACGTTTATTTATTTATTTTAATTTCTCCTCATCTTGGCATACAAAATTGCCTAAGAAAGTGCTGTTGAGTATTCAGATAAGTTTGCCTTCAGATTAGTTCTGCTACTAGCAAAATGATCTAAGTATTTTTCTACTTTTACCAGAATAGAATTACTTACAGAAAATTATCGCTCGTTCAACTAAGTTTTAAGTTTGTTAAAGAAAATCAATTAAAATCTCTTTTTTATGCTTTCTCCCATGCGCAGTGCGAGTGCAGTTTTGAATCCGATTAAAGCTTAGGCAATACTTTCGCGACACTGTAATTCCCAACTGGGTCTGGCATGGCGATAGTGATGTTCCGTGTGCTTTTGGCCCTGGGTATTCAATTTACACGATGCACGAGGCAGTGAATTGCTCTTTGGCTTCTACTAACTTTGACGAAATGTCGTCTGAGCCCCACAGTTTTTGGTCTTGAATGCACTGCAACGATTGATGGTATGTATCAGTTGGGCTCATATTTGTTTCTGGGTAGCATAAGTGAATTCATGTTCGATGCAGCATGACATTTTTTACGCCAATACATTTCACATTTCATTGGAAAAATCAAAGCCAATCGCTAGTGCCTATTTTTCTCTTAGAAAATTCCACATTATGCCATCCTTATAGCGAATTTAAAACTCCCTCAATTTGAGTCAACATTCACAGAAAAGAATCAGATGTGCGTAATAGATGCGTCAGCTTAGAAGCTACTTACAAGTATCAAAATAAACAAGAAGCCGCAACCACATCCACATCTCCACCTACTCCGTCCACAGCACCGTATTATAGCCGTATACATGGAAGGCTCTAACCAATCTCAATTGTTTCGAGACCCCCGGCGTAGCTGGAGCTGTGGCAGTGGCTGGAGCTGGAGCTGGAGCTGTTCCGAAGATGGCTATAAATCTGAGCGTCAAACGGGGGACGCGAGCGACGGAATAATCAGAAATCAATACAATCTGCGTAATATGTTTTATGCGTTGGCTTCTACTGGATCTGCGCTTTTCTGGCCTGGCCTGGCCTGGCCTGGCTCTGTCTTCTTTGCCATTTTTCCAAGCAATTGAGTTTGATGATGCCACACATATCCCCCCCTCCTGTCTGCTGCTGCTGCTCTTGCTACTCCTTCGATTAAGCCGCAGCCCGAGGGCCATGACGTGACTTTTGCCGTTTCTTTTCTGCTCTCCACGATAATCAAAAATCACGCACACAATGGATCCTGTAATAGTTGAATTGAATTGCCCTTTGCCGGCTGTGTGTGGGGTGTGGGCTGTGGGGTGTGGGGAGGGGGTTGTGTTTCCAGCATGTCCTTGTTCTCATCCTCCCCCGCAACAGAACCAGACCCCTTCCCATTCTACCATGTTGACTTTATTGGCCTCATTGCAGGAGGCGACGACGAGGACGACGACGACGAGTACGAGGAAAAGGATGAGAATGACGATGAGCTGCAACACCCATTTCCTACACCCGCCCCCACCACAGCTCTATGACATGCTTTGACATAGCAGCGCCCCCACAGCACCACTCTCCGCCACCCCAAGCGAAACGAACACGCCCCCCACTCGGCCGGGGCCCAAGACAACCCTCAACGGGGCACATGGCATCATTACACGGCCGCGTCGCACGCAAAATTGTGCGAAATTTGGTGAGCCGCGTGTGGCAAGTCGTGTGGCGGATTCAATTCGCAAACTTTCCAGCCCCAGAAGTACAGCTACAGATACTTTCACCACCCTTCACTCCACACCACCCAAACGCACACTCACAGACACACAGACCAAAGTCCCATTCGCATTCCCTCTCCTTTTTGGCTAGAATTTAGCTTTGTTCTTTGGCAGTCGGAAAGCATTTAAAGAGCGTTTGGGAAACGCAACAGCAGCAGCAGCAGCAGCAGCATATGGAAGAGCAGAGGGAACGATAGATGTGTCTATGAAATTTATATTTGTGTTTGATACTCCAAAATGGTCACGTGAAAAGCATACAAATTATATGGGTATAATCAGATGCGATGCAGATTTTAAATGAAATAATTTATGGCCATATGCTAGACTCTAGCGAACTCTTTCCTTTTCCCTCTCCTCGTGACAGAAGTACTTTTGGTACACGAAGTTCGAGTTACCGCAATACTTAAGCCCAAATCGGTTTATTTCCATCTTAGACCAATTGGCAATTGGTTTCCGTATTTGACTACAAAAGAAAAGCATTCTTAATTCCGAGCTGTACACATTTATTCCCATTGTTGTGCATCTGAAACGATTCTGAATTTGTCTTTCAAGTAGGCTGCGGCTTTAGTATTTTGTTACATAACTCCCTTTTCTGGCTAAATATTCAGTTCTCGTTCTGCCTTCGAAGTGGAATAATCTCATCCGAAAAATTTGAGCTAACTAAATTTCCTGAAAAATATTTAATTTACGTTTTTGTTTTCTTTGAAATATTTGCTTTGAATTTTAAATACAAATTTAATTGTTTCCAGTTTCTTGTGTGTCTCAAAATGATTAAGAATTTGGGCCAATTGGGCCGCAGCCGCAGCCGCCGCGGTCCCAGTCCCTTTGTGCAACAGACTCGTAAGTGGCAGCCTACAATTCGTAGTTAGTGTAATGGTAAACCATATTCGATGGTCTACAGCCACCACTCTGGTGAAGAACTTTTCGAGTGCCCCAACTTGGATGTGCCGTGCTGCTCCTAAGCCTCTGTACTTGGCTGCCGCTCGTTACAAGAGCACGGGCAAGCCTTTGAGCAACATTAAATGGACCACGCGCACCGATAAAAAGGAGGATGAGGAGGAGGATAAGAAGGAGAAGAAATTCAAGCCAATGGAGCCAAAGACAAAGCCTCAAGCCCGTCGCTTGCAGCTGAACAGAAGCGCCCAATTCGAGCGCTACGATGCGGTTCCGGTTCCTGCTCACACCAATAAATCGAAGCAGGAGTCCCCTGAAGAAGATAATCCTTTGGCCCAGAAGCAGAAGATGGAGCAGAAGTTGAAGAATAAGAAGATCACAGAGAAGTTGCAAGAGCTGATGAAGGCTCGCGTTGCGAATCCGGACAAGTAGATGCACACCAAGGTGAGTGGTCACTGCCATTTCCAGGAAGTAACAAACTCCTTTGATGCATAACAAACTCCATTAGATACCAGGACCTCCGCCCCCCATCATCTACAGATACACATACAAACAGACATTGTCATTGTCATTGCCCGGCTCTCCGCGGACATTCATCAATTGTCCAATGAAAATATTGACAAGTTTTTTACGAGCTGGTTGAGTGATCTGATCTGCTCCGTGCTGCTCTCCGCTGATCAGATGTGTCGTCCCAGAGTTCCCTTTCCGCATCGTTGGCCTCTCACACCCCACAACAACCCAGGCCGTGTGGAATTCTCGTAAATTAAAACATCAGACCCGAGGCAATGACGTCGTAAAGAAATAAATAAAACATCAAACACTAAGAGTAGAAAATGGTAAGCGGCAGTGGAAAATCTATTGACTCTGGGATGTGGGATGGGGGGAAACAATGCCTTGGTTCGAGGCGACAAAAGGACATCTACCGTTTGCATTGGGTGATATAGGCAGAAAGGACACGAAAAGGAAGACATCGAATGTCACAGTCTCCGCTTTGTCTGACTGCAACTGGGCGCTGACTAGACAAAAGGGGGCTGATCGTGTTGGAAAACTCTGGCACAACAGAGAGAAGAAGGAAAAAAGGGACACTGCGAGTGTATCCCTCTCAGCTGACTTCTGCCCTATCTGCTATCAAATGCTATCTGTGTCTGTCCGTCTGCCCGTCTGTCCGTCTGTCTCTCCGTCACATTTCTCGTCTCGTTTTCCTTCTATTCGAATGAATCCTTTGTCTCCCCGGGGCCAGGATCAATGAAAACGTTGAGCGCTGAGCGCTGAGCGCTCGGCAATGAATGAAAATGCTCGATCCCTTCGGCGAGGCTGCGTGGCTGTGACAGTTTCTGGCTTGACAAACAAACGCAATGTTATCCATTGTCGCAAAATGCTACTAAGAATTATGTTGTGCTCGACACAACGGCAGCCAAAAAGAGAAAAATTCTATTAAATAAAATTAATGTCCTTTTTTTTGTAGTTGCTGCTGGCGCGGGGATCCGACTCCGACTCCTGCAGCGGATGCAACGACAAATATTTGTAAACGCGCCCTTTTTTTTACCTTTTAGAGTTTTCCAGTGCCTTGCCCAGGGGGTGTGCTGCCATTGAGGGGGCTCGTTATTAGAGGGGGGAGGCCGGGCAGCTGAAGTGCGGCACCACACGCCCAGCCATTCCAGAGGAGAATGGATGGCGGATGGGTGCTGGAAAAGTTTGAAGTGGAAATTTGGTTTGAAAGAAAACTCATAGGTAGGTGAATGCTTCAGAGCAAAAGTCGATGGAGCAGGAAGGGAAGGAGAATGCAGTCAAAGTTCAAAGTCACCTCCAAATCTGTATTTGGCCAAATGTGTTTATGGTTTTGTGCTAAATAAATCAGAATGGAAAAAGACACATTCTGAATGTGACACAAACACTCTGTATGTAGAAAATATGTAATTATGTACAGATGTATGTATGTATGTACATTGTACATATGTATGTATGTATCTAGAATATGTAGACAAAAATTGTGTAATTTACCATTAGAATGTTTAAAAATTGGTTAAAATTTTGTTTTCACTCTTTCCATATTTTCCTTCCGTTCATTTTACTCCCTTGTTGCGAATCGTATGCTATGTATCCGGGGTGTTCAGATATGTACAGTTAAATGTACTTTGATCCCTTCGTGAGCTTTTTTCCTGCTCAAAATGTGTGAGCGCTTCCCATTTGGATTTCGCTTTGTTTCTCTGCACTCTGCCTATTATTATCCACACACTATCACCGGACAAGAACACAGTCATAGCCGGTACAAAGCCATCCCACATACGAGTAAATGCTGCATGGGGCAAGATGACACGCGGCACTCACCACCAGAAGGCAGGGAGGGGCACCACCAGCGGCAGCGGCAGCGGCAGCGGCATGCACCAAGCACCACCAAACAGACGACAGAAGCCGCTCGTGATATTATTATAGAGGTTGAATGTTGCTCTTGTTGATGATCATCATCATCATCTGCGGCAGGCGGTCACCAACCAAAAACGCGCGGCCTTCCACACACTCACACATGGGGGAGAGTGAGAGTGAAAGAGCAGGAACACAGACACAGAGGCACACACTGACACACGAGCACGCACACGAATGAGCAGAGGGAAGACTCACAGATACGCAAGAACGAGCCACACATTTTAGATACAAAAACAGCGTGAGAGCCGCGCGGTGGTTTATGCTTGTTACGGGCCAACGGCGTGGTAGGGGGACATGGCAGAGGGCCAGAGGATGGGTGGGGAGGGAAGCGGTACGTACCTCTTGAGAGCAGCAACACAAAACACAAAAACTAAATGCAACCGAAGCGTATCGTGCATTTTTCCTGTTTCTCGTTTTTGGGGTGTGCACACGGGCACACACACGAATGCAGTAGCAGTGCCACTTAAAATGGCGGACACGGTGGGTTGTGGTGGGGGGGAGAGACTGTTACAAAACTGTGCCTATGCAGCAAAGGGGGAGGGGCTGGTTGGGATAGGATCAGAGCAAGGCAGAGGGGAGTGGAGTGGAGTGGATTGGAGTGGCAGCGTGGCAGCGTGGCAATCTGCGGGTTGCAACAACGCACCGCTCGTCTTTGGCCAAAATGGTTTTCTCGTTCCGTATTCATTTCAATTCTTTGTTTGGCCGGCCAAAAAAAAAACCCGAAAAGGGGGAGGAGGCATCAGCTAGAGGAGGGACGGAAGAGGAAAAAAAAGAGGGTAGTGAGAGAAAGAGAGAAAGAGAAACTCGCGCAATTCCGTTTGTTTGTGTGAGAAACTTTCAGTTGATGATTGATTCGAGAGCAAAACTAATTTCTCAGGCAGCCCATGGATAATGGTCGGGAACTATAAATAAAATCTATATAATACTTATTACAAAGGGAAAGTTATTACTCTAATATATGTATGTACATATATAATTCGAGAATATTTTTTGTTTTCTAGTCCATCAGTTTTAGGCTCGGCCAGTTCCAATTATTTCTTAATAATTGACTAAGGGCCTACACTTTTTTTTAAATAATTGTGCATTATTACATAACATTTTTCAGATTACTCTTAAGCTTAGGAGTTAAAGTTCTGTTTAAAATTCATGTTATTTTACATACTTTACCATCACATTCCGTCGGCAATCAATGTATTCTGCTTAAGGATCACCCAATTGGGATATACATACGTACATACATACAAATCTATCTACTACATGCCATTTATTAAATAAATATTCATTTATTCCACTTACAACTTTTTATAAACATAATTCTTATTGTTGAAAACATTCTAACCTGCATGCATATAAAAGACCGTACTTCAACGATTTAAGTGACAAATTAAAGTTAGCAAGGATCTGGATTCAGGACAGTATATTCCCTTTTAGAAATGTACGCTGTAATGTGATATTAATTTGATATATTTAAAATGATTATTGAGGTATTTACATTGTAACCAAGAGGTGGACGAGTATGTAACTTAAATAAAATGAGCATGACTGCCACATAAATATTAATACATCCATATTTCATATACATATGTACATCCATACATATGTAAGTAGGTACGCAAATGCTTACCACCTATTCCGCCATATCCTCATCCATTTAAAATTCGAAATGATGTTTCTATTCGCACTAAATTGAAATTATGTTAGTAGCAATACATGGACTCAATGATGTATAGATTTATATTAATATACATATAAATACATTTTTGGCATGACCACATAAAACCGCCCATCTGCGTGGATCCGCAAACAACGAGAAACAAAAATAAAAATGATAGAAAATCCCTCGGCCACCGCACAGAGAAACCGCCAAATAAACTTTGTCATTTTCGGCTGTGCCGGCGAGAATTATTTACTCAAGATTTATGCGTTCAGCAATATTGTGCGCCATTCGTTTCTATAGTAGAAGGGGTGGTGTTCCGCATCGCACATACATTTACATATATGTATGTACATACAAACATAAATACATAAATATACAAAAAATGTAGATATATATTTTTTTTTTGCACTGATTTATGGCTGAGGCGGCTCTACTCTTCGTTAGTGGCCAGCCACAAATTTGAAATAAATAATATTTATAGTAATTGATGTATAATATTCAGTGCTAAAGAATTGCATATGAAAAGAGTATATTTAAATGGAAGAATTCCTAGATTTTTTCTGTTTGCCATTTGCCATTTCCCACGCCCCCACTGAAAAAAAAACACCAAACAATATTTATTCTTTGAGTCAAGACAATGCGCTTTGATTTAGTTTAAATGGAGTTGAGTTAGGGGAGGAATGTGTCGGTAGTGTGTTTTGTAAACATTTTTCCAAAAACATGTCCCAAAACTGTGCAGCGGACATTATTTTCGCCTGCTGACCAGACCGAAAACCCCAGACAAACCAGACGCATTGTCTGGTCGGGTCGGGCCGGGTCTCGGCCCTTTCATCTTGCCCATCGGCACTAAGAAAAATTGACTTGTTACAATTTCTTTCGGCTATCTCTCTCTCCACTGATTCTGTGGAATCACACCTATTTTGTTGTTGTTACTGGTCAGATCGAGAGGCAACTGGCTAATTTATTTTTATGCTCACTTTTTGTGTCTCCTTTTGTGTGTCGGCAACGCCCTCAGAACTTTCGGCCACTGCCTTTCGGTTGGGCCAACAAATTGTCGCTGGCACAATTGAGTGCTGGAATCTATGATAGATTTACGGGAATTATTGGGAATTCGCCGATGACAGCCGGGAGAGAGTGAGAAATGGCAGAGGCAGAGCTGCCCGCTAACTGGGCTAATATGAATGGAATTGTCTCTGGCCAAAGGAGGGTGCATCTTGAAAGGAGTTGAAATGAATGGAGCTAATGGTTTGTAAGGGAAACATTGCATTAAATGGCAGCAAGTGTTGGCTCATCCATACACGGATACATTGCGTTTCGTATGACAGTTGCAGGTGTGCCGCTTCTCGCAGAGAAAACTCAAATGCGGCCCCCTGCTAAATTAATAGATTTCGTTTGTTATGTGCAAAGGGACGATATTCTATACAAGTTTAATGCATACAATTGTTGCAAGACATTAAAGAGGATGTGGCAGAGAATTGCTTGTACTTTAAAGATTTCGAATGTTTTCAAAGAGATTTCCAAAGGTTTCAAACGGTTTAACAATGTAAAACATAATCACCATATCAGTACCATGAAATAAGTAGCAAAATTGTAAATTATGGTAATTATTTGTAGTTCTTGAATAAATATTATTCCATTGAAAGGTAATCCGAATGCTTTACCTCGGTGTGAGTTATGAGATTCCCTCAAGGCTATTTCTGTTTAAAATAAAAAGAGACGCTTACATTTATTATTCATTCTGTTAGATACAGTTTCTTTTTGTGTCGTTTGTAGTGTAATTATTTTGATCTTTGCTTTCATCAATTTGTCAGCTCCCACCCATCACTCTCTCTCTCTCTCTCTTGTCGCGCACTTCTTCTACGCTTCTTTCTTTCCCCCTGGCTCTATTTTTATCTATTGCTTGCTTGCTCCTCTTAAGCCCATAGTAAATCCCTTCTAACTCCGCCACTCACTCACTCACTCACCTTTTGTCATTGAGAAATGTTGGGCCTTGTTGGGTTATCCGAAAAAGGGCTTTAAGTATTTGCTGATAGACGGGGAGTGGGAGTGGGCGTGGGAGTGGGGGCCTGGGCTTACCAGGTATCCATCCAGAGAAGTTTCATTCATTCTCTGGAGTTGTCGCTTTGCATAAAGAAACAATTAGAAAATTGCCAAAGAAGCCAAAACGTCTTTTTTGGGGGTAGCCGCACAACAAGACTCTAGCCCCCGCCCACTCGTTCCTCTCTGGCACTGTCCTTGTCGGGTGACTGGAAAGAGCGGCAAATAGAAGTACAGATAGAGACGGGAATAGCGCTAAGTACACCCGACGGTGGCATTTGGCAGGCGCAAAAGCGAGAAACTCATTAACTTGTGTCAAGAGCAGAAGATGCCACAGAACAACCTCCACACCCGCCAGCCCCTCCCCTGGTGGAAGGCCTCAGAGAAAGTGAGAAAATTATCATTATCACCCAGCGGGATGGGGATGGGTGGGGGCGTGCAGCCTGGGGAGTGGCCACCCACTATTGTTAAGCTTAATTAACAAGGGCTGGTGGGGGGAGGGCTGCTTTGGTCCGCGGAGCATTTCTTGGGTGGTGTAAACGCAAAGTACTAATCATGAAAATTAAAAATAATTAAAACTTTTCTTTCAATTTGGCTTCTCGGCCGCGCGGTGGTGGCTGCCATTTCAGGGCAGTGCGCCTTTTGGGCCTTTGTCAAGTTGAGCAACATTTCCTTGGAGGCCATAAAACGCGGAAATGTTGATAAAGTGCCCCAGAGAGTGTGGGGGCACTTGGCAGTGCCAGGGAGGCAGAGAGGCAGAGAGGACGAGCAGAGGTGGCTGGGATGGCTGCCACCCAGGATGCTGGGTAATGGCCGTCGCGGTTAAATGGCGTTTCAGCGATTTTCATCACAATTTACGCCTCGACCCAAAAAAAGGGTTCACCCCAAAAGGCGTAAAGGCTCGTAAATTATTCTAGTAAGTCCAAAGACAAAAGGAAAGTCAAGACCCCGAAGGAAACCCCCGATAATATAACCCCACAGATGCTTGAATATCCACACGGAAGACTTAGATATTATGACAAATACATTTTTCCTGAACAGCCAAATGGATACAAAGTCTCTGTATCCTTCGCGAAATCAATTAATTCCTTGGTTCTTGTATTTGCACGATTATTGCTTTACGTTTCCCTGGCGCTTGCTCTTCGATTAAAAATTAATGACAGAACCCATGCACAGTGGAAAAAGTTAAGCACAGATCACTTCAAGTGATATGAAAATGGTTACATTAATCGGTTATGAGTTATAATATAATCCGCATTAATATAGTCGGCAGTTCGGCTTTGAATTTTGGTGCACAATTCCTTCCATGCACTCAGATATTTATCCACTGAACAGACAACTTTACATGGCAATTTTGGCTTTTTCCTGCATGGATCGACGGCTGTTTAGTTTTGTTATCCTGTGAACTCAGTGGGCATATGGTATTTGGAGTGGTTCTTGGCTATTCTGCTTGTGGTGGGATTAGACGGAGCAGAGACTGGGAATGTGGTGGCACTTGAACTAGCTTCAGGGAACTACCTTCTTCCGCACCCTCATTGGCTTCTATGATCTTTTGCCGCAGCAGAGCAGAGAAATTCCTGCTGGCATCCTTCATTCATGGCTCTGCGTTGCTCCAGAGATTCATTCATGGGAACCAATGTCAGTGGTAATCGGCTCTTAATCGGCTGGGTAATCAATCCTCCTACAGGAGCTACTTGATGTCAGGGACATTGCCACAGGTTGTGTTGTCCCGTTGTTGTCATGTTGTCCTTGTGCGGATTATCTTTTTCCCATGTCCTTTTTGCCGCCGTTATCTGCGCTGAGCCGCTTGCGCACGGTTAGCCGCATTGTTCTGCCTTCCCCCATCCAGAGGCCATCGTCCCTTTGCTGTTTGCTTGATTCCTCGATATATACATAGAATATCTGTAGTGTATATGTCTGCACACAGCTCTTGGGCTATATCTTGGCCGTGTCTTCCATGGATAAATGTAGATGCAAGATGATGCATTAGGCACTTCCGAGTCGATGTCGTTGTGTAAGCCGCTTAGCCAAAGTGTCCTCTTATTGATCTTTCGGCTCTGCCTTCGGTACGGTGTGGTACGGTTCGGGGCATTGTCCTGGCTCTTTCTGCTGTTTTTCTCTGGTTTTAATGCATTTTAGCTAAATGCGCTTGACAGTTGATCCTCCTCCTACGGTAGCCCGGGATCCTGCCATTCCTGCACCTTCGTTCCTCTGTCCTCGAGTCATTCAATCATCTTTTCCCTTCCCAGCTCAAACAGCTGACGAGTGCTGTAGCGCAGGGGTTGCTCTCACTCTCTCACTCTCTCACTCTCACTCTCTCGCTCTCGCTCTCTCTTTCTCTCTGTTGTTGACCATGGTCAAAACGCTGTACCCCCGCTCATTGGTAGCTAATTATGTAATTATGTTGTCAAAGGGTTTCGCCGTTTGCCTTCGGTCGTGCCAGGCGTCAACCAGTTAAATGTGCAACAACAACAGCAACAACAAAAGCAACAACAACAACAACAGCAACCATGACTGCGGGGCTAATCAATTTTGTTGTTGCATCTCGCTTGCCCCGTTGCGGTTGACCAAACTTGCTGGCCGTTCACTCGGAACCAATTCCCGGCATCTTTGGGCCAACCCCAGTCCCCAGTCCCCAGTCCCCTGCCCCGAGCTTCTTAAGACGCAGCTTAGCCAGGCGTGGCGCCCCCAAACTCGCGGGCGGAAAGAGAGAGCTCTGGGTGGCTCTGTGGGACGCGCTCAACCGAAATGAGTGGCTCAGAAATCTGAGATATGATCGAAGTTGTACATGCCACACACATGCCAATAATCCATAAACGCACTTAGCGGCACGGCCCTACGATTGGCCAAAATATTCATATGTGTCAGCTTCACATTCTGGCCTTTACATACCACCAATCCATGCAGTTCGCAGTCCAATGGCATTCCATCTAAATAAATACGGTAAAATATACGAGTATACCTTTAGGAAAACGTGCTGTGGTCTCGGGAAAAACATCTCAGCAACTTATGCAGAAACACAATAGATACAAATCTTTATTTTTCCTTTAATTTAATCAAAAATTTGTGTGAAAAATGGCACGAAAAAGCGCAAGAATATTTGTGGAGGTCTTGGGAGATTTGCCACCAGTAAAACCCCGATTTGACCATCAAATTGCTCATTAATATGGTAAAAATAAATGCACAAATATGGTGCTGTTGCTTTTACTGTTGTTTTTGTTGTTGTTTCGGCTGCGTGGCCCTTTGTTTGCTTTCATGTCGCTTTCGGGCTGCCGTTGGGGCTGCATTTTGACATTTTGACGAAGAGGAAATGTCACGTCACGTCGTGTTTTGCCGCACACCTCCAATTTCCGGTTCAGTGAGCTGCCCGAACGTCCGTCCATCTGCCCCTCACAACCAGCCAGCTAGCCAGCCAGCCGCCAGCCGCCAGCCGAGTGTTGCAAAGTTGCCTGGTGGGCCACGGTGCACGGGGCAGTGGCAGTTGCACATCTGAGTAGTTTACCCCGGACCGTGGCCCATGGGCGCACAGTGCAATCAAAAATTGCACGCACAAAATCATTGCAGTGGCGCCCAGCTCCGAGCTCTACGAGTGTTACGAGTCTGCTCGTGTTCGCCACTTGGCCGAGGAGGAGGAGGAGGAGGAGGAGGGGGAAGGGGGACTCGTATGTGGCACGGACTTTTTCCTGCCTTACTCGATTGGTTGGCATTTTCTGGTCGCTTTGTGAATGTGCCTGACTTTGACAATGCCAACACACATTTCCACATATACTTTGTGGTTTAGTGCAGCTCCGATGTGGTCCGCAGCGGCTCGGCTATGGTGATAAGGTGCCAAACGGTTTGGTTGCTATGATGTTAAAGTCATTTGCTTGATGGAGAGATGCTTAACAGTGTCAGCTTTGTAGGGGGCTTCCGATTGTACTTGTACTTCATTTGGGGCCTGATGGGTAACTTCATTTTGAAATCACACTCAAATCATATACAAAGAAACAGCCAGTCACGCGGCTATTACGAGTATCTTTCTGTGAGAACTAAAGTGCTTAAAATTCCACAATAGCATTACTAATTAGTTAAGACTTACTATTCCTCTCTTACCCTGTATGAAGGTTGCAGTGGAAAGCAATGAAGTTGTAGGCCGTGGGCCGTTGGGTAGGCATTTCAAGGCAATCGTTATTATTTGCAATGTGCCCACAAAACCCCATTTAATAATTGAAAAACAGTTTATGTTACTGCTATCCTTCCTATACATTGAATAACATCCTTCAATGGTTTTGGTTCGCATCACACCTTCAGACTGCTGCAAAAGAAACAAACATAAAAGTAACAATTAAAGAACAAGTAGCGAAAATATTTACATATTGGTGTTGCTTATTAAGAAAAAATCGCAAATCATTCACAAGCTCAGTTATTTTTAAATCATAAAAAACTTACAAATGCCTCATCTTACAAAATGATATCATATTTAATTTAAAAATGTATTTTACAGTCAAATCTAATAGTTTTCAGTGGTGCTTGGAGTCTCATCGACTGGCTCTTTGGCCTTCAATTACCTCCACCCTCCACCCGTTTAATGTGAATAATTTTATGTTCAAAGACAATTGATTTGTTTTTATCAAACTATTTATTGTTATTATTAGATAATTAAGTTCCCAATTGAAGACACTATTTACTCTTATTGTCCAGAAATCATTGTAAAATCATAAGTAATTATCCCAGATTTAATATTTGCGTCCTAAATGAATCCGATAGTATCAATCAGACAACGTTTTGTTGCATTTCTGCTTCTTTCAGCAGAATTAACTCTGCTTCCATTCAGAGTTATCACTGCCGTCAAATTTCTCTTATGTAACAAAGAAAAATAATTATTTTATTGACTCGACTATTACCAGATTTGTTAGATGTTTTCATTGCCAAGGCTTAGTCTTGGACTTACCATATCTACCCCTTCTGTGGCGCCATCTGGCAATCCACCGGCGAACCCTTACGGAACTTAATTTAAATATATTTTTTCTCACCTTCAAATAATTGTTTGTTGCTCTCCGCCTCTCTGTTACTTCTCGGCACTGTTGGTGCTTATCATTTTCGTGCCATAACTTGCAGGGGGGAGCTAACAAAATTCGTTGCTGCATTTTTAACGCCGGACAATGGAAATCAATCCCGTTGAAAATGTGCAAAACGCGGGGGCGCCATCTGGTGGCGGTGGCAGGCAAGCTGGCATTTTTATTTAAAATGGCGAAAGCTTTGGCGCCATGGCTCTGGCGCTCTCTCGTCGCTTTGGCTTAAAAAGCGAGCGAAAGGGTTGCGCCTGGGGGCGCAAAAAAGTTCACTTCACGAACGGACAAGTGCTGTGGGGATGGTTTGTCGGTTGTTGGATGCTCAATGGCCTGGGATTGGGGTAGCGATGGCTGAGCTTGGGCCAAGTAAGTTTTTGTTGGCCATCATCCATGGCATTGGGTGCCTTCCACACTGCAATTCGGATTTTGGCTTGCAGAGTGTATTGGGATTCAAGTTTTCAGCACCTAATTCTTTATCATAGAGCGGACATAGTGCACTTCCTGTTTTAATTGAAAGAAATCTGAATTTATTCACCATTCTCTGTACAACATTTGTGTAAAACTTGTAGTCGAAATTGCTAAGGATGTATCCCACATCCCTACATCCCATTTCACAAGAAATTAGTTGTAGGCCCGATTTACCTGCAGAAGCCTCAAACAAACAAGCAAAAGTTGTTGAACAGTGCGCTCCATAACGATATGAAGCTTCCCAAACTATCTTGGCACTTGGCATTCCAACAAGAATGGACGTTAAAATTTCTTAGGCATTACGCTTTTATTCAACTGAAGCTACAGCTATGAGCAATACTGTTTGTGTGTGGGTTTTGCCTATGTATCCTTTTGTCGGCTTGCTCATTAAATAAACGAAGAGAAGACCCTTGCAGTGGGATAATATAGCAACAGCAATATAAAAGATTGAGTCAGCCAGAGCCAGGGATTGGCTTTTTAATGCCACTTTTTTTTGAGCGCTGCTGCCTGCAAGGAGATGCCACCGCACCACCCCCGAACAGCAAACCCAAACCCAAACCAGCCAAGCCACCCACCCACCCATAAACCAAATGATCCACAGACAACGTCTGCTGCGTCTGCAGCTCTTCACCTCTTTCACCTTTCCGTACCGATTATTCGTTCAAGCCAGAGGGTATATTGTGTTGAAGAGATGAAATCATTCCCAAGACCATCAAAATTGCTCAAATATACGCAACAGCATCGAAAACCTGTAGTCCGGCAAGTGCTTTGATTGATCTGTTGCAACTAAAACTAAATAAATAAGTATAGAAAACGGAGTGTTGCTCACAACTATCATTAACTTACAAAACAAAAATAAACAAAAACAATATTGTTCACAGTATTTCCTTTGTTTTTACCAACGAACTTTTCAAGTAATTAACTTTTAGTTGGTATATCCATAGTCGAGATCCCACTTATGTACTTATGACTCTTTCCGCTTTTGTTTTTTTCTCTCCTTTTTTTGCGCCATCGAAGCGCACGCATTAATTTTCTTTTGTAACCCTTCTTTGTATTTAGCATATGTTCTGCATCTGTGTGTGAGTCTGAGTGCATGTGTGTATGCGAAATTCACATGTATGTGTGGGACAATTTAATGAATTGTTACACATGTTCCGAACAGCAATAATAGCAACAGAGTGCCGATGCTTTGTTCGCTCATTATGTCGATATTGTTCGCCAGCTTCGCCATTTTAATTGCCAAAAACTGTACAAGCAAAAAGAAAAGAATTAAAAAAATTAAGAGACAACGTACGGATAAAAGCGACTTTAAAGGGACTTTAACAGATACGCGAAGACACTTAGTGGAGAAGGTAGACACCTCACAATATTTTCAACTCTTTATCTTATATTCGAAATAACTCCATAAAAGAGTTAACAGTCTTAGGTTATCATAAAACACAGGGCTTAATGGCTGCACTGATGATAACAAATCGTAGTCTTTGGCTGCTAAATAATTATCGAATGGTAGCAAAGATTTTTCAAACATTTGCAACAATATTTTGTTCACTATTTCCACAAGATTCCGCCTCACAGGAAACACACGAAAATTATAAATATTCTTCTGCAGGCAACTATGAAACATGAAAGGCTGATCCGTGCTTCCGAAATTCAAGAACCAACCATACATACATAAATCCTTTGAGCATGTGTGGTCCATCTATTGATCCCAATCTGTTGGTTTGGGTCGCCTTTGTTTGTTGTCGCTGGCACTTCAACTGGCGACCACTTGAGGCCGCCAAGCTGTCTGCCTACGACGCGTCGTAGCTATGTCCATGTCCGTGTCCTTGTCAGCTGACAAATGTCTTGTAGCCTGCTTCCGGCACTTGAGGCGGTACAGCAGCGGCGGTCAACCAACAAGTTTCCTCACCCACGCACCACGCAGCAACCACTTGACCAGGCCCACAAGCGGTTTCCCATGCACAGCCAGACAATCTGGCAGACATCGGAACTTTGGGTATCCAATATCAAAAGTGACGATGGATTGCCCATTGGCGATGGACCCACATCCAAGACGGGTGCAGTCCTTGTCCCTTGTGCGTATAATTAATGATTTGTTGTTTTTGGTCGGGATCGTTAAATGTTGTGATCCGAGAGGCGGGGCCGAAGGTAGGACCAGAGCTCTAATGATAGATCCCTGTTCCTCTGATTGATGTTACTGCGTTCGGCCCCATACTGATCTGTATGGCATCCTAAGGAACTGGGAAGAACATTTGTAAATGCTTTTTGCAGTGAATGATACTATTGGAGAGTCGTAGAGAAATGTAATCTGTTAGTTGGCATTTTAAATATAATTATCCACTTCTCAAAGTGTTTCCCAGAGTTAGTTTTCTGCTACTACAATATCCTATATCCTTTCCCTGATTACGTACATTTATCCTTTCGCATGTACATAAGTATGTAGTGTCCCATTAATTGGACTTTAAATCTTTCTACTCTCAAATTAATCTCCGTTCTTGAGTTTTTGTCTGGGAAGCAAAAGCCAGCATCTAAGCCGACTCTTTCCCCCCTGCGACTCTTTGCCCACCCATCAAAGCAAACATAATTAATGAGCCAACACACACACACACACACACACACACTCATGCCCTCCCACCCCTACGACAGCCTTCTACTATTTTCTCGCATTTTCTTTCCACTTTGCTGCCGCCTGCTTTGCCCACACATGCCGGTCAAATTCCGCTGGAAAACTTATTTTAAATTGCTTGTGTTAAATGACAAGACGGACCGACATGCGAATAAAGGATACCTGCTACTAGGGCAGGGCTTAAACAGAGAAGAGTGAGCAGGGAACGGAATTTTTCTCAGATGATCTACAACTATTTATATTCATCTCTCGATGATGATTCAGAGGCTGATTTGATACTTGTTTTCTTTCTTTTAAATATTCAAATTCACGCAAATACAATATACTCTTCCACTCAGCGATTACCCGAGGTATGACAAGCATAGTTTAGCTTATAGCAAAGCAAAGATAAGCAGATGTGGCGAGAGATAAAGCGAGAGAGAGAGAGAGCGAGATACAAATAGTGTGAGCGAAAGAGGAACGTGTGTGTGTGAGTGTGTGTGAGTGTGAGTGTGATGGAGACAGGGGACACCTCGTGTGTCTGGAGCTGAGTGACAGGCCACCTCAGATGAGGACGGACGCCTCGCGCTGTCACTTTTGACAAATTATAAACGTCATTGCCAGCGACTTTGATGTGTTGTTGGTTCGGTGTTTCTGGTTTTCTGCTACTTTTCCCCAAGCTTCTTTCTCGCCGCAAACTTTCGCTCCAGCCGTAAAGTTTATCCATCTGATTAATGCAATAGTTTGGTCAGACGTGAAATTAATTAAAAATTTGTGTGCAGAGCACAAGACCGGGTAGCGAGTCAATCAAATAGGGCCAGAATGTGTCGGCGGGCATACTCGTATCCTGCTCAGTGGCAGAAGGAGTCTCCTCCATCCATTCTTCTCTCTCTTTATGTTTTTTATGGGAATCCATTGTGCTGTCTTCAGTTCCAAGTATTTTCTCTGCAAAGAATGAGAAACAAAAAACAATTTTGTAACAACTGCCCGAACTGTTGGGCTAACAACCCCCGGCGGGGACGATCCCGGCATAGCGGATAGCGCATAGCGGATAGCGGATGAAATTTAATAACACTAATAAAGCCATTAAAGGAGCTCCGACCAGCCAGGCCAGTGTGCACACGGGCCAAGAGCCCAGCATGATCCTCATCTTCATCTTCATCGACATCCTCCTACTCATACTCGTACTCATCCTCCCCCCCCATCAGGATGATCGTGTTGATGGCGCAGGCGTATAATAAATCAATTAAGAAACTATCAATACAACAGCCTGAACTGAACTGAGCTGAACAGGAATGTTACTGCCGGATTAGTGTAGGGTGTACCGAGTGCACGAGGGAGCCGGGCCGAGCCATATTTATTGTTTACAGTTCCGGCTGGACGAGCGTGCAATAGGATCATGAACCCAGGCCCTCGCTCTATCGGGCGTTGAGCCATAACGTAGGCGCATAGCGCGTATCCTGCGCACAGGAAATGGCACGCGTTTTCATGGATCGTGAATCGGGGGCCGCCTAACGTTTCAATTCCAATTAACGCATCTTTGGCATCGGCTTACTCCTTTGTCCCCCCGCTTTTATGAGGGGTCGTGCCCATTCAGATCCTTAACAACTGGCGCATATCTTGTGGCACCCGCACACGATGCTGGGGCCGAACGTGCCCGGTGTAAATCCTTTGCGCGCGCGTTCCATGTGTCTGTCTGTATGTTTGTTTGCTTGTTTGTTTGCCGATGCAACTCCCTGGGTCTAATCCCTCGAAAATATTATCCCCTTTGCACAGCAGAAATATTCTTTGGCTTGCTGCTGCTGATTCTTGTTATGGAAACCTTTTGGTGGCTCATGAGACTGCTTTCCGTTGATTTCAGCTCCAAGCATTCCGTGCGCCTCAACGGCCCTCCCTACTAGCTGCATCAGTTGCCTATCGTAGGGCGATCTCTAGCACCTCCAATGTGGCATACTTCTCGGCTCACAGTTGAGGGATAGACACCACTTTCAGCCATAGATGGCGCAACCGAGATCGCGCCAGATTGATCGTGGAAAGAGGCAAGCTACTCCGCATATCGATAGTTTCAGAGAGGGGCCACACTGTGCAAGATCCAATGATCGTATTCAAACATATATTTATTTTTATACAAGAAATAAGGGATTGTAGGTACACACTTGCACCAGTGGAGATCGCAGCAGCTGTATCCAAATTACTTATTACAATTGTGATGGAGTGTCTGGCACACTTCGCATAGATAAATACTTGTAACTAGTTTCCCCTACAGAGAGTCTTTTGTTCCTTTTACTACAAATTCTCTTAGAGCTTGATAAGCTTTTGCCTCGATTGTATTTATAATTATTGAATAATGATAATTTATTTCGAATTAAATTGATTGATTGGCATTTCCTTGCAAATTTGCATCTGCATCTGTCTGGATAGCTGACTCTCCCGCAATGCTGGGTACAGTCCCCGCTAAGCAGAGAGTTGCCATTGCGTAGGCAAAGCGACAACCTCGGACAGGTAAACTCATTAAATGAAAGGCTTCCTGCCCACTCTGATTGCTGGCCTTTTGTGGCCCTCCCTTTGGCTGAAGGATCTCCAAAATGACCCGCAAATACGCAAATTCTCTAATACAACTAACGAAGTGGACAAAGGACCCAGGCAATGGGTTTTTGCTGCAGCTCATGTTGTGGGGCGCTTGGGAGCAGAACCAGAACCTGGCCATGGATCTGGACCCAGACCCAGACCCAGACTCAGACTCAGACACACAGACACCCCAGAGAAGACCAGAACAGGGCAGAGCAGACCCCAAAGAGTTGAAACGAAAACAAAAGTGAAACTATGTGGCCCAGATGGTGGGGGGAAGAGGTGGGTGAGTGTGTGTGTGTGTGTGGGATTGCCAAAAGAAAGGGCCAGGGGGAGGGTAACACCCATAAAGACACAGCAGAGAGAGTGAGAAAGAGGTGGAGGTAGCGCCAGAGGTATGGTCAGCCGGAGGAGGTTAAATGAATGAACGGATGAATGGATAAAGGCCACCGCATGTTACACAAGAGTCTGCCTGCCCGAGTGTACCCTTGTGTGTGTGCTTCTAAGTGTATCGCCGTGTCCATGTATGTCCGAGTATTTGTGTGCTCCTGGGTGGTTCACTCTAGTTTACTTTGGGATTTATGAATGCTTTATGGCGGCTTGTCTGGACAAGGTCTGGGTGGCACACACAGTCTGCGGAGACTCCAAGTCCAGTGAGCGTGTGCCACAGGGGCATGTGTGTGTGTGTGTGTGTGTGTGTGTGTGTGTGTGTGGGGGTTTTTGGGTGGTTGAACCCAACTAATTTATTGCCAACTTCCGGCAAAGGCGAATAATTTTGTTTAGTTTTTGGTGTTGATAATGAACGAATGGTCAGTGGAATAAGTCAGATGGACACTCCTCGTTCTCCCCTCTCCCCTCTCCACTCTCCTCTCTTGACTCCTCGTACATCGCCATTGCGGTGGTTGCGAAAGGGTTGGAAAGGCTGTTGAGGCATCAGCTCACATCTCAGAACTTTCATTTTTGAGATCTACTTTTCATCGTCGTCTCTGGACCCACCATTGACTTCCTCCTTCCTTGTGAATCTCCTGCCGGTGATGAGCCACTAAGGGCATGGGTGGGTGCGGGTGCGGGTGCGGGTGTGGGTGTGGGTGTGAGGGGTACTTGGTTTGACCAACCCTCTGGAAGTCCTCATTTAATTTTCAGATATTTGCGCATAAAACTTGCCATGAATTTATTGCTTTTTAAATAAATAAACGAGCAAATAAAGTGCAGAAATTAAGGGGCTAAGCAGAAGAGGGTTTCCCGAAGGGGTAAAGATGGGCTTTCGGGTGTGTGGGAACGGGGGAGCGGGGGAACGGGGGAACGGGACAGCAGCCTTAGTTGCGGCACAACTAATTGAAAGTCACTCAAGTGTGAGAAAGACAGCAACAGAGATATAAACAGAGAGATTGCATCAGAGATAGTCGAACATTTCCTGTTTGCTTAGTTGGAAAACATTCGAATAAGTATTTAATTAAAATATCCAACAAAAGAGTACAAATTGTCTAGAAAGGGATGAGCAGGGCGATCAAGAGTACGCAAAGGCTACCACACAGATATTACAATCGTCAAATGCGATTCTCGGTTAAACACAGAAGCAAGGGAATGAAAGACACCAAAAAAGATAAGAATTATGTAAGAACAAGATATGCACACATGGGAATGCATAACGATCCCCACCAAAATCAACGCTCAGAACAGAAGAATAAAGACTAATAAAATACTTTTTCCTTATCCCTTTTATAGGGCACAGAAACCTCTCTTCGTTGAGGTTTCCGTGGGTCCCACAGGAATATTTGCTAAGCAACGAAATAATTATCCGAATTAGTTTAAGCTCACACCAAAAATCAAGCGAATAGCTGTGGACTTTTTCGTCCTTTGCCTGAAAAAAAGGTGAATGCAAAAATGAAGAAAAAACTTTCGCTAGATTTTCTTTATGGTTTTGCCATTTGCTTTGTTTACACACACACACACACACACCACCAGCACCGCCCCCTCTCTTTGCTTAGCCCTTGCCGTAGCTCCTGCTCGCTTCTTTCCCCTGCCCGAAAACAGTAAAAAGCTTTCAGCAGAAACGCAACCTCAAAATCGTCTGCCATAACTAATTAATGCTATACTAATAGTGATGGCATACCCCTAGAACGGCACTCTGCCACGCCTGCCACGACTGCCACGCCTGCCGCCACAACGAACACCTAACCCCCAAGTCGCAGTTCCCTAATTTCCTGCCATCCATATAGATATACATACAGAATCCACGGACATATACCCACTATATAAGTATGTGTACACATGTATATATCTGTATACTTGATATTCTTTTTGCTGACTCTGTTTTTTATGTGTCTCCGAGATGCTGCTGCTACTGCTGCTGCTGCTGGCACTGATGCTGCTTCTACTGCTTTGGAGGATGCCCCAGAATGCCTCGGGAGAATGGTGAGGAGAAGAGTCGAGACAGCCAACCACAGCCACGCTGAGGCCGAACCACTGCCGCACCGCCAACCCGAACCCGAACCACCCGCTAGGGGGCCACACTTAGAGCAGAGGCCAACAGCAAATGAGAATCACGAAAACTTTCGTTTTTCTATTTTTCACAAACAAACCCGCACACACACACACACACACACATTCACAGAGAAGGATAGCAGAGAATGAGGGAAATTTTCCTTGCATTGCATTTATTTTTGTTTTTCTTCTACTCTTAAAATCCCCCAACGCCCCACCGTTCGAGCTCCCCGCACCTTGTCTGGCATTCGTTTTTGCCATTTTTTGCCCACCGTCGTCTCTATGGGAATGGGGGACATCGTCGTCAGCAGCAACAGGAGGAGCCAGAGGAGGAGGTGGCACCGCTCCATAGGATCTGCTGCTTTTTGCACTTTTCCAATTTTGTTTGTGCATTGGGGAGGGGGAGGGATGGCAGCGGGTGGTGCAGGTCGTGTGCAAGGGGTATATAAAAAATTCTGCGCATGTTCCCTACCAAAAATGGGAATACGCAAAAATAAAACAAAAACTAGACAAAACGAATGCGAAAGCAAAATGTATTGGATGAATGACACAATCCCGGGGGTGCCAAATGCAAGCTGCACTCAGTGCGGGGCGGGGCGGAGCGGGGCGGAGGCAGACGGTGATGTTGGAGGGTGAAACACGCGGGCGTGGGAGGTGCCTCTGGAGGTTAGTAGAGCACCATTCAACGTACACCAAAATGGCGGAGGCAGCAGTCCACCAAACTAGCCCAGACTATGGGATGCTCTTCTTTGAATGCAGGTCAATGGGGGAATTCAAAGGAAAAAAATATGTTTAGATAATTGCAGCAGCAAAGTTGCAACTGAATATTTGTTCAACATTTAATTAACATTAAATTACTTATTAAATTAAATTTAAAAAGCTCTGCCGCAGGAACGCATGAAGATTTCTGCAAGAGCCTTGGATAATCTTTGAAGTTATCGTAAGACAAGTTTCTCCATAACGAAGGAATTCGAACTTTTGCTATTTTAAATTGAAAAAAAGAAAACAATTACAAAAACTACATTTAATATACAATATAAACTAATATATAATAAATAAAGGGCGTTCCGTACCCAACGGCACAAATTTCTTCTGCTAGCTAACATGGCCATCACATTTTACTGCATAAAATGAGCCGAAGAGCAAGAAAGTAAAACGAAATTGTCACCCACAAGTATACCCGGGCCACTCGGGAATGAGGCGCCGCCAGCCACCAGCCGCCAGCCGCCCAGCCGCCCAGCAGCCAGCCAGTGGCACACGGCCGCAAAGTGCAGCATGATGAGGAGGTCGAGTGGAGTCGGCAGCCCCCAAAAAGGGGTGCCCCCGATAGGTCCATAGGTCCAGGGGGGCCAGAGGCAGAGTCACCCTGGAAACTATTAAAGCATCGAGTCGAGTCGACGGTCCTCTTCCAATCAGCGGATCGGATGGCTGGGCATTTTTCCTCATTGCAACAACAAAAAAACACAACAAAAAAGCTAAAAGGAAAAGCCGAATGAAAAAAGATGAAAATCCGGACACAGAAATAAACTAGAAAAGAGACGGCTCCGCCTGCTGCTACTGCTACTGTTGCTGTTGCACTTGCATGGAGCACAGACACACACACACACACACACACACACACACACACACACACACACACACACACACACACAAAGGGAGGGGGTGGTTTGAAGATGGGAGGGAGGAGTAAGAGAGAGCGAGAGACAGATCCCCGCACTCTTTCGAGTGAGAAGCGGAAACGAGTGAGCTGCGACACTGTGAGTGCAACTAAATTGGGAGCGAGCCCCCCATTTGGAGCACAATGCGACTGTAGCTCAAACAGCAGCTAGAACAGGGTTGCCAGGTGGCTAAACTTGTCCGAGTAAGGACAGAGGACAGCCGAGTGGCTGTCCTAGTAAGGGTTTATACTAAAAAATGCAGCCACATGAATCAGCTTAAAATTATGCAAATGATTCAAATTTTGAGGTTTGTATTTTTACTAAAATTATTTCAGTAAAATCGAGCAACAAAAGGGCATATCTTTGCAATCCTATAGCTACATATATTAAGCCCTTCCCCAATTTCGTGAAGCACAAATCTTCGCTGCACGTCCTCCTCTTTAAACAGATTATCTGCAGGCGCTGGCAACCCTTTGCCAGATGCAAATTGAGTGCAAAAATGTGCTCACTGTTTTCCCCACTGAAATTGCAAGGCCATCGTGGACATGGAGGGGGGATGCGACTGGAGGCAGTCTACGGTTGCTCGGCTGTGATTCTTTCCTTTGTTTTTATTGCCTTCTGTCGTGGCACGTGGCACACAGAATGTAAACAAGCCGCAAGAGAGAAGCGCCTGGGAGGTCCACATAGAACCGAAAGGTTGGCCGGCTGAGGAGGGGAGATGATTGCTCAGATGAAACAGATGAAGGGTGAAGGGGTGCCATATAAGTACTAGAAATTGTCTATGGTGGAAAGAGGGGGACTTCAAATGTGTCTGGGATTAGGGCTCTGTGGTAAGCTGGAGAGAGAGAAGATTCAGTTGCATCCCGCACTCCCGCACATCTCTCAAAAGTGCATTAAATGAATGCAAAAAAATGATTAAAAAATATATAGAGAGCGTTTTGGGTACATGCATCTTTTGAACCATATGTACAATAAAACAGAATTAATATTCTTAATAGGAGAGGTATTTCATACGACTACAATTAAATCCAATTTGCAAGAGTTTTCAACGGGATATGGAATGCTTAGTTATGCTACTTAAAAATACATATTTTTCTATGTAAGTTTTTAGTTTTTCTGAAGCCTAAATGGGGTATTTAATTCAATGCTGTACAGGAAATTTGTTGTGAACGGGAAATGTGTTTCTCTAAGAGTTTTAGAGTTTTAAAAATTGTTAACGTAGATTTTGCACGTCCTGGCCCATTTTATTTTAAGGTAATTGTCGGTTCCCATAAGGATTTCCCAACTTGCGTGTAACTAAATTCCGTTTGATTATTTGTTTGTTATTTAATTAGAAATGAAAACTTCCGCCTCTCTGATCAGCGAGTGCCAAACAAATTTGTATCTTTAGAAATGCACGGGGCCACACGCATCTTCTCCCGCGGGACCGCAAGAAAAGCAAAGAAAAGTGTAGCATTTGCTTAATCGTGATTGGATTGCCGCGCCGTATTACGCACCTGGCAACGGGTATCCGAGGATGATTCCCCCGGATGCGAGTACCGAGTATTTTCCCACCCATATCTGGCACCTGCTGCACCGTCTCCAGCCAGCTCCACCTGTTTGACTCTGTCACTCTCTCTCTCTCTCTCTCCCTTTTCATATCAATGCAAAATGGCAGGGCCGAGTCGGGCTGGTGCCGTGGCCGTTGCCGTTGCTCGGATTGCATGTGCATTGGTTTACTTTTGTTTAGCAAAATGTTCATGCAAATCCGCGCTGCATTTGCATTTGCATAAGCGGCCCCAGGACGAGTCGGTGCCGTGGCTGGGTCTCGGTTTGGTTTGGTTTGGTTCAGTTTCGTAGCTCCATCATTAACCAGGCACGGGCAAGGGCATGGGCATAGGCACGGGGCACAGGTTGAGTGCGGGATTCAACTTCTGCTGCAGCGAGCAGAGTGCGTGCCACGCCATCGCCAGCCATCCCATATACAACCATTCCAATCCCAATCCCAGTCCCAATCCCATGCCTTGCCACGCATATTCTCGCACGCACAATGACTACATCCATCCCTCCCCCACAGTCATGCCCATTCCCCCTGGCCGACCATCCCATCTCAACTGAATCCTTTTGGAACTTGCCAAACTGGTTGGTTTAGTTTTCAAAACGGCGCGTCCTTTACTCCGGCTTTGGCTCTGACTCTGACTCAGGTCCTGCGCCAGCGACCCCCCACCAACCGCCACTACTCATGTGTGCCTGCGTGTGTGTGTGTGAGTGTGTGTGTGTGGAAAACCATTTAAAATTACTGCAAAAAAGCAACAAAAGTTTTCCCAGCTAAAAGTGGAATGCACAAGTTTGTGGAGTGGTGTGGAGTGGAGTGGAGTGGAGTGGGGAAGGGAGGGGATTGGGTTCGGAAGGACTACGGGTCTCGCGTTGCGTTAAATTAAAACGCGTATGTTGCACACATTAATTGCCAGGAAGTAGATACAGCAACAGCAAAAGCAAACGCAACAGCAACAAAAACAACGGTCCGAGTGGGTGGTGTGGGGGTGGGGGCGAGTGTTGCAAAGGTTTTTCTAATCATTAACAGAGTTGCCATCGCCATCGGAGTTTGTTTTGTTTGCAAGGAATTACACACACGCACACGCACATACATGGACACGGGCACGGGCACGGACACCGATACGCGTACACATGGAGAAACATTTGCAAATTAGAAATGTCCGTCACACATATGCCAACCTGCCTCGCTGGCTTCCTCTGCCCCCCCGCCCGGCCATCACCGCTACCATCGGCCGTGCCACGCCACGCCACGACACGCCTATCGCCACACCCACTCCCACCAGAGTGCAGACAAGTTGAAAAGGTCGCATCGACAACGTTCAGATGCCAGCCGCCCGTTGGCCCCGTTGTAAGGATAATGCTGATGATGTCCTGGGCCCACGCACAGGCAGAGGCAAGCTGCACATGTGAAGACAGTGGGCACAGTGTGGCAAGGTGTTGTCGGTCATTGTGGTTATCCACGATGAATTTGATTAAAACAAATAACAAGATCATCCTTTTAGTGGTAGCCAAAAGAAGCGTCAGTCTAAGCTGTAACTTCATTGGAGGGTAAATTGTACATACAAATATCTTCTAATTTAAAATAAAATACTTTTTGAATATCACACACAGCCTGGACAATTCTACTAACTCTCCTAATCCAGAAAAGATTCAAAAGATGATCTCATATGCTAATCTCTTAATTTGGTATGTCAAAACCATAAATAATTACTTTTAAATAATAAATTTTTGAAGATATTTAGAGATCCCTAAGTCCATAAATAAATATACAAATTTACATATGGGAAATAGTTCTATTTTGTTTTGTTTGAATCAATTTAAGGCTAAAAGATTAGGTGAATTATTTTTTTCCAATCTTCATCTTTTTTCCAAAATATTTCAAAAGTTTATTTTTTGGAGCCATAAGATCCAAAACCCAAACACATATTTTTAAGAACAATTTTTTGTTTCTTAACATTTTTGTTTATGTCCATGCACTTTGTACCTGCGACCACTGTGCATTATCTTATTCAAAATAAATATGCAGCACAGAAAACAGCAACAAAAAGTTACAATCAATTTAAATAGAAACTTTTCTAAGTACAGTACTGTTCTCAGCCACACACATAGACACACACACACCCACCTGCAGTGGTGCCCCCTCTCAGCACCCCTCTGGAATACTTTTGTTAGAAACGGAACAAAAAAAAACACACAAAAAAAAAAAGGAAGCATTAGACAGAGTGGCAGCAGAAGGAGCATACGAATCCGATTCGAAGTCAGCAACAAACTAATGGCAAATGACGATAGTTCTCTCGCCCTGCCGCCCCTTGGCGGAAAATAGTTTAAAATTCATTTGATGCATATACATATGTACATATATGTACATACATATGTAGCTGAGAATGCGAGAAACTACTCAACTCTTTCCGGCTCGCTCTGCGGCACTCAGGTCTCTGCGGGCCCAGCTCCTGTCTCTGTTGCTCTCCAGCGCGCGACGTGTGGCGGCGGTACTCTCTTTGAGTCCGTAGCACGAGTGCTCGTATATATAATTCTGAGCGCTCTAACCATATATTATATGTGCATATATCCGTGTATATTCTCGTGTGTAAATCTGCTGAAACTATATGGCACGGCGTTTGGGGGTATATTATGTAAAATGTTGCATTTTACTGCTCAAAAAACATTTGAGACTGGGTGGATGTTGCCGTTGCCGTTTGCTTCTGCCATTGCCACTGCCGCCGCTGCTGCTGCTGTTCCCCCACCACCTCTCCATCTGATTGTTGTTGGAGTTTATGATAATGAGCATTTCGCTCATGTGGCACACACCTATACACACACACACACACACACATGTGTGCGTATCTGTGTGTATATAGAGCCATCCTATGGAGAGCAAAAGCCAGCACAAAATATAGCCATCTCGCTTCATTTGCCTATCCCCCAACCCCCAAAGCGCATACCACAAACTTCCTCCCCCTACCGCACTACATCCCCACCCGCTACACACACACACGCACATCCTCTCTATAGGGTTGCTTTCTAGTCAAACACACACAAACACACACACAGCGGCATAACCCGTTCAGATAATGATGCAAAATTTATGTATTTTGTGTAGAAATAAAACCTGATTTTCAAATGAGTGAAAATTTTCGAGTTTCCTAAAGGAGGGGGAGGGAAACAGAGAGCGAGAGTGAGAGTGAGATAGCCAGCGAGCAGGGGGTTGGTCAGTTAAGTACACGTGGTGAGGGGGTGGTGGGGTTGGGGGTTGGACGTGGCCCACAGAGGAGGCGGTAGAGATTTCTGCTGCTGCCGCTACTGCTGCTGCTCGACTGACCCTGGGGTTGCTCATTTATTATCAAAATTTATTCATTTCAAAATTTTTGGCGCGCTTCACCAAAGTCTAAAGAACTGACCAAAGGGCGGTGCTGTCTGTTAAAGAGGGGGTTCTGAGGGGGGGGTGGGCTTGGGATTGGTTGTTGTTGTTCTTCTGCTTTAACTTTAACCCCATTGTGCCACTGTGCCCTTTTAATTGTTGCATAAAATGTTACGGTAAACACAGGCACCGGCCCTGGCCCCTGCCTGGGCTCCCCACCTAAAATGAGCCTGAGATCTGAGACGTCGGCCGCTGCGTCGTCGTCGTCGTTTTTGAGCTGAAACTCAATTTCCGTTTGAGTTATTTAAGGCCCCTGTGTGTGCCATATGTGTGTGAGCCAGCCACACATATGTATCATCATGCCACCCACACACACACTCACACACACACACACACACACACATACAAATACACGGAGAGATAGGAAACGCCGACGCGTTGTTGCTGCTGCTTGCTGCCGCTTCTGCTTTGAAATTTGAAAAGTTTTTTTGTGTGAAAATTTCGAAAATTTTCAACCCGAGCATTTTCGTGTGCGTGTTATCATTTGCAATTGTGCCGTTAACCGGTTCAAAGCGTCACACGCACGGCAGGGCACGGACACGAACACAGACACGGACAGGCTCAGGCTCAGGCTCAGGCTCCACAAACGCATCCTACAACACGTTTAAAACGAATACTCGTATCGAGCTTCGTGGCGCGAGGTTCGGGTTTTTGGTTCAGGTTCGGCATTGCCTTTTACCAATTGCAATCTGCAAATCGGGTGCGCTCAAAGGCTGTTGTTGTGCGTGGCATTCGGCGGCGCTCGTGTGTGGCACACGAACTGCATTCCGTTTTGGGCATCCCAACGGCATCCGTACGTAGCAGCAGCGGCAGCTAGCAGACAGCAGCAGCAGCAGCGAACCGAACCGAAGCAGCTTCTGTGGGGCTCTGGATGCTGTGCAGGTACCCCCAATGTGTCACTCTGCATTCTGACCACTAACTCGCCGGCCGTGCTTCCGTTGCGTTGCGTTCCGTTCCGTTTTGCGTAGCTAATACTTACGTGAGTGCGAGAGACGACCCTTGCTGTTCCTCTTCGCGTTGCGTGTCCTCCGCGCGTTCTCTCGATCTACAACAGCAGCAGCAACAGCAGCAATTTACCGTTAACATTCGTGCCGCAACGTGTATCGCAGAGTTATCGCAGAGAGATCGATCCTGTTATCGGCCATCATTTTGGATTTGTGTAATCGATCGCCACCGAAATGCCTGGCCAATCGCTTGTGGATGGTTTTCTTTTTTTTGTTTTGAGTGTGCTCCAGCTCTGAGGGGCGCCCAAAAAAAGATCGAAAGTTGAGTACAGTGAAGAGAGAGAGAGAGAGAGAGAGATCTTGGATAAGAAAAAGAGAGAGAGAGAGTTCTGTGTCAAGGATAGTTCAAATCGATCCATCCTATCGTGCCAATTGTTAAGCATCAAATCAACAGCGGACGAGCACAACGATCCCACATACCGTGCACTACGGTGCACACACCGCGGAAACCAAGGGTGAGTTATCTATTTAGAGTCCATGAACAAATGGTTTGATATTCTACGAGAGTCCGAATATTTGAGTTATTATTATCAATCATCATTCTTGGCCAAATTTTCAAAAAAGCCCTTGGTTAATCCACTAAAAATCTCTTTAAAGGAATGCTTGGCCTAAAATAAATTCAAAGTTGAATGAACATTTAAATGAAGATCTACAAAATGTCAAAAGTTTCAAATGGCTTCACTCAAGTCCTCACTAATTCTATGATTTTGGTTTTGTAAATGTAATTTTTCCGCACGGAAAGCCATCCCAAAAGTGATTTAGTAATCTTTCAAGCTTTGTGGTATATTTTTCTATAGGTAACAACAGCAAAGTGCTTAACCTTCCACAAAAATATTCCCATAAATATCTAAAGATTTTCTGTAAATCAAATTATCAACATCTTTTGCGGGACAACATATGTTGAGCATATTGCAACAATTTGGGAAAGTAAACCGCAAGCTTTTCAAAGCAATCGGAAATGGAATATTTTCAAACATATGGATTACGGGAATATTCAGACAAAAACATACAATAAGAAGATGTGAATGAATGAATCAAAGTCATCTTTTATATTGTTGTAATAAAATTGGAATGGAATTAATTTTCTGCTACTAATTAGATAAGTTGCGATTGAAATATTCTTCTTTAAATCAGGTCTATATAATAAATAGAAAACCGGTAGTAAATGGAATATTATCAGGTAAATGACTAGGCATTTCAGTAGTAGAACATATTGCCAGTTTGAATGCAGCAACTCCAAAGTGAAATTCACTGCTTAAATGCTTAAATAAATGCTAACAATAATTGAACCAATTCCGCACAAAAACAGAAGCAAATGCAATAAAAGAGAGGAAAAGGCATGCGAGTGCGAGTACAAAGCGTTTCGAAAAGCATTTAATGAAGCACTTGACATGTCAAAAATGCAATGTGCAGTGAACCATTTTTACTTAATGTAATTAATTAAAATTTAACGTATTAATTTCGTGCTACGAAAGTGTCAGTCCGATTGTGTTGTGCTGTGCAGTGTGTGTGTGTGAGTGTGTGTGGATGCAAACAAAGACAACAATTATCGAACAACTATATGTACAGGTGCACACCCACAATGACACTCACACACTTACGCACACGTGTATACGTGTATACAATATGATATACCTTGGAAAACTCATTGGTGAACCGCACTTATGTACCGCAAGTTCTACCGCGAAATTGATAATTCAACGGTTAACCAAACGGGCCAACAACTAAAAAAAAGAGCGTGGCAATACGAAAACAAAAAAAAGCCAACTCCTCCAACGAGTGTTAAACGCTTTAAATCAACTGAAAACAGTTCGAATGAGGGCCACAAAAAACAGCAGAGTATAAATGCAAACAGTAATCATGGGGAGTGGGTCGGATAGGCAGGCGTTGTGGGAACAGAGTACTGACTGTAATACTATGTTTTACTTATGGAAGTTGCATTTGCAAGATTCAGATTTAACTGAATAGATCATGTTTTTCTTTAGAAATGTTTATCTATCTGTACTGACAATCGGAAGACATCTGTAATATATCCCTGCTTAGTCCTTCACTGATCAACAGATTCTTCTACTGAAAGCTAAATATATAATGTAGCCTTTCAGTATGTCTGAATTCGAGTGTTACTGGCCAATTAGTTCATGATCAGAGCAAGTGTCTACAAGTCATATCAGTTGTGCGATAACCTGTGGCAAGGGTATGCAAAATAAGAAATAAAGGGAAGAGTAGCAGACAACAAATATTGTGCATAACCAAAAGAGATACAGATATGGATCCAGGGCGAGTAAGGGAGCGCGCCAAGAGGCGAGGCGTCAGACAGTCAGTCAGTCAGATGGGCCGACAGCTCAAGTGCCAGGGAGAGTGGATTGGAGCCTGCTGTTGGATGTGAGGATAAATATGAGGGGGATGTGAATGAGTGGATGGGTATGAGGATAGGTCGGTGGGCTGTATTTGAAAGTGGTCAACCAACTCGTTGACCGCAAAAGAGAAAAAATAATAAAATGAAATAAACACACGCAGACCGATGGGACAGATGGATGTATTTGTATCTTTCTCTCTGTGTGTGGATGTGTCAGTGTGCGTGTATGTTTGTGTGTGCGTGTGGCCTGGCAGTCAAATCACAAACAAAACAAATTGCAATAGCAACAACAAAATAAATGCAAACGTTTTGCAGCCGACGCTGAAAAGTAGGCAATGAAATGATTCTTTTTCCCTCTTTTCATATTTTTTAGCTGCAGATATGTTGTTTTCCTGTTTTCCCTCATTGTTGTCTCTGTTTTTCCATACATATTTGCATATAGTTTATTTTTGTATAAAAAACATACACACATATGTACATACATATGTATTATCTACATATTTTGCCGCAGCCTAATGCAATGCGACAGTTGAACGTTTCATTTTATAATATTTAATTTAATTTATATAATTTATAGCGAAAAGTTTAGTTTTGTTGTTGTTGTTGTTGTAGCATTTGCTGCCACTGCTGATTGGCCAATTTGAGAGTTTTCGCTGCCACTTTTTGTGTGCTGGATAGGCTTTTTTGTGTACACTTAATGATTTATTTTAATATGCTAGAATTATATGTACGTTTTTTGGGTGGCAAAAAGTTAACAACATTTTGCTCAGCAAAATATCCAACATTTATTGGTTCTGAATGAATTGCATTTGCATTTATTATGCGATGAATTCTAATTTTGAATAATTATCACAAAATGTGAAATTTTTGTCATGGCCATGTCGAAATGGCTTTAAATAAAACAAAATGAAATATCATGGAGCTCCGTCTGGTGGTGGGTTCGTCAATCAGTTTACTACAATTCATGTACTAAAACTCAGTGAATGCCTTGAACTAGTTTTATATACGCAATAAATTCCTTGAGAAACTTGTAAAATCAATGTGGGGATTCTTTCCAAACACAGCTCAAAACAAAAATGTTCAGAATTTAAAATATAATTAGAATGCAAAGCAATATTGAAATGTTTCTCAATATCCCAATCGAAATAAACTCAATATTTTCAAAATGAAATGTGAATTGTTTTCTCTTTCTTTGAAGACTTTCGCTAATGAAAAATGTCCGTCAACAGTCTGTCTATTGAGATGTCATTGTCTTTTACTTTCATTAGCCGATGTTAGCTCCAAAATGCATTGTAGTCTCTCCGTTTTTCATTGCAACATATTGCTGTCCACATTTTGGTTGCCATAATTACAAATTTCTTACCGTTAATGGCAAACACTAATGGCAAATGGAGATTCGCTGGGGTTTGGAGCGTGATGCACGGCTGAGACCGCCCTATAGATGAGGGTTGCTTTCAATTTTATATTTTGTTCTGTGCACTGTGCACTGTTCGCTGTATGCTATTGTTGTTGTCTTCGTCTGGGTTTTTGTTTTTGTGCGAACGCAACTTTTATCGATTTAAATTAAAAACGCATTGCTGCAAATTGTAAAAATTATTGTGTGTCTGTCTCGTTGCATTTCTCACTCTCTCGCTTTCTCCATACATATCCCCTGACTGTATGTGTGCTTCTCACTCTACATTTCTGCTGTTTTCTGTTTTCTGTGCTCGTGTGTGTTTGTGTGTTTCAGACTCTCTTTGTGTGTTTGTGTGCCAGGAAATGCCAGCACATTAAGTTGGTAGGCCTTTGGACAGCATCCTGGTGGCTTTCAATGCTTCCACTGACATTGCTGCCAACGCCACTGCCGTCCGTTTCCCAGTGCACCATTCCCCGTTCACCGTGCTCCGTGATCCATGCTCCGTTCCCTCATGCCACTGCCATTGCCACTGCCACCGCCATGTCCATGTCCATGTCATTGGCCGGAGCAATGCGGAAAATCGCATTTTCTCATTTGGCTTCTGTCATGCAAAAATATCAAAAGCGCTGCGAAAATCTCGTTTATTTTTCACACGCATTTCTGACATTCTCCCACTCTCCTCCTTCTCATTACCCACACTTCTTTCCCGCTTTCCGCTTCTCGCTACCCACTGATGCAGCAGCAGCAGAAGCAGCATCAGCAGCAGCAAGGAGATGCAGATGAAAGGAGATGGCGGCCAAACAGAAGCCATACAATTCTTTAACGTCTCACACACAAATTGGCTTAAAGTTGTTCGATCTGCGGTCGAGTTGGATGAATTGAGTGAAAGGCTGCCGCCCGCCGAGGCGACAAATTCAATATGAACTGAAATGTTCCAACAGTGTTTCGTTTCTTTCATTTGATATACTCGCACTTTGCATTGGACATTCCATGGCGTGGGTAATGAATATTGAGCAAACGACGCGTTGTCACAGGGACATTTGCGGTGTTGAATTGGAGAGGTTTCTTGGAGCTGATGGAAAGGCGATCAAAAATATAATTCAACAATCTCCGAAACTGATTCGCATCCAATACTACTTATTTATTTATTTTAAAAGTTATTTTTTAATTTGAAAAAAGTTCGTGCATTGAAATCTTTCATTAGACACGCTCCAAATATTATACGAAAATCAATGAAATAAGATAAAAATTTGCTTATTTGCTGTCTTTAAATGATAATTCTTTTCGATGCACATCATAAATCCCTTAAAGGTTTCGTGTACGAAATGCCGAAGGGGTTTTATTTTTATCAAATGATTTCAATGCATTTTCAGTCCACCGAAATGGTCTCTTAAAGACTTAAAGTTATTTCCAAATACTGTTCATATTTTTCCCCACACCGCTTTCGCTTCTTTCCCCAGCCAAAGAGCCAGTTTACCTTTCTCCAGAACTCATTGTCACAGCCAGAGTCAGAGTCAGAATCAGTGCCGCCAGTCCGCCGTCCGTTGCCTGTCGATATCTTTTACTGATTCCGCAGCACGCATTAAATATTCAGGCAACCTGCAATCTGGTGTTCTATTTAAAAATGCGCAAACTGAAAGAGTTAATGCTATGTCCTGAATCCAATGCATTAATGTCCCGGCCGCCATTGCACCAGCAGCAGCAAAATCCCCTGAAAATTATACACATATGTACATATAGTGGGTATATTTGTATGTGCTTGTGAAGGGGGATCATGTGTGTGTGTGTGGGGGGGTTTGCAACAACAGCGCACACAATTAATAAGAATTACAAGTTGCATGACGAGGAGGTGAGTGGTTGGGGGACGGTGACTCCATCCATGTGTCTGTCCCACGTTCTCTCTGTATGCCCCTGTGTGTATGTCCGTGTGTGTGTGTTTGTGTCCGCATCCTGGTTGCATCCTGGTCAGCGAGAGGAAACCAGGATAGGGGGCGGACTACTAGCAGCAGCGGCAGCGGCAGCAGCAACAGCCGCACAAGTGCTAATGACTTAATAAATCATCGCGTGCGACAAAGAAATATATGGGATATATGTTCCTGGTCGGTTGCTCCCCAGCAGTAACCGCAGCCAGGAAGAGGCATGGCTGCCCCCGGGGCAGTGTGGCTGAGGTTCTGATTGGTTGCGAGTGGGAGGAAAGAAACGACCGGTCAGGCTGACTGAACGACCAACAACAGCTACAGCAACAAATGCATAATTCAATGAAAATCCTACAGAATTCCTTTAATCCTCAATATTCATTAAAAAATATGAGCGGACCTCATTGATGCTGCTGCTGCTGCTGCCTGTCGATGGCTTTGATGCTGCAGTGGATGTTGTTGTGGATGTTATTGTGGATGTCGTTGCACTTGTAGTTGTTGCTGCTGTTTCGGTTAATTTCGCTGCTGATCTCTCGGATCCTTGGGCTTTTGATGTCCTGACTTTGGCTGTGGCACCTTCAGCTGCAGATTTTCCTTGCGCTGTATACTTTTTCAGAAGATCAACGTGCAGCACATTCCTATTGGAATAAATACTTTTCCTACTATTTGATGCTCTTCTGAATAATGCCTCTCCAGCTTCAACATTTTTGCTGCAGTTGTTTCAGGCTCTTTTCTTCTTCTGAATGCTCTTCATAGGCATATCTCGTAGCTCCTTTATTCCATTGAAAGTTATTCTGAGCTGGCTATGCTTCTGGGTTCTTGGCCCATTCTTTAATTTTACCAATTAAAGCTAGTTAAAAACAGTCTCTCTGTGTCGCTGCCTGCCGCTGCAGCCTTGTAGTTTATTAAGCCGAACGTGGACGTACTTTTTCCTGCCCGGCTGCTGGTTTCTGCGGCCATCGGCCAGGTGCCACACCTCCCTCTACCCTCTGACTCTCTCTCTTTATCAGCTTCTGCTTCTGTCTCTGTCTTTGTTTTTACCACGGCTATCTGTCTGTCTCTATCGCATGTACGGCATACAGGTCATTACATCTTTATGTGCTTAAGTACATAATGTACGGAAATGCCATGGAGTACATAATGAGTGGAGGCGGCGGTAGGGAATGGAGAACGGAGGCGGAGTCGGAGGCCGAGCTTAATCAGCAACTTAAATGTGTCGTGCGGCAGAAAGGATTTAATGCACCGGATGATTCTCCCCTCCTCTTTTCCACACCCTGGCGACTCCCACGGCCGCTGCCGCTCCCGCCGCTGCTGCTGCTGCTGCTGCCAAGGGGGCGAAAACTTTTGCTGTCCGGACATTTGCACGTTACAAAAATTAATTCGATTTGCTGCTCGGCGGTCATTTTAATCGTTTGCCGTCGTGCGGTGCCGTTTAATGAAAGGAGCGAGACCAGGACATACTCTCCCTCTCACACATACAAAGAAAATGCAATTAAAAATTAAAAACGTGAGCAAAATGCATAATGAGCTCTCAAGCAACACTTCATTAACGCGTTTTCTTTGCATCCAACTGCCAACTGGCCATTCAATCCGTGCTCCAGTTAATCCTTCCGCACCCCCTTGTGTCCAGATCCTGACACTCCCCTGGCCCAAGCCTGGAGATGGCCTTCAGCTCCTTCCTGTAATCCTTCCCTGTTCTGGAGCCTGTCAAAATAGGTTACGCCGCTCCTCTGGTGCATGTGGCCTGTGTATGGCTGTGGCATGGGTTGTTCGTGTCCACTTCGTTGCATTCTCCCATTGATGGGCGACAAAATGTTAACAAGCTGTTGAAAAATTGGCAAACAGGCAGTGCGTAACCAGAGAAACTCCCACACTCCACACATCGGACAGCAGAGCCTACAAACAACAGCAACAGCAAATGGGCATCGAGCAGCGACGGGAAAGACAATGGAGGTCGCACGACTGACTGATGACCTGTAAAGGGCTGAAGAAAGTAATATTTAAGGTACTCCACATGGAAAGACAATCGAATGAGGCATTAAATAAGGCTCAAAATAGCTAAAGTGTGCCCAAAGTGAGACTATGCCCATGCTTAGCGGATATACTATTTGGTCTAAATTCAGTCTGAATTTACGAAAGCTTATTATGTTTACTATGCTATACTGCACACAGCACAGAGTAGAGTCAATCAAAGCTATTTGCTATTATCATACTACGTTTTGTAGCCCATTGTTTGCCCTTGTCCTGACCACACCATCTGTTAGGCCAGTTGCAAATACTCGTACTGATGGAGGGTATCGGAGGCAGTCAACTGGCTGCAACTACTTAACCAGCGTCATAAATTTACACGCCAGCCGAGCAAACAAGGCCGAAAATAAAAAATCCACAACAGCCATCAGCAACAGGATGAAGAGCAGGAGGAAGAGGCGGCAGCACCGTGCCAAAGGAGGAGATGGAGGGCACGCAATGTTACGATTGTGCCCCACACGCTCCGCAGTTCGTGGCCTCAATGTTGGCCTCAAAATGCAAAACCCCAAAAAGGAGCAAAATGCAAAAGAACCTGGTCCGATGTGTGGCAGGAATGGAGCAGGAGGCGGCTGCTACGCGTCGCGGCAAACGTGATTGTCAACAAGTTTGACTGCAATGGCAGTTCCTGACCGGGAGCCCCAGTTCTCCCACTCCCACTCCCACTCTCTGTCTCTTGCTCACGCTCTTTCTTTCTCCTTCTCTCCGTGTGTGGGGTTGTGGCACAAGATGGACCCCACCATGGGCCTTGCACTTTTGTTTGCTTGTCTTTTGCCCCTTTTTGTTGTACTTTTTATTGATTTTTTCCCCCATTTGGCCCTTTTGCATGGCGCTTATTACGCATACGCCGCGTGTGCAGCGGAAACCAGCCAACTGACCAAACGCGTCCTGCCAGTCCCCGCCGATCAGCCCTGTTTGTCGGTCTGCGTTTGTACAGCTGTCAGACAACCCAATCTCTCATCCTCACGCACCTTACTGCCCGCAATGCAACGTCATGGTGAACCCGTGGATTCATTCGTAAAGGCATGGCAAACAAGGGCAGCGGGGTCGGGGAAGCAGCTCGTTGCCTCTCCAAAAAAATGTGCAAAAAGAAGTGTGGGAATGCTCGGTCATTGACGACTGAAGGATACCTCGAATACGCCGATTCCTAATGGAGTTTCGTATAAATATAAATTAAATGGACTCGCACCCATTAATATGTTGACTAAATTGTATTTTGATGTAGTTTCTCCAAGAACAAACTTCCTGCTCAGTGTTCTTCTTGAGTATGCCGCTCTCTGCTGCACTCCTGCACTCCTGCACTACAGGGTATCATCACAAAAAGAGAAACGGCTGGACACAAAATAAAACAGAGAGCCAGTGAGAGTCCTGGACACGCGTGTTCTCCCATGTTTATTATTTCAGCAACAAATTGGGAGTGGAGAAGCAGATTTCACCCTCCCCAGACTGATGTCCACACGTGGCCTCTCGCTGCGGATTGTTGCATTGTCCTTGTCCCAAAAGTTGCAATGCAATCGTCTCTCTCTCTTTCTCGCACGCTCTTTTCGCAGCTTTTTTTTCTTCTTTGATGCTGAAAAGACAGAGAGAGTGAGCGAGAGTTGGAAAAAAATTGACCACCAAACAACTCACCTGCCCACAACCACCCCACGCCCCAAAAAGCTTCCCAAACCCCTCGCCATGTCCTCTTGGGGATATGTATTCTCTGTTTTGGGCCTTTTGTTGGTGGCGACCACATATTTGGTTGCTGATTTTTGGTTTCGTAATTTTTCCTACCCACAATGCAACACAACGGCCAACAGCCAAGAGCCAACAGGCAACAGCCAATTGTTGTTCCGCTCATCTGGTTGTTGCATTTGTTTGGGACCTTGTTTTTGTTTGCGTGTGTGTTTGGCGGTTTGTACACACACCATTTTTTTTCTTGCACCTTCTTTTTGATTCTTTTTTTGGTTCTGCTTGCTTGTTGCCCCGGTGTTGTGGGGTCTACAAATTATAACGAGTTGTTAAAACTCCTCGCACGTCGTTTGCCTTTTCCTTCATATTTTTTTTTGGCGATTTTTTGTTAATTGGTTGATGGCTGCTGATTGAGAGATGGTTGATTGGTGGGTTTTAAGTAGAGAGAGAGAGAGAGAGGTTTCATGATGATGACAGTTATTGAGGAGCTCTCAAATGAGGCTGAAGTAATAATTGCTTCAAATTGAAAAAAGTATGCACAGAATATGTGAATATTTGGGCATCAAAAATCGGAATTTCCCACTGCGCCTTGCACTAACTATGCTTACAAAAATATGTTAGTACAAAAGAAAGCCAAGGGAATATTTTTATTTTTATATTTTATGCAAAGCCGTAATTTAAAGACTCACAAAAATGTTAAACAAATATTAAAATGGCACTTTAATGCTGTTAAAAACGTGTGCATCTGTCATGACCCGAAATAGAGTTTAGCCGGTTGATTATTTGCTGGCTGAAAAGTAACGTTCATGCACTCAAAACTCAATCAGTCAGTTGCCTGGCATCTCCTCCATCACCAGAATCTGCATCTGCATTGTGCATCGTGCATGTGCCACTCTTTTGTGGCAGAAATTGCACCTGAAATTGCCTACAAATATTCACATGGACATAGTACATGCATGCGTACATCTGCGTGTGCGAGTATGTGTGTGCCCACTGTGCGCATAGGTAATAAAAATATTTACAACAACAATCATAGCAAAGGCTTTTTGGGTCTACCAATATTATTCCACACAACTTCAAACCCACAAAATGTTGGTTAGTTTTTCGTAATAACTTCAAATCTGCACTTGCCACTTTGTGTGTGCCATGTGCCATGTGCCATGCACCGTGCGGGGGTGGTGGTGCGCTGTGGTGTGTTGTGGTGTGGTGTGGTGTCCAGGGGATATGCTGGATTGTATGATGGAGTAGTCCAAAGCCCCTAAAATGCAACCCGCACCCGCACCCGCACCGAGTGCCACCCAAAAGAACCGACCAATTCGTTGCATATGCAAACGCATCTCATGGGCCCTACAAATTTCAAATGGCATCGAATTTTGTGTTCAGGTTTTCCTCATGTATTTCCCTTGTTTTTTTTTCTCTTGCTTTTGCTGTTGCTGTTGTGCTGGATATTTTGGTTTGGCATTTTGGGTGTAAAAATAATTTAACTAAAAATTGCACACAAATATCTGGGAGTCCCTGTCCCCACCCATCCCCTTAGCACAGGAACATCGGAACACCGGAAAACAGACACAGACACCGCAAAATGTTGCTGGTCGGCTGGTTGGGGGGGAAAGAAGGGAAAAACCATACGTCGGTTGGGAAAGGTGGTTGAAGGTGCGTGTGATTAGGCCAACTGCAGCCCTGATATTTACACAGCAATAATGAAATCAGTGGCGCAAAAATCTACATGCACATGTGATGGAAGAGAGCAGACTGAATTATTAAAGCAAGATATGCTGGACGAACAAAATTGTAGGTTGGCATAAAATCAGCACGAGCTTCCGCTCTAGAGGAAGCAACATATGTGAGCAATAGAGAAATAAAATACAGAAAAAGAATGTGAAAACAATTTACTAATTTCATTTACAAACATCCAATAGGATGTTGGATTTTTGTGAGGGTTAAACAGGAGTGTAACATAAGGAAAAGCACAAAGATGCTCCACATAGCCTGCACCCGATTGCAGTGAGAAATTATTGATGATATTCCCACGGGTTGCGAATTCTGACGAAGCCTTAAGGAGCTTTAAAGTGAATTTGGTTTAAGAAATTCGAGTTTTTGTTTATTAAATCAACAAATTTCGATGTGTTTGAATCCGTTCTAGGTTCGTTCGATGGAAAACTGTCAGATAAATCGTTCATTTTGTCAATGGTGGAACTCAACAGGAACAAAATCAGCTTCCACATTAAAAACCTAATAGAACATCCCCCAAAAAAATTACAATAAATTGACCGCACACATCCACCCACGCACTAATACTCCTGCACGAAACTCACTGACACACACACACTCACAGACAGGCAGACAGACAGACAGACAGTGGTGACTGCAATGGCCTGCATCTGGTGGGGGCGGGGTCGCCGCTTTGGCGACTCAACTAACTTTTGAGTTGAGAAACAATTGCGAGAGCGAACGAGAGCCCAACGAAGTGCCCCAATGTGGTTCAACCCTTGCTTGGGGCACGAACACCATACGAGTGCAAGTGTCTGATTGAATGAGTGTGCGAGTGAGTGTCTCCGTGTGAGTGAGTGCTTGTGTGAGTGCACGACTGAGTGCTTAATTTGCTAATTGAGAGCCTGCAACGGCGCATTACAGTGAAGACAAAGTGGCAAAATGAGTGAGAGCACGAATGGAGTTGCCTGGAATCAACTCAACTCCGAGAGGAGTGAAAAGAAACCCCTCACACGATGCCACTCAAAGTTGAGCCATTAAAAAGGGAACGGAGAAAAAAGAAAATGAAATTCAATTTGTTTGTTTCTTTTTTCCTACAAGCATACGAGCATACGAACATATCATCAAAGGCGGTAAGAGGAGCGGCAAAGCCGACTCAAATGCCACTCCATCAGACACACACACAAACACATACGCGCACACACACACTCATGTGTGTCTGGGCCAACGGGATCCAATGAAATTTGCTTAGCCAAGACATTGAAACGCTTCAGGATTGCTCAGACCAAAAGTAAGAACAAACCCCAGCCGACTCGACTCCTCCACTCAACTGAGGCAGACAGAATCCGTTTGACACTGCGGTTGCCCCTTGGTATTCCAATTCCTCCACACGCAAAAACCTCCCTGGCTGCCTGGCTGCCTGGCTCCACCCCCTTAGTACCCCATCGTGGGTTGGGTGGCGCCTCCGATACCCACACGCGGGTGTGACTTCGAAAATAGTTTTAGCGGCTGCCATTCCCCCAGCCTTTCCTCCATTTTTGTTTAGTACTTCTACGAGTATGTCATATAAAGCACTTTGGATCCAAAAACTACTAAATGTTGCGAATATTCGCGGTGAATGTTTGAACTATGAATGAGCGAGAGTTGTTCACCTTTTGAGACAGTCACTTACTTTCCACAGAATGTGGCTTTAAGCACTTAAGGCACTTGGCAGGCAATTGTGGAATTGGCAGTAAAGGAAAGTGCATATGTGATATGTGGAGTTCAAGGAAAGTTCAGTAGCAGCTAAGAGTCGGTGATAATTCCGAAAACATTGCGCAAAAATTGGGCGTACAAGAGCGGAAGAAATCTTGTTAATTGATTTAGATATTATTGTCATTTCTTCCCTACATTTTGCTTCTAATAACCATAATCCTCTCCACGCTGCCAACTCTTTTAGGGCGATTGCAATTACCCCGCGCTGTGCCACACACTTTTTATGGTCCATCGGTTGGGACACAAGCAAAGCATAAACAATTTTCTACCTACCACACTATGCTCCTTCCCCTCTAGAACATGACGACGATCAAGTGCAGTTTTTGTGTATTCCCGTTGTTGACTGAAATTTAATTGCCATAAACATAAACAAAGTAAAACGACAGGAGGGGGCAAACGACAAATGGGGTTCTGGGGATCATTTCTCATATTTTCCGTTTGGGCGTTTTTGTGTATTTATAAAGACATTAAAGAGAGCAGAGCAGAGCAGAGCAAAGCAGAGCAGAGCCGAGTGTGGATCGTCAGGGATCGGAGAGATCGCTGCAGGTCATAAAAATGTATGAAACGTATCAAAGGCGGCGCAAAAATGATGAATATTTTGGGTGGTCCGACGACTCACCATCTCCAGATGGGTGCCGCGGATGAGGGCAACGGCTGATGCTGCGGCACAAATAGCTGTTGTTTTTTCTTGTTATTTTCCTTGTCGTTTTTTATATTAATATTCCTGTTTTTGGTGGTGGCTCATGGCCCGAGGCCAAAACCAAAGCAGAACCGTAGCGAAACCAAAATGTTGACTGCAGTTGACAACGCGTCATGCAAAGTGCAGTCACCGGCAACACTCCCTGGCATGCCTGCCAGCAGCACACACCTTCATCCTGCAGCCCACCCCTGCCTCTGCTCCTGCTCCATGCTGCAGTGGTCGAGTGGGGGCCCTGTCAAATGCCTCACATTGCAGGTGGGGCCCTGCCATCCACACGGCTTGCCTGAGTGTCGAGCAATCAACAGCAATTTGGCATAGTCCAGACGCTGCCCAACCTCCCATGAGGCGGTTCGGTCATCCATGGTTGGGGTGGGTTGGGGGTCTCCGCAACATCCGTGTCAAAACAATGTACGCACTAGAAGTCATTTAATTTGTTAAACTCGGTGATTTGGACAAACTCCTCACACACACACACACACACACAAACACACACCTATTGGACGTTGGCTCTGGGCATGTCAATTGCTGTACTTTCATAGCAGGCCGCAGCCCCAGCCCCAGTTACCGAAGAGCAGGGTGGGGTGGAGGGAGATGTATCTGATGTTTGCAAAATGAGACATATGCCAGACATGGGTGATAACATATTACACTGGTCAGCAAGGTGAAAGTACAGGAATGGTAAATAGCTAGAAAGTCCATGGACTTTGGCATTGGGTTGCTGCGAGCAAGGAATGGTTCTCGATATACAATGTACTGACGTATTTAGAAGCTGTACAGGGCAGCAGTTGAAAGCAGATATTCAGCACTGTAAAGAGCACAGGTACCACTCTCCAATAACAGCCGCTCACACAGCTAGCATTCCATGTAACCTCTAACTGTTACCGATCGCTGTTATCTCTTACTGTTACAGATGGCTGTTACATATTGCTGTTACCGCTTGCTGTTACCCCTTACTGTCAAAGATTGCTGATACCGATCGCTGTTACCTCTTACTGTTACCTCTTGCTGTTACCGCTGCTGTTACCGCTTGCTGTTACCGCTTGCTGTTACCCCTTACTGCTAAGGATTGCTGTTACCGATCGCTGTTAACTCTTGCTGTTACCGCTTGCTGTTACCGCTTGCTGTTACCCCTTGCTGTTGCCGCTTGCTGTTACGAATGTCTGAGTGCGCTGGCAGAGTGGCCTCCACTTGACTCTAAACACTTCTTGCTGTAGCGAAAATAAGAAAATTCAGCGTTTTCATTTTGAAACTCGTTCGAAATACAATTTCTGGATGGACAGTGCTGACGTGTCTGAAGGTGACACAATACACAAAAGCAGGAGACAGAGACGGAGACGGAGACAGGCGTACCGAGATGCAGTTAGACAGGCGTGGCATGGGGCATCATCATTATCATCATCATCATCGAGCCTTGGGTCCTTGAGCAAGGGTTGTGCCTGCCTACGTCTGCGTCTGCGGTTGTCGACGATGCAGTGGCAGTGGCACTGGCAGAGAGTCGGCTCTGTTCAAGGCATCATTTATGCATTTAAACAATCCAATGCCAGCCCCAAAAGGCAGGGGTGTGTTGCATTGGCGTTAGGGGCAACACCCAGGCAGGCTGGCAGGCTGGCAGGCAGGCAGGCAGGAAATGCAAATTATGTTTTGTGTCAAGCAACCGGAAAATGCATTTTAATTGCCGTAGAAATGCAATATTGCACTTACACTTGCGCCCATCCCACCCACAACAGACCAGAGTGAGTGGGCGTGGCCATGGCGGCTGGGGGCTCGGGGGTGCTTGCTTGAACGCACAGCTTAAGGTGCTAATAAACCGTTAATGGGCGTGGCGTGTCGTGTCGTGGCGTGGCCAGATGGCTTAAAGCAGCTTAAAGTGCATTAGGGCCAAGATGGGGAAATGGCACAAAGAGAAGGCGTGTGGTGTGGCACGAAATAGAAAGCAGGGAGGCAAGGAGGCAAGGAAGGAGTGCGTGAAACAATTGTATTATCTCTTTGTGTGTTGCACGTAACAATGAGACAGTGGGGAATGGGGAATGGGGCATGGCCAGGCCACATGCATTTCACCGCAAACGAGCCACTCAACGAGTATTTCAAAATAACAGACAGCCGCAACCCTGGCTGACCAGCAAAACCAAATGAAACCAAAACCAAAGCCGACTTCATCAACAACAACAACAATAGCAACAACAAAATTTAGGTTGCAACATGCAGCAGTGGCAGTGGCAGTTGCAGAGGCAAGTGCAAGTGCAACAGCAACAGCAACAGCAGCTGCTCAAAATGCAATTTTTCACTTTACGCCCAGGCCTGTGTAAAATCCAATCAAGCCTCAAAAATGTTAAACGCCTCCAACAGCACCCCACTCTCCGCTCTCCGTTCAACAGTCTCGACTCTGCTGGCTTCTCGTAGGCCAACTGCTAGTCCTAGGCGTAGTCCTTGTCCTAGTCCGGCTCCTAGTCCTCTGGCTTAAAAGCAAAAGCCAAAGCAAGCTCTGTGGGCAGAAGCAAACAAACCGAAACAGTTCAAACCCGAAATGGCCCCGGCAATGTGTGGTGCAGTGTGGTGTGGTGTGTGGCACAGGGAAGCGGTGGGTGCCGTGGATGGATTGCGAGACCTCAGGACAGTGCCCAGAAACAGGCTGCTATCTGGACTTATTACGCCACTTAAAGCTTAAACATAACACACAATGGAGAGCAGCAGCCACACAACAACGAACTGGGAATACTCTGGGCAAAGACTTGGCGGCAGCTTGAGTTGCGCCAAGAAAGTTGTGCAACCAAAGATCTTGCTCAAAACATAATGCAAAATATACACTGCTTAAGGTTCATTGAGGAGAAAATTGTATTGCTGAAATAATTGACCTAACATCGTACCAGTACGCGTATATCCAAGATAAGATACTTATTGCTTGGCGATTCCAAGTACAAATAGCTCGCAGATATACCCCCATGGACATGGAGCACTTAACAGTTAGTCCACACATCCGCCCCATAAGACTGAACAAACTGCATCTAAGGCTCGTGCTGGCCTGCGGCAACAAGGACACCCCCTTGACACCTCGGTGAGATAATTCAGTGCCAACCCCAATGGCCAAACCCGTACCTACATATCCACTCCCAAAGGATGCTCATTCCTGGAGCTCTTGGCCTTAAATGTCGTCACATTGTCGCCTCAAAAAGGGCGATGGTGAGAGCGGGGGCGTAGTAGCTAGCAGTCATCGTCGTCGCCGTTTGTCGTTTGTCGTCTCCTCGTCGTTTATCAAATGGCCAACGGCTCGCATGGCCAACAGTCGGCCGTCGGCTAAGTGACAAGCAAAACCGCGAATTGACCAGAGAAAGTCCAACTCTGGCTCCAGTTGCAGTTGCAAGGATGCAGCACCAAGATAGAGGGCGAGCGGTAGAGAGGCAGAGGCAGAGGCAGAGGCAGGACACGTTGCATGCTGCACACGTTATTAATGCCGGCACACACAAACGCACAGAGAGTCGGAGAGAGGGTAAGAGGAACGAAGGAAGAGCACAAGATGCGTGCCCCATGTGGGTTTTTTCGGGGGGCTTACGCACGGAGTGTTGCCAGGACCACGACTGGGGCCAGGGACGTAGGTACTGGGGATTGGGCATTGTTTTGGCCGAAAGTTGACCGAAAACTTGGCATTGTTGGTTGCTCGCTTTTCGGGTTTTTCCCCTGTTCCCTCCAGCCACAGGACGACAGGACAGACAGAAGGATTGCATTGCATTGCATTGGATTGGATTGCAGCAAGACTGCATCCATCTGCCATCCCAGCTGCAGTCCTCCAGTACCGAAACTTCTCTTTCATTTTTTGGAGAACTGCATCTCTTGGTTTTGTGACGGTGAGGGGATGGAGGGGTAGAGGGGTAGAGTTCAGAAGGCAGAACTGAGGGCGTGTTACTGCATCAATTTATGGTTGAATTTTGGTGTCCTCCTCTCTCTTTTTCTCTCCCTTTGTCTTGGACTGTTGATTCCTGTTGGGGCTCTGGTGTTTTGGTAAATGTTCTCGGCATGCCGGAAATAAGTTTGCTGCCCGCAAATTTAGTTGATTTAGGCATTAAAGCGAACGTTGTCGGACTCTTGTTACTTGACTCCCATGCCACTGGGGTCACAGTCCTGGCTACTCCTGCTCTGGCACTCTGGCACTCTGGCAGCAGTCCTCTGCTTCTTTCCGGGTGGTTTCTGTGGTACCCACTTGAGCACTTATCAACAATGTATGACTTAATTTGTTGTTAGTTAGCAAATGTTGTTAATTTTGGGATTTGCTTCAGATACTCCTGGGCAATGTCGTTGTCAGATGCGACAGATACATTCGTGTTACATTGATTGGTTTGGGTAATGGCTAATGCGAGCAAGTGGAATCTCGGACTGCTGCCGACAGTCGCACAGCAACAGCTATGGCAAGAATACTGATTGATGGGGTTGCCGAATCTTCGGTAAACTATTTCCGTGGAGGAAGCAGCAGCCCTGCGGGAGCGAGTACAGTGCGATAGCTAGAATGGAAAATAGTGTCGATAAAAAGCTAAAACCTGAGGCAGTTGATTGCTTATTTACTTAAATAAAATCTATTTTTAATGCTCATTTCATTTTATAATTGAAAAGTGTGAACTATCGCACGACACAAAGCGGAAATTTCGCAACAAAAGAAATCTTCGTTTGGCGACACTGCTACGCCGCACTACGTGCACTACGTGCATTGCTACTGCTGCTTGGGTACCACTGAATAGCTCAGAGTTCAGCAAAAGTTGATTTTTGTGCTTCATTTGAAAATGTGGAAATGCTGATTGTCAAATAAAATCTTTATGAGTTCTTCTACAGTGAACCCAATCAGTTCCAGCACATTGGCGCTGGCCACAAGAGCGACTCCCTTATGCTTTTCTAGACTCCTTTTTTGCTGCTGTTTCAGCTGAAATTGGTTAACTTAATATGGGAGCACACTCAAGCACACACACAGAGTGCCGCATATAAGTATCAACCCGTGCGCATACTTGACATAGTTGTTGCTGTTGTTGGCTGTTGAAATACCACAGACGGGGAACAAAAACCCAAAGTCCAATTAAAATTTAACTACATCAAAGTAGCAGGCAACAGCAGTGGCAGTGTCCAGTGGCCCGGCCCGTTTTAGATGATACAGCCGACACCCACCCACCCACACGCACCCACAGATTCATATGCTGCTCATATAACCCTAATACGCCCACACAAATATAGATATGTATGTACATATATACATATACATATGTACATATGTATGTAGCCATAACATTTAACAAGTTTAGTATTTGGGTTTCCCATTTTTTGCCACTCTCATGCCGAGAGTATTCGATGGGAGCCCAACAGCTGGACACTTCCCTGGACATACCAAACTATGGCTGCGAAAAAAAGAGACAACACCGCCCTCGACCCCTTTACACAGATACTTCTCTCACAACACAAGGGTGGCTCTCCAAGTGTGTGTGTGTATCTATGGCATGTCGAAAATTGCGCAGCTTTACGGCAAATGCCGCAAATTGAAACAATTTACATGTCGTACATGTGTGCTGGCTGGATCAGGTCGGGCAAGCAGTCCGGACTGGGGGCTGGACTGGGGTAGAGAGGTCATCAAAGGGTTAAACTTGCGTGTAACCCATCGCCATCGCCATCGCCTCCATGGACTGTCCTTGTCTATCGATATCTCCCCCCCCGGTTGACCGTTTTAACAGAAACCATGAATTTTGATTTAGCCACCCATCCCCTGCCCAAGGTTTGGGATCCTAACAAACACACAATCAAAAAAAAAGAAGAGTCTGAACCAACTGGCGGGCAGCAGCAGCAGCAGCAACAACAACAACAACAATGAGGTGACAAACCGCGCGTGACTCGTTGCTCAGGTTCGTGGTGCTGGTGGCAGAGTGGCAGGGAAATTCTGGTGACGGCAAGCGCGGATTATGGCGCGTTTGTCGAGCACTTGCCGCTGATTTTTTCGCTCTTCACGGATTCTCTTTTATTGTCTCTACAGATGGTCAGATGGCCATCTGGTCAGGCCGTCGTAGCTGTTGAATGACCTGCAAAATGAACAACGTGCTGGTAGCCCGAGCCCCATCCCTGCAATCAAATGCCCAAATCTTTGTGATGATAAATGTTTATTGCAAAGTAGACTTTGCCTGCGATCAGCGATCAAAGTACCAAATGAAGGTGATCCAGCAACCGGTTATGCCTGCACCCACATCGTGGCTTAAATTAAGAGTCCAGTCTGCTCCCGCCACTTATTTGGAGCTCGGTAATAACCTTTATAAAGTAAATGTACAATAAAAGGCAGAGGCAGGCCAACGAAATGAAAGGCAAATGACGTTGGCGACTGACGGCACCACACCACGCCCCATACCCATTAGCATATCTCTATCTGCCTTTCTCCTGCAATCTTTCTCTGTTCCTTCTGCTGTGTTTTACTTTTCTTTTTTTTCCCCCCGCTTGGTGGGGGTGGGGGCGCTGTTGTCTGGATGGATTCGCGGCGACACGTTTGGCTTCCGTTGGATTTTTGCCGCGATTTCCTCTTTTGGCATTGTTCCTCCTTGTTGTTTCTGCTTGTTCCTGCTCTTTCTCTCTCTCCTTTGCTTTTGTGTGACAGGCACGGTTATTTGGTGTTCTGATGCTTGTTTTTTCACAGCTTTTCATTGCCTTTTTTTGTTGTCTTCCTCTTGTCGTTGGGCAACGCTGTTGGCCAAAAGTCAACCCATGAGCTGTGGCATTTTTAAGTAATTTTTATCGGTCAGCAATGTGGAGCGCCCTGTCCCGTCCCCGTCCCACATTCTGGGAGTGGGCAGAAAAACCTGCGGGTGCGCGGAAAAGGACAATGAGTGGAGCACGAGGCAGTTTGGGGTAGATGGAGATTGAAATTGAGCCAGCTTGAGTTTTGCGCGCCTCTCGATGAGGGCACTGATGTTAGGAGCATTTTAAAGTTGTTATTTGGGGAGAATTACCATACAATAAAGTAGTGTTTTCGCTGTGCACAATCTTCTCCAACTATGGCCAACAATTGCCGTCTTCAGTCCCTTTTGCGTATCTGCATCTTCAGCTTCATTTGCTGCTGCTTCTTTGCATGCACCTGTATACGTGGCTATCTCTCTTTTTGCCATCCATCCATTTGCCTTTCTCCTTTGCACTTGCTGGCGAGCTGGACGAATGTCGACAAGTGACAAAATATGCAAGTATCAAACCACAAATTCTCACCCGTGAGTCCACAATCATTTTGACACTGGTTACGGTGACGTGTCCCATGTCCGGGGTACTGCGTGCCACTACCCACATGCCACACACACATACACATCCACACATGAGTGGCACATGCATCCCGCATCGTGCATCCAGCGAGGATGTCGACTAGATTTGCGTTACGTTTGGATAGTGTTGCATGCCAGGACATTTCCACAAACACAGACACACACAGACACACATACTCACATGTATTTGTATGTGTATACGTATAGTGAGGAGAGCAATGAAGTCCTTTTGCAGGAAATTGAAAAGTGCAACGCAAATTGCGTTCCGCTGCGACCGCCCTGTGTCCCCCCTCACACGCACACACACACACCTCTGCTCCCCTTTCCAAGTGGCTCGTCCTCGTCCTCGTCCTCATCCTCGTCGTTATCCACGTCCAGCTCCTAACCGAGAGCCGTCTGAAGCCGTCCCCGTCGAGTGGTTGACAATTGATTTGTGTTTATGGTTGCCGTGCCCAGGGCATGCCTGGCCTGCATTGAGCTGCACTTTGGGCTCTGGGCACTGGCCACTGGCCATGGCTATGCCTCTGGGTTGGAGACCATGTAATATGCCATTTTGGGGGACTGTGATTTAAAGACATTAATGTGGGGTGCGGGGTGTGGCTCAAACATTTTATGGCATGCGACGAGTTGAAATTGAAGTTGCTCCAGGATGGATTTCGCATCGGCAGATTGATGACCTAATCAACTTGGAGACCAGCCTACAAAACTTTTGAGTGCCTCAGTCATTTCGGTTATCTGTGGTGTTTTCATTGAGTGAAATGGCATCTATCTTGACTCTGAATCATCCGTTTAAGCAGCAAGAATCTTACATTTTTGTTGTTCTTTTGATTTGCAATTGCAGTTTTCTATCCAGCTCAACACTAATTACACCATTTGTTTATTTGCTTACAGCTCTACCCACACACTTCCAAGGAGGCAATTTGTATTGATTCCAACCAACGGTACGATTAACAGAAGACAAAATTGTGCGATTAAAAAAAGTGCAGGCTCACGCTCAGGGGCAACTGGAGCAGTTTGAGCAGCAGCAGCAACATCCGCATCCACATCCAGGACAGCCGCAGCAGCAGCAGCATCAGCATCACCACTTGCAACAGCAGCAGCAGCAGCAGCAACAGTTACACCAACACTATAGCAATCATTTCAACAACAGCAACAGCAACACCAACAACAACAACAATAATCATTTTAACAACACCAACAGCAACACCAACAACAACTACAAAATGCATCTTACAACAACCACCAGCAATTCGACGGCATCCAATGCCAACAACAACAACAACAATTCAACAACCAACAACAACAATAACAACACAACAACAAACAACAACAACAGCTCAACGGCGAACAACAACACGAGTAACACCAATGGCTCCAACAACACCAACAACAACACGGAGCAAAACACACCACCCACACCCGCCCAATTATTGAACGAGGCATACACCAAAATGACCTCGGACATCCTGGCCGAGCGCACACTCGGCGACTTTCTCACCGAACACCCCGGCGAGCTGATCCGCACGAGCAGTCCGCTCTTCGTCTGCACCGTCCTGCCGCCGCACTGGCGCTCCAACAAGACACTGCCGGTTGCCTTCAAGGTGGTGTCGCTGGGCGATATCATGGACGGCACCATGGTCACGGTGCGGGCCGGCAACGATGAGAACTACTGCGCCGAGCTGCGCAACTGTACGGCGGTGATGAAGAACCAGGTGGCCAAGTTCAATGATCTCCGATTTGTGGGCAGGAGTGGCAGAGGTTAGTACTGAGAGACCAAATAACAACTATAATGCTGTCCCTATCGGTATACCTACATCATTTTTGGCTAGGATAGTTTGAGCTTCTCCAATCCAACTGTAGGTTGTGACCACTGCAGCGTACCCCCCTTAAGCTAAATTAATCTCTAAGGCATGTCCCCGGTATGCTTCGCCCATCTACAGTTAATCTCTGCACTTTACGCAAGGACGCAAAAGTTTTTTCGCCAAGTGGCGCCTCTTATTGGCCCTTGTCAGCACTTGAGGACCACGCTACCCTGTCCGTGCCCGCAGCCCAACCCCTTGACTGCACTCGAAACAATTTGTTCAATTATCGCCCAGAGTCGCGTCGAGTTCGCCGAGTGGCAAAACTTTTGCCAGGCTCCTGTTCCTGCTCCTGCTCCTGTTCCTGCTGCCGCTTCAGTTCCTGTTCCTCTGTGGCCCCCTGCTGTGTGCTCGTCTCTTTTGTATTATTCCGGGAACTTTTTGCATTGCTGTCATCTTTTTTTCGGTTCATTTTCTTGGTTGCTTTTTTTTTGTATTTTGTTCGTTCTTTCTGTTGTCAGTTTTTGGTTTTTGTGCTCGACAGCCTTTTGTATCCTTTTAACCGCTTGTTAAGCGCTGCACAAATTGTCAGCAGTTCATCAGTGGTCTCCATCGCTGCCATTCATAGAATACAAGCGGATTCCTTTGCTCCATTTTATTTTTGTTGCCCTCCCTTTTATCTATTTTTGTTTGTTTTTTGTTCGGGTGCTTTGTCTTAAAGTGTTTAATAAACTGTCAGAATGGCACGGAAGTGAAATGAACTGAAAGTCGAAAATGTAGAGAACGGATTGACATTTAAGTGTCATTCATTAAGTGATAAAATATTCTCTGAGGTTATTCTTCTCGTTAAACTCTTTGGAAATTCTTTCTTTAATTTTTCCAAGCATTTGGCACTTTTTTGTGGTTTTCATTAATCACTTAAACAATCAGCAAGCCAATGCAGAGCCTTCGCAATGGGTGCACGTTTTCATTGGAGTCTGAGGGCTAGGACCAATTTCGTTGGCCATTCCAGGAGGTCAAGAAATGGTGGGGCGATGGGTGATGATGGCTAACGCATCCGCTGCGGTAGAACCGCAAAAACCAAAGCCTCAACCCGAGAGGATGTCAGGGAGGCGTTCGGTGCAGGGGAAAGGCGGTTTTAGTGGACACAGGGCATGTCTGCGATTCATTCATTGTCATCATTCGGGCCAATGCCAAATGGATATGTGTCCACGTCCGTCAGTCACTCTCCTTCTCTCTCTTGGTGAGCTTTTTGTCCATCAGTTTGCCCTCTCTCCTGCTTTGTGTCTTTCGTTCGGCCAAAGTTCCACAACCTCTAACCCATTTTTCATTTCATCTTCGCACTGTCCGTTTCTCACTTGGATCGCAGCGTGCAATGTCCTCCCAATGTCCTTCTTTCTCATTGAGGCGTTTTAATTGTAAATTTCCCATTCATTTAGGCAGGACATAGAGCACGGCTTTGATGTCAAGCGCAACGAGTCCGACCATATATTCATCATCTTGCATCAATCTTTTCGTACTCCCCGCCCCGCTGTTTGTCCTCTCACCATGTCCTCAGATCCTGGGCATAATTTCAATCGAATCTTCAGCTCTACTCTGCAGCCATTAGGCGTTTGAGTGATTTACGCGATTTGACGCGACTAGGGTCGCCATTTTGTTTGGTCTTCTGTTCCTGCTGTTGTTGCTGCTGCTGTTTGCTGCTTCTGTCTAATTACAATAACAAATGCATAGTGCAACAGTACATTAGCTAGACCGCCGGTCGGATGCCGGCTGCCGGCTACCGACTGCCGGCTGCGGGGGTTCGGGGCTGGGCCTGTCATGCAATTTAATTACCCGGCCATCGATTTATTTGGGGGCTCAGCGCCCTGCGTTAGGCTACACTTTTAATTAGCAAAGTGCCATGCACATGCACGCACACACCGACACCCACACCCACACCCGCACCCGCACCGCCACAACGACGATGATGATGGCAAACTTGATTGGTGGGGAGGAAATGGTTAGGGTGTGTAGGGGCGTTGAAGGCTCCACGTGTTGGGTGCCTTTCGGTGCCAGTTGCCGCCTGTTAAGACCCACACCTTTTTTTGTTTTTCCTGTGCGTCAATAAATTGCTCAGCAAAACATAAGCGAAACAGAGGAAATCCAATGAAAAAACATTTCCGCCTAATCGAGGGCAGAAGTTAACCCACCCAGCCCCCAAAGTCCCCACCCCAATGCAGTGCCTTCGTTTGAGGTTTTTATTTACACAATTCTTAAGCCATTTAAGACGGCCCCAAAACAGCCGCAAAATGAACTGAGCCAAGAACTCTGAGGACTCGAGAAGACCCCCGCCCCGCTCCCTAAGACAAACAGATTTGCTACCCGAACATGGGGACAAAAGACAATGTGGGAGACCCAATTCCAACAACAAGAACAATCCACCCAAAGATAAATGCCTAGCAAAAGTCGAGGCGTTAAAAAGGCAAGAAAGAGGGGGCCGACAGCACGACAAAGCAGCTGCGGAAAAAAAGGAAACTTTTGCCAGCCACTGACACCTTATCCTGTGAAAAGGACACGCCTGTCTTAACTCAGCCAAGAGACCCAGAGCTGGGTCATGGGCGGGGAGTCATGGCAAATTGTGCACAATTTTCCGTTTGCCTTTCCTTTTTCTGTTCTGTCTTCTTGCCTCGATTTCTTTTTCCTTTTTGGTTTTTTTTTTGCTCAGCATTTTGTTCTCGTGCTAAAAGTTGGTAATTGTGCGAGGCAGATTCGGAGGGGAGGCATTTTCTTGGGACTGGGAGAAAAAGCAACAGGCAACAGGCAGACAATGGTGCAATTTAGAGTTATGATGGGTTGATGGGCTCGAGTGGGGCTTGGTCATACAAAAGGATTGTATGGGACTGGATGGAGTTGGAAGATAATGGCAAATTATTCAAAGAAGATAGAGAAGATAGTCAAATAAAGAAGAAAACTGTGTGTCAAGAAGACATCATACAGATCCTAGGGAAACATATCGAGAGCTTTGAGGATCCACTTCTTGAGCAATGTAAAGTATCCCAACCATAACTGATAACCCATCACATTATCCCCAACCACTCCTTTCTCTTAGACCGCTGCCCACATCTTCAATCAATCATCTGAAAACCTTTACTACATGTAAAGGTAAACACAAAAAGAAAATCAACAGGCAAACAAATAAAAAAAGGAGAAACCAAAAGAAAAACAAAAAAGATGAAAACCAAAGAAGCCGCAAAATGATTTTCTTTTTGTGTTGGACCGACTTGTTGGCTGACTTAGAAAGCTTTTAAGGGCTTAGTGTTTGGGCTCAAGTGAAGCGAAACAACAAGAGATTGCAGTCCAGTGCAGTCTCGACTGAAGGATACCCGCTGCTTGGCTTAGCATTTCAATGGTGTGGATTCTCGTAAAGCTAAAGCAACTTAATGGAATTTTTGCTGGGTATTATCAGAGGTATTATGTGCCATGTTGTAGGTATACTTGAACACTCAAACGATGGTAGTTTTCTCTCTCAAAATCATCATAGATACATTTATTTGCCAACCTGAACAAATATTTGTGCAAAACTTTGGTTTTCGGGGGAAATATGGAGCAACAATTTTAATTGCAAATAATCTGTAAATTGAAAAGCGTAGGCCCAACTCCGATTATGTGGGATAAAAGCAACAGAATCAGATTTCAGCTTCAATGGAAACCGGCTGGGGGATGTCTTTTGGGGTTCGTTGTTGTTGTTTCTTGGTGATTTGTGACACGGCCACAAGTATTGACAGATGTGTGCGTGGGTGTGGGAGCGTGTGTGTTCTTGTCTTATGCCAGAGCCTACCCCGTATACATATATGCATATGAATGGCTGTATACATATATCCTTTCAGCATCCCTCTACGAAAGACAACCCCAACCAGCGACACGTGTGTGTGTGCTTTCATTACCCCCAAATTGATTTATGACGCCTGTGCCTCGGCAAATTGCCAAGGATTTGCCAAGCAGGGATTTCGAGTTATTTGTCAACGGGATTTGATTTTAAATGTCGCAGCAAACGGAAGTGTTTTGCTCCTCAAGTGTTGATGTTTCTATTTGTCGGAGTCGTGTCTCTGTCCAGAGCTGGCAGGAGGAGTCGTCGGTTGTCGGGGGTCGGTGGTCGGGATTAAGATGAATGTGTTTTTGGCAGTGGTACAAGTCGCAGGATTAGGCAACATTAAAATTGGGTCAGGGGTCAAAAGCTTCGTTAGGTGAAATGTACATATGTACATTCATATGTAATTATGTAGATTTAAACTGCAGAGAGCACGCTGTCAGAACAATAATTATACAAAATAAAGCAGTGGCAAACAGCATAAAGTAGCTCCAATTTCCATGCGGCATAGCAACGATTTTAAGGTATTTTCCAGATGAATGAGAGTTACCAAATGACAGCGGGCAATCTAGTTAAACTCGCCGTTCCGCACCTAATAAAACAATCAATTCCCGTTCCCCTCTCCATTAAATGATCGATTATATCAGTGCATTATTTTCTTACTCCCGTAATGTCTGTTTCCCAGCCATGCCACTCGAAAAATATCCATCGAAAGTGGCAAACAATTGCGCAACAATGAACTCCACTTGATGGCAAATAAACACAAAAGTGTCTTTTTATTTCACCAACCATCTGTTCGCCCCCCGAGACTCCGAAAAAGACACCAAGTTCATTTTTTATGCACTAAGTTTGAACGTCGAAGGTGGGCCCGGGCCCACCCAAGACATCAACCAAACCGTGGCAGACCATTGTCTCGGGGCGGACGCTGTGGAGTGTGCCAGGGAACATGTGTAAGCCCATTGCCTGTGTCTGTTCAAAAACTCCACGCACATATAGACATATGTATGTCTTTTTGTACATATGTACATATTTTCGTGTGTGGGCGTCGGCGGCTTATTTCTATGTGTCGAAATGATTTACGCTTTGTTTGTCGACTTAAAAAGCAAACCCCACTCCTCCACATATCTCTGATTTCCCCCAACACTACCCCATTGATCTACTTCGCGTTGTCATAGACAAGACAGCAAATGGAAGCAGTGGCAGAAGCAGCAACTCAAGGAGCCCAAAATGCTTTTAATTGAATCCCGGAATCTGGCTGGGGCGACATAGAAGTGGCAAAAGACTTCTCCGCGTGGGCCTGGCAACACTTGACAATGACACAATAGGCGTGCCCCACCCAGTCTCCAAAAAAAATGGGTGCTGGAGACTTGGAGGCAAGCAAGTTAATTAAAAGAAAACTGCGGCACAAATGAAATAAATCTTGGAAAAAGAAGGAAACTTTGCTCGCTGAACATACGAACGTACCGCCATATGTGGAGAGGGCAGCAGAACGGGGGGGTTTTTTTGGCGACAGACTGAAATCAGTTTAAATTGTAATTAATTCTTTATTTTAGCCATAAGAAGAGTGTGAGTGGGCATCCAGTTAAGGTAAAGACTTATTTGTGGGGTAAACACTGTACGCACAGTACGTGTCACAGGTGAACGGCGACGGTCAGGGGTAAAATAATAAAACAAACTGTCTCAAGCAGATCAGATGCAACGACAATGCAAATAATAAATTTTAAATACAATTTCGTAGACTATATAAATTAAATTAAACTCGTATTTTTGGTATCATTTATACGCTCAAGAGCTGGCTTCCATTTGCGGCGCCTTGCAATTTGCAACTGGTAAATCTATGTGCATCTGCTGTCAGGACTGGCTTTTTTGTTCAATTAATCAGGAAGAGCGCATTTCGCTTGTAAAATATTGAAGAGGATCTGAACTCCGGTTGCTCCTGCAAAAACATCTTCTTTGTGTGATCGTTTCTCATTGGGAAAAGAAAAATCGAATGTGGAAAATAGACCAACTCGAATCGCAATAAATTATATTGTTTCCACTCTCCATCTCTCTACCCATTCCTTTGGAGTCCCTCCTTGTACGCACATTCAACCAACACACATTATGTACAGTTTTATGGGCAACATTTTTACGATGTGACAATACCCCAAAAACACAAAAAGAAAATAGTTTTATTGATTTGCATGTCAGACGCCCATTAGCTACCATGAAAAGAGCTCATAAATTTGTTTGCCGCTGTTTTCTTTTCTCATCAATTGTGTTGTTGTTTATTTTTTGCAGGGAAAAGCTTCACGCTCACCATCACCGTGTCAACGAATCCACCGCATATAGCCACCTACAACAAGGCCATCAAAGTGACTGTCGACGGGCCACGCGAGCCCCGCTCCAAGACAAGTAAGTATGCAAAGAGCTCGGCAAGTGTTCTGGCAAGGCTCCTTCTACGACTCCGACTCCGACTCCCCCTGCACTGGGCCAGATAACTGTATTTCATTTGCAGGACAATGCATAACAATTTATTAGTTGCCAAATAGATAAATTGTCCTTTCGGCAGCAGCAGTAGCAGCAGGCAACACTCTCTTTTGGGCAGAGAAACGGACACAGACACGGAGACACAGACACAGACACAGATACTGAGACACAGGCTTAGAGTACAGACTGGGAGTAATTGGGGGCTCAAGTTGAGGTCTTAGCTCCTGCATATGGATAGAGATTTCATTAGGGTTTAGCATGGCCAGAGATGACACTCTTTTCGGTGCAAACATCGAAACGTGTGCCCCGACATTGTGTTGGTATGAAAATGAAGTGACTTTGGATCTCTTTACTGTTTCCCATTCAATTCGAAGCATATTCGAACCTTCTTTGAAGCCCCAATGTACCAACTGCAATGGAAAACTTGAACAACTCGTTCGCTCATCTCTGACTCTGAATCATCGTATATCTTAGCTACTATCACTTACTCACTTTTCCGCCTGCACCTTTCTCTTTCTCTGCTGCCGATAAAGTTTCTGTCCCTGATACCTTACTGCACACTTTTCCATCTCTCAGCAAATTGCCATTTTCTTTAAGGAATATTCATTAGACAGCTCTATCACACTCATCCCATCCCATCCCAGCTCTCTCCCTCTCTCTCTGGTTATGTGCTTACATATACATAAGAGTATCTCATTCTACCCATACATATTTATAAGGATGCAAATATTTTACTTTGCATATGTTTTGGGGGCCCATCAACGCGCTCCTCGGCTCAGACAGAGGACAAAAGTTTTGCTGGTCTGTGTAATCTGGTTTCGGTCCGAATGCGAATAGAGCAACAAATTCAGATCCATGAAATGATTTATATGGCCCCAGAGCCAGACGGGTTATACTGCAAAAGAGATAAAGAGAGAGACAGAGAGAGAGAGAGTGCGGGGAGAGACCGTTTTCTGCGGTATTCACACAGATGCAGATCCACAGATACATAGACACGGACATGGACACACACTCGCACACATGGCTTGTTGGGGGTTTTTAAGCTGCCTCTTCAGCAGACAACATCAGACAAAAGGTTATTATTTTATAATGAATACAATCTGCCAGCTAACTGCAACTGTTTCATGGGCGGAAGGGACCTGAACTAGACCAAAGGACCGGAGGAGAGTCGTAGTGGAAAATGTCTCCGGGCTACTACTTTGCCGGGGCAAAGTTTTTTGGGGGCCATTGTCATTTTGATTTCACACATACACAGAAAGCCCTTTGTCAATAGTTTAGCAAAATCGCAGGGGGGTTTAAAGGGGTTAAAGGTAGGTTGAAGTCTCGGAGGAGCCCTGCCATAACCTTTCTACATCTTAAGTGAATCAAACGCTACAGTTTTCCATTCATCAAGTGCTTGACACTTAAGTCTCTCTCACAACTACACTTGAACAGAATTAAACACAAGCCCACACACACACACAAAGAGACACTGACAAATGCAACAAAACCATTTAGTTAAGGACAGATAATTAAAACTGAAAAAAACTTAGTGCTATCCCTTTTAGGACAACAACAGCAGTTCCACTTTGCCTTCGGCCAGCGACCATTCCACTTCTCAACGGATCCCCTATCCGGCTTCCGCATGCCGCCCATTGGCAACTGTCAGAGTAAGTATTTCCATCACATATCCCTCCACAAATCGCTCTCCAAATTCTATGCTTTTTCTTACATTTTTGCCAAATGATTTTGATAATTTTTGTTTTTTGTTGAATCGTTAACCGCATGACAACAAAAGTAAAAGTTAAATTTGTACGAGGTGCTGCCGGAGGATGGGCATGCGAAGTGGTTTGGGTGCTTCGGTTTTGGACATGTGGTACACCCACAAATGCAACCACACAAAATCACACAAAAAACCGATTAGGCAGCCAAGCCAAGCCATTCATTGCATTGCACGCCAACAAAATAAGCAACCAGAAATGGTTCATAAACAAAAACAATTTATATCCACTAAAGAGATTTAATACATGAAATTTGATTACAATTCTTTGATGAAAAATATTTGATGATGTAGGCTTAAAATGGGTTTCTTATCATAGCTGCTAAAGAATGTCTCAAATTATTATAATTTAAGAGAAAAGGGAAATACTTTATGGATGGGTTTTGTTTTCACAGTTCCAAATGAAGATTCAATTCTGTGATTTCATAAATAGAAACTAATTTGTTGTTATTGTTTTTTTTTTTGCTTCAGTCTCTTGTCACGCTATCAATGGACGTTCAGTAAATGGCCACAAAAAGTGGGCAATAAATGTTTGCTAAAAAATCGCCCCAAACCACACACCGGCAGGAACAAGTGTGACTCATGTGTTAAAGAGTAAAAATAGCATAGCAAATTAAAAAGGACATACAAAAAAAAGCAGAGACTTTTCATATTGTTGCTTTTTGTGTTGTTGTTGTTGTCGGTAGTGTTGTTGCCGCTGGGCAACCATTTGAATGTGGTAAAATTGTGGGTCACCTTGCCATAAAGGATTTTTTCATTCCGGATAAGTGGGTGTGTCGGTGTGTATGAGTTGTTGTTAAACTGTTGGCCACTTTATTTAACCAAAAGTTTACTATACAAACAAATAAACGTTGGTCAAACACAATCACACACTGCGACAGACAAACACACACACATTGACAGCGGCTGAGAGGAAAGTGCCGTCAAGAGGGGAACGAGAGCGCGCGCGCGTATGGAAAAAAGCCAAAGCCTAAAAAAACTGTCTGTCTATTTGGGTCTGTCTGTGAGTGTGTGTGTGTGTGTCGCATACATATCTGTGTGCGTAAATCAGAGCTTCGCATACAAATTATGATTTCAATGGAAAAAAAACTACAAGCTACTTTTTATGCAGCAGTTAAATATATTTAAATGCATTTATCCAGGCAAACATAAACCATTCTGACAGGGCAAACCCTAAGCTATGAATGAAGGTAAATGGCTGCGACGAGGCGAAGCTTTAGATACCCTGGAAAATGTGTTTATACTCGTTGTACATTTTTGTATTTGAATCCAACTTTAAGGAAAGAAAACAAACCAGCAGAGCGAGCTATTACTTATATATTTACTTATTCCCTTCCCCACCTACAAAGCCCCCTCTACCCTATTGGTAGAGTATTTCAAATAAAATCAATAATTCATATTGTGGGCGACAGGTCCTTTTTTTCGTTGCTTTTGCTGTTGTTTATGGTGCGTAGGTGAAATAATTTTAATTGTACATTTTAAAATGCATTTATATTAAATTTGATGTTTCAATTTAAATTGACAATTAATTGCATTACAACAACAAGAACAACAGCAGCAACAAAACCGTACTAGACATTGTTTATCTGCCCACCCACCTGCGGGCCAAACTATTTGCTCCGGGCACAACAATAACAACAACAAAAACAAGAGCAACAAAAAACCCATCAGAGACGACAAAAATTATTTCCTCTTTAGAGTTTGATGCTATTAAAAAAAATGGGGAAAATAATAAAATTAACATATTAATGATATTAAAGTATAAAAAGGCCAAAAGCAAAGTGTTTAAAAAATTCGCTAAAATCAAACAGACAAAAAAGGGGACGAAAATTAATTGTGAAATTTCGCTTATGTAGAGATCTACCGTAGGGAAAAACTTTATTCCAGCGAAATAAATGTTCCATTGATGATCATTTTTGGAAACTTGTATTCCATGAACTTATTTATAGATGTGAAAATATCCCAGAATATATGAGCCACATAAAAGGTCAAGAGTTTTCAAAGGAATCCTCTGAGTGGTTCTGGAATAGTTCTTGCACTTCCAACGCTTCGTTAAAGCTCAGAAAATTCTCATATTTCGTGCTGCTCTTTTCTGGTGCTCCCCTCATTACACTTTTATCAGCCTTTAATTGGTTTTCTGTCAAATTTACCAACACTACTTGTGACCACTTATCTTTCATTACCGCCGCTGACCAAAACCATTCCGGTGAATGCAAAAAAGCCAAGTAAAATAAATAAAAATTACACATAAATATATATAAAATGCAACTCAATCAATGCGCAAATTGCCTGCCAATCTGAGCTTGCCTTCCACATCACATTCCCCAATTCAGCCTCCCCCCATGGTGGTCCCCGCCTATTCAATCATATCCGCCACCCAAGCCCAGGGTCTGTCAATATTTTACCGTCTAGCCCAGTGCACAAATCAAAATGCAAATTGCGCGATTTACAGGATTCTGACATTTGGCCGAGGTAAAAGGCAAGCCACACACGCGCACACACCCAGCTAATACCTACAGAAGCCATTATATAATGTGATATGAACACACATATACATATGTATGTGTGTATATGTATGTACATATTTACATACATATTTATACCCTATGTGCAGTACTGCACATACAAATGTGTGGATAACAACACAAGTAAATAATGATTACTGAAAGCGTCTGTTGATACTGATTACCCATAAATTAATTGTAAATATGCAAAAAGCAAAATATTCTGAATTATTTATTAACAAATTTTATTGACAGTCGCTGCTTGACTTAATTACTGGCATATATTTTATTAATTTCGAAAAAAAATTCCAGGAATCCCAAACGAAAAATGTTCGTGCTAGGGCTTGGCAGGGTTAAAAGGTTGCGAATATCGAGCTACAGAAACCCAAGGGAATCTATGGGAAATAAATGGTCTCATTTGATGGAGGACTGATAGGAGAAATATCAATGACAATAGTTGAATAGTTGATTACTGAAGTCTGTATTGAAATTTAGATTGCTCTCAAGTGATGCAACATATTTATTCCTGGACTTGAAGGCCTGTAGTTGTATCTATGATCTATGTAACCTTCAGCATCGAATATGTGTTTCTCTCTAATGACAAACCTGACGGCGCATAAACCGAGCTGCCACCGAGAGCCTATTGCCATTTTCTTGTTAATAATTCAGACAGCCAAAAAAATATGCTCAAATAAAGTCAATCAGTGTGACAACAAACAAGCGGCCGGACTGCCCCTCACAGACACAGGCACTCCCATAGATACCCGCACACACACACACACACACACAAATGGAGATACATTTACCGTGAAGCGTTGTCCACATCCCACAACAGCAGTAAAAGCAACAGCAACGAAAAATTGTGCACAAAAAGCCACGTAATTAATGGAGGTAGAAACATTTAAGCCAATAGCATTAATAAAGCCACCACAAAATCAATATCCGGCTACGAAAATGCGCCCGTCGCCTATAAAAACTAATTAATAATTTCCGAATGGGCTATTAATTAAGCCTAATTATCTGTGCATGGGTCCCGGAGACCCGCAAAATGTTGACTCTCTCCGTAGCCTCCTCCTCACACACACACACACACAAATTCTCTCTCTGTGTCCCTCTCTCCCTCTCTCGCTCGTTGGCTGTCTCTTTTGGCTTCTGTTTAAGCCCCCACTGCCCCACAGTGTTCTGTTTTGCACTGTTTTGTGCGGTGCGATGTCCTCTATGCCTACATACATATATACATAAATATATATAGAAAATCCTCCCGAATTGCTGAACATATTCCGAGGGTCAAAAGAGCCGGAGAGGGACAGGAACCAGGGCCTGGCTCTGGACCATTCAATTGATTTGCTTGTAATTTTTTGTCGTAACTCTACAAAATAGCAAAATTGGTGGTAAAAGGTCCCGCATAACGAATAACGTGGGCAGGGGGCGGCGGCTAATGGTGGTTGCCGGGAGAGACCTCCAATTAGCGACCCACATGAGCGTTACATTTTGGATAGATGGCGGGGCTGATGGACAGGGCTTATAAATGTTAATTGTTGGCCACATCAATTTGGTTTCCAACAGAAGTAGCTGCAAACATATTTATTTCGCTTAACTTTGCTCGCTTTCCTTTATTCATGCACCTACCACAAATAGATGTAAGTACTAACCACAAAGATGTTTTCTAATTTGATTTAGGTGCCAGCAACACGCATTGGGGCTATGGATCAGCAGCATCTGCCTACTCCCCGTACTTGGCCAGCAGCGGACTCTCCTCCTGCACTACACCCACATCGGCACAGTTCAACAATCCAGCGCTGGGATTCACCTGCTCCTCGAATGATCAGAGCAACAACCAGGACTTTGGCGGCGCCACCAATCGCGACTGTGTGCCAAGTAAGTGGCATTTTGTGACTTTTTCTTGTGCCCTTTCACTGAACTCTTTGCCTGATCTCTTCATTAGCTTTACTTTATGTTGATTAATGATTAATGTTCCTATTTGCCTTACTTTGATTTCCCTTTTTAGTGCTGCCCGATTCGACGGCCAGTGACCTGGACCAGCATCTGAGCAGCCTCGTTGGCTCCACCAGTGGCCAGATGACGCACCACAGCCTCCTGGGCGCCACCGGCCAAACGTCCATCTCCTCGACTGTGAATGGAGCGAGTGCCGGCACTGCTGGCGCCGGGGGCACTGGCGCTGGAGGAGCTGGCAGCGGAGGAGCTGGGGGCAACTCGATTCTGGTGCCGCGCTACCACACCAATGCCAGCAACGACTACAACGTCCACTCCAGCCAGAACGGGCCGCGCAGCCTGAGCGACAGCTCCCAGGCCGAGTCACCGGTTCAGGAGGATCTGCTCTCGACGAACACCCCCAATCTGGGCAGCGGCACCGGCGGCGGCGCGGCCAACGGAGGGGCGGCCAATGGCGGTGCAGCGGCTGGAGCGGGCGCCGGCAGTGCCGCCTCAGCGGGTGCCGCCGCTGCTGTGGGCGTGGGCAACCCAGGAGCCATGCTCGGCGCCAATCAGAATTTCCCGGGCATCGTTAACCAGGCGCAGCACGCCTCGGCATCGGCCTACGGCGGCGGTGCCGGAGTGGGTGGCGGCCACGGCAGCGCCGCGGCAGCCGCGGCCGGGTGCAATGGATCGCTATACCCGGTCCTGCCCGCCAGCCTCCTCTACTCGCAGCTGTACACGGCGGCCAATCAGTCGGCCCACGGCTTCCACTCACACACGCTGCCGGCCCACGCCTCGCCCAACTCCTCGGTGCACGGGGAGCTCCAGAGCGTGATGGATCACATCAGCAATGTGGGTGTGCGCCAGCAGCACAACATCATGGCCGGCGGTGGGGTAACTCATCCGGGCGACCTCACGCTGATCGGCAACTGTGGGGCGTCGGTGAGGAATATCGAGGACGGTAACAGCAATCGTCAGGTGGCCGCCTTAGCTGCCCATCGCGGCCACCACAATCCCACTGACAATGGGGGCAGCGTGTGGAGGCCATATTGAGGTCAGGTTCTGTGGTGCGGCTCTGCGGTTCTATAGTGCGAGGGGCGCGCAGCGGAGACGCAGCACGAGGAGCAGGGATATGGGTACGGATACGGGTATGGGTATGGGTATGGTCTGGGTAATGGCTGCCTCGGCGGCTTCTGAATGTACATACGAGTTCATATGTATGTGTGGAACACGATGCAATCTTGCTGTACATAATGTTTTTTTAAACACGCACACTTACACACACTCACACACACACACACATACAACTATATAATTATAAATAATGAAAATGATCAACTTTTAGTAGAATTTGTTGGAGTTCTCCATAGATCTCTAGAATACTCGTATTATAGTTAAATAAAACCAAAGAAACACACAAAACGAAACAAAAAAAGGAAGAACCACTTAGCAAATTGAAGGATACGAAGAGCTAGGGAAAATGCTTCGGAGACGCCAATGAAATTCTCCAAATGGAGCCCCTTAGCCGGAATATTTTCCTTTAACATTTTTAACTACGAAAAAAAAAAAAGAAAACCCAAAGTAAGAGAAATCGTAAAAACATAGGCAGCACTTGGGTCTGTAATGTGTGTGTTTTTTTATCTGTATTTTTTTTGTCAGGCCCGTGGTATTCCCGAGCCATAAAATTAGTCATAGAATCGATAAGGAAAATATACCAAAAAGAAATACGTGAGAATACCAAAAAGAATACAGATAATACCGGATAAATATTTAGCAACTTTAAACTAGTGGTAAAAACAACATTGTAAAGCCAGCCCTTCGTTGAGTTACTATTTGGTCCTCGTTTCTGTAAAATATGAATGATGTCTGGGGTAGGAAAAGATAATGTGGGGATGGGATTGGGGTTGGGGCTTGTGTTTTTGGAATGGGTAGAATGGGTGTCTATGGGCTTCGCTTTGGGTGGGTCAGAGGGGGATTGTAGAGCCGATGTATGTCTGAGTTCCTAAGCCGTAATCCAATGTTCGTGAATTTGTTTACTGTTCATTTCATGTGCTTCGATATGCGTGTACTTTAAATGTGTATAAACATGTGCAATCTAAGCTTAACTATAAATATAATCCTATACATATATACATATATACGAATACGAATACGAATACGAGTATGTGCTATATCTATATGTATCACGATATCTGTATACTACTTAGCAAACCACACACCAAAAACCCACAACAATCTACGACACTTGAGAACTTTAATTGTAATTCGTTTTTTTTTGCTAGCTCCTAAGTGGAAATTCCATAACAAAATCTTTTCTGCCGGGGGGCTCCGATTAGAAAAGGAACGGAACCCCTTCCGTGCGGAAGACATGAATATTATACGATACTATGCAATGGCAATTAGTGTTAAGCGAATCGGTTAGAGATGTCCAAAATAGCACATTCTTTAAATATATATATACACCATATGCATTAACTAACAGAATCGAAGTAAATATGTATTTAATTGATGTATACCACGGGAAACACCAAATCCACAAGATTCAAACAAAATAACTAAATATATGTATGTATGTGTACTTATCATGTAGCAACGATGCAAAGATCTCACATACATATGATATACATCCAAAAATAAAAACTGAATTTTGTGCTGAAAGAAAAATAACAAAAAAGAAATTATTTCTTTGTAATGAAAATAAATAAATGTAATTACAAATTTTATTTGAGAAATGAACAACATTGAATCAGAGAGAAAGTCCGTAAAGATTTCAATGAACATTAAATTCAACAATTATATTAAATAAAATTATGAAAAATTAATAACAAAAATAAATCCTATGGTTTTTGGCTTGGGGAAGGAAATGGATTATTGAACTGGTGCAATAGAGTCATTTCAGTCAGCTTCAATAGTATCTTGGCAGTCAGCGGAGTACTTTTATAGCAGCCCTCTGTTTGAGTAATCCCACTCTACTAAAATGTGCTTTCTAGGATTTTGAAATTCCTGTCATTACAAACATTTGTATGTACAAAATAGTTGTGTTTGGTTTTTTGTAGCAGCAATCAAAATTTTAGTTTTTGTTAGTCTGCTCTTCATTCAAGTGCCATGGAGAGTGTTTCTGTAAACGCGAGCCCAGGGGCCTCGAAGAGATCATCGGCGCGCGAAAATGTTGCCGCATCCCTTGGAAGATCGATTTCAGCAACTTACATATCTCAGACATCTCAGACATCTTTCAACAGCGCGGCGTCCACAAGTTCTCTGTGGAACTCGTGCCAGCTATCCTCGGAAATATCTCTGCGGACGGCGTTTGCTGATTGCGCCACTTCGGACTCGGAATGTGACATTGACTTGTCGACGAAGCTGTGCCCGAATAATGGTTGCGGCAAGAAGGCGAATTGCGTCAGTAAGAAGATACGCACTGTCTTGAAATCGTTGAACTCGGGCTTAAAATGGGTTGGGCGAGTAGTCTCGACTCCTTTCTACCTGCCTGAACCTGAGCCTAGAGCGGCAAACAACGAGCGGAAGACCAGAACAAGATGCCAAGAACAGACATAATCCGTCAAGAAATACAGATTCCAAGTTCTTCGATAACATCAAATCCACAGTAAAATACATACAATATCAATAAATCAGATCCGTATCACTCGATATCGTTGCTTTTCAAAATAAATATTTAGCTCTTTATCTACGTGTGCAAATACTTAAGAGTTTTCAATGGCTTTACCATCTCTCTCTGGCCAATCAAGATTTTCCGACGCTGTTAAACACTTTAACGACACCTGAGGGGACAATGGCCAAAGCTAAAACTTAGGGCCCAATCCATATCCGTGTGCCCTGTGTACGAGTATATCTAGAGTGTGGTTTAGATTTTGCGGGAAACGTAATTTTCTGCTCAATTTATTTCACATTGTGGCATCCAATTAAGCTGCAAACCGAGTGGTGACCCGGCAAGGCGGATGGCGGGCGTACAGGCAGGAAAATATCGCAATCCAACCAGAACGTAGAGCCGTAGTTGGAGCTGGAGTTGGAGCTGGAGCTGGAACTGGAGATGGAGCAGGCAGAAGACTATTCGCGTAGTCGATAGGTGGGTTTGCTCTCACCTATCCTAGGATGGCCATAAAAATACACTAAAGTAAAAGATGAGAGCGGCACATGGAGAAGTGTGGGTAGCTCGCGTAGAGTGTTGCAGGACGCGAAGCGTAACAAATGAGTGGAGAGCAAATGGAGAGGAAGCGGTAACCGCAAAAAGGTAGCCGTAGCCGGATCCGGACAGGCACAAACGAGATTAAGCAGCAGATAAATAAGAGATCGATACCAGACTAGAGGCAGTGGCACGGCATCTCACAGATGGTGATGGAGTGGAGAAGAGAGGAAGAGTACTAAAGGGACTTCCACCCATTGGAAAAAACTTTTTAATTATTTCCCTGCTGAAGATGTTTCGCATAACAAATTAGCCCAGCCCCGAGTAACGAGTCCCGAGTCTTGGGTGCCGGGTACTGTGTACTGGGAGCCCAGCGCCCTAAAGTATGCAGCCGTGTGTGGGTAGGGGGTGAATAATTAAAAATTCTACCCATTACTTGCGATGCTTGATAACATTTCAAACAAACACCAAGACGCAAATGTATACAGAGTCATATGAGGCGGCACGGCACTCCTCGACATTGTACGAGTAGCTAAGCTAAGCGCCAGGAAGGTCTAGAGGAAACCACTTGAGACGCTGATTTAGTCCTTCGCCAGGCATTCTTTAACCTCTCCCACCCAACACCACAGCACAGAACAGAACAGCACAGCCCAGAACCCAACCCCATGGTACGTGTGCTGCCTCGCATATTAACACGTTTCACATGGGTAAAATCCAAATCCCGTGGCGACCATCGCCGGCTCAAAGAGTTAACCGGAAGAGGAGGAGCCGACTTGAGTTGAGTGGAATGGAGTGGAGTGAAGTGGGGAATGGAGTGGCGCTGGAGTTGAGTGGAATGGAGTTTTAGCTGCTGGAGCTCCTTCATTTGTTGCATGTTACTTTGCCCCACAATAAAATTCATTTTTATACCCGGTACTCGAAGAGTAAATAGGGTATATTGTATTTGTGCGGATAACGGTTGTATGTAACGCACAGAAGGAAACGTTTCCGACCCAATAAAGTATATAAATTCTTGATCAGCATCAATAGCCGAGTCGATTGAGCCATGTCTGTCTGTCCGTCCGTCCGTCTGTCCGTCTTGTTTGTCGGCTAGTTCTCAGAGACTATAAAAGCTAGAGCCACAAAATTTTGGCACCAGACTGCTGTATGCTCACACTGAAACCAGTGTATTTCAAAAATGAGCCCCGCCCCCTTCCGCCCCCGCAAAAGGGCGAAAACCTCCCAAATCTACAATTTGAAGATAACAGAAAACTAAAAATGCCATTCCGTAGGGAATGACCATATCTATCATATCACCAAATTGGGATCCGATTGGATCATTATTATAGCCACAATGAAGAAATTTTCAGTGGCCAAACCCACCCCGTCCCGCAGCTTATAGCAGCACACTCTGCTTCGCGCAGTTTATGGCCTCTGCCCCTGACACATCTCTGCCGCTGCCTCTGCCTCTGCCGCGACTCTGCAGTGTGTGTCTATAGGGGAGGGTGGCGAGCTAAAGGAGCGTGTTGGCGTGAGTAGTGTTGTTGATGTAGATGACAGATGAAGAAAAAATGTAAAATTTGACAAATAACCGCTAAGTTGCAGATGTAGTACTGAGTGCCGGGTATAAAAGTTGTGACGCGTAAGAAGCGTCTCACACGTCCCTTCTCGTTCTTATTAGTCATTTGTCGTTGCCGTTGCTGTTGCCTTTTTGCCTGGCCTTAATTAAGGTGATAAACAAGCAAACCGAATGGGATCTCGCTCTCAAGTAGAAGATGAGACGAAACAAGATGAGACATCATAAAAGTTTCAAAGTCTCATAGGGGCCGCTCAAGCAGTTTTGCGGCTAATATCGAAGGGGAAACTTTTCCCTAAGAGGCTTTCCTCCTGCCAAGAAATGTATCACAATCTCTGTTTTGAGGGCTAGGGAACTCTGAGTATCTGCTGCTATTATAACTCGTGGCATAGTTTCTGTAAAGTACTTACTCTCCTGGCGAAAATATGCCTTTGGCATATATACTTTTTGGCAATGCAAATGTTTTAGTTCTTGTTTTCTGCTTTAGATCTTTAAATTCTTTCGAAGAGTGTTGATGATACGCTCTAGCGGTTATTGAAAATAAAAGCTGGTTTCCAATTTGGATATCAATCAGTGAGCAAATAGTATTAGACAGCCTTCCAATATTCTCAGTGCCACAAAATGGCTTTATTCAATCATTATATTGGCGTTAACACAGCCATGAATGTTATCCCCATACTTGACTGTTTTCTAATGAAATCTTTATAGCTTTATACATATACGGGAGACTTATAGAGATTTATTCTGCCTGTACGTATGGTCGTATGGTGCTCAAGCAACCCTCGCTGGCCTTACGGCTTACACCTGCTGGCTTCTTTTATTGGCCCACTCATAATGGAAATAATCTTTTCAGCTCTTGCTTCATTTGCTTCACATTTGCCGCATACCTACCCCTCCGTACCCATTGGTACCCCTTTTCCGCATGTACGAGGCCATTCAAAACTTTCTCTCTCGTCTCTCAATTATGCATGACTGTTCGTGTGTGTGTGTGTGTGTGTGTGTGTGCAAATGAATATGAGTAGGTGTACGTGTGGGTGTATATTTGATTATGATGCCAATTAGAAGGTGAAAAGGAAGCGTACGAGTGTTCAGGGGCAGTGAGTGGTGGGGGTGGGGGGTTTAATATAGGAAGCCCTTTTTTTGTTGTCTTGTTCTTCGACCGGAAGGAAGTTCGCTTAATTAGCGGCGGCTTCCTTTCACCGAGAACTCTTGCTCTGTCAAATATAAACTTTCTAATTAGAAAATTTGTAACAACACCAAGAGTAGAAGCAGTAACAGGAGCAGCCATTACTGTACCACCGAACTCTCTGGCCGGCCCGCCCCGTACTGCTTTCAGTGACCATTAAAATAATGCAGTGATTTCTGAGGTTAGCACAGAATTATGCAGATCTCTGGCTCAATCCCCTGGAAATCTGTTCATGAAAATATTTAACGGCTTGTACATTCTTGCACCTCTCACTCGGGCACTGCTCACACCCATACAGCCACATCCACATGCATATATGGACATACATACATACAGTATACAGCCAAACAAAAGGTATGAAAACATTCTTCGTTGCGGTTTTCCCATTGTGCTTTTTTGTTTCAGCATTTTCCGCTTTTTGGATGTTGCCGTTGGCGTTGCACATTTTTGGCATTCGCGCTTTGACAAGGCAGCGCCACCCATGATCCTCGAACCCCCTTGAACCACCAGCCAGCCCCCCAACCCAACCGATAGCATCCTCACGGCACCCTTGCGTGGCTTTTCTGCATTATAGTTGTTGTGCTCGTATTTGTTTTCCCCCGCCAACTGACTGACTGAATCCAATTCCCTTCATTTTCCGCCCATTTTTTTTTTTTGGTGTGTTCTTCCCTGCTGCTCCTGCTCTTGCTGCTGATGCTGATGCTGCTGCTGCATTGGGTTTCTGGTCGAGCGGAAGGAATGCAGTGCAGGGCAGCTCAGTGTGGACAGGTGGCTGCTGGGGGTCAAAAGGTCAGCGCGTAAGTACAGCCAACGGGCGGCATTTCAGAGCACTCTTTGGCGTCTCTTGGGTTAAATTAATGAACAGTTTCGCTATTGACGAATACAATTAAAGTAAAGATTATCCAATACCATACTAAATCACTTTTGTTTTATTCATTGATCCCATTTAAGTATCGCGAATTCACCTTACAGATCCAAGACCACTTTCTATATACCTAATTTGTGTGTGCTTTATGGCTTTATGTACATATATTTACAAGTAGATAAATGCACATTTATGTATATGTATGTACGTATGTATGTACGTATTTATGTGGCTGGGATATTTGGCCGCAATCAACTGCGTCTAAGCCCGTGTGTCACCTACAGCAACGGCCAGCAGCAGCAGCAGTAGCTGGTAATCATCTGCCACATTTGCGTCCCATGTTGGCGTTGCACTTCTGCTGTGGTGGATTGGTATGGTACGGGATGGAATGGAATGGAATGGGATTGGCCCTTTTGGGGGGTGGCGATAGGAATGCGGATGGTCAGAGGTCTGAAACATGGGAAGCCGAACAATGTTGGACATCGGTTTAAAACTGTCAGGCAAATCAAACTGAACTCTTAACGATTCGAGCACGTATTCAATATGGTTTGTTAGTGCGGCCAGGCGCTGACGTCATGGGTAGCGGTAAAGCAATCTCCCCGTAGGACGGATACATACTACATATAAGTAGTACATATAGTAGTAGGTAGAATGGAGGCTGGGACAACGCTTCGAGCTTCGGTTTTTGGTTGGTTTTTGTGTGTCGAGCAGAGGGCAGGGAGGAGTAATGGTCCGAAATGCCGAATATTGATTTGAATCAATTAATTCGTGCGGTTGTCGCTGGAATTACTCCCTCGAATCTAATTAATTTTAATGCACGACTACACACACGTACACACACACACACTCATCCGTTGACAAAGTGAAAGAGAAGGATAAAACTAAAAATAGAGAGAGATGGCTGGAGAAAGAGAGAGCGAGAGAAACATGTCAAGCGACACTTTGGGCAACATTTTAGGCGCAAAAGCACGAAAATTTATATTGAAGTCGAATTATGCAATTTGCTACTAAATTGATTGCATTTGCACAGCTGCTTCTCACTCACTCGCTCGCTCGCTAACACTGACTGCATACAGCCTTCTCTCTCCATATGCTCCTGTATGTGCAACCGAGACAGAGAGAAGTAGAGCGAGTGCAATGGCGAATGTGCCCGGGCCCTGGCTGCCGTCTGCCGTCTGCCGTCTGCCGTCTGCCTGCTGTGCATGATTGAATTTCCTTTTAAAAATTATAAATAAATAATATACCTACACCGAAAAATTCGTAGCCATCCATTGAGTTTAGAAAACATTTTGTTTTTGCGGTTTTCGGACCGCTGCCCCTCCACAAAAATGTTCATTATGTGGTCTCTGAAGATCGAAAATGGCACTGGAATTAACTACCTCAACTGGCTGGGAGAGGACTCAAGCCTTGAGAGGATTTATAATTGTTTCTTATGAATTTTTGAATACTCGTATACCTTTCAATGCCACTGGAGGCGGTGCACATTGACCGCTCAATTTATATCTAAATTAAATCTGTATATGGGTTCGAATCTCAGGCATCTATTTTACCCACATCCAGTCCACACTGAAATCTAAGATGTCATGAACAGCTGCCATTTGTTAGAGTATTATCTAGTCGATCTCACTAGCACCGTTCTTCCACTGCTCATATTTCATTTGATATTAGATTTGGCATATTTTTTTACTAATTCTGGTATGCTCTCAATTGGGGAAATAAAATCATATTTCATGTTTAATAAAATGCATTCGCATGCATTATTTTATTCATTATATTCCAGCATATTTGTATTATTTTCTAGCCGAAAGTGGGGGCAGTGGCAACGGCAATGGCAGCAACAAAAACAGCAGCAAACAACGACAAAATTCAAACATTTGACTATTCAAAGAGTTCGAGAACGAGCCGGAGCCCATACCCTACCACACCATCCGAATCCCGATTTGACCACTCCGCACATTTTGGGCCAGCACAAAGAGCGAAACGCGCTTACCACACAAAAGGCCAACACACACATAAATGCACATTTATTTAGATATAGATGTATGTACATACATACATATACATATTGTACATACATATATTCAGACCAGAACAAATATTGTTCTGGCCATGTTTTTGGGGCACACACAATGTCGACAATGTCCAGAGCGGACAACGCCGGGAGGCATTGCAGCGGCCAGAAATGATTTTGATTTTGATTTTTCGGCAATTGCAATATAAATGCGATCATTTTAAAACAAAATGGCGTCCGCAGAAACAACAAAAACCAGACAACCAGCCATGAGAGTGTGTGTGCCTGAGTGGGTAATACCAAAAAGCAGAATGCCAAAAAAAAAAAGAACACAACAAAATTTTAATGTATGATATGATTTGAATAACATTTTTGATGCCGCGCCGGGAGACCCCAACAAGGGGCCCGACCGGCGTCCCACCCGTGCGTGCTCCACCATGAAATGATTTGAAATCGTTTTGCGGTTTTTACGAGTTGCAAATCATTTTAATTAAAATATCAAAATTAGAAAATGGAAAATGATTACATTATTCATTAGTTTTCATTACGCATGTTTATTTATTAGCAGCAAGAACAGCGCCGAAAATCGCGGCATAACAAGTGTGGAGAGTGACTGGAGGGACGGGGAACGGGGAACGAAAAAAGGCAAAGGGCTTCCAGGTTCTAGGCTGAAGGGGGAACCTTGGATACCCTACAGGGAACGATTATGAAACCTAGTAAATGGAAAAAATGTGCATAGACTGGCCAGAGAATCAATCATTCACAGCATTCGTCCTTGTGCGAGCTCCTGAAGTCAACTGAAGATCTATGTTTATATTTCGTTTCACTCCCTGTGGCTCCATCTGGCAGGCAACATCCTGCGAATCGCGAAAAAATCCAAGTAAAGAAGAAAAATATTTTAATAAGCACGCAAAGCTTGCGAAAGTTTTCTTAAGAAAAATGCCAGCGAAAAGAAAAAATCTCAAGGAACTTCGGGGTTGTCTGCTCCTTCTCAAGGAGTAAGTGTGCAGTCGCGTGTGTGTGTGTGTGTGTGTGTGGATGAGTCTGCGCAGAACCCTCTATGAACTTAGACATTCACCCCCTTGGCAGTACGCTTCCATGGGCTCCTGACTTCCAAGTGCAAGTCCAAGTCCAAGACACTGCTCCCTCAGAGGCAGAGGCGAAACTTTTTGGCGTTTTGGCGCCCGTGCCCACGTTGTTGTTGCTGTTTACAGGATATTTTTTCCTTGGATTCTCGATTTTTTTCGCAGCTGCTTCAGAGCCAAGACGCCAGATGGCGCCAGGCCAAAAGCTTTTGCGATTGCCTTCCTTTTCGCTGAGGTATTGCGTTTTTTCTTTTTCTTTATATTTCGATTGCAGCAGTAAATTACAAATAATTCTTTATTGATAGCTGACATCAATATTTTGGGCACTGGCAGAAGCACACACCCACACATACACTTACGCAGCCGCAGTCTGGCTAAGGGTAAGTCGACCCACACACTCACAAAACCCGACACACACACTCGAAGAGCGGGCAGGCAGGCGTAAGGCATTTCGACCAATTATAAGTTGTGGTTAACCGCAACATTTATTCAAGAAAATTCTCAACACGGATGGGCCTGACGTTGCGGGCGAGTGCGAGCGGGATGTGCGTATGGATATGGCCCAGTGACAGAGCGAGACAGTCAGAGGGTGGGTGGGCGAACGAGAACGAGAACGAGCCAAGTCATTGGATAGGCGATCAGGTGGTGACGCATTTCTTTTGAGGGTTGTGTGGGAGACAGCTCTAAGGACTTGCCACTGGCACTGGCATGGGCACTGGCATAGCGAGGAAAGTGGTGAAATGCCAAGAATTTCGAATGATTTCCCCTTTTTTGGGCTGGCTTTTCTTTGAGAATTTTCCAACGGAAAAACAACTCCAGATATTCTTCTTTTTTCTTAAAGTTCGAACAAATTATGCTTAAATACAGACATGTCTAAATTAGGCACTACAAGTAGAAATTATCTTGAGAAGGTCTTCGCAACGAGACTTAAAAATGTATCTACATATCTACCCCTAGTCTTAATTTTGTTTGTTCTTTGTCCCCTGATATCCTCCATCCATCTTGTTACCGACTGCTTTCCATTATTCTTCATCTTACACCATTTCTACATTAGAGTTTTCCTCTCCTTTCCCTACGCCATCTTCATCCTCACACTATCCACACCAGCAGAAGCAGCGGCAACAGCAGGGGAGCAGGAGCCTGCTTCAGAATTAATAGTTTTCCAAGCTGAAACGAATCGCCTTTCAAGTCGCTAACCGCCGACAATATGTTGGACCAACGGCAGACAACAAGGACTAAGAGGGGAAACTTTAAGTGAAGGACTTTACCATCTCTCTCTCTCTCTCTCTGTCCCGCTTGCCCTTTGTCTGCCTTTTCGCCTCTTCTCTCCGCACCACATAACCATCTAACCACATCACAGTGCTTCCAGTGAGGAGACAACAACGAAGCTGTGACATTAGTTTAACGCCAAAATCCATTAAAAATCCATACTAATATATGTCAGGCTAAGGCAGCGAGTGCCACAGCGCATAATGAGTGACGTGATGGTGGAGGGAGGGTGAGGGTAAGGGTGAGGGCTTGATGGTGGTGCAAAGCTGACAGCTTAAAAGAAGATACCACACACATGCACACACACACACAGACACACTTTGTGTGCTGTCTTTGCACTTTTCCCAACACTCTTAACTTACCCCCACACCCACCTATGTACCTTTTCCGTTTTCCGCTTTTCCGCTTTTTCCACTTTACCTTTTGGCTTAGCAAAGGAACGACGTCGATTTTTCAAAGCCATCGCATCGCACTCTGTCCCGGCTGTGGCCACGCTGCACTAATGACAACTATGTATCCAGCCCTGCCTGCGCCACCCTTTCTTCCAGCGGAACTGGAACCAAAAAATAAGAGTTCTGCAATGCTACAGTAAAATCTGCTTCAGATATAGGTAAAGGTAAAATATCATCGTCACAAATCTAATGTCTAATAATTCGAGACAGTGTTATGGAAAAGCAGAGATGAGTTTCTTCAGCCTTTGCCTTGCATTTTGCAAAAGAATTTTGTATAAATTTAAAATTCACTTAAAGCAGCTCCAAGGACAACGTTGTCTAGCTATACACACTGCAGGTTTCACTTTATCTTCTTTACTTTGTGTTGCTATTGATTTTATGAAATTTTTATTAATAAACATTCGTGGCAAATTCCAGAGCAGATTGTCTTCCGGCGAACAGCCCACCAGCTTGAATGCAGAGCGGAATTTTTTAATACAAAACGCCAAAAAGCCAGAAAGAGTGAAATCTAAAGCTGTTGCTGAAACTGAAGCGGAAGCTCATCGCACAAATACTACAACATCTAGTAGAAAAAAGGCTCCACAAATCAACGTAATTAAATGCCCAAGGAGCAGTCGTGGATCCTGGCGGTTGGTTGTTGTGAGAGCGGGGCAGTGAATTCCCGAGAAAACCGTCAGCAATTAAAATGGCGCTTGGTCCGTCAGCCAAAAGACTTCAAAAAATGCCAAAAAGTTCAAATACTAATGAATTATCCTTTATTAGGATAATGTATGATGTGGTTCCTGAAGAGTTTGCCGGCTTCGCAGTTCCGCCTTTGCCCTCGCCTCTACTCTTCATCTTGCCATCTACCATGAGGGGTGCACAAGGAAAAGACGGCCAAGAGGGGGAAATGGACGAGTCCAAAAGTCGGAAAAAGGTTCATGTCGACTTTTTGCCAGACTTTTTCTCTTGCCAAAGAGCAGAAGAGTGCAGAGTACACTCACTTATTCATTTATTTTGTAACATGTGTTTCCATTGGGAATCTTTCTTCTCTTCTAATCTTTCTTCTCACGAAATATGCTTGTTTGGTTTTTCTGTGAAGAGTTTATTGGAAATTGTTGACTCATATTTTCTTCTAGCAGTTAAAGTATCAACAATTCGTTGAGCTCGTGAGTTTTTCGCAAGAGTTTCTTGTTTAGCGGGGATCTGTTGGGCTGCTGCTGTCCTGGTGGGGTTGGGTTTTTTGTGAAAGTCCTTGGAAGAGGTGGCGCTGTAGCCGGGGCCCTAGGGTGGAGTGGGGGTGTTGTGGGGCAGGGCGCCGTTTGCCTAAGAGGCTGGCAAGCTGCGGCTGGGAGCTGTTGGCAATTTATGAAAAGAGCCAAATTAATCAGACTAATAACGAAAACACGTCGAGCCGAAGAAAAGGCGTCTAGGCAATAGAAATGGCCGAAAAGGGGAACGAGAGAGGGAGCAGCAAAGAGTACGAGAAAATAAGTGAGGGACAGAGACAGAGAGAGAGAGAGAAAAAGGGCAAGGAAGAAGAAACTGCGGGGAAAACTTATGCAAAGTTTTCTTAATGAAAAGATTTACGATGGCAATACTCAAAATTAGCAAAAACTGAGGTTGTGGTAAACAATAAACGGCCTGGGGGGTTGGACGGTTGTCAAGGGATGGATGGGGAAGGGGATGGGGAAGGGGATGGGGAAGGGAAATGCTTATAAACTTTTTACTACTTGCCAAGCGCATGGCGGTTACCAGAAAGGAAAACTTTTAAGAAATGTTTCCATCGAGAAAATATGCCAAGCAGCCGACTGGACCCCCCCGAAGCAGACATGCTGGTCAGGATCGTCATCATCGCCGCCGTCATCCTCATCGCCATGGTCCAGGAATCCAGGACTTCTGCTGAGCTCCCGCTCCTTGGGCAAACCCAATTAGTGTGTAGTCCAATTTGTGGCCTCTGGCCATACAGAAAAATGTACAATTCTTGAACAAAATCAAATTAATAAACTCTACTACTCGATTGCCATGGAAACATGGATATCAGCTCGTCCTGCTCCAGCTGTTCCAGCTGCTCATGCTTCTGCTGCTGCTGTTTGTGGCCAAGGCTTAGACATTAACAATAGGAATCCACAAGCTTCGATGTCAGTGTGGACTGAGCAGGATTGTATTGTTGTCCAGAGGTATTGAATTGTGCACAATTGATTCGCATAGATTTATTAAAATATTTCGCATGAGAGAGCCTTATGATGTGTCGATGCTGATGCTGTTGATGCTGATGCTAAGGATGAGCTGAGCAGAGCGGGTATGCTGATCAATCAAGTGGAAATTCATGCAGTTTTAATGGTGTGCCGTGTCAATTTTAGCAGCTTACTAAAAGTAAATTACATTTTGTAAGCTTGTTAAGAAATGTTCTACTTGTTCTATAATAGTTGTAGGTGTTCTCCAACGCGTGATTCGTTTAATGTCTTCGGAAAGTTCGTTTCCTCGTATTGATTCGGTGCCCAATTTTGCAGGCCGAGAACCTACGGCAGGGCTTAAACGACTGCAAACAGCCCGTTTTAGATGAAAGCCAAAACAAGAAGTCAAAGGGTTTGTTGGTCGCCACGAAAACCGACAAAAGGAAATGAGTTTGCAAAAAGAAAATATGAAAAGGACAACCGCGTCGACGACAACGACAACGACAACGGCGACGGCGACATTTAAAACGTGACGAGTCGACAATGCCATGCCCACCACCCAATGCTCATGCTCATCCGCAGTCCTCTTGTGGATCCCATATCCCGGCTTAGACTGTTGCCTGCTATGCAAATATTTGGCTGCTGCCTTCTCCTATTCTTGCCCAGGCACAGGCCCCGAGGCGCTGACTCCAGCTTCAGCTCCAGCTCCTGGGCGGGCTCCTGACTGCTGCTGCTGATGCTGTGGCTCCTTCATCATCTGCTGCTGGTGCTGGTGCTGGTGCTGCTCCTTGTCTGGCTGCTCGTTTCAGCTTTTATTTTTTTTCCGCCTCTGCTGCCGCTGCTGATGTTGTTCTTGTTCTTGTTTTTTGGTATTTTGTTCTGCTCGAGTTTTTACCGCCAACACAAGATTTAATTAAACCAAAGACTTGATTTATGAACGAAAGGATTCGATGTCCGGGGCAGCCATATTCAGCCCTTGGGTTTCTGGGGTTCGGGTTCGTGCTTGGGTTGAAAAATGTCGAGCAAATGGGGCGCACAGACGGAGGCCGAGGGCACGGCTGCTGAAAAGGAGTTTAGCCGGCCAAGGAATAAGCACGGAAGTCGCAGCAAGTCTCTCTCTTTCCCTCATATTGTTTTTGTAATAATGATTTGGCGTGCAGAATGGCGGAGTGGGTAGGGCAAGAGGAAGAGGGAAAGCACAGCAGCTGAACGGGCCGTTAAAAGCGTTCACAGCATTATACCATACAACATATAAAGAATTGTTTTCCATCCAGCACAATCCCAACGCCCAACACCCAACTCCCAACCCCCGACCACCGAACCGATCCCATCTCCATCGCTGGCAATATTTTCTATTGTTTTAACCCTTTTTTTCGGGCGTACACGAGTGCATGGGTGTACGGGTGTACGGAGTATATGGGTGGCCCCGCAATGCCCTGCTTGTTGTATTTTTTATTTTCTGCCGCCGCTGCTCGTGCGGAAGTGGAAGTGGGATTGTGGCCATTGCCTCGGGAATCGATTTAAAACAAGAACGACAACAACAGCGCAACAAATACTTTATTCAATTGAATTTACGCTGCAGAAATTTGTGAAAGCTCAGACTTAAAGCAGTCCAGGGGAAATCTGGTGGAAAGCCAGCGATGGCCATCGAAGATGAAGATCCAATTTGAGAGCCACTGAAGAACGAAATTAACTTCAATTTGTAAACTTATATTAAACGAGAAGGGACGTGTGAGACGCTTCTTACGCGTCACAACTCTTATACCCGGTACTCAGTACTACATCTGCAACTTAGCGGTTATTTGTCAAATTTTACATTTTTTCTTCATCTGTCATCTACATCAACAACACTACTCACTCCAACACGCTCCTTTAGCTCGCCACCCTCCCCTATAGACACACACTGCAGAGTCGCGGCAGAGTCAGCGGCAGAGGAAGCGGCAGAGGCAGCGGCAGAGGCAGAGGCAGTGACGTGTCAGGGGCCAGGCCATAAACAGCGCGAAGCAGAGTGTTAATGCTGCGGGACGGGGTGGGTTTGGCTACTGCAAATTAATTTCTTCATTGTAGCTATAATAATGATCCAATCGTATCCCAATTTGGTGATCTGATAGATATGGTCATTCCCTACGGAATGGCGTTTTTTAGTTTTCTGTTATCTTCAAAATTGTAGATTTGGGAGGTTTTCGCCCTTTTGCGGAGGCGGAAGGGGCGTGGCTCATTTTGAAATACACTTGTAACAGTGTGAGCATACAGAAGTCTGTATGCAAAATTTGGTGGCTCTAGCTCTTATAGTCTCTGAGTACTAGGCGCTCATCAGGACGGACAGACGGACAGACGGACAGACAGACAGACAGACAGAGACTCGGCTATTGATGCTGATCAAGAATATATATCCTTTATGGGGTCGGAAACGTTTCCTTCTGTGCGTTACATACAACCGTTATGTGCACAAATACAATATACCCTATTTACTCTTCGAGTACCGGGTATAAAAAATATACAGCTTCATGGCTGAAAAAAAACGATTAAATACATTTTATGTTGATATAAAATTTTATTAGTAGAAAACAATTAAGAGAGAACAGAAATTAAGTTCATTTACATATGTAGTACTTCAATCAAGACTTTTTTATCGTTTTTTGTTGTTGTTGACAAATACGAAAAAGCATGCCCTTTCCTGCCCAAAAAAATCTGAGTAACTCTTCTGGAAAAAGCGTAATTTTCTGATTTATTTATTTTCGGCCCGGCAAACCAAACAAGCCGGGCCTATACAAAAATTAAAATGAGGTCATAATCCACATTCAATCAAACAAATCAACGCGCGATCACGCACAACCAACCGACTATACTAGGAATCCGAAAACCTTCCATTTTACTAATTCAGGGCTTGAACCTGTTGGGAATTATTTATTTGAAAAAGAGGAGGAAGCTTAAAAAAGAAGGCAATGTCGGGCTTGCCGGAAGAGAGAGAGAGACGGATATAGAGATTGTAGCTGAAGTGCAAATTTATTTATCCATTCTGTATACATACACACACACATTTTCACATCTGCACAACTTCTCACACCACACACGCTCTTTTAGCAGCCAATCCTCCTCAGAGCCGAAAATTGCACGAGGCAGAGTGAGAGGGAATGAGCAAGCTTTGTTTTGGGTTGCCGCAGGGTGTGGGGGGTAGGCACTTCAAATTAGTTTTGTCACTCTGCCAATAATATTGATCCAATCTGTCTCTGATTCTGAGATCTGATCCTCTACGGAACTGCGATTATTCAAAATGTTGACCCATGTGGGTCAGAAGGGGGCGGCACTAATTTTCTAAATACTTACATACACTTGTATGTGTGTGTGACATCCACAGCAGTCTGGATGCAAAGCGTACTTACGGAGCCTTAGAATTCCCAACTGTTTATTTCAGATAAACAGAGTGCAGATGCAAAGGAAATACAAATAAATACATTTAAAGAAACGATTTCTGTACGCACGGTTCTTATCCGTAGTTTTTCGCAGTGCCTGCGGATTCTTGGGTTGCTGCCCACAGGAAATAATATTCAGAAAAATAGCTTCGAAAGAAGCTGAGTGTGATCGGACTTTGAACACGCACGAACATGTTTATTAATTTTTAATTTTTGCCTCAAAACGTGGTCAAATTCTCCATGCCACGTTGCTCACAGCTGAGAATAAGCTTATACAACGCTTTTTCTGCGGTCATTTCGCCGCCGGCTGTGGTGGAATGGGCTGAGGCGTTGCATGTTTGCGTCTCATGTCCTCCGGTCCCAGGTTCGATTCCTGGTGAAGGCTGCGTATATTCAAATAGTTCGGGGGGGCCAGCATGGAAGAAGAGACGATTGACACTAAGTAACAATAAAATGCAGCAGACAAAAAAATAGAAAAAAAATCAAATAAAATGTAAAAAAAATAGTAAAACTAAAAAAGAAAAAAAAAATTTTTTGTTTTCTTTTTCAAGAATATTCTAACAATAGTTATTTATTATTTCGGATAATTCTCATCATTATTTTAGTGCACATATGTACATAGGCATAAAGAAGACTTCAAAAGGTAACTTGAGTAGATATTATTACAAAATGCTACTCGAAAAAGCATCGCACATGAGTTTTAGGTTGTATTTTACTTGAAGTTTAATGTTATATTATAAAATACACTTATAAATACGAAAAATGCTTGTCTCCAGGGTAGGAAAGAAAATGGTGCATAATTAAAAATAAAATGTATTCAAGCCACAGTTCCCTGTCTGATTGTTTGGTGCTACTAACATAAATAAATGTACATATGCACATGGCTATAAGTTTACTGGGGCTTTCTTTTTCTCTCTCCTCATAATTGTATGGCTTTGTAAAAGGGAGAAAGACATATGCACATACATAATTCATTGCGTTTACTCTTAAGATTGCACTGACCCCAGCCATGACAAGTGGGCTCCTGCATAGGTGGGTGGATAAGCTGGGAGTTGTGATGGACCATGGCAGCGGGGGATGGGGGTAGGTCGACGGGGCTGACTTGTTGACCAATTGTGTGAATTATGTGCCAAGTGGCTGTCTGGCATATCAAACAAATCGTTCTGCCATCCCAAATTCGAGTTCCGAGTACAAATCGAGGCGCCAATCGCGGCCGGCAATTGAAGAAAATTAATCAAAGCGGCAAGGGCTCCCCGAAGGTGGACGAAGGCCTGCCGCAGTGGCCAGGGGGGAGCTAAAATGATTTATGTGCGAGCAAATAATTTGGACATAAAGGTAACAAATACTTTGATAATCATAAATCACAACAACACCGCTAGGCATTCATCTCACCATTCCCCCTCTGCCACTGGCACACACACACGCACAGACCGCACATTGGAGCGTAAGAAAGATAAATGATATTAAATATAGTAGCTGGAGACGCCTGTCCCCCACCGGTCCAGGCTCTGCCCTGCGAAGTAGTTGACCGGACTAATGTGTGAAACATTTCATTTCGTTGCCAGGAGTACAAACAAATTGCCTATTGAATGATTAAAGGCCCACAACGAAGGCGGTGATGGCAGCGACACTGGCAACCGATGGGCGAGAGATGGGTTTGATGTGGCCCAAAGATGGTCCAACCGGCAACTGAAAGTGAAACCATCGTGTCACGCAATCTCAGGAAATCTGTAATACTGAAGAACTGAAGAAGAAGGCTGAAGGCTGACATGTCTGGGTAGCTTGACACGTTACTTTCTGCGCGATTATATAGCTAAGTCGAAAAAAATAAAGAAAATGAAAGGACTTACATACCTCAGAAATAAATGATAAACAGGGATCATGGGTACTACGTATATTATTGTAAAAACTCCCTGCCATGTACATATGTTTTCACTTAATCTAAATCGAAAGACAATCACGAGTCAAACTCCATGCCGCAGATTCGCCTCAACTGTCGTGTCACGAGCACAACCCATGGGTCCATCCTCGATTGTGAACAGGACTTGTCCTCTATCGCCTTTCATTTTGGGATTCGCGTGCGCACATCATAAATCATCGAGACTGGCCCTAGCCTGGCCTGGCCTAGCCTGGCCTCAGAACATATGAATTAGAAATTGTTACGCAGCCCTCAGACATGGCCAAGAGAGTGGAGAGTGGTGGGGCAGGGGCAGTTGTTGGGCAGGGTTTCGGGGCCCTGAGATGCCTGTCAACGGCATTGTCGCTGCCAGGACGTGTTGACGTGCATGAAATTCTTACGGTAAAGGATTTCATTTCATTTCATTCGTCTTTCGTTTCATTTGACTCTCGCTCGCCTGCCGCACGACTGAATCCAAGGCCAAAAGGAAAGGATTGCCAGCCCCAGCCCCAGTCCCATTCCCATTCCCAGTCCCACACAGCTGCATTGACTCACGTATATATTTTATCTATAATTTTCACAACAATTTTCGGCGCACACGAACCTTTTGGGGATAAGAACTTGCCACAGTACTCCAAGCCCCAACCCCAGTTCCATTCCTTGATTTTTAATTTCCACCCCACTCTCCTTTGAGGCCTGTTTATTAGTCTGCGTTTGGCGGCTGCTCCTTGGCCATAAATCCTGCAACGTGTCTTGCATTCAATTTCTCGTTTCAGTCTCCTCTCAACATTGTTTCTTTTCCTCTCTCCTTTCGTTTGTTTTAATATCAAAGATTACGCGGGGCTTTAAGTCCTCTACGAGAGTCGCTTGGTTTGGCCTTGTCTTTGGCCTTTACACGCCAAGTTGTACCAAAATCAAGGCAAAATATGGTCCTCCATAAAAGCTCGAGTCTGTTATGAATGAATACAAGGCAGCAGCATTGGCGAATTTCTTTTTTATTGTGTTTCTGTGCGTGTTGTTGTATTTTCAATTTTCCCCAGCAATTTTTTCAAACATTTGTGGAATTGTCTGGATGTTGGGGCGTTTGGCTGGCAAACAGCTTAATGGCTCCTGTACTGAAAGAAAATGAATAAAACTTCATAAAGCAGCAAAACAAAGCCAGAATTGATATACGTACATAGTTTGATAGATATTATTGCACACGCAGGCGACTTTCACATTTGTTAAGCAAAAGCTGCACCTCAAATTCCAGCGAAAGCTTCAGGCATAAACCAATTTGGTGTAAGTAGATATCGCATATCTGGAAGCCATATACAAATATATATCCTAAATTTTCTGCATGTCTCGTAGTTTTAGCCAGTTGAAAGGTCTTCAAAGAGCAGCGGTAGCAAAATTAAATGGCCACAACATAAACAGAATGGCATGCATTAGGTGTAATATTCTGCGTTTAACAGCAAATATTTAAGTATCAGTTAAAAGTCGTTTAATTTAAGTATCAATCGAGGAGGTAAAATATGAACAATACAGTGGGAGACGGAGTGAACAGCGTACCTACTCGTTCCTCAGTCCAAAGTTCGTTTTCCTCTTTAAAAACGCGGTGGAACAGGGCGGCGTCGATGACCTCGGCGAACTCTTCGATGTTGTCAATTTGGCGATACTGGTCCTGATCCTATCGAGCAAATCCCTGTAAGCATCGAAGAGGAGCAATCCGCTGACACGGCGTGTCAGTTCAATGAGTCCAGTGACGGTGGCGACGAGCAGCCTCCCGACGAGAGCGAGTACGATGAGGCGCTCACCGAGAGTGGTGGCAATCTGGTGGCCCTCAAGCCGGAGATATACTCGCTATGCTCTGGACGACTGTACAATTACTTCACTACCAAGCTGGCAAGGGGCGAGAAGAACGATGATCCAGGCCATCGATTGGTAAGCCATGAGATGCTGACTAATAAGCCAAGGCGCGTCAGAACAGCTACTTCGGCCTGCGCGAACTACTCATCACGCTCTAGAGAAGGCCTCCGAATCGTTCGGATTGATTTTCGTCTGTGTACTGGAGAGATTTGAAGATAACGAAATCCAATGCTGTAAGCTTTATGAAGCCAATCGGCAACGACTGCACAGAGAACTCCCACACTGGCGCCAGCTCGAGGCCAGAGGACTGGTCCCGCCGACAAGTGCCGCTGCGTAGGTCTGCCTAGGCCTGTAGGTTTAAGAAATTCACCGCCACAATTGCCATAAGAGTTCCCCAACATCATGGAAGTACTCGCCGCGAGTCAACGATCGCGTCTTTCCAGTTAGTTGATTGCGTCTCCGTCGCCACAAATGCAGAATGGATCCATTTGCATGCCGTCTCTTGACCACTTGGCTATTTCCCGAGCACAATAAGCTTTGGCATGGAGAACGAACATTCACGCCTTTCACTCCGTCCTGATCTTTCAACTATTGGTGGCTACAACTTCTGGCACTGTCGAGTTTTTTTGCAATTTATTCGGGAGTATCAGAAATGCTTTTGGTTTTGATTTAGAGGTGGAAGCTTTAGATAAGCCTCTTGCGATAGTATGCATATTCACTCGATAGTTCAGATATCGAAGCGATAGCCGAATGCAATATTTAAATTAGTGTCATTAAAAAGCTGAAATGTATGGAATTTCTTCTTCTTCGGCATATCGCAGTGTATATATTTATGTATGTTAAATTTACGTTAATATATTAACAAATAAAGGAAAAATAAATCAAGTTCTTTTACAACGGAAAAGTCTTCAAAAGGTCATGTCTAAAATATGTATATAAAAAAATATTCATAAATATATAAATGTCCCGTACCTATCAGCACCCATTCTGCCCGGCCTCCGACCAGCCGCTAAAACACAAAATTAAAATCGAAGCAACGAATTTTCATTATTGCGCAGTTCAGCAGAGCAACCAATCCACATACACGCACGTGTGTACAAATGTCCAAGCGCTAAAAAGCAACAACGCTTGCACCAATTTATTTTTTTTTATTGCACGAACACTTTCAGCTGCACCAGCTGTGTGGGGTACTCTCAACGCAAAGCCAACTGAGAACGTGCGCTTGCATGAACTGAAACTTATGCATTCATGTTATTGAATGGATATTGCTGAAACCGTGAGCAGTTCATTTCTAGACTTATTATTGGGATTCCATTAAATGAAAATGATTTCGTATGCTCATTTATACTTGTTTTTCTACAAAATAGCTTTATTTTGCGCCATTTTGGCATTCCAGTAAAACCGATATCGTTAACCTATCGATAGCACAGTTTTAACATTCCCTGAAACTGTGGCGAGCCGCTTCGTTGGCTGCAAAGTGAAAAGAATTTTCATACCTTGTGTTCTTTTTCTTGAATTAACTGATACTCAACGATCAACGCAGTAATGTCGGACCATCCACCTGAACGTACTTGGGCTGAAGTGCTGAAGGAGGGCCTTGCAACACAATATGCTTCTGCCACGGCTTACTTGGCTCAGGCGTCTGAGCCGGAGGCAGGTCAGCAGGAGTCACGTGCCTCTTCTGAGTGGATCGGCGACTCAACGATGGAGCAAGCTGTGATGCCCAACCGCAACGGGGCACAGCCATCACCATCGTCGGACATTGGAGAATCTCCAGTAAGTGGCGTAGAGAGAATCCTATTCGACACACCGCAAGACGACAGTGAAATTCATTCGCTACTGGACGAGCCAAATGTGCTGCACGAGCTTGTGCAGCACACACCCATTCTACAGCTGCACGAGTTGGAGCCTCTCCGAAATATTTTCCCTAGCATAAACAACGTCACGCTGACGCAATGGCAACTGGACGCTTGGCGCATGCCCATGCCTGCCACTGAGCTGATTACGTTGCCACCACCGGGCTCAACTGTGCAACATGGGACTTGCTCCTACTGCTTGAAACCACTGCTCCTGCAGGTTCCACAGCAACCTTGCTTATTGTTTCCGGAGCCATGCTGCGCCGTGCGACTCTGCTGCTCGCCAGAAAATCCGTCGAATGGCAGCCAGGACAGTGTCGGCTCCAATGGTAAGTAGATTAAACTTAGATGGTGGCTTCTTCATCCTCTCCCCTTACAGTGCGTCCGACAAATCATGGCGGTGAAACCGGTGGCCCACAACCACAAACCTCAGTGGGACCGATACCTGCCGCAAACGTGCAAGCGGTGGCTCCGATTGGTGCCCGTTCGTCTTCGGGCCCAGCTCCAGGCGGGCAGTGGCCGCACATCGCTGAGAGCGGCTGGCACCGCGCTCGTGCACCCACCAGTGCGCCGAGACAAGTCGCCATCGTGCAGCCGATGGCTTCGATCGGTGGCTGCCCATGGTCGGGCCCAGTTCCAATCGCCAGCCAGCTCTCGTTGTCCCAGCGAGCCCGCCGACGAATGGGCCAGAATCCGTTTCTCGCAGGTCACCACGACTACAACACCCCAATGCCAATGCTCGACCCTAACGCAGACTTTCGCCGTTGCGACTACTTTTTGGGTGAGTGTCTGACGCACCTTATCAAAAGTGCAAGTCAACTAAATACATACATATATGATGCATGGAATTATCCATGTTTGGAGGAATGTCCTCTTTCCCATGGTGGCCCTGGAGAGGTGCACCGTTCCAACTAATTCATAAATAACTAGAACTACACCTGCCCCTGCTTGTGATTGTCTTTGCCAATACCGACTTCTACGAGTATATGCGTGTTATTTTACATCACTTGCTAATCCAAAAACTACTTTTCTTGCCCACAGCCGGAGACGCCAATGACGAATCCAACTCCAGCCAGTTGACGGTGACCAATGGGGGAACCGGAGATGGTTACATTGTCCGCCTAAACAATGAAAATTTGTAATCAGTTCTTATTGATTCTTAGTTTGCTAGTTTTTAAATCTATTTTTAGCTGCTGCTGCTCACAGGTCAAAATTATATCAATGAGAGAGACTTGAATTCAAGTCTTAAATCAAATTTTAACAACAATTAATATTGATATTTTTTAAACTATAGAAGAGATCTATAGAGAGAAATGTTGATCACAGCACTTACCTGAATTAATGTTCCTTAAACAGAAAGAATCAAGCACAGAATCACTTGAACAGAAACGAAATGTAATCTAATTGTAACGATTAGTTTAAAAATTGCCATTTTGGTATCCACCTAATAACAGCCTGGTGATAAATGTTCAAACAAATCTATTATATAGATAATAAAATGCATAGACTCTGTATAAAATGATAATATATTTGTATTTGGCTTAAACGAGACGATTTGTAAGAATACAAATATGTATGTACTATTTTCGTTCTAAAGGAAACATAAACCATTGAGTAATGGAATGTCTACATGTAATCCTGCCCAGACCAAATATATTTGTACATAAATATTACAAAAATGTATCATGACATTTCATGGTTATTTTTACAATATACTCATAAGTATGTATACTAATTGCCATAGTCGTTGTGGTATTTACTTGTGACTGAATAAGAAGAAATAAGTAGATGTCCGTCAAGGGCAGACGGAATACAAATCGAAAAGGAGACAAGAGAGCTTCGCTCCATTACAACTAATACATCCATACAAATATGTGTGCTTAGGCGGGAGCATATGCAAAAGGAAAAGAAGAGAGGACACAGTGAGTTCTGAATATAACAGACTGATTAGGAATCGCAATATACGTTTGCCAAGTATTCAATTAAATTGTCTTAAAGTTTGATAATATGAGAAACATCTAATAATCTTCGTAATCTACTCACACATATATTTATGTACATTTGTACATACATATAACTAATATAGGTCTTGTACCAACGGTACTACTGTCTCAAACACAACTAACCAAATCACAATCTTTGTTATCAATGCCATCAGAAATCCTATAAACATAGCTACATCCGGTAAACTTATCGACAGAAAATAGTTCCTAAAATTAAATCACAAGGAGCGTGTAAGCATAAAGGAAGTAAAAATAATAGAAATAATAATATTCACTTAAATCGCGCTATAAATAATTCTAAGTAAGCGAAGAAGAACCCCAAATGTGAAAATTGTTAGAAATGAATTCTTAACTCCCAGAAAAGATAAAAAAGATGTCTCTTAGCAAGTTTGCAGCCGTAAAGGAAACCAACTTTGACGATTCAAGCTCTAATAGCTGTGAGCATTGGTCAACATGGGGCCCCAACCACCCACGATTTACGAATGGATAGATCAGCAATTGCTCTATATCATTATTAAATATTTATGTAGTTGATCTGTACATAAATAGGTATCAACTTTTAAAACCCTGTCTTGTTTTGAGTCTGCAAGTAAATTTATTAGTTCTTGTGACAAGCGACAGGGTAAAGGTCAAGGCCAAGTGATTATAATGCCTTTAATAAATAGTAACTGTGATGGTTTCATATCAATTTGAATATCTTAAACGATATTATTGAATATCCCTCTTGAATGTAGATAGTTAAGTCTATACATATATGTATAAATATATAAATTTATGTTTGAAGCAAGGAAAGTAGTTTATTTTAATTTTTGCCATTTGTATAAGTACTTTTCGTGGTAGAAGCCTCCAATTTTTGAGCAAGGCTCATCAATCTTTTAGATTTTCGGCAATCTCCCTCCAGCTGTCCTCTAGCTACCCAAACAAATAAGAAGCTAGTTATGCATTGTAGGCATTTCAGATAATCCTCCGACTTCCGACTGCCACAACGCGGGCATTTGATTAGTCAACAGGCGACTGTCCCTCCGGCTCTGCAATGCCAAATGAAAACTGCTAAACTCCAAAAGCTATCCAATCAATACGGAAAAATCTTGAGAGCAAACTCAGCGCCAAATGAATTATTTATTTGGATTTATTTGAGGCCAAGTAAAACAAATGACCCACGACAACAACAATCGCCGGCCGCCTACCAGAAACATAAGAGTGGAAAGCCCTCCTCCTGCCACCCCTGCTACTTCTCCTCCAACTCCTATCCACCCACATATACGCTTACACAGAAAAATAATCGAGGAAAAAAGAAGAACACGGGAAAAGAAACCGGACGGAGAGTGGAGAGCTGACAACAAAGCGAAAGTGGCATAAATAAATAAAGAGCAAAACACAAAGCATATTAGGCTAAGCTACTTGCGATTTCCGTTGCACGTCCGTCCTGCTATAAAAATGCGGAAGCTGATTAGCCAGCTCGCGCCCAGAACCACCCACAAAAACCACCTCCAACCCCAACCCAAAACCCCAACCCCAACACCATAGCCAAGAAAAAATGAACTCCGTGGCAATATTGGATAGACGGCGGCGAACGAACCATTCACCAGACCCTTGGACCCCAGATCCGGGGTGGTTGGATTTTATGAGGCACGAAAATTTACAACGCCTCTGGGGTTGTCTTCAGACCCAAAACCAAGACCAAGATGAGGACCAGCACACAAGAAAACCAACAAAATAAAAAGCGAAGACTGTATAAAAAAAAGACGAAAAGAAAGAAGTTGCCAAGTCTCATAATCGAAATTGGTCACAGGTGGCCCGAGTCGGTCGAGAAGTTGACCAATACCCGGGCAAGCCCCAGGCCGGTAATGGGGCAGGAACTGGGCTTATTGAAATTAAATGTGCTGGCCAGCAGATAATACCCATTTAAGGCGTGTTTAGTTAACTGGAGTTTGATTTGGGTAACCCCTCGCTGTGCGTCCATCCTGTCCCATCGGAGGTAATTTATTGTGAAACTGAAGCGATTCTCAGGACATTCGATTAGAGATTGGCGTATGAGCGATAACAAAGGTTAAGGCTTCAATCAAAATGCCCACTCCCTGAAGTAACTGCTACTGGCCACGTAAATTAAGAAAAATTACCAAAAAATGGACAGACATCTCTCTCCTCTGTCCTGGCCTGACGAATGTGTCAACTCAAAAGACAACATGACTTCGCTGTTGGGCTTCTGTGTTCCTTTTGGACTAAATTTTTAATCAAATCAAAGGACAGAAATCATTAATTTTGCTTCAGCAAGACACTTGGATCATTTCTCAAAAAAAAGAAGAGAATAAATAAAGCAAGCAAGAAGAAACGAACCAAAAAAAAAATCCAATTTGCATGCATAAAATCTTAAAGTATTTATTGAGGCCGTGGTGGATTCTTTTCATTGGGAATTGAAGTATATTTCCCACTTTAAAGAACTGAAACCCATTATCCGAAAGACTGCAGAATATCCCGAACAAACTAATGCCGGAAAAACTTCTTGGAGGCTGAAATTCCCTCTCTAGATGGAACATAGTCATCCATCCATCATGAGCAGATAATCTGTGACAGCTGACTCATCCCGTACGGTAGTGATCCTGGCAGGGACCAGTGCTCCAGTTCTGCAGAGTCATCTATCACAGCGAGCTGATCTTTAATTATTTGAACGATTGAATTGACACTTGTAATAGTTTTTGCACTCTTCGCCCCAAGCTCCCACATCATTTTGGAGCTGGAAACATGTGTCCCTGACACAACATGGAGCTGCATGGAGTAGACCAGTAGCCCTGCCCCACGCCGAGGGCTAGTTGCGATGGACGGGGATGCTGACGAGCGGACATTGATAAATCACATATGGATGTGAGCTTGAGGTTGGGGCATGGACATGGGCCTGGTCATGGGTGCCATAGCTACATATTCATACGGACATATGTACATACGTATACGTTCCGCTGTTGTGTTATTTCTTTCCACTTTTTCTGTTGTTGTGTCCAGTGCGCTTTGCGGGAGGGGGTTTTTTGCGAAAACGCGACGTTGCAAACAAACCGGGAACTGGGAACCGGGACCGGGAACCAACCAGTCAACCAGCCCCGCCATACACCGGCCCAAAGTGCACACGCTTTTCTGCAGCGACATCAAATTACGAACTCATTATTGTTAGCGACGACAATGGGGTACCAGGGTTTTCTGGGATACATGTACCTCTGCCTCTGCCTATGCCTCTGCCTCTCTCTCTCCCTCACCCTCTTCCTATTGCTTCTCCTGTAGCTGGAGAGGAGCTCGGTTTCTGGGAGTTGGACTGGGATCCTCCTGGTTTCTGTTGGTGTTTGCATTTACCGAAAAATACTTGAATGAAAGCAGTAGGGAGCCGGGAACCGGGAACCGGGAACCCAATCCCAATCCCAATCCCAATCCCATTCCCTAGTCTGAGTCCATGGGATGAGGGTATTTGTTGACGTTGATAGCGAGCTATGCGCGAATGAGCTGGTATTTTTTGCTCTCTCTCTCTCTCTGTGCCCCCTCCCTCTATTTCTCTATTTCTCTCGCTGTGTAAGCGAGGCAAACGACACCGAGAAACGAAAACCCACATCAAACTGACCAAAATGCATGGAATGCCTATGAAAATTGTAAAGCGTTGTTGCATTGTTGGCAGCGACGTATAGAGTCCCGTACGTTCCGGTATTCGACTGCACCCAAAGAGCACCCACACCCACACCCACCCCACGCAATGCTCACACCCTTGGAGGAGCTCCACCCACACGATGACCCCTAGCGCTCATTAAATGACACTCACAGGGAAGAAGGCGAACAGAAATTGCATGCTATAATGCACACAGGGCATCAAGCTGCGAGGCCTGCATTCTGCAGAGGCAGTGGCATATCGCAAGAGGCGTGGCATTGCATAATTTTAGTTTTTCCATTGGAGGCGCTAAAAAGCCAGAGAGGCTACCCGTGGCTCCCACCGTTTGCTCCACCCACGCCACGCCACGCCACTCCACTCCGCTCACTCGCTCGTTCATCAACATATTTGCCCTGTTTCTGTTGTCACACGCAGAGCCAAGGGGGGCTCACGATTGGGGTAGGTGGCAGCTTTGTTTTACCCTCCTCCCTAAAAGCCACGCCTCCCCCCTGCACCCACTGTCTATAAGTTTTTGTGCTGTTTCGACAGCATCGTGTAGTTTATGGCATAAAATGTGCCGGCCGTAACATTTAATGGAACTTAAATATTTAAGTAAATACAAATACATAAATACTTGTGGGTAGGCTATGTTTAAATAATTGTTTATTATGTAGATCTTTAATATTTAATGGTTGTTTAATGTGTAACTCTGCCCAAACAACGGATTGACGAGAGCTCTCGGACCGGCGTCCGCTGTGTTCTGCTCTCCGTTTGAGTAGTTCTAGGAGTGCATCAATTCCATTCTGATGGATTAATCATGGAATGGATTACAGCTTAGTAATATTTCCGCCAAGCGAAACTGCGTTCCGTTCATTGTGATAGTGGGTATCATCCGCCTCCCCCCTAGTTAGGGTATTTCGCTCAGCGACCATAACTCGATTGTACTTTTACCTTATACCCGTTATAGTTTTTGTTTTTATCATGAGCGTGCGGGGTCGAGCAACAGAATGTGGGTAGAAAAGGGACGGAAAGCGGGGCAGGAGAGCATGAGGGAGTTTTCGTCTAACGTATTTCGTTTTCGTATTTGCGAAAAACCGTGAAAATTACATGCCGCTGACGCAGCGGCGCCGTCACTCATGACCTGCCTTTCCATGTCCTCCCACACCGACTCCACACCATTTGGGTGCACTTTTATTTTTCCCCGAATTTTCAGGAGGAAGCCGTGTGTTTTATTCTCTCTCTCTCTCTCTCTCCCTTTCTCTCTCCATATCTTCCCATCTCACTCTGCTGATACGGCACGAAGTTGTCGCTGACCGCAACATCGCATGTTGTAGGTGCGCCAATGACGCTGATTTTGTTCCTGCGCTCGCTGCTGGGGCTACACATTATTAACAGTTCCTGTGACAAAGCCCCACTGAAGTGGGGCTACAGCTTCAGCTACGGCTGCGGCTCGGCTCGGGTACAGCAATGGGGTGGCGCGGGGGGTCGCGCGGGTCGCATGGTCGCTGGTCGCGGGTGGTCGGGGCACGCCACCTGTCATGTTGCAGGCAAACGGGGCGACGCTGTCGTTTCGATGTCCTTTGCCGGCCGTTCGCTGTCCAACAAAATGTTTTGTGGTTCCCGTTGCCGTTACGAAGTTTGTGACGCCGCCGGCTGGTTGTTGTTTATTCTGGCTTCTAGAAAACTGCGACACTGACATCACCCACTCATTCTACATACAAATTTCTCCTTTATTACGAGCACGAGTATGGTGGGTGTGTGTGTGTGTGTGTGTAAGTGTGTGTGTTGGCGTTTAAGTGAAATTGAGAAAATCTCATGTGTTTTCACTGGCTCTCTTTGTTGTTGTTTTCAGGCGGTGTTCGGAAGTGCCCTTTAAGTGTGTGCGTGGAACCGCAGTTTTCTGGTCAGTTCTCGCCTGAAAGTCAAGAAATTGGTCAGTCCCCACCAATCCGCCAGGATTAACAATGCACAGGTGAATGTTTGCCAGCAATCGCTGGACAGGATGGCGCTCAACCAATATTGATATTGGATATTCGGATACTGTTTACCCTCTTAATTTTTTACTAGTTCTTTTGCCTGTCCATTTTCATCTGTGCAAATTGTTATTTAATTTGCACCTTAAAAACCTGTTTAAACATTCAAATACTATAGGAAGTAGCACACTCTCGCGCACTTTTCAATGTGCAACATCAATTGCCACCTACAAAGCACATGCCTTGCCCCAAAACTGTGAACACCCAATACCATTTGCATTTGCACTTCGATTTCAATTTCCATTCCACCTTGCGACATTTCTATTACATTCCCCGCAGCATCCCCAAACTGTGGAATGCGGTAATTACGGACCAGGCAGCAATTTATTAATAATAAGCAGTGCAATTAGCCCTGCAAGTGATTTCATAGCGAGGCGGCGGCGGCCTCTGAAGGAGCTCTCTCTATCTCTGAGAGGTGTTTGGGGAATATGTCAAGCCCCGTCCATGCATAAATGTACATACATACATGTGCATATGTATGTATGTAAATATGTGTGCATGTACATCCTTTGGTGTTTGTCGTTTGTGTTTTTGCGTGTGTGTGTGTGTTGCGTGTGACAGAGGCGTCATAATAAAGACACCTACCCATCCACCCAGAGATCCAAGCAATTTGCAGTAAACTGAAGTCAGACGATGATACTCCTCGTACTGGGGCACATGGCACATGGTGTGGGGGCGGCAAAGACAGTTAAATTTATTGCATGTGTGTGTACGGAAGTGTAAAGTGTGTAGGTGGGTGGACGGGACGGGGCGGGGGTCGGCGTCTCTAATGATGGCATAATTAGCAGCAAACGGTAGATTGGGCTCTGCTCTGCCCTCAAGTGTCTATATGGCTCGCTCTTCCTTCCAAGTTTTTGGCATTTGATAATGACATAAAGTCAAATTACGTGCAGGAGCTAGCGGCAGGCGGCAAGCGGCAGGCGGCAAGCGGCACGTACAACCAGTGGATGGAGGTGGCAAAGGCACGTGGTGCCGGGTGGGGAAACATGTTAATTGAAAGCCCACTTATTGAAATGAAAACGCGATTGAGAGATGCACCAGAGAGTGTGGTTGGCTCTCCATCTCCATTTTGGATACAGTCTCAGGCCGTGTCTGCTCGCGTGTGTGTGTGTGTGTGTGTGTGTGTGTGTGTGTATCTATGTGAGTGGACAATTGTGCACTTGTGTTGCCAGAACGCAACACACAGCCACACTCAGGAGTGGCCATAAAATTTTCTATTTAACGCTTGAGCAACAGTCCCACACAAAGAGGACCCAGGACAGATGCTTTAATTTCGAACCTGTTCAACCTCAAACACGATATGAAAGTTTTTGGTCTGTCCTTTGTTAAAAACAATCTGCCAGAGAGAGACAGAGAGAGAGAGAGAGAGTGGGAGATGGGTGGAAAGGTGGAGAGTCAGTGTCAATGCTGGTTGTCCTGGGCAACAGTTTATTAGGTTGAGTCCTTGCCATTTCTTAAGATTGCCAGTCGCCTGCCGCCTGCCGCCTGCCGCCCACACTTGGCCCGTGTCGCCATCGAATGCCAGTCATCATTTGAGGCAGAAAACGGGTAGCCAGGACAACGTCTCCAGACAGCGACAGCCAACATTTGATGGCAGCACACAATTCTCTGATTTTCTATACGACAGCAAAAAAAAAAAATGTAGAGGAAGAAAAGAAAGAAGAAAAAACTCAAGGAAAATAAGTGAAAGATAAGTAAAAGACCAAAACCCAGCTGGGTCTGTCATGGCCAGTGACCAGCCGGCCCAGGATGATGGGATGACAGCCAGTAGAAGTCGGTGTCAGAAAAGGTGACACGACGAGACAAGGTTGACTTGATGACGAGGGAGAGTGGAGTGGAGTGCAGAGTGGAAAGTGAAGTGAAAGGCCACCAACAGGCAGGCAGTCAGCCAGCCAGCCAGCCACCCACCCCCCAAGTGCCAGGCCTTGGCCTTTCATTTTATGTTATTCATTTTTAATTTCTTTTTCTCCTTTTTTACACACAGTTGCGTCTAAGAGTGTGTGTGCCAGAGGGGATGCATGTGTGTGTGTGTGTGTGTTTTTTGGGCTTGGGTTAAAACTCACATTTGAGTATGTTAATTTTCGTATTTTAACGACAAGGATCGGGTCAGGAGCCCGGCACGGGTCCCAGGATACGTTGACGATTTGTCAGTTCCAAGTCATAAGGCAAAGTTAATTTTCTGCCATTTGTTTCAGATTGGGGCACGGTAGATGAACCTTTTTCTTTACTTACACATGATACTCGTCGCATCCACGTAATTGGATTGAGGGGTGTTTGGTGGTGTCACATGTGGGTCCGGGATTAGTGGAGCAGTTGACAAATGAGTTGCCTGGAATTATCCTCCAGAACAAATATAGAAATTTACATACGAAATTGGTGGTGGGGGCAACAAGTAAAGAGTATTCCTTCGATACTAACTAGAAGTATAATTGGAAGTAAAAAGAATATATATTCAAAATATAACTAGAAAGTTCAAGGAAAACTGAGTTCCCATCCCATCCCAACCATTATTTATTGCGCCTTTCGCAAGAGTTTCGGCCAAGTGGTGACAAAAGGCTTACAAAGTTCCTGAGAAAATAAGAATAAGATAAATAATCTGAGCTGAAGACAAGCGATTACATTAAGACCCAAAGCTCGCAAAGAGATAATCCGTTCTTTTTTTATTTTCGTTGCCGTCTTAGAAGCCATTCGCTAATTGTTTCTATGCTTCATTAGGCGCAGGGGGAGTGGGGGAAAGTGGAGAAAAGAGCGGGTTAAAGGGAATTTACTTTCTTGGATCGCAGCCAAGCTCATTTAATATGAGCTGGGAAAACTCATTCATTATTCCCCGAGACTTAAATAAGCTGCCAGGGCAGCCAGAGCCAGAGCCAGAGCGAGTGCGAGAGCCAAAGCGAATGCCAGATTCCCCGGGAACATACTCGTATCACAAGTTGAAAGTCTTTTGCCTCTCCTCTCCCTCTCCATCACTCTTTCTCTTTCTCGTCCTTTTGGCCGAGAGACCCTTTTCCAGGATTTTTCTGTTGGCTGGTTTACTTTTAGACGCTTTTTTTCGCTTTCAAGTTTGACCATTTATTTAAACTTTTTATTTAGCGAGACTTCTATTTGCGCCAAAGTCTCTACAGCAATAAATTCAATTCTCTTTGGGCTTCCTCCCCCCTTTCGCTCACAACCTCTTGTTAACCCCTTTGATGGGTGCACCGGGTTGGGCAGAAGGTGAATTAATTTTCTTAAAAGCTTTTCTTGGCGGCGCTGATTATCCAAATCCCATTCCCCAATGCCATTCGCTCTTTATGCATCTGTATGAAGGGGATTGGACCCAGTCTACATGTATCAGCATCTGTGGCATTGCTTTCTTTCAAAGATAATGACGGAAAATGTCTCTAACATGGTAAAAATAACTTCAATCGATCGAATTCGAGTACTCTTTCCTGCTGGTTGATCAGTTTGAAATTTGTAATTGAAATTTTTATTAACGAATCTTTGGCACACTACTCGAAGTACCCTTACATATATACAAATTTGATCTCTGACTGTCTCGTGTGAGTGTGTTGCGTGTGAGTGTGTGTGTGTGAGTGTGTGTGTGTCTGAGCTTAAATTTATTTTTAATAAATTTTAAAATATTTGTATTAAGTTTTCTCTTCTTTATACTCGTATATTAGTTGTATGTGTGTATAACTATTCTCTTTTTCTTGCACAAAAAAAAATGTTACATTATATATCTTAAATGTCTATGTCTATATAATTGTTGCAAATATTTCTTTAGACTTGGAGCAATATATGTTTGTTCAATGTACACAGATCTGGTATCTACATATACGTATATGTACAACATAATATGCATACATATGTATGTATGTAGCACTATATATTAGATGTTATTTTCTTTTAAATAATTGCCCCAGCCTTGAACTATTTTTATATATTTTATTGTTATTTTTAGTTTGTATTTTTACGCTAGGGTCATGCTAATTGATTTAAATTCGATATGTGAGCCGCTTAGACTAGGGGTTGACCCAAAAAAAAAAAAAGAACAACACACAAAAAACATTACATAGAGCGAGGGTTGCTCAATGAGTTTGTCGCCGAATATGTGTGGCTTCGATTCTGCTGAGTAACTCTCAATCCCCGCACTGCCTGAACATCTTCTATTAGCTCTCTGTAATACATTGTGAGGGCAATGCGGCATGGAGTGAGTTTGCCAGAGATCTTGCCAGGGGGAGTCACAAGTCCATGGAGCAACCCTCGCCAGCTGCGATATGGCGACTATTCACACAACACCACAACCGCAGTTCGCTCTCTATCTCTATGTCTCTCTCTATAGCTCTCTCTCTCAATCTTTCTCTCCGTTTGATTTGGGTCTGGTCTCCCGTGCATCCTTCGCATCGATCCCATGCTCGCCCTGTCCTTGCGCCGCCAGGCAAGTGCCCAGCAAGGCGGCCGCCAGCCGCTAGTAGGGGCGCCACACATCCGCCGACGGCTTGGGAGTGCGCGTCCGTATGGGGCCGCCCCCACTGGATCCAGAGCCGGAAGCTGAGCCGCTGGCCGATCGAGAGGTGGTGCTGACATCATCCAGATCGATAGTCTCCACGGGCGAGGGCGAGCGGCGCGTGGAGCTGACCGGCGGCGATGAATTCGGATTGGCATTCTCCGCATCCGGTGGATTGTGCGTGATCAGTGTGACACATCGCTTGATCAGATTGACACCGTCATGGTCGCCGCCGCTCATCAGCGAAGTTGCCGAGTCCTGCTGGTGCTGCTGCTGCTGCTGGCTTTGCGACTGAGCCTGAGCCTGAGCCTGGACCTGGGCGGGAGCCGCGCTGGCTGCTGCCGCCGCTGCGGCGCTCCTTAACCATGGCAGATCGCTGTAGCTGCCGTAGAGCTGGGTGTATAGCCACTGGCTGGACTGCGGCAGGAGAGGGCTCTGCAGGAAGAGCTGGGCGGCCAGGGCCGGATTGAAGCTGTGCGAGGGGGCAAAGTGATTACCACCGGCCGCTGCAAAGCCACCAAATAGCTCCGATGGATTCTTGCTGCGTTGGATGAGGGCTGTGAATGCGCCACCCGAGCCGGGCGCTGTATCCGTCAGCGATCCGGCGACTCGTCCACTGACCGCACCCTGATTTCTGGCATCGCCACTTGGCTGTGTGCCGGGCTCCGCTTCCGCCTCTCCATCTGGTTCCGCTTCTGCCTCAGCCTCAGCCTCAGCTTCCGCTTCCTCTTCGTCGTGTGTGAGCGGAGAGCTGATGCTCTTCCGAGGCGAGCCCGTCACCGAAATGCTGTCGCTCTCGAATCCCGCATCGATGTTGCTGCTGTTGTTGTTATTGTCGTGCTGCAGCGAGGTCAGGATCGTGGGTGGAGATCGCGGAGAGCCCAGGGGACAGTGGATGGGTGGCTGGACAAACGCACTCAACGTGCCACTGGTCGTTGTGGTGGGTGATCCCTCCGGACTGGTGGTACTGTGTGCGGCACCCACTGTTGCCAATTGCTGCTGCTGCTGCTGTTGGTGCTGCTGCTGCTGCTGAGCGTCTGCTGGAGGGAATGGAAATAGTGAGATTGATGTATATTAAATGGCGTATTTTTCACAGCACTCACCGCTCAATCCTCTCAAGCCGCTGGCTGCCGGAAATGCCGCATGATGGCCAAAGAATGGGCCTGCTGGAAAACCCGCCGAACGTCCACCCAAGGCCATGTGCGCACGCCAATCGGGCGCATGCAGATGACTGTGCATCCCCACCAAATGGTGTGCGAAGCCTGGAATGGGAAAACGACCACATTGAGATTAAATCAATTAAGCAATGGAATTGTAGGGCATTCGAAAGATCTGATCCATAAAATTGATCAAAGTCCTATTCCCATAAGAACTGGAGATAACCGCAGTTATCTCAACTCAACTTAATGGGTTCAACCATTTAAAAAAAAACCCTCTATATCTTCTCAAATACCTAACCAACTTCGATGGAATAATCGTTAGTCTAAAGATTCATAAATTTGTAATTAAACAATAATGTTTGCGCTATCTTGGCAGCATATTTAAATATATTAATTTACTTTCAAGACGAATATCTTCAAGTGCCACATTTCAGATTGCCGTCGTTGACTAACGTTGAATTTTTGCGAATTGGATCGCGGAAAGCATTTGAAGGACTTAAAAAAAGTGTAAATTCAAGGCTACATCAGTTCCTGCCTAAAAGCCGCTCGAAATGGCCCAACAAGTCGGACGCAGGCAACTATCCAACCGTCCAACGAACACTTTATCCGGAAAGAAATACAGCGCTCAATGAGTGGCTAGCATTTTAGCATCACTTTGCATATTTGAAGGCCTTTTCAGATCATACATATGTGCACGCCCCCTTGCTGTACCCAACTGGTGCTTGGCTTTAAGCACACTTCAAGGGTATGAATAGGAGCATGAAGGTTATGCCAACTACATAAATCATTCGAGAGACTGCCAAGTGCAATGCCAAGACCAAGACCAAGACCAATAACCAAAATCTCAAAACCAAAAAGAAAAACAAATAAAAAATAGAGAGAAGCAACAACAAAACCAGGACAAGACCCAGACCCAGAAGCAGAAGCAGAAGCAGAGTCTCTCTGCTTGCAAAGCCGTCTCGACCACATATAGCCCACTGTGCAAGACCAAAAATGTTGCCGCACATTTTGGTTGCTGCAAAACAACATTGGCAAAGGCCTCCATGGCGGATGGATCCGGATCCCTCCACCCTCCACCCTCCACTCTGCAATGCTCACAGGCAGCCATTGCTGCTTGCTGCTTGCTGCTTTCTCCTGCTGCTTCTTTGTGTGCATGTATAGGGCTGTGTATTGTGTGTGCGTATGCAAGTATGTTTGTATGTATAGATGAGTGTGTCCAATGGGGAGCGCCACCTGCCGCTGGCCGCCTTCCGTCATGGGAGTCGAGACCAAGACAAACTCCTAAATAAATTCATTAAAATTATCCCCCAAGCAGGGCGCCGTCCCACTCGCTCGCTCTCTCTTTCTCTCTGGAAATGTATTTCCCTATCTCCGTCTCGCCCAAGGCTGGCTGGCTAGCTGGCTGGCTGGCTGTGTCCATGCGGCCGCCATCAAGTGGCAGCCCACATTTGTGGGCAAGTGGAAGGAAGCCAGTGCACTTCTGCCATTGCAGCAGCCTCCTTCTAAGAGGCAGGCTCACACACAAACACAAACACAGGCAGTGGCAGTGGCAGTGGCAGTGGCAGTTTCAGTAGCAAAACGCGACTGTGACGCTGGCTGAGACTGCGGCAGTGGCAGAGGCAGAGCCAAAGACGTTCGAAAGGAAGGGTCTTGGTTTGGGGTAAGGACAAATGCCGAAGCTTAAGAAAACCGTCAAGGCAGCTGACAAAACAGCTCTGAGAATTTCTACTCTCTGAGACGCAGACCGACCACAATACACTCACATGCTTTTGTGCTCTCTCTTCTCTCTTTCTCTTTCTCGGTCTCCGTCTCTATTTCTCTTTCTAAAGGCTAGGTGGCTCTATCGGTGACTCGCTAGCGTTGTCTCGCTTTAACACACTTGAGGCCAAATACTTGGCCAAGTTTTGCCAAAGTTTGCAAACCAAAATTTCACCGAAAATGTGACACCAACGAACCAACCAAACGAACCAAACAGTCAGCTACAGTGGGGGTGCCCAAATAAATAGGGATGTGGGGGGATAGGCTGAGAGCAAAGGCCAGAGCCCCCTCCCTCCCACCACTACTCACGGCCAGTGCAGTGTCTGCTGAGGCAACGTTTGGTAGGGCATCATCATCTTCATCATCGTTTACGCCTGCCGCCCCCAAATGTCTTCAGCAGAGCAGTTTCTTCTGCTGCATTACTTGATTGGCATGGCTGCATTACGATTTCCATTCTTCCATCTATACAATTCCCCACACACACTCACACACACACACACACGAGCGCATATATAGTCATTGATATCTGTACAATAGATGCAAAACTAGGTCAAGACGGTAGTCGATTTATCCCTCTAGCCCTTCTAGCCCTTTGCCACTCTGTGTCAGACGAAAACTTTTATTCAGAGTCAAAACAATACTGTGGAAACGTTTGATGGAACATTCTGCAGTAATGGGTAGACGGAGGGAAGTCGGTGCCAATAAGATTTTTAGCAACTGTTCACTGACTTCGAACATGGTGAACAGGAGAGCAACTCTGTGTAGCACGTGATAAGTCCCACGTTCATACCTGGAACGAGCTGGACAAAAATTCCAAGGAGCGGAAAGCTGGGTAGAAAGTGAGGAGCGACTCGACTCAGTCGAATCCCGCGGTTGGTGCTGCCAAAAAATGCAATGAGATAAATTTTAACTGCAAAGATGATCAAAAGTTGATGCGCTGATTCGAAGTGTGTAAATTAGTTGTAAGCTTGAACCAGTTGAGAATTTCTCGGTGCCGAAGATGCCAGCCAGCTGTGCAAGGTATAACTGATATGAGGTCAGGCCGTCAAGCTTGCAGCACAGCTTCGTCACACACAGCCTACCTTACCTAAAACTAATGGGCCATGTGGCTTTTTCTCGATGTCGTTTCGAAGCAAATTTAATTTAGCGGCAAATCTGCGAGCAAATGTAGGTAAGCAGAATGTACATATGCACCTTTGTATTATTTTTTGGCAAAGCTACAAGTCCCTATTGGGCTTATTCCTTTTTGAAACCAGTTGGGAGCAAGCTAACTTAGCAGGGTACAATGATAAAAAGGTACTTCAGGGGAGCTGGTGTCCACCTTACCTGGCAATTGTAAATTCCTCTTATTGGTGGAGAATAATCGTGCATCTGTTTGTCATAACTACATACATACATACATATGTACATGTGCATGTACCGCATTTATAAATTTATAAATTGTGTAGAATGGGATTTCATGTGAGCGTTACTAACATTTGACCAGTCTTAGGGTCATTCGATTAAGATTACGCTGCTGATAACTCGAATCTTTCTCCGTCCCTAATTATAGTTGGCGTCCAAGTGGCACTGACCATATCATTATGTGCCCTTCTTCCATATGTAAAATACGCAGTATGTATCTATTTATGTAAATATCTCTATGTATTTATTTATGTATAGTGTAGATTCTGCTCGTGTGTGTGTGCCTCTACATACACATGTAGATACATATTTACATATGTTTATAAATATATCCCAGATGGGACACTATTTTATAGTTGGGTTTTAGTTTTGTGTCACACAAAATGGCAGCAGTTACAGCCCACAGAAGTACGACGATCTGGGGCTGTGGGCCCAGGAGTGTCCTGTCCCCTTGTCGCTCCCCTCTCTCCCAGTGCACAGCAGCCATCCCCTACCCTGCTGTCACGCCTCCCTCGCACACAGACAGAGATCTGAGTAGTGCCCGCCCACGATGTCGAGTGCTACTTAAAGTTGGCAGCGGCTCCTCTGGCGACGGCTTCGCAGCAGCAGCAGCGCTCTGGCAGTGTTAGTGGCAGCGCAGCGGCAGACCATTGAGCAAATTGTGTTGCCATATAATATAGCATCATGTCGATTTTGGGTAACCCAAAACTATGTACATATACATACATATGTACAGAAGTATGTATGCATGTATGTATGCCACTGCTGTGTGGGCAATGGCCAAGCCCCTGAACACACAGACACAGAGGGCACTAGCAGAGACGCCGACAGTGGGAACACCATAACAAAAACCTAAATATGCGGTCCTGTAAGGGAAACCCTATGTGCGATAAAGGGTTAGCCGCGCTTGGTGTCAGTTTTGGGTTTGCCATTTCTACAGGTTTTTTTTTCCTCTCGTTTTTTCCTCTTTTTTTTTTGGGGTCGGGCTTTCTTCGGCACACCACGTGACGGTATTCGTCGATGCTGCTGCCTCTGCGTGGAGTATATTCCCATTTGGGGCAGGTGCCACCCACTCTCTAGTAACCCTCTCCTACGGCATTTCGATGGCTCTGTGTGTGTGTGTGTGTGTGTGTGTGTGTGTGTGTGTGTGTGTGTGTGTGTGTGTGTCGGAGCATAACGCGGTGCCATTGGTGCGCCACAAAAAGCTTTCATGAGCCCCAACGTCCTATGCTTGTGTTTCTCTTCTCTTCTCTTCTCTTTTTCGTTTGTTCTTTTTTGTTTTGTTTTTTGGGTCCTTGCTTTCGCTTCTTCTTCTTATCCTATTTCTTCACTTCGTTTTTTTTGGGTACCGCAATGTGGGGAGATATTCTGGTTGGTGGGTATGGTCAGGGGGTGGTAACTAGGGGCTTAGAAGCGCCCATTGTTGTAGGAGCGGTGGGTGTAGATATGGAATACCGAAAGTTGAGCCATTTTCCATCTGTAGAAAAGCGTGGGCTAAATTTTGCGCTGGTTCCAATGCGGTTCAGGCCTTATAAAAATATACTTAAAATATATTTAATTTAGGTACATATATTTAATGATAGTACCTCGTAATACGCGGTATTTTCGATGATCCCCAGGCCGATTGTTGGGCAAGGAGATCACGTCACGTCGAATCATGTCTACAACTGCCGCTCAGAATAATAATTTAATTGAATAACAAAAATGAATAATTAATATGAAATATTACAAATTACAATATAACCTCTTTTTTAAGAAAATCCTTTAACGAGTAAAAACAAATCAATTCACGAGAAACTAAAAAGTTAGCTGAAGTCTAAGGCTTAAGAATGTCTTTAAATCAATTCAACAAAATTGTAAAGTAAAATAAATCTTTAGTCAATATCACAACACACCAAAATATAATTCAATAAAATAATTAGAGTCCAATACCAGTGCAAAATCAACATCTTTTCAAATCCCTTCTTGGTACTGTCGGCATCTTTAGCGGTTTGCCGACGGCAAATGCAGCGTTTTCCCTGCCGCCGACGGCATTTCGACGGGGTCCCGTACGGCATGGCGCCCGGCCGAAGAGAGCGAGAGGAAGAGAGCTAGCCAAAGACCCACCCACTACTGCACCCGCCCACACCCGCAATGAAAACGAAAGGCGCGCCCAAAAAGAAACCCAAAGCAAAGGCAAAGGCAAAAACAAAACAAAAGAAAGAAAAAAACTCGACGGCGCGCAACAATTTCTCACCACAAGACGTTGCCTTGGAAAAAAGACAACAACAAAAAAGTTGGTGAGCAGATAAAAAATCAAACCCACTCGGTCTCAAACCGATGCTCTAACTCACCACATGGTCACGGAGCAGGGGACTGTGGGCGTACGGTGTGGGTTGCTACTGTACTTTGCTGCTGCTGCTTGCCAACACCAACAAACCCATTCCTCTGCCCCAACGGATTTGAGCCAGTCCGACGAATCAGGGGAAATCTCCGACGGCAGTACATGGCCCGAAAGTCACTCAAAGCTCGCGACTCACTCAAAGTGCGAGAGCGAGAGCGAGAGAGCGCCTGCGCCCGACACACACAACACACACACATTCGCGCTCGCACGGTAGCCGCGACGCCGGCAGCGGCTGGCTGAGTGGAGAGCGCAGCGAAGGAGTTTCGAGCTCGTTTTCTCTGTTTCTGTTTCGCGGCGGATGCTGCCGCTGCTGCTATTGCTATTTTTTGGCTACCGATATTTTTGGTTACTGTCGGGCGCACTTTGCGGTAAATTCTATTGTTTTTTTCATTTGTTTATTATTCCACGTTCGTTTGTTCCACCGTTGGCTATTTTTTTTTCCCATTTTATTGTGATTAACACATATTTTACAAAGTTGTTGGTTTTGTGCTCTGAGAAATGGTCAGGATTTATTCGATAATGAAGAATAAAGACGGATATGGCATAATGAAAATGTAATTGCTAATAAAGGGCTGACGTTGAGCATAAACGAATTAAGAACAGACACGGAAGAGTGGTATGGAGAATTAAGAGATGATCTTTTGCAGCGACTAAAATATAAAACGAGAATAAATTAAACACTTTGAATGCCAAAAAGAAGGGGATACCAGCAACGTTTCGGACTTATCATGGTGATAGCTGTTGATTTATTGTATACATTTTATAAGTACCAGCAAAACTATTTTTAGTCACTCAAATTTGTAGCGATATAAATTAATAACTGAGAGATCCTGTAACTATGTCTGGATAATGAAAATGATTTCATAAATAAGATCAAACACTATAGAAACCCTTTCCTGAGAAACTATATGTGAGCTTGACACCAGCAGAGGTTAATCACCCATCAGCGCATTCGCAAATATTCCCACATCAGATCACATCTTGGGCACCAAATAATTCAGCAATTTGAAGACATTTCACAAAGTACTCAATAGGCCACCCCTGCTGGCGTGGCAACACTGGAACTAACAGGACGAAAAATTGGGAGCAAGTTAATAAAGACTTTGCGACAGGCAGCTGTTGCCAATCACTTATCAGTGGCATTCGCCACAGGTGAGAGCTCAGTTGGATGTCCTTTCCCCGTCTCCGTGTTAGCAGCTCGAGCAATGCCACCCACAAGAGAGCCTCCCCCTACCCTTTGGGGGGTGGGTGTGTTTTGTCAAGTGTCTGTCATATCAGTATTTACATGTATTTGTTGTAGATTTGCAAATTGTTTTGGCAAATTTGTTGCTATTTTGTGTTCTGTCAGGAATCCCCTGGAAACGGCGGCCCCATCCATCTCTATATTCTCCTCCTCAATTTCTCCCGCCCTACACCCAACACACGCACAATACGCACAAATTTACCGTTACACAAGTGTTGTCAACACATGCGTTCGGTACCAGATTGTGGATGGAGGCGGAGAAGGAGAAGGAGAAGGAGAAGAAGGTTGAAGGCGGTAGAGGTGGAGGCGAAAGAACCAGATTGGGATGAAGAAGGGAGGGAGGCGATACCCTGATTGGGGTGGTGTGGAAGATGTGTGGTGGCCGGGTGAGTGTGATGCCCTGGCATACCAATCTAACCCACACACACACACACACACACACAACCACGCACCCACACGCGGGTTGCCAAGGCCAAGGCGTAACAGGCCGCAAGTTATTACCGAGACGCAGGGCTGCGAAAAAAAAAACATTTCATTCTTTTTTTTAGGGCAGCCTGAAAAACGAGCAAAATTTCATTGCTTCTGCCAGCCTGCTTCTGCCTCTGTGCTCTTTGGCATTTGGCAAACATATTTTCGCAAATGTTGTAAATAATTTTAAATGCACACCTTGTTGCCCCAGCGCCAGTCCTCCTGCTCCTGCGTCTGCCTTTTCGAAGAGGCATGTAAGGGGGAAAGAAGAGGCCAGGCGATAGGCCGGGTACAGGACTCTTGGGCGGAGTCCACGACCCTTGGCGTATTAGTGTCGCATTGACACGTAAATTGACATGAAATTGAATCAATGCTGTAATATGTCCTTGGGGGACGACAACCCCCCACACAGCCAGAGGGGCAGACAGAGACAGCGAGAGAGAGATGGCCCTGGGGCTCTTTAGACCTACAAGGACAATGACTTTAAAATATCTCCCTCTCCGTGTACATATTTATACATATATATTTTGCTCTTGTCAGCCAAATTGAGCTGTAGGCCTTTGGGCCTTTGCCCTACCCTCTCGGCCTCTCACCGAACTGTGACTGTGCAAATTTTGTGTGTCTGTCTGCATGTTTGATTATATGTACTAAATCATCTCATTCTTTCTTTCACTCCCTTTTTTTGGTGTCTTGCTTTGGGCGGGTGGGAGCTGCGCGTTTATTAACTTGTTTAAAGACTGCAACGTTTAACCCTTTTAAAGCCACCCCCCAAACAGCAAACAAAATAAAGCAAGGATAAAATGGAGAAGAGAAACGTGTTGAAATGGACAAAGAACATGAAAGAAACTGTTCACTTTTTGTGATTCTCCGTGACTGAGGGGGCCATAAAAAATAATGTTCATGTTTAGAGTTTTAAAGCATGGAGAATATAAAGATTTAGAAGTTCTTCCTTTATACATTTATTCTTATGCGAAATTAATATACAAATCACTAATAAACAAAAAAAAACAAGTACAGGTAAAATTTAGTGGCATTCGGATAGTTATCACCGGCATCCATATCCGCACAACTGAGTAACATTTGAAGAACCATCATAATCATTTTATTTAAATATAATTATATGACTCTTTGAGGGAGTTTTCAATTACGCATCTAGTTGCATTATCTAGCAATCTTCCACTGGTTTTTGGGGCATTCTCTTGGCTTCAGAAACAACAAGCGACTTGAAGTTGAAATAATTGATTTGATCTTCTGTCGATTGGCATTCTTTGGCTTTGAAGCAGACCTCAACACAAAGTGCCCGGACCCACAATCCCCTTACTTCTCAAAGGATAAACCAAATGTGGTGCAGTCGCTTTACAAGTGTGTGTTCGTCTGAGTGTGTGTGTGTGTGTGTGTGTATCTGTGAGTGCGTGCATGCATGTGTGTCTGTGTGTGTGGGTGTGCCAGGGTGAAGTCAACAGACTTTGATCTTTGCCCGGCGCCTTTGCCTTTGACAGCAGCCCAAACAACAGCCAGGACCAAAAAAAGGGGTTTTAAATAAATAATCTTAAATGAGGAAAAAATATACATATATTTAAACACACATACATACATACATACATACACACACACAATGCTGTGTGGGTGGGAAGGATGCTGCTCTCCGTCTGCCATTTTCTTGGAACGTTTTGGGGAAATTAATTCGAGCAGAAAATTCATTTACAACATTAGCGAGACACACACACACACACACACATAAAAACGTACACACATAGAGTGGAGTTCTCCTGCTGTTTAGGGTTTTATGACATAAATTACATCAAGCGCAAAATTTTAATATAATTTTCACTAAAAACGCAACGTGAAACTTTTTTAGTTACACTTCGTGCCCGTCAAAGGATGGGCCAAGGGCATGCGGCACGGGGAAGGTGTAATGCGGGAGGCAGCGCGTGTGTGAAACAGGATATCCGCTGCGGAAGCTACAAATTTTCCACTTTTCCACACAGAAAGTGAGTGAGTGAGGAAGAGGGTACCCAGGCACCTTCCGAGAGATGTGTATGAGAGAGGGGGCGAGAAAATGGGTAAAATTTAAGGAGATGTGGAGTGTGAGGGGGGGTGGGACTCCTCACTCTGGTGGCACTCTGTGTGTGGAAGCTTGTCACTAATGTGCTTCTGCTTACAACGCCATTTTATATTTATTTCGTTGCAACGTCTCAGGGGCGAGAAAGGGCTCAACTACTACATATTTGCCGAGTCCTTTTAATCATTTGGCAAACTTTCTCTGACACGCAGCAGCAGCAGCAGCAGCGGCGACACAAGCAGCAGAACCTTTTCGTATGCCAAAAAACGACACACATAAGTAAGCACTTACACATACATGCACATGTACACACATACACACAGACACACATGGGCGTGCAGAAGCACAAAGTCCTTTTAGTTTTTAATGTAATTTTGAGACTTTTTCAGCTGCTGTGTCACTTTGCACTGTCGTGGATAGATAGTGTACGAGCAGTGCTCTGCTCTCCTCCACTCAGCCCTAACGTCGCTCTCTCTTCTTTTTATTGTAGCTTCCCCTCGGGTACGTACGTGTACCCCTCTCTCCGTCGCACACACACACACACATAATTCTCTTAGTTCACTAGTTGTTAGCAAAAAGTTTTCTTAGTTTTAAATGATTTGCCAGGACAGTAGGAGAATGGCCAAAGGTTTCAAGAACGACAAGCGGAACTTCGCAAATTTTAAACATTTTCAAATCAATCTCTATAAGAATGATCATTTAGTGTATCGCCATTTAGTGTACTTCCATTAAATAAAATCTAGCGCATTGTGTGGTACATTTTGACGTCAATAACCAATATGTAAAAGGTTACTAGTTCAGAGCCGCTTTCAACATCTGAATATTAAGCCTAATTGCACCACTGAAGCTCTGACAACTTTCAACTGATGAAGAGGAAAAAAGAGAGCACATAAATGATGCAACATCTGAAACAAGTGAATACGCAAGCCTTTTGGTGAGATTCTCCAGCCCCTAGCACCGCTTCTAACCCCGGAAAAAAAGCAAAGGAATCGTATTGAATCGAACCAATGCGAACGTAACCACCCGCAGAGCTCTAGAGGCATCAACAGTGGCAGGCCTCATAAATTTCATGGTGAAATTGTTAAATTTTAATAAAATCAAAGCGTATCAAACGCGATTTGTTCACCAGGCGACGACTGTTTCTGTTTCTGTTTCTGTTTCAGTTTCAGTTCCTTGGTATCCCCATCCAAAAACCCAGTCACAGTCGTCCTTGCCATCGTTATCCTTGTTCGCAGTCTGGTTATATCGCGTGTTTATAGTTGCAACAGTCGCGCGGGGCTCTTTAAAATAATTTAAGGCTATGCCTGCTGCTGCTGCTGCCGCTCCTGCTGCCACTGCCCTGAGGGGTTGGCTTGGGTTCGAGGATGGTTTCGGGTACGGGTGCAGCGTACAGCGTACAGCATACGGATTCGGGTTCAAGTAATATCCAAGAGGATATTACCATCCCCCGCGAGACGATGCGCATTTGAACAGCAGCGATATCCACGAGAACATCGAAGTCAGCAAGCAGCCTTCGCGAACTGCTGCCGGGGCTGGCGCTTTTTGTGACTCGTTAAAGGATTAAAATCATTTTAATGGATTTTTCAAGCTGTTGTTTTGTTGTATAATTGTCGCCTCTATTGTGTCTCCCAGTGTTGCCATAAATAGGGCACACACACAGAGAGAACGACAGGGAACGACAGGGTGGTGGTTGTGCATTGCAAACTCGTCTCCAGTCTCTAACTGAAGGCTGACGACTTGTCCGCCCTGATCCATTTGTCATCATCTTTATGCTAATGGCTGGAGGTGTTAATGAAGCACAAGCCGGAGACAGCAACGATTGCTGGGTCTGAACATGCTGGCTGCGCCACACAGCACATGGAAGCTGTTGAAGAACCGAATAAAGACGCAAATCATGGTAGCTGTTGGTTGCTTATAAATAATATAATATCCCTATCGTTCGATAATACAAAACTTGCAAGCACTTTCCATAGATGCTTACAGCTGCAATGGATTTGTGAGTCTCCGCGAAATGTTAGCCAATCTTTTAGGGTACTCAGGAAATGAAGTTTGGCCAAGCTACCAATAACAACGATTTGCCATGGACTTCAGCGGTTTATCTGTAGTCATTAATCCTTTCTCTGCTAGTCAAATGAATAGCCAAAAATCCAAGAAAATGTCCAAGAACTCACTCCAGCAGGGGCTCATCTCATTAGTGGATATTGAGAGGCCAGAGGCCAGCGGCCAGAGGCAGAGGCTGGGATGAGTCAAATGGCCCTTCCAGGCATTTGCATGGAATTGGAAACTCTGCCATATAACGGGGGATATTCGCTTGGCAAGTCATCCAATCGGGTTATATACACAAATCTCTAATTAACCCATAAGCCAATCCAGATGGAACTCCTCCCCCTCTCTCCCTGTTGCCCTCTGCATGGCCCATAGCCTTTGGCATTGGCATTTTGGGCTTCGGTTCGTTTAACCCCTTAAAAAGGTATATTTATTTACAGCTAATTTCGCGTGCGGCCCCGCGGCTAAAATAGACAAGCAATAAGCCTGCAACACCCCCTCCCCCATCTCCCAATGCCACTGCCACTGCCTGGCTACCTGCCCTACCCCCTCTCGCCATCGCATGCCACCTGACATTGATACGTGTGGTTCGGTGTCTAACGAGCGACAAGCCCTTGAGGCCATTTGACAAAGCCGCTTAGTTCCGTTCGGGCCAGGATCCCATCCGCCCCATCGCCACCGAGTACCAAGTGGTAATGCTATCGTTTAAGTCGGGGTTTTCTCGTAGCCCTTGTTGCCGTCGTTCCTTTTGCTGTTGTTGGTGCTTACCTGGCAACTTGAAGGGCAATCCGGCCATAAGTGGATCCGGTCCAAAGCGCTGCGGCCCAAAGGCGAACGGATGGAAGCCCTGATGGCGCACCTTGGAGCGTGGCTCCCGTGGTCCATCCACGGTCACTTTGATGGCCTTCGTGTATGTGGCTATCTGTATGGGATTCGTCGAGATGACAATTGTCAGCGTGAAGCTTTTGCCTGTCAATTAGAGAATGAGAACACGAGTAGATTATCAGCATTAGTTTTAATATCAAATTTGGATATTTTCACAGATTTATTCAACGATCAATGACCAAGAGACCAAGAATCTCTTTTCTAACACTCTACAAGTCCCACCAATTTCCCTATCTTACTCATAGAGACGATGCGTTGCTGTTTGGTTAATTTGTTGGCGACCATACCAATGCAATCAATGGGGACACAAATTGCAGCTGCAACAGCAGCCGCGCCAGTCATGCCCCACGAGTTCCAGCAGCTGCCAAATTATGCTGTGAATTTATAGATTTTCCATGACCCTATGGATTGCCATGACCCGTAGATGAGTTAGCAGAGATAGAGACAGGGGAAAGGGATTGGGAGTGGGTTTGGGTATGCACACATGGAAATTAAAGTGCGGAATTTCGCGAAAATTAACCCCCGACGGGAGTTGTGAAAGCTTCATAAAAACACACAAACACACAACACAAATGCAGCCTGGCATGCAGACACCAAGCGAAAACGAATGAATGAATGAATGAATGAATGAATGGGTGGATGTGTGAGTGGGGGAGGGTCCTGGCGCTAGGGTCCTGGACAGGAATCGGACCTGCAAACATTTCTTTTCGCTTCCAATGTAATATTAAGCACCGTGCGGCGACTTGAACAGGGCAACTACTCGCATTGTGGCTGGACAGGATCCTCATTCATTCCCCCACCCATGGTCATTGCATCCTGCCGCTGCTCCCCTCACAAAACAGAACTCTCGGCATTTTTGAAATATCCATAAAGTGGAACTGCCAGACAATGCGAGAGTCGCAGGGGTGCGAATATAAAATTCATTTGCCAAACATTTTGAATGCCAAAATGCTTGAGTTAATCAACAAACGGTGAGAGGGTGCCCACGGCAGCCCAGGGGATGGCACGCAAGGAGAGAATTTTGAGGCTTTGTTTGAGGCAAAAGGGTGGCGTCTCAATTGAATATGGGATTGACCCCGATTAACCCAATGCTAAGATGAATTCATGATGAGTAAACTCATCCAACTACTTGTCAAACTTTCAGCCAAACTAAACATAAAACTCAACACAATTCACATTCATATTTTGAGCATATTCATCTCCCTCTGCGTTCCACCATCACATCATATTATCTCATATTCATTTCACTTAACGGCTGGCCACCAAAGTCATTTGCAGCTTTTGGGTCTGCACACAGCCAGACCCAGCCAAAAGAACATGTAAAAAACAAACAAACTTCTTAGATTAATATTAAATTAAACGAAGCATGCAAAAAACGCAAGAAGGCGGTAATCATTAAGACAAAAGGCAACAAACAAACTGTGAACCGACGACAGTTTTTGGGGCAAGGGCATGGGCCCACACAAATTTGAAGGGCTGCAAAATGGCGAAGAGGTGGAAGAGAACCTGGGGGTAGCCCAGAAACCCCAGAAACCTACAGAAGAAAACAAATGAACATAAACAGGCGAAACGAACCAAGAAACCCAAGAAAATGAAATGAAACTTTTTTAATTATGCGCCCTCAGATACTTGGGGCACACTGCGGGGTGCGGAGGGGGGCTTTAAGAGTAGTGAGAGAGTGGGGAAAGTGGAGAGTGGGTGGAAGAAAGAGAGTCCTGGAAAGAGTGGTAGCAGAGGATGTAACCAAAGAAGGCTCACAAAGTGGCTAAAGACAAAGGACTTGGGCATCTATTTATTTTCACTTCTTTCCAGTTCGCTTTGTGTGTGTTTTGCCAAATGAGCAAAAATTGCAAATAAATCTGTAGCCTGTGTTGGCCATCTTGCACCACCAACCAGCAGCCCTCTGGCTGTGTGTGTGGGCGTGGCATGGAAAGCAACGGCGACAAAGAACTTTTCCCTGCTAATAAGATGAAAAACCATTAAAAGTCGACACAAGTCGCGTCCATTGCAAGTTGAGACCTTCAAAAGTGGTGTAGGAATGTGGTGGTGTGGGGGGTATGGGCGGTAGGTGGGGGGAAGGGGGCAGCTGGGGCAGCTTGTGTGGGTAAATGGGTGACTATGGGTTGGGTGGGTGGGTGTTGGTGCTGCTGTTGTGCCGGGTTAAAATGTTGTCATTTTCGCAACAAAGCAGAAATTATCACCACTTTGCAAAAGGCGACGACAACGACAACGACGACGCCGCTGGGGGGGGATGGGGGAACAGGGAGAACAGTCTGCACCCTTTTCGTAGAGCTCAACACTGACTTCATGTGCGTGTGTGTGTGTGTGAGTACAGTGGAAACTAATTAAAAAGAAACCCCAAAAGATATAAGGGTTATAGCCCAAATAATTATACCAAAAGGGGATTTCTGGTAGATTCTCTACGAATTCAAGGCCGAATTCAAATTAAATTCTACAGTAAAACCTATTGAAATGGGATGGCAATGCCTTACGAGTAGTTTGCTCAATTCAGCTGTGTTGAAACCATTCCGAAATGCATATTTAATCCTCTTCCATTCACAATCTTGCACTTCGTTCTGGACGCACTGCAAAAAGCTTCACTGTATCCACATAAACATTTCTATATGTATACGTGTACACTTACTTCTGTATCTGTGTGTGTGTGTGTGTTTGTGTCTGTGTCTGCAAGTGTATTTCAGGCGCTAAGTGATGTTAAAACAAAGTTTTTGAAACGTTTAACCTTACACAGCAGCAGCAGCAGCAGCAGCAGCAGCAGCAGCCTTTGCCTGCATTTTAACTTTCGATGCTGATAATGAAGGCGAGCCAGGACCAGGACGACGGACAGCACCAAGAACAGGACCAGAGCAGTGTGGGCAGCACTGGCTACAGAGCAGAGCGGCGCAAGGACAACAGGGACACCCAACAAGGGTTCGTATGCTTAGGCAATTTAATGGCTGCTGCTGCTGCTGCTGCTGCTGCTGTTGGGTCGGGTATTCGGGAGCTGTTAATGTCGTTAGTAGCATGGCGCCATAATTATAATTTGACATAAGACAAGAAGTCTGAGGTTGACAACAAAATGACATTTTAAATACACAGGCAGCGGCAGCAGAAGGACCAGAATCAACCCTCTAGGCCCAAGGCACACAAGGCCTAAACCCCTCCCCTCCCCCACATCCTTGTATCCGTTCTGTTCTGACGACTGTGCTCGTATTTAGACACTTAACAGATCATAATTTTAACACTTTGCCTTAATGCCAAGAGCATTTGCTTAATGGCCATGGCTTGGCGAGGCTTTTCTAAAGGGTCTGGAGAACGGCACCCAAAACGCCGCCTGTCCCTGCACATATGTACGTATTCTGTGTACACATGTAGGGTAATGTAATGGCAGTCGAAAAAAGTTCCTTAGGCCGCTCTAATCCTCACACAAACTTGCATCTTGGCATTCCAGTCATTTGTAAATTTCTTAGCCATAGCTTAGACTGAAGTCTTTCGGGATCTTTAACAAAAACTCGTCCAGCCAACACCCCTCAGACGGCAACAATATCGTAAGAGTTTATTTGCATAAACTTACTTAAACTACCACTCCAGCTTGGTTGCCAAAGTGCCACTCCCTGCCCCCTTCGTTGTAGAGCCAGAGATAGATTCCTTTGCCCGGCATAAATATTCATATGTTTATTTCATGGCAAACAACTCGCAAACAATGGGCAGCGGGAACGTAGCTGAAGATGGAGCTTCTTTTTGGGGGTAGACTTGCTCCGTCTCTGAGATGATTGGGGTGCACGAATATCGCATGATTTTTGCTCTTCCTTATGTATTTTCTTGTGCAAATATAAAATCTTTTGAGTACTCTAAATGGTTTTAAATGTTTTTAGTTTTGAATGCAAGTATTCGAAAAAGGCAACACCTTTGATTTGCCTTTGCAAATAGGCCGCCAAAATATTAGCAAAACAAAAAGACAGGAAAAACGCAAATAGTCCCATTGCTATAAATAAATCCAAGCTTGCTTCTGAACATCAAAAGTAGAGTAGATCTCCCTTTAGTTAAGTGAAAAGCAACGGGAACTTATAATAATGCGCTATAAATATTTGAAGTCTTTGTACGAATTCTCTTCAGAAGACAACGATTAAGCAGTGAAGTACTGAAGGCGGAAGGCTTGCTTCGTTTTCAGTTCAATCTCTGAGAAAATTAGGCTTTAGATTCATTAAATTTTGGATCAATCAGTGCACCAATCAATAGCGGGATAGTGGCTAATGGTTATTAATATTTTTGTATATTTATATTCCTATCCCTATATCTTTCTATTATATCTTTTCCCCATCTTTATTCATCCTGTTGGCCTTTTAAGGTATTCGATTTCACTGCTAATATCACTTTCAGGAGCTGAGACTCGTTTCGATTTCACTTGCTTTAGCTTCAGCTTCAGCTCCAGCTCCAGTTTAATAATCATATACTTTTACCCTTTTAGCTGTTGGCTCTTGCTGCTGCTGTCTTGTACGTGTAGCTGTTGCCACTGTGTTGACATCCGTTTTTTTGTTGTAGCTGGCAGACGCCATAACCGATTCTGTGTTGTATGGCCATGGCCCCGGGGCAAGTGTCAGTATCAGTGGATGATGCGGCTGATGATGCTGCTGCTGGGAAAACTTTCCCACATGCCAGCAGAAAGGCAAAGTCAGAGAAGCGACAGAGAAAAAAGAAGGAAATTAAATTTCCAGCAAAGTCAAAAATTATATTGGCAATAAATGAAGACACAGCCGGCGAGTCATAGCCGTGGCTGGAGACTGGAGACGGAGTCTGGCTGTATAGCCAGACGTAACGCGCCCTGCAATTACGACTTCTCATTTGCGGGGGTGGCTGCCTCGGGGCATGGGCACGGTGGCTAGATGGGCAAATGGTAGGGGCTGCTGGGGGGCACGCAACGTTGCCAAACAGGAAGCCGGAATCGACGTTTATTAAAACGGAAACTCGAGACAACTGTGCGGCGACGGCGGCGAAGGCGGCATCAACATCAGCAGAAAAAAAAACAAAATCAAACCAGAACCGGGACCAGAAAAAAGGAAAAGGAAAGAGAACCGTGAGTAGCACGGAAGAAGGAAAATAAACGCGACAAAGACGATGGCGACAAGGACATAATTCTGTCCTTGGGGCTAGCTGATAAGCACAAAGACCACCCCTCGCCCAAAGAACAACAGCCAGCCCCCCGCACAAGTGATTCACAAAGACACAGAGCCAGAGCCCATTCCGCCGGATTCTTACAGCAGCAAATGACCAAAGCGGAAAGTGTCCCCCTCCCCGAGCCCAAAGCCAAGGCAAAGGCCGCTAAATTGCAATTTTCTAGATTTAAGCGTGAACAATAAATGTCACATAATCTGTAAGTAGCCAAATAAAAGGCCAGAGGCCGCCGGCACCCCCTCCTGCTGGACGGCCTAAGCTATTTAATTTAATTTATCGCATTTTAAACATCCAGCCTAAACAATCGAGAGCACAAAGGCAATGCCCAAAAAGGCACACAAAAATGGTAAAAATGGTAAAAAAAAATTAATATGTCTGCATATACAGCAGATTTATTGATTGCGGTTGCAGGGGTGGTGGGATGGAGGGGTGGAGGGATGAAGGGAGGGGTGCAGATCGGAGCCATGACTTTTAAATCTTTTCAGTGTTCGTTCCATAGAAATCCAATTTGTCGGAGCGGCGTGTCATGGGATAAGGCGACAGAGTAGCTGTCCCGATAAGTAGGAAACACACAAATCTCATTGGGGCAATTTATTGGCAGTGTAATTGGGTTTGGGTTTGGGGTTCATCTTAATTTATAGAAAAACTCTCGAGCTGCTCTTCCTGTCTGCTTTCCTGTAGCCAAACCTCCAGCTACCATCTCCCCACAGAGAGCACACTCCTGCCGCCACAAAAACTGAACCTTCCTCCAAGCCTCCGCCATTCATGAATGATGCGGGCAAGAAAGTCCTATGACACATTTCATTATACAAATATCAATTAAGCACACAGCAAATACTAATTGTAAGTGTGTATGCATGTGTGTGTGTGTGTGTGTGTGTGCCACCACCAACCGGAAACAAGCAACCCACACGGATCCAACCCCCAACCCCCAAAGCCATTCACTGGACTCTCATAAGGGCTGCTGTTGGCTTGGAAGGCGGGCAAATGTTAATGAAAATTAAAAATTCAACATCAAAAGCAAGAAAAATGTAAGGAAGGCAAACGCCGACCAAAAAAGTACTCCCTCCCCATCCCATTTCCCTTCCCATCCTCCAGGCTCCCACAAAAGAAGTGTTAATGTGTTATCTGATTTATTTATGTATAAGCCAGGCCCCACCGCCATCCTTCCTAATTTCCAACGCATGTGCGTGTGTGTGAGTGTGTGCGTGTGTGCATGGGAAATTGCTTGAATTTGTGTAAAATTTCGTGACTTCAATTAAATTCCATTCGATACTCAAGGAATTTGGAGAGATCTGATGGTGCGCAAGTAATTTCCGAAATTGGATACTGTATGAGAGAGAGTGTGCCACCAGCAAACAGACAAACAAATACGTGGAGTACTCATGTACAAATGCAAACACATGTCTGTCTGTCTGTCTGTCTGTCTGTCTGTCTTTCCGTATACATCGGGTGTCTGTACATTTGTATTAAATCAAATTTTAATTGCGCATACTTGTCCCTCGGCAAATATTTGCAACGCTCGCTCGCCACCGCCTTTGACTCTGGTCTCTGCCACTGCCACTGCCACGAGTATCTCCCTGTGCGTGTGTCCCTGTGTATCTTTGATTCTCCCTCTACTGACTTGCTGCTGAGACTTGCTGAGGTCTGTTCGACTTTGGCCAAGCCAAAATATTTTAGCGACAAGGAATTTAAGGCCAGCAAACAACAAACCAGACAACCGAGCCACACAGAGCTCGCCAATGCTTGGCAAACAAACATTATGAGCAAACAGACAAACAAAGAACAAAGAACATTATATAGCCAACAAAAAATGAAGCCAAAGAGACGGCAACAAATTAAGCTTTGAGACATTCTACAAAATGAGCGAATATATTAAGGAACGAACGTAGCTGAGCAATTTTAAATTTAGGACATCAAATATCTGAGGGGAGACCCTCTTTGATCCAAGCAACGATCAGTAGAAGAACGTTAATAAATTCAGAGTCTTAGAATTTAATTGAAGAATCCAAACTAATTTCCAAGGTGAGGGCAAAGCCTCCTTCTTTGGTGTGGTTTCGTTCCCAATTGGTAACAGACCAAACCGAAATGGAAAATACTCTAACTTTGGTTAGTGAGGCCGAAAGGGTGGGGCGACTTCCATCCAACATTTGCCCCCAAACTCCAAGTCTTAAAAGCATCTTGCCGCACAGCGAGGGCAGGTTGGATGGGTGGGTGACTTCTTGCCCTGGCTTATGCCTGCCCAACTTCTGTTAATGCCTAAATAAGTAGAAAATTCTGCCCCAACCCCCTGGTTCTGGTGCTCAGGGGTCGCACACAAAAGTATCTAAGCGGCTGCCTCCTAGGAAATCTGTCAAATGTCAGTGGCAGCAGGGCGCGCGCGGCAACGTTGACGTTGGCTCATTAAAAAACGAACTTGTCCTTCGACTCCCATCCAAATCCACAGACGCCTGCCGCTTGCCGCTTGCCGCTTTAGGGGCTGTAGTTGACACCTGGCCAAAAGTTTTGCTCTCTGTCTGTGTCTGTGTCTGTGTCTGTGCCTCCTCGTGGCTCCTGGTTTGGTTTTAGCCTAGCACAAAATGGCGACTTGGGCTGCGACCATTTTGGGCTCTACTGTGCTGGGTGTTTATCACATTGCTGCTATTAATTAAGCTTAACGAGGTTACCGTTCGCAACCACACCCCTACCCTACCCAACTAGGCATCACGGCGATAAAGGAGGAGGCAAAGGTGAAGGCGGAGGGGAGGGGAGACCTGACATCTTAGTGCGGCAAACTTCATAATGAAATTTCACCTTCATCTCATTAAAAGTCTTGAGTATTTTTCGGGCCGCCAAGAGCTAGTAAATTGATGCGTGTCCGTGGCAAAAGGGTTTCCAGCAGCTCTCAACTCTCAACTCTCAATTCAGAACTGAGCCACGCCCAGTTCCGCCAAGAGCCAGAGACAGATCCCGAGACATGACCCCGCAGAGTGGGCTGGCTGGCTGGCTGGCTGGCTGGCTGGTTTGCCTGTTGCCAACGCTGGGGCGCATATTTAATTTTTAATGAAGTTTAATGGAAGCCGGAAGCTTTAAAGAAAAACCAACTGAACAACTCACGAGCTCATGAACTGAGCAACTCAGGAACTAAGCAGATGCGAAGGCCACCAGGCACCAGGCACCAGGCAACGGGCGAGTCGAAGCGGAGCAAAGCTTGAAGTCAGCTAGTGTCCGCCCTGAAAAATATGCTAAAACATTTACTTCAAGAAGTAGATTCTGGGATGCTTCAGCGGATATAACTGCTCCCCCCTGTTGCTGCTGCTGCTTTTGTTGCAGTTCTTTGGCTCATGTCTGCGTAGCTGTGGTTGGGGTAGTTCCTTATTTTATTTCTAATTTAACAATTGCAAAAATAGGCAAATATTTTTGATACTTGATTCTACATTTTGATGCTGCTGGAGCAATTTTGCTAGAGTTTGTCATTAAGGGTGGGGAAATTCGGCGACTTGTGATGATCAGGAATAAGCAAAAACTTGATCGGGCTAGAATTCCATTTGTCGACACACAGCTCAAGGAAGTATTACAATCCAATGCCAATTCAAAGAACAAAAATGCAAGTAAATGTCTACGGCAGAGTGTCCAACTGCACTTCTGATTCCACATAACTCTCCCTTGCCCTTGCCCATGCCCTGAGCAGTGTCTCCACTTGTTCAGGGGGTTTTGGGGGCTGAACTGGGCAATAAGCAGGCAATAATCACTTGCAGTTAATTAACATATTATGGCAAATGCAGCAGCAACTGCAGCAGCAACAATTGCAACAAGAAGGCTTAGATGTTGCTGCTGCTGCTGCTGATGCTGCTGCTGCTGCTGCTGATGCACTTTGGTAATGCACTTCAAAGTGCTTACACATCAATGCAATGGGCAGCCTCTCATTTACATGCATATAGCAAATACAGCAACAATAATTACATGTGCCGGGTCCCACCTCGTCCCACAGCCTTCGCCTGCGCCCACACCCCCCTTTAAGCAATCTCTTTCAGGCCCATGCCGAGTGCCCCATGCCCCATGCCCCCTGCTCCGATGGTGGCAGTATCCAAGTGATTGTAATTCATTAGTAGACAACAACCAAATGCATTTCCCATGTGCCTGCATCTGTATCTGTGTATCTGTGCCTGCATCTGTGTCTGTGTGTGGATTATGCAGTTTCCGCTTCAATGCAGCTGCAGTTGCAGTTCCACACTCCCACTGTTGCACGATTGTACGGTTGCACGGTGCACGGTGCACGGTGCACGGTGCACGGTGCAGTGTTGCAATTGCAGCTGCTGATGCCGCCATTTTATCTAATTGCGTTGCCATCACTCCCACTCCCACTCCCACTCGCACTCCCACTCGCACTCCCTCTCCCAGTGCCACTCCCATTCCCTAGCTCTCCTCCAACTCCCTCTTTAATACGCATACGCCGCGTGGTCCATATCATTAAAATTACGAGTGCTGTGCACCTAAACAAAAAAAAAAGAAGAACAATTTTGTGTAGCCAAGGAACAGCGAGGGTGGGCCCAGAAGTTTACCGAAGGCAGTAAGAAATTTCATAATAGATCAAAATCATTTCAAGCAATGGAAAATATTCAATACCGAACTGAAAGTAAGACCAGCAAATAATATGCAAGTTTAGGGGGATTTTCAAAGAGGTAAACACTGTTGGCAACTTTCTATTGTGCACATATCTTTCCAGCTGTCCTCGTAGACACTCATCTGTAACGCTTCCTTACTGATCGGCCCTCATAAATTTGTTGCACAGCGCAGCGCAGCGCCCTGGAGTGTCTGCAGCCTTGACAACTGCAAGTGGCATTAGTTGTAGCAGCCAACGGCCAGTGCCAATGGGCAACAATGGACAACAATTACAATTGCAGGCTTTGCATTACTTTTTCCTAGTACAAGGGATTTGCATTTGTTTGCTAATTGAAATTAAGCAAATAATGCAGAAAGAGGGCAGCACCCCCAAGTCCTAGAGATGGAGAGAAAGAGAGCAAAAATGGAGGGGGACTTGACCCACGTAATCCTTTTGTAGCGCATTAAAACAAGAAGGGTCCCCAAAAATAGGAACAAAAAAACCAGAAAATAAAATAGAAAGGGTTTGCCTCGCTGGGTTAAATAATTTAAATCCATTTGTAGAACATTTGATGCTGCCTTTTGGCAATTGTCACGCCGCCCTTTTATATATATATTTTTTGTTCCCTCTTCGCTATTTTCTGTGTGCTTTTGAACCCCCCAGATAATTAGTAAGGAAAAAGCAACGAAACCCAAAGAGAGATCCCCATAATCAAATGTTTAAAAAAAGATTTGCCAAAGTAAATCCCAAGGAATTATTTGCCACTTGAAACGTTTAAAAATGTCAAACAAGTTTCATGGATAGACGGTCGGATGGTCGGATGGTCGGATGGATGGATGCGAGGCAAAGTCGATGCTGTTGCTGATGAGGGTGCCCCAAAAAAAGACGACTGTGACCCTCCAGCTCCCAAAAAGCAATCTCTCGCCTTTTGAGGGGTCAGACAAACTTAATGAGCAAATTGTCAAATGCCGCGGCAAAGCGAGCACTTAGACATGCCCGGGAACACCCTACCATCCCCCCGCAACGGTACAGTCTGCGGAAAAGAAAAATAACTTGGCGAAAGCGGAGACCCTGATAAAGTTGCGTAGCAAGAGGAAAAAGTACAAAGTTGTCGCTGTTGTTAGCCATGTTTTGTTGGGGATTTGAATAAACAGTTACGCTGATTTAATTTGGCCAGCAACAACAACAAAAGTCTAAGAAAAAAAGAAGAAGGAAAACCGAAAAGCGAGAAAAATGAAGAAAGGGGGTGGGGGGAGGGGGGCAGAATTCTATCACAGTATGTTGTCTGTCACCCTCGATTTGATTTTTAAATTGCGTTCGTGATAAATTGACGAAATGAACAGCAATAACGCCCTGAGAGCCCCCAACAGCAACAGCAACAGCCACACCAACCCCACTCCCAAACACGAAAAAAATCTCAAACAAAATTGACAACTGTCAAGACTGTCTGCCGCCGCCAATCCACAGAGGCATCGCCGATCCGCCACTCCCCACCCCCAATAGACACATAAAAATTAACTACAGACTACTTATCTTATTTGTTGATGCCAGTGTGGAGTCATGAGCCGCAGTCGCAGACGCAGTCGGCCGAGGACATTGCAGGACAGCGAACAGGGAGAATATACAGACATATATGAAATGCGGAGGAATCCCCAGGCGCTCCAGCAAAAAGTTTGTCAGCGGCTTTTGATGTGTCTCGCTCTCTTTTTATGAGAGAGTGTATGAGTGCGTGTGTGGGTGTGTGGGTGTGTGGGTGTGACAATATGCGTAGATAACATGCGATGACAGGGCAGGAAGCACGCAATCAACTCCAACTGATATTCTGAATGGTAATGACCAAAAACCGAAGGAGGCAAAAGCTAAAGAAAAGGGTCTTGAGGTGGCTAAAGACAGGCCACAAAATACAGAAAGTTCCTATGACCCTTACTATCTTAGATCAAAGCAAAGTTACTAAAAGATTTCTATAGATTTCGCTATCGATACTCTGAATAGGCCTTTGGGGGAAATATCATTTCAAGAAGCATTTTTCTTGGTTTTCCTTATGACTCACCTCTTCCACTCCTGCCCACAAATCGCAGATCATTGAACTTTGCCACCTGATTCTTCATCACCGCCGTACAGTTGCGCAGCTCACCACAGAAGTTCTCATCGTTGCCCGCCCGAATGGTGACTATTGTCCCATCCATGACCTCGCCCAAGGCCAGCACCTTGAAGGCAATCGGCAGCGTTTTGTTTGATCGCCAGTGCGTGGGCAATGTGGTGCAGACCTGAATCAATATTAATTAACATATTAATTATTTAGATCACATATTAATTAGCTTATGGCCACTTACCACATGGGGTGAGCCCGTCTTGACCAACTCGCCGGGATGTTCGGCGAGCAGGACGTCGACGGTGCGCTCAATGAGATTCTCTGGTGTCAGATATGGGCTTGTATCCACGGGTTTTGACTTGGCATTGTTACTACTACTATTGTTGTTGTTGTTGGTGGTACTATTGTTGTTGTTGTTGTTGTTGTTATTATTGTTATTATTGGAGGATGACTCTGCATTGCGTCGCTTCGTGGTGCTGCCCGTTGTGGTCGTCGCTGTTGGAGTCGTTTGCTGTTGGTGTTGTTGCTGCTGTTGTTGTTGGTGCAACTGTTGGTGAAGCTGTTGGTGTTGCTGCTGCTGCTGCTGTATTTGATTTGAGGTGGTCGAACTGACCTCGGCAGAAATGTGCATTATTGCAGCTGCTATAGTTGGTTCAAGGTATTCAGTTCTGCTCTGGTTTCAGCTTTGACTCCGTCCTTTCCGACTGTACACTGCTGCTGTTGTGCTCCGCTGCTGCTGCTGTTTCTGATGGTTTTTGGTTTTTGGTTTGATTTCAATGTTGCCTCAAAGAGTCGACGCTTTCAATCCGATCATTGTCAACTCATTTGGTCAATCTGGAAGATTAATGTGGATTTCGGATGAAATTCGTATGGAAAGCGATTCGTGTGGTCTGTTCTTTGAAAGAAAATTTACTGGAAAAATATCTTTCATTATTTTTTTGACACTAAGATATTATCCTGATGGAACTATTTTTTTGTTTTAGCTGGAACAAAATTAATTACAAAATAAAAATGTATTGCTCCAGCGACTAGTAGGTCTCATCAATAAAAATAAGGAATACAAATCATCATCAAAAGATCCTCTGTGCCATTTTCACTATTGACAAACTTCACACTTCACACTCAGTTTTGAAGAAACCTTTTTTCGGAACACGCTCAGTGAGAATATTAATTTTGTTTGCTCTGTAAAATCCTCTTTCGTTAATATTCCTCTTTGTTTCCAGATTCGCTGCCCGCATAAGTATGCTGAACTATTTTTGTTTTTTGTGCTGTTCTGTTTATTCATTGACAGAAAATCAATTATTATTTCACTTTAAACAGATCCAGAATCGGTGGCCGAAACTGTATCTCTGTATCTGTTTCTGCATCTGCAACTCCACCTGCATTTGTCTCTGAATATGTCCAAAAGCGAACAGGACTGGAACGAAACCGATACCAAAAACCAAAAACCAAACCAAACCGAACCGAACCGCACACCTTTGCGCACAATTTGCATTTAAGCCGACATCGGCGGGAGCAGCTCAATTAAATATTAAAAAATCATAACCAATAATGATGAAGAGCTGAATGGGAGTAAAACAAAAAACAAATAAAACAAAAATGAGTATGAGTCTGACGATGACGATGACGATGAAATGGAGTCAGCTGAGCCGTAGGCCATGGCATAAACTAAGATGTGTGACGGCAACTGTGCCCTGCCGCATGCGAAACAAAAAAAAGTTCATTTCATGTTCGTCAAATGGGGGAAAAAGAGAGAAAAATTATCGAAAGCGCCAGATGTTGCCGGCCTGTGTTTGGCCACCAAAAAAATCAACAATGCTCTCTGTCCCCCATACACACAGATCCCATGCACTCCTCGTACACATAGAGGTGGGTTGGTGGGCTCTTGTATAAATAAAAATCATTTTCAGTACCCAACCAGTCGCGTTTGGTTTTCGCTACGTTATTTTTTACCAACTACTTTTCGGATTACCTCGTTTAAGGGCATTAAAACTTTGCTCTGGCGTTTGTCAGTTGAAGATTGCAATTGGAGAAGTACGCAAAAATCTTTTATTTTGGAAAGTTTTTCAATGCCTAAAGGCAAAAATAAAGAATTTAAACGGTGCAATAGATTTATACACATTGATTTATACACATATTTATGCGCATATGGGTGTATTCTCTGCACAATCAAAAAATCTTATCATATTCATAAATATAAATTTATAAATATCTGCAAGTGTGATTTTTCTTAATTTATTTTTATAGAACGCTTGGGTCGGCTCGATCAAATGGCTGCTGGGCAAATGATCGTTTAATAGCTTATAATAAGGAAGGTAAAAACCAACGAGCAAGTTCTAATGGGGGAAAACACTTCTTACTACTCGTAATCGTGAAGTAAAAGCTAGATAAACTTTTCTTCTGGCTAGGTAAATATATTTTGCATACATAGATAAAAGATCATCTGCAGTTTAAGTAAATTTCGTCATAGATCACTTGAACCTTAGTTAATCGGGGAACTTTTGGTTAATGGATCTAAATATATGGAAATGGGTCTTCAAGAGTATTTAAAACTTCGCACCGTTGGAAAGCAGGCCTTTCCCTCGTGTTTTGTGTTGTAGAACCAAGTGTTGCCTGTCCATATGCTCACACACAGGCACACACATTTGCAATCTGTAGTTCATATGTATTCCCTTTTTTACAACTTCCGCTTTGAAATGTATAAAAATATGCTGTACATATTTTCATACATACAAATATATTATATGCATTTTTTTCTGCAGTTGAATCCGGCCAAATGAGCTGGCCAAGCGACTATGTGGCGACATATGTGGCCACAGATACGAGAGACAATGGCAGCGGGCCGGGCCATTGGAGCGAAGGAGGGAGGGAGGACAGCTGCAGAAGGTGGTCTATATAATTGGTTAACAAACAAGTTGGTTGGCGGGGCTAGCCACACAATTAGATCAACAAATGCAAATGAACTTTTGTGGGGAAATAACCGAATTAGTCAGTCAGGTTAAAGCACAGAAGACACAAAAAAATAACAAACGATAGTATAAATAACTTAATATAAATAATTTTGAATTGCAGCGAAATAATAGTCGAATAGCCTTCAATCAAAACTTTTAATGATTTTAGCTTGAAACTGATTCTAGCTGAATCTTTGTAGAGTCAATCCATCAGGCGTGCACGCAGATCTTCAATTGGTTTTAAAAATGGTTAAAATATACAAATAAGGCATGGCCTTCAAGCTGTGCATGAGCCTGGCATATTTAGAGCGGCTTACCACTCTTATCGTTGGTAAGATATTTATCATTCGGGTTGCGATCAGTCTCCGATGTATCGGAGGGACAAGAACAATAAATAATAACACTAAATAATAGAGCGTTTCCTGCGCATAATTCCGGTGATCCTTGGATTAAGACCAATCGAATGACAAGTGATCGATATGAAAACTTCTGAGAAAGATAAAATGGCAAAACCAATCAGAATTTAAGCGATTGCTCAATTGTTACCATATTTCTTTCTAAGCATATCTCCTACACTAATTATTGCTGATCCCGCTGATTGTACACATAAACGTTCACATTGATTCAGATTTTAAGCTCTTAAATATTTCCCTTGATCTGCCATTGATCACACTTTTTGTTGTATTCGTTGCTCCAACTTACATTTTTTTCTTTTTTGTATATCTTTTGGATCTTTCACTTGTCCGCAGCACTTGCTAATGGTTTAGAGTGTATTTTACTTTATAAAAATTCCTCTCTAGAGATTTTGATGAGGTTTCCCCTTCGGCAGGGACACAAGAAACACTTGAAAAAAATGATTTAATTTTGTGGAACTTTTAAAATATTAATTTCCAGAAATTATTATGAGCTATGGGATTTACACTAACACAGAAGACACTAGAACGCGCACACACACACACACACACACACGCGTCCACACACAGTGTGAGAGAGAGAGAGAGGAGCGGGCGAGCGAGTGAGCGAGCGAGAGCGGAAAATTGTGGCTGAGATTGAGACTCTGGATCTGAGGCTAAGGCTGAGAGACTGGCAACTCTGGCGATCGAATCAAACGACACGGAGATATTAAACTATTTTTTGCGGTAACCATGAACGCGACCACTACGAGCGGTTGGCAACGCCGACCACGGCGTCGCAGCGACGCCAGCAGCGCCAGTGGCAGTGGCAGAGGCAGAGAGCGACGACGCAGCAGCCAACGATGACGACGAGGACGAGGACGAGGACGAACGAGCTGGGGGCAGAATGTTAGCGACGCCTCATCATAATCATGGACGAAGGGTCCTGGGTCCGGGTCCGGGTCCAGCCACCCACTCCCGCTCCCACTCCAAAGCGCTACGGCGACATTACCCCGCCCCCAAAATTGACTGGAGCAGCGGCCGCCGCCTTCGACTGCTTCTTCGTTTATGTTTATTTTTTTTGTTCCTCTTGCTCTTGCTCTTGGGGTATATAATTCTTTCTTTCGCTTTTGGCTTAACATTTACCGCGAGAACCAGTAGCAGTGGTTTCTCCAAGGCAGCGACGCTGGCGCAGAAGTCAGCTGCGCTGCCAGCGCTGGCAGCGAGGCAGTCGACGACGAGGGGGGACAATGGAAAACCGAAAAAGAAGAGCTTGGGCCAAGGCAAACGAAAAACCGAAAACCAAAACCAGAAAACGTCAACTACACCACAAGCAGAAAGGCCGCAACGACATCTTCAAGTTGGTCCACCTCAGCATTCACCACACCACCCAGCCCCTCCCACCACAGACCCAGCAAGCAGCGAGCAGCAAGCACTCACTCCACCATAGCCCAAGGAGGAAGCCCACCATAGAACTCAAGCTCAATTCGCGGCATAGAAAAATTGTGCTCAATTTTTTGGCGCACCTTTCGACCAAGCAGCCAAGCAGCCAAGCACTGCGCCCAAAGACTGGAAAAAATCTTCGAGAATGAGAACAGACAGAGCTCCAGAGGGTGAGTCCTGTCTTGAGTTGAGTTTTCTGCAGCCATGGAAGGCGTTTCGGCGTGGTGAACTTTCTGTGTCTGTGTGAGGGGAGGTGGTCCCGGTCCCGGTCCCGGTCTCGGTCCCCCCTTTTTTTGTTGCTGCTTATGAATTTCCATTAGGATTTTTTCTTAGCTCGCTTGCTGCGAGCAACCCCCATAAGAATCTTGTCTTGGAATTGACTCAAGCAGTGCAAAAAAATCTCAAACTGTGTCGCAAAGAAAAAAGAAATGAAGGCAGGAAAGAAAGGAAAGCAAGTGGAAGGCAAAAGCGAAACGAGACGAGTCGAGACGAGACGAAGCCAAGCCAAGCCAACGCGGCTTTGCGGCAAGCCTCTAGCTAACCAGGAAATGCCGGGACCAGGAAAGAGAGAGAGAGCCGAGCCGAGCCCCAGTGTGACAGAAAGAGAGCGTCGGTGTTGGGGCTGGCCGCACAAGAGCGAGTGAGAGAGGTGAAATCTTGCGGCTGCCATTTGCAGCCAAGAAGACGCAGCAATAGAGCCCCCAACCCCTCCAACCCGCAAACCGAACCCACACCTTCCCCTGTGCCCCACCTAACCTTGAGTGAAAAATTGCAACCACATGAGGGTGGGGCAGAGGCCAGCACCGTGGTGCCCATGCCCCTCTCAGGGCGGAGTTTCCTTTTCGGTTCTTGACATTTCTTTTCGGATTCGGGAATTACTTGATTTTTATTTTTTTGTTTCTGCTCTGCTCCTTTCGGTCGCACAGCATATTAAGGATTCAACCCTCCTCCATTTTGCGGTTTTCTTCGCACCACGCGAAATATCCAAAAGATGCAAGAGGGAGGCGGGCGGGCTACTGTGGTGGTGGTCCTGGTGGTGGTGGATGTGGATGTGTGTGTGCTTGTGTTTGTGTTTCTGTTTGTGTCAGTCGACGGTTGCGCAGCAGCTGAAGGGTGTCCTGTGCCTGTGCCTGTGCCTGTGCCCGCCTGTGGTTGGGCATTATGAAACCGCAAGAATTATCATACGCTGCGGTCGATTACTATATCAAAACCCCTCTAATCAGGCAGCTCTGATGCTGACAGGGCAGCCGAGGCAGCGCCGCGCCGCAACCACTATTTCGGGCGGGTAACCGCAAGAGAGCCCCGCGGCCATAGACTTCTGGCCAACCAAAACTACGCGTTCCGCTCGAATTCTGGCAGCCAATGGGCGGATCTTGAGCTGTTCGAAAGACGCGCTGCTCCAAAGTAATTGCGAAAACCCACTGAGCCATGTAAAAATGGTGGAAAACGTGGGCAAAGAGGTGCAGACGGCAGAACTGTTCCACCCAAAAAGAAACACATTAAGTCTGGGCGAAAGTTGTATTACTTCTTCAGTCCGTAACAATCGTTTCTTTCCTATATTCTTATTAAGTTGGATAATGGATAAGTGGATATATTGATCCTCCTATTAATTGGTACAATTGCCTTCCATTTCTATAAATATGTTTATGGGCAATGCGAGTATCGGAACCAGGACAAGGCATTTAGAATATAAATCTCAAACCAATTTGAATACCAATTGGATATGACCAATTTGCCTATTTAAATGTAATAATTTGGTAGTAATTTTGAGTAAGGGCATTCGCTGTGGAATTAAATTGTAACCATAATCTTCGCAATGTATTCATAATCATATTCTTAGAGCGTAACCACCACCTCTATTGAGTATCAATTGGTTGGTTTATTTATCCCCCCAAATTGACTCGTCCCAATTAAGACATTTCTGCATACGAGTATATGAGTCTATGAGGAGGTTGTATGTAGGTTTGTGTGCTTATCATTAGCCAAACACTCATGCACACTGACACACACACGCACACACAGGCACGGGGCTTATCGATAACATCCTTTCACAGACCATACCCCCAAAGCTGCCACTCGCCCAGGACCTACAAAGGCAGAGTACACCAAGCCAATTAAAACGATAAACCAAAAATGCCCAGAGGCGTCACCCAAGAGGGCAAATAATAATGAGAGCTGCAAGCGTCTGAGCCAGCGCCAAGAAGTTAACGAGATATTTTTAGGGCCGAAGCTCTAGATACCCTTGCGTATCCATAAGCCCAACCATTAAATTTCTATGGAATTTAGCCACGAATTAAATGGCAAAAGAGGTATCTTCGATATTTATTTATTGTTGTGGAAGGAATTTTCTGTCTTTGTTCCTTGCCAACATCTGTTGAAAATCATAAAACCGTCGGCAAGTGTATACAAGAACTTTGCAGTGTGACGAGTTATTAGAGTCGTCGTCATCGTTCCCCCTCTAGCCGCTATGCAACGCCTCTTCCTGCAGTTTATTCCCCCACCTTCCGTCACCCAGCGCTCAAGTGCCCGTAGTTAGAGGCAACAAAAGGCGTTCAAGTTGCAAGACCGCTAAGCAACGATTCACCAACAACCACTGTACCCCACCCCAACCATCCATCCCCCCCCCCCCTCTGCGGAGAGGGCCAGGGGCAGGACAATTATGAAGCAAGTTGGTCCGCACTTCAAGGCAAAGAATGAGATTTTGTGCAAATAATTCCAAAGTGGAACGACAATGGATGGAAAGCGGCGACAAGTGGAATTCAAGTGTTGCAGGCAGGTGGGTGTGTGGGTGTGGGTGTGGGTGTGCTCGGTGTGCTCGGTGTGTTGGGCGGGGTGGTGCCACTTTTTTAATGGCCTTCGGCTCTCCACCATCCATCCACCCATCCACCCCTCTCTTGCCCCTTCCGTCGGGCTCTGTGTGTTGATTTTTCTTTTAATTGTTGCGGATTTGCATTCTGACACATTTGTCAACCTCAACGTCGGTGGCACAAAAGGATGCCCTAGGAGGGCGGAGGAACCGGGGCCCAGGAAGGAACCCTGGATGAGGCAAGGTTGGTTTATTATTTATTAACCCAAAGACACGCAAAGGGGTACGACATGTGTGAGTGTGAGTGTGTGCGTGTGTGCACGTGGAACACCGACTCAGGTCCGTTGGGATAATAATAAACGCCAACCAGTCGGCCAGAGAGTGCCCATCCCACCCACCACTCAAGCCATTTGTCAACGAGGGAATAAGACCCAACAATTCAGACACTCGCACAAAAAGTTTAGACCTTAAAGCCATGCTATCTGATTTATAAAAAATGTTTAGCCTATATTTTAGCCATATTAAAAGCACAGGAGCCTGAAGCTCATCGGGATACCTTTAGCTTAGTTTTCCATGTACCGAAATCTATTTTTGATGAGCCTCTAGCATGACTTTTTCTTTCAGTGCATATGTGTGTCATTCGCGCGACTATGAGAATGTGTGTCTGTGTGTTGAGTTTGAGTGACATGTGTCAAAACTGAAAAACTACGCGAATTTGTGTCAAATACCCTTGTCAGCACGTTTCAAGTGCTGCAACACTTTGTCCGCCCCAAACACCAACACAATGCTCTTTGCCCATTCCTTGAGAGCCATCCCACCACTGCCCTAAGCCCCATCATAAAAAAAAACAAAGATAAATACTCGCCAGGTGGGCAAGCGTAGGGGAGGAGGTGGGCAACGTTGTCGTAGTATGTGTCTGTGTGTGAAAAGTAGAGTATTCTATGCAGAACATACAGAAACAGCTCGAATGGGGGGTGAGGGTGGTATTGAAAAGTTTCGGATGTACAATATAACAATTTTCGGAATCAGATAAGTGTCCGTAAGGCTATCTTCTATTTGACTAGTCTGTATGGGCCACGCCTAGCCCAAGATGGACGTCTTCGCCGCGTTTGCAAGTGCATGTTTAGCCCATACGGACTGGTCCATGTTTGGTCTGTACGGACTAGTCCAGTGTTATTATTAGTTATATTATTAGGAGCTCTTTACCATGAGGGCTGTCCTTAAGGCTCGAAAGCATTTGCTCTGGCAATTCACTCGGATCCCCGTAAAGATTTTGTAATGCCCTCTAGCGACAATCCATCGACCATGAGGTCCATTGTGATCTCGTCCATTTATATGTTTTCAGAATTTGTAAATGTGTACACATGGAGCTGGAAACTTTGCCGTCTTGTTTTCACACACGCTGCAACTGCTATGACAATCAGAAAACTTAAAATTGTTACCCTAATAGCTCCCAAGGAGCGTCTTTTTTTTACAGTTGCCCGCGGTCACATTTTTAAAATGGACTGGAAAAGACAGCTCAGCTTATTTTTTCTCAGCGCGCTCTTTGATCAACCAACGAAAGTATTTTGTCGCTCATTTCCCGCATTCGGAATACACAATTTCAATGCTGAACCTTGAACTGTCGCAGACGGCAGTTCTTTCTGGTCAGCCATGATTTCACACCAGTTAAGGTTTCATGGGATTATGATAATGGTTGCAATGAGTTTGTTTCTTTTAAGTTACCCGCGGATCTGTACAGTGACGTTGGCCACGTCCAACAAAAATATCGATATATTGAATGGAAAAAAATGGGCTTGGCGGAGAAAAATGGGTGGACAAACACCACATTACTGGATAAGTCCGTTTCGGCAACACAGACATGCAATAAACATGTGTATTTTATAATATTTATTCTATGATGTCGATAGCTATAAACAATCTCAAAACAGTGTAACCCTAGAGCTAGCACTTTGCCCACTATGGTAACTCTGGGCTCTAAAGCGAAAAAAATTGCAATTGTAAAGTTGTCGACAGAAAATAATTCCGAAAATAAAAGCCCAAGGAGCGTGTAAGCAAAGCAGAACTAAAACCAATAAAAAAAATAATATTCACGTAAGTCGAGAAATAAATAATTGTAAGCAAGCGAAGAAGAATCCCAAATGTGAAAATTGTTAGAAATGAATTCTTAACTCTCAGAAAAGATAAAAAAGATGTCTCTTAGCAAGTTTGCAGCCGTAAAGGAAACCAACTTTGACGATTCAAGCTCTAATAGCTGTGAGCATTGGTCAACATGGGGCCCCTACGGTAAGCCACGCAGCTGTGGCCCATATCCATATGTTAAGAGTGAGCAAGCCGACAAAGAAAACCCCGAGAGCACCAGCATGGAGGAGAACTCAGACGAACTAAATTCAACTAGCTCAGACAATTCATGGATCTCCATGGGGAGAACTGTTTATCTGCCTAACACGAAAATTCCTGCGCCTGTGGCCCTGGACCGCCAGGTGAATCCAAGGAAATATAGAATGTGCTTTCCCCGGGACTTCTCCTGTTGGATGTTAACTTTCTTTCGTTTAATGTTAATGTTTATCTGAAAGTTTTTATTTTTTTTGTTTGATATTTAATCGCTACAGCGAAATTGGTTGGTCGCAGAGATGAGTCCGCATTGACCAGGTACTTCAGAAAATGTTGAACTCAAAAAGAGTTGTTAGTGTTAGATTGTTTGTTGACTTTTTGAAGTTTTTATTTTCCAAATTTTCAAACAATATTTTGCTTAGCTCCTGCAAATGATGGTATCGAATATAATAAAATTTTAATAAATGCTGTAATAAATGAAGTTATTTTCAGTTGGATATATTGCTCCCCCACCCGCTTTCTTTCAGGGTAGAAATAAATGCATATTTATGGCTTGTAAGTAGCTTCATCTGTAACTAAAAACTTCCCAAAATATTTGCAGTCCTCGGAGGTTGTCAAGTGCCACAAACACCATTCACCCCTGCCCTGCATCCCCCACATCCAATCAACCACCAAAGGCCATACACCATATCCAATCATAAATAGAAAATATAAATGGCAAAACTGCAATTCCACAATTTTCGCAATGTTCACATTAAGCGTTAGCCTGTTTCTTTTTTCTTTTTAGCAGAGTGCGTGATCTGCTTGGAGTCTATAAAGCGGGCGGGTCCATAAAAAACAAAAATCGCACTCACATCTATCGGATCGGTTGCAAAAACAAATCATAAAACGCGGTTTACAGCTCCCATGTGTGTAATCGGCGACGTTTAACGTGGGTCTGGCGACGTCTATGAGGGTTGCACTCGCTCAAATAAAGGCATCGCCTGGTTGGGGGAGAGAACGACTGAGACAGAGCCTTTTCCAATACACATACTCACATAACTTTACAATATGGATATGTATGCAGCACACTGGCGGGTCTGTCGCCCTGGGAATATTCTGCAAAGTTGCAGGTTACAAATTTTAAAGGATACAACAAAAAATGTAAAACGGATTTAAATCTTATTTTGATTCCTTCAATCACAATTTGTATATGAGAATAATGGACATGGTGGAAGGAATAAAACAGGCAGAGATATCGATACAGCCAATTTCTACTGATCTACGGGCTATTGTTGCAGTTTCTGAAAGTTTTTGGTGTGACACCTCAACACTTCTTCCTCCTTCTCAAGAAGCAATTCCAAACACCGAAGTGGACATACGTATATCTTCCCTCTCTTTGTCTGTATCCACACAAATGTACATACATATGTACATACAAGGGTCCAAGCGAGCCATAAAAAAGTGCCGAGCTGTTGGTGCGTGCTAAGCATAGTTAAAATCGAAATCCATATTTGTTTTAATGGTCGCCGACAACAGGAAGACCTAGCCGGCAGTAAGGCTGGAGACTGGCTCGAAGGATGACAATAACCATAAGGCCAGGGTATAATAATAAGCGACTAAGTGAGTGCTTGAGTGGGTGACAGTGAGCATGGGCATGGGCATGGGGATGGGGATGGGAATGAGGATGGGCCTCAATAATGACCAGAAGCGTTCAAGAAATGCTGGCCAAACGTGCTCGATATTCAATAACCACACAGGATGGCAGGGGTATGCCAGGGGGTGCGGGTCAGGACATAAAAAATTGAATTGAACATTTCCTGGGTACGAAAAGTTGGAGCGCTTATGGCAACCATGTGGGCAACCGGACAACGGCCCATGACTGACCCATTCAATTAAGCATGAAAAAAAGCGAAGATGTAAAAGGGCGAGTGTGTTTGTGTGGGGGGACAGTGGACGTGCCATGGATAGTCCATAAAAAAAGGACATCACTTAAGGAGGTTCAGAGCTTCGGTATTCGGGGGGAACACTCTGGTCTCTGGTCTCTGGTCTCTGGTCGCCGGACTCTCTCCAGGCCGCAACAAAACACGCATCACTTGTCACACATACTTAGCAGGCTAAGAGGGGGGGAATGCGAGCCTGGAGACTGGAGGGCAGAGGCCAGCCAATGGCATGGACACGACTCAGCCAAGCAAGCGCCAGTGCCCCTCATTGTCATGTCCTGGTGTTGTTATTGAGGTGTAATACAATTTTTTGCCATGATACCCCTTAACAATGGCAGAAGCGCGCGACACACGCAGCGACAGCGGAGAAACGCAATCGGAAAAGGATAACGAGGACGGTCACATATGGCGGCATAAGTTTCCCAAAGTGTGAGTGTGTGTGTGTGTGTGTGTTTGTGTGTGTGGGCTTGGGGGCAGGGCACATCAGGGTGTTGGGGTGTGGGTTTGGGTTTAGGTGTAAAGGGACACAACGCATAAACTTGCAATTGAGCCAATTTGTAAAAGTGCGGCAAGCCCATTAACAAGAGTCACGACACAGTGTCCTGCAGCATCATTGGACGGAAGCTGTCTGTTGTCCAGGGCTAAAATCGAACGGAAGCCGGAACACCTGCTCCACTCCACTCCACTCCTCTCCACCCTCCACTACACACTCCCACTCCTCTACGAATCCAGACCCGACCCAGACTTAGACGCCCCAACCTCATGGCCATCATTGAAAGGCTTTTGGCTTGGGGTTGGCAGCAGAAGCAGCAGCAGCAGCATCTACTTTGCATTACAAGCGCCCACATTAAAATTAAAATAAAGTTTTCCACTCTTCCACGAGTGGTGCGGGAGTGGGGGATAATATCCCTTTCAGTCCTTTCCTCTGGCTCGTATTTTTTGTATTTTTCGTAGGAACTACTCGTACAAATAAATCTAAAACTCGCACATTTCTGATGGATATGGACCAAGTCCAGGACTTTCAGAGCGACAGAGAGAGAGAGTGAGGCTGCGGGGGGCGGTGGTGGGCGGGTGCCCGGGTTTGGGGTCAGTGTTGCATGGTTGAGATATGCCAGGATACGGGTCCAGCCGCAGTTGGCAATTCGCAGTTTTACTCGTATTTTTGCATTTACATCAGCCCACATGCATTATGCATATATACTTACACATATGTATAGAGGAATCTACATACATACATACATACATATGTACATACATACATTTGTATATATTTACATACATATTTATATCTATCTGCGTCTGCTGTTGTGCGTGCGTGGTGCTTATGGGGTCCTTTGAATACACTCTCCCACATTGAAGTTGAGCAACGATTTAAGATGATTTTAAGTCGAAAAGTAATTTTTTTATTTTCGGTACAAACAAATGTTTCAAATTTCACATTTTATTCCAGTTTAAATATTTTTGAAAAGGTCTAATAAATACAGCTAAAATGTATGTATATTAATATACAAATTAATCATTTAAATGAATTACAGATTTTGTTCAATGCATAATTTATTATCATATTAAAATGTTACTAATTCCTGTTCGAAGCCCCTTTGCTTGAATTTCTGTCTACCCTCCAGGGTATAACATATGCCATCATATCTGCAAACAAACGAGAATGTACATATATTATCCGTGAGCTTTACTTTACATTTTCTTGTTGAATTTTCTGTTCAGTTGCTTTTTCTTTGTCCCTTTTTCTTCTTCGTTGTTGCTGTTTTTGGCTTCGCTTTGGACTTTAAAACAAAGCACAGGACACAATAAGAGGATGGCGTATAAGGGGCAAAAAAAAGCAGAGAAATGGGAAAAAAAAATAAAGTATGCAAAAAGAGTGAAACAAAAATGCTTGGGGCACAAAGGATGCAAGGGATAAAATAATATCCTTAAGCTGCAAATGCAACATGAATTTGTCTTTGCTGGACCATTTCCACATCCCCCATCCTTATCGCCCTTTCACATGCCCTCCTACACACGACCATGCTGTTGCTCTTTCTTCGAAAAATAAAAAAAGGAAAGCCATACATACTTTCGTTCATATGTACACATGTATGTATGTATATCCCCTGGAACGAGATGAGAAAATAAGCCAAGATATCTAAGAAAAGACTGTAAGATATCTTTCACAAGAAGGCGAACTAAAAATAAAGGATTCTCTTATTTTAATTAGATTAAATTCATTTTTTTTGGTCTATTATATTGATTAAGAAATAGTCAAGCGCAAAGATGTTAATTAGATTGGCAGGCACTTATTATCTATGAATTTTAAGCCTAAGGACATCAATATTTTTCGTTCACAATTAATTAAATGATTAATTCATTTAATTTGTATGATTTTAATCTACTCCAATTTATATTTTTATATAGTTTCCACTTTTCTTGCATATTATTTGAATGAATTCAATTAAGTCGTAAACTCCACGTCTAAAGGGTATCAAAAGGATACTCGAACTTTACAAATGCATGCACATTAGAGAGATTTTCGTGTGCGTGTGTGAGAGCTTTACTTTGCCCACACTCACACACACACACAAAATACATAAAGCCAGCGACTTTGGCGTCCGTTGGTCCTTTTTTGGCTTTGCCTTTTGCTTCGACACTTATTTTAATTTATTTCATTTTCATTCATGTACACCGCTTCAAATGTCCTCCTGTTCTCCTTTACATGTGAAATGTTCCTCTCTATCGGTCTGTCTGTTTGTAATTAAATAAAAACAACCTTAATGCACGGCCCACCCCCGATGGGTGTAAATTCTTCAGCAGTCTTTTAGTTTAATTGCCCTCCAGCAATGGGTACGATAATTCCAAGGTTATCCAGAAAAACAGTCCATAAATTACGGAAAAGCTAAAATATACACCAGAAAAATTTCCATGTTATTAAAGTTAATGAATAAAAAGTAAATTCGAATCTCACCTCTCAGAACTCAATTTACCCAGAGATGGGATAAATTCGAATGGGTTTGCAATTGTTGCAGAATTTAGTTTGTATAAAAAGAAAAACTAATTACACTGCCGGACACAATTTTTCCCCTTTAAACCAAGCCAACTTTTTTTAATAGATTTAGGGCTTCAACAAATTTGTTGCCTCGAAAACTCAGATAAAGTCGAAAAAAAATTATATCATCCGTCCTTAAAACTTTAAAGTGTTAAAGGTTCCTTGATAACCTCAAACCAACAGGAATGAACTAGCGACGACAAATTTTAACTCACAATGAGTGAATAAACATTAATAATAACTAATTAATTATGAAATTCTCATTTGGTATCTGGGCAGTCTTTGGTGGTTGATTGGGTGTGAGAGAGGGCAGGGGTGAATGGTGTTTATGCCAACAGGAGAATTTTAAAAGGCAAATGTCCAATTATTGTCCCGGGGAAAGCACATTCTATATTTCCTTGGATTCACCTGGCAGCCCAAGGCCACAGGCGCAGGAATTTTCGTGTTAGGCAGATAAACAGTTCTCCCCATGGGGATCCATGAATTATCTGAGCTAGTTGAATTTAGTTCGTCTGAGTTCTCCTCCATGCTGGTGCTCTCGGGGTTTTCTTTATCGGCTTGCTCACTCTTAACATATGGATATGGGCCACAGCTGCGTGGCTTACCGTAGGGGCCCCATGTTGACCAATGCTCACAGCTATTAGAGCTTGAATCGTCAAAGTTGGTTTCCTTTACGGCTGCAAACTTGCTAAGAGACATCTTTTTTATCTTTTCTGAGAGTTAAGAATTCCTTTATAACCATTTTCACATTTGGGGTTCTTCTTCGCTTACTTTCAATTATTTATAGAGCGATTTAAGTGAATATTATTATTTCTATTGTGATTATCTCCTTGCGATTTTATTTTAGGAACTATTTTCTGTCGATAAGTTTACCAGATGTAGCTATGTTAATAGTATTTCTGTAAGCATTGATAACAAAGATTGTGATTTGGTTAGTTGTGTTTGAGACAGTAGTACCGTTGGTACAAGACCTATATTAGTTATATGTATGTACAAATGTACATAAATATATGTGTAAGTAGATTACGAAGATTATTAGATGTTTCTCATATTATCAAACTTTAAGACAATTTAATTGAATACTTGGTAAACGTATATTGCGATCCCTAATCAGTCTGTTAACTTATAACTTCCATTTATCGGATTTAATATAAAACAAACCAAATCTGTTATAAATATATGCCCAAAGACGAATAGATTTAGAACTCTCTGTGTCCTCTCTTCTTTTCCTTTTGCATATGCTCCCGCCTAAGCACACATATTTGTATGGATGTATTAGTTGTAATGGAGCGAAGCTCTCTTGTCTCCTTTTTGATTTGTATTCCGTGTGCCTTTGACGGACATCTACTTATTTCTTCTTATTCAGTCACAAGTAAATACCACAACGACTATGGCAATTAGTATACATATGAGTATATTGTAAAAATAACCATGAAATGTCATGATAAATATTTGTAATATTTATGTACAAATATATTTGGTCTGGGCAGGATTACATGTAGACATTCCATTACTCAATGGTTTATGTTTATAGTAAATACATATTTGTATTCTTACAAATCGCCTCGTTTAAGCCAAATACAAATATATTGTCATTTTATACAGAGTCTATGCATTTTATTATCTATATAATAGATTTGTTTGAACATTTATCACCAGGCTGTTATTAGGTGGATACCAAAGTGGCAATTTTTAAACTAATCGTTACAATTAGATTACATTTCGTTTCTGTTCAAGTGATTCTGTGCTTGATTCTTTCTTTTAAGGAACATTAATTCAGGTAAGTGCTGTGATCAACAGGTCTCTCTATAGATCTCTTCTATAGTTTAAAAAATATCAATGTTAATTGTTGTTAAAATTTGATTTAAGACTTGCATTCAAGTCTCTCTCATTGATATAATTTTGACCTGTGAGCAGCAGCAGCTAAAAATAGATTTAAAAACTAGCAATTATGAATCAATAAGAACTGATTACAAATTTTCATTGTTTAAGCGGACAATGTAACCATCTCCGGTTCCCCCATTGGTCACCGTCAACTGGCTGGAGTTGGATTCGTCATTGGCGTCTCCGGCTGTGGGCAAGAAAAGTAGTTTTTGGATTAGCAAGTGATGTAAAATAACACGCATATACTCGTAGAAGTCGGTATTGGCAAAGACAATCACAAGCAGGGGCAGGTGTAGTTCTAGTTATTTATGAATTAGTTGGAACGGTGCACCTCTCCAGGGCCACCATGGGAAAGAGGACATTCCTCCAAACATGGATAATTCCATGCATCATATATGTATGTATTTAGTTGACTTGCACTTTTGATAAGGTGCGTCAGACACTCACCCAAAAAGTAGTCGCAACGGCGAAAGTCTGCGTTAGGGTCGAGCATTGGCATTGGGGTGTTGTAGTCGTGGTGACCTGCGAGAAACGGATTCTGGCCCATTCGTCGGCGGGCTCGCTGGGACAACGAGAGCTGGCTGGCGATTGGAACTGGGCCCGACCATGGGCAGCCACCGATCGAAGCCATCGGCTGCACGATGGCGACTTGTCTCGGCGCACTGGTGGGTGCACGAGCGCGGTGCCAGCCGCTCTCAGCGATGTGCGGCCACTGCCCGCCTGGAGCTGGGCCCGAAGACGAACGGGCACCAATCGGAGCCACCGCTTGCACGTTTGCGGCAGGTATCGGTCCCACTGAGGTTTGTGGTTGTGGGCCACCGGTTTCACCGCCATGATTTGTCGGACGCACTGTAAGGGGAGAGGATGAAGAAGCCACCATCTAAGTTTAATCTACTTACCATTGGAGCCGACACTGTTCTGGCTGCCATTCGACGGATTTTCTGGCGAGCAGCAGAGTCGCACGGCGCAGCATGGCTCCGGAAACAATAAGCAAGGTTGCTGTGGAACCTGCAGGAGCAGTGGTTTCAAGCAGTAGGAGCAAGTCCCATGTTGCACAGTTGAGCCCGGTGGTGGCAACGTAATCAGCTCAGTGGCAGGCATGGGCATGCGCCAAGCGTCCAGTTGCCATTGCGTCAGCGTGACGTTGTTTATGCTAGGGAAAATATTTCGGAGAGGCTCCAACTCGTGCAGCTGTAGAATGGGTGTGTGCTGCACAAGCTCGTGCAGCACATTTGGCTCGTCCAGTAGCGAATGAATTTCACTGTCGTCTTGCGGTGTGTCGAATAGGATTCTCTCTACGCCACTTACTGGAGATTCTCCAATGTCCGACGATGGTGATGGCTGTGCCCCGTTGCGGTTGGGCATCACAGCTTGCTCCATCGTTGAGTCGCCGATCCACTCAGAAGAGGCACGTGACTCCTGCTGACCTGCCTCCGGCTCAGACGCCTGAGCCAAGTAAGCCGTGGCAGAAGCATATTGTGTTGCAAGGCCCTCCTTCAGCACTTCAGCCCAAGTACGTTCAGGTGGATGGTCCGACATTATGGCGTTGATCGTTGTTTACGACAAGAAACAGCACACACAAAAAATTCTTTCGCCTCGTTAGAGTTTTAGGGATGATCGAAAAGAGCTATCGATAGGTTTGGAGATCCGTTTTTTCAAAATGGCGGTTGGCTTGCCTAATAGTGTTAGTTAGGATCTAGTGTAAACAAACAGTTTTGTGACTTCGAATTTGAATTTATTTCGTGTACTGGAAATTTTTTGTTTGAAATCTCTAATAGAATGTTGCGGGAGAATGGCTACAGTTACAGCACCATGAGGCTGCCCAAGTCTCTGAGTTCGTCAAATTCAGTGATGAATCGCAAGCTTTTGACGCCAGCAGCCGCCTATGCCAAGTGGGCCAGTCGCGAGTCGACAACGCCGAAGAGATGCACGGAAACCAGCAGAATCCATAATTCTAAACCAATACAGAAGTCTGCGGCAAAGGTGAAAAAGCCGAAACTGGAGCGTCTGGCGGCTCCAGAACGGTTTGAATGGGAGGACAGCTCACCAACGCCAAGTGCCCTTTTCTTGCCCAAGTCGGAATTGTGGCCGGAGGAGATGCCGGAAAATCCTAAGCAGCCTGAAGGACAAGTTGGCAACGAACCGCCTCTGGTGCGGGCGCCACCACCCTCTCCGCGTCCACGTCAGCTGCACTTCAATCAGAAGGTATTCTCACGACTCTTTGACGAGGCTGTGGCCACCAGCAAGCGGCGTCAGCAGCAAGCCAAGGCAAAACTTGCCGACGGCTTGAATCAGCGCTGCTAGCAAAGATAACCCCGACGTGGACACAGATCGCAGCATCTGATCCTTATTATTCACATTCAAACAATCAAATCTAACTTGTTTTAAGCTTAGTTTGAATGTATTGTTTAACACTGCATTGAGTATCGATGCAATTATATCGGCTCATCGGCTGCCACATTGCCATCGCTGTGGGAGTGTGGTTATTTTCACATTTGTGCATTAGCATTTAAATCTTATAGTACATGTTTTGGACTAAATTTCTTGTTCTCTTTGCAACAGTTTAAGTTCAAAATCGAAATCGATGTATGAAAGCGCACTGCTGCATTCAAATCGCGCCATTTATTTTCTGCCAGTGCTGCCATCTAGCGAGCATCCATAAATCACTTTTTATGTCATTCAAACGTTTAAATATCAACAACAGATGGCGTCAAAGTGCAAAGAAAAGGTTTTATTTAGTTAATTTAATTAATTTAACAATTTAATAATCTTTCACTACGAGCATTTAAAATAATGTACATGCGTATCGATAACTTATGCGATTTTGTAAGGCGACGTCTTCGGTTGGTCACTTTGCCAACACAGCAAACGGTCACACTGCGAAGCCAAAATCGAAAAATGAGAATTAAATTTTATTAAAAATTTGTACTAAAACGCTGCCCAAATACAAACAAACCACTCAAGTGCATCCATTACCCGCCCCATGCTGATGCGTTCCATGTGACTGTAGAGGTGAGGCCAGCCAGCTGTTGTGTGTAGTCCGCAGGCAGGCACACACGTTCCCTCCCAGACCCCGTTCGGATGTGAAGGATGTGCGCACTCGCGTTCCGTGCGAATCTCTGCTGGTCGATATAAAACTCTGTGCCTGCTCCGCCTCTACGCCATCAATGTCTGCAGGCCCCAAACAAGTCTGACTGCAAGCAAATAAACACACACAAGACTCCAGCCAGCAATCCCCAAGCATCCGGGCGGGCCAGCAGAATCAACAGCCAGGCAGCGGCATGGCCACCGCATCGTTGAATGCACTGCAGGCATTCTATGTGGACTTTAGCGAGCTAACGCTGCGAGAGGTGAAACATTGCATTACATCAATTAATAATTAAATACAATTCAACTAATTATTGGCCTTACACAGAAAGTTGGACACGGCTCCTATGGGGTGGTCTGTAAGGCCGTTTGGCGCGAAAAACTGGTGGCCGTGAAGGAGTTCTTTGCCAGTGCCGAGCAGAAGGACATCGAGAAGGAGGTGAAACAGTTGTCGCGCGTTAAGCATGTCAACATCATTGCCCTCCATGGCATCTCATCGTACCAGCAGGCCACATATCTGATTATGGAATATGCCGAAGGTGGCTCACTGCATAACTTTCTGCATGGCAAGGTCAAGCCGGCCTACTCGCTGGCCCATGCCATGAGTTGGGCGCGTCAATGTGCGGAGGTAATCCATAATATCCATGCTGCTCCTAGCCGTTGCTTCATTCTCTTTCTTTCCTTCAGGGCTTGGCCTATCTGCACGCTATGACGCCAAAGCCATTGATACATCGCGATGTCAAGCCTCTGAACTTGCTGCTGACCAACAAGGGACGCAATCTGAAGATATGTGATTTCGGCACTGTGGCCGATAAGTCCACCATGATGACCAATAATCGTGGCAGCGCTGCCTGGATGGCACCCGAGGTGAGTTCACGCTAAAAAGAGCTGAAACGTACACATCTCTTATTAATCTTTTATGAATCTTTTTAAGGTATTCGAGGGCTCAAAATATACGGAAAAATGCGATATATTCAGCTGGGCCATTGTACTCTGGGAGGTGCTGTCGCGAAAGCAGCCCTTCAAGGACATTGACAATGCCTACACCATACAATGGAAGATATACAAGGGTACGGGCAGGGGTGGACGGACTCCTTTAATCATTTCAAATCATTAAATACATTTTTCTTTGCAGGCGAACGTCCGCCGCTATTGACGACCTGCCCCAAGCATATTGAAAATCTAATGACAGCTTGCTGGAAAACAGCACCCGAGGATCGCCCATCCATGCAGTATATTGTGGGCGTTATGAATGAGATTGTCAAAGACTATACGGGCGCTGACAAGGCCCTAGAATATACATTTGTAAATCAACAGGTGAGCCTCTAAATTGAAACCACCAATTTCTTTCACTAATTCCTTGCTTGTTGTTGATCCCAGATTGTCACCAAAGAGAGCGACGGCACTGTGGCCGCTCAATATGATAGTAGTCTCAGTTCCACAACGGATCTGAGTCTCTCGTCCACACAGTTAACACCGACAACGGCGGCCAATGCCAATGCCAATGCAAATGCAACAACGACTAGCTCAACGACCGAAAATACTACCTCATCATCAACATCATCAGCAGATAGAACGCCAACGAATTCGGGGCATCTTGACAATAATCCTCAATTCCAAATGAGCAGCAATCGTTGGGACGCCATACTCGAGGAGGAGAGCAATGAGAGTCAGACGAACGATAGCTTCAATCTAACCTCATCTGTGGAGGCCACCCAGAGGCTCGAGACCATACGCAATGGCATGATCCAAATGGCCTGCACACCCATGGAACAGCTCACACTCGACGTAGATGCGGTGCGTGATTTAAATTGAAAAACTTACCCTTTATCTGCTTGATTTTTCACTCTCTCCGTTCTTCTCCTTAGAATGGATTCGATTTGAGTCGCAGCGAGAGCAGCAGCAGCAGCACGCATGGTGAGTCCACAAACCCAACTAGTGGTATTTGTTGTCGATCTTCGTCGTCGTTGTCGTCTGATTGTCTCCCATGAATCACACGCATATTGGACGCTGCATGCGATTTTGTGGCACTTGCTTTTGTTTGCGGTAAACAGAAGACCGGGAAAGTCTACCTGTAAATAGTTACATGAAAGGATTCTACAGAGAATCTCTGTTATATTTTATTCTATTATTATTTTACAGCGTTCCAGTAAGTTCAGAGTATCAGAGTTTAGACATTGCACAGCTTTCCGTTTTCTGCAATAGATTCCTTAACAAATGCCTAGAATTTGGCTACTATTTGTTATAGCCTAGAAGGCTTTCTTGCGACTTCCCAGATACAAGATTTCCGCACTTAAAAGGGTATTTAAACCTCTATCAGCCACTCGGATCGATCAGCTATAATTCTAAATGGTTTTTTGTTGTTGCACATGGCTTGGCGCATTGTCAGCTCTGGTGGTTGGTGGCACAGGCAGCTGGTGGCTGATGGCTCGTTGCTGGTTGCTGTGTAGGTGACGCATTTTGTAAACAATGCACTAGCCCCATCTCTTTCTGATTTGCCATCTCTTTTACGCACCGTGTACTCAATGAATGTTTGGTTAATTAGCCGCTGCGGTGTCTCTGCCTAATGCATAGAAAGTCTTTTTGAACATTATTCAATTGTCAATGTCTCTACTCTTGGTGTATTTGTGGCTGTATTTTTTGCTATGGCTGTGCCTGAGCTGCATAAATTATAAATATTTAGTGCACTCATTCGCAACGAGGGGTCACTATCGGCCTCCAAATGCTCTAGGAGGTTTCAACCTACCTACCGGTATGATGTTGTTCAATATTTTTGCTTGAAAGAATGATATATGTACATATGTACATTTGGGATAATTATTCAAGGTGTAAGAATTACGAAATTAATATTAGTCTTAAACAATCTATGCCATCTTTTCAGGTAAGTGTAAAGTGAGAGAGTATCCGATTCCCATTTAAGAGTTTACAGATAGCTCAGTAAATAAGGGACAATTTATAAGCAATTCATTCATTCCATCTTTATGGACATTTCATTTTAAAAGAAATCCCATTATAAAATTCCCAAATATTCTGAAAAATGATTTAATAGTCTAAATGAGACAAAAAACATTAAGATTCGATTATTTTGATACTTGTTGCTACCCATAAAATGTTCCACTTCTACCCTTTCTGGCTTACATTTGAACAAAAAAAGTAATGGACGGAAATCCCTAACTGAACACATTTTAACTGAAGTCAAGAGACATCTCAAAGTAGGTATACCTCGTTGTGGATCCCAGGGCAAAATCCGAGGCACAACCAAATAGTTGCACGAAAATTTTGCTGCACAATTAAATAATTTGTAATTTGTTAGCTAGCCTGGCAATTTCGGGACAGATTTATAGCCAAAGGCATGCTCCGTCGCTGAACAGCGCAGAGAGCACCAGGGTGGTGAACGGGGGGAGGAAGGTGGTGGGGCAGCTATATTGTACAGAACGCACACATGACGATGCCTCAGCTTCAGTCTCCACAGTCCCGCCGCCATGACGTGACTCACTCGGCAATAATCTCACTTTTATTTTGATTTCGTCTAAATGGCGCATACATATGGGCACACACACAAACGTATATATATAGATCACATACACTGTAGAGATCTACACAGATATGTATGCGGGGATATATAAGAGTCCGAAGGAGAACGTGAGGTAGCAGAGCCAAATCGTTTGGCTCTTCTTTGACACAGCCAGACCGCGGTCCCAGAGGCAATCTTACCACTCAATGCCTGCCCCCCCACACCACTAAATACGATGTATACTATGTAATATAGCATAGATATGTATAGAGTACACTTTGCAATGTGTAAATAGTAAATGCATCAACAGCCAAGTGGCCGAGGATACTTTTGAGATACTTTTTTTTCTTTTTGTACCGTAGAGTTCACTTCGCTCACTGACTGGCTAGCTGGCTGGCTGCTGCGTCAGTGCTACGAGCTACATATAGGAAAATGATTTCCATTTTATTATCCCATACCAACCGTCTCTCTCTTTTGTCTCTCCCTGTCGCTCCCTCTCTTTGGGGCGATCTGTTTGAGATTTCCCAATTGCAGATGCCAACTGCATTAATCATCGAATTTGATCAATGTTCGGGGCCTGGCATCGGAATGAATTTGAATGAATCTTCATCAGGTTTTGGTTCGTCATGGAAAATGCTTCGAGCTTCTACACGGTGTGCTGTGGGAGGATCCCCCACATCTGCTCAGAAATTGTTCATGGAAATATTAAACCCCTTTTGGAGGTTTTATGTGATCATCCATGCTGTATTTTTTTAAATTTTACTATCGAATTTTCATTATTGTCTAATCAATGTATAGTGATTATAAATATTAAAAGTACTTTACATTCTTCGGTTCCTATTCGAAATAATTTATAATATTTGTTTGAAAATTTTATTTATTAAGAAAAGTTTGTAATCCAAAGTTTAGTTTAATTTGTGAACCCTTTTTGGATCCTTTGTTTGAGCTATTTTTTAATAGCTCTGTAAATATTGCAACTATTTTATTTTCTTCGGTTAATATTTTGTCGGTATTATTGATTTTTTTAAGAATAATTTGAATTATTCTGAATAAGTCAGTATTTTTAGAAGTCGTAATTTTGTGGCCCTTCATCCATATAGGCCCATCCTTAGGCCATAAACCATGGATCAATGATGGAATCCCTTTCTTCTTATGAGAATTAAATGAGAGGGAGCGGCAACTGTCTGGATATGGAATCATAATAATCATATAATTTCATATTAAATAGATTCCACCCCTCCCTCAGATGAGTGATGCCATTTAGCGCGGCAATCTTTCTGCGGACAAAGCACATCCACTTAAGCCACCCCCAGCCGCCAATCATCGTGCGATTTTCCACCCCATGGGCTGGTGGGGGGGAATGGTGCCACAGTATACTCATTCTGGGAGCGTCATAGGCAGCCGCAGCAGTGATCCGTACCGTCTCTGCCTCTGTCTCTGCCCCATCTCGGCACCATCTTGCCACGTCTGCCGAAACGCGACGGCGTTCAGGCGCAGGCAGAAGATCCCCGGCGAGAGTCGTCTGTTTGCTTGGATGCCTCCGTCTCGGTCTCGGCATCGGTCTCTGTGTGCCTCAGTCTGCGTCCGAGCGCCGTGAGGTCTTGAGTGCTCTACGAGATGTTACAGAATTGTCGGGCGACGCACCGAAACGCGCGAAACTTCGTCAATTGCTGCCGGACTCTGGCCGGAATCGAGTTTGCGAATAACACACGCCCCAAACAGATTCATATCTGACCAAAAAAACCCCAAAACCACCCAAAGAAAGAAAAAATCAAGTGAAATTTCCAACAGTTTTACTATTTGTTTGTGGTTTGTTTTCCCCAAAAAGCGATTCAGTGGAAAATCAACAAGCACATAGAGACCGACCGACTATCTGGCGGTGTGTGCGCTCTTGTGTCTGTGTGTGTTCGTCGGAGAAACACGTCATCGGAAAATAATACAAAAAAATATAGAAAAGCAGACATTGGGAGGGAGAGATCGATCGATCTTTCAGTTGGAAACAATGTGAAGGATTTCCTACGCGTGACACATACAACAGCGCAGCCCTCTAGCTTTCGAGTGTGCTCTTTACAATATTTGTGAGAATGAAAATGATCTAGAACCAGGGTATAGACGTTGTTTAGTCAAGCCCTGAAGGGAATCGAAACGAACATTTGCCAGCCACCACAGGAATCCGAAATGTGCGACACGCGGGCTCTGATCAACACCAAACAGACCAACGATCTGCACAGTTGTTGGATCATATATAGTAGGTTATAGCCCCCCAGCCCCCATACGATTTTTGAGCTATAAATTTAATTACACATTTTATGAGTAACAGTTATAGTGGTTAAAAAGGAGTTTCTCTTCAAGTATAATTTATTAAACAATTTTATTTAATGCTTCTAGTATTGTTATACAAATTGATACAAAATTCTGGGCAATTTTAAGACCTTAAATGTTTTTGCACAATTTGCCGCATTCCTTTTTGGAATTGAAACTGATTTAGTGAACAATTGCCTTTAAATAAATAATGATTTTGAATTGAATTAATTATAAAACTGAAATTAAACATAAATATTAAAGCATTGCACATTTTTGTTCACATTTTTTTCATAATTGTATAGAACGTTTTATTTGAATCGACGGAAGGGCTATTGCTTTTCTAGGACAGATCCTCCATGCATAAGTTAGGCATCTGTTTTCCATGAAAATTCATCCGTTGTGATTTGTGTCACTCCAATTACAGCCAAAAGCGATGGCCGCGAGCGACTCACGGTGACGGACACCAAGCCGGTGATCATGACCAGCACCGATCTGACCAACAACAACGATGCCCACAGCCATGGCCATACGAATGGATTGCTGAGCCATGCCCAGGCACAGCAGGACCAGGATCTCGAGCAGGAGGAGATCATTAATTCACAGGACGTGGACGTAGATACGGATGAGAATGACGGCACCGAGCAGTCGCTGGCAGAAATACTCGATCCCGAGCTGCAGCCAGAGCCCCCCATACCGAATAATGCCGAATCGCAGTCCATCTACCGTGAGCACCGCCACATGGCCAAGGAGTACCTGAGCGTGGACACGAACCTCTACTATGCGCAGGACTTTAAGGATAAGCTCATCCTCCAGATGGATCTCGCCGAGCGCGACCAGAAACAGGAGCTGTTGCGCAAGATCAAGGACAAAGTAAAATTGCCTTTTAATATTCATGTCGAGCTTTTTATTTATTAATGTTTTATTTTTCCGCAGGAGGGACTCCAGAGTTTGTACAACAATCTGCAGCAGCAGTGGGAGAAGCTGCCCGCCTCGCGACAACTGCAGGCCAGCCACCACCCGCACTTGCATCCACAGCCCCATCCACTGACAGGCGCCTCTGTCCAGGCATGGGGCCCCAACGGTGGCCAGGAGGTGACAGCAGCAGGTGGAAACATAAGCGGCGTAGACACAGTCGAGAACGATGGCTGGGTAGTCATACCGCCACATCCCAACGCGTAGTGCCAGTGCCAGTGCCAGTGCCAGTTGAAGCCGAAACCCATTCAAATCGCATATGACTCTCTAAACAAAATAAGTTAAAGCTGTAATATCTGTAAACCGTAATTTAATCTGTAACTCTAGCTATAGAACTATCTGTGTATGTGTGTGTGTGTATTATTGTTTTCTGCTACGTTTTGTGAATCGTTTTAAGCGTTTTTTGTTAATCTTAAGTCTTAAGGTGAGCTTCGAGCTTCATGTGTTTATTTCCTTGTACGAACCGACAACTTTCTCCCGAAGGCATTCTCCGAACACTTAAATATTTTTAGGCTTAAACTATTTTATTATATGCATTATATAAGCACACACACCCGACACACATACACACACACACCAGCCACAGACATCTGTCCCAGGACAAAGATGCCAAGGAGTAGACCAAAAACCAAAATAAAATACATCAAAACACAAAAGACAAAACAAAATAATCATGTTTCTTGATCTTGGGATCATCTTTGGTATACATAAAGAGCCCACGATCTTCTTGAATGTATTTGACAGAAAAAAAGGCAGCGAAACGTTGATCGAGCCTCGTCTCCTTTGAAAACTCTTTAAAATTATGAAACTTAAATCACTGAAAAGGTCTGAAAATGAAAATCGGGCAATCATTTTAGGCCGTTCTCAGGGTCTCCAGGTCAAATGAAAATTGGTACTTAAATACCCCAAAGGGTTCTCTGTCAAAGGGTTTTCTGTTCCGTAAAGCATGGCAGCTGGAATCGGTTTAAAGATAAACTTCGTGCGAGTAAAAGTGTAAGTATTCTATGTGATATGCACTATTTTGAGCCGGTGCTTGGCACATTTATTTGTCTGTACAGGCAGCCGTCGTAACCGCAGATTGCAGGTTGCGCGTTCTTGCATACATAATTGTATAACTATTCTAGTTTTAAGTACATGTTTTTTTGTTTGTAAATATTAATGCTACAATTAATGTATGTTTTGAGAATCGTTAAATTCGTTTAGGTGTAAAGTTCTGTCAGGGATTGCCGTGAAAGAAAGCGCTGAGAGGTACGCTCATTGAGTGGGTATAGCGTCTAGTGTAGTCTGTAGTCTATAGTCTTCTGTAGTAGAGTGTACAAAATAGTAGAACGAATCAAAAAGGACGAGTACATTTAGGAATCACAGATGGGTACATAGAGGGCGGCGCATGTTGACTCCCAGACATCGGAGGGCGTGTCCCACGAATCCTTTCGATGCCACCAACACTTTCTATCCACGTTGTAGGCCATTGTCGCCGAGCTGGCCCGATCGATGGTCTCCGTGGAGTCGAGGCCGCCCACAAAGAAGATGGTGCGGCCCATCATCGTAATGCCGGAGTAGAATTTGGGCGCTGGTATGCGAGTCTCCACCTGCCAGGTATTGGTCTTGATGCTGTACGCATATATGTGCTGCACAAGCACACGGGTCTCGGCTTGGTTTTCGTGCCAGCCGCCGCAGGCATAGATGAGGTCATCGCAGGCCACCAGGACATGATCACAGCATTCGGTGGGCATTGATGCGAGCTCCAGCCAGGTATCAACCTTTGTGTCAAAGCACCAAAAGCTGGACAAAATGACGGCCATATATATGCCACCTGGAACACACACACACACACAAAAATAAATAAACAAATGCCCATCATGCAACGTGCGCGTGCAAACTCACCAGAGATGTACAGCTTATCGCCCACAACAACGCCGGCATGCTGGCTTCGATTCTCCTGTAGACAGGGCATGTACGTCCACTTGTTGTCGGCCAGCGAGTAGCGTTCCACATTCGAGGCACGGCGCATACCCTCCTCGGTGGTGTCATCGTTCTCCACAATGCCACCGACCGCATACAGATACTGATTGCCGACGGCATTCAGCGAGAAACGGCAACGGTCCAACTGTATGGGTGCTATGGTCACCCAGGAGTTTCGCAAGGGGCAATAGCGGAAACCAAATGGATGGATATACTCCTTCAGGTACACATCATAAGCACCGCCGACAATGAACAGCTCGTTGTTGAGCACGGCAGTGCCAAAGTTGCCTGCAAAGGTAGAGCACAGATATTTAGGGTAAGGATTCCAGACACATACAAAGGGACGGACCGACTCACATTGGTCAATATGTGGTATGGTTGTAAGTTCATACCACTTCATTTTGGATGGGGAAAAGCACATAATTTCATTGGTAAGACCCTTCCACTCGAAGCCACCGATCTTGAGGAGACTCAGCTCCATGCCACGCAAATTGGTGGGCAAATCCCTCACCGTCTGATCCTCCAGAGCCAGCTCGCCCTTGAGTAGACGCGACAGATACAATTCGCGTATGCGATCAAAGTATTTGGCTGGCAGCGGACGCTGCACTTTGTCGTCAATCGAACAGTTCATGGCCTCCACCACGTGCAGCTGCGTGTAGTTGATGTGCGGCCAGTTGATGAGGCGCAACAGGTCAAAGGCAACCTCATTCTCCAGCCGCTGGTCCAGGCAGTATGCGCACACCAAACGCGCCAGCTCCTGCTCACTGACATCAATCGGATAGTTGCTGCTCAGTATGAAGCGCATCTGATCAACGCTCATCTCCTTGAAGTCCGGCCCCGCCGAAAACTCCTTAAAGTGGCAGCACATGTAGCGAAAGGCACGCGCCGATAGTCCCAGCTGGCCATAGATCTCCGCCATGGTAGCCACAGCCAAACAATTGTCCAGCCCAATGCGATGCTGCAGAAAGAACGTGCAGCGATCAATCACATCCCGCACCTGGACAATGCTGGCGGCGGCCAGTGTCTCCTCGATATTGTCTATGTTGAGCTCTAGGCGAGAGGTGTATATGTAGTCTAGGATGGAGCCCAGGGCTCGCCCTGTGATGCCGTGCAGGGAAATCTTCTTCTTGCGCGTCTCGATCATGGCACTGTCGGCGAACATGGCGCAAAAGTAATCGCTGCTGGCAGCCAGTACCACGCGATGGGCCTGCAATGGAAGATGGGCTTGAGCATTGCAACTCTTTTGGGTACCACAGAGAGAGAGAGCGAGAGATAGGGCAGACCACGCACCTGGTAGCTTATTCCATCTGCAATGAGTGTGACATCGGTGAGCTTCTCTTCGAGACGCAGCTTGTTTAGCCCGCTCAGTAGGCTGTCCTCCTCGCCGCTGGTTTGTGTCTGGGCCGATGACATGGTGTACCCAGAACAGAACCTTACTCACTGTGGGTCCCCGTCACTCCCAAGGTTGGGGAAGCCCGTACGACACCCAGCTGCTGCTGCTGCTGCTTCTGCCGGTTCTGGCGATAAGAATGCGAATGCCTTGCTATAATTAAAAGTTTGTTATTGATAGCAGAAGCGCGACGGAGTCGTTCGCCAAAGGCCCTGGGGCGTCGCTGGAAGGGGGGAGAGAGAGAGTGCTGTTGCACAGTCTAACTGCTTTTTGGTTTTAGATCCCTTTCTTTTTCGGTTTCTTTGAGCACAGAATTGGCATCTTATTAATTATTATGTGTGCCTCAATTGATTTTCCTTGGAATCTTCTGGCCAAATCATTGAAGTCTTTTCTTTTTCCCCTTTTCCCCGACGTTTTTTGGATGTTAAAAATATATTGTGAATATGTCAATATATCGATATATGTACATAAAAATTTTAAAATTTTTTGTTCATAATTTTGAAATAATATTAATACGATGGCAAAATTGTGTAAAATGTGTAAATTTCATGAGAAAACAATCTAATTGATGAAACATTTCACCGATATACCATTAATCAGAAATTAGTAAACTATCTTAACCCACTTAAGCCCCCTCTATTTAAACTGGTGAACAAATTGAGATAAGCCTCGGAAATGAGCTAAAACATACTACTTGCCAATTCTCCATTAATCCATCTTTACTCACAAATTTACCACCATTTTTCCCACCCGAACTCCTTAACAATTCTTCAAGTTTCAAAATACTCGTGGGAGCATCAATTCGGGGGGCACGAAAATGGGCTAACGTTATTTTTGAATGCTGGAAAAACGAATTTTCTCGATTTTAATACTCTCAGCACTAAAAACGTAGTTTTATCCGATTGATGACTCAATTTACCAGAACATTGGCAACTTTAAAGATACGAAATCCGTTCCATGTTGCCAACATTGCCAGCCATTGAAAAAATGTTGAACGTAAACATTCCCCAATCAAGTTGAAGTGGTGTGTATCGCGCAAAAATACCAATGCAACTCTCTGTGCATCGATACTAAGAGTCGACATTCGCAGCTGCTCAGTAAACAACATTTTAACATACAATTAACAAAATAGGGAAATAAGAATTTCCTCGGTATATCTATGGTATGTTTTAATAATGAGAAGGTATATTTTGGTATATTTCTGGGGGTCACGCGGTATATTTTATTGATAAATCTCACACTGTTTAGCATCCCTAGCTTGAAATCGCCAAATTAAATCTGCATTTATATAGTGAGTTATTGTAAGTAAAATAGTACAAAAATGGCAGCGGGCCCCATTGCGGAACGTAATCAAGGTGCGTAAATAAAATCAACCTAGCACAACTGCTTCTGACACAGATTTTCACTCATATCCGCAGATGCCACAATTTACGCCGGCGGTCTGGACGACAAGGTGTCCGAGTCCCTCTTGTGGGAGCTGTTTGTCCAGGCCGGACCCGTGGGTAAGCATTGAGCATTGTTGTGATTGAACCGGCTCATCATGCATGCCCTATTTGTATTGCTTCCAGTAAACGTACACATGCCCAAAGATCGCGTCACACAAATGCATCAGGGTTATGGATTCGTGGAGTTCCTCAGCGAAGAAGATGCCGACTATGCAATCAAGATTATGAACATGATCAAGCTATATGGCAAGCCGATAAGGGTGAACAAGGCGTCGGCTCATCAGAAGAACCTGGATGTCGGCGCCAACATCTTCATTGGCAATCTGGATGTGGAGGTGGACGAGAAGCTGCTGTACGACACATTCTCCGCATTTGGCGTAATCCTGCAAACTCCTAAGATCATGCGCGACCCGGAGACGGGGAAGTCCAAGAGTTTCGCGTTCATCAACTTTGCCAGCTTCGAGGCCAGTGACGCCGCCATGGACGCCATGAACGGACAATATCTCTGCAATCGCCCCATTTCCGTTTCCTATGCATTCAAGAAGGACCACAAGGGCGAACGCCATGGCTCGGCGGCCGAGCGTCTGCTTGCCGCCCAGAATCCCTCTGCCCATGCCGATCGTCCGCATCAGCTGTTCGCCGATGCACCCGTGCAGAACATGATGACTGGACAGATGATGCCGGGCCAAATGATGCCGCCACCGATGATGGCGCCTCCACCGCCCGTGGTGCCCGTCTCGCAGAACAACATGGGCATGATAGCACCGCCGCCGCCAGTGCCGCAACCCACACCGTTCCCAGCCACAATACCGCCTCCACCACTGCCACCGATGGCGGGCGGACAACCACCACTACCTCCGGCAATGGGCATTCCGCCGCCACCGCGCATGATGCAACAAAACTCATGGGCACCGCCGGGCATGCCAGCGCCGCCACCGCGCCCACCGCCAACGAATTGGCGGCCTCCACCCGGTGCCTTTGCTCCAGGCCCCTTCGCCCGGCCCTACCAGCCCGATGGCTATCAGTACTAGCCCCCTAAGTCCTGTGTAGCCTTGAGCCCCTGTAGTTATAAAATACTTGATGAATCAGACGAAATACATTTTGTAGGCTTTTACACAGAAATGGAATACAAGCGTGACTACGATTTGAAATTGGAAGGAGCACATGCACATGGCTTTTATTGGGAATGGGCATTTTCTTGGATTACTGTGAAAACGTGCTAAAAGGAGTTCAAATCCGTAGATCGGACTGAGATGGAACTACTTGCACCCCTGCACAAGCACCGCTACACGCGATGTCTGCATTAAACTTTACGTTACGTTACGCTGCGCATGCTTACGTAGACGCAAGGGACACTGCCAATCCACAAGCCAGAGTGAGATGCCAAAACAATGCGGGAATGTTCCCCCGCGCAGCAACAGCAGAACCTCTACTTTCAATATTGTGCTTGTGTGTGTGTGTACTGCTATCTCTTTCGTTCGTTGTGGAAAAACACGTGTCGTGACGGATTCGTGTAATTTATTTTTGCATAAGTTTTATTTAATATATTGGAAACGTACAAGTACGATATTTACAATAGTTTTTTGTTTCATATTTTTTTCTGCTTTCACCAAACGAGTTTTGGTTTAGTCTCGCGACCGTGGGTGTGTGTGGGGTGGTGTTTTTTTGTTTGTTTGGTTATTGGTGCTACCTCTCTCCATTTCTTCCATATCATTCAGTTTATTTAGTTTGATTTTATTTTTAAAATAATCCTAACTTCAATTTAATTTAATTGTATGTATATATTATTATGTTTTCTATTTTTAGACCTCGATTTCTTGTTTTAGTTTTTCTTTTCTTTTGGTTTAACAAAATAGGCAGAAAAACATTGAGTAGGAAATATGTATAATAATAATAGTGGTTGGTCCTTCCGTCCAAAAAGGTTTTCTGATTTGATTTTTTAATGTCGAAAATTGATTTCCAAGAACTGAACAGAACAGATCATAAAAAGTTCGAAAATATGGAATGGAAAACTGCAATAAATATATACAAACATTCCCTACAAATTACTGGATTGTTTCTTAATGCACACGTAAGTCTTGATTGAAATTACTGAAAACGAAAGACTATTTCAAAATAGGAACAGGCAAAGGAATTCCATCACTTTAAACTTAATTAATAATTGTAAAGTAAAACTGTGCTGTTCTCTTTGGAATCAATTTTCGTATCAATATCAAATTTCTGGGACCCCATCGTCATTATTTTTGATCACTCTGTTATTTTTTCTCGCATTTATTTTGAAATTTGTTTTGGTTTTCGTATTTTATATTTTTATCTTTTCGAACTTAAAAAAAATTGTTATATTTAAAAATAATAATTAACATAAAAACGTTCTGAACTGGTTTGGTGTTTTTTTGTATGCGTTGTGTGTGTATGTGTTGTTGTGTTGTGTTTTTCTTTTATTTATATTTTCTGTTTTGTTTTTTTTTTATTTGTTGCTGTTGCTTCGTACGTCCTCCTTCACTGGGGGATTTCTTGGGGTTCCTTGGGGGAGCTCTCTCTTCTCTCCACCCTTTATTTACTTATCGCTTTCTCTTCCGTGTCCGCCGTGTGATTGCTGGCACTATGGGACTTTCGCTGGCTGACTCCACCACTGTTCGTCGATGACTTGCTCTTTGAACGAGACGACCCCCCATTGGCCTGGCGCACATTCTCGGAACTATCTGTGAGATCCTCACTATCACTGGAACGTATATCACCGGACATCTGTAACATCCGAAAGAGAATTGAAGTCATTGTCGTAATCTTCGCATTGTTTCGTTTCGTTGCAACTTACCAGACCCTTCTGCAGAGAGTCGACAACTATCTTGAGAATCATATATGTCCAGATGACGTGCAGGACCAGCAGCATCAACAGCAATGAATTGAAGATATAGTATGCTGGGAACATGGGCAGGATTTGTGGTGCTTCCACCGAAGAGCTACCATAAAGGAGAGGATAATGACAAGCGATTAGAAGGATGCTCATAAAGAGTTTATTCTCTCATCTTTACCTGTAGATAATGCGCGGAAAGAAGCCTAACCGCGTCACAATCCATACCACTGTGAAAATGGCAAAGATGGCATCGCATAGCTTTTGATAATTGGCATACTTTGTTAATTTTGCCGCCTCCAGAAAGATGTCGGCACAATCGTGGACGACCAGTACCAGAGAGCCAACGCGATGCAGATTGCACACCCAGGACAGGGACATCAGCAGCAGCGTAACCATATGATGGATAAACATTTGCCAGAAGTCCTTTCGCTTCACATCAAAGAACTGTGTTCCAGTCAGCGACCAATAGAAGGACATCGATATCATATAGTACCACCAGATGTCATTGCTAATCGACTAGTATGGATCAGAAGCATTAATAATATATTCTCAGAGTTTTTTGCAATTGCAGAACCCACCTGATGGGGATAGCCGTACCAACAGCTCTTCACATTCCAGAACCAGGGCTTGTCCCACAGCACAATCACGCCAAAGATAAAGGAATACGAATAGTAGATGCATCGCCAGGTATTCTCACAGAATTTCACCAATGTCGATGGTTTATCCTGAGCGCGACGCAGTCTCCACCACCTCTCGATCTGTCGCTCGCTCATGTCCGTCTGCTTGGACAATGGACCCAGCTTAAATGGAGAAGAAACGGAATCGTAATTTCTTTTATATTTCGCATCATTTTGTTTAATATCTTACCCATTTGTTATCCAATCTTGTGGACTTTGCATAGGCATTCTCCAGTATAGGAACATTTGCTGCTTTCTTAGGCCTAGAACTTCGAATACCCATGGACTTGCCAACCGGCGATATCCAAAACCTGTAATAGAAATTTTTAATGAGAACCATTTTTATTTATCATGAGAATTAAATATATATTAGCAATACTTAAAGAATAGTGACTGTAAGGCATCCCCAATCCCGTAAATGTTATCCGCATTCAATATTCGATCTTAATTCAAAAAATCCTTTGAAAGATCCCTGCAGTTCAGTTAAAGATTTGCACCCCCTACCAATGCGGAACCATTTTTGATATTTTTGTTGTTTTCCGATTCATTTGAATTCTGGAAAGAATCAAAATAAGTATGGCCGGTCCGTCGTCTTCACCTGTCGTCTGGCACGTGTAAAGCATTGGAAAGAAGGCACAACAGTGGAATGGGTTGGGATGGGGATGTACGACATGCATAAATAATTAGACGACAGCGCCCCCAGGGGCACCCTTCATTCTCCATCTAGAAATACTTAGTTTGGTTTTTTCGGAAGTTAATTTGCTAATGAAAACGAAACGTCCCGGCTCCAGCTCTTTTGGCACATCTCTGGGTTCCCCCCCTCTCTAGTGATGGCGATTGCGATTGGCATTTTAAACAGTTGCTTTCGATTCGTTTTCGATTGGTATGCAAAGCACAAGCCTCCGAGCCGAAAAGAGCAGCAGCAGCAGCAGGCAACAGTGAGTAAGATGATGGGGACGAGGAGAAGAAGGAATTCAAAGTTACGTTTTATTTTCGCTATGTGCTATTCTCATTCTTTCATTCCTCTGTTTATTGTCTTTGTTTTTACGAGTGTTCCAGACAATCACTAGGGCCAGAGCCATATAAATTATAACAATTAATTTGAATTTATGCGATGCTGAAACGCACACAAAAGTCCATCCACATCGAGAGAGTCGTTCGTCACTCACTTCATTCATTCAATAGACGACATTTGAATGCTCTCTGTATTTGCAAATTTATGCACCAAAATTCTTGAGTATAAGTAGGGAAAGAGAGATCAGTTGCATTGCTATGGGAACCAGTGAAAGAAAAAGCCCTTGAAAAACAAACAATTATTAATTCATTGAATCTAAACTGCGACAATGCACAACAAAACACTCCCAGATAAAATCAATTCTAGACTTTATTCTGGTTCATTGATTAATAAATTCAATTTGTGCACCACAAAATGTCACATAAATAAGCGAGGGCCATGCCATGACCTCTGTAATGCTTGCTTAGGAGGAGCGAGAGTTCGTTACAATTAATGCAATAACAAGGATTTCTGGGTGGAGTGTCTGCTGCGTGTGGGAGCCCGCATATGGTGTCACTCACGATATTGATTAATTCTCCATCATTGCCAAGCGTCTCCCTAATGCGGTGACAGGCCATGAATTGTTAATGCTCCCACTAGTTATAGGAAATAAGTTTGTAATTGGTTAGAATCTGAGGGTATGTCAGTCTCCCCCTTTTGGCGGATGCCTGCCATGTGCGTGTTACTCGATTGGATATCAATTGAATTATTTAAATTTAAGCAACGAACACACAGACAAACAACAATGGAAAAGGGCGAAGGGAAGGGGCTCACTCCCTGGCAAAAGGCAGCAATAGCAGCAAAAGCACTCTCTCAATTTGTTGTGCGTCAAGTGTCACATGTGCCCTGCTGCCACATGCCGCCGCCGCCACATATTCAAAATCAAAATTCAAGTTCAATTCTAAGTAAAATTGTATAAATAGCAAAAATGTCCGTTTCGTGTGGAATTTATCATGAGCGCCAGAGCCGGCAATTGTGCGCTTTGCATGCCCTAAACAATCTGTTTCAGGGCAGGGATCCCTACACCAAATCGGAGCTGGACGAATACTGTTATAGCCTGACGCCCCGATCCTGGCTGAATCCCCATCGATCGTGGTTCGGTTGGGGCAACTACGATGTGAATGTCATCATGTATGCCCTGCAGCAGCACCACTGTGAGACGGTGTGGTTCGACAAGCGTCGCGATCCCAAATGCCTCAATCTTGACCAGATTATGGGCTTCATTTTGAACGTGCGTAGCCCGCTGACCCAACTCTTGCCACCGCCCTTCAGAATGCGCCACTGGCTGGCCCTGCGCTGCATCAATGGCCGCTACTACAATCTCGACTCCAAGCTCCGGCAGCCCACGTGCCTCGGGAATGAGGCAAATTTCTTGAATTACCTACGCGAACAGCTGCGGCCGCACACCGATCAAGAGCTCTTCATTGTCATGACCAACGATCCGACGAAGCGAGACGAAGGCGATGATGCCACCACCAGCGCGGATTCGGAGCAGATAAGGGCCAAAGCTAAGGATAATGACCAGCGCTGGCTAAAGCCACAATTCCGAAATGCCAAGTGAAATAATACAAATTAAAAGTTGACACTTTCTATCTCAGGGTTTGGATTTTTAATCTGCTTGGGGGGTAATTTTCTGGCAGGACTTAAAGCGCATTCTAAAACAGCTTTCCATGGGATGAACCCATACTTAATCCGAACTATTCCACATTTTTGCAAGACAACAAACCAGCAATTTGGATAAATCCCAATCCATTTAGTTAGCTGTTTAGTTATCAAATCGGATAACCATTATAGAACAGCCTCCTTTTAGACGACTGACATTAAGTATACAAAATAAGTGAGTATCTCCTGGCGTGCGGTTAATGATTGTGTTTTCGGATTTTGCGCTTTCGAAAATAATGATCGGTGGTTCAGTCGTTCGATTGGCACTTTGTGATAAGTAAAATTATTTGACTGAATTTTGGATTGTAATTTAATGTGCACTCCTTCCTCCCTCCACAACTAGGGGTCCAAAGTGGCAGAGATGTTTGTATTTTTGCTCATCGAGTGCATTGACAGTGCGATTGGCGATCGCTGAATTTTATATTTTGTTATCAGTGGAGCCAACAACTAAATGTATACATATGTATATACTTTTATATACATATATAATGAATAATGTCTGTGGAATTACAGACTTGTGTGTGGTATGTGGACATGTCGTATTGTGTCGTATGTTGTGTTTTTGGGCGTATTATTCACTCGCGCTTGTCAACCGATAATACTGCCAGCACGCAATCCCTGATTAGTGGGGGTCTAAATATATACATTTATATAGATATCTTGGGAGATTGGCAAATCGGTATACTAGGGCATGGCATGTTCGATGATGAATGAGTCACACGTTCCCCCCGTATTCCTTACTTTTAGAATTTAGCATAAGTAGTCGTGAGTCAGCGTTTGGGAGTGCAATTTTCGACTTTATTAATCTTTATTAATCATTCTTTTGCTGGATTTATGGCTGGTTACTCCACTCACACAAACTTTGGACCTGCAAATGAAAGACAAGAGTTTCCATAGGCAATCGAAATTGTTTCCGTGCGGTCAGGAATCCCCAGAATTACATATTGTAGGCGTTGGTTAAGCTCGCTTATGCTTCTGCTTCCTCACGTTTTGGGTGTGGAGCAGTGGAAACGCTTTAATTCCTTCCATCGTTATCGATTCTGAGTGCTTCTGCGCTTTCGATAAACTCGCACCGACAGCAACAGCAAAAGCAACATAGGTGATAATTGGGGGGCCTTTAACAAATTGCACTTGGAATGGGGGCGCCTCCTCGTACCCTCCCCCCCTAACAAGCTGTTTCTGTTTTCCTATTGGTTCTCTGTTTTCTCTACGACAGCCGCCAGTCGTCAGGTATTTCAGGTGCGTAAAGCACGTGCTTTTCCTTCTTCCCTTTCATTGCTTTTCGTTCTTCTGAGTTCCAGTTCGCACTCGCATGCGACGACGAGTATTCCGTTGGGCAATCGGCGATAAGCCATAAAAAACTGACCGACTTTTGTGTGCCTTTGAAAAGGCAAAGGTATGGAAAACCTCATGGAAACGGGTTATGGGTTATGGGGATTTAAGATTTGGCTGCTTAACACCTGGGCTGTTCTTCTTCTTATTTTCTTCGTTTTTTTTTTAAAAGCCTTAATCTAGAGTTTCCAAATGATAAAGAGAAATCATTATTCCAGCAGAAAAAGCTAAAAAAAAAATAGCCTGCCACTGCCACACACACACATTGTACACATCATGGTTTGGTACTATTTCTCACATTTTGTCAGAGATTAGTGTTTATTTTTTGTGGAGAGAAAAAGAGAGAGATGTTGGGGGGGCAGGAGGTCGGGGTTCTGACGTGTGCGATTCGTTGTGTGTGCATGTGAGCCATTAAAATAATTAACCTGAAATTTTATCGCACTATAAGAGCACATAGCACAGAGCACATAGCCCCGAGGGTCGACTCTCTAGTGATTACGTATCAAAAAACTAAAAAAACAAAAGACCTTAAACACAACACAGCGGAAGGGTAAAAACAGGGGCCAAATGTTCGACTGAACAAAAATCTCATAAGCGAACGGACACATACTTCACTTGCTGCATTACTGTTCCCAAAAACAAACGGTCAAAATGTTTTCAAAAAAACGTTTGGGTTTTAAGTGAAGTACAAATAGAAATATGTAAATATTAATACAAACAGTCGATACAATTTACAAGTAATACGATTTGGTAGAGCTCTTTTCTGGACACAAATAATAATTCAGACTTCTCAAAAGTCACACAGTAAGGGCAGGGGGGCATTGCCCTCCGACTAGAGCGGGCGGATCGATTGGCAAGTACTACTATTTCATTGGAGTCACATTTTTATAAAATTGATATCCCACTTTTTGGTAGTCACTTAAAAAGTGATTTCTCTTTGCTTATCTTTTGAAATCCAAGAAGTATACGCTGCTCATGTGTGTTCAGATTGTGTTTAATTTTGTTATTCTATTATTTATCGTTTTTTTTAATGTATGAATCAACAAAACGGCAAACCACTTGATCTATTTATTCGCCGCATGACGTTGACTTTGGTGAACAATTTTCCCATAAGGCAATCGAAGAAAATAATAAAAATTCTTAAGAAGTAATGTAGTTTGCAAATACTCCAATACAATAGGAAAATGTACAAGCCATTGATTAATATACAGTAAACAGATATAAGACAGAACAAACTTCAAACGTTTGGTGTGGATTTTCAGTGTGAAATATAATGGTTCAAGTAATGAAGAAAATGGGAGTGGAATCGGCGTACCCACCACCGTACAGTGTACATTGCATTGGGGCGTCGAGTGGATCCAAAGGGAGGGCCTTTCACCCTTAATATGTATATGTAAGTGCACAACAGTAGTACACGATACAATGTGTTCTGTGTGGTCGTCTTTTTCTAAAATATTTCAGGCATCAAATAATGTTTAAACACACACATTCCAAAGTGTGAGCACCATTAAGGGAGGTCCCCCCCCACAATATTTTGCATTACATATTTGGGAAAAACTTCTAAGTTGCGCGACTCGGACATGACTCACTCTTTCAACACACACACACACATAGTATGTACACAAAAAAAAACATAAAGCAACGATGATGAAACACCAAACACACACACACCCACCCACATTCACTGGGGGAGGCGTTCCGTCCGTTCGGGCACAGTCATTCGCTAGTTCGTCGTAAAGCAATCTACAAACCGGGGCATTATCAACCTTTTTTGTTTTTGCTTTATACGTAAATCTTTGGACGCAAATCTTATCAGGTGGCGAATGCGCGAGTGCTACGATGGTGTGGTGCGACGTTACCGGTGCTGGTGCTGGTGCCGGTCCCGGTGCCGGTGCGCCCCATGCTTCAAGGTGGTTGTCCGTTCCGTTTCGTTGATTAGAAGGCCGGACTGACTGCAGCCGTATCGAATCTCCCGTATCGACGCTCGACATTTGCCATTCAATAACAAAATGCCAAAAAAAACAAAAACCACTAAAATAAAATTCCAAATCCGATACGACCTTGAAGGCCAATATTCTCCAATTCTAGTTTTTGAGTAGAGATCGAACAGCACAGAAGAAGCGAAAAAGAAACAAGAAAAAAGCAACGACAAGAAGTGGTCTGCCATGAAACAAATTTTGTGTTCGTTTCGTTAATTTTTTTATGTTTCGACAAACGCCAAGCGGAAAAAAAAAAAAAAAAGGAAACGAAAACTATTGTCCACTTGGAAAAACTTTCCTGCTGTCGCCTTTCTGACAGCGCGTGCTGGTTAAAAACAACAAAATTCATGAATATTACTATTATTTTACATGCAAATTTAAAATGCAACTGCTGCACGCAACCTGCAACTGCAACAAACACAGACACAACGATAGCATACAAAAACATACAGACGTACACTCGTACACTAATTGTTGCCGCGTTTACCCGTCGTAGTCGTACCATCTAAATGTCAGAGTCAGAGCCAGAGCCAGGCACACGGGTTAATTGGCCGGAAAAGTGGACTCTCTTGGCCCCCGTACTGTGGGACCATTTCCGAAACTGCAGCGTTATATTTTTTTTTTTTCGAATATCAGAGCAGAAAGATGGTCAAAAATTTCCATTAGTAGATTTCTAAAGTTCTACATATTCGAAGCTTCCCAATTGATTGTAGAATTTATGAATTAAGATGTCAGATATTATTTTTTGACTATTTGAACCCTTTTCAATGAACATTTATTTTACACCCCCAAGGAGAAGAGTTATGACTTCTTAAGAGGGTTAAATCCCTTCACAAACTACGGGCATGGTTTTTTACATGGCTAATAAATCTTTAGGCCTGCTACTTATCGGCCTGAACACTTGGCCTCAATCTGACAGGGCAAACTTAATAAATTTAATGCTTGAACTTTGATTTGACACGCATTCGGTGAATATACTACATATGTACATACATAATTATATTGCGATTTCATGTTTATTTCTGATATTTATATCATAAAGATCATTATTATCATAAAGAAAGCCATTTGCACTTTTTGGCTGCATTCATCCCACTGTGCACGCACACCCATTCACACAGCCACAGTGGATTTATGCAAGTGTTGATTTTATAAACAAATACATTTTATGTTTGTTTTCTAGTAAACAATCTGTGAGAATCAAAAGAGCAGGCGGCATGCAACCCACAATACTGTGGGAAATTCTGTATTTTCATTGATGCCGCCAGTGCGGTGTGATTGCAATTGGAGCCGGCAGCAGCGCTTGCGTTTGCAAAGGGAAAACATAGGAGTAGCAGAGGTGGCAGCAACAACACCAAAAACAAAAACATGCGTGTGCGGCATGCTTAACTCACACATCCATGGCAAAGAACGCATGCATACACATACATACATATGTACATAAAATGTTGGGCGTTTCCACGTGAGGTTATGTTTGGCCCAAAAAGCGGGAGAGAGGACACAGAAAGCGAACGAGAGAGAGCAAAGAGAAATATGAATAAAAATGGCATTTGCTTACTGTACATTGTGCAGCAACAGCAGCAGCAGCATATATATGTGGGTGTGACTCTCAGTGACCACAAAGTGGCCCTCAATGGGAATTTACAGTAATATGGAAGGTACCGGGCACAGTGGGCATAAAATGGCAAATGAATGGTAATGGGATATACACTTACCGCTCCAGTGTATAGCGCACCAGCATGACAACCGCTGCCAACGGAATGGGCCAGATAAGATCCTTATAATTGGCATGCACCACATCGGGCCGCGAGCCAGGCGCTATATCCGCCCATGTTACATTTGGCGGCAGCCAAATGTCCGTACTCCAGAATGCACTGCTAAACTTATTGATTATATCCATGCTCCAGGTAGTTTTTTACTTCTTTTCCGTTTTGGCGGCTTCAATGGTGAATTCTTTTCTCCGTTTGCACTCGACTTCTGCTGCTGCTGCTGATGATGTTGTTGTTCACTCTGCGTTTGATGAATTTGTTGTTTGTCGTCATGAACGTTTTCAGATACATATATATATATATCCGCTATTCTCTGGATTGGTTGGGCATTTGGAGCAGAGCAGAGCTGGGAATTATGGTACAACAACAAGGCAGCACGCCGCGGAAACGAACCCGAGAGCTAGGCGGTCACACACATTCACACTCTTCCTCAAACACTTTGGCAAAGAAAACAAGCCGCCGGAATGGGTTATTTTCTTTTGCGGTTTTCCTATGTGCCGCTTAACAGAAAAAAAAACAGGAATCAGGCGCCGAACCAAATACGAATTTTCCGAGAGGAGCGAGCGACAGTGTGGCCGCGGGCTTATCGATAAGATATGCAGTCAGACCCTCAAACATATACGTTGTAATTTTCAAAATATACCGTAAATATACCGAGGAAAGTCATATTTCTCAATTCTGTTATTCTATTTAACATTGCAATTTAGTTAGGACTCTCAACACTCAACTGGTAGTTTTATCTAGTTTTATAGGCCATGCACACCATTATAAACCGCTCAAACTCATTTTTGCGTTTCCAGCTTGAGCCCAAAAATACCCCAGGCATATAATAAAATATACCTTCTGATTTCTTAAATTAAAATCTAATGCTATCCATAGCATTGAACCTAATATTTTATACGGCAATTAAACAATTTTCTGCAAGATTGGCTAAGGCACGTAATTTGCAGTACTTTTAAAATATTCAGATTATCGTTACAAAGGCTGCATCCATAGACAGAATGAACTAGTTCACCAAATGTGTACTGTACTGCCTCCAATGCGCTGCGGACGTTTGTTATCGTTTGCAACATAAATTGTATGGGCCAGCCACATGCTGCGAGCAACATTATGCTACCCTTGGGGGTAAAGATATCCTCGAATTGGGGAAGTTTTTTAGTTTTTTAAATTCAAAAACAAGTCATTTGTGTTTGAGATCCATCTCAACCAAATTTTGCAGATTAAATATACCGATAATGTATTTAGATCGATATATACAAAGAAAACATATGAAACGGTTAAAAAAATGTCAGTCCAAGATATAGACATTGTTAAAGCTTAAGAGCAGATTGGAAAACATAGTTGTAATATTAATAAATGAAATTAGGGTATACAAAGGAGCATAGCATACCATACCACCGTTTGACATGCAACAAGTTGTTAAATTACGCAATATTCCATTCCCACTTTAGTTTTTATTTTGATTCATATATTTTAAACAATTCGATAAAAGAAGGTCATAAAAAGTAGCCAATCTGGTTAAAAATGTTTTCATAAATCGGTACTGAGTTGTAGTTTTAGTGCTAAGAGTCCAAACCAGCTAATAAAATTAAATATAACATCAAATTCGAGGAAAATTATTTAAGATTTACGGTATATTTGATGTGCCGGTATACATAGTTATATTTCGGTATAGTTTTGAGGGTCGTGTGGTATATTTGATCGATAAACGGGCACACTCCACTTCTGCGTCTAGTAGTTTTTTTTTATGTGACAATTGTGACACTGAAAATAAGTTTTTGCTTTACTTAGTCATATTCGTTTTTAAGCAACTAGAAAACTAGTTTAATTTTTAATTTTGTTCAGAATGTCGGAATTTTTGGACTCTGAGGCGGAGGAATCAGAGGTAAGCAATGCATTCCGGCTAATTCGGCACATCATTTGTGGCGTTTTGCACGCCTCGCGTTTTGTGTTGTAGCCGCCGCGCTTAAATGTATATAGGCTCATTTATATACATTTCTACTATATAAATGCGTGCATGCGAGTGGGCACATATTAATAAATTGCTTTTCCATGTTTTTTTTTACAGGAAGAAGAGGAACTGGATATAACTGAAAGGAAGAAGCTAAAAAAGCTGAAAGCCGTTGTATCTGACAGCAGTGAAGAGGAGGAAGGTGCGTCTCTCTATCCCTCTCTATCTCACTAGATACCCCAACACACAAAGCCAACACACACAGCCGCAAACCACCCGCCATATCTATAGAGTTGGGCCACCGTAAAAACAAAAACAAATTGTGATGCATGTAATGCACCCGCACACCCCCCCTTCATGCATCTTTGCATCTGCAGGAGAAGACAGCCTTCAGCTTCTTAATAGAATATCCAATGGAATCATGCATCCCCCCTCACTGAAAACAGTTTTATGTTTTTGGTTTCTCTTTTCGTTGATTTGCATTTGTTTACAACATTGAGGTTAGGTTGTGTATGGCTTAATCGCACTTTGCAGTGAGAGAAGGGAAATCTTTGGACGAATGTAACTTGAAGATGTAAACAATTCTACTGGCTTTACTTACATATGTTTCTGCATATTCTAGTATTTATTGGGGCATACCCAAATCACAAGGAAGCCCCATATTGTTAGGAATATACCCAGAGCTACATATGTATGTCCCCATGTTGTGTTGAGCTATTTTCAACCGTTCTATTCTCTTTTTATTTGATTAGATGACGAAGAACGGCTGCGAGAGGAGCTTAAAGATTTAATCGATGACAGACCCATTGAGGAGGAGGACGGCAGCGGCGATTCCGACACTGCCAGCGGCGGCGATGATGACGAAGGCGGTGGCAGTGGCAAGAAGCGAAAGAAACATCAGGATGATGATCTTGATGATCGCCTCGAGGATGATGATTACGATCTGATTGAAGAGAATCTAGGGGTCAAGGTTGAGAGACGTGTAAGTAGCAAATATTCTATATTCGTATAGGATCTTTTTTAATATATAAATTCCATATTCCATATATAGAAACGTTTCAAGCGTCTGAGACGCATTCATGACAACGAAAGCGATGGCGAGGAGCAGCATGTGGACGAGGGTTTGGCCCGCGAACAGATTGCCGAACAGTTGTTTGATGAAAACGATGAGGTACGACACACAACCAATTCTCCACTCCACTGAGACCTTCCAAGCAAATACCTCTATTCATTTTCTTGTAGAGCGTTGAGCATCGCAGCGAGCGCAGTCCTCGGCATGGCGAGGCGGATGCCTTTGATGAAGAGGATACCGAGTCAGATGCCGATGATTTTATTGTGGATGACAATGGCCGTCCGATTGCCGAGAAAAAGAAGAAGAGGCGTCCCATATTTACAGATGCGTAAGTAGTACACACCCAAGAGAGGGTCTCTCCAAAGAGATTTTGATGGTAATTCTGTATTCTGTTTGTCCCACAACCAGATCACTGCAAGAGGGTCAGGATATTTTTGGTGTGGACTTTGATTATGATGATTTCTCCAAATACGAGGAGGATGAGTACGAGGATGACTCCGAGGGAGATGAGTACGACGAGGAAATGGCCGGCGGCGATGATCATCGTGTGAAAAAGAAGAAGGCCCTTAAAAAGAAGGTCGCCAAGAAGACAATCTTCGACATTTACGAACCGAGCGAACTGAAGCGCGGCCACTTCACAGATCTCGACAATGAGATACGCAAAACAGACATACCCGAGCGCATGCAGCTGCGACAGGTGCCCGTAACGCCCGTACCCGAGGGTTCAATGGAGCTGGACGACGAGGCCGAATGGATCTATCAGTATGCGTTCTGCAAGAATACCGTCTCCGAGCAGGAGAAGGCGGACAATCGTGAGAAGATGCGCAAGCCACCCACGGCCATAAAGAAGATCAAGCAGACCCTTGAGTTTATACGTAACCAGCAGCTGGAGGTGCCATTCATTGCCTTCTATCGGAAGGAGTACGTGAAGCCCGAACTGAATATCGATGATCTGTGGAAAGTCTACTACTTTGATGAGCGCTGGTGCCAGCTGAATGAGCGCAAGCGGAAGCTGAAAGTGCTCTTCGAGAAGATGCGACAGTTCCAGTTGGACACGCTCTGTGCGGACACGGATAAGCCACTGCCAGACGATGTACGGCTCATGCTGGACAGCGACTTTGAGCGGCTCAACGATGTCCAGTCCATGGAGGAGCTGAAGGACGTGCACATGTACTTTCTGCTCAACTATTCACACGAACTGCCCAAAATGCAGGCCGAACAGCGGCGTAAACTGCTGCAGGAGCGGCGTGAGAACCGCGCCAGGCGAAAGGCAGCCGCAGCTGAGAATGGCGATGATGTGGATGCTGTGCCCGTCGAAGTGGACGACGACGATGATCCGGAACTGATGCTTCAGGACGAACAGCTAAAGCAGGCGCCCAACAGCAGTCCCTATGCGGTGTTCCGCAAGGCTGGAATCTGTGGCTTTGCCAAACACTTTGGCCTCACGCCCGAACAGTTTGCGGAGAATCTGCGCGACAATTATCAGCGTAACGAGGTCACACAGGAGAGCTTGGGACCTCTGGAGCTGGCCAAGCAGTATCTTTCGCCGCGCTTCATGACCACCGATGAGGTGATGCATGCGGCCAAGTATGTGGTCGCCCGACAGCTAGCCCAAGAGCCACTGCTTCGCAAGACCATGCGCGAGGTGTACTTTGATCGAGCGCGTATCAACATCAGGCCCACAAAGCATGGCATGACCCAGATTGATGAGAACTCTCCGGTGTATTCGATGAAATATGTGGCCAAGAAGCCGGTGGGCGATCTCTTTGGCGATCAGTTCATCAAGCTGATGATGGCCGAGGAGGAGAAGCTGCTGGAGATCACCTTCCTCGAGGAGTTTGAGGGCAATGCCAATGCCAATGGCCCACCCGGTGACTATGTGGAGGAGGCGAAGGCCCTCTACAATCTCGATCAGTTCTCCAAGCATGTCCTCGAATGGAATGCCCTGCGCGCGGAGTGCGTACAGCTGGCCCTACAAAAATGGGTGATCCCTGACCTCATCAAAGAGCTGAGAGCCACCCTGCACGAGGAGGCGCAACAGTTTGTGCTGCGCTCTTGCACCGCCAAGCTGTACAAATGGATCAAGGTGGCCCCCTACAAGCCAGAGCTGCCGCAGGACTACAAATACGATGACTGGAGCACATTGAGGGGCATCCGAGTGCTCGGATTGGCCTACGATCCGGATCAAGCGGTGGCCGCCTTCTGTGCAGTGACCACGGTCGAGGGGGATATCTCCGATTATCTGCGTCTACCGAACATCCTCAAGCGCAAGAACTCGCACAATGCCGAGGAGAAGGCCCTGAAGCTCGCGGATCTCCGCAAGCTGTCGGATTTCATCAAATTAAAGAAGCCCCACATTGTGGTGATTGGTGCGGAGTCGAGGGAAGCCCAAATGATCCAGGCGGACATCAAGGAAATACTCAAAGACCTGGAGACCACCGAGCAGTTTCCGCCCATCGAGGTGGAGATCATCGACAACGAACTGGCCAAAATCTATGCAAACTCGAAGAAGGGTGAGTCGGACTTTAAGGAGTATCCGCCACAGCTGAAGCAGGCCGTTTCGCTGGCCCGCAAAATGCAGGATCCGCTGGTGGAATACTCGCAGCTGTGCGATGCCGATGATGAGATTTTGTGCCTGCGCTACCATCCGCTGCAGGAGCGTGTGCCACGCGATATGCTGCTGGAGTATCTTAGCCTGGAGTTTATCAATCGCACGAGCGAGGTGGGCCTGGACATCAATATGATGGTCCAGAATTCGCGCACCGTCAACCTTCTGCAGTACACGTGCGGTCTGGGGCCGCGCAAGGGCCAGGCGCTGCTGAAACTACTGAAGCAGAGCAATCAGCGGCTGGAGAATCGCACGCAGCTGGTCACCGTCTGCCATTTGGGGCCGAAGGTGTTCATCAACTGCAGCGGCTTCATCAAGATCGACACCAGTTCGCTGGGCGACAGCACGGAGGCGTATGTGGAGGTGTTGGATGGCTCGCGCGTCCATCCGGAGACGTACGAGTGGGCCCGAAAAATGGCCATTGATGCGATGGAGTACGATGATGAGGAGACCAATCCGGCGGGTGCCCTCGAGGAGATACTCGAGTCGCCGGAGCGTCTCAAGGATCTCGATCTGGATGCATTTGCCGTCGAACTGGAGCGTCAGGGCTTCGGCAGCAAGAGCATCACACTGTATGACATCCGAAACGAGCTGAGTTGCCTGTACAAGGACTATCGCTCGCCATACCAGAAGCCCAGCGCCGAGGAGCTCTTCGATCTCCTCACCAAGGAGACGCCCGATTCCTTTTACGTCGGCAAATGCGTATTGGCCAAGGTCTCGGGCTTCACCTATCGCCGGCCCCAGGGCGAGCAGCTGGACAATGCCAATCCCGTGCGCATTGAGAACACGGGCAGCTGGCAGTGCCCCTTCTGCCACAAGGACGACTTCCCCGAGTTGTCGGAAGTGTGGAATCACTTCGATGCCAACTCCTGTCCCGGCCAGGCCTCGGGAGTGCGAGTACGGCTGGATAATCACCTCCCCGGCTTCATACACATCAAGAATCTGTCCGACAAGCCAGTACGCAACCCCGAGGAGCGTGTCCGTGTTTCCCAGATGATCCATGTGCGGATAATCAAGATCGATATTGATCGCTTCTCCGTCGACTGCTCCTCAAAGACGGCGGACCTCAAGGACGTGAATAACGAGTGGCGGCCGCGACGCGATGCCTTCTATGATTTTGTCACAGAGGAGCTGGACAATCGCAAGGTGACGGATGCCAAGGAAAAGGCTCTCAAGCGCAAGACGTATGCGCGACGTGTGATTGCCCATCCGTGCTTCTTCAACAAGTCCTATGCAGAGGTCATTGCCATGCTGGCGGAGGCCGATCAGGGCGAGGTGGCGATGCGTCCCAGCAGCAAATCGGCGGCACACTTGACAGCCACATGGAAGGTGACCGATGACATTTACCAGCACATCGATGTCCGAGAAGAGGGCAAGGAGAACGACTACAGCCTGGGGCGCAGCCTCTATATCGGCACCGATGAGTATGAAGATCTCGATGAGATAATTGCCCGCTACATCAATCCCATGGCCGCTGCGGCCCGTGAGCTCATCCAGTATAAATACTACAAGAAGAATGCCACGCCAGCGAATGGCAATGAGCGTGAGTTTATGGAGCAGCTGCTGCGCGACGAGAAGGCCAAGGATCCCAAAAAGATTCACTATTTCTTTACCGCCTCGAAGAGCATACCGGGGAAGTTCCTGCTCTCGTATCTGCCCAAGACCAAGGTGCGCACCGAGTATGTGACGGTGATGCCCGAGGGCTATCGCTTTCGCGGCCAGGTCTTTGATTCCGTCAACAGTCTGTTGCGTTGGTTCAAGGAGCATTGGCTGGATCCCACCGCGTCGCCGGCAATCAACACACCCATGCATGGCATGCGACCGCCTTCGGCCACACACAACTCTGGCGGAGGAGGATCATCTGCCGGGCCCTACAGCATATCGGGCAGCATTGCGGGCAGCGTGTCCGGGGGCACACCGCGCAGCGGCATGAGCAGCTCGGACATACGTGGCAGTGGCGGCGGCGGTGGCGGCTCCAGTGCCTACTCCATATCGCATTCCATTGGCGGCGGTGGCGGTTACGGCTCCTCTGCTGCAGCGGCCGCTGCACACTATGGCACCTCAGCGACGCCATCGTTTGGCGGCGCCGCGATCAACACCCCTTACACGCCCAGCAGCCAGACGCCGTTCATGACGCCGTACACGCCGCATGCCTCACAGACGCCACGCTACGGCCACAATGTACCCAGCCCAAGTTCACAGTCATCGAGCAGCCAGCAGATGCGCCATCATCATGGACACTATGGGAGTGGCAGTGGGAGTGGCGGCACCCCAAGGAACTATTATGATATGGGTGGTGCTGCTGCTGGCGGAGGCTACAACAGTGGCCAGCCGCAACAGCAGCAGCAGCATCAACATCAGCAGCAACGTGCCAAAGAGAGCCTCGACTGGCAGCTGGCCAACGATTCCTGGGCCCGCCGTAGGCCTCCACAACAGCAGCAACAGCCACCACATCAGCAGCAGCAGGCGCAGCAAACGGCGATGGGAATGGGCATGAACATGGGCTTGGGTATGAATATGGGTCTAGGAATAAACCTCGGGTACAGCGTCTCTGGGACGACGCCCACCAATGAGTACTCGACGGGCACCAGGAATGCTGGTGCTGCCGCTGGTATTGGCGGTGCTGGTGCTGGTGCCGCCATATCCTCGTCCAAAGCAGCATCGGTGCGTAGCACGCCGCGCACAAATACCTCGCCGCACTCCATGAATCTGGGCGACTCGACGCCGCTCTACGATGAAAACTAATGAGATCCTGTGTGGCGGCTCCTAAATGCCAATGCTACAACAACAACAAAACAACAACAACTACTACACTCTACAGTCAACACTCAAAAGGGCATGGGAAGGGGATTCGGACCAGCCTGTTGTCCCACTGTCCCACCATAAATTCCGCAAAACTCTTAAACTATTTGTAGAACATAAACAAACAAAAACAAAAACCAAGGACAGATAATTCATCTCACCTGAAGAAGTGAAATTAACTAAAATTAATATAAAAATTCGCGATAGACTATCGTTTAAGCGCGATCTACTTATCGATCATTGATCGATATTCAACGAACATTTTGATCGCGACTGCAATTTGTCAACTGAAATGAAATTCTAAGATGATGTTTAAGACGATGGGCGGACAAAAATAAATTACAATTTTTTTCTGACCAGAAAATAAATACAAACCGAATATTTAGAATTATACATACACTTTGGATTAGATTTTAAGGGTCTTGCAGCATCCCCAAAACCATAAGAGGCCACAGTTAACCTTTGGCAATTGATATTTTCCCCTAAGTATTTCTTAACTGGAAAACGATGTACTGTAGGCGCGCTAGAAAGATTTATTTGTGTGTGTTTGACCAAAGAAAAGGCTTCCCCAAAAGAGTATTTGAAGAACGTTTTTTGGTTACCATTCTGATGGTAGGATACTGATACCCCCCGGCACGGACCATAGAAATATGCCATGGACATGGGCTATAAGGATAGGGATGGAGCAATAACTAAATAAGTAGATTGTCTGTTAACAAAAGCAGCCATTTAGTAAATGTTCCTCTCAATTTATTTGTCTTTACGCCAAACGATGTTGCAATAAATATACATACATACATAAGATTAAGACAATTTCTTTGAATTTTTCATTGATTTGTAAATACTGATTATGTCAGGTACAGAAAGAACCACTCTATTTCTCTCTTGCAGTGTGGCTTGGCTTCTAAGAGTGACAAATACAAAGTTAAGAATATTCCATTGGCTTGTTTTTACTCAATATACTGTCTTTCTTCCAGCGTGGCTTAGCCGTAAGGTTGTCTGTTTATGTCCCGAATCAGTAAATAAGTGCAAAACACATCTAAAAGGGTTAAGAAGGAAAGTGATGATACAAAGGAGAGAAAGGGAGTCAGTAACATAAAGTATAACTATCTAAAATAAGAATACCTATAAAAGACAGATCCTAAATGGTTTATGCTAAGAATAATTTGATCTAAAAAGCGGAGGTGTACAGACGATTGCTGGTACGACAACTTTTTTTGGGTAAATCTAGTTAGTTTTGTGGAACAGATCAGTGTCTCGGTTTGTGGAAAACTTCAGTCCAAGACTGACTCTGTGCTGGAAACAATTATTGCTATAGTAAACATTTTATATAAATACATATCCCATATCCCAGTCAATCAGGTAAGTGCGAAGTGCTTTCCCCATTGATATTTTTCGGCTATGCTAAGCCATACTATTGCAGCATGTACGAGTGCACCATATGTGGAGAGACGAAGGAATCTGTTAACAATCCGGAGTACGACTTCCGTCGTCCAAGTACCAGCCCAGAGGAGCGTACCGTAGTGGGTTCCTCCGACTATTGCAGCAAATGTCAACAGCTCAGCTTCTTTGTCAACCTGGAGGATAGTGATGATGAAAATAATGATGAAAAGAATGCGGTAAGCCATCAGCAAACACCAAGAAGTTTCAAATCAAACCCAACTCACTCCCTCCATCCGCAGCCCGACTGGGTCCACCAAGGCTTCAAGCAGACCGTTGAGGGTACTTCCACTTGGGATTCTCAACATGCCTATCCGAGTCGACCGCCAGAGGTGCCGGTCCTGCAGAAACGCCATTATATGCGGCAGAAGAAGGCTCCATTGACTACACCAACTCGATGCGAGAAGCAGCAACACCCTGAGCTGGCGAAGAAGACTTCTTTGACCGATTTAGCACAGGGGAAGCAGCTTGCCCGGACAGAAAGCGGCACGACCAGAAAGCGGCGCGACCAGTCGAACTCCCCGACTTTGGAGCAATTGCAGCGTAAAATCAAGAGGAAGCGCAAGCTAATGAAGAAACTGCTCAAGATTCAACAGCTCATGGTGCATCTCGGGTGGCAGAGTCGTATGGAGTGGCGCCGCAAGAAGCGTCAGCCTGTTGGTGCTCTCCACGTTCTTCACCAAAAACGGAAGAAATCAGAAGGAGATGTGGATGTGGATGCCGGCAAAGGCATCACTTCAAGATGCATTCAACAGCAAAAAGGCCACAAAGTGGAGGCCGACCTGCCCAAGTCCATCGTGCAACGTTGCAACTACGAGCTAAGCTTCCCGAATCCACGCCTAGCCACAGGCATGCCAGCATGGCCAGCCAAATCCCAATTCCGCACGGTTCTCAATGACCAGGAGATCCAGCAGGCACTTAAGGAGATGTTGCAGAAGGTTGCCCACTCGTTACAGAAAGCGAAGAAGAATCCCGATGCGGATAGCCAGGGCCCAGTCTTTGTTTCGGGCATACTCAGCCATATACTGAAATATTATAGCGCGTTGCCCATCGATCGGATGCGCTTGCGGCAGAGCATGACCTTCTTCTTGGACCCAAACGAGATGCGGCGCAATCATGCCAAGTGCCAACAGACTGTCGGTGTACAGCGAAAGGGCGACCAGCTGCAGCAACTGATAGCCGTTGGGCCCCGCCGGACCGGCAGCTCTTTGGGACAGGGCGATCAAAAGGATGAGGACTCGAAGGAGATGCTACTCCTATGGCTGACCACCTTGAATCCAACTGATAAGCGCATCTTTGGCACACTCGCTGTACGTGCCACAGACCGCCCCGACTCCATAATGATGGTCACTGCCCGCACCTACGACTGTCTCGATTTGGGCGCTCTCTTTGACGTTCTAGAGCGCCCACCCAAGAAACGCAATGAATTGATAGCAATTCAAATTCAATTCCATTAGAAAAATGGAATCTTCTTGCATCTGTTGTGCCGATACACCAAATATTTTCAGACTCAAAATTGTATGTGTTCTTTTATGGAAACATATATAAAGATCTTTTGTTCACTTTTAGTCCAAATATATGTAAAATCTAGGTGTTGAATGCACAACCAGGTGATGCAGGTCATAATTCATATATTTTTCATCTAGGAAACCACCAAGAAGTTGGTTATCGGTCACGGTGCTCACCCAAAGACAATTTCAACGCTCTTCCAGTGGGGCTTGGCCTCTCTAGCTCTTTACCTCCATATCCCACTTTTCCACTCGATTTGTTTTGAAACTCAATCACACACTCTAGGGCATTTCAGTTTTCTCACACTTTTGGCACAAGCTAGAACTCGTTTTTGTAGAAATTCCCACCAGTTTTTTACCCTTAAGAAAGCAACATGTACGAGTGCACCAGATGTGGCCACAAAAAGGGGGCACTCAGCTCTATGGCTGATTACGACTTTCGTCGCTGGAGGACACATGGCTCTGCAGAGTGTCCCATTGAGGTACTTGGGCGGGAGGACATTTGCGGTGTCTGCCGTTGCCTCTGTTTCTTTGCCATCGTCGACGACTGCGAGCTGGAACCTCTGCATGGGCAGGTGTCCCCCGGTACTCTGGATGCGGATGCCATCGCCGTTGATCAAATGAAAACGGACTCAGAAACGAACACAATGGATCCAAGAGACGAGATGGTAGGCGAAATGGGCACTCCCCAGGTCATTCGTTCGGCGAGACGACTGGACAATTGGGCCATTCACTGCATGGATCCGCATGATAATTTCTGCTGCAGTGCTGCAAAAACGGAACCCAGTAGCAATCTGCAACAGCAGACACATTGCCAGCTCGGCACGCAGGTGGGACGATGTTTGGATTCCGATTCAGATACCGATTCAGAGGACTCGGACGACGTGCTGGGTGAGAAGATCGTGCGTTGTTGCAGGAACTTCCAGCTGGGCACAATAACGGAGAAGGAACTGCCCAGAGGACTAACCTTTGCTGACTTCAGGCATGTGCAATGCGGTCCTGGTCCAGCTCCCATTGACGAAATAGAAATCGACGGCGACGACAACGATAACCGGCCGGAGACTTCTTCCCAGGCCATGAGACGAAATCCTGGCCGCTTCCAGCTAGATGCCTCTAAGGGCTACATGGAGGCAATCAATCTGCCTTCCGAAGCAAAAAAGGAGACGACCCTGAAGGACAAGCACAGCTTCGTTGAAAGTGGCTTGGACGAACTGCAGGAGCCGCCCGGCGGCTCATTCGCAGCTCTCTCTGATTCTGAGCACACTGCCGAAATCGAGCGTCAGGTTGAGCATGCCATATCGTCGCAGCTACAAGACGTTCCAGATCAGTCATACAAGGCGGAGGATGATCAGGAGGCAGCCACTCCTGGACCTGAATCTGCATCTGCATCTGGATCCACACAAGGTCAGAATTAATTTTGAAAAAACAGAAAGCTGTCTGAAGTTCTGTCTGAACTACCTAAAAACTATATCTATAACCATTATTCCTGGATAAAATTAAGCCGTACAATATTAAAAACATTTATTATATATAAATTCGGAAGACAAAGTCGAAGAAACTGTACAAGATTTCTCGTATCAATATATATTCCGAAATTTTTGAATATTTAAAGGCAGAATACAATTTCTCATGCCACAGCGCACGCGGTCTCTGGCTCAGTCTCTCACAGAGCACACTCTTCCCCGTTCAGTAAAGCAGCCACTGCAGTGGCGAAGAGAGTGAGATATAACGGATGTTACTTCGTTGGTGCGAAGAGGGAGAGAGAGGTACAGAGATGCTGCTTGGGTATTTGTCATTAGGTGAAGAGATGATAGGCGAAAGTGCAGTAATATTTGTACATTTATACTGACTGAGCACCAGTTATCGAGGTGTTATTACATTTCGAGTAACGTAACCACCTCTGCGTTAAAGCACAATAGAAAGAAGAGAAGAAGAATGTGCGTGGCTTACCCTTTGTGTACAAAACGAGTACATGGTTTATTGAATGAAACATTGAACATTTTTGTACTAAAGAAAGAACTTTGACTATAGACACTTATAGATGGAGAGATAGACAGATAGAAAGGTAGTTGTTAAGATAGATAGATATCTTGCTCTCCCTCTCTCTCACTTGGACTTGCGATGGCTTTATAGAGTTATATTAAATCTCAAAAATTAATGCTATGTATGCATACACGGGTACTTGTTGAGTTTTTTTCTTTGCAAACGACACAAAAATAATGACATTATTGTACAATATCCAAAATGCGGGCATTAAAACTCCCAATTGTTCCAATGGCGGCGGAATGAAAGGAGCATTAGAGCTATCAGACAGTAAGGATGGTTACTGCTTGGGTCCTCCTCCTCGCTTGATCACATAGATAAGTGCAAAGCCCAGAATAATAGCACCCAGCGCCAGTCCCACGTGTGCGCATCTGTTTGAATTGGCAAATAGGAAATATGTTTACACAGTTTAGGAAATATAATTTTTAAATATGGTAAGTATAGGCTTTGGGGTGGGACTCTAAGGACTCTTGTGGTGGGTTAATGCAGGATGCAACATTGCTTGGGCGCGGTGGGAAGAGCATTACTGGAACTGCCTTCACCAGTTTCTGTGGGCGTGGCACTAGTGCTGTGTTTGTAGTGGCGGAGAAACAAAAGAAAAGGCAAAAGAGAGTAGAAACACTTCGGACCTCGAAAGTTAAGTGATTAGTCAGAAAGTCAGTCGAAGTGATTTTGTGTTAGTAAATCAAGAATATAACTGATTACAAGTGCTCTGTTTGTGCTATAATTTAGTGTTACATAAATACACATGCAAAACTTACAGGTCCCTCTTCAATTTGTTAAAGTTTCGTTAGCTTTTGTAGAACTTTACTTTGGAGCATGAGAATGACTTAAATCTTGGGGAAAGAGCAAGCGATTTGTTATCAAATTTGTGAAAAATATAGAACCAAAACAAGCGCATTTCAGATCAACTAATAGGGCATACAGTACATGGTAAAGGAATGGGAAATGATTCTAATAGATCAAATAGTTTCTCAAGCGCCCTGTGGTGTGTGTTACATACAAATGCTGTAAGAAGGATTGGGAATATTACTGGCCACAGAATCTGTTACACAAGCATCTTCAATGGAATACTTTTAGAGACTATTGATTATATGCCAAAGACATGACAAGCCATCCGTTCGTGGACTGCGTCATGCAAGAAGATTAGTAAGGAGGGGGGAAGGCTGATGACGATGATGCTATTGCAAATGGGAATGAGGTTCTTGGTTTTATGGGTTTCTTCTACACATAATGAGCTGGCAGGCGTTCTTTTAGTTATCCTTGTTAAACTGCAGCTCGTTTCTCACCTTACTGGACTTTTCTTTTTGATATCAGCAGCTGCCAAATCGCCAATATAAAACTTCTTCAATATCTCCCTAAAAGAACAAAAAATCAAGAGACGCAAATTAGTGGGAGGAAATCGCTTGAAAGTGGTTGCATTTGGGTGCGTGCAGACCTGGCCTCTAGGCTGTGGCCCACCTCGATGAACTCCTTGGTGCCATCACGACCAGCCACATCGTCGAGGGTGTCCTCGCCACCGGGATGCTGAAAATTACATATAAATCAAAGTACATTTTGCTTTACTCCAATCAGCCAGCAAAAAAAAAACAATCTCCGCTTTTACCTCAGACCGAAACTTGGTGACGTCATAGACTTTATTTTCGATAACTATCCAGAGATCATCAGACTTGTTGTGCTCCTTGACTGTAGCCAATGAAATTTCTTTTGCCATGTTTTAACACTTATTTAACTTGCTTCGCGAACCTGTTGACTTTTTCGTCTCGAATGGAAGGTCGAACAGCTGAGCCTATCCAGGGCTGGAGAGTGGTTGAATTTTCTGGACACCAGGGCCTCCGTGCACCATTCCAGATGAATCAGCAGTTTTCAGCCCAACTGACATATCAAATGTCTTTTTTTGAAAGAAAGATGGCATTAGCAGCAGTATAATCATAATTAATAGCCTTATTATTGAGTGCCACCACATTTAGACTCTTTATATGAAAGTTACAATGCATTAATCAAATTACACAAAACGATAACTTCAATTATCCAGCCCTCGACTGATATTTCACAAATCGATAATCAATTCCAAAGTTGCAACGCCTTGGCCGCCATTTCCGTCACCACAAATTGAACAGCTCGATCTCCCAGCGACTGCCTTTTCTCGGAATTGACCATGCCCAGGTACTTCCCATTACCCCACCAAAGAAAAACATCAGAACCTTACTCTTGAACACACAGATTTAACATTTTTTAATTGGTGGATATTACTTATACAGAATACATTCTTTACTGTTTCAAAGCCAATAACATAAACTACACGAATACAAGATCTTTTTTTTGAGATTATGCTGAGAAAATTTATTGAGCGCCACCGCGAAGACGCAGTACCAAATGCAAAGTAGACTCCTTCTGGATGTTGTAGTCGGACAAAGTACGTCCGTCCTCCAGCTGCTTGCCGGCGAAGATCAAACGCTGCTGATCTGGGGGAATGCCCTCCTTGTCCTGGATCTTAGCCTTGACATTCTCGATGGTGTCCGAGGGCTCAACCTCGAGGGTGATGGTCTTGCCAGTCAGGGTCTTCACGAAGATCTGCATGCCACCGCGCAGGCGGAGCACCAAATGCAAAGTAGACTCCTTCTGGATGTTGTAGTCGGACAAAGTACGTCCGTCCTCCAGCTGCTTGCCGGCGAAGATCAAACGCTGCTGATCTGGGGGAATGCCCTCCTTGTCCTGGATCTTAGCCTTGACATTCTCGATGGTGTCCGAGGGCTCAACCTCGAGGGTGATGGTCTTGCCAGTCAGGGTCTTCACGAAGATCTGCATGCCACCGCGCAGGCGGAGCACCAAATGCAAAGTAGACTCCTTCTGGATGTTGTAGTCGGACAAAGTACGTCCGTCCTCCAGCTGCTTGCCGGCGAAGATCAAACGCTGCTGATCTGGGGAATGCCCTCCTTGTCCTGGATCTTAGCCTTGACATTCTCGATGGTGTCTGATGGCTCAACCTCAAGGGTGATGGTCTTGCCAGTCAGGGTCTTCACGAAGATCTGCATGCCACCGCGCAGGCGGAGCACCAAATGCAAAGTAGACTCCTTCTGGATGTTGTAGTCGGACAAAGTACGTCCGTCCTCCAGCTGCTTGCCGGCGAAGATCAAACGCTGCTGATCTGGGGAATGCCCTCCTTGTCCTGGATCTTAGCCTTGACATTCTCGATGGTGTCTGATGGCTCAACCTCAAGGGTGATGGTCTTGCCAGTCAGGGTCTTCACGAAGATCTGCATGCCACCGCGCAGGCGGAGCACCAAATGCAAAGTAGACTCCTTCTGGATGTTGTAGTCGGACAAAGTACGTCCGTCCTCCAGCTGCTTGCCGGCGAAGATCAAACGCTGCTGATCTGGGGAATGCCCTCCTTGTCCTGGATCTTAGCCTTGACATTCTCGATGGTGTCTGATGGCTCAACCTCAAGGGTGATGGTCTTGCCAGTCAGGGTCTTCACGAAGATCTGCATGCCACCGCGCAGGCGGAGCACCAAATGCAAAGTAGACTCCTTCTGGATGTTGTAGTCGGACAAAGTACGTCCGTCCTCCAGCTGCTTGCCGGCGAAGATCAAACGCTGCTGATCTGGGGGAATGCCCTCCTTGTCCTGGATCTTAGCCTTGACATTCTCGATGGTGTCTGATGGCTCAACCTCAAGGGTGATGGTCTTGCCAGTCAGGGTCTTCACGAAGATCTGCATGCCACCGCGCAGGCGGAGCACCAAATGCAAAGTAGACTCCTTCTGGATGTTGTAGTCGGACAAAGTACGTCCGTCCTCCAGCTGCTTGCCGGCGAAGATCAAACGCTGCTGATCTGGGGAATGCCCTCCTTGTCCTGGATCTTAGCCTTGACATTCTCGATGGTGTCTGATGGCTCAACCTCAAGGGTGATGGTCTTGCCAGTCAGGGTCTTCACGAAGATCTGCATGCCACCGCGCAGGCGGAGCACCAAATGCAAAGTAGACTCCTTCTGGATGTTGTAGTCGGACAAAGTACGTCCGTCCTCCAGCTGCTTGCCGGCGAAGATCAAACGCTGCTGATCTGGGGAATGCCCTCCTTGTCCTGGATCTTAGCCTTGACATTCTCGATGGTGTCTGATGGCTCAACCTCAAGGGTGATGGTCTTGCCAGTCAGGGTCTTCACGAAGATCTGCATGCCACCGCGCAGGCGGAGCACCAAATGCAAAGTAGACTCCTTCTGGATGTTGTAGTCGGACAAAGTACGTCCGTCCTCCAGCTGCTTGCCGGCGAAGATCAAACGCTGCTGATCTGGGGAATGCCCTCCTTGTCCTGGATCTTAGCCTTGACGTTCTCGATGGTGTCTGATGGCTCAACCTCAAGGGTGATGGTCTTGCCAGTCAGGGTCTTCACGAAGATCTGCATGCCACCGCGCAGGCGGAGCACCAAATGCAAAGTAGACTCCTTCTGGATGTTGTAGTCGGACAAAGTACGTCCGTCCTCCAGCTGCTTGCCGGCGAAGATCAAACGCTGCTGATCTGGGGGAATGCCCTCCTTGTCCTGGATCTTAGCCTTGACATTCTCGATGGTGTCTGATGGCTCAACCTCAAGGGTGATGGTCTTGCCAGTCAGGGTCTTCACGAAGATCTGCATGCCACCGCGCAGGCGGAGCACCAAATGCAAAGTAGACTCCTTCTGGATGTTGTAGTCGGACAAAGTACGTCCGTCCTCCAGCTGCTTGCCGGCGAAGATCAAACGCTGCTGATCTGGGGAATGCCCTCCTTGTCCTGGATCTTAGCCTTGACATTCTCGATGGTGTCTGATGGCTCAACCTCAAGGGTGATGGTCTTGCCAGTCAGGGTCTTCACGAAGATCTGCATGCCACCGCGCAGGCGGAGCACCAAATGCAAAGTAGACTCCTTCTGGATGTTGTAGTCGGACAAAGTACGTCCGTCCTCCAGCTGCTTGCCGGCGAAGATCAAACGCTGCTGATCTGGGGGAATGCCCTCCTTGTCCTGGATCTTAGCCTTGACGTTCTCGATGGTGTCTGATGGCTCAACCTCAAGGGTGATGGTCTTGCCAGTCAGGGTCTTCACGAAGATCTGCATGCCACCGCGCAGGCGGAGCACCAAATGCAAAGTAGACTCCTTCTGGATGTTGTAGTCGGACAAAGTACGTCCGTCCTCCAGCTGCTTGCCGGCGAAGATCAAACGCTGCTGATCTGGGGGAATGCCCTCCTTGTCCTGGATCTTAGCCTTGACATTCTCGATGGTGTCTGATGGCTCAACCTCTAGGGTGATGGTCTTGCCAGTCAAAGTCTTCACGAAGATTTGCATGTTGGCTAAATGAGTGCGAGAAATTAAGAAAAGAAAATTGTAAGTGTATTTCTTTGTATAAATGGATACACACATATGCATTTATGTATGTATGTATGTATGTATGCTTTTCTGTGCAAGCAATGGCGCAGTTAGTTTTCTGCGCTGTGACCCAATTTACCGTTTACACAAAATAAAGCTGTCTAGTCTGGCAATCACACACACACACAATGACCGAGGGGTAATTTCCAATTTCTTTTTGTTTCGGATTTGAAGATACAAAATTATTTCACAATGATATATGTACAATAATTTCTAAGAATGACTAATCTAACTACAAAACAGACCCCACGTAAGGCGTACACACACACACACACACACACACACACACACACACACACACAGTTATACACAGGCGCAGTTTTTTTTTCTCTGCTGCACTTTGTACATATTCTTTGGCGAGGCCATTTTGATTGATTGCAGTTAAACGAACGAAAAAAAACCCATTAATTGACTTGCTTCTTCATATTGCTTTACTTACCTAATTTACGTTTGCAGCACAATTTATATTAATAACTATATTTCTTTTATTTTCCTTTTAATTAAATAGTCTTGCACTTTTTGAAATAATTACAAAAACTTGCTTAGGTCTGCGCTCTTCACAAAAATTTTCAGCTTTGAACCGTTTCTTGGCAAGTCAGTCGTATTTATACAGTGCAGCAAAAATGAATTGAATCGTGCTAGCTCGCTCACTCTCGGGCAATTTATTCTTTTGCTTATGCGTTGTTTGGCTATTGCTGGACTTTTATACTGCATGAAAATGTGATAAAAAGTTATCTGTTTTCAGGACTTTTGTGCGGGATGAAGGCCAATTAAATTGTTTTGCTAAATGTGTTGTATTAGCCATTTAAAATAAAATGCGTTGTGCATCAGCGCAGTCTAGTTGTCTCGCTCGCACCACTGCGTTGGTAGTTTACAACACTGACACAAGAATGACAGCTGCTGCTGCGCGTGCATATGTGGTTGTGGAAAATATGTATACATATATTTATATTATTTCTATATTTCCTTGTATTAGCAGATATGTAGTACATATGTACATACTTATGTACATCTGATGACGCCTCTTTGTTTGGCAAGTTAAATGACCTTTGTCTGTTTTGACGCCGCATGGGAGAGTTTGTCTTCGCTTTGGTCAACAGCCTCACCGACAAAAACATACACTTGTACTTAAACAAACACATTTGTACGTACATATGTATGTATGTATAAGCAGACGGCCATTTCCCCATAGCTCACACTATAAGTAATCAATAATGCGCCTGTGTCTGTGTGTGACTAACTGCATCTGGAAAGTTCCAGGGAACCAGCTTCCAGGCTGATGAAACCCCATACAACCAAATCGTCATTAATGTATACAAATTTCGCTTCATTTATTCGGGTTTCTTTTGTGGTAAATGCAATCTAGAGTCCCTTTCCGTTTCGCTGCTCTATTCCCACAGATGAGCAATCGACTTAAACGAAATACGCCGCCAGTTGGGCCATTTTGTCCTTGGGCGGTCCACGTCCACGTCCGCCGCGCCCACCACCCCCACCTCTGCCGCCAGCAGCCGCTTCCCCGCCAGCAGCAACAGCCCCAGCCACACCAGCGACACCACCGCGTCCACCCTTGCCACCGCGCGGTCCACCGCTGCGCACGGGCCTGGAGGCCACCGCCCGATGCTTCTCCACCAGATGCGAAAAGTCGCTGGAGCAGAAGACGCAGCCGATCTTCTCCTCGGTGCCATCCTTGAACTTTGACTTGTCCGATTTGTACACGACATTCACCTGCTGGGCGCCACACTCCGCGCACTTGGCCTCTGCAAGATAATAGATAGAAGTCAGGATGAGGATAACGATGTACGCTTGCCGCAGAGACTCACCTTCCACTGTGATCTTTGTGGCTCCCTTGAAGCAATTGATGATCACATCGCAGCGATTGCAGCCCAGCTTCCAGGTGGGTGCCAGGGTGCTGTCCAGTACAAGGATACCAGTGGGACATTCCACGCACCCTGAAATGCCCAGCGTGTTGAGGGAGTGGGGACAGGTGGCATGGGTGCAGGTGTTGCACCCACCCAGAGATGGCATATCGCTGAACGGCGGATGGTTGTAGCAGTAGGGGCAGAAGGGGAACGACTTCCCCTTGACGCCCGTCGAGAAGGCCAGCAGCTCGAAGTCATCCAGCGGGCACTTGAACTCGCGATACACCTTCACATTGCCATTGGGCAGGGCGTAGGTCTCATCGCAGTGCGAGCAGTACAGGCGAGCGGGTTTCGTCTGATGGGAGGCACAGAAGATGCAGCAAGATTATATGTATATTCTAGAGTCCACGGGCAGGGCAGCAACTCACCTGAATATACTTCATGTAGCGACGACATTTGCCACAACGTGAGTGTGCCTTCCCCGACTCGGCCAGCGGCGAGAAGGACACCTCAAAGAGGGCATCCATGCTGGCTATATTCTTCACATAAAACATAAACTTGAGCTTGAATATGGTGATGGCATGCCGCAGTACATCCTGAAAGTCGGCCGTGCCCTTGGCAATCAGCGTCAGCATGCGCTCCACCTCCGAGCGCATTGTCGGCAGCACCAGCTCCGGATCGATCTTTGTATAGCCATGGACCAGCACAATACCCAGCGTGGTGGGTATCAGCTTGCGTCCGTTCTCGATTCGCACATAATTGCGCTGGCAAATGTTATTAATGTGCACCGGTATGGATGCGTCCGTGCCGATGCCGTGCTGCTCCATGAGGGTGATCAGTTCTGCCTCGGTTAGGTAATCGGGCGGACCCGTTTGACTCTCGGCCAGCCGGACATCGTTGATGGCCACCTGGGTGCCCTGGACGAAGGGCGGCATTGGCTCGTCGCGTCCAAAGGCTAGCCAGGTCATCACCTTGGTGTAGCCCTGATCGAGCAGAACATTGGCCGTGCACGAAAACGTCTCCATGCCCACCTTCAGCTTGGCCGTTGTCGTGCGGTACTTCAGGTCACGCGATAAGGTGCCCATGAAATGGCGACAGATGAACTCGTAGACACGCCAGGTGTCGCGATCAAAGTCGCTGCGGTTGGCCAGCTTCATGGGCGTGATCGGTGGATGGTCGCCGGCATCTTTGCCCTTGCGCGGCGCCTGGATGTCACCCAGAATCAAGCGGGCCTCATCCCCAAAGTCACCAGATGGCTGCAGCACGCGCAGCACTGCGGGCAAATCAAAGTTCTCCGGATACTGATTGGTCTCCGTACGTGGATAACTGACATATCCCTGGGTGTACAGACGTTCGGCTATTTGCATCGCCTGAAAGGGACCAATGCCCAGGCCCGAGCTGCAAATTCGCATCAGTTCGACGGTATTGAGGGCCAGCGGTTTGCTTTTGAACGCCTCCTTGCTGCTGACGCTCTCCACGCTGAGATAGTGGGAAAAAAGAAAGTAATGAATGGATGGAGCTATAGTGGCATAGCTGATGGCGCTCTTACGTGGCCTCCTTGTGCTCCTTGACGCGATTAAGCAGCATGATGGCAATGTCCTTCTTGAAAACACGTCCACGGCCCCACTCCAGCGTGAACTCGGGCTGGCCGGCGAGCATCTGCAAGTACCAGAAGCTCTCCGGCTTAAAGGTCTGTATATCGTCGTGCCGCTTCACACAGAAGCCCAGGGTGGGCGTCTGACAGGGGCCGTACGAGATGAGCGAGGAGTCCAGGTCGCCGTAGCGATCCTGAAAGAACCTCGTTTGGAACCGCGTGAAGGCACAGCCGATGCGCAGATCCAGCTCCTGGCGGGCATCCACAGACTTGGCCTCGTTCTCGTTGGGATGGCCCAGCGTCTCCATGGCGCCCTTGATATCCTTGTCGGTGATGGCCGAGAAGTGAGCCCGATATGTAACCTGCTTGCTATACACGTTACTAATGACACCCTGGACAGCGTCCATCACCTCAAAGCAAATGTTCTCGCCCTCCTTGTCGCAATCGAGCCAGAGGACCAGATATTCGCAGCCGCGCGCCTCATGCGCCAGGAACGTGCGCATGTGCTGCTTGGGGCTGGTCTCTTTCTTCTCGGTGGGACAACCGAAGAGCTCCACGGGATCCACCTTGTCCCAGGAGTTGTATTTGCTTGTGAAATCCAATGACATCACATGCCCGCACACCGACGTCATGCGAAAATGGACGGTGCCCTCGTTGCGGAAGGTGCCGGTCCACTCGTGGGTGGAGCAGCCATTGCCAGTGCCTGCAAAAACACAGCAGAAACGTTAGGGAGTGGCGGACAAGGACTAGGACCGGGACCGGGACCAGGCCACGCCACGCCAGCCGGTAAACTTTTGATAACGAACCTCTTTTCACCGTACAGCGTCCGTTGGAGAGGATCGTGGCCAAAGAGGCGGCCAGCGAGGGCTTCTCCGCCACCATCAGCACATTCTTCATGGCCTAAATATAATTGATGACTTTTTCGTGAGCTGCGAAGATTCCTCTATTTCCTTCTCTGTCTCGCGCATGGGATGAACCTGGTTGAGCAGCCGTTTGCCGGTTCGGTTCGGTTCGTTTCGTTTCGGACGTCGTTTCCGTCTTTCGTTGCCTTCGTTTGTGGGACTTGATTGACCAAGAGCGGAGTTGTGCGTGGTTGCTTTAGGAACGCCCACTCATGAGATTTGTTTATGATCAATATTGCCGTTTAACCAAATGTTTTCGCAAAAAAAAAATAAATTTCGGATACGCTTAGAGATGTGCAATGCCTCGATAAATTTGTTTGTTTAGATAGATTTGTTTATTATCGAAATTATCGATAAATATACCGTCAGAGCCTCGTAAATATTCCAAAATATACGGTTGCATTTTCAAAATATACTGTAAATTAACCTTAGTCTTAAATGCAATTCCTCGACTTTGATGTTCCATTTGATATTACCAGCTAGTTAGGAGTCTCCGCGCTTAAACTATAATTTTATCCGATTTATCGATCAATTCTCCAGAAGAGTGGCTAGTTTTCACGACTTCCTTTTATTGGAATGTTTCCAAATTATGTTTAAAACTAAAAAGGTCAACGAGGTGGGAACGGAATGCAACGTCATTTGACAATTTGTTGCTTGTCACCAGGTAAGTATAATATAGTATGGGCATTTGTATACCCTATTTCCATAAATTAATATTAACATTTAATTTTCAAAGCTGCTCTCAAACAATAATAATGACTTTATCTTAGACTGACATGTTTTAACCTTTTCATATGTCTTCTATGTATATACATATGTAATTTTGTCTTTGAGTTTGAGTCTAGGCTTTGGCCAGCCAAGTCCAAGTAAATCCTAAGTAAACATGGAAAGTACTCGAGCACGCAGGTTGCTATTGATCTGTTTGACCTTAACAGCATTGCATTGTACAACATGCAATATAGCATATATAGGATTTACCAAACATCCCAACCATAAGGGGACATGCATTCATTTATTCTAAATATTTAAAAAAGTCTTTTGATCTGCATTAACTAACCCGATGCCATTTCAAAAACCGATACTTCGATAAATATAAAATTATTCTCCCATTGGCGCCACCTGTTCACTCTTTTCCAACTATCTGGCACGCTTATTACATGACGATCTGGCAAATCTGCTCGGGGCGTTATTTTTTTATTTGAATCTGTGTTTGCCAATACGTGCAATTTTTCGAATTCCATTGTCTTGCGTGAGGTGTTTCGTTATTTATAGAGTTGATAAAGTTATTGAATGCCGGCGCATTTGAAATACTCAACCGGTTTTTGCTCTTTTTTTCGCACTGCCTCAAAGGTTAATTACACCACAAACTGTAAATAAAAGCCACACCTGCGGCACTGTGGAAATAAGTTGGAGATCTGGACACAAACCCAAAAGTTCTTTGCACGATTCAAATGATGGCAAATATTTGATCAGAATCACTTTTTGAGTAGCTACCGCTTCCCAGGGTGACCCACGCAGCAGCCAGAGAAGCAAAAAGTCAAGAAATCCATTAATTTCTGCACAATAATTCGCCTTGAACTCCCATTGTGCCTGTGGGCTCATTTGCATACAAAAGAGTAAGAGTTGACAAACCGCTGGAGGAGGGCAATAGAAGACGTGGTCCGGTATTGTGTGGCCTCATTGTGGGAAAGGCTTAAGCCATTCAGAGCGAAGTGGAATCCGTGATCTGATCTGATGTGGGTCAGCTGGCAGAGGAACTCGCGGTAGACTCGATCCCTGACGCTCCGCGCCGGATAATTGAGACACTTTCGTGGGTAATTTTGTTCTATTTGGTTTCATTAATGTTTGCCAAAAAGCTTTGTTTTATTGTACGATAAGTATAAATAGTTTAGTTGTTGTTTTTAGTCAATGACAATTGCAAACATCCTTTAGATGTTTGTATAAAGTATATATTGTAATATATGTATATTTGCTTGTGTATATACAGTTGATATACATATGTACATACATATATCTATTTCTATATATTTTTGTATGTACATACATATGTAGCTGCACATGAATGCCAAGTTCTGGCGAGTTTTTCAGTTTCAGTTTCGGTTTCATTTAATTGCCATTTCAGACAATTTCGTTCCGCATGTTTATCTATAAAAATGTTCTCTTTGTGGGCCATAAATTAATAGAATTCAAGCAGGGAATGGAGGGGTGGGGAAAGGGGAACGAGGAACGGGTACGGGAAGGGGAAGGGGGAGGGGGCCAGTCGCAGTCGCACGCCTCCAAAAGCGATTATTATTGATATATTCCTTATGAATGGCATACCCCATACATTATATGATAATTATCGTTAAAATACTCTTCTCTTTTCTTCCCCTCCCCTCTCTGGGGGAATACAATTTTCAATAATTTGCCTTGAAGCTGTTCGGTTCGGGTATAAGTATGAGGACTATGTGCAGACTTGTATGCGTTTGTTTTAGTTAATAACACTTTATCGTAAAGACTTAGCATCGATGTAGAGGATAAATCTTAGCAACTACATAGATATTGTTGATTCGTTGTTTGGTTACAGGTTACGGGTTGCAGGGATTCGAGTCAAATGGAAATATGTAGAGATATCTCAGGGCAGGGCAATGCGTAAAATAATAATTATGTCGGGCTAGTCTTAGGCTAGTCAATTGTATAGGATATGCTTATCATATGTACAATAGTCGTTAGTATCAAAAATATGCTCTAGATATAAAGTATTCGCTGCCTTTATCAGTCATTGGATAGTATCATCATAATTTCAATTTCAATTCGTTGTTTTGATCCAAGATACTTGAATACGTTTCCAAGAAGACATATTTTCTCGTTTAGTAGGTACTATATACAATTAAACATACACAAATAAACAATTGAATTTTACAAATATATGTATATATAGGTTTTATAGGGATCCTTATCCTGGGATCGCCATGTGGGAGCGGGAAACTAACTTTTGGCCTGAACACTTTGGAAGTTCTATTACATAATACATGCGTGTGTGCCTACGCTATTCGATAGGTATTCGATAATTACGCACGTTAGACGCGCCAACTAAATATTGTATGCACAAATTCAGATATAAGTTACAATTAATTAATGGAAAAAAAAATTAAATTAAATACAATAATAATAAAATAAAAAAAATTGTACTGCTTTTAGTTTCTGTGTTTTCAGGGATTTAAAATATACATATGTAAAAATACGTGCGGGGAGGAAGTTGAATACATTCTGAATTGGGCGCCTCAAAAGGATATAAATAAATCGATATCGATAGCAGGCCGCCCAGAAACATAACGGAACAATGCGTTTATAGAGTGTGTGAGTACGTGCGTGATGGATGGGCCGATCATTGTTTAATTAAACGCGCTTTCCTTTTTGGCATCTGCTGCGCCCACTTTTTTTTTTACTTCTACCATTTAACCTTGATCGATCAGTATCGTTGAACTTTTGATGATAAATTTGATTGTGCGCGCGCGCACGCATGTGTGTGTGTGTTTGTCTTTGTACCCAAGAGGAAAACAACTATTAGGGAAACAATCAGACACACACACACATGTACCTATGTAGATATTTTTTTGTTTATGCCTGCGCGAGTAAATAAATTCCTGTTTGTTTGGCTTACAAAAAACAAACGAACTCCCAGAAGAACAAAATATAAGAAATGTTTAATTTAAAACAGATTTCTGCCACACAACACACTTAAAAATAGTGCCAGAATCCACTTGGAAGATTGTAAAAGAATGCAAGAATCAAATTATTGAGCAATGCCGAATGACAAACACACACACACACTCATACACTAATCTAATACTGGTCTCTGGGAGAGAGAGAGTGAGTGAGAACACGTGAGGAAGCGGGTACGTGTGACGCAGCACGTCTAAATCAAATGCCAGCAGCTTTTTTTTTTTTTTGGTGCAATCTTCTCAATGGGAATCGAAATGGGATTCCAAATTCAAATTAGAGCCCAGCATCCAGAATCGACTAATTTAAATGTTAAACAATCTACATGTGTTCATGTATTTTTATACGTATAGTATGTGTGTGTGTTTGTTTGTTCTATCTGCTGGCGGCTGCTGGTTTTCTCACACTTGAGATTTTTGTTAGGATAGAACGGCCAAAGCAGAATATCACGAGAATACAACAAAAATGCCTCAACAATAAATTCCTTGTGGTTGTGCGCTGCATTCAGCAGCAGCGGCAACGGCAGCTGTTCAAGTTCTATTGGAAAATCTCCCTGGAACGAAAACCCCCATCATTAACAATTGCACTGCTTTGTCTATTGTGCATTCCTGTTTGCGGTATATGTACATATGTATGTACGTATACACATACATATACTCTACTGCGTTTTGCAACACTTACCCATGTCTGGGCTCAATTCAATTAAAACGTGTTAATCTGACCCTGTCCTGCCCTGCTATCCCCCATCTATCCTACCGTTATGTTGTGCTCAAGTTACATACGTACATCCATATGTACATATCCATATGAATAAAATACTCTTACATTTCTTTTGTGTTTTGCTCAAATTGAAGATTGAAGTTGAATACTGAATTACTGTCGGCCATTGTCCGCTGCCGCTGCCTGCCCCTACTTCTGCTTCCCCTTGTTGGCCGATTTCAAAATCACGCGCAAGACGGTCTCACACACATGCACTCACTTTTACACACACTCTCAAACACATAGACAATTAGCTGGGCCGGTCAATGCGCGTGCTTGAATGTTGGTTGCGCTGCTGCTGCTGCTGTTTACTGCTATTGCGCAAGTGTGCCTCGGATACTCCAGTCCCCCAGCTCCAATGCCATTATTTTCGTGTGGACGGAGGGAGGGACAGAGGGCTTACTTTCGCATTGTCGCTCGTCTCGTCTCCAGTTTTCTGCAAGAGAAATATGAAAGAAAGAAAAAGGGCAAATATACATAAATACAAATCCAATTACAAGTATGTGTTTCTATATGTGCACATATACAATAATGCGTCGTATGTCTCCTTCTCACTCTGACGGAATCAGATGACGGCGACCGCAACTGCAACGGCGACGTTGGAGTCGCAAATTAAAAAAAAATAATGCCTTTGCGTAAAATTTAAATGGGCCACATTGTAATTATAAAATAACTTGAAAAAAGAAACAGCAAAAAAAAAACAAAAACTGCAGAACGCTCAAATTAAAAATTGCCGCTAAACTTAATTAATGGCAGAAATGTCTGTGTGTGTGCGTTTGCACTTTTATGAAACTTTTGATAATTTGTAAAAATTGAAGCAGGAAAGAATTCATTAGGCGCACACAGACAGATGTACATACAACTTCTGTGTGTGTCAAACGATGCGCTGCCCCCACCCTTTCATCCATCTCCATGCCATTGCTTTCTCTTTTCCCTGCGCATCCTGCCGCCCCAGCAAACTACATTGGAAGCAATTCAGCATTTCCAATGTGGACCGGGAGAGCCGTGGCCGGGGCTGGAATGAGCGTGACGGGGACACGTTGCCTGGGGATTATGCAAAAGAAAAGAAATTGCATAGCAGCTGCAATTTCCACACGCACGCAAAATACATACACATATGTACATACATACATACATATGTACATGCCTCCATGCAAGCAGTCCACAGTTTGAGAGACACTGCGGTCGTCAGGTCACAGGCATCAGCAGCGCAGTGTGAGCCACAGTTTTGAGGGACTGTTGTCCGAATTATTCGATTGCATAACCACCTCTAAATGGGCCCATGGGCCCAAAAACCCAACGCCCGTCCGTTTTGTTTGTTTTGTTTTCTCTTTCGATCTTTCGGTCCGGGGCAAAACCTCAGCGAGACCCGGACACAACAGTCATCGACGGACGGCATTGGCATCTGTTTCTTAAAGCCAGATCACTAAAAAGTGACGTGAGACGAAAAAATACTCGACAAAAAAGAGGGAACACACATGTATTATGATCGCGTGCATAAAGACGACGCTATACCCTCTACCTTCAATTTTATGCACTACCATGTGGTGCAGAAACAATGGATTTAATTAAGTGCAACTGCTAGAAAGGATTAGGGCTCATGTGAGTGTTCGAAAACATCGTTTTGGCTCAAATAGTGACACAGCTCTGCGACTGATGCCACTTATCTCATGCCGTCTTTGGAATTCCAATTCTTTCACTAGCTTTTAACATGTGTTTTTTACATTTTTCTGCATAATGTATGTGTTGTTTCTCTGACTCTTACATACTTAGTGCCTCCTGGCAATATGTTCTTCCTCAAGTATTTTTTATAATCTCTGCAAAATGTGTTTTGCTTCTATTTTTTTTCCTCTTTTTTGTATAGTTTCTGGAAAACGTGTTGTTTCTGGTTTGTTTTTTATGATTGTACTATGTGGCAGACTAGCTGCAAAAGGTAATTTCTCCAGAATTTATAGTATCTTGGAAACATGTGGTTCTTGTAGTCCGTTCTAATAGTCTCCAACCAAATATGGTTGTACTTCAGCTCTTTTCAGTATCTTCCCAATGTGGTTCTGCCTATCACATGGTTCGGAACGAACCGAAAAATACTCTTACCTCTGAGTACTGAAATGGGATGGGATGGGATGGAATGAATGGCGTTTACTTTGGCTCATTTGCGATGTGTCAAGACCACTTGAGGCGGCGGCCGGCGTCCGACGTCCGACGAAGCGGTGCTTATCACATGTTCGTCGCCCGACGTCGCCGCCGGTGAGTCCAATTTAAACTCAATTTTCAATTTTCCCTTTCCTCCAGATGCAGATACCCACTGGTGGGCATTATCTCAATGCGCCTGTGGCTATGTGTGTGTGTCAAGGGTTGCGCTGCGCGTTGATTATTTTATTGTTTTATGGCCATGTGGAAATCTTCTACAGGAAACTGGGAACCTGAACTCGAAAACTCTGACCCAATCGCTGTTTGCCTTCGTTTTTCCAAAATTTCCACCGAACAAAACGTGGCTACGTTTTCATTTTATGGCCATTTCTCAAGTGCCCAGAAACGACGCTAAATCGTAAACTTGGCGCATGGTTGTAAAGCAGCCAGTCAGTCAACCAGTGGAAAATGCGGGGAAATGGCAGGCCAAAGAGAAAGACCCGAACTATAACCCTGGCGCAATAGTAGGTTTCCCAAAAGGAATAATAAAACCCAACACACAAACAAAAAGCAAAAAGCAAAAAGAATGAATGACAAAGACAACGTGTTGGACTTTTTCTCTCTGGCAGGCGCCGGCCGCTCTCCGCTCTCCGCTGTGCCTGTGCTGCGGCATGCTGAGCGATAAACTGGGTAAATCTTGTGCGAATCTCATCTAGGAATCTTGAAACACACACACATACATATGTACATATGTATGTATGGTAGGCAGGACGATGAATAATCGTGTAAAAGTCGCATGAAATTGTAATAAAGTAGACGACTGATTTGGTGGATTTGAATTAATTGTGGATTTTCTGCCATAATTAGACGGCTTGTTCCTTTCTCTATTTTCATTCATAATAAATATTTTTCTAAATATTTGAACAGCATAACGATTGAGGGAATGGTCTTTCAACTGATTATATTTGTAGGTATTGCCTGTCCATAAAGGATCAAAGGAAGCAGCGACTTGGCAAACCAAAAGATCCAGAACCAATGCCACCATAGCATCATTCTTCCCTCTTTTTATGTACATTTTACGTGGATTATCTACTGAAAGTTCTCCAGTCTAAGATTTTGAGTCAATAGAAAGCGGAACAAGAGACAAATACGAGTAAAACCCATCAGCATAATGCATGTTTACATGGTCTGTATGGATGTACCTCTGTTTGCTCCCACCAAAAATGTCTCTGCCTTAATTTTATTTGGCTGTGCTATCTGCTGCTTATCGGTCGCTCCACTTACCTTTAGCAAACAGTTTCCATCTTTGCAGTGGGGGGAAGGGCTGCCGCTGTGCTCGTCGTTGTTGGTGGGGTTGCGGTGGTATCAGCCACAGTTGGGGACACACTGCTGGGCGCTGAGCTCTGCATTGTGGTGTTTTGCGTGAACTCTGTGCCACAGCCGGCCATCGAGGGCAGGCCCTGGGAGCTGCTCGAGTGCTGGACTCCATTGGTGGTGTTGGTGATGTCGTGACGGAGCCGTGGACAGCAGATGCGCCTGCAGGCGGTCCACACCTGCGGCTGGCATCCGACCACAATGAAAATGAAGACGCCCTGCAGGGCATTGATCAGATCGGTGACGAACCAGGCGCCATGGGGCCCGCCCACCAGCCACGACATGATGTCCGCTATCCATGTGACGCCCATCACGACGACCAGCTTGAGGCAGACCTTGCCGAGGGCCGACTTTTCCGTGGACGACTTGACATCGTCCCGCTTCCACAGGCCGCACGTCAGCTGGTGGGTGGTGGAGATGAACAGGGCAATATTGGCGCAGAGCAGCAGCCCAATGGGGCCGTAGAAGTAGGCAAAAATGGACACCGATCGATTGTCGAACCAGCAATAGAGCTGCCCGAAGCCCGGCCGCAGCAGCGTCGTCTCCGGCAGCTGGTCCACGCAGGCGGCTATCGTTGAGATCAGCAGGGGCACGCCCCAGGCGTACACGGAATAGAGGAGCAGTCGCAGCGCCTCCTGATTCCGCTCGAGGGAGCTCGGTCGAAAGTCCCGGAACGTCCACCAGATATTGAAGCACATCGTGTTGAGCCAGAAGAAGGCCGACAGGAAGAAGAACTGCATGCCAATGGCCAGCAGCAGACAGGCCACGGAGCCCGGCAGTATCGATGTGTTCAGCTCCTCGATGGCCAGCAGCACCTTGCCCACCAGCAGGCAGAAGACGTAGCAGATCTGGCAGCGCCAGTGTAGAGCATGATGGACGGCGGGCAGCATAAAGCCGGCAACGAGTGTGGCCGCCAGGAACACCACCGAAACGAGTATGCCGCCGGTTAGGACGGCCTTCTGCAGCCGCATACCCGAGCTTTGGCCATCCTCGTCCAGTGCGCCGGAGCCCCCATTCTGACCGTCGCCGTGTGTGGCGTGTGAAAAGTGATGCGAACAGGCAATGATCTTCACCTCTCCCTCGCGTTGCGTGTGCTCCAGACAGTACTGGCTGGCACTGAGATTGGTGTGATGCGACAGCCGGATCTCGCCGGAAGATCGATTTAGCTGGGCTTCGTGCCAGTCGCCGGCAATGGCATAGCCGATATTTGTATTTGCATTTGTGGCCACGCACTCGGGCAGGCCGTAGCTGGTCTGATAGCTGCCCTCCGGTAGTTGTGGGCCCAGCCGTAGCTGGCCGTCGGTGGGGGGACTGGGCTGCAGGTTGCAGGTCTTCAGGCTGGTGTCGTAGCTGCCCCACTTGCCGCAGCATTTGCGCATGCGCAGCGTTGCAGGCGGCGTCACCAGGGATGCCATTCCCGTTTCGGTTCCCCGTTCGGGTGCAGTCTCTCGGTTACCTGCTGTTGCTGCTGCGGGTGCTTCCAGGCAGACCAATGCCACATCCCGATCGACGCAATAGTTGTGCGGCTCCACCAGAATCAGGCGCTCGCGCACCGACAGTGTGCCATTAGGGAAAATGATGACATTGCCCGGCCTACTGCTGAACAGCTCCAGCTGCTGCTCCTGGCAGACGGGTCGTACGTGGGCGGTGAACTTCATGAAGCGCGGACTGGCGCCAATGGGCTTAAAGAAGCGCTGCTGCTGTATGAGGTACACCATGGGCACCCACAGCTCCGAGTTGCCCGCTATGCAGGAGCGGGTGGTGCCATTGAGATACTCGCCCAAATGGCAGCATTTGTTGAGCGTCACCCGTGGCGGCGGTCGTGCCGAACCAGGTGCGCTTGTGGAGGAGGGAGCGGAGGTGTCGCCGCTGCTGCTGCTGCTAGTCTCGTCGTTGGGCAACTGCTGGCCAAGCAGGGCTCCGATGAGCATTAATGTGATTAGCAGTTGTCTGCTTAAGTCTTTGATGGCCATGATGAGGCGATGACGATGTGTTTGTGGATTGTCGGGTTGGTGGTCAGTGTCGAGTGTCGAGTGTCTCGCTTAACTTGTCTTACTGGCTAGCACGCACATCCACATCTAGTTCTTCATCGTTTTTGCATGGCTTCTGCGGGGGCGCAGAGCGCAGCCGATTCACAGATCGGACCAGATATTCGGATTCAAGTACGCGACGGATTCACACACACACTCTCATTTATACGTCGTCTCCGTTTCGCTTCGTCAAAGAACAATTTTCACTTTTCTTCTCCTTTTCTGCTGTTTCTTTGGTTTTTCTTTTGGCCCAGCGTAAACAAAATGAAATTTCACTTCTGCAATGTAAATATCACGCTAGTTGAACAAAAAAATTACGAGCCAGGCAGATGAGATGCTGCTTGTGGCTGGTCGCTGGTTTGATTTGCTTTGCCTGGTTGCGTTCAAGATAAAACTAATAACAACAATCCGCGAAGAATAAATAAATAGGTAGCGTTGCTTCGCGTCGTTCACTAATATCGATATATCGATTGCTGATGATATATTTTTAAGTGACATTCATTTGTACTGCACTGCAGAAAAAGCTGTTGGAAATATTATTGTGAATTGGATATACCATCGGCGGAATTATTTTCCTCATACTGGGTAAGTCAACACTTTTATTATGTTGTTTCGACTTCTGCATCGATGAACAGGGAAGCTATACAAAAATATCGGTAGTTTTGTGCGATAAGATGCAGGATTTCGGCGGTTACATGTGGCTTTTTTAAAATAATATTAGAAAATACCATTTTCCGGCATAAATTCCAAAATTGCTGAGGTGTGTACCTATTAAGCTTATATATCCTATCTGTCGTACAACAATTTAAGATCTTATTGGGGTTGATTGTTATATGAAAGTTGATAAAAGAGTCAGCGGTATATTTATTTGCGTATCGGTATCGGTATATCGGTATATAATGGTATATTCAATTAATTTTTCCATGGCAACGTGTGAGAGAGAAACGCCAATCTGGTAAATAGAGTAATTTTTTATGATTCTTCTTTATCGGTCTCTTATATTTTCAACACCGGGTATCAGTATATTTACGGTATATTTTGACAGCGACAAGGTATATTTCGGTATTTTATGATGACCCGAATTCGATTCGGTCACACTCGCAACCAATCGCATGTCAAAAGTTCTTTTCCGGTTTCGTTCACCAACTAGGAGGTACTGATATAATTTTGTGCCTAACTTATTTTATAAACATCGCCGGCATGTAAATAGATTGTTTCGTAAAACGCGCAAAATCGCCAAGCGAATGAATTGCGTTACTCAATGTGCACAAAATATCATACAGAACTCAATCGCATTGGCCGAAAATTCGCTGGCGAAACTTGTGTTTTATTTTTTTCTGTGCAATACCATTTTTTTTGTTGGTTAAAGTGTTTGTGTCTTTACTAATGTTGATATTTGCTATATCTTGCAGATATTGAACAATGGGCCGCTACTCCCGTGAATCAGACAACGTCACCAAGTCGTGCAAGGCGCGCGGACCCAATCTACGTGTGCATTTCAAGGTGAGCATACCCCAAGACGCCGCTCCTGCCCATTGTTGTTATTGTTGAGAGACAGAGAGAGAAGTGTGGTTATGTGTATATCTGTAGATATGGCAACTTAAATCAGTGAATGCCTGCCCGCAAGCAGCATCTCGCTTTTGCATCGTTGCTAGAGTAATTTGATGGACAAGTTCATCAGCTGAGCGTAGTCTCCATCCATGACGCGCTCTTCCAAAATCTTGTCCACATCTCTAGAACTCCTCAGTACGCTGGCATCAGCATCTTTACTAACGGTTGTGCCTCCGATGCTCCACATGCAGCTCAGGCGCAACTGTTTTCATCTCTGGGTGCCCAAGTCAAAGAGGACGGCATCAAGAGAAGATGAAGCGTGCCGCTATATGAGTCTCGGCACAGTGCCTGAATACCCTTGTGGGCACAACGACTAACTACAGTGGTTGCTACACATGCAACCATCAAAATAGTTGTGCCCAAAGTGAACTCCAACCATTGCTAAAACAGCGGCGTGCTGGCCCTCAATGCTCGCGTCTCTACCTGAACTCTGGCACAATGCCTCTCTTTGCTCTAATAGTGTGACTGAGCAGCACATGGAGCCTTGGCTTCTTTGTAGCTCTGCAGTTACTCTCTATAAGCGCTAGCCTCTAGCCTAATTCTATGAACCCACTTCAGTGACTCTCCTGTCAGGCACAACGACTAACTACAGTGGTTGCTACACATGCAACCATCCAAATAGTTGTGCCCAAAGTGAACTCCAGCCATTGCTAAAACAGCGGCGTGCTGGCCCTCAATGCTCGCGTCTCTACCTGAACTCTGGCACAACCCTCTCTTAAGAAGAATTTGACTCGAGGCTTACCCATTGCCTTGAAATTGTGTGTTTAATCATACTAATGTGTAATTTTTGTCCACAGAACACACATGAGACTGCTCAGGCCATCAAGCGCATGCCCCTGCGCCGTGCCCAGCGTTTCCTGAAGGCTGTGATCGACCAGAAGGAGTGTGTGCCCTTCCGTCGTTTCAATGGCGGCGTTGGACGTTGCGCCCAGGCCAAGCAGTGGAAGACCACACAGGGTCGCTGGCCCAAGAAGTCTGCGGAATTCCTGCTGCAGTTGCTGCGCAACGCTGAGGCCAATGCTGACTGCAAGGGACTCGATGCCGATCGCATGGTCGTCCACCACATCCAGGTGAACCGCGCCCAGTGCCTGCGTCGCCGCACATACCGTGCCCACGGTCGCATCAATCCCTACATGTCATCGCCGTGCCACGTCGAGGTGATTCTCACCGAGAAGGAGGAGGTCGTCTCAAAGGCCACCGACGACGAGCCCGCAAAGAAGAAGCTCTCCAAGAAGAAGCTGCAGCGCCAGAAGGAGAAGATGTTGCGTTCTGAATAAAATGTGTTCTGGGCCAGCCGCCCAAGCCGGTGTCAACAATTGAAAGAATTCATCTTTTTTTTTTATTAATATTATAACTTAATGAAAGTTAAATGTGCGACCGTGTGTGTATATTAATGTTGTCAAGGATGTGGCCGGTGCGCTGTTGATAAGGATGATAGAAATTACAACGCAAGCGGTTGACTTGCTAACTTGGAAATGTGATGCGTTTGGCTTTTACCTCAAACATTCTTTGTTTTTTTTTTTTTGCTAGACTAGGAAAGCGTGTTGCAACGCAATAAAGTAAAACATTTTTGTACTACACTACTTGGACTCGAAATGTAGGGATCCCCAGATGGGTTACGTTCATTTTACGCAGTGCTGCTAGGGTTTTCTGCATTTGATTGATTGGACCTAATAGTTGTCAGACATGAGGAGATGGCTGCCAGAGCTTAATTTTTCGTGTATCAGTCTTCAAGTGTGCTGGAATTAAGCCAAATATGGATTTTTCTAATCAAATATTTGACAAGTAGACCACATGTTTTGAATTTGAACTGAGCATGTAAATTTGAATTTTCGCAATTCGCCGTCCTAATTTTTTTGACAGTCCGGCAGCACTGTTTTTGTATTATAGATGGCGCCACCAGCTTTTCGGAGGCTTGAATTAAAAATTTCAAAAGAATTGTGTTATCAAATTACCTATTTAATGCGCAATCAAAGTAAATGATGTTCTAGGAAAGCAACAAACTGATGGATGAAAGCGAACCAAAAAAGCATTCTGAATGCCGAAACCCGGGATTGAACCGGGGACCTTTAGATCTTCAGTCTAACGCTCTCCCAACTGAGCTATTTCGGCACATGGAGAGGTCGTGGACCAAGGGGCTGGTTGGTGGGGAGGGATAAAAATAACTGTGGGTTTCTAAGCTTTTGTTTATTTTATGAATAATGTTTTGCCTTTTCTAGGAAGAACTCCTCCAAGGCCGACGCATCGACGGAACCAACTGGATTGTGGTTTTGAGTTTAAAAAATGAAAACAAAATATGTTCCTGGGTTCAATGGATTTTAATTAAGGGGAGTTTCGGAGATAAAAGCCATCCAGTTCGCTGGACACTGGACACTAACCGCAGTGTCCCTTTTCTGTTAGTCATTTATTAGCGTGTTCGTTCTGGACATGACCGTAAAATTTCTGTTGCTAATCAGAAAAGGTGAAGTTCGGTTGGCCAAAAAACAAAAAAATTAAAACAAAGCAAGAAAATAATGGAAGGAACGCCATGGTGGGGCGGTACTGAGTGCTGAACCTTGCCGGTTCGGTTCCTTGACCACGAAAACCGGTCGTGGATGCACCAAACAACCAAAAGCGAACTCCTTCACCGCTTCGTTCTTTGGCTGCCAGCAACAAGGAATGTTTATTGTTGTAACTTTCTGAATTTAATACGAGTATAGTATAGTATACCGGGTCGTTTATGCATGTATTTTTAGAGCACTCTTTGTGTGTTCAATTTATTCATGATTCATGCATAATTGCAGGTGTTTATTTTCCGCGCATGCCCGGATAACCGATCTCCAACGGAAGATACCCAAACGCCACCAGGCGTTCCCTGGAGGTCAAGTGTCGGGGAACTGCTCTTCCTCCGCTGTCGCTGTTGGGGCATTCCACAAAAGTGCACACGTGCTCGTGTCACCGTCGTCGCTCGCTGTCTTGGAGTCCACATCAGTCAAGGATCCGGTTCTAACGAAAAAGCAAAAACAAAAGGAAAAACACTTAACTGGAGCTGCCAACCGAATGCTGCCTTGAAAGCAGCGACTTACCGCTTGCGGCCCGTGGCTCGTGGGCGTTCAAGCAAAACCGAAAAGAACTGAAAAGAACATCCAAGAAGCACACCAAAGCAAACGATACAAAACACCGACGCCCAAGCCCATGCCCCCACCCACCCACAAGAGCTTGGCCCGTACTTGACACTCCCCATGGTAGGCATGTAGCTCCAATACCCCATACATAGCGCTGTCCAGTTCTCTCCACTGACGTCACATGAGCGGTGGTGTCCAAGACTCCACATCTCGGCAAATTAGCAGCAGCAAACAAACAACAACGAAAATACCCAAAGACCAACACCTGCGGCGGACAGAAACAACAACTTCTGAGCGGCGACAAAAAAATCACCACTGAAACTGGTTCCGAGGGGAAGCTGCGACCCGTGAGTCAGCCGTAAACGGGGTACCGGTACCTCCTCCACCCTCCCCATCAGAGTGCACAGATTTACGACACGCACATGACTGGCTGCATGACTTTCTTTGATAATAATAGTGTAGCAACTGCAGAAATCAGACTGACAAAAACAAAAAAAATCCCCGTCCAATTGCAGGCTCAGAACCTCCAGACCTGGGCTTGAAACTTGATTTTGCATCTGGTTATACCCTCACAAAAGGTGGTTCATGGTCTACCATACCATACATTTCAGAGACCATTCAAGCTTGATTCGAAAACATAATAATAGGCCAATACTGGCTAACACCGAGAATAAATAAGCTACAAATTATGCTCGGTCCAAATACACTTTAAAAATATAAAATTTGTTGTGAATGTCGTGTTCTTTTAAATATGAAATATGCCTAATTGTTACAGCTACTAGCCCAAATATTTATTTTTGATTATTTTGCATGTCCATCGCTAGATCTCTTCCAATGCACCAGTTAATGTTAATCTTAATGTGAGGCACATGTGTTTCGACTGCACTCGACTTCAGTTTTCATTCAATGTCTTATCGGCCAAGATCTTAAACGCAAAGAAATTAAAATATTATGCAAGTGTATTAAATGCTTCGGTCCCTCGAACTCCCTCAAGCTTCTTGTTTTTTATGAATTCTACGAAAGCATCCGTCCGAGAAGTTGGAGTTCGTTTCGGCTCGCCTGGGATCAAGCAGAACAAGGCACAGACAAACACCGCTCATCATCCACATACCCATCCCCATCCGCATCACCGTCGCCGTCCCCATCATCATCGTCATCATGCCCAACATGATGAGATCTTGGGAGAGCGAAAAAGAGCTGCTAGAGGTGGAGGGGAAAGCCCCACTAGTCTCGAGTCGAGATTATGCGTGGATTTTCCATCGCTGCCAACAGGTTTTCTCTCTCTCGGATGAGTCGCTTGTTTACCACAATTTAAAGAGCCAATAGGCAAAACGAAAATCGATGATTTTTGTTAGTTTTGTGGATGGATGATGGAAGGCGCTCATTCTGCGCACCACAGCACCACGAATCCACCGATGACAAGCAGTGTCAGCTGCATCTGGCACCTGCATGATGCAGACAAAGCAAGCAGTTCAAATGCGCCGCGCCGCCATGAGCAAGCGCACACGTGAAAAAGGAGGCACGGCCCTAACAAATTTCACTCGATTTGTGGCGGATTAATCAGTCCTTTGTTCGATCTGGCCGATCGGAATCCTATTTTTGGCCAGGCCACAAAGCGCGGATGGAGAAAGGTTACAGCAGCATCGATATTCGGATTCTCTAAGCAGAAATAACAAAGAGAGAGCGGGAGAGCGGCGCCCACACGAGACGCGAGGCTGGTGGCTTGCTCTCTCGGCTGCTGCTGCTGCGGCTGCTGCTGCGACTGCGTCTCTGACGGCTCTGCTGCTTGATCACAAAGCGATCGTTTGGTTTCTTCGGGCCTGGCTTTTGTGTTCGTCGTTCGGGCGTTGGGTTTTCCTTTTTAAACCACGCCAATCGGAGCCGTGTTTTAGTTGTGTTTGCAAAACGCAGCCCATTGGACGTGCCCAAAAATAATTTATACCAAACCGAATACGATTCCACTCCGAGTGATCTGCAGAAGCACAACTGTTCTCCTCTCGCCCGGGATCACGACCACACGGAATAGTGTACAATATTTACATATATTTTTTTTCTTTACTGTGGGTGGCTGTGCTTGAGCACATCGCCTCGCCTCGCATCGCATCGGGTGTGTGTGGTTTTTTTTTCCTGTCGCGTTATCTTACATTTGGCTAATTGAAAGAACTGTGAAATCGAAAGATATTGGAATATTACACGCCCCGCTGTCTGTTGCCGTTCAATTGCTAGCCGTCGCGCATGTTTGTTCGCAATTAATTTAAATCCATCGAGTGGTGCACGAGTTCCACAGAATAGTACTCGTGTTTTTTGTGTGTCAGTGTCAAATTGATCGCAGAACAAGAGGGCGAGCAGCCACATCTTTATCCAAGTGTAAGTGTAATTGTATTCTACAAACAGACGTTTGGGTTATTCCTGTGGCATTGGGGAAACCAAGAAAGAGCTGGAAAATATCAGAACATGAACGGTCTTCTGGAGATCAAAGAGTTTAGAGGATTGTGTGCAAGGATTCGAGCTCAAAGTTAAGCTAATTATTGTGCTTACACTGCTTACTTGACTTCCTGATGGCAATATTAGAACTAAACGAAGTAAAAATTGCTCGAAAGGCTCAAGTAAGCAGTCTACAATAGGATCGCCTTAGCTTGCTGCATTTTTCATCGCATAAGCAACCAACGGTAGACTCGATCGACGCACGCCGATTGCTAAATACAAACAATGATGCAGTGATTAGGCATCTGTCCAGATTCCACCCCTCGTTAATAATGGAAAGCTAATAAGCTTCGTTAAATAGTTGGACTTCTGGTTATGCGAGACGTGTTTACACGCTATGTAAATACACACAAACTCACGAGTACATACATATATCCACATATATATGTATGTACATATGTATGTGAAAGGCTTGAAACTCCCCTCTGTGTCCACCCAGTGCAACCTCAAGTCACTTCAACTACAACTTAAACCATTAAAAGTTTGTATTTATATTTGAGTTTTGTGTTCAATATTGACGCAACTCTGTCGCTCCGACAACAAAACACTAATGAGTAATGGCAACGGGAAGAGATGCCTTTGTCGAGTGGCACGTCCACGCCCACGCCCATTGCCCCCAAAGACCTAATGAGTTCTGAAGTCTGGGCAATCTTATCAGAGCGATGCGGTGCAGAGCAAAGAAGCAGGAAGGAAAGCTCCCCCCAAATAGCAAACCGCAGTGAAGCAAATAAAACAAAACAAAACAAAAACAAAAAATATCGAAACAGAAACAGAAATCGATCAGACATCAGGCATCCCAGAAGAGGGTGTGAATTAGAATGAGGGAAGAGAGGTGGAACCTGCCGCGAAGATGTTCGTCGCTAATGAATCTTCTTCGATCGTTTCGAGTTGTAGCAATTTGTTCCTCAAACGTGTTGTATAAATTTGGCATTATCTCAAAATGTTGAAGGCACAATTTAAATAGGAATTTATTAAACAAAGAATCTGGCAGGCATTTAATTTGAGTTTCAATTTCAATTTAGTCGAACGACAACGAATCTGAATCGTGTTCCCACATCCCATCGAGAAACCCAAAGTTCCTCATAATTTGCAGGTGGGCGTCTTTGGGTGCCCCCCCCGCCAAGCAGGGGGTGTGGACGGGACATATTGTTGTGGGGGCAGTCACGAAGATCACAATTCGCGTGGAATTCGAAAATATAGCAATACAATATACATATGTATATTTGTATATATTATGGACAAGTTCAATTTGCTAATGAACGATGAACTGGCAATTGCATAAGTTTGCCTGTGTCTGGATTTGATTAACATTCCCTTTTCTATAATTTATCCGCGAGTGCTTTTTAATTTCAATAATCGAACCGAAGGCCATGCAACGATCACTCCCTCCCTCCCTCTCTACCTCCACCACCCGATGAGGAAATCAACCCAAAACCCGTCTAATAAGAATTTCAACCCGACAATTGTAAGCTAAGTACCCATGCTATGTATCTGTCTCCCACCGGTTCAAATTAAAGCCGAGGATCAGCTGCAGCTGCAAGTCCACAATTTCCATTTTGATCCATGGAATGTCATCTCATCTCAATGATGTTCGATCGGACCCCATTAAGAAGCCCAAGCCAAGCCATAGTTGAGCAATTAGAAAGGTTGGCCAGGTGTCGCAGACTGTTAGAATTACTTTTAATTGATAATCCAGCAAGTTTGAGAGACGTCTAATTGCCAGACCACTCTAATTATGCCGCAAACTAATGGCCAAGATATACATACATAAGGCGGATATATGCACTGACCGATTCGGACAGTACTACATATGAGTATGTACATACATATGTATATTCATGAGTAATTTTGTGCCCAATCTATGAGTAGGTCTTCTGTGATCTGTGCCAAGCACTTAAGCTCTGAACTCTAGACAACAATTAAATATAAATAATTATTTACTCACTCACTTCATGCTCGAATCCCGACTCACCGATACCCAAGTATGAGATGTGTAATAATGAGATCTCATCCTTGCATCGGTTATCTTCATGGTCGAAATTAAAGATACAATCTCCCCCATTCGTCTCGTCTGCTCCGCTCAATTTGCGTTTGTCGAACAAGCGGGAGCGACAGCGACGACGTAATTACCCGTAATTCGGGTTATACAGTCCGACGCTGTCCGGCACCCGGTCGTTTTTCAGAACCCACTCGAATGCTGTGCCGAACAAAAAAACAAAGCAGAATGGCTGAGACACAATAATATATTTGCCAAGATGATGATTAGCGATCATTGTTGTTGCCACTGCACTCAGAGTCGCGTTTATTTCTATGGTCAGCTGGTCTAGCCTGGCCCGTCCACCCGGTTCTATGGCCAATGCGAGTGTATCGATTTATGCAAATGCCGGAATAGTAGTTTCAATAACCAGCAATACCCTTAGTGGGGCAACTGTTGCCACCGGGCACCACGTGGGCACCAGCATCTGATCCGCAATCTTATATTTGCATACGGGACACCCCCCTGACGCCGCTTCTCAACTGTTTGCGGATGACAGGTGCGAAAGCTGCAGCAGCATTTTGTAATTCATTAAAATCTGGTTGGGCGAGACACCTGGACGAGCTGAATCGAAGCACTGATATATTTGAATGTCATTGTTTGCTTAAACTTTGATCATCAATAATCATGAGGGGGCGTGTGTGATCTGCTCTTGTTCAAAGAATCGTACGAAACTATTTTGTTTTATTTTGTGATAGTTAAGATACAATATTCTCATAATCTCATCACTGTTGAGGAAAGATTGTTACCGTTTGGGCTTCTTTTGCTAAACAGCAGAGTCGCTTCACCTTTAAGTACTCTTCATTCAGCCTCAGATGGATGATGGTCCCTTATGTTGCGTTTGCAATTGCCAAAACTTCGATAAAGGGTGTTGGGAGAGGTATTGCATTTATTTTTCGCAGAGATTACTTTCCCCCAATGATGCGCATGATTGATCTCTGGGGTTTCGTTTTTGTTGACCATCTCCCATTCAACAACTCAACTTTAAGTGTGTCTCGATCTCTCTCTCTCTCTTGTCTCGTCTTGTGCAAGCTTGATCTACATATATGTATGTATGTACATAAACAAACATCCGGCACATGTTGGAGCGGCGGCGTTAGCCGTGGTTAACACATGGGCCATAATGGTTGGCCGGGTGGCAGGCACACCATGTGACATGGCCGGCACTTAGCGATGATGGCTTCATCTTCATCCATCTGGAGGTCCAATTAGCCGCTTAACTTTGCTGTGCATTAATCAAAATCCGTTAACAATTCGGAATACAAGTCGAGTGCGTTTCAGCTGAAGAGTGGTGCCACAAGTGCCAGGGTCAGCGACGAGGGGCAGCTGCACCGGCACGCAAGCCTAATTGGCCCTAAAGATATTTGCCACCAGTGCTGGCTAAGTGGCTGCTAATTGCACATGGGAGGAGAATGAGTATCATGAATATTCTGAGACACCTGCCGCCTGGCTTAGACCCGGTCTGGTCTGGGCATTTAATTAAGATTATTTATTCACAGTTTATTAAGAACAGTGTCAAAGAATCTAGCGGCATGCAAAACCACCATCTGGCCAGTGCCAGTGCCAGTGCCAGTGTCAGCGCCAGTGTCTGTCCTCGCCCCTCCCTCTATCTATAAGCCAATCATAAAAGCCAAGTTAACCTTGACTGCGGTTACAGCCGACACAACACCGTGGGCTGGGGGGTGGTGGATGGTGCGAGTGCTGGTGCGGGTGCAAGTGCAAGTGCAAGCGCTGTTAAACCGCATTTTTAGACAAGTTAATAGAATTGTACCGAGCCGTATAATGTGGAAGTAATGGAATGGGCATGCTTGAGTGCCAGCCATTTGTCTTGTCATCTGTTCAAAGTGCCAGTGCCAGTGCCAGTGCCAGAGCTATTCATAGACGATTTAAGCGGCCCATTACAAACTAGACCTTAAGCTGATACCAGGCTGGAAAGACTGCATGGTAGCAAATGATAATTAGGTACTCGTAGGTACTTACATATTTACCGCTTAGTGCAGACCATTTAATGACCATCCAAAAGATTTCTCTTGTATACCGAATGGTGGGGCACCATACCATGGCACGCCCACATCCACATAGATATGCATTTTATTTATGAGCGTTTGACTATCAGATATTCACACATTAGTCACGTCCGTGCCCAGTTTTCGACTTGAGTTGGGCGTCGACTGCAAGCAGCCAAGCCTGACCGCAGTCGCGGCCTGTTCTTGGTCTAATCTTGTCACGAATATAAGCAAACAGGGGTCGATGCTGTAATATCAGCGTTGCAACATTCTCCCAACCAGAGAGGTTCATTTGGCATTGCGTGTGGCATGAGGTGGGGCGTGAGGTCAATGGGAGAGACTTGAGCGCGCGCGCGCTCGCGCTCGCTGCTTTCCATTCGCGGCGGTGCCCTCCAAAGTACAGTAAAACCATTTGAAAATGCATCAATAGCTGGCAAACTGGCACTGAGCACGCGGCGGTTGTGGCACTAATTAAATGCACTTTAGTTTCAGTTTTATGCCTACAACAACTTCAATTCAATTACCAATCGAATGCATTTGTCGATTTCCAACGCCCACACGCAGAGCTGCATTCGATTCGCGAAACGCAACGCTGCTGACCTTGCAGAAGAAAGCGAAAGACACGAAGCGAGGCAACCCGAAGACACGTCTGTGTCTGTGGTCCGATGTCCGGTTTTGATCTGGTTTGGTGTGGTCTCCTCGGTGCGTATGCCGCCTTGACTCTGAACTAGAAATATTTACTCGTAGAAAACGAGATTTACACGCACGCACTGACAGCATGGATGCAATCCAGGGCCAAGGCTTTTCCACAAAATGGCTTGGACGTGCGTTGAACGTGGAGTGTGTGTGTGGTGTGTCCCAACCCCATCCTAAAAATCATGTGTTGACACATTCACATACTCGTAGCGTCTGCTCACGCTCAAATCGTCAAGCGATGTTGACAAAGGTCCAATGCCAAGGCCAGGTCTCGGAATTTGGCTAAGCCGACAACAATCAGTGTGTTTCCTTCCCACATCGCCATCAAAAATCAAATCTGCATGAGAACTGTCGATAGCAGATCAGCGTTGTTTATGGCTCAATAAATGACACTTTGGATCGCTCCAAGCCAAACAAGGTCAGGGTAGCTTTACAATGGCCCAAAGCCCATTGAGGCATATTCCGCCTAATGTATATTATTATGAAAATTTCACTCTAGCCGAAGCAGTTCTAGCCAAAAAAGAAACCAGAACAGCTCGAACGCCGAGTGGGAACTCGGAAATGAAGGCACAAAGGCACATCATTGTAAGCATTTTGAGCATGAATCGATCCCCGCATCACCCCTTGAAATAACCAAACAATGAGCAGACCAGTCAGTCAATGCTTAAATGGTGAATAGAGCAAGCCATGAGCTGTGCATTAACCTGGCCCAGAGCACAGGCCTGGCCAAAGCATCCGCATTCTTGGAACTTTTGTTTGGTCGCATATCCGTTGGACACTATTACCATGGGCACTGGAGTTTGTTCGTTCGCTGGAGCTCCCACTAATGTTCTGAGCGATACAAGAGGGACAGGGGACTGGGGACTGACCCTGGCTCTGGCTCTGACGGTTCTCTGTCTGGCAATTGTAAGACACAAAGAGGAAAGACAGAAACAGCGAAAATAAATTAACTTGATTGATTAAAGGAATTTGTATACGCATGTTGCCATGGCTGGTGGTTGGGTGTTGGTGGCTGGTGGCTGGTGGCTGGTGTCTGGGGGCTGAGGGCGGTCAGTGGCTGTCAAAAGTCAAGATACAGCTCCAAACTCTCAAAGCTTTAGATCGGCACCATACCAATGATTGTTGTGGAGGTTGCTTAATGGCGGTTTGCCAAAAAAAAATTAATTTGCTAGCTGCCCGAATGAGAATAACAAAAACAAGAAAAAAAGAAGGCAAATTGTTAAAGGCACTTTGCTTGCTGACTGGATGGTTGGTTACCCAATACAGAATCGATAGATCGGAAAAGATTAGCAGTTTCCGACAGTGCTTACATCATAACCCCCCACACCCTGAGCGTTCCTCGAGAGGTACACGAATTACCAGTACTTTTCCAATGCAGCAACTGGACACAATGCCCTATTGGATACCTTTGATAATGGGTTTTCGGACTCAACTTTGATCTTCAATGAGTAAAACGAATGTCTGTGTCACCAGAGTCCGGATAAAGTTAGTTAGATATGGCTTATGCCATCACGTACGCGCACTTGCCTTCACTTTCGTTCCAGGGCGATAGATGGCTATATGAATTGTCCAGCAAAACTCCTTTCGAAATTCCAGTCACGACGCTGCGTGCATTAGAGGCAGTGGTGAGGTGACCTGTCGCCATTAATTGAGATCTTTCAAAATGTTTTGTCATTAGGCAGAGACACTTGATGATCATATACCGCCTCGGTACACCAATCTTCATTGTTTGCATACTGTATGCTTTCGAAGCACATCGATTTTGTAATGTGATACTCGATGCACGATTAGAACTGCGACTGATTCGACATTTTCCTTCTGTCTATTTGCTTTTGCAGGTGTATTCTATACAAGGGCCTAAAGATGATACCCATTCTGGAGAAAATGAGCGGCTTCTACAACTCGTATGTACTCGGCATACTCACCGTTGGCTATATCCTGGGCGAGTTGGGACACTATCTCATCGGAGTGACCTCCAAGCAGACGGCCATTGAGCTGGACTACGGCGATCATGCCTGCCAGCAGAACAGTTCCCTATTCAACCGCCACGAGCTGCCGACGCAGTGTTCGGCGGTGGGCAACGAGAGCACCTGCCACGCCCTGGACTTCAACGGCACTGGGTACTGCGAGTGGAACTACAATGGGCTGGGCATCGACTACCAGATCCTTGCCGGACCCACCTTCATTCTGATCTTCACCATAGCAGGTGTCTTCATGGGCTTCGCGGCCGACAAGTACAATCGCGTCAAAATGCTGACCGCGTGCACGGTGGTCTTCGGCATCGCGATCATCCTGCAGGGCACCGTTAAGGAGTACTGGCAGCTGGTGCTGCTGCGCATGGTGATGGCCGCCGGAGAGTCTGGCTGCAATCCACTGGCCACCGGCATCATGTCGGACATCTTTCCCGAGGACAAGCGTGCCCTGGTCATGGCCATATTCAATTGGGGCATTTACGGGGGCTACGGCATTGCCTTCCCCGTCGGCCGCTACATCACCAAGGCGAACTTCTGGAATCTGGGCTGGCGTGTGTGCTACCTGGGCGCAGGAGTGCTGGCTGTCATCGTAGCCGCACTCACTGGCACCACTCTGCGGGAGCCGGAGCGCAAGTCTATTGGCGAAGTCGATCGACAGACGGCCAGCGGCAAGCCGATCAGCCTGTGGCAGGTGATCAAGAATCCCGCTATGATCATGCTGATGATAGCCGCCTCCATTCGTCACTGTGGGGGGATGACATTCGCCTACAACGCCGATCTGTACTACAACACGTACTTCCCCGATGTGGATCTAGGCTGGTGGCTTTTTGGGGTCACCATTGGCATTGGCAGCGTGGGTGTGGTCGTTGGTGGCATTGTTTCCGACAAGATTGTCGCCAAGATGGGAATCCGATCACGCGCCTTTGTGCTGGCTGTTAGCCAGCTGATTGCCACACTGCCGGCCTTCGGATCGGTCTACTTCGATCCGTTGTGGGCCATGATCACCCTCGGCCTGAGCTACTTCTTCGCCGAAATGTGGTTCGGCATTGTGTTTGCCATTGTCGTAGAAATTGTCCCGCTCCGAGTCCGCTCCTCGACCATTGGCGTCTTCCTGTTTGTGATGAACAATATTGGCGGTAATCTGCCCATTCTGGTGGATCCCGTTGCCAAGGTGCTCGGCTATCGGGGCTCGATCATGATTTTCTACGCTGGCTTCTATGGCATCAGTAAGTTGATTTGTTGACTTCTTATCTTACCCGTTAGGGTACCGGTGACTCATCTTTTTTAACACCTACTTCTCTTTTTTGCAGGCTCCATTCTCTTCTTCATCACATGTTTCCTGCTCGAGGGCAAGCCCGAGCCGGCAAGACAAGAGTCCTCGGTCGAGTCGCCATCGAAGATCCATCCAGAGGCTGTCCTCAACGCCCGTCACATGCACGGACACGACAACTCCGTGTTCTCCGTCGATGAATCGACCCTGCCCGCCGCCAACGGACGTCCCACACAGCTGCCGCAGCACTTACAGATGTCCAGCGGCAACGGATACAACAAGTCACAAACGACTCCGGCGCGCCAGAACGGTGCGGAGAGCAGTAGACTGTAGAATAAATACTTACATACATATGTATGAATGTGTGTACTTATAGACGTACGTGCAGATGTAATTCCGGTAGATTCTGGGTTAATGAAAGATCGATAGCGCGTGATTTTTTTTGTATATCTATTACTATTATTATTGATTTTTTATTTCGTTAAAAAAGTATTAGTCTTAAGCCAAAGGTCGAGAGAGAGCGACGACGAGAAAAGCGCAGTGGCATCTGTTTCTGTCATTTTTTCTGCATCGATCTCTCTCACTGCAACACTCAAAAACAAACTCTCTCCCCAGCGCCACTATGTAATAGAGAGCGGCACAAGTGTATTTACTTATGTAGTAATTATGTATGCATGTATGTAACTTGATGGCCACAATGAAGTGTACATGATCAATAAAAATCTGTTTTGTTAAATATGGTAGACTTCTTTGCACTTTCAATGCCACTTGACGGCAAGTACGTTCATTTAAATTATTTGTAACAAGAACGTCTACTAAATTGTTATTACACCGGTACTCGAAGAGTAAATAGATGTATGTATGTATATATAGATGTATGTAACGCACCGAAGGAAACGTTTCCGACCCCATAAAGTATATATATTATAGATCAGCATCAATAGCCGAGTCTATAGAGCCATGTCTGTCTGTCTATCTGTCCGTCCGTCTTAGAGACTATAAAAGCTAGAGCCACCAAATTTTGCATCCAGACTTCTGTATGCTCACACTGTTTCAAGTGTACATATATAAAAAATTAGCTCAGTCCCCTTCCGCCCCCGCAAAAGGGCGAAACCCTCCCAAAGCTACAATTTTGAAGATAAAAGAATATTAAAAACGCCATTCCGTAGGGAATAACCATATCAGATCACCGAATCTGGGATCAGATAGGATCATTAATATAGCCAAAATGAAGAAATTAATTTGCAGGGGCTAAACCCACCCCGTCCCGCAGCTTTTATTTGTTTTTTGCACATTCTCTCATTCACACTCTGCTTCTGCAGTGTGCGGCCTCTGCCTCTGCCGCGTGTGACTCTAGGGAAGGGGGGCGAGCTAAAGGAGCGTGTTGGCATGAGAAGTGTTGTAGATGTACATATATGACAGATGAAGAAAACATGTAAAATTAAAAAAAAAACCGCTAATGTACAGATGTAGTACTGAGTACCGGGTATAAAAGTTGTGACGTCCCTTCTCGATTTTGTTGGGAAGATTATATTAATATCTAACGGTTCAAATATTTCCTTCAAACTTTGTGGTGGTCCGTTATATTGATTATATATATGTACATAAGTGCCTTTGTATGTACATATTCAAGTAACAGTAATTTTTTTTGACTTATTGTAGACTTCGCATAAGCCATATTAAGTTGTCTAAGTTGACTTTGGCATGCAATTATCAAAATTTTGAAATCTTGCCATGGAAATCGAACTCTAGGACCTAGTACCTCGTACATATTTATATATGTATGTACATATGAAAATACATATGTATGTGATATTTTTCACATTGCACGATAAATTCTTGATTTGATTGACATCATTGTCCTCAGTCAACTTGAGGGTTTGCCACGCAACATTATACCGTCAGATATGTACATACATATGTAAATATGTATGTACATACATACATACATATGAAGAAATCAAATCGATTGTTGAAGCTATTTCGCAGAAAACTAGCATTATATTGACCGCGATAATATGCAAGTATCTACAGATGTACAAATGTCCATATGTTAACTTACCTCAGTACCGCGAACTTACTTTCCCAACTACTTACCAATGTATTTTCCTCCTTACATGCATATGTGGGTACATATGAAAATACATACACACATTTATACATACATATGTACATATGTAAATTAAGGTTACTTTTAATGCGCAACATCTCGGAGTTTTGAAATATTCTGGTTTTCGGCGATTTCTTACCGAAGATTATTTCATCCATATTTATGTGCATACATAGATACATATGTACATATGTATGTGTATCTGAATACTTACATTCTCCTTCTCGGCCTCAACGCGGTCTGAGAGTTGTTCTGTTATTTTCACCGTTGCGGCTATATACACGTATTTGCACCCATGGGTATGTGCATGCACACAGACATATACTTACAGTCTCTCGGTGGCGTGAGAGTGTGGCCAGTTTGCACAAAGATCAAAATGCTTTTTTCTTGATGACTAACATATAAATGAGAATACAAAGCAACAAAAATTATCACGTGTCACTCTGCATTGCAGCCGGAGGTCATGAAGGGGGATTGCTTCTCAGCATTAGTAAAAGTATCGGCTACTTTGCCGATATTTGCGGCGAATTCACTTCGCCGTACAGTGTTTGTGTGAATATCACACGGCTCACATATGTGTCTATGTGCAAATGTATGTTGGATGGTAACAACCGGTTGAACGGCGACGAATTTATTTTCGCAGTCTAGTCCATTTGAACGCGTACTTTTGCAGTGTGAGCATCAGCGCGTTTTGTTTTAATTTGTTAGAATAAAATACCCAGGAACGCCCAAATAACGCGGAAAAGTCTGGTAAGTCTTTTTTACTAAACTAACTGAACTCGTACTAAATGCGAACGGTTAGGTAATGTACTTAAAATTGCGCCACATACTTTATGTACGCCATCAAGCAGTTTTATTTTTTCTGTCCACTTTGTTCTCATGTGTACGCGTTCTGCCGAACCACCCTCGTGTGTCGATAGAACCTTCCTTCTGGGCAAGACAATTTCAAGCATTGGTTCAGTTTCTGTGTGCCGCGCATGAAACGAACAATGATCACAGTGGCTCAAGGCCAAAAGTTGCAAATTTTTTTCTGTTCAATTGCCTCATCATACAAAATTGAGAGTGAATAAAGAATATCTGCTTTTCATTCTTCAGATCCTAGCCAGGATATATTTATGTATGTATACATGTTGCGTATCTCTACTCTGTTCGTTTGACTAAACCTTATCAAGAATTGATTGATAATATTTGTCTCACTTTGGAATGGGAAATTAAAGGTCTAATACCATTCAAACACTTCGGTTTTCCCGAGTTCGGCATTCACTCGAGTCGTCACGTTTTAGTTGCGATTGCGACTTCGACGAGAGCGGACGTTCTGCCTATTTTCAGTGCTCGTTTGCTTGTCGACCCGGAAGGTTGGTTGCGGACAAAATTGTTTTTCAAATTTTTTCAAAATGTTTTTTTTTTTCAAAACAAAGACTACTATTATGTAGCAAACTATTAAAAATAAATTATGAAACAATTATTATGTTTAGTATGTTTTTTTTCACATTGCCTTCAAAAGGTTAATCAGTACACTCCATTGTCGTTGCCCTCACCCTTACAGCGAGAGCCCTTTCACTCGCACGTTCTGCTTATTTTTGCCGACGAGACCTCCTTTTATAGTTTCTTTATGGTACCTACGAGACGTTTTGGTGAGAGCGACAGATGGATCTCATTTGTCTCGCCCAAGGCATGAAGAAATTATATAAGGAGGGCCCGTCGTCGGCTGCGTTCGTCGTGTCATTTCCCCATAGAGTTCAGTACTTGGTTTGCTTGTCGACGCGGAAGGTTGGGCGCGGACAAATTTTGTTTCGCATATATTAACCCTTTTCTACGCACAGTATGATATTTTATTTTTTGCAGCAATAAATTTGCAATTTATTTTAGAATTAAGAGCCTAAGAAAACAGGTCTATATATTTAAAAACAATACTAACGACTACTTTCATGTAGTAAATTATTAAAATTCAAAATATAAAAGAAAACTTCAACTCCTTTTCTTGCAATGGGTTAATCATCACACTCCAATGTCGTTTCACTCACACTTTCCCTTATATAGCAAATTCCTGTCTAGAATTTTTCACGGTGCTAAGGCCTTATAATTGAAAACTATATTGTTCTGGCCTGTCCTACCAGCTGTTCTCTCAGTCCAAACACGCACTTCGGATCGATATAACGATAAGAATCTGTGGATTTCGTTAACGTTGCCGGATACTCAACAAACGAAAAGTCAAACGAAAAGTTTCTGGCTCATTTTTTTTTATATGAAGTTTGGCAGGAATTTTTTTTGCGGTGCTGGGTTCCCGCCTTTAAACTAAAATTATTTTGAAAATTCTATATTTTAAAGCTCTGTAAATTGCTCTTTTATATGCGTTGAATTATTATATCCTATAGCTTTTCGACTTTTGCCACTTCTTTTCGGCAGAATCCCCACTGTGCCGCGCCAAAGACATAAGCGCTGGGCGAGGTATTGTCGAAGCGGAGTAGTATTTCAGAGAAGAAGGATAGCCTAAAAGAGTATTGAGCTACTATCCCCGCGTGCCCGCACCAAGAAGCAACAAACGAAAATTATAATAATATTTGCTCCTCATGCAATAACTTGGTATTGTATACTTTTGTTCTATGCACCGTGCGTGCATAGGAAATGGGTTCGGACAGCGAGGTCATCACACCTACACTATAGGAAGTTCATGTGGTTTCAGACTGTGCTCAATCGGCTTCCTTTAGCACTTTTTACCAGCAAAGAAAAGTGTATCAGTTCCAAGCTAAAAGAAATTGCTACAAAATTTGTGTGCGTTTGTTCGGCTCAAGAAATGTTGCTATATCTGAAATGAAAGAACCGCTTTATGTGGAGGAACAGTTGAAGATACATTGTTCCACTCAAAGTTTGGTAAGAAGCAGCAGTCCGTGTAAGTCAAATTATCCAAATCGCGGGATGCGAGCTTCAGTCAATTTTAAATTCCAATGAAAATGAACACTATTTTTTGAATTAAGACACCAAAGACTTCAAATGAAACTGTTGGCATATAACTAACTGTCCTTTGAATTCCTTGACACAGGATTGAAAAATGATCCAACAGAGATAAATATCAGTACAATAAAGCCATGCAGATAAGAAAAACTTATCAGCAAACAAAAATTGTATTCTGAACTTCAATTACCTGCGAAAAAATGATTGGAAGGCATGGCAGAGAACCGCCAGATGTGACACTTAGAAAGCAACCTCACCCAGGAGGAACCCAACAAACCACCTAATCCGAATCCCAGCTTTCGTCGTATTTATGAATGAAATGAGACCCTTAAGTGACTTTGACGAAAAGGACTTTTACAATTTGAGCTTTGACTGTGGAAAATTTGTGATACCGAGCAAATGTTTTTGGCTGCATATTTTTGGGAAAACAAATCGCGAAAACAAATATTCTGAATTCCTGGAAAAATCTTATTGTAATTCAACAAGTCTGAACCGTAAAACGAATATCGTACTGATGGCAACGTGAAACAATACAATGTTTCAGGTACAAAGATTTGAAAAAAAAGTTATAAAAACAGCTCTTTAAAGTGAAGTATTATACCACTAAGCAAACAACACATAGAGGCGTCAAACTGACTTAAAACTGGCTGCATAAAGAGTATAGGGGATTGGCTCCCAGTGCTTTCGGATCTTGGTGCCAATGCCTTCGGCTGAGAGAGTTTGACGTTTGACTTGGCGTCGCAAATATTTTCCATTAGAGTATTTAGCGGACACTGCGTGAATAAACAAAGAGAGACACACACGAGACTACGAAACCGACTTGAAAAGAAAAAACAAATAAATTCTTTTCCGGCACAGCTGCCATGTCTTATAACTATGTTTATTCACACAGTGTACGCTGAATACACTAATGGAAAATATTTGCAATGCCAAGTCAATTTTAAGCCATTCCGTAGGGAATGACCATATCTATCAGATCACAAAATTGGGATCCGATTGGAGCATTCTTATAGTCACAATGAAGAAGTTAATTTTCAGTGTCTAAGCTCACCCTGTCCAGCAGTTTCTGTTGTTTTTTTTTTCACATTCTCTCATCCACACTCTGCTTCTGCAGTGTGCGGCCTCTGCCTCTGCAGTGCCTATAGGGGAGGGGGGCGAGCTAAAAGAGCGTGTTGGCGTTAGAAGTGTTGTAGATGTATATGACAGGTGTAGAAAAAATGTAAAATGTCAATGTAAAATTCGAAAAAAAACCATATGGTACAGGTACACTGACTGAGTAGTACCGGGTATAAAAGATGTGACGCGTAAGATGCGTCTCACACGTCCCTTCTCGTTTTTTAATACCTTTCTCTCACTAATATAAACTAATACCAAAATAGTAAATCAACAAATTTTCTTCGGTTTGGGAGTTATTCATTTATCCCCATGCTGCACTGTGTCTACTGCGGTCATTATAGAGAACAGCGAACACCGCTCTTCTGAGAGAGAAACATCCGGCTATGTGTACATACATGTATGTAAGTATCATAGGAACTCTTATCTTGAGACAATTTAATTCAAATTAGTGAAATGATCGTAAAGGTTATAGAAGATCAAGAGGTCGCAGATAAGTTTGTTCTCCTTTGCTAATCCCTAAACGATACAGCAGAAGTCTCCTTTTGTGTACATATGTATAAAAGCTGCTACATATTTACTGACAGTTTTGATTATTTATAATGAAATATACATACATACGTATTTACCTATATGTATTTATGTATATACGTACATCTACACATTTACTTGTACTACAGTATGTACAGATTTTTTAAGCTGTTGCATCTCTGTGTTATCTTCTTTTTCATAATTGTGTTTAAAATTTGTCGCTTTTATTGCTTACCATTGGAGTCAACTCTCAGAGCTGGATCAGCAATTTTTCGTTTCCTCTTTGTGGTGTCATCAGTTTCAAAAATGTATACATATGTACATTGTATGTACGTACACATGTATAAAAGCGGCAGCTTTGAATATGAATACATAAATATGTACATATGTATGTATGCGCATGAATACACACATGCAGATGTACATATGTAGGTATTTATGTATGCATTTTGTGTAACTGTCCTATCGCTATTTCGATTATATAGCCCACCACCTGGGTTGAATAGTATTCTATTCAGGTAACATTTTCGCATAAGGTTCGAAGAAATGGGCGAAGATGTTGTTGGTTTTTTTTCTTTCATCGTATACACACTCGACCTGGGGGATCGTTCATACTTCTACCCTGTCTACGTACCCAACGCACACATGGAAAGAGAAGTGCGGTTGAGTACACACATACCACCAAGCAGGCATAATGTCGCCAGAGGTTTGCGGCGAATTCAGTTGTACTGAAACGAATCGATATTTGTGTAACCCACCCAGGAGTTGGAATTGTTTAATATAAAGCCTAGTGCTCAGATCGAGATAAAGGGCCGCTAGTATGGAACCGATAAGAAATGTTTTCGCGCATAAACTACTTTCTAGTGGCTGTACGCCGGGCAGTACTCATATCGAAAAAAAAACTGGCCGATTAAATCTAGAAAATTAGCCGATGGTATTTTGTGGGATTCTATGGTATTTTTCTAGTAGCACGAAAAAGATACATTTGTTTTATGTTCTACCTAGCAAACAGAGAGTAAAGCCAAAAATGCCGCTGAAGTGGAAAGATAAAGGAACTCCGTGCCATCAAACGGCAAAAAGAAAAGGAAACAATTGTTATAGATCAATGAGATTGTATTGAATTTATTTGCATTTTTAATTTGTTTAACTTATTTGAGAACCAGTAGCTTCATGTGGCCACGACACAGATCCGAAAGAGCTGTTAACCAAGTGTTTTAAGGTGTTTTCCTTTTGGGATCAAAGACAAGGCGACGATTTGGACTCGAAACTATCCAATTTTTATTATGAAGGGTGCTTGGGGGCGCCGTTTTAAATCTTCGCCACGGTCGCAAATATTCCTTGGCACAGCCTTGCTACTTCACTAATCCAAGAACGCTGCAGATTACTTAGTTGAGTCATTTAAATATATTGCACTGTTCGCTTGCAAACGTGTTTTCGGATCTGACTACTGGTACAGTATGTATATACGTATGTACATATGTATGTATGTACAAGTACAGTACTCAGAACAGCTAAATTTGTTGACGAACGAATATTCGGTTTTTTTTTCGACAAAAAGTTAGCAGCCAGATTTTAGCAAAAGAGTACTCAGATCTGAAAAGAAATATTCACATACATACATATGTATGTATGTATATACTGAAAAGCCACCGATGGTATGAAACCATCTCCAGCGAAAAACTGTACTTTGTATTCAATATTTTGTCGGAAAGAACACATACACCCACTCACACAAAAATATTCAAAAATTGAGGGAAACAAGCGCAAGACGTCTAGGAAAGTGCAAAAATAAAGAAAAGTGTAATCTAATTAAGACGGTCCCATGAGTACCGATTATATGGATACCACAATATGAAATGAAAATCCCGTTCCGATAAATGGTGATGGGAGACAAACATCGTATGACATGCCGATAGGTGGTGCGGTGCCATTCGTTCTTTGTCCGCATTCAACAAAACAACACATTCTAATTCTAGTGTTCGTTCGGCAAACAACTCTTTTTTGAGTTCAAAATTTTCAGTAACTTTTTATAATATTTAACACAAAACTGAAGTACCTGGTCAATGCGGACTCATCTCTGCGACCAGCCAATTTCGCTAATTCTTAGCTGTTTTGTGGCTGTTATGTAGCGGTATAATTGTGTTATTACCACAGGAGAAAAATACTCAAACTGGAACATGGAGCATGCAACCGTCATCGATGTGGCGGTCATCAGTGAGTCTGAGGATGAGGATGCGGTGGAGAAAGTGACTAAATCTTCCAACAAAGCCGGCGATGCTACCCGAAAAGAAAGTGTCTCCCCCAAAGAAATTTCTGACGACGATGTGGTTGCAGTGCCCTTGGACCAAGCGATAGTCGCAAAGCAAAAGGAAATTCTTCGCCTGCTGCCGTTCATCGAAGAAGTGAAGAAAGCGTTTGCGTCCAGCCTATCCACGGGACAAGCCTCACGCCTAGACGCCCTCGTCCGCCTTGTGCAGCGAGAGTAAGTGCCTTAAATCGGAGGTTTTACAATTCAAATTTCTAAACTTTTTTTTCTTTACGTAAAGCAATGTGACCATGTCGACCCTGCAGAAAATCGAGTCTATTATAATGAAGCTTGAAACGAAATTCGGTGAAGTAAGTGGATGCCCGCAGTTTTTCCAGTTTTTTCCAACTAAATAACTAAAAACTAAAAAATGGATTGCAGGTGGTCCGGAGTAAACAGGCCAGTGGTTCCGCATCAGGCAACCTTCAAACATCCCTCGCCCAAAGACGCTTAAACCAGAAGAGTGAAGTGACGGATCGGAAACAGGCCTCAGACAGAGAAAGCACTGCCGCAGCCACGAATCCGATCAACAACCACAAAAAAAAGGATTCTAGACAAAACACAAATAAAGGACCGACAAAGCGCAAACAGAAGCCCAGCAGGGCTGCCCGTGGTGATACAATATCGATAAGCTCGACCGGCAGTGAGAGTGAGGATCCCAAGGAATCGACAAACCGAAAAAGTGATCCTCAGAGCAGGCCTGCAACATCGACCGGGCCTTCGACTGCAGGACGTAAATCTGTCCCACTTGTCCACTCATCGCCATCGAGTAATGTCGCAGAAGAGGCAGCGCGCAGGTCTTTCGCCAGTAGTTCCCCCAGCTTGTCCTCGAACAAGCCAAGCCATAAGAACATAGCAAATGAAGAAAAGACTCAAGGCACAACTTCAGATCACAAGAGACCAGATTCTTGCAAGTCGAATACCAGTCAAAAGACCAAAGAGGACGATAGACCTCCCCTACAAGGAGAAGGTGTACTGGCTGCCATAAGAGCAGCTAGAGAACTGGACAGAGAACAGAAGCAGGCCCGAGAGTTGGCCAATAAAGAGAGGGCCAAAACTAGGAGTTTACAACTCAATGCCGGCGAAAATTTGGGATTCTCGCGCAGATCGAATACTGGTCCAGCAACAGCAAAGGCGGCAATTACCCAGAAATCAGCGCCTCTGTTTACACGTGGCTCATCTGTTCCATGTGATCAGGATTCCACCTCAGTGGTGGCAATGTGTCAGTCAACACCAAACCAGCGGCTTCAACAGCAGCAGCCGTCCACAGAGCCATCAAATGGTAGTCTTTCACTATGTGATAAAGATGCTAACAGAAGTGATACTCCAGCCAGTCCGCTCTCGGAGGCACGCAAGAAGCTGGCAGCCATGCTGCTGGATAAGCTGGATCCCCCCGCGGGTGTGGGAGCGGGTCTAGGCGTACCGTGCACATTGCCGCTAGCATCGAACAGCATGGATCCGCGTGGAAGGAATCTCAATTACAACAGTAATACCTTGTGCACAGCCGGTTCGAATGTTCTTGGCTCCCCGCCACCTCCTCCCCCCAGTGTCACACGCGATACATCGCCAGTGCCGCCAGCGCCGCCAATGAAGGCGGGCTCCGTATGGACACCCATTCCAGTGCCAGGAGCAGGACCAGGAAGAGGAAGCATGGGCTTTGCAAGCCGAGGATCACGTGGAGCGCATGCACGGCCTCCTCACATTCATCATGAGAACCAGCGGCCAGTATTCTCTGGCGGCGAGACACAGTCCTCTGGCCCTGCTCCCCATGTTCCCAATGGCTTTCATGCTGTCGATCCAAGATTGAATCCACATGAAACCACCCGGGATCCACGTGAATCAAGGGATCCTCGGGGTCCACGCTTTCAGAATATGCCACGCCCTAACCATCAGCAGCAGCATCAAAATCAGCAACAACAGCAGCATCATCAGCAACAGCAGGGCTATACTCTGGGTAACCCTACGAACTGGCAATCATCCTCCTGGAATAACAATGAACAAATTGTCTTTAATGGTTTACCTGGATGTGGTCTAGGTCCTGGATCTGTACCTGGACCTAGACCCCATTTAGTGGGAGGCAGCTTTCGGGGCGGACATGAGAGCCGTGGTCGTGGTGGTGGCGTCGGCGTCGGCGGCATTAGCCATCGATACATTCCACCAGCCAGAGGACGAGGCGGAAGTCAATATGATGCACCGCGTACATATCGAGAGCACCGTGAGGCGAAGGCCAGAGAAAAGGCAGCAGCCGCTGCCAAGGTGGCCGAAATGCAGCGTCTGGCGGATATCGAGAAGAAACGCCTGCTGGAGGCGACCGAGAAGCAGCGACAGCAGGAGGAGAGAGATTCTGCGGCCATAACGGTGCCGGTTACGTCATTGCCAGACCTCCAGCTGGACACCTCCTATCGCAACGTCATCGTGAATAATCCGGCCAAGAAGATCGACTTTCGAATACCCAAGAAGACGACGACAGCGGCCGCTACAGCCTCGACCACAGTCCAATCAATGGCCATTGGTACAGGAGGGGAGATCGCCAGCTCAACTACGAGTCCACCAGCAAGCAAATCCTCTAATGATAACGACAAAGATAAGAGTACTGATAATGACAAAGATGCTCCTGCCACAGATAACAATTCACACAATATGGAGAAGGAGAATGAAAAGCAACGGAATAGTCCAAAAGATCTAGAGAAACCTGAAAGAGCGGAGAAAAAGAGCAAATCCAAAGATGCGGAGAGGAACAAAAATATATCCAAGGATGAGGATAAATCAAAAAAGGAAGTGGCTCGAGCCGAAAAGAAGGCAAACAAGAAAAAGAAAAAAAAGTTCCAGAAATTGCAGAAGGAAAATGACAACAATCGAACGGAAAAGAATGAACAAAAAAAAGAAAGCGACAAGAAAGCGACCTCATCGTCCACTCCCGCTTCCACGTCCACCGCTTCATCTGCCTCTACTGCGGAGATTATCGAGCAACAGAAAATCTCAATTAATGAGCCCAATGTCGATGATGTTTCCTCTCATACCTTCTCGGATAATGTGGAGAACGAGCCACCGATGGTGTGCACTTCCCTGGGCAAAGCACCCGAGGGCAAGCCAAAAACGCCAGAGGTACAGTCGGAGGACGCAGCAGCGGAGTCTGACTTAAAGGAAACAAAAACAGAGGTGGGATCGGAAGCAAAGCCGGATGATGCGCCTGCGGCTGCAACTTCGACTGCCAACGACTCTGAGTCGGATGAAAAGGTACGAAAACTTTCCAAAATGAAGATTGTCCTGGGTCCGAATGGCCACAGTACATTCCTGGTGAACGACGACGACTCCATGCTGCTCGACAACTTTGGCCAGAAGTTTAAAGTAAAAAAAAATGGAGATGAAAATGAAAACGGTAGTGGGAAGAAGGAGGGGCCCCCAGTTAATTCACAAATCCATAAGATTATGCGACGCCGCTGTTCAATGGCACCAACGGCCAGCCGTCCGCTGGTGGATAAGGCCTCGATCTTTAATGGCAGCAGCCTCATGTACGAGGACCTCACCGAACAGAAGCGCAAGGAGGAGAAGCAGTCGCTGAGGGCACGCCATCTGGCGAATATATTCGAAAAGACCAGCGATAACTGCCGCGTCTCCACTCAGAATATTATCAGTGGAAAGCGTCGAACACGTTGCATACCCGACTGCTCCTTCAACGAAACGATGTTAAGTCGGAATCGCTTCGGCTTGGGTCAGATAGTCAGAACGGCGAAGGCCACACCCGAAGAAAAGAAGCGTCGAACCACGCCAGTGCCTCCGCCAGTGAAACGCAAACGAGGTAGACCTCCCGCCTCTGTCAAGAAAGATATTGTGCAAGACGCAAAGAGGCCACGTCTGGAAATCGAAGAGGTCAGTACTCCGGTTAAGGCGAAGGACTCCGAAGAGCAGTCTGTTGCCCCAACAATACCCCCGCCCTCACCTCCTCCGACTGCGCCTGCGCCATCGATCAAGACTCGGGCACGCAAGAGGAACGAGCTGGAGAAGCTCACCGAATACATTTCATCGATGTACAACGGTGAGGATGTGACACGGGCCAGTGGCAGAAGAGCATGCACGGTGCCACAGGCGCAACGGCGTTCAGTGACGCCAGCAGAATGCGTAGAGACGACAACCACATCGCCATCGTCATCGAGATCTCCTTCCCGTATTCGTAGGCCCATCCCGAGGGAGATTCGAAATATGGCACGTCGCGGTCGATCCTATGGAACATCTTCCATGGACAGCGGCGGCATTAATCGAGCATCAACAGTCTTGCGAAGAAATCAAATGCGAGTGAGGAAGTGTTGTGTGCGTCTGCGGCGTTTCCCAATGCCACAGAAAAATGCCCCGAATGTCCCGAAACAGCCAACGCCGCAGCGAAAGGAGCAGCAGAGGAAGCGAACCCAAAGATCAGAGCCAAATGTAAATCCCGAATGGCATGCCAACTCCATTGGGGCCGTCGATTGTGTTGTTTGCCACAAGAATATCGGTAAGAATCCCTCTGGCCACTATCTGCAGTGCCACAAGGAGAACTACATCTCCCGGCTGGCACCCGGAATGCTCGACGAACTTCGCGCTGAGCGGTGCAATCAGTTGCGGCCAGCGGCGGGTGACCCTACCAAGAAAAAGTACGATTACAGGTGCCCCTTCTGCTTAAAGGAGCTGCATAACTTCACCTTTAACAACATTGCGTCGCATCTGATTGAGCATACGGGCGAGAGCAAGGCTCAGTGCTCGTCGTGCCGGCAACCGATACGGCGAAAGTGTCTCATAAATCGGCATCGCAGGTACTGTACCCCCGACGCCCAAATAGTTACCGACAAGAGAACCTGCCAGCTGCCCCTCACTCTGCATGTGTGTCCTTTGTGCGATTACGTGCAGACGGGGCAGGAGAGACGAGACGCCCATCTGGTGAAGCAACATCGGCTGAGCGATGAACTGATCGCAGCCATGGAACTTGAGAGGGTCACCCTCTGCTGGCGTTCCACCGATAAAAAGCCTCCTGCAAACGAAACCGAATCTGAAGCGGCCCCGAACATCTCCGTTCCTAAGATGATATCGCGACGCAGCTCGGTGATGTGTCCGAAGACCCACAAGAAAAAGATTCGTTTCAAGAAACAACTACGAAAGCCCGAAAAATCGCCCAAACGGGAGCAGGAGTCCCAAGAGGAGGAGGGGCAGGATGGCATGCCAGCGTCACAGGAGATGGAGGAGATCAAGGTGCCTCCACCTGGAGGCCAGGAGGATGTGGCCGCCGAGTCCATATTGGTCGTCAACGAGTGCCTTATGGACATTGATGCCGATTTGGAATTGGACATAAAGCTTCTGGGTTCCCAGATGGAGGAGGATATTGAGCAGGCGGAGTCCCGGCTACATGAGAAGCTGATGGAGGAAAAGCCAGTTTTGACGGAGATAATTCCAATGGAAACGGAAGAAGACACCGCCACGCAGAAATCGCCAGCCAAACCGTCAGAGGAGGAGGGGGCCTGCTGCTCAAATGAAATCCGAGAGACAGTTGTGCCCGCAGTCCCTGTGGAGGTGGAGATTCGCGGCCTGTCCGTGGATCCCCTCATGGGCATTGGCAGCGATGATTCCGACAGCGGCATGGATGTCGATGTGGATGGGAATGGTTTGAAAACCGCATCTGCATCCACATCCCAAACAGTCACAGGCCCTGGCCTTAAGGATGTCGATGATGATAGAAACAAGAGGGTCCCCGGGGACTGGGAAGATCTCGTGGAAACTGGCTCTCAGGATGAGTCTCGCTCCAAGTCGATATTCCGGAAGTTCAACCGTTTCTATTCTCGCCTCACCAACGGAACGGCTGTTGGCGTCGGAGGAGGAACAGGATCAGGAGGAGTAGGAGGCTCACCACGTCGCTCATTATCCCATTCGACACAATCGACTGCAAGCAACAGCAGCGAATGCGATCCAAGTGAATTGATGCCTGAAATGCGAGCCCTGGAACCAGTACCAACAGCAAAAGCAGCACGAAAGACACCGATAATGGCGTTACCGCCTTTGGTTCCAATTTCCTACCCAAATGCAGCTTTAAAAGCGGCGCCAACTGGTCCCGTAGTAAAAGCAGTACCAGCGAAGATAGCAGATGCAACAGTACCAACCCCAGCAGAAACCACAGCAATGTCGGCGCCCACGCGCGTGGAGAACGTGGCCTATCGCATGAGGAACGTCAAGGTGCCGCAGAGTGCCGTTTACTGCTGCCAGTATCCTGGCTGCTCGTTCCTCTTCTCGAATGAACGCGAGGGCCTAGAGCGACACTTTGCCGTCGAGCATCCGCAGGTGTCCTGGAGCGGCAGCTGTTTCGCCTGCATCACGCAGGACCCGACAAAGGCGCTACTGATGCCACCGAGCTGCATTGGAGATGAGCTGCGTCACCTGGCTGAGGAGCATATGCCGACAGATGCAGCGAATCCACCCGAGAAGCCTCCAAAGCTTCGAGTGCGTCGCTTCAGTGGCGATCTACTCACGAATGATGCAAGGCAACAGCAACGTCAACAGACAAATGTCTCCATCATCCCTGCGGATATGGATGGGGATACATCAACCAATGTGATGCTCAGGGATCTGCTGAAAGCCACGCCACGACCAATCAACCAGCAGGCGGACTTAAATGCCTCCGGACTGGGGGAGTTTCTGTGCGCCAAGTCTGTCACTCCATCATCTGGCGGGGAAACGGAAACTCAAGCTCCAACTGCTACAAGTGGAAATGGGAATGCAAATGAAAATGGTGCAGCTCTGTATAATAATAAGGAAAATACGGGCTTACAAATCGTGACTGTGTGCCATTTGGATGCGTTGCCCAGTTTGCAGCCACTGAATGAATCAGCAGAGCCCGCGCTGGCAACTGTCAGCAATGGGGATTTTGTGTTCACCCAAAGCATCTCTGAGAATCACATTAACATTTGCCTGGAGCCATCAGCAGCGGAAATGGTAGCAACAGAGGCAACAGGATCAACAACCCGCAGCATCATCCAACCGATTGATAGTGACAGTGGCCGCAATTGTATTCATTTAGCGCAGGATCGTTTCCGTTGTATGGCCGTTTCATGTGGTTATTGTGCCCACACAGTGTTGTGCATAAGAGAGCACATGAATTTCCATCGTTTTAGCTTTGGGAGCACCGACTATCTAAAGTGCGGCTACTGCACCCATGTGGCCAGCGATGTGGATGACTATGTGCGACATGGCGTCTATGTGCATGGCCTGGCGCCGCGCCATGAGCTGCATGCAGATAGCACAAGGCCGGCCGGCGAGATGTCTGTTAGCCAGCAGATACGCGAGGCGCTCAGTCAGAGAAGGAATGCATTGCCGACGACGGTACCGACGGTAGGGACAGCGCCAGTGGAACCGTCAAGCAGTTCGGGACAGGCGCAGGGAAATGAAACGACTCCAAGGGGTGGAGTAACCATTTCCAAAGTACTGTACGATTATCTACAGCCCACAGGATACACGGGTGAGTACTGTGGATCCCACATCCTTTAATTTTTAATCTTGAATCTTCTCCATTAATATCCACAGACGACAATCTGTTCGAATGTCCGGAGAAAACCTGTGGGGCCCGACTGACAAGCGAATCGTTTGTCAAACACATCCTCTACCACATACGTAGCTCCAGCTCCCGCAGGGAAACGGAGCTGGTCAAGTGTCGGTTTTGTCGCGCGTTAGAAATGCCGCCAATGCTGAGGCAGCACTTGCTGACGCAGCACGCCCGGCACAGGTACATTTGCAGCCAATGCCTGGAGACGGCCGCCAGCATGGAAATGTTAATGTTCCATGTGAAACAGGTCCATCCGCAGGTGCTTGGCCAACCCAATCACTCTTTCAAGACGATTCAAGTCTTCCTGCAAGAGGGCAACGGCAAGAGGGCCGGCCACAGACCCACGGTCTGTCATGTGCTAGGGCTGCTGATGCCCTTCGAGCACGCACAGTTGCAGACCGTTAAGCACAGAGTCATTCGCGAGCTGAAGCTGCGAGAGGCTCGCACAAAGAATGTGTTTCGCTCGTCGGAGGCGAAGCTGCTGCCCAGCTGCGACACTGTGCTGACTGTAGCGCTGCATTGCGCCGAGTGTCTGTTTGTCAGCAAGGAGGTCGTGGACATGCAGCGACACCTGGCCATGCACAAACTGCAGACGATCAATGCGTTTACAGAATCACAACGCCTTCTGGAGGCACAGCCTAGCTCTGCCGAGAAGCAGCCAACCTCCGAGACTACCCAACCAGCTCCGGTGATAAGAGATGTGGCCGCTGCAGCCACAACCACAAACACTACGACTACCACTACCACAGACACAGCCATTGCCACTGCCACTGCCGCCGCTAAGGGGGGGCTCCATAAGGTGGTCAATCCGTATGTGCTGTACGTACCCTCACAGAGTCGCTTTGTGTGCGGTGCATTGGGCTGCAGCAGACACCTGCCATCGCTAGAGGCCCTCTGTAAGCACATGACGAAGGAGCACATGTACACGGATGTGCTGTGGTGCAGCTTCTGTCGCACTCGTCTGATGCAGCCGCAGCCCAACAAGATGTCCATCGCGAAGTACTTGAGGCATCTATCAACCCACAAGCGTTACATGTACCAGTGCGGAGACTGCGGACGCGCCAATTCCGAGCGCCACTTCATTGAGCGGCACATCATTGACCGTCACCTGAATCTCAATGTGGATGTGGTGATACACAGGCAGATTGCACGGCTACAGACGACGGCACGTTGGATCAAGTTGCGTGAGTACCGAGCACCTCCCCACCCCCACTGATTGAATGCCTCGAATCGAATCTAATCAGATGATTTCCTTTACAGCCAAGCTATCCAGGAACCCCAATCACAATCAATACCTCTGCAACCTGTGCCAACACTTGGACAACTCAATGGAGAAGATAGCCGCACATGCGGAGGCTGTGCATGGCATTAAGAATCCGTGCATTTGCTCTGTGCCGCAGTGTAGTTTTGGGTCAAAGGATCCCATACTTGCCATTCAGCACATGCTGGATGAACATCCGGGTGTGCAGGTGCAGCCGGCGCTTATCTATCAACACACATTGGCGCGGACAAGGCAAACGATGGGCTTCTACTGCTGTAAGTGTCGGCTGGCCTTTCCCAGCTTCCAACGGACCGTGTCCCATCTAAAGGAGAGCCATGAGTGCCTCTGCCAGTACAAGTGTGCGCATTGTGACTTCAATTGCCAGCAGGAGCGCGGCGTTATCGTGCACATGATGGAAAACCATCCGGGCCTCAAGGGGCTGGCCGAGTGCCAGTTTGAGCGCGTGTTGGCCGATCTGCCCGATTATATGGCCTGGGCCGAGGCCCATCCTATTGAGGAGTCACAGCATCAACAGCAGGGCCATCAGCAGCAGCAGCAACAGATGGACGAAGATCAGGAGGATGAGCCACACCAAGACGAGAACGAGGAATCAGAGGAACCAGAAGTTCAGGAAGTGCAGCTTCCACCCGCTGCCAATCCAAAAATTACTGAGGTGATCGACCTCCTCGACTCGGATGATGAAGCGCAGACAGAGACGGCAATAGCGAATCGAGAACCGTTCAGCGAGGGCTTACATGCAACCATTTCAGAGCGGAATAGGATCCCGATCGAATCCCGTTCGGATAATAATTTCTATGTTTTCAGTTGCGGCCATTGTGGGTTCATTGCAGCGAATCTGGCACAACTCAAATCCCAACACTGTGCCCAGACGCATCCGAATCGAGCTTTCATATTCCGAGTGCAGCCATTATTGCTGTGCTGCCTGTGCAAGTCCTTCAAGAGCAATGCCAAGGAGATGCGCGAACATCTGATAACAACGCACCGACGCAGCCGCCAGATCAAGACGGTCGCCTGTGATGTGCGACGGCCGAGGGAGTGCGGTTTCTGCTGTTACCAATACCAGGGCTGGGCGGATCTCATCAGCCACATGGAGCAGGCGGCCCATCAGATAAATGATCTCAAGAACGTGACGGAATCGGGCCTCGAGGTGCTGCTGAAGCTGAACCGGAGCGAAAGCGGTGCCGAGTACTATCAAATATGCAGCCTCTGCAAGAAGGTGCTGCCCGATCAGATAGCGATGTACCATCACGGACAGCAGGAGCACGCCGATCAGGGCTTCAGCTTCACGAATGTCCACCCGCTGGTCTATCACTGTTTCTACTGTGTGTTCACCTCGTTGGAGGAGATGGCCTCGCTGCGACACATGATCACCCACTTTGGGGGCTTCCAAAAGTGCCACTATTGCGCAATGCCCCAGCCAGGTGGCTTCGAGCAGTACATCCAGCACTGCTACACAAGCCACCACGAGGAGGTTGGTCGCTTTCGGCAAGTGTACACGTACCCAATGATATTGCGCTTCCTCCTGCAGACGGCCTACCAATTCCAGAACGGCCTGATCATAAACAAGAGCAGTCTGCTCAACACACGCCACAAGAAGGATACTCTGATTCGCCAGCTGTACGAAGAGCTGATGGCCCGGGCCGAGCGTCCGCCCATTCCCCGGATTCATATAGGTCTCAAAAATGTGGCAACCATTGCTAATGGTATGGAGCCTGTGGCAAAAAAAGCCAAGATCATCAGGCGACGCCAGACCCTGGGTCCCGATGAGCTAATCAGGGCGAGGCTCTTGGATGAACCAAGCTTTAATCAATCGACACCAATAGCAGCAGCCGTACCAGCAGCCCTCGCCCCAAGCTCAACCCCAGGCCACAGCAGCAGACCAGCGAATTATATTTGGTCTACATCGTTCACAGGAGCTAATCCTGCAATTCGACAGCAGCCGCCGCCATCAGCAGCAGCAGCAGCAGTAGTAGCAGAGGTAGCCCCTAGTCGGCAGAATGGAGAGGAGAGCATAATAAGGAACCTTAAGCGACGCAACAGCGTTGTGGTATTTAGTCGTCCCTAGGGATGCAGGACTATTACTTTTAAGATTGCTGTTCGAATTATGTTTCAAAGTTAAGAATATTCATACAGTAAATAGTTAAGATTTGCCATTTCTGAAATGCCTCGAGTCACGCGGTCTCTTTACACTCGAGAGAAGAGATGTTGTGCTAGTTCCAAACTAAAAACAAAACATACAGTTTATAAGTACATAACATATTTGTTTGCTCTTAAGAAAGATGAAGATAATTATTGCTACATTTGTAATCCAAAGTTAAGTTATTTCCAAACGATTATTATGATAAGGCACGATTATTACGATGATTACGGATCCATAATGGGTCCAAGTGAGCTATGGGGGGAGGTGTTTCTCTCTCCCCAGCTACCGCCTTAACCTTAACTAACTCAATATGAACAAGAAAAAACAATACGCATTAAACAGGGATGGTTTTTAAGCGTACTTTTATACCCAACGAAAGAATTAATATCCAGATTATAATTATTATTATTCCTCACTGACGACACGCTCCATTGTATTGAAACTGAAAGGTGGAAACTGCCTGGCCCTGACGCTGGCGGACACTGGCGCATCGCAGTTGATTGTGGTACTCGCAGGGCGTGGCATAGGTCAACAGCTGATGGTTGCGCAGCACACAGACGGGACGATAGTAGCGCGGGCAGCTATACTCGCAGCTATCCTCATCCTCATCCACGGGATTTTCGGCAGCTTTCAGCAACAGCAACTGCTCCTCATCGTCATTGTCATCCTCATCCTCCTCCTCTTGCTCCGGCGAATAATCATCATATCCATCGTTATCCATCCATTCCTCCTCCACTGATGTGTGCCTGGTTTGCACAACTTTGCCCAAGGATATGGATTGCTGGGCGATGACAAAGAGAGCTAACAAGAGTAATAGAAAACGCATGTCTGCGTGTGCTTTTGGTGTGTGCGTCACTCGACTGAAGACTGACTGGCTTCCTGGCGTCGTACGTTCCTAGTCTTAAATGCTTCTTACTCGTAAATGCGACAACACCATTTGCTGTAGCGCCCACAGTTGTGCAAATAGTTGTATACTATGACGAAGTTCGTGATAAAGCTGCCTAAGACTGTATAGAGAACATGAATATTCAGTGTATCAAGGTCAGAGGCACACTGTTGTCTGTCGTCTTAGATTACAACTTGAATATACCTGAAGGAGAACAAACGCTTTGGCTCCACAGAACTCTTGGAATGTATTTTTGCAGACGAAGAGCTTTGAGCTCGTATTCAAAATTAAAATATAAAAATACTAAAAGATAATAATTCAAATGTGTAGTGTGTGCGTGTGCGTATCTATATCTCATCCATGTAGCCATGCTCGTAGGCGTGACGCACTACCTTGAAGATCTCATGGTTGGCCACGTCGCCGCCAATGTCGAGCGACAGCTGATGGAAGGCCGGACTATGCATGTCCGTCTCAAAGAGCCTGGAGAGCTCCGCACAATCGGTTTCATTGCTCAGCAGCCAGGGCAGGAAATGCATGACGACCATTGCCCCATAGAAGGCGTACCGCTTGAAGTGAGCCTCGAAGCGCTCAAAGCTGTGAGTACAATAGATAATTAGTGCCAATGTGAATCCCTCTGGGGTGTTCCATTACACCCACCTGTAGTCGGACAGCAGCTGCTGCACCCGCTCCTCGGTGAGCTCATCCTGGTTACGCTGCAGCACCAGCTCCAGCATTTCGATCATTTTCTTGTGGTACTTCTTCAGGAGATCTGCAAAAATAACCTCACGCTCGTCGGGAGGCGTGTTCATGTACATGAAGAAGCTGAGATCTATGGCCGTGGTGCTGAAGCGCAGCTCCTGGAAATCGATGGCCTTGATGTTGTCCACCGTCCCAGCGTCGTCATAGTGGAAGAGCACATTATTCCGGTTGTAGTCGCCGTGCAGGAACGTGCAGAAGTGGCTGTCCGGCTGTGACTCATCGAAGGACGAGGTGCGTATACGCTCCATGAGCTGCGCTGGCTGGGCAAAGTACTTCTCGCGCAGTCGGTCTAGGGCTGCGGCAAAGCCCTCATCTTTCTGCGGCACCAGTAGCTGCTCCTTCTGGCGATCGTAGAACCCATAGAAGCGGTCAAAGGCTACCCGATAGAGCACTTCAAAGATGCCCTTGCCCGCGCTGGTGACAAATGGCATTGGCACCACACCAGAGCGCAGGCGCTCGTACACTTGTGGCTGCAGGATGCGCGTGGCATAGCCAAGGGCATGGAAGGGGCCTACCAGGCCAACCATGGCCTCCAGTTGATCACGGCGCAGAACGAGGCGAGGACCCAGCTCGTAGCCATCTCCCTTCAGATGCTTCAAAGCCAGCACTGACTCACAGCTGGCGCTCAGGCCTGGGAATTCAGAAAATTTCGATCACATAATACACAATGTTGCGGCCGGACCTTACCATCGATTTGTCCGTATCGGGCGGCATAGGAGCGCGGCACCCAACCGGTGACCAAATCGCTACTGAGGTGGCTGCTGCGCAACAGGTGCTCGTAGGCGGGCAGGATCTCGGCGTAGGCGAACACCTCGTTGGCGAACTGAATGTACGAGTTGCTCGATTCCCGGAACTGTTCCGTGCCCTTCATGAACTTGACCAAAACCACCTCCTTCTGCTTTCTATCGGCTATCTCCAGCTCTAGCTGCACGGTGTACAGGGCGGACATAAACCCGTCCAGGCCAGTGGAGCATTCCACGCTGTGCGAAACCAAGGTCGCACCCGATCCAAAGTACTTGAAGATGTCGTACACCAAGTACCGCTCAATATAGTCCAATTGCTGTTGACTGGTTGACATTTTGACCGTTCTCCTGCAATTGAATAAGTTCAGTGTCCTACTACTTGCCGTCAGTTGTTTGACCCCTCTTGCACTCTCTCTCTCTCTCTCTCTCTCACACACTCTTACGTTGTTGCAGCGATAATGGCGATCAGAAGGCGACTGTTGAAACTAATTGGAGCGCTGGTTTTATATGCGTGTACACATACACAAGTGTCCCACCCCCTTTAGCATTCAATGATGTTGATCTGATGGAATTTAATCAAGATACACGTATCCCTATGCCTCCACGGAGAGCAACAACAATTTGGAGTGTTTGAATATATCACAGCTGTGTGTGGCGTGACTATCGGACTATCGCCTATCGTTTGTCGGCATTGTTGCAATTGTCTGGCTAGTTCGCTTTTACGAAAATTAAGAAGTAAACTTAACCGATATAATACTTAGCTGCATTTTTGGTGGCGGAAATAGCCAATTTTCAAGTAATAGTTGTCATAATTGTTGAGACGCGTGACTGATGCGGCTGTGACTTAAAAATACTCGTGACAGGTAGCAGATGAGCATTGAACTCCCCAGCCCTGGTGCGTGTGCACATAACAATAACACTGTCAGCCGCTTCCAGATAGTTATCTTTATTAATCATATTATCGGGTGCAAAAATCTTAAGTAACACAATGGGTAAGTCATTTATATGGCCCAGGGGAAAACATTACCCAAAACCGACGACTCTTGTCGGTTGCCATCAGCAGCTTGTTCCTCCCCTCCCAATTGGAAGCAATGACGCTCTAAGATTTTGTTTTTATTTAAAAATGTTAAATTACAAAAAAGTTTGTATCACAATTAGTATTATTTTTGTTTCATCCATTTTCGCTGTCGCTGTGGTTTAATAGAAAAGTTGTAAATTCAATGGATCGATTGCGATCGATCGTGTGATGAAATCGGGGGGAATGCAAAGGTGCCATCCAGCCTCCCTGCCGCCCAGAATAATTCAATGGGCATGACGTCGCTTGCCTGTGTTTGTTAATGGGAAGAGTGAATTAGTGAAGCGAAAACGGGATCAAAGGGATCGGGAATGCTGCTGCTGCTGCTGCTACTCACGACCATTACAGTGGCGTCCGTAGAAACCGGGATGGCACTTGCACTTCTTGTTCGTTATGCAGGTGCCGTTGCGGCACTTGCAAATGGAGCGTTGCTTGCGTCCTATCTCGCAGTGCATGCCGCTCAGTCCGGTCGTGCAGCGGCACATGTTGTTGCCGATGCAGCGGCCACCGTTCTGGCAGGGAATCACGCACTTGGCTGTAACACACAGGGCCGCAGAAAGGATGGGACTGTCAGTCACACGCGCACACACACAGATGATAACATTTACTCACAGTACTCGCAGTGCAGGCCATAGTATCCCTTAGAGCACTGGCATTTGTCCTTCTGTATGCACTTGCCGCCATTCAAGCACTTCTCCTTGCAAATACCTGAAGAGAAAACACACAGAGTGACCACCAATGAGTAACACAATTAATTGGAATCTTCTTCATTTGCAGCCCCAATGCTGAGAAGCGTCCTCTTTCGTCCGGAAACTCGTCTACTGTCCGTGCGATGCCTCAGCAGCATAAACGCAGCATCAGCTGCAGCATCATCCTCAGCAGGATCTGAAGATGGAGCTGACAAACCTCTGCGTCCACGTGCCAATGCCCTGACCGATGAGATAATACGCGTCGATCATGCCGGAGAACTGGGCGCCGATCGCATCTACGCCGGACAAATGGCTATACTGGGGAACGGACCTATGGGCAAGACCATTGGACATATGTGGGAGCAGGAGAAGTGCCATCGTGCCCAGTTCGAGCAGCTCATCCAGCAGCATCGAGTCCGTCCCACAGTCATGACGCCCATCTGGAATGTAGCCGGATTTGTTCTGGGCGCCGGGACCGCTTTAATGGGCGAGAAGGCGGCCATGGCCTGCACCGTGGCAGTGGAGACGGTCATTGTGGAGCACTACAATGATCAACTGCGTCAGATTATGGAATCCCCAAATCCCGACAAGGTAGGACATCTTTCTTATTGTTTTTTGTTTTTCGAAATAAATCGATGCTGAATTAACTGCAGGAACTGCTGGAGACAATCACAAAGTTTCGGGACGAGGAGCAGGAGCACCACGACACCGGAATCGATTGCGGAGCAGAGCAAGCGCCCTTCTACCAGGCAATGACCGAAGTCATCAAGTTCGGCTGCAAGACTGCCATTGCCATTTCGAAGAAGATCTAGAATATACGTTTCCGCTTTTTGTAAATACTGTGCTCAGAATAAGGACCGAAAGTTATCTGTCTGTCGTCTACCCTCTACGAAGTACCATGTCTACGTACCCTACGCCCCACGCTCCACGCTAAGCATTAAAGATAGACTGAATCGTTAAATTGTTGCAGCAAAGTGTACTCACCACCTTCGCACTGGGTGCCCTGATAGCCCTCCGGGCAGGTGCAGACGGACGGCGCCGTGCAGTTACCACCGTTGAGGCATTGTGGGAAACAGAAGGCCGTCTCGCAGTACATACCAGTGTAGCCCACATGGCACTTGCAGATGTGATGCTCGTTGCAGTAGCCATTCTTGCCGCACTTCAAACTGCATTCTGGATCGGGAGCTTAAGTTTTTTTAGTTTAGTTCCATCGTTCACATTACAACACTCAACATAACATTCAACATAAATTGCCGAGAGCTAGTCCCTCAAATTAAATAGAGCAGCACTTAAAAAGCAGCCCCACGCACAAAGGACAAAGTAGCGTACGACAGTCAGGAGAGATGAATGTACATGGAAATGGATATGGACATGATGGATGATATATTTAAAAGCGTTCTGGGCATCACAATGTTCGAATGAACCTTTCTAAACGTAAATCTCATTCGAATTTAAAATTGAAAGGATTGATTTTAAAGAGAAAAGTGCAGCGGGAAAGAGATTTCGGCTTTATCTATGTTTATCTTTCCGTCATATAAGTCTCTCTGCTGTCGATTTCTACGAGCACTAACTCTTCAAATTCAAGTACATCTTACTGTGATATCCTTTTAAGAACAAACTTAGGCATATGTAGACTCAGGAAAATGGATGGGGTTGAGTTGCTAGTAGATTGAAGTGGCTTTAAGCTTAAGACATGGCGAAGGCGATAGATATTACAAGGAGCAGAATGGAGAATGGCATTGGAAGTAAATGTGAGATGGTGATGGCATGCATTGGGATCTACATATGTGATGCATGCCAGTGGTGGATAATTGTCTATTCTAGATACTACAATTACACTAGATAAAAAGCATTTTGGTTGATATATCATATACACTACCTTGCAAAGTTGTTAGTGAAGTAGGGTTGGAAGCGTCTATATCATACACACCTCTATGGGCGCATTCCTTTTTGAAGTTGAGGCGAATGGGTGTGCCTGAGAGCGGCTTGTTGTTGCGCGTCTGGATCTTGAGGCCCACATTGAAGGAGGCGGTGCCCGAGCTGTTGCCAGTGCAGGGCAGGAATATGCTAAAATCTAGCTTGGAGTGAGGTTCGTTCGCCGGATCGGATCGGTTTGCATGACCTGGCCCCCGTTGTACGTGAGCCGTGGGACATGAATAACTTACTTTTCTGCTCCTGCGGTATCCGTCCGCTCTTGCGGATCGACAGCGTTGGCGCCTTCAAGATGCTGTCGTCCATCGTCTGCAGCCGATCAAAGTCATAGAAGTACTTGCGTCTGCCCGACTTCCACGTAAAGTTCACGTAGTTCACCTCGGACGGTATCACCAGGAAGTTGTACAGGGTCGTGTCCCGCAGGTCGTTCGTCACCAAGCTGTTGTGTATGGCATAGATGCGATCCGAGTAGCCCTGCGGAAAGTAAAGTGCTGCAAGGGCCAAGGCGGATTCATGGATCCATTTCAGTTTGATCTTTCCTGGGAAGGGGCGGGACATGCTCACCGCTTAGCATCTTTAGCTGCTGCTCATTGATCCACAGCGAGATGCCGTTCTCCTCCATACGATTGTGGCGATTGTTGCCATTCCCATTCCCATTGCCGTTGCCGCCCTGCTGTTTCTTCCTTTGGCCACGGCGCGGTCCATGGCCAATGTTCGCCTCGTTCTCCGTGAAGCTGTCGATGCCGTCACTGGTGTTACTCCCGTGATTCTCCTCCGAACTCGACGAGTCAGCTCTTCTGTTGTTGTTGTTATTGTTGTTGTTGTTGCTGTTGCTGTTGCGATTGTGGTGCTGCCGACACTCGAGTTGTCCGATGCAGAGCAAGGTATGCACAATCAGCACCAGATAAAACCACTTGACCAGGCACCCAAAGCTCTGTTGTGTCATATTTCCCTCCTTCTATGCGAGAGCCAATGAAAACAAACAATTGGAAAATTAATAAGAATGATGAAGCTATCTGGCAAATGGGTTCCCTATCCAGTCACTGCCAGCTCCTACATCCAGTCCGGGCAAGTGTTTGTTTATTTCTCTTTTTGCCATATTTGCAGACCCTCCAGCGAGCTATTTGCGTTTCGGATTCGCTACTTTGGGTTGGGCCAAACATTTACATTTGTCGATGCGGGGCAAGCACTGAATACTGCAATTCCCATAAGAATCATTAAGTCTGTAAAGGATGGAATGATGAGTCACCCAAACATGGTTATATCTACGCGGGCATTTATGCATACATATGTACATGTATTTAATTATGCACAATTTAGACCGGAAACGCATTTTTCTGGATGTTAAACAGATCTACACTAAATCTTGAATATTGAATATGACCTTTGTGTATATTGGCCATATTAATAATATAATTTCTGCCTGTCTAAATATCCTTTAATATTTTAATAGAACAGAGATTAATGTCACTAATTTCTCACACAATGTACGAGTATACGAGGTACTTCAGTGTACGCAATATAATAGCCCCAACTCCAGCTGCAGACTTCAGATGCCGAAGAGCGAGAGATAAGAGCGGAGGGTGAGGTGAGAGTGTTCGAGTGTGAGAGAGCAGGTACAAAGTTGTTAGCACTTTGGCTGGTGTGAAGTTACCCAAGTCAACGACGGGGCCCTTCAGACAGAAGGCCAGACGATGCAACGCACAAACGACAAGTGAGTGGACAGACGGGCGGCCGGACTGAAGGAGGAGGAATAAGCGGGCTGGGGACAGCAGCAGTGCGGACCAAACGATCGATCGAGCAGCCACTAATCGTTGTCTGCCCATCACGTATGAATGGGCTGAGGATGAGGATGAGGATGAAGCGAGAGAGAAACGTTGATGGGCAAGAAACAAGTTAAGCTCTCTTAATAAGATCAAACATGGCGATTATGGGGAATTACTTGGAGATAATGACATCTGTCTGGCCTTAGCCAGTCCCAACAAACTCTACACAGCGGATGGAGAGTGGAGAATGGAGAATGGAGATGGGATCAATCTGTAGGGAGTAAAGAGTAGAGTGTGCGACTGACTTACTCCCAGGGAAATGATTTGATTAAGTGAACTAATTGGTATTTCCCAGACCTCTGGACGGCTCCACCCACGTAATTGAATTGTTGGGTAGTTTCGTCTTGGGGTGGACTCATCCAGTGATTGTACGCGGAAATGCTTGGGCACATACATATGTACATATGTATATACTCACGCATATGTATGTATGTACATCAGTGCATGTGAATGTAATTAATCGTACAACGCAATATACGACTATTGGGATGACACAACCTGAACGGGACCCACGACAGTGGTGCGATCGAGATCTGATTTGGATTCGGCCCCAATTCCATCATTTGTTTTGAAATTATTTTATTTATATTTCTAACTAATTAAAGCTCAAATGATAAGGGGTCAATGGTCACATCTGAATCCAAATTGGAATCAAAGCTACAATAATAATGTGAAGGGAAACAACAACCGCAATGGGAAATCCAACTGTGTTTTGAGAGATGATTGGACTGATCGGTAAAGATATTTCGCATTCCCCAGTCTCGATTGTATATGTCTTTGATCTCTATCCAAGTGAAAAGGAAATTGCACGAAAATATGTACATATGTATGTACATATGTACATACATACGCCTTGAAAGTAACGGTTCTGTATATACCACAGATTTAAGGGAGATATCTTGTATCATGTACCATGTCGGTGTGGCAGCAGCAGATCAGGTGCAAACGCACCTTCAGAGTAGCAGAAGGAGAGGTAGAGGGGGGAAGACTATTATCAAACTCCATATCTGGTCGATGGAATGAAGATCTTCATCTCCCGTGAGACGATGTTTTGTCGTCAACGATGTAATTGCTTCAGGGCAGAGGGGAGCACCCAGTGTCAGTTTGGTCGGACAACAAGACAAAAAGGGACACAGATTAACATTTTAGCGTGAAAGCAACAAAAACAAAAGACACCAACAGAAGCAGCGGGACGGGACCCAGCGACAGCAGTAGCCAAGTAAATGACCAAGGCATTTGAGATGAAAGGTAAGATCTCCTTTACGGCAAAAAGAAAGAGCCAAATAAAATATATGTACATTCAATGCGCTGATGGGGAGAGGCAGAACAGAGGTAAATGGCCGCAAAAAAATCTATGCTAGCCGGAGGGAAGGACCGAATTTGTACCTTCGATTAAATATACCTTGGGCAGCAGTAGCAGCCAAAGCAGTGCAGCAGCAGAGCAGACACAAAAGCAGATGGTGAGAGGGAGAGGCAGAGACAGAGAGCCAGAAGCAGAAGCAGAAGCAGCTACAGCAACAACAATTTGTTAGCTCTTTACGATTATTGCCTTTCTCACACCTTATTACCAGGAAAATAAAGAAGCAGGCAACAACAAATAGGCGACGATGAAATGTGAAAATAAAAAGAAACACAAAACACGGCACAAGATACGTACAACAACAACAACAACAGCAAATAAGTAAATAAATAAAAAACGAGAACAAGAAGCTGCCCTCCTGTCCTTCTGGTCAGTGTGACGTCCAGTAGGAGCAGCAGGAGCGTGCGGGAGTTGGAGAGGAAGGGACACGGGGACCGACAGACACTCCAAATCGAACCATGCCCGACAGGTACATGGCCAGGCACCTTCTTGACAGCGTGAGGGGGCGAAAGGGCAAGGGCTAAAAGGATTTCAAATGCACATCCATACATACAAAGAGGACAGAAGGGGCCACGAGAGACAAACAGGGACAGAGAGTGAGAGAGGACAATCGGCAAGTGCTGATCAACGAGCATGCTGAGCATGGAATGGAGTCGCTTGGACCGGGACGGGTCGGGGCTACGCTACCGATTTAAATGATGTCCGTGCAGAGGCAGCAACAACACTTGCAGCTCTGTTTGCTTAATGAACCAACACACACACACATACATATGTACACAAACACACCAACAGACGCTGAGAAACACCAAGAAAAAACCACCTTCAGCAAATAAGCAGACAGGACGGCAACAGTCGACACATGGATACTCTTGCCAAGTCCAGCAGCAGCCCAATGAGATATATGGGAGATATGAGAACTTGGTTGTCGCTGAGACAACGATAAGATGCTTCAATGATGCATTTGGAACGGCTGGGAACAATAATGATCACCGGATCAGTACCAGTTGAATGGACATGTCCATGTTCTCTGAGATGCCCTCGCATCACATTGCCACCAGAAGAAGGAGAGGCAGACAACAAGCAGATAACAACGACTGTCTCCAAGTGGGCTCAAGTACCGCTGTCGACGATGCAGACGGCAGACGGCAGACACAGACGACCACGACGACGACGACGACGACGATGAGGGCTAAGAAGGGAATGCGAGACACGCAGGCTGGCCAAGACGGACCATCAAGGGGACAGACGATGGGCAGCAGTGGCAGTAGAAGCTACTTCACAGAAACAGAACTCTGATTCTGATGATGCGATCGTGTTTCTTCCCGTTGGTGCAAGTATTTGTATATGTATCCCTCTGTGTGTCCGTGTGTCTCTGGGTGTGTGTGAGGTGAAGAGGAAAGCAAATCCAAGTCCCGTGGTGGCGGAGTGGAGTGGAGCAGAAGGAGAGTTTTGCACACCATTCCATTGGCATCCGCCCGAGCACCGGTTCCCAGTTTCCCCAGTTCTCAATTTCGATTGCATTACATCCAGGAGACCCCCTCCTGCTCCTGCTCCACCGCCTCATAGGCAGCAACTTCAAACGTTGTTGGACAATGACTTTCACGCCTTTTAAGCGCGCCAAAACAGAAAACACCACCAACACCAATGCACGGACTGGCACAACTACTGCAGAAGCAGCAGGCAGCACCAGAAAGAAGTACCAGGCGGCAAAGGCGGCAACCCAGATACACTACTTCACCCAGCATTACCAGCTATGTATGTAAAGTGGAATCCAGCGGAGAGAGAGGGAGGATATGACATCCATTACAAGTATTGATCAGACCGATCACTGATCACTTTCAGGTTTCCATTCACACACGCACACACACTCATACACACAATAATTGATTGCTCTCATTTTCAATATCAATTTCGATCGCCAATCACTTAAGTCTTTGATTTCGGTAAGTGAGGCAATTGGAACAGCCTCCTCATCACTGTTTAAGATGAAGAGTAGGAAGAAGCGGAACAAAAGGAGAGAGAGGATTGAAATTAAACAATCAATCCAACTGCCAATTCTCATGTTCAGATTCCTTTCCCCGCCGCTCATCTTGCCATTCCCGAGAAGTTCTTATCGCTATTTCGCGTGAATTTCAATTTTGAGATTTGCTTAGTTGTGCGCGACTGTCGAGCATGATTAACTGCGGATGTACCACCTCATCCACACATCCAAAGGCCTGTGCGTATGACGGTACATAGTATATGTGGATCCATTATTGTTACACATGCCGTTTATTGAAAACAAAACAAATTTCAACACATCATCCGGGATTGGGATTCGGATTGGGTTCACTAGGAAAGGTTTCGATTTTGGCCAGTCTTCTAGCCTGCACTCGTTTGAAAATTTCGAATTCGTATCAAGGGTTTTTGGGAACATTCTACATACTCGTGGTTGTCTCGGTCCCGAGTAGTAGGCAATAGCGGTAGGTTGCTGCTTACTTAAATAAGCCTCACTTGATCGCTGTTGTGCGGTTAAAACTGACAAAAAAATCCAAGTAGAAAAAAACAAACGTAAACTAAGGAACTACAACAATTAGTGCGGCAATGCAGCCGAGCTTGAGGTGGAGAAACCCGTTGCAAGGTTGCACGGCAGTGAAATTATCGAACTTATCGAAATTATCGATCAAATATACCGTCAGGGCCTCGTAAATATACCAAAATATACCATTGCATCTTCAGAATATACCGTAATCTTAAATCAGATTCCTCGATTTTGATGTTCTATTTAATATAACTAGCTACTTAGGACTCTCAGCGCTAAAACTATAATTTTATTCGATTTATTTATAAATTCTTCACAAGATTGGCTAGTTTTTAAGACCCTTCTTTATTGGATTCATTGCAAAATAAGGTTACAACTTCTTACCAAACTTTTGTGATGGTGTGGCAAGGCCGGCTAGCCAGTCATCCCAGGGCTGGGTATTTCCCAAGCCCTCACGTCGCACAATATAGCTCGTACAAATACTGCAAATAAAACGACAATTCAAAAAAAAAATAACGGACTTTACAAGCTAATGGACTACATCTCTCCGACACAGACGTGGTCCAGGTTAAGGTGTCGATGGTCTACCTCCGACGTATCCACCCTACCGCAGATTGAACCAAGTTCAAGGGCATGGCATGATTCGGGCTGGTTGCCGCTCTCATTCTTTTGGGGGTGTGGGTGAGCTGACTCCTGGGTCAATATCCTTTATACCTTGTGCGCTGCAGAAGAATCGTTTAAAGTCTTGAACCCCATTCAAGCCAGATGGATGTTTTGAAGTTGCCAGCATGTGCTGTGTGCCATCTATGCATCTATGTACACATATGTATGTATATTCACCAAACCAATAAGAAGTCGTTTTTGTGTAAAGGAAAAATACATTGATTGTGTAGCTATTTTCATTTTTCTTACGAATACACGCATAACATTTTAGTTTAATACATTTACAATTGAAAATTTTCTCTACTTTTTGGGAGGAAACGAAAACGACAGTACAATTACACGTGATCCGGCATCATATGAACTAATCAGTTAAATATAACATACATACATATACAAATGAATTAATTCAAGGAACTAAAAAAAAAAGAGAAAAAAAATAATAGTCATAATAATAGTAAAGAAGAAGTTTGTTATCCTTAGGTTCATTAGCTTATTAATCATACATAAATTATGGTTTTCTTTTAATAATATCGTTTTTTTGCAGCTTGCGGATTAGGGCTCACTGTTACATAGATTACATACTCGTAGTACATAAATATACATATATCGTAAAAGTGTAAATGTAAATGTTTAGCTTTAAAACTGATGTTGAAAATACAATATACATACATCAAAAATCGATAATAGGCACATACAAAGCAATGACTAAATCAGAAATATCAGATATATATGTATATGTATATGTGTATATATAAATATATATATATGTATGTATATGTGTTTATATAATTATATATATATACCAAATAATTTCATATCATCATTTTCGTACCGTTATGTTACCAAACCCGCTCTTATCCGCACACTAGCTCCAACTAGTACATTCAGGTGGATCGGTTTTCGGTTTCTGTTTGTGTTCGTGTCGTGTCGTGTTAGTTTCTGTTTCTGTTTCTGTCCGTCTGTGTGTGTGTTCAAGTTTAAAGTTTCATGTTCATGTTTATGTTCATGTTATCCGGTTATAACAATTTCTTCGAGCAGTACATAATGTACAATACAGAGCTCGATTAGATAAATGAAATACAACTACTGTATATGTAAGTATATCCTAAAAGACAGTCTTGTTTCCTATGTGCGTGTTGTTCTGTATGTGTGTGTGTTGAGTTTGTTTGTGTTTATGTATATGGGAAAGTATATATGTATATATATATTTGATGTACGTTGTATTTACTGCAATGGAGAATACATACATACGTCGTTCATCCTTATACACAATCATTAACAAACAGAAACTTAATAAATTAATAAAGAATCCAAAGTTAATTTCATTATATTCTTTTGTACATATTTGTGTATGTGAGGGTAGTATGCGTGTGTGTGTTACGTGTGTGTGTGTTGACTAAGAAACGTACAGTGGTAGTCCATAAAATGTATGCACTGTATTATATATGTACATAATAGAACAGAAAAAGGATCGCGCCAGAAGGAGAAACTAATGCATGCATGAGAGGACAGATTAAATTCTCCATTCCCATTCTCATTTCTGTAGGACATGCACACAGATCCCCTCAGTACATCGATCTTACGGATAGATATGCATGCATACCTATCGATGGCATAGATACGGGGGGGATACGATACGTTTGCGTGTGTGTGTTTCTGTGTACATTAAAGTTTGCTTAGAGTATCTGTAATTTACGCTTTATATGGAGCTACAGATTTAAACTCTTTTTGTTTAACGCAATTAATTTCTCACTTCCTCTCTGCATCTCTCTTACTCGGTTACTCTTTCTCTCTGCATGCATATCGATTTTTATATATGTAAGTGTACATATGTATGTATTTCCTTTTGTTTTTCTTTTTTTTTTTTGGTTGTAAGTCATACATTTAAAAGCAAATTCAAATTGTAAGAATCTGGTTTTGTTTTTTGTTTCATTTTCATTTTTGGTAACTTTAAAAGTTGTTTCGTTAATTGAGTTGCGAAATGAATTTTTGATTGATTTGATTGATAACTCCATATATGTATATATGCCTCTCTCTCTCTCGATCCCTAGATCTCTCTGGGTGGGCTTCCCCAGCCCAAAGTGTATCCCATTTTGTAGTTTGATTCTCGTTCTGCTCCAACACACCACATTTTAAAATGGAAGAGTCTTGCGCATTTTTAGGCTGGCTTTACACAGATTGTACAGATACACAGATAAGTAGTACATATGCTATATTATGTAACTACATACATACGATATATGTGTGTCTGTGTTTGTGTGTACTTTACCGCATTAATCTAATCTGCTTGAATTGGCTTTGTTCTTTGTTGCTTGTTTGCTTGGTGTTTTGTTGCTTCTGGATTGCATCGTTTCCTAGTCGTAGTCATAGTCTATATATCTTCGCTTTCGCTCTTGGTTTCCAAAAAATTCGTTGTGTGGCTGCTCTTATGTAAACAGATATATCTCAAAAGAACAATGAAAGCCCGATCTGTTTCTTCTGTTTGTTGTTTTTGGCTGATTGATGGATCGCTTTGGTGTTTTTCTTTCTTGTTTCCTTTGGTGCAACTCATGGGGGAAAGGGGGAGTGGTTGATTGGTTGATTGGTTGGTGGCGATTCATTTGTAAGATTGGTGGGGAGGTTCATCTTCATAGAGCTTTATATAATTCAGCTACAGATATCGATATTCTGGATATTTAGTTGTGTATCTGCATCCGGTATTTTGTATACATATATATAATATAGTTAACATGTATATATAACTGATCTGATCTGGTTACTTGATATATATGTATATAGATTACATGTGTAATCGTCATATGTATATATATATATTGTGTACATATATATGTGTGTATTGTATAAATAGACAGCGAATAGCGAACGTTATTATTTCTCAGACCCATTCATCCATAATAGTTCCAGCTGATTCTTTTGCTCCTGCTCCACATTCTCTTACACATCCATGTCCATATCCATATCCATATCCATATCCATATCCATATCCACATCCTCAGCCTGATATCCTCCTCATCTCCTGTTGTTCCTGCTGCTCCTCCACGGCCATTGCATTATATTGTATTTGCATATTCTTTTTTGTTTTGTTTGTATTTAATATAACATACATTTATATATTTTGAATATATTTAGTTGGTGTTTTGTAGTTGCAGCTTTCTTTCTTGCACATCTCCTGTTGTTGTTTTGTGTGTGTTTTTTTAGTAGTTTTGAGGCCGACGTCCGCGTGGCTTGATCTTCTCCGATATTTGCCACATCTCCTCCTCGCCCATAAAGTCCTTGAAGTTCTCAAAGAACCGTATGATCCGCTCGTTTCGTCTAAACGGATACGCACTGCAAGGGGGCAGAAAGCGAAAAAAGTTAGTTAGTTGTGGGACAATGGGCTTCAAGTACTTGTAATCGGCCTCCTACCACTTCTTGAAACGCTTCATGTTCACAATGATGTTGTACTGCTGCCAGCGTTTGGAGAAATTGATGACACCCTTGGACAGATAGTCCTGGTTGCCCACATGCACAAACGTCAGATCCTGCAGGACCAGACCGCTACAAAGAACACACAAATGAGCACATTTCACAGCTGCAAGGAAGAACAGGTGGGGGTGGGACTCACATATAGGGTATGCAGGGCGGATTGGTTTCGGCCAGGGCCTGGCGATAGGCTCGAAAACTGGAACTGGAATCGATGAGGGCGCAAAAGGAGCGCACCTCCTCTGTGATACTCTTCTGCCACTCCAATCTGTAACAGAAACGGAATTCATACATTCGGTCTCAAATGATGGACAAATGATTGATTTACCTTCGAATGGGACCCGAATCGAGGGCCGAGAGCAGCGCCAGATACGAATTATAGTTGTTCATCTTACGCAGATGCTTCATGATTTTAATAAACTTATTCACATGCTTCTCCCGCTCCTTGGCGTCGTGCAGTCGCAGGATCTTGGAGCGAGCCCAGTAGGACATCTTGTTAAAGTGCTCGGTGAACTTGTTGAGATTGGGCGACTTCTCCTCGCACTGATCTTTGGCAAATAGTAATACTTCGGGTATCTCGATCTTCTGGAACAGCTCCGCATCCAGCAGCGTCATCTGCTCGGCAATGTCCAGGGACTTGAGGTCCAGCAGGCTGGGATGATTGCTGCTGCCGCTGCTCATGCTGCTGCTGCTATTACCGGACAGACCGCCACCGACGCTTCCACCGATGCCGCCGCCAGCGGCTCCGCTGCTGGTTATGGTCCCGACCATCTCCAGATCGTTGACAAAGCCATACACCTTGGGCTCCTTGTAGAGCGTCACCTTCTCCACGAACTTGTTGCGCAGCAACTTGGCCAGATACAGCTGTCCGGAGCAGACCAGCTGGTAGACAAACTCCACCAGCAGGCTAAGCAGTTGGCTGGTGAGATCCGTAGATCTGCAATGGATAGATGGGCCTTGAGTGAATGCTTGAGGAGAAGATAACTGCGGCAGTCGGATACTCACGTTAAATCATTGACAACCCGCACCAGCAGCGAGAAGGTCTCTTTGGCGGCCTTCTGCTTGTTATCCTGCACCTGGCAGAAGAAGTATGTGTAGCGATGGGTGAGCTTCTCGATCACATCGATCGGCTGGATGAAGGTGCGGAAGGTGGTGATGAACGCCTCGCTGAATGCTGCACGTGTGGAATGGACAGAGACAGAATGACAGACAAATGATGAGTTGGGGGGAGTTCGATGGTAACGAGGGTGCTTGACATGCTTCCGCTTGGCTTGCTGCGGATGTGGATGCCTACCATTGTCGGCGACCTTCTGGACTCGGCTCGCGTGCACAATGAGCGCGTCAATGTAGCCGCCCTTGACCTCTGGCCCGTCCTCCTCCTTTTTCTTGAGTATTAGATAGCGCGTTATATTGACCTCCTCCAGCATATTGATCACCGTCTCCACCTCGCCAGCATCCTGCTGCTTCTGCTGCTCCTGCTGCTTCTCGGCCTCTGACTCTGGGGTGACTCTCGACTCTTGTTCGTCTTCGATCAGCTTGGGCGTATTTATGGGCTGCTGCTGTTGATGCTGGTCATTGTCCGCCGATGTTGTCGCTGCCACCGGCTCATCCGGCAGCTGATGCGAGTGGCAATAGAAGGTCTGACTCTCGCCTTCGCCCTCGCCATCGGCATCGCCATCGCCAGAGCTGACATTCACATTCTCATTGCTGTCGAGAACGAGGGAATCGTTATGCTCTTCACAGACAGTGGCCATACGGCTGTCTGGCCTCCCGCCGCCGCCGCCGCCTCCACCGCTCGATCCATTCTCGCCCAGTGTCGGCTTTGGACTGGGCGGCGGTGTGGTGACAATTATCGGCTGCAAAGAGGCCGCCGGCTTGCGCTGCTTGTAGTTCTTTGGCGGCAAGGCTGGTGGCGTCTCTAGCTCGGGCGACAGTTCCTTGCTCATCGGCATAATACTGCAAAGAACGAAAGAAGAACAAAGAATTGCTAAAGCTCCAATCTCTCAATGGACGCTGATCCACTACTCACTTCATAGTCTGGCTGTGGGAGATATTCCGGCTGATGTTGCACGCATGCATCGTGTGTCGGTGCTGCTCGATGGAGCGGGTCGAGGCCGAGCAGATCTCCATGTAGGCCAGAACTGTGTGTGCGGTACGGAAGGAGTGTGAATGGAAAACGGAATTAGTATTGAGTTGTGCCAGTAAAATTCCATGTCAAAAGTCGAACCAACAAAGCCGATCGATCGATCCCTGACGTTAGGTACACAAGGGAATCTATCTCACTTTTAAGGTCTCTGCGGATAGCTTAAATGTAGATCAAATTCGCATTCTGGCGCATGGAGAGGCAAAAGATCGCTTGGACGTATTTCTGGCATTTTTACAGCGAGTCTTTACTGCTGAGACTGTTCAAGTTTCCCATAAACGAATAGGAACACATTTGATTTGATCAGAACACATACATAAGTTTATAAACGAAAGACCAAGGGCTTATTTTTCGAGTATTTACATATATAAATGTACTTTTAAGTATTTGTACAGGGTTTTTAGAGGATTACCACTCAGGTGGTTCAACGGTTAGGGACGGTGGGTGGGCTGTCTATGTACATCTAAAACATCAAGGGATCGCAACATCACAACAAACAATAAAACAATTCAAATACAGAGCACAGAAGCACAGAACATATGGGAAGCACAAAACAGTGGGGTAGACAGAGTATAAGCAAAACGAAACGAAAGCAAATATGGAACGGAAACAGAACACAGTAACTTTAACTTCATGGGGGACCAATACGAAACACATGGAATTGAAACCAAAATCATCATCCCCAGCGGCAGCAGAAGCAGTGTTGGGCAACAGCAGAAGTGTTGAGCAACAGCAGCTGTTTTGAGTAGCAAGAAGCCAGTAACGAACTCGAAATGCTCTTTGCGAATTCCTTCCACTTTCTGGATCCAATTATTCATTTTATAAACCGCCATTAAACCCACCACACATACAAATCCCGTGTGAGTATTAATAGTTGTAATTTGTAGGCATTCTTAGCCCTTTTAGGTTCATTTTAGCTTCACCTTTCTGCGATCATTATCTGCGACATCGTTAATTGGTTTGATTTGCCAGGAATTCGCGCGTAACAAGCTTAGGCTGGGAGTCGATTGGATCACTTAATAGTGGAAAATCGTATCTTATCATTTACTTTCTTATTCGCTCAGCAGAAGCATTGAAAGCAATGAAAAAGCATTGCGAGTTCTGGTTTTGTTTTTGTTCGTTTCTCAATTTTTTTTTTGGGGTGTTTCTTTTGTTTGTTTTTTGTGTTTTGGTCCTCTAATAGCACACACAGACTTACCCGAGAATGCCACACTTTGAAACACTAGATGTTGGTTGGAACGATAATTTAGATGGGTTAGACTCTTACGTACAACAATTTGGCAAATTTTCGTATCGTTTGCCTTACGTTTTGCGGTTACGTTAGCGCTAACGGGCTTACGTTTAAATGTGCTATAAATAAAAGTGTCTTGAAAATCAAAAAACAAATCTCTCAACTCTCAACCACGACCCTGTTTTTACTTTTCTTTCATGCTCTACGCGAAATGATATATGTTGTGGTATTGATTGACTGATTGATTGACTGATGGCCTAATAGTTGTCTTTTTTGTTATGCAGTTCTGATTGTTGGCTTTTGATGTGGATGTATGATTTGTATGATCGATACCTAATCCGATTTTGATAATTTCTGGGAGTTATGCATGTACATCCATAAAAATGTTCCAATTGATCATTGAGGGACTTCTTTTTAGAATATCGATCGATAATCGCTTTGATGATAATTTAAACATCGACAATGGTTGTTTTCTTGGAGGTATATGAGTATGGGTAAAGGCGTTTGTGTGTGTATGATTAACAAAACCCACAAGAAGAGACGAAACATAAATTTTCAAAACTCTTTTCCGTAACAAAAATACAAATTTTAAAAAAAATTTAACTATTTAATGGAATTTCCCCCTTCATAAGGATGATGCTGATGATGAACCGTTAGACTAAGCTCACACGCACACGCACAGCAACAACTGTACTACACTTACCGCTCGGCAAAGCCTGTGGAATGGCATTTACCCAGCGGCCGGTCAAAGGTCATGCGCACACGCACACAAAAAATACACAAACACACACACACGCACAAAGAGATGCAGAACCAAAGAAAAAGGAAAAGAAGAGGAAAACAATAATGATAAATAATCGAATGGTACATTTAATCGAGAATGTGCAATCGGTTCTGGCAACCGATACTTACTGTGCTTCTTCTTAATGGGCAACGGCGGCGGCTCATCGAGTTGCCTCTGATCGAAGGCGCTGCAACTGCCAGCCAAGTGGTGGGGAGCACTGCGCGGCGGCTCAATCAGGCTGTGGTGCTTCGAGTGCCACTGGTGCAGCTGTTGCTGGTGGTGATGGTGCGGCGACAGTTGCCTCAGTTCTGCCACCTCTGCGGCACTGCTGCTGCTGCTGCTCGCTGCACCCTGACTCCAGTCCAGCTCGTCTAGGGCGCTTGATTCGTGACGCGTCAACGTGCGCTGATGCGAACTTGTTGTTGCCGTTCCGGTTGCCGTCGCTACCGGTGTTGTCGTCTTGGGTGGCAGGGCGGGTGCTGCAGCCCCTGTTGTTGCTGCCTGCTCCTGCTGCTCGCCACTGCTGTAGCTGCTCAGGGTGGTGGTGGTCATGCTACTGCTGCTGCTGCTGGAGATGTGCTGCTGCTGCTGCTGCCGCTGGCTGCTGTGGCTAACCGATTGGCTGATCTGCTGGTACTCGCTGCTGGACGCACTCGCTGTCGCAGACGCCGACTCGCTGATACTGATCGCAATCTCCGAATTGCTGCTCGACGATTTAGCTGACGATTGCACGCTGTAGTCCGAGGAGCGTTTGGAGACGCTCTGCGTGGATGTGCGAAACGACTTCATTGACACGAAACCTGCCGCAGAAAATAGGACGAAAGCGAGAGGGAAGCGAGTTAAAAACACGTGCATAGTGGCGTATTGAATAAAGCAATAAAAACCAAGCAGGTAAGCAAATATCAACGAATAAGTAAATAAACAGTTAAGACAAAATAGGAAGCAGAGAAAGAGTATAAGGACCTTCTGTTCAACGAATAAAAAAACAAAAAGCCGGATGTCTAGGTAAACTCGTCATAAAGTTTGTATGGATTGTACACTTAATATTACTTTGACTCTACCTAATTTCAGGAACTGGTCGATTTCTTAAAACTTAAACGATATGCACAATTTCCTTCGAATTTCGACGTTGCCACCTGATTTCTGTACGTCGTTAAGTTGGTTGCGCCTCAATATTTGGGGAAATGGGACCGTTACTTATAATATTTACACACATGACATTTTTAACAGATTTGTATGAAATGATTTGGCAAAATGGATCACATAAGTACCAAAAAGCACTGGGAAAGCCTTAAAGCATGGCAAAAGGAAAACGAAATATCTGAAGCAATTGCAGTAGCAGTTTCACTATAAATTATAAATAGGATAAATTATAATATTCAGACTGTTACAGAGATAGGCATAGACATATGTACAAAAGCATATAGAAGAGAGAAAAACGCCAGCAGAAGTAGCAGTTGCTTAGGGGCTTTAGAGAGCTAAAGAGATGGTGCCAGTACCCGATTCGTTCGAATGACGATTGTTGGTGAGGGCTGCCGCCGCTGTGCGCAGTTCCGTGTTAGTTTCACCTCCACCTCCTGCACTTGGGCCTCCGGTTCCTGACAGCTGAGTCTGCGCATTGGCTGGAGCCATGGCCATGGTCATTTCCTGTGCAGCAGCGCTTGCGGACCCGGCGGCTTCTGTTTGTGGAATATGTGGGATGTGGTTAAGGGGGGTTGTTGGGATGAAGACAGGAGAGAGAGAGGAGTAGAGGCCACCACTTGAGTTGAGAAGACTGTGTTTATGGATCAAGGGGGATCATCGATGGGATCCAATACTCACTGTAGCTTATCATCTTGTCTGCATCCTCTTCCATCAGCTTCAAGGGCTGCTTCAAATGCTGTTGCTGTTGGTGTTGTTGCGGATCCTCCTCCTCGCGAGAGTGATTCAAAGCCGAGTCAAAGGAGCACTGGCTATTCTCATCCGGTGAACGAGAACGCACCGAGAGGCTATAAGATGGAAGCCAACAATCAATCAGCAATCATAGGTCTGGTCTGGGCTGGTCTACTCACCGATCCACCCCGTAGTTTAGCAGCGAGATGTTGGAGCTGCAGTCCAGGTCCGAGTTGAGGCTGATGTTGTGCGACTGCGCATAGGGCAGCGGACTGGCCTGGTTCGATGTCGACGTGGATGAGGAGGAGCCACCGGGTGGCGCTTGCGGCTGGCTGCGTCGCTTGGGTGGCAATGGTGGGGGATTGCTGGCCCGATTAGGTAGCGGCGGCTTTGGCGGCGGACTCGTGTCGCGGAGTATGCTCTCGGTGCTGTGGGATCCCCGCATGGGATTCACATTCCGATGCTCCAGGCTAGCCCGCTCCTTCGGCGACAGGGCGATGTCCGGCAGGGAGGTGCGCTGTGCCACGGCCGCGTTCTCGACAGCGGAGATCCGCATGCTGGCCACGCCCGAGATCCCGGTGCCGGGTACACCACCAACCGGTAGTATGCCGCCCCCGCCGCCTGCGTTCGTACTGGATGCTGTGACAGCGCCCATAATCTCGGCTGCGGCTCCAATGCCACCCAGGCCCGAAGAGCCGCTGTAGCGAAAGGTGCACTGATCCTGTTCCTTCAACTTACCCTGGGCCAGGGTAACGAGATTCTAAAGGGAATAAGCGAATGAACGAGAGGTTTAAATGTGAGCAATTTATGTGAGATGTTTGGTTCACATTTTCCCCCCTTAAGCCCCACAAGGAATGTTTCTGCATCGCTTTAAAAATTTCCCCTAAGCGAACAGACACAAATTCGAATAAAAACTAATTTATAAATTTGTATTAAATCGATTACGCCTCTTACCCTCACTGCATCCTCGAGTAGATCGATAACCTCGCGCACATTCTCGTTGCTGAGGGAGGGGCACTCTCCGCTCTCATCGGAGAGCATTACCTCGTCGCAGAGTTTGATGAGTTTGCCCAGGGATTGATAAACCTGCTGCGTGGCGGAGCTCATGATGGCACTGTTTTCATTCAGTGGGGTATACGTTTGAATAACTAAAGAAACAGAGATTGAAGAAGCGAAAGATCATAGATGTTACGGGATGTCCTGCATGGATAAGGGCGTTTGATGCCTACCGGAATACATGCTGGCAATGGTCTCCAAGATGACCGTACCATTGCCGGGCAGCACCTCGAGCTTCTTCTTCAGAATAACGTCCCGAAAGTGCTTGAGGGCATTCGATATATCCTTGACGTGCGTCTCCAGCGTCTGTGTGGAGCGCTGCACCTCCTCATTGGAGGGTGGCGGCTTGACGCCAACGCCATGCTTTGTGCGCGGACTGTGCGGTGAGTGGGAGCGACCCAGCGTGTTGTTGGTGGTGCGCATTAGGGATATCTTTTCGATCAGGTCGTCTTTAAAGGAGCGCGCCCGTCGTGCCAGCTTCGTTCCCTTGAGGCTGTTCTTATGACCCGATGATCCGGTCTGATTGCCGTGAGCGGCGCTCGGCGGTGCCGGTGGCACTCCGCCTCCGGCTCTCCCTCCTCCCTGATGCTGGTGGTGGTGCGTCGGCGGCGGCGGTGTGCATGCGACGGGCACTGAGGAGACACTCGCGTAGCTGCCGCTATTGATGCTGTTGTTGCTGCTGCTGCTGCACCCACCACCAATGCCACCACCGCCCGGCGTGTTCGGAGAGCTGATGCTGCCGTCTGCAAAGAAGCATTAACAAATAAATCAAAAAAAAGTTTTGGGTTGTGGAGATGCGAATAAAGCGTTTGGAATAAGTTTTAATTTTGGATTGATTTGCCATTAACTCCCATTCATGCCGCATCTTTCATTCGCTTTTAGCTTAAATTCGGCAATAGCAATAGAAAAACTTCTACAAACTCAACTCCTTTCCGACCACAGCAAGAGCAGCAGCTGTGCACCGAGATGGCATTCAGGGACATTTGTTTCCTACCCAACTGATTCAAATCATACTGCTTTCGTTTTCATCTTCATTCACATTTCCCCTATTGACTTCACGTCAAAGTTGGAGAACTTTCTTTGTGGGAGAACACCCCATCCCACTACTCCCATCCTTCAATTGCGCAGAATCCTTTACGGGAGGGGCCCTCTGTGGACCTACTACCATATAATATACAATCTACTTTTGCAAGTTGGATGGTTTTACTGAATTACTTCCTATAGAAATCGACTTTAAGAAATATGCATAAGTAGTTTTCGAAGTAAAAATCACTTTTGAAAGTTTTGACGGAAAAAAAGTTAGGCAAAATCGGCAATTTGTACCCCAGGACTACCTCTAAATCCGGCCCTGCAGCTCTCACTATTCTTGTTTGGATAATATTTAAATGCATTAGCATGAACGTCCTTTCCTTACTATCTGCAGATCCTAATACTGCATTTTGCTCACTTACGTTCTCCCGCAGCAGCGTTAGGGGTAGCACTATTCTGGTACATGGGCATCACTGGCATCGATAGCGATGCTGCCAGACGTGGCAACTTTTTGTGTTTGCAACGTCTCTGGAATTTGATGTTATGCAGAGTGTGGCCGCTGTTGTTGTTGTTATCTCGCGGCATCCGTGATGCCCGCTGCTGATCATTATCATCGTGATCATAATTATGATGATGATGCGGCGTCTGCTTAAGCGTGTACGAATAGAAATGCCAGCTATCGGCGACCGCACAATCGCTCAAAAAAGATTCATCAAACTGTGGCATTGCATAACCGCAAATAACAATGGCACAAAAAATGGCAAATAACTAAATCAACACAAAAACCAACAGTCGCCCTGGACCCAACTGAAACACAGCCACTAATCAAAACTAGACAACACTGAAACACAGCTGGGATCAACACTGAAACAAACAATATTAAGTTTGTTATTGCACAGGCAAATTCCACCGCCAATTCTATGACTTTCTTCCCGATCTTTTTTCGTTCACTTTCAGGAGCAATTGCCTGTCTGGTGTGTTTGTCTCTTTTTCGATTGAATTAATCACAGAATAAAAATAAATGATTATAAAATGATTATATTTAGAGTCTAAATTTTAGACGCTGTCGATTTCGCGTTTGCTGTCGCGTCTCGTGCTGCTGTCGACGACTGGAAAGCGCTATGAACTATGAAAATCCGCAAAAACGGCAAAACGCGCCTCCCCAAACGCGGAGGTGTCCAACGGAGAATCGGCCAACAAACAACAACAGCAACAACTCTGGGGAGATCAATCGGACAGACCAAGCGAACGAACCGCTAGGCCAGCAGCAGCAAACAACAACAACAACAAAACCAGTGTCAAAAAGAGCATCAAATGGTACTTGCGCCCAGGCTCCCCCTGCCCAACAGACACACACTCACTCACTCTCATCTAGCCATGCTCTCTCTATCTCTCTCTCTCTCTCTCTCTGCCAATATCCATCGAGCAGAAGCAGCAGCAGCGACTGAGCTGCGGGCAGCAACAGCCAAAACGACAATCAGCCAAAAAAATGCCCTCTGCCAATGGGGAAGAGTTTTATACCCTTTTTATTTTGCATTTATCATGGTGCATGTTTATTTAGATTTAGATTTTTTGAAATTGTGTACAAAAGTAGACGCAAAGCAGAAAATTTAGAAATAAAATTATTTGTTTGCAATCTCAGCCCGTTTTTATTTGAAAATCAAATATTCCGAGTGTTTATTTTACAATACCATGTGCCCGACTGGTTTTGGAAAATAGCCATACTCTTTTCGGGTAAAGGGTATTGCTTAGCAAAACCCAACGGTTTGTCGCCGCTCTCTTGCTCTTTGCATGGATGGTTGATGCTGTTGCTACTGCTGCTGCACTCAATGTTCTCCTACTTTTTCTTCCTCTCCCACTGTCTTCGGCTCGCTCTCTCTCTCACTCTCTCTCTCTCTCTCTCTCTCTGTCTTGCTCTCTGTATTATCAATCAGCTGTGGGACGACACCTGAATGAGCTTAGAGGTGGAAGGGAGACTACCGCTGAGTGAGGGGCAGGTCGTGGCTGTTGGTTGTTGGATGGTGGCCTTTGGGCGGATTTCTTCAATTTGCAAGTGCCGCTCGTGACTTGCCTTGGAAATGAGGGGCACCAACTGAGTGCCGCAATTCGAAGGCGTCGCCAAAAACTAAAGCAAAAACCGTATAGACACCCACAACACACAAAAAACACCACAGACTAGATAAAAGATAAAAGTTAGAAATATAGAAAATATATCGGCCTCTCACTCAGTGACAAGGTTAAGGCATCTCCATTGGTTCGTGACCTTGGAATTGGGCTTAATGTTAAGGTAAAGGGTAACTCCTTGGCATTCACAAAGCTCTCTTATGGGGGAAAAAAAACGTTTAAGAGTTGGAAGACCCCTCAAAAACCAAGTGATTTACAACATAGCAGAGATCCGAACCCCATGAAGGTTGAGGATTGCTTTGGGATGCATTTGCTTATCGGGGCTGGGCCTATCGGTACTCGGCAATCGAGGAGGCGGCAGGCTTATTCCCGCTATTCAGATATGGCTCGAATCGAGTTGACATTTCCTGCTTGAATGCCATATAAACATCCATGTGCACATACTCGTCTGTAAGTCCCTGGTATGTCTCTGGCTGTGTCGACCGCCACACTTTTGGTTCTGATGATAGTTTCCGGAATTGCATATACATACCCCTGTATAATGCCTGAATAAATACCGCTTTACATTTCATGTCCGAGGGATACTGCCTACCTACGATTACAGATGTGTATAACTATTTCCGTAAGCATACATTTAATGCAGATCCGAAAACGACAGAACGGCAACAGTCACGTTCACCCAATTAATTTTTGGCACACGACAAGAAATGGGGAAACGGGGAGAGAAATCAGAAATCCAAAAGCCCCAAATCCGAAATGAGCCAAACACGAACCCGATATGCCTGCTGGCAGTGCCATTGGCACTTCGGCATCGCTGCAATCGAGTCTCGCGAGTCGAGGAAATTGGATCAGGCAACGGGCCACGGAGAGTCCGCCCCGCGCTAGAGGAGCGGGTTGGACAAGTCGAACGAGAGGTGATTTCAATTCTGGTTATGGCCAAAAAGAAAACAAAAACAAAAATGAGACACCAACAAATTAATAGATAAAAGAATGCAGAAACCCCAGGTAGCTGGGTGCGGAAGTTTTAAATACCCTATTGAGGCTATTCAAACTTGAATCAAAATCAAATTCAATAAATGAAAGATTCGTTTCATGATTTTTTTGGAAATGGAGACATTATTTTGCTTAAAATGATTTTAGATAGATAGATAACAGATTTGGAATCATAATAAAAAAAAAACAAAAGCTAAGTTTAAAACAATCTTATTTTCAATAATTATATATTAATGTGTTCTTTAAATAACTCTCTGGTACGAAATAGTTATCTCTTCACATCAGGTGAGGAATCAATCAATAGAACTAAATCACCTTTCAGGTACCCGTGGTTAGGGTATGCAAAGCCACGATCTGGGCTAGGCGGATTTAAAGCGACTGTCAAAAATGGAGTAAGGCATGGCACAGTCATATGGTCAACAGCGAGACAGAGAGAGAGAGAGAGATGGAAAGGAGGGGAGGCAATCGGTGATGACACCAAATTGGTAATTGGCACAGCCGAAGACGACGACGACGATAATGAAGATCATTCAAAACAACTCAGCTTCATTATCCCCCCCGTATGCAAAGTCCTCCGGCGCTCTCTCTCTCTCTATCTCTCTCAAAGCTTAACCAATATTTGTCTATCTCTCTTTCTGTTGCCTTTTCTCCTCTTCCCAAAAGAGAGTAAAGCTTCAACCTGTTTAATTAGTGAGAGAGAGAGAGAGAGATCGTAGGCACCACAAGAGCGTAGGCTTATGAAAGGGAGAGCGAGGGAAAGAAAGGCATTGCAAGGGCACACGCAAGTTGTACTTGTTTAAAGGCTAGGCATTATGTTTATAACTCTGGCTATCAAAAGCCCTTCCAATAAATATATTTTTTTAACCTCATTCGTGGCACCGTTCGTTAAAAGAGTAAAGCAGCTCAAGACAGCTCATAAGAGAGAGTCACGAGAGAGCCAAATAGAGAGAGAGTTCGCGCATTTACGAAATCATCGCGAAATGTAAAACGAAAACAAAACAGAGACGGCAGAACGCGCAAAAATGTGAAAATGTTGAATGAATGAATGAATGAGCGAACAACAAACACCAAAAGCTACACACATACTCGTTTGTATATATGAATGTATTGTGGAATGTTGTGTGTTGATTGCTGCATGGAATGCCATGCTTTCTAACCGCCAGCCACGGCACGCCACTCCATGTTACAATTGCGATCGCAATAGTTCCTGGGCACCTACCCCAGAAGGCGGCAGCAGATGTACCCCCAATGCGTACGTACATATGTACAGTACGCGTAACTACACATTTTGGTAAGGAGGGAGTGGAGGTGGGGAAGAGGCAATAAAAATAAAACAAAACAGTAAAACGACATGACATAATCTGTTGTCGACGCTAAAGAGCAACAAAAGCACACACACAACTGCGAGAGAAGAGTGACGATTCATTCAAATTTCTGTCATTAACAGAAGGAGTAGAGCCCGGGAAATGATAGAAAGAAACTGTCAATTACTTTCCACCTATCCTAATGGTGACCTTAAAACTAGATCGAATCGATTGATTTGTACAAATAATTATCAACTTTTGGGGATTATATTGGTTAATTTTAATGCTTATTTATTTCATATTTCAATGTACAATGATTTTCTGGAGCCATTACACGCGCATGGAACGAAACTCGTGAGGGAATGAGTAAAATTTAACATTCTCAATATTTTAGAACCCCCACGCGTTTATACATATGTATGTAGATATTCTTGGGAACGCAGAAACATTCCTTGGAACTAATATAACAGGACAAGCTGGTAAGATTTGCCGCAAACAGCGCTAAAGAAACGAAACACACTCCTCAACGAGAAGTGCAACGCCGAAAAATACAAGCGTAACAAACAGAACCGTACACGTTTTCGGAATCAGTGCGATTGGGGGAGGGGAACGGCGGATTCTGTGTCCCCCATGGTTGTGTGACCGTGTGTGTGCGTGGGATGACTGACTGTGCATTCATCGGAGAGTTGTCTGCCCCGGTGTGCCCTTGCCCTTGCGGCATGCCGGGCAGGAGGCGACGAGGCATGATGACGTCACACAGCACAGGTGCTGTCATCGGGCAAGCATTTTGACCGCCCTTGGCACAAACCCCTCCCCAATTCCTCATACAACATTGAAAACAAACATGAAATAAATAAAATTTAAATACAATTTGAACATACATATGTACATACATCTTTATGCATGTATATGTATGTATGTATGCACTGAATTGTTGAATTATACATCATCATATTTATATTATTGCTTATTTTGGCTATTTGGTTGCCTGTCGATTACTCACACGAGAATCGTTTGTTGTTCGTTCGGCGTTTCGTTTTTCTTTCTTCTTTTCTGGTTGGTACTCTCTCCCCCTCTCTCTCTTTCTTGGTTTGTTGTTCTTTCACTTTTTCTTTTCAGTTCTTTCACTTTTGATGCTCCTCGATTTTTCTTAATCTTTTTTCTTTTGTTCATTCACCTTTTCTTATGTTTTCTTTGCTTTGTTCAAGTTTGTTTTTGTTGTTCTCTCCCTAACACTTAAAAAAAATTATTTTTTCTAATTTTCCTTTTTTTATTGCACTTCCACGTTCCACGGCAGCGACTGGAGAATGGAGGCTGGTCTTGTTCCGAATCTCAATGTTCATAACCCTTTTCTTTTCTGTTTTTTGGTTGATTTGAATTTATTTTCAGTCGTTCCCACAGAGAGGTTGCCCGTGCAAGCAAAGTGCTTCCTTCCTTCCGTCCGTGTGTGCGCCCGGCAACGGTTAGATAACTTTTGAGGCAGCAGCAGCAGCAGCAGCTAGTCGTCATAATTAATAATGCGCTATAAACAACAGACAGAACAACAGCAACAAAAGAAGGAGAAAACACAACTCAACTCTTGTCGCAACGAAAACGAAAATGAAACTACATTTTGGGCATGAGGCATATTTTATGCCTCCTCATCAACGCCTCCTAGCCTCCTCCTTCTCCTCCACCATCGTGACAGCGGCTCTGGCGGAGAAGTGAAGTGAAGTGAAGAGAAGCCACCAAGTCCATTGAGAATGGGAAGCGATGGGCGATGACGGTGGCGATGGGCGACGATGACGACCATCGTGACTCCCGATGCGTGCGTCTATCTCTGTTTGTGTGGGTGTGTAAGCTTCTACAGAGAGAGCGGGAGAGAGAGAAGTGGTGCGTGGGTTTGCGAGGGGAGTGGTATATACGTCATCCACTATTCTGCAAAGCACCAGATGTACGTTCGTGCGACCACAAATGTAGATAACAATGGAGCATTGGAGCACTGCAGAGCTCCCATGATGAAAAGGAATTGGAAATAGAAGAGCAAATTAAATGCTCCAAAATTCTAATTCATCGATATTTATATTTATCTAAAACCTCATCTTTCCATCTCTACTGCGATTTTTCGTGGGGAGACTAGGGAGAATCCGTTTCTTAAAGATTATCCAGGTTGTGTTCAATGCATTCAGAGCATTATCACTGGCCAAAGGGTTATTCCTATCTTTACTCATTTATGGCTGAACTTTTCATTGGGCATACGCGCATCAAACCAATTCACTTTCTCGTCGTTTACTGGAATGTAATCATTTCACCCAACTGCTGTCAGAGAATCCTAGATCGTAATACATGGCGTGTGCACAATGAGAGGACATTGATGCTGTAAGGATGCTCCAAGTTCAAAACGGTTTAACAGCAGGGTTTCCCCTTTTAATCAAATATTTCTGATGCACCATGTACGAGTATTTACCATGAATTCCATTCAATAAACTCTTCTACACTCTCTTTCACTTTCAGCCCATCTAAACTAGATACGAATGAATACCTGCCCAACGAACGAGATATCTTTTGAATCAGTCAGGTGGTCGGTAGGTTGGTCGTTGGGCGGTGGGGGGCTATAAAATGCCATACAATACGAGGCATAACTGTCCAAAAGACACGCTTCAGATGGCGGCAGACGGCAAGAAAGAAGAGACAACACACAGAGTGAAAGAATGAATGAATGAAAGTCTTGCACCAAAAGTAAACTCCAGTAAATTCCACTGCCCGTATAGAAGAAAGACCCCCCACCCCACATTACATTAACCAACCCACGGGGCGGAGGCACAAGAGGCAGAGCCACAGATAGGGTCATGTCCGCGGGGAGGTATACAGTTATGACATATGAAAATGAAATGAAATGAAATCTATGTACATATAGGAAAGCAAGAGTGCAGAATGTGGCAATTGTGTAAGTGAAAATCACAAAGAGGTTTAAAGAAGCCCACAATCGAGGCGACACAACACACAACACACATCACACACACTCCACGCACACTCTCCAACGGAGCGAGAGAGGGAAAGCGCCGCCATGTCATACGTGACCACAGAGCGCACAGAGCGACGACTACGACAATGGCTAGAGGTGGAGCGCAACCGCACAGACATTCAGATTTCACTTGGGCGCCACTCCAATATCTCTGCATGACCTGCAAGCGTAACAGGAAGCACCAGTAGGCGGTACGGCACGGCACGGCATACACCAACAATAACAACAACAACTATTAACCGCAGTACTTAAATATTTATCAAATATTGAACTCTTATAACCCCCGGTGTTCCACCAAAAACGCAAAACGCGAATTTCCTGTACAAATTATCCATAAACGCAAGAAACATAATGGAACTTTTTAAAGATATTCTCTTCTCGTAGCTAATCTAATTCGACTTCATACATTTCTCTTATGCGATAGGAACTGAGAATTGGGATTCCCGTGGTACCGTGAATGTTCCTCTGGGCATGGAATTCCTATTCATATGGAGACTGTGGTGCCTAACAGTTCATCTATTCGGTTTCATTTATTTATTATTTCATCTTCTTGGTCTGGAAAATACATATATTCTCTGATATTCTAAGGTTCAGTTTCTCTGTTTAAACTTTAAAGTGTCATCCCGCGAGAGACACTTGAAAGGAGCGATTAATTTTCGTGGAAAAATGCGGCACACGACAATGATGTCCATGGTATCCCCTGGCAAGGTAAAAGTGTAATTTTTGTTCTAATTATGCTTTTCAGGAATTGGGTTCACCTCTGCCCCCACCAATCACTCACACACACACACAGAGAGAGAGAAAAGGTCGAAGGTGTCTTGGGGGTTTGAGTGGGGGCAAAGGTTACGGTCGGAAGGAAGCGAAACGATTGCCAATGAAATGGAGCCAATTCCCAGAACTCTTGACACACGACCACACCCCCAAGAGAGACAGAGGGAGAGAGATGGAGGCGGGGTGGGGACATTTGAGTTGGACATTGGACATTTGAGTATCCTCGAAAATGGAAATGTGTGCCGTTCATTCATATTCTCGTGATAGGCCACACAATTGAGTGCATTGCTGCTGCTGCTGCTACTTCCAAATCTAGTTTCGTATTTTGCGTTTTGTTCATTCATTCATGTGAAAGGGAAAGACAGGACAGACAGAAAGGACTGTCCTTGTTTCCGATTGTGTGGCAAATTGTCTGATGGTCTGCCTCCGCTCATCCTCTACCTCCATCAATCGCATTTGACAAAAGCTCGATATTTGAATGCTATTCCGTGGAGCGGTGGTCGCACAAAAGGTATAGAAGATGAGAGATGGACGAGGCGGACATTTAATATTCATTTACATCCGAAAGTGGCGACAGGCGACTGGCAACAGGTGACTCGACAGGTAGACAGACAGACGGACAGACCGTGTTAGAAAGTGCAGTGAAAGCCAAGGCAAAAATTGTTCAATCAACAACAATTAAACAAAACCCTTTTCATGTCCACACACAGAAACACACGACACAATGCCATGGCATGCCCCTCTGCCCAACCTTTCCCCATTTACATTTACATTTCCATCTGCTTTTTAAAGAGCACGGAGAACAGAGAAGAGAAGGGGCCAAAATGGAGAGGAGAGAACAATTAGAGATGGAGCGAGGGAACGAGGGAACACGAAACACTGATCGGATCCCACATTTATTGTAAATGATTATGACGATGTGTCCACACGTCCATCTGGTTCATAGAGTAATCCCAGAAATTCCAACAATGTACGTTGCTGGGCATGACATGTGTATGTTGACATTAGACATGAAGCAGAGCGATTAGATTAGATACGAGATGGGAAAAGGAAGATAAAATGCGAACATGAGCGCTTTTTTCGCAGACGCATGTTATCGATAGCACCAACACGTCCGTCCGGTCCGGCAGGGGAATCCTCTCATCCCTCAAGCGTAGAGCTGTTTTTGGCAGTTTTAATCGTTTCAATTATAAATATTCGAGAATCATTGAACCCGCGGTACAACACCTCTGCTACAAACAACATTTTGCAATAAATGCAATTGCATTTGCCTCCTCACTGCATTTATTTTTTACTGTATCACTCTGCTGGAACGTCAGTCCTTGAATTTGGGAATGAATTTGTGAGCCGTAAAAGCTTATCGCAGAGTGTCGCAGATGGTACATTCATATGTGCTCACGTAGAAACTCATTTATTAGATTTATCGTTGCTTACATACAAGTAAACCCTTGCCGATCAATATTAATAATATTTCCCAATAATTAGCAAGCTTAAATTTGGGGGAACGAATACTAATAATATGCCCCGATCATTATCAATCTTATGTGTAGGGAAGCAGTCGGGAATAGACATCGCGTAATCGAATGGTAATCATTGCATTCCACAATCTAAACACTTCTTATCTTATTCTGATTTTCCCGCCTTATCACACCTCAAGGTCATTCAAAAATCTAGACTTTTGTGCTTATGTTTTCTCAGTAGATATGGGGTCGAACTCTTGCACTTTTGCACACTTATAAATAGGTTGATATTATCTACTAAGTAAAATAGCATTCCACCTGCATACATACATACATACATATATACATATGTAAATGTACATACTCATACTGATGGTTCCTCCTCCGCCACCATGTATACTCTGATCGGTGGGGGTGGTGGCGGGTGTACCGGGATTAGATGTATCCATCATGGCAGCATCATCGGCACTCGCTGCCCGATTGAAGGGCCTCGGCCTGCGGTTTTTGAAGCGCAAACGAAGCTCTGTATTGAGAACACGCATTGCGGTAAACGATATTCCTTCCACTCTTCTTCCGTTTATTCCTTCTCTCTCTGAATCCCTTGGTTTTGTTGTTGTTGTTTTATTTGTATTTTGTTGTGCAACCAATTTGTGGGTCGGGAAACTGGAGCAAACGCTTCAACGATTCTCCCGCTGTTCGGGAATCTGTATCTGTATCGATATCATTGATCTATTGCACACACACACAAAAACGCGCCACAAAAAAACAAATGAACCGCACACTCCCTTTTTATTGGCAGGGGAAGCAGGAAAAGGGAGACGGTGATCCCCAGAGAGAGAGAGAGAGAGATATTGCTTTTATGATATCACTTTTTGGGGCGGGTCACGAGCGTGCGATACGAGCGGGGGGCTGCTTCGTTTGGGTTACGGCTGTTCGGTGTGGGGAGCGGAACGTACGGAACAGAACGGAGCAGAGCGGAGCGTACCGTTGATGAGAAAATTTCGCGTGCGACTGAATCAACCAGCGGCCACAGACCAGACCCCAGCTCCGACTCGTCAAACGGTAAGCGATGAGCGCTTACTGCGCTACAATAGCGTGAGCGCCATCGTCAGGGGTAAGGGGGAGAGCGGCATAACTTTTACAAATCTAATTGGGCTGAGGCAGGGCAGCAGCAGCAGCAGCTGGGACCACCCGATGAGCACAAAGTGCTCCAAATGAGGTGTGGAGCTGTCCCACTCTTGGAGTCAAACTTTGCGACTATCATGAGAGCACCTTCACCTTACTATTAATAAACCTTGGGACTGCCCAACATTTGCACTTTCAAATGAACTTTTGCTTAATAAATACATACAAATGTACAGATGTGTTTGTGGAGAGAGCAGCGAGAGAGAGAGAGGGAGAGAGCTTCGGCTCTGCGCCATTATCTATCAAAAGCGCTGACCGCTTATCAAATTAACGCGCAAAAATATCACTCAAGTCCGTGTTTTCTTGTCTAAGATCTAGAATTCACACAAAAACAGAGACAAAGAAATGTTCACAGACTTTTGCAAGTGCAGAAAATGACATAAATAATTAAACGAATCATTTATTGATCACCCAAAATATTGACGACTACCAGACACTCTCCGCGCTTCCTGCGGCACTTATTGGAAGGAAAAAACGATTTTTTTGGAAATTCAATAGGGTTAAATTCTCCGAAAATACACAATTTTTGTTTACTGAACATATGTATTTAATTTCATTTTATTTTAGAGTTCGAAAATGAATTATACAACAAATTCAGTTGTTCTCGCTGCCAAAAAATATTTGATGAATGGCAGTACACATGAACATGAATGGACATTTCTTATATTTGAGTTTAGACAGACAATTTGATTCAGGAATAGATGGGCTACCGTATACAATACAATGCATGTAAATATTTAATTATTGTTCTGGAAAATACTAAAATATTTCTTTAGTTACCAGAGAAGAACCAAAATATGCATAAAACCAGCATACCCTTTTGCCTTCCTCGAGCAATAGGTGTAATGATGCAACAGGATTAAACCGCTGGGCAACTGTTAAAGGTGGAACAAATACATATGCATATGCACAATTGTATGTATGCACATAATTGTGCTGTATATCCATCGCACTTGCACCCACACATTTGCAATGCAGTTGGAAATCACTTTTCACTTTATATTTGAATTCCACATCCATCTGCTGGAGTAGGAGCAGGAGGGGAATGCATTTAGAATAAAAACGGAATGGTGGGTGGAATGGAACAGAACGGAGTGGGAGGGCAGGGCAGGTCGAAAGGAAGTGGAGAGAAATCTCAAATTCGTTGTTGTTGTTGTTGCTCTCCAATTTTCAACACTTCTTTGGAGAGGGAAAGAGGCGGAAGAAGCCTTCCCATGGGGAGCAAGTAGCAGTAACACAGCAGCAACAGCAGAGGCAGCGACTGCGACTGCAGCGCCGATGTTGACGTTGGTGGATGCTAAAAATAGACTTGTTGACAGCTCCCGAAACGCACACCAGCCGTGGGAGTAGCTGCAGAAAGGGAATATGGATGCGTTCCTTGGGATTAGCTTGGACCATGCATACCATCGATGGATTTTACTATAGGGATACTATACGGATTGGGATAACTCTGAGCGCACCCATATATACACACACACACACACACGCACACACACAGAGAGTAAAAAGAGAGTGAGAGCGAGCTAAGAAAAACAGCAAATCCCTTAAAACCGCCTCTAACCATCCCTCTTCCACCCACACACACACACATGCACACACCATTCAATTGTTTTCTCGATTTCATTTAAGGTTATAACAATTGTTTCTATCATTGTCGGCAAAAGGGCAGAAGGGGGATGCGGTCAGGGGAAGGGGTAGCGGGCTTTTGCGGAGGCGGGGCTGTTAGAAAGACAATTGTACTCACCAATTTTTTGCAGTAAATTCATTTTATCCGATTTGGTGTTTTTGGTGTTGGTTCTTGCCTTTGCATTGAATAGGTTTGGCCAGGGCCAGGGGCCCGCGCCCGAGCCAGTTCCTCCTCTCCTCCACTGGAGCTGGGGATTGCAGTTGCAGCTGTAGCCGGAGATGTAGTTGCACTTTTAATGTTACGGCGGAGACCGGAGGCTGGATGAGCCTTACCGTTTCCGTGTCCGTTCTTCTTCTGCTTCTCTGCAGCCGCCGCACACGAAATTTGTACCCACACATACACATTCACATGGAGGCACACGCGAACTGGCCTGGCACTGGCATACGCTTGCTCGCTCTCACTCTCTCTCTCTCTGTCCCGTAGCCGCGACGCTCTTCTGTTTACGATCCTATCTATATCTGCGTAATATAATCAACGTTATCAAAGTGCGAGGTGCTGCACAGATGTCTTCTCGTTGTTTCTCGCGCACAGCGTTAACATTGCAATCAAGTTAATTCAATTTGATTTAATCAAAAAAATATACAAAAAAAATAACAATACAGCTCTGAAGAGAGAAAATAATACGCACCAGTGTGGCCGCGGATTTATCGATAAGATATACCGAAATATGCCTTCTCATTTTCAAAATACACACTCCGTAAATATACCGATACAAATCATTTCGCCGAATTTTGATATTCGATTTAATATTACAAGATACTTAGATCTCTCAGCATCTAAAATTCGATTTTATCCGATTGGTGAATCAATTTTCTACAAGATTGGCTAAGTTTGAAGACTCGGTTTGATAAGATTGTACATAAAACAAGGTTTAGACAAGAAAGTTCAACAAAAACGTTAATTTTGGTTCAACATATGGTTGCTTTATAATTTTGGTACTGTTTTTGCACAAAATACTAAAAATACGAAATAAAAAGTTCATAAAACCGGTCATTGGAGATTTGATGAAAAAAATGTCTGGTATTTATTATTGTGGCCCATTCGAAAACCAATTTGCTATTTCCCTACTCATTTTTTCGTTTCTAATTTGCAACATTATACTACAGTTATCCAGCAACATTCTCGCGAAACCAGGGCTGGATTTGGTTTTAAATACCGAAATATACCTCAATATTTAGAGCACATTTCAGATACACAACAAGCGCGCAATGAAAATTCAAATTTCATTTTGCTTATGTATTTCATTTAAACTAATAATAATACATATTTCCCTAACTATACCACACACGGGATGCGAATCTATTTTCCATTTCAATTTATTCCATTATTTTGGAAAAATGTCAGCATCATGGGCTGTTTCGCAACCTAAATAATAGATTAACCCATTGCCATGCAGTGGGTATCAAAAGGTAACACTGAAATGAGGCATCGTAAACCAGTTTTCATATTCTCTTTTGTTTTGTTGCTAAAGTGAAAGAACAGTGACAAACTTAAGGTGTTCATTTTACGGGCCAACGTGGGTTAGGTTCCCCTTCTTCCTTAGTATAACTATGGTATATTTTGAAAATGAGAAGGAATATTTTGGTATATTTTTGTGGGTCAGACTGTATATGCCACTTATAAATCCGCGGTCACACTGGAGCAAACGAAAATATTACCGGCCCCGCCACAATTCCATTCCGCGGTGTGATATATTTTTATTTGGCAAAGTGAAAAGTTTTTGGTAATTAATGTGTTACAGATTCTGTTTTTTGTTATTGTTATATACTTCTGGTGTGTGTTGCACCATGGGAGTGTGTGGTTTATATGTTCGTGCGTGCTTGTGTATGTGTGTGTGTGTGCAAAACTGCTCCTTTGTTTGCTCATCAAAAAAAACGGCGTCGGCTTCGCGCAGTTCTTGTTGTTTTTTGTAGTTTTTGTCATTGTCATTGCCGCTGCCGGCGCCAGGGTGTGTGCCGCCGCAAAGAGGAAAAACAAAGGCCTCCTTTACATCCGTTTTTTTTCGTGCGTGTGTGTGTGTCGATAATTAATTGCACGCAAGTTGCAGCAACTAGAAAGTTGCATTATTTTCAAAGCCTGTCACGGAAAATGTCAATAAATGCAAGATGCAAGAACAACAAAAATCAACCACCAGTAGAGAGAGGGTGTGCGTGTGAGAAGAGAAGAGCAAAAAAGAACAGAAAAACAGTAGCAAAAAAGCTAGCGCTTGCCGGTTTATGCCCATTAGCCCAGCCCCAGCCCGGCAGCCACCCCCAGCCAAGCAGCAGAAGCAGCAGCAGCAGCACACACCCACAGCGAGAAAGAGAGAAAGACATTGTCACGTGAGAGTAGGGGAGACACCCATATTCCTTGCACCCTTTGCACACGCTGCACAGCATAGCACAGCGCACACAAGATGCCGCTCCCTCTCTCCCTTTTAATGCTCTCTTCTCTTATGCATGCTCTCCCACGCCGGACAGACCGGATCCCGTTAATATTGAGCTGTAATGGTGGAGAGTAGAGATGGCAGCAGCACTAGCAGCAGGAGGCTCTCCTCCTGATTGCACTTGTCGTCTCGGTCATGGTATATCTACAACCCGCTGGTTGGCGCATTTCATTTTTCTTTCGTTTTTCTAAATCACTTGACCCCATTACCTGGTAGCAAACCCAATACCTGATACACTTGGCTGTTGCTGCTGGTGCTTCCAGTCGCCGCTGCTGCTTCTGCGGCTGCGACTGAGGCTGCCTGGCTAGCCTGGTGGTCATTTGTTTTGCCGCTTTCTAACGGACCAGTTGAATTGGCGCACGCGTCGTTTGCCTTCCGTTTGTTAGTCTCCTCTCTCTCTATCTCTTAGTCTCTGTGTTGGCCACCTCCCAACCCCCCCTGGATGACTGGCTGCACTTGGGAAATTAACCATCCACTGACGCTGCGACGCTGCTGCTGAAAGAAGAGGAGAAAAAGTGGTTTGCTCTCCTGTGCGCGCGTGTGTGTGTGTATGTGAGCAAGTGTGACAAACTCTCCAATTCTCCAACCCCCTGTCGTCAAGGGTCCATCAACTGTGCGTAGAATGCTGGCTGTCTGTCGAGGAAATTTCCATGACAACCGTAGATCGGTGATATATGCATGTATGCTATATCTGCGCTCTCATATGTAGGTGTGGCTCCTGTTAATGCAACATTTATGTCTGTGCAATTTGAGGGAGTAGGGTATACAAGTGTCGATTTTACCCCTCACATTTCCTCTTATACGAACAAATATAGCATCCAGCAAAAAGTGTACATGTGTGTGGTTGTGTGGTGTTGCTTATCCGGCTTTTTGTGGAACATCTTTGGATATTGTCGAATGGATGGATGGATATATTGGCTGGCATTGAAGCCATTCTTCTGCTCTTCGCACTTGCTGCAATCGCAGTTGCATTTAGCTTGCTTTCTCTTTTCAATTGGCAGCAGAAGCAGCAGCAGGCGGAGTGGGTGTGGGGGAAGAATTTGCAACGGACACCGTTCCAATTTCATTCCAATGTATATTCCAGTATGTGTGTGTGAGTTTTTGATGGCAGTGCAAGTGCCGTTCCGTGCTGCGCCGTGCCTCGCTCTGCCGGGAATTGCCTTATCAAAAAGCTGGTTTGTTTCTTTTTCTGTTTGTGGCCTTATCGAGTGACTCATGGCGGTGGCGACGACGACAACAGCAGGCATTTGTTTCAACACCAGGAACTACTAGCCATAGAAATATTTGATATGTTATTATTATTAAAAAAGTGCCCGAAAACAGATGTGTGACTGTGACTCAAGCTCAAACTCTTTATATTCCTGCACTTTTCCTGACACTCACAGAGCCAGCGACAGACGGGAGCTGAACAGACCACAGACCTGAACCCACCCCAAATCTAGCGATTCAGCGAAAAAGACTCTACATTCAGGCACATCGGATTGCTTTCCATTCGAGCAACAGTCACATCCTCAGCCTAAAAGAAACAGCATGGCCTGGCGCTTCAAGGCTTCCAAATATAAAAATGCCGCGCCTATTGTCCCCAAAGCGGAGGCATGCGTCCGCGAAATCTGTGTGGGTAGCTATCAGACTTATGGCAACAATATCGCCGCCTCGGCCGCCTTCATGGCCTTCAATTGGGAGCACACCGGATCGAGTGTGGCCGTCCTGCCGCTGGACGATTGCGGGCGCAAGAGCAAGACAATGCCGCTGCTGCATGGCCACACGGACACAGTGACAGACCTGAAGTTTTCGCCATTCCATGACGGCCTGTTGGCTACCGCATCGCAGGATTGCCTGGTACGAACTCCATTATCCATTCTTTCGTCCATCCCCTCATATTTATGATTTTGTCTTTTGTTTGGCAGGTGAAAATCTGGCATATACCAGAAAAGGGCCTGGAGCAGTCGCTCTCCGATCCGGAGGCCGTCTTCTCACACAAACAGCGTCGCGTGGAGACGGTGGGCTTCCATCCGACGGCCGATGGTATGATGTACTCGACAGCGGCCGGCTGTGTGGCCCTGTTCGATCTGAGGAGCCAGAAGGAGATATTCTGTGAGTGCCTTTGTCAAACCCAGTGCTGGACGAACGACGTCTAATCGGGTTCACCTTTTCCACTCACACAGCCAACAACGAGCATCCCGAGGTGATACAGTCGGCCAGTTGGCGCGAGGATGGCACCGTCCTGGCCACCAGCTGCAAGGACAAGTGTGTGCGAATCTTCGATCCACGCGCCGCCGGCTCACCCATCCAAATGTTGGCTGAATCGCATCAGAGCATCAAGGATTCGCGAGTCGTCTGGCTGGGTGGCCAGTCGCGCATCCTTACCACCGGCTTTGATGCCGCTCGCTTGCGGCAGGTGATCATCCGGGATATCCGTAACTTTGGCACACCCGAAAAGACCCTCGAGCTGGACTGCTCGACGGGCATACTGATGCCACTGTTTGATCCCGACACGAACATGCTCTTCCTTGCCGGTAAGGGGGACACGACCATTAACTATCTGGAGATCACCGACAAGGATCCATATCTGATCGAGGGACTGCGTCACACTGGCGAACAGACAAAGGGCGCCTGCCTGGTCCCCAAGCGGGCATTGAAGGTGATGGAGGCGGAGGTGAATCGCGTTCTCCAACTCACATCCAACATGGTCATTCCCATCATGTACCAAGTGCCCAGAAAGGTATGCGATGCCCACATACCCAATTCACCGAATGAAATCGATTCAAACTTTGGGTGTTCTGTCCTCTCCTCTCTCCTCTCTCCTCTAGACCTATCGCGATTTCCATGCCGATCTCTATCCGGAGACCACGGGCTACAAAACAGAACTGATTGCCAGCGAGTGGCTGAATGGTAGCAATCAGGCGGTGCCCAAAATGAATCTGGATCCAGCAAAGCGGGAACTTGGCGACGAACCGATAATCGTAAGTGCGGGTCAGGTCAGGACGGGAGCCGGTACTGAGGAATAGGGAATTTCTGTACAGAGGGGGCAGGGGGCTGTCTGTTGGTGGTTCTATTCGATCTTTGATCTCTAATTCCCGTTTTCCTGGCCATCAATTCAGATTCATCGGGGCAATTTAAGCGATTTTGTCAAGAATCTGGAGAACCAGCGGACCAATGGCCAAGGCAAGGGCACGGCCGCCGGCCAGAAGATCCAGACACAGACCCCAAACCAGAATCAGTTGTCGTCGGCCAAGCGCAACGACAACGAGCACTTTGTGATGCTGAGCAAGGGCAACAATTTCGAGGAGAAGAACGGCAACGACAACAGCAACAGCACCCAGAACGGAGCCGGTCAGAAGAAGAGCTGCGCCCAGTCGCAGTCGCAGTCGCAGTCACAGCCGGACGGGGAATGTAGCGAGCTGATACGCAAATTTGAGGCCAAGTACAAGATCGATTCCGAGAAGGATGTACGTACTGCGGGCGGCGGTGCCCATGATGATGAAAAGGAATCGCCCACCGAACATTCGGCGGGCAGCAGCGAAGAGGCATCCGCCAGCTCGTCGGGTGCTCTGGACACGCATTCAGCCAGCGGCAGCAACTCCCCGCCCAAGCCAATGCCGCGAACATCGCGCAACAACTCGCTGCCAGAGGCCAGCGATTCAGCGGGCGAGAGTAGCAGCACCACAACCACACCACGGCCCAGGCCACGTACAACGGCAGCGACTGCCTATAAGGTGCCACATCCTGTTCATCCATCCACAGATAGAAATCTGCCGATCATCGTTTTTGGTTGTTGTCTTTAGATTTTGTTTTGTAGCGTTGCTTTTGATATTTCTTTTCACCATTGATTTTTGTTCGATTTTGTTTGTTTTCGATCATTTGATTGATTTTTTTCATTGATCTTAATGATTATTTCTCTTTCAATCGACTGGATTTAATGATTACTTTTCATCTGTATCATTATATTTAACAATGATTATATTAATTGATTAATGTTTTCATTGTTATTTATTGAGATATCGATAGCGTTTGATATCGATTTTATTTACGTTTCGTTTCGTTTGTAGAGATTTATTTTTGGCCTGTAGACCACCAAATCCAAGGCTTTTTTTTGTTGTTTTTATTGCCTCAGAATATTATGATTTTTGTCACCATTTTGCAGACATTTTGCACAATTTTCAGTTGTTGCCAATGTCGCGATCAGTTTCAGATGTTTATTTTTTATACAAGTCAAACTTTTGTTGCTTCCGAAAGCGTCTTCGGTGCATTCCACATTTTTCAGTGCACTTTTTGTTGTTATTTTTGATGATTTGATTTTTGAGCGGCACCCATTTGCTTAGATTTGTTTTTGATGAACTTGAACTATTTTTTTGCACACTCACACAGCCTCGTTTGGGACCGAAGCCCTTCTCGAGCACCACAGGCGATGTGTCCTTTGACAAGGTGTTTGCCGTGCCCCTTGCACCCGGCTCACATGAGAACATCTCGAGCGTTGGCCAGGAGAGCAGCGTAGGCAGCGCAGGCGGAGAGCCAGCACCAGCACCAGCCATAGCTGCTCACGTACAGCCGTCAGCCAAGCCGGATCTCATTGTCGAAATTGAAATCAAAAGTGAGTGGAAGCCAACGTCATCATAACAACACGTTTCTGTATCCCCGATGTACTTTACAGAGAAGAACGAGCGGGAGACGATTGCAACCGCTGGAAATGGAGTGCAAAAGTCACTGACCACATCGGAGCGACGCAAGGTAAGCATCTCTCTCTCTGTCTCTCTCTGAGGTTAGTCTGCTGTAGTCCTTCTACTACTACATATGTGTGTGTGTGTGTGCGTGTAACATGTTTAATCCTTTCTGTAATCGTTATCTGTAATCTGCTCTCTTCTGACATCTCTTACATGCCTGTGCCTGTGCCTGTGCCACAACAAAATTCGCCTTATCTCGTGCCTAACTTTCTTTGATACGCATCCTGACTACTTACTAACTACCCAAACCAAACAATCTCCTCTGTCTACTACAACTTCCAACTACTACAACAACCACAACAACAACCACTACTGGAACCACTGTAGTCTTCGGCTGACGATGATGAATCATCCGATAAGGTCTGCTAGGGGGATCACCACCCGATTGCCATCGATTGCGATAGCCAGCGTTAATCACACTTTATTTTCTTTTCTTTATCCCGTTTCGCCCGCCACTTAGATTTTCGAACAAAACTCCGAATCGTCGGAGAACTCAACGGAGGGCGAAGATCGCACCGATGCCGATCTTCGACGCTTCTCCTCGGCCCGAAGCAGCATTGCCGAGCGTCGACGTCTCTACGAGAATCGCTCCAAGAGTCAGGTGGACGAGAAGGCCCAGTCGCCAGTGCCATTGTAAGTGTCTGGTGGCAGGAAGAAGCCTGTGAAATGTTTTCTCAATGCTGTCCTCTTGCAGGCGTCGCGAACCCTCCAAGGTGGAGCCGCTAAAGCCCAACCAACAGCAGCCGCAGCAACAGAGCAACGTTATTGGTGGCACCTGCGTGGACGGCAAGCGCATCTCGGTGCCGGAGGGAAAGCTCCTCGAAGAACATCGTCAGCAGCGGGGCAACAATGGAGCCGCCAATGCTGCTGGACTCAAGAAATCCGCCACGGAGGCCGCCTTCAGTGCCGCCTCGACCAAACGCACCTCGACCGTTTTCGGCAAGGTCTCCAAATTCCGACACCTGAAGGGCACGCCCGGCCACAAGTCCACACACATTGAGAACTTGCGCAACTTGAGCCGTCAGATACCGGGCGAATGCAATGGCTTCCATGCCAATCACGAGCGTGTGGCGGTCCCGCTTTCGGGGCCAGGCGGCAAGATAGCCATCTTTGAGCTGAGTCGCCCGGGCCGTCTGCCCGATGGTGTCATTCCCTCGCTGGTGAATGGCAGCAACATCATGGACTTCCAGTGGGATCCGTTCGATGCCCAGCGCCTGGCCGTTGCCTGTGACGATGGCATTGTCAAGCTCTGGCACATAGCCGAGGGCGGCCTCAGTGAGCCAACAAACACGCCCGCCGGCGAACTGACAGCCCACCTTGACAAAATCTACTTCATCCGCTTCCACCCGTTGGCCGCCGACGTTCTGCTCACAGCCAGCTACGACATGACCATTAAGCTCTGGGACTTGCGCACCATGACCGAGAAGTGCTCGCTCACGGGCCACTCGGACCAGATATTCGACTTTGCCTGGAGCCCATGCGGCCGTCTGGGTGCCACCGTCTGCAAGGATGGCAAAATACGCGTCTACAATCCACGCAAATCGGAGATGCCCATACGCGAGGGCAACGGACCCGTGGGCACCCGAGGAGCACGCATCACCTGGGCCGTCGAGGGACAATATATTGTCTGCACTGGATTCGATAAGTACGATATTTTCTGCCACGCTTTTCCTCTGTTTCTATATTATTTTCATAATACTTTGCAGGGTCTCGGAGCGACAGATCAGCGTTTACAATGCCCAAAAATTGTCGGCACCGCTGAACACGGCCAGTCTGGATGTGTCGCCATCGATACTGATACCCTACTATGACGAGGACAGCTCCACACTGTTTGTCACAGGCAAGGGCGATTCGACCATCTATTGCTATGAGATCACCGACGAGGAGCCGTACATCTGCCCGCTGTCGCATCATCGTTGCACATCGCTGCACCAGGGCCTGAGCTTCCTCACCAAGAACCACTGCGATGTGGCCAGCGTGGAGTTCTCCAAGGCCTATAGGCTGACCAACACGACCATCGAGCCGCTCAGCTTCACAGTGCCACGCATCAAGGTGTGTGCAGAGTGCGTCCTGCCTGTGTCCAACCTGAGTATTCATTCTCGTAATCATTTTTCAGAGCGAACTGTTCCAAGACGACCTCTTTCCACCCACGCGCATCACCTGGAGCGCCACGCTCAGTGCCGACGATTGGTTTGCCAGCAACAATGACAAGGCGGCACCCAAGATCAGTCTCAAGCCCGAGGGCATGGAGACCCGTAAGTAGTCCGTGCTGCGTCGTGCTCTTGACTGCATCACCTTCACCTCCTATCTTTGTTCTGTTTTGTGTTTGCAGTTTCTTCCATACAACAAGTGCCAGTGCAGCATGTTAAGAAATCGTTAGAGCAGCCCGCTCAATTCGGCCAAAAGTCAGAGTACGAAATAAACAAACAGCAAGAGGTATGGCAGCCCCCACGATAACACATTAACTCAATTAAATCAAAATTTATAATGCAGATACAGAAATCGGTGAGTGCGCGCATGGAGTACACCACAAAGCTGGAGCAGGACGATATGGAGGGTGTGGACGAGAACGAGTGGCAGGAGTAGCAGCAAAAAAATCATCAACAGCAACAGACACAAAATTGGGTGTAACTTTTACTATAAATATTGACAGGACACAGCATCAGCAACAGCAAAACATTACATACATATATGTATATGTATAATAATAGTAGTAATATATATATATTTATATAGAACTCTCTCTCGTAGACATGCCGCAAGCAAAAGAAAAAACTAATCCACAAACATGGCCATAAGAAGGTCCTCCAATCCGTGCAGTATACACATTTGTATGTTGTAAAAAAAAAGGGGGAGGAAAGGTTAGACTGTTCCGTACCCTTGGGTTTTTCATTCCCTATCAGCCGTATTCCCCTACCCTCCTTCTCCTTCAACTCACACTGCAGTTGCTCAAGAATTGCCAAATTACCGATCGTAAGCAATAATTTTGTTCGTTTCGTTTCGTTTCGCTTCGTTTTTTACATTTGTTTAAACTACACAGCGTTTTAATGTGTAATTATGGATGTTTATTTGTTTGAATGTGTAAACGTGTGCTACAATATTTAAGTAGTTAGTCCAAAATTAGTTTAGGCCTGACTTGTATAATTGATAATCATTTACACTTAATGGAATCCCTCCTGAGTTCTCGCGTCCTTAAGTTTGTGTATTTGTTTTGTTTTTTTTTTTTGGTTTTGTTTCTTTGTATGTGGCCATATAATAATATATTTTTATAAGGATATATTTACACCCCTCTCTCTCTCTCTCTCTCTCTATCCCTCTCTCTCATTTTGTCATTTGTATGTGTGGTGTGCGTGCGAGCGAGAGGGTCAACTGTCTGTCTCCTTCTTTGTCATTTTCTTTCTAGTCTTTGCTCCATCGATCCTTTATCCTCCTTCAACCATGCCCTAACAAAAATACAACATATAGACTGTAACTGTAACTGTAATAATTGCTGATAAAAAATATAATAATAATTGGATACGTTTCATAGGCGTAAAGACAATTAATTAAGAACATACAAACAAAAAACAAAACAAAAACCGAGAGCAAGCGAAAGCGAAACTAAAATGACAAAATCAAACATTGTAAACAGAGAATCAAAGAAAATGCTGAGAGAAACAAACTCGAAAATTGTACGATTCCAAAATGTATTCATAACGAAAAGACTTGAACCAGAGATGAGCCAGAGCCAGATATTGGCTGGCGAATCTCCCTCCCAATAACTTCACAAGAGAGAAACGAACAAAAAAAACAACAAACGAGTTGCCATAAACATTTGTAATGTGTGTAATATCCTTCGGAGGAGTAGTAGGAAGGGCAATAGACATTTTTGTACTTGCAATAGAATATACATATATACTTATATACAAGCATATACATATATATATATTATAAATACATGACATATATTGATATATATATATTTTGTATACCAATCGTAACTAAAAGGCCAACAACTTCCAATCCACGCCCCCCTCCCCATGGCTGAAACAACGACTGAAAAAACAATAGACAGACAGCAGACAACAGCAAACAGAAAACAGCAGAGATGAGAAGTGAAGATCTGAGCAGAGACATGCAGCAGACCAACATACAAAGTTCTCGGGTAATGGGCAATACTGTGCTAGCCGCCTAGTGTGCTAACTGATAAAGGTTCTATTCCACAGAAAGAATTATACATACAATAGCTATAGGCATACCATATATATGTATACTAAACTATATACAATGCGTCGCAAAAAGAGATAAAGTAAACCCCAATCAATCCCCAATCAATGCTGAAACAATTGCAAATCGAAAGTCCAAGTTGCATTTAAATCGTATAAACCTTATGGAACGACTGAACAAATGACTCACAAAGTATTCAGACAAACTGAACGAACATTCTGATCTCCGGCGGCGCCCCTCCCCCAGCACCAGATGATGTTAAAGAACCAATAACTCTGGATTGGGTTTTACAGGAGGGGTGCGAAGCGGAGAGAACCATTTGATATGATTATAATTGATATTTTATATTGAATAACTGGATGGGGAAACCTAAACCTAAGCCTAGACACCCGTCTACCCCATGCAAGCATTTTGTATTTATTAGCCATATTCGATTACGATAAACACACACAAACACACACACACACATATTTACAAGCGTATATAAATATATGATAATATATTTAGGAAACTTCTTTCGATTCTCTACGTCTCTCTCTCTCGTAACTCTCTCATTTCCATTATTACTATTTATATCTATACAAAAAACATAACAAATATATAAAACTAAAAGCGATAAATGTATGCCTCAAATGAGAGTGAATAGATGTCGGTATGTCGGTAGAAGACGCCTCGAGAGCAGTGATTTTGGCAGGTAGAAGAAGATATGGCAGTAAGCAGCAGCAGCAGAAGGGAATCAGAATGAGAATTGCTTAAGGCAAAAATGCAAAATGCGAATAAAAAGCATACACATTATTTATACAATTTATTTTACAGTATGATTATATATATACATATATCCGCTAAAGCCCCGCCCCCCCATTAAAATCCAATACTCTAGCCCCTAAGCAATAATTATAATATTATTAATAATAATAATAATGAAAGCAAAAATATATTTATATACATAATTCAATAAAAAAAAGAGAAAATATACAAAAAAAAAAACAAGAACAAATTGTATTTCGAGAGGCATGAAAATCCCCCAAGCAGTTGAAAAACAAAGTGCAACCCTTTGCAGCTAATCACGCACACGACATGCATGTTGTTTTGGACTTTTCTTCACTTGAACTCAACGAAATAATAATATCCCAATATATGTATGATGTCAATCTATGTTAAATAAATTCCCTATCGAATGTGGAAAGCTCTGAACCTCACGAAGGTTCCGCTTGGCTTGGCGGGGGGGGGGAAGCGTTGGTGTTGCCAGGGACAACGTTGCTCGTCTCTCGCTGCGCCCGAAAGGACATCGAACAAACAACAGTTTTTCGCACAAATTGGAGGACACCAATGAAGCAGCGACAGTGAAGAACATTTAATGCCAAGCCATATCCAATTCGGTGGCAACGATGAAGTTCCTGCTGAAGAAATGCCTGAGGAAGAAGGCGCCGGAGATGAAGCCAGGTGCCATCCTGGATGCGGTCATCTCACAGTCCTCGGCGACGGCCTGCAAGTGCCTTCTGTACAAGCTGGCGGACTACAAGCGAGGTAAGTGGAAGAGCACTCCATGCCCAATCCGAATCCATGCTCTGCCCGGTTTTAGGCGGCGATCTGATTGATGCCATCAACTCGGGCGGCCTCATTGCCGTGGAGCAGCTGATCCGCGAACAGTTCGGAGTGTTCATGTACAACGATGGCAAGGGGCAGGTGATCAATCGGGCCGAGTTCCTGCGCTGGAAGTATCGCGACCACACGGAGGTGACCATACCCATTGAGGCATCGCTCTCGATTCACGATCCGCTGGGCAAGTGGGAGGACCACAAGGCCTGCTGGCAGATGCAGTACCGCGGCGCCCTTGGCGAGAGTCTGCTCCACGTGCTGATCATCTGCGACTCGAAGATCCACACCAAGTTGGCCCGTGTCCTGCTGCGCGTCTTCCCCAATCTGGCGCTGGACGTGATGGAGGGTGAGGAGTATCTGGGTGCCAGCGCCCTTCATCTCTCGATTGCCTACAGCAACAACGAGCTCGTGGCGGACCTCATCGAGGCGGGTGCGGACATAAACCAGCGGGCCATCGGCAGCTTCTTTCTGCCGCGCGACCAGCAGCGGGCGAATCCCGCCAAGAGCACCGACTACGAGGGATTGGCCTACATGGGTGAATATCCGCTGGCATGGGCCGCCTGCTGTGCCAACGAGAGTGTCTACAATCTGCTGGTGGACTGCGGTGCCGATCCGGATGCCCAGGACTCCTTCGGCAACATGATACTGCACATGGTCGTGGTCTGCGACAAGCTGGACATGTTCGGCTATGCCCTGCGCCATCCGAAGACCCCAGCCAAGAATGGCATCGTCAATCAGACGGGTCTCACGCCCCTCACACTCGCCTGCAAGCTGGGCCGTGCCGAGGTCTTTCGCGAAATGTTGGAGCTCTCAGCGCGCGAGTTTTGGCGCTACAGCAACATCACCTGCTCGGGCTATCCCCTAAATGCGCTGGACACACTCCTGCCCGATGGCAGGACGAGTAAGTGGGGAGATAAAAAAGGATTTAACTTTATTAATGACGCCATGCCCCTGTAGATTGGAACTCTGCTTTGTTCATCATTCTGAATGGCACGAAACCAGAGCATTTGGACATGCTGGACGGTGGCATCATTCAGCGTTTGCTTGAGGAGAAATGGAAGACATTTGCCCAGAATCAGTTCCTCAAGCGTCTCCTCATCCTCTCCACGCATCTGCTCTGCCTGTCCGTCTCTGTTTATCTGCGTCCCGCCCACGAGGGTGAGCCCGAGCCAGAGGCGGACGCTGCGACAGCCGCTCTGCAGGAACGAGAGGAGCCAGCGGATGCCAGCGATGACTATAATGCACAGACAGTGGCCAGATATTGTGCCGAATTGGCCACCATTGCGGGCGTTCTCAGCTACGTGGTGTTCCAGCAGGGCGATGAGATCAAGAATCAGGGTTTATCGGCCTTCCTCAAGCAACTGGTAGGTGCTCCCCCACTTGGCTTTGTTCGTTATCATTGATTTAGCCTACTCCTGACAGTCGCATGCGCCGGCCAAGGCCATCTTTTTGTTCTCGAATCTGCTGATACTGGCTTGCATACCCTTCCGCCTGATTGGCGACACCGACACCGAGGAGGCCATTCTGATCTTTGCAGTGCCTGGCTCTTGGTTTTTGCTCATGTTTTTTGCCGGGTAAGCGTGCCAGTTAGACACAGGTTGGATGATCTCTAAGCTGCAAATCCCTCTCCTCTTAGTGCCATTCGTTTGACTGGTCCCTTTGTGACAATGATTTATTCTATGATCACCGGCGACATGTTCACCTTTGGCATCATCTACTGCATCGTTTTGTGTGGCTTCTCGCAGGCCTTTTACTTCCTCTACAAGGGACATCCGCAGGTGCAGTCGACAATGTTTAACACCTACACCAGCACCTGGATGGCCCTCTTCCAAACCACATTGGGTGACTACAATGTGAGTCTCATTCGCACATGCCAAAGAACCCTCATTTAGGCTTCCTTTCTTGCTCTCCAACCCTCCATATCCATCCAGTATCCAGATCTCAATCAGACCACATATCCGAATCTCTCGAAGACGGTGTTTGTGATCTTCATGATATTTGTGCCCATTCTGTTGCTCAACATGCTGATCGCCATGATGGGCAACACCTACGTGACGGTGATCGAGCAGTCCGAGAAGGAGTGGATGAAGCAATGGGCCAAGATCGTTGTCACCCTGGAGCGCGCCGTGCCGCAGTCGGATGCCAAGGGCTACCTGGAGGCCTATTCCATACCGCTGGGCCCATCGGATGACTCTGGCTTCGAGGTGCGCGGCGTTATGGTCATCAAGAGCAAGAGCAAGACACGGGCCAAGCAGCGCAAGGGAGCCGTCTCCAATTGGAAGGTGAGTGCATGGGGCGGGTACGAAGCCCCTCAATTCCTTGAACTGCATTCTTATGCGTCTCACTGCAGCGTGTGGGACGTGTCACGTTGACCGCTTTGAAGAAGCGCGGCATGACCGGGGAGGAGATGCGTCGCCTCATGTGGGGACGCGCCTCCATCTCCAGCCCCGTCAAGGTGACCAAGCAGAAGCTCAAGGATCCCTACAACACCATGCACACGGACACGGACTTCACCAATGCCATGGACATGCTCACCTTTGCCAACAATCCGGCATCCAGCAACGGCGTACAGCTGCGCTCAGCGGCCACCCTGGGCGGCGGCGGCGGCGGCGGTGGTGGTGGAAAGGAGACGGCGCCCACGGTCCCAGATCCCTTTCGGGAGCTGATCATGATGTCGGACGAGCGGCCAGAGACCCACGATCCCCACTACTTTGCCGGACTGCAGCAGTTGGCCAACAAGGCCTTCGATTTGGTTGAGCAGACAATGAAGACACAGCCGACACAGCAGACGGTCAAGATCGTTCCCAGTGTGGCACCAGCACCCATGGCCAGCACTCCGCTTCCAGTCGGCCAGTCAGTCACATCTTTGCCTCCTGCTGCCGCTGCCGCTGCTGCTGCTGCTCCTGCAGCTCCTGCTTTGGCCATACCGTTGCCCATGACGACACTGGGCAATCTGTTCCAGGATCCCAAGGATGTTGTCGATCCCAAGAAGCTGGAGGAATTCATGGCCATGCTGGCCGAGGTGGAGACGGAGGAGAGCGACAGTGGTGGGCCCATTCTGGGCAAGTTATCGCTGGCCAAGCGTACCCACAATGCCCTATCCAAGGCGGACATACGGCGGGAGCACGACCCATCGATGGGTTTCGATGGGCATGGCCATGGCCAGTTTCAGGCCATGTCCTCGGTGTGGGCACCGCCCGGACTGGACGTCAGCACGGTGGGGAATCAATCAATCCAAATGGTCAACGAAGTTTTCATCGGTTTTGTTTTTTTGGCAGGGCTTTCACTTTGATGAGGCCGTCGCCGAGGAGGTGCTGACCATTGAGCAGGAGGCCGAGGTGGAGACCGAGGACGGCAATGGGGGACAGGATAGTGAGGACTTGCCCACCACTGATGAGGTGCATGCCACCATGAAGCAGTTCCATTTGCGCAAGTGCCAGCCACCGCAGGATGAGGCCGCTCGTCGGGCCAAGAGTGCGCGCGTTCGTCGCAGGAACAAGTAAGTGATGGCCCCGGCATCCAGGCATTCCTGCAGCCAAAGCGCTTTATTCCCTTTTGCAGAGTCTCGCCGGAACAGAGCGAGGAGGAGGAGCAGCGGCAGCGGCAGCAGCGTGGACGCACGGCGCACGGTCGCAAGATGCCGTCACCGCCCGATCCCCTGGAGCCATGGAGCACCCGTGAGCTGCAGGACATCAACAAGATACTGGCTAGAAAGTAAACGAATTAGAGACAAAGCACACAGGAGTACAGGAGTACAGAGTCGCATCTGGCACATAGTCCTTGTGGCTTATAATTGATTTCAGATCTTATCCTAGTTACACATACAAATACATAATAGACCCCCGAGGATGCACAGCCCCACATATGCGGGAGGGATGCGTGGTGCGTGCATCCTCGGCTGTGTAATCTCTAAGTGCTAGCTTTAAAATGTGGATGGTGGATGTGGATGTGTGTTTGTGTGTGTTTTGGTGGTTGGAGGAGTGGTGAAACCTGCAGGCCCCGAAGCAGTCCACAATAACTCATCCGTTTTGGCATACTGCTTGAGACTTGGAACTCTCGCGCGTCTCCGGGTGTCTATATTAACAAGAAAGGAAGGAAGGAAGGAAGGTGCTACCTTCGGTTGCCCCGAAGCATGTGCGATACCCTTGCAGATCGATCGTCTGTCCGCTCATCCAACTACAAGTTTTATTCTCGTAAATTGGGGGATGCTAGCAGGCAAAACATACACCACTGCCGTTGTATTTTGGCAACTCAAATGTCTATTGCCTATGCCTCAGTTTTGGTTGCCAAAGTCTTACAGCTGCAAAGCCGAATGACAGACGGACAGACAGCAGACGGACAGACGGCTGGCTACATATGCTGCTTCGAGTGTAGGAATCTGCAAGGATATTTTGCATATAAATTCAAATCTGAAATCATTTCTACACTGAAGAGAATCTCATCTAAAACTTAGAAACTATCTATGTATAATCCATCTTCTAGGCTCTATTATCCGATATAAACTAAATATTTATAATATACATTGTGCTGGATGACAGGGGAATGGCGCAATCAATGCCATTGCCATTGCCAATGCCAATGCCAATGCCAATGCCAATGCCTCCCGATGCTTCGATATGATTGCTAGTTGTCCACAAATCTGTCCAAAAACTAAGCCTCTCCTCTAAAATTCTTTCTCTTTGGAGCGGTATGCGCTGGGTGGGGAGGGAGGTGGAGACATAGATCTCAGCACTCTGAGCTTTTACCGAAACCCTCCAGTCAGCGTCCGATCCGTGGACATTGTGGTGATCGTTTGCGCCTGCGTTTGCTGCTGCTGCTGCTGCTGTTGCGATTGCGTGGCCGTCTGCGCACTCGATACCGTCGAATTGATGTATATGGGCGTGGCATTGGTGACGGTGCTCGAGTTGCTCTGGCTGAGATTTACATGCTGCTGCTGTTGCACCTGAACCTGAATCTGATGCTGCTGCTGGTGGTGGTGCTGCTGCTGCTGCTGCTGATGATGCTGCTGCTGCTGCTGGTGGGTGGCTGTGCCCGCGGGCGTCGCACCCAGCTGTATGAGCTGCTGTGCCGTCAGCAGATTTGTGGGTATGATCACCTGCTGCTGTTGCCCATGCTGCTGCCCAGCCAATTGTGCAGCTGCTGCGACTTGTTGCTGTTGCTGCTGTTGTTGCTGCTGCTGTTGTTGCTGTTGCTGCATCTGCAGTCGCAGCAGCTGCAAGTGGCTCGCAGTGATGGCAATCTAAAAGGGATACGGTCAGAATTCTGCATATTTATGTTCGACTTGCGACAACTTACGGGTACATTGGTTATCTCTCCCGTTGGTCCCACCACCTGCTGAATTATCTGGATTTGTTGCTGTTGCTGCTGCTGCTGTTGTTGCTGTTGCTGCTGCTGCTGGTGATGCTGCTGGGCGAGATTCTGGAGCAGTGCCGTTTGCTGCTGGGCCGCCGTTGTCGGCGCCGGAGTGGCGGTTAGCTGCCCGTTGGGGCCGGTGGTGAGAATCAGCTGCTGTGTGGGCTGCTGTGCGGCCACAATATTGAGGCCGAGACTCTGGGACAAGTGATTCTGAGCTGGCTGCTGCTGCACCTGCTGCACTTGCTGCACCAGCTGCGTGCCCTGCTGCCCCGGCAGCGCAATGAAGTACTGCAGCTGCTGGCCGCCCGCATGGCCACCGGCCTGCTGGATTATCTGCACATGCTGGGGCTGATGTTGCTGCTGCTGCTGCTGCTGCTGCTGCTGCTGCTGGTGCTGATGCTGCTGCAGTTGGGCGGTGAAAATGTCCTGATTGACGGTGCTGAAGCCGAGTACCTCGGCTGCGGTCGCAGCGCTGCTGGTGTCCATCTTGAGGGTGGCCGTGGCAGAAGGTACAGTGGTGCCGCCCAAGCTAAAGTTGCTAGTGGCGGTTGCTGTGGCGGCGGAGGAGGCGGAGCTGTGGCCAACAGAGCTGCCGGCAACGGACCCGGCCATCCCAGTGGTCGAGCACGCTCCCATGGAATCTTTGCCCTTTTGCGCCGACGATGGCTTGATCTCCTCCCGCGGCACTATGTCGATGAGGAAATCGAACTGATCGTAGTTGGCTATGGCCTGGGCGATGTCCGAGCGCTGCAGCGTGCGCCGGCGACTCTCCTCGGTGTGCACCCAGGCGTGCATGGTCAGCTCCTGAATGAAGTATTCGCAGGCCTTGGCAAACAGCAGCGGTGCCTCGCCCGCTATCATTTTGGCGTTCTCGTCCAGCTTCATGATCTTCTTGATGCGCGCCAGGGGCAGTACCTGATGCTTGGCATCAACCTGGCCGATCCCGTGCACCTCGCTCACGATATTCGGCCAGAAGTTGTCGATGGTCGGCGGCGGCTTCCGGGCCACTTGCGTCCGTGTCGCCTTCGTGGGCTTCTCCTTGGGCGTGCTGGGACTGGGACTGGCATTCACCGTCATCGTCATTCCGGGATTCACAATGGTGCAGGCATTATTAGACACCAGCGTCGCCTGCATGGGCATCGTCAGTGTGGCCGTGGCAGACTGTGGAAGCTGCTGCTGTTGTTGTTGTTGCTGTTGTTGCTGCTGGGGAATCTGATGTTGGGATGTGAGGACCACAGCGTTGGGCGTTCGTCGCTGAACAGCAGTCGTTGTTACCTTGCCAGCTGCGTAGGCCTGCGCCATGGGCCCGCTCAGATCCACCTTGATCGGTGTCACGGTGATTGTGTTGTCGAACAGCGTTGTGGCGGCATTGCTGCTAGCATGAAGGGAGCACATCACAACACAACACAAAACATAGAACAAAAACAAGGCACATCAATTTTATTAGTTGTACAGTGTCCGAAAGTGGGGAGGGGTTTTGGGGGTGTGCATGAAACATACCTGTTTGGCGCCTTATTCGTGCCGCCATTGTTGGTCGCGTACATGGCCAATGTAGCTCACGTGCTCTGCTGTGCGGCGGCGGCAATTGGTCGGTTTCAGCGACCGGCTCAAGCTAAGATTATTTGTTTAATTTGTTTTTTATGCTATTATCGCTACAGCGAATTGGGTGGTGGTGGTGGACGATGAACGATGAATTCGCATTTACTAGGAACTAAAGTCTGTCGATATTTTCATGTAGAGGGTGAGCTTGGAGTTGCTATCGATGTTTGTTGATGAGGGCATGCAAGGTGTGCATTGGAAAGGTGTTCTCATAATTAAGCAATATCAGTATGATGCTTGGTTGAAAAATGTGGTCGGGTTTACGAGCTTAAAAAATTATTTGATGTAAGGAGACGTAATTTCTTGGATCGATGTGTAAGTGTACGTGCAAAGTCAACACAAGGATGACCCTAAAAGTAGGAACAACAGAAAGCTGCTCAAGGCCATGAATTGACAGGAATCTCGTTATAAATTTAAGCAAAATAACCTCCGATGGTTTTTTATATTTCCTTATACTCATTATTCCAGTCCGTTTGAACTTGTATCTTTACATATCCAATTACTTCGTCGAAGAGGTAAATTAACTATTCTGCCTTTCATTCTATTCTTCTATTCTTCTGTTAGGTTTGCATTTTTTTTGAGCTTTTTGATCCCTTGTACAAAGTAAAAATGACTTTTGGCCGTTTTTTCCTCATGAAAATTTGAATTCATTTTAGAAAGGAGCCTATACAAGAGAATATCAATTCAAAAACATAAACAATGACTACTCTCCGCTGTTAATTTCTAAAAATTAAATTATGAAAAAATGGCTAAAGGGTTTTCAACGCATTCTATTGTCGTTTCACTTGCACTAACTACGTAAAACCCTAGCACTCAGACAACGGAATACTTTTCCCGACGAGTCCACCTTATATAAATCAACATGGCTCCCCGCTTAGCGATAGTTTGTAATGATGTACTTAAACTATTACTTTCTTCACTGTATACATCGGTCTGCTGGTAGATACCAATGCGCGCAGCAACTTATTTGAATGATAATTTCTTATTTTCTACTGTTTGATTCATTATACGCTGCACCTGCTAACTTACAATTAGTAACGTCTTCCTTTTTAGCGTGCTGGGTTCCTGGTTCCCTGGGTCAATAGGATTTCTAATCATCGATGGAAAGGGTTTTCTTTGTGTATGTGTTTTATTTTATTTTTATCTATTCTCTATACTATTATTTGTACATATTTTATATTTAGCTGCTGTTACTATTTGAATTTTTTGATATTAGCGAGATTTTAAAATTTGTGTGAAAAATAAGGTATCGAAAACAGATACAACGACCCATCAAATTCCAGGGGTGCAAGGTAAATAACACAGCGTTGCCAGTCCTTGCTGCCTTGCTTCCTGAAAGGGTGATTTGTATGAAACATTCAAAAACAATTTGTAAAATATAAGGTCATAAAATATACAATCCAATAAAAAGGAGTGTTTGTAATAAGCCAAATTGATTTTTCAATCGGATTAAATTATTGTTTCAATGTTAAAAGTCCTTGCCAGATAGTAATATCAAATAGAACATCAAAATCGAGGAATGGCATTTAAGACTACGGTATATTTACAGTGTATTTTGAAAATGCAAGAGTATTTTTCGGTATCTCTGTATCCAGGGGTCTGCCGGTATACCTTATCGATAAACCCGCGGTCACACTGCACTGTTCACTGTTGTGTGTGTGCGTTCGTGTGCGCGACGAAAAAAAATATAAATCGTAACGAGCAGAGGAAAAAACGTGTGAAAAATACATAAAAAGGTACCGCCAGATGAAGAGTAATTGGCAAATAGTTTAAGACAGTAAACGCATAGCCTGCTGTCTGGCTATATCGTGTTTAAATTTTTCTGATGTTTAGGACCTGTTTCAAGGACCTTCTTTGCCTACTTCTCCCCCGGCTGGCTCCCCTTTTTAGTCAGTGTTATGCTATATACAGTGGATTCGGTGTGTGCGCGCTTGTGTCGCGTGTGCCTTCTGACCACGACCACCTGGGCGGTAGTCAAGTGGAAATTTTGCGTTCAAGGACAACGCTAGTGACACCCTCTCCATCCCATCCTCTGTCTAGTCCATAGGCTCCTTGCATTTTCTGCGGGAGGGGCTCCTGAAGAAGCAACCAAATAGTATATTTCCCTGTTATAGTTTATACGAAAGAAGAGAGTGGTGGAGCAGAACGGCGACAACTAGTCTGGTATTTGTACAGTTAAATATTGAGGGGTTCCCCCTCTCAGAAACAGTGATGTGGTCGTTTGCATAGAGAGTATAAGGATTGATTATTCGAAAATAGAATCGGATTCTCATATTTTGAAATAAAATTCAATTTTCATACAAATAGTCTAGTACATAGTACAAATACATAGGTAAAGATATGTATTTTCGCATGTGTTCGAATGTGTGTGTGGCGGGGTGCCGTTGCTTTTTTGTTCTCTTATTTTGTGCCTCCGCGTTTGAGCGAGCTTGCGCACACCAATGCAAATGTACATGCATATGCCGCTCTTTCGGTCGCGCGCTCTTTCCAGAAACACATGGGACCGACCCCTGCCAGGCCCCAGCATTGCACTCGAAAATAACTGCTCGCAACTGTGAGAGCTAGAGAGCAAAACAAGCGTTTAGAAGAAAAAAGTTCGGAAAATATGCGAACCAAATAAGAAAAAAAATCAGCTGCGACGTAAATCTCACACAAAAAAACCGTTAGGTAGGATGAAGTGAAGATGGGAAGGGAGATGAGGCATGACAACCATTGAAATAGTAAAATAAGCCTAGTAAATGGATAAAACAAAAAACCGCCACATTTCATTCCACGTGTGTGCCTGGCATGTGTACATACATACAAATGTATGTACATACATAGATACATATGTGCGTGTGCAATTGTTTTCTGCAGCTGATTTACTTGAGTTTGCTAGTGTGCGCTTGTTGGTTAAGCGGTTGTAGAGGGGTGACCAGCAGCTAATCAAGTTTTAAATCTGTCACACATCCGCTGCCCAAAAAAATTATTCAAACTGCGAACGGTGATAGTTATTGAGTTTTTATGTGTGTGAGTGTGTGTGTGAACCCATGTACAGATGAATATTCTTTATTCAATTGCAAACGCAGCTTTTCTCAGGTCAAGGACTCGTTTTATTTTTTTTACTTGGTTGAAGCCTGTATACTGCTAGGAACGAACTAGAATATTCCACAGATTGTTTTCCATCTATTCCCCCAATCATACTCACTGTCAATTCAAATTCGTTCGACAGCTAATTAACTTATTGGGCCAATTAGCCGAAAACTGGTTTTAGTCCGTTACGTGCCTTTGCTTGCCCCCACAACCCTGGCTGCATCGAAAAGGTGATGATTAGTAGGTGGGAATAAATGAGCGACAGCACTTCTGCTGCTTTCAGGTACCGTTCGACGCAGACGCAGGCGCCTGCGTGTAGCCCTCCTCCCCCCAAATGCCAAAAAAATGGCCAAAGGCTAAAGAGCAAAGAAGAGCTCAGCTGCTAACGATTCGCGCTAATGTTGTTTGTGTGTGTGTGTTTTTGTACGGCTGTTACTAGACATTGCTATACATATAAAAGAAGAAATCGTAACGTAAACGTAACGTAAACTATAACTCCCCTACCTGCTCACCCAACCCACTGCTGCGCTCCATTCCATCCCGCTCCCAGCTTCCCATGAAACGTGTATCCTATGGTGTATGGTGTAGGTTGGATACACTTGGTGTGTGGGGCGGTGTAAATTAAGCAAATTGATATGTTGTGTGGCATGATCTGCCGCCGTTTTTCTTATATTTATTCGTAATAAGAAACGATTGTTTTCTATGAATTGGGGCTTGGGTTTCGTTATTTCCAGCTAACAGCGACGCCGTTTCTCAAACGGTATCGGATACCAATTTTATTTATATTTCTGATTCGATTTGAGCCGTAAAATATGCATCATAATGTGTGTGTGTGTATATGAGCTCTTGCATAAGAACTTCAGGCGTTGTCTGCCTGTCTGAGAAAGGGGTGAGAGGAGGTGTACTGTTATGAACGGATTTAAAGAAGTCCTGAATAAACTAGACATCAGCTTATTTTCATCTTACGCATCCTCTAATTCAAAGGTCGTACCATCGAAAAATGTACATACATATGCACATACGAGTATGTACTGTATGTAGATCAAATGTCAAATCAGAACTGATAATGATGGATTTATCTGGTTGGAAACCTTATTTCTCACTTTCGCTTATTCGTTCGGTAGAGGCAGGCCGTTCCTTTTGAATGTGTTGTTAGGATTTGTTTTGTTGTGTTTGCTTTATTGTTGAGTTTAGTTATTTTTTTTATTTTGTGTTCTTTTATTTGTTTATTTGTTGGTTGTTTTTTCGTCTTGGGTTGCATTAGTTTACTTACACCAAATTTATCAAATTGCAGCGCGGCGCTGTCGTCCATTATCTTTCTTCTTCGTCAGTGTTCGTTATCGTCGTAGTCTCGTCGTCCTTTTTTTCGTACTCGTCGTCGTTCCGATCGAAGAAAGAAGAACCGCATCAACAAGAACAGGATACCCAGAAACCAACACCCACGCAATGCAAAGGCTTTAACCGTTGACCTCAAAGGATCAAAACGACGACAGACAACCGCGCAACAAACACAAAACCGGAGGAGCAGTCTCGCCGCCTAGGATGTCCACAAATTGGCAATAAATGATATTCGTGTGTATGTATGGTATGTATTGCCTGATATCCGAATAAGCATATGTCGTTGCAACAATAACAACAACACGTTATCGAAGAACAAACAACGGCAACAATCAGTAAAAACTCGAGCCGGCTTTTTAAACTGTGTGCCGTGCGTGTGTGTGCATGCGTGAAAATGGATATCTGAGAGACGCCAACTCATTTTACTCTCTTCCACTCTCTCGCGGAATCACTCCCACTCAATAGCGTTACTCTGACGACTCAACCTCTCAGTCGTCTCTCTCTCACGCCAACTGCTCTTTGGCTGTGCCTGCGTCTTCGCCGCTGCTCGTTCTGGTGTTCGTGTGACAACAAATCTCACATTTTGCTTCGTGACTAGTGTGTGTGTGTGTGTGTTTGGAGTACCGTTTTCTGGATCATTTCTATACCGAGGCTTGGCATGGCCGCTCGTGGAGAGATCAAGAATATCAGGGAGAGCCAGCAACAGCACCAGAATCAACAGTAAATATAAGGCTCAAAAGTATTTAAAAACGAAAAACCTAGAAAGAACTAAGTGGAAAAAGTGCAACTCTTATACAACAACAAAACAAAGCCAAAGCCAAAGTTTCAGGATCTATACAAATAACATAACAAAAAAGGAAGAAGTTAAGGCTCCACAACGTAGAAGTGGAAAAAAACCATCTAAGAATAAGCACATACCACAATCTCTCTCCTTTACGTAATTATTCAACCATCCACCAACACCACCACACCCCACAAAAAGGAAGAAGAGAAACCACAAAAGAACCAACACACCCAACACCCAACCACAGAGTGGGTGGCAAAGGGGGGAATATCTATATTCGATTAAATAAATCACACAACACACACCAAACAACAAAAAAAAATAAACAAAACGACGAACAACCTGTTGCTGGCAACAATGACAACCCTCGAGGAGCATATCGTCTTAACTCCCGTAGATGCGGTGGAGTCGTCTCACGTGTCGCTGTGCGACGATGTTACCAATCTATCGGTCCTCGACACGGACACGGATGTGAGCAACACGAGCAGCAGCTCGAGCAGTTCCAGCAGCTCGAGCAGCTCTAGCTCCAGCACGGACACGGACACCGGCAAGGGCAGTAGCACCGTGGGCAGCTTAGATGTGACGAGCGTGAGCTCGTCCAGCATTGGGTCGGCCGCTGGTTCGATTGCATCGCCGGCCCCATCAACGGCTAATTCGAATACATCGTCGGGACTGGGCCTGGGCATGGGCCTGGTGGTGGACATAGATAGCACGGCGAGCAGTCAGGAGCTGAGCAGCCATGGCGTCAACGAGCTAGACTCGCTGGAGGACTCGTGCGGTGGCATGCTTAAGGATGGGGATAAGCTCTGCAAGTTGTGCAGGTGAGTCGATTTCTAGATCTTCATTTACATACATATGTCATGTACATGTCTCTCTAATATTTGATAGCACACGCCTGGTTATGCCCCGCATCTTGACCTGTCTGCATGTCTTTTGCGAGGATTGTCTGCAGGCCCTGGTGGCCACGGATTCGGTGTCGGCCAGTTCGCCCAATAGTTGTTCCTCATCCTCCTTCGATGGCAGCGAGAATCAGCATTCGCATCGTTTGCCCTCGCTGTTGGAGTGTCCCGTTTGCAAGGATGTCACCCGACTGGGTCCTAAGGGGGTGAAGGGTCTCACATGCGATTACATTGTGACCAATATACTTGATCTATCGAACCTCGAATCGGAGCAGATACCCTGCACCTCGTGCAAAAGCAAGGAGGAGGCCATGTCCCGATGCAATGATTGTGCAAACTTTTTGTGCAACGGCTGCGACAATGCCCACAAGTATATGCGATGCTTCGAGAACCATCAGGTGGTGCGCATCGAGGATTTACAGAAGAATGTCCAGGACAAGCTGTTCATCCACAAGCCCGTGTGCTGTGGCCAGCATGTAAGCGAGAATCTCAAATACTATTGCTTCACCTGCCAAGTGCCCACCTGCAATGATTGTCTGCTGGGCGATCACAAGGGCAGCGACCATCACTATGAAACGGCCGTCGTTGCTGAGCAGGCAGTGCGCGCCGATCTGGAGGACATCATTAGCGATACTCTAAAGAAAGCCGACTATTGCAATGACGCCACCGGGAATCTAAGCAGCGCTCTCACCGAACTACAAGCCCAAAACGACTTGGTCCATCAGCAGATCGAGGAGGGCTACAAGCTGTACAAGCGTATTCTCGAGAAGATCAGAGACGATATGATCAATGAACTGGGTCGCCTGCACTCGGATCGTGAGCTCAAAATAATGGATCTAATGCAAAGTCTAGAGAACAACTCCGGGCGATTGCAGCAGGCGGCGCAGTTTGGCCAGCGGGCCCTTGACAAGGCCAATGCAGTGGAGTTTCTGCTGCTCAAGCCCCTCGTCACATCCCAGTGCAAGAAACTGATGGAGCAGACCCCTAAATGTGACATCAACTACCAGCTACAGTTTGAGACAAAGCCGGAGAGATTCGAGCAGTTTGCCCGAAATATGTTTGGTAAATTTGCCACCGAATCCAGCTGCAGTCCCGTGGATACACCCAAGCCATTGTCACCGGTTCCGTCGTCACACCAGCATCAGCAGCAGCAGCATCAGCAGTTGCAGCAGTCGCAGTTGCCATTGCAATCACTGCATCATTCGTCGCCACTGATTGTGGGTCATGGCCATGCCCAAGGTGGGAGCTCATCGACGCGCGGCAGCTCCTCGGTGCAAGGACGCCTCAGCTCGGCCGTGTTTAGTCCAAATTCGTTGCCATCCTCATTGCAAAGCTCGTTCGATGGGGATAACTCGGCCATGACTAGCTTCTCGTTGATGAGCACTTTGCCACCGGACTCGCCGTCACAGCTGCAGCAGCCGACACCGTTGCCGCAGTTACCACAAATGCCGCAGATGCCACAGATGCCCGTCTTGCCCGTGATGCCTCAGCAGCAACAGCAACAGCAACAGGCACAGCAGCAGCAGACACAACAGCAGGTGCAGGTGCAGCAGCAGCAGCAGCAACAGCAGCTTCAGCAGAAGCAACACCAACACCAACAACAGCAGGCGCAACAACACCAGCACCAACAGCAGCAGCAGCAACACCAACAGCAGCAGCAACAACAACAAGTAGTACTCCATCAGCCGCAGGCACAGCAGCAGCCGCCTATGCCACCGCAGATTGCCCAACTTGTGACACCCCAGGGCATTGTTCAAGTGCAGCAGCAGCAGCAGGCTCCTCATGTAAATCTGAATGCCGGACCCGGACCAAACATGGCCGCACTCAATGGCATAGCCGGAGGCGGCGGCGGAGGTCCACCCTCGTCCTTCAGCATGCTGGAGTACAATATCTCAAGGCTGGCCAGTCTCACCGACACAATGTCAGATTCCCTAACCGAGGCATTGGCCGTGGGCGGTGCCACCGCCGGACCGAATGTGTCTCAGGTAACCGCTGGCTCAGCTGTATCCGGCGGCCCTGGAGCTCCCCACCATCAACAGCAGCAGCAACAACAACAACAGCAACAACAACAGCAACAACAACAACAGCAGCAGCAGCAGCAGGCGGTTATGCCCGCCTCGGCGGTGACGCCCAGTCAACCAATCACTTTGGCGGACATTCTTTCCGGCGATCAGCGGGCGCTCAACAATCTTCAGGCCCTGGCCAAATTGGGACTCAATAATAATGGTGAGTGGAGTCGAATTTACCATTTTTACACTGTACCTGTATTAATAGTTTTCTAAACCATTGCAAAGTCTTGAAACAAAAAAATCATAATTGATCCATAGTTGTAAGTTCTCTTAAAGTTAATTTTATATGATTTCCGTCTGTAAAAAATAGGAGTGAATATATCTTAGGATATTACCCACCTCCCAGTTCCTGGCGTTGCTGCTGTTGCTGTTTCATGGCAGGCAGTTTTCTTAATTTCATAGCAGACGACAAGTTTGATGTTTTATACCGAGCATTATAATATTAGAATGAAAGATTTTCGTTTCCAGACCTTGCAATGGTGTCCTTCCTTTTATTTCTTGTAATGCCTTCAGTTCTTATGCTTTTGAGTTTATTTTTCTTTCCTTTCCTTCCAAAAACACCACACATATACACAACACACAACAAACACCCCAACTTCTACCACTGTCCAACTCCAACCCACACACACACACACACCAACACACCAACACACCAACACACAACCATTGCGACACTGCACACAGATGATCTGTTGTCGAGCGAAAGCTCATCGGGAATTGATTTTTTATCAGATTTCTGCCTGCCAGCTGCCACCTCGCCCAATCTCCAGGCCCTCAATCCGATTGTCGGCGGCGTCGAGGATATTGGCCTCAACAATTTCCATGCCGTTGCCCCGCCCGGCACCACCAGTGTGGTGACCGGCCGCAATAAGGCCACACCCATGCAGATCAGATGCAAATTCGGTTCACTGGGCACGGCCAAGGGACAGTTTAATTCTCCGCATGGCTTTTGCCTGGGCGTTGACGAGGAGATCATTGTTGCCGATACAAACAATCATCGGATCGAGGTCTTTGACAAAATGGGTGCCCTTAAATTCCAATTTGGGGTCGCTGGCAAGGAGGAGGGACAACTCTGGTATCCCCGAAAAGTGGCGGTCATGCATAATAATGGAAAATTTGTGGTCTGCGATCGCGGTAATGAGCGCTCACGCATGCAGATCTTTTCAAAATGTGGACATTTTATGAGAAAAATAGCCATCAGGTAAGGGCCTACACATATTTCTTTATAGTATTTGTGTAAAATACATAATTAATATGTGTTAATCCCTAACAGATATATTGATATTGTGGCCGGACTGGCTGTCACAGCCAAGGGTCACATTGTGGCCGTCGATAGTGTGTCGCCCACCGTTTTTGTAATATCTGAGGAGGGGGAGCTGGTGCGCTGGTTCGATTGCAGTGACTATATGCGAGAACCCTCGGATATTGCCATAAGAGGTGAGATTCCATATTTCTTTTATTTCCAAAATATTATAATCAGATGTAACTCTTTGTTTTCTAGACAACGATTTCTACGTTTGCGATTTCAAGGGCCATTGTGTGGCCGTTTTCCAGGACGATGGCACATTCCTCTACCGCATTGGCAACGAGAAGGTCACCTGCTTCCCCAATGGCATTGATATATCGAATGCTGGTGATGTACTCATTGGTGATTCACATGGAAATCGCTTCCATGTGGCCTGCTATTCGCGCGAGGGCGCCCTCCAATCGGAGTTTGAGTGTCCCCATGTCAAGGTTCGTTGTGTGCCCACCTACACTTACAATCACAATTCAGACCAAACTAAACGAGAGTCTACATCGCACATCTGAACTCTCAAAAGATACTCACTTGTAATTTACATGTAAGCTTTTTTATTTTCCTCACTATCATTTCATTTTTTTGAGCCAGCTTCAATTTAGGTATGCATTTCGTAAACTTTTTTGTGTACTCAATTCGTTTCATATACTTTCATGTTGCCAAACAATTATACCATGCTAGTACCATCAAATACTTATCAAACACGCAACATATTCCCGTATCACTCCAGGCTACTTTGAGCAATTATATCAACGAATATTTCAGTATGTAAGGTAGAAGTAGTGGTAATGGTAGTACATATTATATTCTTATTAGGTGCTTTGGTATTCGTTGAAATAGTGCCACATAAATTATAATTTGTTCATTGAACTTATGGCATACTAGTAACTCGCGCTCGTTTATCAGTTAGTTGAAATGATTATCAAGTGGGACGGTGATTAATATGAAAATTATTCACAGGTTTCACGATGCTGCGGCCTGAAGATCACATCCGAGGGATATGTGGTCACTCTGGCCAAGAACAATCACCACGTTCTCGTGCTGAATACGCTCTATGTTCACTGATTGCAAATTAAAGCCCGCAACAATCGTCCGTCAGTCGACTTGATCAAATACAATTATAAATACTCTTCAGGAAAGATATACGGCTGTCGTCGTCACCTGATGCCCGGCCATACCCACAATGCTATCTGTCATATATTGGCCAGAAAGCAACAGAAGTACGAAAACAGGATGAACAACGCCAGCGCCAGCGCCAATGCCATCGCCAATGCCAATGTCAATGCTAACACCAACACAAGCGGCGGCCAAAACAGTCAGCAACATCAACAGCAGCAGCAGCAGCAGCCGCCGCCACCACCGCCACCGCAGCCCCCGCCGCCGCTGCAGCCGCATTCGGTTATGGACCATCTACCAAATAGTCGCAATCCAATCGAAACCAACAGCTACATCTTCAACCACAACTACAAAAGCATCAATTGCGACAAAAATAACGTCAATGTCACTAGCAATGTCAGCACCAACACTAACAATTGCCAACAATAAGGTGTATATAATCGATAATACAAATATATATATACACAGTATATATGTTCTAGTTGGAGAAATACAAGGACGTAAAAAAACAACACAATCTCGAAAACCAAAAAATCCTTTTAAATAATAGTAAAACAACAAAAAAGCGTGCAACAACGGCTAAAAATAACAAAATGAAAATGATACAACAAATACTATTTTTGATCTCTAATTAACAAAAAACAATTAGCGCTACTATTAAGATATAAAAACAAAAACAAAAACCATCAAACAAATCTAACAAACGAAAAACCAACAACAAATATTTTACTTAGTCTAAACACAAAAACAAAAAAGAACGATAAACTAAAACAACAAAAAGGAAGATCCGATATTTCAAAATGTTTTTTAAAAACTTTTTTTAATCTGTTTTTCATTATTATACTTTTTGTCCTAAGATTTTGTTCTTGTTGAAATTGTCACATAATACACTATCACACACATACACACGCACACACACGCGCACACAAACACACATACAAAGACACACACACCCACACACCCAACACCACACGTGTAAACAAACACCTACTATACATGTTACTTATTATCTATATAGACATATATATTGTTATATCGACCGATTAGCTTTTTTGTGCATATACCCTTCCAGAATCTTTTTCTATAAACCAAACGAAACAAAACACGCATATATACAATACATATATGTGTATATATATATACCTAAAACTATACATATATATATATATGTATATATAAAGTTCTACACCTATGTAGATCTAGCAAAATGTGCAACTTTTTGTGCACATCTTTTTTTTGCTAACAAGTAAAATTAAACGAAAAAGAGAGAGAGACGAGAAGAGAAGAGAAGTGTAGAAAAAGGATTCAAACATTTGTTGAGGGCGCCATCAAAGGACGCGTACAGGCAATAATTATAGAGGATGGATGGTAGGATGGAGTGGAGAAGATGAAATCTAAGTAGTTTTATTTTGTGTTTCGTGTAAAACAAACTGAAACCAAACTATTAAAAAAACAAAACAAAACCACAAGAAATTTAAACAAAACAAATTGAAATTGTTTAGGTTTTTCCTTACGCTGCTTATATAAGGTGATATCTATTTATATATAAATATATATATGAATACATGGAAAAAAAACTACAAAACTATATATATGCATATATATATATATATCTTAAACATATATGTGAAATCCTATGACTATATGACTTTGCCATATATATACAAAAAACCAGAAGAGAGAGAAAGCGAACGAGAGAGAGTGGGCGGGAGAAGAAGTTAGCGATAAATAGAGAAAACACACACGGTACACCACAAGCAGAGGCAAATACCATGAATGGGGGGGTTGAATGTGTCGGGGCAATATACATTTATCTATTGAAACACGTAAAACTAACTAAATAGCAGGACCGGGCTCAGGCAGGCACTCGCCCTGAACCCATGAATAAACCCACACATTCTCGATAGGTTCTTGACGCTTATGCGTTCTGTCACTACAAAAGTAAACAAACTCAACATACAAATTAATCTGTAAGCTAACAAACCAAACAAAAAAAAAACCACACGACACAGTGCGAATCCGCGCTTATGGCCAACAACTATAACATCAATTGCAATATAAAATCGAAACAGAAACAATACAAACAACAGACAAAACAGAATGTGAAAAGCGTGAAAAAAACCTACAAAGAAAACAAAACTTATTTGTTAAGTTCTTATATAAATTGTTAACAAAAAAAAAAACAAAAAACGATATTCCTTTTGCTTATATACAACAAACAAAAAACCATATATACAACTCATGTGAATGGTATCCACAGGTACACCACACCATACCACACACACACACACACACACACAAAAACACAAACTGAACCATATATACATATACATCTAGAGATCTATAGACCTAGAGATCTAGGGAAACATTTACGATGATATACTATGTATGGATACATGCAACATTTCTTTCCCGTTGTAATACAATATAAGGCTGGTTTACTCCCAAGACATTATTATTTTACAAAAAAAAAATTAAATTTAAAACTATAAAAACAAAAGAAAAAATAGCACAGATATATATCTACCATATATCGTAAGTTTTATGTTATGATTTATTAATTTTGCGTTCTCTTATACGTATAAGTAAAATAGTTGTGAACTCTATTTGTGTTTTTTAGTTTTGTGTAACATTTTTATTACTAAAGCGTTAAAGCGTTGAAGCGAAACAAGAAATGCAATTCAAAATGCAATTTATTTCGATGGAAGTTGAGCGAGAAAGCAAAGCGAAGCAAGCAACTTATTTTTTATAGGCTGTAACCACATTTATTATATACACACCACCATCCCCAAAAATCACAAAAAAATCCACTCACTCAACAAAAAAAAAAAACAACAAAAAACATCAAAAAAACTTTTACATATACATACAAACAACGAAACGAATCTATTTTTATTTTAAACACTTGTTCGTTTTGTCTTAATGTGGCTTTTATTCCGCGATTCCTTTTCGGAGTTGTAAACAGCAAAAAAAACCTTTCATTTTAATTGAAATTCCCACGAGAGTGGGAACAAATGTTTTTAAATCTTGTCATTTTTTTAATTCCTAAACTATAGTTTTAATCTGTATACAAACACACACATATACCGTAAACTATATAAATATTTTAAATGTTAAGTTGTTTTAAAAAACGAATACATTAATTATTTTAATAACGTATCATACGTACATAATTTTAAACGATTTGTGTTTTTAGTTTTTCTGTTGTTACGTGTGAGGCTACACATATAATTTTATACTTAATCAATAACTAGACGAACAATTTGTGAAACTATTCTTTTTATGTTAATCATTGAAATTATAAAACAATATCAAAGAAGCTGTTGATGGATAGATAAAGACCCGGGTCTAAAGAGAGAGAAAGGGAGGGAGAGAAATCGTAGGAGGGAGGTTTAAAAAGAAATGCAATTTTTTGTGAAACAATTTGGCTGTTGAAACTCTAATTTTTAATTTAAATATTTTTATGATTTTTCGTTTATTACATTAAGAACAAAATGTTATATAAACCAAGTACAATACAAACATAAAGTCGTTTTGTTGTTGTCATTTGAATTTAATTCTTCCTCTAATTATTCACTTGTTCCCCACCCGAACTCCCCATTTGTTTCCCCTTTCCTGTTGTATTCTCTAACTTGTATATCTGCAATTAACTTTAATTGCAAAGTATTAAGACGAAACGTTTTTCGGAAACACTCAAATGCAATGCAAATTATATACCAAAATTGTTGTTTTCTTTGCCGTTCTTAATTTTGATTTTATTTAATACTAATTTTATTCAACAAAGGAAAACTCAAAAACTGTTATACAAAAACCAATTTACATTTGTTTCCTGTTTTTATGAAAAGCCTTCAAATGAAATTGTAATTCCACACGCTTTTATTTTATAAAACATCATAACCACAAAAATATCTATTTCTCAAGTTTGTTTTTAGTTTTATTTTCTCTCTTTGTTGAGAAACAAAACAGCACAGAAAGGATAATATCAAGCATTGTTTTAATGGAAATGTTACATTTTACAGTTGAAGTTGACAACAACAACAGTTATTACTGAATTTTTAAGCGATGCTTATTTTTTATAATTTTTCCATACCAAACAAAAACATAAAACCAACCTACAAATTTATTTCCTATGGCATAACAATTTGTGTGTAAAAATAAACAAAAATGTGCTTATGTTTAAATCAAATTTACAATTTAGTTGAGATTTTGCAACTTGACGACGGGGGAACCATTTATACCTATTATGTGTAAACTAAACTATAGAATTTCTAGCGAAAATATATTTATATTTGTAGATCTTGTTCTACGTGAAGAGGGGAGGGGTATTTGGTGTAGGCGGGTGACGTGTGATGGAGACGTAGGTGTGTGAGAACTAGTCAAAGTTTTTGTGGTGGGTTTTGGTAAGGGGACGTAGACGACGCAATCGAAAACGAATTTTAAACCAAACGAAGCTCTTGTAACATAACGAAAGCCTAACGAAACACTTTAACGTATTGAAAAACTTACTGATGCTTTGTAACGTAAAGTAAAACGATAACCATTATCGTTTCGGAAATACATTGCGTACTACATCACGGTAGAAGTCAAGTTAAATTAATGCAATCCGTAAACAATTATAAAATATGCCAAGATAAACTGCAGGAGAGGTTATCCATCTACCCTTCCCACACCATCCAAACCGAACACGTGACCCCTGGAAAAACACACGTACCACTCCTCAATCGCTTTTTTGCCTCTAGGTGCCCTACAACTCTAAACTTATTGAAGGACGGGTGAATAAATAAAGAAATGGGGCAAAGGAAAATGAGATATACTATGAAGAGATATTTTTTATTTGCTTTCTGTGTATATTCTGACAAAATGAAAGCTTTACACCTAAACTTTTTACATCTTCCTTATCTACATACAATATACTGTCTACATATGCATACGTTAAATCTTCTGTTTCGTATTCCTTTTACTTTATCGTTTTTATTTTTCAATTTTACTTTGATGTACTCCAAAAGAAACTGCAAAAAAATTTGTCTAAGCTTATTAGAAAATATTCAAATTTAGTCTTAATCCGTAACAGACACACACACATGTTTCTCAAAACACTTGATATACAATATAGCTATATTAATTCATACCTATTAAAATATAATTAAAAGTATGGAGTCAGTAATATGGCAAAGAAAGGGAAATGAAACCTTTTATAAAGATGCTGCCAAAGATTTTTTATACAATCGAAAAGAAATTGTTTCGAGAAAACCAATTAAGAATTATTACCGTGTAAATTATTAACTATTGTCACCTCCATTATTATGATTATGTTAATTGTTATTATTATGATTATTACCATTATTATTGTGAAGCGTATTACTATTGTTTTCTTTTTTTGTGTTTTTGTATAAGGTCGAAAATAAATGGAAAAGGATAAGGAATGAAAGTCGAAAGCAAAAAACACGCCAAAAAAAACGAGAAAAACTTTTTGAGAATTTTGCTCAGTAGAATTGCAAGTGACAAAGAAATTATACCAATTGATACCAGCGCTAATGCTAGAACTTACTAAAACTCTAACTAACGATTAACGATCAATGATAAACGATTATTGATTCGAGTAACGAAGTACGATTAACGATAAATCGTGTGGGGGGAGGGGGGAAGAATTTCTTACAGAACTTGTTAAATAATTTGTTCCTCGATGCGACGCTTACGAAATGCAAAACAATGTTCTTGTTGGGAAGAGGAGAGTGCAGAGTGCAGATATAGGACATATAACACTATACATATACGAGATATACATATTGAATGTGAATATATATTTAGAGGGAGTTACTCTTGGATGGAGGCCCTTTGCTTCGATTGGGGTATCTCTCTTTGGGCTCAGGCAATCAGTCAGTCAAGGGTTTAGTTAGCTACTAACACATACACTTACACACACAGACATACACCATCAAAGGCCTCTACCAACACCCCACCATAACCCACCACCCCAAAAACAAGCCCTTTTTCTCAATTTTGTTTCCCCGCTCCCATTAAAGCCTTGTCTTGTATCATATTTGCATTTAGTTAAATTTTTAAACAAAAGAATACAACAAAAAAAAAACGCTTTATACATCAAATTATTTTAATATCAATGTATAAAAAAACCATACATCTAAATATATATATATATATATATACATATATATAAATATACAAGCAGATATATACAAAAAAAAAACAACAAATATATATTATGTATTTTAATTTATTTAAATGAAATGAAAGAAACCAAACAACATTTTTAAATGTATTAGCCATGAAAGGAAGCGTTGAAGCTCCAACTCTACTCTAAAAAAAAGCAAGAAAAAAAATACAAAAAAAGAAAAAGGAGTAACAAGTAACGAAACTTATTTGGAGACAGTCCCCCACTAAAAAGGTGTCTGAATAATTAAGAAATCGGAAAACAAAACAAACAAATTTACTAAATCGATATATACACATGGCATTAGCGTACATTTACTTATATACATGCATACATATACTTACATATATGTAAAACAATAATTGATAGAAACCAACAACAAAAAGAAAAACAAAAATGCAGAAACAAGAAACAAGAAAAACCAATAGAAATACAATCTAGTGTACGTCAATTTTTTGATGATATTTTTCGCCTTATTATAGACAAAAAAAAACAACAAAAACAAATTAAAACAACAGACGGAAAACCAGATTTGAAGTAAAACTAGTTTAGATCAAAAAGTTGAACAAATTGGAAAACGAACAGAATGAACACAGTTTCAAGAATGATAAGTTAGGATGCATTTTGGGACTAAGTATTTGCAGGCAGGTGGATAGGAAAGGACAGGAAGGAGACATTTTGATAAAGGGATGATAAAAAAAAACCATTTAACGACAAGCAATCAATTACTGAACAATGCTAAAGAATATATATTGTATACTTAGATCATTAATTACACATTAAGCGGTGCAAGCTGAAACAAAACAAAATAATAGGAAAAAATATGTAATCAAAAACAAGTTTACAGTACACACACCCGATAAAACAACAAACATTATCAAAACTCAAAGCAAGCAAATCAATTAAAAAATTAAACAAAACAACAACTACACTAAGGCCAGAACCCCAAGGAAGGAAACTGAACATGAAATTAGGCTAAACAACAAGAACATTTTAATATCGAAACACCGAAAGTGAGCAAAACCATTTGTCAAGTTAAAATTCGAAGAAAGGAAAAATACAAAAACACTAAGTAATAGAGCAAATAATGAACTAACGAAATTCAAATAATAACGAAAATATGTATGTATCTTCAAAGTTCAGTTCCCTTAATGAACAAAAGTATGAAATCAGCAATATACTCGTATGATTTGCCTTCAATGATAAATTAATAAAGTAAAGAAGTTCCTCAGGTCAACACCACATAGAAATATTCAATTTAAATAAATGAAAAATAATGTGTGTATTAAGTTCTTAATTTTAATTTGCCTTATTTTAACAATTTTTGTGTAAAAGTTTTAATCACGAAATGAAAAAAAAAGATTTGAAATGAAAGAATATTACTTATGTTGAGAGTTGTGTTCAGCTTTTGTGAATTTTTGTGTGTATGTATGATCAAATATGATATTTATTTAGATGTATAGGTAAATCAATATAGGGAAACCAGGGATTAAAATGTAGTAATTAAAAAACTTACAAATGTATCCCAATTTGTTCGACTACTTTGTATATTCTATGTTCTCTTTTTATGCTTTGATGAAATATACAAGTATGAAGCAATTTTTGTTTGAAATAATCACACATGATTTTTTAAATGTATTTTCGATTTTATTTAAATTCTACTCCATTCATTCAGGTTTAATTTAGTCCAAGTTGCATCGTTCGCAAGAGTTTCTATTCATTGTATGCACTTAAAAAATTTACCAATAAAAATACGCTTCAATCAACGCTTTTAGCTTGAGACCCAATCACCGCCCTAAAGTAAAGTAAAACATAAGATTGAAACCAAAATTGAGAGATAAACTTAAAAACTCCCTCGGAAGAGTTTTTGCATTAAAAATTTGCGTACATATCAGTGAAAATTATTTACACTTACCAAAAAAAAACGAATCAAAACAAAACCGAATTGAATGAAATCTTTTTTTGTTGAAACAGTGTTTACACTCTGTTAATATACATACATACATACATATGTAGTACTTATACACCATATAGTCTTTGGTTTTCTAAAATTCTTTTACATTTATGTATGGTTTTTTTCTTCGATTGGTTGATTGATTGATTGTTGCTCACTTTTTCGTTTTGTCAGTGTGCGTGTGCTTGTGCAGGATTTTTTTGACATACATACATATATATATATGTATGTATATATAAGTATATATGTGTTATAGAGGAAACCATACAGTAAACTAATAACTATAGTGCCATGATTCATGATAGAAAACAAAATAGATGAACTCCCGCAACAAAAACACGGGGGAACAATTTAGTGTCCTTTTTTGACAAACCAACAACAAATTGAATAAAACAAAAAGAAACCAAATATACTTATAGATAAAGTACAGACATACAATATATACATATTTACTAGAATATAGCAATGCAAGGATCAGAAGTAGTAACAAAATATAGAAACAAAAATTTGCAATACAAAGTAAAAGAAAGCAAACAAAACAAAACTAAACACAAATAGAATACAAGTTTTTTCGTGCTTAGGCCAGATCGATCGATCGACGGGTATATACATACATAAATACATATATGCTATATGTAACGGGAGACGACAAAAGCATATGAAAACAGAAGCAATAAGAAAGCTTTTATTTTTCTAGAATTTTCATACAAGCAGAAAACGAAAATAAACAGAAACTAAAGCAACAAACAAAACAAAACAAAAATGAGACACTTCCTAATTTCTCTCAGTGTATTACCAAAAGCTAAAGCAGAAAACATAAAAAATAACAAAGTACGTGCAAGTACGACTACATACAACTAGTAGCATATACAAACCTATATACATACATTCATACTATGAAAGATACAAACGTGTATAAAGACACACACACATATATTATGATATGCAAGAAATGTCTAAAACTATAGAGCAATAATTATATAGCAAGGATCCGCAAACAAACCATTATAAAAGAAATAAAACAAACCCAAAAACAATGTTTTTGGGGCTTGTTCAGCAAATCCAGAAAAAAACCAAATATAGAATCTTTTTATGTGTAAAACAAGAGCGTAGAAAATATTATTAAAAATAAAACAAAATTTACACAACCAACAACCAAAAAAAAAAAACAATTTATGCATATAAATCGATAAAAGTTAAAACAATTTTAAAAAATAATAATAAATATTTAATTTAAGATTTGACCAAAAACAAAAACAAATAGAAAACGTAAAGAATTGTGCGCGCCTTGGCAAATTTTTATATTTTAGTATGTATAATGGATACTAAAGTGGATATATGTATGTATGTAAGTGGGATAAACACTGAAACAGAAACAGACAAAGAAGCAAAAATGTTTGGCCATGCGAATGTCAAAGATCTGAAACGCCAACCGCTAAACAATTTGTCAAGTAACTAAAGCTACGACTTTTTTAATTGAGCGTACAAGAAACACGTAAATACACAAACACATACAAATATCGAAGGACATGGCAGGAGTACTCCTGTTTCGAGCATTTTCACATTATTCATAGACTACTACATAGAGGAAAGAGAAGAAAATAATCAACATTTCAAACACAAGAAGATACCGGACAGCGAGAGAGAGAGAAGGAAAAACCGAGCAGATCAGAGATAAACCGAATAAGATAAATGAACAAATTCCCTGTGTTGTCAAAAGGCTTTAAATAAAAATAGGATACCCAAAAGAATACGATTTGTAATTTAGCATAAAACAACAAGAGAAAAAAAAAACAGCAGATGTATTTTATAGACCGCAAATTACAGTTTTTGTGGTATCGCATCACGTCGGATGGGGCAGGAAAAAAAAACACAGTCAACCAAGACAGCAACAATATTTTTGGGCACCAAATATACAGTCAACTAATTGTATTACATTATGATAAATATACATAATATAAATACTATATTAATGAAATGTGTGGTTATAATGGATGAGATTTACATATAGTGTGTACGTGTGCGCAGGAGCGAAGGTTGCCAGAACAAAACCGATAACAAAACCAAACAAACATATTACAATTAGAGTGTTTTATGAATTATATACACCATATATACATAATATATATATACAGAAATACATATACATGTGTACTTTAGCCTAAACGATAAGATGTTGAATGAATTTTATGTGAGTTATTTTTGATGTTGTATAGTTAAAGAGAAAAACTCAAAAACAAAAACAAAAAACAATTAACACACCAAAACAATCTCCCCGAAGCAAAAACAAAGAAAAAGAACAAATTGTTGGGCATTTTAATGAAACAAAACAAAAAAGAAGAAAATTCAAAGTGCAATACAATAACAAAAAATCAATTAATAAAAGAATGGCACAAAAGACATTTTTTCGAATGTTACATACATATACATACATATACCGATATACATATACATATATGTATACAGCTGTGAAAAAAATAATAGCACCACCACCACAAGCAATTTTCAAATAGTTGCCCAACTCACATTTTTAACTTTAAGGAAACTTTAAGCACATTTTTAGAAAGGGAAGACTCTTACAAATCTGGGAACAACAAAAAAAATCACCTTTTTTGTAAGGCTTTTAAGTTATTTAAGGAACTTTAGTGAAACTCGTAAAATTAGGCGAAAAAAATAATAGCACCACTTTTGAAAAATGGATTTAAAATTTAAAAAATGACCAACAACTAACGAATTTCTTAGTTTTCACTTTTGAACTATTAATTCTAAATCTATATTTATCATTCAAGATTTAGTTCAGTGTCCTATTTTGGCAACATCAGCTGCGCAGCGTCTTGGCATGGAATCGACTAAGTCCAGGCATAGCTTTTGGGGAGCTTTGGACCAGGACTCTTAAATTTGTTCTCAAAGGGATCCGACAGTGGTTGGTTTGGAATCAGCAACTTCCTTCTGGACGTCGGACCACAGATTTTCGATGGGTTTTATGTCAGGCGACTATGCAGGCCACTTTAACACGTTCAGTGTTGGCCCCGAACCATTCCTTTACTTTCATGCTGGGGCTATTTTCCGTTTGAAAGACCCATACGAGTGGAATTTCGTATTCTGCAAAGGGTAGCATTACTGTCTCCATGAAATTCAAGGACACGTGCTGATCCATGATGGTTTATAGTCAATGTATTGGCCCTACTTCATAGTAAGAGAAGCAGGCCCGTACCATTAAATTCAACCTTTTAATTTTAATGGTTTCCTTTGGTGTACTGGTGTTCCTTGAACGTCTTAAGTATGATCGAGATCCCTTTTCAGTAAATAAAACACTTTTTACTCATCTGACATTAAAATTTATGCTCCATTATAGGGATGTCCAATTGGCATGCTCCCTTGCAAACATCATTTGCTTAGTAATTTGTCTGGCGTTTAAAAGTGCGATTTTTTTTTGGGCATCAGGCTTTTAGGCTATGTTGTCTAAGATATTTCCAAACTTTTTACCCCGTCGCTTTTATTTTAACCTTTTTTTTTAAGCTCGATAGCAGGCTTGAAGGGAACCTTCTTGCTCTCGCGAATCAGCCTTTTGACCCTAAAAGGGGTCATAGATCGTTTTCATCCACGTGTTTTACACTTTTCTTCATAGTTTAAGGCGTTTTTAATCATTTTTTTATAAACTTCCTACCAATTGACCAAATTTTCTGTAAGTTTTTAAGTCAAACATAAATTTTTTGCAAGGGTCGCGCTTTTTCGCATTTCAGAGCTTTCCACGTATTATTGTAATGATTATTATTTGCTTTTATGATAGAAACAATGAAATATTAGTTAAAACTAATAAATACGTGGTTAATACAAAATCAATTCCGCGAAATTACGGATATTCACTTAAAATAGTGCTAACGGTGCTATTATTTTTTTCGCCATATTCATGGTATTTTTTCTTAAAGTTACAAAAAAAAATATAAAGACAGAAATTTGAAGAAAGGAAACACTTTGTTTGTTAATGGGGAATACTTAACTATATGAAAAAACTAAAAATTTTAAAAAATCGCAACAGTAATTGCTTTTTTTTTGTCCAAGAACAAAATGTGTTGCAGTGGTGCTATTATTTTTTTCGCAACTGTATGTGTATACCAAAAACTAACATATAGTGAATGCATATACCATGTACATAAATATGTATGTATTTGTATATTCATATACATATGCATGTACATATATGTTTATGCCAACACCATCAACACTTAAATAATTTTTGAGTTAATTGTCTTTGAAAGAAACAAAAAAAACTAAAAAAAGCTGCCTCAAACGAGATTAACACAAAGAATATTTAATTAGAATTGGTCAAGAAGTAAGATATAGATGTATATAAATTTACTTGAACAAAAAGCAGTTTGACATACTACAAATAACACCAAAAATAATTGTTTATCAAAATTTACATACGATTTATTTTGTTTTTTTTGGGCAGCATTTAGTTAATAGCACAAGGGTTAAGGCGACACCAAAAATATACATACATATATAGAGAAAATCATCTTAAATATGTTCAAATGTATGTATGTATGTAAATGTTCCTGTAGAACCAAACTAACTGTTCTTCTATTTACATTTAACCCTTGTGTGTGTGTGTGGAACTTTTCGTTCATTCGATGCTTAGCTCAGATAGATGTGTTAGATTAAAACTTTATACATACATTAGAAATGATTCAAAATGAAAACAAAAAAAAACTATTTACATATAAATATGTGTAATAACTACAGAACTACAGAAACCAACTTATACCATTTTTGCTGACTGTACTCCTTAGGCTTTTTACACCTTTTACCATTTTACTCGAAAAGGCAGACTATTTAAATGAAGCGATAAGTAAACTTTTGCATGCCTCCACACCCCACTCAGCTCTTCGGCCTACATCCATGTATGTATGTATGTGTGTATTATGTTCGAAAAGTTCTTCAGGCGGCACCCTACTATATACGAGTATGCCTTGAACACAGACGAATCGAACCCAGGCGAGCCGAGAAACCGAAACTAGTTTCCACTTTTGCTGCCTTCCTCGAGAGTAGATCAGGTCAATTTTCTTGGTCTTTTTGTCCAATCCACTCCATTTATATTTATATGCTTAGACTTGAATAGGAGCAAGTTTTTGCAGCCCCCCAAAGGTTCCCACTCACTCCCCCTGTTCACCGCCTGTGATAGTGTTAAAATCAACAAATATTATTTGTTTTTGATCATTTTTGATTGATTTTTGGAAAATGTACTCATGCCTAATTTTATGTGTGTGCGTGTACAGATTTTTTTTTGCTTTTGACATGCTTTATATGTGGAAAATTTATTTATAAAAATATACCAAACAAATAGGGATATTATACAAATTTTAAAGATGTAATAAAAAAAAAAATATAAAAAATTTACTTATTGCGCAAAACGATAGGAGATAGCAAGAAACATATCTTTCTGTTGATTTAAATGAATTGCGAAATGATTAAAGATGCGCCACAATCCACAAATGTTAGAAACAAAGAAGGAAACAATTGGTTGAAGACCAAAATTAATTAGAATATTTTTCAACTCGCATGATTTTAAGGCGAAAACCGCAAAAAAAAAACGAATACACACACACGTGCATACAGTGAGCAAAACTTTTGAACCAATTATACAATAAAGAAAAAAATTAAGCACAAGTGACGAAAGAGAAAGAATAGCATTCTAAATGGTAACTGTACCTTTGAACCCAAAACTCAAACTCAAACTCAAATGGAAAGTTCTCTTTTACTTTTCCAGCAATCTTAATCGAATTTCAATCGATATCGATTATCCTCTAGTTTCCCTCATGGAGCCGCCTCAACCCAAAGTCCCCCCCATGTAGAGCTGACAATATTTTATTGAATATTGCGTATGTGAAAATTACTCGTATTTCAATTAAAGTTTAGCATTGAGCAATCCCCTAGAGAAATCCTAATTTTGTAATTTTTTTTGCAAAAATGGTTTCACTTAACAATTATATATCTACACACCATTTAACGGCGTAAAAGTCTCTACAGAAATTTGTTTTTATATGGCAAAACCCCTCGACCCCACAACAAAAGTAAAACGAACAATATTTTGGTCCGAATTTTTTCAGGCAGCAAAACAAAAACCATTGAGAAATGAATTGTATTATCAAGAAACGATGAAAATATATATATACATATAGAGTGCGTGTAATAACTAGAATCACATAATTCCATCCACTTTTGATATTTTAAGAAATGATAAAAACAAAAAACAAAAGAAAACGAATAAAAAACCTATTTATTAACTTAACGAACCATCTTAAGTGTTTAAATGTTGTCTTATAAATGTAATATTAAACTATATATACATATATATGTGAAAAATATATTATACACATAGTATGTACATGTATCTGCAATGTATGGGTATATGCATATACATATGTACATATACTTAAGAGGGGGGTCATTCCTACAAAACAAACACAATAAATACGAAATACGAAATAAAGGAAAAGATATAGATTCAGAACAGGAGCGCAGTGTAGGTGTTGGGAAAGAAATTTATAATAAATGATTTATTTCGTTGTGCTTTTTACACGAAAATGTTGAGAAATCGTTTTCAAAGGGTTCAATCGAGTTTTCTTATGCCTGGTACAAAAGTTTCTATACACGAGTAGAGCTGTGCTTTGGGGCAGGTCCAACCTCCTAGGCCTACTATTCTACTCCTCTCCACCAAAAAAAAAATAAAATAAAAGTAAACACAAAGCGAAAAGCGAAGTAAAAGCACACACAGACAGAAAGACAACACAAACACACATCTGAAGTATCGGGTATGGATGTAGAACTCTTCTCCCCAATCTGTCGATGCTTGAACACTCACAAGATATTTATATATACGTATATACATACTATATACATATACCATATATATAGTGGCACCATACAAAATATATAAGAATCTATCTTGTCTTATTGTACGAGTAGCAAACAGTTATTGATATTTACACATCATACAAAAAATTGATTTAAAAAAAACTATATACATACATAAATAAAATGTAAGAGTGCTTTAAATTATATTCAGAAATATATATACATATATACACTTACAATATATTTACGAGATAAACAAGAAGCCGAAATCAGTTAAGAACCTTTTTCTATAGAATGTTATGTCTTCCCTTTGAATCAATTACAAAACCCCAAAAGCAAAAACAAAAGCAAACTGAAAGAAACTATAGAAAAATGAGTAAAGCCGCTTTCTATACCAAATGACCAAAAAACATTGATTGGAGAACAATTTAAGTGAGAGAACAAATCAAATGCTTGAAACTGACAAAACAAAAATATTTGTAGTTAACTTTAAGCACTGCAGCAGAAAAAAAAAAAAAAAAAACAAAAAGACCCATTGACAAACTACAATAAGAACAGAAAGTTGCACTACAGAAAGTTCTCCTTTCGACCGACAGCTCCACACAGAAGAGAACATAGCAGAATAGTACACACAGAACAACCTGTTTCAGCCATCCAAAAATTTACCTAATGCTTCGAACTATGTAAACTAGTATCTAACTAAACACTAAACACTAAAAATACAATACAAAAAATACCTACGTATGTTTATGGACGGACCTTATGTATACTATTGTTTGCAGCGAATTCAACTCGACTCAAATCATGACCTATAGGCATTGAAAACTAAGACATTAAATATACTCGTACTACTATTGTTCCATCATCTGTTGATCGATTGATTTATGATCTATGATTTACTCAAGCGAAATTGGGTACAGCCATATCTGTACTACATACTTACATACATACATACATACATACAACATATATCTTTATAACTAATGACGTAAACAATTCCACAAATATATGATATATACATATGTAATATCCTTTTATGTGTAAAAACAAGAGTGGAAAACGGAGCAGAAAGGAAAAAAATTCGCAGACTACTCAGTGCAACAGATAAGACTAGAAATTGATTACCTGAACCTTGAGAACAAAAGCTTGAGTTTTCTTTTAATTTACACAAAGACAAAAACAAAATAAGAAACTAAAAGAAACAAGAACGAAGAAGGAAGCCTAAAATTATTATACATAACCAAGCACGTGCAATAAAAGAGGCAATTTAAATGAAAAATAAACACATCTGTTTTTTGCCTTGAAAAAGAAACCATAAATCCAAGCAACAAATTGAATCAGTCAACAGAAAGATATTTCTAGCCATGTATGTACATCCAAACATACAAACATACAAACAAAATGAGCACAAGAACTTCCATGTAAATGCATATACACATACATATATTTTTGTTATGGAGGGAATGCTGCAAGGATTGAGTGAAACCGAATGAGTTTCTAGACCTCATTTTGCCCGATATTCGATGATACCCCCACAATCTCAATCACATTTCTCCAGCGGCTTTTTATGGAACTAGGTCCTTCTAATTTCTTACCCTCCAATCTTCGTTAAATGGTTGTGAAATAATAAAACAAATAAACAACAATTTAGACCACTTCCACAAACATTATTTAGAGTCTCTTTCTCCCTGTGTAATGATCCATCAATCATTATCACATCTGTCGCAAACTCAATGCGAACTCAAGCCGTAAAATAATTGCTATTAAAAATTCCATTCGTGTGCCCTCCTTCAATGTTTTTTATATTGATCAACAATACACACAGCTAATCAAATTTTCATAAATAAGTACATACATTTATTAATATGTGCAAATACTAGTATATGACGACTACGATTATACATATATTTACAACCCAAACCGTAGCAACAGTAGCCGGAGAAAAATTGAATCGTAATTTTAAAAAAGTAAGATGCGGAAGGATGATGCAACTCGAGTCTGTCTTAGATCTTTGCTCATTGGGTTCTTAGTAAATAAGCGTAGCAGGCAGAAACAAATTGAAACAAAAAGTTTAACATAATATAAATAGCTGATTGTGTGTATTTACATATTAAAGTTTACAACAAGCAACAAAAAAAAAAACAACAACTAACTCGCTGAAAAAGCGCGACAGCGAGAAGTTATGTCCTGTAGAATTTTTGAAAGCGTTTTCGTATTTAAACCAAACCACAAACTATGGCCTAAACATACAATTAAAACAATATATACTATATAGATGTACATACATATGTACATATGTACACGTATGCCTACATATGAAACATATTAAAATGTATGTCTAAAACAAGCAACCAACAACAACAATTACAAGTGTCTGTATTTTTGTTTTCTAAAAACCATTGCAATCAGGTACTGAAATCAAAATTTATGTGAAGCATAATCTTAAAACAAATTGTGTCAGCGGGAAATAAAAATGAAAGAATGTTTGAAAATTAACCTATCAAACAAATCAAAACAAAAGTTGATTAATTGATAAAATGGAATGACGTTGGGGAGGGTAATTTTTTTGAGCGGTTTTTTCTGGAGGCAACGCAAAAAAAATTGGCCCTATCGATGGTCAATGGTGAATCCATTGATCCAATCCTTGAGAGAAAAACATATACACACACATACACTCACACAAATATATATATAGTATATGAAGGTGTATACACACACATATACATAAGGATATATATTCCAGTATAGCTGTAACTATTACGCTAAGTAGGTGCGAAACGAAATGCGGATATCAGTGTGGAAGTCGGTTAGGAATGAAAATGAGTAATCGAATGGAAATATATATATATATATATAAAAAAATTGTCCAGACGTTCAACGAAACCAAATGCAATATTTAATTATACAAAACAAGAAAAAACTAACATACATAAATATATACATACATTTTACAATTTATTTATAAACATATTATATGTATGTGCCCCATAATTTATCGCCTTCTACTGAATTGTTTGTTAAACATTTTTTGAGACATTTTCTTTACCAAAAATGAAGGAAACCAAAACCAAGCTCATACAGAAAAAAGTTACGCCAAAAGAAAAAACAACAAACCAACAAAAAAAACAATTTATATACATTTATCAAAGAATAAAAAATTAAAAAAAAAAATCGATATATACAACCAAAAAATAAAACATAACATTTAGTGATTAGTTTAAGCAAAGACCAAAATAATAAATAATTTTTCGAGAATAATAATAATGAAAAGGAAAGGAGATGGAGACGGAGACGGAGACGGAGACGACGAGAACATCAAACACTAAAACTAAAGTAAACTATACAACAACAAAATAGCCTTACCAATGACACCAACAAACAAAAACCAACAAACCACAAAATTTTAACAAATTTTGAATTAAACAATGAAAAATTTGATATATTATTTTGTAATTTCTTTTTCGTTGTTTTCAATGTTCAAATATGAGATGAATAGTAAAAAAAAATGAATATGAAAATGAAATCAGCAACGAGTTACGGGAATATTTTTACAAAAACCAAAACTAAACTAAAAAACAAAAAAATGCATAACGCTTCCGACAATAAGCTTTGGCCACACTAACCTTATAATATTACTGAAATGCCGGAGAAGAATTTAATGAAAAATGGAAAAGGATTGGGTAATGCAAGAATTTTCAGCGTTAACAATAACGGAATAACAGCAAATTGAAAGAGAAGAATAAATATTTGCCCAATTTAATCTATGTATGCATGTATGTACTTACAGATGTATAGATAGACACACATATTTAGTATATATGTATGCCTATGTATGTACTTATGTAGTAGCCTGGTTCTACTGTATATTTTTAAACGGAGTTGTATTGCAGAATCAGCAAAGCAAATGTATTTTCATGACACGCATTTGAAGCGAACATATCAAAGCCGATGAATACCGAAAAAAACGTTACGAAAATAATATAGAAGTTACCGAATTCGATGTTATCCGTAAAAACAATACCACAAAGACAATTGAACAAAAGAGTTGAATGTTTAGCTTTTAAAATCCTAATACGAAAGTAATTAAATATTTGGAAAATAGCAGGATATATGTACATGCATACAAGGAGTGTGTGTATAAAAATTGTGTCATTTGAAAGGTATGTATAAGCGGAAAACAGATATTCTTAATCTGTTTCATCATTTAAAATTGAAACAATATTTACAAGCGCATTTAGATCGCTGAATGTCAACAAAATATGCAATTAATGAAAAACACACAAAAAACACCAAACAAAACACACACACACACACACACACACTCGAAACTGAAACTAAATTAAGCATGAATATTTTTTGCTGTGTCTTAGTCCATGTGTCGTAACGAATTTATTGAACTAAATATTATATATTATAAAAATGAAATAAATAAAAGCCAAAAAAAAAGAAACTTCTTTAAAGTTTTTGTTTCAAAATGAATGAAAAGCAGGCAAATCGAACATTTCTACAAAAATGAAGCACAAATTTTTTCAGAAAAAATAATAATACAAAAGAATGCCTTTTATTGTATCTTATTTTCTTCTATTACAAAAAATCGAGTATTAATTATATTCAACACGCTGAATTCATTTGAAAGAACCTTTTTTAAATAAAAATGCGCCTAAAAACATCTGTGACTAATAAAAACAAAACAAAAACTTTGATGAAATAAAAAAAATTAAAAATTCCAAGAAAAATGGGAAACCAAAAATGATAAAACTCCAATATTTACCAACAAAAAATATATATAAGAGTTTTGTGTGTATGGTACATGATAATTGTTGGCTACAGACACACACACTCAGACACACACAACAAAATCAAACCCTTTACATAGCTAAAGTTTAACTAATTATTGATAAAGGTACATACATTATACATATGTACAGGTGACACCCAAACACATTCAGACACACAGAAAAATGCTAACCTAGTTGTATTTGTATGTGAGCATAACACACTTGAGTAGACAACAATTTATACATTAGAATTTATGTAACAAGCTACTTTTACTTATACAATACATACATCCGTATATACACATACAATATAGATTACGATATATATATATATACATATATATATGTATATACAAAAAAAATATGTATACCTATTGAGGGATATTTGAAACCAGAACACAGCAATTTACTTAAATAACAAAAAAAAAAAAACCCCAAAAGAAAAGCAAACAAAAAAATCTACCAAATAAATGTTTCTTTCAAAACTAAGAGAAAACCAAGTAAAATATTTGGGAATAGTAAGAAAAACAATTATGAAAAATCAAGGAAAATGAATGCAATGAGTTATGCAAAGAATAAGAAAACCCCATGAAATACATATATACACTTATTTAAAATATATAACAAGAAAAGAAAAAAAAGGATTTATATATATACATATATGCATACACATATACATACATACATACCACTAAATAGTTTAAATGTTTATTTATTGTATTTGAACAAGATGAACGATATTGAAACCAAATTTAAATAAAAATATTACATTTAAAAAAATAAAAAAAAAAACCAAAATATAAGTATTTACTTTCGTATCTAGTTTTGAGGGTCGCCCTGCTTTTGTCTACCCAATACAAGCTTTGTCCATTGGGAGGGCAGATAAAGCTTGGCTTTCCCAAACTCAAATCTCGATCATCTACATTATCCTTATCTACTTTCTGCACATGTCTTTGAAGTTCAATTCCGCCTCTAGGATTTCTTACTGGATTTACTATCCTCTCCACTTGAAAGCACTCTTCTGTTTGCATTGCATTCATTAATTGATACTTTTAATTTGCGAAAACTTAGTGAATCATTGTATCGATGCACGTATCGATGTTGGCATTGATCTCGGCAAACCCGAAAAGAGCATTCTCTGTGGCGGACGAGGTACAGCTAGTAGCATCGGTGGCGATAGCGGGTACCGTGCGACGTAGAGCAATCAAATGGCGTATCGATCTCTGGGCATTCACGGCATAGATGCAACCATTGATGTACAGACGGGTCCTGCACATTTTCTCTCGCAAACTGTTCGTGACTTTGCGGCACGACTGCACCTGTCGGATCAAGGAGTAGCCATCGAAGGTTAGCTGCACAACGGCACGCTTTGTGTCGAGTATCAAGTTAACAGAGGTGACGGTGGCATCGCGTCCACAGCCCAGAAAGCCCAATGTTGCCGACTCCAGGGTGTTGGCCACATGGACAGCCTCATTGGACACACACGCCTCGCTGTCCACAGCCCGGTTGTTGATGTCGGTAGCCGCCTGCTCCAGCTGCTTGAACGGAGACAGGAAGATCTTCAGCAGTTGATGCTCCACCATCTTGACAATGCCCCCGGCCAAGTATTCGGCCTCTGAGATGGCGGCATGTACCATTTTGTCGACCAAACCAAACTGATCGACCTCCACATCTTCGCTCAAATCGAGTTCCTTGGCAAAGTCAATGGCAAAGTCCATGGCAAAGTCCATATCAATATCCATGTCTGTGTCTATGGGCATGTCCATGCCCATGCCGACATCTATGTCCGCTTCCACATCGTGGAACCTCTCCTCAAGGTTTATGGCCGAGACCTGTTCATACAGAGAGAAAGAAATTTCAGTACATGATTCCGAATATAAATCTGAAACTAAGATCTCTGAATGTCCGTTACTTCACCAGTTTTCAGATTACTAGAACTTATCATACGAGGCAGACAGACACTCAGATTTATAGCAGAACTTGTGGGTCAGCATGGTTTTCAGAAATGAATCCTCCGTTTACTCACAGCAGCAGCCAGGGCAAGGGCCAGCACCAGAATAATCCTCTTCATGGTTGATTGGATTTTGTTGGATTCGCGCTGCTTGGTTCTAATTTATATATGGTCAGTAGTAGTCCCAGAACGGATTTCCCCCCTTGGCCAGATTGTAGGCATATCTATTACCCCAGGTTAATTAAAATATTCAAGAGTTTATTTTTTTATCAGTCAAATGTTGGGGGGCAACTCAACCAATTCAAATATTTCCCCTTATTTCGCAGTCGCTTTTGTCTTTGTTTTTGGCGCACTTGATTATTTTAATTTGCACGAGTCCCGGTCTAGACCCATTTCTTTTTGTGGGTCCAATTTTCCCCCGATTGCTCTGAGAAACAGGTGTGTGTTTGATAAGATGTCAAATAGTATTTTCGCTTGGCCTTAAGGCGATAGGAACATCTATTACTGGATTCGCCACTTCAAGTCGCTGTAATCTGCAAAATCTAAATAACGCAGTAATTATAGAAGATATTGTCATTTAATTTATAGTCCTCGATTAAAAGTCAGCATTCGTTTGGAATTCGACCAACAAAAATAAAAGAAACGTGGAAACTCAATCAATCCAGACATCAGACACATACTTACTTTCGTGTGATTAAATCCCTATGTATTTGGGCTCTCAATGATTGTACACGATGATTGTACACAACTTTATGCATCAGAGTGGCAATTGTGAATGGGTTCATAGTTCTGTTTGGATATTTATAAATTATAACTACAAATATCCTTTTTGGAACTCAGTTTTGACTATGAAATACTCGAATGTAAACTAAGAATTACCTTTCTAAGTATAATAAAATTAAGCAATGGCAGCTAGTGTCAGTGGAGAGCTTTGATAATTACACGCATTACAACTGATCCATTTTCTGACCTACACGTATTTGTTAGACAATTTGATTCCTTATCGTCACATTTAGTGGTTATTTTAGAGATTTATAAAGTTTTGCTAATCAAAATCGAAATACGCAAACGACACGACGACTCGATCTGAGTCGATCCGATTCGAATGTAAAGTTCAATCAAGTGTTTGATTGATTTACAACCCCAGCCAATCCGAATCCCATTTATTGTGGGGACAATTAAGATTAAGGCTCAGACTGCAAATCTTTCTGGTTTTCGGGGGTATAAATATCGGGTGACAATGCACAGAAGCCACAATCCGAGGAAACCCAAGGAGCAGCAATAATCATGAAGTCAATCGTAGCCGTCGTTCTGGCATTGTGCGTGGCCAGCGCCCTTGCCCAGCCTTTGGCCACTCCCAGTCAGTTGGACGCTCAAGTTCGCAGCGTTGTGGACGAGATGACCGAGATTGGGAAGAATACCGGCGAGGCCCTGTTGCACCAGTACGAGGAGATTGTTTTGGAGCCACAGCACGAGCTGGAGGAGGCCGTCGAAGAGGTGGAGGCCCGTCGCACAGAGAATCCCGAGTGCGTTGCGGCCGAGGATGGGGAGATTGCCCGCATCCTAGACGTGGCCCATGAGGAGCTTCACACCTGCGGTGTTGTCGCTGCCCACACGTCCGCTGAGATTGCCACCGACGTGAGCGCAGCCACCCAGCAGCTCACATTCGGCGGCTACAACCTGATGCGCACCTACAACAAGTGCAACAGCTACAACAGCAACATCCTCAAGCAGTCCTGCATGGCCAAGTTCTACGTTCAGGCCTCCATCTTTCTGATTGGTGCCAATTCCTCCATCAACACAATCAAGAAGTCGACCAACGAGCGCATCCCCGCCGTCTTTGCCGAGAGCAATGTTTGCACCCATGACGCCTCCGCTCAGGCCGTGCTTGGCCTCGAGGAGGTCAATCGTCAAATCGATGCTTGCGCCTCCCGTCGTTAGCGTTGATTGTGAAATACAAATGAAATAAATGTTGGAATATCTATTTGCGAAGTGCTCTTTAATTTTCGAATACATCAAATGGGTGCAGACTTTCCAGGAGAATATTCTGAGAGTGGAGATCGCTCTCCTAACTCGATCCTTCTCCGTTCACCCTCCATAACTATTCTTCCTCGTAATATGCAGATTTAAAGTCAATCGCTGATTTGTAGTTTGAGCTGCCCGCTAAGGTATGAGTTGCACGGTTTAAAGTCATTAAAGTTTAATGGAAACTAATTATAATTCTCAGTTGTCTGGGCCCCGTGACAGGCATCAAAGTGGAGTTGCCAGCGCTGGAGGCGGCGGGCGGGTCGGGTTGGGGCCTGGGGCCTGGGGTCTGGGGGCGCGGTTAGAGCCTTAGATTTATTATTTATAAAAGTTAAGTTAAGCAAATTTTCGACTGTCGCCTCGGCGGCCAGGGCAAGTGTGTGTGGGTGGGTGGGCGTTTCTCGGTCGGCTGTTCTGTCGGTGATGGTGATGGAAAATGTCTAATCAAAGATACAGATACATTATTTATATGGCCGACAAGCGGATTACTTTGTCTATCTTTGCGTCTCAGTGTGCGTGGCATGTTGGCGGCTAACCTTGGAACGATTTGCTTTTAATTACACACCACTGACATTTGATAATTATTGGACTATGACTGTGACTATGATTTCGAATGGCCATTCGAGCGAGTCAATGCCCATTCTATGCACTCGCACTCGTGTTTGCCTCTCTCTCACTCTCTTTCTGATGTCTATTCACGTTTTCATTGAACTTAAAACGTTCGCGCACTAGAAACCTCGCGACGAGATCAGCTCCAACCATGCCCCGAGATCCCCGCCCCCCCAACTGTCAGCGCAATGCAACGAAACGCAATGCCTCTAAGACCATTGACTCTCTGCACAGCAATCCGATCTGTGGTCGTCATGCAGCCAAGATTTGTCAACGTGCTTGACGAGCACTCAAAAATAATCTGTCATTTTCCAATACATTTTCGTTGGCTTCATCTTTAAAGGTTTGGAAGTCAATCCTAAGTCAATTAAAATATATTCTTATTGCAATGTAAACAAATGCTGTTGGTTTTCGTCAATAGTTTAGCCGAACCCGAGTATTTAGTTCTCAAATGAATCATTAAGCCAAAGCAGTTTATGGCCTTATCAAAAAAGAATAAACGTTAAGGTATAGTCAACTTGTAAAATGCACTCTTAAGTTGCAACGACAAAACAAAAAAAAACAATAAAAGTGAAAATAAACAACTTTAAGAGCGTTTTCCGTCGCGCTACTTTTGTCGGGCAACTGCGCTGCGCGATTTCTTAGCGTTTCAAGGGCGATTTTAGTCGTGTTGTCGGCACGCACTTGTGTTTCTGTGTTGGTCGCAAATTGCAATCGCCATCGCCTGCACTAGCAGTGTGCCAGTGTGTGTGTGTGTGTGTGTGTTGGCCACTTATTACCAATGCCAAAGCTGATCAGCTGCCAGACACTAAAACATTTCCATTTGCATGATCATTTCCATTTCAATTTGAATTTCCATTTGGCTTTTCATATGGCCGACCTTCGTCTTCAAAGTTCAAGCAACAAGTTCAAGTGACGTCAGTGAGCCAAGAACAAGCCAAAGGAGGGGGAGGGAGGTCCAGCTAAGTCTGTGGGCTAATTTATTATGATTCTTTTTCTGTACAGAGAGCGCAAAGAGCACGAAGCCCATAAGAATACAGAACGAGAACCAGTTATGGCTATAAACAGAAAACCCCAAAGAACTCGCGAGACTCGCGAGATCGGATATCGGGGATCGGAGATCGGAGATCGGGGATCGGAGAGACCTGGGCCGGCCGAAGCCGGTAGCGAAGTCGGGCTCTGTCTGTCAGTCTCGAGCCGAGCATCCGACGTGCTGGTTCATTCAAGTCCATAAAGTATTCAAATATTTTCTTAGATCAAGCGCGACCCTAGAAACAGTTTCATCCTACACGTTTTGTTTTTTTTTTTGTTTGTTTGTTAGCAGCCCCTCTTTTTTTTCCTGTTTGAGTTTCGCGAGTTGATCAAGAGAAGAAATGACAATTTATGGACTTTTAGTGCAAATCATAATCGTTTGTAATTAGCTGGCAGAAAGAGCATCTAGGCGCATCCCGCAGAAATGGCACCGCCCCAAGAGCAGCCAGAGGAGGATTTTTCCACCAAGGTGAGTCAGCGACGGCCGACTGCTAGTCTCAGTTTTAAATATCCTTTATACAGGAGCGAATATGTGCAGTGCTGAAGGAGCAACTAGGATGGGAATTGTTTGGTTTCAGGCTAGTTTCATTTTAGTTTTAATTATTTCGCATGAGCTTTGCCGCGAATTTAACTTACAAAAGATATATCGAACCATTTCGTGATTGATGTGGTATGATAGAACCCTTTTTGCTTTAGCCCATAGCTTGCCACAGATATGATTCATCAGCAATTACATTTTATGTAAAAAAAATGGAATATTTAATGTGACTATAAACCTTTTGAGCCATGACGTGACACATCAAAAGACACTGCAGATGGGTTGACCATATATACATATATAAATGTAATTGAATTCAATGGAATCAACATCTAATTTCCACGAACTGCACTCCGTTTGCTTTCCAGGAACCAACTGCACTTCCATTACAATTTCTTGCTCCTCGTTCCCATTCCTCGACAAAAGTGTCGAACTTTTTCCTACTGGTTTAATATTTAGCGCAAACTTGCTAATCAAAACATGCAGAGAATGGAAACTGCAGAACACAAAAAGTGTGGCAGGTGAAAAAAATCAATGTTAAAAACTAAATGAAGTTAGCATTGATTCGTTCACTCTGCTAATTAGCTGCTGGGCTACGGTCAAGGCTGTGCTGGTCAAGGGGCCAGGCCACAGACAACATATTTCATCTTGAAAACAAAAGCAGACGAACGGGGTCTTGAGCACAAAAGACCACAAAATAAATGATAAATCAAAGACACACTCGCACTCGAATGAATGGTTAATGCGGAAGCACAGAAAAAACCAGTTGCCGGAAGGGTTTCTTGTCTTGTTTGAATTGGAAAACAGCATTCGATATTCGTTTGCTAACTGAAGGCATCCCTCTCCCCACCGTAATTCCACATGTGTAGATATAGGTATATGTATCAGCTGGAGATCGCTGTGTAATTGAACTGTGAATGCATTTGGGGCAGTCAAATGTTAGTCAAGGTGAGTGGAGCCCCTCCCTCTCTCCTCTCACTAACTGTGTGTGTGTGTGTGGAAGGCTGGTTAATCAGCCGTGAGCTGAACTTTAAATTAAACATCTTTGCCCAACTAATTGGCCAATCTAGAATAATATTTTTGGTTGCTTCCTCTAGTTCAATTCGTTTATTTCGTTGGGGTTTAATTGGGGTCTTTGCATAATTGATTGTCGAGCGATTGTCTCAGATCTTTCGGGTACCTTTTTCTTGTCTTGTCTGAAATCGCCCGAAATTTGGTCCACACCTGGCACTGGATGTGGCAATCTCTGGCCAGCAGTTACTGCTGCTAACTGCGGCCCAAAACGGTTTTGACCAGAGCTGAAATTATGCCGCATATTAAATTATGCGCCTAAGGTGCCCGGCCTGGGCATGCCTCTGGCATAAATACTAAAAACAATTGACTTCTGGCTGGGTCTTGTTTGCCACAAGCTACATGGACAGGCCAAGCGCAGTTGCCTCTTAAATTTATAGACCAGATACGAGTGCTCGTACTCGTACTCGTACTCGTACTCGTACTTATTGGCTTGGATACGTCTACCAGTGGCCAAAGAATATCATGACAAAGCTCCATCGATACGCTGCCAGCTCCAACTGCGACTTGGTCTTACTATCGTTCGGAGTATCTGTACCTTTTGCGCTCTAGTATCTTAATTATTACTGTGCCCAGCGTTGCGGAACAATGAACGATGACTTTGGGGGACGGGAATGGGAATAGCTGTACGAAAAATCGCGACTCAGAATTAAGCAGAAGGAAACGAAAACGAGCCGTCAAGCTTTAAGAACCAGAAGCTTAAAAACGTATCTAACAGATTCAACGAACTCAGGAAAAACTTCCGCATACTCTTTGCACCCAGACTGAATTTTAAATCTTTGAACAGAAAATAATAAACAATAAACAATAAACAATACAAATATGCCCGCTCATCAGGCCAAACACAATTTATAATAAATATTGAAATGATTGTACAAAAGGAAGCCAAGCGCTAAAAGCTCTTAGCGCTCAGTTTGGTGCTCCACGGATCTACGCAGATCGTGACGTGTTTTCCCCCCCACATAAAAAACAACAACTACAACAACAAGTTGTGTGGTTTTTACAGGGAAAGGGAGTGGGGGCTTGGGGCTGAAGTTGGAGTTGGAGTTGTTGGTCGGTCAGTCACATTGAATGCCATTGGAGGAGGTCAAGTTCAGGGAACACCAGCGCTTGATGGTTGTCTCTTCTTCTGCTGTGCTCATACTTTGTGCTGACAATGATGCGATGAGGTACGTTGGGGTCTAGCCTCGTCTCGTCTCGTCTCTTATGTTTTACGGTGTCTCGAGTCTCGTGTCTCGCGGCTCGCACTTGGAGTTGGAGGTGTCAAATGGCTTTGATCAAGTATTTGAATAATTACTGGTTAATGGCCAAATTTGTTTGCTTCAGAGCAGATGATGCTTCAAGTTGTTTGTCGACCTGTTTGAGCGAGTCTCCAACTATGCGTACATAATTTTCTTAAATTGGTTAGCACTTATCAAACAGTGTTTAGTTCGAGGCGATGATTTACGCGCAAAGTTCCCTCAAAGAAAATTCCAAAAAGAATGAAAAAACTATTCGAAGCTATGTCTGTTTTATTTTCCATGCACCATATTCCAAATTTTGAAGTAGATCTACTATTTCTTGAGATTTGTAATTTGTTTTGTTTCTTCTCGCTTTGCTGGCTTTGCAAGGTCAGCCAAAAAAGAAGAAGTGAAATACATTTACTTGATTTATGATAATTAGCTGCGCTGTGTGATTTGCTCTGCCTAATTGCAGATACCTTCGATAATTGGATTCCTAAACCTGGACTGACTGGCCGCTCGAAATGGACCCATTCCCCGCAACCACCTTTTGGACAAAAGTGCTGACCCAGAGAGAGGCCAAGGCTGAAGAGAGCTCTGCAGACGAAATGATGAGAATTATAGATAGAGTATTACATAGGTTTACAGTTAAGTTAGAGCCCAAAATCGATCAAATAAACCAACCATGTGAATGAAATATGCTCATACGCAAAATTTGTTGAAGATTTCAAGTTGTTAACTTTTCTACATACTAAATACATGACACTGCGGCGACACCTGACGACGAACATGAATTCCACACATTGCAAAGGTGTTGCATACGTTTTGGCTGAGAACAAAATCGAATTGAAATGCTGTTGGATTTCATGTTGCCAAATGTGTAAGCATAAGAGAACTTCCTCCCATCTGAGTGCTTTACCTTTGCCAACAGTATTCGTGACAATGTCCTACAGATATCCCCCAAACATACGAACAATCTATCGATAGCAACACTGTTTGCAACTCTGATTAAAGCCAATGACACTTGTCGATGGCCGAGAGAGAACAAAGTAGGCGGTGAACAAAATGTCTTGCAATGACATTTCATGCTGTAATGTGTCCAAAACCTTTAACGGTTTGCTAACGATTTGCTGCAACGGTTGGCAGAGAAGGAAGTCAAGGTCGAGCATTACCGACAAGTGGCAGGTGCCAAGTGAATGATACAGCTGGTGCGCACATCAAGAATTGGAAGCGGTCCTCGAGGAACTCTTCCCAGAGGCAGAAGAAATGTATTCGGCGGTGAAGCCCTTGTCAAAATATCTGCAATTCAAATCGATTCGCATCTACGATGCCGTCTTCACAATTCACTCCAAGTGCACGTTTGTCATGTTAATAACCTGCTCGCTGCTGCTGTCGGCGCGTCAGTACTTCGGTGATCCCATTCAGTGTCTCAGCGATGAGAAAAACATCGAGTACGTGCGCTCCTACTGCTGGACCATGGGCACCTACATCCTCAAGCTGCCAAATGCAACAGGCAGCCATGGACAACCGAAGGTGCGTCCCAGCAATGCGAGCGCCCAGTGGCGTGCAAAGCATCCCAAATCTCGCTCCGACTTGCGCTCCTTGGTGGACCAGGACGAGGCGTATGCCAGGGCCGCTTTCATAGCCGAGGGTGTGGGCCCCGAGCTGCCTGGCGTGTCGGAGCGCGAGTATCTCCGCTACTATCAGTGGGTCATCCTGCTGCTGCTCGTCCAGTCGCTAATCTTCATCTTTCCCTCACGCCTGTGGAAGGTGTGGGAGGGACAGCGACTGAAGCAACTCTGCTCCCAGGTGGGCGAGGCCCTGCTCTCCGATGAGACTTACAACACCAGACGACGGGTATTGGTCAAGTATTTTTCCACCGACCACGAGGATCTGCACTTTTGCTACATGGCCAAGTATGTCTTCTGCGAGCTGCTCAACTGTGTGATCAGTGTAAGTAGAGACTTACTTCGCTGGTTATAAATTCCACAGATTAGATTTCTCGCCCACAGGTTGTGAACATCATTTTTCTGGACGTGTTTCTCAATGGCTTTTGGGCGAAGTATTTGCAGGCCCTGGCCGCTGTACCCTTTTACGACTGGGACCACTGGAATCGCGTGTCATCGAAAGTTTTCCCCAAAATCTCGAAATGCGAGGTTCTCAAGTATGGGCCCAGTGGGACGGTCAATGTGATGGACAATCTGTGCATTCTGCCGCTCAACATACTGAACGAGAAGATCTTCGTATTCCTTTGGTGCTGGTTCCTGTTCATAGCAATCATTTCGGGCGTGAATATTCTCTGCCGGCTGGTTATGCTGACCAACACAAGTCTGCGCGAGAAGATGATCCGCAGCCAGTTGTCCTTTATGACCAAACGGCATGTGCAACGTGCCCTGCGCGATCTCACCATCGGCGATTGGTTTCTACTGATGAAGGTCAGTGTGAATGTGAATCCCATGCTCTTTGGGGATCTCATGCAGGAGCTGTGCGAGCTGCGCACCTCCTCGTCGGTCAGCATTGTGCAGGAGAGCGCTGTCTAGGCACTTTTATTCGATAATGGTTATACGTACATATATTTATTTATCCCTTATAATATCATTTCATAATATATATTTTCTCGAGGCTGCTCGTGGCAGCGATAGCATTCCTGTTTTGCTTTCATTCTCATCTCTGCGATCAGCACTGGCATTCAATATTCTAATCAGTTACATTCAAATGGAGATCATGAAATGCTGAGTGTATAGATTCATCACCGATTCCCTTATGCATATGTAAATGATCATTTGATTTATTTATCTTTCATACGAGTCAACCTGTTATGCCATATGCATGTGTGCAAATATGTTCACTTTCTGCTTTCATCTTCTTTGGATCGTTTCTCTGGCGTTTTATACACTTCCAACAGGTAGTATGATCTTCAGCAGCATTATTCTTTCTATGTACAAGTATGCAATATGTACATATTTATTCCTGCTTGCAGTATACCTACAACTATTCTACCTTAGTACCATTATATGTACTTGGCACATACATTTGTAGATGTGTTATTATTGGTATGAAAGGGCCTACATGTGTGTGTATGAAATTGTTTGTTAACCAAAGACAATAAATAGCCTTCGGGTTGTTGCTTATTTTGCAAGTAGAAGCTACTGGAGTCATGCGACGACATACGAAATTATTGTTTGGCCTGAGCTTGGATTATTTCTTTTGTTGGCTTTGGCTGCCACTTCTGGCATTTAATGTGCATTGTTTATAACTAGTTGCTGCTATAATTTCGTCACTTATATTTGGCTGAGACGATCTCCCCTCCGGCGTCCAGCCACCAGCCAGCAGACACCAAACACCAGCCCCCTGGCCCCGTTGCTCCACTAATCAGCGTTTCGGCATTGTTTTGCGCGCGTTAACAACGCAACTCGCTCGCGTTTTTGGCCGACTCTGCTTTGAAATTTACTCAGTAACACTCGCAATCACACTCACGACCGCACACATACGCAATCACTCGCTCACGAACACACCCATGTGAATAAATGTAAATATTATTCAAAACTCATTCGTGTGGCGTTTTATATGCACCCTGCACTGCGTCAGTATCGGGCATATCATCACGAATTCTGCTCTAATGTGATCTTGCTGTAGCATTCACGGGGGTTGGGCCAGTGCGGGGTATCGCTCAGTCGCCACACGCTCTCTCTCTCCATCTCTCTCTTTGGGGTCTCTCCCTTTCCGCTTGTCATTCCGTTGTTGGCGTTTGCGGGGGCTGCCGCTGTCGACGCTCTACTGCTGCTGATGTTGCTGCTGCTGCTGCTGCTGCTGCTGCTGGGTGACAGAAACGCACGCCGAAAGGTGAGTCAATGCGAGCAAGTGACCTATCGGCGCATATCTTGGACACATGAAGAAAACAGTAGGTGTTCCTAGTCCCAATAAGAAAATACCTGACTGTCATTACTATCTGTGAAGGTTTACCTACCCAATTAATATACCCTGGAGCTTTGGCTTTGGGGGCTGGGCTGACGGCAGAGACCGAGACCGAGCAGCAGCAGCAGAGACAGCGACGTTTTGGGGCCCAGCGGGCAGAGGTGCGGCCGGTGTTTCTTCAGCTTTTGGTTACATATATTCCTATTCCATCCTATTCCTATTTTTTGTATTGTCTTCTTCTGCTGTTGTTTTGTTTTGGGTTTTTCGGTTTTGATTTTGGAGTCTTTTTTGTTGTTGTTGTTTCGCAGTGTTTTTTGGATTTTATTTTTTTTGAATTTTGTATGCCACTTGGCCAGTTAGTCGGTTTAGTCGTGTGTCAACCGGGAAACCGTCGCGTCGCATTGCGTTGAGTGGATTTGTGTATTTGAGTGTTCGGTTCGGTTCGGTTCGGTGGGGCCTACTGTTGACTTGTGCACTGTCAAGCTTTAAAGGTACCCGGTAGTCGTCGATTACACACATCCAAACATATTCGTGTAGGTGTAATTGTAACCCCCACCAACAAAATACTCGATCAGAGTAACAACGTCCTTCTGTGCATTCGATCGTCTACAATCGTGCCCCAAGCTGGTCGCTAAATCTTGTGTGTGAAGATAAATTTCTAATGCTTAATAGCTCAGTTATCTAGCGATTTATCGGCCGATCATGTTGCTTGTAGAATTATCACAGCCGAAAAGTGGAAGATGCAAAAGAGATTCCCTTTATTTTGCCAACTCTTATCGTCCCATTGTTAGAGTCTTTAGTGAAGCTCGTATTAAATATGTCCCAGGCCGAATATTGACCATAGAGTTCCCTTATTTATTTTGTTGCCGCCTCTGATTTTGGTATTCGATTTGCAAACGCAACGGCATTTAATTAAGGCTCGTACGTGACGCTTGCAATTTCAAATATTGCAATGAGCGCATCTGCCACCAATACTCAGTACCCATGGCAGTACGAGGGGCAGCGTGGCAGTAGCAGCAGTGGCACCAAACGGCAATAACAGACAACATTCATGTACATTGTACATACATATGTACATATGTATGTAGCCAGTAATTGTTGTTCATACTATCAGTTGCAGTGGGAGTGAGCCAGAGAGCTAGTGAGTAATACGCCAGTAATTGGGGCTCCCACCCCCAGCCCACGGGCATGCAGAACGGCAAACATTAACTTTACCTACGTGTGTACATATGTATGTATGTATTTATGGATATGGATGGGTGATACTATCGTACATATGGGAAATACTTCACACACTCTCAGCCCGATATGACGGTGGCAACAACCGTAGGCATTGATAACCACACACCACCCCGCAAAGTGTAAAACATTAACCGCACAGTGGATACCAGTCGATGGGCAATTGCATCATCTGCATACCATGTGCATTCATATGTATACGAGCACTAATATACACGAAAATACACACATATGTATGTATGCCAATAGGTGGTAATTTATGTACATACATTTATATTCATTTTTGTTGTTGTGCTTAAAAGTTATTTTGGGTGAAAGTCCGCTGTGTCTGTGATTGATAAAGGGTTCGCTGGCGATCGGATGAATCCGCGACAATACTCGTAGACTGTCTCCGAGATGTTTTGTTAAATTTTCATCGCTATTGTTCTCTCACTCATGCTGACTGTGCCGCCATCCAGATATCGGTTATTGTGTTGGCCATCTGGTTTGATGTTTTCAATAAATTAACGCTGTCAATCGATTTGAATGCGGGCTATCATCCGAAAACATCTCTCTACGGGGAGAGATACAGGAAAGAAACCGTAGAGAGTTTCTGCTGAGAGTGGGTTAATAAAAATGCGAAACCAGTGTTTTTGTGGACACGGGTCTATAATTATAGTAAGGTGGATAGCAAATTTAATCTACAAAAACTGAAAGTTTTATTTTAAAAACCTGACCATCGGCTTTGCTGTTTCCTGGATTTTTAGTCAACATAGACAATTTCTTACTACATATGTGCCAAGGTTGGTCGGTCGGCTTTTTAATCCCTAGAAGTAAAGTAGAGGAAAGTTCCCGTAAACAAATGGCACCACACACACTGTGCGCCTAGAAGCTCTCTGAAAGAGCAGAAACACCAACAACAAGTCATAAACAAAAAGTAAATAGAAAAAAATACAGTATAACAAGAAAACCGATTACGACAGCGACTCGGTCGACGCCAACCATGGAGGTGCTGTTGCTGTTGCTGGTACTGGGTGCTGGGTGCTGGGTGCTGGCGCTTAGTAGCGCTCCTCGGGACAGAGCAGAGCGTTTTAGTTGGTTGTCGTCGTCGTGTGCTCGATATAAGGTCCGAGTTGGGGTACGATCCGTGTCCGAATCCGAATCCGACTTTGTGTGTAATTATTCTTTCTTTCTGTTCTATTGATTTGTGCCCGAACTAAACTAGACCAGAGTAGGCCCCTGGCCCCACCCACGCAGGCCAGTCGAGGCCTACTTGTGAGGCTTATCAGCGATAAGAAGACTGTGTGTGGAAGGTGTTGCTCATGTCAGACGTTGTCTTTGCTTTGCTGTTACCGTTCCGTATCGTTTCGCTTCTTTTTCGTTTTCCAGAAATCCAACAAAAGTACTGATCCATAAATGCGAGTGTTATGTGAAGAAGAGAGAATCGTGCAAGAGTCTTGATTCGCTTTGCCTTTACACACATACATATCTACATATACTCGTAATCGTATTATTCTTCAATCATGGCCGGCGATGCAGAGCCCAAGAGGGGCTATCGGACCATCTTCCGTAGCATTTCGCAGGTGTTCTATGCCAATGGCAAGAATACATCCAGTAACAACGTTAACTACAGCAACACCAGCCATTCAAACAACACAAACAATAACGAGAGACTGCAGATGGACAACAACAACAGCCTCACAGTGACTTTAACAAGTGTAACAAAATCGCCATCGATATCAACATCGACATCCTCAGCATCCAACACACCATCGGTAACTCCAACAACGGAAAATATAGCAGGGAAATGCATCGAGTGCCAGGATCAAAGCACAGCCAGGCTGAGGGCCAGTTCCATGCTGGATCTCAGTTCCAACAGCCACCAGTCCACATTGAGGGTGAGTACCAATTAATTCATTTTGCCTTCAAGTAGATTAACCTACCGGATCCATCGCTCCACCGATAGCAACTGAAAATATGTTAAACCACAGATCTCATGATTTGGTTAAATGCCCTACCTTGCCCTCTCGTTGGGGTTCGTTCTTCTTTGAATGGAAACTTTGCAAATAGTTGTTAGAAAATCTTTCCATTTTAATTAAAAAGCGAGAGTACGAAAAAAGGGGTTGCGCTCTTCTGGACAGCCAAGCAACCGCAGATATTTTGATGAAAAATATGAAATTATCAAAGCTTTTGCGCTTTCCTCAAGTTAACCTTAATGAAACTGCTTTGGCCTGAAAACTATCAAACATCCCACATTTGGAAATCTATTGTATTTTTGTATTGGATTTTGAGTCTTGGATCTTTAATTTTGGTTTTGCTAGACTATGCCTACTGCATGCAAGGCCCCTAAAAACCCACAAGCTGGAATGACATTTAACATTTTGTTTTTATTTGAGAAAGTAATTTTGAAACAATTTAGTATTTCCAAAAACACCACCACCGAAAAACACATACATATATACATACATATGTATAAATAATGTGTACTGTTACAACATCTGAATTGCATTGCACATGATTTCTTATTCGGATTCTCTTTTGCCATTGCGTGTTTCGCGTTCTGCTTTATGCCCGTTTCCTACTCGAAGTCTTCGTCTCTGTCTTGGGCTTCTCGTTCGTCTTCTTTTGCGCTGTGACTAATCCGCTGCTAAAGCTACGCACGCGTTTCGGGCGATTGCAGCGCGACCAAAGAGGAGAAGCAAACATAAACAAATGGCTCTTCAAAATTGCACTGCGGATAGTGACTGGCAAGGGGGAGGCGGCAAGAGTCAACGATAGAGAGCAGGAGAGTTTATCATATGGTTCGTTGACTGACTAGGTTTTGTCCCCAGTTAATAATCATACGAGATTTGATTTGTTTCCGTGGTTTTGAGTAGAAAAGACCAGAAAATGTTTATATAAATCTGCCTAAAATAACAATGCACAGATTTTACTCTAACTTGCAGCCTTGTTTTGCATTTCTTGCCTCGTGACCATCTCTAATGCACACATACATATGTATGTATGTATGTATGAACATACACATATGTACATATCTACGTCGTAGATACATATGTACATTGTGCTCCGAGCTTATTTATCCCATTCATTTTCTCGCTCTGATTTTCCCCCACTCTTTTCTGGTGGCTGCCACAACAACAAAATCTCTTTTTCATTTTATTTGTTTATTTTTTCTGTATTCTTCTTTTGTTAATGCAGCGTCTGATTGACACTTGAGCTGACATTCTCATTCCAATTCGGATTCGTACCCCGCTTCCAATTTCAATTTCATCCACTGCATCCCCATGTGACACATTTGTTTCTCACATTTGTCCAAATCTTTCGCTTTTTATCTACCGTTTTTTACCATTTGCTTATCTTAAATGATTCTACGAGTGTTTCAGTGGCGGGTTTCCATTATGTTTCAGCTATGGGTATATACAATGCATACATAGTTAGAAATTGGATTTGGATTGGTGTTTTTTTAATGAAACCATTGCCTGCGACAGAAATCGTTGGGTTTTAGAAAGAGTGTGTTATTTCTGATACGGAATGGCATGTTATTAGTTGATAGTAGAAGAGTGTTGACAAATGCCCATGAATGTTATTTTACTTTCATCGTTTTTATCCACCAATCATAAGAAGATGGGAGCAGATTCTTTTTGTAGTTATTCCCCCATATTAGATATCATCCATCATCAATATCGTACAAGAATCCCACCAGTAACACAAGTAAATGAATTGTGTTTTATTTTTACCATCTCTCCTCCTCTGGCTTCATTTTAATTTGAGGCGTTGACAAAAGCCGCAAATGAAGCTGCTGGTCACCCATTCCCCCTTTTCGATATCACTTCTTCTTCACCCTCTACGAGTCTCTGTCCTACTTGATCTATGCATGTACATATGTATGTATGTATGCATATGGTACATGCATATGTATAGCTGCTGCTGCTGTGGCGCTCAATATCATTAAAAACAAGAGGGCAGTGCTGGCTTCTTGTGACCATTCATTTGATACTCTAACAAATTTTTAATTATTCAGTGGCGCACAACATGCATAATTGACGAATCCCGAATGCATGTATGAACGTATCGCTTAATTTACGTTGAAATTTCATAACCTGCAAACTCCTGACAGGAAAAATCCGCAGTGCTGGAGGACAGGCCTAGAAACTAAAAATTGTTTCTCACCAAAACTTGTTGCCGAAACGATTTTTCTGATGGAATTTGTGAAATATAGAACCGATTCTGACGTATAGTGACTTCCAAAGTGTGCCGGTCCTCAGACCGAAGGTAGTACCCTTTGAAAGTGTACAAAGGGTGAAGAACGTGGCAGCAAAAAAATAATAATGAGAGAGAGAGAGGAATGGGATAGCTCGCACCAACACATAAACAGCATACAGCGCCGCATAGCGGACTCTGCTGTTAACGACTGCGCTGCCAACTCATTACCGAGACAAAAACATAATGCTGCCTGATCTGCCACAGACTCAGACCCAGACCCGACGCGAGACTGGGCCTTGGGCCCTGGACAGGGATATGGACATGGGCCATGAGACGTGAGTCGTGGAGCCACCCTTTCGGCAGAGACCCGCAGAAAAACAGAACCATAAACAGACAAAAAGAGAAAACAACGGAAATTGAAAGCGAAAAAACAGATATTCTTAAGAAAATATTCCCCCAAGTGTAGTGATAGACAAATACCCTAAAAACAAAAGAAAACAATAAAAATTATTATGATTTCGAAATTTGGGATAAATTTGAAGAAAATAAATATATCCCATGGAATATATAAAAATACATATGTATTTATGTATGCACATAAGAGTTACGTAAGCTAAGCTCCCCCATTTTCGCTTCCAGGGTAATCGAAAACAACACCCCAAGAATATTGGCCACAAGCTGAATGCATTTTCTTTCTTTCAATGTGTGGCCGACGCTCGCTCTGTACTGTGTATCTGGTGAATACATTTGATGCTGACAGCAGTGCCCCGGCAACAGCAACAATTGTGTTCATTGTGCTTAATTAATTTAGTTCAAAGATCAAGCGAACATAATGCTGAGCACCGAAAGCATTGCGATTCCTCCGCAAGTTCCGGGCTCCCCCCAGATATGCATCACACACCCTTTTTCTGATGATTTCCCGTATTCTGATCATTGTATTCTATTGCACACATCTGTGTTTGCTTTGCCCAGCCCCCAGTTGCAGTACCAAGACTCAGGGCATTCCTCAAATATCGGACACTTGGTGGAAACAGTAAAATACACATATCAGATATGTGAATATGTAGATCTACTTGCATTTGTGGGATGGGGTCTTGGTGCAGGTTCAAAGTACGCACACGACTCTCATGTCCATATATCGAGTTGCAAAAACAAGGTTTACGATCGGCTTATACTTGCACTTCTTATTGTTATATATGCATACACACATACATGCATATGTACCATCAATATTTTAATATTCATCATGATGTTAATTCTCTCCCAAAACCCCAGCCTAGCCCCTAAGGGGTCTGTATTCGATATGCTTAATTAGGCAATGGGCTTTGCGTATAAAAAGCGTCTTTTGTCGCTGCCACGCCCCACCCCCAGCTCTTACACACACATACACACACAGTCGCACAATTACTACTGATACAGATAAACACAGAGATATGGAATAGAGACACACATGTTGCCCATGTTCCATTACACACATGCTGCTTCTGGGCCTTGCCTCCCCATACTTGATCTCTGGCCAACACTGCGCTACAAATCAATTGAATTTCCGACTATAAAACCTATAAAAAATGTATATTTCTTAAACACCCAATTATAATATAATTATATATAATTATAATCATTCATTTTTATTATTAATTTCATATCTTTTGGGAAACTCATTGTAAAAAGTACGGGAAATTTGTGCAACGAACTAACGAAAAATGTCGTGCCCCGAGTGTAACTTTGTTTTCCGTCCCATTTCACGATGGATAGTGTGGATCGCTCGCTTTCTGTGGGTGACCGGGGGTCGGCATCGTTGAAGTCGACGTTGGCGTAGGGGACTGTGTGTGCGACTGCGACTGCGACGTCAGCGGCACGACCGCCACCCAAGAAAAAATGCTCAACGGCATCTTGAGTTCAATTTCAGTTGAAATTCTGTTAAATTCGCGAACGCGTCGCGAGCCTGGAGCTCTCCCAAACCGATCCGATTCGATCCCGAACTAAGCCGAACCGTATGGCTCTCTATCACCCACCCCACCCATAATATTACCATACACAGCTCGAAAACCCCTGTGAAACTAGAACTCGTAGTACTCTAGTACGTACAGAGCGAGAGCTCGCGGATGTGCGCCAAGTCGAGCTTATCAGCGGCCGGGAATTTTGCTTGTGTTTTGTGTTTATTTTTTCGGTGCAGCGATCTATTTGAGAATGAATTGAAAACCTCAACGTGTTGTTTGTGTGCGGAAATTGCTAATGTGACTGTAAATCGCTTGATTGATCAAGTATATACAGCAAAACGATATATGTGCATACATACTTATGTAGATTCCATAGAAAGAGAGAGTGAGAGTGAGAGTGAAAGAGAGATATGAAGAGAGCGATAGCTAGGACAGAGAATGTGGAATAATCAAGAAAGCCAAACCTTGTAAATGTACATATGGTTTTTTTTTCAATTACATTTTTAAACATTCATCATCCATTCCATTCATTTGTCACACACTACACTCGCAGCGATGAGTCATTGCGCCATAGGCAAATCCATAGAAAATTTACAATCTAGAACTTCCATGCCCCGCTGTGGCGCCACATAAGTCTGGACTTTCGTTTTTTCTTTTTTTTGCAGCGCGGGGTCAAGCCTCAGTTGACCCGCTGCCTAAAAGTATGCTAGTCAGAGTATCCCATGGAACTGATAACATCCGTACTCTAGAAATGCAGCCAAGGATGAGTGATGCCTGGCTGCTGCCAAGTCTTTGGGAATTGAAAGTTTCGATGGTGGAAACTGGGGAGGACTTTATTATTCATGGACCCATTATCTCAAACAAAATAATAACTAAAGTGTAAGAATATGTAATTTAAAGTGAAAAATATGGACTTATGATAGTAAGCAGGCGTCGAAGATCGAAGATGCCAGAGCGATGAATATGAAAGAGGCGAGGCCCTGAACCATCATTAAACATGTGCAAGCAGGCTTTTTCCTATAATTTGGTCGTAGTATTCGGTTTCCAGTCATTTTCCAAGTCAAAGTAGGCAGAAAAAACTACTTTATAAATAATTTCGTTGGATTAAATCATTCGTTGTTGTTCCGCCAGTGGAGTAGGTTCGAAAATATTTAGGAATTTTTGCTGTTACAAAATCCAAACATTTTCAATCTTCAAATTTACGAAATTAAAAAGTATTCAAGCCCGATTCCAAAGCCAAATTCAAGATGAGCCAGAAGCCAGGGACCTGCCTAAAGATCGGCAATGTGCCGAAAAACGAGAACGGGAGCTGCCACCTAACTATCGAAGCCCTGGGCACTGTGATGAGTGAGATGGGGTTCTGTCCCAGCGCCAGAGAACTGCACGACATGCTGATGGTCGCGGACCCAAAAACCCTCGCCTCTCTCAACTTTGAGACCTTTTGTACCATGCTGCAGAGGGCCGAACGTGGCATGCTGTTGCGGGACGCCTTCGACGAGATGGACAGGAATGGCGACGGCTGTCTGTCCCGCGGTGAACTTTACGAGGGCTTGCAGAACGCCTTTCAGGACTTACCGCTGGACCCGTTCGTTGTGGATGCCATGATGCGTGAAGCCGATCCTGATAATAGCGGCTTCATTTCCTTCGATCGTTTCATTGACTTGTCGCTTAAATACCAAACAATTGATGATGAGAAAAATCTAAAACAAACACTAAAATTGTGCTAAAAAATTAGGAACTCGATATACCGTACTGCTGGCGAAAAAAATATTTTAATTCAATATACAAGTTCCAATAGTAAATATGTGAATTCAATGGGGAGATTTTTTATCCACCGGGTATTATCATAGAGAAAGCGCCCTGTGTGGGATTAGGCTAAAAACAAAGTAGAAGAAAAAGTAAAACAGAGAATAAGGAATATATGTACATACATATGTACATATGTACATTTATAATACTTACATTAATCAAATAGTTTCACGAATATTTTCGATGTAAAATATTAAATTATTGGAAGATGATCAATTTGAATTATGATACCTGTTCCCCTTAGCAACCAATGGAAATATGAAGTCATTTGAATACAAATTCTATTCGTTTTCCTTTGTATCCCTAGAGCAGAACATGATTAATGGCAAAACGTAATCTTAGATCAACGAATGACTAATAGCTGGGGGGAGATCCCAAAGATCTAGATTCTCGAAATATCAAAAAGATAAGAAAAAATTCCGCCCCTTCCCCTGCAAGAGACTTACAGATTTATTTGGGCACTGTTCCCTTTGCTTGCCTTCCGCTCCGCTCGCTTGTAGGACAGCTGTTCCAACAGGTTGTCCGCATTCCATTAGGCATCGGTTGGCGTCGGCACCTGTGAGGCGTAGGTGAGGGAAGAGACGTCAGCGGGGTGTTACACAATTCTCGACGAGCGTTAACCAGTTTCCTCCCGATGGGTTCTCTTCTCTCTGTTCGAGGGGAATTGTGGATACAAGGGGAAACGACACGCCCCTGACCGACAGCTACGCCGGCGGCGACATGCTTTGCTGTATCGTTGCTTTTGTATGACTCATCATCCCCACAATCATCATCATCATCATCATCATGATCGTTATTATTATAATCATCATCATGGTTGTTGGGGTTAATCGTCAGAGTCCCTGTCCCCTCTTCGTAAAACCGAAGAGCTACAAAGAAAACAAAACCAAAGCACACCCAAAAAGAAACAACGGAAAAACGAAGAAAACAGTTTTAACCCTTCAGCGGTGATAGTGGGAAGTTCTGGAGTGGGACAATGAATATGATGACAATTGGTTGATTGATATGATTACTGCTACACATTTCTTAAACACAATGTCACATACTCTTAAAGAACATTTAAATTAAGAGAGATACAAAAGTTTTCGGTTTCTTACAAATATCATCCACTGGTTCATTTATTTGGGATCTGAGTACTAGGCGTAAGGGTTAAGCCCAGGGTTAAGGCGAGACAACATTGCAGCAGAAGTGCAGCGACTCTCAGTTGTGTGTTTGTGTGTGAGCATGTTTGCTTGCCGTTGAGATAATGAAAGTCAAAGCAAAGGAGTGCGAGAGATAGATACATGCATACACATATTTGTATGTAGAAAGAGAGTCCGCCTGCATTTAACAGTTTGAATTGCTTCCATTTAAATTAAACCGCTTTTGTTTCACTGCCCTCTTATTGTCTCTCTCTCTCTCTATCTCTCTGTCCATCATCTATAATGAATTATGACGCAGCAACAGCAGAAATTCACAATAACAATGCGATAAGCGTGCTCGGTGCGTGTTCTTGTGTGTGTTTTGTTGTGAAAGAGAGTGAGTGCAGCGAGAATAGGAGAAATGCCACAGCAAGTGAGTGAAATCGAACGGAACGCGGACATCAACGACAATCTCCGTCTGCCGCTAAGGAACGGTGAAGGAGGGGGAGCGCATATCTATGAGAATCTTCCCTCACCCGCTACACCACAGCCATTGTGCATCCCTTTGCCAGAACTCCGTAAATATTTTCCCCGCGAAGCCCTCTATGAGAATCTCTGCCGCGGTTGTGGCTATGGCGTCTTTGCCGCCCAAGGTCATTACTGTCATTTCTGTCAGTGCATTGTGAGCGGCGGTGTGCTCCCATCTACTCACCTCACCCCGCCATCGCCCAGCGAGGGGAATATCTACGAAAACATCTGCGAAATATGTCGAGGGATCTACAGCGATGAGGGGGAGTGTCACTGTCAGGCGGAAATGTCCACGCCCACTGATACTCCGGAGCCAAAGACAAAGTCACCCACACCGCCCACAACGGGGGTGAAGAGCAAATCAAGGACTCTTCTCAATTACTCTAAATCCAGTGCCGCGACATTGACCCGTTTCTTTGGCTCCCTCAAGCAGCTGAATCGCTCCGGATCGCTGCAAAGGAAGATCTTTCAAAGAGAGCCAAGAACGGGGCCGGGCTCCCTCGAGATCATTCACAATGTGGGAGAGGTGTTCCGCACTCAGGAGACCTTCGATATGCAGCGAATCTGCGAGCTGAAGAGCCAACTGCAGAGCAGCCAGAGCGACCAGCATATCTACGGGAGAGTACGAGATCCGGACAGAGAGGCGCTGGCAGTTGCGGTGGCGCAGGAGGCTGCGCTTGCGCAGGAGAAGGAGCAGCGCAAGAAGCCGCGCGTGTCACGCATTCGCCTACTTCATGCTGAAGAGGATCAGGCGTCACTGTTCCTCAACGAGAGCATCTGCCACTGGATGGCCACACTGCGGCATCAGGTGCACAACTACGAGGATGGCGAGGGCGTGTGCCAGCAGCCAAAGAGTGTACCGCCCTCCTACGATCGGGAGAAGGAACGTGAGCGAGAGCGGGAGCGGGAGCTGGAAACGGAGAAGGTGACCCTGAGAAGAGTGGGCGAAAAGCAAAGCGAACTCAGCCAAGCACAGCCCGAGCAACAGCTCGTCGATGACTTCAAGCGAAAGCTTAAGCTCAAAAGAGAGCCGCCCCCGCCTTCTGTCCCACTCGTGCAGCAGCAGAGAGAGCAGGAAGCAGACAGCCAGGGCTGGGAAGAGATCAAGGATCAGCGTCGATGCGGAATCAATGAACATTTGAATGTCGATTTTGTCAATGAATTTCTGAGCGGACTAGAGGAAGAACCAGCACAAGAGAGCCAAATCTGTCAGCTAAGAGAGCCCCTCCCGTTGGAGGGGCTGACGATCCCAAAGCTGAATGGCCGTATCTCGCTCTGGCAGCTCATGCAGAGCGCAGCTTTGGCCGCCAGCCTGAATGTATGTGTGCGTGGCTTCATGTGCTTCTATGACAAATCATTGCGCCGCATACTCAGAGAGCGGCACCAAGAGAGCCAGTTCACTAATATTGAGTGCTGGCTGAGAGCGCAGCGCCGTCGTTGTGAGTCAGCTGCGCCGGCGTTGGCGGCTCCATCGGCTCCAAGGCGATCGCTTTCATTACTTCCAACGAAGCCGCCGAGTGACGACGTTAGTGCTGCGATGGTCGCTAGGCCTCCTCCTCCCCTCGCGACCAACAACGGAAACAGACCCAACGATTCACAAGAGAGTGAAGCGAGCGCGAGCGCGAGTGCGAGTGTGAGTGAGAGTGAGAGCGCGCAGCGATCGGAAAGCGTTCGCGATAACAAAAACAATAGCACAAACGCGGAGGCCGTAGACGGCGACGCTGACAGCGACGGCAACGGCAACAGCAACGGCGACAGCACTGTGATGGCTGCGCCCAAGCCATGCGGCAACGCTGAGCAGCGGCTAAGTAGCAACAACAACAGTAGCAGCAGCGACAATGAGAGCAGCAGTGGGAGCAGCGGCAGCAAAGAGCATGGCATTGCCAGCAAGCAGCAGCAGCAGCAACAAATTACTCAGGTCAACACTCATTAAAGCAACAATGAAAGAAAATTGTTTCTTTTTTTCCACCCATCCACACCCCACCCGACTCAACACCCCTCCTATTTGTGATGTTGCGGTTCACTGCAGTTCGAAATTGACTCCGAAAAGTCCAACGTTGGTGAGACGGCAATGCTCTCGTTTTTCCAATTGGAAAATTAATACAAAAACAAATGCGAGAGAAAAAATGTGTTTGAAAAGCAAACAAATTTGTAATATAAACAATTTGCAATAATGAGATAACCATAAAAGAATTAATTAGTTAATTAAAACTTTATACATTTATGCATGTACTATTTTTTTTCGGTGATTGTGTGGAGTGTTGCCAGATGATAAAAAATAAACAAAATAAAGGAAGAGAGGAAGAGAGTGTTGCCAGCATCGCGATAAAGATACAAATTTAATAAAAACAATTTACGAATGCACATACCAATCACGATTTTAATGAGATAGAGAACATATCTGTGGCAGAGTGCAATATTAATGTAAATTTCCATGTTAATCACTGCATATCGGGTTTTATAATTGATTAATTCATGAGTCATTGACATCAAATGTAATTTAAACATTTTTTGTAGTACTAAAGTTATTGATAATCTTTTTATTTTTTGGAAAAAACATCGAAAAATGTTTTATCAAAGCTTTGCCACACATAAATGTTCTTTATCGGTTGCTTCTCGAGTCAATTTCGAAGGCCCTAGTGAGATTTGGTTTGAGAATCAACGAATATTTGTTTTCTTGTAGAACTGTGTAATCAAGGTGCGTCGTCCGGCTCCGAAAGTGCCCGTACGGAATCCGAATACCGCTCTGAGTAATCCTCAAAAGGAGAGCAACAACAACAATCAGGTGGACGAAGAGGAGAGACGACTCTCCGATGCAAGTTATGGAGAAGAGGAGTCCATTTATCAACCCATTTGGCAGTTCAAGACTCTGGAGCCTCCTGTTGAAGATCTTGAGCATGAAGAAGATATTACTGCCGTGGCGTCAGTCGCGGGAGCAGCCCCAGAACTTGGAGAAGAAGATGAGAACGAGGAAGACGAGGATGACGATGATGATGATGACAATGACAATGAAGAGGAGGAAGAGGAGGATCTGGAGGTAGAAGATGACTTCGATGATGACGCAGACACTGATGCTGATGCCGATGTGATGGCCATCCAGGCAGCAGCAGTCTTTGCAGCCGGAGTCAGATACAAGCTCTCAACATCGACGCTGACTAAGCGCTCAAAAATGATGCTGCCAACGCCACTGCCATCGCCCACAGCATCGATGGACCAGGGCGCCTGGGAGACGGATGTGGAGTTTATGTTCTCGCGGGACAGCAAAGAGGTTGTAGCCCCCGAGGTGAACCCCCACGAGGAGGAGGAGGAGGACCCCGAGTACCAGCTAGAAATGGAGGATACCCTGGAGACGCTGAGTCTCGGCAGTACAGTCACGAATAGCACAGCCACCATGGGGTCCATAAGCAGTACGGGCAGCGCCTCCCGCATGCGACCCTCATCGTCACAACAGAAGGTTCCACTGGTGCACCCGTTGCTGCGAAACATTTGCATATTCTATAGCATAAGGGAACCAAAGAAATATAGCGCCATCTTCTATGACTACCAGCTCTCCCAAGTCCATCAGCGATTCATGACACGCATCCGGCGTCCAGCGCCACCGCCACCGCCACCGGCACAGCCTCTGTCAGTTTCAAAAGCACCAAAGATGCAGCAGCAGTACCAGCAGCAACAGCAAGAGCAACAGCCACCACAGATGATGCCACTGCCGCCTGCTTTTGCTGCACTACCATCTTTGCCACTGCCAACCATCAATGATGACAGCGGCTGCAGCTGTGATGCGGCAGAGGACGGCGAGGTGGTGCATTCTCAATCGAAATTCGTTGCCATTCCGACACCCCTCAAAGAGGACTGGGCCCTGGCCTGCCTGGCCGCAGCGGCCGTCACCAAGCGAGGCGTTGGACCCCGTTCCGCTCGCAAGCTAAGGGTGCGCTCCAATGCCCGGCTTCTCGTTACGGATTCGGTGCTGGCCTGGCGGGCGAACCTTCAAGATGTCAACTGTTGCGAGGACGAGGAAGATATGGTGAGTATATGCAGCAAGGGAAAGGGATCTCCAACTCCAACTCGAACGGGAACGGTCCATGCCCATGGGAACCACTCTCTGAATTTACTATGAAAATTCGCTGTACTGCTTTGTGCATTGTGGCGGGGGATATCCCATTGTTTCCACACTTGTCACTTGTCACATCAATTAAACGTGGGGCAAAATGTATCTCTGTGTATCTGTGGCGCACGGATCCTAGATGGTGCCGGGAGGGGTGTCTGTTCAACGGCGCATTTCGATTGTTTTGCCTACCGATCTATGGGAGACAAAGCCCCTTGAAGCAGTTACCCAACATTATAACCGGTGGCGGGTGGAAGCTCTCAGGTATACCCTTACCCCTGCCTGTGGTATTACTCGAGAATTAAGATTCGGAAATATTAGTTCTGGGATTTAAGCTTAGTTCAGGTTCGATTTTATTGATTTAATTCTTAGTTAATGCGAAACCTCTGCGATATTTTTTATTAGCGGCTTATTTAATAACAGATTATGGTGATTTTTTTAAAAACTTTGTTCAACGTTTGGAGACAAAATGCATGCAAAATCGTACATAAGGAATAACAAAAGGAATAGGCTATAGTTTTGATTACACTGAGCTGAAGAATATATTATTCAAATGATTTCAGGTGGCGATATATCAGCTTTGAAATATTTTTCTCTTTATTTGTCTTCTGTTTTAAGACTTTGAATTATTATAGTTCTTCAATATTATGCTTGAGCCATGTAAAAATAATATTTTGAATGCCATTGTTTTCCATTTATCTTCATTAATTCTGTGGATCAAAGAGTAATTTCGAGTCGCATACTAGACTCCTTTCGCTTGTTGGAAATTTGAACATTCACTCCCACGAACGAGTAAGAGAATTTAGTAGTCGCCTCCGTCCACAACCCCATTTATTTTGTTCGTGTTCTACCCCTTCCATTCGGCTTTTGATTGCACTTTGTTTATAAAAACGCGTACAGCATGAGTGTGAGGGTGTGTGTGTGTGTGTGTGTGTGTATTCGTACACAATTGTTGTTGCCGCTTTCTGCATAATATAATTTTATTTATTTGCCTCTCACGTTTGTTGTTTTCATTTGGCTGTTTGCTGCATTTGCAGTCGCATCGCCGTTGCATGCGAATTTCCATGGAAATTCATAGAGGGGGAGAGTCGTTCCAGTCAGTTCCCCCCAGATCTCTGCGGTCTCTTCCCAGGCGGGACCCCAAAAAACAAAACGTTGATTCACATTTCGGATTTTGTGTTGCTTGCCCTGTCCCCTGCCCCCTGTCCTCGACCGACAATTATTTATTTATTTGGTTTTATGTATCTGGTTTTTTTTTTTTGGGTATAAATTCATGTATATTCTGACATAAGTATCTACATACATATGTAGTGCCGCGCATGTGTATCTTTGTATCTATAGTAAAATGTTGTGATTTTTGCAATAAACATTTAGCATAACCGGTTCTCAGCTTTAGAGCAATTTGTTGCTGCCTTTAAATACTCTTTCTATCGGAGTGTTTTTGGAAATATTTTTCACATTGGATATTTCTTTTTCTTTTAGATATTTTATTGTTTCATTTCGAATCCGCAATCGGAATATTGAGAGCTCTCTGGGGACATTCTCGGGTTTCGATTAACACGAATAACTCGACAATAACATTATTTAAGGGTCTGTAAAGCTCCGTTGTTCTCTTTTGCTGATATATGTATGTTTGGTTTTGGTTTTGGTTTTTTTCTTGCCGAGAATTTCCTGTCCAGCCTCACAGCGCGAGCTCCTCCGTTCGTCGCTTTTATCAGCATTTAATTGGCCGGGTTAGTCATTAGTCAAATAATTTGCTGTAACTCTGGGCCCCTCATCGATTGTTGATTTTGAGTTTCTTCCCCACAACGAGCCCCAAACGACGACGAACATTTGCTCAGATTTTATTGCTTTGATTGTAAAAATGCATAATGGAGCCGATTTACGGAGATATTTTATATTGGATTTTATGCAGAAATGCAGATTATATTCGGATATAGATCCGCGTATATGACGAATCGTTTTTAAATTTTCTCCTCAAAATACATTTTTCTTTAATTTTGAACTTTAAATATCTTTTTTGTTGGCATAACTATCATCAAATCAATGGATCATTTATCTTTGTATCTTTTGGTTATAAATAAACTCTGTTGAGGGTTTGGGAACACGATTGGACGTGAACTTTCTTGAACTTTGTGGAATGCTTAAAACAATAAAAAATTAAGTATAATTCGGTTTTAATTGGAACCTTGGACGACTTCTTAACTGTTACTGAATGTATCCTTAGGAGCTTTATTCAAAAATTACAATCATTATTCATAATGAAATTAAAGGCAATTTTTAGACATTCAACCAAACAGAAATTTGATCGGCTATTTACATTATTACTTGTTCAAGCCAGTCACTGGGCCTTCCAATAAAACCCCAAATATCATTGCCGGATGGAGAGACTCGACTTGACTTGATTTCCATGGCACTTGGCTCATGGCTCATGACTGTTCCGCCCACACACACCGGAGCTGTTTCTTCTCTCAAATGGAGCATTACTTCGGGGTCGGAGTCGGAGTCGGAGTCAAGTACCGGTGCCAACTTTTTGGGGGAAGCTCAAATCAGCAACGATGAGACAAGACGAAGATACACCAAAAAAACCAAAAAAAAATATATATTCAAAGGAAAGAAAAAAAAACCGAAAAGGTCAAATGCGCCTTTGTGTTGGTTTTTTATTTGTTTATTTTTGTTGTTTCGGTTCGCCTCGGTTCCGCTCTGGGTTTTGCTCAGTGAATCATACGCATGTCGGACGAATGGCGATACATAGACACAGAAACAGATACAGATACTGGTTGCTGTTTGGTATCTGCGGGCGAGGGCGAGGGCGATGGCGAGGAGCACAACTCGTGCAAATTGTGGAGCACCTCGTCCCGTAAAGCAAAGCAAACATGTGTCTGTGGCCGCAACGCGCTTCGAGGTCGAATCAATTAAGTAATTTCTGTTCGCCTTCTTTTTTCCGATTGCTATTATTGTTTATACGCTGGAAGTACACTTTCCACGAATATTAGAACTACAATTGCATCGAGATGCCGCGTCGCGTGATCATTGCCGTTCGACTTGAGGTTGGTTTTGTATAACGGGTATAAAGGGTATCGAATGCCCCGATCCACCATCGATTAGCATTCGACTTTTCTCATTGTACATTCATTTCGATGGATAAATTTCAATTGAAAAGTTTGGGCAGACCCTAAGCGGCTCCTCCACTCCTCAAAACCACTAAACGCAATATTTTGAAATGTTTTGTTTTGTTTAGTTCTGTTTATGTGTGCAAAAATTATAAAACTCAGGAAAACACACACGAAAAATGAATAAAAGCGAGAGAAACCACTAAAAACAAAACCAGGGAGTAGACGTACTATAAACAAAAGAAACAGAAAACAAATTAGCCAAAACAAATTGAGTCTAATCTTTGAAAACGGCGTGCCTCAGCTCTAATTTGTTGAAATTATCAAGCGATAATTGGCAGGGGGCAAGGTATGAAGGGGGTGGGGTTGTGGTGCGACTGTACAGTAGTTGAGTGTAGGATATTACAGCTGTTGATACCCATCGAATTTTGTTTGTTTATAAATTAACTTTACTGGAAAAATATACAAATTCTAGAAGACCAAAACCGTTTCATGGGTTCGATACGCTGTGTGGGTGGTTGGTGATTTCGTGAACAAGTAAGTGGATGATTTGCCAGCATTACTTATCGTTTGGAGTGGAACTGTTGCCCTAAACGTATCAAGATATGATATCTATCTTGTACATTGTGATTGTAAATACATATGTATATCCGGTACTAGATATTTTATTAGGCTGTACAATGAATAGTAAACAATTAGTTGTAAACGACACTTTCTATTCGTGTTAGCGTTTCAGAACTTAAATATATATGTGAACATATGTACATATGTACTACATACATACATACATATGTACATACATATGTTTGTAATATTTTGCTTATCATATTTCTGTAAATCCAAGAGACCATACTTCATCTATAATAATTGATAGCTAGCCAACTGTTTTGGCTTTGGCTTTCTGTGTAATTCGATTTGCCAAACAGACATTTTGAAATGTACACAGCATTCCTTACAATAATTCCATCGAAAGCTTATCTCTAAGGAGAACAATTTGTTGTATTTATGGCTGACAGAATTCAAGGGAAGTCCAGGTGCAACTTATCGCCCAGTGGCATATCGAGTAACTCTCTCCTGGGGAGTCAGTTGGTGCCTTGCCACATGCATGTGGATTATAGAGTCGGGAGAATTGTGTGGCTTTAAAGCAGCAATTCCATTCGAGGCTTGGCATTTAAGACCGTTGCATGTTACACGCTGCACACTGCCGTTGCAACTTCGCGTTCTTTCGCTTTGCTTACATATCGAAATCGAATCGTCTTATCAATTTTGGTGTTCGTTCGGGAAGTAAGAGATATCGCTGTGGCCTAGACAAAAGTAAAATAAAGAAATAAAAGAGAGCGAGCGAGAGCTGCGACCCTATCGGCGATAAGAAATGACGGGCAAAGGCAAAGGCAGATCGAAGAGAAGGCAAACAACGGTGAGCGATGGTGTGGAAAAACAAGAATCACCTTCAAAAATTAAAGCTTCGAAAGAGTGCAAATAAAAGTGGGATTCACACTGCTTGAGAATGATTTAAGAAGGCGGGAGAATATAATCTATTGTCTGTTTGTTATGTTTTATTTAAAATATACATTTTATATACATTCAGAATGAATTTTCGTAAATGGGTAAATATTATCGAAATATTTACAGCCAACGAAAGCTAAGAACAAACTTACTTATTTCTAATAGTCTTCCTCTCCATCGAACAGCAGAGTGAAAAAAATAAGGAGGAACGCTGTGAGACGCGTCACTTCTTATATACACGGTACTCAAACGGACAGAACAGACGGACAGATAGACATTCTCTTGGCTATTGATGCTGATCAAGAATATGTATACTTACTCTATGGGGTAGGAAACGTTTTACTCTTTGCGTTACATACACCCACTTCGAGCTCAATATTCGAATACCGGGTATAAAAAAGATAAGACAAGACAAGAACGAGACAACGACAAGCGACATCGTCACGAAATTGTGCAATTAATTGTGCAGACGTTTCCTCGAATCGTGTGCATCCGACCCACAATCTTAACCTACTTCCTCCTCTTACTATAGCTCAACACAGTTGAACTTTAGATATTAATTCATTGCGTGTTGCAACTCTATCATTGCAGATTGTGCCAGTGACTGATATATTGCGGGCACAGCAGATCCAGGAGGACAGCGAGGTGCAGCAGACACAGCAGACGGTGATATTGCAGCGCTTCAAGAGCGCCTCCATTGGGGATCTGGTGGACCTGCCCGGCGAGGATGACAAGAAGTCCATCAAGAATCGCATGCGCATGAAATGTAAGTATGAAATGGTGCCGAAAAGTGTCATGGAAACTGTACACGAATTATATTCTGGTATCATTTTGAACACTCTTTCAAGTACTCGTTCCACGAACCGGTTAACAGTGGGGCGCCCCACTGTCTGTTGCTCTCAGAGAGCCGCAGACGCAGACCCAGCCTGTGCACAAAGTTGGCCTTAAAAGGCCACCGCCATACACAGCACATCTACGAGTATGGATCGTGCATGAATGGGAATGGGCAGACTCTCTGGGAGCTCTCTTTTGTTTTGACTTTTAGTTAATGAAAGCTGGGGTTTCACTTTTCTGAAGAGGGGGAATTTTCTGTGCGCTGTTTGTTGGATAATGCAAATGAGTCGAGTCGCATCGCATCGCATCGTATCGATGGGTGGGTGGTTTTTGATCAAAGTGAATCACAATCTCCCGGAGAGTACGGATGGCTGAAAAGAATTGTGAGGGCGAAGGTGATAAATATCTGTACACATTGGGTAGTGGCGGGCAGTGAAGTTCCAGGTATCGCGCAGAGAGAATGTCAGCGAAGCATTCAACCATTTGCATGCCACTCATCGATAGGCGACTGTCGGAATGTACATAGATTCGCAGCAAAGGAATCTGAAGTCGAAACTGTACTAACAAATTGTCTTTTCTTTTCATGTGGGTGGATCTCCAGTTGCCGTCAACAGCAATGTGTTTCGCATGTAAGTGGAAAATGTTTGGCACTCAAAATCCTCTTTTATATCCTTTAATTTCCTTTGCAGAAATCGCTCGCCAAAGAGCGAGAAGAAGTCTCGCACACGGCGCGGCCAGGTGAACAGCCTGTACCTGGACGAGCAGTCGAAATATCCACTCTTTGGGGCACCTCTCAACGCCCTGGAGCTGAACATGAGCGATCATCCGAATGTGCCGCGTTTTGTCGTGGATGTTTGTGCCTACATCGAGCGACCGGATTGCGTCGAACAGGATGGCCTGTATCGCGCCTCCGGCAACAAGGTGCTGGTCGATGAGCTAAAGAAAAAGCTGACGCATCTGTACGATCCGCGATTCCTGCACACCGACGACATCCATACGCTGACCAGCCTGCACAAGCAGTTCTTTCGCGAGCTTTCGGCTCCGCTCATAACCCAGGAGGCCTACGAGCGTCTGGGCCGCAGCCTGAGCGACGATGCGGCCATCGAGCGGATGCGTTTGGCCTTTGATGAGATGCCCGAACCGAATCGATCCACACTCCGGTTCCTCATCAAGCATTTGACCAGGTTTGCTCGAGTGATACATTCATAGATGCATTTATGTACGATTCCCACACTAACTGCTCGATCTGTTCTGCTTGTTTTCAGAGTGGCTGCTGCCAGCGCTTCGAATCGCATGCCCTCCACCAATTTGGCCATCGTTTGGGGCCCCTGCCTGCTCAGTGCCAATCAGATTCAGCTGGATATTGGCCGCATGAATATGTTGGCCAAGGTGCTGATCGAGAACCATGACCGGATCTTTCAACCCGACAACGAGCGTCTCGTCTGCTAGGATTCCCCGCCCAATTAAAACAGTTTTAAGTGCCTCAAGCATCACACCCACAGATCCATACACACAACCATCACACACACACACAAACACACACAAACACACACTCACACACCATTTATTGGCAGAGAGTCTTTGAGATTTTCTCTAAATTTGTGCCCAGATTTTCGCATACATTTTTTGTTTAGTTTAATTTTAGGCACCCTTTTTTATGTGTCTGTCCAAGCTTTTGTTTCCAGCTTTAATTTCTATTTTTTTTTTTTTCTAATTTAAATTTTTTTTTAATATGTTATTTATTTTAATTCTTGGGAAATTCGAGCAGCGACTCAAACGAGCAGCAACCCATCAAGAAAATACTTACCAAAAAGACACTAGACTAAGCTGAAGCTAAACCATAATAAATACATAAACATTAATGACGCGATGCTCTGCCACTGGCCATGGCCAAATCCAGAATACAAAACAAAATAAATATGTAACCGATTTTTTTTTTTAACTATGTCATGAAGGAGAGCCTCCACATAGATATATGATATACCATACACTGATACTGATACGACAACTACATTTTGTGGACGGTCCATCTATAACACTCGATATACACATGTATTTGTATATATAATTTTTTTTTTATGTTTTGAGCCTGCAAAGTGAAGGAAAGCCAAAAAATTTGCATGTTTTGCTGTCTCAATAAAAGTATGGAAATATATAAAATTAAATCAAAGAAGAAAAACTGTTAAATTCTTAGAGAAGTCAATAAGAACGATATTAGAGCTTGCCATCGACACACTGCGTGCGACTCATCAGCAAGAAGAGCTAATTGAATGCAAAATGATTCAAGGAAACACATTCAAACACTCAAAGAAATGGCTCTTGGGTTGGGTGTACTCATTTAAATAATACGAATATGTGTGTGACATGTCCTTAGATATAGAAGATGCAATTTGAACATAATTGAAATGCAAATCGTACGACCAGCTCGGCTGAGGCAATGCGGCAAGGCGGCCATGCGGACGTGTGGTGATGGTTGCAGTAATGATTTCCAGGCAGGCTGGCTGGCAGTTGGTTGCTTCCACCGCAAATTTCAATTTTCTGAGCAAATCATACGTAAACTTTTCCGAAGGATGTGTCCCTTGTAATCAGTGAAGCATTTGACTTGGCCTTTCATCAAGTCTCCCCCACACCATGCCATTCCTTGGCGGCCCTGTGGCTGCCATACAAAAACTTTTTGGCCGGCCGGCCAATCATCAGGAATTGTCCCCCGCCCCATAATGGACTTGGTTCAAACTCGTTACTTGTAAATAAATAAGAGGCGAAATTACAAAATTATTTTGACCACAACTGCTGGGCCAAAGTGCTGCCCCGGCAATGTGGGCGTTGCGACAAAAGTGCCGACGTCAGTTGGGGAAATCTTTTGGGGCCAAAAATGTTGATGACAACCAAATATGGCTACTAATGCAATTATGGTGCGAGTATCTGTAGGGTTTGTGCCACACCACAGCTTCAGCTGATGACAAGAAACGAGATGTGGGCCTCCGATGAGGGGAGCCATTTAATTGGCAATGCAAATTGAATCAACATTTGTAACTTTCTAATCGAATTAGCCGACAAAATGGTTGGCATCTCGCTCTCTCGGTTGTGCTCGTCGCTTGCACTACACCGAAAAACAGCAGCTCTTTGGCCATAATTCAATTTGTGATTTACCAATGACTCGGTACCACATCACCTCCCCAAAAGATTGGAGTTGAGTGGCAGTTTCAGGGATTTCGTTTTGAGGTTTTGCCTTCATTTGCAGGCAGTCAACTACTTTTGGCTCTGCCTGCTTCCATTTCTTTCTTTACTAGCACATAAACTTTGCGTTTTCATTGCGGCAGTTGACTGCAGTCGGCTTGACCACACTCACACACAGATAGAGAGGGGAGAGACAGAGAAATGCAGCTGGGAATGGAGTTTTGGGAGAGCTGCCCCGAGTGCAGCCAACCACTGAAACGTGCCCCAACTTATAAAATGTTGCAAGTGACGTCTAACCGAATAACCCATGGCCAAAACGAAGCTGCACTGCTCTTTCCAGATCCGCTTGTTCGACTTTCCAGTGATATTTTGTTTCAATTCTATCCGAACCTTCCGTTGCATCTTTCGCTCAGTCTCTCTCTTTTGGTATTCTTGTGGTAATAATTGCTGCGGTTAGAGTATACGAATGTCTGCTGCAGACCGAAAGGATGAAAAATGGTTAGATGGTCGGTTGGTTGAACTCTCTCGGACCGCCCATGAGCAGCTCTTGAGTTGGGCATCTGTGCCACCTGTTGTTGAAACGGGGCCAAAATACTCGGAACTGCCTCCCCTTTGCCTTTGCCTTCGCCTTTGTCAGACAATCCCCGACATTAAGACGCTGGCAATGTGTAATAACTGGCAGCTTGAGATGAGGGACAAGAGCCAGGACTATACGGCTGAAGATGGAGATTGAAAAGCAGTCTGGGCGTGGTGGGCTGACAGGCAGCGTTGCTGAGCCAGCAGAGGAGCATCAGCATCAGCATCAGCTCCAGCTCCAGCTTCAGCAGTGGCTAAGAATGTGACAATGCTGAGCCCATTTGACATGAGCATGATAGAATAAAAACCGCAAACAAGTAATGCCTATGTGTCCCGTGTCCCGTGTCCCGTTTTCGTCTCCATCCCAGCCGGCAGTAGGAGGTCCAAGTCGCAGATAACAACGAGCCAGAGACGGGAGAGCGGTTGGGGATGACTATTCAAGTGCTGTTGTCAGGTCCATCCTGTGGCAGAAGCATGCCGGTTATCCTTTTGCGTGATTAAGCCACAAGTGCGTGACATTTTAATGCGACATTTATGCTTCCTTCGGACAAGAGATTATTATTGAAAATGCGCGCCCAGTCCCGCGTGACACCATCAACAAGGATAACAGTAGGAGGCAGCAGCCAGGATAACAACACGAGTTGCTTAACGCCACTCCCCTCCCACACACACAGCTTACGAGTGTATATTGTGCTGTGCCATAAGTATATTTATTTTCTCCATTTGACAACCAAGTGACAACTTTTGTTCCGGCCATTCGCTAAGCAGCCACGCATGATGCCAGCCAGCCAGCCAGCCATCATAATCTGCTCACATCTCTGGGATCTCTGGGAGCTGGAAGGACCGAAGATGAAATTAAATTCGTGGCAAGTATTCAATTAAATGGAACAGCAAACACAATTGATCGGAGTCCAAGCATCGATGCAGAATGGTTGCTTCTCCCAGCTAGTTCCAGTTCCTAATTGGCCTGCATATCGAGAGACTGGCTGACTGGCAACAAAAGTAATCATTTAAGCCATTTTATGCTCACTCGAAGATGCATTTGTGAATGGAGCAACAAATATACTCCTGGCTTTGGGTGTGTAATTTATATTTTGCAGAACAGTTCCTCGGACAACCAAATCGATTCTTGATGCTTTGTTTGGCCCTTGGCATGGAGTGCACAGAACTGTTCGGGTACGCAGGAAGCGGAAGCCTCTCGGTGGGTAATCGATATGTTTTGGAGTGTTGTGTTATCGACGAATGTAGCAGGCAGGATAATAGCTTTCAAGACGAGTGAAAACAGAAACATGAGGCAAAACATTATTTTGTGCATTAAGACAAACGCCAATATTTACAATCGCATTTGGATTGTGGTCTCGAGGAGGCAAGGTAATTTTACTATCAGTTGTAATCTCGTCTGCCATAAATGCTGGAAGCAACCAAAGGGCACAGCTTTTGTTGGTGTTTCAGGATAATTAAGTCAGTTCATACAGACAGAGTGGCTGGGGGCATTAGGGACTGTTCTTATATGCTATTGATCCCCCACAACAGGGATACTAGACATTGGACAATGTCTCTCTCGCTTGCGGGTTGCAAAAGAATTTTATGCATTCAATATTCAATTTATGGGGTGCAAATGCACGGCGCTTTGTGCTATGTTTGTTCGCGTTTCCACCTTGGAGTCCGCCTTTGTTGGCGGACTCTGGCTCTGGCTGCTTTGCAAACCTCGAAATGCTGCTGGAAAACCCTTTTTGGTAACTTAAGCTTCAATTTCGACTCTATTAGGCAACTCAGCCCGTACTCCCCCACGCGGCGGGAGGCAGTCTGAAGTCTGGCATGCCAATGGGAAGCCGGGACCTTCCTTATGGCATCGCATTTTACCTAGACGCCAGCACTGAGACTGCCTAACCAAGACGTGCCACTGGTCCCCGGCCCCCTGTCGTGGCAAGGTCTGTAAGCTACTTGAAGGAAATGTGTTGCATAGTTTAAGGTTGCTGCACAAAGAGCAGCAGCAGCCAGGAGCCAGCAGTTAGGAGCCAGGAGCCAGGAGCAGCAGCAGCAACGGGACTATCAACTATAGTCGAGGAAATTACTTTTAACATTTCGAATGCCGTCTCCGGGATGGCTGCCCTGCAGCAGCAGCAACAGCAGCAGCAAAAAGTGTGTATTTATATATATAAAAAAAAGATATATAGAAAAACGAAGGAAATAAAGTAGGGGAAACAGAAGGAGGGCGGCTGGAAGAGCAAAGCAAATGAAAAACAGGAAAATTATTTGATTTTTATGCATTTCACTTAAGCAACAAAAAGCGACGAAGATGAGGACAGAAGAAAGAAGACAGCAGCAGCAGCCAGATGGAGCAGGAAAAGCTCAAGAAGCAGGGAGCAGGCAGCAGGGAGCAGGGAGCATGGCAAGTGCAGGAGCAGGAGCAGGAAGTAGGACTCCAAGCAGAAGCTCCTGAAGCTGAGGCTGAGGCTGGAGGGGACATGCATGCATTATAGATGAACGTTCGCCGGCGAATGAAATAAAGCAAATAAATGCAATCAGGAATAATAATTCCAGGGGCCAAGACAGGCCACCGTCGGAAAGGGATAACTTGATTTCACCAGCCCCAGTCCCTGCCCCAGTCCCTCCCTGGAACGCATAAACAATGATTTTGCATGGATCGAAACTCCATGGGCTGTGGGGGGGAGCGGATGAAGGGTGGCGCCAGGTCATGCACTTGGCTCGTAAATAAAGACAAAAGCCTATCTTCAGGGCTCTGCCCACACAACAAGGTGGAAGGAACAACCAAAAAAAACCCAGAAGCCGAGCAACCGAGCAACCGAGCAACCGAAAAGGAAAACCCAATGAAAAAGAGTCGCCCCCGACAAGGGTGGACTCGGCTTGGATGTTTTTCACTTGGGGAAAAACTTAATTATGCATGGTTAACACGAAAGCTCAATAAATTTTCAAATAAATTCACATGAGGCAGTGGGCGAAAGCAAAAAAAGTGTATGCACATATAGACCGTCAGGAAAATGGGTGGAGAAATCTCTTCGCCTCTTCGTCTATGTAAATTTTATTTGCCAAAGGATTTTTCAGCAAGTTTCCTGCCTCACACACAGAGCCTCGACTCTCTCTCTTTCTCTGTTGCATTTAGATTTATTTGCAACGTGTGTGTTATGCAAAACCCATTAGGCAGGGGGAGGCGGGGGTGGGCCAGCTCCAACTGTTGCGCAAGTCGACCCGATGGGAAAACCCCTGGCTGGCACCTTGGCGCTCCAAACTAATCGCCTGTTGAAATTGCCCCTCGCACTGCGGCGGCGGCACACAATTTATTGAGTTCTCATATTGAGCAATGCTATAAAAATAATGAAGAAAAGTCCTGGCCCAAGCCCAAGCCGAAGCCAAAGCAGGCAGCGCCCAACCCGCCTCCCAGCCACCTGTGGGGTGTAGCGGGGGAGGCTGGTGGATCGGAAAATCCTCTCTGGTCGCTGCGGTACACACAACAGGGAAGCATTTCAATTTGAAGATGGGAAACATTGAAGGAGGAATTATGAGGATCAAAGATCAAAGATCGTATTGGAAAGATTCCCAGCACTGTTCAACATATTTATTGGCCAAGAATTGTCTTTAGAAAAGATGCATTGCATTGCTGGCAGAACCGTCAATTGGTGCTTCTTGTTATCCTTTAGTTTGTCCCAGGCAGAGGCCCGTTACTCTCACAGAAGATGCACCGAAATGGAGCAGACGAGCGAGGCAGTACAGGGCACACGAACTGTCGTCGACAGCCGGCTTAACCGAAGCCCACGCAGCTTAGCGTGTCCTGGACAGGACACCCAAGGGAGGAGCTCAGCAGCAAGGGGGGGAGCGATGGGCGGCTGTGAATACTTTTTGGAAAAACGTGGCAGGAGAAGCAAAAAGTGAAATGAAGCCGAAAGGCAAATAGAGCATAAATTACGCAAATCCAACACGACACTTTACAGCGTCGACTCGGGGAGGCAGAGAGGGTGCCACATCGCCCACATCCTGCTCATGTGTGTGTGTGTGTGTGTGTGTGTGCGCATGCTGCATGAGGACAACAACGGGAAGAGCAACAAATAAGTTAAGTCAAAGTCGAAAAAGCAAACAAACATGGCAAAGCGAGAGAGATGGCAGCAGAGGCACACACACACACACGCAGTCGCCATCTCGCTTGCACGCTGCAGCAAAAGTGCGGCATGCAATCAGGCGCCAAATGCTCAAGTGTCTCATTGTCAGCATGTTGCATGCAGCAGGAGCAACAACAGCAGCAGCAGCAGCAGCATCATTGCGGGGCGAGGCCAATGGAAAATAAAGTAAAATGAACAGCAAAAGCAAAAGCAACAGCAACAGCAGCTCCTGTGGAAAGCAAAGATTCAGCATGGGATGCACGAATCATTTGATGCTCTTTCATTGACATTGCCATGGACAATCAAATGAGACTACAAATGTATCTACACATATCCCAAAGAGCCTTCCAACGCTTTCGATGCTTTTTCCTCAGGCCGTCAGGCAGTTGGCACACCTCTTGGCACGCACGTCATACACTCTGCAAGGGTGCCCAAAAAATGTTAAAGCAAGTAAACAAACATTGTATGCTATTATCAGGCACTGTCAGCGACAACAACAACAGCAGCAGAAACAGCAGCAGCAACAATCAACGGCACCAGGCAACATAATTTGCAGTTGCAACTGAGAAATTTTCAATGGTTTGAAGCTGAAAAAGCTGACAGGCACCCCGAGAACCTTTCCTCTCAAAAATTACAAAAAAAGAGAAAGCCAAAAATAACTAAAGAGAAGGGCAAACCAGACGGCACCAGTGCATGTCACGGACAGTGGAACAAATTTAATTTCATTTTTGGGTCCACAATATAAATTTGAGATGTGATTGTAAAGACTTTAAATGAGGCAAAAATATTTGAATATTTTAAATGGTGGATGAGTATTTATTGTGCTAATATGAATCCAACCAGCAATCTATGAATTTATGCAACTTTATTATACAACTTTTGACCTGACTTCCTTGCCTTTTGAGCTTGACTTTTGAACACACAAATCCCAACAAGATTCCGAGGGCAAAGTGTCTGTAAATCCATAAGTGATTTTCGATTTGCGAATGAAGAAACTGAAAATATAAATCAATTATGATGAAAAAATGCAAACAATTGAGATTTAATGTTTAATAAATATAGAATATTTATACATTTAATGATGTACCTACTCGTCCTTCTTTTAATTGTTAGAAGAACAAAAATGCGCTCCAAATGTTTTATTTTCCAATCGATGTTCCACGGTGCGCGTCTGTACGGTCTGTGGCAAAGTCCATTGCCAGGCAGAAAGCCATTGCCGGATATGCCGGCGAACCTGAAACTGTCTATCTGTGTCCGCCTGTGTGTGTGTGTGAGTGTGTGTGCCTGGCTGTGTGCATGTGTAGGGGGCTGGCGTATATGGGTTTTTGTATGCAGCTGCATGGTTGAACAGTCAATGGCGGTGCAGCCCCAACAGGCCGGAAGTGCAGTCGAGCAACAACGATTGCCAACGAACTGTGCGTGTGTGTGTGCATACATAAATGTGTGTGTTTGTGTGTGTGGATGGATTTGCGAGTGTGTGTGTGAGCCGGCACAGCGAGCTAAAGTTAGGACTCAAAACAACAGCAAAATACAAAGAAAAAACACAAAACAAGCAGCCGACCCGACCCCATCGAAACGAAAAGAAAAGCCAACAACACCACAAGTTGACATAGAAATTGTGCAAACTGAAAATGATTTGTGTTGCCCCCAGACACCCACGACACAACACACAACGATTCACACACAATGTGTGTGTGTGTGTGTGTGTGTGGATATAGAGTGTGATTTGAGGAACAGGTAAGACCTGTTTAGGACAGACAACTAATAGAATGCATTCCATTTAACTTGTTCATTTTTTGTTGTCACGGATATTTCATTCTGTGTCCTAATGCTGCTAAAAAGCTAAAAAGTCTTAGTCATGCCAACATTTCTGGCATTTCGAGTATGTATTAAATATTTATTTAAATTAAGAATTTGTTTCCCGTTCGTTTAAACTAAACTTCAAAATAAAATTTGTTGTTTTAGTTGCGTAAAATGATAACCATTTGATGGAGAAATTAATGCATAATATTTATCGGAAAATCGCATTAATATATTGCCACAACTTTCGCATGAATTGCAGTTTGAATTGATCGCTCTTTAAGCCGTCAACCATGGAAGTGTGGGGGGGGCATGCCTGGTGCCATGCCTGGTCCGGGTCATCCCCAACCAATGATGCACAAAAGCGACAGAGAGAGAGAGAGTCGGCAAGGGAGAGGGTGATGGGGAGTGAAAGCAACCGAGTTGGCAGCACCAACATCAGACAGTCGAAATTGCAAATTATGTTTTCGGTAGACGTCGTCGTCGGCGCCGTCAGAGGGCTGCGGTGGGGGTGGGGGTGGGCTTGGGGGTGGCTTGTATCAGCGCCCTGGGATGGCAGCGGTCTGTCTACGCTCTCAGCCACCGCGCTCTAATTATGCAAACTACCTGCTGTTACTCAATTAATCTTGATTACGTTTGTGTTATCCAAATACAATTATTTTGGTATTAATTACAGTGGCTGGCCACTGGCAGTGGATTCCGGGTAGCACACTCACCTCTCACCTCTCACCACTCCTCCCCCCCATCCCTGCATCCTGGCGGAGGACCACTTTTACGAGCGGAAATTGTCTGGCTCGCAGGCCGAAACAATGCCGGCACATTGTCCTCCCACACAGACACACAGAAACACAGAAACACAAACATACTGACGTGGCCTGGCATGGCCTGGCATGACTTGGCCCAGCCCCAACACAGAACGCATTAGAGCCAAGTGTCTTACGGGTGTGGGGGCAGCACTACCAATTCCAATTCCAATTCCCATTTCTATTCGTATTCCAATTCACATTTGAGGCGATTCTGGCCAGCGCTTGCCAAGAAGGCCACGAAGAACTTATTAGCCTAGAAAGCTGTCCAGCAAATGTCTGTGGCTGTGTGTGTGTCTGTTGACCTTAATTAGCATTGTTCGAAAATGAGAGTCAAGTGCTTAGCATAAGGAAATTTAAATGCCAGCAACCTTGACAGTTATTGCGAAATACTCGAAAATCGAAGCATCACGGTACAGATAGTCCACCGCGTTGTCGCTTCAAATAAAAAAGATCTTTACAAATATGTATTTGAATGCATAGGAGATGCCTCACAACGTTCCTCCTCGTTCAGTGTGGGAATCGGAAGCGTTCGTTATTATTCAAAATGATTGTCGGAATCGGGTATGACAAGGTCCTCTGGCTTGATTTTCTCTGGCAGTCGCTCAACGGGCTTCTGCTTGCCCATCAGCTGGAAGTCGTAGTTGAAGAAGTCAAAGACGTAGAGCTGCTCGGGACTCACATAGTGAAACGCCACTGGATACTCGGAGAGGCAGTCCATGCACTGAGAGAGAATGGGGAATTCTGTTGAGGCTGCACACTTCTGTTGGGGGAGGTTCGCACTCACCGATCGCATCGAGTAGTAGGCGTACTTGTACAGCCAAAAGTCCAGCCCGAAGTAGCCAGAAAGGAGAATGTTGAAGGGCAACAGAGGATAGAATCGGTGTCGCAACTTCGAGTCGCGTGAGTCGCCCGCTTTCACATCCAAGTTGAACAGGCAGCGTCCCATCTCCATGTCCTCGGCCTGATTGTCCTCCTGCCGGCACTTTGTCGTGTCGTTCAATCCCTCGGCGAAGACACGCAGAGCCTCCCGGCTCAGCACATAGCCACTGCCGCCTGACATATAGGACTGGCGATTCGTTTAGTTGAAGACAATCAAAGCTCCGGATTCCTTACCTCGTTCTTTTGGTGCGTTCCGACCATCTTGAAGTTGTAGCCAAAATAAATGGCCTGATCGGGGGAGAACGGATAGAGCATGTAGCGCAGATTCTCCACGAACACGTAGCTGTCGAAAGAGAGGCAATTGCTTACTACATCCCATTACTGCATTCCGCATCCAACCTACGTGTCATCGTCGGCCTTCATGAACCAATCGGCCTCGTCTCGCATGTGCTCGTAGAGGTAGCTGAAGGCCTCCTTCGTCTTGCCCCAGAGCACCTCGTACTTGTCGGGCTTCGTGAGCACAATGGTGGGCAGCTCGTCGTCCGGCTCCGAGGTCATGAAGTAGATCTTGTTGCAGCGCTTGCCCCACGTCCGCATCACGTGCACCGCCCTCGATTTGTGGTACTTGGGCGTGGTCAGCACCCAGCAGAGGACTCGCACCTCTCGCTGCAGCTTCTCGGCGAGCGTCTCGTTGCTCAGCTGAGTTTCGGGCTCATTGCCGGATGTCAGCAGCATCACGTCCCAGTAGGCATAGAGTGCGATCGTGCAGCTGCCGGCCAGCAGGATCAGCAGCAGCAGCTGGAAGGACGACAGGCGGCGCTGAGTGGCTCGGAATACCTGTCCTCCTGCTCCACTGCTGCCACAGCTGCTCCCCGGAAAGAGTGTGGTATCGCCGAGCTGTTGATGCTGCTCCAATAAGATGTAGTCCCCACCCATGGCGACACTGGAACACGAACTAACTGCCAAGACCACAAAGAACCCCAAGCACGCATCTTATCTGGTGGGGGGAGACAACTGTGATAAGACAGCGACTGGTGGGCCCTGATAACAGGCCACTCTACGAACAACTCCAACTATTTTCCATCTTTGGATACACACTCCAGCAAATTAGTAGCTAAAAAAGGAAATTAAATTGCCAGAAGTTCTTCCAAATGAGTCTTGAATTGGAGGCATGAAATAATGGCAGACTTATCGATTCATGTGGAAAAAATGTACGCGCATATTTCGAGGAATTTGCTTGGGGTTAATCTTCAGCTCAGTCAAAGTCAAGCAACAATTAGCCACCGAGAACTAATTGTTAAGCGTACAAAACTTGATGGCATTTCCATGGAAAATGGCATTTGATATTCCAAGAAATTTATTTACATTTTCCCACAGCTTTTGTTCATTAATCAAAACACTTTGGCCAACAGCAACAGCAACAACCAACAGCCAACAGCCAACAGCTACCACTAGCCAAAACTCAGCAGCAGAGGCAAAAAAAAAACAACAAAAAAAGGAGTTGGATAATAAAACGAAATAAAAAGAGAAACGCAAAACCCAAAGCCCGAGAACAGTTGAAGTTGAGAGAATCTTTCAATTAATCATGAGCGACATGAGGTCGTCGCAGGGGCGGGGACCGCCAAGAGCGCGAGAAAAATTATATAGCGCATACGCCCTGTTGGGCCCTAGACCCTAGATCCCTGGTCCCTGGATCCCTGGGTCCCGTGCCGTCCCGTCCGCTGGCTCTCGGATGCTCGCGTGCAAACAAATGGCTGCCATAATAGCGACGAGGCGGCATCCTGGTGGCATCCTGGACGCATCCTGGCTAGTGCTACGCCCTCCACAGCCCTGTCCCACACTCGGCACTCGACACTCCGTTCTGTTCGGTTTCGGTTCAACGTTTTGGCCAAAACAAATTCCCATTAATAAAATAAAATGCACCCAGAAGGCGGTGGCGATTCCAGAATATTCAGCCCGATCAAATGAAAGAAACACGAAAGAATAAGTATAAAAAATAGAAACTATTTGGCAGTGTGGGTGTGCCCATTGCTCTGTGATTTCAAACAAATACAAATTGCTCCAATAAGAGAGTTACAATTCGCTCTTTCCTGCACCGCCTGCCGCCTGCCGCCTGTCAAAATTAGTTTTCGGGGCAGTGCAAACATTTCAGGGGAAAGGCAAATATGTGAACTGAAGGGCAGAGGCCGTGCTCCGGCTCCGACTCCGACTCCGGCTCCGACTCCCCTGCCAGTGATGAGGTGCCAAGCTGCTGATGAATGCCTTTGACCTTCGATGACCCACTGCAGTGGGGAGGCTCTATCTCTCTCCTCCCTCTTCATGCTGGCTATGCATCTATGCGAGCTTCTCCAAAGACTCCACCCAACACCTTCTTTTTCCAATGTTTCTTTTGGTATCATTTCCATTGGCTCTTCCCCATGCCCCACACTGCGATTATTGCTTCCACAATCAACAGTTTCCTTCCATCTGGCATGCAGAGGTGTGCCCTTCCCTGCCCCCCGTCTACCCAAGTGCCCAATGTAATAAAAAACCAGCCAACCAGCAAGTGTGGCTGTGTGGCTGAAGGGTGAAGGGTGAAGAGAGAGTCAGTTGGGGTGTTCGGTCGGTCGGTCGGTCAACTGCAAACTGCACAAAAATCATAAAAATAAAACCAAAAGTCAAATGTATAACTGCAGATTTTTTGTAATAATGTTAGCTTTTGGATTTTACAAGCGCGCCAAGGCAAACGCCATTTGTCTCTCCAATCTGGCTCTCTCTCTACTCTCTCTCTCTCTCTCTCACTCTACTTCACCCTCTTCCGTATGCAAATATATGCGAGTATGTGTGTTCGTGTGTGTGTGATTTGCCCTAGCGATGAGAGCGTGAGAAGTTGGAGATTGCAGAGAAAATTACAAAAATTAATATGAAAACTTTTTTGAAACACAACCAAAATAATTTCTAATGAAACGTTTTATCGATAGAACAGAATTCCTTTTGTTCCATCTCCAAGCTCTTCTCTCGCACACACACACACACACACAGTCATAGTGAGACATCAAACGTGCAAACATTTGCCATATTTTTGTAATCAAAGCAAACAATCCACTTAACCCAACACGGACACAGAGTCAGGCCCCGCAGTCCGCAGCCCACGTGCCACATGCAAAACGGCGACTGCCAGCTGGCTCTGTCGCCTGCCTGCTGGCCAAATGAAACGTCTTGGCAATTCGGAACGCCCCACGGCCAACGACATTGCAAACATTCTGGCAGTGCAATCGACCTCGAAACTCATTCCAACCAAAAACGATTCACCCATCTGTCCGCTCATCCATCCATCCAGCCATCCAGCCATCCATCTATCCCTGCTGCAATGGCAGCCGCTTGTTGCTATTGTCACTGCTGCTCCCTCCGCTCCCCTCCCCTCAGCAGGAGGGACAGGGGGACTTCAGTTTTGCGGATCTATGTAGTTCCGTGGCTGCCGGGGAAACGTGATGCCTTTCGATGTCTTGGCTTGGTTTTTTATGCAAACAGCATTTGAATTTGAAATGAAAACCCTGACGGGAGGGCTGCGCCTGCCAATGTCCGACGACCGACGACGGACGACCGACCCGACGCCCATGCACATGGAACTGTTGCTGCGGATATTCCTGCTGCCTGGACCACAGGACACTGCCTCGACTGCCTCGACTGCTCGCTCTTGCGGTCCTTCACTGCAGGAGGTTTTCGCAGGACCCATTGCATACTTTCCAGCGTCATGCGGTTACTTTTAGCACACTGATATGACAACAGACAGGGAGACAGGGAGCAGAGACAGAACCAGAGACATAGCCATACACACACGGGCACATGCCACATGCGGTGGGGGGTTGGGGGGGAGAGGATTTTGTGTCCATTGGCATTTTGCTGGTAAACATCCTCGTACACGAGACAGGGCAAGGATGGCAAGGATGGCAAGGATGGTGAGGGTTTGGTGGGCAAATAGTTTTTACTGCACATGGAACGCAATGACAAAAAGGCCATAAAAAGCAATGCCGCCAACTTTGTTATTACATTTTTATACCAACCACACACACACGCTCCACACACACACACAGGCACACACACACATGGAAGAGTGTGCATACATGCATACAGTTTTTATTGGCATAAAGAAGCAAGTGGAACACCTGTTCCATGGAGAAGCTCAGCCCCACCACTCTCTGGCCACTGACATCCTGCTGTCGCGGATTCATTTGCATTTGCATTATTTCTGTGTTTGCTCAGCCATCGACCCAACCGTCCCAGCCGCCCTGCCACACAGCCGGACCTGACTTTTATGATTTTTGGTTAGTTTTTGCTGCATTACAAAATGTGTTGACATGTTATGATTTCGATTTTAATTTCAGGCATTTCGGAAAGAGTAAAAGGAGTAGAAGGAGTAGAAGAAACAAGCAGCAGTAGCAGGTGGATATACTCGTATGTATGTTGATCCTTCAGACCGACACATCCCAACCTACCCTCACGGAATATGTAGATAACATCGGGATAAGAGTTAGAGATATTCTGCCGAGAACCAACACCTAGAGCGAGACATTCCTAGAGCCATCACGCGAACCTAATGCTTCACAAATTATTTCATGTGTAGAAAATGGACTGATGGCAGTGAAGTCTTTCCATCTTTCGAAAGCAAATTTCAGACTTATTTGCTGACTTGTTTTTCCAATCCAACTGAAACATTTGCTCTGTACCTTGCTATGATTTTGCTTCCGTCGGGAAGAGCTGAACGAACATATTCTTAAATCACGAAAATGTTTTTATCTGCCTGCTGTGCTCTTCTGCTTTCAATCATATTTAATTTGTGCATTTAAAAACCTTTGGGAGTACAACTGTAGACTAATTGAGTGCAAATATTGAGTATAATAAAGTGATTTTGAGAAATGGAACCAACACAATTCATTTGCTTTGTCAATTTTGCGGCCCTAGCAGCTCGAATGACATTTACCTTTACATTTACATTTACATTTACATTTCCATTTGGGGATTTATTCACCCTTCCAATTTCTTTGTGGGCTCTTCTTCGACTTATTTACTACTGTGAGAGGAGCATTAAAGATTGTACAAGCATATTTCCTTTATTTTTGAGCAGACTTTTGCCAGTTTGGAAGTTGAGTGCTCTCATCTTTAGGTAGTTCTCACTACTGTTCTCTGTGTGGCATCTTTTTTGTTTCTGTGGGGATTTTCTTTATCCAATGGTGGTGGTGCCTGGGTCGGGTGCTGGCTTGGGAATGGGGATTGCCTGCCTGCATCATTTTGCATCATTCTGGCTTGGGTTTGTCACACAGCCAAATCGAAATGTTATTTATATGCCGTACGTGTGCCGCCTTCGAGCAGTTCCGGGCTCTGGTGCCTGGTGCCTGGTGCCAGGCTCTTCCTCCATCGTTCTCCATGGTTTCAGTTTTGGTTTTGGTTTTGGTTTCTGTTTCAGTTTCAGTTGATGACGACAAATGCGAGTGGAACGACGACAACGTGCACGGCTTATCGCTGCTATGGCAGAGCGAACGAGTGGGAGGAGGGAGGGAACGGGGGGTTTTGAGGGTCGTCTTGCGGTAAGTCTTTTGTTTGTGATAAGATTTTTACGTGTCTACAAATTGGCCAGCGGCTGCTATGGCATCTCCCCTGCTCTCCTCCGCCTCAATTATTATGCTCGCATTTTGAGCGCACTGCGTGGAACGTTCGTTGCTTAAAGGTGCCCAAAAACCCACTTAAAGGCATCAGGCATTCGCCTTCCGTTGGCTCTCCAGAACTTAATTACCAGCATCAGTCAGTGCCAAACTATCATTTTGCACATGACTGACCCTGATCGCATTCGCCTTAAGCGCTGTTTACCGTCTGGCTGTCGCCTGATAAGTCCAGAACAGAATGGAACGGAACGGAACGGAACGCAACGATGTCTCCAATTACTGGGAAGAGCCATCCCCGCCATCGCACTGATCCTGAGACCTGACTGACAGACAGCAGGAGGCCGAGTCCCTTGCTAGTCCTTGGCCCTCACTGCATTGCCTCGACTGTGAACGGTGCACTGGCTTAGGACAATGCCTTTAGAGCCATCCACTTATGGCCGCAGCAATTTACCTGCCGTAGGCTTAAGCTCGGCTGCTGCCTCATGATTAGGAGAGAGGATACACTAGCGATGCCAGGACCAGGACTAGAACTAGAACTTCAGCTTCGGCTTGTACACTGTGAGCTCCTGTTTGCGCTGTGGCTCCTGGCTTAGCTGCATTCGCATTCTCTCTGGCAGCGGATACAATAAAAAGTGCCAAGTTATTGATGCACAAAACCTGCCAAGTGCCAAGTGGCAAGTGGCAAGTGGCAGGAGGCAAGTGCCAACCCTCGACCAACGCCTGTCAGAGAGTGTAGGAGTGGGGTAGGGGGCGTCTTTTGGCACCTGACACTGCCGCAGAGTTGTGCAACTTGCCACCTGTGCAGCCTGCGGCCTGCAGCCGCCTCACTTATGCAGAGTGCAAGTTTTCTTTACCATTTTATGCCCCGCATCTGCGTCTTTTGTCTTTCACGGATCTTTACAAGCCAAAGAGTAGATGGTTGAGAAACTGTTGCCAAAGCCAAGGATATGCCGATCTGGCCAAGGATATGTACACTGATCGAATGGCATTCTTCTATTGAAGGGTATCTTCTTCTCGGGTATTCCCTGCATTGGAATATCGACGATTCAACATTGGCACTTGCTCTCCATTGTATTCTTTTCTTGCCGCAATGTTTGAGCTTTGAGTGCATAATAAATATGCAAACTTTGTGGTTAGAAGGGAGAGGGCTGAGATCCATGGGGGCTGTGGGGTGGTGCCTGGTCCTTGGCTAATCAATGCGCAAAATCAAAAGTAAACATCGGATAAGAGCTTCTGATGGCCACGTGGCTGCCACTTGACTTTTGCCAGCTCTCACAATGCGCGTGGGAGACGTCCTTTGGTCACATTGGCAACAGAACGCTCAGGGCTTTGGCTCAGGGAAACAGAAAGAGAGAGTGAGAGAGGACATTGGAGGATAGGATGATGGACAGAACTAGAGGATTGCAATTCCAGCGTCACAAAAACAGCCACAAACATTGCCATTGCCATTCGCATTTCTATTTCTATTCCTGTTTCTGTTTCTATTTCTATTTCTATTTTCCAGCTTGCACTTCATCGTCAACGGGCCATCAATGGCAACGTGTCGCATTACTCAACATTGCTACGTGACTTAAATGCCATGGCGCTGGCATCCGCTTCAACGGACTGCCATTTTGTGGCGGCGGCCCTCCTGCTGCTGCCTGCCTCCCAGCTGCCTGCCCTTCTTTGTCTGTCTGTCTGTCCGTCTGTCATGGCCAAGACATAAAACCCGCGCCACATTACGTAATGAATGGAAAAGGCCAACACTTGAAGCGTTTCAAGCTGCTCAACTTGGTTATGCAAACAACAAGAACAAGAAAAAGAAATAAGAAATGGAAGGATGATGATTGTGAAAGCTGCTAGCCGGTAGAGCTGGTAGCTGAATCTGAAAGGTAGTAGACAGACAGTCGGACGGACGGAGGGGGGCCACGAGAGTACTCGTATTCGTACTCCTACTCGTACTACTGGCATGAGTGCACAGAGTGCACGGAGATGGGCACGTGACAAAAGAAAAGGAAGGAGCTGCTCCGCCACAAAAAAAAAGGAAACAATGAAATAAAAACTAATCGTAATCAAATTCCAATTATGAGACTACATCTGGCAGAGATGGCTGCGTGAGTGGATTGGCAAGCGATATGCCTTCAGACATCACGAAGGCTGTGGGTTATCTATGGGAGTGAATGGAGATATTAACATGCACGACTGCATGGATTGTGCATGGCAGCATAGCAGTGCTGTTAACATCCCAGCCGTACTCCGTTAACAGTCTGTTACCGCACTCTGTTAACCGCTCTCTGTTACCGCTCCCTGTTACCGCACTCTGTTACTGCTCTCTGTTACCTCTGTTACTCTCTGCTCGTTAACAGCCGCTTGCTGCTCGCGGCTATAGCGCACTGTGAGCGCACGCTCTCTCCAGCCAGTTCTCATTCAAATCTTGTGAGTCTAATCTTATCTATCGATCTACCCAAGTTACCTTGATACTTCCATTCCATTGCCAAACTTTTCAGCCCCGACTCACGGCACCATCGCTTTGCTCTGCCCTGCCCTGCCCAGCCCACTTTGTCTGCACAACTTTCACGCAATTTTCATTGCTCACTTTTCGGCTTGACAAACGCAGCTGTTGCTCTCGAGCACGAGGATGAGGATGAGCATGAGGAAGCGGATGAGCATCAGGCAGAGAGGGAAAGAGTTCGAGTGTGGGTGTGGGACAGTGTTTGCTTGGTTTGCTCTATAACTAATCTCGTTTATCACGATTGTCGTGTCACGCGCGCGTCATTTGACCCACACACACACACACACACAGACACACGCTCCGTTTGGAAGGAAGGAAGGATGGCTCACGTTCTGCTGCTCATCCTGTCCGTCGCCTCAGGAGTGCCAGCCCCCTCCCACCGAAGCCTGATTCTGGTTCAAGTTCCAGTTGTTGACCATGTGTGACTTTGGCTAACGGCTTCGTGCCACGTTCATTGTCATTGTCAACATCTTGTGGCCAACGGGGACACGTAGTGCTAGAGAGAACTTCTACTGCCACTGCCATTGCCAGTTGCCAGTTGCCCGCCGCGCCCTCCATTTGACACTCATCTCATGGAGGGACTCTTCTGCCACTACTATTCCTCTACTCAACTCTGCTCCCCCCTCTACTCCCTTACTGGTGACCGCACCGCTCTAACCGCAATTTGCATTGGCCGCTGTCAAGCGCAGCCAGGCAACTGCCAATTTATGAACGGACCAACACGGGACGGCGGCCCACCCTTGACCCTTCCCCTGTCGTTTGTTATGCAATAATTTATACATTTTTTAAGCACAATAAAAATTGAATTAAATATAAATCAAAAAACTCTCACTCGCTGGTCGCTGGTCGCTGCAAACAATAAACGAGCGACCGACCAGCCCCCAAAAGAGAAACAACAAAAATCGGTGAAGTGCTCTCCATGTAGACCAGGAGGATACCGCATAGCCACATGGCGATTGTGTCCATAAGGTCCGAGGGGGACCAGCATCCAAAGAAAGTTGAGAGAAATATTCCAGGACTTTCTTTAAAATAATATTTAATTACTTGGTACTCTCCATATGCGCTTTAGCTGCGATTGATCCTTGCGATCCTGTGATTTAGTTTTGTGCATCATTCCCCATGTTACATGCAGACTGACGGCAACAATATTCTCAGTGGCTCAGAGAGAGTGGCGGGCCATGGAAAGTTTTTAACTTTTCGCAACCGCAGAAATTGCCACATGGTTTTGCACACGGCTGCCACATGGGGCTGCATGGATGAGATGGAGCTACCGCTACCGTTGACCATGCCACGCCTTCCGTTTTAAAGTGGGTGGCGGGGGGTAGACTCTTCAAATTGGCCACAAAAACCAAAAAGAGCCAAAAACGTTTGACAGACAAAAACAACGTGCGCGAAAATGCAACGAAATTGTTGCCACTCGTTGAACAGGCGCCACGCCCCACTGACTCCGACTCCGACTCCGTCACCGCCCACGGTCCATACCCCTTGCCACAGATACTCACTCTGCCCCTGCTGCCCCTGCTGCCCCTGCTGCAGCTCGTCGCACTCGTCTGTCCAGGCCACTATTTTTTTTATTGAACTCGCAGGCGGCAGGCGACAAAAAACTAACAAAGCAATTGCTTTTTGTCTCTTTTGTGTGCACTTCACCTACACCAGTGCCCCCCTGCACTTCCCTCCACGATGATACACACATTGGAGTGTGTTCTAGGAATAGATTTCGCCTGGATTTCGATTCGAAGAGTTCAATTTGAAGGCTCATTTCCAGCAATAAATTGGAAAGCTTTAAGAAGGAGCCGCCAGTGAGCAGCAACCTTCGCACATTCTTCGCACTGTAACTTATTTTTGGTGGAAGTTCCCCAATTACCTTTCCAAATATTATCGTAAATGTGATGGAAGGAAGATGATGAGTTCGTTCGATCAGTCTTTAGATTGTGGTGGCAATTCTTCTGTTCTTTGTTCGACTCGCAAGATGTGAATTTTACAATCTGAATGATCGACATGGCACGATCGAGGGCTGGACTCTAGATGGATTTATTGAGTAAATAAGGAATCGAATGCAGGATTCTAAACTGGATATAAATACTGATTAAAGGTGCTTGGTTATCTTTCACCATCTTAGCAGCTAGAGCCCCATCGATACCAGCTACACCCAAGAACACTTATGGGGAATCGGGAACACGCTTAGCTCTGATTCGTGTGTGTGAGTGTCCGTGTGTTCCTGTGCTCGCCTGCACCGGCTGCACTGCAAATGCGTTTCAATGAGCAGCAGCTGGAGCTGGAGCTGTAGCTGTAGCTGGAGCAGTGGAGCAGTGGCAGCGGCATGTCCTGGCTGTGGATCCGCATGGATGGAAGGGGCCTTGGGGGTACGGCGAGAAAGTCTGCTTGTGGTGAGGAGCGGGAGCTTTTGTATAAAAGGCATATCCATTGCGTGTTTTTGTCGCGTTTTTTCAAGCGTGCTGTAATTTTTTTATGTCCCCTCGCCAGAAAACTCAGTGAATCTCTCTCTATCCAGCCCTGTTTGCCGTGGGGCTGGGGCTTTGGGCATGGGGCGTGTGTGGCTAGACGCATAAATATTCTGATTTGGCAAAAATTATATGCCCGTACGTGCTGCAGCCCAGCCATAAGGCAGCAGGAGTCAGAGGATGGATGGAAGCGCCAGACAGCAGGCCCAATAATGTTTTTGAATCGGTTTTTTGGTTGAATTTCCACTCGGAGTTGTTGCTCCGGGAGTGGAACTACTGCCAGGAACTGTGAGGACTCGCAGAACTCTGCACACAGCCAACTCGAGGCTGAAAGTTCGCCCCGCTGCGCTGCTTTATGACAGCGCATAATTTACAAATGGGCCAAAAGCCTGTTGCATAAATTTAACAAAACAGCAAGTCGCCATTCGCTCTTCAAGTGGGTCGCTCCTGGGTCGGTTCTGGGTCGGAGTCGGTTGCGCCCGGCTACCAAGTCCAGTCCTTGAAAGAACGCCAGCTCCCTTTAAGCCTTATTTCAAGAGGGGTCTTTGGAGGGGGATTAATTTGCATGTTGCGCTCTCTGTTCCCTGCTCCCTGCTCCACGCTTCCTGCCGCCTCCTGCCCGGATCCTACCAACTGTTTGCCACTGTTTCCTGCTCCATGGTCCTTGGTCCTTGGTCGTTGGTTTTCTGGTGTCCTCGTTGTCGTCTTATCGCTGCCCTCATTGCTTCTGTCTGCTTGTCGTCTTGTTCCCTTTCCTATTTTTGCTCGACTGGTCGAGAGGCTCAGTGCTCAGTGCCCAGTGCTCAGGGATGGGGCAGGGATGAGGGCCACTAGATTGGGTCGAATGGGCGTCCGTGGGCGCCTTTATCTTGAGCCCGGCCCCGGGTTGCCTTTCCAACTTCTGGCTGGCTGGCTGGCTGGCTGGCTGGCTGGCATACAATGGGATGATATATTGGTTGGGAGCGGAGTCCGCGAAGCGTTTCACTCCCAATATAAATGTGCCAGTCGGCTATCGGTGGTGTCATCGATTATACACGGCTTTCGCTTAAAACTTCAAAGATGATGTATTAATAACACAGTGCGACAGTTGTTTCCTACTTTGCGCAAGACAAAAGTTATGTTTAAATCTACTGACTAGCGGGCACAACAGCGTTCACGCTTGCGAAAGCGTCTCACAACGTTCCTCCTCATTTTGTAATATCCTTTTTCCATTAAACGTAGAATTGATTGATGGATATTAGCCATAAACAAATCGAAAGCAAACAATTTTCGAGCTTTAATCGCTAAAGTCACATCCGATTCCCTATTTCTTTCACTCCCTGAACTTCAATCATTCTTCAGTTGACTTTTCCCATGTGTCCAGCATCTCAAAATGGAAATTTTCGTAATCTTTAATATGTGAGTGTCCTGGGTCCGGTGCCGCACAGCCTTACAGCCCCACAGCCAGACAGCTCCACCTCCTGCTGATTCCACTAGCGGCTCCTACATTATTAATAATATTATAGATCTTCAAAGTTTCGCAAAAGATTTTAAATCGCGCTGGCCCAGAGTCCCCTCCCCACACCTCCACCCTGCCACGATTTGCTGTGATTTATTTGGCTCGATGATTTGTGTCGGTCGAGCGGGTCGCCATCCAATGCCATCCCCGCCCCACTCAACGCTTTGCCCACTTTCAGTCTTTAGTCTTGGGCCCCGCCCTTGGTCCCTTTTTTGTGGGACCTGCGAGGGGTTGCTAATAACTCCCATTGCCACGGCCCTGTTGCCTGATGCTGATGTTATCCTTCGGCGTCTAAGTCCCTGCCAGCAATTGCCTTTGTCGGTACAGTGTAATGTGCTTTGAATGGACAATCTCCAAGAGATTCTTCATGCAGAAATCTTTCACTGTACTTAAAGGGAAATTCATTTGTGTCTTTGGAGGTCCCATCTCGAATCTTTCTCGAATTCTTGTTGGGTTTTTTTAATGGGTTAAATAACCTTTTACAAGGAATCTCAATGCAATGGCAGGTCGTTGCCTCTCAACAAAGGAGACAAAAAACAGCAGCAACACCAAGAGACGAGACGGGGCGACAGCCACTTGCACGCGTGTCAGCGTCAGTTACACCACTCCCCCACTCTCCCCATCTCCCAGACGCCCCCCCAACACTCCCACACGCTCCACCCCTCTATTCCTACTTAGGAAATGTCTGTGTGCTTCCGCCATTGTCGCGCTTATCAACAGCATAATTTGTCTTGGCGTGTGGCGCAGTCACTCCATGCCACACTGAGGGAAATCAAGGGATCAGAGCAGTACACAAAAATCCCATAAGTGAATGGACAAATGAAACCAGAAACCTTCAATAGGATTATGTGCCCTCATGTCCCTCTCTGTGCGTCTTTTTCTAGACATTCCACAATGAATTTTGTGTTTCTTTCAGTGTGGCCAAAACGCACACACACTCTGCATGTATCTCTCTTTCCACTCTCGCTCGCTCGCTGCTTGTGTTGTCATCTCCTTCTGGCTCGTCTTACACAAAATTGTTGATTTTCTCACGCTTCTCACAGCTTCCCCCTTCGCTTCTGGCCCTGTCCGCCCACTGCTGGAGTCACAGCGTTTTCCCCAGACTCTGTTACCCTTCCCGCCACACAGCAACGATGTCGTGTCTATGGCTTTCGCTGTGACTCTGGCTTCTGGCCATGTGTACATGTGTATGTGGAGAGACTGCAGACCAAACACTACCACTCGGAATTGTTGGGACTCCTCCACACTGCATATTACATACGCAAATTGGCAGCTTGCTGGTGTTTTTGTTAGTTTCGTTTTGGGCAAAGAACTTGCGACTTCTTTCCTGACACTTTTGATGGGTTTACTATGCGAGTCTGTGGGATGTACGCAACGTATACATATGGCCGTATGGCTGTATGGCTGTGTGTATGCACACATTTGTCTGCTCTGAGCCGTATGTGTGTCCCTTATCCCTCGTCGTATTTGTATACACCCCACTTATAAGCATAATCTAAACAAATTGATCGAGTTGTCGCGCAATTCAAGCGGGGCGGGAGAGGGGCAACTTAAGTTTTCGAGTGGATTGCTGATGGGAAGTTGCTGGTGGGATGGTTGGAGCACTTAAATCAAGACGGGTTGACTAAGCTGCGTAGGTGTTGGTTAACACTTTGACTACAGTGTTGGCCAAGTGTTGAGCAATGAAAACTCATCTGCACATTAATGCTGGAACGTCATTGAACCAGTTGGGAGTTATAAGATCTTCAAATTTTGCAAAAATTCTAAGCACTCAACTTTTTTAGTGTCTTCCGTTTGAAGTGTTGTAAAGTTTTGTGCAGCAACAGTTGCAAATATACGTAAGGACATGAATCATGTCACAGTTTTATATTCTCTGGGCTGAGTACTGCTTAGCTGTTTCCTCGGAGGCTCCCGTAATTATACCCGGTACTCGAAGAGTACACTGAAACCAGCGTATTTCAAAAATGAGCCCCGCCCCCTTCCGCCCCCGCAAAAGGGCGAAAACCTCCCAAATCTACAATAAGATAAAGATAACAGAAAACTAAAAACGCCATTCCGTAGGGAATGACCATATCTATCAGATCACCAAATTGGGGTCCGATTGGATCATTATTATAGCCACAATGAAGAAATTAATTTGCAGTGGCCAAACCCACCCCGTCCCGCAGCATTCACACTCTGCTTCGCGCTGTTTATGGCCTCTGCCCCTGACACTTCTCTGCCTCTGCCGCGACTCTGCCCTGACTCTGCAGTGTGTGTCTATAGAGGAAGGGTGGCGAGCTAAAGGAGCGTGTTGGCTTGAGCAGTGTTGTTAATGTTGATGACAGATGAAGAAAAAATGTAAAATTTGAAAAATAACCGCTAAGTTGCAGATGTAGTACTGAGTGCCGGGTATAAAAGTTGTGACGCGTAAGAAGCGTCTCACACGTCCCTTCTCGTTTTTAATTGCAGTTTGGCTGAAGAGTCTGTGATTTAGTGTTGCACAATAGGTGCGGTGTTGGTCAGCGTTCGATATAAGAATATTTCAATTTAAAAGTCAGCTCTCAGCCCTCTACCGCCGCACCATGATGGCTCATAATCGCGAATTTGTACCCACTTAGTTTTATTGAAGCTTTCCCCCACCCCCCCAAGGACACCCAGGAGATGGTCTGCTCTTTGGCCCACATCTTTCACTCACTCTCTCGCTCTCTCTCTCTTGCTCTCTCCATCGTGTTTTGTTCCTTTTGTTGGAATTGACTCTGTTGTTTGCTTGCTTAAGCAATGAGTGGCCGCCCCCTAAGCCGGAGCTCGCTCTATGGAGCCAGTGATATCTTGTATCTGTGCCACGTAGTGGCAGTGGCAGTGGCAGTAGACACAAACATACAATCCCCACCCCCACCCTGCCGTAGCCCTTCCGCTTATCCCATCCCATCCCCGCTCCACCGTGGAACGTGTAATTTCCTTTCAAGTTTGGTGTTGGGCTGGCAATTTGGTTGATTGCTTAATCGCATCACGATGCGACGTCGTTGTCGTTGGCGAAATCAGCTCCATGCCATTTCGCAGTGTGCGGGAGTGAGAGAGCGCGAGAGCTCTCCCGCCACGCCTCCCTCTAACACTTTTTAGCCATGCCTAACCCCATCCGCCCACAGAAGTGAGAGAGACACGACACGACACGAAGCGACACACAAACACATCTGTACAAAAGATGTCGCGTATAATTTAATGACTTTGTATGCCTTGAATTTTAATGACAACAACGACACGGAGCAGAGCGGGGTGGCACAGGAGCTGCCAGTGATTCCCTCATACCCCCACCCTACCGCTACTGCTGCTCGCTTTGGCTGGAAAGGATAATGGATCAAGTGGAGGCGGAAGGCAGGCAAACAAGCAACACCACAACTTGCAACATGCCAAAGAAGCAGCCCAAGTTGGAGATGAAGACCACGACGAGAAACACTCTGAGCAAGCATCAGCACAAAGAGGACTCACTGGAGGATGAACGTTTCCAGGGGGGACGGGGGCTGGCTGGCAGCGGATTTTGTCCTTGGATGAGGGGAGCGGCACGGCGGAGTGGCAAACATTTGCCTCATGCATGCTGCAGGGGCAGGGAGTCGCTGGCTCCCAGTTACGTAGACAACGGGATTTGTTTTGTTTGCAGCGGCAGCGGCAGCGGCAGCGATCAGGGCCATCAGAGCATCCTTGGCCAAGACTAAAGCCCTTCAGCCCCCTCTCCCTATCCCTCTCCCTTTCGCGAGTGGCGAGGCATTAGTTTAGTGGCAAAGATTTATGGCTTTATTTGTTCATTGTTCTCCCAGTCCCACAGTCCCTCCCACAGCCACGGTCGTGGCTGCTGTTAGTGTTATTTTTTATGTGGACATCGCGATGTGTCTCAAAAAGCGGGAGGCAGCACTGGACAGCGGGGGGAGGCAAGTGTCCAAGTTGCTTCAACTAGGATAAGGTTCCGCTCGAATGGAATTCCCAATGCCCTGCAATCGATTGCGGAAGCAGAAGGGCGAAAGAAGAAAGGAAACGCCTATGAAGGGAATGAATGGTGGGCAAGGACCAACAAGAGCCAAAGGAAAAATGAATGAGAATGAGAATGAAAATGAAAATGAATGAGACGCAGAAACGAATGCAAATCCAAGCAATGAAAGGACAAAACACACAATACAAAATTAATAAGAAAATTCTTTTGAAATCACAGAAAAGCAAAAAAATATCACCAAAAAATAGAGCTGGGAGAAATCTAATATCAAATTTAGTTAAAGAAGAGAAGAGATGAAAATAATATTGGCAGAGTCTTCAATTCATTTTTGTGTGGAATTAAAAATGCTTCAAATAAAAAGTCCACGAAGTACGTATCTCGATAGAAACTAGTTGAAGGTGTGAAAAGATATCAAAAAGCTGCCGAAATGTTCTACCAAAAATGATCTTCAATTGTAGCAAAAGTATGAGCAGAACTCCCAATAAAAAGAAGCTCTAAATTAGGCATTACTTCATATCAAAGCACCAAGAAAAGCCACACCCTGGCAACAACTTCACTCCATGTCCGCAGAACTTCTCCTAATTGTATTCAGCTCTCCCATACGTACTCGGACAATGGCCCTGACATACGACTCGTGACGAGCATTTGCATATTCAGCTGTGCTGTGCCTGCCCCTAATGGCCACTAGCCGAGTGTAGCTCATTCTTTGTGTCGTTGGGACATCGATGGCACATGAAAACATATAGATGAATGGATATCGTGTCCCTTCTTGTTGTGCTCTCTTCCCGGCTTTGACTTTTAGCTCGGCCACTCGTTTCCTGTTTATTGACTTGTCTCTCAATTAAGTTAGAAACACCCTCGAACCACACACTAACAAGGCTCGCAGTGGAGTGCAGTGGGGAGGGCGGATGACATTGCGTAGCCATAGCCGTGCCCGTGCCCGTGTCCGTGGCCGTGTCCTTTTCCTGCCCGTTGTTTCTCCGGTTGTTTTTTCATGTCTCTGCTTCTGGTTTTGCTACGGCTGCTGTTGGCTTTTCCTTCTTGCGTTTCCAATCTCAATTAATTTGCTCATAAATTTGTTGCCAACTTGCTTCAGCTACTCTCCCTGTTCCTGCCCCTCCTCCAAGGAGTAAGTGAACTTCAGTGATGGTCAGACCGCCTTGAGAGTTGTAGCGCTGCTCGTTGTCCTTGTTGCTTTTGCTTTATGTCCTGGCAACTTATTATACCCCGTACATGCCGGACTGGCGGGGTATACACAATACAGTTCCTATCGGACTCCAGCTGACAACTGCAGGCATTCCCCATCTTATTGACTTTGGAATACCTTTTCGAGGACATATTTAACCCTGGTCCTGCTGGGCATTGTCTAGTCGTAACAACATGTTGTGCCTCTGTCTCTTTACTTTTTCCTGCTCTCGTTTTTTTATTGTAATGCCATCTTATCGCCAGGGTTCTGCTTCTGTTTCAGAGACAGCTTCAGCTTCAGCTTCAGCACCAGCTCCTTAGTCCTGGCTGCTCCACCCATCCTTTTCCTTGATGTATTTTCCTTGCTTTTGGGGGCTTTCTGCGTCTCTCCATCTCCTCCGCCAATGCTGGCCTTGTTTTTTAGCCTTTCCTTTTTGTATTTTAATTTATGCTCGGCTTCTCCCTTTTTTTCCTCTCGTTTTTTTGCTTTATGTCCCAAACCAACGTTGATTTCTATCTATTGAGATTGAGACAACATTCCACTTAAGCAGAACAAGAAAACAGCAAAAAGGAGCAGGAGAGCTGTGGGAGATGTGGGAGATTGGGGGGAAAAGTGTCGTTTTTATGGCGCTTAATTAACTTGGATACCATTTTCTAATTGCTTTTGCTGTCTGATTGACTTTTGTTTATTTATTGTGATTAGAAAATTGCTTTAAGAATAAACGACCGCAGAAAAAGGAAACGGTTTTCGCCATCGTGTTCTCCCAAATTGACTTACTTATTCCACATACATATTTATGTAGATTCGGTTATGCTCTGTCTCTCGCCTCCGTCTCTTTGGATGCTTTTACTCTGTGGGATTATAAGTCAGGAAGAAGTGGAGGCAGTGGGTGGATGACTTTGAACAGCGCTAATGATCACACAACCCACACCCATTACCACAGCAGGCTCCCCACTCACCACTCACCACTCCCCACTCTCCTCTCTCCACTCTCCACTCCCCACCACATCTTATACTAAAAGGAAATGTGTTTTCCCACCCCATCCCAAATAGAATTTTTCTTTTCTGCTTGTTGTTTTTTTGTGCCTTCTTTGTTTCTGCGGCTTCCTTTTACTTTCCAGTGACTTTGAAATGCGCAGATTTATTGCGACAATTTGTTTAATGACAGGCATTTATTTTGATGGCACCCCCGAAAAAGCCACACTGCATGTGGGCGAATGTGCGGGGTGCGGGGTGCGGAGTGCGTGTGGCTCCAAGGGGCAAAGGGTTCTCCCATAGACATCTAATGAGTGCGCTGCCACGCTGTCCTGCCTCACGCCCACACCCACACCCACACACCGAGACCCATCCGTTTCCGTCCTCTTTCCCCGTTTGGTTGCCACTGACAATTTAATTATTTTAAGTCCCGCATTCTTCACCGCCTCGCGCCCGGATGAAGACGTCTTTGCCACCGAAAGTTTCCTCTCCTCCGGATGAGTCACTTTCCTGGATGGCAAGTGGAGTGGAGCTGAGAGCTTCCCTTCTTGGCACTCAAATGAAGACATCGCCAACAGCTGCTGAGCTTCCGGGTAGCCGGGCAGCCGGGCAGCCGGATAATATTAGCAGCTAAAACTACCATATTTTTGCAGGAGATTGACACTGCAGCTCAATGGCCCAAGGTGGAACACTCCCAGAACATAATACAATTTGAATTAAATAAATATTATATGCATGCAAGCTGTGGTGATGTAGGAAACCAGAACTGGACTTGGATCCGTCAGTAACTAATTAAAATTAATTAATTGAATATTGATCCGTTCTGAGTCGAATTTCTACGGGGAGCCACTCCCCGTTTTATTGCAGAAAAGGGATGCTGATAGTTCCCATAGAACTGCACAAAGACATCCATCGAACTGATCGAGTTGCTCAAAAACGGCATTTTTGTGAGATGACTTCATCGTTGGACTCCAATCTCTTTCCGCCGTGACATATCTTGAGGCTTGGAAACACTGAATAGTCTCTAAGGACTGAATCCAGAGAACAGGCCAGTTGAGGGTGCTCCCCTCTGTTCGTCTTCCAATGGATGGATTTTTCCCACTGAAAATTAACATGTTGCATTTATCCTGCTGAAACAAATTTGTTTCTTGTCCAAATGTGGTCGTTTCCTCTTCAATTGCTCATTAAATCTATTCCATACGTTGGCCTTTGCCTTTTTTACGATTCTGAAGGCTGATGGGCTGATGTTATATTGGCGAAGCTTGCACTTCCATGTTCCTTGCGTTTGTGTTCTGTGCCTGAACAGCAATTCTTCCATCAGAGGCTTCACTTTAAATAGGAGGCAAGAAGAGGCGTGGAGAGATCATCTCTTGTGTCGCCTAATTAATCTGTCTTCTCTTTCTTTGTTTCCGCTTTATCCTAAGTTGTCCCCGGATATTTTCGGTATCTGCATACACATATTTTGGGTGCGCCAAATTAGCCAGCCATCAACTGTCTCAGAGTGGGGGTACCGTTTTTTCTTGCTCGCCTGCTTCTGAGCTGCTTAGTGGTGGAGAGGAGAGAGAAGCTTTTTTTGTTGTTGTTTTTGGCTGCTTATTTGTAAACGATCAATCATGCAGTGCAAATGTGATGACACCGGGGGGTTGGCTGGCTGGTTGCCTGCCGGAGCATCTTTATGCCCTTCGCATCTAACCCGCAGCGACAATTTATGCAGGAAGCGGGCAAGAGGGCGCAGCGAAGCGATAGCGCCATATATGGCGTATATAATGATATAAAAACGTACACACATACAGTACATATGTATAGGGTGTATTTTTTTATACAGCGAGGACAAACTGAATGTAATAACGAGCCAGCTGGAGTGGGTGTAGCAATGGCAGGACAACCGAACAACCGAGCAACCGAACAACCGAACAACGCCGATAGTTGTGGCACATATGAAGACAAGGGTCTGTCAAATACAAGTTTCTGGCGTGGCCCAAAGCACCAGCCACCCTACCCCCACGCAGCACCCCTCCTCAAGTGCAGACGACATAAAAAAACACCAAGGCAGAGAAAAAACCTTCGATGTGTGGGGAGGCAAGAAAAATTGAAGATGTTTTTAAAGCCAAGGAACACACACACACACACGAAGACGGACAGACAGACAACAATATTTGCAGTGGAGCAAGTGGCAGGAGGGAGGAGTGCGGCAACGGGTCAAGGGGTGGCAACAATATAAGCAGAGTTACCCCCACACACACACACGCACACACACACGCACACCACACTTCTGCCTTAAATTGACATTACACAAAACTGTCAAAAGCAGCCACAAGAACGGGGCAGCTCGGTGAAATATATGCGCGTGTTATGTGGTTGAGATACTTTTTCTGTTGTTGCTGCTGCTACCTTTCACCCCCCTAACCCCCCACCGAGCTGCTCTAAATTCGGAGCAAGAGTGTTGCAAACTTAAAGGCATAAATCGGCCTCAAGAAAGTAAGAAAAGAAAGTGCCAGGAAACACATTGTACTGGAAGATCGATCGATCGTCGTTAGTCGACCGTAAGCAGCCACTTTGGAACAACATGGAGAGAAGGAGAGATCTACGCACAGGGACTCTGCCACTTAAGCAGAAGCGGAAGACAAGCCTAGCTCCTGGAGCTAGGCGGAAACTTGTTGGAGCACACTTCCCTTTCTCCTCACTCCTCAGTAGCTATTATATGGGCATGTGACTATAGGACAGTGTTAGGCATACACACAGACAAAAGAAATGATAACGAAAGTAAACGAACAGTCTAGGGTCTAGGATGTCCTTTTACAGAGAAAAAAAACCATAAAAAACGAAAAGAGATAAACGTCCCATAAATTAAATAGTGCCGCAGATTCATTTGAAAGGGACGGGATGAAACACTTGCTTGAGGGATGTTTGACCAGATTCATTTGAAAGGGGCTGGATGAAACACTTGCTTGAGGGATGTTTGAATCGTTGTAGGGACCCAAATCACATAAGCAGGGAGAGAGGGATAGTTGTTTGATGCTTGTAGGTAACCAATCATATAAGCAGAGAGAGATGGATAGTTGTTTGATGGTTGCTGTCCAGGATTATTGATCATGGATTTTTGACAAAGTTAGTTCACATTTTGTCCGCTAGGGGCGCCACAAAAGTAGTAGGGATTTAGGGGTTGGTACCCAAGGTAAAATTCTCACCAGGGGGCGCCACATCGGAAAAGTGGTTCATGAACGCGATATTCGAGTAAATTGACACAAGGGGGCTCCACATCGGTGAAAGTGGTTTATGATCTCGATATTCGAGTGCATTCTCACTACTTGGCGCTAGTGTTGCCTGCTATGGGATATTCTGCTTAGCAAGGATCGTTACTACCATTAACATTCCTATTAAGAAATAAATTCTTATAGGATCTGTTACTTACATGATCATGCTAAAATACATACTTTTAGGATATTTATTAACATTACATTGTGAATATATGTAAATGCTTTCTGGATCTAATATTTAGCCAAGCATATGGAAATATTGCATGGTAAGAGCTCACAACAAGGATGGAGTCATAAAGGATGAGAAGACAAAAATTAATTAATTCGACTTATAGTAAATATACTACACTCCTATATCGAATGCTACTTTGTGGCGAGTCTAAACCAATCCCCTAAATCCCTACTACTTTTGTGGCGCCCCTAGCGGACAAAATGTGAACTAACTTTGTCAAAAATCCATGATCAATAATCCTGGACAGCAACCATCAAACAACTATCCATCTCTCTCTGCTTATATGATTGGTTACCTACAAGCATCAAACAACTATCCCTCTCTCCCTGCTTATGTGATTTGGGTCCCTACAACGATTCAAACATCCCTCAAGCAAGTGTTTCATCCAGCCCCTTTCAAATGAATCTGGTCAAACATCCCTCAAGCAAGTGTTTCATCCCGTCCCTTTCAAATGAATCTGCGGCACTATTTAATTTATGGGACGTTTATCTCTTTTCGTTTTTTATGGTTTTTTTTTCTCTGTAAAAGGACATCCTAGACCCTAGACTGTTCGTTTACTTTCGTTATCATTTCTTTTGTCTGTGTGTATGCCTAACACTGTCCTATAGTCACATGCCCATATAATAGCTACTCACAGCTACAAGCCTTATCATAAACTATTGGATTCTAAACTGAGATGGACGACCTCGAAATTATTTTTATAAACTCGCAACCTGAGGCAGCTATAGATCTGGACACCCAGCCCGACTCCGTGGACCTTTCGCAGATATTCGGAATTAAAACGCAAGAATATATAATGCAAGGGAACGTCTTAAGTGATATTGTATGGGATGATAGTCTCGATGACCTAATGACTGCTGCTCCGATTGACGAAATTCAAACATTCAACTTCCCGGATGATGACAGTATATTCGATTTGGTCGATGATAATGACGAAGGGGCAAAAACGATTCGAGGAACTTCTTCGCGACGAAGATAATGCCGATTTAATAGCTGCGGTAGAAAGAGCCGAAACGAAATTTTAATAATATTCTTATTTATGTTTAATACAATTAATTTATGTATTTTTCTACAAATAATATATAATAAATACAATATAAATTTAAAACAATATTTATTTTCAATGGATAGTTTTTTTTTTTACTTTGATTGGTGCAAATTTCACTCTAACAAGAGACTCATAGGATTCGTTTCCAACATGGTTTTTCTAATAGAGGATTCCACAAAAAGAAGAAGTAGATTTTAGGTAGAATGCCGGGGAGGTTTTTGAAACAGGTTTGGAAAAGATAACAGAACCTTTGTTCATTCAACGGTCAAGTGAGTGCCAGATAAATAGAACCTCATGGATGCACAAATCCCTTAGTCCTATTCTAATAGTGAAAGTGGTTGCAAGTGGTTAGTGATACAAAAAAAAAAAAAAAAAAAAAAAAACTAAAATGAAATCTAAAATTGTGTGTGATCAATGCTCTAAGTCCTTTAAATTAAAAGAATGGTATGCTCATTATGAGGAATGCTCGAACCGTTTAAATGCTTTTGAAGTACTTATGACCAAAGGGTCAAGCGATCAAGAAGCATCAACGTCAGGCGCATCAAAACGTCGTAGATTGGAGACTTCTATTGAAAAACCCACTATCACCTGTACAACTTGCGGTGAAAGTTACCCAACGTCCAGGGAAATGCGTCATATAATGTCAGAGAAACATAAGAATGCAACAGCAGCGCAACTCGAAGATAATGAAAATGTTATCGTAATTTCAACAGAGTCACGATTTCCGTTAAAATCATATCGTGTTCGCTCTGATAAAAGTGACCGGCTCGATTTAAAAGAATTTTATAATGATTGCAAAGCGGACTTAACCAAATTAGTGCGTTACTGTATGAGTGAGTACGGGTCGGCTAAGTTCAATCTAAAAGTATATGGACTGTATGTCAAACAAACAGATGATGAAACCTTATCGGAAACGATGAAGCATTTCGTGACATCATATAAGTCTATATATGCAAATGATGAGATTGATGAACATCTAAATGAGGCCGTTGACCTTTTAATCACTCTAAGTAGTGAATTCAGGAGAAGGATTCAGGTTGGGCAATAAAAAAATTTGAATATTTTGAGCTGACAATAATTAAATTGGAGCATATCGCTGTAAATAGATTTATACCAGCTCCCAATAAAATAAAATCTCGAAATGCATTAATAAATGTTAAAAATGAAGATGATTATTGCTTCAAGTGGTCAATTTTAGCATCATTTGCATATAGGCGGCACTTGAGCACTACATTCTCAAAAAACAAAAAAAAAAAAAAAAAAGCGCGAGATAAGTTAACAAACCCTTCATATTATCGAATGATAGACATCAGACAAGACATAATTTGCTATGACGGAGTGAGACTGGATTTTTCTGGGATTGAGTTTCCAATCACAAACAAAGGAATAAAGAGATTTGAATTATCCAATCCTAATATTAGCATAAATGTGTATGAAATCGATGACAATGGAAAGAACGTAGTAGGACCAACAGTGAGGACTAAAGGAATTCGAGGACATCACATCAACCTATTAGGAATTAATAATGACTCTTTGCAAATGATGCATTATGCCTATATAACGTGCATGAAAAAATTATGCTATTCTCAACATAATAAATCCCATTGCTCTGCATATTTTTGTGAAAATTGTTTACAATTTTATACTACCACAAATACCACCCATGACAATAAAGAGTGCGGAAAAGTTGCTGCACAATATCCTACTCCAAATACCAAAACGGTTTTAAAAGTTTCATCAAAAACTATCTCCCCTGTGGTCATTTATGCTGATATCGAAGCTGTATTGGAAAGTTTTCATAGGAATCTGAATGATCCCTTAAAATCATCTACCACTATGGCTCAGAAGCATACGGCATGTGCAGTGTCATTTTATGTTGTACATAACTATAATCATCATTTAAATGAGATGTGGACATATGAAGGTAAATATTATCATAATCTAAAGGTAGTAAAACAGTTAAAACATTAAGATTTACGCTATTTCAGGACCAGATTGTATCGATCAATTCTGCCAAGTGCTTCGATCGAAAACCATGGGACTTTATGAGAAGTACTGGTTATCCGCTAAAAAACCAATCTACGAGTTCAACATTTGGGATGAGGACTATCAGGAACATGGAGAGTGCTATGCCTGTGATGAGCCCATTTCGACTGACGACCGGGAGAAAGTTTTTAACCAATTCACAGGCCAATATGTAGGTCCTATTCATAAGGTTTGTAAGCAAACATTTAAACTAAGCGATCCTTTTTTTCCGGTAGTTTTTCATAACTTGTCTCGTTATGATATTCATTTATTTGTAACATCAATAAAAGATGAACTTAAGCCCATACCGTGTAACAAAGAGTTATACATTGCGCTAACTCAAATTGTTGAGATTGATTTTTCAAATCATCAACATTATAAAATAAGATACATAGATTCAAATAGATTTTTTAAATTCGAGCTTAGAAAAAAACTTGCTAGTTATATGGATCCATCAAATTTTAAAAATTTTAAAAACAAGTATCAAGGGGAAAAATTTGATATGCTAAGGCGAAAAGGAGTATTTCCATATGAATATTTAGATAGCTTTAACAAATTTGATGAACCCCAACTACCTTCGAGAGAATTTTTTTTCAACTCACTGAGTGATGAGGAGTGTAGTTTAGAAGACTATAATTTTGCTCAGAAGGTTTGGAGAACATTTAATTGCTGCAGTATTCGAGATTATTTGAAATTATACTTAGAAAGCGATGTTTTAATTCTTGCTGATGTGTTTGAAAACTTTAGGAGTATTTGCTCACGAATATATAAGTTAGACCCAATAAATTATGTTACTGCTCCTTCTGTTTCATGGGATGCAATGCTTAAATATACAAAGATAGAATTGGAGCTAGTTAGTGATCCTGATATATATAACTTTTTGAAAACTTCAGTACGCGGAGGGTTAACTCAATGCACTCAACGGTTAGCTACGGCAAATAATAAATATTTAAATGAAAGATTCAGGGCTAGTGAACCTATAAACTATCTAGCGTACATTGATGCTAACAATTTATATGGTTGGGCAATGAGTCAGCCACTTCCGTATTCCAATTTCAAATTTCTAAGTAACGATGAAATTCAATCTTTCAACGCTCTAAGTATATCTGCTTGCGGGGATGTAGGATACATCTTAGAAGTAGATCTGAAATATCCTGATTCTATACACAATAAACATAATAGTTTACCATTCTGCCCCGAAAACAAGATTCCTCCAGGCGGAAAACAATCAAAATTGATAGCGGACTTATCTGATAAAAAGAATTATATATTACATATAAAACAGTTACAGTTATGCATAGAACAAGGGATGATTTTAGAAAAAATATCGCGAGTATTATCTTTTAAGCAATCATGTTGGCTTAAACCCTATATTGATCTAAATACATCCCATAGAAAAGTAGCTAAGAATGAGTTTGAGATAAACTTTTATAAATTAATGGTTAATGCTGTCTACGGTAAAACGATGGAGAATGTAGAAAAGCGACGTGAGGTCGCATTAATTAAACATTATAATTCAAGACAAAATTCCGCAGGGTTTAGACAACGCATAGCTAGACATAATTTTCACAGTGTTGAAATCTTTGGTGAAAATTTAGCTGCCATTGAGTCCACTAAATCAAGAATTTTCTATGATAAACCCATATACATTGGAGTTTGTGTACTAGAACTTTCAAAATGGTTAATGTATGACTATTTCTATAATTTTCATTCTATAAAATGAAAAAAAAAAAAAATACTCTACATGGATACAGATTCATTTATTATATCATCAAAAGAAGATTTTTATCAATTAATTAAAGACAATCCTAGTCGCTTTGATACCTCAAATTACCAAGAGTCAAACATTTTCGGGATAAATCGGGCCAATAACAAAGAACTAGGATTAATGAAAGACGAAAATGCGGGTCGAATAATGACCTCATTTGCAGGGTTAAAAGCGAAAGCATACTCTTATTTAGTTGCCAAAGATAATAGCACTGACCATAACGTCAAAAAGATTAAAGGAGTAAAAAAGTCGGTAGTTAAAAGATTATCACATGCTCAGTATATTGAATGCATTAAACATAAAAAAACATATTATGGACAGCAGAGAGTAATCAGAAGTAGAGGTCATAAAATTTACACTGAAATTGTAAATAAGATAAGTCTAAATTATAAGGATGACAAAAGATTTATATTATCCGATAATATTTCAACGTTAGCACATAATCACTTTGAAATTGTAAATATTATAGATCCTAGTAATAATGAGCATATATTATAGAAAAATTTAAATTATAAATATTTATAAATATTATGTTTTTTAAACTATTTTGTATATTAAAAAAATAAAACGAGATAAAAAAATGTTTTCTTTCTATTCAATTATTTTAATATACTTTTTTTATCTATCCAGGAATTATGTGTTTCATCAAACCCTAACCATTTAACAAAAACTTGATCCTTCTTTCGTCGGATTATTTTTTCCACTAAGAAAGCATTTTCATCTTTCACTTTTTGAAGTTCTTGTTCATAAAATGATCCTTTAATCATTTCCCCCATATAGTCTTCCAGTTCATATGTTGCTGGACTGGTAGACTTTACTTTTGAAATTTTAAAAACCTCGGTTGTCCAGTTAGGTTCATATCCCTTTGTAAAAATACCCTTATATTTACTTATTCTAACAGGATCACCAATGGAAAACTTATGTTTAGGGAAAACCTTGCAAATATTATAAGCTGTTTTCAATATAAACTCCTCATTTTGTTTGTTGACATCTACAGGATTCATTTTTATGGTTCGATGATATGAATTATTGTAATCATTCACTAGATCTTTCAAGTTATGAATCCAGGTATGATTTCCCTGCATACTAAACATTTTCCACATACGATTTTTTAATGTTCTATTAAAACGCTCGCAAATAGATGCTTTTAGGTGTGTATATGTATGGTAATGGTTTATGTTATTTGTTTTCATAAGCTCAGTGAAGGAAGCATTAAAAAACTCCTTTCCTTGATCAGATTGAATATTTTTAGGTTTATGGTTAGATAGTTTTAATATTTTTTTCATTGCTGATAGCACATCTAATGCTGTTTTCGACTTAACGGGAGCTGCATATGCATACTTTGAGAATGTATCAATCACGGTTAGCAAATATCTAAATCCTTTATTTTTCCTTACAATAGGGTATCATTTCAACTAAGTCGATTTGCCAAGTATCATTAATGCCCATCTGAACGAATTTACGTCGGATAAAGTTTTTCTGGCAGGCTTATGTATTTCATTCACAACTTGTTGTTTACTCATTTTTATTTTTATTTTTTATTATTGTTTCTGGATGATTGCGTATTCAAAAGTGATTGATTATACTCAAGAACATCGCGTTTTATTTGAATATACATTTTTTTTGAAATTTCAAAGCATAAACGCGTTAAATCTATTTGAACATTTTTATCATAAGTACCATCCAAGTCAGAGAGTTGAATATCAAATTTTTGTAAAGCAGCACATTTAGGAATAATATTATTATAGTACAGGAATGTAATTTGTTGTTTAAGTATCGTATTCCAACATAAAAATGTTGTAAAAAATATACCTAATCTTAAAAATGATCTCCAGGACTCGCTATCAAATTCAATCTTATTTCCAAACTGATTTATTATAAAAACATACTGCTTATCGGATTTTCTGAATCTAAAATTACATTTAATAGTGGTCAATAGGGGATGATCTATAATTGTATCAGGCATCAAGAAATCATACTGATCAAGTTTTAATTGAATATACTCCTTGTAGGTAATCAACTGCATCCATTCATCTTTGTCCAGTCCAATGAAATTGTTTTTGCTTTGTTGCATCCAGATCATTGGTGTGAATTTTCGTGTAGTTGAAAAGCCGCATTTTAGTTTTAAATTATGTACTACATAATATTCGAGCCCGAAAATGACTTCGTGGTCTTGCTTCTTTCTGGTGGACCTAATTCTTTTTGATTGCAGCGTGTCCATTAGGGTTGAATGATTTTTTTAAACTAAGAACTCTTGCGGAATTGGGTGGTATATAAAGGGGAAAGATATCACTGATTCATTCAGTTTCTTAAAAAATCTTAAGCCGACATGAACTCGATCGACAGGAATTCAAGCGTGATAGTTGATTTTCAATATCTCTTTGGGAATAATAAACAACTTTTTATTAAAGAATTGGCGTTTATGCAAACCGGATCAGTAACGCCAAACTTCTTTCATTTCAAACCACCATATCATCTAAATGAATTGGATCATGAAATGATTAAACAGCAGAACATGCACCGTCAGACCATAAATGGATTGGACTGGTCAGATGGTGAAATATCGTATTTAAGTTTAGGTGAAATACTATCACCACTTAACAGATTTAGCACCGTAATAGTACGTGGTGGAATTAAGAAGAAGTTCTTGTCTAAGTATTTAACAAATACCATTATTGATATTGATATAGGAAAAAGTCTGACCTTATTTCCAAATTATTATACCAACTGTAGAATTCACAAAAAAGTTCCTCTTAGATGTGCACTAAATAATGTATTCAAGCTTTTTGTTTTCTTGGAAAATTCGAACTATGATGTATACTGTAATGGTGAAACATATGTATAGAATATAAAATCCCAGTATGGAATAAGCGCTTGCATAAAGTAGTTGTTTAAAATGGACTTCTTTAAGCGTATGTTTGGAAGTGATCAACGCAACAGAGGATACACAGAACTTGTTTACTGCAATTATTGCGGTTCTGATACTCATTACGAAAAGAACTGTCACAAAAAACGCGATCAGGAGAAACCTAAATAAATTGTTTTAAAGGATAGAAAATATTATATAAATTTTCAATAAATAAAACTTATTAAAAAAAACATCAGCTATGTTTAAACAATTTATACATCCTTTTACAATGCTAATTTGTGGTCCTTCAGGGTCTGGAAAGACAACGTTTTTAGAAAATTTAATAAACAATAGGAATGAAATGCTAAGTATTTCAATTGATCGAATACTGTGGTGTTATGGTGAGGAACACGCTAAGCCAAATTTCAATAACATCGAATACTATAAAGGAATTCCTGAACAAATTGAAAATGAAGCGAATGAACCCATTCTTTTAATATTAGATGACTTGATGATGGGGGCATTTAATAAAATGTATGCGAGCTTTTCACGAGAGGATCTCACCACAGGAACTTATCTGTAATAGTAGTTACACAAAACATCTTTCATAAATCATCACATACGCGAGATATTTCTCTAAACACAAAATACATCGTTGCATTCAAAACCCCAGAGATAAACTGCAATTTCAATGCTTGGCAAGACAAATTTATCCTGAGAACTCTCAGGAGCTATTTAGAATATATAAGGAGGTCACAGATGAGCCACATGGTTATTTACTTATTGACCTTACTCAGGGAATAAATGATCTCCTGAGATTTCGAACAGATATTTTTAATTCTGTGTACACCATTTGCTTTGCTGATGAAAATGGTTTACAAAAAGAATCTAAATCGATTGAAAGCGAACAAACATTTATTGTATGTGCTCAAAAGGGCCAACCACAAACTTCGAAATGCAATTATAGGTAATTGTGATATTGAGTTGGTGAAAGCATTAGTGGAAATAGTGTTGAACACATTACAAGGAAATCATAAGATATCAAAATCTCAACTATATGCTCTCAAAAGTATAAAAATGCATTACGTTATATTTCATGTCCAAAACGTTCAATCAATTCCAAGAGAAAAGTTCTAATCCAAAAGGGAGGATTTTTACCAATTCTAATCAGTTCATTGCTCTCGGGATTTTTGGAAAAATATTAAACAATGCTTAGAAATACGCATCAATTAAGCAAAGTAATTTTAATGCGTCCGAATGCTTATCAAAAACTAATAAAAGGTGGAAATGAAAACGATTTAATAAATATAACATTTTTACCTATTTTAAATGATAAGAAAACTAGTGACTATAATAAATGGATCAAAATACGTCAAGAATTGTGTTACTATCAAAATAAAAAAAGAAATAAGACAATGGATGTACGACCTAGTCTAAAAACATCACATCCATCATCTAAAACCACTGGAACACAAACACAAGACGACTCAGTCGGGTTTGATGTAATGCCAACAACTGATATTCTTTACAATAAAAATAATGTTAATCCAAAAAAGGAACTCTCAATAGATAATGAGTCCCATGATTTACCTAATCTCAGCGACGATGAAGATTTAATGCCTGAAAAAACTTTTAAGTCAACGCATAATAAACGTAAAGTAAAGGACACATCATTTTTAGATACTCCATTTGTAGACACTCAAGTATCAAAAATACAAGCAGTGTCTAAAGTAAAGCTTACCGATAAGCAGCAAAAACTAAGAGCAAAACTTAAGAGGGATAAAAGTGAACAAAAACCATTACAAGACTTGAAATACGTAAGCGGACGGGAAAAGTTGAGTAGATCTGTTAGAAACAGAGAACCTTTGCAAATTGGAAAAAACAAAATTAATTGGGTTTCCTACAATTAATAAACGGAGAAGAACATAAAACCAAAAATGACATTTACAACACAGTTTTTCGTTACATTACTCAGTAATGATTCATTAAATGTCTTTAATGATAACGTTAAGTGTGCATTTACAAACATTGTAAATATTCCTGAAAACATGAATGACGAATGGGAAGTTGGAATCACAGACTTATATCTTAATAAATGTGCACCAGACAATCATAATAATTCATCGATTATGTCTGCAGAAACAACAGAATTCGTTATTAGCTTAGTAAATGGGGAAACATTTAGATATGAAAATGAATCAATTGAGTCTGAAGTTTTTGAAAATGGATTAATTTTTGTTTACACTGACATTATTAAGCCAAGATGTGTTGGAAACAAGAGACCCCGATGTCTTCGAGTATTATATTTCAATGGAAAAGAGCAACTCAAAAAAAAAAAAAATATTGAATATTATCCTATTGAAATATGGTCACCAAAGGAAATTTCAATATTAATTACTGATTCCAAAGGATATAAAGTACCATTTGAATCTTCAACAGTTCCAATATTTATTACTCTACACTTCAGAAAACGAATCGAAATGCTATAAATAAAACAGTACAAATCTTAATTAGTTCAGAGTAGAAATAGTCATCATGACGAGATCTTATCAACAATATTATTTAAATCAATGCGGTGGTGGGTTAAATCATATAGGAAGTCTATATGTGACACCCAGAGTTATCCAACAAGGTAGAGGAATTGGAAATTTCTTTAGTGGTCTTTTTAATTATATAAAACCACTATTCCTTTCGGGGATAAACGCTATTAAAAATCAAGCCTCTGAAACTGGAAAGGCTGTAATAAATGAGTTTGGTCGAAAACCTTTAAGAAACATTATCCAAGAACAAAGCAAAATTGCACTGCAAAATCTATCAAATAAAGCAATAAATAAATTTACACGATTCCAAAATGGTGAAGGTAAAAAGAATAAAAAGGGAAGGTCTAGGAAAAAACGAGCTCATTTATCATCTAAACAAGGACGCAAACATACGCAGTCGAGATCAATAAAGAAAAAATCATCCAAGAAATTAAACATAAAAGATATTTTTTCGAAATCAAAATGACCACCCATATAGAATGTATGAAAAGCGAATTGGATCTGTTTGAACCACATCCCACACAAAGTTCTATTCTGAGAACTGAAGAAGTTTCATACAACCCCATAGCATCGTTGGACAGTGCTTCTTCAATTGAATTCGTGTGCTTAGGAAATGGTGAAACATATAGAGACCTGTCAAGTGTTTACTTAAGACTTGTTGTACAGCTAAGAAAAAATGATAATGGTGTCATTGAAGGAAACAATGTTGGAGTAGTTAATAATATTTTGCATTCAATGTTCAGAAGTTCATCAGTCTACTTAAATAATATATTGGTTTCTCAGAGCGATAATAACTATCATTATAGATCGTATTTGCAAACGATTTTAAACTATGGCAGTGATGCCAGTGAAAGTCACTTAGCTACTCAAGGGTATTATCCTAATTATGGAAAATTAATATCTGGTCAATATGTTAACACCGATGGGAACATTCTGCTCAAAAATATATTTCAAAACAGTAATAAGGTTGAACTGTTCGGAAAAGTTCATGGAGATATATTTAATCAACCAAAATTACTCATAAATAATGTTGATTTGAGGATAACTTTTGGCATTGAAAAACTAGCATTTTATTTGATGGAAACTGATTCTGAGTCAAGTCTTAAGATATTGGAAGCGCAACTTTTCATGAATCACATAACTATTAATCCAAGCATTTTATTGGCCCATCATCATGTTTTCCAAACTAAAAATGACAGCAAAGTTCAAGTAAAATCATTTACAATATATCCAGGAAATAATACGCTATCAATTGACAACGCAGTTATTGGACAGCTTCCTAATTTCTTAGCTTTTTGCATGTTAAAAAACAAATCATATTCAGGAAATCGGACATTAAATCCATTCAACTTTGATCATTTTAAAATTCAACGCTTTAATCTAATGGTAAATGGTGTGCAAGTACCATCGCAGGCACTTGAGTTTGATTTCTCGAATTCTGAAAATGCTCAAAGCTCTAGAGGATATATTATATGTTATTCAGATCAAGTGGCATAAGACATTATGATCGAGGCTTGAAAATCACAAAGGCAATGTTTGATAAAAACAGTTTTTTATTAGCATTTGACTTAACTGCAGATCATCATAGTTCAACTGTATGCTCAAACTTGATTTCTCAAGGATCCATCCGAACTGAAGGACATTTTTCTGAGCCTCTTACAGAAGCAGTTACTTGTCTGGTGTACTGTGAATATGACTCAATGATTGATATTGATAAACATCGAAATATACGTGTTCTTCTGTAAAATGAATACATTTCAAATCGATAATTTGCTCTCCAAGCATTCAAAAACGAAAACAATTTTTTAAAGGAGTTTATCCCTCTGATAGGCTCCCAAAAGTAATTTCTAAATATCCTGCTTTAATAATAGCTAACACAGATTCTTCAAACCGTCCAGGAACGCATTGGGTTGCATTTTACTTTGATAGTAAGCATTCAGCTGAATTTTTTGACTCCTATGGTCAATATCCTCAGAAGAAAGAATTTTTAAAATTATTAAGGAATAATTCATTAAAGTTTACATTCAATAAACAACTACTTCAAGGATATTTTTCAAGTACATGTGGTCATTACTGTATCCTATATGGAATTTTTAAAAGCAAAAAGAAAACCTTTAATTTTTTTTTTTTTTTTTAAAACAATTTAAGAAAAATGATTTAAATTATAATGATAAGCTAATAATGAAAATGTTTAAAAAATTAGCTTTAAAATAAAAAAAAACAACGTATTTATATTTTCAAGTAAATATTTTATTTTTTGGAGTGGGATTCATTCTGTTATTTAATCTATAATATTTAAGCATAAGGTCTATAGCTTGGGCTTTCTTTGCCGGTAACGTATGACAAAGGCATGTATCAGGTCCATCGGTAGCATCGTCGTCGCTCCAGGGGCACAGCTTATAGTGAAACCCGAACTTGGAGTATTGGAGCTCCTTTTCCTCCAGATCCTCCAAAATAAGCATGAGGCTTTCCAGGATTTTTAAATGCTCATCGAAAATTATCTCTTCGAATTGAATAAGAAAAAGTTTTATTTGATGGGCGTGCATGATTCAGCTGGCTTCTTGTAACTGATACTGATGATCGTTCAAGGAGCGCGGTTCTTTTATATCCATGCCTTTACTCCATTTATCTCTTTCTAACTCGCAAATGTATTTATGTTTTAACCTGTTGTCTAATTTTTTTATTTACATGAATATCTAGTTGTCTCTTTTCTCTTATGCATAAGAGAGGCAATCCCTTAATTCTTTATTTATTCTTTACATAAAAATTGGAAATGAGGAGTGCTATATCTAGTCATCTCTTTTCCTTTATATATAAGATGTGAAATTCCATGCTCCTTTAGCATCTTAAAGGGTGTTTTTGTAGAAAATTTGGTTACATAACTTTTAGGTAAAAATATCCAAAGCGGTTCATTGTCCTTATTACTTAAATAGAGGACTACCTTTGTTCCAAATGATGTTTTTTTAAGTTTACATCCATTGATCTTGTACGCAAATCCTATGCATAGATCTTCAACCTTGGTGTATCCAATCGCAGGTTTTATCTCGTTAAGTGAATCTAGGAACGCCTATGCATGTACATGTTTCACGAAGATTTGATTATCCTTTTATATATCAAAATAAACAAAATTCTTACATACCATTATAAAATGAAACTATTCAAACTACACAATGTTTTATACTAAATTATTTAATCATGAATACATGATCTTATATACTCTCATTCGTCTTTTCTTTCTAAAATGAGATCTATGCTGATTGGTTGTTGCGCTAGGTATATAGTTGTACATACATACATGTAAAAGCCAGATGTGAGAATAGGATTTCAAATATTATATTTCCTGTCTTTATATACGTACATACATATGTACATGTAAACGTATGTACATAAACCATTGAAATGAAAACATTATATACATATATATAAAAATGGGCCGTGTGCTAGGGTTTTACATATGCTCATACATAACTCGAAACCCTATATAAGAACATCTAACACTTAAGATACTTTAGTTCATTTTCTATTCGAAATGAGTGAATTTCATTGTGAGTTGTGTTATATGAAAAGAAGTTTTTTAGGTCCCGCAATGGACTAAAACATCACGTATTAAAAGTTCATAACTTCAGTTATCAAAAATCAAAAAATCATCATTTTACCAATGTTACTTATGTCCCGGCGCTATAAAGTTTTGGCTGAGATTTGACCTCAATATGCATGTTTTATTAAAGCATAACGAATATTTAAAACCAATTACACAATAAATTAAATATTAAGAAATAAAATAAATATGTCCATTTCAATTTGACTTTTCACGATGTTTTAATATGATGTGAAATTCAACCAATAAATACATTCAATAGTGCCTGCATTCTACCTAAAATCTACTTCTTCTTTTTGTGGAATCCTCTATTAGAAAAAACCATGTTGGAAACGAATCCTATGAGTCTCTTGTTAGAGTGAAATTTGCACCAATCAAAGTAAAAACTATCCATTGAAAATAAATATTGTTTTAAATTTATATTGTATTTATTATATATTATTTGTAGAAAAATACATAAATTAATTGTATTAAACATAAATAAGAATATTATTAAAATTTCGTTTCGGCTCTTTCTACCGCAGCTATTAAATCGGCATTATCTTCGTCGCGAAGAAGTTCCTCGAATCGTTTTTTGCCCCCTTCGTCATTATCATCGACCAAATCGAATATACTGTCATCATCCGGGAAGTTGAATGTTTGAATTTCGTCAATCGGAGCAGCAGTCATTAGGTCATCGAGACTATCATCCCATACAATATCACTTAAGACGTTCCCTTGCATTATATATTCTTGCGTTTTAATTCCGAATATCTGCGAAAGGTCCACGGAGTCGGGCTGGGTGTCCAGATCTATAGCTGCCTCAGGTTGCGAGTTTATAAAAATAATTTCGAGGTCGTCCATCTCAGTTTAGAATCCAATAGTTTATGATAAGGCTTGTAGCTGTGAGTAGCTATTATATGGGCATGTGACTATAGGACAGTGTTAGGCATACACACAGACAAAAGAAATGATAACGAAAGTAAAACGAACAGTCTAGGGTCTAGGATGTCCTTTTACAGAGAAAAAAACCATAAAAAACGAAAAGAGATAAACGTCCCATAAATTAAATAGTGCCGCAGATTCATTTGAAAGGGACGGGATGAAACACTTGCTTGAGGGATGTTTGACCAGATTCATTTGAAAGGGGCTGGATGAAACACTTGCTTGAGGGATGTTTGAATCGTTGTAGGGACCCAAATCACATAAGCAGGGAGAGAGGGATAGTTGTTTGATGCTTGTAGGTAACCAATCATATAAGCAGAGAGAGATGGATAGTTGTTTGATGGTTGCTGTCCAGGATTATTGATCATGGATTTTTGACAAAGTTAGTTCACATTTTGTCCGCTAGGGGGCGCCACAAAAGTAGTAGGGATTTAGGGGATTGGTTTAGACTCGCCACAAAGTAGCATTCGATATAGGAGTGTAGTATATTTACTATAAGTCGAATTAATTAATTTTTGTCTTCTCATCCTTTATGACTCCATCCTTGTTGTGAGCTCTTACCATGCAATATTTCCATATGCTTGGCTAAATATTAGATCCAGAAAGCATTTACATATATTCACAATGTAATGTTAATAAATATCCTAAAAGTATGTATTTTAGCATGATCATGTAAGTAACAGATCCTATAAGAATTTATTTCTTAATAGGAATGTTAATGGTAGTAACGATCCTTGCTAAGCAGAATATCCCATAGCAGGCAACACTAGCGCCAAGTAGTGAGAATGCACTCGAATATCGAGATCATAAACCACTTTCACCGATGTGGAGCCCCCTTGTGTCAATTTACTCGAATATCGCGTTCATGAACCACTTTTCCGATGTGGCGCCCCCTGGTGAGAATTTTACCTTGGGTACCAACCCCCTAAATCCCTACTACTTTTGTGGCGCCCCCTAGCGGACAAAATGTGAACTAACTTTGTCAAAAATCCATGATCAATAATCCTGGACAGCAACCATCAAACAACTATCCATCTCTCTCTGCTTATATGATTGGTTACCTACAAGCATCAAACAACTATCCCTCTCTCCCTGCTTATGTGATTTGGGTCCCTACAACGATTCAAACATCCCTCAAGCAAGTGTTTCATCCAGCCCCTTTCAAATGAATCTGGTCAAACATCCCTCAAGCAAGTGTTTCATCCCGTCCCTTTCAAATGAATCTGCGGCACTATTTAATTTATGGGACGTTTATCTCTTTTCGTTTTTTATGGTTTTTTTTCTCTGTAAAAGGACATCCTAGACCCTAGACTGTTCGTTTACTTTCGTTATCATTTCTTTTGTCTGTGTGTATGCCTAACACTGTCCTATAGTCACATGCCCATATAATAGCTACTCTCCTCCATTCTCCATCCTCAATCCTCAGCAAGCACACAGACAGCGAATAAATGAAGTTACCAACACACACTCAGAGACACCCACACACTCACACGCACACAATCGCCGTCAGAGTAGCCACTTTTTTGGCAAACAAATGCGAAAACAACGACAAACTACGCAAAAAAGAATGCTAAACAAATAAGCGATGTTCGCTCGCTGCCTCACTCTCTCTCTCTCTCTCTCTCTCTCTCTCTCTCTCTCTCTCTGTGTGTGTGTGTGTGTGTGGTTGAGTGTTTACATATATTATAGCTGGCGCAGAAGAGATGGCTGTGGAGTGGGGAGTGGCCAAGAGCAGCCACTGCGTTTTAGAACGCCACATTAACTACACGAGATTGGGCCAGGACAGGCCCCAGCCAGGAACGGGGATGGGGATGGGGATGGGAATGTGGATGGGGTACAGCGTAGAGGAGGGGCCAGCCAGATAGTGAAAGCAGGAGAAGAGTGCTGAAGGCAGGCAGGCAGGAGGACAAGTGGCAAAAACTCACAAGGAAACAACAAAATGGTCGTCATCGTCAACGTCGTCGCTTGTCTCGTAAGCAAAACAAGCTGCAAAAAGAAAGAAATAATAATAAGGAAGGCACACCAAAAAATACAGCAAAGGCAGAGACTAACGGAGAAACCGGATTGCCCTGCTGTCGGATTGCCGGATTGCCGGATTGCCGGATTGCAACGACTAAAAAATGATCTAACAGGCGGCAAATCAGTGCTGGATAACGACAGAGAAGTTCAAGTGTTGGAAAGGGTGGCCGATGGGAAAACTAAGCAGGAAAACTAAAGCTTTGCTTGAGCGTTTTTAGACTTAGAAATCAATTGCCTGGAGATCTTCGCTGTGGAGACAATAGCCCATCGGTTCCAGGCCTCAATCGATTCCCTGCTCCCAAAGAGTATTCCTTCAGATTCCCTTTTCTTGGGTAAACTTCTCAGCGCGCTATAATCACCTTTACTTTATCAGCACCTTATTGAACGGAGCAGGGAGAATCATGGGAACAGTGCCCAACAGATTTGGCAGCACCCACCTCGAGGCTGTGAGCGAGTCCTAAATGGTTCACTTCAGTGGCAGAGCCAGAGACCAGGCCAAGTCGAGCAGTGAACGTTCCCTGTGTTCCCTCTGTGTGCTCTGTGTGTGTGTGTGTGTGTGTGTGTGTCTGTGTGTCTGTGCCCTCGGTGCCTGGGGGCATGCCAGATCCTGGCAAGGCAAATGTTTATGTTGCCATAGACGCTTGTTGTCTGGCTCCGGCTTTGGCTCATGACCAGCCCTCTGTCTCTGTCTCTGCCTCTACCTCTGCCCCTTCCCTCGAAGCAGCAGTGTGCAGCACATTTTTATGCCCGGCATTTAGCAATTTTCTGTGCTTTTCCTACTTTTCCTACCGTTTCTGCTGTCTGCTGTTGCTTCCTTTCGCTTTTCTTTGCCTGCATGAAAATTCAAGTTCTTATGGCACCCACACCTACGCCCACAACCTGGCCCGGGGGAGGCCCAACACCCACTGAATGTATTTGTATGCTGCCATTTACCGGGTTGCCCATTTTTGTCAACGTAATGATGCGTTATGCTCAGACAGCTTAGCCCTAGCTATCCCCGGGATGCGCTTTTTCCATGGCAATGGCAATGCGGGTGGATGGTGCGTGGTGGATTCTAGATTGTAGATTGCTAGATTGGTTTATTGTGGGGTGTGTCAAGCGGTTTCCCAGTTTGCTTTTAATTTCCGTTTGATTTGTGCCACGCCCCTTCGTACCAGGGGCAGCGAAACTTTTTAGGGGGCGTTAATGAGAGCAGGCGAAAGTTTCCCCTTGCGCAGCAGATAAGCGACATGGAAAGAGGACACAGTGTCAGAGTGTCAGAGTGTGTGTGTGCCTCCCATGTGTGTGTTTAGTTTTGTTGGACCAAAGGGCTTTAGCCAAATTTTAAAACAATTTCATTTAGTTGTGGCTGAAAGAAAAACAAAGAGAAAGAGAGGAGAGAGCAATTGAAAAATAAACCAAAAGTTGTGCCATAATTTCTATTGGGCCAGAAAGTTTGGCAGCCAAAGCAAAGGCAAACTTTTGGACAGATCTAATGGAGCCATGAGCCCTGTCTATATTCCCATCCCTATCATCTATCTGGCTTTGATTGCCGCCCCATAAAGTTGCATATCTCTGCGAATGGGAGTCCGAGTATCTGTTTCTGTTGCTGTTGCTGGCTGCCGGCTGCCGGCTGCCTGCTGCTGTTTTGATTTATTAATTACAATTTATATTGTCGCATCCGGCAAGGACAAACATGGCCATGACACTCGACAAGTTCCAGGACCCCACCCAGCCGCAGCACAGCAAACCATAAGAAATACCCCTGCGGGTTTCGGATGGCATGGAGTTGCCTTAGCCAGGACTAAATCGAATCCAAAACGGAATAGTATTCCAGGCTGGCCCATGTTCAGCTCATGGTATAATCAGATTGTTTGCCCGACTCATCTGCTCCCGCTTTCGGGGCTATCGGCACTGCAAATATGCACAACCAAATACGAATACGAATAGGCATCATCAGGAATTGGAATGCTTTCAATAGGATTTCATTTGGTTTTGACGGGGACTAAAGCTCCACCCCCCGGACTCCACTCGATTCTCCGTCCTGCTGTGGATTGTGTGGAGTGAGAGACAGCAACATCGCTTGGACGTTGATATGCAATGACTGCACCCTAATGACTGCACGACACCAAGCCAAAGCCTGTTACGCGCGGATTCCAGCCGAGGGTAGATTTCAGTAGAGGAGGGGCGCTGGCGCTGAACATTATATGGTAGAGGGAATTCAAGGTTCATGCAAGGCATAAATCGATCCACAAAGGGGAAGGAACAAACGAATAAAGTTTCTAGTGGGTCTAAAAGTAAGCGCGGAGCCATAATATGGTCTTTATCTGAAAAAAAGGAAGAAACTGCAGCACCTGTCCTCGAGCAATGTATAACAGTAACAGTAACAGCGCGAGAGTGCTAACAGCGAGCGCTTTAACGTGGAGCGGGCTCACAGGCTGTTAACAGGGATCCGTAAGAGGCTGTTAAACTGGTGGCTTAACAGCGCTGTTGGCTTGTGACGCTGCTGCCCAGAACAGTTCCTTTTCCCATTCTCCAGCTCCATCCAGCATCATCCTGCATCTTAGAGCTGTCATATTTAAGCTTTCCTAAGACCATTCACCAAGGCTTTGATTTGTTTCAGTCCTCAGCGTCCACAAGGAATGGAGAGCGAGAGCGACCGAAGTGGCAGAATGGGTTTTTGCCTGATTTTCACTTTTCTTCCCCACAGTTTTCCCTTCGTTCCTCTTTTGTACGCTTTGCCTTTGACCAAACAAACTCATTTTGGGGCTTTTGGGTTTTTAATATGCTCAATGTTTTATTTCTGGCTTCCTCCCTTCACTCCACCTTGCACGGCTTTTGCTTTTGCTTAAAAACCGCTGGCCGAGGCTGGTCAAACTTTTGCCGCCATCTCTCGACAATGCCACATTGATCATCGCCTGTGGGGCGTCCTTTTTTCGCAGGGTTCACTCATTACTAAAGCGACTGCCTAGGGTATACTGTGTTTGGGGATGTCTTTGTAGCAGATAGCGGGAAATAACTCTCTCTCTCTCTCCCTCTCTGTGGTATCAACTGGGATCTGAGTCTATTCTTGAACACACATAAATACATTCGTTATTGTTTCTAATTTACACCTAAGGTACTCGAGAAAGAACCATGTGGACCGTGGCTGCTCTCTGTGAGACCGCGCCAACAGCGAGCTGTAAGCCGTGAGCGGTCAGGCGCTGTTAACGTGGAGAGGTTTTAACAGCGTCTTAACATGGAACGGTTGCTCTGTTAGAGCTGCTGCCTGAGAGCAGCATAAATGTTTAAGAACGAGTCAAAATTGAGTTTTGAAAGTATTTTCTTTGCATTGGAATATGTTTTCCCGTTTGGTGGGTATCCAAAATTCGTACTCTCGAGTGTAGCTCTATGGCCTTAGGGTTTTTCGTGCTTTTTTTTTGCGTTCTGCCATTGCCAAGATAAATTGCCCGAGGGACATTTTTAATTTAGTGGCGTGCGGCTTAAGCAAATAGAGAGAGAGAGAGTGGTAGAGAGGGAGAGAGAGAGAGTTGTCTTGTCCTTGTTTGCTTCTAATTATTAATCAGATTTATTCTCTTGGCCTGGCCTCAATTTACCCGCCGCATTCCCCGTGGCACCCCGTGGCGACCGACGCCCCGAGGCTCCAATGATGAGGCAGTGCGAATGGCATTTGGCTTTAAGCAATCAGGCTCTGCTCAATCGTTTTTCGTGTATTTATTCAATGGTGTGCCAGTGCCAGTGCCAGTGCCAGTGCCAGCAACCAATGGCACTTCATCACAATTGTGATGAATGCAACGCAGGTGGCATTACGTAAAGGTGCCGATGCCCAGCTGTGTGCCCGTGCAAATGTATGTATATGTGTGCGCTTGTTCGTGTGTGTGTGTGTGTTAGCTTCGGTCAATTGATTGGGAGCTGAGAGTCAGTCAATTTGCTGCGCGTTTGCATTTCAATTTGTTTTGAAAGGGCCGCTTAATTGCTCGAACAAGTGAGGAAGGAGGGGACGAGAGACTGGGGAGATGAAATTCGGATTGGGATTGGGATTGGGAATGTGGGCTGCTGCCCCGCTTGGGAGCAGCGATAGCCAGCCAGCGATAGTTGGAATATTTATGATACCCAGCTGGTCATTGGGCATTGGGCTTTGGCGGTCGGCGAGGCGAGGAATGCTTCAATAAATCCCCAAAATAGTAGAAATATCTACTCATCCAATTGCCCCATGGAGAGAGCACATGAGCCAAATCAGCATCAAAGCCTGCTTTATTAAGGCATTCCCCTGAAATACAAAATACAAAATTCAAAGGAGAAATTACCTTCCGAATCTAGTAGCCTTTTACTTCATTGTCGAATCATTCTCAAACGAATCACTTTTCGAAGCGCTCTTCCAACGAAAATGAATCAGAACAAAAACGAACTCCCAGGAAAGGGACCGAAGCCGCGCTCCAATGAGGACTACATCAGAATCAGGTTGGCCAAGAAGCACAGCAAGAGGTCCTTCGATTCGTCCGAACATCAAATGAACCCGCAGTCGCTGGGCTCGGGCCAGGGCCGAGCCATGGGAATGGGCCCATGCCCACTGCTGCCCGCACCGCTGGACATTGCAGCGATGATGTCGCTGCCGCCAGTGCCAAAGCTGGCACTGCCCCAGCAATTCCAGACTTTTGGTCAGCCGTTGCCAGTCGCCTCCACAGTGGATGCGCCCCTAGATATGGAAACGTCACCAACTTATGACCAGCAGCCAGAACCGATGGATTGGATGTAGAGTCCACCTCCACAACACACTGTCCCACACTGAAAACAATTGAAGACAAGAAGCCACCGCTGCAACCGCTCTGGACACGCACAAGACAAGACTCTGTCCAACATTGGCCACCAGGTGAGTACCCCGGAAATATCCAAGATTGGTCTGAGATCAGCGTTGTATCCTCTAGAAGCATCCTCCCAATCGATGCGTCTTGGTTGACGGATCTCTGGGCCTCTACACCTCTACACAATTAAAGGACCAACATCTGCCAGGACAATTCCCATCGTCGAATTCATTATACAAATGTACAACTTTTGGCATGGGGAATATGGCAGCAATAAATAATACCGTATGGGGAAATCTACGTTCATTTTTCAAAAATAAACATTGCCGCAGGCCCAGCGGCAAAGCTGTGGGTGGGGATGGCAGGGAGTGGCAAGGGGCCAGGGGGCAGGGTATTAACAACGTCAACGTCTGACGGCACAGCGTCGCTGTCCCTGTGTCTGTCTCTGTGTCTGTTGCTGTCACTGTCGCTCTGTAGTCATCATCATTGTCATTGACGACGACAAATGTTGCCGTCTTTTAGGCGTTGACATTTGATAAATTAAACATTTTTGTACAGTCGCCAAGCTTAGAAGCCGAGCAAGTGGCATGCTGCGGGGGCCATATGCCACGAAACTTATTTTCCTTCAGCTGTGAATATATTTTCTTCTTCATATTTTTTTTCCTTTTTTGTGTGTCATTTTGTTAAATACATTTTGGCTTTTTTTGGTGCCTTTGTCGTTATTGTTACCCAGCCTCGCGCTCCCCTCCATCTGTGTGTTCGTATGTTTATTTTGAGTGTCGCGCAAATTAGAAAACACTTTTGACATTTGCCTTTGCCTTTGCCGTTTGCTTCTGCCCTCGGGTGCGCCTCCTGCTCCACCCCCCTTCCAACCCATGTACCGCTGTCATTGTGTTAATTGAGCAGTCTCGCCCACGGCAAATAACAAACAGCTGACAGATGGATGGATACTGGATACTGGATCCTGGATCCTGGATCCAGGATCCGAAGTAAATGCTTTGCTACGTGCCTTGCCAGTTGGTTATTGAAATGTGCTGCCAAAAACGCTCCTTGGAGGCGACTTCAAAGCAGCATTAGGAATGGGCTTGAGTGCTGCGGAACTTCGCTTTCAAATTGCCGACTTTTGTGCATTTAACTAATTGAATTCTGGGAAGAAACTGTGGGCTTGAGGCGACCAACTTGGAGCAGAAGAGCGCGTGATAGTAATCGTCATATGCATCCAGCGATCTGCACACCAGCTGCTGGACACTTTTGCCGAATAATGTCCCAGCCCCTGGTCATAAAATATAATATATGGCAGCAGCATAAAAGTACGTAATGTATCCGCAAGATACAAAGATACAAAGTGTATTTATTTGTATTCGTTTCGCAGCTATTTGTCGTTGCTCTTCAATGCCATATTTTTTGTTTTTACAGCGCACCGTAAAAATGACCACAAATGGCGACCTCTACGACGAGCACTTTGCGCACGCTGAACCATCTGTGGACCACCTATGGACCACAACGCACCCCCCACCCCCCACGAGCAAGGCCAATGCGGGGCCAAGGCGTCGCAACCTTTCGCCGAAACTTTTCGTTCAATGTCCGTTCAATTACACGCACGATTTCCGCTTCCTGCGGCGGCGATGCCAAAAAAGAAAAACAACAAAAAAGTAAATAGAATAACGAAACGAAAACTTTGCACCCAATACTTTTCGCTTTCCTCTTTCCATGCTCCCCACCCCCCTCCCCACTCCTGTTATTCGTTTGCGTTTATTTGACAAATATAAAACACATTTTCACCCCAGATGACGACGCCGTCATCATTGTCCTCATCGTCGTCATCGTCGTCGTCGCCGTTATCCAGGAGCAAAGTCCAGACGAGCATTAATAAAAATAATATTTTCGCTGGGGTAAAAAACAAGCAGGGAGTTGGGGCAATGGGCAGGGGGCAGTGGGCAGGGGGCAGTGGGCAAGGGGCCATTGCAAAATCGTTGAGCTCAGCAGGGTGCTCAGTTCGGAGTCCACGAATCGTTGGTCTGGGATCTGGGATCTGGGTTCTGCTATCTGGAGGGTTCTTGGTCCAAGTTTTGTTTGCCACTTGGCAAATATTTGCTTGTCGTTTTGGCCAAAGCGCGGCCAAAACACTTTGGCAATGGCCGAAAAGCAGGGGAGGCCCAAGGCCTCAACAGGGCCAGAACCCTTATGGGGTGCTCCCCTTCCCCTTCCTAGACCCTACCCGATCCCTCCTGCAAGTTGTGTGTTCGCTTCTCTTGCTTCTTGGCGGGGGGTGTTGCATGTGTCAAAAAAACTTTGCAAACTTCATTATGGTTATTTGCTCACCGCAGAACGTGGATGGCCACACACGCATACCGACACACACACACACACACATGCAAATGCAGGGGCAAGCATTTTTTGTTGGCTAAAAGTCCAAGTTATTACCGTTAATTTTGTTTGCGCCAAAGTTTCGCCTGCACTGCCATCTCTTCACTTCACCCTTCTGCCACACACTCTCTCTCCCTCTCCTGCTCTCTCTTTTTCTTTTTTTTCTGGCCGAGTGTTGTATGGGAAAGGTGCTGGGGCGCGGGGTTCTTCCTCCTTAGACATCTTCCAGGGCGAGAACTTCCGCCAAAATGATAAATTATTTTGTTTACTTGCCATTCGGCAATCATTTCCGCACACCCATCCCCAGCCCACATCCTTCGCCCTTCTCCCCCTCCCACCGCCACCCTTCTGGGTAAGACCTGTTTATCGATGGCCAATCGATTGGCACCAGAGCAAACTCATCTCTGCGGGGGTTTGTGCTTTCATTTATCGTTTTGGGAAATCTCATTTTCATCGCCCATGAATATTCATATTTATTTCCGCATTTCCGCATTTCCCTCTTCTCCCTCGTTTTTTGCGATCTTCGTGTGTTGAATAATCAAATTTATTCGAATGTAAATTGTGGCGCACTTCATTTGCTTCACTTGCTTAAACACACCCATCAGCCAACTCAAATTTGCACTCGCATTTGCATTGAGGAATATTCCACAGGCAGGTTTGCCCTTTTTTTGGCCCTATAGAAAACGTTCTCTCATCGCTGAAACAATGAGCGTCTCTTAATTATGCACTTATTAAGTTGTTAGCTTTGAAATTTGGACAGAACATATGGCATAAGGCATGGGTTAAAATACTCGCAAGAGAAGTCTCTTCCTTTAAGATAATTGTCCAAATAATGTATAATTTAAATTACTTGTTGGCAGCTGACTCCACATTTATGACGACCGCAGCCTTGTTTTGTTTTTTTGCACATTCTCTCATTCACACTCTGCTTCGCGCAGTGGCAGAGGCATCTGCCTCTGACACGTCTCTGCCTCTGCCTCTGCCGCGTCTCTGCCCTGACTCTGCAGTGTGTGGCTCTAGGGAAGGGTGGCGAGCGAAAGGAGCGTGTTGGCTTGAGTCGTGTTGTTGATGTAGATGGCAGATGAAGATAAAATGTAAGTGAAGATGTAGTACTGAGTGCCGGGTATAAAAGTTGTGACGCGTAAGAAGCGTCTCACACGTCCCTTCTCGTTCTGTTTCTGTTTCGCACTGTTGATCGGCTGTTTCGGTCGCTCCTCTTGGCACTCAAAATTCATATTTCCGTTGGTCTATTCTCTTCCAATTTCTATCCTGTTTGCTTGTTTATTCCGTTTCTGCATTGCCAACACTCACTTGTATTCACATTTCCTACTTCTAGTACTCCTCGTACTTTTGCTATTCCTTCTGCCGCTGCCGCTGCCGCTGCTGTTGTTGTTGTCTTCTAACCCAATTCCGGAACTTGTTTCCTTGGCCCCAGACACACAAACCAAATAAAGCCACCCACCGTCGCACCAGCGTTCCCGTTTCCAACAAAAAAAAGCCAGAAAAGAAAAGAAAAGCACAAGAGGAATCGCACCAAATTGCAAACGGAAAAGTGAATTACTTTGTTGTTGTTCCTTCGCTTGTTTCTATATAGCCAGATGGAGATGGAGAGAGGGGAACAGACAGACAGAGCGGGATGGAGGTATAGTGGGTGGAGTGGGCTGGATGGGTTGATTATTCAAGTTTTAATGATGTTACGCATCAGGAGGCCGAGGAGCTACAACTCCCACCAAGGAGCAGTTGAAGAGGGGATTGGCCCAATGGGGGGATAAGTCTGAAGGCACTGAAGTCCCACTGCCAGATAGCCGAATAGTTTTTACGCGTTCTCAAGAAGCTTTTAACGTTTTAATGGATAGGCGGCATTCTGATGGGGCTGTGGCATGAGGCTAGGGCTGGCGCTGGGGCTGGGGCTATCCTTTTACGAGCAAAAAGTGCTGAGCTGGTTGGCCATTTCACTGGCACTGGCACTGGTCCTATCACTGCTACCAGAACCAGAACCAGAACAATTTCTGTTGACATGAAACTGTCCTCTCTCTCTCATCCCCTCTCTCAGCTCTACTCGCCGCAGTATCTGTGGTCCACCCAACGATTTCCATCTATTTAAACCTTGGTTAGCCCCTCGCCTCGGTCCTGCTGAGTGACTCTAGCCGTATGCTTGTGGTAAATGCCAACAGTTTTTTTGCGTAATTGTCAAAAGCAACAACAGCCAGCAACAAGCACCAAAAACAGCAAAAGAAAGTCCAACCCCAACACTGGAGATACCCTTCTCTGAAGCTACACATAAGATATGGATGGAAGATGCAAAGATTCGAGTTGGGAGTTTGAGTTTCTCGCGTTTAAATAGTCGCTGAATGGAGGAAAGCCCATGGACACCCGAAAGGGCAGGGTATGCGGCACTCAGAAGAGCCAACAGCAAGCGGGGGGGCGGGGGGCGGGGGGCCAGCAGCAACCAAGTCCAGCGACAATGAGAAAATAACGTAAACAAGTAAATGAGCATGAGCAAATTTTTGCGCAAACGTCAGCACTTTTTTCCCTAAGCGGTGAGGAGACAGGGACAGCGTGAGAGGGGGATGAGGACGGAGAGAGAAAGATTATTTTATCGCCTGCACCCCATGCCCATGCCCATGCCCAAGCCCACGCCCACGCCCCACCCCTCTGGCCACTTGCCTTTATTGAGTTAACTAAACAGCAACAGCAGAAGGAAACACACACATAGACAGGGCAGGGGGGGGAGGCAGTAGGTAGCTGAGGACTGGATTGTGGGCAGTGGGCAGGGACAGGCACAGGCACAGGCCAAAACTTTGCTGCGTAACGGTATTTCCGCACAAGGATTAAGCATTTGGCCAGCGGCAGGCAGGCAGTGAGGCACCGAGGCAGTCCAGAGTTACACAGCTACAGATGCTCCTGGATTATCGCCTCTGTCTCTGTCTCTGCCTCTGCCTCTGCAGAACAGAAGCCGCAACAAAACAACAACAGAAAGTAGCAAGAACAATCGGTAATGGCTGTGCGCAGGGGAGGGTGAGGAAGCTCTACTCCAGCGAGAGAGAGAGAGAGTCGACCCATGGGCTACTCTTTAGTGTGGCATTTAATACGCATAAACCTCTTTCCTCTGCTTTTATTCATTGTATTACGAGTGCAGCTTTGGCAATAATTATTCAGCAAAGTCCAGTCCTCTCGTGTATCCTCTTCGTGGTCCAGTCGAGCACTTCATCGAGCAGCGTCCTTGTAGTGGATGTACATGGACATGGCCAGCCAGCAGGGCATATCAGAAGCCACAATAAAAATGCAAAGGTGCGACGGCTGTGGCTGCTGCGGTTTCCCCTCCCCCCCTTCCAGCCAGCAAATGCGGCAGGGTGGGGGGTAGGTGCTGATGGAGATGGAGATGGCCAGCAGCCACAGTGTGGACTCTGGACTCTGGACACTGCGCTCCTAGATTATTCATCTTAGATAAAAGGAAACTTTCGAGCGTTTGCCGAAACAAAAACAAAAACAAAAACAACAAAGACAAAGACAACGACAACCGCTGGCTGCACAGCTTAACGCTATCCTTTATGCACCTGTGGTTGTTGTTCTTTATTCTTTGGAATACACTTTGACAACGTAGGATCCATCGCTTATGTACATCGCCTGCAATGCTCCGGCTGCCAGCTGAACTCCCTCCAACTGGCAGTAGGCAGAGGTTTCAACTTCAGAACTTGTTTTAGCTTTTCGGAGTGTCACTTTGCTGTAATTTGAACCTCAATTTAGCTGCCCAACCGACAATGTTTCAGCTGGCACAGCGCAGGGGCAAGGCGCCGGGTAAGTTGCAGCAAAACGAATCAGCATTTATGAATATTATTACAACTGATTCTTCAGTTTTAATTATGCGCTTCCCAGGCTCCAGCGACACAACAATTCTGCTGCCCGTGCAGCGGAACTATACCCAGGCGGAGGTCGAGCGGATGCAGCAGAGGCTGGACACGGGCAAGTTGCCGTCCAAAAAGAAGACCTCCAAGAAGCATCGGAAGAGTGACGAGAAGGAAGAGGATGAGACGCGTCGCAAGGTGCCCAGGAAAGTCATCTCCACTCTGATCAAATCACATCAAGCACCCAGGCTCTGCCTCGTAGATGTTTACATGGTGATCGCTGGCGTTACCCAACTAATTAATGTTTAATTTGTTGAAGACCAATGTCAAGTGTGTAAATTATTATTAATTGATCACTGCCTATGGCTTGAATGCTTTCGTTTTCTGACTGAAAGACCCCGATTGAGGCAGCGATCCCGATTATCCGCTGTCTGCAAGTGTATGTGCATGTGCAGTTGGTCCTTTCTTCTCTTCGATTAGTTGTTCCGCTTCTGTTTGCCTGCCTGCCTGCCTCTTCTGATGCACAAAAGCTGCTTACAGTTTGACAACAACTGGCTGATGACTGCTCACGGAGCGTGGGAGTGTGGAGAGTGCGAGAGGGAGAGCGATACAGCATTGTCTACTTAGTTAAGTTGTTATTTTTATTACAGACCGCCCCTGGCAAATGCTTGGGAAGGCGTGGCACATGCTATTATGACAACATACACAAGTTGGCAGCAGCAGCAGAAGGAGCAGCGGCAGCAGCAGAAGATACGAGAGATACGAGCAGAAGCTGAAGCAGCAGCAGCAGCAGCAGCAGGAGAAGCATTCCCAGCATTTACAACGCACACCGTCGTCTGATGATGATAATGCCCCAAAGCGTGGCACAGGTGGCAGGGTCGATGGCAGGCAGCCAGGCAGGCGGCGGGCAGGCAGGCAGTCTGTCAGGCAGGAGGTGATGGCAGCTGAAAAGTTGCTGCAGGCCAAATGGCGGTAGGGGGGAGGGAGACCGTGGCAGCTTTTGCAGTTCCTTGCCTCGTTCGTTTTCATTGAAAGGAGGAGGACAGGGGTCAGGGGTCAGGGGGCCTAAGTGGCAAGTAACAGTTGGCCAGGGGCTGTGGCTGTGTGGCTGTGGCAGAGCAGCAGAAATATAAGCACATAGCCCTCTCCCGGCCCATGGCACGATACAAGCAGCTGGCCGGCAAGCGACTGAATGCCAAACACTCATCAAGTGTAATGAGTCCTGGGAATGAGTAATTGAGTGCTCTGATTGATCGAATCAGTGGGATGGGCTGCAGCTAGCTCCCTAACCAGATCTGATTAGCCATGGATGTGCATGTGCATGTGCATGTGCATGGCGAATCACTCATTCATTCATTCACTCACTCATTCATTCATTCATACATTCACTCAGTCGCTGATGAGGCATTCAAACGGATGTTGCCGTACATTCGATAGGGCAGAAGAGGGACGAGAGGTGCCCGTGCCCGTGCCCTGGCCGTGGATAAATCACTGAATGCATTCATTAAACGGCCATACAATGGGCGGGTGTTGTGTAAATTACATGTTTGTACACATAATCACGATGGCAGAGAGTGTTGCCCGAGCAGATCCTTCAGCATTCATCATTCTGGGACTGGCATCTTCATGGTACAAAATGTGCAACATTAGTCATCCACTTGGTCCACTCAGCGGACACTCGGCGGACACTCGGACACTCGTTTGGCTAACCATTCATTGGTTATCTCATTCATTGATCCACTTATTGCCAGCCAAATGTATTCAATCACTCACTCATCTGGCAGTCCGAGCAGTCTTGACTTGGGCGAATGTCAGTGCCTTCTAGGCTGTTGCTCGTCAACCGTTGTCAATGTCCTTCTGCCCCGTCATTGTCCTTCCTCAGCTGTCATAGCTTTTGTGTGTGGTGTGGCTGGGGCCAAGCGAGACGGCAGATGGGAGATGGCCATGGGGAGGCAATGAAAATACCTGCAAGGAAATTATACGAAAACTGAACAAGCCAAAAACAACGGAAGGTTGTTATTTTAGAGTTCAAGTTAAAGTTAAGCAGCGCCTGCAGCACTCGGCGCACAGCGTTCAGCCAGGCACTGGCACTGGCTCTGGCACTGGCACTGGCTGCCATGGATCCTGTCTGTCCTTCTGTCTGTCTGTCTATCTGTGGGGTTTCTGGGAGTTGGAAGGTTGAGGATGGTGGATAGAGGATAGAGGATTGGGTAGATGCGACAGCAATGAAGTGCACTAGAAATGTGAATGGGGATGCGAGTGTTTTGGCTGTGTGCTTCTCCTGCTTCTCCTGCTGCTGCTGCTGCTGCGATATCCTTGCCACGTCCTATCTAGTTGACTCTATTCTCGTTACTCGTATCTTTGTAGAACAATTTTGCCTCAATGCAAGCGGCAAAACGGTTGAATGAACGAATGGGCATAGCACATCCTCGCTCCACCGTTCCGTCCTTCTGCTCACGTCTCTCCGGGTATTTCCTATCTGGTTGCCCATTCGAATGGCGCTGAAAAGTTTCTCTCACTTTGACTTAAGTGACGCCCTGTTCCACCTCTTCCTTCGTCTGATGCTGCTGCTGCTGCTGCTGCCCTTATCCTGCCAGTATTCCAGGTCCTTTCTTGCTCCATCCTTCTGCCAGTCAGCCATTCGGCCAACAATTGCCGAGTGCACAAGTGAACAACTCAAGTGTTTGGGATGCTCTTGCCGCTCTTTCCGCTCTTTCCGCTCTTTCCGCTCCTGCTGCTCTTGCTCTTTTCGCTGTCGTTGTTGCCGCTGCAATTAGTGCAGAACGCACTATTACTACTCCTATTATTATTATCATTATGAATTTCAAGCAATCAACTGCAAGAGAACGAGCAGCAAGCAGCATTCAAACTTAAAGTTGTCGACACGAAACTTCTCAATGAATATTCGCTCGCTCGCGCGATGAATGGTGGATTGGATGGTGGGATGGTGAGTGGCAGCAGCAGCTCGAGTTCAAGTGGAAAGTGGAAGTGGAAGTGGAAAGTGCCTCGAAATGGATGGGGAAAGCTATGCTTTGGTATGGTTATGGCTATGTTGTGGGTCCATGTAAACAGGAGACCATGAAAAGCCATGGAAATTGAATTGTTGCTTTTCATTTCATTTTCCGTGTGCTTCTTCCGACTCTGTATTTATTTTCTTGTTTACCTATGATAATTGTGATGTTTATTTATGAGAAAGTCGAGCGGGAAGTGGCCCTTCCCACGTCCCTCCCCTGCCACGGGCCACAAGGAGCATTTTTAGAGGAAAACTCCAGTGAATTGTTTTTCGCATTTTTCGCCAGGATATCTCTCTGTTATTTTTAAGGTGAATTTTTTCCTTCTTTCCTTATTTTTCCATGGATTTGCTTCACTGTGAGATTTCATGGCACATTTTTGGAGAGGACAGGGACAGCGTGGGAGTTTCCCTACGAATGGAATAAATGAAAGCAATGTAAAGGGAAAGACTCCACAGGAATATATGAAGCAAAGTCGTAGGGCCAAAATGAATTGATTTTATGCACAACCCAAGGAATGCCAAAGCTAAAATAATATAAAATGAACCACAAACCTTTCCTTCTTTTCAGGAATTTGAGCTGAGTTTTGGGTGATTGTAAGCCAAAAGTGGAAGGCTAATTGGAAACCAAAACCCAATATTTGTTTCATTTAAAGCACAAAAAAAAGTGTTCGGATAGCTCCAGATTATGCCCCCACTTGGACACTTTTCATTTGGTTTTTGAACTATGCAATAATGAAGGTTTTCCTTCGCATGATGTCACTCCACTTTGCTTTGTTTTTGCGGTCATCTGAATAGCAAATGAAAGCCCAGAGGAATCCTAAAGGATTAAGTAGGCTACTAAACATTACTTATCAATCCATTGTTATTCTTTCAGCCTTCGTCTTTGTGTTCATCTACATCTGAGTCTTCGTCTGTGTGCAGACATTTTAATGTGCATTCTCCGCGGTTCATTCCCCATTCAGCCTTGCTCCAATTTCTTATCCTTTAATTAGACTGGGCAGAAAGTCGAGATTTACTGCTGGACACTCGCTGGTCTCGGATGGGATGGGATGGGATGGGATGCTGCTGGTGTGCTCTGGGAAATTGTCGCACTATTATGTACACTTTGGTTTTAGACTCGTTTCGTTTCGTTTCGTTCCGTTCCGTTTTGGTGTGAGTCTAATAACGGGTTTCAGCTGACATTTCCCTCTGGCAGAGACTGTCAGTGGCTGTGGCTGTGGCTGTGGCTCTCTCTCTCTTTTATTTACAGCGCAATCAAATTTAACTGTTTAAACAAGCGATGAAAAGATTCTGCTCCTCTCACACACACACATGTGAGAGTCTGCTGGTGCTGGTGCAGTCATTGTCATTGCCAGAGAGAGACAGAGAGAGAGTGAGCAGTGGGAGTGCTGCAGGGTGGGGGTGGGTGCTGCCTGTGAGCGAGGCAAAATGCAAAACAATTTCAGGCGAATTAGCGTAATTGTCTCACCACTGCCACTGCCACTGCTGCTGCCATTGCTGCTGCTGCTGCTACTTCTGAGACAATGGATCCCAGGCACCAAAGCAAAAGGAGCTGCTCCAAAGCCAAAGGAAGGAGCACAGTACAGCACAGCACAGCATTCATGCTACTTAATCCTCTAATTTGTGTGTCTGTGTGGCTCTCCCGCTCCAACTCCCACTCCCACTCCCACTTTCTCTTCGTATCTGTGTGGGCCACGCCTCTTTTATTCGTTGTGTGCCCAAAAACCAAAGCAAAGTTTGCCTTCATTTATATGCAAAAATGTAAACCAAAAAATCAGCGAGAATGTTAAATCCAACAAAATGCATTTAACACATAAAAATTTGCATAGAAAGTGGCTTTGGTATGCTGCCACCACCCTCCCCTTCGAATGAGTGTGGGCTGTGACACGTATCCCACACAGAACCGCATAGAAACCTCAGAACCGAACCCTAGCACCACTCTCCAGCCATCCCACTATGCCACACTACTCGTATCTGGCTCTAGTGCGAGAAGAGCAAAACAATTGAAGCTAATTTTATTTTTATTTCCGCTCCTTTACATTTCTTTTATTGTGATGTGCCTGCGCCTTTGCGTGTGTGGAGTCTGTGGCTACCACACAATTCGTCTACGGAGCGGCCCCTCCTCCAGCGTGAACTGTCCGTTAAGAAAGGACTTCCAGTAACGGACAAGCCATCGGATCACAAGTGACCAGAGATGCTAATTTTTCGTACAAAAGGTAAGGAATTCCCTAACAGTCATACCCCATACCCCACAACTGGCACCAAAAACAATGGACAGGAGCAGCAACATCAAACATCAGACAGGAATGATGGATGTGCAGCAACAGGTACTGGGGATGCCACAGAACATTTGCTGCCCTCTCACGTACGCGTTTTGGGAGTAATATTTAATAATATTTCCCTGCCTCATAATAGGAAATATCCCTTGAGATTCAGATCATATTCACGAAATAACAGCGTCCCTCTATGTGCGTCAGCATCAGCGAAGGCGGTATCCGATGTTCAAGTGTTGCACAACGCTTTACAGTTTCACTTTTTGTGTGTGGGTTGTGTGGGTTGTGTGGGTCTCTCCTCCCTTTCCCTTTTTGGCTATTTCTTATTATGTATTTGTAACCAATTGGTTGCCCAATCTCTACCCCCACACTCTCTCTCTCACTCCCTCACTCTCTCGCCATTGCATTCACGCTCAGTCAATTTTTTTGCTACTGCTGTTGCTGCTGCTCCTGTGTATCCTTTGTATGGTTGTTGTTTTTGCATGTGTTGAGATTCTCATGGAAATTTGCATACAAATTGCGTCTGGCGCGTAGGTCGCAGCCTGGGACGCTGCTACGTTGCTACGCTGGAACGCTGGAGCGTCGGGTCGAAGGAGCAGAACGGGGGCGATGGCCATGATGTGGGCGGGATACGTACATACTTATGTATGCCCACATGTGTGTAGATATGTATGTGCATTTGGATAGGACAGAACCAGCTGGCCCGACATCCGTTTGGGGTTAACGAAGGGTTAACACAACACAACGTAAACAGCAGCAGCAGCCGCACCTGACAACTGTCAAATATTTGTGGGCTACCATCGATAAATGGAATAGCAGCAGCAGCAGCAAAAACGCATGTTCCGAGTGATCCATCCGCCTATAGAAAACACGCAACACAGATTATTTTTGATTATTTTCTTCTTTTTTTGCTTTATTACATTTAATTTATTTTTAATGCATCGAAGCAGCACTTTAAACCAGATATTTGCTTGGGATTGGGATTGGGATTGTGATTTGTGTTGTATCAACAATCAAGCCCCTAACTGTTTGATTTATCAATTTGAAATTGCAACAACTTGTGCGAATAAATTGTATTTGAGGTTTCATTGCAGTCTGTCCTTTCGTTTTTCTCGGGCTGTGGCACAAGCCTTGGGCAGAGAGATATTTGAGTGGGCATTTGGGTTGGAAGGGGGGATATTACTTCTTGGACTTGTCTTGATTTTTGTGTGAATAGTCTGCACCGAAGCTGCGCACAAATGGACCTGGTCGAGACTCGTCTTGCCTCTCGCTATTTTGAGATGTTGTTGGATGCTCCTCCGTTGGATCATCTGGCATTTTCGAGGTGGTCGCTGCCAAGAACAGACGTTGCTCCTCCAATGCCAGCTCGGCCCTTAATGGTTTAGGAGAGGAGTATTGTGGAATGTTAAATGGAAGCGTATTCCATGGATACATACTCCTCCTTGGCCTTCTCCAGCTGGCGCTCGTACTCATCCTTCGGTTTCAGATAGCGGACCATACCCACTGGAATACTTCCATACCGCCTGCGTGCAATTTCTCGCTGATATTCAATCTTGTTTCTGAAATGATACCAGTGCAGTGTCTCCTCGTTGAGAAGATCCTGCCTTAGTCTCTCCTTGCTGCAAGTAAATTACGACATAAATGTGAGATTCAATGATTCAATGTGCCACATAGATACGCACGTATGATGAGCCAATAAACGTTCCAGCTTAATTTCCTCCAATTCCATTTTAATGCGACACCGTAACGAAGCTTGCTGAAGTTTTGTGTACATCGAAGAAATGGACTCTTTGCAGGTGTTCGGAAACTCTGCTGGGGCAAAAGGAAATAAAATAGTGCCTTGAATTCGCGCAGACAAATGGACGGACTCAACGCCAAGGGAATACTATATTTTCCTCAGGCAGACAGAAGGGTCAATCGCTCACCCATGAGACTGCAATTTCACTTCCAAAATGTGTAGAATTTAGTGTTAACTCGTTGCACAAACCAAAATTCGGAGAGACTTTTTTTTAAACTAGTTCGAATTTTTTGATTTGCCTGAAGCTGTGCGTGTGTTGACGAAAAATATAAAACTGAAACTGCGACAACTTTGAATTTCGTTGTCTGAGAGTTTTGACAGTTCAATGGCAACGTTCTGCCCGAACAAAAAGTGGAAAGGCGACTATGAAGTAGGCTGCCAACTAAATTCAAAAATTAAAGTAAAAATTCAAATTAAAACTCAACAAAAGTTCAGTATTCAACAGTTGATCGATTGGTCACTGCAAACACACAGATGGAAGCTACGGAAAGCACGCAGCATAGCGAGTCTATCGTGAACTAACGAGTAGAGGTAACGAGAAAAAACTAAAACGAGAAATGCCTCAGGAACGTAAGATTGAAGATGTCGTGTGGAGCATCAAGAACGGGGCCCACGATGAGGTAGAGTCTCTGTTCGTCAACAACAACTACGACGTCAATGCCGAATTGGGAATGCGCTATCCCATACACTATGCCGCCGACTTTGGCCACCTGAAGCTGCTGCAGTTCTTCGTCCGCATGGGGGCCGATGTGGACAGGAAGGACAAGTACGGCATCACGCCGCTGCTGGCTGCCATCTGGGAGGGGCACACCAGCTGCGTGGAGTGTCTGCTGAAGATGGGCGCCAATCGCAAGTTGCTGACGCCCAATGGCGAGACCTACATGGAGGTCGCCGAGAAGGAAGAGATCAAGAAGCTTCTGCTGCACACCAAAAAGGATACAAAGCCCTAAAGATGTACACACCACTATCGTTCAATGTTGTTGAATTCTTTCTAAATTAATTGTGAAGAAAATTCCAAATAATTGTAGATACTGGCAGTGGTAAGCCTCTGGCATTTGTTTCAGTTCCACCAGTTGGAGTCCCAGCAACCCACACACCGACATTAGGATCGATTTATCATCGTTAGCCTTATGTTTGGACTTTAATATGCAAATCAGCCTTTCCTCTCGCATGAACGCCCAAACATATGCAACAAGACACAATCCCGAAACCCGAATCCCGACCAAATGCGATAAATATGTTGATGCGGTTGGGTTTTTTTTGTATTCCCCCCCCAGCCACAGTTCCAGTTCCAGTTTCAGCTCCACTCTGCCCATTGGGAGGGCATCCGCAGCTCCATTGGTTGGTTTTTGTGTGCTTTTTCCTGCATTCTTCATTAAAAATAATGAAAATTGAATTTAATTCGCTTGTCAGGCCTAATTATAATTATGTTAATGGCGCATGTTTTCCACAAAATTTACACAATGCTTATCCAAATCGTCAACGAACATGGCCCCCGACCATGCCCCATGCCCCATGCCCGATGTATGTACATATGTATGTACATATGTACATGCAACCCATTCGCTGCATATGTTTTTCATTTAAAGCGACAATTTTGATCGGGTTAAATTAGTTGGAAGTAATTGGCAGTGTTTAGCCTTCATTGCCTTCAGTCCATCATTGGCCTTTTGTTATTACTTGGAGGAACTGTCATTTAGAATAGATCAATAGAACTACATACATAGATCTGTTATTGGTGTTGGGCTAGCTGCTGCGATTCTCATTTTACGATGGTCCGCTGTTAGTTTCGTCGCCTTTTCGTCTCTGTTATTGCTGCTAATCTGCTCTCCTGTTGATCTGCTGTTAACCTTCTGCTGTTAGTGATGTTGGTCTGCTGTTGGCCTCGCTCTACTGTTAGCCTTGTTCTGCTGTTAACTTTGCTCTGCTGTTGCTGCTGTTATTGCTTCTTTGCCGTCAGAATTGTTCTGCTGTTGCTGTTGCTACAATCTTCATTGGAGGGCATTTGCTGTTGCTGGTAATCTGCTCTCCTGTTGATCTGCTGTTAGCCTCGTTGTGTTGTTATTGATGTTGGGCTGCTCTTAGCCTCGCTCTACTGTAAACCTCGCTCTGCTGTTGCTGCTTCTTTGCAGTCGTTCGGCTGTTAATCTTCTCTCCTGTTGATCTGCTGTTGGCCTCGCTCTTCTGTGCTTGATGTTGGTATGCTGTTAGCCTCTCTCTGCTGTTGCTGCTGTTGCTTCTGTTTCTTTTGCTGCTGCTCCCCTTACCCTTCAAGCCTCCTCTACGTCTAAGCTATTTGCAGTGCTTGAAATAAATGAGTTGGAATTTCGCATTCATGCTCAGTGTTCATTTAGCCCATGCAAAATGCAGTTTTATAGCTGGAACTACATCCTTTAGTATTTGTTTGAGCTGCTTCTCCCACTATTGACGTTTTCTTTGTTCTTTCTCTTGTGTTTTATCAGCGAACAAGTTATTTGAGGACTGTGGGAACAGTCTTACCTCCATTACCATATTCCAATTCCAAACTTCTCCCACTCTCTCTTTGGGATTCTCTTCATTTTTGTGCCTTTACCAAAGCCACTCGCTTGTCGCTAATTTTTTCACTTTAGTTTTGCCCGACGATATGGAAACAATCGCTGAGCCTCAACCAAACCAAGCCAACAGCCACGCGGCAGTAGGCACACAACAGGAGGAGGACAAGGAGGAGGAGATGGGCCAGGAAGCGGAGGTTGGAGTCGAATTTCGGTTCGGTTTTTGGCAAAGTTGGTTACAGCGATTGAATTTAATTAGCTTATCATGAAAGCGTATTCCCCATAAATTTATCAAAATTGCTTTACACAGCAGCCCGGGCATATCTTTGGCCGGGGAGGGGGTCTTTGGGTTGGGTAGCATACAGGACTCCCGGCTGCTGTCGGCAATGGCGGCTGGGTGGGTGGGGCGTCGCACAAATTGCATTACGACCCGCCCATTAAACTGATAAAAACGAGAACCGAGAGCGAGAGAGTGAGAGAGAGAGAGAGAGAGAGGCGAGTGGCGGCGGCTGAAGAGCGACACTTTAAAGTTGATGGTTCGAGAGAATCTAAAATCAAATTTATTAACGCACATTACAACGCGCACACTTCATAGCACACCAAATGGTTGGGGTTAGGGTTTGGGCTGGGTTGTGTCCGGGGGTGTGTGGCAGGGGTGCTACCCGATGCTGGGGAGGGGTGGTGCTGCTCGAGTTCTTGCTCACGAGTACTGGTACAGCTGTCAGTGTTGAAAAGCCAACATAGTTATAGGTGTATCAGCAATGACAATAAAATAGTTATCATTCCATTCATAAATCTGCAGAGTTCCTACTCCGAACAAGTGTCTCTGACTTCCTTTGACAGTTCATTGGCTTCTTCGAAGGCAGAACATTAAGAAAACATGCGCCTAATTGTATCGCTGACCTTCTAGCACTGCCTGATGGTTATTAGCTGGTGTCAAGGGGTGTATCTATGGCCGTATCTATGTCATTACTGCCCCAGCCATTCAGCCATTGATGAGTCGCAGGTGACAGCCCATATGGACTACACTCTCCTACGCTTTTCGTGCTAACTTTGCGTTTGTGTGTGGGCGTGGGCACCCCTTAATCAGCTTTAAGTTGCGGTTCGATCAACTCATGGCTGGCACACAGCCTTATCGATGGAAGAGAGGGACCGACGCACCGACACACCGACGGACCGACGGACCGACTGTTCACTTTGATAGCTGGCGAACTGTGTTAATTGATAAGCAATCGCTAATCGCGGTGCCTGGGAGTGGGACACTTCAACCCCGAAATAAAAGCACACGACGTCGCTCCTTCCCTTAACCCTGTCTCTGTGTTTGCCACTCTCTCTCTCTCTCTATCTGTCTGTCTGTCTGTCTCTGTCTGCCTTTGTGGTATGCGCCTATCTCGGGTGTTCCCTGCACAGGCGTTCGCTTGTAGTGTCAACGCGATTATGATGATTATGTCGCTTCATGTGATATGGTCAGAGGTATAGGCAGCATGCAGTATGCACCACAACACACACACACACACACACAGAGAGAGAGAGAGAGAGAGGATTAGTGGGGGGCATGCAACATAATCATCATCATCATCATCATCATCCGTAACCATCCGGCCAGCAATTGGAGGCATTTGTGCGTGAAATTACATTGAAAATTTAATTGTGCACACACACAAAGCACACAAAGTGCCGGTCGGCGGCGGAGTGCATTAGATACGCAAAATTTGCTCATAAATTAAAATGCAACACTGCCGCCTGCTGCACCGCAATCACAGTGCAACACAGTAACAGTGGCCGTGGCAGTGGCAGTGGCATGGTGTGCAGCGGGAGGCGGATAAGAAATGCGACGGGAGATGGCACTGACCACACCCAATGTCAGCGGCTCAGGCATTCGGGGATGAGAGTTTATTGATCTGGCCACGATTCAGTCCCAAGTCGACTCAAGGCGAGTGCCATAACCTGGCCATGTCTCGACAGAGAGCCCACACACCGCACCACACCACACCACACCACACCTCAATCAACTGAATCTGGGGCAAACGAAATTGAGAATTTAAGAGAAATCGACTGAGCAAAGGCTGAGGGCCGCTGTAAATAAAATATTATCAACCATAACCAGGACAGAGTGCTGGCAAACTTTCAGCACGCAATCATTAGTTGATTGTCTATCGATCTGCTTTCGGCGCAGCCACTACCATGTAGTACTACTATGCACTACTTCGGGGACTGCATACACAGCACGTGGCACACGTGGAAGTTGCCGCACGAATCTCTCCTGTTGCGGCCAGCTTGAAAAGTGCTGCAGCAGCTGCCCCCACTTCCACTCTCCACTTCCACTCTCCGCTTTCCCAGTCAGTTGATGCAGTTTTCCTGTGCGAAAATTAACAAACAAACACACACACACATGGGGGGAAAGCGAGTGTGGCAAATGAAAATGCGCGCGCGAGAATTCAATTTGTGGAAAAGAAAATGGTGTTGGATGAGCGGCGGCGGATGGCGGGGGCGGGGCGTTTGCCTTGTTGTTGGGTTGGGCTATGGTTTAGCCTGCTGCCTGTTTACTTGAGGTTTCTGCCGCCCCCACAAACCCCAAACGTCATAGCCGGCGCTGCAGGAGGAGGAGGAGGAGGAGGCGGATTCCCTGCCGGAAGGAAATGCAAGCGAACAAACGAAGCTCGCAAGGCAAATACGAATACGACTATCCCCTTGGGGCTGGGTGAAGAGTTGCCTGGGTTGGCTGGTGGGCTCCGAGCTGGAGGTTACTGGTTAGGCTCTGTGCGCCACATGCCGTGCGAGTGTCTTGGGCTAGACCAAAACTGGCACAAACGGAACTCGATTGAGTTCGCTGCTGCCACGAGGACTTGTCACCCACCAATCAAGCTGCTGCCCCACAATGCGTTTCGGAAGTGTTGGTGTCCAGGACCAAAGGTATTGGCTCTCCACAGGCTCATACTTATCACCACCCGAAAGGATATTCCTGTTGCTGCTTGCAAGTGCCGTGGAATTCCGCCCAATCTCAATTGCAACGCGTCGAAAGTCTAATGGAAAAGTGGAAATATAGATATATGCGGTAAGCCCCATTTACACACGGGGGGAAAGGAATCTTTCACGCCTTTGCCTTAACGTTTATGGAGTATGCAAAGCCTTTTGTTATCCCCATCACTGCCCTTGTCCTTGCCCTTGGCAACGCCTGCGACCAAGTGCGAAGCGGTCGGGTGTGGCATGGCATATTCAACAGATTCCGAATACAGCACAACACATGCCAAGAATGCACCTGCAACCATCCTCATCTCCACCCACCCTGCAATGCATGCCATAGAGATCTCCTCCAGAGGTGGTTTGCCCCGCTGGAGCTGCTCGAATACAAATGATGGCAATCTGTTTGGCTGTTGGATGGGAGCTTCGACGGGTGGAGCTGAGCTTGTGGGTAGTTGTGGGAGGTGCCTGTCCGACCCCCAACCCGTTCCCACCGTTCTCTGGCCAAATATTTCTATTATTAATGTCTGTTTGTCTGCATGCGACGATGTCGTGAGTGCTGTGGATAACAGCTCCCCTCCCAGCCACTGCTCTCTCTCTCTCTCTCTCTCTCTCTTCCTCTCTCTCTCTCTGTTTTGTTGGGTGTCTTTGTTTACGCTGCTTTATGAGCTTCGATTAATTTTGCGCGCAAACAGCAGCCGGCGAAGGGCAACAGCAACAGACGGAGGAGCGGTTGGTATCTCTTGCTCTCAGCTATATTTATACATAGTTTATTAGTTGTTGCTTCTGCCGAGACATGCCCAATGATAATGATGATAATCATCATCATCCCGTGCGGGTTGGGGGGAATCATTATGAATCGCTCTACTCCAAAGAGAACAAAGTGCACCCTGGAGAGAGTTAAAGGGCTGACAGATGACCTAATCGGAATACATACATAAATACAAATGTAACCCGCAACTTGATATGATTCACCTCATGGACAGACAGCATTCACATGTGAAGTGACAGAGAGACTCTCCCAACGTATAGTTGGTGGCGTATTCCAACTTCTGTTATGACTCGATGACACCATCCCCCGTTAATGACGCTTGCACTCAGCTCAGCGTCGCAGCGTTTATTGAGGAAAGTGCGGAAAGATTAGAGAGATTGCAAATCCTCAACCTGCCCGCTCCACCTGTCGCTTGGCGAACGAGTTTTGTTTTGTCTGGGTTTATTGTATTTTTCGGCATCATTATTGCTATTATTTTACGAGCTAGAGTGTAGAAACTGCTCGGTGGATCGCAGCGCCCAAGCTGTGTGTGGCCTGTGCTGATGCATGGCTGCAAGGGAGACCCATTTGGGTGGTGCCAGGGGAGTGCTGTTTGCTGGGTGACGCACTCTGTGGGCGGGCTCCACAGATTAGGAGATCTTGATAAACAGAAAAACCGAACAAACAGAGACATTTGCCAATATTCGCGTAAACAAACAACACACAAGCGTACACATTACACACACAAACAAACAAACGTAAACAATGTGAACAAGCGAAAGCTCTCTCCCCCCTCTTCGCCATCCGAGTGCGAAAATTCTTATCTAACGATCGATAATGAAGGCGAGGTCGAGGCGGTGAAGGAAGTGCATTACTATCAGCATGTGTGGGATGTGTGTTCGCTCGGATTTAGCTAGAACCACTGGACTGGTTGGTTCTTTGGGGGTAAAGCTTTTTCGCTGCTGCTGCTGCTGCTGCCGCTGCTGCTGCTGCTGCGAAGGAAGGTCGGCCGACGTGACCAGCGGCACATAGCGAGCGAACGAACTAACAGCGAAAGCTTTTGCGGAACGGGTGGATGGGGGACGGGCGACGGGGGACGGGGACAGGGCACTGCGTTTGGAGTCATTTCCCGTTGCTGTTGCCCACCCAATTTCTATATAAAGCCCCATGCAGGGCGTGCGTCCCGCGCACATTGCAAATATCTCGGCCCCAGGTTCGGTCGCTCTCGCTCACAGTCGCTGCTGCTCGCACACACACACAAACACACACAGACACAGCATGTGGTCAAAGATTGCCATTAGTGGAGCTCTGCTCGTGATGGGTGGCGCCCTGGCCGCCAGCGTTGTGGATAATTTCGCCTATGTGGATCGCTCCCTGGAGGTGGCCATGCCAAAGGCCAAGCGTCATGCGGCGCAGGAGTAACACGAACGGCGGAATGGAACGGAACGGAACGGCACAGAACGGAGCGGAACGTTGGTGTCGGGAGTGGATTCCACCGCACAACAAACGGTTCAGTGTACCAGAACCACTCGCTACTTATAATCATAATTGCCGCTTACATAAATACATAAATACATACATAAATATGTATGTATACATATGTACATATGTACAAGCGGAACTAGTCCTTGGCACCCCTCTGCTGCCGTCTACCAGTGGCCCCAGCGAACAACACCCCACACAGGGGTTTATCCCCCTGCACCCTACATTAAGTGTGTTTTTTTTGTATCATTAATTTCGATGTTAAGTGACAATTAAACTTCAATGTCCAACCGAATGGCTGGCAAAGCCTTTTCCCTGGTGGGGCTTACACGAATGCATTCTGTGACCCTTTCAGGCCACTTCTTCCTCAGATGCGAGTTCCAGTGGGAGCGATCAGTGGTGGGGGGCAGCTTCTAACTTCTGTTTGTAGATCGGCAGCCCAACTGCTGCTGGCAATACTTATAAAATGTGATGGCTAGCCGGAGTGGGCGACGAGTCCCCCGCCGTTCCCCCTGTCAGCATATTAAATTGAATTTGGTTCAGGCCTCATTTGCTTTTATCTTTGCTGACTCGTCAACTGGCCCCCACCATGCGACGAGACTTTCAGACCGCCACTGTAAGCCACGCACACACACACACACACACAATCCCAGCACTTCCCCCTCTACCCTCTTCCTCTGTCAGAGCCCGCAATCTGTGGGCTGTGGCGCCGCACAAAAAATGACTGGCAAGCCGCAAATACTTTGTCAGGATCAAGTTGACAGTCGGTCCGCCCGCTCGTCCCCTACGCCGATGTGGTCCTGTCCGGCAAGGTCCTGTGCTCCACCGAGACTGAGACTGAGACTGTGACTGAGCGGGCCTATGCCCCATAGCCCATAGCCCTCCCTCTCCAACCACCGGGTCCTCACGCATTTGACACTTTTTTGTCTTTTGTCCGAGAGCCGGCTGAGTGTCGCCATATGCCGGAGTCCTGTCCGCTGTCTGCTCCAACCCTGTACCCTGTCTGCGTGTGCGTGTGTTGGGGCATTTGGCAGAACAGATTGTTCAAGATTTGATTTCGGGGCAGCTTTTCCACCAGTCACAGTCGCAGTCGCAGTCACAGTCTCTCTCCCCCTGCTGTCTCCCTGGAACAATCGTTAATCTAATGAAAGATGACGTTCCCTCTCTCCGTGAGTGTGTGTGTGTGTGTGTGGGTGAGGGAGGGGGCATGTCCCAAAAACATTTGAGCCGGCTTTGGCATGTGACCACTTCCCCATCCCCATCCACATCCCCATCCCCATCCTCATCCGGTTTGGCCCCCAGTTTGTCGGGCATTCATCATTGCAGGCGCAGGTCTGGGGCCAGCGGGCTTTGATGAATAAGCGGCTAGTTGAGTAGTGGTTGGAGTAGTAGTAGAAAGAGAGAGGGAGAGGCTGCCGCAGACCACCTGCGATCACAGTTCAATCTGTTCAATCTTCTACTCCTCCCTCTACTGCCAAAGAGGCTGTCGCGAGACTGCGTTCGGGACTGTCTCCTCTGAGCCCTTGCCTCGCCAATAAAATGTGATTAGCCCAAGTCCACAGGCTGCTGGGAATGCGAGGGCGAGGGACCAGCTCTAGCCCCTATCCTGGCAGTCCTTGGGCCTGGCCAGAGCAGGGACATGTGTATTGTGTATTCATGGGGGCCAACGACAGGCAGCAGCAGTACAGCGAGGACCTTAGACAGGACAACTTTGGGTTAATTTACATTATAAACTTTGAATATTTTATTGTTTGCAGAGGCTGAGGACACAGCTGGCTGTGGCTCGGCCGACAGGCTCCTCCACTGCCGTCTTTATTGACACTTTCCCCGCAGCGCAGGGGCATGGGGCGATGCCTGTGGTCAGCAAAACGATGACAGAAAGGAGCCGCCTGGCTGTGGAAATGGCAGCCCACTCTGATTTAATGACAGCATAAACATTCCTGGCCAAGATGCCTCCTCCAGCTCGCTCTCCGCGGCACTCTCCGGTCGCTAGGCTACACATCGGGCCACTCCGCCCCTGCTGCCACATTTTCTACTCGAACTTTCATTACCATTGCCATTGCCAGCGCAGCCATTATTCCCTTTTGCCGTCCTCATTAGCATAGCTGGCTGTCAGGGCCTGGCCTGGGCCCGGCTGCTTGTTAAGCTCTTAAGCATCAGGTTACTAAATAATTAAACAATTTCCCCGTTGCCAGCTCGTAAACCAAATCAACCGCAGATTTACAGTGGAGAGGAGTGGAGTGGCGAGGAGCCACCCATCCAGGAGCTCTCCACTGGAGGAGCTGCCCGACAGGTGGCAGACATCGAAGTATCGGATTCCACGTCAATTTTCATAATTACAAACTCGATTATGTTTCCCTTTCGAATGATGTTTGCCCAATGTGCCCATTTCCCTCTCAATCTCCGATGGACACTGACTGCAGGCACTGGCTAGATGGTAGCCCAGGGGGCTCAGTGGAGGGGAACGAGAGGCACTCGATCCAGTCTTTGGTCTACACAAATATTGTGAGTAGAATCGAAGAGTGTCTCCATCGATGCTCCATCGATTAACCCTCCTGTGTGTGGATCTGTGTATCTACTTATACCATCTGCACCTCCACCTCAGATCCCAGCGCCACTTATTGCTGGCTTTTCCACTGAAAAGTCATGTTTATGGTCTTGGAACGTTTTTCCTGCTGAAAGTTCTCGGCCGAAGCTGCTAATAAGCTACGTGTTTCAGCACCAGCAGAAGGAGCAGCAGCCGCACCCTTTGGGTTGCTGTTGCTGGGGGCACGGGCAGCGGTAGTTGCCACGGCTTTCGGGCTAATAAAAATGCGAGACAATTTAAGCCGCTGCCTTGCCGCGTGCTCTTTGTTGTTGGCTCTCCCCACCCACCCAGGAACTAAGCCACATATGAGTGAAGCCCCAAGCTAATCCACAGAACAACACCCCCCCCCCCCCCGAGGGGAGGGGAAGCTGCAAATTAATAATTTATAAATGTTTGCTGGCGCCAAAGAATGAGCCAAGCATTTTCAACGCCTTTTTTTGTCTTGGCAAGAAAAGAGGGGAAAACTCTAAAGCCAAGGGTTGGTGGGGTGGAAGCTGCGCGGGAGGGGGAGGGGAGGAAACTCATTTAAAGAAATTCTCCGCTTATCGGTTGGCTGCCATCGAAATTAGCTAAAGCCAAAAGTGCGAAGAAGGACACGGAGACGGACACGGAGACGGACACGGAGATGTCCAGGGTGCAAAGCGTATGCAAGGAATGCAATAAATTATAAGGCAAATCCGCAGTTGAGATCGCAACAACCACGGAACGGCCATTAAATGCTCGCCACTTGACTGCGCCGTTTTTTACACACACTTTTTGTTCTCTCTCTTCGGTGGCTGCGCCCTCTGCTCCCAGCGCTCATTCTTCATTTATTCTTGCTCCTTGTTGTTCCTCCATTTAAAATGATAAAAATCGCACACAATTTTTTCGCGCCCGCCACTCAGGATCAGCAGCAGAAAAGGAGCACCAGCAGAGGGCCAGAATGGGACAAGGACAAGGACACGGACCACCAATGAAATGCGGAGGATGGGAGTGGCTGCTGCTGCTGCTGCTGCTGTTGTCTGGGAAAAAAGCAAACAAAACTCGAGCAAGTCCGAAATGGTTTTCACTCACCAATCAAACGGCAGTTGGGGACTTTCATTTGTTGCAGAAATACTCACAAATACTTCTGGGGGAACAAGTATGTAAAGCGGTACACAGTTTGGCAGCATCGGATATCCAGGGATTCGTAGGATTCGTAGGATCATCTGACTGGCAATGAGACAAACTAGCTGCTGGCTAACATTCAGAATATTAAAACAAATAAATGAAACAAGACAATCTACTTGCAATGGGCAGTGCATTAACCATAAAGAGATGATTTTCCATCACATAATTATAGACCTTGAAACACTTCAATTGAAGGGGAATGGGCGGATGCGAACACGAAAGAAACGCCAATTTATATGAGACATAAGAGTCGAAATAGAAACATGAGAATGTTGGGAATATCTGCGGACACAAAATGTGTGTTTTACCCTTCGTGTCCTGGCAATTATTTGCTCAAAGTGCTTCATTGCTTAGGACTCCACCTGGGGCTCCTTGTCCATCGGGATGGGCTTCAGTCGGTCCCTGCGTTAATCCATTCACATTTCCACATGCTCTCTGTCCTCACCTGAACCCTCGCAATCTGCGAAATCGTAAGCAGATGTAAATCGTTAAAATGTATCTCCTTCCGCCTCTGGCAGCCCTTTGAGCTGCCGCAAAATGTTTCCAAATGTCTCCTTTAAAGCAAACAATGAAAATGCGCAAGAGAAAATCCGGAAAAAAGAAGAAAAGTTTAAATACAAAAATGCTGACAAATGCGTTTCGATTTCCATCCGCAGATGGGAAGGAAGATTTCTCCTGCCGGTCAGAGCGGGGTGCGGGGATTGGGATTCGGTTTTCCATATCTCAAAGTTGGGAAATTAAATTAAATTTCTTTATTGGCACTTTTTTTCTGCACTCGTTTCATTTCGTTTGCCACGCATATGCATATGCAGAAGGAGGCAACAACAAGAAAATAGCCACCCAAGGGTGGGTCGGGGCAGTGGGAGTGGGAGTGGCTGGGGGTTGGCTGTGTGGGTGGTTGGACAGCCGAAGCAATCAGCAGCAATAAATGATAAGCTTCGGGGCAACAAAGCCTCTGGCAAAAGACGCACGAGCACAAAGCAAAACACAATGCGGGTGCGGGTGCTGGTGCGGGGGTGCCATGGAGCGGGGGGTGCGTGTGGGGCCAGAGGCCAAGCAAAAAACGTCTCAAATGCTCGAAAGGAAAAAAAAGCAAGGAGAGGAAAATGTCACATACAAGAGCCGGAGCCCGATCCCCGCTGCAGCAGCGCCAGCACCCACATTGAGGGATGGAATAGGCTTGGATTGGACTTGGACTTGGACTTGGACCTGGGTGTGGGTCTGGGTCTGGGTCTGGTGGAGATGGAGGGGGCGCTTGTCTGGGGCTACTTTGCAACAGATTTGCCGCTAACGAAGCGCACGATTTCCAATAATGTGCAGAATGTGTCTGCGAGATGCGGATGCGATTCAGCTGCTACCCAGCTGGACATTGGACACTGAAGGTAGCCACGATTCACCCACGATTAAGCCGAACTAGTGGCCAACTGCCAGAGCAGGGTATCTGCAGAGTCCACCTTCTGTTTGCCCCACACACACAGGCACACATTGAGATACAATCGAGTGTGCTTGTGGGGGGCGTGTGCGAGTGTCACTCATAAAACGTACACCGAATGGACAGCCACACACACACACACACACACACACACACACACACCACGGAAAGATGCGACTTGTTAGCCGGACTCTTTGCCGTAATGAGTTCCCTTGTGGCCAGGCCTGGGCAGGCCATATCGCCTTTTTATAGAGCCACCCAGGGGTATGGTGTAAGGGGCTGTGTGGGGGCCGGCCGCGTCAAGGTGAAAGCCACTTAAAGCCAAGCGCATGGCTCAACAATTTCCAGTTATCGTGTGACAGTAATGAAGTGACAGACAGCTACAGCTACAGCTACAGCCACAGTCGAAGGAGACGCCGCTGACAACTCGACCGCAAAGGCCTGAAGTGTGAATTCGCTGTGGCTGGGGGCAGCCACTTGGAGTTTGATGTCTCCGCTTAAAGCAGTTTAAAGGGCCAAAGCTTCCGGCCCCAGTCTGTCTCTCTCTCTCCCCCCCGTTTGGTGGTCTTCGGACAGAGGCCACATAAATTATTAATTGCAGAATAATTGCAAAATTGTGTTTGGCCGAGTTAATTTATGCAATAAAACTTTACACAGGCCACCGACCAACCAGAGACCCACCGACAAGCCACCGACTGACTGATGTGAGTGGGTGAGTCGCGGATGGAGCCGGGGGACTGGGGGGGACTGGGGGGACTCCCTGTTATTATGGACTTCGCTTTAAAGTCGTTCGCTCTCACTCAATTTGCCACTCTGCATTGCCGTATAATTCCTTTGCTCATTTGGAGCAAGTGCCGTGCGGCCTTTTTTCTCTTTCTTTTTTTTTTGTTTTGGCCATCCAGCTAATGAGCCATGGGCCAGAGAACCCTCCGCTGTCCGCTGTCCGCTGTCCGCGGTCCCATCCCAGCCCAGCTTAGCAGGCCGGGCCAGGACAGGGCAGAGCAATTACTTAATCATTTGCCTAACGACCAAATAGCAGGCGAACGGCGAACGAACACCAAAAATTAGCAAAAATTAAGTGAAAGTTGAAGTGAATTCGTGGGGGGTTTTCCATGGGCGGCCCCGACCGAGTACTCGGCACCAAAGGAATAAACTCTGCCACAAGCACAAGTCTCTGGTGGTGCCACGTGTGAGTGTTGAAATGCAATTGAAAAATATGAAAAATGGTACAACAGATACAGAAAATAGACGGCCCATCAGGGCCGTTCAATAATCGAACACATTTGAAGGCACAGAATTATCTTAAGCCTAAACAACAAACTATTTAATTGATTGCTCAGCAGACAAGGAAGTTGTCCAATGAGATGGCATTTGGATGCCACTTTTACTCTGTTCGCAGGCCGCTAATGCTTAAGTTCTGTTCGTTGCCACTCGAAGGTTTTGATTTTCATTTCAGGCGTTCAATTTGCCGAGACCCAAGCAGCCCTACTCCCATTCCCAAAGGAAAGTATCGAGCGAGGGGCTGAGCAGGAGAGGGAGTGGGGGAGAGTGAGCTAAAATCAACATAAACATTTTTGATATTTCAAATATTTTTCATTTAAAATTCCTTGGCCGAGCCATGAGGCTGGCGGGGCAGCAGCAGCAGCAGATACAACAGGATTGAGATGCTCTTGGGCCTTGTCCTGGCTTGTTTTTATTATTGCTCCCCGGCTCCCCGGCTCCCCGGCTCCTGCCGCTCCTTGCCTTTGCAGCTGTGTGCAGAGTCAAGTGTCTGCATGTGTGTGTGCTGGGTGTGTGGCTTTTGGCCTGCATCTGCATCTGCCAGATACGTATCTCTGTGTGTGGATCTTATGGATTTTTGCTCGGGCCCAGGCAAGCATATAAATCTATTATCCTTTAATTTAGCCACAGAAATAATGAAGCATGTAAGAGTCCATTGTGTGTGTGTGTGTGTGTGTGTGTGCATGTGCCCGACCCACCCTCTCTCTCTCTCTCTGACACACATAAATTCAATCAACGGCCATTTGCTGGCAAAGTTGCAAAGGCGTCGACGTCGACGTCCGCAAATGTGCAATTTATTTATTGCTGCTCCTTCCTCTTGGTGCCTCTTGTAATTGCTGCAATACCCCGTAAAAGACTGCAGCACCCACAGCTACATGTAGGGCACACGTAGGGCATTCCTGGCTGCAGGGAAATCAGCCAAGAAGCAGCCACTGGAGCAGCAGCAGGGACCACAAATATTGAAGGTTGCAGTTTGCAGTTTGCAGTTGAAAGAATATTCTGTGTCTATTTTTGATCGGTTTCCTTGTGGCCAAACTATAATCAGAGACGGTCTAAGGGATATCGCCACAGTCTCTAGCTTCGACTTGTGCTTTTTGTTGTGCCTGGATCTGCAAATTGAATTTTCATTTTGCATTTGTGCGATTTTGGCAATTCATTAAAATTTGCTCCATCGAATGGAGGCGGCACTCGGCGGCAGCTGCAGCTGCAACTAGCGTCCCGCTGCAAGGCAAATGGAAATGCAAATTCCCCAAACCAAAACCGTAAGAAAAAAGGCAAGGGGGGGGAAGGGAGCAGGGGAGCAGCAGCAGCGACTAAGACACGAAGCAAAGACAAAGCCAAAGCGTAAAATTGGCAATACAAGAGAAGGCCCCAACCCCCAATCCCCAACCCACTCGAGAAGAGTCAAAGGAAGGCAGTGGCAAGTGGCAAGTGGCAAGTGGCAACATCTGGCCTGGCATCTGCCTTAATTAGGCAATGGGAGAGCGTGGAGCGTGGCTTTCGGTGCTGCCTCCGTGGAAATTCCAGTGTGGAAATTCGAAATAAAAATACTCGCCACCAAATGGCAAACAAACGCTGCAACGTGTTGCAGGAAATTCCGACGCACACACTTATCCCGGGGCATGTCCTGGCACAGCGATGATAATGAGCCAACACGCTGGAAACAGCTCTGGGCCGCTGGTCGCTGGCCACCAGTGAGGCTATCGAGTGAATCGATTAACATTGCGACGGTGCTAATCGCATCAAATGGGAATTATCCAGCCAGCGATTGATTTACGGCCATGGCCAGTGCCCGTGGCTCCCCGGTCTCTGGTCTCTGGTCACTGGTCACTGGTCGGATTTTTTAAGCTGCCTCCAATCTTGGGGGATATTCGCAATCAATTCCGATTCAACTGCCCCAACAACACGATGCACTGCCCGTTCTGCCCTGCGAAATCATCTCCATTTCCGTGTTCATTGGAGCCTCGCTGCAGTTTGTGCTTTGGGGGCCACTCCCCACTGCCCACTGCCCACTGTCCACTCTCCGCTTCAGCTCACACGACGCCCACTCAATTGAGTTATGATTTATGTGCCGGCAACAGGTGAGGGCAGGCTGGTTAGGTGCCAGAGATGCCAGCCAGAGGATGCCGGAGGATGCCGGAGGATACTGGCCAAACTGGACACGTTCCACATCCGGCAGGGAGTGCTCCTCCTGCTGCTCCTCCTGCCGCCACACCATTGAATCCCCGCCCTGCTGCAGGCGTCAACTTTTCGCGCCTTTCGCGCTTCGCGTTCGCCTCATAAACTGGACCGTTGACGTCACATTTGGCATGCAGGACACGAGACCCGGCACGCCTCCTCCCCAAGCTCGCCTAAGCCCCTAGCTGACATGCTTTACAGAGGAGAGAGGAGAGAGGAGAGAGCAGAGAGAGAGTTGGACAGTTGGACTGCCAACTGATTAAAATGCGTTGCAGGACCATAAAAACCGTCGAGCGTCGACCGTCGAGCGTCGACTGTGTGTCGTCGGCTCTGGCAGCGTTGCTGCATTTGCATTTATATTGTTTTGACCCGAGCATTATTATCATTTCTTTTCCGGGTCTCTCTTGCCCCCTGTCCCCTTCCCCTTCCCCTGCAACACCCACTGCACTGCCAGTGCCTTCATTATTTGCCAGCGCAACGGACACGTAGCCAGCCATTCGCCATTCGCCATTCGCCAGTCTCCGCGCTGATCCTTGATTATGCCTCCAGCATTAAGCCAACTTTTGTCGCCTGCAACTCGGACAGTGGCTTCTGCTTTATGGCACTTCTTAAAACTCATTCAGTGGGCAAAACTTGGCGACACTTTCCACAGCAACGCGGTCCCGGGTGTGCCTACAAGCCAGGGAAATGGCTCAAAGAAGGCTTACTGCGAGGAATACTTCCGCAGAAACCCAGAGCGGAATGGTGCAGAGAATGGAGCTCTCCAGCAGAGAGCATGGCTGACAGGCGGCAGCCTTTGATTCACTTCTTTGGCGACAACTGTGAGGACAAATCTCGGCCTGAGGCAACAACAAGTTTGTCGGCAGATCGCGTGAGGATCTGGTAGCCGGAGAGCTGGTAGACTCTTCCAGCAGCCAGAGGGGAGTACCCCTCTTTCTCGGCCATCAGTCCATAGGCAAGGCTTTGCTGCCTCCACCAACCCCACCGAGCGGCTCGAGGCCCACATTTGCAGCATTTCGGTGGGCGTAATCAGTGGCCCGCATCGGGAAGGCGCCCACAGAACAACACAGCAGCGGGGGAGGAGCAGCAGGGGGAGGGGGAACAACATTGGGGAAATCGGAAAAAGACAAGAAAAAGACCAGAAAAAAAGCAGAAAGAAGGAAAGAAATGGGAAACGGACGTGGACGCTGACTGATTAGAAAAATTGTGTAAGACATAAGAAGCGGGCGTGGGTGGCGGTTTGGGTGGGGGTGGGGGTGGGGGAGGGGACGAACAAAATCGTGAAAAGAAATGAAATAAAAATCAAGCAAAATAAAGCAAAGAAATGAAACATTCGGGGAAAATAAAGCAAAAAGTTGCAAGGGCTGGACAGGGGGCGGGGACCATTCGCCGGGGGACGACTGTGAAATGAATAAAAAAAATTCATCAAATTTTGGAAGCGTAGAAAAAGAAAGCGACAACCCCCCGCACCCCGCACCACGCACCCAGCATCCCCTTTGCCCCCATCCATCCGCTTGCCGGATCGGATCCCGGATCGGGGCCCGGACAGGAAGCGGCTTGTCAGCACGCGCAGCTCCAACAAAATATTGTTGAAAACAGTTAGCGAAACAATTTAATGATGAATGATGGTCAATGGCAAATTTCTTGCATTGTGTGCGGGGCGGGGCCTGGAGCTGGGGGTGGGGGTGGGGATGGTGGCTGTGCGCCGAGGCATGTGCTCATGGCTGACCAGCGCCTCCTCTCCTCCCCCAGCACACGGAACCCAATCGAATGGGAATTTATTGAAAATGTTTCGAGTAGAAAACAGGAGCTGGGAACTTCTTCAATCGAGGAGCCTCTCGGTGGGGCAGAGAGGGCTTTGGTGAAGGGTTTCTGGCCGGGGGGAACGCGCTTAGAGCGGAGATATTGAAGTGTTTTTGTGGGGGGGGACTCGTATGCCCGATTCGATGGCTTTCCTGGGTTATTTCTGTGGTGAAATATGGCATGGAAATAGCTGCGAGGTCTGAATAATTGCCACATTCAATCAATTTGCAGTGGCAACGCGATTTGTTGTCTGCCGCGGATTCGGAGGGTCGGGAACCATCATTATGCGAGACTTAAATTGGCATTTATCACATTGACAAACTCCAGCACAATCCTGCCTTCAGGCTTCAGTCTTCAGTCTTCAGTCTGCAGCTCAGCTGTCTCCACGCTCTCCGCTGTCGACTCTCTGTGCCATTCGTCATTCGTTCATTTGGCAATCAGAAATGAATTTTTTCTCCTTATCCCCTTCCCATTCTCTTTCTCTTTCTGTGTATGTGTGTGTGTGTGTGTGTGTTGCTTTGCAGCCCCTCCTGTCTTCGATGCTGTCAATTGGCATTTGTCAAATGACTTTGGCCCCGTAGAACAGTTGCAATAGGCAATGCCACTCGCTCCTTTCGCTTTTCGTCTTCGTCACGTCAGGATAAGCAGCAGCAGCAGCAGCAGCAGCAGCAGCAACGGAAAGGACTGCTGGCAAGGACGCTGTAGCTGTAGCTGTAGCTGTAGCCTGACGAGCTGCCAAATCTTTTGGCAAATCATTTGAATTTGTGCGATTTTGGGTATTGCCATTGCCATTTCCTGCTGGTCATTTATCTGGGCCTAATGCGCTCCATGACATGCCGAAGGCATTAGCCAGCATCCCGCATCCCACATCCCGCATCCCGCATTCAGCTTCCATGATTAACAGGTTTCTCCATTGTGGAGGCACTTAGTGGGGCATCAGCCTGGAGTGGATGTTCGGGATGTGCCATGCGGGATGGCTTGGGGATGCCATAAACTCTGGCCAGAGCCAATTAAGAGCCGAACAATTGTGGGTACAAGCACACACCATTCGATACTGATGCCACACACCCACACACACACACACACACACACACACACGCGTACTGAGCCGATTTCTTGGACTTGGAAATGGCCTTGGCCAGCCCTCGGGGCGTATAATTTTATTGTGATGAACTGATAATGCGACATTATTGCAACTCATTTGTCAACAAATTACATCCAACATCCGCTTGGACTGTGGACTGCGGACTGTGGACTGTGGGCTGTGGGCGTGGCTGTGTCCTGGGCCTATGTATCAATCAGCGTGCACAAGGATGTGCCCCCCGTGCGAGCTTCCGAGCTGCGTACATGGAAAACAACTGAATGAACGAATCGTCCGGCATTGGCCAAGATCAAAAGTGTCAATAAAACAAAAGCAGACAAACAGAAGGCAGACAAAACCAACAAATGGAAGGTGGAATCGCAGAGGGAGAGCCACGGGCAGCAGTGGCAGTGGCAATGCCAAATGACAAAAGTGGCAAACGTGGCATAAATTACAGAGCCACCAACCCACTGAAAGAAGAGCTAGTCAGACCCCAAGCAGCACCCCCCGCCCCCCGCCCAAGCGCCGCAAAAGGGACAGAAATCTCCACTTAACAAGTGGCCTCCAATGATGCGCGACAGAGGGAAGCTCACATGGCAATCCAGGGCGGAGTGGCGGAGGGACAGCATGTGGCAGCAGGACACGGGACACACACACACACACACACACATTTGACAAAGTAAATCAAGGAAAATTAAATGAATTATTGCCGCAATAAATGTGGGCGCATGGCAATATAAATCGGGAATGCTGCTGCCTGCCACTTCACCACTTCAAATGGAACAAAATAGCAACCGAAGCGGGGCAGATGGGGGACAGATGGATGGCACGGCTTGCACAGATCCATCTGTAAGATTCGGCCAACGACTGCAGCAAGCAGATCCTACAGATCCCATCCGGCATCCCATGATCCCTACCACCACGAAGAGAACTTCAAGTGCCCAAAGTACTCGAAGAGACCAAAGACAGTGCCCAGCGTGAGTGTCCTTTAATGAATCCAACGACTTGGGGCACACACTTCTGCCCAGTGCTCCTGGCACAGTCTGGGAATGTATCTGCATATCCAATATTCGAATGTGGATGGTAATATTGACCCCATCTAGCCAATCTCCAAGCTCCCGCCTTTGGCTTCCTTTTGGCTTCTTTGCTTTCGAATTTCATAGATTTTTCGCTGTTGGTTTTTGCCATTTGGACTTTGATTTATTTCAATTGCTTATAATTTCGTACACGAGGACATTCTGTGTCATTTGTTTCTCTTCTTTATGGATTGGTGGGTTCGGTGGGTGGGTGGTTCGGTGGGTGGGTGGTTCGGTGGGTGGGTGGTTCGGCGGGTGGGTGGTTCGGTGGGTGGAAATAAATAAAAATAGATTAATAGCCGCTCGGTGTGGCTCGGAGACAATAAATTTCACTGCCAACTAATGCGACATAAGAAAAGGATCAACTATTTACGTCGCCCCGCACCCTATCCTCCCTCCCCCTCTGCCGGCAGCCCATTTGGATTGTTTCAACGGACAGAAGCTGATTGCTGCAGTTATGGTTCATTTAGCTTTGTCAGCTTTGAGCTGTGACACGATTTCTATATCGCTTCTCATGATGCTGCCACTCCTACTCCTCCTTCTGCTCCTGCTCCTGCTCCTGCTCCAGCTCTTGTGCTCCATTGGAACCGTCAACAAAGCATTCGGCCACGTTAACAAAATACAACAACAACAACAACAGCGGCAGCGGCAGCAGAGGAACAGAAACAGAGACAGGAACAGGAACAACAACAAAAGCTTTTAAGGCCGCATACATTTTTAATGAAACGAAATGCGGCCATTAAACATTCCTGAGACTGACTCTGAGACAGTCCTGTCAAGGCATCTCTCTCTCTCTCTCTGTCTCTCTGTCTCTTTGGCTCTTTCCTGTTCCACTTCTCAGTCTCCGCTTCTGTCTGCTTCAGTTCTGGACTTCCTTTTCCTCTTCCTGTTCGACGATGCTGCGCCCAATGCCAATGTCCCACCTCCCCCCACCGCCATCCTGTTGCCTTTCCTTTGCCTTTAGCAACAATTTAAACTTTTATTAATTTTACATACCCCACACACACACACACACACACACACACACATCGGCTGTCCATTGTTGTTGCTGTTGTTGTGGGTTATTAAAAAAACAAGCTGCCTGAAAATCTTTTCTTAAATTAATATTTCTTTGTACGAGTGAAGGCAGCAGCAGCAGCAGCAGCAGCAGCAGCAGCAGCAACAAAATAAAAATATAAATACAAAATAAAGAAAATAAAGGAACAAAAAATAAATGTGGAAGCACAGCGTCGTCGACTTCCTGTCGTCCTTTTCCCTGCCTTGCACGCAGTTCAGCTTTGATGCGATTTTCCATTTATTTTCACCACCTCAAAGAGCACGAATGAAAGTGGATGGAGGAGCGGGGGAGGAGCGGGTGAGCGGGTGAGCGGCAGAGTGGGTGTAGAAAGGGGGGAAACCATATTTCAATGCCCTTTTCAATGCTGGCTAAAATTACTCTCCACTCGACCCACAAGTGTTTATGCTGCCGCTTCCATTTACTTTCTTTTTGGCTTTATTTATTGCCAATTAAAAATCATCATCGTGGGTATCGAGGGGATAATGGCTCAACCTACAGGGAGAACATCTCTAAGTGCATTAATTAGTGCCGCGTTTTAGTCATTCCAACTAAACGCCAACTGAATTCCAAACATTTCGTTTGCACATTTCAGTCTCAGTCTGCAAAGATCCTCCCTCCCAGGCCGAGCTGTCTGGGATGCGCTTTTTTCACATCAATTTATTCAGCGAGATTCCATCAAACTTCCTCGGCGCTTAGCTTTTTTTTAGCCGATCCCTTTGCGCATTCCTCGATGGTGTTATTCGCTGCCTCGTGCCTCGTGCCCCTGCCCCTTGCTGGCCGTGTTCTTGTTTAATTTCTCGCATATTTTTGCTCATTTATTCATAAGCCGCTTAACCGGCCAGCACAGAAGGAGCCCGGAAAGGTCTTCGGATACATTCTAATTGAAAAATTCCAACCCTGTGAACAACAAGTGGATCCTCTGCATCATTATTTCTGCATTCCGCTGGCTGCCTCCCGCATTCCACCTGCTCCTCCTGCTCCCCCTGCTGCTGCTGCTGCATTTTACTCCCCAGAAACTCTTCCGTTTGCTGTTCGTGTTTAGTTTTTTGCCACATTTGACTGCCACCTGCCCTGCCACTCCCATGCCACAAGCAAAATGAAAACAAAACTATTTGCTCTCCCGCTGTAATTTGCATTGGACGCACCCAAAAACTGTCAGCTCCAAACGCGAGAGGAGCCCGCACTGGACGTGGGCGGACACCGACTGGCGGCGTTGGTGGTGGCGCCTGGGGAACACTTTGACACGTGGACAATGTCTCCATTCAGCGTCAACTTCCCCCCCAACCCCCAACCCCTGTTGACCTCTGCGCCTTTTGTGTGTCTTGTGCGACTTTTCCTTCTTCACTTTTGCCATTCAACATTTTCTCGTTTTTCGTTTTTCGTTTTAAATTTGCTGTGTGCCTGTGTGTGTGTGTGTGTGTGTGTGTGTGTTTGCTTTTGTTTTTTGTGTGCTTTTTTTCATTTTAATTGATTTCGCTTAAGTCTCATAATCGTGACACTTTGGCGCCTTTTAATTTGATTTTATTGGCCCTCAGCATGCCAGGCAGGCCCGCGGTGCCTCTCCCCACTGGGAGAGTGGCAGGTCAGAGGGGGCGGCGGGTGGAGCACGGGAAAAGCGAGCCGTGTCGGGTAAGATGTGGTGGAGTGGGGTTTCGGGTCGGGTCGGGTCGAGTCCTGGCCGGCACGGGGTTCAACTCGTTCAACCCGCGTCAATTGGCGGCGTTTTATGACGGCGACCTCGGCGGCGGACTTTATTATTTTGTAAAGTAAAAACATTGAAGCAAAAATGGGAGGAAGGCAGCGGGACGAGCCGCGGACGGGCATTGTTCGCATTCCTCTCCGGCAGATATTTGATGCCCTTTTGCGTTTTGTTCTGTTTGCTGTCCTTTTTTTTGCTCTCTCCTTCTGCTTTTTCCTGCTGTTTTTATCTGCCTTAGCGCCGCCTACATTCTCGTTTTAATTTGCGTAATTGAGTGGCTCGTTTTAATTCCCATTTCCCGTTTGCCCCTCCTCCCTTCCCTCTCCTGTTTGTGTGTGTTCCTGCAGGGTGGCGGGGGTAGCGGGGGTGTGCGGGACGCGACAGTGGGCATGTGAAGATGCTCCTTTTGTGGCGCGGCCATTTGATTGCAGATCCTGGACACAGCCCGGACTCCGCCACAGAGGATGAACTGCAGGTCGAGTTGCCGTCCGCTCAGTGGCTGGCCGCAAGGAGTGCGAAGCGTAGAAAAAAGGAGCAGCTGCGCCACCTTGGGGCTTGTTGGGGAAAGCTTATTAGGTTGCTGCCTTTACCCTAATGAAAATGACAAACTGCCAAATGCCGAAAGCCAGCCGAGAATGGGTTCTGGTTCTGCTTCTGGTTCTGGCTGTGATTCTCTTTCAGCTTCTGGCCAGAATTCCCTGTCTCAGATTCTATTTCGGTATTCCGGGGGGGGGGGGGGGTTGAAATCAATTTCTGGCCAAAGCCTGCGACTGGGACTGGGACTGCGACTGCGAAACATTTGACAAAAGTTGCCCACAAACAGTCAAGGACAAATTACATTTAATTTAATTTCGAGCTTCATCCCTTAGCCCTCCCCCCGTCCGCCGCCCAGCTCCAGTTTCAGTTTCCAGCTCCTCTCCGAGCTCCAGTCGAGCGAGTCCTCCATCTACCTGACACTCTCGATTCCTCGATGGCTGCGTCCATGTGACCCATTGAAGCAGCTAGCCATCCATCAGTCGTCTCCGGCTTCAGCTGTGGGCTCTGTCCTGTGATGTCCTGTGATGTCCTGTGATGTCCTGTCGTGTCCTACAAGCACGGACACGGGCCACCTAACTGATGATGAAGTTGCTCGCTCAAGCGCCAACAGCCACGCCCCATGAAAATTCATTCGCTCAGTCAATCCCATTGATTCCGTCCACCTCCTCCCTCCTCCCTCCTTTTTGTGTGTGCCTGGGGGAGGGAGCTCCACGCTGGCAGGACATTTAATTTATTAAAGAATTTGTAAAGCAATAAGTTTGTATCCCATTGCCCCGTCCTACCTGCCGTCTGCCGTCTGCTGTCTGCTGTCGGCTGTCTCCTGTCCCTAGATCCAGTCCATCTCTCGCTGTTCTATTCCACCCAGTCGGGAGTCGATAATCGTTTTCATTAAGCCCAGCGACAGGGGGCCAGGACACGGCGGCTTAATTGCTCCATCCACCCATCCCCCCATCCCCCAACCCCAACCCCCACCACTCCACTCCACTCCACTCCACTCCATCCCCAAGCATCACTCAAATGGACAGTCGCACTAAGCGACACTTTTTAATTAAAACGTGAAAGCGAGTGGCGTGGAGCCTGGCAAATCTTCTCGCATGCCCTGGCCTGGCCCTCATCCTGCGGCTCGAGGACTGATGAGCCAGCTGGAACTCCGGACGAGACTTGGGAGCTGCGACTTGCGACTTGGGACTTGAGACCACAAAAATTCAATCAAATCGCAGCGCATTTGCTTGGAACAACTTCCCCCCCGGGTAACCCCCCCTGGTATGTCCCTCCAGGAGCGGGAGCGGGAGAGGGAGAGGGAGAGGGGGAGAGCATCATTAAGCGGGACCTAAGGCAAGAGGAGCCCGTGCCCTTTGCCTGACTCTGGCTTTGGTTAAAGTTTCCCCTTGGCCACTGACCCCGGCACGTAAGCGATAGCACGTTACGTTATTAGGCGACGTACGACGTAAGGCCACAATGCAACGTTTTCGCCTGCTCCCCAGAGGGACGCTTGCTCCCCAGGAAGACAATTCTGTCTGTTCGAGAAGCTCTTTTCACATGCAGCAGCAGGCTCTAGTTGCGTTGACAGGATAACGCAACTACGCACCCCCCCACCACCCCGCCAGCACCGCTATCAGTAACACTTGCATCCTTCACTGCTAATGAGGTTACATCGGAGATGGTTCGTTGCGGCCTGCTGCTCTTCAATCCGCACTTTCGCTGCTTTGTGCCGCATCTTCGGACCACAACAATCCAATCAAACGGCAACGCATCAGCCCATCAGCCCCCATCCCCCAATCCCCCTTCCCCTAATGCTCCTATTCCCCTTGGAAAAGCACTTGCTATCCAATCTCTTGGCCAGGGATCATTAGGCAGCATTCAGCAAAGGGGTTTTGGCCGAGTCGTGGGCAAAGGGGGGGTAACATTGCAACTGCTGCCGCTGCTGCTACAGGGGGGGGTGTGGGGGTGGCGCGGGGCTGACTGTATTCGTATCATCGCTTCACCTTCATGTTGCGGCTGCTCATTTGCGTAATGCACAAATTTAATTTACGAAAACGCGGCAGAGGGAAGAAGATGCTGCTGCTGCCTGGCCACCCTTTTGCCCCCATGTCTTCACCCTTCTTAACCTTATTTCTTCGTGGCTGGAACCCCCTTCCCTCCCCTCCCCACCCCACCCCGTTCTCGCTCTCTCTTCCTGCTCTTTGGCAGAACTTTCTCCACGGAACATCAACGACGGAACGCGCTTACCCGCAACGCATTCTGTGCGGTCCGGAGTGCCCGCTGACCTCCGTCCCCTCTTCTCAGACCCCACTCCCCCCCTCCCCGTTGTGGGCCGCAGAATTTAAGGGGGAAAAAGCTTACGTTAATTGTGTGTATCCTCCTCCAGCTGCGTGGCAAGTGCCCTGGACGTGGGCCTGGGTCTGGGCCTCGTCTTGGCTCCTCCCGAAACAGTGGGGGAGAGCCACAGCACACCGAGTGGCAGACAGGAAGCACCGCGGCGATGGCAGGGTGCTGCCAGGGTGCTCATTTTAATCAATTTTTAATTTAAATTTAATAGAGTAACACGCTTGGTGGGATGGATGAGTGGGGGTGGTGGCGCGGGGCATGCGGCGCTCTTCTGTGTGTGTGTGGCAAATTGACTGAGGCTCCATCCACTGGCACTGGCACTGGCACTGGCCCAGGGAGCAGCCGCGCCACACCGCTCCTTCTGTCGCAGCACATTGGTGTCATTTTACACGCATTCCTAGGTAAATAATCTTCAGAGCGTCACTAATGCGATGACTTTGTGGCGCCCTCCCTCCAGGCACAGCAGAGAGAGAGTGGAGTGTGGAGTGTATTGAGGGGATTGAGCGGATTGTGAGGGGTGCGGCAGTGTAAATTTGCGCGTCATTTCAGTTGGCCCGCAGAGCCCACGGAGTGGGACTGCAATGTGGGTTAAGGTGTCACAGAGCACGAAACGATATTTAAAGGATTAAGTGATTTCCCTGAAAATTAACACAATCCGGCGGATAGGGGGGGGCCCTGCCAAGGTGCGGCAACAGCATCGATTCGTCCGGCCTTGGTTGCCACAGCGTTTGCCAGGCCAGGCCAGGCCAGGACGCGGGCGTCTCGGGTGGGCTCTACGGCTCTGTGGCCCTGTGGCCCTGTGGCTCTGGCAAATTGCGTGTTATTTTGACCATTATGCTGCCATGGCAAGCAAGCAAGGGCTGGGACGTGGGACGTGGCATGGAGAGGGCTTAACGTAATTCAATTTATGGTCTCGCACAGACCCCTGCCCCGCCTCCGCCTTCGCAGCTCGCAGCTCCCTCTCTTTGCTGTTGCAGTACCCAAAGCTGGACTGTGGACTGTGGCCCGTGGCCTGTCAATTGGTTATTTATGCGAGCTTTTTAGATTTTGGCGGTTAATTAAAGCACATTATGCCTTAATTGCTAGATTAAAATGCCTTTTTGGGCCAGAGAGAGAGACAGAGAGTGAGATGGGGGATGGTGGATGGAGTGGCGTGTGGGGGACTTGGGGCAGGTCCCGGGTCCCGACCTTTTCTCGCTTTTGTTAGTTGCTTTTTAATGACTCGAAATTAGTTGCAAATTGGAGGGAAGCCCAGGCCAAGGGTCGGCTCTTTTGTGTCGTTGTTTTGGTGGGTGGGAGGCAGTGTGGGTGAGAGGAGAGTTATATTCCCACTTGATTCCCTCAATCAATGCATTCCCTGGGGCCCTCTCGGGGCCAATGCAGCTGTCATTTGTCAGGCCACCTTTTGATGTAATGGAAATGGAAATGGCAGTGAGGAATGTGAATGTGAATGGAAATGGTAGTGGGAGTGTGTGCTAGGCCCAAACTGCATTTGTCCACTTTGATTGTCATGATTGCATTTCTTTTTGTGCGTGTCTCTGCAGCAATCTGTGCGTCTGTGTGTCAGTGGGTGTCCTGCCCGGCAGTGTGTACGTGACAATGGCAGAAAGTCAGACAGCAGCAGCAGCAGCAGCAGATGGAGGCCCTGCTGGCTCTCCTGTCAGGACAGAGCCGACAACACAGCAGGGAGACGGGAGATGGCAGCCCGCGTATAATGATATTAGTCCACGACTAATGTATGCAAGCTCCTCTAATAAGCGCACTGCACATTATTAGTTATTAATTAGTCAGGTGAATTGGCCCTCACGAGGGTCGGCCTCTCTCCCCTCGCCCTGCAATGCCTGCGCCGTGGCAGCCCTGTCGGGGCACTTCCCCCGGGGCAGAGTGTGCCCAGGCTTTTGTTGGAAAAGCCAACCGCATTGAACTGCGACTACAATGGCCGGCGGCGGGTGTGCCTTTTCCCTTCTCTTTTTTTTCTATTTTGGAGGGAGCTCGGGCCAGAGCACCACGGCCGCAGCACCGCTCGGTACAACATACTGAATATTGAATTATCAGAAATGAGCTAATTGAAAAACTCAGTTCGCACCCACACAGGACACACACAGCACACACACCTAACGACGCAATTCATCACGTAACGTGTGATGTAAATTGACAGGTAACACGCCGTATGGCCGAGCGCCCACCATCGACCATCGACCATCGACCATCGAGAGCGCTGCGAATTTTGCGCGTTTCGCGTGTGTCCGAAATTCACTCACCGAAAGGGTTCCACACAGGGGTTGCAAATGCACAGGGTTGACAGGGGGTGGGGCAGACCGAAATGATTTGGTAATTTATTTGGCCATCAAGCGAATTATTATAACAGAGACACAATAAGTCCAAAATGTTGGCATCCGTCCCGAAAGCGTAGTCAGAACACCCAGCAGCTGGCGTACGATTAGGATACAATATATTTAAGATTAGTTAACATAATTCTCTCAGTCTCTCTGTGATGTGGTGATGGAAAACTGTTTACAGCTTTTGTGGCAGACGGACAAGTACTTATGAACTTAGAAGAGGTGGGAAATATCCTCTTCGCCCCCGTCCTCGAAAACAAATGTCATATTCTTGAATTGAAGGTGTTTGGCCTTGCTCGAAATCCCCATGCGTACATCGGTTAGCCGTATCTTGGGGTTGTGATGCGGTTTCATCAGAGTGGAGATGACTTTCTTCTCGGACATGAAGGCCAGAATGTTCTCGTAGGCGGCCTTCTTGTTCGCTTCGTTCTGGCGCTCTCTGCGAGCAATGCGAGCATTGGCGCTCTGGGTAACTTTTCCTGCCTCTGGTTTGGCTCTGTGGAACCGGCAGCACTTGGTCGACTCCTCTTCCTTCGACGTGGCGTGCAGGACACGGGACTCTACTAGAGAATGCTTCATCGCCTCAAAGGAAAAGGTATGTTTGATACCCTCTGGTGGTTGTGTCGCCAAGAGCTGAAGCGTTCCTGTCTTGCCCTGGCCTCCATCTCCCTCTGCCTCTCCCTTGTTCTGCTGGGGCCACATTTTCGGGAGCAAACTGTCTTTAGGGTGAGCTCCACTCTGCTTTGGAGTATCCTCTAGCTTTGTGTCCGCTGTTGTCGGGAAGAGTTCAAAAACCATTCAAACTTTGTACTGAAACTTACCCTGTGTTTTCTTGTCAGCCTTGTCTTCGAAATTATCGCTCTGCATATCAATTGGAGTCTTCTCGGTTGGAGACTGGGGAACAGCTGTCTGCACATCATTATCAAGCTTGACCTTCTTGCACGGGGGCACTTCATCTTCTACCTTCTCGTTGTCCCGCTTCTGTGGAATATCCACAGCGTTTTTGTTCGCCGAACTCATTCTACTGGAATAATTTGCGAGGGTTTCAAGATAGAAATGCAAAATTCCAAAAACCAACAGATTTTTATCAGATTTGTTCAAGTATTCGCTCGAATCTTTACTCTCCGATGTGAACTCTACGTGATATTCGAAATAACTGAGAAATTATTATACTTAACGAGTAGACGTCAAGCTGAAAGCCATTTGCCTACTTGGTTGAATGAATCTCACACAAAAATGAAGTAAGTGAAGTGTTTCGAGGATCAGTGGGTGGATGGGCTCTACTTGCCATTGGTCGGAGCAGTCGCAGATGCTTGCAGGTTCATGGCCCGAGCCAGACGAAAGAAAGTGCGGGTGACAATGATGACGATCAGTCAATGCACAGCCAAGCGCCGGCGGACCGAATGGCCCGAGCCCCAATGCAAGGCGAGAGAGAACGAAAGAAGCGATAGAAGGAGAGCGCAAGAACAGTTCAGGCTGCTGCCAAGCCAAGTGCGAGCTCGAGTGCAAGTGCGAGTTCGAGTGATGGGCAAAGAGAGCAGAGCGCGAGAGCAGTGCAGCAACGAAGAAGGAGGAGGGATAGATAGACGAAAGAACGGCCGCTGCTGTGCATGACTCACATTCGATTGCACATGTACCGTTGGCAGTGCAAATAATAAACAGTAAATGTGGCTTTGTGTTCGTTGATACTTGGAGACTTTAAAGCGGAATTAATATTAGGCTGGGAAACCATCCCCCCAATCTCTCTCTCTCTCTCTCTCTCTCTTTCTCTCTGACTCTCTTTATCTTTCCGCTCGTTCTGGCTGTTGTGCAAGGCAATCAAGCAAATCGCTGCGCTGCAGCTGGTCAGCTGCAATTTTGTTATTCCGCTTTCAGCTGATTACGTAACGTAAGCCATGTCGCGTCGTTAACCACTTGCAGCCTGCCTTTGTTTCCGTTTCGTTTGCTTTTACTCTTGAGCTGGGTGGCTGCACCTCCACAGTGGAGACTCTGCTGAGCTCCAAGCCTCCAAGTATCCCAGCCTCCGGTGGCAGTCCCACAAGATTGGACATCCCAGTGTGCATCTGGAAAGTTCTTTGCGAATTCCATGCCAAAGTTATAATGACCTTTTGGTGTCCAGCCAGTCGGAGTCTGGGTTCAAGCAGAGTTTGAGGTCAATACAGCGACAGCAGCAACAGCGGGAGAGTGCAGTCAATCCCTTTGCCACCTTCCCAGCTTCCCCCATCTCTAAATCCCAATCCCAATCCCAATCCCAATCCGAATCGCAACTTTCCCAATTCCATTACCAATCCCAATCCCAACCCCATTTGGTATTTCTGCTGCAGCTTAGCGCGTAATTTTCTATGAATGCAACCGCCAAGCGGCGCTGGACCACAGGCGGTCAGCCCCACATAACGAGACGGGACGGGACGAGACGACACGACACGAGACGAGACCGTGCCACATGTATGGTAAATTAACACCCCCACCCCCCTCTAGCAGGGGGAAGCAACCACCCCCTGGAGCAGCCAACAAAAGTCAGGCCATGCCTTTGCCGAGCTGCAACTGTCGCATATTGAAACGTTAATCGCATTGCTCCTTGCAGAGCTGCTGCAGGATGCAGGATGCAGGATGGACACCACCACAGACTCTGGCTGCTGCTCCGGCCTGGACTTTTGGGCTGAGCGTTGCCGAGAGGCGAGAGACGAGAGACGAGCGAGAGTTGCAGTCGCAGTGGCCGTCATATTTAGCTTTCCTTGACGCTCACAGCTCACACAGCAGGATGTCCTTACAGCAGTACTCCTCGGCTTTGGCCTCTCCCTCTCCGGAATGGTGCCTCGTCCTCGTCCTCGTCATCGGTCTGTTTCGTTCCGCAGCATCCCCATGCCCATGCCCATGCCCGCCTCCGAAAGCAACGTTTGCGATGATTACTTTTGGTGGTTGTTGACTGTGGCGAGTAGCGCCCACCCACTTGCCACTGGCCACTTGCCACTTGCCACAACTCCCCGCCCCACTTCCCTTCCGGACAACGCTCCTGCTCTCTGCAACGCCCCTTTGTTGTTCGCCCTGTGGTCAATGACATTTGCTTGGGAGCAGCACCAGCAGCAGCACCAGCAGCAGCAGCAGCAACAGCAGCGAAGAAGCAGCGAAAAATCAATGCAAGAGCGACACTGCCCAACCCCCGAACCCAACTGCCATTTCTCCTCTGTGATTGGGAGAAGCATCTGCCGCTGCTGCAGAAGGGAAAGAATGAGGGAAAGCAGCAGAGCCTCTCCCACCTGCCAGGCAACAATTTGTTGGCCGGACTACTGGCTGGCTGGCAAGGGCAAGTGGCGCTGGCGCTGGCGCTGGCGTTGGCGCTGGCTCCCCACTTGAGCTAGAAAACATATTTTACAATTATCATAAATTTCGTTGGTGTACTTTTTTTAGCACGGACAATTTATAGGCGCAGTTGTTTCGATAATTGGACGGCGTACTTCATTTTTGTTCTTGCTGCAAGAACATGAGCAGGCACAAGGACCAGGCCAGCATGACCCTAGGAAGGGAAGGGATGGAACTTCAACTTTAAACATAATTTGGCAAGCGATTTCGGAGCTACACTTGGGGCCTGGCACTCTCTTTTATTTCTATGTAAAGTCTGAAGACAGCCCCCAAAACTGCGAACTCCATCCATGCCGGACTCCAAGTCTTTTTATATTTTGCCACTTGCTCAACTCTGAATCCGAATTGCAGGCAACTCAACAACAATAAAGAAGTGTTCTCCTCTCTGGAGAGAATCGGTCGAATAGAATCGATTGCATCTTCTGCGATATGCACACGGATATGTTCCCTCTGGGCATCGCGAAAGAGTGCGCCTGAAGGTGCCCACTCGATGCAGAGAGAACCTTCAGTTCGGGGGCACAATCCGCACAAGTACTCTTCAGTTGATGTCTGTCAGGCCACAGGCAAAGGTGTGTGTGGGTGTGGGTGTTGCTGGCGCATTTCACCCATCAAATTGCTTGGCAAATTCCAAACAAATCGAACCTCGAGTTGTGGCGAGTGCTGCTTATGGCGCAAGTAAATCAAATTCCAGAAATTGGCCAAATGCTTTCTCGGACCTGTCGCCCGCCGAGAAGTGAGAAGTGTGAAGTGAGAAAAGAGAAATTGCGGTAGCAACAAGTTCTCCAATGAACCGCATGCCTCGCATTCTTACCCGTGTGCTGCGGCCTCTTCCGGCTGCCGGGATGTGCCCCTGCCACACGGGGCAGGCAAATCGTGGCGCGTTAATTGCCCTTCATAATTGACCAAAAAGGACCTGCCTACCGTATATGTAGGTGGCAGCTGAAAAGCCAAAGAGACGAAGCGAGACGAAACCGCAGTCGGTTCCCATTGCTGACCGCAATCGAAGAGAGCCATGGGGCCATCTGCCACTGCCAGTGCCACTGCCACTGCCACAGCAACCTGCCACCGAATGGCAGTGCCAATTGCAGCATTGCTGATAATTCTTGCGGACATTTTTCGCATTGCCTGGAAACAGGACACAGGAGAAAGAAGAAAGAAGAAAGCAGAAAACAGAAAGGAGAGAGCAGTCATGGCCGTGGCCAAAGCCACAGCCAGAGACAGGCGCTGGCCAAGATGACAACATCGATGTTGATGCATCCAATTAAGCGAGCAATTACCGAGCACCAACAGACCAAAGGAGATACACACACACACACACACACACACACACAGACAGAGCGTGAGAGAGAGAGAGGAGAGAGAATGTGCCTGCAAGTCATACTCGAATTGGTCTCTGGTCTTTGGCCTCACTCCATGGCTCCACGGGGGGAGGGGAGGGGAGGGGCATCAGGTGACTGTCAAGTGGATGGCAAGCAGCCGAGGGATCTCGTCTTTCGCTAATGAGCGGACATGTTCGCTCGAGGCATACCCTAACCACGAAGAGAGTCCGACAGTCTTCTGGGCAGCCTCCGGGGTCAGCAGAGAGAGAGAGAGAGAGAGTCTCCCCAATGTATGCCACTCCAAGTCACTTCCAATCCATTTACTGCTGCAGAAAGTTTCTTTCTTTGTTGGTTTCGTGGTAATTAACTTTCACGTGCCCAGCTCTCCTCTTTCATGCTGCGTCCTGCGTCCTGCGTCCTGCGCCCTTCTGTCACTTAAAGCGATATTTATCAACGTTGTCTGCTTTTAGGCTCATTTGAATTTGCATTTGACAGAGTGTCCGCACTCCGCACTCCGCACTCTATACTCCAGAGAGCGGCAGGCGGGAACTGGTACTGGAACTGGAACTGGGAGTGGGAGTGGGTCGAGCGAGGCGTGTCGCCCGTCCGATAAGTTGGCCCTGTTTTTATGGCTTCCAAGCCGTCGGGTCGTCGGTCGTCGGTCGCCGGTCGCCGGGTGGAAAGTTGTTTGTGGCCCTTGTGGCGCTTTTCATTTCATTTCATCAATTAACCAGAAGGCAGCAGAACTGTGTGTGTGTGTGTGTGTGTCTGTGTGTGTGTGTGTTTTGCCCTCTAATTAGCATCCACATAAACAGAGCAAAAATCCTATTAGCACCCGCATTCACTTCCTGCTGTCCCCCCTCCCTGCCCCGCTGCACACCTCTCTCCATTGGAGTTTTGTGAAAAAACCATAAATACTTTGGGCCAAAGGACATCGTGTGGCCAGGACATCGTAGCTCATTAGCAACTGGAGCTGGAGCTGGCACTGGCACTGGGTGTGGGTGAGGAATATGTTGTGGGGCGTGGGGCGTGGGTAGGGCCAGCAACATTATTTGAGTAAAGCGAAAAGTAAGTGGCGATCATCGAATATGCATTTGCCTTCCAGTTGAGCCCTTCAGGCACGATTTGTCATCGATGCAACGATCATGCTCCTCAGAGCTGTACGGCATGAGCTTCCTTTTGGGAAACTAAGCCACAAAAAAGCATTTCTGGGCAGAGCGATCAAGGGCCTGCCCCTTGTCCTTTTGTCGTTCCCTCCTGGGTTTGTTTTTTTGCACTGTTGCTGCCTTTCTACTCGATGACAATGGCACTTTTCTCAATAATTGCTGCATAACTCAGTTGTGTGTGTGTGTGTGTGTGTGTGTGTGTGTGTGGCTTTGAGCCAATCCCCTACCCACCATCCCTTTCCGTGTGTGCTGCCCCCGAGGAACCTTTGCCAATGTGGAGTTCATTTGCGAGCTCCTCTCTGGCTTTATCTGCTCTCCAGGCCGGGTGTCCATTAAGCCCATGACCACTCCAGGCACTCCCGTCCCTGACTGCTGATCCCTGCTCCAGTTCCCAGTTCCCCAGTTCAGCATTTCCACTTTCACATCCCACATCCCACATCCAGTTCCAGTTACGCATCCCGGCCACAATCCACTGTCCCCAGTGTTTGTTCTGCCTTGAGCTGTCCCTGTTCCTGTCCTCCATCCATCCATCCTTCCCCACTCGTAGCACCTGGCCACCCCAGTGTGTGCGTATCTAAATGTATCCATATGCCCGAGATACGGGATACCAAAGCCAATTACCTGTCGCTCCTCTCTCTCTCCCAGTCCAAAAGGCTACAAGCGCCAGCACCCGGGCACTCGGGCACTCGGGGACAGTGCCCAGGAGAACTCTCGACTGTCTGGGCCTGCGGCTGCTCGGGGAAATACAAAACTGGCTGTCTCCGTGGGCCATGCGACAAATACAAATTTGACTTTTATGCTTTTGAGAATTGCCTGTGACACAGATACAGATACAGAGGCCTCAGATAGAGATACAAGCACAAATACAAATACAAACACAGATGCAGAGCACACGCACACACACGCACACCCTCGACAGTTATGCAATTACAACAGGTACAACAACAAAAGCACAAACAGAAACAGCAACAAAAAAGGAAAAATACAAAAAGGAAACCAACGAGGCACTTGATGCGACGCACTCTGCAGAGCCCCCAACCGAACCGAACCGAACCCAACCGAACCCAACCCAACCCAACCCACCACACAACGATAATGATGATGAAGATCATCATGAGCACTGCCTACTGCTGCTGCTGCTGCTGCTGCTACTACTCCTGCTGATGATGATGATAGAGTGTAGCAATACACTGAGGGAAAACTTCATCTGTCCTGTGGGGAGACACGACTCTACGCTGTCCGGTAAACTGAAATGGACCCAGCAGCAGCAGCAGCAGCAGCAGCAACATGCCCCATGCGGTGGGGAGGCAAATTGTTTGCCGGGTAATGCGAGAACTTTTTCGAGGGGTAAATAAGTGGATGGCCCTCGGCGAGCAGCTCCCACCGGGTGTCAATGGGCGTGTCAGGGGGTAGGGACAGTGGCAGCGGCAGCGGCAGCGCCAGCGCCAGCGGCAGCGGCAGAGTCATGTGTGTTGGTCAAAAACAGAGAATTAAAATTCAAATTCCAATTCATCAAGATAATCGCATTTCAGAACTTTTATTTGCCCAAAAGCGCGCGCACAGAAGTCACATGTGTGTGAGTGTGTGTGTATGTGTGTGCGTGGGTGTGGGGGGGCAGATGGATCAAGTGCGTCCATTTGCATGTCCCTGCACCTCCCCTCACCACTGTGTGTGTGTGTGTGCGTGCGTGTGTATGCTTAATTGTGCTGGTGTTCGGTTTTGTTTGTGTAGCCCTGGCAGCGGATGTTGTAAATATTTGCAAATAGCCGTCACAGTTCCCAAACCGAAACCAGAAACCCCTCCGCCCCCATCGCACAGTGGGCAAAAGTTGGATACATTGAATAAACGCATCTCATGGAACATTAAACGTCTTTTGGGCATTGCAGCACCATGGTCTCGAGCACACTACATTTTTCAGTATTTTTCGCGGTTTATTTCAAGACGATATCTGGATTAGTTCAGAAGTTATAAATTTAGCAAGCTGAAATGGTCAAAGGCCCACGGTGCGTCGCCCCTGACCCCACACGAGCCAACCCCTTTGCACCGGGCACCGGGCACCAGTCCACGAGTTCGAGTTCGAGTCTGAGTTCGAGTCCGACTGCCAACAGCCAACAGTCAGCTCTAGTGCCCCTCTCGCTCACTTTCAGCGCTGGAGTGCAAAAAAGGGGTTTTTAGGGCCAATTATTATTAATTGCTTTACAGATACAGAACAACCGACTCGACAGACCCCAGCGAAAACACAACAGCAGCAACAACAACAGGAGGGGAGGGAGGAATAAACCAGAAAAGGAAGCAAAGAATTGTCAGAGGAACCGAACCCTGGGATACCCCTGGAGAGCGATCGTTTTGGGATCGCGCAGACGGGCAACAAACGGTGTGTGCTGTGGCAGCCGAATGTTAAAGCCAAATGAATGCTTAATTTCTTTTAATTTTACTTGCAGAACTTGGCCCAAGGACATCTGGCACTTTTGAGGCGCAACGAACTGAGGGATCCGTGCTCAAAGTCAACAATCAATCTGCCCCAAAGACTCTGGTGTGCGCTACTGGCTTATGTGCTCATAATACCCCCATTCAGCAGGGGTACGCGTATAAATTAGATGGACGGCTTTAAAGTGTTGCAGGGCCAGCGGCTACAGCCGTAGCACACTTAGCAGCTGGAGTGCCAAAGCTGCCTGTAAGCGACTTGCCTGCCTGCGGAGTCGAGTGGATTGGAGCAGGAGAGGGGGCCAGAGGGGCACTCCGGACGAAGAAGTGTGCCAGTGCATGGCGATGGCGATGGGGATGGGAATGGGAATGGTGTAGAGTGGCATACAAAAAATGGCAATAATAATAACAATAAACCAGAGCCAGTAATAGGGATAATGCCGCAGAGTCGGAGCCAAGTGCAAGCTGTTGCATGAGGCGCCTGACTAGCCCGAGTCGGGCCCTGTCTTGGCCAGGACACGACTGAGTGATGGCCAGGGCTAGAGCCAATTGCCAAGCGGATTTTCCAGCTGAGAGCTTCGCAGTGGCAGGCAACTCTGCAGCCGACGGGAAGAGTCTTCTTGTGCAACAAAACACAAGACAACGCAGGAGTCCTCGTGGGACGCAGGCGGAGATGCAGACGAAGTCCAGCAGAGAAGATGAACCCGTTCAAGCGTTCCAATTTTTAATCATAATATTTTAAACAATATAATTGAAAAACTAACAAAGGCTGCCATGCCATGCCATGCCATGCCATAAGCAAATGTGCAAAGGAGCAGCACAGCCGAGCAGCAAAATGATGATGCACAAATTGCCAATAATTCTGCACTCGAAATTGTGAAAATTGTGCAACTGATTGAGTCGATTGTTCAATGGGATTTTTCGATTACGAATGCAGGGGAACGGGCCGTAGGTACAATGCAATTATTTGCAATTTTGAGCAAATATTAATGTAATAGCGGACAGGCCTTGGCTCCACCTTTGTTTGAAATGAGCTGAATATTTCCACTCTGCTGAATACTCTGCTGAATATTTCAAAGTTCTTATGTCCCATTGTTGTTGGCCCATCAGTGTACATAAATATGTCTGCCAAACATACACACCCACATCATAAATGTATTCAACAATATTCAAAGAATTTCGCACTATTGGCGGATGCTTCTGTAAGCTTCCAATTGTATTCAGCTCTTGGAATTGCAATGCATCATGAATTTAGGTAATTAACGGTATTTCAGTGTCCCTAGTCTTGGATACTAAGTATATTCAACATGGAAGGCCTCTGAAGTGGAACAAAAATTCAATTAAAATTCAGCAGAGATTGGCGGCCCTTTAACCTTTGAGCACATCTTAACATGGGTGAAAGAGTTTCATGGATTCCTTAAGTTCCATTGCATACAACATAATATTTATGCATATGCAAATACTTTTTTCCATGGTGGCAGCCACCCGTAATCATGGCATCGCCCAACCCCATTGAGAAGACATCGAATCCACCGAATACCGCAAAGATGTTGGCGATTTGGACGCTTCATAAGTTAAGATTACCGCTCCAGAAGCTTCTCCAGCTGCAGACGGGTTGACAGTGCAGCTAAGCGCTCAGCTAGCTCCTCCTTCACCACCGGAGATCCGGCAGCCAGTGCAGCTACAGGACCCATTTCCAATACGGAAGACGAGAATGACACTGAGAAGGAACAGCAGCCCCAGAGTCGAATCGTTCCCCACTCGCATAAAAACCATCTTACATGGCCTGTTTTATTCTCATTTGGTAGCTGAAAGTAGGCATTGTTTAGATATGTATTTTTTTAACCAGAGCCCGCCGGAAAGTATGAAACATGGTAGGCTTAACAGTTTCATAGCACCCAGCTTTGACAGTTGCGTAAAAATTTCAAATGTAGCTGAAGAACATGGCCATGTAGTTGTTGTACGTTGCGCTGTGTTGCGTCTGCCACCACAGCGAGATGGGTAATACCAAACGGCTCGATGTCAGCATGTTCGAGCTGCAGCATGTTGGACCCCATTCCACAACAGGCCAGTGAGGCTAGCATCCACATTGTGGATCGCAAATTCAAAGGAAAACAAAGTTCGTTTCTTTTTTTTTGTGTTTGCATTAAATCTTTATTTAATATTTTTGTGTGTGTTTTCGGTTTTACTTGTTTGTTTTTCATGGAATTCACTTCCGTTCGTTTCAATTATTCGCAGATTTAAAACGTTTTCCGTTTCGGGGGTCTTCCATCGTAATTATTCGTAATAGGCATAACGTTACTTACAGTTTTCGCTTAAATTAATATAATAATTCATAATAATATTAATAATAATAATCATCAGAATAAAGTGTAAACTTTTCCTCTGCTTTATACTCTTTTTCTCTTCATGTTTTTCTCTTCCTAAATGTGTGTGTTCTCCATGTGTTTTTTCGGTTCGGTTTTCTATAGATTTCTCCATAGTTTTCATCTTTTTTTCATCAGGGAGACGCGTCGATGCGTTCGTTCCTTTGTTTATACGACGAAAATGTTCTCATAGTTTTTATAAAATATCACATTTTAAGCTTTTTTTGTAAAGCAGGAAAACGAAAATGTCTTAACCAAGGAGGAAGTTGGCAAAGCATATTCTGTGGGAATAGTTGAGGTGTGATGCAAGCAAAGCAAATATCTGGAGACAGACCTTGAGAGAGAGCCGAAGAACGCAAGAAGCTGGATCCATGGCGCCTTCGCCTTCCCATTATCTTTGTCTCTATCATTTTTCTTTATCTATTTTCTTCTTGATTTCACATACATATATATTCTGTTCTTTTTGTGCTAAAACATTTGCATTACTTTTACGATTTATCCAATATTTTACGATCATATCTCTTACGTAGTTCTCTCATTTTCATTCATTTCGGTTTTTCGTTTTGTGTTCTTTTATTTTCTGGTTCAATATTTAGTTAGACATTTAAAACTCTGCAAAGTGCAGTTTGGAATTTTAAAATTGTAATTTCCATCTATATGCATATGTGTGTGTCGTTTTGTGTGTGACTGTGTCGTTCTGGCGAGTGGGTCGCCACTGTTTCAATATTGGGTTCCATAGGATCCCCATTTCGCTATAAATTCACATAAACATTTGCTTTACTTTCTGCTTTTTCATTTATTCTTCGTCTGGTACTGGCTTCTACTACATTCCTATTGTAATTCTTGAAATAAGATAAATACAGTGGCAGTGAAAAGTGTGGCAGAGAGGAGACCGCCCAAGCCTGGCTCTAAATTGGCGCAAAATCCCAACGAGTGTGACCGTCTCACAGACACAAACGAGTGGGCACCCAACCGGCGAGTGCACAGACTGCACTCGCAAAAGATGCTGACAAAGCAGCGAGTGATGGAAAGAAAGAAAAACGAGTAGTTGCCTACACAAATAGGTAGATATAAATAGGTAGTTAGGTAGGTAGGTAGGCCTTTCTATTGGAGTGTTTATGTGTATTTACATTTACATATATCCCAGTTACCGCACACACACATATTCCAAGGTATGTCTATTTATATGTACTGCATATATGCATTTGCTTAAGACACATTTTTCAATAAGTAAGTGGAACAACATCCAACGCCAAGTGTTATATTTTGTTTCGGTTTCTGCTTTGCCTTTTTTCTGGTTTCATTTGCTTAATGTTCTTTCATTTTCGGTCTGTTTTTTATCTATTTCTTTTTTAACTACATTCACATAAATTACACACGTATGTTTAGCATTCTCTTATAATTTCTCTTTTTTTACTTTCTTATGTATTTTCTGCCTTTCTCGTACTCGAATCAAAAGTCTTTAATGACAAATATTTTGTGATTTCTTCCCAACGTTTTCTTTGTTTGACTTTGGATTTCTTTAGTTTTTCTTGTGCATCAATTAAATTGTTTATGTGTCAAATGTATTTACAATTCTTTCAACACTCAGATCTTAAGAGTACCAAAAAAAACACCTGTTATTAAATATTCTTCTGTTTTATTAATTATAATATTATCATAGTTTATAATCCACAATTTTTACTCTATGTACAAGCATTGCTAGTGTATAAATAATAATATAAAAAAAAAACAAATACATGATTCGTACATACATTCGTATGTACATATGTTTAGTTAAATGAATATTTTTCTGTATGGGTATGGTTTATATATACTCTTATATATGTACGCTTATATCTGATCATGTTTTTAGACAACTTTTTGTGGTGCAATCTTCTAGATCTAGTTTCCACATTCATTTCAAAAAAAATTCCATCCTCATTTGCGCTTCTCGTATTTCTAGTTGGGATGCGATACAAAAAAAAATTGGCTTTAAATATTGATTTATATATATTTTGTATATACACGAATAAATATAGTTGTGTGTGTGTGTGTGTGTGTGTGTGTGTATGGTATATGTTTATATAATCTATGTAGATACATTTATAGCGGTGCCAGATTTGCCAGATGGTTAATAATACATATATTTTGAATATATATATTGATCAATTCTGTGCTTAGTAACGATTAAAGATTTAAAATGTTCATCAGCCCTATCTCTAGCCCCACACATGCAGGAAAAAAACATCGATATACATCTATTCAACATACAACATCGTTATCGTAATCGTAATCGTAATCGGTTATCATTATTATCGCTTATCGTAAGCTGCATGCAATCGTGGTGACGGGGGTTGTTCTTCTGTCTTTCCTTTACTTTTCTCTACGCATTGCGTTGATTCCATTCCTCACTCTTCATTCCATTCTGTAGTTACTTTTGTTTTGTAGGTACCTTGCGTTCCATTCATTCAAATCATTCACTCCACTTCTCTCCTCCCCCCCGCCACCTATCTGTATACCACCACCCCACCCCCTTACAACATTTCTGTGAGGGAGTCGCACTGCTGATCCTGGAATATCGGGCGGCAACACTCCTCGACGGCATCGTATTTGTAGTAGCGTCGACGACTCCTCTGGCCGACAGTGTGGCCGTAGTAACGTTGCTTTTGCTTCCTGGCATATCTCTGATATTCAACTAGCTCCTGCCCACCCTCATCCTCCGCCTCCTGCCTAATATCATCGTCTTCGTTTTCGACCAGCTCGAAAGGATATTTGTGATCTTTGTGTAGGGCATAGCGACTACCGGCTCGCTGCAATGATGAAGTGGACGATGACGTTGATGCTGACGATGTCAGCTGCTGATGCTGATGTTGGCCGCTGCTTCTGCTTCTGCTTCTGCTGCTGCTGCTAGTGCTGTTGTTGTTGCTGCTGCTGCTGCCGTTGCTGTTGCTGTTGCTGTTGCTGGGTTGGTGGTAATAGTGGATGGCATGGCATGAGGCAGTCTTTGAATTGTATTCCTGCAAGCGAAACAAAACAATGCAAATAATAGTTATTAATCGAGCAAATCTTTGGCAATCTTTAAAGCTAAGAAATCCATTTCCAAACTACAATTTGAAAGCTATGCTGATAATGATAGCGCTAAGGTTTTATTTTCCAATCCTTCTATAGATCCCCAAATGGATAGTTCTGCACTTTCAAGTTCCTTTGTTTCCGATCTTAGTTTTAGTAGTTCAACAAGCTCCACGATCTGTGGGGCCTTGGGTCAAGTCCGGCAATTGACTTTTAGCCGCCACCTACTGGAATATTGTCTGCTTTCCAAATTTGTTGCACAAATTGTGGCAACAAATTTTGTGTGTTGCCGCTTTTGGCGCACTGCCTCGACATCTGTGTCCATGTGGCCAATGGGTTTCCATGGCCGTGTTGTGTGTGTGCTTGGGTGTGTGTGTATGTGTGTGTGTGTGTAAATAACCAACATAATGGCAGAAAGGTCGCATTCTCATAAAGTTGGCGCTGACTTCCAGTTGGTATCCTCTGCGCCAGCCTTCCTGCCTGCTGCCGCACCCTCCTCTCTGCTCCTGCTTCCTGTTCTTCCTCGCATATTATCAATAAATTGCATCTGACTGCCGGAGCAGCAGCAGACAACAAAACGGTAGCCCCGTAGCCCCGTGGCCCCATCTATGCGCCACCCTTAAACCACCCACACACCACACACCACACACCACCACCACCTGCCTAACCCGTTATTAAGTGAGCCTCGTCGTACGTCGTAGCACTGAGAGAAACGGCCATGAGGTTTAACCAAAAGGAAGCACGTTTCAACGCATTTCTTCTTCTCAGTGTTGGGGGGAGGAGCTGGGGCTCGGGTTGGCTCTGTCGTACCGCACCTTGTTCTAATTTATTTATTGTTGCATGCATGTACTTTTATTGGGTGCTCTCCCGGACACATCCCACACCCCTCCTTCTTTGCACATACACATCTCCTGCTCCTCACCCCCCAACTGTTGACCGCAATACTGCCTCTGCCTCTGCCTCTGGCCCTGCTCCTGTCCCCTCTGCCTTTGCCACTGGGCTTGACTCTGCCTGGACTTTAACAATTATGTTTTTTGGGGTTCGGTCAATGTCAACACCGGAAAATGTCTGACAATTTGATGCACTTGTCGCTCTCCCTCTCTCTCCCTTTGTCCCTCCCCCCAAAAAAGGGACTGTGGAGGGAGGACTGGGCCCACATTTGGTGCCAAAGTTATTAAGCAAAAACGTCTGGGGGATGGATGGAATTTTAAGCCTCAGCTGAGCGGCAGAGCCGAGTTTTGAAAGCAGCTTAAAGGCAGGTCGAAAGGTCCAAATGTATTTGGAATAACCCCGTGAAGCATTCAAAAAGCACTGCTATATCCAGCTGGGCCCAGCACCCTCCAGCACGCAACAGCTTCCCCTTTTCATGTCTACACACGTATGGATGGATGGATGTGTGTGTGTGTGTGTGTATGTATTTTTTGTTATTGTTGCAAGTTTATTGATGTCGACGCAAAAGGCACAGGTGGGGAGGCAGGGGTGTGTGGGCAGACTCGTCTGCAACGTGACAAAACCCATTATAGATGCGACCGCAAAGATAACACTCAATGGCTCTGGCTCTGGCTCTGGCTCGGACTCGAGCTCTGACCAGGCAAAGGTCCAGAGGACACTCCCGACATTTTATGGATGCCCCCGAAAAAGACAGAGCAGCAGACGCAAAGGGAACGAGTGGGTGGGGTGGGGTGGGTGTGACACAGACACAGAGTAAAGGTGAGAGAGCTGCTGCTTTTTTCGTTGGTGTTGCTTGGTGTGGGGAGCACATAAATTTCATTTTGCAAACCATCAAAAAGTTAAGTCAACGATAAATTGAATGGCTGCATGATTGACTGAATGAATGAACGAATGAATGCTTGAGGGGCAAAAAGAGCGGGGCTACGGCGGGGTTGGCTGCGGTGTTAGGTGTGTGCCAAGGGGGACGGGGCACGGGGCACGGGGCAGGGGGCACGGCTGTGGCTGTCAGTTGCTTTTCGGTCATTGTGTGCCTCGTTGCGTTTGCACAGACATCAAAATCCACATTGAAAAAAAAGGAGCCAGAGAGAGAGAGCGAAAGAGATGGACAAGAAAGAGACAAATGCATACATGCAGGGGGTCGCTGGGTGTAAAAAGCTTCCATATAAATATAAAACCCGTCAACACAGGCCACACAACGACAATGCCAAAAAGTCAAAAACCGTCAAAAAGCGTCATTGAACCAGCCGGGATGTAGGGCTGCAGGGGGGTAGGGCTGCAGGGGCAGGGGCAGGGGCAGGGCTTCAAACACCTTTCATATGAAAAGCATTCTTTGCCGTCGTGTCTGTCCGTCCGTCTGTCTGTCTGTCTGTCTGTCTGCATGGGGGGCGTATCGGTCTCTTTGCTGTTTATTTTTTTTTTATTGCAACAAGGCGTGGCATGGACATGTGACATGTGTGCTCCCCCTCACCCTCACCCTCCCCTGCCTGACACTGTCATGGCAACACCTACCAGCCGGAGTGGGGGCGTGTGCCCCGACAATAGTGCGGAAATATTAAATCTGCGCTTCACACACACACACACACACACACACACACACAAAAAGAACGAAAACTCGAGGAAGTACAAATATTTCGAAAATATCCAACACCTGCAGGAGAGACACGATGGGAGGGGGCGGTACCTGGTGCTATGCTGGATAATGGGCGTGTTTCAATTTTTATATAAACTGCAATAAACATGAATTGGGTCGCAAGCAGCACAGGCATTCAGGCAGCAGTCCCAAACCCAGTCCCAGTCTCGGTCCCCTCCAATTCAGTCAAAGGCAGTCGAGCAGACAGACAGCCAGGAAGGCCAGAGTTAATACTGATTATGTCCCCGTTGGATGGATGTCAGCGGAAGGATGATCCAGAGGAGGAGCAGAGCAGACACCCACCCGGCCCGGAAGGTTGGGGCAGGCAGCAGCTGCTATGGGATATAATGGATCATTTGAACGAGAGAGGAAACAGCAGTTTTAGTGCTGGTATAATGCGAGTAAAAGGATGATTGTTATTTTGTGTTATGTGGCGACGGCACAGGATAAGGGTTAAGCTGTAAATGGGCGGTGTGGACGGGGTGTGGAGCGCAAGCGAAAGCAAGGGAATTGATTAGTTGAGGCGTTAAGCTGCTTTTAGTTTTGCAGACTAGGAAAAGGATATCTTTATGATTAAATCCTTCTGTGATTCAGAACAAATAAACGTCCAAAGACAGGCTGAAGGACCTGGCTTAAAGACAGCTGGTGTTTGACTTCTTTAGGTGCCCACAAAGTACGAGATTCCTTTGGGCTTAGAAGATTAGCTATGGGCATTAGGTTAACTTTAAGTTAAGCGAAAAGGTCAACGTGAGCTAAGGTCATGCCTGGCAATAACCTTTTGTGCCCACCCTCTCCCTCCTGTCATTCATAAATGCATTACATCAAGACCCCCATCCCCCTCCCCATCCCATTGCCTACTTTCCAGCGCCGTGTGCTGTGGACAAAATTGTTGCCTGCTTTTTGGGGCGGCTCTCGTTTGACTGCACTTAAAGGTTGCATGGGGCTTGGCTTGGGCAGTGTGTGTGTGTGTGTGTGTGTGTTTGTTCCAAGGCGTTTCAAGCGGGTGGGGCCTGGTTGTTGTGCAGTGAAATTTCTGACATGCCATAAATCGGCACAATGGGCTAGCCAGCCGGCCGGCCAGGCAAGCGCCTTCCAAAAAACCACCCAGCCCGTCGCCAAGCCCTAGTTAAACAACACCCATGCAACATTCCATCGCACAAGGATGTGTAGGTACATGGCGTACATACATATGCATGTTTATTCCGATTCTCGCTGCTGCGGCTGTTTGTTGGCTGCTGCCGTGGTGCTTGTACGCGCGGTCTTGCACTCTTCAACTGCGGGGAAAAGCCAAAAACCAAAACCGAAACGAAATAAAACCGAACAGAAAACGCATTCGCCAGCTGCCCCACTCCCCGAGCTCCAACGGAACAAAAGCTCTTGCACAAATAAAGGTGTGAAGCGAGCGACAGCGACAACGCCAGCCACACTGCTCCTCCTGCCTCCTGCCTCTCCCCTTTCCCCATATAAATATGTACAGCATACTTTCAATGTTTGCATATGTATGTGTGTGTGTGTGTAGGTGTACATATATTTTGCACAGTTAATGAAGCGACCCAAGGACCAAGCGACTAGCGACAAGCGAATGGCCGAAACCAAAGTATGATAAAACAGCAGCAATGCGAAAACAACAAAGGAATAACGGCACAACGGTACGGTGGGCGCAGTCCGACGCTCTCTGGCAGCGGGTCGAAGGTGCAAGTACCCTTTTTGGTGGCAAAGTCTAAATATTTTAACTAACATTTTCATTGGCATCATCGGCTCTTTCCCTCTGGCAACATTTGAAGCTAACAAATCACTTGATTTGAACGATTTTGCCTTTCTCCGCACTGACGGCGACACTTTCTTCCTGCCGAACGAGAACGAGAACGAGAACCCCCACCCCTTCCCCTAAAGGGGTATCAGAAAAAAGAACCGCACTGTGGGCCACACCTCTTAGCTCTCAGCTGTCACCTCTCACCTCTCACCGCTCGGCTCGTTTGTTTCGCTTGTTTATTAGCCCTGCCCCGTGGCCCCACCGCTGCCCTGTCCAGCAACAAAATGGCCGCCACCGACGCGCTTAATTGTGCGGCCAGCAACCGGAAACGGAAACTGATTGTGCGGTCTGGCAGGGTGCCCACTCCTCCCCCCTCTGGCACCATTTCGAGGCTTGGCCTCTTGCGATTTTCTACAAATCTCATCCACATTACAAGCGAGAGCCAGCGAGCCAGCGAGCCAGCGGGTCAGGCCGCGTTTTTAGTCGCGCTGGCGGCTTTCCAATCAACGCATTTGACATTTCGCTCGCTCGTGTGGCACCACTTCCCTCGCCCCCGGCAGCAGTTGCACTGCTTGCCACACATTGATTAAGCAAAGGGAAAGGGTGAATGATGGGGTGGGGGAGGGGGAGGGGAAGGCCTACGCCAATCGATTTGTTTGTTTGCCAAAAAAACAAAAACGAAAAAGAGAGACTGACTTTGAGATTCCATCTCGTCTCTCCCTCGCAGTCCCCGCTCTCTCTCGTGTGTGGGTGTTTGCTGTTTTGTTTTTTAGTTCGTTTTGTGTCCTGATTGATGGGCTTAGATACGGTTGAGGGAGGGATGGGGCTGTCGTTTGCATTTAACAGTTGGTATCCCTGCTCCCAGTACTCCTCCCATGGCAGCCGGCAGAAGGGACAACGAAATCGCGTTCAATTGAAGCTGCTTCACATCTCTGTCCCTTCTCTCTCTCTCTGCATTCTCCACTCCACTCCTCTCCACTGCCCTCTCCGTTTACTTTCTTCTCTCGTAATTGATGTGTCTGCGCTGCGTTTCGCCTTCCCCTCCAGCCCCTTGCCCACAATTTTTTCCATTTCTCATCCCACCAGAGAAGAGAGCGACAGCCCGGCAGATAGTAGGTCCAACAGTTGCACATCTCCATTATATCGTGCGCCATGGCAAGAGGACGCGAAGCTCGAAGGATAGTGGTTCTCGGACAAGCCAAAGAAGATCCAAGACAAGATAATCCAAAAGAGGAATTGTATGTCCACGCTGCAGGCGATTTTATATTGTTTAGGCTAAAAACTATGCGAAAACGTTTGCTTTGCTCTTATTCCATTCCATTTTAGGAAACTTAAAAAGCAGAAGAGATCCTGAATAAAGTCAACCGCAAAAAGTAGTAGAAAATGCCACAAAACAACTAGAAAACTGCACCAAAAATATGCTTCAAAAATAACTAAAAATAAATTGTGAACTAAATAAAATATAATATAAACAAATGTTCCCTTGTGTTCCAACTATCATATTAAATAATGGCAACAACAAATCAAGAATCAATCGTCTAAGTTATTCGCACAAATCGAAAAGAAAAGACTCTGCAACCCATTCCCGATTTCAATGTCAAATGAAAGCTGATGCCTGAGGATTTCCTTCCACTTTCGCTCTACACTTTCCAATTATTCTAATGAGTGGCGCAATGAGGCTCTGATTCGTTTGCTTTCGCACGAAACCATTTGGTAACCATATCTCAGGGGTCGTCGTCGTTGACTACGACTATTATCAATTGCTCTTCACGCACGTTTGGCAGTTAATGCAGTCATCAGGGTCCCAAAACCCAAAGCCCAATCCCAAGACTCAATCCAGCAAATACAACCCCTCCACCCGCCATCCTCCAGCCTCCACTCATGGCGAGAGCATCATCCCACGCACCAGCTGCGTGCTGCGGAGAAGACTCAGCTCTCAACTCAACTCAACTCAACTCAAGCAAACCAAACCGAACCGAACCTCAAGTCGATAATTTAATGGTCTCTGCCATTTAATCTGCATTGAATTTATTATCTTGGAAAAAATTAATCTTGATATGTGGCCGGCTTATGTCGAGACGATGAACGCGAGACTGCGACTGCGACTGCGACTCCGACGGCGACGGCGACTGCCGACTGGGAGCGATGACGAAAATAGCTAAAAAGCCGCGACAAGCACGCGCCACACCCCAGACTCCCATTCCCACTCCCAATCCCAATCCCCTCTCCTCTCCTCTCTTTCCTCATTCTCAATGAGTAATTCTCCCCCGTGAATATCTCATAAAAATTTTGCAATTGTGCGGGTGTGCTGCTGCCAGTGCCTTTCGCTGGAGTGTCTCTAAATCTTTAAAGAATTATTTACTACAGTTTGCTTCTTAGACGACGAGCACTTTGGCCGAAGGGGGGAGAAGGCAAGGCCAGAGCCAGAGCCAGAGCCCAGAAACCAGAAGCGAAGTGGTGGGTGAACTCGGTTTAGACAACCCCCAAAAAAGTAACAAGAGGGTGGGGATGTGTGTGTGTGTGTGTGTGTGTGTGTGTATGAAAGGGAATCCAGACAATGTCACCACCAGCTACTACCGTTGAGCCACCCTCAGAGTTGTGTTATTGCTTAACGCTTGCCATTGTCCTCCGGTCCGGTCCGGTCCTCCTCTGGGCTCCGTTACGTTACGCCATTCCTTTCGTGTTGTCCATCCGTCCATCCGTCCACCCATCCAGTCGCCCTGCCTTATCCATTCCCTTGGACCACGGCTTGGCGCCTTGCCAGACCCCCAGACCCAAGACCCCAGGCCGGGGCAGGCCAGACTCGTGCTCCTACTCGTACGATAGCAGGCCTTGTCCTTGCAAATTTATTGTGTTACCCACGCGACTGCGACTTTGGCGCCAGCGGGTTAAGGTTTTCGCTTTTCTTTCACTTCTGATACACTCGCAAAAATATGAGGCCGATACCCTTCGGATACCCTTTGGTAGGAGGAATTGGAATGAAGTTGCAAAGCCATTCCCATGCTATGCGGCGGATTAAACAGTTCCATAAATGCCAACAAATACTTTGAATATGCAAAAGATGAACACAGAAAAGAGACATCTACAAACATGCTAAATAAAATGCCAGATAGAAGAGTACAAAACAATGCAGAAGACCACAACTAAGAGGCTGAAAACTATTAATAAAATCACAAACTTAATCGTCAAATAATCTTTGAGTAACTGACAACAAAAAGGACATCGAATCGTTCTCTTTTACCTCTTAAGCACCCAACTGAAGCTTTCTTTTTCGGTGTAGTTCCTGGAGAGAAACATTGCCTGCCGGACAAAAGTATTTTATGCCGCGACATATCCCCCAACTCCCCCCAACACGGAAAAATGCCTCACTACTATAACAATCTCTGCTGTATGGCGGAAAGTCTTCCGCTTTGAGGGGGGAAAAAGGAACCGGGTCGGGCCGCCTTCATCATTCAATTTTTAATCAGTCGAAGGAAATCTGCGTCTAGGAATAGGAAAAAAAAGAGAAAAGGAGAGACCAGCAGTGACGGGACGCTCTCCATTCATGAGAGTGAAACTTCAGACAAATTTCGCCTTGCGACCCCCGAGGATCCGCTGCGACCCCACGTGACCAAAACTGTGTGGGGTCCACCTCGGGGGACGGGTTGCGGGTGGTGGTGCTGCTGTTTCCTCTTTCCTTTGCCTCTGGGGTCTGTTCAAATAGAAATGTTGTTCATTTGAGTACTATGCTCGTACGTACGAAGTATTTTGGCTGCTGTTGCCATTTGCCATTTGCCGTTGCTCTTCTTTTATTATGGCTAAGTGAATGTTTATGCCCGATTTCCTTGCACTCCCATCGCATGTATGTTGCTATGTGCGGGGCACACTCTTCCACTTGCTCCATCTGGGCGGCAGCCCCTTCGTTTTTCCTGTGTGTTGGCCTTATCTTCATTACTTATATGCGGCATTGTCCAGCTCTGGAATCCCTAAATCGCCCGCCATCGTCCTGTTTCTGGTCCTCGGGGCGCATTCACATTCACATTCACATTCCCACATCCCACATACATTTTCATATTTGCCCAAAAGCAGCAGCAGCAGCAGCAGACGTTTCCCCATTTTGATGTGGCTCTGATTTCATTTTGGAGTTTCTTTTCGGCTTCCTTTCGTTCGGGTTCGTTCTTCCCCATTTTTTTCCCCCTTTTTGCTTTATTAGCCGCAGTCGTTGCCGTTGCCGTTGCCGCTGCCGCTGCCGCTGCCGCAAGTTTAAAATGTTTTATTATTGTTGGTTACATTTAAACGATTCAAAGGGACGACGGACTCCGCCAGGAAGTGGGGCACGGGGCATGGGCCAGTGACTGACTGTCAAATCGAGTGTGCACAAATCGTTTCAGGATAGAGTTTTCGGGACACACACGTACGAGTTGAGAGGAGAATTCTAAAAGAGAAAGGGGGAATCCTATTCCTATTCCTATTCCCATGCTCCTCTGGTGATGATGATGATGTGATGTCTGGCAGGAGCACAAGTTTGTAGTTTGAAGCACTCCAAAAATGTGCACTCCTCTGCACTCTCCACTCTCCAATCTCCAAACTCTCTCTCGAAATTGAATGCCATCGATGAAAGGCACACAAATGGAATGAATAGGAATGGACTGGACTGGGTGTGTGTGTGTGTGTGCAGAGTGTGTGAGTTCAAGGTGAATGCTGATGGATTGTGTCTACCTGAGAGTGTACACAGTCATAAAGCTGTGGGGCAAAATGCAAATATTATAAATATAACGAAAGGCGAAGACGCAGACGCAGACGAAGACGAAGCCCACAAAGCTGGCACACAATTTGGACATTTAGAAAACGTTTAATATTTGATCGGTTCACAAAACCCTTTTATTCTATAGTATTTTAGTTTGAAAAGTCTTTTCTTTTTGCACTTTCGGCTTGGGAATAATCTCTCGAGGACCTAAAGAGAAATCTTTAAGTGAATTCAAGGTGAAAGAGAGCCTCTGAATGGTGTACAAAGCTGAATGAATTTATGAGCATGAATGAGTACAGCCGAAAACTGAACCAATCCCATAAATGCCCTAAGAACACCCAATCCCCCCACTCCCCGACTCGAGTGTGGATGGAGAGCGCTGTTCCCCGGGCCACTTGGTCACTCAATGGACCATTCACACATGCACATTCGCGCATTCAAAACGGGGCGCACTGAATGGACCGTTGGGTTCCGTTCCTTCCCTTTTTCGGAGCGCTCACGAACATCAGCGCCCGGGGTCCCTTTCTCCCGGGACTCTCTCTATTTCGGCACTGGGCTCTGCCCTGCCACCGTTTACTTCGCATGCTACTTAACACCCGAGGCAAATTAGTTGCGCCTCAGCGCAGTTTCGAATATAAATCAACGCAGCGGCGACGAACGCACCAAAAGAACAGATTCGTTCGCTCCGAGCAAAACGAAGCTGTTGATACTCTTCCCACTGGCGCACATTTATCCCTGCTCCAACAGCAAATTTTGCATTTATTCAACTAAAATGCTATAAAATTAATGCAATAATCAATAAATGCTGAACTAAATGAACACTAAAATAGTTGTTCCTTTAATTGGGTAATAATTAAAGCACAAATCATCATCATAATATTTTTGCAATCCATCTCAAGTTTGTTTAAAACTTGGGAATAGCTTTTGGGCTTTTGATGGATGCGCTACGTATGTATATCTATGACAAAAATTAGTGTATTTTAATGCTGAAGTAGGAACAACAACAAAGTTGTGTATTCCGGCAGGCCGTGGCATTTCCGAGCATTTTTCGCATGCGATTTTTTATGGTTCCCGAAACGTGCGCACGGCGCACCCTGCGGATTCCGGACACACAGCAGTTGCAGTGCAGTGCCAGGGCCTGAAGTGTGGTTGCCCTTCAGCCCTGTGCCCTGTGCCCTGTGCACACCCTCAGTGTGGTGGTGTTTCCACACCCCCCTCCCCCCTGGTTGACGACGTTTGCCTGTCGAATTGCATCGAGAATCATACCATCCCATGGCCCTTCTCCCTCTCCCTCTCCCTCTCCCTTTCAGCACGCACAATTGTGCAAATTGACAGATTTATAACAAAATGCAATGAATAACGGTATTATTCACATACACCCATGAGTGTGGGAGGTGGGGGCGCCCTCCTTCTTGGGTTTTGTCTCGCATTTCAACAGGCGCCCTAATGGTCGTCGTTTGTGCTGCTGCTGCTGCTGCTGCATCTTGTGCTCCCATTCCATTCCAATCCATTCCAGCGACTGCTTTGGTAATCCCCGTGACCATTGCCATAAAAATGGGGGCATATGTGGCCGAGTGTCTGATGAGCGATCTCCGGATTACCCCAGTTCTTTCGGTCTTAAATTAATTTTTCTCCAATGAAGCCAGAAGCCTGAAGCCTGAAACGTAAAGCCTCAAGTATGAGGCTCAGGGGCTGCTGCGGCTGCTGCTGGGAAATCTATGCAGTTCAATCAGTTTTAATTGATTCATTTTTGGAGTGGTTGGGCAGGCGGCGCATGGATGGATGAGGGGAGGATTGAGCGGATCGAGAGGATGGTATTATGAGAGAGGGTGAAATTTCCTTCCACCTCCCACATAATGATGATGTTTTTTTTTTTTTTTTTCGTTTGGGTTGTGTGGCTGTTGCTGTTGGGCCTCTCTCTCACTCGCTGCAAGTTAATAAATTTATTATCTTGGGAATGTGTGGATTTGCTGCTTCTATAACTTCCTCTCTCTCTCTCTCTCTCCCTCTCTGTGCCACTTCCTGAATGAGTTCAACGGAAGTGCCTCATTGCTTTTGAAACGGAGCCCTGGCAATGGCCCTGACTCGCTCTCTCACTCTCGAAAACAGGCCGCAAATTTATTATGATTAAAGTTGAAAAGTTGAAATTGATGCCGCCCGGAAAAACCAGTGCTCTATATTGTAGAGTGTGTGTGTGTTGTGTGTGTGTGTAGTGGGGGTGGGAATATTGTACGATGATGATAGCTGATGGCTGATGGCTAGATAATGATGGAGGCAACGATGTCCCCCCCCATCCATGGCGAACACAGCAAAAGGATTCACAACAGAATGATGACTGCTGGCTGCGTATTTGGTAACAGTTTTAATAGGGAAATACGAGCATGCAGATGGGTTTATGGCATGCACATAAATGTTCAATGATTCCCACACTCACCATGACAATAGTCCATTTTTTGCATATGTGACGCAGCGCCTTTTTGTAGCATCACGGTTTCATGGTCCAGAAATTCTTCTTGGGTTTCGCTCCGGTGGACAGTGCCACGTTGCTGCTGCTGCTGAGACTGCAGCTGCCTTCGCCAGACATGGCCACCGCTGTGGCTGCACCTCCACCCATGCCCATGCCCATGCCCATGCCCATGCCCATTCCCATGCCCATTCCGGAGGCAACCGAGCGACCAGAGGCACGCTGCTGATCGGCTGAACAGCGTCGCGGATAATGGAAGGGCGATAGGGAGCCCAGGCCGGCATCCTGCATTCCGACAGCACCAGCAGTGGGTCCTGCCACACCAGCAGCAGCAGCAGCAGCAGGCATGCCTCCTGCTCCCATCATGCCCATTCCTGCGATGCCTTGATCCTCGCCACAGCTGGCCATGCTGCTCTTCGATGTCGATGTCCCAGAGGCAGTCGACGAGCGGCAGCTGCGAATATTATGGGGCAATGTGTTGTTGTTGTTGTTGTTGTTGTTGTTCAGTGGATGCTGCTGCTGCTGCTGCTGCTGGTGCTGGTGGTGGAGCGTGGGATTCAAGCTTAGATTCAGATTGAGATTGGGATTGTGGCCAGTGGGCGTTGCCGACTTGTAGTAGCGCAAACTTTCGTTGTAGCTGGCACCGCTGCTGCTGCCACTGCCACTGAATCCGCTGTCCAGATCCCCCTCATCGAATTCCGGATTAACACAGCTGCTCGTGTGTCCATGCTGATGCTGCTGCTGCTGCTGCTGCTGGTGATGATGCTGGTGGTGCTGATGCTGATGATGATCCTTCAGCTCCATGCTATTCAGAGTGCTCGATAGATTCTCGAGGCTGGCATGCGAGGCCGAACTGGAGGCAGCACTGGCACTGGCCGCCGCTCCGCCCAACAATCCACCGCGTCGTGGCCTCTGGGCGGTCTTCGATTGGCTGCTGCTGCTGCTGCTGCTGCTGGCCACCAGTGAGGATGGCACCGCCGCCGCTCCGCCTGGGGAGGAGGAGTTGGAGCAGGCCACGGCCTGTCCCAGGCCACTGCTGTTGGAGGGGGCACTTATGGGCCCCATGCCCATGCCCATTCCCATTCCCATCTCATCGACGGCCACGGCTATCGCATGACTGGGGCTAATATCCGGCGGCGTTGGGGGCATAATCAAGGCCTCCAGCGAGAGATTCAGTTCGTCGAGCACACGGAAATGATTGTGCTGGACGCGTCGCTGCTCCTCCTTCACGTTGCCCGCGCTGGACGAGGCGATGCGATTGTCGGAGAGCACCTTGCGGATCTTCTGCTCGCTCACCTCCTCGTACAGATTCTCGGTGGTGCCGTAGCGCGTGGTGTACGTGTGCCTGTCCCGATCCTCGGCGCTTGGCGACGACGATGTCGACTGCCCACCGTTGTGGGTCGATGATTTCGAGCGGAAACTCTTGGCCAGCAGGGCGCGTATGGAGTTCCTGGGCGGACTCTTCGATGGCGCCTGCATCTGTCCATGGGCCTGCGCCTGCGCCTGAGCCTGGGCCTGCGCATGGGCATGGGCCAGTGCCTGGGCCTGTGCTGATCCCTGGGCGGGCACATTCGTGTGGCACTTGGCCGCCCCTGGCTCATAGTAGGCGTACGAGTAGACATGATTGAATGGCGCCGCTGCAGCTGCTGCTCCAACGGCCCCACCGCTGGCCCCTGCCCCGGCGCCGCCCGAGCCGCCTCCATTGAAGGCCACGTGCAACGACGGTGTGGAGGACATGCCGCCACCAGAGGCGCCTCCGCCATGCGAGGGCGTGGCACTGCTGCTGCTGGGCGTCATAACGCCGGCGGCAAAGCCATAGTCCAGCGATGAGGTGGACGACGAGGACTGTGTGTTGGTTGTGGGCTCAAAGCGTTCCATGGTGGCGGCAATATTCTTGCGGGACCACTTGACCTACAAAAGAGACAGAGAGGGAAAGAGAGAGAGAGGAGATCAGTTGAGTATATCATAAATTAGGTATCCTTTCACTTAGGGGAACATTTTAATGGCGCAATCGGTCAAATATCTAGTTTGTCGTGAAAATTCCATGCACAGAAATTTATATTCCCCTCAGTGATAGGCTCTACCCTTAGAAGAATGTATCCTTTCACTTAGGGAAACTTTATTTTTTTTTTTTTTTTGGTTGAAAAGAGAAAACCGGAGACTCACCTGCTGCTCTACATCCATTTTATGGTTGCTCCTGCGACTATGTCCGCGTCGTCGACGCTCCGTAAATGCCTCCCCATGGCTGCTGCCCAACAGCAGCTGCTCTCCGCCATTCTGCTGTGATGAGGATGACGAGGAGGAGGGCGCTGCCGGCATGCAGAACTCGATGCTGTCCATGTCATCGGGAAAGATCAGATGGGAGCCCACATGATGGTGGTGGCCCAATGTGGCCGCCGTGCCATGGCCCATGCTCAAGCCGTGATTGAGGCCGTGATTGTGGCCGCCATGGCCATGGCCGCCATGATTGAGGGTCATTTGGTGCGCTGCCGTGGACGAGGTGGAGCGCTGGCTGGGATGCCGCATCGAGCCGCCGGCACCACCGCCCCCTGGGGCATTGTGTACGGCCGCGGCTGTCGTCTGATGTTGATGCTGATGCGAATGTGCATGCGGATGCGGATGCGAATGCGGATAGTCACCCGGTGGCGGCGGCGCAAAGCTGGCAAACTGTGGCGATGCGCAACGATTCTGAAACTTGGATGCAGATCCTGCGCTGCTGCTGGCACTGCCCGGATACATGATGCTCTCTGGGTCTTTGCTGATCGTTTGTTTGGGGTTCTCTCTGCCTCGCTCGCTCTCTCGCTCTCTCGCTCTCTCTTTTGGGGAATATTCCTCGCTTTATTTTGGTGTAGGGTTTCCTCTTAGTAGCGGGGCATCATCTGTGGAGGGAAAGAAAGAGAAAATATGGCCATTAATCAGAGTTGGAAATGGGAAGCAGCATCATACGTTCAACCCCCGAATGCGCATGCGGCATGCGGCAGGCGGCATGGCCCAAGATGCATGACTGACATGCCATGCTAAAATCCCACAAATAAAAGCAGGAATTATGAGCTTTACCAGAGCCATCCCCCCACACGCTGTCCCGTTGCCACCCTTGTAGCCCCACAGTCAATTCCAATTTATTTATGCGAAAACATTGTTGCCACAATAAGTGGCAGAGGCAGCAGCAACAGCACGCATGTAAAACATTTGGCGCTGGCATGCCACCAGAGTTCCAGTTCCCACTCAACTACCAAATGCTCTATGCCACATGCCCCATCAGTTGTTGCTCTCGCTCTCGCTCGCTCTCTCCACGAAATGCCATAAAACAGCATTAAAGCTATTAACAGTCAAAGGAGAGGCAGAGGCAGAGCCAAAGGCAAAGGCAAAAGGAAGCCAAAGCGTGGGAGGAGCAACAACAACAACAGCAAACAACAAAAAATGTTTAGTGACGAGAGCCTGCTGCCCCTTTTGGTGCCTTTGCCACTGCCACAGGGGGGGGACATAAATCAATCAGTGGGAGAGTCAGATCCCTTTATGAGTCGCCCTGGCCATGGCCATGGCCCCCAGCGTGTGTCCAAGATAATCCTAGAAGGCGGACAGACAGACAGACAGACAGACAGACAGACTTCATACATGTGGCATGTCACATGTATCTACGGATATGTCCGCCGCAAGTACAGCGAGCCCTCAAGGCCACATTTGAAAACCGAAAAGACCCAAGCGTCTGTCTGTCCCGGTTATTATCGGTTATTAGAACGCCTTCGAGGGAAACAGAAATTAAAGAAGATATAAGCCTCCACGGTAATGGCCATTCTTTTACGATGAACTCGAACATTTCGAGGGCTTAGAGGCCCGTAAAAATCTGCTCAGCGAATCTCCATGATTCATCAGGGTTTGCCCCACAGAAATGCTGGGAGGAAACGGCATGAATGGAGTAATTCCAAATGATATTTTTGGCTAGGAATACTTGTGCAATGAATTGCTCGAACGAAACTCTTTAATTATGTCTAGGGGAGTACGAGGTAGAACGTTTTGGGACGCGTTTGACGCGTCACTACTCTTAGCAGCAGTCTAGATGCAAAATATGGCTGGTGGCTCTAAACTTCTCAATTACAGGGTATAAATACGAACAACAATTTAGACAAAAATTAAATTAATTTAACAATTTTTTTTTTAAATTAATTTACAAAAATCAAGAACATGTTTTGGATTTTAGACCAAAAATGCAAGAAAATATTCGAATATGAATGCTCATTACTTTCCATTCCTTTACGTGCCAGCTAGAGGGTATAGAAAAATCCAAAATGAGTTTCCCCATTCCTCTCCCCTGGCCACCTTTCGGGCCCATCTCTCATCTCGCTTTTCCTCTGATTGATATATCAAATTGATGGCCATCCGCCGGCTGCTATATAGTCAAATGCTCCTCCGCCTTCTCCCAATTTCCATTGCCCCGTAGATACTTCTGCCCTACCTCTATCACCCTCTGACTGCCTCAATCTGTCTAGTGCCATCTCTGTTCAAGCTCTTAACAGAACTCGGAAATGTTTGTGCCTCTCTGTGTATTTGCTTTTCCTTTTTTGCTGTTGCTTTTTCTGTTTTCTGTTCTGTTCTGTTCAGATCTCTGTTTTTTTCGTGTTTTTCTCATTTTTCTCTGGACTTTTTTCTAGTATTTGTTGTTGTTGTTAGTTTTTGTTACGTTTTTTGTTTCTGTTTTTTTCGGGCGATAGCATTTTGCATGCAAATTCTAACGAGTTGTTTGTGGTCTTGTCGAGGCGTTGCCAACAATAAAAAATGGTCAAAAAAACAAAACAAAAAAACAAAATAAAGGCAACAGAAACAGCAGAAACAACACTGATAGCAGAGCAGAGCACAACAATGCCAACAATATGCCGTTTATTTGCTGCATTTGTGCAACATTTTGATACGAGCATTCCCACTGATTGAGTTGCTTTCGTTTGTGCCTAAAAACCAAAGGCAAACTGCACAAAAACCAGACCAATATCGCAATTGATATGCATTTTTCAATTAGGATTTCTCGGCAAGGATTCTCATATAACATTTTCCCGTGAATCTCTGCCTGCACTTTGTGTGGTGGCTCTTTGATTTGATTGCTGGTAGAAAATATTTTATGCCTGGCATTTGAGGGATATTTTCTTGTTTGTTTGTTGCTAAAACCATTTCAAAGATTTGTGTTTATTATTTATCTTTAGGGAATGTTTGCACAAACATATTGTAATCGAAGAAGCAAAATACTGGAGCATATTCAGTGGAATTCTTTGAGGATTTGTGAGAAGTATTTATAAAATATTATCAAATAAATGTTTGAATATTTTTTCATGTATTTTCTTCGTGTTTAATAATCCCTTAAAACTTATTAAACATTTAAATGTTAGATGCAACTCTCTCTTCTGCTCTGTACTCCTTCTCTTTGTTTACCATCTATGTACATAAGTATATACCGTGTGTAATACCGATCGATGTTCAACTTTTAACCTGGTTCCACTCGCCTAATGCAATTCTCGAATGCAAAAGCCAAAAGCCATAAAAATATCTATTTTAATCGAACACTTTGTAGAGAACTCTCTTAACATTTTTCTTATATTATTTCTCCTTTAGCTCAGCTCTCCGCATCCCTTTCTCTCTCTCTCTCTGGCCCTGTCTCTGTCTCTGTCTCACCCTCCGCTGTTCAGGTGAGAGGAGGACGTTGCACGAGATGCTGCACCGTTTGGCAAAAGCAATTTAAAGTCTTCTGAATCTTGGGTTCATCCTCATCCTCATCCTCATCCGTCCGTCGTCGTCGTCGTCGTCTTCGTTGTAGTCGTCGTCATCTGGGGGCCAACAGCAGCAGCGGCAGCGGCAGCTGCAAGAATAAGCTGCAAGAGGAGTTGTTCCAAGCACCAAGGCATTGAATGTATCTTATGGATACATCCACAGCATCCCCGGTCCACGTTCTTGAATGTATTTGAATGCCTCAGCTGCCTGCTGGCAATTCGATTTCATGCTGCAATTTAATTTGCTTCACTCTGGCCCCGACAGCAGCAGCAGCAGGCAGCACAGTTTTCGATTTGAAAAGCAAAAGTATCTCAAGGCAAGAGGTTCCGTTCCTTCTGCCGAACCAACACCCCTGCCCCGCCCCACCAAACACAGCACTTGGCAAAAAGGGCAACAGGTTCGGGGGCTCGTGGACTCATTAGGCAGTCATCGAGTGCGCTCTCGGCACACACACAAAGAGGTGAGCTCCACGAGGCCCCCATCCCATCCCAATCCATTGGCAGTCGGCAGTTGGCAGTCGGCAGTTGGTTTATCATTAACACATTTTGTGCATGTTGTGCATCATTAGAGGAGGCACACGAAAGGTAAGGGATAGTCCGCCACCCCAAGCACACACGGCCACGATACAGTGCAAGAAATATGTGGCTGCGTTTGTTCGGTGTGAACATTAAGGCTGCAGATCCCCGGATCCCCGATGATACCTTAACGCTTACTATTCCCGTTCTAACTTTCAAAGCAGTAAAACTTTAACCGTTTACACTTATTTTTTGCATTCATCCTCATCTCTGTGCTCCAACTGTTTCCAATTCCATAAATCTAATTGGATTTCTATCAGTGCAGTCATTTCGCATGTTTCATTATTTCGAAAATGCTTCTGACACGTGGCCACCACACCACACCACCCAGCTGGTACGCCTCTCCTCTCATCCTCCTTGAGCAACACACACACACATTCAGAGCCCTTGCCACACCCCCTGCTCTGCGCTCATCACCTCACCCATTCGCCCCATCGCCCCAGCGCCCTAGCCAAAAATTATTCATTGATGTCAATGCCAAAGAGGAGATTTTCCCAGGCACCATTCCTGCCACTGACCGTCCCTGCCTGTGCCTTGAGCTGTGCGGCTGCTGCTGCTGCTGCTGCTGGTCCGTGTCCGTCCCTCTCCTGATTTGCCTCCTGCTTGCCATGCATATCAAAATTGGCCAATTTGGCGCAGCGTTTGGCTCCACTTTGTTGTTGCTGCTGCTTCCAGAATCCAGCAACAGGATGAGGCGCAGAGTCCAGAGAGAGAGTCCCCAGCAGATCAGAAAGGAGCAGAGCCGCAGAGTGGCAGAGTGGCGGACTGCCGGACTGCCGGACTGGCGAGTGAAACGAGGAACTACATTTGAATTTTGTTTCCTTTGGGCTCTGGGACTCTTGGCGTTGGTGTTGGCGGCGTCCTCCACCTAATGACTTTAATTAACATACATACACGAAACTTTTGGCAGTGGGGTGCGGTGGCTGGCTGCCGCTCTTGTGGCACGAGCGTTCACGTGGAAGCCAGAAAAGGGAGCAGCAGCAGCGTCAGCAGGAGCCACAGCAACAAAAACAAAAACATAAACCGAACCGAAGCGAAGCGAAGCGAACACACAAAATGTGGGCCACAACTTGGTGGCCAATGCTGCAGCTGCAACAACAAAAACACTGCACACAGGCAGCAGCAGCAGCCGCAGCATCCGCAGCAGCCGCAGCAGCAGCAGAAACAACAACAACAGCAATCGGTAGCTTCATGAAAGGGAAATGCATTCTGCCAGCTGTTTTTGTTTCCTCAACTTCTTCGGGCATTCAAATATTTGATCAAATGAATGAGAAAATTTCATGGCAAAACTAAGGAAAAATATGCGAGACGGAGAGCAAAATTTGCCCCCCAAATTATTGGGTCAAGTGGAGCGTATGAATGGATGCTGGGAGAATAAGAGGCTTAACCGGGGGGATAGGCTGCAGAGCGGGATGACACACGGTTATGCAAAGGAAAACAATGTCATTCATGTGGAATATCATTTGAATATGCTGTCGGGAAAAGTGTGGCACTTATCTGCATATCCGCCACATACTGCGTATGTTTTATCCTTTAATCGAACCAAAAACCGCCGACCCCTTGCCAAAGAGCGGAAAGCTTTCTTTCCCAATCTGTGCTGTGGCCAATCTGTTCATCAAACAGAACCCTTTTTTTTTGGAAATGAACCAAGCGAATGGAAAAACTTATTGGAATTTCGAAAATGATAGTGTTGACATCCAGTCCCCCCTCTCACACTCGCACTCACACTCGCACTCTCACGCACTCTCGGCACTGTCGTCACAGCCTAAAAGCAGATGAGGGCCAAGATTTTGTGTGTTTTTTATTTAGCTTTTATTGTGTTTTATGTCGCAACAACACACAGCCAAGCACCCAGCCAGACGGACCGACAGGCGGACACACAGAAAAAAGTCAACCAGAAATCGGCTTAACAGAAGGGAAAACCCGAATGAAGAAAGAAATGAATCCAAGAGAGATGCGTATCTTGCGGTGCCCCAAAGTTCCCCTTTCGCCCTGCCTTGCTTATCATCTGCATGTTAGTGGAGGCTTAGGCCATGAAGATTTTCATTTTCTGTTTCATAGAGTGGAGGGAGTGGGGAAGGGGTCGGATTCGGATTCGGAATGGGTTTCGAATGTGGAGATTAAGTCGCTCACTCTCCATGCAGCTCTCCAGCCTCTGCTCCCATCGGTTGCCCAGCCTCTTCTTCGATATTTTTTGATATGCATCTATTCGGGCCTGTCTTTGGGCTAAGAGGTCTCTCCATGGCCTCCATGGATGGATACTCTGTGGCGCTTTTTATTGTCATTTTGTTTGGAATTTGATTATGGGAAAGAGACTTTTTTTTTTTTCTTTCATTTTGGTCTGCATTTTGTTTATGATTTGTCAAGATCTTAAGACCATGGAAAATGTGTTTGGCGATAAAAACTTTATCCGAAAGGAAAGAGCTGTCGCTCTCTCTCTCGCTCGCTCTCTCTCTATGTTTCTGCAGGAGGAGGAGTAGCACTAATAAATTCACCTTTTACCGCAAAATATTGCCCAACATTTGCAAAAGACAAACAGCTCAAAAAGCCAGAGAGAAACGAGAGAAACGCCAGCCCATAAATCTCCAGCGAGTGGAATCCATGGCCTGGCTGGCTGCCTGTCTGCCTGTCTGCCTGTCTACCTGGGTGTTGATTTTTGTCAACCTAATACAAAAAGCAAACAAAATTTGTGTTGGCATTTGGTTAGATTTGCCAGAAGCGGAGTGGCCGGAGGCTGGAGCATAAAATGGGGCGGATGGATGGAAATGGAGTCTGACTCGGAGAGTTGGCCAGAGTGGGGGAGCGAGGAGCTCTTGGGCTTAGGGTTCAAGTGCGGCAGCAAGTGGAAAAGCATAAAAGTGGACACTGGGGATTAGACGTTGATGAAGGAGCACGGAAATCGAATATTCGACGAGTTGTAGTTGCTGGCTTCACGGGTCGTAGGAAATATTGAGACTATTATCAGGTGGAATGCCACTTTTGACCTCACCCAACCGCACTGGACTTGCGGCCTTCCCCCTGAGGCTTCCTTATTAGTTTAACTTATTTTAATCATCACCAACATTCCAGGACCAGCTTCTCGTTGCCGAAGCTCGTGCACTTGTTTGGAATCTGTCTCTATAATCGCCGCTGTTGAACCTCTTTTACTTACCATTTTCCACTTTCGTTCCACTTTCGTGCCAGATGCTGCGAGATGCTGCAATGGAAGAAGCAATGCAAATGGAAAATATTAGAACAGAGTCACAATTTAATTAGCATGCGTATACTTTTTCAACAAACTGTGTAACCAAACAAACACACAGCAAACGAGAAGGGACGTGTGAGACGCTTCTTACGCGTCACAACTTTTATACCCGGCACTCAGTACTACATCTGCAACTTAGCGGTGTTTTGTCAAATTTTACATTTTTTCTTCATCTTCCATCTACATCAACAACACTACTCACGCCAACACGCTCCTTTAGCTCGCCACCCTCCCCTATAGACACACACTGCAGACTCACGGCAGAGGCAGAGCCAGCGGCAGAGGCAGAGACAGCGGCAGAGCCAGCGGCAGAGGCAGAGCCAGCGGCAGACGGCCAGTGTTTTGCTATAAGCTGCGGGACAGGGTGGGTTTGGCCACTGAAAATTAATTTCTTCATTGTGGCTATAATAATGATCCAATCGGATCCCATTTTGGTGATCTGATAGATATGGTCATTCCCTACGGAATGGCGTTTTTAGTTTTCTGTTATCTTCAAAATTGTAGATTTGGGAGGTTTTCGCCCTTTTGCGGGGGCGGAAGGGGGCGGGGCTCATTTTTGAAATACACTGGTTTCAGTGTGAGCATACAGCAGTCTGGTGCCAAAATTTGGTGGCTCTAGCTCTTATAGTCTCTGAGAACTAGCCGACAAACAAGACGGACAGACGGACGGACGGACAGACGGACAGACGGACAGACGGACAGACGGACAGACAGACAGACAGACATAGACTCGGCTATTGATGCTGATCAAGAATATATATACTTTATGGGGTCGGAAACGTTTCCTTCTGTGCGTTACATACAACCGTTATCCGCACAAATACAATATACCCTATTTACTCTTCGAGTACCGGGTATAAAAAAGCAAAAAAAAACATACGAAAATATACTCTCAGAAATAGAAAATGTTTTGCTTTCTCTTCAGCTCTTCCAGCAAGAAAAAGAATGATGGAAATGTTTTAGGGCATTGTATGTCAGATGTGACTTACGAATGTCAGACAAAATGAAATTTTACCTCTCTGGGTGGAAGCCACACCCCCTGCCCCTTCCCATCCCCATCTCCATTCATGCACCCCGCCCCGTCCATCTGCTGTTTGTAACATTTTGCTTTAGCATTTTCATCATTTCAAAGTCAAATGTTGGATAAATAAAACAGTTTTCCCCCGTAGTTTTTCTTGTATTTTTGTGTCTGTTCAAAGCTTTTTCTCGGAATTCATAATTGAATGTTTTTTTTGCCCCATCCTTCTGCTGGAACGACGTTCGTCGTCGTTCGGTACAACTTTCTGTGTGTTTTTCTGGGAGGATGATATGGGATTTGCAATTGAATTAAATTCTGATGCCATTTGTCTATGGTTTTCCATCGTTCGGTTCGTTCGCCTTTCGCTTCGCCTCTCTCGATGGTATTTTCGTCAGATCCTCTGGTTCTCTGATTGAAATTCTTGTGATTGTGTATTGGTGGTGGAGAGCCAGGCTGTGATTGCTTGGGTTAATTGTTCCATTTCGAGGTCCCTGATTGATCTGTGCCTTGATTGTTACAAATACGAAATTGAATGAAGGAATGGCCTGATGCTTCAAGTGGAACTTCATCCACGGTTCCACTCGTAGGGCATAAATTCCTTCCAAAACAGACTTTTGTATAGCTTTTAGTTGGTTTTTCATGCCATACTTTTCTTTTCCGCCTTAGCAATAGTTCCACATAAGCCGGCTGCAATTTTGTGCCATCAATCAGAAGCCGCAACATATTTGTGCACTGTCCTCTTTGGCATTGAAGATATCCCCCCCACGTAATGCTCTCACATTTTTTCAAACTGCAGCCGGGGGAAACAATACTTTAAGCAGATTTCCCACCCACCCAACAGAGAGAGGGAGAAAGAAGCAAACCCGAAAATGAATTGAAACCTTAAGAGCCGAGTTGCCCGAGTAATGGTCCAGTGTGCGGTCGCCTGTCTATGGCTTTCCACTGCTTTTCCCTGCTTTTCCAAGTATTTTTTCCGACTGCAAAGCCCCACAAATGTCATTGCAAAAATGTTCTAATTGAGAGCCGAGAATGGGGTGTGGTGGGTTATGGTGTTTGAAACATAAGAAACGAACCCAAAAACCAAATACACAAAATCAGTAAAAGTAAAAACGCTGAAAGGGGATGACGCTGACGCTGATGCTGATGCTGATGACGATGTGCGGGAGTGGTGGCAATACAAATAAAATAGCATTTTAAACCACAAGAAAACGTGCGTTATTCATTTTTGAATTTATAACACAATTGGGAGGAATGTGAATGCGAATGAATGTCAAAAGAGGAAGTCGAATTGGTGGCTTCAGCTGAAGACCAGAGGAGTGGCAAAACTGGATGTGGATGTGGATGTGGATATGGATGTGGATATCCAACCGCCCCCGCTCCAGAAAAGGAGTGAAAATGCGCAGTGAAAATAAATTCTTCTTGTCTGCTACTGTTGCTTTTGATACACTCTAAAGATCGGGCATTGCCCATTTTTGGGCAGAGGTTGCAGGGGACTGTCTAGAGCTGAAGTTTCGCGTTCAAAAATGAATTTATTCCATATTCGCCCATCGGTTTGGTGTAATTTGTTGCCACTTGAAGTGGCTCAAGGAAGTCTCTAAGACATAATTTTCACCTCTTGAAAGGGTATTCCGAAACACTGGAATTTGTTTCGGTTTCTGTTCCTGTTCCTGTTCCCGTTGGGTTCGTTTTATTTGATTTTTGGGTTGTTGTTGCCGTGTGCAACACATAAAAATAGAAATAAATAAGGATGTGCTTGAGGTTGTAGCAGGGAAGGAAGGAAGCAAGGATGCCGAGCAGCAGGAACAGGAGACGGCACAGGGCTGGCAAAGTCAAAGGAAATCGTGTCGTGGCAAATGTGACACACACCTCCTCCAACCAACCATCCACACACGCGACTTGCAAATGACTCGAGTTCTCGCGGCAAAATTGACAAAAAAACAGAAAAAGAAAAATGTAGAAAAGGAAACCGAACGAGGAGTCACACAGAAAGTGGCAACAGAATGTAACCTGTGCGAAATAACAATAATGATCATCATCATGAGCATTGTCCTTCCACGCCTCCTCCCCACACTCATGCGGAGCATGGGGGGAATGCCACCAGCTTCTGAATTTCTTCACATGGATTGCCGGCTGACATTTTTAAGGCGAGCTTCAAGTTCGTTCCGCTGGATTCCCATTGGGGCAGCCCCTTTGGGGAATGTGCTGATATTTCTACACGAATTGATTTTTTTCTGTCGCTAACAAGTTCATGGTTGATGGAGGTGTTCACTCCTGGCTCTTTAAGGCGAATATTTGTGCAGTTTTGTGTGGAAAATAAAAGGATTTAAAACGTAAAATGTTCTGTAGATCTGTCAGGGTTTTAGTCTGTGGAAAGGGATCCATCAATTTCGCGATTCATGCAAAAACTTCACAGAAAACTTGAGCAAACAACAAACTGAATTGGTCTTTTTTCTCCGCTAACAAATCGATTTACTTTCTAAGGAACCTTCTGTAAAGAGTGTTCTTTTGCTAATCAATAGCCCATTGTTAGTCAATGATCCGAATGCAGAGTTAATCGTCAAAGAAACCGAAGACCCACTGCCTCACACGAATTTCTTATGATTGAGGGGGTACGGACTCGAGTGACGTCCACGGGAAGACCCGCAGCTGGGGCTTCCACCAGAGCCGCGTTGCAACCCCTTTTTGTTTTTTGTTATTTTTGTCCTACTGCCATGAGTCATGGAGGCACGGACTTGTGTTTGCATACAGATAAACCCATACCACACACACTCGAGCAGATATGGGGGCAATTTTTTCATCCGACTGCGATTACAATGTACGAACGTACATGCATGTGAGGCATGCCTCAGTAGGCAGCAGCGTCTTTCCAGTACAATCAACCGAAGAGGGAGACAGAGGCAGAGCGGCGACCTTGTAGGAAAAAATTATTGAATGCTCTCTGCAATATGTGTGGCATGATGGAGTGTGCAAATATGTGTGAAATTTATTTGCCACACAACTCGTCCCAGGGGAGTTGTGGCGGAAGAGGGAGTGGGAGTGGGAGTGCTACCCGTATCCGTATCGAGTGTGTGTGTGTGTGTGTGTGTGTGTGAGCAACCCTTTTGCTCGTGTATTACTTTGTGCTTCAGGGGTTGCTGCTCTCACAGCACCCATTCCATGTCCACCTTTTCGGTTGTTTAAAAATCACTTGATTGCACAAATGCTCATTGAGCTAATTTAAAACGAGAAGGGACGTGTGAGACGCTTCTTACGCGTCACAACTTTTATACCCGGCACTCAGTACTACATCTGCCCTTTAGCGGTTATTTGTCAAATTTTACATTTTTTCTTCATCTGTCATCTACATCAACAACACTACTCACGCCAACACGCTCCTTTAGCTCGCCACCCTCCCCTAGAAACACACACTGCAGAGTCAGGGCAGAGTCAGCGGCAGAGGCAGCGGCAGAGGCAGCGGCAGAGGCAGTGACGTGTCAGGGGCCAGGCCATAAACAGCGCGAAGCAGAGTGTGAATGCTGCGGGACGGGGTGGGTTTGGCTACTGCAAATTAATTTCTTCATTGTGGCTATAATAATGACCCAATCGTATCCCAATTTGGTGATCTGATAGATATGGTCACTCCCTACGGAATGGCGTTTTTAGTTTTCTGTTATCTTCAAAATTGTAGATTTGGGAGGTTTTCGCCCTTTTGCGGGGGCGGATGGAGGCGGGGCTCATTTTTGAAATACACTGGTTTCAGTGTGAGCATACAGCAGTCTGGTGCCAAAATTTGGTGGCTCTAGCTCTTATAGTCTCTGAGAACTAGCCGACAAACAAGACGGACGGACGGACAGACGGACAGACGGACAGACGGACAGACGGACAGACGGACAGACAGACAGACAGACAGAGACTCGGCTATTGATGCTGATCAAGAATATATATACTTTATGGGGTCGGAAACGTTTCCTTCTGTGCGTTACATACAACCGTTATCCGCACAAATACAATATACCCTATTTACTCTTCGAGTACCGGGTATAAAAAGAGTTAAGTAATGGAGAGGAGAGGAGAGGAGCGGAGCGGAGAAAGGAGAAAGAACACGAAGAAGGGCAACTTGAGCTCACGGCTACATTTGATGGGATTCCGATTTCCATATGGAACACAAGAAAGGGAAGCCCCGTCTGACATTACCCCTAACCCATAGCCCCTTCTCTTTGAAGGAGAACTTCTTAACTAACTTAACTAAATGATTAGCTGCTCCCACTCCTTCTGGTGCTCGGCTGCAGGGTTAATGCTCATCAATGTGGAAAAATGTGTTATGTCCTTAAAAACAAAAGGGCAAACGACGCACAGTGGGCCATTCAGCCATTTCCGCTTGCTAAATTAATAGCTTCTAAGCGAATCAAGACATCTTCTGGAAATAAACTGCACTTCAAAGACAAACTATACAACATTTACTATGCACACAGAAGTGGCGCTACAATCTCTAAAAGCTTTGCAATAAATTGTCAAAGTCCATAAATTGTCACGATCTTTGGGTATTTCTAAATGTTTGTGTAAAATCCCTTTTTGCCCTTCGGAGCTGTTTAGTTTTTATATCCATTTGTAGTGTTTTTGTATGTCATTTTATCCTGCAACACAATTTTTTCCGATTTCCTTGTACGTTTTTTAAGCTCTGGAAAATGTTCTCGAGACGCGCTTGAGACTTTTGCCACCTCTTTTCGGCTGAGGCTCCACTGTGCGACGTCTCGGAGTTGGGGTGCTTGATGGTTGATCAAATTACCAGACCCCGAATACGGTTCTACCACTTTGATGCACTTGAGCCGAGCCCCGTCTGTCCCCCTGTCCCACTGTCCGTCCGTCCTGTCGTGTCAGAAGAGTAGTCAAAGAAGCAGTCAACTCCAGGAGAAGGAAGTGTCCATTAGAAGGAGGAGACCAGACCAGGCCAGGCCAGACCTGGAGCAAGCACAAAAGTCCAGGAAAGTCCATGGGCAACTACAAGTATTGTCCCTTCCTTGGGGGGGTGTGAGGACTAGTGGACTCTAGATGGGACTCCTTTTGTTGTGTCGCCTTTTTGCTGGGGGGTCACTTTAATTAATTACATGAAATGAGTTCTTTTCTTCTTGCGGTGCGGTGTGGGTGCTGTTGGAAGGTTAAAGGGCTGTCAGCCATAGGCCAAATTACACGGTCAGAAATGCTCGAACACAAAGGGCAAAAACCATTGAAAGAGGAGAAGAGAGTGGGACAGGTACGGAATGGTAAGATAATCCAATACTTGACAACTTTTGAGAGTTTTGCTTGCATTTATTTTGGAGATTTTCAATATATTCAGCCATTAAAAGCGTACAGGACAGAGACATCACAGCTGCTTCAGTGCTGAGTTTACCCAACAGATTCTGACAGATATTCAATGTAGACTTTCCCATCTGCAGGACCCACCGATAGGCGTGTGTGTGTGTGTGTGTGTGTGTGTGTCTGTGTGTGTGTGGCTGAAGTCCAGAGCTACGAGCTTGTTCCCTTTCTCAGGGCTGTCCAAAACAAATCCATTTAGAAGACGACCGACAGACCATCTTCTGGACTGATTCGCACTTGAAATGAGTTTTCTCTGTGGAAAACTTTTTTCGGAGAAAAGTTCCGAGCTATTTCGCACTTCTTCGCGCCCTTTGAACTGTCTGCAACTGTCTCTCTCTCTCGCTCTCTCTCTCTCTCTCTCTCTCGCTCTTTGTGTCATGCTTGGAAGTTCCATTACCAATTCCATTTAGCCAATGAACACAGCAACAAGAAGAACTACAAAAAGTCAACAGAAAAAAAAGAAAAGATGGAAACACAAATTTTCTCTCGCTCTCTCTCTCTCTCTTCACGTTCTCTCTGCTGGGTCTTATTTTTTGGGGCATGTTTGGCAATTAAATCATTTTGACCATAAATCGAATTTCGCAACAGTGTCCGTGTCCGTGTCCGTTTCCGTGTGTCCGCCAATGTGTCCGCCCGTGTGTCCTCCCCTCTCCACGGTGTTAATCCAATTAACTTGGCCTGCATCAAACACATTCCTCTCCAGGAGCAAAACGAAGGCAAATGGAAGAAAGCGGAAGACGAGAGAATGTTGAGGAAGTGGCAGGGGCAGTGGCAGCGGCAGTGGGGCTTCCCTCTTCGAGTGGTGGTGGGGGAAGAGGGAGATGAATAAAGAAATGAAAACAGTTTCAAAGAAAACTCAACGCAAACTTCAAGTTTTATAGTCCCCCCCACTGTTGTTGCTGTTGCTGCTGCTGCTGTTTTCTTGGTCTCCTCCTGGACTCCGTCACTCCTTCAGCATATATCCTTTTGCTCCAGCACACATACGGACAAACACATGTACATATATTTACCTTATATCCCCACTCGCACTCCCCGTTTGCGCGCTGTCCCATATCATCTCTTCTTGGCTACAAATTTCATGCGAAACTTCTCGACTCTCTGGAAACTTTTCACAGGCATTTCATTGGAATAACTTCCACCGCCTCGCCCCGCTCCCATATTAAACTTCCCAAAGAATCTCCGCCCCTCCCCCACCGCCCACCGCACCGCATAAGGTGGAGCAATGCTTGTCCTGACAAATGTTTTCATTGATTTTTACGAGCAGCGAACGTATAAAAATAAATTTCTCCCGTTTGTTCTTTGTTTTATTCTTCATTTTTGTTTCTGATTTTTATGTTTGGCGCCCAAAAAAAACCAACTCAAAGCCCCCGCCCGCCCCAAATTTAGAAAGAGAAAGCAGCATACAAAATCAGGCCCCACATGTACAGAAAGTTTTCGTTTTTTCTATGCAACAAAAATCTCAATTTCTGTTTATTTTGTTCCCGCTTGTTTTGCGTGTTTCGTTGTGTTATTGCTCTTCCGCCACTATTTCAAATATTCAGCAAAGGCGGGGCGCAGCGGGAGTGGGGTGTCAGTTTTATGATGCCATGCCCCACGCTGGGCTGGGCTGGGCTGGGCTGGGCGGGGTGTGCGGAGGGGAGGCGCCAACGTTAACGATCCTCCCACCCAACCAAACCAACAGCCAACAACCACCTCCACTGCTGAGGTCTGTCCATATGATATGCGTGTCCTGGTTCATGTGTCGTAAACGCATCATAAACACAGCTGCCACTCCACACACACACACGCACACACACACACACACGCATACATTGAAGCGGACATGGCATGGGGCATGGGTTGCCGGGCATCATCATCATCAAAATTATACTTCATATTTACTCCCTTTTTTTCGTGGAGTGGCAAAGACTTTAAAAGACTTTGGCAGAATATTCATGGTGGCCTGAATGCCAGCACTCCACCTGATCTCTTTGATCAACAGGTGGGGCCATGCTCGGAATCCCCTTGAGTGAATAGCCGTGGAAGGTTTGCAGGTGAAGCAAAAAGGGAAGCTAGAAGAAAAGATTGAATGTTCCGAAGAAGTGATATTCAAGGATGTTCAATCTGTGGTTAAAATGAAAGCTGCACCAACTTTTCCTTCGTCTGTCCATTTCCGACTTTTCGCTGCTTCGCTTATAATTCAATAAAATATTCCACTTGCCTTTCATCGATGGAATACTTCAAACTCTAAGCGGGGAAATCTTTCGCTTTCCTTTATTTTGTGAGAACTTAAGCCTCATGCCATATATCATTCCCCTGGATTATCAATTCTTCATTGCCATAAAACTTTCAATCATCATAAAAATAAAGCAAACGATTTAAATTGTTTCGATTGCCGGATTACCCGAGAATGGGGAAATGGAAATTATTATCAGCCGAAACATGAACAACAAAATATGAATTATCTACCACAAAATGATTCTTTCTTTTCACTGGAAAGATGCATCCAAGATGTTGCTGCTGCTGCTGCTGCTGCTGCTGTCTGTGGCAAAGGTTTGATTAGTCTGTTGGCTGTCCCCCACCCAGACCCTCATGATTTTTCCCCTCACACATTGTATTTGTGTGTGTTTAATATATTTTTCTTTCTGTGAATTTTACGAGCCATAAAATGCATTGCAACAACATCTTGGTCGCGTCCCAGAAAACAAGAAATAAGAAACGGGGCGGGAACGCGGCATTAACGTATTATAGTATTATTAATATCCCTATCCCTCTCTCTCTATCTCTCTATCTCTCCATCTCTCCCTCTCTCTCTCTGTGCATTTTGAAACCCTTGACTTATGCCGGGCATGAGAGATGGTGGGTTGAGGGTTCATTCTTGGGGCGCAACTCGAGAGTCGAGCCCAATAAAATGTAATTAATTTGCCAAAAACTTTTCCCTTCACAAAAGCCAAAAGCCAATAAACCAAAAGTCGAAGACGGAGACGGAGACGGAGATGCTGCAGCAGCACGACGATGTCGATGTGGAGGCCAGGCCAGGATTTGCATGAGCCAAAAAATGCGGGTAAGAAAAGCAGGCCAAGCCAGAAGCAGGGCAAACAAAAAGCTGCAGCAGCAGCATCGGCATCGGCGAGAAGAGAGCCAAGAGAAAGGCCAACAGCTGCTCGACATAAAACTTATAAAAGCTGGCAAAACTCCTCCAAGCCCCAGAGAAGACACAAGGACAGCAGCAGGACAGAGTGTAGCTGCAGCTGGAGCTGGGGATGGGGATGGGGCTGGGGCTGGGGAAAAGCTCTGGCATTGCTGTATTAAAAAGTTAATAAAAGTGGAGCATGCCACAAGTCGTGCCGCAATTTGCGGCAGCTGCAGCTGCTCCTGCTCCGGCTCCGGCTCCTGCTGTTGCGTTCCAACTCAGAAAGGATATGGATATGAATATAAGTAATCCTAGTGCCACACACAGAGTTCCAGAAGAGAGCATAAGCAGCAGCAGGAGCAGCAGCAGCAGCAGCAGGAGCAGCAGCAGTAGGAGGAGAAGTAGGAGGCGGAGTAGTGTCCTTGCGGGAAGAGGACTAAAACTTGTTGCTCTTCAGGTGGCATAAGCTGCGACTTTTGCACTTGCACTTGCCGCATTTGCCGTGGCTGGCTGGCTGGCTGGCTGCCTTCCTGCCACCAAGAGCTGCAAACAATTAAAATCCTCAAATGACGGAGGCACTCGACTGCCTGCCTGCCTGCCTGCCTGCCATGTGTGTGCTGTCCCAGAAGGATGTTCTCCTTTGCACATGCAACAACATTAACCAATAATTTCTGTGTTTTTGGCATGGAAATTAATTCATTTAGCAATGGAAGTTCTGGAAGTTCTATTTAAGCGATTCAAAGCAAACCAATCCCTGGGTATAATCGATTAGAGTCGAAAGAGTTTCCTCTTTTCGGAACACTGACAATTTCTGCTGCCTCTGGCCGCAAGCCATAAATAAACTTCTGTCAAATTTTAAACCACAAGAAAATCTCTATTATAGGAAGTACACATATAAACGAGTTTATGTGTGTGTGTGTGTGTGTGTGTGTGTGTGCGTGTGTGGCATGCAGCACACTCGTGTGGATGTTGCAACTAAATGCAACTCTCTGCTGGCAAGTGGCGAGAGCTCACTTCCACTTGCGGTTTCAAGGGTTACTCAACGCATGAAAGAGGCTGAGGAGGAGGCAGGAGGCAGGAGGCAAGAAGAGCACCCAAGGACCCAAAGAGGAGAAGCCAAGCTCCAAAGACCCCAAGACCCCGTAGAGTCAGAGTTAAAGTCGGCAGCGGGGTGGGAAGCGGGTGGAAGATGCTTGCACTGCCTCCACTGCCTTTCTGTGTGCGCTTTAAGTAATGCGGCCAATTGAAAATGTCGAACAAGTGCCACACACACACACACACACACACACACACACACACACACATACAGCAGCAGGCAATAGCCAACAGAAAGCGGCAAGCAGCGGCTGCAACTTGGAGCTAATTAAGAACGCATTAAAACGATTTGTGTGCAACGTAACACAGGCAGCAAGTCAAAGAAATGGTAGGGCAGGGTGGGGCAGGGAATGTAAAGGGAGCTCGCCTCAATGTGGCACAGATTAAGCGGCATAAGCAGACTCTCCCTCTCCCCCTCTCCCCCTCTCTCTCTCTGTCAATGGGCGAGGCGGGATTATGCCAGAGAGCGAGAGAAGGCCATCGTCAAAGACAATTAACAAAACATTGAATGCTGTTGCGTAAACCCCCCGAATGCCAGCACCCCACAACCCCACAACCCACGTGAAAAGCGCATAGAAGAGCGAACCCTAAGCTGATTAGCAGCTGAAACTCCCTTTGAACACATTCCACATGAAGCGAAAGACAAACTTTAAGCCACAAATGGCATAACCCCAAAAATATTGCATTGAACCCACACCGCAGAATGGCCAAAATGGCTACAATGCGATGGGAAAAGTGCAATTAACAGGCAAAGGAAGTGGTGGAGCCAAGAAAATTATGCAATTGATTGGAATGCGGCCTGAAATTTCACACTCATAGATGGGCTATTGAAATGCAAAGGCAAAGAGAACATTCAACAGCGAATCAATGTCATTCGAGGGTGCAGCAGCAGCAGCAGCAGCAGCAACGGCAGTGCTGGAGCCTCAATTACAGTTTCAAAATGGAAATAAACTGACAGTCTGGCATATTGGCTCGTGCTGCCGTGTCGTCCTTGAGGCAGAGGCTCCTCAATGGAGGCACAGGCAGTCTCTGCTGCAGAGGCAAACGGGCAAACAATGCGAAACTTTGTGCCAAGCCATTAGAAATGTCCAACAACAAGTGGCCATCGCACACACACAGAAAGGAGGAGAAGGAGAAGGAGAAAAACTACTTGGAAAAGCAGCAGCGTAGGAAAAACTTCAAAGCAACTTTCCGTGCGAGTGTGTGCACAAATATTTTCAATTACAAATTGTATTTTTCCGTTTAGATAAGCAAAATTTATGGCAGGACTTTCTCTGCTCCCTTCGGGATGTCCCACGTTGCCGCTGCGCCAACAAACACTTTTTCGCTTGGTCGGCGTCGCAGTTGTAAACAACGAGCAAATACAGCGAAGAAAATCACCGTAGAGCCACCCGTAGCCACCGGAGGGGAGGGGGGGAAAATGGAAAAACCAAAGAGTACCCAGAAGCAAGTAGCAGACGGCAGGCAGGCCAAAGACCAAGAGACGCCAACAAAAAAAAATCAAGCGAAAAGAGAGAAGCAGCAACGATGGACACGGCCGCCACGCCACCCAAGGAAACTGCAGGAGAAACTTAAACAAAAAAAAAGAGAGGGAAAAGGGAGAAGGAAAAAGGAAAAAGGGCAAAAGAAACAGCGCGCTCCCGCACACAGCGACACACAAGAAGCCGCCAAGGGAAATGGCGTACAGATTTATAGAGTATTTTCATTTTACGTGCTTCTCGGTGGCGCCGCCAAATGTCACGTACGCAGACATCAGGCGGCGGCCAGGAAGGATGCTGCATTGCATGGGTGTGGAATGGCATGGAATGGCATTGCTCCTTCTTCTCATATGTGGCTGTCACATGAATGCAATTGCCAACTTAATACCGAAGGCAAATGCAACAAACTGGCCAGCCAGACAGCCAGACAGCCAGAAACAGAAGCCTCCTTCCCTTATTCCTTGCTCCTTGGACTGTCCTTCGGCAAGGATTGTCATCTCTCTGCACTCCCATTTCAATAAAATTAGATTGCGACTCTGTTTGTGAAGAGTGCGGCCATAATGTGCGGCCAAAGGTGTGCGTCTGTGAGTGGAAGAGTAGAAGCTGGGAGCAGGAGTTGGCTTTCATGGGTATGATCGATATTTAAGTTATTTCTCACATTTACATTTTCGCCCATGCACGTTCCACAGGGATGCAGGAAATAACAAGAGAGAGCTAGAGAGAAAGAAATCGCAATGGATAAAAGCAAAATGAGTGAAGGAATTGCAAATGATGTCTCGAATGCCACTGTTGCATTTGGTGGAACATCTGAATGATGTTCCCATAGGTGAAAGGTCACATTTGAACCAACAGCAAATCCTTTAACTCTTCGACTTTTCAACTCACGCAACTCCTAAACAGAGCTGGTCACACCGATAATCTCACACTTACTAGGTGAATTCTCTGCGGTGTGTATTGACAACTCCTTCTAGAACCATTTACATGTAATTTGCAATTATTTGCCAACTTCTAACACATCCCTGGCAAAGCTGGCAGCTCCTCTGTCACGGTGTGGCTTAGCATCCTTCCATTCTGCATCTGTGGCATCAATTTCTTGGCAATATTTAACGAGAAATGTAATCTCTCTCCACTGCCACACAGACACCCACACATGCACACATCCCCATCCCCTCCTCCCTCCTCCCACCAACCATAAATAGTAAAAGAGTCTTGAGGCTTAAGCACAAGAATCAGGCGCTAATAGTCGCCGTGTCTGGGGTGGCGGCGGCGGCGGCGACGGCGGCATCCAAACGTTTGGTGTGGATCGTGTGAAGCCATCAAAAATAGAATTGACACGTTCTGTATTGCTCTGGCTGACTGCCTGCCGCATGCCTGCCACAGTGCTGTGTGCCAGATGCACGCAATGCGACAACAACAAGAGCATGCCCCATGCCCCCGGAATGCCTGCCTGGCTGCCTGCCTGCCTGACTTCGTTTCTTTTCTCTGGTGGAGTGGTGGAATGGTGACCCCAACGTCGACGTCGTCTTATCATAATGATGACGTTTACATTTCAATTAACGGAGAACAACATAATTGCAGCAGTCAAATTATATAATTATACGCAAACAACGAGAGAGGCACAAGACGGAGCAACACGAAACAGAAACAGAAACAGAAACAGACACACAAACGAGGCAGTTCGGATCCCAGGGAAATGAAATGCATTTTCTCTTATGGGGCGGGCAGCTGCAGATGTCATGCCGCACGCTGCAACGCAGGTGTTGCCCCATGTGTCAAAAAATAATCATTTTGAAATCACTTCAGACAGAGGGAAAATCAGTTAAAGATGAAAAATGCGTTCGCCAAGAGCGGAGGGGGCGAGAGCGAGGGCCTTGTCAAGTGTTCCTGGTGGTGGTGGCATGCCCCGTGTCCGTGTCCGTGTCTCCTGCTGCCCTGCCCGTCGCTGTCTTATAATTTCATTTCAACATTCAATGCAATGAAATGACGGACTTCAAGCGGCTTCAAGCTGCCAGTCAGTCAGTCAGCCAGTCAGACGGGGCCCACAGCTGCATTTTGAGATCAGCAGTCACACTGAGAGAATCCACCAACTGCAACGCAAAGAGGTGCACAAAATTATGTTGGTAGTATTTTATTTATATTTCTCTACCTTGATGCATTCAGCTTCTTGTTTTGCTCTCAGTGCAGCCACACGCACCATTTGAATGTGCGATCGAAAGTCCAGCGATCGACCAACATTTGGCGGCGGTTTGTGGCGGCTATGAAAACGGAGATTTTTAGTCGTGAAGAAACCGAATCCGACACGAGTTCCCACAATGTAAAATGCCTGAGAGAACTTAACACCGACAGGGGAACAGGGAGAGGAAAACAACAAAAAATTGAATTGTTTTCTATCGTGACACATGAGATGGGGACTGCGGCGACTGGGGCCTGAGGCGGCTCTCAATGGGCGCATAATTTTTCATGGCACACATTCCCCGAGAGCATACACATATAATAATAATAATAATCTCTGCTCTGTTTGGTAATTTATTAACAATTTCTGCCCCTCCGGTGTCGGTGTCTGTGTCGCATCTCTCTCTCTCTCTCGCTCTCCCGCTCTCGCTCCGTCTCCCTGCTCCCGATGGGTTGGCGGTTTCGCTTTCAGCGTTTTATTTCAATGCGATTGAAAGCACTCTTGTGTGGCACCTGCCATGGGCGGACCGCATCGGGAAAAGCAAAAGCAAAGAAAAGCAGTGGAAAGGGGAGAGAGAGAGAGAGAGAGAGAGAGTGAGAGTGTGAGGGGGGAAATGCCATTTGCCAGGCTGCCACACGCTTCCACTCTCTGGGATTTTGATGATGCAGCAGCAGCGCATTAAACAAATAACGCCCTGGCGATATTTCATTAAAAAACTTAACGGCTCTGACAGCACAACGTGAGTGAAGTGGAGTGCAGCTCCATTGGCTAATGCCCCTTTGGCGTGGCGATTTGATGGAGCAACACAAGATGCATTTTAGCCAGAGACAGACAAAGATACGGAGAGTGGCGAGTGGCGAGCAAATGGGAAGTGGCAGTGTCAGAGTGGCGTAAACACAGGATGGCTAAAGTGGCAACACTAATGTGATCCTAAATACAAGGCGATATCCAATCGCAATTGCCAATCAACCATTCCCAGGAACACTAAAAGGCTAAAAGGATAACTAAATATTTCTAACAAAAACACTTTAAGGCAAAAAATGCTTAGAATTTCCATCCCACCTACCAGCATTTATTTACTGCTCAGCTTAACTATTAGTTTTCATTATGCTTGCTGATTAATTTGTGTTTCATTGCTATCTTAAAGTGTTTGCTAGTGATTAGGATGTTTAATTGGTTTATTTTTAAGTGTTTTTTAACCCCACAAGTGGCATTAAAAATATATTTTAGGGCATTTCTAACCTTAAACACGTGAAAGAACTTGTTTATGGTTCATGCTCACACTTGGTCTTTCTTTTCTAACCTTTTTTTATTCATATTGAGAAAAGTAAACCACAAAAATCTCCCGCACACTTTTGACAATTTTTTCATTGCCTCATTTTTCCTTGGTTTTCTTTTCTTGTGGGTGAGAGGGGGGATTGATTTATTGTTATTGTTCAATTAAACCAAACCCCACCTTAAACGCACTTTCAACCAACGCAAAATCCTTTCATTAATCCTTTAATTTCAATCAATTTGCATCTTAAGAAAATAAATCAAATTTCCAAGACTCGCAAAGGTTAATTTGCAATAATTCGTAGACTCATTTCTGGCTTTTCAATCGATTTATTCCTTTTATTTTTTATGGCTTTCCCTCACTTTCCAGGTTCATGATTGCCATGATTTTCCTTTGTGTTCTGTGTGTGTGTTTTCCCCCTCATAATATTATTCTGTTTAATTAGTTTGAAAAGCGGAAAAACAAGAAATGAGACAAATGAAAAATGTATGAAAATAATATTCATTCCCATCCCCACTCACCCCCATTTCCACACACACACACACACACACACACACACACACACACACACACAGTTGTGTATTTTCCCCCATTTTCCATTTGTTGAAATTGACAGTGAAATTATTATTGCTTTTTGTAGTTGTCGTTAAAACTGTCGTTGGGCTGTTTCGCTGCTTTTTTGCAGAGTTTGTCTATTGTGCGAGTAAATACCCCGCAAAGTAGAAATGTGATTGAGGATTGGCAAAGACCAAAATTCAATTAACTTGACCAGAAATTGTTGAATTTGATTGGCAAAGTACTGGTGTGAATCGTATACCTATGAGGATAGTTTTTCGTACTGAGTGGATTATTTATTAGCTTTAATTCTTAAAAAAAAACGTTCTATTTATAAGCTCACAGTTCCGAGCATAAAAATCTACAAACTTCCATGGGTACCAGTGCCATTCGCTTAGGGAAATGTTTTTCAAGCGTCTTCCAGGGTATCAAAAGTTTCAAGCACCAAATGCATGGCATTTCCATTATGTATGAATTATATTTGTGATATTCGTAGCTTTTGTCAATTTTGGTTTTGGGTTTTATTTATTTTTTTGTTGTTTGCTTGAAATGCGATTGTTATTATTGTATGAGTTGGAAATTTTCGGTGTCAATTTGTAGTTTGTTTTTGGTTTATTTTTTATGTGGCTCAGTGTGGGCGTTGGGGCGTTTTTTGGTCATAGAATTTACGGTAAATTAAATTAGCCTGATTGCTGTATGCATTTTTAATGACATCACTTCAATCCGGAGCCTCGTTTGCCGGCTCCTTCTGCTGCCGTCCCCCCATGTGGATCGGAGTGTTTCTGTGTTTCTGTGTGTCTCTGTGGTGTGTGTGTGGTTTCTGTGTGCTTGTGCAATGATAAATTAATAAAATAAATGTTTATTACTTTTATTTCATTCGTGGCCGCTTCCACCAAACCTCCACCCCCGAATTCACTGCCTTTTTCGGTGTGGAAACGTAATTAAAGTGCCTCAGAAATTTCAATAAAATTTGTTATGTTATAATTATAGGCCAATGAAGAAGACAGCGGTCTGCGGAAAGAGAAGGAGACACAGGACAGGCAGTGGCAAAAGCAGTACGTCCGAATGGACGACGCATAATAAAAATTATCGCCATATACTGCCACCCCCCGGCTGTACCTTCGGGCACTGCTTGTTTGCTTTCGGGCCATAATTTTTCTATTAGACAAATATGAGGGAGAGAGGGAGGCAGAGAGAGAGCCAGTAGAAGATGGGGGCTGTGTGGCATGTTTGTCATGTGAGAGTGTAATAAATTTTATTAAAAACATACACAAAACAAAACGCATAAACGCACAAACGCAAAGGAGACGACAGTGCAGACGGACAGTCTCCAGGCGGTCCAAGAGGGGTGAGGGAGGGAGTGGAGGAGAGTGGAGCAAGACGAGGGGAAGAGAAGGGCTAGGGCAAAACTTGGAGGTGAGGTGTGGGTCTTGCACACACTTTTTGGGTCATCATACGTGACCGGACGGCATCGGAATGCCGGGCAACGACGACGGGACGCGCCCTGGCTCCACGTCGCGCCACGCCACGGCACACCGTTACCCCCTAATCTTTTCTTCCCCTTTCCCCTTTCCACTCTCTCGTTTTTGCTTTTGCTACCCACCGAACAGAAAAAAACAACACGATGTCCAGCTGAGACAACACATAAAACCGAAAATAAATAACGTTGCGAAGAAAGAGGCGCAAAGAGAGAGTGCAACAAGCACAAGCACGGCAAAAGAGCGAGGGAGAGAGAAAGGCACGACACATCTCAAGGAAATTTCAATCAAAATATCAGGATTTACTCTCCGGCTTACTCTTCGTCCATCTGCGGCATGCAGAGCGATAGTTTCTTAAGAGAATGCAGAAACAAAGGCCTGGAAATTACACCAAATATTGGTGTTAGTTTGTAAGAATTTATTTCATCTATTGGCAGCGTATTAGTCGGTAGTTCCTTTGCTTGCTTGCCACGCTTCTGCAATCCTTCGCACCTTGTGCTGAGTGAAAAACTTAGAAAACGAATCAGAAAAGTTTTCACAAGTACAACCAACACCTTCCAAAGTGGAACACCGCACACAGCCCAAACAACCTCTGGCGTGTGGTGTGCGGCATGTGGCGGAGGTAAAAATGAAAGCAGAAAAAAACGTAGTTAAGTGTGGCCAAATTAATGGACATTGAATGAAGTTGACCGGCCTGTCATAAAGCCTTCCATAATTACTTTTCACACCAGGCGGCGACAGCGGGGGCAAAACGTGAACCCGAGCCGAACCGACTCAACGAATGACTAACGATGAGAAAGATGAAAAAAAAACCACGATGGCAGGGGGAGGGGAAACAAGCCCATATTTATACACGTAGTTCATGTAATCTGTCAAACAACAGTCGGCGGGGAACAGAACACAGAAAGCCGAACGATTATTACAAATAAAAAATCATAAATTTCAATAAATTTCTATAAATTCTAATTGAAAGAAAGAGTTATTGTCGTTGTTTTTGTTGTTGTCGTTGTCGTGTGTGCTGTTTGATGTCTGCTTATAGGCTTAGGGAGGAGGAGGAGACAGCACAGCACAGGCCAGGCCAGGCCAGCCCAGTACGAGCCCCGTGTGTCGCACGACATTCATTCCGTTTTATTTATGGCTCCAAATGGCAATAAAATCTAATAACTTTGACACAATTTAATTAATTTCGATTTTTCGAAATATACTAAGAAGAAAAAAACAAAAGGAATAAGGGAGAAAAGCCAAAACATAACACAACATAAAAATGTTTATATTCCAAAGGGCAGGGAGCAGAATATACATAAACATTTCTATTAGTTTTGGGCATTTCCTCGCTCTATTTTCCCACATGCAAAGGGAAATTGAATCAAAATTCAACGAGAGGGCAGAATCCCATGGAATAGATTCTGCAAATGGAAATTTCATCAGTATCCACGAATCCATTTCTCAGAATCGAACCAATTAGGGGGCTTTTGACAACAAATTATCAAATTTAAAACTAGTTTTAGTTTCCCTTGCAAACAAATTCCAGTTCGTTCCTTTAAACAATTTGTACCATGGGAATTTGGATGGAAAACGCCACAACAGAGAACCAGGGTTTGAGGATGCTTCTTTTGGTTCTTAAATTCTCTTCAACTTTATTCAAACAGAACATTTTTTAGTGTAATTAATTGTTGTGGCATATTTTTTGATCCGTTGCATCGATTGGTAATTTCCTATTAAAGAATACTCTTTTACGCGTACCTAATAAGATAATTGGATGTCGTAAAAATCGCATAAGAAGTAGTTTAGTTGATCTCCTGTATTATCTGATTCTGCCTCGTCCCTCCATTTAAAGTTTCAAATATTTAAAGCACACGCGCTAATACCCCAACGCTTTCTGTGTTGCGTTGCACAATCGAGTCCCTCATTCGAATAACCTTTGAAGTGTAAGCCAGCGAGAGAGATCCGCTTGCATCCTCCAATCCCTTCCACATGAAATCTCTCGCAATTGACAAGAGTTATTATAGTCTTTTATGTGGCAGTGTGTCCTGTCCGTCCGTCCGTCCGTCCGTCCGTCCGTCTGTTGGCCACCGTAAAAACCGCAATTGAAATGCAAAATATGGAGACCATGGAATCTCCCGCCTCCTCGCCCATAGACGAGCGGGGCGAGCGGAAAAAAACATGTGAATAAATATAAATATTTTGAGGGGGAAAAAGTCAAAATGCAATGATGGACAAAATGGAAAGCGGATGGAAATTAATTTTGAATGCAGTCTGGAATTGAAAGGTCTCCTCCTCCTCTTTAACCCCTCTCTAGCGTAAGCCGCACTCTTGTATCGTTTTTAAATTGTGACAACATAAAAGAATTGTTAAAGCCGAAAAACAGCAATAAAAAGGGACAGGGAGAGGAACGGGAACTGAAACTGGGACAGCCAAGTGTGTGTGTGTGTGTGGCAGTGGCAGGAGTCAGAGTCAAAGCAATTTGCAATGCACCAAAAGTCCAAAAACCAAAAACCAAAAGCCTCGCAGCAGCAGCACCAGACCCAGCAGATTTCCCCCGTGTGTGCGTGCGTTTATGTGTGGAAAATTTATTGATTTCCATATATTTATTTGTGTAAAATGCCATAAATTACAATTATTTAACAGGGCCGTAAAGTCAACGCCCGTCCACATCCACATCCACGTCCCCACCGTCCTGCCGTGGGTTATCTCTCTGCTGGTTTGGCGCCTCGTTGGGTCAGTAGTGCACAGCACAGCACAGCTCTTCCTCCCTCTCTCGCTTCCTCTCTCTGTTGCTGCTGCTGCTGTTGCTGTTGCTGCCTCTTGCATAATTTGTTAGCCAAATTGCAACTCAACAAGCCAGGTACGACGACGCGGAGAGTCCAGGATACCAGGACCCTGAGACCCTGGACAAACACAAACACAAACACACATAGAGAGGCAAGAGGCCTGCCTGTCTGCCAGCCTGCCTGCCTGCCAGCCTGCCAGCCTGCTGCCTCATTGCTGGGAAGGCTCATCAAATATGCAAAATTCTGCAAGTCCTTGCAACAATCACAATTAGGGAAGAGGCGCCACAATCGCTGGTAGCACAACACTGCTAATGAAAACGGTGACGGAGAAGCACTGGAGAAAATACTCGGGCAAATACTGTGACAGCAAGTGGCACGGCCTCGAAAATACTCGAAGGAAAAGCAAAAGTTATGGTGAAATGGGTCTAAAATATTTTCAGGAATGCACAAGCTGAGAAACGGCTATGAAACCGATAAAGGAATAATAAGAAATATATTCTGAAAGTGCTTAAAGTCATGGCTAAAAATCGAATTAATTGTTGAAGCATTTCTCCTCCTCAATTCTTTGTATACTTTCGCTTGGGGCAACATTTCCACAGCGAGTCACAGAGTCACAATTTTGCACTGGAAATCACGTAACTATCACAGAAATCCACACACCGAAATTCTCGTGTAGGACATCTCTAGTCATCGCTTGAGAGCCATAAACCGTTTGCTGCCGTTGCAGGCTGCTACTGCGAGGTCCCTGCCCGCCCTGATCAATCGCTTGGTCATTTGTTGGCTTTGCCTGTGAAGTATCTGTTGCTCAGTGTGTGTGTGTGTTGCAGCTGTATCTGTGTGTCTGTGTGTCTGTGCATCTGTGGAGACTATTATGTCCGAGGCTTATTAACTGCGGGTCTTCGAAAATGCAATGCAAATAAGCAAATTTATAATCAAAAGAACGATTCTCATATTTAAGATGGCAATTGGATGGAGAGACTCAGGGGGCCACAACTACAGAATATGGAAAGAAGGGGCGTGTGCGTGTGCGTGTGTGTGTGTGTTTGTGTGTGTGTGTGTGTGTGGCATGCACTTAATTTGGCAATTGTCTCTCTGCGCTTCATGCAGAAAGAGTGAACCAGGCTGGGCGGAGAGAGGTCATAGAAGGGAAGGAGCTGTTTCTCTCATCTATGAATTTGTCTCTCCCCTCTCCATCACTCTACTTGTGTGTGTGTGTGTGTATGCGCCTGTCTTTGCCATTAATATTAATTTCGTGTTTAATTTATTGTAATTTACGTGCATTTGATAAATCGTGTTATTATAATCAGTTGACTGGAAACGTGAACGTGAAGAAAGGACACACACACACAGGGAGAAGGAGACGCCTCGCCTCATAGAGGAGGAGGCCTCTGCAGGGAGTCCATCTGGCCGAGTGGTGGTGGGGCGTATGGGGAGAATGGAGTGGGCATCGAGCCTCATATCGAAATGCCAATGACAGCTGTCCGAACAGACATTTGGTTGCCTGCCTGCTGCCTGCCTGCCTGCCTTCTGGACTCACATAAGAGGTGGGTGGCAGCCACTTACCTTTCATTCAGCAGCAGAGTCGCGCAACATTTCCCTCTCTAATGGCTCCAACTTAAAACAAAAACTGCAATGAGAACGAGAGGGTGAACGCAATCAGTAAGGTGGAATAATTAAAGTATTCAGTGGGTTATGAATAGATGGGCGCCGCTTCGGAGAATTAATCCACAATTTGCTGTGCTGTGGGAAAACATGAGGGGGAAAGAGTGTGCCTTTGAAATACAGGGATGAGGTGGTCAAGGAATCGATTACATGATTATCAATCAATGCTTCGAAACGCTAATGACGCAATGAGTGAAGCGGTTACGAAACAGAATTTTAAAGCAAACAGAAATCAAAATTGAAGCATTTGTTATGCAAGCAATCGCTGTAAGCTCCTTTCGACCAAGCGAATCGGGAGGAATCCAGCCATGGAATGTCTAGAAAGCATTTCAAACATCCATCTTTAGCTGCCTTTTTCCGTATTCCCTCGATGGCAGCTTTGCAAATACCCCAAAAGAATCCTCAATGTACGTATAACCCATCCACTTATGTTCTTTATTCCATAAAAATTCAAGCAGAAATCACCAATTCCAATGGCCAGGCGCCAACTAATATTTGTGACAATCTCATAGAAGGGGTGTCCAAGGGGAGACCTTTCGGAGGGAAGGAGCAGGGACAAGCAGGACCAAACAGGGTCATGTCTGGGTTAATAAACATTTTCTCATGTGCGCAGAAATGCTTAAGGAAAAGTGCCGCATAAAACGAGGGAGACTCCTGCATTTTTATAACCAAATAATTATATTTATTCCGCAAGTGCTGGCAGAGACACACAGACAGAGAGAGAGAGAGAGGGGAGATGTGTTGGTGTCTTTGTATGCATTGGGTATTGCAGCACAAAGCGCATTCTAGTCGGAGTAATGCAAGAAGGAAAATCCCCCAAACACAATTCCAATCACCCGCTCCGCTCCCGCACTCAAAGTTCGCACTCAATCCTCCTGCTCGATCCCGATTCCCATTGATGTTCTCCCCCTCTCTCTCTCTCTCTCTCTTCCACTGTCGCTGAGCAGCAGCGCCCCTCCTTCTGTGCATGACGGCATCCACTGCACGCAACAACAAAAGGCAAAATGGTGTCTGGGGCGACAATGTGTTGCTGCATGCGTGTGTCCTGTATTGTCGTTGGCAATTATTTTTATTAGTTTACACAATTTTTATATGGAAAAGGCAAAAGAATGGAAGCGATGGGAGCAGAATGGGAGAGGCGAACCGAACCCTGGCCATGGATCGAATCGAAACGAAGCGAAAACAACAGTCCACAACGCACAGCAACAAAAAAAAAAAATAAAATGAACTTTTTTTTGCTTGTGTTCAACACAAGCCACATAAATATTTAGTATATTGTTGTATTTAATGAGATTTTTGAACTTTTCCATAAGCGCCTTAAGCGTTTTCCCGCACCCTCTCTCTTTGTGGGAGAAAACACTTTGCAGAAGCCACAAAATGTGAAAAAAAAATAGCCAACAGAACAAGAAACAACATTTCAGGAAGTTTCCCAGCGACAAGTGGGCTAAAGACTGAAGGAAAGTCAGGAAGTGGGAGCAAAAGCTTCCGCCAATGCAAGGAACATACAGGAAGGAAAAAGACTAATAAAAAACGTTTAATACTTAAGTATTACCAGTCCAAGAATCCCCTCTGCCCCGATATCATTATCTAAATCTATTGAAAGGTAACTAAGCTACCCTCCTGAACATATTTATCTCAGAAACATCAAAAGTTCACCATTTACCATCTAAATTCTGTGGCCATATCACACCTTATGCTATCCATCCTCTACCCGCTTTGTCTCTCTATCATAAAAATATCTCAATTATCTGGCATCTTCTGTTATCTATCGATCCTAATGACTTCTAATTGCATTATAAACACACAAATTCCATTCCTCTGAACGTGGAATCAACTGATTGTCATCGCATTTAAGAGCCCATTAGTTAGATGACTGATTAGATCTCTCGGATCGCTGATCCCCCGAATGTTGAATGCATTTGTCATTCGAAAAACGAATCAGAGCAGATCGAAAGACCAGTTTCGAGACCTTCTCTCGATGTGTGCATTTGTGTGTGTGTGGGAAAACCGGTGGCAAAGTCCAATAGCCCAAATCCCAATCCAAAGCCAAAGCCAAAGCCTCCAACGCATTCATTAGTTCTCATTAGAGACACACAAAAAAAAAAGCATTGGAAATATCAACTCCAAAAACGTATTCAAATGATAAACAAAACATTTTTCAAGACGCCATGGGGGGTATTACCGGTTCTCTAATGAACCTCCCGACTCCACTAATGGAATACAGAAAAAGAAAAGCATCGAATAAAACCGATTTTCCTGTGTGGGTGGCCGCTGGGGAAGGGAGCGAAAGAGAGAGGTTTTAACTGAAGGAAAGCATGAATGATCAACATCTCATGTCGAAACGGCAAAGGCAAATTTTGAATTGAAATTTGAGAAATGGATGCACAATTCTTTGATACAATTCCAGAGCTACTTTCTGGGGATAAAATAGTGAAAAACAATCGATATTTGGGACATGTTCGAAAGGCTTTTATTATGTTCAAGAAACTCCATTTAAAACTTAACATTTCCATTTGCTTCATTTGGTCTTAGAACAAACCCTTATGTAATTTTTCCAATACGAATACGCCCTTAAAATTAACTGCAGGCAAACAGACAAATAAGGACCAACAAAATGCATTGCTTTGTCGTTAAGCTTCACGTTTTATTAATAATGCAATTGAAAAGCCTAGAAAGACACAGGGAAAAGCAAAGGAAGAGAGGAAAAACTGCTAAAGGAAACTCCAATGACATAAGCGTTTAAATATGAGAGGGGACCCATAAAGACCGAAAGCGAAGCAGACACTAAACTGCAGGCCGTCCAAAGAGTGGGCCTGGAGGGGGTAGACGCGAGTATGTGGGGCACAAAAGCAAACATGTGACATATGCGGCAATTAATGCCGTTAATTATTTAAGTTAACACCCAAAAGCGACATGCACAAGTCAAATAAATAAACACGCAGCAGGGCACCAACCAAAAGCCCGAAAGCCCGAAAAAAAACCCTCATACGATATTCCTCCCCTCCATGCCCCTCAAAAAAACCCATAAAATGTGAGGGTCTCCCCTCGCGAGCCAAAGAAAAAAACGCCCCAACAATTAAGGACAATGCGTACTAATTTCAAACGAAAACTTCAGCGCAAAACAGGGGTACAGAAATGGGGAAAATAATTACAAAAAATATATTTTGAATCAAAATGAAGGAGAGAGACAGCGAAACGAATGTTGGTTACCCTTTCAAGCTAAAATATGGTTCACTATTTCGATGGGAACTTTGCGTTAAGTCGAAGAGATTTTGATATTGTCTGGAAGAACATTTTGGAAGTATCAAATGCAGCTGTGGAACAACAAACTGTCATCCATTGAATGTGCATAAATGATGTAATGATGTACATATACTTAGGCTACAGGCACTGGGAAGACTTTCAGCAGTTAGAAGACCTTCCAGCAATGTTCTTTTCCTGGACTTTGAGGACTTTTTGGGAGAGCCTCCCAGTTTCATGCATAACTTCATGACCTCCATGAGGGGTGTGCGGGGCTGCAGTGGGAGTAATAATGATTTTTATTTATAAACTGCCTCAAAGGGGGAGCCCAAGTCATGCGTGCCACAAGCGGCACAGGCAGCAGCAGGAGGGAGCAACAGCAGCAGCAGCAGCAGGAATATTGGGTAAGGACAGTTGGCACATAAATAATTTACACGCTCCCGCCGCCCACCCCTCTCCCAAACTCTCGTCCTGCTGACATAATTTTATATCCTACCCCGAATTAGGGAGCAGAGGTGAAGTGGGTTGTGTGTGCATGTGCCAGGGGGCTGTGCAGGGTGCGGGGTGGGGGGTGGGGTGATGCAAATGCATAAGCAAACAAAACACACACACACAGAAAAACACAGAACTTTAGCAATTTTGTGCAACTTTTGTTGGCTTCCACATAACAAATTTCCTTCCTTTGTTGTTGTTTTTTTTTTTGCAGGAAATTATGTTTTCTTTTTTTTTGGAAAAACAGGAAAAACCTTGGAAAAATAATGACAATGCTAGTACTGAAAGGAGTTTATTTTTGGTGTCCTAAAAATGGACTTTGATCAATATTTAACTTTTCTAATCGAACTTTGAGGAAATATTTTTGATTAGGGCTTCCACTTAAGAGGATGAATTCCATTTTCTACTTCGACATCGCATCTCAAAGATGCTCTGACTCTTAGCCTAAATCTATCCTGAATCTATCCCGATTAAAGAAAGAAATTCACTCTGCTTAATGGGTGGGTGAACCCCTACTCCCAAGTAACACAACGTTCCTCTTCGTTTTTTTTTCTTTTCTGAAAACGTTTGGCACTTAACGGGCGCATAAAACGCCAATAAGGGGCTGCTAGCTGCGGCAGGGGGAGGCAGGGGCACAATGACAATGAGCATATGATTTTCAATTTTTGCCACAAATTCAGACAGACAGTGGAGCAGGGGCGAGGCAGAGAGCAATATATGGTGAGAGAGTGAAGGGCACAGACATGGCTAAAACTTTTCGCCCCTCGGTCTCACTCTCTCTCTCTTTCCCGTCAAAAGTGCCAATGGGATATACAGCAGACTGGCTCTAACTTTGGGGCATGCCACGAGAGCCCACACACCCTGCCCACTCCTACTCCTACCCATTCACAGTCAACCGTTAAGCGCCATTAGGCGGCTGTGCAGACATTAAAAACAGCTGCCATCCGCGTCTACAGTTGAGGGCCATACTCTCGTACATACCCTAGAAGGAGGTTCTTCGGGTATGATGGATAAGCAACAGATATTATGAGAGCCTTTTTTCGGACTTAGAAACTCTAAATTGAAAGTCAGGAGAAAGCTAAAAAAAAACGCACAGTCTATAATCTGATATGTTCGCTTCCAATTTCCTTCAGAGGGCACAAACTCTATTCCTATCGAAGGTATCAAAGAAGTTGATATTCTACATGTTTGCTGCTTGTTGTTGCTTTTGCTGTTCAGGCAGTTTTTCCCTTGTTTTTCGGGGGTCATGGGGCATGTGCTTGAGAGGGGATTCGTTGGGGTAGACGGGGCGGGGGAGATACCAAAAATTGCCTGTTTATATTCGCAGCGACAGCAAATTTTATTATTATTTTTGTTCTTGACAACGACAACAGAACAGGATCGGAAGCAGCACAGTGGAATGGGGACACAAGGGACACCGGAACATGCCCAAAAAAAAAAACTTAGTCGAGGATATTCCCCCCTAGAGAGAGGGGTGTATCGGTTAAATCGAAATACTGCACAAGCATCTCTATGAAGACAATAGAAATAATCATTTTTAAAGCAGGAATGAGGATATTTTTCAGCAAACATCGAAAGAAAATGCGTTTTTCTTTGCAATATTTTGTAGGCACTTTTTGAGCACAATATTTATTTTTTAGAACATTTATTTGGTGTTTTTTTTTAAACTGATTTTTCTATGTTATCATTAGGAGTCTGCCACAACGTGTCCTTCCGTTTAGTTCCATTCACTATTTACCCCTAGAGGGTATCATTTATTTGAATTTTGTTAAGCCCACAAATGTATGCCCCAAAATAAAATTCCATTCCCCAATATACACACATAAAAATTGATATATTTTGATATTGTTTTTATACCCGGTACTCGAAGAGTAAATAGGGTATATTGTATTTGTGCACATAACGGTTGTATGTAACGCACAGAAGGAAACGTTTCCGACCCCATAAAGTATATATATTCTTGATCAGCATCAATAGCCGAGTCTCTGTCTGTCTGTCTGTCTGTCCGTCTGTCCGTCTGTCCGTCCTGATGAGCGCCTAGTACTCAGAGACTATAAGAGCTAGAGCCACCAAATTTTGCATCCAGACTTCTGTATGCTCACACTGTTACAAGTGTATTTCAAAAATGAGCCACGCCCCCTTCCGCCTCCGCAAAAGGGCGAAAACCTCCCAAATCTACAATTTTGAAGATAGCAGAAAACTAAAAACGCCATTCCGTAGGGAATGACCATATCTAAAAGATCACCAAATTGGGATACGATTGGATCATTATTATAGCCACAATGAAGAAATTAATTTGCAGTAGCCAAACCCACCCCGTCCCGCAGCATTCACACTCTGCTTCGCGCTGTTTATGGCCTGGCCCCTGACACGTCACTGCCTCTGCCGCTGCCTCTGCCGCTGACTCTGCCTCTGCCGCTGACTCTGCCGCGACTCTGCAGTGTGTGTCTATAGGGGAGGGTGGCGAGCTAAAGGAGCGTGTTGGCGTGAGTAGTGTTGTTGATGTAGATGACAGATGAAGAGAAAATGTAAAATTTGACAAATAACCGCTAAGTTGCAGATGTAGTACTGAGTGCCGGGTATAAAAGTTGTGACGCGTAAGAAGCGTCTCACACGTCCCTTCTCGTTTTTTTTCTTTTTCTTGCAAATTTTGCAAATTTTTTGTAGAGGGGAATCGAAATCAAAGTCCAAATCAAAGTTGTTGCTGCTGCTGCTGAATGTTGTATTTGCCGCATAGACACAAATTCCCAACGATGCCAGAGACCACCTCCTACGGGGCATGGGGCAGGGAGTTGCGCCGACGCATAGTGCTTAGAAGTTTCCCATTCTTCTTTTTTTCCATTCTTTCGTCTTTCGACAGCGCGCCTCCAATTATAGAATAATTCATTTCAATTGAAGTCAATCAAAAGAAATTATTTCACGCTTAATCAATTAGAGAGGAACGGAACTGGAATTCAGGGAGACAGCGCAGGGCGCTGCACAGTATCCATAAAATTCTTTTGATGGTGAATCCCAACGAAGCGACACCCCAAAAAGAACCCCAAACGAAAGAAATGAAAGAATTTCATGCACAGAGATTCATTTTTCATTTGCCTCAATCAGAATACATGGTGATCCTCCTCATCATTATGATATATGGGTGCTGAGAGGCTTTGCTTTTATATGTGAATATATTTTTGGTTGGCTTTGGTCCCCAAGCAAATTGATTCCCATTGTGGTGGAGGGGGTGCCCCAGAAAGTGGCACTTGAAAGATGCTTAAGCTTTACTTTCGGTGCTAGCTGGAGACGCTCATGAGTGGCTGCCACTTTCAATGGAATGCTCCAGAATGGATGCACCCAAGTGGTGGCAGTTCTTTGGATCATGTGGCATAATGAGCCTAGGATTTATGGATCTCCGAAAAAGTGCCACACTTGACGGTAGAGAGGAGGCCACTCGAGCAAACACAAATAGATGGTGGATGATCGAGGGCTGAGGGCTTTTAACTATGCTACACCCAACGTTCATCAGATTTCATCGGCTATGATTTTTGTAAAAGAAAGACCTTTTATTTTATCGCAGAATGTCTGGCCTAATGGGAGAATGGAATCTTATATTTAAGATAAATAATGTACAGATATTCCTGCATATTCGATGCACTCCTTTGATTTCAGGCCAGACTGCGCGCAAAAGACGCGGAGGGGAGAAAGTAACTAAAATATATAGAAGCAAAAGTCAGCCGCAGAAGATCTCGAAAATTATTTATAGTAGGATAACTTCTAGAGCTGGGAAGACGAAGCGACGGAGTGTGCAGAGTGCGGAAAGCAGGGGCGGCACGTCGTAAACAATTTTTTCGCTTACGCAACGCCCACCCAAGTGGCGACACCAGACAGATGAAGGCAGACAGAGGGGCGGGCCAGCGGCAGCAGCAGCAGCAACAGTCGGCGGGGCAAGGCATCGCATTAATTTGTCATTTTGCGAGTGTGTTGACGACGGGGGCACAAACATATAAAGAGTCAACGGCGACTGCGAGTGCGAATAAAGAAGGCAAAGTCGTGGCAAATAGAAGCCACATCAAGTGGCATGCCACACACACACACACACACACACACTCTCTCCCACATGGCTGGAGGAAACGCTGCAGGAAAAGTTGCACTTTTTCCATTTTTTTGGCATGACTTTTTTATTCTTTTTTTTTTTTTGGTTCCTATTAAAATTCTCCATTTTTTTTGTCGCCTTATTCTTTAGCGGAATTTGACTTTGGGGCCAAAAGAAGGAACGAGTGGCACACACACACACACAACAAAAAGTGTCACAAAACTTTTATGGTGGCCCTGACACGTTGGTGGTATCCCAGCACCTGCCCCTGTCCCGACCCTGTCTCTGGCCCTGGCCCTGGCCCTGGCCCTGCAACATCCTATGCGGTGGTTGCCTCTACTTCATTTGCCTGTGCGCTCATTAAAAAAGTTGCGACACATACAAATGCATACACTGAGAGAAAAACGCGACGAGAACTTGCCCAACATCAAGCTGCAGCAATAAATGGCATTGATTGCAAACTCTTACCTAGAATGAAAGGGAAAATACAAACAAATTAAATATAGTTTTATGCTAGTTTATGCTCTTCCCTCTCCACGTTTTCTGCGGGATGTCCCTTTTGACTTTTTCTCTCTGTGCAGCCGCTCCTGTCCGCTTGTGTCGCACTGCCTCTGCCACTGCCACATTCTCTGTGCTAACCAATTCCCTAGACCAAGTCAACACGTTTGCCTGCATGTCAAGTGCCAGTCACTCTGTTGGGTACCCCTCGCCCCTTTGTCCTTCCCGCTTTCGTTCCCGTTTGTTTTTCTTCTTTTTTTCGGAAAATGAATGTCAAGAACGAGTGAAAATTTGCGCTTAAATGCAGCTGAAATAAAAACGAAGGAAGGAAAAACTATGGAAGAAGGCCAGCGAACTGTCGCCATTTTTGCATATTTTTCGGGGAAGGAGCTTGTCAGTCGACGTCTGCACCTCATTCCCACTAGGCGCTTCTCCCTTCCCCTTTAAAGTTGTGCCCCGCCCCTTCTTCCTCTGCCTTTTACAGCCCTGTTTCCAGGCTGCCATCTACTTGCCCCCTGTCTTCGCTGCTGTTTTGCTGTTTGGTCATTACACACATGAGACACATGAGGGGCCCGGCCTGGCCTGGCCTGGCCTGGCCCACGACGTTGGCAGCCAAAGGCTTAGGGAAGTCACTGAAGCGAACAAGAGGGGAAAATGCATGTGGCACTGGCAGCAATAGGGGTGGCAGGGTGCAGGGTGCAGGGGTGAATGCACCTGCCACAGCCACAGAGGTGAAAGGTGAAACATTACGATAAACATGTCCGAAAAATGAATGAATTTAATTCTAAAAACATTCACAAACAAATTAAAAAGAGTTTCTCCTTGCTATTGAAAAAAGGGTGCGGGGGGTGGAGTGTTGACACGGCATGATGTAATCATAAGCAGAGAGAGAGAGAGAAAACGGTTATTTTGTCTCCCAAGAGATGGATCTCTGTGCGATGTGGCGGAGGCGCAACCATTTGGCAGTCTGAACGTCGCCAGTGGCCCTATAAATAGTCCAGATAACACTAAACCAGGCAATCAGCTTAAGGCGAACCTCTTATCTTAATGTGTCGTCGTCGTCGTCGTCGTTGCCCCATCGTGCCCCCCCTTTACCCATATTCCATTCCGTCGTTCCTTTCGCTGAACTTCACTTCAGAGAGAGAGAGAGAGGGAGAGGGAGGGAGACATTTTTGCTAATTAAGCTGTGGACTTGGACGGGTATCGGGGGGATGACAGTAGAACTATGTAGCTCCTTCTGAACCATTAAAAGTGTCTCTCAGACATTAGCATTTTTATATATACTCATAGAGAGAGGGGGGGAGAGAGGGGGGGAGAGCGAAGACCCACTGTAAAGGAGCGGGGCAAAGAGCGAGGGAACGTAACGTTTATCTCTGGTCAGAGTTTATGTCTGGCAGCGGTCACTACTTAGTCTGATTATTGTTATTATGGCGTCGTAGTTTTCATAAATTCCCAGCAAGTTATTTTCCCATAAATTTCTACCTCTCGCGCTGTATCGTTGCCGTGCCTCTGCCTCTGCCTCTGGACGCCTCTCCCTCTGCTGCTGCTCTGCTGTTTTGCTGGTCAGGAGGCGACAGGAGTCGACCAGGTAAATGACGACGACAGCAAATGACAGACGAGAGGCGGCGGGCATGAGGTCTGCGGATGGTTCTACGTTCAGCAGAGGGGGAGGGGACAGGTGGTCTGGTCTGCCACTGCCACTGGGTAGTCAGTGGTCGGGTTGGTCGGGGGTTCGGCGGGGTGGTGCTTTGGCTGCCTCCTGTCAAGACCTAGACAACTAACGAACCAAGGAAATAACAACTAAAAAGACGGTGACTATGGCAAATCTCTTGGCAGGACAACAACAGCAAACGGCCATAAGCAACCCAACAAGAAGGTAGAAACTGGGCAGTCGACACACCGAAACTACAAACACCCTCGGAAGTCCGAACTTAACGAAGAGTGTTAAATGTGTACAGCAACAGTTTCATTGAACATTTCGTGGGGAATGCAAGGGATCAAACTCGGTGAATGGGTAAAGAGACAACGCTACTTGAGGATTCTGCAATTGCATTGAAACATCTATGGGGATTCATGAGTCATGGAAATATCATCCAATATTAATAAACATTTTTGGATGCAGTTCTGCACTGCAAGAACTTAGTTTCGTTGAATTGTTTAATGCAAAAGATACTTATCGTCGGGAAATCTCTTACTATCTTCAAACATTCCTGTGCCACAGTATGATTGATAGTCTCTGCCAAGGGTTAGGGTATGCCCAGCCCTAAGCAGACGACCGACCAACAAACAACGAAGCAAACGATGCGAACGAAACGAAACGAAACAAAACGAGACGAGACGAGACGAGACGAGACGAAACGGTGCCTCATGAACTAACCTGTCTCTCGACATGTGTGCAATGTGCACTGTGCAATGTCCTTTGGGTATACAATTTAAATTGGCATTCCACATGACAATAGATGTGTGTGCGAGTACGGGACGGTACGAGGAATGCACACAAGATGGAAGAAGCGGACAGGTAGATAGACAGAGGTTGGTAGACGGAGCAGAAACTTTACCAATCAGCGAGTTGATAATTTCTTCCTCCGCAAAGTGTTCAATTATCGCTTAAATGCCAAATGAATTAATAATCCACTAAATAAAACAAGTCTCGAGGCTTTTGTTTTCCAGCTCTCCAATTTGTATTGCATTTGGAAAATGTCAAGTTAAACCAATCAATTGGCAAGACAGCTGGAAAAACACCTGAAAATGGGAGCATAATTGATGGCAGAAGCAGCAAATATTCGGGCATCCATCAGGGCATTCGGGCATAAGCACATTCAATTATTAGTTGCTTAAACTAAAAGAATTGTTTTTTTTTTCGCCCGCCCATCAAGAGCACTTCCAGGGCCTGCCCTCTGTCTCGTCCCCAAAAGTTCCGCTTTTTCATGGAGTTTCCCCAAGGTTAGGTGTGGTCTCCTCCTGCTTATCGGATGGTTCGCTGCAACGCGTTGCAAGGGGTGTAAATAAAACGTTTGCAACTTGTGCAACGCTTCGGTTGCGTTTTGTTGCTGTCTGTTCCGCTGTCTGTGGCTGCCTCCTGCCTTTTGGTTGTTTCTTTTCGTTTCGTTTCGTTGTTTGCTATCAACATTAGCACCTCCAACGTTCCTTCGTCCGTGTCTGTTTCTTGGCCTCTTATCTGTCCTGTTGTGTTTGCCACCACCTACATCCGACTATCAATTGCGTTATCAGGCACAGAGCAAGATGCCATCAGTATCGGTATCAGTGGCATCATTATCCTGAAACCTGATTTATTCTCCATTCGGTTTCTCGTTCACTGGACTATTTATTTGCCTCTTCACTGAACACAGAAAAGAGCAGGAACGTATTGGATCAGCGATCACTTTGCAAGTGAAATACTTTATGCATATTTGTAAGCATCGAAGGAGAATCAGAGAATCGTTTTTACCGTTTTCGGTGTGTGTCATTCGAGGAATGCCAAACATGTTGTGTGTGCGTCTGTGTGTGTGAATGGATCTCTGCAAATGAAATGAGGAGGATGGAGGAAGGCCACCAGAGCCTGAGAGCATTTTGTAGAGTTTTGTTCTGGTCATTTATATTGTGGAATCCCCACCACTCCTGCTGCTGCTGCTGCTGCTTCTCCTCCTCCTCCTGCTGCTCCTCTGTGTGCTGTGTGCATGTGTCAAGTGGACTTGTTTAATAATTTATGATGAGGCCAAAAACGTAGATCGTGCGTTGCGCATTGCTGGCCATTAATCATGGCCGAAAGGCAGCCAGAGCGGCAGAGCGAGAGGGAGACAGAGAGGGGCATGTGGCAGATAAAGCGAAGAAGAGGAAGGCACAGTCCACTGCCACTGCCACTGCTGCTGCCACTGCTGCTGCTGCTGCTGCTGCCTGTAGTAAAAGTTCAATTACCCGCCAAATCAAAATTCAATCTGCTTGGCAAAATACAACAACAAAAAGTACATAAAAAATGAAGAAAAACCAACAAAAGTCTGGGGCTGGAGGAGAAGATACAGTGGGCATGCGACTGCATATTGACTGCCGGACAGACTGCCGGACAGACAGCCGGACAGACTGCCGAACGACTGCTGCCGGCTGCTGCAATGTGGCAAAAATCAAAAATTCCAAACGCATACACGCAGACAACCATGAAGTGAAGTGGAGAGACGGCCCCGGCCTGGCCCGGCCCGTTCCGGCCAATGCGATGGCCATGTCATGGCGGGTGGATGGAAACCACGACCGAATGATGGACACACGAGAGAAAGAGCCACAGAGAAAGACAGAAGGAGGAGCCAGGAGAGAGCCAGGGGAGCGGCAGCCACTTAGCCACGCCACAGATCAGATGACAGCCAGCCCAAGAAGGGAGGAGGCGGGATAACACACAGCAGCAGCAGCAGCAGCAGCAGCGACCGAGACAGAGAACAACAACAACAGCAAAACCTAAGCCGTAACCTCAGCGAAAAGCTGCAGCGGCACTCACAAAAATGCACTGAAGGAATACCCTACGAAACATTATTTTTAGCTTACCAAAAATGATATTCGGTGGCGCATAATCTTTGGTTCAAAGAGTGCCAAATGTTGTGCGAATTGATGGGAAATTAGTCAATGTATTATCCAGAATGTGGCAGTGGTAATTATACCCTGTATTTCCCTGGTATATTTGTGCAGCTATTGGCCGACTAAATGACCCGAAAAACCACCCAAAGCAGACACCTTTCGCCCACTGATGCCTCCCCATTTTCGATTTCCCTGGCAGGCAGCGCTGCAGAACTGCGGGAAATCTTTGCCCTTCGCAAAGTCCATGGCAAAGCTGATGGATATGCCCAGGGGGCACAAAGGCAGCGCATCCCAAAAGCGAGCAGGAACAAGTAACGCGGGTTTTCCACTCCTCCGATGCGTTGGGCATGGGACATGGGGCATGGGGCATGGGGCATGGGGAATGCTCTGGCATTTTAGCTTCCTGCTAGTCTCTACTCACACACACACACATGTGTGTGTCTGCCGCTTGGCCTGTGGTGCTTTCACGTAGTAGGTGCAAGCATAAGCGCTACTAATCTGCTACTCAGTGGCGTATCAAGCTGAAGGCACCAACAGCAGCAGCAGCGGCAGCAGCAGAAGCAGCAGCAGCAGCAGAAGCAGCAGCGGCAACGACAGCAGTTGAGGCATGCCACCAAACAAAACCAACAGACAAACAAACAAACAGATGGGTGAGGCAGCGGCATGGCCGGGGGAGGGATAGTCCCCGTGTGAGTGATCAGACAGCCACAGATTACGTATACGCCGCGGCGTCTCGCTCAGTGGCAGAGGCAGAGGCAGAGGCAAGGCGAAAAGGGGCACCAAGGGCGCTTAACTTTTTGACTCTTGGCTGCGGCTTCTGTGGCTGAATGCTGATGCTGGATGCTGATTCCTGATGCCGCACTACGTCTCCTCTCTCCTCTCTCCTCTGATGCTGATGCTGATGCAGCAACAACGGAAGGGAAAAAAAACTTCATCTTCTGTGCTGCTGCTGCTGCTGCCTCTTCTCTCTGCCACTGGAATCTGCTTAAAAAGTCCGCTCAGGTTTTGTCTGTTGGCCGTCGCAGTCGCAGCCTTCATTTGTTATTCAAAAGTTTCTTGGTTTTTGCACTTCTTATTGTTCGTTGCTTTCTTTTGGTTTCGTTTCGTTTCCTTACTTATTTATTTTATTTGCCCGATTTCATTTCATTTTTGTTTCATTTCATTTGGCTTCAATTTCATTCCTCACGTACGCGCCGCGTCTCTTGTTCTTTGTGGAATGTTCTCCTGGAATGTGCGACAGCGGCCGGGCAGGGGAAGGGCAAGTGCATCCCAATTTTGGTCACCAAATATTTCATCCATCCGCTGAATGCTCAAGAATGCTCAAAGGATTCCCCTCCAGGAATGTCTATGAAACAAATTAACCCGAAAATGATGTTCCGCAAATGTGCAAACAATTAGAAATGTGATATCAATACAGAAGATGCGCAATCTGCGATGCTACAACATTTCAATCGGATGCACAGTACACAGGGGCCCACTGGGAAGACTCAATCCTGCACTAAGAATGGACCCTATAATTCTATCTAGAGTCTGGGACATCTAGCCAATATATTTTGAATATTTGTTCATATTTATTTCCTTCCAACAGGAAAAGAGGATACAAAAGCTCAATGGTTATCCCTTTGGTCGCAACGCTTCCCTCGACTCTAAGGCATGTGGCGTTATTTTTGTGTTATTCACTCATTTTTCCACACATATTTTTCATAATCACCAACAACAACAACAACAACAGCAAAAGGGGGAGAGCGTGAGCGTGGGCGTGGGCTCTGCCCGAAATAATAATAATAAATAAGCGTATAATAATTGAAAATACAATTAGCATAATTGCCGGCAAAGGCGAAGGCAACAGCAGAAGCAACAAAAAACCAGAGTATAATTAACATAATTAGTGTTTACACATATTTAACATCCAGGCAGCTTTTGCGGGGGACACGATGAGAGGCTCTTCATTTTTTCAATCCAAATTTTATTTAATTTTTAGACATTTTTGTATTTTATATATTTTTTCCACTGTTATCGTGCGACGGAAGAGCCGACGCGATGCTTCTCGGAAAATCCCCTGAATTATCTGGGTGTTTCGATCGAGACAAGTCAGAAAACATTATTGGCTGTTTTTCGGTGTATTGCCATTGTTTATCTGGCATTTTGGTATAAATAAAAACAATAAGTGCAATATCTGATATACCGCAAAATGTTGGCCATAAATTGTTATGTGTAGCAAAAACATAAAATGTTGTTCTTTGGCCATAAATTTCAGTGGCGGCTTGACCTTTTTTGGCCTTTTGTTTATGGTCAAAATGCTTATCAAACAATTTCCGCAAAAAGCAAACAATCAAACACACACACAGATATGTGTGCACATATTTATATATGGCAAATCCATTTAGAGAATTCTTTTTCGGGCAAACTTTTTCATAATTTTCATACGCATATTTTAATCCCGAAAGTTTCATTTGAATATCCCAATATCCCGTTCAATGGATGCGATGGCTTAAATGCACAAAGTTGAGCATCATCTGCTTTGTATTGTCGCTGAAAAATGGTTCAGCTCAAAATTGTGTGCATACGAGAAGTACCTCTTTGTGCTAGAATATCATAATTGGTTGCACTTCAAATGCATTTTTCAATATTTATTGCAGTAAAATGTACAGCCAACCGGTCCACGTAATACGATCTATAAAATGTATATGGTATTACTCTTTGTAAGCTGAAAATCATTGGCCAGAGGAGGTACACTTAAGCATAATGAGGCAAGCATTTGTTCAAGTGTATTGATTTTGGTTTAATAAATCGACACAAACCCATGCCATTTATGAGTTGCTTCTCTCCCATTAACCGAGTAGCTTTACAGATAAATCAGAGATAAGAGCCAGAAGATGGATTTTATTGACAGTATGTCTGTATTTTTATTCTTTTCATATCCCAACCAAAATTAAATTGATTTTGCATCTCTCCACCAACCTCATGAGGTTACAATGCCAGAAGTCTGGGCACATAATTGCACGCCCACACACACGTCCACTCATTCACACAGAGAGACGCTGGGACGCTGGCACATGGACGACATGGACATAATGTATTCACACATATTCATTAAATAATTATGTTCATAATTAAAAACCAAGCGAATGCTAGGTAGGATGGCCGGCAGGCCTGCATCTGAGCGAACCCACAAGCGACCTTCGACCACTAGAGGCGGCAATCGGATGCCCACCGAATTCCCATTTTGAAGCTGCAACTTTTTATTAATTATATTTTTTGTATATTTCACTTTTTCATTATAATCATTTGGCGAGATTAAAAGTCTATTAACTTATGGCTGATGCAAACACAAAATAACAATATTTACAAAAAAAAACCCAGCAAGAGTGGTGTCTAAAGTGCTGGGAAAATGTAGGGAAATTCAGGGAAAAATGAATGCCAGATTGTTGAGAGTCGAGTGGCGGCAGCCCGCTCCCCCTCTCTCTCTCTCTGTCACTCTCGTTTTGTGTGCAAAAATGTGGAAAAATTATGCAAAAATATTGTAGAAAAAGTGAGGAAAATATGTAGTTAATATTTTTTCTGCATTTACGATTTTTGCATAAACTAAGAAGCGAAAACCATTACATTATATATGTATTTATGAATGTATTTGCTGCGCATTTGTTGCTTCATTTTTTACTTCAAATATTTTACAGATAATTGCGGTTTATTAAAAATATGAAAAATCATGATTTATATATTTTTTATGCCACTTATAGGTATTGTATCCCACGAGGCTTATCATTCCCAAGCTAATTGGGTTCTACTACTGTAAAATGGTTTGCTTTTAAATGGGAAATGCCATGCAACGATGGGAGAGGGACTTTTGTTGGAAAAAACGACTCCAATTCATTGGTAAATTATGATATAGAAAGTTGATTCACTGCACAAATAGCCAGGATCAATGAGAGTCAAAGCATAAACCAAATGTGCACATAAAATCAATGGATGATCATTTATAAATATTTATTAACTTTTTTGCTGTGTTAAATTTTGATGCCTTGACGCGTGTTTGTGTTTTCTTTTACCTTTTCCCCAACATATTGATCGTATTTTGCTCCCACTACTTCTCTCTCTCTCTCTCTCCATAATTCCTCAATCCACATTCTGCAGTCTCTTAATGGATTTATTTCTTCTCTTTTTTCGTGTGTATGTTTCAAGGCGAATGTTTATTAGCGTCACCTGACACTGCCTGTCTTCTGGGTTAAACGATACCATCTGTCGACGATTCATTTATGTATGTGGAAACTTGAGGGGTATGTATAAAAAACAGCAGTTCATAATTACCGCCCCTCACCAGATGCACCTCTTCGTGTTCCCAGTGCTCCCTGCTCCCTACTCTCGTTCCCACTCTTTTCTGTTTTCTGTTTTTTTGTTGTTCTTCAAGTTTCGTATACAAAAAACTGACGCCTTCGCCTGGCATTTGTTTAATTAAAGTGACGACCTCTCTCCCGCCTCCCCTCGTGATCCATGGTCCCGTGCGGCCGGTCGGTTGCTGCCTCAGAGTGCAAAAAAAAAAGAAAGAAAAAAATCAGAAGCCGCTGGCATTATTTAAAATGCAACGCAATGCGGCGCTCGAAATGCAATCAATGTGAATTAAATTCCCCAACTGGGACCAAGCCACAAAGAGCACAGAGTGATGGAGGGAGTGGCGTGAGGCTGGAATCACAGAGAAAGAGAGGGTCAGGGGTCGGTCCAGGGATTGGGGTCAGCAGCATCAGCAGCAGCATTCGGCCGCAACAATTTTATCCCCAAACTCAGGAGCGGAGATAAAAGTGCAAAAAATATGCATAAAAGAGTGAAAAATCTGGGAAAAAATTGAATTGAGCGTGAAATATTTTCCAGAAGCGGAATCGGTGCAGATAAATGCATCAGGAGAGGGTAGGCAGGAGGCGGAACCGCCCACCTACCACATCCAAGGTGTTTACTGCTAAAAGCTTTGTCAATGCCATAACTTTGTCTCTCTCTCTCCCTCTCTCTCTCTCTTTCTTTCAATGCCCATCTATCTAACACTTTGTCTTTCTATTTGGTTTTATCATAAATAATTTATAAAGCACGTGGAGAATTTCCCTTGCAATTTCTCGCATCTCTTCAAGAAATTCCAAATATTTGAGAGCTGTCTGAGAGAGAGGATTCTCTCGAAAGCAGACAGACACTTGTTAGATCAATTAATAATAAATACTCGTTATCTTTGGTATTTTTTCAAGGAAATTAAATGGTTTTTATTCCAAATTGAAGAGCATTTATAAACCCTTTTAAGCAAATTTCTTCTCTTTGATTTCGTATATTTTTTCGTATTTTTTCTGCAGATTTTGTTGCTTTGATTTTGTACATATATTTTTCTTCATTCGCTTCCTTTCTCCATTTTTGTTGTAGTTTGTATCCTATATTTGTTTCTCTCTAGTGCTTTTGTTGTGTTTTGCCTCCTTTTTGTTTGCTATTTTGTTTTGTTTTGTTGGTCACGCAATTAATTTCTGCACGCAAAGTTTTCATTTCTGTTTTGTTGAGTGAAACAATAGCCTTGAACACTGACCCCCCGCTCTCCCAGCCCACTCCACCAACCACATACCCACCCCCACTGTAAGGTCTAGGCATTGTCTTGGACCCCTCCCCCGTCAGCTCTATGAACCCCTCCCCCTCGATCGTTGTTATTAGAAAAGTTTTATGCACAATATTTCTCGCTCTTTTTGTCTTGATTGTTGTTACTTTTTAGGTTTGTACTTCTTTTACTTCTCCTTCTCCTTCTGCTCCCCCTCCCCCTCCCCCTATCCCTCATTCTCATTCTCATTCTCCTTCTTATTCCGACTTCTCTTTCTCGTTGTCTGGGGCTCTCCGTTTTCTCACCTTCTAACCCTCCTTTGCTTTTCCCAACCGGCCATCGGGCCATCATACATCGTTTATGTTACGTGACTTGCTTCCAAGATGAATGCAAAATAACAGACATCCCATCCAACCCATCGCCTTGAAGGAGTATGTCCCCCGTCCACCACGTCCACCAGATCCACGATGGGAAACACATGAACATCAGCATGGACAAGGCGAGAAGCCTCTTTACACTGAGAGAAACTTGCGGCAACCATAGCCACATGCAATACATATTTACTTATGTAAATATCTATGTAACAATAAGCCCTCGATTTTCGTTCGTGTAAGATGAGCGAGTGTGCGACAGCTGGAAAAACAGCGGAAAATCAACAGAAAAAGAAAAACACCAGAGAGAGTGGGTGTCCAAGAGGTGGCTTTGATAATGAGACAAAATTAAATGACGGCAACAGCCTATGGAAAGGAAGGCAGAGAAAAGGCCAGTCAGTGTATGTGATTCCAAAATATTTTTCCACAGCCCAGACGCGTTTTCTCCTACTTATCCGCTGCCGCCACAACCCCTGCCGCTGCCTCAGCCTCTGCGTTTTCCTTCTGCCACTGCCGTGTTAATCATTTTATCGATTCGTGGGTTTTATTTTGGTTCACTCTTTGCCTTTAATGCATATTAAACAGATGTTACAATTTACACTTCAACTACAACAATTTGAGCGTGAAAATACCAAAACGAACACAGCGAAAAAAAAAAACAAAAAGGGAAAAGGAAAAGAAAAACAAAAATGAGGAACGTTGTACAGATCCCACTTATCTTCGAGTAACGCGTATGCAACAAACGATAACCTTTGCAATACCCACCACTACAGCTGCATAGTTTTTATACAAATTGTAATTTATTTTTGCAGAAAATTGCAATTATAAATACAAATTTGGAGTTCTGCTTATAAATATTTAGCATTTTATGCTTAACCATTTTTTTATGTTGTATATTTTTATTTGTTAATTAAGCATCTTCTAGTAGTTTTTATTTTTTTGGGTCTATTACTTTTTTCTTGTGTGTGTTTTAAGTCATTTTTCTCTTATTGCTTTAGTGTTTTGTTGCATTAATATCTTATAGTAAGTTTCAAATATTTTGGTATGTTGTAGAAGTTATTTTCAAGTATTATTTTTACCCTTTTAACCATTACTTTAATAAGTTTCGAGTATTTCTTAACATTATTATTTGTATTTTGCTATTTGGTAATCCTCGTATCCGGATCTATCAGGATATAAAAATACTGACGCTGCTTTAACAGCGCCTCACAACGTTCCTCCTCGCTTCCTTTCATTTGCTTGTTCTAGTGTTATTCCTTGTTTTCCTGTTTTCCACGCTGATCCTTTTCCATGTTTTCTCAGTTGGTCGCTTTCCCTTTCTCTTGACTGAATTTGTTTTTATTTTTATTTCGTTTCGGTTTTATTTCATTTCAATATGTTGTGTGTGTGTTTTTCGCTTGTGTCTGTTTCTCCCTTCCTGCTTCTTCCTTCATTTGTATTTCTTCCTTCGCTCCTCCTTCTCCCGCTTGCTTTCTGGTTTTATTTTTTTCTTCATGTTTTGTTTCAGTTGTCGCTTACTGTTTTCTTTCTGTTATCTTTTTACTTCAATTGTGATGTCCCTCCGCCTTGCGGCAGCATCATTTACACATCCTCCAAACTGCAGCCTCATTATGGCCTTCAAGGACAAGGGCTCTTGCAATTTTGAGAAGTAAAACGAAGCAATTCCCTTATTTAAAGACTGCTCTTTCTGTTTAGTGGGCAGAAAGAGCTTTACATTTAATTAACTTGGAAAGAATGTTCCATAAATCTGCCATTCCCAGATTTATTCCATTCCTTAAGAAAATGTTACATCTTTAAAGATCTAATTTGAGTTTTCCCATAGATTCACCCCTCACATATTCCCAAAAGAAAAAAACCAAAAGATGAGCATGGAAAAAAAGGTCATCAAAAGGATCTTTCCCTTTCCGTGTGGCTCTGTTTTTGTTGCGGCTAAAATTACAAGTAATTGAACCTCGAGATGCTGTTCCCCGGCCCAGTCCAGAAACATGTGTGGTGTGCGGCATCATCGGGGGGTTAAAACTACAGAAAATACAAATCGGAAACTGAAAAACACAAGCAGTCGTCGGTGGTGGGGGGGAGACGGAGGTGCAACAGCAGGCGGGCCTCAGAGGCTGCACGCACAGGATGCTCACAATAAGCAATCCAGGAGATAGGCAAACTGAACGGCGAGGGCTACCAGATATCAGGGAAAGAATAAGTGGCAGAAGGAACTAACAAAACAAAGTAAAGGGAACACGGAAGGGTGCCTCCTGCAGGGGAGTGGCGATTCGCAACAGGGAAATGCGTGGCAGGAGGGACTTAAGTGGAAGACACAGTGAGGAACTGGAGAAACAAACTTGCGCAAAATTCGAAGGACTGGGGCGGTGGTCGGCAGTTCTGTTAGATTTTGGTATTGGTACAAACCACTGCACAGCCTATGCCTCCTGTGCACAGTGAATAGGGCACCGCCCTGCTCTGTCTTAGAGCCACATTGATCGCATCGATCCATCAAACGATCGGAACGGGACATAAACCATCTGTCCATATTTCTCTGCTCTCTTTCTGCCTTGCTCCATTCAATGCTCTTTTCCCTCCTTTATTTCTACAACAAGCAACGCCCACCAAGGATGAAAGGAGAGATCGTGCAAAGGATCGTGTTTCCCTGACACGTTTTTCACACACAGTTCGAGTGGTAAATGTGGCATATAGTACATATGTATGTATATCTATTAATGCCGACCATTAATCCTTTAAAATATAATGTGTTATTGATAAAATCCCCTTTAAACCTCTCTCACAAGTCAAGAACATGTTTGAAATTCATTTCTAAAACAAGTTTTCTCTCTCCTTACGTCACAAAGTCCGCAATTAACTTTTTGCTGCAAGACTTTTTGCCTTTCAAAACACACAACGGCAAAGCAGTCTTCGGTTCCTTTTCGTAGCTCTTCTGCTGGAAAATCCCTTGGAAAATTGGCAAATGCTAAACAGATTTTCCCACAAACAGAGAGAAATGAAAATTGAGAAATACAAAAATTGAAATGGAAAATCCCACTGTTTGCTGTGCAGCAGCCTTTGATGTGTGTGGTCCAATAAGGAGAGAGGGGGAAATATTTGACAATGTTCCACCGGAAATGAGCAGCAAATCGAAGAGATGATAAATTCGAATCTGAAACTGTTTCCAGTTCTGGTTTCTCGATTGAAATTTTTGCTCATTTTGTGGCATGTGGCAGCAGGCAGCCGGCAGCAGGAGGAATGGCAGGGGGCAGGGGCTTTTGCATAAACGAAAAACTTACTTCTTCCACAGATTTTTCAAAGTAAATATGCAAAATATTTCCTAGTATCACATTAATGCATCAGAGTTGGGAGAGGGACAGAGAGAGTACAGGGTGTGGACTGGGACTGGTGCCAAAGTCACTCAGACGTCGTCATCCTCGTCGCTGGGTCCAAAATGTGGGCGAGAGATAGCCCAGGAAGTGGCTACAAACATAACAAAAACCAGAAAATAAAAGAGAAAACGACAAAATCCAAGAAGGAAAATCTAAGGCCAGGAAAACGAAGAAAAATATACACTAAAAAAGCGAGTTTTTTTTATGAAGTTTTTAATTATGAAGCAGTTCTTTAAAAAAGAAAAGAAACTGCTTCCAATTGTTAGATTTTTGTAGAAATCAAAGCTAATAAATTGTACGCTCTGTTCCCATTCGTTTATGCTTCATTTGTACAAAGTATCAACGAAAGTCGCTGCAGATGTGCTCTCTGTTGCTCTTTGGATAGTGTATTTGCATAGGAAAGGAGCGATTTCTTGTGAGTCAAAAGCTATGCAAAAAACGTGCAACAAAACTATGCATTTGTCTCGCTCCAACTGCAGTATCCGTTCGGGTCCCCTCTCCCCCAGCCAATCTACCGTTCCTCGTCCCCTTTTGGGGCCAGGTTTAAATGTTGGCGGCATGTCATGGAAATAACATTAAAAACACATTAAAACCGCGAGGTTTCTGGGCAACAAACCAACAAACAAAAACTAAACGATGTGAGAAGGAAGCCATAGAGGTGGAGGGAGAGGTGGAGGTAGGAGGTAGCAGAGACCAAGCCCCAACAACACGCACAGACATGCACATGCATGCACAGACGCGTGTGTGTGTGTGCATGGGTGTAAAGCAGCGACAAAGATGCGTTTCTGCTGCTGCCTTTTTCATTCTCCTTCGCTCTCTCGTTCTTCTTTCTCGTTTGGACACTGATGATAGGAGCCAGTCCCTGGTGCCGCCGCCGCCGCCACCGTTCCACCAGCTTCTGGCTGCTGCTTTTGGCACTCAAAAACGAATGGGGGGGAAAAGACTAAAATGCTGATGTTTGAAGGGGATAAAAGTGCGAAAAATAAGTGCAAGTCCCATGGAAAGGTTAGTGGAACGGAGACTGCGATTACGGGGAAGCTAATTTCAAGAGGTGTGAGCGAAAGAGAGAGCTCAGGATTTGATTAGCTTCCAGTGTCAACGGGGGAATTTCAAATTCAACACCAATTTAGCGGCTGCGATTGCTGGCTCCAAAGATATGTGCTTAAGTTTCGCTGAAAATATGTTCTATTGATATTTCTAAAGAGGCAATCTTTTTCTTTGCCTCAAGATTTCCTTCCACAGGGAATCCTGTTGCTTCTTCTCCTAAAAAAAGTGCCCTACCTTACGTTGACTTTTTTCTTGCCATTTAACAAACCATTTACTTCATGGACCAGAAACGTACCTGAAAAGAGAGGAAAAATAGACAATCAAATATTAATCAATAAAATAAAAATGAAAGAAATCCAAAATATTAAATGTTAAAAAAAACATTTCCATCTAAAACTATCCCGAAATTATTTTCTAAATTTATTGAAAGGGAACTTTTTTATCTGCTCTTCTGACATACAATTTTATTCACTTTAAAGCAAAGCAAAAAGCTAACTTTTATTTGTATTATTTTAGTATTTTGTTTTAGAATAATGTTTTCATATTCTACCTCTGGCAATGCGTACGAGGTCAGAGAAACTCCCATATACGCGTTAAAGATGGGCATAAAAAGAGGGGGTGGAACGTGTGTTTCCTATCGAAACTGCTTCCGTTTCAGTGGCGCTGCTAATCGTCAATTTTCGATCCGAAAAAGCAATTAAAATCCAGAGGAGCAGCGAGCGAGTGTTGGAAGCTCAATGGTTAATTCAGGCATCCACGAATCGATGGATGATGTTAACTATATGTTTGCCAGTGTTACGCCTCATTAACCATTCGCTCATCGGCCCCCTTGTCAGCGCAAAATTATAGATGGTGGAAAAATCAAAGAGATAGAAGGGGGAGGGGAAAAAGCGCCACATAAACAAATTGTAAATTTCCAACACGTAATATTAACGAATTTCTTGTTAAAAGGGGCCACATCATCATCAGGAATTAACAATTTTGTTTGCCAATCCACACACATCAATGAATTATCATTAACGAGAAAACCAAACCCCATGGATGAATGGATAGATAGATGGTTGGATGGTTGGATGGATGGATGGATTGCTGGTTGGTTGGTTGGTCGGTTGGTATGGGGTTAAAAATCAGTACATAATTGAGGTTAGCCCAACAATGCCCTTTCCGGACAGAAGAGAAGAAGAGAGATTACCCTTTCGTGAGAGTACATACAAATTATAATTTATTTTGGAAGAAAATCAACATTCCTTGAAGCTAGAGCGCATCACACTATGGCTATCTCTCTCCCGTCCAACGAGAGCTCTCTCCCAGTGAGTCCCAAACTTTAGTTTTGCTTCTCATTCGATTTATTTTAATACCCTGCTAATATTGCAGCTTAAACCGAGTCACCTCTCGCTAGCCCCCCGTCTTAGTCACGCTCGTCGACGCTTGTGTCAAAGTTTAAACAAAAAAAATGCAAGCAAATTTCAAAAAAGAATTATTTACATTCCATTCCAAAACGATTCTCACATTGGCTTTCATGGTGTCGAAATTTCTCACATTCTCACCACCCCCCGTTAACCTTAACCCCTTGCAAACAGCCGTGCCTCGTGTCACCCTGCGGTTCTCGCAATCAATTTGCTTTGAACTTCAGAGCCAGAGCCCGAGCCAGAGTGAGAGCCTGAACTAAATGGATGGGCATGGGCATGGGAATGGGAATGATGATGATGACTCGCCAGAAGAAGAACAAACGCCATAGCCACGGCCATAGACCATATGAATATACAACAAAAAAGCATATAGAAAATGCTCCAGCCCCTCCTGCACTCCCTGCCGCACCATCCATATCTCCCCCCGTATCATATTTTTCGTATATACACATTGTTTGGGCGACTTATGATTGATGATTGCCATTGATTGATGCATGACGCGCTTTCCACGCCTTGGCTTCGCCTCCTTCTCCTGACTCTGTCATCGTTTGTTGCCGTTTAATTGAATTTTCCTACACCCCACACACTCCGCCCAGCATTACCGAAAAAATAAAATAAAAAGAAAAAAGAAAAAAGAAAAATATGCTGAAAGCGAACTTTTGCATGTGCTCCACACCCTCCGCGAACTATTCCACCCTGTCGCACCACTTCTTGGAGCACTCCCTCCCTCTGTGCCCCTTTCGCGTCGCTTCTTGCTGTCCCGCAGAAAAGTTTCGCTGGGAAATTTGTGCGAAAGCCACAAGGAATGCGCCACATAATCGTCATTGCAGCGTCAACAGCATTTTATTGCAACAGCATTGATGTGGATGGGCGGGGGAGCGGAGAAGCAGAAGAGAAGAACTAAACGCAAACAGAAATAAAGAAGTAACGAGAAGAAGAGAAGTGGAACATAAAGACAATGAATCAAAAGTTATAGTTGTACTCAAGAAGTTTTCTTCAGAGAGTTGCCATTGAAAACAAACAGAAATTCTGAGAGAGACATTTTCGACGAATCAAAATATATTTTGGGCTGCTAAAGCATTATGGTCTCTCCATCCAAACATATGTACATATGTACAACTTTCCATTTTCTCAAACTGTTTCCCCTAAGCCGCATTAATTTTCACACTTTCTGTGCATTTTTTTCCACTTTATTTATTTTTTGGGAAATTTATTTAATGAGTTTTTTTCAAATATTTCTCATAATTTTCGTAATTTTCAGTCATCAAATGCATGAAGACCCCACAATAAATAAATCCTTGAAAATTGCCACCGATGTCTGGTTTTTATGATGATATAGTAGGTTGCAGCCCCCCTCTACAATGTTTTAATCAAACCAGCAAAAAAATTGTTTATAATTGCATCATTTCTGCAAATTCCTCTGCCCTTGGGGCTTCCGCTTCCTCTTCATCTATTTTTGTTTCTGTTTCCTCTGCTGGTGTTTTACTTCTTCTGGGATCTTCTCTTCGTTTTGATAACTTCTTTGGCCTCACCCGCTCTCATCATCACAGTAAGTATGGGGATTGGTACCCCTTAAAGAAGGGAATGATGATTTTAAAGATGTTTTTGTTAATATTCCAAATATGATTGCAACGACCCTTGTGCATGGTGTTTACATTCTTTTGTAATATTTAATGAGTGCTTATTCAACAATTTTAAAAGGATTAAGCATATTTTAATGTCTTTCGAAGCGAATGTGTCCTTTCAGTTAGGGTAACATTTTCTGCTAGTGTAAACAGGGTAACAAGTCCTACAATACTACGCTCGAAGTATATTTGGAGAATCAATTGAACAAGAGGCTTTGGAAGGTTCTTCTGTTCAGTTATAGTTATTCCCATAAACTCCTTCTTGATGGTATGCTTAAGTGTGTGTGTACATTTGTTTATGCATGCCCTAAGCAGGGTATCGTTAACTTCGTTTTAGCTTTGGTTGAACATTAATTTCCCGTGTTTTGTTGTTAGTCCCCAAATGGGGCGTTGTGGCTGACGACTAATGCGGCACCTTGAAATGGTTTTTATGGTCATGGCGTGCGTTTGGCCATTTCAATTAAACGTCTCATGATGATGATGAGGATTGTAGAGGGACAAGGGGTAGACGACGGCAGGGGAGTGCGGTGTAGCGAATTCACATTTTCTAGTACACATTTTTTTTTTGTTTTTGGCATAATCACAGCTACTTTGTCACCGGTACCGCCGCTTCCACCCTCTCTCTCTCTCTCTCTCGCTCTGTCTGTTTTTCTCTACCTATCCCTCTTTTTCGCTCCCTCTGTTTAGCTAGCTCTCGACCAGCCCCTCTCCTCTTTGCGGGCCTTGCTGCCGCCTCCTTAATGCAACCGACACACGCAACAGCCGCATAAAAACAAAATGTTTTGCGGGAGGTCGTCTTTCTCTAACTCCACCAATTGCTACACCCCTCACACTCACACTAACCCCCTCTCTCTCTCTCTCTCTCTTTCTATACTTGTTTAGGAAGTCTCTGTGTTCTCTCATTTTTGTATTTGGCCGGAAATGAAGATGATGCAGCACTAAAACTGTGAAATAAATAAACTACATGCCACACACCAAAAAGCCAGAAGGAGGAGGCATGGAAAAAAGCAGGAGACGGAGCAAAGCGGCACAAAGACCGAGGAAAATGCTGAGGAAGAAGGCCCAAGGAGAGTGGCACAGCACAGCTCCATTCTCCCCAAACTGAAGAACGCAATTCTTAACTCAATCCAACAATTTGGCAAATGCAAAAATCTTTAAAAATAAATACACACAAATGATGGGAAGAAGGCAGAAGGGGCTGTTGAGAACCAGAACGGGTGGAATGTCATGGTACAGAAGGGAAAGAGGGAAAGGAGTGGCAGCAGACGGAGTCTGAAGGAAATCTGTATTCAGAAAACACACACAAAACACTTTGGAAGGGGACTGCAACGAGTGGAACAGGGTATGTAAAAAGTTTTCAGTGCTTGTTTTTGAAGAGGCTTTAAGCATTTCCAGAAATTATGATTATTTCAACATTTTTCAACCCTATAAAGGATATATTTTTGTGACCATCATCAATAGCCGAGTCTCTAGGGCCCTGTCTGTGTGTCCGTCTTGGTTGTCTCCTAATTTTCTGAGACTATAAGTGGCTCTTGTTACACATGGACTTCAAAATAATATTTTTATGCATTTTCCTACAATTCTGAAAGCCAACTTTTATTTAATTCTTTGCTGGTTAGCAAGAAAAGCGTTTTAAAATGTTTCCATATTTGGCTTAATTAGCTTAAAAGCTTTACAAATTCCATTGCAAAGTTTTTGTTACGCCCTGGCCCTGGCACACTCTTCCTTCCATTTCACATTCCCCCTCGCTGCCACAACAACAAAGACAAACACAATTTGCAGCACTTGTTATTGTTAAAAAGTCACACAAAAACTTCAATTAAATAATTTATTTTATGAAATTAATTATGTATGGATGGAAGAGCTAAAAACACGGAGAGAGTAAAAATACCTTTAAGGATAATGTAATTACGAGGAAACTGAAATTACAAATTAGAATATTCTTGGGATTTACTCGGGAGAGTAAAGACCAAAAATATAAAAGAAAACTGTTTTAAAAATTTAAAAAAAAATCTAAGAAAGTAAAGCTTAAAGCAAGCAGAATAACAAGCCAAGAGAAATAACGATACAAAACGATAGAAAACAATACTTATCGAAGGTGTAATACGTCGATAAATAATCGATAATTATTTTAATTCTATTTTAGTTTATTTTTTGACGATAAAATTCAGATTTAAGGATAGCACAATGTACCGAGAATTTATCGATTAGCAGTCGAATCATATTTACTTAACTTTATAGTTTAATAATCGGCTGTCACGATAAATCGATCAATTCGCTGACATCATAATTATTTGTGCGCTAATTGTCAGTATTTTGACATATTTATCAGAGACGAACGACTCGCCTCTAATTAAATAAAACACAAACTCTGTGTGATAAATACGCTCCCCCTTGATCCATCAACCACCAGTCAAGGGCCGCTGCCACACCTGCCGCACTTGCCACAAGGCATATTCCATCATGGAAGCCAAAAGTCGAAAAGTGAAAAAAATTAAGTCAACTTCCGCACACCGAAAATTGATGAGGTGCGGCACTTGATGCGACGCGACGCCCCATATAGACAGCACCCCGACCGGCAACAGCAACGGCATCCATCCATGGGTGTCGCAGCACTCCCCTTACGGTTCCCACCCCCCCACACCCTCTCGCTCTATCACTCATTCTCTCTCTCCCTCTTGTTCGCCTACCATTCCTCCTTCTGTTCTTCGACCAAGACACCTTTCACCTTCCATTCATTTTCACCAAGAGAATATTTAAACTGAGGGAAAGAAACACACACAAATCGAAGCGCAACTCTCAGATACCCTTTAAATTGTTCTGAAACGAAACATTTATAAAATATATTAAGTAGGGGGAATGAATTAAACAAATATTTATGGCTCTCCTTGAAGCTAATTACTGCACAAAAAGCTATTCATTTGTTGATCATCGAAAGAAATGGAAAGTTTCTGTGATAAACATGCGTCAGTGCAGTAGTTTTCCACTGTTTATTTTGGTTACTAGCATTTCCATCAGCCTTTTATTCTCCTGCTGCTACCCTATGATTAGCGCTGATAATTAATTAGCACCTGGCCGCTTCGTTACGTTTTTGGGATGGAGGCAGCTAGACGTAACACAAGAAGTAGGAGGAAGAGGAGTAGCGCGATGCTCAGACATAAAAACACAGAGACAGAAGGCAGGAGAACAACGAAAAAGCGACGGCAAAAGTGGAACTCCCCACCCATCACACCGTCCACAAGAGATATTGCAGGTCGTGTAGGCGAGAGATGCCGCAATGTTGCTGCTGCTGCCTTAATGATCCACATGGCTCCCTCTCCTTCTCCTACCAGCTCTCCCCTTCGCTCTTCTTCCCACACTACACTCTTGATGTCACCCTCATTTTTGTGGGCCGCAAGTGTCATCCCAAAATTAATTGCTAAACAAATGTATAATCTTTGCAAGTTAAAAAGCGCATAAATCAAGCGCAAATCAAACACTACCCAAGAAAACAGAGATGCACAGATACACAGATGCATAAGAGCTACAAATACAAATACAAATACAGTCCACAGATGTGGACAGAAAGAGACAGCAACAGCACACATGACAGTTTGCTTCTTGTTTTTTTTTGGTGTCTTTTCTTCTTGTTTCGATGTCTTTTCCAGTATTTTATTTTTGGGTGAATGGCAAGTGACTCAATTGGGGCCAAGTGGCAAATGGATTTAAAATGAAACAGAGATCGCGAGAGAGGTGGAAGAGGGAGTGGCGGAGGGAAAGGGATGGACAATTGCGTGATAAATTTTAAAATAAAAGAGTAAGTAAGTAAGATGCTTCTATCCAATGACTACATATGATAAAACACTTACAACAAATATGTCCCCAAAACAAATAACTTTAAATGATTCCAGAATTCCTATTTAAATATTTTGGTACTTTATTTTGTATGCAAATTTAAATATTTATATCGTTTAAATACATAGCTTTATGGATGTGCTTGCTTATTTAAGAACTCCAATAAAAAGTTTCAAAATGAAATCTCTATGCGTTGTCCGGCGCTCTGCCATTCAACAGAAGTCCTGCTGGTGATGGTGGCGAGGGCATAGAGTCCACTGGGGAAAACTCATTTCCTATGCTACTTCTGCCCAGTCCCACCGACTCCTCTAGGCTTCCCCCGCTGCTCGTGCTCTGGTCCCTATCCCTCTGCGTACTCTCTAGGCGGCAGGCCTTTCGCTGGGACTCCCGTTTTGGTGTCCGTCCGTGTGGGAGGCGTGTGGGAGGACCGACCATCGTACATTTATGATTTAGTTTCTGCCTCGCTCTCTGCTATACCCTTTCTCCGTTTATCAAGAAGTCTGTTTCTCTCTTCGTTTCGGTTGCATTTTTATTGCCAACTTTTTTGCACACTAAACACACCCCCTGGCCCCCTCACCGCACACACACTTCCAGCGACCTACTGCCCCTCTCCAATCATCACTCTGCTCTCCAGTGAAACTTCCTTTTGCCTTATTTGTCTCTCTCTTTTATTTTGCACTACTCTTTCACACTCTCAGTTTTTTCTATTTTTTTTTTCTAGTAGAAAATTTAAATTTTGATGTCACTGGGAAACTCTGCCGCTTCGCTCAGCTTCCCTTCCCCGGTCCATGGACCGGGGGACACTCACTGTCCGGCAGTTTCCCTCTTATTTTTCTCTTTTTTGCTTTTCTGCTGCTTCCTGAATGCACTTTCTCCTCTACAATTTCATGCTTGACTCTAGTGTGGTGTGACGCGTATTTCCCTTTGCTCCTTCTGCCACTCTTTGAGTCTTCCTTCTTCTTTTGGCATTTCATCATCGTTGACGAGCTCGACACTTTTTCGTCTCACTTCTACTCTGCCTGTGGCGACGGGTATTGTGCCGAGCCTATTTCTCGAATTATTCTCTCCCAAAGTGTTCCCGTATATGGCCAAATAAAGTACTTAAAATGTAACCTAAAAGTGCAGTTTCCTATAAAAATACAAAGTGCAAAAACAATAAAATTAGTTGGCCTTTTCCATTACCCCAATGGATCTTTAAGTGTATCACAAATTTAACTTTTCCTTAGACGTTTTTTTGCACCTTCTTTTCTTCCTCGCCTTTTTCTCGCATTTCTTATTTTTTCTTCACTTTTCCTTCTAAATTTCTGTTTCCATTGGTCTATTTTGTATAGTTTTTTACTCAAAAAAGAATATTGCAAAATGTGTATTTATTTGGACAATTTTTTATTGGATTTCTGGGGAAGTTTCTGCTCTCCTTCGTTGCTCCTTCTTCGCCTTCCAGGTTGCAGGACTGCAGGACTGCTTCTTGTTTATTTGGTTAACCTCTGCTGCAGCACCCTGCCACCTTGCTTCAGTGCCTGGCTCCTCTTTAAATTTACATGCAGTTGGGTCACAAATTTAGCACTTTTTGCTTGCTCTGCTCTTTGAACACGCGAAAGCGCAGTGACTTTAGACTTAGCTTTAGACTTTGGAGCCAGCTACCGAGCAGTGGCAACTTATGACATTTTCCATCGTTTAGTATTACCAGAATAGCATTCGATGCAGGCCTCCCACATCCGTCTCTGTTCGAGCCACCATCTGCGAGTAATCCGAAATGATTGAATCATTCGGCAACATCCGTTTCCTGCTTCAGTTCTCACTCCAAGCTGCTCCAAGCTGCTCCAGGCTGCTCTCACTCCTCCTCTGCTCGACTTTCTTTGTGAACTTCCCTGCACCTCTGCTTGCTTTTCTCCTTCTCTTTAGGAGACAAAAAAACTCCCTTTGGGGTCTTTGGCTTTTTGACACTAGTTTTCTCCTTCCCACCATCCTCCGAAGCTTAATTAGCCCTCAAAAAAAAACCCGACCACGGAATTAGCCCGAAAGCAAAGTTTTGAGTTCAAATGCGCGAAGGTGAAAAGAGTCCTTGCTCTCAGGATTTTACCTCCTTTTCATTGATATTTGATTACAGGGGACACGTTTTTTTTTTGTTTCTAACAAAAGTTCCTCCCCTCGTTCTCTCTTTGCTGGCTTCGTATTTCTGCCTTTCTTTTCAGTCTTTCTTTCTTTCTTGCGTTTTTGTTTTGTCGGCTGCCTGACATTTGATGTTTTTTTTGTGCCCCGCGGTTCCTGCCTCAAATTTCAATCGAGGCATCGAGCCACTTAAGCGGTTGAGCGGTAGAGCGGTTGAGCGGTTGAGTGCTGTGTGGTGTGTGGTGCTGGGGCGGTGCAGTAGAGCGGTTACTGTCATTCGATATTTTTGCCTAAAACGTGGCTTCAGGTAGTCGCTCGGAGTAGCCCAATGCCACGTCAGTGGAGGCAGAAATAACAGCAGCAGCCACATGTACACATTTGGGCATGCCACAAGGTGGCCCGAAGGAGGCACAAAATGATTGAAAAGTGGATAAAGATGCGTCGTTAAACATTTTGTGTGGAATGTGTGAAAAAGATGACTAAACATTTTGCGAGATTCGAGGGGAAACAGCATACATTTCGTAGTTAAAACAGTGACCAAAAACGCTACATTCGTCGCAGCAGAATAGCTACTTTCTTTCTTGAGAGCGACAGAGGGACTCTCGAGCCGCCGCCGCCGCCTCCGCCTCCGCCCCAAGGCGGAAATGAAATATGGAGTACCCACTGACGCCTGACGCCTGACGCCTGACGCTTTGGTCTGCGTCTGCCAGTCACTGCATCTCTGCATCTATGTACATCTCTTTATAAAGAGCATATCTCCCCTAGTTGCTTCCCCTTAATGCTCAATCCCCATCCTTGATTTTCAGTCTTCTACCATTTTATATACTAAAATATTCTCCTTTTTTTTTCTTTGCTATTTTTGCGGGTGCAACACACTTTTGAGTACTCGAGAAGTGAGTCAGTGCCATGCCACAGAATGTGGCGAGGCAATGGCACAGAGCGGCATGGCATGGAGTTTCCCTCTGCTGTTGTTCCCCTTTCTCTCTGGCTGACTTCTGTTTTTTTCTTTGTTTTGTTATTTATTTTGTAGGGTAGCTCCGTGTCGGGCAATAACCCCTTTTTTTGGCGCTGCGAGGGGGACAGCGAGCGCAAAAAATGTAGCACCAACAGCGACACAGCCCTCGCCACGGTTCCTTCTACTCCTCCGCGTGCAACAGAAAGTCATGCTGCACAGAGAGGGGCTGAGGTGATGCCACAATTTTGTTGGGTCGATGATCGAATGCTCTTTTGTGTGTGCATTTGAAACGGCTGCTTATGGTCAAATATTTCGATTATGGAAACCTTTCTCAGCCGCCATGAGGAATCGGTTATGAAGAAGTGATTGTGTCGGCCACGAATATCAGTTTATAAATCTGATAAAACCGTTCGATTTGCCGCAATAATGAATATTTCCTCGATCGTTAATTAATTCAGTTTGAATCGGCAATTTAGTTGTAAGCGTTTAAAAATCGTTTCCAAATAAAGCCGCTGAAAACTGAAAAGCAACCGGCTGAAAAAGTCATAAAGCGACCATACCAAAAGTTCCCCCACCACCAAACCGAAGCCAACCCAACCCAACCCTTCCCCGCCACGAACCCCGTGCGCATAAAAGAGGGCCAACAACCGCAGTGGGACTTTTTTCCCCTAGTTTTATTTTTTTTTTTTGTTCACAACTTCTTTCTCATCTTTTTGTCGTAACTCTCATCTGAACTCTACGAAACACTCTGGTACACTCTCCGAACTCTCCGAACTCTCGGAACTCTCGCTGTTCTCGCTGCCATTTCAACTCGTACCCTATCCCCCATTTGCCCATTTCCCACTTTTTACTGAAGGGTCCCTATTTTTTTTGGTAGTTCTTCCTCCTCTTTTTTGGCCCGGCCTTACTTTGATTGAGAGCAGACTGCAGAACACTCGCACAGCACCGCAGCGCGTCACAAAAGGCACTCCCGTGCCTGGGAAATGGGGGAAAACTGTGACTCGCAGTGTGACTGGCGGGTACAAGTCATTAGGCCATGCCCCCAGCTCCTGCCCCCCTTCAATGCTGCCAGCCAGTCAATGCTGGGGCTGGGGCTGGGGCTGGGAGCTTTGGCTTTTGTTTGACAATTTCTGCGCGAGGGTCCTTCGAGCTGCGGCCTCAAGCCAAAAGTCATTGTATCTTAGCCTGGTCCACAGAAAAACCCAAAAAGTAAAACAAAAACCCAGAATGTGGCATGCAGAGGGTGCAAGTTGAGGGTGCAAGTGTATAAATATTTGTTAAGCCTTTAACGATTGTTATTGGCATTTGGAAAATGTTTAAAATTAATTGAATTTTTGGTTTAAAAGTAACTGAAACAACGATGAACCGGTTAGGAACCGGTTATGCCATCCATAAGTTAAATGCATAATTGTTGATCAACATTTTCTTTGGAGTCTTTCTTAAACTCAGACTGCTCGCGCTTGCATTGTGAATGAATCATCCACAAGCTGCCAATTAATGAATGATTCACTTCATTTCGAATACATTTACATATGGGATACTCACACACAAATCTGTGTGGGATCCAATTAGTAAATAAAAGCATGGGGGTTGCCCAGGGTTGCCCAGGGTTGCCACGGTGCGACGCACACACGACAATCGTAGTGTAGGGGGCGACAGCTCTCATTTTTCCACCATCCCTAAAAGATGCCTCCCCCCCCCCGTCTATATCTCCATTTGTGCTCTGTGGCCCCCGCGTTGTCGTCGCTGCACTTAATTTTCATAATTAAAAAAGTTTACCTACGTAAAATCTCATGTGCGTGTGCCCCATGCAACACCCCCTGCAAGCAACCCTCCCACTACACACCCACCCCTCCCCCACAGTTCCCCCCTATCTGGTTGATACGCACAAATGGGGGGATGCCCCGTTTCGGGGGGGCAGGAGCAAAAACGTTTTTGTAATTAATTTATGCAAATAATCAGAGACGCCGCCGCTTAGGGTTCCCTCACAGGGTCGATGGGGTGGGTCGGGGGTGCGGGGAAGGTGGCCAATTGCAGCAGCTCCCGTTCCCCAGCTCACCACCCCTCAGAGCATATTAAAACGAATGACCCTCGGCATACGATAAATAGTGGAGCTCCTTTGCCTCTCCCGTTCTTTTTTTGCTGCTATTTTTCAGATATTTTCACTGCTTCCATGTAGTGGCGGAGTGCGGGCGCCACTCTCTCGCCCCTTTGTGGTGTATGGATTAAGTCGACAAGTTGGGAAATGAAGAGATCGCGAGAAGAGGGGAGCTGTGGAAACTAGTCTCTTCAAGCAATATTTTACATTTTTTCTCGCTCTTTTTCGCAGTAAATATTTTGCAAATTTCTCCCACCAAGCGGTTGGTTGTTTGATAGAAATTGAACCCTTGCAAAGGACTCACATGTGTAGAAAATGTATTAAAAACAAATGCACTGCACTTGTGGGTACACCCATGCGAACGAGTGTGATTTATGTCCCCATATTCCACGAATGTCAATTCTCTTCCCTTCGAATTTCAAAGACTGTTCCAGTCCATGAAATCCTCCGCATGATATACGATCCATGCGGACAGTTCCACGAAAATGAATTTCGCTAAAAACAAATGAATGTGAGGGAGGGAGGGGGAAGGTAGGTGGGGATTACCCCGTTCATTTAATAGCCATTTACCTGCATGGATTTGTAACCGTTCCCCACTCCTCCTCCGCAAACTCCTCCGCCATCCCCTCTCCTTCAACCGCGCCCCATTAAAAATGTTTAGCCCCAAAGTTCGTTTCGTTTCGGCCCAAAAACACCTGAGCGCAAAAAAAAAGCACTTAAAATTCCAAATTTCTCTCTCTCTCTCTCTCTCTCTCTGTCCCCACCTCCTGCTTAGCCCTCTAATGACCGTTGGACGTCTCTAAATGCGCCGTCAAACGCTTAACGCATGCGCAACAAAAGGCTCCAGCTCCAGCTCCAGCCGTGCCCCGCCGCCTACTCAGCGCTCCCCTTTTCGAGGGAATCGTGGAATCGGATCGCTGAGCAAAAATTGCTTTTCTCAAGTCTCTGAATGATTGTCGGAGTGCCAGCCTGCTGCTACTCTGTAACTTATAATGATTTAATGGAATTTTCACGCGAAGCGGAAACACAAAAATCTACGTGCAAGGAGTGAGTTTTTTCAAAAGGAATTTCTAACAGGTAAACCTTTATTACCGATTGTTTATGAAAGAAATGAATTACTGATGCCTTTGCCAGGGTAGCACAGCCTTCGTTGCCCCTGTAATGGTTAACTAATTAACTCTGAAATGAGTGTTGCGGTCTGTGAGTGGGTGTGGGATATGGATATGGCTGTGGCTGTGGGTGTGGGTGTGGCCTGCACGTATTTATGTGTGTGTGCCTGAGACGGTTTGGGTGTTTATTTGAGTGTGGTGAATGGTGTATCAGTGACCCGAAGGGTGTTCGTCACTAGACCAAATATTGCAAAATGTGTTATAAAAAAGTATTTATTATGTTTTTCTCCTCTCTCTCTTGCTACTCCTTTTTTCTACTCTCTTTTGCTTCTTTTTCTAACAAAAACACGCTCAAATCTATCGAAAAATCGTCTCAAAATTAAGCTTTATATTTTCTGTTCTATTATTTTTCTCGTTTTTGCTGTTTTTTCTTCCTTGTAAACCGGAAATTTTTCATCATTAGGTGGGAAACTTGATTTTCACTTCGTTGTCAGGATTTTTCAGGCACATTTTCTGTGCAATTTTTTTCTAGAAGGGAGTTTCCGCTTTGCCCTGACCTTTGCCTTAGCGGAAATCCCTACCTTCTGTGTGGTGGTAAAAGGGACAGTAAAAGGCAGTTGGGGGCCAGGACATTACATTCAAATTCTTGTGTTCTTTGCTGAATATTTTAATTTTTTCAGATTTAAATATCGAGCTTTTGCCAATTACAGGGTGTCTAGTGCGTCCAGCTGGCAGAAAGATTGCAGGAAGGAATGTAGAAGGAACTCGCGCATTCACCTTTGAACCTCTCCCAAAACCTAAGCTTCTTTCCACCAAAAATAAAGATAGAAAGTGGAGATAATAGGTTCCAGGAGGAGCCAAGCAGTAGGGAATGGCTGGCGAACAGAGGGGGGTAGGGTTGAGGGTAACAACTGAAAGCAGACGAAGAAAAATGATAAAGCAACAGACCAGGAACAGTCGTCGTCTCCCCCGATAAAAATTTCGTTTTGGGCGCCAAAAAGAAAACAGACGAAAAATCGCCAACGGAAAACAGGAAGCAATGCTAGAGGAGGGGTTGTGCACAGTGATTTGTGTGTATGTGTGTGTGTGTGTGTGTGTGTGTGTTGTCGTGTGGAGGGGGGACAAATGATAAATGAATTTGTGATAAATGAAGCTAAAATGTGGCCAAAAACGTTGCACAAAATACTTTTTACAGACTTTTTTTCGGGTGGGGGTGGAGGGAATGGAAAGAGGGGGAACAAAGAGGGGACAAAGGCGAGGCCAACGAGGGGCAATGGGTGCCCAAGGAGGGTACTCTATGGTAGCGAGAGGATTGGGTTTCTCTGTGGCGTCAGGGTTTAGAAGGTGAAATCTATATCGAATTATGAATGGGGGGCGGCATGTGGCATGTGGCATGTGGCAAGTATCGTATCATTCTTTTGGACAAAGGAGAAGACTCGGTGGGCCAGGACATCCGGAGGCAGGGGCAAATCCCTTTCATTAACATTGGCTCTTCGGGTTATGCATTGGGTCCCATCATTTTTCCATTCGATTTGCAAACCAAAAACTGAACTTGCCCCACACTGAGAGCCACTCCTTTCACTTGGTTTTCCCCAAATTCCAGACAAGTGTGTGTGAATGGTCGAATGAGTGGGTGATTGGCTGCATAAATGAGTGCGAATGTTGGCCAATAAGTGTACGAATGACGTCCAAGTGGCAGTGTGAGTGTGTCGAGTGCAACTCTGAATCCGAAGCGATTAATTTTCAATCGTTTTTAACAGCTGTTCTTCAATGTCTCCTCCAGCCTTTAGTAGCAGGAATCTGCTTTATTCCTCCCCAACCCCTGCTCTACACCCACTCATATAATCATCCATCAGCAATCCATCGATTGTTTCGTCCATGGTTTATGGTGGGGCTATCGCGGAGCCCCTCAGTCGTCTGCTCGCACATATAAATGATGATGCTGCTCATTTCTGGTTCAAATATTCCAGTTCCTCTCTCTCTCTCTCTCTTCATTCTCCACCTCATCGATACGATACGGTTACTGATTCTGTGTGGGCCGACGCTGTTTTTTATACCCGGTACTCGAAGAGTAAATAGGGTATATTGTATTTGTGCGGATAACGGTTGTATGTAACGCACAGAAGGAAACGTCTCCGACCCCATAAAGTATATATATTCTTGATCAGCATCAATAGCCGAGTCGATTGAGCCATGTCTGTCTGTCCGTCCGTCTGTCCGTCTGTCCGACTGTCCGTCTGTCCGTCCGTCTTGTTGAGCGCCTGGATCTCAGAGACGATAAAAGCTAGAGCCACCAAATTTTGCATCCATACTTCTGTGTGCTCACACTGTTACAAGTGTATTTCAAAAAAGAGCCACGCCCCCTTCCGCCTATGCAAAAGGGCGAAAACCTCCCAAATCTACAATTTTGAAGATAGCAGAAAACGCCATTCCGTAGGGAATGACCATATCTATCAGATCACCAAATTGGGATCCAATTGGATCATTATTATAGCCACAATGAAGAAATTAATTTTCAGTGGCCAAACCCACCCCGTCCCGCAGCTTATAGCAGCACACTGGCCGTCTGCCTCTGGCTCTGGCTCTGCCGCTGGCTCTGCCTCTGCCTCTGCCGCTGGCTCTGCCTCTGCCGTGAGTCTGCAGTGTGTGGGTCTAGGGAAGGGGGGCGAGCTAAAGGAGCGTGTTGGTGTGAGAAGTGTTGTAGATGTAGATGACAGATGAAGAACAAATTAAAAATTTGACAAATAACCGCTAATGTACAGATGTAGTACTGAGTGCCGGGTATAAAAGTTGTGACGCGTAAGAAGCGTCTCACACGTCCCTTCTCGTTTGTTGTTGAAATGCCGCCGCCTTAGTCGCTGATAAATGAGTTTTTTTTGTTGGTTCTTTTGTTGTTGGCTTTTTGGACGTGGGAAAATAATGCATTGATTTACATGTGGCATCCATGGAAATACTCACTGACCAGACACGAATACTCACACTCGCTCGCACACGCATAGAACTGAGTGGTCGGGGGACAATCGTCTAGACATTCGTCTTTGGGGATTCTCAGATTCGCATGGATCAAGTGGCAGACTTTTCCAAAGAAATTTGCAAATAAAAACAAACACTTACGCCCCCAAAAGAGCGAAAACAAATGTTCTGGTCTGATTTCGGATTAAAACGTAAATCAAATGACTGAAGGGGCTCGAATATTGCGTGGATTAAGGTGTTGATTTATGGTTAAACAGGAAACGGGTGCAACATTCAGTGGCAAAGGACGGGGACGGTGTAAACCGATGCAAGAATATTTTTTAAATATAGTAATAAACAAATATAATTAGGAAAGATGGCTGAAGTGGTGAAAATACATTCAGAAATTTGGACTACACCCTCATGAGTGTATTTATCATTGAAATGCTGAATCCCTCTTTGAATTTCTGTTTTTTGCTAGTGCCAATCTTTGGATTCTTTTGATGTTCTTTGGATTTTTATGTCCCCACATCTAATTTATGGCCTAAACATTTAATTGCCAAAAATGTACCACTCCCCCATCAGCCCCATGCCCCCACTCGTGCAACCCCCGCAGATATATTTATTACACTTGTTTGTATGAATTCACGAATATACTTGGAGTATTCATTTCAAATAATGACCACAAAAACTGTCATTAGACACGGCGCATAAACAGCGGAGAACACAAACACAAAAATAAAAGAAGAGCCCAACGGAAAGGCTGAAAAGTGGGGGAAAGTATGTAGTATGTATGTAAGTGGTAGGTGGGAGAAGAGAGTGGGCAGGAAAGGGGCGATGAAGTAGATGGAATAAAGTGTATGGCAAACAGAGCGCAACGGATGATGATGGCGTTGGAATGGAATAATAATATGTAATACTAAGGCTCGTATGTATGTTAATATCTATATATGTATGTATGTTCATTTGTAGATATTTGTTAAATGTAGATACTTATGTACGTACATATGTACATATGTATGTATGTATGTACTTGTGTACATATATTTACTCGCTTCTTTCGATTTTGTTGGGTACAAACTCCTGCTACTCCTATTCCTGCTCCGCCTCTGCTACTTATATTTCTACTCCTGCTGCTGAGGCGATTCTCGTAGTAGTTTTACGAGTGGAAGACACACACGCACACACACATACATACATACATACATATGTACATATTTACATATGCATAAATGGGATATTCATTGGCATGAGCCTCATACTACTCCTCATAATCGTACTCCTTCTTTCTCCTTGTTCTTCTTCCTCTATGTTTGTTTATAATTTGTTTTGAGAACAAATGCAGAAGGAGGAGTGGAAGTATAAGGAGGAGAAGAAGTGCCTGAAACAAGCCAAAAGTGGATGTAAAAGATGTTCATTATGCATTTACCCGTTTATTTAATTGATTTGAAGGCAAAACAGAACGAAAACAGTGAATAAACTATGGATTACATTTTAGTTTATTTTGATTTATGTTTCTTTTATCTTTTCTCTAGTTAAGGTATTTTCCTTTGAAAAACATATCCTTTGGATCAAAGAAAAAACTTAGAATCTCAAAAAGTGTTAAAAAATATCGAGTGAAGTAAAAACAACGAAGAAACCCAAAGAAAGAGAGACCGGGATACTCACAGGGAATGGATGTGAATCCGATCCTCTCTTTTCCTCCTTCTGTCACTGCTTCTTTTTCTTCCTCTCTCTCTCTCTCTTTGTGACTGTTTTGCCCTCTCTTTATTCCTCTCTCGAAGAAACAGGTTCCCTTGGGCGAAAGAACTGTGAACGAATTCTTTCCTTCGTTTTTCGAGTCGTGTTTCTTCTGCTCTGCTGCTGCTTCTTCAAGAAGAACCTGCGTGTGTGCCCACACTCACACACATGCACGCACATTCGTTGCCTTCTCTCTCTCTCTCACCCTCGGTCTCCCTCCGCCCTTTCTTCTGTCTTCGTTTAAAGTGGCAAGGAAACCTGTTCTGGTTGGGGGTTTATCTCCAATAATAAAAAACTAATTTATTAACTAGTTTTTGGAGGCACAACAGAAAACACAAACCCAAAATCATCAACAACAACAGCAACAACATTATCGGCATCGCATTGAAACGGTAGTAAAGGGGGGGGAAGCAAGAAATGAAAAAAACATCTCCATACTCCAAAACCCATGGCGACAAAATACAACAACTGTAAACGGGGTAAAAGAAAAACAAAACAAAGGTAGTGTGAATTTTTGCTCTACAGTGGTGGGTGGACGGTGAAGAAGGGAGGGCATGGAAAGAGTTGTGCGCGAAAGAGAGAGGCGGGGAGAGGTGCGTAGCTGTGTCGTCGTTGGTTGAGGAGGGGGAGAAGGTAGAGGTAACAAAAAAAAAAAAGGTTCCAAAGAACAACAATAAACGAGGAGGTGAAAAAAAAACAAACTCCGTGTGTGGCTAATCAGAATCAAATTGATTTAAATTTCAATGGTTCTTCGATGCCATCGATGGATGGATGAGTGGAGCGGTGCGAGTCAGGGTAGGGGAAGGTATGTGCATATGTGCAGGTAACGCTTTAGAGGGAGAAGGGGTAATTGTATGTGGCTGTTTGTGCAAGTGGAATGGGCTGGGGAATGGTATGGAAATGGATTGGAATGGAATCGAATGGGAAGGAGGAAAGGCAATCGTTGACCGTTTCTTCACGTGAAGAGATCGACAGAGCGAGAAAGAGAGAGAGAGAGAGCGATGTGTGACTGTGTGTGCAGGTGAAGAGTGAATCTGGGATGGGGGGTGCGAAGAATTGGTGACTGTTGGTCGATAGAGTTGGAGGGAGACAGCAGGCGAAGAGCTGACTGTTTGCTGCTAAAGTGTATGGATGAGAGAGGGAGGCGCATGCAATAAGCAGATCGTAACTGAGGGTCGGCTCTCCCTTCCGCACTATTCGGGCTGCTGTTCATGAACTTATCTCTTCGGGGACGCTCTTCGCTGACTAATTAAAACTGCTGGAGCAGAGAGAGAGAAGACAGGAGAGAGCGCAGCTTTCGTTCCACTTTGTCATGAACATGAAACACACAAATTTGGATGCCATTGAAGGCACTTTAGTTATGTTCCACACAACTTTGTCCCTTCTTTCACGCTAAAGGGTTTTCCTTAAAACAACTGGGAAACACAAACATCTCGTTTTCCACAGGTAAATGCTAAATGCAGGAAAAGCAATGGCGAGGGGCAAACAATTCTAGATAAGCGGAAAATAGGCAAACAACAAAAATGTTGATGGTATCCAAAAGAATAGAAACAAAAACAGAAAGAAAATGAAATGAAATGGAAAGCGTAGAAGAGTTTGCCAATTCGCAAGTTCTTCCAGCTGTAAAATTGCAAAAGGGGCGAAACCTAGCGATAACCAGAGGGAAAACCTTCAAAAAACTAAGGAAAAGTAAAAGCTTCAAAACCGTAGCAAAACCCCGAAAGGACAACCCCACCCCACAGAAAACTGGTGGAAGACCCCACGCGAAAAGCCCAAAGAACAATAGAAAATAGTGGAGAGAGAGAAAGTTTCTTAAAGATACAAAAGCAAACAAAAGCAACGGGGAAACAGGCTGGGTAGACGGGGAAGAGGGGAAAGCATCGAACAGGAGTAGGATAGGCTTCGGTTGTATCTGTATCTGTATCTGTGATGGCAGGGAAACAGGGCCACTGGAGGATATGGCTTGAAATGTATAGACAAGACGAAAGCGTTAACTTTGACGCTCACTTTTGACTGAAGAATACTTTTAGAAGAGAGAGCGGGTGTCAGGGGTCGTCAGATTCCTCTAGAGGCAACAGGTGGGCCGGCCATTTACTTACCTTGAATTCTGTTTGTTTGCGTTGTTTTTTTTACTGCTTCTCCCCTTCTTCTTTTTATATTGCGCCTCAATCTTCTCTAAGGACTTGGCTGCATCCAACAGATGCGCATCCTTAAAAATGTACTTTTTTTCTGCACCTCAAAAGTTGTGTCGACTCAAAAGTTCTAGCTGCAAAAAGAGAAGAGCCATTTTCATACAAATTAAAAACTAAATAAATAATAAATACATATTTATATTTAGGGACCCATGAAACCCGTTTTCTGTTTTTTTGTTCCCCGCTTTAGGCCCACTTTTAAGCTCAATTTCGGTAGTTCAGTCTATGATTCACATCGCATGAATATTCATCAACATTTTACGCGGTTTTATGCCTTAGGAAACTAACACTTTTTCGATTGGCAAAACCAGTCCTGCCTCTTTTCTTTATTTATTCTTCATTCGAATTTCAAATCCTAATTCAATTACAATTTCTGACTCAGGCCCCTATGATTTATAGATGAAAATAGATGGGACATTTTTCATTTTTCGTGCCCTAAGAGTGTGTTTTCTTATTACCCAGGAAAATCTCTTTCTCAAGTGAAATCTTGTTGAATTTTAGAGATAAGACGAGAAGGAACGTTTTTGGACATAACAAATTTCACTTAAAAATCCTTTCAATAAATTGATTGCACGTTGCAATAATTTCCAGAATTTATTTTCGACATTTGCTTATTTTTTTACCAACAAAATCTGGATCCAATGTCTTTATTTAGCCGCATACACTCCCTCAATGCCACATGAAAATAACTGTAAGAGGTCTGCGTTCGTCGCCTCCCATCGAAAAGAGACGGCGAAAAAGATACTCAATCGAATTAAAATGCATTCGAGTAGCAATGACACTGACACCGCCCTTGCCACTTGCAGCACGCCCACCACCAAAGTCCACCTCCTTTGGCCAGGCCAAGCAGAAAAATAAGAAGCGAGAAAGCAAACGATACTCCGCCTCACACAAAAGATACGGCGGCCAACTTAAACTGTGGCAAAAGTTATTGTAACTTTTCGGCCGCCGCTGGCAGGGGCAATATTCTGGAAGGGGGCGAGACAGAAAGGAAACAAGAGGAAGAGTAGAGGGGCAGAGTGTAGGAAAGATAGGAAGGCTACGGGAGGAATCAAGAGGGAGTAAATACGGTATTACGGTAGCTTAGGAATCGTGGCTTGATTTCCATTCTAAAGTTCCCGTTTGAACAATTCTATTCCCAGGGTATCTCCAATTCGTTTTATTTGTATACAAGGATTAAATAATTCTTTGCTTTTCTTTCGTTTCCAACTCATTTCCACACGAATAAATCTTTTAAATGAGTATTTTATAGCCGATAATGCCGGAATTTGCAGTTTTTTGTCTTTATTTTGACCTCAATTTTTCGTTCGATAGGTGACCGAATATGTACGGATTAAAAGTGGAGAGAGGAAGAGGAAGATTCTGCAGAGAGGTGAGAGAAAAGGGAAAGACTGCAAAGCAGAGAGGATAAGATAGGGAAGACTTGGTAAGAGGAGGAGGTGTAAGGCTTCTTTCTGCAAGGGGTAAAACTGACGCCACCAGCAAATATTGAATTTCCTGAATTATTTATATTATTTCCTTGCCAAAACACCAAGTAATACTTCTCCTTCCACCCTGAGGTATAAGTATTCCCACTTCCCCTCCGAGTATTAGAATGCCCAGCTCCTCCATCAAGTATTTAGTGGCATTCCACCCCACGTCTCTCTTTTCCCCCATCAAGTGCTGCGACAACTTTTGACTGTTTTATCCGCAAAATACAACAAAAAGTTTCTTCTCTTTCTTTCTTTTATTTCTTTTGTTCCGGTGATGACTCCCTCACCATCCCGCCACCTTCGAAGTCCCTTCACCCGCTACTTTTTTTTACAAAGATGCTTTTTAAATGATTAAACGCTCCGAATTACCAAAAATTTCTGCCATCGCCTCTTTTTTTCTTGTTTTTTTTTTTTGGTCTCAGGGCTAAGAAGTTTTTGCTGCTGTTTTTTTTATGCTTTTGCTTCTCTTTTTTTCATTCTTTTGGTTTTGTTCAGCTGTCTGTTTGGCTTCTTTTTTTTCTGCTGAGATTTGAGATTTCGTGTGGAATGACATTACGCGAAGTCATGGTGGAGAGACTAGCGGGGGAGGGGGCACTGGGGCCGCTAAATGTCACGCAGAGGGAACCCCTCTTCCCTTATCTTCCACAACAACAAATATTCCAACGTTTTAGCCATCGATTTGCGTTTTGATTTGATTCTCTTTTTTTTTACATTTTAATTTGAGGAGTCATAACATTTTAAGACGCAAAACTAAGGGGGGAAAGGGGCCATGGAAGATGAAAGAACTTTTTTATTTTGATTTTCATTTGATTGACTTAATTCTGGTTCCTGGAATGGTATGCAGAATGGAAAATGTTTTATTTTAAACATTTTGTGGAATCCATTTTCCGTTTCGAATAATATTCGGGAGTTTTTGGGTATTTATTTCATGGTATTTTATGGCCATAAAAATGGGAATTTCCGCTTGCAAAAATGTATTTTTATTGAATGCATTAAAATTAGGAAAAAAGAAGAGTAGAAAATTCTCTACATGATTGTCTGTTGCATAAATTTAACAGTTTTCATAATTACATTTTGCATTTCTGTAGGTGATATGTACGGTGATTTATGGTGGAGAGCTCCCCTCCAGCCCTCTCATTTGTTTCTGCGCTTTACTCCCCTTTTTGTTTGTACCTAATTTTCTAGCACTACTTGAAATTGTTTTAACATTTTTCTATCTCCATTCGTGCAATTTCCATGAAAGTTTACCTTTTTAATTGAGTGAGGCAAAAAATGGCTAGAGCTAGGGAGATATTATATTTCCGAAATGGATTGATTTTTCAATTTAAATACGAGAGGTAGAGGGGGGCAGGGTGGAACTCTTACTTCTCAATTCAAATCGTTTGTAAAGCTTCTAAAAAACAATACGAAAACTGGACAATTCTGGCTAATTGGCTTGCCCACCTAGCCCCTTCACACTCTTCTTTCCCCCTTTTCCGCACAATCCACAACATTTTTCTACAAATTAATTCTATAAAATCGTTTTGTCATGGCTCTGCTTTTTTTTCTCACATGACAATTGTTTCTTCTCTCCCAACTCTTATCTTCTTAAACTGTCTCATTCCCTTTTTTGTTTTGTGCACATTCACGGTCAAAACCACTTGACCTCCCACGCACCCCCTTCCCTCTGAACATAAGAAACGGAGAGAGGGGTAAAAGCGGAGAGACTTGTCATCAACTTTTTCTCTGAGAACAAACAATTTTAAGAAAACTACACTGGAAAGCAGAGCTACAAATGTCACAGGGAAATCATCTTTCTGGATGAAATAATGTTCATTTTTGAAGACATTCTGAATGACAGAAAAACGACTTCAAAACTTCGTGAAAGACTGTGTGAAAATGGGGGTGAATTCTCTGAAGGGAAAAAGTCAATCAAAAAATAAAACTGTTTCCGATTGCAATCAAGAATATTTTTTTTTGCGGTTGGTAACTTAAACGGTTTTAATGTTTAAAGAGTAGCTCATCTCGAAAACTTCTTTCTCTTAAATAACATGGCGTACCGAAACATTTTTTGGAAGGAGTTGGAAGGTCAGTTCTATGTGTTCCAATTTCCTCATCGTAATCGGGAAATCTTTGAGTTCTTTAATCATTTCATGTTCTCGAGTTCTCTTTGATTATATTTTAGATAATTTCACATTTGTGTGTGTTCAAAGACTCTTTTATTTCTCTCACTTTTTACTGTTTCCGTGTTCGTATTCGTACGCGTCTTTCCTTCATTTATTGTCACTTTTATCTACTATGTACATATACCTTCTATCTTCTAAATTTTTGATATATGTATTTTCAATCTTACCCATTACCGTAATCTTGTGATATATTTCCTTGGGGAAACACTCTCTCAAGTCTCTCTCTACGTCTCTACTCTTTCTTCGCATCATTTCAGATTTCTAAGATCTCTAAGATTTCCTGTCTATGTATCCATCTTTTTCTCTCTCTATTGCTCCCAAGCTGATTTCCAATTTCTTCCGGGAATCCACAATTCGCATTCTTCTTCCCATAGATCCCTCCACCTCTTCTCTCGCTCTACAACTCCCACATCTTCTTTATTTTTTTTTTTGTGTTTTCACCGTTCGGTTTATATCTGCTTTGTTTTGCTTTTTATTGTTTTTACGGCATTCTTTGGGAACATTTCTGCCCGTTTCGTTTCCTCCCGAACGATTGAGACAAAGAGAGAGTGAGAGAGAAGGAGAGAGACAGTGAGCAACATCTTCTTGATTACTGTTTATGTAAAGCTAGTTACATCCCTTCAACTAAAGTTAAAACATTTTATAAATTATTTCAACGGCTAATCTCTTGCTTTTGTGGGCATAGAAAGATAGACAGAGAAAGAAGATATGTACATGTCCATACATACATATGTATTTATGTACTCTCCTCGGATTCCCCTTTATTCATCCTTTTTCCAAAATGAGAATTATATTCTTGCTATTCTGCGAAATTCATACCATTTTTGTTCTCAGTTTTCTTACAAAAAATTGGACATTTTCTATTTGGATTTCCGCTTAATTGGCATTCGAATTGGCGCTTGTGGCTCATTATCCCCTTCTCCCTCCTCCCCTACTCAGGCTGTCTCTCTTATGCAACACATTGACTGGCACTTAACCTGCCATAAGCCCCTGCCCCCGTGCCCTGAATGCACCAGTCCCCCCACCATCATTTAAATGTCAGGCACTTGGCGCGCTAGAAGCTAAAACTAAAACTAAAATCATTTGCCTCTCAGCCAAGTAGAGGCAGAGAGGGAGAGAGAATAACTAAACAGAAACCAAGCATTGCGGGATACCCTATAAAAAATCACTCATTTCAATTTGAATTCAAATGTTGGCAGATGCCTATGAGAAATGTTTGAAAACTGCAGAAAACTCTCGATGAAACATAAAAACATTCGATATACCGTTCTTTTTTTCGACCCAAACCGCTGATCAAAATGGTTATGCCCTTCGCTCTCAGAAAAAGGGTACCGTACCCTAACGGAGCCACTGCAATGCAGAGAGGCAGAGAAGCAGAAGCTTGATCTGCACAATACAAACACAAACACACACAGGCATAGAGCAGGTAGCAGCCGCCAGGCAGAGATCTGCATCTGCTTCTCTCTCACTCACTCGCTTGCTGGCGCAAAATGCAAGTGAATGGCACAACACACACACACACACAACACAATACAAAAACAATATTACGGTTACTGTTTCGTTCTTCCATCTACTTCTTCTTATGTTTTGTGTTCTCCTACCTTTTTTCCTTCCTCGAAAAATTCGGTAAGATTTGCAACTTTTTTGTTTTGTTTCTCGTATTTCTTGCACACTTCTCTTTTACTTCTTTCACGCCTCTGCTCTTTCTTGCACTTTTAATATTTTTCCTTTTGGCTTTGATCTTAGCTCTCGATTTTGGCTCTCTATATTCTTGGATTTTTCTTTGGAACACTTTTACACTCTTTTTGATGGGAATTTTTTTCGCAGGAGCACAATAAAAAAAAAATAAATGCTATATTTTGTTGTTGTTTTCGCGGCGTTTTTTCGAAGCGATCGAATCGAATGGAGTATGGAGTGGTGTGAGTGAGCGGTCTACCTTTCCTCCACACACTCTTTTCAAATTATTATATACTTTGTTTGGGTTTTCGATACAAAAAAAAAAATACGGACAATTTTCAAAGGAAAGAGAACCGGTTTTAAAATAATTTCTCCTTTACACACGCACACACACAAACGCGCGCGCACACGCACACTTCCACGAGAAATTCACGACGAGTTTTCTGAATTCAGAAAAAAATTCGACACTACGTTGTGTTCTTGTCTATTGTCGGTTTTATTTTGAACCAAAAATGATTGTGGATACGATACGATACGCGCAAACGCTTCGCTTTTTCCCTCCACCATACAAACTTGTTCCCTTATCATGGGATGGGACGGAAACAGAGGATGGAAAATAAGGTGTCGACAACGGGTATATACGTCACACATAATTCGGGCTTGCAAGGTAAATTACACCCTGCGATTTTCATCCGCCGTGATTGACGAAAACATTCACGTCATGTTATATGAATACCTAAACAGGTGCTAAAAAGGTGGGAACCCTCAAAAAATTTCGTCCTTTTTACCTGCTTGCCATACCTTTCGGTTACATGCCAAAGAGCGGATTAGGTCAGCGGAGAGAGGATTAGGTCAGCAGATGCTCTCTCCTCATTTTTGCGTCTCATATGAGTTTGAGTCTGGACATGTTTGTGCTCATTTTTGCGTTGCAAAGGCGCCTGCAACATGCTGCAGCAACCACCCGAAGACGTTGCTGTAATGCTGACAATCACCACCTCGTTGTGGTAATACTCTTTGCACACAAGAATGCGCAACATCGGTGTGTTCGATGGATGTTGCTTTAGTTCAAATTGGACTATGGTTTATTGTGTTTCTAGATAAATCTTTCAACCCAATAAAACAAATAATAAAATTAATTTAGTTACTTTGGAAACTAATTATGATAGACTAGAATGGAAAAAGAAGTCGACAGAGCAAAACGCTGGCTTGGGCTCGAATGGGTTAGATGTTGCCTGTGGTTCGAGTTGCGGTTGCGTTGTGTGGAATGTGTTTGAATGTGGTATGAAATGCAGTGGCAAAACGAAAGACTTGAATTCCATTTTATTTTGAAGGGAAAAATCGTAAGGCTGTTGGGAAAACACGAAAAACTGCTCTTGCTGCTCTTTTTGAACCGGTTCAACCGGATGCAAGGAAGTGGAACAACAACAAAAGAAATTAAAAGGAGTAGGTTGCCAAGAAGCGTTCTCTCTCTCTCTCCTGGAACCAACCTGACAACCATTTTCAGACTGCTCTCTTTATCCCCCCTCTACTTCTCTCTCACACTCTCTATATCACTCTCTTTCTTTAGTTGTTGTAACGATAAATGGCAAGCAGCAACAACAACCAAAACATCGAACCTGCTGAGAACCGGTTGAGGTTCGCTCTGGCCCAAGGAATGCACAAAAAAAAGAGAGAGAGAGAGAGAAAACAAAAGCAGCAGCAGGCAGCAAAATGCAATGCAATGAAAAAAAAATAGCAAAAGGAAACACCACCACCAACAACAATAACAAAGGGATATCAAAGTGGTTTTTGTTTTTGGTCAGTCAACCTAGCAACCATTCACAGTGCAAAGCTAGAGAATGACATAAATCTGCGTGGAACAAAAGACTCGAGCAACGAACGTGTTGCAACCGATGAAAAAGAAATAGATAGATGAAGCGAGCAAAAGAGCGGGTGCAACACTGCAACTGGATTACTGTTACACCAAAGCCAATCTTATGGGGTTGGGTGTGGGAGTGGGAGGGTTGAATGATCAAATCGGTTGGGTGTGGAAGAGTAGGGCAGTGAAAGAGAGAGAGAGACAGTTTGTGATCCAGCCAGTAGAACGGGTCAAATTTTGAGTGGTGGGTGGTGCTGGGTCAAACCCCTAACACCCACCCAGCACCCAAAATAAGTGAAATGTGAGTGGACTTTGAACTTTTTTGGACTTTTTTTGTTTATTTTTAACGTTCTGTGCAACCTGCACTTTGCACTTTGAAGAGAGACTCCACTTCTTCTGAGAGACTCCTGGTAACCCTGAAAAAAGCACGCGACAATCAAACTCAAATAAAACGACGAGTTTAGCTAATGCTTTTTTTTTGCTGCACATTTCCATGAGCTCTGATCTTTATTGTTTTCTAGAGTTCGAGTGTGTGGCAGTCGTTTTGTTTTCCCATTGTGTGGGGCCGCGATCTCTGGCCGCCAGTTCTGTTGTTAAGCTGTTTTTTTTTTGTTTTCGTCGGCCACTTAGAAGCCGGCACACAAAATACTCACTCGCAACCCGAAACTCGAACCATGAAAAATGTGACCCAAAAAGCCAGACCAGCAAGCGAAGAAAAACGTAAAAATAAAAATAAAAATAAAAACAAAAACCACAAAATAAATAAGACAAAAATTATGCAAAGCGCAGACAAATGCGCAAATTTGAAAAATGCCACAGCAAATTACAGCTGCGCTTTGCGGCGCCCCCGCTGCCACTACCAAAAGTGCGGGTGGTACGCGGCAAACCAACAGAACTGGCATTTAAAATTTGTTTACCTATTTTTCGGGATGCTAAATCGGAGATACTCTAATGTTTCCGGTCATTCTATGTGCAGCCTTTACTGCTAAGCCACACTGGAAGAGAGATACATACTAACACGGCTAAGTCGCATTGGATGGGAACGAGAGGGACTGGCACTGCTAAGCCACACCAAAAGACCAATAGACAAGTTTGCACTGCTAATCCACACTGGAAAAGAGAGAGGGGCATACAAATTCGACTAATCAAAGTTCCCCCTAGCGGATATACCCCATTAATTGCAGGTCTGTTACCTCAAGAAACCACACACAAAAAAAACAACTTTAATTTTAAGTTACGGAGCAACGGCGGCGCTTGACTTCTGCTAATGGGTCCCCCCATTCGTAAATATTTTTTTGTTTTTCTTTCTTTGTGACTGGGTTTGGGCTAGCTTTCGGCAGGCGGTGTCTGGTGCGGGGTCTGGTGCGGGGTCTGGTGCGGGGGCGGGGGCTCGGGCCGACAAAAAAGGGCGTTGCTGCTGCCGCTGCCGATGTCGATGCCGCTGTTGAACAAATATTACTCATGAGCCGCAGAGTTCCTGAGACTGTGACTGTGCCTGTGCCGAGCCGCTCTTGGCCCGGCCTGGCCCGATCATGTCGAACAGCATAGCTAACACCCAAGAACAACGTGACGAACGAAGAAACAAGCGAATGGGCTACGGCTACGGCTACGGCCCCAAAGTTGATTTCAAGTTTTGGCTCAGAGCCGCTGACTGATTGTCAGGGCACGATAATGAAATAACAATTTCTGTGGCCATACCCTCATCGACCGGTGACTGTGGTGACTTTTGTTGCGAAGTTAAGCTATGGCAGGAGCACATTTAAATGGAGTCCATTCGTTTATGGGAACATAATTGAAGTAAAATTTGCACTGGGAAATACTTACTCGCTGAAACAAAAACTTTATTTCGTTTGTGTACAATATTTCCCTCCATTTACCTTTATTGTTTGTTTGTTTTTCTATAATACTGTAAGATTATAATTTAGTAAACATATTTCGAAACTTTAACTTTTCCACAATATTTATGATAGTTTTTTATAGAGCTTGTTTCAGTTTTAGAGCTTTCATTTATATATTCGGTATTCATTTGAGTGCTTTGAGGAATTGTAGTATTTTTTCGTATATTTGTTGGGACAAATTTGTTGCTAAAATAGTTTATTTCTTGTATTTAGCATGCCTTGAGTGGAGTTTTGGGTCTGAAAAGGGTATGCACGATGCCCTCTGACGCCAGTGAAGTGCCCGGGCCCTTCTTTATGATTTTTTAATGGCTCTGCCTCTGCGCTCGCTCTGCTTCTCTCCATGTGACTCTGTAGGAGTACGAATATACCATACATATGTGGCATAGTTTCCTGAACGAAAGAGCAGAACGTGCAGCAACGCAATGGGCATTCCTCATGTGTTTTCGTTTCTTGTTGTTTTCTCTCTTCTGTCTTGTCAACTTTGTTGTTGGTCTTTGGGCCGTGGCTCCTCTTTAGCATGCAAGAGTGCGCGCGCCTGCGCCCCCAGACTGTGGCGAATGTGGTATCATAATCATATTATTTATGATTGTATTTGCTTTTGTATGTGCCACACAGCAAAGGAGGCAATGAGGCAGAGGCAGAGGCAGGCGCATGGAGAGGGGACAGTGCACAGGGGCAGAGCTTCATCACCGATTCCCTGGCAAATGTGGCAATGTAATTGCCGTTTTGTGGTCTCCACACTGGCTGTTGGCTGTTGGCTGTTGGCTTTTGGCTTTTGGCTGTTTGGCTCTTGGTTGTTTCTGTTTCTGTTTCTGTTTGTGTTCTTGTTTTGCTGTGTTACTCAGGCATCTTTTGTGTGCCACTCACTTCACTTCACTTCTTTTCACTTCACTTCACTTCGGGCCACATCAACTTCAACTTCAACGTGGACTGTGGACTGTCGACTGGTGGACTGTGGCGACTGGCTACAAAAGAGAGGCAGCTCCAATGAAGTCGCGGGATCGTTGGTTGAGAGCATATGTTTTTGCCATTTTCAAGGGCACTCAGTGTCTCCCACTGAAAGGTGGATGGGGGATTGAGAGGCATGGGGCATGGGGCATGGGGAGGCATGACTGTCCAACCCGTTGAAATGCTTATCGATCGCTCGGACTAGAAGGCCTATGAATCATTTGTCAATTGTTTCACAAACCCAAACTGAATATGCAAATTGCTTTGGCCCTCCTGCTCCCTCTCTCACTCTCACTCTTTGGGATCGGTGAATAGGTCCGTGAATGAGTGCCCACAAGTGTGAATAATCATGTGAATAAACCAGGCAATTGAATCTATTTTTAGGCCACTGAAACCGAACATTAAACCAGCAGCTCCAATGCCCGCATGATACATATATTCATATTCGAATGAATAAATGTTTGAATATGTTTAGAAACTGCAGTTTTGCCTTTGAAGTAAGTTCAGCAGATTGGTTCATCTTTTTGTGATTTGTAATTCGGTTCACGACTCTTTTTGCCAGTCCTTTTGCTCCAGTAATTTCGCATAAGTGAACGGCTACACACGCCCAGCACTCTGTGCACTGAAATCCCAAAAAAATATATTCTTTAGCTTTTCCCCAACAAAGTAGGCTTAGGATTGAAGGCTGTCACAGCTTGGGTTTGATTCTGTACAGCTCAGTCAGATCTAAAAATGGATCAGCCGAACGAGAATCAAATAAATAATCAAGAGCGTAGACGCTCCCATCGTGCTCGTCGTGCTCGTCGAGCTCTTCGTGGTCTTCGTCCTTTAGCTGCCGCAGAGGAACCACAGATGCAGCCACCACATGGAGCCTACCCTCAAGTTCAAGTCAGACGTCCTCCATATGGACGTGGGCGTTTGCGCGGACGTGGGCGTGGACGTGGAAATCGGTATCGCCGGTCAGAACGGAACCGGAATTTACTTTCTCCAAGAAATCGGACACGCAGATTTCGTCTGCGTCAGCTTGTGGCTCGACCCCGACGCCAAATACCCGAGGACCTGCTGCGGTCTGTGGGGAATATGATCAGCGAGCTCGCTGAAGGGATGCAGCGCCACATTCGAGAAGCCGAAGAGCAAGTGGCCGAAATATTCCGTGTGGTAAGACTGCTGGATGCTGCTGCTGAGGATGTTGCTGCTGCGAATGCTGAGGATGTTGCTGCTGCGAATGCTGCTGCTGTCGATCCAGCTCCAGACGGGGTCCAGCCACAGGTTCCGGCCGAGGAGCGGGTGAACCAGAACCAAGAGGACCAACAAAATGTTCGCCAAGAAGGCGAATACTTGAATATGGATCAGGTCGATTGATCAAACACTTTACACAAACAAAACTGAATCCCTTCATATAACGATACGATATTAATTGAAATATTTTAGAAGCATTTTGCAGGCCAAAAAGCTCTAGCTTTAATATTCCAAATCTTCTGTAATTCTTCAAAATTGTCATCAACATGCACACAAAAATTTGTTTGTTCTCCCAATAATCAGACTAAGATTGCAAAATATATATTTTAATCAGCTGTAAGATGCATTTTTGTGTGATATTTTCATGGAATACAAATCGTAGAGTGGAAATGAAAGATAATTTCAGCTACTCCTTTGATAAATGTGTTTTTACGATTAGGGAAAAGCGCTTTCCGAGAGCCTCCAAAGAGCCGTTTAATTTATGGCAAGAAGATCGTTGGGAAATTATGTGAAAAATGCCTGCACCACAGCAGAAGTGAAAGAATGAAGCAATGGGAAGGAAAAGGGAGAACTCGTAGAGATCGAAGAATTGGGAGCTATGCAAATATGCCTGGGCCGATAACGGAGCCTTGAGGTTGCCTGCCCCAAGAGGTTGGCACCATCATGGAATAACTTTTTTCTCTCCCCCTCTCTCTCTCTCTCTCCCTCTCTCTGTCTTTCTGCTTTTGTTGGGCAGAATTCATTTCCATGGTTGCCATGGCACAGACATAGATTGAAGGCCGCCGAGCAATGCATAGAGATAAGTTCGATTCCAACTCCGACTCCAACTTCGACTTGCAGCTGAAGTCCAGGCCGTGGTCAATGCTTGTTGCTGATGGCATCATGCTGTTCACAGCGGAGCACCAACAGCAACAACAACAACAGCAACAGCAAACAAAAACAAAAAAAAAAACGAACAAATATTTTCGGATGCAAAGCATTTTCGAGAGACAAAAGTCGGGGAGCAATAGCAGCGCTCTCTGTGTGTGCATACTGGTCCGCTCCATGGCCCTGACCATTGGCACAGTGGGCGCCTCCGCCGATGCCGCAAATTAAAAACACATTTCCCAAAGAGCACAAACTCAAATTAAAATTTTAATTGTCTTGATAAATTGCGACTGAAAGTTTGAGCCGGACCAAATATCTCAGTCCCCGATCAGAATGCTCGCCAAAAACGCTTTTCGCTCTGCCATGGCATTCCATTTTGGTTGGAATTTCGGGTAAAGAATGTAAAAATATACTCATAATACAACAAAGAGGCGTCCGTCGTGCCTGATATGAAAGGTGGAATTGAATTCATTTCGAAATAAATACACCTAATTAATAAGGGTAAATCAAATTTAGGACTTAATTTAAGTTACAAAAATGTTCGGCGGCAATTAGCAAGGGTGGAAATATGCTCATAATTAAGCAAATTGAATTGAAACAACAAAATGTGTTCTATGCGCGACGAAAACTATTAATTGGAGTACTCAATTAGTGCATAAAGTGGAAGGTAGAACTGTTTGCATAATATTAAAAAAAATGCTCTTAACTTTCACTCAGATTTGTATGGAATGTTCTTCACTTTATTAGCTAGAATTTCCATAAATTGAGATGCGTTTTTTTGTTAGCATTTTAGCTCGCTAGGGAAATAAATGTGGATGCATGAACAAAAACGATTAAAAGTTTTAGAGACAGAGAGGGAGAGTTTGAAAGTATATTGGGGCTCCCCTTTTGTGTTTTCCTATGCACAGAATAAGACGAAATATATTCGATAAAAGTATACGCCATAATTCCAAAGTAAACACGGGTAGCCCATTAATTTGGGTCTTAGCCAAGCGACGTGCCCAAATACTTCTGCCATGATCCATGCACAACGAAGATCTTCCAAATGCCAAGTGAAGATCCAAAGCACGTACAAAATGGCTAATATTTGAAAACAATTTCCCCATCAGATGGAAACAATCCCCAGAATAAATGTCTGAATGTTGCTTTTGGGGTTCCCTCACCACTGTGATGCAGCACTGTTCTGTCCCAATCCCCCCGCTGCGGTGGCTCGTTCGTGTAATGCGATTCAATCAATCCGTTCATCGCAATGTTCTCGAGCTTTGGAGTTTCTCGGGCCGCCGCTCTCCACCAGAGTCTACGGTGATCGGTATCGTGGCTGCTGTGATCTTGGCCTCGTTGGCCACTAGCCACAAGCCAACAGGCCAACAGCCAGCCACTAGTTGTCCCCTCTACCCAAAAAGCCATCAAGCTCTACTTCTTAGGGCTACCTGCTTGAAAAAGTGATTCGTTGCTTGTATTACTTATTTTCATGCCATTTCGTGGCACATTAAAATACACACTCAAATATTCACTTAGTTCGTCGGGTGGCGGACTCCAGCTTGCTCTTGCTCTGAACATCGCCGCGACTCACTTGGGATTGAGTCACGCCCACCAAAGCTACCATATGATTATCGGGTAAATTGTATAATTTACTCCATTAAAGTGAGTGGCAGAATGAGCGACCGAGAGAGGCTGCAACATTCCCCTCACCTGTAGATTTGAGTGTCTGGTTTTTCTTTTGTTCATCCAAAGTCGCCGAGCAATTGCTCCAAAATTTGCTTTCCGTTTTAGTTTAGCTTAGTGAATGGAACACGAAACATGCATGAAATAAATAAAATAAACTCCCCAAAAAAGTAAAGACAAGACGAGACGTGTTGCTGGTGTAAACGTGTAAACACGAAGCAAAGACATCCGAAAAAATGGAAAATCAAAAATCGTGAACAATAATATGGTGAGGTAAAGAGATCGTTGGAATAATAATTTACTTTGGAATAAGTACAATATTTACACAAGTGTTGCACCTGTCTCTATAATAATAGAAAGGAATAGGACTTCGCCTGAAAGTGTCTCTACAAACTGTTCAAAAATTTGAAGATCGGATCAGCGGATTTTTAATCCGCTTCAGTATTAATTGCGCTATGAATTTAGTATTTTATTGGTATTCTAAGTATTATTTGTGTTTAATCACAGCTTTGTTCGTCCCCTTCTAAAACTGAAAGCCCGAACTAGATGCGAATCGATGTACATAGCAAATAAATCAAAGAGGCAAACAATTATAAATTCTTTGACTCCTTTCCCAGACAATATTTTCTGCCCCCACAGCCCATCCCCCTCTTTTCGATATACCCTCCTCCAGTCACCGATTATGTCTTGGCTTAATTGCTGTAAATGTGGAGTTGGACTTGCAGTGGCAGGGGTGCGGTGGAAGTTGCAGTTGCAGTTGCAGTTCCAATTGCCTGCCCATAGTTGGGTGTTGGACACAGACAGTCGCACACAAAAGCATGCACACGCGCACGCCATGTGGACACTGTGTGGTGTGGTGTGTGGATTGTGTCGCAGTCTGAAGTTGTCTAAAATTTGACAGTTGTATGAGATTTATGACGCCGCACACTCGATCATATTTGACTTAATTGACAGCGGCAGCCACGACAAACTGCCATCGGCATCTGTCAAGAGTCACAGCAGCCAGCAGCAGCAGCAGAGGAGAATGCAACAAAGTAGAGACAGCAGCGGCGATAAGACTGCCGCCTGTTATATGATACGTTCTGACCGATACTTTTTGAGAAATATGTACATGAAACCTTTCACTGCATGAATGCAACAAGAAATCCTGATCACACGATTGCATCGTTCAGCAACAAAAAAGCGCCGATGGAAAAGATTTTGCATAGCAAAAGACTCTAAACAGCTGCGAGTGCAGCAGCACAGAGTTGTAGCCTGGAGCAGCATGTGTGTGTGTGTGTGTGTATGGGGGGGAGGAGCAGGTGTTACATTGACTCTCACTTTGCTCTCACTTTGGTAAATTATTTTTAATTGTGACCTCAAAAAGGTGTAGGATGTCACAAGGTGCCCCCCCATTCCGTCTGTGCTTCCATGTTTCTATCTCTCCCGCCCTCTCACGCTTCTAGAAAATCAATTAGAAGGCCGCAGCAGCAACAGCAGAAGAAATAGCGGAGAAGAGGGCAGCGCATTCGGCAGCATAAGAGAAGGAGAATAGAAGAGAAGAGAAGTAGAACAGCAGCAGCAGCAGCAGCGGAGTGCAAGAAACTGAAAGAGAGTGGGAGAGCAGCAGAGCTGTTGTTGTTGCTGTCATTTTGCTCTCATTAATGTTGTTGTTTAATTGTAGCCCCAACAAACAAACTTGTAATTAACACATTTCTACCTTCTGCCGGCCCCACACACTTATTTTTTCTCTTTCCCCCAGCCCTCTTCAAACCTTTCACGCATCATAGAAATCAATTACAACGAAATCTGATTTCTTGCTGTTGTTCTGCTTATCTTTTTGGGTCTCTGTCGGCCGTGTCCAAGGTAAATTTGTGTATCGAAGAAAGGTGTTCGCTCTCGAGGCTGTGGTAGAAGTGTCCCCCTATGGGTGGGAGTGCCTAACCTTCCAATTAATATACCTTGTCCAGCTATCCTCTCTGTCGCCGCTGTCCTCAGCCTCTGCCTCTTCCTCTGCCCATGCACGTGACATCTGCAAGTGGGAGTGGGAGAGAGATCGAGCGAACTGGAGTGGGTAGTGGCGGGAATGAGAGGGGAATGGGTGCGCTAGGGTTACTGCACTTTGGCTAAGTGCGTCCGCGGGCTGCCGCAGCGATGGCATTGCCAGCGACTGCGAGACAGCATCGGGCAATAAAAATAATAAGTGGAAGCGAGAGCGGATGAGCCCAGTTCGCTGGGAAAAGCCAAGTAACGGTTCTATCTGGCCCGGCACTGTGCCTCTGTCCCTGTCCCTGTCGCTGTCCCTGTCGCACATGCCATAAATTGGACACATTGTTGATAAAGCGCAACTTTATATGTTTTATATGAAGCTCTCCGTCTCTCTCTTTCTTTCGGACACCGCCACCGACGACGATACCATCATCATTATTGTCGTCATCATCGTCGTCGTCAGAGCCCATCACCATGGGCTCTCCTCTCTGCAACGCCCATCAATGGTTTTCATCATCCAACATTGTTATCAGCATCGTTGGCTATAACAACAGGAACAACAAGAACAAGACCAACCAACCAGCACTTGTCGTGCCACAAACCACAGCCCAACCCAACCGCCTGCCAACACCCTCCTCCTGCTTCAACTGGGCCCTGAACCTATGCTCCTGCCCCATCCCACAGCCCTGGTACTGAAATGACGTTGGAAAAAGAGCGAAATAAAACCGAAAAAAAAATCAAGAAACAAGTAAGATTTGCCCGAAACTTAGATATCCTAACAGGATGCATCGTTTCTAGAAGAGGACAGGGGACATCTGCCACTAAAGTTCTAGCATATTATTAATAATTTATGAAACTATTTTTAAATTGTGAACTTATCATTATTGTAATCAACTGCACTGCAAACATTTGGTCTAAATCATGATGCCCACCGTCAAGGGGCTGCAAACAAAAAAGGAGGTGATGAGACGATGAATAAATGCTGATAATGTTGAATGTGGCCCATAAATGACGCTCAAATGACACACTCACACACACGACACCCAATGCTGTACATTGAGGCGCAGATATAGCCAAAGCTATGACCATGCTTAGCTACAGATACTCGAAAGCGACTTCAAGTCCGCATTTAATGAACTCTAGACGAAAAAATCTCAGCCCGAAAAAACTTGCTGACAAAGGATAAAGCTTGGGATGGCACAGACACTGGTCAGAGGGGACACTACTCTTGTGCGTGGAATTTTTAGAAATTCAAAGTTTATAAAGAGGCAAAAAAATACTCATAGTTATTGAAACGCCATCTCTGCCCCTGACTTTTTACTAAACCCATTAAATCTGCTAAATCGAGGAAAGAAAGGTAAAACTTACTTGAATCTTTGAAGTTCTCTCAGAAGAGAGAATCAATTGACGTAATATGAAGAAGTATCAATATCTTATTGTTACAAAAAAATTAATAAAATCATTTCTACAGCTCCTATCCCTAAATCATATATGTAAGTACCAACTGCCGATTGCTTTTAAACTTTTATTCACTTTGTTTCCCGAATTGTAAACAGCTTTTTCTGTTGAACTTTTATATGTTATGCATATTTTTTAGCTAGATGTTTATTTGCATATTCTTTTGGCATTAAGCCCTTTATTTTTTGGCATTTATTTAATTGGTGTACTCGAATTTGTCACTCGTACACACACACACACACTCACACACACATTGTATACAAATTGTTATGGCCCAAAAATGGTGCACATTAATATTTACATAAATTCTTTTTTTTGTGGCAGTTTTCGTTTGGCCACAACGGAACGGTTTTTTTAACTTATTTATTGTTGTTTTTTTTTTAAATATTTATTTGGTTATTTGTTGCTGTGTGTGTGTGTGGTGCTGCTTCCTTCTGTCTCTGTCTGCAGGCGTTTTGTCGGTTGATAGATTGCAGCTGGTCGCCGAGGAAACATATCTGGTTGCTCCAACTGTTCGACGCATACCCTGTACGATACCAAGAATGTGCAGCCGCAGGGTGTATGCGATTTTTAGAAGCTTTGGGAAGACACACAATGATTGCGGGATCTGAGGAACAAAGCCAAATAATTTCAATTAGATAAAAAGTTGGAAGTCAGAAGCCGGACATCCCATTAAAGCGTTGAGATATTTCACATGAGAAGAGAGAATTTAAGCCAACCAAAACAATGGTGCTGAAGTATTTACTTTATTTCTGTATTTCATTAGTTTTACTCTTGTGAATAGACAAAATGTTTTCCCAATAAAATGAGAGATTGATTCAACCATTAGGTCGCGTACACCCAGTCTCTGCTTCATTCTGGCTTGATGCGTTTCGGCCAATTTTTCATACATGTGCATGTCCCGTCAGTCTGTCTGTCTGGCTGAGAAAATTGCCCAGCTAATGGCTATTAAGGCCCAGACTCCAAAACTGCGAAACTCCAACTGGAACGAAACTGCAGCCCGAGCCGCGCGCTGTCCCCGTGGCCCGTGTCCATTGAAATGCGTTCCCGAAATTGCATTTGTCGCTCGTTGGGTTTCTTGTTCCATTTACAGTTTACATTTTTGTTTCGGGCTGAAGGGTTTTTGCTCCTTCTCCGCTGCTCTTAGTTGGGTTTTTTTTTTCTTAGCTAATTTATTATTGAGAAAGCGGCAGTCAGGCAGTCAGGCAGACGCAGACCAGCGTGCTCTCGTTCTCGTTCTCTTTCTCGTTCTCGTTGCGCTCGCTCTCTTTATCCAGCAAACACATCTGATCCTTCTTTTTGGGTTGGCTCATCTGTCAAAGGAGCTGTCAAATTATTAAGCGTTACCCGGGACATGTGAAATATGCCCTGAACTTTGGCCAAAAAGGAATCACCCACAAAAAAATTGTATAAATATATGTGCTACGCCAGTAAATGCACTCAAAACAAAAAATAATCGGGATAAGCTGATACACAAAAACGAGAAGGAACGTTGTGAGACGCATCTCATGTTGAATAATATCGATGGAGTTGTATTAAAAACGAAAAAACGTTGGATTCCTCGCATTTCTTTAAACTTTAATCGTTTTATATTTCTGTCAGTGTAGAAACTCAGTCAAAGCTCTCAAGATTGATCACCATCTGCTCTCCACTTCACCCCCCTCGCTGTGGCACCATCTCATGCCTCCTCAATGCTTTATCACTCCCCTCGTTTTTCTATGTTCCTTTTTTTCTTTCTGTTCTTGTTGCACTCTTCCAAGACCGCAATGCATTTTCAGGGGCAGCTTGACAATTCGTCACTCTTTTGGTTGGAAATAGTGCTAGCAAAAGAGAGAGAGAGAGGGAGGGAGAGGTAAGCGCTCCCCATCCACTGCCTTCACACTCCACATCGCAAGTAATTCATCAGCCACGCATTCTCATTGTTTCCTCGCTCATTTCTCTTGCCTACACCCCAAGCGCCCGTTGCCAGTGCGTATTGCCCGCTGACGCATGACACCCCTACACCTACCTGTACCCCACCCACACACCTCTCTCTCTCTCTCTCTCTCACTCCCCATGGACTGTGCGACGGATGTGAACGCGGAAAACGCACTTGGCGTCGATTTGCTTAATTGGTAAGAGCGTAAGAAGGTGTTTGCCTGGAAGGCCCAGCAACCTCATACCTCTAAGCATCGCACACCAAGGTAGCTCTGCTATGGACAGCCGTTTGTGGCTACATCTGCGGTACATTGCAGAACTAATTAAGGATTAAAGCAAGAAGAATAAGCCAGATCCAATGAGGAAACATTCCTTTTAGAGTTTCCCTTCAGCGAAGGCTCTCTTGTTAGCATTTTGTATTTCCCTTTCGAATAATTGTCTGTAGATGCCTAAAAAGAGTATAAATCGGTCAGTGTATATCCATGATTTTATTTCTATGCAGATATCCATCGCTTCCTCTCTCTATTGTACGTTCTTCTTTCATTCTTTCTCTCCCTTTTCCATTCTCCCCTCTACACTCCTCTCTGCAGTCAGTGCCTCTGCCTCTTATCAGACTCCCGTCGACCACTGTCGTCAATCAAACTTTGGTGACTTGCCAGACGAAGTCGCCGTCGGTCTCTGGCGTGGGTTCTGGTCACCCTCTCTCTCTCTCTATCCCTCTCTCATTTTTGTTCATGGTCGAGATAGGTGCGTGTGAAGTTTTTAATTTTCAACATTAATTTAAAGACAATTCTTTATGTTCCTCTAACATTTCGCACGCGCAGGCGCAAAAGGCGTCGAAGCGTGTCCCAGGTTTTAGTTACCTTTTTTTTCTTTCTTCCTTTTATGGTTCCATTTTTTGTTAGACAACAAACAACAAATTAATGAGAAATGCAAAAATCCACACACCAAAAATGTGCAGTGCAGAAAAATCAACAAAGTGTCAGGTCACGCCGGCGCAGTCGCAGTCGCAGTCGCAGTCGCCGTCGAAATGGCCTCGAGCAGCAGCTGCCATTCCCTTGGTTGCCTTTATGTGGCGAGGTGTCAGCACGGCTGATCTTTTGCAGGAGTATGCGCAAAGGCGTGGCAGCTCCACAGGTAGAAGGTAGGAGGCTCCAAAATTCCAATTGCCAATTGCCGATGCCATGTGGCTACCCTTTTTTGTTAGCCTTGGGGGCACGTGGCCACCAGCAGTGGGGTCAATGCCTGATGATTGTTTAGGCTCCTCTGCTGACCGTTTCAATTTTTCGTTCTGTGAAATGCTCTTTGTGTTGTGGAGCCTGCGGAGCACGCCAGAGCATGATCAGCTCAAAGCATTTCAGAATGAAACTCACAATGTGCTTCAGCATTCTGTTGGCTGGAATCACACAGATTTGGACTACGTTGCCACTGCCTATACCCTAAACCATAGGCTAAGAGTGTAAGGGATGGGGACAGGAAGTGGCCAAGAAGTTTAGAGACCGAGAGGGGCGGCTGCAAAACGCGTGAATTGAATTGAAAATATCGAATTGATGCTGATTTGCTGATACATTGTTCTGCTGTGTCTGCTGTCCTTTGTGGACATTTTCAGACCAGTGTATCTTTGGCGTCGCTTTGTGGCGCTTAACCTCAATATTTGGTGAGCTTTTTCTTTCAGCTCGCTTTGCTTTTACTCGGTTCTCATGTTTCGCTCTTGTGTTGCCTTGCCCCCACACCGGCCCAGCCCCCCGGCCAGCCCTTTTCCCAGTGCCTGCATCCGCTGCGTTGTCTCTGCCTGCTGCCTGCCGTTCTCCGCCTTGCCGCTTGTCTGGCACGGTGCTATCTTTCTGTAGATTTATTGTGTGAATTGGCATTGACAAAGTGCATTGGATTGGTTCTTTTCTCTTTCTCTCTCTCAGCAATGCACTTTGTTGCCTGTGTTTCGTCTTCTTGTTCATGGCACATGCCGCATGCCGCATGCTGCATGCCACCCATCTCCATACCCCTTCGCACTCACTCGCTCACTCACTCATTCTGCTTGGCTGTCGTTTTTAATGTGTTTTGATAACAATTCCATTAAAAGTGAAGAAGTTTATAATAATAATTTCGAGTAGCCGTGAGGCTGGATTGCCTGCCCGTAGCCGATACCCTATACCCTCGCCCTTCAGGGCATTATAATTCTGTGGTGAAGAAACCCTTGACTTCAGCTGTGCACCATGGTAGCCATGTGGGCTTTGGGGCTGGAATTCTACACTGATTTGGAGATTCACAGGAGCGCTATTCGCTCTCTCTCTCTCTCGGTGTGGCTTCGCTGACCCATCGTGGAAGGGTATTCTGGGAGATGCTTCGTGCCTTGGCTGCTCTTTTTGATTCAATTGATTGTTGTCAGTCCATCACATGGCATTGGCCAGATAGACGTGGACCGAACACCATATCTGTGCATACAAATGTGTGGCTCGCATGGGAGTTTTGAGTATGGATAATATGGGCTGGGGTCCGACGTTGACCCAATGTGCCATGTGCTTTATTGCAATCAATTTGCCCTCTTGTTTGTCAATTAGTTTTGAGTACGGGGTACGGGGTACGGGGGTGGGGTGTGGGAGTGCGATTGTGATTGTTAGTGCCGTTGTTGTTTCATTGTTTTATGCTGTTATTGGTGTTGCATTTTGTTGTGCGTGCTCCCCCCCTCTGCCACTGCCACTGCCACACGTCTGTAGCTGCCACTGCTGCTGGCTGACTGGTGTTGCATTTGAAGCCAAACAGCCAAAGTTTTAATTGGCTGCATTATTTATTGTTTTTCACTTCGTCGAGCAACCACAAAATATTCTCTCCCCCAGCCCAGCAACTCCCCTCCCGGCACACCGCTTTTACATGAATAATCATTTTTGTTGCACTCTCAAAATGCATTTAATATTGGCTCAAGTTGTGTGTGCTTTAAGCTCTCTGCCTGCCTTCTCTTCTCTTCTCTCGCCAAAGCTCCCCAAGCACCTAAATAATTTTACGAATACAACAAATACTCATCCATGGAACAATCAACTGAAAAAATTACTCGCAAAAGGGCTTTGGAGTTGTTGTAGCTTGGGCCAACATTTTAATTCAATAATTTCTCTTAGGACATTTTTGAGCTAGCCAAACAAGTAACTCTGGACGGGGAATTGATATTATCTTTGCAGAATAAACAGATGGAATATATGTAGAAACATTTGTGCCATGATCGAGCCTTTGAATATCTATTGCCATCAGATGCACAAATTCGCAGCATCCTAAACTACTTTACACGACTGAAGAAATAACCGGAAAATATTACAACGGAGAAGTTTCTCCTTTCTTGCATAATTTCTGCATATTTAATGGGCGCTCCTTGCCGTGACAAAAGGAAGACCGTCGCAAGGAGAAGCACGAAGGCGCAACGTGATCCAGGATGTCGCAAGTTTTTTCTCTCTGTATTTTGTATTTGCAGAAATCTACAATTAAGCGTACGAATTGCCACAGCCCGTGCACATGGCAGTCGCATTGTTGTGCTTCAATCTCTTTGGCATCAAACATTTCCACACATTTGCAGGTGCACAAACAGAGAAGTAACAAGGTGGATCCATACACAGCATCAGCAATGACAAAACCATCTATTAGGACACCCCGGACACAGCTGGCGAGCCATTCACTGTTTGTAGAGCTTAAGGACGAGAAGAGACGATTCCAAAATGCCATAGAGGAGAGTGAGTGCCACAGAGGGCTGTGTAGTAGTGCTGCACATGTATGTGTATGTGTGTTTATGTTTGTGTACCTATAATTATTTAACTCTTTTGCATGTTGGTAACCCTACTCGTGCCGCTACCATCCCCAAACCTTGTGTGTGTGTGTAGCTAGCGCCAGATGAAGATTAATTATGGCAGAGGAAACATTCATAACATTTTTCATGCTTAATATTGTAGCACAATTCCCGGGTATCCATCCAGGCGGCATCCACACAGCGCGAGCAGCACGTGGAGTAAAACTAACTTATTAATAATAATAATTGTTTCATGTGCATAGAGTCCGCGTCTATTTACACAGCAACCCCCGCCCTGAACATGTGTCACAAAAGGAAGATCCCTGCCGGGTCGGGTCGTGTCGGGTCGGAGGTCTGTGTGTGCGTTTTGAAAAATGATTTTTAGCGGCTTACGTCTGTGGCTTGGGGGGGTATGGCATGGGCCTGGGAACACCAAAAACTAGTTTAACCTTATTTACCAGCACCCCCCCGCCCCACGATAACGCTGCTGGACACCGCTGGACACCGCCTTTTGCCATTTGACCAGAGAGCATGGGAAATAGAAGAGGCAGCGGCAGGGGGAGCGGGAGAGCCGGCTAAGGTCGCGTTTAACTTCTAACGAAGTTCGTATACACTATTCAGCTATTATTTATTTATTTACTTGTATGTATATCCCATACTAATATTTGTTGTTTTCGTTTAAACAATTATTTAATTTACCTCGTTTAGCCAACCATGAAAAATATTCAATTTACAAATGAAAATCATTTCTATTTAAATATGAGACATTTATTTACTTCCACTCTCTGGGCTAATGTGTTAGTGAACAATTTCTAAATGTTAAAATGTCAGCGCTTTCTTGCTGGATATTTCTGGCATGCATTTTCATTGATTTGTTTCCATTTCAAAGTCAGAACTCACTTTTGATACATTTATTTGTTGGTTCATTTTGCACTAGCTTCAGTATTAAGTTTCACAAGCCTTCATTTATCATCATCATTTGATGTGTACGTGTATAACTTCTCCTCATCGCAGTGTGTGATATTTCATATGGGCAGGTCAGAGTATTTATGCTCTGGGAAATCAACTCGTCGTCGTCGTCGTCGTCGTCGTGTGATGTTTGTTTCCATTTTGTTGTTCAACGACTTTTTACAACTGCTACCTGTTTAGGGTTTTTTGTTTTGTTTTTATAGATGGAATTCCATTTCGGGATCACTTAAGTGGCACCCGCTGATCCCTCGCTAAACCTGAGCGTGAACCCCAACAGCGGAGACATTAATTTTATTGTTTTGACTGTGTGCGCCACCACCACACCACCACACTACCACACCATCATGCTACGATCAGAATCTTTATTCTTGTTCAAAACATCTTGCGGTGGCTTGTCTTGGCCTCCTCCTCAGCTCTGTTTGGAGTTCTCTGTTCAGTCCAGTTATTGATAGTTCCAAATTAGGGTCAACTATGCGGTTAGCAGGGCGCTCCCCACTCCCATTTCCATTCCCATTCCCATACCCATCTGCAGGTAGCAACAGGCAGGGCTATCATCTGTTTTAATTACAAGTACCACTCCGGGAGTGGTTCTGGAGCAGCGCAGATTAGACCAGAGCCGAGCAGAGCACTGGATATCAGACTCTAAATGCCGATGCAGGTGTTTCCAAACAGTTAAAAAGGGATCTAATGGCCCCCACCGGAGACCCCACACACAGACACGCGTACACGTCCAATCTTCAAAGCGATGCTTTCAGAGGTGGGAAATGGGAGGAAAACCCAAATCAATTTTCTTCACACTGCTACGCGGTGAGATGTTGTTTCTCTTGATGGAATATGCGTTGAATATGAATGTCTTTCGGTTTCCGTAACACATTTGGGGATGATAAATTATGAAAAATCGTACGGAAAAAAATATCTGCAGATCCTCTTTCCCTATATTTTAAGGCCTCTGGTCTTTGCATCGATTTGATCGATAAAACTTGGACACTTGGACCCTAACCATAATTAGATATCATATGGGAATGCTTTCCTTTTATGATACTTACGTGTATATCCAAATTGATAGGATCATAAGTGAAATTACAAGTCCTCCAACGAGTTTGCCACTAAAATTATTATTGCAATTAAAAATGTAGAAATCTGTTGAATATCAAATGTGATGCTCAAACCCCATCGCCCATCTGCGGAGACTCTGTTAGAAATGCTAGCGGATGGGCTCAGAGATCCCTCTCACAATATATCCAACTCAATCTATGATTCCGCTTACTCAAACAACGATATAGAAATAATGGCAACCATACACATATCATCTATCAAATAAACATAAATATTTAGAGTCCCTGTTTGCAATGAAACAATTTTTAAAAGATGCCAAATAACACATTTCAGAATGGAGTTTCCATCATCCTTGTTTTGGTTTGCTTTTTCTTTATTTTTTATTTGTTTTTTGTTGTTTTTTGTTCGTGTATTTTCTTTGTTGTATTATTAATCACTTCTTAGACATTAGTTTTAGTTTTTAGTTGATTCTCGTTTGGTTTTGCTCATCGTTATACATGTACTAGAAAATATGAGTTATTTTTGTTTTTTTGGTTTTTTGGTTTTTTGGTTTTCTTTTGGTTTTATTACTTTGTTTCACACTTGGTGTATTTGTATATATAGTGTGTGTGTATAGTTGGTATAGGTGTATATAACGCATGCGTTTGTATATCCATTACACGAGTTATATGTATGTCAGTATCGGGTTTCGATTCTATACATTTTGTAGGTTCCTTTGTTCTATATAGTTTTTCAGCTCTTCTTAAACATAGTAAATCTATGTGTTATAGATATATGTGAGGGGGTGGTGTGTTTGTGGGTGGAGGGGTTGTTTTTTTTGTGGGTACAATGGGGTCATAACATGGGGATCAAATAAAAGCTCTAACAAAGATGAACCATACAAAAAAGATACATTTTTATATATAAATATATAGGTATATGGGTGTAAGGAATACATGTATATAAATCTGTATGTCTAGGGTATAGGCAAAAGGTATATATAGGTTCAATGCATATATCGCATATAGAGGTGTATATATATGTATATGTATATCGATTTTATTCATTTTATCGCCAATTTACGAGTATTGTTTCTTGTTAATGTTTCTTTTTTCGATCGTGTCTGTCTAACAATCTAGGTCTCTAGGTGTCTGTCTGTGAATGAATAGATAACTTGCTTCCCATATATCATATATATGTATGTATGTATGTATGTATGTGTGTATATATGCCATGATTACAGGTGTTTCTTTTTATATATGCATCTAGCCACATATTTTCGGGCTCATGCATCCAGAAGACCAAGTTACCATTTATAAGTCATTTGCTTTTTGGGCCTTTATAATATTTGTTTTCTGTTTATAACAACAATTCTTTCAACATTTTGCAATATTATATTTCTTCTTCTTTTAGGGTTATTATTTTTATATTTTTTTGTTTGGTTAGTTTGCTGGATTTGGAAGAGTTCCAGCTCCACAACGTGTTCACTATCAATACTATATCCCCCATTCCCCCCTCCAGCGTTCAGCATTCAGTATTTTGTTGTTCGTTCTCTTTGGTTGCAATTGCTTTTCCTTTTCTCACACACAATACTCGTATTGTTGAAGCCCCATCCCTAATAGGGATAAAGGTTCTTGCGCTTCAGCTCCATGTCCAGGTCGGCCAATTGCTGCAGGAATCCATCATTGGGCCGAATATCGCGACGCATTCGCACCGTGCGTATCGCATCCACCGCCGACATTTTGCGGCAAATCATCAGATAGGCCAGCACACAGGTGGCCGAACGGGACATCCCCACCAGGCAGTGTACCAGGATTTTGCCTATAAGAATATTTAAACACGCATTAGTTACAATTATCCAATAAAATGTGGACCGGAAGGAGAGTGAGATAATAAATGCACAGTCGCTGCAGTGTTTCGATCCAACCGAGGTGCACTGCTGTACATTACATTACCCCAAACGCTCCCCAATATCGATTGCCGGTACTCACCGCCGCTGCTGATGGCGCTGTCAATGAATTTGGAAGCCACATAGAAGTACCGCGAGATGTCTGTCGTGGGGGCGTCGATCATCGGGAAGCCCATGTACCTAAAAACACAGTCCTTATGGTTCCGTCTGTGGTACACAACACAACACACACACACCACACCCCCACCCCAAATACACCACAAAACAGCAACAACACAGATGAGGCCAAAATCAAAATGAATGGCAAATGGAGATGGATGCATGGACGGACGGGATTGATATTCGAGCAGGCGGAGTAGAAAGAAAAGAATCAATGTTGAAATGTGTGAAGAAAGTGAAATTCAAATCAAAAACGATCCCAAAATAAAACAAAATATGAACAAATTTCGAATTGGAAAACTGAATTGTTCCATTGTTCATGTTGTTGTCATTTCGTTGATAGGATGGAAGACGCTCCGCGACTCACCTAATGCTGGGCATGTCCCGGTAGTAGCTGTGTCCGGTGTCCACCTGGCCATAGCGACACCCCTCGGCGGCATTCAGGACATGCGTGATGCCCATCATTCGCAGGTACGTCTTGTTCTTGGCCGCCGCACTATCATAAAATAAGTTCCTCAGTGATTGTGTGAAACATCAGAAGGACTGAACTTACGCATCGCCAATGTAGATGCCCGGATATACCTCGTCGCAGTCCACATCATGGATGGCGCATTCGGCCCGCCTCAGGCCGGGCAATGCCCGTGTGGGTGCCATCGAGTAGTGCAGGACACGCTGCAGCTGTCGTCCTGTGGTCTGTTCGGAGCTCTCCAAGCGGCTGGGCGACTGCAAAGATAAACCACAAGACACGTGCCACAAAATATTAAATGTGTATCGGGAAACGATTTCGGTTTATCATGCTTCAAGATTTTAACAACGTTTACGCTCCCTTAAAGCTTCGTTTTAGTACAAATAGAAGGCACAGCGCTTATTATTTAGGCCTTTCGCTTAGGGGTACATTAGTGCAGCGAACCAGCGTCATTCGTGTGCTGCCCAGTCATTATTTCTTCATAAATCTTTAGCCTTTTGGCAGGATTATAATATTTTCTGCCCCGCCCAGCAATACCCGCCCGCCCATGACATCACAATCCCTGTGACAATTGCCAAAAAAAAACAATTTAAAAAAAGAAAGAAAAGAAAATTAAAGTAAAAATGCTTGGGCAGCAGATTTATGGCAAAGGCGAAGGTCGCAATTTTTGTGTTGACAAATCAGACGGTGGGGAGCAGAGGTCAGGGGTTTTTCGTATTTACTGTGTTGTTTGGCATTTTTTCAGGGTCATTCAGGCCGTGAAAGTGAAAACTTTTACACATTGCAATACCCTCAAATACGAATACGAGTACGAGTATTTTTCTTTCAATCATTTTCAGATTTCATTTAATTTTCTCTCTCTCTCTCTCTCTCTCTCTCTCTCTTTTGTTATTTTGTTGTCGTTCCCGGCTATCGGCTGTCTAGCAGTTGTCATAATACTACAATCACATCACATGTTTGGGGCCCACGTTTCGTGAAAACTTTTGCTTTTTCTGCCGGCATGCGACCCTGACAAGAACCTCCCGAAACGAGAAACAAGAAGCAAGAAGCGAAAATCAAATTAGAATTCAAAGCATCTGTCGTCTGCAAAATTGCTTCAACATTTTGCCCGTCTGATCTATTGTGACGGATCTATCTCTCGTTTGCTATATGCATACTCTAAACATACATCTCTTTCGATGTACATACATATATAAAATAGATCTAAATGGGGTGTGCACGGTGTGTGTGGGTTAATTGTTCTAAATCTGTTGTCAACCGTTGAAAAAAAAAAGAAGAAAGAAAGCAAAATGCGTGTGTTGGATATTATTTTTAGCCTTCAGTTTCAACACTGATCAAGGAGCACATATAGACAACACAATTAAGTTAGTGCAGCACTTTGGTTAGCATTGAAAATCCACGAACTTTAAGCTCAGTTTAGCTTAGTTTTTGTTGGAGCAAACAAGCAGCACAGACAACGACAAAACACGCTACATAATCCTATGTCGATCCTTCATGCTCTAAGTTTTTGGGTGCGTGTAGAAAACAAACCTGATAATAGTGCGGACTATATCTATCGCCGATACTGCTGCTGTATCTGTCCGTTGAAAGCTGAAAACAAAAATCGATATTCAAACGCAAACAAATATTAAATATTATAAAAATAAGAAACAACTTATAACAACAAATTTTCAATTGGCAATAAATTTATTTTAACTTTGAGAATTTTTCAACAAAAAAGAGAAGTAATTGAAGCGAGTGTCAAACAATTTTCTACCACGATTTAAGCTCCGAACTAGCAGTGGTAAAAATAGGTAAAATTTAGCTGAAGCTCAGTACATAAACCAAAACGATAAACGACTTTCAAGACCAAGGAAATTGTTTTATACGCAAGTAATCTAATATCGAAAATATCTGCTATATCTATGTATAGATCCCCGCCAAGCTATAGACAATTATTCAGGTAGAAACGGAAATAGATAGAATAAATGGTGAAAGCTTTTCTGTCGCGGCAGGCAGGTGAGACATCGCCCCCAAGTTCTCTGTGTCTTGGCTACTAGGCGACAATGCCTTGACCTTGTCCCGCTTGCTTTGCGTTTTTTTTATACGAATATACATACATACATATGTATATAGAAATATACCTATATCGTACCAGTACCAGTAAGAACACGAGTACGATTTTATACCCCTGGCAGATAGATTACTCTCCCAAAGCAAACAAAAAAACCGCACAGCACACATCACTCTCCTCTCAGCGTCTTTCTCTGAATCTAAAAATACCGTATAGAATAAATTACTCAGAAAACATAAGAGCACACGCACACACACACACACAAACACAAACACAAACAAGAAAATTATTCAAGAAAATGTATTGGAAACAAAATATTTGTTGTTTTTTCCTTTTCTTGTATGACTCATCCCCCTCCCAACACTCTCCTCCCCAAGGGTACACATGACCCGCATGACAAGACAATTAGCTGGACACGACAGATACTTGGATCCCCAACAGCTCAAATCTGAGAGAACAAAAAATCGACAGAAAATGGGGGAAAATAAAGTTAAGTAGAAAGCATGATTGAATATTTGAGAGCAACGTAAACGCCAGCATATGCATATGTAAGATATTTGTATATATAATAGAAACACCGAATATATGGAACGATATCTGTAGGACCGTTCCCAATGGGTGACTCGAGGGAATGACTGCGTGACTGACTGACCAACTGAGTGAATGACTCGTGTGTTGGCGAAAAATGTACATTGGCATCTGTTTTCGTATATCTTATTATAGAAAAGAAGGAAACATTGAGCTCCGACTCTCACCTGAAAGGTATGCCTGAGCAAATGCTAAACAAACGAAGAGGAACGTTGTGAGGCGTGTTTAAGCGCGTCACTCTCTTTTGGCAAATTTAACATTTAACGTTTTGTTTTCTACGTTACGCCCATCAAAAAAAAAAAGCATAACTGTGTACTGACTGAACTCAGTCTTTTCTGAGAGATGCAGCAGTCATATTTCTGTAGTTTTTCCATCCACCATTAATAAAAAGTCATAAGAAAATGTAGTCAAATCCAACATAGAGAAATAATACAAAGGAACAGACGCAGTTCACGCAGAAACTTATGATGTAATCCATGAATATTTCTTATAAAAAAGATCAGTAAAGAAAGTGCATTAATAAACTTTGATCAGAGCTTTGAGTTATTGGGTTTGGCGCCCATCCAATCCCAAGAGTTTAAGCCGATTTACATGTGGTTGTTATTTGATACATTTCTATCCTATCCTCTCTATCGTATAGTTTTCGTGGCCCTTTCTGCCACTTCCTGGCACCGGGAAGCAGCATAAGCGAATGCAACTGTGTCAGCCCACAGCCCAGAGGTCAAGCTTTGGGCTCAGCCACAACTGTTGGGACACTCGGCGAACGAATGGCTGGTTGGTGCAACCTGCAACACGTAACCTCCGCTGCGCTGCCCTGTGCTGCAACATGTGGAGAGGATGTGGGTCATGCGATTGTGGATTGAGCGGCTGATTGGAGTGGTTTGTGTGTGAGTGTGTGCCCAGTAGGACATCAGCAATAATCAAAATCAGATTATGACATCATCAAGATGACTGCATTATGGATATTCTCCCCGGTGTACAAGCTGCCTTCTAGTCACACTGGTTCTCTGGTGTGGCTTTACCCATAACGTGAACCAGTTGCGTCAAGTGAAAGCATACATCTCTGGGAAACTCAGGGAAATGTTCATCAATGGCAAAAACTTATGCACCAATTGCACTAGCAGAGAGAGAATTCACACACTAAATTCTTTCGAAAGCAAACATTTTCATATTTTTGTGGTTTTTCTTGTGCCTAAACATCTCCGATTCCCTTGTGTCGCATGTCTTTTCGCTTAGGGGTTGATTTTACAATTCCTAAAATATTTTCCACTACTTTATTATCGACTACAAATGTTTTTACTCATGGAAACACTTCATACCATTCTTTGAGTAATTTCTAAATCAGTGTAAAGTTTGTCTTTGACTTCAAAATATCTGGAAATACCTGCCACCAAATTCGAATTAACATTTTTAATCTTCTACTAAAACCATTCTCATGTACATTTATGAAATGGAGCATCTATGAAATTTATATCGCAATTTACTTGCCTTTGGCCTTGGGCAGCCAAAACAACAAAAATTCCACCAAAAATAGAAAAATAGAAAAATCGAAAAACGAAAAAAAAGATTACCCAAAAAAATCATTTCTCAAGTGTGAAAATTCTCAGCGTCCAAATGTTGGAAAATCAAACCAATAGCAACAGCAGCTAGAGCAACAATTAATGTACATTTGAGCCAAATGAAAATTAACAAATTTACGAGTTCATTTTTGGCATTGATAAATCTACGTCTTCATGCTTATATCTGACAGAATCTCATACATAGCTCTCTGTGCAAAGTATTTATATGGATATATGCAGAATTATTTTTTTTTTTTTTTGGGGGGGGGGGGGCACTCGAAAAATTCAAATTGCATTGACATGCAAGTCAGAGGCAGAGTCAGAGGCACCTGCAGATTTTTATTGATTAAACAGTCAACGAACACAACCCTTTACCTCCAAGAAAAGTAAATACAATTCCGAGACATTTATTAAAAAAAAAGCAAAGCAGCAACAGAGAGAGAGGGAGAGAGAGAAAGAGAACGAGAGACATTCCTGATGTGATTTCCCAATGTGAGAACGAACTTTGGCAACGGCAAAAGGAATGAATAAATGTCTGATTTCCTCGGATTTAAGTTCATTTGCAAAAACAGAAACAGAAGCAGAAACTGAGAACAAATAATTGCAAAAACTAAGTTTTCAAATTAATGCGCAATTCCTGTGCTTCTTAATTGGCCTTTTAAGGTGTGCAAAATGCAATGAATAATGTTACTTCGTACTCGGATAAATGCTCATCAGAACCCTCATCGTCATCGAACGAACGACAATTTATGCAAATGAAATGCAAATCAGGCGATGGGACTGAAGGTTATGAATAGGGCGCATCCACATCCACCACCACTGGTAGGGAAACGATGAATGCTTTATCTGCCGCAACTGGTAGTGTGAGGCGACATCCATTAAAAATGGTTCATTAAAAACAAACACCAATCAGAAAGGGAGAACTTGTGGTGGAGCTAATGCGGTGGCTGCTCTCCCACACTATGTTGAAATGCTTTAAAGATGTGGAGTTCTAAACACATTAAAATGTACCTATGTACATAAGTGCAAGTGCTGGGATGCTTCTTAATATTTTTTATAATTCCATTCATATTTCTATTTATTTTTAACTAACTTTAATCTCCTCTTTTATATCTTAATTGAATTGTTTCTTAGTTTCCCGTATAAGCAACTTGTTCCCCGATCGTTTAACGCTTTTCAATGCTCTAAGAAAAGATCTTACTAGCTTTGACCTTGAAACAGAATACACTCAATCGTACATTCCCACTCTGTTAATACAGTTTTGGGTCGAGTTTTTCCGCTCGCACCAAATGGGGAAACGCTTTCAAGTGCCCGCCAGCCAGCCATCGGCTGCTTTTGTCTTCAAGCCACAGAGCGCAATGCCTTTCGCTTTTTGCTCAATCGGGCGCAACAGCTGCGACAGCGACACGCCCACAGCTTTCGATACAGATACTATATCTGTGTGCACATCTGCAAATAGGCAACTAAAACTAAAACTAAAAAGTGTACAATGCTCTATCGATTGTTCAATTAGCGCTCTCCATGGGCTTGACACTGAGCCAAAACAGAAACAGCAGCAGCAAAAAATAAAAAATAAAATAAAACGCAGTTGATGACATTGACATTTTAGCTAAGCTTTTTGGTTCGTTCCGTTGTATGTACATATGTACATAAAATATATTATATACCCTGCAATCGCCATTACACGGAAGCTCCCCTCCCTCTTCGACCAGCAATTAATTTGAGGCGAGGTGATTTAAGGGGAGAGACATCAACTTAATACGCTTCAGTGACTCTGAAGGGGGGTTTGGTGGTGGCCAGCGATTTAATGAATTCTCTGTTATTATTTTTATTTTTGCATTTGACCTTGAGATATTTTTGTAATAGGAGGATGCCACCTGGAAGCAGGTTGGTTCCCTTCCCGTGTACCCATTGAAATACTCGTTTTATAATTAAGTTAATTGGCCCACGCAGCGTGTGAGTAATCAGAGTGAGAGGCCAGCGGCAGTCCACAAAATCCGATTACCATTGATCCGCTCTTTGAGGTCAATCGAATACCGTGCAGCGTCACTAATTCGTTTCGTTTAGGGGTGGAACCTAGGCCCACCCCCATTTGGTGGCCCATTCAAATATTTACTTTGGCATCCGTGCTATACATATTTTATATGAATACCGAGGGGGTGCAGGGATAGTGCTTGAGACCCATAAAGTGTTCGAAAAAATCAATTTATGTAAAGATTTTTGGGCAAAACTAAGTAAAACTAAATGATCTGTATCTACATAACTGTGTACATCAGCATCTACATATACACATGTATGTATTTAGATGCTTATGACATTCCTCGCTCTTTATGTGCTTTTTGTATAGCCTGATTTAACCCTTCTTCCCAACAGTTTCCTCCCTTAACTGCCAAGTTCTTTGCACCTTTTGCAAGACCCACAATTTTATTATTTTAGTATCGTTTTTTGCAATTTTGTACGCTCTTTTTTTAACAGCGATTGTCCTACATAGAGGGGCTGTTGTACACCTTCGAGGCCATGCCCTGCAATCTGCCAGCTGAAACTTGGATAAGCTCCTCCAGGAATTTGGGCCACCGCCCAAGTGCAAATGTTAATGCCAAGAAGATAGCATCCTGATAAATGCCAGAAGACACAAAGATATTTAGTTACATATTTAACGACCCACATGTTGGTGGGCTATTGGGTTGATGGGCTGGTGGTTTTGGAGGCCGGGCTTCTGCCTGCCACGCCTTTAAAAGGCACTCGAACTTTGCATTTGCATTTGGAGGCCTTCAATGGTATGGGGCGGGGGGTGGTATGGGCATGAGCATGGGGGCATGGGCATTGGCATGCCAAGGCCTCTCTCTCTTTCTCACTTTCCCTCACAGATTCTATTTCCCTCATGGTTCTTTTTTCGGTGGTTTATGGGTGAAGTGTGTGTGGTTGGCAGCAAATTGGGTCAGCAGAGCAAACCACACACAAGCAAAGACAAAGCCAAAAACAATGTGAGAGAGAGAGAGAAACAAAGAGAGAGGGAGAGACAGAGAGAGAGAGTGAAAAAAAAGAAGGCAAGTCAAGGTCATTCGGATGGTCCATTCCCCCATCATCATCGTCAAAAGCATCAACAACATCGTCCTTGTCAACAGCTGTTTTTGACAGATGCCCGGAAAATGGAGCCCGAGTCGTCGAAGAGTCTGCCCATCCCTTCATTCTCTCCACTCACTCATCCTTTGACAGTTAGCCAAAGGTAGTCAAGGTAGTCCTTGTTGAGAACTTCACCACACCCACTCGCTGTAGACATTGCAGCCTTCGTTTTGACTCTCATCTGCTCCACAGGGGCTATTAATGCAAGGTGAGGCTCTATGACCATGCGTTGCCCTTGATTAAGGGACACTTTTGGAAGGTAATTTTGAGTAGGTTGAAATCGGATTGCGAGACGTTAGCAGATGGCTACCATACAATCGGTACAATCCGTAGGAAATTTCACAACACAAAATTGTGGGACGAAAGGTCTCAAGAGAAGAGAACAACTTGGAGAGGTCGATGTGAGATTTGTGCTCATTGTTTGTTTACTTCTGGCATTTAAAGGCCTAGAATCGCATGCAATGGTTAAAACGAATGCATGAATAAATCCCAGCCATTACATTGTTATGAATAAATGTTACCGAATCGTCATTTGCCTGTCTTTGTGGTGATATATACGAAGGATAACATTATTCAATTGGATTTTAGTCAAAGGGTTCACCTTATTTGAAGTTTTCTTTGATCTTAAATCGTTTTTGTGCTCCTCTTCCTTGCTACTTTTACCGTTACGAATTCTCGTTTTAGTTATTCTTCCAGCTCTCCCACTCTTACCATGGTTACTCTTCCTGCTCTCCCACTTCTCTGTGTTCCTGCTCTCCCATGTTCCAGTGTTCCCGCTCACCCACTCTCCAGTGTTGCTGCTCTCCCACTGTCCTACAGTTATGTTGCTGCACCTGCTCGCTCTCCCACTGATTTGTTACTCCTCTTGGAGAACTCCTGGCTTTGGAATTTCTGGGTTTCTAGGTCCTAGCACCCCCCCACATTCAATTGTTGGTGTTTCCATTTCCATTCCCATTCCACGATCCCGTTACGATTGCTCTCTCTGTCTCATCCACACCCACTGCCATTCTCCTGTGTTTTTTTGTTTGTTTGCTTGGTTACTCCTTAGTGTGGGAAGGATCCCGTTATGCGCTAAGGCCCCCTTTCCACTTTTCGCTTCTCCCTTTCCACGCTTTCCACTTACCGCATATCTCCATGACATCTTTGTTGAGTGTGTGGGTGGGTGGGTGTGTGTGGGTGTGTGGTTGGTTTATGTGTCCTGCTATCCTGCTACCGCTCCTCTAGTGTGCGCCCAGCCCTCCTCTTGCCTCGTGCCTTGCGCCTCTCCTGTTCCTTGTACCTGTCACCGTTGGTCTCCACTCCTCACCTTACCACTCGCTTCGTTTCGTTTCAGGGGGCAGGCTGGCGGCTGTCGCGTGTGTGCGGAGGGGATTTGGTGTCTCGCGCTGGTTGCCTTTTGGTTGGAAAGTTAATTCGTTTTAATAATAGGATCAAAGAGCAAACAAACAACAGCAGCAGCAGCAGTTTCAGTCAAATGACGTCGCCGAAAGGGATGTGGAGATGCTGATGGAGAAGGGGGAGGAGCAGGACAGAGGGGGTGCAGAAGAAGAGGCTCAGCATTCGTACACTTCTCGGTCGCCAACAACAACAACAACAACATCACTCTCTCACAATCACAAACAAAAAAATAATATGCTTTATATGGAGGGACCCACCACAGCCACAAAATCTTACTTTTTGTTTGTTGCAAAAATGAATTTTGTTTGTAAATTTATTTAATATATAAATATATTTACTGCGATTTGATTTCGGACTTTTTGTTGATTTTTCGGGCTTTACTTCTGCCTTTATTCTTTATTAGTTTGCTGGCGTTCTCTGGCGACGGATACTTTTTTGCGACTGATTCGCGATGCCGCTTTGGGGTTGTTTTGTAGGCGCCCGAAAGCGCTCTCTTGGCCTGGCTGTGACGTAGGCGACAAAAGCTCACGCTCACGCTCCCACTCCCGCTCAGACTTTGGCCGGAAAGGTATATTCCCCCATGGAGGTAAGGCAGAGTGTATTATCAGAGTCTGCCTGCAGCATCCGCTCTGAGGGGTGCGCAATTACGTAGTACCCAATAAATTGCCTTACCTTTTGGCACTCAAATCGGATGCTCATTCCCTCTCTCTCTCTCGATTGGAGGCGCGCACGTGGTGAGCGCTGATTTCTGTGTAGGAGGCAGGCATGTGGGTGTTGCCACACACACACACACACACACACACACACACTGCCACCCACTTACGCATGTGTAAATATTTTTATATTTACATTTGTATTTGCGACTCACTCATTTACATATTTAATCGTTTAAGCCAAAATAGAGACACTGTTTTGAAAGAGAGGGAGAGAGAAGGAGAGAGCGACTAAAAGCTAAAAGCTTTTCTAGGCAAAAGTTCTAGGAAGCCCAGCAGACGACTCTTATCGAGCCACACATACCCTTCTCCACTAAAACAAATTGAGGTAATATAACTGTGGAATGAAAACTATAGATATAAGAATCAACGTTGAATAATGCTACCGACAGTCTTTGAAAACTAATTTAAAAACAAATATACCACCAGTTGGACACAAAGAATCCTCTCCAAAGCTCTGCGTGCCGCTACAAAAGGGGAAAGAGCATTACAAATGTGTTAACACTCAACAATTACAATTTCATGCGCTCCCTGCAAATACGAACCACAGGATGCTTGCATGCATGACTAACAAAATTCCATAACAAATCTAGCAGGGCAGCCTGTTATTTTCCCAGATCGAGAGATAACAGTGGGCAGGAAGATATCGTTGCCAAACAGCAACTAAATGTACGAGAATCTTGTCTTAAAAAGAACAGACCTACCCCATCAAGAACCTTGATCACCATGTGATTCATGCACTCTCTTAGTCCATGAATTCGATTCCCAATGCAAAAAAACAAACTTATATACGTATACGCTCTCTCACCCACACAATTTATGACTGTGAGATGCGAAAATAGAATGCTAGATAGATCTCCAAAGAGAGAGACATACACAGGGAGATTAGGGAGCTTATCTCTTTTGGCTCACAAGTGATTCGCGTTCAAAGTCATTCGCACTTGCGAATGGGGCTTGCATTTTGTCATTGTGCACCACCCACGATCCATGAGAGTCATCCAAACTATGGCTACCTTTACTTAAGTTTAAAAAGTGAACGGCCATTTATAACCAATTAATACATATCCATAAGTATCAATACAATATACATATGTACATATGTATGTACATATAATGTAATCGTTAATTATTATGTTACAATTTTGTTATGGTTGTTTGATATATTAGTTTTAAAGTGAAGGGTTTCTGCATTCATAGCTGTGGGGCTTTAGTAAGCCAAAAACAGTGTTGGATATCGTGACATTTAAGTGTTTTAGGCATTCATAAGCAGTGCTGGATCGATCTCACAAACTTGAAGACTTCTCTGATTTCAGTAAAAATGACGATATAACATTACATCCCATGTTCTACTTTCCGTTGATTTGGCATTCATAAACAGTGCTGAAACATGTCTGAAGCAGTGTCTGAAGCATGTTAAAGTCTGTTGGGGATTCAGTTAAGAGTGTTAATAGTTCTTTATAGCTAACGTCTCATGGCTTTCATAGACAGCGTTGAATATCGTTGCAATTGAGTGTTACAAACCCTAACCAGTGTTGTAAATTGTGTTTGTTTTTAACTTTTAACTTTGTTCAGTTCAGTTCCTTTTCAGTTCCGTTCACTGTTAGCATTTAGTGGCATTCATAACCAGTGTTGCGTTCGGTTAGAAGTGTGGGACAGTGTCAGGCGTAATGGAACGAGGTGTAAAGTAAATCGTTCATGGAAGAGTGTTCGTCCCTTACTTGCCCAAGAACAGGCCATCGGTCTGGAGCTCCGGCTTGTTTTTCTTTTTGGCGCCCGACAGCAGTTGCTTCAACTGGATAATGGCCCTGGCCGGATTGAGGTTCTTCGGACAGGTATTGGTGCAGTTTAGGATGGTGTGGCAGCGGTACAGCTTCCAGGGGTCCTGCAGGAAGCACAGCCGCTGGTCGGTGGCCTCGTCACGGGAGTCGATGACCCAGCGGTAGGCCTGCATGAGGACGGCCGGTCCCAGGTACTTGTCACTGTTCCACCAGTAGGAGGGGCACGAGGTCTGACAGCAGGCGCACAGAATGCACTCGTACAGGCCATCCAGCTTGTTGCGATCCTCCAGGGACTGCAGATACTGCGCCTTGCCCATCTCGTTCTGTATATTCTTGCGCTGCAGCCAGGGCTGGATGGAGCGGTACTGATCGTAGAACTGGCTCAGATCCGGCACCAGATCCCGCACTACATACAGATGCGGCAAGGGATAGATGCGGCACGGACTCCCCAGGCTCTGGTCAATGGGCGTGACACAGGCTAGGGTGTTGGTGCCATTGATGTTCATGGCACACGAACCACAGATGCCCTCGCGGCAGGAGCGGCGAAAGGTCAGTGTCTGGTCGACCTCGTTCTTGATCTTGATCAAAGCGTCCAGCACCATGGCGCCGCACTGCGACAAATCGATGGGATAGGTCTGCATCTGGGGCTGCTCTCCGGGCTGCCAGCGATAGACCTCAAAGTTCTTCACACGCTTCTCCAGGGGCTTGGGCGGTGGCGGTGGTGCTGCTGGTGGTGGTGCAGCATCCTTTTTCTTCTCTGCAGCGGCTGGTGGCGCCTTTGGTGGCTCCTTCGGTGGATCCGGCCCCTTGGCTGGTGGTGCCTTCTTGTCACCCCCTGCCGCTGCTGTTGCTGCCAACGTGACGGTGCCCTCAGGTACTCTCACATCCGCCAACCAAATCGATGGCTGACGACAAGCGACGGTTGCCATAAACTTCAACGCTTTCTGACTGCTCTGCAGCTGTAGCTGCCTGCGCAGCAAAAACATCTGAAAATCCCGAAACTCTAGCACAATTTTGCAACTATTTGGATTTAATTGAATGCTCACCCTACGCTTGTGTGTGTTTGTTTGTTCCACTTTGAAGTTTAGGATTAGACTGAGATTTCAAATGGGTGGAGGCATAAAGACAGATATCTGTGACATTCAAGGATTACTTGATTTACTTTTTGTTGAGTTTAATCAGAGGAAAGTTTGGCCAGAACGTTCCACAAATTCATATTGTACAGAGAGAGAATCTTGTTCCAATTGCCGCACTTGAACTGTGTGTAATCCCCATTTGCAAGACAAATTCCAGGCATTATTCCCCATCCAAGCAAATTCTTGTTGAGAAAAGAAATCAACATAACCAACAGCAAATCAATGCTTTGTCTGCTATTTCTGCACTTGTTGCAATTAAGTGGGGAACATGCTATACGAGTGCGAGTGGGGCAATGTTAATGTTCGTGTCTGCGCCAGAGAGACCCAAGACATCAAAAAACAACACATAAAACTTCAACATTTCTCTCACTCACTCACAAAGGAGACGGCAAGTGGAGATCAGCGATCAACTGGATGGAGCCTAAGGGTGTTGGGTGCTGCATTTGTGAGGGAAACTGAATGGAAACCAACTGTGAAAACGGTCTCCAGTAGCAGCAGCAGAAGGGCAAAAAGTCTATAAATATGCCAAACGCAAAATTCTGTTGCAAGGGAAACCCAAAGAGCAGCAGTGCGGGCCATTGGATGTTGATGGTGTTGGATGTTTTCTTTAAAAATAAAAAAAGCTACCCCCAGCTCCAGCTCAGCCAAAAAGAGGACTTGTCAGCAAGGAAAGCAAAAACTGTAAGGGGGAAAATTGTGAGGAAATGTAAGGAATGGGCCATGGGCATATCTTGTCTCATTTACACAACTTGCACTTGGGCAGAGACTTTGGATCTCTCCTCTTTAAAAATGAATAAAAATCAGGCTAAAGTATTCCACTCATTTATCGCCTTTTTTCTTGTTTGTTTTCCTTTCGATTTCCATCGACATGACATGGTCGTGGACGTGGACGTGACGTGACAGCCACAAATCAGATGAAAGCCCAAGCGGCAAGCCTTCAAGAGATTAACCAAAAGCCATAGCGACGAGCAGCTTCGCATTATGCTGCCACTTCCAGCTATGGCCAGATGCTTCCGCCCATTCCTAGCGATTCCATTCCATTCCATTCCCCATTCATTTGGCGTGGAGCAACAGCATCCCCAACGAAAATAGCTGCAAAGAAGGAGCCAAAGAGAGACAATTAAAAGGCAATCCCAGCAATGCGCCTGTTTGCACCTGCCGTCCAGATATCACAGGCGACAAACGACATTTTCAACAATAAAAGAGCGAAAGAGAGAGAGAGAGAGATAGAGAGTATTTACACTGCACAACATGATTGAGGCACTGCAGTTTATGGCATGGTTCAGCCAAGACAAATTTTGGAATATTCTAAACTTATGTTTATACCATATATACATAAATCATTAGAATGGATTCCCTACTTCTTTGAGTACTTTGTTGTCTAGTGTTATTAAAAATAAATGCATCAACCAAAGACAGACAGACAGACGCACACGCGCTCTAGTTGCTGCTAGTTGCTGCAAATTATGTTTGGGCTGCAGCGCATTGTCGAGGTGTCAGCGATGCTGCCTGCGCCCCGCCGTGCCTGGCAACAATTCTGAGGCGTGCTCTTAAGCCGCCGCTGACGTCCGAACAGGTGACAACAGGCCACGCACAGGCAGGCAGGCAGGCAGGCATTTCATGCTGAAACATTTCGTCATAGACGCGTGCTGGAATTAGCTTGGATTAGATGTGGATCCCATGCAGACATGCCAAGCCATGGGTGGACAGAGGGAGGGAGGGAGTCTATGATCCAGGCGATAAACGATCCAACATTGCGGGGCGACAACTGTCCTTCCTGTTTTGCAGCCAGTAGTTAATTTGATTGCCAGCAATCTGGGTGTGCAGCAGTGCGATATAAAGTCGCCAAGATTTATGGGTTTTAAATTTTCATGTTGGGATCTTCTGTATCTGTCCGACTGATTGCTACTCTCCAACCAGAGCCCAGAGAGTCCAGAGCTCCCCACGAGCGGATGTACAAATCAATTGTCATTCTGTTTGGGTGGGACAGGGACATGGGCAGGGGCAGGGGCAAGTGAGATTATCAATTTCATTTTGATGCAATCGTAGCTCTGCTGACTCCTCTGTTGCCTCGCTATTATTTTAATGGCACTATCGATGAGTTGTTTATGTTTCTCTTCTATTGATTTCGCATACCAGAATCATACCAGAGCGAAAGCCGTTTGTGGCGGTAGTCAAATTTAAGCAGGGGATCAAGCGGCAATATGGAAAATCTGGATTTTCTAGTGAGGCTCCCACATAGTTTGAAGCTATTCTGCATTTATTTAAGGATTTTTTTTCGTTGTTTTCAAGGACAAAGTCGATTGGACATTAGAAATAGTTGTACGAACACAAATGCATCCCAATTATTATATATTAAACAAAATCTAAGACATAGAGATGGCTGAGCAAATTGTGAACCTGAAAAAGAATTTCTTTTGCTAAATCCAAAAGAAATTTCAAGTGATGCCGACAAAAACTAGTGTGATTATAAAGGAGAGTAATGTTTTAGAGTATAAGGAGAAGAAAGAAGAGAAATTATTTAAAATAAAGGCGCGTATTTTTATGAGTACAGGAGTATGGCAGAGCGTCTGAGTGGAGAGCATTTCCCCGATCGTTTAGACACAGGAGCGAATTAAGCTGACCATCACATGAACAACTCAATTACAAATTTGTAAAATATAAGTTCATAAGGTATACAATCCAATAAAAAGGAGTACTTATAATAAGCCAAATTGTTACTTCAATGGAACTAAATTATTGTTGTATTGCGTAATGTCTTTACAAGCAAGTAATATCAAATAGAACATCAAACTCGAGGAATATGATTTAAGACTACGGTATTTACGGTATGTTTTTAAAATTTGATGGTATATTTCTTTGTATATTTTTGAGGGTCTGACGGTATATTTAATAGATAATTGCGCGGTCACACTGGGGAAAAAAATGATGGTGGCAACAAAGTAGTATAACATAAATAAATAAAAATTTGAGAGCGGGAAAAGTCGTTAAGTGATTTCAAAAAACTCCGCGAAGCATAAGTGGCAGACTCAGGTTTGCGGCGGCCGTCCCCCCACCAGGCACCAGGCCAGCTTTTCGAACCCAACCCACGTTTAAGGATCCGATCATATGGAGAAGAAGACGAAGGATACACTGAGGAGATATAAGAAGTCCTCGCGCCACAATGCCACGCACACGAGCAGCGAGAGCAGCAGCACCGAATCGGAGAGCGGCAGCAGCTCGTTCAGCAGCACCGACAGCGAGACGGGTCATGCGGCCAGCCATGGGGCTGTCCACCATGGACATCCGCATGGCCATCATCCGCGCTCCGCGGAGCGTCATCATCGCAAGAAGAAGAGCAGCAGGCGGGCGGCCAGCTCGTCGGGCGACGAGCAGCACCAGCGTCGCAAGCGGGACAAGCGCGATCATGTCCAGAAGAAGTTGGTGGCCAAACGGAATCACATCAAGCGAAAGCTGAAGGAGGCGCGACTCAAGAAGCGTGCCGCCGCCGCCCTGAGCGGCCATGTCCATCGCTCGCTGTCGCCGGCCACACGCTCCAAGCTCAAGAAACTGGCGGAACGGAAGCGTTTGCGTGCCGCCAGCAAGGAGCAGCGGGAGCGCGAGAAGCTGCGAGCCGTGCAGCGGGATCGGGAGCGAGATCATCATCGCTTGGGCAGCAGTCGATCGCCACCGAGTTCATCCACCACGACCACAACCAAGATCCGCATTCACCAGGATGTGGTGGGCAGCAAGCGCCAGAAGAGCCCTGGCCTGGGGCCCAATGGCACGGGTGGCGCCGGCGGCGGCGCTGGCGGTCATCCTGGACCCGGTTCCTCCCGCATGCACCACCAGCTGATGTCGCGCGAGAAGATCATCATTCAGACGCGCGCCCGCGGACGCACTGCCTCCCTGGAGCGTGAGCGAGAACGCGAGCGGGACAGAGAGCGGGAGCGCGAGAGAGAGCGCCACGATCTGTCGCTGCGCGAAAGGGATCGTCGGGATCGGGACAGGGAGCGCGAGCGAGCGGAGAGAGAGGCGGCACGCGACAAGGAGCGCGCCGAGGCCCTGGCCCGTTGCCAGGAGCGACAGCGCGAGCGAGAGCGACTCGCACGCGAGAAACTGCGCCGCCAGGAGGAGGATGACGGCAAGCGGGGCGGTGGTGGTGGCATCGGTGGACGCGACCTGGACCTGCCGCCTTATGCCAGTCGTGAACGTTCCCTGGATGCTGTGGAGCGAGAGCGCGGCGGTGGTCGCCACATCCGGGACAAGCGGGAGCTGGATCCGTACGAGCGCGAGCAGGAGTACATGGAGGAGCGGCATGGCCACGGCCATGGCCTGATCGATGAGATGCGTCGCTATCGTCGCCGCGAGCTGAGTCCCCTGCCCGAGCACTACGTGCCCCGACTGCGTGATCCACGCGATCTCTACTCCGAGGAGGAGCGCGAAAGGTAAGGCCCGACCCCCTCTGGCTCCGCTTGAACATTCCTTAATCTCATTTCATCTGCAGGGCCTACAAGCGGGCATTCATGGATGCGCGTTTCTCGTCGCGTGAACGCGAGGCCTGGATCGAGGCGCGGGAGCTGAGGGAGCGCGAGCTGCAGGGTCGCGACTATCGGGAGCTGGTGGAGCCCGATGAGGTCCTCTATCCGGACGAGCGGGAGCGTGTGATTCGCGATCGTGAGCGTGAGCGCGAGCGGGAGCGAAATCTCGACAGAGAGCGCAATCTGGGGCCACGCGGCGAGTACCGGCCGGAGTGGGAGCGCGACTGGGATGATGATGGCAACAGTGGCGGTGGCGGCGGAGGCGGTGGTGGTGGTGGTGGTGGCGGCGGCGGCAGTGGCACTCCCGGGCGCCCCAGCGGCTTTGGGGCTGGCCCGAAGCGCGGCAAACCGCTGCCACATCCAGGCGCTGGCCCACAGCAGGCGGCCCAGCAGCATCATTCCGCCTCGGAGCCCGACTGGGATGCGGATGAGCGCGAGCGAGATCGTGAGAGAGAGCGCGAACGTGAGCGAGAACGGGAACGGGATCCCCGTGATGACAGAACGGACAATGGCAGCGTTGGGGCAGGCAGCGGCGGCGGCGGTGGCGGTGGCGGCGGTGTGGTCATCATCAAGAACGAACCCGCCTGGCTGGAGCACGATCAACGAGAAAAGCCACGCGCCTGGCAGCAGCAACAGCAGCAGCAGCAGCAATCCAACTCTGGCGGGGATTGGCGCGACAACGATGAACCGTTTGGACGTAAAGGTGGCGGTGGCGGTGGTGGTGGCTCCAATGAAGCACCACAGCCACCCAACCATCCGCATCCCCCGTCGCCCCACCATCATGTGCATCCGCGTGGCGAGCGCGGCTCTGGAAGAGGCTTCCGACGCGGCGGCCATGGCCATGGGGATCATGGAGAGTCCCGCGGTGGTCCCGGCTACAGGTCACATCCCCCACCATTGATGACGCTGCCTGTGCAGCCACCAGGTGGCTATCATGGCAGTGGCGGTGGCGGTAGCTCTCGGGGATTTCCCCACAAGCGGATGCCTTATGGCGGCGGTGGACCCGGCTGTGAACGTGGCGCCCCGCTAGGTTCTTCGTCGTTTCTCAAGAAGCACATCCATGTGCCGCTCGTGTCGCCCACACACCCCGCACCGCTGCTGCAGTGTCAGGTGTCGGCGGCGGGTGGCAAGCCGCAGCCCGGCAATGCCGCTGCCGCACAGGCCAGCGCTGTGGCAGCCGCAACAACGGCGGTGGCAGCGGCCAAGGCGGCGGCCCAGAGTGCCGCCAATGCCACTACCAATCCGGGCATACTGGGCCAAGTGAGCGGCGGCAAACCGACGACCCACATCAAGCTGGAGGATGCCTCCGAGGACTCGGTGATGAGCACCCCCAGCCTGTGCACCCAGGACTCAGAGTCGCCCAACGGCTCGGCCAATGGCAGCGAGCTTGTGGGCTGCAGCACCATCAAGCAGGAGCCACGGCAGCCACCCGCACGAGAGCCAGAGGCGGAGGAGCTGAGCGAAATCAGCGACAGCGACGATGACATACTCAACACAACGGAGATCACTCTGAGCAGCAAGCCAACGGCGAGCGCCAATGGTGTGCGGCCCAAGGACGAGCTGCAGCTGGATGGGGACCCATTGGCCGGCACACAGGAGCTCTCCACGGACACACTCTCGCCCAGCACGGCGGAGGAGGTGAAGAGCGAGAGTCCATCTTCAACTGCGACGACAACAGGTGCGGGAGGAACGGTAGGACTCAATGGGGGTACAATCAGTGGCAACATCAAGGTGGAGGAGGTCGATGAGGTGCTCGACTTTGAGGAGATATCCGACGGGGAGCTGGAGGAGGATGCACGCCACAAAGGTGAGAAGCGAATTTCCCTAATTCCTCCCACAAATCTCTAACTTTATTTGCATTCCTCAGGCATTGGTGATGCTTTGGGCGTGGACTGGCAGGGCCTGATAGCGGAGACCAGGCAGCAGACGGAGCAATCGGCACAGCAGCAGGGCGCGGACAGGGGAACGTCGGCCAAGCAGCGTTGGCAGCCGCATCGTTTGATTCTGGACATGGGCATATCGTTTGGCATGGCCGGCGAGCAGTATGCCCGTCGCGTCATGGAAGATGCCCGACAGCAGCTCATCCAGGAGAAGGAACAGCTGCGGGTGGCCGAGGAGCAGGCCCTGCTGCAGCAGCAGCTGGCGGAGGAGCAGGCCGGAGATCTGGAGGATCTGCCCAACAAAAAGGAGGAGCCAGCCCTCAAGCGTGCCTCCCCGCTGCACGACTATCGCGACATTCTGGCCACCGATCAACTGGCGCCCATGGCCTGCGTACAGCAGGGACTACGCGGCCTTGCCGCCGAGCGTCAGCGTCTGATGGGCAATGTCTGCGGACCGGGCAGCCGTGCGCTTTGCGCCCGCCAAGATCTTCGCCTGCGACGGCAGCTGTGTGGCCTGCCAGCGCGCGAATGCGAGTTCCCGCGCAACATGCCCGTGGTGGGGGAGGGACTGCGGCATCTGGCCATGCAGATGTTCCAGCGCAGCCTCGACGTCAAATGAGATCCGATGCGCAGGGAGTGTCAGCGCGCCAGGCCGCAGGCCGCACCCACCTACCAACTGGATGTGAAAATCTATGCTGGTGGCCAGCGCGAGCAGCAGCAGCAGCTGCCCCGGAAACGCAAGTGGAAGTGGACAAGGCAGAACGAAGATTGAACTAGAATTACAATACAAAATGGTTCGAAATCACGAGATGGAACGAAATGAAAGGATCCAAACCGAACCCCATTATATTATTGTCTCTTAGTTGTTAATAAACATTTACTCTTGATGTATTCCTACTTCTAGATATTTTCTTTTGTTTTCGGCTATAATTTTCCAAGTGCATATAAATATATGAACACCTAAGGACGATCCTCTACTATTTTGCATACCCGGTAAACGAAGAGTTAGGAAAAAAGTATAAAGTATAAATCTATTTTGTTGATTGGCATCAGACACGTCTGTCTGTCCGTCTGTCTTGTGGAGCAACTAGATCTCAAAGACCATAAGAGCTCCAGCAACCAGCATCTAGACTCCTGCTTCGATATCAAACACCTCAACAAGTTAGAATTTAAAAGAAACGAGCAAACTCGGAACCAAAGAGAACACTTACACTTGTATCTCCACGAGTGCCCAAGCCGGATCAGAGCGGATAATTATTATTATAGTCAGAATCGAAAGATTTAACTGCAATTGTCAGACACCCTCCTCCACGCGCTTACTCGCTCTCACACACCGCCCTGTGCCTCGCGAAAAAGAGTGAGATGGCACTGCTCAAGCAGGAATGGTTCGCAATTAACTTTAAATGTAAGAACCAATTTCAGTCAAATGTTGGAAATTCAATTCGTTGATTTTGAGAGCCTAAATCGAATCATGAGACTCTCAGGTCTCTCTGGTCTATCCCAATGTCATAATTTAATTCATGTACCTAATGGAACCCACAATCCTATTTTTTTGGCTTTTTGCTTTTATCTCTCTCTCTCTCTCTGGTTAATGCCGTTCTGTTCTCCCCTTTTGGTGTTTTGTTTTCTGTACAAATAAATCACAATTTGAGGTGCGATTTTTTTGTTTTCTTTATTATTTTATATTTGAATTGTTATTGTTAATTTCTATGGTGTTTTTTTTTTTTAATATTCTGTTCTTTGATCTTTCTCTTACGTCTCTCTAGCTCTTACGCTTACGTTCTCTCTCTCTCCTTCAATCATATCCTTTCGCATTGATGTTAGTAGTTTTTTGCGTGTGTGTTGTTTTTGTTTAATTTTATTAAATTTTTTAACACTACAAGTAATTTGTTTAAAAGGCCAAAGAACAAATATGGTTTTGTTACTCTACGACATAGCTTCTTTTCCTTACTCTCATGCTCTGTGTGTGCTCCTTACTCTTTCTCTCTCTCCTTCGCTCCTTACCTCTTCCTCCGTTATCTTTTGTCTAACTCTCAGTTAAATGATGAGCTTTCTCTCTCTCTGGCTCGTGTCTCATTCATTCTATTCTCTGTGTGTTTACATCTTACTTAACTCCATACAATTTTTGTGGTTGCCTGTAATTCAGTTGTGTTTTTTTTTAGTTTCCATTTTTGAAACGTACTGTATTTTGTTTTTTCTTATGTTTTTGAATATATTTTTAGTTTTTTGTGGATTTTTATACATCGATAAGTTTTTGTTTTTTCCCATTTTTTTCATTGTTTTTGTTTTATTTTATATATTTTTTTCGTTTTTGTTAATAATATTTTTTTGCATACAGCTATGCATAAGGGTGTGTGTTGTGTTTGTTTGTGTGTGTGTGTGTATGTGAGGAGGCTGGGAGAATCAACGCTGGGCATTCTCTTTCCATTCCTTTTATTGTTCTCCTGCAAAATGCTCTCTTCCAGAGTGCATTTCTCAATTGTTTTATATTTTTTTTTTTTGTTATTTTTTCACTTTAACTTTTCAATAAATACATATCCCACAAATTGTTTGAAAATCATTCTGAAATTCAAAATTTGTGTTGTGTGCAGTTGCCTGTCGCCTGTCCTGCCGCTCAATGGACATTTATGTTTTGTGGTATTTGCTTCTCTGCTTTAGTTTTGTGTGTGTTTTGCTGTCCTCTACTGCTTCATCTGCTTCTGCTTCTGCTTTCGCTTCCTTTCTTTCTTTTGCTGTCGCTGCTGTGTTGCAACTGCTACTCCTCCTGGTGCTGCTTCTGCTTCTGCTGCTGCTGCTTGGACTGCTGCTGGCAGCTGGCGATGTCAATTCAATGAGGGTGTATGCCATGGATCATGCCAATTAATCTCGATATTCGGCCACTTGGTCTGGAGGCATGTCACCATCGGGTTTGAGGCACAAATTGACTTCAGATCCCCCTCCAGTAGAATTGCCGAGCCGCAATAGTAGCGGACCTGTAAAAAGTTAAATTAAATTATTTACTATGAACCTTTACAACGATTTAACGAGAAGGAACATTGTGAGATGCGTTTATACGCGGCACAACTTTTGCAGGCGACCCACAACGTTCCTTCTCGTTTGTGTTGGCATCAAACCGACTTTTTCTGAAGGCTTTAGCTTCCAAATTCAATACACAAAAAATGGTTTAAAAATATTTATGGCACCAAATCTATTGGAAAAAGTTGGTTTGATGTTGGGGATTGGTTGCTTGTTTGTTGGGTTTGGCCGTTGACTAGTGTTATGGGAGAGGTTGATTCATTAGATAAGTTTATACCGACCTTGTTGTTGTCATTGGAACCTGGTATGCCATTGTAGTGCATTAGCTCAAAGGTATCGGGTGCGGAATGTCGCTCGCATGGAAAGAATTCCTCCATGAATGCATTCAGCAATATGATGCCCAAGTTCTCTGGATCCAAACGTTTCATCATGAGATTAACACTGTATGATGGTGGGTCAGGGGAGGGAGGGGAGACACACACACACATAAAAATGATAAATGAGAAACAATTGCATGAGGGAGAGCATTCGGATATTAATACTTACTATCCCTGTTCACTGACAAGGTTCAATTGGGCCAATACCTCCCGTAGCAGAGATGAGGCAATAAAGTTATTACCCTCCGGATCATAGGACTTGAATACGCGACGACCATGCTCTGAGGGTGTCTCCGGCGAGACGAGCTTCTTCTCATGGCTAAAAAGCACTGCGGAAAGAGAACATAATGGACATTAGGCACAGTTTCAATTGTCAGGGAAGAGTTCTCTTCTTCGTACCAGTTAAATGCGTGTCTGACCCCATCACCCAGACGGGATATCTGGGATTCTTGTAGAACGAACCCACTGTGCAGTAGCGCATCTGTTCCATTGTTGTTATGTATCCAATGTCGCTCTGTTCGCAAATGCCTCTCAATTTGAGGCCGCCAACATCCTGTTCATGGTCCCACACATAGCCAACGGCACGACCCGTGAGCATTAGATTTATCATGGACTGGCCGCCATAGCCAAAGGTTCTGTGTATGATCGGCTCCGAGGTGTCCGATATGTCGGCGGCCACCAGCTCAATGCCCTTGGTAAGGAAAACCGAATACATGAAGAGCATTACGCCATAGGTGTCCGTCAGTTGGTTGTAGTGATCACCGAAGTATCGCGCCACTGTGGGACCATCGAGGAAATGCAGCGTATAGAGACGCGCATGGAACTCCTCGGGGGTCAGATCACGATCCGGGTGATGCTCAGACGAGTCCTGTCCACCTTTATTGTCTTTCCCTGTTAGATGATCCACCGTTTCGGGTGTTGCCTCTTCGGCCTCCTCATCCACTTCATTCGCATTGGGTCCGGCTCCGGTTCCTGCTCCAACTGCAGCTGCTGCTGCTGCTGCTGTTCCCGATGTGGTGGCTCTCTCTTTGGTTGCCTGGTTGTCGCTGCTGATGCGATGTCGATGCAGCTGGACAAGACGATAGCGTGGAGCACGGCAATTCCGTAAAATATTGCACAGGGCCTGTATGAGCAGACGCTTGCACTCTGCCGGAGTTATCTTTGGAAGAGATTAATGAACGTACAGATGCATGGATGGGATAAGCGTTGGATAAGAGCATTTTTCAATTACCTCCGACAATCGAAACTCGTGGGTATCCATGGTAATTATCTTAAGCAAATACGCCTGAACTGGCGCTATCACAGCACAAGGGCCGCCCTGTTTTTGCACCAATGCCGACGGCTCATAATCACTAAACTCAAATCCTAAAACAAAAGCAAAAAACAAAACAAATTAAATCGTAAGGAAAAGGGCGCGAAAAATAATTTGGGTTTTTTTTTTCTTTTTGTATTTGCTTCTTGCATGTGTTGGGCGTTGAGTTGTGTGCAGTGGGGTGTTTTATTTTTTATTTTTGGTTCGGTTTGGGTGATGGGGGTTGGTGGGTGGTGCATGATTACCTTGAGACCAACGCTTGAATACATCTTCGCGCACATTATCGCCCCACAACAACTGCTTTATCTCGCGCAGTTCGCGCATATCATTTGCATTCAACTGCGGCATCGGCGGCAACTGCTGCTGCTGCTGCTGTTGTGGTTTTTGTTTTGGGGTCTGCGGCCCGCCGTCAGGAGTGGACGACGCCTGCTGCTGCTGCTGCTGCTGATGATGGGCGGCCGATGTTGTGGGCGGCCCAGCACTTGTAGTGGGACGTTGTTCCTGCTGCTGCTGTCCAGCAGCAGTTGCAGTGTCGTTCGGCTCCAAGGCTGCCGAGGCCAACGTCATCGATGTTGACGCTGATGCAGTTTTTTGCGAGGCAGATTTCTCGCTGGGTTCCCCTACGGTTTCCTCGTTCATGACGTTTTTCTGTTTTGTGTGGATTGTGTGTGATGCTGTTACTGCGCTTCTGCTGCTGCTGCTTGGGGCCTGTCGACGGTTTTGAAAGGGTTAACACACACACACACGAAAATGGTTTTCGTATGTATCGAAATGCAGTTAATGCCACTATTTTGTTGGCATTTCTGCCTTTTTATTTTCGTTTTTCCTCTTTGGGCCGTGTGGGCTGCAAATGCAACAGTGTAGGGGCAGTGTGCCCAGAAACCAAAACTGTGGAAAGACCACGCCGAGTTTAATGAAAAATACTTTTGCCAAGTCCCAAAAATACTCACTTTAAATCAAATGAACTTAATAAAATGATAATGTGGATATAGAACCACGAAGATGCTTTATTTAAAAAGATTGGAAATGGGAATGGTTAAAAATTATGATTTGATAATTAGCATAAACTTTATCGGCCTCGCATACCCACAAGTATTTCCGTTCAGGGTGGACCAAAAATACCAGTTTTCAAATGCTGCAGCCCTGGCCATTACAGTTTTTCGTATTTTGTATTTAAATCGCTGTTTAGTTTATTTAATTTGTTTATTTCATGAATGGCAAACTGATTAAGCCCAAGCCACCTGGTGGCCACAGCACGGATGCCCAGAGATTGCCCCCACAGAAGCAGGCCAAGCGGCTGTACCACTGCGGCTACTGTTTGGCCAGTTTTCGATGGTACCCAAAGACCAAGCAGCACGAGCAGCACTGTGCCGGTCGTGTGTGGCGCCTCCACATCTGCAAGCATTGCCTGACCCTCTTCGGGGATGAGAAGGTCCTGGAGCGGCATCTGGCGCGGAAGCATGCCGACGGCCGGTTCCTGTGCCTGCAATGCGGCAAGCGGTACTCAACGACGACGTTCCTCTACCGGCACGTGGTGTCCTGGCACGGGGTGCACTCACTCTTCTACTGCGCCATGTGTGCGAATAGCCGCAGCGATGTGAAGACGTTCAGCAGCATGGAGGCGCTCCAGGCACATGCCGAGCTGGCGCACGATCTGGCGCCTAGGAAAACGCACAGCGAGGTGGACGAGACCGAGGAGCTAGAAATGCTGGAGGAGAACATCGATGATATACTGCCGAGTGTCGACTGGGATGACGATGTCACCTTTGGCTGGCCCATGGACCTGGACAAGGAGGCCTGCATAGCCGATCAGAAGCCCAGCGGCTATGTGTGTCCCATCTGTGCCAACGGCTTCCCGGGCAGCATGAGCCTGATCCGCCACCTCGCGGACACACACCAGAAGAGCTCACTCGAGTGCTGCTTCTGTGGCAAGTTGCACACAACACGCGGGGCATTGCGAGGACATCTCGAACGTATGCATGTCCTGATCCGCGGCCATGTGTGCAACATCTGCCAGGCGGACTTCACCACCAACGATCACCTCAAGAAGCATGTGAAGAGCAGGCACGTGAAAGATCGTCCCTATCTGTGCCCCGCCTGCGGCAAGGGTTACAAACAGCTCTCCCACCTCAACGGCCATGCGTGCTCCGCCACCCAGGGAACTGAGCCCCACATTTGCCAGCTGTGCAATTTTTCCTTCCGTCGGATAGTCGATCTGAAGCAGCATGTCATCAAGAAGCACGCATAAAGGTATGTGTATATGTATCCATGGAGGAAGCTTATTTAGGGTTACCATAGATATAATAGATTGCATTGCTTTCGGTCGACAGTCGACGACTCCAATGCTACTGCTCTCTCGTTTGGCCGGGGCCTAAAGCTGCCGCAAACAGATGTTAAGCCACAGCTTCAGTGGAGTAGCCAGAGCATTGATTCGCAGCCTCCGCTCGCGAGAGCCGGTTCACTGATCAAGCCCCAACCCAAGAGAGAGCGAGAGAGAGCGTAACAGCTGCAGTAACAGTAACAGCAGCAGTAACAGTGGGTGAGAATAAGCGCTATGTTGTGGTCGGGGGCGCCTATCGCGGCATTTTTCGAATACACGACAAAAACAAAAAAAAATAAAAACTTGGCCCACACCGATATGACAGTTTTGAACGGAACTTGCTGGCGTCTGGATCGCTTACACCGCCGTCCACCGCTTTTTCATCTCTCCCCTCCGACGTGTCTTCGTTGTCGTAACTATTTATCACAAGTCACAACCAAAAATACGTGTTTGTTTTTTTTTCGAATTTTCTTGGTTGCTTTCGAGTGTGTTCGATTTGTTGTGTTTCAATTGTTTTTCCGCCAGTCTGTTGACAATTTTTTTAGTGCACTTTTTTTTGAGTATTTCTCTTGTGTTTGCAGTAAGTAAAAGCTACTGAAGAATTATTTTCCATACAATTTTAGACAAATATTTCGCTGATCGAATTTTAATAACTTCAAAACATATAAATTATTGTAAATATTAAAAAAGAAATTGTGCATAAACTGTGCAACGTTCAAAAATATTAAAAAAATAATACTAAATGATAATAATTTTGATTAAAACTGCTTTTAAAAATTGAATATAAATATTAAAGAATGTGCCAAAGAAAAAATAATAAAAATTGCATTTAATTTGTAAGGCTTATTTACGATTAGAATTGCGTGATAAAATGTCTGAAGCTTTATGATAAAGTAGCCCGATCTTATAAGTTAAAAGCGTTGCAACAAAAAGAGGATGGAGTGAACATTAAAGCTTAATGTTGCAGTGCCCCAAGCAAGCTAATGACTCCCCAGTGAATGCTTATTTTCATTGCACTTTTTAATCTCGCAGTGCTTTAAAAATGACTTAAAAAAGAAATTAAATTAAGAAGCGTTTTAAATTCAAGTGAGCCAAAACAAATTACCAAAAATATAATTCAACTTAAAACATGGCTTTTAAAAACCACGGCTAATACTTAAACCACCTAAAATGGCACGAAATAATCTTACAAATTGTGACAAAACAGTACACATAATATTGCAAGCGTGTGCCAAAACAACAACTAACGAAAAAGCAAAAAGCAATTCGAATATAATGAATTCAAAATCAAATCCAAGCGACGACCCTCAAGCCGCTGTTAGCATTTAAACTGAAACAACTTTTGTTGTTGGTTTTTCTGCTTTTGCAAATGTTTTCCACATTTATTTTTGTTGTTGTGAGAGCCGAACCGGGCTTTAAAAAAGCTTTTTCATATCACATTTGTTTCTGTGTTTCTGTATTTTGTTTTTTTTTTGCATCTAAAAACAGCTTTTGGCTGGAACGAGAACAGATTCCGTTGTGTTGTGACTTTTAATGAAAAAAATACAACAACTTTAAAAAAGTACCAGCCGTAATTAACTTTATTTGTTATTGTTGCGGCTTTTGTTGTTGTTGATTTGCTGTAGTCTATTTCTGTGAGTGGTGCGGAAAACCCACAATGAAATTTGTTGCGCTTGAGTTGTTCTTCCCAACCGTCAACGCATTTAAAAACCTGGCTTGAATGGAAATCATTTTGAATGTGAATCGAGAATGATCATCGCCTGAATGGTGTGCAAACGAAATCCGACTTAAACAAACGATTTCCATGAATGGTTCACATAAAAAATAGTTGTACTTTAGATTTCATAGATTATTCAGGAATAGTCCCAAAGTAAAATGATTACTAGAAGAGGCAAGGCGAATACTGATCAAGTGCCAGTGCAGATCAATTAATGGCTTGCATGATAAATCGAAAGATGAACACATTAATTGTTAGTTGAAAAGGTGAAGCGAATCGTTAAACAGACACTGTAATCATAATGTGCTTTGTTTGCATAAGTAATCAAAACTATGCGATACCGTTCTCTAATTAAACGATCGAAAAATAAATGAAAATAAACTCCAACGAAGAATGTCTCACATCTAACGTTGAATATCGGTTAATCGTTGTTCACGTTCCAGACAGCACTTTAAGACCCAACTCCCCTTGCCACGATCAGGGAGTGGTGGGAGGGTGCGCATCAAATCCATAATTTATCTTGTGGAACCGTTAACCTCCTGTCCCTCGCTTTTCTGTTGTTTTGTTGTAGCTCACCCCCCCATAGCTCAGCGTCAGAGGAATTATCATTTATTCCTATATTGTAATTGATTTGCCTGCGAGAGCCCTACGCTCCGTATTCCAGAGTGGATCTTGGAACTGAACCTCTCCACTGAGACGGGGTCTGTCTCCTTGTTTACTGCCCTCTGCGTCTCTGCCTCTTCTTATCGTTAATGCCACAGTGCCCGTTCCCTGCGTGTGTGTCCCCGCAAGTGTCTGCCTGCATGTGGAATGTTTTTGTTTGGGGCAATTACAAGTTGGCACTCCTTGGTGTCCCACAGAATGGAGATCGGACCGCCCATGTAGGTACTCGAACTCAAACTCGTACTCATACGCATTCTCAGTGGAAGCTCGCTCAAGAAAATAGCTCCCTTAAGCTTGTCCCTGTTCCCATAACCGTTGGGACACATTTGTTTCTGTTCTTTTTATAAAATATCATTCCCTAAGCACGAATTAAAAAGCGTTCTATTGGCGGGACAGCTCACCGATTGGGAATCTCCCATAAAAACACAAATTTCATAGATCCCATATGCTAATAAGTTTACCCAACGATCAAAGCACTCGCTGTAAATCCTTTTGTTTTCGCGCATTTCTCATCCAATTTCTCGATGTTTCGCACTGCACTCCACTGTCTCCAAATCTCTCTCTCTCGCTCTGCCTCTTTCTACACAAATGTATCTATCGCTCTCCCTTTCGGTGAATACCTGAGCAATGACGCACCACTGGGGCGATGCCTCGAAAAGAAAATAAACGCTAAAACGCCTGCAAAAGCAGCAGCGAAAAGAGCACACACACACACACATTCCAACGAACACAAAACGCATTTAATAATTTAAAAACGTGCTGAATTTTGTAATCAGTGCTTGCAGTCAAAGTCCCCGTCGCTTGCCTTCACTCTCCTCACAACCAAGCTCCACGCTGTCTTTGCACCTTAGTTCCTCTTTCCTTGGATTGATGTTGTCTCTTCTGTTTTTTCAAAGGGTTTCTTGCTCCTTCATCTCCGTCTACACCACTCTGCCACTTCACCCACATTCTACCCATTCTACGCCACTTTGCAAAGCAGAAAATCAACAACTGATAAGAGACGTCAACTCAGGTGTTTCTCAAGATATTGGAATCATATTCGATGGAGTTACAAACACGTCTATTATCAGGACAGATATAAAAAATCATTAAAAATGGTGTGGAGAACAGGAATACAAAGTTTGAAAAATGAATCATCGAGTAAGCCTTTTTTCCATCCCATTCAATCAGTTAAAGTTCTCTCTGGGACATTAAGCCTTTTGATAGGTACTCTAGGTCTTCATTTTAATTTAATCCCTAGTTATTAATGTTTATAGTCATAATCATATTAAATACTTGTGTTAGTGTTTTATTATTTAAACAGCTTTTTCTCGATTCAACAGTTGTTTTAGTATTAAATGTGTTTAGAAACATTTTGTAATCATACGAGGAGTGATATTTTGTGAGCTACTAGAAAAACTAACATGTAGTTATTCGGTGTCTTTCTGGAATTTAATCGTAACGATTGTGATTGAACTTTCGGTCTTACTCACGCAGTTTCACCCCTTTGAAACTTAAACTCCAGAGACAACAGTCAGTATCGCTTCCACCCCATTAATTACCCCGCTTTTCTAAAGAGATCACGAGAAGAGAATCGATACGAAACGAAAATAAATGAGAAAAAGGATTGTCATAGTGAATCACACAGGTGTGCGTGTTCATGAGAGAGTCAGAGAGCAAGACGCTCAAACAAAAGCTACAACAAAAGCAGCAACTGGCAGCAGCTTTGCCATACGGTTCTGCCTGTCAATCGGTGTTTGCTTAACTGTTTCGTTCCCCTCAAGAAAGAAAGGGAGACGTAAAGAGCAGAGGCAAATAAAACAATGGAAACAGCAGCAGCACAGGCTGTGATATCAGTAGAGTGTGTGAGTGTGAATGTGTGTGTTTCTCATGATTGCACAACACAAATAAACAGTTAAGGGCGTAACTCCACCTCCACCCACAGTGCCACCTGTACGAGCAGGTACTCCTAGACCAAGTTGAATTTACCTATAAGTAAGTCAATTCTAAGCAAATACACCTATCCCTAGACCACAACTCCTCGTTCTCTCTCGTGCTCTGTCTCTCCGAAACTCTTGCTAGCACCGTTACCGCTTACTGTTTTTAAAGCTATTTTTAAAACAGCGTGATCTCTCGGCAGCAGCAGCACTGCACTGCGCTTTTGCACTCTCTCGCACTCGCTCTTGTTCTTTGGGTTATTTATCTCCTTTCCTGTGCTGTTGTTTGTGGTCTCTCTTTGAGCTGTACTTGATTTTTCCTTCTACTTGTACCCCGTACTTCGGTGGACAACTGCTACCTTATTTCAAAAAAGGGTATCTAGACGATTTAGTCTGTTTAAACAGATGGGAAAATGATTTGGTAATACAAATTTAAAAGAAATTTAAAAGAACATATTTGATAGATTTGCAAACAGAACTATTACATGTCAACCTAACAAAAATCATACTGATTGGATTACAGTATTACATACTGCCAGAATAATTTGCAACAAATATGTACGATCTACTCCAGCACATAAGTAAATCCGAGTAGCAAGTATCCTCTAGTCCGCATATCGAATATTATTATTGTGATCTTTTTGTTCGCTTCATAGGGGAGCCAATTTGTCTCGCTGGCATTCTGCTACTGCTGCTGCCTACTGTTGCTGTTTTGTTTTGCATTTTTATGAATGAATGGCAAATCACTGCCTCTTTCTATTTTATATGTACATATATGTATATGTACATGTACATACATATGTACGTATGTACGTACGTATGCACATACGTATTTTTGTTAGGCTGATAAACCGCCTTGAGCCAACAAAAACAACACACAAAAAATATCATTATCGGGGGGTACTCGTCGTACGAGAGTTTTATTATGTTATCGACAGCAGAGCTGAAAGGGAAATGCGAACGCGAACTGACCTATAATAAGAATTTTCATATTTGAGCAGCCCACAGAAGACAGAAGAGGAGACTCCAAAGCAGCAGAGGGGAGGTGAGGCCTTCCATTGCAATCGAAGCATAAAGAGGAGGAACAGAGGAGAGCAATAAATGTAAATTAAAATTCCATGAAACGCAAAACGAACGAAATAAAAGAACCGCAGCATTAAATACTCTTGTATATCCGATGGTTCTTGGGAATAAACATACCTATAAAATATGATAGCTTTCTGCTGGAGATCGATACTTGCTATGGGACTAGATACAATTTCATCAAGTTATGAAGAAATATACATATGTACATATATCTATCTGTGTAATCCATCAATCAATATTGTATGGCATATTAAATTCTGTATAAATAATGCTGTAATACCCGCATGAAGAGTAACCGCAATATAACTCAACAGTAGGAGTACGATTACCACGTCTATGCGATGGATTACACATGATTACTCAACAGATTTCCACAGGTGCAACTAACTCTATACAAAAGAAAGGGAATATTTAATTCCAATCACACCTCGGCCTTACCCATGGAGATACCAAAAAGGCAGACAGGAAATCGAATGGGATATTTACTCCCTCCACCTGTAGATTGTTGATTGTATCAAAATCCTGTTTGCTTCAAGTTTTTTTCTGTTTTACGAGTCAAGAAAAGGCTGTGCTGTGTAATTAAGTAAGCAAAGAAACAAAAGTCTTGCACCGCTAAACAAACGTGGTTCATTCATGGCCAAAATGCGTTGCACTGTTCCACCAATGGTGTGATGTACATATAAATAACTGTTGAATAGGCATATTGGTTTTGGTGGTTAGAGTATTAGGACCAGGAACAGGGAATCAACGTGCCAGGTGACGCATGTGCACTTCGGCGGCTATAAGGCCATAAGTAGAGCTGTAAATAGTTTCCAACTATAAAACGAAAGCACTCGTAGGATGAGAAGCTACTTCCTTCTGCTGGTAATTTCTCAAGAGGTACACATATGACTAAGAGGTATCCCATTGGTTGATTACCACACACTCTTTTGGTATGAGTATTTCTTTATGGGCCCCCCATTCATTTCTCATGCAATCATGCCGGATGATTGTCTGATTGATATGCCTGACGCATACTCACACTCGTGAAACTGTCTCTGCTTTTTGTTTTTATTTTGTTTGCTTACGATAAGAGTTTTTTTTATATCAATGTCAAGTTAGCCATAAAAAAGGTTTTTTTGTTGGACAACGTCGACAAAAAGCAGATTCAGAAGGTGGCCCCAATTCGAACGGTAAATGTGTATGTCCGCCCACCTGAGGCCCATCCGAAAAAAAATAAAACTAAAGAGTTGACACTGTAAATTAGGCAGCAAGAAGAAATAAAAGTAAATTAACCACCGCACAAATAACATGAGACACATCTCTGGTGACGTCTTCGCGCTCTGTCCAGCCATCCGCATCGGCGCTGTAAATCAGAACATAAATCATGCTGCGCCACAAAGCCACTGACAAATAGCCTGACAAATGAGACAAATACACAGAATATGAGGGATTGTCAGAGATGTGAAGAGTATATATGATAATACATACGTGTAGAAAGCTACAAAAACATTTAAAGAAAATGTGTACTGCCCTGCAGTTTAGGGATACCAGAAAAATTATCCTCGAATATTTGTAATTGACAGTATACATAAAACATAATTAATTCACATACAATCTGAATTCTGTTCTCATATTAACTCCTTTCACCCTCACTCTTATTCCAGCGAAATAACGGAAGCCGCAACAGAAGCTTTAATAGAAGATAGAAGACGTCACAGAAGCAGCAACACCGACTCTCACCCACAGACTTAACAGAGCACCCGCTCTCGCTTGCTCTCCACCCACACTTAGCCATGCCACAAACCAAATATCCGATAACGCACCGCCTACCGCTGCTGCTGCTGATGCTGTTAATCGCCAGAAGTGCCGCTGGCGTCTCTGTTGTCTCCTCGGCCAGTCTGCTGCCCTCGACACGCTTCTTCTATGCTGCGGCGGCGGCCCCCGCCTCGTCAGATGCCACTTCACAGACAAAAGTGCGTCTGCTGCGGCAGGCAAATGTTGCAGCCGGGACAGGGGCAGCAGAAACAGCGCCAGTGCCTGAGGATGAGGGAAGCTGTTGCCAGGGAGCAGCCGCAGCTGCAGGAACACCTGTAACGGTGAGTGGCTTAACGGAGATGCGAAGGGGGGATATCTTAACAGCTGTACGAGGCGAAACCAGAAGGAATAATGCTTGTAGCGGTGTATTGGATGTGATGGGCAGGGAAATTATCTCAGTGAGCGGCAATGGATAAGACTAGTGGATGGTGGCGCCTATATACATACATATATTAACAGTTGCAAGAGGAGATATTTGAAAATGTATTTAGTGGAAGATATTTGAGCGGAGAATGGAAGGAGCAACAGAATAACTCTCATTTCGAGGGGTGTGGTTGGGGGATGTGCAGTGGCGCCACAACTCTTATGGCGGCGCCACAGTGTCGTCTAGAGACATTGCATATTTGGGTCAGCCTTCAGCGATCATCGCATTTGTTTGCAGTTTGATAAGCCACAACCCCAACTCGGACCCCAATCCAATGCCATCTTACCCCACCCCGCCAACATCATCCATTCCCATGGACAGTGGAGCCGTCGCACAGTGGGGCCTCAGCCGAGAAGAGGTGGCAAAAGTCGAGACAAAAAAAGTCATAGAACATTTTCCAGAGCTTAAACAACTTAAAATTTGAGTTTCTGTCATGAAGATATTTCTTGATTCGTTCAAGCTGAAATGGCTGAAGGCCCCACTGTGCGTAGCCAGTCATCTTCTCAGCCCCTCTCTGCCCCAGAATCTCTAGTTTCTGGCTGTTTTTTCTGGGGTTCTGTTCTGCTTCTACTGCCATTGATAGCGATCGCCTTGATTCCAAAACAAATAATTCGCATTACGTCCCAGCCATACCCATACCCATTCCCACATCGTCTACCCGGAGCTTTTGTTTGCGTCAATTCAAAAATAAACAAACCAGTGCAGGGCTCCATTTTCTCTACTCTCTGCTCTCTCCTACTCCTAATCTGCCTCCTCCCACACCTGCTCTGCACTTCGTTTCGGGTTCGGATGCGGCAGCGGCAGCGGATGTGGATAATGGAACGGGATTTTTGGCTTTGCTGTGTAAACATCTGGTAGGATCAATTTCTGAATACACAAATAACTAGCTGATAGCATAGAAAGTCGCAATTTGTTTCCTGGAAGCCTCTATTATTTATCAGAACATTACTTTTTACGTTTACAAAACGATTCGTAATCGTGGAATTTAATGGGCGTCTTGGTTATGATTCACCACTCGAATTCGATGGCAAAAGATAGCAGAATCGCAAACTGATTTCAAAGAGATTCTTGATTCTCATTGAGATCGATGATAATTTGCAGGGATTACAGGCATAACCCAACGTTATGCTAATGGGAAGTTGGTTCCGATCAATATCTTTTTGCCGAAACGCAACTTCCCATTGAGTTTGGAATTGTTGTGATGTCTATGTGATGTTGGCTTTAATCGTTTCCTCACGAGCATAGTCGTGTCTGTTGCCCTTGAACTTTCTCTGTGCTGCTTCCATAATTAACACAAGAGAGTGAACAAATGGCAAACCGTTCCGGGGCGCTAATGAATCATGGCCAAACGATGAGATCGGAATGGCGCCGACACCGTCAGACGCTACTACTACATTGAAGCTGATGATGCCGTGCCAGTTGGTCAAAGCACCTGGCACGTGGCATTTCCCTCACTTCACCGAAACAGAAGCAAGGGAATGACGCACGACAGCACCAGATATATAAAAAAACACGAATAACTGTTCGAGCTTCACGCTATTTTTTACCTGGAGATAGCAACATTTCCATGCAGTTGTCGTCTGTCATTTGTATGTCGACGTCAATTCAGGGCGAATCGAGAGAGGGAGTGAGAGAGAGGAGAGGCAGCAGCAGCCGATCGCCGAAGCGATCTCTTGTACGTGTTCTCAAAGTTGTTTAATAACACTAATGCCTGTATCTACTATGGGAATAGTTATCCAACGCCATCCAGGGGGAAATACATACATTTCCCCTGCTGAAATAAAATAGCTCAGCATCCCCTGACGCTGCCCGTTTTCATGTAGGATCTGCTGCAGGCCTCCAATGCCTCTTGCCACAGCTACCGCTTCGATATCTACATTGTCGGCCAGCTACAACTGGTTCACATCACTCCCTTGACCATTGTGTACCTGCAACTCGAACTTCATTTTGGATTCTTCTATGAGAAAATTTAGTTTATGCTTTTTAAACGAATTCCGCAGGTCAAGTTGCGGGTAAAGCCAAGGAATATATTGTTTTTGGGGGTGTGCCAGAATACCCAGGGGTTTCACTATTAAAGATTATGTCGGTTCACTTATGGGAAATTGACTTTCCAATGCAATTTGTTAACCAAACCACTGATTTCAATTACTTGTTTCTTCATTAGTTGCCATTGGAACTTGCAACGGACCTGAGCAATATTACCGCAGACTACGATGTCTCTGGCGAAATATCATCCAAGGGTGAGTGGGAATACATTTGAAAGCATCTACAAATTCATTTACGCTGTCTTTTTGTTTGTTCCCGCAGAGAACTTCAAACGCAGCGTTACCCGATGTAAGATCTTCGTTGATTCCTGATCTGTGCAAAAGTCAACAACACCTGTCCTTTAGAGAGAGTTTAAGGTCATAGATGCAGCGCCTTGCTTGTTAGGCTTTTGGTTGATTTCTTTCATTTAAAGTAGAGCGAGGCAGGGTGAAGCGATTGCAACACTTCATATATTTGAAGAACAACATAAAACCCACACGACTGACATAAAACACGAACTTTTCAGCTGGAAAGAGCTTCAGTTGTTGTGTAATTATAACTTGGAATGGAATAACCACAATCCCTTAGTTTGGGTAATATAATCTCGAGCTCTTTCGGTTATTCGTCGCCCTGATTGTAAAGGTTTCCATTGATTTGTGGCATGATATAAGCACTTATTAGATAAGGTAGAAGAATTTAATGTACTTTACAGGGAATGTTGTAGAACCGCAGAAAACAAATCTAAAAATTGATCATTTCGGTCTCTCTCTTGCAGCTACCATACGGAAAGCGACTCCCGCGATCTGCTCGCCTCAGCCCACCATTGTGGAGCTGAAGCCGCCGAGCGATGAGGCGGGTGGCTTCAATGTCTACTATACGCCTGCATGCACGCGCATCAATCGCTGCAATGGCTGCTGCGGCTCCACACTAATCTCCTGCCAGCCCACACAGACGGAGAAGGTGCAGATGCGTGTGGGCAAATTCGAGCGTGGCGTCACCTCCAAGCGGAGCTCGGAAATCATTGTGGTGGAACAGCACTTGGCATGCCGCTGCGATTGCCGCATCAAGGCCGAGGACTGCAATGCGTATCAGCTGTACAGAAGGGAGCTGTGCCGCTGCGAGTGCCAGAATACGGACGCCAGAGACAAGTGCTTGGAGCAGGCAGACACCAAGTACTGGGACGATGCCAATTGCACCTGTGCCTGCCGCTACAACCAGAGCTGCACCACCGGCACTGTTTTCGATGAGACGCAGTGCAAATGCACCGATGTGAGTCTCCGCTGAGTGCCCTGGAGTGCAGGGGATCTTATGGCATAGATCAATTGGTGATAGCTTGGTGTGTGTTTCGGTTGTGGTCATGTCCCAAATTGTCGTCCTCCCAATGCAAAACCACAAACTCTCACAAGTTGTATCCTAAAACAATGTCCAATACAAGTGTGATTCGTTTTTAGTTGTAGTTTAAGTAATTTGTTTTGGTCTTTTGCTGTTTATAACTGTATGTACACATTGTCTTTTTCCTCCATCTATTCTGTTTTCTCTTTATGTTTCGTTTTAGATCCAAAATGTCGAGTATTATTCGTAAAATTCGTTAACACACACACACACACACACACACAAACACAGAAACAAACACACTGTTCCACGGTTCTTTCCATTAATTTGTTGCTGAAGAAAATTGCTAAACATTTTTGAAGAATTTTATAACCACTTTTAAAGAGCAAAAGAAAGAGAACTAAATCTTAACTCTTCTTTGTGATAATTTCCTGCAAAACGTAACTAAAATTCAAAGTCAATGGCACTTTATTCTAAAAATGTAACTTATAGTAGAGCTGTGCTGAGGCAAGACAGAGAGAAAGAGAGATAGAGGGAGTGAGTGGAGAGAGTGGAGTGTGATCCCCAGAAGGTTTCATTGCATTGTGTGAGTACTTCCCTCCTGTTGTGTGTCACCGCCCCCCCACCCCACTGCATGCAGCCATAGCCTAAATCATATAAATACTCTTCCCACAGTTCACAATCAATCATTGCTTCTGTTCCTATCCCTAACTTATGCCTAGAATTAATTTTGTTTTGCTTAGATTACTAATTGAAGTTCATTTTATTTCAAATCCAGCCATCGGCGCCTGTTGATGTGGTGGATCGCAAGCGTTTCATTGTGCAGGCCGTGGAGGTGGAACCCGACAACACCACGCTGTATCATGTGTGAGACTGCAGCGAAGGGGAGGATGTAATGGGACCAGTATGAGGAGCACCAGCTGGGACTACAGCCTAGAGTGGCGAGAGATTGCACTGAGAAACCCACAAATTACACAATGATTGCTTAACTATGCTTAACTGCACACGTACTTTATATTATTTATAGTTATTGATTTAGACTTAGTCTATTACTACACACATTCCATTCCCCCGTTTCCCCCCGTATTCAGTATTCTGTCTGTGCAGCCTAAATATTAATAATATTATTTTTATTTTCGATTTGTTAGCGCACTTCTTAGGCTCCTTTCCATGTTTCCCAATGTTTAAGTTTCAATGTTTCTGCAATAATTCAACAGAAATTTCACTTTTGCCACACATTTTAATTGTGTGTGTACATTTTTTGTTGTTTTCGTATGCACATTTTGTAGCTTTAAGTCCAGCCATTCCAAGAGAACGATGCAAGAGAATATACAAAGATTATTGAAATAATATTTCCATATACATGAACTGTGCATTTTTCTTAAGTGATTGCTTCTTTTTGTTTGGATCAGTCCAAGAACTAAGTACTTCAAAAATATGACAATATTTAAGGGATTGTTTTCCTGGCCCTGGGGGAACCTGAAGGATCGAGGCTCTGCATAATGCTCTGTGCACTGGAAATGCAGGCAACCCTTTTATGTACATATTTGGGGCCAACATTTCGTGTTCTGTGATCTATTTGAGTTGTGTTGACAGGCGCCAAGGCAGGCCACGAGTTATCTGTAGTCATACTGTCATCTGAGCTGTCTTTACTGCATGCTTAATAAAATAAATGAACAAAGCAGTCCTAAACATTAATGTTGTTTGAATAAGTCAGTCAGTCATCGAAATTGCTTAAAATTTTGCGCAAAAAATGAGCGAGAATCAAGAGCGCCCGAAAAAATGTGCGAAACTGGAGAAGGACCAGATGTCAGAGCTTGAGATGATGCTGCAGGAAAAAGTGAACAAGCTCGACTATTGGCTTAACAATTTGGCTTTCTCGTTTCACATGCAAAAAACCGACATCGAAGCCCTTTGTAGACTGGTGGTCCTCATGACGAAGGTTCGCGATGAGTATGAAATCGTCAAGGAAAGCTGCCTGGCGGAGATGCAACGCAAGGGGGAGGAGCAGATCATAAAGCAACTGATCTCTCGCATAGACGGCGCATTGATGCAGATCCGTGTGGCGCAGGACCAATACATGATAATCCAAATGGAATAAAACCAGAACACATTTACTCGACACACTTTGAAGCCCGCAAACACCGCAAATGATTAACACAATTTCATTCAGGCAGTTCCATAATACACATGACAACAAAAATGTACTATACACTTTTTGAACGCATAAACACTATAAATAAAAATCCAAACTAATATGTACTACATAGTTACATATATGTGTCATCTGTTAACTTTCTTTCCACCATTCCTCCTTTGCTTGTTGGGAGCGGAAGCCTTTTCAGTTGAATTTCCTCGCGCCAAGGCTTTGAAAAAACTTCCATTATCGCCCAAAAACATTAAAATTAATAACTATTTGCAAAAAGGTATATCGATATTTCAAGTTCACTGCAAGCGTTAATGCGATTCTCGTTGAGCGCTTTCACATTAAGTTTTCTTTATATTTATCCGACAAAATCCACATTTACATTTTTTTTTTGCTTGGAGTCCTAACCAGCTGTTAATATTAAAAAGACCATCAAAATCGAGGAAAATAATTTAAGATTTACGGTATATTTACAGTATATTTTGAAAATGCAAGGGCATATGTTGGTATATTTCCGAGGGTCTGTCGGTATATCTTATCGATAATTCCGCGGTCACACTGATTGCAAATTGTTGGAAGAAAAATGGAAAAATGGTCTCACAAATTTTTTCCCCGCGAACAATGAAACAACAAAAGAGTGTCGAATTTTTTTCTAAATTCTGAAAAGTCCGTTGATTAATTTGTAAAAAAAACAGATAATATCGCCCTCAAAAATATATTTAAGAAAAATATATTTAACATCCCTACAGTTCGCCGAGTCGGAAGTCGGAGTTGTGCATAGAAGTTTGAGGAAAGAGCCGAAAAACGAAAAATCGAACAAGGCGGATAGCGAGAAACGCAAAATTAACACATCTGCTTGCCATAAAAAAAAATAACCAAAAACCAAACCAAACCAAGACCAAGACCAAGACCGCCTTACATCGTGCATCGCATCGCACTCTACGCTGTCCGCTGTCCGTTCTCCCACCCCCCTGTATTGCCTGTTCTTCGAAAAGCGAGCAACAGCAGCAGCAGGCCCCAAAATCAATAATCTGGTTGTGTGGTTTTCGCGGCTTTTTTTTTGTGTTTTCTTTCAAAAACAATCAATACCCGAAGGTAACGTGTGTAGAAACAAAATCTAACAATTCCACCTCTCAGTGTGCGTTTGCGTTTGCGTTCGTTGACGCTTGACATATTGGTACACATTTTCTTTTATATTTTTACCTTATTTGTCGTTTTTATAACAAAAAAAAACCCCATGCATGCAAATGCCTTCCCCCCCAAAACCCCACAAGATCAGCATCCTAGTCATCCTCATACCCCATTAGCCATCCATCCCCCTCAACAATCTACCTTAAGACCAAACTTCCTTCCCCCAAAAAATATTCGCACCAAAAAATATGAAATACACACGCATACACACGCACACACATACCCATACAGGCGTGCGTACATATATCTGCATGAAACTTTAAAATGATTTGCTTTTTCCGTAAACGGAGAGAACTCGATAAATATATACATATGCATAAAAGAATGGAAGAGAGGAGAAGAGAAGCGAAGAGCAAAACATGTTAATGCCAAAACAAACACGAGAAACGAATCTTGCGTGCAAACGAAAGGCCGCCGCTGCCGCTTTAGGTTTACCTGAAAAAGCACAGCACAGAGATCTTGCGTACAAACATATGTATGTACATATGTATGTACACACTGCCGGGGTACGCAGTGCCGCCGAAACAGCGAAACACATGACTATTGTACATAGAAAGGCTGGTGCTGGTGGTGGGGTGGGGTATATACAAGTACTGTATGTATTCATATGTATTTTGTTTCAAGCACTCGAACGCCCTAATTATTCTCATATACATTACGATTTGTACAAATGTGCGACGTCGGCGTTGGGCAGTCGTACAAAATAGTGCATTTCGGATACGTACGATATAACACTCGGTTCTACATCGCGATCTAATCACAGCAAACATTATTGGCTTATAGGGCCCAATCAGAAAGGCACAGCCGTGTCCTATCTGTTTCCACTTTTGCCGAAATTATCTTTTTTAATTTTTGCGCCACATGTGTATGGGACTTGGAACACACATCTGTTTATGTGTATGCACGTACGTGTACCTTCTGTTTCAGTCTTTTATCTGAGTGCTAAGAATTTTGTAATGCGTTTTCTCCTTACGGTACACGTGGTCGAGTGGTTCGCTTAATCATGTCACCCACCCACCATACACCATCCCTTCCATACATTTTTGTTGTTTTCTTCCGCATGGGAGTCATGGCATGGGCTGTCTGTCTATACTTTTATCTAATTAGTCGCAGAGGATCTACTGCTACACTGCTACTACTTCTATGAACAATTCAAATGTCTAGCTCTAGCGAATAGATTGTTTTGGGTGCGGTCCTCTCATCCTGCCTATCCTTATGCCTTTTTTTTTGCGCGCATGAACTGCGGGGGGAATGTAGTATACTTAGAAGGAGCTTCGGCCTGCCGATTTCTCATATCTGATTTGTATGTGCGTGTTGTCTATGTGTGTGCGCTTTGCTTTTATTTAGTTACATATGTATTTCCATATGTACATACATATGTATGTATGTATGGTGTTATTGTTGTTATTTTTATTGTTGTATGTGTTTTTGACCCGACCTCTGACACACCTTTCGTATATTCACATGATTGATAAATACCGAATGATAGAATGGGCACAGAAACCAAGAGCAACAGTTACACAGGACAGATTTCAACAAGTGGCGGCAATCCAAAAGTGATGAAAGATTCTTTATCCTTAGTTCGTCAAACGGTCAATCAGCAATCGCAATCGAATCAGAATCAATATCAAAACGATACCGATAACGATAACCATTTGAATTCAAACTCAAAATCGTATTCAAACGCAACCAAAACCAACCAACCAGAGACAAACCACACGGAGAAGAACATATCGCCATCGACCAACGAATCAAAGAAGATTATTGTACCCTTTGTGCCCATTTTCGTTGAGGAGGCTGATGTAATTCAAGGGGCAAAAGAGCTATTGAAGGTTATACGACCGAACTGGGATCTCGCCCACGTTGAATTTAAGGTAATGTATAACCTAACCGTCAACCATCAACCATCAATAAAAGAACACATCCAAAGTCATCCTAAACTTCACCCAATAAAACCAACAATCAAATACATAGAACCAAACCATACATTCTATTCCCCCACCAACATTGACTACCTCTACCTTCAGCTTCTTCTGCATCTGCTTCAGTGTCGCAGTTCCCAGTGATCATTTGAATCACCAAAGAATGGACTGAAATGACACTGACTGTTCCCCACAAAGCGATGATGTTTTTTCCACGGTAAAATGTAATCGTATATTTGCTATGGCCATATTCTACATGCACACACGCACACACATTATGTACAGTAATACAGATATAACTTCCAACTAATGTACTCTGGGAAAGTCAGACAAAGGCACAGAGGGAGTAGCGTAGCGTAAGGCTGATTGCACAACCTTCAAATAGTAATTATGTATTATACTTGCATACACACTTTACTATATATGTACATACATATAGTATAAATACTGCGATATTTCGCTACCTTGAAGTTTGTTATTTACTTATTGTGAGCCATGGAAATTAACATTTATTTATTTGTTCCCGCTGGTGTTGGTGTTTTTTTTTTTGCTGTTTTCCGTTGGGGTGTTAGGACAATCCGAAACGTAGTAGAAACCAGTTTCTTTTTTTGTTTGTACTTTTGTTTCCTAATCTCGCACCAAGAAAGAGGCGCCTGCGTGACGACGTAGAGCTTTAGGCTGTAATCTCAAGTCCTTCTCCAACAGGTGCATTGACTCGAGTGGCCCAACCATATATTACGGATGAAACAGATAATATACTATATGGGTTGAGTGTGTGCTGATAATGTTCTTCCTCCACTGATACGTTGATAAGAGCCAAAGAATGTGTGCGCTGTGCCCAGCACAAATCTACACTGAGCGAGGAAAAACCCAAAGCAAGCGATTGTAAAAAGTTTCCATTATAATTATCTGATTTCTTTTTGCTCAGTGTAGCCATAAATGCTGCTTAAGCCATAATTCTTTTTAAAAATGGGCCGCTCCGACTCGGTTCCTTATCGGTGCGCTTATGACTTGACCTCCGACTTATGTACATATGTACAAGGTGTACCTATATAAAGATGTACAATGTACATACACATACACTGTTGGAGTGTTTAAAGTCTAATGAGTATTATAATATGTATGCTAGGCACGCAATCTATTCATCTATAAACGTTTCTACAGTACGTTTCAGAACCATAGCAACAGCCAAGATTTTTCTTGAATGTCATAGATAGCTATGTTTTGCTCTTACAACACTAGAATACAGTCTGCATTTCTATAACATAACTTTAACATTCAATGATGAATGGCAGAGCCAAGTTTCCTTTCACTTAGGGGAACTTTGTACCAGCGAATCACAGCGCGTCACTCGCATCATTCGACAATTGTTCGAGCGGTCATAGGTTCCATTCTATATTATCAACAAGTCTATATATTTGCCCGGTTATGGGCCTCTTTATATTTCAGGTTTTACTTGATATTTTCATCTAAGTTTTAGAGGTGGCGGCGCCCCATGTGTGTGAGGGTTATCTCGTAGAGGGGGATACATTCGGCAACAAGCCAGAGGGGGGCCTAATGTCAAAAAGTTTATCACTAGCAATTCTACACGTACCTTACCCCTGAATGTACATACAAAATAGTTAATACATACATATACATATGTATGAATGTACATATGTACATATAGTGTATGCGTAGCATGTGCCAGCGATAAGAAACCCCCATCCCCCATCCCCCTTTCTTTGTTTTTTGTTTTATTGTAGAACGGTTCCGGCTTTAACGAACGTTTTACTTATTATTTTGCTCGAAATATTTCCATTGAAAAAACCCAAACTAAAACCTTAATGTCCGCGCGGTTTTGGTTAGAGCTGTGATGCAATAGCTGCATACCTGAGTAAACACCCCAAACTGCTCCCCCATAACCTCATAACGTTGTTGCACATAAACTGGGCCAAGGGACAAACGAAATTAATAATTGAACATTTTATTGATTTCAGAGTTTTACTGATGGCATCACAAACAAACTGGTTGGTTGCTTCCACAAGCCAACAACCAAACTGAAGAGGAGCGATCAGAAGGACGACGATGACAAAGAACAACAAGAGCCATATGTACCCCCCATCAAAGTTGAGGATCAGCCAGCAGTGCAGGAGGAGGACGAGCACGAGGACGAGGAGGAGTTTACGGCGAATGGGGAAACAGATGGCCTACCTCTACAGTACTCCGATAACGTAGTCCTGGTCAGGGTATATGGAAACAAAACGGACCTACTGATCGATCGGAAAGCTGAAACGCAAAATTTTCTACTATTGCATACATACGGCCTAGCGCCATCGCTCTATGCAACATTCAAGAACGGCCTCGTCTACGAATACGTACCTGGTACCACCTTAAATACTGAAAGTGTTCTGTGCCCAGAGATTTGGCCTTTGGTTGCTCGTCGCATGGCTGAAATGCATCGTAAGGTTAGAAAGAATGTTGGAGATATAGTAGGAGGTGCTGCGAGTGCCGAGGTGAATGCGGCTGCGGATGCAGCTAAACCATTGCCAATGATATGGACGAAAACGCAAAGCTTTCTTGATTTAGTACCTGAACGTTTTACCGATGCTGAGAAACACAAAAGGTGCGCAGCAAAGAGTTACGCAGCGCCTGCTCCTGCTCCGCGCTAAATAGTTGATAATTGTTTCTTATGTTTTGTTTATTTTTGCAGAGTGAAAGGAACATTTTTACCTATTTGTCGACTGCGTGAGGAATTCAACAGCTTGTACAAATATCTGGTGGCATTAGACAGTCCAATTGTTTTCTCACACAACGACCTACTGCTGGGCAATGTCGTCTACACGAAATGCATGAAGACGGTCAACTTTATTGACTACGAGTATGCCGACTATAATTTCCAGGCCTTCGATATTGGAAATCATTTCGCGGAAATGTGCGGTGTCGATGAGGTGGACTATACGCGATATCCGAAGCGCGAGTTTCAATTGCAATGGCTGCGCGTCTACCTCGAGGAGTATCTGCAGCGTACGAATATACAGAGCGAAGAGGTTGACTTGCTTTACGTGCAGGTCAATCAGTTTGCCTTAGCGTCGCATATCTTCTGGACCGTGTGGTCCCTATTACAAGCCGAGCATTCCACTATCGATTTCGATTATGTAGGGTAAGTGGTGCAAAGTGCAGCAACATGTATTGATTTATGGTTAATAATTAATTCATTTGTGTCCCTAGCTATGCGTTTCTTCGCTACAATGAATACTTGGCCAGGAAGGAGGAGTTTTTATCATTGACTGCTGCATCGCAGAAGAACAATAAATGAGTTCTCTCCCTCTCTCGCGCTACATATATATATATATATATATATATATATATATATATTTATTTATATATTATGTGCCCCCAGTGATATATGTGTGTAAACTAAGGCTGGCCACGGGTCTCAATGTTATACATCTGTATATATACTAAAACGTGTGTGTGTGTGTTCACAAAACATCAGAAAAACCAAAACCAATCTTAAATTAGTGTCGTACTCGTGCCAGCCTTAGAATATGTATATATATATATATATATAAATATATATATATAAAGAATTTGTATATGTTCTTTAATTTGTAAATTGATATTTTGTAGTCATAAATAAAAACGAAAATTCAAAGTAATATACTTTAAAACATACATAAGTACACATGCAAACAAAACATTCTATTGCAAATGGAGCACTCCGAATGTTTTATAGCAAAAATATTCTACTCTTCTATGCATGTACATTGTACTCTTATAGAAGCCAGACAAGGGATCATTCCCATATACAATAAATACACACCTAGTAGTGCTAGATACAGTAGAGAGTTAACATGTAAGAGAGGCATCTTTTGTCTTATGGTTTTCCCCCAAAACACGCCTTAAGATTTATTTTCCGAACAACAACGTGGTTGGTTTAATTGTGTGTGTGTGTTTCTGGTGGTATCAAATATCAAATATCTCCCCTTCTGAAATTTGGCTTTTAAAGACACCATTGTGATTATTAACTGTTGTCATCTACATGTCGTGTATATTGTTTATGAAGGCGGATTTGTACATGAAGCTTATTAGATTTTACAATTTCGATACAATTTATTTACTTTATACAAAAAAGGCTTGTTCGTATATTTTGTAATGGGTGTATACGCTCAACAGACCATTTTTACTACACTGTTGTCCGGTTGCCATCACCGCCAAGTTTTTGAACAATCTGTAAAGAAATAAAAAAATAAAAAAAAGAGGCAAAGGATAAATAAAAATCGTCAATTATAAAAATTGGTTGCAAAATTATATGCATATTGTTGTGTATTTGTATGAATTATACAAACAACATTTCTTCGTAAAGAAATGTTTGATACTTTCCCCCATATTTTCATGTATTTTTTAAACAACCTGCGCGCTCTATCGGCTTAGCTCAATCGATTAAGTTAAAGCAGCCCTGGTATCGATACAGAACTCGGTTGTCGCTGGTGATTGCTATCGGTAAGTCGAATCGAGGCAAGTGTCACCACCAGCTGAAAGCAGCTGTCATTTGCCATACCAAAAAAAAAATAGGAGCCAGGCGACCGAGTTTCTAGAATTATTTTCTATTTCCCTAAATAATGGCGAGCTACATTGCTAGGAAAGGTCCATCGGTTTTCTGTAAGTACTCTTTTAGATGGCTGCCATGGCGATGCGCACGAATATGGCGCCGCTCTTGTGGCCTGAATGTTAGAATGATTACGTAAAATGTGTAACTCGAATTTTTTTTGCAACTGCAGCTAACCTGGGCAGATGGGCCTACAACATGTCTGGATTCAATCAGTACGGTAAGATGAGGCATTAATGGCATTAACAATTGCAACGAGAGTGAATATAACAATGAATGTTTATTGGATGTAGGTCTGCACCGTGACGATTGTCTCTATGAGAACGAGGATGTGAAGGAAGCAGTCCGCCGTCTGCCCCGCAAGATCTACGACGAGCGCAACTATCGTATTATGCGTGCCCTGCATTTGTCCATGACTAAGACAATTCTGCCAAAGGAGCAGTGGACAAAGTATGAGGAGGATGTCAAATACTTGGAGCCCTACTTGAACGAGGTGGTAAAGGAGCGCGAGGAGCGTGAGGACTGGAACAAGAACCACTGAGAACTCAGCCCCTTCCAGTCTCAACCACTCGATTTGTAAATGTTGAAATACATAGCTTAGATGAAAACTAAATAAGCTATGAAATTAGCCTGTTTTGCATAGTCAACTAAAGGGGGAGATGCCATTTTAATTTATTAGTGGGTTAAATGCTCGTGTGGATCAATGGAGTCGTCACCGCTCTCTCCATATGTGGTGTGTGGGTGTGTGGAATGTGATTTTGTGAGCTTAAGCATTACGATATGCACCATTCTGCCTTACCTTTTGCATAAAGGGTAAATTGAATAGCGATCCCAAGACGGGCACACGTCCAAGGAAATTGATGGCCACGGGAAAGAAGCCGCTGCAAAGATACAAAGAAAAGCCAATAGATATCATTTACCTAACAATTGTGAAATGGAAGGTATTGCCGTTGCCTCGTATTCATTTAAACAATTCCGAATGCACAGACGCACGCACGTTAATACATAGAAAGAAAGCGCGAACGGACGGACACATGGGTGGGCAGGATGGACAGAATTGCAAATGTTAATTTAAAGCTCTGCTTTAGGTTCTGTAGACATGGGGGAAGGTCCTTTTCCACCAATATTTGTGGTCCAACATTTACTTATGCAAATATCTTCCTATCCACGTAATTCTCATCGACAACACAATAATATATGGGTATAGCGAACCTGAATAGTGCAAAGAATCCATAGGATTCAACAATCATTCCAATGATGGGGAAGCCCAGCAGAACGATCAAGATTCCACCAAAGAAGGCGGTTGTGCCTTTTACTTTATGTCTTTGAAAGAAAAAGCGCAAAGTTCGCTCCACGCCGATGACACATCCCAGTCCCGAAATGAACAGAATCTATGGGTGCGAATAAAGTTTTGTTAATTATGGGGCGCCCATTAGGTGGAGTGGCGCCACAGCCTTGCACAGAACATACATTTCCAATTGCGAGCAAGCCTTTGTCGAACAGAAGCAGCATGCCAAGGAACAAAAACGATATGCCGAAGCCAGCCAAGCCAATGCCAATTTCTATGGAAAAGGGACTCAAGTAAGCTCACAGAAGTATTTCAATAGATTTGGTGTCAATGGGCTTACTCTGCAGATCTGTTACTTCAATCATTTTGTCCGTTTTTATTTATTTCGGTGAGAGTTTCGGACCTGATTGGAAATTCCACGTAAACACGTAAATTATTTAAAAATTGGAACAGCTGATTCCTACAATCTAAAAATGTATCGTATTAACGAATATAAACAATCATTCGCAGGGTTGCTGTGGCCCAAGTGCTGCAAAACGAAGTTGGAAATAAAAAAAGTCACGATTATGTGCATTTATGTATTAGTACAATTTAGAAATCTGCAGTTAAATATTATCGTTTCCAATTATATAGTTTTAATTACACTCCACCCGTTGACATTTTTCCAAGCAATCAATGTTAGGAACGCACACTGGTCACGATAGTTAATTTTTAGGTAGTCAAAATGCAGAAACTTTGCAAATAATAATGTAAAAATATGACAAAAACGATAAGATGATTTGTTTCCATTAAAAAAATAATTATAAATTAATTTAAAATATAAAAAACGCCGATATTTCCCGCATATCGCACAAAAATACCGATATTTGTTTTAAAGCTAACCAGTGCATCGATAAATAGAGTCAAACTTGGTCTTGTTTGATCTGACGACAGGAAACAGCAGAAAAACTGATCAAAATTCAGAAAATTGGTTTCGTGGATGATATATTCAAAATAATTTCCAAAACAGTCCAACAAAATATCACCTCTACAAATACATTATCGGCCAGCAAATACATATCGATATATCATATGTCATATATTTGCATCACCATTCTCCGCCATTTTGACAAAAGAATTTGTTCATAGCGTCCGAATATAATATCCGTGTTGGGAGTAATAAACTCCTTGTGTTGTTGAAAAGAGTATTTGCAGACGTTATTTGTGATGGATCGTAAGTACACCATCGAGATGTATATTTAAGGAAGAAAAACACTAAAATATGTGTACTTTAGGGGGAGGTTATGGCGGCGGCGGCCAGGGCTTTAATAATTTTAATGTCCCTCCACCAAATATGCAGTCCAGCTACAATCAACCACCTCCAACCCAACGCGGCGGCGGAGGTAAGAACCTATTTAACATGCTAAAACATGTTAAAAAACAAAAACTGATGTACTTCTTTAATATCATCTAACTAGATTACGATTCCGGCATTCGTGGTTCTGGCGGCGATGGCGGTGGCCCTGGCTCATGGTCCGACAAACGAGGCGGCAGCTCATATGGGTATGTTATTAAAATACATTCGTTATGCTCAAATCGGGACCGGGGGTAGAGTTTTTCCACTGAGGTTACCATGATTTATGTTATTTTTTTTATAAGAATGTGTTCTTGAACCTATTCCATCGACCAAATATACGGGCCTGCAAAAATTTAAACTAGAATAAAATGTGAGACGCGTGAAAAAGCAATCGATATGTGTGTATGTATGTGTGCATGAGAGCATACATGTGTATTGAAAATGTTTTTTTTTTGAGGAAACGAAAAGGCAAAACATGCGGAAAATACAGCAAAGAGAAAAACTTTAAGCGACCGGCTAGAAATAAAAATAAATGTTCAAGGAGAAAGCGACACTTGGTTCGATATGTCGCTTCGCCTTTTGGTGGAAATCTATAAAAACAAAACAAACACACGCACACGCATAAACAAATTATGCATTTTGGTACTTGCAAAATATGTACATATGAATAGATTGATATTGCAGATATAACCGCCGTTGTAACTGTGAAATTCTGTTCTTATCAATTCGTTAATTATCTGTGGCATATTTTTTGTATATAAATAATTATATCAATTTACATAAATGTAAATAAAATAAGGTGCAGACAACAGATGCAAAAAGCTGCTTAAAATTTGCAACTTTTGAAAAATAGCAACAACAAAATAGAGTTAAATTTACAATGAAATTGTTCTGGGTAAAGTTAAATGTGGTATCAAGATATAAGCAACTATCTCTCATTTCTACCGACTGTGCAAACATTTACATGCAAATTAAACAAAGCATCAAAGGGTGACCCTTCTCTGGAACAGAAGAAGCTACGTGTTATATCAAAATACTTTTAAGAAACAAGAAACCATAATCCGAGTTGAGTACGGCCAATGCATGGGATATGTTTAGGCTACGCACAAAACAAGCAAACGCGCGAACTCGATCTGCAATTGAATTTTGATCTACAGGCGCAAAAATACGACACCACAGCGCATGTCCGATTATAAACAATAACAAACAAAAGAAAACCAAGAAATCTAAACAAGATTATTGTCTTACATGTAAGCAGAAAAGTGGAAAAAACGAAGAAAAAAAAGAGTCGATTGGGTATCTAATGTTCGTTGAAATCTGAACATTTTCTGTGACTATCCTTAGAGCCTAAGCTACGAATAGTAAATCTCTTGAATATACAAAACTATAGAGTGTATCCACACCTCTGCACCCAAGCGTGAGACTATCCCTTCCTATTTAAGAGTTTATTTCGAATAATGGGCTGCCATATCGGCTGGAACAGGGGAAAAGGTGGCTGACAAATTTGGTATTGCAAAGTCAGATTACAATCTGGTTATTTGTCACGTTAATGCGTGCAATTCCTAGCTATTAAGTTCACTAATCTTAAGCCAAACCACAAATGATATTCCATAGAATAATACAAATTATGTTTATTATTATTTTAGAATATAGAATAAGCATTTGTATTGTGATGTCTCTTGTCTAGAGTAAATTTAATCAGTTTTACATATACATGTAGATATAAGTTTTATGATTATTATGTAGAGTGAAATGAAACCAATAGTTTTGCGGTATCCACCAGAGCAGTTGTGATCCACTATTCGGTTCTCCGGTTCGGTTTGAGTTGAATCGATCGGTGGACTCGATGTGCGATCTAATCTATGCTGGTGGTGGAGACCGGCCTATCCAAGTTGTTGGCACAATATATTGAAACGAGCCGCAAAAATCAAGAATATGTATTTGATGCCTTACAAAACCCCAAAACAAATCGAAATTCAAACATTAAATAAGTTCATTCAATATCCTTTTTTAGAAATGGAGGCGCCAACAAGGACAGCTACAGCAAAGGTAAAAATAATGCAAATAGACTGCAATCCTATCGAGTAATGTATACCAATATTTTTCTACATATTGAACTTAAAAAAAAAACAATACAAAAAAAAGGATCCTAAAATCAAAAATCTCAAATTCCAAATCGAAAGGAAAGCAAAGCAAAGTAAAAGAAAAGCAAAGCCAAGGCGGCATTCTTTGGTCGTTATTTTTCCATCGTTTTATTAGGATATTTAGGATAGAGTGTGTTACATCTAAAGCGAATTTCATGGTGGTGCTATCTATATACATATATGGTTAAGGATGGACTCAAAGAGTGTTGTTACATTACCGAGGTACTCTAGGGGTTTGTAGGAGGTGTCCAGAAGAGTCCTGCTGCAATCTGGCCATACTTTTGTATCACATAACAATTGTGTTGTATCTGTCGTGTGCGTACTGTTGTGGTTTTAATGTAAAGCACTATCTCTCGGTATATTTACAAATATGCAAGCAAGGTTGTTTGTTGGTTTGATCCTGAAGAAGTGGTCGGTCGTTCGGTCGGTCGGTCGGTTTGGTTTGGTGACTGACGGGGCGGCACTGTGCTTAAGCGAGTCAGCAGCTGGCCTTCTTTGTTGTTAATTCTCATATATTTGGTTATTCGTTTTTGCCAATTGCAGTGCAGTTTGTGGGCCCATCTACGAAAATTACATACGATACATGCAGAGATGGGCAATGTGCATCGAATTGCTTTCTTGTTGCAAAATATTTATAGTAAAATGTTCCATTTTCAGAGCGTAAAAGTGCGTTTGTTTGGCAAGACACTGCTGCTTTCTCGTTTAGCCAGTGGCTCAATCACTTCCTCTCGCTCTCTCTGTCTCCTGGCTCTCTCTCTCTCTCTCTCTCTGCCTCACTCTCTTCTGTGGATATGATGTGTTTTGTTGTCGTTTGGCGGGAGAGCCAGTGGGGTAAATAGGGCTAAGATAAAACCGTTTCCCCCTCTCTACTCTATCTGTCTCTTCGCTCTCTATTTCTTCCGCTCGTCACTTCCCCTCTCCTGTCTCATACTGTCTAAAGGTTCTTTTGAAACAAAAAACAAAAAAAAAAAAAGGTTTTCTGAAATTGTTTTGGTGTCCCACAAACGCCGCTGCAAATTCTGGTTGTTATATTGCTAAGCAAGGATTTTAGTCGCAGCGCGCCTCGGCACGGGCGATACATGGTGTTTACGTTTACCCCCGATCCATTGATCGGCAGAGTCCGGTGTTAAAATGCCCATTTATACATTTATACTATTTGTACATTAAGAGCGCGCGCGCACACCCGTCTGTTGGGAGAGGGGCCCCAGGTCGTGAAAGGAAACCAATCCGCAAAATCCAATAATAATCTTTGTTTAAATAAGCTATTTATTGCCCTCTGTGCAGCGCATTCTAACACCATTTTTGGCCATTTTTGTAGGACCCATGGGTGGCGGCGGCGGCGGCGGTGGTAGCGGTGGCAGTGGCGATATGATTACCCAAGATGATACCATCTTTGTCTCTGGCATGGATGCAAACACAACAGAGCAGGATATTGAGACGCATTTCGGTGCCATTGGCATCATCAAGGCAAGTATTATGTTCACTTGTTCCCTGTGTCAATGTTCTAATCGAAGTTAACTCTGTTCTTATTTAATTTTGCAGAAGGATAAGCGCACAATGAAGCCAAAGATTTGGCTCTACAAGAACAAGGACACCGGCCTGTCGAAGGGTGAGGCCACCGTTACATACGACGACACCAATGCTGCCCAGTCCGCCATCGAATGGTTTGACGGACGTGTCTTCAAGGGAGCCAATATCAAAGTATCTCTCGCACAGCGTCAGAGCACCTGGAACAAGGGCGGCGGTGGTCGCGGCGGTTTCGGCGGTCGTCCACGCGGTGGTGGTGGCGGCGGAGGCGGTGGTCGTTTCGATCGCGGCGGTGGTGGCGGCGGCGGCGGAGGAGGCGGTGGTCGCTTCGATCGCGGCGGTGGTGGTGGTGGAGGCGGCGGTGGTGGTGCAGGCGGCAATGTTCAGCCCCGCGATGGCGATTGGAAGTGCAACAATTGCAACAACACCAACTTCGCCTGGCGCAATGAGTGCAACCGGTGAGTTAGCGCTCGCATCTAAACCTTCCCTTGAATGCCCATCTAATTCTACGATCTTTTTGCAGCTGCAAGACTCCCAAAGGAGGCGAAGATGGCGGTGGTTCCGGTGGCAGCAGCGGCGGATATGGCGGTGGTGGAGGCGGCGGCGGCGGTGGCGGCTACGGTGGCATGGACCGCAACGATCGTGGAATGAATGACCGTGGAGGCGATCGCTCTGGCGGCGGCGGCGGTGGCGGTGGATACCAAAATAGAGACCGTGGGGGCAACTCAGGCGGCGGTGGCCGCTATTCAAACGAGAATGGCCGTGATGGCGGCGGCGGTGGTCGCGGTGGCGGAGGACGTGGTGGCGGCGGTGGGGCCAATCGCAGAGATGGCGGCGGTGCTATGCGAAACGACGGCGGCATGCGCTCCAGGCCATACTAATGACCTGTGCTTTGGTGACTCGATGACCCCCAATTTTTCAGATTTACGTATTAATCGTAGCGAAAAGTAACCTTATCAAAAGTTTACCCCAGTCAAAGCAAAAGATTCAAAAGCGCAACCACATCAACCATTTTATCTGATTTTACGCCCCTCCCCCCAGCAACAACCACACACAACCACACACAACACAAGCACACGCCACTATCCTCTATCCCTCTTTTATCGCTCGTTTTGACTTAGACTATACATACATAAATGTAATCTAATTTAAAAAACACTATTTGTAATATTGAAACAAAAACAAACAAAAAACAAATTATAAAACTACATATATACATATATATATGTGTGTATTTTTATAATTGTAAATACATATATATATATATACATAATATATAATGTAAGAGGTCCCTCAATCACTTAATGCTTTGGTGGGGCTGGGCAGATGCCAACCCAATCTATTCTTGTGGCACGCGCTTGCGCCTCTCGAGAGTTAATGGGAAAGGAGCTTGGTCGAAATCCCACATCCCACAAATATGTAAATATGTAGACTCGCTGCCGCTCACGTACGCTTTAGATTTGAGAGTTCGTTTTGGAGAACACATTTGTCTTTGGATAAAGAGAACTTCGTAAATTTGCCTGAGTCTAATTAGCTAGCTACTCATTGCAAGTGGTAGAAAGATCTAAATTACACGCATTATGGCACACCTTTTGACCACCAAGCACGCGGCAAATACGGAAGCTGTTCTCCCGGCGACCAATTCAAACTCAGATTTCAGCGAAAGTCTATATCTGTTTTCCATTGATAGTTGAATATGTCAGAAAGTCTTTGCGGGTCAACTTTTCTCAAGAATCATCTTTCTTGTGGGAGATAACAGTAATCGTAAAAGCACGAACAACAAATTCTGAACGCTAAGTTCAATTAGGGTAAATCGTTAGAGCCGTCAAACATGGCTTAACATTTTCATACATATTTCTTTGCAAACCTTGAATAAGTAAGTAGTTGCAGCAGTTTCTTGGGAATGTGTGTGTTGTTTTTATAAAATTTTTGTTTTAATATTATTTGTTGAATATACATTAGTTAATATTACAGTTCATCTTTTTCTAGCAGGGTATAGCGGTGCTTGGATGGGCCCAGTTCCTTGAATTTCGATTCGGGCGGTGAGGTACCTTTGCCGGTATGTGGATCAGGATGTATATCATTATTTGAGGGATCCGGCCCATAATGAAACTCCCTATACAACAACAAAAATAAACACACAAAAAGGGTATCAAAAAGTTGTGTACAATCGTTTGTGTTGTGCTTTTTGTTTACCTGTGCAGCTTCCCGCTGTAGAGATCCTGGAGGAATTGCTTTAGCTTGCCCGGCGTGTACATATCACTAAAGTGGGGGAACAGATACATGTGCTTGAACGAATCGATGGCTATCAATGGCAGATCGTCCTCGGACTTTCCCAAATGGTGCAGCGGATGGGCAAACCGTTTGCCATCTGCCGTCAAAAAGTTTACATTCTCTGGAAAAAAAAAGAAAACATGCCATAAATCAGACGAAATCAGATGAAATTTACATGTATGGTACGTACGTTTCTCATCTAGCAGCTGACGCTCAATAATGGACTTGTAATCCTTGATGGAGTTGAGATCGTCTGGCCGGTGGAAGAGAATCAGGAACGGCAGTCCTTCTTCGGTAAGCTCCTCGGCATTCTCAAAGGTGATTTCCCTCACCAGCGGCACACACTTTTCCTGTATCCATATCTTTAGTTCATCGAAATTTTGCAGGCTGCCAGTGTAGGTCTCATCGTTCTCATGCGACAAAGCCACATCGGGTCTAAACACAATGATGGGGGTTCCTATATAATCATATAATCAAATCAATCAATCGTAAAATGAGCCGTGAATGTTTGATTTTAACGATTCCCTTACCAGGTGGATGCATGGCCTGTGAGGCATCACCGAAACCCACATGGAACTGGCAATCTTCTTTCAAATTTGTAGCCACCTTGCGGAAGGTGTCATATTCCGGCTGATCCCTGCGATCAAAGTATCCCAATATGAGGCGTTTCTTAGAGTCCAGATTCTCCAGCTCCTTCAGCGACTTAAACTCCTGTATGGGATCCTCCAGTTGTTTCTTGACAAACTCCAGAAAAGCATCCGCCGAACGCTGGCCGCGATATTCACGCTTGCTAAGCTGTCCATTTCGTACAATTTTCAATGTTGGATATTTATTGATATGAAACCGTGAGGCAATGGATGTCTCCTTGTCACAATCCACCTTGCCGAGCACCACACGGCCGGCATCGGGGAATTCCGCCTTGATCTGTAAGCAAATACACTTTAATCTTTGCAACGAATTTTGAGGAATTTTGATTTTAGCTTACCTTGTCTGCAGCTTCGCTGAATATGGGGGCTAGGATATTACTAAAACGACACCATTCGGCATAAAAATTAAGGAAAACCAATTCATTAGACGCTGCAAAAAGATACAAAAGAGGTAAACATTACACATCAGACATTAAACCGTAGCAATTATCACACAGCATCTAAATAGAGGAATTGAGGTTGCTTGTTGTTCAGCGGAGAGGGCAGATAAGATAAAGAAAACAACTGCTCTATAGAAAGCCAATCTGTCAAGATTTTAGGCCTTCCATACGCTTCTTCTGCTCTTATGTTCGAAGTAATTCCAGCAATGACTCACTCACGTGGCAGTCAAGTGTTTATGTTATGAAAGGAACAAGTGTGAAACCAGATGTGTGTGTGTACAAAAGGTAAGATGATATTGTATCCCCCCCACTCAATTAACAGAGAAAACTCAAATTGTTGTAATAACTAACTTCATTTCTGTATAAATTGTATTGCTTTAGCCCCTGTTGTTGGTTTTTAGACACGTTGGCAGCAGGTCGCGTCAATACGCCTGCCAACAACAACAGGCCCCACCAGACCAATTTGCCGGGCCAATGGCTTTTTGTGTGAAACTTGTGACACGTCAACTTGCCCACCAAAATGTTGGCTAATTGATTTTCTGCATTCTGATGCGCAGCGGATGAACCGTGTCCACCACCAATTGTTATGTTCCTTACCTAATGTCATATCAATGTTTTCACTGGTCATGGGCACCGCTCCCGCCGCGTCTGTGGCCGCTGGATGTTGGAGGAGATGAATTATCTGGAATTATGCATAAAATCGCGCAACTTAGTTTGCAGGTTTTGCAGTGCTGTGTGGTGTTGGGGTGACATGTTTGGGCGTGGAGTGACAGACAGACAAGCGGGCGGACAGCCAGTCGGGCGACAGCATCTTACGAATTATTTTCATGCTCTAAGCCGGGTAACCGACCGCGCGACCGCTGCGTCGACCGCCGTCTGGTGTGCCATCGTCGTCGTCCAGCCAGTGTGTTTTCTGCGGCATTGGAACACGTCGACTCACCGCTAGCAGAGCTATGCTGGGCCCCAGCTTTTGAATTCTTGCTTCAATCATTCTGGGGGACTGGCTGTGGGTGGGGGGGCTGCGACTAATTGCACACAGAAATGGACACCAAGTTATTGAATTCGATTCAGTTCGGCATGGATTGGAATGAACTGTCGCGTCGCACTGCAAATTTACAAAAAAAATTTCAACAATTTAGCTGGTTGATAGGGCTGCAAGACCATCGATGGCCCTATCGATGATATCGATGGTTGTAGAATTGTGCGAAAAATCGTTTCTGAGAAACAGTAGAACGTAGAAGTAGTGGCATACATAGCTAAAACCTGTGGAAACCACTAAATCACAGACGAAAATAAATGGTTGCTAATCTGTTATTGACAAAAATAATTCACGCCATACTATAATTATAATAGACGATTGCAAGATCCCATCGACTTCTAGTCTTCAATATTTCAAAAGTTTTCGATGGAAATGTAGATATATCGTTGCAGCCCTGGTATGTACAAGAACAAAGTTTCAACAATTTGTATGGTGACTGTTGGCCTTCCAGTGTTGGGTTGCGTTTGATAGCCGCTGGAAACTGAAGCCCATGAATCCAATTTTTTGACGACCGAATCAGGTATGATATTCGTATGGAAACGATTAGAATTCATCCCTGTTTTTTGTTCGACAAAAAATTTAGCAGCCAGCTTTAGCCAATTATCGGAATATTTCTAAGATTCAGACGTTCACACTAAAATAAGCAATAAAGAATAAAGAAGAAGAAAGTCGATAAATGGAATTTGGCGGACATCCGTATATTTTGGTATGGATTTCTGGTGGTAAATAGAGCAAAGCAAAGAAAAAGCAGACTACAATCGCGTTTTTAATTCGGCAATAAAGTTAAAAAGTATATGTACATTCCAAATACGTTTTATCAAAGTTTTTTGTTTGGCCACAAATGTGTGTGTGTGGTGCGCACATGCATATACATATTTACGATTGTTTTGTGTTATTGTTGCGTTTGAAATATCGGAATATGTACATACATGCAAACATACATATAAATATTTAATTACTTTGTTTATGACAACATAATTCTGTCTTTTGGCATTGAACAACTCAATCAACAAGGATCTAACCGAACATTTCAAGTACGACAATTGCATTATTTTTTCTCAACTTCAAACTTATTGGTAATGGAAATCACGATAATCTAGCAGTAAATATACAAGCATACACCCCATATGTACACACAAACATACATATGTATGTAGTGCGCACCTTCGGGCGATTGCAGCTGTGTGCCATACAAATGTATGTATGTACATATGTTCGTATGCAGTCCGTATTATCTATATTGCCACCACGACATACAAAACAAAATTAACTTCGATTTGTTCTGAAGGTGTTTGTATTTGTTGTATATAGTGCGTGTAGGACGTAGGTATGCTACCTTCAAACATTCACACAGATATGCATATGCATATGTATGTATGTATTTACATATGCAGATACATTGTATAAGTGCCCCCGCATATCGAGGAACTAAACGGAACGCCAGATTGCCGACCTTCCATCTCGTACCCCAACATCACGTCGCGTCCCTTCCATCCCACACACACACACATAAACAACGCATAGGGACGTTCCGTAAGACTTGTGATGGCAGACGCTTTTACAAGACGAGAAAGCAGAAGCAATCTATCGCATACCCTCTCCACCGGAACTCAATCTTCACTCCACTGTTAGAGCCAGGACATGGCTGGCGAAACTCTCATTCTATATTCTGAATGTGTCGTGGGTGGGGTCACCCACGACCTGCCTCTAAATGATCGCGATCTCAAACCCAAACCCAAACACACAAATGTACAACATTGCAATATACATATGTAAACACATGCATACATGCATATGTTCGAATGCACGCACTTGTAGTATCTCTAAATATATGTACATACATATATGTACATATGTATATAATAAGTATGGGCAGTGAATGCTAACCGGATTTTTGCAAAAAACAATCGCCTAATGCGAGCAAATATACATGTGTACATACATTAAATATAAGCAAACAATATAATACTGTATGCATTATATATAGTCTTATTTTAGCCGATTCACACAATGTCAGATGGATCACCGCCTCCATCGATTTGCTTTATACGCGCCGCCGAATCTTATCCAAAATCACAAATGGAGAAGGAAGACTCGCAGCTGTTTGTACCATTTCCAGAACGTATGTGTGGCCAAAAACAAATCTATTATTATTAACATTTATGTTAACGATTTCCGACATTCATTATATTCAACAGTTGCTGGCGAGTCAATCAAGTACCTAGGACGTACCGATGATGGTGTTCTGGCGCTGTCAAATTATCGCATATTTTTATCAAAAAAATCAACGGCATACGAGACTTATGTGCCCTTGGGTCTGATCGAATCGGTGCAGGTGCGTGACCTGTTCCAGCTGATTGTCAATTGCAAGGATGCCAGCACGGTTAGGTGCTCCTTTCAGTCCGCCGAGCAATGCTCGGAATGGCAGCGACGCATACAGCTGCTAATCGGTGTACCTGTATCGCTGGAGACGCTCTTTGCCTTCCCCTTTTACTCGTGGACCTGTGACATTATTGGAATAGCCAATGCCAATGCCAATGCCCATGCCCAGGCGAATGGTAATGGCTATGGAAAAGAGCGCATTCCTTTGTCAAATGGTTCTGGATTTGGATCTTGTGTGAAACCCCCTGCCTTATTCAGTGAGACCTTTCCAACGGCCTGCGAGATAGCAGCACCGCAGGCAAGCAGTCGCTTGCAGCGTGAAGTTCGATATGAGAGTGATTTCAAGAATGAGGTGGCACGTCTGGGCTTCGATTTGAAGGGCTCGTGGCGCATCTCGACAGCAAATGCCGACTTTAAGCTCTGTCCATCGTATCCGCCAAAATTGCTTGTTCCTTGCTGCATCACCGACGAAATGCTCCACAATGTGGCCAACTTTCGTGGTTCAAGGCGTCTGCCGGCCGTCGTCTGGCGGCATCAGAAGTCTGGTGCCATATTGGCACGCTGCAGTCAGCCGGAGGTCGGTTGGCTAGGTTGGCGGAACACCAAAGATGAGCAACTGCTGAAAGCACTGGCCGATGCCTGCGCCTTTGACAGAGGCGAGCATAACAGGCGCCAGACACAGACACAATCCTCAAAGGCCCAAGCACCCGCTTACGCCGCTGCTTCAAAGGACACAAACGGGCAGTCAAATAGCTCGGGCAATAGCTCGCCGTCGCTGGATGACTCATCATCGCATGAAGAGCTTGCCCTGGACGAAATACGAGTAAGTTTTCCCACTTAATGTTTGCCAATTCCGATATTTATTTGTATTCCATTTTCTTTGAATTTCAAGAAAATTCTCATTGTTGATGCACGCAGCTATACATCGGCTGTGACGAATCGTGCACGCGGTGGCGGCTGTGAATGCATTGAGTATTATCCATGCGCCGAAATCGAATTCATGAGCTTGGGTAACATTCATGCGATTCGTAAGAGCTTTCATGCAGTCCGGCAGCTGTGCGCCTCATCGCCAGATGATCCAAAGTGAGTAAAAGTTTCTTGGAAAGTTCTTAGGAGCTTGGTGCTTGACTGTGCGATCACATGCCCGCGCTGTACGTTCCCCTGGGACCTGGACAGCATGGCGATTACTCTTCATATACGTCTCAAAATTGTTTATTTATACTCTGTTTTCCCCAATTGTCTTTTTCTAGTTGGTTTGGGCAGTTGGAAAAGACCATGTGGATGCAGCATTTGTCGGGTCTACTGGGCGCAGCCATGACCGTTGTCCACACGATCGAGAAGAACGGGCGACCCGTGCTAGTGCACTGCTCCGATGGTTGGGATCGTACGCCACAGATCGTGGCCACAGCGCAACTGTGTCTGGATCCATACTATCGAACTGTTGAAGTATGCCTCTCAATAATCGAATCCCTAAACAGCAAAAATAATTGAAATCTCTTCTCTTTTGGACAGGGTTTCCGTGTTCTGGTTCAACGGGAATGGTTGAATTTTGGTCACAAATTCGCCGATCGTTCGGGCAATGGCCCCAACTCTGATGAGGTGAACGAGCGTTGCCCCGTTTTTCTACAATGGCTGGACCTGGTGCATCAAATCCATAGACAGTATCCATGCAGTTTTGAATTCAGTATTGGCTACTTGGTAAGACGAAATTCCCGCTGCCTTTTAGGGAAATTTTGATCTTTATTTCGTTCTACTTTCAGATAAAACTAGCACAACACTCGCTATCCTGCCTGTTTGGCACTTTCCTATGCAACTCGTTGAGGGAACGCATTGAGAATTCCGTTTTTGATCGTACGTTTTCAGTGTGGCCATTTTTAGCTGAAACTATGTATAGAAATCCACTCTATAAGCATGAGACTGAAAAGGTACACTCCACAAAAACATATAGCTTGTAGTCCAAACAGTCTCTATCCTCATCTTCTTCACTGTATGTTTGTTTTCAGGTTCTTTGGCCAGCGCACAGTGTGCGGTTTTTATATTTTTGGTCTGACGTTTATCTTGGTAGCTTAGGCAACAAAAATGGTACTGATCTTCCATTACTAAGTAATGAACGACAAAGTGCCCATAATGGTAAGTAGATAAAATACTAGAAAAGATTTGTATACGCTTTTGAGAATGGAGTTCCATTGTGTTTCACTTACTTGACTTGCTGTAATCTTTCTCAAACAAATGTTGGCAAGATAGAGAACAAACAGCATTTAAGCCGAACTTAATTGTAGTTAAAAATCAAAGCAAATCCAAAAGAAACATTTCTAATCGAATTACTGCCCACATTATAGGTCCGTTGACTAAAACACGATCCTCTGAAGATCTAACAACGAATGAATTGGGTCAGAGCACTATTTCGAGGAGATCGAGTGATCCGAATTTGACCGTGGAATCAATGTGAGTGTTGTAAGGTAAACGTACGACATTTCTAGCACTAATTATACACCCATTTACAGTGTTTCCGAGTGCGCTTTAAATGTGAATAGTAACTCGATGTTTGATATACGATCGGAGGCAGACAGGAGGCAGTGTGGTAGTGCAAATAATGCCCCTGATAATGTTAAAGACTCCAAAGAACCAGAGGTAAAGCTTAAGGGTGCCGAAGACGAGACAGATGCCAGCTGTGGCTCTACAACGTGGACCTCCAAGCAGTTGAAAAACGACCAAAGTACAGCTTCTAACCGTGATATAATATTGGAAGCAGCAGCATCAGTGACGGCGCCAGAGCCATCTCAGCCCCAAAACTGTGAAACGGCAAATGCTGTCCATGCCTTATCGAACGGTTAGCCCTATCCATAACAGCTGTTCTTTCTAATTCTAAGAAATCTTTTAATTTCATTTATTTAGATCGAGAACAACAAGAGAAAAGTGATACAAGCCGCGCTCTTTGGCATGGCCAAATTGATACTAGTACAGATACCCCAATTCCTACAGAGGCCGTGCAAGAAACGAAATCTGACAATAACCATCCCGTAGCGTCTTTGGAGAATCGCGTGATAAGCAAGGACAAAAAACCAAATCAAATAGTAGCACCAGTACCAGTCGCTGTCCCAAGTGCTCCTACCCCAAACAATAAGATCAGTCAAAGCTGCAACAATTTGCCTCGGGTACACAGCAAACCAAACACGAACACGAATTCGAGTGCTTCTGCTGCGCCTGCTGCTACTGCTGCTACTGCTCCTACGGCTCCTACTGCACTCTGCACGAATACTACGCAAAGAAAAGAAGCGAGCGCACATTTTCCGCACCATTTGGATTTGCATGTGCCCAGCAGATGCAAGGAGGAGCAGAAAAATACGAATGGTTCGATGATTGATGCAGATAATGCTGCTGATGAAAAACTGTTCATGTCACCCGAGCTACTGCCCACGCTCGGCAGTCGAACCCGCAGGAATACATTTGGTTCGAGCTACAGCCGGGATATTGGACATTTGAAATTTGCAGAAAATGGCAGGTAAAATAGTCACCTGAATACAACCTACCACTGTCATTAGATAGAGAGTAATACACTTTACACTTTACAGCTCACATAATTTCGCTTTGGCGGGTGGACTTATTTCATTGCCACCTACGCCAGTGGGTGTTCAGGAACGGCCGCACTTCACAATATCCTGCCCCGATGGCCTGGCCCACGGCCTAAGTGAACAAAACATAAGACTCCATCAGATAGTACAAGAACACAAGGTAATTGGCAATCTAATTGGGACTATTAATGCCTACTGGTCTGTTCTTTGATTGATTTATTTGTATTTATAGCAACGCGAAGAGTTACTTCTGCGGGAAATACATGGCATGCGTCTGGCGCTCTTGGAGAAGGGCTGTCCCAGCTGTAATAGCATCGTCTCGACCAATGTGGAACACGTAATTGCCCTTAAATCTGGTTTAAAAATGATCGTTAACCATATGTAGATTTGCGTATATTCTTGAGATAGCGAGAGGCTAACTAACGTTTGGTCTAGCCATTTGTATCAGTATATTTGATAATATATGGAGTTTATTTCGGGCTGTTGAGGGTCTCCAGATTGTAGCCTTAAATCATATTCTTTTGTGTGTGTTTTTCTTTTGTATAAACTTCTGCAGCCTTCCACAGTCTAATGATTTGAATCTCCTTTAGGAAAACGGATCGGATACCGTTGAAAATGCCTCGACGTGTTCTTGGGAGGCCGTCGAAGAGCGTAATGGCCCCTCATCGTATGCCCCATCTTCGATACAAGAGAAAAAAGCAACCAGCGTTCTCTGGGTACCAGATCATGCCGTTTCACGTTGCTCCAGTTGTCAAACTGAGTTCTGGCTTGGACGAAGAAAACATCATTGTCGGTGCGCATTACTCTTTTCAGTAATACCTACACACACACACACTCATACACAGTTTACACATACTTTTTTCTGGTATTATTATTATTTTTTATTTTCGAAAAAAAAAAAAAGAAAAATAACAAATTTCTCTCATACCTGTTTATAGCTGTCTAACAATCTAATCCGTGTAGTTGGAGAAAGTATTTTAAAACAACATATTTCAATAATCTTACAATTTATAAATTCATTTATGAAATTCCTTTGTTTAATCATCTCCTACTTCAAGTATAGTAGCTTATAAATTTGGTTTTCAAACTGAGACACATGACTAGACTAATGCTAATCAAGAATATATACATACAGATGTATATAATTATATGCATTTGAATACAAGAAATTCCTCTGATATCTCTTAATTTTACAACCATTTACCTTAACATATATGTACATATTACTTGATTTCATTGAAAGTAATACTATTATTTTGTTATTTTATAATTACGTGTGCTCTCATTTCAGATCATGTGGAGAAATTTTTTGTGCTGACTGTTCGGAATTTTGGGCCCCTTTGCCGTATGAGAAGCTTTTCAATCCCGTAAGGCTATGTGGGTCTTGTTATACTACAGTTACATCCAATGTCCATGAGTATGCTGCCGTGCCTTCCGACTCCACGGCGAATGAAACAGCGGCTAGCCCTTCTGCCAGCGCCTAAGACAAGCTTTCTTTATGCTGTGGGTTGCTTGCTCCTCCTCCAGCCTTGTATCGATATGTACATATAATACATATACTCAACAAACAATATTTATTACATATGTATGTGTTATAGCACCATAATAGCCGAAATTCCTTTGTGCGATTGTAAAGAACACGAAATTATACAAATTTTGTTAGATATATATATTATGGATATATGGACACAAAATGTACATTTAAATACAATCTTAAAACAAACGAATTTATTTATTGCAGCGGAAAGTTATTGTATACCCTCACTCGAAGGTTGTGGTCGAAGTATGTAATTCTTAGAGACTCTACGAACTAGAGAAATCAGACTTTGTTTGCCCGACTACCGGGTACGAGTCAGTACACGTGGAATACAACGTTCCTCCTCATTTTATTACACTTTTTATACCCGGTACTCGAAGAGTAAATAGGGTATATTGTATTTGTGCGGATAACGGTTGTATGTAACGCACAGAAGGAAACGTTTCCGACCCCATAAAGTATATATATTCTTGATCAGCACCAATAGCCGAGTCGATTGAGCCATGTCTGTCTGTCCGTCTGTCCGTCCGTCCGTCTGTCCGTCTTGTTTGTCGGCTAGTTCTCAGAGACTATAAGAGCTAGAGCCACCAAATTTTGGCACCAGACTGCTGTATGCTCACACTGAAACCAGTGTATTTCAAAAATGAGCCCCGCCCCCGCAAAAGGGCGAAAACCTCCCAAATCAGTCGCCAAGTAACTAAAATTAATTGCGGTTTAATAGCATCCAGCTTTTGACACAGTGAAAAAACATGGAAACCAGTTACCTTCTACTGACTTCTGTTCGCCTGGTACTTGGTCTGAAAATTTTCCAGTTTTCGGCCATTTCAGTGAAGCAATTTCAAAAGTTCACAGTGGCGTCCCAACACAGATCGGCCAATTCTCGAACTACGTTATTTTAGTTCCAGAAATGACCGTCTTCATCGCGTGGGCGCCACTGTGCAAAGAGGTGACTGTCAAAATTTGACAAAAATAACAGGAGAGATTTGTTTTGTTGTTTTCTCCTTTATTTGTAGTCCGGCCAGGATGTGGCACGCCCCCTCGTGATCGGCACAATGTCCTGGATCCTTTGCGACCAGTTCGGGTGCAAGGACATTAAGGATAATGCCATTTTCACGTTGTTTTTTCTTTTTAATCTCTACAAGGCTATAGCTCAGCTGTTTCCTGTCGAAAAAGGACATGTCACGCCTCCTCGGGATCGGGAAAAAGTCCCGGATCACTTCGGGTGCTAGGACATTAAGGATAATGCCATTTGAATATTGTTTTTCTATATAATCCCCTTCAACGCTATAACTCGGCTGTTTCCTGTCGGATCAGGACATGGCATGCCTCCTGGCGAAGGTACGAGTCTCCTGTATCGCATGAGTCCATCAAGGACCACAAGGACTGCATGATATGGCTGTCCTACGCTATTTTGTAATTGGGAACTTTTCAGCCTGAAAGTATGCTATACTTTTGAGAACAAAAGCAGCCCCCAAAAGATACTTCAGTTTATTGGCCTCTGCCCCTGACACGTCTCTGCCGCTGCCTCTGCCGCTGCCTCTGCCGATGCCTCTGCCCTGACTCTGCAGTGTGTGTTTCTAGGGGAGGGTGGCGAGCTAAAGGAGCGTGTTGGCGTGAGTAGTGTTGTTGATGTAGATGACAGATGAAGAAAAAATGTAAAATTTGACAAATAACCGCTAAGTTGCAGATGTAGTACTGAGTGCCGGGTATAAAAGTTGTGACGCGTAAGAAGCGTCTCACACGTCCCTTCTCGTTTAGTTTCTTCTCTGATATTACACTGAATAAAGTGTCTCAAAATTTGTCATCGCAACTTTCCGCCACCATAAAGACAAAACCTAAAACGCCGTTCCGCAGTACAGGGTACGAGTTTGTACACGTGTCATACAACGTTCCTCCTCATTTTATTAAACAAATTTAGTTTCTAAAAGTTTGAGCGTTAGAGTGCTATGTAGCTACCTACCTACCTATGCTGACTGTGTCTATTCTTCTCCTATGTTCCGTCTCCTCTACTTGGCTGTCCGTTATTCTAGTCGTTTTCCTATGCTATTCCCAACTGCTTTCATGGACATGGTGTGAAAGCTAACTAATTTCAAAATATTTAAACTTAACTGAATTTAACCGTTTCACCGTTCCGGTTCTTGGCAGCAAATATCGCTATTTAGTTAATGCGATATGGCACAATTGGGATCCAATTTTGTATCGTGTATAAGCCCATTAGGGGCACTCCTACAATTGCTTTTCAAATATTTAAGTAAAACAGAAACAGCTGACAGCGATTCCTATTGCTAACGATGCCGGAAGAGCACAATCGTGACTATTCTAAAAATTGAACTTACGTTTAGATATTATAGTCAACGTTATGAATAATAGCATTATTTATTCCGATTGTTGTTTTCCTCGGGTGTCGGGTGGAATGTCGATCTAAAATATACAACATTTCTTAGCGTTGGTTTACTTTAAGAATCTGTTTTACATGGAGCGGAATTAATGGAATTATTTTAGAAATGGATTAATTTTACCAACCTATAAAAAAAATATTAAATTTATTAAAAAATCAAAATAAGAAAATTGTTAGCTCAAAATATGTATTCACATATTGATTTTTCTAAGGGCAAATGGCCCTAATGGTTTGTAGCTACCCTAAGATGATATAACACCCATGCGCAGGGTGGAATCGAACGATTGCCGAAAACGTAACCTCGTGTAGTAACATACACGCGGTCATACACGATGGTCTTTTTTGGTGCAACTCTGGTACGACACATTCGGAACTACAAGTCGGCGGCATTTCAGATTGCAGAGTCCGCCATTTTAGCTAAGAAATCTATAACCCCAGCTTCGTTAGCGAGTACCGGGAACAGAAGTCAGTTGCAATTTGGAATTCAGTTTGTTCGCGAATATTCAAGAGAGTCGAAGATGAGTACTTTGCCTAGGGTGTTTTTCGATATGACCGCCGATGGGGAGCCCCTCGGTAGGATTATCATGGAGGTAAGTTTTATTTGTTTTATTTTAAACGTGTCAAAGAAATTAATTTCATTTAAAGTTTTTTTTTTCTAATTTGGTAAAAAGAGTAAATTTGCCCAAGTGTGTGCCTATGTATGTGTATTTACACACGTAGAAAATTAACGTGCACTTAGATTTGAACACGTGATTTACAGATCGTAAATGAAACGGTACCGTTTAAGTGCACTCCTAAAATACATTATGATGCATATTTTTATAATAAATAGCAGACATTTTTCACCAAATTTCGGCAGAATTACCATGCATGCATCCAAAAAAACGCGTACATACATATGCACACACATACACACAAGTAATTTCCATGTGAAGCGTGCTTATAGTTTTTTATCTTTTCGGTTTTTTCTCTGGAATATACATATGTATATATAGTGTCCTTTTTCCATATAAAAGCAACCCAATAATTAAATTAATGACAATGTAGAAGGTTCATTTTACGGCCAGGTGTGTTCAAATTTTATTGCGGTGCTCCATAAACGTTTGTGAGCGAGTGTTCGTGTGTTTGAATAGTTTGCCGGTATTTCTGCACATGCATACATGCAGTGTATACTGTATGCATGTGTGTGCCCATACACATTTCAATCAATACAGTGAAACATAACCTCTACGTTGCCGCACACACATGGACGTGCATATGTACATTGTATATGCATGAGAATCTAGTAAACCCGTTTGACGAATGAACTCAAGATTAATTTTGTTGATGATGTAATGGGGCATACGTGCATCCTTTTCTTTATATTTTATTCAGAGAGTTTTTAGCAATTGCATTCGTAGTATATTTTTAGTAACAGCCAAGTCATTGCCCGGCATGACAAATAAAACCGATACATGCGTATATGTATGTGTGTGTGTGTGTACGTATTCGTTTAACATTGCGTGTTGTCATCAAAGGGCGGGCGCGCGCGGGATGATGCCACTTTTTAAACCCGACCCGCGCACGTTTACATGCTAAATTTGATGCCCCGGATCCCACGGGATTTTCATTTCTATGGCATGTTTAGTTTTTGCCAGTAATTACATACATATGTACATAGATATATGTAGGCATGGGGTGATATGTATGTATATATTTTATGATAAGAAAATATCACTTGAAATTGATTTTCTCTTACCAATATTTACCCTACTTTGTCTATCTCTCAAAGTCAGGGAGGTTAAAAGTTTTGAATATAATGTTTTATGTATGTATATTCAAATAAATAATCAATAACCTTTGTGTCTTTCTTGAATACATTTTCCAGCTGCGCTCCGATGTGGTGCCCAAGACTGCCGAAAATTTCCGTGCACTGTGCACTGGCGAGAAGGGATTCGGCTACAAAGGCTCCATTTTCCATCGCGTTATTCCCAACTTCATGTGCCAAGGAGGTGACTTCACCAACCACAACGGCACTGGCGGCAAGTCCATCTACGGCAACAAGTTCGCCGATGAGAACTTCCAGCTGAAGCACACCGGCACTGGCATTCTGTCGATGGCCAACGCGGGCGCCAACACCAATGGATCCCAGTTCTTCATTTGCACCGTGAAGACCGCTTGGTTGGACAACAAGCATGTTGTCTTCGGCGAGGTGGTTGAGGGTTTGGACATTGTCAAGAAGATTGAATCTTTTGGCTCTCAGTCCGGCAAGACCTCCAAGAAGATCATGGTGGCTAACAGTGGTTCTCTTTAAACAACAACAACAAGAACAATACAACAGCAGAAACAACAACACTATAACAACAACAACAGCAAAAAGAGGAAAAATGTGTTAAGACGAAAACCATTTGCATTTTCTCCACAACAATTTTTTTTACGAATTACTTGTAATATTACAAAATACAATACAACAAGAAATAATATTTTCAATAGACCTTTGTTCAAATTCGAATGTTTCCCCACCGTGGGACAGGGTCAGCACTCCCAGAGATTCTTCTTCGAATATGTACATTATGTATGGGGTGGCGAGCGGCATACGTTTGGAATGCAGGAGGAAGAGTTTTGATATATTCCGATTGGCTTCTAGCATATGAGAGAAGATCCAATGCATACGAAGGTGCTGTTGCGGATTGTCTAGTCCCTCCCTATTCTGACAGGCAGTGCCGGCCCGCCGTTCCCGTCTCGCGGGAGAGAGTTGAGTTGTGTGTATTTTAGATTTCATTCTAGTTCAAATGTCGGGAGTAATGAAAATAGTAATTAAATAGTTGAAACAAACAAACGAAAAGAAAACCGAATAACCGTGTAACTTCCACATTTCCATTGGAAAGAGGCCCAACAACCCCTCACAACAGTTTTGTGTGTCGCTGTTTGTAATCAATCTAGCGATCTAATCAAAGAAAAAAAAACGTTTGTCGATTAAACCTTAGCATAAAGCGCTTTCTAAAGCTAGTTACATATATCTACTATTCACACGATATGTACCAGAATCAGAATTGTATTTTCGTCTTAATAAAAAATAAATAAATGGCCCCCAAACAATCCAAAACCTAATAAGTACTACGAGAAACGACGTCAAACAACTTTTTGGGGAGGTGTCTGGTGGGTGGGCAGAGGGGCACTGCCGCATCACCAATATTCGAGTATATCGATCAACTAAACTGAACAGCAATAGTTTCTTTTTTGGTTTAACAATAACAATTTTTATTGAAAGAATATTTCGGCACTGCTCAGTGTGGCATAAAGTAAATTGTACTCATGCTCGTAGGAATTCACATGCCTCTCTGTGATGGCCACCGTCTGGAGTAGCTTCTCATCGACCGGATTCGTTGACTGTTGGCCCCCGAGCATTTCGCGCACCTTTGAACGCTCCAATTCCAATTGCTGTGTGGTCGCCTGGCTCCAGCCCAGCTCGTGGAACTCGCCCAGCTGGTTGAGCATCGTCAGTATGTAGACCAGGCCAATGGCGAAGCCATCCTCAAAGAGCGAAAACTTGGCCAGATCCTTCTTGTGGATTTTCAGCTTCTCCTTGACCCGGTAGTCAATGTAGTTCATTATGAGAGCCGGTGCAATCAGGTAAAATGTCCTCAAATGATTATTGTTTGGATTGCACAGAAACGGCTGAAAGCCTTGCAAAAGTAGCTTCAAACAGAAAAGCTTTCAGTTTAGTTTCGTTTTTAATGGAGAACCCTTTTTTGTTGCTTACCTTGAAGTAGTTTGTGCTGTCCGAGTAGCACTTTTGCATGTGACCCACACTCTTCTCGTACTCCTTGATGGCGGACTCTGTGGACTCATGCAGCGGTTTGGTGCCACCGGCAACGAAGCTGCTGTGGAATCTGGACATGTACGAGCGACTTTTATAGTTGGCACTCTTGCTGCCCGCCTGCAGGAGGCGCACATAGCCAACAGCATTGCCTAACAGACAGACAGACACATTATAAATATGATTTTCTCTATCCCTGGAAGTGACATACCAACATGTGTTATCACCTTCCTGAACAGATCCATGTATGTCTCGCCGTTGCCGGAGAGACCCAGCTTTTTGATCTTCTTGAGGAGAGTGTCCGCCCGCTCATACGGATATGATTCGTTGGTATGCTTGTGCTCCGAGTGATAGCGCAGCTCCTTCAACAAACGCGACTTGATCTGCTCGTCGTGCAGGAATGTGGAGAAAGTGTAAAACTTCTGGCGCAAAAATTGATAGATAAAGTTCACGGTGGTATTGATGATGCCAGTGCCATGCGTTTGCACCGAATTGGCCACATGTCGGGTGCCAATGATATCCAAGTGCTTGCTCTTGCTCTGCATCTCCACAAAGATCTGCAGATTCATGTTGTAGGCATACGAGGAGGCGAATGTATGAATATTACGCATGATCTGTAGCACGTCTATGCCCTGTTTTGTTCAAAATAAAGCCGTAAGAATCATTCACTTTAGGAGGCAAAGGTAATATTACTTGGTCGATGATTTGGTTGGGCAAATGATCATCGATGGGACGCAGCTGGAGGACCTTGTCGGCAATGTGGCGCATCTGCTCGTATGATTTCCAGTCGTGTGGTGCGATGGTTGTTAAATTGTAGAATGTTTCAGTGAAATAGTTCTCAAGATTATCTAGAACAACCAGCAGAAGTCTGTTTAGGTAGTGTGGCATGTACGATAAGATGGTATACAAATAATTGATTTTAAATGATTTCCAAAGTGGCAAAAACGTCCAGCTGGACCTGCCTACCTCTTAAAATGCTGTAAGTCCCTTGGTATTCCATAGCTTCAACGTTTACGCAGCTGCGGTAGTCCAGCAGATGCGTTTGAAATGGTTGATCCTGGTTCAAAAACAGATGCGACAAGGCCTCCACACGCAAAAAGAACTCCAAATGGGTCTTGAGAAACTCGGCCTGGCCACAGGCCGATTGCTTTGAGCTACCATCGCGCCTGAATATCGCTAGAGTCTTCTCCAGCTGATTTGTAACTGCAACTATATTCTATGGATGCGGTTGGTTAATTTCAGAATTAAATTAGCTACCCCCCAGGTGGGTTTGGTGGCGTACCTGTAATCTGTATGGATTGCGCTGATGCTCTGTGTATTCTTTTAGCAGGGAGTTGCTTATAAAGCAGTAATTATACATGAGAGTGGTCGAATCGAATTGTCCCCTGATGTTTCGATGGAAATCGCTGAGATTGTTGATGCGCAACAGGATCGATTGAAATTGCTTTTGCATGTCGGCCGGCAGCAGGCGATCCTTCTCCAGAAACTCGTTAAAGGCCAGGTTCACAAAGGTCAAGCGCTTTTTGCTGGGAAACCCCAAGATGGATCTCTCGGCCAGCTTCATCGTTGAAAGAATGTTCATTTTTCGTTGCAGCAGCTTCAAATCCACGATCTTCTTCTTTGTGCTCGACAGGAGTTGTAGGAGCTTTTGTTTCTGCCATTGGACGAGGGAATTTACGTGCCAAACCACATTGATTTGGTTCGTTTCAAAGGTCTTTTGGATAATTCTTAAATACTGAAGCAGACGGCACACAGTGAACCATTCGGACTTTGATAGTGGGGTCGTTAGCGCCACATGGCGATTGATTAGTGAGTCCATCATTTGATTTACTTGATCCGCATACGATTGGCCCCTGAGTATCAGCTGCGAGAAGGTGTGCAGCTGACCAAAGACACCGCTAGCAAACACCCTCTGTATGTGGATTGTCCACAGGGAGATCTGTGTGCCTAGGTGGCGGCACTTTTTCTGGTCGCTCAGCTTGAGCTTCTCCATAAGCGCCAGCTGGGACTTGTGATTGTCTTGCGGCCTCCCTTGGGGCGGTGTCTTTATCAGCGTCTTGGCATGTCTGGCCAAAAAGGCAGAGGGGGACCAGCAAACACTCTGATTGAGGGGCAATTTTTTATGCCTGTTCACAACATCCACGACACTCTTTATCAGCTTTCCCTCCATTTGAATGCCCAGCTCATGAAGCACTGCCACAAAGGCTGTCAGCCGGATAACATTCTTGGGCTCCTCATAGTTCTTATAGTCATTGCCATTATTTGACTCAATTTCAAGCAATATTTTACGAATATATGCATTCGAATGCTGATTAATATATTGAACGTCCTTTAGGCTGAATTGTTTCTTCAGCTCCAGCAGGCTGTTCAGCAGAATGCCAAATAGATTGCCCGCAATCACAGTCTCTATATCACCCAGGGAGCTCAACAGGCCATTCAACTCCATGCTGCTGCATTGCCCAGTTGTCTGTTTGCTGTTTGACAGCATTGTCAGCCACTTTTTGTACAGCGTCCACTTGAGCGCAATCTTTGATTGATCCGCAATTTCATTAAAAACAACCACATCTTCCAGCAGCTCAGTCATGGCTTCAAAGACAGTCTGCAAATACGAGACGCATAAGAGATACGAGATAGATGAGATCCCGATCCCGATCCCTTTCCCCCCCTTTCTTTGAAATACTTACAAATAAATGTACTTCGCTGATGTCCAGTGGCATCCCAGCCGATGCACTTATCTGTTTCCAAAGATTTTGTATCATCAGAATAATGCGTCTGAGCAGAAAGTACACCTGACAGAAGAAATCTATGGCGCTGCTCATGCGGTGTAGGCATCGTTCCATTCCGGTAGTGTCGGATACAGCGGGCAGCCGGCCGTCCCCCAGTTGAGCATCGTTGAAGAGGAATGCCAACTGATACTGTTTGGCCGTTAGGGACAGATCTCTGCATTGATTACACAGATTGGCTAGGGTTTTTAATGACTTATTGGCCAGCAGCTCGGATTCCTCTACATTCTTGTGACTGAAAGTGACATCGGCTCCGCTGCCGTAATTAACTTCTATCGGGGATGACATGGCCACCACCGTTACAGACTCGCCCGTACTCAAGCAGCACAGCTCATTTTTTAATGATTTCATTGCGCCATCGTGCTCCTCCATGAACAAACCGTAATCCCTGAGGATATCCTCGGCGAATAAAGCTGTGGCCAAGTGGCAAACATTACACATTATAAGTATTCATAGTCTGGTAAACAAAGTTAAGATTCTTACAAATTGTACTTTGCTCATTCTTCATGGTTGATGGCCTGGCCCACGGTAATGTTGTTTGATTGTTTTTTTCTTTTGGTTTATTATTTTGATTTTCCCATTTAGTAATTTAGAGATGGAACATTTCAAGTGAGTGCATTTCGATGCTATTCCGATGGCGCATTCATCGAACTGTCCAGCCGACAAATTTTTCAAAAGCCTTGAGTAGTTCATGGCGCCGCTGTTTAAGTCATCTCCAAACGTAGAATTTTAACGAAAAACACAGTGCTAATATCTGGTAGCACCGTCCATAGAGTCAGACAAGATAACGCCAAGGAGCCCACCAGTCCCATTACTCCCAAAGAACCACCAACAGGAGCAGAAGTATGAAGAACGGAGCTCTGGGGAGACCAGTAAATGTTATTTTTTCATTGCTTAATTAACCGGCCGCCGCGGGTGATGGCTTCATTGGGTTCTTTTTGGACATTTCTGACGGATAGCATTACTTGCCGTAGTCGTTCCTAACTTTATGACGTTGTAAATACCCGCCCTGCGACTTTGATTTTATGGACGCTGACCGAGCAGCGTGAGAAAAAAAGTTTGGAGTAATTTGTATATGATATTTTACGTTCGGGCACTAAATTTAAAATGAAATGAGACTGTTCTCAACGAGTCGAAGCCGTACTGTTGGAAAGAATATAGTTTTATTTTGCGTTTTTCAACGGCGTTAAATGGGCTGGTCTGTCACCCGCTGTTCTTGTTCTTATCGATAGCGAATACGATGCGATGTAATGAAAAGGATCGGTCAGCGCGTTAGTAATATAAATATTTGTATATCAAAGCTATTATATTCAATTAATTAATCTTTTATGCACATGCCATATCTTTCAGATATTAAATTTCTGTATTCGATTCGCAGTGTGTACCAGCCCTAAGAAGCTGTGTGTAGACATACAAGTAGCTGTTCTATTAGCAATTCGTTCCATCGCCCTCATAACGTTGGTTGACCTTTTTAGTTGTAAACATAATTTGGAAACACTTCAATAAAAGGAAGTCGTGAAGAATTGATTAAATAATCGGATAAAATTATAGTTTTAGCGCTGAGAATCCTAAATAGCAAGTTATATTAAATAGAACATCAAAATCAAGGAAAATTATTAAAGATTTAAGGTATAAATTCGGTATATTTTTAAAACAATAAGGTATATATTAGTATTTTTTTGAGGGTTTTGGGTTATATTTTATTGATAATTGTCACACTATTTTTAACAATTCAGAATTTATGCTCAAAAAAGTATTCGTTTAATTTTACTTTGTACAGAAATAGCAAACCAACAGAAATGGAGGCGTCAGAACCAGGTTGATTACAAAATGAATTAAAAAAAGCAATACGTATTTAACTATCTGATTATTTTCGAAGAAAACGCGTGCCCCGATGACGCCGAGGCATCCGCAAAGCCAGCAGAGACAATGGCGACGGTGGAGACAGTGTCTAAGGAAATTCAAGATTCGACTTGCGAAGTGACTTCCACCACAACAATCGATGATACAACCGCACCGGATGGCCTTAACAAAACTGTTTCCGAGTCACCAGCAACTCAGGAGGAAACCAGTTCATCGCGCTCAAGAAGCCGCACTCGCGATGGCAGCGAGCCAACACGTTCGGGCAGTGGCTCGGAAAGATCCCGCAGCGGATCGAAGGCATCGGCCACAAGCTCCCGCAGTCGCTCACGATCGCGCAGCGGTTCTCGTCACTCTGGAGGATCTCGACGGTCGCGAAGTGGCTCAAGACGCTCACGTAGTGGCTCCAGGCGTTCGGGCAGCGGCTCCCGTAGCAGATCCGGCTCGAGACGCTCACGCAGTGGCTCGGCTCGCTCACGCAGCGGCTCAGGATCTCGCAGTGGCTCTGGTTCGCGGCGATCCCGCAGTGGATCTGGCTCTGGACGTTCTCGCAGTGGCTCCAGACGCTCTCGTAGTGGCTCCAGACGCTCTCGCAGTGGCTCAGCCCGTTCTCGCAGTGGATCTGGCTCTAGGCGATCCCGCAGTGGCTCAAGACGTTCACGCAGCGGCTCGAAACGTTCCCGCAGTGGATCTAGGCGCTCTCGTAGCGGATCTGCCCGTTCTCGCAGTGGTTCTGGCTCGAGACGTTCACGCAGCGGCTCAAGACGTTCACGCAGTGGCTCTGCACGTTCTCGCAGTGGCTCCAGAAAATCGCGCAGTGGCTCGAGAAAGTCCCGCAGTGGCTCGAGAAAGTCCCGCAGTCGATCCAAGAGCGTTGGATCACCAAATAAAAAGCGAAATGGCTCTCAAGACCGTTCACGGTCTGGCAGTGCCGGATCCATAGGTGCTTCAAGGCGCCGGCGACAGGCCATCAGCGACTCAGAGGGTAACTTTTTATGTCGCACCTACACAGCATTTATTTTCATATATTTATGCACTTGCAGATGAAGCACCCACAATCGAAAAGAAACGTCCCAAGATAACGGATACAGACAATGAGGATGACGATGAGACGCAGCCAAATGCTTCCGCCACAGAAAAACCGCAAGACAAGATTACGGAGAGTTCCGATGATGAAAATATACCCATTTCAAATGAACCAGAGTAAGTTGATCCCATCCACATAGCCACATACACTTGAATATTTATTGATTTAATTTCGGATTTCAAATTGCAGCCACAACAATTTTATGTCAGACTTTGATGCAATGCTTCTCCGCAAGAAGGAAGAAAAGCGCGTGCGACGACGCAAGGGAGATATTGATCTGATTAATGACAACGACGATCTCATGGATCAATTGATTATAAGCATGAAAAATGCCTCTGATGATGACAGGCAATTGAACATGATCGGACAGCCGGCCACCAAGAAGATATCGATGCTAAAGCAAGTGATGTCCCAGCTGATCAAAAAGGATCTGCAATTGGCCTTCTTGGAGCACAATATACTCAATGTACTTACAGATTGGCTGGCACCATTGCCAAACAAAAGTCTGCCCTGCCTGCAAATACGCGAGAGTATTTTGCGTCTATTATCGGATGTAAGGCACAGTCAGCGAAAGCTCTCCTACATTATGAATAGCCCTATAATTGTATATCCTTTGATTTCGCTTAGTTTCCCACGATAGAGAAGGGCTTGCTGAAGCAGTCGGGGATCGGCAAGGCTGTGATGTACTTGTACAAGCATCCCCAGGAAACCAAACAGAATCGCGACCGTGCTGGTCGCCTGATATCCGAATGGGCACGCCCCATCTTCAACCTAAGCTGTAACTTCTCGGCCATGAGCAAGGAGGAGCGCCAGGAACGTGATCTGGCACAAATGTCACGGCACAGAAACAAGAGTCCAGAGCCAAATCAGGCGGCATCCGAGGAAAGTCGCTCCCACGCACTCAGTCAGACATTCTCCAGCGAGGACAAGCAGCTGCGTCCCGGTGATCCCGGTTGGGTGGCCCGTGCACGCGTACCAATGCCTTCCAACAAGGACTATGTCATACGTCCCAAGTCCACAGTAGAGGGCGAAGTAACTACGGTAAGTCTTTCTGCAATTTTATGGATTAATTGCACTTTTCACATTCAATTTTTGTGTTCTTTTATATGTCAACAGTCAACAAAGCGTAAGCCAAATCGCTATGAAAAGCACATGAAACGTTTCCTCGACTCAAAGCGTTTAAAGGAGAGTCGCCGTGCCGTCGAAATATCCATAGAAGGACGCAAAATGGCGTTGTAAGATGGAATCCTACTCGTAGCTAAGTTTCAATCTAAAAGAGAAATCATCCAATCCAAACATAGAACAAAATTAATAATATAAATTATATTTTTGAATATAATACGGATGTATTCCACGCCACCACCCCATAAGCAAATAGCCCATCACCACACAAGCACTCGAACTCAATCAAGTTACATAAAAGATAATTACGAAGCAAATGAAGAATCAATTAATGAGTTGAATTGTGAAAAAGAGAGAGACAGAAGACGACCGAGAGATGGATTGGTCGGTCTTATACCAATTGTACATATATAAGTGTATGTGTATATGTATTGTTTACATATGTATGTATTCTGTTTAAGTGAGGAATAAATGTCTGTGCTTCAATCGCAAAATCTAATCCATTCCTAATCATCTAATCATGATCCAAAAACGATTAATTATGCACACATGTGTGTGTGCGCCCAGCTAATAATATTTCAATTATAGCCAAGAGAATCAACAGTGAACCCAACTATTGCCATCGCGAAGGTAAGTTTTGCTCAATTACAAATAATGGAAATACATATCTACATACATTTACATACTTATACATGGTACACGAATATGTATGTACATATTTCCAGTCACAAATGAGTTTGCGACGGAACTGCTGGGAGGCAATCTTAATTGGATATCTCTCCGATATCTTAATAAAAGATAAACCTTGCATCTAAAGAGATCTATCAATTAAAATGTGCATTTAAAAAGATTATTACATGACACACACACTGCCAATTAATGGCCGATTAACAAAGTGGAGTGGAGTGGTTGCAGCAATGACTAAAAACATATGTTTTATGTATTCTACAATATGATTTATTTATTTATTTCTTAGAGAGAACATTGAAATATTTCCACTTAGAGCTACGTACATAAGAATGTAATCACAAAGATACCACACGGTCACCGATTCGCTCCGCTTGTCTTGTTGGAATTAATAATAGATGTCAAATTAAGGGCATTTTTGACAGGCACACACATTCAACCCCCCCATTTGGAAATGGGATTACCCCCCCTGGCTGTACCGTGATAAACTGCACACACAAGTGGGGTGGAAAAATACCGAAAAGACTAAGCTTTGGAGTGTCTGGGCACGAGCATATGGAATGCGATGGATGTTGGGTTTTGGGGAGACTGCATGCTCTCGCTGTCGCCAGCGGCTTTGTCTAGGATGACGAATTGTCTAGCGGGTGGCTGCTGTCATACTATCGCATAATAGTTGAACTGTACCTGGAGAGGGGAATGGAAGGGGGCCGGGCACTCATTATCTCTTTGAAATATCGCCAAACACGACTACCAACACCCCAGAGAGCACTTGGGGGTTTCGGGTTCACCTCTGTTGCTTGTCCCGCCGCCTTATCGCTTAATATTAAACCGGTTGCGCTGTTGGACTATTGTTCAAACGTCTCAGCACCGTCGTCTAGGTTGGTCTGTGATTGACTGAGTGCTCTGCAGCCCAAACAAAAACAAAGAAAAATCATACAAGACAACACATAAAACATAGTAAGAAAATGTCGCAGGTGAAAAAGAACGAGAAGGTCGGCATTGTGGGCAGGTAAGAACCAGGAACAGGACACAGAAAAGAACAGGATATATGTACGTCTACTCCTTCACAGCGGTCTCATTGGACGCTCCTGGTCGATGCTGTTCGCCTCTGTGGGCTATCAGGTGATGCTCTACGATATCCTGCCAGAGCAGGTATCCTCAGCGTTGACGGCCACACAAAAGGAGCTGCTGGATCTAGAGGCCAAGGGACTGCTGCGTGGCACACTGGATGCCAAGCAACAGTTTAGCTGCATGTCCGGCACCAATGACATCAAGGAGCTGGTCAAGGGCGCCGTATTCATCCAGGAGTGCATACCCGAGCGCCTGGATCTCAAGAAAGCGCTCTACAAGCAGCTGGATGCTGTTGTGGGTCCCAATACCATACTCTCCAGCTCAACGAGCACCTTTCTGCCGTCTCTGTTCAGTGCGGATCTGAAGAACAAACAGAATGTAAGTACACACAGTGCTGCCAGCCAGCCAGCCAGCCTGCCATATATCTATCCAGACGGGACGGCAACGCTGATAAAGTCACTCCAAAATATCTGAGCAGGAGGCCAGCGCATGCATCGTCATCTGTCCTTGTCCCCGTTTCGGCTTAATCTCTAATGGAAAACGTTAACAAATGTTTGTGTTTTGTTGGAACAGGTTTTGGTCTCACATCCCGTCAATCCACCTTACTACGTTCCTTTGGTGGAGATTGTGCCAGCGCCATGGACCAAACCAGAATTTGTGGTCAAAACCCGTGCACTGATGGACGAAATTGGCCAGAAGCCGGTGACGCTGTCTCGTGAGATTGAGGGCTTTGCCCTAAACCGTATACAGTATGCCATTTTGAATGAGACCTGGCGTCTGGTGGAGGCTGGCATCCTGAATGTCAAGGATATCGACAGTGTGATGAGCGATGGCCTGGGCATGCGCTATGCCTTCCTGGGGCCCCTGGAGACGGCCCATCTGAATGCCGAGGGCATGGCCAACTACTTCGAGCGCTACTCAAAGACCATTTACAGCGTCAGCGAGACCATGGGACCTACCCCCAAAATGGAGGGACCCGTGGCCGAGGAGGTCGCCAAGCAGCTCAACGCCATGGTGCCGCTCGACAAGCTGCCCGAGCGACGCACCTATCGCGATAATTGCCTCACACATTTGAGCATACTGAAGAGTAAACTGAATAATCAGTAAATGTCCATCCCCTCCTTCCCTTATGTTTTTTTATTTCTTGCTTCTTTTTACAATAAATAAATCTATTTTTGAATAACTAAATGATTTTATTGGATAAAACATAAAATAAGGGGTTCAGGTTTCGTCTCTCTCTTTCTCGCAATCTGAGCAAAGATTTTCAAGTAAATTGCTCTCGTGTCCTTAGGATAAGAATATATCGAGTATTTTCGTGTAATAATAGAACGAGTATTTCTGTTTAAGCTTATTAAGTACTGTGCTGGAGGAACGGGCGGGGCTTCTACATATCAGCTCCCTTTATCTTAAGACGTCATAAAAAGAAAAAACCAAAACAAAACTAATACTTCACATGGGAGATAGCCAGAACACGCTGCGTGATGCGGCCATTCCGACCTTTTTTATGGGCGGAGGGGAAAGGTTTATCTTCAAGGTTAAACATCACATTGGAATAATTCACTTTCATACGACATTGGTCTTCCTACCCGGAACCGGGCTTCTTTGAGAAGCTGGGCCGCCTGATATTTGGCGTGGAATACGATGCATTGACCACTGCATTCACCGACACTGGCTTCAATGATCTACGCTGCATTGAGCGCATCTGTGGCAGCGGTGTGCTCGTGCAAAATATCTTTTGGCCCGCCTTTGGCTTCACTGGCATGGGCGTCTCTGGTGGATGGACTGGATTGAGGTACGTTCCCTCATTGGGAGCCATATTGACGGGCTTTACAATGGGTATGACACGCTTAATGGGTATAGATGCCTTCGCGGTACCATTGCATTTGGTCATGGATTCATTAATGGACGGTGTCTTCATGCGGCTGCCCAGAATGGTGCGCCTATTGTGCGCCTCGGCTCCCTTCACTGGCGGATTGACAATCGAAAACGAGTTGCGACGCTGTCTGAAAGGGGGCGGTCCACCTGCAGATGACATATTTCGTGGCTCTTTTGGTGGCACATTCTGTATGTTTTCAATCAACTGATTGGCCTTCCTTTCCGGCAGCAGCTTGGACTTGTCGTGTATGGACAGAGACGAGGATCGTCGACGCATTGAGCCCTCGTCGTCGTTGGCCACAATGGCTTTAGCTGCAGTCTGTTGATCTGCAGCTGGTGGCTGTACAAAGCAGCTGGTCTGGAACTGACCCCCATTGCTGGGATTCACCAAGAGAATGACTGTTCGTGGATCGGCGCCATGGTGTTCGTTGTGGCTGCGATTGTGGCGCTCCAGGAGCTCATTGATTTGCAGCGCTAGTGATTCATCCACCAATTCGGTCATGAATGACTCTCGCTTTAGGGGAACTACTGCTGCTGCTGGTGCTGGTGCTGGTACTGGTGGCGCACTCATTGGATGGAAATCCTTGTCATAAAGTTCGGGCCGCGAGTCACCATCGAATGTGGCCGAAGAGCAGACCATGGCATCGGGAAATTCCTGCATTTTGGTGCCGGGTGGTGTTTGCTCATCCACAGAAGTTGTCCTCTTGTCCTGCAAAGGGAATAATCCAGCATTTATCCCTGCCATAAGCAAATGCTTCCAATAACTTACCTTCAGTTCGAGGTCAAAGGTTCCCTGCCGAGTGTACGCGTGAGGCAATGTTGTTACTGGCGTGGCATGGTTCACATCTCCTGTTGGAATGGAGGTGCTACCAAAGAGGGCTGCATCCAGCGACTCAATCACTGAGTCAAAGTGATATCTCTTCGTAATGTCCACCTTGTCATGCACTAGAGTTTTCAGCTCCTGCAACAAATGGCCTACGTTCTTTCGTGTGTTTGACTGATGGCCGAACTGCGGTTGATTGTCGGGCGTCTGGAAATCTGCCTTGTGCCCCTCCTCTGGTGTCTTGGGCTCTTCTTCCTTAGCCGTCATGGCGTCCAGTATGGGTATGCGTAGCATTTTCATATCCTCCTCGAAATTGGCACTGGAACGATAGTTACTGTCGGCGGGCGGCTCGTCTTCTATCAGCTTGAGCGGCGATTCGGCGGCAATCATTTGCAGATTTTCGGCCAGAATTGTTTTCTCAAATTGAGAGTCGCCTCCAGATGCTCCCCTGGATTTTGAGCCATGATGCGGAGGTGTATTTATTACCGATCGCGAGGCATTCAGCTTGAGCAATTGCTTTTGAAACGAGTTGTTTGTGGGTCGGTTGGGCGGACGTACCCCCTCGCCGAGCACCACATCCGATTGCATGCAAACGGGTGGACTTTCATTTTCGAGATCAGGATACGGATTCTCTGTTGCCTTTGCTACCTCCGTCTCTTTTTGTAGAGTCGACAAATTGATGCCCTAAAAAAAAAACCAAAAGAGTTGATGCGTGTGCATGTGTGTGAGTGTGTGCAAGAGTATATGCTTTCGCATACAGTATGAAATTTGGCAAATGAGAGTGTATGCGGCTAACCTTGATGCAAGCTTCCTTTTCCACGGAATCGAAGGGATCGTAGGGTCCCTTGAAACTGTTGGACTCAACAACCATTGAGGCTTCTGGTTCCTCCAATATGGTCTCTTCTTTTTGGGGCTCATCCCAGCCGGTCAGGTCAATAAGGTTTCCAGTATCACACATTTCTAACCAATTTGAACAAAAACTAGCGGAACCCGTTCCACCGCACTGGACCGCGGAATTATCGATATACCTTAAAAATTGAATTTAATAGACGGATAAATTAATTAAATATACCATTATATACCGTATATATACAATGAACTCAATTTCGTAGTCAAAAAACCTCGAAAAGTACATAATATATCTTAAATGGTCACCTTGCGTTCAACTTCGAAACAATGCCGAGTTTCCCGCTACTGTTGATGGACAATTGTATTGGTAAGTAAATAATGATGATACCTGGATGATAAGATATATCGATATCTATTAAATAGTAGTTTTGGATATGAAACGATGGAACCGACTGCTCGTTGCTTTATTAATTTTACATTTATTTTATATTAATATCAACAATATATTTCACGAAACGACCTTGATGACACTACCATATTTCTAATGGATAAACAAAAATTCCCACTAAATTACACTACACTAACCCACACACATCTTTAATTTACATATTACCAAGTTGTTTTGTTTATGAATAACTTAGAACTTTCATATCTCTCTTTCTGATTGTATCCGGAAATACATAAATATTAAATGTATCCAAAGGGTTTTGATCAAGGTAATAATGTTTCTGTTCCATTCGTCCGTTCCGATAGATACGCGATTTCTGCACATACCGATGATAAACACAATGACTAGATATTTATAATACACATATATATTTATAAGCAGCAACTAGTAATTACCTAATTAAATTAATTTTTGCTACTGGTAAACAGTTTGCTTATTCTCAGTAGGCCACTAATGGTGGATGAGGATAAAACGGCGTAAAAAGAATCAATAATAGTGCAGAATACTTACAAATACAAGCAATATTTTTCATCGTGCAATTGACTTTTAAGCAAAGAGATCATAATTAACAAGCCAATCAATCAATCGAATCGACAAGATGAACAGGAAATTCTTGCCAATCGCAGTGTGCGTGGCTTTACACGTACTCCTCAACAATGTGGGGATCCAGGCACAGCTGAATCTTGACCAGATTGAGCTGCAGAAGCAGCTACCGGAGGAGCTCCTCAAGTCCAACTTCACCCTCAACGATGCCAAGGATGTGTTTCGCAAAAAATGCCAAGAGGTGGCCGGCGAGGAGGCTGGCGGCAGGGCGTTCGAGGAAATCGAGTCCGGACTTGGAGTTCTCAGCGATTGTGTGAACGGCATTGTCAACTATACGACAATGCAGCAGGAAATCGAGGAGGCGAGCCCAGAGGGCGAGCTGGATGTAGTTTTTAATAAGTATTGCAATAAGCGATCAAGTGCCATTGAATGCTTCGATGTGTTCACCGCCAAGCTCTCGCCTTGCCTGGACAAGGAGGAGCACGAGAGCAAGGATGTTATCAAGCGAATCATTCAGAGTTTATTGAACTTTGTTTGCCACAAAGATGGAGACCAAATAGCTCTGTTCATTGCTGAAAAGGGGCCCGAGTGCCTTGAGTCCGAAAAGGACAATATCCAACAGTGCCTGAACAGCACCTTTTCTACGTATCTGAATTCTGCGGATATCCATGACAATAAGATTAAATCCATACCCAAACTGACTGTCGGTCAGCGGCAATGTGATGATATGCTGAGCCTGCAGTCGTGCGTGGTCCACCGGCTGGAGCAGTGCACCGACATAACGCCAGCCAATCTTGTGGAGTCCATGTTCAACTTTATCAGAAACGAAACACTGTGTCGCAACTATCAGAAGTCTCCCCTAACCGCAGCCGCCGCCAGCAGCAGTCCAGGCATTCAGGCAAAGCCAATATTGTACTCTCTGTCTCCCATGTTTATTTTGATGTTTGCTATCCGCAAATCTGCATAGTTCTAAGCTGCAAAAACCAATGCCGCTTGAATCTCTCGAATATCTCGAATATATTTACTTTACTTTTCCCCCATCAAGATTCAAAAGTCAAGTAAATAATTGATGGAAGGTCGCGCGGTGTGCATATGGATTTAATGGATATTATTTATGCACCAGATTCACATACAAACATATATCTGTACTCGTTTATAAGTGTTTACTCAAAATATTGAAAAACTAATTTGTATTACCGGTGCTAGCACCATTCCATAGGTCAAACCCAAATATGTAGATGGGCGCACCATATGGCAACCTACCTACGACTTTTTTGCACGCAACTCAGGCCGCGTTCAAGTCTCCATAATAGTAATTTACAAAATAATAATGAATGAATGTTAAGACATTGTCGTACCCTTTTGGTCATGTCGTGCGCCCATCTCTAAACTATGTATTACATTTAATGAGGCCTTTGCTTTTTCAAGTCTATTGCTTATTTGCTTTTGCTTTTGTTTATTGTGTGTTTTTTTTTGTCACGGTAACGAATCTCTTGAATTAATCTGATTGAAGTGATCGAAAAACACTGAGTGGGATTCGGATTAGGGATAACTCTTACATCTCATCATGGAGTGGGTACGAAAGGGTTCGGGTTAAAGTAAATAATATTTAAATATATATATGTATTGTATGTTTTTTTTAAAGAATACAAGTATCATAAATGTGCAAATAAAGTGATATAAATTTGAAAGAACATTTAATCTGTAATGGTTATTTTTGAATAAAGACATCAAGATTAAGGTGAAGAAATTTGTAGTTTTATTTATTAATACATTTCGTTTCAAGCTCTTTGCGCCACATATTTAAATAAATTAATTGTTTATATTTGCGATCAAGTAATTGGCTAGTTCGATAGCTCGAACTAGATAATGGATAGAACTAGTTCATTTGTGGCAATCGATCTTATTCGTTTGTCCTCTATTTTCCTTTAAATTTAACCGAAAGACTCCTCCAACTTGAATACTTTTGGCTTAAGATCATCCTTATCTCAATTTTCAAGTAAAAAAATATATTTCTGTACATGAAAGTAAAGAACCAAACAAAAGAAAGTAAACTGAACAAGTGAACAGGCTCGGAGCGGCTTGAGCCAATTGTTTGTCATCTCTAATTGAAAGTTCACAGTTCTTATCTTGGCTTGACTTGGAATTTTCATGTAATTGTGAAACTACGGACGAATCTGCGCCATTATGCGAAGTCCTCTGCAAGTCAGGGCCAAGCTGAAGGTTTCTGAAGGACAATGAAGATCGCTGCTAACACCAGAATGGAGGAAGTGGTGGACGCCTGCGTGATGGTGCCAATCAATCCGCTGAGCATAGTGCTAACTGGAGTCTCCGTCGTATTGCGCTTCCTTTCCATCATTATCAACTGGAGTCTGGCCTATGATTATTGGCTGGGTGGATTGTACAGCTACACCGCCTGGACCATTGGATCGATTCTGGTGCCCATGGTGATCACATCGATCATATACACAAATGTGTAAGTATGCCAATGCCAAGGCCTTGAACGGTTGTATTCTAGCATTCAGTTTCAGATTGGCTGCCAGCAACTCGGCTCAGAGAGGCATGCTCTCCACTGTTGTGCTATCATATCTCTTTCGGGACGGATATGCACTGCATTATGCACTGGAGTGCAGCAAGGCAAAAACGCAAGGCCACAAAGAGTTAGAAATAAAGTAAGCACAGGCGCTGGATCCCGCTAGCCATGGGTTGCCATATCCATGACTAAATCATATAATTGAATTGCCTTTCAGATACTATCAACAACTGTTGCGGGAAGAGTGCGATGTGGGTTTTATTCGTCTCTTTGATTCGTTTCTGGAATCCTCTCCTCAAAAAATCCTACAGCTTGTCATACTTATGCGATCTTCAACGAAATTGACATGTAATATAAATATATATGCACCTTGAGAGCAGTTTTATAGATGAATCCCTTTCAGATTATCGACTGTTTGCCTTCGTCATCTACTTCGGCAGCATTGCCTGGTGCATACAGGCCTATAATCGTTCCAATCGCCTGGCGCAGCTCGACAAATATGACATTGCGGCCAAGGGGCGATTTGTGCAATTCCTTTTTCTACTATGTCTCACGGGTAATTCAACTCACTTGTCACAATAACCGTTATGCTATTGATAGATTTTTATTTTTATAGTTTCACGCACTTTATGCATTGCCTATATGGCCAGTCTCTTCCCCCTGGAAACACTGTGTTTTTGCATCCTGCATGTATGTTTTTGTGGCACTGTCGTCTTTGTGTTTGACTCGCCAACGATTGCCCAATCAAGAGTTTTAAACTATATCTATTGCCTGACCTTTGGCGTGGTGTATATTTTTATTTTTACCCCTGTTAAGGATGCGCCCACAAAGTATAAGTATGCCTCGTACCTGACGTTTTGTCTTTTGCAAAACATTGTCGTCTGTGTGCTATATATCCCTATTTATTTATCAACTGCCATTATTGCCTTGTATATTTGTGGAATCGTGCTCACGATATATTACTATCTGTTCTGCCACCCAAGTATTTTATGCCTATAGTTTATGTAAATTCTCTTTTTGAATTTGACCGGGATAATAAACGTGTCTCCATACAGCTCAATTCTGTTTAATGGTGAGCTGGGGATTTATTTATTTTAGGGGGAAATTATTTAGATTATAGACTGATTACAGCAATAAAAGCATTATATTTATTTATATTCAAAATATGGAATTGCATTTTTAGAAAAAATCGCTTGCTCTAAAAGGTGTTTAGCCCTCTCGGTGTCGAGCCGCTTTCCAGAATCTATTTACAGTGATTATGCTGAGTCATATGGATTTGATTATAGAGCAATTAAAAAATACATAGCATGCTGAGATCATTAATAATAAGGTTTCAAAGCAAGACGGAACATTTCGGACACATTAAAGTGAGCTAGTTCGTGGTTTTTTCCGGTATACTTGTGGTACATTTTGGAAATAAACAGGTATATTTTGATATATATTTGAGGGTCTGACGGTATATTCTATCGATAAGTCCGCAGTCAAACTGGTCACATTGCCTCAAAAAGTATATTATTGGTATGTAGAAAATGTGTAGTAGTAATGTCATAAGGTCATAAGGTATACCATCCAATAAAAATAAGTATTTAGGAAATTCTTCAAACGGATTATATTGTTTCAATGTTAAAAGTCTTTGCAAGCTAGCAATATCAAATAAAACATCAAAGTCGAGGAATATGATTTAAGAGTACAGTATTTACGGTATATTTTACAAATTAGGATGTATTTTTGGTATATTTTACAAATTAGGATGTATTTTTGGTATATTTTTGAGGGCTGGTATTATTTTTCGATAGCTCCGGTCGCACTGCTCAAAAAAGCATCATCATTGCCGGACAAAAAAACTTTCAAAGAACTTTGAATAATCCTTTAGTGCATCATCTGTTTGTTGGCTAATTCCTAAATATGTCTTCACGTTACGATCGCGCCGTTACCATTTTCTCCCCTGACGGGCATTTGCTTCAGGTGGAATATGCCCAGGAAGCCGTCCGCAAGGGCTCGACAGCGGTAAGCCTCGCGCTTTTTGCAATGTTTGTCATGCAATTACAAAAAAAACAATTATATTGCTTAGGTTGGTGTTCGCGGCGGTAGCTGCGTTGTGCTGGGCGTGGAGAAGAAGTCTGTCGCCAAGCTGCAGGAGGACCGCACAGTTCGCAAAATTTGCATGCTCGACCACCACATTACAATGGCCTTTGCCGGCCTCACTGCTGATGCGCGCATTTTGATTAACCGTGCTCAAGTTGAGTGCCAGAGCCATCGCCTTAATGTTGAGGACCAAGTTACTTTGGAGTACATCACTCGGTATGCATAGCGCTCATGTCTTTCGTTGCCTTTTGCTGTTCAATGATTTAACATTTCTTTTGTACATTTTCAGCTACATTGCACAGCTGAAACAGAAGTACACTCAGAGCAATGGTCGCCGTCCCTTTGGTATTTCCTGCCTGATTGGCGGCTTTGATGGCGATGGCTCGGCGCATTTATTCCAAACCGAGCCTTCTGGTATTTTCTATGAATATAAGGCAAACGCTACGGGTCGCTCGGCCAAGACTGTGCGCGAATTCTTCGAGAAGAATTATCGCGAGGAAGATGTGGCCACCGAGAAGGGTGCCGTCAAGCTGGCCGTTCGCGCCCTGCTCGAGGTGGCACAGTCGGGCCAGAACAACCTGGAGGTGGCCATCATGGAGAACAACAAGCCACTGAAGATGCTGGACCGTGAAGTCATCCAGGAATATGTGAACATCATCGAGAAGGAGAAGGAAGAGGAGTTGGAAAAGAAAAAGCAGAAGAAGTAACACACCCGGCACTCTTCAACAGAATGCCTACAATTCGAACATTTTCCAAGTTCAAGATCACTGCAAAAATTCCCCTTAAGGTTATCTCTCACTCACATTCAGTCTCTTTATCCGACAAAAAGTGTTGGCACCACCACACAGAATCACTTTACACAATATTCATTAGCATATAAAATATGTAAATTTCATATAAGAAATCGTTGGGAGCTTTTGCAGTTTTCATTGACTTGGAGAATGTTCTGCAACACATCGCATCGGGTGGCCCGAGCGCACTTTTTTTATAAATTAAATACTTTTCTACATTTTGAAATGTGGTAAAGTGGTTCAAAGCTACATATTTGAGTTGTATAAAATACATGGTCTACCATACACGAGGACAGAGATCCAATATGCTTTTCATTTTAAACATTTGACATCGGTATGGTTCTTACTTTGATTATAACCTTTTTATTTAATGAATATGGGTGTAACTGGATAACGAAGATAAGTGAGATGCAAATGTATGAAAAAAATAAGAATTCTTATGCCTAGAATAGGAAAACTCATACAAGCATAGCTAAAATGCGTGAGAACCGATCTAAACAAATATTTTGATCACTGATCCCTTATACAATTGTCGTGGCCATTCGAAAACTATTGAAACAAATATCGGCTGTAAGAAGTATCCAACCCAACCCCACCCACTCTGACCATCCTTCAGATGTTGCGGCAGGTCAGGTTCAAAGATCAAAAGCAAAGAAATGAATATTCGTTCTATCGCAGTTGAGCGAAGCAACCAACGAACACATGCGCACGTATCGGCGTGGGTGTCAAGCGTTTCAAGCTTAAAAGAAACACAAAGTGAACAGTGTCATATATTCGTCTTACATGCTCACATGCATTTTCACCAGCTGCCTGGGGTACTCTTACAGCAGAGTCAACTGTGACGTTTCCTTTGTATGAACGGACACATCTACATATGTACAAATACAGTGAACCTTAAGAGCCATACAAGGTGGATTGAATGCCTAACATACAATATGGGTAATGCCTCGACGCTTCGAGAGTCGATATCAAAAACCGTCGTGTTAAATTGAAATATTTAGTTAATTTCATTATATTTACTTTTACTTTTCGACTTATCGTGTCGAAATAATATACGATGTCAATGTATCTCATAGTTTACATCCGCGCTTCGATGAATCGCACGTAAAGATACTATCGATGGCCTAGCAACCATAATTGTCATCTCCAGCGAAAATTTCGTGCGCCAAAAACATAAACTAGAGTGAAATAATTAGAATTAAGAAGAATTAAGTGCAATATAGATTGTAACAGCAAACTAAAAAACTAAACAAGTTTTCAAAGAGTGTAGTTAAGTGCCCCACATTAAGGTAGCAACCCTATAGTGCGATTGAAAATTGCGTTGTGAAAATGGCTGTTTTGCGGGGTTGGGGTGGGCCGTGAGTGAACGAGTGAGGCCAACAGTCAGTGGTGCTCTGTCGCTGCCATCGTCAAACACCTTTTCATTTTCCATCAAAATGCACAGTTACAAACAGTAAAGTTGGAGCACAATCCAATAATCAGAATAGCTTTTCTTCGCTACTCAAAATAGACACATATTTGCTTCAAGGCATTGGTGTCAGTGTTCAGTAAAAGATTCGTTACAGAGTGAAAAAAAAACGCCTTTGTCGTTATGCAGCAACAGGATGATCCTCCGTCACTGCCCGTGGGCACGGAGGTGAGTGCCAAGTACAAGGGCGCCTTTTGTGAGGCAAAAGTCAGCAAAGTTGTGCGCAACATCAAGGTGAAGGTGGTCTACAAGCAGGGCCTTGGCACGGGCATAGTGCCCGACGATGCCATCAAGGCGCCGCCTGGCCAGATGCGCGTGGGTGCCGTCGTCGAGGTGCGGCACCCAGACAGAAAGGAGATCGTCGAGGCGACCATTGCCAAGATCCAGGATGGATCGCAGTACACGGTCGTCTTTGACGATGGAGACATCACCACCCTGAGGCGGACAGCCCTCTGCCTGAAGAGTGGCAGGCATTTTAATGAGAGCGAGACCCTCGATCAACTGCCGCTGACCCATCCGGAGCACTTTGGCAATCCCGTGGTTGGCGGTAGACGGGGTCGTCGTAGGGGACAACTGAATGAGGACAGCTCCGATGATGATGACGAGAGCGATGCCAAGGAGGTGGTCAACGAGAAGGAGGAGAACATTGGCCAGGTTGTCTGCGTGGAGACAGAGTCAAAGAAGAAGGACAAGGAGAAATGGTTCCCCGCCTTGGTGGTGGCACCCACAGCTCAGGTGAGTCCTCGTCCAGCCCCTTCCGTCGAAGAATAGAGCTTCCCCCTAACTTTTCACTTCACTTTGTAGGCCACGGTCCGAATCCGCGTGAAGGATGAGTATCTGGTGAGATCGTTCAAGGACGGACGCTACTACACGGTGCCCAAGAAGGAGGCCACGGAGTTTACCAGGGAGGTGGCAAGCAAACAGGATGTGCCTGCCGTGCAGGCTGCCCTCGAGTTCCTCGACAGCAGCATCCTGCCGCCACACTGGGACCGCGACTCCCTCTTCGGCCTGTCCAATCTAACCAGCGACGATGATGGCGAGATCGATTCGGACTCGTCGGACGACGAGCCGCACGAGGAGAAGGATCGCTTTGTGGCCCAGCTCTACAAGTACATGGACGATCGTGGCACACCGCTGAACAAAGTGCCCTCCATTCAGAGCCGCGACGTGGACCTCTACCGACTCTTTCGCGCTGTCCAGAAGCGCGGTGGCTACAATCGCGTTACGACCCAGAACCAATGGAAGATGATTGCCGTTCGTCTGGGCTTTGCTCCCTGCACGGTCAGCGTTATGAATCTCGTCAAGCAGGCGTACAAGAAGTTCCTTCAGCCCTACGGGGATTTCCATCGCAAGCTCGGCTGCTCCATGCTAATGACATCGCGAAACACGAACCGCAGCAAGGGACGCAGTCTGGTCAGGGCCAATTCAGTGGCCTCGCCCAAGCCCATGGAAACCACAAAAACAGAGACAATCAGCAAGTTGGCCCAGCCGAATCAGACGGCTCACAGTACGAGCTCGACTAGCTCCGCCAATGCTTCAGCAGCAGCAGCTGCAGCTGCCTCATCCGCTGCCACCTCATCCTCATCGATTGGACCGACTTTAAGCGCTGCAGCGAGCGCTGCCAGGGCCGCCTCGACAGCCTCCATATCGACAGCAGAGGAGTCGGAGAACACCAGCGAGTCCAGTGTGGTGGTGGAGCCCATCAAGAAGCAACGCAAAGCCTCGGCGGCAGCTAGCACTCAACAGCAGGGCAAGGTCAAGAGCCTGGTGGAGAAGTACGAGGAGAAGTCCTCGCCAGCGACTCCCCAAGCGACTGCATCCGCTGCGCCTACTGCAGCTACTGCTGCAACTCCTGGAGCTACCATAGAAACCATGCAGTCAACAATAACTGCGGCAGCAACATCTGCTGCCAGTCACACTCCATCCACGGCCACTCCAGCATTAGCTGCAACCACATCAGCAGCAGCAACAGCTACAGCCACTCCTTCGGCAGCTGTTGGAAAAGATACCGAGTCGGATATGCCTTTGGCCAAGATCAAGCTGCAAGCGGCCGCCGCTGCGGCAGCAGCCGTGACCAGGAATAGCATGGAAAAGGACCAGCAGCAGACCAATATCAGTCCGGGCAGCGCCACATCCAGCAAGGCCAATTCTGCGGACAATCAAAGGAGCCGCGATGCCTCTCCAGCCTCGGGTAAGTTCAGGGCACACAATTCTCTGGATATTATTTATTCTCTAGATATGACGTCGTTTATTTATTGTGAGCAGACGCGTACTTTGACTGCTGCTATGCGAGCTTCACTTTCACCTTATGATAGGCATTGGCCAGGACGCCGCGCAGATTCCAGATATGCTCGAACTTTTCCGGCTGCACATTGTAGGCAGAGTCTACGGCCTTGGCCCAGATCTCCACTTGCTGCTGCTCCTGTTGGTCCTTCGTTATGGGCAGACGGGCGGTCCACAGGGACCAGCCATAGTGCCGGCCATCGGGTGCATCCTCTTGCTCCAGTTCGGCCACATGCCATGTCTTACCCGCGTCGCCGGTCAAATCCACGCGCAGAATTTTGCGCCCACCACCGCTCCAGGCATAGCCACGCACGGTAATATATCCGTCCTCCGGATTCACTTTGACTCGCTCCCCCGGCAGCGGTGTGCAAATGGCCGAGGTAACCGGCATGGCCTGAATGGCCTCGGCCTTGCCAAAATCAACCGTGTCCCAGTCCGTGCTGGGACTGAAGCCCTTGTAGTCGTTCTGCTGCCAGTGGGAGTCCGACTCGTGGTCCGCCACCACGATTCTCGTCAGCCATTTGACATTGCGGGCACCCACAGTGCCGGGCACAATGACGCGTATGGGATAGCCATGATCACGTGTCAGCGGATTATCGTTCATCTCGTAGGCCAAGATGACATCGCCGCGTGGATCCAGGGCCTTTGAGAGTGGTATGGAGGCGCCATAGGGATGGGAAGTGGGATCCAGATCGGCACCCTCGAATATCACGTGCATGGACTCGTTGGGCTGCACTCCCTGCTCCCGCAAAAGATCGCAGAGACGCGCTCCCGACCACTTGGCATTGCCCACAGCTCCAGCACCCCACGAAAGACCTGCCACAGAGAGAGAGAGAATCATTTAGTGGGATTAGTTTGGGGGGTAAAAAGTACTAGAACTCACCCTTGACAGCCTTGATGCTGGTCATCTCGGAGCGTCGATTGCCCCCGCACATGATGGCCGCCGTCACTGTGTGCTTGGGCAGGGCCTTGATCTGGGCCAGCGTCAGGGTAAGCGGCTCCTTCTGCTCTCCCCCACTAGCATCGATCTCCAGTTCGTACTCTTCGGGCGCCAGGACGGGCACAGGCAGATGATTCCTCACGTAAAACAGCTCGTTGGGTGTGTAGAACTTCTCGGCTAACATCCCAATAGGCGGCTCAGCATTGAACGGACGCTTGGAAGCGGGCTTCAGCAGGGCATGACGTTTGGGCTCTTGGGCCCAGGGCGAGCCCAGCTCCTCGTCCGTACTGGCCACAGTGACACCTTCAAGATTCCCGATGCGGAACGATTCGAGTAGCTCCAGTACCTCCAGGGTGTTGTGCTGCTGGTAGATTGCCCAGAAGGGATCGATGGCACTGCCTGCGGCCATCATTATCTTGTCCCCTCCGGGATGGTTCTCGGCGAATTCAGTCACATCGTAGACGCCCAGGCCATAGGTGACCCAAATGCGTTTATCGGGCGCATTGTGCTGTTCAACCTGCTCCGCTTTGTAGGTGGGCAGATCCTTTCTGGCCGTGATATGCCACAGTCGGGCCAATGTCTCATCATCGAGCTTAGCCTCTGGTTCGCCTCGCTGAGTCAGCAAGAAGTAGGCCAGTCCCAGGCCACCGGTCCAGCAGACTCCGTACAGGAGCATCTCTGCTTTGCTCTCAGGCGTACTCCATTTGTAGCGTGCATTGTCCTTTTCTTCTTGTCCGTTGCCTCGTGCTGAAGCTGTTGTGGTGGCCAGCCAGCGGCGGTAATGCTTTGTCTGTGGCAGCAGCTTCTGCAGCATGCCCGCCCGTTGCCACAGCAAGCGCATGATTATATAACAGAAAGAACTTCTCCTCCAGAAAAAGATTTCATCAAATTAATTTGAATCGATGGATTCCTCCGAGTTGTCCCGCGATGCCGCTAATGCTGCTGCTTCTTGAACGTCGCCTGTTGCTGCCGGTGCTTGTGCCTGTGCCTGACTGGCTGTCTTTCTCTTCTGTTCTATTTTTCGGCCTTGGCCTTAGCACTCGGTGGCCCCCTTGGGCGAGTTGGTTTTATTGATAAGCGAGCTCTTAGACAGCATAAGCGCTAATTTCTGCTGTTTTTGTCGCCCCGTTTTTCGTTTTGTTTGCGGTGCACGCACACACACACACACTCACCAGCTTTCGAGTATCGATACACAGTATCGGCGGGGCAGTTCTATCGATATGTCTTAATTACTGTCAAAACGGGGCCTGCAGGTTCCTGATCCCCTAATATGTATCCCCATGCGAATTTGTTGGTCGAATGTAAATATATCTGATTGGGCTCAAGCACAGTCGAGTTCCCATCGAACACAACAAATTCAAAGCTAGAAACTGCTGGAATATCTGATGTGGCTGTAAGGGAGAATACCGTTTGACAAGTTGTTTCAGCATTACAAAGCAGGTGCAGTCTCGTTTAGCCGGTACTTAAGAAAAACACACCCAAGAGGAATGAACCAAAATGAATATAATTAGGAGGAAAAGGCTAGTTAATATGCAGTATTCAGAGGTATTATAGATATGTGCATAGATAAGATACTAATAAGTATATATCAAATACAAATAAACGTATAAAATGTGACCAGACTGTATTGACCAATTTGTTCTCTCTCTCTATCTCATGTCTATAGCTGCCGCTGGCCCGTCTGCTGCCCCACCGACCACCGTTAAGAAAGAGAAGCATCAACGAAAGCAGGTGGAGAAGACGGACGAGAAGCAGCGCGGCAAGCGAAAGAAGGAGGATAAGGACATCAGCGTTGAGAAAATCGACACTGGGGACTTTGTGGTGGGCATCGGCGATAAGCTGAAAGTCAACTACCACGAAAAGAAATCCCCCAGCTCCCATGGCAGCACCTACGAGGCAAAGGTCATCGAGATTAGCGTACAGCGCGGTGTGCCCATGTACCTGGTCCACTACACCGGCTGGAATAATCGCTACGACGAGTGGGTGCCCCGCGAGCGGATTGCCGAGAACCTGACCAAGGGATCCAAGCAAAAGACGCGCACGATCAGCACCAGCAGTGCGAACAGTGGCAGCGGTGGCGGCGGCGGCGGAGGAGGAGGGGGCGGTGCTGGATCTGGCACACTGCCCCCAGGTCCGGGAGGCGGCGGCGGCGGCGGGGATAAGCAGCCGCAGCCTGGCAAGGATGGACCCTCAAAGACAGTTCCGCCATCGGGAGCGCCGGGTGGCCAGCAGATCGGACAATCGGGAAATCCCAGTGGCTTCAGTATGGCCAGTTCGCTGATTCAGGGCATGGTGAAGACGCCCACAACGACAGGAGCGAAGCGCGGCCGTGGACGCAGCGATTCGATGCCGCCGCGATCGACCACCCCATCGTCGGTGGCCTCCAACTCGAGCAGGACCAAGTCACCGGCCAGCTCCCAGCAGCAACTGCAGCAGCAGCAGCCGATGAAGAAGCGTCCCACTCGAGGACCGACCAACAGCGCCAATATCCATCGCATCTCAGACGCCTCCTTGGCCTCCGAATCGGACTCGGACTCGGATGAGCCCGTGCGCCGGCCCAAGCGGCAGAGTGCCAAGGAAAAGGCGGCTGGTAAGCCGCAGGCCACAGCCAAGGGACGCTTGTCCCGTGCCCCATCCTCTGGGCCCACGGCCGCAGCCGCCCAGCAAAGTCCCACCGATGATTCCGACGAGGATGAGGAGGAGGAGGAGGAAGAGGGGCCCGGCCACACCCCAAGCAAACAGCAACAACAACAGCAGCAGCAGGCGCCACCCTCGCTGCAACGTTCGCGCGCCGCTGGCAATCGGGCAATGAGCAGTGGAGCCGCCACATCCAAGGGACGTGACTACGATCTCAGCGAAATACGCTCCGAGCTGAAGGGTTTCCAGCCGCAGCTGCTCTCCTCCTCAGCAGCCTCCTCCTCGGCGTTGCCCAGCGCTGAGCGCAAGAATCACAGCAAGGGCGAGGGCCATGCTCCCGTGGGAGACATCAAGAAAGAGCCCAAGATGGAGTCCTCGGCCAAGAGCAGCTCCACGGAGCTCTCCTCCGAGACGGACTCGTATGTGGACGAGGACTCGCAGTCCTCGGACTACCGCAAGCAGGCCAGCGAGAAGCGCACAAAGGCAGGAGCTGCAGGACAAACGGCAGGCAAGGCAGGAAACGAGCCAACGGGCAGCGGAGATTCCATGCAGCTGCTGGAGTCCATCAAGACGGAGGCCAAGGATATGATCAAGGCGAAGCCCTTCCACACGGGGGCAGACATCAAACCGACAACCACACTGATAGCTCCGGCACGCTTCGGCCTGAGCAGTTCCTCCTCGCAATCAGCCGCAGCCTCTTCCTCCTCTTCGACATCCACTCAAGGGCCCTGCCTGTCGGCCGTGGCCGTGGCTAAGTACACGTCGGTGATTGTGGAGAAGCCACTGACCATGACAACAGCTGCTGGTGCAAGCAGCAAGAAGGATCCGCCACATGCCAGCAAGAAGGTGGACAGCCTCAAGAAGCAGTCGAACACGGCAGGAGGAGGAGCCACAGCCACAGCCACGTCGGGACAGGAGGCAAAGAAATTCGCTGAACCTGTTTCCACCTTAAAGGTGGAGCTGCCGGCCGCCTGTTCACCCTCCTCGTCCTCCTCTTCGTCCAGTTCCTTCTGCTCGAGTGCCTCGGGCGGCAGCTCCAGCTCCGCCACACGATCTCTGCCGGATATGAGCAAGCTGGCGATCAGCGGAGGTGCAGGAACAGGAGCAACAGCAGCAGCAGCAGCTGGTCCATCTGGTACGCAGCCCTCGACACCGCCGACAGCCGCCAGCACAGCCAGCAAAGAGTCAAAGTACAGCAGCAGCTGCCTCGCGGCAGCCACCGGTGGCCCACTCACGCTTGGCGATCTCTTGGCCTCGGATGTGTACGAGTTTAAGGACACGGAACCCTTTGAATTCGAGAAGCGCATTTCGCCCATGGCCGCAACTTGTTCGACGACAGCGACTGGGGTGGCTGGAGTTGCTGGCCTACCCGCCGCCGCTTCTACTGTGATTACTGCGGTGCCGTCGCAGCCAGTGCCAGCAGCAGGAGCAGCAGCAGCAGCCGCAGGGGGAGCTGGCGCAGCAGCAGCTGGAGGAGGAGGAACATCTCCTACTGCTGGCACTCCTTTGGTGTTGGTTAGCTCTGCAGCCCGAAAGCAGGCCCTCAAGGCTACAGCCATGCAGCACAGCTTGGAGCAGCATCAGCTGCCGTCCACTGTCCATGGAGCAGCAGCAGGAGCAGCAGCAGCGGGAGCTGGTGCTGGAGCTGGGGCAGCTCCTCCAACTGTCGCACTCGCCGCAGGCAAAGCCAAAAAGCGTGGCTCACCCTTAAAGGAGGCCAGTCTGGTGCTGGAGAAGCCCAAGCTGATAAAGCTGGAAAAGGAACAGACGGAACAAAAGCCAAGCATGCCACAGCAGCACCAGCAGCAGCAGCAGACGCCACCCACTGTCAAGGTGGTTGCAGCCACACCAAACCTCGCGCAAAAGTTGAACACTCCACCAGGAGTAGGCGCAGCAGGGGCAGGCTCGTCCGCCAACGTTGGCCAACTGACACCCGGGCACCATGCCACGCCCTTTGACGCGCTGCGCAAATCCCCGAGCTTTAACCTGAATATTATGGCACTGAACGAGGAGCTGGCCCAGACCGTGCAGGAGACAACGCGCGCCCTGACCGATGCCCTGCAGCCACCCACAACGCCCATTTCGGCTAGCGTGCCAGCAGCCGGACCGCTGCTCATATGTCCAGTCACGCCGCCCACGGGTGCAGGCAGTCAAGCGGCGGCCTCGCCCAAGCTGAGCACACCGCCGCAGCCACAGACAAAGCCCCCGCCGCCAGCCAATGTTGTGGGCAGCCCGTTCATCGAGACGCGGAATGTGTTCGAGTTGAGCACCTCGAATGAGGGCAGCGGCTACAGCTCCGGCGAGTCCAAGGACAACAAGCTGGAGAAGCTGGAGAATGTGAAGATTCTGCTGGCTGGAGCAGCGGGTTTGCCCTTTGATCTGGATGCAGTCAAGTACGAGCAGAAGACCAGCTCCATAGCGGACAAGGTGCTCAAAGCCATAAGCCAGAAGAAGGAGGAGGTGGAGAACAACAAGAGTAAGCCACAGCCACTGCCACTGCCACAGCCACACACAGAGGCCACAGGCACAGGCGCCGGCACAACCACAGGCGCTGCCATAATGCCCAAGCTGCAGCTGAGCGATATGGATGGCAGCACGCCTTTGCTTTTGGCCAAACCAGAGCCATGCACCAGCTCCAAGCTGGAGGCACTCAAGATGCTGAGTGAACCGCTGAAGATACAAACAGGATCGCTGCTGGGGGAGCTGTACAGGCCGGGACCAGCCACAAATAGTCCGGAGACCAAGTCCATACTCGACTCGATGCCGGCGAAGAACAACGAGCTAAGCGAAACGATCCAGAAGCTAGAGTGTGCCATACAGCAGCGCAAGACGCCGGTGGGTGGACTCTCGCTGGCCAGCTCGACGGCTGGCACACCACCAACGGCACACACACCCAACTCGACGGTCACTGTGGGTGTGGGCGGTGGCTTCTCCGACGAGTCGATGGACAGCACCGACTCGGAGCAGCGGCTGGTAATCGAGGATGTGATTGTAGAGGATCACACAACGACCACAACGGCCGAGCAGAAGAGTCCTGGCTCGCAGGAGGAATTGGCCGAGACAATGGACAGGACAATCAGCACGCCCACGCCGCCCGTCAAACTGGAATTGATGGGCAGCAAGCAGCTGTCCAGCAGCGGCATTCAGGCACCAATTGCCCTCAAGCTGGCACAGGCTCAGGCAGAGACCAGCACCGGTCCCGGTTGCAGCTCGTTTGCTGGCAAGTTGGCTGCAGTCACACAGCCACCGCCGCTGGCGAAACTCCAACAGCAGCAGCAGCAGCAGCATCAACCGCCAGAAGAGAGTAAAATGGGTAGCAGCTTTGGCATACCCATTGTGCTGCCCGAGATACCCGCCACTGTGGTGATGGCCACACCCTCCATTATGATACCAGCATTCACGATTCCCATGGAACAAGATCAGGACAGTCCGCCCATAATGGCATGCACCTCCAGTCCGGCCTCACCCTCGCCGCCAACTGTTTCGCCCGAACTGGGCGACAGGCTGGGCAGCGGATTGCTGCTGAAGACCTACATAGAGCCAGAGGCTGAAACACGTTCCAGCTATCATCAGCAACAGCAGCAGCAGCAGCAGCAGCTATCGACGGCAGCTCAAACGGAGATTGTTCTCCAGTCCAATGTGAACGTATCGAGCAGCAGTGGCTGGATGGGCAGAGGGGCGGAGATTGCGGGCGACACGGCGCCCGTGGTGGCACGACCATTTGTGATGCATGCCGTCAACAAGGAGATGTACAATGTGGTGGCCAATACTGCGGCACCAGCGGCCAGCTCGCCGCTGATCAATGACCCACACAATGAGTCCATCAATCTGCTGTGCGAGGAGACAATACCGGGCAGTCCGGCACCCACATATGGCGGCAAGGATGAACAAATGCCCGCCACAGGGAGCTCTGCCTTGGTCATTGCTGGCATCACGCCACTGTCGCCGGACACGCCACCACCGGGCGCCATTGGCCTACTGCAGGGCACCACAGGGGCTCAGCAGAATGTCGGGGAGTCAGCCATGGGCGCATCGCCGGCAAACAGTTCGCCGGACTCGGCCAGCCAGGAGGATGAGAGCAGCGAGGAGACCAAGACCAAGCATCTCGAGAACGAGCTGGAGGGCCTGGGCTTGGGTGGTACCCTACGCAAGAGGAAGCGCACCAGCAAGCAGACCCAGGCGCAGATCAGTGCCGTTGCGGCACAGCTGCAATCGTTGAGCAAGCGCAGGCGTCAGGTGTCGGGCATGAGAAGCAGCAAGACGACAGCAACAGTAACAGGTGAGAGTTGAAGAATCAACTGCTTTGACTTGGATTCAAACTTAAATATCTTTACCATTTCACAGCTGGCTCGGATACAGATGAGAATTCAGACCATTTGGTGTCCAATTTGGGGCAGCAGCCGGCGCAGCAGCAGCAGCAGCTACGTCATAGTGGACGGCAGCAATTGTTGCCGCTGAGCAATACCCAACAGCAGCAGCAGCAACAACAGCCACAACAGCAGCAGCAGCAGCCACAGCTGTCACAGCAGCTGCAGCAGCCAATGCAGCAACAGACACAGCAATCGTCTTCGAGCACCCAATTGGGCGTACGACCCTGTCCATATAACTTTCTGGTTGAATTGGGTAAGTCCACAGCAGCCGCAGCCCCAACGAAATGTGTGCAGCTTCTCATTGAATATATTCCCGCCACAGATCGCTCTTTGAGCTCGGATCAGTGCATCACCATTTTGCGCAAGCAAATACAGGATCTGCGCAAGGCCTACAACACCATCAAGGGGGAGCTGGCTGCCATTGATCGCAGGCGCAAGAAGATGCGCCGACGTGAGCGCGAGAAGAAGCAACAGCAGCAGCAGGGCCAGACGCAGGGCAAAGTCTGCACCTGATGGTCGGAGAGGGAGCGCGAGCGAGAGCGAGAACGTGAACGAGATCGTGAGCGAGAGGAGGGCCTGGACGTGGACGAGGACGAGGGCGAAGACCCCTAGCAGTAGGAGCTAGAGGAGGGCCTGGACGTGGACGAGGACGAGGGCGAAGACCCCTAGCAGTAGGAGCTAGGAAACTGCAACCAGAACAGCTGAATGATACGAAGATAGAAGACAAAATGAATTACCGTCATTATTAGCATACAAAATAATTCTAAAAAATACATTTAAACGAAATATACATATAAATATAGGTATATGTAAATGTCTTAGGCGTTGTTTATACAGCTTCAAACTTAGAATATTTATCTACAAAATGATTATACACTCGGGGTCATATTTAATGGCTGATTTACAAGAGACAAATTTCGTATTTACAATAATGGAATAAAATGCCCATTGCAATGCCGGAATCTGGGGTAAAAATGGTTTAAAAAAAGAACTTTTAGTCTAAGCCAAGTCTTCTTTTAAACAATTGCTTGAAACAAATGTTCTTAGCAAAATACGTAAAAATAGATGTATTTCTGCTTGGATATTTATTTAGATGTCAAATATGTAGATGGATATTTAAAAATACATTTAAAAAAACAATTGTACATACATGCACTTGGTTATATTTGATGGCAAAACATTTGCTTGAGAAACCTCTAGAAATTGTGCATAAATAAGCTTGGAATAAATTGTAATTATAGGGAAACAAAAATGTATTTTAATTAATGCAAAATGAATTCTACTATGCATGCTATATATGTACATATATGTACGTATATATATTGTACATACATACATAGGTAAGGCCAAAATTGTAAATTGACATTTGGTTTTATTTGCGAAGAAAATGGCAACAAAAATGATACAAATTCAGATATTAGTACACACACACACAAACGTATGTATATCTAAGAATTCAATCAAGCTTTGATGCTAAATTATAAGTGATCGAAAATGTTTTTTTAATAGAATCTAAGAAAATAAGTTCTTAAGTCCTTGAATTTGAATTACTCACAAATATACCATGAAAAATGTCAAACGAAAGGTCCTTTTGTTTTAAGAACCAGTGGCAGAGTTGTCCAACTGCAACCTTTAATGAGTTCGGAAGATGCTTTGAATATTTGTCAAGGGTATGCGATCCATCTACCCATGTACATACATCCATATGACAACCTTTGGAATTGACTTTGTGTAGATTTAAAAGATAATTGTCTGAGCTTTCATTGGACTATTGATGCGTGTGCCACAGCTTGCCATTCCAATTTAGTTGCTGCAATTATCTAAATTAATGTGCGAAGCATATTTATTTGCATTTAATATTTAGCCGCATGCAAAGATACATTTCATTCCATTTAAACGTTAGTGAAATTCGGATATTTTTTGTGGAGTATTATTTAGGACACAGCATAGCCGCCTTCCAGCAGAATATGATGGCCGTTCACAAAGCTGGACTTGCTGCTCAGCAGATAGCCAGTGGCATCGACAACCTCCTGCACCTCGCAGAAACGATTGAGCGGAATGTGGGCCAGCAGTGGTCCACTCTTGGCGGGATCCGACCAATTGTCGCGACCCATTTTGGTCAGCACCACTGTGGGATTGACCGAATTGACGCGTATGCGGCGTGGACCCAGCTCTAGGGCCAATGATTTGGTCAGAGAGTCAAGCGCCGCCTTGGTGGCACTGTACGCCGTATGGCCAGCAAAGGAGCGCGATGCAGCTATCGAGGAGACATTCACAATCGACGCGCCATCACGAAGCCTGGGCAGCAGGGCCTGTGTCACATTGAACACAGCTTTGATATTCACATTGATGTGGCTGCAAGACCAAGATTTATGAAATGTTTCCATTTTTATGGAGATAATTTTACGCCTACGTATCAAAGTCCTGTTCCGTGAGCTCCTCGAATGGCTTGATGATGGCCACTCCGGCATTGTTCACCAGTCCATCCAAGAGCGGCACCTTGGCCAGGGCCTCTCGCACTGGCTGCCACTCGGCGAGGTCCAGCTGCAGCGGTTGAATGTGCTTGGGGTCAAAGGCGGTTAGCTCCTTGAGCTGGACGTCGCTGCGTGCCACTGCTATGACGGTGGCTCCCGCGGTGGCCAACTGTTTGACCAGCGCTTGGCCAATGCCCGCACCAGCGCCCGTCACCAAGATCACCTTGTTCTTGAGATCGTCCCACATTGTGCGATGTTGATCTCTAGCTTCCAGTTGCGTTACTGTGGAAAGTTCCGCTCTGTGCTAATGTGCGATCGTATTTCGTATTAAGAACTGGAATTTATGTTTACACCTTATCGTTCTAATCTGCTGGCGGTCGGGCAAGGCGAAAGCTTTCTTTGCCAAGATGAGAGCTTTGAATTGCCGTAGCTAGGGCGTTTAAGGTCGTTTCAAAGAATTCAGAGATTCACTCTCAGCAGCTTTAATCAAATCAAGCAGACAGTCCAGTTATAAAAAAAAGGCGGAGAAATGGCCTTTATGGTCTCCTCCACACCGATTTCTTCAAAGAATTAATTTGAATTTCTTTACTGGAGCCGGGGGGCAGCAGTTATCCGATAATCCATTGATCTCTATTTTGAATTGGGGGCATGGCTTAAAAGCTTCCGAGTGACTGTTCAAACTTAACTCACTGAACGCCCGCCTTTTAAATAGTTAAGCACTTTTTAAAAATTAGAGAGATAATACTGCTGGCAAAAGATTATTGTAGCCACCCATCCCCCCTGTTTACGAATAAATTCGAATGGGCTCCGTTTCATTCAGCGAAACTGCGTTAAAAATCTTTAAGTTTCATTAATTTCTTAGTTTGCACTTAAGCACCCATTGGTCAACAGAAGGTTAATCGGTCTCGGTCAATGACATATTTACTCGATTTTAAAATTCTGTTTAATATTGCCATCCAACTAAGACTTTCAGCCATGGAGATACAATTTTCTACGATTTTACAATGCATTCGCCACAAGATTGGCCTACTCTTTATGGCATCTTTTATTGAATTGTTTACAAAAGTAACGATATAGCTGAATAGGATCGAAGAAACCGAATAAATAAACGCTACGTTTTAGAATGTTATGTTACGTTATTTGTCAATTTGTTGCTGCTCACTTTTGCAGCATGTTGCTGGTCCATGTTGCCAGTGGTCAAATACCTAAGTGGGGATGGTATAAAGACTCATTGCTGCGATGAAAATTTCCATGTTGCAAGAGAGAAATATCCCTTCAAAAGAGAGAGAAAATGTCCTTCCGAGAAGAGAGAAATTCCTTGCCAAATATCGATGCGCAAACATATCGATATGATCGATATTTTCTGCACATGCAACCGTGTTGCCGGCAGCCGCTTTCCAATACTAATCCGACACCGCCATCAACAAAGTTTTTTATTTAAATGCATTTTTGACACAAAAACAACGGCAAGAAATGGCGCAAACGAAATCTACAGGTACCTAAACTTGTACCCCAAGCTTCCAGCAAAATCCTAACAGAATTCCATTTGTTTAGCAGCTAAGCGCCCGAGGCTGGACAACAGACAGGCAAATGCACAAGAAGAGGATGGTAAGTCCAATGGCTGGGAAGGAACAACCCCAATGGTAATGTGTATGATTTAAATTCCGCTCATTTCTACCACGCAGAGACGCCATCCGTGTTCAATCCAAAGTATCGGGTGTGCCCCTACCTGGACACGATCAACCGAAATCTGTTGGACTTTGATTTCGAGAAGCTTTGCTCCGTTTCGCTGACGCGGATCAATGTGTACGCATGCTTGGTGTGCGGCAAGTATTTCCAGGGACGCGGCACCAACACGCACGCCTATACGCACTCGGTGGGTGAGGCGCACCATGTGTTCCTCAATCTGCACACACTGAGATTCTACTGCCTGCCGGACAACTACGAGATAATCGACTCGTCGCTGGACGACATCAAATACGTGCTTAATCCGACGTTCACCAAGCAGGAAATAAGCAAGCTGGATCTAGTTCTGCCCAAGCAGTCGCGAACCGTCGACGGCATTCTCTATCTGCCCGGCGTTGTCGGCCTAAACAACATCAAGGCCAATGACTACTGCAACGTGGTGCTGCACGCCCTCTCGCACGTGGGCCCGCTGCGGGACTACTTCCTGCGGGAGCAGAACTACGCAAAGATCAAGCGGCCGCCGGGCGACTCAATGTTCACGCTGGTGCAGCGCTTCGGCGAGCTGATGCGCAAGATGTGGAATCCTCGCAACTTCAAGGCTCACGTCTCGCCGCACGAGATGCTGCAGGCGGTGGTGCTGTGGTCGAGCAAGCGCTTCCAAATCACAGAGCAGGGCGATCCCATTGACTTTCTCTCCTGGTTCCTCAACACCCTGCATCGTGCGCTCAAGGGCAACAAGCAGCCAAACTCCTCGATTCTGTACAAGATATTTCTGGGCGAAATGCAGATCTTTACGCGCAAAATGCCGCCCGTAGAGCTGGACGATGCGGCCAAGGAGAAACTGCTGGCCACCGAGGAGTACCAGGATCAGGTGGAGCACACGAACTTTATCTATCTCACCTGCGACCTACCGCCGCCGCCACTGTTCACCGACGAGTTCCGCGAGAACATCATACCGCAGGTGAATCTCTACCAGCTGCTCGGCAAGTTCAACGGCAGCGCCGAGAAGGAGTACAAAACCTACAAGGATAACTTCATGAAACGCTTCGAGATCACCCGATTGCCACAGTTCATTATCCTGTACATCAAGCGCTTCACCAAGAACACATTCTTCTTGGAGAAGAACCCAACAATTGTTAATTTTCCGATCAAGTGAGTTTGGTTGTCCATTTCTTTGGATTGAACATATTAAATGCTGTCCTTCTTTCGGCAGAAACGTGGACTTTGGTGACATTCTGGGCATGCGACAGAGAGACAAGGATGTCAAGGACACCAAATACAACCTGGTGGCGAATATCGTGCACGATGGTGACCCCAAGAAGGGCACTTATCGCGCCCACATTCTGCACAAGGCCAATGGGCAGTGGTACGAGATGCAGGATCTGCATGTCACCGAAATTCTACCCCAGATGATAACACTTACCGAGTCCTACATTCAGATATACGAGCGGAGTTCAGAGCCCTCATGATCCCTAGTTTATTATTTGTACCGAAAATACATCCCCCTACCCACGAGCTATACATAAATACAAGCTATAGTCCACACAGACATGACTATAATGAATCCTTGTATTTAACACTTTTTTTATGGCTGCTGCTGGCAGCTGTTCCACGCGGATGGCAAGCTCTGCGCATGCCTGGGGCCGGGGTGAGGCGGAGACAATTAAAACAAGCAAAAATCGATGTTACTGCCAGTCGATTGCCAGTTTGTTTAGCTGCAAGATGTCCGAATTGCAGCAGCAGGATCAGCAGAGCAGCAACAGCTACGAGCAGGAGTGCCAGCGGGCCGAGCTGCTGGGCCTGCAGGCGCCAGACAAGGATGAGTTTGAACGCAGGCGGCAGGCGCGCCTGGAGCAGCAGCAGGCCGACCACGATGCTGCCGAGGCAGTGGTAAGTCCCCCCACCCATGAGTGCTTGCTTGTTGGTTGATCCTAAGGCTTCCTCCGTACACCCCCTAAAAGCTGCTGGAGCAACAAGACGAATCGCTGGGCAACGTCGGCGGCAAGCTGGGCGAACTGAATAGCATACTGTCCAGCACGCAGCAGAGACTGAATCGTTTCAAGGAGACGGCCTGCGGCAGTCTAACCAACATCTTTGCTCGACCCAACTCTGGATCTGTAGATCTTTCAGCAGCTGCAGGGGGACCGACAGTCGCCACTCAGGAAGAGCGTGCCCCTGTGCAGGACCAGCCGCGGCCACCGCCCACAGCGGCCGAGGTGAGTGCAGCGAAGGCGGCCAAGCAGCAGCGCATGGACTCGCAGCTGGACAAGCTGGATGCGTTAATCAACAAGGCGGACAACGCCCACATAGCCATGGGCGAGCAGACGCAGCAGATGCGACGCTTGGCCAAGTGAGGAATCCGAGGTGCGATTGGGTTTGACTTTTCTCTCCTTATCCTTATTTTATCGCAACTTCTGCATCTTCTCTACGTCTGCTAGCTCTGATCCGCTGGTCACCCTTTTATCCTCTCCTTGGATGAGTTTCTGTAGCTAAAGTTGAAGTTGAGTTACAACCCAAAAGCGTTTTCAATCACATGCGGAGGCGGACAGTGCGGGCAGGCAGACCACTCCCGCATTTGGATGGATCTGCGCTCCTTATTAATGTCCTTCATTGTTTCATTTACCTCTAACAATTATTATAATCGTTGCATTCATTTTTTGTCTTTGCAAAAAATAGAGAAAATGTTTTTCGTATCTAGATTAGAAGTACAACAAATTTTGGTTTAATTAATATTTTCATTATTTTTTATCGGTTTTTAATTGTTGTACAATTTAAGCTAACAAAATTATTTTTTTATTTGTTTTATTTTTAAGTTTTATTCTTATTTTAATGTGTTTTAGTTACTCTTTCCCTTTTTCTTCTCACTTTTAATTTCTTTACTTTTAAATATATTTTTTATTCTAATAAAATATTTGCAATTATTTTTGGCTTCCTCTTGGCTTACATTTTTCATCAAACATACAAATTGAATGCATGGTACAGTGCGTTTCACAGCGTTAGGAAACAACCAAAAACAAGAAAAATAAATAAAAACTATATCCAGGAATCACAGCCACTGGTTGCATGGCCATGAAACGCACTGTACCAGCTGGACTAGCATTACTTCCACTTACTCTAGCACTTCCTCTAGCCTAATACTTGTTGAGAAAAATGTTTATAGCTCTTAAATAAATGCGGCAAACAAACTCTGCCTTGGGGGAGAAATTATTCAACAAAAATGGAGCAGCAGCAGCTCTGTTCTACTGCCACTCTGTCTGTAACGAAAGGAAGGATACGAGTATTAGTTTAAGGAAGCGTCGTGGCTCGAACCAAACTTATTCTTGGCCAGATGCAGGTGCAACTTGAGCAGACGCTTGTGATTGGACTCCTCATCGAGCACACTCGGCAGGGATATGGCACGTCTGAGTCGAGCGCTGCGCTTGCGGGTGGACTTCCCGCTGCCTGGATCAGACTGATCGTCATCGCTGTCGCTGCTGTGTTCCTCGTTGCAGAGTAGCTTCGGTGCATGCACATTGACTCTGCCCGGCTGAGCTTCTTCCTCGAAGATGAAGTAAGTGAGGATGAGATTCTCTGACATCACATTGTGGCGCCACTCTATGGGTTGGTACTCGGCGTTATGGTCGAGGCGCTGGCGCAGCTTCATGAACATTTGTGGAGAGATTTCAAACTGGGAGACATCCTGGTGCGTCTGCCAGCGCTGCACAATAGCCGGCGGCTCCGCCTGGCAATCCTCGACAATGCCGTAGTTCAGCTTGATGGCATAGTGGCCGCGCAGCTCGGGCGCATGTCCACTGATGCGACGCAGCACTCTCAGCTGCGGCTCCACCACACGGATGAGCATATACTGCTTGTGCTGCGACGTGGGAGAGGCGGAGAGCACGGCGCGGCTGCCCGTCAGGTTTATCGATGGCAGCATGTGTGGCCATAGGCTGTTGAGCAGGCGCAACACCAGCTCCGTCAGGGTGGAGAACTGAAAGAAGTGACGGCTGGCCGGCTGCTGTTCGTATGCTTTCTGGGCGAACGGCACCCAGCGGACGGTGTCGGCCCACAGTCTGGCCGCTGCGCCATTGAAGATGGCCATGCCCAGAAGGCGCAGGCACCGCTGGCAATGCAAGTGCTCGCCACGCTGCACAATATTGCTCAGATTTACCATCCGTAGGATCACATTGTTCAGACCGTAGAACAGGTCTTCATCGCCCGGCAACAGGCTGTATGGTTTGTCCTGGCACCCCATGGTTCCGTGTCCATGGCAAAAGAACTCATTTGGATCCACAATGCAGTTGGGAAACTCACGCATGCGCCGGTAGATGCGCAGCGGTGCGACCTCTGCCTGGCAGCCCGCGCATTGGATCGCCAGGGAGTCATTCTCGCGGCATCTAAGGAGTAGCGGCTGCATGAGCACCCTTACCGTGCGTTTGTCGAGGGCAGACATGGTTAAATGGTTGAAATTAAAGCGAAAGCTCATGTTTTTGCCGCTCAAAAGGAATCCGGACAGGCTGCCGAGATCCAGGTCGAACTCGTTTACGCGCATGATCTCGGTGTTGCTGCTTTTGCCTGTTCCTTCGTCAGCATCATCAATGTAGATTCTCTGCTCCAGGATAAAGACGCGCATTCTGTTGGCGCTATTGCGATTCAGTTTGACATACACTTGGCCACAGTTTAGGTATGGGCGAATCTCGATGAGTACGCCCTCCAGCATTTTGATTCTTTTGAAGTTCTTTGGATTGTTTCCTTGGAGCGTACGCTAGTGTGACTGCGGACTTGTCGATCAAATATACCGCGTGACCCTCAAAAACAAACCAAAATGTACCTTGAACTCAAATTCGACGAGAAAATTCGCCATAAGGTGCGTACATATATGTAGGATGTATGCATGTACATTTGTGGATAAATTACCGTGATTTACATTAGTGTCCATTTATAAGTAGTTTTTATTTTTTATCCATTTACTACCATAATTCCATACCAAAACATACGAATGATTTTTAGTTCTTTTTCTAGTGAATGTGACTGTCTGGCCCTCCCCCTTGAGAGAAGCGATCCGTGGGCCTCCGATAAATTTGTTTGACTTTAAGGTTTTCTTTCAAATTTATGTTCTAGTTGTGCAGCTCTAGCTACCGATCTGTACACAACACCATCGACTGTTGCAGATTATACTATAAATTTTCATATTATAAATGTTGTGCTCCATGTGAATATCAATTCCACATAAAACCCTGGTCATTTCCATGAAAATTAAGTAACTTGAATAAATATTTGAAAGCTATTTTGTTTATTCTCCTTTGTAAGTAAGGTGATCTACAAAAATAAAGTAAAAACAATTATTCTCCACCTGTTCATATTGAGGGAGAATGAGTGGGTTAAGTTCGTTCCTCATCAATTCGGTATATAATATAGTATATTTCATCAATGTGCTGGTATATTTCTGAGGGTCAGGCGGCGGTATGATCTATCGATACATCCGCGGTCACACTGGATGGCTGGCTAAAAACAAAGCCCCGTCCCGTGTATTATTCAAAAAGTGTGTGTTAATTCAAACTATTCGTAACTCAAAGCTCTAATTAACATCGATTGGAACGACAATTAAGTGCTGAGTGCAGTTGAACAAGTTGAATCAATTTCTGGACACGGGCAATCGGGACAAAATAACGCAAAAGAAAAAGTTTTTTTTTCCTCACCGTTCTCTTTGAACGCATTTCGTTCACACACAACACACACACACGCAAAACAACGCGCAGCGCATATACACAAAGAAAGAAGGCAAAAAGGCAGTGAAAATCGACAAGCGTGTGAGCGAGAGAGAAGGAGAGCGCGCGCAGGTTTCGCGGTAAAGAGACACTCACACAGCAACACACACTCGTAAAGTGAGTGATGGCAGGATAAAACAGGAGCGAGAAGATGAGCCAAAGCGTAAAAGTGAAAAATAATTAAAGGTTGCCTGGCAGTGGTCGATTCGAAGGAGCGGTACTGTGCGGTGCAGCAGTGTACGGTGTGTGGAAAAAGTGAAACAGAGCAACGGCCGTCGTACAGCGATACCCCTACAAATTGGCCATTTTGGCGTTGTTCTCCCCTCCCCCCTCTCCCGCGACCATTCTTATTTTTGGCAGTCGTCGTCCTCTCTCTCTCGCATTCTCTCTGTCTTTTGGTTTGGTGTTGCTCTCTCCCCCAAGACACTGCTTCAGTGGGGGGTAAGAAAAATTCACATGCAACAACAACGACAACAAACAAAAGCAGCAGCAGCAGCGCCAGAGGCAGCAGAAGTGGTAGTGGGAATCGCAGTCGCAGTCGACGCAGACACAGGCAGAGCCAAAGCCGCTGTCGACGAAATAAATGTATTTTGTACATATATAAAATGAAAATGAAATAGTTTTTAAATCAATTTAATGAATTCAAAAACCCCAAAATATACAATAACGGTAAACTCAAATCGCAAAGTCAAATAAAATGCAAAAGGCAAAGTAAAAAAAAAAAGTGTAAACATCGTCAAAAACGCTCAACAAAAAATTCGCCTTTTACACGATTTAAATTGAGCGTTTACGCATTCGATAATTTCATCCATCCAAAAACAAAGGAAAATAATAAATTAAACAAGTAAAATAATATAATTAACAAATGAAATAAATAAGACACAAAACTAAACGAATACAAACGCGCGCTCGAAGCAGTAACAGAAGCAGAAGCAGCGCCGCAACACCCACTCCCACACACACATCCCCACACACACCAATTCAATCTCAGCCTCACGCTGGCGAATCGCAGTGGCAGCAACAACAACAGAGGTGGCGACACCGGTGCCGTTGGAGGAGGGGACGGAGGACACGCAGGTCCTTCAGTGGGCAATGCATCCAACCGAAACAACAATAATGGCGGAGGAGCAGGCGGTGGTGGTGGTAACGGAGGAGGCGCTGGCGCCGAAGCAAACGGCGGCGGTGGAGTAGGCGGTGGCGGCGGCGGTGCCAATGAATGGAATCCCGAGGAAATGGACCGCTTCAGCTTCGATGACTCCATCCGCTTTGAGGAGGACTCGCTATGCAGCTGGAGTTCAGAACCCGAATCGTTGTGCAACAATTGGCGCGGCTGGAAGAAGCCCACCAATGCGGCTGGTGGACCTGGAGCCGGACTCGGCTCCATACCCATGGCTCCATTTGGATCGGTTGGCGGACTCGGATCCGGCGCACCAGGCTCCTACGGACCGGGCGGCAGCAGTTCAGCTATGGTAACGATGTCAGCTTGCGGCAGATATCATGGTAAGCGGAAGCTTGTCTTATTGTAAAAAAAAAAAACACCAATATTGGAACTTGAACTCCTGCTCAGGCCCAAATAATAAGCTAAAGGTTAGGTCTTCCCGACACGAACACGCAAAATCTTGTAATTAACTCTGATCATCTGCTTAACACTATACAGAAAGAAGAACAAAACAATTATGTAATTATTTTCGAGCGAATTCTCTTTGTTCATAAACGAATGGGTCCTTGTCCCTATATGATGCGGCACATTTAAGCTCGAACTCGAGACGCACAAGAGAATGCTGTAAAAGAGAATGCTCAAGAATTCAAAAAACATCTTGCATTGTGTGTGCATATATGTATGTAGAATGAACTTCTGTGTGCTGTGGCCTTAAAATACCGACAAGGGAAACGAAGCGGAAGGGGTCGTTTAAATAGCTATTTTTCTTTTGAAATGCGTGTGTGGGAAAACTACATTTTGCCAGGAGTTATGTATGTATGTTTGGATGCGTTCAGTATCGGAGGTGGTCTGGTAACAACGTACTGTCTGATGAAAGGATAGCTGGGACCTATTAGAGATTAACTATGTGTTTTATTTAGATATTATGTACATATATATTTTGTATAGCTTCTTGAACTAGAGAAATTCGATTTGCTCTCTCTTTTCGTCTCGTCGATGATCTGGCAACACTGCTGTGTCTGTCTATCTGAAATAATGCGCATGACCTTTTCTTCGCTCTTTTGTAAATTGTGTAAAATTGGCTTAAGAGCAACAACAACAGCAACCACAATTACATTGAGTTTGTGCCTGCCTGTAATGCAACTGCATGTTCTGGGATCTAGGCTCTGAGCCCTACCTTCTTTCCACAGAACACGAACAGAACAGCCCAGACATATCCGTCCAATGTCCTCTCCTGCTTATCGCCAAAGTCAAAATCACGACTTTTGTTAGTTACGCTCTTTGTTGTTTCTTGTTTTGTTTCTGTTTATTTCATGTCTTGTTGCTTATTACGTATTTTTCCACTGTGTGTGTGTGTGTGTTTTATTTGTCTTTTCAGAGAGAGACGTTTTTTACACTCTCTCTCTCTCTTCTATCCTGTGCGCCGTCGCAGCAACATTATCAGCATGTAATCTTTCACTGCAGTTGCGACTGCGCTGCTGGTCTGCTGGTCTGCTGGTCTGCTTGCGTCTCATAGCTTCTCTGCTCTTTTTAGATTATTTTGGAATATGGTTGTAGAAAACGTCTAGCAGCCTTGCGGAGGACAACATATAGAGAGAGAGAGAGAGACAGAGAAAGAAAAAAAAAGATTTCAAGCCATCTTCATGTAGCTTACCAGATGGCAAGGTGTGTTAATATAGGGTGAGGGTGATGGTAGAATTCCTGCAGATATACATACATAGCTAGGAGAGGCAGAGTTGTAAGAGTGTAGGCGAGAAATTTCAGAGGAGATGACTCCAAGGATAGCCATTAACACTGCAGCAGGAGTGATTGTAGAAAAGCAATACACCTTTCATTCGCTTATCCTCTCTTCTAAGTGTGTGCGTGTATGAATGTACATACGTGTGGTCAATGCCAGCTGCATTTTTATGCTGGCAAGATACTAACCGCAAAACAACAAAAAATTGCCTCAAAACTATGTCGCTGACAGCAGTGAAGCTGACGCTGACGCTGACGTCGCCGTCGCCGTCTGCTTCATCTTCGTTTTCCCCATCTTCTGGTTCTTATTCCTTGCCTGCTCCTGTGCTTCGTTGTGTTGTGTCAAAGAACCTTTTCAAGGATATCACCACGGCACAGCACAGCACCGCACACACCCAACACCTGCTCGAGGGGTATGTAATAAAAATGAAGACATGAAGACAGCCTGGATCATGTGAATAGCAGCGAATGGGAAATCAACTGATTTGATTTGAGATCTTTCAAGAAAATATATCAATATTAATATGTTTAATATGTATATGTACAACGAAGCTAAATAGTTTTTGCAACCGTGAATTCATGTCAGAATATCTCAAGATATTTTATTATTAGCTTTTTTTCTGACGACCCCAAATGAACCGTGTATTGCAGTCACTGGGCACTGGTTTGCCGGTGGTGCAACTTCAAAAAGCAACCTTTTAAATCCTAGCTTAAATTTACTTTATTCTCACTTGCATTTAGATTTAATAGAGTATGCAGAGTACAATTATTTTCTTCTTCTAGGCGTTCTGGTGGGCGTTCGCTTACCATAGGGCTACTTCGGAAAGTACGGACCAGCGTAGTGGGTAGTTCGGCATGGTCAATCGCCACCGCCAGTACAAGAGGGATGCAACTCTGCTTTAGGTGGGGGGACATGCCACGGCATACGAGTATGTGTGCGTGTTAAGTGCTTGGCGTTGCCACATGTCATCATCTAATTAGTGGGTCGAGGGTTGTGTGTGTCAATTTCGAATTAGGTTTCGCTCGACCCAACGGGAATGCGTTCAGTTTTTCATACTTTTCGCTGTGCATATCAGTTTCATGCACTTCCGCAGCCCCAACAATTACACGAACATATGCAAGACACACCAGACCCACCACACAGTACGTCACACACACATACACACACACACATGGAAATGATGGTTTGCATTTTGACCTCTTTTTTTCTCCTCAGTTTATCTTTTTCTCTTTGTTTTTTGATTTGTTTCTTTTTTGAGCCAAACTTTTTGTTCATTATAACCTGAATTTGTCATGTCGAACAACATAAAAAACCCGAAACATGCTGGCAACACAAAAAACTTTATTGAACAAAAACAAAAACCCCGAAAAACATACCGGGAATCGAATTCCGGCCCTTGGGGAGAGGGTCGCTAGCCACTAGCGGTTCTAGCCACTAGACCATATGCGATATGTGTGTATGTAGTGTGAACGAGCATCATTTTCGGAATGGATATTATTTGGGAAGACAGAGAACGTAGCAGTCGACGGCTATTCTTTTCCACACATGACTGGGATCGGATGCACAATCGTACTACAGCAATCTACGGCATACTTAGCACCTCTTTCCCAACTTTGTTTTGGGAATTCGTTCCGTAATAGAGAAAATAATTGGAGCATGAGGTTTGTTTTTATAACTACGAGTATTATTGTTGTTACATGTCTTGTTGTTCGTTGCAAATGGAAAACAAATTGAAATGCATACACAAAATCGCAAAGAGGAATAGTGGAGAAAAAGAGCAGAGCAAGGCAGAGCCGAGCAGATCAGAGGCGAGCTCAAAAACATAGGGGAACAGTCAGGAGAGTACCTGCATTCAAAGAGGAACGGAAAACAATACAAAACAAACCGGTTTGAAGCAGTAGCCTTGAACCAGCTGAAAGAAACACAAACGAATCGGTTATTAAACCTTCTTCAATCAAATTTCTGTGCTCGTTCTGGCCGAGTCCGCATTGAAGTTTTTGGAGTCAGCATTAACTTCCAAGCCAAACCCCACCCCCTATCTTAGCTTCCTAGTTGATATTTCGTTTGACAACTGCATTCAATTATTTATTTTGCAATTATTTGTATTGTTTCTTTTATTTTAATGTTGAAAAAAATGAATTGAAAATTATAAGGCATAAATAATCTTTACATACATATGTATGTATGTACATATAAACATATGTACTTGTCTGTATGTGTATAAGGAGGGATAGGCATGAGCAATAAGTTAACGCTTGCAGAAAATGACTTTGAATAAAATGGTGCCAAAGTGTCTGAAAATTAAGCGAAGACCACGACACCCAACGACGCGGCTCACAGTGGGGCGTTCAGCCATTTCAGCTAGCTAAATTAATAACTTCTTAACGAACCAAGATATTTACATATCTCCATGAAATAAAGAAAAATACCCCAAAATTGAGTATGCACGAGAACATGGTGCTGCCATGTCTGAAAGCTTTACAAGTTTTGAAAGGTCTGTAAAATTGTCTATGAGATGAGTTTATTCATTGTATCCAAAGCGTTCATGAATTTTTCGACTTTTGACTCCTCGTTTCGGCTGAGGCCCCACTGTGCGACGTCACAGCGCACGAACGGAGAAGTCTTGCAGCTTGCCAGAGTGCGAACGAGAGCGAAAATTGAGAACGAACGAACGAGGGGAAGAAAACAAACAAACAAAAAAACAAAGAGCTGGCCTTTTCAGTGCTGTCGACTTAGCCTTTTCGTGTTCATATTTATAACAGCTTCCCGGTTCATCTCCGAGCCAAATATAATCCCATCTATCGGAGTATCGACGACTTTCTGGTTTTTGTTTATTTTATTTTCTTTCCGGTCGAATCTTAAATTATCTTTTTTCAGATGATTCTACTTTGTCCCGCTTAGAAACTAATTTTGTGTCTCTTTATTCGTATAAATCTGCAACCACATTTGATATTTTTGGCGTGGGCGAACTAGAACTTTCGTTTTTGTTGTTGTTGCAGGTTGCTAGTTGTTGTTGTTGCACTCCCCCCATCTCTACTTTTGGTAAACACACAGAAGAAAACTTAGCTTCTTCCAGTTTGGCTTTGTTTTGAATCCTTGATTCGAATTTTCAAAACTTTTTTACCAATATGACACGCCTCTTGCCGACCTCTATAAATGGTGCTAAGGTTGATTTTGGGCAATCATTCATTCTTTTAATTTTTACCAATAACCAAGCCCTTCGCACGGGAAAAATACGGAAATATTTTTGATAGATTTGATCAGAAGTTGATGTAATAAATAAGTGCGAGTTTCTGATAAATTTGGTTCATTGATGCCTCCATAAAGAATTATATGAAAGCGTGTTTTTTTGGACATTTAAATTTTTGACCTTGGTGGACATTGCCAGAGAAATGCCCATATGTAAATACATACATACATATGGATGTATGTATAAACTATCTGAGGACCGTTTCTTAAAGTAGTGACGCGTCTAAACGCGTCCCTCAACGTTAATCCTCATCTTTTTATTTGTTTATTTTTTTTGCTTTTGAGCTTTAATGCAAAATAATGGGAACGAGACCTTTAAAATGCAGGCCATTGTTGTTGGTCTTTACGTCGCCTAGAATTTGGCTTTTGCATTTGTTTTTACTTTGCATGCCAATCCGTTGGATTTTTGTTTGTTTTGTTTATCTATGTACAACTCAAATTCGCTGCAAAGATAACGACCACAAAGAGTGTAACAGCTAACAAATAGAGGGCTAGAAATGCGTGGCCAAGAAACTCACGCACACAACCGCAGATGCAAGCTAGCAGGCTTTCCCGCACACACATGCATTTAAACATACATAAATACATATGTATGTACATATATATGTATGTACAACCGAAGAAGCAGCGACAACCAGCACATTGTTGACCTCTCTCTTTTGCACTGCTCTGCACGTCTCTCATTTTTATACTCTCTGTGTTCTCTGTTCTTATTCCTATTCTCATCGGACTGCGCTCTGGCCTCTCCTGGTCATTGGCCGTGCGCCATATAAAAAGTTCTTTAATTAATAAACGTCTTTCTATCTGTCTCGCTGAGTTTGTCCGATAGAGAGAGAGAGAGAGAGAGAGAGTGCGTGTGCGTGTGGCTCTTCCCTACTTTGTTTGGCTTTAAATATTGCGTGAGAGTGAGAGGAGAGAGAGAGAGAAAGGTGGAATTAGTCATTTCAGATTCTGCTTAATGAATGATACTCTCCCTACTCTCCCGTTTGGCAACGCTATCAGAGCATACAAATGCTGACCTTTCCAATTCATTTGCATTTCAATTTGTATAGAGCTATGCCGATTCCCGCTGTCCTTTTATGTATTTACCGCTACTTGTACTGGGTGGCAACGCAGCGCTACCAATGAACAGCTGAATCTGTTATTTCATTTCAGCTGATTTGATTTTCCTTTCTTAGCGCTGTAAAACATTATGTCCTTGAATTGCTGCAACCTTTAATTAAACATATCGATTACAAATTGTCAGAGTAATATTAGAATGGGTTGGAATATTGGAATATAACAGTTATCCGCTGTTTTTGAATTGCTTTCATTTACATAAATAAGCTTCCAGGCTTAAAAGCAAATGAATTAAAAATGCTATTTGGGTGGCTAAACGTAATTGCTTTTGCAATTTTAATTTGATTGGATTTGATTTCTCTCCTTATCATCTTTGTGGAATGTAATTTGAAGATATTATTTGGATTCCTATAATTTGTTCCTCATTTAAGGTGCAATTTCGACACATTTAATTGATTGGTTTACCTTTTGTTTTCCCTTTTTGTCCATACCCACAGAGGTTTCCACATTGGCCGAACTGTCAGCCCGCTGTGTCGCCTCCTACATACCATTCGAGCTGGTGGAGCATGTATATCCGCCAGTGCCGGAGCAACTGCAGCTGCGTATCGCATTCTGGAGCTTTCCCGACAATGAGGAGGACATACGGCTGTACTCCTGCCTGGCTAATAGCTCGGCGGATGAGTTCAATCGGGGCGATCAGCTGTTTCGCATGCGAGCTGTCAAGGATCCCCTGCAGATAGGTAAGATTCAAATGTACTTTTGCCAGCTCTTAAGGATACGCTGACTAAAGGCTATATATGTTGTTTGCTTTTAAAGGCTTTCATCTGTCGGCCAGCGTGGTTAATCAGACGCCGCGTGCGTACTTTAATGTGGCGGTGACCTTCGATCGACGTCGCATCTCCTCCTGCAATTGTACGTGCACCTCATCTGCATACTGGTGCTCCCATGTGGTGGCAGTCTGTCTGCATCGCATTCATTGCGTGAGTGTTGTCCCCCCATTGCCCCACACCAGATAAATGCACCACAAAACTTATTTTCTCTCTCCGTTCCCTCCCACATACAGCCGCAGGAGGTCTGCCTGCGTGCACCTGTCTCCGAGTCCCTGACACGCCTCCAAAGGGATCAGCTGCAAAAGTTTGCCCAATATTTAATCAGTGAGTTGCCGCAACAGATTCTACCCACAGCACAGCGGCTCCTGGATGAGCTGTTGAGTGCCCAGCCAACGGCCATCAATACGGTATGCGGGGCACCAGATCCAACGGCGGGCGCCTCGATAAATGATCAAACCAGCTGGTATCTGGACGAAAAGACGCTGCACAACAACATAAAGCGGATACTCATCAAATTCTGTCTGCCCGCCCCCATTGTATTTAGGTATTATCCGAAGTCCATTCAATTCCTGTGGAAATCTTTAATCTATCTTCCTCTTTCCTCCATTTCCCAGTGATGTCAACTATCTGACCAATTCGGCACCGCCAGCAGCTGCCGAATGGAGCTCACTGCTGCGACCGTTGCGCGGCAGAGAGCCCGAGGGCATGTGGAATCTGTTGTCGATTGTGAGGGAGATGTACAGGCGCTGCGATCGCAATGCGGTCCGCTTGCTGGAGATCATCACGGAGGAGTGCATGGCCTGCGATCAGATACTCATCTGGTGGTTCCAAACGAAGCTGGCCCTGATGATGGGCTCGCATGGCCACAGCGGAGGCAAACACTCGAATACGCACTCCAATTCGACGGCCCTGCAGCATGCGTGCAGCTCGCTATGCGATGAGATTGTGGCACTGTGGCGGCTGGCCGCTTTGAATCCCGGCCTGGCGCCGGACGAGCGGGACATGCTGCATGCTCAGTTCACGGCCTGGCATCTGAAGATACTCGATCGGGTGGTGAAGAGCCGCATGATGCCCTCATCGTACACGAACAAGCATCAGATAAACTCACGCTCGGACACGGAGCTCTTCATCGGCTTTAAGCCGGCCATTGAGGCGTGCTATTTGGACTGGGAGGACTATCAAATACCTGGTGTAACCCACACACACGACACGAATCCCATTTACTATTCCCCCTTCACATGTTTCAAGCACACGGAGATCAAGGGCGATGGCGCGGCCATTCCACCGGGCACGCTCATTGCCACCCAGGCCCTGATGAGCAACAACAAGCACTACAACTACTTCAGCTCCTCCAATGAGCATGGCACTGGCCTGCATCCGGGCGCCTTCAAGCAGCGCCTGGATCGACCCTTTCGCGAGCGACTCTATGCCAGCCCAGCGGACCTGGAGGCGTCTGCAATCCTAGCCGGTGCGAGTCGACAATACTCCTCGGGTCTGGGACTGGCCGCCGCAGCAGGAGGTGGCAGCGGTGTGGGCGGAGTGGCGGCTGTTAACGGACTAGCAGGCACCGGCGGTGGTGGCATGCCCAATGGCGACGCAGATGCCGCACAACAGCAAATGCCAAGCACCTCGGCGGGTGGATCGGGAACGGGCGCAAATGTCGTCGGAGGAGGAGGAGCAGGAGGAGGCGTCGGCGGTGGTGGCGGAGGCGGCGGCGGCATACGAAGAGCAGCAGCAGCAGCAGCTGGTCGTGCCGATGGCAATCGTTCGAGTGCCAGCAGCGAAGGATTCTGCGAGAATGACGATTTTGGAGGCGACAACAGCAGCAGCCACAATTACTGCACCCCGGCGCAGGCTGTGCCCGGGCAGAAGTCCACCCTGACGGAGTCCGATTCGCAGAGCAGCTTCGATGCCGTCTCCCAGCAGAGCAAGGGCGACCCGGGCCTGGGGCCCGGCGAAGTGGGTGCCGGCGGTGTGGGTGGAGCTGGTGAGCAGGGAGTTTGCTCCACCTCGGACACCTCGTCGGCATCGTCCTCCTCGTCGGCATCAACGGCATCGGGCAGCTCGAACAGTTCGACATCGTCCATGCTGATGGCCGGACAGGAAGCAGTTGTGGCCGCCCAGCAGCCAGCGCGAAGGCTCAGCAAGGACGAGTCCTTTAGCAGCAGCAGCGATGACTTTGCCCAAGCAGCGGTGGGCAGAGGCGGAGGCGGAGGAGGAGCCATGCCACCTGGCAACGGCGGTGGGGCAGGAGTATCCATACCGCCGGGCGGCGATCTAACGCCTGTGCCCAGCACCTCGGCAGCGGCTCGAGCGGCACTGGCAGCGGGTTCCAGTGCCACAGCCATGGTACAGGCAGCCGTGCAGACGCCACACCTGCCAGGAGCAGGCATTGGCATCGGCATGGGCATGGCCATGGGCATAGGACTGGGCATGAGCATGGGATTGGGAGCATCATCGTCGCTGAATGCCTCCCATCCGCCCAGCGGCAGCAGCGTCTCGCAATCAAATTTTGCAGCAGCCCGTGCCCTGGCGGCCGCCGTGGCGGTGGCCCACGACAAGCCGCACATCTTCTCGAATGTGCGGCCCACAGAGGATGCGTGGGACATACTGCTGGCCCGTGCCGAGGGACTACATGCCCATGGACATGGCCAGGAGGCGTGCATACTGGCTGTGCGTCTGGCCGAACAGATGCTGGCCAATCCGCCGAATCTGTTGCTGGAACTGCCGCCGGTGCCCAAGCGGAAGGGCAAGAAGCAGAACGTCAATCCGATCTCCCATCAGCTGACGGTGGTGGCCTCGGCCACGCTCTCCAAATGCGCCTTCCTCTGCACGGTGCTGTCGGAGAACTCGGAGCACTATCACATTGGCTTTCGGATTTGTCTGTTCGCGCTGGAGATGCCCAGGCCGCCGGCCAGCACGAAGCCGCTGGAGGTGAAGCTGGCCAATCAGGAGGCGGACATTCTGGCGCTACTCAAGCGCCTGCCCCTGGCCGCCGCCGAGTTGCAGGTGATACGCGAGCGGGCCGAGCAGCTCCGCAGCGGCACATTTAAGACCCGCGGCGAGGCACTGCTGCCCATCAATCTGGCCACCTTCATCTTTGATGCTTTGGTCACGCTCAGCCAGCAGAGCGGCGGCCTGGGCACCAGTGGCGCATCGGGTGCGGGTGCGCTGCCCAACAAGAGCCTGGTCACCTGCGGTTCACGGCTGCTCCTCTACAAGCAGAACAACGACGAGAATCTGGGCTTTGAGGCGGCGGTGGCCGCACTGGGACTGAAGGCGAATGTCTCCGAGGCCGAGCATCCGCTGCTGTGCGAGGGCACGCGACGACAACGCGGGGATCTGGCTCTGACGCTGCTCTACCACTACAAGGATGAGCCCCGAAAGATAGCCAAGATAATGGAGAAGCTGCTGGACAGGGATATACACACACTGCTGAAGGCGCCGCTTCTCTCTGCCTACTACTCCAGCAATCCCCCCGTGCGGACGCCCAGCAATCAGCCCTCACGGCGCGAGGAGCACGACTATGGAGGTGGTGGCAGTGGCAGCGGCGGATCTGGCTGCAGCGGAGGCGCATCATCGAGCTGTAATCCCGGCTCGGGTGTTGTCAATCTCTGCGAGCTGTTGCCGGCGGACTATGGCAGTGTCGGAGGGAATAGTCGGCCCCACAGCTCGACCAGCGCTGAGCTGGAGTTGAGCATGTGCGCCTTGAGCATGGCCAGCAGCAGTGCGGGCAGCCAGTCCGGGCAGGGCATTGTGCCCGGAGGAGGTGGAGCAGGAGGACAGGCGGGCAGCTCGGGAACGGGCGCCAATGCTGGGGGCAGCAACAGCAACAACAACAACAATCCCAATGGTAACCCCACAGGCTCCGGCGGAGGCAACAGCAATGGCAGCGGCCGCAGCAAGGAGAGCCGCTACAAGGGCAAACGTGCCTACCCCTCGATACCCAACCAACCATCGGAGGCGAGCGCCCACTTTATGTTCGAGCTGGCCAAGAACGTGCTGACAAAGGCCGGTGGCAACAGCTCCACGTCGCTGTTCACGCAGGCGAGCACCACCCAGAATCACCATGGACCCCACAGGGCGCTGCACATGTGCGCCTTTCAGCTGGGTCTCTATGCCCTCGGGCTGCACAACTGCGTCAGTCCCAACTGGCTGTCGCGTACGTACTCGTCGCATGTCTCGTGGATACTCGGCCAGGCCATGGAGATCGGGGCGCCGGCCATTAGTTTCCTCATAGACACTTGGGAGGCACATTTGACGCCGCCGGAGGCTGCTGGCATGGCGGATCGTGCCTCACGCGGCTGGGACAGCAACATGGTGTATCCGGCCGCTGAGCTGGCATTGTCCGTGCTCCCACATGCCGCCGCACTCAATCCGAATGAGATACAGCGCGCCATACTGCAGTGCAAGGAGCAGAGCGATCTCATGCTGGAGCGTGCCTGTCTCACCGTTGAGACGGCCGCCAAGGGCGGTGGCGTCTATCCGGAGGTGCTCTTCCAGGTGGCACGCTACTGGTACGAGCTGTATATGCGCGTCTCCCCCAACAACAGCGAGCACGATCAGCACGAAGATCCCATGGACCATTCGGCGGTTAGTTTGAGCGCCCTCATCGAGTCCCAGCAGCAACATGAGATGCAGCAGCAAGTGGCGGCACACCAGCAGCAACAGCAGCAGCAGCAGGCGGCGGCCCAGCAGCAGCAACAGCAGCAGCAGCAACAGCAGCAGCAGCAGCAGCAACAACAGCAACAGCAACAGCAGCAGCAACAGCAGCTGGGAATGTCGAATCCTGGGGGACCTGGAGCTGGTCCCCTGTCCGTGGCCGTGCCCTCTCCAGTGGTTACATCCGTAAACACGCCGCAGGCCTTCCAGCCTGGCGTTGGTGTGGGTGTTGGTGTAGGTGTGGGCGTGGCCGCTCTGGCGCCCATCGGTCTGGCACCATACGCGCCGTACAGCTTCTGCCAGGGCATCTATGCGCACCACCACAACATCAGCTATCCGCCGGGCCAGATGCAAATGTACATCTCCGCGGGTCCACCACCACCGCCCCAAGCCTATGCCGGATACCAGCAGCAGCCGCAGCAGCAACAGCCGCCGACACAGCAGCAGCAGCAACAGCAGCAGCAGCAGCAGCAACAGGTGCAGATGTCTGGGCAGGCGCCACCCGGTCATCAGGTGCAGGGCCATCAGCCGCCACCTGGCAGCTTCCAGGCACCGCCACCGGGCGCTTTTCAGGCACTGCCGCCACAGGCGTATCAGGCCCTGCAGGCGGGACCTCCAGGACCGCCAATGGGGCCACCACAAGGCTACTATGGACCGCCGCCGCCACCGCCGCCCAATGGCCCACCCGTTGGCGTGGGTGTGGCCATGCGACAACATCAGCATCAGCATCCCGTGTATCCATTTATGCAGCAGGCACCACCACCACCACCCCAGCAACAACAACAACAGCAGCAGCAGCAGCAGCAGCAGCAGCAACAACCTCCCTCCCAGCCGCAAGTGCGACAGCGTCAGCCACATCAGTTTACGTGAGTTCAATTTGAGTGTACATTTTGGGTTACGTTCACGGAATCTTTATTCTTAATAGATCCACTCAGCTGCGTTACCTTCTGGCTGCCTACAATGTGGGCATGTTGGCCATGGAGACGCTGGCGCGACGCGTGCACGATGATCGTCCGCAGGCCAAATATGCACGAAATCCGCCATATGGCGAGGATGTGAAATGGCTGCTGAGGATCAGCAAGAAGCTGGGCACCCAGTATCTCCATCAGTTCTGCATCTGCGCCGTCAACTCGATTGTGAGTCCGTTTGTGCTGCACGATGTGGCCATTGAGTCGGCCCACTATTTGGGCAGGAATAACCATCAGCTGGTGATGCAGCATTTGCGTTCGGCGTTGACACCGCTTGTGCAAAAGTGTCAGCAAATGTGAGTAGAGTAGAGCACGAGCCAATCACTGAATGATCTCTTAATGTTTGGGCATTTTATTTGTACATCCAGGTACATCCAGTGCATACACCAGAAGCTGTATCATCTGACTCAGGGGGACTATGAGGAGTTTGCCAGCATTGTGGTGGCCGCTAGGGCCGCCTTTCAGATCACACCAGAGGGCAGTGCGCAGTTCAAGGACTGGCTGCAGTCCATCAAGAGGTGGGTTCCATCGAGTGACGCGTTGTACCTGTAACAAGTTTGTGTTTATTTCGTAACAGATCGAAATCGTGCAAGAAGGAGCTGTGGACACAGATCAATGCGGCGCTGCAGAGCAATTCTAAATGACAAAGACTTGACTCCTGCACTCTGATGACGGCAGTGGCGAATGCAACAGCAGCAGCGGCAGCGGTAACAGCAGCGGCCGGCAGCACATCCACAACGACAATTGCAACGGCCACCACAACGGGATCGAAAACAGATGCAGGTAGCAGTTCAGAAGCAAAACAACAACAGAACAAATCAACAACAGCAGCAGCTGCGGCAGCAATCACCAGCAGCAACGGCAGCAGCGGCAGCAACACGAACAAAACCAGCAATGATCCGGCAGGAGGCAAAGCCATTCTACACAGGAAAACTCTACATTATCTACTGGAGACACCAACAACTAGCACAGCCACACCCACAGCAGCAACAGCAACAGCATCTGCAAAAACAACTGCAGCGGGAACAACAACAACAGCGGCAGCATCAGCAGCAGCAACAAGTTTAGCTCCACCTGTACAGGGTTTTGTGCGTCCACCCCTGCTGGGTGGTGGGCCAATGCCACCAACAACAACCACACCGATGGTGGGTCCACCATTAATACCGAGATCAGCAGCTGCTGTGGCTGCAGCAGCAGCCTCCGTGCACGCTGCCTATCAATCGCTGACCTACTATCAGGCGGCGAATGTGGCGCGACAACTGGCCCAGCATGCGCACAACCATCACAACCATGTGCACGGGCACCCGCTGGCGCCACATGCACATCCCCATCAGTACCAGCTGCAGTCCCTCAGTCACTATCATCAGCAGCTTTAACAACGTGCCAGCGGCGCTGCCCCTGGCGCGCCTAATCGCATTCCTCCAGCGCTTTGGCAGTGGTGGCCACAAGGGCCCGGTTGCTGTCGACTGCATCCGGCGGCAGCCGCTCTTGCATCCGCTTGCCCATGCGGCAGACCACAGCCAAATAGCGGAGGAAATGCACGTCGCCCGCCGCTACTGCCACTGCCGACAGGCGAGGGTCATGCAAGTGATGATGGTGCTTCGGCCTCTTCTGATGATGGGCCTGCTAGTGGAGCAGGTTCTGCTGGTGCCCCTGCTAATGATGCTTCGGATGCGGATGCGGATGCGGATGCTTCGGATGATAACCAACCGGTGACGCCCACAAAATCAAAAAAATCATCATCAAAATCTCCCAAATCCCCATAGTTGCCCCGCCACCAACACCAACCACCCAAACATCCCTCTGAAACAACAACCACCGCACTTATTTAATTACATAAATATTATATTTTACGTTAATTTTTTAATTCGAGTTTCATTCGAAACTCCTTTCGTAATTGTATCGTATGAATTTCTTGTAACAATTAACTACAGATTTTGTGTGGATTTTTGTGTGTGTGCTTAGGTTTGGGTTCGATATTTTAGACTGGGAGACACACACACAAAGAAAGCCACAAGAAGACAGACAGAGAGAAGAGATGACGAATTCTTTTTTCTTTTATTTTGTCGTTTGAGATTGTGTTCAGTTAAACTAACGTATTTATAGACGATCTACCCAATAGTTTTCTACCCCCTACCATCTGTATCTGTAGCTCTAACTACATGCATGTTTTTTTTATACATATTACTATTACTATTCGATCTTGATTTAGAATTAATTTTCTCTTACTTAAGCCTAAATCTAATTTCTTTTATTAATTGTATGATTTATAGGCATAAGTCGAAGATGGAGAAAAAAGGAAAACAGAAAACACTTTATACGAAATATTATATATTTAATGTTTTGTGCATAAGCAATGTTTATGATTTTCAAATTTTCTCTGGCATAACAATATCAACTTATACATATACATAGTGCTATATGCATATATTCGATATACTTCTGTGTATATAGTATAAAACAATATGTTAATGCAATCAATCCGTGTTTAATCGAAGCAGTAGTGGAACGTTATGGGGAAGCAGTTGAGCAGTTTTTTTTAAATATTTACACAGCCCACCCAAGCAACAGCAAAAGACTTGGCCAGATCTCGATTTAAACAGAAAAGTGTCAGATCAATTGTTACCAGAGAATGGATGGGATTTCAAAGGCTATCAAGGTAGATATTTTACCTTGCTTCAATTTTTAGAAATTTCTGGCTGTCATAATTATCCAATTGCAGCGACTTTTTGGGTAAAAGGTTGTACTAGCGCTAGAAGTGTAGCAATCAAACATCAAATTGAGTTGCTCCAAGCTCTTTTAGTTACCAAAATGGACATGGCAAGCCGCTCAGAAAATGTCGCTGAGAGCCTGGTTCTTTCGCGTACTTCTGTCGGTTTGCATATATTTTCACAGATGACAATCTGCAAGTCTGGGAATATCTTTTGGAAACATATGGAATGTATTTACGGCAAAGCTTTCAGCTTAGTTTTGTAATTTTTGTATTTGTTTTCAAAGATTTAACCAACCTTTTGAGGCAGGACACAAATATATATCTGTATTTATATACGATTATAATTATCCATTGCCAGCAAATATTTAGAACAAACTGCTACAATTTCTTTAACATACTTTTCTAACTTTATTCGACGGCAGGCAGACAATATTCGGAACTGCTTGCGAGAGATCTAAATACTGAACCAATCTGAACAGATTTCTTAAGAGTTTATAGACATTACCTTTTTGCATATACAATATATCTGTAAATTATATGATAGTTTTTTGTTGATGAAGCAAACTCATTGGTATAGAATTTTGTTATTCGGAAGAAAATTCGCAGCAGAGAAGTTCATCTGTTCTTTAACGAAACAATTTAACAAAACAAACAACAACAACAAAAAAAGTAATCAAATTATACTTTCTCTTTACAAATTGTATTTATTTTTTAAATACATTTGATTTTTATCAACTCTTTTTTTTATTATGTATATGAAGCATAAATATTTTTTTTTTAAATATAATGTTCTATACTTATACAAAAAAAAAAAAAAAAAAAGGTAAAAAAAAAGATTTTTTATATTTACACTTAATGCAGTTTTGAATAAATATGGTTTTTTGGATTTATTTCAAAAAACAAAAAAAAAAAAAAAAAAAAAAAACAAAAACAAAAAATAATCAAAGTTTGTTTTATTGATTTTCATTTATTCAGGAATAATATTTAATTAAACCCAATTTCGACACATTTTCAGAGTTATAACAAAAAGTTACTTAATACTTTTAAAGCATTATATGGTACAATACAAATTGTAATTTTTAATTTTGATTTACAATTCTTAATTAAGTTTCCTATTATCAATTTAATTTTCGCGGGACAAAGCCCCTTCCTAGGCGACGATCATCATCATTTCATTGATTGCTTGTGCTGGTCAAAGCAGTAACCCCAAAACCCTCCCCACACCTCTGCGCCCCAGCTATCATCCTAAAAAGCATCCTCAAAAGCATCGAAATAAAACTAAAAAAGAAACTGCCACTGTCCCGAGGATTGCGTAGTGTCATAGATATGTATATGTGTAATACTAACTACATAATATATTTAGGTATACTGAATCGCAAAGTCCATAAACCAGCCCGCCCCCCGTTAGCTCGAAGGTAAGGCCAGGGTCGCTCTGTGGACCAGTGAGTCCCTGGCAATCCTCCCAGTAATCAGCCCCCGCTTAGAGATTGTAAATACAAAAGAATGGTATATAAATATTGTGAGTCTCCTTCGTGTTTTTTTTTATAAATAAACTCTTAGACCACACCAGAGAAGATGTGGGAATTTAAATATTTAACCGAGATCGAGTCTCCGATTCTCGGCAAGCAATCAAGTAAATTGTAAACATTTAGTGGGCAGAGTTTTTTACAGGCAAACAAAAAAATTAAATTAAACATATTAAAACAACAAATTATTAAATGAATCAACACACACATAGGTTTATTTCTATTTAATATCGTATGCAATCTGTACATTTAAATAAGTAAAATAACTGTTTTTAAATTATATTAAAAGAGAGAAAGCTCTATATACACATATGTGTGTATGTATGTACGTACATATATTGATCGACATATACATACATATATATTTATATTTATATACATACATACATACATAAATAGTTAACTTTTTTCCATGAAAAACACACAGCAACAAAGAAACCAAAACCGAATGAGAACAGAACCCGATAGCCCTCCCCGCTTTGTTTACCCAAATATTTGTAAATGATATGCGCCACAATCCAAATCCGAAAACAAATAGAACTCGTAGAGGTAGACGGAAAATATTTATTAAACTATTGGGTTGAAGGCAATTGACATAAAGAACACCAAATAAACCAATAAGTGAAAAGCAGCAGGAAAAGTATATGGAAAACTGTATACAAAAAACCAAAAAAAGAATACGAATAAATGAAAACCAATTGTTAACGTAGCCGATTAGCCTTTAGATCACATTTAGCGCATATTTTACACAGCGTAGTGAACCAATTCCACATAAGTATAGCCACCAGTAACTCCCATACACCCCGAAACCTTCCCAACTCCCCTCATACATAGATTAGGAACTGAGTATATCTGAGTAAATACCATCCATTGAGAGTGGAGTGAGTCCAAGTTCCCCCAAAAACTGTCTCATTATTCAACAAAAAATTAGAGCAGGATTCCCAAAGTAAATTATAGGAAAAAGTCGTTAAAATTCGCAAATGAAAGACCACTAAATAATAATTAGGAAACATTTCTCCTTTTTTTTTAGGTGTTTTTATTTTTTTTTTATGCCTATTATATCTCCAATTTGATTTGCTTCGGGAACTCATTTACTCAAACTCCCTCGATATGTGCTGGTACCTCAATACCTTAGGCAGCCACATTAACCTTAAAGCAAACCCAAGAGATGCAGTCATAGTTATAGAAGACTATCTGAATCTCAGCATAGCAAAGTGTACATAGCCTCACAGAAACACAAACAAGAAACACACACACACAAAAACACAACACAAAGAAACGACGACAATTGGTGTACGGAGCTGATGGGGGACTGGATATGGTCTGGCTATATCGCTCTGCAAATCAGCTCCCTGTTTGGATCCGCACAACAGATACAGATGCAGATGCAGATGCAAAAACAAAAACAAAAACACAGGCAGACATAAATTCACGTTAATCTTAAGTCGGAAATAAAGCATTACCTCATACTTTAAAAACTTATGAAGATGAAAGTTACCAGTAGTAGATCACTCAATATTCATATATATTATATACATAGATATACTTATACACACGCCTAGATATATATACATCTAAATATTACAAGAAAAATACTTATTAATAGGACATTTTTTTGTAGCAATCGAACATAGGCTTTATGCAAAATTCATTTTATTTGTTCTGAAATACTCGTAGTAGAGACGATGGAGAAAGAGATATTTTGGGGGGTGGGGGGAGATAGCCGTCATCTTTGGGCTTATGAACATTTCTTTGAGATCGTTTTAGAAACCAGATCTCTCCCCGAGCATCCGCTTTAACCTTTAACCTCGGACTTGTTTGGAAGTCACTTGGCAACCCGGCAGAGTTCTTCTTTGCGTTGATCCCCTGGCTCTTTGTACATTTTGCACTGTAAAAACTAAAAAAAAATATACATAATAATTTGAAACAAAAAACCAAACAAAAACAAATACGAAAATAGCTTAAAAACGCGCAAAAAAGTTTATCATGCAAAAATATATCTACATAAATATATATTATATATATATATAAATATACATATATACATACAATGAAACGACGTTATTTATATATACGCCTACAGAAAAGTGTGTAAGGAAAACTAAACAAAAACTATTATATACAAAACATATACATACATATATATATATATACACAATACTTATTTACATTGCATATTTTAGCGATTTATTCAACTTTGGAAAATAAAAAATAGAAACAAAAACTAAAAACTAAAAAACAAACCATAGAAACGCTACAAAAAGTGTTCTTTTTAACTAAAAGCCGGAAAAAAGAAAAAACGTCTCCAAAAAATATATATATATATATACATATATGTATAATTGCAAAGATATGCAAAAGGAAGAAAGTAGAAAATAAATTAAGCAAGAATATTTATACACGGAAATGCATTGGCATGTTGAAAGCTTAAATAGAAACCACTAAAGTAAAACAAATACTTGAAAACTAATTTTACAAAACGGGAAACATAATGCAAGTTCTTTTTTTTTACCAATCGCTGTAAATATGTAGCAAAGATGGAACCACACAATTTTGAAGGGGTCTTGGATTGATTTTCACTGAGTTTTATCCCTTGCAAAAAAGGGGGAAAAAGCATCCCAACAATCCGAAGCTTTAATCCATTGCCACACGACACACACAAAACACACACAGCTATGCTAAAAAGCTTTAAAACAAACATTAAAATTCTCTTAAAAAATAAAAACACGACCTTTACGAACAAAAGAAACAGAAACTCTGCCAAAATCCAGCAAACACCAAGTAAAACCACACCAAACTAAATACCCAAATTCTTCTTTATATAGCAACAAATTGTAAACCACAGAATAATACGAAATAAAATAAAAAATAAAAAAAACAGAGTCAGAAAGTGAAACAGCAACAGTGAGGAGACGAAAAGGGAAACGAGAAATAAAATAAATAAGCTTATTTTATATATTCAAACATACAACAATAAAATAAAAGAAATGACCATTAAAAACACTTAATTATATATGAACAAAAATTATAAGCAGAAAATATATATATATACATATACTTCATATGGTATATATGAATGATTTTAAACCATGTAAAGATCACAGAAGAAACATTTTCTCAACTTTTAATAGTTTCCCGAAAGTTAGTGAGCGAGCGAGAAGGCGAGTTGGAGAGTGCGAGGGAAGAAGATAGAGAGAGCTACAGACGCGCATTATAATTAACTAATTTAATATGCAGTATGCTATATACATATATACATACATATATACATAATGAATATAGTGTATGCATATAAATATATCTACTATATTAAAAACAAAAAATTAATTTAAATGAAAATAAAATGAATGAAGATGATGAGTAATAAATATACACCGCAAAGGAAAATGATTAAACAAAAGAATACATTTTAAAACAATGAGAAAAAGAACGAAAAAAATACACAAAACAGAACACTCGAATAAAAAAAAAACAACAAAAAAAGAAACCAACAAAAAAAAAACATAAAAGACCATGACTTTTCATTAACATGTTAGCTCCTTTTTTTCAGCGTCGCCCAGAAGTATAGCAAAGGCATAGCAAAGTCAAAAAAGAATCGTCCAATACCCTATAATGGACGTACATATGTACATATGTAAGTACATGTGACCCACAGTATGGATGGGAATGCTAACATCCCACCCGAGGGCGGGCATGATGAGAATGCAGAGATTTCATCCAAAATTATCCCAACTAAAGATACCAAGGAGAATATTGAATTGGAAGAATAATGATTCTCAGATTTAATTCCACACAAGGAATTAAAAGCCTTCAATGTTTAAATTGTATAAGTATAAATGTTTTTAGTGAATTTGTTTTAGTATGTTTCCAATGTGCTGCATGCTTTCCCCTGGTGATTGGGTAGCTGTAGAATGCTGTTGGAATGCACAGGAGACCTTCGAAAAAGTATCCCCCGTAAAGGCCAAGGTTGAGCTAAAATTAGTGTGTATGCAAGAAGTGATGATTTCTGGATGCAATGGTACTCCATTCCTGGTATGTACGTACATTTGTATGTGTGTGGCCCAAGGGTAGACAACTAGGGGTAGTTGGCTCTGTTGCGCAGCTTTTAAGTGTTCGAAAACGCTCATTTGTAGGGGTTGGTGCTCTCTGTTGCGCACCTGTGCGTAGGAAGGAAAGCTCTGTTGCGCACCTTTGAATGCATTAGGGATATGCTATGTTATGGGGATGCCGGTAAAAGTATGCAATTTTGATATAATTCATTTCCTAATATCAGGCATAGGCACGGAGTCCAGTACAAAACTCGCCAAGCATGAGCTGGAGCCACTCGTGGTGTGCATTCGGACTTGTTCGAAGGGTTTTTAAAAATATTTTAATACATTGTTTTGTTAAAGCCGCGTTGGATATTCCGTAAGTAGTATTATGCCGTTATTTATTATACATGGAAGAAAGTAGAAAGTCATTTTTATTGCATAAGATCAACCGGAAGGTATATAGAGTGTTCTGATTTTATAAGAAATTATCCATATTTAGTAGGCTCTATTTAGTAGGACTGAACAATTTTTGGCAGCAGTTATACAGTCTGTAAACGGAATGCATTTCAATGGGGGATGCTGCTGTATAGCAGCATGACCCTGTTGCATTTCCCCACTGTAAGGAAAGTTAGGACTCTACTCCACAGCTCCAGAAATTTCCTTCATTTCGTTTCACGTGTTGCTGGTGTGCTCAACAGGTTTAGTTTCCCCGCTTCAAATAAAATTAACTCTTTTTTTTCTGATTGCCATTCGCCAGACGTGTGGTGTGGTGTGTTGGGCATATCCCATATCCGCATGAAGGGCAACAGCGCGAACGAAATTGTTGCAGTTGCAAGTCCAAGCACAACCACCAAACACAGCACAATACGCATGCGTAAACGTGAGCCCGCAACAAGTGAAATGGAGGGCACAAATGAAAATATCGCAGCCGTGGTTAGGTCGGGAGAGTGTTTTCTGGGCATTAGGCAGACGCTGAGGACTCTGCATCGTGGAAGGGCCAAGCTGGTTATCATCGCCAGCAACATATCCACAGCAATGCGCATTAAGCTGGAACAGAGCGCCGCAATTGCCATGGTCGAGATCCAGTATTATGCTGGGACCAACAAAGAGTTGGGCATCGCCTGTGGCAAATCATTTCGTGTGAGCTCCATGTCCATTACCGATGCTGGTGATTCGGATATCCTTGGTCCCTCATCGGCTGACAATTGAAATGCAAAACTAAACTATAGTTACTCATAAATTTAAATTTAAATGTAAAATAAAGGAACATGTTTCCCCTGAGTGTGTTTTATGGTTAAATGGTTTTGTCTTGAAGTTGGACCCCCGGCTGGCGATGCTTGCTGGCACTGAAAGGTGCCAGCTGAAATCTGTTGAATGTTGCAATCAATTGAAGGATGTCTTTAATGACTATCACAAACAAATGCGTGGCATAATTCTAGCAAAATATTGTAAAGAAAATAACGTTGCAGGGGAACGAGTGAGTCCTCTCCCTTAGAGCGCTGTGTTGCGGCACCCGACGACCATGGCCAGCAGAGCCATGCGAATGTACATGCCGTATTCGGCCTGTCGGAAGTAGGCAGCACGCGGATCCGTATCAAAGTCGCGACTGATCTCGTCCAGACGTGGCAACGGATGCAGCACAATCATCCGCTTTTTGGCCAGCGTCATCAGCTTAGGCGTGACAATAAAGCGACCATGGCACTGCAAGAGCAAAAGAAGCATTCAAATAGATCAGTAAATAAATGGATTATTCTGGGTGCTGGCTTACCTTTTGATACTCCTCCTCGCTGTCGAAGCGCTCGCGTTGTATGCGCGTCATATAGAGGACATCCGTGTCGGCGAGCACCGTCTCGAGGCTGTTGCAGTAGAGCTGCTTAACGCCGCGCTCATTGACAAACTTGGATACCTCTTCTGGCATCTGGAGAGTGTTGGGCGCCACATACTGCAGCGTCACATTGTAGAGGGTGAGGAGACGGGCCAAAGAGTGGACAGTGCGGCCATTCTTCAGATCGCCACACATGGTGATGGTGAGTCCATTGACGGTGCCGATCTCCTCGCGAATGGTGAAAATATCCAGCAGCGCCTGGGTGGGATGCTCGCCAACGCCATCGCCAGCATTGATCACCGGCTTGCGGGAGTACAAGGCGGCACGCTGAAAGGGCAGCAGAGAGTAAGGTAAGATGGCAGGGACTCGGGATCCGTTTTGTATACTTACAGCCACAGCACCGGGCAGGGGATGGCGCAGCACCAGAACATCTGAATAGCTGGCCATCACTTTGATGCTATCCTCCAGGGACTCGCCCTTCTTCACGGACGATGTGAGCTGATCCATGCTGATCACACGGCCGCCCAGTCGTAGCATGGCGGCAGCGAAACTGCACTGGGTCCGTGTGCTCACCTCGTAGAAGACGCTGGCCATGATCTTGCCGCGCAGCAGATCGTCCACCGGCCGGTCCTTGCTCACCCGCGACTTGAGCAGCTGCGCCAGATTGAAGATGTCATTCAGATGATCCTTGCTGAACATGTCCACGGCTAGAATGTGCTTGGACACCAGCGAATGGGCCACCGGATTGGTGCTGGTCTGAGCGTACTGGTTGCTCGCCGCCGCCGCCGTCGCCGCTGATCCCGATCCTGACCCTGACATGGCGGTCCTTTGTAGATAGTCCCGCAGGGTGGTGTTGCTGGAGGAGTCCAGGCGGTGGCGTGGCGACGGGGAGATTGGCCGCAGGAAGTTGTTTGAATTGTTGGCATCGTCCACAAAGTGCACCTTGGCTGCCCCCTCGACAGTCAAGAGGCGGGCGAAGGTGTCATTGGCATCCCTGTCGCTGGGCAACTCTTGTGTGGCCTCGGACAGCAGCTGCTGGGCGCCTTGCTTGGTGCGGACATTCTGCCCGAAGCCAGGCTGAACCAGAACCTGGCCATCGATGAAGGCCACCTCGCCGCGCAGCACGACACGATGGACACGGCCCGTTACCTTGGTGCCCTCGAAGGGCGTCCAGCCGGCCTTGGTCTTCAGTTCGCTGCCCGTGATGGTCCACTCCTCGTCCAGATCGACCTCCACATAGGTGTGCGGCTGCTCGGGCAGATTAAAGATGTTGCGCGGATTGCGGTGCAGCTTCCGTTTGATGTCCTCCATGGTGAGCCGACCCTCGTGCACCGCCTGCAGGAGCAGTGGCAGAATGGTCTCCAGGCCGGGAAAGCCGGGCGGCGGACGCTCCGATCGCTTCTCCTCGAGCGTGTGCGGTGCATGATCGGTGGCAAACACATCGATGTACTCCATGTGCTCCCACAGCGCCTCCTGGTCTTCGGGCGAGCACAGGAGCGGACGCACCTCTGACATTCCCATGCCCAGACGGTCCACATCCTTGGTGCTGAGGAACAAGTGATGCGGACACACCTCGCACGTCACCTTGATGCCCTTCTCCTTGGCGGCCCGAATCAGCTGGATCTCCTCCCGCCTGGCCACATGGCAAATGTGCACATGGCGATCCAGTAGGTGTGCCAGCAGCACCACAGCCGCCATGCTTTGCTTCTCCGCATGGCAAACGATCGGAGCCCGTTTGGGCCAGTGGGAGAGGTGACGCTGCCATGATGTCATATCGCTGAGCCGCAGTGTGCCGTACGTGTCGTTGAGGTACATCTTCAGGCCACAGGCCTGTGTGGCCAGCTCGTGGGCCTGTGCCCAGTTTGCATCGGAGGCGCCCAAATACAGAGCGTAGTCACAGCGGGCACCAAGGCGTGCCAGCTCCTGGAACTGCGCAAATGTCTCCTTGTCCACAATCGAGGGATTGGTGTTGGGCATGGCACAGACGAGGGTCACACCGCCAGCCAAGGCGGCGGCTGTGCCGCTGGCAAAGTCCTCCTTGTGCGTGGCACCCGGCTCCCGCAGATGCACATGGACATCAATGAAGCCCGGCAGCTTGACAATCCGCCGTGAGGTCATGCAATCCGTGTGCGTCTTCATTGCCGGCTGGCCACCCATCAAACGCATCGATTCCACCAGCAATTTGGTGCACTTGACATCCGTGACCAATGGTATGGAATAGTCCACGGCCAGGCGCCGTGTGCGATAGCCATGCGTCATGAAGGACGATACCCTAAGCGATAGTTATGGGAAATTAATGGTTGAGGCAATGCTTGCAGTATTTCCTGCACTCACCTTCTGACTCCACCGCCACTCATGGGCAAATTGATGACCAAATCAAATTGTTTGTTGGCCAGAAATTCGGCCAAATGTCGCAGCTCTCCATTGATGTCGTCCGGTGTTGTCTTATCGAAAGTCCACTGTACGGATTCCACCTGAAGAGAGAGTCGCGAGAATGCATTAGACAGAGAAACAGAGAGAGCGCGTTTTTCAAGGCCAAGAGCGCGTCAGTGCAATCAATTGTTTGCTCTGGCCACACTAAGATATCGCTATTTGCGGTACATGGCGATCCCCCACACCTCCGACAAGAACAGTTATTAGAGCTACGTTACAATGGCACAGTGGGTCGAATGCAGCGTAAACTTTTCGCACAACTTATCGTTTTGCTTTTAACTATTTTGATTAATATTTATTTGTTATTATTATTGTTCTTATTTTAGGTATTTATTAGCAAGTTGAATGCTGGAAAGAGCCATGCTGAAACTTTTGCTTGTTAGTGTAGGTTCACCTTTGGATATTGTTCCCATCATAAATGGTAATTGGTACCAGTGTAGAGGGAAAATACAGATAGGAGACGAGCAGCCGGAAGTGTAGCGTCGTGTCAGAATCAGTCACTTATCTCTGCTCTTGGCTGATGATTGCAATTGTTTGATTGTTGATTGGTGGCGCGATCTTATCAGTGCAAGGGAATGGGAACATCGAACCTGAGCACAGGCACACACACTGGAGCTGTGTCTGTCAGCAAAGAGATCCAGAGACAATCAGCCAGCCAGCCAGCCATGGGTTGCTCCTGCTCAAGGCCATTGGAGTACGACGGCTCCACGCCGAATCCACTGCAGGCGGCTATTGCCGCACAGCCACGCGTCCAGCGGCGACGTCAACAGGAGGAGAAGCGTATGCGTCAGCTGCAGAAACTTCAAAAGCGAAATGCACGCAAGCGACAGGCGAAGCGAGGATCAGGCGGTGACTCATCGGGATCCATACAGCGTCGGCGGGTGAGCGGCAAACAGAATCAGGATTTGGCACTGCAGCTGCGACTGCTGGGCGGCAGCAATGGCAGCAGTGCCACGGAGTGTGTCAGCGCATTGTATGCCCGCACATTGGAGCACCAGCGGGAGGAGCTGCAGCGCACCATCGAGCAGAAGACACTCCAACAGCTGGACAAGGAGCTGCACACGTTCCTGCTCAATCAGCTGCTGCTGGGTCTGCAGTTCTTTGCGCACTTTGATGCCGAAATGGCAGCCATGGATGTGGAGCTGCAAACGCAACGACGTTTGGCCCGTGGCCAATCCCTCACCGAGCACAGTCTGCTGCAGGCGAGCGCCATAGATGTCACTGTGGCCAAGCATCTGCACTTTAAGCCCATGTAGGTGACAAAGTTCCTTCTGCTAGACTCCAACTGATCTCTCTCCCTGTCTTTCTAGAGCTGCCAAGAAGTCGCAGCCTCTGCAGAAGCCTCTGACATATGTGGTGTTCGAGAATGTGGATATATCACGGCCGAATGATGCCAACTACGACTCGATAGCCACACTCTGCAAGGTGTTGCTCGAGTCCGACTATTACACATCCACGCCCTGCCGCTCCGAATATGTGCAGCTCATGGAGCAGTCGCGCTGGATGGGCTATGTGCGACTGAAGCTCCGGGAGCAGGGACAGCCAGGCAGTCCGATTGGGCGTGCCACTGCCGCCAGCAGCGGCGATGAGGGTGATGCGGGCATCTACACGGACGGTGGTGGATCCACCTCTGGCTACAGTTCGGGCAGCTGGCGGGAGGGTGACTACGATCATGTCTACCTGGAGCGCCTCAACACTCTCCGATCCATGGAGGAACTGAGAATGTGCCACGCATCGCCGCTGGAGCGAAACATCCTGCCGGAGGGTTGCGTTTGCCAATTGTCCAGCTGCCTGCCCGCCTGGCTGGAGCAATCCGATGATGAAGATGACAACGAGGAGGAGTCCAGCAATGGGGAGGAGCAGGAGGAGGAAGTCGAACAGGAGGCACCACGTTCCGCGTACGAGACAGTCCAGGTGCTGCGCCAGTATCGCGTGGAACAGCAGCGACGACAGGCACTGCTTCAGCAGAGTTACCTCAGCTCCGAGCAGTTTATGAAGTACTTTGGGGATCTGCTGCGCCAGCAGCTGGCCAGCGAGCTGAACATCTCCGCCTCGTTGCTGGCGACTGCCAGCTATCGGGGCTGCAGCGTCTACACGGACAGGGAGGAGCTGGTGCCGGCCATTCATGTGCACAACGCCTGGCCGGATTGCGCCTTCGAGTTCAATCTGAGGGCTCGTCCGCGTCTCACCAATCTGCACACAGACGAGAAGTTCCAGTGGCCCACGGAGCAGATGAGGAATCGCATACGCTCTTTTGGCTTCCATGTGGTGCCAGTGGGCTATGCGCCGAAGCATTCACGGAACCCATTTCGGGCGCTCGAGTGGCGCATTGTCTTCCCGCAGGCGGAGCAGTTTCTGGAGCGCCAGCTGACGTCCATGCAGCTGAAGGTGTTCCTGCTGATGAAGGTGCTGGTGCGCACCTTTGTGAGCGACAAGTGCCAGGCGATGGGCAGTCTGGTGGAGCAGCTGCGCGCTCATCTCTTCTGGCAGTGCGAGCGGCACAGCAACGACTGGCCCGAGGAGTTTCTCGGCGAGCGGCTGCTGCGCTTTGTGCGCTCCTTTGACGACTGCCTCGCCCGTAAGCATCTCAGCGATTACTTCATCGAGCGGCGGAATCTGTTCGAGCATGTCCCAGAGGATGCCCTCATGGAGCTGCGCTCCATCATGGCCGGCATTGCCGAGCAGCCGCTCCTCCACCTCGTGCAGGCACTGCGCAGTCTCGAGCATGCGCCCGACTTCTATCCCAAGCTGGACTACAAGCGGCTGCTGGATAACTTCTTCTGCCAGGACTACCTGCAGCTGCACAGCTGGGGTAGATTCTATCGCAGCACTTCCAGCACGGAACACTTCCAGCAGCAGCAGCAGCAGCAGCAGGTGGATGAGGAGCAGCAGCAGCAGGAACGACCAGAGGTGACCGATGCCCGTGGGTTGCTGGGCATGCCGCAGCATCAGGAGCGCTCACGGGGCAAGCTGCGTCGCAAGACCCAAATGCTGCAAGCCTCACACCAGCAGCTACAGTTGGCCGATCAGCGGCGTTCCTCGCTGGACTCCTCGATGATGGACATGTCCATGCAGCTGCTGCTGTCGCGCTCCTGCAGCGTGCAGGACACTCCACACTCGCAGTCCGCGGCGCAGGCGGGGCCGCAGCTGAACAACGGCCTGGAGATACTGCGGCGCACCAATCTGTTGGAGCTGCTGATCGATCATCTGCTGGCGATGCTGGCCAGGGCCACACAATTTGGCAATCGGCTGCACGCGGAGCTCTACTTGGAGCAGGCACAGCGGCTGTGCCGACTGTACCAGCAGCTCGGCTGCTCTCAGAATGCCCAGCACTATGTGGAGGAGCTGGTGCAGGCGTCTGCAGGCATCGAGCGGATGTCCGTGGCCGGTGCGGAGACGCCGCCTGCCCTGCCACGACGCAGCTTCTCGGGTTCGGAACATCGTTCGTCGGTGACTCCCAAGCAGCGTCGCAAATCCCTCAAATTCATGGAGCATGTCGTGCAGATACATTCACCCGATGCCATGTCCAGGCAGGTTCTGCCTCTGCCTCTGCCTCACCACACGGCGCCTGGCATTCTGAAGGGAAACACACAGCCCAAGCCCGAGATAGCCCTGATAGAAGAACCCGCTCAGACAGTGCCCAGTGCCACGGAGAGCATCCTTTCACTCAACACTCTGCTGCAGCGCCTCAACGTGGATCCAGACAGACTACAGACCCTCAACAACAAGACGGAACAGGTGCTACAGACGCTGGCCCCGTCGGAGACGAAGCGCGACGAGCTGCGCGACATTCTCAAGCGCAACACGCAAAAGATCAGGGAGGCCTTCAATTGAATTCATTCATCGCCACTCAAAGATAAGACCCATCCGAGGACTCGAGGACTCGAGTACCTTGAGCCACTAAAAACCATTTGACGCTTGTGCACTTAGAGATAATATTAGAGGGTAAATTCGTTGGATTTTGGAATGAAATTAAAGTTAAGCCATGGACAAGGCACTAACTGCCTCTGCTGCAAGTCTCTTTCTTGCAAATTTCAAATCAAATTAAATCAAACTGTAGCCAGATCTTTCGATGCATGGCTGCTGAGCCCAAACCCAACCTCTTCGCTCGTGAAATTATCATTTTAGCACTCACATCGACGCCATGTTCCGCATAGAAGTCGCCAGTGCCCATGGAGGCGTACAGCTTGTAGCCCATCTTGGCCAGATCTCGTATGGATGGAAGCAGTTCCATTTTGTGCTGCGCAGCAGGCCGAGGAAAAATTCGATAAATAAAGAAGGAAATTGCAGCATAAAAGCAAATGCTTACCTTGAAGCTACCGACGGAGAGGAGCACGGCATTCTTGGGTATCTGAAAGCCAGTGGACATCATGGCCTTGAGGTAGGCCTCGTAGCGATTGTCGCCAAAGCCGGCCACCTCGCCGGTGGAGGCCATCTCCACGCCCAGCTGGACATCGGCACCCGCCAGGCGGGAGAAGCTGAATTGCGGCACCTTCACACCGACCTTGCCCACACCATGAAGCACATCGATGGGCTCCACCTCCATGCCGACAATGGCTCTGGTGGCCGTGGCGACAAAGTCATGATCGAGCGTCTTCGAGACGAAGGGGAATGAACGCGAGACGCGCACATTGCACTCGATGACCTTTAGTTCGTTGTTCTTGGCAATGAGCTGCATGTTGAAGGGTCCGGTGACATCCAGCAGACTGGCCAGGGCGCAGGTGATGCGCTTGATGGCCTCCAGTGTCTCCGCGTTAAGATCTTGCGGCGGTGTGACCAGCGTGGCATCGCCTGAGTGAACGCCAGCATTCTCCACATGCTCCGAGACGGCCATGCAGAGGATCTGACCATCGGCGGCCACAGCATCCACGTCGATCTCCTTGGCCTCGGTGAGGAACTTGGATATGACCACCGGATGCTCGCGACTCACCTCCGAGGCGGCGTTCAGATATGTCTCCAGATCCTGATTGGAGTAGGCCACATTCATGGCCGCGCCGGACAGGACATACGATGGCCGCACCAGGCAGGGATAGCCCACCTCCTCGCAGAACTCGATGGCCGACTTGAGGTTGGTCAGCTCCTTCCAGCGCGGCTGCAGGATGCCCTTTCGATCGAGCATGCGAGAGAACTTGAAACGATTCTCGGCACAGTCAATGGAGTCCGGGGAAGTGCCCAGAACCTTGGCCTGCTGCCTGTGCAGATCCATGGCAATGTTATTGGGCAGCTGGCCGCCCATCGAGAGGATGATGCCCTCCGAGGATTCCAGTTCGTAGATGTCCATCACCACCTCAAAGCTGATCTCCTCGAAGTACAGCCGGTCGCACATGTCGTAGTCGGTGGAGACCGTCTCCGGATTGTAGTTGATCATTATGGTAGGCTTCTGCAGCTTGCGCAGCTCCCGCAGGCAGCCGACGGCACACCAGTCGAACTCCACCGAGGAGCCAATGCGATAGACGCCCGAGCCCACGACAATGATGTGTCCGCCGGGGAACTCCACGTCATGCTCGATGCCGTGATAGGTCGTGTACAGATAATTTGTGCTCGCTGGCCACTCGCCGGCCACGGTGTCGATCTGCTTCACAAATGGACGAATGCCCAGCTCGTGACGCTGCTGGCGGACCACTAGCTCTGTGCTTTTGGTTGCCTTCGCCACCTGCTTGTCGGAGAAGCCCAGACGCTTGGCCTTCAGCAGCTGATCGATGCCCAGCTGCCTGGGCGTGGCATTGAGACGCTTGAGATGGTGGTAGTACAATATGATTCGTTCCAGCTTGTGCAGGAACCACTGATCGATGTTGGTCAGTTGATGCAACTCCTGGATGTCCATGCCCCTGGCCAGGGCAGCGGCCAAGAAGAAGGGCCGCTTATCGGTGGGCTCCGACAACTGATCTGCGAGCTGCTGCTCATCCACGACCACAACGTCCGCATCGAAGCCCAGCACATCGCTGTCAACCATGCGTAGGGCCTTCTGGAAGGCCTCCTCGAAGCTGCGCCCAATGGACATCACCTCGCCCACGCTCTTCATGGAGCTGCCGATGTGCTTGCTGACGCGCGTGAATTTGGCCAGATCCCAGCGCGGTATCTTCACCACACAGTAGTCGAGGGAGGGCTCAAAGCAGGCCGTCGTATTGCCCGTCACCGAGTTCTTGATCTCCGTCAGGGGCAGCCCCAACGCCAGCTTGGCGGCCACGTAGGCCAGGGGATAGCCGGTGGCTTTGCTGGCCAGCGCCGAGCTGCGCGACAGTCGCGCGTTCACCTCAATGATGTAGAACTGCTCCGAGTGGGGGCACAGCGCATACTGGATGTTGCACTCCCCGACAACGCCCAGATGCCGGATGACCTTCAGGGCGGTGTTGCGCAGCATTTGATACTCCCGATCCGAGAGGGTCTGCGAGGGTGCCACCACAATGCTCTCGCCCGTGTGAATGCCCAGCGGATCAAAGTTCTCCATGTTGCAGACGGTGATGCAGTTGTCGAAGGCATCGCGCACCACCTCGTACTCGACCTCCTTCCAGCCTTTCAGTGACTTGTCCACAATCAGCTGGCTGGAGTGGGCCAGCGCCTGTTGGGCCAGGCTCTCCAGCTCCTGTTCGTTGTTGGCGAAGCCAGAGCCCAGGCCGCCCAGCGAGAAGGCGGCCCTGGCCATCACTGGATAGCCGAGACGTCCGGCCGCCTCCAGGGCTTCGGCCACCGAATATACGGCCTCCGATGGCGCCACCTGCTCCCCAATATCGTTGACACGCTGTGCGAAAAGCTTACGGTCCTCCGTTTCGATGATCGACTGAATGGGCGTGCCCAGAATGCGTACATTGTACTTGGCAAAGACGCCAGCGCGGTCCAGTTCCACGCCGCAGTTGAGGGCCGTCTGGCCGCCAAAGGTGAGCAGCACACCGTTGGGCCGTTCCGATTTAATTACCTCCTCCACGTAGTGCGGTGTGAGGGGCAGGAAATAGCACTTGTCTGCCATTCCCTTTGAGGTCTGCACCGTGGCGATGTTTGGATTGATGAGCACCGTCTGGATGCCGCACTCGCGCATCGCCTTGATCGCCTGCGAGCCGGAGTAATCGAATTCGCCCGCCTGGCCAATGGACAGGCCGCCAGAGCCCAGGATGAGCACCTTGCGCGGCTTTGGCTGGACGGGCACATGCTTGGCGGGACGCAGTCGTCGCGCTATCAGCTCCGGCACACTCAGCTGGGGATTGCTGATGGATTCCATAAAGACATCGAAGAGGAATTCAGTGTCGCAGGGTCCGGCATGGTGCTCCGGATGGAATTGCACTGAGAAGTAGGGCTTGGAGCGGTGGACAATGCCCTCGTTGGTGCCGTCATTGGCATTCACAAAGAGCTCCTCCCAGTCGCCGGGTAGATCCTGCAGATCCACTGCATAGCCATGGTTCTGTGAGGTCATCAGACAGCGGCCGGTGGCGCGGTGCAGGCAGGGCAGATTGTGGCCACGATTGCCGTACTTCATCTTGTAGGTGGAGCAGCCAATGGCCTTGGCCAGCAGTTGGTGGCCCAGGCAGATGCCAAAGATGGGCTTCGTGCCGGCCTGAATGACGCGTCGCACCTGCTGAACAATTGAGTCGCAGCTCTCCGGATTGCCGGGCCCGTTGGAGAGGAAGAGGGCATCGTACTCGTCGTCCTTAAGCTCAGAGCTCCATGGCAGCAACTGCACGGAGGCGCCACGCTGCAGCAGACAACGCAGCTGATTGAGCTTCAGGCCGCAGTCGATGATTGCGATTCGCGGACCCTTGCCACTCTTGACATCTCCGAAGACCATCCTCTGCTGCACACTGCACTCCTGGGCCAGATTACGGCTGTTTGGGTCCTCGAATATCAGCTTGGTGGGCCCCTCCTTTGGGGCCTCGTACACTATGCGACCCAGAAGGCTGCCCTGCTCGCGCAGCTTTTTGGTGAGGGCGCGTGTGTCCACGCCACTGATGCCGGGCACCTTGTGCTGATGCAGCCACTTGGGCAGCGTCTGAGAGCTGCGCCAGTGCCAGGCGCACTCGGCCACTTCGCCCACCACAAGGGCGGTGGCCTGGACGGCGCCCTTGAGCCACTCAAAGTGCTTGGGCAGGCCGTGTTCGTCCTCCTCCTCGCCGGGTACTCCGTAGTTACCAATTAGCGGGTAGGTCAGCACCAGAATCTGTCCACTGTACGAGCGATCTGTCAGCGCCTCTGTATAGCCGACCATGCCCGTCTGGAAGACAACCTCGCCGCCCACGACCTCATCTTTGGCCACATGGCCGAAGGACAGGCCCGGCATGACAGTGCCATCCTCCAGTACCAGATAACAGTCAACTTGTCGCATCTTTATCCTGTATCCTGCATCCACAGAAGATATAGAGAGTGAGAGAAAGAGATTTGTTAAAAATAGTTCCACAGCAAACGAGGAGGAGCATTGTGATACGCGCTGAAACGCGTCACAACTTTTATACCCGTTACTCAGTCGAACGGGGATTTCGCTTCTACATATAATATACTCCTTAACTCTTTGTGTACTGGGTATAAAAAAAATGTATATACGCACTTGAGAATTACATACATATGTATGTACATATATGTATCTATTTATTTGTGGGAATATTCTGAAAGAGCAAATAGATATTTTCTTTAACAAGTATCTAGTCATTCCGATCCAGAACAGATTTGTATACATTTATACGGTTACACTATACTCCTTCTACTCGACAAGTGCAGGGTAGCTAGAGTACCGTTTAACTTAAAATCAAACGCGCGATTGTCATCACACACACACGCAAATGCACACAAGAAACTCTCTCACGCACTTTTGTCTGCACCTATCTCTGTCGCACTTGTTTGTTTTGCTATGTCTGGCGGCAACATGTTGCTTGCGGTTGTGGGAGTGGGACTATGTGTTTCTTTTCACTCTACGATCAGCGCCTTATCACAATATTTAAAACTTTAGACAGTTTAAAAACACTGCCACGACATGCGTGGAGATTTTTGTTAAATCGAAAATTAACCAAAATAAATTGGAACATGCGTGGAGAGATTTTGTCAACCCAAAACTACCCAACATAATAAAAAAGAACTGAATTCAATTAAACGCTTCGATGTTTACCACAATATTCCACTGCTTGTGCGAGTGTGTGGATGCGCACGTGTGAAGAAGTTGAACTTGAAACCGGTTCATACCCTAACAAAGTACAGAAAATGCGAAATCCAATGCGTATTTTAAGTATGTTCAATTCATACCACAAATGTCTTCATTATGAATAAAATCTTTTAAATTTTGCGGTATATTCCTTGGCTTTTTAGATGCACTCACACAGACGACACTTTCGTATACAGAAGCTTCCGATGCAGCCTGCAGTTGTAGTTGTAGATGGAGAGCACGTGTACACGTGTGTGATAAAGCTTTTTAGTGGTACTGCCTCACTTGATGTCCAATCAATGTTGTATTTATAGCGCTACGAAAACTTGATTTGTGTGGCATTTAATGCCGCTTGCCGCTTATATTTATATCAATTAACCAAAGGGTAGGAACTATATGGCGCAGCAAAGCAACCAAATTCGCCGCCTAAGTTGTTTTCTTCTTCTTGTTGAGCTCCACTCGGGTTGGAGAGAGAGAGAGAGAGAGACATTGCGAGAGAGTGCCTAACGCGTGGCCAGAAAATGATTAACGCGTTCTCAAAATACTTCAACCGCGCTTTGGACATTTCAAAGTCAAAGCTTGCATTATTTACTTATTTACTTGACAAAGTTGAATGCAATTGCATATTACACTCAACTCTATGAAGCTGTTGGAACTAAGGTCTTAAGTTTGACTAGTTCTAGTTATATTTTGTTTTTTATTTTAGTTCCCAAAGTCCCGAAGAAAAGGACGGACGGGACTTACTCTGAGGGGCATCCGTTTCTTATGCAGCTCCTGCTTCATGTTTGCCTGTAGACTTTATAGGATGTGCTGCAGTGTGTGAGCGTTGTACATGCCACAAACGAAATCTCATCAACGCGAAGGCTGTGGACAACGGAAGGCCATTAGGTAATATTATTAAAACGCATATTACCTTGCCCTGAGTAATACCAGCCACTGGTTAAATTAATTATATAGACGCTAAACACAATAACTTAAGTTAATGTAAGCTTTAAAAAAAAATACACAATAAAGGTTTTAAGCTAAGCTTTTGTTATCTAATGAGACTACAATATTTTTCAGGGCGCTGTAATTCGTTTCTTCAAATACAGATATTTCTACCTGTTGATGCTTATACTCAGCTGCAGGCTTTACAATGGATTTATATTTTTAATACTGAGCAAAATACACATTTAGCCGGCGATAGCATTGTCGATAGGCAATACAGCTGGTCTCTCAGTGCTGTAAAACGGGTTTGAACCAGAGCTGCTAAACCATCGATACATCGCCATTTCCAGCGAAATCTTTAAAATAATTATATGAAACATTTACAAAGTGGTAGACAACTAAATAAACTCAATGCTTTTGAGTTTCCATTATAGTGGTTGATACTTTATTATTATTCACCTTATTTCTCAAACGATATGGCAATGGCCGACAAAAGACCGTCGATCTATCGTACAGTTTTAAACTGTCGGTACTATCGGCCACTTTCCAGGCTTTTGCAGCACCAATTGGAACAGCTGTTTTCTGTTTACACAATTAAAAAAAAACAAAATGTTTCCAATATAAATCATATTTGTTCCGTTTAAGTAAGAAGATATACGGAACTGATGATATGTTAAAGGTGCAGTGTAGCCGAAAACCTCCGCCAGATGGCTGGAAACTGATAGAGTCCACACCGGTGGAGGTTGAGCAGCAAATGCGGGAAGGTAAGCCAGCTGCTTTTATATCTGCAAAGCGAAAGAGTGAGAGAGAGAAGGGAGAGAGAGCGTTGAAAAACGGTAAAAGTGTATGTTTATTTACAGGCGAAACGGAATCTCTTTGACCCAGATTCAAGAGACGCGCAACATGTACAAACTGTTTTACCGCCGTAAAACCATCAACTGGGAGCTCTGCGACTATTGCCTGCGGGAGAGGATCGCCGACAGCAATCTGGCAGAAATCCGGCTACGAGAACCGTTACTGCCTACTTTGCAAGCAGACACTCGTCAACTGCATTTATCGTGTGACCAAATCCCGGCTTGAGGAGGGACGCTTTGCGGTATTCGGACTAATGCCCATCGGTCCCTCCAGCCACCTGTAGATTTAGGATGTACATACCTACATGTGTAAGTATACCCGGTACTCGAAGAGTAAATAGGGTATTTTGTATTTGAACTCGAAAGCGGATGTACATCCATAGAGTATACATATTGTTGTAGATGAAAGATTTAGAAAAAATGTAAAATATAAAATTCGAAAATAATCATAAGGTTAAATTTGATTGAGTACCGGGAATACAATATGTGATGCGTACGAATGCGTCGCACAACGTTCCTCATCGCCTTTGTATACGAATGTTGTGGCTGATTTATGCGTAAGTTGTGCCCCGATGGCCAATAGCTATTAGCACACTGTTAGACAGAGACACCACTCAAACAGAAAAAGCGAGAGAGAGAGAGAGAGAGATTTGGGAAATGAAAGCGTACAAAAAATTAAGCGTACCATTTATACGATTTTGAAAATGATGAGAAACCAAAACTAAACGAGATTTGCCTGCCGGCCTGCCTGCGTCTTCACTGCTGTAAATTATCCAACGCAAATCCCAAATTGGGGTCACCTATCTGCTGGGCACACTCCCCCCAGTGGCCCCCAGCTACGCCCGCAGAAATTGCATGTACATAGATTTTAATTTAATGCCTGGAACAATTTATTACTGCGCTGACATAATTCAAACTCAATGGCGTTGGGGATGCGGCCGGTGGCAGTGGCAGTGGCGGTGGCGTCTCCACGATGAGCACGTTGCCTTTATGGCCGTATTTATGGCCCTGGCTCCCTCATTCCCCCATTCTACCATTTTATTTCATTCTTTTCGAGTTTGGGAATTGTCAGGCTTCAAGTGCTCGTTGGACATGGACATGGGACAACGTCTGGGTCGATGCTGTGCCCGGGTGTTTGGGTCTAGTCTATATTGGGAATGTCCACTGGGGATTTGTGCGAAAATGATTATAAATCGTTTTTTAATTATACTTGTCGTCATATTTTCTCATTTTCCGTTTTCCGCTTCCGAAATAGAATCCTATCCATCGCAGACACACATTGTGCGACAATTTTATTATTCAAATCCTAATATTGTTGTCCAGCACAGAGTCTGGGTACGTCTGCCACTGACAGCTTGCCCCAAATACCCAAGTGATGAAGAGATTTCAAACAAGCGGAATGGCTACAATATCTGCTAGAGTCTCGACGAAGAGGTACCCGCCAAATTTTTGTTTGAACTGATTCCTCCGTAATCGGATGATCGGTTTCAATCCGCTTCGGCAAAGCGCAGTTTACGCGTTAATCGTTGATTTCGGAGCACTCAATTGTAAATTAGCATCTTGAAGGATTTCCATGTTGTAGATTCGGCTTGCTGGATCATGGGTTTATCCCCGATCACCTCAAAACCGGGTTAACGAACCTCTTTTGCTGGGCTGTTAATTTAATTATACAACGGTCTGTGCCAACAAGCCGCAACATGTCCGCTGATTTCTAAAATAATAATGGCTACCTACCGTCCGAGGGGCCAGAGGTTGCCAATTGCAGGTAGACAGCCTTATCGATGGGCTCTTATCGCTGAACGGTGGGATTATCCCGTCGGAGTCGAAGTTTCTGCAAGTGTTGGCAGTTGACCTTTGGACCTTATTATGAACGGCTTGTCCGTTATGCACATTTCAGCAATTTACAGCTATCTACATATGTCTGCACACGATTCATACATAAGTACATAAATATGTGCATATGTACATACATACATATGTTTGTATACGCTGATATTACGGCTGGCTGTTGTTCCCGTTAATCTTCTTCTCTTCTGTTGCTCTGCTTCGCTGTTGCTGCTTACCTGCTGTTGGCTTGCTGTTAACGTGTGGATGCTTTTACTGTTGCTCTGCTGTTCTGGCGCTGCTGTTGTTTTGCTGTTAGTCACTGCTTATTTCAATGTGCTGCTGATATTCCGGCTGGCAGTTGTTCCCGTTAATCTTCTTCTCTTCTGTTGCTCTGCTTCGCTATCGCTGCCTTTCTGCTGTTGACTCGCTGTTAACGTGCTCTGTTGCTCTGCTGTTGCTCTGCTGTTCTGCAGCTGCAGTTGTTTTGCTGTTACATACATATGTATGTAAATGTCTACATCACCTATTTCTAGTGTTCGTTCGGCAAACAACTCTTTTTTTTGAGTTCAAAATTTTCAGTAACTTTTTATAATATTCAACACAAAACTGAAGTATCTGGTCAATGCGGACTCATCTCTGCGACCAACCAATTTCGCTGTAGCGATTAAATATTAAAAAAAAATAAATGTCTACATGTGCAAACATAAAATGGATACCTGCCAGAACGCATTAGCTGAAGTTCCTTAAAAATATTGGCAGCCCTCGGTTGAGGCGTCGCCGCAATCCCTAACGCTGATCCCTTTGTTTACATCGACGGTGGCGAACCCATCGCTGGATACCAGGTAGGCGGCACACCCCAAGAAAAACAAGATCATAAAAGTCTCAGTCGCCCAGGCGGGGTGGCGGCCATTCATGAACAGACCTGCAGCGCTGTGGCCGTGGCCACCCAGCTACCTGTTTTCTATAAAAGCGAGGCGTGACCGACTGAGGGGCAGCACACGCCTTGCACATCTCGACGAGAGCACACGACACACGAGAGACACACCCAAAGCCATGGAACAGAGCCAACTCTATTTGCATAAATTCTACGCCCAGGCCATCCCAAGGCCCCTCCTAGTCGCCAGCCCTGGCCTTCATCATCCGCAGACCGGCAGAGCTGCGGCCACGCAACAACAGCCCGAGCATATTGACGAGCTGGTGGCTCTGGAACTGCAGCACCTGAAGACTCACTACGCCGACGAGGAGCAACGATATGTGGACCAGATGCTGCTCGCGAATCCCATTGTGGTGGAGCGACGGGCACAGCCCAAGCCGGAGACAACATCCCCGACAGAGGCAACCAGACGAGTGGCAACACCCTCGCCCGCACCCGCACCCACGCCGACACCCACACCCACAATGCCCAGCAGTCGTCACGACACGCAGCGTCAGAGAGCCGAGTCCTGCCGCAAGTCGCGCTACAACAACAAAATCAAGAAGGCCAAACTGCGCTTCCGGCACAAGTTCGTCAGCAGCCAGCTGACGGAGAGCGTCGGCGTGCTGGACCACATGCGGGAGGTGATTGCCCAGGCGGAGGCGCAGCTGCTGGCGCGTGGCTTCAACCTGGGCGCCCTGGAACGCATGCGCAGCAATTTCGGTATAGATCGGTCCATGACAACGGCCATGGACCAGTGACTCCATGACTCCCTTCACCTCTACCTTAAGACACTTAAGAATTTTTTTTTTGGAACTTGTTAATTTTTCGATTGATAGCATAAATATTATTACTATTTAAACCAATTACAAATATTGTAAATAAACATGTTAACAGAAACGAAATTCAATGGTGTTTTTTTTTGGTTATTTCGGAACGGAAACCTTACTTGGAATGCATCATGAAGGATCCCTGGCGTTCTTTTTCCACATAAAGAGTTGAGCAAAGAGTTAAAGAAGGGACTCGAGAGGCATTCCACGCTTCTATTCATGAAGAAAATGCTAGACTTTGTCTGCCAATATCGATGGTCTGCTGCTCTTTGATGTTTCCCATTGATTTTGATGCGCCATTCGCGAGCAATTCTTTACACAATTAGAGAGAAGGATCGTCTTGCAACTAAAGCTGCAGCTTGAAAGTGCTGTACCATTTGGAGATGTTCAGTGTCTTGGATTGTGTATTTATTGTTAGTTATTACAACAAATTCGACAACATTTGGAGTCAATGATGGTTGCTTTCAGTTTGAGTTGAACGCTTAAGCGACTCCCCTCGAGCTGCATGTTTTGTATTTCAGCAGAAGGTAATCCCATTGGCATGTCACTCAGCCTGGTTAAGTTCAGTTCATTTGCTCCGACATGATTGCACTCTGATTTCACCATGCAGCACGATAGCTCCTCTGTGGCCCAAACCCACTGCTGTTCGATTTGTTAAGTTCAATTTTGTTGACTAGTGCTTCTTATTTTCTTTTCTGCTGTTTCTCCTTTTTTTCGCTCGCGAGCAATTTGCGTTGCCAAAAGAAGTAAATGCAATGGAAGCAATGGCTTTTGGGGTGGGCGAAGCGAATGCGAATGCGGATGCGAATGCGAGTGGGATTGTGGCTGCCTGTCTCTGTCATTTAGTGATGGCTGCGAACCAAGGATATTGCCGGCAGATAAAGAGCCACTGGCTTATCGAGAAGTGTACTGTGTGTCCTCCGCTGAAAGCATGAAATGCGCTTCCTTGTGTAACTATATTTGCATGTAGAAAGCATATTTTTCGAACAAGCATTTAAGGATTAACTAGAAAAGTGCTGGGTAATCTCATCGCTGCACTGGCGTGCTTTTCGGGCACTTAGTTTTTATGGATTTTCCGGACTAAGGGCAAGCGCCACCCCGCAGAACAACCCAAGAGAATGCACTTTACCACAGTGGCCAATCGACGATGCCTGCTGGTTTTCACGTGCCAGGTTACAAATGATTTCATTCCTTCCTGGATGCACCATGCCCATTCCCATTACCTCCGACGTGCGGCTCTCACTCACTCAAGTGCACACAACGGTGCCCGTCATAATAATAAATGAGTAAACCGCTTCCACGACTCTCTCGCTCTTTTGCCCTCTGTCTCCGGAAAAACTTCAATTTGATTTTATCGCCGGGCCATAAAAGCAGGCCCCGCCCATTTGGCTCAGCTCGCTTCAGTGCTGAATGCAGTTCGGTCCAAGATGGACGATGGGTGCGGCTACTGGACGGATTGCCGCACGCACGCAGAGCATTTACGAACCATCCATCCATTCATCCATCCATCCATATTCCTTCTTCCGTCGATCTCTGGGACTTTAAGAGTCATGCCGAAAAGGAAAACACTTGCCACAGCTCCGGTGGAAAATAAAAGCTCGAACGAAGAGAAGCAGAAAGACGAAATCAGCCTCTCTCCCTGCATGGATTATTTTTCGGACTTTTCTTCACTTTTTGTGGCTTGTTTTCTGCTTGTAAAATATGGAAAACGAGTTGTTCCCTCACTAATTTTGCGTTTAACTTCGAAATGTTCCACGCGCCCATCTCTGGCTTGGTAGCAAATGAGATAAGTGGAGACAAGCTTCACGATGAAGCAGCAGGAGATGTGGCAAAATGAGGTTGAGCATCCGAGACAGTAGCCATTGTCTGGGGAACGCACCTGCCAGGGCAGCGATAAAACTTGCCATTGTCCGTGCCAACTGTGGGCGGTGGAGTCCTCAACAGCGAGTACTTCCATTCACTGCACGTTTCTAATGCGATGAATTGCTTTTTAAATTTTTCCAATTTTCCAATTTATTTTTTTTTTCATTTTCAAAACTACTCACATGCACGGGCACGGCCACGGCCACGGGAATGGGCACGCACAGCTCGAGTAGATCGAGTGTTGGAGAGAGGAGTTGAAGTTTATTGATGGCAGTTTTTGTTGCTCTTGTCAGCGGGCAGCAGCGGCGGACAGCAGTGGAACGTGACCGCTTACAGAGTACCTGTAAATGCATACAGGCAGAGAAAACAGCTTTGGTGCATAAAAACAAAAAAGAGGTAGAAAACGCCAAGGCCAGAGAACTATATTATATGTATATGTAGCTGCCATGAAAAGAATCAGTCGAATAACAACCAAACGTTCAACACTTTAAATAACTCAATGAGCAACAGCAGCAGCAGCAGCAGCAGCCACACCAGCAACAGCAACAGCGAGCAACAGCAATGTTAGCGCCGAGGGGCTAACAGCCTGTTATTGCTCTCTGTTACAGCGCCTGTTACCTGTAACACTTTGAATAACTCAATGTTCAGCGCAGTAGTTCGAGCAGAACAGCAACAGCAATGTTAGCTCTTGTCGCTCATAGTTACAGCGCCTGTTGCCGATCTCCGCTGCAGAACCATTTGGTGCGCTAACATAATGCTAGTCAGAATCGCAGTACCCGTAACATACGGGTATGCATGGCCATTTCTCTGGCGAGCTCCACCAAGGCCAAGCAATTAAATGTAAACAAATTAAATCTGCAGCAGCTACATTCAGTACAACGAATATCTAATAGTATGATATAATAATAGACACCATAACTAGTAATTGCATGTTCTGTGATACAAGACAAACATTCGGCAGCCACAGTGCGAGTTGGATCGTGGCTTCCCTCTCCAGCAAATCTCCGCCTCCGCTTTTCGTTGGCCTTTTTGCCTGGATTTCCGCGTTAAGCCAAGTTGATTTAGCAATGAATGGTCGAAGCAAATGGACAACAAAAGGGCAGCAGAAGTTATGGGGTGGTTCCCCATGGGGTAGAGCCCTGCGATGTTTGCCCAGGAGCTGCGGCAAGGACTTGCTGACACAACGAGTCTCTAATTACGCGCAAGCAAACAAACAAAATTGCAGGTGTCAAAACAGGGAACAGGCAGAGGCAGTGGCAGTGGCAAATGACCCAACCGGGAGGACTTCTTGAGTCATTTGTCATATCAAAGGCAAGACGAATGGCAGTCCAAATCCTGCTCCTGCTGCTGCTGCTGCTGCTGCTGCTGCTCCTCTCCGCGGGAAACGCTTCCAGCGGCGTGGAGCTGAGCCAATTGGATGATTTGATGGCGGTGCCCACACGGGACCTGCCACAGGTGCAGCTGTGGCTGCGTCTGCGGCATCGGCACGGGGATGCCGCCAATGTGTATGTCCATTGGTTTCTGCATCGCTCCCAGCTGCCGCTTGTCGTGCGGGTCTACGAGTCGGAGCAGAATCAGTGGCTGGACGATCCGTTTGGCCGGGACAATCTGGTGCTGGTCATGACACTCGCGGAGCTCATCTCGAATCGTGGTGCAGCCGGGCCCAGCCAGCGGGCCGGCGTCTTTCTCTACATCCTCGCCGATCAGAGTGAGGCACTCACGATGCGCCAGCAGCTGCAGCTGGAGGAGAGCTGCCGTCAGCTGTGGATGCGCCAGAAGATCTACAACCGCTACATTCTCTCCCTGGAGGGCATCTGGATCTTTGATCCGTTCCAGCGTCGGGCAGAGGCCTTTGGTCGCTTGGTTGCCTACACGGGCCAGGAGCCGCTGTCCAAGCATCTCTTCCACGACATGGCCGGCTATCCGCTGCGCGTGCAAATGTTCAAGTCCGTGTTCACGCGGACGGAGCTGGACCCGGGCTCGGGCCAGCTGGTCAGCGTGACGGGCGTGGACTACCTGGTGGCCCAGACGCTCCGCGAGAAGCTCAACTTTACGCTGCTGCTGCAGCAGCCGGACAAGAACTACTTTGGGTAGGTGCTCCCCGTCGACGGATCCATCCCCACGAATGATTCTCCTCTCTTCTTTGAAGCGAACGCAGTGCAAATGGCAGCTACAACGGGGCCATCGGCTCGATCCTTCGGGATGGACTGGACATCTGTCTGACGGGCTTCTTCGTGAAGGACTATCTGGTGCAGCAGTACATGGACTTCACGGTGGCCGTCTACGACGACAGCCTGTGCATCTATGTGCCCAAGGCGCATCGCATACCCCAGTCCATTCTGCCCATCTTTGCCGTGGGCTATGACATCTGGCTGGGCTTCATCCTCGCCGCCTTTGGCTGTGCCCTCATCTGGCTGCTGCTGCGCGTGATCAATCTGCACCTGAGGATCGTCCGGCTGCGTCACCAGCGGCTCTACAAGCAGGCTCTGGGCATAGTGGTGGACACGTGGGTGGTGTGGGTGCGCGTGAATCTGTCCAGGCTGCCCACGAGCTATGCGGAGCGGGTGTTCATTGGATCGCTGTGCCTGGTGAGCGTGATCTTTGGGGCCATCTTTGAGTCGAGCCTGGCCACGGTGTACATCCATCCGCTGTACTACAAGGACATCAATACGATGCAGGAGCTGGACGACAGCGGCCTGAAAGTCATCTACAAGTACAGCTCCATGGCGGATGATCTGTTCTTCAGCGAAACGTCGCCGCTCTTTGCCAGCCTCAACAAGAAGCTGTCCTGGAACCACGACCTCTACGCGGATGTCATCGATGATGTGGCCCGCAATGGGGGCAAGGCCGGCGTCTCTCGCTACAACTCCCTCATGCTGGAGTCCTCCCTCTTCATTTTGCTGCGCCGCATTTGGGTGGTGCCGGAGTGCCCCAAGTACTATGCCATTTCGTATGTGATGCCGCGCGACTCGCCCTGGGAGGATGCCATCAATGCGCTCCTCCTGCGCCTCCTCAACGCCGGCCTCATCGTTAAGTGGATCGCGGACGAGAAGTCCCGTGTCGACATCAAGATGCGCGCCCGCACCCTGGAGGCCAATGCCGAGGCCGAGCTCGCGCGCGTCCTCACCATCGGTGACCTACAGCTGGCCTTCTATGTCGTCCTCGGTGGCAATCTGCTGGCGCTTCTCGGCTTCCTGCTGGAGCACCTCTGGCGCAGAATCTTCCCTGGCGTCGGCCAGTGAAGTTCGATGTTCCAATTACTTTATTCGCTTCGATTTCAACACTCCCAAAAGCGTTCCTGGAATTTTCCCCCTTGAATTCCTTGCAACAATTTCGAGTTCTTTGACACGACCAAAAGATAAACAACCAAAGCTGAGGGCACTGCACACATACATATGTATAAGTATGTATGTACATATATATTTATGTAGAATTTGGCAAATATGTAAACTCATTCAGTCCGAAATTGTTGACCGAATTCGTTGAACATTTTCAACTTCTGCCTGCAGCGTTTGCAAATTTCATTTGCCAAAGGCCGGCGGGCCACCACACACACTCCCACACCACCCGAAGTGGGCCGCACCGGGCCTATATAATTTAGCCAAGTTAACATTGATACGCACCAGCTGCTGTTCTGGCGGCCAGGGGGAAGCAAAATGCAGTTTTCAATTCAAGGTTCCCATTGCAATTGCCAAAGGTGCAAAGACAGTGGCGATTGGCCCTAAGCTACGAGCAACAATCATTTGTAAGTGGATCCGCAAAGAGATCTATGAAATGTGAGAGCTCTGTTAGTCCCCCCCTGTAGCTTCTCACATTTGTTCGAATTGCTTTCGATAAGTTAATTTTGTATGCTTTTGTGTTGGTCTTTACTGTGCCCGTGCCCAATGTGTTCACCTCACTCACGAATGCGTCAAGCGGTCACATCCAATATGTGTTTATTTGGCATTTCAGTTGCTGCACACGAAATGACAATTAAACAGCCGCAAACAGCGACGCATCCGCCAACCAACAACAGCGGGCTTTCCAATGGTCCTGCTGGAAAAAACAGTTCATTTAAGCATTCGAATTCCCCCACACAAAGAGGGAAAAATGTTCATGGGCAGCTCTGGGGCTGATGCCTTGGTTCGTCTTTAAAATTGGGGAAACTTTCAAACACTTGCAACATTTAATTACAGTTGGAAAGAATGCAAATGCTAAATCAGGGATGGTTTTCCTATGGAGACGATTAGAAATCATCCCTGTTTTTTGTTCCACACAAACTATCGCAGTCAGCATTGGTCAGGGATGGCAGAAAAAGAATTATATTATATATTCAGGATGGACGTTAATTTAAAGTAGGGGTCGGCACGGCCCTTAGCTGTTATCTGCCTTAAAGGAACTAATAGTAAAAAATGTGCAGTGTAAACAGCCATCAAACAATTGTCATAAGGAAACTTTGAAACGAGTTGGCAGCTCGTTTGGCGAGCAAGTTGGCCCGGTGCTCAGTGTCAAAATCTTAACTTTTATTGTCACACAACGAAAAAAACCGGACCAGCTGTAGTTGAACCATTTGAAAAGCTCTCAAATATTCGCAAGAGAACGGTGAGTAAGTGTGTAGATTTGGGATTGTGAGCGCATGATTGGCAGACGCCTTAAAACTACCGCTTTGGCTTTGCAGCTGCAAAGCAAAAAGAAAAAAGCGGCGAGCTCTCAAGGAAAATTAGAAATTAAATCAAGATGGATAAGCCTGCCCCTTCAACGACAACTAAGGAGAGAATGGAAATTAGGGACGAATCGCGTAAATTTCGAAACTCTGTCATCGAGAGAATTGGCCAATTTGTCAAAGATGATAGGGCGTACATAGAGTTTGAGGCCCGGGATTATAGTCAGTACATGGCCGTCTATGACATTGCTGCGAGTGCTGGCCTCGTATCGCTGCTATTTGGTGGCCAATCGGTGGTTTACAAGAAGCAGCATTATCCCAGCGCCGACGAGGTTGAGGCGCGAATGAACGGCGAAGGCTGGAACGAGAAGATAGCCCAGAAATATGCCGAAAAAAGAAAACTGCTAGTGGCCCAAAAGCAGTGCGATAAAACGTCTAACGCTGCCGAGCCGGAACCGGGAGCCAAGAAGCCAAACAATGCTAAGGGCATGGCAAGGCCCCAGACTGCTGGTATCAAACGCATGGCGGAGGCTATCGAGGGCCCACCAGACGCCAAGAAAAAATAGGAGAAAAGCCAGAGCTACATTTTTGGACTCTAACATAGGATCAACCAAAATGAATCATTTAAAAAAAGAGCGCACAACAATAAACACACAAGCAATCGTTATTTACTCTGTTTTTACTTAGTTGAAATATTTTTGTGGGAGGCTCGTCTTGCCCGCTTTGATACTGAGCATGAGGAGTAGCTCCTGCTGTACACTCCCATACATGTGTACATATGTATGTATGTATGCATGTGAGCGTCTCGCTAAGTGTGTGTGAATTTCGGTTGGTCAGTCCAAGCAGAATGTTCGCTCAGTTGCATGCGCTTACGTGACGGGAATGCTAATGAAGTGGACGGTGAGTTTTTCTGATTTAAATATCGCCCAAACTTCTACTTCTTGCTGTCGCTGTGGTGGAAAAAATGTCAGTTTAATGATCTCCTGAATGGGCAATGAAAAATCACGTAGTAACTTTTCGCTGTTGGTCAGTAATTTGGTCAGCAACCGATCTGACACATTTATGGCATTGATTGACTTTCGATTTCGTGTCCATGAATCCTAATGAATTCTGCCCATAGGCAGCTAAAGCCATGGCCAAAAAATACATACATACATAAGTAAAGGGATGAATGAAACGCCTAGTGGATGACTTTATTAGGAAATTGTGACACTGAAAGACACAAATCGTACACAGTGGGTATTCCTCGAGCATCGGACAATCAATTGGTTGAATAAAAAGGCCCACGGAGTAGAGCTGGAGTGGTATGTACAGCTGCTGCCTGGCGGCACATCGCGGAATCGGTGGAATTCCGAGACTGGAGCGGCTAAAAATAAACCAAATCAAATGGGAAAAAAGTGGGAATCGAGAAACAAGAAGAACAAAATGACCAAATATAAACGAAACCGGCGCTGCGAGCGCGCTCTCCTTGAGAAACAACCAAAGAAAATTTTGGTTTATTTCCAAATCATAACTTTTGTTTATCTTTAGCTGGTTCTGGTGCTGGTGCTGGTTCTGGTTCTGGTCTGCCGTTGCCCGATTCTAAGCCAGCTGCGGCTGCTTCTTCTAGGTCTTTCTGCTCCTCTTTGTTCGGTTAGGAACTAGAGATGGCAAACTGGCATGAATCGTGCGTGACTGCACGTGCAAATACAAATAATAACAAATAGTTAACACGAACTTGTAATGTTCTGAATTTAGATATTTCTGTTTTCGGTGCCTTTTTATTTTGTCTGCACTGCCTATTCTTTTTCCGATTTTAGGCTTATTCTTGGATGCTTTTAATGTTTCTTGAGTTAGTTAATCCGAAGATCCGTCCCGTGGCCATCTCTAGAGTGGGTTCTCGACTGTGCGCTGCTGCCTCGGGTCGCTGCTTCTGCTGCTTCTGCACACAGCCTCTCTGTCCGCGACCGCATTCGGTGTCGTCGTCGTCGTCGCTGCAGCAGCAGCCAACAGCCAACAGCCAGCCACAAGGCAAAAGAGAGCGAAACTCATTCCGATCTGTTCCGTTTTTTCCATACGCCGGCTAAGTGTATTTATTTTTAATAACAATTTTATTACATTTGGCTCCATAATTCCCGTAGTCGCGCGTGTCTGTTTCTGTTCATTTTTGGCACTGCCGTCTACAAATCTGATTAGGAAAACCATTCACATTCAGTTGGTCAGCATTCGGTTGGCAGAGAGCGCCGCGTGCCGAAGTGAATTTTTAGTCTCCAAAGTCTCCACTGCTCTGCTCCTTGGCAACTACTCCCTCCTCAGCAAAAAATAAACTCGTCAATTCTATTGCTTTTTTTGTGTGTGCAAATAATACAAATTGATTGGTGAAATTAAATCAAATGCATAAAAAACAATTAATTTTCACGAATATAATCATATTTTTTACCCGTGTTTTGTGTTATTGTTTTTTACGGTGAGTACACATACATTTTCCCACTCTTTCCACTGCACCATGGTCACAGCGACCACTTTTGTTGGCCAAAATTAATAACTCGCGAGCGAAATACAGATTTGTGGGTTATGTTTTTTGATATAAAGATTAGATTCGTGAGACATTTACAACTGTAACTAAATTGGCACTTTATCATTGCACGTGCTGTTAAATAATACCCGCTGGGTTGCACAGCTGATTTTGTGAAGCTGATTTTGTGTTCTTCTACATAAGAAATTTTCTGGTACGCAACTCTGACCAACTTTGGCCATAAGCCACATTTTTCTTTAAATTTTGAAAAGTTCAGTTTTGACCAACAAAAATGGGCACAGGGACCATAGTGCATTGTCTCCAGCTGTTTTTGTTGTCTGGTTTTATTCTTGTATGTTTTTGTTTTTGTCTATTTTTAAGTCGGTTTTTTCTTCGAGACTTTGTGCATGTGTGCGTGTTTTTATACAAAACGAAAATGTTGTATTATTCTTGATAGTGAAAAATTATGGTAATTTATTTTGGCTAGCTGCAAATATCTAGCGCGACTAGTAAATACCCTGGAGCGTTCGATTTTCCTCGAATGCAATTCTTTACTTGCTTTGAACTCCTTAATCCTTCACATTGTTTTTTATGTGTATTTCTTAAGAACACTTACTTACATATGTACATCTATGGTCTAAGTACAGTGCAGGCACTCAAGAAGGTTGATGAAATGTTGCATGTCCGTACATGTATGAGGAAGATGTATGAGAAATATGTACACACATCTAAGGAGCTCAATTTCCCCTTGAATATTTTGCTGTTCAGTGGTAAATAGTCACTTCCTTGAACACTTTCACTAGCATACTTTTCAGCCCAACCAAACCAGAGCTGTCGTCTGTTTGGATACCAAGCAACACCATGCATTGCAGGGCACAGACCTTAACAGTGACGTCACTCGTAGAAACATTTTCCAATTAGTTTATATTGAGCCGATCATGTTCGCGTGTGTGTGTGTGATTGTTTTAACTTTTTTCTGTGGCGTCGAAAACAAGCCGCAAATTGTTTCAGTCCCCATGGCCGCGCATGGTCATTTTTTTTTAAATATCGAAAAAGCCACTAATGTATTAAAGCGAATTTATTGAATTTAATTTTCATTGCTGGGTGCCGGTGCCACGCTGCTGGGGGATAACGAAAGGCGATTTCAGAGAACAGATTTTGACACCTAGCGTGAGTGGAGGCGGATGTTGGACACGCCCACAGGCATTCATTTTAATTGGCAATCATAATTATAAATGTGGAAATTATTTATGGGGAAATATACGTTTGGGATACGAGGGTAATGGGTATGGGGTTCTGATTAATGGACAGGCTCTGCCAGGGTAGCATTGATCGAAAAAAAGCGTATTGTACTCAATATTTTGTATGATTTACAAAATGGAAGTGCTTCCAGCCCCTCCCTGTTTATACGGCTGTAAAAACTTGTACAAGAAAGTAGAGGAAAGTGTAGAGATCCACTTGTACCACTCACCTTACCTTCCCATTGGTCCACCTGCACTGCACTGCACTGGTGGCGTTTCGGGGTAAACGTTGTGCATGTGCTCTGGCTGCTCTCTTTCTCTACGTGTCCTCTCTTTGCTTGCTTGCCGTATGCCATTTACCTTACGAGCTGTCATTTTCATGCCAGCTGCAACTGTGAATTTACTGTGAATATTTCGATTTAGGAAAAAATCGGAAATGGAACAGAGGAGAGCAGGAGGAAGCTTGAAGCAGAACAAATGTCAGTTCCGATAATGCAGAGGCCTTGCTCCTTTCTCTGACTGCATGCCAAGTTCTATGCAATTCCCAAATTAAAATAAAAAATGGGGGGAGTATTTCTTTTGGTGACATTTTCCTATGATATATGCACTTCAATTTAAAATTATAACAACGAAATAAATACATAATTAAAAAAGTAAATATTGGGATAGGTATAAGTACTAACCGCTCTTTCGGTTACCCTATTTATCTCCTATGCCCACTCTCTTCTTTCTCTCTCTGACGATCGCAAGTTTCGCGGATGCAATGCTCTCTGGAAATGCTTTACTCTATTCCTGATGTTGCTCATTTATGTACATACTCTCTCTACAAAGCTCACGAAGCTGCCGACCGATCCGAACCGATAACGTACTGATCGTGCAGTGCTTCCACCAAACGGCAGTGCTTCTCTCTCTCTCTCTCTCTCTCTCTATTTTAACCGAAAATTCCATGAGCCGATCGCGCACATTGTTGTACAGTCTTAGAGTCACTGGTGGTACGCCCCCACGATGAAGCACGAAATGGAAAGTAAAAGAAAACATTAACCGGACAGCCATCAACGCAAACAGACGTGAACCAATAACGGGAAATGCGAAAGGCCATCCAGCGGCAAATCCAAAGTATTTTGCTCCAAATACACACACACAAACACACAGACACTCTCGTAATTGTGCTCGTAATCGTATATTATTAAATTACTTGCTGCTGCATTTAAATGTGAATTTTACTGAATTAATTGCTGCCACATCGAATGGAAACGGAATGGCAGAGCCCCAGTGAGAAGTTGAAACAAAAGTTGGATTCCATTTTAGAACTTTTGAATAAAAAAAAGGAACAAGTGCAACATTGTGCGGTCAATACGCCATATAAATATTTACTCTACTCACCACATATGCGGATAAAGTATAAATACATATTGTACACACTCGTATGTGATTTTTCCTTATGTCACCGCTTGATGGATAGTTCTCCGTGCGATCCCAGTGTGTAATTTTCTTTAGATATATTTTTTTTGTGATTTTTTCTTGCTGGTGTTTTGGATTTTGTTTTTGGGTTTTGGGCTAAAGTTAATTTTAGCCAGTTGCCGATGCAGTCCGACTGCAGGCCGAAAAACGCGGACAAATGTTCTCCCTGTGAATAAATCTTGGGATTGCATGGTGAAAGCTTCAGAGGTACAACAAAAAAACCCCCCACCACATCGTGCAAACATGCCGGAAATCTTAAATGCTGTGGACATGGAGGCATCGTCGGAGATTGTGGACATCTGTAAGTTGATTCGTTTTTTCATTAGTTTTGCCCTCTCATTGTGATCTGAATAATTGTTGTGGAGGCATGTCATGTATTAATCCCTGGCATCAGAAACTTAAAGCGTTGAATAAACGTGGAACTATACCCTCAGGATCCGTGATACTTTGTTATCGACCCTGGCACTCGACAGGCATTCATCCCCTGCTGCTATTGATTGGGTTTACCTTTCAGCTCGCTTTTGTCCGAATCGATTTGAGTATAATCTTTATTGTCTATATTTATCTATCCACTGTACCCAAATACACGCATGGATAGATAAACAGCAATCTAAATGAAAAACTTTCGTATTCAGCGGTTTTAATTTGATTTTGAGCAATTGTTCGTGCTATCGCTTGATTTTGTTTGGATATTTTGTGCCCTGAGAGATGGCCACAGAAGAATTCCCAGCAACAAATTCTTGCTGTTTGTTTGTCCAGCAGTTTCGACAGACCGGAATGGGATAAAAAATGTATTTTTATTTGATTTCGAATGCACTTCCCCATATACACTCGATTATGTAGAAAGCATTCACACTTTATGCCCCAACGCTGAGTGCTGCTGGGTGTTTGTTGGTGGTGTTGCTCCCGTTGCCACCTGCGGACATCAAAGCGATTTCCAAACACAAAAGCCAGCACCCACCTCCTGTTCGCAATAGTTTCCCACCACCACCATCGCTTCTTCGTCAGGTGTTCGGGGCCACCCATCGTGCTGGTAATTGGAATTGCTTTGGATCGCATTTTGAAATACATTTCTGCACGCCAAAGAACTCGCGGCACATGGCCCTACAATTGCCTGGCAATTCATTTCACATAGCAAGTGCGATTATCATATCTAAATAAACACATAAAATCCATTAAATAATTTAAATCTGCTTAGCTAAACACTTGGTCTCCAGCGGCACTTGTACAAAATGCAATGCGTTTCGATCCCAAGAAGACACAGAACCCCTTCTGATATTGTTGAACATGGGTACATCAATTTAGAGTAGAGTTTATGTTTCCGTTCAAATAATTACGCGCAGTTGAAGGTGAGTTTATTAAAATCGGTGGCAAGGTCAAAGTTTCACCTTGGAAGTAGATAGCTGTTCCACCGATTACTATTATAGAACCCCTTTCCAGTCCTCTACTCCCCATCAAAACGGAACAAGTTTCTTTTATTCTTGTGCAGAAGCGGAAATTATCAGAGCAAAAAAAAACGAAGGACCTCGAAAATCGAATGTGTTTTTCGGAAAAGAACTCAAAAGTTGCTGCTCACATGTGTGTGTGCTTATTATTGTTTATTGTCTGGTTGCCGACGAGTGCGGGAGGGCGATGAATGGGAAATCTGTTCATTTAGCTGTCAGTCCCCCCTGGCGCTGCCTGGAATGGATCTCAATCTCTGCCCACTGCTGCTTGATCGATATCCAACGCTGCAGAGGTCCGAAATGGGGGGGCAATCACAGATGCAAAATAATATTACACTCTTCTGCACGAAAGTTCGTTTTTCCTTTATCTAAAAAGCAGACAAGGAAAAATACGTTTTAAAACAAATTACCAGAATTAAAATACGTTTTTTTTTCGAAGCAATTAAGCATAAATTCAACTGTTCATAGTTCCGGATGCAATAACCATCTAATACCGAAGGTTTACCCAAGAAAAATCTGTGAAATTCCACAACTTTGAACATTCGCAATTTACTGGCAGCAGATGGCGCCGCACAGGATGGTGTTTCCCCTGCCACGAGGTTCATTAAGTTCACAGATCTCTCAACGTAATGACATTTCGGATTGATAACACACAAGGGCATAAATCTAACGCACAATATAATTATATCAGTGTACATTTAGCGTTTGAGTGGGAGCGTAGGGATGACCTTGATTCGGGGAAATTTATGGCTGATTGGTGTAATTTATCCATCACACTGCAATTGCCAGTAGCCACTGCCACTGCCACTGCCCTTGTCCCCTGCTCCAGTCGCAGAGCCCCCAAAGCGTTGAAGACGAACAACTGAAATGCTGAAAACCAAAACCAGAGATCTAAACAATGTCTGGAACATGTTTCTATTGCATACATCAATTTTGTTTAGATTGCGTCCCGTTTCTCGTCAGAAGTATGTACATATGTACGTATATATGCGCATATATTCCGCCTCGATCTAAGGAGAACCATTTACATGGACGGTACGTGGCACAGGAGCGGGAGTGGAGGAGCGTATTTATGCATATCATTAATATAAATATTTTGCCTCTGGCTTTTCGCATGTGTTTTTATGAGTTTCTGTAAATTTCTTTTTGCTTATGTTTGGATATAAAATTACTTGTTTTCCGAGCTGAATTATAACAATAATAATTGTTTGCCCCAGCAGGTAAACCCCCATCCCATGCGCACAAGCCGCAAGCAGACTTTCCGCTAATATTTGGTTGATTTTTTGCGCTTTTTTGCTATTGTCTTTGTTAACAAAGTGTGGCAATGCCATTTTGCATTTGCTTGAGAGCATTTTAGGATGATTTTACACTCGTTTTTGAGCTAATTTTGATGCAGTTTCCAATCAACTTTAAAACACTTCTGCAATCCATTTGCACAGTTGACTTTGGTGGGTTTATGGCATTGACAATGTCAAAATGTTTGGCTGTTTATCGTTTTCTGTCCCATTTTAATGGAGCGCAAATTTACAGCCCATGTGCCACTGAGCAGCAATCGCAATAATAATGATTGCAAGTGCTCTCTGCCATTTTCTTAAATCAAATACAAAATACGAGTATTGATGCACAATAAACGACTCGCGGACTGCGCTAAAAGCTGTTCAATGCTGCCACAAATTCCCCATAGACAAATGTTAATGCTCTTGCAGTTCGACGACCACACAAAAACAAATTGTTGCAATAATTCTAAACGATAATGGAGTGCTTTGTTGGCTTTGTTCCAGGCTAATTTTCAATTATAAATGTGCTGAAACTGATCAAATTTCACAGAACTTGACACACCGATAATAAGTGTTAATTCATTAGCGGCTGATTTCTCTTAAAGTGTTGCACTCCGCCGTATTGTTTATTTGTTCAAAAGGATTTAGATTCGACATGGGCCCAGCCCTATGACAATTTTTGGGGTACAAATGAACTTTTAACTCTGAATTGAAAGGTGTACAAAAGGCTTTTTAGCACTTTCCTAACGATAATCAAATACAAAAATAAAAAGCCACTTTTGACACCCTTCGTGCCACGCCCAGCCTGTTGCACTGCTTTTGTGGAGTGCGACATTTGTTGCCACTTTGGAGCCACAAAAAACTATGCAACAACTAAACACGACCAGCCTCAAGTGCAGTATCGCCAGAGAAAGCAAAAACTTGCTCCACTGTGGCGCACGGAGGGAGGCTGCAGCAGCTGATGCTGCAGTTGGCTGAAAGCCAGAAATTAGCCAGCCATGTCGTGGGACAGGGACGGGGACGGGGACGCGGTCGGGAACGGGAACGGGAACGGACTGATGTCATTCAGGGGCTTAGTTTAGAGGGTCTGCACACACTCAACGGATCTCCCCTCGACCTACGCTCCTGAGAGCAGCTTAGGGCCAACAAACAAAGGTCGAGGAGAATGTGCGGATACTCGTAGATAGAATGTGCACTCCTCTCCCCTACAATAACTCTTTTCTCATCAAATCTCCCTCTCCTCTGCTGTGCATGTGCATATGGCAACAAGGTCCGTTGCATCTTGCAACAAGCTAAGCAGCTGGCTGAGTAGATAAATCAAATGAATTGCATTTGTGGCCAAGTGGCCAAGTGGCAAAGAGGCAAGCGGAAGGCGACAGTCGAAAAGCTGTTGCTCTTGGATGCTCTCAATCAACACTTGATTAGCTAAGAAGCAACTATTTTCTACAGTTTATCCACAAACATTTTTTCTAGCATTTTTTCCTTCTATTTGTTTGGTTTATGCTCCCTTCAAACTGACCAGAGTTGGCAGAACCAACTGAAACTTTCTCAGCAATGAGCCGATGGAAAATACTAATCGAATATAATATTTACGGGCGGTTAGAAATGTGTTCTATTGGTAAGGCCGATTTCTTTTCAGTCCGCCCTCGTATAACTCTGGAATAACGCAGCTGCGAAGACTTTTCCTACTATACCCTATCCGATTTTTACAGCACAGATTCTACATAACAGCTCTCGATTTTCGTTACCGAATTTCATTCATTTCATTCTTGCATTTACGAGTATGTGGCATCCACTCAATCATCGCAATTTGCTGCGTTGAGATTTTTTGGTCTATTCAAATTGGTCTATTCCCTTTGACAACAGCTCGCTTGCAATTTACCCAACACTGGCTGAGCCGGAGCTGCGCAAATTGAATTTCGCACAGCATTTTCCAGCACTCAAAGTGCAATCCATGCAATTTTAGCAATACAACGAGATTTATTTCATTTACGCTTTGGTGCCAGGATAAATGGGTGAAAAAGGTAGCTGCAAAGAGACGCTGACAGAGAGAGAGAGAAAGAGAGAGAGAGAGGGGGAAAGAGGAAGATAACTCGAAAGAGAAAAGCAGCATAGATAGAGTGGGAGTTGATTTTCACCTAACTTTTCACCCCATTCGCTTGGATTTGGCACATTTGGCACAGTGCCTTCGATATTTTCCGTCTCGCAATGATTTACGAGATGATGTGTGGACAGAGCGATGGTGTGGGGGGAGAGAAAGCTGCAGCGAGATGGAGAAAAGTCAAGCGAAAACTTGTCAAGCACACAAGGGAATGAATTTATCTGTGGGGGATGAGGGTGGACGGATAGTTTTCCATTTGCTATTTGATGATGGCTTTGATGGTCGAATGTTTGTTCTCGGATTTAATTATATTTCCCTTTTGTATTTCATTCAACAGCGGCCGTCAACGTCATTACCATTATCAACACCAACACCAACACCAATACCAACAACAACAACAACGACAGTAGCAACAGCACCAACAACACCAACAACAACGTCAACAACAACAACTTCAACAACACGAACAACAACATTGAAGTGGAAGCAGAACTTCTTGGCCCGGGCGAACTTCAGCTTCAACAACTTCAACAACAGCAGCTACAATCGCTTCAACAACAGCAACAACAACACCAATTGTCACCTCATTTTGTCACCATTCCCCTGCTGGAGCGTCGCCGCCGCAGCCGCAGTCACAGCCGCTGCCGCATCACACCCCTGGCACCCATTATTTGCATACAGAACGGATCCCATCCCGAGGAGCTCCTCCAGCTGTCGCGGTCGCGCTCCTGCTTTCTGCGCGTTCGCAAGAGCTTCGCCAAACGTAAGTTGAGTCCGGAGTGCCCATTCCCCCGCTCTTCCCCACTCGTTCGTCATAACTCAAAGGCCACCATCGTGGACATCTCCATGAGAAATTCTCCTCTCTGACCATGTTAACCACAAGCACAATGGATGTGAAAAAGGGAATTGAGCTATGGAAGTCTTATTGATTGAGGTTTGGCTTGCATGGACCATTGCAGTAAAGCAGTTGCGGTGCTACCAGAAATAGTCTAGTCTGTCCGAAGATATATTTAGACATTTCATTTGGCTTGCCTTTTTATTTAAAGAATAATTTTGATCGTCAGATCATTCTTTTGTAAGTCATTCCTTCTGGAATTCTATCGAAAAGAGATTCCATATGTGGATCACATAATTCTTGTGACACCTTCCACAAAACTAGTTTTTGAATGGTTTTAACATCAGTATTTGCCTGCGCTCATATTTAAAACTATTCAAGATCGATGGATGTAGTCTAGAACACTTATTTCAGGCCGACCATTGGGTTAATATGGCCAGAGAGGAACCACCACAGCACGCTTTTAATTTCCTTATTTTTTTGGTACTCGTATATGTTTATCTGGACCGAACTGCACTTACATTTAACCCTTTTACCATCTATTTTCGCTTGCGCCAATCTCTGTTCCGACTCGTCCCAGCGCTATGTAGTGCTGGAGATGAGGATGAGGACGGAGATGGGTATGGGGCCAGCACTTTGACTCTGTGTCAGCGCTTTTAATTGAATTGCTGTGATTTCTCGTCATTTTGTTGCTGTTTTTGCTGCTATTTTTTGGCCATGTCCTTCCATTCGATATTGTTGTTAACCCTTTGGCTGTATCTCTTTTAAATCGTTTTCTTGTTTCTTCTTTCTTCTCTCTCTCTCTCTCTCTCTCTCTGTGTGTGTGTCGCACTTTTTCCACAGTTTTTGGCAAAATCATGGGCAGCAATAATCCCAGTGAAGCGGATCGATACGACTATTATGACTGTGAGTATAACGCAAACTCATTTCCATATCATATTTTCCTTACCTGTGTTCTACTTTTTTTGCGCTCTCTTCGATTATCTTTCAATATACATATTTTAATGGGGATTTTGCTTTTCTTCTTTCCCATTTTTATTATATATTTTCTTTGTTTCTGTGGCGAAAAATACAATCAAGTGGGAATGGGGATGAGCATGGGGATTGTGATTGGATGTGCGGAGAAGGTGGGCAGATTGAATGGAAATCTGTCAGTCATTAAGCATCAAGTACGAAATTGATGGGGATATAAGTGGATACACTTGTACGATGTGCATCTTTTACTCTACATATATGCACATGCGAATATGTACATATTCATGTATGTATTTACAGTGAAAACTTTTGTGGCGGACAGATTTCTGAGTGCACGTTCTCATGGCTGCAACAAAAAAGTTACTCCCGCTCGGTGAGCGATTTGTAAATTAATTTGCAGCAAACTAAGGTAAAGAATGTGTGAAAGAAAGTGTGAAGTGCGTGTCATCCCTGTTGCAGATGGGAATTAAATGTGCTCCTCCCAAGAGAACTCTCACGTCACATTTTTACAGGTCAGAGTTTCGACTGTCGAATTCGTGAGTCCTAAAGGGTTTCTCCTTCAGGGTCATCCAAATTGAAGTCTGGCAAATAAATACGAATCGGTACATAAGAAAGAAATATTGCTTAAGCTCAACTCCATTCAGTGGGAGATCATGCAAGTGGCAGAGAACAGAGCCACGTCTTTGCAGTACCTATGCACGGCCCAATGAGTGCTTTTAATCGGCAAAAAGATACAAAATAATCTGAACAGAGATCATCCAACAAAGCCTCAAGCGGGAGTGCATTGTAGGAGTTTCTGAACCGCTCGGTTTGGGCTCGTCTTTGTGGAGCACTTGGCATCTGCCATGCGAATAACTTTCCGAAGAGGCAGGCATGTCGATATAATATTTAATGTCTGAATGTCTACAGTGCGAGCACAAATAATAATACATCAAATAAATCTGTGAATTTCGACTACTCTCTCATAATTTCTCATTTGTTTTTGGTCTGTTTGAGCTTTTTGTTCGCCCATTTCGTCTCATTTTTGCTTTTGTGTGTCTGGCTTCCTTCTTTCTCCTTCTCCTTCTCCTTCTCCTTCTGTGCATTGTCTGTCCCTGCCCTACCACTTCTGTCTTCATCTGTCGCTGAGTGTGCCTGTCGCTGTGGCACTTCAACTTGCGGCAAGCGAAAGCTATAACAGAAAATCAATAAGACACCAGAGACAGTGGACTGTGACTGTGCGGAGCAGAGGGGAGTAGGAGCCTAAGCAGGAGCAGGAGCAGGAGCCTAAGCAGGAGCTCGGGCAGAATGGTTACACGGGGTAGTTCCCAGGGCATAAGCACTATTTATGTTGGTATCTAAATATCTACACTCATCTGTCAAATATCACGTTTCCTGTTTACACTTCTTGCTGCCTCAATATGCCCAGGGATTCCAGTATCTTCCTCTCTCTCTCTCTTCTACTCCTTCTCCTTCTCTTTCCCTTTTGCTCACACTTTTACTCAGATATTTCTCCGTCTTTATCCTCAGAGCCGCCTCCTTTTGGCAGGGTTCGGTGCTCCGCTGTGTTTGTATTTGGCATGTCGAGTGTTGAGTGGCATTTTCGTCTTTCCCCACTCCTCCCACTCTCACTTTTCTCCCTTGTGCTGCGTTGTATTGCTGCTGCTATTTGTTGATTCTACAAAATGCAAACGCCCAACAATAAACCCAACTGCCAAAAAGTTGGGCATGCCACAACGCGTACAACAAACAAAATGCCAAACATTTTCAACAGACATACAATTTATGCACCAAAGCTAAAAGGCAAGTTGTCTCTGTCCTCTCCTCTTTATCAGTCTCTTTCTCCTTCTCTATCACATTCTATTTCTGCTTTCTTCGATCTACTAAGTGTGAAATCAATAACTTGCATTTCATACAACAACAAAATTTGAGTCTTAAACTTGAATAACTCTATAAAGTTCCTCAAAATGTTGAAGTTCTTTAATAAACAGAAACTTTTTGAAGCACTTACACATATAATTAATAGCAGAAAAGGAATAATACAAATTCAACTGAAAAAAACTGAACGAATAAACGCGCAAATAAAATGAAATTCCTGAAATGACCCATAAAAATTAAATGTACTGCGAAATGTAACTGGTATTGAGTGCTTATGGCAATTAGATGACACAAAAAGCAGGCCCAAAAATATGTTCAATTAAAATAACTTAATTTTAGACCAGAACGAAAAATGCGCCAAAGCTTCCCTCACGAAATGTAAAATACAAACAAGTGCAGAGTGAATATAAAACAGATTTGAATGAAAGGCCAAAGCAAATGAATTAATAAAATTACCCTGCTCTGGCAGTATCTTGGTACTTACTCGATTTACGTATGCGTGCCTCCTAGCTTGTGCCTTTATGTGCCCTAAATGGGACACAATTCCCAATTGGTATCCGATTTATAATATGCCATTGATTCCTTCTCCCCCACTCCATAGGCAGGAGCACACGTGGCCGTCGCCCCCCGAGCATCATGTGTCAGAGCTCTCATCGGTGGGAGAACATTTACATGCGAGGTTTCCATATGTCATTTAGATGTTTTGACAATCGAAGAAGGCAGCTCAAGTGTGCGTACGAAAACAATCGATTTGGGACAACTGGGACAACTGGGAGCCCTGCGTGCATGTGAATGTGGGGACTCTCTTATTGTATCTGCCTTTTTGCCTGATGCTCGCACATTTTGCTGACCATCGTCAAGGGTCAGAAAAGTGTTTGCCTACTTCTAGGCGCTGCCAGCGAGAGATATAGAGATAGGGAGAGTGAGTGTGTGGGAGAGAGAGAGAGCGAGCTCTCCAGACGTGAACGATGCAAAATCTCTGGAAAATTTTCCAGAATACGAGCCGTAAAATTCATTCACTTAATTTATTGGCAACAGCTGCTGGTGCTGTATATAGAAAACTTTAACTTTATTTTGAACGAAGGGGGAGCTTTCCGTCCTACTATTTATTTGTGTATATTTGAACGCTATTTGGCACTCTGAAAATGGGATAATGAGTGCTTTTCACCATACCCCAAGCCAGGTCGAGGCAGCCTATCGTCTCCGCGCCTGTCCGAGTTGCTAAGCAACAGGTAGGCCCGCAATTTGGCGAAAAGAGAAGCAAAGAACGGTAATGTTCTCCCAGTCATGGCTGAAATCAGCCCAGATGCCAGCGCGCTGCCTCGCGAGCCGAACTGTGGGCTCGTGCCTCGTGGCGCCCATGATTTCGCTTTCGTTCGCTGCGTCAGGGAAATTTTTGGTCCGCTCGAGCAAAATTCCCCGCTAACAGCAGCCAGGAAAATCTCTCGCATGCGACAAGGCCGAAAGAGGAGATGGTCAAAGAGGAGCCGAGCCGGAAGGGGCACAGATGCGAAACCAAAAACCGAGACCGAAACACTTCCCGCACTCCGTCGCCGCCTCGTTTGCCGCCTCGTCGCGTCTCGGCACTGGCATCGGCACTGGCATCGGCATCGGCTGCGGCAGTGTGGCACACTGGCACACTCGCTGCTCGACTCCGATTCTGATTTTAGTTCTCGTTCAGCTTCGCCGACGGCACGACGTGTTCCACAGAAAACCAAGAAAATCTGACGAAAATAACTAGGGAAATTGTCGTGTTGTTCTCCTGCGCGGGCCACGCAAAAGCGCAAATTGAAAACTTCCAAACATCCAACAAAATTAAATATGCTAAATCTTTGAAAGATAAAAACTATTTCTTGTGTGAGTTCTAGATTCCCTGAAATTTAGGATATTTCGCTTTTTTTTCCGGTGACTTCAATTATATGTTTATTAATGCAATCAAAATTTTGCGTTTCGCCACGAAATTCAATTGGAAAAGTTTGAATATTTCGAAGAGTGTTTCCCTTTTTATTGTAGTTTTTTTCAAGTGCAATGAACAGAATATAATTGGAATAATGAAACAAAAGTTGCCCAAGAAACTAAACATAAACTGAAACATAAATTATTGCAGGAAAATGAGGCTGTAAAAGTGCCATCCAAATTAAAAACATGCAAAAGTATTTGAAGCAAAGGCAAGCAGCAGGCCGAACCCTTTCAAATTATTGTGATATGGCAAATTAAATAGTGTAAGCCCATTCAGCTGACTAAGCGGCTTAACACCTGTCCGCAATCAGGCAGCATCGTGTTTCGGGGGCACATGGCTCAATCCTCTTATTGTTTGGCCAAAAATGAAACCATTCGAGCTTAAAGTGTTAATTCCCAAAATGTTTGAGGCCCCAACAGCACCGGTACCAGCCCCAGCCCCAGTCCCAGTCCCAGCCCCAGCCCAGACCCAGTCCCAGCCTCCGGCAATTCCCATCGCTGTTTCATGTGTGCGTGTGTCCCTCTCGGTCCCGGGAGAACTGCTTTGTTCCACAGAAAGCACTAAGACCGAGTCTCGGGAAATTGTTGCTGCTAAATTAATTACAATAGCTGCCGGGTGCCTGCACGAATGCCAGGCGGCTCTTAAAGGCTTAAACCCAATGTGTACCCTGTAAATGAGCTTTATCGCACGGTCTCTTGGCTACCTGAATGTATGCTATGGACTTACGGAATTGAGGATAACCAGGGATTCAGTTGGGTTCACTTACTTTCAAATATGACTTTGATTTCCCTCTGGGTTTATAATCGCAACTTTAAAGCTAACTTTAACTTTAAGTGCTTAAAGCTTAAGCCTTTCAGGCACAGCATGTTTCAGGTGTTTTGAATAAAGTATGGAAAATATGCTAGCATCAATTATGGACACCATTTACAATTTGAGGATTTCAATTGACAAAATTACACTAAAATAAAGCTTACTGCAATTTAAGTTTGGGCTCCACTCATTCCACAATACTGAATGTGTTCTAAAATGTTTCTGGAGTTTCTGGAAGCTTGAATCCAAACTCGAATTACTTCAATTGAGTTCTGGATATGGCAAGTTGAGGCAGCAAATTATTGATTATATGTTGAAAACCCATGAACAATTTATACCAAGAGAATGTCATTGAAATGTGTGCAGTTTTAATACAAATAATTCCAACTAAAAAAGATTGAAATCAGCTGAATAATCCTTAAATTTGCATGTAGCCAATAAATGTTTGTAGCCTGGAATACATTTAAAATAAATTAGGGGAGACGTGTGACACTTTTCGCTTCGTTAATGCTCTTGTAACTAAATGAATTGTCTGCTTGCCTTGTCGCGTAAATGATCGGAAAAGACACGGCGAGTACGAGTTAAGCAATTTTTAAGTACTCGGCTGAGAAAGTGTGGATTGGTATTCCCATCAAATGCCAGAAATGTCCTTCCCCATTTCAATGTACTCCGTCACTTGTCACACGCGCCATTCCCGCCTTTGCCTCTGCCCCTTGCCTGTTCCCCAAACATTTATAAATGTCTCTGCCTCAGCACACTCTCCTCTCCTCTCCTCTCCGACCGCTCTCCAGTCGAGCGAGCCCTCACTTGCTAAATATTTAACCTGCTTGGGCGTTGTGTTTTAAATTTTTAATTAAAAAAGAAACAAAACAAAATAAAACGTTCAAAAACACCAACTGAACGCAGAAGAAGAAGCGCCAACAAAACCTGACTCTAGACGGGGGGGAAAAAGAGTGACAAGCCCACAGGAAAAATGTGTGTGGGTAAAAAAAAGAAATAAAGAACACCGTTTGAAGCACTTAATTGCATTTGGCGTGTTTAACGTGCAGCTGCCTCGTCGCATAATTATCAAAATGTTGCTCATACGCCGTGTGGCGTACACCCAAACAGTTGGTGCACTCGCCTATGTGTGTGTGCAGGTGTGTGTGTGTGCGCAAGTGTGTGTTCAAGCGCATTTAATTTTGGCCAGCTGCAGCCCCACCGTTCAGCCCTGCCTGGGGGAGTCCAAGCCCCTTTTTTTGGCATTCGAAATATTACACATCCGCCGCTTGGGTCGCAGCTGTGCGCGCAATGGAAATGCCTGCGAAAAGCGCCCTGCAAAATGTATGAAAATTGTCGCATTAAAGCCAGCGGCAAGACAGCCACCACCTACACCACTGCAACTACACAAACTTCCACTCAATTGTTTTCTGATTAGTTCCAAAGCGTTTGCTGGGCTTCCTAATTATACATGGGCATTCTCGGAATAATTAACTTTTGTTTGGTGAGAAGGAGTACGTACAGGAATGGCTGCGAATCTTCAATCAAAAAGTTATCTCACTGCCTGAAAAACACTTCCCGGGCTTCTTCACTATATTAATAATAATAAGTGAAAGAGAATATTGAGAATTAAGAAGAAATGTCAGCGAAAGACAAGTCAAGGATTCCACAATTTTAATTTGCTTTCATACGAACAAAACCTTTACATTTGTTGGAGCTGACGCTTGGAAATACACGAACCAAGATAGTACCGGAAAAATTAGGCAAACTGCAGCAGGAAAATTACATAATTCTGGGAAAATGCGAGAGCTCAGGACAGACGGTGGGTTGCACTTCAATCACAACTGGAAAACGAAACTACATTGGTGTTGGGAAATATCAAGTTTCCACTCAGCTGTAGGGCAGATTCTGTTCTCTTTCAGAGCTCCAGTCGGTTTTCAATCTGCCTTTACCTTTGACACTCGTGAAAAGCTTAGGCCAGCACTTGAGGCTGTCTCTCTCTTCTTTCGGCCTTTTCCATATCCGTATTCCGTTTGCCGTCTGCCGTCTGCCGTCTGTTGTCTGTCACTCAACGTTCGAATGAGCCTAATGCAAATCTGATTGGCTCAAAGGAGAAATTCAGCAAGGCCCTGAAGGCCAGAGAAGAGGCTGCTCTTGGCCATCATTTGAGATCCATTCGAAGACCAAGAGAGGCGAGAGACTAACTAAAGACTTGTGTGCGGCTCATGCAGTTGATAAACAATATTTGTTGATTTTCATTGGGTGTTTGATGCCACAGAAATATGGAGGGAGGGGAGGACGAGGGCGAGGGCGAGGGAAACTCATTCGCTTATGGCAAAATTTCATTCATAAGAGAAATTTGTTTAGCCTTTTTGTGCAACGTTTTTCAACGTTTTTATGGCATAAACAAAAATCTCCCGTTTTTCGCCCGAAAAATGTATGGAAAGGAATTGATACTAAAATTGTGATTTGCGTGTAATTTTGTGTGGTGGAAGGTGGAGGTGGAGGCGGAGGTGGTGGAGCCACCTTTGAACCACTGCACCGCAATTTATGTGGATAAATATTTGCCACCAGCCGCCAATGCTTATTGTTAATAATAGCATAATTAAAGTGTTTTTCGGTATGATGCAGGCGCAAAGCAGTTCGAGTATTTCCGGGAATCGTTCACACAGATTGCAGTGCTCATTATTCCTACGCTTTTCGAACAAAACTAAGGGCAAAACACTTTTTGCGTGGGGTTTGCTCATGAACTGAAATATTCCAAGAAAATATTTAATGCAAATTCCAAATGTCACCCATCCTTATCGTCACTTGTACATTTATTCGCCTTGGATTCCTCCGCTCTCTTGTATTTTTTGGGACTTGTTAAACGTTTCCTTTTAACTAAAGATTTTTTGTGGAGTTTTCTATGCGTCTCCCATTGTTTGTGCTTGCATTTGCTGGTTTTTTTTGTTGACTCTTTATTTATTTCGATGCATAAATTTAAATGGTAGCTAAGGCAAAAGTCGACCGCAATAAATGCAATTAATAATTGAAATAAATAAATATGCTAACAAGCAAATGAAATACACATTTTTGTGTGCCATAAATTATAGATAAAACATCAAAAAACCTTATAAATTCTAAAGAAAAAAAAAACAAACAAACAAAAAACTCGACTTAAAATCGTAGAAGAAAAGCCAACAACCAAAATGTATGAGCATGATATGTTTGGAATGTCGGGCATTTGATTGATTTGTGTCACCAATAAGCGAAAAACTCAGTCCAAAAATCACCAAAAACAACAACGGCAACACCAACGACAAGCAGCAACCACCAGCGGGTGAGTAGCCAAATAAGTAAATCATAAAAGAGATTAAATGTAGGCAATAAGGAAAAGCCCAGCAGCGAGTGCACAGCATTGCTCGAAACACAGATACTCACTCACACCAACAACAACACCAACAACAACACCAACAACAACACCAACAACAACACCAACAACAACACCAACACCAACGCATTAATCACCACTAAAAAATCAACAATCCAAAACGACAACAGCAACAGCATTAAGTTGTTTGTTGTCCTTCGCTCTGATTTATTTATCTACTCGACTTGCTTTTTTTTACTTACAAAAATATTTACAATTCTGTGACACTGCAAATATTTGCGTTCAAAGGGTAAACGAGCGACTGGGGGGAAAGGTGGCGACAGAGGCGCTGATTGAGGTGAGTCTACCACCGACATCCGGCAGCAAGTGTAGCAGCGCTCGATTTTGCACTAACTAACTCTCACATTAATGTGAGTAACAATTTAGTGGACAAAGACTTGCTGGAATGCAGACACAAGAGCGTGCTCCTACGAGTAGAATGTTGAAAATCGTTAGAGAAAGAGAACTTCCACGATTGGTGGGGATTTTTGTAAGGCAATGCTGGAAATTTCTCCTTTTGACTCTATTTTCTTTAGACTCCTATTCTCATTTGAGTTCTCATCAAATATGAATTCATATTCCACTTTGGATTTGGTCTCTGGCTCCAAGTATTTATTTATTTTCATTTCTGTGATGACTCGACTGCCGATCTTTTCGTCTTTTGCTTCTGGCAATGGGAGACAATTTTTATGAAATGAGTCAAATGCACGAGACGATGTCGAAAACAACATTTTGTTGGGCAATGCGATGTAATGCACAATAAAATAATATAAATAATAAAAGCGCCTGCAGAGGGGGCGCCCATTAAGGCGCTGGATGGGGAGGACAGTGTGTGGAGGGAGGGGGCAGGTATGTATGTAAATATGTATGTACATATGTAGCAGCATGTGTATGTACATATGTATGTATGTTGATATGCCCAGAAGAGTACTCAAATATAATTTATTAATATGTCAAAGACATGTTCCTGGGTTTGTTTTTGTTTTTGTTTTCGTTTGTTTTTTCTACTTCCTGCCCCCACTTCCACTTCCACTTCCACCATCTCTGCCTCTCTCTCTCACTCTCTGAGCTCTTCTTATGCCATTGAATTTTCTTCCCTTCCCGCTAATTCTTCTTCGTCGCATTCATTTTCCTAATTTTTGTACAAAACAAACTTGTTAATGCTGCCTGCCGCATAAGACAAACAAGTGGGGGGAGAACACTCGGAAGGAACCTAAAGATGCGCCAGAGAAGGAAACTCAATTCAAACTCCGGCAAACTTCCCGGGAACTACTCGCATTGTAGCCCCACACTCAAGTGGGATGGAAGTTCACTGCAAATAAACTGAATTAAAAAATGAACTTTTTCCACAACCAAAGCGGAAGTGGCATGCGGAGGTATCGGAGATGTCTCTCATCATTTCTTATAATTTTACCTGATTTCATCTTGTCTTCCATTGCTGTGCTTGAGCCCAAACACTTTCTGACTCCTTACTACTGCGGGATGCTCCCCTCTGTATAGATTCTTTGGCATCAAGAACATATTATTATACTTTTACCTCAGAAGCCCAGTGGAAATCTGCTACTTTTGGGCCACACAAATTGCCACAAACTTCATCCATTTTCCTTCATTTTTCCCCATTTGATTTGAGGCAAATGTGCAGCGAACATAATTGCGATTGTCTGGCGAATCTGTTGACAGTCCCACAAAAAAGCCTTTTCGAGCGAGGGTTGCCAGGCAAGTAAGAGAAAAATAAAAGGTGGGGCACCGAGAGAGCAAGAAGAAACAGCAACAAATTTAATTTCGTAAGTGACTTTTGGCAGGGCAGGTGAAGGTGTCTATAAATATAGGCGATGTCAGCATAAATTTCCCAGGCAGCCTGCAGCAGCAACCGAGAGAGATGGAGAGAGCGAGAGTGGTAGCGGGGAAACAGCGAGGAAAAGCAACGGGCAACGGGGAAATCAAAGCGAAAATTGAACGAAGAAAAGGCTGTAAAATAATCAAAGCGCTTTCGTCAATGTGTATTGCAGGAAGAGAGACAGAGACAGAGACAGAGAGAGTGAGAGTGAGTGATACGCAACACACACACCATGCAGCGGCACACACATACAAGCATAAATAACCTGCAACTTTGTTGCAAACATAAAGAGGGTGGAAGTGGGGGGCGTGGCCGAAAAGACATAGGAACAACACGAGCTGTGCACATACAAATGGACCGACTTGTCGTTCGCTTTTCTGCACGGTAAACAATGCAATAAATATAACCCCAAAAATACAAATAAAAAAAACAAAAACCCATGTACATCAACATCAAAACTACGCAAAATACACTACACTAAATTCAGTTCAGGATTTTCGCTTGTCAGCTGTACACATTCCCCCCCGGGAAACTGCCACCCGAACCCAACTAAGCCGCGTGTACGCCCACTGCTGGAAAAAAACGCAAATTTTGGATTCAGCTGGGATTACCTTTCTGCTGCCTGACGTCTAATTTTGGTTGGGAGTTCGCCATAATCTTGCAGATTTTGTAAGCAAGAGTGCCAGGATTTTAAAGGAAGCTGCTTCTATTTTTGCTTTACAAATTCATCACCAGCAGGCGACTTAAGTCCAGACATCAGTGCGCGTCTCCACAGATGGTGCACACATATGCTGCTTTGTGGTTTTTCTATAATAAATAAGTTTAAAATTCCTTAAGAAAACAGCAAATCATAACAGCAAATCAGCAATTAGTCGCAATGGCAATAATTTACTTCCTTGATTCTTTTCTTGTTCCCTATCTGGGGTGCCACAGACTATCAAGCCACAGCTTGGTTTAAAAACCTCCAGTAGTTAGCTCCAGCCTCCGGTTCTAGCCTAGAATTTGGTGTTTAAATTGCTAACAAACAAAATCGCTGGCAGTTCTGTGGTTTGGGCGGAATTGATTCCCATTTCGCTCGCGATTTCTGTGGCACTCCTGATTATGTATTTAAATTGTCAGCGGTGCCAAAATAAGAGTGTAATTAATGTGCATGAATGTCTAAAAGAAAAACTATGGTGGGATAAATGCCGCAAATAAAATGTAAATGTGTCTTATGGATTATGTGGAACACGGAAGTTGTTAAAAGTGAGCAAACTTGTGGACAAACTTCACTGCCCATAGGCGAAAGTGAATCCAAAGCAATTTGCACACGGATTGCCTAAAATGGCCAAAGCCTTGTCCTTCCCCATGTAATCAAATACCAACCGTTAAAAAAAAAAGATCCTGTGGCACCTAAAAATGTTTCCATTCATTCTAATTATTTTAAATATTCAACATGGCATATTAATTTGTTTACTTTTGGGCATTGTCTTGTCAAAAGTATTCCCAGTCTTAAGTTCCAAATAAGCAAATAAGCAAATGAGCACTTCCACCTGTAAGCTTGCCAAATATTTTTGTGGATGGCGAATTTTAATATCTCCAATAAAGACGCAACAACTCGGAGCTGGTAAGGCAAATTGAGTGGGTTGGAAGGGGAAGTTGGCTGTGCGAACTTGTGGCATATGTAGAGCGCTGCCTTGTTCCATAAATAACCCAAATTTGTATTTATTTTTGACACACTTCCCGTTTTTGGCAGCCAGAAATGTGTAAGGTCTATTTGGTGTCCTTGGAGATTCTTTTTTGAAGCCGATTGGTTGTGTGATAACAATGAAGCAGCACATCTCGGCGAACGGAATGGAACGGAACTTCACGTCGGGTATGGCAACTTGTTTTGTGTACAAGATTTATGCGAGGACTGCATTTAATTTGGTTCATTCCCTGCCTGGCGTGTCCCGCCTTCCCGTCTTCCCGTGTCCTGTTCTTTCAGCCAGCCCCGAAAAGCAGCTACAACAAATCCAAGGACATTCCCGAAACGCCTCTGAAATATGAGCCGAGTTTTGTGCGGTTCCCTTTTCCTTTTCGGCTCTGCTCTGCTCTGCTCTGGTTTTTCCCTTGGAAACCGCACGCACTTTTTTTATCCCTCGGTTTACATCACACGGAGCGCCAAAAAAAAGAATGCGAGGAGAGTGGCTGAGGGGGAGACAGGGACAGACGAGCAGAAATTGACACAGAAATTGATTTTTGGGCCTTTATCATGTTGCTCAGCGTTTCAGTGTTGTTCTTGCCGTCGCTACTCTCACACACAGCATCCCTTTTCTCGCCACCCTCCCCACCAGCCCTTTCCCTGTGTGTGTGTGTGTGTGTGTGTGTGTCTTGTTCTCCTTCGTCGGTTCTTATTTGTCTGCCTTTCAATTTTAGTTGTTGCTTTGTTGCCTTGCCGCACACACCCCACCCACATTTTGTTTCCTTGTCGCTCTTACTTTTCTTTACCGTTGTACGCCATGTTTTTGGTGCCTGTATGTGTGGGTGTGTGTGTGTGGGTTCGTTCTGTGTTAAAATATCCCACAGCGAGGGAAAAAAGAAATTCGTATCATACCTGAGAGAGCAAGAGAGAGATGTGAAATGAAGCTGTCATTGGCATTCATTTTCTAAAATAATATACACAGCACATACCACCTCCGATACAGAAGAAAAGCTCTGAAATCTCGAAATGGCAAGTGTCAATAATACTCGAAAGTTGGCCATGAACTAATCGAGATATTGCGGCTTAGAGGATGCACAGTACAAAGATCCCATGGCTTTTCTCCTGCGTACTACACTCACACCGCATCCATGAAATGTTTAAAGGGCGTAACTAAAGTTTAAAGTTGGGAAAAATCTGATGAGAACCTACTGTATGTAGAACCATAGAAGCACCAGTTCGTTCGCCTTGCAACGAACTCAGTCACGCGGATGATGGTGATTCATCATCGATTTTAACGACGCACAGAGGGACCTCAGCAGAAAAGAGCTGGCAAAAGGTGAACGATTTGTGAAAGCTGTGGATACAATGAATAAACATATTCAAAAATCAATAAAAAGCTTTAGCTTTGTCAGATATGAGCACTCAAAGTTGAAAACTATTTCTGTGTGCAAATATTTATTCAACTTTTATTCACATGCTGCGTTTTTGGTATCATTTATTAGGTGTGTTTATTGTTATCCATAATCAATGATAAACTGATATTTTTCTTGAACAGTTGTAAAGTGAATATCAGTTTCCAAGCTTCCAAATGTTTGGGATGTTTTTCAACTATAACTTGAGTTAACTCGCCCACTGTGCGGCGCGTCTTTCGTTTGCTTATGTGCAATTTGTACCGCTATGCAATGTCATTCGTCGAATGTGCGTGCCCTGTTGGAACCGTGGCTTAGGAACTGCCAGGAGAACAAAGAAATCTGGGAGAGCAGATCAGAGTGCAGTTATACTTGGAAGTGGAAATACCAGCAGAAGCAGCAACGCCACTGCAGTGATAACAACAACAACGCACACAGCAGAGGCAGAGACAAATGTACGCACATACATATGTACATACATATGTACATAGGACGGAGGAGCAACCTCATCAAAAGCAAAAACAAATTGCATTAAACAGGCAAATGGAATGCTCTACCCACCCTCATGCACACGCTCTCCCGTTCGCACTCATTCGCTCACTCACTCACTGCCATAGACAGCGGCATTCTTATGGGTTTCATTGTCAGCGAGCCCGTTTAGCGGGTCGTGGAAGGTGGGAGAGAGTAAGTCAGACATTCAACAGGCGGCTGTGCTTAGCGCATCCCCGCATGCCCTATCCCCTCTCCGAATGCTCAATGCCCTCTTGCCTCTTGTCCACCGTTCTGCCTCTTCGTCTTTTCTCTACTCTTCGTTCAGTTGTTGTTCTTGTTGTGGTTTTTTTTTTGGCAATAAGGGAGGCGCCGGCGACAACAACGACGACGATGGAAATGACAACGGCGTTGGGTTGCTCTTTGACATTTGTTCTTTCACTTTTGCCTTGCGGCGGCAAACATCTCCCTCTGCCCACAGTCGCTCCTTCGGCTCCTGTTGAGCCCTGGCTCATATGTTTGTACGTCTGAGCCAGTGCTGTTGCCGCTATTTGAATGCCTGCCACATATGGGGGACACGCAAACGCACACTGGAATATGCGAGTTAATTTGAAAATCGATAAGTTTTCAGTCTCCTTTTATTATCATTGCGACGAGTAGGGCGGGGGTCAACGACAACCATCAGCGCTGGAGAACACAATGACCCGTTAGAAGGTAATCGATAGCAGTGAATGCATGTGGAACGAACTCGGAACCCATTCAGAAGAAGTCAATGGCAGAGGCTGATTGGGAAAAGCTTCTTACGGAATTGCCATTACAGCTTTGGAGTCGTTTGCAGCTGAGGAATACATTTACACCTACTTATTAGAAGATATATGTACTTACATGAAACAATTGAAAGAATTCGATTGATGAATGCTTCATGCATCAATAAACTAGTGCTGGGAAGCACCTTACTTCTCCTACGTCAACTCCGAAGAGCAAGTCTCTTCGTACAGTCAAAATGCAACAAGAATGTGCCGAAAGATATTTGAAATGAATGCTCCATTTTATCTGCGCACATTTACATAATTGCGCGTACTTATCAATATTTTCCATTTACATGTCATAAAAATGTTTCCACATAATTGTCTCGCAGTTGAATAAATGTTTATTAAGCAGATTTCAGCAGATTACTGGCTGATTGGTTTCTAAAAAGCTCTCTGAGAGTTGAAGCAAATGTTTGCACAACTTGCCAATGTCCATTACTGATGGCAAAATGTTGACGATAAATGTGCAATTTGGCAATCGGCTTATTGCAAATTAAGTTTCATTTCGATTGGCCAGGTGTACGAGTGGAAAAAGTGGAGAGACGAGTGCATTCATCTGTTTCAATGTTTGTTAATTATACATAATTGCAGCAGAGTTTGCTTTACCTGTACACGTACATGAACATGTACCCTCATCCATCCAGACGAATGTTTTGTTTCACTTATGTATCATTTAGTAGGGCTTATTAGGCTTTTTGCTTATATCCACTTAATCGTTATGTTTTCACTTGTCTATAGGGTCCTTAGGTATCTCTGTTTGAAAGCTACAAATCTGTTTAATCGATTGGATTAGTGGTGTAACTTTACCGACAGAGCTTCGAGCAAATATCTCAAGTACAATTCTATTCCAAAAACGTTCCAGCCCAGCATGCGAAGGAGATGTGTTCATGTATGCGATCGAATCCATTGGGGGTTGCGAATTTGTGGCATAAAAGTGTAAACGTTTTTAGCAATAAAAGCATTCCATCCCATTGCCCCATTTCTCAGAGGTCGAGCTCTAGTTCTAGCTCCAACTTGAACCATTTCGAGTGCGGCTTTCATGTGCTGATGCGACAATTTTGAGTCCCACAGTGGCGGCCATTAAGCCATACACAGTCGGCCAAGGAAATTCCTATTCTCTTGAGTGTGGACGGCTGGGTGGCCATAAAAACTGTGCAGTTGTTTCATTTTTTAAGGCGGTGCGCGCGCAAATTGTTAATAAACCATACAAATATAAACTGATTGCCAAGGGCGGAGGTACATACATATGTATAAATGTTTGAGCCAAACTGTACGCATGGACATAGATACATAGATTGTACATACGTATGTTTATTGTGAGTGTGTTTGTGTGTGCATGAGGGGGCGTGGCAGTAAGGCATGCTCGAGAGCACACTCGTATGAAAGTGTCGCACTTGAGTGGGATTATAAATAATAAACTTATGAACGCAAGTCGAGACCGAGACCGAGACCAAGAACGAGACCATGGGCATACACTCGTAAATGAAATAAATAAAGTAAAATAAAATAAAATGAAATGGAATAGCAAAAAAGGAAAGTCAAGCTAGTCTGAGAGCGGGGGGGATGGAGAGCTGAAGGGCTCATTGAAAGAACGGAGGACAAAGGCAAGAGACAGACCGTCTGTAGGTCCCCAGATACTGCGTTTGACACCATAATGAGTATTAGCGCCCAAACCTTTGAAGGAGAGCAAGGAACAAGGAGCAGGAGGAGGCGTTGGAGGTGGGAGACAAGACAAGCATCTTCAAACTAGCGCCCCTAACAAAAGCCCTTAATAAAGCCAAGCACAACAATGGAGAATAAGCCAGAGACAGACCCAGGCTCAAAACATTCTGGAGAAGAAAATACATTTCATAGAATTTTCGCAGCTTATTAAAGAAAGTTTTGCACAAAAAGAAATCAAAATATTCTAATGAAATATTTAAATCTCATCTCGTTTGGTGTCAATCTTAGAGCAATTATTTTTAAATAAAGAAACAATTATGCGCCAACGACATTTCAAACTTTAATGGACTTAGATTTAAATTTATTTGAAGTCGTTCCAACCCATCGCTCTCATTATGGCCATGTGCTCGTAGCATTTGCTACTCTCCTTCTAGTGCGGGAAGGGAGGGATTACAAGGCCGATAAAGATGGCGATTACGATAACGATTATGGCCAAGTATCATTGGGTTGGGCTAGGCCATAGCCATGCATAATTAGCACGCCACGTGCATGGGGGTAAGTATGTAGGTATCGGTTTTGGTATGCCATTCCCATTCCCATTGCCATTTCCATCCCATTCTGCTCAGCCATTGTTATCGATATAATCATATCCTTCCTGTGGCAGCGTACTTATCGGCGAATGCTCTCAGCATTAGTGGCCTTCAATGGAAGAGTAACGTGACGCAGAGTGGAATCGCCAATAAAGGGGAGAGGGCCCCAGCGGGGCGCATGGGATTGGGCGATTGGGGGTGGATGATAGCGTGAATTTGACATTGTAATCTTTTAAATCGTATTTAAAGGTTAAATCTTAATTAAATGTGCCTGTGGATGCCTTCGGGAGGCTCCGAGACCCGAACCCAGAGAGAGCTCGGGGCGAGTCTTAGCCGACTAAAGTGAGCTCGGGCAGGGAAACTCCGGGCTTTGACTTTGGCATATAAATCCAAACTTATCTGCGGCAATAAATCAGTTTTAATGCGTTTCTCCGTCATTCACGCTGCCTTGGCCAAGACAAAGCCCCAAAAGCAAGGCAGTAACAAAAAGAGAGTAAGTGAGAGAGGGAGAGGGAGAGGGGTGGAGTGGAGAAAAAGAAAGCGGGCAAGATTTCGCCGGATTTGTAGACCAAACGAAAAAAGTTGCCTCACTTGGTTTTATGACCTTCAAATCGGATCATAAAATATAAACGAGTTGAAATATCCACAATTATGGCAAAAAAGGATCGGGCAAGAAAAAAGAGCGCCCCAACAGCTGCAAATAATGAAGAAATGGAATTTATTTCCGCAAACTCTTTCAAACACATTTATTTTTATGAACGGCTCTTGGGAGTGTTCAAACCGATTTCGTCAAAATATTTGAAGCCAACAAAATGCGGAGGGAAAATGTCTCCTCGCTGCTTGTTCGCTCTCTCCTTTGCCGTAATTATGTCCGTGTGCATTACCGGTGATGAAGCATCTGAGAACAAGCATCTGCATAAGGAATAAATGTGGCGAGAATGTGTTCCTGTTCCATTCGTACCACTCCGTTCTCTCATCATGCTCTTTGCAGTCGTTTCAGTTCCATCTCATTTCATTTCATTTCATTTCATTTCAGCTGCTGTTCCTTTAAATTAACGCAAACTTCTCCGTTGGCTCCATCTAAGTGTGTGTATGTACCTCTCCATCTCCATCTCCATCTCCATCTCCATCTCCATCTGCAGCTCCATCACCGTTCCGTTTTGTGTTTTGTGCTTTGGCCGAAATTTTTAAATTTTTATGACGCAAGTTTATTTTCAAACTTTCTGCCAGCCGACGCCAGCAACAGCACAACAAGAGCACAGCACAGCACAACAAAATAAAATAAAATAAGGAATAAATAAGTTGGCAGCTGATTCCCGGAGGCTTTTCAAAGCCATCGCCCAAGAGTGAGGTGGCAAAAGAGCAACAGACGGACAGAGAGAGAGAGAGGGAGAGCGAGTTGTTTCTCATTGTTTAACAGTTGATTTTTTGACGCACTTTGCCTGCTTATTATGTGACATACAAACACACTCGCACACACACACACACATTCGAGAGTGGGTAAAGGAAACCCTAGGGGACAGGCTGGGGATGCCATTGTCACAATGCCAGGAGAAATTGTAAACTTTTTTAATTAAGGTAAAGGAATTCGCACGGTCCCTTCGTACTCCCCAACCGATTCAGCACTTCAAATCACTTCCATTTCCAGCCCAGGTTCTTCTTGGCCCCATTTCTGGGACCCGCATGAGGACTCTTCTCTGCCTCCTTGCCACTCTTCTACGCTGTACTCCGGACAGCACTGCAGAACACTTTCAAAACATTTTCAGGCACTTTTGAATAGTTCCTTATGTAGAAAATACTTTGAACAAGCTTTAAATTTCAGCATGATTCAATTTTTAAATATTTGTTAGGCACAAACAAAATACAAAGCTCGAGTTTACATAGAGTTAAAAGTGAACATTAAACGAAACAAAACGAGAAGGGACGTGTGAGACGCTTCTTACGCGTCACAACTTTTATACCCGGCACTCAGTACTACATCTGCAACTTAGCGGTTATTTGTCAAATTTTACATTTTTTCTTCATCTGTCATCTACATCAACAACACTGCTCACGCCAAAACGCTCCTTTAGCTCGCCACCCTCCCCTATAGAACCACACTGCAGAGTCGCCGCGGAGGCAGAGGCAGCGGCAGCGGCAGAGGCAGCGGCAGAGATGTGTCAGGGGCAGAGGCCATAAACAGCGCGAAGCAGAGTGTGAATGCTGCGGGACGGGGTGGGTTTGGCCACTGAAAATTAATTTCTCCATTGTGGCTATAATAATGATCCAATCGGATCCCAATTTGGTGATCTGATAGATATGGTCATTCCCTACGGAATGGCGTTTTTAGTTTTCTGTTATCTTCAAAATTGTAGATTTGGGAAGTTTTCGCCCTTTGCGGGGGCGGAAAGGGGCGGGGCTCCTTTTCAAATACACTGATTTCAGTGTGAGCATACAGCAGTCTGGTGCCAAAATTTGGTGGCTGTAGCTCTTATAGTCTCTGAGAACTAGCCGACAAACAAGACGGACGGACGGACGGACAGACAGACATGGCTCAATCGACTCGGCTATTGATGCTGATCAAGAATATATATACTTTATGGGGTCGGAAACGTTTCCTTCTGTGCGTTACATACAACCGTTATCCGCACAAATACAATATACCCTATTTACTCTTCGAGTACCGGGTATAATTAGTAGAAGCTTAGAAGGCAAAGGACCAATTATTGTCCCGGGGAAAGTGCATTCTATACTTTCGTGGCTGCACTTGGCTGCCCAACGCCACGGGCCCAGGAATTTTCGTGTTGGGCAGGTAAATAGTTCTACCCTTGGGGATCCACGAAGAATCTGAGCTGGTTGAATTTGTCTCGTCTGAGTTCTTCTGCATGCTGGTGCATGGCTTTGAGCTCAGCTCAGAGCTTGAGTCGGCGGATGGGGTTTCCTTCACGGCCTCCGACTTGCTGAGAGACATCTTTGTGATCTTTTCTAAGAGTTAGGAATTCATTTATAACAACTTTCCCACTCGGGGCTCTTCTTCGCTTACTCACACTTAATTAAAGCGCGACTTAAGCGAATATTATTATTTCCATTATTATTTTTTACTTCCGTTATGCTCACACGCTCCTTGTGACTTTATTTTGGGAACTACTTCCTGTCGACAACTTTGGCAGATGGAGCTATGTTGATGGGATTGCTGATAATACAGATTGTGACAGTCAGTTTTCATGGCCTACTTTATGTATGTACTTGGTTGTGTTTTAGACATTTATATTTTATATTTCTATCATATACCAAGGGCTGTCTTTGGTGGTTGGATGTGTGTTGTGGCACTTGCCACTAGCCATAAATATGCATATATTTCTACCCTAAAAGATAGCGGGGAGAGCAATATTTCCAACCAAAATTAACTTCACTTACTTCAGCACTTAGTAACCTCTTATTAAATAGTATTTAATACAACTTTCATTTGCTTACAATCCTAATTGAATTTGGACTGGTTCAATTGTGTTGGAAAAACAAATCCAATTTGCCCGATTTACAGCCAACAAATCACGAAGAAGCGCAGCGTTGGAATGTGTGTTCGCGGCGGGTAGGAAGGGGCTGAGCGGGGCGCTGAAGCGGAATAGAGCCAAAGTCGGTTGGTTTGGGGGCGTGGTAATTAGACGTAATATGTGTCTGTGTCCTGCAGCTGACGGCAGCCATTAGGAGCGGGCTTGGCACACACAAAAAGGAGAGAGGCACGGAGGCACGGAGGCACACGGCAAGCGAAAGAGCGAGTGAGTGAAACGAGAGCAATGCCAAATGAAATGACATTTAGCCGTGCAATTTTGACAGCATTTTAATATGCAGGCAGCGCTCGGATATGTGCTACATGGCGCCAGTAAGTATCTCAGTGTGCTCTTAGCCCTGTGTCAGTCTCGGTGGGTGTGCGTGTGTGTGTGTGTGTGGCAAATCTGACGTTGAGCGCTTCAAATTGAAATTACTTAGCTGTTAGCTGCACTCGAGTGGGCTCCGGCACTGGCTCTGGCTCTGACTCTGGCTCCCACTGCCACGACCTTCTGCCTTCACTTTAGCCCTTTCCCTTTGTGGAGCAGGACAGTTGAGACGCAGTTAATTAGAGGCCAAGCCTTCACTCCCCCTTTAAAGCTTTAACGTGCCAGCGCGAGTACGTGCCAAAAACTTTGTCGCCTTTGATTCTGCGAGCATCTCGCATCCGCTCTTTATGTCCCACACACGCACATAAAAGCCAAGCAGTTAAATTAAAAATTCTGGATATTCCTGCATGTGTTTGTGTTTGTGTGTGCGCAGATCCGCTCTCAGCATTGCAGGCAAATGGCTGCCACCACAACAAGAATAGCAAATAAAGGCATGGGCTAAAAATAGAAAATAGCTCTTAAGGGAAATACTTTCATTCTGGTTAACAGACACACGGACCCATGGACACTTGGGCGCACACACACACGCCACAGAGCGTCATTCTGTCCGTTAGTTGACGTCGTTGACAGCACAAAAATATACTCAGACACAAAGATACGGCCCCACAAAGACATATGCACGAGTGTGTGCACACTCGCTTAGTTTTTCCTACTACTTGGTGCAAAGTAGTTGGAACCCCGGGCGTAGGGCCAAGCCGAGGCAAGCAGTAAAGCCACACAATATGTTGCAAGACGAGCGCGTATCTCCATCTCCCAGATACAGTCGCCATCGCCATTGCCATTCGCTGTCGCCATTTGTTGTCACCGCTTGGCCATAAAGCAGCTGCCCCAGCTCGGGCCTGACTTTGTAGTCATTATCAAAGGTTCGCCTTGCCTCAGAGCCACTCCACCTCAATTGCATCTGCCTCCATCTCCATCTCCAGATCTTAGACTTTGTGTACTGTGCTCCTGTTCATTCTCCTTTTTTACCCTCGCAATTGTCTTCGAGTCAGCTCAGACGAGAGCCATTGGGGTTTGCCTTTGGCCTTGCAGCGAGTGCAGGAAGTCAAACATCTGTGTGGATAGCCACCAATGAAGCTCTGAATATCATCCTCTGATTTGGATTAAGTCCACAAATAAGCGTAGCGTAGCCCAGCCTGAAGCTCCAAGACTGCGCCTCTTTCTGCTGCCGACCACAAAATATTAACTGCAATCTGCGCTAACTGCATTTTAATTGGTTTTGGCCAGAGCGCGCGCAAAGGCCTTCGTGGAGCCCCCAAGTAGATATTTATAGCTGCACCAAGGGGCGGCAGAGGCTGAGTGGCATGGTGGGCTGGGGTTGGGGTTGGGGTTGGGGTTCGGGTTCAACTTCAACCCTCCTGGCCATAGCCAGAAATTCACTTTCGGCTCGTGCCGGCTGGCCCGTGTATTCCGAATTACGCAAGCCGCGGATAGCCCGGCGGTTGGCAGTGGCTGTGGGGCTTTGGGGTTGTTTTCTGTCCTGCCCATTGGAAATCCTTTAAGTTTTCCCAACTTATGTTTGCTGGACAATCAATTGAAGAGCCGAAAAAACATTGTTCTGATCAATAATTCACTGCCGTCCGGCTACAAGGGTTTGCTTTCCCCTTCCCACACACATGCGTGGATATCCATGTTTGTCTGCGTCTCCCTGTGTCTGTGTGGGTGTGGGTGTGTAGCTAGCATATTCATTGTCCTCGACAGATCCATGGCAACTTTACTTTTTTGTTTGTCGTTTTTTGTTCCTCTACTGAAGGGGAGGCTGCTATAAATAAAACTTTGGCGTTGTTGCGTGTGCGTCAGAAGCAGCAGTTTCCACCAGGTCACGCTGCCCCAGCCCCAGCCCCACGCCACCTCTCTGGCTCCCTCCACCATCCATTATTATTGCATGATGTTAATGCCATAAACGTAATCAAATTTTTGACCAGACTCTAGGCGCGCAAGCGGACAAGAACGAAGGGAAGACACTCTGACCAGCGATTTTGTATGGAAATATTCACCAAATTTCTTTCATTTCGATTTGTGGTTCTGTCTATGGCTCCACTGTACGCAAGGATTCGGAGTTGGGTCAAAGCGAAAGCATTTATTAATTGACTGCGTCAATTGTGTGCGGGAAAGAGCGCAGAAAAGTTTACCCACAGAGACCCAATGGGTTAACGGCTACCTATGGAATGAAGAAGGGGAGCAGGAGAAAGGGAAAAGGTATTCCCCATGAGAAGTTAAGGCCTAAGTGCTGCAGTGCCGGCCAAATGGGGCCAACAAATTAAAACTACGCTCCCCCGAAGGCCCAAAGCCAAGTGCAATTATTGCCAAGCCAATGGGCTTCGATTTGATTTCATGCTCGCTGGTCCAGCGAGCAGGCGAGGGAGGGTGCATGGCTTCAGGTCATACAGTCGCTAGACCATTTTCTTCATTAAACAAATGTTCGACAAATCATTTTATGGTATTAGATTTGTGTTCAATCAGAGGGCAGCCACATCTTCAACTCCTTCTCTTGTCTTTAAGAGATAAATTTCCTTCTTCCATTCTTAGCACTTTCATGATTGTTTTTTGTGTGGAGCTTAAAGAGCGTTCGAACCTATTTTTCCTCAGAATAATCGAAGGTGTAAACGTCACAGAACATTGATTACACTCAGATGGTCGCTGCCCAGAGTAAATTCGAGTTTGAACCTTCAGTTCGCATTCGTGTATGAGCGACACTGGGCAGTCGGAGCACTTGTTGGCTCGATCCCTTGTACCAAAGTGGCAGTGTTCATCAAGCATCATGTTGCATCATTTGCATCGCCTGCAAATTTCCTGATTTACAGAGAGGTCTTCTTCTTTGTCCTTATGCATCAGTGCGAAAAGCAGACAGATAATTTCCTAATTAAAGTGCTGCAAAGGTTTGGCCAGAAATCGGACCTTTTGAATGCGAGCCACTGGGCGCCGCTGAATAATTGAAGCTGGGCCTTAACTACTTTTGTGGTAGCATTGAAATGGACACCGGGCCACGCCCACCAACTAGGTCAAGTCCAGCTACACCACACCTCCTTTCGACCCTAAGCCCTGTGATGCAATGACCTTGTCGCATGCATGAACTGCCACAGAAAAAATAGAAGAATTTTGCACTCCAACAATGCAGTCAGTCTCCAGGGAATTAAAGACTGAATGTTGGCCATCTTCCCCTCTTTCTCTGTCTCTGTATTAGCTCTCTCCGAATTGTCTCCCTTTGTCTCCATAAAATATTGTTTGCGCCGCCTGGCCTGCCAACTCCAACTGCCAATCCAATGGCCCCAGATGGAAATATCTTAGAGAGAAGAGAGGGAAAATGGTGGGGTTCAGCGGGAAGAAGTGAGAGTTAGAGGTGGTGGTGGCTCAGTGGTCAGTGGTCAGTGGTTGTTGGCAATTAATGGTCATATGTTGGCAGGCCATTTAACCAGGCCAAGCTGCCAACTTGTCCGCCTGTTTTCCCACTTTACTCCGTTTTGCTCCAACCATCCAACCATCCATCCATCCATCACATCACTGAGCCCATTGGAGTGACGAAGAGAGACGCAAATAGAAACATAGCTGGAGAATGAAATTCAATTAAGCCTTGACACGTTATCCGAGTGTTAATTCTCAAAAGTGGGAGACTGCCAACGCCAGAATGGGGCAATCCCATGAAAGTTCTAGCCAGAGAGAAACGGAGAGAAAACATGAGAATTACGTACATGAGTGACACACAGCGGAGTAAAAGGAAGACGAATAAGTTCCTCTGTAAATGAACTAAATCAGAGGATAGTAGAACGAGAGGGAACGTTGCGAGACGCTGCTAAAGCAGAGTCACCACTCTTAATGCTTGGCACTCAGTCATTAGGAACTCGGTTGCCCTTGAGTGCCATGTGCGTTTTGTAATTCATTTATTTGACACGGGGCTCACTCCCTTTGACTAATTTTATTTATTTTTGGCATTAAAGCTGTGGCATTCACCATTTTGTAAGCATGTAAATATATATTCCTTTTGTTTTAGCTAGATTATAGCATCCGAAAATTCAAATTAGATTGCAAATCGAGTTCTGCCTGAAGTCCTCCAAAGGTTTCAATTTGCAGCCCTTTTTGGCCCCAAACCAATTGCATTTCCCCTTCCAAACTGACGACTCTTTAGCACAGGTTTTTTGTTGTTGCCTTCTCTATTTGCCATGTGAAAGTAGTAGTTGAGCTGCGGCCAGAATTTGTGCTGAATTATTGATTGGACTTTAATAAATTTAATTGCGCCGCCCATCGCTGCAACTGTATCGCAGCCTCTTCCACTCTCTCGCTCTCTGGGTAAAAGGGTTTAGTGCGGTGTGCAAAAGAATGTAGATGTGGTGTTGCTTTCCCTTTTTGTGCTGCACAAAAAAGCGAATGGAAGCTGGTTGGGCAGGGTAATGGAAGCCAGCCAGATTCCTGTCAACAGTTTCGGTGGTCGGTGGTCGGTTGTCGGTTTTGTGCGATTCATTAAACATATTTATGGCCACCTGTGTGTGGACACTGGACAGACCGCAACGGCAGCATGCAAATAAATAATATAAATATTATGTGCGGCAAGGGGGTGGAAAGTTTTTAATTTCCGCAAAAGGATCAACCAGGATAATGCAGCGTCCATAAATAATGATTGGCAAATTATGAAATGTCCAACAAACAATTGCCGGCAATAATTCCGCCACTTTGCCATCGCCAAAACAATGCAAATGAAAAAACGAACAACAAAAAGAAGAGAATTCATCGAGCGAGTGGCGCTGGCGCGCTGGCGGAAACCATAATGAGGCCATAATGCCCTGGTTTCGAGGGGAAACTATGCCGACCGCAGACCAGTACACACCACAGAGACTAAAGTCATAAATATGCTGGAAAATGCCAAAGCAATTTGTATCTAATAACGCATAGTAACTAGTTTTTTCGTAAGATTTGCATTTAAATTTGGTCCACACATTTTTCCATCTTTTGTCCGTTTGTAATTATTATTTTGTATTCCTTAATTGCAATATGTGTTATATTTATTTGGAGCTGCTGGGGTTGCCCTTCTTTGCCCTGAGTGCTGTAATCTTGTTCAAACTACGCTGTTTACGGCTCATTTCCATTTCAATTGCGAAAATTGTTTTCGCTCTCCGCTCACCAGAGAGCTGCCTGGCACTTTGCTTTGGGGAAAAGCGAAAACATTTGACAAAAGGTAAAATGCAAATTGCTGAGGCATCTAATAAGGCGCTTAATGCAATTAAAGCCGAGTCCGTGGGCACAGTTGGGTGGGGGATGCCAAAGCTGGGGCTGTGGCTGTGGCTGGGGCTGGCACTGGGGCTGGGGCTGGGTACCATAAAACAATGGAAAAGTGCCAAGATAAAGGCAGATACAAAATGAACAGAAAGACAAACAATGAAATGGCCGACGGCTGTCTTTGAGTGGGGGAGAATGGAGGAGGAGGAGGAGGATAAGTGGGAGGAGTAGGTGAAACAAAGGAAAACGCAAAATGAGCAAAATGGGCTCCAAAAGAACGGAGCAGCAAAAGGCGCAGCTCTGCAACATGAAAATGTTCAAATATTGTTTCGGGGAGAACCCTCCCCCACCCACTCCCCCACTGGGGGCATCATTTTCGGAGGAGTTTATTATCTTCTTGATCTTCAACTGTCTGGCCCCCGGTCCGGCATGGTGCGCTGTGCGCTGTGCGTCCGGTGTCCGTCCTCGTCCTCGTCCTACCGCCCCGCCAAGAGATTAGTGCGGCGCGTCCTTGACGCCATTTTAAACGGTCGGTCGGTCGGTCCCCCTCGCTGTTAACTGCCCGACAGACACGCCAACATCTCCTTTATTAGAGAAGAACATTTTGTTGATTGCCGTCTGGGCTCTTATATATTTTATTCCCCTGCCGGACATGGCACACATTGACCCTCTTTATGCTGATGCCTCGTGCCCTTGCTTGTCAATTTGTTTAGCAAAAATATTTGGTGGCTGTTTCATTTTTGGATGATAATTTTTGGAAAAGCTGCAGCTAGACCTAAGAATGGATTCGGGATGGGAAGAGGAGGAGGAGCAGCAGAGCGGCATTTGGGCCAATAATTGAATGATCCAAAAATTGAAACTGAAACTGTAATGCATTATGGAGTGGCTTCCACCCAACCGATTCAATTAGATCCCAAATACTCATCACTGGAGCCGCCGGGCTGTGAGTGGGAATTGATTATGACATCATTTGAAGAGCGATTCGAGGAGCCTGAATAAATTAGTTGTGGATTAATGGGGCCAATTATCGCATGATATAAGAGCCATTAAATACACCACCCTGCCCCTCTCTGTCTATCTGCCACTGCCTCTGCCTCTGTTTCTGTCTCTGTCTCAGCTGGGGTTGCAGCCTATTCAAATATTAATTCGCATATAAAAGTCACTTGGACAAGCTCCATAAAGATAAATATCTAAATAGCTAAGTAAATGCAGGTCCTGGGAGGCAGTCGACAGAGGAATACGGGGATGCAGAGAGACACAGGGAGACACAGAAGTTCGAGTTGAAGAGCACACAAAAGCCGCAAAACCCTCCGATTCGGAGGATGGCCAAGGACGACAACGTTGCTCGCAACCAGCTTCAAAAGTTAAGTGCCCGCCACAAAATAAGCCAAAATGTGAAGATGCCGTAGGAGGTTGAGGGAATCTGGAACTCTGAGGCTTTGTGGTTATGGCAGGAGCTGTGGCTGTGGCTGAGCCTGGGGCTGGGGCATTGGCAACATGATGATGCACAAGACAACTAAATTTGCTCAGTAGTGCAATTATTACTAATAGGGCTAATAAGCACGTCTTGAGTGCCACACAAATACATACATACACTCGCATACAAACATATGTATGTACATAAGAAAGAGAGAGGGAAAACATAATGTGATAAACTCGATTAAATTTCGTTGGCAATAAAATGCGCCATCATCACAATTGCACGAATGGCAGAGACCGCAGAAGCAGAAGGAGCCTGCCATGAATTGCAGTTTAAGGATAACAGAATCACCCAGGCACACACACACACACACACACAGAGAGGGAGAGAGAGAGAGAGGGAAGCACACCTAAATTTGACCATTAAGGTCGCCACAATGGCGAGGCCCGTCAACGCTTGATGATGATAAGAATGATAAACGGAGCGACGTGAGAGGAGCCAAATGGCAGCACTGCCAGGGGAAGTACAGCGAGCGAACGCACATACAAGCGGTACACTAAACAGCCATCGGCGTGGCTTTCCCTTACACTTTTACGCACAAAGCGCTGGCAGCCACAACAGCGGGAGAAGCAGCAGCAGCAGCAGGCCAAAAAGAACTAAAGAACTGAAGTGCCTTTAAGGGAATTTCAAATATGCATGAGCCCCAAGAAGAATCTGGGCAAGAAAGGCAAAAAGAAAGGGCGGAGAAGGAGCGCAAGACGCCGAGTGAGGAGTAGAAGGAGGAGGCAGAGTAGCAGCAGGAGCAGGAGTAAGAGTGAGAGCAACAAAATGAAGTGAAATCCGTATAAAATAAAAGAAAAACCCAAACCCACATACCCGCACACTCATAACACACATGCTGAATGGGAGCCATGGGTGGGGAAAGAAAAAGGGAAAAGGGCAGGTTGCGGTGTGGCTAACGAGTACGCTTATACCCTGTAAGGAATCTGGCACTGGCACTGGTTTCGTGGCGAGCATTTGGTGATTCATTTATCATTGGTTTGCAGCTCCTTCAACAAACATTTGCAGATTTTTATAAAAACGTTTCGAAAGAGTTTTAGACATATTTTCCCACTTAACTAATTGTTTTCTTTGGAAATTTGGAAGGCGCAACTAAGGCCAAGTTCAACAAAATTCCTGTGCTCTTTATTTCTCTGCTCTGTGTCTCCGTGCATATTCATGCTTTGGCTTGCTCCTTTCTCAGAGTTGGAGGGCAGTGGGAAACCTTTGCCAGCATCTTCGCCGTATGCCACACGACACATAATCAGACCCTTGGCCACCCTTCGCTGCCATTACCCGTGCGATTTTCTGGAGCTCTGGCTTCACCGTCTCCTCCCTCAGTTTGTTCCACGGCCCGCAGCTAATGTGCCACAGCCAGGGGGAAAGGCATCGCTAACCGGAGTTTTTGGCTTTGGTGTTGGTTTTGGTTTTTGGTTTTTGGGTTTTTGGACTTAGCTTTTGGGTCTTGGGTCTTGAGGAGCCCTCGCCGGGACTGCCTGGTTGCCTGGTTAGCCGCAGAGCCCATCGCACAAGGCAACAAAAATGTGCTGCAATAAAAGAAAAGTTAAATTGTAATAAAGCACCCTGGGGGGGTGGGTGTGGGAAGGAGAGAGCGGCCAGCGGAGAGTAACTATGCAAAAGCCGCGAAAATAAGCAAACTTTTGTTGTGCCAAACAATTTGGCCCTGTCCCCTGTCGATTGGTGCGGCTGTAGCCCCTTTTCCGTGCTTGGGCAAGCTTACATACAACATAAAACGACTGTACTGAGAGCACCGAGAGCTTCTCACCTTCTTACTCTCATTGTCTGCAGCTTGTAGCTTTGTAGCTTTTAGCTCTCTCTCGATTCATCTCGCTCTCTCTCTCTCTAGCCAAGCAGCTTGCTGCAGAGCGGACGATCTCTAGTTGCCGTTTCCCTTTTGATCATCATCGCTCTCCCCACGCTCGCTCTCCCTTACACCAACACCCAACGCAACTGAGAGACGGAAAGTGGACAAGACGGTGCGTGCATGGCGATGCAGTGACCAATAACAAACGGTAAAGTGCAAAGAAGACAACGCAAGGGAAGACACTGCGAGCAAATTGCGTACTCAAAATGTACATGTAGACACGCATGTGCATGTCAAATGGTTTTGCTGGGAATCAAGTTGAGTGCGTACCACATGACGCACCATACTTGGTGTACGCGTAATGGTCTCCTAATAAATTGGCTAGAAATAATTTACCAACGGGACTAGTCATTGAAAATTAATTTAGGGGACATTAAATCAGATAAATAAATAAAGTAGAATGCGCGAAATTACATCAAAGTACATACATATGTACATATGTATTCCAGGATATAATACTAGGTTCGCATAATCATATATGTAGTTGCACCTACATACTTACAGTGCAAATTATAGGATCCAAGAGGGTGTACTCAGCTGATCGGGATACGGGAACACAACCTCTGAGCCCCTTCATTATCCAGCCCACCATCCAGTCAGTGAGTCGTTCGGCGTGCAAATTATAGCGCCACGCGACGCTCTTGCCAATTGGCCAGCAGCCAGACCGCAATCAGGTTCCATCTGTCAGTCAGGCGTACATACGCCTGTCTTTCTGCGAGTGCGAGTGTGAGTGTGAGTTGGAGTGTGTCTGTGCGTGACAGGCACGTGACAAGCGCGTGACACGCAGAGCGACAGATCTGACAAATGACTTCATGCGAAACTGCATCCGCCTATACTCGCAATCTAAAGCTATGTAATTCGGCAGTAGGAGCTGCTACAAGGCCCTAACCTACAGAGTCAGCTGCTTTGATAGCTTCCACGGGGCCTGGGTAGAATATTCTTAAATTCAGAGGGTCGTTGGGGGAAAGAGAAATGGAAATGAGAATGGGGCATGGGGCATGTGGCATGGGGGAAGGCTCGGAGCGTGCGCTGAGGCTTCTTCACTCTTGAGGCTTTTGAGGTTTTGCGTACATTTTTCTTTTAATTAAGTGCTAAAAACTTTTTACTTTTATTTGCCTTTGTTGTCAGCAGTGTCAGGCTGTGGCAGGCTGAGGCAGGCTGCCATGCCAGCCGGCTATCAGAGCGGCGCTAAGGCTGTGGAATTTCACGCTAAGGACTTTCTGCGCTGATAGTCCTTGGTGTAATTAGACAGCATGCCGCTGCCGGATGCCCGCCACGCCGCGCCGCGCTAAGGCTGACTTTTTCCCCACACGAAAAATGATCGCACGTCAAATGTGTCAGCCAAGTGTGACACTGGCAAGAGCTCTAATTTAGGAACATCACAACACAACTTTTATGTGTGCCCTGGCAAAGGTTTATTAACTTTTGGTTTTTAGTCTTGCACATTTGGTTTTGGCTTTGGTTTGGGTTTGGGTTTTGGTTTTGTCATGGCCGGAAGGACACAGCCGTGCTGCAGCACCGCACTATGGTCCAGACGACCACTTTTCTTGGCCAAAAGGCAATTTTAAAAGTTAAAACCAAGACGTGGTTTTTGGCGCTCTGCATTAGAAAAAGAGTGACCATCAAAGTTGCGTACCAGAAATTTGCATAGATGGCGCCACCTTCGCAAAATCAGCTGTGAAACCCAGCGGTCATTGTTGAAAAGCACGTGCATTGAAAAAGTACCAATTTTATTGCTGTTTTAAATGTCTCATAAATTGAAAAATACGATTAACTTATCCAATTTTTTTGATGCATTTTATTCAGTAGGGTTTTTACTACGTGTTCTGTAATGCGAACGGTATCTAGTGGTTGGCGATGTCTTCGTAATTGTATGTCAAAGTGAGGCCTTCAATACGTGTCAGTTCGTAGTAAAGACTAATTTTTGAGAAAGTTTTTTTAATAGAGTGCCACCTAGTCCCACCTTGAAACCTATTGTGTGTCGTAGACCAATAAATGTTTGTTAAAATGTATATAGTCACAAATGCCACATTTGACCACAACTCTTACAATTTGCATTTATAGATCATAACCTCAAATGAGAATTTTCAATGTTTTTTGCCGTTTGGAACACAATGAAGAAGAAAATTGTGAAGTAGGGTACCATTTTGCATTGCATTTAAGCCACATTATTAGTCACTAGCTATTTTGGAGGGCTAGAGTGTAGCCAGGGTAATATTGTTTTATAATGGAAACTGCTGAAGAGCATGCCCTGTTTGAGAAAAAATGCGATTATCTTAGATTTTTAAGTTGTTTTAATTCGTGCTACGACTTTTTTTATAGAATCTTGATCTGCTAAACATATTCCCATCCTTTTTTTGCTTCTAACTTTTGAGAAAAAAAATTAAAAACCGATTTTCCCTTAAAAAAAGGAGCTGCCACGCCCATTTTTTCAAAAAATCTTCCTCTCCCTATTCTTAACTTATATCAAAAGACTAAATCAAAAAATCTTGTTCCGTTCGCGAGTTATTCAATTTGGCCAAGAAAAGTGGTCATCTGGACCATAGTGCACCGCCTCGTTGTGTGCAACGCTGCCAGCCCGCTGAGTGGCACAGCTGGTGGGCGTTTAGTCGTGGTGCTGCAGCAGGAGGAGCGAGTGGTGGCGTGGCAAGTGCCTGGCACTGGCGTTGCATGTGTGTCAACGACTTGGTCAACAGTTAAAGCCTTTGGAGCAGTCCCTTGTCGTCTTCAGCTCAGTGGGTATGCTGTCTCTGCCTCTGTCCCTGTCTCTGTCCCTGTCTCTCGAGCCTCTCCGGCGCGTGTGTGTGGAAATCGGAAAGTTTGTCGAGTCGGCGGGGCATGTTTGTCTAATCCTTGCCATACTCGTAAGTAGCTGGCTGTAATACTCGCCTGAGAAATCCTCATGGAATTTAATAAGCTTATGTCGCTTCTGCCGCTCTGCACTCTGCAAGGACACTCCCACTCTCGCCCAGGAAAATTGCCAGCGAAAGAGAGTGAAAAGCGAGTCATTTTATTTCGGAATTTCCCTGTCAATTCTCGCTAAAAATCAAGTTGATTTCACGCCAGATGGCATCCAACTGAATGGAGCGAAAATTAGAGACGTGGAAGGCTTCGGGATGGGGATGGGGATGGGGATGGGGATGGGGATGGAGATTGGATGACGCTATTGCAGCTGCTGCCACTACCGCTCCCCTTCCACCTAATTACGCTAATCAATCAAATGCACTTTTGGGTGCAGTCGGGGGCAAATTAATTGCCAAAGTGGGTGGAAAATAATGTTCTACGGAATCAGCAAGCAGAAACGAGGCAGAAGGAAACTTTAAGCACCTAAACTGGGGCGGAACCGAGCGTGAATCTTAACGATATCTTCATACAATCTGAATTGAAATCCAAATCGAAGTCAGAGTCCGAGTCGGAGTCGGAGTAACCTGAGTCTGAGTTTGGGCCTCTGTCCCTGCCATTTCTCTCGCTGTTCTTGTGCGCTCTTTATATTATTTTGCCAGAAGTGTTTACGACAAACATTTTGCATATTAAAAAGTAAAAATGTCTGGCAAGTGACAGTCAGGCGGGCTGCCAGCGATATATGCACATAGATAGCCTGGAAGTTACGCCTTATAAATGTTTGTATAAACATCTGCATAAATGCAGAGGCGGAAATGTGTGCCTGATACCCTTTAGAGAGCCATAAACATTTTATACCAATCATTGGACAAACTCTTAGAGTAATTTCCAGCCATTTTAGTTGAAAATGTTCGCCTCCTCCTTGGTGGTTCGATTCACTGGCGGTATTACCTCCCAGGGGTATCCACACAGTCGAAACCTTTGCCATGTTTATCCATGAGCGTTTCTGGTCCGTAGTTTGTACAATTTCACAACATACCTGCTGGCGGCTGGCGGCTGGCGGCTGCCTCGTGGCTTTCCATTTCCATTACTCCACCTCCGCCGCTTGCTTTTTGTTTGTATTCTTTGCAAGCCTTGACGTAATTTTATTAAGGCTGCTTTCGGAACTGTGGACTGGGGTGGGGGGGGGGGCGCTGTGTCCTCTATGAGGCAGTTGGCAATATGCCTTATAACCTCATAACTAATTCATGGGGATCCCACCTTGCGCTTTATGCATATTCATTTTGTTGTTGGACAGCGGCTGTAGGGGATGTGGGGTCGACCCCTGCTGCAACCCTTGCCCCAAGAGGCAAGAGACACCGACAGAGAGGGAGAGGCAGCGGGAGAGGGAGAGGGAAAAAGTTTGCCCCGCTCATTGGGTCTCGTAAACACGTTTGCCTCATGTCGGGCACAAGTTGCACGTTCTCGCTGTCCCGTTCCGGCACCCGTTGCACGCTTTGGCAGCATCGTCTTGCCCCTGGGCACGCCTTGACTATCCTAGCGCTCACCTTTCCCTGGCCCCTGTGGCCCCAGCAAACTCTGTCGCAACTTTCAGGCTTGAATAATTCACATTCGGAGAACGGCAGCTCGCAACTGCAGTGCCAAAGTAGCAAAAGGAAGCTGCGTAAAACATTTAAACGCATTTGGCAGGAGTCTGTCGCAATCTCCCCTCCCCGCCTCTGCATACCCTGGATCAGGGCAGTTGCAAGTTAATTGTTTCGACACCGCTAAGCCCCTTCAATCCGCAATCAATATGCATTATGTGGCTCAGTGCCCAAACTGATTAGATTCCACGCTATTCTGCCTGGCATTAGTTGGCAAATCCTCCGATCGGGCTTTGCATAAAGCCCAAACACCATGAGCAAATGCTTGCAGGGCAGCACTGAGGGCGCTTCGAGTTTTACAGATATTAAAGTAATATTCGTTTGTCTTTCAGTAGCGAATTTCGCCAAGAAAAGCGAAAATCTGAGCATGAAAATCAATAAGATGAAATAATTAATTCGTGTTTGTCTGGGGCCATCGACGACTGCCAGCAATTAATCTCAAATGAACTGAGCTGATTCAGATTGAGATGAGATATAGGAAGGGAGCAGGTGGAGAGAGGGAGAGACATAGAGCGAGCGAGAGAGGGGAGCAAAGTGGCTTTCATGCATCGCCGCCCACGGTTTTTGGTGGGGCATTTCAAGTGGCTTCTCGGCGTGAGATATTTAGGCATTTGATTAATGCCGAAGGCCAGTAAATGGCTTAAGAAGATGGAGATACAAATGGCTGCGGCTAGGGCGAGAGATACGAAAATGGCTTAGCCCAAAGCTGGGACTAATCGGCAGGCAGCGCAGGGCGCTGGAGCCAAAGTGTTGGCAGACACAGAAACAGAAACAGAATAAGAAACAGAATCACTGCGAAAAGAAGTCTGTGCATTAAATAACCAATTAGCTTTGGTCTTTTGCGGTGCATCCCGGAGATGGCTTGGAAAACAATCTTTGAATCCAACTGGAGAGACGCAGGACGAAGCCATCCATGCGCGATGCCTAATTCAGTTGCAGGACGCAGCCAAAACATTCGCGGAGAGACTTTGACTTGGGGCGACCTACTGAAGTATTCTCCCGCTAATGGATCGCATTCAATTAGCCGACAAAAGGAGCAGGAAATTATGCCGAAAGAAGACTTCGACGAGGACATGCATCAATCTTGATGGGAGCCACTGGAGCTCCTTGCTGTCTCTTCGTTTGATGTTGATTTCCCTACCCTCGGCGGCTGGCTAATTAAGTTCTGGGAGATGCGTGAACTTCAAGTTAATCAAATGCCAATTAACTGACATTTCCATCGGGAAAGCCCCACTGGGGATGGGTCTGGGATGGACTGGAGCATGAGGAACAGAAACAGCAGTGAGGCCAACACGTGGCGCCAAAATGAATTTATTTTAGCCAACAATCTCTTGCGTGTGTGTTTCCGTTGTGCAAACACATAATACGGACACGATTCCGGCTCATTGGTTGCGCGGCCATCGCACAGGAGCCGGCAAAGTGTCAACTCTTCGAATTGAAAGCCAAAAAAGGAAAAGATAACACACAGAAAAATGTGCAGCCAACGAACGTGCCGTTTGCAAGTTTGCCACTTCGTGGCAGTCCCTCTCTTCTGCATTAAAATATTGATAGTTAAAGTGGAATTCCATTCCATTAAACATTTTATATCATTAAAATGGAAACCTGTCCGCTGACTGCAGTTCAATCTACAGCCTGTGTGTCGCTGAGCAATCAATTTGTAACGCTCTCAAGTACTACCAGCCAAATGGGAAGTGGTTTCTCATTATTATTTTTCCATTATCAGCACCGGTCTGCGAGGATTTACCCAGCAAACACATGCAAAAATGTCTGCTGGTACTTGTGTGTGTCGCATGTAAGATTTTCGTTGAACCGCAACAATGCGACCAGGAATCCCCCATGGGGAAATGCTTGAACATTTCTGCACACGCAGCAGCAATGATGCAATGCACTTGGAGTCCTGTCCCTGGCCCTGTCCTTGGCCCACTGTCTGCCCTCTCTGCTGCTGCTGGATGGATGGGAGGGTTGCTGCTGCGCTGCCTTGCCTCGTTCTGCCATCTGCGCTTTATTATAATATTAATTAAATTGAATTGCCGCCAGCATTTGGCAGCAGCAGCTGCTGCCGCAACCGAGAACGAATATTGCTGCTTCAGGTGGTGGCACGGGGGGAGGAGTACTCGCATCTTTCGGAATGTATCTTCCCACCACAGCAGGCTGCTGCAAGGGCTGCCCCGTAAGCATGAGGCATTGATGCTTCGATTAGACCATCAGTTAATGGATGTAGCTCCCCCATCAAAGCCTGGACCTGGGCAGCGTCTGTCAAACTGATGGACTCATTTCGGTTGGTTGAATGCTTCCGTGGTCCCTGCGGTTAGTCGTGCATTTCATGGGTTAATGAATCTCTCCCCGCAAAAGCAGAAAGAGGGAGCTCCAGCCCACACACCCAACTCCACTTATTTGCCATGACCATGTGCAGCTCCAGCTCCAGCTCCAGCAAAAATACAAATATGTAATTAAAAAATGTATAAAAACGAAGCGAGGAGCATAAAACTTTGATGCGGGCATCGTGCAGCCCGGCTGCAACCTGTCAAACGGAGAGCGGGCTGGGGGCGAGCCATTTAGCTAATGGCCAATTAAGTAATTAAGTGGCAACAGTTTGGGGGAAGGGTGTGGGCGAGGGGGAGGGGGCCGGGGAGGGGTGTGCGGTAAACGTGACAACTGCAAATTGTCGAAGGCTTTTGCCAGAGTGTTTTGGCGTGGAATCGTTTTGTCGGCGCAATTTATGAGTTGCGAGAAGCTAAGCGTGCCGCCAATGGCCATCGATTAGCACCAAGTCAACGCCAGTCGGCAGTCGCCAGTCGGCAGAGTCGACTCAATTCGAGGCAGTTTCAGGTCCTTCGTTCCTCGGCCTTGACTGGAGCATGCAGCTTGTTCGCTCTTGGCTCTTGGAGCGGGTAATTAAAGTCACGTCTGCCGTCTAATTACCCGCCAAAGCACTAAGGAAATGAATTGCACAAAACAAAACCAAAAATCGCACGCGAAAGGCATCACGAAGGAGACCCATGAAAGTAGTTGCTCCTCGGGGGAGAATTGTGTGGAAATGCGAATTTAATAAATGCCGAAAGGGAAGCTCTTCGCTCGAAATTAGATATTACAATTTGCGGCCGAGCTTAAGGTCATGACATACATTGCCCCACGGCAGCTGCTGGGGGGACGACACAGCCAAGGCGATTGCCCAGAGATTTTGCGACTTAAATAATTGTCGAGCGGCCGCCGAGCAGGCACAGTGGCAGGCCCGCGTACAAATGTATGCAGATATGGCTGCATATTTAGGGGCAAGGCAGCTGAAAAAACCTCCGAAAGTGTCAGTCATTGCCGGTGGTAAGGCCTTTCCATGAGGAGTACTTCCGGTTGCTGAGCATTTTTCTTGCCATTCGTAAGCTCAGAAATTGCAAGGCAACTTCTTTTCAAATTAGTTTCCCATCTGCAGCTTTCTTGCAATTACTTTTGTGGGCGCGTAATGGCACGTTTGCCCCACTGTGCCATGTTTTGAGATTCGCAATGCAAAACGCAGCTGTCGCCGCAGGCGTGAGAAAAACTCGGCTTGAAGTGTACGCTGGAGGGAGGCGGGGGACAGGGCAGGCCTGTAATTAAATCTAGCTTCAATTTATGATGGGGAGCAGAGCAGGAGAGGGAGAGGGAGAGGGAGCAGGCCCCCCCAAATGGCAGGCGGCATAAAGAAATTACACAAAATCCATCAGCGCACGCAATGACATCAGACGCGATGGACTCTGAGTGGGAGTCGAGGAGCTCTGCCACATGACGCAGCACTCGCCACAAAGGAGGAGGAGGAGGAGGAGGAGGAGGAGGAGGTGGCGCTGGCATATGGATGGGCATTGGGGAAGGGTCAGGCGATAATTACCAAAGTCTCTGGGGGGCGGCATACGTTTCCGGCTGTCGCCAGCCAGTGGCAGTCTTGCCTGCTCCTCCATCAACATCTCGTGTTTGGCTGCAAATTCGGTTTCATGTTTTCCATTTTGAGGCGCCATTTGCCTGCGGCAATAAAACCCAACAACAACGACAACGACAATGACAGTGTGGAGTAGGAGAGGGAGAGGGAGAGGGAGGAGCACAGTGCGGGAGCCACATCATCATCATCAGCAGCAGCAGCAGCAGCAGCAGCAGCATCTAGCACATCATCCTCTCTCTCTCCTTCCCATCCTCATCTTGTGGGCCCTCGTCTGCCCTCATCTTTTGTGAGTTTTTGCTGTCAACGGCATTGGCCTCTCGTCCATTGTGGGGCGGCGGCGGCGGGCGACTTGTTGTGCGGGTCTTCGGATTGGGTTTCGCTCCCACCACAATCTATTTGGCCTTCAGGACCTCCAACTCTGCCTGTGAGCTTCTCTGCTTCTAATACTTTGCTCTCCCTCGCATTTCCCATTCCTCTTGTAGGGCAAAAATCGAATTCCCTTCCTCCGGATTGCCTTTCAGACAGCAGTGCAACCTGTGGCGGTCTTTGAACCCATCAACGAGGATCGCACCTAGCTAAATGTGAGCAGGGATTGCTCTCAGTTCGTCTGAGCTGTTCTCTCGTCTCTCAGCTGGGGCCTGTGGCAGAAACGTAGAATGTGAGGATAGTGGGCGTGGCTGGAGTGGGTTTTGCCCGCTCCACCTCCTCCTCGAAGATACAACTACGATGCCCCAGACTCAGTCTCAGCCTCAGCCTCAGCCTGCTCAAGGCCCTCTGTCAGACATCAGGTGCAAAGCAGTTTCTGTTTTCACAACTTTTAGCATAATTAATTCAAATGCTTTCCATGAAAGAACACACTGGCAGGTCGCTGCGGAAGCAGCTGTGGCATTTATGTAAAGCAGCGCCCACACCCCACACCCGCTTCCCACCCGCTTCCCACCCGCTTCCCACCCGCTTCCCAACCGCTGCTGCCACTCCATTCCCTCTTCTCGCCAGAGAGTGTCTTTATTAACAGTTTGTATTTGTAGTTTGTGTGTTTGTTGGTGCAGTGAACAGACGCGTACTGTTAGCTGCAGCCAAATGTAAGCCTTAAGGCACTGCCACAGCTGGGAGGGAAGGGAATTCCTGCAACCAGCAGAAGAAATTGTCCATCAAAGGCGACAATCAGTATTGTGGCTGCCATATGCAGTCGGAGGTCCCTACAGGGAAGGTGCCAAAGGTCGAGACTTCTGGCCACTTTGCGGAAACGAAATCAGGCACTGGCCGTGTTCCCCTTGCTGCAGCCCATCGACGTGCCCCACAGTAATCGAAAGGGATAAAACAATTAATTTACGAGCTGCGCACGCGATTTGGACTCCACCGACTCCCCGCACGAGTTCAAGTTAAAGCCGGATAACACGTCTGTGCGTGCCGCACTCAGGTGGCAAGAGACTGATAAGTCGAGGTGCGGGAGAGCGTAGGAGCGGGGATGGACCTGTCGTGGATGGACTAAGTCCCTGAAGCTGGGAAAAGCCTTGCTCCCACATGGGATTCCGCATACTTTGCGACCCGAATTTCCCATTTCCCTTTGCCCATTTCCCTTTGAGCATTTCCAGGTGGACAACAGGAGCAAAGAGGCTTAATAAATTATAGTTTTTGCGGCCTATGACTGACTGCAGCATGTTAATGCCTGGAAAATGAATTGATTGTGGAGGCTTGGAATGAGTTATCGCTTCCTCAAGGCTTTTCGATTTTTATTTCGAACAAATTGAATGGAGAACGAGTCAGGTATCCTCATTTCGGCCATTTCCATTTTCGTTTTCTGTTTCTCTTTCGTTTCCCTTCTTAGGAACAGTTCAGACAGTCATGAAACGCACTGTGGCACAGTCTCCTGTCTCGTTATTCCTGCCAAATCGCATTCCAATCAATGTGAAGTCTCTCGAACGAAACAATTGAAATTTGTTGTGGTTTTTGGCTCTGTTCTGGTTTTCCCTGTGCGTAAAGTGAGGAATTCTCGTACGAGTAAAATCCCCTTTGCAGTCCCTTACTCTCTCTCTCTCTCCCTGCTTCGATCTCTTTCTGTGCATGTGTGTGTGTGTGTGTGTGTGTGTGTGTGTGTGCTGGCAAGCGAATAACTGACTGAGGGCATCCTTGTCGTTGACAGGCCAACCATTTTGCGGGTGTCCATGTCACGGCAGCGCCAGCAACAGCTGAAAAATAAACGTTTCACAAAACATACACTCCAGCACACACACACACACACACACACACACACACGCACACACGCACACACATGTAAAGGCAAACACTTGAAAATGAAACCCCACTTGGGCAGAATTTTCAGTTCTCTTTCTCTCTACTTCTCCCCCGTCTGCATGTGTGTGCAGGTGCATGTGTGTGTGTGTGTGTGTGGTTTATGTATTTTCTCTTTTTGTTGTTGTTGTGTTCTCCAAAAGATTCTCAAGTTGCCACAATGGCGAATGCGAATGCGAATGGGAATGCGAATGGCGAGATGATGATGATGATGATGGCGCTGGCGACACTGCCACAGAGGGAAACACGTGCCAGCCCATAAATACAGGGGCCAGGCGAGAAGCTGCAGATACAGAGCACAGGGGACGGAGTGCAGGGCAGGTGGGCAGCGGCACATCGGGCGGCACAAGCAGGTGGCAAGTTCGGGGCTTTGTGCCTTCTCGCTCCGGCAAATAATCGTGCAAAATACGCAGCCAAAAACTCGTGTGGAGAGGGAAACGACTGGGGAATACTGTTGCACAGTCCAGGGGAAGGCAAATCTTTAGTTTTGTGCCAATTGCTGATCGGAATGATCCTGATGCTAGCTCTTGAGCGAGAAGAAAATGTTCGTGCAGGCGGAAGGCAGCTTAGAAATCGAATTGAAGTGAAACCGATTGATGGAGGCACTCGGTGGAGTAGTTGCCGAGCAATTTTCAACTGTAACCCGTAAATATCTTGGACTTGCTTCTCCTCTCGCGCAAGCAACTCTGAGCTACCCCTCTTTGGTTGCGTTTTGGTTATGACAACAGTCGGCTGACTTGGTGGCTTGTGTTGCCAGCTGCTGTTGTTCTGCGCATTCCAAACAGCCAACAGCCAACAATCAACAACAGCAACAGCAACAGCAACAACCTTTCCATCTCATCCGCTCCCGCATGAGGCATGATGGGGGGCAGCCACAAATCACTCGCAGAGGAAGAGCGCACCGTGCGGAGGGAGGAAGCGCTTTGCGAAAGTGTGCCACAGATTGCAGCAAGCTCACGTGCATCCTGAGCAACTGCAGTTGCATCTACATATGTTCTGTACGGGCTGTGGTGCTTCATACCATCCCACCATCCATCCATCCCGCCATCCCGATGATGCTTGAGCCTCATATTTTGCACTTTGACGGCTGCACACTGACTGCCAAGAGTTAACCCCATCAAATGGATTACAGCCAGCGAGCCAGGAAAAAAAGACATGCCTTTTTCGCAGTCGCAAATTGCATTTTGTTTGCTTGCGTTTGCCTCTGGCTGCGTTAATCCGGCGAAAGTCAAAGGATTTGTGTGGCTTAAAACGCACAAAAATGTGCGCCCGGCGGCCCAGCATGTAATGGAAAGGGTGAACAAGAAATACACACAAAAAGGAAGATCTAATTCGGCAGAGGAGTTTCATTTTGTTTCACATTTCGCTGCATGTCTCTGCTCCTATTCGGGTGCTGTGGTCAGCTCCGTAGATCTTCTGAAAACTGGCATCACACATTTGTGTGTGTGTCATTGCCTCTGCCAAAGCGATAACCAACCCTGGCAGCAGCGCCGGAGCGCCTTCGGGGATTTGTTTCCACATTCTGCGGTCGCTCGAGACCTGACTCCCTGACTGCACAACAAACCCGCTGACTGGCTGTGTGTCTGCGGTGTGTTTTTGTCAGTTAATTTCCAGCACACAGTTCGCAGTTGTTCCATGTCACCAAGCACCCAAAAAACAAAGCACTGCCGCAGAGGGGGCACATTCACATTCATGCAAAAATAGGAAAAAATTAATACAAAATCACCGAAAGAGAGCGAAGGAAAATCTGGCAAAGCGCAGGCAACATTTTTCATCAAATAAATCAAACATGGAAATTTGATTGGTTTCTGCTTTCAGCAGCAGCTCGAAGCACTTGAAAAAAAGCAAAAAACAGAGGCAGGAGCATAAAGCGCATAGAACCATCCCACAGCCGCAATTTGTCCTGCAGCTGCTCAGACAGGAGAGAGAGAGAGAGAGAGAGCGGCAGAGCGTTAGATCCACTCTTGAAATGAACAAATTTAGAGGCAGCAAATGGGATCGACCACAGGATGCCCACTGACAGGACCATAAACGATAGTAGACAGCAAAATAAACACGGAAAAACGATTTTTCAGCGCATTTTTCAATGCAGAAAACTAGGCAAAAAATGTTTGACGAGTTGCCAAACGAAAACCAATTGAGACTTTATTTGGCAATTATTTTGAAATGTCTGCGAATTTCTTGAATGAAGTTTGGCTTGCGGGAATATTCGCATCACTTTTTATTGAAAAATTCCACACGTGGCAGCTGCCGTGGATTGGGACTCGTGCGTTCCTCTGCGTCTCTGCCACCTGCTCAAACTTGCCTCCTTTGTCTGTTGCCAGTTCTTTCTTGCCTCTCCACCCGCATGCGGAACGCAATTTATTATGCAAAGCCAAAATATGTTTACCCCACCATGTGATTTTTTTGTGGTCCATGATGGGTGGGAGTCCCCGCTAAACTCACCACACACGCAGCGACTCGTACACACCTCATGCTGCGCGGCATCTTTCGCGGCGGATGGGTTGGGGTTGCCTTCTTCAGGCACTCTCCGCCAAGCATTTTCTCAGCCATGTCTGTACGTCCACGAACTCTGCTCTCTCCCTCTGGTTGGCTGGTGTGTGTGAAAACCGCACGGACACAGGCACAGGCACAGGCACAGGCACAAGCAGCCGGAGGAGGAGTTCCACCAGGTTCTTGACTCGACTCGAGAGTGGCACTGACCAAAGCGACTCCGCCAAAGTCCATTGTTGGTTGCTACGCGTGGTGGTGCGTGTGTGTTTGTGTGTGTGTAGTCCGGATATTTGTAAAATAATGTCAGCAAAAATCCAATTTCCTTTCTACCTTCCCGCTTGAATATGGCGCATACTAAGAGCGGCTCCAGCCTGAAGCTCAGACCAGGAAGCGATGGCTGCCGCGAGTCGTCCTTGGCCAGGCCATCTGGAATGCAGCAGGATGCAGCTTCAAGTATACCACTGCTGCTGCTGCTGCTGCTGCTGCTGCTGCTGCTCCAAGCGCACTTGACATTTTACTGGGATTTCGTGACGCTGTAACCGCAGCAGGGAATGCAGGGGAGGAGTGCCCGACTGCTCTGTCGCCCGACTGCACGTTTTCTGCTTGTTTAGTTAAGCGCCTCGGCGTACAATGTACGTGAATGCACTGAGAGAAATGTTCCCGTGTGCAATCAATTAGCAGGCACTCGCAGGAGCATCTGGGTCTGGAGTGGCACAAGCCAGACACTGGGTGCACCCTTGGTCGATCCTTTTACCACTCGAATATCGAATTTGTTTCCCATCAACATTTTGCGAGGGTTTTGCTTCCGCTGCAGTTTACCTTCTGGAGCGGCATATCCGCTTTCCGCTTTCCCTTTTCCTTTTTCCGCCACACTTCATCAGGATCATCAGAAGGAGGAGGCGGTGCGGCAGAAGGAAGCAGAAGGAAAATGCAAAGACGAAGTAGGAAATAGGAGGAGGGCAAGGGCAGCAAGGGGAGCTGTGGCATAAGATGGAAGCTTGCACACGATTATTGTGTATTGTTATAATAAAGTTCAGCTTCATTTCCTGCAGCGTTTCATGGCACACCCAGAGCACACGGCGTCTCAGGCTCACGCTCAAGTGCGAGTCCCTGTCCATGGCCACCTCCAGCTCCAGCTCCTCGGGCTTGTGCTCGCAGGTCGCTGCTCGAACCCATGCTTGCACTTCATTTCGCTCCGTTCACATCGCTGATTTTGCCCACAGCCCATCGAGTGTTTGCCCTGCACTCCAGTGCCCGAGACGGCCCCCTGCCACCTGCCACCTGCCACCTGACCTTGCCTTCACTTGGGTGGCAGCAATGTGCGTGGGCATGGAGTGGGCAGCAGGAGTGTGCGTAGGATGGGGGCTCCTTACCAATTACCCCTCCGCTCATGGCACTGCGCTCTGTGAACTGTAATTTATTTCAATCTCGTTTTAATAGATATTTATGCTTTGTTTTGCATTCGGCGCAATGCTTGGGTTTCCGACATTTCAATAAATTAAATCTCCTCCCCAAGTCCTCTACTCCCTGCCGCCTTCATTTGTCTCTTCTTTGTCGTTGCCTTTGCGCCCGATCTGTTGACAGTGGAAAATGGGAAATGGAATTGGAATGCATGAAATTTAAATGCACCCGAAACGGGAGTCTGGCTTCAGTTTGATTTAAGAGCTCTCTGCCAATGAATAGAGAATACTTGGTGCGAGATCTTAGCTGTACACACACCCATCCCCCATGAGCAACTAATAGTCTAAGAGCTCGACAAACCAACGAAGATTATTCTATTAGGGCGCCGCAGCCGCTCCAATGGATTTGGGTGGCGGGCAGAGACGGCAGAGTGCAGAATTTTGAACAAGAAAGCCACATTAACGAGTGCTGTTGTTGGTTTAGTTTGCTGGTTTTGTTGCACGTGGAAATGTCGACAGCAAAGTGGGTAAAGTGCATAAATCATTTCGTGAACAGGTGCGACCGAGGAACGCGCCCAGGAACGGCAGCAAATGCCATCGTCTGTAATATGCCCCGAGTACCAGGAGAAGTACATCGACAAACATTCGCACTCACATTCGCCTGCACGTGTGTGTGTGTGTGTGTGTGTGTGTGTGTGTGTGTGCACACATCGATGTGTTGGTGTGCACGCTCCGAGGCAAGGATGCGGCCATAAACTGTGCAACTGCTGCCGTTGATGCTTCTGCATAAGTCTATCAATAAATAATACATTTTTACTTCATTGAATTTGCAACAGCAATACGTCCTCGATAGACTCCCAGCAAACAGCCCGCCACGAGGCAGCAGCTTGAGCCCAGCCCAGCCCAGCCCCTTCTCTGGTGCTGCTCCCGCCGAAGCATTTGCAGTTGCCATCGAACCATAAATGATGCAAATGGCCAAAATCCATCGCAACTGCTTCAGAAATAAATAAATACCAAGCCAAAGCGAAGGGGTTCATCATTGTTGTTTGATGGAAATGGCGCTCAGGGTACAGGGCACAGGGCACAGGGCACTTGGATTTTGCTGCCACTTGCACTTTGTGCCCTGCAAAGTCCTTCACTTCAATTCGCAAATAAAATGCCAAACTTCTTTCTGCGCTGATTGCCTTGTGGGTGGAAGCTGCAGAGCTGCTGACTTCAATTCCAGCTGCAGGCCAAACGGGTTGTCGCCTTTCAGTTTTCCCGTTCTGTAGCTGCTTAGATAGATCTTAGACAGATCACACACAGAATTCTCCTGTCTCCTGGCACTTTCATATCCAAGAACTATGCAACAAAAAACACCTGGCATTGGGGTCATTGTTGTGCTGCTTTATTGTCTCTGTTTCGGGGCTCACTCTGGTGGAATGAGTGCAAGAATTTGTTTGGCTTTTGCCCGACTTTGATGTCGCTGCGTTAATTATGTTTTGCCTCCAGGCAAGGATACGTCTGGCAGTGTGTTGGGTCGCTTGATCCCGGCTGCACCGGCTTGGATGTTCCACTGACCAGGATGGGTGGTGCGGCAGTGGCGGCCAGCGATTGTCCAGGTGCGGCCGTGCCAATGGAGATGGGCACTGCCGCGGCTTCTGCTCCCTGTGCACCAGTCTGCGCTGTTGGGCGGGACCACTGGTCGCTGCTGCTGCCGTTGGGCACTGCGGCAGAGGGTGCGCCTCCGCAGGCGGGATTGCACTGCTGGCCGGGGATCTCGGGTATGGCGCAAGCCCTGCTCGGGTGCGGTCCAATGTAGAACGGATTGAAGGGCCTGTCGTCCGCCATGGTCTCGCTGGCGAGTGCAACAAATTTGACACAAGCAAAAGCCAAAATAAAAGCCAACGAAAAAAGCCGCACAACGAATTTTGGGAATTGTTTCTATTTTCCTGAACTGTTCGCTGTGAGGTTAGCCCCAGAACTGACCCAAACAGTCGTCTCGACAGTTGACAGCAGCCAGCACTCATCACAAAAGCCAACTTTGTGCCACGAAAATGTTTTCTACGCACAGAGAGCTTGTTCCTAAGGGCAGAAAGTGGCACTGAAGCTGTGCCAGAATCGACTCCAAAGAGCTTGAAGAAAATGATGCAAGTGGATGGCAATCAATCCGCTTAATTGTAAACTCATTGGCTCGAGCGACTTGCAATTAATTTCGAATGTGCTCGAAGGCAGCACCAGCAAATTCATCCTTGGAAAGTTTGATCTATTTTGTTTGGTGAAGTTTGTAGCTGGGATTAGGCTTGCATGCGAGCATCACACACACACACACACACACACACACACGCACACTAACGCACCCAAATGCAACGCTGCTGGCAATACAATTTCCATAAATTACGAGCAAAAATACATATACATAAATGTGTGTACGGTGATTGGCAGTCGTTTTATTGGTTTCTGTTCTGTTTCTTGTCTTTGTTTACTCGCTTCTCGCAGATGCCGAGAGACTGTACGCGGCGCCTCAAGGCCGGCTAACGCTTAACCCCCCCACCACACGCCCCAAGAGGCCCACGCCTCAGCCTAACCCCGACAGCTGCAACCATGTGAATGGCCAGAATGCAATTAAAACTACTAAACAACTACCACTACCAGCCAGACCAGAGCCCAGTCCACGACTAGAGAGCACAGCGAGAGCATCTCCTCAGCAGCAGCAGCAGCAGCAGCAGCAGCAGCAGCAGCAGCAGCAGAGCAGCAGGGAGCCAGCCAGATCCAGCCCGAGGGAGAGCCAGCGTCATCATGGCTGGGCCACAGATACAGCACACCCAACGCCCCAACAGCGCCTACTACACGGGTCTGAATGGTAGCGGGGGAAGCGGGGGTGGCGGGGGTGGTGGTGCAGCCAGCGCCTCGGGCATGGCAAGCAGCGCCTCGCACACTGGACTGCACGCCCTGCGCCAGGTGACCAACGAAACGGAGCTCATCTATCGAGGAAGCCACAGCAATGGCACCGTCAACGAGCTGCCCTCCACAGCCGCACATCATCAGATGCTCGCGGGTCGCATCACCCAGCAGCAGCTGCAGCAGCAGCAGCAGCACCCACAGCATCATCCGCATCATCAGCAGCAGCATCACCCACAGCATCAGCAACAGCAGCAAGTCAGCAGCATAGCCGGCACCGGATCGAGTGCCACGGATGCGCTTATTGGCACCATTGCGACAAGTGCCGGTGGAGCAACAGGTGGCGGTGGCGGTGGCGGTGGCAGCAGCAGCAGCAACACGGCGATAACCGCGCTCGGGCAGCTGAAGAAGTCCAGCACACAGCGCAGCATTGAGATAATTGTGGATGCAAGCCAGTGTGGCAAGGAGGTGGGCGCAGCAGCGACGCCGCTGGATCCCGACGATGTGGAGCAGGGTGGCGGCGGCCAGGAGTCCTCCTCCTCGATGCGCAAGTCCTCGCGACATCGCCATCGGCCGCTCCATCGACGCCTCATCAGCTATCTGCGCAACCTCTTCCAAGGCAGCACAACGCAAACTGGTAAGCAAGGTGGAGACTCCCCCCACCAATCCAGAGACCCAGCCTCAGTCTGTCCGTCTGTCTGTCTGTCCGTCTGTCTGTCCGTTTGAATTATCTCTGCAGCAGCTGATCACTGATAGACCCACCAGAGATTCACTCAGCTGCAAAAGGGTCGCGACATTTATCCTCTTCCCCGATCCCTTATCTCTACATTTTATGCTATAATTTTTGTTTTTCTTTTTCTTTTTCGATTTTTATTTTTTGGTGTAGCGATGGCAACTCTTGTGCTGGCCTGGCGCTGCCTCTCCAAGCGTAAGCGGCAAATGTCTCCCAACCCTTTGAACCTAACCCCTCTGCGCCTGCTCTCCACTCTCCACTCTCCACTCTTGCCACGCTTGCAAACCGCTTAGTGCTGCTCATTGCCGCGACTAACCTCCTGCCAGCCAGTCCCATGCCAGCAGACGACTAACCGCTTAGAGTTTTTTTGGCCCATTTCATGGCGTTGAATCCATGTTCGAACACATGTCTGTGCCAGCAGCTGTAGTTTTTTTTTTGTTGCCCGACTGGACGCTCGTAAAATCCGCGCTTGTGGTGTCGCGGCTGTTTCTGTCGCTTGCTTCAATTTATGCATGAGGAAATTGCCATTTTTGCAGCAGCAGCCGCGAACGCGCCATTTATTGGGTAGCCATTGGGCATTCATTCCTTACATTTACAGGCCATCCTGGAGGTGTGAGCGCGCTCTCCCCGGTGTTGCTATCAATTGAATTTGATTTTCGTTTGCCCCGCGGCACTTGGAAGGGCTTTCGCTTTGGCCTTTTATGTGTGCCCTGATTAATTATGGAAATTGATGAGCCTCCTCCTGCAGTGCCTCTGCCCCAGATTGCATTGATTGTTTACGGCTCAACTATTTGAGCCTCTCCTCCCTCCCCCTCTCTCTCTCTCTCTCTCTCTCCTTCTATGTGCTCTGTCTAGCATCAAGCTCATTCATGGCCGATTCTTTCGTCAATTTGTTTGCGTCTCGTTCTTGGCTTGAGCCTCAGTTTTGTGTGTGTGCTCCGCCAGCTGCGTGCCGTGCCGTGCCGTATCCTTCCGCCTTCCACTGGCATCTATCAGTCCCCCTTGAAGCATTTTGCAAAATGATGAGCTCAACATAAAAGTTGCATGCGCCCATCCTGCAAATTGAATGCAAAAGGGAAGCCAAAGAGGAAATCGATATGGAACACAATACCATCCAGCCATGCCCCGGCTATAATATTTGTTTGTCAGAGCTTCAAACAGAGCTGCTCCCCCAATGTCAGCGTCGGCGTCGACGTCGGCGTCGGCGTGGACAGGTCTAGGGGCCATGGGAAACTGTTGACAATGACAGTTGGGATGGAGGGAGCAAGGAAGTGTGCAACAAGGAAATCGAAGACCTACACTCCAGCGAAACGAGTGGCACAAACTTTTGCATTCCACTCTACCACACTTGACTCAAACTGTGGCCCCAGCTCCCCCTGCTCCCCCTGCACCCTGTCCCTCCCAACATCTCTGGGCAGATCGCGGGCAAAGGCTCTTTTTCGGGCTCTCGAAATGAGCGACGGATTTGCAGCTTGGCCAGCGATGAGAAGCGGCGTAAAAGTTTTATTGAAAAAGTTTGATGAATGACAAGTTGGCTTCCTGCAAAAACCGAGCCCCCCAAAAGCCACCAACCATCCAGCAAACAGCAGCAGCAGCCGCAGCAGCAGCCGTGTGGCTCTTCAATCCCCAGCCCAGGCGACTCGCCGCCCAATTGACGCGACGGTTGGAGCTTATGTGAGCAAATGACACGCCATTTAAATTTGTAGTTTGAGGACTGCAACTTCAACTTCAACTTAATCGAGTTTAAAACCCATACGGATCTGCTTTTTGTGTTGTTTTTTTGCACAGCGGGGGAAAACAGCTTTTGCGCAAATTAACTTTGGTCGAGCACAGTCCCGGCTCTGGCCACAGAGTATTTATGGACGTACGAGTAGGTCTGAAAGCCATCTGCAATGCAATTAAATTATGTTCCCGCTTTGCTTCGTTTTCTCCTCTAATAACTATTAAATTACTCCTTACGCTTCCTTGTGTTTGGAGTGCTCCTGTGTTGTACAATTAAGAGACTCCATCGATGGCTGTTCAGTATTTCAATTGTGTTCCATTTATCAACTCGGACTCCCACGCTCTGCGACATTAATTGACTTTAGGTTTCTCGCTTATTTATGTTCCCAATTTATAACTATATTCAGCCCTCTGGCCGTTTCTCAACAGCAATTCGTATGCTTTGCAGCACTACTTAATTGATCCTGGGCTACTGGTTGTTTTTTGCACAGTTTGATTTAGTTTGCCATGCCGTTTGCCACTCCAAAGTCAAGGACGCTGCGCGTACTCAGTCGTCCTTGGCCGCGAAAGGCATTTCAATTAATTGCACAGCAGGCTGGTGGGGCCAAAGGGGTGCCCAGGGGTGCTTGGCCACTGGGGAAGCAGCTTTCGGCTGCTGCAGGAGCGCCAAGCGAGAGATTCAGCAAAGCTGCAGACAAGCAAAGAAGTTGCCGCAGGCATACCCTGTATCCTGTACTCTGTGTACCGCATTGAAGCCATTGATCGTTTTGGCATTGGTAATTGGGTTACGCTGTGGCCTGTACTCGTACTCCTACTCGTCCTCGTCCTCGTATGTTTGTGTGTATTTGTAGGACCTTCCCGCCCAGCAGTTTACAACGCTCGCTCGCTCCATGGCTCCATCTCGCACCCTCAATGTTTGCTTGCTGTTGTGTTGTTTTTTTCAACCCCCTTCCAGTGGCATTGGCTGCACTTTATTGTGCTCTGTCACCCTCTGCCCTCAGTCTGGCTGCCTGTGCAGTATCTGTCCCTTAGGGCAGCTCAATCAGCGTATTCATTTTCCCTTTGTGCTGCTCCTTCGGGGGAGCTGCGTCGTCTGCGTCTGCGTCTTCGTTGTCGTTTCGTTTGCCCTCCTCGTTCGCTGTTTGCTGCTGGGTCTTAATGCACTTCATAATTTCTTCATTATGCCACGCCCACACTTCGCTGGACAGACTGGAGAAGGTAATTGAATTCGTTGTCTGCATTTTGTGGTCGCTTCATTTTGTGCATTTGATGGTCTCATTTTGCTTTTTGCCCGCTGCCCTTCGGTCATCCATTCCTTTTGGTGCGGCCCCTGCCCTGACTCTGGGCTTAATTATAATTTCATTATTTGTTGTTTGTTCGCAGACGCCAGTCGTGGTGGTCGTGGTGCTTCTGCTGCTTATTGCACATAATTTTTAATGGCGAGCGCGAGGTTTTAAGTGCAGCAAGTCCTTTGAGACCTGCTTACCCATTGCCCCACTGAACAGCGTCCGTCCCTCTTCCGCCTGCTGCTGCTGCCTGCCGCTCTGCCACACTTTGTCTGACTGTCTCTTGTTACTCGCTTCTTGGCACACTTTCGCGCCTTTCACAGGCATTCAAGCGAAACCAGCGACTCCGGGCACAACAGTGTCAGCACACGAGACACTGCGTCAGTCTCCGCTGTATGCTTCATACCCTGTAGTGAATGCATTCAATCCCAGGCGCCTCTCATGGCATGCCCCCATAAGTAGGCAACCATTTCAACTGTATCGCAGCAAGCAGTGCACTCTCAAGTAGTGCAAGCAGTAGACTTGCAGGTAGTGCACCCTTCCAGGGCATCCATTGTTCGATTCTTGTGGGAGAGGAGTCCTCGCGTATGCATATGCTTGTGCATATGCATTGAAGTGTCAGGGCCTGGCACATTTTAATTTATTTAAGCGTTTTCGGTGCGGCCCAGCCCGTAAATGAGTTAAGTGCATTTCGTCTCTCGCATTATCTTCCCCTCGGCTATCCTTCGTCCCTGCACTGCTCTGATCTTCTCTGCACTGCTTTGTCCTTTTATCTTTGGCTGTGCAGGAGCTGGAGCTGGGACCTTGCTCGCTCGTTTCGCTGCCACCAATTTGTTGGCCATTGTCTGAGGCAACGACAGCCACGAAGGCGACCACGAAAATGCGCAATAAAACAAAGCAAAGCAAAGGCACAGGCAGAGGCAGAGGCACAGCGGCAGCAGCAGTCGAAAAAAGTTTTTTCATTAACCCTCTTGGCTGGGACGCCTGACCCTCACTCTCACTAGCCCCACTTCAATCCCGCTCAGACTCCCCCACATGCTCGTACAGCTGCAACAATGTGATGAGAAACATGGCACAAAGTTGCACTTCTTTCACTTCTTTCGTACACAAATGCAGCACACACATGCCCCCCCACATGGGCAATGCTCTGCAAAGGAGGAAAAAATTATACGAAATTAAATGAGATAAGTGTCGGAGCATTGTCTGCATGGCAAACTTGCAGTCCAACTTTTTATTCTCGTTTCTCTTCGCTCTTCGCACTTCCATTTTGTCTTTTCCCTCACCCGCCAACGGGGTTCTCCTTCTCTTTCTTTTCTTATTTTCTGTTGCTTTCCATGTGTGTGGATAAATCTGTTTTTAGTGGGATTTCAGCTGCAGCTTGAAGCGTGGCACATCACTGTGAAGGGGATTGGCTGCAAGTTGGCTGACGAGAGGGGGAGAGCGCTTCAAAAATACATAATTCGTTGCACAATAAACTGCTTTGGAAGCTTAGTGTGGGAAATGCAATTCTTGTGGCATGTTGCAGGGGACTTAACGAAGGCGTTAAAGAAGGCCAGGCCAGGGGGGGCGCCGGCCAAAACTGATTGAAATTATCGGAAATCCTTTTGTGGCAAAGCATTTTTAGAATTAAATTAAATGTGCACACACAGAAGAAGGGAAAAACTAATTGAAAATGCCTCAATTAAATCCATTAAAAGCAAACACAGAAAATTGAGTTAAATCTCAGAAAAATGTTAGCAGAGGCAGCTCGATATGATGGATGGAAATCCTTTTGGTGTGCGAGAATTTGTGAGTTGACTAAATGAATATTTCATTAGCTTAATATAAATTGCGATGCATGAAAAGAACGACTCCAAGAAGACGTTTCTTGATTGGAAATTTATTGCCGAAAGAGTGTACAATTTTAATTAAAGACCAGCCCGAATGCAACTTGGGTCGAGAAAAATAACAAGAGTAGAGAGTATGGCTCCAGGAACCATTCCTTTGGTGCTTCACTTTCAGTTGCTTGCAGCAAAAGTTTCCTGTGGGGGGAATGTGGGGCTGCGGATCAATATCCTTTAATACCAGCCATAACCAGCATGAAGTCAGACTCCTGAGCGGCAGTCAAGCATGCGATGTGTACTTAAACATCTCGAGACTCGAGTTACACGTATTTGTGGGTTTGCCTGATCAAAAAGGGCCAAGAGATAAAAAGGAAAGTAAAGCTGTTAAGCCAGCCAAAGGCTTTTGCGAATGCCTTCGTTCTCTGTGTGTTTTGTATCTACGAATGCTTCGATTGAGCGAGCATCTTCAAAGGCATGTCAGCCGCACCAGCCCCATCCTGTCCGTCTCTCGAGGGAGAACTGTGTGCGAGTTTGAACATATTGAACATATGTACATATATTCGTATTTTGTATTAATTTGCACTTTTATGGTGGGCAAAAAGATTTGGCTTCAGTTTTGGGGTGGCAGAGCGAGGTAAACATTTGGAAAAACTGCATTCACTGGCACTTATCGAAGTGCCGCCGCACACTTGAAACTGAGCGAAAGTAAATATTTTGACTACTGGCGGCTGCTGCCACTGCAGTGGTTAAAACAACACAAACAAACACCCAGCACCAGCACCAGCACCAGTCCCACTCTCAGTCCCAGTCAGACCTAATAAAATCCAATGCCACTCCCACTCCCACTCCCACTGCCATCCCCCCAAAAGGTGGCTGCCTGGAGGAGTCTGTTGCGGTTTTTACTTCTGTGCGCGAGGTGCAGCATGCAAAAATATTTGCACTTGACTGGCGGCTGCTGCTGCTGCTGCTGTTGCAGCGGAAACGGAAACATGACACCTGCGCAGCCACACACACACACCCACAAACACCCACAAACACATACACATTCAGCAAGAGAGAAGGAAATGCTGAAAAGGTCAGAGCAGAGGGAGAGGGAGAGGGATTGGGATAGGGAGAGGTATGACGAAGAGCACTGCAGCCAACGATGGGCAAACAAACACAAACCGAGTCGAGATAAACAGGAACTTATTATGCGAGCTCATGCAATGCGGGGCGAGGGTGGTAGGGGTAGGGGTAGGGGTAGCAAATTGAAGGTGAGCGAAGGGAGTTAACGGCGCAGCTGTGGGGGGACCGGGCATACCAATTGTAACTGCATCTGTGCGGCCGTCTGTTTTGTGCTTTATCTGAAATTACAGTGGCAACAATGGCAATCCGAGAATGCCTCCCTCTCTGGCGACCCTTCGCCGGAGAATGCCGCCCAATCAGCGGCTGTTCACGCCCCACCACCCATTAACCGCAAAATGCCATTCCATTTCCATCCGGTTGTTTATTGTTATGTTTGCCAATTGCCACACCAGATCCGAAGAGACCGCAACTATGCCGGCTGCGAGCATCGCAGCAGCAGCATGGGCATAACTTCACACCTTAAGCTCAGCAAGAGGCGCACCTCAGCTGCATCTGCTGAAGATCACACATAATGGCACAGATGTGACGATGGAAGATCTCTGACGATCAAATAAAATAGGTATACATATAAGTATACGGCCCAAGAATCGGATACCTTTCGGAGGATGAGCGCACTCCCATCTACGCACCACTACTCTTGCACATGCACTGCTTGCAGGCGCACACAGCAGCACTGCGAAAGCAGTGCACAAAAAGTGAAGCCTGCATTTGGGGGCAGCTGGTGGATCCGCTTTCACATATTTTTCACCAGCAGCAGCTGTCGCAGCGCGAACTGCAACAACTTTGTTTGTGTCACAAATAATTTAGACATTTAGGGGGAATATTTTTTGTGTGCCCTTGTCGTTGCCCCCGGCCAGAGGCAGCAGCGGCTGCTGATAGTAAAGTGCAAAAAAAAGACAATTGCGGGCACGGGGAGCCAGGCGGAAGATGAGCAAGTATAATTGAGGGAAAAACTTTTGCTAAATTAAAGCCAAGCAAGTGCCAACTGCACATGAATATATATTAGAATTAGTGCATTTCGTCAACATTTTGCTCACAATGTGAGCCACGAGCAGATGCGAAAGATTCCAGAGAGACATAAAACTCAGACCCGAAAATGACACACAAAGAAGACGGCGAGAAAGCTGAAGCATGCGAATCCACTCGAGTGTAACGCGGAAAAAACCATAAAAATGGGAACAAAAATAAAATGGAAACCATAAACAGACAAAGTGTGTGTCAAAGAGGAACCCACCGACAGGGAGCAAGGGAAGGCGAGGGGGAGAGCAAGCCAGAGAAAATATACAGAAAGATAGAGACGTTGCTTAGCCGCAAGGTAAACGGGATTATCCTGAAAGTGGAACAAAGAAAAGTTAGTTTATTGATGCGTGGAGGGAGTGAGGGAGAATGCAGAGACAAACTTCAATTAATTTTCAAACCTATTGAAAGTATTTTGCCTCATTTCAATTTCAGTTCTAATCTAATTAGCTTTATGGTTTGTTCATTCTCCGAGATTGTGCTTATCATTGTTCAACTCTATTCATGCATTATTTCGGTACGAAATACATATTCAAAACGTATTCAAATGAAATGAAGATTGCACTTCACTCCACTTTTGTCTCCAGATGAAAATGCATAAGCCATAGGCAGTGCAGTTCCACGTGTGTTCCCGCGTGAGTCAGTGTGGCATAAGCCAGCAAGCAAACTAAAATCTAACGCCAGAGGCAACGACAATTGCAGGCCGTCTAGTCTCCTCTCCTCCCTTCCCTTCCCTTCCCTTCCCCTCCCCCACCCACCCATCCTCTATTTATGCTTAAAACTCTCTTAATCTCGCGTTCTCTGCCTGTCTCGGTCTCTGCTTTGCTTTTTGCCATGGTGCAGTGGGCGTTCCCTCTCTCTCCCTCTCCCTGTCTCGTTGTCTTTCTGTGTGTTCTCTGTCGCTTCTTGCATATTTGCATGCATTTTTAAGCAGCCTTTTGTCAAGCGTGTGAGCCCCGCGCCGCTCACCCAAAAAGCGGCACGGCACTCCGTTGCCCCTGTGTGTGTGTGTGTGTGTGTTTGGATGTGTGTGTGATTGTTAAATGTGGGTGCGTGTGGGTGTGTGCGGGGGGGTTAAAACTTTTAATTAACTAAAATTGAGGCGCCTCAGCTACAAAGAACTTTTTTTCTCGCGCGCTGTTGAAAGCAACCGACGCCAGCAAAGGCCCAAAAAGTAAAAGTCAAGCGCCATTCACCTTTTTGAGGATGCCACCCCTCAACACCAACGCTTACCCCGCTTAACCACACCAGAGCCCAAAGCCCCAAGCCCACGAACACCACAGAGCACACTCGAACAAGGGGCGCAAACTTCGACAGGCAAAGTACTGCAAGATACTTGAGGCAACTTGCAAGTCGATTCAACACACATCGAGCGGCTCAGCAGATCAAAATCGCGTGTGTCGTTGCACGGAGAGAGGGGCAGAGGGGGAGAGGGATGGCTGGGCGGGCGCAGGGGATGGAGAAGGCCGACTTGACTAGAGCATTTGCCCAAAAGGCAAATGGCGAAAGTATATTTACTCAGTCCCCGCCATGTGGATTCGCCCTGGATCAGAAGCATCAGATTTTACGTGAAGTTGCATTTAAAAATTTAAAAACTTCTCAGACTTTTGCAGCAGGCTCTGGGGCCGCAATGGGTTCAAGCCACCATAGATTACACTCTGTAGATTCTGGACGGGGAACAAGACAATGTGGTCTTGGGCCTCTTTCCACACCTCCCTTGTCAATGGACTCGCTGACCAACTTCTGTCTGCATTTGTTTACTTTACAGATTCGGAGCTGGAGGAATTCGAGACGCCAGCACGCTACAGACCGGACTCGCTGAGCGCTTTGAGTCGGGCGACCCGCTTCACCGAGGACGAGATCAAACGAATTTATCGCGGCTTTAAGGCTGAGTGCCCCACGGGTGTCGTCAAGGAGGACACCTTCAAAGTGATCTACTCGCAGTTTTTTCCACAGGGAGGTTCGTGCGGTACAGTATACTTTGTTTCGTTACTGTTTGCTGGCTTGATTCACACACTAAATGCATGCTTTTACCCCCACATTGTTCCTGCGCAACTATTTTGAATGTTTCTGAATGGCAGTCAGTGGCCGATGGAGCAGCCAATCGTCCATAGTGCAGTGTGTCCTCCTGCCACAGCATAAACTCTACTCGCTCCAATTAAAGCAATCGAATGTGGCTTGCATATCGGGCAATGGTACCAGTCGATTGCCATCGATGTGCACTGGCAGGGCCACACCTGATCCTGGCGCTCCTCCACTCCATAAGCTGCACTTTGCCTTAATCGGTTGTGGGAATCATTGAACCGTTGTGCACTTTGTTGGCAGAACACTGGCAGCGGAGTGCAGTGCACTCGAATGAAAATGAAATTTGTGTTCCCTTTGACTTAGTTATGATTAGCAAAAGAGCTCCCGAACAAAGGCCAGTTGTCTGAAGACCCACAATTCCCATTCCCACCACAGACATCGCCTGCTCCGCTCCGCTCTGCTGTGTCCTGGCCCCTCTTCGAGCTTCGAGCATCGAGCTTCGAGTTGGCCAAAAGTCAACTCAAGGCAAATGCCATTGATAAAAATGTATGGCCCTTGGGCAGCCGGCGCTGGCCCCAAAGAGTTGCTGCAGATGATCATACCAAGAGTGATGATGATGATGAGGAAGGAGAAGGAGAAGGATGCTGAATGCTGGCCATGCAGGAAGGCAGGAAGGCAGAGAGGCGGAGAAACAGAGAGAGGCGGCTCTTTGTTTGGACGGCTGCCCTGCTCTGGCCTGGCCCTTGGCTTGAAAAAATATGAAATGCAGAAAGCAAATTAGCAAAAAAGCATAAAAAGCAAAATCATGTTTCACAAGTCGCGGTCTGCTGTGGGACAGCAGGGGCAAGGGGCAAGGGGAAAGGGTAAAGGGGGGACAGGTGGGAAAGGGGAGTGGCAACCCTCCCACTTGACCTCGTTTGCACAACAAGTGCAATTTTTTCCATTTTTAGTTTCTTTCCCCTCAGCACAATTTACATTTACAACTGCAAAGCCAACTGAGGATGAGACGCCGCCGGGCGAAAGAGTCGAAATTCTCTTGCTGGCCAGTAACTGAATTGCTGATTCATTACCCCGCACGAGTGGGGAGAGGAGCGAAGGGGGAGGCTCTTCAACTAGCTTCGGCAGTCAGTGGGGAAACGCGTATTATGAGTATCAATCGCATTGACAAAAGAGAACCATGCGAAGCTCTCGCTGAACTTTATTTCAAGTTCTTCATTAGCGAAAATAAAATCAAATTAAATAACAAAAGCAACTGAGGAAACATTCCTAAAGGTGCAGCGGCAACATTGAAGCCTTGAAGCCTTCCTCTTTAATTTCGGAACGTTGCTTCTGAGATTGCCACAAGTTGCTGAGAGAATTAATTCACACCTCGGGGAGCAGCATAAATCCCATTTTTGTCACATATTTTTTATACCCGGTACTCGAAGAGTAAATAGGGTATATTGTATTTGTGCACATAACGGTTGTATGTAACGCACAGAAGGAAACGTCTCCGACCCCATAAAGTATATATATTCTTGATCAGCATCAATAGCCGAGTCGATTGAGCCATGTCTGTCTGTCCGTCCGTCTGTCCGTCTGTCCGTCCGTCTTGTTGAGCGCCTGGATCTCAGAGACCATAAAAGCTAGAGCCACCAAATTTTGCATCCAGACTTCTGTATGCTCACACTGTTACAAGTGTATTTCAAAAATCAGCCACGCCCTCTTCCGCCCCCGCAAAAGGGCGAAAACCTCCCAAATCTACAATTTTAAAGATAAAAGAAAACTAAAAACGCCATTCCGTAGGGAATGGCCATATCTATCTGATCACCAAATTGGGATCCGATTGGATCATTATTATGGCCACAATGAAGAAATTAAGTTGCAGTGGCTAAACCCACCCTGTCCAGCAGCTTTTGTTGCTTTTACACATTCTCTCATTCACACTCTGCTTCGCGCAGTGGCAGAGGCCTCTTCCCTGACACGTCTCTGACTCATCCTCTGCCACGACTCTGCCGCTGCCTCTGCCCTGACTCTGCAGTGTGTGTCTCTAGGGGAGGGTGGCGAGCTAAAGGAGCGTGTTGGCGTGAGTAGTGTTGTTGATGTAGATGACAGATGAAGAGAAAATGTAAAATTTGACAAATAACCGCTAAGGTGCAGATGTAGTACTGAGTACCGGGTATAAGAGTTGTGACGCGGCTTAAGACGCGTCTCACAACGTTCCTCCTCGTTGATACTGCAGCTTAGAAGTAGAAAAGTTATTGCTTCACATGTTGGGGCCACTGAATTATTATAATAAACCTGTCCTGGCAGCTCCACCACAACAATGGCGGAGGCAGAGGGGAGTGAAGGAGAGTGGAGAGTATCGACAGCCGGAAACAGAAATCCCAAATACCAAGTAAACACGAGACTAACGTCCCCTTTCTTCCTGCTCCTCTGCTGCTGCTTTTCCTACTGTGCAAAACCCTCTTCATGGCCGTCACCTCCCCCGCGCCACGCTGATTATTCTTATTCTTCATCGTGTCTGCCCGTTATCTGATGAAAAATAAATAATGAAATCATTTTTTATTTTGATAAGCTGCTTTCTGCCCGCCACCGCACCCCTCACACACACACAAACACACACACACATACGCCGTCGGATCCTAATACGAGCTGGCAGCCCAAACGGAGAAGAAACAACAACAAAAAAGCATCATCAAAGTTGGTGATTTATCACTTTTGGTCCCTGCTCCATCTCCATCTCCCACTCCGGATCCGGATCCGGCTCCTGCTTCATCCCTCTCCACAGCGCTTTGTCGCTTTGTTTTTTGCCAGACTCGTGCTCCGCTCCGTTTTGGCAAATTTCTGCGCAAATTTTATAACAATTTTTACATGGCACATTTGCAGTCATTTTTGATTTGTTCGCGAACGAGCAACGAGAATGATTTCGGAGCAGATGCCATATTCCGGCACCGAGCTTTGACCTTGCAGCCACTCCACGCCACTCCAACCAGTGCCCTGCCTCCTGCTTGGAAGTGTGTGCGTGGCGTGGCGTGGTCGTGCCACTCTGCGTCATGCGTCATAAAAACACATTAAGCATCAAACGGCTACAATAAATTTGAACAAATAAATGTGTGCGCTCCCTCCCCCCAGAGCGTACAGTGCGTACAGTGCGTGCCAGTGCGTTTTGCCGCTTTAAGGCAGTTTAAAGTTCAACCATTGATGCCTGGAGGGAGAGAGCGTGGGTGAGAGATTTCGATGGAGAACAAAAAGCTCAGCTACGGTTCAGCTTTCGGGACGGAAAGTTATCGAATTGCAGAAGTGGGACACAGTGGCATTCGGATATGTGATATTCAGGCATTCGTTTTATGGTCACTCCCTTTTAAAAGCCACTAAAAAAGGGCACTTCTCCCCCTTGCCCTTTGTGCCCTGCTCGCCCCTGAATGACATTTGATGCGACTTTATGAACTGACGTCTTTGACCCCGCCAAAGAGGTGTAAACATTGCGAAAACACACAAACTTCAGCATCAGCATCAGCAGCAGTAACAGCAACAGCAGCATCAAAACAGCAACAGTCATAAACATAAACGCGAATCGTTAAATTACGGCAGGGGAAGGAGTGCGAGAAGTGGGAATGAAATAATGAAATATCTGGGCATCCCCCAGATAAAGACATTTTGTTCCAAAACTCCCTTCCGAGGGGGAGGGGGTGCAGGTGGAGGGGCACTCTAAGAGTCAGAGTCAGAGTCAGAGAGGCAGATAACAGTGTCAGACAACGCTCTCTCCCAGCAGCAGCAGCAGCAGAACTCGTTGAGCCCTCATAAGTAGGCAACACTTTTTGTCTGTGGCAGCAGCCGTAAGGGGAATTGAAAATGTTCAAATGGAAGACGGGGCGCCAGGGGACAGCAGGACCAGTGGCAATGCGAGTGCCTGAGCTTATCAGCAGCCACAAGAGACACTCGCATAATTAGCTGCGAACTGTTTTCCCACAGCACCCAGCCCCCAGCCCCCAGCCCACGGACCATCCCCGGTCCCAGTGCCAGGGCCAGTGGCAGCGCCAGCTTCCATTGAAACTTTTGGCCAACAAATGTTGACTTTTCCTGTGATAAACAGGAACGATTCAACGAAAAACATGGAACAACTTTTATGCTTAACAAAACTGGAGGGAAAAGCGAAAAGTTGCTGTTGCCAAGACGCAGGCGAAGGCGACGAAGACGACGATGAAGGTGAAGATGAAGACGGCGACCCACATAATAAAAGTTTGGACCCAAAAACTGGTATATCTTTATGCTGGCCCAACTATCGAACTATCTATTCAATAGCTTTTGCGTATGTGTTTGTTTTAGAGTGTAGAACTGATTTGATAATGTAACCAAAGCAAAAACAAGTTGAGACCCAATTGGTCTTCGCCAGAAAGCGCATGGAACTCTCACATTTAACGCTCTCTCTCCATTTCTTTTGCTTTCTTTAAACGAACCACAACAACAACAACGATGATACATCCAACAACGCATCGAAACGACACTTAACAACAGCCAACCCAACCTTATACGCACATTATGTATTTAATACACTGGACCAGGATCGCAGCGGTATTGTCAGCTTTGAGGTGAGTCCTAGCTCTAATTATGCACTCTCTGGAAACACACACACACACACAGTTCTGGGAAACAAATGAGATTACAAATAGATCTTTAATGCTTAACATTTCACCACAGCCCGATGATAACCATATAAACACACACAAAGTAAGAGCCAAACGGGTAGAGACACAAGCAAGTGCAATGGGGAAACACTTGAGCAGCTCATATCCGTGCCTCGTGGGCGGCCGAGACACAATATCCTTGCGGTAGGTCTGCACAGAGTCAAACTAATGGACTTTCATGTGTTCCGGGCTCGAAATTGCGATTTAGATTGAACTGAGGGAGCAGTGCAGAGAAGAGCAAAGCAGAGCAAAGGAAATTGAGAGTCTGTCTTGGGAATCATCGAACGTGCAAAACAAATTGCGGCACTTACTTCCTGGGACCGAAGCCCATTTGCAATTAAATCGAATCGAATGGAGTCGATCCAAAGCAAAACAAATATCCCCCTAATGGCATGGCGGCCATGTGTGTGTTGTGTCCCCATGCACTGACAATGACATCTTGTGTCTAGCCACATAATTGAGCGGACCCCGAGGCCAGGCCAAAGTTCGAGTGGCAGCCCACTCGAAGCTGCCATCGTTATCCATAATTAATCCCGCCACTCAATGGCAATGCAAATGCTTCCAATTTGAGCACTCTGAGATGAACAATTCAATTTAATTCACTCGGCACTCGCTGCTCCCGTTGGACTCCCATGATTCGGCGCAAACAGAGGCCACCGCCCGAGCCAGCAGCAGCCCCCAAGAAGAAGGAGAACTGGACTTAAGTACAATGAAATTACTTTAGCCATTTTAAGTATAAAATATGGCTGACAGCTGAGTCGAGTCGAGTCGCGTCGAGTCGACACGGGTAGGAGCTCGTTGTGGAGAGTCGGGAGAGCAAAAGTTGTGTGTGAGTCGTCTCCAAATGAAGCCGATTTGGCTGAGCAGGCGGGGAGAGGAGACACCGTGAAGTGGCATAGTGGTGGCAGAGTGGCGCCAAATGATGCTGCAAAATGCTCCAAAGAAAGCAACAGCCATGGCAACTGCCTTGGCTCGTCCCGGGTAATCGCATTTAGTTACGGTTTATTAGCGACAGCAGCAAAGCAGCAAAGCGCCAGAGAACAAAAAGCACAAACTGGAGTCCATTGCTCTGCCAAATACATAGATGTTCGAGCGCTCTATTAACTGCCGGATCATAAAAGTTGTAATAAGTACAACGGCATACACATGGCCAGGCTCCTCAGGATGGTGGAGACACATCCACAGACTCGTCCTCCCAGCCATCGAAACGGAACCGAGCCGGAACCTCTCCGTGGCGCCTCCTTTGCTCTGTGTGTGTTTTGGTATCAGAAAAGTGTTGCGGCCATTGGGTGGAGAGGGGCCAAAGTGTGGGTAGCTCTTTAATTAGAATTCCAGGGAGCTGCATAACGAGCACAAAATGAAGTTTACTCAGTGGAAAAACAAACTCAACGAATGCCCAAAGTAAAGGAAATAATTCGAATAGGATGTGCGCCAAGGAATGTGATTCTGGGGAAGAATATGTGCATCTGAGTACATCCAACTATGAGGAAGAGAACCCAATAGAAGTTCAAACTAAAAATGCAGTAAAAGGCAAAAAAAAACATATTGAAACGAGGAGGAACGTCGCGACATGCCTCTATTTGTATACCCGGTACTCATATACTCGGGATCTTCGAATGCATAATTGGAAAGACTGGAAGTGTCTCAAGAATAGTTTTGACAATGGTGACAGTGAGACTCTACTGTTGATGCTACGGATGTTGATCAAGAAAACACAGAAAGAAACCTTCTTTTTGGAACTTATTCATTCAAAACTATTTCCTTTCCTTATTTACTTATTTTTATTTATTAATCATAAATGTGTTTGTATGAGAGAAGAGACAGAGACAGCAACTACAAAAGCAAAGTTAGTTGATGGCGAAATATGTGTCACACTTAATGGCAGCATCCGCAGCATTTTCCACCGATTTTCCTTGCTCGCATTTCCTCCACTCGCTGTTGGCTGCTGTTTTCGCCCATTTTCTTCGTTCATTTTCGCTGGCGGGCAACGCTGCGGCAGCCAAAGCGAGGGAAAAACCTCGCAAAATATAATGCGACAAAATCCAAAAATCAAGGAAAATGTCTCAAAATTAAAATCAGAGGAAGGCCAAGGGGAGTGGAACTGGAAGGGGGGTTTGGGGGCCAGAGGGGACAGTTGCCAGTAGATTCGCGAGTTTCGCTGCTGTCGCTTGTCATTGTCGGCATTTCTATTTCTATTTCAGCAAAGACAAAGCAACACAAAAAAGTCCAATAAATTCCCGCAGATTGTGGGGGCGGCAGGACACTGGCCACCCCCCGCTTTCGCTCCCACTTTGACTGTCGTCTGCCTGCGCAACACCCCCTAGGGGGACGCATGCAAATTGCAAATAATTTTTCTACACTTTGTTCACTGTCTTGGCTGGCACTGCGAGGTCCGAACATGAACTCCACTTCCGGCCTCAGCCACAGCGAGCGAGGAGAATGTGTGGCGGGATGGTGCAGGGTGCGCAGCTCCCACAAAAAGGGAATGAAACGATGAATTATGGCGATTTTAAGGCCAACTTTGTCATGCAGGAGGAGGTAAAACAGTAGCTGTGTGCCCACCAAAGACAGGAGACACACTCCAACGCCAAACCCAACTCAAACAATAGAGCCAGACACAGCTCCAGAGGGGACAAAACGCGCCAAACCAGAGATATGCGCCGAAGAAAGTCCTTCCGGCGAACAGATCGTGACACGAACGAGAGTAAAGGGCCGCTGCCCAGTCCACGTACTTCGAATAATGAGCACAATCACGTTCGCAGTCCATCACTGAGAGCGAGAGGGACCAGAATGCACACTGTACAGTGGCTCATATTCGTATGTATCCAGCACATCCAGCCACAGTGGTGGCTTATCTGTGTGAGCCTTTGGCTTTTTGCCTGCCTCGCCGTTGAATAATGACCTCAAAATTGTAATGACTACAAGGCACGTACTCGATATAAAGCATGTACACACACACACACACACACACACACACTCGCGGCAGGGGACCCAGCAAAGAGGCGGATCCCTAGTTTTTTATGAGACTAAGTAGACTTCCGCTTTTCAATTAAGCTTCACACAGTACTCGTATTGTTGGGAGGTGTTTTATGCGCGATTTGCATGGCAGTCGCGTTTATTAAACTGCCAACAGGAGCAAAGCACACACATCAGAGGTAATGGCTAACAACAAGAACAACAGCCAACACACAAAGCTGTCAGGGCCATATTGAAATTGTGGGCTGGGCTGGGCTGGGCAGGGCTGGGCTGGGCCAATATGCCAGGAGGGAAGGCAAAGTGTGTGCGACCTGTTTACGCTTGCTCACAAAGATAAATTGCTCAAGTGTGTGAGATAAAAGCAATTGAGAAGGCGTCATACCAAGCGGGAGGAAGCGACAGAGAAGCAGAAGTAGAAGTAGGAACAACAGAAGGGAAGCAAGACAGATTGAATGCAGAATCTACGCACACTGAGCACAAATTGTGGCTGAAAGCACTGCAGCAAACATCCCTTACGGGCACTCGGAAGGTTCACAGGGAGGTGCGAAATGGAAGAGGCTCCCAGGCATGGCCCCAGGGAAGTGCAAATCATAAGTCTGTATTTCTGCCTACTCTACTCATGCACGCCAGCGAATCTGAACAACGAACAATCGAATTGCCACGAGTGCAAGATCATATTTTCACCCAAATGTTGGAGTACATTTCTGTTAGGTATTTGAAGCATTCAAGCGAGTTTTTAGAGGCCAAACCTTTGACTGGTTGTCCACTAAGCAGTTCCAGTCGACAGTCCCAGTCCCCATGATAAATAATCATCTTAAGAATGTCACGGACGTAATGCTCTATGGGAAACGCAGCATTCATTTGCAAAATCGATTACCTTTGGGAGCTGCTTTTCCACATTTCAAACACATTCCAGAAATCACTATTTAATGCTCCCCAGTCTCAAAATCATTGATGTCCAAAGTGCCGAAATGTCAGCCGATAGCCGATAGCCGAGAGCCGAGTTAAACTTCCAAAATCCGCTTAATCACTCAACAGCAATTTCCTTCGGCACTTCCCCACCGCACATTCCTCTGAAATCTTTAATACTCTGCTGGAATTTTCAAATTTCAAACTTTGTTGTGCCAGCTCGAAACTCTCTGCCATTTGTCTATGTCGGAGTGGTCGAAAGTTTCTTGCACTTTGTCTCACATCATTTTTCGTTGAAGCTCGAGTCGCTTTTTTTGCTCTATTCCATTTTCGGTTTGATAAATTAGTTGGACATTGCAATTGCCCAAATGGCCAGAACAAGAAGCAAATGATGGCCTGCTCTGGCAGCAGGTCCCAGCTCCCAGCTTCCCAGCTCCCCAGTTTCCATTCTCCAGTTTCCAGTCTCCAGTTTCAGCTATTTGCTACTGGCGCTTCTGGCGCGATTTTGCCAGTGGTCTCCGGTCGTCGGTCGCTGGTTTTGGCTATGCAAACTGAAGAAAACTCAGTCTTATGTTGGCTGAAATATCTCAACACCTCCAGTGCTCAGTCGTGTTTGCCACATCCCCCCCCTCGTTGTCGTACAAAGTTTCGCCCATTCTGCCGCAAGTTCTTATCTACGTGCATTTGTCATACAAGAGCATAGAAATAAATGGCTGCTTCAGCAGCAGGAGTAGCAGGAGCAGCAGAACAGAAAGAGGAACAGATGAGGGCATTGGGCGGCGAGCGGCGAGCGGCGAGGAGACATTGCGTGCCCATGGTCTGCGGCTTACGAGCAATTTCTTAAAACACATTTTCAATTTATTTTATACCTGTAATTCTGTACTTGTGCCACCCCACCCAGACCCCTGCCTTGGCTCTCTCTCTCTTTTCTCCGGCTGTATATTTAAGCGAGTTGCTTTCCTTTCTGTTGTTGTCGCAGGACTTTGTTCAAGGACTCTCGATACTGTCGCGCGGCTCGGTGGAGGAGAAGCTTCGCTGGACCTTCTCGCTGTACGACATCAATGGCGACGGCTTCATTACGAGGGAGGAAATGACTGACATTGTGACTGCCATATACGAGCTGATGGGCCGCCTGCCCGACGAGTGTCCCGAGGAGGAGAAGATCAAGGGCAAGGTGGAGCAAATCTTTCAGGTAAGCAGCGCCTCCTCCCCGCAATGCCCCAAATCCAAATCGAAATCCAAAACTCGACAACTCCAGCCATTACTTATGCTAATTACACAATTTGCATTTGCGTCTGGACGACTGCACGAACATGAAACTTATTTACTTTGCATTATGCAAATGCCAGAATTGTCTGTTTCAATTTGATGGCCAGGGCCAGGGACGGCCAACGAGTCGCTTGTCTTGCCAGTCACGCATTGTCATTAGTGGTCGTGCAGCCATTTGGGCTTGGGGCCAGAACTCGACACAAATTGAGCGCAGAAAATTCGCACGCGGCACGGCACGGCACTACTTGGATTATGTTTTGTTGAGAGCCAAATTGATGATGGAAATCATTCACAGTCCATCGCCAGGATTCGTCCCTAACTGTCCTAAATCTATCTTTATCTTTATCTTTACACAGAAAATGGATATCAACCGTGATGGTGTTGTGACGCTTGAGGAGTTCCTCGAGGCCTGTCGCAATGATGACGCCATTTCCAGATCCATGTCCGTATTTGATACATCATTCTGACCATATCCGACGGACAAGGGCGATGAGTATACGGTGCGAAGGCCGCGACGCAGTCGCAGTCGCAGTCGCAGCCAGCAGCAGCAGAGGCAGCAGCAGCGACAGGGGCCGGAGAAACGTAAGTCAAACCACAAGGCGAAGAACAAGCATCCGCAAAAACAACAACAACAGCAACAGCAACAACAACATAGCACTAGACACCAAGCGGCAGCCATAGGCTGCCACATCATTGACATGGACGGTGGCAGTGGCAGCGGCAGCGGCAGTGCCAGCGGCAGCAGCACCACAACGGCAACGGCCAGCACAATGAACTGCAATATCCACCATCACCACCAGCACCAGCACCAGCACCACCAGCATCACCACCGCGAAGAGGAATGTGAATACGATGAGGAGGAGGATGACAAGACCGACGACGACGACGACGATGATGATGATGATGATGACAATGGTAATGATGATGATGACGATGAATATGGCATAAGTCGCACGGCAATTTGCCGGCACTGCCAACGTCCACAGTGGGAAGTCCTGCAGCGTCCAATACGCCAATGCCGATCCCGTTCCAAGTCCACGTCCAAGTCGCGCAAGCGCAGCAAGAGCCGGAAGCGCCAGCAAAACCACCAGAGAACGAGACAGCATCAGCACCAGCACCAGCATCAGCATCAACAGCCGCGCTGGCCCGAACTGAATGTGGCCAACGAGCAGGCGATTCGATTTCGCTGCCCGCAGGTGGGGCCGCTGGTGGGTCGCGACCTGCACACACCGCAGCCCAAGCACTTTCACCATCCGCAGTTGCAGTCGCAGCTGCAGCTGCAGGTGCCACAGCAGTTTGTGCCAAAAAAGAGTAAAAGAAAATCCAGACAACTTCAGCAGCAGCAGCAGCAGCAGCAAAAGGATGGAACAGAACAGACCACTCGAAGTCCAGCCCATTTCCAGTCCAGAGTGGCTTCCGTGGGAGGCGCGCAGGTAGCTCAGCTCCCTTTGCCCCCACTGAGCGTGATTGTGGGTGGGCCGGAGGCGGGAGAGGCAGAGGCACTGGGAGAGGGAGAGGAGCAGCAGCTGCCGCACACACCGGACTCGCCGTCGCTGGTGACTGTCAGCACCTGGTACACGGTGGCCAAGCAGGGTGTCTCCTGCTAATCTGTGTGCAGTGAGTATCCGTATCCGTATCCTGGATGATTCCCGACATCTCTGCGACATTTCTCAATTAATCTTTTGAATCGGTCGAGTTGTTGTTGTTGTTCGTTTTTACATGCATAGATCTACATATGTACATATAAATGTATACCTAAAACATACATACATACTAGCATACATATGTACATACATCTACATGTTTACATAATTACGTACATATTTTATGCATCCGAATGTGCATTTGAGTGTATGTGTGTTTTAGCTAAGCTAAATTTGTTTGTATTTACTCGTTAATATTTTAAATGTACTTTACATACGTATTTAATTGTTGTTTTTATTATTAAAAGTTAAGTTTACATACATATGTATGTATGTATGTATGTATGCATGTATGCATGTACATTGGTCGATGTTGCAAACTGTGAAATAGTCTTAAATATAGATATATCTATGGAAATTATATGTATATGTACATACGAGGCATTACATACATACATACATACATAGTACATACATATGTAGGCTGATGAATTGCATAACCGAAATGAAAACCAAAAAAAACCAATAAATTTATTTTACATGAAAATAAAATGTGCGCAATTCCAACACTTTCCTTTGGTTTTCCCTTAGTTTTACTCTTGCTCGACACCGATTAATATTCTCATATTCATAAATGTTGTTAGCTGTCCTAGAGTTACGAAATTGACGTTAGCTGTGATGCAAAAACAAACCCAAAACCACAAGAAGAACAAATTATAAAATATGTATAAAAACATAACATGGCAAAATTGCAAAGAAAAAGTGTTGAAACTCGAGGCAAGAGAATTTATTGCTCAAGAAACTGCGTCTAAGTATTTTTAAGCGTAAGAAGAGTGCAATTTATGTGTGTGTGAGTTGTGAGTGTAGATGTGTGAGTGTATGTTCATAGGAAGAACCAGAGACAAAGCCCGAAGCTCATTTTGTTGCTGCTCTTTTTTGCTGTCAAAGTGCAGCAATTTGAACGCTTCAATAAAGAAATTCCGCGGATAAATGTGATGTGATATTCTTTAATTATATTCCAGCACAGCGCAGCGCAGCGCAGCACACTTTCCAATGTCAAATGGAAATTAATCGAAAAACCCACACACGACACAAAAAAGAGTGCACCGAATTGTGAAAAAGTGTGTGGTAATATTATTATTGCTTATTGAATGAAACGAGTATGCAGAATAAATGGACAGAACACTTTCAGAAAATAAAAGGTTGCGCCAGAAAAAGTCGCTGTCATTGAAATGCAAATTAAATAGAATTTCGCTCAACTCGAAACACGAAAAGATAGAGTTCACATGTACATACACTGTGTGTATGTGTGGAAAGTGATTTGAAATGAAATTGGTTGCGAAAAAATAATAATAATATTTGTTGCATTTAGGTGGCCGCCTCTGCTCGTATTTTTGCCAACTTTCTGCTTCCTCTCTGCATTGGGCAAGTTTAATTGGATGCGACGCCTGCCATGACATTGTACTTACTACTCCACTCTGTTGTTTGGCCATGTATTATAAACGAATTTTGTTGTGTACAGATGTGTGTGAATGCGTGTGCCAACTCTTTGCAAACTTTGTTCGAGCGGCAAGCACATTGACGCTGCGAATGGGCAAAGTTTGCTAAGCGTTAACTTATTTTTGCCAACTGTTATTGCTTGACATGCTTTTGGTTGTTGTTGTTTTCATTATGCCACATTGGACACAACACGGAAACACACACAAACACACACACACACACACACACACACACACACACAGACAAGCAGAAACAAAGCAAACAAGGATACAAACGCATGGGAATTGAAATTTGTGTATGGCAATTAAAATATCTGCTTTATTCCTCTCTCTCTCTCTCTTTCTATTTCTCTTTCTCTTTCTCTTCCTCTCTTTCTCTCTTACTGCTTATTGCTGCTGGCCCTGTACATGCACACACACACGCGCACACACACGAACACACCCATACTGAACCACGCATTCGCACTCATGCAGAAATTTGCATAAAAACCAAATGATATGCGCAACGAGAAAATGCAACGCGACTCTAACAAATAGAAAGGCAGAAAACTATCAAAAAGAAAACTAAAACACACAGTAGCCATGCTCCCAATGTCCATAAATATGCAATTATGGTCTGGAGTGTGGATGTGTTTATGCAGCAGCAGCAACCAAAGCTGCAGCAGCGCCAGCCCAGCCAGAACACAGCAACAGCAACAACTCCACTGTCACCTCCCCTGTTCCATACATCATCAAACACTCAATGAACGAAACCAAACACGCACTGCTTGCAAGCAGTTCTTTCGCTGCTCGACCATCGGTGGCCACAGGCACAAGCAGTTTCGTTCTCATTTTTGAAGAATGGCAATGCAAATGCTTTAAGCCCATGTTCGGCATGTAAGTACTCCCCTGCCCCCAGCCCATTCCCAGAAATGACCCATTGAAAATTGATATATGTAAATGTCTATGGCATACCAAACGAAAGCTTTATACAATGAAAACTAAAACTAAAACCATACTCTTAATGATTAAAACAGAAAGATGAAAGTATATTGAGAAAATTGATTGAAGGATAAACTATATTTATACGGAGGAGAAAACGAAAAACAAATAACAAAAAACTGCAACTAACAAAGAGAAATATATACGATACGAGTAGATACATAAATGAATTTCGACATAATTTAAACGTAATTGGAACCATTTTGACTTTCTACTTAAAATACAATAACACAAATGAAATCCATTGCATGTGTAGATAAATAAATGTGAACTTTGTGCTGTCTAAATCAAAATAATGGTAGAGAAACCCCCATGGAGGCGGAGGACACAGTAGTTCCCCCGGGCATATTGTTGAATTTATTCCGATTGGTTGTTGTCTTTCCATTACCAAATTAGAGGGATCGGAGTGGGGGCTGGCGATGATGAATGAATGAATAATGTCTTCTAGCCTGCCAGTACGCACATGTGTGGGTGTACATATCCCACTCAGTGTAACGAAACGTGAGTGCGTCAGAGAGAGTATTGGAAGCTGAAAGAAAATCAAATAAAAACAAATCTTTGAATCAGAAATTGGACCATAACAGCGTTGCAGCAATGCAGCAGTGCATAAGGCAAACAGCAGCTGAAACTAAAACAAAAACAAAAGCAAAAACAAAAAGGAGTAGCATTAACCGATGTCCATGTACATATGTATGTAAATATCTACATATAAATGTACATGTTTACATCCATGTACATGTGTAGTGTGGACATGTAATACGAACAAGTATTTATCCAGTGAATTGGTGTGTAAGTGTAATTTTTTGTAGCTAGATATAATGAACGAAAGACACAGCACACACAAGAGCAACAACCGGCACGAGCTGAAGAAGAAAACTACTAGAAATAGAAGAGGAAAAGTATTTAAATTAAATTCGAACTGTACATAGTATACAATATAGTGTGGATATGGATATGGAAGTGTAAGTGGAAAATGGTTTTCGTTTGCTTGCAGCTCGCAGTTAAACCTACTAAAGAATCCTTCTCTATATTAACTCTAACTCAAAGTAATTGTTGCATTTTGAAACCCCCTATATTTACAATACATCTAGCTGTGTACTTAGCTGTAGTCTTCCAGGAGTAAACGCAACAGCAAACTTAAACTGAAACAGAAACTGATACAGAAACCGGAACACACACCGATGAAACTCTATTCCACGTAGATGATGAGATGAGAAACCTGTAGCAAAATTGTACCTTAGCTGAAACACCTCGAAAGCTTTCCAAACTAAAACTAAAACTAACACTAAACCCACAACTACGTTTACTTGAAAACCTTAGCGAAATGAAAAAACCAACCGGAATACAAATTGTAAAACAATAGCGAAAAGCTCTTTAACAATAAACGTTGCTGTCAAAATCAAAGAGTTCAATATCATAATGGGATCTACATACATACTATGTATGTACATGTGTATAGGCGACAAATTATGTTATTTTTAGATAAATGTTATCAATGGAGTATTAAGCAAACGAACGTCTAGCCAACACAACCCGAAACCAAGTTCGATTCCCCGTACCCCATGGTTCTTCGATGTAAATTCCTTCGACCATTGGTTTCCTACTACATATGTAAGCTACTAGCGGGGTCCGATCTGATCTGATGCACGACAATATAAGTAGAGCCCGAAAACAGAACCCGATACGCAAAACGATACTCACCCACGTACCCAGTACCCAGTACCCCCACGTTCAAAGTCCGAACCCACCCCAAAACGAAGCCCCGTCTAAGCGCAGCCTGATTTCGATTACAAGCTCAAGGCTTGGTCGACGTTTCTCAGTTGATGGAAGCACTCTCTCCCCCCCTCTTTCAATCTATCTATCTATCTATCCATTTAACTAGCTTTCAATCTTTTTCTGTGTTAGTTTGTGTGTGAATTAGCAAACAAGAAACTTCAATGCTAAGTCTATTTCAAACAAATAATGTGTCAAATTTTCAACCACAACAAGAAGAAAACGCTAACAAAAGAAAAAATACAAAAGATAATGTGGAGAGAAATAATTGGAGGATTGCCAACCAAGTTGCAAGTATTTTCCAGGCCTAAGCCTTAAAAGTGTAAACCAAGAAACTTGAATTAGACGACTCCGTAGAGAGAAGGAGAGAAATATGTAATCGTTATTGTATAGAGAAAAGCTCCTTCGAGGGCGCGTGTGTCTTTTTTTCTTAATTTATAAGCTGTTAAAATCAAATTTTACTAAACCCAATTAAGTATTGAACAAAGCCAAGAAAGTCATTTAAATGGAAAATAAACGAAAGCGTAGCAGAACAATTATGTATGTAAGTATGTGCGAAATACAAGAAACAAACAAGCAGAAAAGAAAAACCAAATATCTCGTTTTAGAGAAAATACTTGATTTCTTCAGTTGTTGCTGTAAGAAACTGTTTGTTGTGTTTAAGCGAGAAGAACAGAGAAACTACATGTCATACAATAGCGTAGAGCTAGGGAAACAACTTAAAATTAGCGATAAACGAGCATTATAGCCCCACAGCTCTGACTTGTCCAAGAGTGGGGGCCGGAATGCAGCTCAGCCCAGCTCAGCTCCAGAAGCCACGCACAGAGACAGAGCGCAGTGCGAGGAGTGAATTATATCAAAATTCGAATTGTTATCAAACGAGCAAAAGCAAGAGCAAAACGTTCTTTAGCAAGCGAGAGGCGAGCCGAATTGAGGTTTTAAAGTTACACAAATTTATTGGTGCAGAAGTCTTCGTTCGCTGCCCAAAGCTATCTTCAAGGAACCAGCGGAAGCCGATGCCAGAGAGACTTCTGCTTGACCAGAGCGAACCGAAGAATTTTGCGTTACCAAGAAAGAACACGTTATGAACACAATTACAAATTGAAAATTGATAATTGCAAATTGATAATTACGATAATATGTACATCCTAGTTGTAAACATAGCTGATCTTTTTGGTGTCAATTTTAAATGAGAAAACCAAACAGACGAACAAACAAAACCACTCTCCATGCAATAAAAAACACAGACAAACAAACTAAATGTTTCAAAACTAAAGAGAAAAACCAAAAAAAGAACGTTTAAATGCAAACAGCATGAACCAAAAAAATACGACGGACAAAACTTAATTAAATGAAAACGAAATATTTTTTTTGTGAAGTTAAAATGTGTATAAAGAAAATAAAAATTAAAATAATTATACAACAAAAATGAAAACTGAAATCAAAGTCATTTGAAGCTGCGGAAACCCCAGGTTCTAGCTGTGCCTGTTCCAAGTCCGGTAAGTGGCGAAATAGCATCCATTGGGCACTGGGCTGCAGCCAGCATATCGAATGCATTAATGATTACCTCGCGGACTGACTGCCACCGCCTCCTCCGTGGCCAGTACGCTTGTGCGCCATAAAGCGCCTGTGATTACAGCCAATGAGGCTGTTGTTGCCGGGCTGCAGGCGCACCAAAGGGATTTGTCCAAATTTTGCGGCTGCAGAGCGGCCAATTATGTGCGTGTCTGGCATTCAGCAAGCAGCAGAGCGGTAAATGGATTGCACGAGCATATTTTGTGAGCTGATCGAAGAGGAAAATCACCATCAACCATCGAGCGGGCTGCACAATCTATTGGCGTGTGGCTGTGGGCGTAGATGAAGACATAAATGGGGGGCCACAGCCCTGGTCCCTTGACCAGCCACGTCCTGCAATTATAATGCGGCAACGCTCAAAGCACGCACAAAGGCAGGGTCAAAGTCTACAGAGGGAAACGAGCAAAGGAAAAAGGACCGACAGGGAAACTCACTTAATTGTTACGAAAAAGAAACACCGGAGAGGCAAAGGCAAGGCCAGAAGACGCACATGGCAAGCAGAGGCAGGAGGAGGCGCTGGCACACGGGTCTTCATTAATTAAATCACGTTGTAACGGAAATGAAGTTATTGACAGGCATAAGTGGCCATGCCAGAGGTCCCTCTCCGTGTGTCCTGTGTGGCCAAACATGTGTGTCGCTTTCATGTTCCATTAAAGAGTTACTTCACCTCTTGCCACACTCAGCACCCAAGCGCACCACTCAACAATTCATGGACAAGCGCAACTTTTCACTCAGAAAGGCAGGCAGCGGGGCTGCAGCGAGGCTCGTCTCTGACATTTCGAATGGGACGTGTCTGAATGGAGTATCCTCCCAGTGAGCTGCATGCCCAAGTCATTCAGATCTCATCTGATCAGATCTGCTGCGATTAAGAGCTAGTTTCCAAGCTCTTCTAGCAACATCGACAAGTGCTCAAGTGCTCTGCTCGAAGGATTACGAAGAAGTTGGCACAACATCAGCGTGCAATTCAGTGCAGACGAAGACTTATCACCTTCCTCTGCGCTCTTTCAATGGCACCCTGGACCGGTATCGATTGTCCGGGATTGCCCTAGACAAGTTTTCGAGTGGAGTTAACATTAGGAGCGTTTATGCCTTTGTTATGTCATCAGCCGCTGCTGCTGCTGCTGCTGCTGCCGCCCACAATCCGTTTTTGGGGCCAAACTGCGCATAAATATTTACGGGATTATCCCAACTGCTGTCGCAGCCATTGACAACGATTAAAGTGAATGGCTGGGATGGCAAGTTGAATGCCGCCAGCAGGCAAAGCCAATCGAGGCACAGCCACAGCCACAGCCACAGCCATGGAGCACAGTCCCTCCACCGTGTTGGCCGTTGGCAATTCGAAAGCGTTCAATTACTTGCAAGTAAGTATTTTCCGCATACCTTGGGGCGTAAACGATTGAACTGGCCAATAATGACTGGCAAACTGATTGGGGCAGGCGGCAAGGCACTTGCCATGGAGCTTGAATGGTAAACCAATTAATGCACACAAATACTCGTACGCCAATCACTGATCCCACATCCGTAGACTCTCATCATTATTTCCATCCATTCCTGGCCATAATCAAATTCAGTGGCCACTGCCCGGCAAAGTTCTTTCCGAAAGTTTCTATGTCTATATGTGTGGGCAAGAAATCAGAGTCCATAGATAGGCGAGAATGTCCCTTTCGTGGGAGGCATCAACAATGTTCTATTCCGTAATAAATACGGACATTATGGGAGGCCAGGACACACTCAACAAGAACACGAACACGAACACGAACTATGGCCAGGGCCATAAACCGAAGCACTTTAATGCCACCAAATTTGGACATAAATGTGACACAAATGTCACACAAACTTATTGATTTCAGTTCCATCCACTTCCACTTCCACATCCACATCCACGCAGCTGGCAGGAGACGGACAGACAGTCGTGGTGGGGGAGAGGCGTTGAAGTTGAGCAAACCACTTACATCTCGAGTCAACTTAAGGCCAAAGTCAAAGCCAAAATTGAAAGGCCGTAACCGAAAACCGAAAAACCAAAACTGTAATCAAACACTTTCCGTTCTGTAGATGGGCGGGAGAATGTGTAGGGAGGAGAGAGGGATGGGAATGGGAATGGGTCAGACCACAAACACATTGTCCAAGGTGGACCCAGAGTGTGTGTGTGTGTGTGTGTGTGTGTGCGGCTCAGAGATTGCAATTTACACGGCCCTTTGTGCGGGAAGATTCTTTGAGAATGCAATCTCTTAGCCTGCAAATTGGAAATCGGAATAATCGGAACAAGAATCTCAGTCTGAATTGGTTTCGAAAGACACCCAAGAAACCAGCTGGATTCCGGGATACATCAAAGCAAACATAGGACTTGGGTGCGCTAAGAGCTTAAGCATTTGAAGGTGGCATTCCCATTTCAATTAAATTTATGTATGAAATAAGGAAGTCTCTTAGCGACTGCAAACTATGGAAACTTCCCTCTTGCAGTGAGCTCGAATCTCCTATGCAAAGAACTTGACATAACTCTTGTTCTCCCAAGGGGTTATTGTTGGCTGTGTCCTTGCCCTTTCTTCTCCTCTTGCTAACTTTTACCTTTTATTTCGCACCCTGATGCATAACCCACAAATGGGTCTGGCAGTATTTTCCCTACTTTTCGTTTGTTTGTTCCCTTTCCTCTTAGCTTGAGCGGAAACTTTCTCTTCTGCAGTTTTTTCTTCCTTTTTTTGGTTGTTTTGCTTTTCATACTTTCAGTTCTAATCACTTAATAAATAGCGCGCTGAACATCATCAGCGGCAAATTCCTTGCTGGTTTTCTGCTCGGCATTCTCCGGTCTTTTGTTTATCCCTGGCGACAGCTACCCAGAAGGGGGCGTGGCACTGTGGCAGTGTGGGGCGAGTGGAGCCAGTGGTGCAGAAGCAGCAAAAGATGGCAACGCTCACCAACAATTAAGTCGCATTTGTAGTAAACTTTTGGAATACGAAAATATGTTAAGACTCTTGTTAAACTTGTCCGGTTGCACGAAAGTTTCCTTACACACCAACCCCCCCACGCCCCAGCCGCATCCTACTTCCGCCCCTGCACTCTGCACCCACCCATATCCAGGCAGCTAATTTGTTGCCTTTGCAGTTTCTGCTCTCCTCAGTAAGAACTCCACGCCCTGGTCTTTGGTCTTTGGGTCTGTCCCTAACAAAGTTTTACATATGAATTAAGCGTGGAATTCTCCAACAAATACACACACACAGCCGGGAGCAGACTTGCAGGACATTGAGTCAACATTTATGACATTTCTTGGGGCGCTGCCCGTTGCCATTTGCTTGCTTTTTTGCATAACTTTTCAATTGCATTTGAAGTTGGTCTATTGTCTGCTGCCACTATCAATAGTATCGATGGCTTTGCGACCATCTAGATACGATCATGGGCTTACGATCGCGCTAATAGCTAGCAGACACTAGACAGGAACCGTCGGCTAATTGGGCGGACAGCAAGCAGTACAGTTGGGAGCCAGCCAAAACAATGGAGTCATGACTTCTAGCTCTCTCCCGCTCCCTCTTCTTGTGTGCCTGTCTCTTCTCGCTCTACTTATCCTGCTGCATCGCTATTGGCTGCACGAATATCTCTGTTAGCTACAAAATCGAAATACTTAAATGCTTAATGACACTAGTCAACACGACAAATCGACGTTTTTTGACAGATTTGAATTTGCTATCTGCCAGAGTAGTTAAAACTAAAATACTGAAATATAAGAAAGCCTAGCCAAAGTCGGTATCTGACGGAAAATTAATGGTTCGGTGGGTTGGTCAACCAATTTTACAAAATTAAATCATAAAATTTGAGCGTGAAAGCTTAACCAAAGTGGTTGGGTCGAATGTATAGCTGCTTTTATCATGTTTTCGGCATTGCAAATAAATGCAATACAACCAGATGAAGGATACTTAATTATATAATTCATTAAATTATAAAAAAAACTCGGCTTGGTTCACAGCAAGAAAAAAAAGGTTCCATTTTGTTGACTAGTGTAACCAAAGGAGAGCAGGAGCTAGTCGGACCCCAGACAGCGGACCTCGTTGCTCTGGCATCATAATGACAGCGGAGCCTGAGTTCCGCTTGAGGGTGAGTTCCGTTGAAGCGTTGGAATTGGGATTGGGGTTGGGGTTTCCGGTGTTGGGGGACGCGAAATGCAATTGTGATTGCAATTGTGCCGCACATGAATTGCGGGTGATGCTCTGGCCTGTCCGTAGCCATCACAATCTTGATGTCGCTGTCGATGCCGAAGCCAGTTGTAGACAGATAATGTAGCCACTGAATGCCATACATATATTGTTTGAACATACAATCGTGAGTACGTATTCCCTTCGGCCACTGCGGAACTCCACTGAGAGCATAATTTGTGTGGAGGGCCGAAGCGAACTTAAATACACAATTGCCATCAAATTTGAAGTGAGCACCGAGAATTGATGGACATCAGCATCAGCATCGGAGGGGGGACACAGACACACATATTGGGTCCTCGAACGTTCAATCGGAACAGGAACTGTCACGCATTGTTATCTTGTTCCTTAATTGTCGCCAGGGGCCCAAGCCAGAGGTCAGGCAGTCGCCAGCTGTCATTTGCCAGCTGCACCTCTAATTACGCTCCATTATACTCCTCGAGGCTCCAGCCACTTGTGGCCATGTCCATGCTTTGCGAGAGAGAATGAGAGTCCCAATGAGGACCAGCATGTACGTACATACGTACACCATGTGGGGCATGGCTAATTTATGCGCATATGTTATGTGCAATAGCCGCACATTACTCATCCAAAAATATGCAATCAAAACCGTTAAGACCGCATAATGGGGAGGCTTAATGGGGGACAGAAGATGGAACGATTGACGCCAAAGAAGGCACAACAATACTTGCAAATAAAGAACAAGTTACCAAGGAAATGTACGCGAGAGTCAAGGTTACAATGTAGAAAGTAAATAAGGCTTAAAGATACTGCAGTTGCAGAAGCCAGTGTAAGAATTCCTACAGATGAACCGAAGGACTGAGTTCCTGCTTCAGCAGCGCCTCACAACGTTCTTCCTCTTTGTAGCTTGCATAGGTATTAAATTCTCTGTAGCAATAAAAGTATTTATGTGTATTTTCACTTTTACTGAACAGGTGCTGGAAGGGACATTGTACAAGTCCTACCACAAACAGATATGTAAACGCTCGTCAATACAGCTGAACATGTGTGGTTATGTATACATTTATTCCGAAATGCTCGTAAACTGAAGTTGAATGCAAATAAAAACAAAATGAGGATCCTCATGTGGCTCATCATGAAAATTAAAGGTGAAACTATAACTAACTGTTGGCTCAATAAAGGCCATCAAATTGCCAAAGGAGACTCCCGTCTCTGACATACGAAAACTACATGCTCGTAAATACATTTTTTATCAGGTTAACATTTACATATATTCAAAATAAATGTCCATCGGGGTATGCCATGCTGCGGCTTAGCCATCAAACAAAAATAAAACCAAAGGCAGAACCCGCCACCCGTTCCCCTGGATGTTTGTGGGGTGCTTGCAGCTTGACGTTTCCCGCAAGAAAACATCTGCAGGTTGCACATTTGCTTCCACTGCTTGTAGAGATAATGGATCGCATGGCTAATAGATTAGTTGTGTGCTCAAGCAGCAGCATAAGACCATGCTTAAGTGCTGTGAAAACATGGGAGAATGCAGCTTGAGGTCATTAATCCTTCAGTAAAGAACTTGCAGTGGGTGAAGCTTGTCACGAAAATAAATATAATTAAAAGGAACCAAATATGTAGAAATGTAAACAATATACATAAAACTGTTAGGGACTTTTAACAACCCAGAAATAACTCTGAATGGAAAGCAGTTATCTTCAAGTGTTTTCTAATATAATTAAAAGCAAACGAATGGCAGTCTACTTTTCACAGATTCCGAAAGAAAAGGCTAAATAGCTTTCGTATGAATAGGAACACATTGGAGGGCCTTCGACTTTGTGCAAAATGTGTCAGCATGTTCCAAGTTGTGGGCCAAATGAAGAGGGACGCCAACCCGACTGCGGTCCAACGGGGCGTGTGAGCAGCCCAAAGTGAAGAGCACAACCTTCGCTTTGGCCCCTTTTTCGATCTACGCCAACATGGTCCACGGTCCATGGAGCTGCCACTTGCTTTCTCCCTTTATCCGCTTTCTTTTTCAGAATTTTGTGCCGCCAAAGGGAGCCGGCCCGTGGCCTGATGGGTGGGGGGCTTAAAAGCAAAGTTATGTCGAGCCCCCGGCCCCCGGCCCCGAGCTGCGAGCTCAAATGCATTGCATCAATTAGGCGCCCACATGTAGACAGTAAAAAGTCAACGACTGGCGCAAATGGTCAACAAGGAGCAGCTGAAAGCAGGGCCAGGTGAGAGCGGGCAGAGCTTAGGCCTAAGCCTCGACAGGATTACAAGCACTCTCCACTCAGCTCCAACCCACACGCCAGGCCAAAGTCAAAGTCCAGGACATTCGATGCAATTGAATTGAAATCCGAATCTGTGCGCACAAAAACCCAGTTAAAAACGGCCCGAGGATGAGGGTCGACTGTCTGGCAATTTATTTGCCAGACCCCAAAATATATCTACGGATATGTATGTACATATGTAGGGGAATATGTTGCTCGTTCGCAATCAGCAAATGGCAGCGCCCGACCATGAAAGCATTCAAAACGATAATTTAGTGCCAGGCCCGAACAAACACACAAAAAAAAGAAAAAGGCAGCCGGACAAACAAAGCCCCCGGGAGGACGGCGGCGGGAATCATGTGCCAGTCCCTAAATTTCTCCCGCCTCTCGCACAGCCCAGCGCGATGGCATCGATAAATAAATGAACACTGCGGCTGCGGTCGGCAAAAGAAAACACACACACACAAAAGCACTCGAAGTAAGCCCAAAATATTGCCGAAATTCTCGGCATGGAGTGTGAACTGCTGAAGATGCAAATCGAGGCGAATTGTTTGCTTGGGCTGGGGAACGATTTGCATTTCCTTTGTCAAGTTTGCGGGATGGGTAGCGTTTCGATTGGAAACGTTAATTAACCACTTTCACTTGTTGGCCAGAAGCAAACAGCAAAACAGAAATCAAATTCACTTCCTTTGATTGGGCACAGCCTGCCGTTGAGAATCCACGAATTAATGGGAAGAGCAATTACTTATCGTTGAACCATTGCGGCGCGCTAGAGTTTCAAGCTATCTTGCAACTGAAAGTGCACTAAATGAATATAGTTGGACCGAGTTGAGTGTTTATCCAATAACATTAACGGATGGACGGCGAAAGGCGGGATCGATTGAGGCGTGCAGTTTCCAGCCAAACACTCTGCTCCCATCAAGTTGAAGTTATGTTTTATGGCATTGCTGGGGAGTAGCATAAACCCGCAGAGGACATGCCAGCAGGCAAAGGATGGGACCGCACGGGGCAGGAGAGTGTGGGGCAGAACAGGGCGGGGCAGGACTAAGACGTCAACCAAAATGTAAATGAAATTGTCGTCTATGAACACCCCAACACACACCCCATGCCTACCACGTAGGGTTAAATGGGTGCGGACTTGCCAGCGTCCTTCGTCCTTGTCATTCTGGCGTTGGCAAAGAAAATGTCACGGAAATAGCTGCGAGATTAGATTGATGAGTTTTCCAGCTAAGCCAACTGTCTTGCTCCTTTGCCAAATATTGTTCACTGCCTGAGCTGACAGGACCCAGCCAGCAGGCCTCCTCAGTGCCAGTGCCAGTGCCAGCGCCAGTGCCAGTGCCTGCCAAGGATGTGCCTACTCACATGCTTGCCGCCCTCGCTCGCTCGGCGTCCGCTGCAGCGTCTCGCAGGAGGCGAGAGCTTGGCCAGGCTCCAGGAGACGGCTCAGGCCGGCATCGGCCTCAGTTTTGATTATACGCCAACATAAGTTTATTGCGGCTCCGCCGTATTCCATGTGTGCTATCTGCGCCTGGCTCTGACAACTGTAATTAATTTAATTACAGCTCCCCTCCATCGCCACCCTTCTCTTCAAGAGAAATTCATTTGCCAGGCGGAAATGTTGACGGGACGCAACAAGAAACGAAACTATGGCAAGGTCGCTGGCGGCTATTCAGCAGATATATGCGTATCTGTGGACCACTGATGGACTACTAAGGTACCCTGTAAGCTGCTGACCTTCGAAGCTAATCGTCTCGCCTGTAAAAACCAACACCAAATGCCAGAGAGCTATCCAGAATCCATTAAAGTCATCAACGTTGAGTTTTCCTTTGGTCTGTGGGCACTTGCAGTACCCTCGAATATCCAAGTGCCCAGACACCTTTGCATGCATGAAAAACAGTCACAAAAACAGAGCAACAAAGGCGGCAGAGAAAAAATAATGTCCAACATTATCGTTGACATTTATTAGCCTCAACTAAGTGAAATTGTTTGCTTTTGCCCTTCTCCAGGCTGTTGCCTCTTTTTGTTTTTGGCAACACCCTTCCGTATGCCGTATGAAATATTCATACGTGTGTGTGTGCGTGTGTGTGTGTGCGAGTTGTAGGTGTGCCTGGGTTTTGTCACGTTTTTCGGTGGGGCAGGCTGAGTGCAGAAAGTCGACAGAGATATTGTTTTGGTTATTCCACTAGCCGCGTCCGACCCCCCAGCTCACACTTTGTTTGTCGCCACAAGTTTGCGTGTTTATGGTTTATGCACACCTTCAACACACGCACACACACACACACACACACACACAGACATTAATGAATGTACTGGCAAAGGATTTTGCTTTAAGGACATTGCTTTGGGGTTTTTATTGGTTTTGCTGAAAGTCTGTGATCTTGAGTGGGGGTTCCCTCCAGTACCGGGCATAAAAATAAGGAGTTCACCCACCACTCCCTTCAGCGTTCTTCCAGGAGCAGTTCACTTTGCACCCCATCAAAAATCAGCCTCCCACTGCTTGGATCACATCTTCAGGCAAGGCCATCGGCCTTGCGGAGTTCATTTCTTCACTGGTCTGCTTTTGCTGCGACTTTCTCTGAAAGTTGACTAGCTGAAACTTGATTTAAGGCGCTTCCCTATCGGATGGAATCCAGTTGACGCCAATTCGGAGTGCCCCTGACCCTGTCCCTGACCCTGCCCACGCTCCATGCAAATGTCGTTGCGAGCTTGTACTCGTGTCTGTGTGAGAGTTTCGCTCTCTCTGGCTTTCTCCTTATCTCAATCTGTGCATCTCCGCTTCTCGCGCTTGGTCTGACGCCTCAAAGTTCCGCAGAAGTAGTTTGTTTTGCTGTCCAGTGCCACAGATATACGTGGTGCGGTTGAGAACTATGAATAAATAATAGTGATCCAATCCGGAATCATCTTTGAGAACTAAGCGTCAAACGGCTTGTTTGCCCCCAGAGTTTTTGCGAGAAAGTTGACAGCGTGCCGCACACTTGACGCTGATTGCTGCTCCACTGGCACCCAGCACTCGTGTGCGCACTCTTCCCCCAAAACAAGCCTTCAGCTTACAGCTCTAGCACGCAGAATATCACCTCATGGCTCCAATTGTATCTGCAACTGCGAGAAGTTCAACTCATTTGCCTGTGGCAGCGGGCAACTGTGACACGGGCAAACTTCCACATACCGAATAGGTAGCTCCAACGCTACAGTTTGTGAGCACCACATCCAAGCATAGACTTCAATAAATCCTTGACCCTCATGAGCAGAAAACTACACACATTTGTGTGCGTGTGTCTGTCCTCTCTACTCCTCTTCGTCCTCTTCCTCGTCCCGTGCCCCTTTCATTTTTTGTTTTGTTCCCAGAATTGTTTCTGGGTTGGCCTAACTTGCTGGCATGGTGGCTAAAGTTTTAATGATATAATTTGCCAAACAACAGAGAGTCGACCCCGGGATGCCCGAATCTAGCCCCACGCCACACTCGCGGCAAGTATTTTGGTACAAAATGTGCAAAAATTTATGAAAATAGCTGCCAGTATTTTTGTTCCTGCTCTGTGTGCGCGTCTCGCTCTGGGGAGCAATGAATTCCTTCGCACTTTCAGCATTTTCCCTCGACCTAACCTGCTAATGAAAACTTTTGGCAAAACGCAAAAAGTGTGCTCCAACTGGAAATACCCTGTGGGTGGCTTCCATCTCGTTTATCCCCTAGAGCACAAAACCATCATGAATGTGTTTGTTTCCCCGAAGAAACTCTTCGAATATTGGCAGATCTACAGACGACTCATGTAAGGTATCAATCGTTCGTACACCCCACACTGGCGACCTCCAAGTTTTTGTTATTTCACCGGGATGAACGGGGAAGTGGCAGCTATGTGCGTGAACTTTTCCCTGTCCAGCTCCGGCCTGGGGCCCGTCCAGCGCCAATTCCCTAACTACAGTTTAGTGCATTAAAGCGGCACCGGCTTGAAGTCTGAAAAGAACTCCTCGGGTTTTCGGTTCTCCCATTCCCCACTGTTGGCCATGGGGCATTGAGGCCCAACCTTGCTGCGAAATATCGATGGCTGACTGTGGGTCTACAAATTCTTTCAGAGCGAATGTCATAGTATTCCGGAACTACTCTGGGTACACTCCTACACTTGTACATACATTTGTGTGACTTTACACTCCTTGCGTGCAATACATTATGCAAAACCTGGACGAACCTCGGTAGCTCGTAGGCCAATGATACACCAACCTCTGGGGCAACTGACGACACGCACACAGCCACCTTGTCTCCACTTTCAGGCAGAATGTATCGCAGCGCCGAAAGGTTGAGACTGCCAACAAATGACTGACTAAACAGTCCGCGAATTTGGTGCTGCATAATTTTTAGAGCTCCCCCATGCAGATGCAGACACAGATCCAGATCCGGACACCCACACACATGGACCCCTATCTCCACATGGACGGAATATGGAATAAAACAGGAGCACAGAGAGCGAGAAAGGGCAAAGGGAAAATGTAAAACGTAAAATGTAAAATGTACTTGGCAAAATGCGCGAAATTACGCAAATAAAATTTACATAAGCAAATTGCATAAAATCATCATACAGAGCAGGACCCCAAATACACACACACACACACACACACACACACACAGCTGTTCGTGTGAGAGTGTGTACACAATATAATTATGTTGATTCATTTATGTTTAATTAACTGCGCACCGCGTATTTATAGATATAAATGAAACATTCAGCTAAATGCCAGGCGTCTATACGGGCCAGCAAATTAGATTTCCCATTCGAATCGAAATTGGACTTTTAAATAGAAATGGAAGTCCCCTGCCACACACTGATTGAGGTTCGCAAACAGGATGAGGCTGAGGCTGAGGCTGAGCCTGCGGCTGAGCTGTGCCACCCACTTAATAGCCAGAAAAAGTGTCAAAGAGAGTGGCCATGGATGGGCAGGGAGTGCCAGAATGAGTAATGTTTTAGGCGAAATACATTAATCGAAAGCTCTCGAACTGGTGAGAAAACATAACCAGTTTTCAGTTCACATTTCAACAAGCCTGAACACATTTTTCCATGAACCAAGAAACGACTCTTGGAACTGTCTTTCAATATTCCATTGCAAAATGCCAGTTTGTGCCCAGAAAACGTATTCATGCTCTTGATTGAGCCTTTAGACAATCAAATACTGCGAATTCGGATATCGATGCTTTCCCTTCCACTACCAAGCTAGCAGTCTTCCAATCATTTCCCATCTGAGAACGGAAATACCTCCAATTGAATAGCTTGCAAATGTATTATGAACAGAGTCAGATGTAAGTACACACAAATGGGGGCATGAAACCATTTGTAAGAACAATTTAATGTTCAAGCTGCTTATCTTGGCATTCGCCTCCATTTCTACTTTCTAGCTGACATCGTCTGTTCGTGTGCGTGTTTGTTTGTGCGGAAGGTCATGACACACATTTGACAAAGAGGAGCGACCTGTCTACTTGCTCCTGCTGCTGCTCCTGTCCCGGCGAGGGTCCAGTGTGGCCTTTGTTGTTTTGGTTTTGGGCTTGATTAGACTCCAACCTATGGCTGTACGTGTGTGCGCACAAGCATGTATGCATAAGTCTGTGTGTGGGTGACCTTGCAGTTGGCCCGGACTTGGACCGGGGCCAAGTCAAGTCAAGCAAAAGAGCGCGACCATAAAAGTGCCTCGGAAATGATATCAGAAATAGAAGCGACCAGATAAAACAATAAGTGTGCGGAATTGTCCTCGCAGAATGGTGATAATTTGTAGAGGCCATGGCCCCGTATGCACGGAAGGAATATTAGCCAATTATTTACAAGTTGTAACCAATATGCCAGGCATGGGGAAAGTTTCATAAAATAAGTTGGAAACAAAGTTCTCTTTTTGGCAACTGATGCAACAGCTTCAACCTGCAGGATCTTTGATAACAATAGAAAAGAAACCAGCAGATGGAGACGCAGCTAGAAGCACAGAGAGCCGGCTACCCGGCACCTACAAATACAACGAAAACAGTAATTAATAAGAGAAAGAAAAAGTGACAGCGCCAAATACGAATGGGATAAAAATAGGAGCAAAGGTTAGGAGGCTCTGCGACCCCATCAGCTTCGGGGACCGACTCGGACCATCCACCCACACTGTGCACTCTCTCCGCGCTGCCCCCGTGAGCGCCGTTACCCGGGACACACTCATGGAGGGAAATAAATGGCGACAGGCGCTTTTAATGACGCAGCAGCAAACACTCGGAAGGCGTCGACCCACTTGGCTCAGCGGGGAATTTCGGTCAGGAGATGTACGGATACATATGTGTATGTGTATGTGTGTGTGTGTGTGTATGTGTGTGAGCTCAGCAGCTGTTAAATATTTGCTCAGTTCTTTTTGTTTTTGGCTTTGGCAAGGCATTTGGAATGGAATGTATTAATAATTGTCAAATGTTTAATTAGCCAAACGAACATAACCCGTTCGCCGGCGGAGCCCAGCGAAATGAAGGAATGGACAATGCAAAACAGACACACACACACACACACACACACACACATTGAAAAACACTTACACAAAGCCAGCGGAACATTTTACCGGCGCCAAAAATATGCGTAACGAGAAGGGACGTGTGAGACGCTTCTTACGCGTCACAACTTTTATACCCGGCACTCAGTACTACATCTGCACTTTAGCGGTTATTTGTCAAATTTTACATTTTTTCTTCATCTGTCATCTACATCAACAACACTGCTCACGCCAACACGCTCCTTTAGCTCGCCACCCTCCCTATAGACACTGCAGAGTCGCGGCAGAGGCAGAGGCAGAGACGTGTCAGGGGCAGAGGCCATAAACAGCGCGAAACAGAGTGTGAATGCTGCGGGACGGGGTGGGTTTGGCCACTGAAAATTAATTTCTCCATTGTGGCTATAATAATGATCCAATCGGATCCCATTTTGGTGATCTGATAGATATGGTCATTCCCTACGGAATGGCGTTTTTTGTTAAGGAGGCGGGGCTCATTTTTGAAATACACTTATAACAGTGTGAGCATACAGAAGGCTGGATGTAACATTTAGTGGCTCTGAGATCAAGGCGCTCAACAATACGGACGGACGGACAGACAGACATGGTTCAATCGACGCGGCTATTGATGCTGATCAAGAATATATATACTTTATGGGATCGGAAACGTGTCCTTCGTTACATATGTATATCCACTTTGTGCACAAATACAAAATACCCTATTCACTCTTCGAGTACCGGGTATAAAAATTATGCAAGGAGAGAAAAACTGCTTTGCGTGCACCCACACTCACTTATCGAGAGGTGCAAGTGTAAGGAGAATTGTTTTTGGTTAATTTCGAGAGCGTAAAGCCATAGGGTACGGCAATAAACAAAACAAAAATAAGTAAAGGAAAAAAATGATCGTCACTGAGAAAAAATACGAGCATTTGCGAAAACAAAGTATAAACTGTAAAGCAAACATAAAACATCAATTTTCACTTGCCTTTTACATTCTTCTTTTCCTCATTGCGCTTCTTCTTTTCGCATGTGCCGTGAAGCACTTATTGTCCTCTTTACACACATGCATACGTAACCCGCGCGACGATACGACGATACGACGAAACGAACGAAACGAAATAAATGTAACGGGATCGAGCGAGAGATTCTAATAAGAACACAGATTTTGGGCACATTAATTTAGGGTGAGGCATTGGGACGGATGTTCGTACGCACACACTCAACGAGAGAGTTGGGTTGCCTCACCCTATTAGGGGACACTTGAAATGAGAGCGCTGACACTCGCTCTTCTCTTTGCTTTTTGCGGCTCTTCTTTTTTCTTGCGCTTTTATATGACTGCACGGTAAAGGGAGGGGACAACTTCACGCCTTTTTTGGCACATTTTCACACACACACATTGCAAGCCCTTGGTGCAAATTTAGAACATTTTAGCTCTATGTACGTACATATGTACACACATTTGTACGAAAAAAAAACACATTTAACACTTCACTTTCACATATTGCCGCATATTTCCAACGCCGATCTGCTTTTTAGCCTTGTTGTGCTCCTCCGCAATTGATCTCGCATTTTTGCCCATTAAATGCTCAACCATTTCACCATATTTCACTAACACACACTTCACTTTCACATATTTCACAATTGATCTCGCATTTTTTGTCCACAAAATGTTCAAACATTTCACCATATTTCACTGCACTTCACTAACACACACTTCACTTTCACATATTGTCGTAGATTTCGCATATGATCTCGCATTTTTGTCCACAAAATGTTCAACCATTGCACCACATTTTATTTTACTTCACTAACACACACTTCACTTTCACATATTGCCGCATATTTCCATCGACGATCTGCTTCTAGCCTCTCTGCTGTGCTCCTCCGCAAATGATCTTGATTTTTATTGATTTCACTAACACACACTTGTTGTTGTACACTGCACAAACTGCACGATACTTTTTCCCGTTTAGTTTCCCGAATTTTCCCTTAATTTCCCGATTTTACTCGATTTTTTCGATTTTTTCGATTTTTCGCGGACCGAATCCGTACCGGACCGAACGCGCTGACAAATTTTTAACTACTGAGTGGGGATGAGGAAGCTGCAAAAAAAGTAAACTGCGTAGGTGTTGGTGGCTTGGGCCGCGCTCCCCTACTCTCAAATCTAATGCACATACATTGTGACGTGCACTTGGGCCTACTGCTCTCTGGGTTTTTGAGCTAGCCGACCAGACCAGATCAGTGTAGGGTGAATCTACGCGCTCTCTTTACATTTAGCTAATGAGGAAGTGAAGAGGAGAAAGAATAAGAAAACATTGAGAGCGAGAGAGCAAAGTAACGGCGAAAGATTGCGAGACTGAGCTGTCGTTCTTTTTGCCTTGTATGAGTGAATAGGAGATACACTTGGATTCTTGGTGTTGGTGGATTATGAGTCGCTCTCCTACTTTTGACTCGGAAATTGTAAAGGGAGTTACATTTAAGATTTGTTATACAGAAACCATCATAATGCGCCGTTTCTTCTTTTTGCAAATCGAATGCACATTTACTATATAGAGCAGTTTGAACTTCCGTCTCTGGAATTTGGTGCAAGCCGAAACTCTCTTTGCTTTTGACTAATTGTCAGTAAAAGGGGAGAGAAGAAGAAGATGCGCTGCTGGAGTGCAGGCTTGAATCAAAATGAAATAAATCGTCCCGGGAAATTTTGAATAGAGTTACATTTAAGATTTGTTATACAGAAACCATCATAATGCGCCGTTTCTTCTTTTTGGTTTTCTCTGGTTTTCGTGTGAGAGTGAGATAGCAAAGTAACTGTAAAAACAACACAAGACTGGGCTCTCTCGTTCTTCTTTTTTTGTGTGAGTGAATAGGAAAGACAATTGGATTCTTGTTGTTGGTGGCTTTTGACTCGCTCTCCTACTTGCAAATCGAATGCACATTTATTGTAGAGAGCAGTTTGACCTTGCGTTTCTGGAATTTGGTGCAAGCCGAAAGCCGAGAGAAGAGAAGAAGAAGATGCGCTGCTGGAGTGCAGGCTTGAATCAAAATGAAATAAATCGTCCGGGAAAGATTTCTTTCACGTGATCTTGTCAGTAAATTGTCAGTAAAAAGGGGAGAGAAGAAGAAGATGCGCTGCTGGAGTGCAGGCTTGAATCAAAATGAAATAAATCGTCCCGGGAAAGATTTCTTTCACGTGATCTCGATCGGAAAATGCTTAGAAAAATGTGGAAATTTTGAATAGAGTTACATTTAAGATTTGTTATACAGAAACCATCATAATGCGCCGTTTCTTCTTTTGGTTTTCTCTGGTTTTCGTGTGAGAGTGGGATAGCAAAGTAACTGTAAAAACAACACAAGACTGGGCTCTCTCGTTCTTCTTTTTTGTGTGAGTGAATAGGAAAGACAATTGGATTCTTGTTGTTGGTGGCTTTTGACTCGCACTCCTACTTGCAAATCGAATGCACATTTATTGTAGAGAGCAGTTTGACCTTGCGTTTCTGGAATTTGGTGCAAGCCGAAAGCCGAGAGAAGAGAAGAAGAAGATGCGCTGCTGGAGTGCAGGCTTGAATCAAAATGAAATAAATCGTCCCGGGAAAGATTTCTTTCACGTGATCTTGTCAGTAAATTGTCAGTAAAAAGGGGAGAGAAGAAGAAGATGCGCTGCTGGAGTGCAGGCTTGAATCAAAATGAAATAAATCGTCCCGGGAAAGATTTCTTTCACGTGATCTCGATCGGAAAATGCTTAGAAAAATGTGGAAATTTTGAATAGAGTTACATTTAAGATTTGTTATACAGAAACCATCATAATGCGCCGTTTCTTTTTTTGGTTTTCTCTGGTTTTCGTGTGAGAGTGGGATAGCAAAGTAACTGTAAAAACAACACAAGACTGGGCTCTCTCGTTCTTTTTTTTTGTGTGAGTGAATAGGAAAGACAATTGGATTCTTGTTGTTGGTGGCTTTTGACTCGCTCTCCTACTTGCAAATCGAATGCACATTTATTGTAGAGAGCAGTTTGACCTTCCGTTTCTGGAATTTGGTGCAAGCCGAAAGCCGAGAGAAGAGAAGAAGAAGATGCGCTGCTGGAGTGCAGGCTTGAATCAAAATGAAATAAATCGTCCCGGGAAAGATTTCTTTCACGTGATCTCGATCGGAAAATGCTTAGAAAAATGTGGAAATTTTGAATAGAGTTACATTTAAGATTTGTTATACAGAAACCATCATAATGCGCCGTTTCTTCTTTTTGGTTTTCTCTGGTTTTCGTGTGAGAGTGGGATAGCAAAGTAACTGTAAAAAAACAACACAAGACTGGGCTCTCTCGTTCTTCTTTTTTTGTGTGAGTGAATAGGAAAGACAATTGGATTCTTGTTGTTGGTGGCTGTTGACTCGCTCTCCTACTTGCAAATCGAATGCACACATTGTATAGAGCAGTTTGACCTTCCGTTTCTGGAATTTGGTGCAAGCCGAAACTTTTTTTTGCTTTTGACTAATTGTCAGTAAAAAGGGGAGAGAAGAAGAAGATGCGCTGCTGGAGTGCAGGCTTGAATCAAAATGAAATAAATCGTCCCGGAAAAGATTTCTTTCACGTGATCTCGTTCGGAAAATGCTTAGAAAAATGTGGAAATTTTGAATAGAGTTACATTTAAGATTTGTTATACAGAAGCCATCATAATGCGCCGTTTCTTCTTTTTGGTTGTTTCTGGTTTTCGTGTGAGAGCGAGAGAGCATAGTAACGGCGAAACAATGCGAGACTGAACTCTGGCGTTCTTCTTGCCTTGTATGAGTGAATAGGAAAGACAATTGGATTCTTGGTGTTGGTGGCTGTTGGCTCGCTCTCCTACTTTTGACTCGGAAATTGTAAAGGGAGTTACATTTAAGATTTGTTATACAGAAACTATTATAATGCGCCGTTTCTTCTTTTTGCTTTTCTCTGGTTTTCGTGTGAGAGTGAGATAGCAAAGTAACTGTAAAAACAACACAAGACTGAGCTCTCTCGTTCTTCTTTCCTTATATGAGTGAATAGGAAAGACAATTGGATTCTTGGTGTTGGTGGATTATGACTCGCTCTCCTACTTGCAAATCGGATGTACATTTATTGTGTCTAGCACTTTGATTATCGGTCTCTGGAATTGTCAGTAAAAAGGGGGGTGATGAAGAAGATGCGCTGCTGGGTTTAGCTACTGCAAATTAATCATTCTGGCTATAATAATGGTCCAATCGGATCCCAATTGGTGATCTGATAGATATGGCGTTTTTAGTTTTCTGCTATCTTCAAAATTGTCGATTTGGGAGGTTTCCGCCCTTTGCGGAGGCGGAAGGGGCGTGGCTCATATTTGAAATACACTGGTTTCAGTGTGAGCATACAGCAGTCTGGAGCCAAAATTTGGTGGCTCTAGCTCTTATAGTCTCTGAGAACTAGCCGACAAACAAGACGGACAGACGGACAGACGGACGGACGGACAGACAGACATGGCTCAATCGACTCGGCTATTGATGCTGATCAAGAATATATATACTTTATGGGGTCGGAAACGTTTCCTTCTGTGCGTTACATACATTCACTTTGTGCACAAATACAATATACCCTATTTACTCTTCGAGTACCGGGTATAAAAAGAGGAATCTCTCGACACCCACCCAGCCAGCAGCTACCTCACTGTCTCCCCTCCATACGTCCCATCCGCCAAGCCCCACTTCCCCCCCTCTCCACGGACCACACACAGCTGGCCTGGGCACTGCATTAGAGAAAGGGTAGGGTATTTTGCGCCTGGGACATTTCCACTGAGCACGGAGCACGGAGCACAGAGAGAGAGAGAGAGAGTGCGAGCGCAAGAGAGAATTGCCCTCAGAGTGGGATTTCGGATTAGTTGCATGCGATAAATGCGTCGCACTGTGATATATTCGTAGAGTCCTTCACTTGCGACTCCCACACAAGATGGAGATGTCAAATTAATTACGCTTAATAATATCTATCAGCATATGGTGAGATATTTAAATAGCGACAATGTAATTTGACCAAGAAAAGCAGCAAACACATATTCGAAGCTGCTAAAAAACATTAAATGGAATTGAATAAAATTGACTTGAATTTGTCCATAGGTGAAAGGGAAGCTCCAATTAATTGTAGATGTGTGTGCTTATAAATGAACACTATTTGGTGATCCACAGCTGCAAACATTTGCAACTTAATTAAATAATTTAACTTGTAATCAATTTATTTTATTGCATGCGATAAAAGTGCTTCCCTTCCCCCGAAATAGTTGGAGCTACGAGCAGACATACTGGAATAAAACAAAAAGGCGAAAAATTAAGAAAAAACTAATTGTAAATTGTGAACGAGTCGACAATCATTTGCATTAGGTTTATATTCATGGTTTAGTGATCGTATTTCTACCTTTTGGTAATTCAATTAGCCCACTAGGAAATAGTCCCATGGATTGATTTGCATTGGCAGCAACGGCTGTAAAATGAGCGCGTGTGAGCGGCAGGACCTTTTGCCATGTACAATAGATAGGGCCATGTCGAGCACTGATGTATGGAATGCGCTCGGGTTTCACATCATTTAAACCACATTAAAATGAAATTTAATATTCATTCCGAGATTTCAGCAAACAACAAAAAAAACTAGAAGAGGAAACTGCAAAGCAGCAAGCAGGCGAGGAATGAAGCGGAAAAGAGCAAAACAATACACGTAATATCAATAATAATAAACAATAATATTGGCCAGAATGACAGCGAAACGGACAGCGAAAGAAATGAAATATTAAAGAACGACACGCAGAAGGAGAGGGAGAAAGAGAGAGAGAAAGAGAGAGAGAGAAAGCTGACGGACAGCCGCGTGAAACAAAATGGCGACCAGGGGGAGTTTTATCAACAAAAATTATTAATTATTCATTGGCAAACAGATTTTGGAATACTTGCCATGAAGATGCCCAAAGGAGGAGAGAACACAGAGCCATCAGAAAGCCATTAAAGCCATTTATTGCGCATCCCAATGCCCAGGAACCAGCACGGCTCCCCATTAATCTGGTCTTAATGTTCAACATTGGCGCTGCAAATGTAAAGTGCATAATAAAATTGTAGAAAATTTAATTATGCGCAATTAATGCGCATTAAATGCATTCAGCAGCAACAGCCAGCGATTGATCCGGCCAGGGTGTGGGCTGTGGTGGCTGTCGGGTGTCAGGGAACAGAGTCCGGGGTCGGTGTCAGGGTCGGGGCCATGTTCTTGGGCGTGTCTATTGATGTCAGCTAATTGACTGCCATCAGGCGGCAGGACCATCAAGCAGATGGCCCGTTCAGAGGCGGCCAAATACGGTCAACTGCTAATTAACATTCCCAGTTGGAGCCCAGTGGCAGTCCACTGGAAGCGGTGGAAAACGTGGATTACATGCATGGCAGGGATAATCCAAGGCAAATGCCCGTGCACAGAGCACAACAGAGCAGAGCTGAGCAGCGTAATTAAATGAATAATAGCTGTCCTCCCCTCAGCAAGGAGTCTGATCAAAATAGTACTCCACACTTTTTAATTCTACTAAATCAGTTACATACATTCACACATATGTATGTTGATATACGATTTGACATCAGCTTAACGTAAGTGGAATGCCCCGCAAAATCTTCTATTTTGTCTTTTATCTGTTGCCAGTGGATGGAACTTCCCTCTGAGTTGCCAACATCCAGTATATGGCCAGCTCACGCTCTCTGCGCAAAAGCCTCAACGATGTCCTCGGATAAACCTTTCTCGTCACCGCCAGACGATCTTTCGCACACGAAAGCTTGGGCTTGTCCGAGCCTCTCAGGGAACTTTCTCTACGCCAGAAATGGGCCAGAGTACTTAGCAACTGCATCTGGCGAATGCATTATGAAACATTGGAGATGTTCCCACACAGATTTCAGATTCGTTTCACAGTAAAGAACATTTTGTTTGAACTGAGAGTATTTCCGGCCTAGCAGGCCACAAACAAGCGAAACTTTCCCAGCAGCCAACCAACTTTGCCCCGCTGCACACATAAACATGTCGGCGGGGGAGGGCCGAGGGTCGCTGCTGTTTGACCCCCATGCAACATTGATCGGGAACTTCCACATACATTTGCACATTTGTATGTGTGTAAGTGTGAGACGGAGGGAAACAGCCAGAGCCAAAGCCAAAGCCAAAACAATGGCATAGTTCATTTTTAATTGCCTTTTATCGAGCGCCATGAATGGGGGATACTTCTTTGGTAATTGGAAAATATTTTGCTGCCATTTTGACTCCTCTCTGGCCCACCACTTCACGCCACTCTGCTCTGCCCTGCTGGCTCTTTGTTCCTTTCCCCTGCCCTTTCCCATCCTGCCGGTTCCACGCTCAAATTATTAGTGTCATTTGTTTTTTGGGCTCTGAAAAATGACAAGCGCCACCGCATAACGGACATGACAGACAGGATGGGACTGGACAGGACAGGAGAGGACAGGACAGGACTGCCTACTCCTCACTTCCCTCAGTTTGACCGCTCTGCACTTGCCGCTCATTAGCGTGGCGGCCATAACAAGTAGCCGGGCCCCGTTGGCTCCACGCTTGGCCATTGACCATTTGGCTAACTTATGCAAGTTACTTACCTGAACTCCCCCGCCCCCTACTCACGCCCCCGCCCTGATTTATGGCCTCAGCCATTAATCAAAGCCAGCAGCAGGCAAAGGACCAGCAGCAGGAGCGGTGCTCCACGCAGCGAAAGGAGCTCGGTTTTAGAGCGTGGCTCTGATTGAAACTCGCTCTGGCCGGAGCTGGAGGACGGAGTTGGGGCTCAAATGTGTGCTGAACATTCAATTTTTAAATTGCCTGCGAAAATGTGCTGAGATTGCAGTTGGCTGAAATATGACTTCGTTTGTGTGCGGGATGCCAGCACAGGGTTTGTCGATAATTATTGCTGCCACTTGAAAAGCGGAACGAACATGCAAATGCGGAAAAAGAGCACCCAAGGGGAAGGTGCTCCTGTTCCTCTTCCTGTTCCTGTTCCTGTCTGTATCTGTGTCTGTCTCTTGTAAGTGGCGAAACCTTACCTTTCTCCTTCATTCCGCTGCAGTTGCTTGTTGGCACATTGACGGGGCGCATATTTTTTCACGACTCCCAGAGAGCGAAACGAGACGCTCCCTGCCACAGTCGCACAGTGGCTCAGCTTGCGGCATAAAAGTTGTAACTTTCACTAAATACTTGGAGGCTCACATTAAAGTAGAAATAAATCAAATTTAGTTGGACAAACCTGGCTTGGACCTGACCTGGAACCGGACTTGGTTCTCTCCTCTCGCTGCTAAAATTGATTGCCGCTGCTTGAGCTCTCTGACTCGCTCTTCCCTCTCCGTCTGTGGTACTCTCCTGTGGCGTTACCATGGGAGTCGAACCACTGTAGCCTGCATTTGCATATGTTCCTCATGCGTAAGATGATTGCTGGCAAGGGGGCAGGGGCGCATGCAGAGGACGCTGAGGACGCTGAGGACGCAGCTGTGCGAGGAGTGCAGTTTGTTTGTCTTGCACTTGCGACTGTCGGAGCAGCTGTCCGGACATTGTCGCATTGATGAAGCACTGCCGGCGAAATGGCAAGGGCAAGGGCATAGAATGGGCCAAGGGATGGGCATGTGGGCTGGGGCCTGGGGCCTGATGGAGCATGGAATGGAAAGGATTTGAGTGTAAGCCCTGTCAAAGGATATCACATCAATCACGCAGCACCATATGTCGCCTTGCCACTTGCCAACTCGCAAAGAACAAACACCAACAAAATGGGAAAACAAAGAACGAGCCACATGAACCGCGCTTTGAATTCATTTCGGGGCCAACCAAGAGCCAACCAGCCAGTGTCAATTTTGGTGCGATCAAAGATCGATCGGCGGGCAAATCGATCAAAGTTTTCACTCGCAATTTCCCAGCGAAACTGTAAAAACGGGAAACGGGAAGCGGGAAAGCAATCCAATTATTTGGATCTATGTATTTATGGCTGGTTATCCGGCGGCACACATGCGGGAGGAGGCTGAGGCACGTACTTACTAGACGGCACATAAATCTTCCTGTCTCTGGCGACATTTGACAGCGACACTCATACATATGTCACCCTGCTGCTGCTGCTCCTGTTGGGGTCTTGTTTTGCATTTCATGTTTAACATTTTACAGCAACGAGCGGCAGTTTGACAGTTTCTGTTATTTATTATGGACAGAAAATGGCATAGAAAAACCAGCGAATATGTTTATGGAAGGGCAATCAAGGTGGAACGGAACGGGTGGCATTCCCGAAAGTCCAAGCGGAAGCTCAACTACTCCAACTCCAAGAGCAGTCCTCGCTCTGCGATAATCTGTGCCAGCGCCAGATGGAAAAGTCGGGAACTCTCAGGCAATTAAAGCACTTCCATGTTGCTTTCAACTTATTAGCTTAAGTAGCCAGCAAAAACAAGAAAATAAACATATACAGAGACATATATTTGACGCAAATTGATGTCCGAATCGTTGGGCAGCAATTAAAATTAAAATGGAAAATGGGTGGAAAATGCAGTCGTTTGAGTGCTTAACTCAACGCATGTCGATGCCGGATGAAAGGGAGAGACAGGGACAGAGACAGAGACAGAGACAGCGAGCACTTAGTAACGGACACGACCCAGAGCAGCGGCAACAACAATTAGGCCATGTAATTGCAGTCGCACAAGTCGGAGGGCAGTGGGAGGGCAGTGGCCGTGGGAGTGGCAGCGAAGAGTAAAAGCAGCCAAAGGAAGATCCATAAGAACAGCAAACGAAACAAGCAGCAGTGTCTGGCGATGTGGCAGATACTTCGACCACTGGCATACCCACTGATTATATTCAATAAAGGAGAGCGCAGCATCCGTGCAGACATCTGTATTTGGCTCATCTGCATTTATGCATGCAAGGGCCACGATATGAGGCACTGAGGACAACACAAAGTAGGGATATCCAGGGACAGGGCCAGTGCATTTGCATTTAAATTGTGGCGGGGAGGCAGCAGGAGCAGCAGGAGCAGCGGGAAGATGTGGGGCTCAGAGTCGGGGAGCCCTCGATTGTGGGTGCCAGTCTGCCTGCCAGCGACGACAGCGAAATGCCATACAATAAACATGAAATGCATTTTAGTGTGTGTGTGTGTGTGCGTGTGTGTGTGTGTGTGTTGGTTATTCTTGGGGTGTGTGCGTGAGTGCGTGATTGCGCTGCAGCCGCCTGCACCCCGTGCACCCGTGGAACAAAATGCCCAATTTGGTCAACGTGCACATGCCTCACTCGAGTGCCTAAAATGCTTCCCCATACACTCGCAGGACCCACACGGGGCCACACACAGGCACACACGTGGCACGCATTCGCATTTGCAATTTAAACTTGAATACGCATAAATTAGTGGTGTACTCCAGCAGCAGCAGCAACAGCCACAATGGCAGCCATGATGACAGTGCCAGGACAGGACACAGACGGCAGTGGCAGTTGCAGTGCAGTGGGAGCGTGCGATAAGGCGGCAGAGAGAGCAGAGCAGAGAGAGCAGAGAGCAGAGAGCAGGATGGCAGCACAGCAGAAAGCACCGGGCTGAGATGCAGCAGATGCTGCTGGAGCCGCACAAATGGCAGTAACAGATATGGCCATAAGCGGAGGAACTACTCGCAGCCATAAATGTCTAGCCATTGAGCTGGAAACTGCTTGGCCTCAACTGATTTTGGCCAAACATAAAACAAGAGGCGAGTCCATAATGCGCTCAGGATGAGGCACCATCGCTGGCATTGTGGACGTGCAGAGCCTAAGGCAAACAAAGAGATGCCTAATGAAGCGCAGGCATCAAGGCCTGCAGTCGAAACTGGCCCAGTGCCCAGTGCTCAGTGCTCAGCAAGAGGAACTACAGACAGACCCCATTCGATGGAGGTCATACAAACAGCTGTTAAAATACACGAATCTGTTTAGCACAAGCCTGACAATTAATTGATCGTTTTTGTGGTCGCATCACGGGATTGCATCGTGGAGAATAACGGGCCCTTTGCCAGGCGATCCAACAATGCCAGGCTCAGGACTGCCCTGCCCCGAAGGAGGCGCCGCACAGAGTCCCATGGGGGAGCAATGGGGGAATTTATTTTGGCCAGCTCTGCATCTCTGGGAGCAGGAGCAGGAGCAGGCCCAGAGCCAGTCCCAGAGCCAGACCCAGGGTCAGGCAGCAGTTGTGCATTGTGAGAATTTCTGTGGCCTTTTGGTGCAAACAATGGACCAGCAATAGGCATGAGCCAGTTGGCTGGAATGCCCGATGTTCGATGTCCAATGTCCTGCGGAATGCCCTATGGCAGCTGCCCGAATATGTGTCCACGGGCGGGAATCGATTTGCATTCTCGTTTCCCGTTTGAGTGCATGTAAAGTGCGTTTCCCTTTTCGGCACCGAGGCAATTGTATCCTTAAGTGATATTCCATTTTGTGCAGTTTCCTTTGTGTGCCTCGTAAACTGGAGATGAACGCGTCGCGACTCGATTCGATACTCGATTGGAGTCATATTTCTGCAACTCTCATTTTGTTGACATCGGCCCTGCGGCCTGTCATTGCTCAGTCTTAATTGATTTGCGTTGCCAGAGAGCCCGGGATACGCACCGCATACGAGAAGGTTTCGCAAATATTTTGCTATAATTAAACTGTTGCAGCTCCTCCACCACAGCCCGTGTCCTGGCAGATGCATCGCATGGACAGGGGCCAGCTGGGGCAGCAGTTAATGGCCCTGGCCACAAACATTTGTCCAGACTGCCGTCCGCCTTACACCTGACTGGGCTCCGATGGCCTGGGGGGGCCATCCTGCCGCCATGGAGGAAGGGCTTCTGCCGTTTGCTGACAGGTTCTTTCCTTAACGGATCGAAGGGCAGAGAGAGAGAGAGAGAGAGAGCAATTTCAGGCCAAGTAAAAACCCGATTAATGTTCGCTATTCAATTTCATCTTTTCACACACCCTCGATCACTGGCCCGACACCCACCGGGCATATGCCTTCCTGTGCCGCAGCCTAGGCACAGGTTACGGACAGAGCAGAGCCCGAAGAGTACGGAGTATCCCACAAGTCAATGCCAATGCTGCTTGCCAGCTGGACACGCTCGTAGTTGTCAGATGCTTTTGCAATTAAGCCAAAAGTATTTAACAATTTCAACTGTCCGGAATGGAGGAGGGTCGAGGGTCGAGGGTCGAGGGGAGCACACTTCCCAACCGTTTCGCCATGGACAAGTGTAAATGGAAATCGGCTCTGAGAGCAGGCGGAAGTGCGACGAGTCGAAAGGAAATGCCCAAGCCCAGAAGGCGTTCAAGTTGAAACCATAAATCGCCCCTGGGCCATAGCATTCTCCCCTTGTCCGATGTCCCTTCGTACCGCTGACATTGTCAAAAATGTGTTGAAAATGTTACAGCAAAACAACGACAACTGACAGCCGTAAAGAGCGTTAGACCTGCCATCACCATCACCATCACCTCGCAGCCATTTTATAGCCGACAAATTTGCACGCCGGCGTGGGCGCTGCACAGGAGACTCTCTCTCTCGCAGAGAGACTTGGCACGAGAATCATCATAAATCCACGCGTGGAACGGGTCTGACAGACAGGAACAAAACGATTTACGGTCAGCCATCTGCCAGAAACTACAGCCACAATGTGGCTGCATATTCAGCTTGGGAGGGGAAACACCGTCGATGGGTGTCCCTCCGGGCAGCATTCACTTTCTGCGTAAACCCAGTTGAAACTTCCCCGTTCATTATCGCTTCTACTGCGATTTTGATGTCGCACAAAATTGGGCAAATATTTCAATTCTTTTCCGCAAATATTGACTTCTGAAATACATTTGTGCGTATTGGTTTTTACGAATTGAAATTTCGAGTTGTCTGTGGTTTGGCTTTTGCATTTTCTGGCGTACTTTTTCGGCTCATTTCTTATTGTATTCCGCCTGCAATTTCACTGATTAAGTGCTGGGTTAGCGCTGCTGCTGCCTGTCCCTGCCAGAACTGCGCTGTTCCTTCTTTTTGTATATTTTTCGGCTGTTTTATGTATGTATTTGGCAGACACGCGCTCTGCTTGGGCAAATGGAAGGTATATCAGGCCCCAGATTACAATATTCAGCCCAAACATTTCCAAAGAGGCAGCAAAACTGCACACGAATAAAGTAATAGAAATGGACTAGCCGCAGAATATAAATACTTGTGTACAAAGTACTCCACAGAGTCTTACATTTCATTGGACCGAAGCAGAATGCAGTTAAAGTTGCGGCCATCTAGTCGTGGCCAAGGTCATTCGCATTGATTCACATGTGCAAACTGCTGACACACGCGAAGCTGCCTCCTGCCAGCTCTCGCACTGTCGACCTTGTGGCTTCCCACCTGGACACCCATCAGCGGTGGACAAAGTAGAGACAAAGCGCAACTCTGTGTGCTGGCATGTAGTGCAGGGTAACATTGAATCGAAGCACTAGAGGATAAACAATTCACTCGATGCCCACTCCCAGTTGGTGGCTCTGGTGGCTCTCCCCGTTTCCATCCTGCTGCTGCTGCTGCTGTTTATTTTTGGGGCCGAGGCTGGGCTTGCGGTTGGCTCCTACAACGCTCCAACGACTCCTCCAAACTGCGACAGCAACAGCTCATCCGTTCTAATGCCCAGTGTACAGAGGGTACACCGAATTCATGCGAATGTTGGGTACAGTCCGAAGGAAACTCCTTCGCACATCCCAAAGATAAATCTTTAAGTCTATTTCTCAGGATGAACTCTTTCTCCTTCTTTCTGCTCCCCGCCATTGGCATTATTTTGTATGATCTTCAACGGGTATCCCATAGTCGGGGGAATCAGAACTTGCTGCCTCATGGCTGGTTATTTATGTATTTCATTTATTTAATTCAAATGTCTGACTGAGTTGTGCGCTCTGTGTTGGCTTCAGTCCCCGGTGCTGCTGATGGCTGGGTCTGTCTCTGTCTCTGTCTCTGTATCTGTATCTGTGCCGGGCCCCGTCCGGCGTCCGTTGTTTAGTTTGGTCGGCATTTGCATTTGTTGTGTGTCTGTGTCTTTGTGTCTTTGTGTGTCCTTCCGCAGCACAACTCTGGCTGCTGTTTGCTTCGCTGTTTTTCTTCATTAAATGCGTTTGAATTAATTTATAATTTGCTGACGCTTATTTATGCCTTACTTATGCACGGTACTCGAAGAGTACATCGGATGTATATGAGATTTGCGGTCGGAGCTATAAGTTTCCGACGCTATAAAGCAAATACATATATTATTGATCCGCATCAGAGTATAGTAGATGAAGCCATCTCTGTCCGCCCGTCTGTCCGCCCGTCTGTCCGCCCGTCTGTCTGTTTGTCCGCCCGTCCGTTCGCAGTTAATTCCTCACCAATTTATACACCAACAAAAAGCAAACTTGAAGTGCTTAAAGTTTTTGACAAATATCAACGCAGATGGAAAGCAACCAACCTGAAAATAAATGTTGACATTTCCCTGCCCATCGATCACATGTAGGAGGAAGGGGAAGGGGAAGAGGAAGTACAGAAAACGAGTCTGGGAGGCTGCAAATTTGGGTTTTCTTCTTGGCCTAATGGCATGCAATTGATTGTGACTTATTTCCGTGGCTAGTGGAGCGGGTGGTGGAGCAGGCAACCCGTCAATATTTGATGAAGATATTATGTATTATGATTCGCTGAGCTCTCGCATTTAATAGTGTAGCTGCACTAAGCAATTTCACGTCTGACTGAAGCCAAATCGAGATGAAATCAGGCGAAGGCTCAGATTCGGTTCAGCTAAGCTCAGCATTCGGCCTCGGCAATGCTCAGTGCTTGAGTCTCGATGTTGTAGCACCTTTGAGAGGGAGAAGGAAATGGATTGAGCGCGAGTATGTGCTGCAAGCTGGGCCCTGGCCTGGGTAGCTGACTTGGCAATTGACAGCTGACAGCACGCTTTCTGCCTTACCCTCTCCCTGCCGCCTTGCCCTGCTCTGCCCTTGCTCCATTCCCTGGCATTGTCTATTTGGATTTGAAGTGAGCGCACGTGTTAAGTGGCAATCAATTGACAATTTCTGTCTTGTAATTGCCACACTTTTGCTACTCGATTGACGGCGGCGCACTCACCGCACCGCACCGCACCTCACCCATGTATCCCTTACATTTATCTACCCATCTATCCATTCGTGTGCTTTCCCCTTCCCCCTTCAATCATTGGCAGGAGAAATGCAGGAGAAAAGATGACATGGGTTGGACATTTTCTCAAGGATTCCCTAAAAGAAAGCAAAAGCAGAACCACTTGGGGGAGCACGGCTACGGGGAACAGGTTTTCCTGTTGTAATGCATTGAAAACCCCTGGAATTAGCTTGAAAGTGCATAATGAATCTGCAATTACCAACTCAAAAAGCTGTGAGTTATAATTAAGAATAATCACAGGAAATATCTTGGCTAAATCCGTGTGGCATTGAACTCAATTAGCAAACGTTTTGGGGGCACATTTAGGCAAACACCACAGCATGAAAGGTAATTAATAACCTAAGCCCAAGCCCGACTTCCACTTCGAAAGGCCGCAAGGAAATTCAATTAAGTTCAGTTCAGGTCCGGAGGTTCATAAAGATAATATCGAGATGGATTGTGTGTGTGTTCGAGGCTGATTGGGTGTCCGATGCGTTCGTACATAATAAATGAAATAAACGAAATCAAATATTCAAATATGCTGTGCTATTTCCCTCACCAACGCCCCTAGACCCTGCCACCCATCCAGCAAAGTGTTCAACCGCAAACTGAGATGGCTCGTGGGTCCCACAGCCACAGCCCAGAGCCGGCCCCTTTCGCTTTTCTCCATGTAAGTACGATGTAAATGTGTCCAAGATACCTTGGATTCTGTTGGCTTCTGTTAATCCAATCCTATTGCGGTCGCTTTGTAGTGCGTGCGAGGATGTGTTGATTTCTAGCAAGAAACGAGAAGAAAAAATAAATAAACCAAAGCCACACATCCTAGCCTCTCCTACACTCTGGAGCGACCTCTGCGTCTGCAGCTCCTTTTGCTAATGAAATAGTCTCCCCCCAACCCCCGCTGCCTTGTGTTTGTGTTTTCGCAGACATCACAAACAAAAACGGCACCAAAAAAAGGGTTTGCCTGCCTGGCAGCTTCTTCATCTTGTGGTGGATGTGCCTCGGCTTTCGTGGGGCCGCATTAAAATTCAAAATACGTTCGCCAAAAGGCAAGAGCCAATTTCAACCTTCGCTGCCTGACAAAATTCATTTGGCAATCGACAGTGGCAGCAGGTTGTGGGTCCACTTCCAGGACGACTCAGTTTTTCCCGGATTGCCTGAACGTCCTGCATGGGCGACAAGGCTCGCCGCTGCTTCCTTTTTATTCAGGGCTCTCATCCACTCTCGCCTCGGTTTTTGTCTTCGCTGCTGCTGGCTGTCTTTCCGAATCGTTTGCAGTCCACCAAATTGCTTGCTTCGTTTAGTTTTTCCCTCTCTGTCTCCCTCTCTCTCTCTCTGCCGTATGTGGGTGTACACACACGAGTGTGTGTGTGTGTGTGTCAGCTGACAGCTGTAAGCTAAAAATTGCACGCACCAGCAACAGCACCAAGTGTGTGGCTGGGAGTTTCAGTTAATGCCACAGCTTGCATGTTTATTCAAACATTATTTTCTTGATTTCTCTAAGTCCCAATTGTCACATTTCTCTGCCTATTTGGCGCTATTTTCATTGCCACCTCCTGTGACTGGCAACAGGGTATCTGCAAGTCCTTTCCTCTGCCGCATGTGTGCGTCTTATCTGGCATTTACGCACTGCAACAAAAACAACAACAACATGCACAAAAAACGGACGAATACAAAAAGCTGGCTATGCTTCATGAAGTTTTGCCATCAATATTCTGCTTCTCCCTGTCCTGTCCTGTCCTGCCCTGTGCTGGCATGGCATGGCATGGCACCCCCCGCGGCATACATTTGTGAGTTGATTGTGTGGGTCGCGTCCAGCATGTGTGTGTGTGTGTGTGTGTTATGAACACGTTGTGGCGATAAATTTTGTCATGATGCGTTAGTGGAGGAGCCCTTGAACCTTATAAAAATGTATAAATGTCAGTAAACTGCCAAAGGTCAACAGGCAGACAGACCTAAACATTCCCGGAAAACTGTGAAAAAAGGAGTAAAAATCGGGGGGGTTGAAGGGAATGCCACTAACTCAACGGTCAGATGATGGTCAATCGTTGCCGCACCATCAAATCGAAATGGCTTTGTTTTCTCGCAAATATAAAATTCATCTCAAAACCATTTCTTGAGTACAAACTAAATATTGAAGCCTTTCTGCTGCAATCTCTGATCTATCATATGGATATCCATTCTGAAACTCTGTTTTGGCTTTGTAAGATCAAGAACTGTATAACTTGGCAGCAGAAAAGAAGCAAAATGGCATCCACTTCATCGCATTTACGTTATGGTGAGGAGGAAAATCGAGCAATTTCTATGCAAAAGTGACCGAAGGATATTCAATTTCCAAGTGGACTCCAGTTCCAAGTTCCCCCCAGCTGCCGTCCCTTTGCCAGGGACTAAGCCAGTTAGGAGCTCTTTCAAAAACTATAAATATGGAAATACTCACTTTGGAATACCGCAATGGGTGGAAAAAGAGTCAGGCAACGACAGAAAAACTATTTGGAATTCCATGTTACATGTTTGGACTAGAGGATACCCCTTGATGCCAAGAATCAATCCTTTGATGCCTGATATTAATTAAGATCCAAGGTAGGCATTTAGATGTATACTTTATAGATATGTGCACTGGAATCTTTCGTTTCCATAGTTACTGCAATTCGTTCTGGCTTCATTATTCAATATTTTCTTTTGATTTATTTGCTTAAACTCGGACATTCTGGTGCAAGAAAAGTGTGAAAATTGCACTAAATATTCCGTAAATGTTTTGCATTTCATATTTTGAAATTACACAAGCTTTAAAGCTGTTTTTTATCATTGCTTCTATTATTTTTTGAGTGTGTAAAATAAGTTCAGATGCGTTTACTACGAACTCAATATGCCCTTGAATTTGTGCAAGTAAATGGGTACAAAACTGTTGTAAGCCCAGCCAGAAGACGAGACAGAAACGTGGATAAAAGGGCACGGGCAACGGGCACGGGCAGGGCGCAGCTGCCGCATCACGTCACTCGAATGCGCAAACACAAAGAAAAGCACACGGGCCGAGGTCGGGCCTGGGCTTGGGCCTGGGCTTGGGCTTGGGCTTGGCTCAGTGTGGTGTGGTGTGGCGTGGCATGGAATGGCTTGGCTTGACTTGGCTTGGCTTAGCTTAGCGTGGACCATCAAGACTGATGGCTATGAGGACGAATGGGCTGGTGCTGCGGATGAGCTCGAAAGGACTCGCACTCGCACTGGCAGACAATGTCCAGCTCGCTGCCCTTGACGGCATGTCCTCTTAAATTCTAAGCGGACAGCCAAGCCACATCAGCTGTTTGCGCTTTACCTCTGGCTAGGACATGAGTGTCTCGAAACACTTTGAAGATCCAGGCCACCAAGGCTCGCCAATTATACGAATTTATTGCTGAACAAAAGGAACTATTACAATATGTCGTTTACAATTACTTCCCCGTATCCTCAGGTCAGATAAACATTTTGTTTGGAGTGTTTAGAGTTTTCTTTGGGCATAATCCTTCTGCTTTGGCACCGGGGAAAGCCCCGAACAATATCCTTAACATGCGGTTTTTGTGCCCATCTGTCAGAGACTGGACTTCGGCCAGTGAGTAAGGCCACCGCCACGTTCCAACTCCCCCCACTCGCTGCAGCTCTGGGGAGGGCTTTGCTTATTACAAATGGTCGGACAGTTATCCACTCTCCCCCCTTGCTGTTCCTGAAGTTTCTGTGCGCTTTATTTGTGTTCTGTTTCACATCGTTAAAGATGTGAAACCGCCTGCAAAAGCTCACTCAAGTGAGAAATTTGAAAGCGTCCAGTAAAGTGAAATGAAATGCGAGAAAGTGCAAAAAACGCACACACAGCGACAGCGGCAGCGGCAGAGGCAGCGGCAGCGGCAGAGGCAAGGCCAGAGAGCATTGTGGGTACGGACCAGAGAGAGAGAGGGAGAGAGGAAGAATCTGAGTCGGCGGCGAGGCAGAGCCCCATAAACGAAGCGGCGGAAGCTCACGTACGGCATATTAAATAAATTGGCAGGGGCTATGTGATGCGGTAAGACGGCAGGCAGTCCGCACTCCCCTCCCCCCCTCTCGCTCTCTCTTTCCCTTCTGCTTTCTTTAGCTCTGCCTGTGGTGGACACTGCCCAAGCAGCCACGACCAATGCGCGCCGCACCACTTCCGTTGAAAGTTCTCTGAAGCGGAGTGATTAGGCCGGCCGAGCCGGAGTCATTAGAGTTCCGCCCCCACAGTTGATCACTTGAACTGTTACGTGAGCCTGAAGAGAGACTTAAGCCCCAGCTAAGCCACAGCTCAAGAGTAACCAAACTTCCCATCGAATTAGCATTATCGAGTGTTCTTTTTTCTTGCCCTTGAACAGAATAAGGAAGTGAACCAAAAGCGGCTGCAGGTAAAGGCGCAAAGTAAAGCTTTTAAATGTTACATTTTGTTTCTGGCTTCCATATCTCAGCGATCTCACGGTTTCTGCAAAGCAAGTTTATTTTGTTGCAAATGCAATTGTTTAGCTTGAAATATTTTGAGACTTTCCGCGCTCGCACCCGTTCTAGCAGTTAATCTTTTTCGAGTGATTTTCCTAATGCATATTTATGTATGTACATATGTAAATATTAATGTACAACATGTACTTGGGTCGCACTTGGGCATCATCATTTGTTTGCGTCTGATTTAATACTAGCAATGACACAATGTTGACGCCGGCCGAGGACAGGCAATTTAACTACGACGGCGACGGCGACGGCGAAGGCGAAGGCGTCGCTACTGCAATCCGCGTCAAGGACATGGGCATGACAGCCGGATAGACCGCCCCTCATCTCCTTCGTCCGTCTGTGTCCCATTAGGCATGGGTGGGGCTTTTGTCTCTGCTATCATTATCAACACCCTCACCACCACCTGCCATGTGGCGCTCTTTTTTTTCTGTTCTTTTTTGTTGTTCCTTCCTTCAGCTGCTGTCCGTTATTGTTCTTGTGCCTGCTGTCTTTTGCTAGCTGTTGTTCTGCTGTCGGCTTTGCTTTTCGCCTTCGTTTCCACTCAGTTCAAGTGTTTTGATATTATGCTTTATGCCCTAGAGATGGAAGCGGGCACAGCACGGCTTCCACGGGCCACAAAGCCCAAAGCACGAAGCTCACAGCACACTTTTAATATGCCGTGAAAGATTTTGATGCAAATATTTGTGTAGAAAAAAGAGAAAACTCCACATGACGACATTTGCTTTCACCCAAAATGAAACGCAAGGGGAACCCAACATGAGTAATCCTGGTAACACTCATCGATCGTAGCCCTTTTATAGCGCAGATATTTTGAATTGAAGCTTCCCCAACGGCGGTGTGACACGAGGAAATGGCCCCTGCGCATCGTTTTATGCCAGGGTTAAGCCGCAACACTACCCTGTTTAAAGGTTATCTATTTAGCGCTCTGGTTACTATTTTTATTTTCTAAAACAATTTCACTGCTGCTGCGGCTGGAAACTGCTATACCCGACGGATATCCTTGGGTGGGACAAACGCTTCTTGCCACGTCTTCATCATTAACATCTGCGCAGCATCCATGACAGTTGGCGTCCTTTTTAAAAATTAACACAAACGCCAGAGCCAGAGCCAGAGCCAGAGCCACGTACCCCGTCCCACCCAGCACGGTCGACCCGCTTTGGACAAGGCAGAGCCAGTCGGCAGCGAAACGAGTGAAAATAAAGAGATGAAAATTAAGCGAAATGTCACTTATCTCTGTATTAAATTCTATGCTAAATAACAGGGAATGCCCTGAACTAAAGCGCAGAGCGGAGCGGAGAAAATGGATGCCAATTGTGGGATACATTTTCGTAGCCAATCCACGGACATTCGCTCAAAGTTTGTGCAAAGAAAAAAGACACAATTGCTGCCGCGTTAATGCTGCACTTAAAGGGTTAATATGCACTGCTTTACGAGCACTGCTTGATTGAAAACATCTACCTACTGGGCATTCCATGCATCAAGTCAGCCTTGAAACTGACCCAAATGTCAAATGATATGTGAGTTAGGAACTGTTCCAGTAGCTTTCCTCAGTTTTAATCCTACTTTCGAACTGTTCACATCATTCGGCTAGAACAAAATTTTGTGCATAAAAGCAAAAACAAAAATTTTCCAACAAAAAAATATAAATTATATTTCAAATTATTTTTGGAAGCGAAATTTTAGAAAAAACTTCGTGCGGCACAAAAAAAAAATGTCAAACTTCTCATTCTGGAATGGACAACCTGTGAACGCACCCCTGTACCCGCAAGTGGGAGACATGATGCAGCCGAATGCATCCTGCTACAGCGGTGGACAGTGGCCCACCATTGGCCACGACCAGGCGGCTCCCATGCAGACGCACAACCTGGCCCAGGCCCAGGCCCAGACCCAGGCGCAGGTCTCGCATCAAGGTAGTTCCATGAACCTTTACGGAGGAAGAGGCATGCATCCGCAGTCGCAGCAGTCGCAGCAGTATCCTGGTATGGGTGGAGCTTCAATGGCGGGGCAGAGTCCCATGTCCATGCAGAGCATGATGGGCATGGGAGACTACAGCTCCATGAGTTCCCCCCTCACCTGTCCGGTGCCGAACACCTTCTTTGACCAGAACCAGGCCCAGGGATCGTACGAGCCGTGCATTGAGAACGGTGAGGCCTTCTGTGCCTACAACGGCATGGACATGGGCGGGAGCTACGGCGGCGGCACGCAGGGACAGGGCAGCGGCAAAGGTGGCTTCTGGTAGACGCGGCCCTCCCCACCACAAGGATTCTGCACGCAAGGAAAAGCAACACCAAATTGTAAAGCGAAATAAATAATAAAAAGCATAACAAGAACCAGTCAATACGCTTTGTGTTTTCAATAAGCGAATAAAAGATGAATGGGAATGGGAATGGGAATGGGGAACTTCTTCTTGGCCATTTTCGCTTGATTTGTATAATTTCCAATTGAGAAATATCGGGGTAATTGAAACGTATTTCTGAAGTTTATTAAACAGGGGAATTCAGTGTCTGACGGTAGTGATTTTAAACACTAAATGGGCTAGAAAAGAGCGTGCTTTGGGCAAAAGTGTTCATCAAAATAATTCTATGGAAATTATATTGGAAACCAATACTGAAAGTCTATTCTAAATGTAGATGTCTGAGAGGCAGTGACTCTAATTGATGATTGATGAATGTCCAATGAAATTGCCACTTAGGTAAACAGATACTATTCATTGAGAACTTCAAGCAAATACAAATCTTTTTGGGTACCCTCCACTCTGAGCATCAGCACGAAATATCCGACAATTGTTTAGGTAAATTGGATGGGGCCTCCTACAACTCATTCATAAGATCACTCAAGCAGATGTTTTAATCCGTTTAATCACGGTATGGTACTCCCGCAGCCACTGCCCCTGCCCCTGCACGTGTTCCCAAGTAGCCCTCAGTTGGCGAATTCTCATTGATGAAACACGCTTGACTAGCGCCTTCCCATGTCGTAATTATAGCTGAGAATGGCCAGGGGTTAGAACCCGTTTAGACAGAGAAATTGCTGGTGGTGGTGGTGGCGCTCACACGCAATCTCAGACTGTGTTATAAAAGGAGGCGCTGCGGTCCAATCGATCAGAGATCAGAAATAGTCGCTAACCGGGGAACAACATGGATCGCTGGCAAAATCGCTTGGCCGTCGTGACGGGTGCCAGTTCGGGCATTGGATCGGCCATTGCTGTGGATCTGGTCAAGGCGGGACTCACGGTCGTTGGACTGGCACGCCGCGTGGAGCGCGTCAAGGAGCTGCAGCAGCGCCTGCCCGCCGCCCGAAAGGATAAACTGGTGGCCCTGTACTGCGATGTGGGCAGCGAGAGTTCGGTGACGGAGGCCTTCGACTGGATAATCCAGAAGTTCGGCGCCATCGATATACTCGTGAACAATGCCGGCACCCTGCAGTCGGGCCAGTTGGTGGACATGAATCCGGCGCTTATGCAGCAGGTTATCCAGACGAATATCATGGGCGTTGTGCTGTGCACACAGCGCGCCGTCCGCTCGATGCGAGAGCGCAAATTCGATGGCCATGTGGTGATCATCAACAGCATTTTGGGGCACAAGACCATGACCGCCAGGGAGGACGTTCTGCCCGATGTGAATGTCTATCCGCCCAGCAAGCACGCGGTGACTGCCTTGACGGAGGGCTATCGCCAGGAGTTCCTGGCCCTGGGAACACGCATTAAAGTTACAGTGGGTTCTCCTCCTTCCCATTCATTCACTTTCCCCTCTGCAGCTCTACAATTTGTTTGTCTTTTCTTCCACTCATAGAGCATCAGTCCTGGTGTGGTGGACACGGAAATTCTACCGGATAGCATTAGGGATGCCATCAGCGGACGCATGCTTCACTCTGCGGACATTGCCCAGGCGGTCCTCTATGCCGTGGGCACGCCCCCACATGTCCAAGTACACGAGATAATTATCAAACCCATGGGCGAGACCCTCTAGAATATTGTCCCTCAATTATTTCCTCTTATTGCTAAACTCTTTTTTTTTGCGATTTTTTTCGATAGATTTTAAGATTTTTTTGTGTGTTATTTTGACCAGCGAATTTCTCCGTAGTATTGCTCCACAACTTTCTTGAATTTTTTCCCCTTTTCTGCAGAATAAATAAATTTTTCCCAGCACCAAATTGAAATTGGTTTTTAGTAAGTAAAAATTAGTACCGAATACCGGCTATAAAAGTTGAGACGCGTACAAACGCGGCTCACAACGTTCTTCCTCCTATTTTTTTGATGCGGTCTTTTTTTGATAAAAAATCAATTGGAGCTGCAGCTTGAGTTCATTCAGAGAAAAGTGCAGATGTAGCTTTAATAGACATGGCCAAGGATGTACGTACGTACACATGTACATACATACATACATACATATGTACATATGTATGCATGATGCTAGGTGCGTTGCGCCTTTGTCCTTGAAGCTGTGTCTTGTCTTTGTGTTGGCTCTTTCTGCTCCTGCTCCTGCTCCTCCTCCTGCACATGCTGCCGCTTGCTTCTGTTCTCTCGCATTTGTCTAACAAATTGAGTTTCCGGACGGACAGACACAGACTCAGGGAAAAAGCAGCTCAAATAAAATCAAATGCGGTGGCCAGGAGCCAGGAGCCAGCTACAGCTACAGCTTCAGCTTCATCTCCGTAGGATGGCAGCATGGAAGGACAGCTGGACAGCTGGACAGCAGGACACACTAATGATTTGGTTTTCTTATGCTTGGACTGTATAAAGTTATTGCCAGCAGTTCTTCCCCCAAATGCACATGACACTCTTTGACCACACAGAGAGAATTTCATTTATCTATTCTCAAGCCACCCAGCAGCACCCCACCAGCCCACCAGCCCACTCGGTCGCCCGCTCGCCCGCTCGTTCGCCTTTTCTGGGCAAAAATTTCAATTGTTTCTTCGCTTCTGCTGTGAGAGAGCCATTTGGCCGGTTGGACAACAAAAATTGTCAATTAAAGCCATTAGGGCCAACGGCAATTAGTTGGCTGACCATTTTGTGGAAACTCATTCCGGATGCCCGGATGGACCGTATTGTGTATTCTACGAGTATTTTCGTTTTTACTTCACTTCAAACCCAAAACTATCTAAATGGCATCCGGCAAGATATCTTGCCCACAAAAATAATGGATAAAAGAGCAGGAAGTCGGGTTGGAGTGGAGTGGAGTGGAGTGAAGGTAGCCCAGTGCGGGCTGGGTTTTGGCAGTTCAGCTTTATAAAAAAAAACCACAAACAGAATGCCAAGTTTAAATACGATTATTTATGTGGTTTAGGAGTTTTTCCAGCTTGTCTTTTAATTAGAGGCCAAAGGCCAGAGGCTTGCAATGTAAATTCCGCGCGAAGGTTGCTGGACTCCGGGAGTTAACAGATGCGTGACAGCTCATGCACCGACTGTCCATAAGATGCAGATAAATCCATAAGAAGTTCCTCCAGGAAGAGAGTGTAACACGACTGTCGATGAAATTGCTAAACTCAATCAAGCCATCATCTCCGTTGCAGGCGAGGAAGTTACCACACAGAAGATATCTTTACAAGTTCTTCATTTATAAGTTTTGGTTGTTCTTTTGCCATTTGAGATTGATAAATCTAATTTATTTATTGTATGCTCCCCTCGCATCTTTCTCTGTCTCTGCCTTTGTGTCCGCTTGTTTGCTTTTTTCTGTTTTATTTGTCCATTCGGTTCCACATCAGAAAGTCGTTTTGACGGCATCCACAAGGCCGCAGGCTGTCAAAAGTTTTGCACTCACTTATCACCCCCACCGCTCCCTCAGAACAGATTCCACCCATAGAGATTCCGTTTGCACATCCCATCTAATGCCAATTCCAATTAGGCTGTCATTATACAAACGAAACTGGCTGTGGAAAAACTTGTTCGTGTGCGTCAAAGTCGTCTTCCAGCTGAGGCTTGGATTAGAATATTACTATAATGGGTTGTGATATTCTCGCTCTTGTGTTATTTATCAGCCAAAAATTGATGATTAATTTGTTAACAAATTAATTGAATAATGTGAATGGCATCAGTTCGTTGGGGCTGCCCTTCAAACCCTAGCGGAGGAGGCTCCATAAATAATTCATGCATGTTTCAGTATTTTTTCCGGTTTTTATGCTTGATATTTATTATTTTTATTTATTTTTTGCTTATTTATCCCCTCTGCTCCGCTGCTGCTGCGGAAAATTAATGCAAATTCAATTAGCTCGGTTCATTTCCAACAGAGAAGCCAACCGAATTCCTTGCAATACTTAATTAATATTAGATTGTAGTCCGCCAGGGCTGGCGGCGAGCGAAAAAGAATCTTAATTAAATTGCACACAATTTGATTTGCTGTAACATTTATACATATATTTTGTTCTTTTCATTCTCCACTGCTGCTGCGCATAACTAATTTTCCAATTAAATGCATTGTCTATCAAAAGCAAAACAAGAAAAAAGCACAGCTTAATATCCAATACAAAAAAAATTAAAGTCAAGTGCAGCAAGTGAAAAATGAATACAATTAAATGAACCTTAAAAAAACACATCATAAAGTGTTTTCAAGTCGAAATGTCGCTAGCAAATAAATATAACATTTATGAAATGTAACCCAAGTAGCTTTTTATAGAACTTTTTGTGCCGAAGTATCGGGCGTTCCATTCGATTTGGCTTCAAACTCTTTCAAGATTGATTTATTGCGGGCAGAATTGTAGGGGGTTTTATTTAATTGTAATGTGCAGCTCGGCACAAACTCCGTGACAACCTTTGGCATCACAGAATCAATCACAATCCAGCGAATAAATCTCATAAGATGATGATATAAGGACACATGCAACCCTTGAGGCAGTGCCAGCTGCTGCTTCTACAGCCACTGCAGCAGCTAGGCTGCGAGTACGTGCAGGCACATCAAAATCAAAAAGGGAATCAAAATCAATGTCAATATTTTGTGAGCCAAATCGAGGCTGGCAGAGAAAAGGCGCCAAGTCAGTGCGGGGCCCTACTGGGTGGGTGTCTGAGTCCCGGCTCTGGCAATAAGCGGAATGAGCACGTGCTAGGAGAACGATGACGGGGTAGTGGCTGAAGCAAACTTGGCAAACTGTCGCCCGGCTCAAAGGATGCGGGCTGAAACAATAAGTATCAAACGGTTGGCGCAGGCTGGCAGAAGGCAGCGGCTGAGGTAGACTGGCGTCATCATTTATCACGCGCGCGCTCCCAAACCCACGCACACCAGAGCACACACACAACACACACGCAGCACACAGCACACAGCACACGGCACACACACTGCCACCCAGAGAAAGGTCAAGCAAAGTGTTATCCTTGGAGATATCAAGGCTGAGTAAGGTGAGGAAGAGAGCCAGCTGTTACCCTCAGACCTTCGGACAGCCTCACAGCCGGGTCAGAGGAAGTGGCAGAGGAGTTCGAGGGCTTGAGTCTAAAAGGAGGATAAGGAAAATCACCATCGAAATGAAAATATCAATGATATGTGAAATACACACACATTGTACACATGTACTATTTCCCTGTGGTGGGTTCTTCGGCTTCTCCCACTCCCATTTCGTGCGATTATCATCTAAGAAGCGGGCCATCATTAATAAAAGTCCCGGAAATCAAATGTACAATGTACATCCCAACAAACTCACAGCTTCTATCCATAAATGTCCTCTTCGATTGTATCGCTTGATGGTAGTAAACTCATATTAAATATGAGACAACGAATGTGGGTTTTAAAACTATATTATTTGTACTCAAAGGTTGAAAAAGTTGTAATCAATTAAATCACATATCAAAAATGTAATGGTTAGAGTCGCGGAGCTAAAGTATGTGTTTGCAATTGATGGAAACGAACTGCCTCTTGATTAATTTGTTGGTGCCACTTTTGAAAGAGGAATATTCAACTCCCCACCATTGAACTCGTACATTTTTGCTCCTAATCGCTTCCCGTTTTCTTGGTAATTCATTTGATTGAAAGACTTGCCACATTTTCCCCGAGTTACACTTGAAGGAAAGATATTTATTTAAATGTTTTTGGAAAAATGTATTTAATTATATTAGTTCTTGCTGGCATTATTTAAACGCAGACTTGATGCCCGATTACACACGTACATATTTACCACTTTTACTCGTAGATGGCCCAAGACTCGTGCTGGGATGCTCTGGGGCTCTTGAGGGTCTCTAATGCCATTCAATTTGTTTGAATAATTTGCTCGCACAGTAATTGTATCTCGCTTTTGCTGTTGTATATGCTCGTATATTATATATTTATATAATGTTATACAATATATTTCATAGAATTAATTATTTTTTATACATAAAAATAGTTTCAGTAGCACAAATTTTGTTTCTGTTGATTGCTGATTTTTCTTTTTTGTGGTTCCTTCTGACGACACACGGCATAGAGCGAGATGCAAAGAGCGAGAAAAAGAGAGAAAATATGCGACCAATTTGTCAATGTGTCTGGCAAATAATAAAACGAAATTTGTGCCAAAACAAAATAACAATGAACTTGGAAATAGGAAACTGGCGTCACTTGCGGCTCGTGCCACAGTTCTTGGCATCTCGCTCTGTTGCTCTGTTGCTCGTGATAAGAGTGTTGGACTTGAGTTGAACACAGATTTGAAACGGCAAATGAGTGAAGAAACATATCCAATCGACATCGATTCAGAGTTGATCAATATTGCCGCCGTTATTTCTTTTCGATCGCTTAAAATTCTTCCTTAACACATATTTTAAAAGTGACCGTTTCTTTGCCTTTCCTGATGGATTCGGTAATAAAAAAAAAACAGTGGGTTAAGGTTTACAATTAATGACAGAGGAGAGAAACGAAACTAATGAAGGGCATATACTTAGGCAGGGTAACTCATCATTTACATCATTTACTGGCCACGGGGCCATTCCAGTTTCTTGTCAATTTGTATAAATATTTGTTTTGTTTTTTTTTTGCTTACGATTTTACGAAAGCAAATTACATTCATTTTAGTGTTGTTGCTGCTGTTGTATAAATAACGTTATGAACTGTTTTTCTGCTTACGGATTTACGGTGTTACGAGAGGAAACTAATACAATTACAGTGTCTGTATGGTGTATATAGGCCAGCGTGTGTGTGAGTGTGTGTAATTAATTACTATAATTAAAATATACATACAAGCTATCGAGCTACATTTAGGCGCGTGTGTGTGTGTGTGTGTGTGTGTGTGTAGGCCCCAACTATCACGATTTCTCTGGGGCCATCTTGCACTTTTAGAATCTCTCATTTTTCCCACACTCCCTCCCTTCCCTTCGCTTTCCTTTCCTTCGTTTCGTTTACATTTTACAGCATTTAAATAAGTTATTATACAAACGAGTGTGGACCCGCGGAAAAAAAACGTATTACTTATGTGATTTGTATTATTACTTGAATTCCTTCCATCATCATCCTCTATCCTCTCCTCCTCCCCACATGCGCTGACCCAAATCGATGCGCGAGCAGAGGAATCAATATGCCCAGCAGACAAGTTCACTTAAAATATATAGCATACATTTTTTTGTTTTGCCAGGCCGAACCATTAAGGGCCAATGATTTTTCGTATTTAATTTCCTACCGAACGTTTTTGAGTATGAGTCGCAGGAGGCTCGTAAAAATTAAAACCCATTTTAGAGTGCCTGATGGAAAGCCCGAAATTGGTCATGAAACTCATCAAATGAGTTTCTCGTTTAAGGAGTTTATTTTGTGTTTCATTTCAAGCATGGTTTTGATCACTTGATGAGAATGGAAGCGAGCTTCGGAGTACTGTCATTTTACTCGAAACTATTTTCGTTTTGTATTTAATATGCTTCACTTTTAGTTCTCATTTGTTGGCGAACGATTTCCTAAAAATTCCAGGCTCTTTCAGCTTTTAATCGAACTTTTTCACATTTGCTAACAAAATAATTTTATTGATCTTAATCAGTTTCCGCATTTCAATCATACGATTTACGATTGCTGCTTCTGATGGTTAAAATCGGAATTTAAACGAAATGGAAATGAAAAGATTAACTCATTAATTCTTATCATTTCTAAGGTATAAAACACAGTGATCAAAACTTCCATTTGCACAACAACAACTATTTGGCCATTGAATGATCCAAAATGCTGTTGTCCCCTTCTTTTGCTCTCCAGCACAACTCTCTCTCTCTCTCTCTCTCTCTCACTTATATTACGAGCCTCTCTGCATTCCACTTTTTGCTTAAAGATGTCTTATAATGTTGATCTGGTTCTGTTGTTGTTGTTGTTGTTGTTGTTGTTGTTGTTGTTGTTGCTGCCGCTGTAGAAGCTGCTGCTGCTGAGGGCTGGTGTTGTGTGTTTTCAACACTCACTCTGTGACATATCAATCTCCTTTTTGACGCTGCGCGACAGTCGATCCAACTCGGCGGCCGCATCAGAACGGACGGCCAACTTCTCGGGCGTCATGAGGCTGTCGGTGCCATTGGTGGCGCGCGTTGTGCCTGCGGGTGTGCCGGTGCCCGGTGGCCCAGCACCGCCAGCCGGGCTGCCAGACTTTTTGTGTAGCAGTGAGTTGAAGAAATTGGCCAGAACACCCTCGCCGCCGGGCGTGGCTGGCGTCAGCTTGGGATCAATCTGCCGGAAAAAAACATAAACGAATTAGAATGTTTGTAAATTTGTTTTGGTTTTGCTAAGATGTTAAACAACCTTCTTGGGTGAGCTCTGTCCGGTGCTGCCGGGCGTGCGTGGCACACTCTTATTGCCGCCGCCAACGCTGCCGCCGCCTTGCGAACGCAGCGGTGATTCCCCACGATCCTGTCCAGCCTGCTTGAGTATCTCCTGTTGGCGGGCCAGAAAGGTCTGCTCGTCCTCCGTTTGCACTTCCGCCTCGCGATTGGACACCGCCTTGAGAAACAAACAATAATAATAATAATTATAATAATAAACAGCAAGCAGCAATCGAAATGGGAGCAAAGGGGAAAATCTACAAACCTTTCGTGTGGGCGGCGCCTTGATGACATCTGTGTAGGGACTTTCGGCCTTGATGCCATGCATATTCTCGTACAAAATACTAATCTTCTTTAGGCTATCCCAACCAGCTGGACTGTAACACACAGAAAGCAGATCGCAGAAATGAGAAATGTTTAGAGATGAGGCAAATATTTGTTGCTTGTTTTGTATTACTCACATGAGTACCGCATCCTTTTCAACGACTAGCGCCGGCGTACGAAATGGTAGGCCATAAATTCGATGCGTTAGATATTTGTAGAGGAGATCACAGTTTTTATCTTCTTTGACGCTCGTATAGAAGAGCGAGGCGCCGGTGCGTAGGCAAAAGTTGCGTATCCATTGCTGAATAAAATCGAAATGCTCATCCCGGTACTCGTACTCCTTCTCCAATGTGGTCATGTAGTCCGTCTGGAAACATTCCAATTGTATAAATGCAACCACAGACAGAGTCTCTCTCTCTCTCTTTACCTTTGTGACCACAACGACTATATCGAGACCCAGATTTGTAATTAGTGCGTCCTCTGTCAGCGGCAACAGATCATCCTCATCGATTGAGTTGTTGCGCATGGTCCGCTTGACGGGTGAGCCGGGATCCAGATCATCGCCGACCTCGCAATAGCTCTGCCACGTTGTGGCCAGTCGCTGGCGTGCCGTCTCCTTATCCTTAGCCTCCAGTGGCAGGCTCTCGATATGCTGTCCGAGGACTTTGATCCAATGATTGAGCTGCTCCAGCCAGCCCCACGGCTGGGTCATCGACACTGTGAGTATGACGAGCGTGTGTGCATAGTTCGTTTCGTTGAGCGCGAAGTGTAGCAGATTTGTGTGTCCTGGATCACCGTCCAGGACCCAAACGCCCAAACGCGTCATGTCTGCAAAATCAAAAATAGTTAAAAGAAAGAACACACATAGAATAGATATGCTGCACATACCGTCTCTGTACTCGTCTTTGACATCAATATAGGCATACTCCAGGCCGGAACCTTTTTTGGGATCCTCCACGCCCTGAAGTTTGGCAATGAGAGTTGTCTTGCCGGTGGCATTGTCGCCTAATACTAGTACAGATTTGTTTGATGGAAGTTTTGTGCTGCCCTGTGTTTGTACTTCATTCAATATTGCCGACCTGCAAAGAAAACCAATTAGAAAAGTTGCAAATCAATGGCCAGACGCAGCTCTTAAAATCATAAAGCAAATATTTTTGTGGCAGCTGTGCGAGCTGTCAGTCCCGAAACGAGAAAACTTTGACTGGATAATGGACTCAAAACTGCCTAATAATGATCAAGAATTCATACACTTTGCCACGAACTACCAACAAGGCCAGAACTGGGCTTCCTCAGAGTGGGGCTGGCGCACGAACATGGCTGGAAAAACGAGCGCACAATCGTAAGTGAATTCAGGTCAGTTCCATCATTCATCAGCATTTTGCCTTATTTTTGCAAGGCATTCTACCATCCGCCATCAAGTTAATTGGTTTCCCCTCCAGCCATATTCCAAATCTACATTTACTGCCTCCGCTGTGCTCCATTTTTGGAGGGAGAGTGCTGCTGGTGGCGTCAATATTTGATATGGTTTTGCATGCCACTTTTCAAACGTCTGCAATTCAATTAAAGCAATTAAATATTTTTCAATTGACGTGAAATACTTGTGTTTGTGCCATTCCTCCGACTGACAGCCGCAACTGGACTGCCCTGCCTGGACATGCAAATTGACCTCGGTCGACGGAGGACCCCTCCCCGCCTACTTTGGGCCTCTGCCTACTCGATTAGTGGCCGACTGGCAGGAATATCGATTGCCAGCTCCCGCTTTTCCAGCTCTTTTCAATTGTATCTTTGGTATTTCTTCATTTGCCTATTTCTATGGCACAGTGGTTGTATTTCGAAATAATTGTTTCACTTCTTGCTGCAGCTTTGAGCAGTTTTTGCTGCAGTTTGTTGTTTTCCGAGCTGTCTAGCAGCTAGTTTAATTATTGAATGACCATTTGCAGACCATTCACTTAAGGTATTTAATTCTTCTGATCCGATTCCATCCCTTTACCATCTAATAAATTCGTTTCCACTGCTATTCCGTGAAAGCCTCTCGCTATTTCCATTAATTTTCCCCTTAGAATTATATTTTCCAAGAAATTCTCTCACTCGCCCCACTGTGCCGCCGCTGATGGTAATAGTAAACGAAACTTTTAACGTTCCAACATTTGGTGGCGGGTGGCTCGGCCCGCTGGCTCGCTTCACACTTGACAGTCATGCCGACCCGAACTTATCGCGGGGGAGTGGGTAACGGCTTGGGCCACCGACTGGTTGGCATGGTGGCACGAAAGGGCCCAAACGAAAAATACGTTTTTCCAGGCATTTATCGCCGCTTTGAGTACACTTAAGGCTGTTGGCCCTGCCAGTTGAGAGCGCGTGTGCCGTCCAGCTGCTGAGGATTGAGAATTCTCATCAAAAATATTGACTCCAAGTTGCAGGAAGCTAACCGGAGGAAGCTCCAAAATGAGTTTGCTGCTAAAGCGACGCTCCCGCAGTGAAACGCGTCCCAAAGACGTTCCAGATAAATCCAAGCAGCAAACACAGCCACAGCAGCAGCAGAAAGACCAGGAGAGATCCACACAGATGAGCAGCAAGCCGCACGCCAGCGAGCAGAGTCTCAACAAATTGGGAATTCCCCATCAACAGCAACCACAATCCAGCAGCTATTCGATGGCGGGCGGCATGGGCAGACGCAAAACCTCTGCGGAGCTGATCAGCGAGGCGAAGCTTTTCCTTGGCGATACGGTGGCAGGTGTCGGCGGAGGTGCTGCTGGTGGTGCAGCCGCCATGCAAATGATGGCCACTGGCGGTGCACGTCTGGTCAGCACTCGTCGTCCGATTACGCCGCGCGAACCCGGCCGCGTTCTGTATGGCAAAGTGGCCTTAGCCGGACGTCCGCCCAGCGCCTTTTCGTAAGTGCCGCGCTTTCCGTTGAGGTTGATTATTCCACTCTTGGCTTGTTCGTTGCAGCATGCGGTATCTGCAGAATGAGAAGCCAACGCCCAGACAACTTCCCGCACTCTCTGGCACGGGTCCGACTACACCCATGCCCACACGGAACGGAGCGCTGCTCGGGCAGTCCACCACAGAGACGCTGATTGAGCTGCTGAAGCAGCATAGCGGCCTGAAGGAGTGCACCAATGAGACAGTGCAGCATATAAATGCGGTAAGCGGTGGGGAGGACATCCATCTCCATGTCTTTATCCTTCATATTTGCTTGCAGATCTTGCAGGAGCTCTACACACGCGTGAGAAAACAGGAGCGCAACTTCAAGCGTGGCTTCATTCTGGGCGGCCTCTATGGCCTGGTGGAGTGCACATCGCCGCGTGTTCTCCTGGCCGTGGCTAGAGTGGTCTTAGCTGTGCGTATTCCACCATTTGGGTCTTCCATTTTCATCTCTAAACTGATGCACTTCCTCCCCACAGCTTCGTGTGACTGGCAGCAATTTGACGGGCGCCTGCAAACTCATCTTCAAGGTGGCTCGGCACGAGCAGAACGATGCGCTGTTCCATGACCACGATGTGCTGGAGCTGCTGATCGACGGTTTGGGCCACGCCTCGCCACTCGACGAGCCCGAGGCGTGCATCTATGCTTATGGCTGCATACGCTTCCTCACCGCCAGCTGTGCCCAGGACCGGGACGATGCTCTCAATCGCAACTGGATTGGGCTGGGCGAGGCCATAACGGCTCCCCTTTCTGCGCCCGTTTCTGCTACGCTTGCTGCAGTCCCCGCGGCCGTGCTGTGTCCGCGCAAATTGACGGGACAGCAGACATTGGTAGCGCGTCTCGCCCGCCACGGCGCCGTGGAGCTGATGATCCTTCACCTGCAGATGCTCAATGAGGCGGGTGCCACAAAGCGACTGAGCGGACCGCCGCTGCACACGCTCTACCAGCTGTCGGCAGCCATGCGTGCCCTGGCGGATGTATCGCAGCAGCAGCAACGGCTTCAGCTGCAGCTAAAGCTCGCGTGTCCGCATCTGATTCGTGCTGCCGAGATCTCCATGGGGGAGCTGGAGGTGCAGACCAACGTTGTGCGCACTCTGAGGTAGTCCCTGCAGTCGCTGCTAAAGCCTGCAAGATTCATCTCCATTTTCCTTTCCTTTGCAGTGTGCTCTCTGAGGACTCTGACTGCTGTGAGACGCTGCACAATTATGCCGCCAGAATTGGCCTGCTGCTGGGTCCCTCCTGCTCGAGTGCGGGCACCAGCGAACGTGTCCTGGCCGTCCTCAGTCGACTGGGCTACATGCTGGGCAATATCCTGGCCAAGCACGAGTCTGCCAGAATTCAGGTGCGACCATCAGATCTACAATCAATACAAGACAACATTTAATCATGGATTCCGTTCGCTCCTTGCCTTCTCCTGCAGTACTTTCACAACGATGTGGCCATGGAGTATCTGCTGAATGTGCTGGAGCAGTTGGGCGAACGCTCGCCGAGCAGCGTGGCCCTGCTGGATGCCCAGATCAAGCTGATTCGTGTGGTGGCCAACATGAGCGTGAATCCCGAGGTGGGCGCCGACCTGGGCAATATCCGGTCTTTGGGTTCTGTGCTGCTAAAGCTGCTCAGCCACACAAGCGCTTCGTTGGCCAAGAAGAAGGTGAGGCATCGTCTGCTCCTTCGGCTCCTTTCGTTATGCTCTCGTTATTTTCAGTCTGCGGAGCAGCAAGAGTTGCTGCATGCCACACTGGGTGCTCTGCACAATTTGTGCTTCTATCAGGATAAACAGCCAGCAGACAGCGTTGCCGCCCCAGCACCTACCGCCGGTTCCCTGCAGAGTCTCATCGATGAACTGTCCGCGTCGCTTGCGGAGGTGCTGGCAAACTGCCAGACGGCTGCCACCAAGGTGGAGCTGACCCGGGTGCTGGGAAATCTCACGCGTAACGAGGGCGCCCGACGCCGCTTCTGTGCGGCCGGCGGACTGCCACTGATGGTCCAGCAGCTGACACGGGAGGCGGCTGGTCAAGACTACGAACTGCGCACTTGCGCTATCGGTGTTCTGGTCAATCTGCTGGGCGATGGCGAGCAACGGGGTCCATTTCTGCAGCTGCGCGGGGCGGAACTGCTGTCGCTGTTGCTGCGTGGATCGCTGGAGCAGGAGGACTGGTTCCTGGCCAACATCGTGTGTCAGGCCTTGTGGAATCTCCTCATCGATGGCCAGTGCGCGGCCACTCTGTGTCGGAGCGGCAGCATTCTGGACGAGGTGAGCGACCTGCTGGCCGACTATCTCGACGAGGACCGCCTCAATGCAGGCGATGACGATGACGAGCAGGCCGGCGAGGATGAGCACGTGCTGGAGGCGGAAAAGGAGACATTTGACGGCGATCACGATGCCCTGTGGGAGGACTTTGCTCTGGTGGCCACCGACTTGCTGGAGCGAATTCAGAACAACTTCGATAGGCAGCAACAGCAGCAGTCGCAAACGATAGTGCGCAACACCGATAACGATGACGACGGCGATGTATTCATCGAGGAAATGTAGGCACCCCTCCCCCCCTCCCGCACCAGAGTCTCTGGTATTTGTATGCGTTTGTATCTCTGATCCAGCAATATATTTAATACTTTGGCTTCTCAAAAGAGGAACAACAAATAAGACAATTCTAAGTCAGTCCTAGCTCTCGAACCCACGGACGCCGAGGTCTAAATTGTCAGCATATAGCCCCAGGCGCAGTGCAAAAATCTTTTCGAAGCTTTAAAGGTTTATCTGAATAAAAACAACCATGTTCCATAAGAATTCTATGCCTCAGGCGGAATTATATACATATTTACATATGTACGCTATCGGGGCAATATTTCAAGCAAAGAAAACTTTCTCAACAATGAAACAGAATTTACATTCTCAGGAGTGTTCCATTTCTTGTGACGACCAGTGTAACCCAAAGCCCCAAAAGACGTAGTCACACACACACACACACACACCCATACATATTTGAGCGATGACAGCATCATCGTACACACACACGCACACATAGCCCTGGCTTCAGGCCAAGTTTTGTACGAATTCCAATTGGAATCAGTATTGATAGGTAGCACGCACTAAGCTGGGCTTTGCTATCTGTCTGTGTGTGTGTTTGTGTGTGCAAGACAGAAAAACAACAACAACAATAAATTGATAAAGCGAAAAAGGTAAGCGCTGCCAGCGTTGCTGCCGCTGCCTAAGTGAATCATCCCCACATTGTTTCTCTCTTTCGCTGTTTCCCTCTCTCTGTCAACCATCATGTCTCTCTCTCTCTATTTCGCCTTCTCTGCCATTTATTTGACGCATTTTACTTAATAATTATTGCGCTTAAATATTTGCCACCAGCAACAAATCATTGGGGAAAAAAACGTTGCCAACCCACATTTGAGGTTAACTAGAAAAAGGCAGTAGGCAGAGAGGCTAAAATAGAATCGGAAGAAAGAACAACTAGAGAGGGTAATGACAACATGCATAGCAATCAGCTGGTCGGCCACTCACTCACTCGAGTGCGACAGAGCCGGAGCAGGCGGGGTGGAGCGGGGTGGTGTGGTGTGGTCTAAGGCGGTTGGCCTGGTGGGTGTGCCGGCAAAGGAACAGTTAACAGTTAGCACACAAATCTACTGCAAACGTCAGCTAAAGAAAGTTGAAATGTTATCAGGGGACAGAGAAGTGGTAGAGGCGCGCTCGCTCACATCGAAAGAGGGACCAACGCGAGAGAGCGGGCGGGCGGGCGAGCACAGAGCACAAAATCCACTAATTAGAGTTTATAGTTTTATGCACTCACCACAGATTCTCCTTTTCCGCGGCGGCATCCTTCTTTTTTGTTGTGAAGGATGATGTCAGCGCATTGCTGCCCGTTTGTGTGCCGCTTTCCAAAGCCATTCTTAGTTGTTGCTGTAGCTGTTGTTGTTACTGTTGCTGGTGCGCTCACTTCCTGGTCCGATCTCAATTCCAATTTGAATTCGAATTCCAAATGAGATGCAACTGCTGCGGAGAAATGAAACAGTTGGCAAAGAAAACACAAATGGCAAGGGGTTTTCGGGCGGGGGTCGGATTGCAGATTGCAAGGTGTCACTGTGCAGTCGACGTCGCTGTCAGCGTCAACGAATGATTATGTCTATTTAAATATTTCATTTGTTTATGCACCGCTTAGGCACAGCGCTCCTTCCGTCTGCCTGTCTCTTCACTTCTTTTCACATTTTTGTGTGTTACGACGCACAGCTGCTGCCAACAACCAATTGCAAATTTGTGTCTGTTTCTCTTTTGGGGCAATTTTTTTTTGTACGTACGCAGCGCTTCCTTGGCAGTTTCTCTGCTTGGCTTACTCTCCACAAACTCTCCCAGCTGCACTGCCACTTTTCTGTACTTGCGGGCTTTATCTTGGTTATTGTTTGGTTCAAAAAAAATAACAAAAATATGTACAGAACTGGGCGATAATAATTTTTCGCTATGATATATTGAATTTTTTCAGTTGAAAGATTGACGAATGATGGAATGGAGGAATGAATGATAACGCCCATTGTGAACGCGCAATTTCGTCTTCTATTGTGAATGGGAAATTGTGTCCCATTGTGACCTAAGAACAGGGTTGCAATTGCCTAGTGATGACAGCTGTGCACGTATCGCAAAGATATATATTAATTTTAAACATATCTTTACATATTGTGGTTACATTACACCAAGATCGAGATGCACGTTGAATTAATTACCGACATTTTGACTTGGCACAGTTTTCTAGTGCACCGCAGCAGTACTAGCGAAAGGTGTTTGCTATCGATAGTGTAGTAGCCACATCGATGGAAACAGAAAGGGAAAACCATCGATTACTGGACAATAATTTTAATAAATAGCGCTGCTCGCAATACTTAAAACAATAGGGAACAATGAAATACATAAGCTTATGCCTGGCTGTGATATTCCTCTTTGGATGCAGCTTCCTCTTTGGCAAAATCCATGGTAAGTTCTCTGCAAAGTTTGTGCTCCGTTTAAGTCTTTTGTCATCTGGTTTCATGTGTGTGTGTGTGAGTGTGAGTGTGTGTGTGTTGCACGGCCTTTGTTTACGAGTGTGTGTGTGTGCTGGTTTCTGCTGCAATTTCACTTTTTGCTTTCTAACCCTGCAGGTCTTCTGCGCCGGTGCTATCAGTGCCGCTCCCGCGGCGAGCTGGGCAGCTGCAAGGATCCCTTCAATTTCAATGCCACCGATGTGGACCACGAGTCCGGCCTGTCCGCCGTGCCCTGCGCCAGCGGCTGGTGTGGCAAGGTAATCGAGGGCGGCGGCACCTACGCCATCGATGACTACGACCTTGCCATCCAGCGCATGTGCGTCCAGCGCGGACCCGACGACAACATGGACCGCTGCGCCGACACCATATACAACTACAAGAAGGTCTACATGTGCTTCTGCCAGGGGGATCTCTGCAACAAGGGGCACAGCTGGACGCAGCCCACAGGGCGACTGGTTCCACTCCTCCCCCTGCTGACAGTGCTGCTGCCATCTGTTTGTCGTCTCATCTGATGCATTAATTAGCCTTTAGTCTAGAGAAATATTCTTATTTTTGTACTACTTTATGATTAAATGAAACAACAAGAAACAGACTCGCATTTAAATTGGTTTTATTTTGGTGTCATCAAACCCATCAAACACCCCAATCAAATATAACATCAAAGAACTGTTTGTTTTTATCATCGAAAACAATCCTTCGCCTGTTTCGTACAGTGTATTTTATTATGGAAATCACTTGCTCTCGCGTATGCACAGGCCTGCACATACATTTCTGCTTTAGGTATGTGTGAAACTGTAGCTTGAAATAAACATTTGAAATATCAAATTATGTGTCTAATAATTATAAAAAAAAAACCTCCACTGCCATGCAACATCAAAACAAACAAAAAAACAGCAAAGGCTACGCAACGAGAGCCAGGCCAAAGGGCTACCTGGGGATCAATCTCTCTCCCTCTGGGGATCTCTATCGTTGCGGGTGGACAATTTTGTTTAGTTTTAAAAACTAGAGGGGTGTGTGTGTGTTCGTGTGTGTGTGTGTAGGGGGGGTGTTAAGCATATTTGAAGACATAAGAAAGTTAAACGGTCTGGGCCCCGCCTGACTTTTTGGTAGTGTTGCTGCTGCCGCTGCTGTTGCTGCCGCTGCTGGTGTTGGAGGTGTTGGAGGTGTTGGCGTTGTTGTTGTTGCTGCCGCCACTGCTGCTGCTGCTGCTGCTGGCGGACAGCAGATTCTCACAGCAGGCTGGGCAGCGCTTCTTTTGTGTCTGCAACAGCAGCCGGCTCTTTGTGGGCTGATGACAGTCTTTGTGGAAGGCGCCGTCACACAGCTCGCAAACTCCATCGTCTTTGCCTACTGAACAGACAAGAGAAGCGTTCAGGATCAGCAACTCCCTTTGGCTAGCTGCTTGGCTGGCTTCTACTCACCTACGAGACGCTTGCACAGGCGGCAATGCTGGCATTCACCGCGACACTTGCGGCACTTGGCAGCAGTAATGCCAGCGACAGCCTCCTCGCCATCAGCCATGGCAGTCTGCGATGCTTCAAGGGCGGCCGCCTTGTCCGGAGTCTTGCTCTTGCGGACATCGGCCTTCTTGGCCTGCAGTCGCTTCTCCTTGGGCGAGAGCAGGAACTCCGGTTTGTTCTTCACCTTCTTTTGGCGGCCCATCGGCGTGTCCAGCGTGGCATTCACTTGCTGGCCATAGTGAAAGTCAACGCCGCTGGCATTCTGAACATTGCGACGTTTGCGCTTCGAGTGGCGCTGACTGAGTTTCGTGATCACCTCGGGCGTGTACAGGCCAAAGATGCGCAGGAATGTCTCCTGGCCGTACTCGGCGGGCGTCACACGTGTCTCGCGCGGCTCGTCGCGCCACTGGGCCGCCGAGGCGGACAGACGCTGCTGCTCCTGCTGCAACTCCTGCGTGGTGGAGTCATCGGATGAAGCTGATGGCGAACCCCTAGCCGCCTGCCCCTCGGGCTGCACCTCTGGTGACGATTTGCGGAAGGTTTTGCGCAGCTTGGACGTTTTGTTTCCTGGCCCAGTGCCCTGTCGCTTCGGCAGTGGTGGTGATGGCAACGGCGGCGGTGTTGGTGGCTGCTTGTCCGGCTTCTCAGCTACGGATGATGACGTTGCAGTGTTTTGTAAAGCTTTGGCAACGCTGCTCATCTTCCCCGGCTTTCGCTTTACATCAGTCTCTATGGTCGTCAGCTCCACGTTGTCCTCGTAGCACAGGCGCGGCATTTGCTTGGTCTTCCTGGACCGCTTCAGCACCTGGCGCAAGTTGCCGCGGCTGGCCTCCATCTGCTCAAAGCAGAGCTCGGCCTGCGATGTTTCCTGAACCTCGGTCTGAGCCTGAGGAAACTCAATCGTAATGGGCGCCAACGGTGGCGGTGAGGTACTCGATATGCGCTTCTTGTGCTGCAAGCCAAACGTTTCTGGCTGCTTTCTTGGTATCAATAGCGAACGCTGCGGCTTCGGCGTACTGTTGGCGATTAGCAGCGGCGGGGGCTGGCTCTCGCTCTGCTCGACTGTTCTGATCACAGTGTCAGGCAACGAACGAAGTAGGGATGGTGGCACACTCGGTTGTGACTGTGTTGGCGTCGCCTGCTCCTGTGACGTTTCCAGCGTCTCGGCCTGCTCAGTGTCACCATTTTCCAGTTCGATTTGAATGGTCGTGTCTGTGGGACCCAGCATGAGCGCAATATTATCATCGAGATCGCTCAGATTCATGGGTGGATCCTCTCCCTCTTGCGACAGGAGGAAATGCTTGCGGATGAGCGTCTCCTCGTTGTCGCGATTCGCCACATTCTGGGGAATGATTATATAGTCTTCGTTCGCAATTAAAGGCACTAACAGCGTGGAGACGTGCGCATTGGCCTCCTTCATGTCGGTTTTCACTTCGATCTCCTCCAGTTTCTTGAGGAAACCAACGACCTCCTCATCGAGGCGCAGCATCTGGTACTGGCACTCGGCATTTATCTCGTAAATCTCCTGCTCCAGTTCGTCCAAGATGCGACGCATGGCCACGGGATCCTGTTATGCAAGCAGCAAGAGAGACAGAGAGAGACAGAGGCCCGAATTAAAAATCAAAAAATTCATTTACAGACCAGGCTAACAGATGAGTGAGAGAGGGGGGTGCGGCGTGCAGGCTTGGGGCAAAGCGCAGCAAGGTGTCAATTTAATATTTTGTGTGTTTTTTGACCATTTTGAAATGGTTGCCAACCCTGGTTGTGCTGCACTGCTTTAGGTGGTGCCTCCATGCATTCCACTGCTTGGCAGCACACGAATTTCTGACCAACTTACCGCATCCTCCTGCTGCGAGAAGACCTCCGAAACCAGCTAAAATGAGGGGAAACATATGAAAATTGTTTTAACATTTGATGCATCCCTCGCACGAGCTGCCTGCCGCAGTGGCTGCCTGCTCCAACTACACCACTCACCGAATGCACCTTGAGAAAGTCACGCAGCGCCCGCTGGCAATAAACAATATCATTCTTGAGATCCAGTGGCGGCAGGAACCACTTCTCCATGTAGAACTGAAACTTGACCAGCTCCGTGGCGGTCAAGTCGCCATTTTTGTTGTCCTGGTTATCCATGACTTTTTGTTGGTGCCCGAACCGAATATCGCGAAACGAAAAACGACAAACGACGGACAACTGCACTGCCTGCTCTCGAATCAAATCCGATTCACTTGTGGGATTTCATGGGGGGTTTGAAGAACACTTAAACAATAACCAGATGATTGGGTTGAAGCGTGATGTGATTGTGATGGCTAAACGGCGGGGGTTGCTGGCCCGGACGGGGATGGATTCCAAAATCCCACCTCTACCTCTGCCTACCTTTGTCAAAGCAACAGCCAAAAACCTTTGTGACAGTGGATTTATTGATCAAATATACCGCAGACCTACAAAAATATACCGCACATCTACCGAATCGTAAATAATTTTCCTGGATTTTGATATTATATTTGTTACTGCCAGCTAGTTAGGACTTTTTGCATTAACCACTATAATTGTATTAGATTGATGACTCGATTTTCTGTTGTAGCCTTATTTGCTATTAATATTAAGAAGCAAATTCAACATCGGGGATCATGGCTGTTCCAACTATTTTACGACGACCTTCCTTAGGTCAGACACCTTGCATTTATAAGTATTTTCTATTCTTCCAGTATTTTTGTTTAACGCGTTTTTTTGAAAATTTCGAAAGAAAAGTGGATTGCAGAGGTTTTTCACACTGCCGCTATAGATAGATGGATAGATAGATTATTAAATTAATAAACGACGCCAAACTCATGCAACTCATGCACTCATGCAAAGTTGCTTACAACAATATATAAGATACTTTAGTTATGTGAAAAAATGAACCGCTACTTTTGAAAAAATGACTAAAAATTCTTTAAAATTGCTCAAGGAAAAGCCAATTTTGATATTAATGATAAATAATGAAATTTAATATTAACTAAGTACTCGAGGAGTTGCAACGCGTTTCAATTTGTAAGATGGGACCTTGTAGTTACCATGTAAATTAAGATGAATATTTTCCCTTACCTTCTTTGACGAAACCTTTCTTTTGTACAATCCAATAATAAGCAAAGATTGTAGAGAATTCTTTGATGAATTAAATACAACTATAGCTTTAGTGCCAAGTGTCCTAAATAACTTTTTATATTGCTTCAAATGTCAAAATTTACGAATTTGATTTTTTGTCGGTATGTTTCCGGTATATTTTTAAAATGAATCGTATATTTCGGAGTATCTTTTAGGGTGAATCGGAATATTTTGTCGACTAGTCCGCGGTCTCACTGTTGCTTGCACACACACATGAAAGTAGAGCAGAGCCAGATTCCGTAGTTATCAAATTCAAAACAAGTGAAATTTTTAAAAGTTAAGCAAAAAGAGTGAAAGAGGACCAAAAAAAAACGATGTGTAAGTAAAGTAGGACGCGTCGGGGTCGGGTGGAGAGACGATGTCCCCGCCCCCGCGCATGCCTCTGACGCAGTGGGATGGACTACGGACCACAAAGAACGATAAGTACAAAGAAAGCAGCAGCCAAAATAATGGTTAAGAAGAATGAAGGAAATTGTTTTTGCTGCACTTTCTGCAACCTTTGGTTGTTGTTGTTGGACCGCTTTGTGCGGGGGTGACAACCCGTGTACAAGTGTGCGGGCGTGTGTCTCTTGCCTCTGTGTGTGTGTGAGCGAGAGACAATTTTGCTGACGCCCCAGCAACAGCAGCCACAACATTGTCCAGACGAAAGTAAAATTTCACCCAATTCGTGTTTGTTTTTGTGGCTCACACTCAGCCACACGTATAATACTGGACAAACAAGTTTTGTTTTTTTGCTAACCCTTTTTTGTTGTTTTTTTTTTGTTTGTTTAGATTTTTTGCGCCGGCTTTCCGCGAAAGTTTTTAAAACGGCATTTTGGCCTGTTGGCCTGCCTTCTCTTCGTCTCCTCTCCATCAACCTCTCTCGCTCATAACTCCACACCCGCTATGCCTAAATGTGTGTATTGTATATGAATTTACGGGCAAATGTCTGCGAGTCCCGTTAAACTGGTTTAATTCCATCCTCCTCTCACTTCACCGAAAGAATCCCAATTCCAAAAGGGTCATAACTGTGCTAATATACATTTTTCCAGGTTTATTTACACTCAGTTCTCTTTACAATTTTGCTAACTCATCAAGTTTTGCGTTATCAGCATCTGGGGGCCAGGCCTTGGCGACACACTCACACACCCATGCATGCATGAAGGAAACAATTAAAACAAAAGCTGCTCCGCAATATCTACAATAAATGGCAAAGCAGCAGAAATCCAAAGTGCATAACACACACACACAAAGACGCACATACACGCACGCTAAACGAGCGGGTGAGCAAGACAGAGACAGACAGAGAGACATTTGCAGTTAATGCTAATGGCCCGGCCCGGCCCGGCCCAGTCCCGCGGCAGCTGTTGTCGCTTTTCAATTTCTGCTTTTTGTGCAAGTTATTTTTCAGCTCATGTACCTCGGCCTTTATCCACAATCCGTGCACAACGCCCGCCCGCACTCGCAGCTCCCAATCTTGCAATAACATTGACCAACTCTGGGGAGGAAGATGTCTTTGAAGATACCGTTATCAACGGGCGGGCACCCATTCCCATTCTCCGATTTCCATTGAGTCACAAGCCCCCTACAAAAGCGCCCGTCTCAAAATATGATATATTAATTATCCGAAAACTGTTATTGTAGTTTAGTGTCATTTTTGTATGATTTTGAATTTGTTTCTTAATTTGATATTCTTTGCATGTTTCCAAATTTTTTGTTATGTACAAATCGCACCGAAAATTTTCTCGTTTTTGGTTCGAACTTCGTTAACCCAGTTTCGCGGTGGGCATTCAAGCGTGTGGGCAAATCCCTGCACTATTTAGCCAGCTGTCAAGAAACTCCTCTCAAGATCAAGATCAAGACCAAGACTCCGACGAAGATGTGGCAGCAGGGAGAGTGCCACAGTCGCAGGCAGAGCCAGGACCCAACTCATTCAGTACGAAAAATCCACTCAAAATCGGGCGAACGTTGCCATTCCAATTTAATTGCAGCCGACAAGAATAGCTCTTCAGGCGCTGGCCCCGGTGGAAATGGCAACAACAACAGCAGCAGCGCTTCAAAGAACTCCATCCATGGTTCGGACAGCGATAGCGGCAGCAGCAGTGCCATCACCACCGAACTACTCGGCGAGTGGCGGAAAAACTTCTACAGCCAACCGAAGAACTTGCTCGCCCAGAACGTGTGCTCCCGCGTGGACCCGTTCGATGCGTGCCTCTCCCGCAAGGTGCTGGAGTCCACGAACCATGTGTTCAACTTCAAGGTGGAGACGGAGGGCAAGCCGGTGACCAATCAGCGGAGCAGCGGCCGCTGCTGGCTATTTGCGGCCCTCAACTGTATACGCCTGCCCTTCATGAAGAACTACAATCTGGATGAGTTCGAGTTCTCGCAGGCGTTCCTCTTCTACTGGGACAAGATCGAGCGCAGCAACTACTTTCTCAACAATGTTGTGAAGACGGCGCGACGCGGCGAGAGGGTCGATGGCCGTCTGGTGTCGTTCCAACTGCTGGACCCCACCTCCGATGGCGGTCAGTGGGATATGCTGGTCAATCTGATAACCAAACATGGTCTCATGCCAAAGAAATGCTTTCCCGAGAGCTTTAGCTGCGAGTCCAGCTTACGAATGAATGCCATATTGAAGAGCAAGGTATGGAAAAGCCTCTCCCCGCTCCCCGCTCCACGCTCCTCTTCCCCCCATCCCTCAATCATTTGCTAATCTTTAATTTCCATTTACATTCGTTCAGCTTCGGGAGTATACCCGCCATTTGCGTGTGCTGATGGATCAGCAGCCCACGGAGGAGGAGATCACAGCCAAGATCCAGGAGCAAATGTCGGAGATCTACAAGGTGGTGGGCATCTGCCTGGGCATACCCTCCGAGACGTTCGTCTGGGAGTATTACGACAAGAGCAAGAACTACCAATCGATTGGCCCCGTCAGCTCGCTGGAGTTCTACGAGCGCTATGTGAAGCCGCACTTTAATGTGGAGGACAAGGTGTGCCTGGTGACCGATCCCCGTCCAACCAGCAAATACGATCAGGCCTACACCGTCGACTGTCTGGGCAATGTGGTGGGCGGACGTCCCGTTCTGTACAACAATCAACCTGTGGACCTGCTCCTGGCCGTTGTCACCAAATCCCTGAAGGCCGGCGAGGCTGTTTGGTTTGGCTGTGAGGTCAGCAAGCGTTTTGCCTCCAAGCAGGGCATCGAGGACATGTCAGTGTAAGTGGACCGCCTTCCACCCGCTGGTGTGGATGGGTTTGCATTCTAATTTCGATTCTGGTTTGCCTGCAGCCATGACTTCAAGCTGGTCTTCGACATTGACATACAAACGACCTTTTCGAAGGCAGATCGTCTCATGTATGGCGAGTCGGCCATGACCCATGCCATGGTCTTCACCGCCGTCTCTGTGGATGTGAGTTCTGTTGCCCATTGTCGAAGCATATTGAAATGTATCCTTAAATCTGTCTCTTGTGATTTTGCAGAAGAATGGCGTGGCGCAGAAGTTGCGCGTGGAGAACTCTTGGGGCGAAGATCGCGGCGAGAAGGGATATCTGGTGATGTGCGCCGATTGGTTTAGGGAATTTGGCTTCGAGGTGGTTGTCGACAGGAAGTATGTGCCCGAGGATGTGCTGCGCGTGTTCGATATGAAACCCATTGTGCTGCCCGCCTGGGATCCAATGGGCACGCTGGCGCAGTGAGCGCCGTGAGCAGCAGCCGTCGTCATTACATAAATACAACCCACATAAACGTATATAAAAAGCTTTACAACATCAATGGCAGCAGCAGCCACATCGAAACGAGGCGACACCAGACGAGACGAGATGGTTGTTGGTGTGGCATGCAAGCAACTTAAGCATTAATTTTTGTTCTTTTTAAATTTGTTCGTCCTCCCCATCCCCCCTATCAAATTATGTATTCAAAATCCTCTGTTTGTCTGATGTCAGGGCTTTACCAAAACGGAACGCAATAATTGATTGATTTAACCACACACTCACACACACACACATGCATGCACACACATTTATATATGATATCTAATTATACACAATTATACACTTATGCATCGCCCCTTTTGGGGTGGCGTTCAATTTTTAATTTAAACATAATTTGTGTCTAGCCTAAGTAAAAACAAACAACAACAAAAATGTCCTGTATCGTGTGTCGTACATCAAATTAATTTCGACTTTGTTTTTTTTTTACGACTATTTGCCCGGCTACAAATTATACAAACAAAAAAAACTCAAACTAAATAAGAAAGTGAATGATGTAAATGCATTTTTTTACGTATATACAATTACACATTAAATAATAATAACAATAATATTAATAATAAAGAACTATTAAATATACATTTTAAATTTTGCCTAAAAACTTGGAATTGTAACTCATGCTCCTTCCTGCCGGTAAATGGTAGTAACGCCGCTTATTGCGATTATAGTAGAATAGAGTATTTTTTTGTTTGTGTTGTGTTTAGTTTTTGTTTGGGTTTTGCTTAGCGGATCTATTGACTTTCTGTTGCTGCTGTCGATGGTGATGGGGGCTGCTTGAGCCGCTGGTTCCGCTGCTCGTACTCGTATCGCAGGCGCAGCCAAATGCCCTGGCACATGCGCACCAGCCGCAGATCCTTCTCCCGATGGACACGCGCAAATTGATACTGATCCCGGATCAGGTGTTTGGCCGCACGCAGATGGCCGCGCTGGATCAGCGAAATACTGTAGTAGAGCTTGCAGCGAGCCTGTAGAAACGGATCGCCCAGCCGCAAGCCAATCTTCAGCTGCTGCAGTGAGATCTTGCCAGCCGTTTCCGCCTGTTCGCGTGTATTTAGAGAGTATTTTATTGCCTTTGCCCAGGGGTTTGTCTTTTATGCCGCACTTACGCATCGCCCGAATTGCTCGCCCAGGGCTGAGAAGCCACCGCCGAGTGTGGATAGCCAGGACATTAGATTCTCCACCTCGATGTGCTCCCAGATGGTGTGGGCCAGTATGTCGGCGAACTTGTAGTCGATGGTGTCCCGCTCGGGTGGCTCAAATTCCAACCAAATCAATTGCACTCCATGATGGTTCTGCAGCCGCAGTGCCAGAACCCGCTGCTGCAGAAACTCTCGCAGATAATAGTTGCCATTTATGGCATCCACCTGCAGCCGCAGGCGACGCACTGACTTTTTTTCCTGGTTCGCGGGGGTCGCCAACGCCACCGCCGACGCCACCGAATCTTCATTTGTGGTGGAGGCCGCATCCAGGGCCAGGGGTGGGCGCTTGTAGTAGTGGCGCCGTTTCCAGTAGTCGTAGACGCAGAGAGTTAGTGTTCCAGACATTATGTTTTTTGTTATCAAGGATTGATTGGGTCTAATCAGGATACGTTCAGCAACAGGCTGTTATGATGGGCCTTTGACGCCAAAAAATACCGCTTCACCCTCATGAATATACCGCAATATACCAACAAAACTCCGAAAAATACTGAACTTTATAACCGAAATACCACACTTGCATTTTTACATCGATATCGATAATTACACTAAAATAACATTCAAAAATAACTTTGTGTGTAAAAAGCTATCTGTTTTTCAAATTTGAGAACCAGTGTCAGGTGTAGCATCGAGTTTAATAGCAAATTCATTCCGATTCATGGTAAAAGCATTTACGAGAAGAAACAATTGAAACGCATTTGAATATGAACGAAGTCCGCGCCAAATATCAGGATCTCCTCTTGTGGATGGCCCTATCGAGCCTGTACTACATTGTGTACATAGTTCGGTACATCAGTGTGGACAAACGTGTCCTGGTCTATGCAGTGGACATGGTCTCTATTCTATGATTTATGCCCGACAAGCTGGACTTCACGGCTCCTTACTGCCTGCTGCTGCTGATGATGTCGCACTGGATTCACAGGTTCGCGCGGCAGCAGGTGAAGCCCCTAGATATTAAGTAAGTGCCCAAGGTGCTGGCTGTGCTGGTTGGCTTGGATGTGTTGCTGATGCTATTACAACTTTCTGGACAGCCTCAAGGAACGCTTGACGGAGGAGCAGGCTTTTCTAATGCTCAATGCCCTGCACACCCTGCGACTTTGGCACGCCTCAAAGGCCCGTCAGGGTCCGTGCGAACACTGCAATCAGGCGCTTCCGCAAACCATCAGCTTCTTCGATAAATTGGAATTCTTTGGCGCCACGTACATCTGCCTGGGCCACTGGCCGGCTGTGGGCATGGGCAGCCTGCTGTATAGCCTGAAGCGCTGCTCTGTGGCCATAAACCAGGATATATGTACATATATTACAACGACGCACACACAACCTGGCTACAGAACGCATTTCACAATCAAGGCCATTACCTTATGTTTTGTTTAGTTGCATTAAACATGAGAATCGCACTGCAAATACAATATCAAGCTTAACAATTTGCAAATGTTAGCGCCGCGCATCGCCGATTGTTCCACTCCACATTCCACAATCCACAGTCCACATTCCACAAGTCTGCGGCTGGCAGTCGGCAGTCGTTGGATAACTGTATAAAAATCAACAGAAATACTGGTAAGCAAACCGAGGATGTTTAGAGCATATAATTGTAAAAACTTATAATTGTAATCAACAAATAATATTATTACATTCCATTTTAGCTGACTGCTCTCCCAAAATGTTAGTTTTGCAGCCAGTCTGACGGCCATACAAAGAGATTGCTAAAATATAAAAATGTATGCATGTCGTATACACTCGTACACACTCCTTTATGGTCTTTCAATTCACAGCTCTGCTATTTCCCATGGAGGCACGAACTTCCATTGATCAACCAAAGTTCTCGATTGGTTTGGAATAACTTCTAATAGTCTCTGCGAGATCTGTTGCCTAACTGGTTCCCGCTGTACCATTCCCGGATTCATTGAATTGGTCGTCACAGTTGCAGGACTCTTCTTCGAATTGATCATTAAATAAATCAGACACACACACACACAACCTGCAATCAATGTTCAAATTGAGTTTTACTTTGTTTAAAGGTGCGGCCATTGTATTACGAGTGCCATCTGGAAATGACTCAATTTCCCCTTGGAGCAATTGCATCCACTGTGGACCGAGCCGGTCCAGGCATCAACATGGCCATTATCATTATCAAACAAATGTTGCTGCCGCTCCCATGCCCGCTCTCTCTCTTTCTTCCCATTTCTCTTTGCCAACAAATCTGTTAACAGTTGGCAATAATTGTGCAGCAGTGGCAACATTGTCCCCATCTGCCACGCCCCCGCCCCCGTCCCCGTTCGCGTACCCCACTGTACCCACTGTGGCTGCTTTGTCATTCCTTTTCCATCCCTGCCCTGGTAGCAGCAGCCTCCGCAGCATAATGTTTGGCTGCTATTTTTGGCATTTGCCTTTTATTGTGGCTGCCAGTGTTGTCATCGATAGCATTAATTTCGGTAAGTGCGCCCGGCTATGCGATGGAGAGCCAGAAGGGAGCCAGCCAGCCAGCCTCCTGCCACTGCCACTGCTGCACATTTCAACACGATTTTTATGGCACGACATATCCGATCCGAGGCGAAACATTTTTCTGAATTATGCGCCCAATTTCCGTTGAATCGACAGGCAAGAGATTCCCCGATCCCCCCCATCCCCCCATCACCACTGTCTGGAATTCTCCGCGCCGCTGCAATTGTGTAATATTCATTGCACATTTTGCACTGCCGAAAAGAATGTCCCTTATTTAAATGCAATTTTTATTTCATAATTTTCATGGCTCATAAAATGGTTGCAACAATGTTGGGTGTCCAGCCCACTGGCGTACGAGCACGGGCAGTCCCATCCCATCCCATCCATCCCGATCCCGAGCAAGCACGTGCGCCATCTGTGCAGCGTTGAAGTGCAGAGTGACACAGGCAGAGAGTGCGAAGGAGAGAGGGTCGGGGACGGAGGAGAGATTTGTTTGTGGGCGTGTCAGCAATATGTCAAATATGCCCCTCGACACAGTCGAGTCGCGCATGCGCTTCCCCACACAAAGGGTTTCCCGTTCGTCATTCCTTTTCCTTTCCTTTCCTCTTTTTCTTTTTCTTTTCATTTTTTATTTTGGGGTTGGTCAGGCCGCCGTACGCCACTTGAGTCTCGTGTTGGCGTCTCTGACGGAACGATACATATCCAGGCATAAATAACAGTAAAAGACACAGGACCAGGAAATAGCAAAGGTAGTCGACTAGCTGATGCCCTAAAGGATGATGTTCTGCGGTGATCGAAGTAGAGCGAAGGTGGAATTTGTTGTATGCATTTGTGTAATTTACGATGACACAGCACTGTGTCTACTTTCCCCTAGCTGTCCGAAGTACCTTTAGCTAGATCAGTATAATCGAATGCATACCCTACCCCAAACAGTGCGTTACGCTGCTGTCTCTAACGCATAAACAAAGACTCAAGTGTCGGGTTGGAACAACAAACGGCATAAACACGGTTTCACTTTCAAAGCGATTGGCCACGGATGCGCTCCAACCACTGGAACCTCTGCACCAAACACTCGGAAGATGATAAGAATAACAGTTTCTTTTTGCACTTGAAACACAGAAAGAGAGAGAGAGAGAGAGAGAGGACGGCTGGAGAGAGATACAGAGATGCAGAGAGACAGAGAGAGAGAGAGAGAGAGAGACACGGACATGGGCCTTCAAGCCATTTGACACCATGCAAGATGCGAGATCGAAACACCAGAGATCGACGGGGCGACAGGGCGACAGGGCGCACACCTACAACAACAAATAGGATCGAATGGAATGGAATGGAATGGGATGTGAAGTGAAGTGGACCTACCACATCGTATGGGATGACAATAAATATTCGAAAATATTCATTTTACAGTGGCATCCCAATCATCTTTCCATTCCAATCTCAAGTGGCTCCGACACACCAATTGATTATCACCATATAATGACAGGGCGGTGGTACGGTGGTACGGTGGTACGGTGGTGCCTTGCCTGCCGCAGTACTGCTGTATATAAGTTGGAGCCATCTACTGTCGGACTTCAGCTAGATGATAGAAACACGGCAAGTGCCCAAAGATATGTACATAAATGCATACATATGTACATACATACATACATACGTCATACGAGTATGCCGCGATTACGGGACTTATCAGCAACGAAAGTGTTTATGGCGATAAAATTAAACGATGATTCCCATTCCATGTCGATGTTGAACCCTCCCAAATGTTCGTGGAATTCCATGGGGCTTGTTCGAGTTCTTGCAATGAATGTCATTTGTTGGAACTTGGACCGGACACAACATGCCCAGCGATAGGCACCCCCCGGCCCCCCCGGCACCTGACACATTCATTTCCGACATTCATTTCAGGTTGTACAATCTTCGACTCTGAATCACTCACTCACAGCCCAGTGAAGCTATTCGTTCTGCGGTTAGTCAGTTGCGTTAGTAATATCCGTTTCGCCCCTTTTGCAAGATTTATTTGATTAGCAAATAGATTCATGAATTGCCAACACCTTTCCCACCACTCCCACTTCCGGGAGGGTTCCTTCAGATCTACGAACAAAAATGCGTGGATAAAGAGCTCTGCTATGGGAAAATGGATGCAAACATTCAAATACAATTAATTCCATTAGTTTGAAGCAGGGCTCGGCACCCATGCAATTGACGAGCCGTTTTTGCGCCTGTGTGTGCAGACGCACGCAAAACGGAACATTTCCCTCTATTGGTATTGGTGCGAATCACTGTAATACGCGTGTACGTGAGCGGCAGCGCAGCAGCAGCGAATATTTTGCATGCACCTAGCAACCCCCCCTCAAAGGCACGAAGAGAAGCGATTGAAGTGTTTTAGGAATGCAATTTTCGGGCATTTAGGGCAGGGCAAAAATTCCTAATCTTCAATTAAACATTTTAGAAGTTAGCTGCCGTTATTTCTTGCCCTTACTTGAAGTAAAATATTGCACTAGGATTCCTACTTTGTGCATTTTTTTCCACAATTATTATCAACGAATTGCTTTCCCACTTTCTTGCCTGCAATTCCCCCGACTAAATGCCCCTCTTGACCGACCTGTGCCTGCGCGAGTTCGATCCTCCTGCCCCTGGCCCGAGCACACCCTTCCTCCAATCAGTCGGCGACACATCTGTTTGCTCTTGATCGTTGTTTTTGTAGAAATTTAATGCAAGTGTTGAGAAATTTATGTTCTACTTGGTGGCTGCTCTAAGGCGAATTGCATGCCAATTTGTTCTTATTTATGAGAGGACCACAGTCAGAGGCAGGCGGCAGGAGGGAGTACAGGAATATGTGTGTGCGATTGTGTAGCGTTATTAAATGTTAGACATATAAATAAATATGAATCTCTTTGATGCTGCGGCGAGCAGAGGAGTAGAAAGAATTTCCTACCAGCAAATAGATACTCTTAGTCCCTCCCGGGCGTCTACTTGGTCGACTTGGAACTTTGGTCAAAGTTCAATATGCCAAATAATCAATCTCCCTGCGCCGACCCCTCTCCTCTGCGCGTGTCACAATTCTCCTGTGACTAATGATTGTCGGACTTTTGATGGCTTGTCACAACGCTCTTGAGAAAGAATCATTTCGCTTTACTTCTGATTTCCGATGCTCGGAGCCGGAGCGTGTGAAATTGAGATCGAAGTGACGTGTCTCCTCTGGTCTAGTTCCGTGTAGCGGTAGAGGAGCCAGTGGTGGAGGAGGTGCTGCTGCTTGAACGTCACCCAAAAGCGACGTTACTAATGATAAAGAGACCATGTGTCGCATGCCTCACTGATCGTTCCATCCGATTACCCCTCCGATGTACATGGAGTGGAGTGTAGGTACGTTTCTTTGTTTTTTTAATAATAATTTTAAAGCTGATACACATAAAACAAAGCAATGCCGAGTAGTTGTTCATCCAAAATGTAGTTCCATTCAGCATTGCATCGGTAAATGTGTAAATTCAACGGGGACCTCCCCGGCGGCTTCGCTCGCTGATATGTATTTTGCCACGCCCTCATGGAGGTAGAGTTGGAGGGTAACCTAATTGCAAGGGGAATTATAACCTTACAAAATCAAATTGTCAATCAGCTGATAAATCAATTCCACTTTTCCCTTAGCACAACCAGCCAATACTTGTGCTTTCATTATTTGTCTTTATCAAAACATGTCATTATTATTGTTTTATTTATTCTGAATTGGATATCTTTTTGTAAATTCCCTGTAGGAGGAAAAATAGATGAAAGATGCTGCGCAGCAGATGATTTCCCCGCAACACAAAACGCACTCAGGAAAATGAAATGCGGATAAATATGCTGAAAATTACTGGGACAGATGAAAGGTATGAAAGAGCACACAACCCGCTTAATTGTTAACAGTTTGTTAATAGTTCGAAAAGTTATTGTTTTCGCAATACAAATTGGCAGTGGTTGAAGCAGTGCGCCGGTAATGCAGTTGCTGTCAACCTGCTGAACGTGAGTTTGCGGTTCAATTTGCAACCACGAAACCACGGACCCCGCAGTCTGAAGTGTCGACCTATCACCCTGGGCCACACTTTGATTTGACTTTGCACTTCCTATTGCAGGTTTTGTCTAGCAGAAAAAAACGTAAATATCATTATGTGATCTATGTAGTTCTTTAGCTGACATTTTTGGACCCAATAGCAGCAATTTACATACAAAATCATAACGTTGCAGCCTGTGGTCTAAGTTGTGGGATGTTGATTTAAAAAACAATCTTAAAAATCAACTTCATTTGATGGCCAACTGGATTTTAAATGGAACATACGTACATATGTGTATGTACATAAATATGTACATATGTACATATATATTTATGTATGTATGTATAATGATTGCTTGCTCCAAAGATCCGCCGCGTCAATCAGCGGGCCAGCGAAGGAGGAAAACTTATCAGGATGGGTAAATGCATTTCGAAGGGTCGACGTACCCCGCAACGATAACAATGGAAGGGGTGGGGGTGGTTGGGCGAGGAAAATGGAAAATCATTACGATTCAGATACGATTTGATGGGCTGTCTATTTCTCTCGATCTCTCGCTTCCAGCCTTTGGTTCTTCCTCCGCCTTGTCTCCCCACAGGTATTTAACCCCTCTACCGCCGCCACTCCCACTCCCACTCCCTCTCCGACTCCGGCTGCTCTTTCCCTTTTACCTTATTCTGCTTCGCTTTCGCTTTTAATGTTACCTTCCTGCCATCGCTCTCCATTTCTCCTGCCCCCCACCTGGGGGCGGCACTCTCTGGCTCTGTCTCTTTCCTCCGTTCCCATGGCACCCAAGTTCCCTTTCACTTTTTTCGTCTGTTTCTACGTTTCCCCGACTCACTCTTCCCGCAGCTCACCACCTTCCACTCCTACCCCACTCCACTCCAGTCTCTGTCCTTCTCTTCTTCTTTGAAACCTCTCGAACACCCTCACTCTGTCTCTTTCTATCGCACTCTGCATGCCATGCACCTTTTGGATCTACTTCCCTCCCCCACCTCGTACATAACGGCATTCCTGTTCTGTTATGCCAGCCAAGCATTGATCGAGCGATGCTCTTTCGTTCGATTTTCTCAATTAAAACAACGGCACTTTTTGTTTAGAAAGAGATGGCCAGTCAGACGGAGCGTAAGGTGGGGGGGCATGGACGGAGGGAGCAATGAGAAGCCATAAACAAAATGGTAAATGGAAATTTCCCCAATTACCGATCGCCAGCGGGCCCCCGCCGGCCATTTTGAAATCGAAGAGAATTAAAATTTTGTTTCTTGTTTTGTTGTTGTTGTTGTTAATTTATGATTGTTTTGTTGCTGCTGAAATTGTTTCAGGTTTATATTTAGAGAGAGCGAAAGGGCAGATACACTTTTCTTGCATGTTTTTATGTACATAAAAGCCATAGGAATAATCAGAGCGAGCCGCGAGGGCTCTACCAGATTCTACAAGATTAAATGTTAGGCAAAAAAAAATATATATTAAATGTAGATAACATTTAAAACATTAATCGTAGGATAAAATTACATTTTACAAGCTATAATTATGCATTTTTTGTTGTTGTTCTGATGGTTTTTTTTTTTGGTATGGTTTTCTCTTACACAAAGGCACAAAAATGTTTGGTTTTTTGGTTTTTTGGTTGTTTTGGTTTACATTAAGAACTAGGCAAAAAAAAAAATAGGGAGAGAAGTAGGGAAATACTTATAATACTTTTTTGCATGTACTTGGTTTAATTCCTCAACTGCTGCTAATACTTGTTCGATCTGCGATCGGTGCCCGGCGGTGATCGGGGGGCATCTAGCGGGGCACCAGGTCTATGTAGCTGTTGGGTCGCATCATCTGATGGTGGGCCGCCGATCCGTAGAAGGTCTGATAGCCGGCGGTCATTCCGTAGGCGGCGGCTGCCGCATGCCGCGACACCTTCAGCTTGTCGTACGCACTGGCGTAGGGTCCGTGACCATGGCCGTGGGCGTGATTGTGGGCGTGGCCATGATGATAATGGGCGGCAGCGGCAGCGGCCGCATTGTGATGGTAAATGGCCCCAAAGTTGCTCTGCTCCTGGGCATACGGCTGGCCGATGCTGCTGTAAATGCTGGCAGCCATTACCTGGGGAGTGCTGCCAGTCACAGCTCCAACTGCAACTTCTGTGCCCGTGCCTGTTCCTGTTGCGCCCGCCGCAGTGTCTCCCCCTGCTGCTGCTCCTCCTGGGACCGAAGCTGTGCTGCTGGCGGGGATTACAGCTGGCGGTGAGGCTGAGCTGGTGGAGTGCGGCGTCAGTGGATGGGTCTGGTAGGCATGGTGATAGCTGCCATATTGATTGTGGCTCTGATGATGCAACGCGGCATGTTGCTGCTGCTGCTGCTGCTGTTGCAGGTGATGTTGCTGTTGCTGGTGCTGTTGCTGCTGTAGTTGCTCCATTTGAAAGGACAACAGATCCGGCGAGTTGCCGGAAGCGGAGCTGCTCGAGGGCGTGGCTGGCAGTTGCATGCCACTCTGTTGCTGCTGCTGCTGCTGCTGATGGTGCTGCTGCTGCTGCTGCTGCTGTTGGGGATCCACATTAAGCTCTGTGCAGCTCAGGCTGAAGTTGTTGCTGCTTGTTCTTTCCTTGCCACTCAATTGCTGTTGCTGTTGTTGCAGTTGTTGGTGCTGCTGTTGTTGTTGCTGTTGCTGCTGCTGCTGTTGCTGCTGCTGCTTCATGCGAGCCTGGCTTTCATGGCTCATCGTGCTGCCGTTGGTGCTGTAAAGATAGCAGCCGAAACGGTTTGTAAATGTTAAACAGTTTCTCCCACTTAGATTTCAGGAAGTACCTAAACAAGTAGCCCAAGAGTTGCAAACAGTTTATCTCAAAGTGGTTTGGCCTAAAGTTACTTTAAATGAGCTTAAAATAACATAATTTGCATTGAAATGCAACGTTCAGAGCGTCAGCATGTTAACATGTTATCAATGCTGTTAGCGAGCTGTGTAACCGCTTGCTGTAACTGCTTGCTGTTACTGCTTGCTGTTACTGCTTGCTGTTACTGCTCGCTGCTACCGCTCGCTGTTACCACTGTGTAACTGCTTGCTGTAACCGCTTGCTGTTACGACTCCCTGCGTCGGCTCTGATATTGAAGCTGAAGCTGAACCCACGTGAATATACTTATCTGAATTGTCTGCTGATAAACATCTGCTCAGATCTAAACGATAATTCAAATGCCATTCCAATAAACACTTTTTGATAAGCGTTTGAGTTGAAACAGAATCCCTTAAACAATAATTATGTGAGCCAACAATTTGGAGCACAAACTTTGAGAAATGCTGAGCATTTTTTTTTTGATAAACATCAGGGCATAAACAATAGAAATGGCAGACCAGACCCCCTGATTTGTTTAGAATGTGTTGTGCTTGCCAGTTCCCCGTTTTCGACAAATATGAAAAGCCCTCGGAAAACGGAAAGAAATTGTTTATGCCGCCGTCCCATCTGTCAGTCGGGTCCCATCAGGCAGCGAGCATCGGGCATCATCATCAGCATTCCCATCATCATCCGCCGCTGGCTGCTGGCTGCTGGCTGTTCCACATTTTGAAGTTCTTTTGTTTTTGAGTTATTGTTTCCCTTTTCATTTATTTTCGAATATCTAGCTGGCTGCGACGCATCGGCGATTCCGGGAATGTCTTTGCCCGCCGTCGACGGAATGTCTAGTTCAACTTGTGCCTGCCATGTGATTGGACTTGGGAGCGACTGAAGGGGCCCACAGTCCACACAAGTGGGTCAATTTACTAACAAATTGTCAAGCCTCAGGGCTGGCATTAACCGAAATTTGAATAAATAAACTCACACATCGTTGGTGCCATCGTCCCGAAAACCTTTGGCGAAGGGATTGCTGGAAATCTTCAGCTGTGTCACCTGCAAATACGTAGAGAATTTATGGATGGTATTTACATATATATATGTATATTGTTTGGTCGGAATGCCGCAACGAATGCCAAACAAATAAATTAGATGCTCAGCAAATTAGAGAAAAATGTTTACAACTGGAATCTGGGAATTTGCATTGGGCAATGCTTGCCCGAGCCGAATACGCGCCGAAACTGATTGGCAATAAATCTGAGCGGGTCCAAGGAGTGCAGAGGCGGAGAGGAGGTGGCAAAGTGTTAGCGCCCACACTGAGCGCATAAATAATTTAAATACTTTTCAAGAATGTCTGGCTATAATTATAGAAAATATTCTCCCCGCAGCTCTGTTGCCAGAATTATGAGTTATATGCGAGACAATCCGAGTCCAGAGTCCATCGCGTTTGTCGTGGAACTTGCGGCGCAAGGATAAAACTTTACTTCGGCAATCTTCCACGCTTAAGTTGAACTTCGGGGGACACTTGCTCCGTTCCCCTGCACATTCTCGACTGCATTTTGATCGTTTTTGCACTTGCGTGAAGTAAACTTTCGGCATTTAATTGAATAAAATCGAATTCTGGCTTGCAACACTGTGTCCCCACGTTAAAAAGAGTTGTTGCAACCCAAAGTTACTCGATGGAAGTCAATAAGTAAAATAGTTTTTGGCTGCCTGCCGGCTGAGTGTGTCTCTGCGGTCGTTGCTGCCTCGCTGGGAGCACTCTCTCGAATAATGTTTCCTCCCGCATCCCTGCTCGCTGTAGATTATGGGAATGTCATAAACAATGAGGTCGAAACGGCGCAAAATGGTTGCGGCCTCTCCGCCGGTATGGCATGGCAGTGGGGGGGTTTGTGGCAGTGTGGCAGTGTGGCGGTAGGGAAACAATTCTTGGCACTCACCCGCTGGTTCTGGTAGGCAGTGACGGCCGTGAAGCTCGTCTCCGGGAAGACGAACGTGCGAAAGTGGCTCGAGTGCTCGTTCTCGTCCAGCGAGGCGTTCTTCGGTGGCAAGTAGACCAGGTGGAAGCGCGGCTGATAGCGATGCATCGAGTTCAGGATGATCTGGAGCGGAGAGGGGCAAAACATTAGCAGCCCGGTGGGGGTTGGGGGGAAGCTGCTGCAGGGCCTGCCACTCACATGTCCGTTCTCGTCCAGCTGGTTATTGGTTAGCTTCAGCTTGTCGAAGGACACGATCTGCTTCATCCAGTTGGAGCCGGCCGCTGGCGAGTCGGGGTGCACATGGATGCGGGGCGGCGAGATGGGATCCGCCTTGCCGGCCACCACCCAACAGGAGCTGTCAGGGATAAGGGATGAGGGATGAGGCATCAGTGGATGCCTCCGATCGCGTGTCCAGTGGGAAACTCACTTGTGAAAGGCGTAGCGATAGCGCTTGTCGTCCATCGGCACAAAGTCCATCATGCAGATGTAGGTGGCGTGGGGATCGAGGCCGCCGATGCGCACCTGGAACGTGGGAAACATGCGACGGCCCGTCTTCGTGATGATCATCTCGGTGCCCTGCGCATGGAACTGATCCCACAGCGCCTTCGTCTCCAGCACAACGATGGCCTGGGCCAGCGACGGGTGCACGGCCTCCGATTCCTGCCGAAGGATTTCAAAACAAATCAGAACTGGCCGAACACATCCTCACGACAATGAGCCAACAAATGTTCGTTTTCTGGACGCCACTTTGAAAGACTTAAGGGATTATTTGGCGGCTTTGAATTAACTTTAAAACGAATGCAAAAGCTCCACATAAATATTAGAAAAATGAAATTTAAGTGCACAAATAAATTTCGATTTAATTGCTAAGAAATATGCAAGATCTTAGAACGTTTTCGTACCCCTCTGGCATTGTTGCCGCTGCCTTGATTGCTGCTGGCTTTTGTGGCATTATTCTCCAAGTGATTGCTGTCTTTTTTGTGTTGGTTTTTGTTGTATTTCTTGGCAGGTGCACCCGCCGCAGTGTTGTCCCCCGTGGCCGGCTGGCTGCTGGCCTCATAGTCCGCCAGCTCCTGGCAGCCGGCATTTGGGTGGCTCAGAGAGCTGCTGCTGCTGTTGCTGTTGCTGCTGTTGCTGTTGCTGCTGTTGCTGCTGCTGCTGCTGGTTGCCGCCGCTGTGCCACTGCCGGCCGTTGTGTGCGTCTCGATGTCGGCCAATGTGGCATCAATCTGTTCCAGTGGCTTGTAAGAGCTGCGATCCTTGCCCGCCGTCTGTATGCAGGCTGTAAGGATTCAGGTTTAATTTTGTTCTTTACTGCAGATCTGCGAGGTGCCAACAGGAAAGTCAGCGTATTCCGCGTTGCGTTCTTTGGCAAATATTAGCCCATAAATCACACACACACACGCACACACAGCCACACACGCACACACACAAAGCATCTGAGATTTTGCTAATTTCATATTTAATTTGATTTATGCGTTTTAAAGTGGAAGACACGCCACGCCGCACAGAGAGGGCGGGAGGAACATGCCGCAATGAAGACGCCACGCCACGCCGGCGCAGAGTCGCTCCCCCTCTGCCCCCGCTGCACAATCCTTGCCTGTAAGGGGGCAAAAACTTACCCCACAGGCGACCCAATCTGGCCGAATATAATGAGCCGACTTTCGCTGGGCAAAAACGCAGCAAATGGGACAACATATCCAATTATAAAGAGGCGTCGGAGCAGCGGCTGCTCTTGCTGATTGAGACGCCTGCTCTAAATTTAGTATTTCCCTTCCCTTCCCTTACCATCCCTTCCCCACCCTCCAGAGCAGGCCCTGTGGCTGCATCTTTCGTGTTGCAAGTAAATGTGGCAATTAATTGTCAACGCTCCGGCGAGTGGCAAGGGGTCGTTCCCTGCTATCGTCGCCAATGACCCATGACAGGTCGACTGGCTGCCTCCTCCGGTTCGGTTTTCCCGCCATCAATTGTCGCTCAATGGGACACACTTTTCGGTTTGCTTCCTTTCGCGCTGCTGGCTGCGCGTTCTCGCGCTTGTTCGCGAATGAATTCGAAAATCAATTAACGTTTGGCACACAAAATCGTTTTTCTGTCACACGAAAACATCAAACAACAACAACAGAGGCGGAGGCTGAAGGCAGGAGGCAGTGGCAGAAGGCAGTGGCAGAAGGCAGTGGCTGAGCCAGAGCCAGAGGCAGAGGCGGCGACGAAATGCCTGCCACAAAGAATTCTCCCGAGCTAATTGCTCTGATTTCTGGGCTGCCATGGTTCGTGTATTTTGGTAATTGGCTTATCTCGAACGGCATTTCGGTGGCACTCGCCCCCAAGCCGCGGATTCACTGAGGCTCGAGGAGCCCCACTTCCACTTATGTGGAAGCTGTGATGAGCATTTTCTCAAGTGCTTTCAATTCAAATTGGACTTTTCGAATACTTAGAAATCGTTTTGGAACTACGAAAAGCACTCAAAACTTTATTCCACATGGTGTACATGGAGCTTTCGAGGCGTTTGGGCAATTATTAAATATTTGTTTCGCTTAAATTGGATTTTTCAATTAATTATTTTAATATTTTAACTCAGAAGCAGTTTTTCTTTTGTCTTTCACATGCAAATTGGATAATGAATAAAATATTCTTTTGCACATTTCGATTTCTGCATCAGTGAAGTTTTACGATGCGAATGATTTAAATATTTGTTGTTTAAGCGATGGGAAAATATGTAACTTTGATGCCAAAGCGCATCAATTTTCTGTTTCCGAAGTGCTCAAAGTCTCCTTTTTTAATTCCAGAAGCAGAACTTGTTTCAATCTTCATTGTCGCCGTGTAATACTTAGCCCTGTCAGCAAAGGAAAACTTTGGAAATAAGTGCGCTTTGAGCGAGTTCCATAAATGGTTCACTTTTGATGCACAAGTGATGGGAAACGCAGAAACGAAACGAAAGAAACTTACATGAAGTCTCTGGGGACATCAACCCACTACCGCGTCCCATTACCATGCATTCCATCCCATTCCCATGTATTCCTTCCCTTTGGCCAAGGTATCCACAGCTGATCCGAGACGACACTCACCTTCGATCTGTTTCATGGGGCTGAGGCCGCCGTTCGCGTAGGGCGTGGTCCAGTAATCGTTCGCGTAGCAGCTGTAGTCCGTTAGGTTGGCGCCCAGGCCGTTGTCCAGAAAGGGCATCGAGGTGCTCATCATGGCGCTGGCGCACTCCGTGGGACCCCTCAGGTGCGTCATTTGCGACCGACCGATGCCAACTCACAAAATCACAGGCAATCCTTATGCGGCGGATCTGGCAATTGCTGGCAACTTTTGGGTATCACAATAAAAAAAAAGGAAGCCTCACAGGACTGATTGTTGGCCCATTTATTTGGCTATTTGTTGCTGCTGCTGTTAGTTTGTTTTGGTTTCTTCTTGTTTGGATCTCAAACGTTTTTCGCGCAGTTGTCAAATTTGATTATTGAGCCGCGAACACGCTCGGACACACACCCCTGGGATGTACACTGGAAACTGCTTTATCGATCACACAAAAAAAATATATATATTTCATTCTCATTTGACGTTTCCACTTTGAGGCAATTCTTACACCAAAATTTGTTCTTGCTTTTTTTGTTTTCTTCAGATTTTCGAATCTTTCGCTTCTGCTTTATGGCCCGTTGGCGTTGACTGGCGAAAATTGTTGTCGGCCCGATCGAATCGAGTCGATCGATTGATTGACTTGAACTTCTTTTATTTGTTTCCTTATTTTGCTGTTGCCGTTGCGTTCTTTTGCAGAACTCTCTGGCTCTCGCTTGGCTGTTGTCGGAGGCGTTGAGTTGCCTCAATTGCCACCTTCTTCCGGCCAAGTGTGAAGTGATTTTTGACGATCGACTGCACACACGCGAATAATAGACATTTAGCTGTCTATCCAACGCACCGCACAAACTGATCCCAATTGATCTCAAACTGATCCGATGAAGATCCACTGGCTGCACCGTTCGCAGCGCTGCACACACATCCGTTCCGTCAGGCGATTGTCTGCCGAATGAGATGAGAGGAACTCTGCCGGAGACTGACTGCAGCGCACTTGAAAGTTCTCGCCCAGATCCAGTGGCTCTGGCTCTCATCTATCCCGTGCGCCAATCGCCGCCAGCAGCATCCAAATTTAGACAGGGCATCCATATGCCAATCGGCCGACCAATGAGCGCTGTGCCAGTGGCTGAGACCAAGGCGTCGACATGTGTTGTGCGCAGTGTCCGTGTTGTGCGTGGAGAGCAGCGATACAGTGGAGTCTGCCTTTGGGTGGTTTTTGGTTTCGTTTTCATGAATTAAATTTAAACCATAATGATCGTAAATATTAAATGGCATACAAATTAAGCTTTATTTGACCAAAGTTTAAGATTCGCTCTTCCATTCATCAGAAAAGGAACCACAATGCCAGGCTCCTCTGTGCTCTGGCTCTCCCTCTCTTTCTCTCTCTCTCTGTGGCGTGGGCGTGGTCTTCTGGCAGCGGGGATCTGTGTGTTGGGGCCACCGATCGCTTCTTGGGCTGCGTGCAAGTGGGCGTGCCGACCTGAGTCATTTGGAAAATGCGTTTAATTGGACTGCCGCCACATGTGTGGTGGTGGGGCTGCCCATAAATACAAATTGCGCCATAACCTCGACACTAAATAAACCGTAAAGAGGAATACGGAATAGCCGGAGAGAGACACAAATACTCGGCAGCGGGTGGGAGAGCGAGAAAAATGGCGTCTGTTTGGCATAGGCCCAAGGGGCGGGAGCGGGCGAGAGCTGGCTCCAGGCGCATGCGGTAGATGGTGGATGGTGGATGGTGGATGGGTTGAGTGGAGCTCGGCTGGCTCCCCGATGCGAGCCGATCCGAACCGAACCGAACTGAACCGATCAAAGCGAACCATTTGTTTCTTCTTTTTGTTGCTTTTGGTGTCTGCTTTTCATCAGCCACAGGCATTCAATTAACGGCACAATTGCAGCAGTGGCCTGGCCTGGCAGCCCTACACCTGATTCGATTTGTTTACACCCACAGATCGTGCTCTTCCTACTCTACTCCCGCATTTGTATGTGTGTGTGTGTGGATAAATCGCATAAATCTTGGCATCCAGTTGCGCCCAGGACTTGGCCATTTTCCACTTGCCGCACTGTTTACAATTATTTTGAGTTAAGTGGCTGGCTCCCCGGCCGAATGTTGCCTTGTGCGATTGGAATTGGATTGGGAGAGTCCATAAATAATTCATAAATTGCGGAAACGCCTCACTGAAACTGAAATGGTTATTACATTATTTGTTAATCATTCGCTTAGCCATAAACAAATGGCATTCAAATTGCCGAATTTATGGAATAACAATTCGAATTCCTGGCTCGATGCTCGATCCATCTTGTTTCTTTGCTGCAAATATGGGCCAACTCAATGCCAATCAGTTTAGAAGTAATCTCCTGCATGGATCCATTTTGTATTCTTTGTTTTCACTCACTTTATGTTCACTTTGCACAATTTGAACAAACGGAAAGCTGTGGCCTGAGCAGTGTTACCGTACGGAATGCAGCTTACACCGCTGGTCACACTCTGCCGCTAGCAACATCTTTTTTTTTTGCACATCGTTTTAGCAAACAGCAAACCGGTTTTCGGATCAACAATCTAAGTGCAAGGCAAGGATCAGGTCTGGGATGGAGCATCCACCCGTTGTTAACTTCAACATCTAATCTTTCGTCATTTAGCCAGGCGTCTAAAGTCAGATCCACATTTACCGCACGGCGCACACAGCAGCAGCACACGTGCGTTCAGTCGTATAAAATTCTAGTCCAAATTCGTAATTGGAAGCGTCAAGGAGGCAACAAAATGCAAGTCTGTGTGCAGACACGTGATGGCAAGAGGTCCCTCTACAAGTCGCATCGCTACGGCACCGCGGGCGACCTGAAGCTCCAGATCGGGCAGGTGCTGCACGTGCCCATGGGCTTCAGTCGGCTGGTATTCAAGAAGATGATTCTCAAGAACCGCGATAAGCTCGAGGATGTCGGCGTGAAGCACATGTCCACGCTGGACCTGTACTGGCAGCCGCTTATCGCCACCGAGAAGCGCATGCGCGAAATCGAGCTGGAGGAGGAGCTGAAGGCATTGGAGGGTCTGCTCGTTCACGAGCACATGACGGAGTCATACGATCAGATGCTGAAGACGGGCGGCATTTCCAAATCGAGACTAAACCACCTTCGCCTGGTCGAAGCCGCTTCGGCGGCCTCCCTCATTCAGCCCGTTCCGAGCCCCGCTCCATTCATTCCAGCGCTTGCCGGTGACGGCACCAACGATCAGTCGCTGGAGAAGGATGATGAGAAAGATCTTGAGGTGAGCTCCGAGATCTCAGACGATGAGGTGGAGTTATGGGACATGCTGCGGAATAATTCCAATCAGAGTTCGCCTGACGAGCTGCCCTGCAAGGATGAGCTGGCCGTCAGCGGTGCTGTCTTGGAACTGGAGCCGGTCGTGCAGGTTCAGCCAAAGTTGGAGGCGAAGGACTCTCAGGATTGGAGCAAGCTGGAGGTGCGTCAGGAGTCTCGCGACTGGAGCCAGCTTGAGGAGCAAAAGGAGTCTTCGGAGCTAAACGAGCCGCAGACATGGGACGAGATCTTAGAGGACTCGGACACTGACACGAATAATGAGCAGATCATTGCTAATTCTCATTAAACTCACACAAATCTCAAGCAACAAGACAAAAGGCACCAAATATCAGTTACATTTCCACACCAAAATTCAAACATTCCGACAGATCAAAATAATTTCCACATTTTCATTCCAATTTGCAATAAAATCCGTTTCACGTTGCTGCCTCAAGGGGAGCATCGATGAGAGTCCACGTCAATATTTTGCTGATCTATTTGCGTAGTTCAATTTGGAATGCCAGCCAGAAGGAACCCAAAAACAATAAGAAAACAAAAAATAAACCCAAAGACACTGAAAAATAATTGACAAACATTTTGGAGGCGTCGACACATTTATGCAGCGCCCCTCCATTGGCGTGGAGCTTCCGGTTCGCTGCCAAGAGTGGAGGACCGGGAACTGTCAACTGCGTTTCTTGGGGGTGTCAAGTGCTGAAGTGCCCCGACCGTTGGCACCTCATAAAATCGAAAGCAAACAAAAGTGTTTGATCAATATTTCGCTTCCCCTCTTTTCCATTACAAATTTGTATCTTTATTTTTGCTTTCGTCTCTCAGTTCTTGGTGTGGCTCAAAACGCAAACAAAGGCAGAGTGGGACTTTTATACAATTAAAAAAAAAAAAATGCATAGCTAATAGAATGCACGAAAAAATGTATCTTTCGATGCTCTCACGGACAAATGAATGTCCCCAGAGACGAGGGCACCTACAGCATCCAGGCGGTGAGGAGGCCCATGAGGAGCAGCGACATCGACAGCATCAGCTGGGCACTGGAGTCGCGAGCCAGGGGGATCAGTGTGTCGTTGGCCTGCAGGAAGTTGCAGCCGCGACCCGTGCACGTGAAGCAGTTGCCATCCTTGATGCACTGCTTGTTGGCCTGGGCGGTGCTGAGGCAGCCGCGCTGGAAGGAGCCGTCAGCGGTGCGGTTGCTGTTGCGAATGTAGCAGAGATCGCCCAGCTTGTAGATGGGGCAGATGGAGGCGTGGTCGTACACCTGAGTGGCACATGCCGAGGAGGTGGAGTTGCCCGAGCACTGGAGGCACTGGGCACGCGACGAGGGGAACATCTGGCGGTTGCAGCCCTCCGTGTAGGTGCAGATCTGGCACTCCAGCTCATTGTTGCACGCGGCCTTGGTGGCGTTGGTCAGATCTTTGGCACAGCCGCGAATGGTGACGCCATCTATGGATTGGATTGGGAATAGGAGTTCGATAAGCAGTGCAGGCAAAACGCTAAAAAAAAAAATACTCACCCAGAACGCGCACGAAGCACTCTGATCCGCCGATGGACTCGGAGCAGTTTTTGGTGAACAGACTGAGGGGATCGGTGGCGCAACGGGGCTCGGTCTTCGAGTTGCACTGGATGCAGCCATCTGCGAATTTAGCGAGGGGAACGTTGCGTTTGCTTTGAGTCATGGCTAGACCTGATTAGATTAGATTAGTGTTTTTTTTTGTGTGTAGCCTTCGGCCCATCCAGCAACAGTTATGCTCGTCGAAATACCATCCAAAAGCAAGCCGCGTGGGCACAGTACAGTACAGTGCCTGCCACTGGACCTGTTCCATTTGCTTTTGCTTGACTTTCAGCGCTTTCCCTATGCTCGTGGCACGCACTGTCCCTTGGAGCCAGCCACAGCAGTTCTTATCTCGTTTTCTCGCCCATACCCATCGATTCTTATCGACCAAGCGTGTACATAAACCAGAAAACCGAAAATGAGTCAACACGCACACACTCTCACATTTCTATATGTCTCCACAGTCCGATTAGCCAAGTAAATACACAAAAACGGACACAAAATTTGGAAACTATTTGGAACTGCACTTGCTTAGCTTTCGCTTGAAGTTTGTTACACATGGAATTGGAATATGGAACGGATGGCATGGAATACGTGCAGCACATTTACGCAGAAACTTTCCAGTTCTTCATTTAACTATTTATTGTCAAAGATAAAGACAGGAGAAACAGTGGGGTAGATACAAGATTTAAGTTTGCTCAATATCTGTAGGATCTGCCGAATGCCGACTATGGCGGGGCCTTCGTGTTAGATTCTCTCAATTCTCTTTTCGCCTATGCTTCGTCTCTGACCGAGACCAGCTGCGCAAAGGGTTTGTCATTGACGGCAGGTAGAAGTCGCGACTCTCGAACAGTGGGCCGATTCAGCTTGTTAAATTAATAACTGAATGAGAGTTCAATACAGTTTTTTGCAAAATGACACATTTATCTACTTTGAGTGCTGAGTCCCCACTGTGCCGCGCCAAAGACTTTAGCGCTGGACGAGGCATTTCGTAGGCGAAGGACAGCCTAAAAGAGAATTGTGAAGCGTAAAACGTCCAACGAAAATTGAAAAAGCGTTTGCTCCTCAGTGCAATATCTTTCTATTGTTTTAGTCTTTGATTTAGAATATACAATTCATTTCGAAGTAACAAATATGTGCGCATAGATATATTTATGTATCTACTTATGTTTGTATTTTTGTGCAGTGTAACACGAATAAAATAACAACAGAAATGCCATTTCACCATATTTCATGCACTGCTTGTACATGCATACATACATATGCATGCGTGTATAGTTATGCATGTACATACATATGTGAAAAATATTCCCAGTTGCCGGCGAGTTACAGCACTGTGGGATAAGAGAAAACAGTTACCATGGACTCAACTCGGGTGTAGGCGATTGATAAGATACGCTGCCTTTTGGCTGGATTTCGATTTGTTATGTCTGTGTGTGTGTGTGTGTGTTTTTTTTTACCCGCCGCCGACTCTTATCACAGTTTCTTATATAATGCACTTGTAATTTGAACCAACAAAAAATAAATAAAAATGTTCCCAATGCGATATTAAATCGGGGAGAGGGGAATAAACGATCAAAAAGATTTACCACAACTGATGTAGGTCAGAAAACACAGGGAGGCAATCAACAACAAATAGAACTTCATATTTGATATCTAATTGCAGACTCTAAACTGAACGAGTTTACTGAAGGAAGGTGGGGAGATCGAGTAGCGACACGGAGTAAAGCTGAAAATGGACTGAGTGGAGAGTCCGTTGGCTAGCTTGGCATCGGGGCGCGGTTGGAGCTTGCGGGTGCCGATAAGATAGCACATTCGACATGATTCGTAACCGAGTGTGATAGAGGTAAGAAATGGGAAGTGGGTGGCTAGGGGAACACACACACACACGTACATAGTCCCTTACGAATCACTATTAATTGATTTGATATGGCTGCACATTTCAAATTTTGCCGCGCGGAAATGTTGAATGCCTATCGATGTCAGCCTTGTAGGTCGCGGAACGCCACTGTTGACTCCGCGGTATGCGTACCCCACACAGCTGCTGCAGGAGTATGTGTGCGTGTAAGACACAAGAATGAATGTGAATGCACGCATTGTTATTTTTTAGCCCTCGAAACCGATTTTGTCTTGACTTGCACACTGTCAACTTTCTCGCGGGCATCGAAATTGAGAAATTGCATTTCCGATCATGGACACACACATTTACGGTATATTGTGAAAATAAGAAGGTATATTTCGGTACATTTTTTTAGTGTCAGACGGTATATTTTATCGATAAGTCGGTGGTCACACTGGTGGTTACACTGGTCCCAGTAAAATTTACAAAAAAATCACTATATCTGCATAAATAAACTGTGTGTCGACTTTCGCAACAATGTCTGCGACGCCAGGTACACCTGGAACACCCGGCAGCCTGGCCATGGAGATGGTCAAGGCCCAGAACACGGCACTGGCAGATTTCAAGAAGCCCACAGATCTCGTGCGACGCAAAAACAAACCGAAAATCCTCAGCGAAGAGCAGTACATAGAAGAGATGTCGAAAATCATACAGCGCGACTTCTTTCCCGACCTGGAGAAGTTGCGGGCCCAGAATGATTACCTAGAGGCCGAGGCGCGTCGTGACTTTCTGCAAATGGCGGAGATACGGGCACGGTACAGTCTGGGTCGGATTCCAAGGATGGGCAACCGGAACGGACGGCGCAACAACCGTAACAACAATGGTGAGTCGGCGGTAAAAGAAGTTTCCCTATCACTCCTTTGTGTTTCCCTCTCGTTAGCCATGTCCCCGGCCACCTTTGAGACGCCCGTAAGCCAGGGAAGCCGCAGCAACACACCACTGCAACGTGCGGACACTCCGTGCTCCACCACCAGCAGCAGTAGCGCTCGCAGCTCGGCCGAGGGCAGTTCATTGTCGTCCAAGATGTCGCTGGATGCCTTTCTGCAGAGCTACACGAGCGAGGACAATCAGAGCTTCCAGGAAATCATTGAGACGGCCGAGGAGAAGCTGCGCCAAAAGTATGCCCTGCTCTACAATCACGAGCAGCTGTCCGCGGATCAGCTGGCGCGTGCCCTCATGCTGCCCAGCATCGAGAAGCAGTTCGAGGAGCCCGATCCGCTGAGGAAGATCGAGACCTGGAAGTACACAAACATGAACTCTGTGATGTATGTGCCGGATGGCGTTGAGTTGACCGAGGAGGAGCGTGTGCAGGCAGCGGAACGTCGCATGAGCATCCAGCACGAGGCCACCCGGCTGCCAGAGAGTCTGAGCAACCAGCGTGAGGTGGAGAGTAAAAAGGTTGCGGATGGTGAAAACAATTCCACGGAGCCACCACGCATACGCGGCTTCTCGCTGCTGCGATCTCCCTCACCCCATCCCGGTGTGGCCTTCTCCCCCATCATGACATGGGGCGAGATAGATGGCACGCCCTTCCGCCTGGACGGCGGCGACACTCCGCTGCGTCCCACCCAGGGACCCTCGTTCCGCATCAACGAAAACTCTCGCCGCGAGAACATTGCCATAGCCCTGGCCGAGAGGGTCAGCGAGAAGATGCGCAACCAGAAGCAAGTGGCACTCGACACTGCACGACGCAACATCAGCTCACCGCTGATACGCACGAACATGGAGCGTCTGGCCAGCATGTCCCCAGCCGCGCAGCATCTGGCCACTGCCAAGCTGGGGCTGCGCGGCACGCCCAGTCTACGACGCACACCAACGCCGGGCCAGGCGTCCAGAAAGCGGAAGATCACGCCCGGCCTGGTGAAGAGCACAACGCCGCTGGGCAAGCCGAGAAGGATCACAACGCCAACCAGCAACACCATCATCGATACGGGCTCCACAATCACAGACGATCTGCTCAAGATACCCATAAAGCCACGCAGTGCAGCAGCGGACTTCTTTTAGCTGTCGAACAATCAATTCATTTGTTGCGTTTACATTTTAATATACAAAAATACCCAATGACCAAAGTGTAAAGTGTAAAATGTGACAGCCGTCTAGGTCTCCACTGGATCCCTGTAGTCGACATGGTCGCCAGACTGGAAACGTTGCGCTGCGAGCACCTGGAGGAACCGCTGCGTTGTCTGTGCCGTTGTCAGCATTGTCTTGGACTCGCGCTGCTCCCGGAACATGGCCACCACGGCGGGATCATGAGCCTCGCGCTGCACCTGCACCGTCATTTGGGTGTCAATCATGCCGGGCGCATAGTTGAGCACCAGCGTGTCCGGTGCTGTCTCCTCGGTGGCCAGCACACGGAAGTACATCTCCCTGGCCGCCTTCACGGTGCAATAGTGGGCCATCGAGGAGATTGGTGCTATGGCCGCCAGAGTGCTCAGGTTCACGACCAGCTTGGGAATGCCGGCAAATGTGCGCATGAACTCGCAGTTGAGGGCAATGGCGGAGGAGACATTGGTGTGGAAATACTCCTGCAGATACTCCGTGTCGCCAATCTCTCGAGCACGCTTCGATGTGTCACCCACAGTGCCGGCATTGTGAATGACAATGGCCCGCTGGAAGTCACCCGAAGACACCTGCGAGTCCTTAAGGATGCGTGCAAAATCTTCAGCCTTGGCTGTGGCCAACTCCAGCGCGAAAGTGTGCACCGACAGTTCCGGATTTTGCTTCAAAATTGTGTCCTTTGTCTCCTCGAGCAGCGGCTGGCTGCGTCCCAGCAGCACAACCACCGAGCCCAGGGCTTCAATGCGCTGCGACAGCTGCTGGGCAAACTCGCGGCCAATGCCACGCGTTGCCCCAGTCACCAGAAGATATGTTTTTTGCTTCAGATCCATGCTGGGACTTGACTTGACTTTCTAATTTGCCAAATACAAGCGGCAGGCAGGCAACAGTTGTTAAGCTGGACAACTATCTGTGGGTCGTAATCGATATTTTCCAGTTTGAGCTTTGATAATTGCAAAGCAGTACCAGCAAGCAGTGCTGTAAAACAGTTAGAAAACACATTCTTCTCCCACGACCCAGCAGCAGTCGCTGTTTAAACCTTATTTTCTAATAAATGAAATAATTGGTAGTCTCTCCAGTTAGTCAGTCTTGTAGAAAATTGATTCATTATTCGAATTAAATTATAAATGCATTGTTGATAGTCCTAACTAATTGGCAATATCAAATCGAATACCTAAATTGAGGAATAGTGCAATAAGCCAAGAAGCAGTTTGCAGTCATTTTCTGTATGCTTTCAACTTCTAATGAATTCCTTAATTTGTATGTCCCAAAAGTATGCCTTGCAGAGTAGAACGAGGGATCTGTGCATTAACAGCCTAGCCATTACGTTTCTGCGACTAGACTTCCTATATATTGGCAAAGAGATGAGGGGGCAAACGAGATAACGCGAAAAGTCTTTGCCCACAAGCTGCGAGTGCCATATGAATTGAGTCCCCCTTATCAAGATTGATGTGGGACCCACCCGGCAACAGTATACTGATCTCGTGCCTGCCCTGGCGCACCCCACATACACTTATCAGTGAATTCGATGGTAATGTCTGGAAGTGGACCTATTATATATGTACAGACTTCAACGCTGATTCATAAACGGAACAGGCGAGCGCAAGGAAGATGCGGGCCAATGTACGTTGGGGATCTTCCCAGGGGGATCTTTCGATTCAACTGAAATTTAGCTTATCTTGAAGGGGGTTTCTACAAACAAGTTTGTAGAACTACCTAAAGTTCTTTGAACTTATAGCTTCTGCCTAAAGGATTAATTTTGCTTTCTTATGGGTTTCCTCGTAATCAATTCCATCTAACAATCGTCTCTGCAGCTCATACTTCATCATGATCATCATGCACAAACTTTCCTTTAACTTTTCCCTACCCGAAAACACACAAATAAAAATCATTTTAGCTTTTTTCGCTCAGTTTCCTTTCCGAGTTTCTCGCTCTTCTCCACCTCCACCTCCAGTACCGGGGCCAGCAGCAGTTTATTCATGTCCAAATCAATTAAATCAAAAGCAGCATCCAAGTCGTGCAATATGGTTAGAAACGAGTCCATCAGGGACACAGTCCACCGCCAGGTTTCTACTCATAAAACGAATGTGTCGTAGTAGTCGACATCGTGACCGGAAACGAAGGAGATCTCCTCCAGAATGTTGATCAGCTTGAGGGTGGCCTGCAGCGGCTGGACACGTGGCAATTGCAGGATCTGTGGCGATGCTACCAGGGACTCCGGGGTAATCACATTGCCGTTGACATCGCACTGAGTCTGATGGGAGTCGAGCAGGCCGGGGGCATAGCTGAGCACATGGACATTGTGGCGAGACTCCTCAGAGGCCATGGCACGGAAGTACATGTCCCTCGCACGCTTGCAGGAGCAGAGCAGACCACTGTGGATCAGCGGACGCACCAGCAGCGACGAGGTCACATTGATGGCCAGCTTCTGCACGCCAGTCAATTGCTTGCAGTGCAGCCAGCGTTGGTTCAGGGCCACTGGGGCATACAACTGCCGCTGGACATAGGCGGTCCAGTCCTGCGACAACTGTGGCTCCATCAGCACTTCGGTGGCGGCCAAACCCTCGTTGTGCACAATGATGGAACGCTCGAAACTGCCGGAGGATGCTTGCTGCAGGGCCTGCTCCATCAGCTCCACACCATTGGAGTGCTGCTCGTCCAACTGGCCCGTCCTCAGCTGCACCTTATCCGGCTTCAGCTGCTCCCTGAGCAGCTGCTCCAAGGCAGAAAGTTTAGCCTGGTCATCGTCCAGGATGAGGGCAACCGATCCGGGTGCCAAACGACTGCATAGCTGCAGGGCCAGTGTCTGACCCAAAGGGTTTGAGCTGCCACTCAGCACCAGGAAGGTGCGCATATTTAGATCCATTCTTTTTGCTGCCATATTTAGTTGGATGAGGACTCTGAGCAGGATTCCCGGACTTCGTGTGGAAGAAGAGCACCAAAATTTTCTACTTGCGTTCACTTGCGGCTGTACAACTGTACTGAATGGGAAGCAGTTCTCGGCTCTAACAGCTGGACTCTGTTCGGGAAGATAAGCAGTACACTTCCAATGAACTAGGTGGGAAACACACATACACATGTACATATATAAATATTATTTACTTGAAGATTTGTGTTCATCTATGGCAAGCCTGGATCTTGTGGTTACGCCAGCTCAGCGCTTATTTGCCATAGCATCTCCTGATAAGACGGTTCTGTCCGGGCTGCCAGCCATTAACCTGTAAATTGCCCATTAACCGGCAGAGTTTTTCGGCAACGAAATCCAGACAGCTGACCTCTGGCATCCTTCTCGGCATGAATCCAACTGCTGATCGCTGGACTATTTTCGTCTTTGATTCGGCAATGTGAAAGTGGGGGGGCGGAGGCGACTGAACCCGGTTGTTGTTGTCTGATACGACAGCTAGTCAAGGCCACGGCCATTACTGAAAAGAGGTTAGGTCAAGTGGGAGATTAATTTTTCTATTAGAATATTTACATTATGCATGCACACGCCGTTATTTATGTTATCGCTTTCAGTCATCGAACATCGATTGCATAATGAATCGGTAATACATACATATGTATGCATGTAAGTATGTGTGTGCTTACACATGTTTGTGTATGTATGCAATTCTAAACAAATGCAAGTGCGATCGATCGTAATTAAATTACTTGTTACATCAGTTAACATGCACCAAGATGCCGCCTAAAGACGTGGATTGTGAATTATATTGCAAATAATGTGTACCAGATTGTTTCGATATGCACGCACACACCCACACTCGCACAAACAATGTTAAAATCCGAAAACAATAACAGCCCAGAAATTGGGTTAACGGCCTAATTCCGTTTCTTTAGCGTCTGCTCCCGGGGGTCAATTCGCGAGATGACGCTGACCCAATTTATGGATTGGGAGCACGCAGCTACAGCTAATCGCAATAAATATGTACATATATGTACAATAATTCGTATGGCATTTCGACTTTGTCGCAACTTCATTGTTAATATTTGTCGCTGGCGACTTGGTGGCGATATGAAATTCTATGGAATTCACTAGATTCGTTTGTTTATGGTGATTTTGCTTTGTATCAATATCAGGTTGGGCACTACCCAATTCGGGGGAGCACGTACCTACTGGATGAAAGCAGCGGCGGTGGCGGTGGCGATGGCGGACGGCGTGGCTGCTGCTGCAGCATCAGCAAACAGCGCCCGAATCTGAGCCTGACCCTGGTGGGCCAGACAAAATCAAAGCGAGAAAGCGTTGTGCTTGGACCATGTGAGATGCTGCATTGAACCTTAACCATGAATGGCCAAGATTTCATTTAGCCCGAATTGAGAGAGAAACGGTCACAACAACAAAAACCACGAAACTAATGCATGTTCTGAGAGCAATTGCAATGACAAGAACCTAAGCAGCGTTTCTCAATCTTCTGGGGTATATAAAACGTGTGGACCGCCTCCATAAGCAGTTCAAACTTTTAACGAGCACCGAGCGGCACGCGACCGATAAGAACCAAGCCAAGAAGCCAAGATGCAAGCCTGTAAACTGTTTATATCATTGCTGCTGGCAATGCACTGCACTCAAGCGGTAAGCATAACGAAGGAGAGAGCGAGCACGAGCTATTTGTTTTGAACGGGACCGTTACCGGGACTAATTGTGCGTGTGCAAGTGAGACGACTATTGTGACGCTGAGTGCCAACACTGCTGACGAAATTCTAGGTTTTTTGTTTTGCAATGAAAGCTAAATGTGTTTGATTTCCGTTTCTCCATCGTTATTACAGTTGCTGGCTGCCTGTGTGTGCTCGGAGAAGGGTACCGACTATTGCCAAAGCTGCCAAGGACCGACAATTGTGCGTCCCAAGCCCCGCTACTATGAGCCCAGTGAAGTGAATCTCTCGCCGATCGGTGACAATTGCTGGTGCAGCAAGCAGCTGATTGAGCCCGCCCAACTGCCAAAGACCTGTGGAAAAGTACGTGATATCTTTCAATATGTGCATGCCTTCAACAACCTCTTGGGCCGCCGAATGCTCGAGGGTGCACTCGAAGCCAAAACACTGGCGGCTCGCCGTCTGGCCGAGCGTCTGCAGCGTCTGGAGCATATCGATTGCTACAAGAGGCGTCCATCCGGCTATCAATATCAAATCTAACTCCATGACTAACCACCCATTCTAGTTTAAGCCTTAGAATAAGTCCTAGAACCAGTAACTAAATGATAAATGCAACCAGTGCGCCCACATCCATCATCAACATGAGCAACATCAACATCATCATCCTCAAGTACATTTAGTGTTTCCGCATCGAATATATTTTATCGGAGAGCCGCGCGAGCGAGTCGTGGGTTGGAATACTAACCAGTGCTTCAGCTATGCCTCATCATCGTAAACTTCACCATCATTATGCTCTTCGCCGTCATCATTATCGCTCCGTACGTGCTTCCGAGCAACAGCAATCTGAAATGATAGAAACCAAATTCGATACCTTATAACGATACCCTCCCGAAACTCTCGATCATTTACACACAGACGACACCGTGCAAGCCCACCTGCTCATGCCAACAAAGCACCGATAGCTACAGCAGCAGCTCCAGCTCCAGTTCCAGCTATGGCAAGTAAGTGGATCCATTCCCATCATGGAACCCATATTCAACTGCTTCGTTCACAGCATTGCCTATTCGGCGGAGAAGACGGAAGATAACAGCCCGGCCGCAGATCCCATTAGTGTGAGCCTGGCAGCCCAGGCCGGCAAGGCCATCAATGTGCCCGAGGCTAAGCTGGCCTTTGGATTCGCCCAGAAGCCTGTGGATGGTGTGCAAAAGGTTCACTTCTCCAATGTGCCCGAGGAGAATCTGTTCAAGCTGAAGAGCGAGGTCATCACCCTGAAGAAGCCCAACTATGTGGCCAAGCAGGAGGAGGAGGAGGAGTACATCGAGGAGGAGGAGCAACAGCAGTCCTCCGACGATGACCCAACACCACAGTTGACCTACAAGCAGCTGGGCTACATCACCGAGCAGTACAAGAACCCAAAATTCAAGAAAATAAGCAGCTCCCGCTCGAGCTATGCCTCCAGCAGCTACGCCTCCAAGAGCTCCAACGATGGCTACGGCAAGGTGGCCGGCAAGGTTTCCGTTGACTGTGGCTTCAAGCCGGGCCGCATTACCTCCTACCGCAATGCGAATCGCCAGGAGCCTGATGCTGGCAGCTGCTATTAGGCATTGTCTGCCTCCTCTCACACTTCCGATTGTAAATAATTATTTATTTATGTTAAGCAATGAATGGATGTTGCTTGGCTGTCTTAGAGCTTAAATACATAATTGTACTAGCATGTACTTTCCACTATTTATGCAAGCAAACAGTTTAGTTGGCTTTTGTGGCCAGCCATGGCTCCGTAGGGTACTCCTTTGATCCGCCTCCGGCTATCATTTGAAGAGTTCTAAGACAGAAGGCAGGCCTGGGGCAATGGCTGTCCCGCAGTTTATTAAGTTTATTTTCCTGTAGAATTTAGGGAATTTGTTTATTTTGAAGCTTTCCTTAATTGAAAACTCGATTTACCTGACTTCTCGCGCGAACTGCACGCTGGACGAGCAGTCTGCCATCTGCTGACTGCTTTACATTCCAGAGCTTGTCAACACCGGAGTAGATTTTGTTCTGATTGCAAGAAGCAATATTAATTCGACTCACCTCCGACTTTCCGAGATGCAACTATTCGGCTTGGGCATCTTTTAAAGCAACAAAACGGCCAAAACGTGAGGTTGATGAGGACGAGGCGAAGAAACGGCGCCAAGCTGAACAGATCCAGCTGCCTGTGTCATAACAGCTGCTAAATCTGCAGCCTAAAAGCAGATGCATCTGAGGACTTCAGGGCGGAAGAGTGGGAAAACCCACAGTGCCTCATGAGCGGCAAGAATCTTGATGTAGTGGATGAGGGCTACGACATAAGGGCTAAACTTCTGTGAGACTTTCGCAAAGAGAGTCCCATCAGACCATTAGCTTAGCTGGGCTGGTCCCTAACGTTAGTCAACACTGCACTGCACACTGCAATGTAAACACACCCACATATTTTATACATATGTACATACCATACATGTATGTTTTGTGTATGTAACTGCCGGACAATTAATGAACTTCTGCACGTAGTACATACATACATACACAAATATATGAACTCTTTTAAATCAATTAATTAAGACTCACAGCAATTTAAAAAAAACGGTTCACTCTTGTTACACTTTCAAGGAATCTGAGATGAGTTTACTCAATTATTGCACTCACTATATTTCTACCGCACTCCGACTTCCCGAACGAACTGATGACTGGAAAACTGGAAACGGATTATTTTGTGCAAACAAAACAATTTATGGCACACCTGGAATGTGTGGGAGCCAAATGATCAAATTAATTTCGTTAAACATTTGGATTTGGCCAATTTAAGCGCTGAAAGACGCCGAAAGAAGCATCGAAAAGCGGGGAACATGACTTTTGGTGGAAACCATGAGCAAAGCCAATGAAGAGGTATTTGAAAAGGTCAGCAATACACCAACAAAAACCAAACACACACGATCGGGGAGAGAGCAGAGCATATGGAGAGAAAACCTTGCTTAAGTTCAAGTTCAGCGAGCTGCACGGCACGGCACGGTGTATTTGTTTTTAGTCGCCCAACCTCAAGCCCAGAGACGTGGCCGGTGGCCGGTGGCCGGCGGCTGCGTGAGAGATTGCAACAGTGGATGCAATGATTCCATATAAAGAATGCGACAATTGAAGCTGCGGCTAGTAGTAGCCACAAAGGCAGACACGAAAGCAGACATCGACCCGAACCGATCCAAATCAAAGAGAAAATTATGCGCCAACTGATAACCCTGCTGGGCCTGGCCCTGGTGCTGGCCGCAGCCTTTGTGCAGGCTGCGCCTGTTGAGGTTGTCTACACGGGCGAGAGCTGCGCCTGTCCCACCCAGCTGGGCTATCAGCTGAATGTGCCCAATCCGCCCAAGCCAAAGAAGTACGGAGCCAGCGAGTACGGCTACCGCGTGGAAAAGCCGGTGCAAACCAAGGCAAAGATTAGCTACAGCTTCGACTTCACCGTCGAACAGCCACGGACACCGCCGCCGCCCAAGTATCCGGAATCGAAGCTCTACGCCAAAGTGGATCGGGTGACGGTCAACAAAGGAGGTGAGTTGACAGCAGCTGCCATTACGGAGATATTCTAAAAATGCTTACCCCGTTCCACAGATTGTGCTGCCAAGCATACGTCCAGCTGCAGCTGCACCAGCTGCTCCAGCCCCAAGCCAAGGTATGTAGTAGCCACAGGCCAAAGGTCTCCCAATGCCATACGGCGTCGTCGTGAGCTGCGCACGCCTGGCTCCTTGATTCGCAGGCGGCTAATGCGCCAGCAACAGCTACAGGAGCGTCCACCGCGCTATGTCAAGCTCTATCACAAGGATTTGACTGCCCAGCAGCAGCAGAAACAGAAACTCTTTGGCCTGAGGCAGGCGGAGGAGCAGGCCGCGAGTTCCAAAACGAAGCGAAAGACCAAGAAAACTCCAGCTGGCGGCTGGCTGGGTTTGGGCAGGCGACTGAGCAAGCGTGATATCAAGGGAGAGTTCGATCTGCTGGAGCGGGAACGTGCCCAGATTGACTTGACGGCACCGGAGATAATACAGTTTATGCCGGAGACGCTCAATCCCAACTTCCAGCCGGGTCAGTGTCACATGGGTTGTGGTGCTGTGACGGCAGTTGGTCCTCCTCCTCCTGCACCACCAACTCCTGCCAACGAAGCGGCTGAAGATCAAACAGAGCTGCCCATGGCAATGCCAATGGAAGAGCAGAACAACATACCCTCCAAGCGATCTGCGTTTGGCTACTATCCGCTGCAGATACCCTCACCGTTGGGTCTGCCACAGGATGACTTCAAGTATGTGGATGACTCGCAGCTACGCAGTCTGCTGTCGACGACGTCGGTGCCAGATCCGCTGGAGCGGGGCTCCACGCCGCTGCAGTTTGCCGGAGACTTGGAGTCGGTGACGCGGCGCGGTTATGCATCTCCGCTGCAGAGCTTTGGCGGTGGCTATCCCGTGGAGCATGTCTCCGACTCACAGCTGAACAGACTCATCTCGGAGATTGTCTATCCGCATCCACATTATCTGGAGTCGAGCACACACTACCCGGAGCCCAATCAGAAGCGCCAAACAACGGACTTCCTCAAGAAGCTCATCGACGGACGCCTCGGCGGCTGGGGCTTCGAGTCAACCACCGAACCGGAGCACGCCATACACGCAGATTACTCCACGGCGCCGGCCAAGACCTATGGCTACAATAGTCATGTCCAGAATGGCTACAGCGTTGACACCTACAATGTGCCTCCCATTTCGGAGTATCTGCGAGCCTGGTTCTAGGTTCGGGTACCCTCCCCCGCAAGTCCCAGAGAGTGATCTTTAGCTTATGTCTAATTTACATTTGTAGTTCCCTAAGAAGCAAGCTCCCCCACCCCAACACTCCCACAACAACAACAACAACAAAATGAATACAATAAACTGAAAATGATGTTGCCGTTTCTTTTTCATTCACTTTCCGCTTTCATTTTATTTCTGCTTCTTCTCTTTGCAGCTGCAACCACGCTGAGGGCTACGGCTACTGAAGAGACACCCAAAACCCCAAAGTAAACCCAAAACCCAAACCAAAATCCAAACCCAACGTGAACCGCACCCAATCAATATGCTGAGGTCGGATAATTGTTGCTTCCGAATGTAGGCCAGTGGAGCAGCATTCTGTGGGGCGGGGGGTTTTGCATATATACATACTGTACATAACTGTAACTAGATTTCCTATCCCTTTCCTCTCTCTCTTCCTCTCTCTCTCTGTCTCTGTCCTACACAACAATTTCTGTCTACGTTTCGCCTTTGTCTGTCGGCAGCTCAACGTTTTTCTGCGTTTTCTTTGCTCCAATTAAGAGTTTAATAAAATTATTTGCTTTTGTTTTAAATGCTTGGACACGCTTGATTTGATTTTCAAGGGTTGGGGTGCTTTGCAGGTTCAGGTTCAGATTGCAAATGCACGAAATTTGTTCTGCTAAAAACCTTTACCCCAAAAGTATGCCCACAAAAATGCAAAAATCTGTGGAAATTTCTTTATTGAGTGGTTGCAGGGAAGCTAATAATGGCATTTTAACTAAATGCCAGCTTTAGCTTATCTAATATTTAATGTGTTTATAATGTCAATAATGAAAAGAGAAATGAAGAATGGCTTGTCAAGGCTTGAATTCACAACATTTCTTCTGCACAACAGAATAAGCGAAATAATTACAAATTTTCAATTTCAAAGTGCAGCAATGATATTAATGCTAAATCACGATCTGTTAATGGCTGCCGCTGGTACAAACTGTTGGATCATTCAAGCCAGTGGATTCTTATGCCAAATAAATACATAAATGCAAGCTTTGTTTCACACAAATGTGCACAAAATAAAAATAACAGCACAGCTGCCTGAGAAGTGTAGCCGTACGGAATGCAGTTTACAACACTGGCCACATATACATACAATCTTCTGCACATGTTGCGTATTCCTTTGGCTACCATACATACTTACGCATGTAAATACATACATAAGTATGTATATAAACGTATGTATGTACATACAAACAACAAAAATCGAATCATTCTTAAGTACATGCTGAAATCAGTGATGGATAGAGAGAGGAGGAGAGGGGCATAACTGACTAAATCATTCAGTAAAAACAATTTGCAATGGCCCTGGGGTGTGACTTGTTTTCACTGACTGACTCGTACGATCTCTGGCCGCCTGACGCACCAAGATCACAAGAGATTCGTTGATGATACACATCTGAGTACATCTGAGTATCTGCCCATAGATCACGTCCCGAAACGTTTTTCTTCCGTTTTTTTTTTCTTCTTGTTGGCGCGTAACATGAGCGTACTCATGGCAGCAGCTCACGCAGTGGCACTGACAATTTGTGTTGGCTATTTAAGTGGATTCCATTGACGGCACCGGCTTCAGTTAAATGCGAGCTGCAACGAAATGTCTGACAAATCCAACTGCAGTTGGCCACTGCTGCTCGTGCTGCTGATGCTGGCCCTGGGCCGAGTCCGGTCAGAGGTGAGTCTCCCCCCCTCCCACAAGCCACGAACCAAACTAATTGGATGCCCATTTAGCGTGAGAATATCAACGATACGACGGCCAGTGAGGATAGAGATGACTATGAAGCGACCAGTCCCAGTCCGTCGATACCAGAGACCACCGATCGCCTGCTGACCGGAGATCTGAGGAAGGCCGCCCGCGTGGAGCAACTGCCGCCGCCTTCGGGCAGTGGTTTGGCGCCGAAGCAGGAGTACGATGTGATTGATGTGCTGGCGGCCACCAATGCGGTGGTGGGCAAGCCCAAAAGCGGCCAGACCACGCGCATCTATACCACGGGCGAGGTGGATGACAACTTCTGGATGAAGCATCTAGGGGAAGACTTCAAGCATGCCATTCACCTGCAGGTGGGCGGCACCAATGAGGAGTACAATCGTCTGATCAATCAGTCCCAGAATGGCATACACGAGGAGGTGCATCACGAGTATCTGCCAGGTGCAGAGCGACCAGGACCCCAGCAGCAGCAGCAGCAGCAACCAAGAGCTCGCTATATGCCACGGAATCCACACAGGCAGCAGCTGCCGAGTCTCGAGGGTGAGGCCTTGGCCCTGAAGCAGCGATATCTGATCCATCAGCAGCAGGAAACAGCAGCAGCAGCAGAGATATGGTTACACACAGCAACATTCACAACACTACACACCCAGAGCACACACACAGTTACACCAACACGAACACACACACTCACACCAGCTACAGCCACACGCACACCAAAGATACCAAAGACCACACACACACAAACAGCAGCAACAGCAACGGCAACAGCAAGAGCAAGAGCAACAAGTGCACTACATCAACCACCGCCCACCCATTCGCACCATTATCAACTCAAGCGAGGATCAGCTGCATGCTGCGCAATCGAGTCCGGGTGGAGCTGCCACATCAGCGTCCGGCATTCAAGCGGCTGGTGGCGTGGGACGATCCGCCGATGAGGATGAGTCGGACACCTTTGGTAGCCAACTGCCATTCAAGTCGCCCTTCAACGACTACGGGAGTCGACCCACACGCGATCTCACCTACCTCCTGTACAGGCGGGGACTCTAGGAGTAGTTTAGACCTAAGGCCTGGCCTGGCAATTGGCCAGCCAAAAATATATTACACAAACATTTAGGGGAAAGTACAAAATAAAGTGAGATAAGCCACAGATACTTGTGTGATTGTGATTAAGGGAAGATTAAGGGCGCTCCTGGTACATAAAACTTTGATCTTTCGATTGCGTCATAACAATATACGTATGTGTGTACATATGTTTGTATGTATGTATGTGTATCCAACCAGAAGAGGATCAACACCCACAGCTGTTTCCATCGGTAGATACTGAATATATACAGAATACTAAATACCTAAAAGGAAAGAGGAAGCGATTGCAGATTCGTAAGAACTTTGGATAACAAGAAGCTGTGAATTGGTTTTACGATATAGTTGCTATAAGCACAGAGCGTGGCATTACTCTTGGACTGCACTTAATTATTTATTTCGATCTTTGAGCTGCTGCTAGACGTTCTCTCGAGTCTTACCATCTAGAATTTTGGTATTTTTAATTGAGCCAAACCATGGCTCCGTTTCAGTAATACAAAGTAATACAGTAATACGGAGAATTCCTCCAGCGAGCTAGAAAAATCCACCAAGAAACCAAAAATAATTGGCACTGCATGCAACCCTTCCAGTTGAGGCAGAGAAACACTCAACTGGAGCTGCAATTTGCTTCGTCAAAGATTGGACTAGAGATCGTGCAGATCCATTGGCCATGGGCATGCCACAAAGAAGCATCCATCCAATATCCAATGACAGCACAGCGATGAGATTGCAACGACAGAGAGAGAGCCAGAGATCTGAACAGATTTGATTTGACTTGAGGTTGGGAGGTTGACTGCTGGCTGTTCTGATGGATTTCGGGGCGTTGGTGTTGCATTGTCGAGACAAAAGGTGAGCCAAAATCGGAAATGGAAATCGCTGGTAAAGATCACGTAGCCGACCATGACGGAGGGCGATTATAGGCGCTATAAAGAGCTAGCCCGTGGGCCAGACACCGAACAGTAGACAAGACACACGTAACCCCGCAACATGCAACTCGGACTTTGGTTTGGCATTTTCGCCATCGCTGCGGCACCGGTAAGACCCCGTCCCAGACCGACGGCACCTACGCCATTTCGTTACATTCTCCAAGCTAACCCAAGCCCATCCATCGCTTCTTTTCGTGCATCTCTCTGTGCAGCTGGTAAGCGCTAATTATGGTCAAGGTGGAGGTGGTGGTCCCGGCCATGGACCCATTCAGTATCTGCCCAGTGGCCCCTCCGGTGGCCTCGAGGAGTACGTGAACGTGGCGACGCGCGGCTCGCAGCCAGCGGCCAACCAGATCGCGGCCCAGGCCGAGATCCAGCCCACACAGGAGGAGGCACGTCGCCTGGGTCGTGTGCAGGCCCAGCTGCAGGCTCTGAACGCCAATCCCACCTACCAGAAGCTGAAGAACTCTGAGGATATTGCCGAGTCGCTGGCCGAAACGAATCTCGCCAGCAACATCCGCCAGGGCAAGATCAATGTTGTCTCGCCCCAGTTCGTGGATCAGCATCTGTTCCGTTCGCTGTTGGTGCCCTCGGGCCACAACAACCATCAGGTGATCGCCACCCAGCCCCTGCCCCCAATCATTGTGCACCAGCCAGGCGCACCGCCAGCTCATGTCAACAGCGGCCCACCGACCGTGGTGCGTGGCAATCCCGTCATCTACAAGATCAAGCCCTCCGTGATCTACCAGCAGGAGGTGATCAACAAGGTGCCCACCCCGCTCAGCCTCAACCCTGTGTACGTGAAGGTCTACAAGCCGGGCAAGAAGATCGAGGCACCACTGGCCCCCGTCGTCGCACCCGTCTATGGACAGCCTCAGTCATACGGTAGCCAGCAGCAGTCATACGGTGGCTCTGGTGCCGCCTCCGCTGCCGGCGCTGCCTCCTCCAACGATGGCTATGGCAGCCCCAACGAGTCGCCCATCTACAACAGCCCCTCCCCCTATGGCCAGGCCAGCTACTAAGCCAGCTTAGAGCTCAGAGCTCAGAGCCAGCTCCTGCAGCAGCTGCTGTTTAATTTAAAGAATTTCTTTTTTTTTTTTGCCTGTTGCTAAATGCAAAATAAAAAATGAACAAAATATGCTTAAACAAAACAATTTATACATTTCGAGTGGAAGGGAAAGAGCAATGGAGCTGCCTTTGGGCGCCCAATAAATTGTATTTCACAATCGAGGGTAAGCCAAGCCAGTTGTAGCTGCTCTTGGCTCTTGGCTGTTAATTGCACATTTTCTTTATGGGAAATTCTTGGCATATTTGGAACAATCTGCACGGCAATCAGCTGTAACTGTAACATTTTTTCTGCTAAATAAAATTCACTTTTGTAGAGCTCTTCGCACTGAACATTTGTTGCTAAATGTTGATAATTTATTTCCGGCATTTATGCATATTTAAAGTACTTTTAAATCAATTTATTTGGGCTCTTAGTTCCAGACTGGAATGAATTAGGGAACGAAGTATACATACACATATACACATACAACTGCTGCAAGCACTTGGTTTTACACTTAAGCAGTGCAAGCAGTGGAAAGTACACTAGAGTCAAGCCATGGAAGCTACCTGGAAGCCTGTCTGCAGGCAGAGAAATATAAATTGAAGCTTACAGAGCAATCAAGAGCATACCACTGATGCTTTCAAGCTTAAAAAGCTTTTAAAAGTGTACATAGATAATATCTGCCACGTGGTAAAGGTGCAAATAGATAATTAAATATGTACATCAGGCATAGAACATTTGTTTTGCTTTTTAAATTGTTTTTTTAATGCACTTTGCCCTTAGCTAAGCCAGCAATACATTTATTTAAGGTTTCAACTATTGTTTGCTATACTTATGGATCTTTAGGCTCTTTTTTTTTGTTTGCGCTGCTGTGTCCGTTCCCTCTGTTGCTCGTTAGTGCAATTTCCTGTGTCAGTTGGCAGGAAAATATAATGAAGCTTCTGCCATGATTTCAATTCTCCAATTCTACATCCATTCAACTGGTTGAGACACTGAAAGAAAGCATAAAATGAAAGCTTGAACAAAACTAAACTCAATTAAAAGGAAATTTCAAACGAAAACCCATGGACTCAGACCTGAGCAGCATTTCATCCTGACGATGAGGGGCAGATAATGTTGATCTTGCTCCACACTCTTCGTCTTCATGGGCTGATGGCGGCCAATGCGGAAACTATTTTCCGGCTGGCAATCTCATCGCAGACGTTCGGACCTCGATATGCGCAAGCACTGAAAAGATGCAAAAGTTTCGATTGTTGGTGCTGTTTGTTTTTGGTTTCTACGTAAGAAGCCGTGATATGGATGTGCGATGCGTGCGATCTGTCTGCATTTGGCCATGTTTCGCGTGGGCCAAAACCACCGGCAGCAGCAGCAGCAGCAGCGGCAGCAGCAACAACAACCAGAAGAGCGGAACAAGCTGGTGCAGCGGCGGCTGTCGGCTGTCGGCTGCACTGGAACCGGGATTGTGGCTGGCCAAATGTCACGTACCGTCATGCCAGAACATATTTAAAGAAATCTCCGAGTGAGGCAGGGCAGCAGAAGACATCAGATCATCCAATTGGGAGCACCATCATCGGAGCGCCAACTTGGAACTGCAACTGGGACAAGGAACGATGACAAGACAGAGCTACATTTGGGCTCTGGCCGCCTGCCTTATCGTACGTACACACACACACACACACACACACACGCGCCCAGCAATGGGGAGCCGCCAGTTTCCAGTCTCCACACGATCTACAATCGTCTCTCTTCGATCTTCTATTTGCAGGCATGCGCCAGTGCCAATGGCTATGGTGCGCAACAGGGCTACGGCGGTCCCGGCGCCGGTGGCGGTCCAGGCGGCAATGATGGAGGCGCCGATGCATCCGCTGGAGCATCTGCCGGTGGTGTTGCTGGCAGCAATGGCGGCGAGTACACCATTAGCGGCGGTGGATCTGGAGCTGGCGAGGGTGCCGACGCCTCGGGCGTGGCCCAGGCTGGACAGAGCGGCGGCTATGGCTCCGCTGGACAGAGCAGCTATGGCTCCGATCAGAACATCCCCTACAAGCCGGTGAACACCAAGGGCAACACCCTGACCTCATCCATCACCTATCCCCAGAACAAGGGCGAGATTCTGATCCATCGTCCAGCGCCCATCATTGTGAAGCGTCCGCCCACCAAGGTGCTCGTGAATCATCCTCCATTGGTGGTGAAGCCCGCACCCGTTGTGCTCCACAAGCCCCCAGCAATCGTGCTCCGCAAGGTCTACGTCAAGCACCACCCACGTCGCGTCAAGGTCGAGCCTGTGTTCGTCAACGTGGTGAAGCCGCCAGCAGAGAAGTACTTCGTCAATGAGAACAAGCAGGGCTACGGACAGGGCTCCCACAGCGGCTCCCAGGGCTCCCATCACGGACACGGTCACGGTGGCCACAGCCACGGAGGACACGGTTCCGGCTCGCACGGCTCCGGCCATGGCGGCAGCCATCAGCACGGTCCCGGCCAAGCACTGCCCGCCTATGCATCTGGTGCAGACAGCGCCGCTGCCAGTGCCGGCTACCAGCTGCTCCAGGGCGGCAACCAGGGTCTCTCCGCCCTGGCCAGCATCGCTGGCGAGCGCGAGGGTCACTATGGTGGCGGTCACGATCATGGCCATGGTCATGGTCATGGACACAGCCATCAGCACTATGGTGGTGCCGGCCAAGCCGGACCTGGCGCCTACTCGGCTCCCTCCTATTAGGCTGGGATGCTGCGTGTCGGCCTCTCAGTGGCTGGCTATGGCTCTGGCGTTTAGTTACTATGTTTTAACACAGCTTAAACGTCCCCCCACACGCACACAAACACCCCATTCACAGTGTATGGCGTGGCACTCAGGTTTCTTTGCAAACAAATAAAAAATTTGAAAAAAATAACTAATGAATTGTCATTTAAATGGGCACAAAAACAAAACACAAGTTTCCCAGGTAGAAGTATCGAATACACTTTGCGGGAATTGCAGTAAATCATTTTGAGTGAACTTGACAATCCTTGTTATCGATTACGTGGAAATATCGATTAACTTGCTGCAATTTACATGGCAGTGTAAAAGAAATGCACTCGTCTTGCATGCTGAAAACAAACTTCAGGTTAGTTTATTTAGTTCGATGCAGACTATTTCTGGTGTTCTGAAACAAGGCAACACTTATTGGAATTCGATATCGATGAAGGCTATCGAAGGGGTTTGCTTGCATTGTTTTGGCCATTAAATAATAAAATGAAAGCTTGAATGCAGTATCAATGCGATTTTGAAGCACCTTGCATTTATTAAAATACTTATCACTCGTCCCTGCCAGTGCATGATGCAGGTAATGACACTTACGCCCCCGCTAACTATAACTAATATTACCCCAAACGCCCACCCTGGCTCTTAATAATGGCACAAGCAAACTAGCGCGCCACCACATGACCATATGTAGGTCATCAGGTAACGCCCTTTTGGCCAGTTTGAAAAATCAGCATAAAAATGCGACACTTTCGCAAAGCGTTTTCAGTTTGTAAGCAGAATTAAATTGAGTGCATTCAACAACAACTAAAACGCAAACCAAAAGCCAACGAAGTACATACTGCAGATCTGTTACAAGTTCGCATAAAGCAGCTGCAAGTGCATTAATAAATACACAAATCATCCAAAAATGAGACGCGAATCGAGTACATTTCGTAACATGCTGACAACCCTGCTGCTGCTCCTGCTGGCCTCTCTTTGTTCTGTTGGCCATGCGGCGTCGGTTTCCAAATCGCAGAAAACCTATTCGGCACTTCCCAGCCACCAACACAAGGAGTTTCGCATGGACTTTGTAATGGATATTACCAAGCTGATTTTGAATATTATTGGAAAAATACGGTGAAGCAGTGGCTGGATCAGTTTGTTTTTTTTAATTTTTTTTGTGGCACTTGTAAGTAGTCATCCAAATTCACCAAAAAAAGGCATTATAAATCCCCCCAGGTCTGTATATTATATCATCCACATCAGCCATTAATTCTTATTACGTTTATTTTCAACAATGCAGTGACCAAAATGCAACAGAGCCACCACTCAGCCCAGACCCAACCCATTGCTTATTGCCAAAAAGCAAAGCAAAGCCTGGCCTCGTAACGAATTTGCGATTTAAAATTCTTGCAACAAATTGCGTTGCATTTTAGCTGATGAAAATAATTTGATGAATACATGTTGGGTATATATGAATGTGCATGTATTTATCGCGCATATTTATGTAGAGTTGTTGTAGCCTAAATGTTGGATTAAATATCATTTCGTTAAGCAAATGGTTTTTACGTGTTCTGTTGTGTTGTTTAGAGCTAATAAAATTGCATAAAAGTGAATGCAGATTACAGATTTAAAATTGAACTTGAGCCTGGCTTTAAGTGTGCAATCTCCTGTGGGGGTTCAAACTGTGCTCCTTGGATGGATCTCTCATGCTATTTCTGGCGTGCGTTTTAAAAAAATATATATATGTCGGATATAATTATGGTAGTTGCTTGAGGGCTATACTTTACGGGCGTTAAAAAGTCTACACATTTAAAAAGTGAGTGAGTAAATTAAAAAAAAATGCAAGTCAAATTTAAGGCTCATTCTGTTGGAATGTTTTGGCTGGTAGATGGTCGGTGGCTGGTTCGGTTGGTTGGTTGGGTCTTTCAGGTGATCCTTTGTTGCCTTCCTCCCCCCCTTTTATTGATGACGAGTTGAAGCATAGGCATCTGCTGACTGTTTGTTGGCCGGGGAAGACTTGCTGGCCGCCTGCTGCTGTTTCTTCGGCTGATGCAGCGGCTTGCCATCGTTGGGGAAGTTGCTCATCACTTCGAAGAGTGGCGGAGCAGCGGCCGCAGGCACCATTGTGGGCGACAAGGGCCAGGCATAGTGATTCTGAGAAAGCAACACCGACATTCGTTACGAAATATTCAGCTTACGCTCTGCAAATCTTTTTACCTGTCCTCCAGTAGCGCCTCTGGGCAGTGTGGTTAGCTGTGGCAGTCCTGGTTGAAAGAAACACCCTGACGGTGTCACCAGATGAGTCGGCGACAGTGGCAAGCCGCCCGGCGACGAGCTAAAGAAGCTGAACGCCCTGCCGCCACTGGTACTGGGCGATGGCGTTGCCGTGGGTGTGGGCAAGAGCGACACAGCCTGTGATAGCGTATCGTTTAGGTCTTTCAGCTGCTCTGGATGCTTGCCGCGTAACTTGGAGCCGCGCCTGGACCCAAACGGATTGACCTTGTCCTGCTCACCGGCATCGGGTGTGAGCGGTGGGGTCACATTCAGGCTGCCCAATTGCTCCTCTAGTCCGCCAGCATTCAGCTCCGATTCCATTCCGACCGTCGACATGCGAAGGTGCATGTCCACGCCCATGTTGTAGAAATATCTTAGTGTTTCCATATCCGGCGGCATATCCCCGCCACTCATAAATGAGCGACGTGGCTGTCCATCAAACGGGTGCGGCGTATGTAGCGATGGAGCTGCACGGCTCGGCTGTGGCGGCGGTGGCAGCGGCATAAACGGTAGCTGCGGATGCAAGGCAATAGAACCCGGCGGCGTTGGTGCATATCCAGCGAAGGGCAGCATTGACGGCGGCGGCGGTGGCATGGAAAAGCGATAAGCCTCCTCGGGCACGGCTAGCCCAGAGCCTGCCCAGGCTGGCAGTGGTGGCTGTGCCTGGCCGCTGCGACCACCGCCCCCTCCCATCAGCGGCATGAAGTTCACAAAGTGAGTAGCTCCTAAAGCGCTCTCCGTTGCTGTGGCCGACAGTTTCCCAGTGGCTGATGGCTTCTGTGATTTAGTGGGTGTTGTCTGACGCCATTTTAGGACCCGCTCATCACGTTCACGCGTCTCGGAATTCAACGGCAAAGACTTCTGCTGCTGCTGCTGCTGTTCCTGATCCTGCGTTTGCGTTTGCTCCTTCTCCTGTTCCGGCTCGAGATTAATGATTGCTAGCATGCTTTTGTATGCACGATCCATCGAGTCTTCACGAGAGCGCGAATGCTCCGAGTGTCGTAGAAGACGCTGCTGCTGCTGCTGCTGCGGCTGTATCTGTGGATGTGGCTGAAAGTATGTGCTCGGGTCCATCTGCTTGGATTTCTTCCACTTTTGCAACTTGTTCTTGTTAAAGTACTTGGTCATGTGATCGCGTTGCTCTTGCCGCTGCTGCTGGTGCTGGTGCATGTGGTGGCGAGAGGGCACCTCCCAGGGACGAAAATCTTCGGGTGCCACCGGATGTAGCGTGTCATAGGGTGCCTAAGCGAGAGAACGAGACAGAACGAGAGAGATTAGTATTTATTTAAGCCTCAAAGAAGCGCAGGAACGAAGGAAGCCTAAGGGTTTTGGGGGTTTATGGTACCAAAATCTTTCTGCCAAGTTTCTCCACAAACACAACACACTCGGTCTTTCTGATGTTGATGCTCTGTATGTAGGCCGTGTAGTGGCACACTTGCTTCTGCATCCTGAACTCCACCAGGCACTTGGCGCCCACCTGCGAAGGACACCAAAGAAAACATGGAAGAAAAACAGAGCAGACAAGACATAAAGTAGATGGAAAAGAGAACATAAATGATTGATGCAAGTGTGGATTGATGGAACGTGTGTTTGTGTGTGTGATTGTGTGTGTTTGTGTGTGTGATTGTGTGTGTTTGTGTGTGTGTGATTTTCCTTTTGGCTTTTCCTTTCGCTTGTTTTACCTTAAAGTTGTAATCATTGTTATAGAGATTGTAGCGCTTTGCCTCCTTGCGTATGTCATTCCACACATCAAATTCCACATTGCGATACATATTTGGGTCCAAGGATTTGGCCACCTTGTACGGAAACGGTGTGATACCTACAAAAGGGATCACATTACAAACTTAGACTCCAATCCTGAGTGGCAGCTCAGCTCTTACCATCATCCAGCAGCTGACGCACACACGAGACATAGCGATTCGGACACATTTGCAGTAAGTCATGCTCCGGCGACTCCTTACCCGACTCGCATACGACTTTGCCCTCGCCATTGTCGTCGCTGTTGCACAGGCTAAGGTGGCTGCTGCCTGTTTTTCTGCTGTTATGAAATTTACACAGCTTGTAATTCTCAAGAATGCATTTTGTGAGCTCTGGTAGGTCCAGCGAGAAGTAGCGGCCATCACTGCAGCGCAGCCGCACCATGTAGCCCCTGTGGTCGAATTCGGCCTTGAAAAAGTCCCACTTGAAGTTGTTCGGATGAAGCATACTCTCCACGGCAAAGCTCACGTCGGGCAGCTTGAACAGCGACTTGTAGAGCAACTTGAAGGTGATTGCTATAAGCACAAAGAGAAGACAAATCGCATAAGCGCATCCCTCAAGCGAGTGGGAGGTCTGGGTTCACTTACACTGACAAACGGCTGCCGACGCCATGTACTCGCGCTCAAATACGGAATCAAAGTGGTTCTCATTGGTGTAGAACACGCGAAAGTTTTCCACAAAGCGGTGATTAAAGGTCACACCAGCACCCAAGTTGAAGGGCTCATACAGGATCACATTACGGCTGCCGAGGATATGGGCAATATTTGGTTTAGCTGAAGCACACCCCAATGCCTGAACCACTCACCGATATATGAGGCACATGGCCCGCAGCTCGAGCATGGTGCCATAGGTCTTGGGCTTGGCCAAATCTCTGCAATACTTGTCGAAATTTCCATTAATGTACTGCAAAGGAGACGGAAAATATATTAGACAAGAGCCAACAGCCAGAGGGTTTTGAATCACTTTCGAACCTGCGCGAAAATGCGACGCTTGCGTGTCATAAAGCGAACACATTCCTGACGCAGCTCATAGTGCAGATGCTGGGTGTCGTACATCTGCTCGGCAATCACACGGAACAGGCTGGAGGCGTCGCGGGCCGTGTGCTTGCGGTAGAGACCGTGACACTCCAGATACTGGTCGAATGGATCAGGTGCCTGGCGACTGCCCGAGGTGACCGGGCGTACCATTTCCATCAAAAGTGACTCCATAGTGAGATTCCTAGAAACGCAAAATATAACTTCACATTATTGCATAACAGACCACTGCAATTGCCTCTGTATATCTTGGAAGGCGAAAAAAAAACTCAAACGTTGCAAGAAAGCAACTTCCAGAATTCCACACATGTAACGGCGCTTTACCGCTCAATTCCAGCCTATAGTGCATGAGTTAGAGCGAGACGACGATGGTACATACGTCGATGTATACACATTTTCAACATGGCGGCAGTGCGAAAGACAAGGCAAATTAAGATCATCCAAAAAATTGACTCCAATTTGAATATGTATGTATGTACATACAAAAGTAGGTACATACACCTGCACACACCCACGCATATCTATTTGTATGCACAAATATCTTATATACCTCGACTACTTACAGTGACAAAGGCAATTAATTACGATGTGCGATATCGGTCGAAAAAAGACAAAAAACTAACTAAATATAAAATGAACTAGCCGGAATTAGGATGGCCGGCTGGCACACACGTACGGAGAGTGGGCAAAAAGTATATGTAACGAAAATGTTAAAAAAAATTACACAAAACGACTCAAATTGTTTTTTTTTTTTTGCTTTCTTTCTATTTTATTTCCTTGTACTTGCACTGATCTAATTTTATATATGTTATATATCTCTCGACCGCCAGCTTCAGCTTATCCGCGTCCGAACACCACACCGTTATAATTATAATAGAGTCAAAGAGTTGAAGCGATCTTTCCAGCTTTCCAGTTTTGCGAATGAGCGAGAAAGGAGTTCGCTCAAGAAACAGAGCTGTCGCAAGAAGCGGATAAGACGGTACATCGATAGGCAATTTAAATCTATGTTGTTATGTTAGTTCTGGTATTGTAATTTTATTTTTTAATTGAAGAATAATGCGAGTTCGGACTATAAATGTGCTTTTTTGAATACGCGGGCTGCAGGAAGCACTTCAGAGGGTTGAAAAACTGCGCATGAGGCGCTCCACCTGTCGGAGAAGTGTTGCGCCGTAGTTGTTGAGCAACAGTTGAAGCAAATACACTGTCGTTGTGAAATTTTTTCGAGTTTAAAACAAGTATAATGTTAAATCTACTGTTTCTATTAGAAGAAATTAATCTATGTAAATTATTTAGCAACAAAAATGTAGCCATAATGTTTATTATCGATGTGTGCGTCTATCGATATCGAAACATGTCAGCTGGGCTATCACCGAAAGCGCCTGGATATTTGCATGCTGGGAGGGGTAAACAAGAAGAACCCCTCTCCTGTTTTTGTTTTTGCTGTGCCGTCTGCTGCAGAATGGGGTGGAAAATGCCGCCGCCGCATAGCCGTTGTTGTCTGCGCTTTTCTTTGGTTGTTGTTGCCCCGTTGGCCACAGTTTGAAATTGTAAGTCAATGAAGCCAGGAGTAAACTTCAAGTTCGCGCTGTTACCGCGACTAAAGTTGTCTGGAAAAGATGTGAGTGTTTGTGCCTGTGTGTGTGCCCATAACCGTACTCCCTTTTTGTTTTTATGCCAAATGTTAAATGTTGTTGACTATTTCGTTTTGGTTAACTTGTATGTGTGTGCCACTACTACTTCTCTTTTTGTTCCGTTTGTTTCGACTTCTCTCGGTATTTCATCATTCATCTGTGTACTGCCCACCCACGCCTTTCCCCCACCAGCGGCAATACCTTTGTTGTTTTCATTCCCCTGCATTTCGCCAAAACATAACCACAAATGTAAAAACAAAAGACGAACAGTCATCAAAATGCAAACAAAAGTCGCTTATAAACAACTACAGCACGTGTGTGTTTCGCAAATCACGGAAAATCAAAGAAAACTATCATCCTTGCGGGAGGAAACGGTTACGTTTGATTATGAAATTCAAGCAGTGGAAAAGTGCAGTTATTTCCCCATCTACTCGTACATATCGTGTTCCTGCTCCCTTTGGTGACGGTTGTGGGGTAAAAATCAATAGGAGAGACAAAGCACGTGTTGTCTTTCCCCCGGAGTGGGTGCGATAAAGAATCGACTAACTGTTAATCTCTGCTTATTGCACGCAGTCAAATTGTGTCCCACTCTCTCTTTTAGACCAACAGGGCATTCCCCCTTCATATCTTCAATCTAACACTTCTGGTTGTCTCCTTTTCCACTTTTGGAGTTGTCTTCCACATTTTTGAATGCATGCATATATGTATAAGTATGTATACACACATACATATGTATGTGCATTGCGTGTGTTTTTGGTTTTTTCTTGCATCTTCATCTTTATCCAGGTTTCATGGTCAATGTCAGGGTCACCAAATAGCAAATGGTTAGAAACTGACTACCGATATATTTATGTATGTATGTGTGTAAATGCAACATTGAAACATGTTGACAGACAATAAATTGACATCTTATAACAATCGGTCTGTTTCTCTGCTCGAAAACTATCCTGTTCAAAAAAGTTATCTTATCTTTGTACAGCTCTGATAAGGGTGCTCTCTTCGTTTAGTCCCCCCTCGACTTGTGTCATTCAGGCGCGACTTAGCGCCAGCGTTGCGCTTTGATAATAATTTTCTTCTTTTCTGCTCTGCTTGGCTCTTCTGGTTCACGCGTTGTTGCTGCTGTTGCGATTGTTTTGTTTGCCGGTCAGTCAGCGGCAAAGATCATTCGCTTTCGGTCTTTCAGTTGCCTTCGATCATTCGCGTTTCTGCCGAGGGAGAGAAAGGTAAAAAATAAAAACCAAACAAGCAAGCAAAGCAAAGAACAACCGTAAAGGGGGTGGAAGACAGGAAAAATAGCTTTTTTTCTTTGCCAAATGTAATTGTGAATGTGTGCGTGAGTGTTGCGTGTGGCAGCGCTGTCGAACCGGTTATTTTGCACTGTTATCTTTGGAAGCGGTCCACAGTGGCGGGTCAACACATTATCCAGCTTTAAGTTTAAGAACTCGCAATGCTCGGTGTATTTTTTTTAGAGTTTGTACCATACAAAGTGTTACCGAAATGTCCACGACTGTTACACATCGAACGCTGTGAATCTTCAATAAGGCGTTACAGTGACGGGCCTAAACAGTGTCCAGTTGGCAACACTTACTGTACCGGCTCTATTGTTCTGACCGCGTCCGTTGGCATACGGAATTCATTTATACAGTGGCGTGCCAGAAAAATTTACCGACCGGTGGAAATATCAGTGCTGCCACAAGAGTATTTGTGTTGCTTTGTTTTAAAATTTGTTTTTACTTTCTGTTTGTTTCGACATTTACCTTATGTATCTTTCTTTTGGTTCTTTTCTTTTCACAAACAAATCGAACACATTATACGAAACGCCCACGCACGCTATGCCACTCCCCCGCACCCACTTGTTGTTGTCGTAGTACATAGTTGTACCGTGACAACATGAAGCCGTTTGAGAACCTCCCGAACAGTGGCGGCGTGAATAATGAGCCCCCCAGGTTGCGTCGCAGGCCCATACGTAAGCTATTTTTGTCACACCATCAACCCCTCTCTGTACCACGTAACTTTACACCAACCTCTTCCCAACACCTCCCGCTCTTTTCTGTCACCCGGCATTGTGCTACTTGGTTTTTGGTTGCTAAATTTAGCATATAAATATGCATACATACATACAGTAAACTACTGCAGGGATTTTGTGTTCCATTAATCCAATTTTAATCTGTCAACATTAACATGCAAGTGTTGGGTTTAATAATAATTTTATATTCTGAAGATAAAACTAACAAAAAGATCTGTCTTAAAGATAATGCGAAAGATTCGGCCACCGAAGCTAGCAATTATTTTCTTTAATTCTTTATTTGATTCATTTTTGTTGTTGCTTTTCTTTGTTCTGTATGCCCGTGTGGGTTTGTCGCTGTGTGACATCTTTTATTGCTTTTCCCATAATTTGCGGCACGCTATTTAAATATAGTAAAACCATGAAATGCATTTCGCATGCACTTTACATGCGCCATAAAAAAAGTACCAACTCTGCAATCCACTCCACTCCACTCTGCACCACTCGAGTTGTGCGGCAATTAATTTAATGTTAATTATTAATTTTGTTTATTTTTCTCAATACCAATTACATTATGCTTTGTTGTTGCTGTTGTCTCTGTTTCTGTTGCTTTTTATTGTTTATGCTTGGCTTGAGTGTGTGACCATGAAAGCAAAGTTTAAGGCCAGCGGCAAAGTGCAAGCAGTGCATGCACTGCACTGCTTAACCCACTTAGTTGCAGCACATCATGTTGTTGCTTTTTTGCTGCCGCTGCTGCTGCAGTTGCTGCTGCTGCTGCTGCTGCTGGCGCTGCTGCATTTGTTTATTTTGTGTAAACAACCTGCCATCACACTTTCATTGCCATTGCCGACCGCCAGGCTGTTGTTTGTTGTTGTTAACGGTTCCGCCGCTATGCTCAGCTGTTTACCAGGGTTTATCAGCCACTTGATAATCGTTTAATCGATAGCTTAGAGATGGACACAAACAATGCACACAAGGTGAGCGAAAATCGAGGAGGAACGTTGTGAGACGCGTTGTCTCTGCCAAAACTGCAAACCCCAAGAGTGCGAAAATAATAAAAGTCCTTTTATTAATTTCTTTAACATGATTTAATTTCAATTATGGCATGTGTCAAGTATTTTCTTTGACTCCGACTATCTATTTCGCCTCTCTTTAAGTTTTTTCGCACAGTTGCTTGTCTGCGAATCAGCTGTTCTCTCAGTTCAAATACGCTCTCGATATCGTTCTTTGAATCTATGGAAACAGTGCTGGATGACTGGCTTAACCTAGCAACATTTAATTGAAATTTCGTTGGCCTTGTCTGGGTATTCACTTAGCCTACCTCGATCTGCCCTTTCCACTCAAAATAACTTAGCGGAGCTTTAAACCTCTATTAAGTGCCTTCTCTCTCTCTGTAAGCTCAAGGGTTTACACACGCCATTGAGTGGACTTGGTGGCTGGGCAGAGCTTTCTAGCTGTAATTCGGAGGCTGCTCTGGCATCGCTTTTGCTTGTTATGACGTCAGTCAGTCAGGGGGATTGTGGTAAAGAGTTGTATAAATATTTGCATTAACACCTCGATCTTCCGCTAGAGATGACAGACGACGTCATTTGTGCTCTGGCAAATTAAGATACTCCCGCAAATTGAGTAATTAATTGTGATCCCATTTACCGATTAGTAACACTGCTGGATCTGAACAGCCGGATTTCCAAAAAGGAATAAGCCCGGAATAGACAATACATTTGAAATACTATCCGTCGCATTATACTTTTAGTGCCTATGAAACATGTGTGTAAATAGAGTACGATCAAATAGTGTATGTTATTCTGTTATCTGGTATCCATAAGAAACTGTTCCACAGCCCCGGCGTTACTTCAGTTGTCATTCCGAATCGGAGAACTGCACATGGTGAAAGAAATTAAAGAACTTAAATAATAAAAAAGATATTTGTGGGTCCCCCCGTTGAAAATCCCCGATTTTGTCATGCTGAGCGGTTCAGGCCGAGGTCATGGCAGATACTATTGCGGCTATGCCCGTCTCATAAATAACTGTGATGACGAGAGCAGCGACGGGTCAGGTATGTTGTTCTCCATCTCTCCTTACTTTTGTTTACAGAAGCGACAAATAGAGGGAGAGTTAGAGTTAGAGTAAGAGAGAAGGAAGGAGAGAGAGAGAGGTGCAACAAAACTGTCGAGCACAAGCAAACATTTAAAGAGGAGGAACATTGTGAGACGCGTATTTACTTCTCGAGTACCGGGCACAAAAAGTGTGATTTAATAATTGCTGATAATTTAAAAGTTAATCAACTTAATCGAATGACTCAACACGCAGGCATCGAGCAGTTAGAGAACGGTGGGCGCTGGATCCAACTGCTGATGTATTTATGGGAAAATGTTCTTGAAAAGTTGAAAAGTGGTTTTCGCGTTCCACGTTCAATTGATTTTTGTTCTTCCTGATTCGCTCAAATATTTATTTCTATTAGTGGTTTTCAGTGTTTGGATCTGTTATCTGTGTTCGCTTTATTCATAATGAGTGTTTCCGTTGACCTAAGACGAATGTGTTGCAAAAGAAATCATGCACACGACATGTATTGCTTGTTTTGGTTTTGCATTTGTCAGACAAAGCGTCGGCCCCAGTCTCGCAACAAGCAGTCTCTTTTGCTTTTGTCTCAATAGGCTCCCAATTTTCTCAGCACTATGGCCCAATATTTCTCGAGAATGGTTTATGGCACACGACGACAGCTAGACGTTCACTCAACCGACTTGTATGACAGTCATACTCCTATGGGGTGTCTGGCTCAAGAGTCCCTGCGCTAATCAAATCATTGCATCGCCATTTAAAATTGTTGACACTGCGATTTGGTGGCTTTATCTAACTTATGATTCGTTTTCATTGTTTACTTCGCTGGCCGTGGGATTCTCTCCGGCGAAATGAGTTATCAGTCAACGAATGATAGACCCCGAATTCATCCAAAATCATCATCATCAGCAGCTAAAGTCGTACGACACTGAGAAGGGGATTGTAAAATAATTAAGGCAAAGTCTTTTGTTGAAACGGAATTCGTTTGAATTGTTTGTTATCGTCGGCTGTTGATGTAGGTTCCCCAAAAGATATCCGTTTTATAGGGTCTGATTAGAAATATTTCCAGATAAAATCATCGCATCGCAACTTCTGCGGAAGATTGCCAACCGTTAATGAGTCAGATTTGTTTTCCATTGGGTCAAATAGTGAAAAATAAAGATTATGTGGTAAACACTTTCGGAACATTTCGCTCGGACTGCCTTACCCAATTAGTTGGCTTCTTCCACGATTATTATCAAATGCCCATACCACTATCGCAGCCCATAAAATAACACGAATGAGAAACTAGAAGAGAATTTTGGGAATTGAATTTACGACAAGGCTCCCCACAGAAGCGGAAATGGGAATGTGTTAATTATGGGCCCGCAATTGGTTGAAAGAATGTTTAGAATAATGTTTATTAGTGGGTGAATCTGGTCTTCGAAGATGAAAAATCGAAGAAGCCTTGGGTATATTATTTTTATTATCATTTGTGGTCTATCTTGGCAGCGGTCGCTTCTGCTAATAAATCTCTACTTATCACGTGCTGATTTTACAAAATCTCTTTATTATAATAAAATAAATTAATGAAAATATCGGGAGAGCAAGAACCCCCTTTGAAATTGTTTATTTTTCGTTTCTTTAAACGTTCTGTAAATGCTCTAGGGGGTCCCTCATTAACAATCGATTCTTCCACATAAATCTTCGAGTCTTTCATGGGATGTACCCCAACACGCCCATCTTTCTTATCAAATATAGAAATACCCTGAAGTTCAACAAAGGTAGTCACCCTTTTAGTCATACTTTAGCTAATGAAAAACTCTTTGGGAACTTCCCAAGGCTCTTCATCTGTATCTTTTGGGGAAATTCTCACTGATATCAGAGCCGCTCATCATCAATCCAACTATCGTTGGGGTGGAGTGGCTGACGAACCCGAACGGAACGGAGCGCGTGTGTTTAATTCCAATGAAAAGTTTTTGATCAGCACTTGATGGGTGTGCACCTGTAATGCTCATGCGGAAGGGAAGTGTGTGATAATGTAATGAGAGTGAAAGACAGTGGCGCCAGCCTGTTAATGTTCACGTCCGCCAATTGGTGTGGGTCCGCAGCCAAGGTCAGGAGCAAGGCTAAACCCCGAAAAAACACACATCCAAATGCCAAGCAAAGTGATGTTACATAGCCGCAAATGAAATGCGTATCTGCGTCTGTCCCTTACATACTAATCAAGTAAAATGACGCGTTTCGAGTGGAGTCAAAAGCCCAAATCGAAACCATAAGAAACCATTCACAGTTGAACAATGATAAATTGCACAAAGAATAAAAATATCGCCTGAAAGGCAGGCAGTCCCGAAATGCACTCGACGTGATGGGAATCGCATTCGCCAGTTCTGAGTTCTGAGTTCTGAGTTCTGCTCCTCATTCGGATTCGAGACTCGTGACTGGTGATTCGAGGATTCCGGGTTCACTGGGAATCGACTGCACGAGAAATCCCTAATTAAAAATGGGAACTTTTTGCTAAAGGAGCCAACCAAGAGATAAGACACTCAGTCGGTGTAAATAGAAGACTCAAGGCCTTGGCCATGCCCCAATCTGACCGCTCGACCAGCAACCAGTGACCACTCGATCGGCTCTCGTGTTTTTTTCTTGGTACTTCACTTCAAGATCAAGTTTGGGTGTGAACGTTCTGAGGGAGTGAGAGATAACTTTAATTTCTGTCAGCTACGTGACAACTGATAATGGGAAAAGGAATTGAAATTGGAATCGCAATCGAATCAGATTGGGGCCGGACCAAAAGGAACACAACGAGAACTGGACGATCCCTCCCTCCATCCGGCCAACCATTTGACGCAGTTTGTACCCTCCAAAAGGTGTTGATTTACTATCATAAAGAGGCAACAGACCCAAAGGGAAATATTTACTTAAGCAGTTGATGATCATAAAAATGATCAAAATGCAAACATATTTATACCAAAATAAAAAGTGGAATTAAATCAAAAATATTTACGTTGATTCGGGAACGAAGCAAAGAGCAAAAAGATGAAGCAAAAGAGTATCGCCAGGCTGCTATTCCCTTAACAAATTAATGATTGAATCTCAAGTGGAACACACGCAAAAAGAAGGCATACAAAAAGGAGCTACAAAACCACAGAGCAATGGCAAGAAGGAGGCTTCTGTCTCTGATTTCGTTTCCAATTTTTGCGTCAATGAAATGGTACTTATGTGTGAGATCCGATAACCATTATCTTGCTGTTGGCCAGTGGCTAGAAACCTTTCCATTTCCAGTGCCCACTTGGATCCACAAAAATCACAAAAAAACAACAAAAAACAAAAATCAAAAATAAATGATTCATTTATTGGACCTACAGCTCTGTGGTGATGTGAAGTCAACGCACCTGATTCCTGGTAGAGCGTCCCTTGAGAATTGATACCAAGTATCTGCGATTATCTATGGCAGATATGCGGGTATGTGAGTACCAAGGTTCGAGTGGTCGATTCAATTCTCAGTTCATGTTCAATCCATAAATAACAATCTTCTGACTTCAGAAAACTTCTTCTTTGGGCAGAAGAGTAGCCTGAAATAAAGCGAAATACTTGCCCAATACTTTCGCCCACTTTCGAGCCACATGTGGGGGGAATAATGAATGCTGCAAGTATTCCCCACTTAATGGGACTTCACCGTGCGCTGCGATGACGCATTCGCTGCCGCTAAGCAATTCCCATCTGCATTGTGTTTGTTGTACACGAATCTGTCGATGTATCTTTGCGCGTTTTATTCTGATAATTTCAGCTGTTATTTCTCTGCTTTTTGTGTATGGTGTTGTGGGGGGGGGTGGCAATAATAACGTAATCGTTCATGGCGCAAAATATGCAATTAATATGCACATCTTGTGCGATAAGATTGCTGGCACACACACACACGGCACCAGCATTGATGTAGCCATCAGCCATACACTCTGGAGTGTACCTCGAATTGCTTTTGCATCCACGGTAACTCTCGACAGTCTCCAGCTAATCTTTAATCACTGCGGAGAGAAGATATGTTTCTCCGTGCAAATGTTTCTATGGATAATGGAAGGGTACGACAACATTCGATTGACTCTCTCGCTCTGTACATGTGTACATTATTCGCGATGCCAGCTGTCAATAGAGTGCTGCCATAAATACATATGTTTGTGTGCCTAAAAACCCAATTAAACCTCATTACCCAAGTAATATATAAATGCTGGGGAGAGGCGGAAGGGCAGGGCAGAGGCAGAGGCAGAGGCAGAGGCAGTGGCAGAGGCAGTGGCGTAGCAAAACAAACAAAAACCTGCAGCCCTCATTGGAGTAATAATTCATGTTGCAATTTTCCAGCTGCTAATTTCTGTTTCAATCGCGTGCATAACAGAAACAGAAGCAGCAACAGCCACAGCAACAGCAAACGGAACCAAGTTCAAGTTCAAGTTCTCGTTTTCTCTGTGTCGCAAAATATTTTGCATGCCTGAGGCTTGTGGGAAAAGGGGCAGGTGTGACAGTCGACAGTTCAGGCAAGTGGCAAGTGGCATGTGGCAGAGGTGGCGGAGGCAGGTGGGAAGAATGCAGCAATTTAGTCGGAGCCATTGATGAAACAAGCCAATCGTCGGCGATCAGCAAGCGCGACAGTTGAACCCAATTACCGGGTATCTATCCCACAAGCAATTTGATTGAACGAGCAACCGATCAACCTCCAGTCCCCCCCGTTCCCATTCCATGCGCCGCTCTATCGTTCCTTTCCTTATTTCAAGCAGTTCATCAATTGTCAATCGATACGGTAAAACCAATTTCATTTGAGTAATTTACTCGCAAAAAATAAAAGTAAGAAAAACGCCCAAACGACACCAAGCCCCAGGCTGAACCCCGTCGTAACGCCACTGAACCCCCCCGCCCATCCGCCATACACTGTTGCAACAATAAACCGTTGTATCGGTGATAAACAGCGGTAAATGTATCTTTTGTCATTTCAGTTTGTATTTATTTTATTCCGTTGTCGCTGGCTTTTATTGTCGCTGGCTGTTTGTTCTGCCGCGATCGATATGCACACAAAATACTTCCCTGTTCGGTTCCAAGCGCCAAGAAAAAAGTCCCCTAGGCAGGAACAGAACTCGGACAGTTTAATGGAACTCCCCGTGGTCCGTTCGTGCCATTTCGCTGGTTTGTTTTATTTTAACTGAAACAGAAGGGAATCCGATAACGTCTGGTTTATCCAAAAAAAAAACCCCACAAGAAATGGGATTTACTTTCTGGTCTGACTACAAGAACTTGCAGTTTATTTAAATACAAGTAATACATCACAGGTGAAAGGAAAAAGTTTGTCAAGTATTTGTTATTTAATGCAGAACTTTAATGTATTCTCTCCATTCTATTTTGTTTTAAATCTCAACTCATTCATGAGATGCACATAATGAGTGTGTGGATCGTTAAAATAAAATCAATGCTGCTTAAATGGTGACAAGTTTTTATACGACTCTTGTTTGAATTGTTGTCGTAGGTCATTAAATAACCAGAAACATTGGAAGGGTTTTGCCATTCATTGCTTTTTGCACTTTACAACAAAGATGTAGCTATAAAATCTTTATTTATTTCATATAAAAAGGATTTAAAACAGGCAAACCCTTAGTAATAATAGTAATAATAATAGCACTGCCGCATCATGCACACGCAATGAATGTGGATTTTTAAACGCACAAAACCCTAAAATATAAACACAATCAAGCCGATCCCAACCAGAGCAAAACAAACACGGGAACTTCTGATATTCATCATCGTCTTACAACTTGTTGATATTTGAGCTTATAATTAAAAAGCATTTGTAAAGCGTGTGGCTGTGGCCACATTTCATTCAGAAATCCATTGAGAGACTAGTTGTCTCGCTGCCTCTTAACAACATCCTGAAGCTGGTCAAAAACTTCAATTCTCAATTCAAAAATCTTAATTAAGGCCCCCGCGGGTGTCCAGATGTTTTTGCTGAATATTTCTTCTTATTTTTTTTGTTTTTAGTTTTATTTTTTTTTTGTTACTTTTTTTGTGTGTGTGCTTGGACTCTCTCGCTTGGGTTTTTGGACGCACATTTCATCCGGGTGTGGGAAACCAGTTTCTGTTTCTGTGCGGTGCCAAAACCAAATAAAATCAAGTACAAACGTTGGCTAGTTTCACACACACGAACACACATGGAGTGGGCAAACGCAATTGTTGGACGGCCCCACAGCATGTGGGAAAGGGAGAGGTGAGGTGTACGATGATCGGTGGCATAGAGCATCGGAGTGTGCGTCATAATCGTGCCAAAAAAAAAAAGAGTTAAAAATACTTTCCATGTTCGTGCTGGACAGACACTCTGCAGGTGGATTACCCGGGGCACCGGGTCAACGGTTGTCACAATTAGGAATAGGAAACTTCGAAAATAAATATCTATTTACATAAACATATAACATAAAACATCCAAACTGGAACCACTTCATGAGATAGGTCGATCTACCACTTGTTGGACTAGATCCATGTCTATCCTTAACAGCCAACAAATAATCATCGCAAATAACAATTAGTCGAAAGAAATAGACAAGCAAGATAGAGGCACAGGTGTGCCCACTGATCAAAAGCTTCTATTTAGAGATTGGTATTATTTATTTGGAATACATTTTCATCGGCACTTCAGGCCAACAATCACTGATCCAAAAGTTATCAACAAAATTCATTGGTCTTATCACGTGTTCTTGACTCTTTAAAACTCGGAACCTTTTGTTCTACATATATGGGAGATTATCTGAAATATTTGTGTATAAGAAGAGGGTAGTAGCCATAACTCATGCCACCCAAAAAATACATCATTAAGGCGCTTTGCCAAACAACCCAGTCGTGCCCCCAGCACAGATCGTTCCTAATACGAATAAAATGTGAGATGTATGGCTGTTGGAAATATTTGGAACAACTGTCAACCCAAACGGTTAGCCTCGTAACCAGCCCAGCCCGCCCTTCTGCTATGCCGAATCGCATGCAATTTTCACGATCACGCGGCGGCATCACATCACTCATACTCATATAGCAATTAATAAATGGTTAATGAGCCACCTAACTGTCAAAACTGATTGTCCATTCGCACGAGTCCCGAGCGGGCGCACGAAGAGCGGGCGGAGTGACTCTGCTCTCGGTCTTCGGTCGTATGTCGGGCAATCTGCGGTCGCTTTTTGGGCTCGGCCTAACGGTTTACAAAGCAAAGCAAAGCAAAGCAAAGCGAAATCAGCAGCAGCGAAGTCGACGCAGAGCTGCGTTGCTGCTTGTGTTTTTATTGTTTTTGCATTTCTCTCTTGCTCTTCACTTGCTCTCTTCACTCAAATCTCGCTTTTGGTTTGTGCCTGCCTGTCCACTCATTGTAACGGTCCATGTGGGCAGATTTGATGCAGCACAGCTGCTTCCGTATCTTCTCCAAGATGCATTTATGGAAAGGCACATGGGGTAGGGAATTCCTCTCTTACTGTATTGTGATCTCTGCTGCCGTGAGCGTCTGCTCGCTCTAACGGTCAACGCAAAGCGAACAGCGACGCTAACGGCGACGCTTGTAATCTGCAGCTGGCTTTGCCTTAGTTGTTTTTGTGATTTCATTCATTGCGGGCTCTGCTGCTGCCTCTGTCTCTGCCGCCACCTGATAACAAAAGTCGGAGAGCGCGTTAAAATGCTCACCTGCTCGGCTCACGGCTGACATTATCTCAGAGAGCAGGTCGCTTATCAAATGGCTTATTGATTCGGGCCATAGTCGGCTGCCAGAGCATCGTCACCGACATCATCATCATCGGTCGTCGGAGGCATCGCAGGCATCGGCATCGGGCATCAGGCATCGGGCATCGATATCGAAGCTTACGACGACGGCTCCGTCGCTGCTGCTGATGCCTTTACCTGTCGCCCGAGGCTGTCTCTGCCGCCTCTGCCTCTGCCTCTGTCTCGGCCGCTGGCGTTGCCGACGCTAAATGGAAACGTTTTGACGCGTTATAATAACAAGTGTTTGCCGTCTTTGGGCATTCAGTGTGCGATATCCCGGCGGTGCAGACAACTACGTTCGCCGCACACTGACAGCTATTTAGCTACCTAGAGAAAAATCCGACTCTATATTCAAAAAATTCAAATTACCAAACCCCCAAAAAGAACTATTCGCGAAGAAAAAAACACTCAAAGTTCGATATTAAATGAACAAATAAAACGCAAAACACACACAGAGAAGAAACCTTAAAGCCCTCAAAACCCTTTTGCATTTCGAATGAAAAAATTGTGTTTTTTTTATGGTTACTGTTGGTGATAAATCAAGAAAAAAGTATTGTAATATAACCGAGTTACATATAGTCACAATATCGCGTCAAAAGTCTCGATTTATTTATACAAATTGATTTAGATATTCAATTGCGCGCGCGCCCAATGAAAAGTTACCTGAAAAGTGAAAAGAAAAGAAAAGATAAAGGATAAAGGAAACCCCCCATCCAGTGAATCCAAACCCCATCACCAATAGTTGATAAAGTAAGCAAACCATTAGGAAGAGAAAGGCTAAAATGCGGAAATCAATGGAATCTAGACATAGTAAATTGTATACTAACTTTAGTAATAGTCGGTAGAGCCAATACCCAACGAATTCTAAAAGTCCCCCCACCCAGCGATCGGATTGGATTGGATTGGATTGTATCGATTGTAATTACAATTATTGAAAGTGGGCAGAATCTCTGCTTTGCAGCCTCATATTTCTAGTTTTGTGTCTTTCTCTCCTTCTCTCCCTCTCTGGCCTGGCCGTTAACAAGTTTTTTGGGTTTCTTGTCCTCCTGGAGATAGTTTGTCATTGATCGATGGTTTTTGATGGCTTTTGGTTGGATTTTTGTTTTGAAATCTTCTGCAAAATGATGTTTCAAGTTGGAAGACATTTCTTTCATTTATTTGATATTTTATGTAATGTTAGAAAAGCTTTTTTAAATGGTTTTGTGCCAAATCAGTGTTCGAAATCTTTTTGGGGTTACATTTTGAATGCCGGGGGGTCGGTGGGTGAACCTGCTGCGGCTGCCTTCTCTCAACGCATTTTCACCTCCAAATTTCACACAGAAACTGCATTTATCAAAATGAATTCAAGTCATAAATCAAATCTAAAGCAATTTTCTTGTTCATTAATGGGAACTCTTAAAATATAAATCACTTAAACAAAACACACAAAACAATGTACAATATAAAAAAATATATATATATATATGTACAAAGCGCCCAATTATGTGCAAGTAAATACATTTTATAAAATATTTATAATGCAACCTTAACGGACGGACAGTGAATAAAATGCGAAGCAAATCGCACCGCACCGCAGCGAACCGAAGTGAATCGAGAGCCCACAAACGTTGTTTAATTTATTCATATTTAATAATAAATAATACAACAAAGAAACAGCAAAATACAAAATTCATATTTGGTCGGGGCCCCCGAAAAGAAAACACCAGAAACAACAAAAATAACAACAAAGGGCCGGCCCCAAGACAAAAAGAAGAAAAGACAAAAAAAAACGAAACAAATATTAAGTATTAATAATAATAATTAATTAACGTTTGCTGGTATTTCGTTTTCACGGTCAAATTGCATTTTTAAGTTTGGCTTTTGTCTGCGCCTGTGTATTTCTGTGTTTCTCTTGTGTTTGGGCCGGGAGTGTGGGCTTCCACAGCCCCCTCTCCCGACGGGGTCTCTTGAAAGTGTTGCGCATGCGTCTGAAGTGCTTGTTTTTCCCCGCACTCGAAAGGTGCTGAATCGCTTGCAATTTTCCCCGCCCTCAATTAGGTAAAGATAGACAGACAGAGACCAACTGCTGCGTGTCGCTAATGAGTTTCGCTCGGAGACATGCCTCCGATTCCATCGTCTTGCCATTCACCGACTTTGGGCCAGGGATATGAGCAGTGGTCAGTGGTCCAGCAGTTAGCAAGCTGCTGGCTGGTAACTGTTGCCAAGGTCATCCGCCATCTATGGGTCACACAAGGCTGCAAAACTTTTACTCGACCAATAGCTTCAGCAATGTTATCAGTGGCTGGAGAAATGACAGTTTGAAATACGAGCAAATCCATTTGCAAAATGTAAACTGAAACGAGCGCGTGCATAGATTTGGCCTGTCCATTAATGAGATCATAGAGTGAGTCATTCCTGTGCGAGTTCTTCTGCTCGATAATCCACCCACCAGTTGAATATATTTTACATTTGTTCTCCCACCTGTTGCCTTTTTGGAGTGTGTTCTTGATTGAGTTGCGGTGTGTTCTTGTTGTGTTTTTTCGTTCACCGATTGATGTCAAGTTGAATGACATTTGATACAGTTTGCGGCTTGGCGTGCCTCAGTTCCAGTTTTCAGCTCGAGCGAAATGTATTGATCAGAAACAGTAACAGAATCAGAAACCAAATTTGAGTCCACAAAAATTGTGATTAATTGTGTTGGGTCTGCAAATTGTCTGGACAAACACACAATTTGTTGTGTTTGTTTCACATTTTGTCTCTTTTTTCTTTGTAGCTTTGGGCTGACAAATTATCCCCCTCATCCACTTTCATTAACAAATAATTTTTGAATAAATAATTGCCAGTCTTTTCGCTTGATCGAGAACCGAATTCGATTTCACCTGCGTCATGCAATAAAATACAAAAAAAATTAAATAAATTATATGAGCAAGAACAACAGTGTCCAGATGCCATAGAAAGAGCTTTGCGTCTGAAATATATATAATATACATTTGATGTTGTATTATATTATGTCTCAATTGAAAATGAAGTGCGTGGAAATGGGTAAATGAGAAATTTCTTTGTTTATTTTTGCTCGCCAAAGTTCGTTTACATCGAATGCAAATTCTTGCAATGATTTGTTCACGTGAGCGATTTGCATATTTGCGATTGCCGATTACCGATACTGATGTATGAATATATTATATTTAGACACCTATTTGTGTATTCAGATTAGATATTACGTGGCCATGTGGGTCACACGTTTTTGTATCGCGAGTGAGAAATAAAGCAATGGCCAAGGAATGCACATTCAGAGTCCCTTTACTGTCTACTGTCCGCAAATCAAATGGCTCGTTGTCCTTCGCAACAGATTTCGTTTCTCTAGCTTTCGCTCGTTGCATTCCCACCCACGAAACGACAACAAAGTTATATTTAAAATGCACATCGAGCGTATGGGGGCGAACGCTTAGCCTAAGTGGAAACTAAAAGAGACGAAAGAGCGCTGCAAATGAACCCTGGGAACTGTTGAATTAAACACCAGGCGGGGGCAGGGCCGGGAATAAGTATCTAAATAAACACTCGTATATTTTGTATGCTCGGTGGGTTCTGCGAGTCGCCAGACTCTCGCCAACAGCGACTTTTTTAATCACAATAAATAGGAATTAGAATTAGAATTAGCTTGCGGGTCATCATCGCACATTTAGCGCACGTTTTCCAAATGAACTCAAGACAGCTGCCACCGACCGGCCACTGTCCTGAGTTAAATACTTGAAAAATCTACTGCGGTTTGGGGTACGGGTACGCTTTCTATGTATTCATGCTTGCTATACAAAAAGCAACGCATTCCTGTGGCTTGTCCACATTTTACGAGTACTACATATTTAGTTTCTGGTTTCTTGTTTTGTTTTTTATACTTTTCATCCATCGATTTTGATCTAATCGTAGAGATTTCAAGCAAAGCAACCAAAGCAATTAAATGCCATAAGAAAACTGATTTATTATCAGATTTAATATAGATTTCTCAGCTCAAGAACCCTCAACCTTGAGATTTTGGCCAGCATACCCAAAAGAGTCAGAATCAAAATCCAAAGATTGCCAGCAGATTATTTGGTTTATGGCAGATCGTTCACTCTCTACCCGGCACCCCTTTTCTTTATTTCAGTCAAGGTCATCGTGACAAACTAGATACTTGGGCATTCCTCTTAGTATCCATACTATCTTCCACCTATCTCGACCGTGGACGTGTTCCCAGATTTTTAGAAACTGATGCACGTTTTTTTTTGTCTGGCCGGAGCGTAACATTACGTTGGTTCGCTGTACAAATGTTCCCATAAGAGAACGGATGTATATTTTTGTTTGTATTATTTTGCCCAAAATGTTCCTAAAAGTGGGAAATTTTCACTATTGATCTGGAAACTAGATCTAAATTTTTATATTTTAAAAGTAATTACATGGATTTGGCAGCGTTCTGTGCATTCAATAATTCAGATGCAAATTTCAGAGCAAAATTGCAATTTGGAAAGTACAATAATAAATGCGGATCAGAGTTCCGTAAGCTTAGATACTGTCAATAACGTTAAAGTTTCCCATAGCTGTGCTATTTGGTTCATCTTTCATATTCTAGGATCCTCCAGAACCCCAGAATTAGTTCATTGGGACAATAACACGAACTGGAACTAGTTCCGCTCATAGAACATTTTAGGCAAAAAGCCAACAAATCTTCCCCAACCGCACACACATCAAAGTGCATGCCTCGCCTCGTGCGGCCAACCCCCCCACCCGCCGAACTGGTTCCGTAAACCTGCTCTTGGCATTTCGTAAATTTCCATACCATCGCGCGACGTTCCGAACCGAACCGAACGGAACGGAATGGAACGAACGAAGCGAACTGGAATTTCGCAGACAAATCGTCTGCCAGCCAACAGACGAGCGGCAGACGGCAGACGGCAGACAACTGAAAAGCAGAGAAACAGACAAAAAATATTACAGATGGCTGGGGCTGGGGCTGTGGCTGTGGCTGGGGCTCGAAAAAGCGCAATCCGAACAAATAAAACTAAAAATGAAACTTTTGGCATTTAAGTGAGTTGAAGCTGCAAGGGGCAAGAGGCAAGAGGCTTATAAAATAATGCCCGCAACAAATCAATTAGCTGCGGCCCCTCTTTTCCGATAAGCCACTCCGATAACCATAAACAAATTGTGTGAAAGAAAAAGGAAAAAAGATTGAAAATAACCGAAAGACCGACAGACAGAAAGACTAAAAAGCGGCAAAGGTAAAGACTGACTCTTTTTCGATTGTCGCTTGTGTCGTCGTTTGTCGTCCACGGCGGCATCTGGTCCACTAATCAAGGTGCATTTATATACCCAGCGGATCCGCTGGCGATAATTACAACCTGATTGGGAGAGCCAGACGCCAGACGCCTGGGGTCGGGGTCTGGTCTTCGACAGAGCTTGTTCCGCATACGAAAATGCAACAGAAACAACGAATTTCCATTTAGGTACAAAAACAAATTGCACTTGCCCAATCAATAGCCCCTCCTCGACACATAAGCTTCTGTTTCTGTTTGACTTTGAACTTGAAAATGGGTAATGCAGCTCTCCGCGGATACGTAACGAACGTAGATTTCTCTTCTCTCTGCAGCAGTGGTTTTCATTTAAGTTTTTAGTGCCTGCTGCAGCTGCCGTTGCGCTTACCGTTGATAACCTTATCGGGCTGGGTCTTGTAAGCCCGCCACGATTTGTGCCATAAGCGATCACGTTTCGTTCCTGGAACTCGGTTTCATTTTCATTTCATTGCTACAAGACACTTCCTGGTAGATAAGATCACTGGCGCATAGAAAGGAATGCCAACAGAGGGATTATTCGCACCCATTCGAATCGGATCTGCCACATGACCTATCCCTACCTTTGGGGCTACCTCTCGGGAATGAATCACAAAGGGGCCAGCAGACAGACAGACAGAGAACAGGGAAAAGCTGTCAGTTTAAATATTGAGTTTGACAATAATGTGGAATATGTGTTTGTGTTTGTGTTTGTGTTTTCACTCCCTTTATATGGTTTAACATTATCTGCGATTTGTTGTTTACGGGCGGGCACTAGAACAAGTATTGTTTCTACGTCGTTCAGTAAATCTTGAACCTGAGGACCGACCGATATCGGTCTACGCTCTGCCCACTCGATACAGTCCGTAGATGTACAAATGTCCGAGTGTTTGGTGCACATGACTGCCCCTCTTTGGGCCAAGTTTCTGGCAAATCCTTTTCCCAAGGCGCCGCGCCTGCTTCCGACTAATCAGTAGTAATCGGCGGCATTAATCGGATAACGAATACAGATAAGATTCTAGACAGTTTTATTGGACAACTATTTTTAAGTTATTATTGGCAGCCCGCCCCGATGCTCCCAGTTTTCTACTCCAGCATTTGGTATTTTTATGGCACGCTCTTCAAATGGAGTTCAACTATTTCTTCCGTAAATCTTTCCTTATCGTTTGTGGGATGAACCTTTCATTAAGATTATAGAAAGAAATGCCTCTTTACGTATCCTTTGATCTGTTTTTTGTGTGTGCTTTTCTTCCAAAAAGGTTTTCGAAATGTGAAAGGTCTAAAGCAAGTTTGACGAAGTTTTGCTTGCTTTTTCCCCGGCATCCCGGAATGGTCCACTTGGCGGTCAGTGAGGCAATTGAATTGAATTTACGACAACGCTCCCCAACTCGTTTATGGCACACTTTAAGTGCACATAAAAGTAGTATCTGTTCTTTTAGCTGTTGCTATTTTTTCATTCGCATTTTGTCGCGTGGACTGGCTGCCAATGATTTGCGGTGACTTGGTTTTGATTTGCGTTCGAAGGCTGTCGCCGCCTTGCCACGCGAAGCTGATAAGCTTCGTGCCAAAGACGAGTACAAAAAAGAACCCTTCGAGCCCTCGAGTTTCGAGTTTCGAGTGGACGCGACGGACCATTGACTGGCCGCCGAACGACAATAGTCATCATCATAATCAAGTGGACAGGGGCAATTTATTGTGTCCCCGACTGTTGTCAACGAGCGGGCAAACAGCTCAAATTCAAATCTTATCGGCAGGAAAAGTCTTCCCCTTATCGCCCCACTGTGCCCCTATGTTGACCATTTTCCAATTCATAGAAAAGTTCCAAAATGACTTCGGCCCTGTCCCTGTCCCTGTCCCTGACTTGTGTGTTTCAGGGAACAAAACAGATCCTAGGCGAGTGCTGAAAACCAAAGCGACAAAAACAGACTGCGATTTGGTGGGGCCCTCGTGGATGATCGCAGATGATCGCGGGGCAGGGCCCCGTCTCAGAGCTCTGCAGGCGAAAACATTTTGAGGCAAAACAGATGTGTAATTGACATGAAATTGTGATTGTTTCACTCGTGCATTCGCTTTTCAAGCATTCGCTGTGCGTCTCGAGTCGAGCAGCGAGCATCGAGCATCGAGTGTGCCGCGAAGTACGGAAGTTCCCGAGTAATTCTTGATTATCCTGGTTTATCCTCCAAATGCAAGGTGTGGGATCGCAGTTTGTTCTTTTTCTCTGTTTTTATTGATTGACTTCCATTGATTTCCAGCCGCATTTTATAGCCACGTTCTACGAATCGATCTGCATAGATTACGATTTATAGAATCTTATTCTTTAACAAAAACAAAAACAAAATCAAAAACAAAACCAAATACCGAAATGTAACACGAATCTAAAACCCTTGCAGCCATATCAACGGTCCGGTGACTAAGCTCAGTCACAGCCTCAGTCCTTCTACCTCCACCTCGCTCCCCCAGAACATCATCCCACCCCCCAAAAACCAACACACACACACACACACACAAGCAGCGAAGACACGACGCGACAGAGACGAGAGCAGCAGACGCAAGAAACCTTCGAACTAAAATGTAAACCGAAACGCGTCCACACAGCTTCCCATAGGATTCTTTCAATTTCATTCCAATCTGTAAATGTTCCCCAAGCGTCGCCCCGCACTCCTTTCCAGGCAGAAGGTGCGCGAAGCAATTTACAGCATTCCTGCAAAGTTCTAGTTTAATTCATTCAATTAAATGGAATTAACTTAAATCAATTACAAACTATTTATTGAGAACCAAATCGTGTGATATTTCCAACTACCATAATTTTTTGTTTTTTGTTTAGTCATAGAGAAGATAAAAAGAATATAAAAAAGCTCAAACAAAAACAAAAAAAAAAAAAAAAACGAAAAAATTCAAAAACAACAAAAAGTATGCAAAACCGATAGATAGTTAGATATTAGATATAAAAAGAAATAATATAAATTATATTATATTTAGTTAAGCACCCACAAACACACACACACACACACGCAGTGAATAATTAATTTTTTGTGTGTTTTTGTTGAATTTTAAAAAATCCACAAAGCAGCAGCAGAAATCAGGGACTAGTTTGAGTTTAAGTTTAGAAGCGGATTAGTGCACGCTGCAAATAAAAAAATAGAAGACACGACACACACACACACACACACACACACACACACACACACACACACACACGTAACAAATGCAAAAATGTCGCTACCCAACGAACAGACAACCGACTTGCAGCACAATCAGACAGAACCAGAGCCCAGGCAGCATGAGATACCGCCACCCACAGCCACCACACCATCCACAGCCACAACAACACCATATACAACACCATCCACAACCACACACACAACACCCAATGAGCTGAAGCACCGACTGACGCCGCTCAATGTGAGACGCCTCTCCGGCTACGCCAATCCGCAAATGGTGAACGATGGAACAGGAACAGGAGCAGGAGCAGGAACAGGAACAGGAGCAGGAGCAGCAATTGACAATGATCCGCCACCCATCACAATCAACATGAATATGAACCACAATAATAATAATAACAGCAACTACAGCAACAACAACAATAATACAAACAACAAAAACACAACAACAACAACAACAACAACGCCACCATCCGCATATGCCACACCACCAATATACCAACAACAATTGTCCACACTGACAGCAACCACGCCCCTAGATGTTTTGGCATCGGATGATAAATACAAATTGTTTACCATTTTCAATGGAAACGGTGAGTGGATCCCCCCCATGTCCCATGCCCCCAAAAGCCCTCAAATCCCCATACCGTCCCGTCCTGCCACCGAACAACAAATAGTCCTTCAAGCCGGAGGTCTCTCTCAAGCCTCAAGTCACGTTTCAACGTCGTCTCCTCGCATAGGTAGGCGTTTGTTCTTTTTCTTTTTTTGTTATTTTGGAGTTTAAGGGCTGGCCACACAGACGTCACAAAACGCAAGGATCCATGGATCGATGGATCCTTCTTTCCTTTTTTAGCTCTCTCTTTTCTCTACATTTGTTTTGCTTCTCCTTTTTGCGCATTCTCTCTCTTTATCCTCTATCTCTATCTTTGATTTATTTCCACATTTCATGCACAAATGTTACTGACTATTTTTAGACTTTAATTGCCGCAAGCAATTTCGTTCGATGTCCATTAGAAGTATTCTTTTTATAGCATTTTTTATTTGTAAAACGTGTCCCGTAGGAGTACCCCCGAATAGTTGTGTAGAAGCATTCATTTGTCGCATCTTCTTTTGGATCATTGCATGTTTGTTCCTCTTTTTTATACCCTTTGATGATATTTGTGGGTACATTGCGAGTGGGGAAATGCAATGTTTTCTATATTGTCATTCCCATTTCTGGTAGTTTTTTGTATCGTGCACTTGCTATTCTTCAACGAAAGCTAAAGGTTTGGATCCATATCAACAGTTTGGAAGCAGTTCCAACCGTTTTTGGCTCTAAGTAAGCCCAGTAAGACCCGTAAAAACATCAAAATAAACACTGACCAGTGAAACGCGAGTAAAGCAGAGACACGCCGGAGGTGAAGTGCATTCCCGTGGACTCTCTTTGGCACTTTTCGCCTGTGCATTGGCTTGCTGCGGTCGGAGTGGGCACAAACGGAGTTATTCGAGTCTAAATGTTTGCTTACTTTTATTTATTTCTATATCAATTCATTGAATTTGTTTTTCTGCACAATAATAATTTGATTAATGGACAATCGAGTGGTCGAGTGGTCCAGCAGCTGTTTTGAATTGTTTATTTTTTGTGGTTGAAATTGTTAATTGCCGCCGGCCCAGACTAATGGCCTGCGAATTTGTTTATGGCCCAGCGATCCGTGGTTTATGGAACTTCGAATAAAGTAAACGTGCGGCAAGGAGGGGGAGCTCGAATTCGGATTCGAACAATTACAGAAAACGGTTCTATTCGAAACGAGTTTCGAGCAGCAGAGCAGAAGAAGCCTCGAGGCAAATATATCGAAATACGAAGAACAACAAAAAACAGCAACAGTCAGGAGAATATTCTACACAATATTCACACATGTAAACATATCATTTATTGTGATGTTAATTAATTGCTTTGCTAATTGCATAATGCTGCTAAATTTAGATGCATGCCACACACACACACACACACAACACACTGTCCCCGTGCATGAGACATGAGTGAGAGACCTACCAACCACCCATCCACAGCCCATCCAGCACGCGAATCCCCCTCGAGGAGATATCCCACAATATTTATGTACTAACCAAGCATCTTGGCCGATATGTGCTACCCACTTTCTTCTCTCCCTTTCTCCCTTTCTGCCTTTCTGCCCGATCCCATCCGAAACCATAACCGTAATCAGATCCCGACAATGAGAAGTTGTCCGGCCTACCACATTCGACAACTGGTTCACTAAGCTCAATCATCACGACGTCCATAGCATCCTCCGAACCGGATCCTGGTGCAGCGAGTGCCGGCGGCGGTGGAGGTGCGGGAAGCGGCGGAGGCGGCGGCGGCAGCGGTGGCAGCGGCCCCAATGCCCTGGTGGCAGCAGACGCAGCCAGCATCGCTGGCATCAATGGCAGTTCCGAGGAGAAGCTGGCACTTAATCGGCCTGGCATCAAGCAGGAGAAATGGTCAACGATCCTGCTGCAGGTCTCCATACCGTTCTTCCTCGCCGGCATTGGAACCATCGGGGCTGGCATTGTGCTTGGAAAAGTAGAGGTAAGAAGTAACTAGATTAAAACAAAACAGAAAAACACCTGATAATACCCGGGACCTCTCTCTGCCGTGTAACCGCCGATAAGACGTTAAGCAAATCAACACGAAAGGCGAAACGAAAAGCCAAAATTGCGGCAATTGTAAATTGTAAACAACATTTTAATTGCCGTTGATGTCCGACCATTAAAAAAGATTCCAGCAAAGCGCCAAGCTACGAAAGAAAATTATAAATAATTAATAGCAACAGCCGTGGAGTTTTTCGTGGAGTTTTCGCGGTGGGAAAACTTCCAAGTTGCAAAATGCACGCCAAAAACTAATCAAAATCAGTGCCAACAAAATAAGTTTACCCACAAAATAAACACAAAATATTTCTCGAAGAAATTCAATTTAAATGCATTAAAATTAGTTTTGATGCTGCAGCAGCAGCACCTGCCCCTGCCCCGTCTCCAAATGCGTCTCGTCCCTGATTTTATGGTAGAATTTATCATTCATTTATCATTGTCTGCGAATGTGAATGTGGATGGTGAATTGTTTCATTTGCCTGCTAATTGATGGGCTGCCTGCGATGGTAAAAGTTCTGGGCCAAACTGGCACTGAAGCCAGTTCCAGGCGGCCAGTGCCCGAACCTAACTGAATATGTTTGGAAATCGCCAGACGCGAGACAGACAAACAGAGAGCTTAGATTTACACACAGCCATATAGAGGGTAGAGTCATATTAGCTTTGCCGTATCTTAATTTATATTGCTCTCTCGCCCTGCCGCCCTCCCTCTGCCCAGAAATGGTACGTCTTCAAGAATGTGAGCGAGCTGTTTATCCTGGTGCCGGCGCTGTTGGGTCTGAAGGGAAATCTGGACATGTGCCTCGCCTCGCGTCTGTCCACGCAAGTGAATCTGGGGAACATGACGAGCCGGCAGGATGTGGTGCGAATGATTGTGGGCAATATAGCATTGGTGCAGGTGCAGGCCACCGTGGCCTCCTTTCTGGTGGCCATGTTCGCTGTGAGTGTGGGTGCGGCCATGACGGGAGAATTCTACTTTGAGAACGTAATGCTGCTGACAGCTTCGGCCATGTTTACGGCCACCTCATCGTGTTTTGTGTTGGGTAAGTGCAGCAGCGATAAATCTCAAAAAGTGTAACCTAAGATATGTATTTCTTTGCCACTAGATTTCGTTTTGGTGGCTGTGATCCTGTTCTCGCAGAAATACCACTTAAATCCGGACAACCTGGCCACACCGCTGGCCGCCTCCATCGGCGATGTGGTGTCCATAAGTCTGCTCTCCTTCATTGCCTCGCTGCTGTATGAGAACATAAGTGAGTCTAGTCCCCTGGAGACCACTCCACCATTTTATCGCCATCCATATTGATTGATTAACTTTCCTGTTCTATTCAGAGACCCATCTGTGGATCACTTTCATTGTGATCACCTGCTATCTGGTGCTGTTGCCCATGTGGGTGCTGATTGTGATGCGGAACGAGTACACGCGTCCGGTGCTGAAGAGCGGTTGGGTGCCAGTGCTGTCGGCCCTCTGCATAAGTGGGTAGGTTGATCGTTCAAGTGCCACAACAAAAAAGAGTCTCAAGCATCGAGAATCGGGGCCATGATAAGCACAAATCCCCCACACCACACACATGGCAAATCGTCGAGTTTTTGCTGACTATATTTAGATATCGATCGGTGGCTTCATTAATGCCAAATCACGTCCAGGCGGCCAGAACTCAACTACGCAGATTGCTGTCTTTATATTTATAGATCTGGATCTTGTACATCTGGGAGTGACGGGAATGACCAGCTGAATTTTTGTGGCAGTAACTTGTGTCCCTGAATTCCTGCTTTTGGCAGCAGGTCAATTGCAGGGAGACACAACAATCACAAATAGCTATATGAATCTTCGTGCTATAATTAGAATTGGAAGCAGAATTAGATTGCCAATGGGCCAGCAATTATTTGGCATGACTTTGCAGGAACTTTGTCTACGATTTGCGAGCATTTTTAATTCCAAAATGAAGATCGAATCATAACTAACTTTATACTATTTGATTTGCGTTTTTTGTACAGACTTGGCGGCCTTGTTTTGGATGCTGCTGTTGAGGTCTTTGATGGCTTTGTGGTCTTTCAGCCGATCATTAATGGAATTGGCGGGAATCTGGTGTCGGTGCAGGCCAGCAAGATATCGACAATGCTGCACCAGAGCTCCATTATTGGCATTATACCACCGCACACAAAGATCTGGGAGTGGCCCTGGAAGGCGTTATTCAAAGGCGGTAAGAACGAGGCTGCGAACTTAAGGCAAGGCGAAGGCAAATAATAATTGCAATTATATGTTTCATCTCCTTGCAGTTCCCTATGCGAAGACAGCAAGGATACTCATTGCCATGTCCATACCGGGCAATGTGCTGTTTATTTTTGCGGCTGACTACATTAACATGCACACCTCAACCGTGTCCTGGGTGTTTATGCTCTCCTATCTGCTGGCCAGTTTCATTCAGGTACGGATCCCTGCCCAGTCCTCTCTCTCTCCGAAAATAGCTAACTGAATGTCTGTTCTGTTTGCCGCAGGTAACGCTGCTGCTGTACATTGCCCACATCATTGTGCACGCCATGTGGAAGTGGAAGATCGATCCGGACAACTCGGCCATACCCTATCTGACGGCGCTGGGCGATCTGCTGGGCAGCAGCCTGCTGGCCGTCGCGTGGATCTTCACCATGTCCGTGGGCATGCAGTACGGTGCTGGCGTGGAGAATGCTCTCAATGCGCCCAACTAAATGGCAAATGTTTCCTCCTAAACTAATGCAATAGAAACAACAAACGAAGGAAACCCAAGAGGTGAAAGCAGCCGCAAATCAATATAAAGAACTGTTATGTACCTAAAGAGAAAAGCAAAATAACAACATAGAAATCCTAGAAGTTGTATGTCTAGACTCTAGACCAGTCTTATGTAACCCACAAACACACACAAAGCAAGTTCCAATCTTTAGTTCGGTTTGTCCTTTGGTCCTTCACATGGCTTTTGCTTGTGTTCTCCCCCAATTTTGCTCTACACACGAAGTTATGTTCGAGTATATGGCCCATGCATATGGACATAGATATGTACGTATATTGTATACACGGCAGGCGTGGCTGCGTAATATTTTTTAAGGCTTTTAGGACAATATTATACACAATTTAAAGAATTATATACATATACAAAATGGGGGATATTCAATGGGCGCAATAACGAGAAAGACAGAACTAGACTTTGGCATATGCAACGGGGCATTACCCACCCCTTGTTCTTGCTCCTTTTGCTTTAACCCCTCTACTTGTGTTAACCCTAAGGCAGCCAAACAGGAAGTAATAATTGAATCGTGTAAATGCAAAAGTAGTCCCTAACAGTAGAATACAAATACTTAATTCCCATGTTAGTTAGTCCCATGTACACAACCACAAGAGAAAAACATAAAACAATGTCTAGTATTAGCGCAGATTTGATTTTTGCAAATCTCGCTTAATTTTTTTTCCTTTTTTTTAAATATAAATATTGTATATTTCTCACCATTCCCGACCTGCCCACCCCAGCCCCTAAGAGAGAGAGAGAGAGAGAAAGAGAGAGGAGCAATAATTGAACACACGGCATAACGATATTTATTATTATTATTGCACATTAGTTAAGACGCGTGTGCATTCCTCTTTTAATTGTATATTTGTATAGAAATGTATTTGTTTTAAGTTAAAGCGTGCTTTTTCTTTGCTTCTTTGTTTGTTTATTTCCTTAAAAGCGAAAACTGATGTAAAGTGCGTGTGCGTGGTCTGTAAAAACAAAAGAAATGCGAACAGGGATAATGAAAACGATGAGAATGAGAGAAGTTCTGAAAGGAAATGTGATCGATATTTAGTTATAATAATAACAATAATTATAAATTAATGTACGTCATAAACGAAAGGGCATCATTATTGTGTAATACTTGAAACAATAATACCAATTAAATAAATATGTTGGAATAAACGAAAGCAAAACGTTCACAAAGAGAGCAACAACTCACCCACCCTCTAGTTTGAATTTACCTTTGGCGGGCTCTCTAGGTGCGCTCTCACACATCTGCCATCGATATATCGATCACCTATCGATATATCGCCAGCATGCACAGCCAACTTAAGTCCGATGCCGAAAATTTAAGTATTTTACGCGCAAAAATAAACAATATTGTTTTCCAAAGTGTTAATTAACTAATTGAGAGCTAAACATGTACCGTGCCATGCCCAGACGAACCAGCGAGTTTCGCGAGGATGCACACGAGGATGGGGAAAAGCGGCAGACCAGGTACGCAGGATTGCAAATTGAATTTTCGGTGTTTATCTCTTTTCTGATCCAATTTGGTTTCCCCGCGGCGCTCCTTGCAGGCTAGGCATGCGCAGCATGGCCACGCCCACACCCATGAAGAGCAGTAGCTTAGCCAAAAGGTAGGAAAAGAACATTCGGCCGTTGGATTAGTTTTAATTCTTACTTTTAAATATCCGTCAGGCCATCGAATGCACGCTTGGGCCAGCCATTGTGCCTGGAGCGAGATCGCGGCAGCCAGATGGGCCTGCCGCCGAACCGCACACCCATGAGCAGCCATCGCAAGGGCGCCGAGGTGCCGCATCACTCCAACAAGAAGTGGGTGGCAGAGAAGGCGCAACAGATTCAAGACTACCTGCACGCCATCCTACCCAGCCACGCCATACAGGGCATCACGGGGGACTTCTTCAATCGCGGCTCGGGCCTGCGCCAGATGACAACGAAGCAGTTTGTGGGCATAATTAACTTTTTCTTCCATCAAATCTCGAGGAATCGGGTGACGGTGGGCAGCAACCACGTGGAGGACATTATGAATACGCTGCAGAAGCTCAACTATCCGTATCAGGTGAACAAGTCATCGCTGATGACGCCCACCACACAGCACTCGTTCGGCCATGTCATCGTGATGCTGGACTTTCTGATGGACTTTGCCCCACAGCCGGAGGCCGAGGAGGAGGGCAGGGATTTCCCCTTTATGGAAACAGCCGATCAGCACAGCGCCTACCTGCACAGCATGGCCTGCGAGTCGTTGGCCATGTCCACCACTCAGACACCAGCCATCGTGCTGGACGAGGAGCTGATCGAGCTGCTGCTGGTGCAGTCCACGGCCTGCTTCTCCCTCTGGGACCAGGAAAACAGCGAGGAAGAGGCGCTGCTGCAGGCCCGCACCAGAGACAAGGTGATCAACAAGAAGTGCGACCTGGCCGACAGCAGGGCCTTGGACGCGGACATAGATGCCCTCAAAAAGAAGCTCAGCGACCTCGAGCTGGAGCTGGAGGAAGCGCTGCCCGGCGATGGCAAGAGGTTCAAGCAGCTGGAAAGTCTCAGCCGCGAGCAGAACCAGCTCGGGCAGCAGCTGCAGGCCATTCAGCAAGAGGATGCCATGAAGCGGAACTCCATACAGGAGCTGCGCTCCAGCGCCAAGCAAATGACAGCGGACATCAAGGCGCTGCGAAAGGAGCTGCGCCACACACAGCAGACAGTGTCCAGCCAGCGGTACACGGCGCAGCAGCTGAAGGATCTGCAAGTGCAGTGCACAGATCGCAGCAACGAGTCGAAGGTCTATGAGCGTCAGATAAAGGAGGTCACCGAGCGTGAGCTCAATCAGCAGGTCATGCTGTCACGCTCCAAACAAAAGCTCCTGGACAAGATTGAGCAGTTCAACTGCCATGCGCGGAACATCTGCATGGATTCGGTGATCTGCAAGGCCAGCGGCAAGGCCAAAATGGAGCTGACCCTGTCGCTGCAGCCCACCCACGAGGAGGTGCTGCATGGGCATCAGCGCCTGGCCAAACTGGCCGATCGCTTGCGTCTGTATCGCCAGCAGACCGCCGGCCGTTGCAAGCACGTGGAGGACCAGAAAGCCAATCTAATCCAGATCAAAGGCAAGCTGGACACGCAGCTGGCCAGCCTGGGCTCGGAGTTGCGCGCACAGAAGCAGTCAATGGCCCACATCGAGGCGAGCCACAAGAACAAGCTCGAAACTTTGGCCCACGACGAGCAGCAGCTGATCGACATGCAATACGAGCTGGCCACCCGGTTGGAGCAACTGCAGGCCGAGGAAGCCAAGCAGCACCTCCAGCTGAGCAGCGTGAAGCAGCAAAACGAGGATCTCATCACGGGCATCGAGTTGCGTCAGCAGCAGGCACATCAAGCGCGCAACAGCTACCTCGATAAATACGAGGAAACGCTGGCCGAAGCCGAGGAGGAGCTCAAGGCTGTGCAGCTGACCATCGCGGAGAACGAGAAGAAGTTGTCTGGAGCCAAGCAGCAGATAGGCAGCACCGAATTACCCTCCTTCGGGGTTGTTCTCCAAGCCATACAGAAGGACTAAACTATGAGGCATTCTCCATTTCATTTTTGTATGTTAATAAATTATTTTATAGCCTAGATAAATGGCTCTTGCTTGGACTTTGTGGATGCGTCTATCGATGCAGCCGTCTAGATTCTAGGGAAAGTAGAACCTAAAGAAAAGGGCTGGCTCGCGCCTAGCTGGGATTTTATTGGGTAAATCTTATTGGGCGATCTTCCTGCTGCTGCTCTGGCGGCTGCTTCTTGATCTCGAGCACAACAGCAGCCTTGTCCGCAGCTGCTTCGATTGTGCAAATTGAAATTGAAATTTAAGTGATTTTAATTTCACATTTTATGGGATTGCAGTTTTATTTGTTGGATAACATTTGTTGTTGGACTGAAGGCTGGCACTCGAACGCACTGGACATGCGGAGTTCCCATCCTTCATCATAAATACATTTGATTTTTCTTTGAGTTGCTTATTGCCACGCGGATGAAAGTTTCTCTATTTTTGGATTACAAATTGCACTTGGAACGGCTTAGCTTTAGCTTTAAATAGAATATAGTACATATACATACATACATTGTGTGTGTGTTGGTGTGTGAGTGGCGGGTGGGCAAGGGTATTACACATAAATATTAAATAAATATTATTATTTGGCCAATTTTAGGTGATCGAGAAAGAACAAAACAAAGGAAAAAACAATCGAGACACATTGAGAGTGAGACACAAAATTCGTTTCGCAATAAATTAATTAATAATTATCATTATGGGCTTAGTTAGGTGTTTTTGTTGTTGTTTATACAATGCAGCTTATCCTCTGCCGTAGCTCTGCCTGCGCCCTTACACAATGAACACATCCCCATTGTTGCGCTCTAGGGCGGAGGTTGCGGCTGAGGCTGCCACATCGGCGCCACAGCCTGGCCGCAGCGGCTGCTGCGCTATGCTCGCGTGTGGACTCTCTTCGGGTTTGTCGAGCAGCTCTGCCTCGCGACCAATCTCCACAATGCCCTGCTGCTGCTCCATGGAGACATTCCGTGACTCGTGCGCCTCCTCCAGGTCCGTGGTGTTGCTGTTGTTGCTGCTGTCCTGGCCAGCCAGGTGTATGCTCACGCCAGCCATATCCAAATCCTCGGCATCTTTGTGATTCTGGAATGTAACTGAGATCTCTTGGGCGGCAGCCACAACCACTGACGCTGACGCTGCTCCTGCTGCTGCTCCAACTTCGCCGTCGTCTCCGTCCTCAGAGCCTGCTCCTCCATTGCCTGGATTCGCTGGTGTTGTTGTTATCGCTGACCACCAGCTGGAGAAGGCGCCCTTGGCCTGCGAAATGGCACCGCCAACCGCTCGACTTGTGGTGTTTACGGCCTGATTGATCTTGCGTCCACTCTCGCTGTTCTGCATGGTCCTACGGGGATGGGGAGCGAGATTCATTATGGAACTAAGATCAAGCGGACTCTGCTACTTACTGTGCCAGCTTCAGTTTCATGTCCGTCACGGACAGGGTGCCAGCAAAGGGATGGCCAGCGGGCAGGGCTTCAAAAAATTCGGGTTCAGGTCGGACATCGAACCATTCCTGGTAGCATTGGGTGCGCTTAAAGGCGCCAATAAAGTGTGCATTGAAATGATCGTTGTCCTTGGGCGTGGAATCTAACAGGAGGGAGAGGGAAGCATTCACTAGAGGGTCCTGGAACAGGACCTGAGGCCTCCACTCACCTGGAGCCACTGCGGTGCGCAGTAGGGCCAGAATGTAGCCCTGGAACTGTTCCCTAATCCAATACTCGCTGCCCTCCGCATCCTCCTTGGGCGTTTGCACATGCTTCATTATGTAGTCCATGTAGCGCAAGTCCTCGGTGCTCAGCACCAATTGGCGACGCAACTCCGGATCGTGTGCATCCAGATTGGCCGCCTCAATGTCGACCAGAACGTCGGCCAGCTGCCGCTTCTGCTGGAACAGAACGTTCGAGGTGCCAATGACATAGGAGAGGACCATGGGATCACTAAGCAGATCCATGTAGGGCAGCGACAAGTACGGCAGACAGAGATTGCCGCTGGCAAAGATGCTTACAGGTGCACGATACTCATCCGGATTGACGGCGCACAAAGCGGCCAAGTTGGCTGCAAAGAGGATACAGAGGGAGACACATTGTACATGCGAAGCCAAAGGATGCTTTCGGGCACTTACAGGCTAGTGTATCCACGCTGGCCTCGCGAGTCAGCGAGCTGTTGCGTCCGTTCGAGTCCCGTGGCGATGAGGAGGATGCAAAATTCGAGTCCTGCGACTGGGAATTCGGTGTGGAGTGGGGCGAGGTGTCGCCGCTGCATTGGGAACCCGCCGAGGCAGCCGAAGAGACCAGAGCCAGATCCTCCGCCTCGCCCTCGGCCGCCGTGGCGCTTTCAGGCGTCAGTTTGGGCTCCTCCTGTGTGGTGCCCTCAGCCTCAGCGGCAACGGCAACGGCGACGGCAGCGGCAGCCAGAGCCTGCGCCTCGCGTTGCAGCGAGTCGGTAAAGTCTGGCATGGGCGAGAGCGGTCGCGAGGTGCGCACACAAGCCACCTCCTGGAAGCCCTTCTCCAGCAGACGCGGCACCAGCGAGGCCATGCCCAGGATGAGCACACACATGCCGCGCACCGGAGACCCAAAGCAGACAACGCGACGCTGCAGCAGCAGCAGCTTGAAGAGGATCAGTGTCTTGTGGCGCCAGTGTAGGACAATTTCGCGCAGCGACAGTCCCACATGGAAGTGGCGCAGCGGGCGATGTGACTCATCGTCCAGCAGGCAGGCATTCAGCTGCTGATACGCCTTCACCAGCAGATCCGTGCAGCTAAAGTCGCCCTGGTCGAAGAACGCGTCGGCTATCAGGGCCAGCTTGACCTCGATATAGCCATAGATGGGCTGGCGGGCCAATATGCAGACCGATTTCTGCACTGTGCTTCGTGTGACATCGGCTGTGCGGATTTTCAGCTTCTCCACGGGTATCTGGCGGTAGCAGGAGACGCCATAAATGCTGGCCGCCGGCTCAAACAGGCTGGGAAGATTAAAGAAGACCGTGTCCTCGAGGAAATTGTGCGAGCCGTCGGGCAGGGCCAGTGTGGGTAAGTACTTCCAGCCGGATGGGCACTCGTTGCGACCACTGGAGCCGGCTATCAGTGGCGGATGGGAGAACTCCACCTGGCATCCCAGCTTATGGTGGAAGCCCACCACCAGGATGTGCAGTATCGGCGGCTTGTTTTCCGGCTCCATGCTGATGCTTGCCATCACGGCGACACGCACACACACAACACACACACAAATGCGCTGCGCTGTGTCAGGCTCTGCTGCGGTTAAACAAATTCCCCGATTGACAAATCGAATAGGCGGTGGGCAATGATAAGCCTAGCGCAGTCAGGATTGCAAAATCCACATTAGCAGCCACTCCACTCACGCACAGCTACTCGGTACTCAGTTTCAAAGTGTATGGCAACCGCTGGAGCTATTTGCAATTGTCTTTCTTCTTTCTGCGCGCTAATTGTTATTGTTTTTGCTAAGTTTTTTGTTTAAAAAAATTTGCAGTGTGTTGGTGATGGGGTGACTAGCAGTGAGACTGCAGAATTATCGATAAGATATACCGACAGACCCTCGAAAATATACCCATCCATTTTCAAAAAATACTGCAAATATACCGTAAATCTTAAATCATTTTCCTCGACTTTGATCTTCTGTTTAATATTACCAGCTAGATGGGACTCTCAGCTTTAAAACTGTAATTTTACTCGAATCATCATTCAATTCTCCACAAGATTTGCATGCGATTTTCATGACTTATCTTTATTGGATTGATTGCAAAATAAGGTTGCTCAAGGCCCATACAAATTATGTTGCCAACGGTAAAGTGCGGAATTGGTGATGGAATTTAACGTATGTAAGTGGGGATGGAATAAAGACATTGCTGCGATGAAAATTCCCTTGCTGAGAGAGAGAAATATCCCTGAAGAGAGAGAGAGAGAAAAATTCCTACGGAGAAGAGAGAAAATTCGCAGGGCACATTTGAAAAACATGCGTATGGGAGTTTCGATACCCTATATTCTTCAACTATCACAACCATCACAGTTGCACGGGAAACCGCATGGGTTCTATCGATTTGCCCATATCGATATACCGGTTAGGGTTGATCGCATCACTTCTAGCAGTTGGCGCCAAACCACCAGAAACTTAAATATTTTGAAGTGAAAATCATATATTTTATTTACAAACACATAAATACATATGTGCTTAGGGGCGCAAATGTAGATTTAAATCCCCAAAAAGTCAACCATGCCAAAAATTACATGAAAAGTCAAAAAGAACAGAGATCCTTACAGTTTTGTATAGATTTATTAAAAGCCAACTAAGTTACCCAATTACCCAACATCCATATAGATACCTTTCTTCACTTCATTTGAAAAATTGATTTAAATAAGCAAAAGTTCACGTCTTAGTTAGTTGTTGGTATTTATATGGTCACGTTTTCTTTAACTATTATGAAAAATGAAAATCTCTCCAACATATTTCGAACAACCTTTTCCGAGTTTCGGCTCTCTCACATACGCCCTCTGTCGGAGAAAGTGGGTACGTATGGATGGGTTGGAATAACAAACAGCTCACTACGTTCCCCCTCGTTTCACTCTTATTGCTAAGGATTTAAAATAAATACGAAAGAAATTTAATTTTTATAACTGGGAAAAGTTACACTTAGTCTTTCCTATAGCAATAAATAAAATTGTAAAACAGATGGTCCCAGCCAATTTTGTACCCTTGCCTCGTAAAACACTTGTCTGTAAGGTGAAGTAAGGTCAGGTTAGATTTCTGCTTGAAAGCTGATGGGAATAACTGTTTATTTAATTTGTATTCTTCAACAATAATTGACAGTCTTCCATTTGCCATATTAATGCGGAAAAAACCTAACTGGAGAAGTCTATTTTCCTGTTTCTCTACTGGATAAATACATTTGAATGGCCGTTTTAAATTGTAAACAAATCGAAGCCTAAAAGAAATGATTCTGAAAATAAACGTGTAATATTATACATATAATGGACAGACCATTGGTCGTACCATATACAATTTCTGAGTTTGATTTCGTTCCTAAACGGTTTTGTATTTTCTGCCGTTTACTGTGGGGGTTTCTCTTATGTGTATTTTTCCTCTTGGATATTTCTGTGTTATTTCTCCTCTCCCCTTCTTTTCTTCTCATTTTTTTTGTTGCTTTCATTTTCATTTCATTTAATTTAGTTAAGACTTATTTTTAAATCGACTATCAAACGTATAGAATCTAAATTTGGACCACAGCGAGTTGTTTGTTCTTTACAAGATGTGTTTGCCTGGCCCGAGACCTGGAATGCTCTGAACCATTTCTATTAAATGAAAATTTAATGCATAATGCGATAGGTAACATACATATGTATGTATGTATGTATATTCTCGTACACAGTCACAAACATTCCATAGATTAAAAATGTTCTAAAAGACTTTGCATGCAGACTTTTAATTCAAGAATTTTAATGCAACAAATATAAGAAAATCGCTAGAATATGGTCTATTTTTTGGCAGTTCTTGTTTGCCAAATAATTTCGAGACTGTTGCCCAACTAATAACTATTTCTGTGATCCATTTGAAAGTATTGCAAATCTATTTTTTTCCAGATTTCCGGTATTGTTTATGTTATTCATGATCTATGGATATATTACCGACAGTTACCCGTAGACCTCGCCCCAGAAAGTTGGCCTATAGATAGATATACGCATACTTGTGAGATATTTAAACGAATACATGCACAGATGTGCACACAAATTATATATATGTACATTTGCATGTGTGTATGTATGTATATCTGCGGCAGACTTCGTGCATATGAGCGAAGGCTATAGACGAGAGCGCCCACACAAATGGCCAAAAATAGAACAACAAAAATCTGAAAACTGTGCTATTTGTTATTCCCTGATTCTGGCTGTTGATGCTGAAGATGATGCGAATTGAAATTCAGTTGAAGGCACACCCATACCATCTCCATATACATATCTGTGTGTATATCCGATATACACGGCATATATGTATCTGCATTTATGTACACGAATTGTACAGATTATTGAAAGAGTTGGCCCGATGTTTGCCATAAGTTTAAAGTTGTTTATCGAACTGAAAATGTTACGTGAACCCCAGCCAGATGGCAACCAGAGGCCGAATATCTTTGCTGGATATACTCACTCTTACCCGTGGCAGGCAGGCTTTAAGCTATCCAACAGCACCCGACTGTTCTTCCCACCTGCCCACCTGTGCCTCGTTGCAGCTCGGCATTTTGGCAATTTGGCAATTTGGCAAGCAGTGCATGATACCTAGGCCGTACCGGACGACCCATATCCCACCCATACAGTTACATATATCTACATAGATGTGTATACATATCTTATGTACCGTCGTGGTACATGTTTACGGCCAAGATGCAGATACAAAAATGTTCTAAATTTAAGAGACACACGGATACGTTTACCCCCACCAGACGAATCAAAACAAAAATCTTAACACCACAAACATATTGTACATTAACAGTGCGACTAGATCATTATTATTAGACAAGTCTGGGATCGGATTGGTTTTACAACACGTTCTATAGTATAATTATGTAATTTAACGTTAAGCCGTTCACTGAATTATTTCTCTTTACAAACATTCCCATTTATTAATGTTGTTGCACAAGAACCCTCTTAGTCCGTGGCCCAAAGGGCACTGAGAACGAAATTGCACTAGCCAATTCCGCATAGCATTTGTTTTTACCGGCACGACAAGGTTTTTCGAAGACCATCAGGGCACTCGTTCTGCAGCGATGGCATGGACGGACAGTACTAAACAATTGCAATTGAAATATTAATTTATTAATATTTTAGTCCTTCTTCTGATGATTTTTGGTTGTATTCTTACATGAGTCTTGCCTCTCAATCGTATTTAATCATACATCTATCATGTAATTTCTGGACTGTCTGCTGTTAGCATAAATATAAGTATTTCCGATCTTAGCTAAAACAATCATCTTATGTACAATTAAAAATTGCAACATCAGTGCACGCAGCCCTTTAAATGATCATAAGTTATAGAGTAAAGTGAAAGAGTACATGGGGTCAATATTGTATTCGTGGTCGGAGCAATGTGCCTAACGCACAGAAGAAACGTTTTCGACCCTATAAAGTATATGTGTACATTCTTGATCAGCTTCAATGGCCGAGTCGAAATAGCAATGTCTGTCCGTCCGTCTGTCCGTCCGTCTTGATGAGCGTCTAGTACTCAGAGACTAGAGCCAGAGCAACCAAATTTTGCATCCATGCTGCTGTGGCATCACACTAATATAAATGCATTTCAAAAACTCGTCCCGCAGCCTGTTACCTCCACAATTCATCCATCAATTCAGGTTTATTCCAATAATAGCATCTAGAAGGAGGATAAGAAAGGACCATTTTAAGAAAACTTTCTAGAAGAATATTCCATGCGCTAAGTACGAAATGAAAAGTCCGCATGGGGAATGCACATTTAACCAAAACCAAATTTCAAACCAAGGATTAATTAAATATTTGTATGCATGAACCAGCTAGCATGGGAGGGGAGCCAGCTAAATATCCTCAAAAATTCAGCATTGAACGTCCGTCTCTGAGAATCCGAGTCCCCTGAGGGTCATCCAAAACCCGTTGCGGCACCGGACAGCAATGGATGCTGTGGCTGCAAGTATTGGAATTAACTCTCAAGTTGTATCTCATATCTGGAAGAATCTCAAAATGCATACCAAACGTACATCTGTATGTACTTCCATCCAAAATGTGGTGAAAAAATGCACTTGGGGTCAGAAATCTAAACTATGTACACTATATGCAGACGAATCCAATGCCTTAATTGAGTGACTGTAAAGTAAGTTAGGGCATAGAGAACTATTTGGCGAAAGTATCCGTTGGATACTTGTAGAAAGAAAAAAAAAAAAAAAATAAAAGGAACAAAACAGAAGTAAAATAAAGAGAAATCAGAACAATGACGAATAGATTCAAGTGTTAGACGAATGGCAATGCGATGGGGGCCACCTAAGGCCGCGCGACGTCAGCACTGGGCCACATAAATAATTACATACTGTACACACATATACACAGGTACATTCATACATATATTGGCATCGTAGTGTGTGTGGTTACTCGGTACGAGAGTTGTAGGACGTGCACTCTGGGGCCGAAATGGGGTTCAAATGCTGCAACAATTCCCGTCGAGTGTGTCGCACCAACACACGCGAATATTGAATATTTTCGTGGATGGAAACTCTGGCTACACCTATGGTCCATGCCCATATAGTACATAGTCCACACATATGGATGTGCACCCACGAGTGTGTGTGTGCAGAGCTATATGCAAGTGAATGGCTCCGAAATTTATGTGCCACGATATTTGATTCCAAAAACAAATGTGTAAAGAGCCAGCGAGAGCCACCAACGCACCCAAAAAGCTATATGCTCTATACCTAGTTGGGTTCACACATCTAAATATGTTTATATAAATATGTTTATATGCTATATAAATCCGTTTCGACCCCCCCGCCTCTTTCGCTCTCGCTCTGGTCAATTGGAAAATGATCATTTTGGAATATTTTGGATGTGTGGGGAGGCAAGTTTATGTTTCAGTTGCAGCCCACCTGAAAACTGCTGCCGCCAACCACCCGCCCACACCCACATCCACCCACATCCACACGCACACTCACACAGGACTGAGTGGCACAGCTACACCCCCCTCCCGACCCTGGGCCGGCCACTTGTTGCCACATCGGGGCATATATCTGGCCTCTTCGCGCCCGTTCGCTTAGCGCGACGATTGTGGTATATAGCAGGCGATCGCATGGCACTCGGGCGGCCTCTGGTATGAGTATTCGTATCCCCGTGGCATGTGGACTCGTGGGCTGGCGGGGTGGTGGGGTGCTGGGCGGGGGGGTAAATGCTTTTCATGCTTTTCCGCGAACGCGAACGATGAAAAATTCTTTAACATAACGTGTAGCAACGCTTTGGATCGTCAGTCTGTTTAGTCGAACCGCAGCATTCGCTCCTACGACGTCAGCTGCTCGGACTTTAGTTGAGATTTCAATTTGTTTCTTTTTCCCTAAGTAAGTTTTTTTTTTTTTTTTTTTTTTCTGTTTCTGTTCCTTCTACTGCTCTACTGCTGCTGCTTCTTCCTGCCACAAAAAAATATCAAAAAGAGTGTGTCGAGCCGAGAGAACAAAAAAACAAAAAACCATCGAAAAGTTTCCGAAAAAGCGACAAAAAAAATTAAACCATGAACCAAGAAATCAACTTCAAATCGAACATAAACCAAAAAAAATCAAAAAAAAAAAAATCCTTTGTCGGAGCCCAAAGAACAGCAAGGAAATCCATCAGTTAATCGAACAATTTAAATCAACAACAAACTTGAAACAACATTGGAAAAGTTCCATTACTTATTATATAATCCTGTTTCAGTTACGTTTTTTTTTGTTGGCCATTTTTTTCAAGTGAAATTTGAATGAACCGAAATGCGAATGAAGTGCAACCGTCAAATGAACCGTCCCAAACTCTGCAACAAAATGTTAATTTTTTTCCAATTTTTTTTGTTGTATGCAAAATGCATTTGCATATTTTTTTTTTATAATTTTTTTCGTTTGGTTTTCGCCTGTCGCAAACGGCTAAAAATACGTATACCCGAGTGCTCCCCAGGCATTTGCAGCAGCCACATCAAAAGCCGAAAGAAAAACCGAAAGGCAAAAGCAGCAGCAAACACAACAATAACTACAAAAGCAACAACAGCAACAACAACAACAGCAGCAGCAGCAGCAGCGACAACAACCACAACAAAAATAGGAACAACAATAAAAAGAACCACAGCAAGACAGGAGCATATATATCGTATATATACCCATCCGATTCGAGCATCGAGTCGTACCAAAAGCCAAAAGTGTTATATGATCTGAGAAAAAATTTCGGAATTTATTTTTTTGTTGCTTCATTTTGTTCGAATTTTAAAAATAAATTCGTTCTGCGTGTGTGTGTGTGTGTGTGTGTGTTTTTACCTTGGTAAAATGTCCAAGACACACACGCTGGCACAGACAGCCGCATGGCTATACAGATACAGATGCAAAGATACTTTTCGTCTCTGGCCACAAACGGCGCAGGCGCAGGCGCCATTGGGACAGAGATAAGACATAGAGGCAGAAATGTAGAAACAGAAAGAGAGAGAGGGAGAGAGAGAGAGTTATATGTAGCTGGTGGATGTAGATCCACCCACGCACGACCGACAGCCAGCCAACAGATACAGATCTGGAGATTCTGGAATATAGATTTCTATAAATGGAAACCCGTAGATCCTTTTGTTTTTAGAAATGTTTTGAATGAGTTTGTGTCTTTTGATCTCGAGAGAAACAGGATAACTACAGGAAACAAGTTAGTAGCGCAACAGGAAGAGGGCTAGAAAGTATTGTAGAAACACAAACAATTAAGCCCCATTTGCGCCTAGAAAAATGTCTCATAACCAGATAAAAACTGTTATTAGATGTTCGTATTTCTGCTAAAAACATAGACTGGCAGACATTCTCAGACATCCTCCGACAGAGATCCCATCAGTTATTAAAGTCAAGAGTTTCTCGTTAATGTTGATATGTAAAAAAGGCTTTTGCCCAAAATTCTCCAGAGCTGACCCACTTTCTGTGTGTGTCACTAAAAATAGGTATTTGAAAATGCAATTGAATTCAAAATGCAGAATGCAAAATGCAAGAAGGAAGTCAAATGGCACATGCCTCATGAAATCGTAGACATTTTTATATATGAAATGGGCACACACACGGCCAGATTTGTGCATATATAATATATGGAAAATATTTAGTATAGATACTTAGAGAGCGATCTATGAATGGCATTTGAAATGTATTTTGCTTTTCTTTGGCACACACACACGCACACCCCATGCAAATATACGCATACCTCTATGTCGGAGAAGCTCTTCTAGAAATTCTGATTTAGTGCCAAGGTAAAAAAAAATATACAAAATTTCGAATACTCAAGAGAAAATCAGAATAAGCTTTCGTCGAAGCTTTTGCGCAGCTTTTGGATGCCAAAAGGGAAATTCAATACGTGCCCCAGAGTCTATTTTTAACGGGAAGCGCACTGAAAGAAAAATTGAAGAAAAACACCGCTATATCTGTGTATATAGATCAGACCATGGCGCTCTCTCTCTCACACACACACACACACACAGACACAGACACAGACACGCGTGTGTGTGTTGGCATAAAGATAGACCCAGAAAATAAAAATTCGTTTAAGAGACAACAAGAGCCACAGGAATTTGGGAAGATTATGATATGAGAACACGACATTGTTGCCGGCTATATAAAGACAGGTTCCTCTCTCCAAGTATATCTTATGACAGCAGATCCACACACAGCCACAGACAGAGGAATACATATCTACATATCTAAATATCTATTTATAGATTGCTATCAAGGCAATCATAGGAAAGCATAGGAGAAAAAAGCGAACGTTGTTTGTTGTTGGTGCGGCGGCTACTTCTGTTGTTGAAATTACTTTTGTTGAACCAAATCAGCAGCAGACGGAATCTAACCGAACCGAATTTCTCTTCTCCAAATTATTCTTGCAGGTTTTTTCAACCCTAAACCGTAACCATGTCCGACGATGAAGAGTACACGTAAGTAGCAGAGCCCGAAGACGTTCAACGACTAGAACCAATATTAAGTATGCGACGCGAAGTCCGACGTGGAGAGTATTCAAAGTGTTGAGAAGTGATGCCTAGTGCTAAATAATAAGAGTTATAGTTAGTTCAAGTTAAAGATAAAGTTACAGTTCAACGAGAAGTACTCCAGTTTGTTCCCACTACTAATTTAAAGTTATTTGCGAACTTTTTGTGAATTTTTGTTTGAAAGTTTTTGAAGACGTCTGGTGCACGCCATCGGACATGCCACTTCTATACATATGTACCCTTGTGGCACCTATTTTGATCTGTATTCCTTTTGTCTATTTCTACGCATTCTCTCATGGAAACCACAACCCAAAAACCGATCCCCAACCCCGAACCACGACACCTAACCGTGAACCACCAACCATTATCCCACCATGAATATGTTCGATCAACCGCTAATGCTGTCGTTTCGTTTCTTTCGAAATCTTCGAAATCAATTAATAACAACTGAACAACAATTCAACAACAACACCACCACCACCACCACCACCACAAAATCAACAACAATTCAACAACCAAATCGACAAACACCTCTGCACCTGCACCTGTACCTGTAACTGTACCTGTGTGTTGTGTGTGCGTGTGTGTGTGTGTGGGTTTGTCACATCACCCGTTTGCACTCTTGCACTCTCACTCGTCAAACAAAATAATAAAATACAAACACGAAAAATAAAACACATGTAATCTGTTGTTGAAATTCGTTTAATTACGAACACCAAAGCAGCTCCGAGGAGGAGGAGGTTGTCGAGGAGACCAGAGAGGAGACGTAAGTACATTTATGTTGCCAATTGTGTCGAAATTTTTTGTTGGTTTTGGTGCAGCAGCCTCAAGAACTCGATTGGTGTTCATTTTATAAACTCGTATCTGTCTACGCATTATTTTTACCACCTTTTGCCCCTTCCCCATTTTTGTCACGCAAAAATAAATATTGCTGTCAATCCTTTTTTTGATTTAAACATCCCAATTTTTGATGCCTTTCTGTTGAATGTATATTTTTGTTGTCAATGTACGCTAAATGCTGACAAATCAAAGAAAAGAAAAAAAAGCAAACAAAACTTTTGATAAAACCGTAGAAAATATCCTTTCCTGTCCAATTTTGTGTCCAAACCCAAATCAAAACTAGAAACCAGAAACCAACCCAACAAAATTTTTGCTCTGTGTATTTTTGTCTGTAAATAATTGTATTTGTTTTTATTAATTTAGATCATTAAGAATTATGATTTCCTTTTATGTTGTACATTTATGTTATTTCCTTTGGTTTTTGTTCTCAATGTGTTGTTGTGTGCGTCTATCAAATTATCAAATCTAAATTACAAAATTACAAAATTTCTAAATGAAAAATCAACAAAGAAAATTAATTGTACAAAAAATCTACTAATGGAACCCTGGAACCCCACCCCGTTCACCCCGTTATCACCCAATCAATCACTCAAGCAACGAGCTCATAGTTCTGTGCCCCATCTCACTCCTTCCCAATCAAGCACACAAATTGGCCACTCAAACTGTGTAAATACGTACCACCCCCACCCCCACCCCCACAACCACACCCACCACCCCATTGGAACCTTTAGCTTTCTATATGCCACATATAGTACATACATACTTATTATTGTGTATTTTTGTATACGTAACCTGTCTTTTGTCTATCTGTCTGCAGCTGCCACATGTCTATCTGTCTATCCTCCCGAACTCCCAGCAGCAAGAAAAATAAATTTCCAACCAATAAACAAATTATAAATATATCTCTAAGTCTACAATTCTAAAACAAACTTTTGGCAAAAAGTTAACTCTCTTTCCGCCTATCGCTGGCCTGGCTTAGCAAACAAACAAAAAACAACAATGTTCTTGCCTTTCACACTTGGAAATATCTCATTGATCTCATTGAACTTTGTTTCTCTCTCTCTTTCTCTCTTCCATCTCTTTTTGATTCTCTTTCTTGTTACAGGAAGTAAGTAAATTGTGTGAGAAAACCAATGAAAAGAAGAAAGAAAGAAACCAAATCAAAAGTCAAGCAAATCCAAAGATCCAAAGATCAAAGTTCCAAATTCTAAATCAAATTTAATTCGTATTTGTTTCGAGACGATAACAAAAAAAAATATTTTCGAATCTGATATCACAAACCCTGCAAATCTGTATAAACTTTTTTCAAAAAAAAAAAAACAAAAAACAAACAGAATGCTCCACAAAATTTCCACAAATCTTTTTTGAAATGCCCAAAAACCTCGTTTGCTCGTTTGCCAATTACCAAAACAAAAACATCGAGAAAACAGAAAAATCCCGAAGAGACAACATTGTTTGTGTATATTTCTGCTCTCTTTCGACATTATATATCTCTCTCTCTCACAACCAACCATGCATCAGAGAACGAGAGCCAGTTCCAGGACCAGTTCCAGTTCCAGAACCAGCTCCAATTCATACTGTACAAAGAATCGTTGCTTGGAATTTCGTTTCGTTTCGTTGCGTTTCGATTTTGTTCCCAATTTTTTAAGTTTTCTTTAGAACAACAACAAACAACAGAAAACAACAACAAAAGAAAAAAAACAAATACGCACCTACCACGACAACTAATTATTTTGTTTTTATCTTATACAAAGAAAAAATATCTCTCTCTATATATATTCTCCATCTTATCTTCTTCTTTCATTTCGTTTCCAAAAAAAAAAAAAAAATAAACAACAAACAAACCAAACCATTTTGCAATTGAATTAAACCAAAAATCAAATGTTTTTCTCTTTCTTTTCAACGTTCTTTTTTGTTTGCCACAAAAAAAAATATATAAATATATATTTAAAATCCAATTAAATTTTGTATGAAATTTTCAAACCGATACCCACAAAACACCGTGAAACTGTCAATTTTTGAAACACAAAACAACCAAATCTATATATGTATAAAATATATCACCACCTCCATGTTTGTTGCCACCTCAATGCCTCACGTATAGAAAACCACCTCAGACACCAGCCGAGTAAGTCTATGTACAAAAACAAATGTGAACAACAAATGAAAAAAAAAAAAAAAAAAAAACAAAAAAAGATTGCTAACCGAAACTAAAACCTTAGTGTTACGTTAAGGTCGTAGACGATTAATCCCAGCTTGTTCGTACAAATAAGCAAGCCAACACCCAAACAAAACACATTCAAGAACTCCAAAACAGTTCAGACTCTAACTCTGAACTGTACCTACAAATGTAGCAAGCTCTCAACTCAACTCAACTCAACTTAACTCAGCTCAGTTCAACACACTTACTCACCCCACAAACTCACCTCAAGCGGCGACATGGAAGCGATCTATAAATCGTTTCATTTTTAGCGTGTTTTCCGTTTCCATTAATATTTAATTGTTTTTTTTTTTTTTAACTAGAGTAGAAATGTCCTTAGTAGAATGTAGAAAATCTAATGCTTCTCACATCAGCTCTTTGATGGCTACTAATTGTAAAGAATATAATCAATAAAACTCAGTAAAGATTAGTAATTATTTACCCGAATACAAAGCAAAAATAAACAGGCCTTAAGATGTTCTATCAAAATGCTGTAATTAATTTTAGTATTTAGACATTATTCGTAGTACTAGTGGCTATCTAAAAGAAACCAAAAAAAAAAAAAGTATATATAGAAGAAGAGCCCAATGCTTGATGAACGAAAACTAATTGATTATTTTGTTCTCCCCATCCTCAACCCTGTCTTGGCACCATGCAGAGGGGAAGGCGATCCAGAGTTCATCAAGCGTCAGGACCAGAAGCGATCCGATCTCGATGAACAGCTGAAAGAATACATCAGCGAATGGCGCAAACAGAGATCCAAGGAGGAGGATGAGCTGAAGAAGCTGAAGGAGAAGCAGGCCAAGCGCAAGATCTCCCGCGCAGAGGAGGAGCAGAAGATGGCTCAGCGCAAGAAGGAGGAGGAGGAGCGCCGCGTCCGCGAGGCTGAGGAGAAGAAGCAGCGCGAGATTGAGGAGAAGCGCATGCGCCTCGAGGAAGCCGAGAAGAAGCGTCAGGCCATGTTGCAGGCCATGAAGGACAAGGACAAGAAGGGCCCCAACTTCACCATTGCCAAGAAGGATGCAGGCGTGGTAATTATATGAGATTCCATCAATGCACCCTACTGATACGCCTCCCCCCACCATATATTTTTTATTTATTTTTTTCCTGGTTTTTGGCTATATCATTTTGCGTTTTGTTTTGTTTTCTTTTTTATTCTCTCACATACGATTCTCTCACAAACAAACATGCAAAAAAACACACACACACACACACACGACACGCACACATCAATTATGTTTTCTCGCATCGATTGGCCTTATTGTTGGTCGTCATTGAACGCTGATCGCCGATCGCTGATCCTCGATCATTGATCGTTAATCGTTAATCGTTAACGTTTGTGTCCCATCCATTGTATCGTATCCATGCATCCATGCTTTTCATACAACAATCCAAACCCAATTCAATCCTAAACAAATGTGAAACTGAAACAACAAAACAAATTCTTTGTTTTTTCCTTTTTCTTTTGCAAAAACATGCATGTACCTCCATGTTTGTCCGCACACACACACACACACACACACGAACACACACTCAAACAAACACAATAAACAACAAAAAAAACAATCGCAACTTCCTCTTCCGCTCCATGCGCTCTTCTCTTGTGTGTCTCTCTCTCTCTCTCACTGTTTGTCTCTCTCACTTGTACCACACGTACCACACAAATTACCAAAATAAAACCAAAAACACAACGAAATGTGTCTGCATCAAAAACAAATATTAAAAAATATTAAAACAAAAACAAAACAAAACAAACAAAAACTTGCACGCACATGAAAACAAAACAAAAAAAAAACAAAAAATAGTTGGGACTCTCATCCGCCGCCATGGAACGTAACAAGACTAAGGAACAGTTGGAGGAGGAGAAGAAGATCTCGCTGTCGTTCCGCATCAAGCCACTGGCCATCGAGGGCTTCGGCGAGTCTAAGCTGCGCGAGAAGGCCCAGGAGCTGTGGGAGCTCATCGTCAAATTGGAAACTGAGAAGTATGACTTGGAAGAAAGGCAGAAACGTCAGGACTACGATGTGAGTAGCACCTAAAGCGCATTGTCCTTATGGCTTCAGCAAAAATATGCATCCCGATTCCAGTTGAAAGAGTTGAAGGAAAGACAGAAGCAACAGCTCAGGCACAAAGCCTTGAAGAAGGGTCTCGACCCAGAAGCTTTGACTGGCAAATACCCGGTAAGTCGATCACGATTCCGATCTCTGACTTTATCTGACCAACACTTGTTTTTGCCTGCCCTTTTTGCAGCCCAAGATTCAAGTCGCCTCCAAATATGAGCGACGTGTCGATACACGCTCATACGACGACAAGAAGAAGCTCTTCGAGGGTGTAAGTATTCAGTTGCCTGGAACGCGATTAGACTTGGGTTTTCTTTGGGTTTTCTCTTGCTCCTACCATGTACATATATTCTCAATGTGTATCTCAATATCAATAATATAGGGCTATAATACGGTCTATGCGGAAACCTTAGAAAAGACCTGGCAAGAAAGACAGGAAAGATTCACTCAGCGCACAAAATGTAAGCGTCCGATAAACGAACTCCAATCTCCAATCTCCAATCTCCATGTCTACGTGTGTCTCTCTACCTATCTATCTATGTCTAATCCATAAAAACTATGTCCAATCATTACCAATGTACAGTCACGTCCAAAGGGTGGGTTGGGAACGAGTCGATGAAGCAGCTTAGAATGAATGGGAATGCGGGTGGGGGTCCGGACCATGACCCGGACCGGACGGGACGGGACGGGAATTGGGCGACTGACAACAATTGGGCAGCACACCTAACCGTCTACTCTCTTTTTATTTTTCTTTCTATGTTTTATGTAAACTATATTTCATAATTGTCAACTGTACCTGTGTGTGCGCTGCGTATCGTAACATTCATTCAAAAAACAAAAACCCAACCAAAAACACAAAACGTTCAAACACAAAAATACACAAAACGACAGGGCTTCGATGAGATCACCAAGGACTCGAACGAGAAGATCTGGAACGAGAAGAAGGACCAATACACCGGCCGTCAAAAATGTATGTACTGTACTCTACTACCACCACTGCCACAGCCAGAGGCAGAGGCAGAGGCAGAGGCAGAGCCACAGCCACTGGCACCTGCATCTGGTAGCCCCGCAGAGCACCACCAGAGACGACAACAACAGAACAACATTCATTATTCTGTTCATTGTTGTGCTATGTATTGTTTTATGTTTTCCTGTTCCTCTCAGAGTTTCCTTCATGTTCGAGAGGCGATCGATCCAAAATGCTAATCGATTGTGTTTTTATTTTGTTCTTCTGCTTCGATACAGCCAAACTGCCAAAGTGGTTCGGCGAGCGACCAGGCAAGAAGGCCGGTGAGCCCGAGACACCCGAGGGTGAGGAAGATGCCAAGGCCGATGAGGACATCGTTGAGGACGATGAGGAAGTCGAGGAGGAGGTCGTCGAGGAGGAGGATGAGGAGGCTGAGGAGGATGAGGAGGAAGAGGAGGAGGAAGAGGAAGAGGAGGAGGAAGAGGAGGAGGAAGAGGAGGAGGAGGAGGAAGAGGAGGAGGAGGAGGAATAAGCCAACTCTGAACTCCAACGTCCCCTCCAACCAGCCCCGCCCCCCCACGTCTTTTTCGTAAAAACAAACTCTACATTTAAATACCAAAGCAAAAATACCAAAGCCAAACAATTTTAATAAAAGTAAAAGAATGAACTAAATAGTTATTATCTTAGCTTATTCGAAAACACATGCTTATTACTCTTGCAAAACAACAAAACAACAACTTGAGCAACTTTTTTTATTGAACTTATCGCATTGAACATGAAAACAAAACAAACAAGAAATGTACAAGTTTCTTTCAAATAAAACATCAAAACCAACACCAACTCAGTCAAAAAGAAACCAGAGAACAAAACCATCAGCCCTCAACTGACAAACGAAACAAAACCAAAAGAAACAGAAAGAGAAAGAGAAAGAGAAAGAAAGAAAGATCTATGAAGATATTAAAGTGTGTTATGGCATCGTATCTATGAACAATTCCTGTTGTTTGTGTGTGTGGTGTCGGTGTGTCGATCGGGTCGATCTCTCAGCACTGTCTTCATTTGTTCTCCAGGGCGAATAACTCTCGTATTGGGCAACCCACTGAGGCATGGGACATAAGCAGCGGATATCTCGCAGCCGACTTGAAGAGCTTTAAAATGTCAACAAAGCTTTGAGCGTTACTTATTTGATCCTCAAGACACTAGTGCAACAGCACTAAAGTATGCTATACTTTTTGTTGAACGCCACACTCTGGCCTTGGGTGGCTTCATCTTGCTGGTTCTGGGGGTTTGAGGTCAAAGTTGCAAGCCTTTGCATCGTTCCTGGCGGCTGCTGATAAAAATCATTAACAAAAGAATAACAATAAGTCAAGAACTTTCGGTGTACACCCGTGGATCCGGTGAAAGGCGACCGCAATTGTGTGATCAAGTGCAAACGACTTTATTTGGCATAAATGTATTTTATATTTTATGTTTAACTTTTATTGTTTTCGCTTTTGATTTGCTTTTGTTTTGTTTTGTTTTTTGGATTGTTTGTCTAGTATGATTCCACGTACGTATATATTCGGCTGTTGCTTCATGTTCATGTTGGTGTTTTTAATGGATGCAATAAATCGTACAATTTACTTAGCCTACGAGCTGCACACATAAACTATCTGATGAATGGAATTACATATTTACATACATATGTGTACATATATTTTTGTAATTCTTTTCCATATCGTGATCTTTGCAGCGTACAGTTGTTCTTTTTTGTTTTTTGGTTTATAATTTGCTAAATATTCTTCGTTACGGTTCCTTGGATTGATGGGAATTGTGGGTGGGGTGGGGACAGGCGAGAATACATGTATTTCTGGGTTTCTGGGTAGTTGTGGTTTCATTTATTTTAATTTTATAGTTTCTTTGAGCCTTGATTGTCTGTCTGCTGCAAGTAGATCGTAATACAAATTGGTATTTCAACATGCAGCGATTACCCACAGAACAAAAAAAAGAGTTTTACACACAAAATACATACATTTACATGTATTTGTGTATCCTTCGAGAAATATACATGGTAGTTACATCATACATACATACATACATTGGTACAAATTAGACAAAAAACGCATCATATAAAATAGCAAAAATAGTTCACGTTTCACATTTACATATTTACTCGTTTAGATTACACATACGCTGCGTTTCATGGCCATTAAAGCATTCGCTTTGCTCATTGCTCATGGCTTACACTTATGCCCCGCTCTCGCTAGCTCTGAACCGCTCACACACGGATTAAAAATGTTTATACACAAATATTATAAACTGCTCTCTTGTTTTTTGTTTGCTTAGTGAGCAAGGTGGACAGCATTATGTATGCGGATTATCCTTCTCTGTCTTTCCTCTTTTTACATTTTTTCTAAGCAATCATACATATATTTTGTTTTTAATTATTGTCAGCAATTATTTTCTATTTTTGTCTTTAAATCAAAAGTGTAATAAGAACGTAACTTGAATTTCCTTGAGCGCGAGGCCTTCACACGCAAGCACCCACACATGCACCATGCACCCACGCAGCAGTTGGGACAGACAAGGCTCACGTAGCGGTGTCAGTGCCTGTACGTGTGCGCGTGTGCTAATTTGGCAAAAATAAAAAACTGTAGCAAGTATACGCCACAAATGAACACGGAAGGAGTAGCTGTGTAAGCAAAACAAAGTCAAGTCCCTGTCTCTTGCTTAAGCTGGCTATATTTGGTAGATGATTGAAGTGTAATGAAGCTTCAAGCAGTGCTCGCCCAAGCAAATGTCACTGAGGCGCCTTCCGCCACAGATCTTCCTATTCTGTAGTATTCATGTGTCATGCAGGCGCCAGCAGCTAAACTGTTATTTCCTGCTCGAATTTATGCAAGTACAGTCCCGTTATTTGACTACACCTAGGCTGAGGCTGTTGACTGTTTATAAGTTAGTTGCCTCTCGCTCTATCTGGTTCGATTTGCCCGTCCAGCCAGGCAGTGGCTGACAGCAGTTGAACGGCTCTAAGACTAACATAATTCAAGGGGTCTAAGATCCTCTCTTTTCCATCCATACACATGGCATACAGTACATACATGGGTATTATAAAATCTATTACAACTCACATTTACATTTAGACATTCAGTTTTACATAGATACATCCATTAGTATATGTATATGTATAAGTATATCATACAATAGTTTGTATAATTAAATGTTTATATTTATTTATTCAATTTATTTTCTTTACATTCAGTCAATTTATTGCAACAAAAAAAAAACCTTCGAAAATTCCTATTTATATTTCTTTTTCCCCCTACCCGTCAGTAGCAAATATATGATTTATGTACGATTATTACTAATATTTCGTCTTCTGTTTAAATAAAACATTTTAAAAGCTCATCCATTAAAAATGTAACATTTCTAGATACTGCTCACCATCATGCAATCGTATAAACAGTGCTTATTTTATATACAAACACATATGTATATGTTTATGTGTATGTATACAACTATATAAAGGTTACTAGCGATGTTCTGTGTCTTAGCACATAGACGAATTTCGGCCAAAGTTCGGCCCCCACAAGAGATTCGTTCGGGGGAAATCATAATCGAATTATTTTATAATTTACTCGTACACGTATATACACAATTAAAATTCTTAGAAAAAAAATAGTTGTGGTATTATAAGTCTCTCAAAAACATGCGTACAAAAGATTTTGGCTAAACTAAATTGAAAGAGTTTTTGTCGTATTTATTACAGTGGAGTTCGGCGAATGTCCAGCGTTTGCTTGCACTGCTTTAGGTGGTCTTTTGCAACTTATGGATTGTACATACACATACTTGTACACTTATATATGCCGGATTAGATATAATATACAGACAGTGCGTTTCACGACACAAGAGTGGCCACGAGTCTCCTTCCAAGTGGTATTAGTTTATACATAAATATTAAGTCTGTTGTCCAATGGAGTCTTTGCTTTAAATTAAGTAAGTTTAAACCTGGTCTGTAGTCGTTAAAGTGAAACTAAATCATAATATCACCCTTTCAAAGACAATTACTTAATAGAGTTTTGGGAATGGTACTATCGTATATAAAAGCATACGTAAGAGTTGGTGCCAAAGCGAATAGTGGAACAGATTAATGCCTGTGTTATTACATGTTTATGCCTTAATCTATTCCAATGTCTATGCTATTGTATTCGCTTACTCATTGTCATGAAACGCACTCTACTGGGGGGGCTAAAATGTTGTCTGTTGTGTGCTTCATTCACTTTTGGTAACATTGAAAAGCATTACTATGTGTACCATACATAATACATACATATATGTACATATGTAGTCTTATATGCATTACAGCTAATACAATTTAAAATTGGTGTGCATGTGTGTGTGTGTGTCTGTTGGGGTGTCTGGTGCGTACATCTTCATCATCATCATCATCTACATAGACATCGTTCATTGTTTTCATAATCATTATCAAAGTTTGACGCGTTCTCTCAGTGCTTGCCACGTGGCAGTCTTATGGGTATATGCGGATATCATGTATCCGTCAGTGGGCCATTCTGGTTGTGGTTGTTGTTTTTGTTGTTGTTGTTGTTGTTGCTGTTGCCACTGAACTGTAATGGCAGCTGCTTTATCGTAATGACATCCTTTGGCTTTTGATGCAACAATTGTTGCTCTTCTTCCGGTTCCTGTTCCTGTTCCTCTTCCCGAATGAATTCTTTTTCTTGATGCTGATGCTGCTGCTGCTGCTGCTGTCGATGATGTTGCTGATGCTCCTGCTGGTGTCTCTGCAGTTGCTGATGATTCGGTTGTTGCCGTTCTTGCTCTTGTTCCTCTACTGGTATAATTTTATTGATATTGTACAGATTATTATCGTTCATTTCATTATTATCATTATTATTATTGTTGTTATTGTTGTTGTTATTATTGTTGTTACTAGTATTAATTATATTGATGGGGTTGTTGTCGTTATCCGTATCCTCACTCGACCTCGGACTCATTTGGAGCACTTGCTTTGCCTTATTTTCCCACAGTCTTCGATTGGCCTTTACCTGCAAAATGTGCAAACAAATTATTCGACTGCATAAATACAAGCACTAAAGGGCCATGCATTTTTCTCTAAATTAAATACAAATAACGTTCAAATGTTTTAAATACATATTTGCAGTGGCACACAAATGGGGATTGAATATATAAATGTTGTGGATTATATCCCCCATTGAGCAGCTGCTGCTAATGGTCGCCGCTTCATTATGGCTGCCACCCAATGCCAACAGCTGCACATGTGACTATGCATAGGCTTCAGAACATTACCAAAAGCGGTAACTTTTGAGCACCACAAATTGTTGTCCAACTTTGTCTTGCGTTCCAATTTAAGCGAAAAACATATTGCAATCAAAATATGCAAAGATACTCAGAGGAAAGAGGCTTTTGCCTTCTTGTTTTCTTCACTTTTTCCACCACCACATCATTGGTATTGTAGTTAATTGAATGCTGTTGTTTATTAATCTTACTTGACCATTTTTTAATCTGCTTTCTGCATGCAATTTCTTTTCGAATTTCGCATTTCGCATTTTTTCCCCTCCGCATTCCATTTCTCTGGTATTTTTGCAATGTGATCATTTTTTTGAACAGATTTTTCGCGCCTTCCTCTGGCTCCTGCCTGCCTGCCTGCCCCTTCTCTATGTTTGCTTTACACGCGCAAACTTTTTGCATCGCTCTCTTCTTATATTTACTTTCCCATTTGGAGTCCTGCCCGAGGGTATTTCCCTTTCGTTATTGTGATTTCCATTTTCGCGTGCAATTTCCCTCCCGCACTTATTATTTTCGCGCGCACAAATATGAAATATGCAAATATGGATAAAATATTAAATGCGTGCAGACACCTCGAGCAGCAAAAAGGCGCAGAAGGATGGGCAGCCGCGTCAATTAATTAAAATATTTGCCATTAACATAAATTAAGGACTATAATGAAATTGGCGGACTTTCAATTGATATTAATTGCGTTTCAACCCTGTTACGGTTGGCGGTACCAGTGGCCTGGTGGCCCGGTGCCTGGTGCCCGGTGCCTGGTGCCTGGTGCCCGGTGGCCGGTGGCAGCATGCCAGCGCATGGCAGACAGTATGTGGCGTCGGGAATTACCAGTCAAACTATGACGGGGATTGCAAAAGTTGACTTAACTTTGTCCGGCTCGCTCGCTCGCTCTCCCTCTCTCTCTCTCTCCCTGCCGTAGCTGTCTGTTCACCTGTCCGCTCGTTCCTGCCTGCCACTGTCGCTCTCTGTTGTTGGTGGCATGCATGTATAAATTGCCACTTATGCCATAAGCTGTCTGATGTGTTTCACCCCCCCCACAGGCAACAGCATGGAAACACTGCAACTTCAACTGCCAAACACAAATTGAAGCCGTGACAGCGCAATAAAAAACACACAAAAATACAGGGGAAAAAATTATAAAAAAAAAATATATATATAATGGAAATCCCGACAGAATGTTAGTGAAAGGTGAAAGCAAATCGAGTTGAAAAGTGCAGCCACACACACACACGCACACACACACACACAGACATCCCAAAACGGACTCCCGACGCGTGGGGAGTCTGTCCTGCATTGCTGCTCGCAGACTGAAGCCCCCTACCATAGTGAAGAATCGAGTTAAATGTTCACCCGGGAACAGAGTCCTGTTTCTGGCACTATCAGCATTGCTCTGGCGCTGGCGCTGTCACTGATGCAATTTTAATTTATGAGAAACTCTTTGGACAAACAAATATGGGAAAAAAATACAAACAAAAAGAGGGGAGATGGCTCAACTTAGGTTAACTCAACTCGAGTTGAGTGGACTAATTAATTAGCAGCTAATTTAACGCGTCGCTGGGCAGGACATAACTCAGCAGGATGCACTGGCAAACAGAGGAACAGAGAGAGAGCGGACAAGGATGAGGCAGATGCAGATGCAGACTGGCGGCAGCTCCAAGCTCCTGCATGGCCAACCAAAAATTGCAATTTAATCTTGTGGCTAGAGCGGACACTCGCGGGCAACATCTGTGCGGCCGAATCATCATCCGAATGAACATGCCACTCGAGTCGGATGGCAGAGGAGGAAACCAACCGCGTACAGGCGTCACCCCAAATGCGAATGCGAATGGGGGAATGCGAATGGGGGAATGGCAATATGCGTAATATGAAAACGGCAATGGGCCACAGTACAATTGAACTGTGACCTCAGGGCCAGCCTTGTAATTGCTGGCCAAAATTCATTGGAGCGAAATGTGATGGAACGAATTGTCTGGACGAACGAAGACTGCCAAGCGTTTCAGATTGAAACTTAAATCAAAATGGCATTTCAACAGTTCACCATCTTTGCTGACACACCAATTTTCGGCATAAATAAACAAGAACTTTGTTGCTCCTTTCTGCTGCTGCTGCTGCTGCTGCTGCTGCTGCCGCTGCCGGATGGGTTTTATTTACTTGCTCTGCAGTGACCCTGCGTCTGTCTGTTTAGCTGACAGATGGCTGTGTGTCAAGCGTGCCATTATGGGTTTCAGTTTGGAAATGTTCTTCGACTCTCACACTATTCCCATCTATTGTAGTTTGTTGTTGTTAATAAGTTTAGCATCTAAAGAGCTGCAGTTTGTACCACATTGAACGATTGAGCCAGTGGTTTCGCTATCAATTCCAATACTCCCCGCTGTCTGCGCGTAGCAAGCCTAATATTAATTGCATTTAGAGTAAGTTTCTAATTGAGGGTAATCACAGCTTGGACGCCTTCCCATTAAATATTCTTAAGAGTCGAAACTCCAGGAGAAAACTCCCCCACATTCAATACCCTCCAGCCGAGGTCTCTTCAGCTCTGACTGATGGCATCATCATCTTCGCAGTCATCATGTTAATTTCCCCCGTTTCCGCTGCCATCCCATGGGTGGCTCGTCTCTCCACATTGAAATCGGAACCTCTGGCTCATGTGCATACGTAAGCTATAAGCAAGAACCAATAAAGAGGAGAAAAAACAACACAAATAAATACGATATATATCTATGCATACGTATATCGTTGGCATAGGAACAAGAATCAAAGTAGCTGAAAAAGGAAGAAATATACATAATAAAAAAGAAAAATAAATAAGGCTGGGACTTGCAGGGGTGCAACCAACACAAACAACAACAACAACAAAGGTAAAGGCAAAGGCAAATGGCAATGGCAATGGCAAAGTGCAAAACACAAAACACAAAACGCAAAACAAACAAAACGAAACAAAACACAAATCGCACACACAGCAAACGAAATCGAGTAGAAGGATAAAAGAAGGAAAAGAAAATAAATAAAGAGTGTTGCAAAACGCGTGTGATGCAAGGCGTATGTCTGCGCCGCTTCCCCCCAACCCCAGCCGTCCCGCCAAAGAGTGGGGAGGGAGTGCAAAATATGCCAACATGGGCTTGGGCTTGCGGAGTGGGGGGGCTGTAAAAAAGGAAAAGGTGAAAGATAACAAGAGCATGCATGGAGGAGCACAGGCAAGCAGAAAGTGGCTCTGCCTCTCCCAAGGGAAACCGACTGCCATAACAGGATGACGGACAGAGAGAGGAAGAGAGAGAGAGAGAGAGAGGTAGAGAGAGAGAGAGGTAGAGAGAGCGAAATGGTGACAGTGCGAGGGCTTAAAATGCGTTTCGTGCAAAGTAGGAGATGGACATGGTAATCCTGCATCGTTTTGAAGCCTGCTTTGTGCGCGTGTGTGTGTGTGTGTGTGTGTTTGCGTGTGCGTGAGCGTGTGCGATGTTTTTGCTGTTGTTTTGGGTGGGGGCTGCACCTTACCTTCGACGTGTTGTCCTGCACCCATGCATCTGGCTTACCATAGTCCGGCGGATTCGCATACGGATCATAGCCGAGCACGGACAGCATGGGCGCTATATCGGCCATGTCCCGCACCACATCGCCCGGTATCTGGCCAACCCATTTGGACAACGCCTCCAGATTCACCGGCTTGATAACCTGATCCGATGAACGCTCCACTCTAATGACATGGAATAAATAGTTATGATGCTAAGGGACACAATTGCCTGGCAGAAACTCACTTGGATAATGGCACCCCATTGGGCTTATTGATGAACTCCTCGTGGTGCAGCACCGCATCGTTCCATGGCACATCCAGGAATTGCAATATCTTGCGCATCCACTCCTCTGGGTGCAGCACCAGCTGCTCATAGTAAACCTGAGCAGAAATATTTATTATAAATAAATCGAATAAAGGCGAGGAATGGGAGACTTCCGCTTCTAACATTGATTGGCTTGTCACGCAACGATTGATTGGAGTGGGTTACCCCTTTGGTGGGTACTTACCATCATGCAGCGGTCCTTGCCGATGTCCCGGCACTGTTCGTGCATCACCTCGATGGCGTGATTCCATTTCTGCATACACTGGCGGTAGCTGCTCAAATCGAAACCGGTGATTGTCACCTTGCGCGATATAATCGAGTGAACTGTCGCCCTGCCGTCGCGCACCATGAACAGGAATTTCGCCTGTGCAGGAGTGCGGGGGAGAGAGCGGGGAGAGCGGGGAGAGAGTGGAGTGGTAAAAGTGTAGTGGATAATGTCGTAGGAAATTGTATCACAGCGGGATACAGCAGCACAGGGAGAGCTGCTGACGTAAAAGTCTGCGCTCCCCCTCCGGTTAGGGGGGCGGAGGGCGGAGGGCGGTGTATATGCTTACGTTCGGAAAGAGCTCGATGACATAGGAGCCCATTTTGAGCGTCAGCGGATCCTTGTTACATAAACGGGGCGCCGGCTCTCCATGCTTAGCAATGATTTCCAGACAGAACTGCGCTATGGCGCTGTTCATGACCTCTTTGGTGATGCCGGCCTCCTGCAGCCGCAGCGACTCCTTCTCGGACTTCAGCCAGTGCGAGCGCAATTGCAGGATGCGTGGAATGACGCGGGTTTCCTGCCCGCAGCTAGACCACGCACATCCACACAAAGAACACCAGTGGGAGACATAGAGAGAACAAACACAAAGTAAGTGGAAGTGGAAGTGGAGGTGGAAGTGGAGGTGGAAATGGAAATGGAAGGCAGCATCAACAGCAACAGCAAGAGCAAGAGCAACAGCAGGTTGCATATACGATACTCGCATCGTTTCGTGTGATGGCTGGAAACTGTTCATGAAACTGTTGTCTGGCAACAGCAGGATGATGCCTGGCTTCGGTTGCCGCACAGCAGGCGGAGACCGCCACCAAGCCACCTCCTAATGCAATCGACAAAATGAAAAGCGATACCCATCCCGTCGCGCCGGCAGCCCGAATGTCTGATGCACAACTCTCATTTGGGTCCGTTTTTACTGTTCGCTCCCACTCCCGCTTTTGGCCTGCTCAAAGCCCAGTCAAACATGAAGGGCTTCAAGCGAATCGTTTGAGTTGAGCAACCAGCAACCAGCACCCAGCAACCACGAACCAAAGATGGTACAAAAATTGCTACGTTGATTGTGCAAAAATGATCATAAATATATGCCAGCAGCCTCATTGATTGCAGCTGAGATTCTTCCAGTGGCTTTTGCCACTCCATGAACCGTGTGCCGTTAAAGGACTGCTTAACCCATTAAGTGAAAGTTTCCCCCAAGTGAAACGATTGCGGTCGCACTCAAAAGTTGCAGGAATTACGAAAGCTCACAGCCAAATCGGATGGGATATGCCCGCAAAACGCATTTCACACCTCAGGCATTAATCGTGAACACACAAAGCCCACAAATGATTCCTGGGGCTTACCGAGGACTCACACTAATTGAGTTGAAGCCGAGTCTAAATGCCAAAATGCTAAATGCTAAATGCTACAAATACACGCCAGATACCAGATTTAATCTGAGCGTTGCCGAGAGGAAGCCGACTGTCAGTTTACTTCCTCTCTTCCTTCCTTTTATCCCCCCCCCACACACACACACACACGCGTGAAGCTTGCGGAAAACTTTACAGAACTTTTGGTACGAACAAAAAACAAAGTGCGGGCAGGCGGCGGCCCTGGCGGACTGGGGGACTGGGGGACCTCAACCTGGCGCTCGCTAAACCTATTTCGTAACTAAAATCGCCCCTCCACATCGCGTTTCCACATCCCAGTCCCTTCCGTCCTGCACTCGCCCGCAGTGGACGGCGAAGTAGATTTTTAAATAGAGGAAATTGCGCTGTGCAGCCATCAGAAAAAGCGGCACCGAGCTCCCTGCCAGGATACACCATGGATGGGGACTGCAGAAAGGCAAATTGTTAATAATAAAAAAAAATAAAAAATAAAAAAAAAACGGCCAACAAAATGAAGGCGGCAGGAGGCTGAGCTCGCTGCTTGCTGGCCTTTTACATTTTGCAGATTGCACAATTTTCGTGGCTAATTACTAAAGCGTAAAGGGAAACATAAGAAGTGATGGCATTGCGAGGGAGTGTGTGGGCGGAGCGAGAGAAAGGACCTGCCTGCTGTCTCTGCAGCAGACGGGAGAATTGCCGAGGGGCGACACGGAATATATTGAATTGTGGCCGTGGAATCAAGGCCACACAGGAAGGGAGAGCCAACGGGGGGAAAACGGAAAATGCAAATATTAAAAATTACAATATTTTCCCTTTGGGGGCTAACAATAGACCAGGATACACTTTATGCTAAAGGCTAACAAAATATGCTACAATTTGTGTGTTTGCAAAAGGCAAAAGATACCTCCGATTGAGAGAGAGTTTTCTTTTTTTTGCAGGCGGAAGTTTAAGGTGCAAATTCAAGTGAACGGTTCCCAGCGATATTACCGATTTGGGTTTTGCAGATTGAAGATTTGCTGGAGGAAGAAATTTACTTACCGCACATCGGGATGGGCATCCAGCATGGCGCGCATCAGCGTCGTGCCAGATCTGGGCACGCCGCCAATGAATATTAAAGGCATCTCCCGGTTATATGAATAAACGCGTTGATTGTCGTCCGTGACGTATTTCTGCACAGGCAATGCGTGGGTGTCCGGGTTGTAGGGGAGACAGAGAGAGAGAGAGATGACAAAAAAATGAAATTAGAGCAAAATGTGGCAGGCAGGCAGGCAGGCAGGCAGGCGAGAGAAAAATTACGTGGCTCAGAGCTGATGACGATGGAAAATGTAGAGGGCGTGGGGTGGGACTGCTTTGCTTGACTTAACGCAGGTGTTAAAGCCTTCGTAGGCATTAGCGTCAAGCAAACAAAAGTGATGGAAAATGACAGTAGAATATCTGGAAAATGTCTCCCGAGTTCGCGTACGAGACATGGACGGGCCATAATGCGATGTAAATTACTAAAAATAGAACTCAAACTGTCAATAAAAATTAAAGGTCTTGGAAGGGTCTCTGGAATCTGGCCACAACCCCTTTCCCCCTAATGGGAAATCGATCGATGTTCCTTTATCGATTATAAATGATTTAGGGACTCGTTCCTGGGTGTACGACCATCGAGCCGGCAGACACCCCAAGTGAAGGCCCGGAAACCTCGATGGGGCACATCCTCACAAAACGGAATATAAGCTGGGCAGTAAACAGCTTTAAATCCTACAAATCGCCTGGCCCGGACCAAGTCATTCCGGCTCAGCTACAAAAAGCCGGGGACGTGGCCATCAACTGGCTGCAAAGTATCTTCAGGAAGATACTGACAGTGGGAAAAATCCCCCGCGCTTGGCTAAAGGCTAAAATAGTCTTTATACCCAAGGCAGGAAAACCCTCTCACACAACCCCAAAAGACTTCAGACCAATAAGTCTATCGTCCTTCCTTCTTAAAACCTTTGAAAGACTAGTCGGGCTGCAGCTGAGGAAAACCATTAAACCTCAGTGGCTGTCAGGCGCTCAACATGCCTACCGAAAAGGGAAATCCACGGAAACGGCACTCCATGAAGTAATCTCGGCGGTAGAGAAATCTCTTCACGTCAAAGAATAATACCCCTAATCGCTTTCCTAGACATTGAGGGAGCTTTTAACAACGTCATACCGGGAGCCATCACAGAGGCACTGACTGACCTGGGGGTGGATCGTCACTTGGTGATGCTCATAGATCAATTGCTCACATGCAGGACAGTGACATCATCAATGGGATCGTCCACTCAGTCAAGGTATGTCAACAGAGGCACCCGCAAGGCGGTGTCCTGTCTCCCCTTCTATGGAACATAGCCGTCAATAAGATCTTGTGTGACTTGGAAGGGAGGGCTGCAAGGTGGTAGCATACGCGGACGACGTTGCCATTATCTTCTCGGGAAAATTCCCTCAAACACTCTGCGAACTAATGACCGCAAAGCTCGCACGATTGTCAGAATGGACAAAGTCGCGTGGACTGGGAATTAATCCCTCTAAAACGGAACTTGTGTTGTTTACAAACAAATACAAAATCCCGCCCCTCAACCCCCCAATACTAAACGGATGCAGGCTCTCCTTCAGCGACAGTGCCAGTTACTTAGGGTTGGTAATTGATAAAAGCTCAGCTGGAACCTAAGCATCAAAGACAGAGTGAAGAAGGCTACGATAGCCCTCTACACTTGCAAGAAGGCCATTGGGCTAAAATGGGGCATGAACCCAAGAATAGTCCAGTGGATCTACCTAGCAATAGTTAGACCAATACTGCTCTACGGAGTCACAGTGTGGTGGACTGCCCTATCGAAGGGGACCATCACAAAACAACTAAGCAAGGTGCAGCGAACTGCAGCCTTAAGCATCAGTGGAGCTCTGAGCACAACGCCAACGGATGCGCTAAATGCTATACTTTGCCTGCAGAGCCCTGACCTTGCAGGAAAGGAGCAGGCAGAAATGGCAGCAATCCGTCTCAGAGACTCCGACCAATGGGTGTCACAACGCACCGGCCATGCATCCATCCTAAATGGAAACAACATCGTCCCTGCAAAAACGGACTACTGCGTTCCGAGGGAGTATACAGATACCCCCTTTGAGACAATCATCCCTCACAGAAACGACTGGCTTGAGGGACCGCCTGGTCCAAAGGAAGCCATTCAAATTTTACTGATGGCTCAAAGCTTGACAACAAGGTCGGAGGAGGAATATACTCCGAACTGCTGAATATAAGCTACTCCTTCAGGCTCCCGGATCACTGCAGTGTCTTCCAAGCGGAGGTCATAGCGATCAAGGAAGCTCTGAGCTGTCTTCAGGAACTAACCCCTGAAGCGACTTACATAAACATCTACAGTGATAGCCAAGCTGCAATCAAATCATTGAATGCGATAACGACAAGCTCGGCCACAGTTGCGAACTGTCGCAAATCTCTTCACGAGATGGCTTATCAGTTCGTCATCAGCCAGCCTAATATGGGTCCCGGGCCACCAGGACATTGAAGGCAACTGTATAGCAGATGAGCTGGCCAGAGCTGGAACAACAATCCCCCTTCTCAATGATAAGGAGGATATTCGTATGCCAATGGCCACCTGCAAGCTCAGAATAAAAGAACATTTTAAGAAACTTACAAATGACAGATGGCAAACTGTGCCACTATGTCGCATAACTCGGCAAACATGGCCTAACATAAATAGGAAGCGCACCGATGAGCTCTGCAAACTCAGTAGGAGTAGGTGCAGCTCAGTCATACGCTCCCCTTACGGGACACTGGCTAATAGGCACACATGCAAACAGGCTGGGAGCCCCTTATAACGATTTCTGTCGAAGCTGTAGAGATGAGGACGAGGAGGAGACTGTGGAACACCTTTTCTGCTCCTGCCCGGCTCTCAGTAGAAGGAGACTCCAATACTTGGGCTCTCCTTTTCTAAATGACATTTCGGACATGTCTACAATAAGTCCCAGACGGATCGCTGGCTTCATAAGGGCATCCGGATGGGATAATGGATAAAATAGGGTCTCACGGGAGAGAAGGGAGCGAAACATGCGGTATCACAATGGGCCGAAACCGGCCTAAGTGTGTCGGGTCTCTGACAATCCCCGACAGCCGCCTCAACCTAACCTAACCTAGGGACTCGTTCAATGGCAACACTGATATCAATGATAGCTGAGGGGGTCTCGGGCTGTTGCCTACTATCTAATCGAAGCTCTGTCCACTCCACAAATACTGATAAGATATACTCGATACTCGATGTCTGCATATGTGGTTTGTCATTCGATTATTGGATACTTGTATGTTTGGTAATTTTGTTTGGCTTAAACATTAATTAACCAAAATGTAAGCAATCCATTCGGGGCTGACAGACAAATATTCATGTTTATGTGCAGTGAATTTACTTTGGTTAAACAGAAAGGATACTTCAAGCGATGCATGCACAAAATGTACTTTGTATTTGCGCTCGTCAAACATTTGATAATTAAATTTCAATGATAAATCAAGTGGAATGGAGCTGCCACAACACTTGCTTCATTGTGCCCTTAATTACGGACAAGAGAGAAATGCCAAGAAATTAAATTCCACCTCTGGGTTAAGGCCAAAATATGTGCTAATGTTCTGTAAGCCAATGCAAGACTGAAAAGATGTGGGAAAAGGAAATTCGTTGGCTATCTCTCTGCACTCTGCACACACACACACACACACACACACACACACACACACACACACACATCGTAATCGGTATTGTCTTTCGTGTGGAGTCATGGCTCTGGTCCGGTGCTAAGCTCCTTATGGCCTTCGATATTCCCAATGCTAATCAATGGCTTTTCCTCTTCCCGCTCCTCCTTCGCACCCTCCCCATAGTATTCAACGTCCAATGAGGACCATTTCGGTTTGGACTAATGTTTACAAAATAGTGTTCGGTCATCCGATAACCAGTTAAATTCCCTCAATGACTTTTGCTTTGGTCTGCGTATGCGGTCAGCCGGGAGGGGGGCCACACTCTCTCTTTCCCCGCCCACAATTGGAGAGGGGCAGAACATCCTTCCTTCACCGGTCCAGTTCACTCCACTGTGTGTGTTCAGCCAACATGAAATTAGTTATCCTGCTTTCGGTTCTACCATTTCTATGATACCAACATGTATGACTCCGAAGAGTATTTTTTTCTTTCCTTTGATTTATCATTGCGAGCGTTTTGTGTTCGTGCCCCAGGGTCCCAGTCCCAGTCCCAGCCAACACAGTGCGTTACGCCAATGAATTTTCAGCTGAATATGGAATCACATTGATTCTGCCTCGCATAACCGAATCAATTACGAATGCTACAAATGTCCACGAGGGGTTCAACGACATCATTCGCTGATTGGCTGTACAAATTTGCCATAATCGAATGGCTAACAGAGGACCATGCTCTAAGAACGTTTTGTCGGCTCCCAAATAGAAATTTACAACAGACAGTGAGCGAGTTTGTTGAATAAGTGAAAAAAAATAATCATGTACAAGACATGCATATGTTTTTTAAATTTTGCCAGATATCTAGTGCTAGTGCTTCTGGCACTCCGGCATACAGAATATAGAGCAAGAGCCTCTTTTTTTTCTTTAATTTTTACATGTGTAAATTTCAATTGCTGCGGGGAGTTTGGCCAATCAATTTGAAACTAATTTCATTTTCCAATTGCCCAAAATTGAAGTAATCATCAAGTAAGCAAGGACTTTAGCCGAACAAATGTTTGATATGTGCAAATGCAAGAAAAGTTTGTGCCTACACCTGAAAGATAGCTTTGCCGTCTTCCTCTTTTTGGGTTTCTCATTGTCTAGCTGCTCGTACGAGTAGGTGGAAGAAAACTTTAGTTTTACCCTAAAAACTTCCTTACACACCTGAAACGCACGTTAAGCTCAAGAGGAGGCGAAGATGTTTGGAGTGTGGGGGGGCGTCCGAGATTTTGGGGTACATACCTCAACGCGAACCATTTGGGAGGACAGCTCATTGGTGGAGGCATCCACGCGGAAGAGGCAGGTGGGGCGCAGTTCGGTGAATTTGAATAGGAACATCGTGATGACAATGATGCCAAAGAGCACCCACAGGGTGACCTTTTTATTACGATACGGCAATCGCATCCTGGCTCCTTCTCCTTCTCTCGCCTTTGACTTGAAAGGTGTTGAAGCTAACTGCTTTTTGATTTGGCTTTCCCCCGACGACTCCTGCCGTCAGTCGCCTGCCACCTGGGGCCTACTGCCTCGATTTGCTTTGGGGGACTTGTGGCTCTTTCTTGAACCCCTCCTTGTCCTCGACGTCGTCGCCGTCGCCTTTTTATTGACGAGTGAGTGGACTCCTAGTTGGCTCTATCCTCCTCCTCGCTCGTTTGGCCAAAGCTTAAATATGTAAATTGGTTTTCTTGAGACATGTACAGAGCCGCACAGCGTACCCAGTGCTCAAAGCGAGTTGTTTTGCTGTGGCTGTGGCTGTGACTGTGGCTCTGGCTTTGCTTTCGCTATTTCTGCTTCACTGTTTGCTCTCTAGAAGAAGGCGATGGCGTCGGAGGAGTAGTCTTAGGGTCTTTGCGGCAAACGCAGAGCCCTAGAGCAGATGTTTCTGGTTTTGATGCTGACTGCGTTTCTCCAGTTGTTGTAGCTGCTGCTGCTGCTGCTGCTCCTCTGTTATGCCACCGCAATGACTACGTCTACGGCGGCCACTTTGGTCCTGGTCCTGGTCCTGTTCCTGTTCCTGCTGCTGCTGCTGCTGCTCCTGTTTATGACGTTGATTGCTTGGCATTGCCTCGCCTTTTGTTTGCTTCTTTTGGCCAAGGCAGCGCCTGCTTCTTGGGCAAACAAATCCCAGCAGCTGGCCTCTTGTTTATCGCTCTCCTTTCCTGTGATACTCCTCAGCTCCACAGCTCCTCAGCTCCACAGCTCCTTTGCTCTCGTTTTACCTCTTGGATTTTTCTGCTGCTTCTGTTTAGCTTCCACTTTTCCTTATTGCATTCTGTTATAATTTATTTTGTTGTATTTCAACTGCAAAAGCAAACAAGAAAGCAGAAAAATAATCATATTTAAATAGTTTTTAAGTGAAAAAAAAAATGATTTTTAACGCGCACAACTTTTGGTATGACTTTTACACACCCTGTAATCGTGGCTAAAAGTGCTGCTGCGGGGTATTAAGTGCAAGTCTTACTGTCTTACTGGAGATTGAGTTGAACTCAGGCAGAAGCAGCAGGATTCATAGGAATTTAATTGCATTTAGTACACTTTTCAATTGTTAAATCCTTGCCACGGGACAGCGCTTAGTCGGTGCTGCTGCCTCTGCACTAGAAACTCTTCGACGCTGAACACTCAACGCTCAACGCTCAACGCTCGACAACTACCGAATGCCGGACTGCATCTGTGTGGAAACCTCGAGTGACTACGCACCTTTGGATGGTGGCCTGAGTGCAGCAGTAAATGCAACGCAGAATGGAATGGGGAGCAGAGCTCTACCCTGAGTGGTGAGTGTGTGTGTTCAGTTGTTGACAAAGAGCTGCCAGCCGAGGGTCTTGATGAGCCGAAACGCCAGATAGACTGGGACCAGCGTTAGCGATATATACAAGTAATAGCTCCAGTTGCCAGTTATTTCCTCCGTCATATCTGCAAACAGATGATCAAACATTAAGTATTATTAAACATTCCAAAACATTCAGCAAACAGATGCGTCTAAAGGGCCATCGACTGCATATCAATCTTCTGTTTTCAATGTCACATGTCATACTTTAGTTGATTAAAAAGCGACTATCACGGGTGACATGGGAACGTGACTCCTGGGGATGGATGGATCGATGGACGGATAGACACAACACATTTACCAGCTGTTTGCATGGGTCTAAGTGGCGTGGGCAGCACATATGTTCCCCTAAGTAAGCGGCTTAATTTCGATCAGGAGAGCATTCCGCATTGGCTGTATAAACCACAAAATGTGATGAAATTTGCGAAGCAGAAATGCTTCGCACAACGTGGGGAAGCTCAACTGTACCTTGTGTCGAGTGCATCTCGTAAAATTCTGAGAGGACATTCGTCACTGGGGCTCTTCGCTTGCTTACTCTCGAGAAGCGATGGCAGTGGCAGTGGCAATGCCAGTTGGGAGACGAGACTCAGACTTTCAGGAGCAGTCGTAGCTGGGGCAGCAGCACTTCACAACTGCCAACTGCCAACTGCCAAGTCCCTGCCAACTCTCGAGAGTGCGGCCGACGTGTCAGATACTCGAGCATAATTCCCTTAAATACAGAACTTTTCCAGTTATAACAACCAAAGAGAAAGCGAACGAGAGAGCAGGAGTGGAGGAGATGAGGAGTTGAGTCCTTTGTAAAGTAAAGACTCCATCGAAGGGTATAATTTACATGCCACAGAAATCATCATTTAGTTCATGGAAAAGTGACCATTGCAATGGACTAGAAACCAAAGCAGACACTCAAATTATTCTGGCACTCCCAAGAACTATCCCAGACTGCCGGCCACTCACTCTCCCTTCTCAGACATTTAATTTTCCATTTTTCCTCACACAATTTTCGTGTTTAGAAAACGTAAGTACTTTGGCATAAAAGTTTTTCCATTGCACCGGAACTTGCATAATTCATATAGCATTCAGTGCACCCTTTCCTCCCCCCATTCACCATCCTGCTGCTTGCCTCCTGCAACGAATTTCAGATGATTTGCCGACAAGGAGCCCGTTGCCCCGCTGGAACTTTTGACCCCGAAACAGCCACAGAATGAAAAACTTTGCACAAATCATCTCTCGAGTGAGTGTTTTTTTTCTCACTTTTTTTACATTACTCGCATGCAATTTTCTTAACCTCAAAACTCTGTTCCTGACACGAGAAACTTGGAAAGAAAGCTTGCAATTTGTCGTCATCTGCGGTCGTCTCTACCAGCTCGTCCACCCTCTCTCCGACATCTTTGACTCGTTCCACACCCAGACAGCGTGGACTCCTGTTATTCTCAATTAAACATTCAGCTCTTATACCCAGCAATGTCAACAAAAGGAGTACACACCCAAAAGTGAAGCCTTGCGGTTACATTTTAGTATGCAAATAAAAATTAAAACTGACATTTTAATGTTTAAATCTTTGCCTGTCTAAGCTGTCTTCATGGGAAAGTCGCTGGCTGCGCAGCGCGGGTATCTTCACGTCGACCCACGTAAGTCTCTGCACAAAACACCGCTCCTATGTGTGTGTGTGTGTGTGTCTTGTCCGAGTGCTTCCTGGCATCTGATCCTGCCAACTTGTTGGTCATTCCAAGGAGTTATTTTGGGCGTGGGCGTGGGCATGGCAGTCTGTGTGTCTGGGAATGCAAAAATGTGCTTTCCACATACACATGACAGCGAACCCCTCAAGGGTTTGCTTCCGTTTCTCTTCGGTTCTTTGCCCTTCCGCTTCCCATTTCCCGTTTTCCCTTTTGTTCGTTCTCCCTCTCTCTCTCTCTCTCTCTCTTAGCTTTTGCGCTCGCATGTTGAAAAGTTTTGATATTAACAGCAAAAATTTATAAAAATAAAAATTCCTTTTGGCAATATTTTGCATGCCAAACTGTGGCTTATATATTTACCCCGAAGGGCCTTCGTCAGTCGAAACTTTTTCACTGGAGCAATCCCTTTTCCGACCACACTCCAACGAACCGCCCACTTTTTACTACTTTCACCCGACACTACACTACTCTATCAAATGGGGGAAAGTACCGAGGGGCAGGCTACACTTTTGTTTGAAGAGGTGCCCCAAGGAGGACGTGCAGCATGTGGACTGCTGCCCAAAGGGTAAACACACACACGCATTGCTCCACCTTACCACCCTCCCCCCTATGAGCAGTTGTTAGTTGTTGTTTTTTGGTTGATTGTGTGAGCCCAAGTGTCGGTTAAAGTCTTGTACAAATTAATAAGCGTGTACATTTTATTGTGTTGCCAAACAAGAGAGCGAGAACGAGAACGAGAGCGGCTGTGGCTGTGGCTCAACATTCAGCCAGCCAGCACACATTAAATTGTTTATGCATATGAGCGAAGAGAAGAGTTTTTCCCCCACTTTATTTGATGGGACTTTGCTTTTTATTACACCACTACCCACCCTCGCCCTCACCCTCACCCCCTCCCTGTGTGCAAGAATGCTTTTTCTGTTTTTTGTGTGCGTTTTTCTCCCCAAGCATTTCTCAGCTGCTTTTGTTCTTTCGTGTTATGCTCAACTTAAGCTTAATGGCATTTTGTTTTGGCCACTCCACTCCGCTCCGCTGATGCTAAACTCCACTCCACTCCACTCCGCTCCACTCCGCTCTGGCTTGGCTGCAAAGTGGTTCCAAAACGTTGATGCAAGGCACAACAGAATGGGATTGATTTATTACATCAATTCTTGGCTTCGCCATGCCATTTATGGCACAATTTTTAGAGATGTTTTGGGAAATTATTCCATTCAAAAATATGTCTTAAAGTAAATGGCTTTGGCTGCAAAAATCAACTATGCTCTGAAAAATCTTTGATTTTCGGCATATTAAGTATCATTTTGGCCAGTTGATTTTGTTTGTTCCCTTTTTGAGGCTGTGGTGCCACTGTGGCACTCTGCGCGAATAGCCCGGCGCTAGTTCACACGCTTGTTGCGCCTCCATGCGTCTCATGTCGCCCATGTCTCATTGTCTGCCACATAATTCGTCTGCCCCAAAGTGAGTCAGTCAGTGAGAGAGACACAAAAAGAGGGGGGTGGCAGTAAAACTGAAAGAAAATCTGCATAAATAATGTTGAGCCACGCTTTTTTCAGGAAGTGTTGATGATTTGATGGAAAATTCTAAAAACTAAAGCGCGCAAAAACAAAGCAAAAACAAAGAAAAAAACGGAGAACAAAATCCGTGCGGCTTAAGCTCAGTGGAGGGAGGGAGGGGCAAGGGGAAGGCCACAGCCATTCTATTTTTCCAACACAAAACGTGGCTGAAACGCCGTGGCCCTGAGCCGCGCAGAGAGTTTATTATTTAGCCAACTGACTCCACGGCGACATTTGGCTCATTTATCAGGCGAAAGCAGAGACAGAGACAGAACCAGCGGCATGAGCACAAGGCACGTCACGTCATGATATTATAAATTACTTCAGACAATATGCAGGCAGCAGTAGCGGGTGGAAGGGTGCGAGGCAGCTGTTCTATGGCGTTATCTAAGCCCACGAAGAGGGCCCAGTGGCAGGGATTTGGGATTTGCCCTTGCCGGAACGCAACGGATGCGACGGAACGCAACGCAACGCAACGCAAAGCAACGCGACGCGACGGTGGGCCAACGGATGCAATGAAGCGAGTATCCCCCACAGCATATTTGCACAGTGAAGCGAAACGCCGCTGGTTGATGATGGAAAGCAGGGAAAGGGAAAGAAATGCCATGCCACAGACATTCCAATGGATCTTAGAATACCCTAAAAGCAGGCTCCATCCACTCTGCGGCAGGCTTGGGGGCAGTTTAATCTTTCAGTGCTAAGCCAATCTCTATCGAATTATATTCAGTTCTAAGGATTCTTTAGAAATCATCCACCAGCCACCAACCACTTAGCTGGTTACAGCGAGCAAAGCCGTACTCGGAATTTGCTACGAGTGTTCTTACGCCCATTGGGCGGGCGGGCTGCTGGGCAGACTCAAACGTGGCTTAGGGCCACCCCAAGCCTCATCCAGCCATTCATCCGTCAGAGATCGGGCGGGGGGGAGTACGCGGGCTCCGTGGAAGTGGAGCAAAAAGTGTTAATTAAAACTTAACGTCTGATCGCGTTATACACGGAATGCTGCAGCAGCAGCAACAGCCAGCAGCCAGCAGCCAGTAACCAAGCAGGAAAGAAAGATGAGACAAAGAGGAACTGGAGAAATGTTATAATTCAATTTGTGTTATGTCAACTTCTGTATAAATAAATACAAGCATTGTACAAATACAAAAAGAGACGGAGAGAAGACTTTGTACAGCTGTTGGAGTCGGAGAGGTACATTGAACTTTGTTTTTGTGATAGATCCGACTGGATGTGACATTTCCATTTACCCCATTTAATATTTAACACCAAAAAGGGTATAGAGCCATGGTTTACATACAATTTCCCATAAGCGAAATGCACCACGAGTCGCGATTGCCCTTCCTCAAAAGAAGAAGCCCCATATCCTTATACTCTTTGATCCTTTTTATACATTTCTACATAAATAAGCGTTAGGAGTGGTGCCCCTGGCTTTGTGCTGTCATTACATACTCCAGAAACTAATGAGCCAACGTGGGGAGGGCTTATAACATCATTAGGGCCACACAACAGCAACAAAATAGCTTAAAAGCTGCCTATTAACGACGACACGCACGCTTGGCAGACCAATCAAAATTGTTTTGTATCAAGCAGCCAGTCAGCCAGCCAGTCAGCCAGCGACTGTCAGCGCTTCCTCCCCTCTCCCTTTGGGGGAAGTCACTTTAGGGCCCAGCGTTCGATCTGCCCCGATTAAAGTGACAATTAAAACAAGAACAAAAAAAGAAAGGAAAAAGTAATTAACACTCCCAGAGCAGAGCAGAGCAGAGAGGGAAGCGAAAGATGCGATACGATATAAAACAAATGCTTCAAGTCATTGAACCCAAAATATTGCGCGATTAAAGCAACAAAAGTGACACGGAGAGAGAGACAGATAGAAACGTAGAGGCGGGGACGGGGGGCGCTTCGTTTGTTTTCCTTTGGATGTGGCATCGATTGCGAGCGGCATACAAAGTTGAAATACACACGGACAAAAAAAACAATCGAGTGAATGAATGACTTTGAAATTGTGCAACAACGAAACTTTTCCAGCTAAATGTGTGTCGAAGACGGGACACTCCGTGCGGCACTGGCACAACGAGAATAATGATAATCCTTGCGGCTATGGGAATACCTTTTCCTAGGATCCATTGGGAAAATAATGTGGAATAAGCATTTGTGTAAAGATAAAGATAAACTCGAATACCAAAGGCAGAAGAACGCCAACGTGAAGGGTGTTGGAATTAGCTTAAATAACAATTATCTAACTCCAAATAAATAAATCAAAATGCAACCTTGACGTTCTCCAGTTTATCAGTGCAACGTGCACCCTACACTTTTTCGTAGGAGTGGCAGGCAGACTATTAAAAAAAACGAATATTAAAAAAACGATGCACAAAATGTAACAAACTGTCAAGTGGAAAATGTTAACTGCACAAAAAGTGCATTGTATGCAAATTGGCAACAAAGTTTGCTCTGCTGTGGCGGGGGGGCGGCGGGGCCTGTCGGTGCCCATGTGACGAGCGGACTGCAGGGGCGTGTTGGATCTGGCGAGCGACGGGGACGGGGACGGGGATGGGGACGGGGACGAATGCCATAAATTGATAAGCATGCTAAATTTTTGCACTTTTGTTTTGATTTACAATTTAACTCGCTCTCTCTCTTATTGCAGAAGAAATGCTACAGAGAGAGAGAGAGAGAGAGAGAGAGAGTGGAAGAGAGCGAGCGAAAAGGCTTACGTGTCCCAAAGACAAAATTTCGAGCCACGCGACTGAAGGGAGGGGTAACGGAGGTGACGGACTCAAGGAAAGACCATTAAAACTTCTCTTTTGGGAGAGAAAACGATGAAACCGATTCCAAATGGGCCAACTTTTAATGGTGGCAAGGAGTTTCCTTTGCATTTCCTTCGCGTTTCTTTAATGTCAGCCTGCCAGCCTCTCTCTAGCTTTGGGGCCAATTTGTGCAATTGCTTGGCGGTGAGGGGGGAGCAAAAAGTTGCCTGCGCTTTGGAGGCCATCAAAATTGTTCACATTTTTTTTATTCTTTGGTTTTATTGTTTTTTGTTGTTGTTTTGGGTGGCCCAAACAGTTAACGTTGCGTATCCACGTTTTGCATATTCTCTTAAGTATTTCCCTTTAATATTTGATATTCATTTCGCTTTATGTACTTTTCCGGCCCGTAATGGGCAGCGTTTTGAGAGAATGATGAAAAACGCTGATGGCCACGATAATATGAATGGAATGATGATAGATGCCTAATATTTTCCCTTCGCGTACAGTCCACAATTAATTTTTGTTTTCATTAGCTTTGTTTGTTTTTCTTTTGTTTTCCCATGCCCTCTCCCCCTTCCCGCAAAATGCCGTTAATTGACTGAATGTGGGGGTGGGAATTATTTGCTACCGAAAACAACAGGTAGGTCAAGGGCTGTGCTTGAATCAGATAACAAAAGAGAGAGAATCTCAAGGAAGAATCTTTTATTCGGGAATAAGTACGGAATTGTACAACTCTCAGAGTTTATTTTTTGTATTTATCCCAGTACTCCCGTCGCTTCTACTTGTATTTTGAAGACTTTCCCATATGCAAAATGTGTCGCTCTCTCTCTCTCTCTTTTGCTCTCTCGCTCTCTGTGAGATCACGTTTACCGGTGTTGACCGCGACGCCTCCCTCAGGCAGGGCCAGTCGAACGAAAAGCGTGACGAATAATGATTTTACACCGTCTCAAAGACTTGGCCGGAACTTTCGGATTGAAGTTCTTTCTTTTGTTGTTTTTTTCATTTTTTATTTTTGAACTGTTGCCAGTGCTAGCGGAACGGGGGGAGGCGTTGTGTTCGAATGGATACATTCGAAATTTGCATTTAGTTGAATTTGATTGAGTTTGATATCCAACTGTTCCTTCCTCTTTCTCAGTTGCTGGGGAGACCAATTTAACTTTTCTCTGATGGGTGAGAAGGGGGAACGCACTTGCATCGTGTGGTGTGGGTGGGTTGGGGGTGGAGGTGGGGGATTTAATACATCGCTTGGGCCACTTCTTCTCTGCTGCGGCATGTAATATGGGCACTTCTGCAGCTCTTTTGGGCCACTTGTTTTCCGAAATTGAAAACCATGAAGCGCATTTAAAAAGATGAAGTGACAACTGGCATACTGATGATGCCACACACTCAAACAGTGGGGTGGGAGGGGTAAGGGAAGGTGTGGCATGTGCAAGTGTTCGGAGCGTATAAATATAACAAGTGCCAAGTGAAATGTGTACATAAATAAGAAGGGAAGACCAGGGCCATGAGGGGTCGCTGCAGTTAATACCCTATAATGCACATTTGTATGTACACATTGACTTTGCAAGCACCTTTCGAATAGAACATACCCGCTGAAAGGGTAGCACAAGTTAAGGCAGAGACAGCGCTAGAGAGGGAGAGTGGGAGAGTGAAAGATCTGGAAGATGGCAAGGCGGCTTTTGTCTGCCGCCAGCGTCGCTGTCGCTGTTGCTGTCGCTGCCTTGGTGCCCTTCTTTCGCAGCTGCGACTAATTGTTGCTGTTGGGAGGGAATGGAGAGGAAACGAAATACAGAATGGGTGCACTGTGGGCGAGAGGGTGGTGCTGGTGCTCCGCTGGTCTGGTCTGGGTTGACAGGATGCGAAAAGTGCAACAAACTTTGACAAAATAAAACGAAAATATAGTCCAAAGACTGAAGGGGTGGGGGGATGGTTATGTGTGTGTGTGGGAGGTTGTGCATATGCTGCGTGGGTGGGGGGGCAAGGACGAACAAATGAAGCGCTCCCCTCCAGCCAGGCTCGCAATTTCAAATCGCAGACTCCCTTCCAAACACTCGAACATAGAGGAGACACTCCGTGGAACCAAAGCAGCAGATTCTCATGCACATGCATGTGCCTGCCACCAGAGGAGAAGAACACACAACAACAGCAAAAACAACACGACGAACAACAACAAAAAGAAGGCAGAGAGAAAAGAGCGCGCGAGAGGCGAAATGCATTGAAATTGAAGCACCCTCATTATGCGGCCTGCAGGCGGCAGAAAGCGAAGCGACAAAAAACCGCAGAAGCAGCAGCAGCAGCAGCAGCAGGGAGCAAGAGGACGAAGAGGAGCAGGCGGAATGGCAAATGGCAGAAGAGAACGAAACGAAAGACCAACGCTAGGTTGGCTCTCCCTTTGCCATTCTGCCTTGCCCATGCCCATCCAAACAGCAGAAGCGAAAAGCAGAAACTTCGCCTAAAATATATGACCTGATAAGAGGTGTGAGGGGGGGAGCGTGTGTTGCATTAGTATTAAATGTACAATGTATTTACTCGATATGCCGTTGGGCCGTGCGCCGCGTTTTATTCACTAATCATTTCGCTATTAATGTTTTAGCAACAACAACGTGCCTGCCTGCTGAAACTGCTACAGCAACCAGCAACTAACCGCCAACAGAAGTAGTCCGCGCGTTGTTTGCACTTGTTGTATTTTGTTGTTGTGCTCTTACTCTTTCTCCTACTCCTCCTCCACGGCTGTTGAACCACCGTTTCAGATCTGCATAGTCTTCACTCACTCACACTTAAACACGAGCCGAACACACAGGCACAGGTGCACTGCAGCTGTACTGAACGCCGCTTGATTTCGCGCACTCGTAGAATCTACTGATTGAAAATTGTGCGTGCGACAAAAAAAAATTACACGTATGTTGCAGAAGTCGAGGTACACGTCCGCACGCTAGGTGTATTAGTAAAGGTAAAGTCGGAAAACGAACAGCTGACTATCTTTTTTTTTGTATTACTGCATTAGTGTGACCGCTGATTTATCGAGCAAAAGTACCGCACGACCCTTAAAAATATACAGAAATATACAAAACAATTGTCAAAAAATACCGCAAATCTTAAATCATTTCTCTCGACTTTGATGTTCTTTTTACAATTACTAGCTTGCAAAGACTTTTAACACTGAAACAATTATTTAATCCGATTGAACAATCAATTTGGCTTATAATAAATACTCCTTTTTATTAGATTGTCTACCTTTTGACCTTATATTTTACAAATTTGTATTTGACTTTTTTATTAAAATCACCCCTTATGCAGGCAAGGGAGCTTTGCTTCAGTATGTAAATGTATGTAACATGTAGAGACACATGTATGTTAACTGATATCATAAACATTTTTGAAAAATTGCGCGCGCAACTAAAGAGATGGGAAATTCTATTATTTTTCTGAAAGGGAGAGGGAGTGGGAACATACATAAGTAAATATTAGAATGAGCTTGGAGTGGTTAGGGGTGCAGTTCTTCTATCTTTGCCACATATTAGGGGCTAAACTCCGATATATTCGCCCGATATTGGAGTATTGTTCTTGTGTGTGGAGTCCTCCACTATATATTTTCCATATTCCAATATTAATATATTTTATTTGTTTGATATTTAGTTTTATTAGTTGTCTCATTAGTTGTTCAAATTCCCTTCGCAAAGGAAAAGAGCTTTCAAAATTCCCTTAACTACCAAAAGAGCTTTCATGGTGAGAAATTTGTACCACAAATTAAGGTGTCGATAACAGGTAAATACGTCACAAAAATTCCAGTGGCGCCGGTAATCGCCACGGCGTTTCATCCTACGTGAAGGAAATTCTTCAAGGAAATCCTCTCCTGTGTCTAAACGGTCAGGGAAATCCGCTCCTGTGTCTAAACGGTCAGGGAAATTCTCTCCTGCCAGATGCTCTCGCATGCACTATTACGGATCCTCTAAACAGGTGCGAAAAAGGTGGGAGCCTAAAAAAAGCTCGCCCTTTTTTACCTCTCTCTCCTCATTTTTGCGGCTCAATATGAGAACAGAGATCCCACAGAAATATACCAAACAAATATACGTTCACACTTACATATACAAGCAATATTGCTCGACTTTGATCTTCTATTTGATATTAATAGCTAGTTAGGACTTTCAGCTCTAAAACTGAAATTTTGCTCGAATCAGAATTCAATTCTTCATAAGATTGCTGACCATTTTTTTTTTTTTGTATAATGAATAAGGCGTTGTGGGATTGGAATTCTGGGAAATTGTTGTTGGTTAATATGTTTATAAATATGTAAATACATGCACCATTTCGAAATTTGAAATTCGTTAGTAATAGGCAACAATTAATCTCAGCACATAAAATATGGTTTTATATGTTATCCTATTAAATTTTCGTCCAGAGTGTAAACACACCAACCTTTTTAAATCCGCTTGAACATTGTAAGCAAATAATTAATATAAGAACAGCTGACAGGTGGCGACAGCCACCACGGTCGAACTTTCATGCTTATGGAAAAAATGCTGCCGAAAGTTAAGGGCGACGAGCCATAACCACTAGCCATGCCAAATACAGTTTATGGTTGGTGCTATAACGAACAAGCAAAGAGAGCATGAGGCATAGAGAGCGCTTTTGTCATGCTTCTCGCTTAATCCCATAGATGGCGGCAGCGGTATTAAAACGAAATCTCAACTGTCTGACTGTTGGGTGATTTTTCGGGTTCAAAGTGATCTATGGACAACATCTAGTAGACTTTCCTTTTGGTGTCACTTGTTTGGAGCACAAAAATCTATTTCTCACAAATCTTTCGACTGCCCAAGTGCACAAAGTTCACAGAAAGTTCACAAAATTACGTCCAGCGGCCCCCACACCCCAACACCCCACACACACACTACAACAAAATTATTCGTTGAAATTCGAATACCTGCGACAGTGGCAGTGAAATGCAGAGCATCCGCCAACTGACCGACCTCGAGCAGTCTCGCCTGGAGGAATGGCTGGGGGGCGAGGGCGTCACCCTCAGCTTGCGCTCGCGCCGCGACACCTACTCCGACGTGCGCCCCGTGGCAGAGATCCTCAAGAAGGTGCATCCAGCCATAGAGCTGAGGTGCTACACCGCAGCCAGCAGCTTCGCGCGTCGCCTGCAGAACTGGGAGGTCTTCGCCTTCCGCGAGCTGAGGAAACTCGGCCTCCGGCTGAGGGCGGAGGATCTCAAGCAGTTGGCCGAGGGCAGGCCGGGCGCTGTCGACTGGCTGCTGTTCAGCCTCATCGGCCAGCAGAATGTGCGCCCGAGCGCCACTCGGCTCGCACCCCGATCCATCTCCCTGGGTGCGATGTGCCGCAGCCGCTTCGTGTCCTTCGCCAACGCTGCGTCCAGCCGGACATTGGACAAGGATTGGAGGACTTAGACGCTGCAACTCACAGATCAATAAATAAACCCTGCAAAGCCAATGGCAGATATTAGATTAACGAATTTCCCATCTGCGTTCTTGGCCAAGCGAGCGCCTCACTTGGATGAACTCTACTCCCACAAGAACTGCTAATCCCAAAGCATATTCGTGGCTTAATCGGCCATTTCCCCTTCCCCTGTGTCGGCGGTTTGTCTGCTGATGAAATGGGCCAAAGCCAAAGGCTTGCGCTGAATGCTGGCTAATACATTTTAATCATTTCCGCGCTCCCTGCCAGCGAGCACACACTCGACTCGCATCCTTTGCCCATGGCTGCTCGCTCTCTGCGCCTGCTGCAGTTTGTGGTTTCGCTTTCTGGCCACACAATGCGGCAGTTTTTGTGTGGCAGTCACGGCTGGCATGGATGCCCCATGCCCAGTGCTGGCTGTTGCCGGGCAGCACCAGGTGGACCAGATCGCAGCGCTGTCTGGTCCAGTCACGAGCCTCGCCGCTCACTCACATGGGTCTGTCTGCGGTTGCGACGAGTCTCCGTCTCTCTTCTCTCTGTGTCTGTCTGTGGTGCCGTCTGGTGCACATCTGCTAATGGCTGCTGGCTGCTGACTGCTGGCTGCTGCCTGCACAGCATTCACTCAATTTAATGATGCGTGCCGCAGCTCGGCAACACTTAAAGTTGCGTTTTTGTGGCACAGCTTTAAGCGGCGCCCAACGTGGGCTCGGTCATTGGGGGGCAGCATTTAATGGCAGTCATCGGGCAATATGTAATTACCGCTGCCCCGCAGCGCAGCGCAAAGTTCCGTGGAGGATGCCCCCTGCCCCGTCTCGCAATTTCAATTGTTGCTGGCTCTTTCCCGCCCCAATTGGCATAACCAATGAGGCGGAAGTGGCCTGTCGATTGGGCAGAGGGAGTTTCAAATGGAGTTTGAAAAGTTTGCAGCTTGACGAGTGCAGCGTGCAGAGGGTCCTGTGTCCAGTGTCCAGTGTCCTGTGTCCTCTGCTCCATTTATGAGTTGCGAAAAAACTTTCATGTGCTTGTGCCCTGGCCTGCCACAGTGGGGCACTAGTTACCGGAGCCCCCCATCTAGTAGTCCATGCCCCAAACAGTCGCTCTCCTTTCGGGCCACACTCACAACAGTTCAGACGTTCGCAGCACACACACAAACCGCTTCGGCAACAAAAAGCAAACAAAAAAAACAGGAACAGCAACAGGAACAGGAACCAAATTTGAGCAGTAACTTCGCTTTGCGTTCAGCCGAAGATGTTTTAGATGAGATTCGAGCGATCGAGGGGAAAGCGTGCTGGCATGGGCGGCATTCGAGAACTGAACTGCGGCGAGCATCGGCAGCTGGAGCAGTGGCTGGGGAGCGAGGGCATCGTGCTGAATGGGCGCACGCGGCGGGACATCTACTCCGATGTGCGTGCCGTGGCAGAGATCCTGCAGAAGGTCTGCCCCTGCATCCAGCTCGAGTTCTATCCGGCGGTGAGCAGCTTCTCGCGGCGCCTCCAGAACTGGCAGGTCTTCGCGTTCCGCGTGCTCCGGCAGCTGGGCCTGTGGCTGACACCGAGCGACCTCAGGCAGCTGGCCGCGGGCAGAGCGGGCGCCATCGAGTGGCTGCTGTTCAGTGTCTTTGCCCAGGAGCAGGTCCCGCCGAGCATGTGGAGCCTGAGCAAGGCAGTCGCCCCGTGGGCGGCCTAAGCTTTCGGGCATGTCTGCTTGCAGCTCTGCCATTTGATTCGCGCTCAGCTGAAGCCCTTCCCCCCGCAGACACGCAACTCTGCTGCATCTTTGGCTTGTCTCCGCTCTGATTATTGATTAATAAACAATTTCCCCAGGCTGCTGGCTGCTGGCTGCAGCAAAGGCAAAGGCAAAGGCAAAGTTTTAATTTTATATAGCAGCATCCTGCAGTTTCCATTTCCCGGCTCCTTGCAGGACTTCTGCCTGGCCTCCTGGCTGGCAAAAGCTCTCAGCTCTCTGGACTTTACTGCCTGACTTCCATTCAACCATTCGCGGACTTTGGCTGCGCCTTTGAGCCAGTGTCTGTCTGGGAAGGCTCAACTGGTGGCAGCCACCCAGCCAGCCACTCCCCCTGCTATTACTACACATTAAGGAGCTCCAGATTAGCCTGTCAGCTGACAAAGTTTCGACACCAACTGCGGCAATAAAAACAACATCCACAAAACTGAATGCGTTGCTCCTTGCAGCTCCTTGCAGCTCCTGCTGCTCCTTGCCTTGTGCCGACTTCCATTCCCAGCGGTGCAATTCCCCCAAAATGTCCTTCATTGTTGTGCACTTTATTTGTTGCTCTTTTATGGTTAAACTCGAACAAAAAGCCACAAAAAATGGAACTGAAATGAAGAGAATTCGTACACTCTTTGGGGCCAGTTTAGATCTGTCCGGTGAGCTCCTCATCGAAGTCGGAGCTGGGTGGCGCATCCTTGACGTCTGCTCGCACCGTGTACTCCTTCTCGTTGACACTGTAGAAGATGTTGAAGTACCGCCCCGAGGGCAGCCTCATGGCAAAGTGGCCGCTCTGGGCGAGATCCTTTGCCGTCCGCTGATAGACCACGTGGCCGCTGCTCAGGACAACGCGCAGCTCCTGCGATCCATCCTCGTTGCGGCGCGCATTCTGCCTGAGGATCTGCACCAGCTGCGACTGGGACTGCGACTGGGACTGCGACTGGGACTGCGACTGTGGTCCGCGCAGCTGAGAGCTGAGCTTCTGGCCGGGCAGCTGGAGGAGCGGCTCGCAGCGACAGCTGAGCTTCTGGGTGAGCGGACACTGCTGGTTGGGTGTGATGGGCACGGGCACAGGGGCCGCCACCACTGGGGTCAGGCCGCCCAGGCCCAGCTGCCCCAGATTGATGCCGCCCAGGGTGCCGAAGCCGCCGTTGAGGTTGCCCAGACCCAGGCTGCTGATGAGATTCGGCAGCCCGCCCACCAGCGTGCCAATGATGGGCAGATTCTGGCCAAAGTTTTGTCCGAAATTGGGCAGCCAGCCCGACTGTGGCTGGCCCTGGCCCTGGCCCAGGCCCTGGCCATTGCCTGGCTGCACCACGCCGATCGGTTGCAGCTGCTGCAGCGGTGGCAGTGGCTGGAGAGGTGGCAGCTGCTGCAGCGGGGGAGGATTCACACTGACGCCGTCGTAGAAAATGGGAAAGTTGCTGCCACTGCTGGCGGCAGTGTTGCCCTGCAATGGAGAAGCAAACCAGGGAATGTACTACGGACGGCACAAGAATATATTCGGCATGTACTTATGGTAGATAGACAGAGTTCCCCCCCAATTGGGGCAGAGTTTTCGATGCTTTTTGCACTTACCAATTGACGCTTGTCGCGACGATCTGTGGCCTCCTTCATTGGCTTCCCCGTGGTGCTGGATCCGTTGGGTTTCTCCGTTGTTGCCACCTGTGCCATGGCCACACAAAGGCTAACCGCCATCAGGATAAGGAATCTCAAACTCATTGCAACTTCCATTATGTCACTGTATCCTGTGTATCCTTGATATAATCTTCAGCGCTCGAGGGTTAATCTTCTGCTGTCGATCCCGCTTTGATCTCAGCCTCGATTCGGCGTCTTCTTATATTTGATTTCTTTGGCCAGCGATTTGCCTGGGTGTGGCCGAGTTTTAATTGTTCTTAAGCGAGTTCTGGAAGTGCTCCAGCCCCGAATTGGGTCAAACTTTAGTGTCGAGTGCTGGGCAGCTCTTGGATATATTTAGAGCAAATTCATTGAACTTTGGCGGGGCTTCTCTGCTGCCAATCATTTGGCGAAATAATAATAATCATAATACTCTGAAAATGTCAAGTTTCAACCGCTGTCCCCGTCCTGCTTCTTCCATTAACAACATATTTAATCTATAATTAAGTTCATTAAACACTTTTGTATATTCTTTTGTTTATTTAATTTAATTTTTTAAGGTTTCTAATTTTTTATGGACTTATTCGAGGCATCTGCGAGGCGTCTGTGTGGCTTCATTTAATTGCTAAAATTGATTGCATTTTTTTAAAGAATATTTTTATAGCACGGGAATTAATCCTTCGTCGTGCGAAATTTAAGTTGGATTAAGCTACTCGGCATAAATATATGTACACAAATCCATGTGCATATCCTTGACAAATTGCCTTGGGGGCCATGTCCAGCGGCATTCACCGAAAAATCAAATCAAATTAAACTTGTAGCCAAAATACAAAAAAAAAAGAGGAAAGGAAGGAAGGAGCAGGGAAACGTTGAAGGGCTGCGGTGTGGGGGGAAAATGTTTCGTTTGCATGGAAATTTGTGTGAGAGATTTTCAATTTTCTTTGCCTCCATGCGGGGTTGCGGAGGGGCGAGGGGCGAGTGGTCGAGGGAAATGGACTGGGACAACTTGTTTGACAGCCGCTTGCTGTTCCCGATGCCCCCCCTCCGCCGCTGTTGTTGCCGCCGCTGCCGTTGTGGACTCATAAATCAAAAAAGTTTTTGACAAATTGCACATTAAAGACCACCCTCCGCTCAGCCCCCTCCGCTCCATTCGCTGTGTGTTAGTTTGGCTTTGGCTTTGGCTTTGGCGTTTCTTCAATTAAATAGAAATTGAATTACAAATTGTCGTTGCAAATTGATATTGCTGCACGCCCTTGAAAATGCCAAAAAAACAAAAAAATAGCAAACAAAAATCAAACCGGAAAACCAAAACCGACAAGGGGGAGGTGGGGGATTGGATTCAAATGCAGTTTGGCAAAGCGCTAAGCGGGAAGAGGCTTTGAACCGGTCTCGAGACCATAAAGCTTTAAAAATATCTCTCAAAATAAAGTGTCTTTTATGACACACGGGGGGCAGCGAGCACACAAGCAGATGCAGCGGGAAGCGAAGCTAAACGAAGAAAGTAGAGGAAGAGGAGCAATCAGAGACAGGACCAAAGTGCGCCAGGCCACGACCAAAGGATACCCTAACTGCTCAACGATTTACACAGAACATATAACCATCATGACAAAAAAGGTAGATCCAAGCGGAATATATTAAATTATAATTATATTTATATTTAATAATAACAATAATAAATATAAATTACAATTAATGGCCATAAATACTCACTTGGATTTGATCCGCATCAAGCTCTTGCACTTGAAAAAGTGCGAGGCATCAGAAGCGCTTCATCCTCATCTGTCCCGTTCCCATGCTATCGTTCCCCCACGCGTTCCCATTCCCGTTGCAGTTCCCGTTGTCCGCTGCTGCGTCATCATCATCATCATCATCAACGGCAAAGGCAGAGGCAGCGTTGGCTACGCGAATTGCGCTGCAGCTGCGACCGACCGCCACCGGCCCCGCTCTCATGCCAGACGGCAAGTACTCGTATTTTGTTCAACTTGGAAAATCTCATTATAAATGATGTACTTCAAATGACCAAACAAAAAAATAGAGGAAAAAACTAAAAGCAATAAATAAAAATCTAGAATGAAATAGGACAAATAATGAATCCCTTTGACGGGGACTTTGACCAACAGAAAGAAGGTGAAGGGTCATATCATAAGGAATGCAAAAATAAGTGTCTTTGGTTATAATTTGTCTCTCTTTTTTTCTCTCTCTCTCTCTCTCTGTGTCTCGCTCAAGTGCTCGGTCAGAATCAATTTGTGGCGAGCAATCGTAAAAATCTGATAAGACCCCCTCCTCATCAACACGGAGAAACACCCACACACACACACACACACACACACACACACACATGCTGGCAATGAAATTATAAACTTTATAACAATCCTGCACCTGAGCCGCTCTCTCACATCTTTATTGGGTGATTTTCATCATCTTTCAGGATTGTAAAATGCATTTTAACCCGTACAAGGGCCAACGGTGCAAAGTGTGTCAAATAAAAATAAACAAAATACATAAAATTAATAAAAGGCTATAGTTTCTCACTCTAAAGATCTTAATCTTAATCGGGTTTAAGGTATTTCTTCTTCTGCTAAAAATAAATACACAATGCTGAGACAATTCTGAGAATTCCTATGAGATTAAATTGACTGAGCGTGGGGGATGGCAGCGACCTAGCGACCCACGGAAGGGTTAAGCAGAAGCAGAAGCACCAGCAGAGGCGAAGCTTACTTTGATCCCCTTTCATGCCGTTGGCTGTCTCGTTTTCTGTTCCCATTTCTTCGCTCCGCTGGCCGCATAACGGTATTGTAACAATGAAAGAATAAAATGTTTCTGGTGTCTAAAGTGCTGATGATTAAATCGATGATGCAGTCGATGCTGCAGTTGCAGCTTCAGTTGCCGATGCAGTCTGAGAATCAGAGTGACGCTTTTTCGATTCGTATAAATACAAGTCTGAGCCTTTTGGCAGCGAGAGACGGCAAAGGAAAGTGCCCACAGTCATGACATCAAACAGAATGCGGCTCGCAATGCCACTGGCCATCATGCTGGCGACACTAATCCTGGCCAAGAGCTCTGTCCAGGCAGCACCAGTCGAGGAGGAGGTGGACCCACAAGGCTCCACACTCGAGATGGACAGGCAACGCATCGACTGCAAATTGACTCTCGATGCGGCGACAATGGACTCGTTAGGCTGCAACGATGAGGTGGCGGTGCAGTCTGGGGCCAGTAGCACTGCTAATAAGACGGACCAGCTGAAGCGTCACTTGAAGACCTCCGATAGTCAGCCCATCTATGAATTGCAATTGGTTGTTTGGCCCAGTGACACTGAGGATGGTGATGACTTCAATCCGCTAGAGGAAAGTACAACCACAACAACAGCACCAACAACAACAACAACAACAATAACACCACCTACAACAACAACAACGACAACGACAACAATCTGGCCATTGTATGAGGATCAATTGGTTGTATTTCCGCAAATGGACTTTGAAGAGGAAAATCTTGATTATTTCTTGGACGAAGCAGCACCAGCAGCTAGACCACCGGCAATATCTGCAACCACTTCACGTCCCAGGCCCATAGATCCCACTGGCACAACCACACCAACGCCGCCCACTTATGTTGTTGAAAATTATCACGTCATACATCCCAATGGAACCGAAGAGTACAAGTAAGCCCCCAACAAACTCCGTCATACACAGCGAGAAAGCGAGAGATAATAATACACAAAATATTTACTTCGTTTCCACAGATTAGTGTTGAGCAACGGCCTGGCGAACTATAAGAAACTGTACACGAAGCGAGTGGGCGAACGGCAGATCAATGTGCAGGAGGGCTACAACTCGGTGCCCATCGCTGGACGACGCAATCTGATTCAAACTCAGTACTTCATTGCCGATGAGCGTGGCTACAATGTCTACAAGAGTGAGTTCAGCCCCAGCTCCCGCTCCAGCTACCCAAATCAGCCATCATTGTCATTGTCTATTTTCATTCCCCTCTTCAGTTGAGCAAAACTATCAGCAGCCAGGGCTGCCCAAACATTTGCATTACAAAGCCACAAAAGCGTCCAATATGTGAGCAGGAATGAGTGGGAGGATTCTAAAATGCGCGATGCACAGTGGTCGGAAATACATAAGAGTCATTTATCATATAATATTTTTTTTTTTCGTTTATTTTTGCTAAATAAATTGTGCTTAGAAATTATGAATAATTATTTAATTCGAGCTGGAGCTGCATGGAGAATCAGTACAAAGGAAATTCGTATACAAAATATATAAAGAAATTAAGTACATTTATTGTGTGGCATTTTTAGGCAAGTTAAAGCCCAACCGATCATGTTGGAGCTGGCATTAAATCAAATTAAATTAAAGAGAAATTATTTATCCTCAGTCAGATTCCATCTTTTATGATCTGATTAGATTTCAATGAAATGAAACGAAATCGTCCCACTGTTCGCTTTTTGGCTACGGCCACGGCAAACAGCGAATAAAATGTAATGCCCGCAAAATGATTTGCTGTTTTTTCCGTTAGCTCTTATTTCCAGCATACCCTTTCTGAAGGCATTCGAGTTTGCATATTGAATTTGTGTCTCTGTGGCTCTGAGTCTTATAATGTGACATAATCCTGCAGATCGGCTTAATTTTACACGAATCTATTTACGATTAGTTTTCGACAAAGTCTGGTAAATGGAATGTATATGGTGCAGCTGTTAGCACACAGATGTTTAATTTCCAAGACGAGTTCATGCTGTCTGCGAGCGCTCAAGGGTATATGGACTTTGTCATGATGTCGTTTTGATTGCTGGACACCAGACACCAGCTCGCTTCTTGGCACTTTGAATGTCCTGGGTTCCGTTTTGGATTGTTGTTTTCTGGTTTCTCGTTTGAGTGTTATTCTATTTGCTGTTGCTTTCTCAATCGCACCGATGCTGATTGCCATCTTTGGAATATGTTTCTGTTGTTGTTCTTCTTTCTGCTGTCACATTTGGCGTCTCCGACCCCCTTCCCAGTGACCCACCCCGGGCACTGGCGATGGCGATGGCGATGATGCTGCTCCTGATGATGCCATTTAGATGCATATCAAAGTGCCGAGTATCTCACTGTTCTGTTGCCCAATCCTTTTCGCATTTTTGCATATGTATTTATTTATTTATTTATATCCTTTTTTGCTTAGTGCCCGCCCAGTGCCGTTGCTGCCGCCTCGCCTCTGATGTTTCTGATGCTGCCGCTGCTGCCGCTGCTGCCGCTTTGTTGTTTCTTTCAATTGTAGTTTATGGCTTTCAATCCGCTGCCTGCCTGCTTCGTGCTCCTGCCCCATCCATTGTGGCACTCGTTGTTTGTTGTTTATGCCGCAAAGTTTTCCTGCTCCTTGGGCGTCAGCCTGCTGGCAGCTGTGCAAAGTTTTTTGGGTCTTGGGTTATGATTATTTAAAGTCTTGTTTGCTCCTCTTTTATGAGCACAGAAATACACCCATAGATGTATGTATGTACGTCCCTCGATTCTCATGATTGCCACTGAATATGTATTTAAAAGATGATTTCAATGGATCATTCCACGAGTCCCTCGTGTTTATTTCTTGGAAACAAAACTCAATTCATGGAAAGAGCAAACTCAAACGGTGAACCTCCTTCTGCGGCAGAGATCGATGAAAATTCTGTATTTTATTTGGGATTAATTTGAACCAAATCGATTCCGCGAATATTCAGAATTCAGAGAAATCTCAGCACAAGTCTCCACTTTGGAGAGCATATCGGATGGAACGGTTCCGCACCATTTACTGTAAATTAGGCAACGAATTTAAGTCAGGGAGAGAGGGAGGGCAGAGGGAGCGTGGAGCGTGGAGCGTGGAGAGTGTGGTAGCTGTAGCCCATGTCTTGGCCCATTTATGTGCAATTATTTAAGAGTCTCGAGGGCAAACCCTTTCCGGTTCTTATTGCTGCTGCTGCTGTTGCTGCTGTTGCTGCTGTTGCTGCTGTCAGCTCGTATATCCGTTTCGTGTCGTCTTGGCCCGTCCGTCCGTTATTCGCTCTTTACGGCCTTTGTAATTATCACTTTAATGAACTTTGCTAGTTTGATGGCGAGACCCGTGTCTTCCGCAAAGGTGGGCCCACCCGATAATGGGGCCAATGGATGCGCGCAGCCCACCGAGAGAGATGAAGCGCTACGTGCAGAGCACACTGCTCCATCCCCAGACCCATCCCCAGACCCATCCCCAGACCCGTCGCTGGCTCTGCCTTGGGTCTTGCTCACTGCTTTCCCACTGGGTGCTCCCACACCTACACCAGCCTCAGCCATTTGCCATCGCTTTGTGCCTTTGGTTTTTATTAAGGAATAAAATTAGTGAGCGCGTGCCGGGAACGCCAAAAATGCCAGTTGCAGTTGTCTCACCCAGCCCCAGCCCCGGCCCCAGCCCCATCCTCACATTTACGTCTGCCACTGCCACTGCCACTGCCAATAGCTTCTTCGCTTCATGCTGCCAGCCCCTGCCTGCCACCGGAGGAAACGGAAGCAGCGGTTGAGGCTGCGGCAGTCCCACTGCCATGCCCAGTGGCAGTCGCTGCAGCAATAGGAGCAGCAATCCTCCAGTCGAAAGCGGAGATGAAGCAGCGCAGGAGGCAGAACAATAGGGAAAAGAAATGCTTCAAAGAACGAAGATTTCAATGCCCTTGCAGCAGCTGCAAACATTTATCCACATATTCTACGTATACTCGTAGTCATGGGTCAGTTCTTATATTTCCAAACATATTTTTAGCTGGGTGCCCAAGCATCCATGGCATTGTCAATGGTTCGTGGAAGGGCATGGACAGCTGCATGCCTCTGTCTTTGCTCCCATGCTCGTCAGCCAAGGAGGGAGCCAGTCCAAAGTAATATGAAACGAATGTGCACAAAATAATGTCAGATAAACGCGCCAATTTCCAGTAGCAACAAAAAACAAAAAACCAAAAGCAAAAAAACAAAATACAAGAGAACAAAAAACAGCAGCAGCACACCCTAAACAAGTGCACCGAGAGAAAAGGGAAATATTTCAAACGGAGGAATCTAATGGGGATTCCCCGGCAGGATGTTTCTGTGCATTTTGGATGTTTTTCAGTTGTGTTTTCAATACATGAGTGCCGAATGCGCCCAGATAGGTTTTTCGCCAGTGTGGGGGAACAAAAAGAGAGAAAAATTAAAGCGTTATCCAAGACTAAAAAAGCCAAAGGGGGAGCGGTGCACAATATGCTGTTCGGGCAGGGATTAATTATCGTATGATTATATATGCCGGGGGATCACCATTAAATCGGGCAAATAAAACTTTCAATCCGGCCATAAAAAGAGTAAAGAAAACTTAGAGAAAGCTGCCTGATGGAATGAGCCAAACAAACGGACGGACGGACGGACGGACAGGCGGGTGCCAAGTGTGAATGCGAGAAATGTAAAGTCTGGCAACGAGAAGAATGGATGGAGTGGGCGGTAGGAGGGGAGCAATGAAAATTGTGTGCAAATGAAATTGCTGGGAAAATACAAATTGAAATGCAGAAACGGCTCGGCTCGGCTCGGCACGGACAGTCCCGGACAGGCCCGGACAGACTCTCTGCGTGTGTCTGCCCCATGCTGCTGCTGCTGCTGCTGCTGCTGCTGCTGCTCCTTGTCGTGGTTCATTTTTCACTGGAACGGCAATTAATCATAAAAACAGATTTTTACACGAGCTGACTTCATTTCCCCTGCTGCACTCCTGACACTCTGACACCGCGCCAGTCCCTCATCCTGTCCCTCTTCCTGTTCCCTCTTCCTGCTGCTTCTGGTGCACTCCATTGCGCCTCATGCATATGCAGGTGGGGATGTGTGCATGCACCTTCCTCTTCGAAACCATAAAATATGCAAAATATCTTGTAATGTGTTCATCAATGTGCGTGAGTATCTGCCGGCGTGCCGGCCCGTGTGTGTGTGTGTGTGTGTGTGTGTGGTGTGTCGGCTGCAACATGGCCTGGTCAATGTTCAGCGCCGTGGCCCGGTTCGTTGCTGCCTTTTCTCCACGAGTAAAATAAATTCATTGAATTAACAAATAGCTTCATGTTCATTTTGCACCACAGAGCGAAGAAAACAACAACAAACGAGGAGGAACGTTGTGAGACGCGTCTTAAGCCGCGTCACAACTCTTATACCCGGTACTCAGTACTACATCTGCAACTTAGCGGTTATTTGTCAAATTTTACATTTTCTCTTCATCTGTCATCTACATCAACAACACTACTCACGCCAACACGCTCCTTTAGCTCGCCACCCTCCCCTAGAGACACACACTGCAGAGTCAGGGCAGAGGCAGCGGCAGAGTCGTGGCAGAAGATGAGTCAGAGACGTGTCAGGGGAAGAGGCCTCTGCCACTGCGCGAAGCAGAGTGTGAATGAGAGAATGTGTAAAAGCAACAAAAGCTGCTGGACAGGGTGGGTTTAGCCACTGCAACTTAATTTCTTCATTGTGGCCATAATAATGATCCAATCGGATCCCAATTTGGTGATCAGATAGATATGGTCATTCCCTACGGAATGGCGTTTTTAGTTTTCTTTTATCTTTAAAATTGTAGATTTGGGAGGTTTTCGCCCTTTTGCGGGGGCGGAAGAGGGCGTGGCTCATTTTGAAATACACTTGTAACAGTGTGAGCATACAGAAGTCTGGATGCAAAATTTGGTGGCTCTAGCTTTTATGGTCTCTGAGATCCAGGCGCTCAACAAGACGGACGGACAGACGGACAGACGGACAGACAGACATGGCTCAATCGACTCGGCTATTGATGCTGATCAAGAATATATATACTTTATGGGGTCGGAGACGTTTCCTTCTGTGCGTTACATACAACCGTTATGTGCACAAATACAATATACCCTATTTACTCTTCGAGTACCGGGTATAAAAACCCAACAAAAACGACACTTAACAGTCTCCGAAATGGGGGATTACGACTAAGGGGATACCCGCCACAAACACTTCATGAATATGTATTAAGTATGTACATAAATATGTGCGAATGCATGAGGATCTGTGCGGCCCCTCAGGTGATTGACTTGCAGCGACTAAGCGAAGAATGCAGCCCGGAATTTCCACTGATTTGTCCTTAAATCTTTTACGTTTGTGTTTAGGGAAGTTACTCCAATCAGGTCCATACGGTGCTTCCCTACTGCTCATGTTGGGTGAGTCCTTCCGACGCGAGAATCATAATTTGCGGGCACTCCAATGGGCCAAAGGAAGCCGAGCAGAACTTTCTTGCCGTAATTACCCTGAGGCCGGAATGGTTTGGCTGCTGCATGTGGGCATCGAGTATCACAGATAATTAATTATTGCTCAATTATCGCCTTGCCGTCTGCTGTCACAAACATCCCCACGAATACAATATACCCTTAAAAGTAGCAACCAAAATCCGCGTGGAAACATCTTTTATGCCCGACGCCTGTTTGCGGGATTTTCGTTACATGCCAACAAAAAAAAGTGTGGAATATTATGCAATTTTTGTTGTTGCTGTTGTACGAGTGTGTGTGTGTGTGTGTGTGTGTGTGTGTGTGTGTGTGTCCTGCTCTGCCTAACCTGAAAATCCCTTCCTAGAACTGCCGATTGGCGGGGAGTTTAAATGTGAAATGCTCTTACTGGATTTGCGTTAAAAATTTAAATGTGTGCCACAGTTGCCATGTGGCTGGCAATTCCCTTCGCTTTTTTGCTGTTAGTTTTGCATGGCCATTTTTTGTGTCGGGCGGTGGTATGCCCTGTAATCAGTCCAACAAATGGATGGCAGTAGCGGCGACTTTTCACCAGGCGCTGGATGAGACCGGTAATGATTGGAAGCTAAAGCTGCACTCAGCTGTAATCCGTTGCCCATTAAAAATAGATGTAACTATTTGCATGTGGCGGCCCATCAGAGAAAGCGAATGTACCCCACTGGCAGTCAGCGGAGAGAGAGAGAGAGAGAGAGAGAGAGAGAGAAGGAGAAGCCAAAGCAATTCAGTTTCGCATGTTAATTCCGCGCAGGAGGCTCGTGCGAAAGGCTCGTGCCATTTGGGGTAATCAAATTGCAAATGTGTAAAAGTTCGTCGCATAATTTGCGGCATGCGCGCGAAAATAATGAATTTCCACTTGCATAAGCAAAGGAGTGTGGAGCCAGTTGCTCAGTTGCTCAGTCAGCTAGTTAGTTGCTTAGACAAAGAGACTTCAGCTTGAGGACAACGTGGGCCTGGGCCTGGGCCTGGGCCAGAGGTGCCACCCAGCAAACAAGCGCAAACTTCTCCCGAAGCGAGTGCAGTTTCCCTCCATCTCCATCTCCCACTCATTTGATTTGACATCATTTTGTCCACTGGCATTCGTTTTGGTTCTATTTTGAATGAACCCTTTTGGCGTGCTTCATTTGGCGGAATCATTTTGGGTTTCCCTTCGGTTTACCCCTTCGTACTTCTCGCTTTTATTTGTTTTTTATGTACACTTTTTGTGTTGCAGGCGCGAGTGTCCTTTTTCTGTTTGCCGGATCTCTGCCTTTTGCTGCGGTCGCTGATGAACTGCACACACGGCAGGGCAGGGCAGGGCAGGGCACGGCCAACAACAGCAACAGCAATGTCCTTTTAGCACATTCTGCCCACATGCCAGGCACCCACCCACCCCCACCCCGTGGCACAGAGGGGTCCGCTGTGCGCCGCGGTCTTCCAGCTAAACGCGACTTTCGCTGCTTAAAAGCTATTTTTGCATTTTATATTTAATTTTTTGCTCGCTTCTTTCGCCACCAGCCACAGAGCTCATCCCTCCAGCCAGCCTCTATACCCTTGCCAAAGGTACTCGCATAATGAGCAGAAACTTGCTCCACGAAAGCCAAAGAGCTCAGCGGGTCCATTAAGTGTTGCCACTTGAACTGCGAACGTTGCGACACTGCGGCGGGTGTGACTGCAGTCCCAAGCGAAGCAGCAGGGGTTGGGTTTGATTGTTGAGCAACGAAGGCAAAGCATCAACAAATTAGCAATCGATGCAAATCAGTCTGCACAAGTGAAAATATCATTAAACAGAACTGAATGCCAACAGAAGAAGATGGAAGATGAGGCAGCTTCCTCTCCTGTTTATGTTCCAATGGAGAGTGGCGGAGTTGAGAGATTCAGTTGGCTCTGCAAGGGTATTCAATGCCTTGGTCAGCTCCAAGCCTGCTCCTTTTTTCGGTGTCCTCTGCTGTTCTGTTTGCGCGCCATCCTTTGGCTCGGGTTTACATTTTTTCTGCCGCTGTTTTGGCCGCGACTTCAGGGCAAACATTTCCCAGCCATTTCCCTCATTGTGGCGTGGGGGAGTGCCTGTCCCTGCCCCTGCCCCTGTCCCAGTTCAACTTTGTCACATTTGCAATATTTATTGCCTTTTGATTATATTCCAGCCAGCCACGAGGAAGACAGAGAAGAGCCAAGCTCTAAGATTGCTTTGGGGCAGTGCAGGGAAAAGCCCAACCTGATACATGGACACCAACACTAAACCTTTGTGCACGCTCCTGCGGGTCTTTAAGCCAGTCCAAACTGGAGTCCGACTCGAGCTCTGGCGGCACTCGCTCGGCTGGGGGCGCGGGAGTCTTTGCCGGTGCCACGAGTTCGTCTTTAATAAGCGGCAAAGTTAACAAAGTTGCAGTTCAGTTCAACTTTTTGCCCCTGTATTTGGTTTTATTCTTTGCTGCCACCTCCCCCATGCTCCATGCTCCATCCTCCATCCTCCATCCACCAGCCAGAACTCAATCCACTTTCCCGCTCTTCCGCTTCCGCATCAGCTGCTTCGCTTCCTCCACTTCTCTCTCTTCTCTTCTCTCTTCTCTCTTTTTACTGTGATTGTAAAGTTTCATTGATAATTTTAACTACCTCGGATACATGTGTCTGTCGCTGGCTCCAAGTGGGTGGCGTGGGTGGCGTGGGTGGCGTGGGGCTGGGTGGCCGTAACTTTGCGCCGAGCTGAAAAGTCGCTTTTGGCACTTGTCAAAGTTTGTTTTATTGTGTATCTTGTATAATCACTCACGGAATGTTAAATCGACTCCGAAGTGCATTTATCACACAATTTAAAGCGCAAAGTTGGCCATTTCCTGTACCTATATTTATATTTTATTTTATTTATTATATAAAGCAGTCAAAAGGTGGCTGAGTGGCTCTCATAATATAGTCAACAAATTAGTTGAGCCCCAAGAACTTGTCCTCGAATATCTGCCACTGCCACAGCTCCTTTTCATTTTCATTTTCATTTTCATTGGCTGCTTCCCTTTTCTTTGCTTTTCTTCTCTTGTATTTTCTTTTCCTTGCAGAGCAGCGCCCTTTGAGGCTCAGTCGACTCGTCTTCTCAGCGGCCAGCCATCGAGTCAAGAGACCAAGGCCGTGGCACCTCCTGTCCACCAGCATCTCCTGTTTAACGCCTCTCCCCAACAATCCCTTCGAGGCACGAAGAAGTGTTGCCTTTATGGGCGGCGACAGCCAAGTTCTCGCTTCTGCAATTTCCTTTTTAATTCAATTTTTTCCCTTTTCCTTCTTTTTTTTTCATTAGAACAAATTTGCAGTTTCCCTTCGTGGTTTTATTTTGCTTAGTCCCCGCGGCCGTGGTTCCCGTTTAGCTGGCAAAGCATCCCCCGAGGGCAATTCTCCTCTTCCAGCACACAAAGAACAACTTCGACTTGGATCAAATCTCAGCAGATGAAACGCAGCCCAAAGTACCCATCAAAAATACAAATTGTTGCCCGAATGGAAGTTAAATGAATCCATCCCTGCCCCGAAGGGCTCGGGATTGTGCAATGTTTCGCATTAAATGAATCAAAATCACTTTAATTTATGGACATTCCTCTCCCCCTTTGGCTCCGTGTCGCTGCAATTAAGCGCATCGACTGCAATCGGATCTCAGGTGGGTTCTTTATGGGCTTTATGTTTTATGCTCGGACAGAGGGTGGCCTGGAAAGGTTTCCTCAAGCCAGCGGCTGGTCATTGAACTCGTTTCCCCCACTGTCTGCACTTTATGAATTTATGAATTTATGACGAACCTTCACACACTTTTCGGCTGGGAGTTCGGTTATCCATTTCATTCCCAAATCCCATTTCCATTTCCATGCCCATTCCCATTCCCATCCCATTCCCATCCCGTTCCCGCTGCGGGACGGAACCTGCGCTCGTTTCGGTTTCGGTTTCGGTTTCAGCTTTGGTTTCGTTTTCGTTTTCGTTCCTTAATTGCCTTTGGCCCGAAAATCCCACCGAAAATTGTGTTAAAATGCAAAAATATGACCAGACATTCGATATGTACAATATATCTACTTTATGTCTTTATGTCTGTGTGTGTATCCCAAGGGGGTTGGTGGGCTGGGAGGGGGCGGGGGGGGGGGCAGTCTGCACTTTTATGTTTTATTGCCCGAATCGCTTTGCGGTAAATTTATTGCCAAATTGTCGGGGCGACGGCAACGGCGACGGCGACTTTCGAAAATTCGCGAAATCTTTTCATCCCAGCGGGGAAGTGAGAACCCAAGCGAAGAGGCGTGTCCGAGGGGGGGTGGAGTGGGGAGACCCTGGCACCATAAAATACCCGAAAGAGTCACGCAAAAACATCTTTAAAAATTAATTCATAATTTTTGCAGCTTGCCTTAATACATTTTTATTCTCTTTTAATTCGCTCTCAATGAGCACCATCAAAAATTAAATATAAAATAATAATACAAAATAAAAAAAAATCATAATAGCACAAATAATGTCGGTCGGTAGTCAGTGCACAAAAAAGAGAGAGAGGAGATTGAAAGCAGAGGTAGAAATGGCGGGGGGAGCCTCAGCCTCAGAAGCGTCCGCCCCTGCGACTGGTCGTCGTCGTCGTCGTCGTCGTCGTCGTCGGGGGGGAGGTGGTGGCACCCCTGGGCGTGCTGGCAGAGCTCTGGGATGAGTGGCTCCCGGTGGACTCTGGCCGGGACTTGCCGCTGCTGCTGGCCATTGGCATCTCAATGGAGCGCGGCAGATTGGGATACACCTGAGGCGTGATGGCTGCGGGAGAGGGAGAGAGATGGTTGAGTCGTGGCCGGCTTTAATTGATTGAAAACTTGGATACAAATACATTTCACTTCACTTTGCCAGGAAACCGAACACTTCTTACGCTCCACAAATCACAAGATGGGAGCACGAAAGAGCCTCCTGGCTGGTCTCTCATGCCACTTCAATGGGCACTCCCCAGACAACATTCATGGCACTTGGGAACCGAACAAACAACTCTTGGCACTCACATTGGTTCTGGCGGTAGCCGAACTGATCGGCGTTGTAGAAGACGGTGATGTATCGGCCGTCGGTCATGCGATAGGAGTAGTATCCGACGACCATCAGGGTCTTGACCTTGTCCACCATCGCAAAGTATCCGCGCTCGTAGCGCGCCGTGCCGTCGTCCAGCTCGAAGCGGTACTCGTAGCTGCCATCCGGATAGCGGTTGTCGAAGCGATCCAGCAGGCGCACGCCCCTGTGGTTCGCCCGCCGATCCTCGGCGGCACTCGGCCCGAGGCACTGCAGCAGCAGCAGCAGCAGCAGCACGGAGATGGAGCGCAGGACTACGGGGTGGCAGTTGGCCATTTGATGTAGCAAATGGCGGTGTGGGGATGTGTGTGTGTTGGGGTGCGTGTGCTGTCGCGTATTGTTTTGTTAACAGTTTAATTCGGAAACTGCGTCACTTTGGCTTTTTATAGTCAACGCCAGGCAGCGCTTCAGGCAGCAGCCGCAGCAGCAGCAGCAGCAGCAGCAGCAGCAGCGAAGTCAACGTCGGCAGCAGCTCAGGAGAGCTTCCCAGTCTCAGTCCCAGTCTCAGCTTCAGCTTCAGTCCGATATCCACAGAGGGAGACGCGTACCGAGAGAGCACCGAGTGGTGGGGAGGGAGGAGCAGCCACATTGCCGTCAAAAAAATTCTCAACGCTTAATCATAAAAAAAAATCTTAATTTCATCTACTTACACACAAGCTTATCTGCGGCGGGGCAGGGCCAGCCCCGGACAGGTTGCTAACTGGCCAATTTGCTTCTCGCTCTCGCTCTCCCTCTCCATCCCCCTCTCTCTCTCGCAGTGTGTTTGCTTTGGGGCTTGGGATGTCCGCACACTGGGCCCAAGCCCCCCAAGCGTTTGGCTGCCAATTCCAATGGCGCAGATAAGCGATTGCTGGGGCTTTCTTTTGGGTAACTGGCAAAAAAGTGATTGGCCATTGGGCCAGTGTGGCAGTGTGGCAGGGTTCCACTGTGCCTCGCCAAAGTCTGGCTAAAAATACTGCAATTTGTGCACCCTACAATTTGGCCAGCAAGTACGTGCCGCCTGTCAGCGCGCAGCAGCAGCAGCAGGAGCCTTCCTCTGTTGCCTGCCTATGGAATGAATTGTGGCGATCAAGCGGGCAATGAGGCAGCCACGAGAAACGGGAGACGGGAGCAGCGGCTGAGGCGTCCTGTGGCCAATTAGGGCTAATTTATGATTTCAATCATTTCTTAATTGCATTTAATGTGCAGCGATTTAGCGAACAGTCCTGGGACCTGAGAGCAGGCTCCTGGCTGCCCCGCGGCCCAATTGATGAGGCCAGCAAAGGAGTGGCAAGGAGTGGCAGCGAGGCTGAGTGGCTGTGTGGCAGAGTGGCAGGCGGGGCACTACTTGGTCAGTCGGCCAAAGTTAATGATGTGCCATTGAGCCTGTGCCCCCGAGCACATTCCAAATTTGCTGCTGCTCTCGGGGCAGCTGTCAATATGTCGACACGAAGTTATCGCCGTTTAATTAATTTCACACACACCTCAAAGGTCACGCCAATGCATTAAACAAGTTTGCCTGCAAATTATTCACATTTTCAATTTGTATTCATTTTTTCAGTTATGGTCTGCGCTGTGGTGCTGCTGCTGCTGCTGGGTGGATTTATGTGCAGACCGCACAGTGACAATTGCAGTCACTCAGTCACTCATTCAGGCAGTCAGTGAGTCAGGCAGGCAGTCCGTCTGGCAGTCGGCAGCATCCACATCCCGATGTGGCATTAAACTGATTTATTTTTAAACGTTCTTTGGCTCTGCAAGTGACAAAGCATTCATTCCAGCGAAACAGCAGCCAAGCCCAGCGCCCAGCGCCCAGTGCCCAAAACTGAAATGTTTGCCCGTCTGCGGAGCCAGCAAACCTGCCAGCCGCAGGAACTGCGAGGCGGAGACTCATCGGCAAGGTCATTTGTTTTGAATGTCGATGACAAAGACAATGTCCGAAGGGGCATCAGCAGGCAACAAGCTAAATGTGGCCGCTGGCCAGTCGTGACAGGAAGCTCCTCTGGATCTGTTGCCCATGTCTGGCGGAGCGGAGCTTGTCCCTGGTCACTAAATGCCTGGGACAACAGGCGCTGTTTGCCATTACCCTCAGGTGGGAGCAGATCCCCGCATCCCCCAAAGTGTTGCTCTTGCCGAACAGCAGCAGCCACGGACACGGCCAGAAACTGCAGCAGGAGAGCCACTGCCTTATTTTGTAGGTGTTGTCGCTGTGCTGCGTTCTGCGTTCTGCTCTCTGTGCTGTGTGCTGTGTGCTGTGTGCTCGCCATTGAGTTGACGACGTGCTTCAGCTTTCAGCACATGGCCCGAGCCAACAGTGGGACGACACGCGGCAAAAATGTAAATAAAGAGGGAACAAAGAGAGCAACAAATGAAATTATATTTAACTATGGATAGTAATTATTCTGATAATCGAAAGCTAATCCCATCCAATCCAATCCAAAGCTAATCCAATTGCAAAGCTTCATTATTGATAAACAAATATTTGGATCGGATTTACGGCACTCCAGGTACTTGTTGCAGTCGGAACCAAGTGAAATAAAGATAAAAATAAAGTATGCAAAAGAGTTCCCTGAGAAGCACCTGAAAATATCTGCGAATATTCACAGAATATTACTCGGAGCAGTTGCATTCTCAGCCATGAGCAATCTACCAATACATGTCCCAAGTTTATTTATATTGTTTGCAGAGCAAAGACCCAAGTTTCCGCTTGATTGATTGACTCGATAAATAAATAAATTATTTCAAGAAGTTGCAAGTTTCTGTTCCCCATTTTTACAGCATTTCCTGCAGCTTCGAGCCACTGTGCACGGACGCTGCTGTCGATTGCGCGCAAAGCGAATTCCCATCCCCACACACCAACAGCAACAACAGCAACAACAGCAACAGCAACAGCAACAACAACAAACATTGGGCAGGGGGAATGGCAGCGGGAATGAATTGGCCCGAAAAGAATCGCGCGGCGTGGCGTGGCAGTGGCGTGGCGTGGCAGTGGCGTGGCGTGGCAGTGGTGATGAAGAAGGAATCGCACGCACACACAGATAAAGATACAGATACATCTGGAGATAAACACACGGAGCAGGTCGGGCAGGGGACTGCTGGATGGGGCGGGGGGCACACAAATAATGTACAAAAAGTGGCTTATAAACAAAATTTGTATGAATGGTCCATGTAGCGAATGGCTCTGCCCGTTGCCCGCTATCCGCTATCCGCTATCCGCTGCCTGCTGCCTGCTGCCTACGTGACATGACATCCCGAGATACAACTTGCTGCAGAGCCATCTCCCCCCCGTACCACTGCCCCTCCAGAGAGTGCTACCTTTGGTCTGGAGCACTTTGCACAGTTTTTTTTTCGGTTTATTTTGGCTTTTTTTTGTGGCTTTGACTGTCTGCCTGCCTGTTGCCGGCGCTCGACTCTGGGCTCTGATTCCGACTGTCTCCGGCAATGGAATAATTCCCATCAAATCACGTAACTCTCCCCCCCACCCTCGCTATCTCGCTCTTTTGGCGTCTTTTTGCGGTGCTCTTCAAAACTGAGATACAGATACAGATTTGCTTTTTTCCTCTCTCTGTGTGTTTTTTATATGATATGCCGAGCATCCCGAAACAATTTGTAAGACTTAAGCAGAGTTTGTTTGGTGTCTTGCATAAATTATACAATTCGCAGGCTGAGTGCCCGAGCTGCCCGAGCTGCCATAGGGGTAAACTTGCCACAAATAAATATGTGTATGTACGCCATGCAGCAGCACTTACATTCATGTCTGCGTGTGCACCGGCTTGTCCCTGATGAGTGTGTAAAACAATGCGCCCGGCCCCAAAGGAATTTTAGGAATCCAAAAACCATTTTTGTGAGCATTTGGCATAGCCCAAAAGGTACATCCACATCGCCAAAGTGCAGGCTTTAGGCACAGACCCTGACACAGACACAGATACAGATACAGCAAATGTAGCAATCCATTTGCATAAATTTATTAAGCGGCTAAGCCAGGGCGAAATTGGCAAATGCTCAATTACCCAAAGTACGTGTAGATATTTCGGGGAGGCGCAGGAGGCAAGGGTCAAGGGTGTGCGGCTTCCCCCCATCCACCAGTCTGGGGCTACACACACACAGCAAGCTAATCCAAGTCAATAAAATTCTAAACGCATTGCTGACCAAGTCCGAAATGCAGCTGAGCTCTCCATTAAATCGACATTTTTGCCACCCAGCCAGAGTTCCAGTAGCAGTTCCCACACCCTCCGTGTGTGTGTGTTGTGTGTGTGTTGTGCCTAGTTGCAATTGAAATTTACACAGCGAGTCGCATTGTTAATCTCAAGATTAGATTGAGTCTCGTTTTTGATCAACTCAAATGCAGAAATGTTTATTACGCCTTTGGCCTAGCTGCATGCACAATCATAAATAAATGGGCTGCCTTGCTCGCTCCCTCCTCTCCCATCTGTGGCTTTCCCGCCCACTCTTACTGCGAGTCGCCGGGAGAATGTTGTGCACACTGGCAGCAAATGCGAGATGCAGGCTGTGCAGCGTCCCGCAACGTTCCTCCTCGTGTTTTGCTTCAGCGAGCGACCCTTTCGTCTGGCGCAGGCTTGCTGCCGGGATGCTGCTGGCTTGTGGCACTGCCAGTATGTGCCCAGTTTACTAAAAACCCTAAACACAAATGTCTTGGCAGCTTCTTAGTTTCGCCTGCTCTGTGGGCTGTTGTCTTTTTGCTTTTTGGGTTTTGTTGTGTGGTCTGATAACCCGATATAAATCTGCAAAATGCCGCAGTCACTCACTCACGCACGCAACAGTCCCAGACTCAAGGATCCTTTGCCTGCATTGGATGTGTATTTGGATCCGTTTCGGGTTCTATTTGGACCTTCAGAGTGTGGCTTAAAAGGAACTGGCCCTGCCGCTCATTCAATTTGTGTGTCGGCGCTTTGCATTTTTCATCGGACACTTCAATTATGGCCATTACTCAATTTGCTTTATCTATCCGCCTTATTTATTTATTTATGGAGAGAGGCGGCCCTCCCTCTCTCTCGCTGCCTCGCTGCCTCGCTGTTGGGGCTCCTTTGTGGAGTGTCTGCTGGCTGGATGTGTTTGGCTGCTGCCACCTTTTGGGTGCTCGATGAGGATAAATTAATTTGCGCAAATAGCCAAATGATGGGCCCTGTCCTCATAAATATTTACATAAGTAATCAAGTGGACAAGGGTCATCGAAAGGATCTCTCTCTCTCTCTCTCGCTCTCTCTGGTATAAATAGCCTCAAGTGTTCAAATCAAATTCGAGATTCTAAGCTCGCAACTCGAGACTCAAGTGGCAGGAGGGGCGGGGCGGGGCGGACCATCACACATGAGTGGGGATTGAAATGTGAAACATATTTGGGGCTCGTTCATTCATCAATCGCATCCATCATTTTGGCATTTTGCGAGGCATCCCTGGGAGCCCTCTCTGGCGGCGGGGAGGGGCGCTGCCTCTGAAAAGCGAATCCAGTGCAAAGTCCATTCAATCTTCATTCTCAATTCCAATCGCAGCCACTGCCATTGCCATTGCCAGACAGATTTTTCTCTTCCCTGCTGTAAGCACCTCCGCGGCCCACTGTGGCGCCTCCTGTGTGTGGGTGGGGTGCGGTGGCAAGCAACTTTGAGCATAAAATACAAAGAGGAGAGGGAGCAAAGCAGTTTCGGGCATGACTTGGCGATGACACCGTGAGCGCAGTCCGAAAACGGAAAGTAATCAACCAAAAAGTATCGATCAGGCATGCCCCCTGGTGGGGCAGCAGCAGCCGCAATTAGAACGGAGCCACAACAAAGCAGCTTTCCATTCAGCCATTTGCACACTCAATTCATTCACACTCAGCAGCAGCAGCGGCGGCAGCAGCGGCTCTGGCTCTGGCCTGGTCTTGCCATTCATTACTTGGCCCGTGGCTGACTCGTAAATAGACACACAGGGCACACAGGGCACACAGGGCAGGCAGGTGGGGCTGAGATGGCAGCGAAGAGGAATCCCTGGCCCGCATTGGATTAGTAGCGAAATGAATAGCTGCAGCTATCCGGCCCCAGACTCTGGCCCTGGCTCTGGCTCTGGCTCTGGCCCCTGCATTTTACGACCATATGTGGATGGCTGTTGTGTGTGTGTGTTTGGGTGTGTGTTGAGTAAGCAGCCATGTCTTACATGCAGGCCGAGGCTGGAGGCAGGCAGGAGGCTGCAGTTTTATGAATGCTCAACGATTTGCCGCCAACAAATCTCTCTCTCGCACACCCATCGCCAGCTGCCATTCGCTTTTCGTTTTTATGCGGAAACCATTTCAATTGAAAGCCACAACGAAGCAGCAACCTGGCAACCAGCAGCAGCAGCAGCAGCAGCAGCAAAGCCAGTTGTGGCATAATGTCTCATCTTTTGGGCATCCAATGGGGCAGAGGCACAGGCAGAGGTTCTCCCTCATTCGACTCGCAGATGCGGCTGGTGACACCTCGAGACTTTAATCGAACTGATCCACAGAGTGGGGCATGTTGCCCTCTGGCTGCTCTCTTTCTGAGCGGAAATCTGCTGACTTCGCAGGCAAGATTTCGCTTGATTGAAAGTGATTTCTCAGTCATTTATTTAAATATATTTAGTGTAAAAAAAAAAAAAGAACCAACTTTAGCTAGATTTAAATGTGTCTAAGGCCAAATGCCGAATGCTCTCTGGGGAAGGGGCACGGGAAATACTTAGGGACAGAAGCACTCAACTGTGTCGGCTCTGGGGCTGTCTCTTGGGGGGGCAGCAACAATTGTTTTCAATTTGATTTTGCAGCAGGGTGGAGCGGCGAGTGTTCCTCCATATGCCACTTTATCCCCTCCGCCTCCACCCTCCTGCTGCTGCCGGGAGACCTTCACTGGGAGACGCCTCCAACAACCTCAGCATCATCATGGCTGCCGACTGCTGCTTCTGTTGCCAAAATGTCGTTGGCCACAGTTGATGGCTCGGTCTCGGTCTCGGTTTCGGTCTCGGTTTCGACTTGGTTTAGTGCCTGCGGCGAAAGGGGCGAATGGAAATGGCTAAGGAATGTGGCATGCAACATTTGGGGGGGGGCAGAACGTACATTTGGATCCTGCACCTCATCCTTGCCAGCATCAGCTCTGACTCCAGCTGCAGGCTCCTGCTCCAGCTCCTGCTCCTGCTCCTGCTCTGGCCTGCTTATTGAATTTCCTTGAGCTTTAGCTTTCGCCTTCGCCTGCGGCACTTCAAGGTTGCGTGGCAACGGCGGCTGCTTCCCGGATAATGTGTCTGCGTTTTGGTCGTTTTGTGGGGTTTTACGCATCGTCACACGGAGGGGAAGAAGTACTCACTCATGTCCACATGGTAGCCCAGGTGGTCGGCCCTGTAGAAGACGGTGGAGAACTGCCGATTCGGCAGCGGGAAGGAGTAGTAGCCCTTGCGGGCCAGCACCAGCTCCTTGCCCACGGGCAGCCAGTAGGCGCGCTCGTAGCGAGTGTTGCCATCATCCAGCTGGTATCTGCGCGGATGGAGCGGAATGTAGCAGCTGCTTTTGGCTGTGCCTTGCACCCACCTGAACTCGTATTGTCCATCGGCGGAACGCTGATCGAAGCTGTCCACCAGGCGAGGCATTGCCTCGGTGGTGGCCGCTGGCAGCACCGACGGTGGCCAGTGGCGGTCCGGCAGCAGCGTGGGCCGTGGTGTGCGGGGCGTGGTCGTGGTCGTGCGCCTGGGACGCCGTGTGTGCCGCGCCTCAGCGGGGCTGGGGAGAGCAAGGACTGACAGCAGCAGCCCCAGCAGACAGCAGAGCTGGAGGCGCTGCCCGAGCGGATGGATCCTTTGAGTCGAGAGCATCTTGTCCTTCCTGTCGACTGGCAAATGTTGTAATTGATTGTGTGGCAGCGGAGTTCGAGCGGGGCCTTTATATACTCTCACTTACACCCCGAGAACGGAACACTCGAGTGAAGCCTTTTGGCACTAAACATGACAAATGTGCAGAGCTCCAGCAGGAGAAGGAAAGAAAGGGAGGCCGGCAGGAAGGGGTCCGAATGGATGGAGCCAAAGAAGACGCGTAATAAAACTTCTCTTTCTCTCACACGTCAAAGGCAATGATTTGGCAATGCCCGAGGACAGGGGACAGGCGACAGGGGACAGGCGACCAGGGACCGGGGGACCTCCTCCAGCTGTTCTCCATCGCTCCATCACTCCATCAAACCCTCCTGCAGAAGAAGTCTGCTGCTGCTGCTGCTGCTGCTGCTGCTGCTGCTGCTGCTGGTATTTGTGAGGCGTCACGATGCCTTTGTGATTTTTGACAGCATTTGGGATTGTCGAATCCTTGACTCCCCCTCTGCTCCCTCCGCACCCTGCTGGCTGGTTCTTTTTGGCCTGTTTACTCCGTTTGCTTGTTTGTTTGTTGCGCCGCCTGGCAGAGCCACAAAGTGTGTCAGGCCCAGATGCAGGGTCGACCAGGCAAGTCGCCATCGACATGGTTCATTGACCAGCGGCATAGCCGCGTCACCGTCACCGTTCCACATTGCTATCGACATGGGCCATCTCCATTGCCTTCTTCAGTCTCTGCGGTCTCGCTGCTTCTTTGGGTTTGTGTTGGTCATCGATTCGGTGATTTGCAGCAGCAGCAGCAGCAGCGGCGTAGGCGTCGAAAATTTCCTTAATTGTTTAACCCTCGACTGGGGGTAGAGCGGCAGAGCGACAGTGCGATAAATGCCATAAGCACACGTCAGACCGCTTGGCCAGAGGACTCGTTCATCTCTTCATCTAGCAGTCGTTGACTTTGTTTTTCTTGCTCAGTGATTTTGTCTGATTTTGATTTTGATTTGACAGCCAGGAGGCGCAATTCCTTTTCGTATTTTATTCGCTGAATGGCAGCAACTGGGGGAACTGGGGGGAACTTCCAATAATAGTTACATTTCTATTGCCGATTGATCAATCAATTATTTTCAAACATTTGTTAATTTTTAAACACATAATTCGCCAAGAATTTTCACAGTTAAAGTGCAAGTTTTGCCATTGGCCAATGTGTCAATGATTGATGGCTTTTCGCTGTGATTGATGATTGATGGATGCATTGAAATGAATCGTTTTTAAATGACAAATTGTTCAGAAAATTCCACAAACATTCAATTGATTGATTGCCGTCTCTGCTCATTGTGGATCAACTCAAAACTTTATTCTTTATTCGGTGATCACAAGTAACCCCCGCGGGCAGCATCAGGGTTAAGCAGGCTCCCCAGAGGGTCTTCAGGCGTTGGGGCGGGGAATCACTTAGGCAGATGAACTTCTCCTGTCCCTCATCTTGAATGCTTAATTAATAAATGTACAAAAATGTATTCGAACATTTGTTTGCTTCATCCAGCATCCCCATCCCATCCCATCTGCTCCTTGCCCTCCGTCCCTCCTTCCTGTCCATCTAGTTGAGGTGCCGCTAACGCTGCTCAGATCCGTTCAGATTCCGATCTGCGATCTTATCGGCGGGCTCTCGCAACGCATTCGTTTGCCATTTAATGGCCTGCGCTGTGCCTGCCACTCGACTTAAGATATTTCCCATGTACATGCCAGCGGCAGGGCTGGGGCTGGGCCTGGGCCTGGGCCTGGGGCTGGGGCATTCTGCTCGTAAAAAAGGAGTTCAAATGGGACTGCGGAAGAGGGATGCGCGCGGAACAACAAGCTAATAAATATTTTTACCCACATAAGTGTAAAATATTGTCTAGATACCAAAAACCAAAAAACGGCAAACTCAGCGCCCGCTGTGTGTGTGTGTGTGTGTGTGTGTGTGTGTGTGTCTGTTCCCTGCATATATCTGTGTGTGTGTGTGTGCTCCACAATATTTCATTTCCCATTTACCCAATAGCCAAACAAGCGAAACCGAAACCAAACCGAGAACCGAACCGAACCCCACCGAGCACAGACCACAGTCCTCAGTCGTGCAGGAGCTGACGGGGGGGCCTCCGCATGGCCAATGGGCAATGGGCAATGGGCCACCCATCGCTGGCATTTTCAAGTGTCTAAGCCATGAATTTATATTGCTCGATTTCGATTTAAAAGTATTTTCGGTTACATAATCTCGGCATTTTGATCACATTCCAGCACTGTTTGATGGCTCAAGGCAAAACTTTTCTTTCTCCCATCTTCCATCTACCACTCCCAACCGACGCATCCATCTCGTGCCCTGTGTGTGTGTGTGTGTGTGTGGTGTAAATTGCTCAATTATAGGCAAGTTTGTATCTCCGTTTATCTATCTCTGTTCATCTCTCTCTCTCTCTCTCTGTGGGTGTGCGACTATCTGCGCATCTTTTGTCCGTTCTGTGGCTCTGCCAAAGTTTGCTGTAAAGTTTCACTTTAAGTTGATTACTTCGTGATTTTCAAACGGCCAAACAGCACTTTCTGCTGTCTCTGCGGAACATTTGCACATTACTGAGTCGACAGAGGCAACTAACTGGGAGGAGGCTCCAGCGAATAGAACAAATCGCAGCCTGAGACGCAGGTCCACAGCCAACTGGAGGCTATTAACAGAATTCAAACCACAGCAATGAAAAATATGCGACACATTCACACCTACACTCACCTACACACGATTTAAATCTATAAATGTGCCAACAAATATATCTAAAACCTTCAAGCTGTGCAGGCATGCTTCATTTAAATATAAAAAGAGTTAATTTATATGCGATATATATTTATTTTAAATATTAAATAATTAGCTAGAGACAAAACACTTTTAAATAAATAAAATATTTCTCAATTAATTATGAAAAGTATTCAAAACAAATATTTGCCATAAATCTAATCTTCTGACAATATCAATAATAAAAACTTTTATTGTTTTCTTTTCTTGAATCTTGACTAATTGAAGCACCAAAAACCTTGCAGTCCAGTGTACTTTGTTGGGTCACACGCGGGCGTAGCTGAGTCACTCGCGAGCAACCCGCAAACCAGCGATCAATCGCCAAAAGTTTCAAAAACGTGAGCCAAATGAACCTGTTTCTGTATGTACAAATTAATGTACATATTTACATACATACATATGTACATATATGTATGTATATGTGTTCTTGTATATTTGTGCCGCAAGTTTTGTGCTATAAAGCCACGCGCAAGATATGCAAATAGACGAGACGAGAAGAGAAGAGACGAGAAGAGAAGAGACGAGAAGAGAAGAGACAAGAAGAGAAGACCAAATGATGTACTACAATGAAATTTTGTTTCTTTCCTCTCTCCTCTGTGCAACTCTTTCTCTTTGTCTCTGATTTTGTAACCCTATTTTGTGTGCTCTCCGCTGTGCTCTTTGTTGATTTAGGCAAATTCATTTTGAATTCTCTGGGGCAGGGGGACGCGAACAACGGATGTGGATTGTGGTGGGCAATCCCTTTGCGCTGGTCGAAATTTTGTCTTCCGTCTTGGGAGAATCGCGAACACAAAAACAAAGAGCAACGGAATATCCAACAAATGCCGAATGATGCGACTAGTGGATACCCAAAAAATCAGAAGCAGTTCGCAAGTTCCAGTCGAATTTCGTTGTAATTAAATAACGAATAAAATAAATAAATAAAATATATTCAAGAGGTTGCACACATGCGTATACCCTGTGCCAGCAAGGGAAATACAGGAAGGGAGAATACCCAAAAGAGAAAGAAGCAAAAGCAAAAGGCAAGAGGCAAAAGGCGCTCCATCAGCAACAACAATGACAGCTAACAAACAACCGTTAAGTGCCGCAACAAATCGCCAAAAATTGAAAACTGTGGGAATACCACGGACTCTCGTCAGGGACGCCACAAAAGCCACACAAACAAGCAAACAAACGAAGCAACAACCCCAAAACGTTTGCTAGCCCAAAACAAGAGGGGGAGCGCGAGAGCGAGTGAGAGCTGAAGGTGGCCGGGCGAAGGGAGAGCTAAATGAGAGACAATAAAAACAAATAAAAAGTATTTGGAAATGTTATTTGAATTAAACTTGAAGCAGAGCGCACAGAGCGCACAGAGGAAGGCAGCAGCAGAAATCAGCAAGCAGCAGCCAGAAGCCAGAAGACGGAACAGAAACACCGAAGACCGAAGCTAGAGGGAAAGACAAGAAGTGAAGAGTGATACCTAGGGATGGCATCTACCCGTAGGACACCTAGGAGTATTATCAACATCAAAATCATAGCAACAATTAGCAGTTATTTTTTTACAATAAAAATCTTTTTTTATTTACAAACGTGCACAAAAAAAATAAAATAAAATTTGAAATGCTTCCTTCCAGCGATCAATGACTATCAATGACTATCGCTGACTATCGCTGACTATCGCTGACTATCGCTGACTATCGCTGATGATTCTTGAAGCAATCAACCTGCGGCTGCTCGTTGCGACGCACGCTGGGCGCTCGCCTCAGGTAAGCCACTGAAAATGTGTTGCAGCCATTAGTGGCAACTCAGTGATGCCCACAGCTAACTCCACTCACCTGCCAGCGGCTGATAGCCGTGGATGTCGGAGCGGTAGCAGCGCAGCTCGTAGCCAAGGGGGCGCGGCTGCACGTAGAAACCCTCCACCACGCGGCTGTGCAGCTCCTCCGAGTAGAAGCCGCGCTCCCAGCGCCGAACGCCGTGCGGCAGGGCGTAGCTGAAGCGGAAACCAAACCGATTATCAATCAATATAAACGCCTATCAAGCAGCCACAATTAATTGATCAAACAAAGCCCGAGGCTGCCTCTCTTTTGGGTGCATGGCTGGGATGGATGACTATGAACGGCTGCCATGTGAGTGTCCAATTAATCAAATCGCGAGCCAGAACCATTGCTTCGTGTTTGAACTCACCCAAAAGTGTAGCTGCCGTCTTCGTTGAGGTCGTAGAAATTATCACGCCACGGATTGTAGTCCTCTTCGTGATCCTCCTCTGGCTGAGGCTGCGGCTGCGGTTGTGGCTGTGGCTGCGGCGGAGGTGCTGGCTCCTCCTCTTCACTGGATGAGCTCTCATCCTCCTCGCCGGAATCCGACTCCGCATCGGCTGTGAACAGAGCCCGGGCCTGAGCCCCCGAGGTGGGTGCCACAATGCCCGGCCTGCGCAGGCCAAGCTGCGAGAAGGGCGTCGTGCCCAGGGGGGCAAGGGCGTTGACCAGTTGTTCTCCCAGCAGCTGTTTCAGCTGCTGCCTCATCTCGCCACTCTCATTGTTGTTGTTTTGCCCGTTGTTGGCGGCATCCTCGAAGCGCTCAAAGCTTTCGGCGTCAAAGTTTGGCGTTTGCAGCTGCAGAGGCGGCACTCGGACGGGACCCTGGCCTCGGGCTACACCCAGGAAGAGGAACAGCAGCGGCAGCGGCAGCAAATGGATCCGCGACGGATACTGACCTGAAGCCATGTTGTGTGGCTGTTGACTGCTGTCCCACATTGATGCCCGATGTACTTTTATACATGGGCAAATCGAGGGGGGCCATTCACACAAATCAGCGTATCAGCAGCAGCCGAGTGCATAAATTGATGGCCAACAAAGCGAAGCGAAGAGCGAGGCTGCCGCAAATTTGCATTTTGAGTCAGCGCGGAGCAGAGATATCTGCCAGTCGGGAGAGTTATGTGAATTCGATGCGAGCTGTGAAGCGATTCTGGCCGTCTAATTGGGTCAATCGTGCATCGAGCGCAAAGCCTTCCGCTTGTTCGCAGTCTCTGAGTTCTCGACTGCTGTTGCCCACTCTCCGGGTGCTCCGGGTAGCTGCATAGCCTCAGGGCATACTTTCGGGCGCTCTGCCACACGGGCTAATCCCCAACCGAAAACGCCATTGTGCCACATTTCCACAAATGCAATTTTATTCAATATATTTCACACGCACAGACACACAAATTGCACTCCCATACACCCATGCAAACAGTTTTAATCTATGCTTTCTCACTCTCCACTCTCCACTCTCCATTCTGCTTCCATTTGTATTTCATTTTAATATCTATTTATTTGAATGTTCTTATGTGCATAACGTTTTTTTGTCGCTCGACAATTTACAATTACAATTACAATGCTGCAGTCAGTTCAAATTGTAAACAAAAAACACGAAAAAAAAACCTCACAAATTATTCCAGTTTTGTCCCAAAACTTCCACTTCGCTCCTTTGTTCTCTGTATTCTCTCAGTATTTATGTACGTGTGTGTGTGTGTGTGAGTGTATTTATTTATATTTATAGCAAAAAAAAAAGTTATCATACATTTACTTAATCTACGCAATGCTGACTTATAGTTTATACAAATAGTTTTTTCACTTTTCCATTTCGCGTTTCCTTTTTTTTTCGTTTTTCGTTTTTCGTTTTCGATTCTCTCTTCTGTTCTTTTGGTTAATTGTTGATGCTTCTCTTAGTTCGTATAATTTCTGTTGGTAAAATCGCTGGATTCCTGCCTTACTTGCCTACAAAATTGTAGCTAGAAAAACTTGTTCAGGGCTCGGGGCTCGGGGCTTAAAACAACCAAAAAGCAAAGCAAAAAGAATGAATTAATCGTGGTTCTGGGCTCGTCAGTGGCAGGTTCAATCGAGGCAACAGGGAGGCGACCAAGTCGTTGGGCAGATTGGCTACAGTTGCATTTTGGTTTTCTGAGACTTTTCGGTGACTTTTCCGTTGCCTTTTGGAGCTGTTTCCCTGCTCAGGCTGATGAGGGTCCGGCCCAGAGACAAGCTGCTGCCACTCCTAGCCTTTCTTCTGCTCGTGCTGCTCCCCTTCCCGGGCTGGCTTTAATCACTCTAATGAGTTGAGCTTTTGCAAAGAGAAAGGAAATTGCACTGCTGCACCATCGTCATCGTCATCGTCATCGTCATTGTCATCGTTGTGTCATCAGCAGCCATGCCGGTCGCCGTTCCACCTCCTCGACATGGCACGTAGCTGTCTGTTTGCTGCCCTTTAAATTCAATCAATCAAATGGATTTGCCACCTCGCAAATCCCTCGCCCACTCATTGTCATTGTCATCTTTTATTTTTTGCCCAACTCCCAACTCCCAGCCATTGCCACTCCCACTCCCATTTTATTTGTATTTTCGCTTTGGCCCATCCGCACAGCTGTGCCAATATTTACACCATCGAAAGCACTCAACCCACGTGGCTCATCCTGGCCCTAAGCCAGCCACATTACGGTGACCATGCTAATTGTGGACTGACAGATTCGAGAGACCTCACACAACCATCAAGGAGGAGAGGCGCGAGGCACGTGGCACGTGGCACGGGGACGGGTCACATCATCAAGCGGGCAAATCTGCGGCCAGCTAATTTATCTAATTGAAAAGGCTTTGGCTGGCAGATGAGGCAACAGATGGCTGAAGGGTTTGGCTCGAAGGTGAGCCACAGCCAGCGAACCAGCCTCGAATGTGGTTAGTTTGTCACCGCAAAGGACACGAATTAGTTTCATAAAATCATTTAGCGTTGCCAAAGGGCAGGGGCAAAGGAAAAGCGGGAAATGGACGCTTCAAAATCACTTAAAAAACTATTTTCAGGCAAAATGGACAGCAGTTCAAAAGTCACAGGACTCTAACCTAAAAACTATTATATGGGCATGTGACTATAGGACAGTGTTAGGCATACACACCGACAAAAGAAATGATAACGAAAGTAAACGAACAGTCTAGGGTCTAGGATGTCCTTTTACAGAAAAAAAAACCAAAAAACCATAAAAACCAAAAGAGATAAACGATCCCAAAATTAAATAGTGCCGCAGATTCATTTGAAAGGGACGGGATGAAACACTTGCTTGAGGGATGTTTGACCAGATTCATTTGAAAGGGGCTGGATGAAACACTTGCTTGAGGGATGTTTGAATCGTTGTAGGGACCCAAATCACATAAGCAGGGAGAGAGAGATAGTTGTTTGATGCTTGCAGGTAACCAATCATATAAGCAGAGAGAGATGGATAGTTGTTTGATGGTTGCTGTCCAGGATTATTGATCATGGATTTTTGACAAAGTTAGTTCACATTTTGTCCGCTAGGGGGCGCCACAAAAGTAGTAGGGATTTAGGGGGTTGGTACCCAAGGTAAAATTCTCACCAGGGGGCGCCACATCGGAAAAGTGGTTCATGAACGCGATATTCGAGTAAATTCTCACCAGGGGGGCTCCACATCGGTGAAAGTGGTTTATGATCTCGATATTCGAGTGCATTCTCACTACTTGGCGCTAGTGTTGCCTGCTATGGGATATTCTGCTTAGCAAGGATCGTAACTACCATTAACATTCCTATTAAGAAATAAATTCTTATAGGATCTGTTACTTACATGATCATGCTAAAATACATACTTTTAGGATATTTATTAACATTACATTGTGAATATATGTAAATGCTTTCTGGATCTAATATTTAGCCAAGCATATGGAAATATTGCATGGTAAGAGCTCACAACAAGAATGGAGTCATAAAGGATGAGAAGACAAAAATTAATTAATTCGACTTATAGTAAATATACTACACTCCTATATCGAATGCTACTTTGTGGCGAGTCTAAACCAATCCCCTAAATCCCTACTACTTTTGTGGCGCCCCTAGCGGACAAAATGTGAACTAACTTTGTCAAAAATCCATGATCAATAATCCTGGACAGCAACCATCAAACAACTATCCATCTCTCTCTGCTTATATGATTGGTTACCTGCAAGCATCAAACAACTATCTCTCTCCCTGCTTATGTGATTTGGGTCCCTACAACGATTCAAACATCCCTCAAGCAAGTGTTTCATCCAGCCCCTTTCAAATGAATCTGGTCAAACATCCCTCAAGCAAGTGTTTCATCCCGTCCCTTTCAAATGAATCTGCGGCACTATTTAATTTATGGGACGTTTATCTCTTTTCGTTTTTTATGGTTTTTTTTCTCTGTAAAAGGACATCCTAGACCCTAGACTGTTCGTTTACTTTCGTTATCATTTCTTTTGTCGGTGTGTATGCCTAACACTGTCCTATAGTCACATGCCCATATAATAGCTACTCACAGCTACAAGCCTTATCATAAACTATTGGATTCTAAACTAAGATGGACGACCTCGAAATTATTTTTATAAACTCGCAACCTGAGACAACTATAGATCAGGACACCCAGCCCGACTCCGTGGACCTTTCGCAGATATTCGGAATTAAAACGCAAGAATATATAATGCAAGGGAACGTCTTAAGTGATATTGTATGGGATGATAGTCTCGATGACCTAATGACTGCTGCTCCGATTGACGAAATTCAAACATTCAACTTCCCGGATGATGACAGTATATTCGATTTGGTCGATGATAATGAAGAAGGAAAAAAAACGATTCGAGGAACTTCTTCGCGAGGAAGATAATGCCGATTTAATAGCTGCGGTAGAAAGAGCCGAAACGAAATTTTAATAATATTCTTATTTATGTTTAATACAATTAATTTATGTATTTTTCTACAAATAATATATAATAAATACAATATAAATTTAAAACAATATTTATTTTCAATGGATAGTTTTTTTTTTTACTTTGATTGGTGCAAATTTCACTCTAACAAGAGACTCATAGGATTCGTTTCCAACATGGTTTTTCTAATAGAGGATTCCACAAAAAAGAAGAAGTAGATTTTAGGTAGAATGCAGGCACTATTGAATGTATTTATTGGTTGAATTTCACATCATATTAAAACATCGTGAAAAGTCAATTGAAATGGACATATTTATTTTATTTCTTAATATTTAATTTATTGTGTAATTGTTTTAAATATTCGTTATGCTTTAATAAAACATGCATATTGAGGTCAAATCTCAGCCAAAACTTTATAGCGCCGGGACATAAGTAACATTGGTAAAATGATGATTTTGATTTTTGATAACTGAAGTTATGAACTTTTAATACGTGATGTTTTAGTCCATTGCGGGACCTAAAACTTCTTTTCATATAACACAACTCACAATGAAATTCACTCATTTCGAATAGAAAATGAACTAAAAGTATCTTAAGTGTTAGATGTTCTTATATAGGGTTTCGAGTTATGTATGAGCATATGTAAAACCCTAGCACACGGCCCATTTTTTATATATATGTATATAATGTTTTCATTTCAATGGTTTATGTACATACGTTTACATGTACATATGTATGTACGTATATAAAGACAGGAAATATAATATTTGAAATCCTATTCTCACATCTGGCTTTTTTACATGTATGTATGTACAACTATATACCTAGCGCAACAACCAATCAGCATAGATCTCATTTTAGAAAGAAAAGACGAATGAGAGTATATAAGATCATGTATTCATGATTAAATAATTTAGTATAAAACATTGTGTAGTTTGAATAGTTTCATTTTATAATGGTATGTAAGAATTTTGTTTATTTTGATATATAAAAGGATAATCAAATCTTCGTGAAACATGTACATGCATAGGCGTTCCTAGATTCACTTAACGAGATAAAACCTGCGATTGGATACACCAAGGTTGAAGATCTATGCATAGGATTTGCGTACAAGATCAATGGATGTAAACTTAAAAAAACATCATTTGGAACAAAGGTAGTCCTCTATTTAAGTAATAAGGACAATGAACCGCTTTGGATATTTTTACCTAAAAGTTATGTAACCAAATTTTCTACAAAAACACCCTTTAAGATGCTAAAGGAGCATGGAATTTCACATCTTATATATAAAGGAAAAGAGATGACTAGATATAGCACTCCTCATTTCCAATTTTTATGTAAAGAATAAATAAAGAATTAAGGGATTGCCTCTCTTATGCATAAGAGAAAAGAGACAACTAGATATTCATGTAAAAAAAAAAATTAGACAACAGGTTAAAACATAAATACATTTGCGAGTTAGAAAGAGATAAATGGAGTAAAGGCATGGATATAAAAGAACCGCGCTCCTTGAACGATCATCAGTATCAGTTACAAGAAGCCAGCTGAATCATGCACGCCCATCAAATAAAACTTTTTTTCTTATTCAATTCGAAGAGATGATTTTCGATGAGCATTTAAAAATCCTGGAAAACCTCATGCTTATTTTGGAGGATCTGGAGGAAAAGGAGCTCCAATACTCCAAGTTCGGGTTTCACTATAAGCTGTGCCCCTGGAGCGACGACGATGCTACCGATGGACCTGATACATGCCTTTGTCATACGTTACCGGCAAAGAAAGCCCAAGCTATAGACCTTATGCTTAAATATTATAGATTAAATAACAGAATGAATCCCACTCAAAAAAATAAAATATTTACTTGAAAATATAAATACGTTGTTTTTTTTTTTATTTTAAAGCTAATTTTTTAAACATTTTCATTATTAGCTTATCATTATAATTTAAATCATTTTTCTTAAATGTTTAAAAAAAAAAAAAATTTAAGGTTTTTTTTTTTTGCTTTTAAAAATTCCATATAGGATACAGTAATGACCACATGTACTTGAAAAAAATATCCTTGAAGTAGTTGTTTATTGAATGTAAACTTTAATGAATTATTCCTTAATAATTTTAAAAATTCTTTCTTCTGAGGATATTGACCATAGGAGTCAAAAAATTCAGCTGAATGCTTACTATCAAAGTAAAATGCAACCCAATGCGTTCCTGGACGGTTTGAAGAATCTGTGTTAGCTATTATTAAAGCAGGATATTTAGAAATTACTTTTGGGAGCCTATCAGAGGGATAAACGCCTTTAAAAATTGTTTTGTTTTTGAATGCTTGGAGAGCAAATTATCGATTTGCAATGTATTCATTTTTACAGAAGAACACGTATATTTCGATGTTTATCAATATCAATCATTGAGTCATATTCACAGTACACCAGACAAGTAACTGCTTCTGTAAGAGGCTCAGAAAAACGTCCTTCAATTCGGATGGATCCTTGAGAAATCAAATTTGAGCATACAGTTGAATTATGATGATCTGCAGTTAAGTCAAATGCTAATATAAAACTGTTTTTATCAAACATTTCCTTTGTGATTTGCAAGCCTCGATCATAATGTCTTATGCCACTTGATCTGAATAACATATTATATCCTCTAGAGCTTTGAGCATTTTCGGAATTCGAGAAATCAAATTCAAGTGCCTGCGATGGTACTTGCACACCATTTACCATTAGATTAAAGCGTTGAATTTTAAAATGATCAAAGTTGAATGGATTTAATGTCCGATTTCCTGAATATGATTTGTTTTTTACCATGCAAAAAGCTAAGAAATTAGGAAGCTGTCCAATAACTGCGTTGTCAATTGATAGCGTATTATTTCCTGGATATATTGTAAATGATTTTACTTGAACTTTGCTGTATGGATAAATGGCATTTTTAGTTTGTAAAACATGATGATGGGCCAATAAAATGCTTGGATTAATAGTTATGTGATTCATGAAAAGTTGCGCTTCCAATATCTTAAGACTTGACTCAGTATCAGTTTCCATCAAATAAAATGCTGTTTTTCAATGTTAAAAGTTATCCTCAAATCAACATTATTTATGAGTAATTTTGGCTGATTAAATATATCTCCATGAACTTTTCCGAACAGTTCAACCTTATTACTGTTTTGAAATATATTTTTGAGCAGAATGTTCCCATCGGTGTTAACATATTGACCAGATATTAATTTTCCATAATTAGGATAATACCCTTGAGTAGCTAAGTGACTTTCACTGGCATCACTGCCATAGTTTAAAATCGTTTGCAAATACGATCTATAATGATAGTTATTATCGCTCTGAGAAACCAATATATTATTTAAGTAGACTGATGAACTTCTGAACATTGAATGCAAAATATTATTAACTACTCCAACATTGTTTCCTTCAATGACACCATTATCATTTTTTCTTAGCTGTACAACAAGTCTTAAGTAAACACTTGACAGGTCTCTATATGTTTCACCATTTCCTAAGCACACGAATTCAATTGAAGAAGCACTGTCCAACGATGCTATGGGGTTGTATGAAACTTCTTCAGTTCTCAGAATAGAACTTTGTGTGGGATGTGGTTCAAACAGATCCAATTCGCTTTTCATACATTCTATATGGGTGGTCATTTTGATTTCGAAAAAATATCTTTTATGTTTAATTTCTTGGATGATTTTTTCTTTATTGATCTCGACTGCGTATGTTTGCGTCCTTGTTTAGATGATAAATGAGCTCGTTTTTTCCTAGACCTTCCCTTTTTATTCTTTTTACCTTCACCATTTTGGAATCGTGTAAATTTATTTATTGCTTTATTTGATAGATTTTGCAGTGCAATTTTGCTTTGTTCTTGGATAATGTTTCTTAAAGGTTTTCGACCAAACTCATTTATTACAGCCTTTCCAGTTTCAGAGGCTTGATTTTTAATAGCGTTTATCCCCGAAAGGAATAGTGGTTTTATATAATTAAAAAAAGACCACTAAAGAAATTTCCAATTCCTCTACCTTGTTGGATAACTCTGGGTGTCACATATAGACTTCCTATATGATTTAACCCACCACCGCATTGATTTAAATAATATTGTTGATAAGATCTCGTCATGATGACTATTTCTACTCTGAACTAATTAAGATTTGTACTGTTTTATTTATAGCATTTCGATTCGTTTTCTGAAGTGTAGAGTAATAAATATTGGAACTGTTGAAGATTCAAATGGTACTTTATATCCTTTGGAATCAGTAATTAATATTGAAATTTCCTTTGGTGACCATATTTCAATAGGATAATATTCAATATTTTTGAATTGTATGAGTTGCTCTTTTCCATTGAAATATAATACTCGAAGACATCGGGGTCTCTTGTTTCCAACACATCTTGGCTTAATAATGTCAGTGTAAACAAAAAATTAATCCATTTTCAAAAACTTCAGACTCAATTGATTCATTTTCATATCTAAATGTTTCCCCATTTACTAAGCTAATAACGAATTCTGTTGTTTCTGCAGACATAATCGATGAATTATTATGATTGTCTGGTGCACATTTATTAAGATATAAGTCTGTGATTCCAACTTCCCATTCGTCATTCATGTTTTCAGGAATATTTACAATGTTTGTAAATGCACACTTAACGTTATCATTAAAGACATTTAATGAATCATTACTGAGTAATGTAACGAAAAACTGTGTTGTAAATGTCATTTTGGTTTTATGTTCTTCTCCGTTTATTAATTGTAGGAAACCCAATTAATTTTGTTTTTTCCAATTTGCAAAGGTTCTCTGTTTCTAACAGATCTACTCAACTTTTCCCGTCCGCTTACGTATTTCAAGTCTTGTAATGGTTTTTGTTCACTTTTATCCCTCTTAAGTTTTGCTCTTAGTTTTTGCTGCTTATCGGTAAGCTTTACTTTAGACACTGCTTGTATTTTTGATACTTGAGTGTCTACAAATGGAGTATCTAAAAATGATGTGTCCTTTACTTTACGTTTATTATGCGTTGACTTAAAAGTTTTTTTTCAGGCATTAAATCTTCATCGTCGCTGAGATTAGGTAAATCATGGGACTCATTATCTATTGAGAGTTCCTTTTTTGGATTAACATTATTTTTATTGTAAAGAATATCAGTTGTTGGCATTACATCAAACCCGACTGAGTCGTCTTGTGTTTGTGTTCCAGTGGTTTTAGATGATGGATGTGATGTTTTTAGACTAGGTCGTACATCCATTGTCTTATTCTTTTTTTATTTTGATAGTAACACAATTCTTGACGTATTTTGATCCATTTATTATAGTCACTAGTTTTCTTATCATTTAAAATAGGTAAAAATGTTATATTTATTAAATCGTTTTCATTTCCACCTTTTATTAGTTTTTGATAAGCATTCGGACGCATTAAAATTACTTTGCTTAATTGATGCGTATTTCTAAGCATTGTTTAATATTTTTCCAAAAATCCCCGAGAGCAATGAACTGATTAGAATTGGTAAAAATCCTCCCTTTTGGATTAGAACTTTTCTCTTGGAATTGATTGAACGTTTTGGACATGAAATATAACGTAATGCATTTTTATACTTTTTTGAGAGCATATAGTTGAGATTTTGATATCTTATGATTTCCTTGTAATGTGTTCAACACTATTTCCACTAATGCTTTCACCAACTCAATATCACAATTACCTATAATTGCATTTCGAAGTTTGTGGTTGGCCCTTTTGAGCACATACAATAAATGTTTGTTCGCTTTCAATCGATTTAGATTCTTTTTGTAAACCATTTTCATCAGCAAAGCAAATGGTGTACACAGAATTAAAAATATCTGTTCGAAATCTCAGGAGATCATTTATTCCCTGAGTAAGGTCAATAAGTAAATAACCATGTGGCTCATCTGTGACCTCCTTATATATTCTAAATAGCTCCTGAGAGTTCTCAGGATAAATTTGTCTTGCCAAGCATTGAAATTGCAGTTTATCTCTGGGGTTTTTGAATGCAACGATGTATTTTGTGTTTAGAGAAATATCTCGCGTATGTGATGATTTATGAAAGATGTTTTGTGTAACTACTATTACAGATAAGTTCCTGTGGTGAGATCCTCTCGTGAAAAGCTCGCATACATTTTTTTTATTAAATGCCCCCATCATCAAGTCATCTAATATTAAAAGAATGGGTTCATTCGCTTCATTTTCAATTTGTTCAGGAATTCCTTTATAGTATTCGATGTTATTGAAATTTGGCTTAGCGTGTTCCTCACCATAACACCACAGTATTCGATCAATTGAAATACTTAGCATTTCATTCCTATTGTTTATTAAATTTTCTAAAAACGTTGTCTTTCCAGACCCTGAAGGACCACAAATTAGCATTGTAAAAGGATGTATAAATTGTTTTAAACATAGCTGATGTTTTTTTTTTAATAAGTTTTATTTATTGAAAATTTATATAATATTTTCTATCCTTTAAAACAATTTATTTAGGTTTCTCCTGATCGCGTTTTTGTGACAGTTCTTTTCGTAATGAGTATCAGAACCGCAATAATTGCAGTAAACAAGTTCTGTGTATCCTCTGTTGCGTTGATCACTTCCAAACATACGCTTAAAGAAGTCCATTTTAAACAACTACTTTATGCAAGCGCTTATTCCATACTGGGATTTTATATTCTATACATATGTTTCACCATTACAGTATACATCATAGTTCGAATTTTCCAAGAAAACAAAAAGCTTGAATACATTATTTAGTGCACATCTAAGAGGAACTTTTTGTGAATTCTACAGTTGGTATAATAATTTGGAAATAAGGTCAGACTTTTTCCTATATCAATATCAATAATGGTATTTGTTAAATACTTAGACAAGAACTTCTTCTTAATTCCACCACGTACTATTACGGTGCTAAATCTGTTAAGTGGTGATAGTATTTCACCTAAACTTAAATACGATATTTCACCATCTGACCAGTCCAATCCATTTATGGTCTGACGGTGCATGTTCTGCTGTTTAATCATTTCATGATCCAATTCATTTAGATGATATGGTGGTTTGAAATGAAAGAAGTTTGGCGTTACTGATCCGGTTTGCATAAACGCCAATTCTTTAATAAAAAGTTGTTTATTATTCCCAAAGAGATATTGAAAATCAACTATCACGCTTGAATTCCTGTCGATCGAGTTCATGTCGGCTTAAGATTTTTTAAGAAACTGAATGAATCAGTGATATCTTTCCCCTTTATATACCACCCAATTCCGCAAGAGTTCTTAGTTTAAAAAAATCATTCAACCCTAATGGACACGCTGCAATCAAAAAGAATTAGGTCCACCAGAAAGAAGCAAGACCACGAAGTCATTTTCGGGCTCGAATATTATGTAGTACATAATTTAAAACTAAAATGCGGCTTTTCAACTACACGAAAATTCACACCAATGATCTGGATGCAACAAAGCAAAAACAATTTCATTGGACTGGACAAAGATGAATGGATGCAGTTGATTACCTACAAGGAGTATATTCAATTAAAACTTGATCAGTATGATTTCTTGATGCCTGATACAATTATAGATCATCCCCTATTGACCACTATTAAATGTAATTTTAGATTCAGAAAATCCGATAAGCAGTATGTTTTTATAATAAATCAGTTTGGAAATAAGATTGAATTTGATAGCGAGTCCTGGAGATCATTTTTAAGATTAGGTATATTTTTTACAACATTTTTATGTTGGAATACGATACTTAAACAACAAATTACATTCCTGTACTATAATAATATTATTCCTAAATGTGCTGCTTTACAAAAATTTGATATTCAACTCTCTGACTTGGATGGTACTTATGATAAAAATGTTCAAATAGATTTAACGCGTTTATGCTTTGAAATTTCAAAAAAAATGTATATTCAAATAAAACGCGATGTTCTTGAGTATAATCAATCACTTTTGAATACGCAATCATCCAGAAACAATAATAAAAATAAAAATAAAAATGAGTAAACAACAAGTTGTGAATGAAATACATAAGCCTGCCAGAAAAAACTTTATCCGACGTAAATTCGTTCAGATGGGCATTAATGATACTTGGCAAATCGACTTAGTTGAAATGATACCCTATTGTAAGGAAAATAAAGGATTTAGATATTTGCTAACCGTGATTGATACATTCTCAAAGTATGCATATGCAGCTCCCGTTAAGTCGAAAACAGCATTAGATGTGCTATCAGCAATGAAAAAAATATTAAAACTATCTAACCATAAACCTAAAAATATTCAATCTGATCAAGGAAAGGAGTTTTTTAATGCTTCCTTCACTGAGCTTATGAAAACAAATAACATAAACCATTACCATACATATACACACCTAAAAGCATCTATTTGCGAGCGTTTTAATAGAACATTAAAAAATCGTATGTGGAAAATGTTTAGTATGCAGGGAAATCATACCTGGATTCATAACTTGAAAGATCTAGTGAATGATTACAATAATTCATATCATCGAACCATAAAAATGAATCCTGTAGATGTCAACAAACAAAATGAGGAGTTTATATTGAAAACAGCTTATAATATTTGCAAGGTTTTCCCTAAACATAAGTTTTCCATTGGTGATCCTGTTAGAATAAGTAAATATAAGGGTATTTTTACAAAGGGATATGAACCTAACTGGACAACCGAGGTTTTAAAATTTCAAAAGTAAAGTCTACCAGTCCAGCAACATATGAACTGGAAGACTATATGGGGGAAATGATTAAAGGATCATTTTATGAACAAGAACTTCAAAAAGTGAAAGATGAAAATGCTTTCTTAGTGGAAAAAATAATCCGACGAAAGAAGGATCAAGTTTTTGTTAAATGGTTAGGGTTTGATGAAACACATAATTCCTGGATAGATAAAAAAAGTATATTAAAATAATTGAATAGAAAGAAAACATTTTTTTTATCTCGTTTTATTTTTTTAATATACAAAATAGTTTAAAAAACATAATATTTATAAATATTTATAATTTAAATTTTTCTATAATATATGCTCATTATTACTAGGATCTATAATATTTACAATTTCAAAGTGATTATGTGCTAACGTTGAAATATTATCGGATAATATAAATCTTTTGTCATCCTTATAATTTAGACTTATCTTATTTACAATTTCAGTGTAAATTTTATGACCTCTACTTCTGATTACTCTCTGCTGTCCATAATATGTTTTTATGTTTAATGCATTCAATATACTGAGCATGTGATAATCTTTTAACTACCGACTTTTTACTCCTTTAATCTTTTTTGACGTTATGGTCAGTGCTATTATCTTTGGCAACTAAATAAGAGTATGCTTTGCTTTTAACCCTGCAAATGAGGTCATTATTCGACCCGCATTTTCGTCTTTCATTAATCCTAGTTCTTTGTTATTGGCCCGATTTATCCCGAAAATGTTTGACTCTTGGTAATTTGAGGTATCAAAGCGACTAGGATTGTCTTTAATTAATTGATAAAAATCTTCTTTTGATGATATAATAAATGAATCTGTATCCATGTAGAGTATTTTTGATGATGGGCATTTTATAGAATGAAAATTATAGAAATAGTCATACATTAACCATTTTGAAAGTTCTAGTACACAAACTCCAATGTATATGGGTTTATCATAGAAAATTCTTGATTTAGTGGACTCAATGGCAGCTAAATTTTCACCAAAGATTTCAACACTGTGAAAATTATGTCTAGCTATGCGTTGTCTAAACCCTGCGGAATTTTGTCTTGAATTATAATGTTTAATTAATGCGACCTCACGTCGCTTTTCTACATTCTCCATCGTTTTACCGTAGACAGCATTAACCATTAATTTATAAAAGTTTATCTCAAACTCATTCTTAGCTACTTTTCTATGGGATGTATTTAGATCAATATAGGGTTTAAGCCAACATGATTGCTTAAAAGATAATACTCGCGATTTTTTTTTTTTCTAAAATCATCCCTTGTTCTATGCATAACTGTAACTGTTTTATATGTAATATATAATTCTTTTTATCAGATAAGTCCGCTATCAATTTTGATTGTTTTCCGCCTGGAGGAATCTTGTTTTCGGGGCAGAATGGTAAACTATTATGTTTATTGTGTATAGAATCAGGATATTTCAGATCTACTTCTAAGATGTATCCTACATCCCCGCAAGCAGATATACTTAGAGCGTTGAAAGATTGAATTTCATCGTTACTTAGAAATTTGAAATTGGAATACGGAAGTGGCTGACTCATTGCCCAACCATATAAATTGTTAGCATCAATGTACGCTAGATAGTTTATAGGTTCACTAGCCCTGAATCTTTCATTTAAATATTTATTATTTGCCGTAGCTAACCGTTGAGTGCATTGAGTTAACCCTCCGCGTACTGAAGTTTTCAAAAAGTTATATATATCAGGATCACTAACTAGCTCCAATTCTATCTTTGTATATTTAAGCATTGCATCCCATGAAACAGAAGGAGCAGTAACATAATTTATTGGGTCTAACTTATATATTCGTGAGCAAATACTCCTAAAGTTTTCAAACACATCAGCAAGAATTAAAACATCGCTTTCTAAGTATAATTTCAAATAATCTCGAATACTGCAGCAATTAAATGTTCTCCAAACCTTCTGAGCAAAATTATAGTCTTCTAAACTACACTCCTCATCACTCAGTGAGTTGAAAAAAATTCTCTCGAAGGTAGTTGGGGTTCATCAAATTTGTTAAAGCTATCTAAATATTCATATGGAAATACTCCTTTTCGCCTTAGCATATCAAATTTTTCCCCTTGATAATTGTTTTTTAAAAATTTTTAAATTTGATGGATCCATATAGCTAGCAAGTTTTTCTAAGCTCGAATTTAAAAATCTATTTGAATCTATGTATCTTATTTTATAATGTTGATGATTTGAAAAATCAATCTCAACAATTTGAGTTAGCGCAATGTATAACTCTTTGTTACACGGTATGGGCTTAAGTTCATCTTTTATTGATGTTACAAATAAATGAATATCATAACGAGACAAGTTATGAAAAACTACCGGAAAAAAAAGGATCGCTTAGTTTAAATGTTTGCTTACAAACCTTATGAATAGGACCTACATATTGGCCTGTGAATTGGTTAAAAAACTTCTCCCGGTCGTCAGTCGAAATGGGCTCATCACAGGCATAGCACTCTCCATGTTCCTGATAGTCCTCATCCCAAATGTTGAACTCGTAGATTGGTTTTTTTTAGCGGATAACCAGTACTTCTCATAAAGTCCCATGGTTTTCGATCGAAGCACTTGGCAGAATTGATCGATACAATCTGGTCCTGAAATAGCGTAAATCTTAATGTTTTAACTGTTTTACTACCTTTAGATTATGATAATATTTACCTTCATATGTCCACATCTCATTTAAATGATGATTATAGTTATGTACAACATAAAATGACACTGCACATGCCGTATGCTTCTGAGCCATAGTGGTAGATGATTTTAAGGGATCATTCAGATTCCTATGAAAACTTTCCAATACAGCTTCGATATCAGCATAAATGACCACAGGGGGAGATAGTTTTTTTTTTTTTTTATGAAACTTTTAAAAACCGTTTTGGTATTTGGAGTAGGATATTGTGCAGCAACTTTTCCGCACTCTTTATTGTCATGGGTGGTATTTGTGGTAGTATAAAATTGTAAACAATTTTCACAAAAATATGCAGAGCAATGGGATTTATTATGTTGAGAATAGCATAATTTTTTCATGCACGTTATATAGGCATAATGCATCATTTGCAAAGAGTCATTATTAATTCCTAATAGGTTGATGTGATGTCCTCGAATTCCTTTAGTCCTCACTGTTGGTCCTACTACGTTCTTTCCATTGTCATCGATTTCATACACATTTATGCTAATATTAGGATTGGATAATTCAAATCTCTTTATTCCTTTGTTTGTGATTGGAAACTCAATCCCAGAAAAATCCAGTCTCACTCCGTCATAGCAAATTATGTCTTGTCTGATGTCTATCATTCGATAATATGAAGGGTTTGTTAACTTATCTTTTTTTTTTTTTTTGGTTTGCAGTTGAGAATGTAGTGCTCAAGTGCCGCCTATATGCAAATGATGCTAAAATTGACCACTTGAAGCAATAATCATCTTCTTTTTTTTAACATTTATTAATGCATTTCGAGATTTTATTTTATTGGGAGCTGGTATAAATCTATTTACAGCGATATGCTCCAATTTAATTATTGTCAGCTCAAAATATTCAAATTTTTTTATTGCCCAACCTGAATCCTTCTCCTGGAATTCACTACTTAGAGTGATTAAAAGGTCAACGGCCTCATTTAGATGTTCATCAATCTCATCATTTGCATATATAGACTTATATGATGTCACGAAATGCTTCATCGTTTCCGATAAGGTTTCATCATCTGTTTGTTTGACATACAGTCCATATACTTTTAGATTGAACTTAGCCGACCCGTACTCACTCATACAGTAACGCACTAATTTGGTTAAGTCCGCTTTGCAATCATTATAAAATTCTTTTAAATCGAGCCGGTCACTTTTATCAGAGCGAACACGATATGATTTTAACGGAAATCGTGACTCTGTTGAAATTACGATAACATTTTCATTATCTTCGAGTTGCGCTGCTGTTGCATTCTTATGTTTCTCTGACATTATATGACGCATTTCCCTGGACGTTGGGTAACTTTCACCGCAAGTTGTACAGGTGATAGTGGGTTTTTCAATAGAAGTCTCCAATCTACGACGTTTTGATGCGCCTGACGTTGATGCTTCTTGATCGCTTGACCCTTTGGTCATAAGTACTTCAAAAGCATTTAAACGGTTCGAGCATTCCTCATAATGAGCATACCATTCTTTTTAATTTAAAGGACTTAGAGCATTGATCACACACAATTTTAGATTCCATTTTAGTTTTTTATTTTATTTTTTTTTTGTATCACTAACCACTTGCAACCACTTTCACTATTAGAATAGGACTAAGGGATTTGTGCATCCATGAGGTTCTATTTATCTGGCACTCACTTGACCGTTGAATGAACAAAGGTTCTGTTATCTTTTCCAAACCTGTTTCAAAACCTCCCCGGCATTCTACCTAAAATCTACTTCTTCTTTTTGTGGAATCCTCTATTAGAAAAAAAAACCATGTTGGAAACGAATCCTATGAGTCTCTTGTTAGAGTGAAATTTGCACCAATCAAAGTAAAAAAAACTATCCATTGAAAATAAATATTGTTTTAAATTTATATTGTATTTATTATATATTATTTGTAGAAAAATACATAAATTAATTGTATTAAACATAAATAAGAATATTATTAAAATTTCGTTTCGGCTCTTTCTACCGCAGCTATTAAATCGGCATTATCTTCCTCGCGAAGAAGTTCCTCGAATCGTTTTTTGTCCCCTTCGTCATTATCATCGACCAAATCGAATATACTGTCATCATCCGGGAAGTTGAATGTTTGAATTTCGTCAATCGGAGCAGCAGTCATTAGGTCATCGAGACTATCATCCCATACAATATCACTTAAGACGTTCCCTTGCATTATATATTCTTGCGTTTTAATTCCGAATATCTGCGAAAGGTCCACGGAGTCGGGCTGGGTGTCCTGATCTATAGTTGCCTCAGGTTGCGAGTTTATAAAAATAATTTCGAGGTCGTCCATCTTAGTTTAGAATCCAATAGTTTATGATAAGGCTTGTAGCTGTGAGTAGCTATTATATGGGCATGTGACTATAGGACAGTGTTAGGCATACACACCGACAAAAGAAATGATAACGAAAGTAAACGAACAGTCTAGGGTCTAGGATGTCCTTTTACAGAGAAAAAAAACCATAAAAAACGAAAAGAGATAAACGTCCCATAAATTAAATAGTGCCGCAGATTCATTTGAAAGGGACGGGATGAAACACTTGCTTGAGGGATGTTTGACCAGATTCATTTGAAAGGGGCTGGATGAAACACTTGCTTGAGGGATGTTTGAATCGTTGTAGGGACCCAAATCACATAAGCAGGGAGAGAGAGATAGTTGTTTGATGCTTGCAGGTAACCAAATCATATAAGCAGAGAGATGGATAGTTGTTTGATGGTTGCTGTCCAGGATTATTGATCATGGATTTTTGACAAAGTTAGTTCACATTTTGTCCGCTAGGGGGGCGCCACAAAAGTAGTAGGGATTTAGGGGATTGGTTTAGACTCGCCACAAAGTAGCATTCGATATAGGAGTGTAGTATATTTACTATAAGTCGAATTAATTAATTTTTGTCTTCTCATCCTTTATGACTCCATTCTTGTTGTGAGCTCTTACCATGCAATATTTCCATATGCTTGGCTAAATATTAGATCCAGAAAGCATTTACATATATTCACAATGTAATGTTAATAAATATCCTAAAAGTATGTATTTTAGCATGATCATGTAAGTAACAGATCCTATAAGAATTTATTTCTTAATAGGAATGTTAATGGTAGTTACGATCCTTGCTAAGCAGAATATCCCATAGCAGGCAACACTAGCGCCAAGTAGTGAGAATGCACTCGAATATCGAGATCATAAACCACTTTCACCGATGTGGAGCCCCTGGTGAGAATTTACTCGAATATCGCGTTCATGAACCACTTTTTCCGATGTGGCGCCCCCTGGTGTCAATTTTACCTTGGGTACCAACCCCCTAAATCCCTACTACTTTTGTGGCGCCCCCTAGCGGACAAAATGTGAACTAACTTTGTCAAAAATCCATGATCAAATTAAAGCTAAAGCTAAAGCTCCGGGACGAGCCCCACAGAGGAGCGACCAACGAAGATTTCGAAACAATTCTTATGAGCCTTAAACAAAACAAAACAAATCAATTACGTTTACGCTTCTTAACAGTACAAGATTTCACCCGGTTCCGGTTTAAAACCACACCAGTTCCAAATTGAATTAAACCTTTCGCTCCTTTGTTTGCTTTTGTGGCGGCTCTGGGACGCTTCACAGTTGCTGTGACGCCAGAGCCGACTTGAAGAACTTTAGGGGGCATGCATCGGGGATGCACAAATGAAAGGGGAGAGACGCAAAGCACAAAGTGCCACAGAATGCAAACGGGATGTGTGGAGGCACAGGGACTGCACCTGCCCCCGAGCTGATTGCGAGCTGCCGCCTCCATGTCCGTGTCCGTGTCCGTGTCCGTGGCCGTGTCCGTGTTGTGTCATCAGCGTCGCTGCGGTTAATATGTTGGCCAATGTCCAGCTGCTGCTCCATGCCGATGCTCCTCCTGCTATTCCTGCCGGTCGCAGTTGTTGCTGTTGCCGTTTCTGTTGCCGTTTCTGTTTCTGTTGTTCTTGCTGATTGGCGGGCAATCCTTAAATGTCAATGGGACGTCATGATAATCACGTCGGGCGCTGAATTCCGTATGTCGATGAATACTTTGGACTCTTCGTTCTTTTGCTGCTGCTGCTGCTGCTGCTGGCGCGGCTGCTTGCCGGGCAGGATCGTCGTCTGACACATTCCTTGGCCGTGTCCCTGGCCCTGGCCATGTCCCTTCTGGAGGCCCATGGCCGGGACTCGCGCTGCAATGCTTGGTGGATGCTGATGGGCAGGATGCACATGATGCATGCGCTGCTGCTGCTGCTGCTGCTGCTGCTGGTGCTGCTGGTGCTGGTGATGGTGGTGACAGATCTCCTGTGGCGGCTTCGCTGTGGCAGTCGCCATGAGACCGCCATAATGCGAGCGGCCGCTATGTCGCTCCTCCAGCTCCAGCGACTCGGGATGCATTTGCTGCTGCTGCTGCTGCTGCTGCTGTTGCATGCTGCGTCGTGTCAGCGTACCGACCACTGGCGGCGGCGGTGTGCTCTGCGGCAACGAGGGCGATCCCTGGCCATGTGGCGCCGGCTCGTAGCCGAAGGTGGAGAAGAAGCGTGGAGGCGGCGGCGGCATCCCAACGCCCGCCACACTGCCACCGCCCAGCGAGGACGAGCTGGACTTTTGTCTCATTAGTGTGGCAACACCGATGCCACCACCGCTTCCGCCTCCGCCTCCGCTTCCTGGACCAATGCCGGGACTGTTGACGAACAGCGATTCCCTGCGGAGTATGGACAAGTGGGAGAAACGGTTTAATATTTGCCTGCCACGAACTGGAAACGGGAACTGCGGACACGGGCCAAGGGCTGCCAGGGAGCAACACATTTCACCTGCTGCCCGGGCCCCTGCATCAGCTTCAGCGCGTGGCACGTGCAGCATTGTGTCGCTCCCTTCACTCGCTTGTCATCCACATGGGACTCTGACTCTGACTCTGACTGTGACTGTGTGCAGTGGGAGCCTGTCTCCACATCCAATAAAGTCGCATGCAAATGCAAATATTTGCATCGATTTGTGTCTGTGCAGGCGACAGGCAACGGCGTCTGCCCCCCACAGAGTCACAGAGTCACAGAGCCAGAGCCAGAGCTCGACATTGTCATTGTTTTTAGTGTTTGGCCAGCGTTGACTTTGCAATTTGCTGGCATCTATTCGACTCCACATATGCTGGTGCTGCCCAGGAGCCCTGGGACCACTCACCTCGTCTGACAGCCCATATCGCAGGCATTAACTGGTGCCGTCGCCATCGCCGCCTTTGTCATCATCTCGTGCTGATGCTGATGCTGATGCTGTTGCTGTTGCTGATGCGTGGCCGTTGTGGTTGAGCTCGAGTCGCCATCGTCGCCAATGCCAATGCCGCACAGACTCGTTTGGGTCATGTCCGGCTGGCGACGCAGGATGCTGTGCTCCTTCTCCTTGAACTCGGCCTTGCTCGACTGCGTGGACATGGGCACAGCCTCTCGGTAGTAGCGGTTCGAGACGTCATCCAGTATCTGCAGCGAAGTCTGCGAATGCTTTTGCCTGCCAACGAAACGAAAAGGTCTCAAATACTTTCAGCTGATTGAAGTGGAGGGGCACAGCGGCAGTGTAATGAATCGATCAGTCAGCCAGAGCCAGAGCCAGAGCCACAGCCACAGCTGCGGCTGCTATCGAACAATCATCGCCGAGGGGGCACGCCCGGCTGTCGCTTGCCTCATTAGCGCAGTGCGGGGGCGTTGAACCTCTGCCTGTCCTTGCGCTTGAATGAATCGAGTGGGTGGTGGGTGGTGGGTGGTGGGTCTCCGCCTTACCTTGAGATGTTCTCTCGCGAACGCGCCTTGGAACTGCGACCCATCTCGTCCAGCTTGCTCTCCTTGGACTCGCGGATGTGTTCCTGTGGCAGTCAGAGGGCGAAAGAGAGAGGGCGAGAGAGAGGGAGAGACCAATATTATAAGCATAACAATAAATAATTTTAATTAATTTGGGGAGGGGGAACAGGAGCAGGGACTGGCTTAAGCTTCGATTCGGGCAGTGAGTGCATCCGCAGTGCGCGTTTCCATAATTTGCTTTAAGGCCCGCGCTGGCACCGACACTCTGCAACCCTCGGCACCACCCAACCACCCACCCACTGCTGCCTACAGTGTGGATTACGAAGAAAAAGGACGAAGGAGGTGGATGTGGTGTGGCGGGTGCTGCTGCTGCAGAGCAATTAAGCCAGTTGCCACCTGATGGCCCCACTTCCCACTCTCTCTCTCGCGCTCCCTCTCGCTCCCTCGCTCTGGGCTCTGTCGATTGTGTGTGGGGAAAGAATCTGGCCGAGGGCCTACGGCAGAAGCAGAAGCAGAAGCGGAAGCAGAAGCAGCTCTTGATAGCCTGCACAAAGGGAAAGCGTTAATACGTAAATACATCATAATGAAGGACGTGCTCCGTTCAGGCAGATAAGAGCCTGATCCCAAGCAACCCTTCAGCACCCTCCCCCCCACAATGCTTTCCCGGCAGCCTGCAGCCAGCAGCCTGCACCCTGTGGCAGCTGTGGCAGCTTAAACCAACTCAAATTGCATTCGTAATGATACACAAGGCAAACATTTGCTGCACCTCTGCCTCTGCCCAGAGATTCCTCGGCTCCCCTCCTGCTTTTGCCAATTTCTCTCTCCTCTCCCTCCCACGCCCAGAATTACGGCTGAATATTTCCAGCATTCAGTCCAAAGGGAACACAATAATGTCTCAGAGTGCAGTTGAAATCGCGCAGCAAATCGAAGCGAATAAATATGGTTAGCTCTTTATTGACTCTCTTTCTCTTTCTCTTTCTCTTTCTCTGTGTCTAGAGGGCCACAAATGTAATTGGTTTCAGCCGCGATCTACGAATCTATTGGTACAGTTATGCAGATATTAAATATAGTTCTAGGTATGCTTATGGCTTCTTTTTGGCAGCAATTTGCTTTGGCTAAAAGCGGTTAACTGTGCACTGTGCAGCCTTTGCTTGTTGTCTCGATTGTCTGATACAAATCCCCCCCTCGCAAGCCCATAATCCCCGCGAGTTTCGCTCCACCCAAGCGGCCTTTCACACGGATTAAATCTATACAAATAACATTTGCGATATCTTCGCTAAGTGTGCCTTTTTGTGATGTTTGTAGTTCAATTATCTGCGATTAAAATTCAGCACTTAAATCGGCATTTGGCGAGCTCTCGATTGATAGCAGTTTGAGTGGTTTGCAGTCGAAATTAAATTACGAAATCGGTGCACAAAGTGCGCCTAAGTGCCTCAGCCAATGCGATTTATGATAATTGTACACATAAATATCAATCATCTGCGATGCACAACTGGCAGCTTAAATGAGTGAACGGTCAGGAGCTGGTCCCGGTTTGGCATTTTCATTTGCGGTGTGCTCAGGGGCAGGGCAGGGACAGACTCCACCGCAGTTGAACCAGGAGCAGGGCGCAAAGGAATGCTTTTCCTAGATGATTTTGTGAAGGAACTTGAGTGGATTCGTGCTCGACTTGGGCTTGGCCAGCAGTGGCGGCGGCGGCGGCGGCGGCGTCAGGGCCGGCAGCATGAGGTCCAGCTCCAGCGAGGTGGACGAGCTGACGGTGGCCGTGTGGCCGCTGGTGCCGCTGCTGCAGTGCATCGAGCTGCTGCCGGATGGGCTCGAGTTGGTGGCGGGACAGGGGCCCGTGACGAGCACGAACTCGTCGTCGTCGGGCATGGTGAGGCTGTCGCTGTCGCAGCTGAAGCCGATGCCGTCGTCGTACTCCTGATCCTCCTCCTCAGGCGGGGGATCCTCCAGCGCGTGCTCCTCCTCCTCCTCCTCCTCCTCCTCGATGCCAGCCCCTCCTCTGCCATGGCACCGATAGTCGCTCTCGTAGCTGCAGTCAAAGCCGTCGCAGGTCTGCGCCTGTTCCCCCCTCTTGGGTGGCGTGTTGCAGTCGCTGCTGGAATCAAAGTTCGCCGTTTCGGCCGGACGTCCGCCAATCCCTGGCTCATTCACTGATTGACTGCCATCGCCGTGGCCGTGGGCTGTGGGCATTTGCTCGGCCAGATTGTAGGCATAGTTGCACATGAAATCGTTTTGCAAGCCCACGAAAATGGCGCTCTTGGGAGCTTCCAGTATGAACGAGTCAATGTGATAGATTCGAGTGCTCAGCGCTGGCACCTCCTGCGGATGAAGCACAAGAGAAAGAGAAGACAGACAGAAGAGAGAGAGAGAGAGAGAAGGGAGATAGATTGATAGAAAGAGAGAAAGAGAAAGAGGAAGATATATAGCAGAGAGAGAGAGAGAGAGAGAGAGAGAGAGAGAGAGAGAATATCTATCACCGATTTAGCCAAGAGTCGAGAGGAGAAGATCATTTCTAGCGCAGCTCTAGAGGCGAGACAAATCTACGTGTGTGGTCTATGTGTGTGTGTGTGTGTGTGTGTGAGAGAGAGATAGCTAGAGGATAGGCAAAGGTGCATTTCCTGCATGCATAACGATTGCTGGCACTTCTCGCAGCTACACAAGAACCAACGAAAAGAAAACGTGTGGAAAAGTTTCAGGCGAAAGAGATGCAAAAGAAACCAATGGATGTGTGGGTGGGGGGATGCGGCGGGGAGGGGCACTCAGCACGAATATTCCGAATTAAATGTAAGCCTCACTCTTTCATAATCGACTCGTAAGAAGAATATTGCCAGATGGCCACACGAAGCAAATCTGATCCCCCCCGAGCTGCAGGCAACGGATTGTGTCTCCGGTTGGGGTGGCCCGCCTGCAGCTGCGGCAGCTGCTGCTCCCCACACACGCAGCAAAAGTCAACGATAATTTAATCATCTCTTCCCCCAACCACAGAGAGAGAGAGAGAGAGAGGGACACAAAGCCGGAGGGCTAAGCCGCTGAACGGATTCAATCAGCAGCACGAGTGGGCGTGGGGCAGACCGGGGGACTGTCTACTGCTTGTCGCATGAGTGATATGCAAATGAAGATCCAATTCAAATCAAACACAACTCAATTTGCGGAAGTTTTGCCCATAATTAATAGATATCATTGTTGCAGATTGCAGCTGCCAACTGAGACTCTCTCTCTCTCTCTCTCTCTCTCTCTCTCTCTCTGACACAAGCACAAAAAGAGAAAGAGAACAAGCCCAGACCCACACCCAGACCCAGACATCGGAGAGTCAGAGAGAGGGACCGAGACCGAGACCGAGACGTGACAAGTTGAGCCTTGCGGGCAGGCTGATGATGGCCATCAAGAGAGTTGGCCACCGCCTCCGCCTTGCCTCTGCCTTTTGTCTCTGAATGGCTTTGGAGGCCCGTTTTCCATTTCCATGTATGTAATGACCGAATGCCTGCCATTGTCCTGCCCCACTCATCTGATGATTTCGATGGCAGTGTGTGGCATATGGAAATACAAGCAAAAACTAACCGCAAAACAGATTTTTGCCTCCGGTGTGCGGTTGCGGTTTGCTCTCTTCCCCTTCGCATACTTTCTCCTTTGAATCGCATTTTTTTGATGTTTTTGCTTGTTTTGCCCCAATGCCCGTCGCTTGGGGCCAATTATTGTTGCAATTAATTGAGTTGATGGCCGTTTGTCTTGGCCACACTTTAATTGGCCAAACAAATTTTGCTTTGCTGATTGACAAAATATTTTTTCGCCTTTGTTGGCACGTGTCCTCTCACCTCTCCCCTCTCCCCTCCCACATCCCACATGCATCGTCATGCCTCGCTGGATTGCATTTGGGCTGCAAATTGTAATCGAAATTCACAGATCGCATTCGCATTTTCCCTTTATTTCATAAATTCGTTGATGAAATATTTTATCCCAAAATGTACACACATCCCACACATGCACAGGCGCCGATGTGTGTGTGTAAAAGTTGTTGGCTCTGCGCTTGGCTGACTTTTGGCCTTTTTGCGGAGGGGCAGAGGCAGTGGGAAAAGTTTGGCATTTGTTTAATTGGAATTTTTGGGGGCGCTCAGTTCACCTTTGAGTCGCTGGTGCCAGCCACCGAACAAGCAAAGGTCTGCCCCAGGTCCTCGGGGGCAATTTGTGAAATTAACTTCGAACTTCGAGCAAGTTGCCTCTAATCAGAAGCCAATCGCCAGCGCCCCCCACTCCATAAATCTCTTTATCTGCGCCCCTCAGAACCCACTGAACATCCGTCAAGGAATCTGCATTTGATGCCACCGAGGCAGAGGTCCCCGCCCCGCCACAACCCAACCCGACCCATTGTTGGATTTGGCAACCAGTTGTGAAAATATTCTCTCCGTGCGAATGCCTTCAAAGGCGGAATCATATTTTATTATTATTATTATTATTATTATGAATCGGATATCAAAATACGCATTTTGATTGCTGCTTCTCGTCTTCGCCTTCGTCTTCGTCTTCGCATTCAAATTTCATTACCGAAACGCGGCTCTAAATTTGATTTTACTTTATGGCAAGTGTCGGTTGTTGTTGTTGCTGTTGTTGTTGTTTCTGTTGGGTCTTGCTTTGGCTTCCTAATTATAAATTTGCAGCTTAATTGAAAAGTTCGCATGAGGTGGGCGACAGCCACTGGCTGGCACCGCATTGACCGCAAATGGGGGAAGAAAAATCAATTAGAATGGAAAATTGTGCAATGTTCGATGTCTCTCGACATTTTGCGGTTTGCTGTGTGGGCTCTGGGATTGATTGACTGGCGGACTGATCAATGGACTGATTGACTGACTGCCTGGAAGCTGTGCAGAAGCAGCCACAGCGACGGCCACAGGCGTGGCCATGGCCCCGGCACCACCCACCCACGTGTTAAGCTCAAGTGAAAGCATTTCATTTCGCATTAAGCCCGAAGCTTTCCGCCTTGGTCGAGAGTCCTGTCTGGAGACGGCACACGAATTCCCCCTGGATTGCCCCTCTGCGCCTTGGCATGATTTTATGGCTCGACCGGGGCATGGCAGAGGAAGCGAAGGGCAGGCGCTGAGTGTTTCTTTTGCGAATTGCATTTCAGCTTGATTTATTTCATTTCATTTCATTTCGTTTCATTTCGCCAATGCAGCAGCAGCAGCAGCAGCAGCAGCGAGTGTGTCCAGCCGAAAGGGGAAACGGATGAGCGATGAGTGGGCGAGGGGCGAGGGGCGAGATGGTGGGACTGCGGCGGTGGAGCTAAAGAAAATTGATGGCAGCGAAAGAAATACGGTTAGCAACATAAGTTGGTTATTACTTGCTGCTTAAAGCCAATAGCCCTGGCCCTGGCCCTGGCCCTGACCCCACTCCCGCCCATGCCATGGTGGGCTCTGCACTTGGAGAAAACCAAACACCGCTGCAGCCATCGTTAGCCTATGAAATGAACTCTAATTCGGATGCAGAACTCGTTGGCGGAGAGCTGTAACAAATACGCAAGATAATTAAGAGCAGAATACAAAACCTGCAGGGGAGGCAAACGGAAATGTTACGGAGACTGGAGGTACGGACGAGAGCAGCAGATTATGGATAGAGAGAGACTGAGAGAGAGAGCCGCACCAGCTGGCATCTCCGCTGAGAACATGACTGCAGAAACTAGTGCAGGAAGATCCCTAATCTTGGGCAAACACCAGCCAGCGATCCACGTCACAAGTGGCTTTGCCAAGTGCACACACAGTAATCGCCTGGCAGCGAACAGCCAAGCCATCGATTATGATTGGGCAGTCGGTCGGTCGGACCTCTTCAGAGTGCGCAGTGCAGAAACGTTTTGCACTTTGCCGCAAGTGTTTAGCCCATGCCCCTGCCACACTTTTCCCCTTCCACTCCCTTCTGGAGTATTCGGTTCATTCTCCAAGTGTACAGCACTCGTCACTCTCTGCGCCGGGAATCCCAGTTCTCCGCCTTGTCCTGCTGCTGCCTCTCCTCGCGCCTCTGTGTCGAGTGTGTGTTTGGTTGAAGGAAGAATTCGCTTCAGTTTCAAATAAAATATTGCATTTCCCCAATGCATGACATGGCTCTGGTCTTGGTTTTGCTTCAGCTTCTGCTTCTGCTTCTGGTTCTGGTTCTCTCTTCCACTCCTCCTTAGACATGGCCACCACATGGCTGGCAGGGGGGGGGGCAGGAGCAGATAAGCCAGGCCAGGCCAGGCCAGGCCAGGTCCAAGCATCCCATTCTCTTCCGTCCCTCCACGGACACGCATGAGCTGTGCGTTTTCCGCCTGGCGGAAATGGCAGTTTTTCCATTACGACTGCCAGGCCACGCTCTTGGGGGGCCACTTCAACTAGCCGACAATTGGTGGCAGACTTGGTGAGTGGCTCCTCCTCCTCCTCCTCCTCCTCCACCTCCTCCACCCCCTGGTGGCCACTGCCTCTGCATGCTCTCTAGTAGCTCGCGTATTACTTAATTTTTATGAAATATGAAACACGCAGCAGCAACAACAGCAGCAGCAGCAGCAGCAGGAGGAGAGACAGCAGCAGCGACAGCTGCACTTAGGCGGGGTCTGGAGTCTGCGAGAAAACAATGAAAAGTGCCATCAAATTTAGCTGGAATGAATTCTCAGCGGAGCTTGAAATAATAAAACACGCCAGGGATGATGACGACCCGCAGCGTCGGGGCCTGCCAGCTACCCCTTACAGCAGACAGCCAGGACAGGGGAGGTTGCTTGTTGCTGAGCACAGAAGGTGTCTTGAAGATGTTCACCTAAAAAGGGTTAAACAAATGTGTGGCGAACACTTTCTGCAATGGTTAAAAGATCGCACAAAATAATCATCGGAAACTCTTTGATAAAGCCGGAAATTTCGAACAAAAATCAGAGGCAATCCCCAGAGCAGAACAAACTGAATGCAAAACCTGACAGGGCCAACTAGTGTGCTGAGACTAAGACGTAGACGGAGACTCCTTTTGTAGCTGCAATAAAAACTATGGATATGCATGCCCTGGCCCTGGCCCTGTCCCTGTCATTCTAAAGTAGTTTATCTTGAGAGAGCGATGGGTTGGGTGGAAGCATCAGTGCCGCGGACCCTGGTTGGATTTGAGGGATATCACTACAATGATTTGCTTCGTTTGCCTTTCGCCATGCCATGCCATGCCATGCCATGCCATGCCTTTCCATTCCATTCCGTTCCGTTTCGTTTCGTTCCATGGCTGCTACTGGTTCTGGCATCAGCATCAGCAGAAATGGGACCAAAGACCAAGAAGAAGGAGAAGCGTGGAGGCAGCGCGGAGCATGAAAGGTTGGCTGGGGTGCATGGCGGGCACCGGCAAGTCGTTGCCATTGCTTAAATGGCAACACTAGAATGCCACTCAAGGCAATGTGTGTTTGTGTGTGCGATATCTATGATGGCAAGGGCAAATATGCATTGCGGTTGTTACCAAATTGCATGCAGTTATGGCAAGCGCCTCGCCAAGGATGCGGCCAAGACATGGCAGCGCCCAAATGCAGCCCAAGCTTCCTGCTGGCTTACTTCTGGTTGAGCGGGGGAGTGCGGGGAGTGCGGATTGCGGAGTGCGAGGTGCGCTACAGGATGAATTGAAGTGATGAGATTTTCCACAAGCTTTGCAGCAACATCCCACTGAGCTAGCTGGCAAATTGCAGCTTGGCACATTTATCAACACAAAATACAAACAGAAAAAACAACAACACAAAGGGACAAGTGAGAAAATTGAATTGAGAATAAGATGAAGATGAAGACGAAGAGCGAGTGCCAAGCAGTGATAAATCCATCAGCTACGAAGCCACATTAAGGCAGATTGAATTTCAATTTTTATTTGAGCACAATTCAAGAGCTCATTGGAAACTATTAGCTACCGATCCGCAGCAGAGGCCGCTTCGATCAACCCTCGGCAAGACGGAGCAAAGAAGAGCGCAAAGCAGAGCGCAAAGAAATTGCATCCGCTCTCTCTCTCTTCTCTCTTCTGTCTCTCTCTTCTCGCTCCACTCGCCCATTGCCAGAGTGTGCACGAGTGAGCGGAAATACTTTTCTGCTTATCCACATGCTAAAATCTAAGTGGCAACAGCAACAGCAGAATTCTGCGAACCAACGCACTATGGTCCAGATGACCACTTTTCTTGGCCAAATTGAATAACTCGCGAACGGAACAAGATTTTTTGATTTAGTCTTTTGATATAAGTTAAGAATATGAAGAGGAAGGTTTTTGAAAAAAATGGGCGTGGCAGCTCCTTTTTTAAGGGAAAATCGGTTTTAATTTTTTTTCTCAAAAGTTAGAAGCAAAAAAGTATGGGAATATGTTTAGCAGATCAAGATTCTATAAAAAAAAGTCGTAGCACGAGTTAAAACAACCTAAAAATCTAAGATAATCGCAATTTTTCTCCCACAGAGCATGCTCTTCAGCAGTTTCCATTATAAAACAATATTACTCTGGCTACACTCTAGCCCTCCAAAATAGCTAGAGACTAATACTGTGGCTTAAATGCAATGCAAAATGGTACCCTACTTCACAATTTTCTTCTTCATTCCGTTCCAAACGGCAAAAAACATTGAAAATTCTCATTTGAGGTTATGATCTATAAATGCAAATTGTAAGAGTTGTGGTCAAATGTGGCATTTGTGACTATATACATTTTAACAATCATTTATTGGTCTACGACACACAATAGGTTTCAAGGTGGGACTAGGTGACACTCTATTAAAAAAACTTTCTCAAAAATTAGTCTTTACTACGAACTGACACGTATTGAAGGCCTCACTTTGACATACAATTACGAAGACATCGCCAACCACTAGATACCGTTCGCATTACAGAACACGTAGTAAAAAACCTACTGAATAAAATGCTTTCAAAAAATTGGATCAGTTAATCGTATTTTTCAATTTATGAGACATTTAAAACAGCAATAAAATTGGTACTTTTCAATGCACGTGCTTTTCAATAGTGACCGCTGGGTTTCACAGCTGATTTTGCGAAGGTGGCGCCATCTATGCAAATTTCTGGTACGTAACTTTGATGGTCACTCTTTTTCTAATGCAGAGCGCCAAAACCACGTCTTGGTTTTAACTTTTTAAAATTGCCTTTTGGCCAAGAAAAGTGGTCGTCTGGACCATAGTGCAACGGGTGGGGTGGGGGTGAGGGTGAGGGTGAGGGTCGTAGAAGCAGCTCCGCACAGGCGAGAGCACAAGCACGGAGTGTGGGGAGTGCGGCACAAAAACGCAAAGTATTCAAGTGGAATATGGAAATATGTTTTATCACAATCTACGTACTTAGATGCGCTGCGAATGCTACTATCACTCTTTACCCCTTGCCCCCCGCAAGACCACTCCATTTCCTTATTTTGTTTGCTTTCTTTTCTTTTCTTCTCTTCTCTTTCTTTTATTTTTTGTACACATTTGCCGGACGCCATTTGGTGAGCAGAAATGGGAATATTAAAGTGCTTGGCCCCCACCCCAACCGCACCGTTCCGATCGCTGAATGATTTCATCAAATCTGCCGACGCTGATTCGATTCGATTCGATTCGCTCCGATTTGGTTTGGTTTGGTTTGATGTGCGCTTTGTGCGAATTTATGCGCTGCGCTGCAGTTTCATAAATGCCAGAGCCTGGCAATAAAGGACTCAACTTAACCCGTTCTACCTCCCGGCCCACCGTTGACCTTAGTCCTTGGTCCTTGTGCCATTTATTGATGGCATCATTTGCGAACGTCCCAAAAGCGTTTGAGGGGTCGCCTAGCTCCCTCCCTTCTCCCGTCTGCCATCTGCCGTCTAACATTTCCATTCCACTCCCCATCAGCATCATCATCATCCGCATAATCCCCATCATCGCACCGCCACCTCCGCCACCCCCACCACCACCAGCACTCCATCAAGCATCATCTAGCACTCGAGGCGATAATCAGATTGAGGCTCGTGTGCAGCTGCCGTCGCTGCCGTGGCTCAGGTGTGTCAACAGTAGGACTGATTGCGTCAAAAAGCAAACAAAAATTGCTGCACCCACGCACTGCGGAACGCATGGGCGAAATCGGAGCTTGATTTTCCAACACTCGTAATTTCGGGGCAGCAGTGGGGATTTCATTCACTTAATAGTGGAAGTCTCTTCATGGAAGTTGCAATCTTTTACCTTTGATCTTATCTCCCTTTCATCAACAAAGCCAGAAGTGGGAGCCAAGAAGCACGAGCACGAGTACGAGGATTATCCTATCCAATCATGTTGCCCATTCACTGTGCTCGCGGGCCGCAAAGTCAGATATGCAGGCCATACAAATTGAGTTCACATTATGCCGTGGACCCGTGGCCAGGAGCCCCATTGTTGCCGCTCGATTGTTCCGGCTTCGGGCCATTGTGCGGCGTCAGCGGACGCGGCTGTTTTACAATTTGGCTGGAACATGCTTTGACTGCTTTGTCTGCCGCGGCACTATCGCAGTAGACACGCGGCAACCAAGTAACCTGCAACCTGCAAACTGCAACCAGCAACCAGCTTCATGCCACACGCAACTCCCCCTAGCCGCAACCGCCGTCAGTCCGTGGGCCGACGCTTCGTCATCCTGCATTTGGCCTTTGGGCTTCTAAGCCCAACAGAGCACACCCAAAATTAATGGGCGGATAGGTGGGAGGGGGGGTTCATTATTAAATTACATAAATCACCGAACAGCGACCCGATAACGCCCCGAGCTGTGAGCCCAAATCAGAATCAGAATGTGAATCAGAAACCGAAGCCAAAACCAAAACCAAAGCCAGAAATGTTGATCAACGATGACAAATGCAACAAAAAATGCACACAAATTGGATGTACGCAGAAGAGCCGAAAGGTGAATGCTCTGAAGGTTACTCTTTTGGGATATTTGCGGTTAAATCTCATTGAGTAATGATTAATTTTCCCAAATAAACTCTGCAGATAGATTCCAGCAATTGGTTGCAGGATGGCTTCAAATGGATTTGGAATGTGCTGCAGCCTTTCGCTTATGGACATGATGCACATCGAGCGAGTATGTGTGTGTGTGTGTGTGTTATTGAGGTGTGTGTGTGTGTGGGTGTGCTAATTACTGTGAAGAGGTGGCGGTAGTTAAATTAATTGAATAATCCAACACCTCGCTGCTAGTCAATGAAGTGTGAAGTGTTTTTCTGATTGTTGTTGCTATTTTTTGTTAAGTATTTATTCATTCTCACACAATTAACGATGGGCAAACCACTGAAGTGGAAGTGGCAGTGGCAGTGGCAGTGGGGGAGAAGGTGCAATCGAAAGTGAAAGTGAAAGTGAAAGGGGGCGGGATGGAGCGCACACAATCGATTGCCTTGGACGTGTCACTGCTCCGCTGACCTCTTCCAAAAAAAAAACACGCAGCAACCTGTCCGAAATTTGCCCCGTTTGTGGCTTGTCAGCAAAAGTTCAAGTTGCTTTTTGGGTTATTCATGTGCAGAGAACACACACACACACACACACACACACACACACACGCACACACGTTGCTGGTTTTGTTTTGTCTTTTTCTATTTGCAACAAATGGAATTATAAATATGAAAGCCCCGAATTACAGAGCCATGGCCTGGGCTTGAGCCTCTCACAGCTGACTCCTCGACGCCTCCTCTTCGGCTCCTTCTGGCGTGTTTTGTTGTTGTTGTCTCCTTTTTCGCTGGGCATAAAGTTTCATCTGCTGTCGATATCAATATCGAGGAAACTCTCTCCCTCTCTTGCTGTTGTCAGGTCTCTGGTTGCCCTGGCAAAAGTCATTTCAATTTCATTTTCATTTCATTTATCATGGCATTTTCCTCGAGTCGTGGCTCCCTGACTCTTGCTCTGACTACAACTTCCCCTGGGGGTCATATTGAAGCATCAATTTTGACATTGACTTTGGCCCAGCGGTTTTTTGTTGGCGCGTGGAGGGAGTGAGACATGCCATGCCAGTCCGTGGTTCCAGTATTGCTTCCAGTGGCTCGGCAGGTTCGTGGCCAAATTGAATATCATTGTGGCCAAAACGGGCGCCGGGAGAGCACGGCAATGAGTTGAGCAGACTAACCAACCCGGCAACCAACCAAGCAGCAGAAAAGAAACAGAAAACGAAGGACAAAACGAAGCTAACTGGCACGGGAACTCCTTTTGCCCCTCCGCCAAGCGAGTTAATTAAGTAGCTGTGTGTGTGTGTGTGTGTGTGTGTGTGTGTGTGTGTGTGTGTGTCTCTGTGTGCGTTGGTATTTGGATTTCGGATCTGTGTGCTAGCGGATGTGGCCAGAGGCGTGGCGGACGGAGGCATGGTCATATATTTATAGACGCGGTCTGCAGCTTGATTAAACAGACACTCGACCTGCCTCGACCTGCCTCGACTCTGCGTCTGCTCTTTGCTGTTGGATAGATATGAGAGCGTGTCACGCGACTCACGTTAGCTGCGATCGATGGGCACACAAATATATTCAGTTTTTTCTCTATTCCCAGAGTCCATTATTAGAGTCCAGAGTTTGCCTCCTGAGCGATAGCTTCACGGCCTTCATGGGGCCAGGTGCTCCTCCCTGGCAAAGCTAACAAAATGCGAATGGAGCTGCCGACATCTTGTGCGCATTCAACTGACAAATTTCATTTGTATTGATTAGTCAACTTGAGTTTGGGCATCTCCTTCAGCTCCTTCAGCTCCTTCAGCTCCTGCTGCTCCTGCTGCTCCTGCTGCTCTCCTGTGTTTGTGGGCGCGGTCGCAGTCAGAGTCAGAGTCAAAGTCAAAGTCTATTTTACATTTCAAAGTGTCAGACGCCATTAGAATTGCCGAGATCTGCCGCTCCCTGGAGCCAGGCAAATTCCTGGCAGCGGCACAACAGCCCCAGAGCAGACAGTGAGAAATGTGTGCCCCCCCCCTGTGCCTGCACACACTCGCAGATTCCGTTGTGGCAGACGAGGCGACAAGATTCCCATCACGCTGCATATTATTGTTTTACTAATGTCAGCAGCGGGCTGGGCTGCCGCGCAGCATCCCTGCCCCCAAGCTGCACTCGTGCCTTGTTGCCACAAACATTCATCGCTGCCCCTTCAGGCTGCCTGTGCATTTTAGAGCTTCGCTAATTGGTGGTAATGCCCCGCATTGCTGCAACAATTCCCAGTCAAAATCCAGTACGCCTCGCACTCCGAGTGTGGCTCGAGTGCCATCCAAGAATTAGCTAATGATTCTGCCACTCAACAGCATTGCCGGCACTTGCAGTCTGGGAGCCTGGCACTTGCTCGATGGCGAACTTCAAGCAGAGACTTGAGCAGATAACAACATCAAATCCTTGCCATCTGCTGCATCTGCTGATACTTCTGAGCGCCCCGATGGAACCACCCGTTGGCTGCTCATTTCCATATGCACCCAATATCCCTGCTCGGCGACACCCAACTTGAACTTATCGACTAATTGTCAGTCGTAGCAGCTGTCCATCGCTGGATGCGTCCGTCAAGCGCTTTGTGACACCGATGCCCGCCTCCTGCTGACTCCGATTCAGTTGTCAGACGGTCGACGCGTGTCAAATTATGTTTACATATGCAAAATGAGCTAAGTACATACATAATATATGTATGTACATGTACATACATATGTAAATGTTCAATCAATTGGAAGCCGCAGCGAAAACGCATTGTTCAAGTCAATTATTTAACTGCGGCTGCTGCTGCTGCTGCTGCTGCTGCTGCTGGAGGGTCATTAGTTTATGGTCAAACATTTTGCTGTCATTTTTGAATATTGCCATAAAAATAGAATAGTTTTGGTTTGTTTTACTTTGTTGTTTTTGGTTTGGTTTGGTTTTTGCGGTGAACTTAGACCTACATTTAACGCACGCTTCAAGTCTCTCCACGAGTGTTTCCACACACACACGAGAGAGTGTGTGTGTGTGTGTGTGTGTGTGTGCATTCTGGTATTGGTGTACGTGCATTCGAAATGCATTTGAACATTTTTGGCCATAAATATGTTTAAGTTTACGTTTCCGTTTCTAATACATACTAAAAAAAGAAGCACCAAAAAAACAGAAATGGAAAAAAATGTGGGAAATAAATGTTCATTTTGCGGCAATGCACTTTACTCAATGGGGCAAACACTTAAAGTTATATTCTATGGGGGGTGTTTTTGCGGGAGAAAGAGAGAGAGCGGGAGAGGGGTTGTGTGTGTGTGTGGGAGAGAGCGAGCGAGCGAGAGAGAGAGCGGCAGGCTGGGGTTTGGGGAGTTTTGGGGTTGCTTTTGGGTGGAGGCACTGGCACTGGCACGCGCGAGAAAAGTCTAAAGTTTCGCTTGATTACAGTTTGGCAGTACTTACGCGTATTATCTTCTGATCACGTATTATCTTGCGTATGCAATTGACGATGAACGTGATGACCATGCCGCCGAGTATCAGGCCAAACACAATCACAATGATGACCACATGCTCCGATTGGCCAGCCGTCTCGCCCTGCAAGCAGACAGAGAGGGAGAGAGAGGGATGGAGTGACGTTTTAATTGCCATTTTAATTACATTATCAAATTACCAAGCCAAGCCAAGCCAGTCGGGGCTGACTCTGCGTGCCTAATGATAACTCTAAATGCTCTCACCGTGCAGCTACGTAAATGTGCGGTCGGTTGAGTCAATTCCGCAGCTGCAAGGACCACCCATGGAGAGCTATTTCAGTGCTCTTGCATTCGTGAATCAATTAGAAAATGCCAAGGACCTGCGGTCTGCGCTGGAACTGGCCACTGCCCAAGCGTGTGTGCAGCTCCATGCAACTCGCTGGTGGAGTCAGAGTATTGGCTTGGAATTGTTCTCCCGCCGCATTGGCTCGGGGGGAGGCGCGTGTCTGTCACTTTCTCCACAAACACGCACACGCATGCATGTGTGCATTAACATGTGTAATCATGAGCCGTCTCGGATGCCGTCATCGTAAATTATATGCGCCAAGCACGCGGATGCTCCTCATAAATTCTCGACCAATTTTAATGTTGGCCAATTAAATAGACATAACGTGTGCATGCGCTCCATTGGGCATTTGATGGTGCACACACGCACACACACACATTTATTTGGCATCGTTTGAGCAAATTAGAAATCATGAACTAAAATCAAAGACCCGAAAGCAGCCCCGAAAGCATCAAGCCCCGATGCCACCCCTCTGCACAGTTAACACAAATTGCTCCCCCCACCACAGCACGCCACAGCACAGCACAAATGATGGCAATTATATCTAATATTTGCCATAATTATAAAATCATTTCAGCGTGCGAACATCATTTATGGAGTGAATTTCAAATGCTGTTGCTCCCAGCCGCAAATGCTAAAAGAATTATTTTGCATGCATTTTGGTCGGCAGAAAAGCGAAAACATTTGACCAAAATGAAATGGAATTTGTTGGGAACATTTCCAAAATTGAATCAACTAATTGGATGAGCGAACGGCATTGCCGCAATTCCAAATTCAGATTTGTTCTTTGATTTCTGCTTGCTGTAGACCCCAGCAAGGGGCTAAATATTTTGGGCCGGACAGCAACGGTTACATAACAAATTAATAGAAATTCTTTGACAGTTGCAATGGATACAAAATATAAAATAAATATTAAATATGGACAGATGTACGTACATGGCCACCTGCATTCCGCAGCTACAGCTACATTCATGCAGGGCGAATTTACTCCACAAGGGAAAACATATGTACTGGCATTCAAATGTATGTTTGTCCTCTCTTTGTTTCATTCTCTGCTTCATTTTTACTCTGCTAAGTCTACAGACTCTGTTGATCTGTGAACTCTACAGACTCTGCTGATCTGTTAACTCTACTGACAATGCTGCTCTGTTAACTCCACAGACTCTGTTGATCTGTTAACTCCACAGACTCTGCTGATCTGTTAACTCTACAGTGTATGAAACTCTGTTAACTCTACACACTCCATTGATCTGTTAACTACACAGTCTGCGCTGCTCTGTTAACTCGACACACTCTATTGTTCTGCTAGCTGTACAGAACTGTTCAACTGTTAACTCTGTGGAATAATTTGTTTTATTTGTTGGTTAATTTCTTGGTTATTCAATGGCATTTCCGATAAATATTATCCATTTAAAATCTTTTGTAGACTAGCACTTCTTGACCGCCCGTTCGGGTCAGTTAATTTGTTTTCCTCGCTTTCCTCGTTTTATTTTATGTAGAGCGAACGTTATCACGTTCCCCAGTTTTACGAGTGGATTTTTGTGCAAAAAGGATTTGCCAGTTCATTTCGCTGCTGGGGGGCAGTGGGCATGGACATGTGGGCGGGCATGAATCATTCCCTGTGATGTCGGTGAACGGTGTCGGTCGGTCGGTCGGTCGGTCGGTCGGGTCTGACTTTATCAAATCTGATGATCTAATGCGTTGATGCTCAACTTTAACTGTGGCTGTGTGGCTGTGTGGCTCTGTGGCTCCCTGCAAATAACTGTTATTTAGAGGAGGGAGGAGCTGGGCAAGGCGCTCCAGCTACTCGCAAAGCCTTCCTGTAATACAAACCTCAAACTTTGGCAAACAAAACTTATTTGACCAACTTTGTGCTTGTGCATGCATGCCCTGTGCATGTGTGTGCCAGCGAATGTGTGTGTGTGTGTGTGTGTGTGTGTGCTTGTACGTGAGTGTTTTTGGGTGTTGCCCTCGTCGGCGTGTTGAGCATACTTATAATGAGAGGAGGGCCAACGAGCTTTGCCTATAATTAGATGCACGTACAACGCTTTGCCCCACATTCGTCGCCGATCCCCGTTCGGCTCGTGTGTGTTTGTGTGTGTGTGTGTGTGCTTGTGTGTGAGTAGGCGTGGCACTTACCGTACAGCTCTCCTCATCCCATCGAAATTTACAATTGTCTAGGCCATTACATTCCAAATCCTTTGATATGCAGGTCGCGTCCTCGCAATCGTATTCGTCCTCGGTGCAGGCTGTCGGAATGGTGCATCCAAGCCAGAGAGGAGCAATGGGGAGAGCAATGGAAGGAGAGACAGTTGTAGAGTTAGAGAAAGTTGTAAAAATATTTGGCGCACAATGGCAGTTGAAGCGAGGGAGGGAGGGAGGGAGAGGGAATCTGGGTCCGTGTCTGTGTCTGTGAAAGAAAACAGTGCCAAAATGGCAATCAAAGCAGCAATCGTGGCAGCACAGTGGAATGGACAATTGATTCCAATTGAAATGGTTTTACACCCCAAAGCAAGCCAAACGGACCAAAGGTCCTGCATGCAGGTGCAGAAAGGCCTCATCCAATGGATGTTGACACTCAAACTTAAAATCAAACTCAAACTCTTTTCAATGGCCAATTGCAAGTAATTCCAGATAATGGAAAGGGGCCAGCACTGACTGAACATGAGCTCCATTCACACTTGCTTCTTCAATGGCAACTAATAATGAAATTGGCTTTATTGCACTCCATCCTGCCAGCCTGCCAGCCTGTCATCCATCCCTGCTGCTTCCACTTTCAAGTCGGTTTGAGTTAATTTTAATTCAAAATTCATTTGAGTGGGATTTAAGTGCGTTTCAAGTGCATTGCTCAAAGCGAAATACGTTTCTGAATTGTAAACAAATGCTGATTGAATATTGCATTTAATTTGCACATAAATATGTACAAATTATGTATTTATGTATTTAAATGTGCAGACAGATCGCTTTGTTCATTCAACTCTGAATTGGCCTTTATGTCATCTCTTTTGTTGAACTTTTATTGAACTGTGCTCCAACTGGTGAACGCTGATGGATTCACTCTCCGATTTAATTGGCTTAATTCCGGCTTCGATCTGCTGCGACTCTAGCTGCCGCTTTGTGCTCGATTTTCCCTCGATTTCAGGTCTCGAATTGATGGAATTGTCCATGCTGCCAGCCCCACAGTGCAGCGCCACGATGGGCGAGTGTAACCACAGGGCGAGTGCACGTAATCTCGAACATAAATCGCTCAGGCAACAACAATAATTGCCGATGCTGGCAGTGTTAGTACCTACTACTCGTGCTCCATGCGGCAGACACACAGAGCAGAGAGGCAGCAGAGATGGATCTGGAGTGGTAGATGCTAGATGGAGCTCGAGGATTCGATTCGAAGTAGTCGGCGTCGGCGTCGGCGTCTGGCTTCGTCTGCCTAAAAGTAAACAATGCTGGCCCCAGGACAAAGGACAATCGTTGAATGACAAAAGAGTGCTTAGCCTTTGCCTTTGGCAACTGGCGGCAATCACGCCGAACCCTGTGCGCCAAACAAACAGACAGACAGACAGACAGACAGACACACAGACGGGCAGATAGATGGATAGATAGATGGCAGGGGAGAGTGGGGATGGGCAGAGTGGGGATATGGTGGATGACAGAGTCAGATAGTTGGTTAGACAAGAGACTTCCACTTTCGCCTCTGTTTCAGACTCGCACTCGTTCAGGGCACTGCCAAATGGGCAGCCGAAAAAAAGGGAGAGGAGAGTGGAGTCAAGAGAGACGAGGCGGGAGAGGAAGGCCTCTGGATTTGGGGTGAGCTTAGCACCGGATTGCCCCAAGGATTTCGGTCATGCCTTTGTACGTTTGCGCCCGAGCATTTGTTGCCAATTCAAGGGATTTGCCATCATCAAAGCAGCCAAACGGATGGCCAGGACTTACCAGCTCCACGATCCCGGAACGCGGTGTACAGAATGCCGAACGTCGAATTAATCGCGATTTGATCTGCATAAAAGCGCAAGTGCAAAATGTTTGACTCCGCCGTAATGCTCTCGCCCGCCGAACCGCAAAAGTTCTTCACCCTGCAAAAAGTGACCAACGAGAGAAGGAGAAAGATGTTAATAGTCAACTGGCCGAAGGGTTTGCTCTGAAAAGAACGCATCAAAAGTATTTATCTGGTAGTTAGTCCCACTGGGAGTCTCCGCGCCCAATGCAGCTCTTGGGCACATTTTAGATTTGGAAAATAAATTTGTATTTGCCATCGATGGCAGATGCGTAGGTCGATAAATACATAATTTATAATATGGCTTCAGCGATGGCGTTCACTGAACATGGTATTTATGTTCGTTTGCTCTTCTGTCTGTCTGCTGTTCGTGCTGGCGCTTCTTTCGGCGCATTTCACGCTATGCTGACATTTTCTGTGGTTGCCCCAGAAAGTATGCTACGAAATGCCAACGCTCGTGCTATCGCGTGTGGGTGGGTGAGTGGGTGGCTGCCACCCGTCGTGTGCTATAAATTGTTACGAAAAATGAATTTAAATGAAAGCTGAATGGACGAGCGAAAGCCACAGGAGCAGCAGCAACAGCAACAGCAGCAACAAAGGCATCAAATCAATGGCCATGGCTGACTGTAAAGACAGAGACAAGCTTCTGCTTCTGCCTCAACCTTCCTTCCTGCCAGCGCCACCATTTTCCTTTTGCCATTTTCCTTTTGCCATTTTCCGAGCGCCGAGAACGCCAGTCAATCAATTTGAGTGTTGTCCCGAGCATCTGGAGCAGCAACAAGTGGAAATGTATTGGCGCGTTAAAAGCGGATGTCAATGCGTGTCGAAGATGGGGGAGCAGCCAGTCAGCCAGCCAGCCAGTCAACCAGTCAACCAGTCAGCCTGGGAGTCAGTCATCCAGTGTGCCATCCAGCGGGCAGGGCAGGACATGGGGCAGGGATGTGCGAGTCAAAGGCGCCCGCCACTTCCGCTGTCGAACAATTTACTTTTGGCCGGTAATAAATTGAAAATTTGCCTGGGCTTTGATCTCTTCGCTTTTTGGCAATGCGGAAATTGGCTTGTGGCCTTGCGTATACCCAGGGAGACCCAGGCGACTGTGGCACTTTGCCAGTGTTGTAAAACGCAACCGAAATGTGATTAACTCTTAAGGCTCGCGGGTTCCTAAGAAGGCAACAAAAGGCTGAAAGACTCACCGCAATGGCATCACCGTCTGCTCGGGAAATATGTCCAGAAAGTTGGTCTCGCAGTCGTTCGGTTTGCTCAGCTTAAAGTCCAAGAACTTGAGGAAAATCTGTGCCAGGGAGAGCGGAAAGGGAAGAGGGAGAGAGGAAATGAATATGGATATGGGTATGGAAGTTGCATTAAGTTTGCAGTTTGGACATTGACTCTGCCGACGGCACTCACCTTCCAGTTCTCCTTAACCTGAATGCGCCAAATGCAGTCGAGCGCTATCTTGTTGCGAATGACCTGCTCGCGTATATCCGCTGGGACATCCGTTGAGTTGATGAAGCCCTCGTAGCCGTCCTTCTCGATGGTGCAGTTGAGGTCGGTGCTGGGCGCCTCGCGATTCCGATCGAGGTACTCGTACACGGCACTGAACCCGGTGTACTCGATGGTCTCATCCGAGTGGAAGTGCAGCCACAGGTAGCGCTCCTTGGATGTGATTTCCGGTGGGAAATCGGTGCCGCAATACTTCCCAATCAGCGTGGAGAAGCCGTACTGACCGTCTCGTATCTGCAAGAATGTTCCCCACAGATCTTTAATAATCCATCCAGCACATGGCACACGGCACACGGCACACACTTTGCTCTGGCCTAAGCCGCTTTGGCATCATCGAGTGGCTCTGGCTGGACCGGCGCTGAGACATTAACTGAGACTGAGACTGAGACTCTGTCTGTCTGGCTTGCTCTTGGTTATTGCGGAGTGCATCCAAAGCCAGCATTCAATTAAAACTTGCCATTTTTCGGGCTACGGGGACAGGCACACAAAACAGCAACAGCAAAAAACGAGACAGTAACGAGAGGGCGGAGCAACAAAAGTCGTAAAAGAAACAAAACGAAAACTCTGCCATGGCCAAAGCTCTGCAACTAAGCAAAGTTTATCGCTTCGCTCTCATTCTTTCTTGTTGTTTTTTGTATGGCTGTGCATTGAGCTTGCAACAAAGTTCTCATTTCTTTTCTTGACCCTTTCGAGACAGCCCGTCCGTCACCGTCTCCATCTCCATCTCCATCTGTACGTCTTGTCCGCCTGTTGCCAGCCAGACACTCGAAGTAGTTACCGTCCACAGCAGCCTTTTACAGTTGCCTTTTACTTACTTCGAGAAAATCAAATTTGCACTCCTCCTTGGCCTCGATATTGAACGAGTTGCGAAAGTCCAGGCGTATGATTTGTCCCTTCGGCGCTGTAATTAGATGCAGACATCAAGCATCAAGCGTCAAGCATCAAGGCGCAGAGCGGGAAAGAGGCGACAAAGGGCAACACGTTAGTCGACAAATATAAACTCCAACCCGAGCCCGGGCTTATCCAAAGTCAAATGCCCCCGAGCTGAGCAACTGATTAGCAAGAGCTCAGCGCCAGCTCAAGTTCTGCTCCTACGGATTTGCAGTTGGAGTTGCCACAGAGAGACAACAGACAGAGAGACTGGAATGCACTGTGAGCCAGGCGGGAGACTCCCGAGCGGCGCACTGAACTCTTTCATTCGCTTAATTAGGAAGTGTGCTCTCTGGGCTGCCGCTCTTTTCCATCTGGTTATTACTTTATGATTGCTTTCGCTCCACGCGGGGGGCCAAGTTCCTTTCCCTTAATATTGCGTACAAGTTCCCCCCGAAACCTTTGCCCAAAGCGTTCATGGATCCACCCCGGATCGACTGCTGCTGCACGTTCTGTCAAGCAGCGAGAATTGTTTAAAAATTGCTCACAATCTGTCCATTTACAAATGGATCGAAGCTATTAAATGCCGCCTGCAAAAAGATACATCCATCTAGAGGGTTCTTTTCGTTGTCTTTCGGAAGCTGGCAAAGGCTAGACCCAATCAGGGGCTCGTGTCCGCTCGTATCTAAGGACAAAATGAAAGCATCTGGGGACTCATTTAGTGGGCTGCATGAAAAGATGCCACACCCAGTCGCCGGCACCCACATCCATTCATTCATTCACGCTCAGACTCAAGCTCACATTCAGCTAACGAATCCTTGGCATGAATCAATGGCAGTGGCATTGGCGATGGAAGAGGCTACGGCTCCGGCTCTGCCTTTGCCTTTGCCGTTGCCTCTGAAAAAACATTTTGTCCTGGAGCCGCTCCTTCCAGTTTGCTGTGAAATGGAACCTTTGTGGCCAATGTGGCATAATAACACACACACACACATACAGAGCGATTGCCAAGGCGTTAACACACACAAACACGAGCGTGCATAATGGAAATGGACAAGTAATGAAAGTTGGAATCACAGACAGAGAGAGGCCAGAAGAGAGAGAGAAAGCTGAGGGCCAGGGCTGAGGGTGAACCACACAAATGCCAAAGTGAGTGAGGTTTGAATGGGAATAGAATTCCGCATTGATTGGCCTTGAAAAAAGGGAAGAGAAAGGAAAGGAAAGGATCCAGCTTAAGGTTAGTCCCCCAGTGGGCAGGGCGGGGCGGGCCGCGTGGATGCTTCACCATTATCAAATTACAAAGCCCAAGGGGGGCAGGGGGGTGGCCAGAAAGGGGGCAGGATCCTTGAATTGCATTTGCAGTTTCATGCGCAAAACCGAAACCCAATTACAAGGCAGAGGCATCCAACTGATGCTTAGACTCGAGCAGGAAACAAAATAGGGCACAAAATGGATCAGGCTGGAAAATGCAGTCATAATTACAGGCAATCATAAAGGGTGGGACAATTGATTTGCAGAGTTTGGATATCCTTTCGGGATGTGGTCCGCAAGTGGATTGGCTTGCGGCTTTGAGGGCACCTCCAACCGAAGAACTCTGCTCGTCCTCGCATGTTCTGTGGGCACGAGGGCTGTGAAGGACAATTGATTTGATGCCGGCACCGACTGGTTGCATTTCCTGTGGCCCTCGCATGCAGGTGGATTGCTTTCAGTTTGCCATTCTCTCTCGCTCTCTCTGCTGGGGAAATTAATTAATCAATTTCGTGGACTAGGGGATGGGGATTCTCCCATTCGATTGGCAACAAAGAGACACATTTCCCTGCGGAACTCAATTAACAAATTGAGAAGGCTTTGTGGGGCACTGTGCGTGGGTGAATTTATGATCGAGCCGTGCTAGAAGTCTCCTGATGAACCTTTTACCAGCTTGGCAGTCCTTTTGCCTTTGCCCCGTCTCATTTGGTTGCCTTCTGCTGGCCTGCTCCTGACTGTGGCACCCAGCCACGACCAGCACACATTGCCATGCAAATAAGCAGCTGTCTCCGGCAATTCCTCCTGCACACACACACACACACACACGCACACACACACATGCAGCATGCTGACATATTTGCAGATTGACTGTGGGAGATACTGGGACCGCTGATGCGTGCTTATGGAAAGTCAATCATTCGCTTTCAGGTTTTATCTGTCAGCCCCTGACTTCTGCAGTGACATTATTTTGTCTTAACTGACAAATGATTTGGCCTCTAAGCGACTTTAGATAAGCATTGGAGTTGACTTGATTCGATTCGATTCGATTCGAGAGGAAGCTGGCAGCCTGGAGCAGGAGCAGGAGCAGGAGCTGAGGCTGGAGCTGAGGAAGGGGCACTGAAGCGAGAGCAGCTCAAATATGATGACTGCTCGGTCCAATCTCTGTCGCCCGCATCGAGGAATTGAATTGTGCTGAAAGGGCCAAGGGTTGGCAGCTGGGCGGGGGCGTGCAGGGGGAACGAACACGCCAACGCTTTTAACTGGCACACACAGCGGTGCCTGCCCTTGGAGTCTGTGCGGAGAATCTTACGCATCAGCGCCGTCTAATGCTGCCGCTCCAATGGGTGCCCTGTCCCCCCCCTAAGTTGCTCTCTGAATGACTCACTGACTGGCTGACTGACTGACTGACTGACTGACAGACTGGTAGTGTCAACAGCTAAGACTTGGCCAAAGACTTTGCAATTATTTGCAGTAGCTCGGGCTCGGGCTCTGGCTCAGCCCCTGCTTCTGCCTCCGCTTGTCCTCGTCGCCAAGTGCTTGCCATATAAACTTTTACGAGGCCTGCACTCCTCCACTCCACTCCACATGATCGTATGCCACAGGAAGCTGCCTGCGAATGGGCTGCCATCAAAGCTCCCATTTGCCTTTGTATCTGTGGCATAAGGATACAGCTACAGCTAGAGATACAGATACAGATACGGAGACGAGTATGTGGAGCTGCTTGTTAATTGCTTAGCCGTAGAATGGATGAGGCATAAACACTCCAAGCTGGCACAACCCTGCAGTTCCCAGCATGACCTCCTGACACTCGAATAACTTCCCACCAAATCGCACATCTGATGCTGCTCATCGAACGCATAAACAGGCACTTGCTGAATGAATGTGCGAATAGCCAGGCTAGGCATATTGATTGCCTTGAATCACTTCATTTGCTTTGACTCCACTTGACTTTGCGTAATTCTTCTGCTGATCCCCACATGATCCCCCATTCGCTGCTGGTCTCTGCACCGGCACTCACCTGTTATCACGCGCGTGCAGTTGATGTTCTTCGGATAGAGATTGGGATACTCGGGGCTGTACAGCTCGTTCTTGGTGGGATCTCCCTCGACGAAGAGCCGGCAGCGGTCCACCTGGTCCTCCTCCGCCTGCCGCTCGCCGCGCCCTGCACGCGGTGGCCGCGAAATGGTCAGCGTCTTCGATTGCTCCTCCTCCACAAGCAGCTCGTCCTCCAGCAGGGCAGAGTGCCCGCCGTGCACATTGTCTGGCTCGTGGCTCGATGATGGGGCAGCCATCCAATCCGTGCCGTTCGTCACTGCCCCACTGCCACTGGCCGCGACTGCTGAAACGGAAATGGGAGAACGAGAGGAGAATGGAGTTCACCTGATTACCAGTGCGAGTGCGAGTTGATGCCAAATAAAGGCAGACTCTCGTATGTTTTACGTTCAGTCGGTGTGGGGGGGCACAATGGATGGGGCGGGTGGGCGACATTACATTTTATTATGATAATAATAATCATGAGCACTACAATTTATGCGGTGAGCGCGTTTCCCTCTTTTTGTTTAATAATGCGCATAACTTTTGCCAGAGCAGCGGCAGAAGTGAAACTAAAAGGGGGCACAAGGATACAGGAAAAGTGCCACCTGCGAGGGTGGGAAATAGTGCAAAGCGAGCTGGATGCATGTGCGTGCACACACTCATGAGTGTGCGCATACTTTGGTAACTTTCGCATAACGGAACACCGCACGCTACGCCACGCAACGTAACGCCACGCAACGCAACTCCAAAAAGTAGGCAATGCAAATTGCACGCTCGCTCCGCCTCACTCTCTGTTTGAACTGCGCTAAGAGCGTAACTGTAACTGTAACTGTAACTGCAGCTGTAACTGTAACTGTTGCTGCTTCTAAACAACAATCGTTAAGCCCATGCAAAGTAGCCCAAAGCACAGCCCACACACAAGCACAAAGGCAGAGGCAAAGGCAGAGACAGCGGCAGAGGCAGCTGCGAGAGCACGACTCTGTGTCGCACAGGGCATTGGCACTGCCTCGACGGCAGTCGACTGTAGGCCAAAGCCAGCTACAACTACAACTAAACAAAAACCAACACAAAGTGGGGAAAGCCAACGAAGCGGGGAGACTCTCTCTCTGGCAGCAGAAGCCGAGTTTGATTTACTAAATTGAATCGAATGTGGGCAAAACAATCTCAAGTGCCAAACTAATTGCTGTGGGGGCTTCAGAGCAACAACAGCATCGGCTGGCTGAGCAGTTGTGGGCTGCTTTGAGCACACCGCAGCTGATGGACATTCATTGGGAATGTAATTAATTGTTATTCATCAGCTTGAGCCAATTATTGCGTATTAAATGGAAGTCCAGCGTCCAGCGTCCAGTGTGCTCCATGCAGTAGATATTTGCAGCTGGTGTTGGTTTCGTTTATCATCATTTGCACTCATCATTCACTCGGTACAGTTGTGCTTAATCGTGGTAGATGCAGACACCCGAGAGAACTATTCCAGTGATCGTTGAGTAGCATTTTATGGGTCATACTTGGAGTGTGCTGGCGCAGACGTCGGCACTCGCACTCGCTGCAAACACAGGCATGCCCATGGGCACATGTGAAGTGTTTGCCTCGCATTACACGGCTGCTAGTGCCTAATGATGTAGCAACAAATTTAATAAACATATTAAGTGTTGATGCTCTTGTAATCGCGCAGGGCAGTGCCAGATGTTACTTCAGCTTTCGCTTCTCCTTCTCCTTCGCCTTCTCTTCCATTCTCTCTCGCTCAACCCGTTTCTGCGCTTTCTATAAGCACACACACACAGGCACACAGCCAGGGAGAGAGCTGTGCTCTGTGGCATCAAAAGCTGCTTATTTCCGTTCTGGTTCTGGTTCTGGTTCTGCCTCTGCCATTCCCTTTGCTGCTCCTGCTCCTCCTTGCTGCTGACATGTTTGCTGCTCGCAACTCTGGCAATTGTGTCGCAGTGTGGCAGTGCTCGCTGAGCACCACACACATTTGCGACATCAATTAAATGCGAATGAGCATTGAAATTAATTTAAATAAGAACATATCAAAATTCACTTTGGCGTCTAATGAACCGTGAAAACTCCCCCCCCACACACACATTCTGCGCACTCAATCTTTCTAATTAAAATTGCAACAATTTATGGGATTTCTGTTGCACAAATTGTGGCCATTGCATTTTTGGGGTTTTGTTTTAATGGCATTCTGTGCCACGTATTGCATTTCATCGAAACATTGCCATCATTGTGCTTGAGCGACAAACGGCAAAGGGCACTCCCAGTGGCAGTTGGCTCATCATTTATGTTCGAGCTATTTTGTGCACATTCTACGGCCTGCCGCACACACAATTGTCAGCAGTTCATGGCTGTAATGGAACTTAAAGAGCAAACGGAACTCACAGTTGGAGCTGCCTTCGGCTGCGCCAGAGAGTTGCACTGTGATAAACTGTTATTTGATTAATTATGGGCACTACTCTCTTCGTTGCTGCTCTTTCACTGTGCACACTCGTGCTTGTTCTTGGTGCGGGTTGGCAGCCCGTCCAGGCCGCAGGGTTGCATTTCGATACACATTTGTTGCGGGTTTCGCCGCTGCTTGTGTCGATTTCAGTGGTTTGCCGCTTGTAAGCCACAAGTTAAACTTTCAACCGGAGGAGAACCTCTCCCTTTCTCTCCCTCTCTCTCTCTCTCTCTCTCTCCCTCTCTCTCTCTGTTTGTGTACAAGTATCTCTTGTTCGCTTTTCTCTCTATTTGCTGTGCCATGTCTGGGCCTTAGACTCCATCGCGCTGTTCATTTATATTCATATTTGCATGTGTATGTCTGAGTCAAGGAATCTTTTGCCACACCCTCCCATCCACACACAGCACTCCGCTATCCCCTGTCCCCTATCCCCTATCCCCTATCGTCTCTCCCCTCTTTCCTCCTTGAGCACATTCCTCGCTGTCGCCGCCTCGTATGTATTTTATGCGTCGACTCTGTTATTTGCTTTAATACACTCAATAGACTTAACACATTTTCCACGCCCCACCCCCACCCCCACCCCCATCTCAACCCATCCCTCCCCCTCTTCACCCCGCTGTGTGTGTGCGTTTTGCAGTTTTGCAGCAATAAATTTAGCGTTTTACTTGCTCTGCCAGAGACACCGACCAGCAGCACCCCCTGCAGCCAGCTGGGGCGAGGAAGCTGCTGAAACACAAAAATATTCCATTCCAGCTGGTGGAACGAGTCCGGCACAGTGGCTGCTAATGGCCACACAATTAATTACACCCGAAAATGTGGCCTGATATCGCCTTTGAGTGTATTTCAAGTAATTAAATGTTGCTTATAAATTGCCTGAAAATGCAGCAATTGCACATCAAAGAAGTGACACGCAAAACTGTTCAGCTGGGACTTTGTTTTGGCTGCCAACCACTGTGCGCCTTTGGGCATAATTGCAACTCCGACTCTGGCTGTGACTGTGACTGCGATTGTGACTGTGACTCTGTCTGTGACTGCGCATATTTATTTATTTTGTTTTGCATTGTCAGAGCCGGAGAATGGGCGCTCCTTTGGTGCGGGCGAAGGACCTGGCGACGGCACTCGCAGCAAAATGCAACTAAGTACACAATAATTTACAGCTGGCATTAAAATTTCGCCTGACAACTGGGGCCGGGCTCCGTTCTGGGGCTGCATTCACAGAGCACATAATTTCCCCATGATTAACTAATTGCTGGCAGCCGACTGCCGCTTGTTGCACGGCAACAGAAAGAGCAGCAGCAAGAGCGGGGCAAACCCCACTGCAGCTTTGACAATTACAAAACTCTATTGAATAAATTAAATGTTTACGGAGAGCGCCGCCCCGCCAGCCAAGCTGCTCGCCAAACATGCATTCATCTTTTATCCCGCAGGACATTGACATCAGAGGGGATTGTGGCCTGGAACTCGGTAAATACGACAATCCATAATTGAGTGGGCAAACAGTCTGCACATTGCTTTGCCATTGAGCCAGCACTTGGGCCCCCCGGCGCGACACTCCCTCCACACTCATTGCGAGCAGGCAGCAAGTTTGTTCTGGCAAAGAGCAGAGTAAGTTATGGCACGCCATGATTCCCAGCAAAGTCCTGGCTCAATCGAGTGAGAGGCAAGTCAAAGGGAACAGCCCTGGCCTTGGATCCTTTCACATCAAATCTGGGGACTCAAAGGAAGCGACCCAAAAGCGGGTAATATGTGTCCACGGAGAATTTTCTGGGGTCAGTTTATGCTGCGCTCTGCTCTCAGCTGTCCAGCAGCTTGTCGCACTCTAGTTGATCGATTCTCTCCCATCACTGCTTCCCAGCCAAAGCTGTTCCCATTTGTCATTCCTTATTTTGTACTTATCGTAGGAGCAACGCATTCCGAAACTATTGATCGCTCGATTGATCATTGATCAGGCTGGAGCCGGGACTTTTTGAGTGGATGGGCTGGTACCCCAGCGGTGTGCCCGACTGGCTGACCAAGAGTGAGTTGGTGGAGGCCAACTACAACATCGACTTGAGCTACCAGCCCGTTCAGGCCTCGGGGCAGCTGACCGCCACAGAGCAGTTCTATAGCCGCAACCACGACGTCCTGCTGCAGCTGCTGGAGCGCACAAGTATGTCCCATGCCCTGGAGCTGATGGTTTCCGTTCTATATTTGCACTCTCTTGCAGCTGGCAACATCCTGGTGGTGGCCCATGCCACGACACTGGACACCTGCACCCGCCAGTTGACTGGTGGCTCTCCGCGGAGCAGCCACGAGCTGTTGCAGGCTATGCACAAGATCCCCTACTGCAGTCTGGCCACCGTCGAGCAGGTGAATGGCCTCTGGGCCTGGTCGCTGGTCGACCCCGAGTGCCTGCCGGTGACGCATTCCAAGAATCGCCGCTTCAAGTGGAATGCCCTGGCGACCATCTAATGGCTGCTAGACTGCCCGACTGACTGAGCGACTGAGCACATGCCCCCCCACAAGCAGATCTTCCGCTCAGAAATTGGTGGAAATTGCTACAAAATTGTCTTGTAGCTGCCACACAATAATCCAGCAATAATCCATATTACATTTTGAGTAATTATGCTGCCACTTGAAGGGAAGCAAACAGCGGATCATTGCAAGATGTTATTTAATTGAATTGCAAAACAATTCATTTATCTCCCACTTCTACGTCTCCTGCTTGCTGCTACTGCTTGCTCCTACTGCTTTCTGCTACTTCTTGCCCTTCTGCCGCTGCAGCGCTGTGGCTATTGTTCCTCTGCTTCTCTGCTGTTGCTTGCCTTCTGCAGTTGCTGCTGTTAATGGCTTCTGTTAAAAGTGTGTTTGCTGTTATCAGCTTCTCTGCTCACGATCTGTTGTCGATCTGTTGCTGTTAACCTGCTTCTGTTGTTACTGCTATGACTGCTACTGTTATTGCTTCTGTTAATATGGTTCTCTTGTTGCTAGCTGCTGCTCCTTAGCTGCTGCTCCTTTGCACATTTGGCAAACGTGGATTCCCACTTGTATTTTCATCAAATTAATACCCAAAGGCTGGGACATTGACTTTGATGAATCGACATCAATTCCCATGGCAACTTCTTTCATTTTTGTCAGGCACAAAACGTAAGCCAGGAATCGGAATCAGTGGCGGAGTGAGAAACGTTGGGTAATTGTCGCTGGCAGCGTTAATTAATACAGCGCATAAAATGAATAATGAATATTTAAAGCTTTTGCTTTGGCTTTTGCTTTGCCTTTGGCAGCGCCAGCAATTTGGAGTTTCATATTGGAAGGGCTTTCCTCCATGCGCTTTAAAGCGGGGATGACGAGGATCCATGGCAACGCGCGGGGGCGGGCGGCTATCACCCAAGTGGTTGTCGAGCAGCAAAGCGAGATGCAGAGGCAGGGGGCGTAAAGCCGGTGTTAGCGTCGGGCTTCTGCGGGAAATTCTGCATGCCACATTTTAGCATTCCCCCACCCCCAATGCCACCCATGCCAGCATGGCAGAGAGAGCGCTTCGGGTTCGAGAGGAATGTGGAAAATGTTACTGCTTTGGTTTGGCCATAGCTCGCAATTAACATGGGAAAATGCAGCAGTAAATGTGGCCAAAACAGGGCAACAGGGGGAGGGGGGAGAGACACTGCAGGAGGATGATTAACGCAATTTGTGAATGTGAATGCGAATGTGAATGGCCATTGGGAATGGAACACTAACGAGTGTGATTGATGGATCGAATGAATGAAGAGCTTCCATTTTGCAGCCGTTCGTGTCTGCGGTCAGCCCGAAGTCTGTGCAGCCGTGAGATCCCCATGGGGTCGTGCCTCATGCCACAATTATGTGTGGCAACTTTTTGCACAGAACATATCGAAGGGGTGCTGCCAGGGGGGTGGGAGTGGGCATAAATATGGGGATATCCGCTCTGCACTCGGATGACAATAACCAAAGAAGAGCTTACACACATTTGGCAAGCACTTTTTGGCCACACATCCGCCGTGCCACATGCCACATGCAACGTGCAACGTGCAGCAACCCCCTTCTGCTGCTCCGTGCCTTGCTCGTGTTGCAGAATTTCAATTTGGGTCTGGCGCAGCACATAAATAAAATCAGTTTTATTATTTTTGTGCCACAAACAAACACACGGCCCCAAGACAGGGCCAAAGACACTCGCGGAGAGAGAGATGCCCCCCGAGGGGCGTGGCGACGCCGTTTGCCCCAATAGCTGGGATGCTGTCGAAGCAGAAGCCACAATGCCACAATGCCACCTGAAGTTGCAATTAGCAATAAAACACGCCAGCACCGGCAACAAAAGATGCCACGCCATGCCATGCCTCGTGCCTCGTGCCCCAGAGAGGTTTATGTGCTGGACACCCCGCCACCCGCAACCCGCAACCCTCCCTCGTGCCACAATGCTCATTACCTCCCGCGGGAAGTAAATAAAACTGGGAACAGCATCTAATTGTTGGTTTATGCAGTTCAATGGGGCAGCGGAAACCGATACAGCACAACCCAAGCATCAATTATGCACTCCCCTCACCTCCCCTCAGCTCCCCTCACAGACAGCCACCCACCATGGCCGCCCGCCCCGCTGCTGCTGTCTCCGGCTGGCATTCCGCTCTATTAACAACATTTTCGGTGTGCTGCATCTTTTTAATTGCGGCAAGAACGTCAAAACGTTGTGCGGCTCGGCTCATCTGGATGGAAAGTGTGCGCCCACAGCCCAGAAGGCCTTCCCCCACAGCCTAATGTTTGGTTTCAGCCAAAACTCAGCACTTTCAAGCTTTGAATCTGATTATTCTCGTTCAGCGATCGCATTTTCGCAGCTAAATCAAGCTAAATGCACATTGCCTTTCGTTTCTTTCCGATGCAGGACTTCCCCCGCTTGGTTTAGCTGCAAATAAAACAAAATTGAAACAATACAAAATGCCTGGCACACTTTCACTTTTGTTCACTCCACAGAGATCGCCGCTTTGGGGCAAAGTGAATGGGGAAATCCACTTTGCGGCACACCCAAAATACTTGCACACTGCAACTGTATGTACATATGTACTGGCTATGTACATACATATGTATGTATATACTCGCTTATGTCTGCCTAAATCCATATACAAATGGACCGCATCGAAGGCGTTTTAGCATTTCTGCAAATTTGATCGTTTTGGGCAATTGCTGCGAGTGCAGCTCAACCCACACTTGTCCTTCGACTTTTTGCTTGCAACTTGCGCAACTGATGGCTGGCAGCTGGGGTGCATCTCCCCCCACGAGACGCTGTTCATGTCCAAATGCAAACAAAATATTTGTGCATAATTCGAGGCGGCATGGAGAAGTCGGAAGTCGGAAGGCGGAAGTCGGAGACAATAAGTATGTCGAGCCAAACAAAACCACTGACTGACTGGCTGGCTGGCTGGCTGAGTGACTGACATGCCAGAGATGCATTTGCCGCTGTCGTGAGTACAACAAATGGGCACTGGGTGCTGAGGCTGGGGCCATGACAGCGGCAGCAAAGTTGCAGGTTGCTGCGGGACGAAGAATATTCAAAATGGTTAAATTGAAATGAAATGCCTGACAATTGAATTGTGACGGCAAATTGAGAGCAACGAAGGGTGCGCGGTGGCAGCAGCTGGACGCTGGACGCTGGCTGCTGGCTGCTGGCTGCTGTAGTCCCTGGCCACCCACTAGATGATCTATTAACCTGCCAGGGCTGTGCAGCTGGCGGCGGCGGATCGTTGTGGCGGGACAACCTCAAGCCTTCACGTCATTTTAATTTTGAGCGAAAGCGCAAAAGGAGCGGCCAGAAAGAGATTTAAAATTAAATCAGCGTACTGTGGCCATGGCAGATATGCCTCTTAGCCCATCTGCCCAGCCACCCCTGTGCCCTGTCCAGAGCACCTGCCGCACCATTTGCATGCCCCGGGGGGGGGGACAAGTGGCAGGCAAGGAGGCAGGAGCGCACGTCGAACCAGAAACGGAACCAAAAAGAAGCCAGTGCAAAGAGCTGCAGACCGCGCACGAACGGAACTCTTTAACCGAGGCATGCCACCACCCCCCACCCCCCACCCACCCCTTCCAGGGGTGGTGCGTGCTTAGTGGGCGGTAGGAAAACGCGAAATGAAAATCTGCAGGCAAACTGTCAATTTGCAGCGAAAATTTGATTAGGGTTGACTGCATTTTCACTCAGATCCGTGGGGCAGGGCGAGGACATGGGCAACAGGAGACAGTGCATAGAAGAGGGAAGAGGGCAGGGGAGAGGGGAGCGGAGGAACCCTGAGAACTGCCACCGGGAAATTGAGAATGCGAATGAAAAGCGCGGGCGAACAATGCCCGCAAAATGTGAGTGCAACAGAAAGAGCAAGGAAAAACATTCGAGTTCTGCTCATGCAAAGATGGCTGAAATATTTACATTAAAGCCCCCTCTCCCCCCTCAGTCGCTGCCCAAACTAGTTCGGAAAACAGCCTGGAAGTGGTGGAAAGATTCCCTGACTAGGATCGGCTGAATGCTGAGCACACAGTGGACCAGCAGAGGGAGCATTTGTGTGGCAACTGCCTGCAGCACGCACCATTCCAGCACGGAACGATCGCTCCGAAAGGAAACACACACAAAATAGCACAGATAAATGCAGATACAAGCAGCAGGAGATGGAAGTGAAAGCATTACAAATATATATTCCACGAGTCTGTGATTTGGGCTAGAGATACAGAAACCAAGAAACAATCAAGCTCCAGCGTGGACCCACAGACCCCAGTTGTTTGTGGCTCAATTTATGGATCGCTCTCTATTCCTCTTCCCTCATGCATCCTTATGATGCATCCCTTTTGTTACATAAAATGCACTTGGACGGGGACAATGGACGCTGGGATTGCCACATCAGAAGCGAGAGAATGAGGATGCAAAAACCACGCGCAGAGCAAAGCCATTTGGGGGTGCACAAGGCAAGACGAAGCTGCGAATGCTTGGCCAATTACCTCCGCTTGAGAGCTGAGCAGACAGAGCCCATAATCTTGGCATTAGTTTCGCATATTCACAGACATTGTTTTCAAAGTTTGAAATGCCACCAACTGGGACAGGACTAAGCAGAGCTCGAGAGCGGAGCGGGCAAAAGGTGCGCCGGGAGTAAAGGAGATGGGAGACGGGAGGTGGCCGGGCTTTGTGCCCAAACTTCGATTGAAAGCGATGGCCAGACAGCGCTCACAGCAGCGCCAGCAATCGCGAAGGCAATCGCCGTGTAGGAAAAAAGCTCTCGGGTGCCGCAAAAGTTATGGAAAGGACGGGAAAGGGCAAGAAAAAGTGCAACCAACACACACAAAACAGCAAATTTATAATTGAAATCAGTGTCAGGACAGTCAGCAGAAGGAGGAGCTAGAGAGAGAGAGAGAGCTGGAGGCATGGCAGGAGGAGCAGGAACAATCAAGGATGGCACTTAAGTCGAACGACCAAAACAAGAGGAAAGTGTACAAATGCAAGAAGAAAGAAAGTGGTGACAGAAAATGAAGGAGGCCAGGGGAGGGGGCAAAGTGCAAGATGCAGAAGTTAGGGGAAAACACCAACAAAAAGAAGGAAAGAAAGGAGGAGGAAAAAAATGAGTTGAACGAAACGAAACGAAACGAAACCCAAAAACAAATCAAGAGCACAAGAAGTGCACACAAATTAGCTAATGTTGAATAGAGCCAAAACCAAAGCCAACTTCTCCAAGCTTCCGCACAGACTCTGAGGGAGAGAGACAGAGACAGTGACAGAGAGCGAGAGAGAGGCAAGGGCTGGTGCTGGGTGCCCTGCGGGCAAGGCGTCCACAATTGGGTCAGCTAGCATTTGGGGAAAATGGCCAAGTGCGACGGGCCGTGACAGAAGCATGAAAAGTGCTTTAAGCTAACATTTGCCAGATCTGCTTAAATTTCATTACGCAAAGAAATTGTACGAGAAAAGGTATTTGCCAGTGGCCCCAGGACAAGAGGGAGCAGGACATTGAGCGACATTGCATGCCCCGCCCCGTCCATATGCAAACATAAATATGAATGCCCAACATTCGTCCATAAATAATCGTTCAGTTTTGAATAGAATATCTGCTGATTTCCCTGCGCATAAAGCGGATTAGATTTTGTAAAGTATTTGAGGAATTTGCAGCTTAAAAATATATTCCAAAATAAATGCGCCCAAAAGGATAACAACTGAGACAGGCCCAAACAATTTGGACAGAAGATTAAACTTTAAGCCACTGGAATGATGTGAACAAAATGCAATACAACTACTGCTGGATGTCAGAGGCAAAGGGCTAGTTGTTTCAGTTATGGTTTAGAGAAGTAATTAATTATGCAAACATCGGCAAGAGTCGATTAGTCCTGCCTAATGAACCTCCCACAAATATCCGCAGGAACCTCAACCTCAGCTCCTGATGACCGACGACCGACGACCGATGACCCATGACCGATAGTTGTCCCAATGATTGACACCCGAAATCCCTTTATTGAGTGGTCTAATATATTTAGATCAGATATAGCAGTGGAGAACGATGACCGCCACCTCCTGCCATACGAAACAATTCTGCCAAATTGATTGCCATTTGCTTGGGACGGCTCGAGCGCATGCCAGGGGAAAAGGTGAGACCATCATTTGCAAATCCAGCCCCGACAATCCACTGCCATTTGTCCTCTCGGGCCTCGGTCGGTTCTCTGTCCCTCTGGCAGCTCCGAATTCGTAAATGGCTATTTGTAAGCATTTTGCAGTCATTACACAAGCCCCAGGAGCCGCTCTCCCAGCGGGCAACCTACAGACGTTCATAGCCCTTAATTAATGGCCACTTCTGGGAGCAGTTGGCAGTTTCTAATTTCAAATAAATAAAGGCTACCTTCCCCCCCTTCACCCAGTGGCGCCTACAAGCAGCGAAGACACCTTCTGGGCGGGTGCTGACCGAAAGCCCAAGAACTGCCGCAGTCCGTTATTGTGCAATGAAATTCGATCTGGCCACAAAATCCCATACATTAAACGGCATTTCATTTATAATATTTGGAGTTTGTTTCTCCTTAAATTGGACCCTTGTGGGGGCCGCTTCCTTTCGCAGCTGTGAGCGATTTGAAGTCCGCGAGCTTTGCATTTGCAGAATATTTCCACTTGACTGCCGTGAGTGACACTCGGACCGAGCCCTCGGCGCGTGGGTCCAATCTCTTGTGCCATTTTTCATGTCAAAATTATTCAATTATTGGCGATGCGAGGCAAAGGGGAATAGCCAACAGGGAAGGGCAACGCATCAATGATACCCTTTCATACCCTTGCATCTGCTTTCCATCATTTCTATGCTGTGCCACTTAAGGATTTCTAGGGCTGTTGCTATGGCAACCAAAATTGAATAAATTGCCAGCATTTTGGGCCGCCTCTTGTCCGATACGATCCCTGCTACCTCCCACTTGCGAGTTTTGGGCATGGAGGCAGCAATCTGCGTAGCCATCGGCTGAGTTTGCTTACGGATGACTACGGATGTGTGTGTGTGTGTGTGTGTGTGTGTGTGTGTGTTAGAGCTCACTTCCGGTTCGTCTCCATATTGTGTGGGGTCACATTTGCTGCCTGCATTAATTCACAATTACGGACAGACCGTAAACAGCTGCCTCCACTTTGATGCGACCAGGCGAGCAGAAGCGGTGCCAGAAGCGGTGCCAGAAGCGGTGCCAGAAGCGGTGCCAGAATCGGAGATTAGTGAAATTATTATCCCCAAAATGAAGGCAACATCATTTGGATTTCTCCGGCTCTGCACGTGGCCACATGCCAACGTCCCGCTGTCCACGAGTCCTACATTCGAGACCTTTTGGATCTCTCTTGCCTTTGTGTTCGCTCTCAGACGAACTCGGGTTGCCAGCAACCTTTTCCATATTGAATGGCAAACTAGAAGCCGCAACATCAAAGAGCAGGTAAACAGGAGCACACAATGGACACCCACTGACCATGTCCCAGCAAAGTAGTTGCTTGAAATTGTCAATCAATTCCACGGGTATCTTGTTTAGCGCAGATCAGAGGAGCGCCTAAACCCAAATCTAACTTTCAATTAATGAAGCTGATCGAATGTATTTGGATTAATTAAGCAATGAAACACTTAGCCAGTCAGACAAGGGACTAAAGGGAAGGGAAGGGAAGGGCTTACATCACGAATGCCAACAGCAAATACGAGACCATCGACAGCAACCAAAGTAAGCAACAATTATTGACATATCGATGGCATAAGTGCCGAGCACAGCAATCAAGCCCAATTGACTCATCGGTAACAATGGAAAGCACTTGTTCTGTGCAGCGAATCGACTGGCGGTGGCCTTCAAGTGGAGCAATCCAACAGCCAGCAAATGAAGTTGCCTCACAACTTCCACTGAACACAAAAGGCATCATCGTTTGCATAGCTCTGTGTGCACATATTGTGTGTGTGTTTACCTGTATGAATGTCATTGCAATGTGGTCACTGTTTTCTTTGTTTAATGTTTACTTAAGGTGTGGGACACCATAATCTTCGATGTAATAAAGGTTCACAGCGCAGTTGGAGGAACTAGCTAGCAGCTCGCTTGGTGGCAGTTGGGGCAAGGGATTTGCTTGGGAAATAACTGCCACTGGCAGTTGCCAATTGTGGCTGAGGTCTTCGCATAGTCTTAGGCGCCAGCTGATAGTGCTCGAAGGACACTCCTGGTTCTGCTCTCCTTTCTTTCGAGTGCAAACATATACATGTATGTGTGTGTGTGTGAGTACACAGCATGAGCCTTGTTGACCAACTTGGCCGACTGCCACAAACGCGAATGGAGCATAAAAAAGCACCAGCCGAATGGCAACTCGCTCTGGCGACCTTGACTGCAGTGCATCCCGGCCAACTGTCGTCCATTTTGCCAGCACACACACACACACACACACAGACTGTTAGGCACATGCATGGAAAAAACAGTGTCTGGGCAAAAGTATTCCCCCCACTTGCTTCTGTTTCTTTTTGCGTTTTGTTCTCAACGCAAAAAATGTGCGAGTCAATTAATTACAGGCAAAAACGTACGCATCCCATGCCCAGCTCGCACGCGAAACTAAATGTACATATGTACATTTTACATACATATCTACATCTACATATGTATGGGTGTATCTTCTGTCTTCTGTGTGGCAAACGATTTGGGGCAATATTTATATGTACCAGCAGAGTTCGAATTTGTAGGGATAAAAGGGAGACCATACAAATATACTCGTAATGCATTCGACTTGTGGCAGGACTTGGTAACACAAGGGTCCACAAATGCCATATGCCACGGATTGGATGATCCAATAGACACGCATACATGCACTCGTTTGTGTGTGCTTAGCGTTTATCTCAGTGTGTGGCGGTGTGTCTGCATAAATAAGCAAACAAATGAACCTCTAATGAGGTCACAGAGGGCCACTGGCCACTGGCCATTCCGTTCATGTTTTCTTGTCCCACCACCACCACCAGCCACCATGCATGGAGATGCTAGAGCTAGACCTCACTCTTCGCCCTTTCAGCTGCGCACTTAATCGAACCTTCGCCAAGGTGCAAGTATTTTTCTTTCTCTCTCTCTCGCGTGATATGAGATAAGTTTAGTTGGATCTTACAAGTAGAGCCGCAGCTGCACCTTAGCCCGGCTGTTTGTGGTATCCCAAGGCTCAGTGCCAGCAAACTCACCCTGTATAAATGTACGTATGTACATGCCCTCCCTCCTCTACCCCGCACACACGCACTCCTATCCGTGCTCCCGCTCCCACGCTCTCCCGCTCTCCCGCTCTTGCGTAGCACTTACCGTAAACTGCTTGGCCAACAATTAGCAGCATTAGCAGCAGCAGCGGCAGCAGCAGTGGGCAGCGTGGGCCCGGGATTAACCTTTGATTTTGTTGCTGCTTTCGTTGCTCTTTCACTGCCTTCGGCTGCTGCTGCTGCTGCTGCTGCTGCTGCTGCTTCTGCTTCCGCCTCGGTCGCTGCTCGGCGAGGGTCTGCTGCTGCTCCTTCCCCTCCAGCAGCTGTTGTTGCTGTTGTTTTTTGTTGATAATAAGACTGCTGGCAATGCTGCTGCTGCTGCTGCTGCTGCTGCTGCTGCTTAGTCGACGCATTTTGTGTGAGGATTTGCCAGCTTCAGTCTTATTGCCGTCTCCCTCTCCTTCACTCAGCCAGGGAGTCGCCCTCCTCCACACGTAACTGTAAAACAAACAGAACAAGAGAATGAGCACAATGAGCAAGTAGAAGGGGAAGTGGAAGGGGAAGGGGAAGGAGAAAGAGAAAGAGCGCTAGGGAGCGCGCAAGAAAACGCGCAAGCAACACACACGGAAATCCAATTGGAGCGAGAGCAAGACAATTGATCCAATTGGAACAGAAACAGCAGCCGCTTCGCCTCTTTCGTCACGGCGACAAATGAGTTTCGCCCCAAATTGAGTTACACCCCCCACTCCCGGCGAATGAATGCCAAATGTCATTGGCAAAAATAATCATAATCCGATCAAGTGTCATCGGAACTTCGACGTGTACAAGTATTCAGATGTACATTTTTGTATGCTAAATAAATATTTATTATGTTCTTTGTTGGTACATTTCCACATGGATTGAATGGCACAATTTGTTTCAAACTTTTAGTTTAATATTTTTATTGGGTTGCAAGTTGCAGGAACAAAGCACAAGAGCGAACCTCTTTTCCCATCACATTAAACTTCAATTATTTAACTTCTATCACCAATTTTAAAATAAATGAAAATACAGAAAGTTTCTTCAGCTAAAGTCCAAGCACAGCTTTGACATCGCAATGGGAAGCCACCGTCTGCATGAATTTCGCACTCATTTTGCCAGTCAAGCCTCAAGCACCCTTTGGATTTCTGCTACGTGACTTTCAGAGCATCGAAGTAGCTCCAATACTTGATATGAAACAATACAATACATAAACAGACAGTGACATTGACACTTCAAGTGGCGGCTGCCATGGCCGGAGAGACAAATGCAACCGAACGCACAGAGAGAAATCGATGGGCTTACTGGCCAAAAAGCTGGAGCAGAGGCTGCTGGTCGATAATGTGCGAGTCCTAATTGGGGACAAGTTCATTTGGTGCAATCAAACGGTGCTGCCCGCCTATTGCGAGCTGCTTGCAACGAGCCTTGAGCTCGGCGCCGCCGCCAAGCTGTCAACTGCCATGACACCCACAACGTTGGCCTTCACGTTGGCCTACAGCTGGACGACAAATAGGGATGCCCTGTGCCCCAGCAACGAGTTGGTCTCCTTGCTTGCTCTCTCTCTTCAGCACCCTGGAAGCCTTTGATGGCGCGCGAAGCTTCTCGGCGACGGAAGCCCACTGCTGCTACCTCGAGGCCATCGGGAAGGGCCCTGATGGCCTGGCCCAGCTGCTGCTGCCGCGCGTGAGCGAATCTTTTCTGATCTTGGTGGCAGCTCCCGTGTTTCGGCAACTCAGTGCGCAGTGTGTGTGCGGATTGTTGGGCTCCAATCATGTGGCGTCGCACTCAGAGATCGAGGTACTGCCATCTGCGCTCTGCCATCTCCCACTTATCCATTCCCAATGGTGTGTTCCCCCTGCCCCCAGGTCTTGTATGCCGCTGTCACTTGGCTCTGCGATGACTACGTGAATCGGATCAAACACATCAAGTCCTTGCAGCTGTTGCCAGCCTACCTTCTGCTCCACTGGGCGGACCATCTGGCTGAGCTCAAAGAGGAGCTGGCCCGGGAGCTGCGTGTTTGCCTGCGAGCGGGCATCGGGCCGACTCCTCCAGCGATTTGTGTGCACCACGCGCTTGGCTAGCCGATCCCAAGTGTCCCCACAAGGACACAAAACTCAATGCAAACATTCGCGCGAGCGTGCAGAACTTCATCGCTTACCTACAAATACTTCAAACTTGACAAACAACATTTCAAGATACATTTCATGCATCAAGAAATTGCCCTCCAAAAAGCCTCAACAAAATCGGAGAACTGCGAACCCCCAACGGGGGGTATTGTAGGGTAATACTTTAAGCGCCATTGGTCCTGCTTCGTAACATTATTCTAGGACCAGATCCAGTAATTTTTTGATAAACATTAAAACAAATACTAAGAAGATTTAGAAAGAAGTTGCAGTCAGTAAATGTTTGCAATTTGGATCTGGAAAATCAGGTTCATACATATTTATGTACATATGTATGTATGTACATATGTACTATACATATCTATGTACATATTGTGCTGAAAGCACGGCCGCACCTCTCTGTGACCCACATCTGTTATCCACGGCTGGGCATGGACTGCGGGAATACGCTTGCCAGCCTCCGGCCGCAGTCTGCGAGAGCGGATTGGCCCCCGTACCGCTCGGTGGCATCATAAAGCATGACCCCAATCGAACTGTTACGCTCGGGCCAATAAAATTTGATGTGCGGCTATTATTGGGCTCTCGTGTCGGCTCGTGTCCCTTGGCCCCACTCCCGCGGCAACCAGCAAACAATGTCACTTAGGATCGTTAGAGCACGCCACTACAGCACAAATATGTACAAGTATGTACAAGTATGTACAAGTATGTACAAGTATGTACTATGTACATATGTACATGTACATATATTCATTTTGTGTGCATTTCACTTGCTTTTGTGTGTTGGGATTTTATTTTTGAAGAGGAAACTAATTTGTTTCCGGTATTGATTTTGGCAGTGGGGCAACAGCCTTGCCAAAGGTTCAGCCAACCTCGAGCTGAGATGATGTCCAAAATTTATGCATAACTTTTTCCCGCATCCCGCATCCCGGCAGGCCCGACAAGGAGGAGGAAGAGGAGTAGGAGGAGGAGCCGCTGAATCTTTGATGGCCAAACACTTTGATTACACGCGCCGCCACCCGTTCCCCCGTTCCCCCCTTCCCCCGGCACTTCCGTCTCCGCATCCGTCCTCCTTCCTTATCCGAGCACTCCCCCTGCCCCTCCTTTTCGTTCTCTGCATGTTTTTCGCATTTTTTGCGCTTCGGTTGGCTCGGGCGATTCCTCGTGGCGTTAAGTACTCGAAAAAAGCAGAAGAGAAAACAGAGAATGAGAGAATGGGGAGGGGAGGGGGAAGGGGAGTGCTAAGCAGGGGATGAGTCCTAGGGCAAGCCGACACTGCCACCCACTCGATTTGCATAGTGGGGAGAGACACGAACACGAACAAGAAAAAAAGGCGCTGAAGCCCATTTGAATGCTGGAAGAGGCAGCCCGGTCCTGACAAGGCTCGGCACATGCAGGAGCACGCAGAAGACGAACCAACTGGACACAGGACATTGTCCAGGGCTTTCATTGGAGTTGCCGGCAGGCAAGAAGGAAATTTGGCCACAATGTTGGTGTCATTTGTGGGCCGGAAGCAAAAGCAACGCAACAAACAGTTAATTATTGTTATGAAAGCAAAGAAATCAACTCGAACTATGCACGGGTTCGAGCATCCAGCAGAGAGATTTCCCCATAATCTGTCACGTTTCCACCTAAGCAGCAGACGGACACGGAGACGGACACGGAGACGGAGACGGACACGGAGACGGACACGGAGACAAGTCACATATGTGGGCTGCCATCAATTTGCCATAATTTGCATCTGCTCCTCCTCCTGCTCGTCAGACAGCTGCCATAGAGTGTCGTAAATTGCATTAGAGCGCATTTGGCAGAACGAGTAGCAATACAAGAAGCATCCAAAGGACCACAGGCACACACAAACACAGACACACACACACACACGTACATTTGCATATATTTGTGTGTATTCTTTTTTGGGAATAAATATTCATGCGCCCACAAGAATTGCGCCAACGGGGGCCGACTAACACCTTCTGGCAGCAAAGTGCCAGCAAGAAACGAAACGGAAAACAAAAGGCAGTGGGCAAAGAGGAAGGGGAAGCAAAAAAATTAAATAAAATATGGGGGAATACCCCGTTGTCGTTTGCCGCTTGGCCCCCACACTTTATTCCCATTTCTGATTGTTTATTAGTGCGGCAAAGTCCAACGGGTGGGCCCAACACCGTCACCGACGGACGACCCCAGAGTGCGCCAGCATCGAGGAGCGTGTAGCGTGGAGCGTGAGGGCAGGGCAGGGGAAAGGCGTTTTTAATACCTTGGTACATTTATTGGCGTGTTTTACGCGCCATAAACTGAAATTCATAAACATTTTTTATGCACTTACATGTGTAAATGTGTGTTCGGTGTGCCTCGCTCCGGTCCGGTCCGGTTCGGTTCGGTTTTGGGTTTTGGGTTTTCAGTTTTGGTTTGCAGGAATGCAACGAGGCCGTCGCTTCCGCCGCCTGGGGCCGAGATCGAGCCAAAGGTAACATATATGTATGTATGTACATGTACATCTTTTTTTAGGGCCCAATCTTGCCTCCTGCATTGCGAAAATGTGGCATAAAATTTCATTTTATTGCCTACGTTTTGGGCATTGTGTGTGCCCGGGCACATGCTGGGCGTAGGGGAATGCGAATCTGCATGGCACTTGGATCCAGCGATCTTTATGGGTGCCACTGCTGGGAGATGCCCTTGATGGAAAGCGGTCCATCTGTGGGGACAACTGAAGACCTTCCACAGCCACGATATCCCCGAAAGTTGGGGGCATGCTCGCCGCATCCTTTTCTTAATCGTTCTCCCACTCCTCTGCTACTGGTTCTAGCTGGGAAGCAAGCACTTGCTAAGTGCAAGACTGTTACACAAACATTACCCATGCGCCGCGTGGGTGCCCCCGGGCCCGCAGCCTGATGTACGAGCATTACGTAAATGCCACATGGCTCTCGCTCTCGCCCCCGGAATGCTCATGCATATGCAAAGGAAGTGTGTGAGTGTGTGTATCAGTGTGTGTGTGTGTGTGAGTGTGGGTGACACTGATAAGCGCATTACGGGCTCGACTGACTTTTGCAGAGCATTGAAATTGCCCCACACTCGATTTGGCGGGAGTGCCCCCGTTGCCCCACCGTGTTGCCCGTGTCGCCATTTCTTTGGGGTGATAATTGAGCCAGAGGGCAGCGCCTAAGGTCGATAAGGTCAAAGGGGAATAGCTGCGAGCTGGAGCACAATAGAAAGCGGGCAGGTGGGTGGCAAGGTGAGAGAGTGCAGGAGTTCAGGAGCCAGCCACCTGCACACAATTGCAACTGGGATGGGAATTATGATGCCAACACACACCACACACAAACACACATGGTACACGTGCGTATTGTGCCACATCATGTGGCGGATGGCATGAAAATTGTTTTCATTTCCAATTCCAATTACTATTTTTATGTGCATTCATTGTCTGCAGAGCCACGCATGATTTTATGGCCACAATGCTGAATCAGCGCGAGGAAAAAGGGAGCGAAGAAGGAGCGAGGAGTCCGCCACTGAACTTGATTAATTTGATCAAGTTCGGGCAGGCGCAGCGGCTGGAGGCGGAAGGAGACTTGGGAGGGTCCTCGTTCACGTCCTCTCCTCATTCACTTTCCATCTCAATTACCTACTTTATATTAACAGCGCTGTTTCACTCTTGACTGGCCACCAGAAGCAGCTCCCATGACTGCTGCGCCACCACACCCCTGGGCCAGGCCCAGGCCCACAGCTCTGTGACTGCCACTGCCACTGGCACTGGCACTGGCACTGGCATGCCTCGTACGTGTCGCTGGCTGGAGCTGATGACTGGGCTTGGAATTGAAACAAATTCGAACATGGCTCCGGCAAAATGGCAAAAACCTGCCCCGTCACATCTACATAAAGCAGCAACAACAATTGCTGGCCATGAAAGCCATGAAATGAGTCCCCGCCACTCGAGGGGAGTGGAGAATCTGTTGACATGTCCATGGAGCCAAAATGAAGTGCACACTGAGACGAGCTGTACCAAAAAGAAACGAGAGAAAGTGTCGAGACTGGAGCTCAAGCTCTTGCCTGCAGTTAAATGTTTTGCAAAAGTGTTTCCCAGTCTCCCTGGTGCGGAGAGGCTGCCATAAGAGTTTAGGTTTCCCTTCAAGGGCCACAGCAGCGGCGCTCCTTGACTTTGCCGCACACTGGCAGACGGACGGACTCTGTCTGTGTGCTACCACTGTGCGCTTAAGAGGCGTTGAAATTAGCCCAACTCAAACCACCAAGCCGCCAAGCCGCCAAGCCACCAAGCCACCACCACCCAGCCAATCCAGCACACCGCCTCCTTCTCCTCATCCCTTACACTTTGTGCCGTCGCCGACGCCGTCTTCAGCTTCATTGTCAGCCTCGAAGCAGGCACCGACGCCAACGCGAGCGCTGGGCACGAGGACTAGGACGAGGACGAGGACGTTGTTCAAGTGGCGCTAGATAAATGCTAAATTCATGTCTGGCGGGCGCCCAGCATTATTAGACGGGTGCTTAGGCAATGCCCATGCCCATGGCCCCCCAATTGAAGGCTCTGCCCACCCCATCCAAGCCTGCAGCACAGCACCCTTGGCAGTACACGCTTTGGTGCACATTAAGACTTGTTTACGAATTTGCTTCAAACATAATTTCCCTCAAACAACTGAAGTGGGCCACATCTCTGGATGCTGGAAACTGGAAACTGGAAACTGCTGGAGCTGCATGTGTGTGTGTGTGTGTGTGTGTGTGTGGAGCGGGAGGGGGGAGGGCGCGGGGCAGTGGTGTGGCACATGTACGCACTTTAATTAGTTACCACCGCCGACTCCTTGTGTCCTTTCATCTGTCATATCATCGCCCGGACAACCAACTGTTGTGGGCTGGAGCCAGGCGGTTGCCAGCTTGCAAAAAATGCCAGCTGCTTGGCAATAATGAGTAGAGAGGAAACCTCAATGGCCAAAGCAGCAGCAGCAGCAGCATATTGGCCACGTTCCGCATTCCAGTGTCTTGATCTTCCCGTGCCTCTGCCTTGGTCTCTCCATTTTTTGGCACGCACTGCAATACAATCCCATTTGTATTTATAGCAGCTGGGGCAAGGTTCGGGTTCCAGCACACAAAATGTGGATGCCATCGGGGGGAGAGTCAGTAGATGGAGGCAGGAGGCAGCCGCAACCCCCGACATTGAGATTGATTTGATTTCATTAGTTCACACAGAGATCCTTTTGGATTCTTCTGTGGCTCTCTCAATGCGAGAATTTCGTTTGTGAGCTGGAGATGCATTCAATGAATTCTCCGTGTTCGAGTGCCTCAATCAATTTGTGAGTGCCAAATGCAATATGCTTAAATGTTTCTGTTTCTGTTTGTGTTTGTGTTTCGCAGTGTGGAGAATCTGCCAGCTCTTTGGCTTCGTCCCCAAGCGCTCAGAGCGACATACACATGTCTGCGCCTTGGGAACATCTTGTCATTGTTTTTGCTTGTCTGTTGCCTAGGCTGCTGCTGTCCTGCCTCTGCCCAGCTTTGCTTTATTTTATTTCATTTCCCCCTCCTTCTGGCTGCTTCTGCTGCTGCTGTGTGCCCTCTGGCTTGCCACTGCCCTAAGCCACAATTCTGCATAAAAAGCCAACAGCAGACGCCACGAACACCCACAGCAACGGCAAGTAGATGCCAATGTCAAGCAGCTCGAGCCTCTGCTCGGTCCGAAAAGCTCAAAGGGCAGCTCATTGCAGAATAGGACAAAGGGAGCCATAGACCAATGAGTCTGCCCGCTTGAGTAAATAAATATGAAAGATTCAAAATGATGGCATTTGCCTGGGAACGTTTAAGCACCAAATAAGCGATCCATTGGATCACTCAGTAATATTTGTTTGTGCCAGTTTCAGCTGGTGTTTGCTTTGCATTCTGCGATGGATTGATTGATTGAACCCTTCCTCGAGCGCTGTGGGACTGTCTAAAGCGGCTAAATGGCTGCTGAGAAACTATCCATTCTGAGGCCACAATCAGTCTGGGGGCTGGACAATGTCTGGGCTGTGTGTGTGTGTGTGTGTGTGCAGACAAATGACTTAATTACTTTTTCAAAGTCAGTTAATTAGCAGCAGCAGCAGCAGCAGACCAAATGAAAATGGTCAACGAAGGATGACACAAATGGACGACCAAGATGGGGCAAGCGAGTTGCAGGCAGGAAGCGGAGCGTAGTGGAAAATGGCAGTCGAAAAGTGGCACATAAATTACAAGAAATTGAAGTGGCCTGTGGGCCGAGGGGCGGGTCGCAGGTCGAACATTTATAAATGCTGTTAACACTGTTTAGCCTCGCTCCCCACTCAGCCGAATGACAAAAGTACAGTCCTAGTGCCATGATCGTGGGGTAAGCGTGGAATGAGCGAAGGAAACATCCATTGGATTGGTAAGCCATAAGACAAGGAAACTTCCCAGTAAAGTTATTATTTACATCTGTTTATACATACAACAAATGCCAACAAATATGAATACGTTCTGGGATACATTTTTTACTGGCCACGCAACTTGTTTTGAGCGTTTTGCAGCTCTCCATAAAGCCATAAAGAATCTCTGTGAACGGTCGAACTTATTTGTATGCTCGGGGTGCAGCTATTATGCATGGAGGATGTACATACAAAACACAGTCATGAAGACATTTTGGCAGCTTAGCACTTAGCTGGGTCCCAGTGGCAGTGGCTCGAGACGCCGAGCTAATTCGGGCGCCTGGGCACGCCGAATGCTTCATTAAAAGCAGCTCGAAGCAGCGGCACGGGCCGGGAGGAATGTTGATGACAAGTCCTTAAAGTTGAAAGCCTTTAGCTGCTCTTTATCAGCTGATAGCCAAGTTGTGCGTGTGTCGAGCATAAAAACTAACTTTGTGCTACTTAAAGTGAACTTAAAACATGAAACAACTCCCAAGTGGGTGGAGCGCCCCCCTCCTGGCACCGAGAGGGGTGGCAACAAAATGGAAATGCGTAGAGAAATACACGGAGCATTTAGAGCAGACGGTGAGGGAGTTGGAGAGGCATTTGCATCCGTTGAATGTGAATGTTCTCAAATGAAATTTGCAAAAGTTGAGAGCTAATGATGACGCTCAGAAGTGGCCACTTGATTTGACGAAAAGCGGCACCCAGCCCAAACTCCAGCACAATCCTCCACAATGCCTCTTGGCACTCACAACTATTTTTTCCAGTTCGGTGCTCGTCCAGTTGAACGTTTAAACTTGTCCCCTGCGGCCCAACTAGTCGAATGAGCGTTCGAGTCGCATTAGCACTACTTCCACCAATTTATTTCCTGTGGCCAAAAACCTCTTTTCGGCCACTCAAACTTTTTGCAGCTGCAACGCTGTCAGCCACTCCATCACCTGCAGGATGACATTGCAGAAATGGTTACCAAAATGAACTGAGGGACACAGCGGAAGGAGCAATCTTGCCATTAGCCAGCTCCACTGTGGGTGCCAACAAAATGAACCGAAATGTGCATTTAGATACATAGAATAAATATGTGTTAATGGGTTACAGGGCAGCCTCTGTGTGTGTTCAGTTTTGTGTCATTTCTGTGTTGGTAGCCGGTAGAAGTTCCCTCCCCGGAAGAGCCCTCAGGCTACTTCTACTCTTCATCTTCATCTTCCTCATCTATTTCTTCATCTTTGAGCTCTTGCAACGAAGGATTTGTGTCAGCCATCCGCAGTGACTGCTGACGCACATTGTTGTAATAATGATCAGAGTTGTAGCACAACATGAGGTGGGCCACCACATTCGATATATCTGTTGCGTCCGGCATGTCCATCAGGCACTGGACGCCCCAAAGAATCTTCCTGATGCTGATCGAGGGACTGGCAATGTCCGGATCGAACTTTGGCAGGGCCAAGTAGCGCTCCGAATTGACATTCGGGTGGAAAATGGGCAGCTCGAAGCGCACCTGCGGCAACGATGCCGGGTAGTGAGTGTCAAAGGTGAGCTGCAAATTGTAGCGCGCGTACTGCCACTCCGTCCCCTCCGCCCCAGGTACAGTGCAATTCCAGACCATATAATTTAGGGTTCCATCAAGCGATTCTACGGGATGGGCAGCAAATCCGTCAGCTGGTGCTTGACGCCACTCCGCGCACTCTTGAATCAAACGATGCAGCGCGAACTCGGGCATATTTCTTAACGTGTCAAATTGTGTTTTAAATTTTAATTCTGATCTCGAACGACGCGTGCTGCTACGCGTTCTGGTGCTCTGCTGAAAAACAGTACAAATTTGACAGCACTGCCAGAATATCGATACTTGTCTATCGATAGTTGAACTGCGGTTCTATGCTTCCAACTTCTATTCTCTTTTCAGGGTAAATTATTTAATATTGCTTGCGAGGCATGAGGCCACGGCAGGTTCGGTTGGAGAACAATCGTTATATATCGCACTCACGCAGTCCGGAAAACCTATCGATAGAAGGGAAAGCTTGTGTTGCATCTCTATTTCGCGGTTGTTTTGTGTTTTGTGTGTGTTTTAATAAATATTCCGATCTGCCACTCTTGGGCTTGAACGTGGAGAAAATTACCCATAATTGTCAGCGTTTCGCTCATGGCAGCCCCGCCAGCACTTTGGGTGACTTTTGTGCGGAGTCAACAGCATGGAATGGTTGCAGTGTGAAAAATTCATTTAAGCAGTCGCTAAACTACAGCATCATATATCATCCAGGGTGTCCAGGGAAGACGCCGCCACAGAGACCACGACCACACCAAAGGCAGAAACCAGAAGCCAGGCCAGAGACCAGACCAAGGTGAAGGAAAATTGGCAAAGAGCCCATGCCCATGCCCATGGCTATATACTTACAGATGTATGCATGTATGTATGTGTATGTGTATGTGTGCGGCAATGGGTAAAGCTATGCTCAGCGCCCAGTTCATAAATCATTAGGCTCGATTGTCTGGCTAACACGCTTTCACCCACTCTTGCGCCCGCTGCGGCGCCCCGTGTGGGCTGGTGGGCAACCATCTTGATAGTCCTGGCCTGGCACACACTAAATTAATAAAGCATTTTGCTATCTACCTCTACTCTACCCCACCACACACAAAAAGCAAGAACACACACACACACACACTAGAGGGAGCACAGTAATAAGAAAGGTAAGCCCCCAAAAATTGCACCTCAAAAAAAAAAAGATAATAAGCAATGAATTATCCTACACGCACAGCAGTTTCAAAAATTCACCTGAACACGGGGATACATACATACTGATGAAGTGGGAGACTTGGGGGAGGGGACTGGCCTCTTGGAATTTATCGCACGTTATGCCTGATGCTGAGAGTTGTAATTTTTCATGAAGAACCCCGGGACCAGGAGCCGCACGACACGCAGCCAAGGAGCATGGGCACGAGGGGGGAGCATCTACATACCTGGAAGATGGAGATGAAGCGACAATGCCCGACAGCATGTCTGACAAACGAGTAACGGTACACTGGGTAGCAGGCAGCAAGCAAGCGCACACACCCGACAAAAGTGTGCAAAGAGATTTGCGGAACAAGGAAATGTCTCGCACATCGAAAGGCACAAGTTCCCCATGCGCTCCCGACATTGAGCTCCACGAATGTGAATTTCTTTGCAAGACTTTCCATTTCACAAGTGACACTTTGGTCGCCTGTGCGCATATGGAAGATGAACAGATGAATAAATACGAGTATGTGTTAGCGCCTGTATGACAAACTTCATGAAAAGGATAAGCCGAGGGCGTTGCGGAGCGAACAACCAGCGCACAACTCCACACGCGCACACATAATGCAAGATTAATTTCTAATGTCGTTATAAATAAAAGCCTGCGTATTTTATAGCCTCACCCACTCCAGCACCAGCACCAGCCCCACTGTACTCCCCAACCTTACTCGACAAATGGCAGCGGGTTTTTTTGCTGTCGGATGTATGCTCTGGCCGCCCCTCCATGCTGGACATCCATGTGAAGGGTTGTCGCTGGACTGGTCTGTTCGGTGACTTATGCACGGCCACCAGCAGCGCTCTCCCCCCTTCGCTCTGCCAGGAAGAATAATGTTGCATTTTATGTCCCTCGAATGTAATTCGCGGATGGCATGCGGTTTGCTCGCATAATCTGATTTGGCGAGACACAAAGCGAGAGAGATTCGCGAGAGAGTGCAAAACCCATTGAAATATGACTATTAAATTTAATAGCAGGGCAGACATTCTTTCTTCTCTTCACTTTGGTGTGAGACGGCACCAAAATTGGAATACCAAATGGGACGCAATCATTCGCTGATGAAGCCGCACAAGCGAATTTGCTAATTAAAGCGGAGCTGGCAGAATTTAAATAAAACCAAACCGTCCACTAGGTGAACATAATTGTCCTAGCTCTAAGACTCATTCTACACCAAAATATTAATGATTTACTTAATCCCTTTTCGAGCATTTTAGCCAGCGAAAGAGGGCCAGCCAGCGCGCAGAAGGATCACACAATGGAGAGCGTTTGTTCTGGTCTGTATTAAGTGGAGTTTACAATGCACAAACAATATTTAAATTCATTTTCCTGTATCGCTAGGTTTTTCTGTTTCACTGAATACCTGGGAGCTGACAAGTAACCGCGGCACACGCTGTAATAATCGCTAATTGAGAACCCGAGTCACATGCGTAAACAGATGATTAACTTAACCACAAAACAAATGAGGCACAGCCCACAAATGACTCCTGCTGCGGTCGGTTGCTTGCACTGATCGATGGCGTGCGCATGCAGAGCAGGTAGGGCAGACCGCCCGCCCGCCTACCCGCCTACCTGCTTACCACACTTACGGCACCCACCTCTCCCTCTCCTTTCTCCTTGCCACGAATGTTCAGTGTTGACAACTGTGTTGGAAGGCGTGACACAAACAAAGGACGTGTCAGGAACACAGTGTTATTGCACTTGAAAATTAGACGTCTTTAATTTATAATTAATGTTAAGATTAGTCTTAAGTTAGAGATGGTTTTAGGTCTAAAAGTGACTGTGGAGCCAGCACCGATGCACCGTCCACTGCCCCTCATTGGACTAACCTCACAACCCACAAACACACACAATTTGGTGTTCCGAAAACAATTTCAATGTTCGCTCGGTTGGCATTAAAAATGAAAAGCCACACACAAATTATAATGCCACACTCTGTGCAGACATGCCGCCTGAAAAAATGCCCATGCATTTTCAAATATGTACATACATACATCTGTACATCTGTGTATCGAAATGTGTGGGGTGGTGGGGTATGGACTGTGGGTATTTGGCGGTTGATAAACCGTTTGCCTGGGCAATTATAAATGCATAAATGCATATGGCAAACGGTACGGCTTGCAGCATTAACGGAATTATTAGCCAAAGCACACGGACAGCAGCTACATATGTATGCTAGACGGGATGTAAGCTAATCAAATTTTCCAGGTGCCAACTAAATTGGTTTTTGTGGACGAAATCCGGGTGGGCAGGGAAAATAAACAGTGGGCAAAAGGGGACACAAAGAGTGCCGGCGAAAACGAGAGGAAATGTGCCTCTGGCTGCCACAGAGAACGGTGGAGAAGGCTGGCGATAGAGAGGTGAAGTCCCAGCCCCTTCCATTCAATTAGCCCTGAGTGAGGATATACATCAATGTTCACGGCTCCTCTTCTCGCTCTCTCTCTGCCCATCCATTCTGCTGTTAAGTGGGTTGATGAACTGAAATAAGGAGAGGAGAAAGCAGAGCAGAGGACCGGACCGGACCGTGTGCTGTGATGGGGGTCACCAGATGACCTGTGAGGCATATTCAGCATTTTTGGCCCATTGTCTGCTCATCACCAGCAAACCCACATTCAGCTCATCTTTCTCTCTCCTTCCTTTGCTCCTCCCTACATCTGTTCCTGCTCCAGGTCTCCATGTCTCCAGCATCTCGTCTGTGTTTCTGTCTGTATGTCTGGGCTGGTAGGACAATCTATTTAGCTTCTGCTTGCACCGACCTGGCCCTGGGCCTCGTGCCATATATTTTAATGTCATTGTCCTTGTTGTTCGTGTTGCTCCTTTAGCTCTTCCATTTGTTGCTGTTGCTGTTAGTGTGTAGTTGTTGCATTCCTCAATTTGTGTGCACACACCCGCCCCATCACATGAAGCTGTTGTCTCGATTTCAGCAACTATCCAAGAAACGAAAAACTAAATGCACGCCAAAGACCTACGTACCCTACCCCACATCCAGTGTACTATGCCACATTTATGATTTATATTTATGAGCACCGATTAAGTATAGCATAAATGCAAAAGATGCAATAAAAACACAAGTGCAATGCACATCTGTGCAGAAGAGTGTCGCAAAGGCTTCCTGCACATCACAATACCCGTTGCAGGGCCATGGAACCAGCCCTCCTGGTCGACCTGTGTGTGTTTGTGTGTAGTTTTCATTAACCTTTGCCCCAAATCCCCCATTAAGGAACTTTAATTAAATGAACCTGCTGCCTAACTCAGGGATTCTCAGATTCTTTAAGTGAAGCAACCAAAGCTCCAGGCATGTCCCTACTTCAAGGTGAAATACAAACAAGTTTTATAATTCGAAATGCATTCAAGTCAATTAGCACATGAGGCTGACGTTTAAAGAAGGAATTTAATTTAATGATAGTATAATAGATATTTAATTAATATATGTTCAGATAGTTCGATTTGGACTGAAGTTACCTTGATCAAAAATAGCCAGGAAGCTGCTTAAGTTTCTCTTGTTTTTTTTATAGTTTTTCAATTATGATTTCCACAGAATTTACGAGCCAACAAAGACAAGAAAAGGGTTCAGCCTTTTTGCCACCTTGTGTAAGTGCGTAGCTGCAGGAACATCTGGCTTTGAAGGTCTGCCAAAACTTCCTATGAACTGCTTATAAATATATCAGACATGAAGTGAACCCCCTACCCACGCACACATTCCATCAGAAGCATACAATTTCGCTGCACAACCCAGCGACTTTAAACAGCGCTTCAAACTAGTCCAACAAAAATGACAGGGAGAGAGATGGCGAATGAAGTGCTCAGGAAAACATTTTCAGCGCTTAGTCACGCTCAAAAACTTTTTTCGAATAATATTATCTGTAAAGCGCAGAGTACAAAAAAAAAAAGGAAGAAAGAAAAGGAAGAAAAACAGATACTTAAATACGCCCGCGTACACGCCCACACGCTTAACAATTCAATTTGGGCAAAATACAACAACAAATTGGGAGGGAACGAGCGTGGGGAGGAAGAAAGTTCGGATAAAGAAGGCAAGAGATAAAAATTCAATGGAGTCCAAATTTGTTTTGGGTTTTTCCACTCAACTAAAACTTGGCCTGTCCATGGGCTTACGGATATGTGGATGTACATGCACATGTGCATATGTACATAGTATGTATGTATGTATGTATGTACATATGTACTGTGGGAATGTATTGCAATCCTCTGCTGTTGTCCCGTGGCTGCCTTTGGTCCAATGGTTTAATTGTTCAACTTGGACTGCACTTCAAGCCTCACTCCCCCCGTTGCGTCCGTGCTCGTTCCAACTATTTCACCATTTGCAGCCACTTCAGACACTTCATTCAAGCGCTTTGGTCCAAACTTTGTTTCCTCTGCTGCCGCCCCTAACTGTTGCAACTGCATGTCAAGAAATAAGATAAAACCAAATACATTTCACACCAAACATGCAGAGCACAAATAAACACAAATGTCAGGCAGTAAAATCAAACAAAATGAATCTAACTAAATCCAAACTAAAGTGTTCAATGTGGGGAGTTGCACATGTCCACGGGTACACACATTCGCACACGTGCGTTTCCCTCTGCACTGCAACACTCAATTAAGGCAACGAGACAAAGAGTCAAATAAACAGCTTCTCGAATTTGGTTTTAGTAATATGTACATTTCATATTTTTCTGTGGTTTAACCTGTAGTTTCGTTTGTACAAAGGATTTTCAGTTGTTCTTCTGGTTGTTCGGTGGGGTTGGCTGAGAGATCTGTTTCTCAGCGTAGATTTGGGCCTGGCGACAGATACAAGAATTGTACAGTGGCCGCTTGGCTATGAACATACAGAAGGCCACAGGGTTCAGCATCGCATTCAGATCCAAGTCCGGATATGCCAGAATATGCTGAATGGCGAGCATTATCATGCGCACGTCCAGATTCTCGCGCAGAAAGTGCGGCTCTAGCATCCCAGTGGGTATTTTTAGGTAGCGCAAGGAGCCAACATTCGGATGGAAGGTGACAGACTTGAAGCGCACCAGCGGCAGCGAGCGTGGATACAGATTGTTGTAGTACAAGCAAACGGGATAGCGCCCGAGCTCCCACACCGTAGACTTCATGCCCGGCACGACGCCTTCCCATGCCATCCAGTTTAAGGTTCCATCCTCGTTCTTGGTCGGACTGGCGGCAAATCCCGGGATCGGATTTAGTTCGAACTGTTTCAGTTCGGCCTTCATGCGATTTATAACAGCAGTCGACATCTTCTTCAGTTTTTAATTTGCAACTTAGGCTTTGCTTTTGGTCCAAATGTTGTTACAACGCGCAGCGTGGCTAATATGCATACATTTTCCAACACTGTAAGCACATAGATACAGCACTGTGTCTACCGATATGCGGTCAGTCGATAGTTTTCTGTTCCCACTCAAAGGGTTAAATTAACACTTTATAGTTCGCAATCCAATGTATCCCAACAAATCTCAACGGACTTCATCTCAAATAAAATATCTCATTCCACTTTCGTAGTGCAAATTTGTGGTGAAGAATATGTTGGGCAATATTTAGTGCTGTGCAAATTGCAAGCCCACATATCGCCCAGCGATCGACCTAACAAGATTGATAGGTTCGAAGGCAATAAATCATTCAATTAAATAAACAATTATGGTGTCATTATATTCTTGATCAGCGTCTGCGACTTCTTTGCTCATACCTTTACCAATATATATATATTTTTTGCAACCCAGGCGATAGTATCACATATCGATATACCAAATAAAAAATTGACATACACATACAAAGAAACTAAACATAAAAAATTGACAAGAAATTACCTGCGCCAGACGGGAAAGCAATCCCAAAGATGCCAGGGAACCCTCGCCCGCTGCCTGGAGCTGCCTCAAGGAAACCCAACCACGGAGCAGCCAAACAGAAGGACACGTCCGGCGTTGATTGGGGAATTGTAGAAGATGCAGCAGAAAACTGATACGCTATGTGATCAAAGAATTGCTCTACGTGCCTCGATGATCATGCTCACCCTTCAGCGTTTCGATCCTCTGCATCGCCTTGACTGAGAAGCTTGGCCCATGATACAATCAAAATGGAAATGCCATTCGAAAGAAATGCTGCAAGGAAAAGCAATGGGCCGCATATTCTGATATGCTGATGTGCGGTCACCTCTTTGGGGATAGCTGCATTCGGGAATGAATGCCCGGTATGGCACGTGTATGCACGCGTTTATCAAATACGTCGCTTGTACCCATAGTAATAAGACAAAAAACAAATAAAATGTATCCATAAGTATGTGCATTGACCACAAGCATTTGTGCATATCTGGGCTGCAAGTGCAGGCTGTTTTATATACTGTTTCGTGTACCCTGTGTCCGATACCTAAGAGTATGTTTGTTTGTACATATGTACAATGTACATCCATACGAATAGAGTACACCCTTTTACGCCGCGAGTACCGTGCATAATGGTGTACATAAATAAAAAGCAAACACAAAATAAAAGTACAAAACTTTGGGAATTTGCATGCGAAAACAACGCAATGCCGACGTGGAAAATGGCAAAGCTGCCACACGACAACAGCAACAAAGGCAACAACCAGATCCAAAGTACAGGAACAACTGCAATTATTCAACAATTTGCAAGGCTGGATGTGGGGGGGTGAGGGGCAGTGGCCTTTTCGATGAGCGGCGGTGGAGAAGGAAAAGTTCTTCAAACTTTTTCCATACAAAAGTGTGCTCGAGCTTATACACAATATTACATACATAAGTACATAAAATTGTGTGTACATATTACGAAAAAAAAACAATAATTTCTTTATGTTTTTCTGCAGTTCTGTTTTTATTGCAATTTTTAAAGGAGAGTTCGGAAGAACTGCTTGCAAATAATAATGAATGTTAGTACCAAAAGTAAAGTAAATATTTTTACAGATTTAAGGTGCACATCAGAATGTTTGTATTTACATATGTTATGGACGTCCAGGGTTCTTTGCTACCAGAAAATTCAGTTAAAATTGAGTTTGAACAATTATTAAAGAAATGTTCTAAATTGTCTAAAATATTGATGACCTTTTAAATTAATTGCCACAAATTTACTCAACGGAAAAATCAATTTCAAGCTGGGCACACATTTTTGCCAAGCCCCTCAAATATTATCCATAAAATGGGTGTAAATATGTAGATGCAGGACACTTTTTTTATGTACACTGCCATAAGCTTGCGGTAGCAAATTATGTTCTTAAACAATTATTCTATTTTATTACATTTGAAGAGCTTTTGCACTGGCTTTGACCTTAATTTCCAACGCAAATTAATTAGCGCGTTATTTGAAACTTAACCGGATGGTTAATTTGATTCCTTAAGATATCCAATGGTTCTGCCTCCAGCAATGTCATCAAAAGTTGAGTTGTGAAATTCCAAAGTGTTGAGTCCGCATTAAAAGGAACGCCTGATATTGATGCTATGGTCACAAATTATTTTCGAGCACAAATACTAATTTCGATTTGTTTTCTATTTAATTTATTATTTATGTATTGGCTTTGCGACACATCCCCTTGCTAACAGGCAAGAGTTCGACCCAATTGAAGTCATCTCGCCGTCTGGCGAGACAATATATTCATTATGTGGATCCCCCTAAGGCGTACAACTTCCTCGGGTGAGTAGGTCTTGAGCTGGTCCACTGGTTGCACTCATCCCCTCAATGCCTGGGACTCACGTAGTTTTTTCACAGTTTGTTCCCTGTCCAGGTATGTCTTGTTTACAGATCTTTTTTACTGATTCTTTTTATCCGAACTTTTCTGTTTGTCGGTTGTCGGTTGTCGGTTTATTTTGTTGTCGTGGCACAAAAATTGTGTGGCTGCGTCCGATGCAGTGATTTTACTTTGTTGCTGTGCTATGAAATATGAGCTTGAATTAGGCAGCCATAGACAGCACACACCCATAGATATAAGCACACACATACACACACACACACACACACGCACACGCAGATACGCAGTCACGCACACCGAAAAATATATTTGTGCAAAGTTTTCATATATTGGTGTGCCTGAAGTGAAGGGGCCCCGGCACGGACCTGGCACTGGCACTGGCACCGGCATGGGCGGCAGAAGCTGATAAAAAAAAAAAAAGAATGTAAGAGAGAGCCAGGGACATATGTCCTGCAGGGATTTGGCTGGCTACGGGGCTCCTGCGGCTCCTCCGGCTCCACTCGCCCCGACACCGAAGGTGCGACAGTCTGTGTGTGTGTTTTTTGTCAAATGTGCACTCATTTCTGCTGAAAAATTGAAGTACATGCATGACTGCTACAGCCTGTCACAGGTTCCAGCCCTCCCCACCCATCACACGAAGCCATCCAGCCGCCAGGATGTGCCAAGCTTTTTAGCTTGTAGTGTTTTTCTTCTCTGCTTTTCCTGTTCTCCCCTTTCTCTTCTCTCTTCTTTTTTTTGCAGATTTTATAAGATTTCCGGTCACTTCACTAATGAGTTTTACAATGCCTCGTAGCACAGACACGCTGCCACACACTGCTAGCGAATATTGTTGATACAATGTCCTTGGACAAACAATCCTTAAATCCAATCCTTGCCTACATAAACACACACACACACACACACACACCGTCGCAGATGCCTGGCAAGTGTGTGTGAGTGTGTTTAATTTAATTTCCTATTCTTCATCTCTGTCTGAGTGTGTGCTGAGTGTAGGGCAAGAGAGCGTACATGAAAGCGGAAAGGGCTTTCCCATTGAGCCGTGTCCCTGTTTGTCTTTTGTAGCCCCAAGCCGGCTCCGGGGGTCATCATTTATGGAGTCCGAAACCCCCCAAAAGAGCTTTGCCAGAAGGGAAAAAGTTTACATCGTTTAAGTGCTTAATTTATGTTGTTGGACTAATTCATTTCGATGGCCAGAAGATAAGTGAAAGAGTCCAGAAAAACCAGGTCCCAACAAAAGGTAAACTTCGCTCCGAGCCTGAAGGAGTTACCATAATTGAGGTAAAGCATTTGCTGCTCTCCTGCTCGAGCCTGAGAGCCTGAGTGGCTCGAAATGGGTTTTCAACCATTGTTGATTCAATTTTGGGGCCACAATTTACAAAGAGACTCTCCAGCCGTTAAAGTGCCACACAGTTGCTAAAGCTAAAGCATACTCTCAGGCCCATCGCAGAGCCAGTCCCAGTCCCAGTGCCAGTCCCATGGCCAACATAAGCTTTAACTCCCACACAACCACAAATGATCTTGAGACGGAGTATATGGGCAAACTCCTTAAAGTATTCAACACCATTTGGCGGCAAACTTTATCGGGCTTCGGTGCGGCTTGCTCAACTTCTTGTGGCGAAAGTGATTCATTCATAATCTGAGCTTGTTGCCCCAACTATTCTGTGCATATCGCTCACCATCTAATCCAAGCAGATAAAGTTCATTCATAATCTGAGATTGTACTCATATATAAGTAATGTTTAAATGTTCTACGGGAATTACCGTGTTATTTATTGATCATATTAAACAAAGGAATGAGAGATTAACTTCCGCAAGGCGAGACTTTGTATGTCATCACCACTCGGCTGATAATTAAAAACTAACTTAAGAACTCTAAACTTCCAACTTGCAGACCCTTAGCTGCCGGCCACGGCGCTCGTCGCTGCCCAGCAAAAGTGCTGACCTTGCGCCTCGTGTGCGGTGTCCAGTGGCGGCCGGCATCCGGCGATCGCGACGACGGCGATCCCACGGGTGACGAAACTGCTTATTTTACAATAATGCAGAATTCGTCCCACCCAGTGGTAAATTTAGTTAACTCTTGTTAACTACTCCCTCCTTCAAGACTTGACCGTCCTCGGTCAAGCTCATGCTCTTCGGCATCTGCTCGATAGCGACGGTGTTACCCTTCTGCTGCCTGCGCCGCATCCACCAGGAGACGCCGATTAGAGCAGCGCACCCGACCACGCCCACGACAGCGGCCAGTACTGGACCGATCGTAAGGTTTGTTTCGACTTTGGTCAGGTGCTGCAGATTTTCCTCGTTCAGCTTGTGAAGATACGGCAGGCTCAACAGCGTTTGGTGGCGGGTGACATTAATCCTCGCCGAGGTAGCTACGCCAGGTACTCTCTTTGGCGCATTGTTGAAGTTGGTGTATTTTGTCCCGTTGACGTGAGCGACTTGGTCAAAGGTTACCAAGAACGTTCCCGTAACATTTCGCTCAGGGCCGTCGTCGGTGGTCACAATGGCGGTGGCATCGTTGATTACCACGATACCCTCATCTATCTCCAAGATCGGGGGCAGGTTATTTGGCTTGGTTTCGCAGTGGGCCACAGCGCCAAAATGCAGTTCTTGGGCGCAGCTATTCGCCGGTGCCTCCTTGCAGAAGGCTAATGATGGGGGCCCCTTGCATGATGAGACAGCGATGATCTTGCTGCCGCACTCTGCTATAACGTCCTCAGGTAGATGGATCGTTACGCCTTTGTGTGCTACTGGGAAGATGGTTATTTTCTTACAAATGAGCTTAGGTCTAGGCATTTCGATTACAAAGATGATTAATTCCTTATTAGCTAGTGCTCTCACATTACCAGCGTCCAAAAGTTGGGCTACACTGATATCGGTGGAACCTTTCCTCAAAATCGCCTCTACGTCATCACTATCGATGATAGCCGGATTTACGATATTTACTTTAGCCAGCGTAGTGGCGATCATTAAGTTCTGCAATTCGAGCGTCATCATTCTGTTTCTGGTTAAGAGTGTTTCATATAGATGGGCAGTGTTAATTTCTTCCTGCTTGTTTACTTTTAATAATTGGTTAACGGTTTCGGTAAGGGCATTTATCTGTGCTTGAGTCCTTGAATTTATGGCTATCTGTCTATTGTTTGCATTTATTAAGTCATACTCGACCTGTCTTGTCTGTTGAACACAACGGCTTATTTACTATACTTTCTTTTAACTTGTCCTAGTGGACTTGAACTTAGAGCTATGAATCCTGATTTCCTAGACCTAATTCCTTATCTACCTCAAATTGTCTTTGTGGACCACCCTCCCTTTAATAAGAACGGTGGTTCCCAGGTCTGCCTCTACCTTTTGTTCGGCGCAGAGGGGAGTTAGTTTGTTCCCTAACCTCCTGTTGGTTTTCACCAGGACCTGCTCGCCTACATCAAAGGTCCTATTTTGTCTGGCCGGGTTGTTCCTATCTAGCTGTTCTTGTTGGGCTTTTGCTAACTTCAACATAATCTCTTCCCCAAGGTCGCAACTTGCATGGACCACATCCATAGGTGTCTTGTTTGTGACAGAGTGGATGGTTCGATTGTATTCGATGGTCGCTAGAATAACTAGTTCAACCGTATCGTCCACCTGGCGTTGCAGTTTTAAGCACCTGGCTATTTCTAAGAGGGTGCTATGGAAGCGTTCCACCTGTCCGTTTGACGTGCTGTGCAACGGTGGGGCATTCGCTACATCAATGTTGAACTGGTTCTTCAATAAAGACCGAATGGTCTCTGAATTGAAAGCTGCCTCATTGTCACAGTAGATGGTTCTAATAGCTGGGAAGGTGTTTATCAACTGTAAAATTGGTATTTTCACGTCTGTGATCGTGCGTGAAGCAATCTGCTGCGTTATTGCAAACTTTGAAAATTTGTCAATTGCAGTGAGGAAGTACTTCCCTGCAGTGGAAAAATGTCGATATGAATCAACTCGCCTACCCTTGCCGGAATTGGAGTCACCCCTAACTCTTGCTTCCTAGGGTGCCGGTCATACTTGGCTTTCTGGCATATCCTGCAGTTTATCACCACTTCTGCTGCGATTTTTTTCCATCTTTGGAAAATAATAATCACGCAGTACCTGTTTCGCATTCTCCTGGGCTGCCCTGTGCGCCCGATTGTGTTCAGCTGTCATTATCTCTCTTCGCTCCCCGTCGTTGGTGATGTCCGTCACCAAGGTCTTGCAAAATCGAAATTTTGTGTCCGGAAAGGCTCTTACGAGATCGTTTTGCACAAACGCCAAAGTTGGCAGAGTGCAGTGAATGGCGTTCACGACTCCAGGCTTTACCACTTCCTTGATGGACGCAAGAAGTGTGTCTCGACAGGCAAAGTCGATCTTGTGACGGGTCTTTTCGGAGAAGAGGATGTGAAACTGCTTGGAAGGGGTATTTGACTCCTCCAGGATTATCTGATTCCTGAAGCAGTTTACTGGTCTGTCTGTGGCCTCAATTACGTAAGTGAGCGAGGCTTCACTATGAATTGTTGCTGCGTCGGATCGACTCTGGCTTTCTAACGCATTAATGTTTTGTCGTGATAGCGCATCCGCTACGTGATTGTCCCTGCGTGGTTTGTACAATACCCTTGCGCCGCATTCATCGATTCTCGCCTTCCAACGTTTTATCTTGGAATTGGGGTTTCTATCTGAAACCGCGAAAATCAGTGGCTGATGGTCTGTGTAGATGTTGATGTCACTCTTTCCGTACAGGTAGTGACGAAGCGTATCTAGGGCCCAGACTATCGCCAGAAGCTCTCTTTCATTGGTCGCATAGTTTAGTTCTCTGTCTTTCAGAGTCCTAGAAATCATGGTTATGGGTCTATTATTTTTTGCGACAGGACCGCCCCGATGCCACTGGATGAGGCATCAGTGGTTAGGTCGAATGGTTGGTTGAAGTCTGGGTAGTGGAGGATGACGTCTTCCGACGCCAAAATGTTCCTAAGTTTATCAAAGGCCTGTTTCTGAACTTCATCAAACTGTATGGGAATGGCTTTCGAGCGTTGTTTGCTGATCTTACCATATTCCCCCTTCAGAATGCTAGAGATAGGTCTTGCTATCTGAGCGAAGTCTTTTATAAAACACCTGTAGTAGCTGGCAAGACCCAGGAATGATCTTACGGCAAACAGGGTGGAGGGTTGTCTAAACTCCTGAATAGCCTTGACTTTATCGGGGCTTGTTCTCGTGCCCTCGGTTGACACCACAAAGCCCAGGAACTCCACTTGTCCCTTGAAGAACTGGGATTTTTCCTTCGACACCCTCATGTTCGCGTCGTGGAGGCTGCCAAGCACGGTGTCAATGTCTCTGACATGATCCGTCTCACTTCTTGAGAATACAATGACGTCGTCAACATACACGTAGCATATCTTACCGATATGCTCCCGTAATATGTCATCGATGGCCCGTTGAAAGATGCTTGATGCATTCCTGAGACCAAATGGCAAACGGCAGAACTCATATTTGCCTCCGTTAACTGAAAATGAGGTCTTTTCACGATCGCGTTCAGCTAACGTGATTTGGTGGTACCCTGACTTCAGGTCAAGGGTAGTGAAGTATCTTGCCTTCCCCAGATTTGAAAGTATCATAGAGATACAAGGCATCGGGTACTTGTCTGGTATGGTTTTGAGTTAAGCTTGCGGAAGTCTATGACTAGCCGCTTCTTGCTTGAGCCCGAGTCGTCAGTGCCTTTCTTCCCAACAACCCATATGGGGTTGTTGTACGGAGACCTGGAAGGCCTAATGATTTTGTTCCGCAATAGGTCCTTCACTTCATCATTGACGAAATCAGTGGCTCCTACAGGGGAAGGGGTACATTTTCGAGTAGATTGGTTCTTCATCCTCGGTTCTAATCGTGGCTACTACGGCTGTGTTGAAGGGTAGCATTTCAGTCGGATCTGCAAATGCCTTTATACGGCTGGACATCATTCTGAGAAATTCATCCCTAACTGCCGGCGGGACCTCGATGTCGTCCACTTTCGTAAAGTTAACGCTGGGGCATTTGTGGAATAGGATCCTTTCAGATTCCTGTCCAAAGTGGAGATTTTTAGTCCCCAGGTTTATATTGACGCCAGCTTCCGTTAGCGTGTCGAGCCCTATGATGCCATCAAAGTTGACAGCTCCGGCAAGATGAAGAACGGGCATTTAATGCCGAATATGGTTAGAAAACATTTTTTTCTACTTTATTGAAGCCGTGCAGGGGATTTTACAACAAATGGGGCTTCTACAGGGACAATTCCCTTGAGTTCTTTTAGTGGTTTGATATAATTTTTAGCGGCCCCAGTGTCTATTAAAAGGTTTAGCGTTCTCCCTGCTACTGTTCGTCTGACGAACGGGAGCAGGGATTTTCCCCAAAAAAAAAATTGACAGTATCACTGTCGTACCCTGCACCATTGTCCTCATCAATCTCCGCCACTGCTTCCGATGCTAACTGTTCGTATTGTTGTTCGTCCACCTGAGCGAGGTGATCGACCCTCTGCCTGCGCTGGTCGGAGAATCTCTGGGATCCAGCTGGCCTTTTATACGCACCCTGTTGGTGCCCGTTATTAGGGTTTGCTGTAGCCGGTAGGCCTGGGTTGTGCCCCTGTTGCTTTTGAAAGGCAGTTGGCTGACGGAATTTTGAGGAAGACGGATCAACATCCATCATCTCTACTTTGTCTTGGCTACGGATTCCACCCGTTTGGTGGTTCCCCTGATTGTTCGTGTAGAACGGGTTCTTTGATTGTCTCTTATAGTGATCGGGCTCATTCTGTGCGCCCTGCTTATATTTTATTCGGTTCTGTGGTTTGTTTTTAAAAGCTCTTGCGTAATTTGTTGCAAAATCGAGCCTATCATGGTTGGCCTCAATTTCCTGCGCCAATGCCAAGGCCGACGGCAAGTCCGCAGGCTGTGCCGCAAACAGTGTATCCGTGAGGCCTCTTCTTAAGCCCGAAACGAAGACACGGAGTGCGTCAGCCCTATATTTTTTCGTTAATGTATTGCGCCTGTGCGGCGTCTTGTGACATAATTGTCTTGTTCGTCAGAAGGGTGAGCTTCTTCTCAACCTCCTCGTAGAAGTTATTAATGGATAATCCACCCTGCCGTAGTGTGGCAAGCTCCTGCTCCAGCAGGTGTATCGGACGCTTGTCCGAATATGTAAAGTCGAGACGATTGATGATTGCCTCAAAGTTCAACACTGTGTTGAACGACGCTAAGAGTGAGTCAGCGGGCCCTCTAATCTTGTTCCTGATTATTAAGACCGCTTGATAGTGCTTCGAGCTTCCTACAAAACCCTCGTACAGCTTATAGGCAGCTTTTGCTGCCTGGCGCCAGGAAACATACTGCTCCTGGGCCCCATTGAATTCCGGCAGCGTTTTTACCGCATCCAGAGCTTCGTCACATTGGACCGTTCGATCCAATGTGACCGCCTCGTAGGCCCTGGCCTCGGGAGCCTGAACTCTTGCAGCCTGCAGCTGGTCAGTTACAGCCTGCAAACGCCGATTAAAGTCAGCTTTTTGTATTGCTAGCGCAGAGCTGACCGCCGCCTCTATAATGGCTTTGATCTGATCAGGGTCCATTCTTTCTACTCTTTCCACGGGTTCTATTTCAAGGTTTAAACTGAGTCCGCCGAACAATCTCTCTAAATCAGAAATAGGCATAAACGGAATTTTTTCGGTCGCCCCTCCTAGCGTTTCGTGTGTCTTGTTGTGGGTCAGATCAAGCTCCGCCGGGCCGTTGTTACTGTTTATTTTCTTAAGGAATCAAATTCAAGTTCCCTCAAACACAGATGTCGTTGTTGTTGCCCGCCGACAACAATGTATTTATGGTGCGGTGTTATGTTTCTTACTTGCGCTTAGCGAAAAAAAAAAAAAATTAAAAAATTTTTGTTTGAGAACAATGACAGTCGAATATTTTTGAATATAAAAACGTTTTATCTGTTTGGTTTTTGTTTTGTTTTTACTTTTTTCTTTTTGGGCGATAATTGAAGAAAAGTTTCACTTACATGCTCCTCTTTTATTCTCCTCCACTTGGTAAATTATTTCTTATATTATTCTGCGTTGTCCTCCTCTCTCTTCTATCGTCGCCGCTGCCCAAAGCCGTCCGCTCTGGTGTAACAGTTTGGGGTTAATTAGTGGAGCTTTTTAGTGCAATTGTTGCACGCACTTTTTATGTTCGTGTTGTGAAGCGGGCGTTGTCTCCGCGCTTCACTGTCTCCACGTCTTCTTTTTTTTATTTTTTTATTTGTTCTCGAGCGGGTTTGGTCTCCGCACTCGATGTCTTTTGGTCTTTTTGTTTGACCTTTTTTTTCACTTTTTTGGCGATGTTCACTTAGCGGGCTTTGTCTCCTCGCTTACTGATTTTTGAATCCCTTACTTTTTTTCCGAGTGGGCGTTGTCTCCGCACCCGATCTTGATCTTTTGATTTATGACTTTTTCACTTTTTACCGATTTTCACTTAGTGGGCGTTGTCTCCGCACTAATTTACTTTCTCGGGCGGGGGTGGTTTGATCGTGTTGGGCGCCAGTAATGTTTAAATGTTCTACGGGAATTACCGTGTTATTTATTGATCATATTAAACAAAGGAATGAGAGATTAACTTCCGCAAGGCGAGACTTTGTATGTCATCACCACTCGGCTGATAATTAAAAACTAACTTAAGAACTCTAAACTTCCAACTTGCAGACCCTTAGCTGCCGGCCACGGCGCTCGTCGCTGCCCAGCAAAAGTGCTGACCTTGCGCCTCGTGTGCGGTGTCCAGTGGCGGCCGGCATCCGGCGATCGCGACGACGGCGATCCCACGGGTGACGAAACTGCTTATTTTACAATAATGCAGAATTCGTCCCACCCAGTGGTAAATTTAGTTAACTCTTGTTAACTTATATTCGTACACACACACATGTACATTCGTACCACATTACGAACAGAAGATAGAGAGGTGAATTTATCATAAAGTTTTCTCCCTTTTTAATATTCACATCACATGATGCGTATGAGTAATTTCAAATGGCAAATGGCAAATGGCAAACGGCAAAGTCGTATATGCGTGCGAATGCCGGTGTGGGTGTGTGTAAGGACTAAGTGAATGAAACAGAACCCATTGAACCGCATCGAATTAAGCAAAACCAAACGCTCGAGTACGAGTATCAAACGTGTCTAACACCACCGAACAGAGTTGAGTTACATTCAGAGATACTCACTCGTACGAGTGCGCGACAAAGTCAACTCAAATTGTATCGAACATTATGTGAAAGCTCATTTCAAAAGCTCTTACTTAAAGAACCCTCTGGCAAACTCCATTCGTACATAGCACATTTAAATTCCTAGCCAACTTTCCTCGCGGAAACGCGGGAGACACGCCTCCCGCATGATGCCAAGAATGTGTCCATAAATGGATGTGTGCATACATTCTGAAACGTGGCCACAATTTGTTTTGTTTATTTGCGACGCTTGTGAATGGTTTACGCTTTTAATAAATAATTATTTACGATCGGCGGACGAGGGCTGGAGGGCTGTCCAGATTTTTGTCGTTTGCAACTTTATTTGCCTTTGTGCCTGACACTCTTGATGATGGCAATACCCTGTATGTACACATGAAGTGAAGGGGAAGACTATACGGGAACACATACTAACGATTTTTTTGTAATAAAGAGATGCTAATGCAGTCGTTGCTGGTCGCCTATGTCTGGGCTGGTTACACTAGGTAACGGGTATAAAAATCGCTCATAAATCTTGGCTGCAACAACCATATTTAATTACAAAAGTTTTGCCAACTGTCCAACAAGGACCCCCTGTCCGTGACAATCCCACAGATACACGGGACTTTTCTGGCGGCCGGCTGCCTTTTTACTTTTCCTGCCCGATGATTGTAGGAGTGCCAGGGAGGGCGTGTGGGAGGCTGCAAAATTATACATACATTCTCATGCACAAATCACACATACACACACACACACACACACACACACACACACGCACACACAGACATGCCCCCTTAGGCGCTTTGCCATTTTTATCGTCTGCCAAATGGCCGACACTTGTCCACTCCAGGCCGTCCAGTTTTTGGCCACTTGGCCATTGGCCTAACACTTCCGGGCGAGGCCATAAACCGAAATCTCTTGTTTGCACTTCCATTGGCCGGGTTGGGTTCAGCAGTGCGATATTGGGCGGATTGCGAAATCAGTTAACAGACAATTTCAACTATTTCACAGGCTGCGTAGGGCATGCCAAATGACCCAGGCTAAATATCAATACCATCAGGGCCTGGCCGACAAAGCTCAAATGCAGCAAAAAATATAAAGTTCCGAAGGGAGAAAATCGGTGCCCAGACTGTTTCGAGATATTTTTGGAGTGCGGACAAGATGTTTTCCACACGGGGAATGACACAGCAGTCAGCAGCCGTTATCTGCGGAGTGCGGAAAACAATTCACTTCGAATGCTATTTATCTTTCGCTGCTGTTTTTACCAGCATACTCGTATGTCCCACGAACCCTAACCCATATGAATTAAGTTCGGGACGAGTATTTCGCTCAATTTGTTGATGGAAAACGATAGATCGTGGACCATACGCCATGTACCACTTGACACCGTTCAAGTGCCTCCGGTCATTGATAAGATCACGGCCCGAGGAAACTTGTATATAAGACCCCGCCAGATGGCGGTACCAGTGCAGTTCCCCCAATATCTCTCAGCGGAGAAGTAGAAACTTCAGTAAAGGAATAGCTAACACGGGAAAAGTTCTAAAATGAGAGTTTGTGAGTAGCTCCCGGAAGCAGCCTCCGATAATCGACTTTTACGGTGTTACTCTTTCATGCAGTCAACTTGCTGCTGATTGGATGTTTGATTGCGTTGTGTGTCAGCGCGGAGTCGGTGGGTGCTCATCCTCCAAAGGACGAGCCCAGGCCCGAGCCATGTGGGACCACGACGAGGCCACCCTGTGACCGTGCGACAACAACAACCACCCAAAAGCCACCCTGTAAACGGGAAACTACAACTACGACAACAGATACGCCTTGCACTACAACCAAGGAAACACCCCCCTGTGCACGATCAACTACAACAACAACACCCACTGAACCGACAACCACAACGACCACAACAACGACTACCACGACATCCACAACAACAACAACAACAACCCCTACAACAACCACCACTACAACAACAACCACCACAACAACAACAACCACAACTACAACAACGACACCCGAACCGACAACCACTGAACCTACAACTACAACAACAACACCATGTGACACAACTACCACAACGTCGCCCTGTGAACCTACAACCACAAGTACTGAATCAACAACGACAACAACAACAACAACTACAACGTCAACAACTACAACAACAACTACGACAACGACATCCCCAACAACGACCACCACAACAGAGCCAACAACCACAACTACTGAACCAACAACAACAACAACAACACCAACTCCCTGTGAAACAACGTCTTCAACCACAACAACGACTACAACAACTACTACAACGACAACAACTACGACGACGACATCGACAACAACGACCACCACTACTGAGCCAACAACCACAGCTACTGAACCGACGACGACAACAACCATACCCTGTGACACAACTACCACAGCGACACCCTGTGAACCTACAACAACAACTACCGAATCAACAACAACCCCAACCACTACAGCAAAGGGGCCATGCGAGCCTAAAACCACAACGAAGACCACCACTGAATCGATATCGACAACACCATTAACACCTGACTGTGACGGCGACACGACCACATCTACAGAATCAACAACTACTACGACGACATCCACAACCACGACAACGACTACAGAGCCAACAACCACAACTACTGAATCAACAACGACAACAACTTCAACAACGTCTACGACAACAACGTCCACAACAACAACCACAACTACTACAACAACAACTACTACGACGACCTCCACTACAACGACCACGACTACTGAGCCAACCACCACAGCTACTGAACCAACAACGACCACCACCACTGAACCGACAACATCAACACCAACACCCTGTGAAACAACGTCTACAACCACAACAGCAACTACAACAACAACTACAACGACAACAACTACAACGACAACAACTACAACGACAACAACTACAACGACAACAACGACGACGAAGACTGAGCCAGCAACCACAACTACTGAGCCGACAACTACTGAGCCGACAACGACATCAACAGCTGCATGTGAAACTACGACGACGACATCCACAACAACGACAACAACTTCAACAACGTCTACGACAACAACGTCCACAACAACAACCACAACTACTACAACAACAACTACTACGACGACCTCCACAACAACGACCACGACTACTGAGCCAACAACCACAGCTACTGAACCAACAACGACCACCACCACTGAACCGACAACATCAACACCAACACCCTGTGAAACAACGTCTACAACCACAACAGCAACTACAACAACAACTACAACGACAACAACTACGACGACGACGACCACGACGACGACTGAGCCAGCAACCACAACTACTGAGCCGACAACTACTGAGCCGACAACGACATCAACAGCTGCATGTGAAAATACAACGACGACATCCACAACAACGACAACAACTTCAACAACGTCTACGACAACAACGTCCACAACAACAACCACAACTACTACAACAACAACTACTACGACGACCTCCACAACAACGACCACTACTACTGAACCAACAACCACAACAACTAAATCAACAACGACAACAACTTCAACAGCGACAACGACATCCACAACAACGACCACTTCTACTGAGCCAACAACCACAACGACTGAATCAACAACGACAACCACTACTGAACCGACGACGTCAACAACAACACCCTGTGAAACAACGTCTACAACCACAACGACAACAACTACGACGACGACATCCACAACAACGTCCACAACAACGTCCACAACAACGTCCACAACAACAACTACAACAACAACCACAACAACAACTACGTCAACGACATCCACAACAGCGACCACGACAACAACAACAGCCTGTGACACAACGACCCCAACAACGAAAACAACTACAACAACATCCACTCCAACCACTACCCCTACCACATCACCCGCTGACACAACAACACCGAAATCCTGCAAAACAGAAACTACAACACGTCCGCCATGCTCAACAACGCGGCCACCATGTACAACAACTCGACCACCATGTACCACAACAACAACACGGGCACCATGCACAACAACACGGACACCATGCACAACAACACGGGCACCATGCACCACAACACGGGAACCATGTACCACAACACGGGCACCATGCACAACAACACGGGCTCCATGTACCACAACAAGGCCACCATGTACGGCAACAATCACCACTCCGTGCCCAACACCAGCCCCAACACCAGCCCCAACACCAGCCGCAACACCAGCCCCAACTGAGGCACCCGGTCCATCCAATAACGGCCATTCCGGCCACACCGTCAACAACGACAATTCCAGGGACGTGGCTCTTGCTCAGCTGCTGATCTCCCGTCACGACTGCCGCGGAAAAGTCGATGGAACTTATCTGGCCGACATACGCCATTGTCGCCACTACTACGTGTGCGACAGGCAGAGATCTAGGCGCCAGAACTGTCCTCTCGGACAGTGGTTCGACCGTCAGCTGAAAACTTGCCGTCAAAGCAGCGAGGTTACCAATTGCCTGGCCATGCGCAATTAGGAATTCACATATGAAAGTGAAGTGAAATGGAAATGGAAATGAAAACGATCCAGCATCAACTGCTCCTCCATCGCGGCTCAGCCATTTGCATATATTCCAAATTCGTACAAGTCAAACCATAATAATTCAATAAACCTGCAACATATCAATGAAAAGTAAAGTAATATGTGAGGCAATATATATTCAAAGCAATAAACCAAATTTTCATAGCCATAAAAGTATAAGTACTCAAAGTTTCCCAGACCGATCATAACCAAAGAGACGGCAGGGCAACAAACCCCGACCCGTACATCAGTGGCTAATCAATGAAAATTTCACAAGTCTCTGCGTAAGTAGCCTTCCCCCCGACTTGCATTAAGCCAGAGATAAGCCTTCGATAATGTCTCAATACACACTCCAATCCATGGAAAATATTATGACCACTGTCAGAAAGGCGATTCATGACATCGATTAAGCTCCCAAAAAGAAAGCACCTGCCATGGCACAAATCTTCCAAATCAGAAGTTTTTCCAAGCTGTTCTGTGCCTTGATTTAGTTACGCCAATCAATCAAACTATTAATAATACTCGCATAAATGTGTTTATGTATTTGTGCACAGAACACAATCGATTAAGCTGTCTCTCCGACCACCGGTGGGTCCCACTCGTGACCATCAATTTGGCCAGCAGTGGAATACGGAAAACTTTCAATCAGCCAAACAAAAATTGCGAAAAAGCAAAACAAGCTCATAAATTTGTCAGCACTCTCGACGAGGGTGCCACCAGTGGGTTCAACAGAGTGGGCCACAGCTTTGGTGCACATCCCGTATCCCTTTTATAGGCGTCAACTTTTCGGTCGAGGACTCCAACTCAACAACAGCGCGACAGTTGTGAGTTAGTGTCTGTGGCCTCACTATGCCAGGCCATTTATTATGACCCACCGAAGAGCGGAGGGGTCTCCTGTTCAGGCCGTAGTTATATTTTACTAGGCAAAGAATTTATTTCTCGATAAGCATCCATGATATTCCGCTGGGGTCGAGCCAATCTGAAATCTCAAAAAGTTACTAAATCAACAGGGGAAGTGAAGTGAACCGAAGTGGTCCCAAATGGTAACTCATGCGGTGCTGCACGTTCGCTGTGTGTTTTTCTAGAATGAATGTTTGAGATCTGTTTCAAGTTTGTTCAAGCTTGCCACACGTATCACTTCGTATCAACTAGAAATCTCTATTTAATCTCTGCTTAATATTCCCTTAATGTACGACAGATATAATTTTAGTTCAGTCTCTGCTGTGGCGGCTACTGAAGGTGCATTGGGCATTGGCATTATCTCATATCCGCATGTGCTTCATTGGTTTCTCACTAGTATCTCAATCTTTTCTCACTTTTCTGTCGATTTCGAGCGTGTTTCTCTTTCCATAACTGCCCTTGCCGCATTTTACGTTCACTTTTTGCTTCTTTTTTTTGTGTCACCAACACAAATCAAAGCGCAAAGCGCCACAGAACGGGGCAGCACCGCACCGCTCTGTGTCGCTTCAGACTTTTATAATATTTCAGTTAGGCATTCCTCGACAACCAAAAAAGCAAGCAACAAAATATCAGCAAGACCGCCAAGTAATGTTTTGCGACTATGGGTTACCCACTACTCGTACTCCTTTCACAAAATGCATACCACTGTCTATCGCGTAACTCAACGCGATCCATGAACTCTGTTAAAAGTGGATCAAGGATCAAGGATCACTTTAAGGTTTGATCAATCAAGCAAAACCATTAATCCTGTCAACGCAGTCACCACTCCACGAGTATCGAGGGTACGTAGAAAGAGAGTAATTGAAACAACACGTCAAAGGATATCCATTTATCGATGGCGAGCGAATTGTTTTTTTGCCCATTTGGGAAAATTCGCGTGATAACAGCCGTGTAGCCGGAGACTCAACGATAAAACAATCAAACAACAAATCAAAGCAAGAAGATTCGACAAGTCAGTAAAAGTTTACTCGGAGAGCATCTCGATGTTCTGGGAGTGGTAAACGAATTGAATATCGGGTCGCACAATTTGTGCATTTCCCTCGCTGGTGTTTTAGCCTTACCAATTTCCTAAACATTAATTAATTTTATGAATTCTAAAATGGAAATTATTGCACATGGCGCTGAAATGTAGAACTTCCGCATGTGTTGCACGTGTGAACGATTTAAAATAGTCATGGAAATAAAGTTGAACGTTTTTGAATGAGTTTTATTGTATGAGTTTTTTGTTTGCAGTTGAAATCCCTTGCGATAAATTTATGAGGCGTTAAAAATCGCATTTACAATCAGCCATCGGGACCAGACACCCCGGATGCGGTCGATATTGAAGTTATTGTTGCTTGGGCGCCTGTTTTTGTCGAGTTTTGTGGTTAGTTTGCGACACTCATTAATAAGCATAATTAACACTTACCACAGAAATCCCGGCGAACAATAAATGCGTATGTTAATCATACGCCATGTTGGTGGTCGAATGTTTCATTTATTTGATTCTTTCTATTGAATTTTGGTTGATTTTCCAGCTTGAATTTGGATGCGGATTGAGTCAACGGATCATTCTGCAAAGGAGTAAAACAAAATTATCATAAATGCTTTGAGCTGCTGCAATGAGGATCGATAAAGTAAATTAGTAACTAAAGAGCGGAGAAGACCCCCAAAGATTGCTCCAAGAGGCCCCAGACCCAGCTCCAGCGTGGAGACTCAGCCCCAGAGGCCGTTCCATCGTCTTCAATGGAGGGCACTCAAATGGGGGCTTATGGGTCTGAAGGCCTTGGGGCCCCGAAGTTAGTCTTCCCTTATTTTACATTGCGGGCCGGCCCCGGCGTTCATTGCTGGTGGTTTTGGGCTCATTTTGCAGATTGCGCGTTGAATTTTTAATTGCGCTCGCAACAAAACAAAAAAAATATGCACCAAATTACCGCCAAACTAAACTTTAAATTAAACTTGAAAGTGCACGCACATACTCGTACTCGTACCCGTACACATGCCCATGGGGGTAGTTGAGAGCGTGGCCTGGAGACGGAGACGGAGACTGGCGAGGGGGGGTATTCAGGCCCAAAGTGCCGCACTTGATAACGAGCCCAGCTATTTCAATTATTAATTAATATCTCGCACTGGAAAATGGCGCAGACAGGCGGACATACTCGTACGGACACACACACACACACCCATGCACACGCAAGCATCCGCCTGCATAGACACAGTTACCGTCGAAAGTTTGCCTCCATTTGCAAGTGAAAGTTGGGCGCAAGTAAAATAGTTTTCGGAGCAATTGAAAAACGTTCAAGGGAGAAAGTTTGCGGAGCTCAGTTCATTTATCCCATTTTCCATTCGCAATTTTCTGTTGTGGCAAAAAGCACCAAAAAACGAATAAAAATGTGCACCACAATTTTGATATATTTTATGTCCTGCTTATTGCAAGACTCGAGACTCAGGAGGGTAGCTTTGGTATGTTTCCACGCAGGTATAGCAGATAGTTAGAATGCAATAGCAAAGGTGGCAAAATGGATTAAGAATATTAGGAACTGGCTCCAAATTTGTTGCCCACCAAAACCCATCTAGTAATCTTTTGCTACCCCACAGTCAGCAGTGTGGCATTGCGTCTCAAGAACTGGAGAGTGTTCAGTTTCAGAGTACTGAGAAAGCTTGGACTGTGCCGCACACCCTTGCAGTTGCAGAACCTGGCGGCGGTGGACTGGCTGCTCTACGAACTTATGGAATGCCGCCGGAACTAGACCATAGAATATTATAAAATATGATCAAGTGATGCAAACAACTGTCTGCGAATGTGTGGCATTCCATTGCAGGAAGTCCAGAGTCAATCGAGTTAAATTGAATCGAAAACACAAGACGAAAAACACAGAACAGTTGCGACAAGTGTGTGTATGCAGTGTGTTGGCAGACACTGTGCCTAACCTTGGCAGCACTGCCACACTTTCGCCCACATGTGTGCGTGTGTGTGCGTGTGTGTGTGTGTCTGCAGGTTTATGGCCAGCGTGTTGGGAAATTCGCATCGTGTTAGAGCTTATTATCGCCAGAGAGAGACGGGGATGGGAATGGGGACGGCGACAAAACTGAATCTGATGAGAGGCCTCGTAGACAGAACCTTAGGAAATGCTAAGAAAAGTGAAAGCGAAAGGGAAAATGTCTCCTCTACTCGTATTGTACATTTAAGGTGATATCGGGATGGAGGGCAGAGCTGAGCAGCGCCAGCTACGAGCACATGTAATAAACGAGAATAAAAATCGCATAAAATATCAACAAGGAGAGCGGTGGAGCAAGTTGCATCGCCACGAACAGAGCATGCCCTGCACTCAGCGCTCCTCAACCAGCACACACTGAGCAGCATACCCCACTGTCTGCGGGTGTGCGTGTACCAGGTACGAACAGGCCAGACAGAAGACTGCGATGAAGTAGTGCTGGCAGACATGTTTGCTGCTGCAGCAGTCAGCCCCCACGGCAAACACACACACACAAATTCGTTGGCAATTTATTATTAGAAAGAGGCAGACGCCACGAGGCGAGGCGAGGCCAGCCAGCGCCCAGCCATAGCGGGAAGAGAGAGCACGAGAGCATAAATACTCCTAGAGATGAGCGACCAGCAGCAGCAGAGCAGCAGAGCAGCGACTGCAGTGCGAGTGCTCGCAGGGCCATGACAGCTGTTTATGTAGTTGTCGCCAGCAGCCACAACTACAACTAAAGCTACAGCAGCAGCAGCAGCAGCAAGAACCAGAGGAATCGGCGAGCGTCGCTAGGGAGTCGACCAAACGGCTACCCTACAAAAGAGTGAACCGAAAACAGATAAAAGATAATAATAATAAATACAAAACAATTATGGAGAGCATTAATATCTACATTTATATCTCTGTTTTCATGCCGAATGTTGGCTCCCAGTTCGCACATGCCCACGGATACCCAGTGCCCGTCTATAAGGAGTAAATATTTGCCATGTTTATTATTATTTCACAAGAACAACACCGATAGTCGTTTGTGTGTGAGTGTGTGTGTGAGTGTGCGTGAGTGATTGGGTTGACTGGGTGGATAAGAGGGCCACATGGAGGAGCTGTCGGTGGCGGTGGCGGCGGACAAGTCGCTGGTCTATGCCGATGGTCGCACACGCGCCGCCATATGCCCCAAAGTCTCAGCCACTCGGCCGAGACTCTGCCCCGTTGCCTAGTCAATATTTCACATTTGGCACTTGAACCAAATTCTTTTAGTTTTCTGCGAAGGTTGACGCCGAAGCCGAAGCCGAAGCTGATGCTGACGTCAACGTCGTCAGAGCAGCAGAACGGCAGAGCAGCCGAGCAGCAGAGCAGCAGCCTCGGTGTCAATCAGTCCACCTTTAGTAATGAATTTCGTGTTTATAGAATTTATTTTGGTGTTGTAATTTGTTTAGCTAATTTCAGCTGCAGCGACCCAACACTGGGCGCAGCAAAAAGTGGCAAATAACAGCCAAATATATATTAAAAAAGAAAACAACAATTCAACAATTTAAACATTTTTCTGATGACAATGCAATCTGCCATTTCATATTGCAATTTTCGTCGCACAAAGCAGGCAAACAACAGCAAAAAAATTAAAATTTTAATTTCAAAATGAAATAAAATAAAATCATGGGAGCAGAATGTTTGCATGCACATTTGCAGCGAGACAATGCACCGAGATATGTATGTACTATGTATGTACATGCAACAGAACAGAAACTCCATCTGTATGCCCAGAGGCATGCCACACACATTCCTGTGAGAATTTCACCATTTTTCCCCGTCACCAGTCTATCGCATTTTATTCCTGTTTGCCTTGGGGAGCACTCGCTTCGGTAATTACTTTAATTGATCGTAAGCTGTGTGCTCGGTAAATGTAAACCAAAATGTTAAATAATGAATGCCAGACCGCTGCCACCTCTAGGCATATTTGTGCATAAAACACACACAAACACATGTACTCGTATCGCTCTTTGTTTTAGCCTGATTTGCACTCAGAGATAACATTCTTTGGTTCATTTGTTCAGTTATTACATTTCCCGACTGCCTTCTGGTTTATTTTGCTTTCATTTCCACGCTTACTGCCACAAAACTCGACCTTTATCCCCCTTTAAAGCGCACGTTGAACGATTTAATGGGGGGTGTATCAAAAAGTAATTTGTCTTAATTTTTATCTTGTCTTGTTTCCCTTTTCATTCATTTCCCGAAACATTTGGCCCAAGTCTTGAGCGCATAACCGCAATCAGGTCATATGGCAGCCTGGCCCTATAACAATGTGCAGATGTACTAAAATATGCATAAATAAATTATATACATACACATACATACATACATATGTACATGCTCGTACGTACATGAGTATTTACACTTTACATCTTTGGCTTTGCTGTGGCCCAAATTTCAGCAGTTGCCGCAAAAAAAAAGAGCAGAACAGACCAGAGCAGCACCGGAAAGAAACGAAAAGAAAAGGGAAAGAGGGAACAAAAAGCGTAAACTTAAACCGCAGCAAAGTGGTAAAGACATATGCACACACAACTTATATTAAGTTTACGTATATTCTAAGGCTATGGGCATCAGGAGGCAACCATTTAAATGTTAACTGCATCATTACAAGTAAAGAAAAATACTTAAAAGAAATAATAATAAGAAAATCTAATAAGAAACACACAGAACCCAAGGCAGCCAAAAAGTGAAAGCTTTTGTTGTTTTTGTTCATTCGGTAAGCGCTCTCTTCCCTTTTCTTTGTGGAAATGGCAATGTTGGTTCTCCATTTTCATGCCATTTTGCATTTCACTCTTTTGCTTTTCATCTTTTTTTTTTTTATTATTATTTTTGCTTTTTGGTCAGTTTCTTTTTTCTCCGGTGGTGCTGGTCTCGTAATGAAAGCGATTACAAGCCGACAGCAAAGCGCAGACGATAATCAGGAGAAGAAGGACGGGAGGGTGGTGTGGTCTGGTCTGGTCTGGTCCGGGCTGCATGGAAAAGTGGTCTGAGAAAAGTAAGGAATGGAAGGAAGCCATTTCCTCTGTTTCCCCTCACAGTTTCCCTGCTGCCACTTTCAGTTTGCCATTTGTAAAGTTATCGGGCGAATTTATGACATTTATTGAAATCGTTTTTCTCTTTTGGGCGCTCCCTTTTCTTTTTGCCAACTTTTCGCTCGCTCTTTTTCTGTTCTGATTAGTTATGCTTTAATATTGTTAACGGGGCACCCCGCCTACTCCTTTCCCCTGTTCCCAATGGTACTACAATCCGAGCACAGCTGCAATTAGTTTTACTTTTCCTGCGAAATTGCTGGAAAATTGAGCCCAATGCAAAAGGCTTTTGGGCAGAAATAAAACAAAAAGTACGTGTGTGCGTGTACAAATATAATACGAGGGTGAATAAAAATGTGAAAAACCCACAAACAAATAGCAAGGAATCCTCACAAATGGGGGGAACCTGTTGCTTTTCCTACAAAAGAGCCAGAGGGTCAGTCGGGCAGAGGCAGAGGAGACGGCAGTTAAGCTTACCAAAAGCAGAAAATATCAAAAGAGAAAAATCATGAATGGAAAATCGTTAAAGCCAGTCGCTGGGTTTAAAGCAGGGCTCGGCACGGCCCTATCCCATGGGTGCGGGACAAGGCGCTGCTGCTGCGCTGCTGCTGCGCTGCCCTCACGTACAAGCGTATTACAGTGATTCGTATCAATACCAATGTTCCGTTTTGCGTGCGTCTTCACACACAAACGCAAAAACGGCTCGTTAATTGTATGGGTGCCGAGCCCTGGTTTAAAGGCACAACAACAACAAAAACGTTTGGATTTATTTTGTTGAAATAAATGGAACCAAAAATTGAAATAAGATTAATCCCCGCTTAAATAATAAAGGGAAATGAATGCATACCAATGGTAGAAACAAGAACACACAGCATATAAACGAGTACCTATGTACAATGAAATAAAGCAGAGCACTCTCTGAGTATTCGTTTGCCATTGAAATGCGTTGCAGAGCTACCAGGTACTTGCACTCCCTGGAAGGCATATACCTACATACATTATATACCCTTGATCAGCATCAACATCATTTATATATTTACACAATTGGTCGCTCAACAAACTGTCATATACTATTCCAGTAAATGAAGCAAATGAATGATCTTAAATTGTGTGCAGAAACGAGAAGAACATAGAACTGTACATATGAAGTTCATCTGGTTTATGGTAGAAGAAAACGAAAACGAACAGCCCAAAAAATAGAATAAATAATAGAAGAGAAAAAAAGTTGACCGCAAACATTTTGTTTGACTCGCACACATAATGAGAGAAGGAGCGGAAAATCGAAAGCAAGATGAAAAAGAAATCGACGATGGCGCAAAAAGTGCGTATATTCGACAGCCTTGAGCCACATATGTTGGGCCCAGCGGATTGGGAGGAGATCCCCGCCACAGTCGAGCCAGATGAACATAATGCAGAGCTTTGGTATCCAACGGAAGAGAGAGACATACATAGAAGGGGGATACGCGCAGAGAGAATTCACTAAGGCGGCGACGAAATAGAGAAAACTTTAAAAAATCGTAAGTAAATGGGGAAAATGTCGACTGGGGGAATGCCCTTCCAGCAGATACAACAATGAGACAGAGGAGAAGAGAGTAAAAATGCACGTAAATACGGGACATAAAACATGAACTCAGGCGGAATAAATATTACTTAGATTGTATTGACAATTGTTTCGGTGTATCCCGAAGGAAACATATCTTAAATCGGGTGCCAGTGAGGCATGCGCTGAAACAGGCAACTGACTTGTAAAGCAGATCTTGTTGTACCCATGAAAAGGGTATGGTCTGAGTTGGCATAGAGTGTTTCCGGCTGTGGCAGAAGCCCATTTGCAGAGAGAAAATAAGTTTGCAGTTTATCACAATCGTAAAAGCCACTGTAGCCACAAGAGCTAGTGCCTTCTGTGGTATGCAAAGACAAATCGAAGGAGCGAAACCTTCGTCAAACTTGCCGCTATCAACATTTATTGTTTGCTGAGCAGCAACACCACTGCCCCCGCCTAATACGCATGTGTAATAATTTTCAATTTCATTTTTCCGATTTTTGGTTCCTATTCTTTTTGTGTATATTTCGATCACAGCTGTGTCGGACCAGCGCCGTGGGGTGGGGCGAAAAGGCAAGGAAAGAAAACTTGATGGCAGCCGTTTAATTTTTGCTCTTGTTGTTGTTGCTGGCTTTTATTAATGAATTTTCTCTCAATTCTTTTCTTCTATGCCTTGCTTTGCTTTTGCACCCATCCGCTGCTGCTCTGCCGTGTCGTCTATTTTGTGCGTTTCTTTTTATTCATTCTCTTCTTGTTTTTTACTTTTTAGGCTGCGTCTAAAAATATGTCTGCCAATGCGCTAAGTGGCCTCAAACTAGTCTATGTATATGGGATACACAGCAAATACAGTGCACATGGCTTCAACGAACTTTTATTTGAATACAAACAAAGAAAACGACAATAAAATTCATATTAAAATAAAAATTGAAAGCCTGAAAGAGAGTCCAAAATACAATTGCACATGTATTGGCGATCTCTTATAGATTAAAATATGCTTTTGACTTTCATAGAATTTAAATGTTTTAAATGCATTTTTTGTGGCGATTACTATTTGGAACCTAGACCCGATGTTTACTGTAGAAATGAGAGGAATTGAAAACTAATGTTCATCAAAGAAAGCGTATTAAATAAATACCCCATCGAGTGTTCAAAAATAGTTTCACACATTTAAATAAAAATTTAAATATAAAATATTAAAACTTATTATCAAAGCAATGCAGAGACACACAACAGACCCGCTGCTGTTCTATCCGAACCGCTCTTTCCGTTTCCCTAAGGCTTAGCTGAATGAGTTTTTCCGAGGCAAATTTTAATCCAATTCCAAACTCAACGCTTGGCTCATTAAAACTACATTTTGGCGATGCGAGGCGAGGCCTGAGCTCATCAAATGCACATTTTATTCTGTTCCAAAGAGTGCTGCGTTTTTGCACCCACTTTAAAATTTGATATTTTTGATGCTTACTCTGGAGATTATTAATATTATTATTCCACATTTAGCTGAATTAATTACATTTTGGTTCTCCTTTTAGATGATTTTCCACTGATATTTCTGTGTAAACTAATTAAAGTTTCGACAAATTATTGGTTTTCGGTGCTACAAAAAAAAACACGAACAATATTTACGCGCACGTTATTTATTTGACTAATTTTAATATTTTTAATTGGAAGTTTAGTCTGTCGAGATATTAGTTTTTACACTCTTTCTTATTGTCATTTAATGGCAAAATTAATGTTTTACCGAAACCAATTTAATTGAAATCTACATCTGATGATTGGGAATACATTTGGGAGCATCATTCTTTCAAATGCTTTTTCTATTCTTCAGAATTGATGGAAATATTGTTGTTGCATTTCTCGGAGTAAATTTCTCAATTTTTGGCGCGCATTTCTCCCAGCCGGCACATTGGCACACTTCTCACACTTTCGAATTTGCACAGGCAAAAAATGACAACAAAAAGGAAACCAAGTATTGGGAACAGATAAGCGAGAACAAACACGTGGAGAAGCCAAACCAATCAATTGAGAGGCGATTTTCACTAGAGTTTTATTGTGATTTTGCAACCGAACCGAACCGTAACGCGAATTTGCAGCTATTTTGTTTCTGTGTTGTTTCTGGAACGTGGTTGGGGCACGCGAACCGCCCGACTCGACTCGACTCGACGTGTCCGTGTCCGTGTCCGTGCACGTGGCCAACTCGACGTGTACTGAAATCCTAAGCGTAACGCTATCTGGAATGTGCCACCGCGCTGCATCGAGTCTGTTACTCGACTGTTGCTGCTGCTGTTGCTTCCACAGGCACAGTCGCAGCCTCTGCTCTGGTCCCTGCCTGCTCCGACCCACGCCTCCACGGTGGCTGCTTCCGAAGCGAGACGAGCGCCAACCGACCGACGGTTGCCGACTATATTTAGCTCACACGAAATTACCCCGCGCGCCGAGCGAGACTCCCCTCCAACGCGACGCAGAGTGTATTGATTCAGGGTAAGGCAATCCCCGGTGCACGCTCCCGAGTGGATTTGGTACAGCCACGCAAGGAAGAGAAGGAGCAGGCAATCCATGCCAGCAATCTTGAGATTCGCTGCAGTAATTTGTGGAAAGGTAAAGCATGCACATGTCCTCTTGCCAGTGTCCAGTGTCCGCCAGATGCAGCAAGGCCCATGGAGAGAGAGAGAGTCCATAGAGATTTACATATACTTATGATACCAGAGTCAAATGGAAACAAATTCTTGTTTGTGTCCTCCTTTCTGGAGGAATGGATGTATCGAGTGATTTATTCTACATTTCGTGCAAATTGTTGGCACTTAAATCAGGACCTGAGATCCGACAACCTTATAACAATACACCCTGCCCGCGCAGAATGAGAGCTAGAGAGAGATTGCGTGATTCATGAGAGAACGCGAACGTTGAGTGAGTTGTGGATTTTTTTGCATTCTTTTTCGCACTCTTTTCCGTAGTCACTTCCGACTTCTTCCTGGCCCAAGGAAGTTGTAGCCCCACTGACAACGACAACGACAACGAAAACGACAACAAAACCTTTATTTTTTCGTACTTATTTTTCTTGCGATAGTTTCTTTTTTTCTCGTTTTCACGGTGAAGGGGTGCAGGGGAAATGTCAAATGACATTCTGGGATCACAGTCGAAAGAAAACATTTTGAAATATGCTTGGAATGCATTTTCCTGTTGGTGTTTTCCCTTTGCTGGTCGAGGATGTTCTTGTCCTTTGTTTACCTTTTTTTTTTTTGCGCACAAAATTCTTAAAAATGAGAAATAATTCCAAAGAATTCTAGAACAAAAACCACAACAAAACAGCGAACAGAGAGAACAAATCCATTTGTGGATTTTGTGTAAAAGTCAAAGTGAATTCATAAGATTCATAATTAAGCCATCGAAGGGGCTCTTCGAGGCACTCACGGCATAGATTGTACTTGAAAATGTGTCAGGAAAATGTTTCAATTTGAAACTGTATTGGATTTTGATGCTCGTTAAGCTAAAAACATTCACATCGAGTCCTCATGCCACCTAATTATCCTTGTCTAACAAGTACACTCTCATATTTCCTCATTCTGCGGGCAACAATCGCAAATAAGAAATGTGTTTTTCCCTCGGCGAGGCAAAAGCCACATAAAAGAAACTTTAGGACTGCGTTTTTGCATCGGGACGACTCGACTCGGGACAACTGAGACCAGACCGAAAGCCGCATTGTATGGCCACTGAATGGAGGATACGTTGATACACAGGGGGGTTGGTGTTGGGGCGGTGATAGAGAAAGAGAAAGAGAAAGAGAAAGAGCTGGGGTGACAGGAGACATTCTTTTGGTTCAATTTTCTGTTCTATTTTGCCGCTTCCATAGGCCACAGGGCAACAGCAGCAGCGGCAGCGGCGGCAGCAAAGGCAACGAATGCGGTCAAAGGTTGCCGTAGTTACAAGCAAATGAGTAAGGCCAAGAAGAAGAAAATGCTAAGCCCACAACAACAACAACAACAACAAGAACAACAAACATACTCGCATAGCATAGATGGAAGGCAGCTGTTGCTTGCTTGAATAAGAAATAATTTGGTTCTCCTCCAGCGACTCCGCTGCTCCTCCCCAGCATCTTCTGCCTGTGTGTGTGTGTGTGTGTGTGCTTTGTTATTTGCCTTTCGAATCTAATGTGTATAATGCCTCTGAGTGTGATTAGTAGCAATGTTCCATGGCCATAATCGTAATGACAAGGACACACAACGAGTAGGAGTCTATAACGGAAGAGCCTAGGAAAAGTTTCAAGTTGGCCGCCGGCACAACTTTCGCTCTCCCAACTGTGTACCTAATTTATTCGCAATCATTGCTGTTAAGTGTCAATCCAGCACTGCAATTATTAATCAGAGTTCTCCAAGGATTAATAAGAGGGCGGAAATTACAATGCGAATCCAATCGGAGCCTCTTCAGTCCGCGCCTTTGGATGTTCGTTTCCTTTTTGTAATTTTTGTGTCGTGTCCCAGGCTCTGCCTCCAATTGCGGCCATATCCGTGTCCTTAACTATTATCATCACTGAGCTAACGCTAAGAGTTTAAGTAAGTCCTAGAGCTAATAGAATTACCAGCCTCAATCCAGAACCCAAAGTTAAACCAACAAACAAAAATCTTCTCCGATTTCTTGATCAAACTTTTTGCATGGACATTTTCCTTTTTTTCCTCTGGCTAAACAAGAAAACTTTCGCCCTTTATGGAGCGATAAAATTGCAAAATTTATGTATAATTAAAATTCTATTCCTTATAATTGGTAAACTCGAGCACCACTTCCACCCCCCCTCTCTTGACCGTATTCTAATATGTCTCAAAAGTTGGCCACAAAAACAAAGAGCACAAAAAATAAGCCAGAGTAACCGCAAAAAGGAACACTCGACTCTCATAATTTCATATATCCTGCACACACCTACGCACACCTAGAGACACACGGGCACAACACACACACACACACACACACACACACACACACACACACACACACACACACACACACACAGAGAGATGGGAAATTCGGTACTGCTTAACTGAAGCATTTTCCAGCTTATGCAATGAAAGCAATGGGCACCTGTCGATGGGAAATGTATGGCTGGGGTTCGCACAGAGCGGTCTAAGCGAGAGAGAGAGAGAGAGAGAGAACATGGAGGAGGGAGTGGTGTGAGGGGGGGAGGAAATTTAGTAGAAGACCAAAGTGGGGTAAAACGTTGCAACTGACGCAAAACTCTATTATGTTTGCTGAACATGACCGGCGGCCTATTAAAACAACAATGCCAACTACTGTCACATCGAACACCTAGCTGCCCACCCACCCAGCACCTCCCCACCACCACCACGACCGCTATCTGGGAGGAAAACTCTGAATTGTTCATTTTGCAGTGTCCAGGCAGGTTCCAAATGAACTCTGGCACAATTACACACCTGCAAAATGTTACGGCACAAATGGTAGGAGACAAAATGAAAGGATGGTTAGGAGCCACCTCACAAACCCGAGTACAAATGAGTTCTTTTGGCTTTTAGCTGGTATATTTTTATAGAGATTCCTCTCTCATCCCGTGACCAGTGACCAGATCTGCAATGCCTGCCCAAAGGCAGTCCCAGAAGATGAACGACCCTAAGCCCACTTCTGATGCAGTTCTGATGTTTATTCTGTGATTACAATTAATATATTAACTGACATCAATTTATTTATTTATTTATGGCTTTCCCTTTGTACGTTGTACGAGGATTGAGCTGCATATTTAAATGGTTTACTTAATGTGATTCTTAAATCTTACCCTAAGCTGCAGATGAGAGTGAATTTGGAGCGGCCAAACAAAAGAGTCTCACAAAGTTCGCTGAATCTATGGTAATTGGCTTTCCTGGTGTGAATATTTGTTGTCTAGCTGTTTGTTCTAACACGATGCCTGGCCTTGAAGCAGCAGCCAAAATAACTAAAACCCAAAAGAGCAGAAGCAACACTTTTGGGTGGAGTCCTGCCGTTGGGATAGAGAGAGAGAGCGAGAGAGAGAGAGAGATAGCTAAAGAGGTAAAGGCGCGAAAAGTAAAAGTAAAAAAAAAATTTGTTTGGAATTGAAAAATTCATAACACGAAAGCCGTGAATGAAAACAAAAAACAAGCAACAACATTTTAAGCCAGCAACCAAAACCAGCAACAGCCAACAGCCAACAGCAGCAGCCATGGATGGGAACATGCAGCAGCAGGAGCAGCAGCAGCAGCAGCAACGGCAACCACAACAACAATGGAGGCAAGAGTAGCAGCAGGTGGCATAAAACATGTCAGAAAAGGGACTTTTGCCTGTGTCCTGCACCATTTGAATGTTGTTGGTGGGCAAAGCGGCAAAACTGTGACCAAATAAGGCAAAGCGCGAGCACCACCTCGAACAGAATTAGAAAGAAAATCTGTGCGCGGTGACGAGGCGTTTGATACCCTGGCACAACTCGTTTCACATTGTGATGTGGCTGCAGAAATATATTCCATCAAACTGAACGACTGTGTGCTGCCCATATAAGTATGCTATCCACAGCACAAACCAAGCAACTCTCTGTGCTAGTGGCTGCAGAGAAAGCAACTTACAAAAGGCTTACAGCCAAAGTTGATACCTGCGCGTGGGGCCAAAATCAAAACAAAAACAAAACGCAAAACGCAAAAAGCATACAAAAAAACACAGCGCACAGCAAAAGAAAAACAATCCAGACAAAGCGGAAAGCATCGTTTTGGCATCACACAAAAAAAAAGAAAGGAAAGCTTTGGAATAATAAGTGGGAGTGTGGCAGCAAACAGCATCCTAATACTATTATGCACATTTGAAATGCATTAATAAATGCAACACATGTTAGTTTCCAAAGAGCTTACACTGATACGCTGCCAGTTGGTTTGAATATGAATATTCCCCATGTTCAATTCAATTCATTCACCAAACACTGTCTGGCTATTGATCCTCTCTTAAAGGTCGAGACTACACAATGGAAGGAACTCTCTGCTTCATATTTTAAGTGTAAGCACAAGCCGCTTTCATGTAATTCGAGAGCTATTAAGGGATCACTTTAGGACTTACTAATTTGAGGAGACCAGCTAAGCCACACAATAAAACTAATACAAATTCGAATCGAATGTTTTTCCTATTTAAATATTTAAATGAAATGAAATAGACCTTAGGCCTGACCTTTTGGCATGCAAAAAAATGCACAAAATTTATGAATAAATAAGCAAACGAGAAATCAAGCCAAAGCTCACTGAAAAAGGCCTGCCTCAAATATATTTCTCAGTTTCAGCTCAAATTTGTGTATGTTTGCCGAGCGGAAAGCGTAAGCCGAGCCGAGCTGGGCCAAAACTGTTTTGACTGGCAATAAATCGAATTGAAAAATGGCAGGCAAATTCCCAAATACTTGTACACACCCAGCAAAAATATCAAATGGAATGAATTAAATGAACTGTGCCAGTCTCACCTGTGGTAAGCTCTTTGCCTGCTCCTGCTCCTGCTCCTTCTCCCTTTCCTGTTTTCGCTATTGATGTTGCTGCAGATGCTACAGCAACAACAGGAGAAACGAACTAACGACCATCGAGCTTAAGGATACCCTGGCAGCTAACAGTACGTACACTTGCAGCTCCAGAAAGTAGATAATTGATGGCTTTAGCCTTATATTCGGTTATGCGTAGCGTGGCTAGTGGCTAGATCTGTTTGTTCTGTGACTGTTTGCACCTTTGTAGCTTTTCTTCCTTGCTTCGAGGGTACTTGTGCACAATTCACTCTCGAATGGAGCGTGTACTCGGCATGAAGAAACCAAAATTGGAAGTATCAGAGCCCGAAAAGTGTAGCGGACAAAACCAAACTGCTCAGACACAGTGTCAACAATGTCTGACGAATTGTCAGGAGCCACAAAATGGTGTTGTTGCTCGGACGGGGCACAGGCCTGGACGGAAGTGCCTGCCAGATGACAATGTCAACGAGGCGAGACGTTAGTACGAGGGATACTCAGGATGCCAGTGGTAGCACACAGGACACAGGACAAGCAGAAAATTCCCATGCAGAAGGGAACCAAAACAGGACGGAACGGAACGGCACGGAGATGCGGAAACCAACAACAGGATAGTGTGTACAATTTGTGGGTGAAAATTGGTGTGTTTTTTTGTCAGATTTTATTGTTATCATCACGCAGCAACAATACAAAATATATGTATTTGCCAACTGGCGGAACAGGAGGTGCTGCAGCTCGTACTCCCGCTCGTACCGAGATGGAGATGAATGGATGTGTCCTTTACGTTTGTGTGACGCGAGCTTAAGGTCGCCACGGCGCAACACTTGACAATATTCGCACACTGAGAGACAAAAAGATGCTCACCGGAATGCGGATTTGGCCTCGTCATATTCATAAGGGGCTTACTCGAATGGGAATCAACCTTCACTTCACTTCACGACACCATAAATACTCTTCGCTGCTGCACGCGTCGATCTTCCATGGACAAAGTAAGACACCGCTGACTGCTGCTGGTTAATTTTTTGCAAATGTGGATCCACTTACTCTATAAACTCCCCCCAGCCACACAGACAGCCTCCTCCTTGATGCAGGCCTTTGCGACTACTCAAGCGGCTTTTGGTATGTAGAAATATTTTAATTGAATTGTCACCGCGATTTTATTATTTGTGGTGTTGGTCGCGCTGCCAGCTGACAGCTGACAGTTGCCACTGTAATTGTCATTTGTTGTAGCCACCCCATTAACATTCCTCTTCGAAAAACAACTCAGTCTCGGAGAGCCACTCCCACAGTGCCTCCCCTTTTGTGAGTACTTTGTGCATTTCATTATGTTTGTGAGCTTTTAACTTTAATTTAATTTTTAAACAACTTTTGTGTGTTACATTTGATGCTGAACGCTGTTAGTGGTTGTCGGATGAAATATTCAGCATTGCCAATAATGATGGGCCTGTTAATGACACCCGACAATTGGCCAATTATGGTGGCAATCGGAGAGACTGTGGGACTGCAGCTGCGGCAGGGATTGGGGCTGGTCTGGTGTGGTGTGGTGTGGTTCAGCTCAAAAGAGAAAACCAGAAATTCCAACCGCACAAGTGGCTCGCATTGAGGAATGCCTAAGGAAGCCGCAGCCCAGGCTAACTCTCTCTTTCTCTGTTTATGGGAACATCGGCCATGATTTTCACTTTTCAACCGAATTTAACAATCTTTTACAGTGCCCCAAAAATCTAAGCAGAAGCAAGATGCGAGCAAAATTGAAACCAATTTCCTCCAGATGCAAATGAATATTTCCAGACGGGAGTCAAGCGGTATGTGTGCTCATAGGTGTCTGTGTGGGTGTCCACACATCCCTCGTATATCCCCTTTTGAAAATTTCGATTACCAAGCGGACATGGCGGCATTGCCATGATAAGTAAACTTTGCCGATGCTCACCCTTGCTTCCTGCTGCCCGATTTTCTTTTGGACGCCCTCCTTGTGCCTTCTATCCTCCGCACACTTCCCATTACTACCTGCTACCTGGCTACCTGGCTACCGGGCTACCTTTGCTACCATCAATCTCGCTCTCACGCCCCTATTTTCATGTTTCGGCACTGCGGAGTTCCAAGCCGCTCAGCGCTTTTCAATTACACCAAATTGCCGAAAAAGAAAAGAAACAAGAAAAAGGAAACGTCGAGCATGAAAAAGGTTTATGAATGCGCCAAGCTTAAACGGTTATGCCAACCCACCGTTATTACAGGGTAGCCGACACAGTGCGAACTGATTCAAAAGAACAACAGAAACTGAAGAAAAGCTGTCAGATTGGGTGCGCTCAACGCTTGAACGAGCAATTGATAATTCAGCTTATTCTTCTATATTTCAAATATTTCAACCTACATGAGTTTCTATGTGCGTACAAATTTGGAGTTGCATACACCCAAAAGTTGTAATGCTTGCAGCGCTTTGCCAGGGTATAGGTTGCGTCGCATGCCGTGCCCGTTTCGCTGCATATCGTCCCTTGGTTTCTGCGGGTAGTTAAACAGTAAAGCAAACACTCGGCACGGAACAAAACGGAACGGAACGAAACGGACAGGAAGGTGGCACTTCCAGCATTCGCATATAATTGCAGTGAATTATTTTAGCTGGCGCAATATTTCTAGCAGTTCCCGCCGTCCCTCTTCGCCCACATTGTGGGTGTGCTTCGCCCTTCTACTGTCTTTCGCTGGATCTCTCTTTCTCTCTCTCTCTCCCCCCTTTCTCTCCTTGGCCGCACAGCGTGTGCTCATCAAATCCTGCTGCTAATCTGCTGGCAAGCAGGTGGCAGGCTAAATAAACAAACAAACAATTACAGCACAGCCGAAATGCAAAAGAAGAATGGAATGGAAAGAAAGGGAACGGTAAAGGTAACGGCTGATGGCTGGTGGCTGGTGGGATACAATAGCGTGAGAGAGGGAGAGGGTGACTGGGGGCAATGGACGGACCCAGTGGGCCATGGAGATGGACTGCACACACTTCGTGCGTGCTCTTGAAAGTCTTCGACAAAAATCATTTCCCAAGAAACACTTCGAATCAAACAAAAGCCGAGGATCGAACCCATTACATCTGCTAAAGCCATCAGGTAAACGAATTCTAGCCTTAATTACTAATTTAGATCTAGCTTACACATGCACCACAACTTCTATGCACTTTTCGTGCTCCACTCCTTCCACGTTCACGCTCACGCGAGACCCACGTGCCCGCGCCCGTGCCCATCTCCAACTGCCGCCTAAGCGAAACCTCAAGCGTTGTCATCATTTCGCAAGTCCCAACAATGAGCTGCCTTAAGATGTTTAAGCCTTGTTTTTACTTCAATTTCGGGCTGGATGAGTGTTTGCGGTTGACGTGCAAATAAAAATAATATTTACAATAACAACAATGGTAATCTCTCCCGCTGTTTCTTACTCTTTCTCTCTCATACTCACACGCACACACGCACACACACACACATGTGCTAGCGTAATTACATCAGCTCTGCCCCTGTCTCTGTCTCCGTCTGTGTCTCTCCCTGTCATGCCTTTGGCTTACAATTTTTGGCGTGTTAAGCCGCCAGCCAAGCATCCAGGCAGGCATCCGCCAGCCAGAGCTTGTTGAGCTGCTTGTGGCGGGAGTCCCATTCCAGCTGGCTTATCCCTATTGCTTAGCACACTCTTTACTCCTCACCCCCTCACCCCCCTCCACCCCTTCCAGCACTCATTGCAGCAGCACTCCTCTCCACCCACCACACAGATCGGTAGCCAGTGGTTGCGTAATTAAATTCCAGCAGCGGAGGAGAGCCCCGAAATGTTCATTTTCACTGCGATTAAATGGCAATTGTTTTGTTTGTGTCTTGGGTGCTTATTACTCGCACACACACACACACACACACACACACACACACACAATTAAATGATTTTCAAAGAACGCACGAAATTGTCCCATTCACTTTCACTTTTGTTTGCAATCATGAAGTCTCATGCCAGGCATACATTTGTATGTATACTACTTAGTAGACAAATATGTACATGAGTACTTACATATGTCTGTAGGTACATACTTGTTATGACACATCCATATACTGTGTTTAAGCCAGAGTAGATTGATGAATTGTTCAAGGTTGAAGTACATTTTTGATGCGTTCCCAGCGGCACTTCCATGTCGTATATTCGTTCACTGCAAAGGAAGAAGCTGTTACAATTTGACGACATGGCACTTGTTGCTTGGACTCGACTGTGCTCGGCTTCCAATTAGATGAGAGGCTGCCGTAGACGCTTTTAGCGAACTAACGGATCGCAGTCGTGTTCCAGCGAGAAGGATCTGCGGCTTGCATGAAGCCAGATGTAGAGGCAACTCCGGTAGGGACCGCAAAGGTGTTGTATTCTCATATGTATCAGAAATACATTTATGGTTTATGGTACGTGCGGCAATGCGCGCAATTGAACTGCAGTGTTGTGAAATGTTGACATTGGGGCGCATTCGATACATCGCTTCGTGGTGCGTGCCTATCGATTATCAGGCTGCAGGAAAGTGTTTTAGCATTTTTAACGCCTTGTTAACAAATTTGTTGATAATAAGTGGCTTGGTATACCGAAAATACTGCCAGACATGCAGTGACAGGGATTCGGGAGATTTGCCAGCAGAAGGAGCGGCGCAATCCGTGGGTTCCACCACACTGGCAAAACAAGCGCCAGTACACATGCAAATTACAATACATACACATGCATACACATATTAGCTACCGTTACTCTGGCAAGAGCTACTTCATTATCACCCCACCCCCTTGAATCGGCGTCTGCGTGGCGGCATCCACGAGCGACACAAGCAGGCGCCACAGAAGAATGTAAAATGATCGGTGCTGAAGCATGCAGCGACCTGCGTTTCGGCAGGCGACACCCGCACTGCCGCACTTTTACCCACCCCATTACTCCTTTCTCAGTGTCAACCAAATATGCAATCAAAAACGAACTTTTATTAGGTGCTATTAATTATTCACGAGCATCATGGCGCTGGATATACTCGGACAGAGATATTATGCCGAAAGCGTCGGCAGCCTTCACCAGTTCATTGAGAACGTCTAGATCCATATCGAAAAAAAGGCGGTACCAATCGCTGCGATCCTCGTCGGGTCTTGGTTGGGTTTCATTCTTATGGTAGCACGTCCACAAAATAAGCTTTCGCAAAGCCGCAGAACCTGTGTCCGGAAAGTACACATGCTCATTTTTGATCAATTCATTTCCTAGCACTATACGATTGGCGATTGACTTTTCCACAATAATTGTGTCATCCTTGTTATGCAGCTCGACCAGCACCACCGGCTTATTTTCTGCCCTGAAACAAAAACAAACGGAATGCAAATTGTATATTGAGCCGCCGCTTTGACAACAACAAAAAGAGTCACTTTTTGCACCACTCACATTTTGCTATTGTCCACGTCTGACATCGCGAATCCAGTCCAATAAGTTACAGCAATTTGGCCTTGATCTTAGCACACGTTCAGCAATTCGAACAAAATGAATTTCCTGGAATTTAGCGCGGGAAAGTTGCAGGGGGGGGGGGGAGAGACGAAAACATCGATGCTACCATGAACGTATCGATATTTTTAGTCATGTTTATAAACATCGACTGCCAGGGAGAAGAACGCCAAAAAGAGAGTAAGCTCAAAACAAATCCATATGATGGAATTGTTTTATTTTCTTGCTGTTCAAATGCAAAATACATACGAGTATGTATATGCAAATAGAGCTGCAAGGCGTAAACATATTCGATTATTCGGAATGGATAATGGGGAATGGGGAATGGGGAACAAAGGGAAGCTCATCCCTAACACAATTCAAAGAAGGCAACCAAGCGCGCACTTGCGTAGATCAGACGAAAGATTCTGATCATTATTGTATACAGAATGAAGCTATTTAAATGCAGTGGCTATACCCAATCCTCTCCTCTCCCCTAGATCTAAGAAAAATCCTGCAAGCAGTCTCTGAGAAGTCGGCGCTGAATGCAGAAATTTTTGAAATTCGATTACGGCTTTCTGTTTAGTGCAAAAGATGCGCTTTATCGATTTTTCATTTAAATTTCGAAATCTACTTTTATTGTGAAGAGAATTAGTTGGTAGAAAGTTGGCAAAAAGAACAATTGAAATGCATAGGAAATAATTTTAATCTAAAACCAATTTTTCAGGCCCAATTGTTCTCAAGAAAATTACTGAAATATTAATGCTGTGAAGAAATTAAGAAATCCATGGAAATATGTGCATAGATATTTATGTACTTATCGATCTGTCTGTGGCCGCGAACACATTTGGCTGGGGACCGGAACTGACGATGGATGTGGGTTGAAAGTGGGTGGTGGATGTGGCTGCGTGCAAATTTTAAATATTGAATCTTTGATTCAACATAATCAGACTTGTAATGGCCTTCACGCTCCGATTCGCAGGCAGTGGCAGACATAGTCCAACATGCAAGGCGGCGCACACATAAGCCTACCTATGCGTGTGAGTATCTGTGTGCCTGGTGCGTGCGTGTGTGTGCGTGCGTGTGCGTTAAGTATGTGCAAACAGCTGTCGCGTGTCACCGGCTCCCGTTCTCTGGAAACGGAAGCGGAAATTACGTGCACGATGGCAGCAACAAACTGGAACGTGTGCAACAGCAGGAACCAAGAGAAAGGGACAGACATCCACCCAGACATCAATCCATCCAGACAAACAGACCGACTGGCTATTTGGTGTGGTGCGGGCTGTGCTTCGGGGCGATGGCCAAGGGTAAGCAATCGGTCGGCATCATCAGGCCATTCAATGGCACCGGCAATCCATCGATGATGATGCTGCTTCCAACTCACAATCGCTCTTGTCTTGAAGCGGCTGAAAAATCGCTGGCCAACATGCGAAACAAACGCCAGCCGTCCCTCCCATTGCTCCAGTTGTGCTCCAGTTGAGATTTAATGAAATCGCAAAAGACACAATGAACATCATAATTGATCATTCAATTGTGCGCCCAGGTACATATATGTATAATTATTTGATTTACTGTAGTGGGCAGTTGTGACTCCTTAGCCCACAGCGGACATAAGTGCGGAGAGTCGGAGCTCAAGCTCAAAGTCGAACCGATCGAAGCAGCGTGGATCGCTCCAAGTCTTTGTTCGGCTTTAGCCTTGGTTCATTTTGGTGTTTTATTTTTGGACAAAAATACTTTCCAGAGTTCACCTTGCAGTCCATTATCCCCACTACTTGTATTCGCCGTGCAGGAATTTAATTCAAGCTACCTTTTGTTTTGGCATCATTTAAATTCCATTTAATGCCATAGGAAATCTCCAAAAAAAGAGCAGCGCCACCCACTGCAGGGAGTGGCAAAGCGCGAAGGGCGGGGCGAATGAGAACAAAGAGTAAATATTGTTATTTTGCATTATTCAAGTAATTTACGAGCGCCCGTTTCCGGCAACAGTGCGCGCCACCCCGCCTATCCCTGGACCGTGGACCGTGGACCCTGGACCACCCCTGGACCACGCCTGGAGCGCTGTAGTCGAAGCTGTTGCCTGTAACTGTAGCTGAAACGGTTAATGCAAAAGACACAGAATAGCAGCCGTGGTGCGAGTTCATCTTAAGCAAATGGCCAACGGAGGGAAGGGCAGCCATGGCCAAGGGTCGTATGAGTAATTCGAAGAAAGCAGGCAATTAATTTGAACTCGGAGCTGATGCTTAGCGGGCCATTTAATTGTACCATAAAACACGCGATGTCGGCATAAAAACCTCTGCTCCCTGACCCTCCATCCAATCTCGTTCGCACAACTCCATTATGCCACTACGAGGGGCGGGGCCAGAGCGCGGACTAATGCGGAAAACCATCGAAATCATTTGCAAACAAAGACAACGGAGAAAGAGCATGCAAATCCATCGTTCAGCTGATGGATCAGCTCACAAATTTGTCACGAACTTCGCTCAGTCCCGTCGACTACATTTTTACATTTCTTTGCCTTGACAGAAGCTTCATTTGGCCGAGTGGGGAGAGAGGCTAAACAGTGTTAACAGCATTTATAAATGTTCGACCTGCGCCCCTCTGCCCACAGGCCACTTCAATTTCTTGTAATTTATGTGCCACTTTTTGACTGCCATTTTCCACTACGCTCCGCTTCCTGCCTGCAACTCGCTTGCCCCATCTTAGTCGTCCATTTGTGTCATCCTTCGTTGACCATTTTCATTTAGTCTGCTGCTGCTGCTGCTGCTGCTAATTAACTGACTTTGAAAAATTAATTAAGTCATTTGTCTGCACGCACACACACAGCCTAGACATTGTCCAGCCCCACTGCCCCACTTGACTGATTGTGGCCTAAGAATAGATGATTTCACAATAGCCATTTAGCCACTTTAGACACGCAAACAGCACTTGCGAAGGGGTTTAATCAATCAATCCATCGGAGAGTGTGACACAAAAACGTGAAGAGAGGAGCAGAGAAGAGAAGACCATCTGCTGGCTGAAAAGTTGCTGTCTTGGGCATAGGAAATGCCTGAAATTAATCTACTGGATCGTTTATTTGTGTAGCTAAATTCTTTGCTGATGTTTTGGCATCACGTATCTCACATTAGCTCTGTACTTTCATCTAGAATAACTCTTATTTTTGCAGCAACTAGTTTTATTTTCAGTGATTTAATTTCAAAGCTAAACTCAAGGGTAGAATAATTTTCACAGTTTCAGCTCTAAGACCATCAAATTAGTTTGCCTTCCTAATCCTCCTTGTTGAGATCAATTAGTTTGTTAAGAGGAGAGCCAAAATACCTGACACTTTCACTGCTCCCCTCGTCCGCTTACTCGTTCCGCCCTCAAAATCAACCAAAAAGTTTCCCAGCCAAATTTAAGTTTGTCCTTCCGGGAGACCTTGTAGTTATCCATTGTACACTCGCTTCATGAAAAGTCCTTGCCACACGTGACACTTGACAGGTTGGCTGCAAATCCAAGGAAGACATCGCCCAAGACTCTGACATTGATGCTGAAGCTGATGCTGATGCTGATGTAGGGGAGCTGTAGGTGGAGCTCCAGCTCAATTTCGTTGAATTATTTGATTGAAATTAAATATTAGAAGATGGCTCACAGAATGTCTTAAAGGTAGTACATAGTTCAACACTTTTACAACTTAGTTACTTGTGTTATAATTATAAATTTATATTTTGAATGTATCTACCACAGAGCTGATTAGCTTAGAGACTCTCAATATGGCTGGCAATTATTGCTGTGCTTTGCTGGCACTCTCAATAATAAATAGAAATATAATTTATGCTCTGCATTTGATTCAAATAAACCCATGCCAATGGTACATACGATTATGTGACTTTTGCGGAGTCCGCAGAGTCCCAACTCCGTCTCAGAATGTTCCTCAACCCTTTCGACAGCACCTGCCAAAACATTTTCTAATGAAAATTAGAGCCAACGATGATTATGATTATGATGAGATAATGGTGGCTGGCTGGGGGGACCAGCTCAATCTTTATTTAAAGAGAAAAAGCCTCTGATATTGGGGTAAGAAACGGGGATGTGCCGCCCCTTCCTCATGCATCTTTCATTCGCTTAGCGTGTTAATTATCCTGAATTTCGGTCTATTAAAGTTTCAACAGCCGCGCATATGTACGCACGTACCATTGGGGCCACAGCCAGTTTTTGCCGCACTTCCTTCCCATCTCAAACGTAATTAATGGAAGCGCACTTAAATCATTTTTGTGCGTGGGCCACACAAAATGTACCCAAAAAAAATACAATTAGTTAACAAGCGAGAAAAGGAACAAGCGGTGCAAACGAGGGTGGTGCGCGGGTGGCTGAAGGGGGGTGGGGAGGAGAGGGAAGAGAGGGAAGAGCGGTGGCTAAAGAGTACCCAAAAATCCCAGGAAAGGTGCCAGGCCGCGCGCTAAAACGTTTCAATTTTTCATAAATATTCAAAAAGGTAACAAAAAAAGCAACAACAAAAACAGTTTCCCAAAAGTGGAGGCCATGGGGTATAAGGTATGGGGTAGGGCATGGTGCATGGTGGATGGTGGATAACAACAGCTGCCCCTGTTTCGTTTTTTGTTTTTGTTGTACTTATTTTGAGAAATTTGTTGCCGCTCCTTTTCGGGTCTGGGGGTTTTGGCCAGCAGGAACGCGGATTCCGCATTCAACGGTCAGCTCCAGAGTTTCAGCTTCGTTATCGCCTTTGTGTGTTGTAGGTGTTGTTATTTGTACCACCTACCGTTGCTCCTCCCTGCCCCAACACTGCTGTTGCTGTCTGTTCCCTTTAACCTCGTCCTCCTTTCGCATGGAGACAAGTCCTGCAACTGGAAGCTACTCCACAGCGCTCTACATTCTCTGCCTGCGCGAGTGGACAACAAATAAGAAATTCTAATTGGCAGCAGGACACCACGAAGCTGGAATACACTTCATAAGCGAATTATAGCTCTCATTTTACGGCACTTAATGCCACAAGGAACGAGGAGCGAGGAACGAATCTCCAGTCTAGGCGGTATACATTGGGTTCATAGGGTATACGAATAAACAACAACTGTGGCAGCGAAAAAGCGCCAGCAAAAAAAGAAGAAGGAAAACTTTTTTCGATTTAAGCAATTTTTAGTCCCGCTTTGTTTTTCACAGGGTAGCAAGGGTACGCGTGGGCCCATCCAGGGTAACTTCTGTCCAAGTGTTCATAATTCTGCCCAAAGTTTTCCACTCATCTCCGCAGCAATCTGCCTTCCTATTCCCTTAAATAAGTACAACAACAAAAAACGAGAAGGGACGTGTGAGACGCTTCTTACGCGTCACAACTTTTATACCCGGCACTCAGCACTGTAATTTTGCATCTTCAACTTGTTGTGCGACGATATAAATCTGGTCGAGTACATTCATGCCATAGTTTTCCTCTTTTGCATATAGATACATATGTACATATCTCTATGTGTTGATATACGTTTGTATGTGCATGTAAAGCGTGTTCTTTCTTTTGGCGAGCTTTGGAGTTAGAGCCAAGCCCCCGACACAGACGAGTTTCAGCTAAGGCTAGGCCAAGGTAGCCAAAGAGCGTCCGAAAATTAATGCAAATTTATGTCGTGGAAAACTTTTCAATTTGTTTCTACGTTTTTTTCAGTCCCTGCCCCCTGCCCCTGCACATACCTAGGCTTTCCCTCTCTCTCTCTCTCTCTGACATTTGTTGCAGAATCATCCAGTCCATAGCCCCTCGCAGTCTCTGTAAGCACTTTGTATTTAACATGCACAATTTGGCCATTTTTGGGCCATAATTAACGTGCCGCCAATGCATACAGCTCCAGATCCACAGCCAAGGACGAGGACGAAACAAGGAAAATTGACGAGGTGGTCGCGCTGTCTGCCAAGTTGGACCTTGCCACCACCTTGAATTAGTCTTCCAGCGATGCAGACACTGAGAGAAATTCACTTCGGCCCTTTTGAGGCTGTGGCCCATCTGAAGTGCGCTTTTGGGGAGGTCCCTCCTTTGGCGTCAAGGAAATGAACAGGATATAATCCACGTATGGCATGCCATGGGGCACACATTCCGCACTTTGTGGAGCTGATTGACACGCATATTGGTGCCGTGTTTTCCGGAGTCCCAACTATTGCCTGCCTGTGTGAAGAGGGCCAACGAAACGGCGAATGACTTACAATCGTTACAATCACAGGGAGCTGATTGGAGACCTGCAGCTAGTGAAGGCTGTTGCCAGCTTCATGCAGAAGTATATTCATCCCGGAGGTTAAATCAGTTGAATCCCTCGGGCGCCTGCGCACCGTTGAGAATGGAATTTGCATGGCGAGTGGATTCCAACGTCAGGAGGCAACATTTGTCGCTGCGTTTTGTGGCCTAAAAGTTAAGACCCGATTTACTTTCATATCTAAAAAAGAGATAATTTCAAATTATATTTCTAATTCTCTGTATGCACATCCTATTTCGTTCAGTGTTTCTCCTTGTGCCACCCATTGTCTCCAGCAGGGAAATGTTGTTGTTGGGGGAACAGGCGTAGACAGCCAAATGCCGCAATCAAGTTATTATAAAGTTTTTCTATTTATCCAACATAATTCATAATTTGTTTACAAAGCGTATAATAATATTAACGTCTCATCCCGGCCTCTGGGCCTCCCTTTTGCCTTCTTCAGGGCCTGTCTCCTGTCCTGTCCTGTCTGTCCCGTCTGTCTGCTGCTACCGTCTAAGACAGTCGTTGCCATGCTTCCTCCTGCCATGCCTGTCCCTGACCACTGCCAGTAAGTCCGCCGCTGTCAGCGCCGAGCAGATAATCAGCTACAAAAGTCGACGTGGACTTTACTCATTTTATCTTTTGCTGGTGTCTTCCTTTTTCCTTTTCGTTCTGTTTCGGTCTTCGGTTTGCAGAGCAGCATGGAAATCGCATTAGGTGGTTAGACGCGGTGGTGGCGAGGGCGTGTCGGACAACTGAGACCGCAAATTAGAGATGCTCAGAGATTCAGTGCAGCCAGAGTATCCGGTGCCAGTATGCAGTCACGAACTGTCCAAAGCAGTTCGCTACCAATGATGTTGGCATGTGTAGCTATTCATCAGTTGAAGTTTCTTGCAAAAATCAACATAATATTTATTTGTATCGTTCGAATAATGAGCACGAATCACGCGCTCATCTCTGAAATCTGGCCACAGCGATGACGCGAGTGACGTCCTCGGCCTCCCATAATCGCATTAGACAAAGCGAACGCGAGACAACGCACTTTCTAGACCAGAGGCATTTCGCTTGCATATATATTACTTTTTTTATTGGCCAACTTCCGGTGAAAGTTTTGGTGCGGCCACAGCCGGGACCGTACTCAACTGATTATTCTTTTGCTTTCTCCCTTTTTTGGGCCACTTTTTAGCGCTGTTGTCATTCCCTTTTTTGTCTTTTTGGTATGGGCTGGGTGACACTTTTTAGGGAAAGTGCACACGGTTGAGTGGTTGGGGGCAGACGTGCTGAAAATCGCTTTAAATCAAAATAAATACAAAATACATGACTCGAGGCCCGGCAAGCGCGCATCAAGTGGAGCGGGCTGGTGGAGGGCTGGATCACAGAGTGTGAGTGAGCTGAGCTGCGCTGAGCATTGCCTCCCCCCCAGATTATGCAAACGGGAATTAAGTTAATTGAGTAGCGTAAACAGCACAGAGCAAAATAGGCTGGAGCAGAGAGAGAGAGAGAGAGAGAGAGACTGTGACAGTGACAGTGACAACAGAGAGAGAGAGCAAGGAGAAAGATGCTCGCCTGCTTAAGAAGCGCCAGCGATGCACTGAAAGAAGTCCGAAATCTCACTTCTCACCGTAAACTTTTAGCTGTTCTGCTAATTGCCGCTGTACCTTCTTCATTCCTTTATTCCACACACTCATTTTTGTTCAGTGCAGCAGAAAAAAGCCTCCACCAATGTGGAAGGCACAAGAAAATAACAAATGACAGAATGTAAGAATGTAAGAAGGAGCAGAACTACCGTTGCGGCTGACACTACGCGGGTTAAGGTGGTTGCGCTGGGAAGGGGGCCGACAGCAGGGTGTGTTGGTAGCGGCTTTGCCAAGGTTACAGCTTCCCTCGTAATTGCGCATAAAAATGTAGCGATTTATATGCGCGTATTCTTATACCCGGTACTCGAAGAGTAAATAGGGTATATTTTATTTGTGCGAATAACGGTTGTATGTAACGCACAGAAGGAAACGTTTCCGGCAGACGCGGCGTAATGGAATGCTCTGCTCATCGGATAGATCCAGAATGTAGCTGATGAGGCGGAAGACCAGATCCAGGCAGATCTGTTGAAGCTTTCGCGTGGCCATAATAATGCTCCAATCGGATCCCAATTTGGTAATCTGATAGATATGGTCATTCCCAACGAAATGGCGTTTTCTTTTATCTTTAAAATTGTAGGTTTGGGAGGTTTTCGCCCTTTTGCGGTGGCGGAATTCTGGATGCAAAATTTGGTGGCTCTAGCTCTTATGGTCTCTGAGATCCAGGCGCTCATAAGGACGGACGGACGGACGGACAGACAGACATGGCCCAATCGACTCGGCTATTGATGCTAATCACGAATAAAAATACTTTATGGGGTCGGACGCGTTTCCTTCTGTGCGTTACATACAACCGTTATTCCCCACAAATGCAATATACATAAGTACCCCATTTACTCTTCGAGTACCGGGTATACAAATTAAATATCCACTAGGGGAAACACTGCAGCAGCAAAAAGGTTCAAAAATGTATTGAAACAATTAAAACTTTATCGATATGATAATGATATCTGTGCCATGTACATTTTACATACATAATTATGAACAATCACTCATCGATTTATGTATACAAAAGTCAGAAAAAACTCAGCTCAACTCAACTCAACTCAGTGGAATCAGTGCATCATTTATGGAGTAATAATTCACAATTATCATAAAGCGTGCAACTTTGCAGCCTGATAACGATAACGAGAGAAGGGAAAGATAACGGTAATCGCTGGGATGAATTAAGATTATAATAAATATGCAGAAACTCATTTGTTAATTCAAGCATAATTCGGGCTGCCCTAATGTCCATTATTTGTATTCATTTCCCTGAATGTTCATTTCGGGCCCAACCAGCCAGAACACGTGGGCTGTGGGTGTGGTCATTGTTTTTTAAGGGAGCGTTCATTAAAATTGAAAAATGCCACTTTAATGAATTTATTTGCGACACTTAACACAAGTGAAAGCAAACGGAGAGAAATGATGCTCATTTGCATAAAAATGGCGCTTCACCATTATTTCACCATTCCAGAGGCCATTCTCAAACACTCCAGCCGTAGGCCAAGGGCAGAATGAGCATTGACATTGCGGTGAGGTCGACTCGTCGCTCCTCGTTCGCCTGTCTTGCGTGGCTCTGACCTGGCAATTGTCATTACCATTTCGACTCTTGCCAGAGCCGTTAACCTTCAATTGATGACTCAATATGTCACCGAGTTGACAGGTCACGTTGCATCTACCCAACCCATCCCAGCTCCATCCCTGCTCCATAGACTGGCGGCTTCATTATCGTTTGAATAGTTATAATTGAAACTTTCAGCTCATTTCATTGTTTCCATTGCGAAAGGATGGCGAAATGGCTTGTGAGGTAATTTAATTAATGCGAATTTCAATCGTCAATCCACTGACTGACTGACTAACGGCTTCCATATCCATTCAGGTACATTTCCGTAATTATATTTCGCACCCACGGTCAGAAGTCGATGTAAAAGTCGTTAAGTTTATTCCACACCTTACTTTATTTTCTCGTGTTTCCCCTTCTACATCTTTCTATGTTGAAATTCCTTTGGAAAATTATATCCTCCACCACGTCCATCGGTACCCAAGTGGACCCTGTAATTGAAACTGTAAACTAGTTGTCACTCGCATGGGTGTGGTGCGACGTGAGAGTAGGCGATAGGTCAAGAAATCAGGCCACAAGCAATTACATTTGAGTTTCTGTTGCCTGTGCCGTGTGCCCTGTGCCTCGTGCCCTCTGTTGCACTTTGCTGCCGCTTTGATGCCTCCGAGATGATCGGGGGATCCTTGTTGCTGTTGCTGGTGTTTGCGTGCTGCTTTTCGGGGGGCTGCTAATTCAATTGCTTAGGCACAATGGCCAGAGCCAGCAACTTAGCAGCAAATTGCTTAATGCTCCAAGTCACGTGTTCACCCTGCTCTCCATATTGGACGCTTCTTGCGGTTAATTTTCTACGCCTCTCTCTCTATCTCACTATCCCACCTTGCCTACGAAATCCCGTTTCCACTTTACACTTTGGAAGCCTGCCTGGAGCTGGCCGCGTGACACGAGCGTGAGTGCAGTGGGAGCCTGATATGTACTTACATCCCGTTAATTTTTGTATGCAAGTAGCTCATGTCTCAGTTCAGCCACTCACTGCTCCAGTTATCATGCAAATGCTGAAAAAAGAACTACAAAGTTATTTCGTCCCTAATTAGAGTTGAACCCTCATCCTCACGTGAGCGTAGGAGACGCTGGCTTGCGTGATGGACCATCGGCACATTCCATCTCTAAAGCAAAGTCAACAATGACACATGGAACAGAGGAGGAGAACTTTGTTTGCACTTGCAGATTTGAAGCTTTGCTTGAAATTGGAGGCATGCCCATGAAGTGCAATGGACTCGTGTGAGTGTTTGTGTTTGAGTTGGGGGTGGTGGTGGGGGTGGGGGATGGGAAAGGGCTAGTGGCACAGCCTGTCCGTGGGGCTTGTTTAAATGGGGAATTGCAGTGAAAAGCCTTGACCAGTTTGACCAGTGGCGTTTGCCGGAGCTTAAGCCAAATTGTCTAAGGGGACGATGAGACAATGGATGAATGATTGGAACTTGAGCTTTGTGTCAACTATTGTTACTTAATTAACAGCAATCAACAAAATACGAGTACATATGTATGTATGTATCTTTGGGAGTTGCTGGGATTTCTAGTGATTATCTATGGGCAAAGTTTTAGAAATTGAAAACCAAACCATCTTTCACTCTATTTAGTATGCATTATTCCAAAATTTGAGATTAATAAAACTCATCTTCAACTTCAACTTTCTCGCTACTCTCGTTGGCCTCATGGGCATTTAGCTTGGCTTCCTCCAGAATTGGCGTTAGCTCTCCGATCTCGCCCATCTGCTGGAGCAGCTCCACGATGAAGGGCACGTAGTTGTGGCGACGGCGTGCGTTCTCCACGCTGTATTGACGATTCTTTTCCTTCTCGACACGCAGCCTGTGTAGCAGTTCGTTCATCTCCGCCTCTCGCTGGGGCTGTGCCAGCTGTAGCGAGTCCCGTTGGAGCTGCTCGATTTGACGCTCGTAGAAGCGCTGCCGGTCCGAGACCAGCGCCATCAGATTGAAGTGGATCTCGTCCGTGCTGTAGCTGTGCATACGCGCTTCAATGATTGGCCGTGCAATGTCCAGCCAGTTCTGGCCCGGAGCGATCACGGCCAACTCCGTGGGCCCCAGCCGCAGTCCATCCAGCTCGTAGAGCCGCTCGCCTATGGGCATGTAGCTCACAAAATGGTAGGTGGCGTCCTCAATCTCTTCCTCCTGTGATTCGTTCACAACAAATGTGGGACGAGCGAACGAGTTGTGGGCTGTGCGGATCTTCCGATCGTTGCCCAGGCAGTAGCCGCGACTCAGCGGATCCAATCTGATGGTTAAATCCTTGAAGCGCGTTAGCGTCTCGCCCAGCTCGATGTCCGGGTGCTTCAGGTTGAGCAGCAGACTGAGAATGGCCTGCGTGGCGCAGGAGTTCTCGACCACCTGCTTGGCAAAGTAAATGTTTTCGTCGAAGTTGCTCTCCACGCGGCCGTCGGGCTGTTCGTCGTGCATCCACTTGAAGAGAAAGATGAGGCCGTGTATCGGCTCCAAGTAATGGAAAATGCTTGCTTCCAGGCTCCAGATCTCCTCCACCTGCGCTCCCACGCAGCCAAAGTCACGTATCAGCTGTGTAAAGACACCGGGATCGCTCTCGATCTCGCACCAGCTGTCATTTACCGCTGCTTCAGTTTCTGTATTCAAGTCCGATGTCGTGGCCGCTGCCTGAAGGTTTTCCATTCCATTGGAACCTTCCATTAGGGATTGCGGATGTAATTTTTGGACACCCACTAAACAATTTTGAAACAGTGTGACGTTATGTACTGTTCTGTCCATGACATACATATGTACATATCTACATACTCAGTTTGAATGAAAATTTGCTCACAATTATAGTTGTTGGTTTTTTACTTACGGCAGCAGAAAGCCATGTCAGCGTCATCTGGGGGTCATAGTGGTGGAGATCCATAAAGAGACTACGCCATCTGTGCATCATGTTTGGTAGTGGTTTAGTATATTTTAAAAATCAGTAAGTATATTTTGGTATATTTTTGAGGGCTGTGCGGTATATTGTATGGAATCAACCGCTGCCACACTGTTGTGCAGCCCTAATCCCGATGAACAAATGATAACAAAATAATTAAAATCGCCTAAGTTGACGATTAATGGAAGCAATGGGGGACCAATTAATACTGGCCACCGGTGGATACGATCACACAATCAAGGTGTGGCAAGCCCATACCGGCAACTGCATCAAGACAATGCGTTTTGTGGAGACATCCGTGAGTGAAGCCGAAAAACCGAAAACGCAAACTGCGACTGCAATTCAATTGATTAATTTAATCTGTAGCAAGTAAATGCGCTGGACCGCACGCCAGACAAGACGCGCCTGGCGGCATGTGGCTATCAGTGCATCCGTCTGTATGACCTGGAATCGAATTGCACCGCTCCGGTGATCAACTTTGATGGCGTGCAGAAGAATGTGACGCGGCTGGGCTTCCAGGAGGATGGCAACTGGATGTTCACCGCCGGCGAGGATCATCATGTGCGCATATGGGACATGATATCGGCACCGCCCCACTGCTCGCGGGTCTTCGACTGCGAGTCGCCAGTGAATGCCGCCTGCCTGCATCCCAATCAGGTGGAGATCGGCATGGGGTCGCAGAACGGCAACGTCTTCCTGTGGGATGTCAAGTCGGAGAAGCACGAGTGCATCGTGCCCGAGGTGGATGCGTCCATTCAGGACGTGGCCATCTCACCCGACGGCCACTACCTCGCGGCGGCCAACAACAAGGGAAACTGCTACATCTGGTCCCTGTGCAGCAGCCCCGACCAGAAGATGAGCACCATGCGACCCACAAAGAAGATCACAGCGCACAGCCGCTACATTCTGCGCTGCAAGTTCAGCCCCGACTCGCGCCTGCTGCTGACCACCTCCGGCGATGGCACGGCCTGCCTCTGGAAGACCTCGGACTTCAGCAAGTGGCGCGAACTTTGCATCGAGAACTATTGGGTGTGGGATGCGGCGTTCAGTGCAGATTCCAAATGGCTCTTTACCGCCTCATCCGACGGTGTGGCGCGCCTGTGGAAGCTAGAGACAAAGACGCCCACGCGGGAATACACCGGCCACACCAAGGCCATCACTGCCCTGTCCTTCAAGGATGAGATTATAAGGAAAGTTAATCACTAAATAGAATGTAAGAAAGTCTTTGGTTAAGTCAAGAAAAAGTAGAGCCGCTGCCCAGTCCGATTGTCTCCTACTCTCTCTCTCTCTCTCTCTCTCTTTTGCATTTAATTTCTGGCAACCAAAACAAATTTCACTCTCTCTTCGCTGTGGGTTTTAGTTCTTAGGCTAAATGTTCTTCTAACTTTCTAATCTAAAAATGCTTCCGAGTTGAGCAATTGTTCAACTTTGAATTCAACACCAAACAGAGCGAGACAAGCGACACTGGGAGTGGCAGAGAGGCAGGCAAACGCTTAGGCTCTGGCAAATAATTTTTGGAGGCAGTTACTCAGCGACCATCCCATCCCCCCCACCACCAGCATTAACCAGAACTGAAGCAAGCATCAAACAACAACACGTCGCCATTCAACGATAGTTCAGCAAACAAAACAAAAAGGAACAGCAAAACTCGACCTACAAATTGAGCGAAAAAAAGTAATTGTGAAAACTACCTCTGAAAATGTGCGCTTGGCTTTTGTAGCGACTTTTTCAACAAACAATTTATAAATGGAAAAAACTCTTTGATATATTTATATCATTAATAATGCATTCATTTTGGATTAAAATCCTAATAAATATACAAAAAGAAACCGACAAACAAAGAGGGCGAAAACACAAGACAGACAGGGGGGGCGGAAAGGTAAGAGGATCGAAGGAAATTGATTTGCTTTCTGCTTAAGTTTTTAATCCACATAGGCAATGCCTTGGGCCACAATTGACTCTCGAATGGGATCGGGATCGTCGCCCAGTTTGTAGCCCACAATGCAGGTGACATCCACGGCCTTGCCGGTGGGATTGAGCAGCAGCATCACCTGATTGATGGGCGTGGCTGGACGAAATGGCTTGTGCGGCGGCATCGCGCTCTCCGTGGGCGGCAGCAGGCGCACCTTGCATGGCTGAAAGTGTGTGTCATTGATGAGTAAGGCTTTTGGTTAGTTAATGTTTATGGAGCATTAATCACCTTCTTGACGCTCGCCTCGAAATGAAAGTCCCGCACGGGCTGACGGCTCTTGTTCTGCGCCGAAATCACAATCACAGAGACACGATGGCCGGGCCGATCGCTGGTAAAGTTCAAGCTGAGCTGCATATCATCATCGTCGAGCACCACACGCTGCTCGCCGGTTGCTTGGATATTGTCCAACTCGATGCTGATATCGCTGAGATGTGTCTGTTGGGGCGCTGTCTCCAGCTGTGGCTCCTGCTCAACGGTGAGTGGAGCATCGCTTAGCAAGGGAACATCATCAACGAGCTCTGCAGCAGCGGCAGCGGCAGCGGCAGCTGCTACCGCTTGTGGTTGTGCCACCTCGGGTGCCTTTATCTGCATCTTTTCTTTGGCCATATCGTTGAGGGTTACCTTCTCGGGATCACGCTTGAAGCTGCTCATTCTCTCCTGGCTGGGCAATATCTTCTGGAAGAGCTCCTCGCTCAGCATATCGATCTGTGGCATTTTCCGTGCTGTGCCCGGCTTGCGTGAGGAATCGGAACTGGAGCTGCCGCTGGAGCCATTGCCCAGGCCATCGCTGGCCGTGCACTGACTGAGCACCTCAGGCTCCAGCAAGCCAGAGCCAGAGCCAGAGCCAGTGCTGGCTTGTTGGAATGTTTTGTCAGTCGATTGTTTGGACTCGCTTTCAGCCAATGCGCTGCTAAAGATGTCACTCAGATCAGCCAAAGGATCGGCTGTAGCGGGAGCAGAGCTGGAAGTGGAAGCGGAAGCGGAAGCCGTGCAAGTTGTTGCTTTTGCCGCAGTCGCAGCTGCAGATTCTGCTCCATTTTCAAGGCTGCCAATGAGCAGATCCCCCAGCAGTTCGTTGATTAACAATTCGTTGCTGGAACTTGTTGCTGTTGCTGTTGCTGTTGGTGTCTGGCTCTGGGCAGGCGCTGCAGCTGGAGCAGTGATCTTTGTGGGCGATGGCACCAGCTGCTTATAGCGTTGCATTGTCGTCAGGAGCGCCCCATTGGCATCCAATGTGTCAGCTGCAACACAGAGAGAGAGAGAGAGAGAGAGAGATTGAGATTAAGGAACAGTTCTAAAACGCTGGAGACCTGCAGTGGCTTACCTATGAGCTGTGCATCGGTGTCGTCTAGCAGCTGTGTCATATGCTGAAAGATTGGCTTGTGCTTCTGGCAGATGTTGTAGAGGTCCTTTATGGTCTCGCTGACATCCTTGTTGGAGGGATCGTAGGTGTCCAGCATTTGGTTGAGCAGCTGCATCGTCTCCAGCACCTCGTTGAGTCCCAGCCGATGCTGGGACAGCAGCTCGTTGCGGCGCGCCTCCTGTGCCATGCGGTACTGCAGCAGCAGATTCGCACGCTTGAAGTTCTCCTGGTTGTTGCTCTTGATCAGCTTGGCGAACATCGCCTCATCGATGGTGCCCAGCACACTCTCCCGCTTGGCCACCGCCGCCTCTGTCTGGCCATGCTCGATGTCGCTCTCCTTGCGCAGCATGTCGTAGGCGTCGCGTATTTTCTGACGCTGCGGAAACTCGGTGGTCCACAGCAGCAGGCACTCCATAATCCGCTGCTTCACCTCGTGCGGCGTCTCGGAGCCCTTGTACTTCTTCGACACCAGCCGGATCAGTTCGTTGAGGAAGCGAAACTTCCCTGCCTCGTCCTGAAACTCCTCCCCGCACTGAGTCATGCACTCCTCCAGCAGCTGCAAATTGTGTGTACATATCTAATGTTACTTTGGCCAACAATTTTGTTTGCTTGTCTGTCCGTCTCTGTCCCTGTCTCTGTCCCGCTCTGGCAATACATGTACAAAAGTTGATAACAATTTAAAACCGAACGCAGCAAGCAGCCACACAAGTGCATGCACAGGTGTTTGTGTGTTCGTGTGTGTGTGTGTGTATGTGCCCATTTTATGACTGTGTACGGTATGTATGTGGGTGTGCGTGTGAGTAGGCAATTTTTCACACAGGCCACAGGCCGTGAGACACAGCCCCGTTAGCCACCCCCACCCCACTCACCGAAATGGCTCGCGTTGCTTCAGTTACGTTTGCCGACCGCACTTTGGCCACAATCATCTCCTGCGCCTTGTGCACCAGATGAACGTGACTGCGTACCACAATGCAGAACATTTGCACGCCCAACTCGTCGACCCTTTCCTTGGCCGGATTTGTTGCTCGATCTGTGGGGTGGCGAAAGATGTGCAAAAGAGAGAAAGATAAGTTGCAGGGAAGAATAACAGTATTTGCATTTGCATTTACCCAGCATTTCCTCCATAATGCTCTCGTCGGTTGTCATTTTACCACTCCGCTTGCAATGGGAATATGCTTTTAACTTGGAAAGTACAATATTTGCGGTGAATTTGAACAAAAAACATGTTGTTGTTGTTGCGGCCCATAATGATGACACTTTTCGGTATTAGCGAAAATTTGCGGCATCCACTGTGAGTGGCAAATAAAGGTGTACATGAAAAATGCAACTATGCGGTGACTGGCAACTATCCCAAAAACAAATATCGTTGGAAAAGCCTTCTATCGATAAATGCATGCAATATTCAAAAATAAAAATTGCACACACAATTCGAATTCAAGCTCATGTTGTGTTCCAATATCAAAGTAATTAAAATTTGTTAAAACACATATCCAAAAACAATTGAATTAAGCACTGAAAAGCCACCCAGCACTGAGTCCCCAAATAAAACTTATATCGATACACGCTATTGTTGGCAGCCCTGGTTGTGAAATACAACCATGTAGGCAATGGCGGAAATGATTTCTGCTGGCATTGCCGCACACTGCCGTAACATGTTCTTTTTCAGGCGTTTGCCTTTGCGCTGACATCGTATCTCGATTTCTTCTGTGAAAAAGTAAGGCTTTTTTTTTGTAAAAACTCTGTGGAAAACATTAAATTATAACCAAAGGAACACTGAACGTTATGGCTAACTGTGAACATAGAGGGTTACGTGAATTAATTGCTGGACATATGATTAAAACTGCATTGTTCGAAAAATGAGGTTAAATACGGGCGGCATTTTGTTTTTGTGTGTGTGTTGTGTGTATGTGTGTTCGTCACACGTGTTGGTTTCTTTTTTTTATATTTATTTTTTTGTTTCCTGCACACGTCCAAAACTAAAACTATAGCGATGCTTTTGAAGTCGCTGTGGTATTCATTTGGACCAAAATAACATCCATGGTTAACTATTCCTCTTAAGGGTATCGCCTAGAAGATATTAACCTTAATAAAGTCAAAAATCAACAACAACAACAGCAGCGCGCGCGCGTGTTTGTGTGTGTGTGTGGTGTAGTCATTGGCATCCTGTGCAAAATCGGGCTAACATTTTGCTCTTTTTTCCACACTTGCAGCATGGCCGAAGTTGCTGAAAACGTGGTGGAAACCTTCGAGGAGCCGGCGGCACCTGTGGAAGCTGAGGCGGCGGAGACCATTCTGGAAACAAATGTGGTGGCCACCACTGAGCTGCCGGAGATCAAGCTCTTCGGACGCTGGTCGTGCGACGATGTGACTGTCAACGACATCTCGCTGCAGGATTACATTTCCGTAAAGGAGAAGTTTGCACGCTACCTTCCCCACTCGGCTGGCCGCTATGCCGCCAAGCGTTTCCGCAAGGCCCAGTGCCCCATTGTGGAGCGCCTGACCTGCTCCCTGATGATGAAGGGCCGCAACAACGGCAAGAAGCTGATGGCCTGCCGCATCGTCAAGCACTCGTTCGAGATCATTCATCTGCTGACTGGCGAGAACCCACTGCAGGTAATTAATGAATTTAATCCTAGATTATCCTTCTCTCCCCGCTCCCTGTCACCGTCTCATGCTAAACTGTGTTCAGCGACTCCCCACCTGAACATGGGTAGAATGAGCACGAAGAGTAATCAACCAAAAGTTTTAATATCCTAGTGCTTGAAGATCATATTCCTCTTCTTACTCTCTTGGAACTTAAAACTACATTCGCAAAACCCATCCGTAGATCCGCGTGGAATTGTAGGCTCCAAAACTAAAACTGAAGCGAAGGTACCCCACGTCGTTTTGGTATTCAATTGGACTAAATCGAAGCCCATGATTAACTATTCCTCTTAAGGGCATTGGCTAGAAGATGCAACCTTAATAAAGTATAAAATCAACACTCACCCAAGCTCAGCCTTTCGTCAGTCCACCTCAATGCCAGCTGAAGGGAACCCCACCCCAGCTGAGCATCCAATAAAAATGGACTAATATTGAAGAAAGATGTTTTAATATCCTAGTGCCCGAAGATTAGAAACCTCTTCTTGCTCTCTTGGAACTTAAAACAACATTTGCAAACCCATCAGAAGATCCTCATGGAATTGTATGCTCCAAAACGAAATCTGCAGCAATGGGACCCCATCCTATCGATATACGCAATCTTTTTTAGTCCACCTCAATGCCAGCTGAAGGGAACCCCACCCCAGCTGAGCATCCAATAAAAATGGACTCATATTGAAGAAAGATGTTTTAATATCCTAGTGCCCGAAGATTAGAAACCTCTTCTTGCTCTCTTGGAACTTAAAACAACATTTGCAAACCCATCAGAAGATCCTCATGGAATTGTATGCTCCAAAACGAAATCTGCAGCAATGGGACCCCATCCTATCGATATACGCAATCTTTTTTAGTCCACCTCAATGCCAGCTGAAGGGAACCCCACCCCAGCTGAGCATCCAATAAAAATGGACTCATATTGAAGAAAGATGTTTTAATATCCTAGTGCCCGAAGATTAGAAACCTCTTCTTGCTCTCTTGGAACTTAAAACAACATTTGCAAACCCATCAATACCCATGAAATGTAATGCTCCAAAACTAAAACTGAAGCGAAGGTACCCCACGTCGTTTTGGTATTCAATTGGACTAAATCGAAGCCCATGATTTACTATTCCTCTTAAGGGCATTGGCTAGAAGATGCAACCTTAATAAAGTATAAAATCAACACTCACCCATGATATTCTATCGATTTACGCGACCCTTCTCTCAGTCCACCTCAATGCCAGCTGAAGGGAACCCCACCCCAGCTGAGCATCCAATAAAAATGGACTCATATTGAAGAAAGATGTTTTAATATCCTAGTGCCCGAAGATTAGAAACCTCTTCTTGCTCTCTTGGAACTTAAAACAACATTTGCAAACCCATCAGTAGATCGTCGTGGAAGTGTATGCTCCAAAACGAAATCTGCAGCAATGGGTCCCCATCCTATCGTTTTTCGCGACCCTTCTCTCAGTCCACCTCAATGCCTGCTGAAGGGAACCCCACCCCAGCTGAGCATCTAATTATAATGGACGCATATTGAAGAAAGATGTTTTAATATCCTAGTGCCCGAAGATTAGAAACCTCTTCTTGCTCTCTTGGAACTTAAAACAACATTTGTAAACTTCTTTTAAGTGGCGACGTTTGTAGAAGAGTATTTAATTAATTCCTATTTTGTTTTTGTGCCTTTACAGATCCTGGTGAGCGCGATCATCAATTCGGGACCACGTGAAGACTCCACCCGTATTGGACGTGCCGGCACTGTGCGTCGTCAGGCTGTGGATGTGTCGCCTCTGCGTCGCGTCAACCAGGCAAGTGCCAACTCAACTTCTCTTCTCTGTCATGCAGCCAGCAGCTATGGCTTGTGGTTCGATTGGCGACTGCTGGCTTATAATGCTTGGCCAGATAATACTTCTATCTTATCCGTAGCGTCACAATGTGTAATATAGCCCTACATTTGGCGTATGACCTGAAGAGACATATTCGTTGAATATTCGTTTATTGAAAGCCCAAAGCTAACTGAAAGTGTTTCTAACTTATTTTTTATAGGCCATCTGGCTGCTGTGCACTGGAGCCCGTGAGGCTGCCTTCAGGAACATCAAAACCATTGCCGAGTGCCTGGCCGATGAGCTGATCAACGCCGCCAAGGTATGCACCATCAACATTCCCAGCCCGGAGAACGGGATAGGGATAGTGATATGGATTTTTTGTGTGTGTTGTCTACACTGGGCATAAGCCCAACTCATATATTCATTTAGATAGATTCTATTATGTCCAATCTAATTCTGCATCATGGTATATTTATGTAGTCTCGCTTTTGGACCAAAGTAAACTCTTTTATTATCCTTGTGCTTGTGACAATGAACCCAGTCCAATGCACACGAGAAACGTAGAAGAACAAATCCAAATATAATTAAGAATAGGAAGATATTGCCATGATTATGTCCAATCTAATTCTGCATCATGGTTTATTTATGTAGTCTCGCTTTTGGACCAAAGTAAACTCTTTTATTATCCTTGTGCTTGTGACAATGAACCCAGTCCAATGCACACGAGAAACGTAGAAGAACAAATCCAAATATAATTAAGAATAGGAAGATATTTCCATGATTATGTCCAATCTAATTCTGCATCACGGTATATTTATGTAGTCTCGCTTTTGGACCAAAGTAAACTCTTTTATTATCCTTGTGCTTGTGGCATTCAACCCAGTCCAATGCACACGAGAAACGTAGAAGAACAAATCCAAATATAATTAAGAATAGGAAGATATTTCCATGATTATGTCCAATCTAATTCTGCATCACGGTATATTTATGTAGTCTCGCTTTTGGACAAAAGTAAACTCTAAAATCTTTTATTATCCTTGTGCTTGTGGCATTCAACCCAGTCCAATGCACACGAGAAACATAGAAGAACAAATTGAAATAAAATTAAGAATAGGAATATGAAGATATTGCCATGATTATATAATTTATGTTAAGTCCAATCTAATTCTGCATCATGGTTTATTTATGTAGTCTCGCTTTTGGACAATAGTAAACTCCCAAATCTTTTATTATCCTTGTGCTTGTGGCATTTTCCCAGTCCAATGCACACGAGAAACGTAAAAGAACATTAGCAAAGCATCAGAATATTTAGTGTATTTATTTGTGATAATCAACCTTCTATTTAAATCCACTAATAACACCAATGGTTTGGTTTCTCTTTCCAGGGTTCTTCCAACTCTTACGCCATCAAGAAGAAGGATGAGCTGGAGCGTGTCGCCAAGTCCAACCGTTAAGGAGGAGACAGCTACCGACAACCACACAAAAAACAAGCTTGTCTGTTTTTTTTTATACAAAATAACGTGTGTAATCATTTTACACTAAATTTACAACAAGAAAATAAACATGAAAAAATCAAACCAATAAAAAACAGTGTAAACAACTAATTTAGTTTCCTATCCTATTTTTTGTAAGCAATAAAGCCCAGTAATTATATGCGCTAATCGACAGACGCTGTATACATATGGACATATTTCGCTCGGTGGCCAGTGTGACCAAATTGCATGCTAGAATGCATGGTGAATGGTGGCTATGCTTTAGCTATGCTACTCTCTTGTATTAGATTTTGTAGGAAATAAGGTTTAAACAAAATGGGCCAATGCATAAAAGTTCAGCATGCAAGGAATACAATGTGTACATACAAGAGAGCTAAAAACTTACTGCATATGTTTGTATTTATTTATGACGACACTCCTGCAGCAGCTGCCTGGGGTACGCATAGCGTAGACATTTTTCTTGTGTGGACTGACACATCTTTATACTGTTTCACAAGAAAAAATACCAGAAAGACCACCGATGGAATTCTCCCCTCTGTATAGAAATCAGTCGAAAAAAAAAAACATTTAACCGATTTTATTTTGTTAACAAAACAGTGCACCCTTAGTGCATGCACTTAGAACTCTTTATTGAATTCATTATAGTTAAACAATTTGTCTTTGTTTACATTCTTCTGCGTGCTCTTGTCGATTTATCGGCTATCGATATGAGCCAAAAGCAATGAGTAGGACACGAGTTCAATGGATCGTACTTTTTTCACGATCCATTTCTCAAAATCCGATCCATATTCTGGCATCAAAAACTCTGATCAAGTGCGTTCACCAGGATGATCACAAGAAATGGATCATGGACCGGTGTTCAAGTTGTACTGGTAAATGTGCCCAATGTATCGAATGAAACCTGCCATCGATATACCATGCACGCTCACCGCTAACATTCCGACCACTTGTCATCTCCTCTGCCGCTAAAAGTGCACCGACTTTCAAAATATTCTTTAATACGGTGCACATGTGGCCTGCTGCACTGTGTTTTGTTCAGAAATAATCTGCACACATCAATTGCAATCGCTAAAGCGAGTGCTCGTGTTGCGCTGTGGTAAAATGTTCAATGTCAATACAAATTTCCCGGACCCAGAAGTAAACGAAAATCATTCGAACGTCGACGGCGGAGACGACATTTTGCGCCAACGCTTTAGTCAGTAAGTATGGCACATTTATTAAAAGATCATTGACAATATTGACACCATATTGCTTGCTGTTTAGGTTCCAAGAGCAAAAGCTAGTGGAAAAGTTTTGCCGCGACTCGCACTTGCTGAAAATAATCGAGGGAACCGTTGCAGCATTTGTGGAGGACTACAGACGCACACGCACACCTGAAAAGCTGTTAACGCCGTTGCTGCTGCGCCTCGACTTTGTCTACGCCGATCTGTTGACGCAGGCTCCCTCACTGTTGCCGCTCGTTGTTGAGGAGCCGCTGCAGTTTGGCCAAGCGGTTAAGTACTCGGTGTACGGCCTGGTGCGGCATCAACTGAAGGTGGCTGGCCTCAAGCCAATCGACATTGGCCAGTTGCACGCGCAGTGGCGCGTGGTGGGGCTGCCCTTCAGTGCCAGTTTGCTGTACGATCCGGCCGCGCATTCGTTGCGTCTCGGCCTGTCGCTGGTCCAGGGCATTCTTTCGGCGTACACGCCAGCAGAGACACTCGTGTAAGTAAGAGACGGTCCTCTTTCGCTTTTGTTATGCTAAAAATTCTCCCCGTGCAGCCTGCAATCAACTTGGTACTGCGGCAGCGGGTGCCTGCGCAACGCACTGCAGACCAGCGCCACCGATGGTATGTTTAGCTCTACCCATTTCCGCCATGGAATTAGCAACTTGTTTCGTATCCCTTAGCGCCATTGTGCCCCAACTGTTCGCGGCCCATGTGCGAATATCAGAAATTAAGAGTCACAGAAACATACCGCCTGCTAGCCATTCTGCCCAGCGGCACCGTGCAGACGCCGCGCTCCGCTAACCGACTGCATCGGCCAACCATTGTGCGGCTTAGAGGTGAGTTGTCCGAAGTTAGCCCATCATCCCATCCACTGACACGATATTGGCCCTGTTTTAGCCTATGCCTACACCTGCGACCTGAAGCTGGGAGCCAAATACTTAATCACCGGACATTTTGACGGCTCTGCGAACTACGATTTCGAGGCATGCCATCTAAAAAGCGAATAGGGGCACGCCGCCAGGCTGCGGATGCTGTCCCACTCAGTGCTTACTTCAGCAGCAGCGACGAGCCAAGTACATCGGGATCGCTGGCTACCCTTGGGTAAGTGTGAGCGCGCCTTAGAATCAAAGTCTCATTGCGTTTTTATCTCTTACAGAACGATCCCATCGAATGGACTCAGCCACATCAGCAATGTTACCCCCATTGTAACGCCAAACCCTCAAGACAGTCTCAAGTCTGCTGCTACTCCGCCAGCAAGCGTCTGGGGCCCTGGGGCAGCACCTCTGGCAGTCCCGGCTGAATCGGTGCCACCTTCAGGGCACAGCATACAGCAGTCAGTGGCCAAATGGCTAAGCTCGGTGCCCACACAAATACAGAACACATCAGAGCAGCAGCTGCTGGTTGAGACTTCTATCCAGAGCAAGGCTTCAGCTCATGAATCTATGAATGCGTATGCCACGCAGCAGGTGGACCCTCTAACGAATCTCAATTCCAGAACCTTCCGAACACTGCAACACGAGGCCGCAGCCGAGACCGAGGCGAAGTCGCAGCTAAGTGTGTTGCCAGAGGAACCAGCACCAGCCGCAGCCACAGCCAATTCAGGGAAAGCAGCCGAGGCCCAGGCGACAACCTCATCAAAGTCTACCAATTTCCAGAGCCGGCGACGTTCCCAACGCCAGAGACGCACCTTTACGGCAAAGGATTTAATGTATTTGGATGCCAAACAGGATGAGCATTCGATAATGGGAAATGTACAGCCGCAAGTGCAGCCGCAACCATTGGCAAATAATTATTATTGTAGTGCTCCAGCACCAGCGCGGTCAACGGCCACGGCTGCTGGTCCGAGTCCGTTTATTTTAACAGATATTCCCACATTGGCTTCGGATCTAAAGATATTGCCCATAGAAACACTTTTGATGCCCAAAGGGAACGAGAATCAGCCACAGACTGGCGAACCGCTGGAGAACTGCAACCGAATGGCAAGCCAGCAGTCGGCTTATCGGGGCACTCGGGCGAGAACCACCGACACAGCGCAGAATGCGACGGATGGCTGCGGCCTACCATCTTCCATATCTGGGCCAAGCCAGGCATCTGTATCCCCCAGTTCTTGGGGTCCAATTTCCGAGCAGGAGTCAAGCCAGGAGCCAAATATGACCTCATTCAGCGATCTGCTGCAGCAGCAGTTGATGGAGAACAGCCAGTCGATGGACAGCCTTAAAATAGATCAGAATACAAACAGTTCTGCTAGCCGGGAGGTTGAATGGGAGACGGGTTGGAACCTCAGTCAGGGTGACTTGGCCAGGGATCTAATGTACAGTCGTCCGCTACTCAATATGGATCTGGAGGATACGCCAGCCAACAACAACGAGCGACAGTCAATGGAGCAGGCTGACATGCTGCATTCCCACAACAATGAAATTGAGATTAAAATCGACGAAGCAGACGCAGATGCAGGCACAGTCGACAAGCCTTCGGCTGTGGCACGTCATCAGCTCTTTGGCCGCCGTCCAGCGAATGAAACTCACCCAAAGCCAGACCTCAACTTTGTGCCGACGAGCGTGAAGAGGTTGTATCAACTGATATGCTCGCAGTACTCGGACTATGCCTTTGTCTATGCATTGAGCGCCCAGCTAAGCCAGGAGTGTGTGCCCATGGACTGTTATGTCTACTTGAAGATGGTCCTGCTGGCCAGCATTGTGTCCATCGAGCCGGACGAGCTGAGGTCCCCCATTTCGCTGTGCATTATTGCCACTGATAGCACCCTGGCCAATCGTCTGATGTCCAGTGTGGGTCAGTTTGCCCCGCGTTTCCTGGGACCCCACGAGGGCGGTCTGCAGGCCACACACTCGGCCCTGCCCGTGCGCTACACTTGGGTGGTGGCCAGTCCCCTGCTGATGGCCCAACAGGGCGTTTACTATGCCGGCGATTGGACGCGACTATCACGCGAGCATAGCGAGCAGCTGGAGAAGTCCATAGAGAACGGAACGGTGCCCGTGCCGCAGATCCAAGGCGAGCAGCCGCTCGAGGCAGCCATTTGGACGCACTGGCAGCCGGAGAATGCCATCAACCAAACAGTTGCCTTTGCCAAACTGTGCCCGTGAGTGGTCTCGAACCATGGCATAAATAATTCATTGGCACTCTGCTCTCTTTGTCCTTGTAGCATCTTTGGCATGCCCATTTATATGGGAGCGGAGGTGAGCGACAGCCTGTGGAGTTTTCTGCTGCAGCAGCACAGTGAGCACGGCCCGGATACATCGCAAGATGCACTGAATATACCCGAAGAGGAGTTGCGTATGCTTCTCGGCTTGCTGCACCAGCGGAAGGCAACGTTTGGGGATGCCGCCCAATGTTTGCTGCAAAAATATTATGTGATATCGCGCAAGGAGCGACCAAGTGAGCGCATCTCCATCTCGTATGTGTGTCCTTTTCTAATTGATGAACCTTTCTCCCTCTTGTAGCTGTTTTCTCGAGCAAAACGTACATTGTGCTGAAGCAGTTTGCCGAATCATTTGCCAAGCTGGCCATGCGCTTGGAAGTCATCGAAGCGGATGTGATTGTTGCCATTTTCCATTGCGAACACTTTGTGCAGGCAATCTTTGGTGGCAAAGATGGCTTGCCCGCACCCTCGGTGGAGACGTTCAGTGTGATTTCGCACATCGATCCGTACATGGATGAGTTTGCACGCTGGCTGTTCCATTACCTCGATCAGCATAGCGAGGAACTGCCGGACATTCACGTCAAGCGCCGCAGAACCGACAGCTGGGAAGACATGGAATAAACAAACTTCCTGCCAGTTCGTCCAAGGTTTCTACTCAATTTACTGCAAGTTTTGTCTAACTGCAAACTAACTCACTAACCAGTTGTCACTAATGTGAGATTACCTTCAAAGAAAACGTTTTACTTGTGTACAAATATAACAAACATTTTGAATTAATCTAAACCATAACATTAAATGTTAGCTAATCCATTTTTAGTTGTATTTTTACTTAGTTTTAGATCTTCCCCCTTTTATATGATTATTTAGAACTTGTAGAACAATCCATTGGTGGCTCCTACGGTTGCTGTTGGCCGGGATGTGGCAACTGTTAGTTCCCGCTACTCTGAGCGGCTTTCCTTTTGAAGCCAAAGATCTGATCGATATGGGCAGCAGATTTGTCTTTCTTTTGGGTATATTTTTGGGTTTGAACCAGCAAATGTTGCCCAAATTTCGAACGTGCTCTTGCACGTAAAGTCAGACACAGTCCGTTCAGCGTTGGCCCTTGGCTTGAGGAATTCTCGCAGCCTCCAGTTGGTTCCTTAGTGCCCCAATAAGAGCCCAAAACACACAGGCAGGCGCTGAAACACGATCCTACTGAATATTTCGCACATTTTTATGAATATTATTGCAAAAGTGCAAAGGAAAAATGCTTGGGGGAGTGGACACACTGACAGTGAAACAAACTTTCAAACGGCTGCGTCAAGTGTGTGCACCACGTGTCAGACACAATTTCCTGTCGATACTTTCGCAATTGCAACTCTGCCCGTCTCGGAACTTATTGTGAATTAGTTAAAACACAAAAAGCCTCGAACATTCCGTGACAAACGCATTTGTAAGTCAGTATTGAGAAGCGAAACTTCAATAAATTGTATGTTAACAAAATAAAATATATTTCGGTGCTCAATGCTCCAAACTTTGAAAGCAGCCGCCGCCGAAGTAACTGATTGAACCGAACCGCCGATTGCCGCGTTTGCGACTGCGCCTGCGATTCTTAACCAGCTACTTAAACAATTTGAGAGCAAGCTACGAAATTTGTTGGCATTCTTTCAACCTTTTGTATCGAACTACGCGACTTGCAGCAATGGCGCCCAAAAAAAGTCAAGGCGCACGTCGCCGCGGTCCAACTGTGTCGCTGCACGATTTTTTGTTCGGCGATGAGGAGGCAACTGCAGAAAAACCAAACCAGAACATAACAGATCCGTGAGTGTTCCCCAGACCCCCATTCACCCCCTAGGCTGTACATTGAAATGCGCTTTGCAGGTCGAAGAGTAGCTCCCGTAAAAAGAATACCCCAAGGAATTATAAGCCAAAGAAGCCAAAATCAACAGACGCCAAACCGTGAGTGTTGCCCTCGATCTGTTCCAGAGGAATGTGGATTTAAATAGGGTTTTTCTTCTGCAGGTTGATGGCGACTCGCGAAGCCAGCCGCTTCCGGGATAATTCATCTACAAATGATGGTAAACCAGCCATGTGCGCCCTTGGATGCGTAGAGGAATCAAATCAACAGATACCAATAAATGGACACCTTACATCGTGAGTTTTAGCTGAGAACCATCCCCATGGGAGTGCATTCTAAGGAGTTTTACCTTTACAGGCAAGAAGCTGCTCCTGGTGGCAATTCAAACATTCAGCAATTTACTGAAAGTCAGGCACACAATGCACTTGTCGCGGGACTGTCCAAATTGATGGCTGAGATAGCAACTGAAGCTGTTATATACTCAGACTCATACGACCAACCAACCATGGGGAGCTCTCAACCCAAACCCCGACGCAGAAGACGACGTAACCAAAATCAAAGACGTGGAGGGGCCGGAAGACGCGTATGGCCGCTTTCTATGCAGGATGGATTTATGCCGCCCAATATCCGCCGCATGCCAGGGAACTTCCCGCAGCCAAGATCCACATTGCGGACACAATCTCAGTTGGACAACGAGCCGACATATTGCATCGATGAAAACTATAACATATTGCCAAGCGAGCCCAGTCAGTGGAAGCGCAAACATAGGGGCGTAAGTTACCCAAAGTTCTGGTTCCACCTCCAGCTAAATGACACCCAAATCTCATGCAAATTTACAGGGACGACGACGTAGGCAGCGATCCAGACGTCAGCGTCATATTGAAGAGACTGTGGAAATGGAAAATGCTTTCGTCGAGCCAACCCCACCGCCACCGCCACCGCCTCCACCATCGGCACCGCTCGCTTGCCCTTGCGGCTGCCAGGACATAGCCCCGGAACCGGCTTCGTCTTCAGAGTCGCAAAATCTTTTAGTTGTTCCTGTGGATGAGTATGTGACTGCAACGGGCGGCTTCAAGAAGGTGACCATACAAATGCTTGTAACACCGAGACGTATCGATGTACCAGAGCATGTAACCACATCGTTGGTGCTCTATCATCCGGAGACGGGTGAGATTGCGGCACGTAATGACAATGATAATGTGTCCCACTGCGGTGGGAACAGATTGGAGTGCGAGTGGTTCAACAGTTTGGGTAAGGTGCAGCCCATCCATATAGAGATGTGGCGTCGACCGGGTCAGATCTTGCCACAGTTTCTGGTGCCAAAAACCGAGGGTAATTACATACCATACTGTCGCATTCCAGGCGAAATGTTCTCATTTCAGCCAGCACCCGAAGTGCCAGAGTCTGCGATAAATCCAAATCAGGATTATCACGCAAAGCCCGGCACTGGCTTTTACTATCCTGAGCCAGAACAAGTTGGACCTGGACAGCAACGAACAGTTCGCGTTCAGCCGCGATTCGACTGCACACAGTCGGCATTCATATTCAAACCAATTCATGCTGAATAAGCCCATGCTGTGCCCAATCCATAGCCATACGTTCCAGACTTCATACCACTCCCCAATGACCAGACTAACGCACTTTCATATAACTTTGATGGCTACCAAAACAATCAATCACCAACCAATCTAAACTACAGCCAGAACGAGGCCGATTTCGATTAGTCCAACATGGATTGGTACTCTGGCTCAATCAATGATCAAACATAGAACAGAAACACTCTGAGATCTTACGCTCTGGAAGCGTATCTATAGAAACATTTCAAATGTAACCTCTCTAGAGTCTAGAGGTATCCAAGCAAACACATCTTCTAGTCTATCCGCTCGCTCAGGCTACTGTAAGTCTCTGCATTATAGTTTTTACTCAACCAACGGCTGTCGCAAAAACCAAATCAAAACCAAATCAAATCAATAATTTGTGCATCTTTTGATGCCTTGAATTGTTGTCTAGAAATATTAGTTATAAATACATTTAATAAATAAAGATAAACAGCCGATTTTATAGTTTATAATTCTACCCAAATAATGTGCCTTGGCTAAACAATAAACACTGGAAAAAATATGTTGAAATCCTCCACTTTTCAGGGCAAGTCTAATATAATGTTTGCCCATTCTGTTTCATAGTTCTAGCAGCAAAAGATGCCATAAATAATACACAAGACAATCACTCAAGTTTATGTTTATCTCTCACAAAAAAACAGGTATTTTTATTCACTAAATATAAATGTTGTATAGTTATCGCTTAAGCTACATATTTTAGTTTTTTCTGTGTATTTTTGATTATCCTTTGCAGCTGCCTTGAGCAAAGCGTTCAAAGTTCTGTTTAGTCTTAGGCTTAGTACTGGACAAAAGGTTTGTCCTCCTCTCTCTCTCTCAACTTAAGGTAAATTCAGGGTTGGGTGTACGTGTGTGTGTGTGTGTTCCATTTGGCTATTACATTTAAATACACCCTTCATAGTAGTTGTAGTTATTCAAAATGGATGATAGGATGAGCTCATTAACTGCTTCCGATTACACTATGAAATGGCTGTGTCAGTAGCGCTGGGCTTTTTCTCTTCCCTTTTGTAAAGTTTGTATTGTATACACATTTCTTTCTATATATACTCTATATACAGGCTATAGAAAAATACGTATGTTACTTCTTAACTAAATAATGACAAATTAAAACCATTACAAGTACATCTTTATGTAGTAAATATAATGTAGATAAATACATCATCATCATCATCATCATCATCATCATCATTCATATCTAAGCATATATTCCATATAAAAAATACATTTCTTGACTTTGGTCCAGTTTTGAAATCTCGGATTTCGTTAGTTCGCCAAAACAGTCAAATTCAAATCTAATTTATTTCTGCCAGTCAGGAATCCTTGAGTCAGGCTTGAGCTATTTGTTTGTTGATGTTTTGGGTCTTACATAACTAGAGCGGGGTTGAGCCTTCTCTCCTGCTGTTTTGGCCACTGGGCATAAAGTTAAATCAAGTTAAATTAATTGGGTGCGAATGGCGGGCGCCTAGTAATCCAGATTTCCCTGGGCCCCTGTTATGATGGCATCTATCCAAATGCGCGCCGCTGAATCGGAGGCTGCCTGGAGGTTGTAGCTCCGCTTCTTGGTCTTCACAATAAACGTGCAATGTGGTCGTCCGCTCTTCGATGCATTCAAATGATCCAAATACACCTCGTCTATGGTCTGCAAAGGCAACACATTAGTTGGCCGTCAAATTGTTTATATTTATTGTGGTTTACTCACTGCAAAGTAGGCACCGCCTCTTGGCTTCCTCTCTGATTTGTCCGAGTAGTAGATCAGGGCACTGCGCTGTCTGTCCAGGACAAACCAACGCCTCGACCACGCATGGAACGTGGCCCCCAGCTTGTGCAGATATCTGGAAACATAAATTTCTGCTGTGAACTTCTGTGTTTAGTTTGGGTTTGGGTTTGGGTTTGCTCACCCTCGACAGCTGTGCGCATCGACAAAGACATGCGGACAGAGATCGATCTGGTGGCCAGCGGTCTCAATGTGATGCCTCAGATTGAGATCTGGCGAGAAGATGGGCAGGTAACGGGTGAGGGGGCGCTGATGCTTGGGCAGGACACGCTTCCGTTCGCTGGCAGTGCTGCCGCCGCTGCCACTGTTCCCACTGCCACTGCCCGCCGATGCCGTGTCCTGGGAATTGCTGTTGCTGCTCGCCCGCTTGTTCTCGATGGCCGACAATTCCATGCCACCGCTGCTACTTCCATTTGCAAATTTGGGCGCCTCGATTGTTGCGTCACAGTTGTTGGCCTCCGACAGGGGACGCGGACTGCGCGCCATCAACTGTGCTGGTGATCCACTGCCCATCGCAATGGCATGATGCTCCAGCTCCGGCTGCGAGTGGCGTTGCTGCAATGGGAACGGAAATGGAAACCCAAAGTTAGAGCTACTATTTATATTCCCATTTATATTTGCAGTCACAAACTAAGACAGAAAACTTGGCCAAGTATAATCCCACATCTACATAATCGGCGCCGCGCTCTCGTGAGTGATGCGCGACCTTGCGATTGATGTGATTCACTCACTAGATAATACAATTCCATACGCTGGCGTGCATTCGCATCCGTGCGACGATGCTGTACATAGGTCATCCAGACAGACATGTTGGACTGTGAACTTTCAGAGGCACTTGCTCCTCCGATGGATATTGGATTCAAACTGCGCGATCTCCGGCGCTGGCTACGGCTGCTTCCTTCGCCTATGGCCATTCAAATGAGGCGCGCACGAACATTGTCCAGCAGCAGCAGCAGTAGCAGCAGCAGAGACTCAGCAGACTGGCAGGCAGGCAGTCGAGCGTATTGAGATCGAGGTAATTATACTCGTAATGTACCAAAGATTTGTGTGGCCATTGAACGAGGCAAAACACGATGGCTAGCAATCCAACGTGCACGGACCAATGTGTAAACAAACGTCGTGCAAAACAAGGTAAAGGGCAATACGTAAACAACCCACAAACAAAAAACAAAAGCAAAAACGCGTAACAAAGTTATTGGCAGAGAAGAGCGCACAAAGGCAGCAGCAGAAGTTGGAGGAGGTGGGCCATGCCGACTATGGAATACCTGCGAAGCTGATTTATTCTTAAATCTTATTCAAATTACACAACCATCAGTCGCAAACCAACTCCAAAAAGTACGTAAACCCATGACTATAGAAGCAAATACATATGCAACTTTGCTCTCAAAGAAGGAACAGTTTTCCGTATTCGTACTGCTCTGAATCGAAACCCTTTTGCGTCACGGTTAGTGCAGGGTATCCTAGAGAACATACAAACAAAAAGCAACAAGTCGTCGGCAGAAAATATGAAACTTATTAATAAGTGTAGTCCATATAGAATCTGCAATTGAGAGCTAAAGCATTTGCCGATGGCGAATGCCCCGCCCCGTGAGCACTACGGAGGCGGTGCGGTACGGGGGCTGTTTTAAAATAAACACAAGCTAAAATAAAATAGCAAACAAAATGCCGAGGCGGAGAGCAGCAACTCGTGACTAACGAGCTGGCGATAGATTGCCTCCGACTATGCCACACCTCGCCTCGTGCAGCAGCCCTACAGCATTAATGAAACATTAATCGGATGGTCGCAGAAGAGTAAGAGTGTGTCTGAGTCTGCCTATTGAGTTTGTATTTGCTAAGTGAGAGACCTAAAAGCCTGAACTTGAATTCATTATAAGAGCGAAAGCGCGAGCGGAATGCAAATGCTACAAAATTGGGGTGATTCAGTGCCAGCTCCGATTTACTCACACAATTATCATTGGCCTATCAATGGATCGATGGTACTTGTAATCCTTTAATGCACCTTTTTCTTTTGGTCTCTGGCTGAAACAGCAAGAACTTTATCATAGCACTGAGGATGGAATAACCCCGCCTCGATCGCTGCCAATTTATAAACATGCGAATGGCCATTATTCATGGGTTAACTTTTGAGCAAATGCAGCTTTAGCGGGAATTACAATGCCATTACAATGAATTTGTGTATATTTAGGGCCACTCTCTGCTCATGTTTTTGTTTGGACAGCAAAGGAAATTACTCACAGAACGGAAGAGTGGGAAGTGCGAGGTGGGAGGCAAAATGCGCCTTTTCCCGGAAGCCACAAACAGAAAAAGATGAACAGAAACCGATGGAAAACAACAACAAGAAATACTTGTGTAGAATAAAAGCAAAACAGAAACCATCATTGATGGTTTTGTTTGGCCTAGGTCGCCTGTTTGTGTTCTTGGGGGTCAAGTCGTTCAATAACTCCTACCGCCAACGTCAGACGTTAAGAGTAGATAAATACATAGGAATTTGTATACCCTTTAGGAGGATCATTGCTTCAGTCCGTTGTGGTGACTCTTTCCAGACGCTATTCTACTTAAAACTCTTTTTTCTATTGCAATTTTATAATTTGTTTCCAGTTTTTGGCAAGCGACCCACTGTGCGCGTCATCCATTGCTCTCTTGCTCCCTGCTTCCTGCTCTCTGCCTCTTTCTCGCTTCGCGCCACTCACCTGTTGGGGTGTTGTTGTTGTTGCTGTTGCTGTGGTGGTGGCCGAGGGGCTGCTGCCGATGGACTTTCTGCTCTGACCGCTATTTTCCTTATCGCTGTTGGGATTCTGCTCTTGTTCTTGCTGCTTCTGCTTGTTATCTGCTGCATCCTCCTCGAGGCCGCTGAGCTTTTGCAGTTCCGTTTTCTCAAACAATTTTGCATCTTTGCCGCCGCTGCAAACAAAAAAGAAAAGAGAGAGAGAAAGAGAGATAAATAAGTGCACGATTAATGAGTAATTTCTGAGTAATTTCTCGTATGGTCTCCGCGTCGTACCAGCATGGAATCATCGCATTTATACGGTGCATTTCTCTGAACGGAATGACTCATTCCCCCGCCAAGCTGATTTGGATTCGGATTCGTATTCGTATTCGCATTCGCATTCGGTTCGCTCGCAGTGCACGCTCAGTCCCAACCGAAGACTGACTGACTGACTGACTAAGCGGGCGCACACCCCACAGCCCAATAAACCACAGACACACACACACACACACACACTGGGACACAAGCAGCTGATCAGCTTATCAGCTCAGCTGAAGTGAATCGTGGGGCCTACACACATATTTATCATATTCTATTTATGGGGTTCGTTTCTTTTTACTCTGCCATTTTTTCTCCGAGTGTATTTTTTATCAACTCGATAGATAAGATATTGTTTAATTGCTTAAATAATCCCTTAAACAAAAAAAAAACAAAAACAACATTCCCTGCATAATTGCAAAATGCTCAATTAAAGTAATCTCCTTTTTTTGTGAATTAAATAGCACAACTTTCCCTTGATTTATGCTTTGGAGTAATCAATCTAAACGCTTTTTTAAATGGGGAATTTAAGCTTAGAAATCTGTCAAACGTTTCTCATTTCTTTCGAAAAAAATTTACTTGATATACTAATATAAATAATAAATGAATAATTGCTGCATATACATAAATTGGTCATCGATTGCTAGACACATTTGTATTATTTTCCCTTATTCCAAAATGCTTTCATCCTAATCCAACACACGAAACTCTGTGAAACGTTCTGCACTTTCTAGAAAAACACCCAACAGAGTGCATATTAATTTTCTAAATACAAAAGCTAAGAGCTCCCCACAAAATAATTATTGAATTATAACTAAATAAAATGATTCTTCGTTGACTATTCCTTGGAAGTAAACACAAAAACCTTTAACGGCTGAAGCAATCCAAGTGCAATGCCGTCGACAGCTGCTCAGCTAATTAACGCGAAACTTGTAGGAGGGGGTTGCTGTTGCCCCTGGCGACCCCTTCAATTAGTTGTTGGCTGGAGACGGGGGTCACACTCACTTGGCGTCTGCTTCGATCTGTTGGTGCAGCTGCTTCTGCTGGTGCTCCAGTTGTTTCTGCTCCATCGAGTGCTGTGTGGATAGCAGATATTGTGTGCGTGCCTCTGCGTGACATTTCTTCTTGAGGTCATACATCTTTTGTCGCTCATGCTCAATAACCTGATGACCTGAGAGAGAGAGACAGAGAGAGATAGATATCAGAATCCAACATTGGATAATAATGCACTCTTGTCCGTACCCTGCTGGGCCAGCAAAAGTTTCCTGTTTCGTTCGATTTCCTTGAAGCTGTCAAAGATCTTGGTACTGGCTCCCTGACTGGTCGAAATTGGTGCATCATTGGCCACCTTGCATATGCGATCGATGTCATCCTGCGAGGGCACGCGACGCTCCAGTGGATTGACCTCGAAGCGATCACTTTGCAGCGACAGATTGTAGCTGATTTGCTCATGGCTGCCGCTGCCGCTGACGCTGCCACTGCCACTGGCAGTCGCAACTGAATCCTCATACAGTTGCAGAGGCATTCGCTTCGGTGTGCTGGTGGTGGCCTCGATCTTGTGGTTGTAGAACATATTCTCGTTCACGCTCTTCGACATTAGATCCTCCTGGTGGCGTGCCTTGAGGCAGAGCAGTTCCGCTGATCCAAACAGAGACTGGGACATGACACCGTTGACCAGATTGCTGCTGCTGCTGCCTGGAGATACTGGGGGACCGGAAGCGCATTTCTTTGAGGTGGTGGGCTGCTGCTCTTCGTCATCGGGGCCCAGCTGAATGCGCAGGGCGGCCAGCTCTGACTCAAGCGTGAGGCGTTGCTCCTGACGCTTGAGCTCCTCATGGATGGCATGATGCTCAGACTCCTCTTCAAAGTACTGAAACTCCAGATCCTCGAACGTCTTCCGATCACACTCCAGAGACTCGCACACCAACTGCTGCTCCTCCTTGAGGCAGGCATTATTCGGTTTCTGCTTCAGCATGGCCCGCAGTCTGTAAAACAATTGAATTATGAACAATGCTCTCTCGTTTCCTGTTCGCTTCAGTCACTCACTTTTGCATCTGATCCTGTTTCATTTCAATGGATTGTTTTAGCTTTGCCTGCTGATTCTCCTCCATCACGCGCGTGGCATTCCGCTGCGCCTCCAGGCGGCGTATCCGATTCTGCAGCGCCTGAAGTTGCAGTCGCGGCGAAAGTGGCGTCACCTGCTGCTGCTGCTGCTGCTCAACCTGCTGCGGTTCCATCTGGGGATAAGGGAAAGTGTTATCTAATGGAAATCATTTGAAAGGAAGCAGAACCAACCTCGGGATTATCCTGTGTGCTGCTGCTGGATGGCGGCAGCTCGGCCAGTTCTGTCTTCAGCTGCTTGCGCCGTTGCATGAGCTCTCGGCGATGCCGCTGCTCGATGTGTATGCTGCGCGGCGCCGGCTCCGGCTTGCGGTTGGTTTTGGGCGATTGCGACTCGGCGGGATTCAGATTCAGGGTGAGATTGTTGACATTCTTGTTGGTGCGCTTGACCGGCGGCACCAGGCGGTCCAGCTGCTGTTGCTTGCGCTCAAACGACTTGAAGAGCTGCTCATAGTCCCTTTGCTGGTTGGGCGCTGGGGGTTTGGGTGCCAGCGGTGGCTTGACCATAGCTGAAATTGCTCCGGCGGTGTTCTGTGGCGGCGGTGGCGATTGTGTTGTGTTGGTTGCCAGAGCAAAGGCGCTGCCAAAAGAGACATCCTTTTTGGGGGACATGCAGTTGGTTCGTATCTTGGTTCTGGGACTCTGCGGCACATACTTGCCACCGCCACTGACATTCCCTAAATTCTCATGGCTCGAGCGAGCCGCCGGACTGGGGCCAACTCCTCCGCTGCCCACTGTGGCTGCGCTTCCCGATGCAGAGGCCGACACATGCAGCTGTCCATTTATCTCCACGCGATTGGGTCCCAGCAGGCGTACATTCTCATAGCCCGAGGTGCTGCTCAGCAGCGAGAGATTGGTGTTGTTGGTGCCGCTGCAGCCGCCCCCGCTCCCGCCACTGGGCTGCTGTGGGAATGGTGACTTTTTGTCACGCGGCAGGGAGCCATTTGTCTTGATTCGATTCTGCACAATCGGCGATGAGGTCATGCTGGAGGTGCTCGATGTATTGTGGGAGGCAGCTGGGGCTGGGGGAGCAACTCCAGCAGATGTGTTCCTGTCCGCATACTCCGTGCAGATCTTAAGCATATCCTCCAGCTCAGCGCCTCCACTTCCACTTTGATTTGCACTCGCGTTTCCTTTGTTATTTCCATTGTTGATGTCATTGTTGACGCCATTCATGGAGTAGATCTGGAAGCCGCCTGGCTTGGGATATCGATCGTAGCGGTCGTTGTTCACCTTGGTAAGCAGATCCGGATGCATTTGTTGCTGTTGATGATGCTTCTGCTGCAGCTGCAGCTGCTGCTGCTGTTGCTCCTGGTAGATGCTCGCATTGGTGGGTACGTTCCAGTAGCCGGAATTGTTGCCGACTCCTGCTCCTTTGGCATATTGATTGTTCATTTGCTTCTCGTTGCGATGATTCTCGGCGAGATTGCGGGCAAAGCTCGCATACTTCTGGCCGAGCACATCCTTGGCGGGCATATTGACGGTGACCAGGTCGGAGCTGAAGACCTTCGGGCATTCCAGCTGCTCATATTCAGCAGTGGAGTGGACTCCCGTGTGCTTGATGGGATTAATGATGCTCTCGTAGAAGGACTCTAGCTCCAGCGACTGATTCAGCTCGTGGGCCTGTCGCGCCGACTGTGTAAAGTCGATCTGTGGCATGGAAATCCGTTCGTTGGAGCCCATGGCCGAGCGCATCATCTGCGCCTCTGCGGGATTGTTGAAGCGCAAGTAATTCGAATTGCCGATGGTGATCATCGCCCCCTGGCTGAGTTTCGTCTCCTCCAGTATGGGGGCGCCGTCGATGAGCAGTCGCGCTTCCTGCTCCGGCACCAGGGTCACCTCGTTGTCGTCGCTCCTGAAGATGGTGCAGTGCAGCGGCCGAACACCGCTTCCATTTAACGAGATGCTACACGTACCCGCCGATCCAATGGTCGTATCCCCTGGGCAAAAAAGAAAACAACAAGAAAATCCAATAAGCAACAGAATCCCAAGCAAAAAATGTGTAAAGATTTTCGTTCGGAGTTCTAATTGGGAATGTGAGGTTTGGATCTCTCCATTCCATCCATTCTCCCGGCCCTCGTGTCTTGGTCTTATCGCTCACGCCATCTCTGTCGAACTCGCGGTGCCCCGCATGTGGCCCGAAATATTAGTTACAGTGGGCGCACATCGCAAAAAAAACGATAAAGAAATTAACCTTCCCTCATTCGATTCGAACAAGGAGTCAAAAGTTTAAAAAAATTTACCTAACTCATGCGACTACATTTAATTACTTCACAAATTCTTCGCTCACGTAATTGAACGAAAAATACCGATCAATGGAATGTTTTTTGTGTAACTATTGAAATGTTCGTCCCACTGTAAGCTGACAAGCAAACAACCAAAATCACCGTTTACTTTGCCTTCGCTTGTTTTGGTTGTTGTCTTTTGTGCGTTTTCTTTCGCAATTCGTTTCTTCCCCCGTTTCTTTCGCTACTTTGCTTATCGCTTTACAAGTGACCTTGCACAGACACAGGGAGAGAGAGCGCACGCGTGCGTGCCCAAGTCTGCGCCACGCACAACAGAAAGACAGAGATGGAGAGTGGATTAACGGTGTTTGTCCAGTGTGTGCTTTTAATTGCATTGTGCATATTGTTCGTATGTACGCTTTATGTACATACATATGTATGTACATATGTAGAAGACTTACCAATGTGTATGTAGTGTAAGGTCACGGCGGTACTCAAGCGACCACCGCCCAGACTAACCAGATGCGGATCGGAGGCGGCAACACGCAGCGATGGATCCTTTTTCGTCAATGACATCTGTAAATGTAGAAAATGTAAATGGATGTAGAATCTACATTGGATGTATTTGTATGTATGTGCATATTGGAGCCGAATCATTGAGAGCTAATGGCCCCATGGCCCCTAATCAATCACCAATAAAAAATTAAAAATGTGGCATTTGATAACGGTAAACATACACAGGTGTGTAATGCTGCACACACTTATACAAATTCCCTTACCGCAAAAGTCGGAAACGCTGCCTTCTGTGCGTTGCCTACATCCACTTCGAGCACAAGTCGAATATAACCCTTCACCGACGCATTCCAACCAAGACCAGGCCTTACACCTCAGTCCCTCTGTCCCCAGACCCAGACCCAGACCCACTGTCGAATTGGAGCATAAACACCCAAAAGTGGTCGAGGCAGAAGGCCAGCACTTCACAATAATCATTATCAATACGATAATGTGGAGAATGATAATTGCTATTCTCCAGCTATGGTGGAAGGAAGCATAAACAGATTCTTGCGCAAATCCTTCTGTTAAGCCAGAGCAGCCAGGACAGGATGTTTATAGCCCATATCCCAGCTGTTCTATTAAATGAATCCCACAGTGAACACAAAGTCATTCCCTATATATTCTAAGCTAAGCGGAACAACATCTTCTAGTTCTTCCAACAAAATAAATCACTACACATACATATGTACATATGTACATACATATGTATGTACATAGCTCGGTCTGTAAAAAGCTTTATTGCCCCACTGCTTACTTGATGTCCATAAATTATTGAGCTGTCGTTGTTTGTTGATTTTTGTTGTTGTTGCGAGTGCAACTTTATCAGTTACAAGTGCGTACAGCAACTGTGTGGCACCAATTGAGGATGTCGGGTCGGTCAGTCACCAAATACATACATACATACATTCATATGACATCATTGGTTGGGAAGTTTGTAAGTAAATAAAATAATTGCTTGAGCAATTGCATCGCTTCAGGGAACTGATTGAAAATTGAAAAAAAAAGTATCTCGTTGCGTGTATGGCATGCAGCAGTATTTTTAATGTAAATATGTACATAAGGATACATCACAAATATAAATCAGTGCTGTGTCTTCCATAAATGTATTGTATCTTCTATAAATAAAGTAATCAAAGTAATGCACAAGGTGTGTAATGTACATATTTAGTGTTATCGTTCCCGTTGACCATTTCAGCACTTTCGCTTTCTGTCTAGACTCTGGATCGAGATCGTGACTCTTCTGTCGGCCCACCTCAATCCCCCCCAAACATCACAAACATCCACCATCCCCACACAGCTGCCCCATCAACCGATGATTACACTAAAAATATTACGAAATTCACTTTTACCGCCTTCTATAGCTTTTTCTTTTATTTTCCTTTAGTTTTATTTTCTTTCCTGTCTCGTTTTTTGCTTTGCTTTGGAAGTGCCTGGGCATCACGTCATCCCATGAGCCGGCTGGAGCTAGAGTCTGACTAGGCACATAAAAACAACACAAGCGTGCAGTAAAACTGTGAGTCGCGCTAATACGCGTCACTACTTTAATACCCGGTACTCTGTCAGTATACAAAAACACTTTTAACAGTGTGAAATCAGAGCAGTCTGGATATACCCTATGAGTACCGGGTGTAAGAAACATCAAAACGCTCAAAAAGATCACAAGAAGAAAAGAAAAGGGAAAACAAAAACACAGCGGAATGGGCTGGAAACGGTGATGCATGGCTGGAAGGTGATGTGATGTGAGAGCAAACACGAACCGATCACAGAAATAAGCCAGCACGATGGGGACACGCAGACCGCCCTGCCCCCGTGAGTCAGAAATGAGAGGGGGAAGTACTGGAATCTAGAGTGCAGATCCATCCATTAGTGAACCATTAGTGGCAGAGATGGAAGCATTTCTGGATATCCCATAACCCCTGTTTATCATCTGTAATTTTAATGCAAAGTTCATCACTGATGCATAGGTTTGATCGGATTTTTCCTGCATGCGAATTGTTGAGAATTTTTCAATGTCTGCTCCTAAGACTGCTGCCAAAGGGAACGATATATTGTTTACTATTCCTCAATGGCTTCTTTTTAACGGCCTAAAAAACAACTACTACAGAAATGTGTGTATGTATACCCCTGATCTATAGGTATGTGTACATATTTCAATTTTTATTGAGATAAGATAAAAGCCAATGAAAATCATAGAAAAGGGGCCAGAGATATGCACAGTACACCGGCGGCATACCAATGTGCGTAGGCCCCTCCATTATGTAAAGGGTCCGGGCCACGCTCTGCGATAACATAAAAAAACCAACAAGTAACCTAACACTGGAATACCGCGGCCCAACATTCGTCAAAATGACACGAGTACGGGGCATAATGGGAAGATCTGGTGGGAAGTTCGAGGCCGAAGCCAAAGCCCAATAAGAGTGTCTTCGACTTCCAAAAATGTAATATTTCCCCTGTCTCCAGAACACTCTACCCTGGTTATGTCTTTCATAAATGATTTGCCTTTAGCGTCGGCGTCTACACCAGCGACTAATATTGCCAATTCCAAGTTAAATTTATTTTTAGAGGCCAAACACAGCTGGTACTGCCAGCATTCGCTCGAAGCCTCGAGTATTCCCTGATGGATAAATGGATACGATAAATGGAAAACACTGAAAGCAGATGCTGAGGAGGCTCTGCAAGGTGCATTAGCCCAGGCCAAACTGCCAATATTTGTAGAGAGACAGAGAGAGAGAGAGAGATAGCTCCCTCATCGCTAATTGAATTTTGCTGTTTTCTGGGTGTCGCTTGAAACCCATGTGGCGTATAGGGGCTCTTGGTCTTGCCTTATGGCTGTATGACACCACAAACCAAAGTGCGCGATCATAATGAACTTAAGTGTTGGAAAATGGCACAAAAAGTGCACGCAAATAAATGCTGGATTAATTTTCCCTATTTTATACAGAGAATTTTAATTTGACATACACAACTTTTATCGGTACAAAGCAAACGTGACCTGTGCAATGCTTAGTGAATGCGAGACAACTCTCTCACCCCCAACGCCCTTTTGCAATGTATAGCGTTTACCTGTAGCTTATGTAAATGCAAAAATGTATATTCATATTACGTATATTTATTTATTTTTCGACGTGACAAGACCTTTGCGGTAACATCAAATGCTTTAAATGTTTGTGTGGGGAAAACAAAATGTGGAACACATTGAAAAATGGCTTGTACCTGGGGCATGGCATACATTTGAGGCACAATTACGAACAATTTTGAGCTCAAACAGACCAGACCCCAGACATATGTATGTGCATACATACACAGATAGATAATTATGTATGCTAACCGAAATAAGCATTATTATTTTGTATTTTTTTTTGGCAAATTGTGAATTAAATTAGACCCACAAAGCGTGGCCAAAGCACACAGACAGATGGGAGAGATACCCTTTCCGTTTGCTATTCGAGACCTGCATATTGAAATTTAGGCCAGAGATTCAAGTTTCCTAATGGCAGAGGACTCATCTGATGAGGATTATTTCTTCTCTATGTTGCATCGAAACCTTCACCTCAAAGGGTATCCATTTGTACATACCATACAGAAATGAAAGAAATGACAAACAACTTACAAAAACTTATGTATAAATCGCTGGCGATTTTATACGTTGTGATGTGTGTGTGGGGCGTATGAAAGGCAAGGTCAGTCTTGGATATGTACCCTCCCCATCTGTGTGCTCCTCTCTCCACTGCATTGCACAGCTACGTGCGTCAGGTGTGGCGTGGTCTGGTGTGGCTGGTGGGCGTGGGCCTGCCATGCATAACAACATGCAGCCCAATTTTGGCACCGCTGCACCTTCGGCACTGCACCACCACCATGACAGCAGGCGGTGCGGTGCGCTGAATAAAGTGTGAAAATTATCATGGGGTTATTTTACCTGCCCCCAAAAAACCACAAATTAAAAGTGTCCACAATTGTGGACTAATGGGGTGGCATGCCACTTAATACAGTGGTGGCAGATAACTCCACTCAACAAAAAATATTCTATGGCGGGCTAATGTAGCAGCGTCTATATCTGTTCCTCCTGCAAGAGTCTTTATTCCCAGCAACTTTTTACGTTTAAAAATGGAGCAACACTTCTGGATCTCTGGCACTAGTCCAAGGCTCTAAGGTCTTTTTTGTAACTTTTTTCAACGAGTCTTTTGAATAAAAACATAAAAATAGAATCCCAATTCCTACTTTTCTGTATGGGAAATTATTCTGTATTATTTTCATAAAATGGGTACACACACATGTACCTAGGCACGCTTGAAGCGCACCATGGATAACGGTAAATTGTGGGCGCCACTTGAAACTGTCAAAAAGCCACCAACATTCAAATTAAAGCCAACGTCAGCCTCCATAGAGATGGGCGAATGAGAAAAGCGAGCCGTGAAGCGGAGAACGGGAATCATGCAAGTCACGAACCAAATTTGATGGGGAGGGAGCTGGAGCGAGGGTGTTACATATGTATCTCTACACTGAGGGAAACTCGAACAATTCCTTTCCTCTATGTATGTATGTATATCCCTAAAGGTCCGATTAGAATTTCTCAATGTTTTTTTCCGCAGTGTACACTGCTCACTTTTTCATCTTTCACGTTTCTACAATTAATAAAATTTGGAGAGTTAACAAATTGAGACGGAAACACGCTCTAGTGCACGCCAACACAGATGTGATCACACACACACTTGCCCCCATTCCTGGGTCACTCTCATCTCTAGGACTGGCGTTGGTGTTTAGGGTATGAGTATGGGATATGGGGTATGGGGTCAGGCGCTGTGAGTCAAGTGGCTTGTTAATTATGCTCATCACTTGAAGAGAATTATCCAAACATGGGGAGAAATTGGTAGAGCTGCTGAGTAGAGGTTTACGCCAGTGTTAGCCTCAGCGGCTACGTGGGGGAATCGAATGATCCACTAAGGCGCAATGGATTCAAACGTCAAACTACTTTTCGTCCACTTCACCTTAAATTTGTGTTTCTTTTTTAAGGTATATGTACATATAAATTATATGCAGAGTCGAAAAATCGTATTGACACAATATTTCCAACAATTCTCAGCTGCTTGACTCAACTCCTCCCACTCCCCAGCTGCCATTCCTTTACATTTCTCGTTCCAAATGAGTTCAATTGAAGTAATCAATGGGACAATGGCACATCATTTATGGATCGTTTAGTTGCGGTAATGGAGCAAGGGGGCAGGGCAGAGGGACAGGGCGCGAGCTAAAGTGCAATGCAAATGCAAACAAATGCGTGATGTCATCCCAAAACCCCCCACAAAGGCACACACATCAGACAACCGTCCAAAGCAATTGCATTCAAATGACATCAAAACAGAGCCACAATCACAGCAGCCCGCTTCCGACAATGCAACTAAAACGGCACACTGTACCCTGCCCCACCATACTCTTCCCGAGGGAATTGCGAATTCTCCACTGACTTTACAGAGTCTTCCAGCATAGAAAGGACTTTCAAACCTGAAGCAGATAATATTTGTCAGTCAAAAACTAGTCCGAAATGCAAAAGATAATAGTAAATAATAAAAACATCCGTTTGTATGGAAAGAATAGTTTAGATTTGCATGTGTGCGAGTACATGGAATCATGGATACGCCAAGGTATGGACACATTTCCAGATGTGACATTCTTGTTATTTACAAGTTTCTCTTTCTTATGGCTGTCATTGCTCGGACAATGTATGCGTGTGTGTGTGTGTGTGTGTTTGTGTGAATGTGATTTTGAGTAAAGTAAAGTAAAGTGGAAACAAAAACTTGATTTGACTCTGGGGATGACTTCATTAATGGAACACGCAACAGAAAAAGCGAGAGCTTTATTACACTGCCGCTCACTTGAATAGGAACACCGTTTTTGATTTGTACTCTTGGATTTTTCAAGTCTTCCTTTACTGCTACAGCCTGGATTTTATAGTGCCTTCAAAGTACCGTTCAATAAGCTCAGCTTACAAACAAAAAAAAAACAGAAACGATTATGGTCTAATGATTAGACCATTGTACATAAATCGACATATTCCTGTGTGTTTGTGCTTGTGTTTAGTTAATATAATTAATTATTTATTTGTTAGTTTCTTTTAGCAATTGTAGTGAAGCAGGCGGCGGTAGGTGACCTCCGAAATTGGCTAATGTTACCGGACACTTGATTTAGCTTATTGATTCAATTAAATTTAACTCGGCGAAATGTGCACAATTAAGAGGCAAGATGAAGGCCATTCCAGTCCCACGCATTGTGCGTACTGCACAGCCCACCCCCTCCCTCCATCCACCGCGGAGCAGAAACTGGAGTCGCAGTTGCCGGTTTGTTGAACTCTTTGCCAGAATAAAAGGGCAGCAGCGAGCTGCGAGTTTTAATGCCGCATACTTGCTCGAAGAAGAATGCGCAGGAGGGTATACCGTTTGTGACAGTGAAGATGCAAAAAGCTGAAATGTAATCCACATTTACACAGATATAAGGCGGCTACTCTATTCCTACATATGCACAAAAATCATCCATTAAAGGGTATCTGGTAGTCGCGTTGTTCGCTTCTGCTTCGTTTTTGCACAGAAGAGAACACAACGAAACGAAACGAAACAAAGCGGAGTGGAGTGTTTCGTGTTAGTTGGTTCTTTGATGCGTTTGGATGGATGGCCGGAAAACGGAAGCGCCTGTTTTGGTATTGTTTATTATTGTCTGCATTTTATGCTGTGCTGCTGCTGCTGCTGTCCATTGTACAAATTATGAATGTGCGTTTATGGTTATGTGAATGGGGAATAGGCAATGGGGAGGGGTTAGGGTTAGGGGAATGTGGAATAGGCCATCCAAGTGGAGAAATAGGACAGACACAAGCACACGGCCAGAAATAGAGAGAGGCAGTAAAATGAGAGCGACAAAGGTGTCGTCGGTCGACTATCGCCATGGCATGCAGACACACGATCGCACACCCCAGTACGTTCGCATGCATACATACATACATACATATGTCATTCATCATTCACAGACACACACGCACACACACACATATTAAAGCAGCATTAAAGATCAGCAGCGACGGTGACAAAGTGCGTCCGGTTTACAAAAACAAAAACGTGTCGGATGCAAATGTGCGAAGCGCTGGAGAAGCAAAAGAGTACAGACAAAAAGCGAACTCTCATCGAAATGCAGGCGGTGTGAGGATTAGGGGGGAGGGGGGAAAAACAATATTAGCAATGCTGGTGTGCGGCCCCTTTCACCCAGAGAATGAAACATGGGAAGCGGGGGATCCAGCTGCACTGTTATAAAAAAAACCAAAGCGAGGAGGAACGTTGCGAGACGCGTTCGTTGTTTAATACCCGATGAGCAAGTGAACAATTGAATGAGTTTGTTCACTAAAGTGAACAATATTTACCCAACACTAATGTACATATATTGACTGAGTACCGGGGATAAAAGTTCCTCCTCGCTTTGTATGCTGTTGCCGTTGCTATTATTTTTCTCCATGAGGGTTTTTCTGCAATAAATAAACTTGCTGAAATCCGAAGACTCTACTTTAATTTGAGACTTTTTGGCAGACTCGTGAAACTGAATTCAGGGGAATTAAGTAAGTGCTCGGTATCCCATATTTGTTGCAGCTGAAATTCGATGATGGAAGAGCTATTCAGAAATCCTCATCCGTCATGCGCTTGAGGCATTTAATGGTCTGCAATAATTAAAGTTCCATGGAAAGCCCACACAGCGAGTGGATGAAAACGGAAAGGCAGTCTGGTCTGGAGTCAAATTAAACAAAGGACCCAAATGTGTATGAAGAAACAGGCAGTGATACATAGATTCAGTCTTTATCTTTATTTCGCCTGTTTAAGCAAACTATTTGCTCTGACTGTGCCATGCAACACAACACACACACACACACACACACCCATCAGCAATGTCGTCTCGTCTCCCCTGTTGTCATTATTTCTTTATGCAGCGGATGGTCGTTTTCTTTTGGCAATAAGACTCGTAGTGTTCTCCTTTTGCAATCAAACAATGTTGATGTTTATACGAGCTGCCTGCTGATGGGGAATACGACAATGTTGAGTGGTGTTGTGGCAGCGGCGCCTCTCTACTCCACCTCCTGTTTGTCACACATCCACACACACACATGGGAAAATTTCAAATGAAATCAAATATAAATACATGTGTACAAGTGTTCACGTGTGGGCTGGACACTCATTTCTTTGGGTAAAATCTGTTGCCCACAGCTAACAAAACAAAAGCAATACACATTTGTTTGCTGAATGAGCGGATACCATTTAGTCTGCGAGGCGGCTAAAACAACAAACTAATTTAAGGCAATAGCAACTATCGGTTTTGGAAGCCAAAAGCCAATAAAAAGGAACGCTGTACACGATGTGCCGACTTAAATGATATCCTACAATCCACGAGGCAAACAAAACCCTGTGAACATATTTATGCTTCTTGTGGCTTGTGGAAGGGAATCGAACGTAGTGGAACCTAGGATAGGTTCTATTGGAAAAGTGAGTGAATGTGAATGTATTAAGATTCTTACCCAGGGAGGCAACTACATAGGTAAAAATACGAGTGGATTGAGTGGATTCTAATGTGGATTATATTGGTTTGGAACTGTGTGTGGGGGATGTTCAGTTATCTTTGTATGGAATGGTTCTGCTTGAGTGGATTCCAATAGGAGTGCATCTCCTTGCCGACAAAGGTTATGCCCCGGTTCACAGTTAGTTGCAGCCACACCCCAAAAAAAAAGCAGTAACGGGAAAACAACAGCAAAGAGAGAGACAAAGACAGAGCAGGGAGAGCGAGCATAAGTAACTGCACCTGAACTTTCGCAAATCCCTCCTCCTGTGTCTTTTACCGCTTTGCCCATCCATAGTCCTTCTCTCGCTCACTCCATCAGACTCTCCCCCTCAACACCCACCCTTCGATACAGTTGTAAAGACAAGAGACGTGCTCAATACGTACTGCGACAGTGACTGACCCACTCACTTGAGAACTGTCTGCCAATCCCTCTCTCGCTCCCGCTCCCGCTCCCGCTCTCTCTCTCTCTGGGTCTCCTCTGCAGCTTGCTCTTCGCTTTGTTCCCCTCTCTCCACATTCCACACAAGCTACGGTGTCGTCTCACCTTCCTCCAGTTCCCCTCCCGATCGACAATGTCTGGGCTGCTTTTTATGGAAACCGGCTAAATTCCATTTGATTTGGAAGTCAAGACAGAGCCAAAGCTGTAGATGTGCCAAAGCCGAAAGCCTTCTCTCGCCTTGCCTTTTTTATGCCTTTCTTTCTTCTTTTTCGTTTCCACTGTTTTTCAGTTAACCGTCACAACTCTGCTTCTGCGGCTACGAATGCCTGCTGCTTGAGTTTCAGCAGCGCAGCAGCAGCACTGCATCTCCACGAAGTTGGCAGCTGTCAAGGGCGTTTCATTTTCTTGTTGTGGCGGGTGTTTGGCCAGTGGAGGGGGATAAGGAACAGTGGAAATACCGTTGTCAGTTCAATTACAAAATTTAAATTATTTTATTCAACGCGGGAAGTGGTGTCAAGATATTTATATGCAAATTATAGTCGCATACCATACCTTCTTCCTACGGGTTTTGGCCGCCGCTTCACCCTCAGCAGTTGCTGCTCTAAAACTGCTTCTGGCTGAGCTGCCTGCGTTTTGTTGTAGTTTTAATTCTTTAATTGTTTCTACAATGGAAATTACAAATGCAATCAGTACATAAAGTATTTATAAATTTGCATTTAACAATATAAAAAAAGTCGCGCGCAAACAAACGGACGCACACACACACACAAACACAAACACAATCGCAGGCAAAAAACAAGTTTATTTGCTGCACCAAAAGCAAACCGCAAAACACGGGGAAATTCAACAAAACTGTGGACGCACAGCATCCATACGCACTTAGAATTCAGGTTGACAGCCCGGCATTGTAGCATCGAATAGATAACGTAAAAAACAAGAGAAAAAAAAACTGAAATTGTGCATGGAACAAATGTAAATAAACACAGACAGACGCCGCCGAAACAATACAGAGCGTTGCATCCAGTGTGACCGCGGATTTATGGATAACATATACCGTCTGACCCTTTAAAATATACCAAAATATACAATCTCCATTTCAAAATGTACCGCAAGTATACCCAGAAAGCTCAGATTCCTTAATTTTGTTATTCTATTTAATATTAAAAGATATTTAGGACACTCAGAATTGAACTTTTACTTGTATCCGATTGTTGAATCAATTTTTCATACGATTTGCTAAAGGCTTTCTTCTCTCTTGTGCTTATGAAAAAGTTTGTAAGCTACCTCTATAGCTCTCTATACGTAATTTTTTTTACATAAGAACTACACGGTACCACAACTACTAACAATTGTATGGAGAAATTCTGGGACAAAGGGATTAAACCAAGTAAAATCATCATTTTAAAACAATAAAAATCGCATAATTTTTACGAGCTCTGTCAGTGAGCTTTGTAAAAGAGATTTTAGACCATGCATCGGCTGTCCGTAGAGCTTTTGCGTATATGAGGGCCGAATGGGGACAAGCATAACTGAAAAGCTCCAAGCCCATGAACTACCGCAAATATCCAAAACGGTTTGATATTCTGTGTATCAGGCTCATTTTTGCTTTTCATGTATGAGCCGAAAACTAACCCAGAAATATACCAATTATACCTTTTAGTAACCACACTGCAAAGGTTTCACAGCACTGGCAATAAATGGCGCATTTTTCATAAAAAAATCACACGCAGAAAACTGAAATGCCTCCGAAGCGCAAAAAAGCAAATGTAAGTTTATTTATTGTGTATTTTAAGCTCCCCAAACACCCAAATTTTGCTCATTTCCATTTTCCAGCAGAAGGCCACAGCTGCGCCTGATCCTGAGGCGACAGCCCTTGATCCCTCGCAGCCTGTCCTCTACATCGAACACTGCCGCTCCTGACGCGTCTTCCGCCGTCGGGCCGAAGAGCTGCACGCGGCACTGCAAGAGCGCGGTCTCCAGCAGCTGCAGCTGCAGCTGAATGTGGAAGGAACGTCTCGTCGCGGTGCGTTTGAGCTGCACTTGGCCAAGCAGCCCACAACGGAGGCGAGTGAGCAGAAGTCGCTTTGGTCTGGCCTCAAGCGTACTCCGCGTGCTCAAAAGTTTCCCCCTGTCGACGCTGTGTTCAGGCTGATTGTGGAGATTCTTGGCCCGGTGGCAGAGGAGCCAAAGCCGAAGCAGACAGAGGAGGCACCTGCACCGAAGCAGACTCAAAAGCGCAAGCGCTCTGCCAAGCCAGAGCTGCCGGCAAATGTCTCCAATGGAGAGCAGAATGCATCCCCCAGCCAGGCTAAGCGAAGGAAGTGAATCCCTATGACTACTGGCAATAGAGCACCATGAACGATGAACGGCAAATCCCAACCGGAACCGATCATTGTGAAGCCCCCCCGAGCAATCGGGTTGCCTTTGCCAGCATTACCATTACCAGATCCAACCTAAACACACGCTCAATTGTTATTAAAAAATATATTAAAACATCTTAGAAACCTAATTCTCTGTTTGCCATTTTTGTATTGTAAATCATGTCCGATCCGCTCCGTTTCGATCTTTATGCCTCATTTTTAATATTTTATTCGAATTGTTTTTGCTTGATTATCAAAATTTGCACAATTTGGATTTCCTTTCGTCGCTTTTGCTGCATTTTATTTTTATTTTCACTTTCGTTTTAATTGGTTTTGTTTTCTTTTCTTGTTTTTCCTTTTTCCATTTTTTTTTTGCTCTTAAGTTTTAAGATCCTAGACAAAAATTTTGGTTTGCGAAATCGAGTTGCTGTCCACCATCACACCGCACACTTTCCTAAAGTACATTACAAATCGTTTCATATGTCAGTTATCGTTTTGTCCTCGTTTTCAGCAATGATCAAATAAGGCAAAAGGCTCCAAAATGCCAGAGAAACCGACCGAGTTTGTGAGTGAAGACTCGAGACTCTCTCGCGATGCGCTCGAGGGGGGGTAATGTATAGTGGAACAGGCAGACAGACAGACAGACAGACAGACATTAGTGTATATTGCATGTGTAGGAATACAAACAATCAATTGGCTATGGGAACGTAAAGTTAAAACAGACGACAACACATTGGAACTGAATTTGCTACGGCCGCTGTCTCTGTCTCTGTCCCTAGTCCTAGTGCTAGTCCTGGTCCGTGGTCCATTTGCATTTGATTCTTTCGGTCTCTTGGGTTTGGGGCTTGGGTTCTGGGCTTCTGCTGCTGCTCTTCGTTTTCAAATAATGAACTAATAAGCTATGGACTTAAGCTAGATTTAAATTAGGTGCAAGAAGAAACAAAAAGAAGTAGATTAGGCGACAGACATCGATGTAGAAAAACAATGCACAAAAAAAAACACAGCTACATCAACGTTTTAAAAATACACAAAAATAGTTGGGGGTTGCAGAGCGAAGAGGAGGAGGAGGAGGAGGAGGAGGATTGGGTGCAAGGCATGTTATATAGGGATAGGTAGATGGGCAGATGGGTTGAGGGGGGAGCTCTTATTGATCATCATTCGGTTCATTCGTTACAGATATTTTCGATAGTTGCGCAAATGCGCATTCCCATCCTCGACGACGCCGCCGACACCCACTGCCGCAGCGGCACTCTCGAAGGAGGGCGGCTCGATGACCATGCCCGGGCTGTGCGGATCACATGAACTGTGGGAGAGGCCAGAGGCTGAGCCACCCAGGGAGGAGCCACCGACTCCTTTGGTCCGTCGCCGGCCGCGAGTGCCCACTCCGCGGGAGCGTCGGCCACCGGCACCGCCTCCGCCGCCACTGCCGCCGCTGCCACCGCCGTTGTTGCCGACACCGCTGCTGGAAGTGGGCGTGCCTCCGCCACCGCCGCCGCCGCCGCCAGCGCAGCCACCGCCATTGCTGCCAGGGAGACTGTCGCCCAGCTCTATGGCCTCCAGGGAGGCATCCAGAGCGGCATCTGTGGTGGTGATGCGGGTGCGCATCACGCCACTGCGTCGTCGGGCACTGGAGCCGCCGCTGGAGCCAACGCCACCGCCGCCGCCGCCACCACCGTCGCCGCCAGCCGCATTCGATGTGCCCCGCTTGCCGGCACGACGCTTGCGCCGCTTCTTATTGCCGTAGCGTGGATCGTAGTCGTACTCATCGTCTGCCGGCGACTTTGGCTCTTCCAGCGAGTCGACATCATTCATGTCCATGTCATCGTAGAACCATTCCTTGGGCAGATCATCCTTGGAGTGCGACGACGACTGCTGCTGCTGTTGGTGGTGCTGGTGGTGATGCTGCTGCTGCTGTTGGCTATCCTTGCTGTCGGAGGTGTCGCCACCGGCCGCACCCAAAGAGCTGGACTCCTCCAGGCTGAAGGCTCCGTTAAAGTCGTGCGTCGTGTCGCTGTGCAGGGCCGCTAGGACCGAGGGTGTCGTTGTGCCCGCCCCTGTCAGCATGTTGAGACTGAGGGAGGAGGAACTGCTGCCGCCGCCGCCGACGCCGCCGCCCAGGCCGCTCAGGCCAATGCCGAGATTAACGCCGCTGGCCACCAGCGCTTCGTGCTCCTTGCGCAGCGCCTGAAAGGGTCGCTCGGGAAACCGACTAAAACGAGGAGGAGGGAGGGAGAAGAATGAGCAACCTTGTGATGGCAGGCAGCTGGATGAGTTGGGGCAGCGGTCAAGCAGGACTCACCTGTACATTTTGGTCAGGTATTGGCGGCGACTCTTTCGCCACCTGGCCGCCGGATACGTGTAGATCTGTCCCTGCCGAAAGCCGGGCATCCGCTGCCGCTTGTCCATGAACAGCTGTGAGTGGTTCTGGGCAACGCCCGTTTGCGGATCCAGGAACGGCAGCCGCAGGCGCCGCTCGATGCACAGGCGTGTGTTGAAGTTGGCACTGTACTCGATCGTCTCCCGGTAGCTGACATCCTTCAGGAAGTTCTCGATTTTCGCCAGATTGGGCATCGACACGATCTGTATGTTGACCGCCGAGGACATGGTGCTGGGATACCTCTTGACCTGGAAGAGGATCCGGATCTTGTCGGTGTGATTAATCGGTGCTTAATCTTCTGCCAAGTTCCAACTTGCGTCTTGGACCCTTGGACTAATCCATCATCCCAGTTCCCAGTGGTTGCTGCTGCTTCTGCTGACGACAACTTGGATTTTTTGTATTTTGTTTCTTATCTCGTTTCGCCTTTTTTTCTCTTCTCTTCTCTTGTGTTTTTGTGTGTTTTCACAACGCTTTCACTGTGTGTTTCCGCAGAGCGTTATCTGTGTGTTTTTTGGTGGCATTTTACGTGTTTATGTGGTGGGGCAGAGAGGACGAGTTCCACATGATTTTCTTATTGTTTTTATTAGAAAAGGAAGGTTAACGTTAATTTGCTGCGTTTACTTCTTTGCCTTTTTACTAGGGTTGTCAAAAATAAATCAAAATATCAATATATCGATATTTTTCCGAAATAAAAATATATCTATATCGTGATATTTTTCTGCTATTTTTTTCGATATTTGTTGACAAAAGTTGCCGACAAAAAAATCAGGGCATGATATTCATGTGCAACCGATAAGAAATGTTTTCGAGCACAAACTATTTTGTAGCGGCTGTACGTCACTCAGTACTCAGATCGAAAAAAAACTTGCCGATTAATCATGGAAAAGCCTAAGCCTTCTATGGTATTCGATGGTAGTTCATTAGCGCCTCGAAAAAGATACAGCCAGAAAACCCGCCGAAGTGGAAATAAAAATGAGCACCGTCCTTTTCAGCGAGTTTGAGGCCATCAAAAAGGCGAAAGAGGTCACAATTCTTGAAAAAGAATGAGAATGTATAGAATTTATTTGCCTTTTTAGTTTTTTTAATTTCTTTGATCGCCAGAAGCTTGTTGTTTACAAAAATGTGTTTTCCGTTTCGGACCAAGTACTGCTCAACCAATCCAAAAAGGCTTCTTCTAAGACTTCTGAAAATTATGCAACGGCCAATTCCAAGACGTTTTGAAGCATTAATACATATTGAACACATAATGTTCCTCATTCAGTACTGAGGCTGCGGAAAAATGGGCGCGTTTGCAACGCCAACTTTATCACTAATCCTTGATCCATTTCTTGTGATGGTCCTGGAGATCATGGATCAGATTTTGATCCATTGAACTCGTGCCAGATCTATTGCTTCTAGCTTATATCGATAGTTGATATATCGACAAGAGCACCGCAGAAGAAGAAGAATGTAAACAAACACAAACTATTTAAAGAAATCATGAATTCCGCTCAGTACTTTGGTTTTATGGAATAAATGTTCCAGTTGAATATAAATGCAATGGATCATGGATCGGTGATCAAGTTGTCCTGCTGAACGCGCCCAAAGCTACACATTCCTTTCCCCATGTTGCAGAAGTTTTTGAGTGGGCAGAATGTTCCCGTTTGCCAACACTGAAAATGTTAGTTTAATTACAAGGTAAGAATTACAGTTAAAAAATAATTGATTTTAACAATTTGTTTATGTTTTCCTCTTGATAGTTTTTCCTTTTCCCCTGGCCCGCATGGGCACCTTCTTTTCCGGCGTGGCACGATATGTACCGTGCAATTTGTCCAGCAATCCGATCACACCATAATTATAGTTGAATCTGCGAAGTATTTGGGAATTATACGAGACGAAAGCTTGTGTGTATGCGGGATGGCACTTACTTGGCATGGTGATAGTCGTGGAAGCGAACCGACGCCCCCGACCAGGGAAAACTGTATCCAGCATGATCGCTCATCGAGTTGACAATGGCCAAGGCAAAGATCAGCCAAGCCAAGGCGACATGGGTGCCCAGCAGGGCTATGGAGAGTGCCACCGGTAGGAGATTGGCCACCACATGCTCCACGGGATGGGCATACAGCGTGATGGCCGCTATGGGTGCTGTCCACTCGTGATGCTTCTTATGCACGTGCTTGTACAGTGCCTTGTGGTGCAGCAGTCGATGGGCGTAGTAGAACATGATCTCCTCCAGCACCACAAACGCCACCAGATCGCGCACCGCTCGCTTGAACGACGGCAGCTCCCGTATACCCTGGCTGTTCTTGTGCCTGTAGACCAGCTCGTACACCGCCCAGGAGGCCAACACATTGACAATCGTCAGATTGAGCAGCACCACCTTGATCGAACGCCAAAGCCTTGCCAGATCCACGGGCTCATTCTGGCCCGGCTGGATCTTGTATTTGCGTATAAAGCGCGGCCAATTTGTGATATCCATAATGGTGAAGAGAGCTGCATACAGCCAGTAGACGGAGAAAATGGTCACAGTGCTGCCCAGCACCCACAGCCGCCAGGGATCATCGCCGATCACGTCGAGCAGCGACAGCCAGCGGTGCTGCATGAATTGCCCAGCCTGTGTCCAGCTCTCTAGTAGCGAGTCCATTCTGCTGATGGTCAAGTCTCCAACTGAATGTCCGTTCAAGTAGTCGTGCAAATAGCCACAGCTTGTCGAGACTCGCGCCAATAGTGCGCTACATGGGTGGGCACCTCAGCTATGCCCTGCCTTTTGGCACTCACACCCATGGAGTGCCATAAGCTGATGAAGTTTGCTTATGCTAGCTTGTTCGATCGCTTTGGGGAAGGCCATTGCGCGTATCCGATCTGCCTGACCTGATCCGAAAGTACTTTAGCACTCGGAAATCTCTATAATACGAGTGTGGGGGCCTAGTGCAGGCTGATTAGCATTGCGTACAAATTTAGAAATCAGCAAAAGCTTATCGCCTGCTTGTGGCCTGCTCTTTTGTTGTCCATTCTAGTAGTTCTAAGGCAGATTATTGCCAAGTATTACCACTATTTCTTCCACAAGATTAGGCTTCTCTCTCTCTGTTGGGCGTTGGGAATCCAAACCGATTCAAAGTTCAGTCCGACTATTCTGATTTATTCCTTGGCAATGTCTTATCAGCTGCACACTGCTACGGGTATGTAGATGCCCGATAGCAGCCACCTGGTGGCCACCCGTCAGGTGGGTGTGGATGGATATTCATAAGCCTTGGTGCCTGCTGCTTCCACCCAAAAGATTTCGTGTAATTTTGTAAGTTATTGGGAAATTCCTTCGTTTAATGTATTTATTCTCATCTTTGTAAATGTTTTTCTTTTTCGTTTGCTTTACAACAATTCGCTTCTTGTTATTTTGTTTCTGGAGCTTTATGCATTGAACGCTTTTTAGTTCGCTTTGCTAGTTAATTAATGAATTATGCTTGCATGTAAATATAAGTACGGGCCGCATTGGGTATGAAACTGATTTGATGACGAATAAGCTGAGCTAAGAAAACGAAAACTGAAGTGCCAAATCGATGGACAATGGGACTGTAAAATTCCTTACCCTTAATTCTACTTCTCTATGTATATTTATGTATGTATATTTCTGTTGCTGTATTATGCAAACATCTGTCTAATGCTTAAGCAGAGTTTTATTTAAATATTGCCTTGTTCATTGGATTGTTCTATGTCTGTAGATTCGTTTCGCTGCTGCTTTAATTTATTTTTGATTTTTGTATATTTGATTCTGCCATCTTTTGTGTGTGTGTTGTGCCCAGCGCTGTGTCTGTCTTGGCTTTAGTTTATATTAATTTGAAAAGGCACTGCTGCATTCAAGCGAGCCCTTTGCGCCCTACATACTGTTCGCTTAGCTTAGTCTTTGTTTGTTTATTTATTATGTATTCTCCCTCGAACAGGTCTGCACAGGTTTACATAAATACATACATAATCGTACATACATATTTGAAAGCATTTGAAGTATTTCTTCAAGCAGTCCTCTCATCGTTTCGCGTCGGGCTGTTGTCGTATCTTAAAATATAATTACAAAACTTTTAACTTAATGAATCCGAGAGCAGAGCGCACATACATATGTATACATTATGTACACATGTATGTATGTATGTACTATGTATGTACCAGACACACTTCTAAATCTTTTGTGCAATTGTTCGTAGTTCCAGGGCACACGAGTATAAAAACCAACATTTTGAAGTAACATTGAATAAACGAAACATTACGACTTGTTCTTTGTTTTAATATCTAAAAAGTTATTTGGTTTTTGTCGGTCTTAATTGTGAACTGAAGACACCTGAATCCGAAGACATTGTCCATGCGGCGTTAATGCTTTCTTTTCTTCAAATAAAAACTTTGCTCACAGAAGGCAGTTTGTTTGATCGATCGATGTTTAAGGATCCTTGGGTTCCCAGCCATTCTGTACTGGTTGCCTGCAAACTGCCTGCACCTTCTATCATTATTGTTATTATTATTCAAGCTGGCCATGCCGATGGTTACGATGCGGCGGCTGACGATTTCCCTGGCCTCGTTGCTCGTGGGCCTCCGCTTCTGTTTCTGTCTCCGTTTCGGTGTCCAATCCCTCGTCATCGTCAATGGCATCCTCATCGTGCTCATTGAGCAGCAGCGGGCTATCGTCGCCCAGCCGATTGGGTGGCAAGGCGCTGCCCGGCGTAGTGGGTGCCGAGCGTGTGATCCAGCCCTTGCGCGCCACGCGCCCTCGATTCACGAAGAAGCTGGCGCCACTAACCACGCTGCTGACGGGGCTCTTGAGCAGGCAGCGCTGCGCCGTGCCCATTCCGCCGCCCATGGCTGCCATCGGTATGTACAGGGCCTTGTTCGGAGGCGGCGGCATCTTGTTCGAGCCAAAGAACTTTTTACTCTTGCCGGCAGCGGAGACTGCGCTGGAGCCAGAGGCAGAGACAGAGACCGACATCGCTGTGGGCTGTGGGGCCTGCGAGGATGAGGGCGTGGACAGCGTGTGCTGGAGTCGTGGCTTCGCACCCATTCCCATTCCCATGCCCATGCCCATGCCCGTCCCGCTCAACAGGAGATGTTCGTAGCTGACGCCCGCCTGCAAGTGACGAATTTGGTCGAGAATCTCGCGCACCTCCCCGGTGGGACTGGTGGCCTGTGGCGGTGAGCCTGGTGTCCCGACATTGGCCAGACTGCTCACACCCGACGCTGTGCTGGCAGTGCCCACTGGCCCCACACCTGAGTTGGGGCCACCGCCGCGGTCACCCTTTCCGACCGCTGAATGCTGGCAGCAGTTCTCCAGGCTGTGCAGGGGATTTGGCTGAATGCAGCCATTGCTGAAGAGTACCGGTGTACCGCCGCAGCCGCCGCTGCAGCTGCCGCCGCCGACTGCCAGGCTGCAGAGGGATGCGGCCTGTGTGGCGGCCACACTGTCCAGGCTGGGGCCTCCTGCTGCTCCACCCAGGCCAGCCACGCAGCTGTTGTTCACGAAGATATCACTGAGGCTGCTGCTGCTGTTGGCCATGTAGCGAAAATGCTGATCGCTCTGGGACTGTAGGTAGCCCACACCAGCACCAGCACCAGCACCTGCACCAGCACTGACTCCGTCCTCGTGGGAGCCATGCAGCCGCGTGCTATACATGGCCGCGCCACCACAGCCCGGCGCACTGCCCAGAGCCACCGTGGCATAGTGCTGTGTGTGCGCTTGGGCCTGGGCCTGTGCTAGAGCATGAGCCCGTGACTGGGACTGGCTCTGGGACTGCGATTGAATAGCCGCAGTCTGTCGTGGCAGGTACATATCCGGGTCGACCAACTGTGAGGCAGAGCGTGGCAGTCCATACTGGTGGGCCGCAGCTGCGGTAAGCGGTGCTGGGCCCAGCGGCTGCTGTGGCGCACCCGTATGATCCGAATTGCGGGTGCCATGGGCCACATGGGCATGCGCCAGGTAGTGGTGCAGCCCCAGATCCGGACTGGCTGCCCGGGAATACGGCGGCGGAACCATGGTGTTTGCCTCGTTCGCATTGCAAATGAAGCTCGAGCTGAGTGAGTCCACAGTGCTGGCGGCGCTCAAGGAGCCCGCCGGGCGCACAATGTAGTTCCGGAAGTACTGGACCATAAGGTAGCTGGAGCTGCCATTGCCGTTGCCCTTGCCGTTGCCATTGTCGCTGTTGCAGGTGAAGACAAGCGGATAGAGATCCGGCTTGGACGTGACCTGCAAGAAGTGTTAGTAAAAAGTGATTTATGCTCGAACGCAGCTTGACTCACCTCTGTGTATGGTGGGGGCGGGTGATGGAACGAGTTGCAGCGACTGTACTGCGGAGGGGCATAGCAGGAGCCGGCCGAGTCGCCCTCGGACTGGGTGTGGTGCTCGTTAAAGCCCCAGCCACACAGAGTGCGGCGCTTCTTCCACAACGAGTAGGCACAGAGAATGGCCAGAATGATGGCAACCACGACGCACCTGCAACGATAAATGCATAAGGATTGAATGCTCCGCTTGGTACGGCTCTGCTCTGCTCACTGCTCGGTCTGCAGCTGGCGGGACTGAATGAAGAAGCCCATGGCCGTGACCGTCTCCGTGTCATGCAACGGCTATAATCGAATTTCAACTAAAATTTTGAAGGGCCTTTGGCTGTCTTTTTGGCGACTCGAGATTGTATTATGTGAGCAAGAGGCCAGCTCGCTGCGGCCCAGCGGGGGCCCGAATTAGGTTGCATCAGAATACAGCAAACAGCTCGGTGCTCTCCCTGTTTCTCATTAGTTGGCATTGCCATTTCCGTACCACCTTCTCTCTGGGGAGGGGGAGTGGGCGGGGGTTGGGGAGCGTGTGCCCGCTGTCTTGCATAAGCCTCTCGACTTGACTTGACGCAATCCGTCATTGGGTGACTGGGTGGCAGCCTTTGCTGCCAATAACAATAATATCTCGCATGCCGCACAATGCCAATCGGCCAGAGCAGAACCCACTGCAACCAGCTAGAGACGCGCCACACGGCGTGGCCATGTGCACTGGCCCCATGGGAGCAGGACAAGTAGCAGCAGGAGCAAAGAGCAAGGTGGAATAGGACTTACCAGAAGAACCAGTGACTGATGAAGAACAGATTAAGAACATGCTCCGAGGGCGGGGCCAGTGGTCGGGATCCGCCCTGGTAGGGAGGACAGCAGCCCTGGGTGCAGCAGTCGCGCGGCAATGAACAGATGTGTCCGCCCTCGCACAAAAAGCGAGCCGTCACCTGTGAATTATAGAAATTAGTTTTCTGTCAGGCAAGGTAACTGTAAAATACAAAGAAGATAACACCAGCAGCAAAAACAAAAGCAAAAGCAAATACACGTGTATGTATACACACATTTCCATGTGTGTGTGTGTGTGGATGTACATTGCAAATGAAAACAACATTGCCATTATAACCGTTATGTTTGGGTTTTGTGTTGACACTGGGGATATGTATGTACATACATATGTTTAGGTGTGTATGTATGTATGTACTCGCATGTAGTAGTACACACAAATTAAGTGTTTTCAGATTTATATTGAACTGCAAGTGTTGCTGTGCCCCGTCTTTGTCCTTCTTCTTTGTATGTAGATACATTATGTACACATGTACATATGTATGAACACTTACAGCATAAATAAATGAATAATCAAAATAATTGAAGCACATGTACTGCATGGAAAACAAATGAAATCTCGTGCAACACTGCGTCAGTCAACAACTTACATGCAAGGGGAGAAGGCCCACCGTCAGGAGGACCAGCTGCAGCACCAGCAACGGGCATGGGCATGCAAATGAGGAGGAGGAGGAGGAGGAAAGCAGCGAAGCGTAAAGCCACATGGTACACCCAGCTCTGTCGCTGTCGCTCCTTCTGCTGCTGCCCGTACTGGCGCCAAATGTCCTCTCGATGCGATGGGATGGAGAAGGGAGGGTGATGGAGGTGGGTGGTAGGTGCCAGCAGCCTCCGTTCTGTTCTCCGTTTAGCCTCGTGTGTGATTTGTTCCTTTGTTTTGCTTTAGTGTGTGCTTTCTCTCTGCTGCTGCTGATATTTGTGTCACATTCTGTTCTTGTTTTTGTTTCTGTTTTCGCTGCTCCTGCTGACGCCTCGCTCAATGCACACGCACACAACCGTACACTCACTGTTTTGCACAGACACATGTACACGCGCGCTGCTACATGGCAGGGCCTTTTGTTTTGTCCTTGACAGACGACAATGCAATTTACCGTTGCATGCTTTTCTGCTTTGCGCTTACTTTTACTTCACTTCGTTTTAGTTCCTTTTTTTCTGGTTTTTTGATAATCTGTGAAGGATACATATTTATCCACTTAAAAAATAGGTACATATGTACATATTTATACATAAATATATACCTATGCCATATACTCTACAAAAATACAATTAATATGTATGGTCATAGATATGTACATATGTACATATGTACCTTAACGACGCCAAGAAAATTGTCTCTTCGTGTGACGCCACTTTTATTATTCTTGTACATACACATGTACATACATACATATGCATGTGTACATGTTTAGACGTATGAACATTTTCATTGTTTCAATCTGGTCACTTTATGGGGAATTAAATCATTGGTAAACTACGATATTTGTTGGCACATTACAAAACAAAATAAAATAGCTACGAGAACTTCTTTGTAATTGTTGTTACCCCGAAAAATCTCCCGCGCCTCACCCTTGCGGCATACACAACAACAGCAGCAGGAGCTGGGGACAGAGACTTTGAGCGAGATTTAGAGCATTAGGAGCATTCGTGGAATTTACAGTTTTCCGGACCGAACGAACATCCAACGTAACGTGGGAGCGAGAAACTGAGCAAACGGCCAGAAACACTGTAATATTCCAACAGCAGCAGCGCCTGGAAGCAGGCAATACGATTGTCGCCCAGCCTGGCAACCCCCTGGCAACAGCTGTTTGTTCGGCCAGACCACATTTTCGAAGGACCGTGAGACTAAATCATACATAAAATGTAAATAACTGCATTACATACATATTTACATACAATTAATTGTACTCAATACTCAATAATTATGTACATAAGTACATAGAGTATATACTGCATTTTTTGCAGGGTGTGAGTAGAGTCGACATGGGTTTTCCTTGGTAGTAGCGCCATCTCTTTTCGACTCATGGGAGTGCAGTTTATGAAGCATATTCAGTATATTTAAATATAAAATACAAAGTCTACTTGGCTTTGAAGAAGGATGCAATGCTCTTGGTACCTTTAGCTCCTTTGGCCAGAGCCTTTTCCTTGGCCGTCATACTACGCTCCTTGAGCGGCTCTACAGAGGGCGGTGAAATGATGGAGTCCTTGACATCTTCGCCGTCCAGCAGGCCGCTGATCATCAGCCTTGACGAGGCATCGCTGTCATGGTTATTCAGTTTGATTTTTTTTCTGCTGCTGTCCTCCTGTCCTACATTTGACTTTCGCTTCTGAGCGGCAGTTTTCTCCTCGACAATAGCCTGGATCTCGCTGGGTATATGCAGATAGCCGACCAGCTGGTCGTGTAGGTCGGCATCCAGGTATCGGCCAACAATGTCACACGCCATCCGAGTGTAGTTCATCTCGTTGATAACAGTGTCCTCCGCCAGCTTGTCGCTGCGAACAAAGTTCTGCGACTGCGCACTGTGGCCGCAATGGATCTGCTTTTTCTTCAGCGTCTCGGCCACTTGTCGTGTCTTCAGGGCCAGCCAGGCGAGCGTCCGCTCCTGGTTGTACTTGTAGAATGTCAAGTCTCCAGACACCTTAACATCAGCCACACGCCCAAGACCGTCGGGGCTAACAAACTGCGTTAGCAAGCGACTCGTGTTGGCTTCATGCACAGCAATATTCTCCAGCGACATTGCTCCTGTCGGGGTGTAGATGGGAAGTATGTGAAGGCGATCAAGCAGATTTACGGCCTACTTACTCTGCGTACAGTGTTTCCTCAAGTGGTGTAGCGCCAGCAGCGTGGCATCCAAGGGCATGGTCATATAGACTCTACCGTTGGAGCAAATCTCGCTGTGGATTAGCCAGCTGCGCCGCGGCTCCGCATATTCGAGCAGCTCCATAATTTGACCATCTGGGTGCGTTACAAACAGTGCATCTTTTCCCTGGCCAGGATGGTAGAAGCGATCCAGGCGCAGCCGCTGATCATCATCCGGTAGCAACTTTTCGGATATGTAGAGCACCTTCTTCAATGCAGTTACGGTGGACTGCGTTCCTGAGTCTGGATCTGGCTTTGGCTTCGATGATCGCGTTGACTTTTTACTCATTTTTGGCTCTTAGAACTGCAGTCGATTCTAGTGATTTATAAGGATTTTCAAGCAATACGTAAATAAAGTAAACTATAAACAATCTCTCTCCCGCGTTTGTTAGAGATTCGATGAATGGCAGTGTGCCAGCGGAACTATCGATAGAATCTAAATCAAAACATATCGTAAATGCACTGATGATAAAACAATGTTCCTTATCTATTTTTGAAGATACGAGAAGCTTGAAAACGACGAATCGGATAGAATTTATCAGAATGAACAATAAATAGCAGGGGTTTTGATACCCCTTTCACCGATTACTCATTCATATTGTATCGCTAGTGATGAAACATAGTGAGAGCGTGTATCGATAAATGTTTGTTTTGTTTACCAACACACAGCGCACAGCTGGTTAAAATCAAAATCTAATGTTCCACGGCTGGTTTAATGGTGAAATAGATTAGCAATGGATATAGCCACAAGCATTAAGTTCTGTGATGTCTGCGAGCTGTTCGAGAAAGTCAAGGCAACAGAGAAGATTCAGGACAAGGAGGATGTGCTGAAAAGCTACTACGAGTCGTTCTGCCGCCATCGGGAGGCATTTCGCCAGGCGGCCGGCCTAACGGACGATCCGAGTGAGAATGGCTCCAGCAGCTTCCACTCGGTCCTGCGCCTGCTGTTGCCCAGTGCGGACACTAGAAGGGACAACTACGGCCTGCAGATAACCGCTCTGGGTCGCCTCTACACCAGAGTGCTGCAGCTGACGAGAGAGTGTGGGTGGCTATCAATCAGAATATTGGCTTTGAAATTGTTCTACTTACTTTTTGCACCCATAACGCAGCTCGCGATGCCATAATGCTGCAACATCGCAGCGGAACCTCATATCGTGACTATGGGGATGTGGTTTATGCCGTGCTTGTGTCCCGTTGCTTTAATCCTCCCAGCGATCTGCGCCTCAAAAGCATCCACGAAATGCTCGATACAATTGCCAACGAGGATACAACAGGTGGGTGCGGAAGGCGTTTGCTTTGCTTCTGCCACTTAGCGAATAATATTCGTTATATTCCAGTGAAGGAGCAGGAGCTGATACGTTTCACAGAACAAGCCTCGGCCAAGGAGCAGAAGTGGCTAATCCGAATACTCCTAAAGTCCCTGGGACTGGGCATCGGGGAGCAGCGCATTTTCGGAATTCTGCATCCGAATGCTAAGGACATTTACCAGCGCTGCTCAGACCTCAGTCACGTCTGCAATTTAATTGCCAATAACTTATCCGATCTGGCAGTAAGCGACACGCAGAACAAAGGCAAAGCCAAGAGCCAACCATCCACGATTAACCTGAACGCAGTCATCAGGCCCTTCCATCAGATCCGTCCGATGCTCTGCGAGCGTTTTCCCGGCAACATTCAGGAGCTAATGCAGTCGGATGTTCTGTATCTGGAGACCAAAATGGATGGCGAGCGTTTCCAGCTGCATTATGATCGTGGTCGCTTCATGTACCTTTCCCGCAACGGCGTGGACTATACGAACAATTTTGGCGACGACTTTAGCCGGGGCACGTTGACGCCGGAATTGCGTGGTCTGCTGCCGCGCAGCCTGCAGTCGATCATCCTCGACGGCGAGATGATGGTGTGGGACACCAACCTGAAAAAGTACCGCGAAAAGGGCGAGAACACGGATGTAAAAAACCTCAAGCCCGACCGTAGCTGGCGTCCCTGCTTTGTGGTCTACGATCTGCTGTACCTAAATGGCCAGAGTCTGCTCGATTTGAGCTACATTCAGCGCTCCTACAAGCTGCAAAAGCTGATAGGCGAACAGCAGGGAGTGCTGCAGTTGATGCGCAGCACCAAAATCGGATCAATCGATGAATTCAATGAGCTCTTCCAGCGAGCCCTCGACCACAATGCCGAAGGCATTGTGCTGAAAAAGCAGAGCTCCATCTATCAGCCGGGAGTTCGCGTCGGCGGTGGATGGTACAAGGACAAGGCAGATGTGAGTTCACTCTTAACGTCACTCGTTCTCTTGCGGAGAATATAGTTTTATTTGGTTGCTTGAAATCAACAGTACATCAAGGGCCTCATCACCGAGTTTGATGTTCTCATCATGGGAGGCTTCTACAATCGCAAGCGAACGTTTGTTGATTCGTTTCTGCTGGGCGTACTCCAGCCAATGGCCAGCAGCGACAGCCGCCATGAGGTTTACAGCATTGGCTGCGTTGCCAACAACACGCGACAGGCTGTGGTGCTGAACCATACGCTGAAGCCACACTGGCACGATGCCACCAAGGAGCCGCCGCCACTGTGGTACCATTACATGGCCAGCGAAAAGATTGGCTGCCCGGACCTGTGGATCGAGCCACAAAAGTCGATTATATTGCAGGTAAAGGCAGCGGATCTGACGCCCAATAGTGCCTTCTACACGCGCAAAGCTCTGCACTTTCCACGCATCGAACTGAAGCGGGATGACAAGCCATGGAATGAATGCATGACGCTGCAGGAGTTCAACCAGCTGTGTGAGGTAATCACTCGTACACTCGTGCACTCGTGCCAGTTCCCACTATGACACGTTTGCCTCTTCTTTGCAGGGCTCTGGTCCGATCAAGAAGCTGAACAAGCGTCACCTGTGCCTGGATGATTTGACTACGAAACGAAAACGTCTGCGCATGACGCCCGCAGAGCGCAGTCGTCTTGGGCTGGCCATCTATGAGAAGCGCTACGATGTGGCGACGACTTCCAGTTGCTCGAAACTGTTCGAAGGCCTTAGTTTCTGCATTCTGAGTGGTGCGCCAGGCCAGAGCAAGCACAAACTGCAGGCATTGGCAGCCAAGAACGGTGGCGCCATTGTGGAGAATCCGCTGCCCAACGATCCCAAATGCTTCTGCATAGCAGGCGATCAAACGTTCCTGGTAAGGCGATTAATGCAGCTGCAGCCACGCACCAGCGACATTGTGCGCACGGAGTGGCTGGTGCGCGTCTGCCAGAAGCAAGAGCTCGAGCTACGCCCGAAGGATTTGCTGTCGGCCACCGAGCCACTGCAGAATGATTTGGCTGATTATTATGACAAGTTGGGAGACAGCTACACAAAGGACATTGCCGGCGTTGACGAGCTGCTCGAAATACTGCAGGACATCGACACGGAGTTGCTTGGCGCCGCACCTGTCTCACAGTCCGAAGTGAATGCCTTCGAAGACGCGTTGCTCGGTCAGGTCTCACAGAACATATTCCGTGGTCTGCATGCCTACTTCCACGATCCCCAGGGCGACGAGCTGGGCAAAGTTTTGTTCCTGCAGAATGGCGGCACGCTCGCCAGCGAAGCCGATGCCCAAGTGAACCTTGTCTTCGTTTGCATGTCCTCTGATCTGGACGACAAACAATGCGAATCGTGGCTGCAGAAACATTTCAGTGCGCATTCTGGCGAGGTTCTTAGCTCTGCATGGATCCATCAATCGCATCGTGAGCGTCGCCTTCTAAAAATGAGTTGTTTTTCGGTTAAATAGAAGTGCGTACCACGAGCATGTGCCTATAATTGGTTTGCAAAACTCCCAGTTCTTCTTTGAAAAAGATTTCGTGTTTTTATTTCACATAAAAAGAGATAACGAGCAGATAAACGTTGGTTTTGTTCGGGAACGGGGGCAGGTTTATGCTTGAAAATGACACACAATGTTTGCAGGTAAATGTAAATGGAAATGTAAATGTTTTCAATGATTTTCAGTTTTCTCTGTTTCGGATTCAGCGTTTGCCCTGTGGCAATAAGGACATCAAAAAATACACATTAAATCGTTATAAATGTTTGATATTCGTATATATGTATGTGTGTAAATTGTTTACAATGTGTATAACATTTAACATTAACAATTCTTAAACGCTCTCTCTCTTCTCTAATTCTCTCTCTTTCTTTCTTAGTGCTGCCCTCCCTCCGTCTCCATGTCATTCGTTTTGCTAGTCTAATGAGGAATATGCAATCTCTGAGATTGTTTAACACATTTATGGACTCCTTTGACATCATATGTATATGTGTAGACTACGTATCTCAAGTAAAGTGTTCAAATTGGATTCAATTTTCCATCTCGAATAGGATTTACAAACAAATTGCTCCAATAGGAGCAGCTCTCAGGTTTTCTTCTTTCTTCTTTCTTCTTTCTGTTTTCTGTTCAAATATTCTTGGGTGTGTGTGGCGGGGGGGAAATTCGTGCTCTTTATAGATAGAATAAATATATGGTTCAACATGTGTATATTTATATGTATATAAATAAGGTTTTCAAATGCACATTTCGTTCGTTCTTTATTTTTTTTGCTGGGGTCCGGGCAACGCATGTTGAAAAACTGCCAACGGTTACAATTACACCCTGCCGCGCCCATTTTCTCATCTTTTGCGATAATACAATAGCAACCATTTGCCTTTAAAGCATTTACATGACATACACACACGTGGGGGATGTACATACATATATATATTGGACAATCTAGGATAACACTGATATCTGGCTTACAGCGCGCTACTCTCACATCTCACATCTCATCATCTATCGACATTAATTGTACTCGTTATATTTAATAGTTACATAATTATAATTATAATAATAGTCATAACATTAGTTTAATATTTCTTCCTCTTCTTTGTTTTCGTCCATAAATGTAATTAAAATATAAAAAAAAAAAAATTTCCATAAACAAATATTTAGTTGCGTTTTTCATTAAATGGTTAAAAAAGTCTTTTGGAATTTCTCGCATATTCTTCATATATTTGTAACTTAAATTGTATACTTAAATATAAATAACTGTTTTAATCATTAGTGCTTGCTAACTCGCTCTGGATTTTGTTTAGCAACTGTCCCAAAAAGAAATCTTGTTAATGTATTGAAAGTCAACGAAATAAAATTAATTTAAAATTCAGACTTCAACGAACTTGTGTGCAAACGGAGATTAATAGTGAATGTCAGACAATAATTAACAAACAGCTTTAGTCGGATTTAATTGAATGTGTTGCAAGAGGAGAAGCCTCTGGGCAGCTGGGAGATTTCAGTTGCTCTTTGCAATGGTTTTTTGTTGGGATCTTATAATATTTGGATGCCTATTGATAGGCATTGATGTTGCAGCTCTTCCAGTTCTTTTATTTCGTAGGTATATGGCAGTTTCAAATCGTGTTTTCTATTCAACTTGATTTGACATTCGTTTTCTCAACTAACACAAAATAAACGATTACAAAAAAAAGGTGTATTAATGCTATATATGTATATTTGTGTACAGCTACAGATTAAATAAAGCCATACATATTTGTGTTTGGGTGTCTGTTTCGAATTTGTTGATGAGGGAGACAGCGGGCAGGCAGTTTGCTGCGCTGTCGCTCAGGCAAAGTTGGTCCACACTGAAACCTAGTATCCATATCCATGGGTTTTACACGTACTTAACATTAGGTCCGTATATGATTAATATATTCTTTTTTTAATCATAAAAAAAAACGTCCAAGTAATTTAATTTGTTGATCTCAAGCCGTTTAAACTGCAAAGCAAACAATTAGTACAATTTTAATCAAATTCAAAATAAAACCTAAACAAAACTCACGCTGATCGAAGGTGCTTGGGTTTATGTAGCTGATCAGATCCTGATCAGACATCGTGGTCAGCTCCTGGGGTATCGGGGGCTGCACAGCCACGGCCGCAGCGGCGGCCACGGCACCGACAGCCGCTGGCAAAATGCTTCCGGCGGTGGTGGGCGCCGAGGCCTGTTGGGTCATCACGGCCCCGTTGGTGGTGACGGCGGCGGTGGCCACGGACTTTTGCAGCGCATTCTCGCTGGCCAGTGCAACGATCAGAGATTCTTGTGGTGAGGCCGCTACAACTGGCAAGTGGGCGTGGCCGTGCGTGTGGCCACCATGGCCATGGCCGTGTCCATGACTGTGACTGTGACTGTGGCTATGGCTGTGACTGTGGCTGTGACTATGGCTGTGGCTGTGGCCGTGCCCCGCGAGTGACTGAAAGCTGGCAGCCTCCGCGGCGACGGCTGCAGCAGCAGCGGCTGCCGCCTCGGGTGGCGTCGAGTGGCTCAAAAGCAGATTGACCAACGGATCCTCGCCAGCCTCCACGGGATTGTTGGCCACCGGCACGCCCGACTGCGGCGAGCGTGTGTGCGAGTGCGTGTGCGAATGGGTGTGCGTGCGGGTGTGCTGATGATGATAGTTGTGCTGCTCCTGCTCCTGGGTGGTAATGAAGTCAGCGGCCGCCTTGATGATCATGTTGCTGACCGCCGTCGAGGTGGCGGTGGCAGCCACCTCCGGCTGCAGGGCTGCCGGTGTCGGTGGCAGTGTGTCCACCACCCCGCCAGCTGTTGTCGGTGGACTCATCATGATGTTGCTCAGCGCCAGGGCAGCCACGGCCGCGTCCTGCTGCGTCGGCTCCGGCTGCATGGCTATGTCGTTCAGTATCGAGTTGGCCATGGTCACCTGGTGGGGCGCTAGGATGTTGGGCACCATTGCAGTGGCTGCCCCATTGGCCGAGCAAAGTATGGTGGATGGCGAGACGGCGGGGTTCATGATGATATCGGTGGAAAGGCCAGCGCCAACATCAACGGGAGACGGCGCCAGGCCGGCGGCACCGGCCAGAGCAGCCGCCGGCTCCGAATTGAGGATGATGTCTTGGGTGAGCGGCGAGCTGTTCGGCGAGGACTCGCTGCCGCTCAGCGAGCCGCTCGAGTTGGTCGACCCCAGCGACAGACTCCGCTCGAGCACAACGTTGGGTGCGGCGACCGCTTGGTGGCCCAGCACCTTCGACTGCAGCATGTCGGTCAGGGCGTGATCGATGACAGCCACGCTGCTGAAGAGTGCTGGCTCTGTGGTGCCATTGCTGCTGACCACCGAAGTGGACTTTGTCAGCTCATCGATGAACTTGTGCACGCTCGCTGCTGCCGCCGCTGTGGCCTGCTGCTGCTGCTGCTGTTGCTGTTGTGGCTGCTGCTGTTGCTGCTGCTGCTGCTGCTGTTGCTGCTGCTGTTGTTGATGCTGCTGCACCACGTGCTTAACAATTTCATTCTTCACAGCCAACTCGACAGCCTCCGCCACGGCAGCAGAGTCAATGTCAACGGCGGTGACGGGGAAGCCGGGCAAGCTGTTCGAGTGATCGAACATGATCGTATCCAGGCTGGATTTGCGGGCAAAGTGCGTCTGATGGTGGTACTGCTGCATGCCACTGGCGACATCCGGTGTGGCTTCCGCTGTCAGCGGACTGTGCGCGCTGCTGTCGTCGAGTAGTTCGCTCTTCAAGGCCTCCGCGCTGGCCACGGCCACGGCATTGAGGTGGACCAGCTGCTGATCGGTGATCATGGGTGAGGCGCTGGGCAGCGATGAGCGGCGCACAACGCCCATCGGTATCTGGTTGCTGATCGGTGGGGGCATCATGCCCGAGTCTATCTCGTGCTTGGTCTCCGCCACCACTCCCTCGCCGCTGGCGGCTGCTCCCGCGCCCGATCCAGACGCCTGCGCACTGGCCGACCAGCTCGACCCGCTGCTCGAGGGCGCTGCTGTAGTGTCCATAAAGTGATTCACATCTACAAAATATACGGCAGAGAAGAGTTTTAGTTTGCAACGCTATGATGGCACTTCAACTTAAATGGGACCACGGGTCGGGGGCGGGACGGGTTCTAAAATCAACAACAAAAAAATAAAAATAAAATAAAAACTAACAAAAAAAAAACAAATAAAAAACAAGTTTCAAAATTAAAAGAAATAAATACGAGAGCGAGTGGTAAGGGGGTGTGGCAGGGTAAGGTAAGGGAAGGTAAGCGGCAGAGATCCATCATGGGTCCGGGAACATTTTTTATTGGAAACTAAAACTTAGGCACTACGGAAAACTTAAGCTAGGATTCGGAGGAACTCTGGTTAGGGTCAGGGTCAGGGTCAGGGTCGTAGGGTCTTGTTGTGTGTTTTTTTTTTTGGTTTTGTTTTGTTTTGTTTCAATTATGGTTAATCATTACATGCTAGGTTTTTGCTTATTTTATGCTTATTTTATATGAATTTGTAATGAACTAATTATGTTTGTTGCCTGAAAACGAGTCCACACATCCAGTCACACAATCATTCAAGGGGGGGACGGAGAGGAGAGCTTCTGCAGATAAAATGTCCCAGGAAAAACCAACAAAACGACTCAAGTGCAGTTAACAAACGATCGAAAGTGATCGAAATTAGCCCCAAGAGAATACATATCAAGGATCAATCCATCAATCAATCGGAAGGTGTTCAAACGCAGGGAAAACCTTCACTCAGTCGCACAAAGCAGATCAGCGGGGTAGCCACACACACACACGCAATCACACAATCACACCATAAAACACTCAATCACACACACACAGAGACTCGGCAAGCGTTTTCCAACACTACTTAAGAGTTGAACTTAATTCGAATTGTAATATTATTACTTAGGCTTAAGTTTTGACTTAAATATTATGATTATATTAATTGTAGGATTATGGATTAATACTAGAGCAAATCCTATGGTGAATTCTGTAACCCATGAACCTCACATTATCTACATTTATGTATGTGCGAGTATATAGACCATAAACTATGTTCCACTCCTTTACAGCCGTCCACAGCTGGTTTGATACTTGCGCTGGCGGGATGCCTTATCGAAAGCTGCTTGCGTTCTCTAGGCGTAATGTTGGGGCTCTCAAGTCGAGCAATGCTTAAAATTCCACTCGTTCTAAACGAGTCCCATCACTACCAACCCTTCGATAGGTTCTTTCAAAAACAAGTACCCGCGCCTTGTGTCACCACATTTGCTGCAATTGATTTCGGTCCTCTCTTCCTTCTATTTTCAGCTGTTGGATTACATTTACTTTTGTTGCACTCGATGTGCACCTCGAATGTGGTTTGACTCTCCCCTGCAAATTAATTCACATACACGATGATTCTTTATGTTAAGCATGATCTTTTTTTTGTTTGTTAAAGACAACTGAAACGGCACCGAAAATGGATGATCTTTTTACTTTAAATCGCTCTTAAAGAGAATTGCTGTTTGTTAGTACAGTTGTGTATGAGCAAAGCGATAATAATGGGCATTTCTGTGACGAAGGCTAACAAATTAAATGTAAAAAGCAAAACACAATGCCATCTAATTGAAAGGTAACTAATCTACATTATTGGCAAATAATTTCATTAACTTGGATGTGAAAACCTATTCAAATAAGCCAAAGATAATACTATTGTACTAGTATTTGTATATCCTATAAGAGATGTAATTCTTGGAAAAAGTTCAGTTACACCTCCGCGAACATGCATAGTTTTAACTGCGAACATTTATTATTGCGATTTTATCAGCCGTTAAAGATTTCGTCAAGTGGTGGTATCATAATGCAATCATAATCATCACGTTATGTCGTCTTGTGCGACGTCAGAGAATTTGCCCATATGTACATAGCGGCTCATGCATGAGTGTTTCGACAAAGTACATAACAAATAACAATTTTCGAGCATATTTTACTCCGTAATAATTCATTTTGCCCGTTTGAATTGTAAAAAAAAACTGTGGCTGTTGGATGATGATTTCGGACTTCACATCTCTAGGACATGAAAAACACACAACACAAAGCCTTCATTTATGTATGAGTTTTGTTAGCTGCATGTTTATACATATGTATGTATGTATGTAATTCTTAAAGGGGTTTTATGGATGTATGTATGTACGCATGTGAGATGGCCTTCCAGTAAGACTAAATCGAGTTAATTTTAATGGTATGTGTGTGAGTGTGTGAGTGTGTGAAGGGTGGGGGAAAGTGTTGTTGTTTTTGTTTTGGTTTTTTCAATAATAGATATATAGAAAATGTGGTACGAAATGGCCAAAAAAATTGTTTCTTTAGTCAAGTGGTAAATAATTGTTTGAATGGTTTTTTTGTGTGTGTGTTTTTTTTTGTTTGTTTTAACCAGTACCCTAGACATCCTCGAAGTTGTTGGTTGTGGCTGAAGTCGCTGTCGCTCGCTGTGGTTCGGTTCGGGATGAGGCTGAGGCTGAGGCGCTTTCTCTTCCGCTGATGATCGTCTCGGTGTCGGCGTGCCTGTTTATGTCTTTGTGTGTGTGTGTGTGTATGTGTGGCTGGGAGAATGGGTTCGGATCAGTCGCGGATTGTGGACCGTGGATCGTGGATTGTGGATCGTATGCATCCAGCGTTGGTGTCCAGGCAAGCTTTCACAGCTTTCACAGCTTTCTCTCTCGCTCAGTTGGTTTGCCTTAGCGGGGCTTTTGCTTTGTTTTAGTTATAGTTATTTATGTGTATATATAGAGATACAGGATATATCGGTGTCTATATATGTGTATGTATATTTATGTTATATCAACATCCGATTAATGACTTAATTTTGATTTAATTTTGGCTCTGGCTTTGACTCTGGCTTTGGTTTTTTGCATTTTATAGCACTCAAAATGTATACATATTTGACTATATAGTTAGATTGAGCACCTAAATTGCTAAGAGAATGGGAAGGAGGAAGAATATTATGTAAAAATATATATATGCATATTTTTTGTTGTTTGGTTTTTGGGTAAGTTTTTCTGTTGTTGTGGAGGGGTGGGGAAAGACACTTTTAAGAGTTTGCGAAAAAATAAATATCTATTATTTGGAGATTTGCTGTCCTGGAGTTTTCATATTATTTAGCCTGAATTGAGAAAAGTTCTTTGCTTTGCTTCTGTACGGGGGGGTGGCTGCCTTGATCTTCATCTTCTTCATCTTCATCTTGATTTTCTTCTTCTGTTATTTATCATCCTGATGTTCTGATCTCCTGAACTTCTGCTCCTTGTGCGTGTTCAATTTTGGCGTTGGGTTCGCCTCTGTTTCTTGGTGAAAAAATGATCAAGAAAACTCTGCACCTCATTCACTCACTCGCAACACCCCCAAACACACTCAAACAACACCCAGCAAACACACACACAATCAATAAGACGCACACTCGCAACACTCACAAGTAGATAATTAAGTAGCTCAGAAGACCCAGAAGGAAATGTGGTATGGTTGTGGCAAAACGTGTCAGCAATGTAGCAAATTCTTCTTCAGCACATGTTCAGGCCAGACCAACAGTAAAGTTTCTCCGATTGTGGATATACTATGATTGCCCTACGATTGTTTCCAATGACAAATTGAATAAACATTCATTCAGCAGAGTTGTTTCGATCAGTTTCCAAGCGAATTCCAATTTGTTCTTTGTCCTTCCTTAAGCTGAGAGTCGCGCGACATTTGCGGCAGAGAAACAAAGAGACAAACGGTGTGGGGGGGGCGGGAGAGAAAGAGAGCGACGGAGGAACGGGGTTCTGGAGGCTTCAAGCGCCTGACTTTGTTCTCGACTTATTCATTTATGTTTGTTGTTTCATTTACTTGGTAGTTTTTTATCGTACTTATAAATTAAATTATATATTATTTTATTTGATATTTGCATTGGATTCGTTTGGGTGTTCGTTTCAATTCTCTACTTAATTATTAAGTGTAATTAATTTTTAATTGTTTTGTGTGGTTATAGATCTTTTCATGCGTTACTCTGTGCAAAAAGAACAAAACTAAAAGATCATTTGAGCATATGAAAGGGAACGAGGATGGAAGAGTTTGACAGGCAAGTGGCAGGTGGGGGCTGTTTTAGTATTGAATCTTATGAGTGTAATGCGGTGTGTCCCTATCATTTGGTTAATCTTAAAACAACATTTATGAGGGCATACAAAAAACAAACAATAGTTAAGTAATAAAAGCTCCCCGCGACTGTACCAGTCCTTCCTCTATAAATCCTTCCTCACTTTCGAGTAAGGAAACAAAGAAGAGAGCGAAAGAAGTATTCCTTTTTGTTTTGTCTTTTATTTGTAACTGTATTGATAACTGATTCACATTTCCCTCTCGCAATATTTATGTTTGGGTTAGCCGCCAGCGGATGCAAACAAAATGCAAAAATGCAAACAGAGAATGACAGAATGGCGGATGAGTAAAGAGGAAAGACAGAGAGAAAGGAGAGGTGGGAAAGAAAAGAATAGAACAGAACAGAACAGAATAACGCATGAAGATATACGATTGTTTTATCTATCGATTATTGATATTATTATTTTGGTTCCCGTTTATTTTCTACACAAAGTTGCTAATGCCTCGAGCTGCTTATGGCAGAGGTCGAAGTGTACTAAAAGTACTTGGGATTGATGGCTAAGGCTACTATCTCACACAGTGTATTCGATGCTTGATTCTTTCTGCCCTAAAATGCGGTTTGTGTATGCACGAGTACGAGCACGAGTACGAGCACGAGTACGAGTAGGAGTGTGTGTGGCTTCGTGTTCGATTCGCGTTTCGCGTTTCGCGCTTGTAGCGTACGCTGCTGCCCGAAGCCGAGCAGCAGGTGTGTGGGGGTGGGGTGGGGGCAACACTTAGTCAACAAATAGATACCTTGATCGTGAATTGTGCTACTTAACGTGCTGGCAGCCGCTAGTGTCGAATACTGCCCCTTCGGCGTGTAGGTGAAGGTGTGCGGCTCGCTCTTCTTGCCGCTCGAAACGATCGATACCTGAACGCTCACCGGCTTGATCACATTCTGGTGCAGATATTGTGGCACTGTACATATGAGATGCGTCTGCAGAGAGAGAGAGAGGGACATATAAAAGACAAGTCGCGGACAGCCTCCACCCGTCACGCACCTGATGCAAATATTCCTTGTCCGGCATCACGCTCTGTTCCCACAGAGCGGCTGTGCCGCCAATCAGCTGCTGTCGCACAGCTATTTCCGTGGCGGGATCGTCGCCATTGACGCTGTCGTAGGTCTCCTGAAACACCACATGGGTATCCTTGAGGAAGTTCTTGCCAATAATGAAGAGCTCGAGGCCGCCATCGACGGGGCACGAATTGAGCGACTTCTTGCATATTTCCGGCACACCTGGGGGTTGAGCTGAGGCAGCAAAGTGAGGAATTCAATTGGTAAATGAAGTGTGAGCTCGGGGGGACTATACTTACTGCAAATTATGGGATTGGAGCAGACCTGCAGGGTCTCGGTGGTGCCATCTTCGCGGGTCAACTGCGTGCGAAACACCATCCGGCAGCGAGTCGATTTCTTTTTGTTCTTCTGTGCCAGGTGCTCGGGAAAGCGGTGCTCCACATCAACATTGCGTTCCTGCAAAGAGAAGGAAATCAGTGACATGATTCAGGACCGACTCCTGGAGACCTTAGTCCCCCCCCCACCGGACGCACCTTTAAAATGCCAACGCAATCGCAGGTGATGGTCATGTCCGTCTCTGGCTTGAAATCGATCTCGATAACCATGGTGCCGTCGACCTTCTTCTCGTTGCACTGTGTCGAGTTCTTGCCGGCCACCTTGCACGCCTGATAGAACATGTGTGGCGCCACACGACCAATGTCCGTGCCAATGAAGACCTGCAGCACGGCGCCCTTGTCGTAGCCCGTCAGCCGGACTATGGGGAAGCCGTTGCCGCTGCGATCCTTCACCGCGCCGCGACTGCCCTCGGTCTGGTAGCGGGCCCGATGCTGCTGCTCCGGCTGCGAGACAATCTCCAGCTGCACTTGACCGTCGTTCGAGCTGGCGACGCTGTTCAGCGGCGTTGTGGGCTGACGCTTGTTGGCCACCCTGGTGACAGTCCGGGCCGAAATGAACCTAAAGAACCAAACGGAGAGAGAGAGCCGACAATATGAATAACAATTTGATGCCTGGGTTTTGCTTGAGTTTTTCCATTACGCAGGGAACTTTTCCATTCGTAAAAACCGAATGTGGAATGTGAAAGGCATTTCCCCGTTTATTTGTCTAAGGATTGTTAAATATATTTCTTGCAACTTGTACTTGAACTTTGCCCAGATCCCCACATATGTGCCATGTACCAAATGCATGATGAAGCGAATTTGCCAAATGATTTACGGCCAGGAGGATGTTTAGCCAATGGGCCGAGATGTATGTAAGCCATGGGGAATGGTTGCTTGGTAATGAATAGAGTACAATTCATACGAGAAAATGCCAATGAAATACAATTTTGTTTGATTTCTTTAATTACAATACACGCACACACATACACAAATTTGCAAATCCAACAAAAATGTACACATAAAAAGCCAAAAGCAAAATTTTTTATGTTTCAGCGATTTTATTGCAAATTTCTTTTACTTCTTTGCTTTTCGTTTGTATATAAAACTTTTTGTTTTTTCAGTTTCGATTCGTTTAGTTCTCCTTTCGGTTCGTTTTTTTACAATTGTTAAATAATTACACACACACACACACACACACACAGCACACATAGAAAGCGAGGAAGAGAGACAGGAATTATGCAGGGCACACATCAAGTTAAGAATAGTTTTGGTCTTGGTGTTTGTTCAAACCTTTTACGAATACAAAGATGATATTTCTTTTAGTCAAATAAAAGATAAAAACTACCTAACAAAGCGGAGCTTGGAGTGCTCTCATTTCTGATTCTTTCGCTATTATTTTCATACAATAATTAGGAACAATTTTAATGCAAACTTCTGATAAATACGGTCCATTGATGTCTCTATTTAATTGTTATAATTTTAACAAAATATGATCCGCACTATTTTTTTGTAATTGAATTCGAGCCAATGGCGTGCACTGTACCAAAAATTCCTTGGTTTTGAAACAGTTAAAACTATACAAGTTCGCGGGTATTGAACCATTTATCTTATATTTTTTTCGTGGAAGAACTTCTCTGCAGAAGTTATAGTAAAATTGTATAAAAATAACTCAAAAGTGCACTTTTAATGGTGTATATGGAAATATGTTCTTGTCGAGATTTAATTTGTTGGCCGAATAACGAATTGGTCACAGAGCTATGTACGGGGGATTGCTTAAAGCAGAGATAAAGCAGCATATTTAAATATTTAAAAACTTCTAGTTCTTTCTGGGAATTGGAAAAGCCTCTTGGACAAATATTCATGAAAAGTGGATGTTTGTTTTTGGAAAAGCATCAAAGAAGAAAATAGTCAGAGTACTCTGGAGGGACTTCCGTTTGGTACTGATCGAAGAGAAGATTGTTTCAATTATAGGAGAGACAGACGTCCATATGGGAATTTCTAGCAAGGATATGCTAAGTTCTTACTGGAATCACAACATTCGCCCTTCTGTTTCGACTTTGAATGAAACGAAACATAAAGCAAAAGTATTTTCTGTTGCTGCAGAAATCAGTCAACGAACTAAATTTGTTTTTAGGCCAGTGAAACTATAAAAATCCAGCTAGGTGCAGATCATCCAAAAGATGATTTAAAATGTGTGTTCGAATAGAGTTTTAGTCCGTTTGTCTTTGAAAGAGTTATTGGTTGCGTGCTTACATTCTGAATGCTTCTAAAGAACAGAGTTATAGATAGGTAGAGAGCAATTTTATTCTAAGATTTTAGAGGAAAAATGTGTAAAAAGTAGGTGGAAATGTTTGTAAACGATCCACAGTCTGTCTAGTGTGAGTGCCGCTTTAATTATAGGATTTCAAGTTAAGATCCAGTCATAAATTGTATTCCAAAATTTTGTATCGTTCCCAATTTGTATTTAAATGTTTGTTTATGAAAATGTTTTTGGTTTTTTCTGGTAGACTTCGATTCTGTTGGGTGGAAGTTGTTTGTGTATTTGGGTTTTCTGCTTTGGATCTGTAAAGAAAACTCCGCTTACTTTGTTTCATTGCCATTGCGTGGCAGCAGCACGCTAGTCATGGCAGGCTTAGGGCGTGGGCTTGCCGCAGGAGCCACTGGAGCGACTGGAGGCACAGGAGCCACAGGAGCCACAGGAGCCACAGGAGCCACAGGAGCCACAGGAACCACAGGAGCCGCATTGGCCGCGTTGGCTATCTTGCGGATGAACTCGTCCTCGCTGCAGGCATCGTCATTGTCCAGCTCCAGCTGGTTGCACTCGAGCTTCTTGCGCTTGATGTGCTTGCCACTGCTTCGAGCCAAGTTCCGCTGGTGCTGCTGCTGCTGCGGCTGCGGCTGCTGTTGCACACCCAATCCAGGATAATGAAATTGCTGTTGCTGCTGCTGCTGCTGCTGCTGCTGTTGTTGCTGCTGCTGCTGGGCAGGGGGCAGCTGATGCTGTACATTAAATGCCGACACGGCGGCTGCCACAGCTGCCTCGGTGGCCTGGAAGACGCCACCAAATGGATCAGCCGAGCTGTTGCCACTGCTGCTGTTGCCGCTGCTGCTGTGATTGATGAGGCCCGAGTAGCCCTCTGGGCTGGGCGTCGCCGAGCAAGACTGCGATGCGGAGGCAGTCGATTCCTCCGAGTTCGAGCTGTCCAGTTCCAAGTCGTCCAGGAAGGCGTTCAGCATTTTCTTGGTCTGCCGCGATCTATACATACACATATACATATATATTTACATTTACATTTACAGTTACAGTTACATATACGTTTACATATACATTCATGGCTTACAGCAACCCACACACACACGCATTGAGAGCGTGCCAATTTGCTCAAACTGATCGATTTCCATTCAAGCTTCTCCATACATACATACATATATGTATGTGCATAATGCTCTCAGATTCTCTTAATTGTTTCCCCAACAACAACCGAACCGAATAAACAATTCAAACAATATTTCTGCCTTAAGCTAGTTATGTTCTAATGTCTCATCCGTTTCATTCTCTCTTGCTTATTTTACCAACACAACACCAACGCCGTTACCGTTACCGTTACTGCACAATGAACGACGAAGACGGCGGGAGAGAAGGGAGAGAGAGAGAGAGAAAAAGTAAGTGCGTGGCTGCAAGGTGTTTTACATAGAAGGTGACCATGAAGAAGCTATAAGGAGGGCCCGTCGTCGGCAGCGTTCCTCGTGTCATTTCCCTTTGTTTGCTTGCCGACGCGGAAGGTTGGGCAATGGAGTGTGCCATTGTCGTTTCACTCACACTCACAGCGCAGAGCCGTTTCACTCGCATTTATTGCCAACATTGTTACGATTCCCTTATTGTGCCGACGGGCCCTCCTTATATAATTTCTTCATGGAAGGTGACACTGTCCGCTGTGGGGAGAACCAATAACCTATTCACCACGCACCGAGAGACAAGCGCTGGAAAGTGTTAGAGATGGAGCTAATGGTCCCTATTGATTTGGTTATTCTGGCTATAATAATGATCCAATCAAAGCTAAATTCGGGTAGATAAAATCAATGCAATTATTCCTTTCAACTCGTAAAATAGTTAGAAAAACATTAGCAGCTGACACTGCGATCAGTTCCCGCTCAAATCGTGTGCAATAGAATGCATCGCGCGAGCTGATTGATAATTCTTATTTATTATTATCAGCAGAACAGAGCAGAGCAGAGCCAAGAGCAACCGTGCGTAGAAGCACTCTACTCTAGTCGATCATTCAACAACCCAAATTCCAATGCCCAGAAAACAACCCAAATGTCATTGCCCAACGAATGTTTTGCGCTGACGGAGAGAAAAAGATTTGTTTTGTCATGGAACTCTGGCCAAATGTATGTAAATTAAATTAAGCGCCAAAGAATGTGCAAATCAATTGGGTAAACAAACGAATGCAGGCAGCGCCCGTGCCATCGTACCGAAGGTTTTAGCACTCTAAGAGTCTCCAGCCAAGGGGCTAAGCAAAGCCAAAGAGTCCCCACGTTGGACAACATTTGAGAGATGGAATGGGAGGGGCAACCCCAAAATGCCAAATCTCATTCGTTATCTCTCCACCGACGACTGACCGTAATTGCAGATTCTAAACTGCAATTCGCAATTGGAGGAGAGTTCATACAACTGATAAGCTGATAAGATAATAAGGCAATTACACAGACAAGCATGCAGCTACAGCAGCTACAAAAAGAACAACAACAACTAAACAGAGACAAAACCGAGACACGAAGTAAACAAACAAACAGACTCTGGGCAAGCAGCCGAATACCCAATGCTAAATAGAGAAAAACCTTAAGTCGAAAGCTGAATCCAAATCCGATTCGATGCGAATCGAACTGACTAACGAGGGGAAAGACCTGTCCATGTAAAAGTCCTTGAAGCAGCGCGGCAGATTATAATTATGCTGATAAGTTTCGAGTTTGTAGGAAGAGTCAACGCGAATTTCCTTCTGTGTAACTATGAGAAATTCTGCGCACACCTTTGGGTACGTTCAATTATAAAAATACTTTGTTTAACTTACAGCAATCATAGGATTACATAAATATAAAATGAGTACGCGCTAGAATGGTGTCAAGCTTGGCTTCTGGTTTCCATTTTCCACACAAACAATTCATGAGCTGATACCGAGCTGTATCGACTGCGGGCAAGGAACGGCTCGGACAACGTTTATTTAGTTTCGTTTGAAATTACTTTAACTGCAACTCAATGAGTGAACCTAAAAGCTAATCCTAAACGTATTAAACGTGGCAGAAGCTACCAGATCATAAGTACTACTCAGCTTAATCCAATGTTTTGGAACATTTTAACATTTTAATTGGAAGGAAAATTTGTATGGATAATCCAATTTGCTCACATGAAAGCTGGAAAAGGTCAGTCAATAGCAGCTGATTTTCAAATTAAAAAGTGATGCGTGTATAAGTGCTGACAGCGGCTTCAAATTTGGGAGAATGTTTGTATTCAATGCTGTCAGTTTGCTATACAAAAGTGCATTATTGTGGATTCTAGCTACAGCTTCAGAAGTTTGCTTTTATTTCTGGGTTTTCTCCGATCTCTGAAAGTTTTCAATTGGTTAGCGCACTGACTTTGATGATAATCCGCTCTGATTTGAGGTTCTGCATTCTGGGGAGGGGCTTTCGCGATCTTAAAAATGAATTGTGCAGGAGTCCGAATACAGAACTTTGGGTGCACTTGCTCCAGCACGAAACTCTGAGATGTTGGACCGATAAACAGACTATGGCTATGGCTATTACACACACATTCACTTTCACCACAAAACTAGTCCATAACTTAGTGCATACTTCCACTTCACTCACATTAAAGACATGTTGCCAGTCAGAGCTCTGATTTGACTCAAATTGATTTGATTTTGTTTGTATTTTATTTGATGTTGCACCAGAGATCAGAAGCTCTGCAGATCTACTTTGCTCTGAGGGCCAAACTATACTGAGGGCAGTGCCAATTTTCTATCGAGAATGCGGTGCAAATTCTCCGAATCTCGCCAAACAAAATCCATACTTCATTTTGAAGCCTGGACCCCCGGCCCGTTGCCATTTTCAGCTATCTTTTCCGGCCATTGGAGCTGCAGCACAAACATTTGCTCATGTTTCGCGGTTAAGTGGAAGTCGCGGCGACATAAAGAGGAGACTCTCAGCTGCAGAAGGAGCTTGAGCCCGAAAATGTATAAACAAAATAAACGTCTCATGATCCAAGAACTCTGATAAATAAACATTATTTAATAATCCCAATAAAAGTTCTCCAATATAAAGAATACAAATCCTTAGTCAAAATTCATCTGAATTTGTAATATTTTGTCGATGTAGCTTTAAGTTCTTTATGCAAATTAACAATATTCAAATAAGAAATCGAATTTTATGTTTTTATTTGAATTGTGTGTGTGTGTGTGTGTGTGTATATGTACTGTGTTTTGGTGCTGTGTGTGTGTGCCAACAAATTTCATTCACTCTAATCGAAAACAAAATGAAGTCATGAACTGGCAATTATCTCGAATTTTACATGCGCATGAACCAATGGACATACAAGGGTGGGAGAGAGTGTGTGTGAGAGTGAGAAAGGGGAGCGAAAGGGGAGCGAAACGGGAGAGTGGAAGATCACGACTCACCTTGATGCTGGTATTGCTCGAATTAAATGCTGCTGCGGTGAATGTTGCTGTTGCTGTTGTTGATGTTGCTGCTGCTGCTGCTGCTGTTGGTGCTGCTGCTGCTGCTGTTGATGGTGTTGCTGCAACGAGTTACTTGCCACTGCAGCTGCCGCTGCCGCTGCCGCAGCCACCACCGTGTTCGTCAGTGAGCTGTTCACCAGCAGATTCGCCCGCTGCACGGCACTCATGCCACCCATGCTGCTGCCATTCGAGCTGCCGGGATCGGCTACTCCCGGCCCAGAGGACGGGGATCGCAGCTCCGTGTGCTGGTCAAAGCCCAGACCACTGTCGTTTGAGTTGTCGCAAGGCGGCGGATGTGGTCGCTGTGGTATTCGCTTACCGGGAACTAGCTTGCCAGGACCCGCCTGCAAAGCCAAAAGGCAATAGAGATTATAAATAATAAAACCAACTAACAATTATTCGCCGTTTGCATTCGCTTTCTTCCGTTCAATCTCTGGTCCTCTGAAGCAGCCTTTAGCCACAGAAAATCAGACGTACTCGGTGGTGTAAAAAGTTACCAAGCTCCGCATGAAAATATTTAACACGTTCTCTGCCTTTTTTTATTTAATGTAGTCCAGTCCATGAAGCAACTATATAAGGAGGCCTCGTCGGTGGCAGAGTTACTCGCTACTTCTGCCTATTTTCAGTGCTCGTGTGCTTGTCAATGCGGAAGGATACAGCGAGAGCCCTTTCACTCGCAAGTTCTGCCTATTTTTGCCGACGAGACCTCCTTTATAGTTGCTTCATGGTCCAGCCCATAAAGCAACTATATAAGGAGCCCTCGTCGGTGGCAGAGTTACTCGCTGCTTTTTCTTACTGTCAGTGCTCGTTTGCTTGTCAATGCGGAAGGTTACAGCGAGAGCCCTTTCGCTCGCACTTTTCACTCGTACAAATTTTTTAATGTTGCCGACGAGACCTTCTTATAGTTGCTTCATGGTCCAGTCCCTTTTTTGGGCCAGCAATTGTTGTATTACTTCCGAACTATAATTATCCGAAATGTATTCAAAATGTATTCTTCCTCGCAAGAGCTGCATTTTTTAATAGTGATTCAATTTTTGAGGTTTGCCAAGTCCGAGGGAGCCAAATCGGCGGAATCAGATGGATCGGAGGGCAATTGAAGCTTCTCCTAACACTCTATTGACGTTCGATGTTTTGTTCGAACAAAAATCGATAAAAATAACACTGTTTGCACTTCGTCCCTATCCGTGTGGAATCTGCATTTCTCGTATTTTTGTTCGACATTATTATGGGTAACCGCATGAGAGGGCGGGAGAACTTCATCGGAGGTGGAGTTTCGGCCATCATGACACCCTCGGAACATATATTTTCATTTATTAAGTTTTAAATTTGAATTTTAATTAATATTTAAATGAAAGAAATGGTTTTTACCATGCAACATAATGCCCTAAACCAAGCCCAAAAAATCAGGTACCAAAAAACATTTGTTTTCGATACCAGCGCATTTATTCGATCAAGGAGTTTACTTTTCACACCACCTTCTGCATATTTTCAAAGAGTTTTGATAATTAATAACAAAAATACGAAACTTTTGCAACCCACAGCTTATTTGTACCAATTTGCTTGAAAATGTTTTCAAATTTACTGTGAAACTTAACGTTTAAAGACACAGACAGTAACGACATGACGGGCATGAAACGTACGTTCAAGTTAAGTAATTGTCAAGCGTTTTGATCGAACATTTAGTTGTTTGTTTTGCAAAGCTTACCCTAGTTATGGTGTGAAGTTTGCCCGGCAAGCCCTTTCCCGGTTGTCTTTTCGAGGGTATGCGAAAACCCTTGCGATGTATTCGGGCACTCATTGTGGAATTGGTGGACATCGTCATCCTCATGCCTATGGAAAGTGAATAGAAGAAAAATATCAAATATTTAATATGTATTATGAAGATATAAATAAGTGCATGCGTAATTGTTACTATTATTTGTCTAAAAACATAATTCAAGATTAATTAAGAGATGAAATCTTTCGTATATTCCGATATTCGCACCCGTTGCCCATGCAGACCCACCCACAAAGTGTCCCATCAAGCGCTTCATTTCCATATATGTAAGTACCATATGTATATATATCGTACTTTGTTCATTGATATGTGTACAATGGAGGCAGCACGAACATTGCATTGTCTGGGTGCTCCGTGCCGTTGGTGAGCTAAGTTACTGCCATGGAAACTGATAATGCCTACGGCTGCGGGATGGGTTCGGGTGCATTGAACTTCTTCTCAGTGCAGAACCCCATAGATTCACAGTCCGTGTGCGTATATATGTGCGTACAGAGCATAGAATATTCCCCATGGCTGGCTGTTATTTATGATTTTGGTTACTTTACTTCACTTGCAGTTGCTGCATTTCACACGATCTCTCTCAATTGATGCACAATTTCAATTTCAACTGCGTTCGTTCGCATGCGTTGCACTTTCTGAGACCCCATACCCATGAGAGTTCTATATAACAAATCTCAAATATAAATATACATGCATACAATGGCAACCGAGAGCAGAGCAGAGGGGAACAGAGCAGAACAGAGCAGAACAGCGCTGATAAAAGTGCCAGGGAGGCCGCCGGTCCACGCAAACCCCACAGAAACAGAGCGTACCCCACTAACATTAGCAATCTCCAGCAGCTCCCTGAGCCCACTTTGCCTTCTTTTATGCTCCACCATATTTGCTCTTTGTTTATCCATTCAATAAATACACACAAAATATTTGTTTTGCTATTTACAAATGCAGTTTACACTTTGTTCACTTTTTAGGCAGAGAATCTTCAAAGTTCTTAACTTCCCTATGCAACCAGTAAACCGACCTTTTCGGATAGTTTTGGGACTCAAACGTTTGGTTGAGTTTGGTTTTTTTAATCGCAAGTTTTCAAACTTCTTTCGGATCTATTCGAAGTGGCATTCGCGGCGCTCAATTCACACTCAGATTCCAGCGAAAGTTGAGGCATTATTTGATAAATATTTTCCATTGATGTCTCTTTAGAATGGTTTTAATTTGGCGAAAATATAGTTCGTAGTTTTCTTTTAAATTCATTTAAATATCTGTCTCAAGGGAAACAAAGGCCAAGGCTTGCAATAGATCAAAATGTAGAGCTAAGCCGAGATTTAACTATTTTTCTCGACCTTTTTATATGTAGTTTATTGTGCTAGAAAGACTTCGTAAAGGACGTTTCTCAAGAAGGAATTACATTTGGCTCAATTCAATTAAATTTAGAGCCAGAAGCGACCAGCCACCCAATCCCAAATCGATCCATTTCGCACCCTTTTATCCACTGGCCTAACCTTGGGTGGCAACCAAATAAATCAATGTTTATCTTTGGGCTGGCGGAACACGCCCACCTTGTAAACCAAATCAAACCGAATCGAGCCTTAGAGGCAGCGAGGGAGGAGGTAGTTGTGGACTGCGATAAGATCCCACAATGGGAGAGGCTAAGCGCACATGTGCGTAGGTCGATGGGCTGCAAAGATAGCTGCAAGATGCTCAAGAGATAGGGCAATCTATGATATGATTACCATCACCAATGCCCCCCGCTACCATTGACACTTAGAGGGAGAGGGAGAGGGAGAGAGAGAGAGTTACATATGTGAGCAGTTAATATCGATAAGAGATTCAGGGGCGATAAATATGTAGTGGGAAATGGAGTCGCCGCCTCTGCTCACACTTCACCTGCCCATTCAACGAATTCTGTTGGGCTGTGCCGTGGCTAAACACAGGTGTGGAACAGACAAGCCATCGATCGGATATCGGATGCTCGCAGCACGAACTTATGGAGAGACAGTTGTTCTCTGAAGTTCTGGCGATCTATAATTAAACGCAGACTCCCATACAGAAATGACAGACTGGGAGAAGTTAACCAAAACAGATTGTCAATAAAGCAAAAACAACAACAAAATATATGCGAGATATTATAGAATTAAGTGTATTGAACCTGTCTGACCCAATGTGGCCAGGCCACGTACATAGTCCACTTGTAAAGCCCCAAACGATGATCCAGGAACACTACTCGGAAGGACAATTACAGCGTTCTTAGATCCCAATCTTTCTATGCATGTTTTTATGTCATTTTTTGCTCTTGCTCCTACTTTGGCTTGGCTTTTGTTTGGCTGTTAAATTGTTTTTCTTCTGTCGCGACTGCCGCGTAATCTTATCGCCCCGTGGGCAAACCCGGCAACTGGCGAGAACTTTCGTTAACGAAGCCAAATTTAGCGCTGGAGCAGAACTTGAATCATCAGCGACAACGGGGCGCCGCTTCTTTTGGTAATTGACTCCCTCGATTTGCTAGATCTGCGTGCGCCATACATAAATATTTATGTACATAAAGATAGCTTGAAGATGTGGCGACAGACCTCTATGAAATCATTGCGTAAGAAAACCTACTCCAAAGTGTATTCTACAGGACAGGTCGCTGGAACTGAACCACCTGTACAGGAGGCCACGCGACGCTGCCTCGCTCATGTCGTACCTCTTTGGGTTTCCACAATCTTTGTATGAGCAGATATGAAGCACCAAAGCGCTCTCCATAATCAGCTTTGAATATGAAGAACAGCTACGGATGTACTCCTGTCGCATGTTTCTTTTAAGCAACACAATGCAATAATATAAAATGTATTTATGTACATCAGTGACATGCAAAACGGAACGGCACAGACAACGGACAAATGTTTATTGTCTTGCTGGCTGATCAGTGTTTGGCTGTGTACAGCATCTATCCTCACGAGATAGGGCCCCTGCCGGCCACGGGTGAATCTTTTCATATCGCTCGCTTACCGAAGTTGCTTTTGTAATGGTGCTGGTACGCCTGTATATTGTTGTTTCCTGTGTTGTTGTTGTTGTTGTTGTTGTTGTAATGGTGACCATAGTGATTATTGCTTGTGTTGTTACCACCTCCGCCAGCACCCCCACTGGCAGCAGCGCCGCCAGTGTTGTTATTGCCGCCGCCGCCGCCGCCGCCACCACCATGGTGCTGATGATGGCTCAGATTGTGCATCTTGGAGGGAATCCGGTAGCCCGACTCATAGTGTTTATACTGATTGTAGGTGAAGCGCATTGTGGGTGTGGAATATCTTTACTGGTGCTGGTGCTGGTCGCTCTCTTGCGGCAATCTTGGTACGTTCTGCATTTGCCGCCTCTCCCCCGATCTCCAGCTCTCCTGCCTCTCGTTCTCTTTTTTGGATATGTGCTCTTAATGTACACTATAATTATGTGCGTAGGCATAGATTGATCGTTTTTTGGTAATAATTGTTGGCACGTTTTTTCTTATTTTCCCTTTGATTTAGTCGTTGGCTAATTTAGTTGCGTTGATTAGGAATTTATTTGGCATTTCATTGAGGTTTCTTTGTACATTTGTTGTTTGTTCTTGATGTTTCTGGTCAAATTTTCTACAATAAAAAAATGTGCGTGGTCGGTTTGTTGTTATGGTTGATTGTCGGTTGTTGTCGGCTCAAATGAAATCGCTTCGCACACGAAGAAAGAAACGCGCCGAAAACACCCGAGGTGAAAAGGCAATCGAATCGCCACGAAAGACTCTTCAACAGGTCCGCGCGTCGCGTCGATCAGGACTTGAAACAAAAGTTTACTCAAGTTACATTTCAATTTGTGTTCTTTCAGAAATTCGCCTTTGCGTTTATTTCTTTTTTTTATCTTTACAGGCTGACTTTTACTCCGATGCGTACATATGTATGTATTTCCCTTTGCATGGATTTTTGTAATCGCGAAGCCAAAGTCCGCTTCAGAGCAGGCAAAACAAATTGGACGGACGATCAGCGCGCCTTAAGTGCACTCGGCGGCTCTGTCTTTCTGTCTGTTCCGAAACTTGTTTCCTTTTTCCTTGTGTTGGAGTGGAGTGGCGTGGGACCTTGAAATGTTTCCGCTGGCGCTTCCTAGTTGCTCCTAAATTAACAGTTACACCGAACAGCAGAACCCTGAAACGGGTTTCTCTTCCCTTTTGCCAGAGGAAGAGAGTGGCAACAAAGGGCAAGGTCGCTGTGGATGCGCGCCTTCTTTTTTTTTGGTTTATCTTTTCTCTGTGTAGCATCCATGCAACTCGGTTGGTTCTAGGCCCACTCAATCCACCTTCAGCCCCCCTGCTCAACACAGAGTTAGTGACACAGATAGTGCTCTTCCCCCACCACCCCACCATTCACCACACCTGCCAGACCAGATTTGTTCTAAACTTTTGTTCGTTTTTGTCAAATGCCAAGTTCTTGGCTTGATTAAATGCTAATTGAAAATGTACGGGGTTCACGGTGCATTTATCAGCACGCAGTCTTACATATGTACATATATGTACAGAAATATGTAAACCCATATGTATGTAGATATGTATGTAGATATGTATGTACATATGTATGTATGTAAATTTGTATATGAAGTGCCGTTGGCTTTGTGAAAAAACTTTGTCTTTCATTGACCCACATTGGAATCAAAATAAACTCTCCCGAATTTGGACGAATCTCGTTTGATTTGATCTCAGGCTTTGATGGAGGAACTGTCCTTCCTTGCCCGGTGAAACTTTATAATGAAGGGATACAAAAATGCCTAAAGTGTCCATGCGGATGCGAAAGGAAGCTTGGCAAAACAAATGAAAGGGCTTCCCGTTCTACAACTCCCAGTACAGCTCTCAGAGAGAGAGAGAGGGGGAGTCACCAAGTCTCTATCGAACATTGCGATTGGTAGCGCCTCTTCCCCTCTTATGTTGATTATTTCAATAAATTAAAAACTAAAATCTCTGCTTTCTGATAAAGGCGATGGAAAAATAAGTAACAAGGAAATCTGTCTGTATTTCCAAGGACTTTATGGACGGAGCAAGAGTGCCGCCTCTGGTATGGTTTCAGTCCGGTGTGGGTGTCTCTCTCCCTCTCTCCCCACTGGCCGCTGGCTCTCCGAAGTTCTCGCGCTCTGGCAAAAGGCGATAAGATAAACACGCGAACACGCCGAGAGACCAGAGCTCTTTTTATCTGTACCACAAACACGATCGGCACGGCACTCCTTTGGAGAGTTTTAAATGGAAATTGATTTCCTTGAACACTGCCTGGAGCTTGGCAGGGCAACAAAACAATGCAACACTTTGTTTATTATACGCAAGTGTATAAATAAATGTGTAAATTCCCGAGCAACTTTAGGTACGCACAAAAAAAATACGCAAAAAAAAAGTTATAATAGATTGAACTGAAAACGCAAAATGTTGCAGCTAAATTCGAGAATTGACTGTGATTGAACCGATACCGATGCCAACAAAACAAAAACCGACACCGCACCGACACCGACACCGTAACCGAAACCGTAACCGAATCACGAGCCAAGCGGTGGCACGATGTGGACACTTACGCTGAGATCGATGAACTAAATCCCGAAAGAACGACAAACTGTAATGATGCCTGGCCTCGCCTGATGCTGCCCCCTCAGTCAGAGAGATAGTGAGAAGCCCAGAGAGAGAGATAGAGACACAGAGAGAGAGAGAGGGAGAGAGAGAGAACTAAACTCGAAGCCCAAAGAATGGAGAAGTGAGAGCGAATCGAAGGCGGCTGCGACAAGTGTACGCGTGGCTGACAACAACTATGACGACAACGGGTTTAATTGATATCTATGTATTTGTTTGTGTGTGAGTTTTAATGTGTCTGCCTGTGTGTGTGTGTGTGTGTGTGTGTGTGTGTTGTTGTGGTTCAGCACTGATTGCAGCCTCAAATTGATAAAGCAGCGCGCGACTGAGAGCCGTGGAAGAGCAATTGGAATCAATATGCACATCTTCGGAAGCTGCAGCGGTCGCTTTTGCGGTCGCGTTTGCGGCTGCGCCCTGCTTCTGCATATTCGCCCCCCCTCTGATGCGTAGCTGTTAATTAACAGCGGAGCGGACAGCATACACTTGCGTGTGTTCGCGCTCTATGATGATGATGATGATGATGATGATGATGATACGCACAACTGCGCCACCGATGTTAGCGAGCTGGAATATCAGACAGACAGTCAGGGTCAGACAGAAAGGAATGTCTACACACACTCTACACACCACGAGTAACCGTAATCGTACATGTGCGTATGTATGTATGTATGTATACGTCAAGCGATGTTCACGTTTACGTTTGCTTTGCTTTGCTTTGCTTTGGTTCAGGCACACAAAAACATTTTGGCAGGTGTGACCAGATATCGCCAGTGCTGATAAGCTCATATCCAAGCAGATATTCATCCATGGTACCAACTCATTTCTCATGTGAACACAATACAATTTATGTATGCATTTTCTCCAAATTTAAACGCACCACATTTACACGTAAGCGGCGTGCTGGGGCGTGGGGTGTGTGGGGGCCGCCTCAGCTGAGATCCCAGCTGGCAGATTACGATCCCACTCTCCGCTCGCGCTCTCTCAGCAGTATCGCACTCTCTTTTGCTTCGTTTCGCTCTCTCACACACACACACACACTCGAGCACGAGTATTCGTATTCACGAAGACCAGAGCCAATAATGTCGGCCGCGGCTTTTAGTGGCGCGCCAACAATAACAACAGCTGCAATGGTGTTAATTTCTCCTTGGCTGCCGATGGACGGGCACAGTGGACGACGGATCCATACCACTCAAACTCAATTGAATTAAAAAATGTTCATACATATACACAGGCACATTGTATTTTGTTCAGTTATTGCGAGTACATATTTATCTATGTACATATGAGAGCAAATATATTTTGAAAATTTGATCATTTTGGGCTTGTTCCCCTTTTCGTGCACTGTGCAAAACGGGCCCAAATACTTATGTTTTTTTCTTAACACATTTAAATCTTATTGAAGCGGACGGAGAGCAGAGCAAAAAGAGAGAACGCAATTTTCGTGTTATCACAGCAGCAGAAGCAACGAAATCAACAGCAGCGGATGATAACTCTTTTCCTTTAGCATTTCAAAATGATGCAGAGGCGGCGCTTGCCGATGGTGTCGTGGCGCCTGTGTGGGAGCGTTGGGGTAAGGTGTTGCCTTTCCCCCTACACAAAGCTCATCCGCAGCGGTGACGCCCATCTTTGTCTGCTGCTGGCATAGACTCTCCTTTTATCTCTGCTGATGACAAATAACGATGGATCCTACTGCTGACGCACATCCACACATGCACGTAACAGGCAGGAGCGCAATGAGCGGTGAAAAGTGCATTTAACAACATCAATTGTCTTTCAATTCAATCTCTGTCCCATAAGAGAGATTATCAAGGACTCATCACTTTGCTTGAAAAATTAAAAATAATATAACAATTATCGTTCGCTAAGATTCTAATAGTTATAGCATTAGTTTTAAAGGGTTCTGTCTGGCATTGTGTAACCTTTGGCGAACTGTTTTAAAGGCTGGCTCTAGAACTCACTCATTCATCTTACTACATTCTTCATTTACATTTCATTACATGGCATCTTCTACATACCATCGCAAAGTGCAGCGATCTTGAGAGTGACGCAAATGTGGGGTTCGCTCTCTGTCCCAGAACCGAGAGCTGATTATAGTCAGCTACGCAGTGCTAGTAGCTGTTACTACTAATTCAGCTAAGACTACACATCCTATTAAGTTCCCCACCGAATCTCCATGCCCCTCAGCCCCTTCTCAGCCCCCTCTATGAGCTGATGAAGTTTGCTTTTGCTTACTTTTTTGTTTGTTGCAAATTGCAATCTCAGAAAATGGAAAAATTCCAAAACAAATGAAACATCGTATAAATAATTATAGAAGCCAATTGTTCCTGCGGGTCAAGCGACTACTATATGTATGTAGAAGTTGTTGTTGCTCCAGTTGTTGTTGTTGCTGTTGTTGTTGCTGTTGTACTAGTATTGTTACTGGCACTGCTGCCAGTGGTGCCGGGTGTGCAGGGTGTGCAGGGGCTCTGGTGCAGGGTGCAGTGGTGAAAATAAGGAACGCAAAAGTACAATAAACCGTATTAATAAGTGCAGGTTATAACCTTGAACCTTGAAAATGCTTAGTAAATGTTTTTTCGTGTTGCTGCTGCTCTTTGGGCCGATCATCGCTAAGGTCGTCGCGCCACGCACTCGGGCCGAGAAGTAGGGTATAATATAATACATTCCCAGGTACAACAGCAGCAAAAAAACAACAACCAGCCGACACAAAAATCACAAAATAATACTTGTACATGAGATGCAATAATAATCATCATTATCATCATCATCATCATCATTGTCATTGGATTGTTCTGTCAACGAACAAAATGTTATAAATTATACATCGCCCGCCACTAAATGACAAATGTGCGACGAGCCCGCAGTACAAAATGTTTAGTTTTAGTAATTTAATTAATTTGTCGCCAGTAAAAAAAAGGGAAAACTTTCTTGCGGCAGCCCAAGGACTGGCTATTGGCCATTGATTTCTGACATATTGCTTTCTGTGCAAATTCGTGGCACTTTTGACACGGACTGTACTTTGATGAATGATGAATGATGAATGTGCGCCCAGTCCGGGCCTCGCTGCGATTTGTTTCGATTGGCACCCCAATTAGTATACCCACCAGAATTGCCAAAATCATTTTCAATAATTTGTCTTGAAATGTGCGTCTCAGCTCGCTCAGCCCCACCCCACGATATCCGCAAATCAAACAGAAATTCCAGAACGAGTGGGGCAAGCGGCCCTTTACCTTTTCCTCACGGGGACGGGGAGAGTAAACGTTATGTACATACATATGTACATATGTATCAGAGGTTCTGGTGCTGTACATTATGTGTGGCGTTTGTATGTACATATTTATTTACATACATGAATACATACATACATATGTACGTATAGGTCTCAACATCTTAATCATGTTAAATGGTTAAGCACGACTTTATATGATTTATTTCGTATCGATTAACGCGAAGATTCACCGTCTTCAACTCTTCTCCGACATCTCCGCCTCATTCCTCATTCATTCGCTTTTTCTCACTGTCTATCGTCTGCTGTGAACTGGGGTTTTCGACTCGGGGCGCGACAATAAAACGCTAACCACATTATTAAACAAAAAAAAGTCCTAATGAAACCAGTAAGGAAGCCGCTTCACGGCAACGAACTCCATATACCCTGTAAATAAAGCCACTCAGCCATCAGCTATCCATTTACACAGTATTCGATGTAGTGGTACGATCCGATCGATCCCGACGATGGAACAGTTCCATGGAACATAACGTTAAAACTGAAAAGTCTGAAGACTGATCGCTGATAAAATGTCACATTTTATAAAGAGGCTCGAAGAATCTCTCTTTATAAAACTGTCTTAAAAGTTCAGCATTTATTTTCATATATTTTGCGGCCAGTTGTTTGTGTAACATTATAGCAGTTCTATCCGAGATTCTGCTACAAAGGTTACCTTTTTTCTGGGATAAACCTTCACTTAAGTTTATCTTGTTTGGCCACGTTTGATATCGATTCACAAAGAACGAAGAATGCATCTCAAGAAAAATATTTTAGAGGGATTTGTAAGCCATTAACTAAAATTCGTACAAAGATATATTCGATATGGTGACAGAGAGGCTTTTAGCGGTAGTATTTCCAATATCTCTGATATATTTGAAAGTATTTTTCACGAGTTTTCTTCTTTTTTTATTGACCGATAGTTCCCAAGGCAGCTGCACGAATTTTGTGCTTTGATCTGGCCGATCAGCGTGAAGCATTTGTAGCTTCAAAACTTAGGGACTTTTTTCTTCAAATACACACGAGATACATACATGAATATGGACATACATATGTGTACATATTTTTATAACTTATAGGAATGGTGAAGTAAAATTCAAGTGTACTGCAGTGCGAGAAGAAGAACCTTCTAAAACTCAAATCAGAGCAACAAAATCAAACAAAATGTACAGGAACCCCGATAATAACAACAACAAAATCATACAGCCATAAAAAAAGCACCAGACATGGATTGTTGTTGCAAAAGTTTATTCTGGCAGTTTTTTACGGGTTTGCTCGTAAAATAAAATCCGCAGAAAAACAAAAGAAGAAAGGAACAGTAGCTCGGTACCGAAGTTTTTGATACACTTGCCAGATTGGAAGCCGTTGACTAAGGACAGCCCGTATGGCAGATGAAGGGTCTGGAGAGGCGGAGTGATCGACCTTCACGGTTATACTCGCTTATTGGACATTCAAATACTTGGGATGTCTGTTCCTTGGAGCTGCAGGCAATTGCTCAACAGCGGAATACCCTCTGCAAGGGTGTTCTCCTGTAGTAAGGGCGGAAATACAAATTTTACGGACAAGAGAAGAACAGCATTGACTTCAAATGGAGGTCTTTGAACAGTCTTTTGTTTTCACTTAGTTATTTATTTGCCAAAAATTTGTGTGTAAATGCTTCGACGAGATTCGCTGTTGTTTTGGTTAATTATAGCAATGGCAACAGTGGCGGCCTGATATCACGCATACGCCACATTGGCCGACGGTGATCTCAGCTGTTAAACGCATGCTCCGACAACAGAGTACCAATAACAGTAACAGTAACAGTAACAGAAGCAGTAAAAATGGCAATAACAGAGAATCTCCCAACTCGCGCTCCTGCTCTCTGTTAGCTTTGGTCTCTGTTGTTTAACAGCGGGCCTCGGCATTGAAAATATTTTATACGAGAATTAAGTCTGGCATGGGAGCTTAGTTTAGGTTAGGTTTAGTTTTTGGTACTTTTCTATGATCCAGCTCTCTCTCTCTTGTTCATTAACCGATTTATCATCGGCTCCTTCATGCACTCAGTGGTGTCTGTGGCGCGTGTCTGTGCCTTCGAATCGCCGTTCCATAGATTATGCAAATACATAGCTCGATTAGGCGCACTTGTGTATGTTTATGATTTACCCCCAGCAACACACATACACGCACGAAGCGGGAAGCGAGAGTTTGCCTGTGGAGCAGCGGCAGGTACGATTGTAAACGCTGATAAGGGACCACAAAGAGCGTTTTTCGCTCAAGTTTTCTATGAATATTTGGAACTTCCGGGGCAGGTGAGGTGCCGAATGATACGTTCCTACATATGTGCCTATGTATGTTGTTAAGTCTATGTGTGGGTGAGGGTGCCTGGGATGCCTTGTGGGTAGCGTCACGTGGAAGCAAGGGGCTGATACGAATATGAAAAACAACAAAAGTTTATAATTTCTCTGTTTGCCTCCGAAATTGCCGATTATCGCGCCGAATCGGCATCACTTTAATCATCGCACACATTGTGAATGGAGCCAGAGCCACACCCACATAACTCACCGATCAATGATCAGAAACACAGCAACAACAACATCGTGACTGGCCCAGAGCCTTCAACTAATTAGCGCATTAGCCGAATCTACTCTGGGAATCACCTCTCAAAGGAATTGAATTGAGTGAGTGAAAAAGGCGAATGGTTCACTCCGAACCTCTGCCTGCAAGGCTTGGTGGAGTCTACCTGAGCGTGGTGGCGTTGCCTTAATACGCTAGGAACCAAAAAAGATCCTGCTCTATGGACCAAGCTATTTGTACATGTGTTTGTACCTAATATTTTGACCTGTAGTGTACACATGTACTTCAAACTGAGCAAAACTCTACTTCTCGTCTGCTTGGGCAGCAGCTTGTGTTCTTGTTGTTGATATTTATTTCCAAACATTTAATTTGTCGCTTGTATTTATCATTTCGTGTAAGATTATAGGTTTATGCTAGACTGCCTTGAGCTGGCCATGTGTTTTCGACCTCTGCTCTGGCGTGTACGTACGGCACGTGTAACACTCAACTCGTACATAACGAAAATTGGTCAGCCCTGCTCGGCTCTCTGTTGCTTCGGTTGATGATGGAGGAGATGGTTCGGATCCTGAACCCAATCAACACCAGATCGAGAGTCCGTTTGATCGTTCAGCTTCACAATCTTTTTTTTTTAGCAAGTTTAGCAAGGACTGTAAGTAACAGCGAGAACATTGTGCAGCTGTTGCCGCGCTAGAAAACGGCTGAGACTGGGACTGGTCTAATTACGCCCTGCCCCGCTCAGGGGTTTGTTGTTCTTTTTTCGCTCAATATTGTGAAATTCTCTACAGCAGACGTCCAATGTACATATGTACATACATACATGTATGTGCATATGTACATATTTACATACTTAGATTTGTGCGTCTGTATGTCTATTTATGAGCGGGGCGTGAGTGCTAAACCAGAAGACGACAACGAAAACGACAACGACGTCGGCACTGCCTGATAAGATTTTGTTTACTTTTTTCGGTGCTGACTCGCGCTCCTCTCGATTTTTGGCAGTGCCAAGAAAAAGAGGAAGCACAGCACGCCCGCACACACACACACACACGCACGCACACACAAGGTTCACGGCAATGGTCAGGCAAGTGCGGAGAGAGAAGATAAAGAGTAGAGAGTTTCGACCAGGGGATACCCCACTATTCCTTCAGAGTGAGGCCTGCCCTTCCCGTCATGCATATATGTACATATGTATTTACATATGTAAAGTGCTTTTGCATTTGTCTAAAATGTTTTGTGTTCACCCTTTACGCAACACTGAAAGTTCATATGCGTTTTGCCTAACGCTACGGTAACACAGCATACCCGGGCAGTGTTTACGACTAGGGGGCATCAGACAGAGGCCAGAGCGCGGCACGGTACCAACACATGCACATGCGAACGCATGTGAGCGCCTTGGCGTGTGCGTGTGGAGCGTGATACGATTCGATTCGATGCGATGCGATAACTATGACGAGCATAGCATTGCGACGCTACGCGACTCGCACTCGGACTCGGATTCGGATTCGGCTTTCTGGATGCCAAGTGAATTCAGCTGGGGGAGGAGCTGAGAGACCAGACCCAGTCAGCCCCAGAGGGCTGCGATTGAGTCAACGCAAAATACTTTGATTGAGTCGAGTCGCTGGCTGGTTGTTGTTCTTGTGCTTGGCGCTGTTATAGCTGTTGTGGCCCAACGTCACGTGACATGCGCGTGCCTCGGATTCTCTGACGTGCTCCGCTCCAAATCGCTCCTGCAATTCTTTCCCCTCTTTCTTTCGTTGTTTTCGTGTCACGTTCTTCTAGCTTCTCCTCCTGGGAAATCTATTTTTCTGATTGGAGTTGATTGATTACAGTCTCAGAAGTCCTTCAGCGTAAACACTTCCCTTTGACATACACGTATGTACATGCATACATACATATGTATGTACATAATCGTACATACATACATATGTATGTACATAAACATCTCATGTGCCACCTAATCCTTATTTGTTGAGTGATTTGGAAAAGATTCTCTCGAGATCTTGAAGATCGCTGATGATTTAGCTCAATGTTAAGTGTGAGATGGCGGCATGGCCTTGGGGCGGGCGTTCGGCAAAGCTCTCGCTCGTTGACATTTTGACTGTGTACTTCTAGCCAGATCTTTTCTGCGTTCGTTTGTTTTTTCTCTCTGAAATTTCAACAGACATAACAATACTCAACAGCGCAAAAAAAAAACACTTGGACAAAAACAAAATGTGCAAACTAATTGCTGTCCTTTGGTTCAATTTTTACACTTTTCTCTCCACACAGACGGCAGCTCTACACAAATGTGGGAGCAGTGCTGCCAGAATTTCAGATTCAATAAAAGCTAGATACGAGCAATACGCAACAATTGGCAAAACTTGGCGAAATATAAACATAATTTTGTGGTTTGCGTGATTTCTTTTCTTAATTAGCGATAAATTAAGAACATCGTCCACTATAGCAACTTCTCTCCCTATGTTGTTTTGTTTTTCTCCTTTTAAAATAAAATGCAAAATTGTACTCACAGGCATGAAACAAATAAAAGAAACGGAATTTGCACATTTTTTTAGTTTCATAACCTTGTTTGATGGCATCAAAATAAATTTAAAATAAAAAAAATTAAAAAATTTGTTAAAATTCCCAAAATCTGATCAATTTGGCAACTGTAAAGTTATTTTCATCTGGAAAAATTTTTACAGGAAAAATGTTCTGATTTTTTTTTAACGATCAACATCAGAATTACGCGAGCTTTAAAATCGAAAATACCGCAAGTTGCTCCCCCATGCTATCAATATCGGTCAACATAAAAGACTGCAAAGTTTGCAACTATGTCGGGTTATATTTCAATGGAAAGTGGACAATAATCCTGTTTGTATGCTTCATACGTAGCGATAAAGTTCTGAAAATAGGAACTATCAATTTTTAAGTAATACAAATTGAGTGCATTTAAAGAATCTCAATTGCACTTTAAGAGGAGGTGTGTGTATCCCTAAATAAGCTAAAATGGCATCACTGATGTAGAGTAACGATCTCTCTCTCTCTCTCTCTTTCTCTTTCTCTCCCTCTCTAAAGAGCTGATAAAGCAAGATCCATACGAGCACACACACACACATGCATACATACAACTCCCACTATTTGTTGAAGGCTGGGCGGGCCCCTTTGTCCATCAACTGCTTTTGTTTGCTTTTCGCTGCCTATCGCCTATCGAATGTGGGGCTCGTCCGCAGAAAAATAACACACAAAAATGTACACAAACAGATTTTCTGATTTGGATCTGGTCCAAAGTGCAAGAAATCGTGATAAACCAGATAGCCAAAATCGAAGAAGAACAACAACAACAAATTCGATTTGAGTTTGTCTTTAAAATTTTTTTTAAGGAGGGGATCACTGTCTTATTTTGTCAGGGAAAAGGTGCATGGAGCACACAGGGTGATTTCCCTGGGACATGCACTGGGAACAGGACTGGAACCGCCACCAGGCACGGAAAACACCACGTGGAGCGAGAGGCTGCGATTGCGATTCGCGCAGGCCCAGACTAAGCAAAATCATCATCATGGCAACAGACTATAAAAGGACAGCATCGACAGGCCGCGAGTTTCATTCGTGTGCGTAAAGTGAACGCGACTAAATCTGAGTGCGCGAATGTCAGCGAGTGTTAAACGAGGTGCAATAAGGACAAAATCCGGCAACTCGGGCAACTCCTAATGCGTACCGCCTGGTGCAACAACCGAAGCGAGTCCTCAGCTCTCCGAGAACCAGTCGAATCGGCCGAATACTCGCAGGTTCTAGGTGGGAGCTTAGCCGCTGCTTGTCAACTCAAAATGCAATATTCACGATCATTTGAAAAATATTAGCCAACACTGGCGCTCACATGAATGGGAACACCTTTTTAATACCTTCTTATACTGCTGCTGCCGGCTCAATCTCTTTCTCGATCGCCGCAGCATGAGAAGGCAACGCTCACGACATTAAGGATAATGTGATATTTTATGAAATTAGAAATCGAATCGAATCGAATCATTTAACATACTTCATACATACATCCATATGTACATATCTTTGTATGTATTTTAGCGAGCGATTGGTTAACTGATAATTAAAAATTATAAATTAATAAATTAATAAAATCTCATGATTCAGTGTCGTTTGGTGCCAGGGCTTGACGTCACAGCCTTAAGAAATTTGACTTCCTTTGAGTGACAAAAAAGAAAAAATCAACAGTAAAAAACATCGAATCAGCGTTGTTATTGGAAGGTTTATTAGTTAAATGACTATCAAAATATTTGTGACATTTTTTTATGGTTCAGATGTTGTTCAAATTTGAATTGACGAATATCAGCTATCGGGATGGGATAGCATTATGTCTGTGTTGAGAAGTATGTACATACGTACATCATTATCGATTAGATAGCCATCAAATAATTCTTCCATCAAAACTGTTAACTATCGCAAGATGTTACCTTCTTCAATTGGCCGAATTTCCATTCCGATTTCCAACTGGAATTTCCGGAAACGCACCGTAACGCTGATGTTCATATGCAAGATTTGCAATGGGATATTTAATAATCTGCTTAGAATCATTTCCATTCCATTGATTCATTCTCTATCACCCTTCCCTTACCACCAAGCATTTCGATTATTTTCCAAGCTAAACTGGCTGCTGGGGGGACTCCCTGGAATGACTAAAACGTCACTACAAAAGCCAGAAGAGTTTTTCACTTGGCGGCATTTCCGGACAAGTCTCTGAGAGCGGCCCGCCCCCTTCCACAATTTTTGTAGAGGGGAGAAAAATCAGTGTTAGCCCGTTCTCTGCTCCGAACCAATTTCGAAGAAACGTTTTATCAGACTTGCGTATGAGCCTTCAACTTGCAATTGTCGTTAGCCCTCCCCTGGCTGTTATTCCTCCAGTGGATGCAGCTAATGGAGAGGAGTAGAGTGGAGGGATCTAGCAGCGTAATGCTTTTAATGGCGTAGCAAATGACAATAACAAGTGCTACTAATCTCGCTGCTAACTATTGTAGCGACCATTCGATATTCGATGCGAGTGTTTCACTTCCCGATTCATTTTTTAATATTTTACTTACTAAAACTTGTTGGGCTTTAACTTCATATATGTAAATAACTTTCATTGAACTATTTGGAAATATATTTACACAGATCCAATTTTGTAAATGAATGGTAAATCGTAAGTGAACATTTCTTTACGATTTTCAATCTTGCTGAAAATTTATTGGTAAACATTTTGGAATTTACTTTTTGGTTTTCCAATTGTAATAATTAAAATTATTAGATGGGTCGTGTAGTGTAAGCTTATAAACTTATGCGAAAATTTCCCTTAAGCAATCAGCATGCCAAACAGCTTCCTCCCCTCTCGACAGTCCCGTCCCCTTCGCCCCTCTACGATTTCCATTAAAACGGCAAAGCTCGGTGTGCCGTTCATTCAATAACCGCGGTTCGCATATATGTAGTTTATTCCATGAATTGGGGCAGTCTCACCGCTCGTTCATTCAGAATTAATTTCCCACTGCGAATGCGGATGGTGGATTTTCGATGGCGGATTGATCAGCATCCTGATGTCGCGTGACTCATGGATTTATACTGGGGCAAAACACGGTCACATTGAATTCGAATCTCTTCAGTTTGATACGACATCGAGGCCCCAATAAACACTTTGATTGCACTTTATGTCTCTCGTTGTAGCCGGAGACAAGAAACAACAGCAACAACCGACAACAACCGACAACAGAAAATACCAAAAATAATTGGCCAGTAATGGGGGCGATATATTAATTTCAGTTTGAGGCTTATCGACCGACCGGCATTACAATGGCCTTTATTTGGATATTTTTATTCGCTTGTTTGTGAACCGTTTCGAACAGGTCTGATCAATTTTGTGAGCTCAGAAAAAGGAAGTTCTCTCGGAATGACACAGGAAATTTCCAAATGATCTGACAGCTCGAAATCCCTTCATACAGAATAGAAATGCTCTCTATGAAGTGGAGGAATATTAAGGATTCTGTTCCCCATTTTAAAACGAGAATTTTAGTACTTTAAATCGAAAGGTTTTTTTGTATTGAAGATTCGAATTTTTTACGCAAATATTTCGAAAATCCAAATCGACAGAAATAGCATTAATATAAAGTATATAAAAAAGAAAAGGGTTTCAAGTGTTTGTGGGTAAGCGCCTTCCAAAAGTCGATGGTACTTAAAAAGTGTAGGGTATATTTCGACAGCGCTGTAAAAAAAACGTATGAAAGCAGATCTGAATGTGTACGAAAGAGCGGCTGGGTCTACAGCTCTCTCTCTCTCTCTCTCTCTGGCTATTAAACAACATTTCGAGAGAGAGCCTGGAGCCAGCTCTAGAAAAGCCAGTTAGAAAATTTCGAGTGCCAAAAAAACGTATGGTACCTCATCGTACTGTTATACTATTGTCTTTGCTTGCACTCATCAGTGGCGTGGCAGCGCAACAACAAACAAATTGAGGTGGGCTCACAAAAAAAAATAATATGCGAAGATCAAAACAGAGAGTGGTGGCAGCGGTAGAACAAAAGAGAGATTCAGCTTGAAACTTTTTTGGGGGAAAGCCAACATCATCAGCAAGTAACAGTAACAGCAAGAGAAAGAGAGAGTGCGAGGGAGAGCAGGAGAGAGCACTGTTGTCGACGGGCACAAAGTAAACACATGCGCACACATGTATGTACATACATATGTCAATATACATATATAGGAATATGGAAGAAAAGGTAAGGTCTCGCTCCTCGGCTTTCCTAACATTATGTTTGCAACTAATTCTCTCTCTCTCAATCTCTCTCTCTCAATCTCAATCTGAATCTCTTTGTGCGCAAACACAAACCCACACGCCGAAAAATCAACAAACATTTTGCTGTATTGGTGATGTTGTTTTGCTGACGCTCATCAAATTGTGGAAGCAATTTTGAGATTGGTCGTCGTCGAATAGAAGTCGCTCTGTTGGAATCGAAAAGTCGTACCTTAGTTGTTGTAGACACTGACCTGGCGCTGCCATTCATTATTTTTTTCAATTTAATTTCAGGCACTGCCACACACCAACAACACCAAGAGGGGGGAAGAGGGGAGTGTGTGTGGGTATATGTAGGAGCAGGGGGAGGAATGCGAGTGAACTATAATATTGTCGCATCAACAATAGAAAATAAAACGATTTTCATACATAATTAAGTTTATTAACTAACTTGAAATTATTCAAGTCGTCGTAGTCGTCGCCGTCGATTGTTGTCGATTGTCGCTGTCGGTCTATGAATACCAAAACAGTCTGTACCCTGAACAAAAACAACTGAAACAGCAGCAACAACAACGATGATCATTAACTAATCTAGAGAGCAGAAAATTGTATTAATTTAACCAACCTTAGTGGGGTTGTGGGAGGGGAGCGGTAGAGTGCGAGGGTGAACAAAACAATTGCTGACTCAATTCTAGTCACGAGACTTTCAATGCAATTTACAGACAGACAGACAGACAGTCAGGAGGAGAAAGGGAGAGAGCGGGAGAACAGAAACGTCGCACAGTGGGGACTTCGGCAATTTCAGCTTGCTAAATTAATAACAGAACGAATCAAGATATCTTCATGAAATAAAGTGCATTTCAACGAAAAATCTTTCAAATTGTTGTCTGAATGAGGGCATGGTGCTACAGTGTCTAAAAAGCTTTGCAACAAATAGTAAAAGTTGCGCTTTGATTCCGGTGCATATTTGCCTGTTTTCAGTGCATAAAATGCTGAACTTTAATTCGATGTTGAAGGTGTAATGGTAATTTTTACTACACAAAAAATTATTTAGTTTAATTTGTAACCTAACATAAGTAATATAAGAAACATTTAAAAAGAAAATTTTTGTTTGTTTTTAACTTATTGAAAAACAATTTTTTTTAATCATTTACACCGAAAGGAATTTGAAACAAACTTAACTCTCTTAACTTAAAGCTGCAGTGTTTATTTGTATTTGCACATTTTTGTCCTAAACCAAAAGTGCCATTTTCTTGAAGGTTAAAATAGTTTTGGAAAGTCTGTAAAATTCCCTATGAGATGATGTGTATCGGAAGCGCTCACAAAATTCTTCGACTTTTACCACCCTTGTTTGGCTGAGACCCCACTGTGCGTCTTTGTAAACGTCAGCAGGATCTTAGGGCTTCGCTGCGAAGGAAAGCGAAAGAGGAAAGTGGCAATCAATTGTCACACTCGATAACTAAGGATACAAAAATAAACTCGAATGGATTTTTGATTAGGTCACTGCATCAGCTGTTGCGTGAACTGAAGACTGAACTGGCATGTTGGCAATAAGATTTACATATGTTTATGTATTTAATGGCAGATGGATAATTGTCTGATTCGATGGAGAACGATTTTTAAATACAGGACGAAGACATTTGGCATTGCATACGTAAGCCATGTATTTATTTATTTACATACTACCGCTATGGGGGGTATGCAAAGGGCACATCCAAGTGTCACATACCTGAATGGAATGGAAAAACATCTATTTAATTATATAATGAGACTTGGAACGAGCAAACAAATGGCTCAGGATAGCGGAATTGGTGGAGACAGTTAAACGAAGTGACTTCCGAAGAAGAAAGTGAGAAATGGAATACTGAGCAAACAGCGAAAAGGTAAATACGCAGCGAAGGATTGTGACCATCTACAAGTTGATGTATGAATGTACATACGAATGTATGTATGTATGTGTATATATGTTTGTATTTGTATCTTCAGCAACAATTATCATTTATGCTGCTAATGCTGTTGTTTTTGTTGTTGTTGTTGCTGCCACGTGTGTTCCACTCAACATTGAAATTTAGATAAACAAACAGAGACTGAAGCCCAATGAACTGTTTCTGCCTTGGCGAGAGAGCATTAAGTACTGGCTAAACCAGTCAGCAGCTGACTTGCCAGGAATTAAACAAACGATCAATTTAGTACATTAATATCATTACGCAGCACTGGGACGTGTTTTTTAATGTCAGGATAGCCGATTGAAGAATTTTCACAGCTTTCAAACTGGCATAAATACAGCTATAATTCACTGGTTGAGCCGCGGAGCGTTAGGAGTTCGTATAGCTTGCGGAACACGTGCCGCAACACTATACTACCCGTTAGTCAGCTTCTGTATATGTATTCTTATGATATATGTATGTAAATCTACAATGTAGATTCTACATAAATTAAATATCGAAGTACTCTTTGAGCTACTGCCTGATTCAGACAGTACTTACAGCCAATAAAGTGTGCGTGTTTGTATATCTGTCTGTATGCAGCATATTAATACATATACACACATATGTATGTATCTTATTCATAAAATATATTCATATTAATATACATATGAGGGAGTGTGCATGTGCTTCGTACACGTGCGTATTCGCCTCTCAATGTCGCAATGATTGTGGGGGCAAACAATCAAATGCTTTCGTTCGATTCAATTGTACATACATATATATCGAAAAGGGGCAGGTTAGGTAGGGGAAAGTTGTAATCAATCAGAACACACTTTTATAAAGGAGATCAGATAATATGGATGGGTGTAAATAACATATGTACATACATACATATGTATGTATGTATCCATTGTTGCTTTCGGGCTCGAGGTCTATTTTTGTTTGTCCACGTCCACTACCTTAGACTACCTTAGATGTAAAACTAAATAGACATAAACAGCCTACAAAGAATCAGAAAATATATATGGAAGAATGTATGTTTGTAAGTTTGTACATAAATACATATGTAAGTACATCAAAGGTACAAACAGATGTACACGTACTATCTACACAATTTAGTAAGACGAAGAGATACATGGGAGGAGGAGGTACAAACCTGTTCCGCGAGCGGCATACGATGTTGTCGTTTGCATTGAGGATGAACTGGAACCCGCCACAGAGCCCGGTCCAGCATTGCCAGCTCCACTGGTTTTTGTAAATTTCAAAAGCATAATTTCGATTTCGACTGTTGTTATTGGGGAAGAGCGCGCTGCGGTAGGTGAGCGGATTTCAAGTTTGCGCCTTGTCACAACTCACAGGCTAACCGTAAAAGACACTGTCGCGACCACCAATTGGAAAACAAATCGAAATTAAGGTACTACGTAGAAGCGCCTGTGGCCTGCGTCAACGATGGCGCAGGGTTCGTCTATTTGTTGCTATTTTTAGCAACAACAACTTTTGTTTTTCTCTTTCTCTCTAGTGCTTGGGGTTTGTTCTTCGTTTCTGCCGCCGCCTCCGCCTGCTGATTATCCGAATCCTTGAGCTGCTCTTAACGCAAAGTTGGTCGTCGGCCCGGGCCCGCGTTTTGTTTTATCAATTATCCTATTGCAGGCTTGGTCGGCTCCTCTCCTTCTCTCACAATTATTCACTCACACTCACAAGTCAGAGTTTCCCGTTTCTCTGCACGATTGTGTGCATACACATTCAATGTCGCTCCGTATGTTCGTGTGTGTATGTGCATATGAATGTGTTGGGCTGCTTTTCGAACTGTGATTGTTTCTGGCTTTGGACGTATGCACTCTTTACAATAAACATACAATTTCACATTTATTTGCCGCTTTTCTTGGGAATGCTTTAACAATGTCACATATACACATAAAAAAACAATACAATCTATTTTGCGCACTTCTTCTATTTCTTTTGCATTCAACTGGTTGCGCAAGGCTGCCAGACCGTTGCATTCGGACAGTGTCGAGCAAGCACGAAAATACCACCAATGCGGTGGACAAAACGCGTTTTAGGTTTCATTTTTTTGGATGACTTCGTCAGTTTCAACCTTATTTTGTTAGCAATGTAGTAGAAGGAAATCATTAAAACTAGCCAGCATTTTAGATAATTAATGTATCAACTGAACAAAATTATAGTCTCAGTGATTAGAGTCTTGGCTGGCTAGTAACACTAAAGAGAATATCAAAATCGTGGACTATGATTTTCCACGTTCTATTTTCAGTATATTTTGAGAGTGCGATGGTATATTTGGGTATATTTGTTATGGTGAGACGGAATCTTTGATCGATAACTTCGCGTTCATACCGATTGCATTGCACGTGTTTGGTTGGGTTCGTGAGTTAACTTTGCGGCCTTTATTTTGAAGATTTTTGATAACCATGGGTAAATTTCGATCGAAATTGAAACGCCATGGCAAGGGCAAGACATGGCGCAAAGGAGAGTCGGCCAAATCAAATCCGGAACAGATGAAGCATCGCCTCAAAGCAAAGTCGCGCTTCTTTCAGCCAAATTTGAGTCTGGGTAAGTGCAACCGGTTGCTCTTGTTGTTGTCCTGTCTATCCCTAACCCTGATTCCTCAACAGCTGCAGCTGCGGCTGTGTCCGCCCCCAATGCCCTCACATTGGAGGCAGTGCACAAGCACGAACAGCGTCAGGCCTACAACACGGAGACAACAACAGTCAACGATGTGGCAGGCAGCTTAATGAGCTTCACCCTGAACGATGACGACGGAATGTCCGCCACGGGCACACAGCCCACAGCGACGTTTAGGACCTTCAAAACCTTCGCATCCAACTACAGCAGCTGCAGCAATGTGAGCTTCAAGAAGCTGCTCACCGGCTTCCGGGCCTCGTCCGATCTGCACAAGGAAATGCTGGCCATACTGAGCGCCCTCACTGATATTATACGCGAGAATGGCGGCAGCGAGTCCTCCACCGAGTACTTTCTGCTGCTCATGGAGCAGATCGAAGCTTCGACCGAAGAGCGCGACACCATTGCAGGCATCGCGCTGCTCTCCATGGGCATCAAGTCCGTGCCGGCTCCGGTGCTGAGGAAACGTTTCAGCCAAACGGCTGCCACAGCCCAGAGCCTGCTGAAGCGCTTCATGGACTCCACCAACCAGTCGGTCATTCGCTATGTAAGTGGACTCGTGCTTCTCCTGCCAGATCCTGCCCTAATTATAACCACAAATTGCCATCCTGCAGCTCATTGGCTGCATGTCAGTGCTGCTGCGTGCGCAGGACTATGCCACATGGACCTACAGCTCCACCACACAGTACTTTGATGCTCTGCTCGCGTTCACCATTCACTCAAAGCCGAAAATACGCAAAGCAGCACAGCACGCCATTGTGTCCATCATACACGGCAGCTGCTTCATTCTACCGCCCGCGCCACCCGCCGAAGGAGAGTCGGAGGAGCCGCAGCAGCCCAAAGTGAATCACCATCCGGCAAGCGTTCGTGTGGCCAAATTCTGTTTGGCCCAATTCAAGCCCGAGGTGCTGGCCAATGCCCAGACGACAGTGCTCCACACACTGGCCCTGCTCAAGGACACCTTGTCGGGGTTCCGCACGGAGGAGATACGCTCCGTGTGCGAGAATCTGCTGTCCATAATGACGGCAGCGAACTTTATGGTCCGCTCCAGCTGCTTCCAGGCGCTGCATGCGCTCTTCCTCACGCGCAGCGCCAACCTGAAGGCCACGCTCTGCGGCAAGTTGCTGGCCGCCATCCATGAGTATCGGCCGGATCGCTCGGATGTCCGACAAACGCTCACCTGGATCACAGTGCTCAAGGAGGGACACCTGCACCTGGCCACGCTGCGGCCGGACCTCTGCATGCAGGCGCTGCCCCGCCTCTTCGAGGTGTGCACCACCGACCTGTGGCTCTCGGATCGCAGCGAGCTTGTCGTTGGTGTCTCCAACTGCATCAAGGAGCTGCTGCAGGACTGCGTGGCGCCCGCTTGCGCCACCCCCGAAGACGCGCAGCGCAATCGACAGAGCGTCTCCCGCATAATTGGGGCGCTGCACAAAGTGCTCAGCGCACCGTTTGGCGAGATCTCCAAATATGTCATCCTCATCTTCTCCATTGTGTTCGAGGCATGCGGCAAGCACTTTGCGTGAGTCAACACAGCATTCCCCACGAGACTTAACGCTAAATCGAATCATTTCTCGTCTGCTTTCAGCACCGAGCTGACGCCCTCGCTGCTGACAATCGGCAAGCGGTACGACAGCCAGAGCAGCATGAGGCTGCAGATTGAGCACACGATGATCAGCGGCATCAGGGCACTGGGACCCGAACTGGTGCTGACAGCCATTCCCCTGGCCGATGGCAAGGGCGGCATGCAGCTGGAGCGCTCCTGGCTGCTGCCCCTGCTGCGTGAGGGTGCGAAGGGTGCGAGCCTGCAGTTCTTCAAGGAGCACATTGTGCCCCTGGCCACGGACTGCCAGGACAAGTGGAAGGAGTTTGCCGCTGCGCAGAACACCTCATCGTCGCACATATACGAGCTGCTGTGCTGCCAGCTGTGGGGCCTCTTTCCGGGCTTCTGCCGGCAGCCGCGCGACCCAGAGTACCTGCGCCAGCTGGCTCCCACCATTGGCTCAGTGCTGCAGAAGAATCCCGAGTTCCGAGCGCCCATCTACGACGGCTTGCTCGAGCTGCTCGGCGATGGCCAGAGCGACAGCTGCCTGACGGCCATCGGGCAGTACGCGAAGAACTTTCTGCCGCGCCTCTTCAACATTTACTGCCAGAAGCCCAGTGGCTCCTATGAGGCGGATCAGCGCAAGCGCGCCCTGGAGGTGATTCGGCTGTACATTGGCCGTGCGCCGGCCGACACACAGGCGGAGCTCTTCGAGAGCGCACAGAGCCAGCTGGCGAGCAGTGCCGTGGCCAGCTTCGAGTACGACGCGATGTTCGACATCAATGCGGCAATTGTGCGGGTGCAAAAGTGTCGCGGGATTGAGGCTTACTTCGAGAAGTACATGGCCCCCGTGCTGCGCAACGACAAGTCCAAGCTGGTCTCCCGCGACGAGCAGAAACTGAAGAAGCAACAGCGGAAAACCTACGAGTAAGTTGTACGATTCTGTGCACAGAACTGTTGGTCCCTAATGCGCGCTTCGTTTTAGGCTGCTGCGTGAGCTGATGACCTCAGAGCTGCCGTCGTGCCAGAAGTTCACGCGCAAGAATTGCAATGCCCTGCAGCAGCTGCTGCTCGAGGCATTCGCCACCAGCTGCAGCGTGTGCCAGGCCTCGCGTTTGTAGTAAGCATCGCCATCGCCCATGGCCACTAGAAAACGTTCATTCATTTGTAAACATCCTCCAATTAGCTGCCTGAAGTCGCTGCTCGAGTGCCGCAGCAATCTCACGCACAATGATCAGCTGGTCATGAAGGCCATACCGGAGGCGGTGCTCAACTATAAGGAGTTCTCCACGCGCAAGGAGCAGGTGGCCGAGCAGCTCATCAAATTCATTGCCCAACTGTATCAGGAGGCGGAGAAAATCAATGACTTTATGGACATACTTACGGCCGGGTTTGCCGGCGACGAGTCCCTGATTACGAACACAATTCTCGCCTTCAGGGCCGTGCTGCAGCAGCAGGGCCAGCATCTGACGGTGGCCACACTCGAGTTCATTTTGCAGCAAGTGTCCGTGTTCCTCGTGCAAAAGTCGCGCTACCAGTCGGAGGCTGCTGTCGCCTTCCTCATTACATTCATCAAAGTGATGCCCATACCGCTGGTGGCCAACCACCTGGAGACGATTGTAAGATCCACAACGTTCTGGCTTTCGACCCCCACTGACTGGACTTAAACTTTTTGCAGATGCGCTCGCTGTCGGCAATGACAAAGGACACGAAGCGTTATTGCCGCATTCAGATCGGGTACTTCCTCAAGAAGCTGTGCAAACGCTTCACCACCGAGGAGCTGGCCAGCTATGTGCCCGGCGACGATGAAATCACACATCGTCGCCTCAAGAAGATTCGCAAGCAAATGCGACGCGACACGCGCAAGAAACAGAGCGAAGAGGCGGCCGCACAAGCGGACAGCTCGGACGACGAGCTCGTCGGTGGCTTGGAGCAGAAGAGCCAAACGTAAGCGCATTTCGCCTCATTTTGTCTGACTTTCATTGATCTTCTTTCTATTGCTCGCAGCATTGATGACATTCTGGCTGATTCGGACTCGGATCTGCCGGAGGAAATGGATGCCGAGGGGGAGGGAGCCACAGCTGCCGCTGGCAAGCGACGCAGCAAGGCCAAGCAGCAGCGCAGCACCTACATACGCGAGGATCCCGACGAGATAGTCGATCTGGCCGATCTCAAGTCCATTGGCAATGTGCTGAGTAAATGTTAATTGAATGGCAGCAGCGCGATGCACCACTAAACGTTGTCCTTATTCCTCCTGCAGCAAGTGGATCCGCCGCAACAGTTGGCCCCAGCAAGAGCGTAAAGGCCAAGCCACAGCTGGCCAATGGCGGCTTCAAGACTGCCGATGACGGACGTCTCATTATCAGTGACAAGGCACTGCGTGGAAAGGCTGGCGATGAAGATTCCGACTCGGATTCGGACTTCTCGGCGGACAGTGACCCTGAGGCAGCTGCCAGTGGCAAGGGCAAGGGCAAGGCCAAGCGCGGCATGGAGGAGGACTCCAGTGACGAGGAGCAGCTGCAGCAGCAGCAACTGGCCAGTGGCAAGCGCAAGCGCAAGCACAGCGATGCCCAGAGCACGCGTTCCGGCAAGACCAGCACCAGCACGAGATACACGGCCGGTGGCAAGGGTATTCATCGGCAGCTGGGCGCCGGCGGCTTGGGCGCTGCTCCGCCAGCAACCGATGCCATGTCCGTGCGTTCAGGGAAGTCTGCGAGACCGGCGGGCAGTGAGTACAGCAGCAAAAAGGCCAAGGGGGACATGAAGAAGCGCGGACAGCTGGACCCGTATGCCTACATACCGCTGACCAGGAATACGCTGAACAAAAGGTAGGTTCAACGCTGCTCCGCAACTCCATCTCGCTCTCACTCTCACTCTCTTTTCGTCTCTTTCGCACAGGAAACGTTCAATGAACTCGCGCAATTTCAAGAACGTTTTGCGTGGCGCTGGTGCCGAGGTTGGCACTGGCAGAGTTGGCAAGAAATAGAGAGAAAAACACGCGATAACCGCTGGCACTTGGGTCGTAAAGCTATACAGATAAAAGCCACGGGATGGGGCAGATTTTCTCGCTTGTTAATTTACTAGAAACAACAAAAATATATAACTAAATAAACGTATTTAGTTGCCGTATCTTTATGAACCGAGCAGCAGCACATGCGGCGCTGCTGCCCGTTGTAATTCCCAGACACAAAATGGTTTATTATTATTATTATTATTATTAGACTAGTTTGCCCCCTAAATGCTTGTGCACCACTGTAACTGGATTCCAGAGCTCTTGCGGATTCATTTCGGGCTCAAAGTTTTCCTCGAAGAAGTGCATTTGATTGTTGGCGTCCACGAGGATGATTGAGTGCGTGCGACTGCCATAGCCACGATCGACAATGTGCACATTGAGCGCACTCAGCTCCTCACCCCAGTTGGGTGCCCGCCGCTTCAGCTCCGCGTCGGGCCAGAATTTCGTCTTGTTCTTGAGCAGCTGCAGCAGCTGGGCGCTGAGTGTCTCCGCACTGTCCGCGCCATGCTGCTCCACAATGCGGGCAAACTGCTGCTGGCCAAAGCGCACCTTCTCGAAGGGTGTGCCGGGCAGACTGTTGCCGAAGCCATAGCATTTGCCCTCCTCAAACTCGTTCAGCGTGGGCGGCACATTGCTCAGCAGTCGGATCTGGGCTGGCACGGATCGCGGCCTACAATGTGCGGAAAGTGTGACCAGAGGGGGAGTGGAGGATGCGCTCACGTGCACTCACCCAATCTCAATGGAGACAAAATTGAAGGCGCTGTACTTGGTGCAGTCCTCGAGCAGGCTCTGGTTGAAGTTCAGGCTGTTCGTGGGCTCATCGAACTGGGACACAAAGTCCGCCACAATGGTGCCGCGCCCTAGTAAGAAATGTTCGTTATTTTCATGCCTCTTGGTGGGGCAGCTGTGGCAGCTGCTGCTGTTGTGGTTGTTGTTTTGGTTATTTGGTTGCAAAATGTTCTTGTGCGCTTCAAATGGGAAACAGAAAAAGGTTTGAGGCAAAAGTTAGGTGAAAGTTCGGCGAAAGCAAAATGAAACAATGCGTGTGTGTGTGTGTGTGCATGTGGTGTGCATGTGTGTGTGTGTGTGTGTGTTTGATTACCAACTGCATCGCGGGGCTTGGGCTCGCCCGTGAGATTGAGCAACGCCCCAACTTTGAACACTCCGCTGGCACCGGCGCTGGCGCTGTCGCTGCCAATGGCCAGCCAGGTGCCGCCCTCGCGACCCGGCTCAAGATCAATGCCTGCAGTAGGAATTTCAGATTAAAAAAGTGAAGCAAATGCACCATCGCACCGCACTTACCACCAACGACATGATCCGCATTGGGCCATTCGGTGGCCGCCACTGTTTTGCGTGCAAAGAACTCATCGCGATTGGAGGCCAGAATGAGCCTGTAGCCACCGGGCTGAGGATTTGAATTGGTGTAAAAGAAGATCACGCACATGATGCGTCTGGGAGGGGATGCTTGTGGCTGGTGAAGAGATGGGATGTAGATGGAAGAGGGAACCTTGTCCGTTGTCCCCAAGTGGCAGTGGCAAACTGTGGCGCTGAGGTCTCAGTTTTAGGTCAGTCTCTTTGTTGCTTTGTGTTTGGGCGCTTAACGCTTAATTTTTATCAACAAATTATCGCTGATACAGCCTACAGCCTTATCCGTTGTTTGTTCGTCGTCAACGAAAAATAATACACTTAATAATATCAGTTCACATATATGTATGTAGAGGGTAGGCCCAGAGTTTTACATTTTTCGGTGCTTCGTGGGCCGAAAACCTACAGAAATTGATGTTATTTAATATATTAGGTTATTTAATTTAAAGTTGATTCTTGATTTTGTTTTTGAGGCTGCTATATGTGATAAGCCCCAACTGTCAGGCTGTCGATAAATCACTACACTTCAAGACCGAACTAGTCTACTGACAGAGAAACATTCCACTATACTGCAATATCAGTCTAGACTGAAGGCGACTCACAACGTTCCTCCTTTGAAATATAGCTTAATTGTAGAGAATTGGTTCTTCAATCGGATAAAATTATAAGATCAGTGCTGAGACTCCTAACTAGCTAGTATAATCAAGTAGAACATCAAAATCGAGGAAAATTATTTATGATTTACGATATACATACTTACAGTATATTTTGAAAATGCAAGGGTATATTTTCGAGGGTCTGTCGGTATATCTTATCGATAACTCCGCGGTCACACTGGCGACCGCCTCAACAGCTGGCTGCGAACGGCAATTAAACAAATACGTTTTGTTAACACCACACCACAACCACACCGCTGCTGCTGCAACGCAAAACACAATCGAGAAATGAGACAATTTCGAGTGCATAGAATGTACGTAGACCGGCTCAAATGTTAATGCTAATGAGAGTGTGCCGCCAAATGGGATTCCATCCAGAAACAAACCACCGAACGAACCGTCAGGCAGAACCCGAAGAGGGCAAAACGAAACGAGAATTCCGAATCCGATTTAAATGAGCAGAAATCAAGAAAAGTGGAGAAGCGCAACCGAGAGAAAGAAAGTAAAGCTTCAAGTGAAAATTAGGCCAAGACGTTATTTAAATACATAAAATACATACATATATGCATATGTATTTTGCTTTGAAACCTTCGGCCATGCCATTGGCTTCCCGATAACAACAAATGAAACCTCGCCAGAAGAGGCCATCCCATCCCACATACAATTCACCGAGCATCGGCACTACATACGTTTAATTTAATCAGAGTCTAGCAAAGTGTACTAGCAAAGCCACAACAGCAAATATGGAATTCCTGGAGAATATTGCCAAGAGTCTTCAAAGTCTGTTGTGTGAGTAGAAGTCAGATATTTGTTTTGTTTCACCTCAACCGAACCACTCCAGATCCAGCACATGAGCCCACATCTAATCACAACTTCTCTTCCGATGCACCTTTCAGCCTCGTACATCGACCTGGACTACTCGATGTGGCTCTATCGTTTTCTAACGCCGCTGATAGTCACATTCCTGCTGCCCCTGGTCTTCGTGGCCCTCATATACATATCATTCTTGGTGCTATTCATCTACAAGCTGCACAGGTACGCAATTCTTACACCACACAAACATTCAGAGAACAACAGTAATATGTACAGCAAATGGCAACATCAACAATTGCACTCGCCGGCGGCCACTCTTCCACTTTGGTGTAAATGAACTCTCATGCTGATGGCGCACTTTTTGGTAGCTCCGTTCCGTTTCGTTCCCTTCGGTTTGAAAGCCCTGGACCTATGCATTATGCGTCTTGTCTCTCGTTTTTCCACTGTAATTAAAACGGAACACCAAGAGGCAGAGGAAGAGGCGGAGAACAACACACACACGCAACGTATGGACTGAGCGAAAAACTCTCTTGGATTCACTTCACCCATAATTACCATACCGTTTGCCCTTTGGGTTTACAAGTCCGCTCCTGGTATTGGAGACGTCGACGTTGTTAGATACAGCGACTGCGACGACTGCGAATGTTTATCAAGTGATCAACATCGACTTTTACTTCTCTATTTGTGTGTGTGTGTGTGTGTGTGACTACGTGTGCACGTTCTTCGGTGCTTTTATTTATTTTCAAATTCTAATTTCTACTCTTTCACTGCAGAACCGGTTTCGTTCTCAATGTTAATTAGCTGAAAAGCTCTCCATAGCAGATAGACTGCAACTAGACTAAACGTTTTATCCCATATCGAATGTTTGGAATTAGAATCTAACGATTAACGATTCCATTGATGGATTCAGTTCTCAGTCACACACACACCCATATACGACAGTACAGTTATGGCTTGCATTTGCAGAAGATTTCCTCCCACACACACACACACACACACACATGCATATGCCAGCCAAAAAGCAAAACGCATTTCGCATGACCCTGTTGTTGGCTTCTCTTTGCGGCTTTTGTGTTTCGATAACAGTCTGCAGCTATGGACTATCAGTTCATGGTCATGGTTGGCAACGTCGCCATTCACCCCCTCGCCGGCAAGTACACCTACCGTTACTTGTATTTGTGCTTGTAATCACCAGTCAAGGCGGGAGGGTGGAAGTCGTGGAGTTAGTGGACTAGCCAAAGCTCGGACGAAAGTGAAAATTAAATTATGTACATATGTATGGATACATATATTTACATATGTACATATTTGCACACAATGTATGTACATATTTATGTATGTACATACTTATTACTGCTTTTTCCCTTGAGATCTCCGAACCACGAAAAATTCGCTGATCAAATCGATTTAATTCGAACTCGAACTCGAATTATGCTGCTGAATTCGGTTGCTTGTGTCTGTCGGTGATTGTTTTGCTTTCCGAGTGGCCAAAAGCTTTATTTTTTTTATTTACTAGAACTCTTATCAGAGGCCGAGCTAGCCCCCTGTCCCCTGTACCCTGCCATCCCCACACTAAACGCAGTTCTGCAACGGCCAACGAAATTGATTTATAAGTTGTTCCGTGCACCGAGGATAGGAGGTCTGCCCGGTGCTGATAACACCTGCTGACACCGAAACTGAGAAACTAAATTTAAATAAAATTATCAATTTTGGGCAATTAATTTGAGAGCGAAGCGACCCGCTGATCCCACCCCAAGTGGAGTCTGCCCACCTGGCCACCTCACCGAATCTCACTCAATGGCAACCTTAACTAACAATTCCCCTCCGCTCCCTCCCTCAGGCAGGTGATCATGCGAGCTGTGCAAACGGATCGCAACTTCTGGCGCGTGGGCCGGAAGATAGTGGCCGCCATTTGGGATGCCCATGCGAGAATCTATCACGGCTACGAGGTGATCGGTCTGGAGAATGTGCCCCAGGAGGGTCCGGCGTTGATTGTCTACTACCATGGAGCGATACCCATCGACATGTACTATCTGAACTCGAGGATGCTGCTGCAGCGCGAGCGCCTCATCTACACGATCGGGGATAGGTTCCTGTTCAAGCTGCCCGGCTGGGGCACCATCTCGGAGGCCTTCCACGTCAGTCCCGGCACCGTGCAGTCCTGCGTGAGCATTCTGCGCGACGGCAACCTGCTGGCCATCTCCCCGGGCGGCGTCTACGAGGCACAGTTCGGGGACCATTACTACGAGCTGCTGTGGCGCAATCGTGTGGGCTTCGCCAAGGTTGCCCTGGAGGCCAAGGCCCCCATAATACCCTGCTTCACGCAAAATCTGCGCGAGGGCTTCCGGCAGGTGGGCATCTTTCGGAACTTCTTTATGCGCTTGTACAACAAGGTTCGCATTCCAGTTTATCCCATCTACGGCGGCTTTCCGGTAAAGTTTCGCACGTATTTGGGCAAGCCAATAGAATACGATGAGAACCTCACGCCGCAGGATCTACAGAACAAGGTGAGTGGAGACGAGGATTGACCCTAACTTGGACCCTAATGATCGCATTTTCCCTGCCAGGTTGCCACAGCTATTGAGGAATTGATCAACAAACATCAGCGACTGCCGGGCAGTATTCTGATGGCACTTTTGGATCGGCTGCCGGCCTTCAGGCGTGCATCCTCAGTGATCAAAAAGAAGGCGGAATAGGCGCAGAACCGGCTCCAAGAGCTGGATACTCCTGTCCCTGCTCGCAGAGAGATTAACAGAGATTGACGTTGGTTCATTGGCCATAAAAGACTTGCTTCCATGTACTTCATGATCACACTGCTACTATGGATAAGTAGGCTTCAAAAGCGTGCAACTAAACATTTATACTACTTATGCAACGGCGCATAAAGTGACTAACACTTGGTGACTGACTCGACTTTCCCCTTATTGTTTCCCTTTTTTTGTTTGCGATTTGCTTTTTGATAAGTTTTACTCCTCCTTTGTTTGGTGCAACTTTAAATCAAAGCCAGCGATGTCACGTACACATTTAGTTGTTCAAAATTGTCATTAACACCACCAGTCCTACCTCCCTCCCTCCCTCCCTCCCCACACTTCCCTTCATTCCGAGCACAGAACAATTACTCGAATTACCCTTTTTATTCGGCATTCTGATGTAATTATCTTTCCTCTTAGCATAATTCTGGCTGCATTGAGCAATTATCCAATTAGCCTTGTCTTAAGTTTATTGTTAGCCACATTTGTAACCTCCTTGTAAACCTCCTTCTCAAACGCAACGCACACACTGTCCAAGCAGCAGCTGTCGTGTTTCGTGTGTTGCGCTTTCTGTGTAATATATGTAGATAAATAGCTAAGAACAATTTATTGTGTAATATAGCAGGTACATAGTAGTAGCAACTAAGTTTAGGTAAATGAATGCGATGGCCCCACAGATGACAAGAGTTAACACGGATTTCCCCCACTGACTACAGAAAACCAATTCAAATGTGGAAATAAAATGCGAAAATAATAAGAAATGAAATTGTTTCAATGGCGCTTTGTGTGAGGCTTTTACTGGGTTGATTTCTTGTGGATTATTGACAGCAATGATCAAGTCTAGGAATGGTCAAATTCATGCAAAAATCTGTTGCCAGAGTTGGGCCGGAAAGTGCGTGGACAAAGGGAAGACCTTTGACTGATTGCAGACGATTTAACATCGGTTTTGGTGTCAGCACAGGAGGTTGCCTTTATCCGCAAACTCCAACTTGGGTTTGGCAATTTCACAGCAAATCCTGACAGAGAACCCGCTCCAAATTCGAGTGAACACAAAACCAATCTATTATAATTGTTTATTATTTTAAAATTCATCTATTTAACGCTAAAATGTCTCCTACTTCATCAACCTTTCATATCAGATTTCATGTCAGATTTCTTTAGTTTTTGTACAGCAAACCAGAGACAGGAATTGACGTGGCACACACACACACCACACACACGAAGGTTGTCAAGGATTATACAGGATGTGTGGCGCTACATAAACATGGAACAACAGGCAGGCAGGGGGAGACACCCAGTTGGGTGGAGGAACGCGCAGCAACTGCATTTTAGTACTGCTCCGCCATGAGGAGCACCACGGTGGCCGTCCAGCCGGTGAACGGACTGCAGCCCTTGCCCTCGCCCGTGGTGTCATCGTACTGCTCCCAGAGGTAGCCGCTCTTCTGGTACTGCCTGAATATGTTCCGCACAAGATTCTCACGCAGCTCTGCGTAGATCTCAAGCGCCAGCGCCGCATTGGGACCCTCGATCTTGCCGTAGTGCTGGAGCGCCCGCACAGCCAGAAAGTTGATGTTGATCCAGATGGGGCCGCGCCAGTACGGCGGATCGTGCTCCGTGTTTCGCTTCATGTACAGCGGCGAGCGCTTGGACAGCGAGCGCAGCCCGAAGTTGGTCCACAGCTGCTGGGGATCCCGCAGGTCCTGCAGCATTTTGGTCAGATACGGCGAGTCGTGATCGAGCTGCTCGAGCAGCAGCGGGAACAGGTTCACATAGCCAAATGTGTTGTCCACAAACTGGTACGTTGGCTGCTCCATGGCCACGCGCACCATCTCCGGCTGCTGCGACGGGTGGCTGCCACGCTGCGGCGCCATGGCCGGCGGTCGCTTCAGCATGACCTGATCGGTGTGCAGGCCCCAGTCGGCGTACTGTTCGCTGTAGGGCGCCAGATGCAGCCGATTCAGCTGCTCGTTGTCCGTCAAATAGGAGGCCGTCTCATAGTACTTGACATCATCCTTGCCCAGCAGCGTTGACAGCTCGGCCATGACGCTGGCGGCCAGCGCCACCCAGCAGCGCAGATCCAAGTGCCGCTCCCGATCGCTAGGATGCGATGCGCGCGGAAAATCGTCCAGGCCAGAGGACAGGCTCTTCGGATTCAGCTCTCGGTGCGTGGTGGCATTGCGACCGCGCCACAAATACGAGCCCATCACGTCGCCTGCGAAACGGAACACGGAACACAAATTAGAAAGGGAAAGAGATACAGAGCGAGGCGGGGCGTTGCCAGATCGAACCTTTCTGTGTGGTGTTGTACCAGTTGAACCACGCCTGGACACGCGGATACAGCCGCTCGAGGGTGGCCAGGCGACCATTCTCGGAGAGCTCCTGCCTGTGGCTGGTGAGCAGCTTCCTTAGCGTGAGGAAGAACGTCGGCGGATTGGCATTGCTGTTGCGTTGGGTGACAAACTCCTCGGGCACCTTGGACAGGGCCTCAGTGCCGAGGATCTGCTCACGTGGTATCCAGCCCTCGACATTGAGCAGATCGAACCAATGGCAGATAATGTCCAGCTCGATTTCGACATCCCACGAGCTGATCAGCAGTCCGTGGAAGCCTTCGTCCCACAGGAAGCCGCGCGGAAAGAAGCTGCGCGAGGGCACGGCCGTGTATAGCGGCGCCTTCCAGTAGGGCACAGGGTTCTTGGTGTGCACCGACTGCACCCGACTCGAGCCGTAGAAGTAGCCAATGCCGCCGAGCATGTTGCTCAGAGCGTTGCGTGCAAAGCGCACCTCCTCGGGCGAGTAGCCGCGGCTCTTCAGCTGAAACTTCTGCTCGAAACGCTTCTCGAAGTCGGAGATCTTCGCCTGCAGCGACTCTGTGTAGGCCCGCCCTGTGGGTGGCTTCGGTATCGACTCGCTGAGCGTGAAGCCCGATGTGGACTGGTAGGTAATGTCGAGGGTGAAGTCCACTTCGGCTGTGATTTGAATGGCGATGAAGTTGGGCTCGGGATTGGAGGAGGGCAGACCGTTCTGGGAGACAATCTCGCCGGGCAGGCCAATGAAGCGATTGCCGCGCTTGTCCGAGAACGCACGGAAGTGCGCGAAGAGCGTGTCCTTGAGCTTGCTCAGCGATGGGGCCACCGTGCTCAGGTACGATTTGTGTAGAATTTTTCCTTTTACCGCATGGAAGCGCACCTGGAACTCGCCCAGGCCCTGCGTCTCGCCGTAGACACCCGGCTCGGGGCTCTTCTCGTCCGACACGTACTTGATGTGCCCATTGGTGCGCTCATCCAGCGCCACGTACCAAATCAGCGAGATGCTCTTGTCCCAGGCCCGCGTGGTGTTGCGCACCGAGATGCGAGCGGTCCAGTCGCCGCCGTACTGCTTTCCGGCCGGGTACTTCACAAAGGAGGTCTTCAGCTCGAAGGGCAGATCCTGGATCTCCTGCACGCCGAAGCTGCGGCCATCGTGATGCGTCCACCCGTAGCCGTCCAGATTGTCGCCCTGCTCGCACCAGTGGCGAATGCCCTGGCCACCTTGGCCCAGACTGCTGGGCGTGTACCACATCAGGCCCATGACCAGGGAGTGCGGATCGCGTGTCTTCATGCCGAAGTACGTGAGCGGACGATACGAGCCCCAGTATCGGTCTGGATCGTCCAGACCCGTGTGCACAACCATTTTCTGGTTGTCGAACGGCGTGTTCACCCTCGTCTCCAGGTAGCCCACGTAGCCAAAGTACGAGGCGATGCCCAGGCAAATGCATCCAATTAACGTCTTCCACTTGTCCATCATCACCTTTGAGGACAAATTGAATCTGGTGCTGCGCTTCTGCTTGGAGTTGGCGGCTGCTGCTGCTACTGCCGCCGCTGCCGCTGCTGATACTGCCGATTGGCCCGAGTTGGCTGAGCTCGACCTGGCAGCGCCAGCATTCCGGGCCATTTTAGTTATTGGCTCTGATCGTAGTTCGTAGTAGATGCGAGTTATGAAATTCTACGTGGTTCTTTTTGCACAGCAGTTAATATTATTTTGACAGCGCATTGTATTTTTTCGTTGCGCGCAGGGCTGCCAGACCGTTACATTCTGGCAGTGCTGAGCAGGCTCGAAAATGCCAGCAATGCAAGGAAAACAATTTGAAACAAATCAATAAAAATAATTAATAAGAACCAGTCAGTCTTGTGAAGAATTTATTCATCAATGGGATAAAATTATAGTTTCTGGGCTGAAAGTTCTAACCAGCTAGGCAAACTATTTAGTATGTGGTACATTTTGGTATATTTCTGAGGGTCAGCCGGTATATTTGATCGGTAAGTCGTCGGTCGCACTGACAATAACAACAACAAACATGGACGCGAAAACAAGTCAAAAAACTAAACGCTCATTTAAGAAGCCATTCATCTTTGCCAAGAACTGTGTCTACCGCCCAATGCGACAGATAAGCAACATGGAACGAAACCAGAAGCTACCTGTTGACAGGCCGACATGTAAGTAACCATAATGCCTTTCCAACGACGCTCAATTCACCTTGTCAAGTGTCTTCGTGCTATTATTTAGACTTCACGCTTAATGCACCGCCCTCACTGGTGCCGGCCAAGAAGTACTCGGACATTAGTGGCCTGCCCGCACCCTATATGGATCCGCACACAAAGCTGCGCTTTGCCAATGCCGAAGAATACGCCTCAATGCAGCACATGCCCTCGGACATCATCAACCGTTACCTGTCGGTGCGCGGCTACACCAGCGCCGTGGGATAGTTGCTCGGCTGGCCTTAGTTTTAGTTGCTATTTAAGGTTTATTTTAGAATAATTAGATTGTTAACTGTACGTCCTCGCTGGATGTGGAGTATTTCGCAACAAATGAATACAGCTAAATGAGCTTTATTGAGGCCTTTCTATAAATGTTTTACAAACTACATCTCTCCGTGTCATCAGTAACCAGTATCATAATTTTGCTTGAGTTTAGGAATTGCCAAAGAAAGTTTCGGAAACTCATGAACTGCTCGGTCTCTGTGTGTGTGTGTGTGTGTGTGTGTGCGCGTTTGGCTATAGAAAGCGGACTAGTTGTGGGGAGTTATGGGACTTGGACCCGCTTCCCGGACAGCAGCGCAGTCGTCGTGCGAGCTAAGACTAATTTCAATGTGTCCTTTTGTTTGCATTTTGCTTGCATACGGTCCCAGGGTGATTGCTTGATGCTACCCGGCCTGGTTAATGGGGCGGCTAATACTGTTCGGCTGTGTGAGCATCTGCAGGTCGACGCAAAAGCTTCGCGGCAGTCCGGAGATGTCCAGCTGGTACTTCAGCACCACCATGGTGGCCAGGGTCTTCAGTGTGGGCTCAAAATCCAGCACATGCAGGTCGCTGTAATCTATGAGCGGCAACACAGGCATTGGCCCGCCATCCTGTCCTTCAGCATGTCCATGAAACGCAGCTGCCGCTGGCCCCGGAGCCTCTCCCTGCTGCTGCTGCTGCTGTTGGTGCTGCTGCTGCTGCACTGCGGTTGCGGTACTTGCGGAGATCCGTGGACTGGTGCCGCCAAAGAGGAACATTTGCGTGCCTATCACAATGGCGCATTGGCGTCGTCGGGCTGTCGGCGCCTTACCATTGGCCCGTATCAGATTCCAGAGTTTGCTTCGCGGATCGAACGTGTACAGATCGTTGAAGTGCTGGTCCAGCAGCCCATTGTAGCCGCCAAAAACGTAGATGAGTTTGTTATAAACGAACATGCTGTGGCTGCGCCGGCCGACGGGCACTTTACCGGCCGTGAATGGACGGTGCCACACCTTCGTCTTCATGTCCAGAAAGACAATCTCATGGCAATAGGTCTCCTCCTGACTGTGGTAGGGGCTGTGCTTGTCGCCGCGTCCACCGAAAATGTACATGCGCTCCTCCTCGTAGGCGACAGCGGCATGGAAGTCCCGGTAGCTGGGCGGCACCCCGAATGTCTGTACATAGGTCCACTCCATGGTGTCCAGATTGAGGGTGTGAACGTCGCTGCTGAACTCGTTGATCTCATCCACGAACCCGCCGAATATGTACATGGAGTTGCCGATGACGCAGGCCGAGTGGCCGTCTCGGGCCCCGGGCAGACAGCCAGTGACCACGGGCCGCGTCCACTTTGCAGTCTTCGGGTCGAAGCAGTAGAGAACGTTGCAGAGGTTCTCGTCATTCCGTCCGCCCCATATGTAGATGCGCTCCTTGTAGGCCACCACAGTGTGGCCGTAACGCTGGAAGGGCACCAGCGGGTACTTGAGCGGAATCCCTTCATCGTCGTTCTGCTGTGGGACGAGGGTCCAGCGCATGGTGTGTGCGTTCAGGACGTGCACATCGATCTGCTCGTTGAAGCGGTAATCGTAGCCAGTGCAGTAGCCACCGAAGCTGTAGATCAGGTCGCCCACACCCACTGCGGCATGGTTAACCCTCTGAGGTCCTCCGTCCAGGTGCACGGTCCACAGCATTGGGCTCGGATACTGCAACAGAATGATGACAAAGAAAACCTGATTCAATTTATGCCGAATGTTAGGCAGGGACTGCGAGGGACTGAACAGAAGCAAGAAAGCAAAAATAAAAAGAGTTGAGCAAACAGACCGAGTTATTATGGAGGTGTGAGTGCTTGAAGGCCACCCAGGTGTAAAGGCAACGGCAGATACCACCACTGTTGTTAAAGCTAATTTAACTTATTTGTATGTATTTGTTGTTGTTACCGTTTTTAATAAAACTAGGTATGGAACTTTGCACTTACGGAACGTATATATGTATGTGATCTGTTGAGACTTTTAAATCGATGACAGCACTGTCAGCACAGATGATTCCCGGACAGTGCTGTAGGTTTCGTGAAAGTTGACAGCTTTTTTTTTAGTCACATTCACAGCACTAATGTAACGAAAAGGAGGCGTTTGGGGATTATCTTGTTTTAAAGTTCGATGTGACAAGGTCACGCATATTTCATTATATTCCATTCCAAATATAATTGTATGCTTGCTGACAGTTTCGTTGCATGATATCGGCTGGCTGGCTGGCTGTTTTCACAAGTGCATTTCGAACGCTGTTGGCCGACTGGTGCTGTTGGGCGCTCCGAAAAATGTGCTGTTAGCGGCAAGTACCTAAGCTGAAATCAGCACAAAGGCAAGCATATTTCTTCAAATAAATACTCTAAAGGTGTGAGGAATTCTGTGTAATGTCATACAGTTGCATATACGGAACGGAACCAGAAACCCATTGTCTGTTTTATACATTTCGAGAGTCAAGCAAGTCGACGCAACTTGTTCTGTTAGGTGCAAGTGCAAATCGAATGCTGTTAATGAACAGGTGCTGTTAAAGGCAGAATATGAGCGCAGCGCAAACAAATGCGAAATAGAAACAATGCAAACTTCTACTTCAGCATTAAAGTGAAGAAACGGGTACGTTACCACGGACAAAGTGCCTTTTTCAGTGGGTCGTCGTTGCTGCCTCTTTTTTTGTTCTCGGTGTGTGTGGTGGTGTGTGTGTTTGGTTGTGCATCGCACTTGCATTCTCCTCTGTGTCTAAAAAAAAAAAAACAACAAAACGTAAGTTGTTTTATCATAATTTTTCTGCCAATTTCAGTTGTTATGCCTTTCTGTTTTCTACCCGCGCTCCCCCGTTGCAGGCAGCGCATTGGCAAAAACAAGAAATGTTTGTTTGTGTGTATAGATAGCTGTTTTCAATGTTCGTGTGCGTATGCCCCCACTGTTTAACAAAGTGCGCCTTTCGAGAGAAAAACTTCAGTGTGTTGTGTGTTCAGTTCAGGAGTGTGGAGAGAGCAGTCGCGAAAAGGGCTCATTTCTGTCCTTGTCTCTCACATGCTATTGGTATTGCGTTTGTTCCACACAGCTGACTTTGTTTCTATCCATTCTGCCAGAATGCCACAGTGTTTGGCAGTCGGGAATGTACATACATACATACATATGTATATTGTTGTTTACGCTTTTTGCCTCTCTTCTGCTGGCGCGCCACTGTAGCTGTCGCTGCCCATCGTCGCAACGCAATAAGTTCATGCTGTTATCTGATAAGAAATCACGAATGCAATCGAATGTAGCCGAAAAGTGTGTGCCCCCTTGGCATGGGAATATTAACAGTAAATAAATGTTTTCTAGCCCCATATGATGTCCCCCCTTTTCGATAGGTGTGATCTCACTCCATCTGTGTCTCTCTATGTTATTTTTGGGTATTCTGGTTTTCTTTGTTCACCTCTTGTCCCTGCCAGGAGAGAGATACATACAAATGTACATATGTATGTATGTACATATCTACATCTGCATCGCGTTACAGGCGGTGTGTTTACGGCATTATAAGGCGCGCAACAGTTGAATCATTTAAAACTTATTAAGCTAAGTTAATACGAGCATAATTTACTTCATAATAAAGATTGACATTTATACTAAACCATTACTAAGTACTTACTAAGTAACTAAAATTTTCGAACATTATAAAATGTCAACGAAAAACACTTTTGACGCACAGAAATGATTCTTTGTCTTCAAAGAAAATACAGCTAAAAAAGGCTGTAATCACAGACCCGGGCTCATTAGAAAATGAAGTTAGCATTTTCACTGCAAATTTAGTAATTCTCAATTAAGCAGGAACAGACAAGGCTGACTAGTCGTTTTCTGTGTTTAAACTTTAAAGACATCTGGTGGAATCTAGAGCCAGATTCATTTCCGGAGAATGTGATTTGATAAGTGAGTTGAATAAGTTGAAGAACTAACTAAAAATAGATTTGTTATATGTAGGTGTTCCAACTAGAGTAATCAGAGTGTACGAATAATTGGTGTGCCTACTGTACGCAGTTGCGAGAGTGCGCTGGGCTTGATGCAATCCAGTCTGGCCCGCTTGCTTTTCACAAGCTACACTGACACACAATTGCAATCGCAAAAACTGATCACGATACATGAGCAGACGTACCGTTACACCGCATGGGGACTTTGTCCCAGTCACGCACACAGTGGAGGACCCAAAACTTGCACTTCTATGACATTTCCATATTTTTAAACTTGGTTGATGCATACGTACATCATCGTATGTGCATACAAAAGTCAAATATTGGAGAGTTGTGAGTGGAGCTACGTACATACATATGTACATACATATGTAGATATCTTAAAAGTTATCTCTAGTAAGCTATAATTATAATTAATTGATGTTCATGCGTACATATGTATGTTGTAACAATTCATAATGTACCTAAATACTCGCTGCATTGCCGAAACATGGTCTAATAATAATAATATTTCCTTTCAAGGGCACAAAATGACAAAATGCACTTTGCTAATTTCACACACTCAAAGGGAGCGCCAGAGAGGCCAAGAGAGAAACGCGAATCGTTTCAAAGAAATAAAAATAATATTGTTAGCATTTTGAGCGGCAATTTGTGAGCGCATAAATATGTACATATGTATGTATGTAGTATATACATATGTATATTGTATGTAAATACATATTGTATGTACATATCTTTTCTTCTTCATCTTATGCTTCAGCTTCTTCTATTTACGTTTGCTGTTCTGTCGTCTTTATTGCATTTGCAAATTGCACGTAATTTGTTTGTTCATTGAGCACGCATTATGCGTTTAAATTGTTTCTTTTGTTGCACTTTGCATATTTGTCCTTTATCGTCGCTGCTAAAATCTCCGGCCACCTGCTGCTGAAGCTGCTGCTGGTGCTGGCAGCGCCGCGTCGGGCCAATACTCCACCAGTGGAGACGGCGTCGCGTCGCCGCTCATTCATTCGTTTCGTTTCGAGCAGCTCGTTTTGGTTTCTGATTTTTCGTTGGCAAAAAACATAAAGTGTGTGGCGGCAGGGAGAAGTGAGTAAGCAGTACTCTTCTGAAAAGGTGCAAGAAAATAATTTAAAGTCCACTCGCACGAATAATAATAAATAAATAAATTAATAAAGAGAAACAAACAGCAGAATAAAATGTGTGTGTGTGAGTGTATGTGTGTGTGTGACTTATAAATTATAAATCTCTTCTGTGTTCGCCTCTGCCTCTTCAGCCGCCTTTCTTCTTTTGTTTATTTTTGTTTGATTGTTTGTTTGGTTCAGTGAACTGTGCAGTATGTGCTTCTACGTTTCTTTTGTTTTTTGCTTCTGCTTCGGTATTAATAAATTAATTACAGTTTGGTTTCGAGAGAAGAGTCGTTGACAGATTTCTTATAATTATAATAATGCTAATTCATTTTGCCGGCACGCCTCCCAGCAGGGGGCCACCGGGGGCGTTTTAGATCTCTTTGTTGTCTGGTGCATTTCCCTTTTCCCCTCTCTTTCTCTCTCTCTCTATCTCTCTTTGCACGCCTGTCTGTGTAGCTCTTTGTTCGGGCAAAGCCTGGGCGCTCCTTCGGTTTCTTTGTTCAAGTCGTTAGCGCAGACGCAGGCGCTGACGGCGACGCTGTCGCCAGCGTTAGCGTCAGATGCAGCAGCAGCACATTTGCATGCTCTGCATTTGTGGATTGAGTATCTTTATGGAGCACTCGCAGACTTTTTGCGTAACATTGCCACCCAACTCGAGAGTTTGTTTAATAACAGCCCAAGCTTGTTTCGTGTTTCATTTGACTTTTAATTCTTAGACTTACTTCTTAGAGTCTAGACTCTAGACATAATATCTGGGAATAGTAGTAACACAGCAGTGCTCTTATTGCTTCAGGCGAAGTAGGCAAAGTTTTGGAAGTCTTGCTCTAACCGGCTTCGACATTTTAAGCCTCTGCAAGTGAACAGCTGCTACTGCTAACGCCACTGAAGAAAAAAATAAAAACTAAAAGTGGCGCCAGTTGCAGCAGAAAGCCACTCGTCAGGGACTTGAACTTTTATGGCACTCGAACTGTAACTACATACATATGTACATATGTATTCACATACATACATATGTACTTACATAAGGTTCGACGCTCTAAAGCTGGATTTCTTGCACTTTTCGTTGCTGTTGTTGTTGTATTTCTTTCTTTGTTTCGGTTCGTCCAATTATACGTACTGTGTTGAGTGTGGGTAAGATAGATTGTAAATGGAAATCGATAATGAAAATGCCCTGGCCATATCCAACATTCCGTCTCTCTCGCCTTCGCTGCACCCACTCTCCTTCTCTGGTAAAATAATCGCCGCTTGCAGAAAGATGCACCACCAGCACAGAGCTACATAAATACATAAATACATACTTATGTACATATATTTGTACATACTCGCATGCACTAATAATTGAGCTTTGTTCTTTTTTGTAGCTTTGGCTGTCGGGGAAATTCGATATAACATAACTTGGAATCGGAAGGGCCAGACAAAGGCATCGTCGTCGTCGTCATCTCGGTATCAGCAGCGGGACAGGAACGCCACTGTAATCGTTCAATGACAGCAGCCGCAGCAGTTTCTGCTGCTGCCTTCGCCGCTGCAGCAGAGAGCAGTTAACGACCGAGCAGCGGGTCCAGGTCCATCTGAGTGAAGAGAGCAGAGACTGTGTCCGTGGTCTTTTGGTCGTGGCCCAAGGTAGGGCTTAACAATGGAATCTCTTCCTATTTGTACTTTTGACTAATGAATAATTTATCCTGTACTTTAGCAGCGGCCATCGATAAATTCAAGAGATCCAAAGAGAAAAGAAAACAAAAGGGAAATTGAATATTGGAAGCCTCATTGGAAGTGCTGAAGCCTCAGAAGAAGGAACTCTTTCAGCAGCCGAAAAAATGGTGAAAACGTTTCAGGCCTATCTACCGTCCACCAATCGGACCTACTCATGTGTTCACTGCCGCGCCCACCTCGCCTCCCACGACGAACTCATCTCAAAGTCGTTTCAGGGCAGCCAGGGCCCGGCCTACCTCTTCAATTCGGTGGTGAACGTGGCCTGTGGCCAGACGGAGGAGCGGGTCCTACTCACGGGACTCCACGCCGTCGCCGACATCTACTGCGAGTGCTGCAAGACGCCGCTGGGCTGGAAGTATGAGCACGCCTATGAGTCCAGCCAGAAGTACAAGGAGGGGAAGTTCATTATCGAGCTGGCGCACATGATCAAGGAGAACGGCTGGGACTGAACACGCACGTGCAGTGCGGATTGGCGGATGTCAGGCAGCCGTCGGCATGGGTTAAAGCAGCAAAATGGCCGAAACAGCAGCATCAACAGCAGCAACAAAGGAAACACACACACACAAACACACAGCGTGGACAACGAGTGGGAGGCGTTGGAAGAAGTGCCAGTGCGAGCATGAGCGGAATAGCTGTTGATGGATTGTGTTGATGCTCAACAGAGGTCGATTAACAGTTGTAATGAGAACGGGACGAGATCAGCGAGAGAACGCGAAGGCAATGATCAGGCAGTTGTGTAGTGTCAAGGGCAAGGTCAAAGGCAAGGCAAGGCAAGGCAAGGCAAGGCAGGGCAAGGTCAAGGGAAAGGCAGCCGGCAGTGGAGAGAGTAAATTCGATACACAATTGAGAGAGAGAGTTATATGGTACCAGAGTACATATAAGTACATGTGTATGCTATTAGTGCACAAATCGTCGTATCTAATGCAAACATAACACAACCCACCCACATGAACACACACACTAACGCCGATATGTACATACATATACACACACACACACACAATGCGTAAATGTGCGCATTGATATGTACTTATGTAAATACATATTTTCACATAAAAGGATAGAAACACGCTTAAACGGCCCTAGGGGTAATCTCTGCGCCGGCTGCAGTGTGCCTGTTTGGAGCTGTATATGTATGTACGTACGTGTGTATGTATGTACATATTTTTACATCAAGCTTTTGAGCATTTTCATAATTTCATCTCGCTTTTTGTTCGCGTAAGCTTCCTTTCCCCTCATTTATATATCAAATAATGCAAGAAGCTGATGGACTTGCGTTAAATTTATGTTCAGTCAATCAGTTGAACGGGAAAACTGCGTACTGACAGACACACACTCATACACTAACACACTCACACACATTCATGCGCATACACAACAACTTGCACTGCCAAAAAACAGGATAAATGTTTAGCAATAAAATAAAATTGATCATTGAACACAAGGCATGCAAACAAAAAAGAAATCGGAATCTACACATGCATAAACAGGCATAGACATACTCAGGCGACACACACACACACAAACACACACACACACACAAACACACACACACACACATTTTCAACATAGTTGGTATTTAAAAATGTAATTAAAATTAATTATTTAATGCAATTTACCATGAAAGAAATGTGAGATAGACATAAACTGAAAAATTGAACAACGTTTATAACTGTACGCGAACAGCAAATGCGTAACGCACGTGTAAGAATTGTCGAGAACGAGCACGAGAACGATGTGGAGGTGGAGATCCCACAAAAATGGTCTGAACGGTGAGATTCGAAATTGCTCCCAGTGGAATTTAATGCAATGATGTGTGGATTCGTGTGAATCCACTCAATCGAAACGCAATGGGCGAGATGTGAATAGAATGAAATAAAATACCAGGCATAATACTAATAAACAAAAAAATCCAATATAAATATTTATTTATGTATATGAGGAAACTGCGCATTTATGTCGCAAATATTGTATAATATTCGAAGGGGAAACGAGCAAGCGTAAGCGAAAGAAACAATGGAGAAAATATTTTTAATGGATGCAAATTATAAAAATAATGTATGGAAAAATAACTGCCAAGAACTATTCAAGTTAAAAGATGTTCTCTAAGTAGTTATATAAATGTATATGAGAAACATATTTTTTGGTAGCGTTAAAATACCTTAAAAGTAAAATGAAAACAAACAAAATATTACAAAAGTTCAATAAAAAAAAAAACAAAAAAACAAATTATAATTTTTTTTAAATTAAGCTTAAATCATGAAACATGGAAAATTATACAAAAAATGGCAGAACCCATTTTTGTTTGGCTTTTGACAAATTTTTGTATGCATAACAATGGACCCTTTTACTGATATTTATTCAAAAAAAGTTTTAAGCTCTGTTTGACTGTACTCCCTGCATGTGATGCAACACAAATTTTAGAGCGGCATGCATAAAGCTGATGTCAGTATTTACATAGTACATGCATACATTAAAATCGTACATACAAATAAAACGATACCACCTTTACGTCAATCAGAAACATAAGTGCATCTAGCCACATTAACTTAGGCCAGATCATTGAAATATCAAACCTGCTCGAAAGTTAAGACATTGTTTTACCAACCAACCGATTCAGATTTTACATTGCACGAGTGAGTGTACCCCACGAACGGAAACGCAAAATACCCGCAAAAACTAAGTGATACATTTGACATACATACGAGTATGTACATCATTTATACATGTATGTACAATCCTAAAATATACATAAACATATGTATATTATACATGTGTACATACATATGTATATGGGTATGTGCAAACAAAACATAAATCATTAATTATAATAAAAAATGCATTTTTAGCTCCACTTTGAGTTGGATTTCCTTAAATATGTACACATACATGTGTAGATGTACATATGTGTGTATGTATGTACATACCTATGAATGTATGTATGAAGAAGAAATTGAAGCACAAACTTTATTATTTGTTTTTGTTATTATTATTATCATTTGCGGAATTGATTTGTGTGCAGTTGCTGGATCAGTTTATTTCCACTTTTGGGTGTGACAGCACCACTTGGAGGAAAGACCGGTAATAGGGTTCATCTCCAGTTGAATGATGCTCTGCAGCTGCGCCTGACACCTGGGAGAGTCACGATTGTAGATGCATAAATATTTTGCTTACCTGTTGGTTTTTTTATTCTGTATTTGGTTTGGGATTCTTAAATCGTTTTGCCTGATGAAATAAAACTCAAAGCTTTTCGTTCTTATATAAATTTATAGTACAGTTGTGGCAAGTGACAGCGTCGTAGGGCTGTCAACTGATCCGAAGGCACAGCTCAACATGCTGGCAATCCTTTGAGTTCCCTTCCCCTAGCTTACAGCGGATTCTGCATGAGGAAGATCTCCACTTGAATTGTCTACTGACTCGACACCACGAAAAGAAGTCGATCCCCAAGGGAATGGGAAAATGAAAACCCCAACTAGCTAGGAGACACACTCCAAACATTCCCCTAAACTTTGAAATATTCAAACCCAAAATATCATATTCAATCACTCAACCCAACGAAAGTGAGAAATCCAACATGAACGAGAGACGGGAAAAAGCCTCCCAAACGGAAAACACAACATTGGGCCACGTCGTTGTGGATGAGTTTGCCTGGGACTTTATGGCTGGCACCTTCGACTGGCAGTTGTACACAATTTTTATAGAGATTGCAGCTCAAGCTCTTCTTATTGCAATCACTATTGCCGTGGCCAGGAAATGTCTGATGCGAGGCCTCAGCCGAACTGCGGAGCACGCTTTTTATTGCATCCTGGGTTTTTTTCTAGCGGCTGGCGAGGCGCTCTTGATTAAACACAGCTGGTTGCTGGTTCGCTTGATTGGGTTGCCCACTCTGGATCTGATGCACATCGCTTTGGGCCTGCTGGGGTTTTATAGCGGATGCATTGGACTACTGCAAAAGAGTCGACGGTATGGACACAAGCCGTGCATTTGCATTGCACACTCCCTGACCAAGCATGGATTCTGCGGACTGCTGGGTCTTTTCCTAACCGCAGGCTGTCTTTTATCTGGGTTGGCCTTGCTCGGTATGCGAAATGTTTCCCTAAACTTGTCGCATCGTTTGTTCGGGCTTTCGGGCTTTTTTTGCTCGATCTGCAGTCAATGGTTTGCCTACAACACGGGCTTCGCTCGACGTGAGTGGCGCGAGCAACAGATCAAACTATTTAAGTTGGGAACTCTGGCCACCATCCTTACGGTGGCCCACTATGAGCTCTGGAGTCTTGCGAGGGATATTGTTCAGCTCATGCCCAAGGAGACATTTGAGATTTTCCATCGTGACTGACCACCACCAGTCCGTTAGTCTTAATTGCGACTCAATATGTCCACATTATTAAAAGGTGGTGCTGGTTGTGCTCTTATTTTGCTTACAATCCCCTTTTCCGCAACAAGTTATTGACTGAGTAACGGGTATACAAGTTGTGACGCGTTCCAGCGCGTCTCACCACGTTCCTTCTCGTTTGACCGTTATTTCGTGTACGAAGACTCAATCAAGAGCCCATTTATATGTGGCTAAGATGGGGGAGGCTTAAGCAAGGTGGGCAAGAGAGTAACCGTGGGAGGGAGGAAGAGTCCCTCTAACAAACAACCTAATTAATTTGTCAAAAATTCAGATGCACACCGTCCTTCAAGAATAAAGGGAGAGGGAGAACACAAAAAGAAAACAAAAGGAAAACAAACAAAATGCGATGGCAGCTCCTTTTTGTGCCGCGTCCCTCCGCTCTACCGTTATGCTGAATACGTGCCTGGCTTATGGCTCTATTAAAATTTCAATTAAATATTTTTTGAGTCGCCCCATTTTCATATTCTCCACTCGCTCTCTCGGAAAGCCCCCCAGCGGCTTTGGCTGTAGTACCTACGTATGTATGTGCTTTAATTATTGTTTTTATAATTATTATAATTATGATTTTGAGTGGGGCCCTCAAGGCAGTTAGAGGGAGCGGCAACGCAACAGAATCAGTAAAAACTTTTCCCCTTTGCCCGGCTGTAGTCTGCAGAGGTAGTCATTTGGTCGGGCTTTTTGCACGCAAATGTTTAATTATTGAAAATACTTTCATGGCACCACGGACAGAGAACTGACTAAGGGCCAGAGCCGCTTACATGCCAGTGCCTTCTGCACCTAAATACTCATTTGCCAGCAAGAGGGGCAGGCAGCGACAGCGGCAAAGACAGACCCAAAGAACGACGGCGAAAAGCAGATAAGAAAATCACAGTTAAATGTATGTACATACAAAAACGTACACATGCATGTACGTACGGTAATTGGGAGAGAGGGAGTGTGAGAGACATACTGCAGGCAACATTTGGCACGACACACGCGGACTCTGACGGCAATGACAACTGCGCTAAAACTTTGCGCCAAGTGTGTGCCGCCGCCATCTCGAGCAACCACCTCGCAGGGGAGGAGAGCGCGACATTTCTTCGATAAGTTGCCTGCTGCTGCTGCTGCTGCTCGCTCTCTCTCACTCTCTCTGTCTGTGGCTACAGTTGATGCTGACGTCGTTTGGCAATGTCTCCATTTTGTGTCTGGCTCCAACCGCATGCATATATACATGCATACACACATGTATGTATACATAACGTGTCTGCTTCAGCTTGAGCCGCATCTCCTGAGGTGCTGATACCCTGCAACCGCGTTGACGGTGTGCAGCAATGCTTAATCTGTGATCATCGTAGCACACTTTTTTGGGTTCAAGTGTATTTCGAGTACAAACTCTCTAGAAACGTTGCCACACAGGGCATCTGTGACTGTGTAATCTTTCGAATTGGGTGAGTGGCTCACTCTGGCCCTGCTGACTGGTCTCGCAGGACTTGTTCAAGTTGCTCGCAAATTGAATTGAAATTATTTTCGAAATGTGCAGCGACGCGTCGTAGGGGGAAATAAAACGAAACGAAATGCTGAAACATTTTATGCAAATCAAATAACGACCCTACGGCCCCCTGGCACTATCCGAGAGGCCATGCAGCGAGACACCCAAAAAAAACGCAGAAGAGGAAGAATTGGGAAAGAAATTCAGAAAAAAACGGTGGACTTACCGCATCATCTTAGTCTTCCCCCTCTTCATTTTCCTCGCACTTACATATTCTTGTATGGCGGATTAAAAGTCACTAAAACACACATTTCCGTCTACTTTGATGTCTTAATTTTGTTTTCCAACTAATAACGAACTAATGTAACCTATTCTCATTTTTGAAATAGCCCAAGCAGCCTTACCTCTGTGAAAAACATAAGCAATGTAAATTTGGGCGAAGATAAACTTTGTGAGACGCTTCGTCAACACACACAAAAATGCCACATATGAGAAGGCTCTTTCCATGTACCTGAAGATGTCTCAACGGTGACAGTCGGCAAATTTCTTAAGAAAAAAAACTCCAAAAACTCCACCCACAGTTATGCGTAAATAATACAAGTTTGCTTTATTAAATTTCATTCCATTACAATTTTACCACATATTGTGTCTGTATATATGTATGTATGTATGTATTTGTGTGTGTATATTGTTGGTGAAGGGGTGGTGGGGAGGTGGTGCTGGACCCTGTTTTGATTATATGCTTTTGCTCTGATACTTGAACCGTTCTCAAAATACTTTACGTAAAATCAGCTTATAATCAGGGTTAAGCATCATTTAAAAACGTTCTGCGCCTGAAAAAAAAAAAACAATCTATTCTGGTATCCTTTCATAGGCGAGACGATGTTGTTCGGGCGAGTAACGAGTAACGAGGCGATAACGAGTAAACTACTCGCGTATTCCCAAGTGAAGAACATTCGAAATAATATACAATTATATTTATAATGAATATATGCCGTGAAGTTCTGCAAGTTGATCTTATTTATAGTTGCTTTAAGCTTTTCGCTTTCCGTTTTTACTCTGCTCCTGCATCGCTTTTGATATGTTAATTAACTACACAGCCCCATCACTGCCCACTGCCCACTGCCCACTGACCTCGGACCTCGGACCTTCTCTTGCAATTGTGGCATTCCTTTAGCCTCACTCGTCTTTGCCTATGAAGTTTCTTGAACTTTAGTTTTGTCTCTGCTGTGTGCGTAAGCTCGTAACTAGGATAAGTCTTTAGGATGCATTCTTATGAATTTTGTTACTTATTCCCCAAAACAAACATTTAAATTTCTTAAATTTTGATCTCCTGTCGGTGTGATTTTCGTACTTCAAAGATTTGAAACTCCGAGTACAAATTTCCTCAGTCCCTGATCTAAGCCCAAAGCTTCAGCACCGAGTGTTGCGCGCTGAATAGAACTGCTAAAATGTTTGAAAAACTTCCCCATAATTTGTCTCTATGAGGCAAAATCTCTACGTATAATCTATAATTGCCCCGTGGATATGTTTTCTGTGTTGTTGCTTCGTTCGCCCTGCTATTGCCATTTAGCTCTAAAAGTTATCTTTGCTCTGGATAATTATATACGAGTATGCTTAAAATTCTGTGCAGAGAAGTGTCCTGTGACAGCATTTTGTAAGGCTTTGTTTTTTGTTCAATTTTGAAACCTATTTTGGATTTGTTTGTTTGCGTGCAGGAGGAAGGAGGAAGCGTTCCGTATGGTTCGGGCGTGAGGGTTGTGCGTGCGGAAAGGCGTTTGCTCGAAATTTCATTATTCTAGGCCCAACACAAAGTTCCCTACAATTTGTTCTAAAAATCATAAAAATATAATTATTCAATAAGATAAATATTTATATGTATACATATATATTTTTTGGATATCACTTTTTGATTTCTAGCAGCTCTTGCTACGCGTGTGTGTGTGTGTGTGTGTGTTTGTGTGTGTCTACAGAACTTTGTGATATTTTTATACAAAAAAAAAATTGTTTGCTTAAATTTAGTTGCATATTTTTGTTGTTTCTAATTTGTCATTTTATAGTTTAAATTTCGTTTTACTCTTCCATTACATTTACGGTTCATGTTTCCACAAAAAAACTCTTTCGACAATTATCTCTAAATCCTTTTGATTCTCTCTGTTCGCCTCTTACAGACACATGTACAAGAATATGTGAGTATTTTGTTCAACATAATACGTAAAACCCAAAAATAATCATCCAAAAGCGGCGACTACAATGTTATAGCTCTATATATATGTATATGTTACGACCCATGGCTGCGAACAAGGCTGGATGCGAGGTGTGGACCCACAAAAAAAACCTGTGCCATCGTACTCGAAAACTATTCAGCGGTGTGTCTGTCCGGTTCCTTCCAACTTCAAACTTCAAACTTCAAACTTCAATCTGAAATATATTCGGCCCAAATCCGATCTAAAAATCAGTCACTGGGATCATCTCTCACTGACAGCAATTTCAGTTGGCACGAAACATTGCAAAACTTTGGACTTTGGGTGGTTCAAAATAGTTAAAATCGTTCAAATTGCAGTCGAAGAAAAGCGATTCCGAAACGATCTGTTATCCAATCTCGTTTCCAGCCCACTCTGCAGCCCATCATTACTTATTCTTGCTCTCCCTCCTCGCCTCCCTCTGACTTGAAGCTCGCGCGGCTTAAGGCATCGGAAAATGATTCTGCTCAAAGTCTTTGTGTCGCTCCGCCAGCAGCCGCTTGCTGGCCATTGTCTCAAGCCTTCGATCCGTGATGGCCACGAATGGCAGACGAGACTGCTTGCGGCTGTTGGAGCCGCCGACACCGCTGGAGAGCACCGAATTGCCGCCGATTCCATCGACGACCCGATGGTACACAAAGGAATTGAGCGGCGACGCTGCAACACTCGATTCTCCCGATTCACCAGCGCCCTTGGCTCCGTTCGAGGTGTCGTAACGTGGCCGACTGCTGCTCTGTCCACGACCCGCCACATTGGCCACGAACTGTGCGCTTCGGCTGCGACTTCGCGGGGCTCCCAGAAAGCTGCCCGCTATGGCTGGATAGGAGGGCAACTTGAAGAGGGCGGGCTTGGGCGTAGTCACAGGAGACGGCGGTGTGGAGGAAGGTGGATCGACTGGAGCGACCGCCTTGTTGGCCATTTCCCTCTGCCAGAAGGTCTGCTGTGGCGGCTTCTGCTGCTCTTCATCGCTGTCCACATACCCATCCTCGTCGGGCAGCTGATTGCCCGCAGCCTTTGCCAGTGTGGCTGATGTTTCGCCTGTGACTGGTGGAGAGGCTGCCATCGTGGTGGTTTCGACGCGCTGCTCGGCAAACAAATCCTTGAAACGATGCTGCTGACGGTAGTGTCGCCGCTTCTGCTTCAGATACTCATCGTCCAGTCGCACCGCCGTCGTGGCACTGTCGGAGCCACTGATTGGGTTCGATGGGATTGGCGGTGCTACTGGTGGTGGCAGGGTGCCCTCGAGCAGGTTAAGCAGCTGCTTGTTGCGCCGATTGTACTTCTTGATGTACGGCGGCAGATTGGCCTCCTCGCCCTGCTCCTCCTGCGCCTCTTCCAGCTCGGCTGCACTCTCGTAGTCGTCCCCGTAGTCGCCATACAGCAGAGGCTGCTGCTGAGGCTCGCGCTGCTCGTCGTACAGCTGGAACTGCACCCGTGCTAGATGCGGCCACTTGGCGTAGTAGCGCTCAAGGTGTTCCAGCTCGGTGATCTGATGTCCCAGCTGCTGGGTGGGCGGAGGCAGCGGTGGCAGCGGTGGCAGCGGTGGAGTAGCCACCGAACTGCTCGGAGAATCTGCCAACGAGGCTGCTGGCGTCTGGTGTGCCCTGCGCTGGTACGGATTGTTCGACCTCTGCAGCAATTGACCCACTTTCTGGTCCGGATTGTGATGGTTGTTGCTGTTGTGGTGGTGGTGATGGCTGTGATGGTGGTTGTGGTGCTGCTTGTACTGGTGCTGATGATGTCCTTTCTGGCTCTGATGGTGCTGGTGCTTCTGCTGATGGTGAGGATGCTGCTCGCCACGGCCACTTTTGACGCCGTTGCGTAGGATGGGACTTATGCGACGGTACCAGTTATCATTGTCGTGTGCTATTAGTCGCTCCATCTCTGTGGTCTGCTGCTGCTCCTCCAGGTCCTGCTGCATGGCCATGCCCCCCTGGGGATGGTCGTAGTAATATACGCGGCCCTCGTAGAAGGGTTTATCAGTGGACAGCAATGACCGGGGACGTATACCCAAAGCGAAAATGGGCGCAGAATGTGCTCGCTCCCGCTCCCTCTCTTGCTCCTCGAGCAACTTCTGGGCATGACGGGGAGAGAGACTCGGCGGCGGTGGTGGTGGTGTTGCCAGTGGCTGCTTTAATGACTGATGATGACGTTTCAGGTAATCCTTATAGCGCTTCTTGTGGCTCTTGTGTCCGGCCTTCTGATGGCTGCGCCGCAACGCCTTAAACAACTCAAAGGCAGAGGAAGGTGTCGCCGAGATTGGCGCTATGGTTGTGGCCGGCACCGTGACCGTTTCTGTAGATGGAGAAAAATTAGACAAAACTGTTAGTACCTGTGTCATGCTGCGTTTGTTTTGCTTTGTTGAATTCAATTTTACTCCATCAAGCAACCCAGAAGCATCAAAAAAGAAAAGACAACGCTCTCCCCCTCTAGTCTCCCCTAACGCACAAAAGTTCGCAGAATTTTGCCATATTTTCCCCCAAATGCAAACACGTGAAAGATTTCACAAGCGACTCGAAATGAGAATAATTTCCAACTGTCGGAAGCCTCTGCAAATCCATTTGTTAAATCCAAAGTCACAAAAGTAATTAGCCAGTAGCATTTAGTAGAATTTCTTTGGACATTTTAAGCGGATAAATTGTTGCACAAAGTTGAAGATTTTTACGCGTTAAGAAGTTCCAAATTTGAGCTGTTCGACGCTCTATGAATATCCTAAAGCACGCTTCGCATATGCAAACATCGATTGCAAGTGCCAACTGGCATCTAAGATATGTATCTTTATGTAGTAACATTTTCCTAGACTTAAACACAAAACAGATACTTGGCCTCGAGCATGGGAGATACCACAACGTGGCTCAAGCTAGCCGAGACCATTTATTCAAAACAAGGTTGTGCGTTGGTTGTTTAATCCGGCTCAATGATAGCCACAGATCGTAACCTGACCACACAAAATACAATCCCTTCGTTCCACTGGTATTTGGCGAGGCTTCACTCAGCCATGGACAAGGGCGGCTGGCAATATGTTGTGGGGAAATGTCCGACAGTCTGTCGGATGCTGTGGCTGTGATGGCTCCAACTCCAGCCCAGCCCCAGCCCCAGCCCCAACAGTTATCCAATCCAAAACTTAATTCTTGCCTCACCGCTCCTTGGTCAAGGGATGGGATTTCTTAGTAGGAAAGGCAGAATGTTCTGCCCCTTAGGGAATGCTGGCCTATACACATACTTAGGTACGACTACGACAACGAATATTCACGAAATTTGCCATTTGGCGAGCTTTATTGTTTAATGCCAGAGCTTGGAGCTTGCTTTTGCCTCTCTTAAAGATTCTCAGTGAGGGCTTTTGCAGTGGAGCAGAGCAAAAGACTTTTCCGTTTGATTTCCTTCCCTTTTGGACGGGGAAAAAAAACGGGAAATAATTTGCAAAAATTTCGACCGGAAAGTCTTTACCTAAACTAATTAGGGGGGAACCCAAACAGAACCCAAACCACCCACTTGCCAGCGCCTTGTTACCAGCAGCATTCTAAAGAATTTTCAGTCCCTTTAAAGATATTTGCCAGCCGACAGGATATCGTATACCGCTCTTTATGGGCATGTTTTGGTATGATTTCTTTAAACAAAATTCAGCATAACAACCACTCATCCACACGTATGACAGTCAGAGTCTGAGGGGACTCAGTATCCCCTGAGGTCCAGTTCTGGACTGAGAGCCTAAGCCTGAAAACTGACAAGAGAACCCGCTTCAAAGTTGGGCACAGAGGCGAGCGAGGATTGGATTTGGATTGAAATTTTTATATTTGCAGCATACCTTAAATATGTACACATGTACATATGTATGTATGTACATATACATGTATGTTGTACATACAATCTGGTACTCAGCACAGCTTGCCCCCCTGCCCCCCTGCCTTCCTGTCTTCACACTTTGAACTTTGAATTAGCGTGCTTAAGCTTCTTTACAGTTGTGTGTACATAAGAACAGAAACTACGCAGTGAGTTATCCCGTTGTTCCTCCCATTCGCATTGTTGCTGAGAGCGAGCTTTGAGATCGAGAGAGTATCGTTTCAGCGTGGTGTGGGGCGTGGTGGTGCATTGGCTTCCACTGAGAGAGAGGGGGATCAAAAGGGAATTGCAAATAGAGATAGAGAGCAATTGAATGATGCAGTACGGTGTGAAGCTTTGCGTAAGCAAAGAGAGGCTGGCACAAGGAATATAAGATAAATGCACAACCGCGGCTGACTGCGCTCGAGACACAAAAATGCAAGAAGAAGAAGCAAACAAAACTGCACATGGAACACTGTGTAGCGGGTCTCTTGATTTCGCTTCAATCGTTTGGACAGATTATCTTTTCTTCTATTTTGTTTATTGACTTACCCTGAAACTGCTGCAATGCAGATTCTATTTCAGATTCCGTGTCCGATTCCGTCTCGCTACTCCTCATCTCAATACTTACGAGCCTGTCCTCCCGTGGCTCCTGTGGTGGCTGCTGCTCCTCCGCATTCTGATCGTCAGTGTAACGTGATTCGGGCTGCTGCTGCTGCGTTCCATTTTCTGTCCGTGTTGGCAACTCCTTTTGTGCGGGTTGCTGCTGCTCCTGTGGCTTGCCGCCGTTTTCGAAGTAGTGCAGCTTCCCAACGGGCGCATCAAGGTCCTCGTCCTCAACATTTACCGGTGTATTGTCAGGCTCGTCGAACTTATCAAAATATTTAGCCATCAGATCGGGCCTGTACATGCGGAAAAAGCCACGCTTCTCCTTGCGCCCAATCATGGCCACAGTCGGTGGCATTGTGGCCTCCCCGCTACCCGTTGATGTTATTTTTGTGGCAGCTGTGGCTTCTGGTGGCGATTCTTGATTTTTTGATGATTCGTCAATGTCAATTACTTTATCTCCATCAAAATTGTCTTCAATATCGCCGAATGTTTTCTCATCCTCATCCTTGACTCTCTCCATCTCTGCTTCTTTCTCGTTTTTCTTCTCTATCTGAAATGTGTCCTGCTCTGGATCCAGCTGCTGCTCCATTGCTATTTCTCCCGATGGTTTATTACATTTTCGTTCATTTAATATTTCAATGGAATCAACCAGCTGTTCCTCTCGCTCTCTCTTCTCCCCCTTCTCGCCGATTTGCCACTTGGTTCTGCCTGTACCTTGATCCTGCTGCTTGGGTTCCTGTTCCTTCTGTTGACTTCGCTGTTCGTGCATTTCCCTCAATTTTGTATACCTTATTCTTTTCCTCTCGAGCTTTGCATTGTCCGTGCTTGCCTCTGTCGCTTTGGCCTCTTCATCGTCTTCCTCCTCCTGCTCCTCCTTTACTGCTCCTTCATTGACCAATCTCTTCGGCTGCTGGCGGTCCTTTTTGTTTCCCAATTTGTGTATGACTTGGCTCGCATTAGGCTTCTGACTCGAGAATTTCTTCCTTTTGAATGTTTCCTTTGTGTCCAGCTGCACCGTGAAGTTTCTCGTTGTGGGCATTTGGGATTCAAGTATCTGCAAGTAAATAAACACATCAAATATATATATGATAAATATATAAAAGTAAACAAATTTAACTAGAAGGAACGGTGTGAGAGATGTCTTTGCTCTTGCTTTACTTTTTCACTCTTTTTCTTTGTCTTCCCTTCGTTGACTTTGTGAGTTTTGTGAGGAAAATACCAGAAAGTATTTTTCCTTTTGTATTTCGGCTTATTCTCTCCCACCTTCGCTTTAGTTCTTCAGTGTTAGAGAATATTTAATGAATGTAGAATGTAGCCCAACTTCGAACTTATAGAAGTTCCCTGTTCCGCCGCCCTGTCGGTTGGCTCTGAATTGTTTGGTCTCCAGAATGATTTTCAGCTGAATGGGTTGAGCACATTTTTTTTCTCAAGTGAATTTCAATGCAGACCTTCAGCATTGAGGCCTCGCTTCCTTCTTGCGACATTTCAATAGACCACCCAACAGAACTGACCCCATTCCTAGCGGACTTGGCCCGGCGGGAGGGGGCTCAGGCACTCTATGTGTACTTACAAGTGGGTTTGTGTGTATGTGTGTACATACACATGTATGGGTTTGTTTACTTACTATATCCGCTGCCTCGGATGCATCATTCTCCTTCTCATCCCCATCCTCATGCCAAGGGGCTGAGTCGTCCGCATCGCTCCACGCAGACCCGATCGCATCTTCAGCATGTCCAGCATCTGCGGCATCTGTGGCATCTGCTGCGGCATCATCATCCACATCCACATCCACATCATCATCATCATCGACAGCGGTTGCCTCAGAGGCGGCTGGGGCATAATGCAGCTGGGAGTCGGTATCTTTAATGTCGCCATCGTGCTGGTCAAATATGTCCTCCGGTATGGAGGCCTCTTCTTGCAAATTGAAATCTGCAAAGGCAAGAAAAAAATAAGGACGAGGTGAGTACGGCATAGCAAAAGCGATAGAAGGATAGATAGAGAGAGAGGGAGAGATGGAGAGAATTGAAATTGTTCGGATGGGTTGAAAGAAAAGATGTGCCCCCGTACACATGAATGCCCCACAATAAAATAAAATAGAAAAAAGGTCAAAGAAGTGGGCACGGACTAGTGGGGAGACCCTGCTCAAGTACATTTCGAACAAAAAATATGTGTGTGCTGGCTGTGTGTGTGTGTGTGTGTTCTTTTTCCTTTAAATAAAGGTAAGCTGCTTGAATTGACTTCCACTTTGGGTCTCTTTCTATGAGAAATATATTCGTGAGCGCACACACACGCATTACATACCCAACTGCATCTATTATGTACATATGTACATATGTACATATGTGAGCATGCATGCAGATACGATGCATGACCTCAGAAAAAATAGGTTTCACTCGTAGTTGAACAGACAAGATTTTCTTCCTCTGCCTTTGCCTTTGGCTCTGCCCGCCCGCCGCCCGCCGCCCGCCACTTTACCACAAACACTCCCAGGTATCTTTTATGCTCTGTCATTGACTGAATTGACATTTTGTGGAGCGCAATGCTGTGGCGTCAGAGGGGGAATGTTGACAAACACACACAGGGAGAAACGATGAGGAACGTTGCGAGACGCTGCATGGGTCGCACCTTATGATTTTAGTCGGAACTTCAATTAATATCTGTCAGTTGCATCCACATCAGTTCTCACAGCACAAAGCCGTTGAAACTCCCACACCTCTGCCAGAGGGAGCAGAGTATATACGCTATAAGTACTCCCCTACTCATACCATCCATCCCTATACACATGAAGATATAAAGTGCCAAACTTCAGTAGCTGCACAGTTTTTTCCAGTGTGCCATTATTTCCGTTTACTGATGTTTTTGGGGCGCGAACTTTCGCGAACTTAAATGAAGTTTATTTATTTTTGTATTTATTCCTTTAGTTATCCCAACTAGATTCTAGCATCAATCGCTCAAAGTGGGAACAATTCGAGTTAAGCCACCAAATAAACCAAATTATAAATGTTTGAGGCCATGGAGAAACGCCGCAACCTGTCCAAGAAGTGACCCACAGCGAAGCGCCCTAGAAAAAGCTAAAGAAAAAGTCTTTCTCTTTAAGCTGTTCTTTGTTCTGTGCTCCGCCTCACGTATTGGTGCAGAATGTATTTAGCAATTCTAATTACTTAGTACTCCTACTGCATTATCATAAGAAAGGAAAGGAATTCGGGGCTCGCCGAATGGGGTCGTAGTGCTCTTTCCTATTCGTCTACTTTCAGACTTTACTTTAGTCAAAACAAAAAACACACAAAATAGGGGCAATCAATCATTCCCCGAAACGGCAGAGATGCAAGGAGAATCAGACATTTCTTGAGAGGCGTTAGACCGGAAAATGCTCGACAGAACTCCAGTAACCGGGAAATTCTGTGAGCGCATGCACAGAAGAGAACTTGGAAATTTAACAATTAGCAATGAGAACAACTTTGCATTCTATGCGCGGCACATTCTACATACATATTTATATGTACAAGTCCAATGACGATAACCTCAATGTGGTTCCCTCTCACATTTCTCAGGCTTCCTTTGCATCATCTAACGCATAACGTGTCGCCGCAGAGTGTCGCTAGACAGGGACATACATGCGTACACATGTGCATTTGTATATACAAAAGGACTTGCCTCATTTTATTTCCCATTTTTATGTTCTCAGCTTTGCTCTGATTCGGCCTGGAGTAGGCTTGTCTTCACCCTGCAGCACCCAGAAGTCAGCAATGACAAATGTCATCGCTTACACATCGATGACTGCAGGTATACTTGGGAATACAAATTCTGGCTGGCTTATATTTCAACGTTTGAAGTCTCTATGTCTGTGGCCGCATAAATAATTATGCATTATTGAATGTAGAGATCTAGTTCTACCACTTTCGGTGAGTTTTCAGCCACTGTGCGGTGCTTGGTTCACAGTTATCGCGGTATCTCCTCACCCTCACCCTCGCCCTCGCCCACGCCCTCACCTTCCATGTGACTGTGTCATGCTATAATGAATAAATGTCACATTAATTTGCACGCAAACCAGGCCCAAAAGCACAAGCACAAGCACAAGCACAAGGGGTTACGTATGTACTGCGATGGCGATGGAGTCGCCTGGCACGTTCGGTGCTCTGCTTTGGCTCTGCTTTGCTTTGCTTTTCACTGTTGGGTTATTCTTGGTGCTTTGGGGGCAAATAACGCAAATCCATGCAGCACACGCACACACACACACACCCTGCACAGTCCTGTCACGGAATGTCTACGTGGATGTGGATGTGGATGAATGTAATTTTAAATCGCGTAAGCAAACTGAGCCGCTCCGCTGGCTTTCGCTGTGCAAACTCGTATTTCAGTCTCTTCGGGCACTCTGGAGTTTAATTATTATGCTTGTAATGAGGATGTTGCATATTTTAGCGGGCCGCATGCCCTTGCCAGCGCCAAGCCACGCCCAGCTTCGACAGCCCCGTGCCCGGCAATCACCGCCATCCACTTTGGGCTAATTAATAGACAGACGGACGGACAGGTCGGATAGCGGACAGCGGACAGCAGATAGCGTAGACAACGTACAACGGACAGGTGATGCAGTGGTGAGTCGGCCTCGCTGCTCCCCTCCCCTCCACCCGGGAGCCTTAGTTAACCCATTATGGCCTGTTGATTTTGCAGCATCCTCCTCTTTCACCTTTGGTTGGATGGACTTTTTTTTGCATAATTATTTAACGGTATGTTTGTCCATTACACTGAGCAATTACATCCTTACAGCCCATGAACAGTTTGCTCGGCATTCGTTTCCCCTTTTTAAAGGGCAACATCCATCGCTTCAAGGGTGAATAGTTAATGAAATTTAAACTAATCTGGCTCTAGTCATGCCTTGAATGCGGTTCACCCCGTTCCTTTTACTCGAATACCGTTTATCTTATTAAATCCCCTCCATGGTGTAACATTTGTGCCAGCTTCGACCTGCCCTAGGCGACAGGAAGTGCATTTTATCCTCTCTGCTGCGTGGATACCACAAAGCTTGCTGGTGGCGTTAGGCAGGATTCCATATGCGGGCGCCTTAAGGGAAAGACAGGACAAATCGATAGCATTTTGTAATGCCTATTTCAGTGCCGAAAAACTGTCCTCTTGGCATTTTTCATTCCACTCGCAGCCAGACGGCAATCCTCTCTCAATTGTTCTTGGGTCACTCATCGATGTCATGGCATATTTAAGCATAAGCTGAGGTAATCTCATTGTAAGCACATATTTAGATATATGTACTGCACATATAGGTAAGAGTTTCTCTGGTGTATGTACTTGTGGCAGCAATCGGGGGAAGGCTTTGAACAGAAAGTGCAAATTTTCAAAAGCTTTCAATTTCCATCGGCTTTATAAATATTCCCCCCTCTTTCTGACACTCTCACCCTCTTTCTGTTTGTGTGTTACAAGCCCATGCAGAGCACCCATTTGCATTTTTATGATACTAAAATTGCAACATGCTCCATAAAGGCAACGACACAGCAGGCAAACAATATTTTTAAATTTGATAAACACATCGATAGAAATAAAAAACGAAGAGAAACGTTGTGAGTCGCCTTCAAACGCGACTCAACTTGTATGCCCAATCAACTGAATCGGCGCTCATCAAGACGAACAGAAAGACTCAGCTATTGAGACTGATCAATAATATATATATTTAATAGGGTCGGAAACCTTCTGCTTCTATGCGTTCACCACAAATCTAATATACCCCTAGAACCCTCCTAGTACCGGGTATAAAAAAGGCAAATATATGTACATATGCTTGTTTGTCGTTCCTGTAAAAAGGGAAAAGCCAGCAAAAAAAAAACCCTAAAATTTTGCACGTTTCCCGTTTTTTCAAACTAAATGGCAAAGCCCGAGGACACAACTGAGAATAAATGTAAAGGTGGAGAGTTGATAAAGTAGGTGGGGATACCCGGGTAGGTAGAATAGAAAAACCTCTGAGTTTTGCATTAAATATTTCAACAAAATATGCTTTATAAACCGACAAACCCATTTTCATGGTGAATTTTGTTTATTTTACTATCTCTTAGGGACGTTCTACCTGCTAATTTATGAGTAGTTCCAGCTCGACTAATTTGACTTTGGATTGCTTAGACAGTGCTTAAAATGAAACTAATTAAATCTACACGAAACTTAATCCTGGGCAAACAATTTTGGATACCATCAGCTGCGTCCCTCAACTTTAGTGTATTAAGAGTAATTTAATTGAGGATGATCCATGATTATTTCGAGGGAGGTTTGTTAACTTTTCTCAAACAGCATCTGACTGCAATAAACAACATCTGTTGGGAAAAAAGCACTGCCAGCTATGACTGGAGTCCTGTAGGAGTCCTTGCTCATGATACTTTAGTCCCGGACATCGGAAAGCCCCGACGCAAACTCTTGACTAGCGTACACATCGTACGTGGCTTATGGTGGCAGTCATTCGCGATATGTGCAGGCGTGACAGTGGGGTGCGCCTTGGGATGCGAGATTTCATTGAGCTTTTAGACACTTTTTCAATGAAAAAATAATTAATATCTCTGTGAAGCAGAGGCAGCAGGAACAGGAGCAGACATAGCCAAAGGCCCAGCCACAGACAGACAGACAGGCAGACAGCAGACACACCTAACGGGGGGGAGACGGTGGCAGCCAGCGATTGTGCACCGCAGAACATAAATAAATCACCAGGCTGTCAGCGGTTTTGGTATTTTACAAGCTGTTGTCATTGCTGCCCCAAATCCACACCGACACCCACCAGCAGCAGCAGCAGCAGCAGCAGCACCAGCCGCTCCATGAACAGAAACAACTGAGACCAAATCGATTTAATAAAATATTTATTTCCTTCGCATTCATCGCCTTTGCGCAGTGAGCTGGCAACGAGCACGGGAACGGGACCGGGACTGGGACCGGGACCGTTAACAGGAACAGAAACAGAAACAGAAACGGAGCCCATGATGCGTATGAGTTATGAGACCGAAATGCCGAAAGGAAATCAACGCTAAGCCGCCCTAAATTGGGTCTTTTCAGACACCTCGCGTCATGGAAATGGCAGCACAAATTGCTTCCCTTCATCGGATTTTGGCTCGCTTCATTTTCCATTTCTCTGCCTGCCATATTGGTTTTTAATTTCTTTTTTGATTCCTAATCCCATTCCAGACCTATAGGACCCATTCCCCATTTCTATTACCGCTCCAGTTGCGGCTAAGAAGGAAGGCAGAAAGGAAGGCATATTAAGCATAGTTCAAGGACACGTAAATAGAATTTGCTACGTGCGGCCGCTGACAGACCCAAACAAAAAAAGCCACACAAAAGCCACAATGCGAATGAAGAGGGTCCATGGAAGAGGGTGCGTGGTGTGGGGACAGACAATGTCGTTGGTTGGGCTTCCATCTGTGATACCCTAAGCAGAGGCAGGCAGAAAGTTTCCATTGAAAATGCACAAAAATAAAGTTAACAATTAACGCCCCATTTGAGAGCATTTGAAGCCATTATGGTTAGAGCATGGAGAAACAGGGACAACTGGCAAATACTATTGCTTTGATTACTATTCCAGGATATAAATACATCGAGGTCGCCCAAGTTGACCTTCATTTGGTGGCTGTTTTGCTTTGTTCCCTGCTTGGCTGAACAATTTTCGATCTGTTTGTGTGTCTGAAAGTATGTTTCTGGGTGGGCTTTGGGAAACAGAACTAAGCGGTGTGGAGTAAATGAAATACTAATGCGAATGTGCATACATTCGCACATGGAGCCAAAGATCAGCCATGGAAATTCGTTCTATTCGAGGAGTCATGATGGTGGAGATCCATCAAGAGCTTACGTCTTCTGGGCTCCACTTTTGGGATCAAGTGAAAGAGTTAAGATAGTTTAACAGCTTTAAAAGTCAAGAAGGAATTTCAACTTTTGGGGTGGCCTGAGGGTTCCAGCCTGCTGCTAAGAAAAATTCTCCTACATTTTCAAAAGTATTATAAGCCAAAAGGAGCGGCAAAAAGGTGGCGGCACCAGCTCCACTTTCCCCCATTCTAAAGCTCATTAGTCAACTTTAGTGCTCTGTTCTATTGTTCTAGCTCTATGACACGAGTGCTCCAGCGGTGCTTGCTGGCAAGGTCATAGGTAGGAGAGTAGCTGCAAATGCAGGGAAACATCTGCGGTCTCAACATTCGTACACTTCCCCCGCAGTACGTGTAACGGCTGTCACGTCTTATCATATTCTCAAATTTGTTTCGCAAGTCAATTCTAAGCCACAAGCTATAAAAATGTTTTGCATACAACTCCATCTGATCTTGTGTGTGTGGAATAGCTTTAAAATTAAATCAATTGGCAGATGCAGCAATGGGAAAAGTTCGAATTTGTGCCGCAATTTTGAACTTTTTCACAAATGCTTCATGCGCCATCCCTGAAATACTCCTCCTTTTGGCGTGTGACAATCTGTTTTGACTTGCATGTCCAGACACTCACATGTTCAGGTAGGTAGATGCTTTAAGGAGGATCCTTATATCCTTCATTCACCCACAACAATGCCTTTTTGGCAGTGTTCATGATAAGTGGGCGAAATTTTGAAACTAATTTCCATAAATATCTAAAGTTGGCTATGTCTGCTCCTTCCGCTCTGCACAAATGCCCTCTTTCGCTGCACCTTCTGGTTCTGCTTGTTTTTCTTGTCCTTCTATTCTCTCTTCTTGTAGTGGGACTGCGCTGCCTGCGCTTCTTGGCGTCTTCGTTGAGTGTGAAAACAGTAATTATGTGTATAGGCGTCTTCCCTCCCTCCAACAGCAACAGCGCGACACCACCCGCCTCTCACTCACACACATACTCCTATACCACCACAGGGGAGAGGCAGAGGCAGAGGCAGTGAGCGAGAGCGAGAGCAAGAGCGTGCTAAATTTACAGCACTACAGCTGTACGTACAAAATTTTTGCCATAACGGTAATTAGTTTTGTTTCCTCTCTGGGCGAATGCCGACTCTGACTCCGACTCCGACTCCGACTTCTTTGCAGCTATAACTTTTATGAATTGCGTTTTTGCTTCTCGTTCGCACTGCCACCCCCCCTTAATTACTTACTAGGCGATTCTTGTACTGTTACTAGCACGCCTGATCATAAATTAAAATTGCTTTCTTCGTTGCCTGCTACAAGCGAGCAAAACTACAGTACACACTTACCGTAAGGGACATAAAAATTAAAGACAGAGAATGATAATGAGAAGCAGAGATAAAAAGAGTGTTTGATTTGCTCTGTTGACTTTGTTCCTCTTGGTCCGCTACCGTTCGTGCCCTTCCTCCCGCTTCTACAAACGTAAAATGGTTGCCAGCGAAATGAAAACGGAGGTGAAAAGATGAGCCAAGCAAGCCGAGGGGTAAATGCTCTACGAGTTTGCTCGTTTGTATCTGGCAGAGTTTATTAAAGCTGTGGCCATCCCAAGCGAACTTGGGTAAAGTACCCAAAAGAATGTTGCCCAAACTCAACAATTTGCTGAAAATTAACCAACCATAAAGCAGCCTAGTGGCACTGTGAATTGTATTTGCCGAACGGCCGGGAGGACTCTCAAAATAATCGTTAAAAATGCCTGAAAAAGGGCATGGAAAGTGGAGGCAACTCGATTGCCGTTCCACACCTCAACAACTTCCCATTCCCCTACCGAGCCAGCCATAGCCAGTCCAGACGAAACCTTAACGAGATGGACACAGGAGACAGAGAATGTTGGCCGACATCCTCTCATTTCAATAAATCTCAATCAAACAACACCACTGAGGAAACTGCGAGAGAGGTGGAGAATGTCGGAGCCGAGTGGGGTGCACCGAAAAGGCTCTGGATATTTTGCAAGTCTTACAAATTTCGCTGAAATTGCACACAAGTGAGACACAAAAACAAGTTGCGTGTGTGCCGTATGCAAGGTGTCAAATAATGCAAAGATTCCCAAAGCAAAGTTGTCTCCCAAGCAGTGGGTGAGGAAAGTTGGGCACTTTTTTTTCCATTCCTGTAATGGTAAGGGCTGAAAACCCCAATGTTCTTTAAGAGTTTGAATAAACAAAAGAAAACGAAAAGTTAGCAAATGTTTTTTGAGCTTTGTATTGGAGTATTAAATCATTGAAAAAACTGTTCGAAAAGCTAACTATTAAAGGGGAAAACATAAATCAGTGCAAAATGTTGAGGCTCTGAGTATTTGCAGAAAAAGCTGGGCTGCGGCCAGGGTTTTTTCAGCTACTGCTGGGCCAGCGTTCATTAAATTTGTATAAGTCGATTAGTTGGCATTAGCGGAGCCGCATTATGCCTCTCAACCTGCTCCGAAGAGTGCCCGAAATAGAGTGCCGTGCCTCAAATCCTGAAGCCCAAAGCAATCCTAAAGCCAACAAAAAAATACTTCTGGAGCTGTTCTTAAGCCACACACAAACAATTTAGCTGCCCATTAGCACTACATGCCGCAGAATGACAGATATCAATCCCCTTGCTACGGCAACAGCGACGAAGCGTAACAATGAATACAAATGAGTCACTTATGGCCCCGCCAAGAAAATGAAGAAAAAATATCAAGTTTACGTATTCGAGTAGGTCGTGCTCCGCTTTATCGCTCTCCTCTCCTGCCAGAAGTGAGGTTGGTGCAATGTTTGCCGAAAGCTGCGGCATGCAAAGCTTCAGCAATTTCTTCCACACAAATTTTGGGTTTCAGATGCTGATTTCGAGTTCAAGTTCCGAAATCTGTGCTGCGAATATTTCTCGAATATGGCCAAGTATCCAGTTCCGTGTGTTCTAGTGTTGAGCCAGTAATGGCACGCTGCTTAGGGTGCTCGGCCAGACTCCTCACTCCTCACTCCTGCCTCCTGCCTCCTGCATACCGCATGCTGAGGCACAGTTTGAAGCTAATTGGGGCAGCGTGGGGCGGCCATCAGCAACGTTATGGCCGACGTCATGGACGATGCGGCAGCTTCCACTTTACTTCGCCTCACACTTGTGCCTTTCCCCCTGGCCACTCTACTGTTTCACGCCCTCTCCATCTCTCCATCTGCGTGTGATTTAGCCACCATATGCCGTGGCACATATTCGTATGTGGGTGCACGCCATGCTTTATTTTTATGGCATCATAAAAATTTAAATTAATTTGTTTCTTTTGCTGCTGCTGCTGCTGCTGCTGCTGCTGCTCTGGTGCTGCTTCCACTCGACACACACACACACACACACACACGCATGGCAAGTATTTGTATGCAGCTGTTGTGCAGCACACTTTTTGGTGCCCGAATCGTTCCCCTTGTGGCAGTTAAATTTTTCTTTACCCTCAGGCAAATTTTTATATTCTTCATTGATCCAGTCCCACTTCATACTCCAACTCTACATTTGAAAATTTAATTCCATTGTCGCTGATCATTGCACGGAAATAATATCAAGCGAGAAGGAACGTTGTGGGACGCGCTCCAACGCGTCACCACTTGCATAACCGATCTCAGGCAGAGGGCAGAGTAGAATATGGGGAGTCTACCGCTCTAGCGTTTTCCTAGCCAAATTTAGCATGCAGATAGAGCGTGACTTTCCACGCCTTTGCAACTGTTTTTGGGGCTGAGCTGAGCACCGACTGGTGCGGGGGTGTGGGACGATGGGGACGCTGGGCGATGGACATAAATATGCATGCCGGCGCGCCTGTCATTATGCAGCAAACTATTCGTACATGCGGCAGCTTTTGCCTTTCTGCAAAGTTGCCAGCCAGCCGCGATTTGTATTCAGAAAATTTGCCAACGTCCAAGCGTTGCATGAGACCGAGACTGGGAATGGGTCATGAATCTTGAACTCAGACTGAGACTGCGACTAGGTCCCAAGCCTAGTGCTTCAATTTGCTGTCGGAACACAAAAATTAAACAGCAAAAGTTTACACAAAATTCGCGTGCCAAGCGATGCTCTCATTTCCCATAAACATGTACATACAAACGAGTGTGTGTGTGTGTGTGTATAAACCCATATTCATACATATATTCATGCATATTAGTAGTGGTAGTTGAATATTCTTACATGCCGAACAAAGCCAACCAGCAAATTGAACAAACTGAACAAGTTTTGGTGATCGAAAGCCACCATCGATGCCCCTAATAACTCCAGTTAAGTAGTGCTGAAGCATGTCGATTCAGAGCAACTTTTAACCCACTGAACTACTCGTACCTGTGGGCAATTCTCTTACAAAAAACTTCAAAAACTTGTACATTTATTTTTTAAAATTTCTTCTAACCCAATCCCAATTCTAGACATCGTAGCAGCTTGTCCTGCTGAAGTCTACATTGGGCAAGTGCCCGTAAAAGTACATTTAGCACCCATAGTGCGCTGGGCAGCACTCTACCCATGGAGTGCTTTGCTTACCTTTAGGTATTTTATAAATATTTCGGGCTTTTGGTGGGTTCTGGTAATTTGCGCCAGTCGTGCGAATAATTGCAGTTGCATTTCATGTTCAAACAAGTGCCAATCAGGCCCAGGCCAAGCCGCACAATTTGCATACGAACATTCCCGCAGTCTAATAAATCGCCAAAAAAGTCCAAAAGAAATCCAAACACACACACACACCTGTGCCATCGTATGTGGCACATCCAACATATATTAGTGAATGCAGAAACTTGACTTTAATTGGATGCCGAGTGGCAGCAAATTGAACGCTAATCCTTTGATGCCCACATGCCGGTGCTGCGATTAGGTTTTTTAGTGCCTCTTCCCCATCCAAGTATGACTCACACGCGGCTCACTTTTGGCCAGCTAAAGCAAATATCATTGCAGTCAAACCAAACGTAATTAATAGTTTCCCTCACTGCAGCTGTGTACATAGGAACGAAAGGCAATCTGGCCACGTGTGTCCCTAGAACGAACACAAATTCTTTACCGCCAGTTTTCTATTGATTGCAGTACAAATTTCGCTTATTTGCAGCTTGCTCCTTTTCTTTTTTGGCTGGTTTCGTTTTAAGCATTTGGAATTAATTTATTTATAAATATATACATAAGTACCTCTGGCAGGCCACAGTTTGATTGATGATTTATTTTTTGGGCTATTGTAATTGGGCAAAAGTAGTCGTCGTGACGCACAAAGCTTCGGTATTTTGTGTCTTTTAATTGTGTCCTCCATAAGCCACCCAAAATAATCGAGAGACAGAGCAAGAGTCGTGGCGGGCTGTGGAGCCAGACACAGGCGAGTTTTACATCGGTTCAGTGACAGGACTGCCCCGGGAGTCATAAATTTATTGGCGCCATTTGCCTGCGGTGTTATTCGGTGAAATTAATTCATTATCGATTTTCGTTACGTTTCATTCGGTTTGGATTTTTTGTACAGGTTGTGCTCGGGTTGCCCGGCTTAAATGGGGCCATTAAAAACAGTCGAAAGGACCAGAGGCAACGCCACAAAGGCCACGACAACGATGACGATGATGATGACGATGACGGTGTGTTGGCTTCGAGAAGCATTATGGAATGGATCATTTACAAAGTCAACACAATTAAAACACACTGGCCGACCGACTCGGCTGCTGAAACCCGATGCGGATAAGCTGTGGAAGATGCCAATGCAAATACACAAAACCCTTTAGAACTTTATTAAACTGGGAGGCGTGGGAGTGGGTGCGAGTCCCCCAATGCCATTGGCACTGCGAATGCGAATATGAAATGTAAAATATTAATGGAAAAAGCGTTTGGTGGAAAAACAAGTGCCCCCATCATCGATTGATGTCCTTGCTTGTGGTCATTACCATATTCCCAAGCAGTGGGAGCGGAATGCCCACTCACTTTGTGGCAGGTTCCCGGAGGGAGCGGGGAGGGGGGGGGGAGGACTCTGCCAGCTGCTAACCTTTTATTTTAGTTTGATGTGGCCAAAGGTTAAAGTTGAATTTGTATGCGTAAGTGCGTGTATCCGTACATATTTACATACATATTTACATATGTATATGTACGATTAAAATGTATACATTTTACATGTACATAAGTGGAATTTGTGTGCTTTTGGAATCGCTGTGGGGGCCAACGAAATGCTTGGAAACGCAACAAAAGGGCTGTGACGCGCACAACGCGTCCCACAACGTTCCTCCTCATTTTCAGATTTCTTTTTGAGGGTGAGCCCAGAGGCAAAGCCACAAATGATAGCAAAGATGCGTTGAGTACGTGTATATGGCTGCTCCTGCCACTTCTACTCCTGCTGCCCATGCGGCTTCTGTTGAAGCAAACGACAGAAGAAAGTTCAGAGCACCAGGCGACACCGAGCCACGGACACCAATCACGCGGCTGGTGTGGCAGTCTAGTGCATGCGGAGTCTCTGGCATGCGCCGCTCGCTGTCGCACTCTCAGTAATGTGACATTTTGGCCCATGGCTTGTGGCAGCGCCAACAGCAGCAAAGGCAAAACTACAGCAACCGGAAAAAGGAGCAGGAAAAGGAACACCTCTAAATAGACATTTTACGCAGGCAGGCAGGCAGGCAGGAAGGCAGGAGGCAGCAGTCGTGTGAGCAGTCCCTGCGGTAATGGATGACATGGCTGATCCAGGGATAAGTCAAGCCAGCGAGCTGGAGCAGGCCAGAGTCAGTGCCGCTCCAGTCACCCAACTGCGGGGCTGCACTGTAGTCGGTGCAAGCAGCAATTGCTTTAAGTGCTGGCAAATTCAAGTCTGTCTCCTGCCCACACTCCGTGGATTTCCGTTGCTTCCGCTTCCGCTTTTGCACACACTGTGTGCGCCACGAGGGCGCAGGGCTGGACAAGGGATGGTGGGGCTGAAGTCCAAACAATTTATATTAATCATACGCAATGTGGTGCCAAATTGCTCAAGGCACAGCCAGCCAGCCAGCCAGCCAGCCAGCAAGCACTTCCCGCTTTCCGCCTTTACACTGTCTGAATGTTCCGCTTTCCTGCTTTCCGGCATTATCTCGCTTAGCGCAGCACGACAACACTTGGGGTGGGGAGGGGACGCATGCCCTTAACGCATGCAGGAGAAAACGAAGGACAGGACACTGTGCAGAGATTTGGGGGGCGATAAAAGCACTGGCCAAAACGAACTGGGGATTTATCCCCAAATGGCTGCCAGGACTGCTGCTGCTGCTCGCTAAATGCTCGCATAAAAAAAAAATAGCATTCCATATCCGTAATGGAGCTGCTGGCTGCTGGCTGCCTGCCAATTGATCCACAGATTCACGGACATTCAATGCATTTCAGGATAATTAGAGTACACTTTGCACCTAGTTGCGAGCACCATGATGTGCTTGGAACAATGAACTGCCATCGCATGTGCGCATGGAGGGAGAGAAGTAAATTTCCCTGCTAAGCAGGGGGAGAGGCGGAGCTCAGCACATGCTGCGAATGCAAAGGCTTCAGCAGGTGTCGTGCGTCTTATGCCCAATTAAACATGCCTCGGGGTCATGGGGATTATGCTCAACAGTTGTACAACGACTAATTTGCCTGGGCCTGCCACTGGGCACTGCCTTGGCCCTAAATTATACCAGTCCAAACTCGCACACAATTCCATTCACAAGTGTAAAGAGCTCTTGCATGATGATAGCCAGCAAATGGGAGCTACTTGTATTGGCGATAGTTTTTGTGTTAATTCCACTCTCGTTTCCCCAGCTCAATGTCCTCCTAATGAGTCGCTTAAGTGGTCCACTCAAACTGCTTTCAGCGCTCAGTTAAGCTCAATTAAATGAGACAATGAGTTGACAGGGCAAAGAATCGCACGGCACAAATCCTTATAATCGCTTAAGTAGTTGCCACATTAAGCAAATGAGCGAATGACTGATAAAAGTTTTACCTGGCGAATGGCTAAAGGGAAAGTTATCCGGAACACTGGATCGGAAGGCCATTTCCCAGCGAATTTATATTCTAAAATGAAGCAGCTAAGAGCGAGCTGCTGCCACGCAGGTGCACGGGTCGGCACTTACTCGAAACTGGAGCGTGTGCGGGAGCGTTGCACTTGCCCGGCTTAAACGCTTCGCTTGGGGTTGCTGAACCCGCAACGCGAGGATACTGTCTGATACGATTGTATCAAGAAAATGTATATTTTATTGACGCAACTCGAAGCCTTTGCCACACACACAGAGAGAGTGGACAGGCTACAGCCGACAGGCGACAGGCGACAGTGACAACTGAATGTGCAATTATTGTATTATTATCAACATTGCATGACAGCAGAGTGTGTGTGTTCTTGTGGGCTTGTGTGTGTTGCCTTCCAAATTTAATTGCTTTCAAATCAATGCCAGAGAGGGGAGGACATAGCACAAAGCTAAGCAAAAATGCATAACATCGAAATGGGTGCAATGCGCCCACGAGTGAGTAATGCAATTGCAATTGATTTGCCATTTGTGTCCATACCTATGTGTGTGTGTGTGTGTGTGGCACACATTTCGTGCTCTCGACAAAATTACATTTTCCATTTGCAAATGGTACAAATAAAATGCTGCATTCCGAAATGTTTGCCCGTGCGGTTAGTCAGCCCTGCCGCTCGCGGTCCCGCTCCCAGCCGCTTCCTCCTTCAGCAACATGTTTGAGTTGCAACTCTCTTACATGGAGTTGCTGTGGCACTTATGTGCCAGAGTATTAATAATAATTTCCACACAGCAACAGCTGTTGTTCCAAGCCCCGCGCATCTCGAAGGCGGACTGCCAACGGTTAGCTCGTGGCTCAAATTTTGCATGAAAGCAGAAGGAGTGTCCCACGTGAGAGTGGACATGGAGCATGCAGGAGAACAATGCATAGGGAAAACCTACACTTCGGATCCATTCCGATCGGTCAAGAGCGAACTCAGCGTAGGGTAATGCTAGGGTCTGGGAATGGTTCAATGTTGTGCCATTAAACGGGCAGCAGTCCCGTCCCCCCCTTTGCTATCGGCACTTACCATTCGCGTAGGCGCCATAGTCAAAGTGGTTGCCTGGTCTCGACTGGCGGGACTCTGCTGCATCCGCGTTGTCCTGGTCGAGCTGCAGCAGACCGTGCACAGAGTCGGCTTTCGTCAAGGAAATAACATCATTTCCGGCTGCCGCGCCGGGCAGCGCCACCGCCAGAGACAGCGCCACAGCCAGGGCCAGCGCTAGAACCAGCGGCTGCAGCTGGCATGGCAGCATTCTCCTGCAGCGGTGCTGTCTGGCCGCCATGGCCAACTGTTTGCCGACTGCCGGACCCGCACTGAATATGGCACGCGCGGAGCACGGAGCACGGAACGCGAACCGGAAACGCACGAAAACTGGCCAACCGGCGAATATGAACTCTCGCCTGTTGTTTCACTTGTAGGGGGGGCTACTGTACTTTGGTTTTGCCGTGAGTTTGGTGGGCTGGCCGCCACACCACAATAACAACAACAATAACAATAACAACAACAAAAATACAAAACACAAGCACAGACACTGAGACACGCAGAGGGGGGATGATGGATTGAAGGATAATAAACCTGACTTGAGTTTACGACGCTTCGGTTCGTTCCTGACTGCCGGCAACTCGGAGGACTCGGATTCTATTCTCTGAACTGAGCGGGAGCCTGGCAGGGAGCGTGCGACCTGGCCAACGGGCGAAGCGCAATTGAAGCAGCCAAGTCCTCAGCCAGCACTCATATGTACGGGCCCCGCAGCCGAAGCCGAACTTCTGCTTCTGCTTTGGTGAATGAACGGACGACTGCCTCGGCTGACGCCTGCGCCAAGCCAACGATGAAGCCCGAGCACCGCTCCTGGCAGGGGAGGGGCGGGTAGGTAGGTGCCAGGCAGGCAGGCAGGCAGGCAGGCAGTCTGTGGCAAAAGTCAGTTGCAGTTCATTTGCTCGGCTACGTGATGAGAGTTTCGGCTCTGGCCATGCCAAGCGGAAAGCGGAAAGTGGGATAATGGATAATGGCTGATGGGCAATTTGAAGTCGGATTCGCCATGGCGCCGTATGAGCTCCTGCCTCCTCCATGTAGTTTCTTGATGAACTGTTTTACAGGTGCTGCTGCCATCAATTCCGCAATTCAAAAGGGGATTTTACAGCTCCTTGCTCGCGTTGATCATCAACAGTTGGGCCACACATCCAAAGACCAAGACTTGAAGAAGCTAAGAAAAAGAGCAAACCTTTTGCAATAATGTAATAATTTTGATGCATATTTCAGGCCCTAAGGTAAATGCCATTGCCTTACAGTATAGCAGCATAAATAGCATTGTGGAAATTGGTAAACATTCCTCATGATGCCAATTGGCATCCCCGCTGCAGCTCCTTCACATCCACAGTGTGGAGTTGGCATTGCAATGCCATTCGAGCATTTGGCGGCCTCCAGCGACTCTCTGCACGTTGTGTGTGTCCGGTCTCCACCGGTCCCTGCCTCTTAATTAAAACATTTTTCAGTTGATTTACGTTGCCGTTCAGTAATTTGATTAGTGTCTGCTCCAAGCGATTTTCGAGATATATTTCTCTGCAGCTGTAGTTGTAATCTCCGAGCGAGCAAACAGTTGAAACACGCAACAAAATTGACATTTTCGAGAGGTTCCAGACCAGCGGAGCGCCCGAAATTGAGCGCTAATGGAACGGGACAGAATATGCCAATAAATGCTTGTCACAGCTAAGGCTAGCATAATAGAAGCAGTTGCATTTATGCGACGATCAGTAGGAGGATCAATAAAGGAACTAAGAGAACCACTCAAAAGTTTTACGGAGCGTTTAGCTCATCGAAGAAAGGGAAATTATGCAACCAAATTGTATCTTCAAATTGTTGTCTCTATGCGAGTGCCCACAACTGTGGGGCTGCGCTGGCGTCTGACTGCCATCAGTATTGATGGTGGCCCAAGCCAAGGCCCAGGGCGATGGCGATGGCGGGGCACAGGCTAATCTAATTAATTTGGCTGCTTATTGAGACGAGCTACTGCTGCTGCTGCTGCTTTTTGTCAGCTCATTGTCGTTGTTTTCTATTATTATTATTATTATTACTAATACTATTGTTGGTGTTACTATTCTGACTGCAGCAAGAGTGGCAGCAGGAACTGCAATCGGATTCTGGTGCGTCCGCTCTCTGACTCCGCTTTATGGTTTGTATTTCCGTAATTATTATGCTGACATATTGGCCGAGCTAATTGTCGAGTTTTCATTTTTTGTGCTCTTCGTTTGAGCCCCGGCGGCGTGCAGTGCATCCCACGGGGCGCTAATTGAATTCACTGCACCACGAAATTGAGCAAAGCCGGACAAAGCACTCGAAATGGGCTGTCCCCGATACCGATAGCCATGCCGAAGAGCGCAACTGGAGCCCCAAAAGCAATGCTAGTCGACGCATTGAATGGCCTTGCAGCAGCAGTACTCAAGTCCGAGTACAACAAATCGGAATGCTGAAGCCCGCTGTCGGCACACAAATTGACTGAAGAGAGGAGACACAGACGTGGCTGTCGACTTGGATATGCTGAATATTTGTAAGGGTATGTCCAAGGAGACAGGAGCCCTGCCACAACCGCAACAATAATCAGCTTTGTGTGCAGGATGTGCGAGCCATTTGGCTCGCTCCAGAGTGATGATGAGGCAATTTGTTTAGGCCAGTAATGCTTCAATTGGTTGGAACTCGGAACATTTGGCTTAGAGCTGGTGGCTGCTGGCTGCTGGCTGTTGGTTGTTGGCTGTTGGCTGTGGCCTGGCGGATGGGGCACTAGGTAGCCAATTCGATTTGCAGTCATAATTTCCGGGCCAGAGTTATGGCTGCGATTAAAGCTTTGGGCTTGAAGCGTTCGTTTTATTGGACTTCAGCTGAAGGCAGTCCGAGCACAACTCGCAGGAACAACTCCCACATCGGACGGGTGGTGGGCTACGCAGTCAAACGAGAACAGTCAGAGGAGAGAGCAAACGTGAGTGCGGGCATTGGGTTTCCACAGCAGGGGGTCCAGACCACACAGGCCCCAAAGCAAAGTTCCAGTGCCGGGTTCAGGTCCTGTTCCAGATCCTCCGGATAGCGTCCGCCCTTGCCAAAAATGGAGTGTGGACTGCGGAAAAGTGCTTGGTGTAAAAGGAAGCGTGACAGATGTCCTTCGTGGAAGTAGCCAAGTCCGACTGGGTGGTTCCGTTTTCCAAGGCGACTTCTGTTTTGCTGTGAATCTAAATCTAAAGTACCTGTAGCTGTAGCTAACTAATTGCCAGTTAATCACAATGACAGATTTAACGGACAGACAGACGGACACACAGACTAAAAGGTGGATGATTGGATTTTCCACAATGTATGCACTGCTGGGGCATCTGGTCCCATCTCCGCCATCATCCTGCCACCATTCTCGATGTGGGGCAATATTGCCAGCTTCCGTTTCATTTCCTGCTCATAACTTTTCAATATATGCTCGGCTGGTCATCCACTGCACATATGTATGTATGTATGGAAAGCAGGGGCCTCGCAGCTCCTCTGCTGCCAATCTGCGACTGGGTTTGTTTTTCCCGATCTCTCCGTTTGTGCATTTGCATCTCTTTGGTGGCTGGTGGGTGGGTGGGTGGCGGAAGGTGCACTTTCCACGTTCCACTTTGCATTCAATTAACCTTATCAGCGTGCTCCGCATTGCTCTCTCGCATCGCACGTACAGTACACACGTGAGTACACAGGAGTACGAGTGCGAGTGCGAGTAGGTAAATGCATTCAGTCGCAAATAAAATACCCAAATAGGAGAGTGGAAATATATTTAAATAGCTAATCTGCATTGGTTAAGCAAAAGCAAATAGGAATTAAAATAAACAACAAATAAATTCTGCTTCTGATTCCGAAGCTGTTGAATTAATTATCTTTATATTTTTCTACTTGAAGGTGGTATGGCAGTGCGTGGGACACAGAAAGAGAGAGAGAGAGAGAGAGCGAGAGTAGAATTATTAACGGAGAGCAGAATTAAGAGAGCAGAATTCCTCTTTGAACAACTGATTGCGAAAGCTTCCATCTTCCACACAACGACTGTTCTGAGAGCATCGACAACCATCCCGTTCAGATTCTCATTGTCTGCAGCTTGCACTCCCACGATTAATCTCTCTCTCTCCCTCTTTCTGCCCAAGCAGCTTGCTGCAGCGCTGCACGCACGCACAAAGATCTCTAGTTACTGTCTCCCTTTTGATCTGTCCTCGCTCTCCCTACGCTCGCTCTCTCCAACACAAACAACAACGCAGCTATGAGACAGACAGTGGACAAGACGGCTGCGTGCCTAGCGATGGTATAAGCAGTGACCAGAACCAAACGGTAAAGTGCAAAGAAGACAATGAAGAGCAGACAAGCGTGGTCGTGCCCTCCCCTCCTCTGGCCCTACGTGCTCTTTACTCTTAATATATCGCACTATTTGTTATGCGTTCGTGCGGACTTTGATTTCACCGTTGTAATAACAGTACAGACAGAAGTTCGTCCATCCCACGGCGTGGGATATCAATGATTAAGGCGGAAGCAGAAGCTGTGTCTTTTGCTGAGGCTGGCTGAGATTGTCTTGTTAATTGGGAAAAGGTATGAAGTCTTACCACTCTCTCTCCCTTTAGAGATGGTAAAGCTCTAGTGAAGTGATGGACAACGGGGGCAATAAAACACTAAAGAAGCGCGGAAGTCGAGTACGTTTGCCTTGGATCGCGAAAAACAGCTAAGGTTACGAGTCAAAATGTAGCCAAAGAGCAAAATCAACTGGCACGCACACACACTAAGCGAGGCACTCACAAACGCACACACACGCACATACGGACTGACTACGTTACTTGAAGAGCGTAGAATGCATTCTGCAAATGTACACAAAAGAGTATTCTCTTCCTCGTGTGCCTGTGCCTGTTCCTGTGCCCTCTGCCCTCTGCCCTGTGCCTTCCGCCTGTGCGCGTGTGAGAGTTTAAGGGCGAGAGTAATTCACATTTCAAGCACGTTTTGCTTTTATGCTCTTAAATGGTGAGTGTATATGTGGGTGTATACGCCCGCACCCCTCCCTCCCAGCGAACACCTTAGACCGGGGCCCTTCCCACTCTCGTTCCCATCCCATCCCATTCCCACCACATGTGCTGTCTGTGGTAAAACGATAATTTTTCGATGATGCCATGATTATAAGTTTTAGCCGCGCAAGAGCTTTCTGCTTACAGCGAGGAGTCGAACAATGGCTGAAAAAAACAACAACACACCAGAGACCGAAAGACCGAGAGACCGAGAGACCCGGCGACCCTGACCAGGCGCAATCAAGGGTTTAGTGAGCGTGTGTATCTGTATCTATTTCTAAGTAAATTATACAAACATACATATAAATATGTGTGTACATATGTATGTACATATGTGAACATATACCCACATTGGAATGAGGATACGAGGATGCGGTCCACATTCCTTGCGCGTGAATTAGCCACATAAAAAGCCGCGTGCCTCGGCCAAGTCCTTATTGGCACGTACCGAACAAAGCGATTGTGGGGGGAGAGAGCGATAGAGTTTCCAAAAAGGGAAACCGTTCAACAGCTTCACGGCCCAAAGCTGCGTGCAGCATTTTTCATTTTACAAAAGTGGAACTAAATTTCGTTTTGTGCTAAGCGAGAGGACCGAGGGATGTCCACCTTGCTCTAACACACATGCACATCTATCTATGTGTTTATATGAAACAGGATCTTACACGTTATACACCACACAGCCACACACAGGCAGCAGCCCTAAGGATATGCATCACATCATTAGCACGCTCAAATGCCAGCTACAATCTACGAGTATTGGGCCATGCAAGGAAATGTTCGGCCTGTGTATTTTCTACGTAATTTCTGCCTGCAAATTGCCGGCCCCTAAATATTTGTCTAATAAATTGTTTATTTATTGCCATAGGACACAGACACTCGCACACCCACACAACCACTTGCACGTGTGTCCATGTTTCGCTCTTGTAAGTAGCCATAAATTCCAGCATGGCAGCCCCAACATGATATCGCCCTCTGCCGCTGCCTCCACTCAGCAATTGATTTATTAAGATTTTTTGCATTTCATCGGCTTTCCCTGCTCCACTCTGCATGGCACAAGAACTGTTGCATACCGCCTGGGGAACTTGGTGCTGCCAGAGCTCTGGCAGTGCTGTCTGCGACCACGTCGAAATTAGGTGGCAAAAATAAATCCAATGCTTGGCTTAGGCATACACACATAATCGCGAATATGAATGAATTTGTATTCCTTTGGGTTTGCTTCTTTATTTTTATAATTATAGCCACAAAGATTTGCCTTTTCGGGGTATCCCCGAGGTGCGTAATATTCAATCATATGCTTGGGAAATTCTAATACGCTTGTACAAATGTGTGCGTCAATCGGGGACTAAAAGTCGCAATGAAAATGAAAAGATTTGCTAATGGTGGAGGAAATCTAGATGTTCCTTTGTCATCGCTTGCCCTTGTTGACAATTCCCATTGAGGCTGGTATCCAGCACCAAAAACAGATCGTCGGAGTCAACAAAAATACTGCTCCCATGACTTTATTGAAAATGAAATCATTTTACTGAAATTAATAAATTAATTATTGGTTCTCCTTTGGCAATATTGGACGTTTGGCAAGTGCCAAATGCATTCTCAATTCAACTACCAGCTCTTTTTGTTACTTCTGTATTTTGTGTTTGAATTTCGAACACATTTTTACTGTGTTCGTTACGTTCCACGCACAAAAGAAATATATAGAACATTTTTGGCTGGCATTTTGTATGGTGCTGGATACCAGCCTTTAACTGTGCGTCTTCCTCTGTGGCTGTTTGTAGTCAAACACCATGCAGAGACTCCACATTTACATTGATTAAACGCCTTCTACTTACGCTAGTCAGCAAATTTTCAATATGTTTCGGCAATAGTACTGCAACCGCTAAGTTGCAGATGTAGTACTGAGTGCCGGGTATAAAAGTTGTGACGCGTAAGAAGCGTCTCACACGTCCCTTCTCGTTCTCTTTGGAATTTCAAAGTCTTTCGATTGTTAGATTCAGTTTGCATGCAAATAGTTTTATTGTTATTAATTGTTGGTGCATGGAATGATATGCACCGTAAACTATATTTTTGAGTTCACACAGCAGAATATTCTTTAATAAATGTGCATATATGCTTGTGTGTTTTTGTTAATAATACATTCGCTGTATTCAATGTTGTGCACTTCAGTACTTCAAGAAGTTTTCAAGTCCTCAGCGACTAGGGGGGAGCCTGTAGTATACCATAAGCCCCTCCAGGAACCCAGCTTGCTTGTGTGTGCGTGTGTGCGTATGTGCTGCGGCTTTGTTTGCTCTTCGGAGAGTCGAGAGTCGAAACTTCACCGAAACACTAATGTTGTGTTTGTTGATTCTGCTCTTGGGCCGTTGCTGCCGTCCTACTCGGCTACTCGTGCCACATGCACAACTTCCCGCATTTATTATTACCCTCGCTGGCACCTGCAATGTTATTAGGCAACCAAATGGTTGCTACACCTTCCGAAGTTCCTTCAGAACTTCATGCCATACAAAATAAGATCTCCGAAAATGTCTGTCATCTTCCGCGTTTGCTGTGACAATTGTGTTTTATTCTTACATTTCGAAGGCCTAAATGGATGGAATGGATGTATGATATAAGCAGTACTTTCTGGACTAACAACTACAATTAAAATTAAGGAAAAAAAAGAGTGTCTTGGTTATTGGTACTTAGTTAAGGCTGCTTTAAAGATACTCGCTTTAGTCTATGAGTTGGCGGCGACCGAACTCCTCTTCACTCTATGTGTATTCCACTATTTTTGATAAGTATTTAATTTATTTGTAGATCAGTCTGTGTGCTGCATGCAAAACATTGGGAGCACTGCTAAACGAAAAGCAATTAAGGCTGCTAGCTATGCATAAACAACTATTTATGTGTGTAATTGAAACGACTCCGATGAGTTGCTTCCAGATTTCTAGGCCAAGCAGAACAGTTTTCGCCAGAAGGAGGGCGTGGGCGGCAGCTTTGTGGGCACAAGACCCTCCCAAATGGCCGCATCGAACACATCCTTGACTCTTTCCTGTGAAAGACAACAAACATTACAAGCTTATTGGGGATACAAAATGTGTGATAATTTATTAGGTTAACAAGCGACACCAAGGAGCAACCCGCAGCTCGTCTCCCGCCCAACCGCCGATGCGCGCTTCCAAATTGAAATTCTGAAATGCTTCGTGAGCCATTTGCCGCTTATCAGTTGTTGCAATCGATCCGATCCGAGCACGGTTCAGTCACCCGAAGTGGGGGCAGCCATGATTTGGTGCCTTTGGGGAAATATGCAAAAAGTGCAATGCACCGCTGACAGGAGCGCTGACAAAGGCATTCACGTGGAAGTGTTGGGCCAAACAGGGGTGTCACCGGCACATCCTGTCGGCCCCGTCCTTTGCTTGTGCCGAAAACAACGCACTTGTCGTGTCAGGGAAGCTCGACGGGGACCAAAGGGAGACACTCGCGAAGCTCGCATAATGCAGCCTCCGTTCGGGTGTGGAATTAAGCGGAATTCCTTCCACAGCTTCTGCTGCCTTGCAGTCTTGTGGCTTGTGCCGTTTCCGAATTATTTTCCATTCGCTTTCAGCGCTGAAGCAAGCCCCGTGGGGGGAGCAGAGCCATAGTAATGGCTTTTTGCCTTTCCTTAACTCAGTGCCTTGCCTGCTGTGGCCCAGTTCCCAGGAGATGGCCGGAGATGGCCGGAGATGGACTCACCTGTGTGACCGACGAAGTCTCAATGTATTTTGCGCCAATTGCCGTTGCCAAATCCCAGGCGTCTGCATATGAAATGGCCATCTCGCCATTTGTCTGAGGAAAGCACAAATAAAAAACAGAAAATGAGCAACAGAAAGCCAAACCAAATCAAATCAGATGTTCATGAATATTTGAGTCGCAAAGCGGCAGCTGAATTACGCTGCTCTGCCATAAATATCAGAAGCAATTCTCACCTGAAGTTTGTTCTGAACATTCGGATTGCCGCGTAAATCGGCTTGGGTGCCCACAAGAATCAAGGCGGCCTTGGCCCGCTCGAACTTCGGCGCCCACTTGGATCGTATGGCCCGAAATGTCTCCGGCTTGACCACCGAAAAGCACAGCAGAAAGACATCGCTGTCTGGGTAGCAGAGCTCGCTCAACGGATCCAATGTGTCCTGGCCGGCAGTATCACAGAGTGTCAAATGCACCGGACTCTCGTTCACATTGACATCGGCTAGAGGGCGACAATGGGACAAATAGTTACAATTATAATTAAACCTCTATTTATGTGCGTGAAAAATGCAGCAAATATCCATGCTCAATAAGCGAAGGCAGCAGAGAGTCTCGTGGCTGGAATGTCGACCACAGCATTCGCACTTGTTTCTGCCTTATTCCCTGCTGTTGATTTGCCAAATGAATCAATCAATCAATCAGTTTGGGTTGGGGTTTTGGTTTGGTCTGGTTTGTTGGGTTTTCCATTTGCTGGCTCAATTTAATTGCAAAATATGTAAATTTCTGGCACCCGCACGCTCCGATTGCATTTTTGCTGCTGGAATTTAATTTATTTGAAGGCTGCTTGTCTCTCCCTGCACACACGCACACACGCACACACACAGGACGGTGCTGGAAGTGTGTGAAATTTACAAAATTCATTTGCTTTCAGGTCTTAGGTCGCTCCTTTGTTGCCTCGCTTTGGCACACAGCTTAGCCTGGCAACTTTGAGCAAATACAAATATATTAGATTACGAAAATAGATTCCATTGCGCCTGATGCTGGATTATCTTGTGGTTGTCATCACTGTTGCAATGCCAAAAACTGCCAGAGTTTCGGCCGTCATGGTGCAGGTGGAAGCCCATCGCTTGCCTGCAGCCAGATCACGTGTAGAAGAGTGGAAAATAAAGACTGGGGGCTGCAGTCCGATTGAAAATCTGACCTCGTCCTATCTAGGAGATAATCATGGCAGCAGTCAGTGCAACGGCAACTGCTGCTGCTCCTTGCTGCTCCTTCAGCTGCCTGCCTTGTGCTGTCATTTTTTAATCAGCGTGCTGCATGTTGCATGCAGCAGAGGGAGGCAGCGTGAGGAGGCCAAGGGCTCATGTAAAATAAATTTAATTTGTGCGCCGCATAAAACTCATGAATACATTTGGGGTAGACCCGGCAGACCAACACCCACACACTCGAACCGAGCCCGAAGTGAACCCCGCTCTCAACATTCAACATTATTCCATCCTATTCCGCCCAACTTGCCTCGACTTGCCTTGATGTTGATGGAACTGCTGTGCTGTACTGCGCTCTGCTGTTCCGTGCCATCCCACACCACTTCTCTGTCCTTTGTGCTGCAGCCAGCAACATCGTGATGCCCCTTTCGTGTGGAGAAATATTTTTGTAAAAAGTAAAAGTGAAAATCAATGCCAGAACGAACACCCTCACAATGCACACACACACACACACACAGACAAAGCATTGAATGCTTAAAATGTTTCCTCGTTACCCACTCACACTCGCTTGCTCAGAGAGTTCACAGAGGCACCGAAGCACCGAAGCACTGAAGCACTCAGGGCACTGCCAACACAGGAAAATTGTTTGCCTTCTCAGCTGAAAATCGCTTTCCAGTCGAAGGCCATCTCGAACCAAGAGGATATACTCGTAATAGAGAGCGGCGAGCGGCGAGTAGCGAGTAGCGAGTGGCGAGTGCTGGCACTGACCAGCAGATTCTTCGCTGAATATCTACAACTGTACGGATCTTGGTGCTGGATGAGTACTAGCACTGGGAAAGGCTCCTTTTTGGTGATCGAAAGTGCGGAAATGCTCGTAGGAGTCCCTCCCCTAATGGGTCATGGGCAATGTGTTGCCACAACAATGGCGTGGGCCAGGACAAAAGGCAGTGCATCCAGCCAGCCATTGGATCCATGTGTGTGATGGTGATGCTGATGCTGATGGTGATTGTGTGCCGGCTGAAAGTGAGCAATTGTGTAATTGCTGACTGACTAAAAAGTCAGTTATACCCCGGAGGGCTCCTGCCACAGATTCCCATTCATAAGTAATTGAGTCTGAGCAGATCTTCCGCTCTGCCATTTGGCTGCTTGCTGGCCTGTCAGCCTGCCAATCTACCCTCACAATTGAAATAAATGAGCAGGGCAATTACGGCTGCCCCAAATGCCCAAAATATGTCACAAAAATGACACACACAGAGAGAGAGAGAGAGAGAGAGAGCGCAAAATCCTGTCCAAATGGATGCACACATGGAATGTTTCGGGAATGTTACCCCCGGCATGCAGCAGCAGTAGAATTGTTGCCCCTAAGTGGGCATACACCGCGTATGCGTAATTTCATGCTGGGAGGGACTGAGGCATCCCAGAAATGTGCTCAAATGAATGTTTCGAATACAATGCAGATGCAAACAAAGATTTAGCAATCCTTGCATTATTCGCTAGATAAAAGGAAATCTCAAGTGCCGCTGGGACAGGACCTCGGGCCATGGAAGTGGAGTTTCCGATTCCGATTCCGATTGTGCTGTGGGTCTGCCAGCCAGAACATGGTCAGCTCTTTTGTACATGCTGCTCTTCAGTTGAATAGCCGCCCCCGCACACACATTTCCATTTGCAATTTTGCGTTCATTAAAATTAGTGAATAGCAAAAAAGAAAAACGCACCCAGAAATCTGCACGCTGAAGCACATAAAACCGAGACTCACAGTGCGGAAGTAGTGAAAGTCGAGCGAAGGGTGCGGCACACCCACACATCCCAGCAGCAGCTGAACATCCCTCCGGCCCCTTGCCTTCCCGCTTGCCTACTTCCGGCAGCTGTGCCCTGCTCAGTCTCCCCTCTGCCACTCGGCCGCGCAATCGTTGTACATCTTTCACACGGCGAGAACTCGGCAAGAGTTCACAAATTGGTTTTCAACAAAATGAAAAATTCATACAAGAGCCCCAACCCAACGCAGCCCAACCCAAAACAATTCCCAGCCAAAGAAGGCGGCGGGCTGCCGGCTCTCACTTGATTCACCTGCGAAATAAACCTGTTGAAAAGCGCAGTCAACACTTGCCCGGGCAGACCCGCGGAGAAACCTCTGAAACAAGTGCAAAAGCTTACCATTATAAATATCAGAGGCTGTCGGTATGTGCTCCGGGTTAAATCGGTTCTCCAGATAGGATAATATCAAGTTGGTCTTGCCCACAGCTCCGTCTCCGACGAGCACGCACTTAATCGACGGCTGCTGCGCGGCAGTGACAGGGCCAGCTGCAAGACAAGAGCATTAGTTTGCGGGAAGGATAAAAGAGTCACGAATCAGCATGGACCACTGCTACTCACCATTGCGGGCACCGTTTGAGGCCGCTTTCGAGGCTGACTTCTTCGATTTGCGTTTCCGTAAGAGGAATGTGGATCCTTTGGCACTGCTGTCAGTGCGAGCAGCGCCCACAGATTGTTTCTGTCAATAAATATGGGAAATGCGAACTGATGAATGTGCGTGTTTTGTGTGTTGTTGCAGCCTGCGCTGCACATTACACATACGCCTCGTGGACGCATCTGTCTGAGGCGCAGGCAAAGTGCCAATTAAATAATGAATGACAACAGATTGAAAGATCTAACACAGCCAGGCTAATGCCAGGCGCGACTCTGCTGCCGGCTGCCTCGTTCTAATCATTTAATATGCACATATAAATCAGTTGGGGCGACTCCACCCTCTGCCTGGAGCAGGCAGACGTGCGGCGGAGGCTTACACTCAGCAACAGCGCCCAAGTGGCAGCAGTGGCAGCATTTTGCGATGCTGATTCCGATTCCTGGATGACTCGCGAAGTGCGTAGAGACCAAGGTACGCACCTCAGACGATTGGCTCTTCTCTCGCTGCTCATTTTTGCGATTTCTCATGCCGATTTGCTGCTATTTTTGCTTAACCAACACTCGCGGCTCACACTCTCTTTCCATCTCCAAAGACCACATAAACACAAATGTATAAATGACCAGTAACGTGGCATCTATGCTGCAGATTTCGGACTTAGTATCTTCAATCGTTTGCAATTCCTGCATTCAACCATCAACCAGTTCTGTCCAAGCCTCGCCAATACTCGTACACACCTGCCCCACACAATGTTGTGTGTTTTGTTTCCGGTTTTCTCTCCTGTGTGTGGGATATTTTCATCCGTAACTGGCAGGCGAGAGACCTTATCGATGGGACGCCAATTGCGGGTGGCGGAGATGGAGATGGAGACGGGGACGGGGATGGGGATGGGCACGGGAGAGCATCTCAAGTTGACAATGACAAAACGCAGAGCAATTTAGATATTGATTTAGATAGCGTCTCGAAAATATGTTCTGCCTCTAACAGGCACAGCAGCTCCAAGAGCAGGAGGAAGGAGTCGTCACACACACACGGTTGAGGGCGGACTTTTTGAGGGTGGGAATCGATAAGTCAGTGGCTAATTGGCAATTGTTACTCGAGCGATGCAACAGTTGTGGGCGTACGGCATTGCTTAGTGCTGGATTTCATACCGCCTCCCTGCAGATCATACAAGTTGTGACACGTTCCAGCGCATCCCACAACGTTCCTCCTTGTCCTAATTAAATTAAAACGTCTCTCCTTTTCGGGTTGAAAATACTCCCCTGATTTTTTGTTACTATTTGCTGGTACTACAGTTTAAAAACCGAAAATCAAAGCCAAGTTTTTGTTCCTTCCAGCAACTTTTCCGGGGCAAAATGAAGAAATGTGAAAACTTTCTGTTGCCATCTTGTCGGAGAGGTGCGAGTGTGAGTGTACCCGTAACTACGTACGTGGGTGGGTAACTATGTGTGTCAGTGCCTTTAACTAAATAGAACCCATCCAGGCGTTCTTCTCCGAAACCAGACAAGATTACGCCACATCAGACCACAGCCACCCCATGGCATGCCATGCCAAGACGTCGCTTCAGATGCACGGTAGGCCCCGGGGCCAGACTAGGAAATTACGAGTATGCTTCTGGCCCTTGGGTCTGGTCAACTTTTCCATCATAATTTTATCCAGACCTAAGTTTGCACAAAATATTTATTTACTTCTAATTTTACGAGTACATATTTCAACCCCTGACTGGAGCGGGGACGGGGGGGAAGGCCAGAGGGCTGCAGACACAACTGGGAGGGATTTGAGCTCTCGGAAGCGCCCCTTTCGAACTGCTTTCTGCAGCGACCGAGGCAGCAATGCAAATAAAATAAATCAAAACAGAGGAAGTTGTCCATCTTTCCGAACGGGGTGCATGCCTTTTTCCAAAAGTTTTTCTAGAACGAAGCCAAACACAAGAACCCAGCCAACCAAATCAAAATACTCCAAAGAAATGGAACCAAACAACATTGAAAGAGCAGCAATAAGCCATTGAAGTGGTTGAATATCTCTAAAAATAAATAAACAATGAAGACAATGTCCAAGCTGGACTCTCCCCAAAGGGGAACTTGATCTCAAATGGCAATACATAATTTCAACAAGTGAGCAGCTCTCTGTGCGTATGGCAGGGGCTAAGAGCTAGCTCTGATTCTGCAATCTGATGGAAAACATAATTCTCTTCTCAACTCAACTAAATACAGAATAAAGTCGATAATGACAGCAGATCTCGGGACCTTTAACTTGGTTTAGTCCATCGTTTTTTCCACTTCTGCTGCTGCTGCTACAACCATTAAAAGTTTGTTGTTGCGGCAGTCATGTAAATCATGCCAACAATCATCGTGACAGGGCCAACAAAGAGAAAGGATAGGCGGAGAGAGAGATTCAGGCAGTAAAACTTGAAAAATGGCTGCAAAGTTTGTCGACAGTCCAAATTTACGGGCTTACCCGTGCACATGTGCGAGCCCCAAGCAAAAGTTTTGCAATATGCACGAAATGTAGTGCGTATACATGTGTGAATGATCTGCTAAATTCATAGAAATGAAGTGGCCCACCATTCCGTGTGGACTTGCCATTGCCGAATATCCAATCAGTCGAATGCTGGCGAAAACCTTTTATGCTAAAGCGATCCATAATGCATGTACACCAGGAGGAGACACTCAGCATCTCTTCGTGCGACAATTGAATAAATCGCCTGGCTGGCTGGCTGGGGGCTGCGGGGTGCACCTCACACACCTGAGATCCTAGTCAGTCAGTTGGAAGGCCAATAATTTTCGTTGAATATTAAATGTATTTATTCTGGTGATGAGAGAGGCGACAGAGCGGAACAAACTGCCACACGTGTGTGGCCAGGGGTTGGGAGCACAGCACAAGGAGATTGCTGCATAACCAATTTTCCCTTCGATTGGGCTCAGGTCTTGGGCTTTAAAAATGTCTTCCCCCCCCTGACTAGGCAATTTATGCGCAAATCAAGACTTGAGCAGGTGAGAAGTGAAGCTGGTGTAGAGTTTGGTCAGCTCTTCGTTTCGTGAGGCCTGTTTAAGTTCCCAAAAATATGGCAAAATATATTTTTGCACTGATTTCGCATTGGCAGGCAGCTGTTTGCATGGTCACAAATCAGGTGGCAGAGCATGTTGTTTATTTGGAAATGGAAAATGCCTGCCATTCCATTCATCAATCACTCCCGGCGGTATTTTGCACATGCGGAAAAATGTTGAATGAAAACGTGCCAGAAATCACTCTCAAACGAGGTGCAAAGGTGCATCAAATGCAGAGGTTATGCAATAAATAAATTCCCTTTGAGCGCTGCCTGAAAATAAAAGGCGCGATAATAAGATTGGAATTCAGACGAATCGTGTGGGGTGGGGGGTGAAATCGATACTGTGCGATGAGGTCTGTAATGGCAGGGCACAAAGGGAACTCCACGAGCTGGCTAGCTGGTCATGGTTGGACCTAGGATCTGCATATGAGTTGGGTTTACTCCTTGCAGCCAAAGAGTTAACGAATTGCTTAACGTTTGCCCTTACTTTCTAGTAAAACAAGGCAGACAAGTAGCCAAAGTGAACACCCACGCTCCTGGGGCATCTCCATGTTAGCATTTATCTGTTCGTTGCTCATCGCTTATCGTGTCATCGAGCTGAGTGACACAGGCATCGATGTGTTGGCCGCTTACACATCGATGACCCGCACTGCAGGCTGCAGGATCATCGCTTTAGGAGTGGGCACACAGAGCGCTCCGAAATCTAGTCGTGTTTTCATTTGGATGTTGACCCAATGCAGCGGCAAGGCAAACTTGTTATCCTTTCTGGCGCTGGCGCTGGCAATTGATACATCTGTTTGTGGCTCTGTAAATGCACACAAAAAATGGCTGTGGCTCCAGTTGTTGCCTGCGCTGTTTCGCATGCACTTTTTTCGCCTGCTCTCGCCCCTGTTTTTTGTTGCATGATTTGATCGACTTACATGTCAGTCCACCCAACTTGAAGCGCATTGACAGCAACAGCAGCAGCAACAGCAGCAGCAGCAATAGCTGTTGCCAAAAAAAAAACGCAGAAAACGGGATTGGATTGACGTCACCGCTCTTTTGTTGTCAATGTCAATTAAATGGCGAGCAGCCTGCAAGTCTGAAGCGTGAAAAGCGTCAGTTCTGTTGCATCAGTGGAAACTGTTGCATGCCACCGCCGCAGCTTTGCCCAATTCAATCAACTTCGAACACCATGCACACACCCGTGAGACAGATTATTTCCTTCGTCAATTGTTATGTTACTTTCCGTTTGCGTCATTATCAACGAGCGTCATGCAGCAGGATTTACCTGTGGCTGGCTTCAATATTAGCCGATTCAGCTGTCATTTTGCAAGCAGAACTGTACTTTAATATGCTAAAACATAAACAAATTCGAATGCAATCTGGTTAGAGCCGCCACCAAGGAGCCAAGGGACAACTATCGTACTTTTCAACGTCTAAGACTTTATATTTGATTATTTTGCACCAAAAGTAACATTAGTAACGCCTGAGATCTTTGGTGTGGACACATTTAAGCGCATTTGCAATTGAATGCAATACAAAAGGCAAGCCAGGCACAGGCACAGGCAACCGCAATAAGCTGCCTTGGAGTTGTAGTTGAATGAAAACAAAAACTTACACCAGAGAGCATTGACTTGTGTGGCATAAAGTCGGCTTCAACTCACTCATTCGTCTTCAAATATCATTGTTATTTCACATGTAGCTATGCACTTTGGCCTGCTCTCGGGAGTGGCTCTTAGAGTTAAGTTCATTGAGGGAAAACCCATGCCCATGATACTCCCTTAACGAGCTCTTCACGTTCACCCACCCACAGGGGCTGGCAGCCACTGGCAATTAGAGCAGGAGAGCGTCATTCAATGATGGTAAAATTATCATTTGACATACCAGTTTCCCATCTGAGTCCGCATTGGTCCTCCGAGGAGGCATGTCTAGCCCCCAGGCTTTTAGTTCTCAATTAATTTACTATCCGACCTGCTGCTGGAATCGTTTTCGGGTACTGGGCACCCCCCCTGCACCTGACGACTGCCTGCATAAGCTCTCAGTTCGCTGTAACAATTTCAGACATGGCTCACGGCGCAGAGCTCTTCCTGCCCTAATGCATTCCATGTCACATCAAGTTCTATATACACATCTGTCGAGCCCTTTTTCCCACTCTCATCAGTCCATGCATGCACCCATCCCATGATAGCTGGGTTCCTCACCAAGGTGAATTTTCTGGCAAGGTGAAATTGTTCGCACAACTTATTCACCACGCTCAGCGAGAGAGAGAGAGAGAGAGAGAGCGTAAGAAGCGCTTGCAAGGGATAGAGAGATGGGAGACAGTGATCCCCCCACCGACTGTGGTGAAGACGTCACCTTGTTGGTGAATTTACCTTGGTCCCCGCTCACATTGATTTGCCATAGGGGAACGCGCGACGGGCTTAGAGCGGCTTTGGAGATTCGCCTGACAGTTAGATAACTTTCAACTGGCAAACTGGCAACTGGCAAACTGGAAACTAGCAACTGGCAAATGTAACATGCAACACGACAGATTAACCTGCAATCCACACAGAGCCACACAAACACACACACACACACACACACATCTGACTGCTGTCTGACTATCTGCCGCTTGTTCCGTGTTGCTCTCTGTGTCATAATTAAAAATTCAGTAAATTACAAATGCAACGACACAAACACACACACACACACACACACACACACACACACGCACACAGAGCGATGACAAGTCTTGTATGTACACCACTCTGTGTATCTGTCCACTTTGTGTGTGTATATTTCTCGTACTCTGCGGGCAGCAGCATTGATGCCACGCCGTAGTGGATGGCGACCCCAATTTCGCACTTAACAGGCGACTGTCACTGAATGCCACAGCCAGCCAACGCCACTTGCGGCGAGGTGAGTTTGGCAAATGTCTCGCTAAAGCGGAGACAGACAAACAGAGAGCGACTCACGGTGGGGGGAGCGAGTGGAGCATGTGGCATGTGTCTCTGCATTTATGCCATCAAGTTAATTGAAGTCGGACCGGATAAAAGTTGCTTGGAGAAATGGAATCTCTCTGATCAAAGCTTTCCACAGTTTTCCTCTCCTTTCTCGCCATAAGCAGGGCTTATGCAGCAGACACCATTATGGGAGGAATGTAAAACCATAAAACAAAAAGTTAACTCAGTTTTTGGGTAAACTTTTTAATCAAATAATGCAACAGGCTGGGCGGGGGGCGGGGGACGTGCACACTGTAGCAATGCAGCGTAAAGTGTTGCGTCTGTTATGTGTGTGTGTGTGTGTGTGTGTGGCTCATGGTCGCTGGAACCGGCTTGGTTGGTCAGCTCTTAGTCGGTCTAGCCAGTTGCTTGCACGTGCCCCACACACACACACACACATGTGTATGTATATCCCTCCGCTAACCAACAAATATCGTAGCTGCAGGCCAAACTTTGTCAGACAGTGCGACGTCACGGAGCGAAAAGCTTAACTATGTGGCAACAACTGTGACAACAGCAACAGCAACAACAGCAACAGCAGCAACAAAAGCAACAGCACGGATTTCAATTGCCCACCTTCTGGCGGTGGCGGACAGACACAATTTGCAGCTGCCACAAATTCCGCTTATACGACAGTCTGCAAGTATTTTCTGGTCTCGGCTTTGTCTTGCGCCCCAGCTAGCAGCTAAGTCACATCTCAAGTGTTATAATTCTCAACAATACAATGGATACCAGCCAGCCAGCCAGCCAGCCACCAGTCGGGCTTATGCATGTTCCCTGTGCACATTCGTAAAGGTGTTTCGGGCAACACAGAACGCGAATGCTTGAGGAATACTCGTAGCTGACATTTTCCTTTAAGCAGAGATGTGGCAAGATCTGTGGCTTTACTTCTGTTTCATATTCATTCTTATATGCATCATCGAATGCCAAAATCATTACACGACTGCGTTATTTCCCCCCCTAATGTTGATGGTCTTTTATGGCCACGTCAGACGCTGCTCAGGTTGCCGTTTGCTATTGTTTTAGCAGTTGCAGTTGCAGCTTTTCGATTCGATTCGGTTCGACTTTGTGCGGTTTTGATTTGGTTGCCCGTCGCGGATTGTGTTACACTCGATTGTGGAGTCGAAGTACGAGTGCGAGTGGCTGCTGGCGCCATGTGCGAACCGCAACCGCCTCGCGATCCATTTCGACGCTTTACATAAACAATATGCAAACAAACATACATATTTACATAATACATATTGCAGTCAGTTGGCAAATCAGACAAGAAACTGCCTCAACATTCTGCTGGGTTTCCTGATCTGGCTTTCAGTTGTTTTCCCATCTTCCAACTCACCAAAGGCTTGTGTTCCTTTCTGAACGGAGCTATCACAGGCTGGAGGGCGTTTCTCGAGGATGTCGGGGTTGCTGTCTGCGGCGCCGAAGTGCAGCCGTAGTCCGTGAGCTGCTGTTCGGGCGAGATGCCGAAGATGAAGGGACCCGAGGCGCAGCCGGTCGCTGCTGTGGGGGGCGACTTGTCTGCCGGTCGGCGCATGCAGAAGTCATCCTCGAACCGGGAGGCGTGGACTGTGGTCGGCAACGAGCTGGAGGTGGTCAGCGAACTGCTGCAGTTGGAGGAACTGCTGGACGCGGCCTGCACCGGCACCGGCTGGCGGTCGATGCAAAAGTCGCGCGAGTGGCGAGAGTGGGCGGTGGGCGAGGGCGGACTGCCGTAGGGGTAGCCGATGTGTGGGCTCTGCAGATGCTGGTTGTACTGCTGCGACAGGGCGTCGAAGTCGTTGAAGCCGTGCAGTCCCTTGGCGCTGTCGCGCTTCTGCTGATGCACATAGGGGGAGATGTAAGCGGCGGTCGCGTGGCTCTTCTGCTGCGGCAGCGGTGGCAGCGGTGGCAGTGGGGGGAGACTGCCGTGCTGCCGGAAAGGCTTGCCCACCGCCTTCTTCTGGCCCACAGGCATTAGGGTCAGCTGGGGACGCCGCTCCCCCAGCAGTGGCCGCTGCGAGTTGTTGCACGGATGATGGCGCTGCATGCAGCCGGAGCTCAGCGACATGCTATCCTCGTAGTCATCCCGATCGTCCTCCTCGCTCAGCATCAGTTCGTGGCAGTCGTAAGTGGCCTGCAGGTGATTGTAGTACTGGAGATTCTTCATATTTGCATTCGTTTTCGTCATAGACCCCGCATCCATCTGCTGCTGCTGCTGCTTTTGGTGCTGCTGCTGCTGCTGCTGTAGCTCTTGCAGCGGTGCACTTTGCGTGTGTGTCATGGGCTGATGGCTGCCATCCATGACGCTTTCGGAGCCAGTTGCCACTAGACCCACTCCTCCAAATAGCTTCGTTAATTTGACAGTCATATTCGCGTGTCCCTGGGTACCTGTTTAGGTATGCTGCAAGTGTCCACACACACACATATGTAATCTATGTATTTATGTTCTTTATTTCCGTTTTCTATGCACCGCAATTTCCAGAAAATATACCGTTGGCGTGTCTGGAAGAAATCAGAATAGAATGCGATTAAAATTATGTATTTTAAATAAAGAACTTGTGAACAACATTAAACAATAGCAACAGCAGCTGCAGCTGCAGGATCATCACTGGCAATGGCAAATGCAATAAAAGTAAGAGGAACAACAGCAGAAAATATCAAAAAAGAAAACAACAGCAGCGGAAGTGTGGCTCATGTATCGAAAGGCAATAAAATTGTCAATTCTTGTATCGGCTTTGCAGCTGTGTCTCTCCACTTAACACCCCCCCTTCAACGCTCACTCCTTTCCAGCTGAAATATTTGCATGTAAATACATATTTATATGCACAAGTACGCACCACAGTAGCTGGGCAATGAAAGTTGTGTACAAGAATAGAAAACACAAGGTGGAGGGAACGTTGTGAGTCGAATACAGAAGCGACACAACTTACCTACCTACATAGGCAGTGTGGATGCAACATATGCTGGCTGTACTGAGTACTATGTCGACTAATATACCCCTTCAACTCTACGAGAACTTAGTAAGTAAAATACAAGCAGGGAGTGAAACAGGACAGGGAGAGATACGTAGATAGAAAAGTAGAGAATCTGCAGCAGCTGCCATCAATTAAACGCATCCACCCATTGACGTCATAATAAAAGAAAATGCGCAAAAGCTGCAAGAAAAAAGAATGCAAGAGGGGCCAGCAGAGGGGGCTCCAGAGGGTAGCCTTGCGTGCACTGAATTGACTCCACGCTGAGCGGGGACCCTTTGCTGCTTCCTGTTTTTTTTCGACACCGAGCTTACCCTGCACTCTCGTGGTGTATGCAGCGCCCGTGCCAAAAGCCTCATAAAAGTTGGCGGAAACATATGAAAAATGCACAAAAGGTCGTTTAGGCAACCCAAAACATGTCCCGTTTGGTCTCACTTGTCGAATAATATGCTCCAAAAATGAATCTGACTAGGGATTCCTCCAAAAACTGATTTACATCTGGAACATTGTGGGGCATCAAACAGTCGGAACAGCCGACTGCTGCGTTCCAATTTGTCTTTTATTGTTTTCCCTGTTGCGGTTGCTAGCAGCGAAGTTTGTCATATTGCTGGCTGCATAAATGACAATGGGGCAGTGGGGCGGGGCAAGCACACATGGGGAGATGCCTCTACACGTAGTGCGTCAGCCATGAGCCAAAGGACGTAAAAAACCAGTCAAAAACAGACCCAACCAGAGGACAATACGCACAGACGTAGCTCTTGTGCAGGGCGGAACGTTCTACAAATATTTTGCAGCCGAAGAGCGAATATAATCTAATTAAGGCATTCGAATAAAGGAGAATCCAATTTCAATTCGAATTCATTTGATTCATTTGAATGAATTGTAAAACATTTTGATTGCAGCGTGAATAAAAACAATCCAATATTGCCTGGTCCCAGTGCCAGGGCCTTAAATAATGGGAACCAAGGGACTGGGAATAGGTGCTTTTCCTTAACTTAGTTTACTAGTTTAAGCAGAGTTTTACTGAACAGTGGAATCATAATTCATAGATGAAAATCTAAATTAAAAATTGTGGGAGACAAATGCCTGAAGTACTATGGAAAAACACTTCCAATTTCCCCCACCGTTCCAGCCAATAGTTTCCGCTTTCTCGTCTCTATGCAGCTTCCAGTATGAATCCTATTTTGTCGTATCCAATCTGTGTAATTGTTTCCATTTGTGTGTGTCTTACTTCGTTTCCTGGGTCCGTGCACATGTCATAAACTACAGTCCCCCGGCTTGAGTCTGAACTAACTCTTGGCCAATGCCCATGTCTCTGTCTCTGCCTCCCTGCCCTTCAATAATCTACTACAGTTGCCCCTTGGTTGGCATGGTCGTGTTGCCAGCCATGCTGCTGCTGCTGCTGCTGTTGATTTCATATAATTTTTAATTTTGTATCCAGCGCTGCTCCGTGCAGTCCATCTTCTGGGCAGGGAACATGGCGCATGTACGTGGCGCTTGTCAAACAACTGCTGCAACAGCAACGGAAACAACAGCCATGACAAACAGCAAAACAGGAAAAAAAAAAAAAAAAAAAACGAGAAGGGACGTGTGAGACGCGTCTTCTTACGCGTCACAACTTTTATACCCGGCACTCAGTACTACATCTGCACTTTAGCGGTTATTTGTCAAATTTTACATTTTTTCTTCATCTGTCATCTACAACACTGCTCACGCCAACACGCTCCTTTAGCTCACCACCCTCCCCTAGAAACACACTTTGCAGAGTCAGGGCAGAGGCAGCGGCAGAGGCAGCGGCAGAGGCAGAGGCAGTGACGTGTCAGTGGCCAGGCCATAAACAGCGCGAAGCAGAGTGTGAATGCTGCGGGACGGGGTGGGTTTGGCTACTGCAAATTAATTTCTGCATTGTGGCTATAATTATGATCCAATCGGATCCCAATTTGGTGATCTGATAGATATGCTCATTCCCTACGGAATGGCGTTTTTAGTTTTCTGTTATCTTCAAAATTGTAGATTTGGGAGGTTTTCGCCCTTTTGCGGGGGCGGAAGGGGGGCGGGGCTCATTTTTTGAAATACACTGGTTTCAGTGTGAGCATACAGCAGTCTGGTGCCAAAATTTGGTGGCTCTAGCTCTTATAGTCTCTGAGAACTAGCCGACAAACAAGACGGACGGACGGACGGACGGACGGACGGACGGACGGACGGACGGACAGACAGACATGGCTCAATCGACTCGGCTATTGATGCTGATCAAGAATATATATACTTTATGGGGTCGGAAACGTTTCCTTCTGTGCGTTACATACAACCGTTATCCGCACAAATACAATATACCCTATTTACTCTTCGAGTACCGGGTATAAAAAACGAAATTGAAATTGCACAGACAAGAGCGAAAAAGTGAGACAAAAAACAGAAACGGAAGAGAAGTTCGCCTCGGTACGAGTACATTGTATACTCTCGAAGTTATTGCCAAACCGCAAAAAGTGAAGCCAGCAGAGCAGCAGGGTGACTTCTCGATGGGATTATCTATTGCGTACCGCTTGGTTGCAAATAGAACCCTGTTGCAAATAAATGCAAGCTACGTAGAATTATGCCGTCAGTGGACGTCTACGCAAAATCCCTTTGAAGGGCATATTTGTAGCGATTGCTGGAAATAAAAGTATTGATTTCGATCGATATTAAGAGGTAACCAACCCATAGGATCCACGCAGATCTCCGTTAACATTGTAGCACCATTTGTGCAACAGTTTGTAATTGGCGCCCAGAATTGCAGTCGAAAGAGGAACAAATTCTTGTTTACAATTTGTTCTTTTTGCAGCAAAAAAAGTACCATTCGCTTTTAAAATTGACAAAAGGCGAAGAGCCAACAAAGAACTTCCAGGGGTTACCGCCTACCGTCGAGAGGGAGCAACACTTAACAGTGGTGCAAGCACAATGGACAATGGACAGGAAACCAGTTGCAGATGCTCAGAATTAAATCAAAATTCGGAATTACAATTGGGCAGGCTTCACAAACAGTTCTAGTGGAATAGTGGATAGTTGCATATTTTCTATATTTCTATTATGTTTTGTCTGTAAATGTCTACTTTGACCCACTGTGCATTCGGACACCATCAAAGCTCGCGTCAGAGAGGGTCAGCATCAGAAGTGGTGTCAGCGCAAAACGGAACGGGAGCGGCAACGGAACGGTGGCAGAGGTGGAGGCACTCTCTCTCTCTCTGTCTTTCGCCCTCTTCTTTCCCTCTCTCGTTTTACTCTGGTAATTGCCTTGGCAATTTCTTTGCGAAGACAGCGGATTCGAGCCAAAGGAGAAGAGAAGCAGAAAGAGAAAAAGAAAGCGAAAGCGAAAGAGACGGGCGTAACGCTTGCCAAAGGGTAATAATGTCAGATGTGGAGGATTATCAAGGCTGCGCTGCATCAAGCTCTAATTATTTTATTTGTTCCACTGGACATGCCACAACATAATATTTATTCTTTGCCCTCTGCCCACCAGACAAACAAAAAATGTTGAAAATCATTTGAATGCATTCAAATACAAATTCAAATGCTATCTGCATACACACATAAATATATCAACCACATTTGTACATACATATGTATATATGTATATCTATGCTCTCCTTTACATGCAAGTTTGGTTAGTGGAGAATTGGCCGGATTGCATAACAGATGATGGCCATTTAAGCAACCATTTTGTGGTCATTTCGGTCGATATGAATGCAGCCCAATTTTGGCACCACAAACGTGTCTGCCTCTGGTGTAATCGTATCTCCTGAATGGTTTATCTGCATTTGTATTGGGTGTCTGTCTGCATTTGAATCACCGCTTGTGCATCGATTTCTAGGGCTGAAGGCAGGTGCAAGCTTTAACAAAACCGTAACGAGAACAGGAACCGGTCTTCCTTTGATTTTGCGATCTTCAGCAACAACAGTTTTCAGTTTAGGACAGACCCGATGGGACCCGGGGTCGGGCACAGGTAGGCAACATCTTCACCAAACCGAACCGAACCGAATCGAACTGAGCTGAACTCTTCCTTCCATGGAATTCGATGTATCTTTGTGAACATGAGTCAATAGACCTCAATCAACAGCCTGCTCCGCAACTTATTTATTTTCCCAGTTCTCTCACTCTCCTCCCCATCCTCTCTCCCTAACCATTGTCGTCGCAGCACCCCCAAACAAAAAAATTAATTTAATTTTTTGAAACAGTTGCTTTGTCTCTGCTTCGTCTGGTGGGTCATGAGAATCATTGGAGCGCTGCAGGTGGCTGCTGCTGCTGCTGCTGATGCTTAAGCAATTAAATGTGTCACTTGCAGCAAAAGAATCTACTCCAAGCCCCTGCCGGGCATCGTGGCAACACACAGACACAAAGTCAAAGCCGAAGCCGCAGTCTGAGATGGCCAAATACACAGTGTGTAGAAATAATATCGCAACACGCGAAGCTGCAAAATGAATTAAACAAAACATTCATTGCACCATGCAGCAGCTATGTGTTAATTGTGTTTATCAAATCCAACTGAATGCGTTCGAGAAAATTGGCGAAATAACGAACATACAAATATTTGTATTTTACTCTTGAAGTTTTTCCTGCTCGAAGGGTACTTGACTTTTCATTTTTCGTCGTCTACTCTGCGGTTGGATTTTGCGATTTTCCACTTTCCTGCTGGCATTTCTATGCATTCTGTGCAACGAGCAAAAGAGAAGGGTGCCAGAAGTAGGTCTCAAGTGTTTTTTGAACACAAGTTGCTGCGCTGCTGCTGCTGCTGCTGCTCCGCCGAATCTCTTTTCAAATGTTTCAGCTGTTTGGCATTTCACTTCAAGGCTTCCCTCCCGAAATGTTCCAAGCCTCGACGCAAGATCTTTGGTGGCCTTTTGTGGCCGGTGCGGTGCTGTCGTGTCTGCCTGCCTGCCTTAATGATTTTCCATTTTTTACACAAGCAACCAACCCCACCTACCACAGCAGCTGTTTGCTGTTTGCTGTTCGTTGTCCGCTTCACCACTTCACTCCACCGCTCCACCGGTCCACCGGTCCGGCCCACGTTTCTGTGTATTCTCCGCTTACGGAAAGCATTCAAAAGCAATTAAGCGCTTTCTTTGCTGCCAGAAGAGAATATCTGGGAGGTGCACGGGGCCCTTGCAGCACATGACTTCAAAATGTAATATCATCAATCAAATTAAACGAAAAACAGACAAGAAGAGAACGAGAGAAGTAAGTGAAATCAAAGGGTAAAACGGCCAAGTAAAAGCCGAAACATTCAATTGAAACTTGCAGCTTTTGGAGCCAAAAATAGTAAAAATAAAAAGAATTAACTTTGATTTAAATTAAAATCTCTTCAAAAGTATTTTATTCAAGTTATGGTTTATAAAACTCAATGGATAGCTCCCAAAATCACATAAAATCACAACCCCTAGCCCCCATAGACCCCCCATGAGTGGTGTCCATGATTCGAATCTGTAAGAGTACTGGGAAACATCGTTTGGAACAATTTCTCAAAGGGTTTAGGAGAGAGGGTTGCTTTTTCTAAGACAGTCTTTGGACAAAGCCGAAGATGAGCCACGAAGAGTTCATAGCAAGCGGACAAAAGCAACGAAATGTTTATCGAACACATGCTGGAAACTAAATGCAAGCGCTATAATCATATTTAACTTGGGCAGAACCGCACCGAACCGAACCGAACATGCCTCATCATCCTGCTTCTCCTTCACCTGACTTTGGCCTGCTGCTGGTTTCTCATGCGGCGTCGGCAGTGGCAGTGGCTGTGGCTCTGGCTCCAGCTCCAGCTCGAGCTTTGGCTGTGGCTTCTGCAGCCAAACCTCACAGTCCATCGTCCATCGTCCAGCGTCCATCGTAACAAGTAATTGATGCCGCTTGCCGCGTTGCAAGAACTTTAATCAATTTATCAGATTTTTGTTTCTCGTGATTTTCGTTCCTTTCGTTCGTTGGCAACAACTTGATGATTGGTTTTGTGTGTTTGTCTGTTTGTGTGTCCGTGATGCAAGTGACCAGCAACACAGCCGAGAACAGCTAACGAAAAGGCCAAAATAAACCCGTGCCCCATGGTGGAGAAGGAGGGAAGGAGGGGGGCACAAGACCGACCTAGCGGAGTGTCCAGACTGGGACTGGGCGGCGGAGCAGGTAAGTACAGGTTATGCCAGGGCTCAAGTGGCCGACCAACGACAGCCAAGGGCATGCGGCGTTTGTGGTTTTGTTGCACGATGGTGGGAGGGAAGGGACTTGAGTATGGCCAATGTAGAGGCACAAGACTTTTTCGATCCCAATTACGAGACCCCGAACAAGATACTTAAAGTCTCTCCGTGTTGCATGTCCCCTCCACCAAGTAAGTCATCCCACCGAAAGGCTAAAAGCGAAGGACGAACGGACATCGATATATTGATACTTGGATCGATATTGGATATGCCATTCTACCACATGTCTCACGTAAAGCAGCAACTCTCTCTTGAAAACAACTGCAACTGAAAAAGTATGCAAGATGATCACATTTAGCCAGGTAAATATGCGTTTACATCCATGGCTCTCGTAATCTTATCTAAGCAGTGCACTTGGGTTCTGTTTCGTGTGGATTCTTTATGGCTTACACTCGCAGTTAGGTAGCTGGTTGCACAAATTATGAATACATACACTCGCATTTCCACAATAGTGCGTGCAAATATTTATTTTGATTTGTTTTCTCTTTCCTTTTCGCCTTTCCCATCCAAATCCCCATCCCCATTCCCATCCCCATTCCACGCAGAGTGCAAAATGTCGTTGTGGCGGCCCATTCCTTTTTGTCGTTGGGGTAGAGCTCAATCCATGTGTCATTTTTATCGCCTTCCTCTATGATTGCCACCCCACCCCTGACGCATGCCGCATAATGCTGCATCTTCTCTGGCCGGGTTTTTATGACTCAGGAGTGCTTTGCGCTGTGATTGAGTAGACAGCCAGACAGTCAGCCGGCCAGAGACAAGAGGCGAGAGAAGTCCGCGGTAGCTGCGGGTGGATACCACATGGCATGGGAATGTATATACATGTTTAAAGACGGAAAGAAGCAAGGCGTATTGTGGCCCAACTACGATAAAAATGTAAAACTCCACAAAAGGCTTTCCTTCATTTGAGTATAAGAGTTGTGGCGCATACAAACGCATCTCACAACGTTCCTCCTCGTTATATATACATACCTACATATGTAGATGGGCAATCGCTAGTTAGCTGCCTCCCGCTCCGCTCTGACAAGTGCATTTTTAATAGATTAACCAAAGGGGAGCAGGGCATAAACTCGGACTACCATCGTTATTATAGAAAGTTGATTATCTTCACTCATTTCATTTTGAGATTGAATTGCTTTTTGCTACTTTTCGTTCGACTGGCGGTGTCCGCCGATTGAGGTACGGTGTGCACATGCATGGAAATCGGTGGGCCAGCAACCGCAGAGCAGATGTAAAGAAATGGATCTGCTGCCATACAATACCGCAGTACGAGTATACCGGTCCGAAAGCGGTCCATGACCCATAGAAATCAGTCTTGAAATGCAATAAAGCGTGAATATTACAACAGATGTACATATGTATGTACATACGTACATAAACGTACGACCAGCGCTTTCTGCAGCTTTTCCACCGAATTAAAGTATACGAAAAATAGAGTATGCAAGCAAAAAATTGTATAGCTCTCAAATTCACAATTGTACTGAGAAAAAAACAACCTGAAAACCCCCCACCTGAGGCTGGAGCGAGTACATTTATGTCCCGGCATCTAGGCACTGCCTCCTGAGAATAACCTTTGTTAATGTTTCAACATTTTCGCCAGCCGACACGACGCCAAGGGGGAAGTCCTAGGGTAACAGAGCCAGAGATACACACATACACACACACATACATATGTTATGTACAATGTACATATGTTCGGGTGGAGAGGGGAGCGGCTAGCGTTGGGGGAAGTTGTCATTACAGATTCCATGAGTGCATTTGGGCATAAATTCCAATTTGATACGACTGGCTTTTACTTTTATACACTTTTAGCGTCATTTCCCCCGCCAGTTTATTTTTTCCCGTTTTTGGAGGAGCCGGAAAGTTCCTCCTGCTAAATTCACTAAGTTTTCAACTTATCCCATAGCCAACAAATGTGCCATCCAAAGGTATGTCCATAATTCCCGCAGACGTTAATTGTTTTGCTGCCGATAACTGCCGTGAATCACTGTGATTGAGCTGCTACAATCTTAACTGAACACCTGCCTGGAACATGGTAGATTAGCACACGGAAATGGGACAGAGGACGAAACGAAGAGAAGAGAAGGAAGCCGCAAACACAGCCTAACAATGGAGAAAGGTTGGGCACGTTGTGCAGCAGCTGATGCTCTCCGGTCACTACCTGGGGTGGGTAGAGACGACAGCAGCGAGCCTGACGAATACATAGCCCGAAAATGTGATGAGGGGAAAGTACCTGTGGATGGCAGGTAGCGCAAGAGATTGCACGCAGGTTTCCCAGTAGAGACTTCCAACTGAAATGGGTTCCGAATCGTCTGGCTGCGCTTTTCCCCTCACGCTAAAGTGAAAGTTCTCGCTGCATATGAAAGGCGCGTGTGACAACGGTGACGCAGTAGCTGGCAGAGCTACACACATGGATACACCCATATATGTGTGTACACGAGCAAATGGTGGCCGAGAGATCTCTTTTGTTTTTAGCACCACCGTAAACATGAAACATACCTTGGGTCCGATATCCGTAAGCTGGAAGCTGGTTGAGCTTGGAGGAGAGAGGCGAGGCTCTTAGTAACAACATTCACGGACAACTCTGCTCCGCTCCTTTTTTCCGATCTGCACAATTTCACAATAAACAATACAAAAACAAAACTCTGCAGAGTCTAGTGCTTGCAGCGACGCGCGCAACCGGAACATGCACAAAAACTTGTTGTTTCTGCGTGACGACACGCAGCAGTGTTGCGTGTGCAAGTATGCGTGTATGCGTGTATGTGGGTGTGGGAAACTCCCAGCTTAAGCAACAACAAAAATAACAACACAAAAAAACACCAGCACAAACGATAAAAAAAATGCAACGAAAGCAGAACAATATTTTGAGATGATCAACACGGGAAGATCGTTCCACCCGACTCAATGATAATATATTTTGTTTATAATATAATTTGATCTTTGATATGTTGGCGGAACTACTTTTCTGAAATCAGAAAAAATGATCGACACAGGTCCAAACATTATAAACGATCGTGGCCAGTGTGGCCGTAGCCTTGTCTAACAAACATACCACACAAACCTCAGAAATATACCAAAATATAAATATTGTGTTAATTTTACCGATGAATATAATATTCCTCAATACTGGCAGCGGTTTTTGACATATTGACATTTTCTTTGACATATTAGCGGAACTACGTTTCTGAAATCAAAAAAAATGATCGCAATTGGTCGAGACATGGTCACAAATGCGAACTTATCGATAAAATATACCGTCAGGGTCTCGTAAGTATACCGAAATATACCATTGCATCTTCAAAATATACCGCAAATATACCGTAGTCTTAAATCAGATTCCTCGATTTTGATGTTCTATTTGATATTACTAGCTTGCAAAGACTTTCACCACTGAAACAATAATTTAATCCGATTAAAGAATCAATTTTTCTTATTATTAATACTCATTTTTATTAGATTGTATGCCTTGTGATCTTATATTTTACAAATTTACAATCGAAACTGGGCCAAACATTTGTGTTGTATCTAACATACCACATGAACCTTCGAAATATACCAAGACATAGTTATTTTTTAAATATATACCGCAAATTTACCGATGAGCATAATATTTCTCAATTTTGATATTCGATACCAGCGATTACGTTGCCATAAGCTTTTGGGTATGAGCTGGCTCCATCTGTATACTGTATGATTAGTGACGGGAACTAAACATTTATCCATTTCTCGACACCTCGGCACCTGACGAGGACATTTACGTTGACAATTGTAGTCGTATTTTTGTCATACACCGCTGGTGGAGCGCCAGTGTGAAAAGCCTCCGTTGACGACATTTTAAAAATAAACAGTCGATCAGGAATATGTTGCTGACATTGCTTTAAATGTGCAAATTGGAGCATTTGATAAGAAAGTGAAGAAAATACCCAAAAATACTTACATAATTACACCACCCGACACGAGTTTTCCCCCAAGGAACCAAACCAACTTTCTGAAAGATGCGGTTTTTGCACTTAAATATTTCGATACTGCAGGTGCAGCATCTAAGATATTCTTTAGCGCCTCTATCTATCGCATTTCTTACTCGTGCTCGTGCAGCTTAAAGCTTTTAAGCTTACAGCTGTAAGTAGCTGTTAAACGCTGTTTTAAATTGGCTTTCTCAGGTATCGAAATAGCATAGCTTCAAAAGTCCATATTCTGCCAGATGCCATACTTAGGTGGACTTTTTGGGACAGTTGATTTCGCTATAAATTATGGTTTCGAAATACACTGCTTTCAGGCATGATTATTTATGAATAAACTCAACAAATTTTATCTGAAAATCCACGTTTAGGACTTGCGCCAAATAATCATCTACTGGAATAAATCAAAAGCTTTAAAAGGTATAAAAAAGACTGGGCAACGGTTCTAATCCAAGCTTAAATTATGGCGATTATGGCGTGCAATTGTGATGCTTTTATTATGGTAAACAATAGTAAGTACATTTATGGTTGTACCATTTTTGGTAACCACATGCCTTTTCCATAAAACTGCGCATGTGGACTCTATATTTATGGTACTAAGGACTCTCCATGAATAGCTGAGGAAGCTTTTCCATTCAATTGAATCTAGGAATCTACATACATATGGACTTATGTATGTATCTATTTGTATACCTTTCTAAGTAAATAAATGTACACATGTAGCCAGCTGCTGAAAATGGGTATAACCGTTTAAAGGGGAAATCAGCCAATGTGGGACATAGTTTACGAAAACGGTACATTATGAAAGGGAAACATTTGTCATAAGCAGTTTTAAAACGACAAGGCTCCGCCATCAGGCAACCAAAAATACATTCAGTATAAGTACATACATACAATCATACACATACATGCGTATAATAGTTTGTCGGGGAAGACATCAAATGTGGGCCGTATGTAGTTCACGACAACAGAGAAATGTTAAATATGAAAGGGGGAACTTTGAAGGGGTGGACGATTATGGATTATTCTGACATAGCACGTGGCTCGTGACAGCAGCTCTGAGAAGTATTGTTGTGATAAACAGTTCTCAAGTGTTCCGGCTCCAAAGGCTCCAGTGGCACTCCCAAGGAGCGCAACCGAAAGTGCGTGTCCCTTCGGTGCAGCGGACCAACCATTAGCAACACGCGGAACGGCGGAGCTGGAGCTTCCATCCAGAAGGGCAACTCCGGGTTTTATTTGTTTACTTTTCCTAACAGAACGGTAGAACAGCAACATTACAGTTTGCAGTGGCAGTGGCAGTGGCACCGTCGTAACAGGATCCGAGCATCCTCTGTTAGTCGGTTTAATGTTTCTGGCCAACTATCGGGAGCAGAACGAGACGAGAGCCGAGCTGTGTACGTACGGGCCATGCCTGCCTCTGTCAGACGGCAAGAGAACGCGGTTCATTTTTAGTCGAGGCTGCGTAGTCGAGACATCGTGTGTCGTGTGGCGAGTGTCGTTGTTCATTTTCCGCAGTCGGTGGGTATCGTCCCGTCGTTGGTGCTGTCGCTGTAGCTGTCACATCGCTGTCAATGCTCTTGTCGCAGTAGTTGTGGAATCGTGTGGCCTCGTGCATCGCTTGCCTGCATCACCGTCGCTTTTTCCGTCTCTCAGTCGAGTACGTGGTCGAAACGGTCGAGGTCGAAGCTCGAAGCTCGAAGTCCGCAGGAGTAGGAAGGCAACGGCAAAGGCAAAGGCAAAGGCAGTTCTGTTTTTGGCAGCAGCAGCACCAGGAGCACCAGGAGCCCACACCCAGCAAAAAGCGGTCGGACACGGACACGGACACGGACCACCACGTGCGAAGTAAGCAGCCAGTGCATATGTATGCGTACGTACGTAGAGCTCTGCAAAAACGTGGGGGAGCAATTAATTGACAAATTCGACGCGCAATAATATCTGCCAGAGATCAGGCTGATCATTCATCTTTTTTTTGGCGTGCAATTTTTTTGTCGTTACTTTTGGGCAGCAAAGTTCCAGCTTCTTCTCCAACTCACCATGGGCCCGGAATAAAATACAACGCCGCAGATGCAAGTGCCACAATAGGCGACACGCCAAGTACAAAGAATGGAATTTAAGGGATTTTCTGTGTCAGCAGAAACTGTGTCATTATGGCAATTTAAGTCCAGTTTGTAGTCATCCCAAATATACGATTGCGATTCCGTTTCTCGTGCAACTGCTTCCCATTCGATTGTCCCTCAATGAGCACCACTTGAAGCCAGAGACCCAATCGGTTCTCTGCACGGAACTAAAGTTCCAGCCGAGAACACAGCATATACACAAATGAAATAAATAAATACGATTACTATACAGTACAACAAATAAACCGCAAGCCAAACCGTCAATGACATTTCCACTGCCACAGCGGTAAAATATTGCGACTGGTAAGTGAAAACAATTTAACAACAAGTCAAACACTTTCGCACAAGTCTGTGTGTAGCTGTTTCTCACCTACACCTCGCACTTACAATCCCGTGGAGCCATTAGGCGACTCAAACCATTAACTGTCCTCAATTACCCATAGATTTAATACGCGTCTGCAACGAACATCAGGTGCGATGCCATCTTAATGCCCTTATGGCCAATCTTTCGAGTGCTCTTCCGCTTTGTGTGTGATTTGTTTAGCTTGCGCTGATAGTGCCACATGTAATTGACACAAATATTGTTGATTATTCGAGACTCGGGCATAGAATTTAACACGAGTTCTATTTGTTGTTTGCAAGCACCCAAATTATTTGAACAGCTGCACTTTCGGGTACATGTTTGCAATGTGGAACACATTAAAAATTTATCTGGCTTGATTTGACGTCAAAATGTGTACAGAACCTCATATCCCTTTGCATCTAAATGTGATTCAAAGGGATTGAAATGGAAATAGTAACGCAAAGGGTGCCAATTATTTAAACAATTGGTGGATTTACTGTATATTTATTTGGTCAGATCTTGCATGTAATAAATGATGCTCAAGGAGTGGAGTGGAGAGGCGTGCACATTTGTAAGGAGCTCTTTTCAAAATCCACAGCCCCCCGCTCATACCACTGGCTGTAAGTTGTTGCTGTTGGGCCAAGGATGTCTGAAAGGGAACCTTTTCTCGATCCTTATGCCAGAACTAGGTCAAATTATGATATTTAGGTTTTGTTTTCCTACTGGACAAAACCTGCAGTATGCCGGCCCAAATTAAATCAAAGTGAGACCTAGGGTGATGGGCCAACACTCCAGACCCTGGGCTCCGTAGACTAGCTTAGAATTTGTTATACCCGGCACTCAAAGATTTAGGGGGTGGATAGGATTTGTAACAGACAGAAGTGAACGTTTCCGACCCTACAAAGTCCATGTATTCGCTTCCAGCTGTTCCGGACTGTTAATTCAATTAAAACCATAATTTACTGATGTTTTCGTAGCGCCAAGTCCATTAGGAACCGTCACTTGCCGTCTGGATGAAAGCAAAGATAGGTTTTGGTTATTCAACATTGGAGTCGATCTGCTCTTCCTGTAACCCTCCTTTGCTTCTCGATTCCCGATTCCTGGACTTACTCCGAAGTCTCACCAGTTGATGGGCCGCGATGTGCAATCATTGGAGCTTCTGTGAGCCTCTTTAATTAATTAAGTAATAGGAAAATGTCAAAATGTAATTGTCATTTTTCAGAACAAGAGCTGCTCGAAAGTAATTGGTGTTTCCCTCCGTGTGGGAGGAATCCAGGTAGGCGTTAGGCCAATGGCGCGTAACTGCATATCCTGGCACTCCATGGCCATGGGAACTTGCTTGCTGTCTGTCTGCTTGTATCGTGGTTGTTGTTGTTGTTGATGATGTTTTCGACCGCCATTCAGCGGCACACAACATCGCACCTCTCGACTCGGCTCTACATACATAATTAAAGCGTGTTATCCTTGTTGACTCTGCTATTAATCCCCTCCAGCAAGTCGCTCCACTCCAACTCCAACTCCATTTCCATCTCCATTTCCCATCCACAGACTATACTCGTACATGGCATACCTTAACCTTATTCCCGCTTGTGCCCGGTTCCCCTCGTTCGAATCAGCAGCATTGCGGGTTATGTGTGTGTACGAGTATGTGTGTGTTTTGGGCTAGAGCTTCCAGTAAGTCTCAAATTTTATTAAGGCGAAAAAGTTAATAAATGGAAATTTCAAATTGTTAAATTGTTTATTTAGGATGGCCCCAAGCACAACATACACCCGCCTCAACCCTCCCCTCCGCAACCACTTCACTTCTCCTGAGTGCAGAGCATAACTGTTTTTTTTTGTTTTGTGTTTTCTCTCCGCTTCGCCCGCAACTCCGACGACTGCGATGTACACACGAGATGCATATGTATGTATGTATGTATGTCTGTAGCTGTTGGCATATTTTAACACGTTGACATTTTACGTGTATTTTCCAAAGCTTTCAAATTGGAAAAGTCGTAACTCTGCCATTGAGTTTCACTAGTTGGGATTTTTGAGAATAAACCATGAACAGAAGTTCCTTTGAATCTTTTATTACTTTTTGTGGAACTTTCATGACAGCGCATTCAACAGGATAAACGCCATTTTATTTCATATTTGTGCATATTTTTCTTGTTTGTTTTGTTTTGTTCATCAAGGTCACAGTGCACGTTCCCCCTTAGAGTTTCTTTGTGCTCCTGTCTTTGGCAGGAACTTCACTTGGTAGAAGAGTTATGCTTGAATAGTTCGACAAATAAACCTTTATCGTGAAAGGAATTGGCACAAAAAAAACAAACTGCATTTGCATAATACAGTTAAATGCACAAGCAATCAGAATATGGCCGGTACCGGCAGAGACTATGCAATGCAAAGATATTGCATGAGGAGCAAATGCTTTTTCAATTTTCGTTTGACGCTTCATTGGTAAGGGCGCGCGCGCGGGGCTAGCACTTCAATTCTCTTTTGGTCTATCCTTCGCCTCTGAAATGCTACTCGGCTTCGTCAATGCATCGGCCAGCGCTGAAGTCTTTGGTGCGGCACAGTGGGGACTCAGCCGTAAAGAAGTGGCAAAAGTCGAAAAGTTGTATGAGCGCTTTGGATATTCTATTGAATATACGCATCTAATCAAATCCTCAAGAAGATTTTAACTCAAAGTTGAAAATTGTTTCAGTGTGCAAAAATGCATTGAACTCTCCCATTCACTTATTAATTTAGCACGTTGAAATTGTCCACTGTGCCACGGGTCTGAGTTGAAACTTCCACCTGGGCAGCAGGATGTCGGTCAGAGACGAAGCATGGGCGAAAAGAGAATTGAGTTCCCGCGCGCTCCCCTCTGTCTATGGGGCGCAAAATCACACCCCGCCATAGAAGAGCTTTTTGGTTGAGAAAAGGCCCTGGTTAAGTTATTGCTGCATCAGTTTTGTGCCACCTGGAGCCGTTCGGGGGGAGAGGAGTTTGGTGGAGTTTGGATATCGATACTTAAGCATATCCATCTGATTCCTTAAATACTTCTCACGCCAATGGGGAGGAAGGTGGCGGTACCATGTGATAGCACATACAAAAAAGCGATGGGAAAATGCAGTGGAGGTTCGTAATGTGGGGGCTGTGTCTTCATCCTCCCTTATCACTACCCGACTGGTACCGCTAAATTAACGCTCATCAATCAATCAATCACCGCTCAGATGCGCAACAAGGCAAACAATACATCAACCAGCAGTTTCATCTGCAGGTTATGGGTTGGGCATGGGCCAACGATTATGATTTGACTTAACGGGGCACAGCTCAGCAAATATCATTACGAAAACAAATACAATTTCCAGTGTATTTCCATTTGTATCCATGGTATCCGCATACATATTTCTCTTCCATTTCGATTAATGTTCCGCAACTCGCCAAAAGAACTCGAACAGCGAGCGAAAATGTTTCCTTAATACAAGAGGTTTTATGGATAAAATGCCAGTAAAGTACATGCACATAAATACATATGTACATCCGTTTGTACATATGTATGTACATATGTAAGAGTTTTATTTGTCGCTGACTTAAGTATTGAGGAAAGCTTCCTATTTTGGCTCTTCCGCTTTACACACTTCCATCAGAAACTCCTTTTCTTTTTAGGTTTCTTTCATTAAAAGCCCAAAACTAAAATGCAAAGTGAATGAAATGAAATTGATCGGAAAACTTTGCTGACGCTCAGCGAACTTTGCATCTCTGACAACATGTGGTACTGAGAGCCATAGCCGATATTCCTTATCTTTACATAAAAAAATTGCTATTCTGCTTTCGGGATGCTAGAGCCTCACAATAAAACGAGATATTTAACACGTTGCAAACGAAACGTTTACCTTTTCATACATTCCTGAGTGAATGCAGCCAAGTGACTGATATTTTCAAGGCCACGAGAACCGATTTAAAGAGAAAAGACGCGGCAAAAGTCGAAGAACTTTGTGATAAATGAGTACCCAGAGCAGAAAAAGTAATTGATAAAAAGTTATGCACTCAAGATGTGATTCAGTTTGGTATCTTTTATGGTTGTGTTGTGTCTTGGCTTTACAAAAAGATGTCATTACATTTTCTAGTAACTTCTAGTAATCTGTGGTTCGTTTCCGGCTTATGCCAGTCATTCTCGCACTCTCGTGCCACTCTCTTACCAGACTGTAAAATGTATGACACAACAGCTGACGGGCATGCAGAAGCCCGCGAGCCGTGAAGTAATCACGAAGCAGTTGGAGGAGGCAAAAACGCACCTGCAGCGTGTGGGAGCCCACTTTAGGGTCCAGCCCTCGGGGCATCGTCTGAGGCACACCCAAGCCACTCGGCTAGACACTGCCAGCGGGAACGTGTCCCAAGCCCCTGCCCTGCCCTGCCCTGCACCAAGCCAGAGCTGAGCAGCAAGCTTACAAAATCCCCCATCCCGGTCAGAAAATGTCAAGGCTAAGGAGGCGACTACCAATCTGCAATGTGCGACGAGTCGTAGACTACTTTCCGGGGCCCCTCACAAGCCGCCCTCGGTCCAGAAGCAGCAAAAATCAAAGCCAAAGTCCAAGAAGAAGATACCCAGAGGCGGCCCCCAAAGCAAATAAAAACTTTTCTCTTTTTTTCGTGACAGGGCGGGGAAAGACTAAATCTAGAAGTTCTCCGTCCGAGTACTCGATGGTTTATTAATAAAGCAGCTGACCTGGCTTTTAATAAAGAGCGTGAAAAGTTGAGGGCTGCAGCATCAAATTTTGATTCCAGAGTGCTTTGATGTCACACTGTTGCAAGTGCTCTTCCGCGCCCACAAAAGGCGCCGTACCGTAGAGAATATTCATATTTATCAGATCCCCGAAAAAGGGTTAGAGTGGATCATTATTGTACGCCTCTTTTTAAATACAAACTTTATAAGAGATATTATTTCCGATTACTTTGCAGCTCCTCCACAAAATGCCAGCTGTGATCCACACAAACAGTTTTCATCGAGCGTTGATTGTGACAACTATTGAATAAACAAAATACAATTATTGACCATAAGCACTCGAAGACATCGACTAGGAAAAGCTCTGCATTGAAATGGAATTGTATTGTTCATTGTTTAAAGGAAATCAGACTGGAAATTCAATTAGCAAATACAGAGCTGTGTGGTAAAGCCATAATCTGAGTGAACGCAATAGAACCTGACTGATCCCGGACAGGCACAAGATTGTCCCATAAGCCAAGCGACCGCCTGGAGGGTGTCACAAACTTCAAGGAATACTTCTTGTCGGGTTGTCATGACAGCCTGAAATAAGGTAGAGATTGAGAGACCACCGAGCCGACCTACGACCAGGCACAGACAAGACACCGTTCAGTCAGCGATAAATGGTACCTGCAATTGAACGCCCAGAAAAATGTATGCCGAGATAATCAGAGCCAGGAGCAGTCACTGACTTGCGACACAACAGCACCATTCCAGCCCCATACTGTCCCTTCGCTCGAGGATCAACCGATTGTGATGACATAAAATGGCCAGGAACTAGGCAAGAAAAATCACTTGCCGTGGAGAACTGTTAGCGCCTGTCTCTTGTCCATCGGCTACGGTTTGGGTGGATTGCTGTCAGAGCTCGAGTGATACTGAGACCGGACACAAGCAACAATAAATCGGTCAAACAAATCTTTTCAAATCTACTTAATTGGACAGAATGAATTTCTTGGAGCCACACGTATCATCTAGAGCCGCCTCTGACGCCGTCAAATGGTTGGCTTATGGCCTGGGATTTCTCGTTATGCTGCCAGGTGAGTGCTCTGCTAAATATTCATAAATACTCTTCTGTAACTCTGGGCGGGTGAAAGAAATGGCAAACAATTGTGTAATATTTCATTCGAGCGTCTAGGCTGTACCAGCAAATAATATTCAAGACTCAGAAATGCTTTGGCAAGTATCAAATGTCTATGGAAATCACTCGGGCCTGTCCGCTTATGGACACAAGCAAAGAAATCGATTACCAGCACCCAAAGACTTTTATTTGAAAGGGTTCACTTTCACTCCACCACACAAATCTCGCAGTGAAAAGAGCAGAGAATGAGTAAAGCCAAGCAACAGCCGAGTATCTTCCATATCATGCATTGCCAGCTAATTTGCTGTACCAGAAGAGATTAGAGAGTAGAGTGTGGAGTGTGGAGTGGGGAGTGCAGAGAGTAGAGTACTTCTCTTGCCGTGTTCCGTCTGGGGCTGCAATGATGCGCTCTGTCATTGTACTCCCAAGTATTTTAGACATTTGCATAAGTAGGCAATGTCAGGGAAGCACTCCAACATACTCGCACTCGCCCCAGCATGTGTCTTTCGTTGCTGCAGCTTTGTGTGCTGCGAAGGACAAGTCTGTGCTGGGCTGTGCTGTGCTGGGCTGGTCTGGTCTGGCTGCCTTGCAGGAGGTTAAGCAAATGAGGAAGTTACCGTGCTGCTTGATTTCTTACCCAGCAGCATGGGGAGATAGCCGTGAATGATGGGGAATCGAATGGAATGAAGAGTGAAGCGACGCGCCGCGCGTATACTTAAGTGGATGGTGGGATGGGGGATGGGGAATGGGGAATGGGTCTCGTATGCATAAGAAGCTTATTAATGTCTGGCGCGTACCGCTTTTGGTTACACTTTTACCCTTTGCCCAGGCTGCGAGCGTGTCAAGACGACTTTGCAAGAAAGTGCATTAGCATAAGTCACAACTAACGAACCTATATACATACATACATATGTACATATATACATATACACATATGATTATATATACATATGCATGTATGGATGGATGGATGTCTGAATAGCAACTGGAAATATTCATGTGCCTACCACAAAATCAGCAGCCGAAAAACTACAAATGCAAAAGATCAAACTCGTTAAAGACTTAGCAGACCTCTTCATGTACATACATATGTATGCATGTATGTACATACATATGTACATACTATGTGCTCTGGGTTATGCCAATTACGATCCCTAGACAAAACACCAAAACAAGCAAGGGCGAATTCGCGTCACTGCGAATTCCAAGCGCGAGAGCAAACGCAAAGAGAAAACGAAGGAGGGCGAATTGAGAGCGAATTGAGAGCGAGAGCGGACAACCGATCGGCGAGAGAGCGTCGGGGAAATTTCCATCCAACCTCCGCCGTAAAAGGTGTGCGAGACCAGACGACGCAGAAATCAAATTCTTGTACCATTACAAGTACCATATCCAATCACTTATTAACCTTTACTTATAAACAATAAACATAAACCCACACATATTTAGTTATTGCTACCAGTAGCAGTTCATCAAACATCCAATGTGTTGCACATTCCTCCATCTTAAATCTTTTTCATACAACTTGAAAGTAGTCGTCAACGAGACCACCTTGTACAATTTCGTCGTGGGTGCATGGATGCATCTGCAGGAGAAATGCAGCAGAGAGCGCATCTGGCCTCAACTTCTTAAATGCTTTACCGCTGCCACTCACGCTATTGTAATCGGGCAAGCAAACGCCATTAGACATCAAGTGTTTTCCCTCTTTCTGAATAATTCAGGCGCAGCACAGCAAACGAGGGAAAGTGCTGCAGAGAATGCAGCCCGGCTGGGCCGTACCTTCCCTGGTGTAAATATTTGATTAGCAACTTCTGGGTAGGGCAGGGACGTGGCACCTCCACTGTTATGAAGCATGCTAATTGTTGGCTAATGTGTAACTAATTGATGCGTTGGCAGTGCCGCCATTGAACTTACTTCGGGGTTACTCTGCGTATATTTAGAATTTGTAGAATGGAAGTGGGAGGGTAGTGGGGCGGGGTGGTTGCCAAAAGAAAACTGTAGAGTCTTGGACTCGAGAGGCTTTCCAAGTCCTCCAAAAAGTCCGTAGATGACACAGGAACTCAGGGGGTCTCGTTTTTCGGACAACAATGCGAACAGAAGATGTGGGGATTCCTGAGTGGCTGCAGTGCAGTGGTTCAGGTGGCAGGTGGCAGGCAGTCTGCCATTGCACGCTGTTGAGCTCAATAGATGGTTTGATTAATTGGTTGACAGATGGACACATTGTTAGCAGAAGATGTGCAAACAAACTACTTGACATCGTTGTATGGCTGTGCCACTTTGAAAGGTGAATAAAGAACACGACAGACAATACCAGAGTGTCGATCAGAGAAGAGGGCACCGCGCCCGCGCCCCCACCGTTCATCTTTATGCCTCAGCAAATTGTTGTCATGTGGATTTTCTGCCAATTAGTCACTGCTGTCACCTGTTAGCGCCAACAGGATGCTACATTTTGTTTTTGGTTGCAAAAGCAGCACCAGCACCAGCACCGCTAACAGCTTGAGACCTTGTCGCAGCCGTTGCATTAGTCTAGAAAGTAATCGGCCAAGAGCTGAAAAGAGTCGTTAAGCAATCACAGAATTCGAATCAAAGAAAGGAAGGTTTTCTGCCAAATCACAATCTTCACAGAAAGAGAACTTATTAATTAACATTCTTAAATGAAACACACATCCAAAAGCATGCGTACTGCTTGCCAGAATATGCCAGAGAAAGTAACAACTTGAAGAGAAATGTATTCTCTGTTTGCTAGATAAGTGCACAGAGCACAGTGAAGATGAGGCAGGGGGCAGGAGACAGGAGGCATACTCAAGCACTATAATAGTGCTATTAGCACGTTGTGTTTGCCTTCTGCCTGTGTCGTCACCGTTGCAATAATTTCCATGTTGTCGCCGGCTCCTGACTGCACCCAACGGATATGTCTTCCGGTGCTACTTCTGTCTCTTCTTGCCACCCGTTGCCGGAAATTGTGGGGTCAACGGCACAAGCAATGAATGCCAAATGTGGGTAGCAGCAGCAGCAGCAGCAGCAAGAAAATGGTTAACTTTGCATCGAACAAAAGATACCCTAACTCCAAGACACAGACCCGGCTGGGCTATTAACAAAATCTTTTAAGCTGTATTCCGTTTCGGGACCAAAAAGGAATGCAAAATCTTTGGCCTTTGGGTCATGGAATGTGCAAATGAAATTGTCAGTTGTGCTTGCATTTTACGTAAAATTCAAATACATTTACAAGCCGTATACCGAAGTGCGACATGTGTGCACCAGCGACTGATTTTCTGCTAAAATGTTACCCCGTTTTATTGTAATTATTTCTATAGCTTGCTTTGCCGGCCCCCACGAGAAGCGCTTGCTGCATGCACTTCTGGACAACTACAACAGCTTGGAGCGGCCTGTGGTGAATGAGTCAGATCCCTTGCAGTTGAGTTTCGGACTAACGCTCATGCAAATCATTGATGTGGTAAGTAATGCAACAAACCATAAAGTAAATTGCCATCTTGCAACAAATGTTTAAGGTATATTCAACTGCGCCAAAGTGTGGGCAGGGAGAGTCGGAGAGTGTGAGGTGTGGGTGAGTGCGGACAGCGAGAATTAATTGGATGAAACGGATATAAGGTGCGGCCACGCTCGTCCAGATAAGGCTCGTCCGGCATTGTAAATAGTCCTTTCTCTTATGTAAAGAGCCTCGAAATACGCTAATTAAATGGCACAGGCACAGGCACACCGTCTTTCCTTGTCGATTTGCAAACAGTTTGGGATTACAAAGCGAGAGAGAGAGAGAGAGAGGCGGCTGGTGAGGGGGGCTAGCTTGCGATTTGAATGAATCGTAGTGAAGTAGGGCAGACGGAATCCGACGAGGTGAGACAACGAAAGAAAACCGCAGTGGAGAAAATCTAGGCAATGGCCAGGCGGTGCCCAGCCATACAGGAGCCGCTCATGGATGAAGCTATAGACATCAAGCTCCACCCATAGACCAGCAGTCGTTGGGCCCTTCTCTACAATCCAAAAGATTCAAAGCTTTGCTTTGTGATGCTTGATTCTACTTTGTCAGTGGAGGCAGTGGAGCTAACACGAATGCTTTGAGTTGGCAAAAAACATGAAAAACTGACCAAACATAAAACTGAAGTGCGATGAACCCGTGCACATACGATTTTAACTTATTCTAACTTAAATAATGTGTGCAGGAAACTGAAGTGTATTTTTACAAGTAAGCAGCTACGTTATCCAGACAGGTTTTCATTTAATTAATAACATTTAACAGCTATCTAATTCTGTTTTATTTACTCTCTTTGCAGGATGAAAAGAATCAATTGCTCATAACAAATATTTGGCTTAAGCTGGTAAGTTTTCTGTGCACAAGTACTGAACAAAATAAACAAAATAGTAATGAGCAATAATGCAAAAAATATATATATCTAGAAAAATAGTACAAAAATGATAAAGAATCATCTTTATTGAACTGCGGAGCTCGAAGCTGCATTCAAAAATAATTTTTCTTAACCATTATACCCATTTTTTTTGCGAAACTCCGCCTGACTTTTGTGCTGTCTCTTATGTTACATCGATTGACGATATACGATGTAAAAACTGGCATATAAATATTCTTAAATAAAAATATATGTAGTTAATGTTTGTTTTTCATATTTCAGGAATGGAATGATATGAATCTACGCTGGAATTCCAGTGAGTTTGGTGGTGTGCGGGACTTGCGAATTCCGCCGCATCGTTTATGGAAGCCGGATGTTCTCATGTACAACAGGTGGGTATAGAAATATTGTGCATACAAATGTATGTACATTGTAGGTGCAGATAAAATGTTACCATGACCGACTAGAATATGTAGTTATATTTATACCGGGTTCTCAATGAGTAAAAAAATGGGTGCCGGCCGCTATTTGAAGCCAGAAGCTTGCTTTTTCCATTTAAATATAATTGCCGAAAGACCATAATGAATTTGTTAGGCAACTTTCATAGTTATCTGTGTGAAGGAACAACAACCTCTAGCTATGTTCTAATGTTACTTTTAGCATCTTAAATATACCCCTTTCAACCACAAGACCCCTTTTCCTAGAATAAAATTGTAATGGAATTCCATTTGATGAATGAATGCATTCGGTTATACTTTAAAATTGCAGTGCGGACGAGGGCTTCGACGGCACTTATGCCACCAATGTGGTGGTGCGCAATAACGGGAGCTGTTTGTACGTTCCTCCGGGCATCTTCAAGTCAACGTGCAAGATAGATATCACTTGGTTCCCATTTGACGATCAACGATGTGAAATGAAATTTGGATCGTGGACCTACGATGGCTTTCAGGTGAGTGAACCAAAAAAAGTCCGAGCACACTCCCCTGTGTTCCAACAGGGATGGGTCTCCGAATGCAACCTTTTATAAGCCAGCGCAATATTCGCGCCCACGCCTGTATTCGGATCGTTGTGCAATGCGCCAAAGCAACGGTAAATGTAAGCACGCATAAGCGACGGTGAACAGACGAGGGAGCGGGAGAATGGAAGCCGCGAATAGTCAAGAGCCGCGGCGCAGCGGCGCAGTGAACGAGAGATTCGACGATTAAAGTAACGGAATCTCTGGCGGCCGCACTCTCACTGAGCATACCCTCTTCAACTGTTTTTTATTTGCACAAAATGTATTTGTTGGCAGCAAGGCGACGAATATGTAGATGTATTACACGATTTGTGTTGTTTTCTAATGAAACGCAATAAACAATTATATTTAAATCACGTCCTGGGTCAACAATGTTTAAGATGCCAAGCTTTTTTGGCACCTACATATTTTTGTCCAAAATCGAGTAAAAACCAATTCGCAACCAAATCGATCATGGTTGCAGTTGAAGCGGCAGGTGCAGAGAGAGAGTGCAGCAGCACTGCCGAAGGCTAGCCACACAGTTTTGTGTTCAAATTAGCAAACAAGAAATAACAGCGTTTAGTTATGATTTTATTCTATTAATTTTTCACTTTGACAGTTGGATCTGCAGTTGCAGGACGAAGCTGGAGGAGACATTTCCAGCTTCATAACAAACGGAGAGTGGGATCTGCTAGGTAAGTTGAGAAACAGGGGACACCGAACATAGTCTGGTGAGATATGTGGGAATAATTAATCTCAATTTGAATAAATCACATGTCGATGCAAATGTAATATCTCAATATTTAATCTTTTCTTCTATATCTAACTCATCATCTGTCATTCAATTCGTTCCCATCCCAAAAAACCAACCACCAGGTGTGCCCGGCAAACGAAATGAAATCTACTATAATTGCTGCCCAGAACCTTATATTGACATAACATTCGCCATTTTGATACGACGCAAAACCCTTTATTATTTTTTCAATTTAATTGTACCGTGCGTACTAATTGCATCCATGGCACTGCTAGGGTTTACGCTTCCACCAGATTCTGGTGAGAAGCTCTCACTTGGTAAGTGTTGTCCAGTCCTACACACTCTATCTCCCCTTCCTTCTTTTCTCAGCCTCTCTCTCTCTCTCTCTCTCTGTCTGTTTTCCACCCACTGTCAGTAGATTAATGAACAGTTTATGGCTCGGCTGAATCCAAATCTAATCAAATCAAAGCACCAACTGAAGCAAAAACCTGAACTTTTCCAACCTATGTACCTGTTACCCAGTTGAAAAATTGCTCAAGTGTGCAAATAATTTTGCTCAACTCAATAACGTTGTTATCAAACGTTAATCAGGGAAATTACGAAAACTCTGTAGGGTTAGTGAGTTCAGTGCTCTGTGAATAAAAAAGTACGAACACAATTGGGATGCACTAACTGAAGTAAGGTAGCAAAGTAGCCGGGAATTAATTAGCTGCCAACCCCAGGGAAAAGAGAAAGATATGTGGAGCGCAATCCTCATTGAAAAACATCAAGATTCAGATTAAAAAACGAAGCGCAACCTCTGAAAAAACAAACAAAAATCACAGGGAAAACACAGATGCCAGCCACACATTGTACATCCAATCTGCCCCTTTTCTGATTACATACAAAGAGGATGGACAGAGTGGTTTTCAAATTATACTTAAAACTTACAGAGCCAAATTAGCCCAACGAACGAGGATCTACATATTTAGCGTTGCTAAACACTCCTTAATAAGTTGGGTTTCACAGCACTAGAAAAAAAAAGGGGAAAGCGTGACAGTAAGAACCATAAAGACCCCCCATGGACCGACTACTTAGCTCCCCAACGGACCTTGAGGTTCAGCGCAGAGAATATGGTAGTAGTTTTTTATTGAACGCGGCAAAAGCAAAAGTGAAAATAAAACACAGCACCACAATTACCATCACACTCCCATTTGTACGTTCATGCATAAGTACCAGAATCTCAGCAGCAGGAACACTGAGGGATCAGCCGGACCAAAAAAGACCCCTGAATAATCTTCTGTTTCTCGTATCTTCATTTGGGTTGTGCTCGAATTTGAGCAATTTGGCACTCGAGTAACTCAAGGATAAATGTAATAACTTCACAATTTGTATTTGATTTCATGCTGTCTCTCTTCCACCCCTCTTACTGAGCTTGTGTTTCCTCAGCTGACCAGCGCAGCGACTGTCATTTTAATTGTGTCTTGCGTATTTCTAGGAGTTACTATCTTACTATCGCTCACAGTCTTCCTCAACATGGTTGCCGAGACAATGCCGGCGACCTCCGACGCCGTGCCGCTACTTGGTAAGTACAGACTGGAAAGGGAAACCTCCGACTCCCACAACTAAGTACTACTTATCTAAAACTTCTTAACGCACTCTCAATTCACTCAGAAACTAATCAGCAAAGATTCTAATTTTCCGCGCAGCCACGATCGATGCCTCAACGTTTGTATTGAACGTTTTTCTTACGTTATATTTGTCGTCTTTCTAGTACGAAGTTTATGATTTCCGAAAGTTGGGGCACACACAATTTAAATGGACTGCAAGTAACAATTCAATGTCAGGGCTTTCGCAAGATTCAATAAACTGTACACTTCGGCACACACGCACACACACACACACACACACACACACACACAGAGATTTGAAGTCGCAGTCATACAATATTCTAACAACAATTAATGAACGTTTACTTGCCCCACAACGAGCCCACTTCCAAATGAAGAGTTTTAAACCAAATATGGGAAAACCAGTTTTGATGCATAACTTTTTCACCGATGAAGTTTCTTCTGAAAGAACGAATAGTGTCATCTGATAATCCCGTTGTTCCACGTTTCTACAGACATTTTTTGGATTGATGGCCCTGCACTTTTGTGGCTGAGTTTTCTCCTGATTTCCGTGGTGGATGCAGCAAGGAATGGCTGAGTTTTCCTTTGTTAGCGGCATGCTGGCTGGTTGCTTTTTCAGATCGGGAAGACGCTGAAACATTGCCCTAGCTAGACACTGCACCGTGGAAGTGAAAGCAGCAGTGCACCACAAGATAGCCGGGATAATGCAGTGCCCATTGCCCAACCGGGCCCTTAGGGTTCAGCTGGAAGAGCTTTGTTTTTTATGAATTAAAGTATCACTCCAGCCTGTCGATTTCGAGATTCGAGGCGATCATTTCAAGCTCATATTTCAGCAAAAGTTGGGTCAAAATATGGATGCGAGTTTCTTTTAAATGCGCGTGTTTTGCATCAAAACTTTTGATGTATCCATCAAATGGTTGTAATGTTGCGCCAAATATGTTTTGTAGTTTGTTCTTTAAATGTAATTTAAACATCTGTCACACGGAACGAAAGCTCCTGGACCAACAACACCTACAAATGTGCAGGTTAGCTGAGACTGCAGCAGTTTTCCCCTTTTGTTTTTGGATAGTTTAATATGCGGCGAAGACTGGTTGGAACAATTTTTCTAAAGGGTCATCTTTCTAGCAATCGAAAACATGATTTAAACAAAACAAAAAGTGCCGAAAAGTAAACTTTTGCTTATTCAAATACATTTTTACATCGATATTAGCTAAACATTTGGATATTTTTATGGTCATGTTTCTGTCAAATGTAAAGGCATTGTGGCATTTCAACTCTACTTTCATTCTATTGGAGAAGGCGCTCTTTCACAGCTGAATGAACAACGTGCCTCCAACCAGTATGCCAGTATGCCAGTAACTGGAATCAGAATACAATAAAAGATTGATAGTCCATCACATCCGCCAAATACCCATTGTTTTTGTTGTTGTATGTTGTCCCGTCAGTTGCCCATTCGTCCGGTCTACAGTTCCACAACTTGCTGCTGGTCACCGGGTTTGAAGATTCGTTATGTTTAACCGGCACAAGCCAATGGTTCACATTATGTATTTACTCGAACATCAAATCAAACTCGAATCAAACTCGATTTTTCTTGTAATTGAAGTGGCGGTGTTGGGCGCTCGAGCCACATGAGGAGTCAGTAAGGTAAAGCGGAATACATTCTCATAAGCATTCATTTTGTTGAGTTATGGAAACGATCTCTCATATATGTATTTAAATAAATGCCCACGTATACATTGACTTAGTTTCACAATACTTATCGTGTAAATACTGCGTACAAACTGCATGCCAAATCCAACCCGCCCACCCACACAGCACTGTTTCCACTCCAGAACATTTGCCATCAACTTAAATATTTATCAGCACACAATACATACAACCAAATACATAAAACAACCCACCAAAATACATATCTACATGCATTTACTGTGTATTTATGGATGCACGTTGAATCATTGAGAACACCGAACACATGCGCTCACACAAATTCCCGAGTGAGTTAAGTGTACTTATGCTACATAGGTATACATATGTACATGTGTACATGGTTGATGTACGCAATATGTACATATGTATGTACATATGTATGTACTTTTGTTTTGTAACGAGGACTGGTATGGCCGCTGAACCCGAACCCCATTCTACCGAGCACGAGCTCATCATAGGCGTACTCGTAGATGGTCAACTCAATGCATCTTCAATAAAGTTTTCATTTGATTTATTTGATTTCCTTTTTTTTCGTTGTAGCTATCGCAACACATACATGTGTATGTATGTATGTACTTATATTCATACCCATTAATGTATGTAGATCAGATCAACATTATTCGTATGCAATCGTTCGTGAAATTTCGATTATATTTTATGATTTTGGATTTCTGATTTTGTTATTTCCGATTCTGTTCCGTTCTGTTTCGCTTGTGCCAGTGAGGTTTTTTGCTAGGGACCACTACCACATAATGTAAAAGAAAAAATGTTCTTGTTGGCATGCAGGAACACAAATGTGCCCAATCCCATAGCTTGACCTTCCTTCACCTCAAGTCCAATTCGTCCCCCAAAAAAAACATATGTATGGCTAAGTTCCAGTAGCAATTCCGTGTGTGTAAAGAACGTGTCTGTTGACTCGTTGTGCAATTAAATTGGAGGATGGCAGCATCTAGAAGCTGATTAAGCGTTCCAAGGAACAACTGAGAATGCACTTCAATTGGTTAATATTAAATATTTATTCAACGATGTTCGACTTTTGGTAGAAATAAAACACAGCCTTGCATTACATACACAACACACAAGAACAACAATTTCGATGTTCCAATTGCCGCGTTCCACACCAACTAGGGATGGTAAATAGTGTAGATACTATCGTTTCAAAGTGAGGATACGACCTCAAAGTCAACACAGCTTTGGATAAAAACACAGCCACAGGGAAGCCACATACACACATATTTATGTACACCAATATTTAAGCTTAAAACCCAGACAGGAATGGCATTGCTGGATGCTGAAGTCGACAATCTTATTGGTGCTCCTTAACCACTACGAAAACACACAAAAGGGGAGACAACAATGTAAATACTAATGTCAAATTATGTCAATTATGTACAAACACATACACACATCTATACAAAATGCATACATCTAGTCCTACATATGTACGACTATGGCCCAATACTCTTTGTTTTAGTTTATTTCTTTAATCTGCCTTGTATCGTTATCTGTCTCTCTCTCTATTTCAACCAATACTTAGTCAAGCTGTAAATATTCTTGAAAAAGTTCTGAGTCGTCTGATTGCTGGTGCTGTAATTATTATCTTCGAACCCAGACTTATAGCTATGGCAATACACATTTATCACAGTGTTCCATGCTATCTCTGCCTTGCAGTATAGATTGGACTTTCTGTCTGGTGGATTAATGCCACTATCCTCACCAAAAATTTCTACACGTCGGTTGCCCGTACGCTTCGAGCTTGATCCTTTGACCTTTCATCATTCTTGCCCAACATAACAAAAACAAAATATCGTTCCACTGTCTGCGGAGCAAAATATATGACAGATGTGAACTATCTTGACTGGACCGTATATTTGTACTATAAAATAAATACATGCTCTATAAATAATAAATAGTTGAATAGGTCCTCAAACTACCAGATATCGACCGGAATTTGGATGGCGCTTAAATTGTTTCAGCTAGATAAAATCCGATACTATCGTTAGAATCGCTTATCTATTAATTATGCCCGGTACTCGAAGAGTAAATGGGGTATGCTGTATTTGTAGTTTATTCCATCTTGTGGGACCCGATATCTGTGCAAGATTCTCTTTCAGACGATTCGTTATTTCTTTTGTTCGTTTTTAATCGCGACGTAGTGTTGTAGAATAGAAATCCTGTTAATATTATCATTTTGTATGCTACTACTACATATGACTACATATGTTTTTAAAGCTCCAACCACCCACCATTTCCATTTGTTTCTCACAAATGTATGTATGCACTCGTGCTCTGAACCAATGCCATATGTACATCAGATTAGCATCTATACGTAGCAAACTCTTGTTTGTCTTACCTATACATGTAAATATCATTATTTTACACGACATACATACATACATGTACATACCTACATACCTGCATACCTATTAAGCAAACGTATGTATTTCTCATCATATATCTTTGTATACACGTTAAAAAACCAAAGAGAAAACAACAACATGTAGTGCTCCTCTCCTACGTGTGCGTTCATCAAAGCGTTAGACTAGCGGCCGTACACAGAAGAACTGAAAATGTCATACTTAAGAGTCCTTAGTGTTCCATGCAACTGATGCGATAGGGTGAGCGTGTGTGCCCCAAGAAACATGTTTTGTAGAGCCATACATAAACTCACTTCCAACTACAAATTGTCGCCAGTCGCAGTGATTCTCAATTTGCAAACAGTTGACATACTCAAGTCATTTTCTCAAAATACTAACTCATCGTTACATAGCATAGACCATCAGTTTATACTTTTCCCAGCGGAAGTTTCCAATTCGTTTCCTTCACATTCAACTCATACATATGTACAGACATACATATGTACATATGCTAATAATGATGTTATCGAAAACTCTGTAGATCATTCAACCGATCGATTAATAATGATAGATTCTTGGTCCGTTATCGGAGCAAATTTCCCTATTCAAAGAGAAAACTCCCTTCAAATATCCATACATACATATGTACATGTGTATGTACATATCTATTTAGTATTTAGCTCCCATAATTATATGTTACATTTAGTACAGAAGCCCATTTGCAACCGAAGGCTTGATGATAGCTAAACAGTTGACTGTCCCCATCGAAAAGGCGAACTCTGTGTACAGCTTTCCATTATGGTTTGATCATGTTATTTTTTGTTTCTTGCCCATCACTGTGCATAACATAAATAAATGAACTTTAATATTAACGATAAACAAGCAACGTTTTTTAAATAAAACAAATAAAATAACAACTCTCAAATCCAAATGCAACTTAAATGAAAGGAACAAAACAAAACCCACAACAAAAAACATAACCATTACAACAAAATCCTTTATGCTTCCACCACCATAGAAAACGTCTTCAACAATCTATAGCTCAAAAAATGGAGAAAATTTTAGATTAGATCTCGATTTTTAAACAAAAATGATGATTGCGGATAATTGGTTGTACACTAAAAGAAATGACGTAACAGCAGGTCGACGCATTAGTCAATTGTCAATTGCCAATTGCCAATTGTCTAAAGGTGAGGAAAGTGAGGTGAGGGTGTGTCGTCGCCTCAAGCTTCCAACAGTGGGAGGGAGATGAAAAACCTAGCTACACAAATGAGCGGCTCAGTTCACAGCCAGAACTCGAACTCCTGTGCCAATGGCGGAGCTGAGATTTTGTTATGAAATGAGCCACAAATTTGATACGGGCCAGGCCGCCTGTGGACCGTACCGTAGGACCATTCAACCTATTAGTACAAATATGATCGTGTATTTAACTGACGCGAATTAGATTGTAAAATAACAAAGCATTCACTTACGTAACAGCTTAACTTAATTTATTGTTTTTCTCCTCTCTTTCTCTTATACTCGTACTCCTCAATAACAAGAAAACAGAATTCAACTCTTTTTCTTAACTCTTATTTCTACTCGCCTTCAAATACACTCAAGTGGACTTACACACACACACACACACACACACACTTGAACATGCAAGGCAAACAATTTAGTATATTCAGTGTCTTTCCAATTTAACAGTAATAACCACAAAGAACACACAATTATGTACATTATATACCGCAGACATGCGTACATATACATATACACACACACACACACACACACACACATAAACCGGACGACACAAGAGGGCGCTTTAATTTGTTTGAAACTCTGTTGAAAAAAAAAGGGCATACATAAACCACACTAGAACGCTGACAAATACTGACCCGCAGAGGTAACTAACGGCACTTACGAGTGTGTACACATGTACAGTGTACAATGTACAATGTACATATGTATGTACATGCAGCTGTAGGTGCGATTAGGATGCAACGGAGGAGCGGTCAGTCATGCTCCAGTCATCGATATCGATTTGGGACTAGGCTAAGAACAAAATAAAAAACAAAAACCAAAACAAAAAGAAAAAGAAAAAGAAGAAAATCCACAAAACGAATCGAACAATTACCACAATGTTTGTGTCATTTTTGTGTCCTTCTAGGAACTTATTTCAATTGCATTATGTTTATGGTGGCCTCATCAGTTGTGTCAACCATACTTATCCTCAATTATCATCATAGAAATCCAGATACGCATGAAATGAGTGAATGGGTAATGTTTATATATTCAAATTAACATAACTAACTACTTACTTATTTTATAAAAAACAAAACAAAAAAACAAAAAACCAAAAAACAACTTCCATTGCCGAGTCTTAGTTTTCGAACAATACCAATTACTTTTTAATATCATTTACTCATCTGAGGTTTACGCACACAAACAAACAGATGTTTGTACATACATTACTGACATCCAAAAGTATATCTATAATTTTTCCATACACTTTTACCTCCAATAAACTAAGCCCCAATATAAACACATACATAAATGTACATACACATGCATACACACAGACATGCATACATGCATACATATGTATGTAAAAGTAAGTGCGATCAAGCACCCTGCCCCGCATGATTGCACAGGGAACGAGCTTTCTGGCATAGAACAAGTTTACATACATAAACATATGGTTACATAAATATGTATGTACTTACATACATAAATAAATATATATGTAAATGTGGCTTGTTTTGCAGTGATCTGCTTCAATGATCCAAATTAGTTCCATTTTCACGACAATTTTGTTATTGCAAATGAGGGCTCACCGCCTGTGCCATGCATATATTTACATATGTATGTACATTTTTGTATGTACATAACTGTAATGTGAATCATATTCAAAGTGTTACCCGCCGAAGCTACGATAAACATATACACACATATGTATGTATGTATGTATGTTTGCATACTTTGAGCAATACCTTGAATTAACATCTTCTCGATCCGGACTCCATGGTCGAAGTGTTGATTAGTTCATGCAGAGCTCCAGCATCCGCACAAACACGCACTTCACTTCACTACACTAGTACTTACTACACTGTGCACTGCACTTCACACGCTGACGAGTCAAGAAAATGATCAAATACACACCTTAATCCATGCATATGTGCATACATATGTATTGTACATATGTTATGTATGTACAAAAATATGAAGATATGTATGTGTGTTGATGCCACATTGTACGCACAACAGGGAAAGAATAATAATCAATAACGACCAAAGCGACATTCTGACAAGTCAATACATATACATATTAATATTTACTTATTTATACATATGTATGTACATATGTGCTTGCAGAACTTGCCCGAAAAAACTCTCTGAAAATCACACTTGCACGTAAATGACTTGTATATACATATCTACATACACACATACATATATACATACATACATACATACTTACATCCAAGTACAGTTGCGGTCGCAATATTCGAGCTTCAAGTAATGACATTCTACGAATTCGTGATTTTTGGATACATAAATGCACACATGTAGATCAACGAACGGAGCGGATCTGTATTACCAATGTATGTACGTAGGGAAGTGCTCCGCTGTTGCGAGCAATGATGCTCTTAAGGCTACACGCTTTCGCTTACAAAGATTTCCGTTACTCTTGTTATGTACATAAAATCAGTCAACAGACAAATGTCGAGAAAGAAATGTAAACTCTGCGTGCATCGAATTAAAAGTTCGTAAAGTTAAAACTGCCAGAGGCTCATCCTTCAACATGGTCATAACCATTAAGCTTAGCAACGGTAGCCGCAATTGTTTGTGGAATAAAATAAAATATTTAATGATTTCTTGACATGGTCATTAGTGGAAGGCTTTTACGATGACCGCAGCTGTACATACATGTGTATGTATGTATGTATGCATGTATGTACATATGTATGTAGGTTTCCATTAATAATAACTTCGCAAGCAAGATACGAAATTGCAGCTTCACGGCTTTTGTGGCTGTTAATGATGATTTTATATAGCAACTACTTACATTTGTATGTATGCTCTTGCAGTTCTACTGACTGCCTGGACTGGACTCCTAAATTTGTCTAAAAATTGCCAGAGAACAACTCAAGCCTCTCTGCAATCAATGCCAATTCGTGCATTACTTGGCACTTTTCCAGAAGCAATTACTTTCTTTTTGCAAATCGCATCGAGAAGCTTACTCCTATTCTCGTGTTTCGGGGCACTCGTACATACAGTACTTGTACACTCTGGCATAACAAAACCCAATCAGTGGAAACCAAGTGAACCTGTTTCAGTGCAGCTATCGAGCTATCTAGTGAGGCAGATAGTCTGCACTATAATTTGAACAAAACACCAAAGATGTACATACATACATATGTACATACGCATGTATGTACATATGTTCATTTGTATGTACGTATGTGGAACATAATTGTGTTCGTACAAACAAGCACATTTCTATCACATTTGCCACTCTTTTCTGGATATTGAGAATAAATCATAAACAAAAACACCTAGCCCACAAATAATCATGTCTCCCCTTTCGCACAAAGTGACTTGAAACTTCTAAATAAATCCAAATAATAGAATAAAAGTCAACTTAATATATAAAGTAAAGTATACAGTCGAGATTTACTAACCGTATAATTTTTCGCTCCTAATAGTAATAAATAGTACATTTGCTTTCGATATTATTTAAGCAGAGCAATTTCGGTTCTTATCATATTCATATTTATTACTCGAATTGCATTTACTCGTCATATAACTCTTCCTATATTATTTCATATACTCGTAACTAACTACCTGATTAAGACAATAACACCACCAATAATCTCACAAAATTCTTATTTTTCTAACTTAAACTCTGGCCAACTACTACAAATACAACCAACCAACCAACCAACCAACCAACCAACAACTACGCTAACCGGCAACTCAACTACTCTCAACGCTAACAACTCAACTTAACTGCCTCCTAAACTGTCTTTCTGTGTGTATCTTTCTTTCTCTCTCGCTCTCCGTCTATACGTTTCTCCGCCTCTCCGTCTCTCCGTCTCTGTACCTATCCTTGCAACTTCCTGCATAAAAAACAACACTAAAAAACGTACAAAAATCAATTCAATTCGTTAAACCCGACAACATTAAATGCAATGGCAACAACGCGAATCCCCATCACTTCCAACCATCCAACCATCCAACCATCCAACCTATCCCATTCCACACTTTATGTACATAACAACAAAAAATCACAACACACGTTTCCCATATCCGACCGATGTGCTAAAAACAAACGTATTAAATTAAATTTAAAAACATGAAATGAAATTCACAAACCGTAACGTAATGAACACTCTAACAATTAACCACTAATCCAAAAACTTTAAACTGAAATGACTCTCATTCTGTCCATTCAAAACCATATCATGCGTATCAACGAAAACTGGAACGAAAACTGCTGTCACTACTGTGTCTTTAACACCAAACAACTGCTAAAAACAAAAACAAAATAACGGAAACAAAATAAATAAAAACTGCGCCAAACCAAAAACCCAAAAATAAACTGACATTAACATAATTCTGAATCATAAACAAAAAAATACAATTAAATTCAAACGAAATCGATCAAATTGGAAAACCCTTTGAAATACTTATTGCTATTATTTTTAACCGCATTACCCAAACACTCCGTCTCTCTGTCGAACTCGCACACACAGATAAGAGTAATATTCCTTTATTGGTTACCTTGCATATTGCGCATGCAAAGACCCGGACAGGTTGGATACGAATGTCCGCCACCGCCCTCCTCAGCGGGCCCGTCAACTGCAGGCGACAAAAAGCAACATATACAAAACGTTGAGCTCAAGGAAAGGTAACCGTCGGCTGTCTTCCACTAACATTTCCACTCTTCCACTCTTCCACTCTTCTACACTTCAACCGCATAATTACTTATCCTAATATCGTGTGAAGTTCCGTCAGCTCCTAACTATTTTCTGTGGTTTCAACGCAAATACAGATCCTCGAAGTCGCTGCTCGCAAATGTCCTTGACATAGACGATGATTTTCGCTGTAATCATCGATGTGCCAGCTCCACGCTGGCGCACCAGCCGACATATTACAGGACAATGTACAGGTGAGTTCATTCCACAGACTTGGACTGGATAATTAAATCTACCAATACTACCACTTGAAAACACTGCACCACTCAGATTGTGCGAGCGAGAGAGATTGAGCAAGCAAACGCTGGTCGCTGGAGGGGTGGCCCTCATTCATTTATTTACTCCCAATCTGATCCAAAGTCGAAGATCTGATAGATCTATGGATAGATCCATGACCTACGGAACTGCGTTTTTGGTTTTCTTGTATCTTGAAAATTGTGCCACATACTTTCGACTCTTTTCGAAACACACTTGTACATTAGTGTGTGATATCACAGCAGGATGGGTGCAACATTGGGTTTCTGTAGCTCGCTTATCGGGAAGAACCGGCGGACAGACGGTCGGACAGACGGACAGACAGAGATCAAGAATATAAATACTTTTTGTGGTCGGAAACGTTTCCTTCTGTGCGTTACATATGTTACACATCGAGCACAAATAATTGTACTCTTCGAAAACCGGGTTAAAAAAGAGATGTAGATGTAGATGTAGATGACAGATGCATCTATAATATTTAAACCGTTAAAAATTGCTTAAGCTCCGGCTAGAATCATTAGAATCAAGTTATTATCACTCCTCGCTCACAGCACAAACCATACATTAGATCACAGTACATTTTACAGTACTTACAGCGGTCGGAAAACCATAGATAATATTTTAAGAGGTGTGTGTAGATGAATGTAGATCAATGGACGGCACAGCCGTATCTCATAAGCATAGGAAAGTGTTCCGCTACTGCGCTGCCGCTACACGTACAGTGTACAGTGTACAACAGTGAAAGGCAATAATAAAATAACAATTTTCACTCGTGTTTTGTTCCCTTTTACGCACACAAACGCACTGCAAAACATGTGAACGTAGTCGTGCCGGCCATTGATGTAGATGTTCAAGACGAGAGTTCACCATGAGAGTCATTTCATGATGATTTCAGTTGAAGACTAGGGTCGATTCTAGACAATGTCAGTTGAAAACTAGTTCACGACTGTAAGAACCAGATCAAGATCAGACGGGATAATATGATTGATGAACAAAAAGTTCAAGTTGTAATGATAGAAAATCACAGATCAGGTATGTAAAATTATAGGTTAGTAACATATTTGTCAGTGTTGTGTGTTTTTGCCCGCATGTGTCATGTTTTTCATATGTTTTTATTTAAAAATATATTTAAAATAAAGGTCGATGTGCTTAGTGGAATACTCATAACTTTCGAATGGCTGAGAGGTGAGACTCAAGTTCGTGGGGTAGGCACTGCACCCTAACCTGATCTGATCCTGAAACTGGCACATATGGGAATTCTCTACGTTTCTGCGTTAATTCAGCTGGATATCAGAGCAGTCAAGATAATACTTTATGGGGTCGGAAACGTTTCCTTCCGTGTGTTATTGTACATCCACTTTCGAGCACAAATTCAATATGCCCCCTTTTGCTCTTCGAGTACCGGGTAGAACATCTCTTTGTTCGATCACGCAGCATCTTGGTATTTTATAGCCTTTGCCTAGACCAACTGAGTACCGGGTTTGATGTTTATGATTTGATGTTATTCTGATTTCCATATGGCGGCTATAAGTCATTTATTTTAAGGAGATGAAGTGGCCTTTGGTACTTTGGTATCTGGCGGGTTCAGGTGGAGGGTTTCTTGATTGATTGGAATACTTCTGGGTGTTTATGCACTTATCCAACGTGTCCAACAGGCAGGGGGATGACAGCAGCGTTGGACCCGTGGGCCCAGTCGGACCGGTGGCTGCTGTTGCTGAGGCCCGCATGCATGAGGCCATCTCCCACACCTGTCTGAGCTCATCGGCGGAGTATGAGCTGGCGCTGATACTGAAGGAGCTGCGCTGGATAACCGATCAGGTGAGAGTCCCTCTGCATAAGGAGGAGTATAAGGAGGTGCCACAATGGATTTTCTTTGTTGAAATTGAAATTGAATTTGAAGCTGACATTCCAGAGCTCTAGAGGGTTCCCATATATTCCCATTTAATTGTTTGAATATTTGTGTCCACCATTAGCTGAAAAAAGAGGACGAGACTGGCGACATAACACGAGACTGGAAATTCGCTGCTATGGTCGTGGATCGATTGTGCCTTATTATTTTCACGCTCTTCACTATTATTGCAACCCTGGCCGTTTTGTTCTCAGCACCGCATTTCATCGTAAGTGTTTCAGTATATTCATTTTTGTGTATTACCTAACGATCTTGATTGCAGTTCCCGTAAAAACGGACGCTGGCTGAGGAGGATGGGTGGGAGAAAACGTTTGAGGAGGCAGAGCACGACTGTCTACAGCGGCTTGTTCGTGTGATACGGACTAACCTTCGAACATTTCGTTTTTTTAAATGTGCGAAAACGAAGAAATCAAAACAACAGACATACACACCTACATATTTGTGCATGAACCTAGGCGAACTGGGTGTGCACGGGCACACGCTTTTTAAACTGGCATTCCTTCGGCATCCAATCAGTTGATCCTTTGGTCTTCCTGTTTACATTTTCGATAGATGTATCGGCAGCTCTTAAAGTGAAATCTGAAGAGTACATACATACTTGTATATACAAAATGTATATATGTATTTTGTATGGACAATGAAACTAATACTCGTATGTACATGTACTTACATATGTACATACTTACTTATGTACACACCTACCCGTACCCGTACCCGTACCCGTACCCGTACATATGTTGAATTGTGTTAACGACAAATTGGTTCTCCTCTCACTCTCAGTTTCAACGTTGAATACAGCTAAATTCATTTTTTGATATTTGTGTACTTTTTCATGCTTTTTGTCATATGTACGAGTATTTCTAAATTTTGAATTTTGAATTTTGATAAATAAAATAGTGTATACAAATATGTTGCTGTGATAGAAAAATGTATTAAAAACAAAAGAAGAAAAACGTTAACCAGTCACAATAAATTCAAAGTGAGAAAAGAACAAATGGAAATGGAATACAAAAAGGAGATGGTGCTGGCATGCTGGTGCCACTCTCGCAAATCCATTGAATCGATTAATAATGTGAAAATAATCAGAACTTAAATAACACACTGTCGATCCATATGCAGAACGCATTGAAAAGATGAGCAAAAGTAAGCGATGAGAATAGACAGACCCTTTATCAAAGTAATTGACAAATCAAACCAAAATTTGCGTACAAGAATTTCATTCATATGCCTAAACATACATACATACATACATACATACATTTGTACGTATGTAACTTTCTGATACGATCATGTATGAGTGCACATTCATACATGTACAATGTACATACATATGCACTTTCAGTCTGGCCAGAGTGTTCGGCTTTGCGAATACGATTAGATGGAAGACCAAGAGTTGCTATTCCCATGCAACATTCCTAACAAAATAAAAAATAGATGCTTAAATACGAGTATGTACGCTCTAGTGTATTGTACGTACATGTGCACTGCTTGCATTTCAAATAGGAAAATACATACATATTTTGAGGCGGTACATAATATGCTGGTTTAAAAAAATGAAGATCTAAAACAATGTGAAAATTGAGATTATTTTTAAGGACATGTAAAAGGGATATGAGAAATAAGCAAGCAACAAAATAAGAAAAAAAAAGAAGGTAAAACCGTGCATTTGCAATAAATGCACAAAGAGGAAAATGTTGAAAACAAAGTATAAAGTTAACTATTTTTAAATTAAAGAGAAAAGCAATGGAAACAAAAGGCGTAGTATAGAGAGTAAAGTTTACTTAAAAACAAAAACCCAAATATGAACCAAACTAAACGATTATACATACATACATACATACACATGTGCATACATAAGTATGTATCCGCGTACATACATACATATGTTTGCATGTCACAAATATAGAGCGAAGGATAGGAAAATATACATACTCGGACATACATACATATATAAAAACGAATTATAGATATTTACATAACACTCTTAAACACCTACATACATACATACATGCATACATACACACATAGTATATTATCAGCTAGTCATAAAGATTTTTAAAAACCAAAAACGAAAACAAAGAACTTTAAAACAGCAAAGAGTTAACAAAAATTCGTGCATAGCGTAAAAATAATGAAACTAAAATCCACGAATTTTATCAAACGAGAAATAAACAGGTAACAATAGGAGAAGTATTTTTTTCGAGCGTCTGCGACTCCAACATTAATAGCCAAACCAAAATTGTGTTAGCATAGAAAATACTTAGCAGTAATAATGCGAGTATCGCTTCCCCTTCCGTGTCGTTGTAAGATCACATTCATCAAGGTGATGATATCGATAGCAAAAACTCCGCTGTCTGTTCAACCGATCAAAATATTGCGCTATAAACGGGTTATCATTAATTGTGTCACATTGACATGTTTCTTTTTACCAAATATGTATGTACATATATACAATATATATACTAAGAATCGATCAATATAAACGATTTGCGTGTGGAGGAGAGGCATTTTCATAAGTAGCTGTGTGCGACGAGAATCGTGCATACATACATATGCATGTGTGTGTGTGTGTATATATTTACAAGCGATAAGTGATTGTATGTGCTACTTGCATTCGAAGCATGCATACATATTTACATATATGTGCGACAATATAGTCGTGGAAACTACTTGCATGCATACAGAAATCAAATCAATGAACTAAATCAAGGCATATTGTAGGTACTTAAAGCTTTTGTATATTCGTATAATCTCTAATCTATTAAACAGTTGCAAATAAAAACAAATCCAAAGTGTGCTCCAAGGAGTCACGTTCGCGCTCGTACACCCATACACACACTTGCGACTACATACTCGTGCATAACTGGCCATGCAGAAAAGTTGCCACTTTCAAGCAAAAGTCTTCCTTAATTATAAAAAAAAGACTTAGATACCAGAGCATATAAATCAATAATTCGGTAAAACTAAAACCAAAAACTAAAAACCAAAAACTAAAAACTACTAATTAGCACGATAAAAATAAACGATTATAACAAATTGAAATCCAATTCGTGTAACTTTAAGTGTTGGCAAGCCAAAGTGAGAGAGACATGTGACCGTTGCCTTTGGTGTTGCCGTTAGTGGATGTTAGAGCTGTCGCATCAACGAAGCTTTTTGCGTCGTCTAGTGGCTGCGAATACTCGTAGAGCTTTGCTTTAAAGCTTGTTGCCGAAAGTTCTTTCACATTCCGCTCTTCGAGAGACTTGCGAATATAACTTGTAGAAATTCCGTTTGAGTTTGACTTTGTTCTCTCATAGATTATGTTTGAAATTTATGCATCTTGGCAATCATTCTTCAACAGCATTAGCGGATAATGGAAGAGTACAAAATAATTCTGTTATAAATATTTTACCATATATTTTTTTTTATATAATAAGCACACTATTACTTTAGTATTATTAATTAACATTTCCATGTTTATTTGTTTATATTTTATTTAAACGTAAGTATAAACCACCAGAGCATTGTGTAGCCAGGCAGGGCTCGAGCTCACACTATCTGGAAGCGGGGTCGAAAGCTCGAATGAAAGCTCTGCCGTTGATCAAGCCATGTTTGCTTTTATCAGAAAGCTGTTTCAGCTCCGCTTTCAGCTAGTTTGTGCGTGAGCCCTAACACCTCGCTTAGGCCACGGAAAATGGAATCATACAAAAATCAGAAATTGCCTTTTCAGTAAGTATTTATTAAATATGGGACTTAATTCTTCAGATATTTTGTTATGTCAACACATGCTTGCATTGCTAGAGATGGTAATTTTCAACAAAAAGCAGCGTCTCACGTTTTCCCACACACTTGTAGTAACTTCGTCGACGCCGACGGCAAACCCGAATTTCCTTACACATCACGAGGAATTGAAAGAGACACATTAATTCACATACTGCATCTTTCAGGTAGAATAAAAAGTAACATATGCCATGGATGATTCTTTATTTGGTACAATTTGTTGGCTCTTTTCATTGTACAAGTATTCATTATTTACAGAAACATTTCTAAAGAAATCCATATGCTTCCGACCAGACATGAATTTTTGGCGAAATTTTTGTTTACTAGATCTTTGAATATTTCTTGATCTAGGTGTGAAAGCGGACCCGATTGGCTTCTAGATCGAATTAAACGGCGCTACCTCGCGCCAAAACGCGACTCTTGGTTTATGGGCAATACGAATTTGTGCGACACTTTTCTATATTATTACCATAGTTAAGCGGTAACAGATAAAACATATTCCAATCCAAAAAAGATGAATTCAAGTTGTTGTGTTCAACGCTTTTCCTTGGGCGGACTACAAAATCATTAACAACAAGGGTGTGGAAACGCCAATACCACACTTATAACTCCAGAATTGATTTAAATACGTAGATGTAAACTACAATTTGGATCAAAACATAACGATTTACAGGGAAATACATACATACATACATATGTAAAAAAAATCCCATGCATATGTACATTTAACCAGCTGCTTAAACTTCCTTGGCAATTTTTTTTAAAGTGGAGACTTAATTCGTACATATACTACGCATATCTAGATATAATTTGAGGTGTAGCATACGACACAAAAGAAAAAAATACAGATCTGAAAATGGGTCTTTCGCAAAGGTTTCTGCTGGTCAGAAGGCAAAATAGAACCAGGAATTTTTTAATTAGTATGGGACTCTGATTAGCCCAATTCAGTTACATTTATATGCTAGGTACTCGAAGAGACTAGGGATATACTTATGTATGTTTAACGCACAGATCTGGATGAGCAGCAATAGCCGATTCAATATAGTCTGTCTGTCCGTCCGTCTTATTTGTCGCCTAGGTCACAGAGAAAGAGCTAGGGAATCGTAATTGTATCCAGAGATCTGTGATATCAAAGTGTTTCACGTGTATTTAAAAAGTTTCACACCGCAATCTGTGGCATTTAAAATTTCAAAGTTGGGAGAAGCCCGAAAACGAAGAATCATAAAGATGGAGGAAGCAGCTGTAGATGTAGAAAAAAAGGAACCTTGTGAGACGCGCTCGAACGTGTCATAACTTGTATACCTTTATTTGACATATGTATGCATATATGTACGTGTGTACCAAATGTATATGTAAATATGTATGTGCGTTGAGATCTTTATTCAAACTTGTTTGTACGTAATTCAATGTAATACAAATTTTGTTTTCTACACTGCTCCATAATTGACTCAATTAAAACTTCAATTTGTTATTAATTAAGATGCGAAGATGAAAGATGAAAGAACAAGAATAAAAATTCATTCGACTCAGTTTCTGTCTGCAGAAAGGTACACACATATGTTCGCTGTTATTTTAAATTGAATTGAAGAGGATACGAGTTTTTAGCATTACTTACAAACGAGTATATGTAATTTCTGGTGAAAGACAATAAATGAATATCCCGGGTCTAAGCTTTGAGTTTTGAAATCAATGATCCTTTGTATTTCCTTAATTTTCGATTTGCTTTTATTTTGTATTAATTATATATAATGAACAATGATAAATACATAAAATAAATGGTTGTACGATAATAAAGACAAATACTGATATACAATATACATACCAGCAAACGCATACAAATGTGAAGTATCTTAATTAAACCATTTAAAACAATAAAATCAAATGGAGACTACAAAAAAATAGCAAGCGAATCGAGTCAAATCGAATTGCGAGTCAACATGAAATACAGGAGAATTGCACACACAAAACAGCCGAAAGATAACAATGTACACTAAGACTTTATAAACAAATGTAAGTATTGAGAGGTTAAAAAAACTCTTCAATTGAAAAACTACTCAACGGCAAAACAATGTTAACTTGGTAAATAAAATAAAAGCATAACAGAATATAATGATTGAGCATGTTTTAAGCAGTGAAAATTAATAATATAATTTTATATTATTATATATAATATAAATAAAAGTTATAATATTGAATTAACGAAAACAAAATAAAAATATCTGCCTCGGCACTGATATCTTTTAGTCCTTCAAAACACATTTATGTTTATGTTACCTTAATCGATTAGGGGGGGCGCCACAGACCACCTGATGAGAGGTTTGCCCCGAAGATAAACGTATGAGCAGCAGAGAGGAGCCGTAAGAAGGACTGAATGCCGGCATCCCCAAGGAAAAAAGCAACATAAAAGGGCATTGGATCACGGACTGCGGGCAGCCTTCAACGTTAGAAGATCCAGAGTAAACATTAATTAAATACTTTAAGATAGTTCTAAGGAACAATGCTTATAACCAAATTATTAAAGAAATTCCTAAATAAAAATAAAAAGATACATTTTAAATTCTTTATTTTTATCTGACGAGTCCATGAGATGGGAATAAACTTTTACAAGCACTTGTGATATAGAAGCCCTACAATTTCCACAGTCAAGAGAGTTGAAAGTCAAGAGAAGGACTGTGTATCATCTACAAGGATATAAATACGACTCTTTCCCAGGTTTGTATAACAAATATCATTTCATTTATTGCAAAAAAAAAAAAGGAATCAAATTTTCTTAAACCATTTAGGGGTAGAAAGTTTTCTTAAAACGATCTTCGCGATTCTTACGGCCGCCCGGTCGCACCGCCCGCGGAACGTACTCTTTGTCGTGTTTTTCAAGTGTTCGCCGCCAAGGGTTTATGTCCAGCTCAAAGAAGCGCCGTTTCGCCTCCATGGCGCGAGTCTTATGGTCAATCTTGTACAACTTCTCCCACAAGTAAATCTCGGGCAGCTCAAGATGACGGGGTCGCTTCGAAGACAAATGCTTAAACGTTTTCTCAATAAAATCGCGCTGCTGTGCATTATCATAGTCAGTGGTGCGAGCTGTCACATACGGATGGAGCTCGTTGGCAGCGCGCTCAACCTTCGGGACGTTCGTGTACACTCTGAGCAGCTGCTTTAGCGTGGCATCATTGAAGTCCACACACTTTCCTTTTTCTGATATCTCTGCGTAGAGCGGAAGAGGCGGTGTGCCTCGACAGCTGTTCACTCGGGGATTTTCGTCCACTTGGTTGCCGTGCAGAAGCAAAGTGTTCAGCTGGTACTCGTAGAAGCTCCATTCTCGACCATTTGTGATCACAGTTTGGGTGTTCATGGGGTAGGTGAGGTCGTTATAGGTATTGAACCCGTTGTAAGTGGCCTGCGCCAACAGCCATGCGTATGAAGACTTAATAGCCAGGGCATTTAGAGCTTCCTGAAAGTCGCTATCGCCATATGCCTTGTGACGCGTCTGAAGGGAAGCTCGCGATTGAAACGAGAGCAACCCAAAGTTGGGCCCGTTAGCACTCGGCCAGTAGCCGGGCACATTAACTGCATGCTGGTAGGTGGTTCTGTAGCCCAAGGTACGGGCATCATGCTTAAAGCGTGGCAGCTGTCGGGCTAGTTCTATATTTTCACTTTCCTTTTCGGTCATCCATGGGCACAGCTGCTGACGATGGCGCAGCGCCAAGTATGGAGACCCAGTGTATTGGACCAATCGGTCAACGCTGTCACTAGCATCGTCTTTCTGCCAGTCCCGACCTTTTTTTGAGTTTTGCACATTTTTGGGAGCATCAACTCCGCCAACTGCCCAGAAGGCCTCGTGCCGCGGATTGTAGTCCACCTCGACATCATTTAGATGCGGATAATCAGCGCTGAGCACCTGCTGTAAAGCTCTGTTAACCTGCTCTACAATTACTTGCGTCAGCTGGCGTTCCCGGGTAACGGAGTCAGAGGGCACAAAGTCGGGTAGCGTCGCCTGGTGGCTGTTGGGAACTCAAATTAGTTTAGAATAATTGAATAGTTTTTCTACTTACTTGTAGAAGTCGTGTGCCAGTTCCAGCGCATCAATAACATCATTGCGGGCCGCTTGTAGAAAAGAGTCTAAACTCGATTCAGACTTCTGGCCTTCATCGGTAGTTGGTAGCGGCAACTCTTGCAGCACTGTGCGCGTGTAATGTTGCGTTACCGGCAATGCGTTGTATGGAATTTTGTTGTCGTTGAAGTCGACCACTTTGTATCCATAATAGCGAGGCATGTTCACTTTGATTAGTTTTTCTTCTACGGTCGGCACTTTACGTATTTCTTCATGCCAATCACCAGCTTCTCTGCGCTTGACTGCCTTGTATGTCAGGTCCCGAATTGGTGGATACTCCGGTTCGGGACTATTTTCATTGCTTGTCCCAGACCCAGACGCTGCCTCGGCTTGTGCTTGGGGCTGCGCGGCCAAAAATCTTAGAGACGAAGCACGCAACTGATTCACACGACTTAACTTTAACATGTTGGCAGGCCCCTAGGTTTCGTTTCTGTTACAATTTAATAATTCATTAATTGTTGGTGCTCGAGGTTATGTTATGACATCGAATGGCGATGAGTTTTCTCCTCGATGTTAGACTTATCGATAATTGACTTATCGAATTTCATAATGGTCGTATGACACTATTCTTCAATTGGATCAACTGATGTAACGACCTTCAGGAATAGCACTCAGTGTGTGGAGTATGATTTTAATCTGCCAGAAGCGCAGCAGCAAAGAAACGATAAGTCATACTCTCAAACAAAAGTTTTCCGAATATGAATCGGCTGTTGACTATTCAATCCATTAAAACTAACAAAACTGCATCTTAGCGTTTGTGTTTCGTACCATGCTGTGTATGTCGAGAAATCGAGAGGAGACAAACAATTTTGACAAACGACTAGTCTGATTTTTAGAATGAAACCCTTAATGGTACTTCTGAAATTGGTTCTTAATTTAGCGCTTTAATTCTAACTCGTTATTTTTACTAGGTACCCCGGTGGAACATAGAACATAAAGAGTTTGTGCTCGAAAAAATTTATTATTAGTCTCAGACGAATATCAGTCCAATTGTTAAGTAAACTGAACTGTCGATAGGTAAGACTTGCGTCTTGAGAACAGCTGATTAAAACAACAATAATGTTGTAAGTCATATCCGTTTTTATTAAAAATACAAAAATCTAAACTATTTGTTTTAAATACTAAATGCATTAAGTGAAATTTCAAAACAAAAGTGATTTCTTGAGTACCATTATTGGGTAAGTTATCGTAATTTTTCCAGCGGGCGATTGAACTATTTACCCAAACAGATTATGGTATTTTTAGTTAGCGCCTTGTTTACATAGAAATCCTGCTATCTCTGTGCCTCATTTAATTAAATCGTACCACATAATGGTCTGCAGGGCCAGGTGAGTCCTTATCTTATCATAAAAATGGACACGGGACGACAGTCGAAACTTATCGAAGAAGCGTATATATTTTTAGCACATAGTATTGATAAACTAAAAGAGCAACGTCACTTGTGCATAATTTACAGGAGAACAAGGAAGACTTAGAGCTATGTCCAACGTACCTATGTCCACAGCGTCCAGGTCAATTAGTGAGGAACGCACCCGGCAATGGCTGGCAGCACAGGCTGCACCAGACGACGATGAGGTGGAATCAATTGCCGAATCATCGGTGGTGGACAGCCTAGATTATGAATACAGCGAGTACACCCTGGATGAAAATAATGATGATGACGATGACAATCAAAATACAGGAGAGGAAATCAGTACCATGACATTGGGCACTCCCATCAGTGAGTAGATTCTCAAGTGACCATCATAAGTGGTGGCTCTGCACAGTTGACTGACCAGAAATATCATCCAACAGCTGCGAACAAGCGTTCCAACATCAGTGACACTCTGCGAGACCTGATGAACTCTATCAACAGCATTCAAACAGTGGGAAATGTGAACATCAGCAACTCCACAAATGTGCATATTGGTAATGTGACCAACATCAATGGCAACATACAGATAATAGCCAACAGCTTGAGTCGAGCTCGGCACGAGCGTCGAAAAACGTCGCTCACTGAAGCTCCAGTGCCGGACATTGAACCAAACAGTAACCATCACAACGAAGACGAATCCGAGGAGCGGGTTTGCTCAGATGTATTCATCAATAGCCAAAGTAGACTTTCCCATTCACTTCCACAGTTCGGCATAGTAACATTTATCATTTACAGAGTTCAAAATACCCAAGGAGCTGTGTTCCATTATTCCGCGACACTCCTGGCTGGCCCAAACCCCAATGGAAAAGCCAGAAGTGCTCCAGCGACCAGTTCAATATGTTGTCATTTGTAAGTTCTTAAGACACCCAAGCCACTCGTTATACGAACTGTCGCATGTACACTCATTACATTAAATACAACTTCCAAACAGTACACACGGCCACCGAGAGTTCCGAGAAGCGCGCCATCAATGTGCGACTTATCCGCGACATGCAGGTGAGTTCTACAGGCTTACAACAAGTTTAATGATGTCTAGGAATGTTAACGTTATGAACATAGAATAATGGCCTATCAAAAGCACAGCTGACAGAGCTCGGCAGTGACACACAATATAGCGTATAAAGGTGGCCATCACCAGGCGAACACTGTCGTAACTTTTGGTTCAATGTTTGACGGCCTTCAAGACGCACAAGCGGACAAAAGATACTTTTGTCGCTGTTTCGCTCGAAACGATGTTTAAATCAGCAACAAAATGTATATGCAAAAATCGGTCTTTGCTTGAGCGAATATAGAAATGAGCAAACACATACAGATATGTATGATCGGGTCTCTTCTGTCTCTGTTCGCAATGTTTCGTAAATCAAGAACTGACTCGTGGGTCAAAGCCCGTAACCTTTGTTTACGAACAAACAGCTGTCTTCACTGTACCACAAAAATGCAGTACTAGGAAAAAAAATCAATTAGTTCGTTGCAAGTGCTTACAAATAACTCTGATAAGAAATATTGTAGCAATATTTATTTCGCCCAACTACCTAATCAGTAATAATATTCATTTTAGGCTCTAGTTTTAGCGATGAATGATTTTTGATGTATGATTTGTGTTCTTTGATCGCATTTTCAGTGCTTTCACATCGAGTCGCGGAGATGGAATGACATTGCCTATAACTTTTTAATTGGTTGTGATGGCAACATCTACGAGGGACGCGGCTGGCATGCTGTGGGTGCGCACACATTGGGATACAACAGAATCGCATTGGGCGTCAGTTTCATCGGTTGCTTCATGCGGGAATTGCCCACTCCGGATGCCATGAACATGTGCCGCAATCTTTTGGCCCGCGGTGTGGAGGATGGCCACATTGCACCCGATTATCGACTCATCTGCCACTGCCAGTGCAACTCGACGGAAAGTCCAGGCCGGCGCTTGTATGAGGAGATACAGTCCTGGCCACATTTCTACAACATCGAAAAGGAGAAACAGTAGTCTTCCTGCATATAATGTGTGCTGGCTGTTGTTACTTCTCTTTCGATGCCTCTACATGATCGATTCGGACAAATATTTCTATGGTTTTGATATTGTTTAGTTAAATAAAGTTATACATTGAAAGTGAGATTGTTTTCGTTCTTTTCTCAATAGTTTAATTCAACACATTTCAGTTTGATGTACAGTTTTAAATTGAATTATGGAATCCGCAGCTCTCACAAATCGGTACTTCTGATCATAGCGTCTGGGCTGGAGTCCAGTCCTCTAGGATTCCGACTGAGTTTGGCGAGCTGCACGAAAAGAACACAAGAGTTAACGCAATTTAAATAGACAAAAATGTGCCACATCGAGTGGCAGTTAGTTGAACTCTTCTTTTGTGGGGTCACAGGGAACTTGTATTAGACATCCAAAAGGAATGGGAGGAGAAGGTATATTAGATTGCACAATTCGCAAATTGTTTGTATAATTGATGTTAGTGAAATGATTTACACATATTCAACAAGAAACATTTATTTGGGGGTTCAGGGTTGACTCCCACCTGTCTCGAGCGCCAAAATTGGTCGAACTTAAAGCTTTTCGTCTGTAATAATAGACATAAAAATACAACAAAATGTGTAAGATCCCTTCTGATATAACCCGTCTATTGGGGCGACTCCAGCAAATTCTACCTTTGCTGCATGGCTTTACATTATGTAATTCTAGTAGCCGTTTTGAGCGGTCCCGTCCAAATCTGAAATTGCAGAGCCTGCGAATGTGGGAGAATACTTACGAGCTGGCTTGCCGTTGGCCCATGGAGTGAACTTCACATGGCTTGCATCACGCTTGGCAGCATCTGCACGCAGCTCCGTGCGCAAGGCTTCACGCAGGACTCGGGCTGCAATGTTCGAGTATTGGATGTAGCTGCAATTTGGAAAAATATCAAACAATTACGTAAGATGTACAACTCAAATATAATACAGTAAGTAGCAACTGAAAAGCATCTGCTTTTTAGCGTGCAACTCAAGGATCCATACGTGATTCCAGCGGCTCTCCAGGCGTTAGTCATTTTGATATATTGTTTATGCAAAAGACTCTTATTAGAGAAATAAAATTTCAGCTATCAGCGTAAAGACGGGGTGGTATGCTCGATATCGATATAATTAAAGTAGCCATTCACCCCGAGCGCTCTGATATGTAAATAATATTGACGGTATTCCTGTCAACGCATTAATAAGGTAACTTCAGCAGTCGCTTTACGGTTGCAACTGCGCTCACAGTAAACAGGGTGCATGCGATTCGATAAAGGTTTTGTATTTGGATCTGGATCTGGATGTACTAACATACATACCACCATCCATATATTGGCATTCACAAATCAGAGAATATCAGTAGTGCCTAAAAGATGGAAAGGTGGATACAACTTTTTTTAAACTATCGATAAAAAAACATCGACTGTATTTTCGAGAACATACATTCATATATGTATACATTCATACATACAATATTTCATATATGTATGTATGTACATTTATGTACCTAATAATATTAACCTAATCTTGTGCCACCTGCAGCTCGGACATGTCCTCAGTCAAGCCGCAGATTTTAATAATAGAGCCATTTTATGGCGGAAGCCATAAGCAGCTAATAGACACGTTGGTGGAGTGTACGTTTCATACATAGATTTATCCTATCCTAACCTACCCTATCTGATATTAATCATAACCACCGCAGGCCTGAATCTAACCAACTATGAACTTTTCAGCCTACCGGCAAAAAAGTGGCACTGGCGTGCCCGCACCTCTGCACTCTTCTTTTCGCAGCTTATTCCGTTCGATCACAATTACAAAGTGCTCTTCACGAGCTCAGTTCTTAGTTTGGCAGAGCTAATAGGTGTGCGTCCCGACCTGATAGCATGTAGGAAGATTGTCTACTTTCATGAAAATCAGCTCGTGTACCCTGTGCGCGAAGTGAAAACGCGCGATTGTCAGTACGGATTCAACGAGATACTCTCCTGGTAAACTAATCAGGGGGTTTGCCATGCAGTAATTATGTATAATGTGATTTCCATCTTTCAGTTTGGCGGCAGACATAGTACTCTTTAATTCCAACTTTAATCGCACATCATTTCTGGACAACGTGCAGCCCTTTCTTAATATTCCGCCGGATTTCAAGCTGAAGCACATTCGCGAGAAAATTGAAAATAAGTGTGAGGTGCTTTACTTCCCCATTAAATTTCATGCCTTAACCAACGATCGTCGCATTGTGGATGTGAAACTTAATGCGGATGCTAACCTTGACCAAGATTGCTTGCATTTGATATGGCCCCATCGTTGGGAGCACGACAAAAACCCAGATCTGTTGGTTGAAGTCCTTCTCGAGTTGAGCAATCGGCAGGTCAACTTCAAGGTTACCATCTGTGGCGAGAGCTACCAGGAAGTGCCAGAGGCCTTTGAGGGAATACGGGAAAAACTGGGGTCCAAGCTCATTAACTATGGGCACCTATCGCGCGAAGAGTACATAAAGTCGTTGCTTGCCGGGGACATAGTCATATCCACGGCAAGCCATGAGTTCTACGGTGTGTCCATGCTAGAAGCTACCTACTGCGGCTGTTACCCCGTTGCCCCTAATAAGCTGGTATACCCCGAAATCTATCCAAAGCCAAATTTGTACAGCACGACAAACTCTCTGATAAAAATGCTGTACAATTGGTGCCGCAGTCCGGAACATTTCCGCAGGCACCGCGTTAAATTCTTCGAGTCATTTTCGTTTGACAAGTACTCTGCAGAGCACTTAGTGCCCAAATATCTCGATAAAATGGGGATCTCGAGTAATTTACGGCAGAGTGAAAGCTAATGCAAACTCACCAATCGGTTGTCGACTTTGATTAATATTTATTGCATTTGCAAAATCTTTTTGATTCTTAGCAGAGAAAATAAACTTAAACATAAAAAACAATGCACCAAGACAGCGAACTAGAAGTGGTTTTCAGTAAATTTAGGCGGCGAATCATACTTGACTTTAACATGCGCTCGATACTCCTCATCATCGTCGTGGTACTCTCTATAGCACTGGGAGCAGAACAGGTCGCCATCGCATCCCCGGCAACGGAAGACGGCATCCTCGTTACAAATATGACACCAAGGCAGCTCCTCAGTATTGCTATTTTTGGCCATATCCCCCTCGACGCCATCATCACGGCCACTGTTCTCAGTTGGCAAACTTGATTCTGCAACGTACTGTTAAATGATGTGTTAAATATTTGGTAATTATACAAAGAAATATTTATAAAGAAAAATGCAATTTTACCTTTTTGATTATATTTTTTAAGGTCTTCTCATCATCCTCGTTATCGCTGGGAGTATTTAAAGTCGATAGCTCTGCACCGCCAGCCCCGCCTGCTTCATCACCGATTGGGTTATCCCGCAGGGCACGCAAACGTCGTTCAATGTCGGAAATTGCATCGTTACGTTGGTTGTCAACTTTTTGGTCCAGCTCCGTTTCGTCCATGAACTGATGCAGCAAATCTTTGATTTTGTCCTGATCACTTCTTTGGTCCGTGGAGAGCAGAATATCCTTTTTGTCGTAGTTCTTATGATGCGGAATGCCGCTTATGTTGGAAAGACGCGCCCGAATTTCATCGTCAGTTGCATCCACATCTCTAAGATTCTGCAACCGTTTTGCCATGGCACTATCCAAATTTTCGTCAATATCTTCATTTGTGGAATGAGCTGTGGGGCTTATGGGTGCCATTACGCCAGCCAGTTCCTCCGGCGGCGAAACATTGCTGCAGTAAAAGGTAGCGGTAGCTTATAACTGGGATTGCATACGTCTGTTGTATGTGCATATGCATGTACTTACTCGAAGAGTTCGTCTGCCTTGTCGAGTTCCAACCGGGTGGAGCCATTTAAGGGGTTTGGCAGGCGCATTTTGGTAACAAGTTCCCCCGGCAATGCATCGCAGTCAATGACTTTATCCTGATCGACATTAGTCTGCAGTTTGGACAGTTTATCGTAGCAAATTAAGCAGACGTTCAACACCTTCCCTGCGAACCGAGGCACTGGCATTGGCCTCTTCAGACACTTGGAGCAGTAGGAGAAGCCGCAGTTGGGACACCCATACTAACAATATACAAGAATTTTGGTCTAGAATCTAGACTGTAAAGTAAATATTAAATTCTTACCTCCTTGCTGAATAGTCCATATTTTCGGCTGCAGCCAAAGCAGCTCATGATGGCGAAGAATCAAATTGTCTTGTCGAAATACAATTTTAATTTAGAAAAGATACAAACAAAGGCTAATGATTTGTATGTTTACAATTTCAGTGCTTTCGATAATTTCGCATTTATACAATCGATAGCTATCGAGTTTCTGCATATACGGTACTCATGGTTAGAGGAATTTGTTTAATATCCTATTTAGTTTAGTGCTCAGATCCGAAAACACGTTTGCTAGCTAAATTTGCAATATATTTGCCAGCGGCAGAGTGTGACCAGAGGTGTAAACTGAATTTCGTACGGTTAAACTGGTTGGTTTGGATTGGGTCCGGGTCAGTGTCTTCGCTACTAGCATTGTTTCCACTTTGGCGGCTTTTTTGCTTTATTTTGACTTTACTCTTTGTTCCCTGGCGGATTATAGGAAAAGGGTATATATTGCGAGCCGCAAGCAAACTACCAGCGAATACCACAGAAAGCATTATACAGCTGTTCGCTACATGACAGTCCAACTAACGCAATAAAACGAACTATCAGGGGAAGGTGCCGGTTTGTTTTGTTATTGATGTGGTTTTTGCCTCAAACGCTTTCTCCGTTCATGGTCTTCCTCCTACGCCACTACGAATTTAAAAACAAAAACAAATACAACTTGGTATCTTTTATTGTTGACTAATTTAAAATTTATTTTTCAACAAACATAAAACATTACAATGTTAACTACTTTTATTGCAACACGCGCACTTAGGCTCTTAGTTCTCACAAGCAACATTGTTTAGCTTTATACATATGTTTGTACATACAAACATATGTACATACATATGTATTTCTTAAAACCCTTATAAAAAAAGTAGTTTTAGCTCTTCTAAAATCGTGTTAGAGGTTGTAATTTCACGTACGTTTGTATTTACACACATTTAACATTAAATAGAATGCAAATTCATTGTAAATTGATCGTCAAAATCTAATTAGACACCAAATTAGAACAAACTCACTTGGTTGAAGACCTCTAATGTAAATCAACGTAAAAGAGTTATTGTTCTCTGGACTCCGCAGTGTTTCATCAAAGTCCTCCTGGTATCGGACCGTTTTTTATCTGCATATTTGTCTAATTATAAATTCTACATATTCGAACGTACCACCTCAGATTATCCATGCATGCACATATCGCACCGGGGCCCCTTGGCCAAACAACACTCGTATGTATGTACATATGTACAAGCATGCATACGTACATGTATGCACGTACATTTTATTTCGTTTATACTCTTGCAGAGGGTATTGGTAATTGCGCAACTTTCGTCAGCTCTTCGCCTTTGTATTATATTATTATTTTATTATAGTCTGGCAAAACAAAAATAAAAACACACATACATATGTACGTACATATGCAGATACATATGTTAGTACATTATGTACACCGTTCCTTTTCAGTGACGACCAGTATCGACAATGTACAAAAAAACAGCGGCAGAACTCCGTCACAGTGTACACCAGAGCCTCGAAAACTATCCATATAATGGGGCTGGCAGTGCCCAGGCCAATTTGCAGGCCAGTTGCAAAAGTGAGACAAAAACCTGAAATAACGGCACCACCAATGTAAATAAACATGTCTCGATCACCACTTACAGATTCCTTGAGCTTTGTGCAGCGCCTAGATCTACTGCAGACGCTAAACGTGCATAATGGCTGCGTGAACACAGTGAACTGGAATGCAAGCGGAACGCATATTGTATCTGGCTCCGATGACAATCATTTGGTCATTACGGAGGCCAAGAGCGGTCGGGTGGCACTCAAGAGCAAGACCCAGCATAAGCGTCATATTTTCAGTGCTCGCTTCATGCCACACAGCAACGACCAGAGTGTCGTTTCCTGCTCTGGCGAAGGTCTAGTCATTCACACTGAGTTCCTGATTCCATATAGCTCCGAAAACTGTACAAAGACGGAAGACCCTCTAGTTGGAGAGAGCAGCCGAATCGCGAACGTTTTTGATTGTCACACCTTTGGGAGCACCTTCGATGTTTTGCCATTACCCGATGCACCGCGCTCCTTTCTCAGTTGCGGAGAAGATGCAACTGTACGCTGCTTCGATCTTCGCCAATCGAGTAGCTGCTCCAAGCGCATGTGCCAAAAGCACATCCTCATAATGGCGCCCTGTGCCGTGACAGCCATGGACGTGGCTCCATTTAATCACAACAACCTGGCCATCGGCTGTTCAGACTCGATAATTCGCATATACGATAGGCGCATGCTGGCAAATGCAGAATCTGCGTCTGTGTCGGTGGGCTCAACAATACCGCTTAAGGCCTACCCCATACCGATGGAGTACACGCGTCGGCACTATCGCCCGACCTGCGTTAAGTTTAATATGAACGAATCGGAGCTTCTGGTCAGTTACTCAATGGAGCAGATTTATCTGTTTGATCTGAAACACCCCGGATATAACGACGCAGGTCTGTTGAAGAGCGGCTGTTATACGCCTAAGATGCGCCGGGAAGATGATCCCGATCCGCAAATGCCGCGTCTTCGCTTTCGTGGCGATTGGTCAGACACTGGGCCGAACTCCCAGGCCATTGCCGAGCAGGGTTTCAACGGTCCCAATGTGGGCCAGGCTCGTCCACCCCTTGAACCTGGGGTACTCAGTCGACTCAGTGACGAAATCTTTCGCATGCTTAATTCGCCCAGTCGTCAAATGCGTCAAACTTCCCAAGCAGCCGAGTCAAATGCAGATCCAAGCAGCAGCCGAACGGATCCTTTGCCCTCGCAGAGGACGGAGGGGAATACCGCAGCTGCCACATCCAACCGCGACTTAAATAACACACTTCTTGCCAGAGCTCAGGACACGATTTATGAAAATATGATCCACGAATCGGATGCGCCAAACATTTCTGCCAACTCTGGTTCTGGTAAGTGGGACCATTTTTGGACACGCATAATTTAAATCTTTTTTAAAAAGGAACTGAAGGAGGTCCCGAGAGCACAGAGGAAACAAAAGAGCCCAAAAACGAGTACAAGGATGGCATATCAGCTGAGGATGGACAAACGTTTCCCATTCGCAATTTTGATTACGTGAAAATGGCATTCAGTGGGCACCGCAACTCAAGGACAATGGTAAAGGGCGCTTGCTTCTGGGGTGACGACTTTATAATGTCGGGTTCCGACTGTGGCCATATATTCGTTTGGAATCGACGGACCGGAAAGGTGGTCAAGACGCTTCTGGCAGATAATCGTGTAGTCAATCGTGTTCAACCACATCCCACGCTCCCCTACCTTCTTAGCTCCGGCATCGACTACAATGTGAAGGTGTGGGCCCCAGTAGCTCCTGTTCCCCATTTCGACGATACCGAAACCGCCGGAGTACGTGTGGTTGATTTCGCCGACATTGACAAGCCAGTAAATATCACATTTACTTTTGACTCTTTACAGCTTATAAAGAGCAATGAGATTATGTTAGTGGAGACTCGCGACACTATAACCGTGCCTGCCCAGATAATGATACGAATTTTGGCCAGCCTACATCAGTATCGCCGGTTAATGCACGAATCTGGTGGCGAAGCCAGATCGAGGCAAGAAGCTCCATCTAGTAATGACGCTGAAGCTCCTAACGGTGATAACTAAGTTAAATCGTGATCACAACAACGCTGAACTATGTAAATCCATCAATATTTATCCACAAACATTTCTGAATTACTCACCTGCTATGCTGTAGTAAAAGGTGCTTGGTACACACCCCAACAGATGCAGCAAAGTGACTGAAGCGGAAACAGCTGGTCACTGCTTTTCCTTCCCTATTTTTCATATATTCCTCCTGTTTCACCACTCTTCTTCCCCTGCGACGGACGTGCTCAAGTTATCGACGCAAGAAGTAGGAACGGGAAAACGTTTCTTTGTGTAATGAAAAGCGTATTAAAGGTAATATACCATATTACTATATAAGTGTATGATCTAGCAGTTCCATTTTCACTTTCGTGAGAAAATATAAACCTTTATTTTCATATTCGTCCTATTTATATGAATAGCCCTGACAATTCCATTTCTATAGTTCGTTTAATAAGTGCAATTTTAGTCAATTTGTTGTTTATGTTTACTTTGCCAAATAAATAATGTGATGCTTTATCAAAGTAAAAAAGTTTCAATTAAGGCATTTTCGTTTTTTCCAACTGGATAAAGCCCGCCATATGTCGAAGAGCATGCACTTTGCCCACTTTGGTCACTTTCAGGGCTTTAAATCCGAGCATTATATCAACTGGGATTATTCAAACAATAATATAAATGAGCACACACAGCATATATTAAGTATGTACATAGGGTTCTTAAGTTTAAATAAATGTGCTCAATTATTTCGAATCATTAATGTAGCCAGAATTAAGGAAAACCATTTCCCTTTTCTGACACCCTGCCAGGTGATCATTCTGTCATTATCACACTCTTCCTCGTCCAGTGGCGCCCCCTGGCAGAGTGGGCTGCCATGCATAGCGGCTGGATGTGACTTTGTTGTGAAGAGAGAAATATAACGGAAATCGACTCGAATATAGTACGGAAAACCGAAGGCCAAACAAATGTCGTAACAACTGGACTTATAAATTAATTGTTAACTTGAAAGCTTGAAAAAAAGGAAACGTAGAATTCGCTAGTTTTTAGGCATATTTAAGAATAATTTGTATACAATATCATGTGGATGTGTGTTGTATAATCCTGAAACCTTACTTAAGGTCTCCTGAGTAGGCCGAGACTGTCAATGGTCTCCAATATAACAGCTTCGTTAAAGTCTGAAACAACATTTCTGTTGTTGCTGTGCGCTGTTGCGTTGCTCAATGTAGACTGCGGCAGCCACAGGCGCTGTCGACGAACTGGAGGCGGTTTCTCTTCATCATCATTATCTATAAAAAGTCCGTGGCAAGCAATAGCTGCATCGATGGCATTTCGCTCAAAATGTGACATCCTAGCGATGGATGTCGACTCAAGATTTTGATTCATTGCATTTTCGCACTGAGCTTCGCCCAGGATACGAGTCGTCCATACCTGCAGCTCCACATTTGACATATTGTTGACTATACAAATACAAAAATAAACATTAGTACGATGGAAACGTTTGTTTTCATCCAAACATACACTCCAAATTTCGCTTCATTTTTATCAATTCCATAGTCGCGCTGCGTCGTTAAAGATTGGTTGCATTTCTAACTGTATTGACAGCCGCAGAAACTGATTTGTTATGTTTATATTATTTCAGGGCAGGGCAGCACACCTAATTTTATAATGAAATTCATTATCAAAAATAAATAGTTGTGTTCAATAGAGATGTTCAATCTAAGGATACCAATATATCGATATATCGATTTTTTACTTTAGCCTAGTACTCAGATCGAAAAACAGGGGTCGCAAAAAAAATCAGGGATGATATTCGTATGGAACCGATAACAAAATGTTGTGCGCACAAGTTTTTTTCTAGCGGCTCTTCGCCAGGCAGTACTCAGATCGACAAAAGAACAGGCCGAAAAAATCTAGAAAGTCAGACGATAGTATTTTGTGGTATCGATAGTATTCGTTGGTATGTTGCTAGCAGCTCGAAATATAAAGATTTGTTTTATATTCCGAGAGGGATATCATGCAAGAGTCGCCAATCCCACTAAAGGCAATCTCCTGCATGGATCCATTTTGCATTCATTGTTTTATTATCGTTTTATTCAAATTTCACACATTTTCAAAAACGTAAACAAAACAACACAGCTGCCTGAGAAGTGTAACCGTTCGGAATGCGGTTTTCACCTCTGGGCACACTCTGCTGCTAGCAAAATATATTGCAAATTTTGCTAGCAAGTTTTTTTTCGATATGAGTACTAGGCTTTTGGAAACATACATATGTATATCGACGGGACTATTGTTTGAAGTTCGAGTGAATTTATGCGTTATTTTAGTCTAAGACTACTAAAGCCTAGTACAGTACTCAGTTCTGAAAACAATTTTGTTTGAAAAATGTGCAATATATTTTTCTGTTGGCTTAGTGTGACCAGAGGTGTGAGCAAACCCATTTCTGCGGGAAAGTACCAAGAAGGGTTGGTTTTCCATACCTGTGAGTATTTTAAATGAAAGGGAGTTAACAATGAATTAACAACCCAGTCGGGTCTGTGTTTTGGCAACATTTAATTTGCCTTCAAAACAATTCAACATTTTACAAATTCAAATAAATTGTGCATATTGTCATTTATCTATAATAATTTTTATTTCTTCGAGTACTTGACCAATTAGTATGTTTGCTTAAATATTATATGAATTTTCAACCGTTTCCTTCCTCAGACGTATTTTAGCCGACTCTGCTTTATTCTTAGATCAGCTGATGGGCAGCCTGGACAGGCTTTTTCCATCGCGACGTAAATACAATTGGCTTGTAAGCTATCGCTGTTGGCTTCGCGCCTGGCAACAAAAGACAGTATCGTAAAATTTAAATATTTTTTGTTAAAACCAAAGTGTTGAGATAGTTTCATGATTTCGTATGAATTTGGCTTTGCTTATTTATTATCTCACGATCTTGTGCGTATTCTTATCGATATGTCAGCTATCGATATAAGCTATTGGATAATTATAGTCAGAATGAAGAAATTCATTTGCCGTGGCTATCCCCCACCCCGTCCAGCAGCTATGAATATTCTTGCTCATTTACCTAGTTACATACACATATGTACTTTCATATTATACATACATCATTATAGTTTCATTAGTAAATAGTTTTGACTAGTTTTATGTGAGAAAGGTCAGGAGCTACTTCTATTAATTAATTTCTTAAGAGCTTAAGAATTAAAGGCCAATTAAATTTGGTACTAAAATTGTTTAGGCAAATTTTTCGTTTTTAAGATTATTGAAATGATTAATGGGTGTAAAAAGGGTGTTTTTCCCCCACAGTGTCATGTACTCAATTTCCCGGCGCAATTTACCGACAGACTCAAGTCTCTCACAGTGCTCTCAGTGGCAACTAAAACTTATCAGGACTTATTGAGAGAAACCCCATGAGTGTGAATCGTACATCCATCTGTACGTTCATACATACATACATATGTATGTACATATGTACATGCCAACGCGTTGCAATGGTAGAAGCTACAAAGCCAAGGGGACATCATTGCGTACCAATTTGAAGATTTGAAAAAATATGAACCAAACAATAGAACAGCAAAATTAAGGATTTCGAACAAATACATATAATTTTACCGATTCCTATTTATTACTGCTAAATATTTTCCTGGATTTTTTCTAGTTTCTAATTCATTACAGTTTATTTAAAAAGGTGTCACTTGCCTAAGTTGAAAGGCGGGAAGTTTTTCAAAAATGTTTTTGAATGTTAGGAGGTGCGGCACTACTATTTCATTGGACACAATTGTATGTATGTACATACATATATGTATTCATCCTATGAACTTCAATAGACGAAAGGAAAAACTGAAGAAACATCATATCTGCGAAGCTCCTATCTTTTGATTTAATGACCATAATTCTTAAATGTCGATTACTCAAATGAAATGGCATCAATTTTGGGACAATCTAATTTTTAGTAGAAACAATTTTAGCAGTAATAAAATTGAGAGTTGAAATGTGAGTAATCAGTTGGCCCTTATAAACATGCTACAGGCATGGCCCTTACTTATGCATAAATACATACATATGAATGTACATATGTACATACTAACAATCAAAAGTTCTGCTGTCTCTTATACTTGTGCTCCATCAACAAATTTAACTCAACTCTAGTCGGTAACGCTCGGTTCGATTCGGCATGGCACGTGTTTGAGCAGAACTCGCTGCCGGCCAACAACAAAGTCACAACAGCGGAAGCTGATTCATTTCATGCGACTCTTGGGCACTCACTCTCGCATGCGCTGTCTCTCAGGGCTATTTCTCTCAAAGCACAGCTCTCATACGTACATATGTATGCATGTACATATATACAGTATGGGAGAGACAACTTGCCGTGTTGTTTCTGTCAACGTGTGTGTGGTGCGCTTGTGTGTCCCACGCGTATCCAATAATCTCTTGGGACTGGGAATCGTTTGTCTCTCTCCTCCCTGAAACGGCCCAAGTGCCACCAGTTTTCGCCAGCTCGCTCGCTCGTTCACTTTTTCGTTCGTTCGGTCTCTCGCTGAATCGGCAGGTCGGTCGGTCGGGCCGTGGCATGCTCAATGAGCGCTTTTGCTGTTTTAATTTTTGCCTGAAATACATTTTGAGCTAATTTCGTATTGTTAGTTTTGTTTATACCGTCTCTTGTTGGTGTCATTTTGTAAGCGAATGCTCGTTCAAGACGTATTTAAAAATAATTAATATTAAAAACCGAGTGTTATAGGCGATATAAATACATATACGAAATATATACAGACGCATGCATACATATGTACATACATATTTCATTGCAAAGTGAATAAAAACGGTCTTCAGTGCGTGAAGTACGAGTTCAATTACCACCCAACTTCAACGGGCTCGCCTATTGTTGGTCGTTTTCGTTTCGGGCCGGGCCGGACCGCTTGATGGTCGGGAATAGAACGACGCGAGGACGAGTACAAGTCGTCCGTCGAGGCAATAAAAGCAAAAAGCTCAAGAAAATCATATCTATATTTCCCCGATAAATCGCATACAAACTACGCGAGCGTGTGGCGACTTGTGGACCGGCGGGGTGCCTGCCAGGCAAACGAAATTTAGTTAAATTCGCAAGACATCAAGATATGGCAGAACGGTGACGGGGTGACGTCGGCGCGAGAAAGCAAATTATAATTGCATTGCAAATGTACATACCTACATACAATATGTATGTTCTGGTGCATGGCGTCCAATTCGTCTATGTGCGTGTGGACGTGTTATAATCCGTATTTTTTTTTGGTCCACTGAACCCGCGCGCTTCTTCGCATACTAATTTTTTATTTTATTTTTTCGTGTACTTATGTATATGACAGTTTTGAAAGAAGTGCAAAAAGGTTGCACGTCGGCTAATGCCCAACTGTTGCACTCATCGCTTTTGCAATCCCAACGAAACCGAAACTGAAACCGAAGCTAAACCAAACAAAATCTCCCCCAAAATTGTGCGCTTCTTTTGACAATGTGCTTTTGCTGAGTAATCATCTTATCAAATACATGTACATATGCACATAGGTACATATGTATGTATCTATGTATGTACCTAGCTGCTTTTACCGTTCGATTTCCTCTATTCTATTCAAGAACGCAGACATTACACGGCGTTAGCGGAGAAGTAAATAAGCATATGTGTATGTATGTTTGTAAATGTGAATGTAAGCTACTTATAGCTATGTAGCTTCAAACGGGAAAGCAACAGACAGCGACAGCTGTTATGTACATACATATATACATACATATGTGTGAACGCTACGATAACACCCACACCACAAGCAAAGGCAAATGCAAAATACAAAGCACAAGATACAAGATGTACACATGTATGCATGTATGTATGCAAATTAATGCAAGTGCACCTATACGTATTCAGAAACGTGCAAACATACATGTGTAAAAATAAAGTGCATTGAAACATTTTTAACTTGCGGAGAATTGTGCTGCCTTAGCACTGGAACCAACAGTAGCCGCCACAGAACTTTTTCGTTGACACACAGTGAATTATATGTACATATGTATGTACATTCATGCATGCATGCATACATACATATGTGCATAGGAAAGTAAAAACAAGATAAATATGTAAATGGCCATGAAAACCTGAACATCTGATGGTATACATGATTTCCAAGCGGTGTTTAATTTCTAAAGCAACAAATCATACCAATTCATAACAAGCGGCTTCAGAGACAGTCGAGACTTTTTGCATACTGGTGATCTCGGCACGGCATTCCCTTACCCAAGACTCTCAGTCCCAGCACCAGATTCAATCGTAATCGTAGTCGCTGCCTTTACCTTCAGTTTGCAACAAGTGTTATCATAGGAACGAAAAGGCTACCGATAACTTATCAAATAGCCAAATGCAAGCAGTCCATCTAAAACTTGAAAAGTTCCCTCAAGAAGGTTCAAAGGCTTTGATACATTTTCACCACTTGAGTACGTTACGGCATCGCTTTCCCCGGCGGCAAAGGGCCAATGCCAACAGCAACGCTTTGATTCCATGTGTTTATTGAATTGTTTTTGGGCTGCTCTTGGTTCTACTATACCACAATTTGTATCTTGTGCATGGTTGTAACTTTTGTGTTTCTTCATCGACAGCGTAAAGCGGTGGTAACAACAAAAACAAAAGTAAGGTCAAAGTACAAGTAACAAGCAACAACGTACGGATAGATGAGAAGAAGGCCTTGCGCTGAAAGCCGACGCTAAAGGTGATGAAGTGAATATTAATGCAATGTGTGATGTGATCAATTAAGTGAGTAAAGCTGCCAGAATACTTACTCAGTTAAATGAAAGCGGCGTCGAGAAGCATATGCCTATGCCACTCAACATACATAAGCTGGAAAAACTAAAATTGCAATCAAATCGAGAAATATAATTTACCCAACTGTATCCACAACATCATGGATTGTGATTACTCGAAATTCCTGTACAAAAGTAAGTTGAAATAATAATATAAGTATCAATAATATCACATGTACATATGTATAAGTATGAACCACTTTCACGCGGCCATTAGAAGTTGCGAGCAACTCATCCTGTTCTATCCCGTTGCGTCTGGGTTGCCAGAGCTAGGCAGAGGTTCTCCACACCGCGCCTCTCTCCAAAAAGATGAAGCGGGACCTGACTTGTGATTGCTCGTAGCTGAGCACGCCGCATGACTCACTCCGATGGGCGGAATAGACCTACATAAATATTTTTCTGAATGTGTACTTGTGTACAGTATGTGCTGTTGACCACAACATTTAAAAAGAGGATGAACGCTGTGAGACGCATTCAAACACGTCACTTCTTTTACTTGGGGAATCTAATAAATCTTGCCATCGAAATTTGATCGTATCTTTAAATTTGTGAATGCCACAAATGTTTGTGCAAAATTTGATTTCTGTTGCTATTATGGTCTCTGATACAACAGTTCTGATACACCCCTGGACGACTTCTATAACTGGTGCTAAAGCAACCCTTGCCCAGATTTGGGCAAGCAGCCATTTTCGAGATTCTTGCAAAACACTTAGCGGTTCGCACGGGAAAAATGCTGAATTGGTTTTCGTGGCGACCGATTTAATTTCAGATTTCGCCGAAAGTAGATGCAATATATTAATGCGAATTTCTGATAAATGTGGTCCATTGAAGTCTCTGTAAAGTGTGCAAAAATATGACTCGTACTTTAATAAAAACCTCTGTACCTCTCACGGAAATACAAATTTCTTGAACCCCTTGAACCATTTATCTCGTATTGTTTTAAAAATATTAGAAATACACTTTGGGAAAACTTTCCTCAAGAATCACCTTTCCTTTGTATGTTTTAAGCAAAAGTGTCAGTTTTAAAGCTATTAGAAAATTGATTAGGTAAGGTACATACATATGTATGCACATATGCATATGTATGGGAGGAGTACAGTATTGAGTTGCGTAAATCATAAGATGGCAAATAAACAAAGATAGCCGGGCAGATTTTATGACAGCGGATAGCGGAGCGTGCTCAACGAGAAATGTTTATTTTAATGTCTTTCAATATCGAAGGTCGGCTTCGCCTAAAGCCGGTCCTGCGGTTAGAAAAGTGTGGACGGATGTTATTGTAAACAGGAAGCTAAAACAAACAAATTCACTAAAGTTGGATGACTCAAATTGAAAGCAATCCAGTTCAATAACAGCAAAGCCGCCCAGTCTACAATCAGATACCCAGTACTCAGTTTCAAGTGTCCAAAAACCCGAACGATCAAATAACATTGGCGCCTCATCTTGTTTCGGCCATCTAGTTGACTCAGTGATCAATGACTCAATGTTCTGACTGTGTACCGGTGATGAAAGTAGAGTCGCGTTAAGACGCGACTGACAACGTTCCTGCTCGTTGATTCTGTGAATGTAGCAGATTTAATTTAATATTTGCGGTGGGTGAAGAGCGGCGCAAAAGACTTAATTGAAAGAGATATCTCATGAGGAACTGGGGACATTCACTGTGAAAAAGGCTCATTCACAAGGATCGGTAAAAAAAAAGGTTTTGGTACAGACAAATGTGGTTTTTGAAGAATATCATATCTACAACTACAACTACCATCTGTAAAACCAAGATTTATGTATGTAATTAAATATATTAAAACAGGATTACTTTATACAAATTATGGATGGCCTTCTCCATATACTAAGCGATACTTTTAGGTTCTTTTGAAAGAAACTGTTGTTTCTGAAGATACAAATATCAACTGAGCATATCCCACTAATTTAGATCAAAATCGAATCGTAACCAAGGAATGCAGCCATAGGAACGATAGATACATATACATATGTACATACATATGGATGCAAGAGTATCTGAAGCGGCGGCATGTCAGAATATCTTGCTAATTTTTTTTTTTTTTTTTTGTTGTTGTGCGAGCAATGGCGGGATATTGGAAATCACATCATGATCTTTTTTGTTTGTTGCAGATTTGGTGTTGCCAAAGACAAACCCGCTTTTAATTTAAGACAAACGCGTTCCTGTCCATACGGACAACGGCTACCGTGTGGAAAATGCAAAGGCTACGGAAACGGGCAGCGGGCAGCCTCGGCAAGCTCTTAGTTCTTTTGGCGGGTCACAGATAAGATGTTCAATACAAAAATGTTCAAAAGAAAAAGAAATGTTGAAATTCGAACTGTACTCGCCGATGTTTGTATACCCTTGTATGCTGAGTTCAAATCAGTAATACATAGTATGTACATGGTACACATGTACAAACGTTACAAACGTATGAAGAACACGAAAATACTCGAAAAGGGTATCAAAAATACACAATTATCGCAGCCCTTGCCTAAAAGCTTCCACTCCTTGGGATGCGGATGGGGATGGGGATGGGGATGCGGATGGGCCCCCTCCTATTTCGATTTTTATACTTTGCGACTGCAGCAGTCTCATGGATATGTATAGAGTGCAGATGGATGATGGCGCAGAGAGACGAACAGGGTACAGGCTACAGGGTACAGGGTACAGGGGGGAGACAGGCGAATGAATTTTTTGCAGCAGTTGTTGCTAAATAAGAAATTCTTTATACCATACCAGCGGAGATAGGAGCTCGATGATGGGACTGAGAGAGCTGAAGCAGAGGAGGTAAACGCAACAGCGGCAAAGCCAAAGGCAACACGGCAACGGCAACGGCAACGGCAAAGGCAACAGCAGATACGAACCGGGAACCAAAATAAAAGCGCAATGCATACAAGGAGAGGAGCACACACGAGACGAGAGACGAGAGTAAAAGAGTACTACAACGTGACATTCCTTAAATTACTTTCTGTGCCCAAGAAAACATTAAAAAATATTTGTGCGAGTTTCTTATGCAGAAAAAAACAACTTTGTATGGGAAGAATCCTTTTTAAAAAGTTGCTGCTGGTTTAGCCGCTCCGCTGCTGCCGGTGGCATTGCTTTTCCCATGCTCCGCTTCGGTCCGCTCCGTTCCGTTCCGTTCCGTTCCTTTTCTTTTTGTTCTTTGCGTATAAAAAGAAGAAGAGCTTGCGCAAAAATGCGACTTTAATTTTCTTTTGGAAAATTGATTTTGAAATAATGTTTCAAGGGCTAAAAGAGTTACAGGAAATCCACAAGTATTTGCTGTTTCCCACTGGACATTGATATTTCGACTTTTGATTCTGAAAGCGTCGGAAACGCTTCGTTCAGGCTGCTAAGTATAAATCTAATCTAGATCCATACGAATCTAATATACTCTTTGTGAAGCGGCCACAAAAACGGCTCAGCAAGCCAAGTTACTGAGCGAGAATAATAAGTTGCCGATTGCCGATTGCCGTTTGCCGTTTGCCGACCGACTCTGTTGGAACACACTCAAAGCGGTCGCATAGACAAGGCCATGGGGATGAAAAGGGTGAGGGTTATGGTGAAGTGGAAGTGGGAGGGGGGGAGGTGAAGTGGGGAGTCAAAGTCAGTGGCGGTGGTGGTGATGACAACGAAGAGCGAGAACGGAATGAGGAGGGATGCAGAGACTCCTCTGTGTACGGTCCCTTGAAGCAAAAATAGCCCAACCCAACATGGTGAATGTTGCATGGAATTTATTTTTACTTTAAAGTAGAGAATTTTTGGAATTCCTAAACGCTGAAACATGTTGAAAACGACAAAACAAAGTACCTACAAACAGACATACATACATACATACATATGTACATATATGTATGTGCATATGTATATGTATGTACATATATATATTTTTTAATTCGTGTATTTATAAATACATATACAAAGTGTGAGTAAATACACATACAGAGAAGGAGAGGAGCGTTTGAGACAATAGAAGGGCAACTCCATCCATACATACATACATACATGTACATACATATGTATGTGCAAAGTACATAGATATAAATACAGCTATGGACACGTGCATATGTACATTAAAAGAACAGCCAACAGTCACAGCTACACAAAGCTAAATCGTGCCTTCTTCTGACCTATCCGCCTACTGGAGCTTTTTACCTTTTCAAATCCATTTTTTATGCATATTTGCACGTTTGTACATACTATGTACATAGCATAGATATACATATGTACTTCTATGTATGTACATGTAAGCCTCCTTGATCTAAGACATGATGAGCTGTTAATCGTAATTTGCTGTGTCCCCCTGCCGCCTTTGCCCCACGAGCACATGCCGAAAAGTAACGGCGATCAATGCAAAGAGAGCCAAACGCTCAGCCGAAGGCATCCAGCAAGAAGAGCCGAATCGCCCTGCTGGGAGCCAATCGCCCAAACACCTCTCTATGTGTTGTTTGCTCAGTGATTCGAGTTGCGCTTATACGATTTTTGGTAGTGTTTGAATGATTCCACATTAAAAGAGCCCGCCAACCGCTGGCTTATATTGTTGCCAACTTTATTTGCTCTCGTTGATTGCAAACGCTGCAACCGTCGTCATGGCACAGTGATCCAGAAAACATACTTACAAATATCGAACGAATGCCACTTACAGCTTTGTCGATTGCAAAAAATATGCAACAAAATAGCCGCCGCCGTTGTGCCAACGAAACATAAGCTTTTGCTCGCTCATATGCTCTCTCTTGTTTCTTTACACAATCATGTGATTAATTTTATTTTATTTATTAAAGTGCGCTTGTTGCAAGCAATAAACGACCCTTGAGCCGAGACACTAAATAGTTCCTTTGAACCAACTCAAACCCTACAATCGAATAGCCAAACAAAAACTACAAATGACCTGCACACATTTGCACAAAGCTCTAATTAATGTTTATAATTCCGTTTGGAGGGGGTGGAAACGGGGCAAGGAAAGGTGGATGCAGGGCATTGTTTTATATGCAATCAAAATTCCATTCTATGCCAGGGCTTTGGCTTGGGCTCTGGCTCTGGCTCTGGCATTTATTTGCAGACGCCGACAGAAGGGCAGTCACCCAGCCTAGTCATTTAAGCAACCGTTCCTCCATTCCATAAAACAGACGAAGAAATACTTGCTTCAGTGCGGGGGTGCGCCTGTTCATCCCTCAGACTGCCTGCCTGTCCATCTATCCGAACCTCAGTATGTATTTCCGTACAATAGTTGCGCAAAAGTCGGGGAGAAATATCGAAAACCAAAAACTGAGAGAATATAAGTTCAATATTCATTCCACACATTTCTATTTTTCGCACATTTCTATTCATTTATGTGTAATAAATCCCCCCAACTAGTGTTGGGGTTTCTGGCTATTCATTTGTAGAACCAAACCAGCTGTTCGGATCTTCATGAAGCTTCCAAGCAAAGGCCAACGAGTTGACCATTCCATCTAGAATCCCACGTCCAATCGGACGTGCAGCAGTAGTCGACCGATGGTCAGCTCATTCCATCAGTGTCCTGTGCTGTTCGGCTGATGGCTGCTGCTTTGATATTTGAATTCAGTTGGATTTTCAGTGGGGAGAATTCGAGTGTGGGGTCGTGCATTGGGCGCATTTTTTGCGCCTATGTAGACGCAACAACCCAGCAATCAAACAGCAGACGCCTTTCCATTGTTGTTAATTTAAATGTCGACTGAAATGCAGATATCCGGATGCAGAGCCTGCAACGGCAAACTGCATCAGAAGTTGCGCAGCTTCAGAAGCGCTTCCTGCCATGGGCGTAACATCTCTACATGTTAATTAACAATTCCAGCCAAAGCTGGAATGTTACGGGACTGGGACTTCTGGCTGTAAAGGGAAAGTAAATTGGACAGAAGCCAGAAGCCTTCCTCCTCTGCCTGGTGAAAAGTGTTCAATTCGTTAACTGAGATTCCATTCTTCTTTTTATGTGAGAGCAATATCAATGCGATATTTACAAATATTTCTCGTATTGAGTTATCTCACTCAAGTTGTAATTTTATTAACGTTATCAATATGAAAGCTTATTCCTAAAAATGTAATCTTGAGCAAAATAAAGAGCCCTTCAATCGGCCCTGCAGAGTGACAGAAATAAATAAAGAGGAGGAACGTTGTGAGCCCACAAACGTTTGCTTGTACTTATGGATAATTCATTTAGTTTGTTTAAATAAGCTCGCTAATCTGTCCATGTCTATCAGTTGCTCGCGGCTCGGGTTATATGGTTCTTCGCAGTCCATTGGACTCTTTTCCGGTTAGTAGTTATCTTTGATCATTCAAGTTCGTACTATTTGCTAAAGGCTATGCACTCTCGACTTCAGGCACAGTGCCCATTATACAGTTTAAAATACTTAGATATATGTAAATGAGCACGTCGAGCACGCTCTCGTGCATGTCGCCTCTCGACTCACGGCGACTACAAGTATCTGACGAGCTGTATATTACTCAATTCTCTCAGACCCCCCGCTCAAAAAGTAATTCGTTCATTCTTAAGAGCCACTATAGCCTGAAAAATGCCAGCCGCTGGCGATAAGCTTATTACTTGCGTATTTACACGTGCCGAAATGTCACCGAAATTCACGCTTTCAATTCACGTCAATAAATTTAAAAAACAAAAACAGTCGAATGCTTCGTTTACCTATGATGCTGCACTATTCGTATTTTCGCATATTCAAAAGAGTGCATTTTAAATGGATTTATGCCGTATTAGGAGTCGTAAGACTCTGACAACTGGGCGACTGATAGACGTGCAGGCATGGACTCCTCGGCTATTGATGCTGATCGATAATATATTTGTAAATATATGGCTAATGGATCGGCAGATAATTTCAACCACGAAACTCATATTTTCCTAAACTCTACCGATTATAATAGGCAGATAAATCTGCCAGATTGTTTGGCCCCTACGAGTAGCTTTGTGAAACTTCTGTTAGATTTAATCATTCGAATATGAACTACGAAAATGCTTGTATTCTAAAGCTAAGTTATCTCCTCTGGGCAAAGGTTTTCTTCTACCTTCTGCGAGTAAAAGTAACGCTTTGACAATAGCTACTAAATACAACAAACTAAGTCTTAGTCGTAGCTTTGATTGGTAGAGCTGGATCGTGCCGGGGAATCCCCGCAGGTCATGCTCGTTCGCAAATGTATGTATAAATTGATACACCAAAAATATGCACAAAACACACAAATAAATAAATCGACGTACACATTTATGTATCTACCGATGTACATACATATGTATGTATGTATGTATGGATGCAAATGTCTCTCTTTCTCGCAACCTGTCTGCTGTGGCAGCCGACAGAGTGCGTCGCGAAGCTGCGAAGTGTCTTATAATTAGAAACAGCTTCGGCCTCTTCGAAATGGGCACTGTTCCAAACCGAATAAATGATTTCTGCAGAAAAAATGGTTTGTATTATACCAAATAACGAGAAGGAACATTGTAAAAAGCTGCCTAAGCAAACGTCACAACTTTTATATCAAAAACTCAGTCAGTATACTCGTATACCTCATATTTTAGTTCGAGTTTTACATTTTACATTTGACATCTACATCTACGCGCTCCTTCACCGCAGGCCACAGAAGAAGCAAACAAATTGAATCAGATAAAATACTTAAAAATCGACAAAAGTCAGCTCATGTTGACTGAGTACCGGGTATAAAAGTACTGACGCGTTGCCTACTCCGTTTTCGTATATTTACCTGGCGAATGATGCCCAAGTCCTTTTCATAATATTTGGGGACATTTTGGGGAAATTGCGCATTCTTCTTTGATTTCCGTAAACTGTGAGGGATAAACTTTGATAAACTAAGAAGAAGCATGCCAATAAGTGGTACCAAAAAACCTGTGCAAACAATATTTATAAAGCACCTAAACAACAATAAACAACGGCAAGAGAATTAAATCAAAAAGCATTGATTTGTCTTTTTTTTTGGCTGAATCGTCTCCCGTATTTACATATGTATATGTATGTACATATGTATATGTATGCATATCCGTACATTTCCATACATCAACTTGTTTGCTCGTGAAATAAAGACATACGTTCATTAATACATTTAAGGACTGAAATCAAGTTAAACGAGTAATGGTAGGTGCATTTATACGAATAAACATACAGGTACATTCTTATGTACATACATACATACATTCATACATACATGCTTATGTTTACTTTGGTTGTGTGCTGGGCGACTATTCCAGCCCAAAGCTCTCTTCTGCTAGTGCTGTTGTGTCTTCCGGGTTTCATCGGCAGCTGTGTCATTACTGCGCGTGTTTTTGGGAAGAGCAATTGGATTTGCTTAGTTTCATGTTTAGAGATGTATGCACCACATGTGCACATATGTATGTACATACATACATTGTACATATGTACATAAATGCAAATGCATGCCAAAGTAACCTTTGAAAAAAGCTAGAAATAGCCAGACATTTTTGATGAATTTTGAAACGATATTTTTGAGAGCTTATCAAGTTCGTCCCTATCTTTTTTAAGCATAATGCTGGAACTTCATAATTATGACACATTTTATCTTCCCGGCATAGTACGTATCCACAAATATGATACAGAAACAGATGCAAAAAACGGTATTTTGTTCGTCTGTGCAAAAGCAGATGACGAAGACTTATGTCCATATGTTTGTTTGGCTGTCTGTCTGTTTGATTTACAAGAACTTCGCAGACATTTGAAACTTTTACCCGCGATCAATTTATAAATGGTAAAATACCTCGCTAGTTCTGGCGTACAATTCGATTTCATGTATGTAATCGAATGTAATGCTCCTTTGGCCTATCGATGTTTTTTGCCAATGAAGTGGAAAAAATACTATAAAGATTTTAAGTGTGGCATAGTAAATAATAAAGCAAGCAGATATTTATTAGCTGTGGCGCTGTGGGGCTGGGGGACTGCAGTGCAAACATGTTTTTTTGTTTTTTTGGCAGTACCTAGTGGTGGTAGTTCACACGATAGACGAACAGTTGAAACTTTCCGAAAATCGAACAAATGCAGCCAAACCGCAACTTTTTGCCACCACTAGGCCCCTATGCTACGCCTTAATGTAAATAGGCCATAACAGCTATGTCTCCCCCTTTCTGCCTTCTTTCTGATCAACACTGCTTGCAAAATGGAACAGCGTGTAAACAAAGCGTGCAGCCTCACACACATTAAATCTCCAAGTGCAGCGGATGCATCGTTTAGAACCTGCTTTAGACTCCATGGTACCAGCGGGTGTTCCGTAATCATATTTTTGTGTGTGCGTTATATCAGTGATTCACTGTTAAATAACGATGGAAGCGAGTGGGAGAGCGAGAGCACTGAGTGTTAATGTTCTTGTAGACGATGCTTACAATCTTACTTCAGCCAGCCAGTCATGATGCTGCACAGAATATCAACCTGATTTAGATATTTACACTAAGTCATGGGCTTTGAGCTTTTCAGCTATGCTACTCATTCTGCCCTGATCAAAGCTTGCAAACATACATAACATACATAAATACATGTACTTGCAAAACCGTTCTCCGTAAGTCGAATACAAAATAAAGCGACAGCTTGAAAGCTCCCGAACTCTTAAGGTGGCTTGTAGACGATGCATCGCCTGCACGTAGAGCTTTAATGTATAAACATACATACATACATACATATTTATGTGCATATGCATGTACATATGTACATATATGTATGAGGCTGCACGTTTTGTTTACTCGCATCATTTTGCATGCCGCTTTCAAATTTATCCATTTTTACTTTCAAGCAAAATTATGAAATCGAAAGAACAATATTCTGCACTGAAGAAAGTGTAAATAAATTCAAAAAAATTTACCGTTTTTCTATGACAGTTTGTACATAAATATGACCATACCCACACTGATCTCAGAAATTTGTTGAAGTTTTGTGTTGCCCGATTGACTACTTCACGCTGCTCTGTCTTCCGATATGTTTCTCTTTGCCAGTCGAATCGAGCCATCGCTCGATGCCATCATAAGCATCTTGCTTATTAAAATAAATACATACATACCATGTACATATGTACATACATATGTACTTACATATGTACGTTATCATTGCATAACATTGAGAATCAGCTGTTCAAATTATTGCAACTGAATTGAGTCAAAGCTGAACCGGGCCAACCGAGCCGAATCCAATTTGAATCGCCGTTTCATCCGAGTGTACATATGTATGTATGTATGAATGTAAGTGCTTACGCAGATATTATGTATACAGACAACACTCCTGCGGAGTGATTTCTACATATGCATGTGTAAATGATAGACATGTATGTATGTATGTACATAAACGCTTACTCGTACATTTACTTTACATATCCATTACACAGGCATATATATGTAAATATGCAGATATACTCTTTCTTAACCGTTCCGTGTACATATGAAGGTACGTACGTACATAGGTACATACATGCACATGTACAAACATATGTAATTGAAAAGGCTATTCTTTTATGCCTGGCGTGCCAACAGCAGAACAAGTGAGAAGAATCAAGCGACGAGTGGTGTTAGTCACACACTGTGTAAGTATTTATGTACATACGTATGTAGGTAAGCAGATGTGTGTATATCTGTAGGTTTGCACGCCGACGTCGCTCGAGTAGGAGCATAAGAAAAATCAAGGGAGAGGGAGTCGTGAGGTATTCCGTGTCGCGCGGTCTCGTAGCTCTCCAGGTTCTTGTGCGTTGCATTGGTATTGGTTTTGGGTTGGGGCTTGATCGGATTGTGCGGCTGTGGTTGTTGTGTGTGTAGCAAACTCAACAGGCCGAGCCAAAGTATATTAATAAAAGGTATGGCAGGTAAGATCGGGCTCTATTTAACAGCCAAACCTAGGCTAAATACACACAATAACATGTATACGAATTTACTGAAGAATGCAGCCAAAGACGCCTGACACAAAGAAAGGGAATGCCTTACTTTATTGTTAATTAATATACATACATATGTATGCATGTATGTATGTATGACATGCAAACATAAGTTGGCCAAACCAGTCAAGCAGGCAGACGACGCCAGACGCCAGCGCACCAGAGAAAAGAGCCAGGCTAACCAGCTATGGACAGTATGTATGTATGTACATACATACATGCACATGTACGGATGTATGTAGCTTCTGTCGTCGTCGTCGTCTCGTCGTTCTTAGTATTGATTCAGATTCAGTCGATGAGTTTCTCTCGCTTCTGCGCGTTGCGTTTCGCAGTGTTTCCGCGATTTTTTCTTTGTCATCATCGCTCGTGCGCCCCTCCCGCTTTCAACTTTTGTACGGTGTTCGCCTTGTCGGTGCTTTCAATGTGAATGCTTTTCCTCAATTTGCATAATCATAACTTTTTGTTTGATTTAAATTTGTTCTTGGTGTACTGTTTTTTTTATCTTATGGATGTGTTGCATCTGTATGTACATACATGCATACAAACAAACAAACACAAAAACTTTAAAACTGGTTAAAAAGTCCACATTTGTGTGTGTATGTATGTATGATCGCCACAATCTCCCGTAGTTCTCTTAATCTCGACGCCGCTTCGTTGGATGTTTGTTATCTTTGTTATGTACATATGTACATCCATATGTACATACGTTGTGTGTTTGTGTGGGTGAGAAACTGGAAAAGGTGGGAGTGTCACGAGATGGAGAGTAGGCCAATAAACTTAAAATAGATTATGATCGTTAAACAAATTTCCCGCAATTAACGACATCAAACACAAATGAATACATGAGTACTTACATATGTACATTGTGCATGGAATCATACATACGTACATACATATGTATGTTCTTGCCTCGCCAATAACAAAACCAGTCAGAGAAATTGCCAAGCAGGCAAAAACGCTGAACAATACCAGCAACATCACCTAAAAGAGAAACGAAACATGAAGAGAAGAGAAGAGAAGAGCAACAATGTGATTTCATTCAACTGCTTGTTGAATTTGTGTGTGTTTGTGTGAATGCGCGCTAGTGTGTGCGCAGAGAGTGGGGTAAAAGATTCATGTGCAGACACTATACACACATGTCTATATATATATAGAGATATATATATTTTTGTATCTGTGTATGCACACAGATACAGAAGGAAGTGCAGATAGATATATGCATATGTATGGGGCAAAGAAGTGTCTCCCTGTGTGTTGGTCAAGACATACCCTGTATTTCTGAATCTGGTCAGTGGCTTAAACGAGCTCGTTTATGGGCTTGGCAACAACCCAGAGAAGGAAATATACTCCAAGGCACACCTGGGTAACGGTGTGGATACTTAGCTCCCTTGTCTACTGCCTAGATCGTTAGGTCTAGTCATGGACTAGACTACCAGGTTGACACGTCACCCCCAATGATCGCCTGAGGAAATGTTATTGGCCAAATACATTTCAGGGCACCTGTAACTGATGTTCTTATTGTTCTACTTACATACTTATGTAAATGACATGCAATGTTTGTATGTACATATGTAGATGCAGTATTTTGTATGCACCACTGTTGGCTTCTTCGTACAAACAGATACGTACTTTTTAGTACCCATGAAACCAACGCATCGCACCAGCCTTTTGCAAGAGTCTCGCAATATTCTCGAAAACGTGCTCAAATGAGAGAAAATCATATTTATACTCTTCAACAAGCTTGAAAGTGAGTGATATAATTTTGTACAGCAAAACACTGGCAAACGAGCTCGCGAGAGAGCAAAAGAGACTAGAAAAAAACTCTCGATTGGTACTGCCGCAAACTGAACGAAGTATGAATCATATCTTACTTGATCTGATTGCGAGGGTTTTTTCGAGTCGCGCGGAACATTTGACTCGTGTGCGGTAACATTTGCGAGCCTTTGCTTTTCTGGGTACCCTCTCAATAACCGCACACACGCACACACACTTATGTGTGTGCATGCATGTGTTGTGTATGCTGAAAAACTCACTTTTCAGCAGCAGCGACGGAAGCAGTGATACGAAAAATACAAACTGAGACTTGGCTTTCGGGCAGCGCAGCTGCACTATAAAAATTGCAATTAAGCTTAGGTCTTTCCCATAAACTGGCAAGTAAAATGAATAAGCGAAAACAACACTTGTAAATTAAAAATGAGCATACCATTTGTTCATTCTACAAATGCCTGTTCTTTGGTCTGCCTTTTATCGCTGCCGTTGTTTTTGGTGATATTGCTTCTGCGCGCTATTTCCACTGAAAGTATTTCTACAAAGTACTCGCATTTGCACAAAGGCGTTGACAGAAAGCTTCTCTCCGGAACACTCAATCACACATACATATGTATGTATGTACGCCGTTGCATAAAGAGCAGAAAAAAGGTAGAGAGAAAACAGAGAGACAGAACTATCGTCATTATTGCCGAAATGGATTGAGAGAAAAAGATGCAGAGAGAGAGAGAGCAAGAGAGGGCACTCAATCTTGAAGGAGTTTCCCCGAGTATAAATGATCAATCAGAATTGCAAACATAAATACATATGTACATACACATGTGCATATCTACATAAGTTCATGTTTCTACAACAAAATTTTAAATTCAATTACCATCAAGTGCCAGTGAAGTGAAAATAAAAGTTGGGAATAAATCAGACATTCAAAAACAAAAACAAAAACAAAAGCAACGGTTTTCCTGTTCAAGAAACGGTACTTTCACAGTTGCAGATAATAAATACTTAATTCAAGGTTAATCATAGTTAGACTATCACTATAACAACAAGCAATCGTTAAAGTACATAAATATCAGCACCGACGACGGTGTCCAGTGGCAGTGACATCAGAGTCTAAATCCAGCAGCACGGCACAGCAGTCATCTATGTGCATATGTACATATGTACGAGGGCCTAAGATTGCGTGTCCTTTGCGAAGCGGGAACCCCATAAGCTGGCTGCATGAAAAACATAACCAGCTCGAGCACCTGCAGCACAGGGCTGCTGCAATTGCAGAACAATCTGAACAGCAGCGAATTGGATATTGTTGGCAAATCAGAAACAGGTGCGTAACATTACTCTCTCGCTCTCGCTCTGCCTCACCCCCTCACCGCCCGTCTCTCTCTCTCTCTCTCTCTTCATCTCTCTCTCTCTGTCTTTGGACATGATGTAACAATTAATTTATGGACATGCATGCGTATGAACATAAAGATGCGTACATATACATATATGTACATACTATGTACATATGTATGTATGTATGTATGTACATATGTTCGCTGATGCGAAAAGTCAAATGAAGCGCAGTTGGAACCTGTGGGTGAAATTATGTGTTAACCTTAACATTTTGAAGCGAATGCTTCTAGATGTTTTCACTGATCGAAGGGAGAAGATACATACATAATGTCTTTAATACACAGCACTAATAATGCCGACTCTTTTTGTCCCTAAATATCATTTTTATACAATTATAATGATGTTATTTCGTGGCTTTTCCATTCATTTCTAGAGTGAAATTCTAGCTCTTCGAATTCGAAAGCCAACTGAAAAGCCAAAGGCAGCTTCGCCTTTCGTTAATCGTTCGATCGTTCGGAATCCTGTTACATTTGTTTATTGGTACATTTGTTTATTTATGCAACGTAACGTAAAGTTCCTTTCAATGAAATAGTAGTTCCGTACCTTATCATATTCAACATGAAGATCAAACTTGTTTATTTACTCGAACAACAACAATCATTGATGGTAAAGTTATAGTAGCGTGTCCCATTTCTTTCCGTTATTATACCCGTTACTCGAAGGGTGAACATGTAACACGCAGAAGGAAAAGTTTTCGACCCTATAAATATTCTTGATCCGTATCAATGTCCGCCTGTCCATCTGTCCGTCTTGTTTGACGCCTAGTTCCCTGAGACTATTAGAGCTAGAGTCACCAAATTTGTTGCAAAGGCTCATGTGATGTCACACTGAATCAAGTTTGTTTCTAAACTTAGCCACGCAACCTTCCACCCCCACAAAGGACGAAAATATGTGATATCCACAATTGTGAGAAAACCAAAAACTCACATCCTTAGAGAATGTCTATATGTGTATATTAGACTCATAAACTGGGATCATTATTATAGCCAGAATGAAGGAATTCATTTGCAGTGGCTACTCCCTCCCCCCTACATATTCGTGCTCATTCTCTTTCGCTCGCACGCCTTGCCTTGTGCAGGGATGACACCTTCTTGAGAAGTGGTTAACCTTTTAGGGATCAATGAGAAAATCTGTCAATTCGACCACTCTTATTGTAGGAAGCAACGATCAGAGGCCTTCCAACATCAATAGAAGCTTTATCTTTTCGAATCCAATCTTTGCATATACCAAAAGGATGGGCTTCACACGAAGATGTGGGATGTACTGCTCTATTATGGAACCATTTCAAACATACGATGCTATATTGATCTCACATTTCAAATCAAAAGGTCTCAATCCATAAATCGGGTACGGTTTTTCACCAAAATAAGTACATGTCGAAAGATATCCAAAACTAGTCCAGATTTGCCGGCACGTGTAAACATTTTGAAACGCCAATCAAGAGAGTAATGATATAGAGCATGATATACATACATATGTATAGTTTCTCTTCGTTTCATGATCTTTTCCAAATTCTTCTTAAGCACTGAGGAAATGTTCTCCAACTCATCATCACTTTCGTCGTCATTAAGATGACTAAATTCTCTCTATGTCTTCTTTTGACAAACCCTTCTTACCATGGTTGCTCACGGTAAAATCTTAATTTAATAAATTACTCAGCTTATAATTAATTAAACCTATTTACATTTAACTTGTTCAATGTCAAGTTCAGTTTTAGCTAAAAACTTTAATAATGATCAAATCTGACTCTAATTTGGGAATCTAATAGATTTGGATTTTTTCTACGGAACTGTGTTATTTGTTTTCGCTTATCTTCAACATTGTGGATGTCTCAGAATTTCGCCCTTTGTGGGGGAGAAAGAGGGCGGGGTGCAATTTTGAAACAAACTTGTAATAGTGTGATATCACAGCAGTCTGGATTCAAAATGTTGTTGCCGTAGCTGTTTTAGTCTCTGAGTAATAGGCACACATCGAGACAGACGGACAGACGTAACGCAGATTGCTTCCACCACACATCTAATACACCCTATTTAACGTGCAAAATGGCCTAATGGGGTGTTCCATTCATGAGTGTCGAGGAGTGTACATATGTAATTGAATATACTATGGGCACACATAATTGTGTATGTATAGAAAAACTTTAGTGATATATGCACCACTGCTCTAGTGAGATCAATTTTCTCGTTCCGGCTTGTTCGTCTAATTCTTCTCAGCTGTGCAAAATCACATGTAGGGGCGTCAGCACACACACACACATACATGCTCATATTTTACATAGGAATGCAACGAATACGTTCACAAAAGGAAAGGAAAAAGTAGAATGTATACCAAAAATTCCAATTGCCACACAACAACGACAACATTCAATTGGTAAGGGTAGAAATAGAATACCAGCGACAAGGGCACACATTCCCTTAAAAATTCCCGACCTCAACATAGGCAGCTGTGAGCTAGAGATGGGCGCGTGTCGGATATGTACAATACGATACAGGACACGAAGGACATTTTCCCATATGATCGAATAAAACAAGACTTCAAGCTAGACCCAATCTAGATAGGTAAAGAGAGAGAGAGATGGTTAAAGAACAAATAAATAAATAAATTTGGATCACATTTGCACATTGTCAAGCAGTGGAAGTTGTAATCCACTTTTACTAGACTTGGACTAGTCTAATTGTAGTAGACTTGCACTTTCAGTGTTGAATTTTACTAGACTCGGCGGCAGCTGTGCGTGTTGGTGAATCAATCAACCACCAATGCCACAAAACATTTGTCCATTGCGAGTTCCTCTCGAGTTTAGATCTATTATTCCTGGCTGTCAGTCAAGTGTAGTGGAATACGAACACTTCCAGTACGGGGCCTGCCTTAAATTCAAATTGGAAATAGCAGTGAGCCAATGCAAGATTATGGAAATGGCAGTCATCCCTATGGTGGCTATAAACGGGGTGCAAGCAACCCCCTGACTTGTGCAGTGCCCGTGCATATGCTTTAAATAGTTTCCTTTGCTTTGACGCAAGGCAGATTATGAACTTGGTGCTTGGGTTGGTAGTCGCAGCGGTACAGTAGGGTTATGCCTGGACGTTGTGGTGTCGTGTGTGCTTGATCCTTGATCGATAGATACTGCATGTATTCAGTTTACTTTGGTGGCTTCGAGACGGAGTACACTTCTCGAACTTGGACCTTTCGTTTCATTTGGAATCAAATATATTTCCACGCCGTCCCAGTTGCCGTCACACTCGACATTTTGACAAAATTCCCTTCCCTTAATTGTGCGCTGCATCCTAGAAGCAGAACCATCCCCTGTACTCTCTGGAAATACGGGGTAAGGCAGCAGCGGCAGGAATATATACCAGCGCAAGGGATCGGGCCAAACAAATAACATAAATTTGTGGATAGTAAAACGAATTTTCAGTTTATGAAACGAGTTTCTCCCAAACAGACGCGTTTCGGTTTCCCTGTGCTCTCTCTCTCTCTCTCTTTCACTGTGTGTGTGGTGGGTGCGTGTGTGTGTGTGTGTTGTTCAAAAACTAAACTTATCTAAATTTGTATAGCAATAATAAAACGGTGGAAATTTACATAGATATACATATGTGCAGAGAAATGCTTCTAAATGTAATGCCTTAAAAACCGAAAAAAGATAAAAACAATATTAAATTGTTCTGGTAAACATACATAAATACATACATACTATGCACCCGCTTATGTAGTCACTGCAAAGCTGTAATTCTAGCCAAGAATTGGATATAGTTTAAGCATACAACTGGGAACTAAAGGGTGTTTGTTTTTATTTAAGAAACGGCTTTAAATTGGCGCCGTTTTCTAAACACTTGGATTCCCTTGAGGAATTCAAGGCATTATCGGGTGAGTTGATGCGATGAGTCCGCTTTAAGCTTTTCCATTTTTTCACTGTTCAAACAATCGGTCAGATCCCATGCCGTCGGTCAGTTTTTAAGGGATATAAACAAATATTCATCTTAAAAATAATACTAGAATGAATATAAAATGATTCACGTTCGCGTTTCTAAATTTAAAACTATAAAATGTGTGCCAGTGATAACTGTCTTAATTGTTTGTTTTCGATTATGTTTCCATTGCAGTCGGACCCGGCACCATACCATCCCCGTGGACCCCAGTGAATGCCGGTCCTCCAGGTGCACTAGGATCGGCAGACACAAATGGCAGCATGGTGGATAGTAAAAACTTGGATGTTGGTGATATGAGCGATGTAAGCACACAAATTAAATCCCAAACTGATATTGAAGCTCTATTTTTATTCATAATTCACTCAACTTTGTATTTGTACTGAGCATGTAATGATCATTGATCATGTTATTGGAAATCTAATTGAATGCTTTTTTTGCAGGATGAAAAGGATTTATCGTCCGCTGATGCAGAGGGTGTTTGGAGTCCAGATATTGAACAGAGCTTTCAAGAGGCATTATCTATATATCCACCATGTGGACGTAGAAAAATTATTTTGTCAGATGAGGGAAAAATGTATGGTAAGTAGCCAACAGTTCATAGACTTTCTGCAATCATTTCTGTCAGAGATTAAGTTATATTATAGTTTAATTTATATGCAAAACAATTATGTAATCTTTGATTTTTTTCTTCGTTTTTTTCGAGGTCGCAACGAGCTTATAGCAAGGTACATAAAACTGCGTACTGGCAAGACGAGAACCCGCAAGCAAGTCAGCTCCCATATCCAAGTGCTCGCCAGGCGGAAGCTGCGAGAAATTCAGGCGAAAATCAAAGTCGTAAGTACCATCCCTTCCCCCACAAAGTGCTCCACCAAGAGCTCTGATGGTTTCACTTTGCATGCGAGATGCATTCCATTGGTACATTAGGATCGGATTCTAGGGTTAGAAGTGGGTTAGAAGTGTGTTGCGTATTTGGGGGTCTTTGAGCGGAAAACATCCAGCAACTTGTGTGGGGGATAAACTATAAACCACTAACTACAATTCGAATTGTCGTATCGGAATAATTCGGCAGTCTGCAACATCAACAAGCCCGCACCATAACCCTGAAGCCAATCGATACACGACCAACTGAAACTCTTTTCCAGGAACCCAATGGTGTGTCCTTGCATTTATTAAATGACAAAGAACAGACTCTGCAAGTCATGAGCACAATGACTAGTTCACAAATCGTATCTGCCCAAGCAGCCAATAATCTGGCACTGGCTGCCTCAGCGCTGTCCGTGGGCATGCACCATACGAAGCATCACCCACATCATCCCGCTCACCACCACCAGATGAGTGTAGCCGCCGCAGCAGCAGTGGCCGCAGCAGCAGCCACGGCAGCAGGTGCTTCTGCTGCTGCTGCTGCTGGGCCATGTCCTTCGACGACAGTCACAGGGCCGCCGCTAAATACGTCGTCTTCATCTCAGAACTATGTCCACTCTCGCCACAATCATACCCATCACAATCTTGCACACCTTCCGCATAGTCATATGCATCCCCATCCCCATCACCATCACCATCGAAATGCAGCGGCCGTGGCAGCGGTGTATCACTATCAGCAGCAGCAGCAGCAGCAGCAGCAGCAACAACAGCAGCAGCAGCAGCAGCAGCAAAGTGGTGGTCCAAGCGAAACTGATGCAGACGCAGGGTCACCGATTCTTGATGTCTCAATCACTAGTCAGGTGCTGGCACCAAAGCCGACCCAGCCGTTACACCATTCGCCGTTGTATCCGGGCGTAAGCAAATGTTTTATTTACCAAAATCAATCTCATATCGCATCGTGCAGTTTCCACAAATCAAATCAAATCAAATCACAACTTTTCATCAGAGTAGTTGAAGCTCATTTCCATTGCTGGGACTAAATTCAATCCCCACTTATGCTGAGCTACTGACCTGCAAGCACCACTTTTGCACTCATTGCCGTATCACCTGTGAAACTTGGTGTCGCTCTCTCAAAATTCGCTTAGCATAATCGCTCGTTTGTCGTGAGTGCCTCGACCCGTTCGCTGATATTTTGTTCCTTAATCCCAGTGCTGCGCTGCTCTGTTGCTTCTTTGGCGTAACACTGGCGCAAATCATTCATTTAGATAGTGGCATTTATGTGTAAATATTCTCATCCATTGTATATCTGCAGGTGTCTCCCTCTCTCTATTGCTCTTTCTCTCTCTTTTTCACTGTCTTTATCATGCAGTTTGGTTATGTGTGGCATAGTTTAGCACCATATTTCATACCCTTGCCCACCGTTAAGCCCACTGCGCTCGCTTACTCATTGAATTTGGCTCCTTATTTGTAACACGCCAGTTGCTGCCACTGCCATAATGTTGCGGCAATTTGCTTAGCAGAAGAGAATGTGTACTAGTCGCTCCGTTTGCCAATTGGGTTTGTTGTTCGCTGGTCGATGGCTAACACTAATTTATGTCGAATCAATTAATAAGAAATTGATGAACCCTTGCCTCTTGTTCGACGATCATCTTGTGTAACCGCCAATCAAAAATAACACATACGAAAATTAACAAATCCATCGATTTATCTACAATTTCTAATCCATTTTTATACTCTCTCTTCTTGCGCACAGCAATTCTGGCAGCCCGGCTTGCAGCCTAGCACATCGCAAGAGTAAGTTGCCATCGCCCACCCCTTGGTAGCTGACAATACATCGCAATTGCATTGACCAATAGTTTCTATGATTACAGCATCAAGCCGTTTGCGCAGCCACCATATCCGACGGGTAAGCCATCAACGGCCGTGTCCGGAGAAATCGAATCTGGTATTCCTTCCGCACAATTGCCATGGGAGGGACGCGCCATTGCTACGCACAAATTCCGCTTACTTGAGTTCACTGCGTTCATGGAAATCCAAAGGGATGACATGGTAAGTGCCACAATTGTCGTTACAACTTCGAATGAATTGATCTGATCTTTAGTTAACATCGCAGTATAACCGCCACCTCTTCGTGCAACTCGGCGGCAAGCCATCATTCTCCGATCCGCTACTTGAGGTGAGTGCACTCGTTTTGCCTTTGCATCTAGAAAGCTCTCACGAGACTCTTACTCTTTGCAGACTGTTGATATCCGACAAATATTTGACAAGTTTCCGGAAAAGTCTGGCGGTCTGAAAGATCTCTACGAAAAGGGTCCGCAAAATGCGTTTTACCTGGTAAAATGCTGGGCTGACTTAAATACCGACATAACGACAGGCAGCGAATCGGGTGATTTTTATGGCGTAACGAGCCAGTAAGTCCCTAACCTATAATTCCACCATAGAATTTGTAACTAAACTTCCCACTCTATTGCAGATATGAAAGCAATGAGAACATCGTACTTGTGTGCTCGACAATTGTTTGCTCCTTCGGCAAGCAAGTTGTGGAGAAGGTTGAGAGCGAGTACTCGCGCCTGGAAAACAATCGCTACGTGTATCGCATACAGCGCTCACCCATGTGCGAGTACATGATTAATTTCATACAGAAGCTGAAAAATTTACCCGAACGCTATATGATGAACAGTGTGCTAGAGAACTTTACAATATTACAAGTGAGTTTAGTATTTAATTGTGCGTGCCTGTCAATGCTTTAACTCTTCTCCTTGCACCTTCACAGGTAATGCGAGCGCGAGAGACGCAAGAGACGCTTTTATGCATAGCGTATGTGTTCGAGGTTGCCGCTCAGAACAGCGGCACTACGCACCACATTTATCGTCTTATAAAGGAATAGCAAGAGCTGCATGAAGCAGCGCCTAATTTGTCCGCAGACCCCACCAATGCACAAATCAGCGAATACTGCAGCAGCAGCAACACCAACAGAATCAAAAATACAAATACAAATAACAATAACAACACGGTTAGTAGCCAACATAATAGCAATACCAATACCAACACCAACACCAACACCAATGCCAACAATAATAGCAAGAAAACGCAAAAGTGTGCTAAAAGAGATATTACAAATGGGAACGAATCAGAATTAGAAAAAACTATTAAGCAGTCACAGTCACCCACCTCGCCGGAGTTACAGCAGCAACAGCCACAGTCGCAGTCGCAGCCACAGTTACTGGGCCAACAGCAACAACTTGACACGATGGATGCGCTGCAGGTGGAAGAGGTTATATACGCACAGAGCCAGGCTGAAAGCATCTATCCGTCACAACAGGAAGAGACAAAACTCCAACAACATCAGCAGCAGCAGCATCGCATAAATGCACAGCCGTTTGGCTCATGCATCTCCAGCAAAGTTCAGCACATTGGGACGGAGAAGCTAGAGCAAAAGGCTAGCTTAAGCACATATGAACACTTTCTGAGGCTGTCCGCAATGGAATATGGAGGAGTTACTGAAAGTACATCCGCGGCTCTTAACCTCAGCGGCATTGGGTGCAAGGATCTCGTGTCTGGGTCCAAACCATATCTGGAAGAAACACAAGAGTTGTCCATGCACCAGCAGGTAAATGTAGGTGCAGACGTAGGAGTGGTGGGCGCTGCTGATGCCAAAGTTGCCAGCAATCGAGATGAGCCGTAAGCCATAGTGTTGTCCATAGTGTTGTTTTTGTTGTTGTGTTTAATTAGCAGGCTCTAATTCGTGATCGGCTTACATAAAAACCTGCACAGGCGTAAATACCTGCGTCCAGTACATTCACGGCGGACACAGTAAAGGCTATAGAATTTACATATATCAAATCTTTGCCCAACCTTTTCTACCCTTTTCCTGGGCAGGCGACCATGACTGAACTGATTTCCCAAATCGAAAACAGATTTATATCATTGTACAACTTGTTCTAGTACATTTTTGTAACCCTGGAAGGTTATCCTTGATTGGATGCATGTACGTTTGATTTATGTACATGCAGAAAGAAAAGAAATGCAATTAAAAGATGGTCCAACTTTAATGATTTTCGTAATCGCATGAACAATACACGATGTACATGGTATCTTCTGAGAACCAGTTTGGGAATCTTTCGAAATTCCCAACATCTTAAAGCAAAGTAAAGTAAACACGTTGTGTCATTGAAATACAAGAAGAAGAAACAAAGAAACGTTTTTAAATTAACAATAAAGAATTACTGCGAAAGTATTGAAGTGTGACTCAAATTTCAAGCTTCACTGATTCAACATTTTTTTTTTTATTTAAAGCAAAGGTGTCTCGCATTTTTGTATTTGGGATGGTTGGTAATATCTAACACCCATATTACGTGTTCTGTGTCGGCAGTCTGATGTAATTAAATCAATTTTTAACATACATTTACATCAAAAATACATTTAAATGATCTCAAAGTTACTTAAAACATATTCTTGTTGTGTAATTTGTTTTTTTTTTTTACGAAACCCCAAGAAAAACGTAAGCAAAAGAAAACGTTTAGCAGTTGTCAAGCGCTGATTTTGAACTAAAAAAACTATAGAGAAATATGTACATCGACTCTAATGCGTGTACAAAATGCGTGATGCATACAAAAAATATATGTACAAATGTACGTACATATTTCTTTATATATCCCTAAGTACTATCGTACATATTTATTTTTTTTTTTTTTTTTTTCAAATTATATTTGTTGAAATTTGTAAACATAATTATATTGTTTAAGCTTTTTAATTGTATTCAAAGTATGAAGCAAAGTTTGATTAGCATCGTGTCAGAAGGATGCAGAAGTATTTCAATAATCTAATTGGTTACTCACTCGCACATACATACGATGTATACCGCAGGCTGGTTAACTCGTGAATTGGGTTGGATGGGGACTGCACAAGAAATCTTTGCGTGCAAAGCCAAAACCACTTGCAATAGAGAGGGACAGAATATTGCATGAGCGACTGTTTTGTTTCTTTTCATACGTAGTGTCAACGTATAACATACATACATACTTATGTACACATGCATATATGTACATATGTATGTAAATATGTAAACACATGTAAAGAAGATCATTAAGCATGAATCGAATGAACCACCGTTTTTTAAATGATTATGGATTTATAATGATAATTAAACCAGATAAAAAACCAGAAAAATCGAGTACGTTTTATTCGAAAACGCGCTCCCTGAATCCCCTGAAGGCTAAGCTCGAACTTTAGTGCATGCATTACAAAATGGCTTACTTAAAAAGAGAACAATGTGTTCCAGGGATTCCTCACCAGTTCTCTAACTCGATCATGGAATAGAAGCAAAAATCATTAAAAACACTTATTGTAATTGTAAAATATTGTAATTCTGGTTTACTCGTAATCGTACATATAAAATACAACAAAAAAATTATATATAAATATACATATGTAATGTAAAGTACTTCTTTATTGTACAAATAAAAAAAAGCGCATTTTTTTTGTTTGTCTGTAAGTAAAGTAAGTTGCACATGCAGTTGAAAGCATGAAACAAAGGTCCGTAATAATTGTGAGGGCGAGGGTTGTACATGTACATTTTTCGAGAGCTTAGCTAAGCAGTAACAATAATAATAATGATAATAAAAAAACGTAAAAATAACATAAATAACCAATGAGAAACTCACTGTTGCAAAAAACAAAAAAAAAATAACAATTAAATAATTTAAAAACCGTGTACCGAGTAAAAAACACATGCTTACACCATGAGTATAGATATTGTAATACTATAAAACTGATTAAGACCAGAGATAAAAAGAAACCTTATATTAATTGAATAAAATAGTGCCTAACATAAGAAAAGTATTACACAATCCATCGGTAAAAGGCCAATTTGAATTAAATGGGCACAGCAGGAGGGCCAAAGCCTTGTTCTATGAGAAAGTTTCTCAGCAAAGCAAACTTTTCCGCCTTTTCTTCAATTAATGTACTTTCATTGCAAGATCCAGTAAATACAGTAGAATCACATAAATTAGAACAGCTTTGATCCTCAGGTTTTTCTAAATTCTTAAAATTCAAATATCTTTCAAATTTAAAATCCATTTTTTTTTCAACATGTATTTTGTAAAGTAATTTTTGTTGGTCATTTGTTTTATTTTAACTCAGTGTCATACATTGAAATGAGCATAATATCTGGATAGTTCGAATTTGTTACAGTTCCAATTTTCGAGACTCTACTGTATGTATTTATGCACCTATTAACAGTTCACACATTGTGAATTGATTTCTTTGATTCCGTATGCTTACAAATCTCATTTTTCTTAAGAATCTGATTATGCTATTTAGATAATATCAAGATAACGCATACAAAGAAATACCCATGCAGTATAAACAACAATTACTAAGAACTTAGTTTTATATTCATTTCGGAAAGCCCTTTCTATCTAAAGCTGCTGAGAATGTTGTACAGCTCTAAGTAAAGCAATCAGTATGACATCTTCGGATGTAAATATACATATACATATACATACGTATCTACATATGTATGTATATACTTACATTCATACATACATATGTATGTATTTATATTATCATGTATATTAGTATCGGTTCAGCCTTGCAGTCGGAATTACAAATTGGTTTTTTTTAGCAGTGTCTCACAAATTTGTTTTTTTAGAATTTAGCAATTTAATGAGTTGCTCAAAATGTCCACCCTCTGAAGATTTTTTAACACCACGTTCACCTTAACCAATTAAGGTTTAACCAAATTTTTGCATTCAAATATTTCGAAATCGTTTGAAAGTAAAACTTTTCCGGTGATTAATTCGTTTTAATTCAGAACGCAATGTGAACATTTACACGAATAAATGCCTATGTACATGTAAATGCTCTACGTACATATGTACGTATGTATGTATCATACCGTTAATGAAGGTTCCTTAATGTTTGAGTTGCGTTTCTTTCACTGGTGCTCAATACGTTAAAGCAGACTTGGAAAAGAGAATAAAGGGCCTAATTGCATAAAGTGGGGAGTTTGCTGAGAAATTTCGTATCGTGTAGAATAGATGAAAAATTGGGAAAAAATTCAAATCATGAAAATTGCAACAAAATATAGTTTCATAAATTATTTATTAGTACGTTTATAACTAGATTTAGCAATAAATAAAACAAAGGATAGACAGTGAAAATATTAAAAAAATCAAATTTAAATTATAATGGTATAATTGATTGTACGTGTAGATATATTTTTTTTACTTGTCATTAAACAAAATGCAAGCATCAAACAAAAAATATAATAAAAAAAAGAATCATGTGAAATTTACGTAAGAAAATATGTGTCATTTTAATTTTTACACTGAAATGCATTAATAAAAATTTTAACATAATTAAAGAATACAACTTTTACTTTTGAAATATCAATCACTGAAGAATCTGATCTTTTCAGCTTATTTTGTGACCTATTAATAGTAAGCCTATGCAATAAAGCAACTGTGAATATTTTAACTATATGGCTTTAAGTTTACTTCTATCCGTGAGTTCTACTTAGTGGTATAAGAACAAACTTTGGGGGAAAACGATCAAAAATAATTACTATTTTAAACTGTCGTGACGTTATGACTTATAAATTTCAGCATAGAGTTGTATAAAAAAATACAATGATTTTCATATCGTGTACACATTATTGATTTGACCTTACAAACAAAATGATGCTTATCTGTATCCTAGCCTTTTCTAGTGGAGTAAGGGAAGGGAAAGGAATAGGTCAGTCATTGCATATTATTTGTTCATTCAAGATTGGCGTTCTAGTAGATATGGTAACCCACTACCATAACACAGCCTCACAACAAGAAGTGTAACGTTGTGAGACGCGTTTTGATGAAGCAGTATGGTTGAAAAATTTTGTTGATCTGGAACTAGGCGACCTGTCATGGTTACTTCTGTAATACCACAGGGTAGCCATCGAGGCCCCCAACTTTGCACTCTCTTTTGTGAAGCTTTGTGTCCAGTACAAGGACATTTAATGTCACACTCGCTTGCAATCCGTTCTCAACACAGTAATGAGAATGACGAAGATTTTCTATCTCTTATTTGCTCGTCTGAATTTAGTGTATGGTGCCCGCAGTGCAGTGCTGTGCATCAGGACCGTATAGTATCAGTACAGACAGACTGCCATCCTGCCGTAGTAGATAAATTTTACAAAAACTTTCCATCCTTACTTAGCCTTAGAAAAATGCTGGTGTAAACGAAAGAGGAGCCACACTGCGAGGAACACTTCGTCAACCATCACACTCGATTACCCTCATGTATTACAGAGATACGTACCAATACCAATTTATGCTTTGTTCGAAGGCTAGAATTGCACCACTGAAAACCCTCAAGATCTTGGCTGCCAGAGCCATAGACCTTACTCTACGCCTTATTATCGGCCATCCAGAGATCAAATAAATTTCTGTAAATCCCAGCGCGGCGAGCATCCCCGGCCGCCACAAACATTTATTTAGATATTTCACAGTTGTGAAATTTTGTCATTTAGTTATGCATGTATTTCCATATATCTTTTTTTGTACAACTAATTTCTGGTTATTATTATGTAAAGGCGTTCCAAGAGCATACAGAAAGAATGGGTTTTCGATTAATATTGGGAGGCCACACGTGGGTTCTCTGAGAATGGCGTTGAGTCGAAACTAAGCCCATTTGGTGTCTTTTTTTGTTTTTCATTCAGGACGCTAAATGTTTCTTGTGATTTGATCGCATTATAACCTTTTTGGCTCAGCGGAGTCCATGTCCATTGCACTGTTGTATAATAGTTTCGTAATTGCTTAAATTTCGCCGTTGGAACTGCTCTTTATTGTTTGCTTTTGTGATTTTCCTTAGCGCTTCAATGTCAATGCTGGTGTCGTCATCCTCATTTACGGCTGCGTCGGCATATTTTTATGCAAAGAGTAGCCAACCGATGCACAGGAAGGCCAAATAAAGAAACAGCTTGGAAAGTGTCTGTTCGTCCTCGTATTGCGTGGTGCCGCGATTAGCAGCTAAAAATTTGAGAGAGACGGAGGAAAATGAAGCAAATTGGAATATATAAATGGGATACGAACTCACCAGCCGGGCGCGGCTCGCCAAAATTAAGTGAAGATGTAATAAAACCAAAGGGAAAAGCGCCAATGCCAAACGACATGTGAAATCCATCGCCAAATCCAAAACCAGGAAAACCAGGCGCCGGCTCTGGCTCGGTGCGGAGACCAGCAGGTCGTGGGGGAACTTTATTGCTATGAAAAGTGGAGAATCAAATTTGATTGTTAAACTATTGTTAATTTACTGTTTTAGTTGCAGTTTTGCTCACCGAGGATCTTCTTGGCGCGTGCTATTTCGTCCATAAAGTGGTATGACTTTATCTTTGTCAACAGCAGCCTTGCATACTGGACAGAGTTTGCGACTTGGGCGCGTCAATAGCCACTGGTGTAGGCAGGGCCAGCAGAACAAATGCCCACACATGCTAACCACGGCATCTTTTGCAGTGTCCAAGCATATGTTACACTCGTAAAGTGACTCTTCGGCATGTTCCTTACCGTTAGAGCTGTTGCCAGTAGCATCCTTGGTTTCGGCATTTAAGCCAGGTTCAGACTTAGCAGACCCAGCATCTACCGATTTATTCAAATCAGCAATATTTCCACCAGCAAGTGAACTGCCCGTAAATGAGTACGACGTACTGCTGGCAGCCCCTTCTTCCTCCGAAACTGTCAACGTTGACCTTCCACTCGGTCGCATATGAGCTGCAGAATTGGTATGTTGTTCATTGTTTGCTTGCTCTGTGGCTGGTTCCGTACTGTTGACGTTGCTGCTCCCAGTGTATGATAGGTTGGCGTGCTCCGGCACTGTCGCCAGTTTTGGCGTTTCCATGCTTGAACCAAGCTTGTACTTTTAATTAAGTAATAAGTTAGATTTAAAATATCACAAAATCGAATTGAAGTTTCTGTTTTCAGAATTAAGATACTAAAGATACTCCTTATATTTATTTGAAAAACTTGTGCAAAGCCCTACTAAGTAGGAAATGCGACATGTATAGCCCGGAAAACTTGATGGAGATCTAAGATACATTTATTGAATGAAAGCTATGAATGTAATGCATCAAAAAATAATATATTTAACTCCATCCCAATTCTAAATACCGGACTTATGTACCTACAACTGAGAAATGTACGTTTGTACATACATAAATATATGTGCAAGCATAACCAGTTGTTAATTAGAAAATTAAACTATTTCTGTATGATGATAAGTACATATGTAGCTAGGTTGATTTTTGATAATAAATCATTTTTTTCTGTTTACGTTAACCTTCCACTAAGTAATGGGCGCTCAGCCCTGAATTAGAGTGGTATTATTCGTACGCCCTAATATGTTTGCTTACTGTATGTTCATATGTATGTACATACATAAGTATGTGCCTTGTTTACTGAAAAGGTTTCAAAGTTATAAAATAACAAATGTATGTACATATGTATGCACATATGTACGTACGTAAAGATTATACATATTTACATAGTATATGTACATATGTACATACATATGTCTGTATGCTAATGCGCACTTTGCCAAAGATTAAGAACGTTATAAAAGTATAACATACATTGTATGCCCAAGTTTACTCTGCGTCATTGCATTTGGCTTTGTGAATTTCCTAATATAAAGTTATCCTGCTAAACCAAAGCCACTCACAATAATGTACTTTGTACATAATGTATGTTTACATTGGCATAGTAGACTTTAATCACTCAGAGTCCACAAATAAATGTTGGTAATTTGTAATTAAATGCCTTTAGAAAGGTAGGAATAAAAACATTCCTGTACAAAACATTGCGACTCTGGCAGTATATTTTGCATTTCCTTATTCATTCTGGGTTTGTTTTCAAATGTATAGCAATTTAATAATATGTACACGTAAATATACACGAACGGTTACCCCAAATAAACATATACACAGCGGATATGTTCAATTTTTTAATATTAAGCTACGATTTTACGTACATAAAATGGTCGAAAGAATTAACGTATTATTATTTTATTAAAATTTTCAATTGACGTATCAAAATTTGATCGGTCACACGTCCAAAGTAGAGCTGGAGAACAATCGATATTATCGATGTATCGGTGTAAGCTGCAGACATCGATACTTACATATTTTATACATTCGACTTGCATCAGGTGTGTCTACTATCACTGCACTCTGAGTACATAAATGTGGGACGATGGGAAACAGAACTGATGACAATAAAATTAAATATTGCAAAATTTCAATAAGTTTAATTTAAAAGCCTTGCGAAGAACAGATAAATTCGAGATTAATCCCACAATCCTAATTCAAACATCTTGACATGCTGCCACAAAGACGACGATTTCAGCCAAGCATTTCGTTCATCAGCAGCAGTAGTATAGCCCCACCAAAAAATCTGAAATTGAAGTCAACCTACAACCCTTCTTCGTTCGATCTACTTATCACTTCGATCACCGAATTCTTGTTCATTGTGCGCGCTACATGCTTACCCGTGAGTAAAATTCAAGATCATTGAGTAAAGCCATATCTGTGGGAAAGAAACAAGAAGGGTCGTTTTTCCATAGATATGAGTATTATAAATCATATAATAAAACCCTATAAAAAACCTATAAAAACTGTACCAGAACGTTTTGCTTAAGATCTGTATTCAACACCGCGGAAACCAAACATTCCTTTCCAACTTATAAAAAACTGTTTCGAGAATTTGCAATTTACTTTTCGTTATCATATATCTTTCATCATAAATTCAATACACATACAACATAATCGCAAATTTATAAATTTATACATGTGCAAATGTGAATCGGTGTTCCACATCTGTGGAAAAATTCCACCGTCCCAAATGGTGGTGCTCAGTGTACAGAGGGCACATATTTTAGATATTACAGTGTCGATAAGTTACTAGCAGGATATCGATATATTTTATGTTCAATCAATTAATGCAGTGGCCCATATACAAACGACGCCGTTTTGTTAATTATTCTTTATGTTGAAACTTTTCATTTGCGTCCGCTTCAGGAGAAACAAATTTTGAAATTAGAAAATACCAGGTACAAATGATTAAGTAAGCAACGTTTATATTCCTCAAGTTCCTTTGTTTTTCAGTACGAAGAGCTGCGTTGAAGGCAGAACATTTAGAATATGAATTCATGCGTTTTGCCCACACCCGTGCCCGACGATGATGGTGACAAACGCTGGCATAGCATTCATCGTCGGTTTATTTCCGATTGCCGCGAAAAAGATCCCGACGTAATTTTTCTAGGAGATTGCATATTTGAGACGCTACAAGATAGCGAGACGTGGAATCAGTATTTTGCACCATTGCATTGCCTCAACTTCAGTATACGGGACGATTGCACCGAACATGTTCTATGGCGTATCGAAAATGGAGCGTTGGACAATGTTAATCCGAAAATAGTTGTTCTGCACGTTGGTACCAACAATGTCAACAGCAGTGCTGACGAAGTAGCCGAAGGTATTCTCGCAAATGTCGCAAAAATACGCCAGAAACTCAACGGTGCCTATGTCATACTTCCTGTAAGTGTCCTGCCGTTCTATCCATATGAAAATATAAATGACTATAACACCCATTACGTATATGCAGTCACTGCTCCCACGAGGTCAACAACCTAATAAACTTCGCGACAAAAATGCCAAAATTAACGAATTGGTTAAAGAGATGACTAAGGGCATGGATCGCGTACAGACAGTTGCCATCGACAAGGGTTTGGTACAGGGTGACGGTACCATAAGTCACCACGATATGTTCGACTACAAAAACCTTACGAATACCGGAGCCAAAAAAATTCTCGAACCGCTTTACGAATTGCTTTCGCAAATCCTCAACGAAAATGAGCTGGAACGCGATCTAACTCCATCGGAATAGGAAAAGTGGCAAAAAATGGACTAATGTACGAACACAAATCTCAACGATATTAAACGGAACACAAATTTAGCTATGTACCCAAATCGTATGAAGCATTCAGTGTGGAGCTGATAAAACTATCCAAAAAATCAACCAAGTTTTCTTAACCGATTAAAAACATTGCAAAATAATACCATATCCCAAAATTAATTTATAGTCTTCATTTCGTTCACTTCACATGCATACAGTCGCGGCGTAGATAAGGCACGCAAAATCTGAATTTTTAAATGTAGATATTATTTACATCCATACATTCATGCATATACATACCATAGCCTACCAATGGCAAACATTCCCAAAAACATTATAGCAATAATATTATAATTAATTGAGTAAAGTAAATATTTGTATGCGCTGAATACAGAAGTTACTCACGCGGTCATAGCTCAGATTAAGTACAGACTGAGTGATATAAAATAAACGATTTTTGAGCTTTCTTATACATTATACCTATCGTATTAGATTAATGTATAATTGTCATAGCGTACGGTTAAATGTTTTATATCCGAATAACCTGATCAGTCTAAAGTGTATCAGCGAAATAAATATTAACGGATGTAATACCTACTATAACCGGTCAATCTTGTAAGTAAGAGTGCAGTGTACATACATATATCCTAACGGGTTTCCGTTAATTCTTACACGAATGACTTTCTAACGAGGAGGAACATACTGAGACGCGACGCGCAACGAACATTTTTTTGCAACGAATTTCAAATCAAGTGTTCGCCTGTTTTGTCGGCAGCTGCGGAACAAAAACTAGTTATATCTCAACATTTTTGGGATAGGGAAAGGTGGAATGATGAACTGCAAGTGTTAAGTAACTATTTTTTGACCGGATTCACAATAAGGATTGCTCTTTAATACCACAATTCGAGTTCTTGCACGTCGCCCCACCCAACAGAGTTGTTGAGCACTCAAAATATCGAATCAATGCAATGGGCCAACGGGTTTGCCTTTCAAGCATGTCCCCAAATTGAAAATGATCTTTTTGTTCCCAACTATCTAAAACAAATGGAGTGATCAACGTTTTTTTAACGCCGAATATCTCTGATTAGGCCCTGTTTTAAAGACACTTCTTCTGAATGCCAAATTTTCTGCAAAAATCACTTTGTAAAGCGATTAGAGAATTTTAGTTTGGTAAATTTGCAGTTCGCTTGAAGTTTCCTCCTTTGCATTTTACAAAATAATTTGTTAATAAATTATTAAAGCAGTACTCGGACGATTATACATATAATCACGAAAATTGTGAACGGCCAATGAAGGGTTCTGCAAAATGCAATTGTTCACAAAAACTACTGCTTCAATGCAAAACTTTAATCACAGTTTTTTTCGAAAGGTGATTTTAGTCGATAACACACTTTACTCAGAGGAGAGGTCACATACATATGTATGCACATTCACATGTACATATGTATAAATGTGTGCATGTGTATAGTACCACGAATTGGTTTCATCTCTTCGTCTCAAATTTCTGGTCGAGATCATAATACCCTTTAGAGAAAAAAAACAGCACATTGCTCTCAAGGGCAGCGCCAAGCGTTTTTGTACATCCATACATTTCAAATTGCATTATTCTGAAAGCAAAACAGATTTATCTTGGACTCGCTGGACTCTGTAGACTGGATGGAAAACTGATTTTTGAATGGGGAACGAAACGCTGGCGGCGTGGCCAGGAAAAGTGACGGATTTTCAATGTGTACGGTGGGCGTTAAGTGAGATAATATTAGGAGGGAATCTTTTTGGGCTGTGTCCTGAGGCCGAATGCGCGAGAGTGCTGAGGTGACGTTTCAGACTCTCGCCAAAAACTAAAGAGCAATATTAACAACGATGCCTGCATCGGTTCCTCTCTTTCTGCGTCTGCGTCCTGCAGCTAGGATGGAACTGTCGTTAACAATCGCAAGTCGTCAGACGTATGCGAGAGCTTAAGAACGTTGTTTGCCATCACGGAACGTGGTAACGAGACCGGGGCCGACTGACGGCAAAAGCAACCGCAAGAGGGATAACAAATAATACAGTTAGAAGCACAAATCAAGAAATTCCTCAATTGGAGACGCTGAAAAATTTTTAACTGGATTCGAAGTCGGAGCACGAAAAAAAGGGGAATGTAAAAGCAACGCACCAAAATAGATTTGATGACTTCGCAAAAAAAAATTACACGTTATTTACGTAAATGCTGCTCTGTCAACGGTTAACTGGAAGACATTATGTGAAATGAAATACGGTGTATAAGTCTTTCCTCGCCCTTACAAATTCGCCATCAAAAATTCGATCAACCGACTAAGCGACCAGCAATCGGCTATTAAATTTTGTATTCAACATAATCAAATAAATAAAAAAGTAAACAAAAGCGAAAAATATCATATTTTGGAGAATTTTTTGAATATTTTTTCACTGTTTGCCCAAATAAGAAACAGAGTGTGTTCATGAAGAAGTTCAGCAAAATTTTGCAAATACTAAATTAGAATAATTCATTATCAATTAGAATCTAGCTCGGAATAAATACTGAGAGAATTGAGGAACCCAAGCTGCCTATGCAAATGTAAGTAAAATAACTATCCAAATACACAAATTACCATACCATACACAGCCCAACCAACTCTCTGCATACATATGTACATATGTATGTATGTAGATGTACATTTGTATGTTCACAGTGAAAAAAGTGTTTTTATAAAATTCCAATACACATAGCCAAGCCAAAGGTATACATTTGTTTGTACATACTTACATACATACATATGTGCGAAAAACACACATACAAATGTCGCTTGTCGCTGACGCCTACGGTCAACAAACAGAAATAGGAAACACTGTTTCATAGTTTAACGGTTTCAAATACAGATGTACATATGTATGTATGCGTGAAGATGAATTATGTGTACAATATTTATGCGAATATGAATCGAAATTTCATCCATTATATCTGCATATCTATGTAGATGTATGTTTTTTCCTTCTTTTCATACATATAAATGAATATACATATGCACATACATGTAGTGGAGCATACATAGTCGGTTACATATGTACATACATATATGTATGTAGATATGTAGACTTACTTGGCTATCAGAGTCTTGTCAACTTATGGGTGACCCGCAACGACAGAACGAGGCGAGGCAAGCTGCGCATGACCACGGGACAAGTGCGATACATATGAATAGGTTCTGTAACGAACTTTGATTTTTCATGCAAGTGCTGGACAAGGTTTCTCGAGAGAGATTCGATTGTATTAATTGTCTCGGATCGATTGTCTTCGAGTTTCGAGCTCTGCATTTCATTTTGCTCACCGCTGTAGTTATAAATGCTCTAGTCACTTTTTCCACAAGTGTCCTAAGTCTGAGCATGCGTCAGTGTTGGCGCTGGCGCTGACGTCGACGCATCCAGTATATATAACCACTTACGCTTTGGTTATCGCTGTGGCACCCAGCTTCATTTTTTGAAACTGCGCCGTCAAGAGCGTAGAGAATGTACAGCTATGTACACGTTCATCCCCCTGTTCCTCTTTAAAAAGTAAATCTGCCGTATTTGCTCTCTTTTCGGGCTCGCACTGCATTCCCATAGTCGCACCGTGGGGCCTCCGCCGAAAAGACGTGGCAAAAGCCGATGAATCAAATAAATATGCGCTTACAAAAAACGCTCAAAAAAGGGCTGTCCAAGGTAGATAATGCCATTTAAAATCAAAATTTGGGCGTTTTTGGCAGAGGTTGAATCACTCGCCCAACTGCTGCAACTGCTGTTTATTGAGAAGTTAATAATTTAGCAAGCTTAAATGCCCGAATACACCACTAAAGTGTTCTTCGTTGTCAGAGGTCCCTCGTGAACAGCCGTGTTCAAGCCAAGCCCATGCACAATCCAGCGCTAGACCGGTAGTTTATTTACATATATACATATGTATGTACATATATGTATGCATGTACATATATATATGGTAGAGAATTCAGTCTTCCATAAAAGTTTACAATTTTGCAATGAATTTCAATTCTTGACCATCCTCTACCATATTCTACAGTCACTGAATGTTTTCTGAGCAGTTTTCTAGACACTTGTGTATTCTCTTCGCAGAATTCTTTCCTTTTCTAAGTTGGCAACAAAATTATGCAGGGGGAACTTTGTGAGACAGTCAGAACATTAAAATCTATTGTCTTTTTCCAATGGTCAGCCACATCTGTCATCTACATCTTTCTTCTAGCGCAGCAACTGCAAAACTCCTTCTTCATTCTGTCTTAATTGTTCGCTGCTAGTATTTCCCAATCACCAATCCAATAGGAATTTGATTTAATTTGTGAAATTTCGGGGAGCTATGCTTTCGCCATTAGAGGCGATCAGCTATGCTGTAATGGCAGTCGACCGCAGTACTCACAATCTCCTTCGTACTCCATTCTTTTTAGCTTCCGAGTCCGCAGAATTTTGAGTTGAGAGAAGCAATTTGCACCAGAATCTAGGATAGAACGGCAAGGAACTAAAACGCCAGGCCGATTTTTAATGTGAACAACAGCCTGTAGTCAGAAGCTCAACATAACTGTGAGGATCTCAAGCAGCAAGATAGCTGCTAGCAGAGTCCTCACTGCAGAAGGAACGGCTTCTGGTTGTATTGGTCGCACATCGTTGAAGTTCTTAGCTTGTGTCTTGGAATTCAGCTTCTGCAGCAGCAGATTATGGATTATCATGCGCCCCGATATCTTTTCGAAGAACTTATGGCCAAAATCGAAATATCTAAACATCAAATATTATGCCAAATTGGCGATATAGAAGTTTGCGGAATTGCTTCATTATTGCGAACATTTGAAATTACTAGTTAACATTAATCGCGCAAAGTTTTTGAAACTATTTTTTGAAATGCAACACGAGTAATGGGTACAAAAATGTTCTAGAGCTTAGAGTGTATTTATTTGATGCAGGCATTTCAAGTGCACAGAAGAAGCACCTGCGTCCCCTCCATAGTAAAGAGAAGAGTAGTATAGAGTCTAAACAAACATATGTAGATATGTACATATAATCTTTACCAATGACATAAGTTTATGGTCTGTCTGTCTGTGAATGTATGTATATGTACTGAGCGCAGTTAACAAATCCGAAACTCTTACTCTGATTGATTGAATATCTTCTTCATGATTTAATCTAGGTAATATAGTTACTTATTATGTATTGAACATGTTACATACAGAAACTCTAAGAGGGTATACCCAGTTATTGCACGGGTACGTGGTAGAAGTCCCCCCAGACCTGCATGTACAGCCAGTCATCGGCCAATCCGTTTCATTGCAAGCCTCATAAATGAATATTAATTATATAAACGGTCTAGTCCATTAATTTGATCTCTTTTGACAATTTCGCTGCCACCGCACAGTGGCTCGTTCCCCAAAAAATCATATCAAAATTCGGCAGAACTTTTGTGGCACTTCAAAATTCAATCAAATCAATTTATAATTAAAAACAAAATTGTACAGGGGTGTCACAGCAATCTTGCGCGGAATGGGGATCAGCGGAGAGCAATTTCGACTACAAATTTCGACTAACATTTTCGCAATCGAGATTCAAACTAAGGCTAGCCAATGTCTTGCAACTTAGCAGGTGTTGACATCTTCTTTTTATAGGTGGACTATATACTCGTAGACGTCGCTTATGATTTCGTTTTTAAATACGAATATCTGTCGGGCTGTTGAGCTAAAATGCATTGTTTGCGTAGTGTACCCATCCGAGTTTAATTTGCTATTCGTTTTTCAACGTTTTTGCCACTGTGCGCCGCTGTGCTACGCCTAATTCATGTCCTTGATTAATTTGCGCAAATTGACATTGTCAGCGCTGGCATCAGTGACGCCGCTGCATACTGTCGGTGCACAGAGTTCCATCTGAACATCTGACTAGCGCCGCATCACTTGTGCTCTTGCAACGGCTTTCCATCTATGAAAATACGATTATATAAATATTTATGGACTCCCGAAGTAAGTGCTCCTCAAAGAATAAATAAAGCTGTAAGAAAACAAACAGACCATTTCCTGACAAATTCATCCTTGAAATGGTCAATGAAATTATTTTGAAATCTTACAAATTATTCTCTTATTTATCTTTTACATTATAATGATGCGCATCTTATCTCTTTTGTTTCAGGTCGTTTCTAGGAAATTGAAAACATCAAATTCAGATACAGATTTTCATGCAACTCAACTCAAACACTTATGTCGGGTAAACTTTCCCAAATTGAGCGTTATAAATTTGTATAAGTAAAAGTGATAACAATATCACTGTGATTGTACCGGGTTGGACATTATTTATACAGATACAGATACAGATACAGATCAGAGCTGAATCGGAGGCCAAGAAAGAGCTTGATTGAATGAGTGAATCGAACCAGTGAGTGAGTAAATGCAATAGCTGCGGTGAGGAAACTAAAGAGTGCCTTGCTCAGCTCAGGTCAGCTCAGCGCAATGAAGCTACAATTCCAGCTGTACCCTTATGCATACAAGAGCCTAGACACAGTCTCTGCTAAAAACGGAAATCAAATCTTCATCACAGCCATAGCCATCCACTGCCACACAACCTGACCTACAGAAAAAACGTAGAGTTGAGTGCCACCAATGTGCCAATAGCAGCAGTAGATTGTTATCCAAAGTGCAACTACCGCAACAAAAGCATACTTGAGCTATTAAGATGCATAATTAATTTTTGATTGTTTCCAATGTACCAATTAAAGTTTGGATGCGTGAGAGTACCTTTTGGTAAATATCCTCGAGAGCGAGAATAAAAAGAGATTCAAGGAGAATAACCTTAAACAAAACGAGGAGAGGACGACCAAGACTTAGCATTGACGCTAACACAGACGTTGACGTCGACGCCTACTAATTAGAACACAATATTGAAGCTGCATAATGTGGATAACCATCACCTACTTGATCCTCATCATTGCCCAGCTGTGCGCCTTGGCCACATCCGCTGGCGGTAAGTAGCTCCACTTTCTTTTCTTTTCCCACAAATATCTACAATAAAAGAAGTCATCAGACTTGTTAACCAACCTGCCCTTGGATTGACCATCATTGTAGCCATAACAATCAATTCATATCGAAACTCAAAGCGGTGCTTATATCGAGGAAGGTTGTGAGACGATGCCTAAGAAGTAAACATACAAAGATATCGAGACAACGAGCATATTGTAGGGTTTTAGAATTCCTACGCTTTACCGTTGCAAATAAAACTCGGCAAAGCGTTTGGATTCTGAAACCCTATGGTTCTGCATCCAGCAAATAAACATATAGAATAAGTAACACACAATGCCATGACAGAAGATGAACAGGGAATGCATTCATTTGTAAAAAAATAGGTTGTTAACACTTGAGCATCATCTTGATCCAAGTCTTCCATTATTTCTTTGATCCTTCGTCGTTTTTTGTTCGTAGCTAGCGTTTTTAAAGAGAAGATCCTTTGTTTGGCACATAATCTCCAGCCCTTCCTCCTCGGAATCGAATCCAGTTACCATGTCGTCCACGCAGAAGTCCATTTAAATGGTGTCCGACCCCGATGGGTTCGAAAAAGACTCATTCATGGATTGTTCCCAGTCATCTATTTTCCTTTAAACACCGAAAACAAACCAGAAAATGCAATTTTGACAACTTGTATTCATTTTTTTACAGAGGCAGATTATACTCTAGACGATTCTTTTTGGAATGAAGAAAGTCCCGTTGGTAAGTTTGTATCGACGCTACTCAGATTAAAGCTATAGAATTACTCATCAATACATTGTTCGTGTTCGATTTCCTATTCAACCCAAGCTTCAGGACACATTTTGAGCGTCATCTTATCACTTCTTTTTATTATTTTGTAGGTGAAGTGGAACGGTTACTTAAGGAATACAGGCAAAATCAAGAGTTGGTTCGTCGCATCGGTGGCCATTACTACCAAATAATATATCCTGTTCAGCTGCGCCATCACGAGAAGATGGGGATATCAACACGTGAAGTCAGTCCCTCAAAGGTACGCAAACATCATAAGCGAAATATTATAAAAGTAATTATGCTTTATATGTATTTTATTTATTATACTTTCGAACTAAATTTTCGAGTGCTGCTCGTCATTTTTCGGTGTATTCACCTAGCCCTGACGGAGTTCCCAGCTCTGTACTCAGATTCTGAGCCGATCTACATACATATGTGTGATCCTTGCGAGCTATGGGCTCATCGGGACGGTCAGGCTGAACAGCCAGACAAAGCTATATCGACCCGGCTTTTGATCAGCTACTGATCAAGAATACATATGTACATATGTATGTATCTTTTATGGAGTCGGAAACGTTTCCTTCTGCACGTTACATGTGTCCACTTCGAGCATAAATCTAATACACGCCTTTAACCCTTCGAGTGAGCTTTGTTGAGATCCAAATGTAGCCTCAGCCCAGTCGGAACTTGTAAAACAGTTTCCAAAAAGGAATGGTTTCAAATATATTCCACGGAATATAATTGGTATATAAGCATGTCGAGTCGCTTCCACTATTAAAAGTAATTGCTTCTCCACTGGATGTGGTGAAACTCAACTGTTTGGAAATCGCCTACGAAACCGATCCTCATCTTCATTCATATTTTAATCACAGTTTTCATTTTTTCAGCCGGGGCAACGTCCTCGCCAGCATGATGACAGTGGATTCAACAGAGGCAGGACAAAGGTAAATTCGTTCTATTTAATATCACTATGAAGCAAAATTGTTTGCCTGTGGGAACACTGTGAGACGCGTCTAAAGCCACGTATCTACTTTTGTACTTGGTACTCAGTACATATGGGACCTTATAATTTTTGTCGAGTTTTAAATACTTTGCCGTTACTCGAAGAGTAAATGGGATGTATTAGATTAGTGGTCGAGGTTTTGTGCGTAACGCACCGAAAGAAACAGCAGCCGAATCGTTAAAGCCATGTCTGTCTGTCCGTTCGTCTGCCTGTCTTGTTTGACGCCTAGTTCTCTGTGACTCCAAGAGCTAGAGTAACCAAATTTCGTGTCAAGACTGATAATATAACACTGAATCAAATTGAGTGACATCCACAATTTTGAAGATACGAGAAAACTAAAAACCAAGTTGGTTTTCTTTGATTTAATAAGGGAAAAATGGTGTTGTGCTGTTTTATTAATGTATAAATTTCTTTTAACTTGCAGAAACATTTCCATCGCACTTCGCTTCTTATTAAGGCCTTTAATCATAAATTTCGCCTGGACCTAGAGCTTAACTCGTAAGTTACTATCACCTCTTATGTGGCATATTTACCAATATAAGAGATTTTTAAAGAAGGTCTTACTGACTAGAACTGTTTTTATATTTTTTACAGACAACTTCTTTCACCAAATATACAACAAAAGCACTACCACGTTGGAGGATATCTTGTCGACGGAAACCGGCATGTGAGTTAAAATTCGAATCTCATGACTCAGTTCAGTCGAACTACCATACTTTATGAATGCAGTGTTCGGCATGTGAGAACATTTGGTACACTTAGTACAAATGAACCCAAGGGAAAATATCTTAGCTATTCAATTTCATAATATTCATAATAAGTCAATTGGATACTTGTGTTTTTATTTTCAGGACATTGAGCATTGCTATTACCACGGGACAGTGAAGGACTATCCAGGTGCTAGCGCTGCCTTTCATACTTGCAACGGAGTGAGCGGCGTCATACACATTGGAAACGAAACATTCGTCATTCATCCGTTTTATGGTGGCGATCTATCTGTAAGTAAGGCACCTAACCATAGAATTGGGTGTAAGAACTCCCAATTGGAGCGCTTGTTTTTGCTTTTGTAAAATTGTAATTATGCCAACTTTAACCTTTTCCTTTTGATCACCCATTCGTTAACTGCCAGAAACATCCGCATGTCATTTTCGAAGCGCGCACGAAAGCAAACAAAGGATGCGCAAATTCAGGTAACCTCGACTCATGGAGGTTGTCTCGTCGCACCAAACACTTGTCAGTAGGCGTTGCGGATGTGGTGGATGAGATTCTGCAGAACCACGCAGTGCGCAGTAAGCGGGATGTGCGGGAGGCCACCAAATACATTGAAACAGCAATTATCGTTGACAAGGCAATGTTTGACAAGCGCAACGGCAGCACGCGGGCCGAGGTTATTCACGACGCAATACAGGTTGCCAATATAGCGGATCTGGTGCGTAGTTTTACTCCGTTTTAATCGATCGTCTGAATAATTTAAATTCAAAATCAACAGTATTTTCGCACGCTGAATACTCGGGTGTCGGTGGTTTACATTGAGACATGGGGAAAGAACCAGGCTGTCATCGATGGAAGCAAGGACATCGGCAAGGCAATCTCTAACTTCAATGATTACACATCAAGAAATTTGTTCCAAGTCGAGAGAGACACCACTCAGTTACTAACGTAAGAGAAATGTGAAATATGGTAGTAGGAACTCATGTTAATTCATTTCCATCCCTTAGTGGTGAAACATTTTCTGGCGGAGAGGCTGGGATGGCCGTTCCCGAGACTGTTTGCACACCGAGGGCTGTGGGCATCAGCGTCGATGTCAACGTATATGAGCCACACCTTCTTGCTGGCACCATGGCTCACATGATTGGCCATAATATCGGCATGGGACACGACGACGGACGTAAGCAGAGTCTTTCTCTGTTTTTGTACAATTAAACAAATATTTTTATTGTTCGCTCAAGGTGAGGAATGCTTCTGCCGTGACTGGCACGGCTGCATAATGGCACAGTCCATCGTCGGACAGGAGAATGTCCAACCGTATAAGTTTTCGGAGTGCAGTAAAAAAGATTACATTGATGCACTACGGACGGGTCACGGACTGTGTTTGCTCAACAAGCCAAATGAGGTAAGCGGAACCCTTACCCTTACCACTTTAACCCACTGAATTGATTGGGAGTATCTCGAACCGCATATATTTTCATTTAATAGATCGAATTGCGCCGAAACTGCGGTAACAAAATAGTCGAGGAAGACGAAGAATGCGATTGTGGTACCTTCGAGGAATGTGCTCTGGATCCGTGCTGCGACGGAATAACATGCAAGCTAAAATCTGAGGCACAATGCGCCAGCGGCGCTTGCTGCGAACAATGCCGCGTATGTACCACATACATAATGTTTCTATGCTTGCTCCGATTGTTTATGTGTAATTGTGTTAAATGTTTTTAGCTACGGCCCAAGGACTACATTTGCCGAGACTCAAACAATGAGTGTGATCTGCCAGAATACTGCGATGGTGAAGTCGGTCAATGTCCCTCAGATGTCTACAAGAAAAACGGCTCTCCATGTGGTCTCACCAAAACTGGCGTCTCTGGTGCGTACATTTTGGCATTCTAGATTTTGAAATCATTGAAATCTAAATTGGAAACCACACTTGTATTTTTCAGGCTACTGTTTTCAGGGCTACTGCCCTACACTAAGCTTGCAATGTGAAGCCATTTGGGGATATGGGGGATCCGCCGCAGATCGGCAGTGCTACGAACAATTTAATTCTAAAGGCTCAATCAATGGCCATTGTGGCCGTGATGCGAACGAACATTACATTAAGTGTGATCCAGAGTAAGTTATCAATGATCGCCTTCGATGCGAATTCTATCACCCATATCTGCACAGCAAAACGAGTCTTAACTTTTGATGCCATCGTGCCGGTAATCAGATTCTCTACTATTTTTGATTTGTGACCATTAGTATGCCTATCTCTATCTTCTTGATGTATGAAGAGCAAATTCAGTGCGTTAGTCTGATTATGACTTCCGCCCGATTCTTGGCTCGATTGTCGTAGATATTTTTGCAAACGGTACTCGAAGATTTTAGGGATATGGAATTTTCTCTGACAGTCGCATTGCAATTAATATAAAGATCCAAATAAGACGAATTTAAAACATACAATTTCCATTCGTTCGAGTGTTTTTTGACTAGCCTTCTGACTAGTTGATTATTCAGATCTAAGTCCTAATATTTCCCAAACTTTAACAAGTTTGAGTTTGCGCAGATTCAGTTGCTTTTTTGTAATGCAATATGCAATACCTAGCCAATGCCTTACTTACAAGCTTACATTTCAAAATCTTACAAATTTCAAAACCAAAAAGAGAAAGACTAACGAAAGATTATCTGGATTTGGAGAGTTTGGAGGATTTTGTTTTAATTAAGCATGAGCCGGCCTTTGCAATGATTTTAAACTTGTGTGCTAATTGTGCAATGCTAACATTTATTTGTGCGTGACAGGAATGTCCAGTGCGGAACTCTACAATGTAAGGAAGGTGAAAGACAACCAGTTAACGAGGGCATCGACCAACTCTATTCCCGCACTATAATATCTATCAAGGGACTGGAGTACGAGTGCAAGTGCGTAGCAGATAAAGTGACCAGGCGGATGTCAGGTATTGATGGCACAAAATCCTTTTACGTTATTTTCGTTATTTGCAGAGCAACCAGCGGACAAGTAGGCTCCAACAGCTACCCTGAACATGGTCTGGTCAAAGATGGAACACCGTGCGGTGACAACTTAATTTGCCTGAACCAAACATGTGTCAGTCTCTTTCCCCATGTGGATCAAACCAAGTGCCCAACAAATAAACAGGGTCAAGAGTGCTCAGAACACGGCGTAAGTTTAACCAACAAAAAAAAAGAGCGCCTCTCACGCGCCCACTCTCACATATGTATGCACCCACACATTGATGGGTCTTCCACATGTATTCCGAATGCAAGCGAATTTCACGACCGCACTCTTCGTTTGTTCTTGCAGGTCTGCACTAACACAAATCGCTGCTTCTGCGACATGGGTTGGGGTGGCACAGACTGCAGCTCTGTCGTTCTCCTTACCACAGCAGTGCCAACCGAAGCATTGCCCACCCCGGAGAATACAATAAAAATGGAAAAGAAAGAAACCCCATATGGTAAGAGAGGGGCGTCGAGGTCAACGACATTTTTCAGCATCGTATTTGCTTTGCCTTGCACCAGCCGGGAGAGACATTTACTAACTAAGATATCTTGATCAAACTTATCCAATCCAATGCGAACAGTACTCACAAAACTAGTCTAAGATCTCCGTCGATACAAAGCAAATTTAGTGTAGCCAAACCAAGTCACTCTTGCGATGCCCTGGTTCAATCACAGTGACAAATGACATTTAATTCGATTCAAATTCGATATGATAAAATTCGGTTTGATTACTTGTATGACAATGGTAATCATGCCGATTAATGGTCTAAGCTTTTTCTATAAGCAACTCTATGAACAGCGATAATATTATTTAGATCCAAAAAGGCAATCAAGCGTCCACCCACAGTCCCTATAACAGCAAAGAAATTGAAGCCAGATAACAAGCCTTTTGAAAGAAAACCAATATTAAGTCTCTTTTCTCTTATTAATTAATATGCAAATGTTCTGAGATCCGTAAACCTCATTTTATTAATTACTCTTTTCGTTTAACTTTCCCCATTTTTACCATGATTTTGGGTTTGGGAGGATGTCATTTAACTTGCACTTAAGTTTGTGTACAAAGAATTAAATCGGTAGTAGTTGGTAATTTATAGACGGCACGTCGACTATATTTTATACATAATTGTCATTAATCTGTATAAATACCGGCTCCTCGCTCAAATTTGGAGCGTCAACTTCTAAGAGCTCAATTAATTACACAACTCAACCCGCTCCGAACCAAACCAAATTTTTGACAAGCTTGGGGCTCTAAAAACTATGATTACCTTCTTTTACAAAATAGCTTAGTTTCAAAGAATTTAAAAAAATGTGAATTCTTAATGGTTTTTTAACATTTCTAACTTTAGGCCATCGATTATAACGATCCGGAAAAAGTGTCCGCTAGAAAAGCCATTGCTTGACTTGTGGGTACTTTTTACAATTGAGCAGCAATAGTGATCTTATTACTGGATATGAAGTTTCCACAGAAAACTGCACAGTTTTTAACTTGATACAGCATCTAATTTTTCGATCGCTTCTATCATAGCTGAAACGCCTCAATGCAGCACATACAAATATAAACAAAAATTAGTGAGGAATTCCTATCTTTGTATATTTTCATTAGGAATAAAGTCAGCTTTGTGAAGTTTTTACACCTCCGCTTCTTATTTCGAAACAAGAAAGCTTCTTTTAATATTTGTCAGTGCTGTTTCCGAACTTAAATTTTGTGCATGTGAGATCTTTGGTATCTCCGGACTTGCATGCCGCAAAATGCACATTGTCAAATGATTACGGAATGCCAGTTGTGTACTCCGGTTCTTTTGCGACATCATTTTATCTTTTAATTGGGTAGTGCTTGCATGATTGGCCAGAACACAGTGGAGCTTCCATGAGTTAACTATAGCGGCTTCCATGGCTCTTGTAAACAACAACCTAAACCACTGTTTGCCGCTCACTCTGATACGATTTTTTATGTGGCATTATCTAATAGATTGATGCCGTCCATTCTCCCATTACACTACCTAACACCATTTTTGAGTTTCGAACCAAACCAACTTTTTTTTGGCATATTTTGGGATTTCAACATGCTCTGTAATAATTTTTTTTTAGAGGTAGTGCCTCTCTTTTTGACGCAACTTAACCTTCAATTTTTACGTAATGAACTTTGCCATACTAAAAAGATGATGAATGCATCTTTAAAGTAAACCAAAGCTCTTTAAAGTTTCGAACAAAATAGTCGAATTGTCGAATAAATTATATCCTGTGTCCTTACATTTGTTGTTTTTATGTATGTGCACAAATTAGGCGTGGTTTAAAGTGTTATTTATAAAATTCAATGAAGAAAGGGCTGAGCTAGAAAAATAGATACCGTTTGGAGGGTAACCCAACTGCCCACATTGTACCAGAAAATGGGCCCAAGAACTTTGTACTTTTAGCTTAACGTCTGGGAAATATTTTTAGCTGCATCAATTAGCTTTTCAGAATGGCAAAGTTCTTTACAATGAAATGTAAGATACTTAAGTTACATGAAATTAAGGAAAGCTACCTCTGAAAAAAGCTTTAATGTTTTTCTACAAGAAAATGTTGTCCGAAAAAAAAATATCAGAGAAAATCTAAGCCCCAGATTTTTTTTGAAAAAGTTGGTTTGGATCCTTGAGAATAACTCATGTCGGGTTGTGTTAGGACAAATTTGTATATGTACATAAATACAAATAAAAAATTAGTTACATCGGATTTTTACAATAAAAATAAAAACTAAATAAATATAATTTTTATCTACACTTGAATATATATGAAATTTCGTTACGAAGCCAAAAACTACCGATAATAAGCACCGCGAAGGGCACGGGCTGTTTGGTCCTACAATTGAACGGAGCCTCATATCACATTCATGGTATCGGTCTTGCTCCCCAATACAGTCGCCATCCCTCTTAACTTATCGTCATACCCAAACCTACATATTTCGCTCACAAATTAAAAAACTGTACAAACACACACATTTTATATCGAACCCGCTCGAACGTTTATTTGTTTTAAAGTAATTCAACAGACCCTTAAAAATAAATATAATGTAATGGTAAAATCCTAATATTTAGTTAGTTTAAGGAACATTAAGTTTTTGATCGATTTTGACGATAAATTGCACCGTAATTCCGATATCAACAATTTGTATCTCTTCACAGTGGCTTGTGTATGCAGGCACGCAATGAATAATTGTTTCCAGTTGATAAGGGCAAGGATAAATGAATCGTTTTCCTTCCCAATATTTCATATTATGAATTCCCGTTTGCTGCATTCAATTTTTTTAAAAGAATTTGTTTACTTTCCGATTTACGATGCTCACCAATGCACTGTGTCTAACTGACTTAGACTACTTACTGTCGGCCCACAAGATCCTCGCTTTGAGTACTCCCTTAAGTTTGTATTTGAATAGATATGTAGTAGTTGTTGGACTAGGGAAAGCTTACTGTGAAATTTTGGAGCTTCAACTGAGTTGAAATTTGGTTGGTTTGGCAATCTGTATCATCCCGATAGTGTCGGATTACTCGACTAGCAATACGTATGTATCTGTGTATACTGCATTCAAAAGTTAAACGGATATCAAAACTTTTCGAATCCTATTTTATGGGCAATCTAATTCTTAATTGGGACTCAACAAATGTCTGCATATTAACAAATTTAATTTCATTTCCAAATAAAACGCAACCCCATTTGCAGGCACCTCAGACCAAAATAGGATCAGCACATTAACCATGGTCATCATTTTAACAGTTATCGTCAAATGTGTCTTCATTAGTTTTGCAACACTGGCCGTTTGCTACAGGTAGAGTACCAGAAAGTCAAACACACATACAAATTTGTCCCACTATACACAAAGGAAAATGCATATGAACCAAAAACAAAAAAAACAACCATGGTTAAGGCAAGAGCTTGCCACATATGTACATTAGAAAAATTTCAGTACTTAAGTTATTTTTTAAATACTTTATTTGAATCGTGTACGTCTACCAAAAGGTTACTCTGGTTTCTTTCTCTTTCATTGTCCCCTTTGCCTTTATCGCTGTGTAAAATATTTGTTGTGCTTACATAATTACATTTAAAAACTACTTATGTGTATGTACATGCCCTAAATCATTATATTATAAAAGTATTTATGTGTATTTGTGTACATGCCTTGTATCATATTGTCGTAATCTCTGAACACGCCTCTGAACTTTATGTGAGTTTTCTTTTCATTAGTTACGTTTTTTTGTTTTCAATATTTTCTTTTGGATTTCATCGGGTAATACATGTGAATGTACAAATGCATGAAAATTAAGCATATGCAGCAAAGAATCATTTTCGGGTCTACAACATGGACATAATATAGTCTGAAAAGAACGTGCATATTCCGTAAGACTCTCAGCATTATGGGAAATCTTCTAGCCTATCTAGACACAAAACTAACTGGGTCCAGACTTGTTTGTATAGTTGGCCTTTCGCCATAATAAGCCATGAATGAATGAATACTAACTTGGCTCATGTAAAGGGAAATTAGATTTCGGTTGTCGATAAAACAAGAGAGATAGCCAGTCATTTTTAGCATATTTATCCGCAATTGTGCTCCTTGAAATTATGTTACCCTGACTGTCATAGACAAGATGGCGGGTTTTTCAATTAGCCCAGTTTTAGGTTAGCTATACTAGAAAACAAAGGAATTGAATAGCAAATCATTTGAAGCTGCATTGGGCTTGCTAGTATGTATAATATACATTGTATATACATATGTATAAACCCTTATGATTTTTTAGATTGAAAATTTTATATTTGTTCTACATCTGTCATCTACATCTACATCACTTCTCACAACAACACGACCTTTTGGATCACGTTTTAGATCGTGATAGATATTGACATTCTCTACGGAACTGCGTTTTTGGTTTTCTCATATCATTGTAGTGCTATCTGTGACATCTGTGGATATCAGAGATTTTCGTTTATTGCTGGGTCGTAAGGCGTGAGAGGTAGAGGTTGCATATAACTTAAGTTTTTTACAATTTTTTAAAAAACTTTCCCATTCTGAAAAGCTAAAAGATGCAATTTTGAGAAACAGTTTTTCATCCGTCAAATCCCAATAAAACGTTACCCGGTTTTCACAAATGCCAAGATTCTTAAGACTTCAAACCGTGTTGGTTTCAGAAGTGATGTAGACGTAGATGTAAAATGTAATATTCGAAAAAATCAACGGGGGCATACAGGGTATAAAAGTTGTGAAGTGTCCGAACGCATCTCACAACGTTCCTTTTCTTCTTTCGACTTTTATTGGAAGATGTAAGAAAATAGCTTTTGTTAGTTTTATTTTTGTCTTTAGCCAAGGTTTTAAACAGGCCACGACAGTCATTTTGTTGCAGGCCTACTCCAACTTTATTATGTAAATACAAGCTTTTATAATATGTTGAATATGCTCCGACTGCTTTGCGTCGTTATTTGCACTGTTCCATCTTTGAGAAAAATCAGAACGTTTTATTTGTACTTTAGAATAGTTTTAAAGAAAGACACAGACCAGTGATTTGTAAGGTTCTCTCTCTCTCTCTCTCTCTGGTTCCCCTGCCACAATCTTAAGTCCATTCTGAGTAATAAGTATAACTGCTGTCTGTCTGCTTTGTTTACCTGTATCCCGTGTGCAGTATATCCCAACGTTTATATTAAGAATTGTGTGAAGTTAATGTGGGTATGCATAAAACAGCAAGTTCTAAAACTAATGAAACAAAAGCAATTTTCAATATTTGATGTGTACAAGTGATGTGTGCATTTTGGCTTAGATGTTGTAAACAATATATTCTTCTATGGTCATATATATTTTTTATATTGTTACAACTTTTTAGCTGAACTTAAACACATCTAACTTGCTTCTCGAGCAAATAATTCAATTCAGACAGTGGGTACTGTGACACGATGCTCTCTGTTTTACATATTTGATTAATATGTTGATAATATAACGAAACGTAATTAGTTTAATAGGCCCATTAGGGGGGCTGGAGGGGCTGATATTAGTTTTATCTATTCTGTAATTAAAATAGATTTTTGTTTTGTTTTGTAAGGTTTATTTCACACAATTTCTATACCGTTCCAGACAATTCCTGGGATATAAATATTTAAAGTCCAAATATTTAAGTCTTCCAATTTGTGCATTGAAATTTCTATCCGTAAGGTTTATATTAAAAGAAGAAAAAGATTACCATTGTCATAGAAAAGCAAACGAAACAAAAAAGCAGAATTCGAAAATCTTAATAAACAAACAACAAACAAAAGAGTCTTACTGCAGTGCAATTGTGAAAATAGTTCTGTTTTGGTTGCACTATATGCACTATACGTTAATTTTCAGGATAAACCTCTTGGCAAATCAAGTGCGCTAGGGTGGAAGGATTCTACGTGTGCGTGTTTTGATTCTTGAATATTTATACATAACTATGTTTATGTGTGCGCTCACGAGCATACATCTATTTATTTATGTAAATTTATGTAAACTTCCTACATAAAGTCCTGCGTATAAATCAATTAAGATCAACATCATTTCTATGTATGTACATTATGCCCCACTTAGGTATGCTAGTCTATATAGATTTTTAAATTCTTTTTCTCACAATGCGTACAAAATTTGTTTGTTTGCTTGTTTATTTTCGGCCGACCCACAACCACCCAACTGTAATAATAAAACCGACGAATTCTCTGCAACGGCAAATTCAATAAATCACCTGGCGTGTCACAACGTAACTCAAACCTCAACAATAACTTGTAAAATTTGTATGCCACATTAAATATGAATATGAATGTGGGAAACTACGGCTGGTCGATTCAACGGAATCCGCAACTTTCGTCTGCTACTCCACAATCCAACTACACACACAAATTGTAAATCATATGCGCACATATCGAAACAAACGGCTAAATATGTCTCGTATAGAGAACTACCACGGCTCAAATACAGTGTTCCTAGTCGGTGTTCTAATGTCAGTTGTAGGGTTCGTTTTTATAACATTCACCTTAATGGCATTGTGCTACAGGTCAGTTGTAGTACATAGAAACTTCTCCCTGTGTCTGAGGTTAGTTGAAAAGAAGTAATGAAAAAGCCAGCTCTAAATACAAATACAAATTACAACCAAAAAAAAAAGAAAAAACAAAACAATTAACGTGAAAACAATTTTTAAAAGTACAAAACAATACTTGCCAAAATATGGAAAGAAAAAACAGTCAATTTATTTAATTTATCTCGCATTTTGATATATTTGTCTGTGTCGTTACTTTAAATACATGGGCGTCATTGTCATTTATTATTTCCCTTAAGCTTCATTTCGGCACTTCTAACACAATTACCACACCGGTGCACAACGTACGTACATTTTGTGTGTGTGTGTAAGCTTGTAAATACAATACACAAATTATCCAATGAACATCTTTATATGCAACTCTAATTATTCTTTTATTCTGTATGTTTGTTTATCAACATCCCCATGTACACACCATCTAGAAACAACTTTCCTAAACAGCCCCACGCCACGAAATAAAATATATAGAACTTACTTGCATATCGTATAAATACATGAAAAATGTCACACGTTGAAGACAGAAAATGTTTAGAAGGCATTTGAAAGGCCGCGATCCAGTGGATCTAGTAAAGAGGAAGGATAAGATAGGTAGGATGAGTTCACTGTCGACTGAGTTGAAAACTAATCTGATAGAAATATGTACATTAAATGTGATTAAATACTACCTCAAGAAAAGGGTGGGCTAATTTTTATTCCAGTCCAATTTTCTGTCTCGAAAATGTAAGCCTAATTTATTGAAAGTTAACTCAGTAATTGAACACCCAGTATCAGAAATTTGTAACAATATATTGCTAATCAAGAGCACGATAAAATGCAATGCAATCCACTTGCAATGCGAACGACTGTCGACTGTCGACTGTTCGCCATTGGAGAAATGGCCACATGTGACTTTCATACATCTAAAAAAATCTGTGATACATTTTTAGGAGCGTTACTCATAGAGGAAGGGCCCTAGCTTATGGGTGTGCAGGTGTAGATATAGTTCTACGAAGATAAAAATGTAACATCCAGACGGAAGCGCTTCCGTCAGGGCGTCTAGACTACACTCCTAGCCGTGTCGAACCCTGCTCTAGAGCAATCAAACTTTGTGAACAAGCAGACAAATATGATGTCTGTGTGTATTCTCTAAAATATATGAATGTTTTTTATATAAACGTAAATGAAGGAACTGGTATCGGGGCGGATGACTGCTGCATTCTCTCTGTCTCTTTTGGTATCACTGTTCGTTGAACTTCCGAATCGATTTTTATCTAGCTGATTCGACTATGGATGCTGATCGAGAATATTTATACTTTATGGGTTCGGAAGAGCCGCCTCTGGGTGATACACATATCCAACATTAGTCTTAGACTTGCAAGATACAAAAAAACTTTGGAGTTGGAGCCAGTCTTACTTGGGTGACTCGTCATATGCATCCACACTCCACATCCCCAGCAGTTAAACATTATGCACATATTGTAGATACATATATAAATACACATATCATCGTCCTCGTTCCTCGTTATCAGTCACTTATTTGTAGCTGAATGAAACTACTCTTTTATTTCAGTTTCTCCTAGATAGTGATCCCAGTTAAGTACGGTTTATTTTTCTTATGTGTTAGTACGAGTAGTTCAAGAAATCGGAGAATGGGAAAGCACAAATTGTAGAGAAAAAGAAAACACCTTCAAAAGCTGAGAGCATGTTTCTTCTATACATACTGCTGACTAACAATATTAATATTTTGGAACAGGGTATGAGGCCTTTGGTATCTGTTGAACTATAATACTTCAAAGTTCTATTTAATCTTTCCATTGTATCTATAAAAATATGTTCAAAAGTTAAATATGAGCGGCATGAATTTGATCTACTCAAAGCTCCGAGTTTGTTGGAAATACAACAAAAAACATTATTTAAAGATTATTATTATGATTCTCAACCACGTTGAGTTTGAGTTGAGCCATAAACAACAATTTGTTTTCTTTTGGTTTTAGCTGGGACACTAATTAAGAGGTGCTACCTTAGACCAGTTAGATGCTTGTGTAGATATTTCTTTTTTGTCATTTTTACTTTTGATCTGGAGTGGAGTTAATTTCATATTAAGCAGTGCCTGTGCAGTCAATTCTCTTAGCTTAAAAATGCTCTTACGTGTTCATGCATGAACTCTTGTTGAGTCTTTTCACTGACTATTTATAACACAGTTACACAAAACAGAATTGCAGTTCTGATCTGATCTGGGGGGGCTGACTAAACGAGTATTTAGGCATCTTATGATTTTGGTGTTGCTGATTCCGAGTCCGTACATTTTTCACTAGGCAATTTTGTTTTATCTTGAAAACATTTTCCTGCTTTACTTTACATCGATGTATACACATTTTTATATTCCTTAGTTAGTCACCAATAATAAATGCAAATGAATACGTTTTTTTTCAAAATTTGGAAAAGGCTTCGCAAAGGATTGCCATTTGTGTATGTTATCGTTGTCGTCAACGCGGCGCGGCGGTGATCTTGTTGACATTTTTCATTACTACTTTTTTTCAGTTTAGTCTGATGCTTACCAACACTACAATCCAGCAACAACATAGAAATCAAGCCCTAACAGCAGAATAAGACCAGCACGTGTAACATATCCAATTCGTCCCGTCATATCCAACTGCTTGAGTATTTCCAATCAATGATTTTAAGCGCTGTGCTTTTAAAAACTATTCGATTCTATTATCTAAACAAATCTAACCAGAAACACATTTCAAATACCCGTTTGGTGTTGGCTATCTCTCTGGTTTCCACTGATGTTAAGGCTTGATAATATGTATACATACATATGTACATATATTTACGTATATTTATGAAGTACATAAATATTTATATGATCTGTGTCATAGCCTTTAATGTACAATGCTAAAATATCTATAATAACGACCTCCCCTATAACTTGACGCTCACGGCAAAAGTTAGGAAGAAACATTCATACTTACCATCCATAGTTAGGGTCAAACGAGTTCAGTGGCTCACATCATACGGTATGCAGTGCATTTATTGCCTTAGGGCTTTGCAACAACGAAGTGAAAACCAATACAATATGGTTGAATATTGTGGATATCCAAATGCATATCGAATGTAGAATGTCTGTAACTAAAAGAAAGTATTTCGGTCCAAATTGTTTGCAGCTTTGCAGCTTTACAACTCCTTTTAATGACATATAAGTATGAAAAATGAATTCAGGAACAATTGCATCGGAGTACGCCATTGTGTATTGTAATTGTCGATAAAACAAAGTCTGAGTTAAATTTATGTGCTTTCAAACCCATTACTCAGATTAGCTAAATTGTATTTCCACCAATGCAGGGATGATAAGTACTCATAAGTATTCATATTCGACATAATCTTAGCAGACTTAATTGTGATGAGAAAAAGTCGTCCGACTGCGAAAAGAAAACCAAAAAGCTGTGCTAATAGTCATCCAATTATTTCCCAACAAATGGCGGCACAACATTTTTTTGTATCACATCTTTCAACAAACTTTCAACACCATATCTGCAATTAATTGTTCACTTTGCGAGTCACTTTGTACTTTACACGAGACAAAAATTAGGTTGTAGTCCTAGAGGAGTATATCACCAAAACATACTTTGAAGTGCAAAACTTGTATTTACATATTTTGTTGTCATTATTAGACCGTATTGCCATTAGTTCCCAACAAACTAAGAGTATCTGTCTTAGACTGGTTACAAAAATGCAAACCTTTCAAAAGATACCACTAATTAAGGGTAAATGAACCCCATTTCATGTTGCACTGAGAAACTCACCGGATGGAATATCTCTATTCAATTTTAGAACAGATGTTGGGGGTAAAGTGTAAGTTCTAGGTATAAGGAAGACCAACCACAACTTAACTTTTGTCTCTTGCAAAGTAGATTCAAATCTGAATCTAGACTTAAAACAATGTAAGACTGTACCACATGTAGATTTGTAGTTGTAGAGCCTCAAATAAGAATGAATGCTCTGCTCTGGGTGCTGTGAGATGTGAGATTATGTACGTGCATATGTGTATATGCATGTACATGTGTAAATATATAGGTATTAGTAGATATTCTTTTATAGCGTGCAAGTCGGACCAACACCGACTCCATTTTGCGCTTAGGGACCAACATAGACGAAACTGACTTTGAGCAATGGTGGTGCTTTCTGCTGAGCGAGCCTGATGTGTTCCGACAAGCTGACAAGCTAGTTTGCTCATAAGCCATCAGTGCAATCATCAATACAATGTACAAAACAATACAACACATAAAGCATTTATTTATTTTTAATACCGCCAATGGTATGAACACAAACCGACCTTCTGGAAAACACAACAAACCCTACTCACACCACACAAGGAAATAACTACGTGTCCATTGCGAATCACATAAATACACACATACATTTGTCCATAATTATCATGCATACATATTTGTTCAACAGCGCATTTCTGAAACAATGCGCTCTCGTCATTAAAATACATTTTCTCCACTTCCTTTCCCTGGCTTCATTGCTGTCTGCACATTTGTGTTGAGTCTATTTCATACAGTGTCCGACAGCATGCACCACACACACAGAGCATACTGTCACCTACCATAAGCTTCCATAAAAACTATTCAAATACTTTTCCTGCCCGATGTCCATTGCCATCTACATATCTCACCCCGTTTGTATGTACATAATATGTCTTTCATCTCATACATAAGTTCCTTCTTTCCTTTTCTGAATTTTGGTCGTCTATTTTGATGTTGTCTCATTAATGTCTGTAAAAAAGATTGCTTAGAACGTCCAAATTTAAATCATTTGTGTCATTTTGTTATGCATTTGCGTGTCTTTTAAATACAAATTCTCGATTGATTTAAACAAAAATTAAGAAAATATTGTTCAATTCCCGTACTGGTAATTTTTGGCCTTTTGTTTCCATTTTCGAATATTTTCTTTTTACATTTACATAGACTTTATTGTTTTACGACCCATTACGTCTATTACATTAAATATACATATATATATGTATGTACCTTAATGCTTATGTAAGTACGTACATATGTACATACATACATGCTTATATACCTACATATGTAGGATATGCATATGTAGGATTATGCATTTTGATGTAGGTATTTACATAAGCATATGTACAATAGTACATTTGTGGTCACATACATATGTACATACATACATACATATGTATGTATACTTAATAGCAAAATTTTAATATTCGATATAATGTATTTGTCACTACCTAAAAACATATTATTAATCAAAAATCTCATTATACCATTTCGTTTCCTAACAAAAATCGACAACAAAATCAAAATAACGATCCAACAAAACCAATATCAACAACAACAACAAAATTAAAAACAATTCAAATCGATATCGATCAAATCCAAATTGAATTTCATGATATAAATCAACCAACGCTAACGCCCCCCTATAAATACACACCCACACACGCAACACGCAACACACACAATTGAATCGCGTGAATGTGTGTGCTATGGGGGCACGCTTATGCCTCATACGCATCGTTTGTACCGTTTGTACCGTTTGTACCGTTTGTACCGTTTGTCAACCGTTCTACCAAACCAAACCGAATCAAAACCGAATCCGAATCCGAATCCGAACCGAACTGTCCCAACATGACTAAACATTGACATTAAATGCTAAAATATTCTATAATGAAATCAAATATTTCCCAATTATAATACATATACATAAAACATGGAAACTATACAAATTAAATATATGCCCACTATATGACCTGTAAAAATAAATACAAATCAAATAAACAACTACCACACCGATATTGACGCCGATGTCGATATAGACGCAAGACTACTACAATGAAGTACGATCCGCCCTACTCGAAGAAACCGATTGCCAAGAGCTATGGCGGTGCGGCCACAGCACCAAACCATCATTCCGTTGAGGAGGTGTCCTTGGACGGCTCCAGCAAATTGGTGTATGCCAATCAGACAGGTTTCAGGTGAGTATTCGCAGTCAATTGAATGCAGCTTTTAGCTTCCCCAGCAATTGTGATAATTGGTTTTGATTTTCGTCATTCGTCTTCCTCAGGGACAAAGTCGTGCATGGACGTCGCTATACAACTAGTGGCGAGGACGATCAGTCACATGCAGGTTAATAAATCCCTCTACCTACGCTTATCGTTTGCTAATACCTACATACTTATAAACATAGCAGTGTGACCGATTCTGTTATAATACATGAACAATTTTTTATTTTTTAAGCTTTTCCAATATGCGACAAGGAACTATTTTTGCGCATTTTTCTGGCAAACCTTGTATCAGTTGTTATGTACATATCTTGCGGCCATAACAAAAACACACAAAATGTTTAATTTTTGTTTAGCTGTTAGTTGTTAAAGCTGTTCAATCTATATATGAATATATGTACATCCATGCATATATACATATATATTAAATGTTTAAAGAGTGGCACTTTTGTTTGTTCTCTAGAAGTTGTTCTTGGTTTACCAATAATTGAAGTAACATGTAACATTTAAAGAGCTTTAAAATTCTTAAAAGGTAATGAATGCTGTTATTAAGTGGTCCTGAATTTTACCCTTTGAGGGCTTAAACCAAGTTCCCCGTCTAGGGTTGGTTCGTTGAGTAGAAGTGCTGGACCATTCGTAGCACATGGTATATAAGTACGAGCCAAACAAATTAATTGTTTGCAATTTGAAGCCTGAATCCTAATGCAATACCTAATTAACCTTCATTTTACTGCAATTATATAATATTTTCTGTTTAACATATTCATATTTCTGTTGTGGGAGTTGTTACCATTTTTAGGCTAAGTTCTTAAATCCCCTCACATAGAATCTCTGTTCCTTGCAGTTACCGAGATAATAAAACATATAACAGACCATAAAGTCCGGAATGTCTGGATAGAAACTCGATCCAGGATGTTGTTTCCATTCGTTTGTTAACAACTGGCTCTATTTTTGTTACATTTTAAGGGGGAAAGAACCCGATTTTACGTCTGCTGAAACAAACGCCCACCTTTTTTGTTAGATCAAGATTGGTTTCGGAATCAAATTGATTTGCTTTCTGTTTTTTATGTGGTTCGCCTTTGAGGTCTAGTAAAGTGCAAAAACTCTGCGAATCGGAACGGATTACTCAGAGGCGAATTAGTTTTTTGTATAGAGGAATGGATGTAGCTTTCCATCGACTAACTACACAAAAAACTATCTCCATACGGGTCGCAAACGTACGATTTTTCCATTTGTGTTTCCTACCCATCTCACCTTTAAATACATAAATTAATTAATTCATATTTCCTAAAACAAACATCTTAATATTACATTTGTTGTGTTTAGTAGCATTTTTAAGCAGAAATGGAACATTTTATTGAATATGAAACAAGAAAATATTATTCATAAATATAATTAATAATTATTATATGCTTAAATGTATTACAATTTTGATTTAATTTGTATTTCGCTAGAAAAATCATTACTTCTGCCCGTTCGCAACTTTCAAACTCTACAGAAAGAATCGTTTATTAGTTTTTTTTTTTTATATTTGAAACGCGGACATCAAACCTACCTAAAACGCGTTTACTTAACCATCAGCCTGCATTTACCGCGAATAAATTACAATAACGATTCGAACATGGATAAGAAAGCAAATTAAAAATGTAATAGATTGAAATTAGGAGATTTGGTAGAAAGATTCCATTATCTTTTTACCACAACCTACAGAAAAACATTTATGTAGATTTTTGTTTCTTTGTTTTTCTTTGTTTTTGGTACAAAAGTGTTTAGGAAAACAGCCTAGAATACATACACAAAAATGATAACTATGCGCTCTCATGTATGACCTGTTTATGCACTGCGCAGTCTCGTGTTTGTCTGTACAAAATTTATATATTCTTTTACATGTACATTGGATCTTAACCAACGCGACGAACACAATCCATTGATATTGGGCGCCACAGAGAAGGGTATTTTAAAGAAACATGGCTATGGGCTTGTGCACGGAGAGCAGCTTAAAGACAAGTGGGGAGACGATAACCAGTCGGACAATCTTGAGCTGATTACTCAGGACGGGACGCTGGCCTCGACGAGCGGTGGAGTGGCTGCCTCTGAAGTCGAACGTACGCTCAAGTCCCTCAACGGATACCACGAGGACATTTTGGAAGCCCTCCGGAACGCGGCCACACACCGTGGCACAGGCACTGGCAACACACCGGTTGGCAGTGGCAGCCTAAGCGAGGAGATGTTGCGCAAAACGTTACAAGATTGTAGCAGCGCCCAGCTGGGATACTCCGCTGAGCCATACAAGCGCACTAGTGGATCGAAGTCCAGTTCAAGGGAGAATGTTTGCGACAATAACGCTGTGCACGCCATATTACTTGACGGCAGCGGATCTGGCCTTGGTGGCCTGGGTCTGGGATCGAGCTTAGGTGCTGGGGGTGGATCGTCTGTTATTGCTGGGGGTATGGGGCATGGCAATGCGATGCTGCATCACCATCGCTCGCAGCACCAATTGCATCAGCCGCCGCCTTTATCATTGCAACAACAGCAGCCTGACGAGGAGGACGCTCCCTCGACAGGACCCTTGCGTATACGTAACTTGGAGGATCTTATACGGCAGCTTGAGCACCACTCGTCGCGACACATGAGTCCCAGCGGCTCCGAGGATATCCGCATGTCGGAAACAGACGCCGATCGCCACTATAGATTAGATAGTTCCGCTGCTTGTAGTGAGTCCTCACAAGGGTTAGTGCCAATTATGATTATGATTAACCTACATTAGTTCTTTCTAACACCACCCGAGTCTGACACCCGATTACCGCCTTACCCGCAACACATTTCATCAATGTTTTAACTGAAAGTTAAATATGTGCATAGAAAATCATTCCTAGATGTTTCTACATCTATCAGAGCTGCTACTACCTGTATGTGTTTGCTATAGAAATAGCCAAAAAACAAAACTAACAAAACACCATGCTTATCACGCATCACTCATTGATTCAATACGATTCTGTTTGCCTAAATTCATACTAAGATATTTGCTACTGTAGCCCAGAGGCTTGATTACCTAATCTATGTAACTTAAGGCTTTAGAACTGTCGTCCCACATAGACAACAAAGACCGTAACCGTAATATGTTCGCCCACACACACTCGCATTTTAAACACACTCGCATACACAAGTGCACGACGTATGCGTAAACAATAACCCACTATGTACCTGACCCTATACCGGCAACAGCTCCTGCCACAAGCTGCTGTCGGTTGGGTTGCCAGTTCAGTATCAAAAATGCAACTCAAGCCAACGCAAATTTTTATTTGCATCTCTTGCAGGCTTCAGACTGGAATACCTTGTGTGATAAAGGTTCGTTGCCCATGCGTAGCTCGTCTACTCCAAATCTGACTCCAAATCTCATCTTGTAGGCTGACTAAGCCATCGCTTAATTATTTACATGATCATGTGCACTTTTTACATCAGCAAAATCAGTGTGGTGTCGATTTTTGAGGGCTGTTAGCTGTTAAAACTATAAAAACACACAACTCTCTCAGTTCTTGATCGATCTTGATTGGCATCGGCATCGCCATCGGCATCGGCTCACTTTCAGTTTCCTCCTTAAACTCTGTCTCTTCCATTTCAATGATCTTATTTGACACTCACTAACGCATTTGATTATTTGCTTGCCTCTATTTTATCCGTATCGCTGCAGCTCCAATCAGCAACTAGCACAAACTCAGAAAACCGCTACAATTCATTCGTCGTACAGCAGTCGCTGTCGTCCCCGTTCCGATGAGGAGTCGCGGTTTGCTTACGGCAGCCGCTACCGACAGCCGACGCCAGCAGGCCGACATGCACAACATCAGTCTCACTCGCCACATCAATTCGGACACCACTCGCATCATTCTCATGCTCACGGACATGCCACGCATGGTCCCCACTCCTCGCATCACTCATCGCACACTCATCTGCACCAGGAAGATGATGGTCTATATGAGACCGCCGACCAACGTAATGTTTCTGATGCTCGTCTTGATTCACAGGAGACACCAGATAGCGAAAGGTGAGTCAATGTCTCTGCATTCCTTCCTCAGACCGTTGTTGTCTTTTCTTTTCGTTTCCTGTGAATGTATTTCCCCATTTGCCAATATGAAATCTAAATTCTGCCCTCATTCGTTCAACTTTTGTTCAATAATTTTCGTTTTTTTCTTTGTTATTTCCAATCTCACTACTCGACAAAATGTAAATTGTTATTTACGCTTCGAACCAAACTCAGGAAAAGTGGAAGTACCACAAGTTGGTTTGGTTCGATGCGCAAAACTGGTGTCGGGTAGTGTGGTGTTTGAAATCCGTAAACTTAACTCAAATTATTTTACCCATATACCTGACGGTGCGACCTATGAAAACGTTGAGACTTTAATTAGCAATTGCTGAAGGAAGCTTAGGAAATTTGCTGTGTGGTTCTTGATGATTTAATCAAACTTAATACAATAAATAGACATGGATAACATTTGATTTTCTTCAAAAATCCTATTGTAAGTCTTCAAAACATCAAAGATCATTAGATATCTCTGCACCCACGAATCTATTAAAAAAGTGGGCTTGCTGCTGGGGTTTTTCGCCTATTGAATAGCATTATTATTAAAGCCAATCTGGATAAAACAAGTTGACGCACACTTGGCGTTACGCTCTGTGATCTCCTGTAATTGTGGAGCTTCAACGATTTACTGATTTATCACTTGTCCGATCTCAATTGAACAATTTGAGTTACGAAGAGACCCAATTTTCAAAGTCTAAGCCGGATTTTTGGTTGCAATAAGTGTTACCCTCATCCTGAACCAATCCTTGTCCCTTTTCCCGTTAGCGCCTCCTGCGTTCTTACCATGTACCGTTGTTCCTGTTACGATTATTATTTTCTAGTGATGACTTTATTCAAGCTCAACAACAGTTAGCCCGGTGGGCGAGTGAAGATGTGGTATCCGTCGTGGTATTGGACCAGCCGCAGTCCGCAACAATTTCGGATTCCCAACCATACAACGGCGTAGGACCTATGTCAGGGGCTACAACGAGCAACGTTATCCACCTTCAGCATCCACATCAGCACCACGGCGATCCTCAATCCTCCTCAGCGGCAACGGCGGCGGCAGCCAGCAACAACTGTATAATGGGTTTGCCAGTCGTCCAAAATGGTACAAGTGTAAGTCAGAGGGACTTCTATCCCTCACCACCCTCAACGGAGACGGAAAGCAGTGGAAGTGCTATCCAGCTTCGTACTCGACGCATATTGCAGTCGGCAGATACGGTGGCAGCAAGTCAACAGCAGCATCAGCTGCATCAGCTACCCTTATATCAGCAGCACCATCATCAGCAGCAACAGCAGCTTCAGCATCAATCAGGCGATACCAGCAGCAGCAACAACAGTCAATCAGGACAAGTCATCGAGAATGGCTGCTACCCGGAATATAAGCATTGATAGTGGAAAATCATAGACATATTTTAAATTTTATTCAACTTGACATTGACATTGACATGGACACTCGCATTCGTACAGGTAGTACAGGTATCCGCAATCAGCTGCGCCGGCCGACTCACGCTGGCTCACACAGGGCTCAGCCACACATTTTTGTTGTTGTATTATGTGGAGAATAAGATGACCCTTGACCCTTGACCGGCATTTCTAGTCGCATTAAATATGCTTCACTTAAAATACACAAGGACAAAAGCGTATTCTTATGTGCATTAACATAAACATAAATATAACTTAAATGCTAATACAAAAGTTAACCTAAATGAGAGAAGCAGAAGAGCAGAAAAGCAGAAAAGCAGAAACAAGCTGAAATGGTCAAAGTCAAATGAATAAAGAATATTGCAATTTATGAGTGAAAACTTGCTTCACAAAAGGATTACACACAAGCATACATACATACAAACATACCATTGAATACTTACATAACTAAACATACATAAATACGTTCATTTGAACGCCTAGCCTAACCTTATTCACCATCGCAAAAAAGAAAAACCGGATTTTGTATACATACCTCAGGCCCAAATAATGCCAGCGTCTGAGTAGGTAAAAACAATGAACAGGCTGCTGTATATATAAAACAAAAGTTTAAATGTGCTAGATAGTTAATTTACGACTCATTGTGAGACGTGTCAAGAACTTGAAAATTCGTCTTAGCGAAAAATAAAGATAATGAAAAGATAAGAAAAGAAAACTGCACTCGTGCACCCAGCCCAACATGCGCTTGATGGTGCCTCCCTTTTAGGGCCCTCTTACACCGACTGATAGAAACATTTTGGGCAAATACTGTCAGTTCTCGTTAAAGCATCTAAAAGAAACCCATAGAATAAAGACAAGAAAAACAAACACAAAAATAAAGATCTCTAACTAGAAATTTTAATTACTTTTATATGGTAAGCATCTTAGATTTGTAGGTGTAATAATTATTCGAAATTACCATGACCGTTAAATGTTAATTCTAGGGATACGGAACATTAGTATTATATAGTATAATAACTCATTTATAAAAATAAACCTAATAAAACCTAAATAAATAAGTGCTTTGTAAATCGTATATGTATGTAATCATGTATAAATGGTGTCATGTGAGGATATGGACAAATATATCCAATCAAATATTTTTTTATCACAACTATTCGTATATGCATATGTACATGTGTATTTACATACATAAACACATACATATGTATGGTTGAAGCCTCCAATTCTCAAGCAACTGGGCATAAATTATTGTCAACTCCCAATCGTATTCTTATATCCTAACCAGGCAAACAATTTTACTTATTGCACCCATGTCCTTGTCTATGGTATTCCCAGAATTTGCATTGAATTATTTACATATGTATGTAAATACATATGTACATATACGGCTGATTGCATGCGTACATATGTATGTATGTATGTATGTATCTTCATCGACAAATTCATGTTGCCGAATTAAATTCAAAGTGATAGCGTGACTGGTCATTTGTTAATAACTTGAAGCACAATATGGATTTCGGCGTCTAAGCAGTGCAATGTTCTTCATCGTGCAACATCGAATAGTTTTATAATTTCACATAAAGCCATCAGTATTTAATTCGTTTTCATCTATTAATAAAATGAATGAGTAATAATCCAGCTGATTGATAACAGGGTTGCAACAGGGCACATTCGAGAAATAATTATATTAATTTGATTTGCTGTGAATAGTCCGCTAAAGGAATGACAGGTATATTTCATCTAGCCATCTAGGAAATATCCATTACTTTAAAGGCGAAAGAGTACAGAAAAGCAATAGCGACTTCACACAAATTGGACGACTGTCTCACTGCACTGTCTGCCAATATTGTTTAGTTATCGAATTACGTTCTTTTAAATTTTGTTTCGCTCAAAATATGAACATACATATTTAAGAAATAATATAAAATGAAAACTTATAAAAAATATCGAACCATGTGAGGATCAAAACTTGCGACAATTGCCTTTATTTTGGGATTGGCGGCAGCTGCTGTTGCGCTGATGCACGAAATAGGCACCAAAACCAGAAAGAATCCATATGAGCGGAAACGGAAGAATAAGTGGAGAGAAGAATACACAACCATGGATCGCTTTAATGAGTTTTTAAATTGAAACAGTTCCAGGTCTGGTCAACTGTAAAATTCTACTAGTAAATTGAGGAATTTAAAATAAAACTGCATCATTTTTTTCTGCTATTCTTTTTTACCTTGGTGATAAAATGTAATTCCTTAGGTATGCTCTTCGGTACGTTGGTTGATTCTGTCTCAATATTAGCTGGTAAAGGCTATTCCTTTTCAAACATATCTCGCGTAAGTACATATTTGTATTGTGTGCATAGGAAAAGGCGCTGCCGCTGCGCTATTACAGTTTTTGGCTCCAAAACAACGTTCATATGGTAAAAAACAATAAAATAAAAAGTTATATCCCGATTCCACAATGATGTGAGGGTGCAGACTTGAGCTCTAACCTCTAAAATACGATGTTTGACTGTTTAATATCTAAGCCAACAATAAAATCCTCATCCTCATTGCCAGCACAAAATACAAAGATAATATCTATAATTTCTCGAAATTATGTGCCAATGATGTAACTGACTTACCTTATAATTTAGGTAATAATATCGGGACAGAATGAAATGGAAATGTGATTTTATTGACATTTAATTTTTTGGTCTCGGTGGACCAGTTTCGGTCAGAAAATAGATATACAGACATACATGCATACATACATACATACATATGTACATATGATGTACGCATTTACCATTTTCACATTTTTCCAAAAGCCAAAAATATATACAGATGTGAACCGATTTATCAGAGCTAAGTCTTAAAATCTTTAGCTAAATTATATGTCATCGCTCGTTCTATTTTATAATGGCAGCTGCTTCGGAAGTGAGTATAAACCTAATTAAAGTAATTAATGAAATAAATGAATCCCTTGTTAACCTCAAAAGATTTTGGCTATGCTCGGCGTCCGTCTGAAAGGATTCCATAAGCTGGACGATACGCTGCCCACGAAACGTGCCTTGGTCGATGTCTTCATGATAGGCTCGTGCTGTGCAGTGGTGTTTGTGGGACTAGATGAGCCCGATGAAAAACCCGATGAGCTAGCCGCTGACAGCGTTGATATAGAACCCTTTGACGACAAGGGCTGTGGGTGGGTAACCGAACAGGTAGCAGGTGTTATTATTACATCAGAATGAAAATATGTAGCGCCTATGAACGCACCTTCAAATAATTGCGATCCATTGGAGTTATGACTTTCAGTTCGAGGACGGAACCACATGATTGTATTAGATGCACAACCTGTTGATGCGAAAACCACTTGACATCCATGCCTTCGATTTCGACAATGAAATCTCCCTCCTTTATGCCGCCCAGCTGCGAATACAATTGTAATTCTATAGTGGCATCCGCTCTCGCAAATAATAAAATACTTACATCAGCCAGCGAATTGATCTCGACGTGAGCTATAATGACCGGCGCATCGCCGCGCACATGAAATCCAAAGTTTTCCATCTCTTCTTTATATTGGCAACGATCCGTGTCATGAGCAGGAGTCGTGACTGTGTCACAATGGTGGATGGCATGATGTATCGGGGATCCTTTTTGTAGACGAACACAGCGTGGCGCAGTCCAGTGACGCCGTGCAGAGAATATCGCAAGCGGTCCAAGGCGTTTAAAAGGATCTTCCACTTTGTACGACGTGAAATCGGGTCCCGTCAAGGTCAATGTAAACTTCGACGAGGCTGAAAAAGTAGATACAGATTTAATTGCAATAAAGCGGCACTCTCGTATAGGAATTTTGAATTGACATTACCCTCCACAACGCGCTCCACAAGGTCGTAGCTGTCGTCAACCTTATTGGCCGACGCTTGAGTTCTGAAGTTTTCATACTGCTCCAGGGCTCGATAATTTGCTTCCTTAATGACTTGCGAGAGTGATTTTTTATTCTATAACAAAAACAAATCGCACTTATTAAAGGAAACTCTACATTTTACGGAATAGTTCCACAGACCTTCAGAAAGCGGCACATGCGCTGCAGACGCTGAACCTCTTCGTAACTAGCCAGAGCTTCTCTTAAGTGCGTGTGCTTGATCGAAATGAGACTGGCACTCTCCTCCTCGGACTCAGCGCTGCTTTGCGTGACACGCAATGCCTCTCGGGGGTTTCCAACGAACGAATCCTTTGAAGATGCGACCGGGACCGAACCTTTTTTGGTAGCCACCTTCACATCAATGCTGAGAGCCTCGTAATGGTGGGCCATCGCTAGACAGCAAAGTTTAAGAGCTGATTTGATTTGATTATTGATTGCTGAATTGCTCACCTCTGTAAAGCTCCGCCTTAAGCGGTACCAGCCCAGCCCAGCATTCTGGCAGGTAGGTATGCGTGTCATTCACTTGGATGTTCTTGTGCATCTCATTGTACTCGAGCGAGAGCTGTGCAGCTTCACCGGCCAAATCACGGAAAAGCTGAAGCAATTCATTGGATTGGGGCGCACCGCTGTCATTTGCATGACTGGAGACGGTCAGTCCCGACGACTCAGTCTGTAGCTTTAGCTTTTCAAATAGACACTCTCGGGCCTGGGATAGCATTAGAGATACCAAAACATCTAGTACGTGGGGTTTTAGATCCATTGATGGGGCGTTTGTGAACGTATCGTAGATATGTCGAAATATGCCCGCTGCACGCAAGAAGCTGTCGACAGCGGAGTCCAAGCCCCGTTCCGTACTTCGATCGTGTCTAGCACCGATCTGTGTGTATATGGCGCCAAGGTTGAATAAAATGCACGCCTTCTCGAAGGATATGGTTCGCTGGCACGAGGGAACACCTGTTAACGAATCATACCACTCAAAGTAGACGCCCAGGTTGCGGTCAGGCGGGAAAAAACGGCGTTCCAAATAATACAACAAGTTGTAGTATCGAAAAAGCAATGCTACGCCAAGAGAATCGCGTGATGGAGTCTTGGACGCCTGTAAAAAATAAGACTATTACACTCAATTCACAGAAAGTTCTTCTCAAGTTGATTTGCCTGTCTGGTGTCTGTCATATCTGCAATTGCATCCATATAAATTGAGGATTCCTCGCTATAGTGCTCCAAAATGAAGTCCGAAAAAGGTTCCATGAAATTAATTTCTTTGGTTTCCTTAAGACCCAAGGGTATCATTGGAATAACGCCATCATGACTGTAATTCAATAAAAATAATGTATCATAATCTATTCAAACCAATCAGCCAGCATTCATTTTTACACTGCGTACTCTGTTGAGCCAATAATTTTCTTGAGTAGAATCAGAACTCTACAAGGCACAAACTAGAACAACTTGTGCAGCGCTCAGGAATAGATCTCATTCATCGAGTCAGTATCTAGATGTGCCAGCACATGCAAGGAAACGGTCGCCGTGGATATTGCTGTTTGAGGTCCAAGTTCGCTGGCAGTATATTCGTCCCATGACATAGAGGTCCCAGATGGCTGCCAACTTGTTCAACTCATGTTCCAATTTGTGCAATTTGTGTAATTTTAATCATTTAAATTTCGCCGGGCTATTGGCGAATTGAGGTTATAGCCGCCGCAAGGTGAATCTACGCGATTTTTGATTGCTCGTTCGTGTTTTACACGATTTCTCTTCTCATCGCCCATGAATAATATTTTGAAAAAAGTATGTGCTACTTATGGCAGCTGATCTCTCATCAAGACGGTTGAACAAACGGACGGACAGACAGACATGGCTTTATCGACTCGGCTATTAATGCTGACCAAGACTTTAAAAAGTTACATACATATGTGTACTTTATGGGATCGGAAAAGTTTCCTTCTCCACTTCGAGCCTAAAACTGATAACAGAACTCAAGAGATAACAATAATTCCGTTCTGTCGATGTATGCATTCCTAAAATGACTTTTCTTTCGAGCCAATGACGTCAAATTTTCGTTCCTTTGCAGCAAAGAGTGTTTTATTGGGATACGGGTGGAATTGATCTCTAAATGTAACTCACTTCTCGTTCTGGTAAATTTCCACAGATGAATTTAACTCTGCTAATTGCTCCTTTAGAAGTTGCAAATTTGAATTGACGAAGCTCAGCTCCAAGGCCACTGTATCGCGTAGTTTGCGGTTGGTTGTCACCTTAACGTAAGAACAATAGTAGATGGGAACGCCGTTAATATGGTATAATGCACAGTACAGTATTTTTAATATTTGTATAAATATTTGCATAATACCTTGTATAAATTCTCCGCACCAGCGCGCAAGCGAAGTTCCTTGTTAATCTCTTGGTTTAGTTTGCAGCGACGACTCTGCAGCTTGCCTCGACACGTTGCAGCTCTCGGATCAGACCCCTGAAATAAATGAAATAATTGAAATTTAAAACTTAAAACAAACTGCACAGTGCAAAAAAACCATTGTGGGCAAAGCAAAGTACAAGAAAGTTTTCACACTGCGTAGGCAATGTATGGGCAAATGCCTATAAGATGTCGTGCGACTGTTACATTAAAATAATAGTTCAAAATCCAATTGATTTAATATGCGATCAATTGGATGGTTCTAAATTAGCGACAGACACGAAACGCTCACTAAATGGGGCTGGTAGACTAAGTATAAAAGCTTCGCCTCATGCGACTACCAGCAGAATTTGAAACAATTCTTTATTTCAAATGTCGCATACCGGCAATTCGTTGACTATGTTTCGCACCGTTGTGGTGGTGACGCTAATGTTCGTTGGCTGCACCCAAATAAATGGACTTCCGCATCCACCGCAGGCAACTTCAGCCCCACTGTTGGTAGATGGGGTCTACGACGAAAAGTTCGATAATGTAGATTTGGACGAGATACTAGCCCAAGAGCGATTACTTAACAACTACATAAAGTGCTTGGAGAGCACCGGCCCCTGTACACCCGACGCAAAAATGCTAAGGGGTAAGTTCTATTTATTTATTTACCAATAAATTCACCAACTGTACTCCTTTTTACACCACTTTCTATCACTCTTCAAGAAATCTTACCCGATGCAATTCTAACTAATTGCACCAAATGTACAGAAAAACAAAAACTTGGTGCAGAGAAGGTGACTCGGCATCTTATTGATAACCGCCCTAACGACTGGGAGCGCCTTGAGAAAATCTACGATCCGGAGGGTACCTATCGTATTAAGTACCAAAATTCTAAGGGAATTGCTATGGAGCAGATTCAGGGTGATTCCTAAATATTCTACGGAATTCTTTTTTTTTTCACATAATAAATAAATGAGCACAATGTATGTATTTATGTAAATCCTTTTAATTAAATGAACGTCTGATCAGCAAAATTCATGTTTTCTGTACATATGTACATACATACATAGTTCAACAAAATGTGAAATCTAGAGCGCGCCACTAAGCAGGATTACTTGTATAAATGCTCATACGCTCCCTACACACAATTTGCTTTGAATTTTTGATAGGGTTCGACCAGATAATATTGATTCGATAGCTTCTACCAGACTCAGAGTTGCATTTCCTTGTGGAGTCCACAACTCAGAGTCACCGTATATGGAAAACGTTATGAAAGATTAATTGTTAAGTGTCTAATTAAAGCGTTCTCAACCCACTACAATGTTGAGTATTGCAACTTCATTAAATCCATAAAAAACGTTTGCAATTCATAGTCAATCCGCCATTACAACACAATGGTAGAACATAGACAAAAAAAAAACAAAACCCTTTGGCGCACAGGGATATTTTTTACTTACCCGTACAAAGGAAAACGATAAGCTTCTCAGCTGCATATCCCCGCCATCCTCCTCAGGAGCTGCTGCCGCTTCATTTTCATCAAAGGCTGTGTGGGGGTCCAGGTTAGTGGCATCCATTTTGAGAACTCCGAGATTGAGCGTATCAAGACCCAGGTTCTTTTATCCCGTTTTTGCGACGGTAACTATAACTTAGATGCTGTTTAAACATGAACACAACAAATAAATAAGCAACCAAGACTATTAACATTTAAGCATTTAAAACCCAAATGCATCCTCGATCAATGGAATAGGCTAATGGATTTTCGATTGGAAATTTCAGTTGTGTTTTGTATCAATTAATGGAATAGGCGCAAGGACTTCCAATTAAAATAAGAACATCTTTCCAAAGCTTTGTTTCAAATATTAATTTGATTATACCCGGTACACGAAGCGTTAAATGTTTAATTAGATGTATTAGTTATTAAGTAATTATCAGGGAGAAACTAGTTCTATCTACCAAAAAATCAAACGGAGACAGCTAAAAAACCTGAACTTTTTGGGTTGTAGAAGATTTTCTCTATGCTCGTTTTTTTTACTACTGTTTTGTTTCTGCCACATCTATCTCTCTCACTTCTCAGAGCCAAATCAGCCGTTATCTCTCTCTCCACTGCCGCATACGCAACGGGAAGAGTGTGTAAGAGGGAGAGAGAGAGAAAAAAATACCATCAATCTTGAAAATATCTGTCTGTCCAGTGTCTTTGAATCTTCGGACGAACAGAAATTTACAGCCACTCACAGTTACACACACTTACACAAAACTAATACATAAATTCCTAAACTCTTCGAGACTTTGGTGTAACAAGTTAGGATGAAATTTGTATTTCGGTCAGGTACAATAAAGGAGAAAACGACTGTGTAAGCTGTTAGTTTTATAGTCGTAATAGAAGCATAAGTAAAAACGAATGCACATTGCTGGGACTGTAGTTCAATTCCGTGTTTACTTCTGCTTTGACTGCGACATCTGATTTTTTTTCAGAAGCGTATGCAGCTGCATATGTACATACATACATATGTAGCTGCACTTCATTTTTAATTGCTTGAAGTCGAAGCACGAATTTCCGAACTTTTTCTTATTTGACTAAATGCATTCCAGCAACAATAAAATACTTATACATATTTAGCTTTGGGTTTTCTGTTATTTACTTTAAGATTTCACTTCGCGTTATATGTACTATATGCAACATTTTTTACCCACAAGACAACAAGTGCTTATGTTTTTAGTGTTCACTCATTTTATATTAACTACATACATAACGAACACATTTGTATTTGTATGTGTGTGGTATTTATCATTCCACACAGTTTAGTTGTCGATCGCAGCGTAGAAAACCACTTGTTGCCCTCTTCCTGTTCCACTTATGCTGCTGTATGTACATATGTGTGTGCACTCGATATTTGCGGATATGTGTGTGTGTAAACGACTTGTGAAACATAAATACAATAAGAATATCTAGCTAGCTGATTAGCTTTTTTACCGTTTATCACTGTATTTATCTAATGGTGTTGAGGAACTTTCCACCCAAAAATAAATTGAAAAAAAAAACCAACAGGTTTCTTTTACCTGACAGCGACCAAACCCACGCGCGTACATACATACTTTTTAAACAAGTTTTTACATTGGTTGAAATTTGGAATTGACATTAGGGCTGCTAAATATATTTTGATATATCGATACATCGATATATATAGTTTTAGTATCATCTCCACCAATAGCCTTTTCACAATGGGCGCGTCTGCTATCGATATCGGCATAGACGATAATAATTAAAAAATGCGTTCACATTGTCAGACGTGCGTCTTGAAAACAGCTGATCAAAGCAACAGAAACTGTAGTATACATCCACATTTACATTTGGGAAGATTTTGTGTCGGGAACGTTTTGGTCTTTTAACTGATAATACATCTATGAATTATATGGTAGCCAGTTAAACGTTTCCCCAGTCGCATGAGCTTCTAAATTGCGATCTTTAAGCCTAGTACTCAGATCGAAAAAAAACTGGCTAGCAAAATTTGCAATATATTTTGCTAGCAGCAGAGTGTGACCAGAGGTGAAAACCGCATTCAGTACGGTTACACTTATCAGGCAGCTGTGTTGTTTTGTTTACCTTTTTGAAAATGTGCGAAAATTGAATAAAAGGTTAATAAAACAATGAATGCAAAATGGATCCATGCAGGAGATTATTTTAGTGAGACTGGCGGCTCTTGCATGATCGGAGGAGGAGGACAATCAGCGAAATAAGCGAAGACAACTTTGATTAAGCCCATATCTGCAGGAAAGAATCCAGGACGGTCGTTGTCCATACATTTGAGTATTATAAATCATATAAATATGTGTTCATTTATGGAAACCCATGAAACGATACCCTTTGCATATTCCGCAGTTTGAGAATTTGCATATGGCTAAGAATAACATCTGCAGACTTCTTTGATTGGTGGAGCAGCTAGGCCGTGCCAAGGAATATGTGCGACCGCCACGGTTGTAAAGATGTAAAGTTGTAAATCGTGTCGGGTAGTGTTATCATAGCTTTCTTTTTATAGCTTTCAGAGCAAACGTATTTATGCCAGAAATAAAAGTTGGTTTTGCACCGAATACGACAGTTGGTATACAGAAGCTCATGAAAAGCGCATTGGGAGAGTTATCCCTAGCAGGAGATAAGATTATCGGCTTCGAAAATTGTGATATTTTGCGTATTCAAGAGTATACTCAGCACTACATTGCAAGTGTTTGCTTCCACAATATTGACGAATCGAAGAGTGGCCACCTCTGCAGTTAAACTTTGCGATAATAATGGCATCGGAATTCCAAAACTATGAAAAAACATGGCTTGGGGATAACTGGAAATTGGGCCTTTCATATAATCGTCATAGTTTTGATGAAAGGGATACAAACGCGTGCAGTGCTAAAACAACGTTCCTCCTCGTTTTGTTTAAGTTCCACTGGTACCATACTGAATGTTATGTAATTTTTTGCATTTTGCATTTTTTTTTTTCAGCAAATAGTAGAGGAGCGGGAGCTTGGCCAAATTTTCCTTCAGAAAGGTACCAATTTGCGAAAGACATTGAGAATTGCATCTTGGTACTTCAGTGGACTCTGTCAGTTCCTAGTGACTTCAGTTCTTATAACTGTTGTGCTTAAGGTGAGATGGCTGGAGTATTCGATACTGTTAAGATTTTAATCGATGCAAATTTTCAGATTGAGTGGAATGGAACGTCTACGAGCTTGAGTAAATGCCCTTGGTATATAATGCTCCTGTTCATATCATCATACATGTTCGCTGCTGTGGATGATGATTATACTTTTGGTTGGTTAATTCATTTGCCTATGTTTCGAATTCTGGACAAGTTTTGGAATAATTTAAAAAAACCAGCTAATCTCAAAAAGACAAAAGCTCAAAAGGTTTTTAATTTGCGAGCTGTAAAATCAAGATTATTTATTAAGCTATGCGATCGAGTGTGCCTCCTGCAGCCAGAGGGCGGCGTGCCTCTGGTGGAGAGAGGAGAACGACCTAAAAGGTCGTGAGAGGCGATTTAGGTTTAGATGACAGATGTAGCATAATATGAAAAATGTAAAACTGGATTGACTGAGGGAGTACCGAGTATAAAAGTAGACGAGCAAAGTTAGGCGCGCCTCACAACGTTCCTCCTCGTTTTAACTTATATCTATCATCCCTGCTTTTCACCGTTACAGCAATCAAGTTGATAGCGAGCAGAAAAGCGACCCCGAACCAGAGATGAACTAATCTACGGAGTTTAGGAATTGGAAAATAAATGAGATGCGACCATTGAGTTTCGAAACGTATGGAAAAAGTTATCTGAGAAATTTGTGGTGAAAAACTTCTCACTCAAAGTCTATCAAGGCGAAGTGGTAGCGCTACTGGGCTATAATGTGTCGGAAAAAAAACACAATTATTAACATGGCCTCCGGATTGCTATTGCCTTCTTCTGGCAAAATCTTTATGTGTGACCAGGACATAGCAAAATTTCCAAACTTTAAACACGTTGGCCATGCCATCCACCGTATAGAAACCCATACAGTGTTCAGCGTGCTCGGCATCTTATGTTTTTCTGTAGGCTGCGGGGTCTGATACACAATGAAGTAAAAGAAGAAACATTATTATATTTGCATTCCATGGTTATCGCTTGGTAAAAATACTATCACATTATCTTTAAACTCTTAAGCACTCACAAGCATGATAAACTTTACTTAATTAATTGGGTATAGCCTGAAAGAAAATCACAGCAAAGTTACTTTACGCAAAATCCATTCGTGTTTATACCCGGCTTAGACGTATTCCTGAAAGCGTTACTGATCGGTACACCTCTCGACCGAATGAATTGATTTATAGAATACGAGAAGACAGACAGTCCCGTTTGGAACTCAGTAAAAAACAGATCAATCCATTATGGTGCAAACACACTTGGATTTTTTTACACAACTGTCTAATCAGAGAAATTCGATTCTACAGTCTGCCAATGCAGCAAATATTTCTGCCAACGCTGATGGCCATCTGGGCATTGAGTATTCCGTATCTGCGCCACAAAATCGAAATTAAACCCTTCCCCGTTAGCCGCTTCGGTAGAGCCACTACTCTAGTGCAAGTAAAAGCTACAAGTTGGCCACTAACAACCGCAGGCAATGAATTCGCAAGCGAAGGCGCCACAAAATTAGAAACGAATAATGATATTATGGAATATATGCGCATCTCTTGTGCAGAACGGTTGTATGTAACGAAGAGAAGGAAACGTTTACGTCCCCACAAAGTATATATATTCTTGATCAGCATCTATAGACGAGTCGATAAAGCCATGTCTGTCTGTCCGTCTGTCCGTCCGTCCGTCCGTCCGTCTGTCCGTCTTGTTTGTCGGCTAGTTCCCAGAGACTATAAGAGCTAGAGCCACAAAATTTTGGCTCCTGACTGCTGTATGCTCACACTGAAACCAGCTTATATTTGTTTTTTGCGCATTCTCTCATTCACACTCTGCTTCTGCCTCTGACACGTCTCTGCCTCTGCCTCTGCCGCGTCTCTGCCGCGACTCTGCAGCGTGTGGCTCTAGGGGAGGGTGGCGAGCTAAAGGAGCTTGTTGGCGTGAGCAGTGTTGATGTAGATGACAGATGAAAAAAAAATAACCGCTAAGGTGCAGATGTAGTACTGAGTGCCGGGTATAAAAGTTGTGACGAATAAGAAGCGTCTCACACGTCCCTTCTCGTTTTTTACTTAGCACGACACTAGAATTATGTTTCTTCCTCATGCTTAACACTTTTCAAATAAAAAAAACAGCGGTTTGGTAACATTATTTTGAATCGGTATTTGCAGCGCGGATATCGACCGAAATAAACATTTCCAATATCAAAACGACTGGATAAGTATTCAATTTTGAATGCTACAAATAAAAAAGACATTAAAAGGGTTTTGTTGCTGTTATTATGATAACGCTGTTAGACTGCTCCACAATAAAAAGAACCCCTTACCAGCGAAATTTTAGTTGAGTAGAAATCACAGCATTGTAAGTATATTTTATTTAGCATTCTCGATCTGGAGGCACGGCCGCCCACAGCTGCGTCCCCACACGTCGTGTTCTTTCTTATTGCCAGAATGCAATGTGTTCATACATATGTACACATACATATGTATATAAATACATATGTATGTAAATGTGCACATATTGCAGTTATTTTGTATACTTGCTCAGCAAATGTGTCTTACATTTTTGAGAAGCACTGCCTTTTGTGTACGTTTGTAACCTTAGAGTGCTTGACAATCGTCTGATCTACTGTCTATTTTAATAGATTGAGGCTTAATTAATAACGCTTTTGTTCAATTAGTGGCTGCTTAGTTAGAGGCGTCCGCCAACATCCCTAGCACGCTCGCCCTGGCTGCGCGTGGGTTTTTTCATATGTATCTCGGCGCAACAGTAAACACAGACATTGCAACAGATTTTGAAAGAAAAATAAGAAAAGTGCGATTAGAAATCTGTTTGGAAAGCCCTTCTCACATCCGACAGTCCTGATAAGGTGGCATGGTAACATATGATGTGGCGATGAGCAATTTTTATTTGAATAGTCCCGGAAAAAGTTGTCAACCGATGCGAAGTGGACAGTGCTAAGCGATGGCACGAGTTGGCGCATAACTCCAATTAGTTGACCACTCTAGCATGACTCGACCTTTGGCTATTGGATTCCACAAAAGAGCTGAACGTAAATACATACATACATATGTATGTATATACATATGTACATATGTATGTACATACCCACTCTGACAACAAATAAATAGCTCGCGAACAATGCACTGGAGAATCCCGCCCCCACAGATACACACACATAGCCATACACACATCACATCAGAATACCATGCAATCTCTTCTTGAATGAATGTTTGTGTTAGTCTAAAATAAGTTAAACCCATGCCTTTACAAATTTGCCTCTAACATCTGTACATACATACACATGTACATACACACATGCATATGTACCTCCATGTGTGTTTATATACCTACGTACATATGTACATACATACATTCAGACTACACAACGATTGCTTTAAAAAAAAAAAAAATAGGCTTGGCGAAAAAAGTACGCTCGGCTTGGACTAAAGCTCTCCAAACACCGATTCAAAATCAGTTTAACGTCAACGTCGGCGGCATCAAGACAATACACACAATAATATAAGCCAAGCCAGATTCAGATTACAATAAAACTGCGAAAAGAACAGAAACAAACTGAGGCAGAGTCAATTTTGACACTAAATAAGTTGATATTTGTGGATGTTGGCCGCTCTCAAAGCGCATAAGAACGAGTCCGAGATTAAAGCTAACGAGTATCAACACGCGAGTGCTCGGCAATTACGGAAACGAGGAACGGAACGCAGAGAATCAAAACGAAACGAGAAGCTTCGAAACGGAATCTGTGATTGGAGATCCGCAATTTTCATATTTTTGTTGTTGTGCGCTAACAAGTGAGAGTGTCAAGAGCAATAAAACGCGAAACAGAAAGATCAAAGAGAGAAGGCAAGCTTTACTTCTGCTTTATTTCTAAATTTTGTTTCCATTACTTTGTTTTTTTTTTGCCTTTGCCTTTTGCCATTTGCCTTTAAAGCAGCGATTACCAAACCGAAGCAGATCGTCTGTGCTCTGCTCACAGTCACGAGCCGTACGGCTAACCCAAGTGTATGGCAGAGCGTAAGCCTGCCTGTAGGCTACACTGGCAGATATTTTCCCTGAAATTGAGATTTGAAATGCATGATTGAAAAATATGCACTTTTCTGAAACTTAAGTGTTGTGTTGAGTTAACCAAACTTCTGTTAACAGATCTCTTTTTTTTTTAATGGAATTTTTCATCGATATTCATGAAACTATTTTTACCAAATAAAATTCAGATTACATCGAAACAAGATAATTAAGATCCACCAAGATCGCATGGATGCACATGCACACGTTCCTTTCAATTAGATTTGAGACTGCTCAGAAATGGATGCTAATTGGCAACATTGATGGCGGCTTGCAAGGACTTGGGGCCGTTGTCATTGATTTTCCTGACTTTCTCGCTTTTGTGGTCATCGCTGCTTTGCATTTTGCAATTTCGAATCAAATTGTTGTTTTCATCGACATTGCCCCCCATAGATCGTCCGATCTAGAAATCTTCCAGAGTTGTGACTGTGACGTGGATTAGTGCTTTTGGATCATCAACAACAATTTAGATACTTGCATACATACATAGTATGTACATACATACATACATATGTACATAGATCTCGCTCGCACTGTTTGTCGCTCGTCGCTAGGCCGAGTTGAGTGTGTGCCATAGGCAAAAGGCACAAGGCGGAATCCGACTATGTAAAGAAAACAAAAGGAAAACAAAGGAAAGGAAAGAAAGGGAAGTGAAGGAAAGCAACGAAAAGAGAAGGAACGAAACGATACGAAACGAAACGAAAAGAGAAAATCAACACCAGTGAAGTGGGAAGTGACAGAGATTGAGATTGAGATTGCGCTTCACATAACGGCGCATCGCAGTTTACGAGTGTCCATCACCACTACAACACCGTGCAGCAATGGAAGACTATTGGGGTCTTAGCAGCAGTACGGGTACATACTAATTAGCCAGCTTTATAAGCCTTACTAGACTAAGCCTGTAATCAGAGGAGCCAGCGGCAGAGCGTCCTCAAATAATTATCAAACTGATTGAGCTTTATTGCGACGGCTTAACTGTTAAACTATAGTGACTAAAGAAGTCATCCTTAAATCATTTATCGCCGAATTTGCAAATGGAAAAGTCTTAATTTTTTTCTTTCTGTTTAAATGTTTTTTTGTGTTCGGGGGCACCAGCAGTGGCTAAGAAAGAAAATGCATATGAAAAAATCAATTAAGCTCAGTTCAGATGGAATAATTTTAATGCAGTGCAATTAAGTGTGCGTGTCCCTATCGTTGGGTCTGTGTCTCTCTCTGTGTGTGTGTGACTGAATTAGTGACGTCAGATGCAAATTGATACACATGTGCATATGTACATGTAAATAAACATACATATGTACATATGAATGCATGCACGCAAATTCATGTATGTATGTACATACGAACTTGCACTGGACGCCAAAGATCTAGCTAAGCTATCACCGTCGTCACCTTCGGCTTTTTCTGCACACTTCGCGGACCTCTTTGAAATGATCCCACTCGAACACACACGCTCATGGACATGTTTGTGTGTATATGTTTACGTATGTACATCTGTGCACGATGGTTTGCAGGGGTGTGTGTGTGTGTGCTTGTGTGTTCGCGGGGATATCTTTGTGTGAGTGTGTCTGCATATGTATATGTATGTATTTAGATGTATGCACAAATGTCGCTGGTCGCGTATACTAAGGCATATGGATCAATTGTCTAAATTGGCTCATTAAGTGAATCTTAATGACATTTACTATGAACAGCCACAGCGACATCAACAACAAAAACTTAAAAAACCGAAATGTGCCCTGCCTTGTTCTGTTTTTATACCCGGTATTCGAAGAGTACAGAGGGTATATTGTATTTGTGCGCAAAAGTGGATGTACATAGTATGTATGTAACAGAATGTAAAGAATATATGTAAGTACATGTACATAAATACATATGTATGTATATGCTAAAGGGCGAAAATCAGTTGCATCAGTTGAAGATAAGAGAAAACTAAAGAAGCAATTCCATAGGGAATGACTATACATATCTATCAGATCACTGAAGATTAGATTGGGATTAGATTGAATCACTATTTTCAGAATGAAGAAATTAATTTGCAGTGCTACCCGCATCCTGTCCAGCAGATGTGCTTATTCTTCTTTTTTGTTGCTTATTCTTTCGCGCTCGCACCCTCTGCAGCATGCAGTGTGCGTCACTGGGGGAGGGTGTCAAGACAAAAGGGCGTGTGGGCTTGGGAAGTGATATACATGTAGATGTGATGACATATGTAGAACAAATGTAAAATGTTCAATTCGAAAAAAACCACTATGGTACAGATGTAACGTGACGCGTAAGAATCGTCTCACAAACGAAACTACTCGTTTCGTTTAATGGACGGTAGGAGAGAAATTCCTAAGGAAAATGTAATTGTGTGGCAACTCAATAAAGGAGGTTATTTTCAAGCTTAAAACACACGTAAAATAAATTCACAGATCACAAGGGAATTGATTTAAAAACGGACTGTATTAATTTTGTATTCATATTTTTTGTCTAGATAAAAGTGTAACATTAAAGAAGAAGGTATCCGAAAGCATGCTAACACTTTTATACAAAAACCACTGAGCACCGGTATAAGGTAGTAGAATGATTGCCATAAATCATGGATCGGCCCGCATACATTCACGCGCCGTTTTTGCGTTTGTGTGAGAAGACAGCACGCAAAACGGAATATTGCAATTCATTGGAATTGGTAAGAATCTCTGTAATACAAATGTGGAGCCTTTTCCAATGCTCAATAGATAGGGCCGTGCCTAGCCTTGCCATAAATTGGTTAAGGGGTAACTAAACCCGTAGAGTCAGCTCCACTACAAAGCTAAATTGCATACCAAAGCGAATCATACAAGAAAAGAATAAAAAAACGAGAAGGGACGTGTGAGACGCTTCTTACGCGTCACAACTTGTATACCCGGTACTCAGTAGAACATCTGTTCCTTAACGGTTTTTTTTCAAATTTTACATTTTACATTTTTTCTACAGCTGTCATCTATGTACATCTACACCACTTCTCACGCCAACACGCTTTTTAGCTCGCCCCCCTTCCCTTTGAGCCGCACACTACACGAAGCAGAGTGTGGAGGAGAGAAAGTGCAAAAAAAAAAAAAACTGCTGGGTGGGGTGGGGTGGTGGGGTGACGGGGTGGGCTTAGCCACTGCAAATTAATATCTGTCTATAATATTGATCCAATCCGATCCCTATTCAGTGATCTGATAGATATATGAAGTCCTTCCCTACGGAATGGCGTTTTTAGTTTTCTTTTATCTTCAAAATTGTGGCTGTGGAAGATTTTTACCCTTCGTAACACTTGTAACAGTGTGAGCATTCAGAAGTCTGGATGCAAAACGTGGTTGCCCTATCTCTTATGGTCTCTGAGTACTAGGCGCTCATAAGGACGGACGGACAGACAGATATGGCACTATCGACGAGGCTATTGATGCTGATCAAGAATACATATACTTTATGGGGTCTGAAGCGTTTCCTTATGTGCGTTACATATGTACATACATCCAATTTTCCCTCCAAATTTACTCTTCTAGTACCGGGTATAAAAGTTGTAATCGAATAGGGCAACCTCAATCGAATGCCTCTTTGTGGGCTAGCATTGAAGCGTAAAACCAAAGCAAATGGTCGGTCAAAAAACGATCTAATTTGTGCGGCAGATGAAAATCAGAATTAATCAGAATTCAAGTGAAAATAAACAAATTAAATTTGTGACCTTTTTCGCAATACATCATGATCAGCATGATTGGATCACAAGCTTTCCCTTACATTTCTGCTCGGTACATTGGTTTCGTGCAGGTAAGCGAAAGCCTGCCGCCAGACACAGGGATAGTATCAAGTAAGACTTTCTTCCAAAAATGGGACTCAGTCACACAAAAACCGAAACACTGATATGCATATGTACATACATATGTACATACATAAATATGTACATGCATACATACATCCAGATACTTGTGTGGTTCGGTTTAGTTGAGTTGTGCCGAGCTCGCACTGAATGTTTTCTTAAACGGTACACAAAAGTCATATTAAAAGGCATTGTCGCCGCGTTGATTCTTTCTTACTTATGTACTGAAATGAACTTACATATGTGCATTCACATGCGATTCAAATAAGACACACAACTTGGTCACTGCCTCTGTGTGGGAAGCGAGAAGTGGTGATATTTTTCTATAAAACAATTGTGGCGATGTGGCGTATACGTAATACGCATTTGTGCAGTCGAATTATATTTAACATAGATCTGTTAGCCTGTCCGTCCTACTGGCGATCTATTAATTACCTTTTTTTATTTTCCTCGAACCTGTACCTGCAGGAAATTCTGAAAAATCAAAGTATATTTTTTTTGGGTAATTATTTTTTTTTGCACGGAAACGTGCAAAAGAGGTATGAGAATGGTTGAACGAATATGAATTTATGTATTCATACTTGTACACAGAATGCAATCCTCGTTAGAAATACATTTGTACTATGTACACATGTGCATATGTACATACATATGTACATACTTACATGCTGCAATTATGTAATGGTTTAGCATCTTCCAATTTTTGCTATCCCCATACGATCCCTGTAAAATTCGGACCAGCAGAGTAAAAGAAATGCAAAATGAGGTGAAAATTGTAGTCTTTAATCCACTTCTTAATCTATTTACCGTTATATTATGTGCGACTATGCTGTTGAAACTAGCCATGCAATGTGGCAAAATTATTGCAGAATCTTAGCAAAGGGCTTTTAGTGTAGCTTTCTCTTATGGTACCCTCAGGACTATTGTAGCGATTCAAAAAATGTTCTTCCTTTCCTAGATCATGAAAGAATAAATAAATCAATCTGTTCTTTTCAAATTCAAATATTTTTGTATCCTTACGAGATAAGGATTCTAATTTGAATATTACCACAGCGCATATCATATTTTTGTCACATTGTATGGCTAGTTTCCTCTCCACAAATAAATAAAATATGTGGCATCCACAATTTTGAAGATACCAGAAAGCGAGACATCGGCCGTAATTTAGATACTATTCATATATGTATTGTATATCTATCCAATTTCCGAATCTGGCCCACTCGCTTCAACATACAAAGTTCTTTCTCGTCTATTCCATGCAAACACAATTAATTAAAACGAGGAGGGACGTGTGAGACGCTTTTTACGCGCTATGCTTTTATGCTTTAAAAGCTTAGCTCTGTGGTCAAAAAACTCACTTTCCATGCATTCGATACAGTTGATATTATTTGTGCGTCTCTTATTCAATTGAAGTTAACTTAATTTACTGTGATTGAATTTTTTGCTGATTGTTATCCACGATAAATTGATTACACTATGCAACAGCCGAAAAAGCCCTGATTGAAAAAGATCCAGCATATTTAAATATTTAATAATTATTATTAATTGAATCATTCAAATATTTTAGAGCCCAATCTCTAGCCGACAAAAAGTCGGTTTGGCGCTCAATTACGAATTCGGCTTTGTCGCATAGTGTAATCATTAACACAGCTCCACCCGACACCCTGTCCCTTTCTGCCTCTCCCTCTGCCTCACCCTGTCCCTGTCTCTGTTTCTGTCTCTGTCCCAGTACCCATAATCATATTAGTTGCAAGAACTGTAAATGTTTATTAAGTATTATTGCATTATGCGGGTTGATGGTTACAAAATGCATTTGTCTCAATTGACCCGAGACTCCGACTACGGCTTTGTTTCCTTGTGTCCTCTCGCCCTCGCCCTCTGCCTTTTCCCCTCTGCCTAGCCTGGCCCCTTTCTCGGTTATGTCAAAGTATGAAGAGCCAATTGGAGTTGCAAAAACCAAAGCCAATAGCAAGTAGTCCCGTCCAAAGTTGTTGCTAACTTTCTATTCCAATTTAACGTTAAACATTGTGAGTGCTAATTACAGATTATTCCTTGAAAGCCTGACCTCTGGATCTTAAGTGTACCTTGATAGAGATAATGAGCAACAACAGGCAACTTCTTTTTCTTCCGCTTAAAAGGCGATAAGTATGCAAGCTTAACTTAAGAATTCTTAGCCTAGCTATAGTTTTATAGAACTTAAGCCCCACATTTCTGGATTATCAAATACATTTTGATGCAATTGATTGATTGACAGGTTTCAAATAATCCAAAATAATGGATGCAAAGACACTCGAATGTCTCCAAAAAATTATCTAATTTGTTAGGCCTATTCTATTGCAGGATAACATTTTACCATCCTCCCGAGATAGGGATCACTGAGCCTATAAGTCAATATGCACATACTACACATAACATGCCATCGCCATCGCCATCGAGCATCACTTGGGTATGCTTTGAACCCAAAACTAATACAAGATTCCATTGATGTGTGCGCTCTCATTCATCGTTTGCGCGATCTCTCCTGAAGGGGTCAGTGCAGCGTAATGTTTGGCTTTGATCGGCACCTTCAGCTCAATAAACCGTGAATTAATGGGCAATATGTATGTACATATGTAAATATGTACTGCGTTAAAACGAAATCATGCCCGTATGCTCGTACCAAATTGAATTTTCGTAAATAGCTCAGTTCATTGGATGAGCCACACAATTGTATTTCAGATGCTTGACTGATTGCTTGGGTCCAGCTTCCTAATTGGTGAATATGTATAAACATAATACATACATATGTATGTATGTATGTACATACGCACATGTGCACATATGTACATATGTACAATATCAAGAGTCTCCTAGGTCTATGACTCCATCAACCAATGTCCAATATACATATGAATGTGCATATGCCGCCACGCCATCGATTTTTATTATTTCTGCTGTTGCTGTTGCTGTTGCTGGCGCTGGCTCTTTTCTGTTTTGTTTTTGGACAGCTTTTATTGTTTTAATTTATCCGACCAAGACGGCTATGCTTCTTGTTCTCGGTACGGGCTCGTTCTGGAGACCGATTGGCTCTGGGCTCTGGCTCCGTGCTCTGGGGCTTGTCCCAGGTGGCGCTGATCAGGGCTGCTTTGGCACTGTGTCCGTTGGTCTTGGTCTCAGTTTCGCCTCCAGCTTCGGGCTTCGCTTTGTTTTTTTGCAATTCAATTGGATAACATCAAAGGCGTATGCGTATTTATTGCTTCCGTTGCTAATTAGTCGCTCTCGATAATCGCTGACCGCTGACCGCTGACCATTAGGGTACGAGTAGTACACACATTTGTGGCACATTTGATCGATGATCAAGTACACTGGGCTACATCGGAGATCGACACATTCCCAAAGCTATAATAAGTAAGCGGGACTAATGTTTCGTCTCCGCTTTCGGCTTCAGCTTCAGCTTGTGCTCCAGCTTTTGTCTCTGTATCTCATACTGTTACTGCATATTTCTGTTTCGGTGTTAGTTTCGGTGTCGGTGTCTGCGTCGGTGTAGGTTTCAGCTTCTGTTTTGTCGACTCCTCGGCTGGGGCCCGGGGTCTGAGAATGGGAATGGGAATGGGAATGGGACTCTCGCTCTGGCTCTGCCAGTCTTGTGGTCGTTCTTGCAGCAGCGATGGTTCAGTTCATTACCGGAGCTTGACTCTGACACAAAAAGAAAAGCGCATAACGGCAGCGAATCATTCGGGAATTTTGGAGAGTCTTCCCCCCCAGTTGATTGTTCTTTATTAAGTTATTTTCGTGCTTTTTTCTGTGAATTGTGGCTGCTGCGCGCCGACTCAACAACATGAAATGTACGAATTACAAATCCGATCTGCCCAAAATATTTTACATAAATAACATTAACAATGACTGTGCAGCAGACGATTGTGGATGGGAGGGAGTCTGAGTCCTACTTCGCCAACCCTTTACACTATTCGTCAGCCTTCAAAACCTTTGACACCCTTCAGGAAATGATCGTTTTTTTTTTTATCATTGACCCCTTCCAAAGTGGCGATAGTTGCATGGCTTGTTAATTAATTCATAATGAAGGAAGAATAAAATAAAGAGAAGGAATTGGAAAATGTAACCGAGGAACATTTATACCAATAAACAAGTTTGTAATTTTGAATATGTAGATATGTGTGTGTGTGCATACACATAAAACAACTCTTTCTAGTCTTTTGCCACTGCAGACCCAAAAGTACGCAATGAAAATATAGTCTACGTTTAGGGCCAACAACTAACTAATGGACTAACCAATTAACGAATTAACCAATTAACGACTAACTAATGCGCAAGCTCGACCTATATATGGATTGATTTGGATAAGCGTGCTTCCCGCATCGTTGCAGATATAAATTGCACTCAGCCCGCCATTGATGACTTCCCCAGAGACCTGTTCTCGGAGGCGCAAAGACAGTCCGGTGCTGTTGTACTTCATGTTATAGCCAGTTTATATTTATTTGTAGCCTTAGCAGTAGTGTGTGATGAGTACTTTGTTCCAGCAGTTGAGAAAATATGTGCAGGTGAGTGCCGATGCCGTTCCCAATAGTGGCCCTGCTCGATTTCCAATATCCAATCGACTTCGGTCTAGCACTCAACATGTCCAACGATGTGGCGGGGGCCACGTTCATGGCTGCGGCCACTTCCGCCCCCGAGCTGTTCGTCAACGTGATAGGCACTTTCATCACGGAGGGCGACATCGGGGTGGGCACCATCGTTGGATCGGCAGTCTTCAACATCCTGGCCGTGGCCGCCTGCTGCGGTATTGGCGCCGGCATGGCAAGTATTCCCAAGAAGCCACAGCATAAAAACAACAACAAAAATCAAATGGCCATCCACTAACATTGATCCCTTCGTTTGCAGACCATACCGCTCGACTGGTGGCCGCTGACACGAGACAGCATCGCATATGGCGTCACCGTGGCCATCCTCATCTGCGTGATGCATGACGAGCGCGTCGAGTGGTACGAGGCCCTCATTCTCGTATCGCTCTACGCCGTCTACCTGGCGGTCATGTATTTTGACAAAACGTTCCAAAAGTGTGCCAAAGGTGGGTATCCCGTCCAAGCATGCTGCTCCTTGTTACATATAAGTATTGGGGCAACTAGGGATGCTCTACAGTGAGGAAAGTCAGATGCTGCTAAGGCGCACGACAAAACTACGCGACAAAATCGAACTAATCGAATCGAATCTATCAGAAAGAGTTGGTTTGGTTCCTTGAGGGAAAATCGTGTCGGGTAGTGTAATTGCTCAGCAAAGGGGAACTTTCTCAGAAATTCTCAACAGGAAATATCGTTCAAGAAATAGTTAACTTTATTGTGTAAGTCCCCACATCACTAAAAACATGTATAGCTTTATGCATTTGCATCAGGGCTCGGCACGGTCCTACCCTGTAGACCCAGTAGGGCCTTCGCTGTGTAAGCGACGAGACGGAGATTTCCTAGGAGCGTAAGTGACGACGTGTCATCGAGAGCAAACCGATTGTTAAGTGATGCATTTCCCTAATAAGTGAAGGTTTTTCTGAGAAAAGAGCCTACAAATTGGGTATAACAATATTTTGTTTCCATTTATCTTTACAATTTGAGGTTTACATTCAGTTTTGTTCTGTGTGTTTTCCACAGAAGCTTTTAGTTAATCTGCTGTTAGTATTTCCGTAAGCCCGAATAGTTTTTTTTTGAGTGCTCTTCACCTGAATCACCTCCGAAATGAAATGAACTAATTAATGTATATTTGTTATACCCGGTAGTCGAAGAGTAAATAGGGTATATTGTATAACGGATGTTTACAGACCATACAGAATATATATTCTTGATCAGTATCAATAGCCGAGTCGATAGAGCCATGTGTGTCTGTCCGTCCGTCTGTCCGTCCGTCCTTATGCGCGCCTAGTACTCAGAGACCATAAGAGCTAGAGCCAGCAAATTTTGCATCCAGACTTCTGTATGCTCACACTGTTACAAGTGTACATGTTGTGGCGGGTAAGTTGGAAGAGTGCACTGCATTTGTCCCGTTTCTTTGAGGAGCAAAGACATGCATGCACACATACACACATACATACAAGTACTCACCTACATACATACATACAAACAAGTACAAACCTCTAACACACAGGTGGCGTAAAGCAGGCGCGCACGCGCAGCCGGTCCTCCAACTGCAGCATCCACACAAAGAGCAGCAATGAGAAGGAACCAGGTACACGATAGTTCTAGCACATTACCCAGCACCCACTTGACACCCTGTCCATCCCAGCATCACACCTGGGTGGCGGCAATGACCTGTTCTAATGTCTAATATCCGATTTCACATCTCTGATTGCACCCCTCGCAGACCTCGTGGAGAACCGCATCTGCCAGAATATGGCCAGCATCCAGCTGAATGGCGGCTTGAACAATGACCAGGCTAAGAGCTCAACGGCAACCATAGCCATTACCACAACTACAACCACGATCACAACAGCACCGGCAGGCGCAGGCGCAGGCGCAGGCACAACAACAACCGCCGGTGGCGGCGGTGGCGGTGGTGGCGGTGGAGTAATAGCTGCTGACATGGCACCCCTGAGTAATGCCGAAACCGAAGCGCCGCCAGTGGTAGCTCCTCCTGAGCAGCAGCAGGAGGAGGGCTACTCCCTGCTGACGTACCCGAAGGACAAGAGCTGCTTTGCTCAGTTCACCTGGCTCATCATTTGGCCCATTCACCTGCTTTTCCGAGTCGCCATTCCCGACTGCAAAAAGGCCAAGAACAACAAAATCTTCCCGCTGACCTTCATCATGTGCATTGTATGGATTGGATCCCTCTCCTATGTGGTGGCGTGGATGATCACCATAATTGGTAAATTTTGCCAGAATTCATTTACATTTACTGCCACAATTGCAGTGAAAATTTGCAAAATTTGCACCCAAACAATGGGCCACCTCAAACTCTCACCTCTAGTTTATCCGAAATGCACCAATGATATCTTACGCCTTTTGGCACAGCTTGTTGGTGGAATCTGAACAATGTCTCTCCCGTTTGCTTCCACAGGCGACACACTTAAGATACCTGACTCGGTGATGGGGATCACGTTCCTGGCAGCGGGCACCAGCGTACCAGAGGCCGTTTCCAGTGTGATTGTTGCCAAACGTGGTGAGTTTTCAACAGTTTGCAATATGCAATGATGCTTTTGTTCGGTTAATGAGGCTAGTGAATTGATTTGCAGGGCACGGATCAATGGGTATTTGCAACTCGATTGGATCCAACACCTTCGACATTCTTCTGTGCCTGGGCGTGCCTTGGCTGATCAAGGCGGTTTTCTTTCCCATACAGCCGGGCCAGAACTATGTGGCCATCAACTCGGCCGGACTGGAGTACTCGGCGATCACACTGCTGTCCACACTGTTTCTCCTCTATTTGACATTCTCCACGAATAAATTCAAGCTGGACAAGAAGGTGGGCACCGCGTGCCTAGTCATGTATTTGGTCTTTATGGTCTTTGCCTCACTCATCGAACTAAATGTGTTCTTCCGCGTAAATCTACCCACCTGCGGACGGTCATGATCTTGCCCAGATGGATGGACGGATGGATGGGTAGATAGATGGAAGCATGGATGAATGGATGGATGGATGGATAGATGGATAGATGGATAGAAACCCTTTACCGGATACTGCTGCTAATTGTAGTTCGGGCTCGGCCCTGCTTGAGGTACAGGTTCGTGTTCAGGTTCTGCTTCTGAATCTAATTCCGGTTTGGATTTGGATTCGGATTCGGACTTTGGTTCTGGGAGCTGGGAGCTGGCTGGAATCAACTACGAGTGCAGCCGTTTAATTAATTAATATGTATTTTCTGTTCTATTCTATCTTCCTTGATAGTTGAGTTACGTTATACGTTATGCTGTTATTGTAATAATACTTTTTTTTTATTATTATTATTATTAAAGTCAACTCTTGTACGACATTCGGTCGCTGTCGCAGTTTCAGCGCACTCGCAGGGATCAAGTGAGCAAAAAGGCAATGAAAAACAAATGAAAAAGAAAAGGACAAGAGATGAGAGAACAACCCTACCAAAAAAAACCCAACAAATTCAATAATGTATTTTTATGATTAATATATGAGATTTAACAAAGAAACACCATCGACCATTTTGATTCTTTCTTCAAAACCAAAATGTGGGCACACGCACACACATACATAAATATGTGTATGTATGTATGTATGTACACACGTACTCGTACGCGCATTCATTTTGAAGAGTTCCCAGTCGGACCTAGTTGCTTCCAAACAGTACTTCTGTATCGCTCCCTTTTCCACTAAGCATGAGTACTCGATACGTCACGTTTTCGCTTCAAATTTACAGGTGGGGAAACACGCGGGAGCCACTCCTTTTTGTTCTAGGTGGGAACTGGAGTAGAACTGGTGGTTGTTGTAATTTCCACTTCGCTCGGGTTTCCCTTCCAGTGTGCTTTCCGAAAGAAGCATTGCAGAACACAGCTTTGACATGCATCTAGATTCTAGATGCGTTCCATGGGAATGTATGGATTATGCACATAACATCGCGCCACAGGAACCTATTAAGAACCGTTCCGGAACTGTTCAATGCAATCATCCCATGGCACATCCGTGGCATGCAAAAAGAACACATACAATAGGTACACAAAAATATACATTTTCAAATTCATTGCGTTTATTAAAGTAGATAAGAAAGGGTTATGTTGCAAATAAAAGACAGAAAACTGTAAGCATGTATAAATTGTCCATTTTTTTTGGCCACGGTGCTTCAATCCCTTGTACGTTATCTGCAAAATATAAAAACGGCATATATGAATGTACATAAGTATGTATATATTTACGTACATACATACATATGTATGTGCATATTTTAGAAATTATACATAAAAAAAGAGGCGTTTGACTGAAATATGAAATGTTTCTGTGATTGTAAATTGGGTAAAAAAAAAACCAAAACAACTGAAAAAAACTGTCCCATACGAGTTCTGAATTCATAGGATGAAGGAGTAGGCTTTGAGAACATTTTTCTAGGGCTAGGGCTAGAATACTTATTTTCAGTCACTAGTGATCCGGCTTGCGTGAAGTTCATTTGGTTTCCGTGTAAAAATTCGTTTCGTCGTGTTTTTTTTTTTAATTTAATTTTTATTCAAATTTTATTTTCGTGCGCTCATTATGTTTTTTGGTGGAGACTCGGACTTTCAGAGGCTGCTCAGGGAGAACGGCTTTGGTAAACGGCAGCAAGACCCCAATTGAATGTTCTGATTTACTGTACCCCCCACGCACCGCAGACCGAAGTGATCTGCGCGCTGAAGCGGAACTGAATTGCACTCACCCCGCCATTCTGGAGTTTCCCAACTTCATGAGAAGGAAGAGCGTCGCGTCGGCGGTGATTTGTTTCCTACTCTGCATGTACTTGTTCATCCTTCTGGCAATTGTGTGTGACGACTATCTCGTGCCCTCCATGGAGCGGCTGTGCTACAGTAATTTCAATAGCTTTCCATTTTCCCCTGAACAAGTTTTCGGAAATACTCGGAAAGTTCGTGCAGTTTGAAATCGCAGTGTGCCCTGACAAAGTTGTCCGTCAAACTTGTTCAATACTCAGTTTATATCTAGTGGTGGACACACACACTGATCACACTTTGCATTTCCATTTCTCCATCCAGCTCTTCGCTTGACCTATGATGTGGCTGGCGCTACTTTCCTGGCAGCGGCCACCTCGGCCCCAGAGCTCTTCGTTGCATTCGTCGGCACATTCATCACGGAGGGCGACATTGGTGTGGGCACCATTGTGGGGTCCTCGGTGTTCAATGTACTAGGAATTGCCACCGTCTGCGGAATTTTCACAGGCGTGGTACATATCATTGAGCCCTGACCGAGCAGATCCTTATCCATTCTTGACTTGCCACTTTTCCTTGTTCCTGTACTTCTCCTGCAGACGGCTAAGCTGGACTGGTGGCCCATCACGAGGGATACCATGTGGTACTTGGTCTCCATCACATTACTCGGCCTTGTGCTCATCGACTCGGAGGTGAGCTGGTGGGAGGCTGCCATCATGCTGAGCTGCTACTTCGTCTACCTGACGACACTTATCTTCGATCGGAAGCTGCAGAAGTTGTGTCGAAGTGAGGGGATGGAATCGAATGAACGATTCGAATGATTCGAATGTTCGCCTTTTTGTTTGTACTTTGTAGCACTGGAAGGCGAGCGGGAGCTGATGGATGAGGACCCAATGCAGCGGGAGGAGGAGCCACTGATGACATTCCGCCAGCACGTGTGCAGCAAACCAGAGAAGGGCTCCCCCTGCATCGAAGTGACCTGGTGGGTGATCAAGTATCCGGCTATTCTGATACTGGCCATCACCACGCCCAGTGTGCGGACCGTGTTCTTTCTAACAATGCTTGTGGCCGTGCTGTGGATCTCGGGCATATCGTATCTGCTCGCCTGGTTCCTCTCCGTTGTCGGCTACAACATTGGCATACCCGACTCGATCATGGGCCTGACCGTCCTGGCCGTCGGCACGAGTGTGCCCGAGGTGGTGTCCTCCTACATCGTGACCAGAAAGGGTAAGAGAAGAGTCTTGTGTGAAATCCTCGATACTCAATACCCAATCCCCAATCTGCTCTGACGACTCTAGGGTACGGCTCAATGGCCATGTGCAATGCGATCGGCTCGAACACGTTCGACATCTTCATCTGCCTGGGACTGCCCTGGCTGCTCAAGTCTATTATACAGAAAGACACAGTGAAGATCCACTCCGAGGGCCTGACGATCACCACAGCCATGCTGGTCGCCACGATTGTCCTCCTGTACGCGTGCTTCCTGCTGACCAAGTTCACACTGGGCAAGACCGTGGGCTGGATGAGCCTCATCACATATGTCCTGTTTCTAACCTGTGCCATCGCCATCGAGCTCATCAAGGACAATTTGAACCACTGCGACATCGAAGATGATGCCTACACACATCTTCTGCACAAGAATATTTGATCTCATTTGATCTCGTTTGATCTCTCCGCACCACAAAATTATCGACGCCAATTTTCAACACTAATTGCTGGGCTGGCTGGGCCGCTTGCTGGCTCGGCGGCTTCTGCAAGCCTTTCGTGGAAAAATCTTCTGTGTATTTCCAATCAAAATTCATCCGTATTCCAGAGTAAAGTATCAAAGCGGACGGAGTGTGTTTTATTAGGGCGGTGTGCTCTGTCAATCATCGATAACCACCACTCAAAAGACTTATCAGCACGGCTTGCCGCTCGGTTCGCTTCTGCTGCTCTGTTCGCAAGTACAAAACATTCACCAGATAACCATCGTAACTACTTACATATGTACATATATGTATGTATGTATGTATGTATGTATGTATGTATGTATAATCTGGCCAGCTGCGCTCCCTGCCCGAGCATTGGCGAAAGATGATCTTGATGATTGGTTGCGGCTGGCTCCATGTTCGTCCATCTTTTGTGCCCTCAAGTGATCGAAAAGTGCCTCAAACTAATTGTTTCGCTGGCCGTGGGTGAACTTTGGCGGCAACGATAGACAGGAATTAATCGGTGCGAGTATTGTGTTGATCGTGTGTGTACACCAATCATCAATCACCAATTTCCAATCTCTCCAATGATGACGTCAATCAACGGTGCTATGACATCAAGGAACCATCGACTGAAGATACTTGAATTTCACTTTGTGCTTGATAATTCACATCTGTAGATAATACACACCTACCTACCAATGCTCCTATATGTACATACATACATACATACATACATACATACATACATATGTACATACATATGAGTGTATACCGCGTGTAATTTACAGTTCGCTTATTGTTGATACAATTTGGGTTTTGCACTTTCTTCTGCCTGACCAAAAGCAAACATTTATGGATTGGCCGTTGGTATTGCCCATGAGATACTCTACTTGTGGAGTAGACATACTTAATGCGCTCCAAAGCTGCCCATCCCAGCCGATCCCTATCGAACAACAGACTGAAGGGTTCCCATTTGCGGCTGACTCACGAATGTCTCCTCGTATATGCACGTGGGTGCACATATGTACATATGTAGATATTTATACGCAAATGTGCATAGTGTGTATGGACACCAATCAAAGAGCTACATACATACATACATACATATGTATGTAATTGTGACCTACGAGTGTTTGCACATGTACGAGTATGTGTGAAGCCACTCGAGATGCGAGCTTTTAATCGCTGACGGGTCCCCGAGTTGGAGGTGCGTCTTGCCTTTGAGGCAACACAAGAGTTTAGGAGCGCGCAGATTAGATGCCATCTAATTGGCGGAATAAACACCAAGTGGTGTTCTTTGGTTTTCTCTTGGAGCCCTGGGCTCCAGCGTATCCCCTGCCTGGCGACAAAGTCGCTTTCTTTTTGGAGCGTGCAACACCCAACACACTTGCGACAGTTATCGGAAACGGATGCGGGTGCGGGAGCTGGCGGGGGTGGGGGTGCGGATACGGCCCAAGTCTAAAACATCACTGGAGCTGAAGTGTGCGTTAATCTTGATCATGATAATCTTGAACTCTCATTAACGCTGTCCAGAATTGGATTGAGTTGGTTTTTCGGTTTGCCTGATAGCCACGACCATTTGACTTTCTTCTTTACTTACTAATACTAATCAATCAGTTTGTACATAAAGACTTTGTTCTAATGTATTTCCCCACAAGGAGCAATCAATAAACTCTGTGTACACATGTACATCCATACATACATACATATGTACCTATATATGTACATATGTAAAGATAATATTAATTTATGTACAACTAGCAAGCGCCCTGCGGCATCGCTCGCTGATATTTGGGAAAGGAGATGTGTAAAAGCATATTGTATCTTTGTAGCTCTTTCCACACCACCATAGAGGTAAAGTTAAAGGCTCACTTTTTGTTAACGTGGTGTGCCCAACAGGCATAGGCCCTTTGATGGTAGTCGACAGTAACTCGGTAGCCCGGTACTCGTAGAGTAAATAGGGTACATTGTATTCGTGGGGAAAACATGTAACACACACAAAGAAGCGTTTCCGACCCCACAAACTATAAACATACATACATACATACATATGCATATTCTTGATCAGCATCAATAGCCGAGTCGATTTAGCCATGAAACAATTTTCATTTTTTGAGGAATTTTTTACGAATTATCGACTTTAAAAACTCGGGAAAAGTCGAAAAAAAATATATCATGTGTCGCCTATTTTTGTATGAACAGGTCACCCGTCTCTCAATACCTTGAACGACGCCCTGCACCTGTTCATAAAACAATAGTGAACAAAAATCAAAATCTTTTCATTTCAAAGGTAGATGCAATCGACTCTGGAAAGCACTCGGATAACCTCCTATAACAAGGAGCCTCGAAGAGTGCTCCACTTCCACTGGCATAGCCTTCATCCCAGAACTATGGGAAATGATGTCCCAAATGGGACACTTCTCAACCAAACTCCATTCTCCAATCTCTACCAATCCACTTCACTCTAAAATAGAAACATCCTGCAAGGGCAAAAGAGACGACTCACAGTGGAAGGCAAGGCAGTCACACTCGGAGTTGAACAATTAGTTGAGAAAATCGATAGGGACTTGGAAAGACTACCACCTGGACTAGACTACCGCTATACCAAATTAATTACAATCCTAAAGATTACCGTTCATAAGTGCCGTGACTTATAAGTAGTACCTGCCATTGGTCCAACATTGTGCTAAACATTTTGAGCATTAATTGGTCAAATATTAGCACCACCATGCGAAGCACTTGTGTCAGTTGTCGGGAGCAGTCCACATTCATGCGTACATCCATATATGTACATATGTATGTACATATGCATACTTATATCAGTAAAGCCAGTGCTACGCCATTGTTCCGCCCATGACGTTTGAATGGCCCCCTGACTGCGTCATGACCACAGAGAAAAAGCACAGGAATCGGAATAAAAATCAAATTCAGGGGCGTGCTGATTTGATTGGCTAATCGGTGGCACCGATCTGATAGACGCACAGAAATAACTGCGGTGCCGCGTACACTATCAGTTTTACAAGTTATTATAAATATAATTTAAAACTTATTATTTACGATCCTTTGTAGCAAGCGAACTCTATAAGCCGTGGGATTCAGCCATCAGAGAGGCATGTCGCGGCATATCATATGAAGTACATTGTGTTAAATAAAACACCCATTGCAGGTGCATATAAAGCAGGGCTCGGCTCGCATATTAACATACATACTTATGTCACTGTAATACGCTTGTACGTGAGTGGCAGTGCCGCGGAAGAGCCTTGTCCTATACCCAATAGATAGGTTCGTGCCGAGCCCTGCTCTAGACTCTAGAATCTAGAGTCTAGACTCTAGAATCTGGAGTCTAGATCCTTCTACGTTCTGGCGTCAAACTAAACAGTCTTGCTCCGCCCTGCCATTCTTTGCGACCAACAGCTTAATACCATCAGCGATTTATTGGCAGGGACTGATTTGACGTGTTCGTACAAAAGTTGTAGTAAATTATAAGCAACACGACAACTGACAACTGTTTCCCAGCTGTTTACCAGCAAACCATCTTCAATAAAGTACGAGTATGCTACCGATTGGAGTCTTTATGGCCCGACCATGCTTGTAAACGACATATGTACATATGTACATATGTACATACATACATGCACATTGAATTCCATAAATTTATAATAAATAAATGTATTATTAATAAATGTATCCACAATTTCGAAGATAAGATAAAACTAAGCACGCACTTCCGTAGAGAATCGCCATAGATCTTCGAATCAAAATTAGAGTGGATCATTATTAGAGCCAGAATGACGAAATTGCTTATATTTGTTGCTCATAATATCTCGCTGGAACACTCTGGGGCGAGCTAAAAGAGCGTGTTAGCGGCAGAAGTGAAGATGTAGATGACAGATGTGGAAAAAAAAGTAAAATTTAAAAGTCTAAAATAACATGTACATGTATGAACATATGTAATATGTGTGTCACATAATAATATATGTACATAGTAATATATTTACATACATATGTATATAGTATATGGTAATATATTCATACATCACTCTAAGGTTACAAGTTGCGACGCGTGCGAAGCGTCTCACACGTCCCTCCGCATTTCTTTCTCAGAATGTGTTCAATCAGATACTGGAATGGAAATGCAATTGGCAATGTTAAACATCCAAGTATGTATGTATGTATGTATATATATTTACATACATACATAAATCGGTTACGCATTTGCAATAATTTGAAATATATCTATAAGATCACAAAACATTTTCAATCACTTCTTTCAATAACCCTACTGAAATAATCTTTTCTCGAAAACATTATATTGGAGCACCTGTGTGCTTTCTTTTAATTCATTCTATCTATTAAATTATACATGCATATGTATATTTTTACATATGTATAAGAAATACGTAAATACATGGCGAACTCCCTAAGTGCACAGTGGTGTCTTTTTGGCATGCCTTCTTGACCTTGTTGATGGTGCTTCGTTGGGAGAAATGGTTGTTGGTTCTGCAACTGGCTGTCTTAATGTCTTGTTAATGTTGTTGTCCTTTTCTGGATACAGTAAAAATAGTTTCAGCATATGTACATGAATTTCCTAAGATGTAAGACATATACATACATACATATTGTATGTACACGTACCATATAGGAGTATATATATGTACATACATATGTATGTACATATGCATATTTATGCTTAATGCTTGAATAAATAGTTTAGATTGCCTGCCTTGTATTCTGATGGATATTATTCTGATAGATAACTACTAATAAAATTGTAATTAAAATAGTTAAACAAAGTGCAGGAATCAACATTAGAACATACATATGTATGTATGTATGTACATATGTATGTATGTAACTCGCTGTTGTGGTTCCATGGCTGCATGCCCTATCTCTTTGTATTTACATCTCTCATGAAAATTGTGAGCAAGCCGGCATTGGCAGTCCTGACAAAACACAACCCTCTCCACAATAACCAATCGCATTTCAGGGAAAGTTGTCTTGGGGGAATTACCTATGACATGTGTACATACATACATATGCATATAAAAGCATTTATGTACATATATACACTTTAATGGCTGATAACTGAAGTGCGAAGGGCTCTGTTACGTTATTGTTTGCGTAACATTCAAGATCAATGGTTTACATATGTATAAGCAGGTATGTATGTATGTACATTTGTATGTACATTTGGCTGCTAAAAATGTATTTTTTTAACGTCTTTCGAGAAATATGTACATGCATATGTGTGGTTTTATGTACATACATACATATGTAGGCATGTATGGTTAAGGAAACCCATATTCAACATTTCATTGAACACTATCATACGGACATCAAACGAAAAACGTGTGGGAGGGGGGTGGGGCGGGGGTGGGATACTTGCGTAGCTCGGTTAGTGACTACTGCCAATAGATTGATAAAATGTCAGGCAATTGTTTTTTTGTTGCCTTCTTATCAATTAATGACTCCACGCACAGATGGAAAGGGAAGGCGTACCCACGTTCACACATATGTACACACATATGTATGTACATCCACACTACATACATATGTATGTATGTACATACATATGTGCGAGTATTTGGGCTGCTGAGCTTCGGGCAAAAGGCTCGACTGTCGGATACCTGGCAATGTCCATGCACTGACCAAGAATGGAAGGTTGCATAAGAATATCGGAACTGAAATCTTCCCAGCGATGGGCAAAGCTCGGAAAAGTTAAGGACGTTTCCCAGAATGTTTCGGGAGTCCCCTGGTCTGCTACCGTAGTACAAGTAATCTCTTTAGAATCTCTAACCTATACATATGCACACTCGAGCAGCCGGTGAAAAACTGAACCCGATGGAGAGTTGAACAAAAAGCACACATGAATCAGGGTAGGGAAAACGGACAAAATTAAGCACTAGAGAAATAAACATATAATAAAACCGACAACGTGAAGTGACTGACTTGAGGTGACTAGACTTACTACAGAGATATCTTTATAAAACCGTCAATACGAGACGCTGACGCAGACGCATAGGCTGGCGCAGGCACTGGCGCGGGTGATGGAGTTGGCGTTGTCGTTGCCGCAGCGCAGTCGCTAGCCGGTTGGCAGTCGACGCTGCCGCTGCCGCTGCCGCTGCCGGTGCCGGTGGCGTTGGCGTTAGCGTTGGCGTCGACGTAGCTGTTTATTATTAAGACGGGCGCGCGCTGGTCGCTCTTAATTAGTTGTGCGATATAATTCTAGCCAAGCGGTTTACCGTAGGAACCATCGGGAGAAGCAGCATCGAATCGAAATAGCCGCAATTGGAAATCCGCACGCTGCGCATACGCCGTGTATCCAATACGATGCGAGTGTCCGAACAAATCCAAAAGTAATTAGCAAAAAAAGCAATTACACCTACAACAAAAATATTGTAAATCGTTTATCTCTGGCGCGTTAGCATACACGTTATTTTTTTCGCATTATTTTTTAAATTGGTTAAAAGTTTTGTTGCCAGTGTTGATAATGTTGAAAAAGTTCGTCCTCTTGCTGGGCCTATTCGTACTACAATTGGACAGCTACGCAGCGAGCACGCCCGCCGCAGGTGAGTCCGAGAATCCATTTAATTAAATCCAAGCAGCACGCGGTCCCTTTGATTCTATTCCAGCACTGGGTCGAAGGAGAAACTGTTTTTAAATGCTTGTTTCCCTATTTTGCTTTAGATAAGTGCCGGAGGGTGGTTGGGAAGCTTGACACCGATTTCCGGCCCATTATCTAGACTTTGTGTCACTGCAGATTACAAACATCGGACAGATCAATGGATCGATCGATCACTGCTCTTTGGTGGGGACAGGGACAGGGGCAGGGACAGGGACATGCCGATGAATACTCTTCTTTAATTGCCATTTTAATGGACTTGTCGAAATTGACGAGGACTCCAGGCAATGCCAATGACCGCCATTTGGCTGGACACGAACTACTATCTACATATGTATATATTTATCTACATCCATATGTACATACATATGCATGTGGCTCTTATCTAGGCTCTATCAGCAGCGATGATTTATGCATATTTATTGGGCACATCACTCGTGATGGCTTTATGACACACAGAATGGGATTTAAATTCGGAAATATACATTCATCTATTTTTATGGCTGATTCCATTAGCAAATCAGGGCTAACCACTATCTATGTACATAAACTCGTACTTCTCCTGCTGCCTGCTGCCTGCCGCCAACTGCCGTTGGAATCGCACTTGGCGGCCCATTATCTCCGAAAGTCTATTTCCTTTCATGTCTCTTGATTGTGGCCAGTGGATGTGGATCGACTCGAATCGACTCAATTCGAGCACAATCATTTATTTCCATTATCAGTTGGTCGCATCTATGCCATGATCTGCAGATTCGAGTTTATAGACTCCTTTAGTCAGCTGAAATAGATCGATTGCTCAATCTATTAAAGTTTATTGTAGTACATGTATACAGTTTATGTATGTACATGCATACATATGTATTTATTTCTTCGGCCCTCCAATTTGCTTTTAGTCTGTAATGCTCGATTGAGCTCGAACTGAAGCGATATTTACATATGTACATACATATTATTATTCTTCCATATTATTCTTCCGAGATAATTATATCGAAATTAATTGAGGAGTAACTAATCTACAATAAAGGCTTTAAATTCCATTAACTTTTATGTGAAAACCGATTCAAACAAGCAAATTCTCACTTTTGTGGTATTTTTTCAATATACTAATTTAGTATTTCCATTATCTCCCACAAGAAAGGTGATTCTTGAGAAAAGTTCTTTCACAAAGTCTTTCTAACATATTGAAATAACTAAACAAAAATACTACAAAATAGTTAGATCTCCGCGAAAGTTTATATTTTTAACTTTTAAAAAGCAATCAATTTTTGTCCGGGTGTGACATATCCCGTACGACAGAGGCTTCAATTCAATTTTAAACAAAGTACGAATCATATTTTTGTATAATTGGGGATCCATGGAACGGTGGTCTATGAGGGTGGGGTGCAACTATTGACAATGACAAAAAACAAGCACTCTCCATTCTCAAGTCTTCGGACTTGATCCCGAAAAGTGTGCAGTCATGCTGTAGTCAATGCATTTGCTGATCATGTCTCTTTGTATAGAACGAAAATCGAATCAGTTCGGGGCATGTTTGCGCATGTTTGACCGTCGATCGGTAAGCGAGAGCGAGAGCGGAGTCGGCGGTATGTGATTCCCAGATTCTTTGGAAACGCGAGTTCCAGGCCCTCACCCGTGCCATGCCTAGAGACAGACTCACACTCAACCCCAAGCCGAGATCTATAAATACGATTCGCATATACATCCCCATATGCGATTAGAATGCTCATTTGGCGTTTGGTTATTCCGAATTGCGATTTTCGCTGGAATAATGAAAAGGAATTTGTTCGATTCGCGGCGACGTTCCCATTAACGTTTTGGTCTTTGGCTCTTCCCAATCATCCCTCTCCATTACTCTCTCTGCGATCCGATCTAATCCAAGCTATGCATCCAAGCATCCAAATTGCTGCACAAACATACCAAAGTTCCGAGAGCTCCCTCGCTCGGCGGTGGCTACATTCATATTCCTACAGCCACCATGCCGTTTCGCCTCCACATTCCATAGATCCAACTGGCTTCTTTCTGCCTGTGCCCATGGTGTTCCCTGAGTACCTCGATTAGTTATGCATTTATTTATTTGTTATACCCGGTACTCGAAGCGTAAATAGGGTATATTGTATTAGTGGACAAAGTGTATGTATGTAACGCACAGAAAAAAACCTTTTCCGACCCCATAAAGTATATATACCTATTCTTGGTCAGTGTTAATAGGCGAGTCGATATAGCCATGTACATATGTATGTCTGTCTGTCCGTCCGTCCGTCTTGTTTGTCGGCTAGACTTCAGAGACTATATGAGCTAGTGCCACAAAATGTTGCCTCCAGACTGCTACACTGCTCACACTGAGATTTTTAAATACACTTGTAACAGTGTGAGCATACAGAAGTCTGGATGCAAAATTTGGTGGCTCTAGCTTTTAGAGTCTCTGAGATCCAGGCGCTCAACAAGACAAACGGACAGACGGACATACAGACATGGCTATATCGACTATATATCGGAAACGCTTCCTTCTACGCGGTACATACAGCCGCTACTCCCCACAAATACATTATACCCTATGTACTCTTCGAGTACCAGGTATAAAAAAAAAAGAACAATAAGGTGCAGACATACTACTGAGTACCGGGTATAAAAGTTTTGACGCGTAAGAAGCGTCTCACACGTCCCTTTTCGTTTTAGATGTATGTACATACATACGTACAGAAATAAGTACATCACCAGCATTTCTCATTTATTTAAGCTCTTTCTACGATTTCCAGACTATTCGTAATTACTCATGCTAAGGGTTTCAGTTGCACGTGCAACAAGCAACACAATGTAAGCACATGCATAGTACATATGTACATATGTATGTACATATGTATGTTTGTACATATTTAATAAGCAGTCAGTATTTAAATTGTGTGGGCAAAAACGAATTTCAGTTAATTAATTTTTTGGTCGAAAGTCAAGTAAATTGTAGTTTGTAAGATAAATTATTACATGTGTATAAAAAACAACAGAGAGTTTAAGCGGTATGACTATAAAATTAGGTGTACGTATGTACATATGTATGTACATATGTACATACATATTTACATATTGAATACATACATATGTAGCTAAGTTCCTTCGGCTACCACTGTTAACCAATAATGCAGCACCTATTAATTTCTCGTTTATTAATTTAATTCATTGTTGAGTCAACATTCTTGAGCCCATTTTGTTGAGGCCAAAATTATTTTGTCCAGTGCAAGTAACGCCCAGCCGACAGCTGGGAACAGCCGCAAGGCAGCAAGTCAATGAATGAAAATAGACAAACAATTACGATTACGAGTATCCAGCTACTTTGGAGCCAGTTGGACGCCAATTGGTTCGATTTGCTGTGCGTTTTCTTTGCATTGAGCCGCAACCGTCTTTGAGCGGGTTTCCCCTCCAAACCACCAAAACTCCGAACCTCGCCACGTAACTTGAACGAAGGTTAAATGAAACGATTGCACTACCCGAAACGATTTTCCCTCAAGGAACCAAACAAACTTTTTCTTAAAGATATGGGGCTTAGAAATGGTGAAATGGTCTGATGATATATATTTTTTTTCTATGGCAGAACTTTTCTTTAAAGAATTTTTCAATCTGGTGGACAAACCCTCTTAAACTCTTAATTCTCCGTTTAATACCGACAGATTTTAGGATTCTTGTAAATTGTATTATTTCTTCAGTATTCTTTGAGTATTGGAACCAGAAATATTCTGAACGTCATTTTTTTTGATTCGTTTTTTAGGTTTGGTTAACCAATTTTAGCTCAGGCCTCTCTCCATAGATTTTGATGATCAAAACTTAAACGACGCCGAATAAATACACCTGTTCATGACATAAAGAATCCAGGATATCATTTTTTTTTACTTTTCCTGAGTTTTTAGAGTAAATATTTTGTTAACAACACCGCACAAAAATCATAATTTTTGGATTTGAAAGCCCTATATTTCCCAGACAATAAAATAAAGCACCTACGTGTTGGGGTCAAATTTTCAGCTGCATCAAATAGCTTTTCGGAATGTCAATGTTCTTTACAACAAAATCAAAGCTACTTAAGTTATGTACAATATCAAACCGCTACCTCTGAAAAAAGCATTAACAAAAAAAGTTCGATTTTGATGAGTAGTTTTATTGATTAGAAAGCATACATACATACATACATACGTCAAAGGGTAGATCGAAGGGCAGTAGTGGTGTTTGCCCAATTGCTGGTAGAAGAAACATCGAGGCAAGCCAACAAAAAAGTCATCGAATTTCCACAACTTCCGTGAGTAGAGATGACTCTCAATAATGGCTCTGGTTGGACGAGGGCTGAGTGAGAGGCTGATTCTTGAAGCTGAGACTGGGACGGGAACTGAGACTGACACTGAGGCTAAGGTTGTGGCTGCAGTGTTCCGAACTTGTGTGTTTGTGTTTTTCAATGCAGCTCATAATCGCTCCGGCAGACAGCTGGCAACAAGTTCAATAAACTTGTTTGCCGGCAATTCAAGCTCATTTCGGAGCAGATTCGAGCTTTGCTTGGCTTTGAATGGAGCGACACGTCTCAGTTCTTTTTGTGGGGCCTGAGCTTGCGTTGGAGCTGCAACTTGTGGAGCTAAATGCATTCCGTGTGCAGAGTCAACGCGACTCCAAGTAAGATCTGACACCAGAGCAAACCAGTCCGTCCAAAAGGATGGTTGCTTCTTTTCGTGCCGTGTGTGTGTCAGTGAGTGTTTGCGTGTGAATGTTTGCAACCGCATTATACATATGTATATGTATGTATGTATGTACATACACATTGTATGTATGTAAATGTGTATGCATGCATTTTTGTAATATGAAAATAACATGACCCACTGATATCGGTCTAATGTTTACTCGCCTCGATTGTCTTCTGCTCGCCGTGTTTCCATTTCCAGATGGCAGTGCTCTTTTTTTTCTGTGCTGCTGTGCCCCGAGTGCATCTAATTATTCAATTATGACTGATTGTGCAGCTCTTGCTGTAGATTGCTGTTGTTGTTGTTGCTGTGCTGCGTCGCTGTTGCTGGTGGAGGAATTCTGGCACGCAATTCTCCACAGATAAACACAAACAAAGCATAAACGGGGGAAATCCGCCGAGCGTATCGCACGTGATGAAGGAATTTCGAATCTCTGCAATCAGGTCAAGAGGTTAGTGACGTCACAAGCGCGCTTTTATTGCAGTCCCCGCCACAAACGACGCAGCCGTCGGGACTTGGTTAACAATATGGAAACGGAAAGAAACAAAACGAGACGAAATGAAACGAAACGAAACGAAATGAATCGTAAAAGCCAATAGCAATTAATGGGCTGCTTTAGTAGGGGGTGTAAACGAGAGAGCGCTGATAACCGTTAACTCTCCCATACACACAAACCTGCACACATACATTCAAGCATAATATGTACACACAGAGACGTAAACCTCAGACAAGGTCCCAGTGCACCACCTTCGCTTAATTTCTTGGTAAATCTGACAAGATAATATAATCACCGTGTCCCCGTGCCAGTGCAAGAAATGATGGTAAATGAAACGGGGCTCGGGGTCACAGCTTTTAATACTCTTACAGATCCAATGCATATTTACCATTATTCTTGAGGCTGTTTTGCATCTTCATTTCATTGCACATTTGTATGTGGCCAGAAACGTAAGTTAGGTAGTTTCTTGCTTTGCACAAATCTGGCACAGAAGTCGTACAGCTCTCTCTCTCTCTGCAAGGGTATACACTTTACACGAAGAGAAGCAAAATAAAACATAGGCAGCGACGCCTTCATGACTGTCCTATTTATTTTGGACTGTCGATTCAACTGCCGCTTTCCGCTAAGCGACGCCAAAATGCACAATTCCCACAATAATGTTGTAAAACTCCAATCGAATTGCCAATCACTACCAATAATTCCCCCCTGGCCGAGACTTTGTGGGGCGATTTCTTGGCTAGAAGACGCATTAAACTGACACCCAGTCTAGTTGCTCACCGGCTATACACACTATTTGTATAGTGGTTATCTGACCACAAATATGAATGGAATCTTTTTTGTTTTCGTGGCGTCTCCGCTACAATTGTTCTGCCGAACTGTCAGAAATTCTAGTGAAACCGTAAAAATATACTGAGCAATGAGTGAAGAATGAAAGCAATTGTACCCTTGAGCATTGAGCATTAAGCATTCATGCAGATTGTACCAACAGTGTGCACAGTACATGTGTGCATCAATAACGGACACAGACTCCTGCAGAAGCTCTTAACAGAGGAACGAAAAAATACCATCTAATCGATAGATGGTTTGGCACTTGTTTTTTGTCTATTTTGTTTCTTTGTTATTAAAGAAATGAATAATCATTTATTTATTTATGGACAGCGAGGTTTTAGCTACAAACTATTAACATATCTTATGGTAATAAATGGCAATGGTTGCTGTGGCCTTCGAATATGGTTTTGTAATGTACATACATATGTACATACATACATACATACATACATATGTACATTGTACATACATACACATGAATGAACAATTGTCATATATTTAAATTTTATTTTACCAACATAATTCATAATTAAAGTAAGTTGCTGAATTATATGAAATGTTATGAAATGTATGTACATATGTACATAAATATGTATGTATGTATGTATATAGACATATACATATACATATGCACGTGTGTATAGTGCATGCACACTTGCATACATATGTACATATGTACATTCACTATACAGTTTTGGTTTTTATTAATAAGTATTCGATTAATTGATTTCGATTTTTGTACCCAGCATCAATGGCCGCGTCTAAGTCTGTTCGTCAGTCCGTCCTGATGAGCGCCTAGTTCTCTGAAACCATAAGAGCTGGAGCAACCAAATGTTGTGTGAAGATTTATGGGATTGCACACTGAATCATGTTTGTTTCAAAATTTTGCACCGCCCCCACAAAGACCGAACTTCTGATATATACAAAAAAGAGAAGGGTCGTGTGAGACGCTTCTTAGGCGTCACAACTTTTACTCCCGGTACTCAGTACTATGTATGTCTTCTTCATCTGTCATCTACATCTACACGCCAACACGCTCTTTTAGCTCGCCCCCCTCCCCTAGAGCCGCACACTGCATTCACACTCTGCTTCATGTGGTCTCAGCAGATCTCCTCTCAGCGGCTGACTCTTATACATATCCAGGACATGTGCCGATAAGTATAATTATGGCCCACTTGGAGAAATACTCAATATATAAAGCTAATCATTTCGACAAGGACCACATCTTAATTCACCTATAAATATGTACATACATATGTACATGTACGTACAACCTCGAGAAATGGTCCTGACTTGATCACATGACACTGCCAGTCGGGTGAAGTTTCGGTTTTCTCTTTGATTTGAATAGCGTTTTTGTCAGTTTGAAGGTTGGATAGTTTTCCTTTTATCTTCTTGTTCTTGCTTAATCTTATCTTACATACATATGTTCATACATACATATGTACATACATACATACATACATATGTACATGCACATGTCAGAATGCTTAACATTTCGATTGATTCCATTTTTGGTCTGTTTGTTTTGCAGCCGGCAATGAGAGCAACTTTCTGGAGTCATCCCTGAGATACTTTGATGAGCAGTTGCTGTACGACATCTTGCCACGTGCCTCGTGCCCGGGCGACGATGAGACCTCACCGATGGACGAGTTCGCTGATCTCTTCACAGGTAAGCTTTCGTTGTGCACAGGTTGGCTCCAACTGGCAGCAGAATTTAAAGTCAACACATACACATGTACATATGTACATCAATAGATAACCAGGATCAGGTGTTCTACGATACAATAGTTTCACGCTGACATTATCGGTGGGGTCGCGGCGGAACGGAGCGCTCAATCTGAATCGTAGAGCTATATAACTTCATCGGATAGACTTGAACTTGTCCGTGTGAAGTGAGGCGTCCGTTGTTCATTGTTCAGACTCTTCGGGCAGTTTCTTCCTTGATTCACCCTCCATATTATCAGCAGGTTCTCCAGATAACGGACGATTGATTCAATGGGAAAAGAATAGAATCAGGCGATCCACGAATATCTGTGTCTAGATTCTACGTACACACTCGTGCATGCACACATATGCATCTGCATGTATGTGCATATGCATGTATGTATGCATAGGGCACACACACAGGCACGCAACGTCGACTGTCTATGCCATGCGGAACACTATGGGAAGGCGCTCTTATCGCGCACAAGCTGTAATTGCTCAAAGTACTATAGAATACCTTACTAATCGTACTTACAAGTTCGATATGCACATATGTCTGTATGTATGTACATACCTACATATGGCTATGGTTGGAATTCAATAAGATAATCGATGAGATTTAGCTTATTGTTTCTACCGCAACCATTTACAAAGACTGTTTTCGAGGTATATTTTGGCAATAACAGGAATAGATGTATGTACATATGTACATGCTCGTATGTACGCATGTATACTACATATGTATGTAGATGCGTTTCCTCAAGAATTGTTTGCCTAATCACAGATTCTCGTATGTTACTCTCCTCCCATCTTACAGTGGAACAGCTTCGACAGGGGTGGGTGGTGCTTCATGTGTTCGCGGCGATATACTTCTTCATACTGTTGGCCATTATATGCAACGACTACTTTCTGCCCACGGTGGAGTGCATCTGCGAGGACCTGCATCTGTCTAAGGACGTGGCGGCGGCCACCTTTATGGCCACGGCCACATCGATGCCGGAGTTCTTCACCAACACCATCAGCACCCTGATTCTGGAGTCGGACATGGGTCTGGGTACGATCATCGGCTCGCTCATGTTCAACACATTGGGCGTGGCTGGTTTGGCTGCGCTGTGTATCGACAAGGTATGTAATCGCCATGAAGGGGACACTTAGGTGTTCTCATTCCCACAGAGCAGATTTACCAATCTACGCAATTTGACAGCCAGTTCAGCTGGACTGGTGGCCAATAGCGAGGGACTGCTTCATCTACATATTCAACACGATCATTCTGCTGGTGCTGGCCTGGGGTGGCAGCATTAGCTTCGTCGAGTCCTGCATCATGATGGGCTTCCTGGTGCTCTACTATCTGATCACATTCAACAACAACAAGTTCATGCCAGCCATTCGCGTGTTCATCGAGGATCGCATGAACTGTTGCTTCTCCACGCGTTACGGTAAGTCATACATACATATGCGTACATGAACGTGCTCCATTTGCATCTTTTTTTGTATGTCTTAAAGATCTGACGGAACCCCCGGAGAGCAGCGCCAAGGCACAGCTCCCGCTGAAAAAGGATCCGCTGTCGGGCGATGGCCTCTTCGTGGTAAACCTTCCCGAGAACACCTCGTCCATGTCGTCTACCGCGATTCTGACGCACTCTAAGCACTGTAAGCGCTTTCCCTCGCTCCGTACCAACTCTTTCTCAGGGAACTGTTTCTCTCCGTCACAGGGTACGGCGGTGACAGCGATGCCGACGATATGCCGGACAGCATCTACGCCTATCCCCACGACTCCTCCCGCTTCATGAAGGGCTGGTGGATCTTCGTGTTCCCCATTAGGTTCACCCTTTCGTGGCTAATCCCGCACCCGATGAAGCATCGACGCCTCTATCCACTCTCCTTCATCATGTGCATCCTCTGCATCGGGGCCAACGCCTACCTGATTGTCTGGATGCTGACGGCTTTTGGCGTGGCCATCCACGTGCCAACTATAGTAATGGGTCTGACGTTCCTGGCTGCCGGCTCCACCATGCCCGAGGCCGTCTCCAGCCTGATATCTCTGAGGAACGGTGAGCGAAACGAGCCTTGGTGCCGATCCCAGCCTGATTACATTGTCCCCAACAGGTGAAAATGGAATCGGAGTCTCAAACTCGCTGGGCGCCAACTCGTTGGCCATTCTGCTGTCCCTTGGCGTGCCCTGGTTCATCAAGAACTGCATTCACTATGGGAGCGGGGAGCCGCAGCAGGTCGGCACACAGGGCATCGAGTACAACATCCTGATTCTAATCATTTCCACCGTGGCCCTCTTCGTAATACTCAGCTTCAGTGGCTACCGCTTGACCAAGCGGGTGGGCATCGCCCTCTTCAGCGTCTACGGCGTGTTCATTGTTCTCCAGATTCTGATCGAGATGAATGTGTTCTTCCCCAGGGACTGCAGCAGCTAGTGGCGGGTGCGTCGCGGTGTTGCGTCTGTGGCATGTGCTTCTGGTGCTGGCATCAGCAGAAAACCACATTTTAAATTATATGTTTCCCTTCATGGGGTGTTTTTTTTGTTTTTGTTTCTGTTTTCGTTGATTTCTTCCTTTCTAATTAACGCGTCGATTTCCGCCCAAGACTGTCTTTAGTGTGCAAAGCGAGTGCAGGCGGAAAGCTTCAACAGAAAGGAGGGAAACCACGAGCCCTGCAACTTTATATTTATTTTCCCCTGTAAATATCTGTTTTCTTGTAAATATTTGCGTGTGTTTAGTCCCATAGTTGTAGGCATATAACGACGACGATTCACACATGTTTGAACTGTTACCAAAGCTGTTACTAGGAATTAAGCGAAGTGAAGGGAAGCCCTCGAAACCAATCAAACCAAATGTTTGGTGCCCCACGATATTTCCAGCCTGCAGACTACGGCCTGAGTTCCGGGGAGCTCTGTCATTCTGCTGTTGATATTGCGCCAATAAGTGTTTTATACACTAACAACTATTCTAAGCGTTACCTAAAGCCCTTGCTACCATTGTTATTAATTTATAAATAAATTCTAAGAACATTTTTACGAAGTGTGACTTTCGTTCGATGAGCTGATTGGGTGGGTGCTTGCTTGGGTGCTGTTCGGCTCTGTTCCCATAAATACAACGAAATAAAAGAGCAGCTGTGATCGGTTTTCGTGTTCGTTTCTTTTTAGAGGGATTTAATGCCCTTCGCAGTAGAGAGGGTTGGAATTTTCTAAAAGTTACATCACAAATCAGAAACAAATAAGTTGACAAATGAGATCAAACATTTTGCAGCTTACAAAGATACGTCCTACATGTACATAAATACAAATACGAATTCGAAAACATGTCTATACATACATACATGAATACATACATATGTATGTACATACATCCGTACATAGATACATACATAAATATGTACATGAAATTACAGTGGAAAGAAAAGCTATTTTAGAGAAATAAACGTATTTAATGCTAGTTATTTTGAGGTCTTTGTCTTTTGGGAGTTTATATAATCCATCTTAGAGATATTTATATATTTATGAATATAGGGGGCTTCCCGCTTGAAGGGGCGTCTATGTTCTTCTTTCAGCTAAACAAAATTGAATTTTCAGTTTATTTCTAGGATTTCTTGCATTCCCAGTCGGGTTGCCAAATGTCTTGAAGATCAGGGGGCTGGAAAGGGCTAAGCGAATGTTGTCACAATGTACGTTTCCTTGTTGTATAATACAGAAATACTTAGAACTAGAAACTTTGATTTTATGCACACACACATTTACAAATGCACATATGTATGTATGTATGTGCATTCATTTGGTACATACATTCATTTACATACATATGTACTCTATGGTAGGAATATATGTATATATAGATGAATGTATATAGATGGATATCAAGGAAGTTTTATAAACTTGCCACATATGTACATATGCAACATCTGCCAATCTAATCTCCTGTCCTCGGGCAGGGCATGCAAGGTGGTCTGCATGCCGTCTGCTTCCCTGTCTTGTCCTGTTTCTCCTTTTTTTTAAACAAATCAGTCTGAGCAATTACAATTCAATGTGCGAATGCGAGCCGGCAGCTTTAAGCTGCTTCCTAACAACCTGTCGAACCAATTGGCACAAATTACAATCAATATTCACATGCAATATTCATACATTTAACGACGACGGTGATGCACTGATCAGTGTGCACGCAAAAAACTGAGTAGGTAACACAACGCTAAGCTAAGCAGCATCTCCCAGCCTTGGGTCTGGAAAATCTTGAATTTGCTGATTTTACCCTGGCCATTAGGTGCAGCAATGGTGTCCGTTTTTAACGTAGTAATTGTGCATGGCCGCAGTGCCGTTCTTGCTATAGCTGCCGTTGCTTCCGTTGTACATGTTGCTGGTCAGGTCTAAATCAGCGCCGGCGTTGCCTTTTCCACTGAGGCCGCTTCTGACTCCAGAGTCGTAGGGGGAAGGGAACGGCGATGCATTGGCAGCGCTGTTGTCGTCGGTGCTGGTGGCCGCATCAAAAGCTTTAATTGGATTTTGTATAATTTTGCATGTGAACTGGCGGTGGGGTCCCGGCTCCTGGTGAAGTGAGCAAACTTTAGATGGATGGCTTGGCTTGACAATCAGATCAACCACTTACCTTTGGCTGGATGGGAAAGCAACACCAGAGTATGAAAGCAATAAATGCAACCAACGTACCGACAAGCAGTATGAAGTCCTCGATTGTCTACACATGGACATAATCAATGTACGATATCAGTCTCACGTACATGTCCATATACATATGTACGTGCACACACACGGATGCAACTTGTATTGTAGTGAATGTTTGAATATGTAGGTCTTACTTACCGGCTCTTCGCCAAGCAGAACATGATTAATTAAATACACAAAGTCATCGAATGGTGTCATTGCGAAGCTCCGCTGTTAATCAGTTTAAACTTTGCTTGGGCTTGGGTGCGACGTTCGGCCGACATTAACAGCGCCTGCTGCTGCGGCTATATCTGTTGGTCCTTACTAATGTCGCAACACGACAGAAAACAACATATTTTCAGACTATAAACTAACAAAGATCATATTCACCATAATTAAACATTACTTTTTCTAGTTTCTAAATCGTAATTATATTTATTCTACTCGGCTGCTACCCAACACATTGAGATGAACATTTGGCGCGATGTTGTGCTCCATCGATTAGTATCGATTAAAAGTATCAGCTTCAAGTTGACATGGTCAGTGGAGTGACTAGACCTAGAGGTGTGGCTCACATTCGTTTTGGCCGATGAGATGATATATCGATTAGCCCAACAGCTGATGCAGGAGATGAAGTGCCATCACTATCCATATTTCAAAGCCATTTAGTTTGTGTTTTTTGTTAAAATTTGCGACTTTATAAATAACAACAATGGGCAAGAAACGTAGCACACCCAGCGACCAAAAAGAAAATTCCGGAAGTAGCGATGAGGATACCAAAGTGTCCGAAAAGAATGCGACTGAACCCGAGACTAGAAAACGAAAAGAATCACGGTACAGTTCGAGTTCATCATCCAGCAGCAGGAGCAACAGCAACAACGACGTGTCGAACTCCTCAGCGGGCAAACCGCAAAAACTCACTAAGAAAGCAAGTCGCAGCACAGAAGGCGCTGAAGAAATACATGAAAAACGGATCAGAAATCAGACTGATCCAAACAGCCAGAAGGTGCATGAGCAACGCTCGAAGTGGGACAGTCCCGACCGTGGGAACGGCGGTCAACGTCACAATTCCCATAGAAACATAAAACAACGTAGACACAGTCGTAGCTGCTCGCGAGAGCGGGAAGGGGACCGCCAGATAGAAAGAGAACGCCACCGAGAAAGTGACAACCGTGACAATCACATGCGCCGCGACCGCAGCCGACGGGATCAAAGGAAGCGTTCGCCTGTGCAACGACAGCGAGCACGCAGCAATGAACGGAGGGAGCGACCGCGGCGTTCCCCCGAAAGGCGTACAGAGCGGCAAGTACATGTGTGCCATCCACCGTGACGCCCCTTAAACATTTTAGCTTTTTTTTCAGGCGTAGCCGCAGTCCCCGCGATCGACCGAACAGAGACGGACGCGACTTTGTGCGTCGTAAGGAGCAGCGCCGCGACAATCGTGGCCGAGGAGACGACGAACACTTTGAGTGGGGTAGGAAGGGCGATGAAAAGGAGCAGCCGGATGAGGAGCCTGTCGAAAAGGAGAAGCCCAACTTCGGCCTAAGTGGAGCCCTCACCGAGGACACCAACAAAGTTAATGGAGTTGTCGTCAAATACTCAGAACCAGTCGAGGCTCGCAAGCCGAAGCGTCGCTGGCGTCTGTACCCGTTCAAGGGCGAAACAGCATTGCCTACCCTGCACATACATCGCCAAAGCTGTTTTCTAGTGGGCCGCGACCGCAAGGTGGTAGACCTGGCGGTGGATCATCCCAGTTGCTCAAAGCAGCATGCCGCTCTGCAGTACCGGCTGGTGCCCTTTGAGCGTGAGGACGGCAGCCAGGGAAAGCGTGTGCGTCTCTACCTCATCGACCTGGAATCGGCCAATGGAACGTTCCTAAACAACAAGAAAATCGATGGTCGCAAGTACTACGAACTGATGGAGAAGGACGTCATCAAGTTTGGATTCAGCTCCCGCGAGTACGTTCTGCTCCACGAAAACAGCAAAGAGGACCAGGAGGATGATGACGTGCATATCAAAGAAGAGCGTGTGGACGTACTAGCTGAGGAAGTTAATCCCTAGAGCAGCCAGTACGCAATTCCGCTTTGTTCCTGTCTCCCCTTGGCTATTGTCTCGGTTCATAACTTTTCGACACGTGCGGGCATTTGACCCGTGTTACATTTTCAAACTTCATCATGCACGATTTTTATTTCTCGCAACTTGGCTGAGATCACTGTACATTTATTGAGATAACACGATCTTGCCCACTGCCAACGTACTCGTAAATAAAAATCCAAACGAAAGCTCTGAATTTTACCTACCCAAAATGACCAAATGGAAATCATCCAATCTAAAGCGACAGCAATACGAGAAGAGGTCAACGCGAAAAGTGCTGGCACCAGCAATAACTCAACTTCACGACTCGAAGCGTCGGCTTACCAGCTTCCAATGCCAGCTTTTAATGTGTGTTTGAAGCCGAAACGGGCAACAGTATGCGGTGGCAGCTCCCAATTTTGCTGCTTGGCTTGGCGTTAGGCACTGCCCACGCCCACCGGCTGCGTCGTCAGATAGTTGCACCCACCTGGCTAAGGGATCCGGTTCGTCTGCCCGCCTTGCAAGCATCCAAGGTGGTAGTGACGCCGCAAAACCTGCGGGAAACCGCTGCTATACGCGCAACAATACAAAAGGCCGTCGCAGAGGACACTTATGTGGTCGCTGCTCGTCCTCCGCCGGTATGTAGAGTTCCAGTGCTAAAGTCTCACATATGTATAGGGCAAACATTGTGTACATACACAACTATGGAAAAACACGACCTATTCAGTTTTATAGTCTAACATTTCGAACCATCATTGGGGCAGTTTGTAATCTATGTATTAACAGTCTTTATTCCCTCGCCAGGAGCTTTTGACATCGCTTGGGAGCGGTAGCATGTGGCCAATGCTGTCGCTTGCTCCAGCAACGCTGCCCCAACCATGGAATCCAACGCTGCCAAATTTGGGCATATTCAACCTCTGGTCCGCCATGGGCGGCTAAGCGTTTTTGACAGAGTCACAACTCGAATTTATAACTCCAATGATTACAAAATTACAATATTTAAAGTTAGTAGATAGACATATCTTAATATGTATGTACATACATATGTATGTATGCAGACGTATGTATACCTAGAGTTTCCGAAACGCAGACGAGCACTCATCGATCGAAGCCTTGCAGAAGCCTGAGCAAATTCGAGCTGCGCCTCTTGAGAAACTGAAAGGATTGATGATTAATAATAATGATTTGGGTTTGGTCGAACTGCGAGCACCAACTATGATTGTTTTTGTACAGTTTGAATGTTGTTTTCAATCAAGTAAAAACAAAAGAATGGCAGCATCAGATTGTTTAAAATGTCATAAAAGTAATTACTACAGTACGAACAGTTCTAAAATGTGTCTGGCCCTTGGTATATCGAGAGACAATTTTAAATCTCTCTAAAACCGGTCTTATCTGTACAAAACGTCCAATTAAATAAATATGATGTTTAGCTCCATATGCAAGCTCACTACATACATACATATGTATGTATGTACATACTGTATCCATAATCAAAAAAAAATTGCTCTAAAATATATTTATGCATGTATACATCCTAGAGTGTGTCTTTATGTGTTGTATGGGACCGCAAATCAAAGTTAATTACATATATGTATGAATAACATTTAACAATTATTGTGTGAATTTTTACAACTAGACCATTTACTACACATATGTACATACTACAGAGTATCTGCACATATGTACATATAAGCACAGACGTACATATATTATTCCTATACGCAATATATCATTTAAAAATATTTCTGCGACATGTGTTTGTGTCTTCAGAAATGTTGTTCCCTTTTTAATGAAAAACGAATTCTAACTAGATCCTAATGAATCGATACATTAATATAGGATGTTGTAAAACAAAGTTTCCAAATGCTATGGTCGAATGAATGTCTGTCAATAATCCTTTTGAAATCTCTTCTATCAGAATTTCTTTAGTGAAATACGCACATAAATATTGTATTTACGTACATACAAATGTATAAATGCATGCAACCATCACATGTCCATACTGACATCATAGCCTTTTGTACTCCCTGTTGGCAAACGGATAAAGGATGGTATGTTTCGAGCTATGAAATATGAATAACCTTGGCAGGCTTTGGCATTTCCATCTCATACTCGATCTAAATATTCAGATTGTACATATGAACAAGCAGACAGACAGATTCATATGTATGTATGTACGTACAATGTACTTGTGCTGACATGCAGCTATGTACATACATATGTATGTATGTGGATCAGCTCGGTAAATGTACAAGAGTGCACTGAATTACAACTGGCACTGGCGGGCACAAAAAACAATGGGAGCCTAATACAATACAGTTGGGTTTTCGCTTTCGTTTTATGCACACATATGTATGTACATATATGTATCTATATGTGCTTGTACATGTATGTATGTATGTATTTGTATTTCAGCATGTTGCTGTATTATTTCAAGTTCAGCTTGGGTTCACAATAAATGTAGCTTACGGGGTCGAAGAGCTGCCGAAACAGTTCACACATATCTATGTATGTATGTACATATGTATATATGTATGTATGTACATATGCATGTAAGGCGTCTCCTCAGAGAGTGAATTAGGTGATGTAGCACTTGGGTGCTTGTCGCAGACGCCAGAAGGTAAGGTCGTTTTTGCTAGTTTCCGTCCGTCCGAGTGCGGTCCAAGCAGCGACACCTGCCATTAGGTCTGTTATTGGGCCAAAATTGGACTTCATACGGAACTAGCACAAAAATTGGCTAGTCGCATTGTTGCTTCGATCTTGGCCTTGAAGCAGTATAATAGCCGAACAACGGTAAAATGATGATAATGAAAACTACAAATATCAGTTAATAACACACAAATGTTACATGGAATAATAAATAAGTACGGGGGTTAAATTTCCATTTCAACTTCGACTCAAGCAGCATGGAACGACATTTAGCTTGGCTGTGGTCAGTCCTGAACGATTTAGATTATCGTCCTTGGTCGGTCTATTATTTCTTCGGATGCTGCTGCAGATGTTTCTATCCATGGTCCATTAGATGTGTGCAAAATGTGCGTGCATACAAGGGTATAAGTATGTACACATGGATGTCTGTCTTATCTAACCTCGTCGATGTCCTCGCCCTCTGAGGAGCTGCGAATCGTATTGTACTGTGAGTTGCGGCTGCGCAGCATGCGCAGGAAGCTGCCCACGGCGAAAATGGTGCGGCGATGTCGGTGAAAAATACCCTGATATAAGGCGTCTCGCAGCGTTTTCCGATCTTCTACGTCCACCGACGACGTCAATGATGTTTGATGTTGCACACGTGCTGCGAATACACAAAATGAATACGCCTAATAAGTGATAAGATGCGTACGTTGATTACGGTTCCATCAATATACAGTGCCGTCCAACTAAATTGCCTGTAACATAAGTCACGAAGAGCAATCGGATTCCAATCGTCTTTCATTACCCTATTTAATTTTGAATTAAGCAAAATACAGCAAATGCATGAGAGGGATGGCTGCAGAACGTTTGGAGTAATAATGATAAATCGCCTGCATGCCGATGGTCTCACGCTCTGAGACACTGCATTTGTATTTTTTCAAATACAAAAATACATACGTGTCCTGGAGACCGCAAACTTCCCCTTTGATAAACAATTCATCAATCTGTATTTAATGATAATTATTTTATCATGATCGGGCGGGGCGGCTGTCGTTTTCAATTTTGAAAATGGTTGAACCTATTTAGTTGAGTGACACTGTATAAGTATTAATATGCCTACAAGGTAAGGTACGCTCTAGCGCAACTAGAACTCGAATGCATGTATACAAAAGATTGAAAGGAAACATGACGAGAATCTTGACCCAGTTTCATTCGACTCGCGAGGTACATTTTCTAAAACGAACCCCATGGCATGGCTGATTGGTATCAAATTCAATCTTTGATGGATTAATCCTGCTGAAGTTCTGCAACCCTCATATCATCAGTTGTTGGGGCCAAACTAATTAATTCTCTCAACCGGCATACATGCATATGTACATATGTACATATGTACATAGTCCTCAATTTTGAAGCAGCGACCGAGCGCGACATTTGTGTGTATATATGTACATATGTATGTATGAATGTATATGTATATATTCTTCATGTATACTAACCAGCTATGGGCGACTTGGGCGACTTAAGTGAGTACTCGTCCAGGCTTTTTCCACTCAGATCTAGATTTAACACCTTTTTGGTCAGCTGTTGGGCGGCGGGCTCCATTTCAGCGGTCTTCTCGATCTTGATGTCTACATTGCGCTGGCTAACGGCGCTTTTTGTGGGAACTGTGGCCACTACCGCTTTGAGAGAATCGCCGATAGAATCGCTGCTTTTCCCCTTGCCGGCATCGGTCATGTTGTCGATCGTTGTAGAGGGGTCAGGCGTGTTGTTGTTGGCCTCTGCCTCCTGTATTGTCGTCTCAGCCGTCTTATCAGTATTATTGTTATTTGAGCCCGAAGCTTGTGTACTGCTAAAGCTGGGTGCCTCTAATTCCGCAGATTCAACGCTGCTGCTCTTTTCTAAGACCTCGACGGCAGCAACAGCAACAATCATTGTTTGAGCGCGAGCCTCGTCCAAGACGCAGTTACGCTTCGCAATTCCGTTTGCCGCTTGTTGTTGCTTGTTTTTCGTTTGCATATAAACTATTTCCGCTGACGTACGGCGATTCGGTTTCGCTTTGTGTGGTGTACCCTCTTCTTTCTTTCGCTCTCGCTCCCGCTCCGTTTATTTTTGATGAGTTTGTGGGGATTGTTTGCCCACCTTTGTTTTGTATTTTTAGTTAAGTATCGTATCTGTTTTGTTGGCTATGTTGGCGGTCTGGTCAGTGGTCTGGCTTCGATGGCTACCTGCAAATGATTGGCTGGCGGCAATATTAAAACTCGCGCTGTAATGCGCCACCTTGTGGGTGCAGTCGGTAAGCGTGATTTGCGGTAGTCTGAGCTGTAGACTATCGACTCCTATACTATCGCTCAAGCTGAGGTGGCTTAAGTTATCGATGATCTCGAATAGTTTCAGCTGATCCAACGTGGTTGTTGTTGTCAGTGCCGCTGTTGTACTCCTCTGATTGTTGCTCTTTGAACGACGCTGCTGCTGGCTACGATGCTGTGTATACAAATCACACATTATCCTGGAAGCCAGCCCAGCTGTGTTTTTTATTTCCGATCTGAATTCACCTGCGACTGCTTGCCCAGCATGTGACTCGTCTGCTACTAGTTTCAAGGGCCTTATATGCACGCTGATGGGATCTGGCGGATAGCCTTTCTCGCGCTTCCTCGAATGGCTGCCTGCCTTACTCTGCAATCCCTTCAGTAGCGTAAACAGTCTGTCAGTCAACTTCTGATCTGCTGATGGCCGCTGCCCCGAACTGTCGACTGTGTCCAATACCAAGCGAGGCGACGACAAAGATAACTGCGATTGCAAATGCGGCGTGTGCCTTATTGCATTACGCTGGCCAATCGATTCCAAGTACTTGAGGTTGGCGTTCAACCCTCTGTCGTAGTATCCGCTGGCCAGTTGCAAATACGTGTAGAAGTCCACTCCCTCTCTGTGGGGCTGTCGTTGTAGGTTTTCCACCTGGTTATTATAAATATTTAGATTATAATTGACGTGACTGCCGCGGTTGCTGCTTCTGCTTCTGCCACTGTCATTGCTATTGCCGATGCCTTTGCCGTCTTCGTCGTCTTCTCCACTGACTTCGTCATCATTGCGGGTCCTCGTGTTGCGCCGATGTCGCTGCCCAATGCTGCCGATCCATGGGTCGCGCTGTCAGGCCAACTGGCGTTGGACAAGCTTTTTTAGCTGGTCGAAGCTTTGGGCACTCTTTATTCTGCGCACTGCGTCATTGTAGGTCTCATCGGGCGGTTCACCTGAGCAAATTGTTACCCGTCCACGGGCTGCATACGTATATTCGAATCTGTAATTAGTGGAAGCACCACAACAAAAACAGATAAGCAATTGTAGATATGTATGTGCATATGGGTGTGGAAAGGGCAACCAAACAAAGCATTAATAACAATGGCAAAAGCAAACACGTGCGACAAACAGGCCAGCAAACCAACCACGGCCCGAAGAGCCACGAACCTACATACATATGTATGTATGTACGACCGTCGGGTAATATAATAGAGACAAATATTCGGGTTGCCGTGACCCATCGTCTTGAAAACTTCAGAGTGGCAGCCGCACTGCCGAGATATGTATATGTATGCTTGTATGTACATATGTACATGTGTATGTATGTATCTACCTCCTTCACAAACTCTTCCCTTAAATATTAGGCAGGATGTTATTGCGATCAGTATCCATCCAATTCACAAATATGAAGCAAAAGAGAGAAATTCAAATTATATACATACATATGTATCTAAGGCTCTTAGCATTACCTATTAAGGTGATATCTGGTTAATTGGTCTTTTTAAGGAATCGCAATGGCAGCCTTGGCAGTTTTTTGTCCTGGATGTCCCATATTAAAGCCAAAGCACGTACAATTTACTGCGCGTTTGCTGTGGCAAAACGCGGCCAGTCTAAACTCAGATTTCATGCGCTGGAAGCCATGCGAGCCATGCATAACTCGAGCCATGAAGATGGGACGGAAATTTCAAATGAGCCACAATGAGCCCGCATCTTTCTCACCTCTGTCAACCCAACCAATATTTATGGCTGCAACTGTGCACAGATTCCCCGCCCTGCCGCCTACACATACACATGCTCCATGCACACGAAACATGCAATCAAATTACGGTGGGTGGTACGATGGGATGTATGTAGATGTACCTTGGGAAATACTGCACAGGGGTGGGCCACACATCGCGCAGTTGCGCATACGTTGGCGCTGCTAATGAGATGGACACTCTAGATACCTCCGCTGCTAATCCCAATCCTGCTCCCCCACTGCACAACTGTCGACGACGCCTTCTTTGGGAGCGGTGTCGGCGGGCTAGCGGATGCTTCTGATGGAGATGCAGGTGCTGCTGTATCTGGTAGTCGCGATAGTGATTGCCGATCTCATGACGGTAGCGCTCTGTGCGAAAGGACTTGGTATCGAAGACGCGTCGCATGGTCAGCCGGGGCGAGTACCTGTTGCCCGTGCGAAGCGGAACACCCACAACCACCAGGGCACAAGCCGTCCCTTGAACTGTCCCCATGGACATGGCTGAGAGGCTGCGAGAAGCAGCGAAATTGACATCCATGCAGACAGTTAAGAGCGACATAAACAAGACAAAGGAAAAAGTTAACCCGTGCCGCAAGTCGAACTAGCCCGCCAGAGGCAACAAAGCGAACTACGGGAACTGACATTGATGAGTCTGCCATTGTTATAAGGAGCGGCTGAGTAGGAACCGAAGCAGGGCATGACGGAGTTTTCTTTGGTTTGGTTGGGTGCTTTAAATGATGTACCTGCATTTATGAAACAACTCTGTTAGCAACAACGTTTGCGGTTATTTGTTATCACGTCAGGCCGCGATTTGTTGCCGTTTGTTTGACATCGAAATAAAATGGAACAAAATTATGAGCGCGGAGCCGACCCCAGCCCAGTACCTTAGTTCAACCCACTTCAAACCGAAGCAAATACAACCCAAGCTAACCCTACCCCACCCGTGATTCCCTTACTTAATCGGAATCATTTAAGTTAAGTGGATGTGGGTGGTTCTCAGTAACAAAACTATTACGAGTAGTGTTCATGTCGTTAACTATTGTAACTGGTACATTTTGGGAGCCCCTGCCTTGCCACTGCCACTGGCACTGCTTCCCACTACCTGCCTCCATCCCACCCATTTGCATATTTCGACTCACGATAAGTAACAATAAAATACGTCAATAACAATGACAAGAAACGATAGAGTCGTGCATATTAGCTGTATGGTATACATTTTTTCGAACATTTTTCATCAACATCCCTCAACCTCATCTATTTACATATGTACATATATCGTTTTACACAATACAGAGTAGGTGTGAGAGAGATAAATGATAAGTAGCGCTTGGAAGGGAAAGCGGACGCACTTACTCTAATATTGATCTGCTCTCAGCCAGATTTGTATAAATATCTGCTACATATGGTAGTTTTATATGATAATTCACTTTTGGTTTTCTCGTATCCATGTCTGCATGAAATTATAGGGGGCGAAATTCGGACATGAACATTAACAGTGTGATTTCACATAAGCCAGAATGAACGATAAGGGACGTGTGAGACGCTTCATATTCGTCACAACTTTTATACCCGGTACTCAGTAGTACATCTGTACCACAACCAAGTTCTTTACAGCCAGATCTAAGATACTTAAACTTTGTTAAACCAAACCGCAACCTCTAAAAAAATCTTTAAAAAAATAAGAGCAGATTTGAAAAATTCTATGCCATAAAAAAAAATTATCATCAGACCATTTCTAAGCCCCATATCTTTAATAAAAAGTGGGTTTGGTTCCTTAAGGAAAAATCGTGTCGGGTAGTGTAATCAATATTTACGGTCCCTGCTCGAAACTATCATATTTTGAATATAAAGGGGGCTTGGGGTTGCTGTTTTAGAACAGCAGTCCGGGCGCAAATGTTTCTTGGCACAGTACTGTCTGTGCATCCCCAATTTTATGAGACAAATTGTTACGAATCATTATGACCAGAATGAAGAACGTAGTGTCCGTAATGCTCAGTATTCCTGGCATCTACGCCAAGAGCGAAGGTCTTTCGAGATCAGTAATAATAATGAGCCAGTGGGTGCAGGTTAGGCAGGTTATGTATGTATGTATGTACATATGTTTGGCTTAGCTTATGTTCTTGGCTTTTCCAACATCTGGCCAAAGTCGCGCACTCTCAGCTGAAGCATTGGAAGTTGGAAGTGTCACCTATCTATCTGAATATATGTTTGTATACTCGTATGCACATGTGTATCGCAGTAATTCTCCCTATTTGTTTGGCAGAATATTCACAATACAAATTATTGGCGTACGAGTAATTCCACAGAAACGTGCGCAAGCCCTAAAGAATCCAACTGCGCTCAAATGTAGGCAACGCAGCTCTTGTAGGCACGGGGTAAGAGACAGGGAATATCCTGGCGTCAGGAAAGTGGCTAAGGCCACTTGTACATATGTATGTGAGTGAGAAGGATGTACTCAATTAAGAACATAAGAAAAAGTTGAGGACAGTACGGTCTGTTAATGTGCCTTTTCCAATGAGTGACATGCATTTGCCGGTGCACATACATACATATGTATGTTCACATATGTTTGTATGTATGTACATACATATATGGATATGTACATGTGTATGTATGTATTTATTTATTTATGTGTATGCAAGTGGGTACACCCGTGAGCACAACGCTAACAGCAGAGGTTTCCAGTTTGACATAAAGGCCAGGCACTGCTGAGTGACACACTTAATTAATATCTGTTAACCCTTATCCCACACACATATGGACATATGTTAGCTATGTACATATGTGAAACATAAACAAACATAAAGCTCAAAGAACGAGAGGACCTCGCATGGTGGCCGTTGTGCACATATGTATGTACATATGTAGTTTGTACGCTTCAGCAGCCGCACTTGCAACGGCGCCAACGAACAAATGAGCGATAGTGAAAATGCGTTGAAGAGCAACAAATCGAACAAAAAAATTCACAATAAACCGTATTGATTGCTTACCAAGAATGTGAATGTACCGTTATCGCTTAGCCGACGTCGTACCCACAACAGCTGGTCGGTCCAACTCTTGTTGTCAGCTAAGTATGTTCGTGTGTAAAAGCGAGCGGGGCTCGTTGTTTTTGTACAAATTTGTCACTTATTTGTCCCGCTATGGCCAATCCTAACTTCCTTACCCACGTACAGTTCAAGACGAATAATAATTTTAATAAATAACTCCGAGCGCTCTATTCCCTTTTTGTTATTGAATGGTCTAAATGAGTTTCGTTTCGATTGGTTTCGTTTTCGTTTCGATTGGTTTCGTCTGGTTTCGTTTTGTGTTTGATTGGCACCAGTGTGACCGCGCAGTTATCGATCAAATATACCGCACGACCCTCAAAAATATACAAAACTTCTCGTTTTCAAAACATACCGCATATATTCCGTAATCTTAAACCATTTTCCCCGATTTCCACAGGCATATACTGTACAAGCGCTGAAATACGGCGGTCATATAAGGTACCGGACCGATGCAGCATATATCAGGCGGAAGTTTTCGCCATTAAGAAAGTAGCAGAGGTCGCTCAGTACATGGTAGGACCATACGATGCGATTCGTGGACAGCCAAGCGATAAGGTCCATGACCTCCGACGAAAATAAATACTTTTAATACTTTTTCCGACTTTTTACGCGTTTTCAACTTTCAACCAATCAAAATTCAAAATCAAAAGGCACTCTCTCCGAATTCTCTCCCAAACAACAAAATATTGGAAAAAACTCTTCAGAGCGATTCTCAAGCTCCCGAACAGCCCGCCAGGCGGCTATACTGTTGATCGCCTTGGCCCTCAAACTCTAGCCTTGTCAGCCTCTTACAAAATACTTCTCCTAAATCCAGTATTTTCAATTTATGGTGTTCGTTCGGCAAACAACTCTTTTTTGAGCTCAAAATTTTCATTAACTTTTTTTTTTCTAATATTCAACATAAAGTACCTGATCAATGCAGACTCATAGTCGTGCGACCATCCAATTTCGCTGTAGCGATTAAATACGATTTAATCCTAATTCAAAGCACGCACGGCTTGCTTACAATATGAAAATCCTTCAGAACATATTTCTAACTCGCTCAAACCACACAAAAGCTTATACTGGTGTATAGAGTGCACTTTCCGGTTTTTCCAGAAAACTCTGAAAAATATTCTTTTGCGGAGATATTAAAAAATATCACTATAATGGTATTTTGGCAGCAAAATAATACGATATAAAAATATTTTTATTTTGAAAATATATCGATATATTGATATTTCGATATACGTTTGACAACCCTACACTGGCTTGCAGTTTGCAGTTTGGAGTAGTTTGGATATTGAATTTTTTTGTACGTGTACGTGTAGTCTGTTGCAGTCAGTAGGCTTGCAACAGCTGCCTGAAAGACGCAAAATAGGTAAAACGGCACAATCAAAGGCCCTAGGCCACCCGCCGGCATCCAGTCGCGCAGCAACAATAAGTCAAAACACAATGACGTCTGCACGGGACCTCATCAAAATTGACATAGTATGTATGACTTAGAATTGAAATCGTTGAGCTCGATTAATGGATTCTCCAAACCAATAGGAGTGGGGAATGGAACGCTTGGTGCGGGCCCAGCAGGTCGTCGAACTGCGTCCGTACAACATTGAGTCTTGGTCGGTGATGTTGCGTGAGGCTCATTCCCGGCCCATCCACGAGGTGCGCAGCCTTTACGAGTCCCTTGTGAGCGTCTTTCCCACCACGGCTCGCTACTGGAAGCTCTACATTGAGATGGAGATGCGGAGCCGCTACTACGAGCGCGTGGAGAAGCTATTCCAGCGCTGTTTAGTGAAAATCCTCAATATTGATCTTTGGAAGTTGTATTTGACATATGTTAAAGATACCAAGTCTGGTCTCAGCACACACAAGTAAGTCGGAAGAGCCGATGATGCCTCAACATCAACAATGCAATGACACCAATTATGTAAAATAGGGAAAAGATGGCACAAGCCTATGACTTTGCGCTGGAGAAGATTGGCATGGATTTGCACTCGTTCAGCATATGGCAGGACTACATTTATTTCCTGCGAGGAGTTGAGGCTGTGGGTAATTATGCAGAGAACCAAAAAATCACCGCTGTGCGCCGTGTCTACCAGAAGGCGGTTGTTACGCCCATCGTGGGCATTGAGCATCTGTGGAAGGACTATATATCTTTCGAGCAGAACATTAATCCCATCATATCCGAGAAGATGAGCCTGGAGCGTTCCAAGTAACTCCCCCTTGAGTTATTTGTTCTCCAAGTCATTTCACATTTCTTACTCTCTTTTCCGCCCACCAGGGATTACATGAATGCACGCCGCGTAGCCAAGGAACTGGAGTATCAAACAAAGGGGCTCAACCGCAATTTGCCCGCAGTGCCCCCCACACTCACCAAAGAGGAGGTCAAACAGGTGGAGCTGTGGAAGCGCTTCATCACATATGAGAAATCGAATCCACTGCGTACCGAGGACACCGCCCTGGTCACCCGTCGAGTCATGTTCGCCACCGAGCAGTGTCTTCTGGTGCTTACCCACCATCCGGCCGTGTGGCACCAGGCATCACAGTTCCTGGACACCAGCGCACGCGTCCTCAGCGAGAAAGGCGTGCGTAGTAGTGTTTTCATCCTGATCTGTATTCAAGCAAATAGAATAGAGTGGGTTCGGCACATGACTTGCCAAATCCAAATCCAAAAGCAAATCACGACTATTGTTGCAGTTGCTCGGAAGTGTCGCCCCTTGGGTAATGTGGCACGCAGTGGTGCTGTTGCTGGTGCTGCTACTGGTGCAATGCACTTGCTTGCCGCGTTGCCCTTGGCCCTGGTCGCACGCGTTTTAATTGCCTACTCAATAACAATGACCAAATAAAAACAGATATTAATTCATTCTCTATTTCCTTGCAGGATGTACAGGCAGCAAAGATATTCGCTGACGAATGCGCTAACATCCTTGAGCGATCGATCAACGGCGTCCTGAACCGGAACGCTCTGCTGTACTTCGCCTACGCCGATTTCGAGGAGGGACGTCTCAAGTACGAGAAGGTACACTCCATGTACAACAAGCTGATCATGCACCCAGACATCGACCCCACACTGGTAGGAGCCCTACGATTCTAAGCAAGTCCAAGCAAGATGATCTTTATTTTGCCCGTTACAGGTATATGTGCAGTATATGCAGTTCGCCCGTCGTGCTGAGGGCATTAAGTCTGCTAGAGGCATCTTTAAAAAAGCGCGTGAGGATGTGCGCTGCCGCTATCACATTTTCGTTGCCGCTGCGCTAATGGAGTACTACTGCTCCAAGGACAAAGAGATTGCTTTTCGTATATTCGAGCTGGGCCTGAAACGTTTCGGTGGCAGTCCCGACTACGTCATGTGCTACATCGACTACCTCTCGCATCTCAACGAGGACAATAACACGCGTGTCCTCTTCGAGCGCGTGCTGAGCTCGGGCGGTCTGTCGCCCCACAAGAGCGTGGAGGTTTGGAACCGTTTCCTCGAGTTCGAGGCAAACATCGGAGATCTGTCTAGCATCGTCAAGGTGGAGCGTCGCCGCAGCGCCGTCTTTGAGAATGTAAGTTTCCGCAATCATTTGTCCAACTGACCTTGAACTAAGACACCCTTTCTTGGGCAGCTTAAGGAATACGAGGGCAAGGAAACCGCCCAGCTGGTGGACCGATATAAGTTCCTCGACCTGTTTCCCTGCACCCCCACCGAGCTAAAGTCTATAGGATATGCTGAGGTGAGTTACATTCGAGTCCACAACCTCGTCACTCCATATATTTTCACTCAACTCTTTTCTTCAATTGCAGATTGGAGGGATCATTCTTAATAAGGTTGGTGGGGTTCAGAACCAGAATAAGGGTGACGCCGAGGCGGACAGCGAGGCGACTGCTCCGCTGCCGCGCCCCGACTTCAGACAGATGATACCATACAAGCCGCGTCCGTGCGCCCATCCCGGCTCTCATCCGCTGGCAGGCGGTGTGTTTCCCCAACCGCCAGCCTTGGCCTCACTCTGCGCAGGCCTGCCACCACCCAATTCCTTCCGTGGCCCCTTCGTTAGTGTCGAGCTGCTCTTCGATATATTTATGCGCCTCAATCTGCCCGACTGTAAGTGTTACTTTTCCTTACCCTGACCATTTTTCCCTATAATTGGTTACCATTTACATCTCAACAGCGGCTCCCCTACCCAATGGCGACAATGAACTTTCGCTCAAGATCTTCGATCTGGCCAAATCGGTTCACTGGATTGTGGACACCAGCACATACACAGGGGTGCAGCATAGCGTAACGGCGATACCACCGCGTCGCCGTCGCCTTCTGCCAGGCGGCGATGATAGCGACGATGACTTACACCCTTCTGCCCCTCCCGCACACGACATTTACCGCCTACGCCAACTGAAGCGTTTCGCCAAATCAAATTAGGAACTGAAGTCCGTGATGCTGCTGCTTCAGCTGCTCCTGTATTGTTTCGACATTTTTTTTAACTGCTGCATTTACAACAAATACAAACGAAAAGCGAGGCAAATACTTAAATTCGTTTTATTCGTATGTATTGTTCCTTTGACAATGCTTGCCTCACATTTAATGCCGGCTAAGCCACCGTTGCAGTTTACAAAGTGAACGAAGTTCCCGTCACACCGTGAAGCCTAAGGACTCTTCTGTAAATATTCTAGAGTCCCTTATAGTGTCTAAATATGTGTGAAGAACATCCGACTAAAGGGGCAGCCGGCTGTGTGAGAAATGTTGTATGAATTAGGTCAGAACAACAATTAACCGAACCTAGTCTTTATCTCAATCTTCTATATATCGACTGGAAATGGGTTTACTATGCTTATGATTGTAAAACAATGCACAGGGGATACACCGCTTATTACGAATAATTCGTCTGCTCGAATTTAAATATTTAAATATTTAGTGTAACGAACACATTCATTAAAAGACAGCCTCGGTTCTTGTCCCTACTTGTATGTCACCTGTAAAATATATTTTATACGTAAAAGACGCAAATTGCTAATTCAAAGCCAAGAAGAAAGCACGAGTATGTATTAATGAGAGAGAGAGATAGCGACTAAATAGCACCTTCGAGATCTTGGATTTCACAAAATTCCTCGGAGACTATAACTATGTATGTATGGAACGATTGTACGTTCAAGTTCTCAGAACAGAAAAGCCATCGGCTGGCCGCCGTTAAGATAATCTAACGACTGGCTCTTGTAACTAGCGCTAGAGTCCAGTTCCAATTAGCATAACCTCCCACTGCGGATATATGTGTGTACATATGCATACATAATAGACCTTTGTTCTTTTGAACACGCAAAAAATGAACTACATCCAAAATGAATTTGCATAATCAACAATAAGCGAGTAGAAACTAATTTATATTCGAATTAAGCTAGGTGCAGAAAATATCTAATAAGCCAACTGGATTTTAATGATCAGCGATCGGCGTTCTTTTGGGTACATCCCGAGGAGGAATGAACGACCACGTCGAAGGCGTAGGACTGATCCCTGTTCCCTGATTAATGCTCTGCCTGCACATTAGTAGGAACACAGCGTCGGCGGTGCTTGTACAGGCCGGCGTACTGCGCGAAACGGCGACCGCAGTTGGCGCAGGAATATCGCTTCTCGCTGCGGTGGAGGTTAAGGTGGGAATAGTAAGCGCTGCCCACGACAAAGGCGCGCGAGCAGTGGGGGCAGACCTTGTCGCGTATGTTGAGGTGGGCGCGAATATGCCGATCACGTTCGTGGGCAGTGTAGAACGCCTTGTCGCAGCGGTTGCAGGGGAAGTCGCGCTGGTTGCGGTGGCGCTTCACGTGCTGGTTAAGCTTGCTGGCGTTGACGAAGCCCCGGGCGCAGTGCTCGCACACATAAGGCAGCTCCTTGCTGTGGCTGCGCTGGTGAACGCGAAGGGCCGTAGAGTTGAAGAACTTCTTGGGACACTCCGGGCAAATGTGAGTACGCTGGCCGAGATGCCGTCGCAGGTGAGCCAGCAGACTGTTGCGCAGCGAGAACTTTAGGCCGCAAATGTGGCAGACGTTGGCTAGGTCATTGGGGCTGTCTTTGTCTGTACGACATCTGCGTCGCCTCACGAATCCGTATTCTCCGTTCAGGGCCTTTTCCTGATCCAGGTGAACGTTTCGCTCGTGCTGCAAGAAGTCTGTGCGTCGCTTGAATGAGGCCGTGCAGCGGGGGCAAACGAAGGGCGACACGTGAAGCTCGAGGAAACGGAGCTGCTCGTAGTACTCGTACTCGGGATTCCAGGTTTCGGCTTTCTTAAGGGCCGCAATCCGCGCTTCCTTGCACTGCCGATACTGACAGCGGAACTCGATAAGCCGGCCCTTGAGTCTCTCCACCGTAATCTGCAGGTTGCTCTCCTCCTGCAGTCGCGTGCAGAGTGACTCCAGCTGCCGCTGGCGCTGCCGCCGCTTCGTGTAGTCGGGGTGATCGGTGCACCAGAGCTGGGCATAGCTTTGGTATACGGCAATGATCTTGAGGGTGCTATCCCGCTGGCTTAGGGTCTTCTGTATTTCAGAGCTGATGGGAAGCACGTCATCCAGGAAACGGAATTCTTCGTAGAAGTTCCACCTGGCGGTCTCCTCCCCGAGCTTATTTTCCTGATCCCTCTGACGCTCCCGGCGGTAATACTTCGTGTAGTCCGTGATCTTTCTGTGCAGCATCTGCCAGCTGTATCTCTGGCCCGGGCCTGTGCACTCGCTCCTGTTTAACTCGTCTGTGACTCTCTGCCAAGCAAGGCGGCGGTGCTTGCGCGTGTGGTAGTCCAGGTGGTTGGGATCCCACAGGCACACGTTCGCTTGGTACAGTTTGATCAGCTTAAGTGTCTGCTGCCGGCTCAGGCGGACGGCCGAGCTCTCTTTTTGCTCCAACACGGATGGCCCCACGGATGGCAAAGCTTCCAGTTCGGAGGCAGAGCAGGTCTTGGACAGACTGGATATAATGATCCTTTCCTGCTCACGGTCAGGCGTAGAACCTACTGTCTCCTCCTCGATAGATGTAGGCTCATCCGCCGGCGCCTCCCGGAGATTCCCCACAAGTTCAATCATCTGAGGAATGTTTTCCAGCTTTTGGATATCTTTATTCTCCTGCACTTGTGGCGTGACTGGCAGCTGCTGCAAGTTTCTCGTCGGGTGAAGGTCCTCTACTGGGAGGAGATTCTCTGCCTGCGGAAAGTTCTGTTCGACCTGATGTGGGTACTCCTCGTGCTGAAGATCTTGTAGAATATGGAAGTCGACTTCTTGTTCCTTTCCCTGGACAGGCTCCGACTGCTCCACCTTCTCGTTCTCCCCCTCTGCAGCTTCTTTCTCTGGGCCAAAGTCCATTCCCATCTGTATATGGCAGTTGCTTTGCACGTGCGCCTGGTGACTCGCCAAATTCTCAAAGATCTTGCCGCAGACAGCGCACACATATGGATCGATGTGTTTATGAAGGAACTCCATCTCCTCGTAGTGCTCGAAGCCGGCGACAAACTCCGCTTGCTTGCCCTCTACCACGCAGTGTAGGTAGCGGATCTTCTCCAGGCGATATCGTTTCCGCAGAGACTGCAACCGCCGCTTAATAACCAACGAGGACAGATTTATACCAGACAGGCGCAGGGCCAGCTGCAGATCGCGGAGCGCCTCATGGCGCCCTCTCACGGTGTCCGCACATCGCAGCCGCTTGTGGGCATTGTGCCAAAAGATCGGGTAATGCTCATAGAGCTCGATCAGCTTGCGGTTCTCACGAACGAAGTGCTGCTGCCGCTTGAGCAGTGCCTGTTGCTCGCAGAGGAAGCCCAGCTGGTCGTAATGGACAAACTTGACAGCGTCGTCGAGCTCACCGTCGGCTTCAAGGCGCTCGCGCTGCTTGATGAAGCGCTGGCATAGCGTGGAGACACGTATGCGCACGTCGGTGACAGTGAAGCGGCGCCCACAGTGCACGCTCCAGGCGTCCGTTATACGACGCCAGGACTTGCGACACAGGTCCGTATCGTGGAACTGCGAGTGCGATTGGTTCCAGAGACGAGGCTCCGCGCGGTACAGCTCGATAAGCTGGTTCACATGCTGAGTGGTCAGCCGCTGGCCTTCCGGCACGGGTGCGGGAGCGGGAGCGGGATTCTGTTGTCATGGGAAAAGTAACACTTTAATCAGATTGTATTCTGGTCGCATTCTGCAATTTTAACTCACCTCAAGGGCAAATTTCACTTGCTCCCTGACAACGGCTGGTTCTACTGCTGCCTCTACCCCTGGCTGATCCGTGGCATTCAACTTCTGGACCAGCTGCTGCTTTAACTCATTGTCTGCCTCGCTGGTACGCTGCTCTGCCAGCACCTCCTGCATCAGCTCATCTACGGCGGCTGCAGTTACACCTGAATCTGCATATGCAGTTGCCTCGTCATCCGTGCAAGATCCTGCCGCCTCGCCCCCCCAGCCAGAGTGCCAGATCTCCATATGAGAGGTGAACTCGCTTAGTGTGCAAAGGGGCCGCTCCTCGCAGATGGCACACTCGATGGCATACAGCTCCCCAGCACAGTTCCAGGTGTAAACGGTGCCGCATATCTGACGCATTCTCCTGCGCTCAGAGTCGGACAGCCCTTTCCTAGCTCGGGCTCAGCGCAGGTTTCACTTTTTAATCTGTATCAGCGGGCCACCTCGAGCCACCGCGAGCCCCCGCGATTCGAAACAGCAACGGTGAGTGTAGTCCCAAAATGTCTTCGACCTTAGCTGTGACTGGGACAGCGAATGTAAGGTAAATTTAATCCCTAAATCTCTCCGACTGTAGCCGTGATTGGGACAGCGAATGCGCAGCGTCTTTCTCGGTATTCTGACGTTGTGAAAATTCCAAAGCCGCCATCGGGCCAACAAACTCGCTCTTGGCTGGCTTAAACATGGCACATAAACACGCACGGGCACACACATACTTACGGCCACACCAACACCAGTTCCAGACTCGGAATCTTGTTTAAGCCGTTCTTTGTCGGCCAGCGGCTTCATCTTGGGTCTCTGCAATACCCTGCTCCGTTGCCTCTATCGTTTCCCCGGTCCCATGCCCCATAATAAAGTGATTGTCGGTGTGCGTGAATGTGTCTGTGCACAGTCGGACTTAGTTGCTTCCAAACAGTACATCTGTATCTCTCCCTTTTCTACTAAGCATGAGTACACCCATGAAGTAACCATGAAGAAATTATAGAAGGAGGTCTCGTCGGCAAAATAAGGGAAACGTAACAATGCTCTCAATAAGTGGGAGTGAAATGGCTCTGCGCTGTCAGTGTGAGTGAAACGACAATGGAGTGTGCTGATTAACCAAGCACAAGCACTGAACTCGAAGGGAAATGACACGCGGAACGCTGCCGACGACGAGGTGGTGGTTGGTTTAATTTCAACTTCGTGAAACGCTCGGGTTTCCCTTACAGTGTAGTTTCCGAAAGATGTATTGCAGAACACATCTTTGGTATGCATCTAGATTCGTTCCTTGGGAATGTATGGAGTATGCACATAACATCGTGTCACAGGAACCTACATACATACATATGTATATACTTGCATTTGTTGCTCTTTTTTCTTCTGGAAATTTCTGCCCACATACCAAACTTCATCGGGAGGGAATCGGTTCTACATATGCACATACATATGTATATAGTCTACCAGGGAGGGATAAAAGATCGATTCTTTTTCGCAACCACTTCCAGCCGGTCCGACTTGGTGGGCGCGGAACAGCTACATATGTACATACATACATACATACATAGATCTCTCAACTTTTGTGACTTCAGTTTCTGCTTATTCATTCACAATGAATTGTACCATTGTATAAAGAAATGTACCTCAAGCCTGGCCCTTAAGGTTCTTGACAACAAAGCGTACAGCCAGCTATCAATTAAAGTACATATGTACATACATATGTATGTAGATTTGAATGTGTATGGAGTAAATTTCAGAAAAATGAATTATTTTGGTTATTTTGGGTACAGTGATTCGAAACTGGTGTTAAACAGTTGTAAAAAAACAGTCAGTCAAGCTACTCATTAACATTAACAGTGAGAACTGTACATATTAAGCCTCATCGAGCCTTTAGTTTCAAAATCCATATCCACGCCCCGAAAAAACAAATATAAGATTGCAGAAATAGTCTGTTTTATCCATTGCTGCTTCCACGGCTAACAATTTGTTTCTTGTCCGATACATACATATATTTTTCAGTGTAACTCTTGAAGCTTCCACACAGGACTTACCATTGCATTCCAACTGGCCGTTATAATGATGCATTTCATCATGAATTTGTATAAGGTGGTCTCACCGGCTGCCAAATCGTTTCGTTTTCGGGCCCCTAGTGCAGGGTGACCGTTTACGTTATATTTTATACTTTTCGGTATATTTTGATACCGTATATATACGTTATATTGGTATATATGGGTATATTTCGACAATTGTTCGGTATATTACGATAAATTTTCACACATTTCGAAAAGATTTCAAACAAAAATACCAGATACTAGAAATTGTCTAGAGCAACAATTCGGTCGAATGGAATAGCTCCTGCTGCAGGGCACTACCTACCGTACCGTGCAATGGGCCTATATTGACCGTATCAAACGCTTTCGTGTAAGAAAATATTCTCTAAAGAAACTTTAATAAAAATCAACATTAACGAGAAGGGACGTGTGAGACGCTTCTTACGCGTCACAACTTTTATACCCGGCACTCAGTACTACATCTGCAACTTAGCGGTTATTTGTCAAATTTTACATTTTTTCTTCATCTGTCATCTACATCAACAACACTACTCACGCCAACACGCTCCTTTAGCTCGCCACCCTCCCCTATAGACACACACTGCAGAGTCGCGGAAAAGGCAGCGGCAGAGATGTGTCAGGGGCAGAGGCCATAAACTGCGCGAAGCAGAGTGTGCTGCTATAAGCTGCGGGACGGGGTGGGTTTGGCCACTGCAAATTAATTTCTTCATTGTGGCTATAATAATGATCCAATCGTATCCCAAGTTGGTGATCTGATAGATATGGTCATTCCCTACGGAATAGTTTTCTGCTATCTTCAAAATTGTAGATTTGGGAGGTTTTCGCCCTTTTGCGGGGGCGGAAGGGGGCAAGGCTCATCACAATTTGGTGGCTCTAGTTTTTATAGTCTCTGAGAACTAGCCGACAAACAAGACGGACAGACGGACGGACGGACAGACGGACAGACAGACATGGCTCAATCGACTCGGCTATTGATGCTGATCAAGAATATATATACTTTATGGGGTCGGAAACGTTTCCTTCTGTGCGTTACATACAACCGTTATCCGCACAAATACAATATACCCTATTTACTCTTCGAGTACCGGGTGTAAAAATAGATTTACAATGATTGGTGGAGCAGCAAGGCCGTGCCAAGGAATATTTGCGCCCGTGGCAAAGTTGAAAAACGGCGCTTTCAAGCACCCTTCCTATTCAAAATTAGATAGTTTCGAGTCAAAACCCTGTGAGGCAGTACTTGGTCCCAAAAGGGCAACATTTCAACACATTTGGTTAACAGCCGGGTCTTTGTCTTGGCAACATGAAGTAGCTGGCGTTCAAATAAGTTACACAAATTTAAAATGCAAATAAATTCAATAGAATCGAAAAAAAGGGCCGCTAGAAAAATCAGGGATGATATTCGTTTGGAACCGATAAGAAATGTTGTCGCGCACAAGCTACTTTCTAGCGGCTGTACGCCAGGCAGTACTGTTTACTGAGTAATCAAAACAACACAGCTGCCTGAGAAGTGTAACCGTACGGAATGCGGTTTTCACCTCTGGGCACACTCTGCTGCAAGCAAAATATATTGCACAGTTTGCTAGCAAACGTGTTTTTCGATCTGAGTACTAGGCTTGACATAATAAAAAGCCCTTGAACAAAATTGGAAAATTTCTTTAAATATCCGGAGTATTGAGCTATTTGAATTTTTGTTGTATTAACATGTCTTTATTTATTTATTTTTCGTCGCGGGTTTGTGCGAATTCTTTTCGATATGTCAGCTTTCGATATAAGCAAAAGCGATCCATCACATATAAAGTCAATGGAGCATACCTAACCTACGCCCCTTTTCTCAAAATCTGTAGCAGCCACATCAAAATTTATCGTGTGCGTTCACCAGAACTACATATATCAGGAGATCTTTGATATATATATAAGAAATCGATACCAATCTATGCATTTGATGTGATTTAAAAATATCTGCGATAAGTGACAGATACGCAAGTATCGTCCATCCCTATTGGAAACCTGTGACTGTGATGAGCAGGGCTACAGCTCTACCTGGAGCACAATAAACAAACAACAACGCAATGGGTTTTCCGCGCATTCTCAGCAAGAATAACAAGATCTACACAAAACTGGGTGAGTTCTGTCTCTCTGGGGATAGCTTCTGGATTGTCTGCCACACATGCCAGGAGGAACTACAGACGCAAGATCAGTTCTGGAAGCACATACAGGACGAACATAATTTTCTCCACGGCGTTGCCAAGGTAGGCTGATGGTTGAACACCCCAAGGCGTCTATTACTAATTTAATACATCTCGGCCCGCTCCAGGAACACAGTCGAACATCCAGCTACTGCTTGACGGATGTGGAGGCGGCAGCAGCAACTTCTGGCGCGACGACGTCCCAGGGCGCAGGTAGTGTGACTTCTGTGACCGTTCCCTTGGCCCTCTACCACTGCTCTACCAAGTACTCTGAGGACGACCAGCGGGAAATTGACATTCACGAAGCACACCAACACCAACAGCAACAGCAACAGCAACTACAACAACAGCAACAGCGGGATGTGGCCAAGGAGCTGGCCGAGCTGCATGCGAATGCTGTAGCGGCCGCCGCTGCAGCCGCTGTCGCTGCGAATGAAAGCAGTACTCGTAGCAGCAGCGGCATAGACATAAAGATTGAACCTCCATGCCTTACCCTGCCGCCGGAGATGCAAGCAGCCGCAGCGGCGGCAACTGCCAATGCCACCATCTACCACTTGCCACAGTTGGGGCCAACGGTGGTACCACCGCCCGTGCCTGCGACGGGCTTCGTCGGTGCCAGTGTTAGCACATCTACCACAGTCAGCACCACCCCGCCAAATGTGACGGGCAGCCATTCGGTCATGCAGCAGCAACAGGCAGGTGTACTGACTGGTAGTAGCCTCTCCACGCTCAGCATGTCAGTAGGACCTTCAACTGCGATGGCAGCGGCCCTGCTTTCTACCCAAGAGCTGCCCAAGGACTCGAACAGCACCACGGCCAGCGCCGGGAGCGCGGTCTCCTCGGACGACGGCGAGCGCTGGTACATTTGCGACTATGAGACATGCGGCCTGAAGTTCAAATACAAGTCACGCATGGAGCTGCACCGGGTGGTGCACAGCAAGGAGCGCCGCTTCAATTGCGAGCTATGCAGTGCCTCCTTTAAGCAGTCATGCAACTTGTCCACGCATCGTAAGAAAAAGCACGCGCTTCGTGGTATCAAGAGCGAAATCCTTCCGCAGCGGTTCTAGGCGTGGTACATGCTTTTCCACTCCATAGGCTACCTCTCTCCCTGCACACACTTGTTTAAAACCCTGCAAATAATTGCAGGATCAATCCGACTAGATGCTACTTTCTCCTTCCCCTTACTGGTTTAAGTTAAAATGCTATACTACACTTAAAAACCAAATTAAAAATACATTTATTTAATTAAGGCTTAGGTCCCTGGTCACCGTTTAGCCATTGTACATGTAATGTTAATGTTCTGCGAGGTTATGTTAACCCCCCGATGATCCGGCAGTTCGCACCAGCGTTTAATTACGATCTAGATATACATACAAACATATATGCAGTCTTTTACATAGTGGGCAAGATATTGCAGTTACAGTTACAGTTTAGTGTTTAAGCCCAAAGTTACAAATAGGTAATGCCACAAAACAAAACAACAATTCCGTTTCGAGGCCGTTAGTCAGTTGTTTCGATGTTGCAGTGGCAGTGCGGTATATGCGCGGCCAGTCGACTAGTCAGCAATATAATAAGCTAAATTCAAACCATCGAATTCAAAAGAAAAATACATAACTTACTTTCAAATATTTTCAAAACGAAGCGTTATAACTTCTGGGAAGAAGCGTACTATCGGAAGCACACAAAATATTTGTATCCCTTTAAGCGTGACAAGACCCGAAGATTAGCTTTTTAGCCGCAGCGGAATGGAATCTTGCAGAAGCGATGTACATTAGGCATAGCGGCATATGTATTTATCTCAGCACACATGAACCAATTGACCAATTTTCTTTAAGCTGTTTTCATTTCGATTGGAGTAACTTTGTTAAATTAAATTTTTAATCGAAAAGAGTTCGACAAAGCGAAATTGTTCATCCGGAGTGCATTCACTGAATTCATTAATTTGAATGGTTCAGAAGCGTTAAAGAGGAATGAGCATGGCTGTGATTTTATGACCACTATAGACCATCAAATTATATTACAAATGGTTTTGACATTTATTTAATCTTATTCCGAAACATATTTTTCTTCTAAATTTTCCATATCTAATTCTGTTTTTAGGTTTTCAGCTTTTGTGGATCGATGAGGTCTGTCCAAACATTTAAATGATTTTAGTGCGAAAACTCGAACTTCTCCGACAATGTGTAATATTTATTTTGAAAACGAACCATGAGCAAAAAAGATTTATTAATTTTCAATTAATTTTCGCACCTTAAGGAAGACATGAAACACAAAACTTTTCATACCCGGTTCTCGAAGAATAAATGGGGTATATTGTATTTGTGGGGAAAAGTGGATGTACACATATGTATGTATGTATGTATATGTAACGCACAGAAGGAAACGTTTCCGACCCCACAAAGTACATATATGTATACATATATTCTTGATCAGAATCAAACGCGGAGTGTATGTCTGTCTGTCCGTTCGTCAGTCCGTCCGGTATGCGCCAAGGCGCTTAGGTATCTACCACTTGCTTGTGCGAAGGCCGGACAGTTAAAGATGACTTGTTCCAGGGTTTCCGTGAATCCAGTCTCAACGCATTTCCTGCAGCTGTCTCGGCTGGTGATGCCTAGTTTGGCTGCATGCGTCGCCTGTGAGGGTTCCCACCAGTAGTCTTCAGTCCTTTCTTGGTAGGATCAGTAGGGAGTGGATAAGTGTTCCAATACATTCTGTAAGTAATGTCTGTAAAAATGACGTCAGTCTGCAAGCCACTTTGACATCCTCATTTGATTAGAGACGAGAATTCTAAAAGGTTAATAGATGTTGATCCATCTTGCGACGGGGATATGATGCTAGAACATGCGTGTTGCAATTGACGAGTAACAAGGTGCTCGAGCAACTTCGGAATGGCAGATAGTTTAGAAATACCACGATAGTTTTCGACATTAGATCTGGACCCTTTCTTGTGAAGAGGAATAAGGTAGGATACATTCCAGAACATGGGGGGGCGAGAACGCTCCAGGGATAAATTAAATAAGAAGGTCAAAGGATAAGATAGGGCTTGAGCGCAATATTTTAATGTACAGCTCGGAACTTTATCTGGACCACCAGAGAAACAGATGTCAATTGATGACAACCCTTCGAAGACTGTTATTAACATGAGGTAGATGGTATAGAAAAGGGGTGGAGCAGTCATAAGTATCCGAGGAGTACGTCGATTGAAAGAAGGTGGCAAATTAATATTGCAATTCCTTGCAATGTATGTACTTATGTACATACATAAGTATGTACATGTGTATGTATGTATGTTCATACACATAGCAACTGTTAGACTAGTAAATAAAAAGCGTGGTTTATTATAGGTTATTTGTAATATGGTTTATTCAGTAATATAAAGTATATCTTTTTAAGTACATACATACATACATGTGTACATACATATGTACGTATGTAAACACATTTAAATGTGGAATATATCTCAATGTGATTATTATCGGTATTTTGCTTTCAAGAGCAAAGCATGGTAAGGTTTTCATTTTATTTATTACAGATTTTGTGCATTGTTTTCGGACAAAATAAACAGGCTAAATGTCTTTTTAGTATATTCTGTATGTTTTTTCCTCAACATTTCAACGAACTTTTATGAATACATAAATGTATGCACAACATATGTATGTTGTATTTACATATGTACATATGTACATGCATACATACATATGTACATATGTATTTATATTTACTTTGGTGTTGATTTCTGCCTCATTACTGTCTATGTTCATCCTAACTATTTTATTTTTTTTTTTGTCGTTCGTAACTGGAGTTAAAATTGGATCTTCTAATGATTTAAACTATTCTAATATTTTACGGCCTACTCTGGTAGGCCTCTTATACAATAGGTAGGTACTATTTACTTTCTTCAACGCGTACTGACAATTTATGTATTTTCATAATTATAATTGTTTAATTCATTGTGTTGAACTTAGCTAATTTTGCATATTTCGTTTCCATATAACTGCTCCTATTTGGTGTTTAACTTTGATCTTCTTACGATTTAAAGCTACATAAACTTGTGGTTTTTCACGTTTTTGAGGTCTTGTTTACCATTTATTTGGCGTCTTCTTCCTCTTCCAACCATACAAAATATTTGCTAGCTACGTACATATGTACATACATATATGTACACATATGTACATACATTTCAATATATTTACGATTATATGTATTTATGTATATACTCGTGTGTGTTTGCTTTATAACATATTAGCACATCGAATGCTTTTGGGTAGGTTAATATTCGTATGCCATGGAGAAACTCGCGAAACTAATTTCTGTATACATGTACATATTGACATTCATCCATATGTACATACATACATATGTACCATGTAGATAAATACATGGTATAAATAATTACATAAATACAATAAAGTTTCAGAGGAAATTCAGTTCATTATTCCGCCATACATATGTACATGTAATTATATTCATATTCCATGTTATATGTATATGTATATGTACATACATATGTACATATGTATGAATTTATGAGTATGGTATTTTATAACATTTGTATTAAGCAATATATATTGACAAAAACTTTCTGTCTGTGCATTGATTTGCGTTTTCGATTTGCCCTCAAATGGGAATTGGATTCCCATTTTCCATGCAGCCCCAAAATCGCATGGAAGGCTCTCAGGAATTCTGAACACTCGCGACTCTGCATGGGACCAACCCCCATATATTGGTTACAATTTATATTATTTATGTACATATGTATGTACAAACATATGTACATATGTATGTATGTATAGTTAACAAGTCAAGACGATTCTTCATCGTCTTCAGATAAAATTGTTGGTGATTGGATTGCAATTGGAAGTAAAGTTTCTTGTCTTATTTTCCTTTCTTAATATCTCAACAACAGCCGACATAATCATTGTTTTTTTATACCCGGTACTCGAAGAGTAAATGTATTTGTGGGGAAAAAATGTAACACACAGAAGGAAGCGTTTCCGACCCCACAAAGTATATACATACATATGTACATATATTCTTGATCAGAACCGATTAAGCCATGTCTGTCTGTCAGTCCGTCTGTCCGTCCGTCTCGTTGAGCGCCTGGTTCTCAGAGACTCCAGGTGGCTGTATGCTCTCACTGTATTTAAGTGTATTTAAAAAATTCGACCCGCCCCTTCCGCCCCCGCAAATCGCGAAAATCTGCTGTATTCACAATTTTGAAGATAAAAGAAAAGTAAAACGCCACTCGGTAGCGGAGGACCATATCTATCAGATCACCGAATTGGAATCATCGTCAGATTGGATCATAATTATAGCCAGAATGAAGAAATTAATTTTTAGTGGCAAAACCAACAGCTTTTTTTTTTTTTGCACTTTTTCACATTCACACTCTGCTTCGTGTGGTGTGCGGCTCTAAGTTAGGGGGGGGGCGAGCCAAAAGAGCGTGTTGGCCTGAGAAGTGATGATGTACATAGATGACAGATTTGAAAATTTGAAAAAACCGCTAAGGTACAGATGTCTACTGAGTACCGGGTATACAAGTTGTGACGCGTAAGAAGTGTCTCACACGTCCTTTCTCGTTGTGCTTCTGTTAGTGCTTTGGCATTTCCCTCTTCTCATCCGTCGTCCTATGAAAAGTCTTACCATATCCAGTTACGGCTTCTATGTTTCCTTCTATGTACATATGTATATTAATTTCTATAACTACGTTATACACATTTAACGGAAAAGGCTCTGCTGGGCAGGGCTGAAGCATAGCTTCTGTAGGTTTGACCGGAGACCTGGACTTTGACTCACATTCGTATCCTATTTCCTATGGGCCACTAAGTCGCCGCGGGAGTCGAACCAAGCTTCGACTCCTTGAAGTCGAGCAATCGTTTTATAGGCTAGCTAAGTACGCGTACAAGTTAATAAATAAAAAATAATGAATAAAAACATTTTGGTTCACACGACAGTCGCGGCGAGCGTCTTAAATAACAAAGCCAGGGAGGATGCCTTAGAGATATTTTTTTCAGGCTTGAGAAGGGCCCTCAAAACGCCGGTTTTTTCCGCAAGACCAAAGGATCTGCCAACCGCTCTGGCCCTCGCATAGCCTGGATGAGCGCAGACCTCAAGGTCCGCAACAGGGAAGTGCCAGACAGTATAGGGTCCAGGACCAAAATTCTTTCAAGAGCCCTCATTATGTTAAGAGTCCGGGCACGTCTAGTGCCCAGCAAATGGTTCCAGCCAACGCACACCGCAGTTGCGGCCCGCATCACTGACTACTCGCACTCCCACTATATTCCCATCACAGATGGGACCGTACTAGTGTGGGAGGAACTAAATTACATTAGGCACACCACAAACCTGACAGAATACGGACGCATTGCTGACGAGACCGCCAAAATGACAGACCTTTTCCCAAGATCACACATGAGGCTACTTTTAGAAGTTGACTAAAACCTTGTCAAAGACATGCTAACGAACATTGGGATCCACCGTAGGATAGCCAGAAGTCTAGACTTCCTAGGGACGGCCCTCAAGGTAGTGGCCGGTACACCGGACGCCTCAGACTTGGAGAATATTAGGATTACGGAAGCGCAGCTAGTCCAATCGAATAATAGACAGATGACCATAAACACGAAGATCCAGGGCCAAATAAACACTCTTACAGATACGTGAATAAGATTCTCAGCATAGAAAAAAGGGAACACATCAACACTGCCCACTTGTACGAAATACTATTGGCCAGACATGGAATTCTTATCACAGAATTAGGTAATTTAATGCTCCCAATCACCTTGGCCAAAGCCAACTTGGTAAGCCCTTCTCTACGTGACCATGCTGACATAGAAACCATCCTCACTAAACAATTCACAGGAGTCACAATTTGAAATCTATTAGAAGTAGCCAGTATTAAGGTCTTACAATCAAATAATATTATCCATTTTATTTTTGGGTACCCTAGAGTAATTTTAGCTTGTAAGAAAGTCACGCTATTCCCGGTTGAGCATAACGGTACCATACTGCAAGGGTTACCGGAATCGCCTCGGTGCCTGCCATGAACATCACGGAGGACCACGAGGTCCTGAGTCTACCATTCCTACACCAGCTCAGCGAGGACAATCGCAACTACATCAAGGAGATTGAGCGAACCACAATGGGCAAGGTGAATCCCATCCTTACCAGTGGAGTAGGAGTAGCCTTCTGTGGAGTAATCGCGGCGGAATCGGGGAGCGCTGGCGGGCAGCGCTGCTCAAGCGATGGGGCCGTCCGCGGCGTAACAATTTTTAATTCATACTTTTGCACTTTAGTTTTACACTCATATTCAACCGAGCCTGTAGTGCCGGCAAAAAATATCTGAACATTCAATTCGTCTCTCACTTCCGTTGGCCGAAGCCACGGTACCATTAGAGAAACATTATAATTTGCACATCTATTTGTATGTTCATGTTTTCAGCTTACGAGGTACATCGAGGCCAGTGCTGCTTAGGGCTATGAACTGCGGCAACCGGCCAGGATATCGTTGAGAAACAAAGGTATCTTATATAGCAAACAATAAAAAAACGAACCATGCGCGTCAAGAACTGAAAATTAAAATGTTCAGAAATTATACATAAATAATATTCGTTTATCTCAAATTAAATGTTGTATTTTATGTACATATGTATGTACAAATATAATTTTGGTTTCTTTTTAGTTTTTGTTTGTTTTTCTGTTATGTTTTTGTTGTTTCATTTTAAGATGAATAAGAATTTAAAACACTTATAAAAGCATAAGGTAATTTAAAGTAAAATAAAGAATATATTTACGCACATACATAAATACATATGCATCTATGTATGTATGTATGTACATATGTATATATGTACATATGTATGTAGGTTAAATATGGTAAATTACTTAGATTGAGGAGGCTCCCACGCGATCGATTTGTGGCTGCTTTCAATGGTGTGGGCTTATCTTTACTATATATAGGGATTAATTAAACATACATACATATGTATGTACATACATACATACATATGTTCCCGTTGATTTTCAGTTTCTGATCTTGGTTTTCGATTTCTGTGTCAGAATCTGGGCAGCGCTCAAGGCACACACACTTTAGAGTGTATAGAGTTTGATTCTATTTTAACTTTCTGTACTTTCTCATGAAATAAAACATACAAATAGAAAGGTGTGTATGAGAGAGAGAAGCAGAGAGAGAGAGAGAGAGAGAGACGATAGAGAGATGAGACAAGTGCGCTAGAGTGGAATTGAAGAAGTGTCTGAAGACACGAGTGATCCATTTAAAATGTAAAACCTTCCTTAAACTTTCTAAATTATTCTACCTGACACGATTTTTCCTCAAGGAACCAAGCCTACTTTCTATGAAAGATTTGGGGCTTAGAAATAGTCTGATGACAATTTTTTTTCCATAGCAGAACTTTTTTTTATAAATTTTTAAAATCTGGTATTTTTAAAGCTTTTTCAGAGGTAGGGGTTTGTTTTCTCACATAAGTAAAGTGTCTTAGATCTGGTTGTAAAGAACTTTGTTTATCTGAAAAGGTGATTGATTTGTACTAAATGTTGACTTTAACAATAGCACTGCACTTCAGTGCAGAGATACTGGAAATGTCTCAACGTAATTATAATAGTACTATTGAGCACGAATTTAGCCAATCTGCACAGTTTTGTTCGATTTCTTTCAAGTTTTCCGTGAAACTGTTCACTTTAATCGACAAACTGTTGAAAATAACTGTCTAAAAATAACCCGTATCGTTCTCAAAGCTCGTGACAGGTTTTACCACTTAAATGTAAAACAAATCGGCATCTTCTTCTGCAATTTTCTTCTTCACTGAGTTTAACATTGCAAACAATTCCGAATTTCCAAACTTTAGGTTATATTACGAAAGCTTAAAAATCTGCGAAGACGCAGAAAGCTCAAGAAAAAATAACATAAATTGAATTAAGAATTGAATATTCTACAATATTTATGCAGTTTATTGCTTCCGGCGGGAACCGAACACTTTGTAAGTCTATTCAAAGACAAATTTTCATCACAGATATGGACTTGTTAAAAAACTAGCCATTAAACATATTATGAGGGCAGTTTTTTAATTTCAAACTCACAAACACCTTTTTAATACCTGTCTGAACCGAGAATATTGTAAAAAATTCACTTAAATTGGTAAATTTAGCAATTTATGCACTTTAAACTTCATGAACTTCATATCTGTTAAAAAATATTACTTTTTTTAATTTTGACAAATGAGTTTCGGCCAGGAAACGTGGTCCAATGCCCCATGGTGCAGTGTGAGCATACAGAAGTCTGGATGCAAAATTTGGTGGCTCTAGCTTTTATAGTCTCTGAGATCAGGACGCTCAACAAGACGGACGGACGGACAGACAGAAATGGCTATATCGACGAAAACGTTTCCTTCTGTGCGTTACATACATCCGTTATTACCCACAAATACAATATACCCTATTTACTCTTCGAGTACCGGGTATAAGTAGAGGACACAACATATAATTTTTTTTTAGACATTTCCCGAGCTTTTAACGTCGACATTTTGTTAAAAAAACGTCACAAAAATAAACATTTTTGCTTGTTAAAGCTTGATATTTCCCAGGCGCAAAAATCAGCTTTTCAGATAAACAAAGTTCTTCACAACCAGACACAAGATACTTGAGTTATGTGAAAAAACAAACCTATGAAAAAAACCTTTAAAAAAGTAACAGACTTTAAAAATTCTTCAAAAAAAGTTATGATATGGAAAAAAACCATAATTCATTAAAAATTGTAATGCCCGATATCTATCAGAAAAAGTCGGTTTGGTTCCGTGAGGAAAAACATGTTCGATTTTGTCGAGTAGTGTTATTTTCGAAAACGTGTACAACAAAAAAAAGAGATATCATAGAAAAATATGCAGTTGCCTTCAGCTCAACCATACACTCAACTAGTGCTTTACGCTAAAAACTAATACAAAATTTCATCTATGCATATGTGTGCACACGAAAATTGTCAAACAAATGGCGCTGGAAAAACTGATGGTATTTTGTTTATATTTATGCTAAATTCAGATAAGGGAAGCAGTGTCCAGCTTACCCGCTGCATTGATAGAAAAACAAAAAGTGTTCGTAACAGAAAAATTGATAAAAATATAAAAATTAGGATATGATCGAATTAGGTAATTACAGGCAAGGTTAGCTGCGATGCGATATTTAATCATTTTCTGGCTAAGATTCCTCCGCAGCGATTTAGTTGTTGCTAAAACGTGCAAGTTAATTCAAATTTGTCTTCTAGGAAGTTGCCGTGTAACAAATATTATTATATTATATGTTTTGCATTTTTGCATCTGTATGCATTAAAGGTATTTGCACATTCGGACCTTATCCGCTTAACCGATATCAAAGGTAAGATGCGTTGAATAAAAGTTCTTAACTAGAACACCCTAAGGTGAGTCATTCGGTTTGAAACACATTCTCGTCACATATGTACATATGTATGTATGTATGAATATGAATTCTATATATATGTACATACATATGCACATACAACTTGTATATTAAGGTGTTGCTAAGCAAAATATACTGGATCTATTAGATATACAATTGTAAAATACGCCAAGAGGGCTCCAATATTAACTAAATCGCAAACAGTAATAGAAGGAGATGCGGATATATGTATGTATGTACATACATATATAGCTGTTAGTGTGGGTGTGGGTGTGATTGTAAGGTGAGGGATACAGGGTGGATAAACTACATATATACAGAAACACATACATACATATGTAAATACATACATAGAGCTATCAAGCTGTTGCTATGCAAAATAAACTTAGGCTAGGGACGATGCGATGCTATAACAGAAGGAGCAATGTTTGCTTGGCTTTCATATTACTACGGCGTATACTCCCCCTGGTCTCTAATTTGTTGGCATCTGTTCAAGCCGGCTCTCGCCAGTTCTCACTGAAATCACAATCAACGCTTCTTCTTTTCCTTTGTTTTGTTGTTGTTACACACATACATATGTACATACATACATATTTATGTACATGCATACATAATGTTATTCCTATTTTTTTTTTTTGTTCCTTTTGATTTTTGAACACTTAAAACGTGCATCATTTTCTTCTTTGTTGGCCTACTTTGCGATTCTCTCTTCGTACATACATACATACATATGTACATATTTCAATTTGCATGTACATTTGTACATATGTATGCACATACACATGTACATACATACATACCTCGAAATTGGAGTTTCTTTTCTTGTTCCTCTTAAACATCTACTACATAAATATGCCTTCTCAGGGACGGGGATTTTACTGTGCAGGAAAGTAATTTTTTGAGGACATCAGTTTTTAATGGGAAAGGGGGTGTGGGGGCAGGGACACTTACAACGTAGGGCGAGAAAATTAAATAGAAATACATACAAACATACATACAAATATAACTAATAATTACACACGAATTAAAAAAAAACTATATAAACTTAAAAATATTACAAAAAAAATCAACACACACACACTAGTGTACGTACATTAGTAAAACGATTAAAAGGGGGTGGGGGGCGACATTCTGTGCGCGTCTTGTGTGGGTTGGTGCGGGCGTAGGACGCTATCAGCGGTCTTCGATTGGTGACGTTCGTTTTTGGCTGTCTATTGCGATAGCATTTACGATTTTCCGGGCACGAGGATTCAGAAATTCATTTGTCATGTTTTTCGCGGCGGCGGCGTCGGTGGCGCAGTTCCGGACAGCGACGCGGACACAGGTGCCGAATGAGCCTGAGACGCAGCGGTATAGGAAGACACATGGTTCGGCTGGCGTGGTCCGATCATGTCTTTGGGAATGTTTTTGTATTTTGCTGACGCCTGCTCGTCGCGTTGGTGTTGCTGCTGCTTCAGCGATTCGCTGTAAAAGTGCGACTTGCGCAGGCCTATTCCGAGGCCGCCCAGTAGGCCATTCAGGTTGCCGTTGCTGCTGTTACCGCTGCTGCAGATGCTGCTGCTTCCACTGCCGGTGCCGCTCCCACTGCCACTGCCACTGCTGCTGCTGCTGCTGTTGTTGTTGTTGTTGTGGTGGCTGACCGATACCGGCAGCGGGGGCTGCTGCTTGGAGACGTGTTTGTTTCCGGCCATACCAATGCCTATCGTCATGCCCAGTGGCTCCGCTGTCGGCATCAGAGCAGCTCCTGATCCTGCTCCCACTCCAGGCGTCGTTGGTGCTTTGCTGGCCACTAAGCTTATGCTAGATAGCGCTGGGGGTAATGGAGATCTTTGTGAATCGTTGCCAATCTCCCCCGTGTACCTGGATCAATAAGGAGAGAGATTCTCTTTAGTAAATGTTCACCGGATTTATGCTCCAGCTTCATGGACACTCACTTGATGTTGGTGTACTCCCGGCCGACCTGGAGGCTCTGCTCCTCGGCCCGCTTGCGGGCGATCAGCGTCTGGATGTAGTGCTGCACCGCGTAGTAAACGAACTTGTACTGCGCCTCCGTCTGGACCAGGCCCGATCGCTGGGACCGCACCATTTGAATGGTGCGCTGGATGTCTATTTCTGTGTCCAGTCCTGGGTATAGAGGCATGCAAACGGAATTAGTTGTGGCCTTGCTGAAGGGCAATATCCATGTATATGGCTTACCGTTACGCACGATCTGATCCAGTATCATGTCGATCACGATGAAGGTACCCGTGCGTCCGATGCCCGCCGAGCAGTGTACACAGATGGGACCCTGCCGAAGAGAGAGATAGCGAGAGTGATATACATAGCTGTGTATCTTCATGAATAGTTGCTTATTTTACTTACCGGCTTTTCGCCGGCCTGGGCCAGATTGCTCTGCTTCGTATTGACGTCCTGCAGAAAGTTGAGAACACAGCCAGGGTCTGCTGGGACACCGTGGTCGGGCCAGACCTGGAAGTGGTAGTGGTAGATGCGCCGCTGTGGCTGCTCCCGCCAGGACACGAGGAACTCGCGAAGCGTGTAGTCGCTGGTGGAGTTCTCCGAGACGCACTGAATGCGCGCGGACCCGAACTGCTCGCACTTGCCCTCGTCCGGCCAGTAGCGGGCGCACTTTTCTTTGCCGCGCTCGTACTCCTTGGTGGTCATTACAATGACGCGCGTGTTCTCCTGGCACACCATGTTCCAAAAGTCCGTCACCGTGTTCACCTGCTGCGTCAGCAGGCACCCCTGTGTGGCGATATACGTCTTTAAAATCTCCCGCTCGCGCTCCCTTTCCCTCTCCCGCTCCCCTATCGTCATAGATCCCACGTAAGTCGTTTCTCCGGAGTGCTTCTGTTTCAATAGCCCAGCTAGGCAGCCGGAATTGCCACCAGTCTGGAGAGTGGGGGTCCCCGGAGCCGGAGCCGGACTCCCGTTCATGCCGCAACTCCCCCCAATGCCGTTGGCGGAGAGGGGCGAGGACTCGTTACGCTTGTGCTTGTTGAGGGAGTCGGATTTTCGGGTGCAGGTGGCGCAGTTGGTGTAGGGCAGCGTGGCGGACTTGACTGCGCACTGGACGCAGGTCTTGTTCAGCAGTTGGCAGTTAGGGCAGCTGCGCTGTGTCTGGGCGGCAGTGCAAGCGGGGCACGAAGGAACCGAGCTATTGAGGCTCTCCGATGAGCTGCTCATGTTGTTCAGGTCGCCGTCAGTAGGTAATCGGATGTAGTTGGCATTGATGTACTCCGCCCCAGCCACGCTGTGCTCGACGTCCAGCAGCTTCACCCTCGTGTGATCATCTGTGGGATGGACAGAACGAGTTTTAAATTATTATTCAGAGGGGGAATTTATTGAATGTGCACTTACATGGCAATATGTTGCGGTAGCGGTTCTTCAGCCGGTTCTCCGATTTGTAGCCCTCGTTTCGGGAGAAAGTGTTCCGACTGTCCTGCTGCAGAGACTCAAACTCCTCCCAGAAGCCGCCCTGCAGGTTCAAAAATATCTCCATAAATATTTACATATGTATGTATGTACATATGTATGTATGTACATGTGTATGTATGTGTTTATGATGCATTCTCCTCAGCTGCTAACCAGGACTCACCTTGACCAACTGTTCCACACGGGCATTGATTCCGGCTGCCGTGATGCGGGTGGCGTTGAAGGGCTGCCGCAGGTGCACCACCGTTCCGCACGTCTCCACCATTGGATTACGCTTGTAGTGCTCGATCAGCTCCGAGAGTGTTCCAAAAGATTCCCCTCCGCCCACGTCGTACTTCTTGTCCTGCAAAACAGGGGATGAAGCAATGAATTCAGTGCAACGTCATGAAAGTATTGGCTAATATAAACCCAAACGTGACTGCAATGTCGAACAGAAAAAATGGCAAAAATGGCGAATACATACATACATATATGAAAAGGCCAATTTCGCATGTAAATGGAATAATTACAACAGCGCGGAGACAATAGCAGCCAGGGGGGTTTTTGGTTTTTTATACCCGGTACTCGAAGACTACATAGGGTATACTGTATTTGTGCGTGAAAGTGGATGCGTTACATAGCACACGTTTTCGACGCCAATAAGTATACATATGTACATATGTATGTATATGTAAGTACATACATATGTACATATATTCCCTCCTCGTTTTTTAAAAAATGGACATACATACATTCATACATATGTACATATCCATTTAAAATGCATACATACATACATAAATATGTATGTACATAAGTATGCATGTAAATATATGAAATAGTTTTACGATGTACATATGTACATATGTATATACCCCACGAAAGTCGTTTCTCCGGAGTGCTTCTGTTTCAATAGCCCAGCTAGGCAGCCGGAATTGCCACCAGTGTGGAGAGTGGGGGTCCCCGGAGCCAGACTCCCGTTCATACCGCATATGTACATACATACATACATATGTATGTATGTATGGATGTATGTGAATACAAATGTACGTAACATACCTGCCATCGAATCATGACATGTGTTACTTTGTCGTCCGTTCGAACGGAGAGAACGAAATCACCAGGTTTGCTTTGAGATTCACGGACAAGAAAAGAACCATTCTTGCCCCGCTCCAGTATCAATTTTTCCGCTTCTTTGCCAGAAAGATTTCCGTGAAACCATCTGAAACGACAAACAAGCGACAAATTCAATGATTATGTATGTATGTATGTATGTACATATGTACATATGTATATTTATCATTATTAGGATCGGAGAATCAGAATATGCGCGTGCTCTAACTAAATACATAGTACATATATTTACTTAGGAATGTCGCATCCACTGCTCCGACTCGGCTGAGCCACTAACTGACTGAGAGTCTGATTGTTTGACTGTTTTAGCGTGCCAGCTTCACGGAGTGCCTGACCAGCGACTACATACATGTATGTACATACATATATATATATATGTATATATATATATATATGTACATATATACGTGCGCGCTCGAATAGCAATTACAAACTATACTCTCGCCTTTATAAGAGGGGTGCAAATGCGGAAAATACTAACACCTCCGACAGCAGCAGAAACTATAGCTACATATGTACAACGTAGTAGGAACCAGGCGGCAAAATATGTATGTATGTATGTACATATGTATGTATGTATGTACATATGTATGTATGTATGTACATATGTAGAACGCAGATCTGTAGCTACAATATGTACATACATTCGTACATACATACATGCATATGTATGTATGTACATATACGTTTGTATTAACGGAAGTGAAGACATCAATCGATTGTCCTCAAGGAGTTTCCAATTTGGGGTCATACATACATACATATGTACATACAATAAAATATGTCATCCAGTCAACGAGCGAGACAACTACTCATGTATTATGTACTATATGGCAGCATAGAAGTGCTCAGCGTCGCCAATATACATATGAATGTATATAAATATGTATGTGTTTATGTACATATGTAATCCCTCGCCCCTCTAGCCATAATATATGTATTAACTGCTTTTGCTTGCTAAATCAATTCATCTTCCGCGTGTCTGTGTGTGTGTGTGTTTCTGTCTCTGTACTATTAATAGAATTCATGTAGAAACAATTAACATTACATTAGAGAGTTTCATACATATGTACAATTCCGTGCATTTCAATGCTGTTTTGTTCTGTATCCCTATCTCGCTCTGTTTTTTCAGCTTGTTACAGATTCAAGGTGGCCTCCAACAGTAAACGCAAGCTCGGGCGGCGGGTTTAAATTAAACAAATGAAAAGTCATTCATTTTTTGCAAAACGGAAGTTTAAATCAATTTAAAGCAGCTCAAAGTTTTCATGTACTGCTTGGAAACTCGACTCCCGGAATGGTAGAAACATGAACCACAATGGAACTGTACTGATTCGACCCGAGCAGAGTGAGTGCTGTGACATGTACATAAATACATAGATAAATATGTACACACATACATATGTACATACAGTTGTGTTCAATGAAATAGTAGTGCCGCGCCACACAATTTTCACAACTATTTTTGAGACCCTTCTAGTCTTTCGAATTGAGCAAGTGATACCTTTTTGGAAAGCCTGAAATGTACACATTATAACCCAGAAAGAATTCTGGAACATTTGCATTCCATCTTCTTGTTTTACATGACTTTAGAAAAAACCCATGAAAAATGCTGTTCAATAAAATAGTAGTGCTGGGTGCAAAAATTAAAAAAAAATTTAAAAACAATTTAATTCAATTCAAAAAAGTTACCATCAGTAAGCTTAATTTATATATTGAATATTTTGATGAAAGAAATGTTTGAATATAACGGTACTTTTGTTTTTGGAGCGTAGAAGTAATCATTGAACGGTCCAATATGGGAGACTTAAGAGTTAGACTAAAAACTAAAATCAGGAGGTATAACGGAATTCAAAACTAATTTGAATGTGCTTTTACTGTTACATTAAATAGTTTAAACTAAAAGAAGCACCCTGAAAAATGATTTTTTATGCGAAAAAATTGTCTTTTAGTAGATGGTCGAAGATGGTTGAAGGCAAGACCAAGGTCTTCAATATCCTCAAAAGTTATGAAAACAATTTTATATCGCTCTGAAAGTGTTTTGATAGTTAATACACGACTGATTACACATTATTTAGTTGCAAGAGGTCCCCGGAAGCTACGAGTTTGAGAATAAAAGCACATGGGTACACGGCTCATGTTTTGAAAAATGAGGACATGAGGCATGTGGACTGGGCCGTGTCACAGTCCGAAAAATACTTTTGACAGATGAGTGTAAAGTTGTTTTGTATGGTAAGGAAGATTCAAAAGAATATGTTTGGCGTTCACAGATATCTGATAACTGCCCAAATTCTAGAAAAAAACAACATTGTGCATGTTGGGTTGACCCTTAAGAGCTACAGCCCATATAAACTCTTACTTCCTAGCCTTGTATTGACGTATTTCATAAAGTGGTGTGTGCAATAAAACTTTTTAATACAATACAGTAATATTACTATTGAAAAATGCCTCGCAAAAAAATCTATCAACAAGATAATGATCTGAAACACGCAAGAAAGCTCGCTAGGAATGGAATTTTATCCGAAAAGGTCGACACTTTTCCATGTCTAGCTCAGTCTGTAGACCAAAATCCCAACGAAATCTTATTGTGGAATGTGAAATGTGTAATTATGATTATAATTCCGACAACTAGAGCCAAGTTGGGCAAGTGGTTTTACAATTATAGTCTCAGATCCTAATTAAGCTTTGGACAGTACCTTATTTACACATGCCAGTTTGGAGAAGGGCCATAGTGAAAACAAATTTGATTAAAAACTACATATTAAACCTCAAGAAACATATAGAACATAAAACATATGCATTAATTCAAATTTCGTTTTTTATTTCGATTTTCTAAAAAAAAACTACTATTTTATTGAACAGCATTTTTCATGGGTATTTTTCTAAAGTCATGTAAAACAAGAAGATGGAATGCAAATGTTCCAGGATTCTTTCTGGGTTATAATGTGTACTTTTCAGGCTTTCCAAAAAGGTATCACTTGTTCAATTCGAAAGACTGGAAGGGTCTCAAAAATAGTTGTGAAAATTGTGTGGCGCGGCACTACTATTTCATTGAACACAACTGTATGTATGTACATATTTTAAAAGCTTTTAACAGAATAGCCAATCGTCAACTGCCTGAATAAACTGCAATGTTAAGTAACATTCCTACCTCTCTAAACGGTCGAGATGATGAAGATCCATGTTTTTATGCATGTAAGTAAATACATACATATGTACATATGTATGTACACAAGAGTGTGGATATACATACATATAAATATGTACATAAAAATGTAAATGCATATGTATGTACATACATTGGTACATACACGTAAAGCTAGCTGTCAGCTGAGTTGGAAGGTGATATGATAGCTCTAGCCCCGTCTGTTTCTATTAGTTTACATATTTACATATATACATACATACACACATACGATGTACATATGTATTATCTTAATCTTTTGCATAAACAGGCAGGTTCCGGTTTTCACTTTTGCAATGGTAGTAATGTCAATAGTATGTCAATTCATTCTTTTGCGACTAGGATTAAACATTTTGTATATGTATGTATATACAGTATGTACATATATTTACATACATATGTACATATGTACATACTTATGTATGTATATCTAACGCTGATGGTAAATATCAGCTTACTCTCGGCTGACAGCGATGGTAGCACTGTGCGCACTTGAACAACACTTTTTTCATGATTAAGCTCTGGATTGATCTGATCCTCTTTTAATCTGCGCATGTTTGTTCAGTTATATTTCTGTTGATCTTTACTTTTAGCATTGCGACGATAACACACTAAAAATCCATATTTCAACGGCCGTCAACTTGATTTAAATCGGGCCGACTGACTGGCGAGTGAGTAAATGGCTATCGACACAGATACCCAGCTGCACACGAGTAGTATGCACCTGCATACATACATATGTACATATACATATATCTAGATGTCTACGTACTTGATTTATGTAGATATATATGTAAGTATGTAAACATACATATCTTCAAGAACGTCAGTGAATTTCTCAACTTTTTGCATCACTTACAGTTACACCTACAGTGGCATAAGAAGCGACAACGACAACAATGTTTAAATGCCAGGAAAGCTTCGGGCCATTCATGAAAGCACCGCCTAAGGTCAACAAATAGATGTCATATACATATTTATTTAATAACTAAATACATAAAAAAACGAGGAGGAACGTTGTGGGTCGCCTTCGAAAACGACTCAACTTTTATACCCGGTAACCAGCATGTACATATGTATGTGTATGTCTGTTTGTATCAATTTACGTATGTATGTATATATGTACATACATGTAGTACATCTAACCTTTATTTTGGGATCTGATAGAAAAGGTCATTCTCTACGTAACTGCGATTTTGGTTACCTCGTATCTTCCCAATTGTGGATGGCAGAGATTTTCGTCCTTTGTGGGGCACTTGTACAGTGTGTTATCACAGAAGTCTGGATCTAAAATTTCGTCTCTGTAGCTCTTAAGGTTCGTTTAGACGCTAAGTCTGAATCGCGTAGAGCTTTCATGTACGTGAGGAATCATGATTTGTTCACACGTTGAATCATTTGGCATGAATCGTGGATCATAGCTGAGGGCAGAACGAGAGACCCATAGCCGAAAAGCTCCGCGCGTATGATTTGCGAAAATATCTAAATCGATTTGATATTCTGATCATTTGATCATTGAGATTGTATTCGTGAAATGAGATTGTGAGCATTACACGTTCATCGCAGCTTTATAGTCTCTGAGATCTAGGCGACAGACAAGACGGACGGACGGACGGACAGACGGACAGATAGACATGGCTATATCGACTCGACTGTTGATGCTGATCAAGAATATATGTATGTACATATGTGTACATACACTTTATAGGGTCGGAAACGTTTCCTTCTGTGCGTTACGCACATTGTTCCGCCCACAAATACAATATACCCTATTAACTTTTCGAGTAGCGGGTATAAAAACACATAAATACACACGTACAAACAGTATGTAAATCGTGAATCTTAGTATGAATATATTGCTCTTAATATAATTTTCTGACTTTTGTCACAGGTTTACTTTTTAAGTGTGCCAACGCACCTCGAAAGGCGTCAGAGAAACGGGCTGCTGGGAGGGGCAACAAGAGAGTGACGTCGAGCTGAAGCCGGCTTACCTTCATTTAATCAGCTCTAACAGTGGCACTGACTGAAGGGGCACTCGCGCACGCTATAGTCAAAAACTTTTCTAAATGCTCCGGTGCGCTCGCCTTTATAATAACCAAGAGCCAGCCTCGGAAAAAGTTCATGGAGTAGAAATGCCAGCTGCAGTCACACTTCTTGAGGTTGGGAGAGCTTTCTGTGGGTTTTCTCTCTAGAAGCCCTTTCATTTCCACAGAATATTTTCCAGTCAGCCCAACGAACTAATCTGCACAGCTAAGACTAGGTTTGACTTAAAAACCAATTATGAAAACCTTTAATCAGAGGAGTTGGGTATTGATGCTGATCAAGAATGCATGCATACATACACACATATATGCATGTACATCTGTACATATGTATATACATACATATGTATGTATGTACATATATTCTTTATGGGGCCGGAAACGTTTCCTTCTATGCGTTACAAATGTACATGCATACGTACATACATACATATGTACATACATCCACAAATAAAATATGTACTTACATATGTACCCCTTTTACGCTTCGAGCACCGGGTATTGCTATCGTCAGGAAAACAAAAATTTCGAGATAACCTCATCAAAATCTTTTGAAAATAAAAAATAAAAATTTAAACATAGGCCAGACAAACCAATAAGACAATTTAATAGGACACATGGCATGCATGTACATTGTATGTATGCATATAGTAAGTACACATGCATATACATATATGTATGTATGAGTACATAGGTAAATTCTGGGGAAATATACGAGTTCAACCATTCTTAGATAACCCACAAGTAAAGACAAAGAGAGTCAGAGACCGAGACTAAAATAAAGATAAGTAGCGAAAAGGAATGTGGGACGGATTACTGACACAGGCTAAACATTTTGATAGCCATAGATAAGAGATGTCTCCACAACAGAGTTCCACCGATGATTCTTGGATAGAGCACAACCTCATATTAACACTGTCTGTCTGATTCGTTTTTGAAGCACATTTCTCACTAAATCCAATGTGGTACTCTAAATAAAAGAACAAATAGAAACCCAAACATATCCAATTGGATAAGAGAGTGGGGAGGGAAGACGAGAAACAAAAATGTGGTCAGATTCAATAGCTGTAAGAATATAAATGGCTGTCACTTATTCGCCTCTCCACCACTCCACCGTGAGCTCTCGTACATACTTATTAGATTGTAAATTGGCGACTTTTCCCCTCTCTGTGGCTTATGTACATACATATGTGTGTTGTTTTTGTTTTTGTTGTTTTTGTTCAATGTTGTCTGTAAATATTTACTCAATTTGCGTGGCAATTTTGAGCACATGACAATTTGCGTTGTGATATTTATGTGTTTTGGTTTTTGTTTTGAGCGTCAACTCAATGTGATGGGCTGCCTTATTAGGGTTAATGCTAATGAGGGGAGATTGCCCTAAGAGTCTCGACTCTTTTGATACTCCGCTCACATATCCACATCCGCAGATGAATGAGATGAGGGAATGTCGCATTTGATTTTATATTTTTCTGAATTGGTACTGCTTTGGTTAAATATACATATGTATGTATGTATGTACATATGTACTTGTATCTTTCCTGCCACACTCATTCATTTTTGCTTTATTCATAAACATACATATGTACATAGCTTGATGACCGTTCTTTGTTCTGTGCAAACTCTATCATGAGCTACCCTACCTCAATTCACTTTTATTTCATTTCCCTCAATTCCATTATTCCTTTTCTCAGATCTAATGGACTTCTTTGATTTAAAATCCTGATTTCCATTTTTATACCCGGTACTCGAAAAGTAAATAGGGTATATTGTATTTGTGCACAAGGTGGATTTACGGCTAGTTCTCAGAGACTATAAGAGCTAGAACCCCCAATTTTGCGTTTAGATTGCTGTATGCTCACACTGAAACCATTCCATTCCGGCGGGAAGAACTACATATATTAATCAGATCACCGAATTGGGATCAGATTGGATCATTATTATAGCAAGAATGAAGAAATTAATTTGCAGTGGCAAAACCTACCCCGTCCAGCAGCTCTTTTTATTTTTTGCACATTCTCTCATACACACTCTGCTTCGTGTAGTGTGCGGCTCCAGGGGAGGGAGAGCGTGTTGGCGTGCGAAGTGATGTACATATGTATGTAGATGTAAATGACAAATGTCAAGTGTTACATTTGGAAAAAAAAAAACCACTAAGGTACAGATGTACTGACTGAGTACCGGGTATAAAAGTTGTGACGCGTAAAAAACGTCCCTTCTCGTTTTTTCTTTCTTTTAAGTTCATTGAACGATTGGTTGATTGAATTGCCCCTGCTTTTATGCTTTCATGCTTTTCACATTTCAAACCTCTTCGAGCGCTTAGTCTTACACCGCTTTGATTAGCTTTAATCCAGCTTAAACTACTTTGAATAGACCAAATCGACTATGAGACTATGAGGTATCTGCATGTTCGTATCTCTCAGTTCTGTCCTCCCCCACTTTGAGAATCATTAAAATTAACTTTCGCACGCGCCTTAAATAAGTTAATCGTGTTTCACAGGCCTTTTCCGCACTTACGTGTATCCGTAAAGTTGGACGCGCATGTTGGCCAGCAGCGCTAGGGTGCTGGCGGAGCAAGTCCCACTGCCGAAGCCCGACGGAAAATCGGGAGGTGTGGTCGACCAGGAGGTGGGTGTGGCCGGATAGGAGGCCGCCGCATATGGTGGGGTGAGTCGGTGCAGGGACTCGGTAGATGTGGAAGCAGAGGGCGCGGATGAGGCCTGGGCCGAGACCGGTCGGCGTCTAATTAGCTGACGGTGGTTGTTCTCATTGCCATTTATGATCAGGGCCAGCTCATCGTGGCTCATGCAGTCGCGACTCCCCGTTGTAGTGCTTGCTGTGATCGTTGTTACTGTTGCTGGTGCTGGTGTTGGGGCAGGTGCTGGTGCTGGTGCTGGTGGTGTGGCTGCCTTTGACTTTCGGCCCTTGCCTGACTTAGACTTAAGTCTATCTCTGCCCCTCTCCCTGTTCCTATCGCCGTCTTCGCATTTTCCAGCACTTCCGTAATGCGCCTGAATAGCCCGCTCGTATTCAAAGTTTCGTTTCTTATTGTCGATGTTGTTATTGTTATTGTTATTCAAATTATTATTGTTATTATTATGGCTGTAGACTTGTTTCTCTTGTAATTTTTGGTTAACAACATTTCCCAATGAGCTGGACAGCTTTTCCAAGCATTTGTTGAACAGCATCTTGCCGCGTCCTTTGAGCCTAAGCACTTTCCTTACACAAACTTAAAAAAACAGGTACACGGGAAAAAAACAACGATATTGCAATATTTAAACAGGCACTACGAATTTCCACTTTGGAACTTTGTTGGGGTGTTTGTAATTGATATTTGCATTTCTTGCTTTATGTAACTAGTTGCACACCGATATAAAACTAGAGTTCTTGATCTTGCTCATGTTTGCTTTTTTTTTGGTTTATTTAGCTTGTTTATTATTTATTTAAGTCAGTTTGATTAAGGTGAACAGTGCATGTGTTGGAATGGAGTTGTTTTATTGCACAATTTTCCTCAAAGCCAACAGTAATTTCTTCTGATATGAATCGACTTTGCTCGTTGCGGGGACTGCTAGTGCTGTAACGGTGGATGCGGATGTGGGAGCTGCTGGTGTTTCTCTGTGGGCCTCGTCCAGCCGGGTTTGTGCCGCCATCAAATGCTCAAGGACAAATGTGGCCGAAGGCATAATTCGTGGCAGCAAATACACTTTATTGGGACTACAAAAATAAGCTAATCCACTCAACTGCTTGAACGATCTTTATACAACGAACACGATGTTTACAGTTTTTCACGTTTACTTATTGTGTCAGCTTATTGCGTGTTGTGCGTGTGATGCTAAGCCGTTGAACCGCAACTCGAGAATGAAGCTCCAGCTGCTGGGTATAAAGCTTTTTGACTCGTTCTTGAAGGTGTCTCTGCTGCTTTACGCTGCGACCTCTCTCTCTCTCTCTCTCTCTCTCTGGTTCTCTTTGTCTTTGCAGTTGGAGATCGCTTGAATTGAGTTGAGTGTTCTAACCGCTCGTAAACGGGCTTGCGTATGAATGAATCTCCCCATTTAAATTTAAATTTTCGCTGCGCGGCCTAACCCTACCTTATCCACAGCTCCCAATACCCATGACGCTGCTTGTTTTCCTGATATTACGAATTGTTGCTTATTGGCATCTTATTCCCGATACTCGGGATGTGCGTAACAACCAGAAGGAAGCGTTTTCTACCCCATAAAGTGTGTGGCATATTCTTGATCAGCAACATTAGTCGAGTCGATATACATACGTACATATGTACATATGTAGCTTAGTCGACCCGTCTATCGTTGCAGATCCTCGTCTAGAAGTCAGGGATTATAAAAGCTAGAGCAACCAAATGTTGTATCCAGAGTCCTATGGCTCCTATCCTCTTTCGTCCCACAAAGGACGGCTCCAATACCAAATACATCGCCTACGTATAATTGCGTATACAATTTATTTTATCAAATACATAAAACAATTACAATCCGACTGAGTATCGGGTATAAAGGTAGAGCCTCCCAACGTTCACGCTCGTTTTTATTATTAATATGCAAAACAAAGTATGTTAAGTATTTGCTTGCTTGTTGAAAGATGTCCAGACATTGTGAGTGAGAGAGAGAGTACGGAGCGCACTTATGTATGCTTTTGACTGATGACTGTCTAGCTACACAGTCTTGATGAATCACCCTCCTCGTAATCAGATTCTGAAGATACATCTATACATACATATGTACATATGATATAGATACATATGTACATATGTATGTACATGCTTCGAACGGCAAGCAGAGAATGCGAATCCAAAAATGGCACTTTCGTGATTTTTGTTGGCCTGTAAGACAAAGCTTTAAGCACAGTCCGTTGCTTGGGAGCGGAAATGAAATTGTGACGGTCGTCTTGGTAAGAAAGGAGTAGGGGGAGGGGTTGAGTTGGTGAGCGAAAGAGATGCCGCTGGTGCGCTGGCCTAGCTCTCTTACAGCAAAGACGTCAGAGGAGCGGACGTGCCACGCATTTTGTTTTCCAGCAGAATTGGACGACGTGCGACTGCCCCCGACCGATCAGAAGTGCGATCTTAGATCAACTTCCACACGTTCCAACACTCCTTCCACCACTCTAATGGCGGGTGGAATGAGCTTTTATGACACATTTGTTTTGCTGTTTTGCATCGTTTTGTCATCGGTTTTTCACTGGAAGCGAACATATGTACGTAGATATATATGTATATATGTACTTATGTACATACATACGTATGTATGCATTTGTATGAACATAAATATCCACGAAAATCATAAAGTCATTTTAGCGCAGCCCTGGTGACAGATATCGAGCCAACTTTTTTGTAAGTGAAATAAGGATAAGTATAGAAGAAAAAATTAAAAAGCAGAGAGCTTTCTTTGGTTTTGCTAAAGCTTAGCTCAAGCGCAAATAATTTCTCTGACAAGGTCCACAGAGGGCAGACAACTAAATTAAAAAAAAAACAAAAACGAGAAGGGACGTGTGAGACGCTTCTTACGCTCCACAACTTTTATACCCGGTACTTAGTGGTACATCTGTACTAAAATAAAAAATAACTGCTGCTGCACGGGGTGGGTTTAGCCACTGCAAATTATTTTCTTCATTCTGGCTATAATAATGATCCAATCTAATCCCAATTCGGTGATCTGATAGATATGGTCATTATCTACGGAATTGCGTTGTTAGATTTCTCCCATCTTGTGTGGGGGTGAAGGGGGCAGGGCTTTATTTTTGAAATACTCTGGTATATGTAAGTGTGAGCATACAGCAGTCTGCAGGCAAAATTTGGTGGCTATAGCTTTTAAAGTCTCTGAGAACCAGCCGACAAACAAGACGGACAGACGGACAGACAGATACAGTCTCGTACATTGATGCTGATCAAGAAAATATGTACTTTGTGGGGTCGCAAATGTTTCCTATTAGTTGAGAGATTGAGTAGTATTCATAGTAAGGTATTCATAGGTTTTCAACAGAAACAATAACACTGATGGACGAAATCTATCACTGAGCGCGCTGATCCAGCTGTCCTGGTATTGCTCTACTAAAATTGTGAAAAAAACATCCCCTTCGCATGATCGCATATGTACAGTTGTGTTCAATGAAATAGTAGTGCCGCGCTACACAATTTTCACAACTATTTTTGAGACCCTTCCAGTCTTTCGAATTGAACAAGTGATACATTTTTTGGAAAGCCTGAAATGTACACATTATAACCCAGAAAGAATCCTGGAACATTTGCATTCCATCTTCTTGTTTTACATGACTTTAGAAAAATACCCATGAAAAATGCTGTTCAATAAAATAGTAGTGCTAGGTGCAAGTATTAAAAAAAAATTAAAAAACAAATTAAATCAATTCAAAAAAGTTACCATCAGTAAGCTTAATTTATATATTGAATATTTTGATGAAAGAAAAGTTTGAATGTAACGGTACTTTTGTTTTTGGAGCGTAGAAGTAATCATTAAACGGTCCAATATGGGAGACTGAAGAATTAGACTAAAAACTAAAATCAGGAGGTATAATGGAATTCAAAACTAATTTGAATGTGCTTTTACTGTTATTTTAAATAGTTTAAACTAAAAGAAGCACCCTGAAAAATGATTTTTTATGCGAAAAAATTGTCTTTTAGTAGATGGTCGAAGATGGTTGAAGGCAAGACCAAGGTCTTCAATATCCTCAAAAGTTATGAAAACAATTTTATATCGCTCTGAAAGTGTTTTGATAGTTAATAGACGACTGATTACACATTATTTAGTTGCAAGAGGTCCCCGGAAGCTACGCGTTTGAGAATAAAAGCACATGGGTACACGACTCATGTTTTGAAAAATGAGGACATGAGGCAGGTGGACTGGGCCGTGTCACAGTCCGAAAAATACTTTTGACAGATGAGTGTAAAGTTGTTTTATATGGTAAGGAAGACTCAAAAGAATATGTTTGGCGTTCACAGATATCGGATAACTGCCCAAATTCTAGCAAAAAACAACATTGGGCATGTTGGGTTGACCCTTAAGAGCTACAGCCCATATAAACTCTTACTTCCTAGCCTCGTATTGGCGTATTTCATAAGATGGTGTGTGCAATCAAACGTTTTAATACAATACAGTAATATTACTATTGAAAAATGCATCACAAAAAAATCTATCAACAAGATAATGATCTCAAACACGCAAGAAAGCTCGGTAGGAATGGAATTTTGTCCGAAAAGGTCGACACTTTTCCATGTCTAGCTCAGTCTGTAGACCAAAATCTTAACGAAATCTTAATGTGGAATGTGAAATGTGTAATTATGATTATAATTCCGTGAACCAGAGCCAAGTTGGCCAAGTGGTTTAACAATTATAGTCTCAGATCCTAATTAAGCTTGGGCAGTATATTATTTACACATGCCAGGTAGGAGAAGGGCCTTAGTGAAAACAAATTTGATTAAAAACTACATATTAAACCTCAAGAAACATATAAAACATGAAACATATGCATTAATTCCACTTTCGTTTTTTATTTCGATTTTCTAAAAAAAAACTACTATTTTATTGAACAGCATTTTTCATGGGTATTTTTCTAAAGTCATGTAAAACAAGAAGATGGAATGCAAATGTTCCAGGATTCTTTCTGGGTTATAATGTGTACATTTCAGGCTTTCCAAAAATGTATCACTTGTTCAATTCGAAAGACTGGAAGTGTCTCAAAAATAGTTGTGAAAATTGTGTGGCGCGGCACTACTATTTCATTGAACACAACTGTACATATGTATTTATTGAGTATTCGCTTATTTTTCTAATGGTTTAATCATTCGATGCGATCGTTACGACCTACACTGAGTCGCAAAATATATTTTTTGTTATAAGTCTAGCTTTAGTTTAGTTTTGTAAACACTTTAGTTTTATTGGGAATGTGATTCCGGTGAGGGGGATGTACAGAAAGGTACAGTTTGCGTTGGGCAGTTGAGTAATTTAGCAATTTGCCGTCTATATAATCAGAGTCAACTCGGAGGCTGACAGCTTGATCGGGCGGATCATATAACTCACGGGGATGTTTCACTCGGCTAGTTTGGAGTCTAAACTTATCTGTCTAAGATAGGGGATAGTTTATAGATTCCCTCTGGGATCTGAATGAAACGAACGAGCGCGGACAACTGGACAGTGTGTGGGAGGAGCTGACTTACGAGTATTTTTAGTATATTTGATGATCAATTTTATTTACGTATGTATTATTATATAGAGTACCTATTTATTGCTGTTGTTGATAATTCTCGGCGTGCTGCTACCTATAATATACACACATATGTACATGTTTACATACACATACATACATACATATGTAGAAGTGAGGAGCATTTGAGTTGCGATTGAGATACAAGTATGGGAGCCATAGCTCAACGTGCGCGGCATAATTTGTTGGCCATTTGTAGGCTTGTCTTAATGGTGACAATTGAAAACAATTTGCATTTCAGGCACTTCCAATTTGGGTGGATAGTGGATGGAAGGGTAATGGGTGTTGTGGGTTGCAGTAACCTAGTAGGCGAGGCTTAATCTTGAGAATATAATTAATGATCGTCAGATTTGCTTTTCCGAGAAAGCTTAGACCGAACAACTGATCAGGTTAGAAAAACAGTCGAAGAAAGTCGCGAAACTGAAGAAACTATAAATTATCACCTGTAATTGCAACAATTAAATGAGCAAGTAAGTAAAGAGAAATATTAATAGCAGCAGCGCCTTGTCGAATAATTTTGCATTCTCATTCCAATCGGAATTCTAATTTGAGCAAAGGTCAAGATCAATCCCCATCAGGGGAACTAAATGCGAATCAATCCGAAAGGGGATTGGATTGTGAAATGCCCTGGGGAAAACTAATGAGACATCGAGAAAGTGTCCCCAACATCCGCTTTCCTCCAGAAATAACCAAGTCAACCTTTCGAATTATACCCGGTTCTCGAAGAGTTTTTCAGTGGATGTGTTACGCACAGAGAAAGCTATTCCGACCCCTTTAAGAATATGTGTCCATGATCATCAGTAGCCGAGTCAATAAAACCGTCTTGATCGTCGCTTAGTTCTAAGTGACTATAAGAGCTGGAGCACCTTCAACGCCTGGCTTTGATTTGAAAACCGAGAGAGACAGATACAATATTTTAAAATTCAAATATTTGTAGGTCAATGGGTGGAAGGGGGATAAACAGACTGAAACAATTAACATTAGACCATAACTATCGTTCGCGGCTCCTCTCTTTCTCTCTTTATGTGCATATGTATATAAGGATGAACATATTTAGGCGCGTACATACATACATATGTACATATGCATGTAACCTTGTTTTTATACCCGGTACTCGAAGAGTAAATAGAGTATATTGTATTTATGCACAAAGTGAATGTACATATGTACATACATACATACATACATACATATGTAACGCACACAAGGAAACGTTTCCGAACCCATATTCTTGATCAGCATCAATAGCCGAGTCGATTGAGCCAGAGAGCCACCAAATTTTTCATCCAGACTTCTGTATGCTCACACTGTTACAAGTGTACATATTTCAAAAATGAGCACAGCCCCCTTCCGCCCCCCGCAAAAGGGCGAAAACCTTCCAAACCTACAATTTTGAAGATAAAAGAAATGGCTACATCTGTCATCTATGTGGTACATCTACATCACATATCACCCCAACACGCCAAACACTTCTCAGCTGGCCACCCTCCCCCAGAGCCACACACTGCATGAGGCAGAAACAGTGACAACAGCAATCAAGCATAAGCAATGCTGCTGGATGGGGTTGGGGAAGCCACTGCAAATGAATCTCTTGTTTCTGGCTATAATAATGATCTGAGCTGAGCTCTACGAGTCTCTGAGAAGAAGGCGTCAAACAGGACGGACAGACAGACAGATATGAACTCAGCTATTCAGCATCAATGGAATAAAATATGTACATGTACGTTCGCCCATTTATATTATACATTTACCCTATTTACTCTTTGAGTACGGGGTATAACCAGAAATTTGAATTTTTCTCATCTCATTTTTTAAGGTCACATTTGAGGATACATATATGTACATATGTATGTACATACATACATATGTACAATGTATGTAGATACAATAACAGCCCAACCAAATGTCATTCGAGCTCATCAAATACCCCTACCCATCTTAGTTGACGTCATTCGACGTTTTAAGAGAGCAAATCAAAATGATATTTCCGGATTTAAGTGTTACTGGAAAAAACCTTCTGCAACTATAAATACACGAACTCAGGTCGCAGCGCCTTAAAAATATCCAAGCCAGCTGAGCCGACCCAGAAAACGTCACAAAGGGGCGGGGGGACAGCGGCAGTAATACTGTTAACGTCATGAACAGTAAATGACGAGACACTGTTCCCTACAGTATATGTACATACATACATATGTACTTTTATGTAGTATATGACAACAGAAAGGAGGAGCAAAAGTATTTATGCATGTACATATGTACATATGTATATGTCTGAAAACCGCAGCAGCCAGTGTGTACTCATTTTTCACTGAAAATGAATTCATATTTCTGGGTATAATAACGATCCAATGTGATCCCAATTTGGTGATCTGATAGATATGGCCATTCTCTACTGAAATGCATTTTTAGTTTTATCTTATCTTCAAAATTGTGGATGTAGAAGTTTTTCGCTCTTTGTGGGGACGCAAGGGGGAGGGCCAAAATATGTATGGTGTCTGTAGCTCTTATGGTCTCTGAGTACTAGGCGTTCATCGGGACGGACAGTAGCTATGTACATCTACTAGGCTATTGATGCTGATCATGATATACATATGTATGTATGTACATACATCAGCATACATCAAAAAACGAATAGGGACGCTTCGTACTCGTCACAACTTTTTATGTATGCAACCTTAGTGTGATAAATATGCAAAAGCGTATGTACATATGTACTACATATTTTACATTATAATTTTTTCGAGTTTAAAATTAATTCTGCATTTGAGATCTACATCTACATTAATTATTACACCAACACGCCGTTTTGGCTCGTCACCCTCCCCTAGAGCTGCACACTGCATGAGGCAGAATGACAACAATAAGCAAGCATGAGCAAAGCAGGAGACTGTAAAGTCCAATAAAAAAAAAAAAAAACGTGGACGGACTTGTGAGACGCTTCTTACTCGTCACAACTTTAATACCCGGTACTCAGTAGTACGTCTGTACCTTAGGTGTTTATTTTCAAATTTACATTTTTCCAACATTTGTTTTTATGTAAGTCATCTACGTAACGCTCTTTTACTTAGCTTACCCCCTTTGCAAATTAGTTTTCTCAATCTGGATATGATAATCCATTCTAATCCCAAATCGTAGATCTGATAAATATTGTCATCCCCTACGGAAATACATTTTTAATTTTATTTTATCTTCAAAAATTGCATATGCAATTGAAAAAAGAAAAGAAAAAGAAAAAATTGCATATGCAATGTATGTACATACATACATTTGTATTTACATATCTATGTAACCTTTTACATTTTTCGGATTTTAAATTTTTTCTACAAATGTCATCGATGTACATAACTTCTCACATAAATAAAGATTTATGTACATATGTATGTACATATGTTCATATGTACATATAGATATGCATAGATCCACACATTAAACCATACTGGGACTCACCTTTCCGTGGTGGGCTCTGCGCATATAAGCGGCTGCTTCAGCTCAATGGCCTGGCCGTTCTTCTCCTTCAGCTCCCCATTCTCCATATAATATTGTACCAGTTCCGGCAGTGTAGCAAACTTTTCACCTGAAAGGTCGGGGAAGGTTAGAAGATTCTTGTGGTATTAGGGAGGCCCACTTACCGCCATAGAGATCAAAGAAGTCGCCATTATTTTGGATTTTGATGTGTGTAACTTCGTTGCCACGGCGAACGGACAGCGTAAAGGCGCCCGGATTTGAGGAGGATAGACGTGCAAGAAACGAACCATCAAAACCTTCTTCCTGTAGTAATTTCTCAGCTTCGATGCCAGATATCGTTGGGTGGAACCATCTATGCAGGCAAACAAGGGATCATCATATTAATATAGTCATGGATTTAATTATTTACTACTGATCGTGCATATCCTGAATAATATTGTGAGTACATTTGTACATGCCATTCCATCAAACCGCATTCTCATTCCCTGCCTCAATCTCGCCTAAGAAGCGATTTGATTCGATTCGGTACCCCAAACCGTGTCATACCTGGGCCAGCCCATGATACAACTATACAAGGTGGTCTCATCGGGTGGCGTTCGGGTGTGTTCGGCTCTATTAATTTTGAGTGTCATATTAACCCCCAGTATTAAGCGTATGCGCGCTGAAAATGATTTTTCAATATTTGCAGCAAGAAAATTTTAAATATTTTTTAGAAAAATCGACTAGCCTATTCTCTTTTTATTGTAATGGGCAACTTTAAACCCCATGCCATCATAGGGTTAATTATCACACGATAGTTTCGTATCAGTCACATTTACTACGCAGACCCCTTTCACTCGCACTTACAAACAGCATAGATTTTAGAGCACTTTTCCGACGAGTCCACCTTATATAGTGGCATCATGGGCTCGCCCCATCAACAGCTGTAAGGGTAACAGTTTATTATGCTGGCCTGCTTCGTTCCCAGTAGTGATGATGGGGCGAGAAGCAATTCCTTTGCACTTTGTTGCACTTTTTAACTAAAAAAATTGTTTCTGCTTCGTTTTGTCTTTTGTATATACTTATACATATGTAAATAGGCCAGTTGGGAGCGTGTTCCGTGTATGTGTTCGAGCGTGCCTGTGAACGAATGTGTTGGTTCCTGGGCGGTGGAGACGGCGAGGGTAACGTGTGTACATATGCCATGCACACTCGTCAGTGAATGCGTGAGAGCGGGAGGGTGTGTGTGAGTATATTGTCGTATTTCTTATTGGATTTACCTTCGCGATGACATTTTCTTATTGAATGCGCACTTAAAAAATAAATTACTGATACACCAAACGAAAAAACTGAAACTTATGTCTATATGATTTGTTTAAACTTATTTTACGGTTGTATTTGGATACAAAAAAAAACCATGGATAGGCTAGGCTAGTCGTAGTGATGGGAACTATCGACAACCTTTCCTATCGATAGCTATCGGCCATAGAGCTTAGAATTTGCGTCAAACAGCACTGAAAACTGATGATATTCGTAAGAAACCGATAAGAAATGTCGCATGGCTAAATTTGTTACCATTAAGGTCTGTCTCCAGCACCGTGAAAAATGATTGTCTGGAATTTGCTATATATTTTGTTTGTGTTTGCCTAACACAGGCATACGAATCATCCGTGTTTTGTAAACATGTTATTTGCAGTGGCAGTTTGAAATTTAAACTGAAAATAAAACACTAAAATAATGTGCTGGTAATTGAATTCAGAATGCAGTTGGGATTTGCCAATAATGCTGTTCGCCAAATGTCCATTATTGCCATAAGACCGCAAATAATAAATAATTATTTGATTAATTTCAGTAAAATGATTTAATTTTCAATAAAGTCATGGGAAAAGTATATTTTTGACTCTGACGGTCTATTTCGACTCTCTCTTACGTTTCACAGACGCACATTCAGCGGTGACGTTTAGCTTCTATGAAGCTGAGAGTCTACTATCACTAAGCAAACAACTCATAGAGTGGTCAGAGTGACCTAAAACTGGCTGCCTAATCAGTATAGTGGATCGGCTCCCATTGGCTTCGGCTCTTGGTGAGAGAGCCTTCGGCTGAGAGAATTTGGCGTTGGCTCTCTTGAACATTGAACCCAAAGCGACTCTCGCAAAAACAAAGTTTTGTTTCCTCTTGAAGTCTGCTTCGCAATTTCATGTGTGCGGTGACACATACATATGTACATACATACATGATGGCAATGCGTGTATCCATTCTCGACTTCAATTTTTAGCGTTTGAGCAGACGTTTGGCATTTTCCTGTTGTTCTGAGATCACATACCCTTTCTTTCAAACTTGCGACTTTATGAAGCAGCTTGCCCCAAATAAAAATAAATTGATTTTGTGTATCCCCTCTATGCTCATATATTTCTTAAGTACATTTAGGACGAAAGGGATAAACGGTTATAAACATCTATCTATTATTATACATATAACAACAATTGACTTGGCGTTGCAAATATTTTCCATTAGAGTATTCAGCGTACACTGTGTGAATAAACATAGATAGACACACACGAGACTGCGAAAGCGACTTGAAAAGACAAACAAATAAATTCTTTTTCGGCACAGCTGCCATGACTCCACTTATAACTCTGTTTATTCACACAGTGTACGCTGAATACTCTAATGGAAAATATTTGCAACGCCAAGTCAATTGTTGTTATATGTATAATAATAGATAGATGTTTATAACCGTTTATCCCTTTCGTCCTAAATGTACTTAAGAAATATATGAGCATAGAGGGGATACACAAAATCAATTTATTTTTATTTGGGGCAAGCTGCTTCATAAAGTCGCAAGTTTGAAAGAAAGGGTATGTGATCTCAGAACAACAGGAAAATGCCAAACGTCTGCTCAAACGCTAAAAATTGAAGTCGAGAATGGATACACGCATTGCCATCATGTATGTATGTACATATGTATGTGTCACCGCACACATGAAATTGCGAAGCAGACTTCAAGAGGAAACAAAACTTTGTTTTTGCGAGAGTCGCTTTGGGTTCAATGTTCAAGAGAGCCAACGCCAAATTCTCTCAGCCGAAGGCTCTCTCACCAAGAGCCGAAGCCAATGGGAGCCGATCCACTATACTGATTAGGCAGCCAGTTTTAGGTCACTCTGACCACTCTATGAGTTGTTTGCTTAGTGCTACTATACTATTTGGTTAGTGCCTCAGTCCACACACGCTCTTTCAATCGATATATCGATAAGAATCTGTGGTTTTCGTTTACGATGCTGGATACTCAACGAACGAAGACTCAAAGGATAAATTCCAGGAGACGTTTTTTATATGAAGTTTGAAGTTCTGGATGCCCGGCTTTAGCTATGGTATATACCGCGGGCAGTATTCAGTACAAAACAAATAATTTACCGATAAATGCTAGAAAGACTGCCGATGTTATTTTATGGTACTTTGTTAGGCCCTAGAAATACATTCTCCAAAACCTATTTGACCAAATAATATAACATTTCTCCTATCAGTCAAAACTACTTTTCAACACTCTGACGCAGGCCCGCCCACATGGGTTTCTATACCCGGTATACTCTAAGAGTAAATAGCGTATATTGTATTTGTGCGAAAAAAATGTAACGCACAGAAGGAAACTTTTCCGACCCTATAAAGTATATATGTATATTCTTGATCAGCATCAATAGCCGAGTCGATTGGTGTCTAAATTTTCACAGGTCATTGAAACTCTGCATGAATCCACAGTATTCGTAAAATAAAAGCTATACTCATACCTGTTTAATGCTGACGTTGTTAATTCTGTCGTATTAATCACTTAAATCTGAGTGCGAGTAGTGCAGATAAAACTCAGAAAATGTATTTCGCAATCTCTTAATTGACTCAAAACATACTAAGGTACCTTCAACAAACAATTAGTAATTATTAAATACGCGCATTTGGTGAAGGTAACTTTTTAAAAAGGGGGTGGGCGAGAAATATTGGGATTACGAGTCAACTATTTAATTCGATTACCAAATGAACAAAGAGTCTAAGTGAAAGAGACCTTATGAGACCTTACCTGAAAACACAAAAGCGTGCACTTTTTGAATTGGGATTAAAAAGCACACAAGAATATGTTAACACAAAATCCTTTTCTGACTGCGAAAAAGCTTCTGTACGTACACTTTGATAAAGTGCATTTTGGCTAGACTTGGTGGTGGCAAAGCAAAGTAAGTAGAGACAGAACCTAGCACTCATTTATTGATGTATTCTGTGTTTTAAAGTTTTTTTTCAATCAAATTAAATAAAACCAAAATGAATTAGCAACGATGCATGTTTTCTTCTTTGGGACCTCAACGAGATGCATATTCTATTCGCAGGTTCGTAAATATCCATTAATTTGCCTTTAGTTTTACGTTTATTATTATAAAGCGTGACAACACATGTATGATTCACATATACATAGGTTTTTATAGCATCTTATACATTTATGCAGTTTCTCTGTGTGTGTTACTCATTTATGTTTATATCTATATATATATAGGCATTTATGCATATTGTTTACTAACAAAGGTACCTAAGATTTTCATTAGATGTGATGCATTCAATTATTCCACTATCCGACATCGAACGACGATCGATCGTTGCAAGTGTAGCGACTTGCGTCCTACCACTAAGCAAACCACTCATAGAGGCCGCAAATCGACCTAAAACAGGAATGAATAAAGATAGAGTTATAAGTGGAGACATGGCAGCTGTGCCGAAAAAGAATTGTTTTGTTTTTTCTTTTCAAGTCTGCTTCGTAATTTCATGTATGCTGCCTGTTTTAAGTCGATTTGCGGCCTCTATGAGTTGTTTGCTTAATGGTCCTACACCAGTGACTGTGGACAAGCTCCGGTAAGTCCCAATGGAGATTTTATTACCGTTTTATTTTATCTTTGGTTTTGTTTACTTTTCGTGAAATGTAATACATTATATAAATGTTTTTTTGATGGACTTGACGATGCGACTTTTATATAAATGTATGTATTACTTTGTTTTTATATATACTTTTATTTATCCTTTTTTGTTGTTGTAGGGTTGAGTGTGAAAGTGGCTTATTCATTAAAGAAGAAAAATAGGCGTCATTGTGACAAGAACAGCACTATGCGCCTGACTGATTTCGTATCTGTTTTGCTTTTGTATTGTTTTATTTGTAGTATTCTTTGCTTTTATTAATTGTATTTATGCTTTCTTGGTAAAAGTAAATAACACAGCGGATCCTATTAAAAATTAAAATTAGTCCCTTTCATAATGCGTTTTATGGCCATGAGCAAATAAAAAATAAAAATCAACAAAAAACGAGAAGAGAAGTGTGAGACGCTTCTTCCGCGTCACAACTTTTATACCCGGTACTCAGTTAGTATATCTGTTTCTTGATATTTTACATTTTTTCTACATATGTCATCTACATCACTTCTTACGTCAACGCGCTCTTTTAGCTCGCCCCCCTCCCCTAGAGCCACACGCTGCCCGAAGCAGAGTGTGGCATGAGAGAATGTGCAAGCAATAAAAAAAGGTGTTGGACGGGGTGGGCCACTGTAGTAGCCACTGCAAATTAATTCCTTCATTCTGGCCATAATAATGAGCACATCAGATCCCAATTCGATGATCTGATAGATATGGGCATTCCCTACGGAGTTTTCTCTTATCTTCAAAATTGTGGCTACAGCAGATTTTCTTCGCGGGGGCGAAATTTTGAAATACACTGGTATCAGTTTTAGCATGGTGGACAAATTTGGTGGCTCTACCTTTTATAGTCTCCGAAAACTAGCCGACAAACAAGACGGACAGACAGACATGGCTATATCGACTCGGCTATTGATGCTGATCAAGAATATATGTACATATATACTTTGTGGGGTCGGAAACGCTTCCTTCCGTATATTACTTTTTTCCCCCACAAATACAATATACCCTATTACTCTTCGAGTACCGGGTATAAAAACGCTTAAATAATTTATACGAAAACATAAAGTGAAGCAAAAACAATCTCTTGAACCTAATTCACGTCTCACACGATGCAATTTTTACGCTTAAGTTTGTATAATTTCACGAGGAACACATTTGGAATCGGCAGCGGTGGCAGCGACATATGGAAAGGTCCCTGTCCCGCTAGTGGTCTACGGCCATACAGAACTTAAAATCTATACATACAAGTTACATATGGTACAAGCTAGAGATTTACTGCCAAACACAGATATTTCCGTTTGGACCGATCAATACAGCGAGAATTCATTTGAACTGAACAACAAATATCCACATACATCCTCTGTGCAGTCTCTGCAATAGAGCTAGACATAAAGATACATTTGTGTATATATGTATGTATGTATTGAGATATATTAAGCTTTTATGTAATCTGCTCTTTAACAATATGACTCGATTTAGTATAAATATTACTGGCTTTAGCGGATTTTCCAAGTGGATTCGATTCGAGATAAGTGAGTATTATCGCAGTGGGGAGAACTGTCAATTATGTCTACCATAATCCTCCGCAAATATTTAATAAGATATTTACTTCTATGCATGTATACATACATATATGTGTTACATGTTTTTTTTTTTACATATTTGATCTATATATGGAAATCTCATAATTTATCTTCTTAAGCATTTTCAGTGGCTGAGAAAGTGTTTTCAGAAACGCATTGCAATTAAAACAATTGAAATAATAGTTTAGAATACAAACTAATCATTAAATGATAATTTATATATGCATGTATGCATGTATATATGTATGTAGATGTACATGTAAACACAGACAGAGAGATAGAGCGATAGATTGGGTTCCTTAGCAGTTACATCGCTTATGTTGGGCAGAGCACCTTTAGTATGTAGTCCGTGAGAAGAGCCGGCACCGTCGGGCTGTCCTCATTTATGGCCTTGAGTACTGCGAGTGGAAGAAACATGAATGCTGTAACAATTGCGGCTCTCCCTTGAACTTACTCTTGATCAGGACCTGCAGGGACTGATTGTTGGGCGTACCGTTCTCTAGGTGATACGGAATAACAGTGGTCAAGTATTTGGGCTCGGGACCTGCAAGTGTCAATCAATATAATTAGCAATTACAAAGGGTATAGTCGATCTTCGGACTATGGAATAATCGATCCCAGCTTAATTTTACCTATTTATGTATATATACCTAAGTACATATATATATTGTATTTAAATGCATATATGTACATTCATACATACTGGGTACCCAAAATTAAAGGGTACAATTAAGACAAGGCGATACATAGACATGTGATTCAAATATCTACTCACGAAGATCTGCAGTGTTTTAAGGGTTCTGGCCTAATATTTTTTTCTGGTTTTTCTTAATACTGACTTTAACAGCTTGCATAAACAAGAGCAGATACGTTCATAGGCAGATCATAAGACCTTCCTGGGTGTCCGTTGTAAAACGGATAAAATCGGGTTGGAAATGCTTTCTTTCGACTGCATAAATTGTGTATCTGCACTAACGGTAGAAATAGCTAGGGAATACCAGATTCACTGACGTTCCCACACCTACCCTGGAACTTTCCACGCTTCTTCTCCACGTGGTATTGTCGACGCTTGTTTTGGACGGCGAGCAGCAGGGAAATGAATGAGTTCTTTAGCTCCTTCTCGTACTCGAGCTCGTCACGCAGCGCCAGCTCGTTGATAAGAGTCTCACTTAATTCCTGAATCAGCACCTCCATCTCCATGTACAGCTCGTTCAACTGTGTAGTGGTCAGATATTGCAGCTCTTATGGGGAAGTTTCATACATTAGTTTCAAATTTCTAAGTTAAATTCGATTTGTTCTTACTTTCTGCATAGAGGGGAGCCCCGAGCACTTCGCGCGCCTTTTCTATGACCTCCGACTCGCAGGTGTCGGGCTCATCCAAAGGACTCTCCGCCTCATCCATGATGTCGTCAATCTCCTTTATGACCTCTTCGACCGTTTTAATGGGCTGGTCGTCGAGATCCCCGTTCAGTCCGTTCAGGATTAGCGCGTGCATGTCTAAGTCGTTGGCTACCGCCTCATCCTCGCTGGCCAGATCGTTAAACTCGTCCCCGCCTGGAGTGTGTGGATACGAGTGCTGGTGTTTCTGGAGCTGGTGCTGATTGCGCTGATGCTGCTGCTTTGTGTGGCTTTGGCCCAGGTTGAGTGTGGGCATGTGCATCTGACGGGTATACGACTTGGACCAGTCGATGGGCAGAATGTTTCCAAAATTTCCCGTGATGGTCCACCACATTCTAAAGAGAATAGCAGAAACTTTGAGTTAGGTTTCGTTTGCGGTATTTGAATTATATAGGGTTATAATAAAGTTCTACAGGTTCTTGGTCGGATTAAGATCAGGACCATTTCCCGACCAGTCCAATGTCCGGTTTCCCACCATTGCCATACATTATTATTTTTCCTTTAAAAACGAATCGTTTTAAAAAAAACAACTTTTTGAACTTCTTATCCATATTTTATTGCCCGCAAATGTACTTTATTTAACATATGTACATAATATTATATGCATGTATGTATGTATGTACATACTACACATTTTCGTTGGTGTGGGCAACAATTTTGGAGAAGGCAGTGACGGGGCGAACACATTACGAATAATTTTTCAACTGCCAACTTAAAATTAAGCATCCGAGCGAGTGAACTAATCCATGTCGGAAATGTGTGTTCACAAACTTTAAGTGGAATAATTTTATGACACATTAGAACTGCTGATGACATTCCCCGGAATTTAGGTCACATAGATACATACATATGTCATGTGTATATATACATAAACACTTAGATGCTGCAGGCCCCACACAGTTTACAGTGAGATGATAATGCTCTCGGCATCTGCAGAGTCTCTCCACAAAAATGTATGGATTGAAAAGAGAGCCAAAAGATGCTGATTAAGCCAAGCTTTGCAAATACTTATTCCGGGGTTTACATTTTGTTTCATCTTCCTGGACAATATTATCAACGAGAAGGGACGTGTGAGACGCTTCTCACGCGTCACAACTTTAATACCCGGCACTCAGTACTACATACATACATACATACATATGTACCTTAGCGGTTTTTTGTCAAATTTTGCATTATTCATTCGACTATTGTTGCTGATCAAGAATATACATATACATATGTATAGTTTATGGGGTCGGAAACGTTTCCTTCTGTCTGTTACATACATCCACTTTTGTTCACAAATACAATATACCCTATTTACTCTTCGAGTACCGGGTATACAAATTGACCTCATAATACATAATACCTCATAAGTCTATATTTGTGACGACCCAGCGCGCTGGGTCCAAGCTATCGACAAATGTATGTATGTACATGTATTCTAGATCTGCTTGCACGTATAGGTTTTTACAGTTCTGTAGAAACATACCCTCCTCCCTCCTTTCTGATTTGGGGCGATTCAGTATTTTCCGACAAAGATTATTTCCAATGGCATGGAAAATTCCGATCACGAAACGACTCTCGAAACATTATCTCATCTTTTTGGGGGAACATACATATTTTCCTTGATATAATTTTATAACGCAAATAGGACCATTTTAATGAGTTTTAATTGCGTGAATTTAGATAACCAAGCAAGTTGGTGATCGGCTGGAATGAGTCGACACAGAGACGCAGACATTGCATCATTGTATTAATGAAGATGAATTGAATGCTCTGACAATAACTACAGCCCCCTAAGGCACACACATGCTTACATATGTACATATGTATGTACATAGGTTACGAATAAAAAAAAATGTATTCTTTGGTAGACCGACTATTTATCAGTCCGCCCTCGTATGTATGTATGTACATGTGAATTTATTTATGTAAATATTTATGTAAATATGTATGTATGTACATAAATATGTGCTTCTAATTTTAGCAGGTTCACACTTAGCGTTGGCAAACAGCGCACGATGAAAACAGCAGCATCAGAATTTAATTAAGATTCGTGTCAATGGAAAGGAAATTGGAACGGGGATTGGGGACACAGCCAGTGGCAATCCTCAAACAACAAAACACGAACAGAAGAGACAAGTGCAAAAATAAGTAGAAACCGTTTTGCAAATTATGATATCCCTCAAACGGATTTTGGTCTTGCGTTTCAGAGTTTATTCAATTTATAATTAATGTATATAAATAGGCCATTAAATAAACGAGAAGGGACGTGTGAGACGCTTCTTACGCGTCACAACTTTTATACCCGGCCCTCAGTACTACATCTCCACATTAGGGGTTATTTGTCAAATGTAACATTTTTTTTCATCTGTCATCTACATCAACAACACTGCTCACGCCAACACGCTCCTTTAGCTCGCCACCCTCCCCTAGAGCCACACACTGCAGACTCACGGCAGAGGCAGAGGCCGCACACTGCGCGAAGCAGAGTGTGAATGAGAGAATGTGCAAAAAACAACAAAAGCTGCGGGACGGGGTGGGTTTAGCCACTGCAAATAAATTCTTCATCTTCATTGTGGCTATAATAATGATCCAATCGGATCCCAATTTGGTGATCTGATAGATATGGTTATTCCCTACGGAATGTTTATCGTTTATCTTCAAAATTGTGGGTTTGGGAGGTTTTCGCCCTTTTGCGGGGGCGGGGCTAATTTTTGAAATACACTGGTTTCAGTGTGAGCAAAAAGCAGTGAGGAGCCAAAATTTGGTGGCTCTAGCTCTTATAGTCTCTGAGAACTAGCCGACAAATAAGACGGACAGACGGACGGACGGACAGACAGACATGGCTCTATCGACTCGGCTATTGATGCTGATCAAGAATATATGTATATACTTTATGGGGTCGGAAACGTTTCCTTCTGTGCGTTACATACAACCGTTATTCGCACAAATACAATATACCCTATTTGCTCTTCGAGTACCGGGTATAAAAACAGAGTTCGCTGCGGGCGCGGCGTACGGAACTGAGCCAAAGAGTCTGCTAGATCGGTGAAACCACTTGGGGAACCACCACGGTATGGTCAGCGGGACGAAGGGCTGAGCAAGAGAGACAGAAAGAAATTAAAAAATATTTATGGCTTCCATGGCAATCTAAAAGCGGTACATACAGCTGTGTTTATAAAAATAGTAGTTCCGCACATCACCAATCTCAAAGCTTTTGAAAGTTTTTTTTTGAGACAACAAATTAAAGACATCCCGTTACATTTGCCTTCAATTTTCTTGTTTTTCATGAAAACTCATGAAAACGACTAACTTTAAAAATGGTAGGGCTAGGCTTAAATACTTTACAAAAATTAAAAGAGAAAAATAATATTTTATGAAAGAAATTTTTAACCATTGCGGTACTTTGGTTTTTGAAGAGTAAGTATAAGAAACCATTGCTTGATAAAGCGATACAGTAGCGGAGGACTACGATTTTGACTAAAAGTTATAGAAAGGAGGTATAATGGAATTGAAAACTATTCTGGATGTGCTCTAATATTGTATTTAGGCATTTTAACTAAAAACACCCTGAAAATCAATTTTTTGTGAGAAAAACGTATCTCTTAGAAGATGGGTAAAGATGGTTTCCGGCATTCGATTAAATACACATAATTCAATTGCAGAAGCACCAGAAAGCTATGCGTTTGGGGTACAGGGTGCCCGAAGTTCGAAGAAGCCCAAGAAAAATCGTGTCTGGTAGTGTTATTAAACATCCGCTCCAATTTTTTGCTCCCTCTTTTTTGCTCTCTCTCCTCCTACTTCTAGTACATACTTACATGTAAGTATGTATGTACAAATACATATTGACATGTCTTCTACTGCTTTGCCAGTTGTCCTTGGACTGTATTTCAAAAGTTATTTTTTTCCTTTGCCTACCATGTTTTTGTTGCTTTATGATGCAATAGCCCGACGAAAAAGCTAAGCTATGCATGTACGTATGTATGTGTAATCAGTGTGCGTGAACGTATTCATACATACATACATACATAAGTATATGTGTATGGTGAATTAGTCATCAAGTCTATCTCTTGTGGAAGTCAGACATCTATAATATTCGGAATGGCGCCAATGTTAGCGAAGGCAGCCGATAAAAGGTTTGCTTGCTTAGCTTGAGTGAGGTTATGTTCGCTTAAGTCACCAATTACTATGCACGTAAAATATGTGCATATACATATGTATGTATGTATATATGTACATATGTATGAATACATACATAAATATGTAAAAACATGCATGCGTAAAACCATACTGTATTTATTGTATTGTACATATTGTATGTACATATTAATTAGGTAGGCCTTCTGAAGGGGCTGTCTGTGCCCGTGCCTGTGCCCTGGGCGACTCCTAAAAACAATGCCTAAAAGGTTAACGTCTTTTCAGCTACCCCCGTGCGACACAATCCATTTGGGTACAAAAAGTTTACGGCCCGGATATATGTATGTATGTACAGATGTATGTATGTATGTATGTATGTATGTATGTAGCTCTCGTGCAATAAGAACAGCAACAACCCCAGGCCAGGTCCTATCGCGTACTGTATTGCCCTCGCTCTATCTCTCTCCTTCTTGCTCTGTATCGCTCTTTCTCACCCTGCCTGCAGGTTACGGACTTGTCGTTTGGATGACTCATCCATCCATAAAGTGACAACTCTTGGAAGAGAACAACTACTACCACATTTGTATGTAGCTTGTACATACATATGTACATATTTACATTAACATTTATGTACATAAAGTTACATACATACATATTGTATATGTACATACATACATATGCACATGCAGATTTCCATACGTTTGTATAAATTGTTGTCTTGTTTTTGTTTAGCTCTTAATAAGAGGGCGGTTGCTTTTCCAGTCTTCGCCCTCTTAATATTTAATACTTAATTCAATCAACCGGCTTTGGTTGTTTTCAACCAAACGTTTATATGTATGTAGTAAATGAACAACAACCGAAAAAACTAGAATAAGCTCATATGTACATATGTAATCTGCACTAGAATAAGAGCACATGAATTTCTCTGACGAGGTCTACTCAGACTAACAATTTGAATTTCAACAAAAACACATTTCCATCTACATAATTCGGTATGTATTCCACAAGTACGCATAAAATAGTTACATACATTTCGGCGAACCTGCATATTTTTTAAATTAAAACTATAAATTATAATAATCAGAGACATTAATGAACAAAAACGATGCACAACATTAATAAATTGCCTAAGCTTTCGCTAAAATCTGAGTATAAATTGCTCGACTCGAAAAAAACTTGAAACCGAGTAGTGGCCCAGAATTCACCTTGGCACAAGGTTATAGGGCTACTGAGCCTTTAAAGTCCGTCTTATTTTTACATTCCTACATTCTACATGCCACAGAAATTCATCTTTTTTGGATCAAATCTGGCTCATTTAAAACTGCAACCAGCTGACAATTTCACTACGGTTAGTGAATTTGAGTTCCATGAAGCCTGCGTGGCAAAATTTGTAAAAAAGAATATGGAAGCCCAAAATTTCATCGAGGGAGCTATTGCAACCGGTACTGCTTGTGGAGGGGGTCACTATTAATTCATGGGGCACCAATAACTTGGGGTAAAGATTGTTTCTAGGGCTTTTAGTTATCATTAAGACTAAATATAGCAAACAAAACATTTTCATTGTTACCTTTAATATTTAAATTTTACTTAAGGAATCGGACGCCTGTACGAATAATTTACAAGCAAAAAAAGGGCTTTTTTGCTTAAGTTTATTTTTATAAGGATACCATAGAAGAAAATTCAAAACTTTTTTCATTAACATATAGTAGATATGTTGATCTTTGATACAAAATTAACTTTTTCTATTTACGTTACGCCAAGTTATGGGTGTTCAAACTAGGGTGATGGTGGTGTACGAATAATATGTGGTCTTAGTGTATGTACATACATATATTCTTGATCAGCATCAATAGCCGATTCTATGTATATCTGTCTGTTCCTCTTTTTTTGACGCCTCGTTCTCAAACACTACAAGAGATAGTCACCAAAGTCACCTTTCCGCCCCAGCAAAGGTCGAAAATCTGCTGTATCCACAAACAAACGAAAACTAAAAATACTATTCCGTAGGGAATGACCATATCTATCAGATTATCGAATTGGGGGTAGATTGGACCATTATAACAGCCACAACGAAGAAATTCATTTGCATGCGACTACCGCCACCTTCCTCCCGCCGCTGTAGCGTGTGCCATGGCATCAAAACCGGAAAAGTCCGGCCCATATTCGTAGTACTGTACAATAATGGGCATATGGTAATTGTGGCTGGAAAAAGCTTTTATACAACTTCTCTTTCTCCCTCTCTATCTCTATTTGTCGTTCTGTGGCTTGCCGCCCGTACAGAATTTTTATCTGAGCTGCACATGAAGCAGTTAACACAGAATCGGTGTTGAAAAAGTTGCACCAAGTCGACCTGTCTCCCTTTGGTGGAAACGCTGATCACATTCATTGTAGTCAGGCAAAACGTGCGTTTAGTTAAATTTCGAGTTTCCGCATAGTAATCGAACCTGTACCTACATATGTATGTAAATACATACTTACATGTACATATGGAAATATGTATGTGCTCAATGTAATATATGTATATGTATATGTAAGTATATACATATATATGTATTTATGTATGTATGAATAGGAAAAAAGCATTGAGTAAGTTATTAGACATACGCAATCTGCAGGTAGAAGAGGGCTTGATAAGGGCAGGTGGATGGTGGTAAAAGAGGCATTGCATCGAAAGGAAAACTAAATTATGAAAATCTTTTTTAACAATGCATCTGAGACTTAAAAAGGTTAAGGTAATAGACTCAGCGAAGGGACAGGATAACAGGGATTATAATCAAATGGAACGGAATTGCGGCGAGATGGCCAACAAAATGAAAGTTTAATGATATATATATTATATGATATTATATGTATATTCTTTATAAGGATCTCAGAGACTACAAAAGCTAGATCCACCAAATGTTGCATCCAGATGGCATATGGTGAGCATACATACCACTGTTACAAGTGTATTTTCAAATTTCGCCGCGCCCCCTTCCGCCCTCGCAAATCGCGAAAATCTGCTGTATTCACACTTTCGAAGATGAAAGAAAACTAAAAACGCCATTCAGTAGGGAAGGACCATATCTATCAATCAATAAACTGGGATCTGATTGGATCAATATTATATCCAGAATGAAGAAATACATTTTCAGTGCTACCCCCACCCCGTCCAGAAGCTTATTTTATTTTTTACACATTATCTCACTCCACACTCTGCTTCGTGAAGTGAGCGGCTCTAGGGGAGGGGGGCGAGCTAAAAGAGCGTGTTGGCGATGACATATGTTAAAAAAATGTAAAATGCAAAATTTGAAAAAAGCCGCAAAGGTACAGATGTACTATTGAGTACCGGGTATAAAAGTTGTGACGCGTAAGAAGCGTCTCACACGCCCTTCCTTGTTATTAATTCTTTCATCCGAAATCACAATCGCTCAATGATAAAATCGATTATTGCTTGTCTCTGCTCCGCCCTGACTCATGGGAGAATTAATTTTATCATTGCTCCTCCGTACTCAACGCATCAATTAAATTCGTTAGCGTTTTTGCTTGTGCTGCGAGAGTGCTCTCACTATTTGCCACTTTTGTCTGTCACATTTTCATACTTTTGCCTGTATGAGGTTGGGTTGTTAGGCAATTCTCCATTTTTATTGAATTTTTATTTAGGATGTGGGCGAGTACATGCGCTCAGACTCGAATGTATGGCTGATGTCACTTGGATTTCCGGAAAGCATTTTGATCCCGATTGATTGTATACCCGATATACATACGAAAAGTCTAGACACAGTCGACAATAGTGCTGCTGTGAGAATTTAGAGAGGCAGTTGTAGTGGAATAAAAAACCCGTAGCAGAAAAATGGAAGCACATCAAATGTTCTACAATTCTGATAAAAAAGGTAGCTAGTTAATTAGGGTATAAACGAAGTGCAAGAATTAACAATAGAGCTAAACAAGCGATCATGATTCCTCTCTTGTTCTCTATTGCAAATGCAACACAGACACCACAGACACCACAGACACAAAGAGAGAGAGAGCGAGAGATACAGCATGGTGCCGTCATGGCGATGCATCAGCTGCGATACCAATTCCGACGCCTACTTATAATTACTTATAAAACTAATAATCAAAAGCTTAGATATGTACATATTTATGTATACAAATATGTATACTAGATATACATACATATGTACACACATATGGCCCGTGGCCCTTGCCTCGGCACCAAAATTATTCAAATTATCCGCTAGACAGATGAAGACTAGAAGCGGGCTCTAGCCACCGGCCTGATACTGTTTTCGAACATACGTACATAATATGTATACATATTTGCTTGTCTAGTTATGGTCTACGACCGCTAAAGTGTTTACCAGGGACAATGCATATGAAATAATTTATTTCGCCCTACACTTAAACTCTCTACTTTCCGGTATCGTCATGGTATTGCATTGTATGATTGTGAATATTCCCGTTTGGACAAGCGGTACAGAACTTGGAAGGGCGAAATCATTCCCTCATTCTCCCACAGAGCAACAGTGCGCCCCCCATTTGCACTGCCAAAATAACGAAAGAGTGAAAACAACTCCTGACACTTTTATCGATCCAGCAACTACCACCACCCACTAGGATTACGTCGCTATGTGGCGGTGGGGTTACTCTTGGTTGGACCTGGGGGATGTTGAGTGTTGGTGCATGCGCACTGCCCTCCAGCAGCTTCGCAACAGAGACGAAACCGGAACGGAATGAAGAACTTTACATAATCAGAAAGCGCTGGAGAATGTGGACACAGGATGTCTGGGATACTCACTGGCATTCATTCATGATCTCCTCCTGGCTGCGCACCTGGACCGGGGCCAACTCCTCGACGTTTTCCTCATAATTTCCGAAGCACTTAGTTATCTTGTCATCGAACGTGTTGACCAGATCCTCCAGACTGCCCCCGAACGTCTCTGTGAAGTTGTCCACATGATCCCCGTGGGCCGCAGACGGTTTTTCTAGCCCCTCTCCGTCGCCCAGCACCAGGCCCACTTCGGAGACGCCCAGATCCGTGACGGATCCGCTTGGCAAGGAATTGCAATTGGGACTGATACTACCGCCGCTACTGCCGCCTCCTCCTCCGTTCTTGCTGATGTGCGCATCACGAACCGCATCTTCAAGCAGGCGAAGCTTTGCGACACCTGGCTTTCTGCCCACACTGACCTCCTTCAGGTTCAGGTTAAGCGTGTCATTGAGGGCGTTCTGGTTAGAGATGAAGTCACAGCCGCCCCACTCATCTGTCTCCTCGAACTTTGCCAGGGGAGCCTCAAATTTTAGCTCGGCCATTTTGGTGCCGAGGTCACGCATGGCACGCGAGCAAGGAGCAGGAATCAGCACAGGGCACTCTGGTTATTCTTGAATATTAAATGTTGTTTCTTACGATTTAAACACTGCCTAAAGTTTCGCTTCTTTGCCTGCACTGTTGAAAAACAATAAAAAAAACGTCACACACTCGATCGATTAAGTCGTGAGTAATATTTTCTGAACCGAGTTTCTGGCAGCTTGTTTTCTATTTAACACGAAGACGTACAAAGAAGATAAACAAATCAGACAAGCCACGGAGTCAGTGTGACCGCGGAACTATCGATAAAATATACCGACAAACAAACATACCAGACAGCACCTTGGAAATATACCCTTTCATTTTTAAAATATACCGTAAATCTTAAATCATTTTCCTCGACGTTGATCTTCTGTTCAATATTACCAGCTGGTTTGGACTCTCAATTGTACAACTGCAATTTTACTCGAATAATCATTAAATTCTTAACAAGATTGACTGATTTTCATGACTTCTCTTTATTAGATTGATTGCAGAAGATAAGGTAAAGATAAAGCAAAGATAAATATAAAAAGGATTTATTTCGTCGTGGGTGCATGTGGTCGTAGGGGAGTTGTATTAAAGTGCCTAATATGAGGTTTCCTAACAAATCTGAACAAATTGACTTTGGTTTCATTTGACTGCAACACATTTTTTTTACTGGACGAACTAAAAGCACCTTCAAGGCATTTAATACCTTTCTGAATCTAAATACCGTATTATTAAAGTATTATACCGAAATATATCGGTATATTTCCGAGGGTCTGTCGGTATATTTGATCGGTAATTCCGCGGTCACACTGCTAACCAGTTGCAAGTCTGGCCTTTCACATTTCTAGAGCTTGGTCACACTGTACAAGGCACTGAAGTTGTCGTCTTGCAATTTTGTGTAATTAAATACATTTTTAAGGAAATCAATTGCAGATCCGTGAGCAAATGGCTACTCGCAGTAGTGGCTCCAACATTGTCCTCGGCAATGTGATGGCCACGACGGTAACAGTTGAGTCCATCTCTAATGTGCTGACCACCGTGACCTCCCTGCACTCGAACAGCGTTAACATCTCGAACAATATATCCGCCGGAGCGGGAGTGGACATCCAGGATGGTGGCGGCGCAGGAACTGAGGCAGATACCTCCAAGCCGATGTATCCGCGTCTGTTCAACAAAATCGTGCTGACATTAGAAAACAGCCTGATACCCGAGAGCAAGATTGATGTAACGCCGTCCAGCCAGGACGGGCTGGACCACGAGACGGAAAAGGATCTTCGCATACTGGGCTGCGAGCTGATACAGACGGCTGGAATCCTGTTGCGGCTACCGCAGGTTGCAATGGCCACCGGCCAGGTGCTCTTCCAGCGCTTTTTCTACTCCAAGAGCTTCGTGCGCCACAACATGGAGACGGTGGCCATGAGCTGTGTGTGCCTTGCTTCCAAGATCGAGGAGGCGCCCCGCCGAATCCGCGACGTCATCAACGTGATCCACCATATCAAGCAAGTGCGGGCCCAAAAGTGAGCGAAATAAGTGCGAATCCCGGTACACTGTGTCCTGTATCTGACTGATTTTCCCTTTTCTCTTGCAGGGAGATCGCGCCCATGGTATTGGACCAGTACTACACAAACCTAAAGATGCAGGTGATTAAGGCAGAGCGACGTGTACTCAAGGAACTGGGCTTTTGCGTCCATGTAAAGCATCCCCACAAGTTGGTCGTAATGTACCTGCAGGTGCTGCAGTACGAGAAGCACGAGAAGCTTATGCAGCTTTCGTGGAACTTTATGAACGATTCATTGCGCACTGACGTCTTCATGCGCTACACCCCGGAGGCGATAGCCTGCGCCTGCATTTACCTAAGCACTCGGAAGCTTAACATTCCGCTGCCCAGCAATCCGCCGTGGTTCGGCATCTTCCGCGTGCCCATGGCCGATATCACAGACATTTGTTATCGAGTCATGGAGCTGTACACGCGGCCCAAGCCCGTCGTTGAGAAGCTGGAGGCGGCCGTCGACGAGCTGAAAAAGCGTTATCTTGACGCCCGCACTAAGACGAAGGAGGCCAACACACCGCCCGCCGTTATCACGGTGGATCGCAACAACGGCTCGCATAATGCCTGGGGCGGATTTATCCAGCGAGCCGTCCCACTGCCACTGCCTTCGGAGAAGTCGCCCGAGAAGGATTCTCGGTCACGATCACGCTCTCGGACCCGCACTCAATCAAGGACCCCCCGCTCCAGATCGCGCTCCCGGTCTCCAAGCCGCGAACGCACGAAGAAGTCCCATCGTGGGCGCTCCCCGAGAACGCGCTCCGGCACACCGCCCAAGCACAAAAAGAAGTCTCGACACTACTCGCGATCCGCCACGCGCTCCAGCTCCCCCCACAGCAAGCACCGCAAGAGGTAAGTGACAGATGATCTTTCCTCCAAATAGTTTCTTAAATTGTAAGGGGCTCCTTTCAGGAAATCGTCCCGAGAGAGATCCGACTACTATACCAAAAAGGATCGCTCCAGCCATATCGGCAGCAACAATATTGGCGATGATAAATATCGTAATTCCAACTCAAGCTCTGGAAAGCACAGTCGCTATTCCTCATCACATCGCAACAGTGTCGGAGGCAGCGGTGGCGACTCGCGACATGGGAGTCGCGCCGGACACAAGCATAGGGATGAGCGGTCCAGGGACCGCAAACGCTAAGATTTGACAATGAATTTTTGTTTTACATTTTATTTTTAAAAGTTTATGGAGTATGGTTTTTATTTCACAGCTCTCATCATTTCGAAAAGATGTAAATTTTAATTGGGAGAATCGACCATGCTTAATTAATAAACATAAATCCTCAGTAATGTTTCATAGGGAAGCTTTGCCCAGAGGTCCACTATTTATTTATCCTTGGATGCATTTTACATCATTGGAATCTGGTTGAAGCCTTAACGACTGACCGACTGAGAGATACATATGTACGTCGCAAAGGAGATCGAGGGAAATAGCACCATGCAGAAGGTTTTTCCTTGTCGAATAGGGAGGACTGTATGAATGTAACAAAAAGCATAACCTTATGGGGAGTACACGTACATATGTCCCACTATTTTAATCGGCTTCATTACATATGATATCATTGCTATTTGCGATATCGTTGTAAAATGTATTTTAAGCAAACGGATCCGATGATGATATCAATACGTCCGCTGAGCGGCAGGTCACCCTCAAATATTATTTTATCTCATCCCAATAATGCTCGGTCAATGGTTTCTAAATTGTTGTAGAGTAAGACATCAAGGCAATGTGGGGATGCGAGAGCGAAATATCGCGGAATTCTGTGGTAAATGTTAGAATGAAGAAGCTAAATATGGTAGCAATTATCCACTCTGAAATCGTGCTAATCACGTGAAAGTACCAGCCACCGTCCGAAGGATACCTAGAAGGAATACAGATGCTTATGAGAGATTCGTTTAACAGCCAGAAACAGCTCGGTTCCTTACCATTTTCTGGGGTTCTGGCCCTTGAACAGGATGTGCGACATAAGTCCTGTCACGGCCAGCAGGATAAAGAGGATCGTACAGCAGACGGACATGCCCAGACGCAGATGGGCGTAAATGCGTGTCCCAGACATGGGATATATCATGTATGAAATGAGCGCCTGCATCCAGAAATAGAGAGTGCCGCAGCCAAAGCAGCAAAAGGCGCCAATGAAGTGCACAATGCGCACATTAGTCTCCTGGAAGTTGCCCACGAAGCTAATTCCCAGACAGGATAGCATACCACACCACAGCGCCACGCGACTGTGGCGCTTCACAGCGCTGTCCAGATCTGGGTGGTGCTCGTAGAGCTGCATCACTTGCCTGTATCGCACATAAATGGTGATTCCCACTGCAAATCGGAGCAACGAAAAAGTGGAAAAGTTGCTGATTAGAATCGGGCTTTGGGAATGACTCATTAGCTAGCCACTCGAGAGCGAGACTCACACAGAACACTGCCGATATTAATGAGTTGTCCAAACACACAGCTCTCGGGCGAATAGGTGGCCGCATCGCTTATATACGGCACCGTGGGAACAACATGGCCCTCCAGGACAGCTACAATGTACCTTGAAGGGGAACCAAAATTGTCAATGGCTATCTTCCTGTTCCAGGATAGGGATTCCTTTGTCAGGGAACTTACGTGCCAATAAAGGTCACCTGAAACACCAGAAACACGGCAACCGGAAGCAAATAAACTTGGGACATCTTGCCAATGGGGCAGTACAACAGTAGGGAAGAAGTGACAACTTTCAGGCTGCATGCAACATGCAATTGCGCTGCAATCAAAAAATTATTATTGGTCGCTTTTTTGATTCGTCGATTGGAGAGGAGGGGAGCAGTGTGACCGCGGATTTATCGATAATAAATATATATATATACTCTTTCATTCTTTTTTTTTTAAATACCGTAAATATACCGTATCCTAGAGAAAGCACCACATGATTGGATAAGTCCTTTCCGACGGGACAGAAAGGCAAAATAAACTTTTATCCCTTTATAAATTCATAAAATTAGTACAATTTTCGTTCGACTGCATTAATAAGTTTTAAATCGTCTTCATATAATGCTATTTTTTAGCCCTCTTGCGCTTGTTTCGCCTTTTTCCTTCTTTGTTTCTTGTTTCTATCGACAGAAAATGGATTCATTCTTTCTTTCGCTTGGGAATTTCTAGTATTCAATCGACTGCTTTTCTTGTATATTTTCTGCTGATCTGCTGACTGCGAAATATTCTGTCGAACAAAAATATTCTTATCGTTTGCATGGGAATTCTGTTGCAAGAAAATTTTAATCATCTGAGTTCTGGGCTTTATTTTGAAAAATATCGATATCTTGAAATTTTGATGTATTTTTGACACCCCATGCCAACCCCACAAAGAAGAGTAGAACAGAATTTGAATCTTCTTTTAAAAATATGGAAACCAAGAAGCTGGTGGAAATCGATGGCTCCTACTTGGAGGGCGGCGGGCAGGCCCTGCGCAACGCGCTCAGCTTAAGTTGCATCCTCAGGCGTCCCATCCGCGTTGTCAAGATTCGCGCCAACCGGCCCAAGCCCGGCCTGGCCAACCAGCACCTGCATGCCGTAAACTTGCTGAAAAACATTACCAATGCCGACGTCGTCGGCAACACTCTTCTATCGACAGAGCTGGAGTTCACGCCCCGCACTATAATCGGTGACATGTACAGGGCAGATACGCACACGGCGGCCAGCATCACGCTGATCTATCAAACGGTCCTGCCCGTCCTCCTCTTCGCCGGAAGGTCTTCGCGCGTTGATTTGACTGGTGGAACGAACGTGTTCTTTGCTCCCCAGATTGAATACATGTTGCAGGTGCTGCAGCCGAACCTCGAACGCTTCGGCATCTCCTTCAAGCTGAAGGTGCTGCACTACGGCTTCTGTCCACGGGGCAACGGACGCTGCCAGCTGGACGTTGAGCCGGTGCGACAGGTGAGTGCCGGCCAGTTTCTAGAGTTCGGCCAGCCCCAGTGGGTAGACGGAGTGTCGTTTTGCGCCGGCCGCATACCCATGATCCTCGCGACGGAAATGCAGGAGACGGCCGTCCGTGTAATTCACAGACTCTGGCCGCACCAAGACTGCCGGATTCAGGTGGTTAAGCACTCCCCGGAAAAAGCGTGTGACAATGGGGCTGGGATCGTCATAGTGGCCCACACATCCACTGGCTGTGTGCTTGGCTCCTCCGCCTTGGGCCAGAAGAAGGTTCTGGCTCACATGCTGGGATCAGACGCTTCCTCCCAACTGTCTGGATACATAAGTAAGGAGATCTGTGTGGATGACAACCTCCAAGATCAGCTGATTATCTTCATGGCTCTCGCCAGCGGCTGCTCCCGCTTTCTCAGCGGCCCCCTCACCCAGCACACGCGCACCGCCATCTACGTGGCCGAGCAAATGACTGGCGTCAAGTTCAATGTCGCCGTCAATCAGTCTGGACAGACTGTAGTCAGCTGCGAGGGCATAGATTACCGCAACGAGCTCCTCCAGAGTAATGAATAGTGTCTGTTTTATTCTTAATTTGTTATTTATTATTAATATGCTAATAAATCGGACGCTGCCCTAGAGGCGGCGGAATATAGCCAAGAAGTGGTCACCCTTGTTGCGTGCGACCTTGGCACCCTCCTCGCTGCTCTGGTATAGCCTCGGTGTGATCGGATCCGTACTCTGGTGGAGACACGATTAAAATTTCTAGCACATCTGCACTGTGAGCTCCACTTCAGCTCCGCGTTCAACTTACTGCCTCCTCGTCGGTCAGACGCTCGTACAGCGGATGCTCCTCCATGTGTGACACAATCCAAATGTGCAGATCCTCCACATCAGTCATGGTGTACACTAAGCCCTGCAGACACCAACATCAATGTTAAAGTTTACATCAATTAAATAAAATGGAGAGACAAGCCGGCACTCACTCCCTTGCGCAGAACATAGGCGTACTCGGAGAGCAGAGCCTGGTTGATGATGCGCCACTTGTGCTTGGCGCGCTTGAAGTGCGGATCCGGGTAGAGAAAGAACATCTTCTCAAGCTGGCCCTTTCGGAAGTAATTGGGTAGATACTTCATGGCGTTGGTGCGCAGGCAGGCGATGTTCTGATAAGCACCAGTATCCGAGCTCCTGTGTCTGAGGGCTTTAATGCGATCCAACACATAGTCCGAAACTTTTACACGTATTTCCATCCCAATGGAGATTTTTTTCGGGAAACATTTCGCCTAGCGTTACTAGGAAGCCACCGTAGCCACAGCCAATGTCGGCAAAACTCACTTCTTGGTCAGCCCGCATGCTCGGGTACAGCCAACGCCAGTCCACATCCTCCGGCCGAGCTGGGCTGTGGGAAACAAACAGTTCAGAAAACCTTTCCGCAGAAATTCTAAAACGATCTGCTCACTAGTCGAAACAATGATCTGCTATAGGATTTGAGTGGGCTCGCTGGCGGTAGTAGCGCTTTTGGGGAAGACCCGTCACGGTTGACGTCCAGGTGAGGTCGTCATTTTCCTGTGTTGTGGTAACCATGATGATTTGTCTACAGGAACAAAACACAGGCGCAAGCACGTTGACTCAAATACAAAATTGACAACAGCTGGCAACACCATTGCAGTGTTGTTAAGCTGTCAGGTTTATCGCATAAATACCACCATTTCCACTACACTTCAAACTCAAGCAATGAGACCGGATTTATATGTGGTTTGGATTTGAGATAGACTAGTACAGATTTAAGAGCAGAAAAACGTAAAACGTATATTTCAAATATGTAGAAATCTGATCCAGCTGGTTGCTAAAATGTTTTGATGAGTTCCCAGAAACATGATGAAATTATATAAAGTTCCGTCGGCTGCCCAATCGTTTCGTTTTCAGGCCCCTAGCGTTCAGTGCCTTGCAACCAGAAAATCGTAAAAATGTTTTGCTATCGCCAGAGTATGACCAGTTGTTAATGCCTTTCGGTTACACTTATCAGTCAGCTGTTTGCTTACATATTTATTAAAATTAAATACAGTTATTGAAATGTACTTCTCCAGCTGGAGTCGCTCTTCCCCAAGCACATCCTCCGCCACCTGTGGTTCTACATTCATTGAAATTAAATAACGAAAAAATACCATTTCATATAATTGCCCCTCTTTGACTGTCTTGAGTAGATTTAATTTGCATCTTATATTTTATTTGTCTAAAAGGATTAATGATTATGGTTAATCATATTTAATTAATGCGATTAGTTCTTTCGTTATTTTTGCTTTTTTTCAGTCGGACTGCACCCTTTGCCTTCAATTTTTAATATGTGTCTCATGGTCGACGCAAATCCTATTACTCAGACACTCAGATGCGCTAAATTTTTCGTCGATGGAATCAGGTGTGACCCAATGGAGACGAAATGAAATCAGTTGTCTTATAGCCCAGTTCTCAGACACTTAAAATATTCTTGCGACAGAATCAGGGATGATATTCCCATATAAACGATAAGAAATCTGCCCTGCGTTTTGTTCGGCAAACAATTTTTCAGCCAGAATTTTGTAGTTGAGTACTCAGATCATCAGAAAATATACCAAAACAGCAGTCGATTAAATACTAGAAATTCCCAAGCGAAAGAAAGAATGAATCCATTTTCTGTCGATAGAAACAAGAAACAAAGAAGGAAAAAGACGAAACAAGCTCAAGAGGGCTAAAAAATAGCATTATATGAAGACGATTTAAAACTTATTAATGCAGTCGAACGAAAAATGTACTAATTTTATGAATTTATAAAGGGATAAAAGTTTATTTTGCATTTCTGTCCCGCCGGAAAGGACTTATCCAATCATGCGGTGCTTTCTCTATGCATTGTTGTCTTCCAAGCTCCATATCCACTCTGAAAAAACACACCACCACACACCTCCAAGTTTCATACAAATATGTAGTTTCTAAAGCCTAGTACTCAGATGGAAAAAAAGGGGTCGCTAAAAAAATCAGGGATGATATTCGTATGGAACCGATAAGAAATGTTGTCGCGCACAAGTACGCCAGGCAGTACTCAGATCGTAAAAAAACTGGCCGACTAAATCTAGAAAGTCAGCCGATAGTATTTTGTGGTATTGATAGTATTTGTGGGGTATTCGTTGGTATGTTGCCAGCAGCTCGACAAATATAGATCTGTTCTTTATTCCGAGAGGGTACCTAGCAAACATTACTCTCTGTTTGCTAGGTACCCTCTCGGAATAAAGTCGGAATAAAGGAATAAGTCTCAATCGTATGGAGGCAAAAATGCCGCTGAAGTTGAAACATAAATGACCACCGTGCTTCTAAACGAGCTTAGGGCCATCAAACGGCAAAAAAAGAAACAATTTTTTATAGATTAATGAGATTATATTGAATTTATTTGCATTTTAAATTTGTTTAACTTATTTGAACGCCAGTATCTTCATGCTGCCAAGACACAGACCCGGCTGGGCTGTTAACAAAATGTTTGAAGTTTTTTTCCTTTTGGGACCAAGTACTGCTCCACAGGGTCGTGCCAAGGGGCGATGGCGACAATCTGGGCTCGAAACTATCCAAAGTTGAATAGGATGGGTGCTTTACAACTTTGCAACGGGTGCAAATATTCCTTGGCACGGCCTTGCTGCTCCACCAATCAAAGAAGTCATATTTTCAAACTTCGGAATATGCAAAGGGTATCTTTTCATGGGTTTCCATAAATGAACACATATATATATATATGATTTATACATAGTACTCAAATTTATAGACAACAACCGTCCTGGATTCTTTCCTGCAGATATGGGCTTAATCAAAGTTGTCTTCGCTTATTTCGCTGATTGTCCTCCTCCTCCGATCATGCAAGGGCCGCCAGTCTCACTAAAATAATCTCCTGCATGAATCAATTTTGCATTCATTGTTTTTTTAACCTTTTATTCAATTTTCACACATTTTCAAAGAGGTAAACAAAACAACACAGCTTCCTGAGAAGTGTAACTGTACGGGATACGGTTTTCACCTTTGGTCACACTCTGCTGCTAGCAAAATATATTGCACATTTTGCTAGCAAGTTTTTTTTTCGATCTAAGTACTAGGCTATATAAATGATTTAAATTAGGCGCTCGAATCCACTATCGCTAGCTTAAATGTATCGATACTTGTCAGTACAACTAGCGCATGTCCCATCCCTATTTCCTCTTTGCGTTCTTTTCCAACCCTGCCCTGGCTGCAAACAGACCTCGGCCTATTCTTTTTTTTTCGGCGCTGCCTGCAAACAGACCAACAGCATGAAGGTGTGCAAAAAATTTGTTAAAATCGTGCAATAAACGCTAAGAATTTAAAAAAATATTGGATGAATACAAATGTGTTAGCACCATAGAAGTCAAATAAATTATTTTCGAATGAAATGAATTAGTGATTGCAGTGATAATAACAGATAGTTTTTGAGATATCTTGTATTTATACATATATGAATACACATACATATTTATGGTGTTAACTAATGGTGTTGAACTTTATGTTTTGTGTTGCAGCTCAACGTTTCCTATCCCGCTACGGGATGCCAAAAGCTTTTCGAAGTTGTCGACGAACACAAGCTGCGTGTATTCTATGAGAAGCGTATGGGCCAGGCTGTGGAAGCCGATATTCTCGGTGATGAGTGGAAGGGTTACCAGCTCCGTATTGCCGGAGGCAACGACAAGCAGGGCTTCCCCATGAAGCAGGGTGTCCTGACCCATGGTAAGAGACTGTTGAATCCCTCAAGCCGGCACTTACTGATTGTCAATAAACGTCTTTTTTTGACTAGGTCGTGTGCGTCTACTGCTGAAGAAGGGCCACTCTTGCTACCGCCCACGCCGCACTGGCGAGCGCAAGCGAAAGTCTGTGCGCGGTTGCATTGTGGACGCCAACATGTCTGTCCTGGCTCTGGTCGTCATTAAGAAAGGCGAGCAGGATATTGCTGGTTTGACCGACACTACCATCCCCCGTCGTCTGGGTCCCAAGCGTGCCAGCAAGATCCGCAAGTTGTACAACTTGACCAAGGAGGATGATGTGCGCCGTTACGTTGTGCGCCGTCCTCTGCCCGCCAAGGACAACAAGAAAGCTACTTCCAAGGCCCCCAAGATCCAGCGTCTGATCACCCCTGTCGTGCTGCAGAGGAAACACCGTCGTATCGCGCTGAAGAAGAAGCGTCAGACTGCCTCCAAGGAGGCTGCCGCCGACTACGCCAAACTGTTGGTGCAGCGCAAGAAGGAGTCTAAGGCTAAGCGCGAGGAGGCCAAGCGTCGTCGCTCTGCCTCTATCCGGGAGTCGAAGAGTTCTATCTCAAGTGACAAGAAGTAAATGCAGCAAACGACCCCATCTGTGTATAAGCACGAGTAGATGATGTTCTACAAAAACAGAAATCAGAAATAAAATTGTACCCATTTATGTTAATAAATGTGAAAAATGGTATACACTGCTGTATTCAGTTTCTTTTTTTTCCTGTGAAAAATGTGCACACGCAAAGTGAGAATAATGAGCTGAGATGACGTAAACGAAGTGATTATCGCCGAAAATATTGAATAGAATAGATCCATGTGAATGCAGAAAAGGAAGTTTTCTTTATTCCTGCCGTTGCGTATAGGATTATGCCACAGTCCGGCATGACATCTGATTCCTTGAAATTGTCGAGCTGCCCGCAGCCCAAGCTGCTTCGTTCCTAACAAACTAGTCTAGTGACGGGACCCTATATTATTATGTGTTCGTTAAAAGGGGTTTATAAGTTTTCTGATCCCCCAGCACTTTGTTCTTCATTCTCTTTTCTGTTGTGTTAAATGTGTGGAAGACAGCCAACAGATCATAACGATTTAGCCTAGGCCATACCAGACATATACAAATCAAGATCATATAACCGATACAAATCATGCAGATCAAAAGGCCCATGCGTCTTTCTTTTCAGCCCATCCCTAAGTTAAAAATACGATTTTGGTAGTATATTCCAAATATGAAGACCGACCGACCAGGTTGTACTGTAAAGTGTACTTGAAAGGTTTTTTGTGGAACGTTGTTATTATTTTGCTCGAAAATAGTGTTAGGAGGTGCAACCTAATCACACGATCCTGAACTTGTCAATAGAGATGGAGAGGAGAATCCTTGTTACCACTCAAATACTCCAACCTCTTTGACGTTACGGCTAAATCACAGATTTGCTTGCAACCAAATATCCACAAAATATAATAGTATTACAGTCACGGCGAAAAAAAAGAACCATATTTTTAATTTACAAAAGTTCAGCTGTACATATGTATGTACACATGTACATACTTCTTTTCCATCTCTTTCTTTTGACATCTCTTTTCTTTTCATTCCCAAAGCGATTTTATTCCCGGTACTCGAAGAATAAATAGGGCATACTGTATTTGTGATCGAAAAATGTAAGACAGAAGGAAACGTTTCCGACCCTATTAAGTGTGCATATATATTCGTGATCAGCACCAAAAGCCGAGCCGATATAGCCATGACTGTCTGTCCGTCCCTCCGTCCGTACGTTAAAAAAATATACCAGATTTCAAAAATTCTATGTACATATGTACATGCATACATATATACTGACTGAGTACCGGGTATAAAAGTTGTGACGCGTGCAAAGCGTCTCACAAACGTTTCTACTCGTTTGTATTAGAGACCTGCATGAATTCACAGTATTCATAAAAGAACAACAAAGCATTTATGTACATATGTACATAAATATAGCGTTCGTGCCCCTTTAAAGCCTTCGATCATAACGAATGCTTCCTTCAGTCAAACCCGACTTCGAGCACAGCGGATGCAAATCGGAATAGTTCATTCGCAGTCTTTGAAAAATCGAAAGCCTAGAGTTAAATAATATTTTTGTTTAGGCGCAAAATAGTATCCTGCTATGTTGTTTGTATGTATTAAGTATGTAAATATGTATGTATGTACATATACATATGTCTGCATAATAACCGGTACTTGTTTGTGTAGTTACATAAATTAACGGGTAACCAATGTGGAAGGAGGCATTAATACTAGTATTAGGTAATAGTAGTCCGATACGCTTTTCAAGCGCCGCCAATGAAAATATTCAAAATCCGATTTCCATTTCGCTCTAAGCACGAATTTATCAGTATGTATGTATATATTTATGTAGGTTGGTAAGTGTATAAATAAAAAACACAGAATGTACATATGTATGTGTATACATACATATGTACATAAATACATATGTATGCATGTGTATTGAGGTTGGCGACAGTCAAGCAATCGTTTCTGACTTGGCATGGTCAAAATCTCTTCCATCCTCATTCCGATCTGAATGTGGTGGTGGTCTTTATCTGCTGGCAGTCTCGCTTGGCACTCCCTCCAGCAACGCAGTTTCGGAGTGGGTTTGGCTCTGGTTCTCAGTTGACTTCGACGTCGTGTTCTTCTCAAAGCTTGCTAGTTTGAGCTCCTGGTCGGCGAGGAGCTCGAGAAGATCCTCTTGATCCTTTTGGGTGACCAGAAGCGATTCTTGAGCAGCATCTGCTCGCTGTTTTTCGGACGCGAGATGCTGGCGTAGCATCTCCATTTCCTTGGTGAGCCGAATGTTTTCCGCAAAGTACATGTTGGCCTGATATCTGGCCGTGTTCAGCTCTTCCTCTCTGTCCTGGGATGTCTCCTGCCTCGGAAATGAAGTCTGGCCCGTTGCTCCAAGCTGAGCCTTTAGCAGGGTATTCTGATCAGAGAGCTGAGCCCTGACTGACTGTTCCTCCCTCAGCTTCTCCCTCAACTCGACGTTTTCTTGGTCCAGCTCCTTCACGGACTGCTGGAGAGTCTGAATCTGGGCGTCCATGCCGCGGATAATGCCCTTGTACTGGGACACCAGAGCCGAGGCTTCCGAGCTGAGGGTCAGCTCAGTGAGCTCTATCCCATCCACGTCGAACCCGCTTACCAGCTTGGCAATCAACGCCTCCAGGCCCTTATAGAGTTTGCAGTACTCATAGTCGAGCAGAAGCTCGCCGGCGCACTTGGCCCTGATCTGGGCCTGCTTGCAGGCCCGGCTGTAGGCCTCGTGCCGCGAGACCTCGCCCAGCTTGTTGCAGAAGGTCTCCTGGCCAATGCGCTTGATGATCAGCTGGCTGATGTCCTCGCGTCGCTGATTGGGCAGAGAGTTGTCGTTAAACTGGATGCAAAGACCCATGAGGAAGGCGCACATGCCCTGAAACAGGAATTCACGCTCGTCATGCTCGTTGGAGCAGAGCTGGGCGGTCAGATAGACTGTGGTGCCCTGCGTCTCCAGCAGAGCCTTCACCGCGCCAGGACAATGGGCTAGCCAGACGCTGAGGAGCATCAGCAGCCCAACCTTGCTCTGCAGGCGTGTCCGCTCTCGCTGCATCAAATTGGTGCACATCTCCAGTAGAGTGTTGGGGCGCTGTCCGCCCGTCGGGGCCAGCAGAACGCGGAGAAGCTCCTCCTTCAGCGCCACGTTCTCCACAAGGGTGTGCATGATGGCCACCGACGAGAACCAGTTGGCTAGCGCATCACTGGAGAAGAGCCCGGTGCAGAGCAACTGGCCCGTCGATAATGAGCTCACATCTGACGCACTCGATGGAAGCAGGGTTTGCACCACCGCCCTTTGAATATCCGCGTTCCTGTACAGAAAGCACTCGAAGCAGTAGAGCACTGCACAGCGCAGAGCCAGCAGCTGCTTCTCGTTGATCATGGACATGAGCAGGACCACGATGGCTGGGCGCGGTGGATTGCTGGGGGCCATCACGCGACTGAGCTCGCACTGGTTGTCGCGATCGCCTCGAATTACTTCCGCGACGGCGTTTATGGTCTCCGTGAGGATGTCCGCCGGCACGCCGCTACTCATAAGGATTTCGCAGAGAGCGTTTAGCAGCTGGGACTTCTGCATGACGCGCTGGCAGGCGGTGACTACTTGCTGCTGGTTGCTGGGAGTGACCAGGGCGCGCACCACCTGGAGCAGGCAGTGGAAATTCGACATCTTCTGCGGGGACCAGCCGGCCTCTACTTCCTCGGCCAGCACGAACATGGGGGCCAGGCGCTGTATATAGCTGCCCTCCTTGAAGAACTGTTGGTTGCTCGAGTTGTTCTTGAGCAGGTTCAGCAGCAGTATGAGGCAGTCTTCCACTACAATCCCGCCATCGGAGCAGCCCTCCTCTCGGATAATCTCGAACAAACGGTCGAAGGCATTTTCGAAGGCCACAATTTTCTGTATATTCGAGTTTCCCTTGGTCAGCTCGATGAGCAGCAGAAGGACGTCGTTGCGAATGACCTCTCGACTGTCAGTTAGTAGGTCCATCAGCTTGGAGACCCCCATGGGGCTGACGAGGATAAGGTCCTGCAGCTCGCGCGTCTTGTTTGATATTAGCAAGGTGATCAGCTGAATGGCTGCTCTGCGCACCCGGAAATCGTACTCGTCCAGATAGCCCATTATCATGGTGACATTCTCCGGAGTCTTGATGAACATCTCCGTAAACTGGCCGCCGACATTCACCGAGACAGTGGGGTTGTCAGCCTCCTCCTCGAACTCCTCGCTGGTGACAATATTGCAGAGGGTGTCCAGGGCATAGCTTATAATCTCTGTATCCTGGCCATCGTTTTGGAGCACCTGAACGAGAGGTGGCATGCCCTGGGCGCCGACTTCGATGCGGTACTTGCGCGACAACGCCTTGAGGGCCCGACAAGCATCTCGACGGTCCTCCAGCAACGTAGAGGAGTAAACTCGATCCACCAGCTTCTCAACCGTCTCTGCAGCGCTGGGCTGTTGCCCTGGCTCTGTGCCGCCTAAGACGGTCTTGATGCCACTTTTCAAGAACTCCATCCACTTTATGGCTGAATAAATCGGTATATGTGCAGAACTTTTTTTACATCAATTTTTGACACGTCAATTTATAAAAACAATATTGCGACAGTGTTTGCACTAGCCCAATTGGCGACAGTGTGTCCCCAACACCTAAATATATCGAGTGGATGGGATTCAAACATTTTTTGTCATCTTTAGAAGACTAAATATGGAAATTAATTCATTATTATTCGATAGTTAATTAATTTCCATGTTGTCTTTTAAAGTATAACGAATGTATGAATGGGGATAGAGTCTACATATGAACAAATATTTTTTTAAATTATTTTGCATTGTAAATATCGATAGTATACAATTGGAAATGAGATATCGGTAGAACAGCCGCTAGTTTACCATCATTACTTTTACCGAAATAGAACATTCAGCCGTAGAGCAACACTGGCTAATTTATTGTAAACCATTGGATGTGTTTTTGTTTATTATGCATTATGCATATGTTGCACACTGAAATTATCAATTAAATGTTTGTGTGTTGCGCCCAGCATGTAAGAAATTCTAATGAGCACTAATAATAAAGCAGAGGGGTGTGCTCGCAGCGCACTCCTTTTCCTGCTGTGCCCCCTTGTCGCCATATTCTTCTCGCTGCCGACGCAGCCTCTTCTGGCTCAGGCACAGGCCCAAGCCCAGGCCACAATGTGTCACAAGAAATGCAGTTGCAAGAACACTTCGGAAAATATTCACACCCTGCGCGTGCGATGCGATGATCAACAAATTGTGAATTGGAGAGATCTCGATTTTGGCGAGGACGTGCACAACATAGTCAGCATGTAAGTTAATAATCCGTTTTCCATAAGGCTTGCTTTTCGCTTGCTTTTTTTCATTGAACATCTTGTGTTGCAGCAATGGCAGCAATAACTTGATTTTTCACATCACTGAAGACGACTTTAGGAACTTTACGGAGCTTAGGCGCTTGGACCTGTCTTCGAACCTCCTAACCGAACTGGATAAGGAAACCTTTGGCGACAGCCTGGCGTTAGTGGAAAGGCTCAAGTTGGCCAATAATTCGATCAGTCATATTTACGAGGGAGCCTTCGAGCAGATGCCCAAGCTGAAGCAGTTGTAAGTATCCCAGTCGATTTCCGATTAGAACATTTTTCTCATGCTTTCTCATGTTCGGCACAGGGATCTGTCCAGCAATCCGTTGGCCTGCGACTGCAGTTTGATCTGGCTGATTGCTTGGTCAAATTCCCGGGACGTTCGTCTCCAGCCCGCCCCCAAGTGCGACTCCCCCATCAACTTCCGCGGTATGCCGCTGAAGAAACTGAAGGTGGGCATCGACTTCCACTGCGAAACGTTGCTGCAGCCGCTGCTGGAACTTGTCCCAAGCCAGAACCAGGTAGCCTTTGAGGGCGACGAGCTGCAGCTGAAGTGCTTCGCGCCCCGGGTGGCCATCGGAGCGCCGCGCGAGTCGGAGGTTCTGCCCACGCGAGCGTATGTCTTCTGGGGTTGGTCGGACAGAATTCGCGTGCACAACTCCACCGAAGACATTGTCTATCGTGACCCAACCAAGGTTTTCCAAAATGTTAACCTGGAGACACACGAGTCCACCGACTCGGGAATCCTCAAGTCCATTCTGCGCATAGCCAGCCTCACCCAGAACCACACGGGGATGTGGGACTGCACATTGCGCTCCCAGCAGGCGAATCTCTCTCAGTCCATCGTCCTCCATGTGGTGGCCAAGGGCACGCTCTATTGTGAGGCCAAGGTGGTGCACACCAACAAAGGCACCTACCACTGGCCGCGCACCATGCGCGGCGAGACTGTCCTGCAGGAGTGCGTCGAGGAGCCCACCGATGTGTCGCAGCACAGACGCGCATCCTACGAGTGCAGCCCCGAGGGTGAGTGGCTCCACCTGAACACGGACAGTTGTGTCTACGTGAGCGAGACCACGCGCATCCTGGAGCAGTTCGCCAAGGTAAACCTGACGCTAACCAAAGGACAGAACGCAGTGGAAATCGCCCGCCGGCTGCACAACTTCACGCAGATGCAAACGCAGCTGAACAAGATCCGAGACCCCATGGACCTGGAGTACATAGCTCGAACGTTAGTCAAGTACCTGGATCAGGGGGAGGTGCCCCAACAGCAGGAGATTAGCCATCTGCTCATGGACATTGTCTCGCAGCTGCTCAATATTCCCTTTCGCCTGTTCCGTGAGGCACAGGCGGAGCAGGGCACGGGCTTGCGACTGCTGTACGTTGTGGAGTCCTCGGCCATGCGCTTGGCCCTGGCTCAGGCCCAGACCCACACCCACGCCCAGACCCAGACACAGACACAGGGAAGTACGCATTCCAGAGACCTGCTGCCGCCTGTTGACTTGCTGCCCTCATGGAGGGGCGGGGGCGTGCAGCAGCGCAACATTTTCGTTGAGATCTTCAACATAAGCCTCGATTCGTTCTTCAGCCTCTCCTGCGTGTGGCTGGAGAAGAGTCCGCGTGGCTTCCAGTGCAACAGCTCCAACGACACAATACCCATGTACGAGCACGGCGACATCGACGCCGCCATCCAGCTGCCCTACAACGTAATCAGCAATAGCTCCATCTCCAAGAGCGGCAGCTCCACTGTCAGCTCCAGTTCCAAGAACCTAAGGATCATGATCTCGCTACACAGGAACGCCAAGCTGCTGCCCAATCTGAGGGGTGCTTTCAACGAGACCCTCTCCTCGGCTGTCATCGGAGCCCTGGCCTACAACAGCGAGGGACAGTCGCTTGAGTATGAAACGGCCACGTCCGGGTCCGGGTCCGGGTCCGGGTCCACGCCCGAGCTCGGTCTCGATCTCGACCTCGATCTGAATGATAACGGGAGGGAAGATGTGTACCAGCAGAGGATCACGGTCATGCTGCGGGCCCATCCGTACCACCACCAGCTTAGCGCTCCCCAGCCGGCGTGGTGGGATGCCGTCGAGCAAAAGTGGAATCCGCAGGTGTGCCAGCAGCACTATCAGCACCTCACTCTGGTCATGTTCAGCTGCAGCCGCATAGGGTACTTCGGGCTGCTGCAGCGCAGCGCGTACCTCAATGACTACCGCAGTGAAGAGGCGGGTGCCCGCTTCCACCACCCGCCGGTGGCCATATATGCGGGATGCGCTCTGCTGTTCGCCTGCTGTGCCGTAAACATCGTCACGTTCGTCGTGTTCGGGTTTTCCATACGCATGAACCGGGTGCAGAGGCACGCCCTGGTCAATACTTGGCTGGCAGTGGCCGTGCTCGCCCTCACCTTCGTTCTTGGCATCTTCCAGACGGCCAGCCAGACGCAGTGCCGCCTCTTCGGCTTGCTGATGCACTACCTCAGCCTCTGCGTGCTGCTGTGGGTGTGCGTGAGCCTCAGCAGCATGTACAAGCGTCTGACCAAGTCCAGCTCCACCACTCAAGGCCGGATGAGCCAGGAGACGGAGCTGCAGCGCGACCGCGACCGTGACCGCGACCGTGACAGAGAGCAACAAAGGAAGCCCATTTTGGGCATCTACCTCGTGGGCTGGGGAATCGCCCTGCTCATATGCGGCATTAGCAGTGCCGTAAATCTAGCCGAATACGCCGCGTACAACTTCTGCTTCCTACACAGCCCCACCACCCTAAACGCAGTGCTCGTGCCGGCCGGAATACTAGTGATCTTCAGCGCCATCATGTCCCTGTGCATCTACTACCAGCTGAACCAGCAGGAAGTAAAAGTGCTCCAGCACCAGCACCAGCGCCAGTACTCGGACAACAACACTCAGGCCACTGAACACATCGATCTGGACTGGCTGGATGCCAATGGTAGTGCCACCGGTGCTGCCGCTGCCGCTGCCGCCGCCACGGTTGCTGCAGCCGCCCGGAAGGAGGCCAGCAGTCTCCAGCTGCAGGATCACCTGCAAGAGCAGTACAGCACGCTCAGCAACCCTTTGAGCAGCATCGTCGACGACTTTGAGTGTTCAAATATGTCGCATCTTCGGGGACACTTCATGTTTCTGCTACTCTTCGCCGGCGTCTGGCTATCGGCCGCCTTCTACGTGAACAGCGGCAAACAGATGTTTGTGCTCAGCTTCGCCGGGTGCTCCGCCTGCCTGGGTCTCTTTCTGCTGCTCTTCTACAACCTCAGCCGGAACGATGCGCGGCGTGCGTGGTCGCAGCACCGCGCCCGTCGAACCAAGCCCAACAAGCTGGTTACCTACAATAACGGCAGCCAGGCTCGATCCGCGCATCTTGGCAATGGCCAAGGCCCTGCCATTGGCCTCGGGGCCGGCACAGCCTCGATTGTGGCGTACAAGGCCAACCCGGGAGGGGGCAGCCTGTATGACGCAAACAACTCGACCGGATCCCGCTCCAACAGCCAGTGCTCTCGCAGCATGCACAGCCAGACACGGAGCCAGACGCGCAGTCAGCAGGAGCAGCTGCTGGGCGTCTCTGGAGTGCCCATCATGAACAACACGAACAGCCAGCAGGGAGTCGGCGGGGCAGGAGCAGGAGCAGGATCAGTGGGCGGCAATGGAGTGGGAGTGGGAGTGGGACTGGTGGGCGCAAGTGGAGCTGCCCCGCACAGCCTGAGCGCGCTGCTCCATGGCTCCAGTCACGATCTCATCCCCTCGGCAGAGATCTTCTACAATCCCAACCAGATCAACGTGGCCCGCAAATTCTTCAAGAAGCAGAAGCGACTGGCGAAGCGCAACAACTTTGAGCTGCAGCGCCAGACCATGCCCCAGATGCAGCTCCAGAGCCATCACAGCCTGAGCTCGGAGCAGCTCTATAGTCGCCACCACAATGCCATGACCTTGCTGGCCGGGGGAACGAAGGTGAACAACAAAAACCTGCACTACAAGTCGCCGGCGCCGGGCCCCAGCGCCTCAGCAGCCGGGATGCAGCTGATCCGGGGGAAAGAGATCGCATCGGTACAGGTGCAGGCACAGGAGGGGCTGCAGTTCAAGCGCTTCATCCCCACCTGCGCCTCCTCCGCCAAGATGCAGATTACGCAGGCCAACATCTACACCAACATCCCGGAGACGCTGACGCCCCAGCACGAGGTGATCAAGCTGAGAGCAAATGGGCGCAACACATGCACTCGAACGCCTTCACTGCTTGACGAAACGTTGCACGAACAGGACGACGACGACCGTGAGGAGGACGAGCATGAGGTCGACGTGGAGGAGGGAGAATGCGAAGGAGACGATGGCAGCTCCTTGGATGAGCATGCACCGCTCTATGCCAACACAGTGCAGGCCCCTAGCACGATGAACAGCCTGTTCCGGCCACGCAGCCACATACAGGGACAGCCGCAGTCACAGTCCCAGTCACAGTCACCGTCACAGTTACAGTCTCAGTGTATTCGCTCGGCTCCGATGAAACAGCCGAGCCTGGAGGCAATGAACAGCCTGGGCTTGCCGGACAGCGGTCAGGAAGAGCCGCTCCTGCAGAAGTACGAGATTTACGTGTCCAACTCGCTGCAAGTAACCACGAGCAACAGCATCCAGCTGGATGACGACTTCCCCAGTGTCCTCATTCGCTTCAGCCAGCAGCAGCAGTCCAAGTCGCTTAACAACATCAGCGAGATGCTTAGAGCAGGTGGAGGCGGGAGCGGTGGCGGAGGATCCACAGGAGATGCCGGTGGGGCGGGAACTGGCTCATCCTGTGCTTTGCCCGATGTTCCCAGTCAGATTCCCATAGAGAACGGCTCCGGCTCACTGCAGGAGCAGCATCGACAGGTCTACTCCTGCTCCAGCAGCAACCTCAGCCAGCTGAAGGCGGCCGCGGAAGCTGCCGGCCATCAGGGGGCAGAGGACGACAGGCGCTTGCTTTCGGCAAGCCCCACCAACGAGAGCGACCTGAACTACCAGAACTCGGAGATAAGCATCCGCAGCCACGGCCTGTACGCCCCCCAGGCGGACAACGACCTCAACCTCACCCTGACGGACGACTTCCGCTGCTACCAGTCCTCCAATGCCAGCGACGCCGATGTCGATGTGCTCAATGAATTCGATGATGAGTTTGTGACGGCCACTGGAGATCGGCCGGGAAGCGCAGATCAGGAGCTTCACCACCACAACCACAACCACCTCGACCTCGACCACGACCAAGACACATCCATCGATGAGCTGTACGAGGCCATTAAGTGTCGAAGTCCCCTGCGCAACAGGCAGGAAATAGACGCGAGCGAGAGATTCGAGCGGGACAGAGAGAGGGCCAACGAGAGAAGGGGTCAGAGTCAGAAAAAGAGAGAGGTGCAAATGGAGCTGGAGTCGGTGGTTGTGGATGAGGATGCGGATGCGGATGAGGATGCGGATGCAAAGAGGAACAGCGAGATAATAGTGAGCAGCAGTAGCAAATCGCACGAAAATCTCAATGAAACAATCGAAGATGACAGTAGCCAGAGTAGCGTGATATCGTACATCGATCCGAGGGCCAGCAACGAGCCCCGAGGCTATCCTAGTTAGCTCGTAAGTGGACCACGCACCGTAGCCTCAGTTCCATACTCCTTTTAACCAACCATTTTAAACTCTTGACCCACTTAGCTCATAGTCATGTATATACAGAAGATATACACTGCGCCCCAAGTCCAGTATCCAGTATCCCATATCCAGTATCCAGTATCCAATTCCTATGACCTGTTCCATCTCCCGCCGTGCTTGGCCGAAAGCCTCCAAGTGCCAATGCCAAAGTATTATTTTCATCATTATAGCCTAAGTTTGACACAACTTTCACCTCACCAGCAGGCACAAACTGATACTACAGGGTATACATATGTACATATGGGCACGGTGTGCATTGTCGTCATCAATCCCAACCCATCTGCATTTGTGAGGCGCCTCCCTGTTGTGAAGCCCAGCCACATGAACTTGTAATTATAGGAAAAGACACACCCAACCCAAACACTATTTATTATAACTACACTAACTACTTTTGATCAGCCACATCCTTTCGTTCGCGTTTTTATTCATTTTATTCAAATAGAATACTTGTATTTCCATTTCCTTCCCTTCCCATCCCATCCCTTCCCTTTCTCATCCGATATGCTTAAGGTTAAGCTTTGGGTAAACCCAAATGCATTTAAATCTACATGCATACTTTAAGTTCACACCTACACATTAATAAATGAAATGTTCACAGTCGAATTCCATGCGTCTCTGGTTTGTGCATTTGAAGGAGATCTACAGGCATACATATGCATATATTTACATACATATGTACATACATATGAAGGGGAAGAGTTCCGGTTGAAGACACAGCTTTGTTCTTGCCTATGCCTGTACATATTTATATGTGGGTAACTATCAGTGAAGAAACTAAGATTGATTCCTTCGTATAGTTTCTCAAACGAAGAACCTCCTTAAACAACAAAAAACAAGTGTGTCTGCAAGCGGTGTCATAAAGGGGCTTATGCCACAGCTGCTATATGTACATATGTACATGCTTTGTTTCGTTATCGGCACGAACTGTCAACAAATACGACTCGCACTGTTCAGATCAGTAGCGCCTGCTTGCTGTTCATCACTCACCAGGTTATAAAGAAAGAATATTAATCAGTGATGATCCAACAACTAACTCATTTGAAAGATTACAGATTACAATCTTGATCACCGATCCATGCTCCACTTCTTGTGAACTTCGTGGTGAAAGCACTTGATCAGCGTTTTTGATGCAACAATTCATGGATCCGATTTTAAGAAACGGATCGTGGAAAAAGAGCGATCCATTAACTTTACGATGTCGCGAAGGTAAGGTATGGATCGGACGCGTTCACCATTACTCAAAACCAGAACGCTGCCTTGGATCATAGATCGGTGATCAAGTTGTCCTGGTGTACACGCCCAATAATCCTTCTGTTGGGAATGGGAATTTAATGAAAATTCAATTATGGCATAACAACCTAAAAGGATGTTGGGCATAGTTAGACCTAGCTAGGGGTAAGCGAATGGTTCGAAAAAAACGGTTGGGTCGAACATAACATCACTGCATATTCTGCACTCTCTTCACCTGTTATTTTTACTTTTGGGGCACAAAAAAGCAGCCATCTATGTATGTACCTGCCTTCCGTACTCATATTCATATGTACATAGTACATACTATGTATGGCAATGATTTGAGGCTCTGTGTGCAGAATTAAGACATTGAATTTCACTCTCTCTTGAAATCCGATCTCAATAATGATGCATCATGACATCATTCTCGTATACCTCTTCTAATTCCCTCTACTTCAGTTACTTATACTTAGACTTATACTTATCCAACGTACTATTTATATTTGTATGCATACGTTCCTTCAGTCTTCGGTCCACATGGTATATAATAGTACATGGTAGATAGACATTGGAATGAGCAAAAGCTATTAGAGATTACAAATGTTGGCCTTTATTTTTAGAACTGATGGAATGCAACTCCACTTAACCACTTCTTGTTAAGCAAATGTACAAATGTACGTAAGTATGTATATATGTACATGTATATGTATACACAGATGCATGCATAATTGCATATAGTAATTATAAGGTAATTTGTTTTGTGGATTCAGCTCCGAAAGGGAGCAAGGAATGATCATCATGATGGTTTTGGTTTTGATGACTCAAAAAATAAAGCCAAATGGGGTAAAAAGATCAACCCCAATTATCATAACATATTTTCGCTTACATCAATATTAAATATTTAATCTTAAGTTTAGAACAATAACAAGAAATGTGTAAAATATAATACGATATTGCTGATGGATGTCACCATGATGGACATGGTGTCACATAGTGCTGGCTGTGCGTGTTTCTGATGGCAATTTCTCCTATCGGGGTAAATGATAACGATACTCTAATATTCTCAGATGCTCCGTATGGACTTCCAGCGTCGTAGCAAGAGGCAGGAAGAGGTCAGCCCACTGGAGTATTGACTAAATTCGCTTATGTTTATATTGCGTGTTGGAATGTCAATTTTCTCTTTCAAAGTCTGCAAAAAAAACACAAACTTTAAACGGACCAATTGAATATGTATGTATGTATGTATGTATGTACATATGTACATATGTATGTATGCATATTTTTCTTGCATGCATATTTCTGTGCACCTTGTACGCATCTGGAATTTCCGTGGGGGATCTGTGGACAATGGTTCCATTTATGTACAACATATTGGCCGCACTCTCCTCGGGTAGCGTTAGCTTCTGGTAAGTGAAGCTGGCCTCTCGCTCCATCCGTTTCACGATCTCTTGACACGGTGCGCTCTTGCTCACACACAAAACATCCGGGCCGGCCATGGTGACGTAGTATTTTAAACGTTTCGATCCATTGACCTAAGGCACAGGAAAAGCGTTTCATGTTTAAATAATGTCCTGTAATGGTTACACATTGCACTACTCGACAAAATCGATCTTTTTTGCCTCAAGGAACCAAACCGACTTTTTCTTAAAGATATCGGGCACTAAAATTGTTCAATGAATTATAGTTTTCTTTCTATTGTAGAACTTTTTTTTGAAGAATTTTTAAAGTCTGGTATATTTTAAGGTTTTTAAGTACTTAAGATACTTAAGTATCATAGATCTGGCTGTAAAGAACTTTGTTTATCTGAAAAGCTGATTGATTGCAGTTAAAAATTGTACAAAAAGACTTGTCTGAACGTTGATATGCAATGACTGACGTATGCATTTAGGCAATTTATCGGAAGAGAAGCGAAATAGAACGGCAACAAAAATAGCACCAAAATATGTATTTCATAAACACTTTTACTTTTCCGAGCTTTTTGATTTATTTTGTTTTTAATTTATATAATAATCGTTAGCTTAAGTCGTTTGTAAAAAAAATATTGGTTGTTATGGGTCGTCGAAAATACTTTAGGGAAGAAAAAGCCAAAGGATCAAAACTTTAACTCCAAAAGAAGAAAACTAAAATGAATCGGATAAGTTGAATTAGGCCTCCAAGTTGATATAATAGTTTCAAAAGCGTTCATTAGAACCATTGTTTTAACAAAATATTTCAAAGAAGAAACATAAGGGTCAGGGTGCTATTTTAAACGCCGCAGCTGTATATTGAAATTTGTTTTAATACCCGGTACTCGAAGAGTAAATAGGGTACATTTTATTTGTGCACAAAGTGGATGTATGTAACGCAGAGAACACGTCCTTTCTCGTTTTTATTGACATTAAAGTATTTGGTCTCTGTAGACCTCGTAAAAGCAATGCTGATAATCTCCTGGGTGGATTTTAGCCTGCTATTTGTGGGGCTGCTTTGAGCATACATGAATAGAATCATACTTGTTGTTTTTGTTTTAGTTGTAGTTTTCATATGAATATCCGTGGTAAAACTCACCCGAATTGGTGTGACTGGATACTCGGGATATGCCATGGCCACGGCCCGCGCACCTTCTTCGTTGGTACACCCAGATATGCCAATGAAAAACTCTCTTCCTAGTTGTGGGAATGGCAATTATCTTCATTAGATTGACGCTTGTTCCATGGTATAGGGAAGATGAGTGGGATTACGCTTACCCGTGAAAAGCACATCCCCGCCATCTAGCCGGGCATGAGGATCGTCTATTTCTATAACGGGAATGTCAAGCTCTTTCTTCAGAATAATGGCCATGCTTGCGGCCTCGCGTCGACGCTTCGCGTTATCCGATCGGCCTATGAGGGCCACTCCATTACAAATAACCGCGCTGTTCTCGACAAAGACGCCCTCCGGCAGCAGGTCGTCGGGAGGCAGCTCAATCACATCCAGGCCAATCTCCCGTAGCAGAGTGCAGTATTGTTCGTGTTGGCGTTTCGCCAATTTCACATCGAATGGTCCGCTCTCGAGTAGGGCCTCCGAGATTCTGCTTGACAGAGGCGGGAAGAATTTTGCGCGATTAAGTACTATTGAACGCCCCACGCCCCATACTTGATTAACGCCCCACCCATGGGTGTGAGTGTGTTGGAGTGCGTGATATGGTGGTGGGATAGTTGTGGGGTGTATGTCCATCCTATGCCCCACCCAACCTATCATCTGTACACATGAACAGCATGACCTATTTCCCCGTGATAGGCATTCTCCCGCCCTCCTTTTAAAAGCTTTCGATACAGGATATGCGAGGGCGACTGCAGCGAGAACTGCCCTCCACTCACCTGGCCACAATCGCGTGCGTATATTTCGGGGACATATTTCGCGGTTTTGTTTTTGGCCACTGTTTGTTTTTTTTGTGTTCTGCTTATTTTTCCCTATCGAGCATTCCGACCAGTGGGACCGCGGAGCTAACGATTAAATATGCCGTCTCACCCTCAAAAATATACTGAAATAACCTTCTCATTTTCAAAGAACGTCGTACCGATGAAATAACAATTTTAATTAACCCTAGTACTCAGATAAATTTTCGAGCCAAAAGCCTAGTACTCAGATCGACAAAAAGGGGTCGCAAAAAAAGTCAGGGATGATATTCGTATGGAACCGATAAGAAAATGTTGTGCGCACAAGTTAATTTCTAGCGGCTGTTCACCAGGCAGTACTCGGATCGCGAAAAAAAACCGGCCGAAAAAATCTAGAAATTCAAACGATAGTATTTTGTGGTAGCGATAGTATTCGCTGGTATGTTGCTAGCAGCTCGAAAAATAAAGATTTGTTTTATATTCCGAGAGGGTACCTAGCACATTTTGCTAGCAAGTTTTTTTTCGATCTGAGTACTAGGCTTAAGCAAAAAAAAAACCCAGAGACCCAGAGAGCATGCACTTTGGTTATACTGGGCACAGAGCGAAATATTTAGCACTTTCTGTCGCAAGAATATTTTGAGGGTCTGAGCACAGGGCTTAAAACTAAACTATTTTTCATCGGTATATTTTGAAAATAAGAGAGTATATTTCGGTATATTTTATCGATAATTTCGTGGTTACACTGCATACCAAACTTTTGTTGTTGTTTTCAATGGTTAGCAGCACGTGTGTTGTCATTTCTATATTGTTATCCAAATCCGTGCAAAATGGGCAAGCCGAAGAAGGCCAATGTGGCCATAATTAAAAATGTGAGCTTGGAAAAACAGATAACCGAAGGAAAGGTTGCGAAGGCAAAAACCAAAAGCAAGTTCAATTTACGTGACGAGGACTCATCGGTATGGTTTTAAATTATGTACCATTCTTCAGGAATTCTAGCTAATCCCTCATATTGCAGAACATAGATGCCAAGAGCAGCCAAAAGATTTTGGCGGCTGCTAAGAAGCAGCAGTTGGAATTAAACGAGGAGAACTTTCCCAGCTTGGTGACTGTTAAGAAAGTAAACTTCAGTCTGAGTAAGTCTGAGGATAAACGTTCCATGTTAAACCAAACACACTAACAAAAAAGTCTCGTATCTGCTTAGATGATGGCCAAGCAAATGAAAACGAGGAGGTCGACGAGGCCGAGCTCATGGTCAATATGGATATGGATGAGGACGATGTTGCCGCATTTGAGCGCTTCCAGAACCCGGCAAAGGATGTTAAGCGCAACCTCCAACTGTCCGAAATAATCGCGCAGAAAATCCAAGAAAAGGAAGCTGATATACACAACAAAATCTCCGACGCAGGTTCGCTCAAAATCGAAGAGATTGATCCCAAGGTAAAGGAGATGTACGAGGGTGTCAGGGACGTCTTGAAACGTTACCGCAGTGGCAAGATTCCAAAGGCCTTCAAAATCATCCCCAAGCTAAGAAACTGGGAGCAGATCCTATTTATCACGGAGCCACACAACTGGAGTGCAGCTGCCATGTTCCAGGGCACTCGCATCTTTTGCTCTGTCTTGTCGCAAGCAATGGCCCAGCGTTTCTACAACCTGGTTCTGTTGCCTCGTGTACGCGATGACCTTTGCGAGTACAAGAAGCTGAACATGCATCTCTACAATGCCCTCAAGCGGGCTCTGTTCAAGCCGGCCGCGTTCATGAAAGGCATCATTTTGCCTTTGCTGGAGTCTGGCGATTGCACTCTGCGCGAGGCCATCATCTTTGGTAGCGTTGTGGCTCGCAACTCCATACCCGTCCTTCACTCGTCCGCCTGCCTGCTGAAGATTTGTGAAATGAGCTACTCTGGTGCCAACTCCATATTCATACGCTTCTTCCTCGACAAGCGCTACGCCCTACCCTATCGAGTGGTCGATGCGGCTGTCTTCCACTTTCTAAGGTAATTTCAATGGCCACTTATAACTTTTCAACAGAAAATATATCATTTACGTTCTGCCCGTTTCAAAATAGATTCGAAAACGATAAGCGCGAGCTCCCTGTGCTATGGCATCAAAGTCTGCTAACATTTGCCCAGCGCTACAAGAACGATATATCTTCTGAGCAGAGGGATGCCCTACTTCAACTCTTAAAGTCAGTAATTTCAGAACTTTTTACTTTTTTCGAACAAGCATGACTATTTTATATTTTCCGATTGCAGGAAAAAATCTCATCCCAAGATAACGCCCGATGCTAGAAGAGAACTTCAGGCAGCCACCTGCCGCGATGTTGAAATGATGGAGACCGACAATGGCCTGGCTGCTCAGCCCGTCAATATATACACAGATGCTGATGTTGGATACGATGGCTAGAAAACATGTTATTTAAATTTGCGGTATGGACTCTGCGGTTATTTACGGATCGAGTCCGTTTCGTTTTCGATAATGCGTGTTTATGTAAATACTTACACATATATGCGTATGCAGTGGATGCTGGAATGCTCTACTATAATAAAAACAATATTGAATGAATGTTAAATTTTTTTAATATGAAAAACAAATTTATTTTTTACAATTTTGCATTAGTTTATATTCTTTGTTCGTTTTTTTTTTTGCGGTCCGGTGACGAAACTATACATTATCTGTGTAGTTTAGTAATAATTAAATATTAAAGTTATTAATTAATAAATATAATTATTTAACCAAAATCTTTCTAAAAATTTCGCCTCGTCACTTTCTTTAGTCTCTAAGTATTGTTTCGTTATCTCACTCCAACATTTTTACTTTTAAATATATATTATTTGTGTTACTTAAGGGCACACGGATCATGGAAACGGTGTACTGGCGGCGACGGTTGGACTGGGTTTGGGTTTAGTTGGGATCAATTGGAATAATTTACAATAGGATCTACACAAGACAATTGAAATTAGTCAGTCAAGTCACTCGGCATTTAAGCTCATATTTCTTTATATTTTCATTTTTTTCTGACCTGAATCTTGACTTCCTTATGCACTTGTAAAGACGTAAAGACTGTACTTGTGCATGTACAATACATATGTATATCAACAATCCTAATATGAGCTCTTCAAATCTGCAATGACTTAAGAGCTCAAGAGAATGGAACTTTCAATTCTCATGGACATTTTTAATGTTTTAATAGTTCATATTAAGAAAGGTGTGGATTTGTGAAAGCTAACTCAACAAGTAGAGAAGGTACACTGGAACAAATGCAGTGATTACTTCTACGAATGTATGATTGAAAATCATATTTTCCTCACCATAACCCTAAACTGAAAGCAATGCTGAAAATATTCATTCTTTCGTCTTTCGTCTCCTTGATCTTGTTTTATTTATTTTACTCTGTTATTTGTATATGTATTATTTTTGGGTTTGTTTATTATGGGACCGTTTTTAATAAAACAAAAATTTAACATTCTACCCATTGGTCCGAGTTTTGTGAGAATTTCAATCCCTCCTTCATTTAAAAGACTCAAATATACATAATTATACAGTTACATACATACATATTATTTTTCTTTTTTTTTGGGTCCAAATGGTCATTGGTTCCGCAACCGAATTAACAATAATTAAACGATATGTATCCATTTTGAATGACACAGTTTTGTTAACGTTAAACATTTCCTAAGCTTCTTCACGTCTTGTCTTTCTCTTTGTTGATTTTTGGAACAACTTTTATCGATCGACACACCATCAATTCTGTGCTAACTTTATTTGAATGTTCATTGGAAACTCGACGAAGAAAAAGGTCAAAAAATGGCCATATTTAAACATTTCAGCTAGCATTATCCTGCTCAGCAGCTCAGCTATCGATTAGGTTCGTCCAGCGGAAGGTCGCTCATGAAGAATAGCAAGGAAATCAGAAACCAAAAAACCGAAAAACCCGTACTATTCATTGAAAAAGCAGACCTCTATTGATGACAGTGCCGCAAAATCAAAACTTTTCAATGTATTTAGCACGAAAGAAAAACAAGCCAAGCCGACTTTCTTAATTCTAATAAGTACCTGGTTAATAATCAGAAACTATGTATATTTTAATATTATCTCGCTCTCTTTCTCTGCATCGGGTCTCTCCTATCCTCATAAAATGGGTCACAGAGTATATCCTTTTAGGAAAACATTTTCTTAATCTGCTTTGTATACTTTTTAGATGGGAAACGCTTTTTTCCCTTTTTTCGATGAAGACATTTCAAGAAGCTAGCATATTTCTGAGATGGTTTCAAGATCTCTGTGTCTTTTACTGAATGGTAAATCGAAGTTTTGCGAGAGTTGCATGCTAGTTGATGATCTGCCTTTAAAATATTTAACACAATATTTAAACAAGCAAATTTTCAATTCTGTCAACATAAAACTCCAAAATTTGCATTGATCTCAGCATTGCATTGTATGTAGATTAAAGCGTCCGAAGTCCTCTATCATCTTATTCGAATTTTTAAAAACGATTATTGCAGAATATTCCAATATCGAATGACGAGAGCTTCTTAAGCAGGTCTGCAACCGAATTTCCGTTTCGTGTAAAGTTAGAAACGGCTGCAGCACAGTGTACTAACTATGATTAAAATGATCCCAACTGATATGCTGTTTGATTTCAAGAAGCTAAATCCATGGTTCACAAGGCCTTGGATTAGAACCGTATTAGAAGCACAGTGGGACAGCCTCTTGAAGGGTAATTAATTAGAAGTTAAAATGCATTGGCTGGATTCTGTCGACAGTACAAGTACAGTAAGTACAAGTATATTAGCTCGTTCAAATCTAGATAAGTGTACATACGTATGTACATATACTGGATGCAAGTACATATGTATGTACGTATGCATACATTGGTATGTATAATGGGTTGAGAGCTGACCAGAATCGAAACGAATACTTACATACATACGTACATATGTATGTAAGTACATATATATGAATATGATTAATATGTAGCCAACACAAACACGGCCTTTGTAGTACGATTCGATTATGACAGTTTGACGATTATGCTTTAAAATGTTCAAAATCCATTTCATGTTCTACATACAAAATACAATGTATGTATGTGTTCGCGTACGCCCTTAGAGTATAATTTATGTAAATACATACATACACACGAGTTCTCACATTGTTTGTTTGTTTGTTTATCATTCGTTTTCCGATTTCCGATTTCCGACTTAGGTCTACTATGTATTCAGTATTCAGTTTATGCTATGTATCGTATATTAAACAACCCATGATTAGAGTAAAAGTCAAAATGCAATTCTGGACAAGATTTTCTGGTGTATGCATTTCCCTCACTGTGCCTCTGCTGTGTATCGATCACCTACCTGTGCTTTTACCTTACAGATCCCACTAGATCGTCATCGCCCGAACGGGTGACCCATGGCCACCGTCCTCCCATAGACACACGCGTATACGTACAATAGAAAAAACACAACCATAGTCGAGGGCCTGGCACTGTAGCGCGTCCCGTTCGCGTGCTGCATTGCGGCTGGCTCCTCACCTGCATTGCAGACATAAATAAGATATTAAAATATGCTCTCACACTATTCCTGAACGCGACTTACCATTGAGCACATGTACTACAACCGTCTCCGTAATCTCGTTGCCCAGCATACAGGTGTAGTTCCCGGTATCTTGTCGATTCGCATTGGCAATGTATAGGCGACTCAGAGCCCGTCCAGGCAGCATATCCGTTTTTACACTGTAAAAACAATGAGAAGGATCCGTGTTCATTTGTGTACATATTTATGCATGTATTTAAATATGCATGGATGCAGCTATAGCACTGTATGTTCACGATAATGTGTAATACAGTAGAAACCTCGAGATGAACTAGTAAACTTTTAAACTAGTACCTGATGCCACCCCGACTGGTGTCATAGTTGAGCAGACGGGGTCCGTGTCGCCAGGTGATGTAGGAAGATGGATGTGGAATTTTGGAGATGACACACTGCAGCTCGATGGTGCTGCCAGCCTTGTAGTACTTCTCCGGTGTGGCCGATCCTCTCTCGTCCAGAATTTCGACATGAGGAACTGCAAATGAGTTAAGAAGATTGTAGAGAGAGAGTTACCTAGTACTAAGAAGAGCCTTGGCCCGGAAGTTTCTTACCAATTATAGTTAGATATACGAGGAGCACCAGGGGAGGATGCGAGGAGACCTGACACTCGTAGGGACCCTCATCGCGCTCATTGGCAAACTGGATGAGAAGCTTCCAGTCGTTGGGATCCTCGAACTCGAGCGAGTAGCGAGAGTCGCCGCTATATGTGTGTTGGCCGAAAGTTATCAGGGTGAGGTCCTCGCCTCTACGCCGCATCCATGACACCGTCTTGCCCTGCAGGTCGTTGACGCGGCAGTGCAGATACACGTTCGAGGAGAGCTGGGTGCTTATATTAACCGTCGTATAGGGATCAGCAAAGAAAGGGAACGGCTCGTGCGTGGTTGTCTCGGTGACCTCCAGCTCCTCATCTTCCGGCGTGTCTGTAAACGGCGACGAGAACTCCTGCCAGAAGTTCTTCGGGAAGGTGTCGAAGGGATCCCCAGCTCTGGGACGCTTCACTACATGTAATCATATAAAGTATTTTAAAAAAGGTACAATTAAGTACGCTCAGGGCATCACTTACATGTTGTCGAAGTAGATCCCGACCCAATGTTATGTAGTGATGAGTATATAATTGCAAATATCCAAAATAATCTAGATCTCATCACTGCAAAGAGGGCCATATGACAATTTCACTCAAACTCCCCTCAGTGACGCTTCCTGCACTCACCGCACGATATGCACATACGAATTTGCTTGACTGTAACCGATTTTATTTTGAACCAACTGCATCCGTAAGTGCCAGTCCGGACAGCTTCATCGTTATCTATGCGTCGGGACAGTCACGTCACGGCAGAGACAGTGCAAAATTTACTTACCAATTTGTTTCGGTTCCGTTTCTTGCTTAATGTTTATCGATTAAGTATTAAGTTAAGGCATTGTGCAGCAGATGTTACGTGTACGTCGATTTTGCAAAATTTTCTTGAGCAGTATACAGTTTTTCATTAATTTTTCATTTGTTTTTATAAAAATTCAGGCTAGTAAATGATTATTAACCTTCTTGCGTTGCGTGTGTATTTATTTTTTCGCAAGTGCCTTTGCCTGTGGCTGCCTTAGATGACCAATAAATTTGAATGTAGGTCAGGGCAGGCTCTGCGCATGGACAGCATCCGCAGCATTTTGCTCTTTCGGTACACATACTCCATCGACATTACCCGAAACCTACGTAAATACATATGTATGTTCTTATACGACAAAAAAAACATTTTTAAATGCATACATTCGCACAATACAAATACTTGATCCAAAATGATCTTTTATATAGTATTTTATATAGTCTTTTATATAAGTATAACCTACTCGTGAATTTGTATTTGTATTCAAAACATAGTCAGTAGACGTAGTATTCAAGATTCAGCAATCCTAAACTCAAGGCGGGTTAGACGCAGGTCGGGACCGTGAACGTTCTTCTCCCTCCCATAAATCCTGCGGTACTTTAGTTTTTCATATTTACATTTTTGCAACATAAGATGCCAATTAACATCAGTAATAGATTGTTAACAATATGTTTAACCGTAAATCAAAAATAGTTTTTTGAGCATCAGTTCAAAAAGCGATAGTTATCGATAGGCCGATAGATAAGATGTCCTCACAGAGATATCCATATGGAGTTTTTGTTTTCGCGGTCAAAGTACGTAAAGAACATCAATGCTCCCAAACCTGTAACATCCATGTTATAAGTAAAACGAAATTTAGGCATCTTTTCATTTTTCTGAAACTAATTTCAATGTTTAGCTTATCGAGAGCATGCACTTCCTGCGCATGTGCTATTATGAGTGTGTTGGTGAGCGTTAATTAAATAAATGAGAGAGCAGCACAGTAGCTTTCCGAAGTATTCCCACACAACGGGCTGGGATTCAGTTCCTAGCATTCGCCATGTTTAGTAATCCATTGACTTATTGAGGTATCAACAGAAACAGTATAAATAGCAAAAGCGGCCACCATAGTTCTCGTAATTGTAGTTATCATATGCGAAGAATACAGATTTAATAACTCTCTGAACGACGAGAATAATATGCAATAAGTATAAGCTTAGGCGAACAATTTTTGCCTGCACGGTTCACACATGTGCCGCCCTTATCTTTTCGGCGGTGGTGCGATGGGGAGGACTGAGAGCACGGGCCTCATATGTACATACTGACATGCATAAGTCGCGCGACGTTACACATAGACACATGCGCACACACATAGCCGACATCGATATGGTCACAGAGGAAGAACCGTTCATTCGTTTTCGTGCCGCTTACAATTTGCATTGAATCACTTTTTCATTTCTTTTCTGTTTATGTTTCTGTTTGGGTCAACGTCAACGTCAACAAAATGATTTGAATATTAATCAGAAAAACCTAGCCTGAAAATCAAAAATTTGAATTCTACGCGGTGAAGCCAGACAGGCAGCAAGAAGGGAGTGCGTCGGTACTGCGACACCAACGAGACATCGGCGAGAGATAGACACACGTACAGACATATGTATGTACATTTGCATGTGTGTACATAGGTTCTAGAAGCAGAGGTTGCGGCAGCAGCGTAAGAATTTTGACGTTGCAGTTCGACGAACAGAAAATAGAAATCGAAAAATCAGAAACCAGCCGGCAGCAGACATTTGGAGTTGAGTTTCGGGTATTGTGTCCCAAGAGATTAAAGGAAAGATTAAGGAAATGGAGAATTCGCATGTACTGAGCATGCTTGGTGGCTTGGCCATCGGCATTGTCGGCTTTCAGTTCTTCCGCAAGGTCTTGCCATGGATATATTCCAACGTGGTGGGACCGAAGGTCTTTGGATCCACCGTAAACCTCGCAAAAATGGGCGAATGGGCAGGTGAGTGAAAATGTTGCGTTCGATAATGAGCTTGGCGACCGCTGATAAGGAATATAGCCTAAACTAATTTCCATTAATTTCAGTTGTTACCGGGTCTACCGATGGAATTGGCAAAGCCTACGCCAAGGAGGTATGTAAACTGTCAAGGATAGTACAACCCACTGGCCCCAATCAAAGTCCATTCAACTATGACTTGACAATTGGGAAGCGCGCAAAAAATGCAGTCATAGTATTGCCATTAAGCGGGAATGACTTGGACATTGCTTGCGAAAATGCAGTGGCCGAGTGAATCTACACTTTAGAATTGATCTTCAGTCGCACCAGCCACTCAGCCCTTCCGTCCAGAGTTCCCTAATTGTATTGACTTAACAGCAGTTCGCTACATTTTCTGCCTCCTCTCCGCACAGTAATTTTTGTTTATTCTGGTCAAGTGCGGTCGCAGCGCATTTTTTTTTTTTAATGGGGGCGGCTCCCATCTGTATTTATTACCCACTTGAAACGATCGACCAGACGAATACATAGTGACTTTCGAGCACGTATTCCCCTTTGGGCTGCACCTGGTTAACGCTTTCTTTGGAACACCGTCTTGACCGCTTAGGCAGAAAATAGTTCAATGTTCACTTTAAATTTCTCAGCAAGAACAATAGTTTTGCCTCTTCATATTCCACTAAAACTTCTGGGGGAATTTATGGTTCTGAACCAATAGCCTACGTTTCCAGAAAACATCAAGCGTTTATAGGATATTTAAAAACTATTTTTTGTTATTTTCAGCTTGCTCGCAAAGGACTTAAACTGGTGCTAATCAGTCGATCCTTGACTAAACTGAACGACGTTGCCAAGGAAATAGGTGAACCATAGCTTAAGAGTTCCTTTACACTGTGCATTCATGGTTATAAGCTAATCTCTGGTTGTGGCATACTTTCAGGCGATGAATTTGGCGTGGAGGTGCGTGTCATTGATGTGGATTTCACAGGCGGTGCTGAGATATATGAGAAGATACGCGAGAAAACCACTGGCCTGGACGTCGGAGTGCTGGTGAACAATGTAGGAATCAGCTACAGTCATCCTGAATACTTTTTGGACTGCTACAATGCGGATCCGATGTTTTTGAACAATATTGTGGCTGCTAACGTACACTCGGTAACTCATATGAGCGCATTGTTCTTGGCGGGCATGATTACCAAGCGCAAGGGAGTCATCATAAACATCTCGTCCACTGCCGGCGTTATTCCGAATCCCCTGCTGAGTGTTTACAGTGCTACCAAGGTTAGTGCACGGTGATGAAGAACAAAACCCTTATTCCCGTACCTTACCTTATCTCATCCTTTCACCAGGCTTTTGTCAACAAGTTTAGCGATGATCTGCAGACGGAGTACAAGGAGCAAGGCATTCTCATTCAGAGTGTCCAGCCGGGCTTCGTGGCCACTAACATGTCCAAAATCCGCAAGCCCAGCGTGTTTGCGCCGTCACCCGAAACCTATGTGAAGTCGGCACTCTCAACTCTCGGTATTGCAAAACAGACCGCTGGATATCTACCCCATGCCCTTCTCCAGTTGGTTATCCACTTCACAGAAGCTGTCTTCGGAGATCAGTTCGCCCGCAGTTTGGTTCTAAAGAATATTTTGGGCACTCGTAAACGCGCACTTCGTCGCCTCGCCAAGAATCAGTAGATCATATGACGCTCTTGCCTGCAGTGCTGGCACCTAATGATAGAAGGATGCATTTGAGGTGGTCGGTAGCCATAGCGAACGAAATGTGACTAGATAATATTTAATCAAGTGTCATACATACATACATACATATGTACAAATGTACATTTATTTCCAAACATCAAATTCAAATACCAAAAATGTTTCCAAATTCAGCCATGTTTGACTAGTTTTTGCAGTTAAATACAATGGCCAATCATAAAACTCAATACTTGTGCAGTTTCGTTGCTTTTCGAAAAGCTTTCAATAATAAATACTGTACAAACGAGAAGGGACGTGTGAGACGCTTCTCACGCGTCACAACTTTTATACCTTAGCGGTTTTTGTCAAATTTTTAATTTTTTCTTCATCTGCCATCTACATCTACAACACTTCTCACGCCAACACGCTCCTTTGGCTCGACCCCTTTTCGTAGAGCCACACACTGCAGACTCGCGGCAGAGGCAGTGGCCGCACACAGCAGAAGCAGAGTGTGAATGAGAGAATGTGAAAATACAAATAAAAGCTGCGGGACGGGGTGGGTTTAGCCACTGGAAATTAATTTCTTCATTGTGGCTATAATAATGATCCAATCGAATCCTATGGTGATCGAATGGTGATCTGATAGATATGGTCATTCCCTACGGAATGGTGTTTTTAGTTTTCTTTTATCTTCAAAATTTTATGTTTGGGAGGTGTTCGCCCTTTTGCGGGGGCGGAAGGGGGCGGGGCTAATTTTTTAAATACACTGGTTTCAGTGTGAGCATACAGCAGTCTGGAGCCAAAATTTGGTGGCTCTAGCTCTTATAGTCTCTGAGAACCAGCCGACAAACAAGAAGGACAGACGGACAGACAGACAGACACAGACTCGGCTATTGATGCTGATCAAGAATATATACATATACATATGTACTTTATGGGGCCGGAAACGTTTCCATCTGTGCGTTGCATACAACCGTTATTCGAACAAATACAATATATCCTATTTACTCTTCGAGTACTGGGTATAAAAACTGTATTATGGTGCTATGACATTAGACTTGGCTAGCGCCTAGCCGACTAGCTGCAAAAATAGAGACAGCCTTATGGGAAACATCTGCAGTGATAACATGTGAAATATTTGGCTTTCCAGTTGAGCTGGGAGCAGAAATTATCGAATGTGCTACGTTTCAGAAACAATTGTTTTGGCTTGGTGTCTGTTTGTTTTGGAAGACATCATTTTGTTTCAAGTATCCCTCATCTCAAGAAAGTTCCTATATTAGAAAGACATAATACTTATAGAAGGGCTGTCGAAAGATCGATATCCCTTACACCGGCATCTATGCGTTCGATAGTGGCATTGATGGTTTTTCAATAAATTTGAGTGCTGCCACTTGGTGAGAGCTGTCGCGTTCCCTCTCTTCGGGTCGCGTCCATGACGAATTAGGTAAGGAGGTCTCTTCGGTACCGTTTGTCACTTATTTATTCTGCTTGTGAGTGCAAGTGAGAGCGTTCTGAGCAATAAGTGTGAGTGACACGAAACTATCGTGTGATGAATTAACCTGCATAAATAGTAGAGCTCTTTTCCGAGGGGACCATCTTGTATAGTTTATCATGGTCTAAGCTGACAGCTCCCAGGGCCGAAGACCACCGAGCCGAAGACCGCTGGGAGCTGTTGTAGCAAATTCTTATGATACCGATGTTTTGCTTGTGTAGAGTGATATATCAAAAAACTGTGTGGCCACATCGTGACAATTCGATATATGTATAATTATCTAAATCATAACAGAACATATTTTTGTTTGTGTTGTGAGTAAAAGCAGTGAAGTGCTTATCGGGCATGAGACGAATTTGTCAGCGCTATCAAATTGAACTCAGCCGAAGACTTGGTTAATCTCCACAGCAGCAGCAGCAGCAGCAGCAGTGCACAAAAACAAGCAATAATAGCAAAAACAGCGCAGTCTGCGAGTGTAATCAAAGTCTCTTGTTTTGATTTCTTGAAGCTTCTATTGGCACTGTGATAAAGGGACCTCGGCAAAGTCAGTTATCACATCCATATGCCAGTAATCAGTAATCAACTTGTTGCGGGACGCGCTACTGCCTGGTATTGATTTAATTTAGTTTCCCAATACTGATACGATACTGAAAATCTGGCATATTGCTCGGAGCTCCGACCCGCTCTCGGTTAGCTTGGGTGCTGGTGGTGGTTGCGGAAGTGGGAACGCAATTGATGAAATTGTTGAAAACTATTTTTAATAGTGGCGACGGCCACAAGTCCACGCCACGGGCAAAGCCACAACAAGAACTAGTCTTTGACGAGTGTGAGAGAGAACACTACAGAGAACATACGGAGACGAAATCAGAGAGCGAGAGAGCTGTTTCAAAAATGTTAAGAACTCATCAAATATTCAGATCCGAAAAAGGGCGAGCAACAACTACAAAACAGTAGAGCGTAACGGATAACGAGAGTGCCAGTGCCATTGCATGTGCCTGTGCCTGTGCCAGTGGCAGCGGCAGTGACAGCAACGGCCAAAGCGGGAACGGCCAGTTGTGGTCCGACAACGCACCGAATATCAAGCGCCAGGCCAGCCCCTCACCACATCAACAACAATGGCGAGTCGCCGCCTGCCACTGTTTCCCATCGAGCCTGAACCGCCAGCAACGCCCACGCAGCGGCTTACGCTCTTGGCAACCCGGTAAGTTTGGGGGAGGATGAGTGGGCTCGTGCATCCTTTGCGTGTACGTATCCCATTTTACCTGGAATTTGGCTTTGTTCCTGTTCCTAGATACACCTATGTAAATGGGTGGTGTAGCATGTTGATATGTGAGCGGGCGACTGTCATGTTTATTAATAGACTCGTGTGTTGATGTGATTCTGATTCCTTTCGCTGCAGCTTTCTACGTGCATTGCAATTAAACTGGAGGATTATCGTGTCCGGCATCACGCTGACGCTCTTGGCTGTCGTCTGGTATTATCCCACGTTCTTCTTGTTCTTCGCCTTCGTCGTCTACTCCCTCGTTTTGGTGTTTTCGGGTAAGGCACAGTGACAATCAATGGCCACCATTAGCGGAACCATTTGGTATTCCAACCCATCCTACCCATTCAAGGTAGATTAAATGGATGACTCATTGGACACCGGTCGTCGGCGAACGACCATTTTGAATGGATCTGACCCCACTCCACCAAAAACGAGCAACGAACACCGAAGAGTTAATTAAAAGACCAAATATCTAATGACGATCCGATTCTCTTATCTCTTGCATAGCTGTTGCCGGCACCGTCTACATACATTATATATTCACCACCAACGAACCGGCCAGGCCCAGTCGATTGCCCTCCAAACTTCTCTACAATGCCACAAAGTGAGTGCGGACATTCATCGAATCTATCTGATCCATTATCAATTCCCGCTTCTTGATCCTTGCAGAAGCACCATCTTCGATCTGCCAAAGCCCATCAAGAATCCATCGAATTTACCTTTGATCTTTGGCAAAACAGTCGATCTGCAGCTGCAGCAGATAATCGAATACGTCCTTCGCGACTTCATGCTGCCCTGGCTGGGGTAAGGAACCCCATACTGTCCCTATTAACCCCGAGAGTTACCTCGCCCATCCTTTTATGAACTGTTTTAGCTACGTGGTCACGAAGCCGAAGCTAATCAACGATGTGGTGCGTGAGGATCTGTGGAATGCCATACAGAAGATCCATGAGCGCGCCAGCAAAATGGATCCCGCCAAGATCATAGCCGTGGACATGGTGAACCGCGTCACCGTCCACCTGGAAAAGATACGCATTGCCGAGGCTCGAGCGTGAGTGACCATCGAGCATTTCGATTGATTGTTTCACTCAACTCCCACTCTTTCCGAACAGGGCCGAGACGAATACGGCGCCAGTGTTTAGCAAAAACTCCTACCTGTCCGACGAGGCCAAGGAGATGGAGTTTCTGCGCAAGCTGTGCGAGATTATGGTGATCTTGCTGTTGCCACGCGGCTACTCCCTCCCACCGCTCAAGATGTTGCTCAGCGAAATCTTATCCTATAAGAGTAAGCTCACAATTTAAGCAGCTCATAAGTTCACCAGAAGCTCACCGCTTTTTCGCATTTGCAATCTCTTACCTTCACAGTCTTCTTTCCCATGATCAACATGCTCACCGCACCCGACTACATAAACCAGAAGGTGGTGCAGAACATCGAAACGCGGCTGGCTGCGGCGGCGATGAACAAGCGGAGCTATGAGTATGCGGCCAGCTTTGAGGATTTCCTCAAGATTATCAACAACTCGGGAAGCCTGGAGGAGCTCTCGCTCATCCGCAAGAGCATCGTGAACGACCTGATGCATGCCACAACCATGCAGAACTTACAACGTGCCAAAGGTCTCGATCCGGACCATGAGGACCACTCCCTATCCAAATCTGAGCTGACGGCGGCCGTGCGGCTCAAGCGCTACGTCCGCCAGTTGACCTTGGCCAAGGCCGAGTGCGAAAAGAACCTGGCGAAATTCGGCTGGAACGGCAACTACTCTAGCGACATAGTAAGTGACAATGCCCCAGGATAAATACGTGTGTACATACATGTGTCTGTATTTTTGAAGGATCTGACGCTAGAGGAAATACTGAACACGGCCGTGGGCCGCCGGTTCTTCACCCTGTTCCTGGAGCCGCTGAAGGCTAGCGCCTTGGTCGGATTCTACCTCGCCGTGGAGGAGATCAAGCATGCTCACAAAAGTGCTATCCACCAACTGGGCACGGAGGTATTCTATACGTTCATCCGAGTACCCAAGTCTGAGATCCAGATCGACAAGCACGAGCGCAAGCTGATCGAGACCTTTCTTTTGGGGGATGCCGAGCCGGACATCTTCTACGACATCCAGCGCAACATCCTGCTCACTCTCGAGGAAAAGTACTATCCCCCATTTGTGCTCAGCAGTCAGTACCGCCAGCTAAAAGCGGCACTGGACTCGAACGACCTCATCGATCCCACCTTGATGCTGTGCCCCGCCATCGGGAGTGTATCCGAACAACACGACGAGCACCCCAGAGTCGCAGATGGTCTCAATGGCAGGGCCATCGATGTCGCCGCCCACACGTCGTATGCACGGCGGAAGCTGGAGCAGATTCAGGAGCGCATTGACAAGAAAAATTCGGCCCTGGACGCCCTTAAGTACTCGGTCAAGCCGGAGTCCAAGGTTCTATCCATTCTCGAGAAGGAGATGGAGTGGCTGAAGAGCGAGAAGCGTCAAACGGAGGCACATCTCCGGCGAACCGACGCTTGGACCGAGCATCTAGGCAAGTGGAAGGCCACCATACAAAGTGTGGAGGTGAGAAGACTGTGGAATCTGATGGTTCGACTTAAATCAAAATAGTTTACCTTCTCGGCACAGGTTTCCGATGAAAAAGAGTCGCTGCAGTTCATGATACTTGTCCATGTGGACGAGGACATCAACGCTCCCCCGCAGACAATGGCAAAGAATGGGGACAGCAGCGGCGCCAAGCCCCAAAAACGGCCCTCGGGCATATCCAGCGGCTGGGTGGTCATGCGATCCCTTAACCAAGTCCATGTAGGCGGGACATTCAGACCACGGAGGGATTCTCTTTCACAGTCTCTAACTCTTTCCGCATATCTTCCCCTACAGGAGCTGCAACGAAAACTGCGACACGTGAGCTCGAATCTGAAGACACTCGACTTACCCACCAACTTCAAGTTCTTCTTCCTGAAGACGGATCGGCATGGCCAGGAGAAGGCCAAGGGACAAATCCAAAAGTTTCTTAATGTAAGATTGATAGCTGCTTTGATCCACTAGCGTCTAGAATCTACAAAAATCATCTTTATATATTTGTATATTTGTGGAAATAGTTCATACTCGAAGACGATCATCTAAATGGCAGCGAGGCTATTTACACGTTCCTTAGCCCCAGCTCAGACCACCTGAAGCAGACGCTGCCCTCGCCCAAAAAGTCAAAGTTCTCGCTCTCCACCCTGTTTAAGAGCGACGCTGCAAAGGCTCACGAATCCAGCAAGGCGACAGATCCGTTCTGGGGCCTGCAGCGCGACGACGAGGACATCTCCACGTACCTGGACGGAGAGTCCGGCATTGATGCCAGTCGACTAATGGCCGACATAGACAGCAAGGACTCTATAGCAGAGCCCATGTACGCTCTCATGGGCGAGATATTCGACATGGGCGGCGTCTTTAAATGGCTGCGCAAGAGCATTATCTCCTTTGTTCAGATCACGTACGGCCGGACGATTAATCGACAGATCCGCGAATCGATCACTTATCTCTTTGAGGAGTCTATGCTGCACAACTACTTCTCAGCCATACTGAAATCGTTCTGGCCAGGTGGTGTCCTCGCCTCCGCGTATCCTGCGCGCTCCGACGACATGCGGGAGATGACCAGCACGGCGGCCAAGGCTCTGCTCACCGACCACATACCCGAGGTGCTCTGTAATCTGGTGGGGGCCCAGGCGGCCAAGCGAGGCGTCCTCAAGGTATTTGAGGCGCTCCAGAACCCCGCTTATAACAAGCAGCTCTTCTACGTGAGTGTTTTTATGCATTGCCGTAATTATCGGTCACCATTATCGTGCCACTCTTCCAGGAACTACTGGAGATACTCATGATTGAGTTCTTCCCCGAAATCCGGCAGCTTCGAGTGAACAATAGCAATGGCACCAAGCTGAACACAGCTACGGCGGGGGCTGCAGCTGTTTCTGCTGCAGCAGCTCTAGCAGCCGCCACAGCAGCAGCCTCCCTTCCCCTGAACCATGGCAGTAGCAGTGGAAGCGGCCAAAGCATCGCCTCTCAAAACCATCACCAGCAAGCATCGTTGTCATCGACATCGCTGTCGTTGTCCACATCGTCGGCTTCAGGCGGCAGTCAAGCGCAGTCCCACTATCATCAGGGATCCCATCATCACCAGTAGAATCAGCAGCAGGGACATCCTGCACACTCAGGCAGCTCCAAGTAGAAGCACACTCGTATTGCTTTTTCAATTTCTTGTTCGTTTTTTTTTGTTTTCACTTATTAAGTGTTAGGCTTTTTATGATATTATGTTAATGCTCTCTATCTTTCTATTTAATGGAATGGATGCAGGCGGTGTAGCTGAATGAGGTATGAGGAACTAGGTGCAAAATTCCCTAATTAGTTATAGAAAAAATGAGTATTTTGTAGCACAGAATCACCTTCCCCATATCCAGTCTCCCAATGCCATTGACTTGCATTTGTCCTTTTTTGTTTGCAAGCGTAATTCGTTTCGTTATGTGTATGGCAGTCTGCCTGTACATTTGTACATACCATTTATGTAGGTCAGTATTAAGCGTTGTACCAAATCGTTGTTTATAGTTAAATTAGACACACTCGGCGTGATCGTTTATGCATAATATGTTTTGTGTACGTTTTCGAACTATAAGACAGTGGTCGGCCAGCAGATTGAAATGATTTCTTTTGTATTAACTGACCAACTACTATCGAATAACTTATTTTCCTTATGATGGTGCATCTTATTGATGATTCATCTGGCTTAAAATCTGTTATTGAACCCACAGTGGTAACCGGGCATTCGATTTATAAGCTTACGATAATACACTCATTTTGTACACTGTCTTATAGACCCGACCACGTACTGTAGTCATAACCAACTAACCCACGTGAGCTAGATAGAAGCGCATCCCACACTTCATTCCACCCCCATTCGCGCTTTTTATAACGTACAGAAACGCAAATGCGTACGTACAAGAATGCGTCTATTTATGTACTATGTATTGTAGTTAAACAATTTTATGTGGAAATGTGTAATAAAACTCGCTATTTATGTATGTAGATTACCACTCTAGAGTATCTCCACTCCTGGGCACTACTAGAACACGGAAAATGTATCTATCATCTTGTTAAGCGGTATTGCTTGCATGTCCACCACAAGCACAACGATATTCTTGCGCATGGCTGATTGTTTCTTTATGAGCAGCTTCACCTCAAAGTACTTCAGCAGAAAGCGCCACTTGAGCTCAATTTTTGCACCCTCTGAGAGCCGCTGAAAGTCGCTCGCTTTGATGCCCATCACGCGCTCGGCTACGTGCCCGCTCAGACGACTCTCGACCAACGTCCCCGTTTGATCGGACAACTGAATATTGATGTTGATAAAGCTCGAGTGTCTTGGCCCATTGGATTCCAGTGAGAACAACAACTGACATTCTTCTCTGACACAGTCGCTTTGATTTCGTGGGACAAGATTTTGACATGTTGTGCTAAAAATAAAGCAATTAAGTAGATATATTAGTAGTAGACTAGAGATCAGGTCAGATCAGGCAATTCTATATGCTACTTGCCACTTCTTGCTGGTGTTCATGGAATATCCGTCAATGTCGAACTTGGAAACCATGCAATAGAGCACAGCCGTAAACCGATCGGTGGCTGCATTGCTCAGCTCGCCCTCGGCACGAGAGTAAATCTGTTTTGTTGTCATCTTTGTTTGAATTTGGCAAGCTGTCGAAGGCAATATTTAGACCCAAATCACGCTAATTGCGGATGATACTTACCTGTCGGAAGATCCGCCAAATCTGATTGATCTGACTGGTCGAAGCTCATAGGCAGCACAGAGGCGGCAAACGAGAGTAGCGCATCACAGTCGCCGCCGGCGGCCTGCGGATCCTCGTAGAGAAGCGTACAGTTGGCGTGGTTGAGCACTGGACAGCGATAGTAGTCCGAATAGGAGATACGCACATCAATCAGGTGCAGGACGGTCTTTCGCGGTTGCCAGTGCTTGGCGCGCCGTATCCACTCCGCATGCCACAGGGAGAGCAAAATTCCATTTGGGCAGCTGGCATCCATCACGATAAGTTCGAGGCATTGAAGTGGTCCGTTGTCCTTCTTATAGCTTTGGGAAAGTTTACGCTTCAACTCGCGCACTGGACGAACCGCGGCCACAACCACAAGTAGGTCCACATATGCATTAAGATTCCTTTCGTGAAGCCCAATGCCCAAGCAAGCTTCGACCAGATTAAGGGTAGAGCCAAGAGGCTTGTGAGGCTTGTGGATGAGCTGCTGCAGGGTCTCTATTGTGGGTAAGTCGTCGCTGTCGTGCCGCACAATATGACCGTGCCCTTCGTTGACCGTTAATGTGCACGACAGAGTGGCCTGGGGCTGATAACGCGGCTCACCAGGTGTGGAAAGCGACATCACCTTTGCCCCGACAATGTCCACGACGTCGCCAATGTGCAGCATTGCGTTATACTTATCCACGAATGACTTTTGGCCCCAGCACTTGCAGTTGGTAATGTGGCTTATGGAGTCGCGTACCGTTAGCGTAATAACACCACGCTCGCTGCCACTGAGCTTATCCAGGAATAAGTTTGGCGACGATTTGGATATGATCAGAACAGCGGCCGAAAAGTTAGTCATGGTGGGCTGCATTTCAACCAGTCGAAAGTACCTTGTCTTCTGGCTTTTCGACATTTTTACCATTCAAAACTAGAACATAACTGTTTACTAGGAAACAAAAGAGATGAGATCTAGGAAAGCCGTTACCACAAAACAACATGGGAATGCTGTTATATCGATAGGCATTTAACTGTATACGATGTAATTGAGATGGTAGCCGATAGGTTGTAGGTTTATCATCTCCAAATAGCTGAAACACTCCTATCCCTGCGTAAACTGGATTGATTTTGATTGTCACTTCTGTGCTCCGCTCCTGCCCGATGTGAAAAACCCACCCACCAAAACATTTAAAAACATACCCACTAGAAGCACTCGATAAGCACAGACGGAGCTAGACCAGACGGAAGATCGCAGCAAGCAGCTACAAGTTTCGCAAACTGCACACACAGTGAGAGAGCGCTGAAAGAGTTAAATATGGTCAAGCTGTTTGCATTGAGCGTCTTCTTCAAAGGTGCCAGCGAAGCGCGTATACTGAAGACAGCATCCGACTTGCAGTCCTTCTCGTTTTTCCAACGTGGCACCGTTAATGAATTCATGACGTGAGTAATTCCTATTCGGACCATTGTGCCCCAAGCGCCACAGCGACGGCGCAATATCCACCCCCCTTATGACCTCCGCTTACGCACTAACATTTACTCTCGTTCATGTCGAGGCAGCTTCGCATCGAAAACGATTGTGGAACGTACACAGCCAGCGCTTAGGCAATCTGTCAAGCAGGATGCCTACATGTGTCATGTCTATGTGCGGGCCGATAACCTGGCGGGAGTGCTCATTGCCGATCATGAGTATCCGCACCGAGTTGCTCACACACTCATTACAAAGATACTCGATGACTTCACGGCGAAAGTGTCTGCCGACCAGTGGCCCAACGGTACGGAGGCCACCATATCGTTCGACCTACTGCCAGCTTTTTTGGCCAAATACCAGAATCCCGTAGAGGCCGATCCGCTCACAAAAATGCAGAATGATTTGGACGAGACAACGATAATATTAAAGAACACAATTGAGGCTGTACTGGAGAGGGGCGAGAAGCTGGACGACATGGTCAACAAATCGGAAAAGTTGTCCATACAGAGTAAGGCCTTCTACAAGACAGCGAAAAAGACAAATTCGTGCTGCAGCTTCACCTAAGCTCTCCCACCCACACATCTCAATCAGGAATACCAGAGAAGTAGGAGTCACTTAACATAGAACATCAACAAAATCACCAACTAAAAATAATACTGAAAATTTAAGAGTTTCTATGGTTTTTATAAAGTAATTAGTTAATTTCATAAAAGTATATATGTACATACATATATGTATATACATATGTATGTATGTGTATGTGTGTACTACTTACGACTACTATATATGTATGAATATGAAACTGTCCTGGCAGTCTCTCCCTTTCTAATAAACGTATGTACAATGTATAATCAATCGAATGCCTATTTTGGCATCGATTGTTCTCGTCTTGTCTGTATGCTTATGCTATGAATATAAAAATATGATGTTAAATTTACCAATGCAAACTATGATCTAAATCTATGTACATCAACAATTTTCATGTCGTGCAACAGCTTAGAGCCCAGCGATAATGATGACATTTCGTCGCCAATTACACTACTCGACACGATTTTGTCGCTTAGATCCAGACCAACTTTTTATGAAAGATATGGGCCTTGGAAATGGTTTGATGACAATTTTTTTTTTTATGGAAGAACTTTTTTTTTTACAATTTTGGTAGATCTGGTATTTTTTAACGCTTTTTGTTCCTTTCTTTCACACAACTCAAGGATCTTAAATCTGGCTGTAATGAACTTAGTCATTCCTTAAAGCTAATGAATACATTTTTAAGTGTATCCAACTACTTTATGGTTTTCGCTTGCCTTAAAATAGTAGACGCATGATTTTTTTTTTCGCCTTTTTCCATTTTGGCATTACAAAGCTTTATATTTTTTAAATATACATATATAAATATATAATATATATAAAATATATATATTTTATAGTTTCATAGCTTTATAGAATGGCTAAGTTCATTACAAACAGATGTAAGATAATTAAGTAATGTGAAAAAGAGAAGCACTACCTCTAAAAAAAAGCGTTAAATCAATACCAGACTTTAAAAATTCGTAAAAAAAAGATCTGCCATAAAAAAAAAACCATAATTCATTAACAAATTTTAATGCCCGATATCTATCAGAAAAAGTCGGTTTGGTTCGAAGCGGAAAAAAAGTTGGATTTTGTCGAGTAGTGTTATTATAGCCGGTATTCGAAGCGTTAATACAGAGTACCGGTACCGGAGTACCATGTATAAAAGTTGTGACGCGTACGAAGCGTCTCACGGCAGTTTCGCTCCGGAAACCATTTTGAAACGCACATATGTACATACATATATGTATGTACAATTGTTCTTGATGAAATAGCTGAAATAGCTTCCTGGGAGCTCTTGCAATTGTGAGTAAGGAGAATTTGATGATTTTTAAAATGATCAAATCGTACCTTGTTTCAGTTTCGAATTTATTTTCTTGTGTCACGTTTGTAAACTCATCCATAAATCTCAATAAATGTTTAAAATGAAGAATAGCCGTATTTGCAGCGGTCAAGTAGCCAGCACATGACACCCTTAACCGAGGCAACTTGAGACACAGCTTGTTAAGTCATCGTGGATGACTAAAACACTTTGCCTGAATTGGTTTCTTTGGGAAAGCAAAGCTCCAAAACCCCCACATTTGTTTAAAAGAACTAACCATCGTAATACAAGTAGTGCTCGTTTTTAGCATTATTATTTATTTTCAGATAAAACGGGTACCAGGTCGTGAGGGACACTTTGAGAAATTTGCGGATCTAATCAAATACTCGCATGTCATAAAGTCCATTTCTAAGCACACAATGGTTCATAATTCGAATGTATGCACATGTGCTATATGTACATACATACATACATATGTATGAATGGACGTTTACGTATATGGTCTATTTCCAGATGATATTCCTGCGACTATCGGTCTCCCGATCAGTTTTTGCATTTGGAGAGAAAAGGATTATTAAGGGTGAAACTGAAATTCAAATTCATTCATTGATTCTTATTCGATTCTCAATGCCTGCCGGCCAAACTTAACCCATTAATAGTGTCTAGACTGCCTACGTTACTCGCGTAGAAGTTAGGGACTTCGTCTGGAATAAAGAGGACAGTGACTCAGGCCAGAAATACTTAAGATTCAAAAAAAGTCAAAGAGATAACCCAGGGGAGATTTGGAATGAAGAGCATTTATAAGGAGGTGCCGCGCGACGGACATCTCGAGCGTGTTTTTATAAACAGTAACATGTTAAACAGAGAAACGCACATAAATGACCGCCCAGATGGAACCTTCTCATGGGCGTTCAAAACAAGTACCAACAAGTAAAATAAATACACTAACCCTACACATACAGATAAGTATCGACATTTTACTGAATAACTATGCTGGTAGGTCGGCTCTAGGTCCCGCTCCAGCTCCGGCTCCAGCTCCTTCATTTCTATTCACCAAGACATCAGCACCGTCGCTTTCGATAAACAGCCGCATAAATTGACTGCAGCGGATTTTGTAGTCCGGCCAAGCCTTGCACTCGCTACTCCGCAGAAGAATTCGACCAAAAGTGACAGCTGCGCATCGAAGATACAGAGAAATCGATCGATCATGTCACACAAAAAGAATAAATAATCAAATATTAATAATCCAAGACGCACCGACTTGATCCAGATCGTAGTACTGGCACTCGATGCCCTCGCGCAAGAACATGCACAAGTGCATAAAGACATTCCGTTTCGGCGGACTGAGCAGGGCTATGTAGTCCATGGCCTTTGACTTGCTAGTGCTTGCCAGCAGATCCTCGACAAATGGCTCCAGTAGCGGTTGGTCTGGCAGGTCCAGCAGAAGCAGAAGCGCCTGTGCAGCGCTTTGTGGAGTTCCAGCTATAATCGTATCAGTGAATCAGGCGTCAGTCATGTGTAGATACAAACATCACAGATCAGCATAACTTACGAAACTCTTCGTCGCACCAGGTATCGAGCCAGTCGCGCACCACATTGAAGTGTGTGTTTAGAGATTTCCGCGACTCAAAAGTGTGGAATCCCCCCTCCAGCTTGGATCCCTGCTTGTGCAAGTAGTCGATCAGCAAAAAGAACTCGCGTGGCATCGTCACGCAATATTCCTGGGAGTTATCATTCATCTAAGTGGTCATGGAGAAAAGATAAGTCAACACTCTGGCATCACCCTTCGCAGCTAAGGACCAAGGACTCACCAGATGCTTGATCTGCTCCTGTGAGTATTCGCTAAGAGGGCGATCAGTGCGACACATCGTTTCCATGGAGAGGCCGAAGCAGCTGGGCTGATAGTCACCCGTGACTGTGATGAAGATGTCGCGCCCGTTCTCCACGTGTAGGATGAGGATGTCGAAGTTGTCGCTGCTGCGAATCTTTTTGAGTAGACCCCTAATCGTATGCACGTCAGCGAGCATCTTAATGCGTATGCTACGCGCCGAGTCGATCATCAGGCTGTCCTTTCGCGGATCCACCTGCAGCCACTTTTCGCATATGTCGTGGATGTCCTTCTCCTTAAAGCTGAAGTCGACCGGCAGTGGGCAGCTGTTGTACACGTTGAAGTCCCGCATGCACGGCTCGTTGAAGCGCACCCGTCCGAAGTCGATGACAGTCTTCTCCACGCTAATCTGTGGCTGGTTGTCGTTCTCACGCTTGTCCACCGCCTTCAGTACCTCCTCTTGCACGCGCTTGTATCTGATCTCGTCGCGGGTTTTGATCTTGACCCGAAACACGGCGTACACGGGTTTGTGATCACTCTGTCGTATGTCCATGATGCTGTTGTACGCCAGCTGTTCGATTCGCGTGCCCTTCCACAGCACGCGGTCACAGTATGCGGGCGCTCGCTGCTTTTCGCTGCTGTCATAGTTGTCCGTTCCCGGGTCGTACTTGTACGTAGGCCGAAACTTAATCTCGCCCTCCGTGTATCCCTCAAAGCACTTTCCTTTGCGCATCTCCTGGCGAAGCTGGTCGTACTGTAGCAGCAGCTCGTACGTCTGGGCATCCGTCAGCGGCCCGGGCCGCTGCTGTCCGGGCGGCTCCTGTATGCGATAGTTCAAGTCCCCCAGCCAGAAGATGTGGCTGCAAGAGTAACAAAGGAGTAACTCGAGTGTGAGTATCAGTGTGTGTGCTCATAGTTATCCCTTACTCATGATCGCTGATGGTGCGGCCATCGTCGAAACGCAGCCCATCCACAATTGCATTGTAGTCCTGGTTGCGCTCCTCTACGTAGCCCATATGAGCGGCCAGATGGGAGTTAACAAAGCAAATGTATCCCTCGTTCAACTGCAAACTGATGGCCACGCCGCCCTTGTTACCCAGCGTGTTTAGAACGCCCCGTGCTACCGATTTGAAGCGGCAGTGCAGGATGTGCTGGCGCAACTGCTTGCGCACGATCACAGTCAGCATGATGCCCACCAAACGGTGGTACTGCAAGATCTCGTACTCGACATCTGGATGGACGCTCTGCACCATTCTTTCGCTGTAAATGCGAGAAATGCGCAAAATGGGCAAAGGATATTGGACACTGGATTGCTGTTTATGGGACATGGCACTTACTTCCACTGGGCTACACTGGCCTGGACCTGAGTGGAGTTAAGCATGGCCTTGGCGGGTGTGTCCAGTTCCTGCAGGCCAATGGCATAGATGTCAGGAGCCCGCTCGCTGCATCCCAACCACGATCGCAGGGCGTCCGCGTTGTCGCAGCAAGGTTTGTTGTTCACGTTCCAAGTGGCGCAATATATGCTGCAAAAGAAAATCAGAGAGATGTGTCAATGGATCAACGGATCAATTGGTAATGTGTTGGATTTTTACTCACATAATATCTTTGTAGACAATGTACTCGCTCTCGCGCTTCTTCAGCTCCTGCTTGACTTCGCCGATTTGGCGGTAGTCGTTCAGCCATCTGAAGTTGAGCACCGTTTCGGGATCGCTCTGGGCCATGGAACTCTTGCAGGAAATGACTTTGGCCACAAACTCGTCATAGCTGGCGCTCTCACTGGGATAGAAGTAGTACTTGATGGGTCCATCCTCAGCCGTGGATAGGTCAAACTGGTACGCTGTGATGGACCCCTTGCAATCTGAGAGAAACAGATGAATTTGTACGTAAATCTCAATAAATTTGTAAAACCTGCATCTCACCCTGCCGCAGCTGGAAGCTCTCATCGATGGCAAACACTTTGTTGATGATCAGTTCATTCACTGATGTAAGCGGCGTGCGTACGAAGGAGAACGAGATGATGGCAAACGTCCCGCCGGACTCCGACGAAACTAGCGCCAGTAGCCGATTGGCGTCCTCGGGTCCCTTGATCTGATACGCCTCAAATAGCTGAAACATAAGCAAACATTTTCAGTTGACTTACAGAGCCTTTCCACGCGGTTCAGGGTCGCTGGCCTTCGGCTCCGATAATCACCTATTGCCCAGGCACATCAGATTCTCATACTTATTTAACAATACTTGAGGTAATTAATTTATAATTAACGTTTACTCTGACACAACAGAAGGGCTACAAAATTGGAAGCGGAGTGTGTTATCTTTTTGAGAGTAACTGGAAACTATCTTTCGTCACTGAGTGGATAGCATGAACACGTAAGCCCCGTCGCTGCCATCTAACCGATAATTATTCATCGTCACTGGAGACATTGTTTGTGTTTGTTTTGACATTTTTTTTGTTGGTTTTTTGTTGGTTAGGTTGGGGTTGGGTTGGTTTGCTTTGGCTCTGGCTTTGGATTTCGCTTACATAGAGTATTATTTCGTCTTCCTTGAAACGCTCCCTGACTATTTCCAGGCTCGACTTAACTCCTGTCAGTCCATTTGGGACGTGGTCGCCAACACTTTCCATTGCCAGGAATATTGATTGATACTTTGGTTGACACCCGTCGTTATTTTCCTTGTGTTTGTGATGTCGCTCCAGGTCTAGGTGGTTCTGACGTTGTTCTTCGCTTCTTAATCTCCCAATGCAGAAAAATACTTGGCTTCTGTGCTTTGCTGTGCTGTGCTGGGGCGATTGCTTCGAAATGGATAGTTGTTTGCTTTTCTATTTTTAGTTGGCGCGCCCGCCAGCCACAGCAGCAGCGAAAAGTGACAACGACGTCGAGCGTATGGCGTATGGGAATGGAATTTCGATGCGAAATGGGCGTTCCGTTCTGTTTCGTCTCTTATGACTGCAAGGGCGAACTTGAGGACTCTGGCCCTGTCCTGACCCTACTCTTGCTGGAAACCGTAGCCGTTTGTTCCTGCCTTGTTTGGTTTATCGGTTCGGTGCTCTAGTGTTCCGTCGGGCGAGGGCGGTTATCGACGCTGGACGCTGTCTCTGACAGACACATCAACACAGGCCGGGCTGCCACTTATTCATCAGCGATGACAAGGATTATTGAATAGTTCGCCTATCGATATATCACTGGCTCAGCTCACTAAATACTTTTGTGCATGTGTGCTATTATTATTTAATTATTAAATATTCTTTCGACTTCTGTAGAGGGTGAGGTGAGGAGGTAGCAGCTGAAATAGTTTAGCGTTGCCAGTCTGCAGACGTTTGACAGCACTGACCCATCAGCTGTTGTTCTAGTATTCAGTAATATACGGACGGGGACGGGAAAGCGTCGTTTGGTTAGTTAGCATGGCTCAATTCGAAAAGGAAATCGTTCAGGCGGTACTCATAGCCGACAACAATGTATGGAACTTCAAGCCGCTATCCGACGAAGGCTCAACGGTAGCTATGGAACCACCTCACCCTGGCCCGCCAGCGTTTATACCTTGCCTCCTTTCTCTTCTTGCAGGCCTTGCTGCCTTTGGTCAACGTGAGCATGCTGGACTATGCATTGATAGCGCTGAATCGCAGCGGAGTCGAGGAGGTCTTCGTCTATGCAAGCCTTTACCTGCAGGAAATACGCGACCACATCAAGTAATCCAATTATTTAAGCGCTTTATTTTCAATTGTGTTTAATGTGCTTTATTCGCAGGAAAGGGATTGCCACGTATGCCTCCTGGTCCTTCAAAATGACTGTGCACATGATTGGGGGTGAGGGATGCCGGTGTTTCGGCGACGCCATGCGAGATCTCGACGCCAAGGCCCTGATTCGGGGAAATTTCATCCTCATGGGTGCCGATACCGTCACCAATGCGGACCTACGGCCAGTTCTGGAGCAGCACAAGCGGATGGCAAAGTTCGACAAGGGCACAGCCGCCACTCTGGTGTTGAAGGAATGCGCCATCAACGTCCGCACCGGCAACGAGCTGCTCATTGCTGTCGATAAGCAAAACTCACGCCTCCACTACCACCAGCGGCTTCGGATGAACCACAAGGAGCCGCGCTACCAAATTCCCCTTGACGTATTCCTTGGCAACTCCTGCGTAGCACTGCACCACAATCTCCTGGATCCGCAAATCGCGATCGGCTCGCCCTCGATGCTGTCGCTATTCAGCGACAACTTTGACTTCCAAACACGCGATGATTTCGTGCGCGGCCTGCTCATCAACGAGGAGTTGCTGGACAGCCGCATCTACGTAGCCCTGCTGCCAGCCGCCCAGTACGCGCACAAAGTGAACAACTGGCCCGCGTACCAACTGGTAAGCCGGGACATCATCAACCGCTGGGCATATCCGCTTGTTCCCGACATGGGCGTCTACAAGCTTCACCAGCAGTACGTTTTCCACAAGGACAACATCTACAAGAGTCACGAGGCGCACGTGTCCAAAGTGGCGCTGCGTGAGAATGTGGTGATCCATGCGGGCAGCCACGTGGAGGCCGGCACTGTAATCAGGGACACCGTCATTGGGGAAAACTGCCGCATTGGCAGGCATTGCCAGCTAAGCAACGTGTTCTTAATGGCCAACGTGACAATTCAGGACAATTGCCGGTTAGAGCACTGCGTAGTTGGAGACAGGGCCGTCATCGAAGCCGAATGCGACGTCAGCGCTGGCTGCGTCGTGGGCGCCAATTGCGTGTTGCCAAGAAAAACGAAGCTGGCCAGGACCTTGGTCACCAGTACACCAAACACACAGCGCAAGACGGAGCAGGAGCAGGAACAGGACTACGAGCCAGTGGAACTAGAGGCGATTGGACCGCAGGCGTACATCGTCAGCGACCTTACCACGGGGGATCCGGAGGACTCGGATGGTGAGGAGCTGCTGCCCCAGCAGACGCTCTGCATACCCAAAATGGGTGACCTGATGGTGCCACTGGACGACATCAGCAACTGCAGCGACTTCAGCGACATCAGCGACGACGATGAGGGATCGCGAGCTGTCACGCCCCTGCCCGACGACACCAACAGTGAGATGCGATGATATGCACTTTTATGCAAATTGGAGTTGCACATGAAACTAATTGCGCTCTGTTTCAGTTTTCCTCAGCGAGGTGATCGATTCGCTGTCACGTGGCTTCAGGGAGCGGTCGAATCCGGACTTCCTCATATTGGAGATCAACTCCTCGAGGTACGCCTATAACATGTCCCTCAAGGAGGTTAACTTCAATGTAGTAAAGGCCGTGTTTGGCATGCAGCACATTGTCGAGCCAGCCAATAACAATGTGCTGGCGGCCATCGGCGCCGCCTTCAAGCAGCTGGGACCCGTGGTCTCCAACTACATCAAGAGCGAGGAAGCCATGCTGGACTGCTTGAAAGCGCTGGAGGTGCGTGCGATTTTCCGCGGAGGATCTTTGAGTGACTTTGATCTATGATTCAATTATAACTATTTGCTTTCAGGACGTGTACGAGGAGAATCCATTCGTGCGGGAGAAAATCTCGCAGATTGTCCACTACCTGTACGACAAGGACTTTGTGTCGGAGGATGCCATCCAGGCGTGGTACTGCCAGCTCGGTGGAGAGGAGCATTTCCAGCTGCGCCAGAGCCTCGTCAAGCTGGTCGACTGGCTGAACCAGTCCAGCGAAGAGGATGACAACGACGAGGCATAGGCTGAGGATGATCAGTGAATAAAACAAACCCTTTGCCACTTATCTGTTACAGCTTTTATTGCAACGCATTTTTGACATTTTCCTTGGAGATATCTTCTTGTGGATATTCCCCTCCCCTCCTCTTCCATTCTATTAACCTAGATCAAGACAATGAAATGGTCCATTGAAAAAAAGAAACTTAAAAAAGAAACGCGGCAAAAAAATTGTATTTGTTTTAAGACTACACTTCTACTTCTCGTAAATGAATTCCTCCTGGAACTCAGAGTTTCCTTCCTCTAAGTTCAGCCGCTCAACGCCGACCATATCAATCTCCTCCTCCTCCTCATCCTCGGACTCCTTCACCGATTCGATTGTTATCTGGGAGTCGTCGGTGGCGGGATTTGGTGACTGTGGGTCCTCCTCTCGCTGCTGCTGCTCTGCATTGTCTGTTTCAGCCTCGTCCGAGTATATTTTCTCCTCGTCTTCGACGTCGCCTTCCCTTTCCCCTTCCCCTTCGCCATCGCCCTCTGCCTGCTGTCCACCACTATCCACATCCATAAGCTCAAGCTTGTCTTCCTGCGGCCGCTGCTTTATCTCCTTTTTAGCTTCTGTGGTGTCAGCAGCTCTATTATTTGGAGCCTTGTTGGAATCATCTACAGCGACAGGCTTCGTTTTTCCATCCCCCTCATTCACTGTGCACTTTGATGTGTCGCCAGCACCTTCATTAACAGCATCACTGTCCTCATCGGTCTCCTCGTGTTTGGGTGTCTTCGGGGACTTGACATCCTCGGTAGCCGCAGCCGCAGCCGCAGCAGCGGCCCGGCTGTGCCTGCGCTTCTCGAGATTCCGAGTGATGTCCATGGCAATGAACTCCAGCCGCATTTGAACGCTGTTGTGGAACGCCTCCACGTTATCGGCGCTCACAAGGTTGGTGCGCACCTCTTCCATGCAGCCCTCGAGCACCTGCCTGACCTCGCTCACAGGGCAATCCCCGCCCAGGTTCTGAGTGACCATCAGCAGCGTGGTCAGGCTCTTTAGCAACGTCACCATGCGCTCATTCCTCACCAAGCCCTTATTCATTTCATCCACCGTCTGGCTCGCCTTGGCCCGACACTCCTCCCGCAGGTACGTGGGCGAGATCATAGCTTGGACGTTGGGATTTCTCGTCAAGGTGGAGGAGAGTTCCTGCACCTTGGTGAGCTCATACATGAGGTCGGTATTGATGCGCTCAATGGAGACGATGTTGAAGGCGTACTGGCGCTGAAAGTTGTCGGCGATGTGGCGCCGGTGGCGCTCACCAGTCTCGTCTTGGCCGAGCATCTCTCCCATGGCTAGCTCCGCGGTGGCGTTCATCTTGTTTAGGCGGTGGATGCGCTCGGCCTTTACCGAGATATACTTCTCCAAGTGCACAAGATGCTCAAGCAGCTTGTTCGAGTAGTTGTGAACTCGGATCAGCTGCGGCCGCATCGGACTATCACCGATGGCGTCCTGCCCCAGCAGGGGATCACTCTTGTTCAGCTTCATGCTAAGAGCGTTCCTTGCCGCCGCGTTGTTGCTGGCCAGATGCTTCTGAGGGCCAAACAGTCCTCCGCCTGCCTTCTTCCCATTACTGGATGGACGCTTCTGCAGGTAGGTGCTGGTGAGGCTCGCCGTATAGCCCAGGTTCGTGGTGAAGCCCAAGTTGTTGGTCTGGTAGATGCTCATCAGGTTGGGACGGAAGTCCTTAGTGAAGCTGTGCAGTGGCAGCATCTCATGAAAGTTCTCCGACACAATCTCAAAGTCCGGTATGGCGTGGGTCCCCAGGCCGGGACGCTCAAACGTTACCCGGTACATAGCGTTCAGCGAGTCGTAGGCGGCGACAGTGCCAGCGAAGATGCCGTCCTGGGGGGTGCGCAGCCGAGACGTCACCTTGGTGCCCAGCGGCAGGGGCATGGGGATCTTATCAGGCATGTCCGACAGCAGAACGGAATCCTTCAGCTCTCCCGGCTTGCGCGACTGGAGAGTGCGCATGAGCTTCCGTTTCCTGTCCAGCTCTTTGCGCTCCTCGCTGAAGAAGTTGGCTGAGCAGCGCCTGGGCTTGCCCATCTGGCGCCGTATGGTCGACCATTCGTGCCGGTTGAGCTGGCGCGTTCCCAGGCGCGGATCCAACTCGTTCACGTGGTTCAAGAACTCGTCACGGCTGTCGAAGAGCGGCCTGTCTATGTACGAGTAGAACCACTCGGCGATGGCCCACTTGTGGGCCTTGGGCAGCTTGAGCAGGTTACGCAGACGGAGACCGATCGCCTGGCCCACCCGCTTGTTGGCCACCAACAGGGCTTGGGCCTGGGTAGCCTCCTCCTCCGCAGCGGCAACGGCAGCAGCTGCGGCGGTCGACACCTTCGCTCCTCCAGAGGCTGCTGCACTGCTGATCTTGCCCGACTTGTGGCCGGATGGGTTCGTTTTGGACTGTGCGGACTGTGCGTGCCTGCCACCCTGTCCCTTGGCTGCCGTCTTCTTGTTCTTGTTGCCAGCTGCCGTCACCTGATGCTGGCTGCCGACTGAGGTGGAGCTGGATCCATTGTCGCTGGAGCGCATGTAGCGGGAGACGACACCCTTACGCTTCTTGAGCACCTTGGCGGGGGTGGTGTTCTGCACCTTTCCCGAGCCGCTGCCAGGACCCCCGGCGGCCAGGGGTGGGCGACCGGGCATCTTCTTAGGAGCAAGGCTCATGCGCAACGGTTTGTCGTCGTTGATAATGTTCTCGTCGTAGAAGAGTTTGTTTCTCTTGCGAATTCGGGCGGGCATTCCTCGGGCATTCAGCGTTGGAATGGGAGCCTTCGTTACCTTAGGCTTAGGTGGTGGGGCGCTTCCCACGCGCTGCAGTCCCAGTGTGGCCAGACTGAAGGCCGGCGGCTCCACTTGCTCCTCCGGATCGCTGTTTTCGTTGCTGTCCGGCTCATCGTCCTCGTCGTGTTCGGGGTCTGCTTCCGGCTCGTCTGTGGCTGCCCTTTCCTTTGTACTTGCATGCGCATTGACATCATCAGCCCCGACATCCTTTTTCTGCTCATGGTCGCTCTTGCTGTCATCGTCTAGATCCATTGGCTTAGCGGTGGCCTCCTCCTCGCTCGTTTTGTTCCTTGCCACAGCGGCAGCAGCAGCGGCTGCTGTCTTCCTGCCCTTGCCTTTGGTAGCTTCTGCAACAGGCATTTTCACTGGGCGAGTACAAGCTGAAATTAGCAGAGAAAACACAGCTCATAAGTTCACAATTTATAAAGAACGAGAAGGGACGTGTGAGACGCTTCTTACGCGTCCCAACCTTAATACCCGGTACAAGCTCTTTTAGCTCGCCCCCCTCCCCTAGAGCCACACACTGCAGAGGCACGGCTGTGAATGTATGATGCATGAATGTACAAACATTTATTGCAAGGACAATACAATTAAATTGGTAAATAATGCCATCGAAATGTTCGTAGGAAGCTTTATACATAGAACGGTCACGCGAATTACCTACTTCGCCACACTCCTTTGGTCCTTCCTTCGCATTCGACAGTGACGACGGCGGTGGCAGTGGCAGTGTCCAGTTTGTGCGTAGACAGCAATATTGACATGTTATGCAGTAAAAACTTCGTTTTTATTCTTCCCCATCCCTGTCTTACATTTTGCATGCCGCGGCAGTGCAGAATACTGTTCTGTTTTGACATTGACCGTTCATTTAACCCTCACATCATTCTCCGAATGATTGTGACTTTAGTTTTGATTCTCAAATTCTTCCAGGTTCTTAAAAAGTATTTTTATACCCGGTACTCGAAGAGTAAATAGGGTATATTTTCCACACAAATAGGAAAAGTGGATGTACATACATATGTATGTATGTAACGCAGAGAAGGAAACCTTTCCGACCCCACAAAGTATATTTATATATACATACATACATATGTATATTCTTGATCAGCTATGTCTGTCCGTCCGTCTTGTTGAGCGCCTGGATCTCAGAGACTATAAAAGTTGGGGCCACCCAATTTTGCATCCAGATGGCTGTATGCTCACACTATTACAAGTGCATTTCAAAATCACGCCCGCCCCCTTCCGCCACCGCGAATCGCGTAAATCTACTGTATTCACAATTTTGAAGATAGAAGAAAATTTTTTGCACATTCTCTCTCACTCTGTTTCGTGTAGTGTGCGGCTCTAGGCGTGTTGGCGTAAGAAGGGATGTAGATTTATAAGTAGATGTACATATATGACATATGTAGAAAAAATTTCAAATGTAAAATTGGAAAAAAAACAATAAGGTAGAGATATACTAACTGAGTACCGGGTATAAAAGCTGTGACGCGTAAGAAGCGCCTCACACGTCCCTCCACGTTTCGATTGGTGTAGAGGTGTGTGTAATACCCAGACGGAAGAATTTCCGACCCCTTACTTGATCAATGATCAATATCAATAGCCGAGAGGGATTTACATAGGTACATACATATGTACATAACATATGTGAATACAAATGTATCTGTCCATCTTAACGCCTTACTGCAGTTTTTTGTGCATTGATTGGATTACTTCTGCTAAATTGATTCATTCATTTTTTGTTTACAATAAATAGCATCGGGGAATGCTATTCATGAGTATACAAAAACGAATTAGCAAGGAAGTGCTTCCAGGTTCCACTAAGCTTCACGCAAGAGCCAAACTTGATGTTGAGAAATTGCATATGACATCCTATTATGCGCTTACTCTATTCCCCACCATCTCGCTCTCTGTCTCATTGAAAATTGGTAGAGATACGCAGCCAGTGAGAGAGATAGAAAGAGAGAGAGAGAGAGAGAGAGTTGCCTTGTGACGCGAAGTTTTTTTAAGTTTTAGATATATTTTCGTGGAAAATATTAAGATATACTCATGTAATACAATTAAGTCGAACAAATTATCCAATCTAATTATTTTATTGAAAATTGATTGATGTTTTGGATAAATCTACATACAAATATTTCCTCGAAAAATCGCGATGGCAAAGTTCCTATTAGAGCCCTGCATGAATATACTGAATTCATGCCTCTTTAAAGGTTTCATTCATAACACAACGAATCAATACATCAGTCAAGGAGGTGTTTCTTTTTTTAACGCAAAACATTTGCTAGCCATGTCCATTGTTGTGCACAAACAAAATTATTCTCGGACAGAAGGGGAAGCTAAAAACAAGAAAATTTGTGTCTTTCTTTCTTTTTCTCCCTACCAGAAAATATAATATATAGAGTGAGCAAGGAAAAATAGCTAGTACGGAATTTACGTAAAGTTGTTGTTTTTAAAATTGAGAGGAAGTTGGGTTCAAGATGGGAATGATTAAAATATACGTACATACGTTAACGGTTTGCTCATGTTTGACTTTATTTGTTGTATGCTCGACTCGTACATAAGTGTTTTTAGTTTCTTCTTTTCGTTTAATTTTATTGCGTAATACTTTGACGGACCTCGTATGTATGTAAGTATGTAAAAATATGTATGTACATACATACATGTGCATGCACGTCTATTCATGGATGTATGTATGTTGTATATGCGTAATTCATAACTGAAGCCAAGCTCAATACATTCATACATTGAATACACATGCAACATGGATGCGTGTGTGCATTTCAGGTTTTAGATGCATGCATATGTATGTATGTACAATGTGCACACATATGTATGTACATATGTATGTGTTTATATGATAAATAGTTTGTTGAAAACATTTCGCGCCCGGCAATGCGTTGGTTCCTTAGCCTTCTCCGAGTAAGCTTCAAATTAAAATATGCCTTTGTTGTGTGTTGTATGCTTGAGTTCGATTTTTAAACAGATTTCTCTGTACAATTTCCACAGAATGAAAACCAAACCAAACGCTTTTTACATAAATACATACAAACACCTAATCAGAGTTACATCGAAAAACAAAGTACAAATAATAGCTAAAATTAAGATGTCAATTAAACACAAAAAAAAAAAACACTTGACTCTATATTCTTCTAGTTATTTAGTTGCTTTTGTTTGTTTGCTTGTAACTTTTTGTAACGTTTCGCAATACATCTGTTTAGGTTCTTTAGATATATATATATATAACAATACATTATGCATAACAAATATGAATATTAATAATAATAAGAATAGTAGCATACAGTAGTAATAATAATAATAGTTTGTAATCATAATAACAGCTTTTCGTTCTTTGTTTTACATATTTTTTCTTCTCTATTTATATTATTCTCTCCTTTCTCTTTTTGACGTTGTTGTGTTGCATGTTGTTTTGTTTTTTGTTTGTTGGCATACGTACATATACATATGTAAGTATGTAGATCGGTACTGTAGTAATTATTGCTGACTTTTTAATATTTGGATATCATTTTTCTATATATATGTACATATATGTACAGTAAGCCCACATATTATTCGTACACCATCATCACCCTAGTTTGAACACCTATAACTTGGCGTACGGTCAACGTAAACAGGAAAAGTTAATTTGTAAAAAACATTACGGAAGCTCAAAATTTTATCGAGGGAGCTATTGCAACCGGTACTGCTTGTGGAGAGGGTCAATATTAATTCATGGGGCACCAATACCTTGGGGGAAACATGGTTTCTAGGGCTTTTAGTTATCATAAAGACTAAATATAGCAAACAAAACTTTTCATTGTACAGGTTACCCTTCATATTTTTGAGTTTTACTTAAGGAATCGGACGGCTGTACGAATAATTTATGTGCGAAAAAAAGGGTCTTTTTTGCTTAAGTTGATTTTTTATAAGGATACCATAGAAAAAAAAAACTTTTTTCATAAACATATAGTAGATATGTTGATCTTTGTTACAAAATTAACTTTTTCTGTTTACGTTGACTGTACGCCAAGTTATAGGTGTTCAAATAATAATAATATGTGGTCTTACTGTATGTATGCATGTAGGTAAGTTACATCAAACAGAAACTGGAACAGGAGGTAAAACACTTTCAGGAACAGAACACGCAGTGCTGTGCATCGGTGTGAATGAACGGCGCATCGGTAAAATATATAGCTCTATACATAAAATTAGCAAATTATACATACTGGGGGGGTATACGATACACGGGCTGGGCTAACTGCCATTTCCATTTTAGGGCTTACGTGCTTTAGTGCCGCACACTGGCGTAGGGAAAGCAGTAGAAGGTACATTAAAATCGTCTAATACATATATTAAAATACACACAGATGCAGAATACATATATAGATCAAATAAACATGTACATATATGTATGTGCATACGCAGGATATACACATATACACACATATGTAATGTAAATAACAAAATTAATTTCTCAGTTATCGTATTGATTTTTTTCTCCTTTTCCGTTCTCGCCTTTCCTGCCTGCATTTGCAGAAACATTATCCTTAGTTAAATTGGCTTCGTTTCTTCATTCATTCCATACATAATAATTATTGTTGTGTAGCTGTCTCGTATCGCAGTCGCTTTTGAAGCCCGCGTTGATTGCCTGTTCAAGTTCAAATATATGCGTCACTCCTGCTCACAGTCCCAAAACGAGCGATCGATTTTGACATTGCGTCCCTAGACATTGAACCTCGTCTCGGAACCGTCGGCCAACATGAGGGTGACTGTGCGATTATTAATCCAGACGAGCTTAGCCAGCCGCATGGGGTTTAGACGCGAAACGTCCGGAATGGGGGCCGTGGAGTAGCCCTTAGTACAACGCGTCTGCGACTGTCCCAGCCCGAACATGCCGGTGCTCGTTTGCCAGAAGGAGAGCCGATTCTCAGCGCACGAGTACGAGACGAGATACTTGCCGTCGGGCGAAAAGGCCAGCGAGGTGATGGGGTGCGTGTGAGCTGGGATCATCTGGCACTTGTTCTGGCGCAGCTCGTAGATGGCCAGGTTGCCACTGTTGGCGCCCACTGCGATGCGTCGGGTTTGAGAGCAATGGGAGATCTGGTTAAACTTGCAGATCGCAGGGCACAGCTCGGCTAGGCCGCGGACCTTCAGCTCGTTGCTGTCCACGCAGTGCAGTGCGATATCCATGACCTCCACCAGCAGACTGGCGATCTCCGACTGCATCTTGTCGATCAGCATCTCCACGCACTGCAGTATCTCGCCCTTGGCCTTGTACAGTACCGACTGCGTCAGGGGAGCGTTGATGGACTGCGCGTTCTGCTGCATCGTATTGTATCTGGCCACCTCGCGGGCCATGGTGGTGATGAAGGCCGCCGGTCGGGCGGTGGCTATGAGGCGCAAGGCATGCCGGGCCGTGCGGCAGGCGTCCGCCTGTGGCGTCAGCGGAAGCTTGTAATTCAGGTTGGGCACCGCTTTTCCCTCGCACGAGATCTCCAGCAGGCCAAGCAGCACCTTGGACACGTCCAGGTATGGTTCCCACACCGTAAAGCCCCTGCCGAGCAGGTCAATGGCCGCTCGCCGCAGAGGCGTGTACTGGGGCAGTTTGGGCGAGGGCGGCGCATAGAGTAGGTGAGCCAAGGCCATCGAGGTGAGCCTGGCCAGGTTATTGGCTATGCCGAATCCCTCCACCACGGACGATATGCGTCGCTCTCCGCTCTGTCCGCCTTGTCCGTTTGAGCCTGTGGCAAGGCTGATGCTTCCGCGGTGGCTGGGTGACTCTTGTGAGATGTCCTGCCCGAACTCTGCCCCGATCACACCCAGCAGGATGACGGCCGTTGTTTGTTTGCGCTTCAGCTCCGAAAGGCTGGACGGCTTGCGTATGATCTCCTCTTCCTCCTCCTCATAGTCCTCGTCCTGATGCTGTTCCGCGCCCGACACTCCTCCCCCACCGGCACCCGTAGCTGAACCACCAATTAATTGGGCACCGTTGCTGCCGCTGCCTCCTACCCCACCACTACTGCCATGGGATCCTGCTGAGCTCTGGCTAAGAAGCGCCGTCTGCTGCTGGGCCCCCACAATGGGCTCTGTATGGGTGTAGAGGGGCAGGTACTGAGCCCAGCTCTCGACCAACTGTTTACGCCCCTTCTTGCCCATGCGGGTGAGCTCACCGAGCAATATCTGCTGGGCAGCCTCACGAATTTCGATACAGTGATGCTGCCATCGCTTTACCATCATCTCCACCTGGGGCCGCTTGAATTTCTTCGGCTCGAGGGCCTCGATTTTGTCGGGCAGCAAGAAGCAGTGGTGGGTGGCCAAGAGGCTCCAGGCATGCTTGATCTGTGAAATATGGTGGGCAAGGATCTCCTCGCGCTCCTCCTCGTTGCTAAGCGTGGAGTCGGTCCGCTGGGCCAGGCGCTGCAGCTTCTTGTGCTTCTCGCTGTCCGGCAGGAAGGAGGCGGCACTCATCGACAGCAGCGTGTTCGACATGGCCACCAGCGCCAGGATGTGGTTGGTAGTCAGAGTGGTGCTGAGCTCCCAGTGCAAGCGCGACGTGAATATGGCGGTGAGGTGCTCCAGGCGCTGCAGCTCTTCTGGAAGCGGGCGCTTCTTGGAGCTGGAGGGCAGCTGGAGGCCTGCCGGAATGTCGTAGTTGTTCTGCCAAGTGGGCAGCAGCAGGGACATGTAGCCCGCCTTGGAGAGCACTCCGTACGAGATCGGAACAATGGGGCGGAGCAGGCCCAGCCGAGTCTCACACATCTTGTCGAGGTGCGGGTCCAAACCCCAGGAGTGCAGCAGCGAGAGGAGCAGCTGGGCCACCTCCATCACGTGGGTGACTTCCATTTTGGAGGCGATCTTACTTTTCAGGTCCTGCTGCTCTTCGTGCGACTCCACTGCCTTTTGCAGGCTCTCCACCTTCGCCTGCACTTTCTTCTCTACAATCTCCGTCTTCTCTTTGAACTTCTGGACGAGCCCGTGCTTGTCCTTGTCCTTCAGAATTTTCTCCACGTCCACGGCCTTGTTCTTCACCTTGTTGAAGAAGTCGCCAATCTTCTTGCTCGCGTCCAGGTGCATGGACTTGCTGTCCTTTGGGTTCTGCAGATGCACCCCCAGCACCTCCAAGGTGGCCGGCGTCATCTGGGCGTACTCCTCGCTGTGCAGCTCGAAGATCAGTCCCTCGATGTCGAAGAATAGGATGTGGCTCTCGGCGTCTTTCGGGTTGGTTCGCAAACCCTGGATCACCAGTGGATTGCTGCGGTGCTTCATGAGGAAGTCGAAATTCCCTTGGTTGTGGCCCTGCAGCTGCTGTAGCTGGTTGATCCCGCGCTGGGTTGCGTGCCTGATGGCGTTCATATTCCGCGACTTGAGGCCGCGAAAGAAGTGAACCGCCGGATTGGCCATGCCCATCTCGCTGGCAGATGCGCTCACTCCGGAGGAGCCACCACCACCGCCGACCCCATCCTCGCCTGCCTGCTCGTCGCAGGCGGAGAGTACCTCCTCGGCCAGCATGCCGTGTAGCACCCGGTCCAGGTGTCCCGTCTCCATCTGCCACACATACACGGAGCCGTCCGAGCAGCCAACGATTAGGAAGTCGTCCAGTGGGCGCCACTTGATGGTCACCACGGGAAACAGGTGGCGACTGGCCAACGTGACGCACTTGCGCTCCTGCAGGGAGACTAGGGTGACCGAGTGGTCTGAGGCCACCGAGCAGATGCACTTGAGAATCCGCGGGCTACAGCTCTCCGGCGGTACCAGCAGCTGGGTGATCTCCCCCGCATGCACGCAGAAGCGGTGCAGCATGCTGCCGCTGTACAGGTCCCAGAGGCAGACGGCAAAGTCGATGCCGCCAGACAGCAGGTGCGACTTCTCGTAGCGCGAGTGGATCATGGAGGGGCAGAGCAGGCAGTTCACCCTGCCGCGGTGCCCATATAGGATCTGGTGCGACGGCCAGTCGCTGAAGTTCTGCTTGATGCCAACCAGAAGCTGCATCATCACCGTCTGAGTGGCGGGCACAATCACAATGCTGCCATCCTCTCGCCCAATGACAAGGCGACTTTGCTGCGGCAAGTATATGCTCGAAGTGAGCTTCACCGGAGACTCTGTGATCCTCGACAGCTGATCCAGTATCCCCACGGGCGGCGGATCCATAATGGACCAGGCCTCCACCAGGGAAGTGCACACGTGTGGCTTGAGGACGCGCGGCGGCATCTGCTTGGCCTGCAGTATGCTTATGTTGTCTAGCGGTACCTCTGGCACATTCCACACCGAGATGTATCCCTCAGAGTCGCCGCGCAGCAGATTGTGATGTCCGCCGTTGCCGTTGCCGTTACCATTGCTTCCAGCCAACAACAGTTTCATGGCTGGTGGACAGGAGAGCACCTTGTCGCCGGGATGCTGGAGCACGTAGTATAGGTAGGGGGCGTCCCGGACGACGCTCTTCGAGTGGAACTCCTTGTTGTCGGGGATGCAGTTGGCGGGCAGCCTGTAAAGGTAACCTTTGCCCTCATCCGTCCAGAGCATAACGCGGTCAGATGTGATGAAGTCGCCGCCCTGCCAGCGCTCGCGGGACGGCGCAATCACCGAGCAGAGGACAGTGAAGTCGCCGGCGTCGTAGATCTGCCAGTACTTCGTGCACACCAGGAGCACGGTGCGCTGGTTCTGGGCACAGCAGTTCATGGTTATGGCGTTGAGGCAGCGGATCTCCTTCGACTCGTTCTCGTAGATGGGCTCCGCGTGCTTGTTCTCGTTACCCGTCAGTGTCCACACCTTGACTGTGCCCGTGGTGGTGATGGCAAGGACCACGTCGTCCTTGCGCCGCATGGGACGGAGCACATGGATGGCTGATATCCAGTCTGGCTTCACCTTCGAGCTCAGCACATAGATTACCTCCAGGCTGAATGGGTCCATTACCATGATCTCTGCGTAATAGCCGATGCAGAACAGACGAATGTCCTCGCTGTTGGCCGTGTGATAGCTCTGAATCTGTGTGTGCACCTGCGCCAGCTTGACTGCCTCCATGCACTTTCCGTCGATGAGATCCCAGGTGCACATCTCGCCGTTCTCCGAGGAGCTCACCAAAAAGTTGTTTTCGGGCAGCAGCGAGGCTCGCACCAGGCACAGCACCGGAGCCGAGTGACCCACCAGCAGGCAGCGGGGCGACATCTTCAGTGTGGTGGGCTCCACCTGCCAGAGACAGATCTGTCCATCGTAGCAGCCGGTGACCAGGGTGCACTGGTCGTCCGAAAGGAACACACTGGAGATGCAATGCGTGGGCGCCGTGGGTCCCCACAACACCACCGGCACCACCAAGTTGGTACTCACCATGGTGACGCCCACACCACCCTTGCCCTTACTCCTGCTCCTTCTACCCAATCACTCCTCACTGTCTCCTTTCCGTTCCTGCGGCGGGTCTTCTCTGGGCTCTGCAAAAATTATTATACTTAAGTTAACATGGCCTCAACTTCGAGTGCGCGCCTGTGTATGTATTTGTGTGAGTAGTGCCTGGCCGTACAGTGAGAGCCTACAGTGAGGCCCTAAAGCCCATTAACAGTATGTTAACAATTGACCGTTAGCTGTTCGCTATTGCTGAAACATCACTGAACTCAAATTGGCATATTCTTCATTCCATTCCGTCTGTAACATGAATGGCTATTCCAAATGTTAGATCTATGCACATTCCAAGATAACAGTTAACTTTAGCAGGTGACTGTGGTAGTTGTAGTGGCTGTTGGGTTATCGGAATCGGAATGTGCTTTCCCCCCTTGGAGGGGAAACATGCACAGGCTCCCCTCCACTCAATCGAGAATTTATTCTCTAATGCTGCCAGCTGTTGCTGTACTTTTCCTAGCTACTAGAATGGCCAAAGATAAACAAGAGATTCGAGTCGATCCAACTGGGGTTATACAATAGCAATGTTACGGACACAGGCAAGGGTAACCTTGGATCAGCACTCATTTTTAGGGACGGACAACCGAGATGGCATGGAATGCATTGGAATGGAAACCAATCGGTTTGGGGCTGTCAGCAATTAAAGCAAGATCAATTAATTGAGGAGACGAAACTATTTGACATCGTCGCATACCAAACCCAAACCAAACGGATTGCTGGCTGGCTTTCTGTCCGTCCGTCTGTCTTCCCTACACATACACATGTACCTAGAGTCCAATCGCACACGGAAAATGGGCACTAGAACACACACACGGACGCACACACATTGGCAAACGCGCCAACAACAATAACTGTAGAATATGTATGTGACATTTGCTAACATTTTTCTGCCGTTTTCCGTATTGGCGTGGCGCGTGATTCCCTTCCTTTCCGATTCCTGCGCCGATTACAAGCCCGTTGTATAGCTGGGATATTTATATTTTATCGTCTCGATTGCTGGTTGATTGTGATTATTGATCCTGATTCGCATCCGCATCCGTCTGCTGATTTTTCGGTCTCGTGCTGGTTCTCCTGCTGCTGCTGCTGCATTCCAAACTGTGTGTGTACAGCGCAGTAAGAGAAGAGTGAACTTCAATGTCGTCGTCGCTGTCGTCCCACGATTCTAATTCATATGCACACTTCCCCTCGTACGTGCTGCTGCTGGCCAACAAAAACAACACACACGTTGCTATTGCTCTTGCTTCTGCCGCTGTAATTGTTGTTGTTGTTATTTCTGTTTTTGTTATTGCTGACGATTTTTCATATTATGCATATTTCCATTTTGTTTTTGATTAGTCCGAACTGCTGCGCTCTCACTCGTACAAGATTGAATAGCACTATTAATGGTCGATACACGAGCACTCAAACAATTCGATTTAACAATTGATTTTTAGTACTTTCTTACATATATTTGCCTTTTTTGTACGACACTGAGGCAGAAGAAAAAAGCAATATCTTATCGACCGTGGGGTACGATTTTCGATAAGTTTCAGTGTTGCCGCACTCCCGAATCGACTGCGAGCTGGCTGCTCTACGTGGGGAGAGGCGACAGCCCTGATACAAAAATTTAATATTTTACTCAATTTGTTTATAATTTGATAGTTTTTGTCAAATTTTGTACAAACTAGGAGACAATATATAAACAAAATCATTGTGAACACAATCGCGAACACTTTCATATCATTTGGAGCATTTTACCCACGAGCCCACATGGAGTGGCGACTATGTTGTTACTTTTGGCCCAACGGACAACACTTTCCACACAATTGCATTTTGCGCAACGCACTGACTGTTGACACACAAATCGTTTAAAAGCGCAAAGAGATAGACCCCTAGGTATAGATCTGCATTTTCTTATCACTCGCAGAATATGTTTAGTGAAACACATATGTATTTATACGTTCCCTCGGCACACAGTCAGAAAGTGGTCGTCCAGTTGTTTGCAGGACAAACAATTGTTTAAATCGAGCCGTATTGAACAGTCTAGCAAGGGTTTGATAAATATCTAAATACTATATTGGTTTACTTACTACTTTATACAGTTTTTGCACTTTTTGTGTAATTTTATATAGCTTTATTTTGAATTTACAACACAATTTTGTAAAGAACACACACTTTTGAATGGCCAGCAGAGAAATATAAAATCGTGCTGCCAACTTGTCGCAAAGAAAAGGCGCGCGTGCCGAGCAGTAGTCACAGATATATCGATTAAAAACTTAAAATTAATAATACCTTGATACGTTGAATTTTTTCTCTATTTTATTAGCTGATAGATTTAATTAATTATATTGTACGTCTTTGCCTATCTTATGTCATGTTTTGCATGTTTTCTTACAATTTTACACTCTAGCTGGGCCTGCCTGCCGATAGTCTTAAAATATTAACAGCTGTGAATCGCTTGTTGCAACCATATCAGTTTTTTGGTAAAGTTCGTCATCCCTCTAAAGAAATATGAAATTAAATAATGCCAGGATAGCACAAGAGTTTTTTTTTTAGCTGGAGTCTTCTTTTTTTTAATTTCAGAGCGACATGTTGCTTCATAGGTTGTAAATTTGTAAAGTCATAGTGTACATAGGCGCATACAGAGTCGAAAGAGTATCTGCATAAAGTACGACGAAAAAAAATTGCATTGTTTTTGTTTTGCCACAACGTAGACACAGCCGCATCCACATCATACGGATGCCTCATGGCTTGAGCTTTAGAAAATTGAGAATGCTCATAATTGGATTATCGCAATTCATTGACTGCCCCATTAATGCATCAGCCTGGTGAAATATGCAAAAAGTCTCCAATAACCTGTACGTGATATGCCATCTGTGGGTGTTACTCGGTCTGGTTGCTCAGGGAATCTCACAGAAGCACTACACACAGGTGCGCATGTTGGAGCTGCGGTGAGTAATAGTAATTAGTATGGGCAAATACCGTTAAGCACTAGACTATAAAATCTCATGTCACTCAACTCCCCCAGAGAGGATGTTCGGCGGATGTTCCAGCACGCTTACGACGGCTACCTGACGCACGCCTCCAACTATGACGAGCTACGCCCACTTACCTGCGACGGCCACGACACCTGGGGCAGCTATTCGCTTACGCTAATCGATGCCCTGGATACACTGGCTACTATGGGGAACTTCACCGAGTTTCAGCGCGTCTTCACTCTGCTCACAAAAAAGATGAACTTCGACCGGGACATAAACGTGTCTGTTTTTGAGACTAACATCCGCATCGTGGGTGGCCTGCTGTCCGCCCACCTGCTGTCGCGCCGCGCAGGCGTCGAGCTGGAGTCGGGTTGGCCCTGCCAGGGTCCGCTGCTACGTATGGCCGAGGATGTGGCCCGACGCTTGCTGCCGGCTTTTGACACCAATACAGGCATGCCGTATGGCACGGTAAATCTCCGCTACGGTGTTCCCAAGGGCGAGACTCCAGTAACTTGCACGGCCGGTGTGGGTACCTTTCTCATCGAGTTCGGCACATTGAGCCGCCTAACCGGAAACAAAATCTATGAGGAGGTGGCGCTGCAGGCCGTGTTTGCCCTCTGGGAGCACCGATCACCCATCGGCCTTTTCGGCAATCACATTGACGTGCAGAGCGGCCGCTGGACTGCCCTCGACTCTGGAATTGGCGCGGGCGTCGACTCCCTATTCGAGTATCTAGTAAAGGCCGCCATACTGCTTAACCGGCCGGAGCTTCTCGAGCTCTTCCACGAGGCGCGCGGTGCCATCGACAAGTACATGCGTAAAGAGGACTGGTACGTGTGGGTGGGCATGAACAAAGGCCACGTCACTCTGCCAGTCTTCCAATCGCTCGAGGCCTTTTGGCCTGGCATCCTCAGCATCATCGGCGACACAGAGCCGGCCATGCGCACCATCGTGCGCTACATCAGCGTTTGGAAGAAGTACGGATTTTTACCCGAGTTCTACAATATTGCCGCCGGCGAGGCGTCCCCTGATCGCGAGGTGTACCCTCTTCGACCGGAGCTAATCGAGTCGGCAATGTATCTGTACCGATCCACCAAGAACGAGTACCTGCTCGAGCTTGGCGAGCGGGTGCTGGAGTCGCTCGAGTTCAGTGCCAAGACCAAGTGTGGTTATGCGACGGTAAGTATCGGCAACTCGGCTTATTCTGATTCCTGATTACTGATGGATTATTTTCGTGCTGCTTCTAGATCCGCAATGTGCTGACGCATGAAAAGGAGAATCGGATGGAGTCGTTCTTTCTGGCTGAAACAAGCAAGTACCTGTATTTACTCTTTGACAGTGACAACTTTCTACACAGCGATGGTGGCCAAGGTGAGCTGTTGGACACGGGGGAGAACGTGTGTGTGGTTCAGGCAGGTGCCTACATTTTCAACACGGAGGCACACCCAATGGATATGTCGGCCCTGCACTGCTGCCACGACCACAATGAGGATATATTCGGCTCCCTGGACCTGCAGCGGTTCAGCGCCAACGCGATCTTTAGGCGAAGTCGCGAGCACCAAATGGCCGAACAAGAGCACTGGGTGCCTCAGTGCCACTCGGTGTCGGAGAACTTTCCCAACTATGAGGAGGAGCCGATCCCCAGGGAGCAGGAAAAGGGCAAACACTTCACCACCATGGCCGTAGACATCGAAGTTTTCGACGAGTTTTCACAACCGGTGGGGGATGTCCTGGTGAGCAACTTTGACCGCGTGCGAGAGGAGCGTGAACTCAACCAAAGCCTGTTGCAGAACAATCACAAGGTGCTGCGTAACCAGCTGACCGTCAGCGACTTAGATGAGTTCTTTTCTAGTCGGCGGGATAATTTTGCTACCGCCACGGACGCCCTCAACTATGTGCTGGCCTTTATGGGCAAGTTTACGATGGATGTGGCCTTCATCCAGGGCCTGCAGCTGTACGACGGCAACATCAGCAACTTCCTCGGAGCGGGTGCTCAGAAAGAGTACGAAGAACGCATGCGCTCCTTGTGGGAGCTGTACGATTTGGAACAGCAGTACGCGGCCAACATCCTGCTCATTCAGCACCTGCAATTGCTTGGCTTCCAAACCGACGGCGAGCTGATGCGCAGCCATTTGGCCGAGGTCCTGGACAGTCTTGATCGACAACAGGATCCTCCCCTGCACTCTCAGTTGGACATTGCCGCCTTGTCCGCCTTGGGCTACTTACACGAGGCCATGCAAGAGCACCCGAACTCAACTACGCAAGCTCCGCGAATGGACGATATCGACCAAACTGTACGCAAGGCCTGCATCGGATACGAGATAGCCATGATGAACACCACCGCCATGCAGGCATTTGTACATCGCATCTACCTCTTGGGCACCAAAGAGGCGACGCCCCACTTCACCCCGCTGCTCGATCCTATAGAGCTGGGCACCCTGAAGGTCGTCCAACTAAAGCCCCCTGAGCAACGCGAGCTATTCAAGTACACGCGCCGCCTCGTGGCTTTCCGGAAGCGAATGTCCGAGACGGTGGACCGCCTGCAGACCCTCATGCTGAAATTGACGCCGGGCAAGGAGAAGGCAGTAGCTCTCGCGACAGCAACACAAAAAGCTCAGCCAGATGTTGTCTCAATGGAAGCTTCACCAGAGCCCATAAACAAAACTGAGGACAAGCCAAAGGCTGTGCAGCCGGAGCTGAAACAGCACAAGGAATTAGAGGAGCAAGAAGATGAGACAGAGGAGGGATCTGTGTGGTCACAGTTTGTGCAGACCATACTGCGTAAAACCACAGTGCAACGGGTGAAATTCGATGAGGGGTTGCTGCAGGAGAAGACCCGCACGGCGCTAGAAAAACACTCCCACAATAAGAACCCCCCCAGTGAGCTGTTCACCTGTCAGCGACCCGAGTACATTGAACAGTTTGCGTACCGAGAGTTTTACCCCGTGACGTAGTAAGGGTCTGCCATCAAAACACGACTGATCTGTAGATATGTGTTTACATAGTTAGTTAGGCGACAGTCACAGCTGAATTAGAGTTATGTATGTTACCTCCTCAACGCATATCTGTTGGATATGCTGTCTACATACATATGTACAGATGTATGTACATAGATCTGATCAATTCTTTTTAAGAATAATTGGGTATAGTTTTTAATTAATAATTGGGTCATGTCCTTGATCATAGGGCTCTTTTTCGTAAGATTCAAACTCAAACTAAACTCCGACTAAAACATGCGAGTGCCTTGAGCTCCTAGTTCTTAGGATCATTGGTAAATCATTTTGAATGTGTACTTAGGGAAATGGCTGAGGCTGCAACCAATTTATTTGCGAACTCGACTTTGTTATTACATTTTTGAATAACTTCGGATATTTGGGTATACTATTGTATGGGGGGGGTTGTATTATAATAGTTAGTTCAACAGTTATAATGGGGTAATATAATATTTCTCTACATCAGTTATCGGCACGCACACACTCACATGCTTTGCAGTGCTTTTGTGTGCGGAGACAGCAGTCAAAACGGACCATCCCAGTCGGACTTACCCAGTCGGACGTAGTCGCTTCCTAACAGTACTTCTGTATCGCTCCCTTTTCCACTAAGCATGAGTGCACACTGCGTGACGTTTTCGCTTTAAATTAACAGGGGAGGAAACACGCAGGAATCAGAATTTGTTGTTCTAGGTAAGAACGCGTCGTTTGGAAGGCATGTAGAAGTGGTGGTTGCTGTAATTTCAACTTCGTGAATCGCTCGGGTTTCCCTTCCAGTGCAGTTTCCGAAAGCAGCACTGCAGAACACATCTTTGGCATGCATCTAGATAATGCATATGCATATAATATCATGCCACAGGAACCTATTAAAACCGTTCCGGAACTGTTCAATGTTGTCATTCCAAACCACATCCGGGCATGCATAAAAGAGCGTTCTCAAAGAACGCGAAAAGAACATACATATGTACACAAAAATATACATTTTCAATTTCATTGCGTTTATTAAAATATATAAAAAAGGCAATGTTACAAATAAAAGAAAGAAAACTGAAAGCTATATAAATGGTCCTTGTACATATCCATTTTTTTGCCATGGTGCTTCAATCCCTTGTATGTTATCTTAAAAATAAACGAGAAGGGACGTGTGAGACGCTTCTTACGCGTCACAACTTTTATCCCCGCACTCAGTACTACGTCTGCACCTTAGCGGTGTTTTGTAAAATTTTTCATTTTTTCTTCATCTGTCATCTACATCTACAACACTTCTCACGCCAATACGCTCATTTAGCTCGCCCCCCTTTCCTAGAGCCACACACTGCAAAGTCACGGCAGAGGCAGAGGCCGCACACTGCGCGAAGCAGAGTTTAGCCACTGCAAATAAATTTCTTCATTGTGGCTATAATAAGGATCCAATCGGATCCCAATTTGGTGATCTGATTCCCCTTTCCCCCATTCCCTTTTTTTGGGAATCGGTTCTACATAGTCCACCAGGGAGGGATAAAAGATCGATTCTTTTTCGCAACCACTTCCAGACGGTCCGACTGGGTATCTACATACATACATATGTCCTAAGTATGTGTGTACATATGTATGTACATGCATATGTATACATGTTCATTTTATGCAATCGTGTATGTTTGTGCTGTTTTGTAATTAAGTTGATTTATACCTGTATTTATGCATTAAACTAGATTCGATTATCTATGTAATATTGGCGACATTCAAGAGGCCTCCCAGGAAAAGAAAGGAGTAGTAGGTAGCGTAGTCGGTTGCGCCACGAAGCCATGGGACAAGGGTTGCGGACTTTTCCGGCTCAGGCTGCGCCTGCGATTGTCTAAACACGCAATGGTAAGCATTTCAATGGGTTTATTTTCGGAAATTTGTGTTTACATACTTCAAGGATTTGGATTCGATTCGGTTTGGCTTGTACCAAATTACGCCTATGACATGAAATGAACTGGAAACGAAGAGAAATTAAAGTTGCTGAAGGGAATAGGCAAAAGAATGGAAATGGAATGCTGGGAGTGAAAAAGTATAACGAAACTAGTTTGCTATGGCAGGCCGGGCCAGTAATGGCGTCTGACGTCGACGAAACTGTGATTGTGGGTCACAGTCGCACCCCCACCCATCCTGCCTGCCACAACTGCTTGCTCGAGGCTCGGGGCGCGACGCGGCTCCTTTTCCATGTGCGGTGTGCGTTGTATGTCGTGTCGTGATGGGGTGGGCATGGCAGAGATTGTATGGTGGGGATACAGTCGTGAGGATGCGTGTGTAGGATTGGAAACATTGCCTGCCATCCATCCGACAACAACAGCTACAATGGCAAAAGTTTAATGAGTGCAATTTTTGTAAATGAAAGCAAAATGAGCAGAAAGACGGACGGCAGAGCCAACTGATAGACGTGTTTTTGCATTCAGTAAAGCAAGTCAAACAGTGGCAACACGCGACTGGGTCCAGACGGTGACGGTTCGTCTTCGAGTACGATTTTGTTGAGAGGCAATCAAGATGAGGTCCAGCAGCAGGGCACTGGAGAATGGTGATGGCGAGGAGGATGGCGAGGGTGGGCAGGAGCAGGACCACCATGAGGGCGATCCGCATCCGTTGCCATACGACTTTGAGCAGGAGCTGATCAGAAAGTCCAACAGGCATATACGCCTCTATGATGCCTTCGTGCCGGTTAGCAAAGGTGCCTTGACAGACGTTTTGATCTCCTCATTTATTCCACCTGCTCCTCATCCCTAGAGTATTTGTTGACTCGCAAATTCTACGCCGAGTACGAGCAACGGAAGCCGGCGCAGCCATTGCGCTTCCTGCGCTACACCCAACCGGAGAGACATCTGGAGCAACAGAGGCAGCTGGACTTGGGAACTCCGCTGCTGGAATCGCAGATGTACGGCTGGCTGCCAGTGCAGGGTCGAAAGTGTTCCCTAGACCTCAACTTCTTGCATGCCCCAAAAATGCGATGCAGCATGACGATCCACGGCGAACACCTGATGGCGGAACGTTTCACGGAGCGTCCTCCATTCAATGGACTGCGCTTTTTGCTTCACTAAAAACACGAAAAACGAATTTTAAACCCGCAGTAGTGTGACAACACTAGCTCCAAACGCGCATTTGCAAGCCAGTTGGCAGTCCAGTTCACTCAATGTTTACGTTCTGCGCTTTAGTTTTTACAATAGAACATCCAAAATACAGTTCCGCTCCATTCCGAATACTTGCGACTTTATACAGTGCCACCAGTTATTTTATTTTGGATAGGAGCCGCACAAAATGGTATGAAATAGGCTGGCTGAAGCGAAAAGTAGTGGTGTGGGTAGCGGAGTCAAAGTTCACGTTTATTTCAGACTCCGCTCCGCTTAATGACTATAATTCCAAGCATATTCATACATATGTATGTATGTACATATGTATGTATAAATACACACATTAATGTTTTTATAGGCTCATTCGAATAAAGCAAAAAAGGAAAACAGAGGTGCGAAATCACAGAAACCAGCAACGAATAATAAGAGTTCCAGCGACCCGCCAAATGATGCCCAACCCAATCTGCGGGTCCCTAGTCTGGATCAGTTCCATGAACTCCTTTTCCACACCCTGCAAAAGTCGTGTAAGTCGTAGCTGACCACTTCCAGTCCAATGTGAGGGCTCTGATTTCCCCTTTTGGTACTTTCAGGGCTGCGGGTTCGGCATTTTGTTATGTCCGAGCTAAGAGGAAGCGAGCTGTTCGAAGCCGCTGCGGTTTGGTGCGCCCGCAATCCTCACATTGCCATCTGTTTTCTGGCAGCTAGCTTGGTATTCCTTTTGCCATTCCTTATAATTTTCGGCTTCGGAATCGCCACCATGGTGATGACTTTCACGGGCCTCTTGGTGCTAGAAGGTAGGAAGGAGCTCGGACTCGGGCTGAGGATGATTTTATTACCAGACTTCCCATTTTGTTGCAGGCACTCTTCTAACCATTGTCTCTATGATGTTCTTTGCATGCCTTGGAGGATTTGCTATCATGGTACCCGTTATTGGGGTCGTTACTGTAGGTGCATACTTTGGATTCGCCCAGGTTTATGGCTTATATGACGGCAAAGATCGTACCAAGACTGCCTTCACTAGGTTTGTGAAAGATCCGCCCAAGCAACGGGACGCGGTGCCGACATCAGTAGCAATTTCTGAATAGGCAACCATTGCCGGTATTTTGTAATACAAATAAATAAATGAAGATCTTTTAAAAGCACGTTTATATATGTATGTATGTATACAACAAACATTTTTTGAAAACATGACCGCGCCACATTATTATTTAAGAAGGTTGGCAGTACCAGCAGCACTTCTATCGCTACTAAATACCTCCCAGCACTAGTTACATGTATCTAGTTGTCGCCATAGTTTCAGGGTAACCATTACTGGTATATTATATATATCGTAATGCAATATTAATAATATTAATTTGAGTTAATTTAATTGCCTAGACTGTAAAAAACGGATTTATCAATTTGTTGTGATTTAGTTGTGACAGTCATAAAAAGATATGATATATCTATAAGAAAACGCACTAGTTCGCGATGAAAAATAAATTAGGAAACCCAAATCAATAAAAACGCATGAAATTATCTCAATACTTCGGTTTTACGCTGAATATTACAATTGTTCTTGACTTGTACTTCATGTTGCAAGTCGAAATAGCGTCAATAGCGAAAGGTTTTCGGCCGATTTTAATTACCCAATAGCACTAATCCATAACCTTACGGTATGCCTGTGTTAGTTCCGTTCCACGCACAAACGAAATATATATCAAATTCCTGCCAAGAATATTTTTCGGCCGCTAAAAATATCAGGGATGATATTCGTATGGAACCGATAAGAAATTTTTGTGCGCACAAGTTACTTTCTAGCGGCTGTTCGCCAGGCAGTACTCAGATCGGCAAAAAAACAGGACGAAAAAATCTAGAAAGTCAGACGATAGTATTTTGTGGTAGCGATAGTATTCGTTAGCAACATTGCTAGCAGCTCGAAAAATAAAGATTTGTTTTAATTTCCGAGAGGGTACATGGCAAACAGAGAGTAAAGTCTCAATCAAATGGAGGCAACAGTGCCGCTGAAGTTGAAAGATAAATGACCACCGTGCTTCTAAACGAGCTTAGGGCCATCAAACGGCAAAATAGGAAACAATTATTATAGATTAATGAGGTTATATTGAAATTATTTGCATTTTTAATTTGTTTAACTTATTTGAACTCCACTATCTTCAAAACGGTGCCAAAAATATCTTACCGATTCTATCGTATCAAATACAAAATCATAACCAATATCGAAATATCGATATAAAATCCGCAATCCTATGATATACATAGTTTTCACCATTGGTTTGTTTTTAAGATATTTAAGTGTAGTGAGTTTCGTTATAAAAACCCTGCTTTTAAGCAGAATTACCTTTTCCAGACGCGGTAAGTGATAGTGTTCCTTAAATGAACAATGTTACAATTTATGTACATGAAAAGCTGCAGTGCCTTAACTCCCCAAACACACATATGCACACGCTTATGTGGGTGGGTATGTCAAAGAGTTTAAGCCTTAACATTCGCTTACAGAGTTAGCACTCAACCCAGGCATGTATGTATGTACATACATATGTACATATACATAAATATGTACGTAAATTTGTTGTTTGATTTAACAAAGTTCGTAGTGCCCCTTAAGTTAAATTTGGATTAAATATGGTATTGAATTGAAATTTGGACGGCGTCATATTTCTTTGGAATACCTGAAAAAATTCCAAAAAGTAGGAGTATTGAAATCATGCAGACATGTTTTGATTTTCGCTGGGCTTTTTTTCTTGTGGGAATGTATGTACTTTATGTTCGTGCGCCCAAATTCATCGAAGTTGAGAAGTTTACAGTAGAGAACGTGTCATCGAAATATCGATGGCAGGCGTGAGAAAAAACCTTGCTAGTCGTTCCTTGGTTGGTTTAAATTTGTCCCCTCCCTTGAGTCGGTAAACCCATAAATATATCTGCTGTTTTAAGGCGGGTATCCAGCACAGCGGAAAATTTTAGCCCGGAATTTGCTATATATTTTGCTGGCATACAAATATATCATACAACAAATCAGCAGGCTTACAAATCAGCTGTGTTTTGTACATGTGTACGGCAGTGGGCAGTTTGAAATTAAAACTGAAAACCATTATTGCCAAAAGAGCACAAATAATAAATTATTTATTTATTCATTTCAGTAAAATTACTTTATATTCAATAAAGTCATGGGAGAAGTATTTTTTTTGCTCCGACGATCTAATGTTAGGCAGGCATATGCAAATTCTCAAAGAATACTGATGTCCTTTGAGTCATATTTTCAGACTGCGGAATGTGCAAAGGGTATTGTTAACTGGGTTTCCATACATGTACACAAATTTATATGATTTATAATACTCACATGTATAGACAAACGACCGTCCTGGTTTCTTTCCTGCAGATATGGGTTTAATCAAAGTTGTCGGCGCTTATTTCGTTGATTGTTATCCTCCTCCGCTAATGCAAGAGCCGCCAGTCTCACTAACATAATCTTCAGCATGGATCCATTTTGAATTCATTGTTTTATTAACCACTTATTAAATTTTCCAACATTTTCAAAAAGGTAAACAAAGCCAAAGGCTTCCTGAAAAGTGTAACCGCACGGAATGCGGTTTTCACCTCTGGTCACACTCTGCTGCTGGCAAAATATATTGCACAGTTTGCTGGAAAACGAGTTTTTCGATCTGAGTACTAGGCTTAACAATTAATATTAAAGCCCATTAATTATTACTCAGATGCGCAAAATTTTCTTGCGACAGAAAGTGACACATATTTCGCTCTGTGCCCAGAATGCCGAAAGGGGACAAACAGAAAATTAAAATCGGGAAATCGATTTTCATTATTATTTAAAAAAATAGACGGTATATTTCGGTATATTTTTGAGGGGTACATGGTATATATTATGTATAGGTCCGCGGTCATACCACAGGTTCAGGTTTTGCTGTAAAATTTTTTTGTTTGCAGTGCGTCTAAGAAAGAAAATCTGTTTTAAGCAGCAGAACTTAACTATATTGACACGGTGAGTAATGTAATTCAAGTTTGTTAACTTATCGAAGGTTCCAAATTAAATTGTGGGAATTGCTGCTTTGTAGCAAACAAAATATTTGAGAAAGCTACTAGTTGGCAGTGGCACAGCAAACCAGTAACCAGCGGTGGTGTGGTAAGCTGACACTCATACATTACATGTTCACATGTGCAATGGAGGTGGATACACACAACCAGAATTTGTATGTATTCTGATAAAGTCGGACGCATTTTCTGCTGGGCCTTTTCCAAAGACGGATATAGCTTACAAAAAAATAAATACACAATTTGTTAGTGTAAAAGAGTGTTAATATAGTGAAAGAAGGTTTGAAAAATAATTAAATATCGCAAGGTTCGTACAAAACGCTCTGCTTGAACTCCTCGGCAGGTAGATCACGGACACACATACACACATGTATTTCTGAGAGTTTGTTTGCATGGCTTTGTGTATGCATATGTACGTAAAGAAGCATCATATTTCTTCGTATTATGCTTGTGCTGCGGATTCTCAAAGCGGAAATGTGAAGTGCACGAAGAATGTAGAAAATATGTGCAAGCTAATTTCCAAGAAATTGTTTTTAATAGTCTTAACTCCTGTCGATTTGCTTTGCTGAGCCAGCCAGCTTAGATGGCTATAAAACTATCCCAAGTGTTTATTTTTTTTTCTTATCTTCTCTTCGACACATGCATGTAGAAAGTTTACATATTAAATTACAAATGTCGTTTGTTTGTATTGCAGGTGTGCTGTAAAGCGCTTTAATCACCAAGATGAGTTATATGCCAGCCCAGAATCGTACAAGTAAGTAAATTACCGCACTTTATATATTCAAAATCTGTTTGGCTTGTAAAAATCCGCGAGGGGTATTCGAATTATCTATCGACCTAGGTTATCTATTCTTCCCAGTGTACCCTCAGTTTGCGATGCAAAGTGTACATATGTACATACATACGTATGTACAACATTGGATGATCTTCTTTTGTTCATCCCATCGTTGTATACCACGAATAAAATCCATCAAAACCAACCCACCCCACTGTCGATGGTTGGAAAGTCTTTCCCAATGGGGGTGTGTCGGGTCTGAGCTTTGTCTTTGATTTAGCAATTTAGCTTTTTATGCCGCTGCAGCTCGTAATGTAACGGAGGATAGGATTGCATTTGCATGTGTATTTTTCCCCCCATCTATCTGTCTCGCTCTCACTCATGCGCTGGGTTTTTGTTACCACTTCATGTGCACTTGGAACTGGTACTCGGTTGCCGTTGCCGCGGTCGGACATAAAGAATATGCGCCATTGTTGTACTCTTTGAGACTTGATTCTCACACACCCAAACACCCACTCATAGACGTATGCAGATGCACGTGGTGACCCATTCTCGTACTCTCTCAAACTCATTTTCGACGTGAATGCCCACTTCTCTAGCATCCCGCACTTCCTTTTCGTATGTTCGTGTGTGTGCGCTTTTTTTTGCCAAGAATTTAATTAGTATGTATATATGTATTATCCCATGATAGACGGGAGTAAGGCCGAAGTGAAATTCACAAGAAACATTTAGAACATGAATTACTTTCAGTTTTATTGCTTGTTTTTTACTCTCTAAAAAGACACTAGTATTTCATTGAACAGCGGATTTCATTGGTACGTACTAAAACTGTACATGTACATACTAATTTATGTAAAAGGAACGAAACAAAGCTAAATAAGTGGGTCTGAAACTGCATATTTAAGCACAACTGCATAAACTTTGCGTTTCCAGAGGACAAAATTCCATAAAAACGGGGAGTTTCACCCGTGTATTTGTGTAAATAAGTATGCGTACAAGACCGTTCTGAAATATCCTGCAGCGTTCAATTTGTCATGCTTCACATTTGTTAAACTTTTTTGTGCTTAGGTCGCACATTCTGTACCTACATACAAAGACAAAATGCAAGAAAAACCGGGGTATTTTTAACTGTAATGCAGTTGCATATTTACCCGTGCGACAGAGGTTAAAACCAAATTTAAAAAACTGCAAATCATGTTTGGTAAAATTATAACCATTTTTAAGAGATATCAATGCACAAATTTAATAAGAAATTCGCATAAGTATTACCTCAACTTTCGCTTAAATCTGAGCTGAAAGTCGAACTTAGCACCAGTTGAGGGTTAATCAATAGATAAAAAGTTATACGTTTTTGAATAGACTGGAATGTAAGCAATAACAATCAGAAGAAACCCCGATTTTTGACAAATACCCATGAAAACTGTCGTTCTTAAAAAAAGTAGTGCTGGGTGTAAGTATTTTATAAAAATTCAGAAAAACGAGACGTTTGTGAGACGCTTCGTAAACGTCACAACTTTTATACCCGGTACTTGGTCAGTGTATCTGTAACTTTTTTCTACATCTGACATCTACACAACTTCTTCCGCCAACGCCCTTTTTGCTCGCCGCTCTCCCCCAGTGACCCCCAGATAACAATAGGCAAGCAGAAGCAAAGCTGCTGGACTAGATGCGGGTAGCCCCTGGAAATTAATTTCTTTATTCTGGCTATAATTATAATTTAATCTAATCCCAATATTCCCAGCCATCTGGATGCATTTGGTGGCTCAAGCTTTTATAGTCTCTGATATCCAGGCGCTCATCAAGGTGGACGGACAGACATGGCTATATTAACTCAGCTATTAACTGATCAACAATTATATATCCCTTATGCAGTCGAAAACGTGTCCGTCTGTGCGTTACATACATATAATTTCGAGCACAAATACAATATACCCTATTTACTCTTCGAGTACCGGGTATAAATATCAAAGGGCTTGCTGGGTTGAGCCTTATGAGCTAGTACATGATCGTCAAGCGTTTGAGTAACACAAATATCTAGGTAGTCATATTAGAGGATTCATAACCTTTATATTCCAGTTGAAAAATGCTTCTTAAAAGGATCTTTCAAAAGGATCAAAATCATCCGTAACACTCAAGACAGCTCGCTAGCAACTTGGTTTAATAGCAACATATCGACGTTATGCAATATCCTGCTCATATCGACGTTTTACAATATCCTGCTCATTCCTAAGAACAAAATAAGCAAGTGTTTCAGGAACTATTGGCTCTAATCCTATTACCGAGTGGTCAGGACCTTATTGACCTATGCCAGGCGGGAGTGAACTCGTAAAAAAACGAAATTGATTCAAATCTCTCTAAACCTCAAGAAACATGAAGACCAAAAAGAAATAAATAAAAGGATCAGAATTTATTCTGATTTATATTCCTTACAATCCAGTATAGGGTTCAGTCAAATGGGACTCACTTGCTTAACTAGAATTAGATTGGAAGTGTCTCAAAAATGCTTTGAAAGGCGTAAAGTGCGGCACTGCTATTTTTATGAATTTATTTTAATTTTGTTTCCATTTCTAATCCGTTTATTCCTTTCTATGTTGTGGCAGTGTCGCATAACAATCAATACAATCCGCCGGACTTGCCACCAATGGTGTCGGCCAAGGAGCAGACCCTTATGTGGCAACAGAACTCGTATCTGGGTGACTCGGGTATCCATTCGGGTGCCGTCACCCAGGTGCCATCACTCTCTGGAAAAGAGGATGAGGAGATGGAGGGCGATCCGCTTATGTTCGACCTAGACACTGGCTTTCCTCAGAACTTCACGCAGGACCAGGTGGACGACATGAACCAGCAGTTGAGCCAGACTCGTTCGCAGAGAGTGCGAGCCGCTATGTTCCCGGAGACCCTGGAGGAGGGCATCGAGATACCCTCCACTCAGTTCGACCCGCAGCAGCCGACGGCTGTCCAGCGTCTGTCGGAGCCCTCGCAGATGCTAAAGCACGCTGTGGTCAACCTGATCAACTACCAGGACGACGCCGAGCTGGCCACCCGGGCCATACCAGAGCTGATCAAACTGCTCAATGACGAGGACCAGGTGGTGGTCTCGCAGGCCGCCATGATGGTGCATCAATTGTCCAAGAAGGAGGCCTCGCGCCATGCCATCATGAACAGTCCCCAAATGGTGGCCGCCCTGGTGCGTGCCATATCGAACAGCAACGACCTGGAGAGCACCAAGGCCGCCGTTGGCACCCTCCACAATCTGTCGCACCATCGCCAGGGTCTCTTGGCCATCTTCAAGAGCGGCGGCATCCCGGCACTTGTGAAGCTGCTATCGTCGCCCGTAGAGAGCGTGCTCTTCTACGCAATCACCACGCTGCATAACCTGCTGCTCCATCAGGATGGATCCAAGATGGCCGTGCGCCTGGCAGGCGGCCTACAGAAAATGGTCACCCTGCTGCAGAGGAACAACGTTAAGTTCCTGGCCATCGTCACCGACTGTCTCCAGATCCTGGCTTACGGCAACCAGGAGAGCAAGCTTATTATTCTTGCTTCAGGCGGACCCAACGAACTTGTGCGCATCATGCGCTCCTATGACTATGAGAAGCTCCTTTGGACCACATCGCGCGTTCTCAAAGTGCTCTCGGTGTGCTCGAGCAACAAGCCAGCTATCGTGGACGCCGGCGGCATGCAGGCCCTGGCCATGCACTTGGGCAACATGTCGCCCCGTCTCGTCCAGAACTGTCTGTGGACTCTCCGCAATCTTTCGGATGCGGCTACCAAGGTGGAGGGACTAGAGGCCCTACTGCAGTCCCTGGTCCAGGTTCTAGGCTCCACCGATGTCAACGTGGTCACCTGTGCCGCAGGCATACTCTCGAATCTGACGTGCAACAATCAGCGCAACAAGGCCACCGTCTGCCAGGTGGGCGGCGTCGACGCCCTTGTTCGCACCATCATCAATGCCGGCGATCGCGAGGAGATCACTGAGCCGGCTGTATGCGCCTTGCGCCACCTCACTTCGCGCCACGTGGACTCGGAACTGGCGCAGAACGCGGTCCGTCTCAACTACGGGCTTTCGGTTATTGTCAAGTTGCTCCATCCACCATCACGGTGGCCGCTTATCAAAGCCGTCATCGGGCTCATTCGTAACCTGGCCCTCTGTCCGGCCAACCATGCTCCATTGCGAGAGCATGGCGCCATCCATCACTTGGTGCGTCTGTTGATGCGCGCCTTCCAGGACACAGAAAGGGTAAGATCCTGGCTTCTTCTCCCTCCCTGCTCCTAGTCCTTGACCCTTCTTTTCCCGCAGCAACGCTCATCGATTGCCACCACGGGCTCCCAGCAGCCGTCTGCCTACGCCGACGGCGTTCGCATGGAGGAAATTGTCGAGGGCACGGTGGGCGCTTTGCACATCCTCGCTCGAGAATCGCACAATCGCGCCCTCATACGCCAGCAGTCGGTGATTCCGATATTTGTGCGCTTGCTATTCAACGAAATCGAAAACATACAGGTAAGCTAGCCAAGCAACCCCGAGCAAGAGCTGCTCGCTAATCTGAAATATCCCCTTGTCTCTTGATAGCGCGTGGCTGCCGGCGTTCTCTGCGAGTTAGCCGCCGACAAGGAAGGTGCCGAGATCATTGAACAGGAGGGGGCTACCGGGCCGCTCACTGATCTGCTGCACTCCCGCAACGAGGGCGTGGCCACGTACGCCGCCGCAGTGCTCTTCCGCATGAGTGAGGACAAGCCGCAGGACTACAAGAAGCGTCTCTCTATTGAGCTGACCAATTCTCTGCTGCGCGAGGACAACAACATTTGGGCCAATGCTGATTTGGGCATGGGTCCGGATCTACAGGTGCGTGGACACTAGCCTAATTGAGGCCAGCCGTGTAGTTGAGGTACCTTGTACCTCTAGACAAATTCCACCAGGTGTACCATGCCTGGGCTCTTTCGTTGGGTTTTCATTTCTTAACTCTGCTTCTTTGTTTCCCCTCCACGTCCGCGCCGAAGCGAACGCTGTACATAAAACTGTAAAATTGTAGAAATTTAAACTATTCCAGCATTACGTATCCGTATATACCGTATTCGTTCATATAAGTAGCGAGCAATATAAACGCTATTCCTTGGATTTGCTTAAGATTTCAATTTCAATGCGTTTGAGTTCAAATTGTTCTGTTTTTGGTTTTACTGTATTATGAGAATCAATATATCGATACATGCTAGTCGATAAGTAGGTAGAAAAGCATTTGTCTGTAGATGGCAATCGATATCGAAAATCCGTACTTATCCCCCCCTCAGCTCCCTTCGCCAATTAAAACGTTTTCCTTCCCATTAACCGTCTCGAATCATAAGTGTACATATCTATATTTAATTTTTAATACTTTTTCGCCTAGAAATCAGATTTTGTTGAAATTCGTTTGTGTTAATTATTATTATTTTGTAATTAATTCACCTTTTTTTATTTACTTTTTGTTCTTTTCCTTTATGTTTAATGGTAAAAACCAATACCAAAAAAAACCAAACAAACTACACGAAAACAATTAAATCACAACAACAAACAAAAACACACACACAACTGCAACGGTAAAACATGAAATAACCGACGAACCACCGCACCGAATCACCACCAATGCCACCACACATGAACAACAACTAACTCTACAACCACGTGTCTCTCTACCACCTTCCTCTTTACCACTCTCGCTGAACACAAATTTGTGTCCTGTGTCTTCTTCATTCCTAACAACTTTTCACTTCTGATCCATCCCAAAAAAAAAAAAACTGAAAAAAAAACATTACTTGCACACGCACGCCCACTTACAAACAACTGCAATACACACACACACACACACACACGCACAACTACACACCGAACCAAACTTTGACAACAACAAACACAATCACGAACTCGATTGATCACAGGATATGCTTGGACCCGAAGAAGCATATGAGGGCCTTTACGGACAAGGTCCGCCCAGTGTACACAGTTCGCACGGAGGTCGCGCATTCCATCAGCAAGGTATGTATGTCATATGCATAAGGAAACAACGTTCCGAGAACCAGCCTCCACCCCCAAAACCCCTGTGTGTCATTCCCGCATCAAATTGAAGAAGAATTATTAACAAGTGTTCCAGAACACATTTCAAACACCCAGCCCCAGCAAGCAGATCAAGACCATTCTATCACTGCCTCCACCTCCACCCTTAGCCCTTACCCCTGCCCCTACATGCATACTTGCATATGTATGTATGTACATATATACATACATTTTATCGTAATCGTGTTAGTTCATCAAATAAACAACATATGAATATTCCAAGCTAAAGTTAAGTTAATTTCAGCCTTTGAAGACTACGTAATTATAATTCAATGTGATCTCTCCCCCCTCCCTGATAATTTATCTCGTCCATCACCAATCGTTGCAGTCCCAATCAATCGCTGTCACCGCCCTGCCCTGCTCACTGCCCCCCAAGTCCACCCAGTCCTTTCTGCCTTGCAATTCTTTATTCTGATTTTAATTTCTTAAAGTAAACGACGTGCATACCCATTAGCATTCAATCATGCAATCTACCTTTTTAAATCCAATTCTGATGATGAAAATCGAATTCCCAATCTCTTTTCTCTGCTGACCCTTTCTTTCCGTGTCTGTTCCCGTCATACCTGACCATCATTTCTTTCGCTCCCTCACTCTTCTTCTAAGAGTTCCATCCTATTAAAGCATTGTTTCAACGAGGTAAAATCGGAGTGCATAAATGCAGGACTTCAATTCTATATGCATTATATTTCAATTATAAAACCACAGTACATCAAAATTTAAAAAATATAGACGGTTAAAAAAGAGTTTTGATCTTTTTCAACAAAAATGTATTATCTACTTAAGGCATACATATGTATTGTATGTAGATCGGGCCATGTTCATGTACATAACCCGGAAATGTGTATAATTCAAACATTCACATGTTCGCACCTTTTACGCACTTATTTAGGTACATACAAACACATCTACATGCATATGTACGAACAAACACCCAGCAACACACACAACTAATTGGCAATTCAACCCTTACAGGATTTAGCGTGTTGCATTTGTTTTTCTCTGAAGAGCTTCTCGTTAGGAACACTTTCATATTTTGCTCTGCTCTTTTTTCCAAAAATTTCCGTTGATTCTAGGTGCGCCACAACGGCTGCTCGCTGGCTGAGAAAGCAGGTCCTATTTGTGTTATTACTTTTAAATGTGTTTTCCTTTGGCGTTAATTAATTTACATTTCTTCAGTTTGCTTTCATTCGAATATTCATTATGCAGCGTAATGCGAGGAGATAATCACACTTTAGTTCGGTTCAGTCTGGTTCATTTTGCATGTTAAGTAGCCTGAAATAATCGTAGAGACTTAGCTTCATACATACTCTTATAAATATATATATAATTATATATACTTATACATACATATGTACATATCTATACACGTATTTTTGTATTCATATATAATCTTCAAATGATATGTAAGAGCGATGTGCATGCAGATGTGTCAAAATGCTCCAAACGAATGGGAATTGCAGCCGTAGTTGACGCTACTTGGTGGGAAATGATTAAGGAGCGGCTGAATTATGTGTTTACTTTATTTTTACGACGTTTAACTAATAGTTTATGGGAGGACCCTTATTGGGGCAAACGCACTAATCTAACTTTTGACTGTATTCTCTATTTCCCCATCGCTCTATCGTTTGTTCGCAGGATATGATACTCTACCAATAGATTCGATGCAGGGTCTGGAGATTAGCAGCCCGGTGGGCGGTGGGGGCGCTGCTGGTAATAGCGGAGGTGTTAACAGTGCTAGCGCAAGCAACGGTGCTGTCGTCCCACCCAGCGGGGCACCAACATCGCCCTATTCCATGGACATGGACGTCGGCGAGATCGATGCCGGTACATTGAGCTTCGACTTGGATGCCATGCCGACGCCACCCAACGACAACAATAACTTGGCTGCCTGGTACGATACCGACTGTTAGACACACACATTTATTGCTCTCTTCCCCTGGCCCTGAGCATGGGCAGGCGTACGACCCCGAACGGCTCCGTGATGCGTTGGCACCAGTGGAAGAAGGCTATTACCACACACCCACACCCACACACATACATAAACATAAACATATATATTAATTATAATACAACTGCAACGGCATAAAGCATATTATATGATGCATTACATATTACCCACATAAATGAAATGAAAAATTAAACAAATGTTTGCAATAGAACTCGTACATTTCCCCAAATTCTTCCATATTCTTTCTCTTCTTTCAAGTTAGTGGGGGATCGCAGCAGATCCAAGAGAGGAAAACGCTTGCATATGGGCATTTCTCTGACGAAATGACGAATGAAACGAGAAGGGACGTGTGAGACGCTTCTTACGCGTCACAACTTTTATACCCGGCACTCAGTACTACATCTGCAACTTAGCGGTTATTTGTCAAATTTTACATTTTTTCTTCATCTGTCATCTACATCAACAACACTACTCACGCTAACACGCTCCTTTAGCTCGCCACCCTCCCCTATAGACACACACTGCAGAGTCGCGGCAGAGGCAGAGGCAGCGGCAGAGATGTGTCAGGGGCAGAGGCCATAAACTGCGCGAAGCAGAGTGTGAATGCTGCGGGACGGGGTGGGTTTGGCCACTGAAAATTTATTTCTCCATTGTGGCTATAATAATGATCCAATCGGATCCCAATTTGGTGATCTGATAGATATGGTCGGTCATTCCCTACGGAATGACGTTTTTAGTTTTCTGTTATCTTCAAAATTGTAGATTTGGGAGGTTTTCGCCCTTTTGCGGAGGCGGAAAGGGGCGTGGCTCATTTTTTAAATACACTGGTTTCAGTGTGTCTCTTATAGTCTCTGAGAACTAGCCGACAAACAAGACGGACAGACGGACAGGCGGACAGACAGACATGGCTCAATCGACTCGGCTATTGATGCTGATCAAGAATATATATACTTTATGGGGTCGGAAACGTTTCCTTCTGTGCGTTACATACAACCGTTATCCGCACAAATACAATATACTCAATTTACTCTTCGAGTACCGGGTATAAAAAGGCAGCAAAAGATTAAATGTTCAAAAAATCACATTTCCATGTAGATCTGACGCGATGTATCTAAATTTGTATGTAAATTAAATGAAAGGTGTACTTTCATCAGAAAACCTTATTACACGCGCAACATTTCACTTTTGCGGTATTTTTATACACGGTACTCGAAGAGTAAATGGGGTATGTATATTGTATTTGTGCTCAAAAATGGATGTACATACATACATACGTATGTATGTATGTACAGTAGGAAATCTTGAACAGCATACATACATATGTATGTATGTATATATGTAAAGCACTGAAGGAAACGTTTCCGACCCCATAAAGTATATACATATGTACATATATTCTTGAACAGCATCCGAGTTGATAGTCAGTCTGTCCGTCCGTCTTGTTGAGCGCCTGGATGGCTGTATGCTTACACTGTTACAAGTGTATTTCAAAATTTCGCCTTGCCCCCTTCCGGCCCAGCAAATCGAGAAAATCTGCTGTATTCACAATGTTCAAGATAAAAGAAAGATTTTCTGTAGAGAAGGACCATATCTATCAGATCGCCAAACTGGGTTCAGATCGGATCATTATTATAGCCACGATGGAGAAATGAATTTTCAGTGGCTAAACCCAGCAGTTTTTTTTATTATTGGCACATTCTCTCTCACTCTGCTTCGTGTAGTGTGCGCTTCTTGGGGAGGGGCGAGCTAAAAGAGCGTGTTGGCGTGAGAAGTGATGTAGATGTAGATGACATACATATGATGTAGAAATAATGTATAATGTAAAATTAAACCACCAAGGTACAGATTTCCTACTGCGTACCGTCTTACACGTCCCTCCTCCCTCCTTTTCTTTAAATTAATACTTTTTTACTATTGACATTATACCCTACAAGAAATGGGATACCTGAGAAAAGCTATTTAACAAAGTCTAGCTAACAAACTCAAATATCTAAAAAAATACGAAATAAATGGTTCAATCTATGCAAACATGTTCATATATTTCTAATAACAAGTCATTTTGGTCCCAGTGTGATATGTCCCATGTGATAGAGGGCTTTAATTAGGTTTTAAGAAAGTAAGAATCATATTTTTGTATGAATATAGCCACTTTAATGAGACATCTAAGGACCAGACTTATCAGAAATTCGCAGCATATTGCATATACTCTCGCTTAAATCAGAGTTTGAATCGGTCGCCGCGAAAACCACTTCCGTATTTGTTCCGTGCGAATCGATTGTTTTTTTGCAAAACTAGTTACCCAAAATCGACTTTAGCACCAGTTATAAAGGTCGTTCAGAGGTGTATAATAATGGTAAAATAATTTTGAAAGCCCGTTTTCTTTTGACCGTTCTACCGCTTGCAATGCGTGCAAACGTCCTGTTCGACGTCAGAGAATTGCCCATATGTATGTACATATGTGCATACATATATGTATATATATACATCATAGGTCGGCACTGCATGGCATGCATTGGAAAAGCAAATGTATTGGCATACATTGTACATTCATGGTATGAATTTCATACGCACATGGGTATGAGAACTTAACCATTCGATTGTTTATTGCGGGTATGTAACGGGATAAGAGGTGATAAGGATTAAATCGATCTACAAGTGCTTGCCGAACCACTTGTGATCCACGGGAGAAAGCCACCGATGGCAGCCATTCAGATTGTTTTGTATGACGTACTTCATGGTGTATTGGTTTTGGTTTCCTCGTGCGTGCTCCTCCTTTCCGTCCAGTATCTCGTCGAGCATTTCCTGGGAGACGACTGTCGCCTGGAAGGGCAGCTGGTTGGCGACTTGCTGCAGGAAACCCTTTACCTCGACAAATTCGCATTTTCCAGCTATTTCGACGATGACACGACCTGCCCTAATGGGCGTTACGTAATGATCGATGGCACCCTTGCCGCCTCCCATGCGCTGACCCTGCCCTTTCTTTGTGATGGGTTGCCAGGGGGCGGGCACGCGCCATGTAGCAAACATTGTTTGCACGTTCATCTTCCGGCCGATGGTGAGACGCATCATCTCATAGTGGCCCCATCGCAGGCGACCGCCACCAGTGGCTATGATCGCGTACTGCTTGTGGAGGAGCGAGTTGTGGACAAGTTCTGGGCCACGCATGTATCGCAACCGCTTCTGCATTTTGGGCGGACGTAGGTTAGGTGGCAGCTGCGGCATGCGCTCCATTATCCGCAGTTTCGGACGTTCTGGCTGATCAACATCTGTTCAAGAAAATGTTAAAGGTAAAAAAGCAGTCTTCTGTATCAACGAGTTTTGGTGCACTTACTGTGATATTTTATTGGAGGAGCAAAATACTTGAGGCCGGCTGTGTTGACGGCTGCGAACGTGCCTGCTGAAATTTCAAGAGATTGTATGCATGGGAGAGCTCGGCTCTAAAGGAATTCAACCTACTTGACATACAGCTTTTGAATAGCTGTGAGACTGTTTTCACGCTCCACATTGCTAATTTAAAATTTAGTTAATCAATTTATCTAACAATTTATATTACAGGCAGTGTGCCCGCGGATTTATGGATGAAAATATACGGTCTGACGCTCAGAAATATACCGAAGCATACCGATTCATTTTCAAAATATACGGCAAGAAATCCGCTAAAGCCTAGTACTCAGATCGAAAAAAAACTTGCTAGCAAAATGTGCAATATATTTTGCTAGCGGCAGAGTGCGACCAGATGTGAAAACCGCATTCCGTACGGTTACACTTCTCAGGCAGCTGTGTTGTTTTGTTTACCTTTTTGAAAATGTGTGAAAATTGAATAAAAGGTTACTAAAACAATGAATGCAAAATGGATTCATGCAGGAGATTATTTTAGTGAGACTGGCGGCCCTTGCATGATCGGAGGAGGAGGACAATCTGCGAAATAAGCGAAGACAAATTTGATTAAGCCCATATCTGCAGGAAAGAATCCAGGACGGTCGCTGTCTAGACATTTGAGTATTAAAATCATATAAATATGTGTTCATTTATGGAAATCCATGAAACGATACCCTTTGCATATTCCGCAGTTTGAAAATATGACAGAGAATTAGCATATGGCTGGGAATCTGCAGACTTCTTTGATTGGTGGAGCAGCAGGGCCGTGCCAAGGAATATTTTCGACCGTTGCAAAGTTGTAAAACGGCGCCTCCAAGCACCCTTCCTATTCAACATTGTATAGATTGTACAGATTGTACAGATTGTCGCCATCGCCCCTTGGCACGACCCTGTGGAGCAGTACTTGGTCCCAAAAGGAAAACAACTTAAAACATTTTGTTAACAGCCCAGCCGGGTCAGTGTCTTGGCAACATGAAGATACTGGCGTTCAAATAAGTTAAACAAATTAAAAATGCAAATAAATTCAATATTTGAATTTTTGCCATTTGATAGCCTTAAGTTCGTTTAGAAGCACGGTGGTCATTTATCTTTCAACTTCAGCGCCATTGTTGCATTCCATTTGATTGAGACTTTACTCTCTGTTTGCTAGGTAGCCTCTCGGAAATTAAAACAGATCTATATTTTTCGAGCTGCTAGCAACATACCAACGAATACCACACAAATACTGTCGATACCACACAAATACTATCGATACCACAAAATACTATCGTCTGACTTTCAAGATTTTTTCGGCCTGTTTTTTTTTGCCGATCTGAGTACTGCCTGGCGAACAGCCGCTAGAAAGTAACTTGTGCGCACAAAAATTGCTTATCGGTTCCATACGAATATCATCCCTGATTTTTTTTTGGGACCCCTTTTTTCGATCTGAGTACTAGGCTTTAGAGACAGAAATTCGGTCGGAAAAAAAAGATCGCTGATGATGGAATGAATTACTTTACTTTAATTACTTCATGAATTACTTTACAAATTTGCAGATTATAGAGGCCGAGAATGTATAAAGATCGGTATATAATACATACAAAACATATGAAAAGGTTAAAAGCATGTCAGTCTAAGACAGTCATTGTTAATTATTAAAAGCAGTTGCTGAAATGGATTTATATTATTAAGTATAGCAAATATTTTTTTTTGGTTGACCTTTTTAGTTTTAACCCTATTATGCAACCAATTGAGAAGAGATTTATCATAAAATCAGCAAATCCTGCGGAGAATTGAAAGATGATTTGAGTAAAATTACATTTTTAAAGCTGAGAGTCCTAACCAGCTCGTAATAATAAACTGAACATCAAAATTGAGGAAAATGATTTTAGATTCACGGTATATTTTACTGTATATTTTGAAAATGAAAAAGTATATTTCGGTATATTTTCGAGGCCCTCACGGTATATTTTATCGATAATTCCGCGGTCACACTGGATACATTGCTACTGCATACACGAAAATAATTTGTCCAAATAGTGCATGTTTTAAAACATTTTCTGTATGTGTTTAGCACGAAGTTCAAGCTGATCCAGCATTCATTGCTAGCGACTGACTCTGTCCAGTGTCCACTTGTTTGTTATGAATATATCGAAAGTGACAACATCGCTTGCTGCTGCGGCTGCTGCCGCCGAAAAGGCAAAACCCGAACGTGTAACATCTGCAACCGCAGCGCTCAATTTTAATGCAATCAATATACAGAAGCGCGCCAGCATCGACGATACCGAAGATCCTAATCGCAAGAAACTGAAAACCGAATTTCTGCTTTGCCCGCCATCGACTAGTTTGCCCGCCAAACAACAACAGCTAATCCAGCAACAGAAACACCACCAGCACCACCGACAGCAGCAGCGTGCTGTCGTCCCAGGAGGGTCCGTCAAAGCAACGTCATTGGCATTCCAAGTAACAGCTGCGTCTGCAGCCTCAAAACAAACATCCACAGCCTCCGAGAAGTCTACAGTTGACCAATACCAGCAGCACCACCAGCAAGTGGAGCAAGGTGACACCGAGAATGTCTGGGATCCGCGCGAGGATCAGATTATAGTATGTAACTTTGGTGCTAACGCTGAAATGAGTGCCTCAATCAAGCCTGAAGAAGCGCTCGAGGGTGGCCAAAAGCAAAGTGAGTATGAGCTTGTCTAGCCTACCTGATTTGATTCCATCACGCACCTGTGACTGTAACTGTTGGCATCGATGATTAACCAATTGTTCAAACATTTCCAGGCTTTACAAGCTTTACCAAAAAGGAGGCCGTCTGTCCGTCGTCTGCATCTTCTTCTTCATCGATGGCCTCCACTATTTCGATCGAGCCGAGTGGAGGAGCCGAGCATGTCGAGCAAGCCAACAAGACAGTGTTGTCATCTGCTGCTGTCGAGGATCTGGACTACGCCCTGCTGCCATCCTCGGCACCTGAACAAAAGGTGGTGCCCGAAAGCTCAACCATCGTGTCGGTCTCAGCCGTTGGCGCGGTGACCACATCTTCAGTCTCCCCTGTCACTGTCGCCTCATCCACAACATCTACGATAATACTGAATGCGAGCACTACGAACAATGGAGGCGGATCGGGACCAGGCGTGGCTGGTAGCACTATAATGAACCAGAAGTCCTCGCAGGCTAACTACAATATATTCAGTGCGACGGCTGCAAGTGGCCAGCAGCAAGTAAGCCACCAGCCCACGTTGCTAAACCGGGTCAATCTCCAATCCAAGATGAAGGGCACCCAGCTGGTGGTGAACACGAAAAAACTGTCCGAGGTCACCCAGACAACGGCCAAGGTCTCCATAGGTAACAAGACGATCTCCGTGCCGCTGCTAATGAGCGCTAGTGGGGCGGCTACAGCTGGTGGCGCCACCATCGTCGAGAGCAAGCAAGTTATGCAACCCGGCGGTCAGGTGACCGCCGTGGCCAGCGTTGCCCCCTCCGGGCAACAGAGTTCGGCGCATCAGCATCAGCACCATCCCCAGCACCAGCACCTCAATTACACAAAGCTGATCAAGCGCGTGCCTAAGAACCCCACCACGATCGTTTCGTTCTCGGGCCTTCAGATCAAGCCGGCCAACACCAAAATAGTCACCGCCAAGGTGGTCAGCAAGAAAATGTCCCTGCAGATCCAGCAGCAGCACCAGCACCAGCTACAGCAGCAGCAGGTCCAGCAGCAGCAGGCCCAACAGCAGGCCCAACAGCAGGCGAACAGCGCGAGCATGGCCCCCGCCACGGCTAGCATTGTGTCGATAACCACCACGAATCCCAACCAAACATTCGCCATGGTTAAGGAAAAGCTGCACGAAGCCACTGAGACTATCGACACGACGCACGAGTCGGGAGTCGCGGTCAGTGTCAGCTCTAGTCGCAATCCAACCACCAGACTGGCTGGCCACAAGATAGCCTACAGTGACAACATCTTCAACAAGTCCAAATCGCAGGACTCTGGAGCCGGCGACGAGTTTGGAAGCAGCGTCAACAGCGTCGTGATAAAGCCCCTGGATAAAGTCAGTCACAACTGCTCGCCCAGCTTTAATACCTTCAAGCAGCAGTCCGTGCCGGGGGGAGCGGGTGTGGCGGGCGTCGCCGTAAATCAGACAACTGGTACGGTTCCTGTCACGGTGACAATGACCTCATCCGCCTCCGGCAGCGGCTCTGACCAGATGACCAGCAGCACCTCCTCCGTCTCAGTGTCGGCCATACTCAATGAGGCTGTGACCAAGTCGACGGCGGGGACAATCTGCATCAACACTCCGGGGATGGGGGCCCGGCCCATCATCTCCATACAGAACAAGAACATATCCCTGGTGCTCTCTAAGACGACGATGGCCCAGCAGAAGCCCAAGATGATCACCACCACCGTCAGCAGCTCCGCGCTGCAGATGCACCACGCCCTCAACCAGGACCCGTATTCGGAAAAACAATCCGCCTCGTCGTCATCATCGACACCAGCGTCGGCATCAGTAGTTTCAGTGTCAGTGTCGACGCCAGCTCCAATGCAGCTAAAGCTCACGTCGGTTCCCTCTGTGGCAGGCTTGGGATTGGGCGTGGTCACCACACCAGCCACCACGCCCACCAAATTGGGTGCGAGCCTAGCGGCGGCAGAGGCGCTGCCCTTCTCGATTATAATCCCGAAGCTAGATGAGTTGAGCAACGAACCCAAGACCAATCTGCTGGCCAAGCAGGAGGCAATAGTCAAGGATGCCCCCGTCGCTCCGTCTACGGCTCCACTCGCTGAACAGGCCGGCGAAGTCCTAGTCGCGCCGGAGAAGCGTCTGAATGCCGCAACCACCCTGACAGCCATCACAGCCGCAGCTTCAGCTCCAGGCCCACCTGCAACCACGCAAACGGGGACGAGCACAACCATGCCTGCGCCCACGCCCACGCCTACACCCACACCTACACCCACACCCACACACACAGGCCCAGGCACTGGAGCAAGCGGCGGAGCATCTGCGGCAGCTACCGGTAACAGTAGCCAGCGTTCCAGCTCTGATGACTCGAACAACGCACTGCTGAAGCAGCTGCTGCAGAACAGCAGCAGCAGCCACAGCCACAATCTCAATCAAATCAGCATCAACTCCGCCCACGTCGCCGCCAGCACAGCGCCACTGTCTGCCCGCAAGGTGATCAACGTGCGGGCCCCGAGCATGGGTCTAGTCAGCTCCCTGGAGGCGCAGTTGGCCCGTCCCGTCATTCCGCCGGTGCCAGCGGCGGTAAGCAGCAGTGGCGGATCCGTGGCCACGCCCACAACCACCACCACAGTGGCAAATGGGAGTGGGAATGGGAACATCAGCCAGCAGGCGACTGCTGCCGGATCAGCTGCTCTGCCTGTCGCTCCATCTGTTGCCGCTTCTGCCTGCGCCCCGAATTCTGCGACTACTGAAGCTCCCGTTCCTCCAAATAATGCCGTTGCGGAGCTGGAGCAGCAGATATCGGTGGTGCAGCAGTCCTCGCTGGCCCTGCAGGCACTAGCACAACCACAACCACAACCAACACCCCCGCCACCAGCAGCAGCCCAGCAACAGAAACAGCATCAGCACCAGCACCAGCCCCAACACCAAGTGAAGCAAACCGTTCAGATTGTGTCCAAGGAGACTTCGTTCATATCCACACCTCCGGCACAGCACGCAGCTCTATCAATAGGAGATAGGAAGCTGACGGAGTCTTCGGCATGCACATCGTCAAGCAAGCCGGCAGAGTTCTTGCCGCCGCCGCCGTATGAGCTGGCCACCGCTCCCGTTTCCAATGTGACAATCTCCATATCCACCAAGCCCTCGAAGGATATGAATCTGCAGATGAAGCACAAGTCCGCTTCCGCCTCCGCGTCCGCGTCCATGTCCATGCCAATGGCGAAGGCAATGGAACAAGAGTCCCTGGGTGTGCCCTTGTCAGAGCAGGCTGAGCAGCCGCCAACCGCCTCGGACAACCCAAAGACAGCAGCAACATCAGCAGCAGTACACGCTACAGCAGGAGCCGGAACAGGAGCGGGAGCGGGTGCGGCATCAATAACAAACAGCTGGAGCAGACAGATCCAGAACAACAACAGCAGCATTCACATTGAGGCGGGAATGGGACAAATCCTGGCCCCCCATAAGATAACCTTTAAGTCGGGCGAGGCGCAGAAGAGGAAACTGCCCATGCAGTCGCATCCCCAGCTTGAGGAGAAGGACCAGCTGCAGCACAGCCACCCCGATGCCTCGCACAGCACTGATATGATGCATATGCAAATGCAGCTGCCTGGGGCGGTGGGCATGAAGCCCCTGCCACCCGGTACCAGTTCAGCCGGACCCCCAGGATCGGAGTCAAACAAGCTGCAGCTTATTTCAGCTATAACCAGCTACGTGAAGAAAACTGGGCAGCCAGGAGAGGCGCCCCACCAGGCACAGATGCAGGCTCATATCCAGGGCCAGATGCCCGGCCAGATGCACGTGCACCAGCAGCAGCAACACCAGAAGCATCAGCAACATCAGCAACAAGTGCAGCTGCAGGCGGCTCATTCACATGCTCAGGCGCATCCCCAAGCCCATCCGCAGCCCAATCCTCAGAGCGGGCCAACGGCTATGGAACCCAAGGCTGGGGACCAGCGCAAGCGACGGAAACGCGACGTACAGAAACCACGGAGGGGCAATCACAGCGCTGGGCAGGCGGCCAACAGTCCCAAGGATCTGTCCGGGACGCTGCCAGCAGGTGCGATGGTGCAGCTGGCCCGCATGCCCCCGGGAATCCAGTACATACAGGGAGCACCCGGCACCGGACATGTCCCCTCGGGAGTCGTCGGAGTTGGCGGCGGAAGCGGAGGAGGAAGCAGTGCCGCCGCCTCGCCCATGTTGAAGAAGAGAGTGCGAAAGTTCTCCAAAGTGGAGGAGGACCACGATGCATTTACCGAGAAGCTATTGACGCACATCCGCCAGATGCAACCGCTTCAGGTACTGGAGCCGCACCTCAACCGCAACTTTCACTTCCTTGTTGGGAGCAGCGAGATGGCGGGCGCAGGAACAGGCTCGGGCTCAGGGTCAGGGTCAGGGTCAGGAGGATGCAACTCTGGCAGCGGCAAGCTAAAGGCAATCGGATCCCAATCCAGGGGTTGGCCGCTGGAGGAGTGTGACGGAGCGCAGCTGGGCCACTTCGGTCGGGTGCGGCATCCCAGTATTCCCTCGCTCTATGACAGCGAACGCTTCGGCGGAAGCGGTGGCCCCGCGGGAGGATCTGCATCCCCATCGGGGACTCTGGGGGGAGTTGAGGGAAAGTCGCAGCCAATGTCCAACATCCAAAACGACTTCTACGACCAGGAGTTCTCCACCCACATCGATCGGAATCCCCGCGAGCGTCTGCTTCGGCACATCGGTGCCGTGAAGGACTCCAATCTGGAGACCATTGAGCTGGTGGAGGGCGAGTCAGTGACCGCTTGGACGGCCCTCCCTCGACTCACCCGCTTTCCGGGCCTAATTCTGCTGAACAACAACAGTCGTTGCCACGGCCGGATGTCGCCGGTGGCTCTGGCCGAGGATCCCCTTTCCATGCGGATGCCCACTTCTCCCCTGCTTCGAAACTGCGCCGAGGAATTGCGAAAGGGCCTGCAAATGGAACTGGGATTGGGAGGCGGACACGGACACAGCCACAGCCACAGCAGCCTCAACAGCAACTGCAACAGCAATGGCAGCAACATTAGCAACAACAACAACAACAACTATCAGCAGAAAAACCAAAATGTGATACTCTCGCTGCACTCCTCGACGACGGACAACATAGCCGGCGTGCTACGGGATCTGGCCAATCTGCTACACCTGACGCCCGCTCTCACATGCAAGCTCATCGAGGAGAAGGCGGACCCAAAGGCTGGCGCCGAGCCTAGCCTCGAGCAGTCAAAGGGCAAGGGGGCCAGGGGCGAGGACGAGGAGCAGGCGGAAAAGGAGCCCTTCAAGCGGCCGCACTCCGTGAGCAACGGCCACCTGCGAAAGATACTCAATGGGCGGCGAAAGTTGTGTCGGAGCTGTGCCAACGTCGTCCCAGCGAGCGGGCTGCAAGTGCCCAGCCAGAGCATGCCTCCGCTGGAGGAGCAGCTGCCCCGGTTGGCCCAGCTAATGGCGCTACTGCCCCGGAAGACGCCGCCTCCTCCGTTCTTCTACTTCTGCAATCGCGCCTGCCTGACCATGTTTAAGTGGAGCGAGAAGCAGACTCAGGCGAAAGCCGAGGCGGCCAGCGTCTCTCTGCTCACGGCCAGCGGGTCCTCGAAGAGCATCTTTGCATCAGGCTCGGGTCCGCCCGTTCCCCAAGATAATGTGGTGAAGACGGAGCCGCCGGAGGAGGAGCTGGATGCGAGGCAGAACCAGCATACCAGCGAGACCGCTGCGGCCCCACTGCAGCGTAAGTGTATCGTAAAATGCTTTAGCAGCACCTGTTTCGCCACGGAATCCTCCACGGGCGCGAACATCAAGCAGGAGTGGAACGAGGCGGCGACTTCATTCGCTGCTCCGAGCAACACAGTGTGGGAAACGGATGTGGTCAGCCACTTGGAGGACACGCGCCAGTGCGTCTTCTGCAATCAACGCGGCGATGGCCAGGCCGACGGACCCTCACGCCTGCTTAACTTCGATGTGGACAAATGGGTGAGGCTGCAAGTTCTGAAACCCCGCACCTATCCCTACCCAAACCCCAACCCCCCTCACCTAACCCTGCCCCCTTTCGACTCGACTCCACTTATCTTTGAATCTCTCCCATTCAGGTGCATCTCAACTGTGCCCTGTGGTCGAACGGTGTGTACGAGACGGTGTCCGGGGCGCTGATGAACTTCCAGACTGCGCTGCAGGCGGGGCTAAATCAGGCGTGCAGCGCCTGCCACCAGCTGGGAGCGACAATTAAGTGCTTCAAGTCGCGCTGCAACAACCTCTACCACCTGCCCTGCGCCATCCGGGAGGAGTGCGTCTTCTATAAGAACAAGTCCGTTCACTGCAGTGCCCATGGCCATTGCCACACCCAAAACCATGCAAGCAGTGGAAGTGCCAATGCCAGTATCGGGTCTGGCTCTGGCGCTGGCTCTGGAGCCGCTTTCGGGACAATAGAGAACGAGCTAAGCTCTTTCATTGTGCACCGTCGGGTGTTCGTGGACCGCGACGAAAATCGTCAGGTTGCCACCGTCATGCACTACACGGAGCTGAGCAACCTGCTCCGGGTGGGCAACATGACGTTTCTCAACGTGGGTCAACTGCTGCCCCACCAACTGGAGGCCTTCCACACGCCCCATTTCATATATCCGATCGGCTACAAGGTGGTAAGTACATGTTGTAAGTGAGAAGCACGGTGCACCATGCACCATGCACCATGCACCATGCACGATGTCGTCTCAATTGTGATTACATTCCTGATTCGCAGAGTCGCTACTATTGGTGCGTGCGGCGTCCGAATCGACGTTGCCGGTACATATGCTCCATTGCTGAGGCCGGCTGCAAGCCTGAATTCCGGATCGTGATTCAGGACGGCAGCGACAAGGAGCCGGAGCGCGAGTTCCAGGCCAGCACGCCATCGGGGGTGTGGCAGCAGATCCTGCAACCCATCACCCGCCTGCGGAAGGTGCACAAGTGGTTGCAGCTCTTCCCGCAACACATCAGCGGCGAGGACCTGTTCGGGCTAACGGAGCCAGCCATTGTGCGCATACTGGAGAGTCTGCCCGGGATCGAGACGCTCACTGACTACCGATTCAAGTACGGGCGTAATCCGCTGCTGGAGTTCCCGCTGGCCATCAATCCGTCCGGTGCCGCCCGAACTGAGCCCAAGCAACGCCAGCTGCTCGTCTGGCGCAAGCCGCACACGCAGCGGACTGCAGGCAGCTGCAGCACCCAGCGCATGGCCAACTCGGCGTCGATTGCCGGGGAGGTTGCCTGCCCTTACAGCAAGCAATTCGTCCACTCCAAGAGCTCCCAGTACAAAAAGATGAAGCAGGAGTGGCGCAACAATGTATACTTGGCCAGGTGTGTGACACTTGGCTCTCCATTTTTACATACTTTCATTGCAAGATCAGGAATGGGCCCTAACAAATTAACCTTTCTTTCGCTTGGCCCCATTTAGGTCGAAGATTCAGGGCCTGGGGTTGTATGCGGCCCGGGACATCGAGAAGCACACCATGATCATCGAGTATATTGGAGAGGTCATTCGCACCGAGGTCTCCGAGATACGAGAGAAGCAGTACGAATCTAAGGTACGAATCAATTCAAATTTAAACTAAATCTTCCGGTCATCAAATGACATCGAACTTGTACCTTTGTTTGCCCCTGCAGAATAGGGGCATTTACATGTTCCGCCTTGACGAGGATCGCGTCGTAGACGCCACTCTGAGCGGTGGTCTGGCTCGCTACATCAACCACTCGTGCAATCCCAACTGTGTGACGGAAATTGTTGAGGTCGATCGCGATGTGCGAATTATAATATTCGCCAAGCGTAAAATATATAGGGGCGAGGAGGTGAGTCAAACATTCGATGCATATGCAGATGCGGATCTGTTTTGCAGTGTTTTCGTATTTCGCATTATATTGTGTGGTTTCGTATGCTCCCGCAGCTCTCTTATGACTACAAGTTTGACATTGAGGACGATGCACACAAGATACCGTGCGCCTGTGGCGCTCCCAACTGTCGCAAGTGGATGAACTAATCACAGAAGGAACTGCAACAGCGAGCACCAGCACAAACCTACCCACATGGAAGTTCCCCCAGTGAGCCCGGAACGTCTCAGCAAATATAAATTCATTCTCTGAACATTTTAGATCATGTAAATATATATATTTATATTTATATATAGTTATATGTAGGAATACGTGCTTTTGTAGAGCAATGGACCCTGTAAGTTATGTATTTGATATGTGCCCGCCGCCCACTGTAGCTAATTTGTAATCCTTAATCCTTTACCACCCATAAGCAATGGGACAGGGGCACAAGAGAGTTAAAGAAGGGGAAAATGGACAGAGTTGCCATAGTTTGAAGTGCTCAACTGTAAAAATCCTACAAAAAAATATGTATTTTATGTTAGGCACATTATTGCACCACATCCACCCACAACCCAAAACCCACCCCCAGCACCACAACCACAAAGAGCACAGAGAGATAGGCCCTAGACCCTGGCGAGTGCCCCCCACTTGACTTTATGCGTGTGTGCCTTTCTTTTTGTTTACCATTATTATATTATCATAAGTATAACAATTATTACTTTTCGCAATCTTAAAATGGCCATTAGAAGGTAGAGACATGAAAGCGGGACATGTTTCTCAACAGGTGTAGTAGTAAATGTAACGTTCACAACCTTCATTGAATACGTAGAAACACGAATATATTGTATTGAATATTGTATTTTATTTCATTTAACTATTTCGCCTTTACATTAAGCTTATTAACTATCCAGAAAGTGTTTTTTTCATCTCCATAAGTGTTAAGTAAATTTTATGCAACAATTATAAAATCACTCGAGATGTTTTATTTGACTCTTTGATAACGCAAAACTTCGTCACATACTAGACTGTAGTTTAACAGAGCCACAGAACAAAATCAACCAAATGAACCAAACAAATCTACCAAATATACTCCTTTCTGAGTACTTAATCTCCAGTTCGTCTCTTTGCACGCGCCAGAAGATTTTGGACATGCACCATAAATGCCAATGTGAGCATGTCAAAGTTTTTCATATACCACGATAGGTTGTACATTAAATGGATGCGCCTGTTCTTGTCCAGGAAAGTCTTGTAAAACACGCTCATGCGATCGGCTGAGATGTCGTCGTTTCCAGCCTCTTTGTGCAGGCGTATAAAGTCCTCTTTCTCCTAAAATCGAAACTGTTTGTAAGTCTTCGTCATCTCAAATCCCACACGACTTCGTCGTCGTCAAACCGAAAGAGATGACTAGAAGGATAGACAGAAAAGAAAGAGATGGGGCTTACTAACCTCATAGAACCGTTTGTTGTGCCTACTCCAGAAACTCGCGTTCCAAGCCTCTACTTCGATGCGCATCAGTCGCAATTTCTTAGCCAAAGCCGTTTCGTTGTCGTCGTAGTGCCTCACGTAGGGACGCAGGTTCGAGTGCGGATCTGGTGGACCTATGTAGTCGCAGCTGACGGTCTTCGGATCTGGCGGATGGGCCAAACCCACAGGACGTCTTTCTTTTGGTGGGGGTTTCTGCCCTGTGGCATAACATCGTGGCAGCTAAGAAATATACAACTCCCCAATCTTTTAATAATTCAGCTATAAACCATTCAGACTCACTTTCAATTGTGTAAGCAATATTCTCGTTTGGTATTTAAAGTACATTTCGATTTGTAAATAGATGTTATGTCAGGTGTCAGGCGGCAGAGGTAGAAAACTATCGTAAAAATATGTTTCCATTGCCGGAGAAATACTATCGATATCCATAACATTCCCGCATACAACCAACGACTTTGCAACGCCAAGAAACTGCTTACTACTTAAGCACCAAAAAAGCTAATAAGTACTGGTTTTCAATTCTTTTTTCCAAATCATATATATAAGAGCAGATTGTAATCATACCGAGGCATAAGTATACATATGTGTATACATAAGGTTATTATATTAGGTCTGCACTCTCAAGGGCTTTCCTGGAAGTGAAGTAAAATACCACCACTAGTCGATACTGTATCGATATATTTGTCTAGACTATCTACTCAGTGTTGAAAGTCGAGAGAAAACTGCCTTCAAGCTGATGTCCCGTGACATTAGATCTCCATCGGAGAAATTAAATCAAATTGTATTGAGCAAAGGGAAAAGGAAGGGCTGCTAAGGGATATGTCGCCCAAGAACAACCACGATCCCACAATGTCCAGCGACTCGGGCAATGCAAATGTGCAGGAGGCTGACCTACGAGGTGAGTTTGGTGCGATTTCAGAGCATTGATAACCCCAATGGCCATTAACAGAAATGGAAGATGTTAACCAGAGCCTGGACGCCCTCAGCTGCGCCCTGGACGCCGTGGAGCAGCGCACCGATGACATCATGTCGCAGCTACGGGAGCTGCTGAATTCAAACAGGGAGATCCGTCGACAGCTCGCAGAGCAGAAGGACCAATCTGGAGATCAGGGAAATGCCGATGATGACATGAATGGACAGCAGAATAAGGATAATGTCTTAAAGTAAAGCTGATTCCCAGCGTTTTGTTTTACCTCTCTTCGTTTGTTTTTTGTAAGATTGTTCAGTGTTTTTTGATTGTTTTGTGTACCATACATAAACTTATAGTAATATGTCTGTATAAATATTTGCATATGTACGAGCATGGGAGTATATTTGTACGAGTAATGATGTAAGTTGTGCTGTCGTTGTGGATTATCGGGATAGTTGTTGCGATCCTTCAGTTCGACGCAAAGTGACTTCTTATCCGGAAATTGGAGAATTGCATTTGTTAAGTTTATGTTCAGTTGGGGTTTGAAATCGCTGCCCATCCGTACTAAGCGGTACGCGGGACTCATGGATTCGCATTTTTGTGACAAAAACATTTTGGGACTTGGGAAGCGGCTCCTAATATGCCGAGGAAATGGCCACTACGATATTCTTCATTATAATGAATTATATTTCTTAAACTTCTGATCTAGTCTTATGATGTATTTGTCTAATGACAATTTCAGTCCCGGAGAAAATCTGTTCAACACATCCGATTTGTTCTTGTTCTTTTGGACTTTCCGTTTTGAACCATTCGAGTTTGCCATGTGTGTGAGTTCTGTGCGTCGCCAAAGACTATTTGTTGCTGAATATTTTGACACCGAAAATTACGTCTTCTCTGCACCTTTGTAAAACTATCAGGATTCTGCTTTACTCTTATGGTCTCAGGGAAAAAGGCGTCAAGGGACGATCAAATAGATATATATAAGTATATGTACATATGTACATGGCTCGGATATTGATGCTGATCAATAATATATGTATGCAAATATGTACTTTTTCCGTTACAAACACTTCCTAGAATTTAATAAGAAAAAGGGCCGTATTTAGATAAGTCTCTCATTCCATTACAATTCATCGTAGACCGAAAGTTAACAGCGGATAAATGAAAAGGCACAATCTTAATTCTAAGAGCCGGCCAAAGACAAATTATATTTTTTGGATAACCTCTTTGATTTCTGTAGTTTTTAATTTCGTATATTATATTTTACCGAGAAGAGAAGAGAAAAGCCGACTAGTTTTTGCGAGCTTTTTTGCGGTTTCTCTCTGGCGGAGCCTTGACGTTTTTCGATAGGTTGGCCAGATACCTCAGATACTTCGCCATGTTTTCAGCCACGAGAACATTTTCTTTTTTGAGGAGTCGGTTTTCGGCGATGAGCTTCTGTACAGAAGGTGAATTAGTATCGGCTTCACCATAATCTTCCTCGTCAACGCCAACGTACGAAGGCACATCTTCTTTGGGAGATTGCTCAGATGACTCCAACGTCTCCTCGTTTAAGTTAATGGCATCGTCATCTTCGCCAAGATTTATGTGGTGCATTTTTTGTAATCTTCTGTTATTTTCCGGATCCAAGTTACATTTGTTAAAGTTCCTCTTTGGCTTGCCGCGTTTTTTGGGGTACTCCGTGGTGATGAGCAAATCTATGTAATCATTGGGATCCGGGGGGCTGATCATACGTTTCAGACTGTCTGCGAATAATTGTGGCTGCTTGTGCTGCGGTTGGAAAACGGCAGGACTGAGAAGGCGGATTCTCAGATTGGTGATCACGCCATTCTGGGGAATACTCTTCATGAGCTGCCGACTCACAACATCCCAAACGCAGACTTGCTTATCGTCTCCGGCCGAGACCATCTGTTGGGCATTCATTGTCAGAGCCAAGGAGGTTATGGGTTTTCCAACCGTGTGGCCAATAAAGGCCTGAGCTTTCTCCTCCTCCAGATGGTATTCCTGAAATAAACCATGATAAACCATAAACCGTAATTATTATTGAAGTTACTCACCTTCATCCGTGGCGCTCGCCAATTGTGAAACACAAACGCCTTTCCTTCGGCAGAGCCAACATAAATACTAGTCTCCATCCTATTGACAACCACGCTGTGCAGCGCTACTGGGAACACAATGCTGAGGAGCATAATGCCACCGTTCAGGTCATAGACTTTGCAGCAGCGGTCTAAGGACACTGTGTATAGGTAGGAGCGAATGCCTCCAATTCCAGTGTGCAGGTCCGTAACAGCCAGTCCATGATCGTTAAAGCTGTACAGGGGCTCACTGCCCTCCTGGCTGCCATTGTCCAGCGGTGCAATTGAGAAGGTAAGGTCCCAGACCAGTACGGCCCCATCTTTGCCGGCGCTGATGAAATGCTCGCCATTGTCGGTGAAGCGCAGGCATGTGATGGCTTGGTAGTGTTTCGAAAGGGTGTTCAGCATGCGGCCGGTGTTCATGTGCCAGATGTATATGTTCTCCTGTATTCCAACTATCAAGTACGCGCCATCTGGAGTAAGGGCCATAGCGTTGGCCTTGCCGGGCAGCACAAATCGCAAGCTCGACATCTGCTCCTGCTTATTAATGGGCCAGACGTGGAGCAGAGGCTTCATTGTGTTGGCTGCCAGAACATAATTCAGCCCAAGCATAGCCAGACTATGGTGCTGGGCATTCCCGCCACCCTTGTACTTCATTAGGTCGGTTCCTGTGCGCAGATCCTGGACGCTGCATGTTGTGTTTTCCTCGCTGCAGGCGCTGATAAATAATGCTTCCACAGCATCTCCCATTTTCAGCACGTGTGAAGAATAAGCAGTGTGGCCGCGGATTTATCGATAAAATATACCGTCTTAAGCCTATTACTCAGATCCAAAAACACGTTTGCTAGCAAACAGCGCAATATATTGTGCTGGCGGCAGAGTGTGACCAAAGACTTCTGCAGGCTTCTTTGATTGGTGGAGCAGCTAGGCTGTGCCAACATTGGATAGTTTCGAGCCCAGATTGTCGCCATCGCCCCTTGGCACGACCCTGTGGAGCAGTACTTGGTCCCAAAAGGTAAACAACTTCAAACATTTTGTTAACAGCCCAGCCGAGTCTGTGTCTTGGCAACATGAAGATACTGGCGTTCAAATAAGTTAAACAAATTAAAAATGCAAATAACTTCAATATAATCTCATTAATCTATAATAATTGTTTCCTTGTTTGCCGTTTGATGGCCTTAAGCTCGTTTAGAAGCACGGTGGTCATTTAGCTTTCAACTTCAGCGGCATTGTTGCCTCTATTTGATTAAGACTTTACTCTCTGTTTGCTAGGTTCCCTCTCGGAAATTATAACAGATCTATATATTTCGAGCTGCTAGCAACATACCAACGAATACCACACAAATACTATCAATGTCACACAAATACTATCAATACCACAAAATACTATATTTGTCGATTTGAGTTCTGCCTGGCGCACAGCCGCCTGAAAGTAACTTGTGCGCGCAAAAATTTCTTATCGGTTCCATACGAATATCATCCCTGATTTTTCTAGCGGCCCCTTTTTTCAATCTGAGTACTAGGCTTAAGACTTTACTCTCTGTTTCCTAGGTAGCCTCACGGAAAATAAAAGAAATGTAACTTTTACGAGCTGCTCGAAACATACCATCGAATACCACAAAATACTACTGGCTGATTTTCTAGATTTAATCGGCCAGTTTTTTTTTCGATCTGAGTACCGCTAGAAAGTAGTTTGTGCGCGACAACATTTCGATTCGGTTCCATACAAATATCATCCCTGATTTTTCCAGCGGCCCCTGTTTTTCGATCTGAGTACTAGGCTTGAGTACTAATGATATGAGAACGATAAGAAATCATCCCTGTTTTTTTGCAGCTAGCTTTTCGCAGTTGAGTACCCAGATCGAAGGAATACCGATTATATGTAAATTATTATTTCTAAATTGATGTTGATGGCATATACAACAAACACAACGCAAATGTATTTTTGTTTAAGTGGGTTTCAGACTAGTTGGGTATTGCATTATAGTGGAAAACGCCTATTAGAGATGGTGCAAATGATCTGGCTAAGCTGACTCACGTTATTTATAATACTGTAAGTTAACAGGGAGCGTGAGCTAGTGCGCCGCTGCAGAGGCACTGTTTAGCTAACAGTGAACTGAGGAAGCCTGGCAACCCTGCCGACGTAGTAAAATTTTTTCTTGGGGCAGACATTGACAAAAACACACACTTGTATTATATTTTATATAAATAAACATTGCTAAGCTTATTTACTACGACGTGTCTGAATTGACGCCGTATCCGAGCTCTGAACGCTGCGCTCGTCGCAAAAGACGAAGACACCTGAACTGACTCAAGTGGAAGAGAAGGGCAATGGCTGGATCTGCACTGCGTCGCCTGATGGCGGAATACAAACGTAAGTAGGGTGGATGAAGGTGTGTGAGCAGACGCGGGCGCGGGTGCGGGTGCGGGTGTTGGGTTGGCTTTGATTATGTTGTCGATATTATGTCCGCCAAAGTCCAAATACTGCATAAGCCTGTGCCCTCCGTCTGCTACAAACATTTTTAAATTTTTGTTGATCAGCTGAATGGCATGATTCTCACAGAGTTAACGCTTGATCCACCGGAAGGAATTGTAGCTGGTCCCGTTAGTGAAGACAACTTCTTCGAATGGGAGGCGCTAATTGCGTGAGTACTGGTTCTAACGATCGTACTGCCTTGTCATTTATGGTTGTATCCATTCTTTGTGCTTTACAGTGGACCCGAGGGCACTTGCTTCGAGGGAGGCGTATTTCCCGCCCGACTCGTTTTTCCACCCGACTACCCACTGAGTCCGCCAAAAATGAAATTCACTTGTGATATGTTCCATCCAAACATCTTTGCTGATGGCCGCGTTTGCATATCAATATTACATGCGCCCGGGGACGATCCCTTGGGCTACGAGCTGTCGGCTGAACGCTGGAGTCCTGTCCAAAGCGTGGAAAAGATCTTGCTAAGCGTGGTCAGCATGCTGGCGGGTGAGTAAAGCTTCGTCGGCACACGCCGAATTGCCGCTGATCTTATGACTGGCTCTTACTGTTAGAACCCAACGACGAGAGTGGCGCCAATGTCGATGCGGCCATTATGTGGCGCGAACGAAGGGAGGAGTTTAATAGTATCGCTCGACGTCTGGTGCGAAAAACACTCGGATTGGAAACATAAACCAGGGTTCAGTCGCTATGCAACTAGATTCATCCTACCCAACAGAAATTCAACTATGATCCGGGCGGAATGTCGTGGAATAGCCTCTTAAGTCCTAATGTACCCTCAACCGATGACAACCTTTCACATTAGCAAGATTCAAGAAACATAGCAATAAAATCGGCTGTTAGCTACAAGCGGGCAACAGTTTATCCCGACTTAAGTATTCTATGCACTATTCATGTTGATATAAGTATTTCGGACATCTTTCAATGTCCCTCCGATTTGAAGGAGCTGCAATGCATATTTGTTCATCGTTATACTCGGGAGGAGTATATATTGGGTCCTGCGCACAACACTTTAGTGGACTTGTATGCATTATCACGCATTTTTTCTATGATCGCAATAATAATTAATAAGAGAATGGACAGTTAATAAAACCTCTTTCCAGTTTGTCTGTTGATGGGAACATCTAATTTTCGGAAAACCTAGTGTAACATCTGGCAATGACACACCACGAAAATCAAGAATAAAAACATTTTTGAGTTTCTCCACCCATACATATACATATGTACATATCTTTGCCACTTTTGATAGAAAAAGGTTTAATAGTTAAAGGAAAAGTAAATTAAAGCAGCAGACGAGTTTGATGTTAATTTTTATGTTTATTTATATATGTACTACATACCAACATATACATACTTAGTATATGTACATGTGTACACGTTTATACTGCGATCTGCAAAAGCCAAGCTACGAATTTAGTGCAACTTTTGTTTAGATTGAAAGCCTTTGCCTTTTTATATGATGATTTAAAATATTCAAATATTACATGTTGCTGTAAATAAGTATATATTTAAAAACGCAGTTAGGGAATGTTAAGATAAATATACATAAATTTGTATGCATACATATGTACAAACATATGTATATACATATGTTTGTACATATGTATGCATGCATGCACCAATCCATAGCAAATATATAAGCTCCACTGGAAATATTTCTTTACTCATTAAGAACACACAAATTTCGTATGCCAGCTAGTTCTTTTGTTAAAACACGATATGTTTACGGCACTTAGTATTGATTAATTGTTCTTTTTATATTTTGTACGAGCTAAAACTGGAGTCATCTGGGGTCATATAACATTGACTATTTTGTAGCACATAGTGGGATGAGTCACAGCAGCACATGCTTGCCAGTACCTAAAACTATTCGCTTCGAAATGGACAAACCGGTTGAATTATTCGAAATCCGTGACACATCAATATTAATAGCGAAATGGATAACATAATTCACACAGGGCCAAGATGCAAGTACACGGACATTATTTGTTAAACTTTTGTATAATTCTATGAAAATATATGTACATATGGTATATGTATGTATGTATAACTAAAAGAATGTCCATATATATGTACATATAAACATATAAGTATGTACAAGTCCTCTGTGAACATTAAGACATATTGCACATATCTTATCATCGGGGTCATTGTAATGTAAATGTCAATTATACACAAGAATGGATACAGTTGGTTGGGGAAAACAAACGCAGGTTTGACTACATTATACTGACGTCCAGCTCTTCGGCTAGCTAGTCAACATTGTACTCGGTCCGATAAGGCGAACCGCTTCGTTTCTCAGCCACAAACACGTTGCTGATCCCCGACAGGCTGGTGACACCCCTCAATCCTGTGCTGCGAAAGTAGATGAGCAGGTACTGCTCACCATGCCGTAGCTCCACATCGTCGGCAAAATCGATGCGCACGTGCTCTCCGTTAGACTCCTGTTGGCGCCGCAGACGCTGGCGATTCCGGTGATGGTGGCGGCCATGCCGATGCCGGGCAGGCGTATCAAAGTAGTCTCGCTCGTTGTTAGAGTCCGATGAGGTGGGCGACTCGGCCTGGTTAACGTACTCATAAGCAGAATAGTGCGCCAGACTAGAATAGTCAATTGGGTATATGCCTATCCAGTCATGGGGGCCTTCTTCGAACTCCGCCTGCTTGCGGTACTCCACGGTGTTCTCGTCACCAATGCGCCACAGCGAAATCGTGGAGAACGTCACGCCTGGGGCTCGAACATTCGGATAGAGCTTAATTGTAAATTCACTTGTAACCGGCTTGTGGTCGCTGATGGTGTAGACTGGGTGGGATTTGTACGAGCACTGTTCAATGGCGAGATGCATTCCACGTTGACGATTTGACGGCTGTACTGCGTACATGATCCGATCCGTCCAGGCGGGACGACGCTTCATATCGTACTCGGAGGTTCCCTCCTTGAACTTAAACGTGGGTGGAAATGCAGGCGTTCGTTCGTGCATCACTTGGAAAGCCTGCTGTGTGTGTTCTCGAACATGTAACAGCTGATCTCGCTTTATAAGAGCTTCGTGCTGGCTTTCATCTCGCAACGCCTCCCTGACCTCTGTCGAGGAGTCGTTGCCATGCAGACGAAAGTTGAGATCGCCAAACCAAAATACATAGTCGTGGTCGTAGATCTCACGATAGTGTTTCACATGATAATGATGGTTCTCCAGTATTTGTTTATAGTCGTCGATCCGTTCATCTAGTTGATGGTCGTGCGCAGCCAAGTGGGCCACCACAAAGGCCAGTCCACAGCCATAGATTGTGAAACGAACACTAACCGCTCCCTTGTTACCCCAAATGCCACCAAAGCCGGTGCGCGTGAACTCCGACTCGATGTCATGCAGGTGCTCCACGTGAGGGCGACGAACAAACATGGTCAGAAGCAGGCCCTGCATTTGCTCCGACTTTACAGCTACATAGTTGTAGCTGCGCAGAAGCTCCTTTGCCTTGTGCGTCCACGGGTCCTCCTTAAACAAGCTTAAAACCTGTTGCTGCGGCTGGGCATTTACCTCCTGCAGTCCAATGGCATATATGTCTGGCAAGTGCTCTTCAGAGACCGCAGCATCGCTTGCATCATGCAGGCTGAGCAGTTGGCGCAGTGATACATTGTCCGGAAAGCGACTGCCTACATTCCAGGTGACAACATAGACTCGAAAGGTTTCCAGCTGTTGGCGTGGATTGCCAACAGCAGCCTCCTTGTCGTCGTTTGTTCTCTCTGGGCTTGAGCTGTGTTCTTCCTTGTGGCTCATTGTGTGCACAGATGATAAAAACTGATAAAAATACCTACACTATATGTATTAGCTGGGTGGGGCTACCTGTGGACGTTTAATAGCGGAGAACTGATTTGCCTTGCTGCAATATAAAGACCAGCACCAGCTGTTATGTGTGCAACCTGATTTCGCTGGTAATTGGTTAGATTGGGACAGAACAGCTTTTGTGACTTTTATGTTTACTGAGTATTTGGTAGCTGTTAGTTCGCTGTTATGGGTGTGAATATATTTTGTAACACGAGGACACGATATATATCGGTTCAATTTGGTTTCCCGTTTAAATTAATTGTCACGCCGCTGATTGAATTGGATGCTTTATTGATCCCTGAAAAAGGCTAGACCTTATATATTTAGAGATCCAGAACTGCTTTCCTATCCATGGTCGTAACCTACTACACTTCAATACCAGTATAGTATGGATATGAAGCAACGATATAATTGTTTTACTGGTATCGTTTTCCAGCAAAATTAACTATGGATTACTAGTTCAATTTAAAGCCTAGTACTCAGATCCGAAAACTATGTAGATTTCAAGCGGCTAAGTATGACCCTTTGGTTAGTTTTATACCCGGTACTCGAAGAGTAAATAGTATGAATATTGTATTAGTGGGGAAAAAATGTAACACACAGAAGGAAGTGTTTCCGACCCCATAGAGTATATGTTTTCTTGATCAGCATTAATAGCCTTGTCGATATCTATGATATATCTAATAATATCTATGTACATATATGCATAATCAACTTTCGTTCGACTGCATTAGTAAATTTTAAATTGTCTTCATTTAATGCTCTTATCTTATCCAGAGGCCTGGCGCTTGTTATGATTGATTCCTTCCTCGTGTCTTGTTTCTGTCGAAAAAAGATAAAATAATTGGTTGGATAATAATTTAACCGGCCAGTTTTCTGGTATATTTTCTGCCTATCTGAAGTCCTTTTCTTGCAATGGACAATTTTAAACCCCATGCCATCAAAGTGTTAATCAGCATATATATATATATATATTTTTTTTTTTTTGGTATATTTCCGAGGGTATTTCGGTATATTTCATCGATAATTCCGCGGTCACACTTGTGGTCATACTCCGAATTTTCGACACGGCGTGTTGCTAATATTTTTCGAATTAATTTTCAATTTCTGAACCAAAATTAAATAGAATACCATTAAACTCTGAAATATAATGGCTTCGATTAGTTTGCTGAATCCGAAGGCTGAGTTCGCCCGTGCCGCTCAGGCTCTGTCCATCAACATAAGCGCCGCCAAGGGTCTGCAGGATGTGATGCGTACCAACTTAGGTCCCAAAGGAACAGTAAAAATGTAAGAAAAAGGCTTTATTATTTTGACTTATCCTACCCACCAGAGTTTAAGTGAAATTAGCGATAGCCCTCAATTATAAAGCTTGTATTCAGACACAGCTGCGTCGCCTCATGATGTTTAAGGTTAGAAATGAATTGTAATAGCGGCATGCGTCATCGTCCAGCAGACGTTACTGTAAAACCGAATTCAGGTCCAAACTCAGCGATTTCAGTGAATGTTAGAACAAATAATACTAAGAAAGAAGCTAAATTGTATGGTCTATGTCATGGCAAGTGAAATTATCTCACGAAATGTTTGCCTTGCTGTTAGCCGGGATAGCTCAACCGTAAAAAGTGACTCACGAGCTTGAAGCATGCACACTAACACAAATGTATCGAACATTCTAGGTTGGTCTCTGGAGCGGGGGATATTAAGATAACCAAGGATGGCAATGTCCTACTGCATGAAATGCAGATCCAGCATCCAACTGCTTCCATGATTGCCAGGGCCAGCACGGCCCAAGATGATTCCACTGGGGATGGCACCACCACCACAGTGATGCTGATCGGAGAACTTCTGAAGCAAGCCGATATTTATTTATCTGAGGGTCTGCATCCCCGCATCATGGCCGAAGGTTTTGAGAAGGCCCGCGACAAGGCGCTAGAGGTCCTAGACAAGGTAAAAGTTCCTGTTGAAATCAACAAGAAGAATTTAGTTGAGATCGCAAACACCAGTCTGAAGACCAAAGTGCATCCAGCCTTGGCTGACCTGCTCACCGAGGTGTGTGTGGACGCAGTTCTGACCATAGCTAATGACAAGAAGCCCGTTGATCTGCACATGGTTGAGCTGATGGAAATGCAGCACAAGACTGACACAGACACCCAGCTTGTGCGTGGTCTGGTCATGGACCATGGCGCTCGCCATCCGGACATGCCCAAGCGGCTGGAAAATGTCTATATTCTCACTGCCAATGTTTCCCTGGAGTACGAGAAGGCTGAGGTCAACTCTGGATTCTTCTACAAGACAGCCGAAGAACGCGAAGCTTTCGTCCGCGCTGAGCGTGAGTTTATAGATCAGCGTGTGAAAAAGGTGATTGAACTGAAACGGTCGGTGTGCGATGGCACAGACAAGACTTTCGCGTTGATCAACCAGAAGGGAATAGATCCTATTTCCTTAGATGCCCTTGCTAAGGAGGGAATTCTGGCTCTGCGTCGCGCCAAACGCCGCAATATGGAGCGTTTGGCTCTTGCTTGCGGCGGTACCGCCATGAACTCCTTTGATGATCTTCAAGAGGAGCATTTAGGCTACGCGGGTGTCGTTTACGAGCATGTCCTCGGTGAGAACAAGTACACATTTGTGGAGGACTGCAAAAATCCACTTTCGGTCACCATTTTGATTAAGGGACCTAACAAGCACACCATTACCCAGATCAAGGATGCCATCCGCGATGGCCTGAGAGCTATCAACAATACAATTGCTGATAAGGTTCTCATACCTGGTGCTGGCGCTTTCGAAGTGCGTGCCTATAACGAGCTGGTAGCATACAAAGACACCATCAAGGGTAAGGCGCGCCTATCAGTGCAAGCCTTTGCCGATGCTCTGCTGGTGATACCCAAAACGCTAGCTGTTAACAGTGGATACGATGCCCAGGACACTATCGTGAAGCTTACCGTTGAAGATCGCTTGCACTCAGACCTAGTTGGACTTGATCTGGCCACCGGTGAGCCCATGAAGCCTGTTGATATGGGTGTCTACGACAACTACATCGTCAAAAAGCAGATCCTCAACTCGTGCTCCATAATTGCCAGCAACCTGCTGCTCGTCGACGAGGTCATGCGTGCGGGCATGACCAGCCTCAAGGGCTAGTCTCATAAGCCCATACTCACTCACTTTATCAAGTAAATGCGAAACCTCTACCCGCGACTAAAACCCCACAGTTCAGAACTACACGAAATTGAAGTTGTACACTCGCTGCCTATTTGTAACATTATTGGAGCGATTGAAAGTATTCACATATACACCATCAAGATAATACATTTCTAGTTTTTCTATTAAGAATACTGCTTATTAATACATCAAATTGGCATCAAAAGCTAATATTCAATAAAGTTTTTTGTCTATTTCTTTTTTTCTTTAATGTTTAATTAATACAAACCATTGGTTTAAAATTAAATGCTAAAATTATAATTGAATACAGTTGTTTTTAATTTCATCTGTTGCTGAAACCGCAATCGTAATGGTAACATATGTACATACATATGTATGTATTAAGAAATAGTCATACATACATACATATGTAGGTGATGCAGTGGAAATGGTTGTAACACAATTACTTGATGCCATGGATATTTTCATTGAATCAGTTTGTTATTGATGATTAGTTGGAGTCTGGTTGGATGAAGTTGTAGTTGACTTGTGTTTTGTTTGTTTGTTTCAACATTTGGCAGCATTTTTTCTGTGTGTTTGAGCTGTTTAATTGTCTTTTATACATATGCAGGTGCATAAATATGTATGTATATATTTATGTATGTACATATGTACATATGTCTGAGCCGTTTTTATGAAAATGTTTTAGCTTATATGTACATATGTATATGCAAATACTCCTAATTGCATTCCTATAGTGTGGGGTACTAGGCGGTAAATGCTTTAGTTTCGAACGCCTCTCTCTCCTCTCTATCGTCGGTAACGCTGTATTTGCTTGCATGTGTGTAAATAGACAGCTGCGCACATGGTGAAATTACTAAATAGTAATTCTACCATGGCTGCGCATCTCAATTGAGAGAGCACTTGTTTGAGTGGTCAGAGAAAATTCAAGTGCAAAGAGAGAGAGAGACAGAATAACTCAAAGCCATTTCGCGGTTTTTTTCTCATACCTAACCCCTCCACCCCTCCTACCACACCACGTATCATGTTCATCTCCTTGTCTTCTCTAACGCGTTTTGCTGTATTTGTATGCATCTTCTCAATCGAGAGAGCACTTGCCTAAGTGGGCAGAGAATTCTCAAGTGGAAACAGAGAGACACATACAATATGTATCCACTCCCCTCCCCCAACCATCAACATCACGGGAAACAGAGAGAAAGGGCACTTGCCAGCCGCTGGTGTTTTACAGTTTGTTATGGACGGCTTTTTGAGGTGGCCGATAGCCTACAGGGCTAGCGAAGAAGAGCAGACATCGGCCTCTGGTGTGGATCCTGGGAGGCTGAAAAAGGGTTGCAAGGTGGCAAAGAGGAGAGAAGGAAACGTGGCCGTAAAGGTTATATTGCGAGGGTCAGTTTCCGGGAAGAAGTGCAAGAGATTGGTCGGCAACCTAAAACAAAAACAAAGGAGAAAAATAAAATCAGTGCCCAGACCCATACAAAAAGAACATCACGAAACCGACAACCGTGAAGCGAGACGACGACGGCGCTGGAAGGAGGAGACGGCAGCAGCGGACACCACGAAGAGAGCCGACAGCTGTGTCAGCGACAAGACTGGCCGGCCGGAGCACCTCGGGAGGATCAGAGCGGCAGATCCAGAGAAGACCCCTGCAAACCGCACCGGCACATCCAACGTCACGCACACCGCAACATAAAAACACCCACACACCACACACCCATTTTACAAATCACACACCCTTCATAGACATCATACACATCACACACACCACACAAAAACCCGCATGTATTAAAATAGAAAAAAATAGCCACACATATTAACCCCAACATGAATATATTTAAATCTGAATAGTACCCTGCGCCCAACAAACCCCATCACATGTTCACCATACCCATTTATTCTCTACATCCTCCTCTATGTAAGCGGAGTCTATTTTCCTCCCCCCGAACGACACACCCTTTTTCACTTTATACACGCAATGCAATAACTACTAGCAAGAGCTCTTTTTAGTTTAAGTTAACCATTTGAATTTGTCTTTAAATTTATATTTCAGCAATGTTTGTTTACCAAAAATTGGGGATGCCACATCGGGCAAAAAAAATAGAATCCGTGTGTATTTTTTTGAATGTCAGTATTTTTTATGTTAGTATTTATTTATTACGCAAGGTAAATAGTCAGTCTAGGTAAAAATATTTTAGGAATATTAGAATTATAAAATGAAAGGAATATTGAAATATATTTGAATGTTTGATAAGAAAATGAAAATGGAGTATAAATCGTTAGTTTGGGTGGGACGAGAGAGGGCGGAAGAGTGGAACCAACTCTTTGTAATGGGAGCGTTTCCTTCTCTGCGTTACATACATTCACTTTGTGCACAAATACAATATACCCTACTCTTCGAGTACCGGGTATAAATATATCGTTTCCAACCAATATTATCAATTTCATTCGAAAATACATATGCGATTAGAGAATATTGAAAACTTGAATATTACTTTTAATCAGACTGTAACAACATATGTATGTATAAGGACATCAATGTTAATGATGAAGTAGAAGATTGTTGTGAATAAAAAGAACAACAACACGCAAAATACATTTAACAAAAATTGGCTGATGAACATGATGCATTACAAAGTATGACTTCTTATCAAATATTATAAGTAAATGTATAACATCGTATACCATATAGATAAGTATAAAAGTTAATTTTATTTATTTATTTAAGATCAACACCATCGTTAGGCTCCTCTTCAAGCTCGTCTTCAATGTCGTCGTCTTCAATGTCGTCGTCTTCAAAGAGGCGTCTTCAACGACGTCGTATTCAATGACATTTTCGTCAATGACACCGTCTCCAATGACGTCGTCAATGGCGTCGTCTTCAATGACGTTGTCAATGGCTCGCCTTCAATGGTGTCGTCTTCAATGGCGTCGTCAATGGCTCCTCTTCAATGGCATCGTCTTCAATGGCGTCGTCAATGGCTCCTCTTCAATGGCATCGTCTTCAATGACGTCGTCAATGTTCCCTCTTCAATGGCTTCGTCTTTAATAAAGTCGTCAATGGCGTCGTCGTGAATGGCGTCGTCTTCAATGGCGTCGTCAATGGCTCCTCATCAATAACGTCGTCTTCAATGACGTCGTCAATGTTCCCTCTTCAATGGATTCGTCTTTAATTAAGTCGTCAATGGCGTCGTCGTGAATGGCGACGTCTTCAATGAGGTCATGAATGGCGTCGTCTTCAATGGGTCGTCAATGGCGTCCTCATGAATGGCGTTGTCGTGAATGGCGTCGGCTTTAATGACGTCGTCAATGTCGCGTTTTCAATGACGTCGTCTATGTCGCGTTTTCAATGACGTCGTCAATGGCTCCTCTTCAACGGCGTCGTCTTCAATGACGTCGTGAAGACCCAACATCTGGGGGATGCCGCAATCAAGTTATTATAAAGTTTTTATATTTATCCAACATAATTTATAATTTGTTTACAAAGTGTATAATAATATTACCGTCTCATCCTGGCCTCTGGTCCTCTCTTTTGCCTTCTTCAGGGCCTGTCTCCTGTACTGTCTGTCTGAATGTTGCTACCGTCTAAGAAAGTCTTTGCCATGAGCTGCTGGCTGCTTCCTCACCCGGTATTTGTTTTTCAGAACAGCATGGAAATCACATTAGGTGGTGAGACTCGGTGGTGGCGAGGGCGTGTTGGACAACTGAGACCGCACATTAGAGAAGCACCGAGATTCAGTGCTGCCAGTGTATCGGTGCCTGTATTCAGTCACAAACTCTTCAAAAAAATTCGTTATCAATGACGTTGCTATGTGTAAATATTCATCAGTTGAAGTTTCTTGAGATGGTTGAAAAGCGAAGGAGACAACTCACTTTCTAGACCAGATGCATTTTGCATGCACAAGTATATTTTACCTTTTTTTATTGGCCAAGTTCCGGTAAAAGTTTTGGTGTGGCCACAGCCGGGACCGTACTGAACTGATTATTCTTTTGATTTCTCCCTTTTCGGCAATTTTTAAGCGCTGTTGTCATTCCCTTTTTATACCCGGTACTCGAAGAGTAAATAGGGTATATTGTATTTGTGCAAAAAGTGGATGTATGTAACGCAGGGAAAGAAACGTTTCCGACCCCATAAAGTATATGTATATATATATTCTTAATCAGCGTCAATGGCCGAGTCGATAGAGCCATGTCTGTATGTCCGTCTGTCCGTCCGTCCGTCCATCTTGTTGAGCGCCAGGATCTCAGAGACTATAAAAGCTAGAGCCACAAAATTTTGCATCCATACTTTTGTATTCTCACACTGTTACAAGTGTATTTCAAAATGACACCCGCCTCCGCAAATCTCGAAAAATCTGCGGGTATTCACAATTTTGAAGATACGAGAAAACTAAAAACGCCATTCCGTAGAGAAGGACCATATCTGTCAGAATTGGGATCCGATTGGACCATTATTATAGCCAGAATGAAGAAATTCATTTGCTGTGGCTAAACCCACCCCGTCCAGCAGCTTTTGTTATTTTTTGCTCATTCTCTCAATCCACACTCTGATTCGCGCAGTGTGCGGCTCTTGGGGAGAGGGACAAGCTCCAAGACCATGTTGTCGTGAAAATTTATGTAGATCTAGATGTAGATGACATATGTAGAAAAAATTTAAAATGTAACATTTGAAAAAAAGTACCGGGTATACTAGTTGTGACGCGTAAGAAGCGTCTCACATCCCCTCTGTTTGCCTTATTTTCAAAAGATTATGTGTTCGATATGTTTAGTACGAGTTACCACTCTGATACGGATACCACTCTCTTTCTCCCGTTGCAACTTAGTACCTCTACTATCTACATATGTATGTATATATTCGAAAAGAGACAGATGCTACCCAGCGGTATGACCGTTCCAGGTGTTCTTTGTCACTCCACTATCCCTCCCGCATTCCTCTTTTATATTATCAAATGTTAAACCAATGCTTTATATAAAAAAAAACAAACAGTATTTTTGATACATCACTGGGATGCATACATATGTATGTACATGGAGGTTAGTTCTTTCTTGTGCCTTGCTCTCTCTCGATGCGTTTAAGTACATCATCCATATTGGTGACCAGCTGTTCCAGAATTTCTTCAATCAGTGTCACGCGATTTGTCAGACTAAGAGTTAGTTAAGAAAACCCAGGGGATCTATAAATATTAAATGCCATCAATAACATTTTCGAGGCTCTTACTGAAATAGTTCCTTGTTTTGAACATCGGGGGGAACCTCTTCAAAGTAACGTGCGCTAAAGAATAAATTTAGCTGAATAAATAAGTACCTGCTAGTAAGTTTACTCAAGTAAATTTACTCTGCTTGGGTGATGTTTGTTAGCACTTTAGGCTCCTCGAATTCTGCGTTCGTGCCATCCAGATCAACCTCATTGGCAGAAATAGTGGGGCGGGTAGGCTGAGCCCGTCGCTTCCGGCCACAGTGGATGATCCAGTAAAGGGCCCCAGCCAGCTTCTTATAGATATATGAGCCCAATTGACTGCGCCCTTGCGTAATTTCACTCTTTACCGAGTTATAAGTTTCCATGATGATGGCTAGGAACATATTCTAGAGAAATTCAACTTATATTAACTGAAAAAACTCATTTCGCGCTCGAAGCTTACCAACAATATAAAGAATACAAGTAGAATATAGGTGAGGAAATAGATCGGGCCCAGCACTCGATTCGCCTGCTCAATGAGATTATACTGAAAGTCGCCCAAGATCATGCGGATCATGGTCAAGACTGAGGTGACAAAGTTATGAAAATCTGGATGCTTAGTACCAAAGAGCAGGAGACCCAGTTGAGCATAGGCCAAGAAAACAATGCCAAACATGAGACTGAAGCCAGCCAGATCTTTGGAGCACTACAAATGTTCAAACAACGTATCAAATATTACATCCAATGAAATTAAAAAATATAAATATACCCTTCTTAAAGTAGTTGTAAACTGAACCAGTGTTTTGTTGAAACTGATAAACTTGAATATTTTTATCCATACAAGAAAAGCTAAAATGGCCATCATATCCACGTAGATGATGTTCACGAAACAAAGAACATCAATACTTTGATAGCCCTCATGCGTCTGGGCCTGAGTTGTAAGGGACTGAACTTGGAAGGTATGCCAGACGTTGTAGACCAAGGCCAGGTAGCAAAGCTAGGAATGGAAAGGAAGAGCGGGAAGCGATGGTAACGAAGATTGGGAAGCGATTAATAACACTGTCGAAAAAATGGAAAGGTAGATCAGAAAGCGACAAATATAGATTATATTTACCACTAATACAATACTGTCGAGAACATTAAGCAAAGATTTGTAGTACATTTTACAGCCCGACTTGCGTAATCCATTGATCTCATAGATAGTGTAGTAGGCGACCATGATGTACCAAAATATATAGATCACAGTCATAGTCAGACTGCGATCGGTGAAAAAAGAATACTGCTTGACAGTTTGCATATGCGTCTGTGGAATCACACCTCCCGTGGGGGGTATTTCGGCTAGAAGTCTGGATGGAAGAGAAGCTTTAAATGCACGTAACCTTAATTCGAAGCTGAACCCTACTTGACGCTCTGAAATATGTCCGTATTCTCGTTGTACAGATTAAACTCCATCAAACAAAGCCTTGATCCACGATCCAGCCAATTGTCATCCTTCAGTTTATTTATTTTCCGAAGATTTTCATCCTTTTCATAGGTCAGATCGGCAATGTACCCACCAGTACGATAGAATGCCAGTACTGTCCAAATCGGAGTGGCGTGGAGTGCGCCCATCGAATGAAATTGTGTGCCTTTGTGCAACCCGGTTTTCTCCTCGACTCCCGCCGAATATGCGGCGTAGCAGGTGTTGAAGTGTCGTACAAAGTCTTCGTTAACATGGCAACTCTCCTTTTGAACACGAATCTGCCGAAGTCGCGGGGGACCGAGTAGGAGGTTCTCCAGCAAAAATACGCGACCCTGGAGATGTGAGATTCCATCCAAACCACCCTGATCTTTTTTTGTATCGACAGTTTGTTCACCCAGGTCTCGGTTTTCAGCATTGGCGTTCCCAACTACGTCTTCAAGCCCGACATCTTGGGTCCGTGCTTCAACTTCCTTGTTCCGTTGGTGGGATTCATTATCATCGCGGTCTACATATCCCTCCCTTGCATTCCAGTGAGTCGCTGTGCCATGTCGCAACGATTCAGAGTTGCTCCTACTGGTTAAATTTCCATTTGGATCTAGGCTACTTTCTGGAGTAGTAATTGTCATATCTCCGTGCAATGTTCTTATATAGTTGTACACCAAATAGTCCCACCAATCTGGGACAGTGAGAATCTTCTCAAAAGATATCGTCACTGATGGAGCCACAACCAGTTCTCGAGTGGTAAACAGTTTTTTTACAGTATCGTTAAAGTAGAACATGTGAGGGTGACGCACAGACAGAGTAACTGGAATGAAAATGCGTTTCTTAGCTCGGATTGAGACTATCAAAATGAATACAAATTCTAGTTTTCTGGCTTTTAAGATCTAAGAGTTGATTTAAGAGTTGGTTCTCGTATATTAATTTGTTTCCGATGTTTCTTCAGTATCCACGAAAGCATAAAACGGAGTTAGTCTATCCCTTTGAAAGTTGTATTATCCTTGCTAAATTGAAAATAATTTTAACCTTCTACTTTTTAAATAACAGGACGAACAGGTATATTGACGACACTACACCTAACGGATTTATCCATTCGTTTAGAAAATCTTTAAATTTCTACTCACCCAAAGATGTCAGTACAAGAAAGATTATGAAGACACCAAACTCCAGTAAAGCATCGCGAACTTCCTCATCTGTGGTATAGAGAATACGCGTAGTCTTCCCTTTTTGGTTTTGGTCATCGCGCCCTAGTCCATTAGAAACTGTAGTTCTTTTCGGGCTCACACTCAGTGTCTTCTTGCTTCGTCCGAATAAGCCGCGTCTTTCCTCTTTTGGCGGCTCATTTGGATCAGAAGCAGTATTCTTATCCGAAGCAGGAGCCTGAGCACGGCTCGTGGCTGGTCTTTCACCAAATGCCATATTCCTCGTCGGAAGCTGGAACACTAGACGTGACGACCTTGAAGGCGGACTATCCGTTTTTTTACCAGAACCCAGTGACTCCATTTCTAATACGAACTTTTCTCAGATCTTTTCAGGTTGAAGTTTTACTCCAAATTTGTTGTGCAAATCGGAACAAATATTGAAGTTTAAGAAAAGCTTGCTCGGATCTGGCTGAGTTCCTTAACAAATAAGTCCTTCTCCATGCAACAATATTCGGTGACTTCAGTAGTACAGTGCAGCTAAGTTTTCGAGAACAAAAAGTATTCCTTTAAAAGCCTGAGTCAACAAAGTTTACGATTTAGAGATGCATACTTTATTTGAAAGTTAGAAAACTTTATAGCATTGCATAGTCATTGCTGAACATCTTCTTTACTTAGCAACGAGTAGAGGGCTCATCCGGCCAGGTCTGAAGAGCACTTCGAAAAGTGCAGTGATCTGGACTATACCGTGGTTGAAGGAAATCCTCGAGCAGAACCCTCCACGAGGGTGCCGGCAATGGTCAGGGAGCTGGTCATGTCGGTTTTAAAACGATTTCCGCACAACAACCAACTCTCTCCAAGCTGAGCCGCACAGATACCGTAGTCGTAACGGACTCGGATCTGGAAAGCGTGCTATCTATCAGCCACACATTCAAGTTATCTCATTGCCCGCTTAACAAGCTCTGTTGAGTTCTTAACAGTTATTTTACTACCGGCATAACAAGCTCGGTCGAGTTCCAGCGTAAGACTAACGATCGACAGCTCCAAGCACTAGCCTCCCTGCTGCCAGATTCCGCCTGCCAGACGTCGTTTGCCAGACGTCGTCTGCCAGACCAACAAAAAAAATCGCCCAAGATAACTTAACAAGCCCTTCCTACTATCGAATGGTAGACATAAGGCAAGACATAATTTGCTATGAAGGAGTGAGATTCGATTTTTCTGCGATTGAGTTTGCAATCACAAACAAAGGAATAAAGAGATTCGAAGTGTCCAATGCGGATTTCAGCATAAATGTGTATGAAATCGATGACAATGGCAAAAACGTTTTAGGACCATCAGTGAGGACCAAAACAATTCGGGAACAGCACATCAACCAATTAGGGATTAATGGTGACACTTGTAGTGGCGCTGGTAGTTGCAGCTGAACAAAAATAATTAAAAGCAAGGAATGATATTATTGCATGCGATAAAATTGGATAAATTATGCTGGCAGAATCACGCTGCATTATTTCAGGAAAAGCAAAGCTTAGCTTTCAAACCAGCTGAGTGGGCGAAGCTTTCGTTTATGACAGTTTTCAAAATAAGCTTTTAGAACATAGTTATAGCTCTTCTGATCGCATTTAAACGGCTCGATCCCCAGAAAAATTCTTTTTTTCGTATACCTATCAAAAAATTCGGATCGGTTCGTGACCCGTTCTATAGTGAGCCAATTTTCGACCAACCACGTGTGTGAAAAATTTAAAACGAACGCCGTGCAGTGATTTCAGTGATCTTAGATTTCACCTGGCCTAGAGCCACTCAAACATTTTTGGACTGGCGTGCACCCCATCCACGCCGGTGAAAAAGAAACTCTCAATATACGGACAGAAGAAAGTGATAATTATGCACGGAAGTCCCGGAAAGATCGGTAGGTCCAATGTGGCAGAGAACAAAGGTTCTTATAATAGCCTCTTGGCTGTATTCTTCCCCCCGCAGGGCTTCGCTTACGCTTTCCCCCCCCCCACACTCAGCCAAAGCAGCAGCGCCTTGACGTCTTGTCTGCAATAAGCTGAGGGGTGGGGAATTTTTCTTGGGAGCCCGGTGGACGCCCGGCCCCCGCCATCTGCATGCCAGTAGACCCCCTTACTACCAAACATGGAGTATGCGTTAGAGTGCAAGGAAGATTTGGCTCTATCATACCATGCTTAAAGGTTCACTTTAAGCTGCCAATGAAATTAAATAACAAAAAGGAGTCATAAAGCTGCCAAGTTATGGCAAAACCTACATCAATGTTGCGGATGTTGCTGCGACAGTTTGAGAATCGTTTGATTCATTTTCTCAGCTAAACACACAGCTTAAAGCAGGAATTCATTATGGCGATTTACTTATAATTTCATCGTTTGTGGATCAGATAGAAGAAGTTTAAGGCGAATTTTTTTGTTAAATTCAAGATACCATTTTTTAATAGTTATAACCATATAATATATATAACTCTTCTAATAATTACTGAATAACTTGCCACTTTTCTTACATATCCTAATACGCGAGCGCATGCATTTTTTTTGTTTAAAATTAAAATTTAATCGTATTCATTTGTGCGTCGGTTAGTTTGTGCTTTTTCTTTTTTGTAAGTACGCCCTCACTATTAGCCGCTCTCTCTTGTAGTTGCCTTCCACTCTCTAGCTCGAGTAACTGTTCTCCCTCTCTCGCTCTCAATACTTTCTGTGCAGTAGCGCGCGCTCTAGCTGTCGCTGCGTTTGTTCTTCTCTCCTCTCTGCTCTCATCTGTTTTCGATCCCGTTTTAAGCACTGCTTATTTGCATTTGTCGGCACACTGGTTCCACTGCTATTTGTTTTTTGAGAAAATAATTTTTATTTATTTTTTTTTATTTGTATATATAATATAAATAATAGAAATGATGGAATCCATGTCTTTGTGTTCCGCTAAGACCTGTAAGAGGCAGATCACCCACGACCAGCCGAAGATCCCTTGCTGTCTCTGCGATAACGTAGTGCACGCAAAATGTATTGGGTTTTCAGGCCTCGGGGGGGACGCAATTTCAAAGCGTAATGGTCTGCAAGTTAACACATAAGCAATAACATGGGCCACCCTAACTTAGCGCAGAAGAAATGTGAAATATCATGTGCCGCCCTAACTTATCCAGTCCGATACGGAGGGCGCCGATGCAGTAGATGCCGTTGCAGCGGGCGGCTCTGTTATCTGATTGGGCGCCAGCGATCGCATGATCTTGTTTACGCGCGGGTGGCTCTTGTGTGCGCGGCCGGCTCGCCGGCTAGGTTTCGCCGTAGGTTTAGAAGTAAGCTTTAGTTTAGAATTGGACGAATAAATGAACGGAGCGTTCACATAAACTCCGACACGAGTCGTAAAACGTGCATTGATATAAATATATTGTTGAGTCATTTACGAAAGTCATAAAAATATTCCATACCTACTTATACTTAGAACTAATTAAACAAGCCTATGATCCTAAGTAAACAATTGTGTTAATAGAAACTGTATATATACCTCACATTTTACCAAATAAAATCAGTACGAAAGAAAACTCTGACGTATTCACATCTCCGAAGCCCAATTTGTTCAAGTACCGATTGCGGCGACATTTTGTTACTGGTACATGAACCGGTGGCATACACATTTATATTTCAGCACACGATTGTCATATTGACAATCACCAGAACCAAGTGAATCTACATCAACAGATTTATTTGATGCGTTCATTTGGTGACCCCAACGTGATCAGAACCAAGTGAATCTACATCAACAGATTTATTTGATTCGTTCATTTGGTGACCCCCGACTTTTGGACATTTAACCGTTCATCTGGAATATTGTTCCCGAGTTGGAACTTGGATTTATTTGGAAAATCCCACATAATTGGTCAACTTGGCGACCAATTTACATACATACATCATCAATCACAGTTGTGATGTCTCATTACCTTCTGTGTAGGAAAACTAGCTGGATATATTTAAATCTACCCAAACCGATACAGTCAACTTGGCAACTACGGTTGGATTAAAAAAAAAAAATATTCCACATTGTCATTAAAAAAAATTGTTAGACTACTTTGACCACCCTTTTTGGTTGTGAGTAGAGGCACAGCCTGTCATAACGACAAACAAATTACCTCCATCGGGTCAAAATAGTACAACAAATAATAAAAAAATGGCATCATCAAGCATTAATGTTGTGCTGGACAGGCAATTGGCCACGGGCGAAGAGATCCAAAACATCATCAGGAACTACAAAAAGGTTCCCTCTGAAAGGAAGCAGAAGCCTGAATATTTTCAAACCCGACTTGAGAGGTTAATGAATCTCTGGAAAACATTTTTAATGGAAGACACAAACATTCAAGAAATAACTCATGGCTCGAAATATGAGCACAATTATTTCTCTAATAAATATTTTGAAAATATTAAAGAATTGGTCAGCAAATACATCGACGAGTTGACGAAACAATTGTCTTTTTGGAAATGGAGATAGATTCTGGATCTATTACCTCTATGGAGAATGAGTCCGAAATTGAGCCCATGATCCGAGAACAAAGGGTGCAGCTTGAAAGTCTACAGCGCATCATGAACAGAATGACAATTAAGACGCGAAAGGATTTCAAACCAATAATAATAAAATATTGGAATGAGATTAGAACGATTCATGTCAAAATATATTCCAAATGCATCGATCCTGTGAAAATGGGATATAACATTAACAGTTATATTGCAGCTGAAGATGCAGTATTAACAATTCAAACAATGACTGTATCAGACCCTGTTCAGCCATTTATCCCTGCTCCACATATGCATAATGCATTACCCCTGCCAAAGGTTGCAATCCCCAAATTTGATGGAGACTACCTAAAGTGGCAACAATTTCATGACATTTTTAAGAAAATGATTCATGAAGCATCTGTACCCGCCATTCAAAAGATGTGGTATTTAAAAACCAATGTTACGGGAGAGACAGAAAATTTAATACGCCACCTTTCGTTAACAGAAGGAAATTACATCACAGCATGGAATACGTTACAAGAGCGTTTCAGCAACAAGAGAGTGCTCAGTAACACATTGATTCAAAAATTATTGGATCAACCAAACATATCAAATGATGCCAAATCAATTAAGGCCCTACACGATAACATCAAAGAAACTTTAGCAGCGCTAAATAACATCGACATAGAAACAGATAAATGGGATACGCTTCTTCTATGTTTTCTGACGAAGAAATTAGATCGTCAAACTCATACGTTGTATGAGCAATCCATACAAAATACTAAGGAATTACAGCCTTTGAGCGAATTCATGAAATTCCTCGAGCAAAGGTTTCTTACATTGGAAGCCATTGGATGGGAAAAACCAAAGAAACCCATCACATGTGCCTCAGCAGGAGCTAAAAGTCAGTATCTCTGCTATTTTTGTGAAAAGCCAAATCACGCTATCTATAAATGCACACAGTTTTTAAAGAAAAATTCTGCAAATAGATTAAAATGGGTTCAAAAGAACCAACTGTGCGTCAAATGTTTCAAACGAGATCACACAGCAAAAAATTGCCAAAGAAGAGATTGTTTTAAATACAACAAAGGGCACAACACTCTTCTCCATTTGGAAACTAAGTCCGAAGCCAAAACTGCAGCATCTGCAAATAGTATACAACATAATTATGTACTATTGGCTATCGCTCGAGATCCGGAAACCAAGGCAAGCTACGTTACATTTATGAAAGAATATGAGGATCTTGGTCATATGAAGGAAATGCAGACAAAAGAAATAGCAAGACACCATTGTGTCGTAAAACCTGACAGCTCTACAACTAAATTGAGAGTGGTTTTTGATGCGTCTGCAGTTACCTCGTCCGGAAAATCGCTCAACGACCTGATGCATAAAGGTCCAACTGTGCAAAATTCAATATTTATGGACCGTCAGGACCTTGACTCTTCGTTTTTACTTTCCTTGTCATTTCTTTTGTCTGTGCCTATAAATATAATAGCTACTCACAGCTATAAGCCTTCTCATAAACTAGTGGATTCTAAACGAAGATGGATGACCTCGAAATTATTTTTATAAACTCGCAACCTGAGACAACTATATATCTGGACACCCAACCCGACTCCGTGGACCTTTCGCAGATATTCGGAATTAAAACGCAAGAATATGTAATGCAATGGAACGTCTTAAGTGATATTGTATGGGATGATAGTCTCGATGACCTAATGACTGCTGCTCCGATTGACGAAATTCAAACATTCAATTTTCCGGATGATGACAGTATATTCGATTTGGTCGATGATAATGACGAAGGGGACAAAAAAGGATTCGAGGAACTTCTTCGCGACGAAGATAATGCCGAATTAATAGCTGCGGTAGAAAGAGCCGAAACGAAATTTTAATAATATTCTTATTTATGTTTAATACAATTAATTTATGTATTTTTCTACAAATAATATATAATAAATACAATATAAATTTAAAACAATATTTATTTTCAATGGATAGTTTTTCTTTTTTTACGTTGATTGGTGAAATTTCACTCTACCAAGAGACTCACAGGATTCGTTTCCAACATGGTTTTTTCTAATGGAGGATTCCACAAAAAGAATAAGTAGATTTTAGGTCGAATGCCGGGGAGGTTTTTGAAACAGGTTTGGAAAAGATAACAGAACCTTTTTTCATTCAACGGTCAAGTGACTGCCAGATAAATAGAACCTCATGGATGCCCAAATCCCTTAGTCCTCTTCTAATAGTGAAAGTGGTTGCAAGTGGCTAGTGAAACAAAAAAAACTAAAAACTAAAATGGAATCTAAAATGGCGTGTGATCAGTGCTCTAAGTCCTTTGAATTAAAAGAATGGTATGCTCATTATGAGGAATGCTCGGATCGTCTAAATGCTTTTGAAGTACTTATGAACAAAGGGTCAAGCAAAGGGTCAAGCTATCAAGAAGCATCAACGTCAGGCGCATCAAAACGTCCTAGATTGGAGACTTCTCTTAAAAAACCCAATATCACCTGTACAACTTGCGGTGAAAGTTACCCGCCGTCCAGGGAAATGCGTCATATACTGTCAGAAAAACATAAGAATGCAACAGCAGCGCAACTCGAAGATAATGAAAATGTTATCGTAATTTCAACAGAGTCGCGATTTCCTTTAAAATCATATCGTGTTCGCTCTGATAAAAGTGACCGGCTCGATTTAAAAGAATTTTATAATGATTGCAAAGCGGACTTAACCAAATTAGTGCGTTACTGTATGAGTGAGTACGGGTCGGTTAAGTTCAATCTGAAAGTATATGGACTGTCTGTCAAACAAAACTTTCTGTGCAGTAGCGCGGGCTCTCTGTCGCTTAGCTGTCGCTGCAACTGATCGTCTCTCCTCTCTCCACTCATCTGTTTTCCGATCCCGCTTTGAGCATTGCTTTAAGCACTCTGTGGGCACACTGGTCCTATTGCTATTTGTTTTGAGTAAACAATTTTTATTTATTTTGTATTTATATATTTATTATAAATATGGAACACGTGGTTGTGTGTTCCGCTAAAACCTGCAAGAAGCAGATCATCCACGACCAGCCGAACATCCTTTGCTGGCTCTGCGATAACGTAGTGCCTCCTGTGTGACGCAATTTCTAAGCGGAACAGTCTGCATTACAGTTGCGAGGCATGTCGGTCTGTCGAGAATGACATGGTCACGTTTATGAGGCAGACGCGAAAAGGCTTTAAGGAGCTGACCGGGGGCTTTAAACAGCAGTATGATTGGCTTCCAGCCATGGAGTCTCAATTCAGAGGTTTTAAACTGCTGAATGAGTGTCCTAGGCGCAAAAAAGGCACTCCTCGGGATCTGCAAGTGCCTGTCCCTCGACCGCTCGGTGCTGATCAAATGTCTCCGTCCAGTCCGATGGTGCAGCAGCTAATTTCGTTTGCCAATCCAAGGGCAACGACAGCTGCTGGTGATCAAGTTTCGGTTACCGAATCGAATATCTCGGAGAACATGCAGCCAGTTAGTACTGTAGCGTCCGTGTCTGTCGAGTCCGTTCCAAGCCACACCATATCCCATATATTTCGATCCCACCAGATAATAAACGTCCTGGACCACCGGATATTGCCGTCACAGGTACCAGATCTGTGGCGCCAAAACCTCTGGTGGGAGTCCCACCAAAGCTTCAATATTTTTGTCTCTCGGCTTGCCCCTGCCCTCACATCTAATGATGTAACTGCTATTATACAAAGCAAAATAAATGCCGATGGCTTAATAAATATTTTTTTGTCGTTATGACAACCGATACAGTCAAATTGGCGACTACGGTTGGATTAAAAAAAAAATATATTCCACATTGTCATTAAAAAAAATTGTTAGACTACTTTGACCACCCTTTTTGGTTGTGAGTAGAGGCACAGCCTGTCATAACGACAAACAAATTACCTCCATCGGGTCAAAATAGTACAACAAATAATAAAAAAATGGCATCATCAAGCATTAATGTTGTGCTGGACAGGCAATTGGCCACGGGCGAAGAGATCCAAAACATCATCAGGAACTACAAAAAGGTTCCCTCTGAAAGGAAGCAGAAGCCTGAATATTTTCAAACCCGACTTGAGAGGTTAATGAATCTCTGGAAAACATTTTTAATGGAAGACACAAACATTCAAGAAATAACTCATGGCTCGAAATATGAGCACAATTATTTCTCTAATAAATATTTTGAAAATATTAAAGAATTGGTCAGCAAATACATCGACGAGTTGACGAAACAATTGTCTTTTTTGGAAATGGAGATAGATTCTGGATCTATTACCTCTATGGAGAATGAGTCCGAAATTGAGCCCATGATCCGAGAACAAAGGGTGCAGCTTGAAAGTCTACAGCGCATCATGAACAGAATGACAATTAAGACGCGAAAGGATTTCAAACCAATAATAATAAAATATTGGAATGAGATTAGAACGATTCATGTCAAAATATATTCCAAATGCATCGATCCTGTGAAAATGGGATATAACATTAACAGTTATATTGCAGCTGAAGATGCAGTATTAACAATTCAAACAATGACTGTATCAGACCCTGTTCAGCCATTTATCCCTGCTCCACATATGCATAATGCATTACCCCTGCCAAAGGTTGCAATCCCCAAATTTGATGGAGACTACCTAAAGTGGCAACAATTTCATGACATTTTTAAGAAAATGATTCATGAAGCATCTGTACCCGCCATTCAAAAGATGTGGTATTTAAAAACCAATGTTACGGGAGAGACAGAAAATTTAATACGCCACCTTTCGTTAACAGAAGGAAATTACATCACAGCATGGAATACGTTTCCGATGATCCTATTGGGCTTTGAGGTGGCTCAGAGGGGGCCTAGCTGAGGCCACCGGACGGGTCGCAGGTTGCGGATAGCGAACGGCCTACCCCAGTGGGTAGGTCAGCTGTGAATAGGCGGGCATCCTAAAGAGCATCAACTAAGTTGGCTCTGAGGGAGAGTACCGAAATAAGCAGTCCCGGACAGCCAGCGGGTGTTCGCGACGCAGCAACACTGACGATGCGCTTGTGGTGCCGCCTCTCATTAAGTAGCTCACACAATCCCATCCCTACACAACACCTACCCACATCCTAGCCCCAACACTCACCTCACACCGGGCCGGACTAAGGTGTCACTCGACCCGTGCCAAGAGTCAGCCTGGCTGGGGGCCCGGTATAAACACTAGCCCAGTCGTGAACGGAGAGCTCAGGGACTTGGCAGCCCCCTGTTCTAATTATGCCTTACCCGGGTAACGCAGAGCTCTGCCGGGGCGGACCGTTCCCCTTCTCTGCAGCTCGTGGGAACTATATGGATAAAACACAAAATATTGAAAACAAAAATAAAACGAGAGAGGCACTCCCCAAATGCCTGCGGGGAGAAATCCCAAGCGGGAGAAGGCAGCGGCCCAAAGGCCTGGCCCGATCCGCTCAGACGCAGAAAAGACCTGCACGGCAAAAGACGCGGGTACGAATCCGGGTGGATCCCATCCCAAACCTGGGATGGGTGGAAAGTCAACACCCAAAACTGATACCATGGTAGGGCAGCTAAGCAATATTGCGGCTGCCCAACCTTCCGGTGAAGCGGCGGGTGAGGACTTGCCATCTACCAGCGTCCAAGCCAAGAAGTATAGCTATGCCGAAAAGAGAAGTGCTGGGCACATACTCCGTCGGCAGAACGCCAGCCAAGAAGTCAGTCCGACAGCAGACTGGCTGAAAAGTAGAATGGGCCTCGACGGTGTTGCCCAACTTCAGTGTGGAGCCACAGAAGGTGGCCGCACAACAGAAGAGGCAACGCTCTCAAGAGACGCCCGGACCTGCCGCGAAGCGATCCAGGATTCTACCTAACGTATCCTTCGCGCAGATTGCCAAGGAGAGGACGCTGATAGGCGTTCTCGATAAAGGCAGCGCGGAGGGGAAAATACCCAGAAGCCAATGGAAGTGGGTGGAAGCGGCACTGGCCGACCGCTGCTTCGAGCTTCTAGAGAAGGATCCCGGGCCACCCCAGTCTGCAAGGACATGGGATGGTTCCAGGGAAATATAAAAGTGGTAGCCTGCGAGGATGAGCGCTCCGTGAAGCTATACAAAGCTGCGGTGGCGCAAATCGGTGAGGTCTACGCAGGGGCGAAGCTCGTCGCTGTAGACTGGAGCGAGGTGCCAAGTAGGCCAAGAGCCCGTATATGGGTACCGGCCACTTTCAAGGAGCCCGAGCGGATCCTAACGATGTTGCAGAGATGCAACCCCACACTGCCAACCTCAGACTGGAAGGTGGCTAAAGTGGAGGCATCAAAGGGCCCCACAAACCAGGCGGTAGTGATCCTGAACAAGGAATCGCTAGCCCCGATCGAGGCAGCCAGGGGAGAGCTCAACTTCGGGTTCAGCTCGGTGACCATGAAGGTCTACAAGTCGGATGCAGCGGCCGAGGCGCGTTCTGCCAACAAACCAGTTGAGCAGGACGTTGCCTCGGAGATCGAGGCACCGGAAGTAGACCCGGAGCCGGAGCCGGCCCTAGAGAGCTACTCCTCGGAGACGGAGCTGCTGCTCGATTTTGAGGCGATGTGTCGGGACGACATCCTCGACGACTCAGACGCCGATATAACAGTGGTGGAGAATGTTTCTAATGAAGTCTCTGAGGCTTCTGCAGATAAATCTCCACCACTGTAAAGCAGCATCCGCTGCTCTTATACTCCCGCTTAGTCGCGAGCGGAGGAGACATAGTCCTAATCCAAGAGCCCTGGGTGGTAGGAGGCAGGGTCTGTGGATTAGCGACAAAGGACTACAACCTAATTGTAGCCCAAACGGAAGGTAAAATAAGAACCTGCATATTAGCAAGAAAGCACTTAAATATCTTTCTGCTCCACAACTTTAGCAACGGCGACAACACGGCGGCCAGCCTAGAGCTACAAGGGACACGCCTGAACCTGGTGTCGTCCTACATGGCTCATGAGGAAAGCGATCCTCCCAGTGACCTCGTTCGCAAGATTGTCAGCGATAGCGAGAGGTCGGACACAAGCCTACTAATAGGCTGCGATGCCAACGCTCACCACACCCAATGGGGGAGCTCGGATACAAATGTAAGGGGTGAGTCACTTTTTAGCTTCATCCTTAACTCCAACCTATTTATTGGAAATCGGGGTAATGACCCCACTTTCATTATAAAAAACCGCCAAGAGGTTATTGACCTCACTCTGCTATCTCACAAACTGTTAGACACTATAAAAGTTGGAGAGTCCTAGAGGACCACTCCTTCTCCGACCACAGGTACATCGAGACAACCCTATCGCTCGAAAGCACCATACCCACTAGCTATGTAAACCCAAGAAAACCAACTGGGATACGTATAGCGCAAAAATGGAGGAATTACTCCCCCCCCTAGCCCCAAAATGCCCGGATACACAAGACGATCTTAATCGTCTTGTGGACAATTTCACGGAAGCTTGCAATAAGGCCTTCATGGCAGCTTGCCCCTCGACCAAACCAAGAGGGAAAAAGAAACCCCCCTGGTGGTCTAAACATATAGATACCCTCCGAAAAGACTGCAGGACTCTCTTTAACAGAGCCAAAAGCAGCAGCGAGGTAGCGCACTGGGAAAATTACAAAAGTAAGCTAACCCTATACAAAAAAGAAACAAGGAGAGCAAAAAGGGCCTCTTGGCATAAATTTTGCTCCGAAATTGAGGACACGTCAGAAGCCGCAAGGCTACGCAAGGTCCTGTCAAAAACATCCCCTTCGGTGGGATATCTCAAGAGAACTGATGGTACGTGGACAAACTCTAGCGAGGACTCCCTACACATTCTTCTCGAAACTCACTTTCCTGGGTGTACGACCATCGAGCCGGCAGACACCCCAAGTGAAGGCCCGGAAACCTCGATGGGGCACATCCTCACAAAACGGAATATAAGCTGGGCAGTAAACAGCTTTAAATCCTACAAATCGCCTGGCCCGGACCAAGTCATTCCGGCTCAGCTACAAAAAGCCGGGGACGTGGCCATCAACTGGCTGCAAAGTATCTTCAGGAAGATACTGACAGTGGGAAAATCCCCGCGCTTGGCTAAAGGCTAAAATAGTCTTTATACCCAAGGCAGGAAAACCCTCTCACACAACCCCAAAAGACTTCAGACCAATAAGTCTATCGTCCTTCCTTCTTAAAACCTTTGAAAGACTAGTCGGGCTGCAGCTGAGGAAAACCATTAAACCTCAGTGGCTGTCAGGCGCTCAACATGCCTACCGAAAAGGAAATCCACGGAAACGGCACTCCATGAAGTAATCTCGGCGGTAGAGAAATCTCTTCACGTCAAAGAATACTCCCTAATCGCTTTCCTAGACATTGAGGGAGCTTTTAACAACGTCATACCGGGAGCCATCACAGAGGCACTGACTGACCTGGGGGTGGATCGTCACTTGGTGATGCTCATAGATCAATTGCTCACATGCAGGACAGTGACATCATCAATGGGATCGTCCACTCAGTCAAGGTATGTCAACAGAGGCACCCCGCAAGGCGGTGTCCTGTCTCCCCTTCTATGGAACATAGCCGTCAATAAGATCTTGTGTGACTTGGAAGGGGAGGGCTGCAAGGTGGTAGCATACGCGGACGACGTTGCCATTATCTTCTCGGGAAAATTCCCTCAAACACTCTGCGAACTAATGACCGCAAAGCTCGCACGATTGTCAGAATGGACAAAGTCGCGTGGACTGGGAATTAATCCCTCTAAAACGGAACTTGTGTTGTTTACAAACAAATACAAAATCCCTCCCCTCAACCCCCCAATACTAAACGGATGCAGGCTCTCCTTCAGCGACAGTGCCAGTTACTTAGGGTTGGTAATTGATAAAAAGCTCAGCTGGAACCTAAGCATCAAAGACAGAGTGAAGAAGGCTACGATAGCCCTCTACACTTGCAAGAAGGCCATTGGGCTAAAATGGGGCATGAACCCAAGAATAGTCCAATGGATCTACCTAGCAATAGTTAGACCAATACTGCTCTACGGAGTCATAGTGTGGTGGACTGCCCTATCGAAGGGGACCATCACAAAACGACTAAGCAAGGTGCAGCGAACTGCAGCCTTAAGCATCAGTGGAGCTCTGAGCACAACGCCAACGGATGCGCTAAATGCTATACTTTGCCTGCAGAGCCCTGACCTTGCAGGTAAGGAGCAGGCAGAAATGGCAGCAATCCGTCTCAGAGACTCCGACCAATGGGTGTCACATCGCACCGGCCATGCATCCATCCTAAATGGAAACAACATCGTCCCTGTAAAAACGGACTACTGCGTTCCGAGGGAGTATACAGATACCCCCTTTGAGACAATCATCCCTCACAGAAACGACTGGCTTGAGGGACCGCCTGGTCCAAAGGAAGCCATTCAAATTTTACTGATGGCTCAAAGCTTGACAACAAGGTCGGAGGAGGAATATACTCCGAACTGCTGAATATAAGCTACTCCTTCAGGCTCCCGGATCACTGCAGTGTCTTCCAAGCGGAGGTCATAGCGATCAAGGAAGCTCTGAGCTGTCTTCAGGAACTAACCCTGAAGCGACTTACATAAACATCTACAGTGATAGCCAAGCTGCAATCAAATCATTGAATGCGATAACGACAAGCTCGGCCACAGTTGCGAACTGTCGCAAATCTCTTCACGAGATGGCTTATCAGTTCGTCATCAGCCTAATATGGGTCCCGGGCCACCAGGACATTGAAGGCAACTGTATAGCAGATGAGCTGGCCAGAGCTGGAACAACAATCCCCCTTCTCAATGATAAGGAGGATATTCGTATGCCAATGGCCACCTGCAAGCTCAGAATAAAAGAACATTTTAAGAAACTTACAAATGACAGATGGCAAACTGTGCCACTATGTCGCATAACTCGGCAAACATGGCCTAACATAAATAGGAAGCGCACCGATGAGCTCTGCAAACTCAGTAGGAGTAGGTGCAGCTCAGTCATACGCTCCCTTACGGGACACTGGCTAATAGGCACACATGCAAACAGGCTGGGAGCCCCTTATAACGATTTCTGTCGAAGCTGTAGAGATGAGGACGAGGAGGAGACTGTGGAACACCTTTTCTGCTCCTGCCCGGCTCTCAGTAGAAGGAGACTCCAATACTTGGGCTCTCCTTTTCTAAATGACATTTCGGACATGTCTACAATAAGTCCCAGACGGATCGCAGGCTTCATAAGGGCATCCGGATGGGATAATGGATAAAATAGGGTCTCACGGGAGAGAAGGGAGCAAAACATGCGGTATCACAATGGGCCGAAACCGGCCTAAGTGTGTCGGGTCTCTGACAATCCCCGACAGCCGCCTCAACCTAACCTAACCTAACCATGGAATACGTTACAAGAGCGTTTCAGCAACAAGAGAGTGCTCAGTAACACATTGATTCAAAAATTATTGGATCAACCAAACATATCAAATGATGCCAAATCAATTAAGGCCCTACACGATAACATCAAAGAAACTTTAGCAGCGCTAAATAACATCGACATAGAAACAGATAAATGGGATACGCTTCTTCTATGTTTTCTGACGAAGAAATTAGATCGTCAAACTCATACGTTGTATGAGCAATCCATACAAAATACTAAGGAATTACAGCCTTTGAGCGAATTCATGAAATTCCTCGAGCAAAGGTTTCTTACATTGGAAGCCATTGGATGGGAAAAACCAAAGAAACCCATCACATGTGCCTCAGCAGGAGCTAAAAGTCAGTATCTCTGCTATTTTTGTGAAAAGCCAAATCACGCTATCTATAAATGCACACAGTTTTTAAAGAAAAATTCTGCAAATAGATTAAAATGGGTTCAAAAGAACCAACTGTGCGTCAAATGTTTCAAACGCGATCACACAGCAAAAAATTGCCAAAGAAGAGATTGTTTTAAATACAACAAAGGGCACAACACTCTTCTCCATTTGGAAACTAAGTCGGAAGCCAAAACTGCAGCATCAGCAAATAGTATACAAAATAATTATGTACTATTGGCTATCGCTCGAGATCCGGAAACCAAGGCAAGCTACGTTACATTTATGAAAGAATATGAGGATCTTGGTCATATGAAGGAAATGCAGACAAAAGAAATAGCAAGACACCATTGTGTCGTAAAACCTGACAGCTCTACAACTAAATTGAGAGTGGTTTTTGATGCGTCTGCAGTTACCTCGTCCGGAAAATCGCTCAACGACCTGATGCATAAAGGTCCAACTGTGCAAAATTCAATATTTATGGACCGTCAGGACCTTGACTCTTCGTTTTTACTTTCCTTGTCATTTCTTTTGTCTGTGCCTATAAATATAATAGCTACTCACAGCTATAAGCCTTCTCATAAACTAGTGGATTCTAAACGAAGATGGATGACCTCGAAATTATTTTTATAAACTCGCAACCTGAGACAACTATATATCTGGACACCCAACCCGACTCCGTGGACCTTTCGCAGATATTCGGAATTAAAACGCAAGAATATGTAATGCAATGGAACGTCTTAAGTGATATTGTATGGGATGATAGTCTCGATGACCTAATGACTGCTGCTCCGATTGACGAAATTCAAACATTCAATTTTCCGGATGATGACAGTATATTCGATTTGGTCGATGATAATGACGAAGGGGACAAAAAAGGATTCGAGGAACTTCTTCGCGACGAAGATAATGCCGAATTAATAGCTGCGGTAGAAAGAGCCGAAACGAAATTTTAATAATATTCTTATTTATGTTTAATACAATTAATTTATGTATTTTTCTACAAATAATATATAATAAATACAATATAAATTTAAAACAATATTTATTTTCAATGGATAGTTTTTTTTTTTTTTTACTTTGATTGGTGAAATTTCACTCTACCAAGAGACTCACAGGATTCGTTTCCAACATGGTTTTTTCTAATGGAGGATTCCACAAAAAGAATAAGTAGATTTTAGGTAGAATGCCGGGGAGGTTTTTGAAACAGGTTTGGAAAAGATAACAGAACCTTTTTTCATTCAACGGTCAAGTGACTGCCAGATAAATAGAACCTCATGGATGCCCAAATCCCTTAGTCCTCTTCTAATAGTGAAAGTGGTTGCAAGTGGCTAGTGAAACAAAAAAAACTAAAAACTAAAATGGAATCTAAAATGGCGTGTGATCAGTGCTCCAAGTCCTTTGAATTAAAAGAATGGTATGCTCATTATGAGGAATGCTCGGATCGTCTAAATGCTTTTGAAGTACTTATGAACAAAGGGTCAAGCAAAGGGTCAAGCTATCAAGAAGCATCAACGTCAGGCGCATCAAAACGTCCTAGATTGGAGACTTCTCTTAAAAAAACCCAATATCACCTGTACAACTTGCGGTGAAAGTTACCCGCCGTCCAGGGAAATGCGTCATATACTGTCAGAAAAACATAAGAATGCAACAGCAGCGCAACTCGAAGATAATGAAAATGTTATCGTAATTTCAACAGAGTCGCGATTTCCTTTAAAATCATATCGTGTTCGCTCTGATAAAAGTGACCGGCTCGATTTAAAAGAATTTTATAATGATTGCAAAGCGGACTTAACCAAATTAGTGCGTTACTGTATGAGTGAGTACGGGTCGGTTAAGTTCAATCTGAAAGTATATGGACTGTCTGTCAAACAAAACTTTCTGTGCAGTAGCGCGGGCTCTCTGTCGCTTAGCTGTCGCTGCAACTGATCGTCTCTCCTCTCTCCACTCATCTGTTTTCCGATCCCGCTTTGAGCATTGCTTTAAGCACTCTGTGGGCACACTGGTCCTATTGCTATTTGTTTTGAGTAAACAATTTTTATTTATTTTGTATTTATATATTTATTATAAATATGGAACACGTGGTTGTGTGTTCCGCTAAAACCTGCAAGAAGCAGATCATCCACGACCAGCCGAACATCCTTTGCTGGCTCTGCGATAACGTAGTGCCTCCTGTGTGACGCAATTTCTAAGCGGAACAGTCTGCATTACAGTTGCGAGGCATGTCGGTCTGTCGAGAATGACATGGTCACGTTTATGAGGCAGACGCGAAAAGGCTTTAAGGAGCTGACCGGGGGCTTTAAACAGCAGTATGATTGGCTTCCAGCCATGGAGTCTCAATTCAGAGGTTTTAAACTGCTGAATGAGTGTCCTAGGCGCAAAAAAGGCACTCCTCGGGATCTGCAAGTGCCTGTCCCTCGACCGCTCGGTGCTGATCAAATGTCTCCGTCCAGTCCGATGGTGCAGCAGCTAATTTCGTTTGCCAATCCAAGGGCAACGACAGCTGCTGGTGATCAAGTTTCGGTTACCGAATCGAATATCTCGGAGAACATGCAGCCAGTTAGTACTGTAGCGTCCGTGTCTGTCGAGTCCGTTCCAAAGCCACACCATATCCCATCTATTTCGATCCCACCAGATAATAAACGTCCTGGACCACCGGATATTGCCGTCACAGGTACCAGATCTGTGGCGCCAAAACCTCTGGTGGGAGTCCCACCAAAGCTTCAATATTTTTGTCTCTCGGCTTGCCCCTGCCCTCACATCTAATGATGTAACTGCTATTATACAAAGCAAAATAAATGCCGATGGCTTAAAAGTTTAATTTCTATTATGCCAGGGAGATAGCTTCTTTCAAGATTAGCGTATCGCCGACTCTTTTCGAGGCCATTTGCTCTTCCATATTTTGCCCAGAGCACCTGGTTGTGAAAGTTTAAGGCTAAGAAGAAAAATAGGCCCCCCACAACTCTTCCTAGTAGTCAGGCCAGTGCTCCTTCCTCCTCTGCTCATTCTTCCTCTGCTCCATCCACTTCTTCCCGCTGCAATTCCTCGCAGTCAAAAAACTAATTTTCCTCCTTGTAGCCTTTCAAAATGCTCGCGGCTTACGTAGTCACTCTTTTTATGGATAGTTTCACATTTTCATCGCATGTTATTGTGTTTACCGAAACCTGGTTAAAGCCGGACATTCTTAGTTCCGAAGTTTTTGGCAGATCGGTACACAATTTATAGGAATGCTCGTTCCTCTCGACGTGGAGGAGGGATTCTGATTGCAGTGGACTCTCACTTCACGCCAGAGCCTTTCACAGTACAGGTTTCACAAGACCTGGAATTCCTCTGTGTCAGACTGATTGTTCCCGGCCAGTCTATTTATGTTACTTGCTCGTATATTCCACCTATTTCGGATGAATTAATATACGAGCAGCACTTGTCCGCCTTAAAAACTGTTTCTTCCTCGCTATCTGATAAATACCATTTTATAGTTCTTGGGGATTTCAACCTGCCAGCTACTGTTTGGTCTTCGGTTCACGAGTCTAATAACATTGTGCCCATGTCACGACTTGATTTTATTGATGGCTTATTAGACCTGTTCCTGTCTCAATTCAAAGCAACTTTTTGCATCGATTGCTTGATCTGTGCTTTGTCTCGGATCCGATCGTAGCATTTTTAACACGAGCCCTTCCGCTCACTATACCTGAAGACTTCTATCATCGTACTTTCGAAGTGTCGGTAGATATTGGACCTTCTGTATAGAATCATGCGGGTAGGCTATCTGAATGCGTCCGCTGCTTTCGAAAAGCCGAGTTTACGAAGCTCACTAATTTAATTATGGATTGTGATTGGTCCGCTGTGTACTTGTGCGCTGACGTTATTTAAGGCACAAAAATTGTTTACAATGTACTTTTTTGACACGTGTGTCCCGCTCTCATGTCCGACTAGACCTGCGAAGCCTCCTTGGTTCACCAAAGAGTTATCCACTCTGAATAACCCAAAATCAAGACTAACGAGAAGGGACGTGTGAGACGCTTCTTACGCGTCACAACTTTTATACCCGGCACTCAGTGCTACATCTGCACCTTAGCGGTGTTTTGTCAAATTTTACGTTTTTTCTTCATCTGTCATCTACATCTACAAAACTTCTCACACCAACACGCTCCTTTAGCGCGCCCCCCCCCTTCCCCAGACCCACACTCTGCAGACTCGCGCCAGAGGCAGAGGCCGAAGCAGAGTGTGAATGAAAGAATGTGAAAAAAACAACCAAAGCTGCGGACAGTAGCTTTGTAAACAGTAAGCGTAGAACGTCCGCACATCCATCCTCGCTATCATTTCTAAATACGTCGGCAACACAGGCAACTGCCGACCTTTTTACACCGGCACCCCAGTCAACGCCAGCAGCAGGGCAGGGTAGCAAAGTAACTCCCAGGGAGACCAACAAAAGGGTTCGGGACCCCGCAAGCCCGGCGAGCTCGCATGGATCGACGCCACCCAAGAAGTGCACGGCATCTCTGGAAGCAGCCTGCCTGCAGAACCTAGCGGAGCTGGGAAAAATTCTGGAGGTGGTCACAATCCGGATGATGGCGTAGTCCTGCGCTCGAAATGACAACGACCGTCAACAACATCAGCTCTCTCCGGAAGAGGTATTAGGCCGACAACAGCAATAACAGCCCCCTATACTAGCGTCCACATCTCCCACATTTATTTTTATTATTAAGCTAGCTTCTGCCGCCACGTGGCGCATTATTGGCAGCAGAACTCTACGAAATCCGTCACCCAGCTAATAGCGCAGAATGAAGTTATTGTTTTGCGCTGTCTAGTTAGCCTGACATTCCTTGCTAAGCTTTTTCGAAAAGTTGGAAATGTTTTCATTTTTTTGCGAAGACAAAGTCTTCATCTGAAGGGGGCTAAATATTCAGAATTAAACGGCAGGGGCTGTAAGCTCCTCTGCCATTGCCTCATTTTGAGGAGGCATGTGGTTGCTTCAGCTCATTTTTCCGACACACAGGGGCCATTGCCTGAGAAAAAGTGAGGCATGTGGTTGCTTCGGCTCATTTAAACAGTGTTTGGAACTGCTTGGTAGGGGACTAAAACGGGACGAGCCAATAACATTGCCTTTAAATTGAAAGTAATGTTAAGTTAAGATTAAGAGTTTCAAGTTTCTACTTCTAACTACTTCTCGAAAGGGGCCCTGAATTCTGGGCGCCCCACATCTGACTTCGCCTGACTTTTAAGGAAGGTGGTTGCTTCGGCTTATTTACCCGAAAGAACGTTGAGATAAAAAAAAAAAAAAAATATATATATATGTATTTATATTTATCTGAAAATATTTGTCTGTAAAAGATGTATTTGGTAACAATGTTGATAATACGGCAGCAACGAAGTCGAGAAGCGACGGCGTTTCCATAAAATCTGCATATAAAACAATTACAGCTTACAATTACAATAACAACTTTTATTGGTATATTTATTTTTTCCAACCTCCAAAAGTCCGGCCACAAACCCTCACCCCTCATTCTGCACATGTCGCGGCAGGTCAACAAAAGGGTTCGGGACCCCGCTAGCCCGGCGAGCTCGCATGGATCGACGCCGCCCAAGAAGTGCACGGCATATCTGTGGAGGCAGCCTAATTTTAAATTTTACATATTTTCTTCTGTCATGTACATCTACATCTACATCACTTCTAACCACAACACGCTCTTTTTGCTCGCCCCCCTCCCCCAGAGCCACACACTACACGAAGCAGAGTGTGAATGTGAGAATGTGCGAAAAATAAAAATAAAACTGCTAGGCAGGGTGGGTTTTGCCACTGCAAATTAGTTTCTTCATTCTGGCTATAATAATGATCCAATCTGACCCCAATTCGGTGATCTGATAGATATAGTCCTCCCCATCCGAATGGCGGAGTGAATACAGCAGATTTTTGCCCTTTGTGGGGGCTGACGGGAGCGCGTCGAAATTTTGAAATACACTTGTAACAGTGTGATATCAGAGCAGTCTGATTGCAAATTTTGTTGGCTGTACCTCTTATATATGTAAATATGTATGTATATGGAATATACATTGTGCGTTCCATGTGCGTTCCCCTTTCGCCCACAAATGAAAAATACTCTATTTACTCTTTGAGTACCGGGCATAAATAGGTGATGAAAAATGTTCTTTTACGCACAAGGAACCGTCTGCTTTTGATCTTCGATCTTGACTCCGGGTTCCGTTTTTTGTGGGCATGTACCAAGCCGGTACAGCCTCTGCCTGCTGCTTCTGCTGGCGCTTCGACCTTGTTTTCGCGTTTCGTTTTGCCGCTTACGCGTCGGTTCTGCTCTCTAATGCTCTTTTTACATTGCTCGATCGCTCTTTTCCGTGTCGGCTGACGCTGTCGTTAACCTGCTGCTCTCTGCTGCATGTGGCCGTTCTAGTTCTCTCACGGCTTTGCGTAACGGATAGAGGGTGAAGAGAGATCGCGGCTCGTTTCCTCTCGCTCTTTTCCGTGTCGGTTACACTTGCTGCCGCTGCTCTGCGCTGCTTGTGACCAGCAGAGTTTTGTCGCCGACGCTCTGTGTAGTTTTTGGGCTCCCTGTCAGTGATGCTCGCTACCTAATCTGGTGGTCCCCCCAGCGATCACGGTTATCTTTAATACTATTAATGCCTGGTGCCAGAAGTTAGGGATTAGGGTGCTCCTTCACACAGTTCCAGCGCATAACAGCTGTAATGTTTTAAATGGTTCTTGTTAAAGAACAGCTTTCGTAACAGAACAGGGTTACGAAATCTGTTCCTGCCACTTATAACTCGAATTTTAAAATGTTGTAACGGTTGAACACACAAATAAAACAAAGAAAATTTAAAAAGCAGTTAAAATACAACTAAAAATTATAACAGAATATTTAAAAGAAACAAAAATATACCTCTGCGCGAAGCAGAGTGTGAATGAGAGAATGTGAATTATTTTGCATCACAGCTAGGACTCTGTGGTAGTTGCATTCCCCCTGCAAATAACGCCCCTGCAAACGATCATTCATTATGTGTGTCTGTAAATGAAAGGTTGTCTAAAATTGTAAAATATATTTCCTAAAAAGAAAACTTAAAAGCGATCATCGTTCTTATAGCGAGTTCTGCGTTTTGAGAGTCGATTTGTGGATGCTGCCAATTTTTGGGTGTTCGCCAGGTTAAAAACGTAGAAACTCGCCCTGGTCCTCCTCCACAGCTTCGGCGGCTTCGGTGGTCAGTCGCCTCTCATCTTTGGACTTCTTGACTTGTCCTACCTGTGGGACAGTAGCCGTTTTTCAGGCTCTCTTAACGGTTTGTTCCTTTTGATCTTGTTTTGTTTTTTCTTTTTTTTTTCTCCTCCGATTGGTGGGCAGCTTCGGTGGTCTTCTTGACACTCTTTTTTGGCTGTGGGACACTGCGTTTGACTTTTCAGGAGGCGTTTCGATAGCTTTTTTAACCCTCGACACGACTTCTGTTAACTCGTCCGGCCGCGTGTATATTGAGAGCCGTCTTTTTTAAAGCCTTCTTGGCTGTTCCGACTCCGATCGAGTCTTGTATCGCGATAGATTTGTTTTCTTTATCCAGTTTGGTCGTCTGGCTGCTCCATAGAGGAAAAGCTTTTTGTGGAGCCAAGGATTTCGGAATTTCTTTCTGGATTTTTGAATTTGGATTGCTGTTACCATTACCTTGTGCGAACGCCGTGCGCCAGACGTTCTCCACGGAGGAGGCAGTCTCTGGCTTTGTTAAATCTGTGGAATGCAGTCGCTATCATTATAAAATTCAATAGGAACAGAAGCTGCACTTACTCGGTTTTTTGTTGTCAAATGCGGTGGCTGCGCTGTGGATGGAACATTCTGCTGCTTGTCCTGCAAAATTTTTCGATGTGTCGGCCGCATCGTCAAACTGTTTTTTTTTTTTTTTTTTAACTGCTTGCAGAACAATATTTTGGGGAATTATCCGTGCTTAAGTTATATTTAGTAAACAGAAATCGGTTTAAATAGCGCACCATTAACTAAAAAAAGTGATTTATCAAAAAAAAACGAGAAGGGACGTGTGAGACGCTTCTAACGCGTCACAACTTTTATACCCGGCACTCAGTACTACATCTGCACTTTAGCGGTTATTTGTCAAATTTTACATTTTTTCTTCGTCTGTCATCTACATCAACAACACTACTCACGACAACACGCTCCTTTAGCTCGCCACCCTCCCCTAGACCCACACACTGCAGAGTCAGGGCAGAGACGCGGCACAGACAGAGGCAGAGACGTGTCAGAGGCAGCGGCCGCAAACACTGCGCGAAGCAGAGTGTGAATGAGAGAATGTGAATTATTTTGCATCACAGCTAGGACTCTGTGGTAGTTGCATTCCCCTGCAAATAACGCCCCTGCAAACGATCATTCATTATGTGTGTCTGTAAATGAAAGGTTGTCTAAAATTGTAAAATATATTTCCTAAAAAGAAAACTTAAAAGCGATCATCGTTCTTATAGCGAGTTCTGCGTTTTGAGAGTCGATTTGTGGATGCTGCCAATTTTTGGGTGTTCGCCAGGTTAAAAAAACGTAGAAACTCGCCCTGGTCCTCCTCCACAGCTTCGGCGGCTTCGGTGGTCAGTCGCCTCTCATCTTTGGACTTCTTGACTTGTCCTACCTGTGGGACAGTAGCCGTTTTTCAGGCTCTCTTAACGGTTTGTTCCTTTTGATCTTGTTTTGTTTTTTCTTTCTTTTTCTCCTCCGATTGGTGGGCAGCTTCGGTGGTCTTCTTGACACTCTTTTTTGGCTGTGGGACACTGCGTTTGACTTTTTCAGGAGGCGTTTCGATAGCTTTTTTAACCCTCGACACGACTTCTGTTAACTCGTCCGGCCGCGTGTATATTGAGAGCCGTCTTTTTAAAGCCTTCTTGGCTGTTCCGACTCCGATCGAGTCTTGTATCGCGATAGATTTGTTTTCTTTATCCAGTTTGGTCGTCTGGCTGCTCCATAGAGGAAAAGCTTTTTGTGGAGCCAAGGATTTCGGAATTTCTTTCTGGATTTTTGAATTTGGATTGCTGTTACCATTACCTTGTGCGAACGCCGTGCGCCAGACGTTCTCCACGGAGGAGGCAGTCTCTGGCTTTGTTAAATCTGTGGAATGCAGTCGCTATCATTATAAAATTCAATAGGAACAGAAGCTGCACTTACTCGGTTTTTTGTTGTCAAATGCGGTGGCTGCGCTGTGGATGGAACATTCTGCTGCTTGTCCTGCAAAATTTTTCGATGTGTCGGCCGCATCGTCAAACTGTTTTTTTTTTTTTTAACTGCTTGCAGAACAATATTTTGGGGAATTATCCGTGCTTAAGTTATATTTAGTAAACAGAAATCGGTTTAAATAGCGCACCATTAACTAAAAAAAGTGATTTATCAAAAAAAAACGAGAAGGGACGTGTGAGACGCTTCTAACGCGTCACAACTTAAATACCCGGCACTCAGTACTACATCTGCACTTTAGCGGTTATTTGTCAAATTTTACATTTTTTCTTCGTCTGTCATCTACATCAACAACACTACTCACGACAACACGCTCCTTTAGCTCGCCACCCTCCCATAGACCCACACACTGCAGAGTCAGGGCAGAGACGCGGCACAGACAGAGGCAGAGACGTGTCAGAGGCAGCGGCCGCAAACACTGCGCGAAGCAGAGTGTGAATGAGAGAATGTGAATTATTTTGCATCACAGCTAGGACTCTGTGGTAGTTGCATTCCCCCTGCAAATAACGCCCCTGCAAACGATCATTCATTATGTGTGTCTGTAAATGAAAGGTTGTCTAAAATTGTAAAATATATTTCCTAAAAAGAAAACTTAAAAGCGATCATCGTTCTTATAGCGAGTTCTGCGTTTTGAGAGTCGATTTGTGGATGCTGCCAATTTTGGGTGTTCGCCAGGTTAAAAAAACGTAGAAACTCGCCCTGGTCCTCCTCCACAGCTTCGGCGGCTTCGGTGGTCAGTCGCCTCTCATCTTTGGACTTCTTGACTTGTCCTACCTGTGGGACAGTAGCCGTTTTTCAGGCTCTCTTAACGGTTTGTTCCTTTTGATCTTGTTTTGTCTTGTTTGAGAGCCATCTTTTTTTTTTTTCTTTCTTTTTCTCCTCCGATTGGTGGGCAGCTTCGGTGGTCTTCTTGACACTCTTTTTTGGCTGTGGGACACTGCGTTTGACTTTTTCAGGAGGCGTTTCGATAGCTTTTTTAACCCTCGACACGACTTCTGTTAACTCGTCCGGCCGCGTGTATATTGAGAGCCGTCTTTTTAAAGCCTTCTTGGCTGTTCCGACTCCGATCGAGTCTTGTATCGCGATAGATTTGTTTTCTTTATCCAGTTTGGTCGTCTGGCTGCTCCATAGAGGAAAAGCTTTTTGTGGAGCCAAGGATTTCGGAATTTCTTTCTGGATTTTTGAATTTGGATTGCTGTTACCATTACCTTGTGCGAACGCCGTGCGCCAGACGTTCTCCACGGAGGAGGCAGTCTCTGGCTTTGTTAAATCTGTGGAATGCAGTCGCTATCATTATAAAATTCAATAGGAACAGAAGCTGCACTTACTCGGGTTTTTGTTGTCAAATGCGGTGGCTGCGCTGTGGATGGAACATTCTGCTGCTTGTCCTGCAAAATTTTTCGATGTGTCGGCCGCATCGTCAAACTGTTTTTTTTTTTTTTTTAAACTGCTTGCAGAACAATATTTTGGGGAATTATCCGTGCTTAAGTTATATTTAGTAAACAGAAATCGGTTTAAATAGCGCATCATTAACTAAAAAAAGTGATTTATCAAAAAAAAACGAGAAGGGACGTGTGAGACGCTTCTTACGCGTCACAACTTTTATACCCGGCACTCAGTACTACATCTGCTGCTAGCAACATATATTGCACAGTTTGATAGCAAACGTGTTTTTCCATCTGAGTACTAGCACTAATCATATAGTTTAACCTATACTAACCTATACTATATGGTTAGTGGTACTAGGCTAAAGACGTTAGAAATATGTATAACACTCGCTATCGATAGGCTCATTGCAACATTGTAACTACAAAATGTGTGAGGTTGCTCGCAAAAGCTATCGAATAAGAAAAATACTTATTTTTTTCCTTCCCTTCACAGTTATGTGTTTAAGAATATTCATAACAAGGAAATGCAGCCACTCTCTACGTGCGTGTTTCTTTTTGCAAATATCTGATCTCTCTATCTTTCTGATGGTTTTTGTATGACCTCATCGACAACGGGGCTCAAGCAAAACGCAATTGAAGACACGACCAGGGCCGTGATAAGGAATATTTGGGCCCAAGCACTCGTTATACTCAAAGTTTGGTGCCCGGGGAGCCCTTTGCGCCCTAATTGGCACGGCCCTGGACACAGCAGCTGCATCGCATTGTCTCGCTCTGTCATACACATGAGAATTCATACGGTAAATGTGTTCGTAGCTTTGCGCTGTGATTTTTGGATTCGCTTTTTTTGGAAGCGAAAGAGCGAGTAAAGAAGATAGTGATAGATATGCTTCAGCAAGAAATACGGAAAAAAAGGAAAGCAGTAAAATAGCAATGAGGTACACGCGTTTTTTTTTTGCGTTCTGTACTGTTTCAGTTCTGATTTACTATGATAAATGAGTAAACTTTATGGGCACATAAGTAAAAAAATAATTGATTACAGCTAAGGGAGAAGTTTGCAATGATCTGCAATGATTTACGTGGAAATTTCCCAAGGTCGGAAAATTATTATACCCGGTACTCGAAGAGTAAATAGGGTATATTGTATTTGTGCTCAAAGTGAATCTATGTAACGCACAGAAGAAAACGTTTCCGACCCCAAAAAGTATATATATTCTTGATCAGCATCAATAGCCGAGTCGATTGAGCCATGTCTGTCTGTCTGTCCGTCTGTCCGTCCGTCCGTCTGTCCGTCTTGTTTGTCGGCTAGTTCTCAGAGACTATAAAAGCTAGAGCCACCAAATTTTGGCACCAGACTGCTGTATGCTCACACTGAAACCAGTGTATTTAAAAATGAGCCCCGCCCCCTTCCGTCCCCGCAAAAGGGCGAAAACCTCCCAAATCTACAATTTTGAAGATAACAGAAAACAGAAAGTCAGCAGAAGGTAGCTGGTTTTTATTTTTTCAATAGTGTCAAGAGCTGGCTGCTATGAAACTCGGCGGTTTTTTTTTAATCTCAAGTCATTAAAGGTATGCACCATAACTTTTGAAATTGCCTCGCTCAAATGGCCGAAAACTGGAAAATGTCCAGACCAAGTACCAGGCGAACAGAAGTCAGCAGAAGGTAGCTGGTTTTTTTTTTCAATAGTGTCAAGAGCTGGCTGCTATGAAACTCGGCGAGTAAATAGGGTATATTGTATTTGTGCGGATAACGGTTGTATGTAACGCACAGAAGGAAACGTTTCCGACCCCATAAAGTATATTTATTCTTGATCAGCATCAATAGCCGAGTCGATTGAGCCATGTCTGTCTGTCCGTCTGTCCGTCCGTCCGTCTGTCCGTCTTGTTTGTCGGCTAGTTCTCAGAGAGTATAAGAGCTAGAGCCACCAAATTTTGGCACCAGACTGCTGTATGCTCACACTGAAACCAGTGTATTTCAAAAATGAGCCCCGCCCCCTTCCGTCCCCGCAAAAGGGCGAAAACCTCCCAAATCTACAATTTTGAAGATAACAGAAAACTAAACTAATTCCGTAGGGAATGACCATATCTATCAGATCACCAAATTGGGATCCGATTGGATCATTATTATAGTCACAATGAAGAAATTAATTTTCAGTGGCCAAACCCACCCCGTCCCGCAGATTATAGCAGCACACTCTGCTTCGCGCAGTTTATGGCCTCTGCCCCTCACGTCTCTGTCGCTGCCTCTGCCGCGACTCTGCCCTGACTCTGCAAAGTGTGTCTCTAGGGGAGGGTGGCGAGCTAAAGGAGCGTGTTGGCGTGAGTAGTGTTGTTGATGTAGATGACAGATGAAGAAAAAATGTAAAATTTGACAAATAACCGCTAAGTTGCAGATGTAGTACTGAGTGCCGGGTATAAAAGTTGTGACGCGTAAGAAGCGTCTCACACGTCCCTTTTCGTTTTCGATGTGTTTGGGAAGCTAGACTTTTTAACTGCTGTAGTTGTTTGCTGCGGCCATTTACACAAAATTCGCAAGGTATAAAGGAAAAAAGTAATATATACATAGGTAAAAGCTTTACCAGCATTTGTGGATTTACTTTTATTCATAATTCAATTTGCTTTCAATATTTGGGATATTTATTATGTTTTTCTCTACGCTTATAAGCGTTTCATTGAGTTTTTCAACATATATGAACTTGTTTATCTGTGTTAACTCCAAAGTTTAAGGTATTTTTTCCGAATTTTGGTTTCTTACATACTTTTTTTGTATTGCATTTTGGTTTTGCTTAACCTAGCCTAACCTTGATTGCATTATACTGCCCGACACCATTTTTCGGCTTTGAACCAAACCAAATTTGTTGGTTTTTTAGAATTTGGGCTTTAAACAAGCTTTTTGATAACTTTATTCTGGGCAAAATTTTGTGTTTCAAATTTTTAAAAATTGGTATTTTTTAAGATTTTTTAAGATATAGCGCTTTTTTCACATAACTTAAGTGTCTTACGTCTGGTTGTAATATGGTATTGGTATTGCTCTTTAAAATTTATGGAGAGTCGGCTGAGCTAAAATTGGTTAACCAACCATCCATGCCAAGGATTTTTTTAATTTTATTATTTTTTTTAGTACTTTTTGAGCACTGAAGCCAGAAATGCTGTGGAAGTTGGGGCAGCTACCTTCCAGAAGGTATTTTTTATGGAGTTTTATACCCGGTTATCGTGTGGGAAAAAGTGGATGGATGTAACTTAGAGAAGGAGACGCTTCCTACCCCATAAAGTATATGTATATATTCTTGATCAGCATCAATAGCCGAGTCGACAGAGCCATGTCTGTCTGTCCATCTGTCCGCCTTGTTTGTCAGCTAGTTCTCAGAGACTATAAGAGCTAGAGCCACCGAATTTTGCCTACAGACTGCTGTATGCTCACTCTCACACAAGGGTATTTCAAAAATGAGCCCCGCCCCCTTCTGCCACCACAAAGGGCGAAAATCTCCCAGAACCACAATTTTGAAGACAAAAGAAAAATAAAAACGCCATTCCGTAGGGAATGATCATATCTATCAGATCACCGGATCCTTATTAGAGCCAGAATGAATAAATTAATTTGTAGTGGCTAAACCCACCCCGTCCCGCAGCTTATATTTGTTTTTTCACATTCTCTCTTTCACACTTTGCTTCGCGCAGTGCCGTTCCTCTGCCTCTGCCACAGCCTTGGCTAAACCCACCCCGTCCCGCAGCTTATATTTGTTTTTTTCTTATTCTCTCATTCACACTCTGCTTCTGCAGTGTGCGGCCTTCGCCTTTCGCGTTCCTCTGCCTCTGCCTCTGCCAGGACTCTGCAGTGTGTGGCTCTAGGAAAGGGGGGCGAGCTAAAGGAGCGTGTTGGCGTGAGTAGTGTTGTTGATGTAGATGACAGATGAAGAAAAAATGTAAAATTTGACAAATAACCGCTAAGTTGCAGATGTAGTATTGAGTGCCGGGTATAAAAGTTGTGACGCGTAAGAAGCGTCTCACACGTCCCTTCTCGTTTTTTTTAATTTTCACATTTTCTCTCACTCTGCTTGGTGTAGTGTGCGGCTCTTGGCGAGGGGGGCGAGCTAAAAGAGCGTGTTGGCGTAAGTTATGTAGATGACAGATGTAGATCAAATTTAAAATGTCAAATGTACAATTCGAAAAAAAACAATAAGGTACAGATATACTGACTGAGTACAGGGTATTAAAGCTATGACGCGTAAGAAGCGTCTCACACGTCCCTTCATTTTCGTAGGGTTAGTTGACCAACATTTGCCCAGCCGTCTCTCCATATATTTTAATCGGCAATACCTTCAACGACGTCGATAAAATGCATCTGTACACAAAAAATAAGAGGACACAGGATTACATATTTTTTTCGACTTTTCGTTAGTCAAACTTTTGTTAAAACACCTCACAAAAATCATTAGCTTTGCATTTGAAAGCCTTATATTTTGCAGCCGTTTTTGCTGCATCATTTAGCATTTCAGATTGGCAATGTTCTTTACAACCAGATCTTAGATATTTACATATGTTATGTGAAAAGAAGGAGCCGCTACCTTTGAAAAAGCATAACAAAAAATACCAGTTACTAAAAACTCTTCAAAACAAAGTTCTGCCATAGAAAAAAAACCATAATTCATCAGAAAATTTGAATGTCCCAAATCTATCAAAAAAGTTGTTTTGGAAGCGTTCTCGAGGCGTAAATAAAGCGTGCAATTTGGTCGGGAAGTGTTATTGATGTAGATAATAGCATAGTTTTGGGATGGGTGCATACAAGCTCTGTTGTTAGAACAGTGGATTCGCTAACATTTTTTAGATCGAATTTAGCTAGAACGCGTCACAACTTTTATACCCGGTTCTCAGTCAGTATACAACATATGTACATAACTACATGTATGCACATACAATTGTACATACATATGTTTGGATTTAACATCATGAGTTTTTCGAATTTTACATTTTACATCTTTGCTACATATGCATATATGTATGTACATATATATACATATACTGCTTGAGTACCGGGTTTAAAAGTTTTGTCGCGTTCCATCGCATCGCACAATGTTACTCCAAGTTTTATTTATTTTTGCTTTTTCCAATATTATTCGTTTCACTTTAGCCAAAGAAATCTTTTTTTTTTTTTTATACGGCCACTAACGCTTTGCTTTGCTATCCACCCACCAGAAACTTCATTACCGGCGCACTGCTTCACACATGCACTTCTCGAAATAATTATATTTTTTGGTAGGTCTGAATTGAATTGAATTTTTAATACATCACCCACGTACTGATTCATAACATATTGCCAACAGGTGCCTATTCTCACAATTATAAAGACCAAAAGAAATGCGCGCTAATACGAGACATAAAAGGGACCTATCATCACACGAATATCCAAATGCCCTCTCTATTTCGGCTAATTCCGGAACACTTTCTCCGCCTCAGGGGAAATCTTCGCTCCCTTCTTAGACATTCCAGGACCACCAAAATATTTACGGCATGGCCGCTTGGCGTTCCTAGAGCTCCTACAGGGACCAGTTCAGCAGACATAGTCTAGTTCCAGGAGTCATTGGCCAGTTGCCACAGTCAGTCGAAATTTAGAAGCTGCAAAAGGCTTGAAACATTTATCAAATCAAACATCAGACAAACGCCAGACAGACAGACAAGCAGAGGGGGAAAAAGCGTATACAAATTAAATCCATCCATGGTTCAAATAATCTCCACTCCGGCATGAGTCTCAGTTAAGTGTGGGTCAATTGTTTGATTGGGCAATTCGCACTCTAAAGCATTTAACCCATTGACCAGGCTATCTGTACCTGTAGAGCAGTGTTTGTGATCAATCAGTTAACTTAATCCAGATGATGTGCGCTGTGAAACAAATCCAACTGCAAGTCTGTCCATAATATGTACTTTATACACATTTATCAACTAATATAGATACCGTAGATAATAATTTGTGCCATCGCTTGCCATAACATAAATACACAGTTAAGTTTAGATTGCGCTTGGCCTGGGTTTGCCGCAGAAATATTGTACATACAATAAAATATAATTGAATACATAATTATTTTGCCTAAGAACAAAAGATTCGAAAAGTTCATCAAAAGTCGGGAACGAAAAAAAAACAAAAATCACTAAAAACATACATAAATAGACAGCATTATAATATGGTAATCGTACTTAAATGATTATGGTAGTAGTATAACAAAGTTTTGTGACACGTTTTCAACAACATACAATACTATAGCCGAACATTTAGCGACAGTATTTCACTTATCCGTCGCATGTATGCAGCTCGTGTATGTCATGCGGGGAAAATGCAATTAATGCTTAATTAAATTATACAAATTAAGAGTAACTTCGTATAAGTAACAAACCTAAACATTGATACAAAAAATATATATTTAGTTAGAAACAAAATTTGAAAATAAAAAGGACCTACATATGTACATAAGTATTGCACATATTGGATATTGGATAAAAACACTCAACCTGAATCATTGCGTACGAGCAATCGCTAGAAATCTTTCAAAAAGATTGTAGAATTAATGTTTATAATTGATATTTTGTAAACATTTATTGGTAACTAGCCTATCGAGTAATCGCTAGTTGTCTTTGCCTGTTTACTTAGCAGCTGTTTCTTCATTTCGTCCCGTTGTTTATTCAATCAAATTTTGACAAAAATAATCGGCTAATCGTTACATATACGACTAGTTGTTTTTATATTTATAACTTTTTTTTGTTTCGTTAATAAAAGGCTTAAGGGATGCTTGCCTTGTTTCTTGATTAACCATCTTCCTATCAAATATATATTATCTATCAATCATTCTCGATTGCTCGCTTCTTATCGCTTATCGATTAATATCTCTCTTATTAATTAATCGATTATACACTTTTTTCCTTGTTTGCTTTTTGTTTGCATTGTACAAGCTGCCGAATGGTTTTGAAATCGTCTTAAGTGTAACAAGGAACTATATCTATAATGTTGGCTAACTCGAATGTCAACTAAATATCGTAAGAATATCGTAAGAATTGTATAAATAGTTACTATTGTTGTAATATCGTTCTTGAGGGGGGACGAGTAGGGATTGTTGAAGAAAGTGGTTGACTTGGGGGACTGGGACTTGGGCGCCACCCCTCTCTGTTCACATAGCTTGTGAGTGCTTTTTTTGTTCCGCTATTTTGAATAGTTTCGGGTTTAGTTCATCTATTACATTTGATTCTGCATTTGGCAACGCTTGTTACTATGTCTTTCGCACTTGGTTGTATATTATTTGTAGGTTTTTTGTATGTTGTTTGTTTAAGATATATGTAAATGTTAGATTTATATGGGGCTATCCTACTACTAGGAGTTACAAAATTCACTCTAGATATTCATAAAATCATAATAATACACACACAAATTAAATTGTGCTATGACAATTTGCTTAAACATTTTACAAAATCTTGACCTAGTTTCGCTTAAAAATTACTTTAAAACTGTACGTTTTTGGTGTACGATTAGTTAGGAATGGAGATGGGGGGTTACATAAAATTGCTGGCATATCTAGAAGACAATCTCCAGCCTCGTTTTTTCTGAATCAATGTACAAAATTGTTACATATAAATATAAATAAAAAATAAAATAAAAATGAGTGTAAGTGTGTTTGTGTTTGTGAATTGTAAAACATAACAGTAATAGAATTTAAAATACAAACATAGGTAGGTAGGTATTCTTAGTATTATCTATTTTAGACGAATATTATACATAAATAATATTTGCTGTTTATGATTCCAACTATTTGGTTAATGATGCCCTTTCATCATTCTGTAAGCTTAAATTCTATTTTCGCTTTCTTGTTTGCCCGATGCCCGACGCTGTTCTTTCCGCTTTCGCTTTGTGATCACAGGCATGTGTATATTATTTATATATACAAAATATACGTATATATACATATATATATTAATATTTCCATAATGAACTACACCCACATACGCATTAATATACGTTAAGCACTTGACATATTCATAACCACACCCACACCTATACACGTTATGCATATGCCCAGCACTCACCCTTACATCCATGTATTCGCATCTATATGAAATAAGATAAACATATAAGAAGATCCCCCAACACCTGAATAAACAACGCATGATTCGTCCATACCGAAATCCACAGGAAGTCCCATGCAACCCAAAACTCTGGAATGCAATAGAACGTTGCTGACCAATACGTTATCAGCTCGTTCCCACACTCCACACCATGACAAATTCAGAATAAGTTCCACACTTCAATAGCAGGGAGAACTCTTGTAAACAAGTGAGCTCTCAAGCTTCTCTCAATGAAAGCTGACACCAATCACCAACTGCGGCTGCCAAGCCGACGCATCTCCCAAGCCTCCCACACATAGGCCAACGCATCGCTTATTAGCCGCTGTCACTAAAGCAACGCCTCTCGCAACCGAAGCTTCTCGAGATCAATAACTCGAGAACAAGAAGACTGTTCCGTTTGAGACTCTCTAACATTGAGTTGGGGAATTCATTATCATATCCTATGTTCTATTATATAAGTTCGGTTAAATAAAATATCTTTTTATAAAACCTACTTTTGAACTCGGGAATACTTATTGGCGCAGCCGGTAGGATTCACAATCACTAACGTTATTGTTCCGGTACTAATCTATTAGAAGCAATCTAGACGACTAGATTGCTGGAGATTAGCGAAGCTAGTTAGACCAAGTGAATCCGCCAAAGAACATATGTGCAACGTAGCACTAGGCCAAATACAAACGTTAAACAAAACAATAATTTTGTAACCAAAATCGCAACGATTATATAAATCACCAACAGCAACGATTTAAATAAGTCAACAACTAAATAATCCATTGAGTGAAACACACGTGAAGTGAACTAAAATTAATTACAAATCAAAATGGCATTACCACCTGCAACCCTTAGTGAAAATCACCTAAACCAAGCACTACTGTCAATTCGACAAGTACCAGCCCATGACGGATCAGCTGGAAAGCTGAGCTCCTTCATCAAACGCGTTGAGTACATACAAGAACTGTACCCGACGCACGACGCCAGACAGTCACGAATACTGTTTGGAGCCATTGAGGTGCAGCTGACCGAAGAAGCACAACGACTTTCAGCCAACACCTGGCTGGAGCTGAAGAATGCTCTAATGTACGAATTCCAGAACCATACACCATACGAAGAACTTCTGCGACAAATCTACTTCACAAAATTCAATGGGAGTCTTTGCAGCCCATCGAATCGGAAGGTAACCAAACTTTGAACCAAACCAAATTTGTTGGTTTTTTAGAATTTGGGCTTTAAACAAGCTTTTTGATAACTTTATTCTGGGCAAAATTTTGTGTTTCAAATTTTTAAAAATTGGTATTTTTTAAGATTTTTTAAGATATAGCGCTTTTTTCACATAACTTAAGTGTCTTACGTCTGGTTGTAATATGGTATTGGTATTGCTCTTTAAAATTTATGGAGAGTCGGCTGAGCTAAAATTGGTTAACCAACCATCCATGCCAAGGATTTTTTTAATTTTATTATTTTTTTTAGTACTTTTTGAGCACTGAAGCCAGAAATGCTGTGGAAGTTGGGGCAGCTACCTTCCAGAAGGTATTTTTATGGAGTTTTATACCCGGTTATCGTGTGGGAAAAAGTGGATGGATGTAACTTAGAGAAGGAGACGCTTCCTACCCCATAAAGTATATGTATATATTCTTGATCAGCATCAATAGCCGAGTCGACAGAGCCATGTCTGTCTGTCCATCTGTCCGCCTTGTTTGTCAGCTAGTTCTCAGAGACTATAAGAGCTAGAGCCACCGAATTTTGCCTACAGACTGCTGTATGCTCACTCTCACACAAGGGTATTTCAAAAATGAGCCCCGCCCCCTTCTGCCACCACAAAGGGCGAAAATCTCCCAGAACCACAATTTTGAAGACAAAAGAAAAATAAAAACGCCATTCCGTAGGGAATGATCATATCTATCAGATCACCGGATCCTTATTAGAGCCAGAATGAATAAATTAATTTGTAGTGGCTAAACCCACCCCGTCCCGCAGCTTATATTTGTTTTTTCACATTCTCTCTTTCACACTTTGCTTCGCGCAGTGCCGTTCCTCTGCCTCTGCCACAGCCTTGGCTAAACCCACCCCGTCCCGCAGCTTATATTTGTTTTTTTCTTATTCTCTCATTCACACTCTGCTTCTGCAGTGTGCGGCCTTCGCCTTTCGCGTTCCTCTGCCTCTGCCTCTGCCAGGACTCTGCAGTGTGTGGCTCTAGGAAAGGGGGGCGAGCTAAAGGAGCGTGTTGGCGTGAGTAGTGTTGTTGATGTAGATGACAGATGAAGAAAAAATGTAAAATTTGACAAATAACCGCTAAGTTGCAGATGTAGTATTGAGTGCCGGGTATAAAAGTTGTGACGCGTAAGAAGCGTCTCACACGTCCCTTCTCGTTTTTTTAATTTTCACATTTTCTCTCACTCTGCTTGGTGTAGTGTGCGGCTCTTGGCGAGGGGGCGAGCTAAAAAGAGCGTGTTGGCGTAAGTTATGTAGATGACAGATGTAGATCAAATTTAAAATGTCAAATGTACAATTCGAAAAAAAACAATAAGGTACAGATATACTGACTGAGTACAGGGTATTAAAGCTATGACGCGTAAGAAGCGTCTCACACGTCCCTTCATTTTCGTAGGGTTAGTTGACCAACATTTGCCCAGCCGTCTCTCCATATATTTTAATCGGCAATACCTTCAACGACGTCGATAAAATGCATCTGTACACAAAAAATAAGAGGACACAGGATTACATATTTTTTTCGACTTTTCGTTAGTCAAACTTTTGTTAAAACACCTCACAAAAATCATTAGCTTTGCATTTGAAAGCCTTATATTTTGCAGCCGTTTTTGCTGCATCATTTAGCATTTCAGATTGGCAATGTTCTTTACAACCAGATCTTAGATATTTACATATGTTATGTGAAAAGAAGGAGCCGCTACCTTTGAAAAAGCATAACAAAAAATACCAGTTACTAAAAACTCTTCAAAACAAAGTTCTGCCATAGAAAAAAAACCATAATTCATCAGAAAATTTGAATGTCCCAAATCTATCAAAAAAGTTGTTTTGGAAGCGTTCTCGAGGCGTAAATAAAGCGTGCAATTTGGTCGGGAAGTGTTATTGATGTAGATAATAGCATAGTTTTGGGATGGGTGCATACAAGCTCTGTTGTTAGAACAGTGGATTCGCTAACATTTTTTAGATCGAATTTAGCTAGAACGCGTCACAACTTTTATACCCGGTTCTCAGTCAGTATACAACATATGTACATAACTACATGTATGCACATACAATTGTACATACATATGTTTGGATTTAACATCATGAGTTTTTCGAATTTTACATTTTACATCTTTGCTACATATGCATATATGTATGTACATATATATACATATACTGCTTGAGTACCGGGTTTAAAAGTTTTGTCGCGTTCCATCGCATCGCACAATGTTACTCCAAGTTTTATTTATTTTTGCTTTTTCCAATATTATTCGTTTCACTTTAGCCAAAGAAATCTTTTTTATACGGCCACTAACGCTTTGCTTTGCTATCCACCCACCAGAAACTTCATTACCGGCGCACTGCTTCACACATGCACTTCTCGAAATAATTATATTTTTTGGTAGGTCTGAATTGAATTGAATTTTTAATACATCACCCACGTACTGATTCATAACATATTGCCAACAGGTGCCTATTCTCACAATTATAAAGACCAAAAGAAATGCGCGCTAATACGAGACATAAAAGGGACCTATCATCACACGAATATCCAAATGCCCTCTCTATTTCGGCTAATTCCGGAACACTTTCTCCGCCTCAGGGGAAATCTTCGCTCCCTTCTTTAGACATTCCAGGACCACCAAAATATTTACGGCATGGCCGCTTGGCGTTCCTAGAGCTCCTACAGGGACCAGTTCAGCAGACATAGTCTAGTTCCAGGAGTCATTGGCCAGTTGCCACAGTCAGTCGAAATTTAGAAGCTGCAAAAGGCTTGAAACATTTATCAAATCAAACATCAGACAAACGCCAGACAGACAGACAAGCAGAGGGGGAAAAAGCGTATACAAATTAAATCCATCCATGGTTCAAATAATCTCCACTCCGGCATGAGTCTCAGTTAAGTGTGGGTCAATTGTTTGATTGGGCAATTCGCACTCTAAAGCATTTAACCCATTGACCAGGCTATCTGTACCTGTAGAGCAGTGTTTGTGATCAATCAGTTAACTTAATCCAGATGATGTGCGCTGTGAAACAAATCCAACTGCAAGTCTGTCCATAATATGTACTTTATACACATTTATCAACTAATATAGATACCGTAGATAATAATTTGTGCCATCGCTTGCCATAACATAAATACACAGTTAAGTTTAGATTGCGCTTGGCCTGGGTTTGCCGCAGAAATATTGTACATACAATAAAATATAATTGAATACATAATTATTTTGCCTAAGAACAAAAGATTCGAAAAGTTCATCAAAAGTCGGGAAAAAAAAAACAAAAATCACTAAAACATACATAAATAGACAGCATTATAATATGGTAATCGTACTTAAATGATTATGGTAGTAGTATAACAAAGTTTTGTGACACGTTTTCAACAACATACAATACTATAGCCGAACATTTAGCGACAGTATTTCACTTATCCGTCGCATGTATGCAGCTCGTGTATGTCATGCGGGGAAAATGCAATTAATGCTTAATTAAATTATACAAATTAAGAGTAACTTCGTATAAGTAACAAACCTAAACATTGATACAAAAAAAATATATATTTAGTTAGAAACAAAATTTGAAAATAAAAAGGACCTACATATGTACATAAGTATTGCACATATTGGATATTGGATAAAAACACTCAACCTGAATCATTGCGTACGAGCAATCGCTAGAAATCTTTCAAAATTGTAGAATTAATGTTTATAATTGATATTTTGTAAACATTTATTGGTAACTAGCCTATCGAGTAATCGCTAGTTGTCTTTGCCTGTTTACTTAGCAGCTGTTTCTTCATTTCGTCCCGTTGTTTATTCAATCAAATTTTGACAAAAATAATCGGCTAATCGTTACATATACGACTAGTTGTTTTTATATTTATAACTTTTTTTTGTTTCGTTAATAAAAGGCTTAAGGGATGCTTGCCTTGTTTCTTGATTAACCATCTTCCTATCAAATATATATTATCTATCAATCATTCTCGATTGCTCGCTTCTTATCGCTTATCGATTAATATCTCTCTTATTAATTAATCGATTATACACTTTTTTTTCCTTGTTTGCTTTTTGTTTGCATTGTACAAGCTGCCGAATGGTTTTGAAATCGTCTTAAGTGTAACAAGGAACTATATCTATAATGTTGGCTAACTCGAATGTCAACTAAATATCGTAAGAATATCGTAAGAATTGTATAAATAGTTACTATTGTTGTAATATCGTTCTTGAGGGGGGACGAGTAGGGATTGTTGAAGAAAGTGGTTGACTTGGGGGACTGGGACTTGGGCGCCACCCCTCTCTGTTCACATAGCTTGTGAGTGCTTTTTTTGTTCCGCTATTTTGAATAGTTTCGGGTTTAGTTCATCTATTACATTTGATTCTGCATTTGGCAACGCTTGTTACTATGTCTTTCGCACTTGGTTGTATATTATTTGTAGGTTTTTTGTATGTTGTTTGTTTAAGATATATGTAAATGTTAGATTTATATGGGGCTATCCTACTACTAGGAGTTACAAAATTCACTCTAGATATTCATAAAATCATAATAATACACACACAAATTAAATTGTGCTATGACAATTTGCTTAAACATTTTACAAAATCTTGACCTAGTTTCGCTTTAAAATTACTTTAAAACTGTACGTTTTTGGTGTACGATTAGTTAGGAATGGAGATGGGGGGTTACATAAAATTGCTGGCATATCTAGAAGACAATCTCCAGCCTCGTTTTTCTGAATCAATGTACAAAATTGTTACATATAAATATAAATAAAAAATAAAATAAAAATGAGTGTAAGTGTGTTTGTGTTTGTGAATTGTAAAACATAACAGTAATAGAATTTAAAATACAAACATAGGTAGGTAGGTATTCTTAGTATTATCTATTTTAGACGAATATTATACATAAATAATATTTGCTGTTTATGATTCCAACTATTTGGTTAATGATGCCCTTTCATCATTCTGTAAGCTTAAATTCTATTTTCGCTTTCTTGTTTGCCCGATGCCCGACGCTGTTCTTTCCGCTTTCGCTTTGTGATCACAGGCATGTGTATATTATTTTATATATACAAAATATACGTATATATACATATATATATTAATATTTCCATAATGAACTACACCCACATACGCATTAATATACGTTAAGCACTTGACATATTCATAACCACACCCACACCTATACACGTTATGCATATGCCCAGCACTCACCCTTACATCCATGTATTCGCATCTATATGAAATAAGATAAACATATAAGAAGATCCCCCAACACCTGAATAAACAACGCATGATTCGTCCATACCGAAATCCACAGGAAGTCCCATGCAACCCAAAACTCTGGAATGCAATAGAACGTTGCTGACCAATACGTTATCAGCTCGTTCCCACACTCCACACCATGACAAATTCAGAATAAGTTCCACACTTCAATAGCAGGGAGAACTCTTGTAAACAAGTGAGCTCTCAAGCTTCTCTCAATGAAAGCTGACACCAATCACCAACTGCGGCTGCCAAGCCGACGCATCTCCCAAGCCTCCCACACATAGGCCAACGCATCGCTTATTAGCCGCTGTCACTAAAGCAACGCCTCTCGCAACCGAAGCTTCTCGAGATCAATAACTCGAGAACAAGAAGACTGTTCCGTTTGAGACTCTCTAACATTGAGTTGGGGAATTCATTATCATATCCTATGTTCTATTATATAAGTTCGGTTAAATAAAATATCTTTTTATAAAACCTACTTTTGAACTCGGGAATACTTATTGGCGCAGCCGGTAGGATTCACAATCACTAACGTTATTGTTCCGGTACTAATCTATTAGAAGCAATCTAGACGACTAGATTGCTGGAGATTAGCGAAGCTAGTTAGACCAAGTGAATCCGCCAAAGAACATATGTGCAACGTAGCACTAGGCCAAATACAAACGTTAAACAAAACAATAATTTTGTAACCAAAATCGCAACGATTATATAAATCACCAACAGCAACGATTTAAATAAGTCAACAACTAAATAATCCATTGAGTGAAACACACGTGAAGTGAACTAAAATTAATTACAAATCAAAATGGCATTACCACCTGCAACCCTTAGTGAAAATCACCTAAACCAAGCACTACTGTCAATTCGACAAGTACCAGCCCATGACGGATCAGCTGGAAAGCTGAGCTCCTTCATCAAACGCGTTGAGTACATACAAGAACTGTACCCGACGCACGACGCCAGACAGTCACGAATACTGTTTGGAGCCATTGAGGTGCAGCTGACCGAAGAAGCACAACGACTTTCAGCCAACACCTGGCTGGAGCTGAAGAATGCTCTAATGTACGAATTCCAGAACCATACACCATACGAAGAACTTCTGCGACAAATCTACTTCACAAAATTCAATGGGAGTCTTTGCAGCCCATCGAATCGGAAGGTAACGATCAACGATCATTAATGGTCCTTACAACAGAAGGACAAAATATTGAAATAAATCCGATTGAGTCCAGAAACGGATACCTTATATTAAAAACGGGATCAATCGACCTCCCGATTAACTATGAATACCATTACTTAACAGTTAATGTAACAGAAACCTATCAAAACCTTCTAGTAATGGCTAACAAATTTCAAAACGTAATCCAAGTAAAAAACCTAGTAAATAAATTAAGTAGGAAAATAAATGAATTAAAAATTGCTAAACGCAACAAGAGAGGCCTAATAAATATCGTAGGTACCGCCTATAAATACTGACTTGGCACATTAGATCAAGAAAACAGGAAAGACTTAGAACAGAGAATAGAAAATCTCGCCACGCATCCAAACAAATGAACTAAATGAACCGCACACTACACGAAGCAGAGTGTGAATGAGAGAATGTGAAAAAAGCAACAAAAGCTGAGGGACAGGGTGGGTTTAGCCACGGAAGAGGCAGAGGCAGAGGCCGCTTTCTGCAGAAGCAGAGTGTGAATGAGAGAATGTGAAAAAAACAAATATAAGCTGCGGGACGGGGTGGGTTTAGCCACTGAAAATTAATTTCTTCATTCTGGCTATAATAATGGTCCAATCGGATCCCAATTTGGTGATCTGATGGATATGGTCCTTCCCTACGGAATGGCGTTTTCATTTATCTTCAAAATTGTAGATTTGGGAGGTTTCCGACCTTTTGCGGGGGCGGGGCTCATTTTTGAAATACACTCGTAACAGTGTGAGCATACAGAAGTATGGGTGCAAAAGCCGAAAGCTTAAGGAGATAAGCTTTAAGCTTCCCAACTGAGGTCTCGAGATCAATTACTCGAGAACAAGAAGACAGTTCCGTTTGAGACTTTCTAACATTGAGTTGGGGAATTCATTATCATATACCATGTTCTATCATATAAGTTCGGTTAAATAAAATATTTTTTTAAAAAACCTACTTTTGAACTCGGAAATTCTTATTATATATGTGTATATATATATATATGTATATAATGTATAATGTATATATATGTATCTATTGTTTTATATATTGTAGATAGGCTTGTGCTTCGCGCTCTCTCTCTCTCTCTCTGAATATAGAAGTAGGTAATAATTCCTGTGAGAGCTTCTGTGTATACTGTACTGCTCCTGATATTTGTGGCTGCTGTAGTGAATGTTGTTGTGGTGATTTGCTGATTTGTTGCTTCTTTTTGTTGGTTATGTCGACAGCTCTGTGCTACCGCGCCGCATCATGTTGAGTTCGCTAAAGTCCATCTCAGTCGATTCAATCGACTGAATGGATGCACTGCGCAGCTTTGTACCCGGAAATTTGCCGCGACTCTTCAGCGCCGTCAACTGTTAGGGGATCGAAGAGAACTTATCAGTTTAAAGATGTTTAAATTTAAAATATTTTGTAGAAAAACAAAGAAAGTAAACCTATTTTTATAATTATACAAGTTAAGCAATCATTTTTATGAAAAAAACCACGAGATTTTGACTAACCTTTGCAGAAATTAAAATACATTTAAGGCCTACATAGAAAGATGTATTGCTTATTGCTTTTTTGTCAAATTATTTGAAATAAAAACTGCAAAGGGTATTCACAAGTGTAGCAATTCTTTAATATTTTCCATATATTTTGCATGCAAATACTATCTCTGATGGATTTAGAACTTAGTTAAGCAAACATCGAGATGCAAAATACCTATTTAAGTAATCAATCACCATTGAACAATTTTATGCGCATGCAGGCGTGCAGAATAATAGCATTAGTATGATAAGTGGTTTTTTCACCAAGACACTCCCAAAAATATGGGCTTCAAGGTGCGAGTAAATGAATATGTTGTTCATCGGTTCAAGTGTGTAATTCAAAGCTTAGCTGCTGTTTAATGTATGTAAAGGTAATAAACAACATCATTTGTTTCATAACAAACTATTATGTAACATGACAAAATATCGAATACGTCACTACGCATAAATATGTAAATATACGTAAACATCAAACGAAAGACGGGTAAAAAAAAACAAAAATGGCTTCTATTGTGAAACAACTGTAAGTCAAATCTATTGAAGAAATACGTAGAAGCTACTTTTATTCGCAATTAATTTACGCGAAAGAAAAGGTTTTCATCTAGGCTTGCAGAAACGTTTCATGCCTGCGCTAAAAGAAAAGGTTCAGGCATACGTTGAAAGAAAAGATTCATGCACACGCTGACAGACACGTCAGCAAGAGCGTGGCAAAAAGTTTCATTTATAGCTATTTACTTGAATAGCAACGGGAAAATAGATAGAGACTGAGTAAGGAATGATGGGAATGATGGGTAGAAAATAATGGAAGTAGAACATGCAACATGCAACATGCAACTGTGGCACAAATGGAAACTAAACGATATTCTACAAATAGAACGCATACGGCCATGTCTAAATTATTATTTCAAAAACATTTCATCATCAGATTTTTTTCATAAAGACCTGTCGTATTTTTCTGAAGTTTTTTTTTAATTTTGTTTTTGCAGGGTTGTTTGCAAGAGGGGAGCATGTTGCATTGTAATTGCGTTTGGGATTAGTTTACTTATGGCTTGTTTTAACGTTTTTCGGTTTCAGTTTATGGTTTTTTTTTTCTTTTTCATTTCGTTTCGTTTTTAGGATTCTTCGTTTCATGTCGTTTTCATTAAATTGTTTTTTTATTCGTGCTTAAAGTTTATTTTAGCTTATCCATTTCCACGGCTCAGTATCGGGGCTGGTTATTGGCGTGGGAAACTATAAGTAAACCGACGACAATGGACAATATTTTTTATTGTTTAGCTTTGAGCAGAATAGAATGAAACAAAAATTCAATGGGCTACTACAAAAACAGCAAATTACACTACCCGACACGATTTTTGCTCAAGGAACCAAACCAACTTTTTATGAAATGGTCTTAGAAACGGTCTGATAATTTTTTTTTTCTATGTCAGAACTTTTTTTTTAAGAATTTTTAAACTAAGCTGGGAAATATTAAGCTTTGAAATGCAAAAATTTTGATATTTGTGAGGTATTTTTTTACGACATTTTGACTATAAAAACTCAGAAAAAGTCGAAAAAAAATTATATCCTTGGTTCTTGAGGAAAACAAAATCGATTTGGCCGAGTAGTGTTATCATCGGGGCTTACACACGTTGATCAAATGGGTATACAAATATTCGGAAACAATAGTAAGACAAATTTGAAGGAAAAAATAGAAGGAAAATAATGTTAACTCCCTTTTATACATGATTGAAGCACTTTGAAGCCAGCTAGTGGGAGGTCACACAACATTTATGGGTGTAAATAATAGCGGCTGTGAGTGAGTAGTCTCGAAGAGTAGCTTGATCGAGTTTTACAGAGCTCCCTGATCCTTGATCGATTATTAGGTGCTTTCTGTTCATCGATGAAACATCCTTCAACACTCTCTAGAGATTACAGACAAAGTTTTTGATTTTTAAATGAAGCTGCAAGGAGCGTGTTATGCTCCTTGCTGGTATGCTCCTAGATCTTCTTTTTGTATGCTTTCTGCGCAAAACACACATGTGCCTGTGTGCACAGCTTTAATGCGAAGTTTGTTAACAGGTGCCCAGAAAAGAGCCAACGAAAGAGCAAACAAAAAAACTCAAAACAAAAACGGAAAAGAGGAAAACTCAAACAAAAACGAGGGGGACCGGATGAGGCGCTGGAACGCGTCACAACTTTTATACCCGGTACTCAGTCGGTATATATTTATATGCGCATACATACATAAAAACTTATGTATATGTACATAGTTACGTATTGTAACCTCATGATTTTTTGGAATTTTATATTTTACAATTTTTCTACATCTGTCATTTACATAATAAATTACATCACTTCTCACACCAACACGCCCTTTTAGCTTGTAACTGTGTGATATGACAAAAGGAGGATGACAGGAGCTCATCAAGACGGACGGAGGGACGGACAGACTGACATGGCTATATCTACTCGCCTAATAATGCTGATCAAGAATTTATATACTTTATGGGGTCGGTAACGTTTCCTTCTGTGCGTTACTCACATTGCTCAGACCACAAATACAATATACCCCATTTACTATTAGAGTACCGGGTATAATGAGTGTGAATGGGCATTTTGTGGTGAATTGGTTAAAGGTTAGAGGTTAGCTGCTATCGTTTGGGCAACTCCACTTGCAGACTCTCTCTCTCACCTCCGCCTTTATGTCGGCCAGCCTGTCCTGCAGGTCGCGCACCTTATCCGACTCATCCAAATTGGCACGCAGTTCGCCTTCAGCCAGCATTTCCGAGTTCTGATTGAAATGAAACAAAAGAGAGTTAGGAAAAGAGAAAATACAACTAATCGACACGATTTTGCCGCTTCGATCCAGACCTACACTTTCTTATAAATAGTTTGATGACAATATATTTTTTTTCTATGGAAGTTTTTTTTTCTAATTTTCTATTAAATCTGGTTGTAATGAACTTAGCCAAGCTGATGAATGCATCTATAAAGTGTACACAAACGTTCTGTTGGTTTAGCTTACCGTTTAAAAAATATTAGCTTTCAAATGCAAAAATGTTGATTTTTGTGAGGTATTTTTTACGAAATTTTGACTTTAAAAATTCTCTAAAAAAATTAAATCCTCTGTTCTCCTATAGGTGCATTCGGCGTCGATTAAGGTATTGCTCATCAAAATCTATGGCTTAATTTCAACATGAGTCTATCAGAAAAAGTCGGTTTGGTTCGAAAAAATTGCGATTTTGTCGAGTACTTAGTGTAAGTGTCGAGTAAGAGTTGCAGTGCTTACCTTGGTCTCCAGTCGGGATATTTCCTGTTTCAGTTCGGCCACCGTTTGGCTCTGTTCCGTGAATTTGATCTTCACATTCATCAGTTCATCCTTCATACGAGATTCCAGATCCGAGTATCTGTAGGGAAGATTATAAGTATCATAACGTTGGTACACTTATTTTTTATCACATCTGGCTCTTACCTGTGCTGCTGTTCGCGCGCTTTATTGGCCATATCCTTCTCCCGGGTAACGGCCATCTCGAGCTCTTCTTTGAGCTTCTTTTGCTCCTCGTCCTGGCGTCGCAGCTGGTTGGTGGAGACCTGCACTTGGGTCTCCAACTCCATGACCTTGAGGCGCAGTTCCTTCAGCTCGGTGAGCGTCTCCATCTCTCGTATACGCGTGGTCATCAGCTCCTCCTCGAGCTTTTGGGTTAGCTCGCTGGACTTGGAGCCCTCAAAGAAATTGGTCAACAGCTTCTTGGGCGTCGAGTCCAGCGCTTGGGTGTTCCTCTCACTCTCGCTGCGCTGATTCTCGGCCAGCTGGCGCTGCCACTGAGAGCTGAGCTCCTGCACCCGCTGCTTGAGATCCTTGAGGGAGAGTGAGGCCTCCGCCTCGCGCAACTTGCTGGCAATCAGTTCGTCCTGCAGATGCGCCACCGAATTGTCCGGCGTTGTCTCGCGCAGTGTCTTCTTGTCCTCCTCCAGCTCCTCGACCTTTGACTTAAGATTCCTGATCTGATCCTCGCTCTCGGCCAGACCCTGACGCACCTTCACTAGCTCTTCCAGCAAACACGAAACCATCTCGTCGCGCTGCTTCAGTGCCTCCTCCTTCATGCACAGCTCATCGATGGACGACTGGCGCGAGTTGTTCTACATTTTGTTGGTTAAAATCATTTATCATTAAAGTTCTTTCATCTCTGAATAAATGGTCGGATTGTAGGGCATGCGGTGGCAGTGTTTAGCTATGATACAAATTATACTCGTACTATGACTGATAAGACACAGATACAAATTATACTCTGGCTAGAGATACACTAGAGATACTAGAGGCTAGAGATACACATAATTCGGTTACTTAATACTAAGTCAAGCACACGGATTATAAGTGGGTTTTTATACCCGGTACTCGAAGAGTAAATTACAATTATAATACAATACAATACAATACAATTATATTGTATTCGTGCACTAAAGTGGATGTATGTAACGAACAGAAGGAAACGTTTCCTACCCCATAAAGTATATGTATATATTCTTAATCAGCATCAAAAGCCGAGTCTATATAGCCATGTCTTTCTGTCCGTCCGTCTGTCCGTTTTGTTTGTCGGCTATCTCAGAGACTAAAGGAGCTAGAGCCACCAAATTTTGCCTCCAGTCTGCTTTATGCTCACACTGAAATCAGTGTATTTCAAAAATTAGCCCCTTCCGCCCCCAGAAAGGGCGAAAATCTGCCCTTTGCTTTATAGAATGGCTAAGTTCATTACAACCGGACGTAAGATGCTTAAGTTATGTGAAAAAAAAGCGCTACATATGAAAAAAAACCGTCACAAAAAAATACCAGACTTAAAAAATTCGTTTCTTTCATAAAAAGTTGGTCTGGATCGAAGCGGCAAAATCGTGTCTAGTAGTGTAATCTCTTTAACGGTTTAATTCTAAGATATAACAGACAAAGACTTTATCTAATACAAACAACCAAAAATGCATGCACAAAAATACAAAAAGGATTTATACATATGCATACATATGTACATATGTATGTGTCTACAATGCAAGGCAATGTATACTCTACATATACATAAGGAGAGGAATTCACTTGGGATTGTAGGAGAGGAAGGCAGTTAAGCTTTAGGAAAGTCAGGCATAAACTACAAGCACATTTTTATGTCTTTTTCTCTTTTTTGAGATACTTACGCTTTCGATGGATACATTCTGTTTTTTTTAAATTTTGGGTGTGTACATTTTTTGTTTTTTGTTTAAAGCGAACATTTTGTGTGTGAAGCACCACAACCATAAAGTAAACCAAATAAAATAGAAAAGAATACAGAAATGATTAGAAACATAGTCCGTTTTAGTTACAGGAAACAAGTGAGCGGCAGGGAATCAGGTGGTGGAACAGATGGCAGTAGGTCGGGCGGGACTGTACTTACATTCTCCTGCAGCCGTAGACTGAGACCACGAACCTCCTCATTGGCATTCTCCAGCTGATGGGAGACTTCCAGATAGGACCGTCTCAGCTGCATCAGTTCCGTTTGAATGGCATAGCTAGAGGAAAAATGATTAGAAAGAGTTATCTAAAGATATTAACTCTCTTCCCACTTACCTTGTTTCCTCCTCTTCGGCACGTGAGACCTGACCTCGCACCAGGCGATCGGCCAGCTCTGCACTCTCCGCCTCAAGTAAATCATTTCGCTGCTTGAGCAGACAATTCTCGCGACGCAGCCGACGTAGTTCGACCATTTCCTCCTGCTCCTTTTTCTTCAAGTCTTGATACTCTTTCTCCATTTTTTTCATGCGCTTTGTATTCAGCTTCTGGGCATAGGCGAGATTGAAGAAACCCTCCGGATCGGCCTCCACACGGCCGGGCAGCTCCTTCTGGAAGAACTTCAGCATGGCCTCCATGTCCAGGCAGAGGAGCGTCTCCTTGCCGGTGAGGAGCAGGGCCAGTGCCACCTTAAAGATAAACTCCATGCCCTCGCTGAGGAAGACGTCCATGATGCGGCAGCTGAGGTTCACATTCAGCGTGGTCGTGTAGAGGGTGAGGAACCAACTAGATGCGTACATCGTTGTCTGGAAGCCCTGCTGCTGGAAGTGTATGTGCATGTCGGGTATCTGCTCCTGCACGAGATTCTCCAGCTGGTACATGCACAGACCAAGCTCGGACATCGATGGCTTGAACATGTGCCGCATGCGATGCTGTTGCATTATTTGCACGAGCACCGCGAACGCCTCCTCCTCGGGCATTTGCATCAGCAGCAGGCCCACAATGAAACCGGAGCCCTGGCAATAGCCCACCTCGCGATCGTGCAGCGAATACGCCTTGATCACATTGAACAGTGCCTCCTGGCCGGGCCCGTCCTTCTCCTTGAAGAAGTCCACCTCCGGGTAGGTGCGCGCAATGTCGCGGCGTATCACCTTCTCGCAGGCGCTCGTCGCCTTGATGTACTCCGCATACTGCTTCTTGTCCGCCTCCGCCGCTGTGCTCAACTGTTGCCACACAATCGCCCGAAAATGGTGCGGTATGCCGCGACGCACCAGCTCGCGCACACACGGATTCTTGCGCTTCAGCGCCCCTTCCCAGTCGTTCAGAATGGTGGCCCATGTTGTCCAGATGTCCTCCTCGGCCACGGAATTGCCGCCTGTTGGAAAAACCACACATTTAATTAGTTCTCGAATTATGAAGGGAGTGGGGGGAGGTCGAAGCTTCAGGGGTTTATCATACGTCTCATTAGAGATAATTTATGCATTAATTGGAATGCCATTTGTAAATGGTTCTCCGAGTCGGTTCCAGATATAATGGAAATCACTCTCTTCCTCCACACGCCCGCGAGAGAGCAGATATTTGTGGGCGCTACCAACTTTCCACTTTTTCGATAATTTGATAGCTAAATGAAACCCGACTACGATTGTCGAATGATTTGGTGAGGGCTTCTTAGAGCAGAACTTTGTGACTAATTTGTTCCAAAAATGTTTCCCACAAGTGAAAGGACACGATCGATCGTATGTGAATGTGAATTAGGGTAGGCATTTGGTACTGCAAAATACTTACTCGATGTGAGACTAATCTGACTCGTGTCGGAATTCTTGCGACTGTGCGTGGAGTGCAGTGAATTGAGTGACTTGGCATCGCTCTCGATGAGCTTGTTTGCTGCCTCCAGTTTGGCCAACAAATCCATTTCAGAGGTGGGCAAATTCTCATCGGCTGTGGGAGGTTGAGTGTTACTGCTGCTGCCAGTGACCTTCACGTCCATCTTCGTTTGGCTCTCCTGTGTTGCGGCAATTGTCGTGGCTGTCAGGGTCATAGCGACGCTGACGGCAACGGCAACGGCGATAGCGACCTGATCGTAGAGTAGTCAAAGCTGGCACACAGACAGGCACAGAGAGAAAGAGAGAGACAAAGAGTTGTGTCTCTAAATGTGTGTGTGATCTTTCAGTAGGGATTCCTGATCCTTTGATCTAACAGCAACGATACATGATGCTCGAATTCTTCTGCTTGCGATACTCCCACGTCTCTTACTGAAATTGTCAGAAGAAAGTAAAAAAACATATAAGTTACAAGAAGTAATAAACTTTAAAATAAACGAGTAGGAACGTTTTTGAGACCGTTTCGTACGCGTCACAACTTTTACACCCGGTAATCAGTCAGTATGTCTGAACCTTATTCGTTTTTTCGCATTTTAAGAAGAAATTCGTTTACAGTATTTCAAAAGCATATGAGGCACTAGACATCGATCCATCTATTTTCGTACTTTTTGTCTCTCATTTCTAAAAAGATGTCTTTCCCGCCACTTCTCTTCTAACATCCTTCTAAAGTACTTGGCTTTAAATGAGACAACAACGCTGTGCAAAAAAGCACAGGAAATTTGCCGTTTCGAAACGTTATGCTCTCGCCGAGAAATAACACCTTCCGCCCAGAACAGTTATCAAAATCGGAAAAAGCGGGAGAAAAAGAGAGAACCAGAAAATGTATTGCTTTTATTAGATTGGTACAAAACATTCGTCTTTACCTTCTTTTTCTTTTTTTAAACTTTCTTTATCTTTACTTCTTTCATTTTCTTTTAATTTTATATTTTTTCATTTTGTTTTGTGTTCTTTCTTTTTCAAATCTTTTTATTTCCATTTTTTTCTGTTCTGATTGACTGCGAGGCAGTAAGTAGCTAAAAGAGAGAGAGAGAGATAAAGACAGGTAAAGAGCGACGTTATTATCGCGCCAATGATAACCGAAAGTTTTTTGTTGTATACACTTTAGTTCGTTTTGTTGTTTTTTTTTTGTTGTGTGTGTTTCGATTAATCCGACATTCCTCATTAGAAGAACTTGTTTTATAGATTGATTATATTTCCATTGCTTGGATTTTACTTTGGTTTCTGGTTTGGATTTTGGAATGTTCTTTTATGGGGTTGAAAGATCGAATGGACTGATCTTTCAACTGCTTTCATTAACTTATTGTACATATGTATGTACATACATACATATATACTGATACAATTCTTAAATGCACTGCTTTGATTCTTGAATGCACTCGAAAACGCAGCTGCCCGCTTAACCAGACTAAGGGGCACTGCCGCAAAACGTGCCAATCGATTACATTCTTTTGGAGGATCATTGCAAAATTAAGTCCCATTCTTCACACTGCAGTATTATTGTGGCAAAGCCTCATACATACTTACATACATATGTACATATGTATGTTAAATGGGTAGGTACTGGTGCAGCAGTCACTTTAATGTAAGAACCAAAGTGGCAACTACCATAAGTACAGAATTGTGTAAAAGCCTTTTTCTACAATAAAACAAATAAATCTGCTCGCCATTAAGGGGTATGCTCCTGGTGTTTTATCTGCTATCCCTTTCTGACAGAGAGAGAGAAGAGCCTGTCTCTCTGGTGCCTGCCACTCTCAGTCGGTATTCATATATCTCTGCTGTTGGGTTTGGGAATTGAAAAGCAAAGTGAATTCATCATCATATACATCATACATACTTATGTACTTACAAAGAAACATACAATGTAGGTCAGGAACCGATAAACAATAGAGTGGCTAAGAGCCTGGGACTGGTTTTTATCGGTCTGTCTGTGTACGTGTTTCTGTAAAGTGCATGCAATCGGTGGGTAACCACTTGAGTGCCACGGGCCCCCTCTTCCTCGTGATCCATCAAAAGCCACATGTTCTCCATTACACCCAACTCCCCGCTGAAGCACCGCTTAAGACCTATGAGGTGGGGACTGTGTCTGTCTATGGTTTATCTATGGGAGGCTCTGGACATTAATTGAAGGGTCCCTCTGAGTGATTCATTCAGGTGGCGGTGGTGGATGGTACGTCAGGCCTTCCCTCCCTCTCGATGGTTGTGGATGAATCAACCTGCAATCCAGATATGAGTCTGGAGTAATCAGACTTTTTCCACTGTACACTTTATTATGCGTTAGGATTGGGTTTCCGTGGCAGCTGTAAGTGCACCACACATCTGCTCTTAAACGGATTTCCTTCCATCCTTAGATTTCAGTTTAAAGCTAATTTCTCTTCTTTTTTTTTGGCCAATTGAAGCTAACGAATGACTATGTTTATTATCTATCTTCTTTTGCAGCTGTGGTGCCTCTATTCCCCCCCCCCCCCACCCCCTTCCGCCAGTAGCATAAAAAACCGAAAACAATATGAAAAAACTGTCCCCACCAGTAATTTCCAAGCAATTTAAAGCAATCTCTGTTATTTTTTCAGCTCTGATATCAACAGATCGCGCAATTAAAGCAACAACAAAAAACAACAGAAATATTCTAAATACTATTAAAAAAAATACTGTATTGTGTACACCTGCAAAAATATTTCCAGAGAACTTGTGCCGAATTATTTGTTTTGGGTCTCGCAAAATCCCTTACACCACAAAAAATAAAATCATGCGAATTTTTGTTTGTTTCTGTTGAATCTGTGTGTGTGTGTGTGTGTGTGTGTGACTGAGTCACGTTGAAACCCATGGATAAACGTTAGATAAGACCAGGTTGTGTATGGTTCAACATGAATTATACGCAACATGTGTCGGCGCAGAGCCAGAGCCCCCTCCACCACCTCTTGCTTTGATCTTGCAATATGATATATTAACCCCTACTATAAATGAAAGAGAACGAGAGAGAGTGACAGTACAAATAATGAATGAAAGGCAACGAAAATTGCATTAAGAGAGCCACAAAGCACAAATAGACATAGAGGCAGAGGCAGCGGCAGAGACAGCGGGAGCGGTTGAGAGATAGAGAGTGGAAAAGCTCACACATACGGCAGAGCCAATGCCCATCTTTACTGTTCAAAGCCTCCTATATTCACACATTTTGCTCTCCCTCTTTCGCGCATTCAAAGTCAAAGGCAAATTGCAGCTTAAATGTGCAACAAGGACAGCCATACATAGACACACAGTCTGCCTGCCTGCAGCGTAGGCATTGCTTAAAGCTTGTATGACACTGAACTTCTTTTGAACTTGATTATAATTTTTCGAGATTTTTTATAGAAAAGTGTCGTAAAATGCACATTTATTTTTGGATTCCTATAATCATTTTGTCTTTCGTAAATCTGTTTGTTTTCTTTTTTTAAGTGTTACTCAATTTAAGCTTATATTTTGGCCTTTGACTTTGACTAAGTGCGAGGTGTCATACAGGCCTATGAAAGTAATGAGGAAGAGGGGGGAAGCAAAGAATAACAGAGTGATAGTTGACAATATCTCTGTTGCAGTGTTACTCATATGGCAGTAGTGTCATACACAGGCTAGACATAGTCAGAAAAAGAGACAGCCCAGTTTTTGGGTTTTTGTTGTTGTTGTTTTAGGTTTGGAACGCCCGCCCGACAGCTGTTTTTGAGTAAAAAATATAAAAAATATAATAGAAAAAGCCATCAACAACAACAGATAACTGGGGGAAGAGAAGATAAAGACATACTAATATCTCCATCGATACGATACGTGTTGATTAGATTTCGACACGACACTAAAACAACAACAAAAGCAACAAATAAAGCGCCCAAGATTGTGCCAGCGTGTGTGCATGTGTGTGTGAAAGCAACTGTAACAGCAAAAGCAAAAGCAACAACATCAACAGCAACCGATGTGCAAATCGTAAAATCTCCATAAAAATAAGGTTAGTGTTGACCCTCGCCCACGGGCCCGACTCAGTACGAAAAGCGCACAGGAAGCGATCGGTACGGAACGGAACAACGGTACGAAACGACACGAAAAAAACAAAATAAAAACACAAAAGAGCGTAAGCTCCGACGGTCATGAGAACTCGCATGTAGAAAAATAATTATTTCATTTAATGGAAAACACATTAAAATAATAAGGCAAACAATCATATTAATACAACAAAACAAACCCAGGCAAAGGCCAGGCCAAAAAATAAACGGGTTTCAAACCCTTTCTCACCTCCCCCCACCACCCGCACCAGCTATCTTTCCTACCAACATACATACATACATACATATGTATGTATACTGATCTTCATTTTGCGCCATCGACTATTACGGTTTGTGCTTGTGGTTGATTTTATTGTTGTTTTTTTGTATTGGTGCCAAAGACAAGGTAAAAAAAGCGACTCCACTCAAAAATAAATAGAGAGAGCGAGCGAGAGCCACCACGGTGCATACAAAGAAAAGCTGCACAAGGTGCAGAAATACGACAAACTACTCCAAAGCAGGCGAGACATAGAGTGAGGAAGACACAAACATAGACAAACTTCAGAGAGAGAGGAGACATAGACATACACTTCAAAGAGTAGAAAGCACAAAAGCGAGCGAGAGATTGAGAGAGCGTGCTCATGACAGCCACAACGGAAGCCGTGGCCGCGGCCGCCATCGCCAGCACTCCCGTCCAGGAGCAGACTGCGCTACATCCCACCCACCCCGCTGGCAAGATCATGTCGTCTCTGCCCTCCACACCCACATCCGCCTCCTCAGAGACGAGTCAAGCTTTGAGCGAGATCTTCTTTGTGGAGAGCAGCCGTCGAAAGCACAGCATTAAGATCCAGGTGAAGCTCTGTCCGGAGGGCGTGTACCTGCGACGTGAGACCGATCAGGATGATCACATCAACGAGCAGCTCATACGCATCGATGACATCATTGGCTCCCGGTATGGTCCACGCCTGAAGAAGCGACCACGCGGCGGCCTCACTTCGTGCAAGAATCCAAGCGGGGATGCTACACAGGAGCAGGAACAACAGCCGGATAGTGATAACAGCGCCTACCTCTATATCTATGCGTATCTGAAGAAAGAGAAGCCCCTGCGCCGTGTCCAGACGCTACGCATTCTGCGCTTTCGCTCGAGCAACGATTACGCGGAGAATCTGCAGACGGCAGAGCTCTGGCATCGCACCATACGGGATCACAAACAACGTAACACCACCACTATTGACATCTCTGGCTCCATTTTGGGCTCGGGCTCGGGAAAACACCTGTTGATCCTGCTCAATCCGAAATCGGGCTCGGGCAAGGGCAGAGAGCTCTTTCAGAAGCAGGTGGCGCCACTGCTAACTGAAGCTGAGGTTCAGTATGATCTTCAGATCACAACGCATCCCCATTACGCTCAGGAGTTTGTGCGCACTCGCAAGGATCTGCTGGAGCGTTACTCTGGCATTGTGGTGGCCTCCGGCGATGGGCTCTTTTATGAGGTCCTCAACGGCTTGATGGAGCGCATGGATTGGCGTCGCGCCTGCCGCAATCTGCCGCTAGGCATCATACCCTGTGGCAGCGGCAATGGTCTAGCCAAGAGCGTGGCACATCACTGCAATGAACCGTACGAGCCGAAGCCCATTCTTCATGCCACGCTCACGTGCATTGCCGGGCGGAGCACTGCCATGGATGTGGTTCGTGTCGAGTTATCCTCCAAAGATAAACACTACGTGATGTACTCCTTCTTGTCCGTGGGTTGGGGCCTCATTGCCGACATTGACATCGAAAGCGAACGACTACGTTCGATTGGAGCCCAACGATTCACACTGTGGGCCATCAAGCGGCTCATCTCGCTGCGGACCTACAAAGGCAAAGTCTACTATCTGCCATACCCCAAAGAGGAGCAGGAGACACCTATCGCAGCTGCAGCTGCAGCTGCTTCAGTTGCTTCCCACCAAGAAAAGGAAATGGAAAAGGGAGCCCCAGTGCAGCTGTCAGTGGAGGAGCCGGCTCCACCGAGCAGGCCCATCTCGTTGCCCCTTAACGTCAACGGCGATGTCGGCAATGTCAATGATGTCAGCGAATTCAGGGATCTGCCCGAGGACCTCAGCGAGGAATCCGAAACGGACCCGGACCAGTTTGCCGATGCCCTGTCCTTGGATCGTTCTATATTTCGCCAGCACGCAGACAGCTGGCACTCTGCAATGTCCCGCCGCACCGCCTTCTATTCGGTGGGGGGCCAGAGCATCCGCTCGAGTCGTAGCCGGATGAGCGTGCACCAGCGGATTGAGGCGGCCAATGCAGAGTTTGCGGAGCTAGTGCCCTCGGGCACTATACCGGGACTGCAGCTGCCATTGCCTGCCGCCGATGGATGGTTCTGCGAGGACGGGAATTTCGTGATGGTGCATGCCGCCTACACGACGCACCTGTCATCCGACTGCTACTTTGCGCCCGAGTCGCGGCTGAACGATGGCATTATCTATTTAGTGATCATCCGCAGTGGCGTGGGCCGCCACCAGATGCTTAACTTTCTGCTGAGCATGAACACGGGCACCCATCTGCCGCACGGCGACGATGATCCCTTCATTCGCGTGGTGCCTGTCAGGGCGTTCCGCATCGAGCCGTGCGGTAGCGATGGCATCCTGGTCGTCGATGGCGAACGTGTCGAATATGGACCCATACAAGCGGAGGTGCTGCCGGGACTGATCAATGTGATGACCACCAATGGACAGTGAGCGATATATCGATCAAACGATCGTAGCTATGCGACATTAGATATGTGTTGCAGATCATAAGAGAACAGTTACTACCCATAAGCATTTGTCGATAATTGTCTACGTTCGAAAGACATTAATCCATCATCAAATTTATACGATATATTAACGTAAATGTATGCAAAAATTGTAGTTATTAGATAAAGCCCATTTTTTTTGTTAGCTATATATTAGATTTATTATTAAAAGCCAGTCGATTTCAATAATTTATAAGATATCGATAGGGCGATAGCTGTGCTTTCATTCCAAAAAGATCACGACACTAATCGATAGCTAAGCTTACTCAAAATATGAATTATGTGGATGGAGGGATACACATGTACATATATGTATATGTATGTAGATACGTTATTTGATAATCGATTTTAAATGGCATCGATACCTGTCTTCAAAGCTATAAAGCGCACTCTCTCTACAGTAGATCTGCAGAAAGATCCGCCAGAAAGGAAAAAAACACTTAAATAACACTACTCGACACGATTTTGCCGCTTGATCAGCATCAATAGCCGAGTCGATTGAGCCATGTCTGTCTGTCCGTCCGTCTTGTTGAGCGCCTGGATCTCAGAGACAATAAAAGCTAGACCCACCAAATTTTGCATCCAGACTTCTGTATGCTCACACTGTTACAAGTGTATTTCAAAAACATCCCAAATCTACACTTTTGAAGATAAAAGAAAACTAAAATATCTATCAGATCGCTAAATTGGGATCCGATTGGATCATTATTATAGCCACAATGAAGAATTTAATTAGCAGTGGCCAAACCCACCTCGTCCGAGGATTTTGTCGAGTAGTATAATCAATTATGTTGGAAGACAAAAAGCAAATAAAAGACTAAACAAAACACATCTATATACATACTATGACTGGAAATATTTGAAAAATAGGTTTGAAAATTGTGAGTCGCGGCACTACTATTTCATTGAAGACAACTGTATGTACATACATATGTTAGATTTTTAATCGACACATAAAGCTTGATGGAATAGAAAACCAATAGTAAAAAGCCGGGTAAGCAGGGAAGCCAAAGCCCTCTACAATGGATGTATTCGTAGCTTCTTATCCGGTTGCATGCTGGTCATTATTGATATCGGAAACTACGGGGCACTCGGGGCAATCGGTCCGATGTTCAAGTGGCAGAGGGGTGCCCATTAAAATGAAAACTTCGACGACCAGCTATGCCAAACGGATTACCGAAAGCACACACAATATATATTAAATATTGAAAGCTCTGTCTCGTCTGTACATATTTGCCCTGCGGGGTGGGTGGGTGTCAAGTAGCTTAGAGCTTTCACTGTGTTGCTATGAATCGACATATCATATCAGAAATTATCTCTGACAGGTACTTAAGTCCGTGGCAGCAATTATTCCTGGAATGACAATCGAAACTCTCTGTTGGATACCCCATAAAAATAACTATTCAACACACCCATTTGAATCTGCAATGGAAATATGAAGCGGTCACTCTTTTGAAAGTAATCCCCAGAGTATTGCCTTCGAAGAGGTCTAGCATTTCAAGGGTGTACATCGATTGATAATATTTGCCACCTTATCAAACACTCAAACAACACATAGACCGATGGATAGACAAACGCCGGTACACTGGAAACGTTTTCAAAGCATACTTTTAGGCAATGGTAGGAATCATTTCTGGTGCACATTGCGTTCTGGAGATGATTGACGGTCTATGGGTAATTTATGTATCAACATGTTTCTGGTAAGCTTTTGGTCGCGCGAGTGTTCCGTTTCTTTCTAAAGGAATAGTGGAATGGAAAGACGTGGAACGGCTTTGCTCATCGATCAGTTTTCCAAGATGTCTCCAAATGAAAATGAATAAAAATGTATTTCCTGCGATATTCAATACCATTCGAAATTGTATGTCGGTAATAAATGTGAGTTAAATATCGGCAGCGCAGTGTGAATGTTTTACGAATTACCCCCATTTCTGGAAGCCCGCCATTGACGTCACAGGCTAGGCTGCAATCTGTTCAAAGAGAGCATCCAATGCCAAAAATCCGTTATATTTGTAGGCTCTTTTGTTTCGTCACATGGCGAGTCATTCGAGTGCAGAGAGCGAGAGAGAGTGAGAGCGGGGGAACATGTCATTGCAATAATTTTGCGACAGCAACAAATCAAACGAAATCAATGATTTGCCAGCAACTAAAGAAATGCAAGAGTGTGTGTGAGGAAGGAGGACTGGGTACTGTACAACAGTAAATGGTGATGGTTGTTGTTAATCTGCTCTTTTGAATTTAAAAAAAAACAGACCCATTGAATAATGAAAAGATCTATCACATAGGTAATACCATGGAGTTTGCATTTGGTTAACAATTTGTTCACGCACCCATGAGCTTGCCCCCGTTTATTATTGGGTGCAACGTCTGCTGTCTGCTCCCTGCAGCCTGCGCCACTTGTCTTCTCTTTTGTGTATTTGCTGCAGCCTTAAGCACACGAAAACACTTGAGCAAACCACTCCATGTATATTCAGACCATGGAAGTGCACACTCGTGCAGATATTTCTGCACTATTTCCAGTCTAATTCATTCATGAAAAGTTCTCCTTCTTCATCCACTTGCCGCGCACGCCAGCCACATTTAATGTGTGCTTCGGCTCGGCTCCCTGGCCATGGCTTTGACGGTGGCACTGGCTTTTTATATATATATATATATATATGTACATATGTATATATAATATATATATATATACATATATATAATATATTTATATGTACATATATATAATAATATATGTATAATATATATAATAATATATGTATATGTATACATATACAATATAAAAAGCTATATTTCGTGATCAGCATCAATAGCCGAGTCGATATAGCCATTTCTGTCTGTCCGTCTGTTGAGCGCCTGGATCTCAGAGACTATAAAAGCCAGAGCCACCCAATATGGCATCCAGATCCATCCAGGCTGAATGCTTACACTGTTGAAAGTGTATTTCAAAATTTCGCCCGAGAGCTATACACTGCAGAGTCCCGGCGAGAGGCAGAGGCCGCACACTGCAGAAGCAGAGAGACAATAATAAAACATTAATATTAAACAATAATATTTTCAATTTCTAGATATTGTTTCTTCAGTTTCAGGCTTGTCATTTTTCGCTCTGTTGAAGCTTTTCATTTGTTTTTGTTTTCTTTGCCTGTTTGTGTCTTGGTGTGCTTTCCTTCATTCGTTTAGAAGTTATGGGCTACGAAAGTCAATTATTGTGAACATGTACTCATCATTGCTTGCATATGTATGTATGTCATCTACACCTGCAACCCTTCTTACGCCAACACGCTATAGAGAGTCGGATTGGTTTCTTGAGGAAAAAAAGTTTGATTTTGTCGAGTAGTGTAATTGGTTTTACTTGAAAATTACTTGATTCTTTGACATTTACGAATGATGTTTGGACTCCATCTTTCATAGAGGTGTTGCATTTCTACATTCACTGGTAAAATCTCCCTAGAGATCTTCCCCTGTACTTGTGAGCACAGTTGAGACGTTCCATTCATACACTTTTGTGACCACAACTGTATTTATAGGTGTGCAAAATAATTGTTTTATTCATCTAGAAACGGAGAGTGTGTCGGAGACATCCGTTAGAGTCGCGCCGCTTTACGCCCACACCCAAAAGAGATTTCTGTGCACTCTCATTTGTTGTTTGTTTTGTGTGCCGTATTTCCTATCTGGTCCTATCCGTTAAATACTTATATGTATTATGATGCATAATATATTATGATGTCCGCTCTCTCTCTCCAAAAACGTTTGTACTTTTCGACTGCTCTCAATCGATGGCTCTCTTAAGTTCCCTATCTGTTATATTCTGTTTGTGTTATCTGAAAACTGAATCGAAATTTATGGGGTATCAATCTCTTCGGCATGCTTTAAATTCATCTGTCTCGCACATGCACCTCTCTCCATCCATCGCTGTTGTGCCGCTGTTTCTTCCCCCTATTAGTCAGAAACCTGATAGTGACATTTTACGATGACATTTGGTTCTCTCCCTGAACCGCAGCCCCTGTCTCCGGCTCTCTCGCCCACTCTCTTTTAAACAAATCACACAATTTTTAGCCAATGATTTTTTTGTTTAATGCCGAATGAATAATACATTAGATGACCCACCCGCCACTCTCCACCATGGGGGCAGTGGCAGAATTAGTGTGGAAGTTCATTTTTTTTTTATTGCTAATTTTAGGCACAAAAACAAAGTTAACACACATTTCAGGGCACTCATTAAGCGCATTTTGAGGTGTGGAGTCATGCGGCAACAGGAAATCTCAAGTATTGAAATTCCCCAAAGTGATATCACTGTGTCCCTGTGGGTCCTTTGCCTGTCCTGTCATTTCCATCCTTTGTGCGCCGTTTGTCCCCAATGTAATTATAGCTTCACTCATCAAAAATGTATAAATGCCACGCCCACACGCACACACACACAGCCAAGCCCTGGGTCCCAAACACTCTCATTAACCCAATTTTAATTGTTTGCATTGCATTGGGGCCAAGCCCTTGGCAAAGGCTTTGACGTCAGACGCCAATGGAGACGTTCAATTACAGTGAACCTTTGCTTTAAAAGAAAATGTACACCGAAAGTGAAGTAATTTCTGATGGAAATGTTTCACTCTTTCCACCCGTTCCCATAAGTAAAAGAGAAGTTTCCCTTAAGAATACATACATACAAATAATGAATAGTATTCAGCGTACACTGCACTATGGTCCAGATGACCACTTTTCTTGGCCAAATTGAATAACTCGCGAACGGAACAAGATTTTTTGATTTAGTCTTTTGATATAAGTTAAGAATAGGGAGAGGAAGGTTTTTTGAAAAAATGGGCGTGGCAGCTCCTTTTTTTAAGGGAAAATCGGTTCTTAATTTTTTTTCTCAAAAAGTTAGAAGCAAAAAAAGGATGGGAATATGTTTAGCAGATCAAGATTCTATAAAAAAAAGTCGTAGCACGAATTAAAACAACTTAAAAATCTAAGATAATCGTATTTTTTCTGCCACAGAGCATGCTCTTCAGCAGATTCCTTTCAAAAACAATATTACACTGGCTACACTCTAGCCCTCCAAAATAGCTAGTGATTAGTACTGTGGCTTAAATGCAATGCAAAATGGTACCCTACTTCACAATTTTCTTCTTCATTGTGTTCCAAAAGGCAAAAAACATTGAAAATTCTCATTTGAGGTTATGATTTATAAATGCAAATTGTAAGAGTTGTGGTCAAATGTGGCATTTGTGACTATATACATTTTAACAATCATTTATTGGTCTACGACACACTATAGGTTTCAAGGTGGGACTAGGTGACACTCTATTAAAAAAACCTTCTTAAAAATTAGTCTTTACTACGAACTGACACATATTGAAGGCCTCACTTTGACATAAAATTACGAAGACATCGCCAACTACTAGATAACGTTCACATTACAAAACACGTAGTAAAAACCCTACTGAATAAAATGCATCCAAAAAATTGGATCAGTTAATCGTATTTTTCAATTTATGAGACATTTAAAACAGCAATAAAATTGGTACTTTTTCACTACACATGCTGTGCAATAATGACCGCTGGGTTTCACAGCTGATTTTGCGAAGGTGGCGCCATCTATGCAAATTTCTGGTACGCAACTTTGATGGTCACTCTTTTTCTAATGCAGGGCGCCAAAAACCACGTCTTGGTTTTAACTTTTAAAAATTGCCTTTTGGCCAAGAAAAGTGGTCGTCTGGACCATAGTGCACTGTGTGAATAAACATAGAGAGACACACACAAGACTACGAAAACAACTTGAAAAGGAAAAACAAATAAATTCTTTTTCGGCACAGCTGCCATGTCTCCACTTATAACTCTATGTTTATTCACACAGTGTACGCTGAATACCCTAATGGAAAATATTTGCAACGCCAAGTTAATTGCCGTTTTTCATTATTTGTACACATATTTAGATGTTTATAACCGTTTATCCCTTTCATCCTAAATTATGTGAAGCATATAAAGGTCGCACAAAATATATTTATTTTGATATTGGAATGGTATGTGAGCTCAGAAGCAACACAAAAATGCCAAACGTCTCAAGCGCTAAAAATGAAAACGCAAATGAAGTCGAGAATACTTAGATACACGCATTGCCATCATGTATGTACATACATATGTATGTGTCACCGCACACATAAAATTGCGAAGCAGACTTGAAAAGGAAACAAAACTGTGTTTTTGTGAGAGTCGCTTTGCGTTCAATGCTCAAGAGAGCCAACGCCAAGCTCTCTCACTGGGAGCCAATCCACTATACTGATTAGGCAGCCAGTTTTTACTCGATTTGCAGACTCTACCTGTTGTTTGCTTAGTGCTCAAACCCAATCATATTGTGGATAATTCGTTATAACTTGACAGTGAATAATTGTCGTATAATTTTTTTAATAAAACTTATAATGTAATATTCCATATCATAATGCATAACAGAATATCTTTGAATAATAAATTCTTAAAAGCAAAAAAAAAAAAAGAAACTCAAGTGGAGAGAGACCCCGCACGGATAGGGGCCACCGAATAAACTACCAGAAGCACCAAGAAAGACCCAGGGGCAGGTGGCGGCGGTTTCGACTGGGTAGGGAAGATGCGATAAGAGTATCGTTGATTTCCTCAATCGGAATGTAGTGGACTTGAGGCGTAATAGGGGCAATGAATGAATCAAACAATGAAATCTTTATCTCAGAGAGGCAAGAGTGGTTCGATCATGAGAGTGAGCGAGCGAGTGCAAGATTGGATCGACCAAGAGAACAAGTGCAGGAGTAGGACAGTGGCACAAGCGGCAGAGAGCAACTAATGCAGTGGACGTAGAAATGAGTGGTGACTAGAGATAACGAGGGACGTGTGAGAAGCTTTTTATGCGTCACAACTTATACCCGGTACTCAGTAGTATTAGTGGTTTTATATTCAAATTTTACATTTTACTTTATTCATTCTCGCTTTAATATTGATCCAATCTGACCTCAATTTGGTGATCTGATAGATATGGTCATTCCCGACAGAATGGCGTTTTAGATTTCTTTTATCTTAAAAATTTGGAGGCTTTCGCTCTTTTGCGGGGGCGGAAAGGGGCAGGGCTAATTTTTAAAATACACTGGTTTCAGTGTGTACATCTGTCATCTACATCTACATCACTTCTCCCACCAACACGCTCTTTTAGCTCTCACCCCCCCCTCGCCTAGAGCCGCACACTACACGAAGCAAAGTGAGAGAGCATGGCTCTATCGACTTGGCTATTGATGCTGATCAAGAATATATATACTTTATGGGGTCGGAAACATTTCCTTCTGTGCGATACATATGTACATCCACTTTCCCCACAAACACAATATACCCTATTTACTCTTCAAGTACCGGGTATAAAAAAAGACTTTTGCTGTCTGCGATTGCTCTCATTGTTATTTCTGTTTTGCTGTTGTTTGATTTTGGGAGCATACTATAATACGATAGAGCAGTGCAGTCGACAAATGCTTTTTGCTTTCCACACAAAAATATGTACGATCGCTCAACGCTATATTTGAGGCGTTTTATATGTATTTCCCCACAGACAATGGAAAACAGAAACTGAAACTTACATAGCTGCAGCTCTGATCATTCCAGCCATTGCAAAATATTTGTTGTAAGAACAGTAGCTGCAGGCAAATACACGAACCAGAACATATCTGTTTTTCATACTACAAATGAAACATGATCAATTTCCGAGAACTGAAAAATATATTCACTTTCTATTGTCCAGCTGTTAAAGAGACCTTTCTGTTCCCTTATTTCCTGTCGCTGAAATCTCCCAACTACGGCATACCCATATTTCACCTACCCACAACAGGGTATCGTTTGCGGCAACAACAATCGAAAGCCTGAGCCAAAAAGAAAGCAGCAACGCTGAAACTGTTAATTCATTTGGCTTCGAAATTCGAATCTCGAAATACAGAAAATACCAGCACGCACACACATACACACACGCAAATATGAACGGCTGTGACGGGGAGATTGGCACAGATATTGGATGTTGAAGTGGAATTGTGGAGTTGAAATTGTTGTGTTGTTTTTGTTGGATCTTCCAATATTTGCGGCAGGTAAATCTCGCAATAATTGATGCTGGCGGAGAGCGCGGAGGAGGGGCAGAGCGGGACCGTGCGCCCTTTGTTGTTTTTCTCTCTACCGTTTCTTCCGGCTGCTGCTCATTTTCACTTTACATAACTGTAGATTTTTGGCTTTGCAGAGAGGCCGACAGATAGAGAGAGACAGGCTGCGCAACCGCATGAGACAGCAGGAATGAAAACACTTAAAATTTGCCTTTTTACGCTCATTTCAATTTTGTTAAATTTACTTTTCAGGTAAAAAACAAACACAAAATGTGGTTGGCAAAAATCTCTCAAGTGCAAATTATTTTAGCCACATTTTTTTGTTTTGGCGGCTTTGTGACGAAGGTCAAAAAGCGCTTCAAAAGAAAACATGTGGCACGGCAAGGCACGGCACGGCACGGGCAAAATAACAACAATTAAGATCGTAAAAAAATCGAAAATAGTGAAACAAAACTTCGAAATATATGATGATAAAACAATGCAAATGAATAAAAGTCGGACAAATATGACAGAAACACTTGAACAGATACTAGATATAATATTCGAAAACCCCGAAACGTTTGAATCCCAGAAAAAGACAAGGGACAAGAGAATAAAATGTTTGAAGGCTGTTTGTCCCGCTCCAACCTTCCTTCCAGAAGATAATGACAAATGACAGATCGCAGCACCCACCCACGCACACACGCACGCAGTGAAGACAGGGGACTGCGACGCCCAACTCGAGCCGCCAGCACTTTCAAGCAGATTTATGATGATCATTAACATGATGATGACGTTCTGCGCGCTCCATGTGTTCCACAAAATTATTTTAATGATTGTGATTTAAATAGAGGACAGAAAAGAAGAACAAAACAATAAACATTTGAATAAAGCGCAGGCACGCACACATACTCGTACATATGAACACAAAGATAGTTAGATAGGGCAAGGTGGCAGCACTGCGTTTCGTTTCGCTGTGGTGCGACGGTGCGGCAATGCTAGCAAGGTGTTGGCAAGGTGGCAACGCGCATGCGCAAAGCAAGGTAAATCGGGAGAGAACTTTAGAGCGAGATGCCACGCCAAGCGGTGTTGTGGGTGGTGGTAGATGATGGATGGGTGATTAGAAGGAAAGACAAGGTTACAACAGCAGCAGAGAGCAGCTGATGTGCTGGAAGCGCATGGGAGTAATAGAGACAGTCAACGAACAGGATAGGGTGTTGACGGGGAAGGGTAGAGCAAGGGCAGGGCTACAATTTGTTGTTGTTGGGGAAGCTGCAAATGGCGGAATGACTGATGATGATAAACGCAAGCGAAAACGCGTAATTAATTACATTAATGCACGAAAATATTTACATATAATACATTCATATGTATTTATGTACATATTTATGAAGAAAATACAACAACTTGTACTATGTACGTGTGTGTTGGAGAAATGGCCAACAAAACCATTCGGTATTGTAAAAATATGGTTTTGTAAAAAAAAAAGTATGTATGTGTACGTATATAAAAAACACACACACGAGACGACAGACAAGAGAGAAAAAAAGTCATAAAAGACGGAAAGAAAGTTTTTTTCGAAGATAATAGTGGAGATGCGATGCACTGGGGCAGACTACACGCACACACGTCCACTAAGATATGCATATTTGAATCTGGAATAGAACAGTTCGCTCAACTTACCTTTCCTTCTCGCTTCCCCTTTTGATAATTTCCACTAATGTGAATGAATTCTCGAGCGGGATGGAGAAGGGTGGTTGCCTGGTATTCTTTTGTTGTTATCGCTGTCACTGTCGCTCCGTTACCAGCCCGCAAGCAGCAGCAGCAACAAATCTAGCAATCGGAAATGCTGCCAGCAAGTGCCATTGGAATCGGCAGACGAATTAACTCCAAACTACAGATGCCTCTCCCAAGGTGGTTTTTTGCTCTTGTTTCACACACAACATTTAGACGAGATACCGAAAAGAAGGGCCAAACTTTGTAAACGTCACTCTGTTTCTCCTCCTCACACTTGCGCGCAAAAACACGTACACACAGGCAGACAGACACGCACACACCTCTTTCACACACTCCCACCTCCTTCTTTTATTTATCTGTTTCTGGCCGTGTGTTTCGAGATCACTTTTCAGTAAAATTGCACTCGAAAAAAATAAACATTATGCAGTTTTCATTCAATGGAGTCGGTTATTCTGTTTAGCTGTACACGACCACGACAATCCAACTAGACTCTGTCTATTTTTCCAGGTTCCAGGCCAAAATCTGTTTGGGTACCATATCTGTTTATCTGTGCACGACAATAAGTGTGACCACGCATTTATCGATAGTATATACCGCACAGCCCTAAAATATATACCGAATTATACCTTCTCATTTTAAAAAGGTACCGAAAATATACCGTACATCTTAATGTTCTATTTAACATTACTAGATTGAATATTAAATCAATTCTACATAAGGTTGCCCAATTTACATAACTTATTTTTATTGGATTGTTTGCAAAATAAAACCTAGTAGGTGGAATCAGCCCACCGAGATAGCCAAAAAGTCGGGCTCCAACACTGCCGATGGTCTGGCCGATGTGCAGTGCCTCAACTTGCTGATATTGCTTGCTTGATATTCGTATGGAACCGATAAGAAATGTTGTCACACACAAACTACTATACAAAAATCATTAAATGTAAGTAGGCACGATAAGGTATTTTTTTGAGGGTCTGGCGGTACATCTTATCGATAAGTCCGCGGTCACATTGTCCTTTACTTATCGCCAAATTGCCCATCACTACAATAAACTAAAAAAGTTGACTCTCGCGGAAAAGTAAAAATATTACAAAAAAATTAGAATGCCCGATGCTGAACAATTGCCTGATGGCTGGGAGAAGCGCACAAGTCGCTCCACAGGTAAGCAAATACAAAACAAAAAAACGGACGCTAAACAATTTTGGTACACAATTTGCTGATGACCGGTAAAATCATTATTTTTTTGCAACAAATGTGGAACATGTGAAACGCACGCAGGTCTTAGCTATTATCTGAACGTGCACACCAAGGAGTCGCAGTGGGATCAGCCCACCGAGATAGCCAAAAAGTCGGGCTCCAACGCTGCCGATGGACCGGCAGAGGTGCAGTGCCTCCACTTGCTGGTGAAGCACAAGGGCAGCCGACGGCCGAGCTCGTGGCGCGAGCAGCATATCACACGGACCAAAGAGGAGGCCCAGCTGCTACTCGAGGTCTATCGCAACAAGATCGTACAGCAGGAGACGACATTCGAGGAGCTGGCCCGGTCCTATTCCGATTGCAGTTCGGCCAAGCGCGGCGGCGATCTCGGCAAGTTTGGACGCGGTAAGTCGCGACAGGAAAATTTGTGTATTTGTTTTTGCATGGCATGACATGACCCTGAAGCTCACAAATCGTAACTGCGTCATTTCCGGTTATCTAGGTCAAATGCAGCCACCCTTCGAGAAGGCCGCCTTCGCCTTGAATGTAGGGCAACTCTCGGGCATTGTGGATACCGACTCGGGCCTACACATCATACAGCGCAAGTCCTAGGCACACAGCATTAGTATGAAAATTAAAACCATTATTAATTAAGTTGAAACAATACAAGAACAATGCTGCCTAAAGGCACACAAGATAAAAGTTTAAATTCAAACGCAAAGGCGCTGCAGCTGAAGGAGAATTAATGCTTGAAGGTTACTTCCATGCACGAAAAGAAGAAGGAAGAACAGCTAAACGGCGCTCCATGAGGATAAAATGTAAAAGGATTTAAGTCGCTTCCCAGATCCCAGTTTAAATTGTAAACCTACGAAAATGCTGCGCGCACCAGTCGATGGGATAAATTCAAACAAACATATACAACAAATACCAACATTCATTTCAAAATAGATTATAAATGTTTAATTAATTCATCTAAAAACTAAGAACTTTAGTTGCGAATTGATTTTCATTTGCCAATGTTCAGTTTGCCGGCCAGTAGCTTGGCCCCCAGATTCTTCTGGCTTCTCAGCAGCTGGCTGACCTCCGGCTCGGCCTGGATGGCCGTGCGGCAAGTTTCCAGCAGTTGGGGTCGCTCCTCGACAAGCTTCAGCAAGACGAAGCAGCCACGATTCACCGACAGCCAGGCCTTGAGCTGCGCGCAAAAAGGGGGGCACAAAAATTAGTTAAGAGGCACGTGGAAAACGGAAAGGGAGACATCAACTTACCCCATCGCTGGTCAAATGTTTCAGTATCTGTTCGCCAAATGATTGCCCCTCCTCGACCTGTTGCTTGCCATCGTTCTTGAGGATCTTCTTAAGCACAATGTGCATGCCGGCCTCCTCGATGCCCTTGACCAGCGGCTTGGCTGGCTCTTCCTTTGCTGGTTTAGGTTTAGGTTCTTTCTTGGCCCTTTTGGGCTTAACAGTGCCATTTTCGGCTTCCTCTGTGTCAGGTTTATCCTTCTCCTGCTCTGATTGATCGTCATCGTCGTCACTGCTTTCCTCGATTTTGGTCAGTTTCTTGCGCTGCTTTGTGGCCTCAGCAATGATATCCTCCACATCCTGATGGCCCTTCTTCTGCTGTGACGGCTGTGCACCATCAGCGTCCGCTGTTATGCGCCAATCCGGCTGAACCACAACTTGAGCGAGAGCTTCAACAGCCTTTTGATAGGAGACACCTTGGACTGCAAGAGACGGTACGTAATTAATGGGCAGGAGAGAGGAGTCCATCCTGTGTAACTTACTGTGATTCAGAATATCTGCTGTGACCAAGCCAATGTGACTGTTGGACAGCCAGAAGGCAGCGTCCTCCACAATGGCCTCGGCAATGGGCGCCTCAATCTGTTCGAATATTTCCTTGCGACGCGTCTCCTTTTCTTTTTTTCCAAACGCCAGTCCCTCCTCGATGACGCGGATGAATGTGGGGTGGAAGCAGGTGGTATCGCCCGGTGCCACCAGCCATTGGACCACCCTGCGGCCGTATTGATTGCCCACCAATTGCTTCAAATCGCCATGCAGATGATCGTAAATGGCCTTCTTGGTGGCCTTTGTGTCATCGAGGGCGTTCAGCAGCGAGATGAGGAAAACATGGCCATGCTCGTGGGTGGCTATCTTCAGCAGATGCTCCTTAATGTTCTTGATGATGGCCTGAATAATACGAGAGAATAGACGGCATTGAAATGAGGAAACCCGTAAGCGCCTTGGAGCTCACTTACGCGACGATTTTTGGGAGTTGATTTGTAGAAGCAAATGACGGCCGCCTCGCTGCCCTCCTTGGTGCTGAGCATGTGCGGCACAAGGGCGGCAAATGCTGTGACCGTCTCCTCCAGCTTCTCCTCCTCATCCTCGCAGGCACGCAGATACTCGAGCATTACGCAGTGAACCAGGGAGCTGTCCACCAGATTTTTATTGGCCACATGATCCAGATTGGCCTTGACAGAGCCCAGAATGGAGGCCTTCATGTTGGTGGCCTCCTTGTAGGTGTCGCTCAGTGTTTTCACACTCGAATCCTTGGCCTTCCGATACAGATCACCGTAGAACTCCTGCCGCATATGCGTGCGCTGCTCACGCGTGCCGCCCTGGTACATGATATCCAGCAGACCGCTGGCAATGCTGTGTCCGGCCAGGCGGACAATGTGCCCGAAGAGGCTGTCCACCAGCTTACTTTTGGTGGCTGGGGCGCCGTATTTAAGCATACGCTGGACACAAAACTGAGCGTACTTCGACTGGCACATCTCGACGGCGAAGGGCAGCAGCTTGTCGGATATTTCGACACGAAGCGCCGGTGTGGCATGCTTCAGCATGCACTGGAGCACCCTGGCTGTGTCGTGAGCTTTGACTATCTTCGAAATGGTGTCCCCCACATTGAGAATCTTGAACATTTGCTCCACCAGCTGGTCCTTGTTCTCGGTTTTGCGGCTATTCAAAAGTTCAGCGACAGTTAATTTGAGAAGAATTGAATGCTATGTGCCGTGGCGTGCGTGTGTTGCCTTACCATCGGAGCTTCTCGTATATCTGCTTGGCCTCCTTGGTGATCTCGTAGGTGTCGCGGGTGCTCTTTCGCTTCAGCTTGAGCTCCTTTTTCTCCTGCTTGAACTTGTTCCAGTCCTGCTTCTCGGGCTCTCCACTGCACACAGGTTTGCCAGCAAATTTGTTATGACCACCGTCTGACTTTTTGGCAAAGTTCGGTGCGGATTTTAACTTATCATTTGATTTCTTGTTGCCAGGCTTTAAGTTCGACTTTGGACGGGGCGGCCGGGTCTTGTCAGCTTCTTTGGAACTGACCATGTTTGCTTTTATATGATGCTTAGGCAAACTTTCAAGTCAAACAAAAAAATAATGTCTCCGTCTCCTACACGTGCTGGCTGTGCAGTGTGACCAGGTCTTATCTTTTGTGCACAGCTAACATTTCTTGAGAGACAAATAATACCAGAAAGTAAGGGGGTTTACGGAAAAAATACTCAAAAACGTAGCCTTTTTATAATATAATTCGTCGGTGCCGATCGGCAAACAACTCTTTTTTGATTTCAAAATTTTCAGTAAAATATTTTTTTTTCTACTATTCCCCCTATATAATCTGAAGCATGAATAAACTACATATAGCTGCTCATCGTATAGTATAAATATAGTATAAATAGATTAGTGGTGCGACCATCCAATTTCGCTGTAGCGATTAAATACCAAAAAAAAAAGATATATATATTTTTTAAATTCTGAATTATCAATACAAATCCATATATATAGGGAATACAACAAAATCTTTCTAGCGTTTAATTAGGGTTGCTCGTCAGTACACTTCATTAAAAGAGCGTGAGACGAGCAATAAGTACCCTCTTCTGGGTAGCGCATGTAGTGGGAGCGAGAAGTACATATGTATACATATGTACATATGTATGTATTAATATGTATTCTCAAGTACCACTGGCAGCATATACATAGAAACAATATATTTACACTATATAAACCATATTTTCCTGTATAACTATAAAACAAGAAAAAACCAATCCAGTTCGAATATATTTAGAAAAATAGCCATAAAAAGGCAGCATAGCATTCATCTCACAAACATCCCATCAAGTGTGATAGTGATGCAGAGAGGGAGCGAGCCGGGGCGATAGTTATCGACAGATACATACGATATGCAAACATCGCCGTCTTCGTGCCAGCAGCCAGTGCTGTAGTTGTATTTGTATTTTTACTCTACTGTACATTCGCCAATACCACGGCAAATAGCTCTCTTCTTCACATTTACTGTTGTTTTTTTGTTTTCGCGGCAAAAAATAGGAACGAATTTCGGTAAATATTCGTTCTGGCGGCCTCAAACTGGCGCACCGAGGACCCGCAATTAGATAAAAAACAATTGCAATCGACACACAACCATCCAAACGAATAATGGGTAAACTAGGCAAAAAGAAGGTGGCCGAAGAAATGAGCCGCAAAAAATCTGAGGCCGAGGCCAAACAGAAGAACGGCGATGGCGCCGTCGACTCTGAGGATGGTATCGACTCGAAGGACGGCAGCTCCGATAAGAATGATGCCGCATCCTTGCTCAGCGGCAGCTCCTCCCAAAAGCAACGCTCCAATCAGCAAAAACGCAAGTCCTCGGTCATGGTCGCCAGCGCCGAAGCCGCCGGGGGAGCCTCTGATGCTGCCACCAAAGCCAAATCCAAAGCGAAATCCAAGTCCAAGTCTATAGAAGGAGACTCCGATGATAGCGACGATCTGCCGCTAAATGGCAGAAAGAGTTCCAATTCGAACGAGTCCACTGGCGGTGGTCCGCCGGCCAAGAAGCCGCGCAAACAAGCCAAACCCAAATCGACAAAGTCAGGCACGGCCCCATCGACATCCACAGCTGCGGCAGCCAAAGGCAAAGCCAGCAACAATAGCAAAAAGAAGGCAGCCGCCCAAAAAATTGCCGCCAATTCAGACAATGACTACGAGGACGCAGTCGATGATGAGTCGCTGGCGAATTCCGATGATGATTCGGACTTCAAGAAGCACGATCTTGAAGAGGAGTACGAGGTGAGCGGAACATAGCAGATGTCCTCCCTTAGACTTGGTTCTAATCTCTGAAAATGATTTCCAGGTGGAGGCCATCATTGGCCACAAGAAGGTGCGCGGCGCCTCGTTTTTTCTGGTACGCTGGAAGGGCTACAGTTCCGACGCGGACACATGGGAGCCGGAAAGTGAATTAAATTGCGATGATCTGATCGCTGCATTCCGCAAAAAGGTGCGCCCCGTCTCTTTCTAAGTCATTTTCCTCTCACTTACCCTGCTCGTTTTCTCTCTCTCTCGCTCTCACGTTCTGTTTGGCAGGCAACGTCAAGTCATGGCGGACCGTTAAAGGGCAAGGGCAAAAGCAATGACAATGGCAATGCCAAGGCAAAGTCCAAAAGAGTAGCATCATTAAAATTCGAAGGAGCTGCTGCTGCTGGCAAATCTGCTGGTGGCAAGAAGGCAGCACACGGCAAGCAATCGTCCAGCAAGAAGTCCACCGATGATCCCGAAAAGGAATGGGTCGTCGAGCGTATCATTGATTTCGTTGACGATGACGAGGCTGGCGGCCTGTATCGTATACGCTGGAAGGGTTTCGGCGCCAAAGACGACACATGGGAGCCCGAAATGAATCTCTCCTGCGAGGGTCTGATTGGGAAATTCAAGCGGGGCCTCGTCTCGCAGCACAACGTTGATGTCAAGGAGCTGCGAGAATCGCCCAAGAAAACCAAGCGACTGGTGAACGAGTGCTATCCACGCACCAATATAGCGAATCGCATCGAGCGCTCATCCAAGCGGGCAGCTGCCAAGAATCGGTGAGAATAAAACAAACAAAATCGGTCGCTGATTGCTCGATTCTAATGCACCACTTAATACCTTAACTCGCACACAGTGTCTTTTATGGGGAGGAGTGAGATACGGCCTAGAGGGGGAAGACAACGACGACAAGCAGAAGAAATTCCCCTGCAGTTCCCCATCTACATACACCCCATACCGATGGCGTAGATACCGGGTTGAATTTGCATAGAACTACAAACATTTTTCCTTTGATGTGCGCGGGCGTACTTGATGTCTTGGCAGGAAGATCCAAGCCCAAGCATACACCCCGAACATAATTCCCCAACCACCCCCAAATCGATGCACAGATCCCACAGCAAGTAACTTAGCAATTTAAATGATGGATTACAACGCAAGAAAGAAAGTTTAATTTCTAGCAATTAAATGTAAAAAGCCAGCCTCTGGAGGGGACAGGCCCGGACGGGACCGGAGGCATTCGAAGAGACAGATAACACTGGCATTAGTCTATAAGCTTCTGCATCGTACTATCTATCCTCTTAGTACTATCCGTTTGCAAATGCATGCATGTATGCATTTACACCAGCGGTGCAGCTGAAGGTGCAATCGATTCGCTCCTCTTTTATGTATAATTAATAAATAATATATGTACTGTACACAATGTAATACAAAACACCCCAAAACACCCAGAATAGTTATTGACTCTTCCACGTATTCGCACTACGACTGGACTTCATGTGAAGCGACTTTGGCTTCGCTTGATTTCCGAGCCTTGTCCAATTTGAAAAATTCTGCAAAATGGCAACAGCCAGTTTAAGCCGTTTTAAGCATAAGTTTATTCCAAAAACGGCTGATGGCTCGACTCGACACGCACAAGCGAATAGTGCAAAGGAGAACGCCCGAGAATCGCAAGAACAATAAAAAGGTGGCTTCTCTTTCTCTGCTCTCAGTATCAAAAGGCTTGCAAATCGCTGATGAAATATTTCCTGGCAAGGGGAGTACAAAAGAGGGCACTGGGGACAATAAATAAAATATAAAAATCGATTAAAGAACTAATCGGAAAATTTAGAAACCCCTCAACTAGTTAGGGAAAACTGGAAACCAAAGCTTATCCGTAGAACACAAAGTATTTTCAAGCCCTTGGATGCTTTCTTCATGATTTACAGGCATTAGGAACATTATCCGCTTGGCTCTTAAACGAAACGAAAAATAACGAGAAGGGACGTGTGAGACGCTTCTTACGCGTCACAACTTTTATACCCGGCACTCAGTACTACATCTGTACCTTAGCGGTGTTCTGTCAAATTTTTAATTTTTTCTGCATCTGTCATCTACATCAACAGCGCTTCTGACGCCAACACGCTCCTTTAGCTTGCCCCCCTTTCCTAGAGCCACACACTGCAGAGTCCCGGCAGAGGCAGAGGCCGCAGAATGCGCGAAGAGTGTGCATGAAAGAATGTGATAAAAACAAATATAAGCTGCAGGACGGGGTGGGTTTAACCACTGCAAATTAATTTCTTCATTGTGGCTATAACAATGATCCAATCGGATCCCAATTGGTGATCTGATAGATATGGGCATTCCCTACGGAATGGTGTTTTTAGATTTCTTTTATCTTCAAAATTGTAGGTTTGGGAGGTTTTCGCCCTTTTTTACAGAAGTGTGGATGCAAAATTTGGTGGCTCTAACTTTTATGGTCTCTGAGATCCAGGCGCTCAATAAGACGGACGGACGGACGGACGGACGGACAGACAGACATGGCTCAATCGACTTTATGAATACTTTATGGGGTCGGAAACGTTTCCTTCTGTGCGTTACATACATTCACTTTGTGCACAAATAAAATATACTCAATTTGCAAAATGATGCAAGTGCAATTGGTTGTGGGTTGAACCTTTTTTCTTGGAGTTGCTTAACGTTTATTTAACTTTCTCTTTCGACAATCAGTGTATAGAACGGGCTGTACGGGTGGCCTATTTCTTAGGGCCCTCTTTGTCATCTTTCGGCTCATCGCCGAATTCGATGCAACGTTGGACACCGAAACCAGCCGCTTTTGGCTCCTCGGTCAATGAAGTGGGCTTGCCCTTAGGCTCGCTAGCAAAGCGACCATTGCGTGGACCAGGTGGCGAAATCTTGTCTGCTTTCAGATCCCGCAGTATTTCCTGCATGTCTTTGGCGGTCAAATCCTCCTGCAAGAGACAAACGGTTACATATTAGCTGTATATTTATGCCTGTACCCCACTCACATAGTAATCATCGTTGACCGCCACCATGGGCGCATTGACACATGCACCCAGGCACTCCACCTCGGAGATGGTAAACTTCTTGTCCTTGCTGATTTCCCCGATGCCGATGCCCAGCTGCTGCTTGCATGTCTCGAGTATCTCGTCGGAGCCTCGCAGCCAGCAGGGCGTTGTGGTGCACACCTGAATGTGGTACTTGCCGGTGGGCTTGCGCAAGAACATTGTGTAGAAGGTGGCCACCTCGTAGACGCGCATGTTCGGCAGGCCAAGGATCTCAGCCACCTTGTGCATGGCCGACAATGGCAGCCAGCCGTACTGGCGCTGGGCTAAGTCCAGCAGCGGGATCATAGCGCCGCGCTTGTGACCCTCCGGATAGATGCTCATGATCGCCTCCACGCGCTTCTTGTTCTCCGCCGTGAACTCGAATGGTATGTTGGGATTATCCTCGGGTGTGTCGCGGTGCACGAAAAGATTGTCGCTGCGCTGGACACCGCTGGTGGCAATGGCGCGCATGCCGCCGCGCTGCAAAACGTTAGGATGGGACAGAACGTTAAATGTTATTGTTTTTCTAGCGTAACTTATATAACCCACGGAGGCGACTGGCTGTCCGTGTTTCATTGGCAAGTGGTGGGGCGGCCGCCCTGCGCTGCTGGGCTACTTACCACGGCGGCCAGCGTCTTCGAGGCACAACTCGTCAGCATTTTGGTGTTTCCCACGCGGAACAACTCTACGAAGCAAGTGAAAATTTGCTGTTATATGAAGTATAGTCGGTTTTCAACAAGCACCGCTGACAGCTGTTCCAGCGCACGCTTTACAGCACTGCTCAGCGCGGCCGAAGTTTCGATATGTGCTAAGAGCAAATTGCCATCCAAGAGAAAGCCTATCGATAAAATTCAATCTTAACCGAAACGACGCAACCGAAACGAAGCAGAAAACATGGATGGATTGCCAGCAGTTAAAGAACACCTGGGCAATATGTGCGCCAGCTATCCCAAGATAGGCCAGTCTATGAAGGAGTTCGAAGAGGCACTGCAGAAGAACAAAACACTGAAGAGCAGTGTAAACCGTATGCAAATATGCAAACACAAACACTACACGCACTAACACCCACACACATTTTGTTCACCCATTCAGGATTGCAGTTACAGATTGAGGATCAGAAGGTGGATGCGAAACTGGTGGGAAAGGCGGCTCAATCCATGGATGAGTGCAGGGCCGAGACAGAATTGGCGGCCAGAATAGCAACTGCCTGCTATAGCAGTATCCTGGCCATAGAAAACCACATGAGTGACGCCCAAGTCCAAGACGTTCTGCGATTAACTGTACACCTCAAGCAGGGGGAGGTCATGGCGGAGATCCAGGGCGTGGAGAAACGTTGCGGCACCGTTAACGAGAGCAATGCTACCTTAGAGAGTCGCAGCATTGGTAAAACTCGAGTTGGATATGTGCCACAAATATCAATCTCAACTTTGAATTTGTATTTTGCACATTTCAGTGCAGGAGTTCCGTCAGCTGAGACGCACCATGAATGAGGCCGCCGACGAGCTGTTGCGTAACGATAGGGAGGTGCAGGCCATGCTTCTGCAGTGGAGCAGCAAGATCAAATCCTCGACAGCCTATCGCAACAAAAAGATCGTATATGTTCTCAAGCTGAGGAAGGAGATACACCAGCTTCGAGATGAGGTCGGTTTGTCGTCACCCCACCTGCAAATGTCTAAATCAAATGAATTTCCATTCGATCCCCAGCTAGTGAAACCACGCCTGCAGCGTGTTGAGAAGTGGGCCAAACCCGCAGACCCCTGTCCATCTGCGTGTTCCTCTGTAATGGCAGCGGCCAGCAACTTGATGCTGCAGTCGGCCATGACATTTGTAACCGACTTTCTCAACGGCCCCAAAGCGTCTCAAATCGAATGTAGCGGAGGGGCGCAACCACTGCGCTCCATACTGCTGCAAGGCGAGCGCAAGCGCGCTGCAAGTCCCACCAAGCTGGTGCACTTCGCAGCGTCGCCGGTTCGTTCCATCTCAAGCGACGATAACGTTTACGGAGCATTGGGCGCGACATTCACCCAGGCAATTGATGACTCCCTAAAAGAATTTAATGACTTGAACGCGGCCACGCCACCAAAAAAGGGAAAAGTTACCAAAGTGGAGATACTACCAGCCTTGGACATAAGCTCATTCCAGCCCCATGCCAGTGGCAATGCAAACTTGAAGGATTTCTCCAACTTATTTCCCAGCTTGGAGAGCAAAGAGCAGCAGGATATCATGGATATTGATAACGAAGCGGCGAGCACTTCCGCTAAGCAGCACCAGCCAGCAGTGGTTTCGGTCGAGCAAGAAGAGCTGCTGTTTGTGCGTCCCACGACGGCGTTGAGCCATCAGCAGGATTCTATTGGTATGATGGCTACCACGAGTGCCACCTCGTTTCAATTTTCGGAAACGAACTACGATCCCAATGACGATTTCATGCTCAACTTCAGCGACGACAACCACGAGGATGATACACAAAACGGATATAATCTATAGGGCCATTACTTTGGAAAGGAGCTTCCCACATTTAAAAATGTTTTAAAAATTTATATCCGTTAGTCCTCCTCAAGTGAAAATCATATCTATTAAGAAGTAAAACATTTTAACCAACACATTTTGTAAAAAAAAATACCCTTTCAATCACAATTAAAACGTTCATGTTACGATTTTTACCCGAAATACATCTTCAATGGGCGATTTTTGTAAGTCCCGCCAATTAGCCAAGAGAATGTGAAACACCGATAGAAACTCCCACACGCATGTATTCTTTTCGTGGGGTATACGGCACATGTTAAAAATTAGTAGGTATATTTCGGTATATTTTCTGGGTTGTGAGCCAAAATTTATCGCGGGCACACTGGCTCTGGCGTAAATAAAACCACGAGTTCGAACCACAAACACAATTAATGGCTCGAGCACGAAAAATTCCAGTGCGCAAGCATCACGGCATTCGTGATCCTCTTAAACAGCAGGAGCAGAGGGAAAAGAAGTGAGTCCCTGCCAATCCCAATCAAACAAATGGCACTGAAATGTGGTTTCTGTTTGCGCCCCCCTACAGGTTGTCCAAAGTGACGAACAATCCGCCATCGAAGACGGATGAGCAGCATGTCTCCTTCAAATTCAAGCAGTTCCAACAGCTGGCAGACGGTGCCAGGGCCGCCAAGAAGCTGAGGCTAGGCGAAATAGGCAAGGAGGACAAGCCCAAGACCTCCGGGAAAGCTTCGGATAAACAGAGTGCATCGAAAAACACGCGCAACATCAAGCAGTTCGCCAATGAGACGGACACGGACTATCTGCGCCGCGTGAACCGCATTACCAGTGCCTCGGTGCGTGAGGCCCAATACGAGGCCAAGTATGGAGTTAATGTGATACGCAACCCCAAGACGGGTGAAATAACTGTCCAGAAACGCCCCAAGAACGAAATCGACGAGCTGCTTAAGCAGAAGCAGAAGGAGCAACGTAACGCAGGGAAAAGGGGGCGCAAGAAGACGAACCAGAAGCCCACCATGGACGCGAAGACCAGCAAGGAGCTGATCAAACGCGCCTTCAAGGAGGCGAAGGAGGAGAAGTCGTCGGACGATGAAAATTCACCAATAGTCGAGTACAAACGCGATACGTTCGCCTTCGGTGATATTGTGCACGCGCCGCCAGCGTTAAAGACACGACCACGCAAGGCGACCAAGGACGATACCACTGCCCGGCCTGGACGCAAGTCGAATCTGCTGCTCAAATCCTTGCTGGACTCGAGCCAGCAGCCATACGACACTGCTGATGCTCACAGCCCCATATCAGCAAAACCCGTCGCCACGCCCACGCCCAAAAAGTCTCCCAAAATATCCCTAAAGATGCAAATGAAGGGCAAGCGCAAGGATCTGCCCATCGGCATGCGGTCCATGCTGGAGACTGAGCGGGAAAAGATGGTCTTGCTGTATCGCAAGCTGAAAGAGCAAAAGGCTGAGAAGAACACATAATATGAATTATTGGTTAATATTTTCAGACTCCTTTAGATTTATGCAAATGAGAAATGTTATATACATAGTTTTTTATTTTTTGATAATACAAGATTATAATTTGATAACGAAAATTTGCATGTTATTCGAATTGAGGCAGCTGTTGCGGAAATTGGGCTAACTTTGTCTTTTTCTCGATATATCGACGGTATATTTGAAAAATTGCAACGATCAAGCCAGTATATTTTTGCGGGTCATATGGTATATTTTATCGATAGTCCGCACACACAGGTCACAGTGGAAAAAACAACAAAAAACAAAAAATTATTTAGCATTTTCGTCAGCGCCCGCGCGAGAAACGTCAGAACGTTAGAAAGTAAATGAATAGTACAAATTGTGAACAGTGTGGTATTTCGGCCTAGTTAAAAGAAATAGGGGTATTATATTCGTTCGTTCCTCGATTTTTGTTCTGTTTTTATTGATTGAATTGTGACGGGAATACATACACACGCATCGTCGTTGACAAGAGCAGAGAGGAACGTGAAAGAAAACAACAATTGTGCTGGCGCGCGAATATACACAAAAAAAACCCTCACACAGATCCGCAAAAACACGCAATCACACATACACACAAGTAACTGGAAACATACATATGTGCATATTTATGTACGTGAGTTTAATACTGTCCAACAACAAAAGCCGTTGCTAACTTTTGCTTAGACGCTAAAAGCTAAATGACTCAAATATAGTACAAAAAAAGAGAAGAAAAACCTGCCAGTAACCAGAGAACTGCACAGCACACACCCTGCTGAAAGCCTCCGCCCCTCCGTTACAAGTATTCAAACACAAAAATAATACAGATAATCTTTACGTGTGCCGCGTCATGGCTTGTCGGATGGAGGAGAACAGCAGTGGAAACGGCGGCGGCAGTGGCACATCTTCACTCAACGGTGGTAAGTGGTAGCGGGCAGGTAGCACCCATTCGCTTATCGGCTGTGGGCAGTGGGTGGTGTACTGAGCCCACTGAACTCATGTGGTGTACACGCAACTAATGCCCACCCTCTTTATTTTTCTTTATTTCCAGCCATTACTGATAAGATGGCGACGGTGAATCTAGACAGTTCGGACATAACAAAAACAACGACAGAAACTACCACCATGCGCAGTAATGGCAAGCATAAAACGCCGAGGGAGGACCCACCGCAACTCCAGCAGCAACAGGAGCAGCAGCAATTGCAACAGCAACAACAGCCGACACCGCAAAAGCAGGCCATGTCTGCGGATGAGCGAAAGGCCACCAAGAAATCTCTAGTCATTGTTGCTGCAATATTTGTTACAAGTGTGGCGACCATGTGCTATGTCTATGCAATATTTCCCGAATTGAATGAGTGAGTGAAAGATACACATATCTACATATACATGTGCAATGTGTGTACATGCCCTGATCTGATGCTGATGTGTCCCAAGCGCATTCGTGCACCTGCAATGCGCGTGTGTGTTTGTGTACATATGTACATATGCATGTGTTCGTGTGAGTCTCGCTTGATTTGGGAGAAGGTTTATTGTACAGACAAACGCATATAGAATGATTGCCAAGTCACGCCACCTCTGAAACTAACACACACACACAGCCACAGAGCACACAAACAGCACTCGAATATGGCCTGTTTACACCTTTTTTTTTTAAATTTCAATACTCTCTGTTTTCTGTTCTCCGCAGGTCTGAGAAGCAACATTTAAAAATACCGCGTGATATACAAGATGCAAAAATGCTGGCCAAAGTCCTCGATCGCTACAAGGATATGTATTACTTTGAAGTGATGTTCGGCGTAGTTGTCGCTTATGTATTGTATCCTTTTTGCAAAAAAACACACAAACATCTCAGGAAAGCTTTCGTAAGAGATCTTCTGCAACGGACTATACACTAATCGGTCACACGCTTCCGATTAGATAAGAATTTTGCTACTGCTGTCAGCTATAACCTTGACCTGATTACTCAAAAGAGTCGTGGTAGTGATTCAGCTGATGCCCCCCAAAAACAGAATGACTGCCGGCCGAAGACAATTCACGGTCAACCCGTACATTTGGTTTGGTCACCTTGATTATGCACGATCGGTCGACCGGCCGTCCGGCGATGGGGGGGCACCACGCATAGTTTGCATATTAATTACGTGTGGGCAGAAGACCAGGAAGCGCTTCGTGAGAGCGCACAAGTGCACTGCGCGGTCTCGTGTCTGCTCTCTGTCGCTTGTTGGACTTTGGTCATGTGACGCATTCTGTTGGCTTGCTCGGACAACTGTTTCACATACACAAACCCACACATATAGAAGAATTCCAACGAAATCAGCTGAGCTTGTATTTAATTCAATTGCGTTTTCAACCAGAGCCCAGAGCTAGAGCTAAAGCAAACACATACATACGTAACATGTATGTATGTGTATGTAGGTTTATTCTGTTGATTGCTTGGCAATTATTCAAAGCAGCAAGCGGGCGAGAGATTCATACAAAAATACATGTACATATGTATGTATGTATATTTGTTGATTTGCTTTTGTCGTTATCGGGCATGCTCGAGAAGATGTGGTCCGATGGGGGTGCCATTGTCAATTGGCAGCGTCTGCCTTGACATCTATTAATAAAAAAGCCACAACACCCGCAGACGCAGGCAGACCTTTAATCTGAAGAGATGCCACCACAGCATATACATATGTACATAAATATTTATTGTGTGTGCAAGAAGACTTTTATCAGATCTTATGATTGGTTGCTCTTAACTCTTTGTTTTCACGTTTAGCCTACAAACATTTGCCATTCCCGGTTCATTATTCCTGTCGATATTGCTCGGCTTCCTCTACAAGTTCCCCATCGCCCTGTTCCTGATCTGTTTTTGTTCGGCGCTGGGGGCCACACTATGCTACACTCTCTCGAATCTGGTGGGACGTCGCCTTATTCGTCACTTCTGGCCAAAGAAGACCAGCGAATGGTCGAAGCACGTTGAGGAGTATCGGGACAGTCTCTTCAACTATATGCTTTTCCTGCGCATGACTCCCATTTTGCCCAATTGGTTTATCAACCTGGCCTCGCCCGTTATCGGGGTGCCGCTGCACACCTTCGCCCTGGGCACGTTCTGTGGCGTGGCGCCGCCATCGGTGATCGCCATACAGGCAGGCAAGACACTACAGAAGATGACCAGTTCGAGTGAGGCCTTCTCCTGGACCTCGATGGGGATACTCACAGTGTGTGCCTGCGCCTCGCTCCTGCCTGGACTCCTGAAGAACAAGTTCAAGAAGAAGGAAGCGTAGATGCGTGAGCCGGGACTAAGGAGTGGATAGATACATATGCATATATATCGATAGAACCGAGCGTCTGGGACTGCACACGACTGCACTGCACGAATATGCAACACCCAAGGATCCAACGATGCTGGCGTGTTGGAGTCTCCCCAAAATGCTATTTCCAAAAAAACAAACAACAAAAATCATAAACTGTATTTATACACGCCGTATATTTTGTAATTAAACGAGCGAGGGCTCTGTTTTTTAAACCGTCGGGTATCCACTATGCTTAAGTCTACTACAAATATCTGTGTTTATTTTCTGATAATTATTATTATTAAATATTCTTATTAATTTTTTTTCCACATACATATTACTACCTAACACACACACTTTTGCATCATATCTTTCCATGAATTGTTTTTTAAGTTAGTGAATTTTTGTTTAGTGCTATTGCAGTATTTACCCTATAAAGCTTCTCATATATGTAAGTAAATCAATTAGCGAAAATCCATTGAATGTACGTCACACGTCTGTATGTATGTGCGCCAGTAAATGTTCGAAAACCGAAAACCCATTTGAAGCTCATTTGTAATCTTTGCCTTGTCATAGATAAATGAGAGAGGCGGCCTCCAACAAAATTCATATTTGGAATTCAAAGTATAACGCAGAACTAGTGCTGTGTAATGCGAAAAACCAACAAACTTCAACCATCGCAGCAAAAGCTGTTTATACATATGTACTTATGAACATAAGTAAAAAGCATGTAGATGGAGCTCATCCAACAGATGGCGCCAGCTGGGAGACGAAAGTGTACAGTTCATGTAAAATTCATGTAGACCGAAAAAGTTCAGATTTTGCAATGGAAATTATGGTGGTTGCTTGATATGCTAGATTTGCACTCAACGGTCAACAGTCCTACGATGAGAGCCCTCTGCTGTTCAATTTACTGGATGATAATCGCTTGCAAACGTTTTCGATACGGTATTTACTCTCTTCCAAAAGAATGCATAAAGAACGGTTCGGAGTGTTACGCGTACGATCGGGATGCGGTCCGGGTTCGTGCGACCGACCATGGGTAATACTTACAAGAAAAAATAACCTGGTTTAATTGCGCCCATCTATCTGATCACCGAACTGGGATAAATTTGATCATTATTATAGCTATAATGAAGAAATTAATTTGCAGTGGCTACCCCCACCCCGTCCAGCAGCTTTGCTTATGCTTGCTTATTGTAATTCTTTCTTGCTCGAACACTCTCCCACATGCAGTGTGCGTCACTGGCGGAGGATGGCGAGCTAAAAGGGCGTATTGGTGTGAAAAGTGATGTATGTAGATGTACAGTGTATTTATATGACAGATGTAGAAAAAATGTAATATGAAAAATTCGAAAAAACCTCTAATGTAAAAACCGGTACTGAGTACCGGGTGTAAAAGTTGTGACGCGTACGAAGCGTCTCCCAAGCGTTCCTTAAAGTTTTTCTTGTGAAAAAAAAACGCTTTTTGGCTGTTGTTTTAATTGGTCCCTGTTATTGTTGGCTTGGCAGTTTTTCTTGTTTGTTGTCTTAATGCGGTTTTCGCTGCCATTTGATTTGTGTGCCTCAATTAGTTGGGCAAACTTTTTTAAAAGGATTAACTGCCATCATGGCTCTCTGGCGGCGTGCGAAATGAAGTATTTTAATTCAGTTTTACTTTAGTGCTACGTTACGCTGCTTTTTGGTACGGTACTTTATGGTGACTTTGTTGTCGGCTGTCGACTGTCGACTGTCGGTGTTGTCTGTGTGCTGTGCGTCCCCATGGGCAGTGGCAGTGCAAATTGTTTCAAACTGTCTGCCAGCCGCCACCCGAAGGCCATCCCCAGACCCAGGCCGCAGCCAGAGCCCGAGCCAGACGATGCCACAGGTGCCCCCTAAGAGGCGTAGAGCAGACAGACAGGCAGACAGACACTAGCATGAACATCAAGGATAACTGCCGCCACCTCTACCCTATGGTCATTGATTTAGCATGCGTGCAGTGGAGTGTGGGGCAGTGTGAGTTTATCCGTACAAATGCCTGAAATTATGTTAACGATATCATAATTCCCTCTCTGGCCATATGTACGGTGCGTTACATCAGCAGCACAGCAGAGTGTACTCGTACGCCAACTTTCGGTAATTGTCTAAAAATTATGCACATCTTTATTGAGCTTAAGTAGTCCTACAGACAGATATACACACTTTGTTCAGTTCAGGCTGTTGCTGGCAACAAATTCTGAGTACAAGACAACTGCTAGAACTGTAATCGTTTCTAAGCCAAGAACTTTGGCGAGTGATTTCCAAAAAGCCCAAAAATGTATTCTACTTTTGCTTTTTATTGTTTAAAGTTTCGCAATTATGAGTTTATTCGCTCTTTAGTGTATTATTTTGTATATCTATTATTAGTTCCATTTTTCAACTAAGTAATCACAAGCAATTGTCATCTAGCGCAACACTTCTGGATCTCCGTCACTAGTCCAAGGCTCTAAACTTATAAAGTGCCAAAATACAGACTAAGTCTCTTATAAAATAGTCTCAACATAGCGGATTGAAAAACACGAATCATCTCATTTTTTTGTAACTTTTTTCCTACGAGGGTTTTTAACAAAAAAAATTACACAACGAGGAGGAACGTTTGAGACGCTCTTTCTGTTATACTACAATATAGCTGGAAAAATGAAAAAATTGGCGAAATGAAAGCTGAGTGAGCCACTGAACAAGTCAACTAGTGAGCCATCAGCTGAACAAATGAGTGAGTCAGTGAACACTCAGCCAACAACTGAACAACTGAGTGAACAACTCAAAAAAAGATCACTCACTGAAGTGAACAACTCTTTTTGGGTGTACCCATGCCCATGAAGAAACTATAAAGGAGATCTCGTCGGTGGCAGAATTACTCGCTACTTTCCCCAATTTTCAGTGCTCGTGTGCTTGTCAATGCGGAAGGTTACAGCGAGAGCCCTTTCACTCGCACTTTTCACTCGCAAGTTTCCCTAGTTTTTGCCGACGAGACCTCCTTTATAGTTTCTTCATGCCCATGCCCATGTTAGGTGTGTGTTCTGAGTGATGTGCTGGGTGGGTAGGGGGAAGTGTTGCCAAGTGGACATTGATGTGACACACGAGGTGGGTGAGGCGTGACCTGGGTCAACAAATAGCATTTGCCTGTTGGTGAAATTTGCTTTTTAATTGCACTCCGAAAGACCTTTCATTAGAGTGAGCCCCAGACTGGAGCCAAGTGCGTTTTATTGCTCCGAGAAGGAAGAAATTTGTACTTTCAACAGTGTTTGGCACAAGGGTCTCAGCTCATTTCTGAGAAACTTAAATTTCTTTGTTCAACGAATGCATATCATAACGAATTTTCTTTTTTATTTGTCTTTTATGCCATCAACGCAGAGAGAGAGAGAGAGAGAGAGAGAGAGAGAGAGAGAGAGAGAAAGAGTCCCCTTGGACACGCACATGCGATTTAATCCAAACTCAATTCACTTTAGTTGTGGTCCTTATCAGGGGAACGAGGTCAAGGGCCACCCCCCGGTTGAGGCCAAAGCACACAGTGCAGTGCGTAGGCCTAATTCCGGCCCATGCCCATGACCATGCCCAGGCGCAGTTTGGGCTTCATTGCCTTGTCTGTGCTCAGCAGACCAACAACGTTGCCTCATTCCATCCATCTAAGCAAATGTAGGTCCCTGCCTTGGAATGCTAAATCAACTAAGATCGAAAAGCTTCAATTATTCAATAGAACAATAGAAATGATAGCTGCACACGATACTGCCTGAGGCAAGACCATGTAAACGAAGGCATTGGCTATTGCATCTTTCCATGTCATTGAGTTACAAAGAAAGAAAGGGCCACTTCTGAACCAGAAGGCCTTGAATCAGTGAATTAATTGTAAACTTAAATTCTGCAGCAAAAGCCAAGCAAAGATCTGCTCATGGTCGTGTACATATGAATGTTCGAGTACATATGTACATATGTATGTACATACATTTATGTATGTATGTGTTGGTGCCCATTTTGTCCCACTAATTCTAATTCGACTCCTGACACATTTGGCATTTTCGATGGCTCCTCTTGCCTGCAGCCACGACGACGACGACGACAACAAAGAAGACGGCTATGGGTATTAAGAAAGTTTTTAATTTTGTTTTGCCGGCCTTACGGTTGAGCCACCACCCTCTGATTACAGACGTACAGACGATATGCATACTCTCTACACGGTACTCGTAGGTGGATCAGGCAGATCAATAGTCACCCAAGACATCGCGTTTTATGGGAAAGCCATGGGAAAATGACTAAATATTATAAAGAATCCAAGGCAAAACCGAGATCGTTGGTTAAAGCTTCAGATATTTTCATTCTCTCAAGCAACCAGAAATCTATGTTATCCCTTGTTAGAAGCAAGCGATAAGAAAACGAGTAATTTAATAGTAGGAGTGGGTATCCAGTGGGTATCCAAATATCTGGAGAATTCTTCCTTCATTTTGTTGTTATTGTTGTTGCTGCTGGAATATTTTCGTTTTTATTTGTCTTTTATGCCATCAACGCAGACGACGACGCTGAAGACTTGGTCGGGGCGTGGACGTGGGCACCACATAATTTTAACTTTTGTAGGCCAACATAAATACTTGATTAAGTAAATCCACATTTGTAGACAAACTTCAGACGAGTGGGAGACGAGACTGCTGCTGAGGGCTGGCTGCGACTAGAGCAAGTCGCTGACCCACAGATCGTATGTTGTTCCGTTTTTCCTTTTTCCTTTTTCATTTGGAGCAACAGCAGCAAACCCTGCAGTTGGTCTGCGTTTTTATGTTGCCTCGATTTGCATAATTTTCAGAGTTTACAGAAAAGAATAGAAAGAGCTTTGGCTTGGGCCAGGGTATTTTGGATACCCTCTCAGCCTTCTCAGCAAAGGTTAACCTGTCAATGGGTACTAACATCCACATCTCCAGCAGTTCCACAAATCATTCGGAACATGCACTTGAACACTATCGACTGTGAGGGAAACTGAGATAACGACTCGAACTACCAAAGAATTATACATAAATATACATATATAAATGAGAGACGATGGTATCAACAATAACAGGCATACCAGCAAAGTGGAGGATCAAAAAGAGGGCAAACAAATAATCAAGTATAGTGTCTGTCCGCTCTCCGGGAAAATAATGAAGCAATGAAATGTCCAATTTAAATCAATGCTCCTACAGTCCGCACCTCCTAGACAGCTCAGAAACACACAAGAAAAAATCCAAACTGAATGTCCAAATTGCTTTTTGGCCCACTTGTTGTTGCTGCTGACCGACCCATCATCTTTGTCTCTCTCTGAGCCATTAATTGTTGGGCAAAACTTGGCAAAAGATTTTGGTCAGACTTCGCTTTACAGCCTGCAATCAATCGATGCTCAATCACAACTTTTGATTGCAGTCTGTCGGCTGAGACTTGTTTTACGAGTAGCCACTCAAAGTACTCATGGCATAATCCTACATGCATTCAATTGGCATTAAAATGTCTGACAAAGCTGGAGAGAAAAAGTCCAGTGATAAATCCACATCATTTCTATGCAAATATAACAAAAAGTTTCGGTTTGGTGGAACTGCTCATGGCATTCTACAATCTAACTCTGGTGTGCTTTGTTATGCTTTATGCAATTACCAAAACTCCTTTGATCCTTCATGCAAAGATGCAAAAAGGTACTTTTACAGCTCTCGTAGAAATGGAGGTAGATGCTGGATAGGAGCTTCGATTTCTGTGGCAATTACTGGGGCACTGGGGGCACTGGGGTCATGCAAAAATTTGCCGGCTGGCTGCGAAAAATTGTCTATGGAATTTCAACAAAGCTCTCTCACATACGCTCGGGCTCACAGGCCACGGGTATTGCCAAACAATGATAAATATTGATTTTGTACCATCAGCAGCAGCAACAATTACAGCGAAAAGATTGTCAGCCGTTTTGCTTTGACATATGGGTCCCGTCCTGCCTGTCCTCTGTCCCTCTCCTCTGTCCATGTCCCTGTCCCCTGGCTCCACTCATCCATCAGCTGGTTTCGTCTTGGCTTGGTTTGGTCTGGTCCTGGGCCTGGCACTGCTCCCCTGTCTGTCTAGACTCTAGACGCTTGCACATAAAAGCCGAAGAGCCCCGCATTGGCACGGCCGCGTCTGACACATTTTTTCGTAATTATGCGACAGATTCGTTTTTCAGTTTTCTTTTTTTAATACCCGGTACTCGAAGAGTAAATGGGGTATACTGTATTTGTGATGGGAGCATGTGCGTAGCACACTGAAGAAAACGTTTCCGACCCAATGAAGTACATATGTATATTGTATATAGTACTTGATCAGCATCAATGGCTGGATCATTATTAAAGCCAGGGCAAAGAAATTCATTTGCGGTGGCCATCCCCCACCCCTTCCAGCATCTTTGTTTATTTTTGTTGCTCATAAGTACCATCTCGCTCGCACTCTCTGTATGTACAAGTATTCACATATGTAAATACTGACTGAGTACTGGGTATAAAAGTTGTTACGCGTATGAAGCGTCTCATTAACGTTCCTCCTCGTTTTTTCTTGCTGTTTTGGTTGATGTACGCTCTCCTTTTCTTTCGTTTGTTGTTTCCTTTGCTTGTTGGCTGTCGTCTTTCCACTCCGCCACTGCCATTCTCTCTTGTGTTCTTTTTTTGTGTTGCTTTCGTTTTTAATGGCAGGCGCTTTGCGTGCCTAATTTGAAGCGCACACGGCGCACATACATAAATGAGAGAGAGAGAGAGTGTGGCATGGCATGGGTAGATCGAGTGATACACGGTGGAGCATTATGCCAAGCATTCTCACTGTAGTCTTCCCACTGCGGCGAAGAATACAAAGTGTCCTATACTCGATTTTGAGAGTGGATAAATGTAGCACTCAAGCAGGGCCGTAAGAAACTTCGCATTTGGAAGTACTCAATAAAGGAAAGTACCTCTCATAATTAATGTGTTATAATATAAATAAAATGAAAAGGAGAGACTGTGTCATAAAACTACACACAGAAACTCAGCTGCCAATTACTTTCTTATCATATATGTATGTATGTATGTACATAGGTTTCATGCATGCGTACATATGTACATATATGATGCACGTATTTACTCCACCGTTCACACGGTTGATACAGTGGGTAAAGCAAACAGATGTCGTAATGTGTGCGGATGATTAAATATGATTCAAACGGTAGCGGCGAGGCAGTGTAAAGAGTCGTGTGAAATGCAATTTCAACGCTTTCATTTAACTGTACAATTAATGATGATAAAGTGTGACCCGGTCAGAAGAAGGGGAAGAAGCAGTGGAGAATCACAAGGAGTGCCACCAAGTGATGAAGGCAGCAGGATTCATTGCCACCTCCGCCATCCGCCCTGCGCAAATACGCATGAAATTAATTACGAACAAATTGAAAACATTTACACGTAAATGCAAGCAACAACTACAAAAACAAACATCAAACTGCCAAGAATATTCCAAAATCTGAAACCAAATGAGTGGCAGGTGGTGTGGTCAAAGGGGGAACTCAGAGACGCCAGAGACAAAAATGCCGACAAATAAATGGCTGGCGAAATCTGCCGTACATTCAAGTGCATGACGAGTGGGTGGAGAGGGTGTAAGAATAAAATGAAATTTGACACTTTATTTCATTCGCATGGCCTACCCCATCCCTTCCTTGTACCGATTCAGTGGCGGCATCCATCTGTTTCGTTTTCGTTTTCGTCTTTTTCGTTTGCTTCTTGCGGGTGCCAACAAGAAACGCATTTTGTGGGTGCCTCTACACGTCTCTGTCTATGTGTTGTACGTGTATTTGTGGGCAAAGAAAAAGCGAGTGGGAAGGTGCACTTTGTTGTTGGCTGCAGAGATTCTTCGATCATTTAACGCGTATTTTCCTTCGAATGCCAAAATAAGCGTAAAAGACAGACTACGCACAGCAAACCTCATCTATGTATACATTTCGCCACTACTATTACCTCCCTCTTTGTCGGTTATCCTTTCTCCTCTATCGGCTGCCTTTACGGGGCGCCCCGCAAGCAAAAAGACAGCGACATTTACAGGACGCTAGTGGCCCACGCCTTTGCTTTGTCCCTTGTCTCTTTAAATCAGGAACGGGGCATTTCAATGTCTTGGTATTGGTACGAATCACCGTATACGTGTGTACGTGAGCAACAGCGCCTCAGCCTTCTCCTATGCACAATATATAGGACCGTGCCGAGCCCTGCTTTAAATTTATGGAATAGCAAATATAACATACATAAGAAAACTTGAGTCTTTTAGTAGCAACACCTGAATACTCCACCCATTAATTGCACTTACTTGCTTCATGCAATGGAAGGAGCACTCGGAAACGTAATGCATACTATGGAGAGGTCACAAACTAAGTTGTCTTATAGAAAAATGTAAACAATATACATACATATGTATGTATATACAAGTGGGGACTACAAGTTTGCGGCTGGAATAAGCTGTGTAACAAATTGAGTAGTATGCCTTCTGTAGATCAAGTGCCGAAACGATATCGATGGAGTTTCAGTTCAGTTATCCATTCAATTGAATCAAGAATTGCACTGCATTCATTTGTAAATGTGTCTGACCGGCAATGGCAAGCAACAAACGACTCGTACAACTATTTATACATATATAAATGGAAAAACTGCCAGAAGCTCGAGGGACAAGCAAAACAAACCCAAGAAAAAAAGAAAATAGAATTCAACTGAAACAAATTTGAAGATTAAATCACAGCCATTTACCTAGCCAAATATTTGCTGAGCACACGATGAAGATGCCCCAAGAGGAGTCCCAAAAGCGTATGGGTGGGGGCACCAAGCTGGTGGCAATGATGATGACGATAATGATGACATTGATGGAATAACCGACAAGAGACGTGGCATAATGTTTGTGTGTGTGTGTCCTGGCTGGGGTCCGAATTGGAATTCAAAATCACACAAAAACTTGTGTGCCTTTCCCTCGGTTGTGGGGACCAGGAAGTTTTTCAATCTGGTTAGCCAGGTAACTGTATGAAAATGTCGTGAAATTATTGCTGTTTATTATAACGGTTTCGTTGTTATTAGCAACAGTGGTTACAGTTGTTAGCCACAGTGGATACCCCAAACTCATCTGCGCAAAGTATATATATTCTTGATCAGCATCAATGGCCGAGTCGATACAGCCATGTCTGGCTGTCCGTCCGCCTGTCCGTCCTTATGAGCGTCTAGTACTCAGAGATCATAACAGGCAGGGCAACCAAGTTTAGCTTCCACTGTTACGTGTGCATTTCAATGGTCGTGCCGGAAGGAATAGAAAAAAATGTCACACCGCTACTTCCGCTCCCGCAAAGGGTGAAAATCTGCTGTATCCACAATTTTGAAGATAAAAGAAGCCTAAAAATGACATTCCGTAGGGAAAGACTATATCTATCATATCACCAAATTAAGATCAGATTTGATCATTATTATAGCCAGCATGAAGATATACATTTTCAGTGGCTACCCCTTTAGCAGCGTTTTTTTATTTTCTGCACATTCTCTCATTCCACACTCTGCTTCGTGCAGTGTGCAGATCGAGGGGAGTGGGGCGAGCTTAAAGAGCGCTTAGGTATAGATGTACTACTGTGTACCGAGTATACAAGTTGTGTCGCGTATGAAGCGTTTCACACGTCCCACCTCGTTTTTTATAATATCTAGTTCCAGATAGTTCCCGTTCCAGTTCCAATTCGATGCTATTCCATGGCTTATCCTTCATTTATCATTCCAGTTAGTATTAAATTTCATTTATCGTTTTGCTGACCATCTCGATTTCCTAATCGGCGCATATATGGAGCGCTGTCATGAAACGACGCTAATTAAACGGTATCGATTACCGTTACTCGTTGGCCGCGATTTGTCCCGCAATACCTGTTCCCACTGTCTGCCCTTCTGCTGTTGCCCCGTAGTCAAATTGTGGGAGAATGTGTGTCCCCTTCTAGGCATCCATTCACACGCTCTGACTCTCTCTCCCCCTCTCCCACTCCACTGCGTTGGAAGTTCAAGTGCCAATGTGCTGTCAAAAAGTTGTTTAGTTCTTGGTTATGTGTCTCAACCCCCTCTCACTCTCTGTTCCGCGCCACTCCGCTCTATGTTGATGCTGCTGCTGCTGCTGTTGCCTGCGCTGCCTTTTGAGACTTGTCTGAACTGGCTCAAGTACAAATTGAGTTTCACTGTCGTTGTCGTACGCTATTGTTGATGGTATTCTGTGCTCTCCTCTCTTCTAAGAAACATTTAAGGTTGTAATTTCGTTGTGCTGGCTTTTTAATGGTTTTGTTTTCCAGCGGCGGGCTCTTTGGCCCCTCTTGAGCCCAGGCCTTCCAGGGATCTTGCCTCCGGGTGCTTCGAGGCTCCGAGGCTCCGATTGTGAGAGACAAAAGCGAAGCACATAAATTCATCATAAACGTCGACAATATTAGCTAAATTGACATATGGCCGAGGCGCACAGACACATTAAGTGTGGGTAAATGAAGGTTGAGTGGGCAGCGGAGTGGAGTGCTCGCGTTTTTTGCAACTTTTTCTTTTTGGCACAACTTTTCTGATGCGTTGCCGAGTGAATAAAGTTTGGAAGAGACACAAAGTCAGAGAAAGAGAGCGAGAAAGAGAGCATTGGCGGAGCATATGATGGGTTGATAGGCTGCTGAACCTTGATCAAAGCAGTCGCCTGAAACTGCAGCTGCAATGACGCTCTCCCTCTCCTTATTTCTTCTCTCTCTCTCTCTCTCTTCGTACTTATGTATTTCAAGCAGTAAGCGTCTGCAAAGCAACAGCTTCTATGTACATATGTATGTATGTATGTGTGTAAATCCAAACATACAGTGGGGAGCAATGATGAGTACATGTTCACAATAACTAACCAACATGTTCCCATGTTGCGTTTGCATTATGCTCCCCACTGTATGTTCGCACATTCAAGCAGTACTTGGGACAGTTAGTACCTATTGTTGTGGAGTGACATTAGCAAAGTAATCAAATGAAATCGAAAAAAGAACGAATTGCCAAGGGGGAGAGATGGATGGAATGGCTTCGAAGCTAAACTTGGCAAATTAACTGAAACCATAAAGCGTAAATCGAATTAATTTGGCTGGCCATAAAGGTTAAGTTAATCATACGCCGCAGAGTGTACATAAGCAGCAGAGGACACCAGCCGCAGCAGTAAGCCATTAACGCGATGACGCAGCTGTTACGGGCTGGACCTTAGGCTGCGAGGACCTTGGTGGTGTGGAGGAGGAGTAGCTCTGTGCCCCCGCGGAGTCCGAGAGCCATCGCAGGCGGCTTTTGTCTATGTAAATGAGATGGCGCCCCAAAGACGATGACGACGACGGCTCAAACTAAAGACAAATCTATATGTATGCGGGGCTGAGCGTGCAAGAACAACAAAGCTGAAAGCAATCTAAAAGTTCTGTTTCATTTATTGACAATTTGTTTCAAAATAATTGCCAATGGCGGCGGGCCATCACCACCCGCAACCTTCGAAGCCTACGCAGCCTTCGCAGCCTTTACAGCCATCAAAAACAGAAAAACAACGAGAGGCATTCAGTTTGAGTTGACCCACTGCTGGTGGTGTCAATGGTGGTCTCGGTTGCCGCAACGGGACCAGTTAACAGTTGCCAGCTGAAGGCTTCGCTCATTTGGTTTATGCCCCCCAGGACATGGGCACGTCCAGCGCTTACGAGTTGAACGAACTATTCCGTGGGGGCGAACTTCCCGTTCATTCTCTCTTTCTTTTTTCGTGTTCAATCATCTTTGGTGGGCAACCGAGACTGTTCGATCTTTTGGACATGTCCATCGAAAGCTTGTATGATGGCAGAAATATGTAGTTGAATATTCAGAAATTGCCTGCACATCAGAAATAGTGAAAATACATGGAGGGAATTTTGTTAAAATTGATTTACTTCATTTCTCTAAGAAGGGCTTAGCCCAGCCTTATGGCTCGTTAGGCGCAAGCTAATGGATGGAAAGTCTGACCTCCATGGCGTGGAAGCTGTGAGGTAAAAGCTTTTGTATATAAGCCTGATTAATCACGCATCGAAGGGCAGCTAAGGAATCGAATGGGACTTCAAAGAATGCATCGAATTTAAAAATAAGTATTTTGTACACTAATCCTTATGTCACTTTCGCCCGGGTAATTACGGACACTTCAGCTCTTGGACACTCAAGCGACTAAGCGGATTTCCTTTGATTTTTACCCCCTTGTCCATCCTATCCTTTGGTCCATCTCATTCGTTTTATATCAGATCATTTGAAAGTCAGAAGATACATACCAAGATGTACACTTTGTGGGGTCGGAAACGCTTCCTTCCGTGTGTTTCTCTTTTTCCCCACAAATTTACTCTTCGAGTACCGGGTGTAAAAGAACAAGCAGAACAGAAGCAGAAGAGCGAGATTCGCAGCAGATCAACAGTATGTGTGCATACCAACAGAGAAGCTTTGAACAGCTTTGTCAGCAGGCAATTCGATGACACGGAAATGTGGATAGATGCTATCTATCATAGGTCATGGATAGAAATAATTGTTTTGTAAAATCATTTCCGTATTTAAATATGTATGAATGTTTGATCATCTTCTGACCCGACGTGCAATGGCAAATTAATAAAATAATTTAAAAATTGAAACACTCGTTTGTTTGGACCGTTTTTCCGAGTTTTGTTGACCAAATCATTCCTATTCGAAGAGTTGCGTGCCTTTCCCTTTTCCCTCTCATTTTTACTGTCAGTTGTTTTCTAGTGATTTTCTTCATTTTATGTGGCAATTGGCTTCAAACGTGCCTCTAATGCGGCCACACAAACCAAGTGTGTGGCACACTCTTTCTCTGTCCTTCCATCTTTCTTCTGCCTCTTCCCAGGGCCGTGTCTCCATAAACGCGAACGCGACATTGACAGCTTAGTGCCTCAACAGGCAGCGAAGCGTGCACATACAATGAGTAGATAAGTAGCATCGAATCAGAGTCCAGAGTCCAGTCATCGTCCTGTCACGATGCCAGAGAAGCAATGGAGGAGCTGCAGTCGATGCCCAGATTGGGCTGAAGCGGCGGATGTGCGGCGAATGTCAAACTATTTTTTGGCTGCTGAATAAAGCTGTATACAATATGTTTTGGATGATTGAAAGCAATGCAGTGTACCCTCTGGGAAATGTTTGGCTTTAACTTTAACTACTTCGTGGAGTAACTTATCACAGTTCGACACGTTAGACGGGCTTTGATTTGACCATGGGAATGCCATTTCCATGATTTCTCGAAGCATTTAAGGCTTCAAAGAGTGTCATTAGCGGGCTATTAGATAACTTTCCAAGGTAGATAACACTACCTTGGAATGGTTCCCTCATAATGTATAAGCACAACACAAATTGTCAATGGGGAACATCAAATCGGAGCCTTTATCTTGGCAATTTGGAAACAGTTCGTCTAAAATTGCAGAACATTTAAGATGCTTCACACGTGGAACACTACATATGTACATATGTCACAAATTGTGTTAAATGTCGTGTTAAATGATCATGCAAACATATTTGTGCATACATATGTACATATGTAGGATTTTGTTTGTTTTGCTTGACAAACCGTACGAGGCGGCTGAGGAGTCCGTCCGTCGGAAGGATTTGTTCCCAGTGCGAGTTTAAGAGAAAATTGAAACTCTCTTAGCATTCGTTAGCTAACACCAGTATTTCCCCTATCTGGTTCACTCGCAGCATTTGGCCGGTACCATTGAGCTGTGCATAGGCGGAGACTGGTAACAGTAGCGACTGGGAAGTGCTGCTGGCTGAAAACAGTTGAGAATGGGAATAGCTGCTGGCTGGGAAGAGCTGATAACTGGGGACATTATGAACTGGGAACAGCTCATAGCTGGGAACAGCGGGGACCTGGCGCTGTAAATAGCTGGGAACAAGTTGGGATTTAGAACAAAATGTAACTGTACACAGCGCAAACTGGGCACAGTTAATAATGGGGAACAGAGGAGGCTTGGAAAAGCTAAAACGCTGTGAACACCTGGTCACTGGTAACAGATGACACTGCGCCGACGCGGATAATTCCCCATTTTGTTGAGTCGTTGTTTCCCAAGAGGAGGGCAGCAATTTATGAATGAAACGCAAATTACTACGCAACTGGGGACAGTTTGTGTTGAATGAGGGGCACAAGAAACGAAGTCTTGGCGGAGGTTGGGCAGCAAAAGCCACTCATTGGACAGGGCAAGCGGACTGGAGTCTGTAGCGACGTGTTCACGTTCTACCAGAGTTGAATGGCACTGTTTGAACGAAGTGTAAGAAAGTGTGCGAGGGAAGTCGGGAACATAAAAAAATGAAAGGTGAATATGCATTATGATAACACAAAAAGCGCGAAGAATGGACAAGGAACAAGGCACTCTGGCACAAAGAATGATCAACATTTATGGGTGGCCCTTTGGGGCCATTTTTTTGAGGCGATGTATCGATTACACACTGTTGATTTTTTATGGATCTCTGTCCATGTGACCATCCCAACCAAAGATATGTAATTTGTATGTATGTATCTTGCTTTCTGCCTGGAGGATGGATGTCTGTCTGGCCCTGAGGGGCTTGCATTGAATGGAAAGTTGCCATCAGCAATCTGGATTCAAAAAGCTGAACGAGTGGTCCAACGTGTTTGGATTCCCAAGACAGAGGCGTCGCATTCAAGTTGAGAGAGTTAACCGTTCGATTCTTTCGATCATTGCGAAGCTGTCAGCAGAGGATCCGTCAAAATGGTTTGAATACGTACCTGCTGTGCAGAAAGCGATTAACTCCCATATCCGCATGTCGACGAAAGCATCGCCATTCGAGATCATGTTCGGCACAAAGATGAACACCAAAGCAGAGGACCGACTAATCGAATTGCTGCATCAGGAGTTGCTAAGAAATGAAGCCAGGCTGGGTATACAGCGAGCGCAGAGGAACTACAAGGCCATCTTTGACAAGAAGCGACGCGTCGAGCACGGCTACAGAGTAGGCGACCTCGTCGCAGCTAAGCGAACACAATTCGTTGCAGGTCGAAAGCTTGCGAGTTCATATCTTGGCCCGTATGAGATCGTTAAGGTTAAACGTAATGGCCGATATGGCGTAAGGAAAGCAGCCCTGGACGTCGAAGGACCAAACGTGACAGCAACTAGCTGTGACAGTCTCAAGCTGTGGAAGTTCGTCGAAGAGAACGAGGAGCTGCTGTCATCCGGGACGGATGACGATTGTCAGGAAGGCCGAATGTAATACCCACAAGCGCGGACCCACTCCTGGACGACATCTGCGAGGTCACGGAGGAAGAGGTGCTGCAGACAGGCAGAGACCTGAACCCCAAGAAGGCACCGGGGCCGGACGCGATTCCTAGCCGAGCGTCGAAGCTGGCACTAGCGCTGATCCCAGGCGAGGTCACGGGTCTGTTCAACAGACCATCGAGATGGAAGAGGCAGCGGCTCTTTTTGCTGTCCAAGCCGGGGAAGCCGCCGGGCGAGGCGTCCTCCTACAGGCCCATCTGCCTCCTGGACACGACAGGGCAGGTTTTCGAGAAGGTGATCGCCACGAGGCTGAGTGCAGCCATCGAAGCAGCAGGCGGCCTCTCCCCGGAGCAATACGGGTTCAGGAAGGGGAAGTAGACGCTGGACGCCATCTCCAAGGCGGTAAAAACGGCAGAGGAAGCCTGCGCTAGTTCCACATGGAGAGGAGGGTCCAAATCCTACTGTCTCGTGGTGACACTCGACATAAGGAACGCCTTCAACTCGGACGATTGCAATCGATTGGAGCCGTACGCTAGAGGCCCTTAAGCTTTTTAACATCCCTGGACACCTACAGAGGACAGCACGTAGCTACTTCAGCGACAGGGTGCCGACGTACGAGACCAGTCTGGGTTCCAGGGCATGCCATGTCTCAGCCGGAGTCCCTCAGGGCTGGAACGCCATGTACGATGGAGTCCTGAGACTACCGATGCCAGCCAACAACAGCATGGTGGGGTTTGCAGACGACGTCGCCGTAGTGGTGGTGGCCAAGCACCTCGCCGCAGTGGAGGAGCTCAATCTCCCACAGCCACAATTTTTAAGATAAAAGAAAAATAAAACGGGAAGGGACGTGTGAGACGCTTCTTACGCGTCACAACTTGTATACCCGGCCCTCAGTAATTTAACATTTTTTCTTCATCACCAAGCGCGGTATTAGCGCTGCAGCATTGGAAAGGAGCAGTGTGGCAACTGAAAAGTCAATTCTTTTTATCGGCTCCGATCTGGTACATACTCTGAATACTGTTTCGATACTGAATTGAAATTGAAGTCTTTTTTAAAATTTTTTTAAAACGTTATATTAAAATTTGTCATCGCTTAGTGTGTTTTTGTTTTTCACAATCTTGCCAGTTGGCTGCACAAAAAAATATATATGTATATATTTATATGTATGTATGTGTGTATGTATGTATGTATGTATGTATGTATGTATGTATATATATTGCACTTATTCACTATTAAACGCCAGTGTTAACGCTAAATTTCCTTAGGTATTTTGTATGCAAAAATTGTTAGGTTGCTTTTGTTCTGTTTTTGTATTTGTTAAGTCGCATTTGTTTGTTGTTCGTTCGTAAAGCAATTGCAATGGAATATGAATATTCATTGGTTTTATTGGCTATTTCTCTGCATCGGCTGCCCTCTGCTAGGTAAGGTACTGCTTTCTTACAACTATTAAACATTACTTTCGTTATTTGTGGCAGCTTTCTTGGCGACGCCACCTGCTCCGGCGCCAATGGCCACGCGAGTGCGGGAAAATTTACTAATGGACGTGGGGGATGAGGACGCAGCAGCGCCGAGGGCATCGATCCGTATGCTAGTGCCGGCCGGATACACGCAGCCCTTGCGTTTGCGTCCCGACGGTGAGCTATGGTTGCTTCTATCACCGATTTGTACTAGAGTGGGTAGATCCTCGCTGCGCGTGAAAACAAACTCCTCCGAAGACAGACGCTTGCGTACTCTGCCGCCGACCACATCCGGCCGCTTGCCATTGCTAAGCGGGGAGGGTGAAGCGGGTGCCACAATTACCGGCGTCTCTATGCAGCCAGCACTGCCGCCACCACTGCCGCCGATGACGGGAAAGTGAGACTCGAGCACGCCGGGACGCATGAGAATCTCATCCAGATGGAGTACGCCGTTCAGCTGCTGCTGCTGCTGCTGCTGCTGCTGCTGCTGCTGCTGGTGATGCCTGCCTGGCGTAACAAACTGCTCTAGAGAAGAGTTGGCGCTGTAGAAGCTCGTGTCAGTGGAGCCTAGTCCGAGTGCTCTGCTTGTGCCCACATCGGAGCACTGACTGTGCTCGGACCGGGTGCAGCATCCGCGCTGCGAGTCGCGGCCACACGGACAGTGCGGACACAGGCGCAAGCAGTGCTCTTCGGCCAGGATGTCGCTGTCACTAAATGTGAGCTTCTTGGCCTCCGGGGCCTGACGCGACGGTTCCTGATCGCCATCCAGCTGGTCGGCGGACTTGGAGCTGGCACCGTACTTGACAGTCGCGGACTGTGGCAGCTGCAGACGGTGCAGGCTGTGGGCAGAGGCGGACTCGAAGCTGTCATCACTGGAGTCCAGGCTGTGCGGCTGCTCGGGAAAGATGCGTGGGAATGTGACAAAGACACGGCCCATGCGCTTGTACTGGTCCAGATTGCGGGTATCCTCGGCACAGCCGGCTAGGTTCTCGCTGAATTTGGGCGCACGCCGCATCACCTTGGGCGTGTGCATCTGCGACTCGAAAATGTCCTCGAGCGGCACCTTTGGAGCGCTGATGGCGCTGGCACCCATGTGCTGCAAATACCGCTCGATGCTGTTGGCCAGGCTGATGGGCACACTGGTGCGGGACGAGACGCTGGATATTTCCGAGAGTGTCTCAGGACTGGCCAACGGTGCCAGGCCATACCAATCGTCGTGGAGCAGATCCACGCCCGCATCGGAGGCCCTGCGGAGGGCCGGAACCTCGGCCAACGGCAGCGTTCGTGGCTTTCGCTCCGAATGCTGGCGACCCAGCAGCAAGTGCAGCGAGGGAGGCGGTGTCAGAGCCATGTCGAAGGCCACCGCCTTCAGGCGTGGGACTGCCCTCTCGTTCTCGGCATTCACAATCACCGTTGTCGTCTCACTCATCAGCGATGGACTCTGGCGCATGGCCACCGTGGTGATGCTGTCATCCAGGGCGCTTGATATGTCGTACGGTGTTGTCGTGTTGTTGCTCATCTGGCTGCGTCCAAAGATGCTGCCTGCTATCGAGGAGGCCTTGCTGCCGCCACCCAGAGCGGAGGATATGACTCGCTGCTGCAGCTGCAGCTGCTCCTTGGCCGAGCCATTGGTAAAGGATGTCTCCAGGCAGAGCTTATGCTGGGCTGTCGGCGTCAGCAGAAGGCAATTGCTCAGGTTCGTGTAGGAACTTTGCGATGGACGCTTACATTGCAGTGTCTGTGTCTGTGTCTGCGTCTGCATCTGTGTCTGGTGCGAGATGGTCTGGCCCTGATCCGGCTTCACTTCGGTCTCGCTCTCGTTCTCGTGGCCAATCAAGTTGGGCGCCTCCTGATCCTGGTCATGGCCTTCATTGGATGTGGTTGAGAATGCGTTCGAGGTCTGGCGTAGTGGTTTTCGTGGCCCACTCGTTGTTACAACCTAACGAGAAAGGAGAGTGTGTGCACGTGAGGGAAACAGGGAAGGAACAGCAAGAGTTAACAGATAAGTGTTTTGATATTAAATAAAGGTTCATCTTAAGACTAAGTTTCTTTTCTTACTAAAACGGATTATCAATCCTGATTTATACAGCTTGTAGTTGAACATATACATATGTATGCAGAAAACAAACGAGTAGATGCGAACGTGAATAGGGGGTGGGGGATGCGTGTATGTGTATGCTTGTACAGTGTAACAGATGAGTGTCTTTTTGTAGTAGTAGGTGGAGGGAGCGAGCGAGCGAGCGAGCGAGCGAGAGACTGGTGCAGATGCAGTGGCTTAACGAGTAACTACAGTTACAAAAAATGTTCGATTGGAAAGCCAAGACTTGCATTGGTAAGTGAAAGTAAAAAAAAGAGTCTGAAGTGGTGTGTGGGTAAGGGGTTAGGGTTGAAAGTACAGTAGCTAAATGGATCGGCAATGGTAAATTTGTGAGTGGTGAGGTGATAGGAGCTTATCGGTGCAGGACACAATATCGAGATTGGATTTTTCTTGTACATATACATATATGTAGGTAGGACACATCGAGTACAATTTATATTTAGAGAGCTTTACATAATTCATAGGTTTTTGTCGTTTTTGTAGGTTAGGTTGAGAGCGGGATAGAAACATACATATATAGTATATAATATATAATAATAATATATATACATATATATATATAGAGAGAGAGAGGGAGAGAGAGAGAGAGAGAGAGATAGCGAGAGACTTGTAATTCGGTTTTAGGGAATATTTTAAGAATTTGTGGTTGGTTTTTTGTTTAGTTTTAGCGAGAGCAAAATGGAAAAGTTGCTTGTCTCTTTAATGATAAATTTTTGTTTGTTTTTTTTTTTGAAGTAGATACATAGAAGGCGGGCTGTTGTACCTGGTATCTGTATTTTGTGTTGTCGTAGTTGTAACTGTTGTTGTTGTTGTAGCTGTAGTTATTGTCGTGTTATCATTACGTTTACGAGCTGTATATGCCTTTACGGTACGATCTCTACAAGACACGACCTGTGCACATCATCGATTTCATTTCGGTTTGGTCACATATACAATCAAATGGTAGTTTGTTATCGGTTATCGTTTATCGGTTAAAAATCACACACACGCACATCGATGTCGATCAAAAAAAGCAAACGAAAAAGCAAATGTAATTAAGTTAATTTCATCGTTGAATACAGCAACAGTTCGTCTCAGATACAAGTAGATTTACTAATGATATAATTATTACTCTGATACGATCAGATCAGCTATGGGTAGGGGCGTAGGGCAGTAGGGCAGTAGGGTAGGGTAGGGTAGGGCGGTCAGGGCATACCTACAACCTGTATCCACTACTCTCTCACATGGAAAACTAGCTACCGCACACATCATCTAATGGTTAATGGCCTCTTACTCAACTCAGCAAATACCGGAGAGACATATGCGGAGTTTTTCTTTTTGTTTGACCATTCAGAAGCTTTACAACAATTACAAACATTCCCATGCAGCAGATGTGTCTGTGAGTGTGTGTGGGTTGTATACAGTCTGGTTAAAGCAAAAAATTATGAATTGAGAACTTACCAAATTAAATTACAGAAGCAATAAATCAATAAAAAATCATAAAAAAAATAAATCTAGTACCAATTAATATTTATTGTGCTCGTTTCTGGTATTCTTTCAGCAGATAAGAAAACAAAATATAATTTAAATCAATCAACATTAGTTTAGGACGTTCTTTTGTTAAGCTTCAACGAGTAGCGAGTCAGAAGTGGCGAGTGCACTCCTTACCCAATTAAATAAAACATTGTGTAAATTCGGCGCAGTACAACAATAAACAAACAAAAAAAAAACATCGACAGAGATAACGAAAAAATAAAATGCTAATTACATTTGCTTGAACTTACGAGATAAATGAACAAAATAATGCTTGCAAAAAAAAATATATATATTAATCTACCATTTACGTAGTATAACTTAGAATTAATTCCGTTTGGCAATGTCTTGGCCTTAACTCTCTCAACCATCGATACATAAATACAAAAGATAGGGGTAAAGGTTCAAGGTTCTTTGTTTGGTTTTGGCTAAGTGATCTGGCTCCTCCTCTTCTATTTCTTGGACACAAATACATATGTACATACTTGAAGTATCAAAAGGAACAACAAAGAATAAGTTCTTAACTATCGACAAACAAATTTCAATAAATTAATATAAAATAAATCAAATGTTGAACAAAATTCACAAAAATTATAAGCGATAAGCGGCCTTAAGACTAGATAGCATTATAAAATAATTGAACATATGTATATAAGTATAGAGATAGGCATTAAATATATAGAAACATGTTTGTGTGTGTTTGTCATGATATACGTATGTATGCATGAATGTGTTCGTTTGGCGTGTTTTTCAAGTGGTTTTTCAAGTGGTTTTTCTTGGGTGTTCGGTGATGGGCGACGCTGGCAACGAACGCTTTTCGACCTTAACACTAGACTAAGACAAAAATAAATACAACACAATAGTCGAACTAACTAACTAGATCGGTGCTTCTGTACTATATATACTAGAGGCTATATAGAGGCTATGGGACAAAACGGCGACGGGTGGAAGGTGGTAGTATTGGTAATTCATTCCTCGAGACGGGGGTGGAGATTGGCATTTATCCATCCGAATCAACTGGCTGTTGAATAGCTGTGCACGGAGGAGGTGCGCTCATCGTCGAACTCCGAAATTACCTTCTTAAGTGCAGCCAGAACCTTGTCGGGCATATGATCCTGCAGCATTACCGGCGAGATGAGAACCTCATCGAAATCCGTGGAATCGGCCCAAATAGCCTGATAGACGGGCTCTCGACTCTTTAGCACATTTCTGTAAAATATTTCAACCAAATCATTAATATGGAATAGTTTTTGTTTATAGTATCTGTATATGGAATATATATAGGAAGCTATATTTGGATAAAATATTGTGTGGCTATGACTAAACTCAGTCTACTTTTCTAGGATAGAGAGAGATATAAATTAGAGCTTGATGCTAGGAGGTTTCGTTGGCATGCACTGAGGTATTCGGGGGTAGATACAAGTAGAAGCAAAAGTATTTCCAGGCAAAGCTAAGCTTGGAGAGGGAGACACTTAGAACAGAGACAATTTCTAGGGAGTAAGACGATGCATGCATCGATAAACTTTTGTTTCATTCATGCACTAGAGAAGAACACAAAGATGACTACTAAAAGATCTCTGAAGATGGAACAGGGGGACTCCCACTAGCTTCAACATCGAAAATGGTGTGTGTATGGTGTGTGTAGGCGTGTCGTGTGTGTGTGTGTGCGTGTTGTGGAAAGAGAGCGAGCACGAGCAAGAGACATATACATAAAAAGATAAGGAGATAGACAGAGAGAGAGAGAGAGAGAAAACGAGAGGGATATTTCGATTTCTGTTCGTTCTGTTGGGTTGTAATGGGGCTGTGGGGGGAGGATGCATTTTTTATCTATGATGTTTTTTTGTATGCATGTGGCATTTATGTACTATGTGTGTCTATGTGTGTTTCTAGTGTTATTGTGTGCCTACCTCCAACCACTGTCGTATTTTTGCCTGAAAGATATGGAGTTTTTATTCGTAAATTATTTTCTAGTTTTTCCTTTTTATTTCTTTTGTTTTGTTTTTTGGCTCGGCAGGGCTGTTGTGGCGGGCGTTGGGGTGAATCGAAAGGTAATAAAGTTCAAAGAACATAAAACACAAAGCAAATGCTGAACCATATGATGCTTTGAGCAACTAGTTTATATCAAACTCTTTGCCCACCTATCCATGGCAATTAATTGGAGAAATGTGCTGGTTTCCTCCCTTGAAAGAGGCCTTAAAGTACAGCTTAAACCATCTTTTTTTTCGGAGCATTATAATTTCACAAATTTTCCACAGAGGAAATACCTATTTATTACGCCTACAAAACAGACTTTAATCATTATGTTGGATGGAACACAAGTAGACTGTGACACTTATCCTGAGAGACTCTCTAGCACTTGAAACAACGCCACAAAGAGCTTATTCCAGATGGTTCCAGAAGCCTGTCAAATATTTTATATCTAGCTTTAACTATTTATTGTAACTTGTAATCAATACTGTTGAATAGCGTTAATCTGTCCATCAAGCGTGTGAATTGCCATGGAGTTTCTTTATTCCTAAAATTACTAGTAACGAACAGCAATCTTTCTTTTCACATAATTTACGAGGCGCCAGCGAATCTCAGTACGTCTCTGATGTCATGCGGGAGAGGTGACTCAGAGATCGCGGCTTGAGCGATGATCTTGCTCTGGCATTGAAATGCAGCGATAAGACCGATGCCGTTTCCGTGGCCCATTATCACACCACAATTAGCGTATTAGCGAAATTGTGGGGCTCGTCGCGAGGTTCCAGAAACGGATCTCAAATCAAAACAAAATGTAAAACAACGAAACGAAAACAAAATACATCAACATAACAAGGGGATAAGATCGCTTCAGTTCGGCTGGGATCAGAGTTGGCGGGTGGATCAAGAAAGAAACAGATGCAGCAGCGTCCACATCTCAATTTTAGGAGCCATTATCAACAGACAGGCTACAGGGGCAACAAAAACATGGGGTGAGCTACTTACTCGTCGGGCTTGGGATGATGTCGCACAATATGTATGATGCGACCGGGCGGATATAAGGGCTGATGGAGTGTTAAAGCTATTGAGCTGTCCGTCGGATGGGCACTGGTCGAACGCGCCGTTCCACGCTCCTGTAAAAAAAGAAAAAAGCGACCAAATTGGATAATTCGAATGTCTTGAAATATGACAGCTGGAGAGGAATTCGATGGATTACCTCCTGGTACTGATTGATGTGCGTGTCCTGGCCGGACATGTTGACCACAGACGTCGGCTCTGGTCCGCAGCCACAGCAAATAACCGAACAGGAAATGGTTTTCCACTACGCAAAACCAAAAGCAAAGACAGTGAATAAAATTGAGTTAAGAGCGGAGTGTAACTACTCCTACCTTGGGGTCAACACTACGCTGAATGGCATTGATGAGATCCGCGCGCAGGGCTTCCATTTGATTAAGGCCAATACGCGGCACCACATCCTTCCCAAGCACCACTGAAGTGATGAACGATTTCGAGTACTCAACGGCAGGCATACTGGAAAGATACACAACAACATTAAAGCAACAGTAGCCTGAAGCAAAGAGCATATTCCCCAATGCCTACCTGAGCAATCCACCAGGCGGTGAATAGCTAAAACACTGCAGTGTCGGATGCTCTGGCTTGAGGAGTATGGCCAGTATAGCAGCCGTGCCAGCGCCCAGCGAATGACCCACCAACACCAGATCGAATGTGTGCGTCTGCCGCTCCGTGTTGCGCTGCAATGCCCGCTCAATGAGATTCTCCTCTAGCAGTTTGTTTCGTATGTAAATGGCCGCCTGCACCATGCCCTTGTGCCCCAGCCAATCGTCGCGGGGCGGCTGCAGGGGCAGCACCTCCGCCTCGGCATTCAGATCGGTGAGTATATCCTTCATGCTCAGCGTACCCCTAATGCTGATCACAATCGAACGCTGTGTATAGTCGATGGCCACAAAGAACGGCGTCTCGCCCACATCCACGTGATAGGTGGCATACACAATGTCAATGTCGCCAAGCTGGAGGGTTTTCTTCAGTGCTGCATAGTTGCACAGGCAGCAATTGTCCTGAATGACATCCGTGTCATCGCCACTGCCACAACAGCAGCCAAAGCATCTACACAAAAAGAGCAACACTTATTAGACATTGACAGAGCAGATCGAAATGATGTAAGGGGTATCAAAATACCCTGGGACTGCGCTACGATTTATTCGCTTTAAAACTCACTTCAGTTCGGGCAATAGATGCCACATTTTAGTGCGATTGATGATGACGTACATGGGCCAGCCGTAGGCGCCTTGTGCGAAGTACATGTAGTGTATGACCGTTTGGAAGAAGTCATAGTTTTTGGCATCGTTGAGTGCTAGGAACTGTGTGCGCTCCGTGATGGGTACACCGCTCAGGAACTCGTAGGTGCCGTTCTTTCGCTGCCTCACAATCGCCTCACGCTCCAAACGCTGAAACTTTCGCAACAGCACCAGTCCGGCCACCACATCCGAGGGCACCACATCCAGTTCACGAAAGAAGTCGCTCAACAGGCGGGCAATATCCGTAAACGAGTTGCGATTACGCTCCGTTGAGCCCATGCAGCAGAACAACAAACGACAGCGATGATCCCAGCTATCCTGATAGGCGCGCATCACTTTTCTGTGTGATTGATGGAGGAAAAGAAAGATGTTCCAGGTGGTTTCGGTCAATTTTAATCCACTCACCTTTGTCGCCAGTTACGGTTCATGCTGTTGCTGCGCTTGTAGTTGAAACGCGACTCTGTTTCGCGCATCGAACGCTGGTACTTCTTCATCTTTACCCACGAACGGCCGGCGGCATCAAAGGTGCACCAAATGGTGATCAATGTGATCAAGACCAAAGCCCAATTGCAAATGATGATGGCTTGAGAGACATAAATTAATCAAAATTAATTCAATTGTGCAAAAATGCTGCAGAGAGCAAGACACTCACCCACATAAACCTTTTTTGGATCATCAATTGGCGAGGTGGCATAATAGTGGCCTAACCAAACCGAACCAATCGTCAGCCAGGCAATATCAAATAATATCACCACTATAAAGACGAAACGAAGTGCAATTATGAAGATTTATTTACATTATCTTTCTTGGCTACTTACAACTCTTGAGATATATCCATATATTGATGGAATTACGCGCCTCGGCATCCAAAATGCTGCCACGCATCGAGATCACACAGATGCCTATTTCTACGCATATTGAAACTGTAATCAAAAACAAACAAAAAACGAGAAGGGACGTGTGAGACGCTTCTTACGCGTCTTAACTTTTATACCCGGCTCTCAGTACTACATCTGTACCTTAGCGGTTTTTTTTACATTTAATTTTACATTTTTTCTTCATCTGTCATCTACATCAACAACACGCCAACACGCTCCTTGAGCTCGCTGCCCTTCCCTAGAGCCACACACTGCAGAGTCATGGCAGAGGCAGAGACGCGGCAGAGGCAGAGGCAGAGGCCGCACACTACACGAAGCGAGCGTGAATGAGAGAATGTGCAAAAAACAAATATAAGCTGCGGGACGGGGTGGGTTTAGCCACTGCAAATTAATTTCTTCATTCTGGCTATAATAATGGTCCAATCGGATCCCAATTTGGTGATCTGATAGATATGGTCCTTCCCTACGGAATGGCGTTTAGTTTAGTTTTCTTATATCTTCAAAATTGTAGGTTTGGGAGGTTTCCGCCCTTTTGCGGGGGCGGAAGGGGGCTGGGCTCATTTTGTTACACTTGTAACAGTGTGAGCATACAGAAGTTTGGATGATAAATTTGGTGGCTCTAGCTTTTATAGTCTCTGAGATCCAGGCGCTCAACAAGACGGACAGACAGACAGACGGACAGACAGACATGGCTCAATCGACTCGGCTATTGATGCTGATCAAGAATATATATACTTTATGGGGTCGGAAACGTTTCCTTCTGTGCGTTACATACAACCGTTATTCGCACATATACAATATACCCTATTTACTCTTCGAGAACCGGGTATAAAAAGTAAGCAAATGAGAATCAGTTTTAGATAATATTCATTGGAGCTGCGGTATTTTTGTTGAATACTTACAAAATAGTATTAACAAGTAGCCTATTAGATGATAGAACAATAGTTGTATGCTTAAAATTCGTGTATTATAATCAAATATAACCAACGAGACGCTAACAATCACAAAACTGTCACATTAACAAGAAAGGATTTTTGGATATAAAAAGAACGAATTAAAGAGAAAAATAGAGAATTATATATCTGATATTAAGATATGATATATGGCTATATCTGCTTACCATATAAAATGTATCGTCAAGAGAAATGCTCCAGGCACAACGAGATCATCGGAGCCGACAGACCAGCGACGTCTGAAGACCACAAGTCCAGGCATCTGCAAAAAACAAAAAGAAAAAATTATAAAGAATGTGAAACATATGAAATTAAAAAGTTTTAAATCTAAAATCGAAGGTTAAGGAAAGGTTAAGGTTACATACAACTGTTATTCCCCACAAATACAATATACCCTATTTACTTTCCGACCTCATAAATTATATATATTCTTGATCAGCATCAATAGCCGAGTCGATTGAGCTATGTCTGTCTGTCCGTCTTGTTTTTCGGCTAGTTCTCAGAGGCTATAAGAGCTAGAGCTACCAAATTTTGCATCCAGACTGATGTATGCTCACACTGAAACCAGTGTATTTCAAAAATTAGCCCCGCCCCCTTCCGCCACCGCAAAAGTGCGAAAACCTCCCAAACCTACAATTTTGAAGATAAAAGAAAACTAAACGAAACGCCATTCCGTAGGGAATGACCATATCTTTCAGATCACCAAATTGGGTTCCGATTGGATCATTATTATGGCCACAATGAAGAAATTAATTTGCAGTGGCTAAACCCACCCCGTCAGAACTGGTCATTTTTTACGGCGCTACTTTTTTAGCTTTCTCTTATTTTCAAAATTGTGAAAGTAGAACATTTTCAGTCTTTGTGGGGGTCGAGGGGGCGTGGCAAAAAACAAACTTGATTCAGTGTGATATTACATGAGTCTTCACACAAAATTTGGGTAGCTCTTTTAGTCTCTGAGAAACAGGCGTCAAACAAGACGGAGACACAAACAGACGGAACGAAAGATAGACATATCTGTATTGACTTGGCTTTGATGCTGATCAAGAATATATATACTTTGTAGGGTAGAAATCGTTTCATACAATATACCCTATTTACTCTTCGAGTACCGGGTATAAAAACAGCATTCAATATGTGGGGATACATTTGCACATGTTTCCGTTTGGCATTGCAATGTTTGTAGATCCAGCGGAAAGCGCTCTCACTCTCTCTTTGCTTTAATAAACTCTCAGCCGCCAGTAGACCGACCACGTATGAACAATAAATGAAAGTGTAATCTGTGGTTATTGGTAAATTAATTCGACTACGCAAAACACACAACAACAAAAAAGAACGCAGCCTGATATCAACGCCACTAAACGATAATTATAACGAGATGGGACGTGTGAGACGCTTCTTACGCGTCACAAGTTTATACCCGGTACTCAGAAGTACATCTGTACCTTAGTGGTTTTTCAAATTTCACATTTTACTTTTGTACATTTTTTCTACATATGTCGTATATCTACATCACCTCTCATGCCATCACTCTCTTTTAGCTGGCCCCCCTTCCCTAGAGCCGCACGCTGCACGAAGCACGAAGCTGAGGGTGGAATGACAGAATGTGTAAGAAAATAAAAAAAAATATGGGAATTCCCTACGAAATGGCATTTTTAGTTTTCTTTTATCTTCAAAATTGTGGAGTGTGTGTAATTGTAACAGTGTGATCATACAGAAGTCTGGATGCAAAACTTGGTTGCCCTGTCTCTTATGGTTTCCGAGTACTAGGCGCTCAAAAGGACGGACAGACAGACATGGCTCAATCGACTCGGTTATTGATGCTGATCAAGAATATATGTATATACTTTGTGGGGTCGCAAACGCTTCCTTCTGTGTGTTAAATTTTTCTCCCCACAAATACAATATACCCTATTTGGTCTTCGACTACCGGGTATAATTGAAGCTTTTAAAGCTATTAATAGTGAAACCTTTTACACTTGAAAATCTATGACGAAACAATAATTTTCTTTCAAACATTCCCCTAAACGAATGGCATGATAAAATCAAAGTACATTAAAATAAATAAATTAACAAGAATTGTGAAAATTATTTCAAACCAAAGAACATGGTGCACTTATCATTATATGGCCTTATCCACCCTACCTTTAATGCATTTTCTTTTCGAATTGCCTTTCCTTATCAGATTGGGGTAGCAGTTTTGTGGAAGCACAAGCGAAATATCAAAGGTAAATTAACTAACAATTTAAAAGGCCATAAAAACCATTGGCATTGGCCTTCAATATGAACTTTGGCCCCAAACGAACAATGACTATTGGGAATGAGCTTATGACTTTGCATTGATTTTGCACCCCGTTTGCCGTGTGGCCAATGAGCCTTGATATGGTCCCCCCTTCAGATGAGGTAACTGTCTCTATTTAAAATAGAGAGAGAACCAGTCATTAGGCGGACATCAGAGTCAGGCATTATCCAGTCTAAAAGTCACGCAGCTGCTGGTCAGGTTACAGCTGGTTTTATTTCAATTTGTATTTTAAATTCTATAAGCATTCGCGGCACCGAAACCCAAGCTTTTATGGCTTCTCTAAAATATAAGAGTGAAGACCTAATATTCCCACAAACTATTCCAATATTCTACCAATAATACCTACATATGTATATAAAATGGCAATTATACCATTATAAATGATGATATTCATGGCGCGCTTATTGCCTGAATAATTATACACCCAAAAGTCCAAAGAGTTTTATTATACCCGGTACTCGAAGAGTAAATAGGGTATATTGACATTATGTGGAAAAGTGGATCTATGGAACGCAGAGAAGGAAACGTTCCCGACCCCATAAAATATATGTATTCTTGATCAGCATCAATAGCCGAGTCGATATAGCTAAGTGTGTTTGTCCGTCCGTCCGTCCGTCCGTCCGTCCGTCCGTCCGTCTTACTGAGCGCCTGGATCTGAGAGACTATAGACCCGCAAAAGGGCGAAAACCTCCCAAAGCTACCATTTTGAAGATAAAAGAAAACTAAAAACGCCATTCCGTAGGGAAGGACCATATCTATCAGATCACCAAATTGGGATCTGATTGGACCATTATTATAGCCACAATGAATAGTCCACTCCGTCCAGCAGCTTATATTTGTTTTTTTTTTCACATTCTCTCATTCACACTCTGCTTCTGCAGTGTGCGGCCTCTGTCTCTGCCGTGGCTAAACCCACCCCGTCCCACAGCTTATATTTGTTTTTTTCATGTTCTCTCATTCATACTCGGCTTCTGCAGTGTGCAGCATCTGCCTCTGCCATGACTCTGCCGTGTGTGGCTCTAGGAAAGGGGGGCGAGCTAAAGGAGCGTGTTGGAGTGAGAAGTGATGTAGATGACCGATGAAGAAAATATGTAAAATCTGAAAAAACCGCTAAGTTGCAGATGTAGTACTGAGTACCGGGTATAAAAGTTGTGACGCGTAAGAAGCGTCTCACACGTCCCTTCTCGTTTTGTTTGCTTTTGTTTTTGCTTTGATAGGGGTTCTCAGTTTCTGGGACACTCGTTTACTGATAAATCAAACATAGATCCCCGGCTACTTATTTGTGGTGCCTGGCGATAAGATAACTCCACTCAACTCCACACTCGACTCCGATGCAAGTCCACTTTGAATGGAGTGAAGTACAGGTGGCACGCACTCAACAAATTTGCTGCTGAGAGATACGACGAGGGAGTCAACCCCTGATGGGTGCCGTTAACATCTATAGATTGGACGATAATTCAATTACAATGATTTATGCATTTAATCAATAATTTTGTTATTTGTTGTAATGGTAATACGGAATTACGTTCAAGTTCAGAGGCAAACGAACTCTGCCATTGGAATGACTGATACAAGACATTACATACATACATATGTCTCAAGAATTTAACCTTTAAAAACGTTTCAATATGCAATGAAAACTATAATACAACTAATAATAAATGAGCAGAGTAGTGCGATTTCATTTGAGATCTCATCTCTGTGTATATGAATACCTTAACTTGTCATACATATGTATGTATGTAGACTTGAATCTTTCATTCAAAAAACATAAATTAAATTCAAAATTAAATTGAAATTTCAAAATTCGGATACTAAAAATTTATATTGGAAACGTTTCGATTAAAATCATGGTTCAAGTGGTTGAGGACATTTTTGGCATTGCTACAAATCCGCTTACGAAAATGGCTCAAGTAATACGTCGCTATACCATGACGAATTCGAGCCACATGTCCGTGGGCATCATCACATTGGGCGCCACCATACAGAATATTCGAGTTCCCGATGCCTTCCAGGAGATGGCCGATGTGGTCCTGGGCTTTGATGATGTTGCGGGTTATCTCAAACATCAGGATCTGAAATTTGGTTGCACTTTGGGTCGTGTGGCCGGGCTGGTCAGCAATGGAGAGTTTATTTTGGACGAGCATCGTGTGATTGTGTCGAAGAATCTCGATCAGAGGCATCACAGCGATGGGGGGTTTATTGGTTTCGATAAAGTCATCTGGGACTTGCATTTGATGCGTCCGGATGGTATCACGCTAAGACATGTCTCGAAAGCGGGTCACGAGGGCTTTCCCGGCCGCCTAGCCGTCATGATTCATTATACCATTGACGACGAGAGTCGCCTGTTTATCCGCATCGAGGCCAACTCAAATAAGACAACGCCCGTGGACATTTGCAATCACACGTACTTTAATCTGGCGGGTCACAAGGCCGGCGTTGAGGGACTCTTTGAGCATCGCTTCTACATGGAGGGCAAGGAGACAATCGAAACGAACACCACAAATAAGGGTGTTCTGCCCACGGGCCGCTGCAGGTCTGTCAAGAACTCAGTCTATGACATCCGTCAGGCCGCCTTTATGGGCGATCGTTTGCGTCAGTTCAAGGATATGCCTGTGCCCGGCTTTCACGTGAACTATGCCTTGTCCAAGGATGTCACATGTCTGGACACCCGATACCTGGGACGCTTCCTGCACAATCCGACTGGACGCTACATGGATATCTACAGCAATCAGCCGGCACTGCACTTCTCCACGGCTAATCAGTTCCCCAAGCCAACGCATGGCGAGGATCCGATTATGGGCAAGAAGTGTACAAGATATTGGCAGAACAGCGGCTATGCGCTGCAGTTTATGGGCTTTCCCGATGCCTGCAATCAGACAATGTTTCCCACCATCATCATACTGCCGGGTGAGAAATATTTCAATGAGACCATCTATCAGTTTTGTGTGAAAGAGCCCTGGCAGTGCTGTGCCACGGCAGAGGAGCTCGAGGCCATGGACAAGGATTTGATAAGGAATTCATAAAAAGGGCAAAAGAAAGGAGTTGACCATTCAGTGAAGAAGAAATCAAGTTAAAGAACATTCCCTCAACTATTTGTATGATTTGCCAAATAATTTTCCTCAATTATGTGCTTGAAACAATTAAATTCTTGAAAAAATGTAACCAAGAACAATTCATTTTTTGTTCTGCCCTTTGGGGTAATTGCAACTGCAGCACACCCCTCATCTGCCACATCTTTTACTCGCTCTTTAGCACATGTTTTTTTCTTTTTTTTTGCCATAGTTTCCGGCATTTGCGTGACTTGACTATTTACATACAACAATTTAAAAAAATGACGACGCCTGGGCGGTTTATTACAGGGTGTCAAATCCGTAGAACGAATACAGGGGGCAGGGTCGTGTGCCTCGTGTGGAGGTATGAAAAAAAAATATAAAATTGTGTATAAAATTAATGCCAAAAACTCGGGCTTTTTACCCATGGTGCGTTGCTGGATACTCAACAAACGAAAAGTCAAACGAAAGTTTCTGGTTCAGTTTTTTTTATATGAAGTTTGGAAGGATTTTTTTTTCGCGAAACCTGAAACAATTTAATAGAAAGTATGCAGATTTTTTAAATTCGTGTACAATCGTACAATTATGTCCGCCTGTCCGTGCTTATGAGCGCCTAGTACACAGAGACCATACGATGTAGGGCACCCAAGTTTAGCATCCAGACTTCTGTTTGCTCACACTGATACAAAGGTATTTAAAAATGTATCCCCGCACTTTTCCGCCCTACAAACGGCGAAAATCATACAGTGGGCGGAGAAGGCAACGATTTGGCCAACGAGCCGCTAATGTGTAGTTATTCCCTTGCCCCTCACTAATGGGCATTGTGCACATGGGGCACATGGGCTATTATATGACACACTGCACACTGTATTTAATTCGCTTTTGAGCTGTTTAATCCTGTATATAATTATGAATAAATTGGCGTTGATTCGCTGTAAAAGAAATGTGCCCATAAGTGAGCGGCCACATTTGCGACGAAAGGCATACGCCAGGCTGCTTAACTGTTGTGCGAATACAGCCTATATTTCTTAGAAACTCTCTATAAAACAGAGAGTATTCTCGTACCTTAAGCTATTTGAATCACGGCATAGATCTATGTACATATGTATCTTAGACAGACAGCGTTTGCCACCGCCTGTTATTATCAGACAGCAGATTGACAGACAAACAGGAGACAGGAGAACTTTATCGAGTGCTTTTGTTATTGAGGATGGGCTGTGGAATAGGATCAGAATCAGAATCCAAATCAAACAAACCCAGCTAATCCCCCAAAAAAGTTGTGCAACCCACCAGCCCACACACACACACTCACACAACAACGCACATATTGGCAGCGTAGTATATCCTTTTGTCCTTTTTTTTGTTGTATGGGAGGTTGTATGGGGGCTTTGTGGTTGTGTTTCGCTGCGCGTCATAAAAACAATGTCATCAGGCGAGAAGCAGGAATACAGCGGCCATCGTGCTAGCTAAAAGGCCAATGCCATGTCACAAGGCAGCCAGAAAGCAGGAAGAGTGAAAACCAAAAGGAGCGGCGAAAAGAAACTTTTATGGCAACGGATGACATATAATTTTAATGGAACGATATACATATGTATGTATGTATGTACATACTACAAAACGATGATGAGAGCGTTAAGGACGAAGCTTTAAGAGTAGAATAGGATCGACTTCAGCCACTAGCAAAAACTAAAATAAAATATAATGTCGCGCGTAAGTGTCAGTGTCTTTCAGTTAGGGAATATTCCTGGGGTTATTCCACATGTATGCAAAGGTTCCAACTGTGCTTTGACTCTTTGTATTCGTTTACAAAAGTAATGGTAAAGCAATATGTCAAGTCTGCTCTCAAAATCCCAAAAGGAGATAAAGATGGATTTTCGGTACAGTCACGTAAACCGAACATCTAGCAAATGTTTTGTTCTTGCTTGCTCTCTCTTTTGATGGCGAGGAACGGTGAACAAAGTCCAAAAATTATGAAGGTTTCCTCATTTGACGTTTTTAACCAATTTTTGGAATGGCCTCTGATGCGTGAAAGAGCTTTGCTCTTCGTCATTCCATTTATTTCACTTTCCATACAATTGATTTGCCTTTTTCTGGGAAATAAAGTTTTATCCAAGCAACAGATCAGAACTTTACAAATTTTCTCGTAGCTTCGAAACCATTTATTGATCGAAGGCGGTTTGTGTGACAAAATTTTTTTAGATAATAAAATAAGGAAGGAGTGACTCAGTGCAGAAAGGGTATGAAAATGTCCTTCAAGTGTAAATTGTTGACCGTTCTTTAACGCGTCCAATTCTAGTTTAAGCTTTTCTGAGCACTGCTTTATTGTTCCTATACATGTGAGTAATAAGTGCACACAACCGCAAAGTAGTGTAACCTTCCGTGCATCTGTAACTCCTATTTGAATGAACTAATGTAAATGCATGTTAATCCAATCAGACAGTTCATGTTCCGGTAAGTATCATACGGATACAAGTGCAAGTGTGACTAAAACAAGGTACTAAATTCATCGGTCATCGTGGCTAGTTTTCCGCTTCTTGTTGTAATCCATGATGCGCACAGAAACAGTGGTGATGAGAGGCGCGGAAAGAGAGTTTGAGCAGAAAGATAGAGAGAGAGCGACAGATGTGTGGAGTATGTAGTACCGTATTTCCTGTCCTTTCACTTGTTTTCCTTCTCTTTCTCTGCAGTTCGTTCATTTACCAACAAGAGCACAGCAGGCAGTAAGAACGCTCCAAATTTCCAGTTCCTGCAAAAAATATGCAATACAAAAAACTGACAACAAATACACGCACACACATGGAGTGAGAGCGTCAGGAGAGAGGAAAGAGTGGATGAGAGGAGAAAAGCTAAAGAAGGTTAGGGGGAAAGGTAGGGATGGTGGTGAGTTTTCAAAGTTTCACAATCCCCAGCGCACACCCACCCATCTACATTCTTAACCCACCGCACCAACTAGAAGAGAACACGCGTGGAATGGCAAACGAGACAACACGACAACACACTGAAAACGCAAACAATATCAAGGTATAATGAAAAACCAGAGAAATCCTGAACAGAAACTGTAAAAGACGAACATAGGCTTTCACTCTCTCTCTCGCATTTAAACATACCTTTTGGTTAACATGCCCTGGCCATGAAGAAACTATATAAGGTGGTCTCGTCGGCAAAAATTATGGAAAAGTGCGAGTGAAAAGTGCGAGTGAAAAGTGCGAGTGAAAGGGCTCTCGCTGTAAGTGTGAGGGCAACGAGAATGGAGTGTGCTGATTAACCATTTGAAGGCAATGTGAAAAAACATAATAATTGTTTCATAATTTAATTTTTAATAGTTTGCTATATAATAGTAGTATTTGTTAAAAAAAAAAAATTTCAAAAAATTTTCAAATGAGCACTGAGAATTAGGAAAAGCGACGAGTAACTCTGCCGCCGACGAGACCTCCTTATATAGTTTCTTCATGGCCCTGGCAAACCAAAACAGAAGCAACAGTGCCGACAGAAACGATTTTCATTCCTGCACAAACAAAATCCGCTAAAACTCGCCGATGGTCCTAGCCACAGGCGATGCGGTGCGGTAGTCTGTGTCATGTTGCTGAGGGGGTCCTAGCAGGAGAGATTGGAGATGGTGGTTGGACGTCGACAGCCGTGTCGCTTGGCCTGTCGGCAACTTTGACATTTGCATGTGTACTGTGCGTGTGTGTGTGCGGGAATCTGCCAATAAACACACTCAAGCACACAGGCAGCGTCACCATCCTCTTTAGCCAAAAAGAAAATCCTTGAAAGTTTCCGCCTTTTGGACAGATGTCCCTTGACATTTTCTCTTGCGCCTCTCTGACATAGAGGAAGGGAATGAGTCCTATGCGATCAGATCTTAGTAAGTATACAGTCTGTCCGCCCAAGTGCGAATTTATCTACCCACCCGCCATACACGCTATGCTGAGAGCTTCATCTCTCTTCTTTAAGTACAGCCAGACATAGGAAAAAGCTAATAGAAGGCGTGCTATAGGCTGGAACATTGAATCAAAAATGGTTTGGAATATTCGTTCTATATAACTGGCGAGGGACGCAGAGATAGAGAGAGAGGGAAATGGGTACAAATGAAAGCTCTTGCTTAGAAGTATTACTGAATTTAACCTAGGAAAACTTTTCCATCTTTGTGTCTGCATATACAACATACCCTGGACATTCCAAGCACAAGTTTTCCATCCTCTCGATGCCTGGCTGTGTTGTCCTCAAAAATATCTAACCCCCGAAAGTGTTTGAGCCTGGGCTTTGGTCCACGGAAGTGTTTTCCATTATGGGAAATGGACATGGAGCGGAAAGCAAGAATGCTTCGACAAGGACACTGCCACTGTCTGCTCACTCACAACGGTTTCCTCTCCCATGGTGCTGGGAGCGACCCTCGTTCTGCTGTCCAGAAATCCCAGCCATCCCCCATTTGCCACCCACCTTTACCTATTTTTCAACCATTGCCGCTGCCACCGCCAACCAGAGCACATCAGCAGAATATTTTCTATTTTTATCACATTTGGTTCAATGTATTATTATATTTTTGTATACCCGGTACTCGAAGAGTAAATGGAGTGTATTTGTGGGGACATGGTTATATAGACTCGGCTATTGATCCTGATCAAGAATATATCTACTTTATGGGGTCGGAAACGTTTCCTTCTGTGCGTTACATATGTATGTACATATGTATGTACATTCACTTTGTGCACAAATACAATATACCCTATTTACTCTTCGAGTACCAGAATGAAGAAATTAATTTGCAGTGGCTAAACCCATCCCGTCCAGCAGCTTATATTTGTTTTTTTTTTCACATTCTCTCATTCAAAATCTGCTTCTGCAGTGTGCGGCCTCTGCCTCTGCCGCGTCTCTGCCTCTGCAGTGTGTGGGTCTAGCGAAGGGGGTCGAGCGAAAGGAGCGTTTTGGTGTGAGAAATGTTGTAGATGTAGATGACAGATGAAGAAAAAATGTCAAATTTTACAAAAAACCGCTAAGGTACAGATGTAGTACTGAATACCGGCTTTAAAAGTTGTGAAGAAGAAGAAGAAGAAGTTGTGTAAGAAGCGTCTCACACGTCCCTTCTCGTTTTATTTGGGAAGTTTAAAATGTAATATTGGGGATGCCTTTCCCGGCATTTTAGATCGAGGCAATTTAATTAAAATTAGGGGTTGATATTTTAAAGTGGGAAATACGATTGCAAATCAATCCACTTACTGACAAAGTAGAAAGCTTAAAGAAAATTTCGGATGTCATTAAAAATACTTGGTTATTTATGGAATTTATAAATTAAATGCCAAGATAAGAGACATAATTTTAAAAGAGCTTCCCAAAAAAAAACCCTCTATATTTAAGGGTGAAAAAAGTTTCATCAACCATAGTTTATATCAGGGCTCGGCACGGCCCTATCCCATGGGTGCGGGACAAGGCGCTGCTGCTGCGCTGCGGCTGCGCTGCCCTCACGTACAAGCGTATTACAGTGATTCGTACCAATACCAATGTTCCGTTTTGCGTGCGTCTTCACACACAAACGCAAAAACGGCTCGTTAATTGTATAGGTGCCGAGCCCTGGTTTATATACATATATTTTTCCATATATGAGCGTGTTGTCCATTTTGTTAGTCTCTGACACTGTGAATATGTTCTATGGTTGATCTTGCCTATTTCACTCCTGCCTGCCCGGCTGTGACCGCTCTTCTGCGCTGCTGCTGCTGTCCAAAACTCTGAACTTAATTTTAATTTCATTTGCTGTTTTCGTTACATTGTTGTCTGTTTTGTGCCCACAATTTGGCAATATTACAAACTAAACAGTAAAAGTATACACGTGTGGTATATGTGCCTATGTGTGCAAAGAGAAACAGAGAAAATATTTACATACATACATATGTATGTATGTATGTGTATATGGAATATGAGATTCTTTTAAGAATGGTAAGAACACATACCGCAATTTTGTTGCCAGCGCGACCGCTGGCTGCAGTCAGACGTCGATGCTGACGCCGCTGCTTAGCTTAGTTTGCCGCAGCCGTTGCGCTACGGTTGGCAGAGTAGCCAACTTTATGTTTGGTTTTCACTTATTATTTTGCTGCTTTTGCTCTTAAACGCTCTGCTTCTTGTTTTGCTTGATTTTTTTCTGTTGGTTGCACTTTAAAAGATTAAACGTTGAAACGGTAAAAAAACGCACTTGTATTGGGAGAGCTTTACAAAGCTTCACGCTTGCTTGCATTAGGTTAAATTATTTGTGGGTTTTACAAACACTTTTTTGCACAACAAAGAGAGAGAGAGGAAGAGAGAGAGAGAAAAAGAGCGGCCATGCCTGACTCTGCTCTCTGTTTCAGTGTAACTAATTTAGCCTTTTTTCTCGCCAATAGGTGGCCGTTTTCTGTACACTTGAATAAGTATTTTATTGTTTTGTTGTTTATAGCCTTTTAATGCCTTTGCAAAACCAAAAAAGGTATTAAAATAGTGAATAATTATTGCGTTTCTTAAAAGTCATTTAGAGCGATATGCATACAGTCATTCCATTATTTGCTTGTTCAGCCTCACTTTTGAGAGCCGCCAAGGCATAGGCTCTCTCGGTTCTGTTTGTTTGAAATTTAAATTGAAAAGCCAAAATATCAAGGTTTATTATTTTCGGTCAATTCTTGTTTACTACTAGTCCATTATACGTTCAAGTTTATATTCTGCTTTGCTTTCGAGCTACTTTGCCAAACTTTTGTTTGGAATTTTCCTAGAATTGAAATCACTTTTGGCACAATTTTCTCCTCCTTCTCTACCCTAAGTTCGCTTTCTGAAAATTCAGACTATTATATTGGTATATTTGTTTATTATATTCCTGATTTAATTTGATTAACATCATCGTTTTCTTTGTGGTTTTTAGCTTTTGGCTTTATGAGGAAATTTCATGACAGCACTGCTGCTGCTACCGCGGTGCCAGATGCCGGTTTGTACCGTTATGCCTGAAGTTTCACTGCGTATTGGCGCTGGGGCTTATTCTGTGGAGCTGCATTTAATGAGTCTAAACTTTCACGCCGCTACAGCAGAAGCAGATGGCAGCGTTGCTGCCTCGCAACAAGACGCGACAGCTCTGCCGGCCTTGTCGGCTAATTACCGGTGACCGGTAATGCAAGAGCCTGCGTCGCAGTTAAACCTGCGCGTAGGCGTCGGATGTGGCACGTTTGCGTAACCCTAATCCCGCTCCGTCGGATTATGTTGCCCCCAAAGGCTATGTGCTCTAGTGCGGATACGGATCGATATGGCAGCCGCGGCAGTGCCGCAACGCACCACACCGCTCTGGCTTTCTCTCTCTCACACTCTCTCTCTAGCATCACACTCTCCCAATCAGACATTCTAATTGGAATCACACAGTCACGCATCGACAAGCAAAAACATTGGGATTGGGGGTGGGGTACACGCTCATTACCATTCAATTGTTTGTTGCTCTTGGACGGAGGACGAGTAGTGGAAGTAGGAGCAGGTGATGACCTCGAAACATCATTCAAATGCAGTTATTTTACAGTTTCTCTTGCGAATCTACTAGTTGGTATTTCGGGTGTCTACACAGAAAGCAATAAACAACACCGCACCAACACCAATACCACCACCACCAGCAGCAGCATCACCATCACCGCACCAACCCCGCCGAAACATCGTTAGTCCATCAGCATCCAAAGAAATTCGAATTGTCTGCTCGCCGTTGACGCTGGCGTCGCAGCTGGCTTCGTCACAGAGCCGACGGTGGATGGCTGTGGTTCCCATTCCATTACTTTCGCTTGACGCCGCGCTGCCGATGAGACGCCGCGCGCTGCCGCTACACTTTGTTGTTTTTCCTTGTGCACTTCTTGTTCTTTAAGAGAAATTTTCTTCTTTAAGGATTTACACACACTGTCTATCGATTTATACACTCTCCATTAAGCACTAATTCCTCACCGGCCGTAATAAAATACAAATTTCGATTCACAATATGTTTTTCATTTATGCACCGTGTTTAATCCTGCTGTTCGTAAAAGACGCGCCGCGCACGCAGCGACGATGGGGCAAATTTTGGGCGGGCGGCGGCAGCCCCGCTCGGTAAGCTTTTGTGTGCAGTGTGACCGGAATTATCGATCAAATATAACTCACAGCCCTCAAAAATATAACAAAAATACCTTCGCATTTTAAAAATATACCGTAAATATACCGAAATCTTAAATCATATTCCTCGATTTTGATATTCTATTTGAGATTCCTATCCTGAAAATACTTCAAACACTGAAACAATAATTTAATTCGATTGTAGAAACAATTTTGCTTATTACAAATACTCTTCTTTATTGGATTGTATACCTTATGACCCTATATTTTACAAAGTACTTACTACACATTTTATTTATTTATTTTTTTTGGTATTTAATCGCTACAGCGTAATTGTATTGTCACACGACGATGAGTCTGCATTGACCAGGTACTTCAGTTTATGTTTGGGAAATATTCGAAAAAAAACTATTTTACTATTTACTATTGAACTCAAAAAGAGATGTTTGACGAACGGACACCAAAAATGTTTTGTACTACACATTTTATACATATCATCAAATTAGTGAAAACGTTTTCTTGATATCGATACTATATCGAGTTCCGTATCGATTGTTGTTTACCTTACTCTGGACGCACGTGCACGGGCTGTGCCGAATAACTTTTCAATAAATTGTATTAAATATAAGTTAAACCATGCCCCCAGTGGCGCAGGAAGGCAATTGCCTCATTTACCGTGGCAGCAACTTCCTTAAGCAGCGCCTTATCCTCGCTTGCCTCTCCGGCAAGGCCCTGAAGATCACACAAATTCGATCCGAAGACGAGTCTGCTCCCGGTCTAAGGGAATACGAGATCAGTTTGATACGTTTACTGGACAAAATTACGAATGGCACACGAATCGAACTTAATCCGGCCGGCACCAGTGTCATGTTCACGCCCGGCCTGCTCCATGGCGGCCAAATTCATCACGATTGCTGTGTCCAGCGTGGCATTGGCTACTATTTGGATGCTTTGATCGCCCTGGGACCATTTTGCAAGAATTCCCTGCACTGCACTCTGCGCGGCGTAACCAACAGCAAGGACTCGCCCTCGGTGGATCACATCAAGGGGGCCGCTTTGTCCCTGCTGAAACGTTTCCTCTTGGTGGACGATGGCCTCGATCTGCGTGTGGTGAAGCGCGGTGTGGCACCATTGGGTGGCGGGGAGATTGAGTTCCGTTGCCCCGTGCGCAAGAGTCTGCGTGCCATCCAGTGCCAGGCGCAGGGCATGATCAAGCGCATACGCGGCACGGTATATGCCTGCAAAGTGTCGCCCGCGATGGCCAATCGCACTGTAGAGGCCGCCAAGGGATGTATGCTGAAATTCCTGCCCGATGTGTACATTTATACCGACCAGAATCGTGGCAAAATGTCGGGCAATTCTCCGGGATTTGGCATTTGTCTGCTAGCCGAGACCACCGACGGCGTGTGCTTTGCCGCCGATTGCAGTTCCAACGCCCCCGACGAGTCTGTAAGTAGTAGAGACGCACCCATATTTGGCATAGCTTATCCTATCATCATTTTAGGACACCCCTGCTGTACCTGAGGATCTGGGCCAGGAGGTGGCCATGCGCCTGCTGGATGAGATCTATCGTGGCGGCTGCTGTGACTCTGCCTACCAATGGTTGGCGGCTCTCTACATGGCCCTCGGACAGAAACACGTCTCCAAATTCCTGACAGGTACGACCGAGCACTCGGAGCATAAGAATTGTATTATCCAAGACTGCCTTTTACAGGTGCTCTATCCACATATACGGTTCACTTCCTACAACATCTGCGCGACTTCTTTTCGATTACGTTCAAGCTGGAGAACCCGCACGCCGAAGATGAGGATGAGGCCGATGATGAGCGTGGTGCCCAAAAGGTGCTCATGGCTTGTGTGGGCATTGGCTATACCAATATCAATAAACGTGTTAACTAAACGATTTTGCATGCTAACGATTTCTTAGAATAAACTCTTTTTTTGTGTTGTTTTATGTAGTGCAAAGGAAATTCTTTAATTTCTATACTGTGTACTCAAAAGTGTAAACGAATGGATAGATGGATACATTATGAATGTACTTAACTATGCGCCGTGCTGTTTAATGTATGGAATGGCGTATTCCCAAAAGGAATTATGGACACACATATGTAGATTTACGGCCATCAAAACCTTAGATCACAAATCATAATTCTGGAATCCAGAATGCGTTTCTGCCTTCCATTAAATATTGTTAATAATGTTTTAATAACCATTATATTTTTGTAAAGATTGGAAAGAGCTATTCAGAATAGGGATGTGTGGGCCATTCTTGCCCAGTTGCCCAGAAGTTAGACAGAATCTGTAAGTGTTTTTGAACAGCCCTGCCTTTTAGCCTGGTTCTATAAGAAGCCGTTCCCTGCACATATACATATGTACATACATACATACATATGTAAATATATACCCTGTTTGAGCCCTTTATCGCTGCGCATATGTGAATATTTGGTGCATTTATAGCCATTGTATACATACATATATCTATGATTGCACAATCCCCTTGGGTTGTCATCCAATGAATTGGTGCGGTAGCCGCCGCAGTCGCTGCAAGTTTGTTGCGTCTCGAGAGATGTACCTAAGCAAAGGCTTAGGTTTCCAATCAGCTCAGGTTACACGAGTATGGTTCAAGAACCTCTCTCTGATAACAGATCCGGTTGCCCAACGCCAAACCCAATGCAAAATCGAATAGTATTTTTTTTTCGCAAATGAGGCATTTTCCGCAACCAGTCGCATATGCATGTATATGGACGAGTTTATATACATTCCCGTGTGCAAGATCAGCAGAAAGAGAGCTCAGAGGCAGAGACTTGGACTTCCTCTGGTCAGCACAAATCCGGAACGCCTGAGAGGGCGCTCTATAAAAAGACTCAACACCGCTGAGACAACCATCAAACGTCGATCAACGTTTGGACAAGACCGATTCGAAATACCCAATCATGAGCCTGAGACTGTGCCTGCTGCTGGCCTGCCTTTGCCTGGCGGTTAATGCCAACAAGGATGCCTCCTCCTCCACGAGTATGCACGAGCTGAAGCCCACCCAGTGGCTGAGTGCCGCCGAGCTGGAGAGCGTGCCCTCGTTGAATGACATCACCTGGGAGCGTCTGGAGAACGAGCCACTGCATAAGGGTGCCAATTTGGTTGAGAAGATCTGTAAGTCTCATGCCCCGCCAGACTTTCGGAGCACACACTAAACCACATCTTCCATCCTTCCAACCCAGATCATGTTAGCCATATTAAGCACGATCTAACGCCCAGCTTTGTGCCCAGCCCCAGCAATGTGCCCGTCTGGATTATCAAATCCAATGGCGATCGTGTGGAGGCCAAGCTGAACAATTATGTGGAGAAGGCCAAGGCTCAGACCGGTTTCGGTGAGGATGAGGTTACCATTGTGTTGACTGGCCTGCCCCAGACCAGCCAGACCGCCAAGAAGGCCATGCGCAAGCTGGTCCAGGCCTACATCCAGCGCTACAATCTCCAGCAGCAGCAGAAGAATGCCCAGGAGCAGCAGCATCAGCAGCAGCAGGGACAACAGAAGAGCAACGATTACGATTATACCTCCACATCCAGCGAAGAGCAGTCGGATCAATGGAAATCAGCCAAGACAGCCAGCGGTGATTTGATCGTAAGTGTTCCGAAGCAATCCCCCAGCCAACTCGAGTCTTATTTGTCCCATTCTATTTCCCACCCAAATTTAGATCATTGATCTTGGATCCACTTTGACCAACTTCAAGCGTTATGCCATGCTCGATGTGACTGCCACTGGTGCCATGATCGGCCAGACTCTGGTTCAGCTGACCAACAAGGGTGTGCCCCAGGAGATTATCCATTTGATTGGTCAGGGTATTGCCGCACATGTGGCTGGTGCTGCCGGTAATGATTTCACCGCCCAAACCGGACACAAGCTGCGCCGCATCACCGGTCTAGACCCCGCCAAGCTGCTCTCCAAGCGTCGCAACTCTCTGGTTGGTCTGTCCCGCGGCGATGCTGACTTTGTTGATGCCATCCACACCTCTGCGTATGGCATGGGAACCTTCTTCCGTTGCGGCGATGTTGACTTCTATCCCAATGGCCCGTCTGCTGGTGTGCCCGGTGCCAAGAATGTGATCGAGGCCGTGGCCCGTGCCACCCGCTACTTTGCCGAGTCCGTGCGTCCCGGAAATGAGCGCAACTTCCCCGCTGTCCCTGCCAATTCGCTGGAGCAGTACAAGGAGAACGATGGCTTCGGCAAGCGCGCTTACATGGGTCTCCAGTCCGACTTTGATCTCCAGGGTGACTACATTCTCGAGGTCAATGAAAAGAGCCCCTTCGGCCAGCGCACCCCAGCCCACAAGCAGGCCTCATACCATGGTGTCCATCACCAGAACTAGGATTCCCCACTCATAATCCATGTACGGGACTCCAACCCCATGGGGTATATACAAAAGCAATCTCAGAAGAAAATTTAAAGTAACAAACAAAAATCCTAAAAAATCCCACAAAAAATAAAGCCTGCTAAATTTTCTAAAAAAGAAAGCGCATTTTCCTTTGGTCTTAAACTAAAGATCCTAAGGTTCGTTTAGACGCTGAGTCTGAATAGCGTAGAGCTTTCATGTATGTGAGGATTCATGCTTTGTTCACACGTTGAATCATTTGGCATGAATCGTGGATCCTAGCTGAGGGCAGAAGGAGAGAGACATAGCTGAAAAGCTTCTGTGAATCAGTGAGATTGTATGCGTGAAATGAGATTGCGAGCATCACACGTACACATGAATCTGCGATTCAGACTCATCGTATAAACGCAGCTTAGTTTTGCTTTAATATTGTATGTATGTATGTACATATGTACATATACATATGTACATAATACAATTAATCCAAATTTGGAAACATTAAATTGACATATGTATGTATACAACATAGTATGTTTATGTATGTATGTACATATGTTGAAAATTATAATATATTTGTATGTAAATATGTATTCGAAGCGTTATGGTACTGCCTCTAAACAAGCAGTGCATCCGTATAGGCAGAAATCTCAAGAGAGCGGCAGGGGAAATGGCAACTAGTGTCAGATTCGACTGCTTGCGCACTCACTGCACTGCTTGGTGCAAGATGGCATTATTTTGAACTAAATCATTTCCAAACTCAATTACTGTTGCTTTCGCTTTTGGGGCATGCGCCTTGTGCACTTTCCGTTTTTTGTAAATGTCAAAGTTGAACTTCATCCACATGCATAAGAGGAATAGGCGAAAATCCACAACAACAACAACAACAACGGCAATGTTCAAAGAGAGCAACAGACAGTGGGAAGAGGAGAGAGCCGAACTGAGAAGAGCATTTGGCGTGTCTGTTTGTTTATTTGTTGATTTTGGCCATTCCGTTCGTTCGCTGAAAACGTAAGCAAAATGCTGAGCATGTCGTGACATGTTTGCTATGACTTTGACAGAGACAACTCGTTACTAAACATTTTGATACGAGTGGGTGGCTTATCGTCGGTTCAGTTCATCTGTAGAATACACCTGGAAGCCCTTTACGTCAGTGCTGCTGGACTAACGGATCTCAGCCTTCCGCTCTCTATATGTATCTGTCAACGTCTGTCAATCTACATATGTATGTATGTATGCCTGTACCTTAATCTAATCTCAGGGTAAGGAAGGTGCAAGGGACTACGAGATGAGTAGATAGAGAAGGAGATACTGGCCTTACCTTGGTGTTAGAATGCTTTTACCAAAGAGCAGCTTGCAGCCATCTCGCCTCCTCTCGTTCCTGCCTTCCACTGGGAGAGTGATTGCGGTGGAACGGATACCCAATCACCCAACCCAACGCGCACTGAGCAGTTTGTAGCAGGTTCACTACAATTTCTTAGGGAAATTATATTTGCATGTGTACATACATATATTATTCATTGGCCGATATGCATAAATCCAATTTACAACCCCTTGGAGGCAACTGCGTCACCTACGCGAACACAGCGTCTCGGTCTCGTCACCCGGCTGCGTGTGAGAAGAGAGGAGAATGAACAATTTTCTATGCCGCTTTCTCGCGCGCTTTTGATGCGCACAACTGACCAACTTGCCAACTGGGGTGTTCTGGGTTCCGTTCGCCGTGGCATGGCCAATATTATAAGAGACTTTCAAACTATTCGTACATTTTTTTTTTAATATATCGAATAGCCTCATATCGATAGCACAAGGGCTGGGCTGCATTGTTTTTAAACAGCATTTGAAATGTTGTCTTTTAATTCCATAAACTTGTTGTATTCTTATATGTATGTACATATGTATGTATGTTCATTCTTGGCTGAATACATTTAATTCATTTCACATACATACATAAGCAAACGTTTCTTGGAATCACCCCATGCGTGCCGTGCTGTGACTCTCCATTGCTTTTCAGCAGGGGCTGGCTGGCTCTGTCTGCCCTGCTTGCTGCTTCGTTCAGTGTGCTCTCGGCCGCGGCCCCAAGCAGAAAGCAGTTGGTTGGCGCTTTCAACCTTCAGAAAATTAGTTGCGTGTATATATCAAATAGAATATCCATATTGATAGCCAATATCACCTAATATTATCAACGGCAAAAAAATCATATGTCTATTTATCGATATATCAATGCTGCAATATATCCCCTTCTCCGCACCGAACGCGGCGGCAGCCAGCGCAAGCTCCGTTTCTTTTTTTGGTGTGTACGTTTTTGATTGCAAAAAATAAGGCAAGCAGCCTAAGAAGAAAAGCTAGCACAAAAAAAATGTTCTTCTGTGTTGGCCTGGAGAAGTGTTCAGAAAAAATTCGTAGATAAAGTTTTGTGTTTATAAGAAAATAGAGCCTAGGCAGCTACATATTTACTCTATTCACGTTTTTGTTGTGTTTTTATTTTTGTTTGGTTGCTGTGCAGATGCCTCTCTGTGAATGATAAAAATGTGAGTTTCCGGCATTGTTTATTGTGTTTTTAATCGTGGAAATTGTTGAAATTAGCAAAAAATTGCTAAGGATAACAGCAGCAGTTATCCGTGCATCTGTGTGTAGCGAAGCGAGCTACTGTTCCTGTACCTGCCAGTGTGTATTTTGTGTATGTATGTGTGTGTGTGTACACGAGCGTGAGCGAGTGTAAGCAGTGCGTAAATGCGTAAGCTGCGTTGTTGGCTGTGGCCCAGGTCTCAAGGTCCCGCCCTCCATCCCTCAAAAAGCTGCAGCTAGTGGCTGATAAGACTTTCCATTCCTTTGAGCTGCAAACAAACAATTTTTTGTTGTTGTTTGTGGCCGCTGGTGTAAGTTTGAAATGCTCTTGCAAGTGATTTTTAATGCGTTCTCGGTCCTGTTGTAACTGTTTGTCCGGCCATATGGCTAGATATGATGTGTCAAACACACACAAACACACGAGTACTCATGCATGTACATATGTACATACATATGTACATATGTATGTACACGCAGACAATGGATGTGCTTGCAGCGTCTTTGGCTTGTTGCTTCTTATTTTCTTGTTTTACGTTGTTGCTGCTTTTGCTGCCTTGTTATATTTATAAATAATTAATAAACATAAAGCGTGCCACAGGTGTGCTCAGAGAGGCAGTTGCAGAGAGAGTGAGAGAGAGGGGGAAAAAGAGCAAGAGCGAGACCAAGAAAGAGTGAACTAGCGACCTTTGTGTATTTGTGTGCGTGCCTGTGTGCCCCTTTCAGGGCTGCTGGTTTGGCTTCTTTTAAGTCAAATATAGAATATGTAGGTCAACCCTGTAATCTGACTAAATTGATGAGATGTTACAGGTTTAATTGTGTTTAACCTTTTACCTTAAGCTAAATTTAGTTTATTTCAGACCTTTGTACTGTTCGCTAACTACTCGTTACTATTACTTTCCCCCTGGCACTTCCGGGTGTGGGCTTTTTCATCTCTCGCATTTACTTGTCTCTGCTTGAATGCGCTTACCGTACTCGTGCTCTCTGCATCTCCCCCATATCTCTCTCTCTCTCTCGCTCACTCTCTCGCATGAGGCAGTTTTTGTTGTTGTCAATTACCATAGCAATTTATCCATTAAAGAAAAGCAAAAGCAGCAGCTGTTCGGCATTGTCGTTGCTTAGCCTTCTTTGAAATAGCGCAAATTAATTTCTTTCTTTTCCTTTTTAAAGGCAGCTGGCGCTCTGCTGCAATTGCAGCCGCTGCGTCGCCGGAATAAAATATACCATGCCAACACAGTGTTACCTCCGCCCTTACCCCACCGCACATTACGGTTTTGGCACTGTACCCTTTGGTCACATCATAAAATGGAAACTGACAAAATACAATCATAAACAACACACAAGCCACCGCATTGACAGCCATGTGCACTTTGCACGATCTTTTTATTGGCGTACGTGCTTGCATGTGTATTCGTGCACAGTGGGACCCAGTCATGGTTTCAATTGCACACTTTACGATCGGTAAACGGTTAAATAACTGTCAGTCCGAGAAAATGTATAGGTTATTTCAGTTTGTGTGACGAGGCTTTCATTTATAATTATTATATATTATAAATTTCTGACGTCTTTGAAATTGCACGTATACAGTTTATCATTTGAAAGCCCAAACTCATGATGATTTTACATATGTACTTTCCTTATCTCGTTTGGTTGTATCTTTGATTATATCTTACCAGACACTGACGTTTGTCATTCCACAATTTAGTAGATTTCGGCCCATGGTAGTCGACAATATACATATGTATATGTAATTATGCTGCCGACTGTAGCTTAAATGCACAATTATGAGTGTGTGTGTGTGTATGTGATGGGTGGTTGGCTGTCCATGTAACTGTCATGACATGTACTGCCATTCCACTCTCACTTAAACCCCTCCACGCTGCACACCTTTCTGCCCCTTGCCAAGCCTGCTGCTGTTTTTTGTGCTTCTCTTTCTTCTTCCTCCTCTGTGTGCACCCAATAATTATTGATTGAATGCTGCTGCAATTCTGTGGCTCTCCTGCTCTCTCCCTCTCTGCACCACTTGTGGCGGAGGGCAGTAGAATGTAATTTTCATCAATTTTATCATCCTCCAATTAGTAGCCGAGTGCCATTTCAATGCTCAGCTTGCTAATATAATTGGGAGATAAGATTTAAGCGGTGGCCAACGCTGTGAAGAGGGGTGGGTGCTTGATGGGTTAGAGTCCTATAAACAAAATGAATATTTCAATAATTTCCATATGTATGTATGTACATATGTATGTATGTTTGTTCTCCCCACTAAAATGACACTACAAATATATAAATATGTACATATGTATGTATATCGCACTCTTCACATTCCCACTCACACAAGCATTACACATATGTACATACATTTGTACATATTTATGTGTATGGTGGTTTGCGGCCGCTGTCAAACCACACCTTCTGTCACTTTCCGATAGGTCAAAATGCGATTCGGAATGCGTCAGAAGGTGACCACCACACGACCCATGTATGTACATTTACCGATATCTTGGTATTCCTCTTTGTCAGCAGTCAACAATAAATCCAATTAGCAAAAAAAGAAAGAAAATGGTTCAAGGTGACTAAAACAAAAACAAGTGTGCACGATAATCTAAATTTGTTGTTTTATATGTTCTTGTTGTTGTAGACTCTACAGTGTAGAGAAATGTGAGACGGACGGTCGGTCGTTGCTGACCTTATCGGACACACACTAGTGTCGTTGCCGTTGCTCTTTGCCTCCGCTCCGCTACCCGCATGCCGATCCCAAAGAGCATATCCGATTATCTGGAGTGCCTGCCTGTTTGGTTCATATGTCCCCGTCCCGTCACCGTCCCCGTCCCGTCCCCGTCCATTTCGTCTTGAAATCAATAAATTGAATGGCAATTTACATTTTCAAACCGTATGCGGGAAGAGACGGCGAGGAGGAAGGGAAGAAGCCATATCAACAATGGCCAGCCAAGCCAGACCCCAAACCTCTCCCTGGCCAACCTTGCTTATTCTCATTCCTTCCTTTCTTTTCAACCTCTGTTTGCAGGTCATAGACGTATTTATGTACATATGTATGTATGTATGTATGTTCTCTCTTCTGGCACTGCGACGTGCGCCAGCGTCGCCCCCAGTCATGTACCGCTACAATCGATGATTGCCTAAGCGAAAGAGAAGAGCGAGCGAGTTAGGTAAAGGGCGAGCGTGATACCAAAGACAATAGGCAACTGGAAAGAACGGGAACGATAAGCAGGAGGAGGGATCCGATCCATCAACCATTTAAGTGAACAAACAAAAAAAAATCTCCAAAAAGAAGACACACACACAGAAAGCATTATGTTGATTAAGGAGTACCGTATACCGCTGCCCCTCACCGTGGAGGAGTATCGGATTGCCCAGCTGTACATGATAGCGGTAAGTGGAATCAAGTGCCTGGCCACAACGGAGGGAGGGAAAGAGTTAATCTCAGTTTGAGCGCAATGGGAGTAATGGATAACAGATCTTTCCTGGAAATCAAAACATATGTAATTCATCGCAATGGATGAAGCAACTAATATTCGTGTGCTAGAACTTCTTCAAGATCTTTTGAAGCAAACTCCAACAGGTGATTCTCAGGCGATTCTGTGACCTTGGATATGTATCTATTCGATAGAACCAATTGTAGGGCCAAGGAAGAGTTATCAGTTTAGAGCAGGGCTCGGCACCCATACAATCAACGAGACGTTTTTGCGTTTGTGTGTGAAGACGCACGCAAAACGGAACATTGGTATTGGTACGAATCACTGTAGTACGCGTGTACGTGAGGGCAGTGCAGCAGCCGCGCAGCAGCAGCGCATTTTTCCGCTTTCTTTTAATTTGAAATGTTTACGACAGAGAGATTCCTGATGGACCCTATTCCCTATTCGTTCGAGAAATTCGAAATTTTTCCTTCCCTTTGGAAAATATTTGTAGACTTTTATCTATTTTGCATGAGAATTACATTTACATTTGAGAAACATCGTGTGGAATCACATTTACTTCGAAAATGCACTGCATGGAATATTTTCGAGTGTTCCATGATAATAATTCTCTAATTTATTCCTCCAACAAACACACAAACAAAACAGAAAAAGAGTCGCGAGGAGAGCCATGGCGAGGGCAGCGGCGTTGAAATAATCATCAATGAACCCTATAAGGATGGTCCCGGCGGCAACGGCCAATATACGAAAAAGATATATCATGTGGGTAATCATTTGCCAGGCTGGATCAAGAGTAAGTGCAACAACCTGCACGTAGTACTCCTTAAATGATTATTAATTTTAATTTCGTTCTTAGGCCTCTTGCCAAAGAGTGCTCTGACCGTTGAGGAGGAGGCATGGAATGCGTATCCATACACAAGGACACGCTACACCTGCCCATTTGTAGAGAAATTCTCGCTGGACATTGAGACCTACTATTTCCCAGACAATGGCTATCAGGAGAATGTCTTTCAGCTGTCGGGCAGCGATCTACGAAATCGTATTGTCGGTCAGTCAAGGCAAATATATATAAAATAGTGTATTTATTTCTTATGTTTGTTTGCAGATGTAATTGATATTGTTAAGGATCAGCTATGGGGCGGCGATTATGTGAAGGAAGAGGATCCCAAGCAATTTATATCAGACAAGACGGGTCGTGGCCCGTTAGCCGACGACTGGCTGGACGAGTATTGGCGCGAGGTTAAAGGCAAAAAGCAGCCAACACCCCGTAACATGTCCCTGATGACGGCCTATAAGATATGTCGCGTTGAATTTCGATATTGGGGCATGCAAACGAAGCTGGAGAAATTCATACACGATGTGGCACTGCGCAAAATGATGCTGCGGGCACATCGTCAGGCCTGGGCCTGGCAAGATGAATGGTTTGGCCTTACCATCGAGGATATACGCGAGCTGGAGCGTCAGACACAGCTGGCACTGGCCAAGAAAATGGGCGGCGGTGAAGAGTGCAGCGATGGTTAGTCTCTTTTTCTCTCTACCTGTCTTCTTTCACTCACACTTTCTATGTCTATCTGTCTCTGTCATTTTCAGATAGCACCTCCGAAGCATACACAAGCACGGCGGCCACTGCTGTCGCATCAACGGGTGGCAGCGAACGAAAGAAATCAGCACCGGCCATACCGCCAATTGTCACCCAACAGCCGCCCAGTGCCGAGGTCAGCTCCGACGAGGAGGAGGGCGAGGAGGAAGATGACGATGAGGATGAGAATGATGCTATTGGCACTGGCGTTGATCTGGTCAGCACCGCACAGGGCACCGCCAAAGAGCGTTCCCGATCGCAGAGCATACAGATGGCCAACAAGGGAAAATTTGGCTCAAAGGGTGCTCTACACTCTCCCGTGGGCTCGGCGCACAGTTTTGATCTGCAGGTGAGAGACGATGGCGCACGAATCCCCCACCTTTGGTTTCGCCCACCGTTTGCTGTCTCTTGGTGTTGATTTTTCGATTCCGACTATACCGATGGAAATTCAATGAATTTCAATTCAATTTCAAGCAAAAACAATGCCATACTAAAATTAATGTTTCTTTTAATAAGAAAATTAACCGAAAATGTTTGCAAATCGTTGGGAACATTTGGCAGATCATTCCATATGAATTTCCAATTAGATTCGAACGTTCAGTTTCCATCTAGTATCCTTGTATGTATACAAATGTTCTATTTTGTTGTCTCTCTCTATCTCTCTCTCTGTGTGTGTATGTTTCCTATCTGTCTCTGTACCCGATACGCGTGACTGTTTCTGTTTCGCTTTGTCCTTTCAATGTGCTGCAAATAATTCTCTATAATTTCCAACCCTCCAACCAACGTTCCGACCGACAACATCAAACAACTGCAACAACACACTCTCTCGTAAACACACAAAAAATTATCAAAACAACAATACAACCACCACAAAATGAACCCACCTAAAACTATCCTTAAAAAATAGTCAAAAAAGCCGCATGCCAAGACAGCGCCTCGCAGACATGTAAGTGACGTTGTTAGACGCCAAGTAAACAAGTAAAACAAAATCCTCACTCCTCTAATCCCTTCGCCAATCCTCAATCGCTAGTCATTTACTCAGGCAAAACCCCTAAAGATTATCCACCAAATGTTAACCAAAACTCTTCCCTGCTCTCTTGTAGCGGTAGAATTAGCTTCTATGCAAAGGTCAAATGCAAAAAGCAGTTGCCTCGCAGCTTTCAAGTCTAGGCTTGGCGTCAAAGGGCAGTGCTCCGCGGTCAAAAGTCCTGACACATCAACCGAAATGTGCAAAAGAAAACGCATGCCATGGTACATGAATGCTAGACTCGAGACGCACAAGCGAATAGTGCAAAAGAGAATGCTCGAGAATAGTAACATGTTCGACTCGAGACTTGGATAGAGGCTCGCAGACGATTTCCGCCAGATGTTGCTGCTGCCAGGCAGTTGCTTTAGCCTTACTCGCCGGCTTTCGTAGAGCTTTCGTTTTTGTAGAGATAATAAGTAGAGTGAAATAATCACTCTGCTGCTGCCACTTGTTAACTTATATTTCGTTATATGCTTAGGCTGCAATCAAAAGCAAAAGTAGCGCAGAAACGTTGTAAATATTTGTTTGGATATTGTACCTAAATAATGAATATGTAACGGATGATCCTTAGGTGGCCAACTGGCGCATGGAACGACTGGAAGTGGACTCCAAGTCAAATTCTGATGAGGAGTTCTTTGATTGTATCGGTAGGTACATCTTTCCTTTTATGCAGGGCATTCAGAAAGCATAACCGCGAGTTTTACTTTTTTGACAGACACCAATGAGACCAATTCCCTGGCCAAATGGAGCTCTCTGGAGCTGCTGGGCGAAGGCGATGACAGCCCACCGCCCCATGGTGGCCCCTCCAGTGGTGGCTCTGTGGTGGGTGTTCGCGGCCACAGCGCTGGTGGCAAACAGGAGGATAGCATTTTCAATCAGGACTTTCTAATGCGCGTCGCCTCGGAGCGGGGCAACAAGCGGCAGCTGCGCTCCTCGGCCAGTGTGGATCGTAGCCATGATTCGTCGCCGCCAGGATCGCCGAGCACACCATCTTGTCCAACCACCATACTGATGCTGGTCGTTCATGCCGGAAGTGTGCTGGATGCCGCCAGTGAGCTTACGGCGAAGAAATCCGATGTTACCACGTTCCGCGGCTCGTTTGAGGCCGTGATGCGGCAGCATTATCCAAGTTTGCTAACCCATGTGACGATCAAAATGGTGCCCTGTCCATCGATATGCACCGATGCTTTGGGGATACTCTCCAGCCTCAGTCCATACTCGTTTGATGCTTCGCCGTCGGCCGCGGATATACCGAACATAGCCGATGTACCCATTGGAGCCATACCCCTGCTGGCCGTGGCCTCGCCCGAGTTCCATGAGACCGTCAATAAGACGGTGGCAGCAGCCAATATTGTATATCATGAGTTTTTGAAATCGGAAGAGGGACATGGCTTCTCCGGTCAGATTGTAATGCTCGGGGATTCCATGGGGTCCCTGTTGGCATACGAGGCTTTGTGCCGCGCCAATGGCAGTCAGCCAGGCACCGCTGGATCGGGGGCCTCAAACTCGGGCGGTGACGCTGTTGCTGCCAGCGGTGGCAGCAGCAATGCCCATCTGATAAATAGCCGACACTCTAGACTGGACGATGATGAGCGTTTCATCGAGGCCGATCTGGATGCCAAGCGTTTGCTAGTGGCGCCATCGCCGCGTCGTCGTCGCTCCAGTTCGTCCAGCGATTCGCGTGCCGCCAAGCTGGACTTTGAAGTCAGTGATTTTTTCATGTTCGGCTCGCCGCTGTCCGTTGTCTTGGCCGCACGCAAGTTACATGATTCCAAGACGGCGTTGGTGCGTCCGAACTGCCACCAGGTTTACAATTTGTTCCATCCAACCGATCCGATTGCCTCGCGGCTGGAGCCGCTGCTTAGTGCACGCTTCTCCATACTGTCGCCGGTCAATGTTCCACGTTATGCCAAATATCCACTGGGAAATGGACAGCCATTACATTTATGTGAGTATTTATTGCACAAGGAAGAGCTGCAGAAGCGAATGCTCGAGAATAGTACACTAAAACGAATATTTCTCTCACTTTCTCCCTCTGTTTTATATTTGAAGTGGAGGTTATTCAATCACATCCGCAGCACTTTAACGATGGCAACAATATACTTGCCGGTCGTCGCCTCTCGGATGCCTCCATGCAGAGCACGATTTCAGGACTAATTGAGAATGTTTCACTCAGTACAATTCATGCCCGTAAGACAGCCAGCCAGGAGAGTATGACGAATCGTAATGGTTTTCCTTCTATCTGCAGTTCAAAACAAATGGTGGGGCACCAAGCGCTTGGACTATGCTTTGTACTGCCCCGAAGGTCTGAGCAATTTTCCCGCTCACGCATTGCCGCATCTGTTCCATGCCAGCTACTGGGAGAGCCCCGATGTGATTGCGTTTATATTGCGACAGATTGGCAAATTTGAGGGCATACCATTTGTGGGATCCAACGACGACAAGGATGCGGCCTCCTTCCATCCAGGGCAGCCGCGCGAAAAGTGGATCAAGAAGCGCACATCGGTGAAGCTGAAAAATGTGGCCGCCAATCATCGGGCCAACGATGTGATTGTCCAGGAGGGACGTGAGCAGCGTTTGAATGCCCGCTTCATGTACGGACCACTGGACATGATCACGCTGCATGGCGAGAAGGTGGATGTGCATATTATGAAGGATCCACCGGCGGGCGAGTGGACATTCCTCACCACCGAAATGACGGACAAAAATGGACGCATCTCTTACAGCATACCCGAACAGCTGTCCCTCGGCTATGGCATTTATCCGGTCAAGATGGTCGTGCGTGGCGATCACACATCGGTGGACTGCTACATGGCCGTGGTGCCGCCACTCACCGAGTGCGTTGTCTTTAGTATTGATGGCTCCTTTACCGCCTCCATGTCGGTGACGGGTCGCGATCCCAAGGTGCGTGCCGGTGCCGTTGATGTCTGCCGCCATTGGCAGGAGCTCGGCTATCTGCTCATCTACATTACCGGGCGGCCGGACATGCAGCAACAGCGTGTCGTCTCGTGGCTAAGCCAGCACAATTTCCCCCATGGATTGATCTCATTCGCCGATGGGCTGTCCACCGATCCATTAGGTCACAAGACCGCCTATCTCAATAACTTGGTGCAGAATCATGGAATCTCAATTACGGCCGCCTACGGCAGCAGCAAGGATATTACTGTCTACACAAATGTGGGCATGCGTACCGATCAGATTTTTATTGTCGGCAAGGTTAGTGCTCCACCCTCTCTTTATTCTTCAGTGTCCTTAACTGTATGCCTCTGTCGTTACTTAGGTGAGCAAGAAGTTGCAATCGAATGCCATTGTGCTGAGCGATGGCTATGCGGCACATTTGTCGGGGCTTCAGACAGTGGGCGGCTCGCGTCCAGCCAAGGGGAACGCTCGAATGGTCATACCCAGGGGATGTTTCAATTTGCCCGGCCAGACGGCAAATCCGCGACGTCGAAGGTAAGGTTCGAGTGCCAGTTCGAGCCGATTTGTGTGTGTGTGACTTGTGTATCTGTGATCTGTCCCCCCACCACCACTAATCCGTCCCGTACTTGACTTGTTGTGTATATCTGTACTCTCACGTATCTTGTATCTTGTGTATCTGTCAATGTTTGTGTTTGTTTAGACACGCATCACCATTTGTATGTGTAAATTCGTAGTTATGCAAAATTCTTAGTTCGGTTTTTGTAGCTTTCTGTTTTTTTGTGTTCCTTTATTTATGTTTGCCTTTCTTTCGAAGAAGATGATAACCCACCTGCCCCAATGCCGTCTTGTGATAAGTTATTGTTAATCTGTGTACTCGCTAAAAGCCTTCAGCCCGAAACTCATCCAAAAATGTAAACAAATTCAAATTGTTCTTGACTAAAAACCAATTCGAAATGATTGTATCCTCCAAACCAACTAATTTGATGCTGCACTTTTCCCCCCACGATCTGTTATACTGCCACCCCCTGTTCTGCCTGCCCGCCCGCCCACTCAACCTATCTACCACCTCCACCACTCCTCAACACCTGTAGCAATGCTTTCGAGCTGCAATTGGCAACCAACAACAACAACCACAACCACAACACGGGGAACGGCAACCATCATTATCAGCATCAGAACAGCAACAGTCACAGTCACAGTCACAGTCTTGGCCAACTAAATGAGGATACGGCATTCGTGGTTGACTGACAAAGAGTTCAAAAAATGCAACCTCACCCCAAAAGAACACCAAACACCCAAAGAGCTAGTCGTCCTTATAGATTGTTATTTTGGTATTTTTCACCTGTGTTTCCCTGTTATCGTTTAAGTATACCCCCATAGAGGTTTTTCCTTTGTTTGTTTGTTGTTTTTTTTCGCATAGAACAAATGCTGTATTACGTATGCTATAAGTTGAACCTATTGTATTATTATTATTTTAATTTTAGTTTTATATTGATGTTGATATTATGTTTGATTTGCGAGCCGAACAAAAAAATTCGATACGAAGATTTATGCCAAAATGCAACAAAACAAAAATAATAAATAATATTCATACGTGTGTATGTATGTAAATAAATAAAAGCAGTGCATAGAAAAGATCTTTAGTTTGATATAATGAGTGCAAAAATATATTCCAATATATACCCATATGTGTATGTATGTACATATATGTATATGATTTATAATGTTCCAATTAAAATTATGTAATCTTTTCTTTGTTTGTTCTTTGATTTAACGAATGAACCGAAAAATGCTTTAACAAACGCTTTAAAACAAACAAAAATAATATAAAAACCACCACGTCTCATCAAATATTGTATATCCATCACCGCTCACACGCTGACAATCTACACACACACATTCTACACACACACGATCGTACAGGCTGCATGAACAAGCAACAAATGAAGTTTAAAAAGTTATGAAAAGAGATCATTTAATAAACCCACAAACGTAGAAGCAAATAATTGGTGTTAGTTCTAGTTTTTTATGGAACACCCAATACAAACATATACACAGAACTAAGTTTTTTATTGTATTTTTTTTTTTTTTTTAATGTATTTAAAGCATTTCTAGCTGAGAATCTTATTTATTAATTAATTGATTGATTAATTGGTGTTGTGAAGCAAAAAAATCATAAAACCAGCTAAATTATTTCTCAAATCTGTTCACTCAACTATAACTCTGTCTCTCTTTTTCCAAAAATAATAAACGAAAAACAATAAATGAACCAAAAAAACAAAAATTTGCTTGAGAAAAACACATCACACACAAACACAACATAAAAATACATTTTAAAAAATCATCATAAAAACAATCATGCAAAAAATAGCAACGAGACCGGACTTTCATCGCCCATACGCAGCGGCTATCTGAAGCGCAAAACCTATTTGAGCCATCACTAGATAGCCACACCAGAGAGACGGTTCCCACTAGAAAAACGCTTAGCATAAGCCAACCACAAAACAAACTAAGCCCACACCAAACCCAAAAAAGAACTGCAAACTCCAAAAAGATTTATAGCACACCGCGCAATCCTGCATTCCGTTCTGCATACTAGCAAAAAGAGAGAGTATATAATATCAAGGATAACAACATTGATGTCTCCCATATATGTCACCTCTGTATATATCACATGAATATAAATATTAATATATTTATATACTATGCGCGATATATAGCAACAAAATATTGGGTTGGGTGTACATATACATATATGAAAGCAAAATACTATTAACAAAAATGAGAAAACTAAAATATTGTACAACATATGTATAACCAAAAGTCACGCGGTGAGTATTCCCCACTACTACTACAATCTATATCTTTATACTAAATATGATCAAGGCGAGGGCCCAGTCTAGTTACAAGTGTACCCACTAATTTAAGCATTTAATTCATTTAAAAATTAAATATATAATGATAGTAAATGTATAGAAAAAAATCCAAAAAAGGAGCGTCAAGAGAAGAGCTTATCGAAATATTTTGCACTTTGACAGTCTTTTAGCCTAGCATCTAAGTGAAATACTGAAATTCTATTTATCTATCTATCTATTCTTAATAATGTTTAAATTTGTATTCCCCTTAGGTACCTGGAACGAAAGACTGTTTCCTCATGTTGTTTGATGGTTTTCCAAACCACTTAACGAAACACAAATGAAAATAAATACCTAATAAATGTGAAACCGATCATAAAACTATATACCACATATATATATACAATTATATATATACATATATATAAATAAAGAAAAAACAGATATTTAATATTTAAAGCCATTTAACATATGAAAGCGAACAAAGTTCAACACAAAGCAGAAACTAATCAATTTGGTACTAAACAAACACAAAATGGTACAATACAAAATGGAAACCAAAAAGATGAAAGAATTCTCTATAACACTCTCTCTCTCCCAAAAAAAAACTGGACCCAAAGAACTAAGGCGAGTGCGGAAAAGGCGTTGCAAAATCAAATAAAAAATTGAATGCATTTCTTGATTAAACCAAACAATTCTTACAGCAAACAAAATTTACATACTAACGGCTTCCGAATACCAACCAAAAAAATTATATTTATATTTGTGCCCAAAACTTCTTCTGTCTTTAGGCACTTAGCAAGAAAACATTAGAATCTCCATAAATGTGATAGTCTTTCGCTACCAAACAAAAAAATGAAAAACCAACTTTAAAAAAAAAACCGAAAGGGTTAAATATGTATTGTAATATCTGTACTAAAAAAAAAAACAAAAATTGTTGTTTGGAAATATAAATTCACTTTTTATGCTGGTCAAAAGTTGAACAACAAGTTTATCAACATTGAAAAATATGAAATGTATGTATAAATGTATAAATTAAAAAACCGATTTTGTGATACCAAAGAAAAAAAGTTAAAACTAAAAAAAATCTTTACGAAAATCGAAACCAAATAAGAGTAGAGTTCGAATTTGAAATGAGAACAGAGTGGATCTGATACTCAAGGCGACCTGATGATGATGAAGTATATATAGCCTATGTATGTATATTTGAATGTATTGAAGTTCTACTATATACACAGATTTATGTCTACATAGAGCCTAATACAAAAGCTGTCCACACAAGTTAACTAACAAATCTCTTACCTTGCAAACCCATTACAAAAATAAAACAAAAACAAAACCAAAACAAAAAATGTATGGAAAATCCCCAAAGAAGAAAACAGCAGAAAGGTACAAAAAGAATCCCAAAAAACCAATACCAATATACACAATAATACATAATACAATATAATATTGTATGATGAATGTGGTTTAGCCTTCGACTAGCGGATGTTATGTAAGAGAACCTGTAAGCATACGTAGATCTATGTACAATTATATAGAGGAAGCCTAACTACTATATTGAAATGGGCTCTAACTAAGTACTTTCTTTGGAAGCTTGCTAACTGGAACGCAAGAAACTATGTGTGTTTGAATATCCAAAAAGTATTCTTTGGTGTGTGGTCTATATACTCTTACATTACATACGATATGTTCCTCTATTTCGTTTTGTCTTTAGTTTGTAATTTATTTGCATACAACAAGAAGTATCGAAATAAATACTACCAACTACCATAAGGAATAACTTTCCTGGAACTTTCTCATATACACAATGATCTCTGTCCGTAGAAGAGTACACTATACTATGCATGCATACATATATTATATACATACATACATAAATCCTATACACTTACAAACATACATACATATATAAAAAGAATGAAAAGCTAACAAAATCGAATCAACAATGATCACTTATCAGATTGGGAGTAAATGCAAAAAAACTAAAACGGATGTCAAAGTACACATATAAATTGTCTTCGTCTAGAAAAATACGCTTAAGAGGTGGCCACACCAAACCACCCCGACCTCCGAACCCTAACCCGCGAATCGCGAATCCTCCATGAGAATATGTGTGGAACTTTATTGGATCATCCTGCCACGGCCACGGCCGTTAGCAGCGACTCGTACTGTACTAAACGTAATATTGCATATTGTACCTGAATAGCTTCCTAATTTGTTTGCAGATATAATATTTCATGCATACAAATACACATTCCACACATGTTTTACACACTCAAAAAAGAACAACATCGTGCTTAACATACGATTAAAACTTGCAGATTCTCTTACTTTTATAAATGAAATGTGAGGGGGAGTGAAATTGAAAAGTTTCACGACCAATTTTGAATACTTTCTAGACCACTTCTTTAAATCTAACCACAGAATCGAGTAATATAGAGTGTTTACATACATAGATATATTTTTATGCATACCCACACACGCCTGAGAATGTCAATTTGATGAGGAGATGAGGGTAAAAAAGCTTAAAGTAAAAATTCCTTTGTGCATTTCGGCTAATAGATCTAAAACAGATCTCTAATAGACCTACAACAGATCTCGCAGATATACGTATGTATTTCCCTTACTCCCTCCACCCCACCACAATACTTGTAAGCGGAACGCGTGCATCGATGAGTATCCCAAAAGCCAATAAAGTGTTAAGTAAATTATTATTGATACTTTTAGAAAGAAAAGAAAACCCACCATTTAGATGATAAGAAAATCCAACCTTAAACCCCTACCGCAGAGCGCAGATCGCAGATTGTTTTCGCTATGGAAGCTCAGCCACAAACACACATAAGGAAACACACCCACACACACTCTATGTGTTCTAGATCTATGTATGTTCGTGGTAATTTTTGCGAACAAAAACAGAACGTTTGAGAAAGTTTCCCGAGAAGTAAACAAAAATGAAACTCCTAGAACAATTATACAATAATGCATTTGATCTAAAGAGAAAAATATTTACGACAAAGAATCGATTATGTATGGGAGTTCCTTCTCGCAGCTTTATTTCTCACAAGATGCAGTATTTTTTTAAATTTATTTTTGATACGTTTACGTTTAAATATTTAATTTAATTACATTGAAAAATTCCCTATAGTTGATTTTGGTTTCAATATTCGAGAAAGATGATGCCTCGTTCAAAAATCAGAAAAAAAGAGACGCCCCAACCTAAGCATAAAAGCTGGTCAAATTGCATGCCATGCTAAAAAAAAAAATAAATTGTTTGAAAATATTTATATCAATGCACACATGGTAGGCGCCAAAAGATCGATTATGCGTATGTACTGTATTGTACATACATATATTTAATAAGTGCAAAGTCCAGCTATTAAAAGTATTACAACAGCAAATGAAGTAAATATTACTTGATTTTAAATTGTGGTGCGGACAACAGCAACAACAGCAACCAAAATGTGGAGCAAACCAAATGCAATCTATTTACAAACAAAACCACTAAGACCCAAAAACACAAAAACCAACTAGGAAAAGGCAAAAGCAATGAAAATATAAAAATATTTGCAAAAAGGAGAAAATGCAAATCTAAGAAAGTCATTCAAATAGAGCATAAAGTGGGAAAACATACTACATACATATATATATATAGATACACAAATATCCAACAAACAAATACAAAATGTAAGCATTTTTAATACAAAATTGCAACAAACAAAAATTTAATTTAAAAAAAAGGAAAAAAAAAACATGAAAAGAATTAATTGCTATATATATGTACATGCTTCTTTACATACATATGTATTTTTCGATGTAAGCTGTTTGTTAGCGAAAGGAAAAATATGCTAGAAAGCTGAAAACGACGAAAACTTTGCCAAAAAAGGCCACTCGAGGCAAGCAAGTTGGTAACAACAAATACTCGTAGCAGTTAATCATTTTCAAACAATATCGAGAACGGTTCATGAGACATAAATTAAAACAAGAAAAACAAACACAAAAATATACCAAACAAACAAAATAATGTTCAATTTGATGTTGCAAACGAGAAAAATAAACATAAAAAATGCTATTTAAAAAAAAAAACAAAACCAACGAGTTGAAGCGGGGAGGATCAAACCAGTGGAGGATTTACAGATGCAGCAGATCTGCTCTAGGAAAAATACCCTTATGACTGCGGCATCACATTACAATTAAAAAAATTTTCACTTTCAATCCACTTTTTTTTTGCGAATATGAAATTAAGAACAAGACTGTGTTAAATATCTCTGGGTATTAAATCAGTGACTGGAAAATATGAGCAGCAGTGCAGTGAGGGGACGACACCCAACGTACCATTAAATTGATGACACCACGGCATATGGGTGGGTGAGTAATATCCCCTGAAAAACTGGGGGAGTGCACAGCTGTTTTTTCTTTTATTACTGGCAGTTCAATTACTGAAAAGCAGTGCTCGTTCTATCAGATATCAGAACAGGGCTAGTATTAGAGGTTTACTGATGGAAATAACTTTGCTTTGCTAATCTATGTACCTAAAAAAATGCAGTCTGCTGGGGTCTCCCTAAAAAATTGTACTTGTCTGATAAGAAAGATTGATTTTTGAGCTGCTGGTAAGTTTTATTGATCATAACAGATGTCGCCTTATCTCTTGCTGCGTAAAAATGCAGTAAAAGGATATGCATTGCTCCTGCTCCTACTCCATTTCACAGCATCTACAGGAGTCTTGAAGTCTTGAAGGTATCGGAGACCCCACTGTCAGCATTTCTTAATTGCTAACTGCATGTTATATTTCATAAAAGAGTTCTGTCAATGTCCAATGTTAATTTCATAATTGACCTACTTTGATAACGATCGATTCTTACATCACTATTGAGGCACAACCAGACACTTGTGACTTGGAGGGGTAACCATACCCCTTACCAAATCCACTGCCACTAGGCATTATAGTCTCTAAGATTAACATCCATATATGGCTCTTAAAGATGCGTTTTATGATGCCTGTTCAATCATCATTCCAAGTCTTGTTTAGAAGTCATCTATTTTGCTAGTTACACGCTTCAATGGACCACATTAGATAGTAGCATATTCATACACCAAATGGTGGCCTAAATGTTGTGTACCGCAGTGTACATAAATCATACACAGAGCCGCCCCCCAGTGTTTGACTTATCAATTCAGACTCTAATCGCTCAAGCTGTGGCTGCGAAACGCAAAACAAGTTCCAGAGATTGATACCGACAGCAAAATAAATACTATAGGCATAGAAGCTGACAGCTCCCAGCTAGCCTCACTGACACTTTAGCCTCATGAATATGATTAAGAGGCTGGAGAGGCAATGCTCTATTATAAGAGTATAATCATAATCAGGCAATATGGGATAGTTTACAATACTTTATTATCAATCAGGTTTTTGTGGTTTATCATTATTATTGAACTACAATTGTCCTTGCGCTGACTCTTGAGGGGATACGCAAGGATGTTCGGTTTTGACTGGAACAGGATAGGGTGGGGAGGGGAGCTAAAAACCGATATACGCAGAACGGAAAATTGATTAAGTAATTTGCTTTATATCTTGGGCAGACCAGCCGATATGGAGCTCTCGATGCCACAATGATCCTCGCCGCGGAGAATGCGGAAGAAACCGTTGTCGCCCCAGTCAGTGTTCCAAGAGTTGCCGATCAGCCAGTAGGGCACCTTGGAGTCACCCCAAACGCCCCAGCCGAGAATGCGTATGGCGTGACCGCCAAGCTCCTTGCCATGCTCATGCTGATAGACCCCGCTCTTGTATAAAATCAGATCTTCGTAGACGGTGAACGCCCCCTCGACAGGGCCATTGGTCATGATCTCCAGCTGAATGTCGCGCACATTGCGTCGCACCGAATACGATTTGGAGCCAAAGTTCTTATCCTTGGCATACTCCACGTTGTAGCTGGTCTGACACTGATGCTGACAGCGCGGCGTACTGCCATGAGAGCAGGGCGGACGAGTGCCATTCACATGATGCTCGCATGGTGCTATCTCATAAGGACGGCAGCCCTGCAGTTGATGGAAATTATAAATATGTATGTACATGCAAACGTGAGACACAAACCTGAGTAGAGCCGTAGGGTCCGCCACTGACAATACCCTTGCGCGCCCAGTAGCTCCAGGCGGCGCCAGGGAAGCCACCATTGCAGCCAAAGCCGCAGGTGTGGCAGCAGGACACCAAATCATCGGCCGAGAGGTGAAAGTTCACTTTGCCTTTGGAGTGAATGCACACCTTTAAGGAAATAGATTTCGAAATGAGCAAACAAAGAGCCGAAAAGCAGCAGCAAAACAAAAGGCCTGCTATCGAATCGATAATGAAATGGTCAGGGCATCAGATAAGCCACCACCACCGGTCAGCCTGCCTGCACAAAACTTACGCGATCCGACATGGCTTCAACGGCACCAAAGGCCCAACAGGAGCCACACGAGCCCTGGTCACGAATCTCCCCAATGGTGGGGCAATATGGCCAAGCCTTTCGGGCATCAAACTCGTCGGGAATGTCAGCGCCATCGTCCCCATATAGTTCGCCCAAAACAATGCTCTTCTCGGGCAGTGCAAACTTGTGGGCATCGGGATGAACGCCCATCAGGCCTCGTATATACTCCTCCGACACCGATGCTCTAAAATTTCGGCCAACCTGTAGTGTTCAAAGCATAAAATACCAGTAGCGTCACACGTCACAAAGGAAAAATCTTTGTTCTTGCGACTTACCTTCCAGGTTGTTGCCTTGCTGCGCACCAGTTCGATGAATTCATTGGATAGCATGGACAGCTCCTCCGTGGCGGAGACGGCGGTTACCGCCATGACCATGGCCACCAGCAGTACAAGTTTCATTTTTCTGCTTTATTTCCAGCGAAAATGACGCTGACAAAGCGAAAATTTCACACACACAGAAGAGAAAAATAAATGGAAAATGACGCCGCAGCTTAGGTGATAGACTCTGATAACACTGGCAGAGCTCGTACACATCAGCAGCCTGAGGCGTTGCTTTTAACTGTGGGGAAAATAGGTTGAAAAATGCTTCTTTATGTATGTTTTTGTTCTGTTGTTTATTAGCGGTTCAGTGTGACCGCGGACTTATTGATCAAATACACCGCACGACACTCAAAATATACCTTCTCATTTTTAAAATATACCGTAAATATTCCGTATCTTAAATCATTTTCCTCGATTTTGATATTCTTATTAATATTATCAGCTAGTTAGGACTCTCTGTACTAAAACTTTAGTTTTATCCGATTTATGGAATAATTCTCAACCAGATTGGTTGCTTTTCATGACTTTTTTTTATTGGATTGCTTAAAAAACAAGGATAAAACGTTACGTGATTGGGCATGGAATGTTACGTATTTGACAACTTTTTGTTTGTTAACCGGTACGATTATGTTCTTTTGTATACCCCATTTTCATGAATTAATGCTAAATGAAATCCAAATAAATCCAAGATGCTTTTAAACATGAATGACTTTATGTTAGACTGACTTGCTTTTAACCTTTTTATATGTTGCTGCAATGAAAATTCCCATGTTGCGATAGGGAAACATGCCTTAAGAAACAGAGAAAAAATCCCTACTGAATAGATAAAAAATGTTTGAGAGAAATTTGATATACTCGAATTCGATACTCCATTTTCTTGAATAAAACATAAAACTAGAATTGAATAGACAGATGATTTCATTATCATTAAAAGCTATATATATTTTAAAAATCATACAATAATAGTTTTGATTCGGTTATTAGAGTAATCATTATTTATTATAGATATTTATATAAAAATTTAGGTGGACTTGCATAGGTTATCCTTGGAGAAGTCTAGTAATCTTTATTAACGGTCCCTAGTTGCCAATCGCGTAACGTTTTATGATAATATTTTTGGTTGACGTTGTGAGTTTGATCCTTATTTTGTAAGCAATCCAATAAAAATAAGTCATGAGAATTAGCCTATCTTGAGGAAAATTGATTAATGAATTGGACAAAAACTATAGTTTTAGCGCTGAGAGTCCTAACTAGCTGGTAATGTTAAATATAATAGTAAAGTCAAGGAAAATGATTCAAGATTACGGTATATTTTTTAGAGTAGTGTGGTATATTTGATCGATTAATCCGCGGTCACACTGATCCGATGCATTACGCAGCTGATTGCAGATTATAAATCCTATTACAATTGTTGAAATGAATATAGCATAAATGCAACGTTTGAAAGCTACCACATACGACAACATACAACTGGGCAACTTAAACAAAAAGCATCGTGGACAAGATGCAGCAGAGAGTTGTTTTATACGGGATTCTGGTCTTGTTTATAATCACAAACCCAACCACCGACGCCATACAGGCACGCAGCGACAAGGAACAGCCGCAAACGGTGGGCTCCGGAACGGCCGTCCAGTCAGTGATACCCGTACAGATGCAACTAGGCTCCAGCTCCTCCTCGGCATCGTCAATATCCGCCTCCAGCTCGGCATTCCATCCGTTGGGGCCGAATGTGCTGTGCTCGTTTTTGCCGCGTGACTTTCTCGAATGCAAGGATCCCATCGATCACAGGGACAATGCAACGGCCAAGATCGAGAAAGGATACGGCTGCCTGCGATTCGGAGGCTCCACTTACGAAGATGTGGAGCACACAAAGGTACAGTGCACTGTGTACTCGGACATTGATTGCTACGGCAATCGCACTTTCCTTCGCGAGGGTGTGCCCTGTGTCCGCTACACGGATCACTATTTTGTAACCACGCTCATCTACAGCATGCTGCTGGGTTTTCTTGGCATGGATCGGTTCTGCCTGGGACAGACGGGAACGGCAGTGGGCAAGCTGTTGACAATGGGCGGTGTGGGCGTCTGGTGGATCATTGATGTCATATTGTTGATTACCAATAATCTCCTGCCGGAGGATGGCAGCAATTGGAATCCACACGTCTAGACATACTTATGTACGTATGTATGCACGTTCGTTGTTAGTGTGATATTTTAGAAGTTAGTTTAAAGTACGATAAATATAATTGTTGAAAACTTCTGCAGCCAAACCAAGTATATTAAATATAAATGAAAATATATACATACACTGCATGTATGTTCATAGTTATGTATATAGAACCGATATTAGGCTAAAAGCATGTCATTCAAAGATAAATCAATCTATTTTTTTTTTTTAAGCCTCCTGCAAAATGATATTTTAACATTTAAAACCTTCTGTGGGAAGAATATCCTAGAGGAGGCTCCAATCAATGCAAAAACAAGTCAATCTGTGTTGGAAATCCATATCAACGAAATAATAATAAAACCGATGGATATAAATAATTATTATTAATAATGATTATGCTAAAAATGTAAAATATAAAAATGTTGGTGGATTTTCATAGTTAATCCTTGCGGAAACTTTAAATGGATGATTTCAAAAAAAAAAAAACCTTTTATAATCATTATTTGCGGTCTCTGTTAAATATCTTCTCAATATGTTCTCAACTCAATATCTTAGTGCAAATATCCTGAAAGGTATATGTATAATATATGTATGTACATATGTATGTACATATGTACCTGAAAATTTAAGGCTTAAGCCCAGTACTCAGATGCTCAAAATTTTCTTCAAGAAAATATACCAGTAAACGAGGCGATTAAATACTACCATCTCGTAGCGTAATATATAATTGTTTTATCTTTTGTCGACAGAATCAAGACACCAGGAAGAAAACAAGCAAAGCAAGCGCAAGAGGGCTAGAAGAGAGCAATAAATGGAGACGATTTAAATCATATTAGTGCAGTCAAACGAAAATTGATTATATGGATACTATAATTTATTAATCTTATGCTCGGTATTCATTGTATCAATTTATAAATAGATAAAACACAAGTTTATTGCATTTCTGTCCTGCTGAAACTGAAATAACACACACTCCTCCTGCTTTCATACATAACATGCATTTTTAACGGATTTTATTTTGTAAACAAACACAAAACAGTGTACCCAGAGAGCATGCGCTTTGAGCACTTTGGTCATGCTGGGCACAGAGCGAAATATAAAGCACTTTCTGTCGCAAGAAATGGTGCGCATCTAAGTAGTGGGCTTTGAATGGTCGCCCTGATCGGAAAGCTGACAACGAAAGCACCAAAGCATCGGTATTATCGCTAGTATGGTTCAACAAATGACACCTCTAGTTCGCAAAAAAATATCCGAATCTGTCACATTGTGGAATAGCAGAAACGTTCGTGCAAAAGAAGATTTGTGAAAATGTCCACACAAAGATGATTGTCTCATCTGTACGTTTGACAAGCGGCACTCCCACGATATATCTGCCAGTTCGATTAAGCGAACCAGATCGATAGATCGCAGCTGTCCGAGTTGCCAGACATACCACAGAAAAGTCAGCAAGTTTTAGAACAAGGTTTAAAGCTACGGTTATATATTTAAACAAACCACTAAAAAAAAGCGAATAATAATATGAAATGGTATGCATAAATCTATGTGGCGGCGCCACCGCCGCCTCAGTCTCAAGCGTTCACATTGCATCACGTCTCCACGTCACACGTCCATCCGTTCGTCTAATACCGCTCCACCACAACGGACGTGGGCGTGTTGGCTGTCCACTGACTGTCGTCGTTATCCTTGTCCATGTACTTATCCTGGCCATGGAGGGTCAGTGTGCTCTCGGCGAAGGCTGCATTTAGGTTGCCCGCCAGCTGCGGCTGCTCCTCGACAATGGTCATTGCCACATTCATCGATTTCTTGCTCAGCCTTCTGTTGCCGTTCTCTTTGTTGTTATTGCTGGTGGTGCTACGCGAAGAGAGGAGAGAATGGGGGTATAGGGGAGGAATATGTAGAATAGATGAGCAGGAAGCACTTACCTCTTCTGCTTGCGACAGGCCACCATGGAGGCGAGCACGGCCAGAATGATAATCGCTGCCAATAGTCCGGACAGGCCCGCCACCATGGTCATCATGCCATGCGGCTCTCCATCCGACGTGACCTTAGTGACTGCACAAAGAGAGCGTGTTGGTGAGAGCGTGTAAGTAAGAGGGGGGAATAAGACTTGGGAGCGGAGGAGAGTGATTTGTTGCTCCAATTTTGCAATGCGCTTAACGCTTTGCGTCTGCGTCTCAGGGTCGCCACCGCCACCGGCACGGGAACGGGCACGAGCACCAGCGACTGGCGTTGAACTTCAACTTGACGTTGATCCGAATGATCTCGAATCGAGTTATCAGAATGCGTGTGAGGCAGGCAGCAGGTTTCGTGTGCGTTTTATTACCTTGCAGCCCACGCCAGCAGCCAGCCAGTGCCGGTGGCAACGCACTTCCGCACTTTCTAAGCCGGAAGAGGTGCGTCCCCTGCTCACTGCTCACTACTCCCTGCTCAATGTCTGTTTCTATTCTTACTCGAATCCTCGACAACGAAGCGCTTGGTGTTTGGCGACGACTGCACATAGCTCTCCAGCTCCATTCGCATGTCCATGTCTGTCTGTCCCTCTCCCTCTCTCTCTGTCTCTGTCTCTGTGTGTGTGGAGGGGGTGGGCAACTGGAAACGCAAATGGAAATTGGAGAAAAAGAAAACGGCCATGAAACATCTGTTCAAATGCATTCATTTCCATCAAAATATTAGCCCAGTTGCAGCAACGACGCAACCGCAACCGCAACCCCACGCTCGACTTCATCCAATTGTTGGCCAATCTACTATGGCGCTCCGCCTGCTGCCGCCTCTTACGTTCAAGAGACGCTGCTGCTGCTGCTGCTGCTACTGGTAGTGGTACAACCACTCTGCCTCTCCTCTCGTGCTAATTAATTGTTTCAAGAGCCATCACCGCCAGAAGCAGCAGCGTCTCGTATCGCCCCTTATCAGCCAGCAGAGGGCAAAGCATTAGCTTTAGCTGCCGCCGCCGCTGCTGCTGCTGCTGCTGCTTCAGATGTCAGTGATTTATTTGGCCATAATTAATTAGATTTTGACTGTTTACAGGCCATTCAACAGATAACTGCGACGGGGGAAGGGGACTATCTCACTATATATTGGAGTTTGGAATTGTATCTGGCGAGGGGTTGTCATACGTCTGTCACGTTTGGCAATTAGACGCAGCCCAGCCCCGAAAATGGGGGGCACGTGACACAAGCTGTCAAGCTGCATGGCACTTGAATTGATAGACCAGAAACGTAAATCAAATTTAGAGGATCATTGAAGACAATAGAGACTCGTCTCAGTGAAGGTATAGGGAATGGAATGGTCTGGGGGTAATAAGAACCGTGCCAAAGTCAAGATCTTAGGGCCTTTAGGGGGATCTTTGCGGAAAAGGGAGATCGATTCAAATGGATACTGTTCATGTTTGGAATTTTAAGAATCCCAAAATACCAATCCCAATCACACTTTCTGGGTGCTACAGCAGAGTGCTTTTGTTTTCTGTTTGTGCTTTATTTGTGGCTGCCACATGCTTTGCATTCGAATCAAATAACTATCGAAAAACTATACCCACAATGGCCATCATTTTGTATTCCATTCTCCATATTCTACATATATATGTACATACATATGTAAATACATTTAACGTATGTGTATGAGTCGCTTAATCGGAGAACACCCTCTGAATAGAAAGGAATGGGAAATGGGAAATGGCGAAATGGCAGTAGTGGGAGTCCGTCGCATGTTGCATGTCGAAATTACTGGAGAAATGCGGGCACGAGCTCTCAGCTCGGCTCAGCTCAGCTCTGTTCAGTTCAGTTAGTTGTAGTTTTTATGTATGTATGTTCATGTATACAGTTTTATTATTATATACTGAGGAGTATTACGATATGGTATTTGACACATGATATATGCACATATAACAATAATCTTCTGTTTTGCTGCTCTGTTCTGTTGTGTTTTCCTGGCCTGTGGGTCTGTGTGTGCCTGCCCCGCGCTATTAATAATTTAATTAATTTAATCATTTGCGGTGGCAACAATTTGCAATTTAATTGCACAAATTAAGGCTTATAAATAAATTCTGGATGGAGGTGGGAACAGAACCGTTTTCGGGATTTATATTGTCATGGCAGCGGCAGTGGCATACGATCATTTTTCGTTTCCCAATTTTCATATTAGTTTCAATGCAAATCAAATCCATCAAAAATTAGTTCAATTCGTTGGTGGATTGGGTGAGCTCGAAGAATGATTTCTGGTTCCAGCGGACATCAAATACATACTAATCAATTGATTATCCATGATAATTTGTTGAAATGGAAACTTTTTCAGCCAAATTTGAGTTCAGATTCAATTCGCGGAGACTCCAGTCAGAAAAATACCGGAGGGAAGGGTGAACTTTCACTGAACAAATTCGAGGAGGGGAACAGATCAGCGATTGACTTACAAGCAGTTTAAAGTAGATGTCGGTCGAGTAGAGGGGGGTATTGTATCTTATCCTGTGACTATTTTCGAGAGTCAAATTATAACTGTGAACTAACATCGCCGACACTCAGCGTACGACTAATGCGGCGCGGGTCTACATAAAGCTCCAACCCAAAACCCAAACGTAACGTAACTTTCGATTGCGCCAAAACGACGGGCGACGCGACGGCTGCGCAGCGTCAGCGTCAGCGTCAACGTCAGCGGTGACTTTGCTAGAAGCAGCAGCAGCAGCAGCTCAAAGCCGATTGCCGTACGATCTCCGATCTGCGCTGCCCGATCCCCGGTGCCCGACTCTAGAGTCTAGACATAACAAAAAAATGATCTTAAATCGAAATCGATCTTAATTGCCGCCAAATGAAAGTGATGCGAGGTACTCAATGGCGCCCCCCCTCCAAATCAATGCTTCAATGGTGTCAAGTGTGTGTCTGTGCCCATGTGTGTGTGTAGTGTCCCTCTCTCGACTTGTATGTAGATCGATAACTGATAAGCAAAAGACAAGAACACAAACTGACGAAATCGATACATGGGAAAAGAATTTGCGGTACAAGGCGCCATGACAAGAGACATGACATGACACTCGTTTATACATACATACATATGTATGTACAATATGTACATGTTAATGTACACCTGTCTGTACGTACATATGTATGTATGTGTCTTTAGGAATGTATGTAAATGTGTTCATGCAGTCGCACGCCTCCCTTCAGTTAGAGGGCGGTGGCGGTGGAGGCGGCGGTGAGTGTGGAACAAGTGTTTTCGCAATGACGCAGATGGGTTTTGCAAAACTTTTTTTCATTTTTGTGTTTCTTACTACAAATTTGTCCCGTCCGGGTACTTGCATCCCATCCCCAGCCCTCAAACAGAGTCATACCCACCAGCAGGGTTCTGGGTATCCGCTGTGGAAGTGAATCATACTTTAGTAACCTGAGATCTTGCAATATATGTACATATGTATGTATGTACATAAGTTCTCTGGGCCTGGAACTAGTCTATTGGCTAGATAAGGTATGCGGGACTATGTTTGCTTGAATTCTAGTGTTTAATTGAAGAGACAACAGTTCCAATTTGCTATCAGAGTGCGAGTGCTGGAGTGGAGTGTCCTCTTCAAAGCTCAATTGATTGGCTGAAAGAGGGTTTCCGTGTTACAATGCCATAGAGCCATGGAGCCATATTCATAGCCATACCCATACCCATACCCATACTGTTACACACATGTCAATATCTTCATATGACTCTTAGAAGAAATTTTCACCCTGTTGACCCCTGTTGGGCAATGCTTCTATGATTTGGGGGCCAGGGCATGTGATCCATTGATGGCACTTTCTAATCGATTGCATTGACAATAGCTCGTTCACATTCTGTCGACTCATCTCCGGTGCGTGGCATGTGCTCATGTGCATGTGCTTCATGTGCTCCCTCGCAGTTTGTACAGTGAAAGCTCTCGCTTAACGGATCTTTCTCTGCTGACTTCCAAGAGCTATTCACTATCGTGACGTAAGCGCAAACGTAGATGGCAAACAAATTGCTATAAATATACACGTAGTATGGTAGCATTATCTAGGATCTCCAAGTACGGGTATTTTGGGGCAGGCGCTGGGCGTGTGGTCAATAGTCAATCAGTGCCCCCAGACGCAGGAAAAGAAACAATCTCTCAGTTTATTTCATGGCCGAGCGTAAGGGGGTTGGGTGAGTAAGGTATCTGTATCTGTACGATGGATGGTATTGCCAAGATAATGAATTTTTGTTTATAACTTTCGCCTCAAGAAATCACTTTTCATTTTTCGATTGAGATTTTCGTTTCGTTTTTACTGCTGTTTGGTGTGCCTGTTGGGCCTGTTGTTGTCAAATGAATTTGCGTTTTAGCAATTGGGAAAAAATTACACTTTTGTTTTTCTGTGTGTGCGGCTCGGTTCGGAGCGGCCCTTAACTTACTCGAAAACGGACAGTTGTCGATAAACAACAATTGTTGTCATAAAATAATCAAACAGTATTCAATGCAATCTCTCCTAAGTAGTACGCTAATGGAGGAGACAGGGACAGGCCCACCCTTCTATCGTTTAGCGTAATATTTACCCAGAAGTTGGGAAAGAAGCGTCGCTAGTGGCAAAGTCCAGTAAAATACAAACACACACACACACACACACACATACACAACCATTTCAGTTTGTTGCATAATTATTCGTAAGCATATTGCTGGCCATACCAATCGCTGTGGCAGGAATATTACTTATTTTTTTCACATTCCATCCATAATTGCTGTTTTTCTATCCGAACTGCACGCCTATATTCTTCGTAAGTCGGCATACCCCACTCAAGGTTCCCATCAGATCCGACGCAAATTCCCAGATGGTTTTCAATTGTTTCCTGTCCGCTGCTGTTTCTGCTGCTGAATAATCTCTCATTAGATTATATCTCTTATTGGAGCTTGTTGACGGATACAATTTATATTATATCACTCATACGAACCTATCTACGATTACATACTGGATAAAACCTATCTACATATGTATGTATGTATGTATATATGTACATATGTACATATATCTAAATTAATAGATAAAAATGCGATGCATTCCGCATTATTACTCCTCAGGTGGGGGATGAGTATTCCTATCTAATTATATGACGTTTTTTGTGTTTATTGTGAAGGTGGATGGATGGATGGGCGGGGGAATACGTTTTAAAACCGATTTAGATACATGCCTCTGATTCCGATTCCGATTCCGTTACCGTTGTCTCCACTCCACTCCGAAAATAGCCAAAACCAAAATAAACAAAAAAAAAACGAAACGCAAACGCAAACGAAAACGAAAACGAAAACGAATTCTGTCTCACTTTCAATACCGATCCCAACAAATCAGTGCACTGTGTCGTCCGACTGACTTTTTCTCTTGTTTTAATTTTTTATTTTTGTTTGTTTTTTTTTTTTTGGTTCTCGTGTAATTAATGGCACAACAATTTACAAAATAATTGTTTTCGGTAAACTACAACGAAATTGAATTTTGTACGGATATTATGTGCTTTTATATTGGCGTGTACCGGCAGCGTCAGAGGCATTTGCCCCAATGAAAGGCAGCCGCTCTCCAACGCCAACACTAAAAACCGTTTTCGGACAAACTTTTCCTTCAATGAGAATATACGACGAACGAAGTACATATTCATTCTCATACTACATAAATCCGCACAGACGCACATATCCACATATGTACATCTGTACATATGTGTCTACATACATATGTACATACATATAAATGTACATATATTTTATACTATACTAGTCACAACATTTATTTCTTTCTCATTTTTATAAATAAACAAGACAAGACAAGAGATTTTCTCTCTATTGTGCTCAGATGTGTGTTGCTTGTGTGAGAGAGCAAAAGGGGGCCTACCGAAAAGATTATGTGGGGGGTTCAGATCACACCCCCACAGTACCCCACAATTCAAAGTTGAAGTTGCCTGTTAACGGTAACCCCCCAGCATCTTCTATCCCCTACTGCTTCAACTGCTTGGCTGTTGCCCCGTGGCTGGACGTGCAGGTGCACAGATCGTGACGGAATTGGTAAATTCCTAATTGCAGATACTACGGTACGGCTACAACCAAAACTATTTATGCAAATGGAACGCTTCTCCGATTGTTACAGCTCTGCTCTCTGGGGAGTGCTGGCAAGAGCGGGAGGAGCGGGTGTGTGTGCTTACGAATAATCAATCATTGACGTAGTGAGCGGTATGTAGTGGTAGTGGCAAACAGTGGCAGACAGCAGCAGGCGGCAGCAATTACTTGTGATAACGGCAAACATTAATTGTATTGTCAAAAAGCATCCCCATCCCCCACCCACTTTGCCATATAAATTGTCGTTGCGGCTGATAAATTACACTAATCGCTGCCGATGCGATGCCGAGACGATTGAGCGGGCTTTGGTACCCCGCCTCCACACACACACGGCACGGCACGATCTGAGAGCAGAAGATTTCGAGTATAGTATGCACATTCCGATGAATGGGGATGGGGATGGAATATAATGGAGCTGAACAGATTAGAGTAGCGTGCACACAACATAAGTAAATGCCATTCCGGAAATATGTTTCTATATTCCAGTGTCCAGCTGACACGTCCCGTTGCATGGACTGCTTGCCCTGCTTGGACTGCTTGAATAAATCGATGGCGCAGATACCAAAGAAGAAGTAATATGATCGAAGATAGGGAGAGAAAAAGTAAGAAACCAAGCAACGTTTTGGTGATGGGATTTCTCTTTGTTTATTATACCCGACACTCGAAAAGTAAATAGAGTATATTGTATTTGTGTTAATCAAAATGGAATACAATAATTTCCATTAGCTACCACTCTGTCCAGCAGCTTTTTTTATTTTTTGCACATTCTCTCGTTCCACACTCTGCTTCGTGGAGTGTGCGGCTCCTGGGGAGGGGTGCAAGCTAACAGAGCGTGCAGGCGTGAGAAGTGATGTAGATGTAGATGACAGATGTATAAATTATGTAATATGTCAAATGTAAAATTGAAAAAACTCAATAAAGTGCAGAAATACTGACTGATAACATCAAGAAGATGTTTATATTCATCAACCTTCAACGGGGCTCCCAACGGGGCAACCATCAATTTGGGGGACCTCACTTTTTTCCCGACCGTACCCATAGGACAGGACAATGCCGTGTCATCATCATCTCCACACTCATCATCCTGTGACGAGCATCGATATGCGATATGCCAAACTGCAATTAAATTTTTGTTGCATGTAAAATTAAGACTCGAGAGGGATCTACTTAGATGATATAATATTTGCGAAAAGTATTATGAGAAGTTTAAAAAAAATAGAAATATGTTAAAAGTTTCAGAGAAGTAAAAAGTAAGTAAGAATTAAAGAGGTAAACTTGTTACAATATTAATTCGATATGTTTGCCCAAAGACGGAATCAAAGGACTGCTCGGATTTGAGGTATTTACATATTTATGTATATATGTATGTATGTATGTATATGTACATATAGCTTGTATTCTTTGTAATTCTTTTTTTATTTGCTGCCTTAAAACCAATCAGTGTGAGCAAGATGAATGGACACACTGTACCGACATTAGTGACGTAGCTGCCCAAAATGGCGGTATTCTTTGCGCGTCTCTGAGGAATTGGTTGCTAAAACGGCGTTTGGTGGTTGGTGTGAGTTCCAAATAGAAAATAAAGCTAAATTAGGTACAAATTTGAACATTGCGATTATAAGCGCCACCTATACAAGTTGGGTGTCGCACTCTGGTGCCATTTTCTGTAACTACTCAGTTGCACTCTAGCGGGGTCAATTGGAACTATGTACTAGGTCGTAGTGCCGAATGATGCCGGTAGAGTAAACATACTTACATACCGCGCAGGGTGAGTAGGCAGCCATCGGATAGAACATCGAAATCATTAACGAGAAGGGACGTGTGAGACGCTTCTTACGCGTCACAACTTTTATACCCGGCACTCATTACTACATCTGCAACTTAGCGGTTATTTGTCAAATTTAACATTTTGTCTTCATCTGTCATCTACATCAAGAACACTACTCACGCCAACACGCTCCTTTAGCTCGCCGACCTCCCCTATAGACACACACTGCAGAGTCGCGGCAGAGGCAGCGGCAGAGATGTGTCAGGGGCAGAGGCCATAAACTGCGCGAAGCAGAGTGTGCTGCCACTGAAAATTTCTTCATTGTGGCTATAATAATGATCCAATCGGATCCCAATTTGGTGATCTGATAGATAGATAGATCTCCCTACGGAAGTTTAGTTTTCTGTTATCTTCAAAATTGTAGATTTGGGAGGTTTTCGCCCTTTTGCGGGGGCGGGGCTCATTTTCGAAATACACTGGTTTCAGTGTGAGCATACAGCAGTCTGGTGCCAAAATTTGGTGGCTCTAGCTTTTATAGTCTCTGAGAACTAGCCGACAAACAAGACGGACAGACGGACAGACAGACATAACTCAATCGACTCGGCTATTGATGCTGATCAAGAATATAAATACTTTATGGGGTCGGAAACGTTTTCTTCTGTGCCTTACATACAACCGTTATCCGCACAAATACAGTATACCCTATTTACTCTTCGAGTACCGGGTATAATGATAATTTTGAGTCGATTTCCACATAGCACGAACGTTTTAAACGAAGTTTGAATCTGGTAATGGACCTGAACCTGCAAGAGCTTGCGGAGCTCGATCATGCCGTGCGCAATCGTAATGGTAGGTCCCTTCAAGCACTTGTCCCGCATGGCCGCATGGAAATGCAAAGCTTGGAACAGCCGACCATCGCAGAATTAAGTAACTATATACCAGGCCCCCGCTTCGATCCGATTTGGGTGACTAATTTTGCGTTTGTCCTGTTCTCCCTCCTACGGCCAAGCCTGTTCCGTTCTTTGTAGCTAACGTGCCCCAGTGGCAGCCATCAGAGTATGAACAGTGGCAGGCGCAGGAGCAAGCGCAGAAGCAGGCGAAGGAGCAGGTTCTGAGGCTCTGGCAGCCACAAGAGAAGGAGAAGGAGCAGGCACAGATAAAGGCGAAGGAGCAAGCACAGATGAAGGCACTGGATCTGGCACAGAAGAAGGCAAAAAAGCAGCCAGTGAGGCAAGCGCAGGAGCAAGCACAGAAAGGCGCACAGGTGCAGGCTCAGAGGAAGGCGAAGGGGCAGGCCCAGTGGTGGGCACTGTGGCAGGCACAACAGGGGGAGAGGGAGCGAGCACAGTGGCAGGCACTCTGTCAGGCACAGGTCCAACACAGAAGCAGGCGAAGGAGGAGGCACAGAAGAAGGAACAGAAACAGGCGAAGGAGCAGCAGATTTGGCAAGCGGTCACCAATAAGAATGGGCCTCGCCCCTGGGGTTGGCCGTTCCATCCACGTACATCGCGAGCTTACAACTCTGAATGGATACACAAGTAAATACCGTCTACAGTAATATTTAAACCTGCATACGTAAAGCTGACAATGCAAGGATTCTTCGAGAGACTCTCATTTAGATCTGCGTATCTGGTACATGGAAAGACTAAACGAACATTGGTAGCCGTTTCTGGGTCCATTAATGGGATGCTTCCTGGACGGACTGAGAGAAAGAACAGAATATCCTTTTTTTTCTATGTGTATTTGAATTTGCACTTAAGAACTATGAAAAAAATTGGCTTAAATCGTAATACTAATTCTAGTTGGGGAGGATTTCTACAATGGTGGTAGGGCAGGGCAGGGCTGTGCATGAGCAGTAGCAGTAGCAGGAGCAGGAGCAGGAGCTGGATAAGGGAGGGGACTGCAGGGAAGGGACTACATTTTACAAATATAACGTATCCGCGGCGGTGTATCCGCATATCCAAGAACTTAAAGTACTTAAATGCGAGCTGGTGGTGCGAGGTGGGTGGTACAGCTCAGATAGCGAAAATAGGAGCCCCCAGGATATTCACAGATAAGCTGACCCAAAAAAAAAGTATGTAGTTATAGATATTGATAAAGATAGGAACTGGCTGGCGAATCGAAACCAATCTGAACTGAGACTCGCACGCGTTCAACGCAACAAGCAGCCGTATTCGGCTCTGGCGATTGGGATCGATGATCGTTGATCGTGGATCGTTGATCGTGGATCGAGGGATCGATGGATGGTCTTAGGCAGTGGCTACCTTGGCCGTGAAGGCGGACAGCTGCGCCTTGAGCGCATCAATCTGGCACAGCAGCTCGATATTCTGGCGCTCGAGGTAGGCGGCCCGGATGGCAATCTCGTCCTCCTTGATGCGGCGACGATCGCGCGACTTCTTGGCCGCCGCGTTATTCTTGCGACGCCGCTCGTAGTAGGCGGCATCCTTAACCTGACCACCGCTGGACGGCTGGAAGCTGGCATTGGCCGCCCCCGAGTTGCTGCCATTCGAGTGAGAGCCGCTGATAGACTTGGACTCGTAGTTTCCGGCATGTGAGTCACAATCGCTGGACTCCTCGGCCGCTGCACGATCTTCGCTCTCGCTGTTGTTGGTCGAGGAGCTGCCCTCGTTAACGCTGCCGCTGCGCGAGTTGGTGCGTCGCATTTTGGGGTTCGTCACGGTGCGGGAGCCGCCGTTCGAGCTGCGGATCTGTTCGAGCACTCGCTTCCGGTACTCTGTGTAGCGCTCAACGCGCGGATTGTCCAGCAGCACATCGGTGGCCGCAAAGTTGGCGGCAATCACCAGCGGATCGCGGGGAAATGCCTTGAAGGGACGTGTGCTCTTGCCCGCGTCGGAGGCGCTGCTCGTTGTCATGGTGCTGCTGGTGGGCGTTGTGGAGGCGGTGGTGCTGCTGCTGGTGGTCTGGGCTTGGGTCTGTGCCGCGGGCGGTGATTGTGGCGTCTCCAAGACATCGATCTGCATGGTGCTGGCATTGCTGGTCGGGCGTGGGGACACCCCAACAGCTGCAGCGGCTGCGGCCGCGGAGGCAGCAGCGAATGTCTGCAGCAGGCTGGCGGTGGCGGTGGCCGAGACACTGGGAGTGGCACTGGGCGCCACCTTGGGTGCAGCGGATGGCTCCTGCTTGATGTTGGCGCCGTAGTAAAAGGCCGGATAGAGGCTAGCCAGCTGCTGTTGCTGCTGCTGGACGGAGTACAGAAGGCTGTTCGGTATGGAGCTCGTGGCCGTGGGTGAGGCCGCGGGCGAGCCGCTGCCGTAGCTGTAGTTGGTTTGGTAAGGCGAGGGCGTCTTCCGGGGCGTCTCCACGCTGTCGCAGCGACGAGACAGATCCAGGACCTCGGTGGAGGCAGGACCAACGGTTGCCTGCTGCTGCTGCTGCTGCTGCTGTTGTTGGCTGAGTGCAGCGCCAAGGAGCTGCTGCTGATAGGCGTAGGCGGTATATAGATCCATTTTGGGCAGGGCCAGGCTCTGCTGCTGCTGTTGCTGCAATTGGCTGTGCTGCAAATGCAGATGCTGTTGCTGCATATGATGATGCGACTGCTGATGCTGATGCTGCTGCTGCTGCTGCTGCTGTGGCGACGGCTGCTGGTGGTGGTGATGATGGTTGTGGTACTGGTGATGGTGGTGGTGATGCAGCAAAGGCTTGCGATCTATTCAAAGGGAGAAAGGGAGAGAGAGAGAAGGAGGAGCAGGCATTTATTATTACGCTGTCTCAATGAGTGTGGGGGCGTGGTTAACTTACCAGTCTTCAGATCATTGAAGAACTGTCCGGACATGAGTTTCTCGTGCATCAGCATTGTGTCTGTCAAACGGTTCAATAATCCAGAGCGTAATAACTGTAAACTGATGTTCTGCTAGCTCTCTAGCTCTCTGTCTGTGCGTGTGTGTGGGTTGTCGTGGGTGTCGTGACGCTAACGTTGGCGAATGCAAACTGATTTCCTTTCGGCAGCCCGACCGCCTTTTATAGTCCCGAACCCGGCTGCGCCGACGCTTCATTCACAATGGCGGCCGAGGCCTGAGGCCGATGCCGATGGCGATGCCGAGGCCAGAGCCGCATCCGAAGCCGCAGCCGAATCCGATGTCAGTCAATGTCACGCAGGTAGACGCACAGCAAAGGGGTGACGCTGACTATTGCTATCCTTCTTTCCTGCATCTCGCTCTGTCCCAGCATCAAAGGGTTTTACGAGGGTGCGGGTGCGGGTGCGGCTGCTGCGGGTGTGGGTGCTGCTGTTGCTTCTGCTTCTGCCCTCTGCCCTCTGCCCACTGCCTCTGTCGCCAGAGACAGCGACTTTTTGCTGTAATTTTTCGCGAAAATCCCTGCGCAGCAGTGAAGTCTGCTTATGCCATTTACTGTAATTTAAGCGTAAGCTTTTCCACACATGTATTTGTGCTGTAGCTACGAAGAAGTCATAAAATATGGAAAGAAATGCAAGAAAACGGGAATCGAAATGGGTCCTCCACATGTATGGGTTGTGGTGGCAACGCAAATTAGAATGATGGATCGAAAATATGCAATGAAATTGATATTAAAAGACTGAAAGCAACTGCAGAAGAGCTCATGAAAACGGGCAGAGCTGGCAGATAATACGAGATTTCATTTTAGATCATAAAAGGAAGATAATTCGAAGAGAATTGTTTACTCGTGAGATGTTTTGCACACAACGTTTTCAGACAGCATGGCAAAATGTCCAAAATAGCGTAGCACTCGAGTAGATTTGGAAACAATAATGTTCCAAAGTTCCAGAATCTCTGGACGGGTGAATTCGTACAACAAATGTCCAATAATAGTTGTGTATTTCCATTCCAAATGCAGTCAAAATGCAGTCAGGTTTCATATTTTCAAGTCTCTGGCAACAATAATCCCAAATCGATTGTTTTGTGTCACTCCTATAACATGGTGTCATGGCGTTTAGTAGGCCTTTGAAAACCCATAATATTAGCATCCAGCACAGTCTGGTCCAGCGAGGCTGGACATCAAATTGCTCGGATCAATTAGGGCTCGAATTGTGCTTCTGGCTCAAGCAGCAGGGAGCAAATGGGATAGAGATGGGCTGGAGAGAGGGAGCGGGACAGGAGAGGTAAGAGTGTTGCTTTTGCTTCTCTGATGAGGAATGTTTGTCAGTGCTCAGTGCTCAAGGGTTGCGAATTCGAAATGCTAAATCCGTTTGTTTTTGCGCTTTTGTCCCGAAATCCTTCTGCTGACCAGCCCCGCCGCTCAATCGTCCTCTCACATATCCTTTCGCACGCATCCCTATGGGTGTTTGTCTGTCTGTGTCTGTTAATGTTCGAATTTTTGGTGAACATACATATGATTGTGCGTGACAAATGATGCCCGAAATTAGCCCGTTGCAGTTCTGCAATTTGCCATTTTAGCCCTTTTTGGCGTGCTTGCAATTTGCATTCGAATGGAATCTTCCCAGAAATGCTGGCAAGGCCATCCCATCCCATCCCACCCCTGACAGGAACTACACACAAAGCTGACTGTCAAATCTGCAGACCAAACATTGCCCTTGGCCGCATACTTTGATTCATGACGCCGCCGAAAAACAGGCATCAATGCGACAAGTGGCAAGGAAAATGTTGTTTGCCCGCTGGCTGGCTGGCTGCATCCCTTCTACGATCAGGGGCAGGGGGCGTGGGATAGCCTAGCCGTTTCCTTAACTTTATTTTACTGTTATGCTAACGGTCTTCGACGACTGCTAGCAAACGGAAGTGCCCGACTGCCAATGCCTCACAACTAACGGATGTGAGGAGAGGCTCAGTGTCAGCTCTGGAAATGTATGAAAATTGCTCCTGAATCGGCTGAACTGTGGCCTCCATTGGTGTTCGCTCTTTGCTGCTTGAATCTTTTCAAGTGCAGCCTCCATTGCTCCTCCTTCTTTGCTCCTTAAACCAACTGAATTGTGGCCTCCAATGCTCCTTCCTTGCTTCTTGAATCATTTCAATTGTAGCCCCTCTGTGTGGGGTGGATATTAGTTGTCCTTAGGAATATTCTCAGGATATACATAATAAATATATAATATATTTTGATAGCCATCGAATTCATTCACTCGATGATCGCCTCCATTCAGCCGGAGAGAGCACACACACAAAAAAAGGAGCGGAAAAGGGAGGTTGTTTGCCCCTTAATAATCAGTAAAAAAAACCGCGAACTTATCCACTAATCCCTGTGCTAATCCAACCGTAAAAATGGTGGATTAAACATACATTTTACCCATACTCACAGGGCACACACGGAGACAGATCACAGCCTCATTGAGGCGACATCCTACCTGCCGGCGGGCCAAACTCTTGGCCAAAAGCCTTGGCCATAAAAAGACGCGGGCAGCCAAAGAGTCGAAGCCAAAGAGTTGCTCAATTCGTTGTAAAAACCAGATTCAGCGAAAAATCAAATAACGAAAAAAGGAAGAAAAGCGAAAAGCAAGATGGCACTATACATATGTACACATAAACATACATATGTATGTATGTACATATATGGCATGGATATAAAGAGAATGAATCTTAAAAAAATGATGCCATAAATGCAATATCGTCGCTCCTGTCGCTGCCTGCCCTGCACGATGATAATGAGCGCGGGGCTGGACCAAAGATGCAATATTTGTGCAATCCTTTCCTGGCCTTGAGCGCGTTTTTTACACAAAGCGAGAACATCAGGTAGTCGGGGTACGAGCGGCTCGAACGGGTTGCCCGTATCCTCATCTTTTGTTTTAGACCTACATTAGCAACAAAATATTTTACATGTTTTCTATTTTTTATTGCATAATGGACGGTTCGCGTGAAAGTGTCCTTAAGGCCTACACGCGGATGCTATGCGTGTTTTTTAAGCGGCCATAAACCAGCAATGGGCTGCCCTCCGCCGTCTCTTGTCTGTCTCTCTCCTAAAAAAGAAAAAAGGGTTCGAGGCTACTTTATGGTCCGGCCCGTTCCTCTGCCATTGTGACATCGATTTTTATATTGGTTCGCAGCAAAACTCGCACAAAGAAATCAGCGACTAATTGACTGAAAGGGGTTTTTACTCCCTTTACTTTTATATTGCCCAGCGAACCAAAAGGGTGACAAGGCGGTTGGTTTCGCTGAAAAACTGACGTTAACTTAACTTATTTTTTACCGCCCGACATGGTCAAATATTGCCGCGACTCCCAGCACTTTTATGGAATCATCACCAAGAAGGAGAGAAGATTATAAAGGCTGATTTGGCAAAGGTTTTGGGACTGTGAGAGACTGAAGGAACTGTGCAGGCTGGACGAGAGCTCTGTCCCTGGCAGCAGATGTCCATCAGAATTGATCAAATGAAATTACTATCAAATAGAATATTCATTTTCATTCAGTTGCTTAGTTGATTTTCGGCCTAAAACCCATTTGGAAATGCAGTTAAAGGGAAGATGAATGAAGAACAGAGCCGTGCTGAATCTTTCCCTCTCATGCTAATGAGGAAGTAAGTATTGCAGTGAGGAGCTGCTGTACACTTGGCTTACTGCCAGAGGAAGTGAACGGATGGGGGGATTACACGTGCTCCGGTCCCAAGACAAAGCCTCTCTCTCTGCCACTCCGTTTGGCCGTCGCGGAGTGTGTTTGTGTAGAGCCAAAAGACTAACCAGCCAGGATCAGATCGAAGCAAAAGGATGTGCAGTCGTTCACTTGTTTGTTTTTTCATGCCATATGCAAAGTGCACAAAATGGGATAAGAGCCGGCCACAGGGACAGGTATTGTATGAGAGTCCTTTAGGTTTTTAGCCGGTTTTAGCCACTTCCGCAAAACGGAAGTGCAGCAGCAGCAGTGGCAGGGGCAGTGGCAGGGGCAGGGGCAGGAAGACTAAAAAAAGACACAAGTTAAGTAGATGCACAGAGAAGGAGAAGAGTAGAGTGGATAGAGTGTGCACAATGGATGGACAATGACGGAGCTATGTAGCTTCCGTCCTGCCATCAAATCCTTTTGCTAATTGTTATCCTATGCACTCCAGTCGCAGTCCCAGTCCCAGTCGCAGTCTCCGTCTCCGTCTCAGCTCTAGCCGTAATCCCCGGCATAGGCTGCTCAATTATGGCATCTCTTTAATTGAGAGACGGCGTGGCTGTGACTGTGACTGTGGCTGAGGCTAAGGATTCTTGAGGTTCATTCATGGTTACCCATCGAAGCGTGCACTGGGATCCGATCTCTTTCTGTCGTCTACAGCGATCCATTGAAGAGCGGAGGCTTTGAGTATTGCATTACCTTTATGCCAATTAGTGCGGTTTTGATTACCCAAATGGCAGACAGCAAGGACTGGCGGTGTCTGCGTTTTGCGTCTTGTAAAGTTCCCTCAAACCCGAAGCCAAACCCAGAACCCAAACCCCATCGGAGCTCTCAGTCATTTGAGTTATTTGCTCACTTCAAATCATAATTTAAATATTGATTGTATGTCCATTGATAGAAACGAACGAAAGAGTTGGCACGCAGGGGGAGAGAGAGATAAAGATTGCTGTGACACAAGATTAGAGAGCGAGAGGCTGGGGCCGGTGATCGATGGGGATGGGTGTGGGGTCAACAGCAACGACAGACAAAGCCCAACAAAAGACCTCAAATGAGTGATATTTAAATGGGCAAAACTAACTGGCTACTTCCTTACGCCATTCGGCATTGTGGCTGTTGTTCCAGCGATACCCCAAAGATGCTGAAGAACAGACAGCAGAAGGTGTGGCCACATCCACGCCCCTGCAAACCCAACGAAATGATTGGGAAATACACAAAAAAAAGACACGACAAGAAAGAGGCCAACAAAGAGGCAACATTTCATGGCACATTATAGAATGGAACGGGCAACTGGAACTGGAAATGGAACGGGAACTGCAACTGCAACTGGAACTCGGACTGCAACTCGTGGGAGATCGCAGACCGACGACCGAAGACCGTAAACGGATGATTCATTTTGCATGCATCATTCGTTTTGATGAACTGTCAACGTTTAGGGCCTTTGTTCGCATAGTCATACATAGGAGAGCCGCCTTGGGGTACAGTTATGCACTGAATCTGACACATTTCTAATAACTCAGCGCTGCTGGGCATGGATGGGCCAGGGAGTGCCTGGGAGAGTGCCTGGGAGAGTGCCTGGGAGAGTGTCGCTGTGTCAGTTTCCCCTTTTTGCTCACTTAATTTTATGCATTTTACTGTTGATTAGCTGCCATCAGCCATTGTCAGGGTGCCGGGCAGATCCGTTAGGGGAACACCTAACGGGAAACCCTTCGGAGTTAATCAATGTGATGGGGGGTGGGGAGGGGAAACCCACATAAAAAGAGTTGCGATTCTGCACCCGCTCTTGGCCCTTGGACACAAATCCATCAAAGCGGCCCTCGAAATTTTAACACCTTTTCGCCGTTGCCGTTGTCTTCGTGTGTGTGTGGTGTGGTGTGGTGTGGCGTGGTGTCCTTTTTGTTCTGCTTTCGCCCACAAAACCACCGTTAGGAGTTTGCTACTTTCACTGCAACTCCCACTCATCCAGGACATTGTTGGGCCATAGACAATTGCTGTCAAAAATGACATCCTTCTACGGTTTATGGTTTGTCGCTGCTGCGGCTGCTGCTGCTGCTGCTGCTCCCTTGCTGGTAATTGTGTCAATTGTCTGTTCGCACCATCAGCATATCCAGCTCGCACGATCTTCGCCAGAACGGATGCCAGCAGATACAATCGAAATCAAACGGAAAAAGGAAGGAGAGAGGAACAGAAGCAGGAACTGGATTAAGCTGGACCCTGAATCTCATTCCGCATAACTCTTTTTGGGCTGTGTGACCCTGTGACTCCTGTGGCCACTCCACTCCACTCCACTCCACTCCCTTCGTAACATGAGCATTTAACCCTCTAAAGTCTTTGGCTCAGACACGCCCATTGTATGGCAGATCCTTACAAATACTCTTTCTTATTTCCTTCCTCGTTTCGTTGCCTTTGGCTTTGGCTTTGGCTTTGCCTTTTCCATTGCCAATTTTCAACACGATTTGTCTTCAATTTTTTTGTGTTCACATGAAACTAAAAACGGAGCAACGGGGCAACGGGAAACTCAAAATCCATGAGATTAAACGGTCCTTAAGCGACTTAAGCCTTTTGTCACCGGAGTTTTGTAGGTGGCAAAAACTGTTCCTCTGCCACAACAACAGCTCGAAATGGTAACTCGGGGAGCAACTGGCAAACTGGGAACTGCCTCTGCCTCTGCCTTTGCCTTTTGTTTCGAATTCTGCTAAAAATTATGCCAAAGAATATCATTTCATAATTTTCATTTTCATCTGCAAGGCACTTTTTTCACAGTTTCGTGGAAGTGCAACGCAAACACAGGACAAACAGGCAGACACACGGAGAGACAGGTAACACTCAGTTCGGTTCAGTTCAGTTCAGTTCAGACAGTTCGTAGCACTCGAGACTAAGCCTGACTAACTGATCTGGCTGCCTCAAGTTAATCTCACATAATATTGCGTAGCCCGGCCCCACGACCCACAGCACAAGTGCCAGAACACACCGCGCCGAGCTCAGTTCAGCCAGAGATCGGAGATCGAAAATCTGCCTTAGAGCACACTGTCTAAGCCATGGCAAGGAGCTAGCTAAGCCGACTGGAATGACTTTCCCAACGGCAAAATGGCAAATCGGCAAAACGACCAAGTTGAGCGCACGATTTGAGCCAAGTTTAAGCTAAGGTTAAGGGCTAAGGCTAAGGCTAAGTGAATGCAGAGAGGCAGAGAGATACAAGCAGACGAGATGCATTCAAATTGTATATTTTTGAGCGTCTAAGACTAGATTCCCATTTGCTTTAGGTACTTTCAGAGAGACTTTGGGCCTCCCTCCTGCCTCCCTTCCCAATCATTAGAATTACGTTTGGAAGCTGCCCGTTGATGGCAAAGATCAGAAATGGAAGGGGCTCAGCCTTAGCACAGACAGAGACTCAATTTCCATTGGAATTGGCAGAGATTGCGCCATCTTGGCGTGGGTATCGTGAGCGCATAATACAATATCTATCGTAAACTCCTCTCACAATAAAAGCAAACTGGCACTGGGAATGCAGAGCGGGAGACGAACCCAAAGAACCCAAAGAACCCAAGCAACCAATCAGAGCTGAAGCCTTGTCCCCTGACACACCACCAATTTGAGACGGCGGCAAACTTCATTTTGTTTTCGGGTTGAAAACGAGTTTGGTTTTGTTTTTCGTGCAATGAAATCAGAGGGTCCAACTTCATTAAAGCCAGAGAGAACGGGGCAGAGGGCACAGGGAGGGGGTGACAGGGGACAGAGCACTGAGACAGAGGCAGAAGCAGAGACAGAGCCCTGGGGCAGGAGACGGAAGAGTTGGTAGAGTTGGAGTTGGGCTCGATGGGCCCGATGGGCTTAGGGAAAATGTGACAGCTGGCCCAGCTGACCCAGTCCATTGTCCAGTCGTGTGAGGAGAGAGGGAGAGAGGGAGAGAGAGAGATTCTTGCATTTAATAAATAAATAGCAAGCGACAGACAGACAGACAGACAGCATGGGGGGGCAGGCAGCACATTTTCATTATTAGACATCGAGCCACATAAATGAAAGGGTTCTCTGGTTCATCACAGAGTCTCTCCCTGCTCTGCCCCTGTCCCTGTCCCTGCCCCTGTTCCTGTCCCTGCTGTTGCTTAATGAAAACAAAGACCGGATGGGCAATGGGTTGATTACAAGTGGTCGTCGCTCAATGAGCTGTGGGCTGTGGGCTGTCGGCTGTTGGGATGACCGCAATGCTGACCACAGCTTTGGTCACTTTTGGCAATTTCCCACAACTCCACAGCATCTGCACCCCGACCCTCTAGCTTTTTGCAGCTCCTCAGCAGGGAGCAGGGAGTTGTGTCTGTACTGCCAGCACAGACGGAGGGTTGGGAACATCGAAAGTTGGGGCTGTTTCCGGACTAGATGACTCGACCATACCATTCACCATTCATCAATTTGGTGACACATTTTTGGGGTGGACAACGACGGCAGTTGTGGAATTAGTTTTGACCCAAATTGCGGCATCCCCGATCCCCAATGCCCCCTTCAAAATGTATCGATTTGGCTTGAAGAAGAGCACCTGGCCCAGTGCCCAGTGCCCAGTGGCCCAGTAGCTGTACCTATTTATATTTCTGTCCATTGTCATTGATACTCAAAAAGTCTATGGATTGTCAATAAGCCGAGAAATTTGAGAAGAAACCAAATTTCAGCAGAGCAATATTATAAGATTATCGGTGTCCAACCAACCTCAAATTTGTGGCCAAACAAGTGGAAGTGATGCGGAATCGGGACAGAAGAATCGGGACTTCCTGTGCATTACCCTTCGACGATTATCTGTTTGTCAATTATCTGGGGCATATACAAAGAGCGGCACTGAGACGGGATCGTTGAAGCGTGGAAAAGAGTTTTCCCATTCGCATTTTTGATTTCCGATTGATATCTGCAAAGAGGAAGTAGAAGGAGGTTTGCCTTTCTTTTGCTGACTGAGAAGAGAGAGACTGACCCACACGATCCCACAGTCTATCCCTGTGAAATGGCATGCCACATACTCGCATGTATCAGTATATAATGTACTCGCATTGCTGTTGGTTTTGGTTTATTCTTTGGCATGTCAGCGAGAACCATTAGAGAGGGTTCTCGAACAAATCGCTGGACACAAAGCGGACACACTCACACATGCCACGCCAGACCAGCCCAGCCCACCCCGTAACAAAGTACTAAAAATGAGGAAGAAAATCGAGGATCGCTCGAGGATTTGCTGCCATCCTCTAATGATCTTTGGTTCCGGTTCATCTCGCTGTGGCACTCGCTGTGGCTCCTCTTGCATACAATTTGCCATAAGTTTTGCTTGTCCATGATTAATTAACATCGATGGCATTTGCATTTCCATTTCCATTTTCATTTCCATTTCCATGACCATTAGCCTCTGTGCTCTGTCCCCTTCTGATCTCTGATCCATCGCCTCATGTGGCGTTTTTGTTGTGCGGCATGTAATCTGAGGCGCTCAATTTTTCGACGCATAATTAGCAGGGAACGAGAACAAGGACCAAGTCAAGAAGGAAAGTCGGCAACAGAGACCACTGGCTGTGGGATTGTTTCGGTGCACGAGCCACGCTAATTGTTTAGCCAGAGGATCGTTTCAATGGAACTGCGGCAGGATAACTCTCTCTCTCTCTCAGTCCTCGATCCTCGATCTTTCTGCTGCGATCCCAGACACTAGAAGTCACTGCTGAGGATATGCAGCTTGAGTTGGAATTGAATTTGGCTATGGTTTGGCGTCCATGCTGGAAAAAACCCCCCAATCTGCTCCAAAGTTACTTGAGTTGTAGAGAGAAATGGAAATATGTTCCTAAATTGTGGGTCTGCCATCAGCAAAATGAAAGCTTTGTTACAGGAGGAAGCTCTGATCCCTAATTATTGCAGAGTCTGCTAGTCTTTATGTACATATGCACATACATGTGTAGATCGTAGATCCCCACTGGGAATGGTTCGTGTCTCTGGCCAAACTGGAGGCGTGTGAGACATGGAAACCATTCGATGAACAGAAAGAATCACATCCGCTTGCAGAGTCTCCTCTGGCTTCCATTGTTGCTCAATGATGCTAAACTGATCCACGATGTCATGCCACAAAAAAAGAGTCAACTCATGCTTAAGTGGAAGGCTGCTTAATGAGCAGACGAGTGCCCTGGCAGCCGAGTGCCCATTGCAGCCTCGTCCAGTGCGCACAGTTCCAGTGTTTCAGTGTCCAGTGTCCAGTGTCCAATGTCCAGTGTGGTCAGCAGCTGAAAGTGAACACATGTGGCGGGGGACAGTGAAAGGATTCTAGGAGGGAGAGGATCGATCCTATGCTCATTCCCGCTAGAGCAGAATAAACAAATGCCGCACAATCCTCATTAATCTCGAGGGGGCGTCAACGCACGCGTCTGCGTCTGCCGTGAATGGGCTCTGGGCTCTGGGATCTGGGATCTGGGAATCGCATCGGATGGGCATTTGCAATGGAAATTGTTCTGCCTTCGCAGCCATCCAACCATCCTTTGCATCCTAATACACAACATATTGCAACTTTATGTCGGGGAAATGCTACGCGAAAAGCAATGCAGCGCTGACTTGCCTTGCGTTTTGGTTTTGTTTTTCCAGCATGAATGTACAGGGAAAAGGAGTAAGGAGAGGAGAGGAAATTATTATACTTTTGGTTTCTCGACTCTAAGGAAAACATTATAAGTGGGCACGTGTTTCTGGCTTGGTCCATCCCTCTGGAGACGGGGCTGGAGCGAGCCATACAAAACGATTTGTTTTCGTATGACCAACAGGCCTTTTGGGCTGGAGAAGTCATCGTTTGCTTCGGTTTGTTTTCACAAATAAATTGTGTATTTGTGTTTTTATTTGCTTAAGCGTAAAATATGTGTCGTCTTCTTCTCGGGAACTCTGCATCAGGAACTACGTGCAGGCGCCTCTCTGGGCCTCTTCAGCCTTTCCAGCTGCCCGCCCAACGGAAGTGAATGGACACGACGACACGACACACACATGGACTGGAAGCCCATTGAAAGCTCACTAATGCTGATAGAGGGAAAAGCTTTTGCCGCAGGAAGATCTTCAACCAAAGATGTCATCTGTCAACGAGTGGAAATGCTCCTCCTTTGTGTTGCATAAGCTAATTGTGTGGCAAAGCGAGCAAATTGCTCGAGGCTTGGACGGGAGGATTTGGAGTGTCTTTGAGTGCAGTCTTTGCTCTGGATTAGACTAATTTTTAAATGGAATTTCGAGCTGTTTGGTTCACACCAAAGGAGTAGCACAGCAGACCTGTGGCGAGCTGATTTGATTCTCAGCCTGAACCTGAAGCTGAACCTGAACCTGAGATCGAGCAGTCGTGGCCTTAGCCTGAGCCCACGCCGAGCCGTGGGCGTGTGCGTACCATGGATTTCACACAGGAAAGTAAGATCTGGCCAGGACTGATGGTAGAACAGCGCAGGTCAGCTCATCGGGCAGCTCGCAGCATGACGAAAGGTAAATTTTGTAAACAATTGTGCTAATTAAGCCAGCCCAATAAAAATCGGCTCACGGCGGTTCAGCGGCTCAGGCCCCTTTAGGATTTTGAGACGAGACGAGACGAGGCGAGGCGAGGCGAACACTTGAACTAAATCCGGTAGCTTAAACGAGTTAAAGGAACTTGAACGGAACTTAATCCCATAAATTTGGGAAAAATACAATTTTAATCAGGTTAATTCGTGTGTAGCGCGACTGTTGCATGGACACTGGACTGGATCAGGGCGAGGATCAGGTAGGCGCATGCAGAGCCGAAAGGATTAGGCCCAGGTCCGAGCCTAGGGGGATTTAGCGCAAAATCAGAGTTGCTCCTGCCCCTGCCCCTGCCCCTGCCCTGATTATGAATGCGCGCCTGCGACATTTTAATTTAATCTGAGATTACGCACGGACTAAGACATCGGCGAATTCGGTGAGGACCGGGGAGCGGCAAGCGGCAAGCGAATGGATCAGTTAAGTTGTCCGTCCAGTTCAACAGATTAGGCCACTCGCCTGCTCGTATATTGCCAAATAATTGTTGCGGCTCTGCTGGTGTTGCTTCTGCTGTTGCCACAGATCCCGAGACCGAAACGGGAAACTGGAAACTGCAAACGGGAACGTTCAAAGATCCATTTTATTGTTATGCACTTACTTATTGCAAAAGTTTCACGTAAATCCGTAAGATTAGATACACAGATCCTCCTCGGATCCTCTGAGAGCTCAACTGTCTCACGAGCTTAGCCCAATTGTTAGGTCAATTGAGAAATTACTTGAGTAGGGGGCTGGCTGTGACGATGATCTGGGACAGAAATGAGATCATTGGGATCATTGGGATCACCGGGATCCTGTAGGTACCTATAGACCAGCCTGAGGCTGAGACTTTTGCGAAGCCACTGATCAAGCCCACTAAAGCTATGTAGTGCCTCCGATGATCCACTGGCACTGTGATGATCTCTAGCGATCTGTCAACGAGAGAGACTTATCCATCCAGTCTTGACTTTCAAACCGATTGCCTAAGCATTTATTGATAAACATTTAGTAGATGATTTGATTGCTGATTCTTTTTGATTACATTCGCTTGGGTATGGCCTCATTCGTCAGTGCAGATCTTTTCCATTCACATGTGTATCTCTCGTGTGTGGTCCGTCATTCTACTCCCTACCATACGTTGAAGCTCCATCTATACTCCACCAAAGGAAAGGAGTCTCACTTGCGACTCAAGTCAGCCGCGTTCTGGCCACATGCCATCCGGGCATCGATCGATGAGTCGTTGAAACGATCGTGCCGCCCCATAAGGCACTGGATTAGTGCCATGAGCCAACACATTTCGCCGATCTTTTGGCAAAAGTGTCAACACAGATGCACCGTGGTATGGCAAGTAGTTGGGGTATGGGGAAAGATAAACACGCACACACACACACACACACACACACACACACGAGCGATCAGTCCGCCTGGCGAATCAGACGCGATCGGGCCTGGCCTTGACTTGACAGATTTGCCGATCGCATCGCCCTAGGTCTGGGGTTGAAATCAGCAAAAAAGGATCATGATTAGAACGGGGAAGGAAAGGGGGATCATCACACATGTGCCCTGTGGCCCGATGGCGTCGTGATTGACAGTTTCGCCTTCTCACCTGGCGCTGATCGTGTGCCCTTCTTGCTTGCGATTGGAGTGTGCTCTACACGTGCCCAAGGACAAATATGGGCAGCCAAAGAGTGAGGGAGAGCGAGTGAGAGAGAGGGAGTAAGAGAGAGAGAGAGAGAGATCCTTTGTGTGGTTTAGGGCACGGGCACGGGCCCGCCCGCCCGTCGTTTGTTGTCTTGTCGTTCGTTTATTTTTCTTGAGGCTCGTTGAAGATCGTTTTTTGTAGATCTGTTGATCTCTGATCTCCTTTTGAGGGATATCCTCACTTGATGCCTCTTTTATTTTTTGCTGCTGCAATCGATTACAAGAAAATTATGATGTTCCCGAAGGATAATCTGGGCACCATCTGAGCACCATCCACGATGAGGGTTATGCATCATTATTTGACTCTCACTTGACATCTCTATTGTTCGCAGAGAAAGCAGCGAACAATGCCCAAGTGCAGAAACAAGATGCCAATTAGGAGCTGGCAGACATAGTTCTTTTCTCGAGGATTAAACCAGCAGGTCCCAGCGGAGTGGAGCTTAGGCACCGATCCTCGCAAACACCAGTTTTATTCGGAATTGTCTGCTGGCTGCTGGATGCTGTGCTGCGGGCTTTGTGTCATTTATTGCTTGCCATTTGGGCCAGCGCCATTTTGCTCAGAGGTTACGAGATTCACATCACGCAAGGGTTGCGCGTTGCACAAGGGTTGAACGGGGTTCAGCATCCATCCCCATCTAAGGGCTGTCATCGCCATCGCCATCGCCAACCCCTCGTTTCTGCCACCCCAGAACCAGACCAGAGAACACGTGTCGCTGATTAAATAAAATGCTTGCCAATTCGCCTAGTCAAACTCTTTTCGCTTCCATCCTCCATTCACAGAAACGAACTTTCACTTCCATTCCCACTGCAATTTCTTGTACCTTAAAATGGCAAAGACGAAAAGGGGGAATGACAGCATCGATTCGATTCCAATATTTGTGCTCAGGGATGGATGGGACAGTGACTCATAGCGATTGACAGACCACAAAGCTGACCACCATGGGAGATGTCTGCGATCCAGCGTCAAATCGAGCTCCAGCAATGAGAGAGAAGGCTGAGAACTAGCGTAGTTTGGCCGGATAAAGGAATCATATTGCCAGAGCCAGTGACAGAGCCATAACCAGAAATCTATGTATGTATCTATGTAAATATAGAAACGTGTATTTAGACATTAACGAGTATGGCAGATCTGTGCTTAGCGAACAGCCACGACGAAAATCCACCGATATCTTACTGCAGTTTAACCGCAAATCAAATATTATTACCAAAGCTGGGCTAGGAGTCTCCAGTGGGATTTGATTCGCTGGCATTTCATTCATAACATTCATTTCGTTTTTCATAATATTCCAATAAAAATAGCCGCTTAACTGGTAAGTATCAAATTTCCATAAGGCAGCAGGACGTAATCTAATTGTCAGTGAAGCCATTTTCAAACAGTAAAGAAATAATTATAGCTATACACAGAGGGAAGCGTTTCCGACCCCACAAAGTATTACATATATTCTTGATCAGCATCAATAGCCGAGTCGATATAGCCATGTCTGTCTGTCCGTCCGTCCGTCCGTCCGTCTTGTTGAGCGCCTGGATCTCAGAGACTATAAAAGGTAGAGCCACCAAATGTTGCATCCAGATGGCTGTATGCTCACATTGTTACAAGTGTTTTTCAAAATTTCGAGCCGCCCCCTTGCGCCCCCGCAAAGGGCAAAAATCTCCCACAGCCACTGTGGGGGCTACCTCCACGCCTTCCAGCAGCTTTGCTTAGTTTTTGGACATCATCTCATTCCACAATCTGCTTCGTGCAGCGTGTTGGTGTGAGAAGTGGTGTGGATGTAGATAACGCATGTAGAACAAATGTAGTGTTACATTAAAAAAAAGAGAAGGCACCTGTGAGACGCTTCTTACGCGTCACAACTTTTATACATGTCCCTCCTCGTTGTTTTTTTTTAATATCTCCTCTGCAAGTTCTGTTTGAAAATTATAACAGTGCGAGGAGTTTCACCAAGTTGGTATATTGCCATATCTGAGCAACCTAATTATTTCATCGTGCAAAGTACATTCTAAAGTTTCCCATTTGAATCAGAGGATATAAAGGATTCGGAAAACATGTACATAAATATTAGACGTTGCAAAGACAGAGCACAGTCAAAAACTGCATTTGAAATGCAATTCCAAATGCCTGTCACGTAAATACTGCTGAAGTGATTCCCAAACAGATCTTCTCAGACAGCAGGAATGGAACCTCCTTCGGAAATCTTTGGCTATTCATTTCAGCCAAAAAAAGAAAACCATGAAAAACTTTCGCATTTTCTCAGATATTTTGGCTAAATTGGCTGGCCGCAAAACGTGTGAACACTTGGACGTTTGTCCAGTAATGCGGCGGATCATTTTTCATTTCCCAAATTTTACAGTTATTATGAGAGACAAAGGTGGCAACAAAAGCGACAGAAAGCAGCAGCAAATATCCTTCAGGACTCGGCCCGAGTCCGATTCAACGGAAGTTGAGGAGGATGATTATCTGGCTGCTGACTGCTGGCTGTCGTGTCCTCCTCGCATGTGTTTGGACAATGACATTTTTATTGATAAAAATTATGCACGCTCGAGGACAATGGCAAGTCCTGTCGCTGCGTCGTCTTAATGTTGGACAACTTGACTCAGCATAAAATCAAAATGGGACGATCTTAAGACAATGAAATGGTCCAGGAGCAAGACTCGGACTCGGACTCGGACTCTGATGCTCCTGCGTCTCCTTCTTCATATTGTGGCTGCTGCTGCTGTCATAATGGCTCAATCAGGCAGAGAACATGCAGCTAACAGTAATAGACTCTCCCTCTCTCTCTCTCTAGCTATCCCAGGACCTTTGTGCACACAGGAAAAGGATTTCTGTGGTCACCGAACTGTCATCCATCCACTGGAACACTGGCGACAGGGCCGTCGTCGGCTCACTTAAAACAGATCTCTTCCCATGTCCCATGTTTGTCTAACGGCTGCCCTCTTCGACCATGCGTGATGTGACCTCTATATGGCTACAACCCATAGGTGGGTTAACGGTTAACTGTTAACGGTGAATCCTTTGCTTTTGCTGGCCAGTATTTGCCAGCAGTTCCCTTTGATGGACACCGACATGAACAGTACATTGTCTGAGGGGAAATGTCAAAAATATATTCCAAAAGGTGTACACAAGAAAATTGTAAAACAAATTAATTTTAAAATGTTGTTTTAGCCAATATGGAATGGGATTATGTTATACAGCAGATATCTGAACGGAACCAAACCAACAACCAACAAAATCTAATTATTTTGGAATGGGCTTCGACGTAACCATGTTTTAATCAGATTTTAGCACACATATTGCATGATATATGTACATATGTACACTCCCAATCAGCGAATTTTGTCACATAGAACGGCTAGTTTCACCAGGATTGTCGCACGAAATATAGCGGTAAATTGATATAGAAGTGAATTAAAGGAAGAATTTTTTTCTCTCCTGATCAGAATTTTACAGGGATCGCATGGGGATAGCTTTTACGTAAAGGTTATGAGTCTGGTCAAAAATTTGAAGAAGTTAAACCTTTATATAATTGCATCAAAGAGGCCTGCAGCGAGCTTTAATTGAACCTTTGAAATCCCTTTCATTTTAATGTCCTGAAGGACTTTACCAAGCAATTCCCAAAAAGTTGTCCACAAACATTATTATTTAAGCTCCAAACATCATACAAAAAATATGTATTGCAAAGGTTTTGAAAGATTTTGCCTAATATTCATCATTGAGTCTATTTGAGTGATCGCTAAAATCGTCCTTATTTTTGGGGTATTTACACAAAATAATTCATTAAAAAGAAACCTTTTCACTTAGAAGTCGCATTCTTTACTTTTTAAATAAGGAAAAGAATCTTGATTAATGGAAAAATAAATTTGCTCCACTATCATTCGTTGCTGGATTTTTAGAAACTTTTTTCTTTTTGAAAACTCGTGAGTCTATTCGACTGATTGGGAGTGCATTGTATGTACATATGTAAGTTTAATAATCGACTTTCCAGTTTGCGTCAGTAAAAATGAGCAATTTACATTCTTTATCTTGTAAATGTGTGTACTTCCGCCACCAGGTAGAGGTTTTAACTGCACGACTTTGATATAAGTTTGCAAGGAGCTTACGTTTCCCTAGACGTTTCTTTCAAACTGCAATTATACTTATTGAGAAATCCACAAAATTCCTCAGCAGTAGCAGTGTCCTGTAAATACTCATTCCGTACTTGTGCATTTGTACAAATTCCCAATTATTTTGTATATTGTTTGCCAAACTGTGAAGAGTGGGCGGTGCAGTGAGACGCCCATTTCAGCTAACGATTATTTGGCAGAAAATTTGGCAATTCTCTCAAAAAAGCAAAGGACTCGGACAACAAGATTCGATTCCGGTAAAATGGATTTAGCTGCTAAAGCGTAAAAATGCAGTTAAATCCTTTTCCCTGGGGTACAGCAGCATACCAGGCCCCAGGTAGAAGTGACGTGACGCCCTGTTGACTTAAGATTACGACGACAAGCAACAAGGAACAAGAAACAGTACAAGGAGTAAATCTCCATCCATTGCAGGGTACGGGGTACGGGGTACAGGATCGAAGATATTCTACTCTCCTTGCTTTGTCCACTTGTTGCTACTTACACTAAGCCGGCTGAGCTGCATAATTTTCCATAAAAAAACAATAATAACACAATGCTGGATGGGCTGACTGGCATTTTGTTTTGTGGATGTTACGTACACATGTACATATATCTGTATCTATGTATATCTTTATGTGTATCTATACAATGTTCTGGGCTGCAGGAACTACTAATTTTTCTTGATTACATGCGCCAGGTCGTAGACACCGCGCACCGCCTTCAGCTTCACGCCGGGAACATCCTGCAGCCTACCGACGCGACAGAGAACGATGTTGTGCTCCTGCAGATTGTGTCCAATGCCGGGTATATAGGCCACCATTTCCTTGCCGGTGGAGAGGCGCACCAGCACGCACTTGCGGTTGGCCGAATTCGGTTTCTTGGGCTTCTTGATCAGCGTCTTTAGGACGACGCCCTTGGCAAAAGGCTTACCATCCAGCGGCTGGCGTGGCGGCCTTGTCTTGATATGAGGTCCAGAGCGATGCATTTGATTCAGCGAGGCCATGCCGCGCAAGGCGCTCACATACCCGCTCTGCATGGCTGCAAAACAGAGTAGACATTAAACATTCGTCATTATTGATTGCTTCAAGTCGATTTCAGCACAACTGTACTGTGCAAAACACATTTCCCAGCTCGGGGTTTCTCTCGGTGGAACAAACAAAAGGGTCAGACTAGACAGTTGGCCGGCCGGCCAGCCAGCCAGCAAAGATTGACAATGCCTGATGGGCCCTTTGTTGTGGTTAATCTCTGTGAAAATCGAAAATAATTGTTCAGCAGTTGCCTCTACATCAGCAACGCAAAATCTTTGACAATGTTTGCTGGCTCTGTTCTCCCTAGGATCGCCAATAATTGCAGCCAAATGACGCGCATGCGCAAATGTCCAGCAATGCAGCGGAGGCGAACAAAAGGCCGATTCTCCTCATGGCTCTCAAGCCTTTCATGCCATGATTGAGAGAGTGTGACAATGGGGGGACGGTCCATCGTCCAGAGTCCTCGCAGCTACAATTGACAGCAGTTTCAATTATAAATGCCACACACCGACCGATCGCAGGTAATAATTTCCATATTGCGAATTTGAAGCTGCAATGGCCATGCTCGACATTTGGATACAAAGGACGAAGGGCGGGCAACAATGCCGGACAATGGGCAGAGCTGATCCATAACAGCCGCAGCTGCAGGTGTTGGTGTGGGTGTGGGTCCGATCCGGTCCGGTCCGTTTCGTGTGTTTCACATTGTGCTTATTGTGCTGGCCACGCAAATTCCCATTGTCGCTGCAGTCTGGGACTCTTGCCATTTGACAGGACAACCTCGCTGGCAGGTTTTCAATTATTTGTTTAATTAAAACCCATCCGGGGAGCGTATGGGAAAGCGGCAATGAAAATATTCACAAGCAACAGCCCAAGCAACACAAGCCCGTGTAGGTGGGGGTGGGGAGAGTTCCCGAAGTGGAATTGGAAGTGGAAGCGAGCTGTACGCAAGTCGGCCACGCGCACGCGACCGAAAGAGTTGCGATTGAGTGCTGTTGCTGCTGCGGCTGCTGCAGTGGGCACTGCATATTGAAAAACAAACACTTTATACAAATCATTGTGGGCACGATGCGACGAGGATCGCTGGATAAATACTCGCACAGACGGCGAGGGAGAAATGCGCTTGGTCATTGATTGGGAAAGCAGGAGGCCTGACCGGCCCGATACTGCTGTCCGGCTGTTTGGCTGTCTGGACGGAACCTCTGCAACATAAATGGACTGGTCAAGTTTTTGGCCAACTTGCAGCCAAACTTACCCTGCGCTGTCAAATGTTTCGTAATGCTAAATGTTTGCCGCAGGAAGTTCATGTTGTTGCTGTGACGTCGGGATCTCTTGCCGGTTTACAAAAATAATTGGGTGGTGTGCCAACCAGTCAATAGTGTACAAAATTTGATATTTAAGCTTATTTTTAATTTATAATTTATAAAGGCAGCAATTTCTTCAGTGTGACCGCGGATCTATCGATCAAATATACCGACAGACCCTCGGAAATATACCAAAATATACCCTTTCATTTTCAAAATATACTATAAATATACAATAAATCTTAAATCACTCGACTTTGTTTTCCATTTAATATAATCAGCTAGTAAGGACTCTAAGCAGATTTTATACAATTTTATTTGATAAATTAGTCCACATTCTACAGATTTGCTAACTTAAAGTACTTTGTCTTACTTGATTTCGTACATAATATGGTTGAAACAAAAAAGACCAAAAACATTTTCCACCAATTAAATGTTTCTACATGAAAACTACATAGGGATGAGTTCTTCGACATGGCAATTTTTAGTTCTGCCTGGAACTAAAGTATTGGAATATCGCTATCGATATACGAACTAAAGTAATGGTATATCGGTATCGTATACGTGTTATAACGCGCGTTTATTTGAAAATAACAATAAAATAAATATAGTCTCCCTCAAACTTCTCTCTGTAAAATGACGCTCAAAACGCTCTTTGCTCATTGTTTTTGTAGGTTATAGTTGTATTCTTCCAAGTAATTAGTATCCTAACAACTGGATTAAGTGTGTGCAATAATTTTGGGGTATACTTAGGCTCGGATAAACAGAATCTGTGATGCGATTTCAGTTGGCAGCCATTAAATTTCGAATTAGCGTCGTCAAAGCCTATTATCCTGAGCTTAGAACAGCTCCACGGCCTCGTCGTCGATCTCGAGCAGGGAATAGTCGCTGGTGCTACCAAACATCCACCAGTGGCGCAGTATGTTACGGATGAGCAGGCAGCGCGTCGTCACGAACTCAAAAAAGTGGAAAAAGAGGGCGCTGGAGGTGAGCAGAGCACAGGAGGCTATGAATACCTCCTGGACGGTGAGCTGGTCGGCGCTGCCCTGGTTCAAGGTCTCCATGCACTGCAGAACCTGTACGCAAAAAAATAGGCGCTGATAAGCGGTAATCGGGACACGATAGAGGAGTGCCGCAAGCAGATGACTCGGCGCGGCACGGCATGGAGCACAGATGGCCCTCACCTGCTGCAAGATGATGTGTCCCAGCGGCATGAGCGAGACACTGAACAGCACTTGTTTGACGATGAGGCCGCAACAGCGGCCACACCAGAAGGTGCGCATCATCCTCTTGACGCTCACCCGCTCCTCTGATAGATCGAAGACAGCGTTGCAGATCTCGCAGCGATTGTCATGGCGGTGGACGATCCACCGTCGCAGGCACTTTAGGTGTATGTAGCCCTGCAATATGATCGCCATTTTGCTGTCATAATGCTATCCACGTCCGTCCAGTGTCACGGTCACACTTACCACACTGCCCTTGCACTTGCACGGACAGCTGATGATCTCCATGTCGCTGCGGTTCCAGCGGCAGATGCGGCACGAATTTCCGTTCTCGTTGGCCGAGTCCACGCTCGCCTGCGAGTGCGAGTGTGGCCCTGGTGCGGGCAGGATCATCGGACGGGGTGGTGCACCACTGGCCACGACACCATCTGCAGCATAATCGTTCGCCATGTGGCTACTGGAGCCGGTGGCATCAATGGCAGCCATCTCGCTCGATGTCGTCGGACTTCTTTCGCCCAAAACACTGTTGAACAGCCGAAAAGCCGTGGACTCCGAGATGACGGGAAGCTGCTGCCGATGGGCCATGCCAATTGACTCCCAATGTTTGAGTGACGAATTTTTACATAAATTATTTCAAAGACATTTTACAACAAGTCCAGACGTCAGATGCGATACCCGGAAAATAAAGGCATTCTTGGGTTTCTGGATTACTGCCACACTGTTTTTTTATTACACATTTCCAACAGTTCCAATTTTCCATTCTATGCGCAGCAGTGCCCAGAACATTGCCTTGAAGATCTTAAGATTTACTTCCTATTACATTCCATTTCCGCCATGTACTTTGAAATTCTATATCGAAAATAAATACTTTTAATACTTTTTCCGAATTTTTACGCGTTTTCAACTTTTAACCAATACAAATTTCGAAATTTTGGCAGTGTTCCGCAACGCTCTTCAGCAACTCGTAGCAATCGGTTAAGCAGTCGAATGTCTCTTTTATCGCTACGCATGTTTCTCCTTTATAACACCCCAATCACCAAGATCCATCCGAAAGTAAATATCGAAACAAATTAAGTTACATAGAATATGTATATTATTACGGTAGTAATTCATCAGGGTTAGTAGCCGAAGATCTCGTACAGAGAAAATCTTCGTTTTCTTCTGCGTCTGCTTATGCTTCTCCTTCTCCGATTTTACAATTACAATTATGACAAAGAAATAAATCAACAATTATTGCATAGTTTCTGCTGCGCGTTCGATAACAAATAATAATGTGTAATAGTTATAATAATAATAATAATAGTAAAAAAATTAAACAAACACAAAAAAAACGTACAAGTTTGCTGGTTCACGTTAGACGAGCCTGCGCTGCCATTTGCGGTTCCGTTTTAAAGTTAGATTGGGTGTGTTGTGGTATGCCGTCTGTGTGGTGTGTGGTGTGTGGTGTGTTTGGGCGGGCTGTAGAAAACTGCTTAAAATGTAATGAGTGGTTTGCTGTTTCTATTGAGAGTTATTGAGTTTGACTGCTGCTTTTGGCCTCTGGTTCCTTCTTGCTTTGCTGCTCTTTCGACGGCGCTACGCTGCGCTGCTCTGCTGCTCTCCTCTACTGCTCTCGCTACTGGCAATTGCGGAAACGACGATATATGCTCTGGACATAGACAAAAACGCACTTCCAATCGGGGCGGCTCATCTCTACCATATCCTCAACATCCAGCAGCGGCGCTATGCCCGCCTTCTCGCTACGAACCAAACGAAAAGAGTTACAGTCACTATAATATAGGTGGTATAAAAGTACAGTACTCACTCAGCAACACTGAAGGCCACCTCAAAGTTGTGTCTGCGCGTCTGTTTGGTTAGTGTACTGTAGTCAAAAGCGTCTGGCAAGAAATGATGGATCAGCGCACAGAAAGCCAAGCCGTCTGACCAGCTCGAGCTAAAGTTGCTTATTTGAACGTTCTGTGGATAATAGGCAAAACAAATTCGAATCAGTCGGTTCGTAGGTGGTGGGATTGGGGGTTTAGTTTTTTATGTAAGTAGCGAGCGAGCGATCGAGCGTTTGGTTGATTGGTATTTATTTTGATGGCGCCTGAGCAAAAGCATTAGGTTCTCCAGCCCCAGCCCAAGAAGTGAAACAATCAAACTAAACGAAAAAAAAAAAAGAAGCAACAGTCGAAACGATAGCAAACCACAGCGCGGTGGCGTATTTTGCATGGTAAGTGGTAAACGGTAAACGGTAAGCGGCAAACGGCTACAATAGCTACATTTGGTTATAAAGCAGTCGTCACATGCCTCTTCAACCTTATTTGCGAACTGCTTTCACTGCAGTGCACTGCTTGCTGCACTGTGCATTTTTGTCGTTTGCGCGTGTGTGTGTGTGTGTGCATGTGTTTTTCTGTAGGCAGAGGCGTGTGTGAGATCTTGTCCGCATGTGTGCGGATGCGATTGTTGTGTGTGTGTGTTTGTGTGTGTGTAAAGGAAGCTTTCAAGCGATGTTTGTTGACTTTTTGTTGATTAGCTGATTGTTGAATTTGTCGTTAGGTGTATTTATTTTCTTATTGCGTTATGGCAAAATAAAATCGGAACGGAACGAACGAATCTGTACAAGTAATAAACATGGAAATCAAAATCTAAGATGGGCAAATAACAACAATTGACGGTGCTTGGGGTCTATGGCTGTGGCTTTCGGCAATTGCGTTTGCGTTTTGGCTTGGCTCATTGTTTTTTTGTTTTGTTTTTCTTTTTTGTTGTAATTTTTGTTGGTTGGTTTAGGTTGTCGGATACCTCGTATTCCTGCGTTTTGTGCTGACACCACTGCAGAAGCTGATCCTTGACAGTGGCAGCGCGCGCATTTAATGCCGGATCGGTAAATTTGAACAGCGGCTGTGACGAACCGCCGCCGGGGGTCGTAGGTGTGCTTGTTGTTGGAGATGATCTGAACAAAATGATTCAAGGTGGGAGGGTGGCAGTCGTTTTAGCGAAACTCACACAAACAAAATAATTTCTTCAATCTTCTCTTAAGTTCTGGTTTTGTTTTGGTTTTTCAAATTGTAATTTTTTGTACTTATACTGGGGTGTTCGATTTGTGTTTTTGTATTGATTTTAGTTCGTATGTGTTAGGGTGTGGGGGCGTACATAAGTATGGCTTTGGATGTGTGTGTATATATGTATATGTACATCTATTGGGTGTGTGTATTGTTGTGTTAGAAGGAGAAATATAACAAAATTTATAAAATAACTTGAAAATGGAACAGCTAAGGCCGTTCTCATGTTCGTTTATGTCTGGACACATAAAAAATCCAGAAAGACACAGAGCAAAAGATAAATAAAGAGGAAAAGACAGACAAAGAGAGAGAGAGATATATAGAGAGAGAGAGAGAGGACACATAATGGACAGACAGCCAATCACTCTCATATCAACATCAACTTCATCATCTGAACTTTGCTTTTGGGGATAACAACACTACAACAAACCTCCATGGACAGAGCCAAAGACAGGGAGAGAGAGAGAGAGAGCACAGAACCAGTCACCAAGGAGGAACAGAACAGATCAGATCAGACGTGCCCAGTGGGTAACCGCGATCATTAAGAGAGTTGGAGTGAGTGAAAAACAGATAGCTTGTACATATGTATGTATGTACATATGTATTTATGTATGTATGTTTGCATGTGTTGGATTTTAGGCGTGTGCATGGGTGTGGGTGGTGCACCATTGACCAATATGTTGTTGTGGGGTGGGGGTGAAGCGCAGGGATAGGCAATCATAATCACAACTAAGGGGAGCCCTAATAAGTAGGCAATAGCAGTGGCAATTGCTTCGATATGATTGCTTCTCCCGGCCCACAATTCGAACCGAATGTATGTATGTATGTACATATCTAGGTACCTATGCATGTACATATGTATGCATGAATGTACGTACGTACATAGGTATATGTGAGTGCTCACTACAAAATGTTTACATGTATGTACATATGTATGTATGTACATATGTATTATGCATGTTCTTACGTATAAAATATAGAATATGAAAATGTTGACTTACTTTTGGGCTTGTTGGGCGGCCGCCTGCTTATCGAGTTGCTTGAATTTGGCCAAAGGCGAAATGTTCTTCGAGGCAGCGCTGCCGCTTACCGTGCGCGTGGTAACTGTAATTAGAGCAGAAGAGAGATGGCGAGTGATAAGGCAGTGAAAGCAGTTCATATGCAGGCAAGGTGAGGCGGCATTCCCAGAGATCACTCTCACTGATTGGGTTGGGATAGCACTTTGTTTTATCCTTTGCTCGTTTTGTACCTTTTGTGGTTGTTGTGGTGACGCCATCCTTCGACTTGGTCTCGCTGCGTTGTTCGCTGGTGGTGGAGCTCTGCTGCCTGTGCTGCTGCGCTGCTGTGTGTGAAGAGAGTTTTTAGTGCGTTTTGATCGAGTGTGTGGACAGGCGGCAGGCAGGCAGAGCGAGGAAGAGAGAGAGAAGCAAACATTACAAAGATTAGTCGGGTCTGGGCATGCACGACAAATAAATCAATTACATAATTGCGTAATTATCAACATTGGTGGTTATTCATATTACAAATGTTTTTGTTTGTGTTTTGTATCTGACAGGCAACAAATTTACACACTACGGAACGTGGAAAAAGCACACATTCGTCGGTTTCTTTTTTCTGTTGTTGTTTTTTGGTTATGTTGAGCGCTACATACAGAAAAAGTAAAGCTACAAAATAATTCAAAAAACAAGGAAGGCTAACTTCGAGGCAGTCCGAAGATTTTGATTCCCCCGCAGATGGATTTATGATTGGGATTTTGTATAAATGTAAATGTAATTGTTGGAATGTCTTTAAAAACAAAGCTTTTCTTATTCAATAGACAACGATCTACATACATACATATGTAAATATACATATGTATGTATGTATGTACATACATAAGTACATATGTATGTAGATGTTTAGGTATTACAGACAGACAGACATAGACAATGATCTCAGGAGTGGTAATCCCTTCTGCTGGAGTATACTTATTAATTGCATTATTCAAGGCTACAGCAGACGCACAGCTGCTGGTGGGTTGGCAACTCTGTCTGAAGCATTTTCCCCCGCTAAAGGAACGCACTACGAAAATGAAACAATGACAAACCCAGTTGGCTATGGTGGGTTATGGAAAAAAAACAACAACACAAAGTGGAAGCGAATATCGTCGCTGATGGTGTGGCTGAGGTGGTGGTGTGGTGGTGTGGCGCTGCTGCGTCTGCTGGAGTTGCAAGTTGGTTTTGGTGTGGCCAGATCTGTCGCTGCTGCTGGTTTGCTTATGCTTATGGCTACAGATACTCGTAATTTACAAATGTACATATGTTTGTACGTATGTATGACATGCACGATTATGGCTACAAAATTAGAAGTAAAACGAAAGAACGAACGAACGCATGCGGGATACGGAGGTAGGGGTGGGTGGTGGTATAACAAGAGCAGGTCAGCAGACTGAGCGGCAGCTGCTGTCGACGACAAAATTCAAATCAAAAAATCATATACAATTTTCCTCATCTCAACTAATGTGGGGCGGGTTTCGGGCGGGGGTGGTTGTGGGGGGTCGCTATACATATGTACAAGGAGAGATAGAGAGGGAGTAAGAGCAACATGGGGGGTTTAATGTTTCCGATGTGTGTTTTTTTTGCGCTGGACCAACCAACCAACCAACCAAACCAATCAACCAGTCAGTCAATCAATGCAACAATCAATCAATCAATCAATCAATCAACCAACCAAACAATCATCAAACAAGAGAGCAAAACGTAAAGGAACGGAACAGAAACAACTAACGAAACATAACGTAACGTGGTGGGTGGTACAAGACGTAAGGAAACCAAAAGAAACGAAACGAAACGCATTGGGAAGTAAGCGACACAGTTATAACGGTTTGTCTGTCTGTATGTCGGTGTGTGTGTGTGAGTGTGAGTTTGAGTTTGTGCGTGGGAGAAGAAATATGTATACAGGCAATATATACACACACATATATACATACATACATATATGCAAGTACATACATACATATAAATATATATTAGAATATAGCACATGTGTATGTTTGGTACAGTACACTCATTACTATAATTCAATTGAATTCAGATCGGTGTTAAGTCTTTGAACTTTCTGAGTGTGTTTAGATTGAATGTCCCGAAATTGCGTGCTCAAAAGGTTTTACACAAAGGGACCTGCTTCTTAGAGATTCTGGAGCAGGAACTCATCCAATGTGAATGCCCTACGCTCCATAGATCATCGACCTCTCACTGGTTTTGGAAAGTAAAACCCACAAAACGGACTCAATACACAGTGATCTTTCACATAATCCCACTTGCCAGAAGAGAAGATTCTTCTATTGTCGAAGGGAACCTAAAGCCATGAAATAATATCAATAATAATGCTGTATTACTTTGTTCGCTCGTAGCTACATAATCCTCCCATGTTATTCCAATTCGTTGTCAAAGACTGCACAGAGTGTACTGTACCAAATGTGTTAGGTTGCTGCGGTGCGTATGGGGGAGATGGGCGGGAGGGGGTTTAGGCAATAATAAGTTTCTTGGTAGTAGAACGCTTTCTGGGGAGTATGAAAACGGGGCTTGCAGGAGAAGGCAGGCTTCTGGGCTACTGCTGCTGCTGCTGCTGCTAGTGGTGGCATTTTTGTACAGTTTTATCGATTGGGCGTGGCGTGCTTTTATTCGGTGGTTTCAAAACTCACGAATCTCTGTAGTTGGTGTTGCTGTGGCTTGTTGTTGTTGCGGCCTCGTTGTCCTACGACTGTTGGGTGGTGTTGTTGGTGTTGGGTGAGGTGCATGGTGGGGCAGTGCAGCAGATCATTTCATTTCAAGTGAGGTGTGAGACCCGACCCGATCCGACCCAACCTGACCCTCTCCCTGCTGCGCATATTTTTCTTTCTCTTTCTCCTGTATCAGAACCCTAACTCTACCCCTAACGGAGAGGGCGAGCGAGAGAGACTGGTGGCAACAACGAAATAGCAAGAGAGACAGACAGAGAGAGAGAGAGGGAGCGCGAAATGTGTGTGTGTGTGTATGTGTGTGGGGAGTGGGGAGTTCTGGTTCTATTTCTGAACTAAACAAGAACAATACAGTCTAATCCTATGCTCAAAGCTCAGAGAGGGGCAAAGAGAGAGAGAGAGCTTGAGCTTGCTCTCTCCAGTAATCATTAATCAGTACAGTTGCCTTTACATTTATAATTCTGTTTCGATGTCGATATCATTTTCGATGCTTGTTTTTAATCCTTGCGGAATGCCTGTCGCGCATGTTTGTGGCTTGGGGCTGGGGGCTGGGGGCTTGGGGGGTAGGGATCGCTCCGTGTGTGTGTTTGTGTTTTGTACGTTTCTGTCTGTCTGTCCGAATGGGTGGTTGGGTTTGTTGTTTGTTTGGGGCTGATTGAATGGAGAGTGGTTGAGTGGTTTGTTTGAGTGGGTGCGTGCCCGCACTCCTAGGCCCCCATCATTAGCTGCTCAAAGGCATCCTCCACATTGCTCTCGTCCAGCAGATTGAGACTCGCTATGTGCGGCATGGTGGCACTGCGACTGAGCCCACCACCACCGCCGACGCCGACGCCATAAGCAGCCACACCACCAGCATTTCCGCGACACAGGCCCAGGCCCAGGCCCAGTCCGGCGGTGGACACGTTACCATTGGAGGTGCTGGTCAGGGAGCTGAGCGATTTGCGGGCCGCCGCCGACAGCTTCTCGCTGGTCTTAGTACGATTGATGGCGGACCTCCGACTGGCGGCTGCCGACGAGCTGCTCGTCGAGGTGGTTGTCATTGTGGTGCGCAGCTCCTCCACCTGCCCGCCCGTTGGCGATTTTTGGCCGGAGAAGTAGGCAGCCACCGTGCGCTGCTTTTCGCTGATTTGTGCCTTATCGATGCCCGCCTCGTATAGCTTCGGCACGGCCAGGGAGTGGCCGGACTTGCAGCGTCGCAGCTCTCCGGGTGATGTGGCGCCTGGCTGGCTGTACTTGGCCTGGCCCAGTCCCAGACCTCCCTGCTGTTGCTGCTGGCAGATCTGGTTCCAGGAGTCGCACTTGCTCAGGCGATTGATGCGGGATCCGGCTGAGCCCTGCTGCTGCTGCTGCTGCTGCTGCTGCTGCTGCTGCAGCTGCTGGAAATCCTCGTCCTGGCTGCGACGGTTCATGGAGCTGAATGCACTCACATTGTTGAACACTATGTTGTGGGGTATCTCGTCCTCGGGCGGCACCTGGGACATTGGCTGTGGTGTTGCCGGCGTCTCCACAATGCTGGGCTTCTGCTGATGCTGTTGCTGATGCTGTTGCTGCTGATGCACCACTGTGCTGGAGCTGATCACAGAGGTTGTCGTTGTTGTTGTGCTGCCAGCGCCACTCATCTTGTTCAGCTGCGGACTCTGGTATGCATTGGGCACGTAATGGTGCCTCTGCGGCGGTCCAAATTTCTTCAGCAAAGGTGCATTCTCCTTCGGCAGCGATGACTTGACTATGTCCGGCGTATCCGCCGGTGCCGAGGACTTGTACTCCTCGTGCTGCTCGTAGTAGGCCATCCGCTGGGCAGTCTCCCGCTGCTCCAGCACATTACCCAGACTCTTTCGACGCAGTTCGCTCAGATGTTGCAGCTCCTTCTGCTGCTGCAGCTCCTTCTGCTGCTGTTGTGTCCTGCTGGATATTGAGGAGCTAAGCGACTGCTGGGACATCACACGGTTCTTTAGGGGCTGCGGATGTGGCTGTGGCTGCTGCTGATGGTGGCCATCGTATCCGGCCACGTCCTCACCCTGGATGGTATGGCTGCGGGTGCTCAAGCGGGGTCTGCTGTTAGTCGGCTTTTGGACTGGAAATAGCTGCGGCTTCGTGCTACGATCCACTGGCGGTGGTGCGGATGTGGGCACGGACACGACTGTGGCTGGTACTGGCACCGGCACTGGCACTGGCACTGGCACTGGCACTGGCCCTGGAACCGTGCTGTGCATTGGATTTGGTGTCCAGCTGGTGCTGCCCAATGACAGCGAGGAGCTGGCATTCGAGTGCTCCGAGGTGCGACGGAGCCGCTGGCTCAGCGACATGGACATGGTTGATTCCGGCTCGTGCTCGTCCCCGGACTCGTCCAGCGGATAGGTGACCACGTAGGATGTGTGCGTTTCCCCCAGGTAGCCTCCACCCACATCGTTGCGTGTCTGCGGCGGTGTGTATGTGGGATTCGCCTGGTAATTGACCACCGGGGGAGGAGCCACACTGGTGGGCGTGACTGGCGCGTATTGGGGCTTCCGCTGCGGCTCGAAGCCGCTCAGCTGCGGGAAGAGCGGCTCCACCATGGGCGCCTGGTACTGACGCCCATCCGGCGATAGGCACACACCTGGCTTCGGGGAACTTGGCGCCGTATGGGATTGTTGCTGTCCCCTGGCCTGCTGCTGGCTGCTTCTAGGGAGTGAAACTGGCGCTGGGACTACTGCTGGGCCACCTCCATTGGTCCCACTCAGCTGCTTCATGGTGTACAGCAGCGACTTGGCCGCCCGCGAGTTGCGACCGAAGACCTCATCATCGCTGAGGTGAGCCGTTCTACGACCGGCCACAGTCACGGCTGTCTGGCTGCGCGGCTTCCGCATCACCTTCGTCTCGGCCCGGTACTCCAGCATATTGGTGTCCGAGTCCAGGTCGAGATCGTCGTCTGTGTTGTCCGTTGTCAGGGCCCGGTCATTGGGTACGGTGTGGAAGCTGGTGGGACTGTTGGCCGGACTGTTGTCCACATCCACAGGACTCGTCACGTAGTCAAATCTGCGACTCGATCCGCCCGTCGGTTCCCGTGCCCCTGCCCCTGCCCCAGCCCCTGGCAGGTAGGTGGGATTGGAGCTGGTCAGCACCAGAGGTGCTGCCAATGGATTGGTCAGTGCCTCTGCCTGATCCACGGCACTGGGCAGGCACGGTTGGCTGCGGTAGTTCTGTCGATTGTGCGGATTGCGATTGCGCACCGGCGAAAAGTCGGAGTACGTGAAGGATATGTTAGTGGGCGGCGGAGGCGGTGGCTGGTACAACTGCTGGCGAGATCCTCCCGCTCCCGCTCCCACTCCCACTCCCACTCCCACACCCGGCACGATGCCGGGCTCCATGGCATTGGGCAGCGAGGGCCGCTTCTTGAATTCGCTGAGCGACGCTGGCGGACCCTTGGAGCGCAGTGAATTATGTCTCTGCAGGTATCCATGTCCGCCGTTGGAGCTGGACACAGAATACGGCGGCTGCTGCTCCAGGTTGTCCCGCAGCGAACGCTCCTCGAAGTGATGCGCCTTGCGGCGGAAGTCGCTATTGTCCACCTTCGGCTTGGCCACCCACGGCAGGCCGATGGGTGAGGTGGCCGTGGAGGCTGGCGATGGCGTGTTGCTGTACGGTGGCCGTGCGTGCAGATGCTGCTGTTGCACGGGAGGCTTGCCCTGCCCCGTGGGCTGCCAGACAGCGCCCGGCTGTGGCTCTGACTTCTTGGCTATGGGCTTGTAGATGCTCGGGCCCGTGGGCGCATCCTGATCAATGGGACGGAACACGGACTGGGGAGCGTGTATGAAGTGGTTCAGTGGCTGCTGTTGTTTTTGTTGCAGCTGTTGCTGTTGTTCCCTTTGGTGCTGCAGTCGCACCTCCATCTCCTGGCGACGCTGCCGCTCCAGCTGCTCCTGCTGCAGTCGCTGGCGGTCTAATTGTTGCTGACGCTCCGACTGCTGGCGCTGCAGCTGGTGCTCGTAGCACTCCCGCTCCAGGCGGACGCGCTGTTCACGCTCGTACCTGGCCTCCTGCTCGAGTAGCAGCTGGCGTTCGATTTCCTGCCGGCGCTGGCGCTCGGCTAGGGCTTGGGAATGGGCTTGGGCGGCAGCCGTGGCAGCCGCTTGCTGCTGTTGCTGTTGCTGTTCTCGCTGCAGATGTTCTCGCTGTAGCTGCTCTCGCTGCTTTATGTCACGTTGCATTTGCTCGCGTTGCAGGTGTTCTCGCTGCAGTTGATCACGTTGCACTTGCTCTCGCTGCACTTGCTCTCGCTGTAGCTGTTCTCGTTGGACTCGATCAGTCTGCTCACGCTGCATTTGTTCTCGCTGGCGGTGTTCTCGATGGCGCTGCTCGCGCTGATATTGCTCTCGCTGTATCTGCTCTCGCTGCATCTGCTCTCGCTGCAGCTGCTGATGATGCTGATGCTCCTGCTTGGCCCATCCCGGCACATGGCAGGGCACTGGCGGCGGCTTACCCTTAGTCACGGTGGCCGCCGCACCCGTCTCAAAGGTGTGCTTAATGTTCCCGAACTTGTGCGTCCAGTTTGACACGCTGCGTCCTCCGCCGCCGCCACCACCCCAGCCCAAGCCCGTCTGATGGCTCTGTTTGTTGATAAAGGCCAGGAACTTGTGGTCGTTCTCCGTCTTGGGCTCGAATGGTGGCACGGCATTCTGCACGCGCCGCTTAACGCTCACCTGAACGGCACGCTTAAGGCCCAAATGAGGACCATGGTCGTGCTCATCCTCCATGTCCGAGTCCGTGTCACAGTCGGCCATGTACTTGGCCTTCGCCTTGGGTATGTCGATGGTGTTGGCCCGCTTCATCATATGCTTTTTGGCACCATTGAAGCGGGTGGAGGATGTGCCAGAGTTTGAGTAAGATCCCTCTTGCTGTCCGCCCTTTTGGGCAGACTCATAGCTGGCAAAGCTCACCGCATAGTCCCCGGACAGGGGGCGTCTGTTGTTGCAGCTGTTGTTGTTTGGCCTCAACTGGGCCAATCCCTGAGATTGGGGGGCTGGAATCTGCTGTTGCTGCTCCACTGGCTGCTGCTGCGACTGCTGTGGCTGCTGTCCCACAAACTGATTGGGTCTGTAAAGCTGTACAGGTGGTATAATGGCGCCCGAGCTTACATTCTTCTGCAGAGCAAAGCTCTTGTTGCTCTCCATCAGCAGCATGTCCTCCATGTAGCGCCTGGCATCCGCCAGCTCCTCTCGGCTGACACCCACAGTGTGGCGGCTGTTACGCTGCCGTCGCTTGGCGAAACGCGACTGCCGGCAGTCGGAGCGGGGATCCTCCGTGCCTCCCAGTTCCAGTTCCATGTCCTCCTGGGTGGGTGAGGCCTCTTCGGAGATGCCGCTGCTGTTGTTATCCGCCGCCAGCTTCTCCGGGGCATTGAGTCCACTCTGAAGGCGGGCAACGAGTCCGAGGAGTGCCTGACGCTGACCCCCATCGACGGCCAGCTCCTTTCCCTGCTTCAGGGAGCTCTCCAGGCGACTGAGGGCGTCCGTGACCTCCTCGAGGAGACTGCGATGTGCCTCGCTGGCATCGCTGCCGCTCCGCTGCTGTAGGGTGTCCCTCAGTCCTGCGGCCAGCAGGCGCAGATCCTCGCCACTTTCCGTACCCGAGTCCTCCTTGGAGGGTACACTCAATCTACTCACACCCGAACCCGTCTCTGATCCCGCTCCAGCTACTTCAGCACCAGCTCCAGCTTTTGGCATTGTCTCTGGCTTGGCTTTGTCCCTGGCCCTAACCACTGTGCTAACCTGACTACTATTCTGTTTCCTACTGCTAATGCTACTGCTGCTGCTGGCTGATCCTGCTGATCCTGCTCCTGCTTTTGCTTTTGCTTTTGCTCCTGATTTGGCTGCTGGCAGGGACTCACCCTGCTGCACCTTCTGGACACCGTCTGTTGTCGATGTCGAGGATGTGGTCGTGGATGCTGTGGCCTGCTCGGAGAGCTCGACTTTGGCCAACTTTTTGGTGACGCTTTCGCTGACTTTGGTCTCCTTGGTGGCCACAGATGCCACAGAGGCTAAGGAGGCTACCTTCTTCTCCTCCTCCTTGGGTGGCTCCTTTTTGGTAGTCTCCTTGTCGTTGTCGTCTTCGTCGTCGCTGTAGTCCGTCACCTCCTCGATGATCTCCTCATACTCGCTGGCACTGCTCTCCTCCTCCGCCTCCTCCTCCTGCCTAGAGGCTGCGGCTGTGTTCTTTTGCTCTAAGGCGCCATCACCGTACGACGATTCACAGTGGAGATTGAGAGAAAGTGAGAAAGTTAGGAGATAAAAGGAGAGAGAGACAGAAAGAGACAAGATTTAAAACGCGAGAAACGACAACTCAAAACGAACGGAACGACGACATCAAGCAAGACAACAAAAGCTCGGGGGTCTCGTGGACACAAAATCTGAGATGCACGGCAACCCGGAAGGAGAATGAGAGCTCTCTAGTCGTTCTCCAATCCTCAAATCGCTTCTTGTCCGCTTCAGCGGGGCATCTAAACTTTTGTGAAATGTCTCGAGCAAAATGAACATACATAGGAGGAACAGATACATATGTAAATCATATACCTAGATATAGTAGAGTGATAAATGTGCAGATATTCAGAGATAAGTATAATGTGAATCGATGGATCGGTTCCAGTTCTTTGTGGGTCTTCGAGGCTGTGGGGCACCTTGACAGACGTTCTCACTGAGTGAAACGATAACGTGGCAGAAAACAAAACAACGGTAACGGTAACGGTAACGATAACGATGGCAAATAACAACAACGTGATGGCGTGACGTGACGTGACGAGACGAGACTAGACGACGAGTGTACCACGACTTGGACTTGCTTTACACAATTTCGATTGAGATTGTGATAAGTGTTCTTTTTGGTGGGGAATAATCGTGGAGCATGACTTGGAACAGAGCAACAAGTTGTGATGGTTGGGTGTAATACCTTTTTTTTGTTTTTGTTTCTTGCGTTTGGGGCCCTACACCGGGTAATCGATAAATCGATTAAGCCTCTTCTTCTACTTTTAGTGTGTTCGATTTACAGTTTAGATTTTAGAGTTAGCGCCTAGAGCCTAGAGCCTAGACCCTAGAGTTGCTGTGTGCGCTTTATCCTACAAGATACAAGATACAGAACAAAATTTATATCCGACTGTAATTATCGATGGTTGCATCTCCTTTATCGGTTTTCGCTGGATATCACTGGAGAGTGCAGAGCAATATGTGGCTTGTGGAGACAGAACCTCTTCTGGTTCTGTTGCTGTTTGCTAGGTGTGGGGGGCTTTGTGCTCAACAGATAAATATGGAAATGGAGACTCACCTTCGCGTTCCGCCATAAGTTCGCGTAGACGTGCACGGATCTTGCGACGCTCCTCGTAGGTGGAGGCCTGTTCCAGCTACAGAAAGGAAACAGGAATGCGAAAGATGTTTTGATTGTGGATCAGATTCACCCACAGACAAGGACTGCCTACCAATTGCTTTAGGATCTGCTCGTCCTGTACCTCCTCGATGTCACAAGTTGTCCGTGTAACTGGTGCTGAGGAGCTGCTGCTGCTGGTGACCTTGCTGATGCTGCTGCTAGTGCCGGTGCCCGTGCCCGTGCCAGTTCCCGATTTGCTGTAGGTATTGGTAAGGCGTGTACTTTTTACCTAGAAAAGATATAGATATGTGTCGTTGATGTGGATTAGCATGTCTTTTCATTCTTTTTGGTGTTTGTTTATTAACCGGAAAATGTTTTTTCATGTTTTCCCCCCTTGGTTCTCGCACTCTAGTTCTCTCTGTCTATGGGTGGGTGGTGCCATGCCATGCCATGCCATGCCATGCCAGCTGTTCAGTCTGGCTAAATAAAGCATGATGAGCACATTTGAAAGCCAACAATTATTCTGTTGCCAAGAAACTGGCAAGGGAGCCATCCCACAACCGACAATCGCTTCGACATCCGACGATCGATGGCCATGATAAGGCAAAAACAAAACTTTTGCTGTGCCTGTCCTTAGCCATGATTCTTTGGCGGCTTTCTCTCTCTCTCAAATTTGCTTCCGACTGCAGTTGACTAATTGAACCAAGCAGCGGGGCATACCTCTCGTATGCGTAATCTGCGCGTATATTTCGAGTGCAACCGTTACACCGCAGGCTCCAAGGCAAATGTCACTCTATTGTTTATTGGTTTTGTTTTTGATTGGTGAATGAATTCATGAATCAAATGCAGGATCAGCGCATGGAATGGAATCTTTTAGCAGTTCCGAGAGTTGACTTCAAATTCAATCGCTTGGCCACCAGTTAAGGAAATCAAAATTTACTGAATCATTGAAATATGTACATATATTAGATTAGAATTGTATAGAATGTTTCACAGAAGAGCCTAAGATTCTCCCCAGATCTGTGACCTAATAAAGCTCACTGGCGTGCCTTATATTTTAGCATTTATCAACCACTTGGCATTACCCACAGACACTGAATTCCAAAGAAAGTTCATTGCCAGACATCAAAATGCCAGCAAATATATGTACATTTTGATTGCTTCAAATCAAACACAAAAAACATTCGTGCAAATATTTGCATGGCCCAAGGGGCATGCTGTTAAAACGTTTAAAGACCTTTAAGATATGTATATGTATGTATGGATGTAGATATACATAGATATACATATATATGTACAAGTAGACTGCAATTAAGTATAAGATTTTTGGTACGTATACCACAATTTGCCTTTTTGATGGGGGAATGCCGCAAATATTTGTGTTCTACCACTGCCTCTGCCTCTATATCTCTCACTCACTCTCACCCTCTCTTTATATCTTTTTCGATCTCTTTTGGTAGATTGTTTATGTGAAAATTTGACCAAATTTGGTCAGCCAACAAATTGGGGGAAATTTTTCAAAAAAGCTTCCACTTGAACATGTTTGAAAATTCAGCCGATGCTTCCTGCCTCTCTGCTCTTCTGGTCTGTTTTCCATCCCACACGCGTTGCTATTTATAATTATAAATTATTTAAGAACACACACACACGCACATACACACATGGAAACATTTAGAGACAGAGGGAGGGAGGGAGAGAGATATATGAATTTTTCTGGTCGAAAAGAATAAAAAAAAACATTCTTCATATTTCTTTCGCTACTTTCTCTCCCTCACTCTCTCTATTTTTGTGTCTCTCTCGTATTTTGTTGTTCTTTTGGATTATTGACCAAATAAAACATTATATAATATTTGTGCGCCAATATAAACAAATTAGAACCAAACAAAATAAAGCAACAACAGAAATGTAATAATTCTCAAAGAACCTAAAAAAAATGAATTGCCAAACAATTTTAGAATATTTTTCTACAAAAATTTCTATTTATTTTATTTGTTCTTCTTTTTCCTCTTTTGCACTTTTGTTGTTGCTTCTGTCAGAATGTGGGCCACAAAACAAAATACAGCAGTAAAAATGTCATTTGATTTGATTTTATTTCATGTGGATGGGATGGGATAGGATGCTCTTTCGAGACGATGGTCCGATGTACATATTTACATATGTACATACATACATATGTACGCATGTACATACGAGTATTGCTTCAAATTTCGTTGTCATTTCTGCGAATCGTGACGTTTAGGCAAAGAGCCTTTAAGGCACTTGCCAAGTTATTTGGCGCAATTCCGCCAAAGCATGACAGCGGACGTTTGAGTTGCTAGAGATGGGCCTAGAGATGGGAATGGCGATGTGGCTGGGGCGGTGGCGGGTAATGCACCGATCAAGAGGAAATGCAACCATGCGTGCAAATCAAAAATGGTAATTGCATGAAAAAACAACAACACAACAAAGGAAAGCAATTAAAAACGAGAAGGGACGTGTGGGACGCTTCTTACGCGTCACAACTTTTATACCCGGCACTCAGTACTACATCTGCACCTTAGCGGTGTTATGTCAAATTTTTCGTTTTTTCTTCATCTGTCATCTACATTAACAACACTACTCACGCCAACACGCTCCTTTAGCTCGTCCCCCTTCCTTAGAGCCACACACTGCCTACTTGCGGCAGAGACCGAGGCAGAGGCCGCACACTGCGCGAAGCAGAGTGTAAATGAGAGAAAGAACAAATATAAGCTGCGGGACGGGGTGGGTTTAGCCACTACAAATTTATTTTAAACAGGCTATAATAATGATCCAATCGGATCCCAATTTGGTGATCTGATAGATATGGTCATTCCCTACGGAATGGCGTTTTTAGTTTTCTTTTATCTTCAAAATTGTTTGGGTTTGGCAGGTTTGGGAGGTTTTCGTCCTTTTGCGGGGGCGGAAGGGGGCGGGGCTCAGTTTTGAAATACAATTGTAACAGTGTGAGCATACAGAAGTCTGGATGCAAAATTTGGTGGCTCTAGCTTTTATGGTCTTTAAGATCCAGGCGCTCAACAAGACGGACGGACAGACGTACAGACGGACGGAATATATAGTTCAAGAATATATATACTTTATGGGGTCGGAAACGTTTCCTTCTGTGCGTTACATATGAACATTCACTTTGTGCACAAATACAATATACCCTATTTACTCTTCGAGTACCGGGTATAACAACAAACTGTTGGGTTCCGAAAGGGGAGTGTGTTGGTACAACGAGGAGGGAGTGGAGAAAGGAAAGGTGTGGGAAGGGGTAGGAGAGTGCAGCTGACCAAATCGACCATTGCATTTGGCTTTAACAGTGGCTGCACTTGTTTGGTCATTGACTCAACTCAACTCAACTCAATTGCTCGACATTTTGACACCACATCCACGAGGAAGAAAGCAATCGAAAATTAAAAAAAAAATATAAAAAGAGATGGTGACATGAGATAGATAGATCAAAACGAATGATTGATGGACTCCAATTAGTACAGAGCACCCCCTCCACCAGCCCGACCAGCAGCAGTGACCTCCCTGAAGACCTTCTAAAACGGCCAACGAAATCCACCAAATTTTCCATGGGAAAGAATAATTTTTCTCTCGTTTCTCAGACAGACTTTCTTTCTTTTTCATTTTTCGTTTTATACTTTTTTTTGGTTGGTTTTCTCTCTCATTCTTTTGTATTTTTAGCCTCTGGCAAAATGAGAATTATTTGACATGCAAAATGCGAAGCAAAGACAAAGGCGGCACACAACACGCACAGACGCAAACGCACACACTCCAACAGCAAGAACAGCAACAACAACAACAACGATTATGAAACGTCAGAAGAAAGAGAAGAGGAGTGACAAGGAGAGGGAGAGAGAACAGGCAGAAGCAGAAAGAAAGTTCAACTCTGTAAAACGAAGAATTAAGTACACTGCTCGCTCCTCCCTTTTGTTTGTCTAAAATGTGCATTGAGATCGAGTTAACTATAGCTTTGAAAATTGAAACAGATCGCAGCTAATGTACAGCTAAGCAAAAGAAGAATCAGGAATATAGATCTGTACTCTGACTGCATATTGCAGTGAAAGAATGAGCATACCTCTTGCCATTTTAAGGGTAGAATGGCTAAGACAGTGGAGCAAGCAAACCGGCTTTCCAGCTTTGAGGAGCACTTGCCAGTCAGCCAGCCAGAAATCCAGAGAGAAATAGAGAGAGTATTTGAGGAGGATTCGCCGCTTGCTCAGAATGTTACGCTCAACTAGGTACAGGGGGCAACCACCGGCACAAAAACACACCTGGGGGAAACGGTCAACAGAAATGAAACTCACGCCTGGTTCCCACTTGGATCCATTGTGGTGGATGGATGGTGATCTGATAGACTGAATGCCAACTGCATACAATGGAAAGCCCTTATCAAAGGGCTACCTATGCGTCCCATGCTACCATGGAGTAAACAGTTCGCGCATTAATTATAAAAGGGTTTACACACATGTACGTGTTTTTGTACAAATTTCATAAATTATACGCAGGGCAAACCACCTGCTCTGCTCTGCTCTGTTCTGCTCTGCATTTGTAATCATTTGTATGAGGGAGGAGGGCAGGTAATGCACAATAACTGGTTCATGTGTTAACGACTCCACGACACCACTGAGTGGGGCAACCGAAAAACTACGCCTGCTGATTATTTCGAAAACTTAAATGGACAGAAAAGTACATACTTATATACAGACATATGTATGTATGTTCATATTTACATAGTTCTACTCGGTAGTTGGTCAGTGAGTAAATGGGCTTGAACCAGTTTAAATGTGAAATTTTTTAATGTGAGAAAACTCGTATAAAATACATTTTGTGACCTGCCTCTAATGATGCTTGGCTTGTGGTAATCATATCATTCCGGACTTATAAGGTTTTCCATGAGCTTATAAGAGAAAACAGAACTTTGTTCAAAGCACAGTCTGAATTATTCAAATTTCAATAGAATATACAAATAAGAAAAAGATTCATACAAATGGGAAACGAATTATTCTTTAAAACGATACGATTTTATGGCAATTGGATTTGGAGTACATATGTACATATGTATGTACATATATGAAGCCCATGTCAGTTGACAACTCAACAAAAGTAAAGACAATCTTCTAAATAGCAAAGGGAATTCAAATATCTATCATACATACGACTACTGTGCACTCTCAGCTGATCCTCTCTACGGTTGATTCATTCAACACTATCTCTGCATTTAGCTTATGCAAACAAATCATTATCCGTCCCACACTATTCCAAGCTACGACTACGACTATATGCTAAGTATATCTTTATCTGTATCCATACATATGTACATACATACATATGTATTTATGTATCTAACAAAGTCCCAGAGCATCGCACGGCATCGAATAGGGGAAATAACTGTGTGATCAGTGGGAAATTGGTATTTGGTTCACACACAAGAGGAAGAAAAACGGGAACATCACATGCCACAGAGTCGGGCAGCAGCGTTGCAACGTGCGTTTGATGCTGCACCATTCACCACCAACTAGCTCTGTGCTCTAAGCTCCCTGCTCATGGCCTGGTCCACCATGTGCGTCGCTGTCTGCAAGTTGCCCAGCAAAAAAATAAAAAAAAAGAAGGAAAATAATCGAAAATGCTCCTCGAACCAGCATAGACTGTAAAAATACTGCCTGCCTGCCCGTCGTTGGAGCTATTTTTGTCGAAATTTTCCGTACATTTGACGCTCTCATTCGTGCATCCCTCCTCCTCCTGCTCCTCCTCCTATTCGCCACACTCTTTCTTTTTCTTAGCTCTGTTTTTAAAAAGTATTTATTTATTTATTTGTTGCTCTTTCTGCCTGTATGCACTCATACACACACACACACATAAATAAATGTGTTTATATATAGAGATAGAAAAGATATATGTACATACAGTACATACATATATCGGTTTATATATAGCTCCTCCGATGGTGTCGTCTACTGCTGCGCCTCCTCCTTTCTTTCAGGTGCATTTTGAGGTGTCGTGACAAAAATTCCTCTTTTTCGTTGCTGCGCTGTACAGACGGACGGACAGGGCAGCAAATTATGCGCACTAAAAATAATTGACTCGAACAGCTGCTCCACACCTCTCCTGCCAGCCTCTCTCTCCCGCTCTTTCTTTCTTGCTGTTGCTCTAGCAAGCTATCATCTGTCTCTGTCTGTGTTCAGCGTGTATTGGGAGGCAGGGCGGAGGGGGCGACATAGGCAATACTCTGAGAGCAGACACACCCTCTTCTCCCCCTTTTTACTGCATCCAAACGGTAAGTTCCGTTTCAACAGTTTAGGCTAATCTACGATCAGGGGGAGGGAAGGAATGCCATTGCCTCACCTTCTTGGGAAATACACCTTGCCTTTCCCTGCCCCGATCTCTCTCTCTCTCAATCAGAACTTACGCTTTGCTTCTTTTTTGCTTCTTGCTTGCGGTTCTTTTGCTACCGCTCCCGTTCTAACTGCTGCTGTTGCTCGCTGCTGGCTGCTTCTCTTAGCGGTTCTATGGCCCCGCTGTTGTTGCTGTTGCTGTTGCTGTTGCTGCTGATGATGATGATTCTGCTGATGCGATGCTGCTGCTGTTAGACCAAATATGGATTCGACCGACACTCGCGTTGCTCGCTCTCCCGTTCGCTCTCTCTCTCGCCACAGCACAGGAAAATAACAATATTTACAACAAAACTGCACAAGAAAAAAATTAAAGAGCGAAGAAGCCAGAAACTTGTATTCTTTTGTTATGCTACTGCTTCTTTTTCTTTTCTACTTTGATTTTGTATTATTTTTTGATTTTTTATTTGTTGTTGTGATTATTCTAAGCGTTGTTGTTTGCGAGAAATTCTTTCTTTCTTTCTTGGCACTTTTTGCTTTCTTCGTTCGCCTGCCTGCCTGCCTCTGCTGCTGATATTGCTGACTGCTTTCTCTGCTTGTCGTCGGATCAAGTAGTTCTTTGCACAAGTGATCGATGCCGCCTCTGAGTGTGTACTGACGCCGTCTCTGTCGCTGTCGATTCGGAAACGGAGAGATGCCGCTGCCGCTGCCACTGCCACTGCTGCCACTGACGATGGCGATGCTTGCTGCTCTGACCAGCCAGGCGGTGCCCCTCACATCATGCATACGGCGGCGCACACGGCACACACAACCGCAGGCAAAAGCAGCAATAGCAACAACGACAGCGACAGCAAGAGAGAAAGAGAGAGGAGAGAGAGAGAGAGAGCGCGAGAGGGCAGTGGAGAGAGTGGTGCACAAAAAGCCAGAGAGAGAGAGAGAGAGAGTGCCAGAGCCAGTGCCAGTGCTAGTGCTAGTGCGAGTGCGATCACTCACTCGGTGAACCGTTAGTCGGGCACGTGCTTGGCTCTGGGCATGAACAAACTATAAAGGAGGGCCCGTCTTCGGCAGCTTTCCGCGGGTCATTTCCCTCTGAGCTCAGTGCTTCAGGCGCACACTCCATTGTCGTTTCACTCACACTTACAGCGAGAGCCCTTTCACTCGCACTAATAGACAGCATTGTTACGTTTCCCTTAAAAAAGCAGACGGGCCCTCCTTTATAGTTGCTTCATAGCTCGGTGCATGGAGAAACTATATAAGGAGGTGCCGCCGGATGGCGTTTGGATGTGTTTTCGGCCTCTAAATGTTTAGTGCGTGCTCGCTTGTTCATGCGAAAGGTTGTGTGCATTCGATAGTTTTGTTTCACTCACACTTACTGCGCAGAACCCTTTCAATCGCACTTGTTGACAGCATTGCTAAGAGTCTCTTATTTTGCCGACGGGCCCTCCTTATATAATTTCTTCATGGCTCTGGGACTCATCACATACGGGCGACAGGAGAAGAGGATGGAGCCACAAAATTAGCAAATGGTCCAAGCTTAAAATACCCTTGCAGATGCATTGTTTCATTTGAATAACATCTGATATTACGTGTATTTGAAAGATCCCGACATATGTATGTATATATTTAGCCATATTTATGTTATGATCTTTCGATTTATATATGTAAGAGGTAGGGCTACCAGAATGACAGCCCTTTTGATAATATAATGATCCAATCTCATTGTAAAATATTTACATCTTCAAATGCTTATGCCACCTTCAGGCGGCGCATGCAAAGAGAGGAAAGTAAAGAGTGCGCCACTCAGTGAACCGTTAATCGGACACGTGCCTGAGCCGCATTTGAGGTTAGGTTGGGAACTCGCGACTGTTGAAACAGGTGATGGAGAAATGGAGAGATGGAGAGATACTCAGGCCAAAAAGTGAGAAAATCAACACTTGTTGCACTCTCTAACTCATTCAAGCGTTTAATTGGCCGCTGGCTTAGGAACGACTGAGACAAATGTTTGGTTTAGTTGGGGATTTTTTAAAAAGAAAGTAAATCACATCTTCACTTTCCTATTGAATGGGAACAACTAATGCATATTCCCGTTTTTAGATTCCCGATATTTCTGGGAGGTACTCACCCCTTGGCTATTCAGGCGCTGACCCGTGGTCGTGGGTGGTAGCATGCTCTCAACGCCCTGCATTATCACACTTGCCCCAAGGAATTTGTTGAGCAGAGCGCGTGCCTCACGATCCTCGTTTGTGTCGCCAGGCTCCTCCACTGCAAGGGAAATGGTTTGGGATGATTAACTGGGAAATTGCAGATGTCTTTTGGGGGTCGCACCATGATCGGCATTTCGCATGCGCTCGAGGACATCATCCACGCTGGTCACCTGTCGTTGATCGGCGCTACTGTTGAGGAAGGAACGCGTATTGCTGGATCGGGTTGTGGTTGTGCTGCTTGACCCCTGGCGCATCTGTGGTGCCTCGATGACGCTGCACACCTCATTCGATTCACTGTCCTCGGTCGTCTCCTCCTCCTCGGCATCCGCTGCATGCTCTGTGCGGCTGCTCACCAGCGACTGCGAGGTGCTGGAGTGAGTCGACGAGGAGGACTCCTTACGTATGAACTTCTCGCTTAGCTCCTTCACCGAACCCCGACGCACATATCTGGCATCCATCTCTGACTGCGGCTGTGCCTCGGACTCGACTTTCTTGAACTCTCGGACCAGCTTGGTATTCAACTCCGGCTGGTAGTCATCGTCCAGCAGCATCTGCGTCTGTATGGAAGCCAATTCATCGGCATTGCTCGAGTAGATAAGCTCCTGGCGCTCGTGTCGGGGCGGGGACTTGTTGTCCGAGTAGAACTGCTCCTCGATCACATAGCCTGTGACTTCTAAAGACGGAACAGGAATCGCTTAAGGAATCGGTAACGGAATTAGGGACTAGAGCTGATCCTTGCTTACCTTGCTTGGTCTCACACGGTGCCGGCTGACTTTTCTTTTTGAGGGCTCTTATCCCAAAGAGGGGCAGTCCATTCTCGTCAGTGGGTCCCACTCCGTAGCTGGATGTGATGGAGTCCTCCTCGCGCTGCTTGCCTGCCTGCCTAGTGCTGGAGCTGGCAGTGGAGCTGGAGCTGGTGCTGGTGCTCTGCAGGGTTCGTGTCACCTTCCCGGTGGTGCTGCTAGTGCTGGTACTGGTGGTGCTCGTGTCAGATCCCTTCCGCGGACTGGATCCACCATTGGAGACGGGACCGTGACCCTTGAGCACCTTGGTGCGATCTGCCCAGATGGGCCCCTGGTGTGATGGCTTGCTGGGTGCCCCAGCACGTGGCCCAGTGCCACTGTTTGGAGTCCGAGTGGTGCTCCCTGGCGACTGCTTGCCGGGCGGACTGCTGCGACGCCGATGGGCCGGACTGGCGCTCCTCTCTCGTGGCTTCACCGGCGGCTTGCCCTGCGGCGTGGATCCACCTGGGCCAGTGGTGCTATCCACCTGCTCTGAGCGCTGTCTCCTGGTAGTGCTGCTGGTGGTTCGCACTTCCTTGAGGCTGCTGCTGCTGGTCTTGGACACCGGACTGTGGCTACGATCGCGTGGAGACACTGCATCCTGCTGCTGTGGCTGATGCTTCCTCGGCTGTGGTGCAGCACTGGGCGAGGTCTTCACTACCGTTGTGGTGGTGGTGGTGGTGGTGCTGCTGCTGCTAGTCCCCGCATTGATCATGTTCTTTCGGATGAGCCGCATTTGGGCGCGTATCCGGCGACGCATCTCGTAGCTGCTCACCGTCTCCAGTAGCTGTTCGAGCAACTGCAGATCAAAGATCTCCTCAATCTCCTGATCGCTGATCTTCGGTTTGATCTTCTCCTCCTTCTTGGGCACATCAAACTTGACCGATGTGTTCGGATTCCGTGGCTCCACCCCGGAGTCATCCTCCACCGATGACTTGCGCGAATAGTTGTTCTTATTGATCTCAAGCGAGTCGCGGCGTATGTGCTCCAGAGAGCTCTTGGTGTGATCCATGTACGAGGGACGACGACCGCCGCCCACAGCCTGCGGCTCTGTTGGCGCTGCTGCTTCCTGTGGTGGTGTCGGTGGTGGTGTCTTCTCGAACACATTCCTGCGAGTGGCTACAGTCCGCCCATTTGGGATTGCTGGAAGGGATTTAACGTGTACAGGAGGTTCGGGATCAGCAGTGTCTGTGACTTTTCTTGGGTGTTGGTTAGTCGGGCTAGGGCTTGGGCTTGGGCTTGGAATGGATTTTGGACTTTTTGGCTTAGTGGTGGTGCCGCTGTGCTGCTGCCTCTGACTGTGGCTGTGCTGGTGGTGCTCTGTGGTGGTTCGAACTGCACTGGCGGTGCTCGAGTTCAAGTTTAAGTTGGTTCGGGTGGTGCCAGTGGTGGTGAGTCTACTGGGTGACCGAAAGGGCGAAGTTAAAGGAGACTGGGACGGCGACGGCGACGGCGACGGTGACGAGCGTATGGGTGAGGGCGAGGCCGAACGCCTTGGAGGCTTGCGGCTGTTTGCGGGTTTCTGGTGTGTGGGTGGTGCTGGTCCCACCATCTCCACATCCACATCCGCATCAACATCGCTAACCACCCACTGCTGCTGGCTGACATGTTCCATGTTTGGCGTGGTTTTCGTTGTGGGTTTCGATGGGGCATTGGCATTGCTACCCCTGGGTACCGAGCTGCTGCTCGGCTGCTGCTGGGGTGACTTCATGGGCTTTGTGGTGCTTCCAGTTGTGGTTTGATTCCTGTAGGATCGACGCTCCTCGGTGATCAGGCTGCTGCTTGGAGTACTTTTCGGTTTTGTGCCATTCTGCTTGGGTGTCATCGTCGGTGTGGATGGACTTTTGGGTGATGCCTGCCCGAACACCGATGGACGGCTGAGGATATCCTTTTGCCTCTTCAACTCAATGGCTGTCGTGTGGCTCTTTGTCATGGGCAGCGGCTCCTCCTCTTCCGACTCCTGCTGGGTCTGCTGCTTGGGGTGTTCATCCTCCTCGCGATCCGATTGCAGTTCCGGCTCCGATTCCTGCTCCAAGTCCGTCTCCTGCCGCGAAATGTGACGCTCGATGCTGGCCACGAGACGTGGCGACTTCTGTGGCGCCGTCGGGGCCAGCTTCTCGGCGGTGTCAATGAACTTGTGCACCTTCTGGGAGACGCTCAGTGTGCAGTCATCCTGCCACAGCTCCTCATCCATCTCCTCGAAACTAGGGCGCTCCAACTCCCGGCTGGGTGTGGGCGTCAGCGGCTGCCTCGTTATGTTCTCGGCGGTGCGCAGGAACTTGTCCACCTTCTGGTTGATGCTCAGCAGGCACTCGTCGTTGTCGGGTATCCTGGCATTCGCATCGAACTCCCGGCTAAAGGGCACGGAGCTGCGCGGCTGTTTCACCTGCTCGGCGGAGTGGGTGAAGCGAGAGACCTTCTCGTGCACGCTGAGCAGACACTCATCAGTGTCCTGCGGCTGCACCGGCTGCACGGGATGGGACGGCTCTGCGCTGGTACTGGTGCTGCCCGTGGGATAGTCCAGGCTCTGGGGCGCCTCCACCATGGGATTGTCGAGTATGTCGTCGTCCAGGCCATTGGAGCTGCGCAGCTCCGATATCTGACAGCCCACATAGGCATTGGCCGCCTCCTCGAAGATGGGTATGTTGGTCACTTGCGGCTTCTTGCGCGGCTCATCGTCCGGCTCCTGCACCACATCCGGATAGCGCGGCTTACCCGTTTCTACGGCCGTGGCGTTCACTGGCGTGGGAACGATGCGATCCGGTGAGGGCTCTCGGGAGCTCTTTGCCTGCTGTATGTCGATGATCATGTCCTCGCTGTTGGTCAGCAGCTGTTCGCTCAGATTGATAGTCTTGGTGGTGAAGCATTTGCTGGGTCGGCTTCCCCGTTCTACGGGCCTCAGGCTGCTCATTTCGGGCTTGGAGGGCTGGCTGGGCCTGGGCTGCTGCTTGGGTTGGTGCTGCTGGTGCTGCTGGGGCTGCTGGGGCTGCTGCTTGTGTGGATGTGGATGCTTTTGCCCGTTGACCACTTTGATGATGTTCTCGCTGGTGGATCGCATGACCTTGTCGGCCTTATCGCGTCGTGTCACCCTCGGTACGGGTGCCGACTCCTTGCGCTCAGTCACCGGCAACTTTCGTGCAGCGGCAGGGCTCAAGGCGGCTAACAGCTGGGGTCTGCGCTCGGATCGCGGCGACTTTGGAGCCGTGTGATCGATAATGATCTCCGTGTGCACCGAAATGTTGCTCGACCGACGACGCTCTGTGTTGGGTGCCACACGCGAAGGACTCACGTCTGGGGAGGTGCTTGTATCCCCATCCACATTATCCGCTTTGATTGGTGTCTGGTTGTGGACTGGAGGCTTCTGCTTACGCGGCGAAGATCGCAGGCGATCCTTGATGGACGGAGAGGCACTACCATCACTGGGCTTTCGACCCGTTTTCGTTGTGGTCGAAGTGGTCGTGTTGGTGCGGGTCTCCTCCACGACACTGTCACGCTTGGGTCCATTTGGTTCCGGCTTGCGACCCGTCAGCGACTCCTTTCGTGGACCCTTTGGGGCGGCAGACTTTGGCAACGGAGTTGGTTGCTTAGTGGGGCTGGTGCGGGAATTACGACGTTCGGTTTCGGTTTCGGTTTTGGTGCTCGTCGTTACACTTGGGCGCTTCTTGGGCAGCAGCTCCTCTTGGGGTTCCTCTTTCTTGGGTGAAGAAATGTTCTTGGTGCTGGGACCCGCCTGGCTCTCCGGCTGTGACTTTCTGTTGGTCTTTGTGGTCTGGCAAGCGATGATCTTCTCGGTGATGAAGCTCGTCGACACAGTCTCTGGCTCCGGCTTGGAATGGGGAGCGAAAGCTGGTGAAGGAGCAGGAGAGGGCGAAGGCGAAGGCGAAGGAGCAGGCAACGGCGAAGGCAAGTGCGAAGGAGACTTGCTGGTAGATTTCCGTGGTGTCTGTGGGACAGGCGAAGGAGATTTTGCGGGTCGCTTGGTGTTGAATATCGTCGTCTCCTCATACACATTGATCGTCTCGGCATCCTCTTTGGGGTTGGGTATGTGATGGGTATTGTCCGCCTTTGAGGTCTCCTCAACATCCACAAGGAGCTCACTGAGCTCGGGCTGTGAGGCCTGGTCCACCTTGATTTTCGGCTGGGTGCGCACCACAAAGGTTTCGGTGACACGACGCGATGGCTGATCACTATAATCATCATCGTCGTCATCGAGGCAATCTTCGATCTTTACCTCAATGGTCTCCGTCTCCGTCTGCCTCTGTGTGGTGGTTGTTTGCTTAATCTCCTGCTCATCCTCCTCCTCTGTTTGAGTCTGATCATCATCATTGTCATCATTGGGCCGCGTTATGTAGCTGCCCTGGGTATCGCCATCCTCCTCCATGCCCAGGATCTTGCGGCAACGATCCTCGAAAGTCTCGCGACGACTCAGACCCTTTTTGCGATAAGTGGGCGCCTCCCCCTGCACTGGCTCTGGCTCTGGCTCGGGCCCGGAGTCGGCTCCTTTGGAGAATAAACCACCATCGGGACTTTCTGTGGCTTCTTCGTGTTGCGGTTGGGTTTTGGTTTTTGGTTCGGGCTCGGGTCCGGCTTGCTGCTGCGGTATGGAATCCTTTTCGTTTTGGCGCTGCCTCTGGCGTTCGTTCGTTAGAAATTCATCGTTCAGATTATCGTTCGTCGTTCGTGTCTGATGGGTTGTGATGGTGCTGCGGAAGAGTTCTTCCTCTCTTTTCTGCTGGACTGATGGCTGAAGTGGGTCCGACGGGGGGCTCTCCTTTTCGGGGCTCTGTCGTGGGGAACCCAGCTGAGGTTGCCGGGGGCTCTCCTTCTCGGGACTCTGGGCTCTCTGAGAAGTGTTGGGCAGGGCTGGCTCTAGGGGAGTGGGAGTCTGAGCCTTGGGCACCACTTGCTGGGGGCTGCTGCTCTCTTTTGGCAGCTGGTATGATCGTCTGGGCAATCCAGGCTCTTTGTCAGGACTCAGAGCCCTTGGTGTCTCCTTCTCTGGACGCTGAGCCCTTGCTGGCTCCGATTTCTCAGGGCTTTTAGCACGCCCAACGGGCGACAGGGGAACCTGCGACTTTCTGGGCAGCTGCTTCTCGGGACTGACCTGTCTGTGGGGGCTCTCCTTGGACGGCAGCTGCTTCTCGGCGCTTGGACGACGAGCTGCCGTCAGAGGTTGTGCCTGTTTTTCGGGGCTCTGTCGTGGCGAAACCCGCGGCTTCTCTGGGCTCTGAGCCCTGGATTGGGGCAGTCCTGGTTCGGGGCTGCCTTGCTTGGGCTTGGGATGGGCCCGGGGCCGTGACTGAAACGTCGTCTCATCGATGAGGATCTGCTCCTCAATGAGCAGAACATCCTCCTCTGGCTTGGAGGCGCGCCTGCCCTCGAATGTCGTTTCCCTGAAGACGGGACGACGTTCGACGCTTGGAGACTTTGAATTGCCCCTGGAACTGACAAGGTTTGACTTGGGTTTGGATGTGGACTCGGGTTGGGGTTCGGATTGCTCCTCGTTCCTCGGCTGGTAACGCGTCTTGGTTGCCGTCTGCTTGGTGGCTGCGGGGAGTAGACATCAACAGGGAGCAGATCATCAGCGGTTATCGAGGGTGGATCGGGATTTGGGGGCCATAGATCGTAGATCTGCCACTGTGGGGCTTGTGTTTTAAATTTTTTGTTTTGTTTTGTTTCGTTTGTTGGTGGCTCTTTCCCAGTTAATGGATTAGTTACGACTACGGGTTGCGCTTGGAGGCTGCTACTTACTACGTGTTAGGCTGCACTCTACGAGGCACTACGGGCAGGGGTGGAGGGGGGTTAGGCGGCAGGCAAACAGGAAAGAACAGGCACAGATTTGTAGGCAGGCAAAGACCCATTTTGGCGGCCCCATTAGTGGAAGAAGAGAGTTAGAGAGGAGAGTTTTGTTTTTGTTTTTTGTTTTGCACTACAGGCTGCGTGTGGATTGTTGTTGTTTGTGTTAATCGTCCTTCCTTAACGTGTTTCTGTGTGTGCGTGTGTGCGTGTGTGCGTGTGTGTGGTGCACGTTGTTCGGGGGCAGTGAGTGGTCAAGACATTGAACATTTCAAACATTTGGCATTTGCTTTTTGTTTTTCGGTTTTAAGTATATTTATTTGCAAAAAAGAAAAACATTTTCGAAAGAAAACAAAAAGGAATTAAGGAGAGAGAGAGAGAGAGAGAGAGCATAGGCATACACAAATTGATTGATTGATGGGCTGTTCAATATCTTTAACGTTTATTGACTATTCAAATAATTGTTTAATTTATTTCGTTTCTTTTGCTTTTATTCGGGAGTTGCCTTACCAACGCTCTCGAAGGGACGGGGCACTGGTGCTACGGTTTCCCCCGCGTTGAGGGTTTCGTTAGCGGTTTCAGGTCCCAGCTGATAGTATTGACGCTTCACACAGGGTGGCTCTGCCACTGCCACTGCCACTGGCACAGCCTCATGCGCCTCATTGGCGCTCACCTTAACCTTTCGGATGGGTTCTTGGTCGTGGCTGGTGGTGGTGCTGGTTGCCGTAGTGCTGCCAGTGGCTGTGTTCTTGTCTTTGTTGTTGTTGATGGTTAGTGGTGTTGTTGTTGTGGTTGTTGTTGTTGTTGGTTCGTTGTTAATAGTAGGAGGAGTAGTTGGAGTTGGAGTTGGAGTTGGAGTTGATGGCAGAGAGAATATGTCGCCAGGCTTAGTGGTAGTATACGTATACTGTGATAGCTTGTTATCTGAAGGATAGTACATTCATATACATAGTTTTTCCGATATATATATATATATATTATGATATAGTTATAGATTCATCTTCTTTACTTTTCTGTATGTATTTTTTTCTTATTTTTTTTTCTTGAGATTTTCAGTTTCGTTTTTTTTCTTTTTTATTTCGTACCTGGAACTGGAGCGGAACTGGCTGGAGCGGCTGCTGTTGTTGGAGATTGTGGTGCTGGTGGTGGAGTTGCTGCTGTCGGGGAGGAGGGACCTGCACCACCCCCAGTCTTGATGGTGCTGGTTGTCGTGGTCGTTACAGTAGTCGTTGCCGCCTTTTGGGTGGGCGACTTGGGTTCGTTGCTAATCGTCTTTGTGGTCGTCACCTGCTGCTGCTTCACCACCGGCGTCTTACCCACACTCCTGGGTGTGGTTGGGGCTGAGCCACCGCCTGATGTCTGTCTGGTCACCGTCGTGGTGCTGATGCGACTCGACTCCGAGGGCGCCTGACTGTCGTGCGAGCCCTCGCGTCCCTCCCGGCGGTAGGTGCGGCTTGAGGAGATGCTCGAACGCGGCGTCTGATGGTGGTGCGAGCCCACCGAAGTGGTGCTATCCGCCGGCGAACTGCTGCGCAGCGAGGCCGCAAATGCCCGATGGGCGGCGTCCACCTCGCGCTCCTTCTGCAGCTGGCGACGCGTCACGGTCGTGGTTGTGGTCGTCGTGTCCGAGCTGTTCGGAACGTTGCCGCCTCGAGTCCCTGGACGAGCGCCCGCAGCGGGTGTCTGGGGCGCCGGGCGTCGCGCAGCCGAGTCTGGCGAGGGACGTGTGGGAGATCGGGCCGAGGGGAAGCCATGGGTGCTCGTCGGAGTGCGGCGTGGACTGGCAGACTGCGGGGACTGCCCGTGCGAGTGGGTCGTGATGGGGTGGGTGTGCGTGTGACTTTTGGGATGCGCCTTGGCATAGTCCTGATCCACCTGCGTCTCGATAATGCGCTCCGTCTGTGACTTGTGGCTCGCGCTCTGGTTGCGGCTCACCGACTTGGACGTGACAAGCACCTCGCCATCCGGCTGATCCGGCCGAGATCGCACCGATGGGAAGCCATGGGTGCTGTAGTCATCGACAGGCTGGCGCCTGGGACTTGCTGGCTGCTCCCAGCTGGGAATAGGCGCCTGAGCTGTGGCTGCAATCTGCGGCTGCGACTGAGGCTGATCCACAAACTCCGTTTCGATGGTGTGCTGGGAGCTGCTGCTCTGCTTGACATTGCGACTCTTCTCCGACTTGACCACCACCACCTCCTGCTCCGTCTCGTTGCTGGGCCGCTGGCTGGAGAACTCCTGCGTGGGCTTGTTGGGCCGCACCGAGGGAAAGCCGTGCGTGGAGAAGTCACTGGTTTGTGGTGGCGGTGCCACCTGCTGGCGCACCGACTGGGGCACCGAGGGACGACCGGCGGCTGGGACGCCAGTGATGGGTTGGCCGCGGTCATCAAACTCCTCGACCGTCTCCGAAGTGGTTTCCGTGGAGAAGCGACGACTCGATTTCTTCACCGACGAGAAACTCTGGGACTGAGTCACCTGCTCCTGCTCCCGCTCCCTCTCCCGCTCCACCGGTCGCTGTTGCTGTTGCTGTGGCTGTCCAGGACGACGTCCCAGTGGCTCTGCATTGTCCACCACATCACGAGGCTGGCTCTGGCTGTGGGTCTCATTACGGACATGGCTATCATGCACATCCTGGGCACGTCGCTGACTCTGAGTCTGCGTCTGGGTCTGCGTCTGGGTCTGAGTCTGCGACTGGGCTTGTGGTTGATTCACTTGCTCCGTCTCGTAGCGCTTGTTCTTGACAATGGTGCCATCGGGCAGTCGCTTCACCGTGGTGATCATCTTCACATTGGGCTTGGGGTACTCTACCGTGTTGGAGATGATCTCACCGGGCTGCGACATCAAGTGCTGGACATGGCGCTGGTACTCGGGCGATGCCTTGTCCATGTCCACGTAGCGCTTGTTCTCCTCGTAGTGCTGCTGGGTCTGGACGTTCCTTGTGCTGTTGCTCTGTTCGCGACTCTCCGAGTAGCGTTCCTCCTGCTGTTGTCGCTGCTGCTGCTGCTGCTGCTCCTGCAGGATGCGCTGCTCCTGGACACGACACTTCTCCTCCCATTCGCGCTGCTCTCGCTGCAGCTGCTGCTGGTACACCTTTTCCTGGTCATCCATGAGATAGCGCGCTGGCTGTGCGGCGGGCTCATCGGCGAACTCCACCTTTGAGGAGGAGGAGGAGGAGGAGGACACCACCTTCTTGGTGGACGAGGAGGAGGTGGAGGTGGAGCTCACCTTCATCTCGGTGCGTCCGCTGTTCTCGTCACCAAACACCACCTTCTCCTGCAGCTGGGTATTGGTGCTCTCCGAGGCCTTCTTCACGTAGTTCTGGTCATCGCCCTGATGCGAGGCGCTCGATCGCTGCTCGTTCCTTCCCTTGAACTCGGCCAGGCCGCCCCCATTGAGCTTCTCAATGCCTGGAGCACCACCGCAGAGCATTGCAGATGCACAGAGACGGGACATTTCACATACGAACAGAAAGAGACGGAGAGAGAGAATTGGAAGAGGGTTAGACACACACATAAATAGCGACAAGGGACTGGGGTTAGGTTGTTTGGTGTTCAGACAGAGGGGGAGAGAGAATGGGGAATGGGACTTACCATCTGTCTTGGCCAGAGTCTCCGTGCGGAATGCCCGGCCATCGGGGCTAACCTCCGATGAGGTCTGCACATCCCAGCCGGTGCTGCTCGGCTGCGTGAGTGTCATCGAATGGAACTTGAGCTCATGGGTGGGACTCATCGAGTCGCGCACCTCCTTGGACTTGAGGCTCTGGAAATTCTGATCGAGCAGCGCATCCCCGTGGCTCGTGGCCAGCGGATCCTTGGCCCCGAAACCAGTCAGCGAGGACGTGCCATTGCCATTGCCATTACCATTTCCCTGTGGCTCCGCCATTGGGTCCGCTTCGTGCCTGTACAGATTGCAGAGACGCGACTCTCGCAGCTTGTAGAGATGCGATCGGATCTGCTTCTTGCGTTCGCTGTCCTCGGACTGCTGCCACTACAATGAATGGGGGAGAAGAAGAGCCACAAATGAGTTTGGTTTTTCATGGTTTATTTAACCAAACAGATCCCACAGTCGATGGACCGCCACAGTCAGTACCCCTGTCCTTGAGCCAATTAGAGCTCCAGCTCTCGAGTGGGCATCGAGTGGAGTGTGGAGTGTAGAGATGAGCCGAGGCGAGGTGCAGTGAAGTGGAATCGCATCGAGTCAAGTCGAGTCGAGTCGATTCGAGTCGATTGGAGTGGAGTGGAGTGCACAGCCCACGCGTGCCCAAAGTCGCTCACCATTTCCAGCAACTAGTTCGCCTTTTAAGACGCCCTCCCCAGAGACACAATCGCAGTGCTCCCCCATCGCCACCATCCCCCGCCAATTAGCCAGTCGGCCAGCCAACACACCGTCCAGCCAGCACTGAGTCAGCCAACCAGTGTCATATAGCCATATAGCCATATTGATAGCGGACTCAATGTTGTTTCGTTTCGTGTTCGATTCTTGGGAATTTTTGTACGGATCCCATTTCAACTCTTCCACGGGAAGACATGCAGTGTCCAAAAATGGTGGAATACTCTTTCTGTGAAATTTATTGGAGAAACAGAAGCACCCAAAAAACAACCCCTATCGGGGAGCTTTCGTTGGGTTATTTTCCCCTTGCAAATCTTCAGCTAAGAGCCGAGAAAACTCTGAACCGGAATGGCAACAAGTACGAACCGGAACTTGTGTGCTAAATATTTGTATTATCAGAATGCGTATCGTAATCGGTATCGGTGGATCAGTAGACTGTTACTTTAGCTTATAAATAAATAAACAAAATGCCGAACAACGGAACACCTCGAACAAACACTGACCGATAAGCAATGGATCAGCAACAAAGAGCCACACAGTACATACGAGTACAGAGTACATTTGTAGATACGATTTAATCATAAATACATCATCACTATTTTTTAACAATAATCTAGAATGGGGGACAGGAAAACAAACAGCAAGCAGGCAGCGATCAGCAACTCCAAATTTTGCTGGCAAACACATTTACTAAAAGTTGAAGTGAGCGGCGGTGATATCATCACCACACACACGGATTCGTTTGGCGGAAAAACATGTCCAATGACATTAACATTTATATTCAAAATAATGACACCCCGTTCTCGATCATCAGAGTGGTGGACTGGTGGCGTGGCAGAGGGAGTGCCTAACTTCCAGCCAGAACTTCCAGAACTCGTTTAAAACTCTCATTATTCAAGTTGGCATGGGATGGGTTTCCGAGACTTATTAAAGTTTGTACGAATTTTGCATTCAATTATCAATATTTTTTGGCATTGTGCATACAGATTCCGATATGGCAATCATTCGTAAACGTTCTATATCCAGATGGTAGCATATCTTAGACTGTCTGTGGTGTCTCGATGAATTTTCAACCAACAGATGATACTGGTAGATACTCCCAACTCCCAACTATGTATACATTTTATATACATATTAATTTTTTACATTTCTGTTCTTTAAATATTCATTTTCCCACCATACGATCGCATCTATCTATGGCTATTAGTGAAATCTATCCAATAGCCGGTACATCATATTCGTACCGTTTCAGTGATTGATGGCCAAGTGGTTTCTTTTTGGTTCAATCATTACCATTTCGCCACAGAAAATCGTAAAAAAAAAGCACAAAGCCCAAATGGCACTACAGATGGCGCTGGCTGGCTCTCCGCTTTCACTCATCTCTCTCACAGCCAATGTATTGGCATGGCATTGACAAAGAGACGAAAAACAAATGCAATTCTGTGTCTATGTGTGGATGCGTGCGTGTGCGTGTTCGTGTGCGCGTGACTGCGAATACGTTGCTGCACTTTGCAAGAACTGGTCGTTGCCGCCGTCGTCGTCAGAGAGCCGCCAAAGGTTTATTTATGTGAGGGTGAGCCACAGCTCTGTCTCTCCGCCTAGTCGCCTAGTCGTGAGAGCGCTGTCGGTGAGTTTCTCACCTCAATCTAAGCACACATTGTAGGCTTCCACGAATGACGTAATTTCTAAAAGCGCCCATGATAACCAGTTGAAGCCGACGACGACGACGCCAACAGCAATGGCAGCGGCAGAGTCAGTCTTCGCACCTCTGCAGCAGCAGCGGCAGCAGCCGGCAACGGCAACCTGTTGGCGTCGACGCTGGCGCTGCCGCTGACTGCAGGCCGCCCTCCTCCACTAATGATGAGGAATGGATGGCTGGATGGATCTCTGCTTCTCTCTGTCTCTCTCTCTCTCTCTCTGTTGCTGCTGCGACAGATGATGATGATGATGACGTGACGTGCGAGATTTTTGTTGATGTGCGAATGCTGATAAATTATTATAGAGTTTTTGTGTTTCTTTTTTGTTGTTTTTGTTGTTGTTTCATTTCATTTGTGCCGTTCATTTAAAGGTTTTTTATTTTAAATTTTCTGCTGTCGTGTTAGCTTTGGAGGTCAACGCTGCCTTGTCGTTTCTTTTCCCCCCTCATCATTTTTTGGCAAAAAATTGTTTTGCTATTGAAATAAAGATTTAATAAAACTTAATTGAAGCAAGGAAGGAAAACAAGCTGGTATCAGAGGTTAAAGATATGTACATCATTCCTTTGTCAGATTTATTTATATATTTAAGTCACACAAAACAGTTTGTGGGGATGGGTACGGAGCGGGAGTATTCCATTGGGTCATTCCATATTTGCGAAACACTGCGAATAGCACTTGACTGTTTCCCTCTACCTCTCAAGTGCATATCAAAGGCGATAAGAGTCAAGAATTTCCTGGCTTAAGATAGCTGCTCATCAAGACAATGGCAGGGGGGAATGTGATAGAGAGAAAGAGAGTGATAGGGAGAGGTCACCAAGCGATAGTGAGAGAGCTGCTACCTGCTGATGTCTCTTGGTGCGTGGGAAACGCACCGCACCCCACCGCACCGCTATGACATTGAAAAGTGATCAAGATTGTGGGCACTGGCGAGAGCAGAGCAGTACACTGAAAAAAAATGCATCCACATGTGGTATTAGCACCTCACTTTCTAATGTCATATTTGCCAACTATCCAGCAAAAAAATCTTAAAGAAACTTTAAAGTTCGTTGGTAGCCATAACTCTCCCGTTTTGTTGCATATGTGACATTTGTTCAATGGAAATTGTGACCTTGTTTTTTGTGCAGTGTAGCCAAAGTTAACAGGAGAGCGGCGGCCTACAGTAGAAAGTGATTGAGAACGAGAGAGAGAGAGGGCGGTCGAGAGCGGCGTCTGCCATCGGCAATCAGTTCAATTTATGAAATTGTTTTGCACTTTGCACAAACCCCCACACCCCGTCACAACATCACACCACATTGCCCACCCACCAGTCTCTGACTTGGGGCGTCAGTGGCTATTTTTATACCAATTTCGTTTCAATTTTGATGCCTTTTAATATGCAAGCGACCTAATTGCCCCTGTACGTCCGTCGTACGACGCCGGCGGGCCAGAGCACTGCCAATTGCGAATCAGAATTGTGTCAGCAGCAGAGCAGCGACAGCAGCAGCAGCGACGGTAACGCTTCGCTGACGTGTACGGCAACGCCAACGTCGACGTCGGCAATGCACAATAATTAAGGGAGGTGGCAAAGTCCAAAAGTATCCCGGCAGCTGTTTGTTAGTTTTAGATTTTGATAAGTGCGAAACAGCATACAGCATACACAAATAAATGTACATGCATATATGTATTATGAGTCATGGGTCTGTTATTTGCTTGCACAGAACTGCCATACCTGCTAATTTTTATACCTTGCGCTGGCAGCAGAGAAACAGCCGAAGCAGCAGCGCAGTCGAGAGAGTTAGCGAAACATGTTTATGCTCACGCTGTCGCAGACATGGTATTATTTGTGTTTTCGATTTTTCGGTTGTGCTGTTAATTGTTTTCGTCTTATTTTGGGTATGACATCGCCCCAGGTGAATAAAACATTCCCGCCAGCCAGTCATCTCCTCTACCATATGTACATATGTTCTGTTCTCCGAAAGTGGAGTACTTTCGTGGTACCCTCCTGCATACTAAGCACCAATCCGTTGCAGGGGCTCTCCGTTGCGCCATGGGAAAAATCGTGTAACTCCGTTTCTGTATTTGTTTCCAGTATGTCGTTTTGATCGATGGACAGCTGTCAAATGATGCCGTGTGTGTGTGGGGAAGGGGTTAGGGGGGGTAGGCATCGCACACGCATTGAAAATTATAATGCAAACTTGATATATGGTCGATGGATCTGTCGTACATACAGACGTAAAAACATATGGACATACAAATAACCAAAAATCGTCGTTGCCATATTTGTGTGGAAATTAAGCGAAAAAACAGAGAGAAATCTCCCTCAATCTGAGAAGTTGTCGAAATGATCTCATACGAAGCGAATGGGGGGAATATCTTTATGCATAACGTAGTCCAAACAATAACTTTGTATTATTTATGACTGCATTTGGAGTTCCGTTTCACAGATCCGCGCATGAAAGGCCTCGAAACTTCATTGGTGATGGATCAAATTGAGACTGAATATATCAAGCATATTTATCAGTTATTGACAGAAGATCGAGTCGATATGAAATCAAGTAGATATCTAAATAGTAGATATGTAGATACTCTCAATGAATTCCAGAAATGGTTTACTCACATTACGATCCATCTGTTTGCGTCAGATTTAAAGAGTTTCAAAACTACACACAGCACAGATGAACCATAACTGAATGAAAATGTAGTCTCTTGGTGTCTATAATTTGGGAACCTCATTCGAAGAATTGATCCCCCATTTGATCTTGGCGAGACATCAATTGAGTGCTAAGAGGAGAGTGGAGTGGCCACAGCTGATCTGGTGAACAAGTCACGACAGATCATTCAATTACTTGAACAAAGCTAATATAAAATCAAATTTACAGATTTGTCCAATTTTTGGGAATAGATAGGAATTTTTCCAGTGGTTGCTGAACAGATCTTGCATAGAGTAAAAATCATAGTATGGATTTCACTATGAGATCACTGATCACTTCAACACAAAACTTAACTTAATCTGAAGATCTAACATAATAATGAGAGCAATTATAAGGCTAGAACGGACCGGGATCCCTGATGGCTATGATCTGGTTTTGTTACAATACGTAGAACCGCTACCAAGGCCAGCAGCCTACGGTAGTGGAAACGTGTTCCATTGTAATTAGATGCACTCCAGATTAGCATATGGCCGCGGGCAAGGTTTGCCGGGGCCTCTGAATGTGCCTGTGCCTGTGCCTGTCCAGAACCCGCCCCCGCCGTGGACCAGCTGTTCTTACGCTTGGGATCTTCAATCAACTGATGAAAGACCCAAGTGGGGCACTAATTCCCAGATAAGATCCGTTTGTTTTGTTTGTCTACCAGCTACTAAGGCCAGATACAGATACGGAAACCGAAATACATTTGTACATACAGATACAAAAACCGTTTGCTGACTAACTGTTGTGCAAAGTCAAATGATACAGAGAACAAGAGAGTGAGAAAGAGAGGGGTGCATGGGCCAATGTGTATGTGTGCGAAAGTGTGAAAGTTGCTCAAGGTAGAGCAAAGAAAAGTCGCGAGAGCGTAGGACGCCCAATATTGCACGGCAAACTCGTCTCGACTCTTCCCGAAAGTAAAAAGTTGATGTATAAAAATATGTACAAACATATAAATATGCATTTGGGCACTTAAGATACCTTCTACTTCGATATATAGCTTCTGATAATAAGAAAATACCTTCAGTTTCTCGAAATGTTAACCTATTTAGGATCTAACGATCGTTGTAGTTTTTGGTAGGACATAAAAACTGGAACCTGAAGACACTTAAGATCACCTTAGCTTTTCCTCGTTTGAAAGTTTAAAAAAGACTTAAGCACACACTAAATACCCTTATGCCCTCCAAATGTAGGGTATGCACATAAATTACCTCAGTCGACGGATCAGTAAGAGGGCGCTGGGGAAAGAGATAAATGTGCGATCTTCTCTGTTGCTGTTTTTCTTCCTCTCTTCAGATCACTTTTTCCGCTGATCCTCTCTTCGTGTTGTTGTTGTTGCTGTTGCTGTTGTTGTTTTAGTTGTGGTTGCAAACCGGCAAAGCACTGGGAAATAAATACGTTTGTTGGGTAGACGTGACTAATCCTTGTCCCGGCTTGATCTCAGGTTCGTTCTGTCGTTTGTTCCTTTTTCTCTCTTTCTCTCGTGCGAAAGCTACTAATTTTCAGCTTTTTCTATCTTTTTTTATGTTGTCGATTGGCCAGGTAAAACAAAAAAGTAACAAAACAAAAAAAAACAATGATCGAGGCTCTTGTGTGTTTGGGTTTTGTGTGTGGGGCTGCTGCTGCTTCACGGAGCGTTCGCACGTTGCAATCGAGGCACCAAAATAATTCAGACTGAAGTTTCCAATCAGAATCAAAGCCGCGTAAAGTGGACGGCGACGGGCCCAAAGCTTAGACGCTGTCGCTGACGCCGGCAGCAGCAGCAGCGGCGGCAACGACAACAGCAACAGCAACAGAGATATGACCGAATACGAAATACTTACGAATACGAAGATGACGAGACCGACTCGACCAGCAGAGCTGTCGAGTTCGCTTTGTTCGCGTCAGATCTGGCTTTTTTTCAAACTGATTAATTTAGCATTTCAAAGCTTAATATTTCCCAGACGGTCAGCTGCAAAGTACTCCCAATTGTTTATGTCAAATTTGTAGCTGCAATTGCTGGCCTAACAGATTTAAGAAATATTTTATGAAAAAATTAAACAAATACTCCAAAAAAACATTAAAACTGAAACATGGCTCAGCCTTGTTAAGGCCAAAATCAATAGATCCACTTAGATTCGATCATATTATCCTTTTGTCTGATCTGCGTCCAGGAAACAAATGATTGAAACAGATTCCAATCATTGCTTGGGGCAAACCTTTAACATTCCCAAATATCAACACGAACAAAGGCTGAACACGAACTGCGCGAAGCAGAGTGTGAATGAGAGAATGTGCAAAAACAAATATAAGCTGCGGGACGGGGTGGGTTTAGCCACTGCAAATTAATTTCTTCATTGTGGCTATAATAATGATCCAATCCGATCCCAATTTGGTGGTCTGATAGATATGGTCATTCCCTACGCAATGGCGTTTTTAGATTTCTTTAAAGATATTTAAATTTGTAGATTTTTGAGGTTTTCGACCTTTTGCGGGGGCGGAAGGGGGCGTGACAGACAGACATGGCTCAATCGACTCGGCTATTGATGCTGATCAAGAATGTATATACTTTTTGGGGTCGGAAATGTTTCCTTCTGTGCGTTACATACAACCGTTATTCGCACAAGTACAATATACCCTATTTACTCTTCGAGTACCGGGTATAAAAAATGCAAAACGATCCATAGAAATTACAATCTTCATTCGCCTGCACCACATCTAATCGGAGTCTAGCAAAATAGAGATCCATTATGCTTCGATGGCAAATATCGTTGCTGACACAATGAAGTGCAAGTGCCGCATCATATATATTGTATTCCTTCTTGCTGTTGCCTTTTGTGTTCCTTTCAACAGGAGTCCCGTTTATGACTGTACGTAAGATTGAGTCGATTTTGTGTGTAAATTCATATTTTAATTGATTTAGCTCTTTGCGCGTTGACTGGGGGCCGGCTTAAATGCTATGTTCATAACACTTGGGGCTTCAATGAAAGGACTAAAGAATGTTATGAAGTGCGCAAGGGCAAAGAGCCGTGCGGCTTCTTTGATGGAAGAAAGGGCTGTGAGGACTTTTGCCACAGGCCTCCTGGAACGGGCAGGAAAGGTTAACCTTGTGGGCAAAAGCAGTTTTAGCTCTTTTATTAAAATAAACTAATTATTAAAATAAAAATTTACAATATAGAAATGTAGCTGATCCCTAAACAGGCAGCTGGAGGCATGGAGGCAATGGAGTGTCGCTTTTACACCTTTTCTGCTCCAGTGCCGCCCACACTTAATCCCTTCTACTTTCGGTTACATATTTATTTGTTTGCAATAATTGATCGTGCCAATATTGAAAATAAATGTTGTTTGGTCACCAACGCAAAACGTGTTCGGCCTTGATTTTTCGCAACTTTCGAGAAAGAATGGGAATGGGATTCCTTTGCGGTGTCATTGTCACCATTCCCGTCCCGTCGCAGCTGTCTGTCACCTTATACCATGTGTGAATCCACAAACAAATCACTCAATCAGTGCCCGCCGAGGGGTGGGTGTCGTTGTTGCAATATAATAGTGTTTTGATTTATGCAAACAAATATAATACATACATAAATATACAAATACATACATACATACACATGTACATATGTATGTATGTACATATGTACATAGTACATTTGTATTTTCAATGAGTTGGAGATTATTTCCAGAGCCCTCGAACGGGCTCCAATACCGCAACTGGTGGGGGAGGGGCGCCCACAATCGAAATAAGTTTATTTTCGAAAAAGCGACAAAATTACTCATCGATGAAACGCAAGAGAGCAGGAGGGGACGGTTGGTTGAATGGTGCTGGTGGCGCAGACGTTGCGCAGACGTAGACGTAGACGTAGACGCAGACGTCGTGACTAGACAAAGCAGACTGCGATAGGGGGAAAGAGGGGTGTTCACTCTACAGTGGCCACCACTTGCTGCATTTGGACATTTGCCATACGCGGGTGTCTCTGTGCCAATTCGATTCTGGCTTATTGATTTATATAACGTCGACGGCGGCAGCAGCATCAGCAGCAGCAACGGACAGCCCACGCCGGGGCTTAATCGAGCCGAATCGAAACGAATCGAGTCTGGGGCCTCATGGCCAGACTTGAATCGTGAAACATCCAACGCTCTCTGCTCTGTTCTGTTCTGCCGGCTGCCAGGGATGCATAGTCTTTACAATTTAAACCATAAGTGGCGAGGGGGGAATGCTCTGACTCGGCCTGCAGCGGCAGCAGCAGCAGCAGAACACAACACACAAAACCTCTCCCAGCAAGAGACAGACTTTGCATGACTTCATCGCCAGGAGCAGATCAGATGAGTGGACAGCAGCTCAGAGAGGAGAAGGAAGAGAGCAAAGTACAGACTGCAAGTACAGCGTGGCGAAAGGAGAAGAGAGCCAACCATCTTAGAGAGGATCAAAAGAGATCATAGCAAGCGCAAGACATGAGGGAGAGCTCATGCTCTCCGTTCTCACTTTTCTACCTGCTCTAAGGTGTACATATGTGAACAAGGTGAGGAACACTTTCGCTGTTGAACCGATACATGTCCAAAAACAATGCAGTGGCGAGCGCACCCCTCGGCACTGCTACACCTTGTAAATGTACACTTTGGGCAGATGCGCTGGCTGACCAGATTGAGAGAGGAGGAGGAGTAGCAGGCAGTCTGGAGCGACGAACGCAGAAGAGCAGAGAAGAGAGCGAGGGCAGCTTGATTCTGGCAGGCCAGAGGCCAAAACGCTGAAATTGATTCATGGCCAATGACTCATCCGAGGCTTTATCACCCATCAGCAGGCAGCGCAGCAGCAATGCCACTCCGCAGCTTCCCATTTGGCCGGCCGGCTGGCTTGACTGCGTGGGCTGTGGATCGTCTGCTGAGTCTGCCATACCCTCGCTTAGAGTATATAGATTTTGACCAGCTGTTTGCCACAACAAAGATAAAAGCGCATGGATTCCTGAGTATGAAGAAAATCGTTCGTATCATTTACCTTTGGGTACAACCCTAACGGGTTTGTGCCATGAGTGTTTTTTTGTTTTAAGATAAATTGAAAGTGGAAAGATGCAGATTCCTAAGTATCTAATCGCATCTTATCTTATCGCTAAAACGCAATTGGAACAATTTCTCAAAAACAATTCTTAGTAAAAACTTTCTTCTTTCGTGCGAATCTGATGCCACAGGATTTATTTGTTTGTTGACTATACCAGAGGGTATTCAAAGCCTCGACCCTGCATGGCTAGATACATATTTTTGTTTCGTTCTTGTTTGATGCAGATGCCAGCGTTTTGAAGATGCATATGTATGTATGTACATACATGGATCATTTGATTTGGTCAGGTCTCTCCCATGCGTCGTCATCGCTTTTCCATTGATTTTTCTAACGACTTTTTAACGATTATTGCCAGCCGGGAGACGAGCCGGGCCAAGCAACCCACGCGGCAAGACACGATGCGCTGCGCTGCGATGCGATGCGACGCGACAACAACACAGGCAGCCATCCAACGAGAACAGCCAGAGACAACCATCCCCATAAATGACCCAATTTGGTCAGGTTGAACTGGGTTGGATTGATGGACTGAACGATTGACTAAGTGAGTCGCCGGATTGAGTGGATGTGGCTGTGTGTCCCATCTCTGGCTATGGTCTGTTCTGGAAAGAGTCGTCTGGGTCTGGTCTTTAAAGGCAATGACAACAGCATCAGGGACGGGTCCAGGCCCAGGCCCAGGTCCAGCTCCAGCTCCAGAAAAGAGGCAATGAACTTGACCAAAGAGGTGGGCGCGATGGCGGGAACAGAATAAGAGGCGGAGATAGCGAGAGGGTAGAGATAAAGGCGGAGAAGTGTCCAGAAGGGACAGACAAAATTCTCCAAAAATTATCCTAAAGTTGGCAGAGGCTTCGTGGGGAAATGAGAATTTGAAAGCCGAAGGCAACGAGTGAAATCATTTCCCTAAAATCTCTTTACAAATAAAGATTTAGAGCCAGAACTTACCATTTTCCTCAGCAATTCCTCATTTTGTATGGCACCCAAATCGCATTCCAACTCCATCTCAAAGATAGCTGCAAGAGGAAGAAAAAAAAGGATTCATCTAAAGGTTTATCTCCTAAAGGGAATTTTATGGGATATAAAAAATTAAGGGCAGGACTTAGATGTACTCAAATGGTAGATTCTTAAAGATTAAAGAAGATAGATTTTCCCATCCGATGATGCAATTATTTCGATGCACATTTCTCACTTTGATTTATTTTGAATTGATTATTTTTGTTGTTGTATTTTTGTTCTATTTTGGTTGGTTTGCTGAGTAATATTATTTGCGATGATGAACGAGGCAAGCCAGAAGCAGAGTGTCCCCACACCCCAACAGGTTGTGACATTTCCCCCCTAAATGGCCAAGATCGAACATGGCCAACAGCACAGGCAGCAGCATCAGCAGCAGCAGCAGCAACAAATGCATATGAATACTCATACGAGTACTCGTAAAAACAAATTACAGTGCCGTATGAGCAGCGCTGTTGTTGCTGCTCATTGAATTGCCAGCTTGATTAGCACTAGCTTCGTTGCAATTTTGGTTAGAGAGGAGCTGCCTCGGGGTGCGGTGGAGGGTGGGCCAAAAGCCAAACAAGTTCAAAAAACCACAATTGGGCAAGCCACTCCATCAGCCTGATGAGGTTGCCGTGTCCCTCGGTGCCAAAACACGATTGAACTTGAATCAGAATCGAATTAACAGAGAGCCGGAGGTGTTTCAATGAATTAGGAATTGTAATCTAAGTACAAATATTTCAGGGAACAACCAGAGCGCATTTGGTGGATCTCTATGTGATGTGGGGATTGGAGAGGTCGCTTAAATTTCATGAACTCAGTCGACACACAAATTACTACATGGAGTCAAAAGTGCCTTTGCAAACGTCCCATAAAAAGCCTACAAAGGGTCATTTAACTTATCGACACTTATCGATAGACGCGATTGAAATGGCCACTGAAATGGGCTTTGAATTTGAATTTATGCTTTTTACGATTATTGCCATAAATCTTGTCTTACCAAATCCGTGCGAGTGTTCGCTAGTAAAACGGTTTTTAATTGCCGCAAAGCTAAATGCCAGATTTGTGCTTCGATATTTGGCCATTTATAAATTTATGCGGTTCGGCGATCTGATCGGATCGGATCGGATCGGTGACCAGAAGAAACAATTTCTGTTGTGAATCTTAGGGCATTGGCCACACGACCTGCCACCCACGCTGCATGACTGGCTGGCTTGGTCGTATTTTGTGTAAATTATGGCTCTAGTCTGGCTTTAGAATATATCTTTATTGGCTTTTGGTTTTTCGATTTGATAGATGACCCATAAATGCGTTAAATGGATGTCGGACCTGACGTCTCAATAGGCTTTGATTTCGTGCCCCCGATCGCCATTCAAATTGTAATCGCAAGTGACAGAAGGAAAAGGGACTTGTCAGGAATTTGAAGATTACGCATAGAAAGAATACATCATGGAACGATCATGCATTGGAAGACCAAAGATGAGAAGATCGTGCGTGGATATATAACTAGTATAATCATTCATTTGGTAATCATATAAATTGTGGCACTATTGGCATATTTAATATATCAAACTTATCTAGAGTGTCCATGATACTTACAATATATGTACATATGTACATACATATATGATGATCATAGGTTTGGGGAAATGGAAATTTAAACATAAAACATTAAGCCTGACTATTTGATTATATGCATATGATGATTCCAATCATATCTTTAGTTTATCAGAGTTTTCGAGTGACCTTTAGCCCATGTAGCCTATCGAATTCAAATGAATGTCTTTACCTTAGTATAGGGTATTCCGAAGCTGGATTGGACATTTTGGCGCCAGAAAACAGGGAAAACCACAAAAATCACCGCAAAACTGTTAGAAAATTCCCTTCCCAACATTGTATCTCTTATGGTGGAACTCACCTGCTGCTCAGTTGCTGCTGCTGCTGCTGCTGCCGCTGCTCCTTATCAGAGACGACGACGTTCGAGGTGGCGGCTTTCGTAACTCGAGATGGAAACGCTGAGCGAGATGGCGACAGACGACGCGTGGAAAACAACAATTAAATGTATATATTTTTCTCTCTATCTATTTATTTGCTTGTGTGGATATGCGATTCGCTTGGCAAATATTTAAACTGTGAATAGTTTAATTTACGGAGAGATCAGGTTGCCTGCCTGCCTGCCTGCCTGGGTGCCTGCTGTGTCGTCTCTGTCGTCTGTGTCTCTGGGCTCCTCTCCTTCGGACAGCCCCGGTGGCCGTGCGGCTTTGTCAGCGACTTGTGCGCGGCTTTGTCAGCGACTTGTGCGCGGTTTTTATCGCATGCAAAGTGCTTGGCTTTCCCCTCGCTGTCTCTCTCTCCGTCTTTGTCTCTGGCTGTGTCTTTGATTGACGATTGATTGATTGCGGTTTGATCCGTTAGTTTTTTGTTTTTGTACGGTTGATTAATTAGAGTTCAAGCAATAAAAACATCAACAATTAATCACGAAAAATAAAGCACAGCGCAAAAAAAAGGCACTAAAGGGTATCGAAAATGATATCGAAAATCGTTAAGCGAGCAACGTTCCGTGGGCAGGGGGGACTGAGGCTTAGGGCGGGACTGGTGGCTAGATGGAGATGCGTTTTTGAACCGTTTGGCACGAGCGGAGGCTCTTGACTGATTGTGGAAGCCCCCGTTCTGGCTGCATTTAGGCTCGCTCCCGGCAGAGCGTGGCTGGACGCCAGCAGCGGCGTCGACTGGGACTGGGACTGCGACTGGGGCCGAGGCCGAGGCTGGGCGCCCCTTCTAGATCTTCCTCTCTCTCTCTCTCTGTCTCTCTCTCCATCTCTGTTCCCAGTCCGGATGTGGTTCGCCTTGCCTGGGCGTCGTTCACGCTGTCCACATTTGCTGCCTCTGCATATTTTTGTTTGTCAATACCCCCGAAAGGGTATTATAGTTTTAATCAGATACTCGCTCATGGCATATTTTTGTCTTTGTCTGAACCATTTCCGCGAAGTGCAATAAATGGGACTAGAGGCAAATATATGTATCCATTATATTAATTTTTAAATCTTGAATCACGAGGGTATCAAAATTCGGCTTTTCAATTATAACTTATCTTGAATATTTGTGTGTATGTATTTTGTTCCTAAGAGATAAGAAAACTGACAAAAACAGCTGCAGATCTGAGCGGTTAGTGAGAGAGAATAAGAGATTGTGAGGTGGCGGAAGGATTGGCTAATGCCAAAAAAATGCACTTCAATCTCTCATTCCAAAGCTGCAGAGAATGTAATCACATTATCGTATTGAGATCGACAGTTTTGCCTTCTTTATTAAATGGCTTCACCTTGCAACGGACACTTTTAGCGGTCTATGAGTTCCAATAAAATTGTTGAGCTACAAACAAGTGCTCGAAATTATATAAAAATGTACAACAACATCCACAACAGTTTTCCCATACATTCCGCACGCAGTAACTGTGTGTTTTAATGGAAGCTACTGCTGCCTAGACCCTGCCGGCAAGCGACACAAAAAGAGTCAAAGAAAGAGAGAGCTTGATAATCCAAAAGCTGCGCATCAATTATCTTCTGCTATCAACAAAATATGCATCTATGCACGCGGCTGGGCACATCTGATTATAGTAAACTTTTAAGACACATCTCTTCGCCATGTGGAAACTCTCTCCATCAGTGGTGTTGGGCAGTTGCGAAATAGATGAATGTCGCGGTCGGATGGCCTTATCGCATGATTGCTTATCAAAATGGTGTGGACGAGGACGAGGACGACGACGACGACGACGATGCTGTGCCGAAAACAACGCAACGCGCATGCATTTCGAATACCACAGGGTCAGTGGGACAGACATGCTACTGTTTTTGGACAAAACCACCTGACAATGAGGCATCATGATGCTGATGCTGATGCTGTTGCTGTTGCAGCACTTGCTCGGGCGCCATTGTGCGTGTCTGTTCATGCGTGTGAATGTTGGTGTGTGCCTGCCTGCCGTGTGCCTGTTCGTGTGTTGAATGTCAACCAACCAACTGCGGTCCAGCGATCAGTGTCAATCGCATACAAATCGCATGAAATTCGCTGCAAATTCGAGGAAAACATTGTTGTTTATGCAACTGGCACAAGGAGAGAAGCAGCAGCAGGAGCAAAAACCACGCCCCAGCCCAAAAACATCTTTAATTGTGTGCACTTTTTAGTTTAGGGCAGCCAGAGCAGCATGCTGCCCGCAGCCACATGTTGCTAATACCGAACTAACGGTCAGCGCAAGCAACATCTGCTGCTAAAGGGCTTCACCGCGCCGCGCCCTTGACTCTGGCCTGGTCTGGAATATGTCAGTGAAAGCCATGCCAAAAACCACACACTCCATTGGCCACGTTTGAGCACTGTCCTTGCCGCCTGGCCCGGCCTGGGCTGACGTCAGCACGTAGGCAGCAGCAGCTGAAGAGCTGACTGCAACTGCAGCATGTTGCCGCCTTAAAAGGTGAGGACAACTCTGCAACTGCCACCAGAGTTTTTTCTGCCAACATCTCACGCACGAAAGCTCCAGCTCAAGCTCCAAGACAGCAAAAAGTGGCATTTACTTTTTGTCTTTTATTAATTTATTTTAAGTGATTCGCAAAACTGAAACCTAAATCGAAAAACCGAAAATGGAACCTTGGAAGCCCCGAAAAATGGTCAATCGATTGATTTGAATCGGAGATTGTATGGACAGGAGCAGAGCAGAGCAACGGTTTGAGCTCTGATGAAACTACATTTTGGGAAACAGAATAATTATAATTGAAATAATGATGCGCGTATAATGGCTTACACACCCAGTAAAGTATTTAGGTACTATATCTATGTACATACATATGTATGTACCTACACAAACAATAAATAATTGAAATGGAAATAAAACTTCACCTTCGATGATCCGTATAGGGCCTTATTCTGGGTATATTTATTTCGGACGCGTCAAGCAGCAACTCCCCTCAGTCAGGGATCATCGCCTTGGCCAGCTCTTGGGTATCTTTGCCCAAAAAATGCGTATTTGAACATGAATGAAGTTACTTTATTTGAACTATAAATGTATGTATTTATGTATTGATAACATATAAGTTTAATGTGTTTTTTTTAGTTGTGTGGGAATATTCGAAGTGAAGTCTAAGAACTAATCAGTGCTAAATACAACTTAGTCATATCGTATCGGTATATCATATCATATATGCTGGCTAGGACGAGCTGCCTGATAGAGCGCTGTCCGTATGATCTCCTCTCAAGAAACTTTCTGTATATATACATATATATGTATATCTACTGTATATACGATGTATGTATGTATGTAAATGTAGGTCGATGTTCGATGATATCAATATGAAAGCAACAAAAATTCATCAAATGTGTGCAAAAAATTCAAATACAAAAAAATATTATCATGTATTATTAAATGTAATGATAAATGTATGTATGTATGTATGTATGTATGTATGTATAGTGGAATATGCTGATCTGATATACATACGTAACTTATGTTCTCTATAGTAGGCCTAGACAGACTCTGAATAATTCAAAATAAAATCACATCAAATTCGCTGAATGGAAGAATGAAATAAATGGCCAAAGACGAAAGTCTATCTCTCTCTTTCTCCATGTATCTCTCTATCTTGCTCCCTTTCACTCACCCTCTCTCTCTCTCTCTATCTTTGCGTCTATAAATCTATAGCATACATTATCTTAGAACAAAATGGAATTTAACGATTATATGAATGAATTGGCAGAAAGAGATAGAGAGAGAGAGAGAAAGAGTGTGGGAGGTAGAGGGTCAAGATGATACGTTGGAGGCAAGAGCTATGCTATATCAACAAATATACATAGTCATCCCCTCCCCCGCCCGATACGAGGGCGATTGTCTATAATTTTGGCACAGCTCGGGGCACACCTCTGCTCTCCATCTTAATTGCTTTGGGGAATGGCCTGGTTGGTTAATGGGTTGGGTTTTGGGGTTATCTATGCCTAATACTAATAGGTGTCTTGGTTTAAGATTCTCTTTTACAAACTAAACTAATTGTTATACTAAATACATAGCTGGCTAATACATAGCTTACATATGTACGCGATTAACGATTAGCGTTTAGTTCATAATACTATGAAATGCGAATTGGAAGAGCGCGAAAGGAAGTTTAGGTTTATGTTTAGGTTACAATTGTTGCTGTTTGCTGTTGAGCAGCTCGAACGCTTGGCGGTACTACGATATTCTACAATATATCCTATAGAAAAAAATATATTATAGTAACGAGGATTGCACACACACTGAGATTATGTAGTAGGAAGTAACTTAAACACGAAATGGAAGAGTTGTGTGGGATGTGGGTTGGGGCATGATGGAATGGGGGCTCTCATCGGTGGGAGGGTGAATCGTGGATCGCCTGGGTTCGCTTCGGCTTTCAATCTGTCACGCCCAGATGGACCAACTGCTGCATGGTGCGCTGCAGATAGGTGGGATCCGGGAACATATTAAACTGAGTCTTGTGATCAACACTATTCCAGATGACCACATCCTCCCGGCCGGTTGTCACCGATCGTCCAATCGAGAAAAGCAGGCGTCGATCGAAGGCAATCTTCAGGAAGCGCAACACCTTGCGGCCCAGCGGGCAGTCGGGCAGGTAGCAGATACGCGGAAAGCCCACGGCAAAGAAGGCACGGCCCGGATGCGGATGCTCGGACGTCTGTAGGCCCGAGGCAATGCTGTCAAATAGAGAATGTAGAGAGATGTCTATAGATGATTACGATTACTTGGGGATATAGTTTTTGACTCGATTCTCACTCGTAAACAATCTGTATGGTGTTCTGGCCCTCGTGGCCGGGCAGATTCTTGCTGATGATGCTCCAGGACATGCTGCCGATGGGCTGATTGCCCACCTTCTCGCCATAGACAATTCCGCACACGGGACACTCAATGAAGAGGTTCTGCACAAGCGACAAAGACGGAGAGAGCGAGAGCGAGAGCGAGAGAAAGAGAGAGGGGGAGAGAGAGTTAGCTTATCCTTGTCTATTCTATTCCGTTTTACGTACCTTGTTCATGTCGTTCTGCTGGTCAATTATCATGCCATTGAGGCACTGCAGGTGCATCAAATGCTGGCAACGACTCAGCGAAATGGCCGGATTCTGGGCGGAGTGCACTAGCTCCTCCATGCACATGGGACAGGGCTGGGCATTGGGCCACAGGGGCGGCTCTACCACCTTCACGAATCGCGATATCATGTCACTGGCCGGATCCACGCCCACAATCGAACCGGCGATTGATTGCTGCTGCTGCTGCAGTTGAAGCTGCAGCTGCTGCTGTTGTTGCTGCTGCTGTTGCTGTTGTTGTTGCTGTTGCTGTTGCTGGTGTGGATGCAGCGGCAGTGGTGGCGGCACTGGCGCCCGTTCGCCCAGCGATGAAGGCGGCAGCGATGGCACAAACACCTCGTCACTGCCCAGGGAGCAATCGAGCAGATCGTTGACAGATATGGCAAAGTTGCGGCTCCTTAGGCTCTCTTTGCTCTCGTGGCTGAGGTATGTGGATACGGTGTCCACGCTCGGGCGCCGCCGGTGCGACTTAACGCTGTTGGTGTCCGTGTCGGAGGCGCGCGTTCGTGACCGGGACCTGTGCGACCCGAGGCGGCTGCTCCGCTGCGACTGCAGCGATCCCTCCGAACACCGGCTGTGGTGGCTGTTCATCGACGAGGTCACAATGTTCTTGCCATGCGTAAAGTGAGAGCTGGAGATGGTGTGGGCGTGCGCATGCACGTGGGCGAGGGCATGCGTGTGGTTGAGGGCGTGGGGATGTCCGTGCGCGTGTGGCATATGGCTGCTGTGGTGGAGCGTGTGCGTGGAGGCCGAGGCCGATGAGGAGGAGGAACTGGCACTGGCTGCCGGCATGCTCGAGTGCTTGGTGCTGCTGCCGAAGATGTTCAGATTATTGAGTATCTGCCGCAGATTGGTCGTGGATATTTCGCTGTGCTTCTTCGGCGGCTTCCTTGGTGCCGTCTGATGATGATGATGATGTTGCTGCTGCTGCTGCAGCTGTTGATGATGCTGCTGCATCTGCTGCTGTTGTTGTTGTTGCTGTTGTTGCTGCTGCTGGGCATGATGATGGTGATGGTGTGTCGCAGGAAGCGGATGCTGCTGCCGGTTCATGGGCATTCGATGGAGAGACTTGCTCTCCACCAGCTTCGGCAGCGTAGTATAGTTGCTGGCATTGCTGCTACTCTTCAGCTGTATGGCCTGCTGTGGCGTGAGCTTGACCAGCGGATAGGGGGCTTGCTGGGTGCGGCGAATGCTGCGCATGGGGCCGCTCGGCTGCCGCAGCTGGGTGAGATTACAAAAGTTGATGGTGTAGGGCAGTCCGATGTTGCTGCGGCATAAATCCAACGTTTGCTCGCCCTAAAAAGAAGAGAAATCAGCTCGGATCAGTTGGGCCAGACAGGCATTAGCTCGATGATGACTCACCCGCGCCCAGGCATCCTCGATGATGCACTGCACATGCATATTGTAGGCCCGCCAGTCGGTGTTGCTGTCCGCACTGCCGCCCGACCACTCCCACTTGGTTCCTTTGCCCGCCGGCGAGCTGGGGGCATAGAACATGCGTCGCACCCCAATCGTTAGCAGGCCCGTCTCCGATTCGGCCTCCGACTCCTGGGTCATGGTGCGCACATTCACATAGTACTGCTCCAGGCTGGGGTCCGCATCGCTCAGCATCACTCGGGTGAGCTTTTTGGCGTGCGCACGCTCCAGGTGCTGCGACACGGCCGGCGAGTAGGGCAGCCACTTGCCGCCGCGCGACTCAAACTCCCACACGCACACGGCATGGGTGTGATTGACGGGGGGCGGCGCAGGGCCAGCGCCAGGCCCTGCTGATCCGCCCGCAGCGCTGCTGGCCATCGCGCGCACACACACACACACACACACACCGATTGGGGGAAGGATGGGGGCGATGCACTCACACCATAGCTACAAATGATTCCGCGGATCAATCTCTCTATGCTCTCTATCTCTCTTTTCAATTGCGTGGTAGCTCCGAATTTTTGGCTGACACTGCCACTGCGACTGCGTGCGACTACGAAGATGAGCACAAAATAAACAAAGAAATTAAAAATGGTGGCCTGCTGGCTGGGCTGGGAAGTGCATAGTTAGCTGGCGCTGCACTGCGGTATGCATAATGGTTTCCGATTGGAAGAAAAAAATCACTCGATATGGGGCGAAAACTAACTTAATGCGCACGGAATTGCTGAGTGAGCCACTTAATTAATTAAGCAGATATTATTATATTTCCTTAGCGATGGGTAGTTTTGTCTTGTTGTGTTGTACCTGGTACAATTAAATATTATTTGCGATGCGTTATCGATAGTATCGCAGGTATCACAAATGTTATTTGCGACTGCGTGCAGGTGTGCCTATCAAAGCAGTTTCTTGCCACTCCATGTGGCAACAAATAACGACAACACCAAACAGAACTTGTATGCTGGTTTGATAATGAAAAACAGTTTATGAACTTGTGTTGTCGTGCCGCCGATTCTTTTTCCACCCACTGATCTTTCTTATTTTTTATTGAGATGGGCGACAATCGACCATACCACACGATAGTTACAAAAGATCGATAGCAGGCTGACAATATTAGGGTTGAGAGCGTGGTGACGGTTAAAAATTTAAAATTTTGATTTCGTATCATTAATGAACTAGCAACACGGTCTGTTGCCCTCTTAGCGTCAATGGCTTTTAGCTTACTTCTATTTAGGAACCATGGTTTTGTTGAGGTAGAGCGAAAAAGTGAGCAGTATACTCTGCGTTTAACGCTGGCAAGCTCGGCATACTCTCTCCCATTCTTCTTCTAGTATTCGGTGTATCTCACATAAGGCAGTTTTAAGATTCCATTTAACGACTGTATATTTTCCCAGTCTGTGTGCTTCTTTGGCTGCTGTGTCTACTGCCGTGTTCTGAGGGATGTTGGCATGGCCGGGTATGAAATGGATTTCCACCTTCTTTAGGTATTGACGGATCTTCTCCCTGATTTTATAAGCGATAAAATTATCGTGGATGCTCCCTGCCAGTATTAGAGACCCGTTTCCGCTGTCCGTTAGGATGGCGACACGAGAAAACCCGCGCTATAAAAAAAATTAGAAAATGGCCCATGGCCCTTTTTGGTCAAAAATTGGATTTCAAAACCAAAATTCCAGTCAAGGGGTGTCCATTACAGTCTTCCGGATATAAATACTATTGTACATTTATAGTTCCATGTGAAATCTTAGCTTGAAAAATATGCAGACCCTGCAAATAGTTGTGCAGGCCCCTGCATCGGTGCAACTTTTCAATAAAATGATTTGTTTAAAATATAACCGCGGTGCAATACTGAAGCACTTGGCTTACTTCACATTTTACATTATCATATTTCTTCTGGACTATTAAATGTCTTCAAATTCGAAACACATAGTTAAATAAGTCACCAACAAAACAAGACCAAGATCTTGAGGCTGCGGTAAATAGAAGAAAAGATACTGACCTTTGAAGTGAGAATATTGAACTCGTGTTACAGTTTTGCTTGCTTGATACTTATCCCTATTCCATATTCCATAACTAGCAGTTAATTCTTAATTGAAAATACGTAAATAAATAAATACTATAAACCATATATTGTCTATAGTCCAATATTAATATATTTTATTTTATATTTAGTTCTCATTAGTTGTTCAAACTCCCTTCGCAAAGGAAAAAAGCTTTCAGAATTCCCAGAAATTTCACCAGACATGAGGACGCTGCCATGAGGTGCCATCGAGGTGCCTATTCTGCTGGTGCTATCCAGATGAATGCCAAAGAGGGACACGATCGGAGACAACAGGTTGGATGGCAGGTCATTTCCACATTGAATCTGTCCCTTTAAAACTGTTACCCTTTAACTGTCTTTTGCGGGTCCTCAGGCCAATCTGGTGATTGGTGATGAACATGCTTATGTGGATGGATCGCGCCTCTGCCGGTCTCAATGGCACTGAGGTGCTGCCTCTGAGCTCCGATGAGTGGTTGGATTTACATCGCAACAGTCACTGCCGGTGAAACGAAAGCGATTGGCCCAAAACCTCGGCTCAACCACAAGCCGTGGTGGGTGGTGGCACAACGTAAAATGCGTACACTGTTTACTGGCGTAGCTACAGTCCTGATCAAGGCCCGCCGTACTTTCTAGTCACCGTTTTAGCGAAAGGTGGAAAGTGCCTGAGCGTCGTGTGCTATGCCCACCCACAAAGAGCGTGGATATACATTGTCAACACGGGCGGCCATCACACACAAACACCGAGGAAGCAACGGCATACTCTGGAAACTCTTAATCACTTTCATTTTCAAGGTACCCATTGCTGCTCCCGTCAGGTGTATGGATATCACCTGCTTGTTTCCGCCATTCTCCTCCATCCAAGCAAATGATACTCGTCGCTGGCCAACTTTAAGCCAGAAAGTGACGCACCCTATGGAGGCTATAGACACCATTAATGAGGAGGATCTGGACTCTGCCGACGGTAGCGAAGAGGATGAGCCAGCAGCTTCGCGGCGCCTCGACAAGTGTCGGGCCGTATCTGAATCCATCCGATGGTGATGTCGACGGCCGCATAAGCAGCAGAAATCTCCCATAAGGAGCTCAGGACGTTTATTTGGCACCATCGAAGCCTTGTCATTTACTTACTTGTGATGCACATTGCCAGCTTGTGCCTTGGAAAGGCAAAGGAGTTTCATCTTTCCCGCTCCATTCGATGCCGATCTGCAAGAGGAAAAATTGTTTAATTAAAAAAGGATCAGGGGGGGCAGCAGTTATCCGAAAATCCATTGATATCTATTTTTAATTGGGGGCATGGCTGAAACGCTTCCGAGTGACTGTTCAAACTCAACACACTGAACGCCCGCCTTTTAAATAGGAAACACTTTGTCCAAATTGGGGAAATAAATCTTCTTGTAAATGCTTATTGTAGCCACCCATCCCCCCTGCTTACGAATAAATTGGAATGGGCACCATTTCATTCAGCTAAACTGCGCTAATAATCTTTAAGTTTCATACATTTCTTAGTTTGAACTTAAACACCCATTGGTCAACAGACGGTTAAGCGGTCTCGGTCAATGACATATTTACTCGACTTTAATATTCTGTTTAATATTGCCATCAAACTTAGTCTCTCAGCCGTGGAACTACAATTTTCTACAATTGTACAATACATTCGCCACAAGGTTGGACCACTTGTTTACAAAAATAGCGATGTAACTGAAAGGGTTAGAAAAAAACTAATAAATAAACGCGACGTTTTTATAATGTTTTGTTACGTTATTTGACAAATTGTTGCTGGCCACCCAGTAGTATGTTCCTTAGTAGCAGACAATAGCGAAAAACAAAATTTTACAATGGCTATCGGAAGGTTTTCTATCGTGTAATATCGCACTAATATATCATTTCAACAATAGCAACTCTGAGCGAAAAAATAGCAACCCTGCAACGGCGCTGTCAACCAGCCCATTTCCGCCGCTGCCACCATTCCTTTACCTTTTTGACTAGCAGACGTAAAGCTGGTCTTTTTTTGCGGCCCGCAAAAAATCTGCTGTTTTCGTTAACATCGTTCAATAAAACCGAGTGACAATGGTTGTTAAGAAGGTAAACAGCGCGAACAATCCAATGAACGCATTATTTCAATGCATAAACCAGTGCCTTGCAATACAAAACGTTTTGAGTTTGTGTTATTTTTTTGTTTTGTTATTATTGTGTTGTGAGTTCAAAACTAATGTGTGCCCAATTCTCCGTGAATATTGCAGCCCAGGCCAAAGAAGAAGCCAGTGACCAAGAAGGTTGCCCCAGCTCCTCTGGCCGTCAAGAAGCCAGTGGTCAAGAAGGTTGTCAACCAGCTCTTCGAGAAGCGTCCCAAGAACTTCGGCATCGGTAAGTGGACTTGCTAACGACAGTGGACAACCACTAACGATGCTACCATCTTACTTGCAGGCCAGAATGTTCAGCCCAAGCGCGATCTGTCTCGTTTCGTGCGTTGGCCCAAATACATTCGCGTCCAGCGCCAGAAGGCTGTGCTGCAGAAGCGTCTGAAGGTGCCCCCACCAATCCATCAGTTCAGCCAGAGCCTGGACAAGACCACCGCGGTCAAGCTATTCAAGCTGCTGGAGAAGTACCGCCCCGAGTCTCCCCTGGCCAAGAAGCAGCGCCTCAAGAAAATCGCCGAGGCCAAGGCCAAGGGCAAGGAAGTGGAGCCCAAGAAGAAGCCCAGCTATCTGTCGGCCGGTACCAATACCGTCACCAAGCTGATTGAGCAGAAGAAAGCCCAGCTGGTTGTGATCGCTCACGATGTCGATCCCCTCGAGGTGAGTGTCTGCGAATGCGCGTCCCGTTCCCGTGCCTAAGCTCGTGTCTCCCGTCTCTGACCAAATGATGTACAACTTTGAATTTCTTCAACTGAAAGGCGCCCGCACTCTCAGAGTGTGAGAGGCACCCGCCATGTGGAAAATTGACAGCTGATTGTGTGCCCCCTTAGCCGCTTTTTGGCCGAACGGTCAGACTGTGGGCTAATGAGGCAAGCAGAGACCCACGACTTCCAAGCAAACTTACCCTCCCCTACGAACACGTGCTTTGAGCGATCGAACTAATTTCCGTTTTCAATTGCATTTCAGTTGGTGCTCTTCCTGCCCGCCTTGTGCCGCAAGATGGGTGTGCCCTACTGCATTGTGAAGGGCAAGGCTCGCCTGGGACGTCTCGTCCGCCGCAAGACCTGCACCACACTGGCCCTGACCAGCGTTGACAACAACGACAAGGCCAACTTCAGCAAGGTCCTGGAGGCCGTCAAGACCAACTTCAATGAGCGCCACGAGGAGATCCGTCGTCACTGGGGCGGTGGCATCCTCGGCTCGAAGAGTCTGGCCCGCATCGCCAAGCTGGAGCGCGCCAAGGCCCGTGAGCTGGCCCAGAAGCAGGGTTAGATATCACAGCTCAACAGCAGCGTACAAGATCTATGCTATAAGGTGGAGACTTTAAGTACACTGATGTACTCAATGATTTGAACGGGCACTGACTATTTGCGCCTGTCCACTGAGAAACAATAAACTTTTAAGTGTACAATTTTTTTGTATTTTTTTTGTATGTGCGTGCGAGTGCTTGAACGAGCCAACCACTTAAGGCTGGCGTTCAATAAATAATTTATTAGTTGTATCCTACATGTGATCACAAATCTTTGTAGCAAATCGAAAAGGGTCAAGCCCATGGCCAGTCTGTGAGTATTTCATGCGGCAGCTGTGTGATTGAATGGCCTGCAAATTGCAGTGAATGTTTACTGATCGCTTGGATGGATTTACGCTCGAACTCGATCTTAAATATGAATTTAATCTTTCTATTTTGGCCATGGAATCTGTTTTGATCGAACTTTTAGGTTCGGCCGGCGAACTCTGAGGAACGCAGCAGTTAAATGTGTGGCGTCCCATTAAAATAAAATATAATGTGGTGTTATTAGCAATTTGTTGTAATTTCTGTGAATAAAACATGTTTTTTGTTGGCAAAAACAAAATGTGCCCTCCCGCCACAGCTCTACAGCTGGAAGCGCGCTGCAGGTTAATGGATTGGAGTGGCAACGCTCTAACATCTTGGCATGGCAACGCTCTGCTGCTTAGAGGCTTGGTCTGGCAACGCTCTGCCACTTAGTTTGGCTTGGTTTGGCAACTCTTTGAAGCTGTGCCGCTTCATCTGGCAGCACCAGCCATAGCGGTAAATCCAAAGTAGTTATTTTTTAGGGATATTTTATTTATAGGAACAATTACAACTAATGGGGAAGGGAATCATATTTTGGAACGTTCCGCCTTAACAGCCCGCAGCTTGATGCTCTGAATGGCCTCGTGCAGAATGCTGAGGACCATGTCCACGCGCTCCACTGTGGCATTTTCGCCCATGAGGCCAATGCGAAAGACGTGCTCCACAGTGGGCCCCAGGCCGCCGCTGATCTCCACGCTATATCTGTGGTAAGCCATGGATTGGGTTAGTTTGGAGGAAGAACTGGACTATGCTCCAAGAGTTTTGGTTTCTCTACTCACTTGCGCATGGCGTACTCTGCCACTTTCTTCCAGTCGACGCCGAACGGCACTTTGATGGTATTGACGGTGGGCAGGCGCTCGTCCTCGCGCTGCACAAACATCTCGAGGCCGAGCTCCTCGATGCCCAGCTGCAGGCGACGCGAGCACTCCTGGTGGCGTCGCACCACCGCCTATCAGTCCCACGGCACAGAAGTGCGCGAGAGCCTCCCGCAGTCCGTACAGCAGCGTGGACGAAATGGTGTGATGGTAGATGCGCGGCGTGCCGTAGCAGCCCCAGTACTGGCCGATGAGCAGGATGTCGAAGTAGTACACCTTTGGCTTGCTCTTGCGCTGCTTGATGTGTGTGAGGGCGCGCTTGCTGAAGGAGATGGGCGTGAGGCCGGCTGGGCCGCCGAGCGACTTCTGCGAGCCCGTGTACACCACATCCACCTTCCACTCGTCCATTAGGAACTCGGTGCCGCCCAGCGAGGCCACAGTGTCCACCACCAGGAAGCAGTCGAACTGTCGGCACAGCTCGCCGAGCTCGCGGATATTCTGCTGAATGATGCCCGTCGACGAGTCGCCCTGGGCAACAAAGAAGACGCGCGGCCGGTGTGTCTCGAAGGCGAACTTGATCTCCTCCTGGCTTAGGGCGCGCCCAAAGCTGGCCTCCACGTAGCGCACATCGGCGCCATACCGTCGGGCCATGTCTGCGGCCCGATGTCCCCAGACGCCGGTGACGCCCAAGAGCACAACGTCCCCGTCCTCGATCAGATTGCAGAGTGACGCCTCCATGCCGGCATGGCCAGCCCCGCTGATGCACATGGTGGCATCGTTTAGTGTCTGGAAGATGGCTTGATGCCCTCCTTAACCTCGTCCATAATCTGTGAAGAGGAAAGGAACAATCGGATGTACTTTGGATGCCAAATGGAGCCACAGCTGTCAGACGAGCTACAGCCTGATCTTTGTTAGATCTCTGCCAGCCTCGGTCCCCCATCCTGTCTTCATTTCGAAGTGTACAAGTGGGGCTGCTGCTGCTTCGCAGTCTGATGGAGAGATCGTTGCATTCGAGTACATTGCCTGCTAAAGATGATGCTGACTTGGGTAATCTCTGACCAATCCCCACCCTCCATCCCCCTCCATCCATTGTATCTCAATGTATCAGGTGGCAACGCTCTGCTGCTTAGAGGCTTGGTCTGGCAACGCTCTGCCACTTAGTTTGGCTTGGTTTGGCAACTCTTTGAAGCTGTGCCGCTTCATCTGGCAGCACCAGCCATAGCGGTAAATCCAAAGTAGTTATTTTTAGGGATATTTTATTTATAGGAACAATTACAACTAATGGGGAAGGGAATCATATTTTGGAACGTTCCGCCTTAACAGCCCGCAGCTTGATGCTCTGAATGGCCTCGTGCAGAATGCTGAGGACCATGTCCACGCGCTCCACTGTGGCATTTTCGCCCATGAGGCCAATGCGAAAGACGTGCTCCACAGTGGGCCCCAGGCCGCCGCTGATCTCCACGCTATATCTGTGGTAAGCCATGGATTGGGTTAGTTTGGAGGAAGAACTGGACTATGCTCCAAGAGTTTTGGTTTCTCTACTCACTTGCGCATGGCGTACTCTGCCACTTTCTTCCAGTCGACGCCGAACGGCACTTTGATGGTATTGACGGTGGGCAGGCGCTCGTCCTCGCGCTGCACAAACATCTCGAGGCCGAGCTCCTCGATGCCCAGCTGCAGGCGACGCGAGCACTCCTGGTGGCGTCGCACCACCGCCTTCAGTCCCACGGCACAGAAGTGCGCGAGAGCCTCCCGCAGTCCGTACAGCAGCGTGGACGAAATGGTGTGATGGTAGATGCGCGGCGTGCCGTAGCAGCCCCAGTACTGGCCGATGAGCAGGATGTCGAAGTAGTACACCTTTGGCTTGCTCTTGCGCTGCTTGATGTGTGTGAGGGCGCGCTTGCTGAAGGAGATGGGCGTGAGGCCGGCTGGGCCGCCGAGCGACTTCTGCGAGCCCGTGTACACCACATCCACCTTCCACTCGTCCATTAGGAACTCGGTGCCGCCCAGCGAGGCCACAGTGTCCACCACCAGGAAGCAGTCGAACTGTCGGCACAGCTCGCCGAGCTCGCGGATATTCTGCTGAATGATGCCCGTCGACGAGTCGCCCTGGGCAACAAAGAAGACGCGCGGCCGGTGTGTCTCGAAGGCGAACTTGATCTCCTCCTGGCTTAGGGCGCGCCCAAAGCTGGCCTCCACGTAGCGCACATCGGCGCCATACCGTCGGGCCATGTCTGCGGCCCGATGTCCCCAGACGCCGGTGACGCCCAAGAGCACAACGTCCCCGTCCTCGATCAGATTGCAGAGTGACGCCTCCATGCCGGCATGGCCAGCCCCGCTGATGCACATGGTGGCATCGTTTAGTGTCTGGAAGATGTACTTGATGCCCTCCTTAACCTCGTCCATAATCTGTGAAGAGGAAAGGAACAATCGGCATGTACTTTGGATGCCAAATGGAGCCACAGCTGTCTAGACGAGCTACAGCCTGATCTTTTGTTAGATCTCTGCCAGCCTCGGTCCCCCCCATCCTGTCTTCATTTCGAAGTGTACAAGTGGGGCTGCTGCTGCTTCGCAGTCTGATGGAGAGATCGTTGCATTCGAGTACATTGCCTGCTAAAGATGATGCTGACTTGGGTAATCTCTGACCAATCCCCACCCTCCATCCCCCCTCCATCCATTGTATCTCAATGTATCAGGCCAGGCCTGCTGATAAGGTAACTGGAGCAGCCATCAAAACAGTGCAGAACATTCGTGCAAGACCTGAGAACCCTTTTGCACCCACTCAGATCTTGCGACATAGAGACGGTACCCACCTGCAAGCATTCCGGATGCATGTGGCCCAGGACCGGATTGCTCATGGCCTCCAGCACTCGATGGGAGCAATTCGAGGGTCCTGGCCCCATCAGCGTCTTGCTGGGGACATATAGCGGACGCTTGAGGACCAAAGGCGGCGGCACTTCCATTTCAAATGTTTGTGTGTGCTTTGCTCTGGAAATCGGGGAGGGCTTTACGTAACTCGATCTCCCTCTCACGAACGGCTCTTATCACTTGAACACACACGCAAACACACACACACACACGCACAAAAAGAAAACAGATGCTGGAAGAGATTGGATTAGAGCTCTCTCGCTGGAAGACCGAGATCTAACTGAGACGATTCGACTGGACACGGGCCGCTTTATAGCTCTATGTGGTAGCTCCATCCTCCTTCGTGCACGGGGGCTGTGCCTTATCGATGAACGCACTTGAACAAATGGTAAATGATGCGATCTCTCTCGCTTATCAGATGGGATGGGAGCAAATACGTCGTTCGCACGAATTCTCCGTGTGATGGCCTTCGAAAGGTTGGACGGAATGGACTCATTGTGAAATTCGCCGACCCTTGAGCTGGGATTCCGCTGCATACCGGGTGGGTTCTGCTCTGATTTCCAACCCATTTCGGCACCCACCACAAACGAAACACTTTCTGCCACTACTGCCACCGCCCAACTGATAAGATTCCATGCATCATCTTGAAAGTTAATCAACCCAAATCCCGGGGTAAGAGCATTATCTTTGGCATTAGTCGGCAATGCATTGACCAGGGGGTCAGTGTCGGTCCACGCACAGTTTTCGCATTTCGTTTGTAGTGAAATTAGTTATTTAGCAACCGCTCAGAGGGAAGTCACCATCCCAATCATGGGAATTCGAATTCGAATAGTAAACACAGACAAAAAACTGTCCACATATTGTACACATAAATGTTTATTTTACTACAAATAGTTTTGTAATACCAGAATACGGGCAAAGAGCGCTAACAAAATTGCAGCTGTACCTTTTACCAAACATAATCAGTTAACAGGCATTAGGCTATATGGCCAAGGTTTTTATTAAAGATCTGTTTAAGAGGTAAGCTACGAGGCTGCAGCTGTCTCGTTTGTACGGACCTTAAACGATGAATTGTTTATTCAACAGGTTCAACACACAAATCCATCGATATATCGATATCGGATGTCGCGGTACAGCGGTCAAACTGGGTATGTGTTTGAACAGGGAACACAAATTATAAATTATAAATGAAATATTTAAATTAATATCAATAGCTAAGAACCGATATTAATATCATCGCCAGTACAACAGCAATGTCACCCACAAATATATTATCAACACAAAAAATATATATCGATATATTGGTATATATATCAATACATATTTACCAGCGCTAACACAAGAAATATAAACATTTTAAATATAAACTGAATTCTAACAAAGTGGACACTAATCCTTGCCGCAGTTGATGAGCCCAGCGAGAACGGAATGAGCATGGAGCAGGCTGGTGACAAATTATATGACGAATTCTTCGACAGCCTGCGCAGGTGAGTGCGCAAACCAAAAGGAATCCTGTCCCTGTTCGCCCACCGCTCTAATCTGGTTATATGTTCCTCTTCAGCAACAATGGCCCACGTAACCTGAGCCAGATCTTCGAGGATGACGTCAAGCCGCTGCAGAACGAGTCCCGCAACATGCGCTACCAGCCGTCGTCGGCCCAGAAGCAGGAAAGACATCAACAGAAAATAGAAAACAAAGAGAAGCCCAGGTCCGCGCTCGGCCAGAAGTGGAATGTGGAGCCCGGCGTCTGGACCACTGTAATAGCCAAGGTGGCGCACGCGTTCAGTGGTAGCGATGATGTGGGTCGCGTGGGCGTGGCCCTTTCCCTGCACGGCGATGGCATCGCCAAGCTGATTCTGTACAAGACAAAGACCAAGGTGCTGGCCAGCGTGGTGCTAACGGCACCGAACGCATCTGTGATTGAGCGCGAGTCCTACATACAGTTCTACGCTGATGACCGTCGCTTCTGGAGCCTGCGCTTCGACCAGGACGCCGATGAGCAGGACATCATTCAGGCCTTGCGCAAATACGATCTGCCATTGACCGGTGTCGTGTCTAGCTGCAGCTCCTCCTCGATCTCGGATCAGGACAGCAAGCCAAAGAAGTCGTCACAGCTGCAGGTGCAGGTGCAAGTGCAGCCTCCGCAGCCGCAGCCGCAGCCTCGGTCCCGTCTTGGTCCGAGTGTAAGCACAAACCAGCTGCCATCCGAGGAATGTTCATTGGTGGACGATGTTATAATGACACCGGTGCCGCGTGCCATTGGACTCAGTCACAGCAGCAGCGCCAGCAGCAGCACGATTCACGGCAGCCTAATGGTCGCCAAGATGGACTCGGGCAACGACATGGACAAGAAAATGGACACCATACTGCAGGCGATGCATCGCTTGGTGAGCGGCGCCGGTAGCAGCAGTGGCAGCACCCAGCTGAATGATAGGCAGCAGAACACAAATGACAGCGAGGACGAGATGATCGAGCTGGAGCAGAAGATGCTCAACCTCAAGCGTGAGAACCGCACGCTGGTGAAGAGCATGCGCGCCAAAGAGCAGGACCTGGAAGAGCTTCGCACATCGAACAGCGCCCTCGTTGAGCTGAATAAAGAGCTGAAACAGCAGAACGCAGCCCTGCTGGTGGCAATGGCCAGCAATGCGTACGATCAGGTCAACAGCAACTCCACCTCCGCCAGCACTAGCTGCCCCAATTGCGAGCAGTCCGCAAGCCTCATAAATGTGCTGAAGCGTCAGGTGGCGTCGATCCAAAGTGCCATGGAGCAGACGACGGCGGCACCAGATGCGGCTGCTCACAGAAACGGACATTAAAGAGAGAGAGAGAGAGGAGAAGAGACAGGGCAAGCAATGCTACATTTTTGTATTAAATATGTTTTCCTCATGTATTATGCCGCAATGCAAATTATAAACACAATTTGGTGGATTTTGCTTGGTTTTTTGTTTTTTTGTTTGCTTTGTATTTGCTGCACAATTTATGCAGTTTCTTGTGGTTGCTTAAATCTAGGGGCTAGGACAAGTCTAGGGTTCAGTTTTTGTTTGTTTTGGAGCTCGGAATTGGCTTCATCCGGCAGTCTACAAAATTGATAACGTTTTGGTTGGCCTCTGATTTCGCTCAGAAGGTTTCGCTCAATATCGCTATCGTTATGATCATCAGTTAGTGTATCTTTAGCGTCGTATAAACAAGGTAGTACTCGTATGTATAAAGGTAGTGATTCTTGTCACTGTGGAAGTGCACGTTAGTCCATCCGACTGTGATCCCGATTACGATCCGCATCCATCGGTCGCGTACTCTGATTGACTCTGTTGTCTGTTGTCGGCTCCGACAGTTTGACAAACTAACTTATGGCCTAATATATAACTCGTCGCAGCATCTTCGTTGCTTACATCTAATCGGAAATCAAACTAGATACGGATAGTGCTTTGGGCAGGCAACACAGCCAAAGCCACAGCCAGCCCACAGCAATTGCAGCACCACAGCTGCTGGCGGCAGTCATTCATCCTGCAATAGTTAATGTAGTTAGTAGGTGTCGCTATCGCTGAGGCTGCTCAGGTAGCTGCTTGCAGCTGGGGCACTCGACCCGCCGGCACGGTGACGCTTGCGCTTCACCTTGGTCTTCTTGCGACGCAGCATGGCTATTTCCTCCGCCTTGCGCTTGTACTTGCCCTGCCGCTTCTTCTTGCGTCCGTATTCGTCCGATTCGCTGGTGCTCGACTCCTCGTTGTCGCTGGAGTCCGACTCAGTGTCGCTGCTGGATGACTCCGATGTGGAGCTGTCCGACGATGAGGAAGATGATGTGCTGGAAGAGCGACGGCGCTTCGTTTTCCTTGTGCTACTGAGACTGCTGCTGTGTTTCTTGGCCAGCTCTCTGTTGGCGCCGCTGCTGCTGTCCGACTTACTGCTGTTCGTCTTGCCGCCGCCCTCAGAGCTCTTCTTGTGCTTCTTGCTCTTGCTCTTCTTCTTCTTGCGCTTCTTGTGCCGCACTGATTTTGTTTGTTTCGTGTCAGTGGCCTCCAGCGCCGCCTTTTTGTTCCTCTTCGAGCTGCTGCTGCTGCTGCGCTTCTTATCTTCTTTGCGTGCAGCACTCGTGGTCGTCGTGATTGTTGTTGGCGGCGGCGGCAGTGCAGCTGTCGCCTCGACGCCGCCTTTCAGCTCCTTGGCCCGCAGCTCAGTGAGCGGCGTCAGGTAGTCCAATTCGGAGTCGGAGCTGGTGCTCTCCACATCGAGCAGTATCTCCTTGTTGGGGTCTACCTGAAGAGAGAGAGAGCGAGGCAGGAGGCTTGTTTATTGCGGGCGGGGGGACAAAGGCAACGTTGCCAAACATGCGGCTTTTGCTTACCTTGAGAAAATTGCGGCATTGGTAAGTCAGGTGACCTGCGTAGCCGCATTTTTTGCACGCCGCTCGCAAGGTGTCCTTGTTGGCGTTGGACAGCGGAAAGTTCATCTTGTTTGCTGCTCGACTGCGCGCTACCAACAGTCCCTTTTGCGTATTTTTTCGCCTGTTTAGTTAGCGAACCATTTATTTTGCCCTCAAACTCAAATTGAAGATGACAGACCGTATGTCGATATCAATCAAACGATATCGATGTGCCGGCGCGGTATATCGCCATCTGTCTGCCAGTCAATCCACCTTGCACAGGTGATACATGACTATTACGATATTAAGCTGTACACAATCAAATACTTGATGTTTTAATGCAATTTTTTTATTTTTATTTCTACTGCCTTTATTCCAATAAAGGCACATTGCGCATTGATTGCAGCTTAATATATTTAGCTGTGGCGTTGTGACGTCATCACGATTGACTCCTTCACTTGTTTGCGCCACCTTCAGGCGATCAGCGCTTTCCCTTGTGCTGGCCAAAGATGGTGAAAGTGGGCTTATCGATAGTTTCGCAGCCTTTAGTTCTTGTAAAATTAAAATGCTTTAACTTACGGAATTTTTTTTTCTCACAGAATAACTGTAGTTGCCTCTTCACGTATCACGGCGCGTGGCAAATCGAAGTAACAGCTGCCCCCCCCCGTTTGCAGGTTTCAGGCCCACGACCGCGCTACACCATCCCCCACAACGCGTTCTTTCACCATTTTCGCACGCCCACACAAAGCATAGCACAGCACACGTAAAGTAGAGTACGTACGTACGTACATAGGTCGAGTGGCAAAAATTAGAGCAGAGCAGCGCAGCAGTTAGGAAGATGCAACAGAACGCGGCCAGCAATCCGTTTTCGATGGCCACCTACGTGGACCGGCCGCAGATGGGGCTGGACGTGGAGTTCGGCGCCGATCCAGCCAGCGGGGCAGCCTTCTTCCAGACCGATGGCCGCAAGCACGATGACCTCAAACAGATGCTGGACAGCAATAAGGACGGCCTCAAGCTGGAGGCCATGAAGCGTATCATTGGCATGATTGCGCGTGGCCGCGACGCCAGTGACCTCTTTCCGGCCGTCGTCAAGAACGTCGTCTCGAAGAACATCGAGGTGAAGAAGCTCGTCTATGTCTACCTGGTGCGCTATGCCGAGGAGCAGCAGGACCTGGCCCTGCTCTCCATTTCCACATTCCAGCGTGCGCTCAAAGACCCCAATCAGCTGATCCGAGCCTCGGCCCTGCGGGTGCTGTCCTCCATTCGGGTGAGCATGATAGTGCCGATTGTTATGTTGGCCATACGTGACAGCGCCGCCGATCTGAGTCCGTATGTCCGCAAGACCGCGGCCCATGCCATACCCAAACTGTACTCGCTGGACGCCGATCAAAAAGACGAGCTGGTCATGGTGATCGAGAAGCTGCTCTCGGACCGCACCACACTGGTGGTGGGGTCAGCGGTGATGGCCTTCGACGAGGTAAGCCGCTTCCTAATTCCAGTTCATGGCAGTCTGATGACTTTCCCATCACTGTGTGATTTCAGGTCTGCCCGGAACGCGTAGATCTCATCCATAAGAACTATCGCAAGCTGTGCAACCTGCTGGTGGACGTGGACGAGTGGGGTCAGGTGATAATCATCAATATGCTGACCCGCTATGCCCGCACACAGTTCGTCGATCCGAATGCCGACGAGGAGCTGCTCGACGGCGCCAGCGAGGCGCCGCACAATGAGAGATTCTACGACGAGTCATCGAACAACTCCAACTCCTCCAACAGCGACGACGGCTCCAGCGATGACGAGAAGACGAAATCGCGGCCTGCAAACAGCAGCAGCAACAACGGCGGAACTCCCAGCTCCCCCAGCAGCAGCTACCACATCGATGTGGACCACCGCCTGCTGCTGCGCCAGACCAAGCCGTTGCTGCAGTCGCGCAACGCCTCTGTGGTGATGGCCGTGGCCCAGCTCTACCATCATGTGGCGCCCCGCAACGAGGTGCAATTGATTGCCAAGGCGCTCATTCGCCTGCTGCGCTCCCACAAGGAGGTGCAGAGCGTGGTGCTCAACTGCATCGCCTCAATGTCCACCAAACGCAAGGCCATCTTTGAGCCACACTTGAAGTCGTTCTTTGTGCGCACCAGCGATCCCACGCACCTCAAGCTCCTCAAGCTGGACATACTCACCAACCTGGCGTCGGCCTCCAGTATCTCCCTGATCCTGCGCGAGTTTCAGACCTACATCTCCAGCAGCGACCGCTCCTTTGTAGCGGCCACCATACAGGCCATAGGCCGTTGTGCGGCCAGCATTAAGGAGGTAACCGAGACCTGTCTCAGCGGCCTGGTGCATCTGCTATCTAATCACGATGGTGAGTACCACGTACAGTAGACCACAGAGCTAGTCCCTAATCCCTAATCCCTTATCCCATCCATTCTGTTTACAGAGCATGTGGTGGCCGAGAGCGTTGTGGTAATCAAGCGTCTGCTGCAGACAAAGGCCGCCGAGCACTTTGAGATTATTACACAGATGGCCAAGCTGATTGATTACATCAATGTGCCGGCCGCACGGGCCGCCATCATTTGGCTGATTGGCGAATACAACGAAAAGGTGCCGCTGATTGCACCCGATGTGCTGCGCAAGATGGCCAAGTCCTTTGTGGACGAGCAGGATGTGGTGAAGCTGCAGGTGTTGAATCTGGGCGTCAAGCTTTATCTGACCAACCCCCAGCAGACCTCGCTGCTGTGCCAGTACGTCTTTACGCTGGCCCGCTACGACACCAACTACGATGTGCGGGATCGGGCCCGTTTCTTGCGCCAGTTCATCTTCCCGGCCAGCGGGGCCAGCAGCGTCCTCACGCAGAGCGCCCGCCAGGTGTTTCTGGCCAGCAAGCCGGCCCCCGTGCCGGAGAGCAAGTACCGTGACACCAACAGCTTCCAGCTGGGATCGCTCTCGCACTATCTGAATATGCCGGCCACGGGCTACAAGGAGTTGCCCACATTCCCTGCCCTGGCACCCGACTCGAGTGTGCGCAACATTCCTGGCTTTGTGCAGGAGAAGCTTCCCAACGAAAGTTCCCCACTTTCGCACTCCAAGTCCGCCTCGGGTGGCAGCTCTCAGGGTGGCAGCAAAGAGCAGCGCGAGAAGAGCTTCCTATCCGAGTCTGAAGACAAGTCCTCGGCATATTCCGAGTCCAGTAGCGGCAGCGGCAGTGCCACCAGTGACAGTGCCTCCAACTCTGATGACAGCGAAAGCAGCGACGACGAACAGCAGGAAAAGCAGAAAGCGAAGCCAAAACTGGTCAACAGTGAGCCGAAAAAGACGACCTCCAGAGCTGTGGAGTCAATAACGCTGATCGATGCGGGCGGCATTGAAGTGGATCCCGCCACCACGACCAGCAACAGCAACAACAATATGAATATTAACAATACCAATGCAGCTGGCGATTCGGGAACCTCAGACAGCGGGGAGTCCTCTTCGTATAGCGGCAGTAGCAGCGGCAGTGACACGGCCAGCGAAAATGAACAGGAAAAGCCCAAAAAGGAGGATAAACAGCAGCAGAAGCAGAAGCAGAAGCAGCAGCCATCGAAGGCAACTCCAGAGATTCTAGAGACAGCTACCAAGCAGACAAAAAGCAATCTGGACTTGCTACTCGATTTGGATGACATTCCGCCCATTGGTCCCGTGATGACGCCCTCGCTAGGTGGCTTCTTGACGCCAGGTAATCCCAATCAAAGCATAAAACATGATTTTCAACTTTGATCCTAACTGAATCTCCTTCGCCTGCATAGGTACGCCCCTGATGGGCGGCCAGTCTGCCCCTTTGCAGCCGCAGCATTCCCGCAATCGGATCGAGTTGGTCGGACCCTCGCACATCGAGTTCAAGCACAAGGAGCTCCTGAACAAAGTGAGCGGCCATGGCCTGCAGTTGGCCTACCGCTTCACGCGTGCCCCCCACCTGTACTCCTCGACCATGTGCTCAGTTGAGCTTCAGTTCCAGAATCGCGGCGAGAAGGAGATCGCCAGCATCCGGCTCGGCCAGCTGACGCTGCCCGCGGGCATGCAGCTAAACGAATTTAATCCCGTGACGTTGCTGCAGCCGCAGCAAATGGCCAGTGGCATACTGGGCGTGGACTTCAATGACTCCACGCATGCCATTGACCTGGAGCTACTGTCCAGCGCTGGCAGCTCGCGGGTGCAGCTGAAGCCGCCGGTGGGAGAGCTGGTCAGGGCCGTCCAGATTGGGGAAAGCTGCCATCGCGAGGAGCGTGCCAAGCTGCGGGGCATGAACGAGCATCAGTGCGAGCTGCGCGGCATCCAGCGGGAGATGATCGATGTCGCAGCGCTCAAGCAGAAGGTGTTCGAGTGCATCAATGTGGCCCACACGCACAGCTCGCCCACCGCCCAATTGCACTGCTTTGCGGGGCAGACGCTCAGCTCGAAGAGCCTCGTGCTCCTTACCCTTCACTGGCAGACGGACGAGGCACTCACGCTGCTGGTCAACTGCGAAAAGATGGTCATCGGCTCCATGGTACTCAACGAGCTGCGAAACGCCCTACAGCTAAGCTTTGCCATGTGAGCAGTAGCGTCCAGCACGAGAATGAGCGAGATGGCGATGCATGCCGAGCGCTGCGCCAATCTGGGCAATCGAGAACAAATGATGAAAGCCTCTCACAACGTAAACCTAAGCACTCAACTAGCTACACATCTAAAAAACAAATGTCATGATGATGATGAAGATTCTATTGCTTTTACTATTCCTATATACAACAAACAAACAAACAACAAGAACTTGCGACAACAGCAAATAGCAGTGGACTCCTTGCTGATGCCAGATGCTAGATGCCAGATGCCAGATGCCTGCTCCTACTAATCCACTTTTCCCCTAGATATACATATATGCGATGTGCGAGTGTGTGTTCTGTTTAGCATGAACGTATGTATGTATTTATGTCGCTTGTGTCCTTCACTATATATATATATATATTTGTACTATATACACGTGTATGTCCATCCGTACATGGGATACACTTTTACTTGGATCGTACTCTCTGGTACTCGTACTCGTACTCGTAACTCGTGTTTGATGTTGTAAATCTGTTGCCTTCGTGCTCTATGCGGCCTTCTTCAAAACGTAGCAAAGACAAACGAATATCGAATCTATATACATATATTATTCATACTATTATATACAGCGCAAAAACTGAATGAAAAAATGAAATGAAATTAAATTAAATGAAAAACATAAAGAAAGAGTAATAATAAATTTACCAAATGTTAACGCACACATCTGCCTGAGAAACAAAACAGAAAAGTGCAACCAAATGCCATGGTGTAAATATTGTATAACAGCATTTTGCGCTTCGTGCATTCTCAGGCATTCTCTTCTGCGGCATTCGCTTGTGCGTCTCCGATCGCTCTCTGTGCCGTGCACTCTCCATATTCTCCCATGTAGTAAAACATACAAGCGAACATGTACATGTGCATGTATTTATGTTTGAAATCGGACTTTTATTTACATTTTTTTGTATTTTTTCCTAAATCCGTTGTATTAAACTTTAATTTATTACACTTTTAGGGTACAAATGAGCTGAGCGGGGGAGCATCTCTCACAATCTTTCATATTGGAGCTTCTATGAACATCAAAGATGAACGGCTGATGGCCAAGATTATTTGCGCTTGCGGGTGGTCTTCTTGTCTGCAGCCTGGGGCGTTGATGTGGCCTGGGCCACCAGCTTACTAGTCGAAAAGCTATCTGGCAGTTTGATTTTTATTAGTGCAGCGCCCTTCCCCTTCTTACTCTGAGGCATTTCGAGAGGGTCTTCATCTTTATTATCTTCATCATCTTCATCTTCTTCATCATCATCATCTTCAGCTTTTTCATCATCGTCATCATCGTCATCGTCTTCATCATTATCAGACACCACCTCAGTAATCATTCTCTTAATGCGCTTTCTGGATGGTCCGGCCATCTCTAAAGCGCCTAGAAAAGCAGGGGGTTTTTCGGCCTTTTCCATAGCGGCTAGAACTGCAGCGGCAGCGGCTGCTTTGTTCGATGTGCTAGTCACTGCAACGGCGGAGGCAGATCCATCGTTCTTCTTCATCTTCTTTCTAGGCTGCAGTTGGAGCGTAACGGAGATGGCATATACTTATGTAGAAGAACTTAGGGGAGAGGATTGATTTTACTTACTTGATTTGTTTTGCGCTCTGAAGCCTTCGCAGGCTTTCCCCTTCCTGTTGCAGGTGATTTTGCGCGCCGCTTCGCAGCTTTCCTCGGATTTGGGTTCTCTTCCTCGGAAGAGACTTCAGGGACTTCCTCTTCATCTTCTTCTTCCTCTTCCTCTTCATCCTTGGCTTTTTTATTACTCTTGGCTTCTTTCTTGCCCTTTGCTTTTTGCTCCTGTTCCTTGGACACTTGAGCATTCATTTTTTCCTCAGCTTTTCGTTCATTAATTGTGGCTTGCGAAAGCTTGAATGAGCGTTTAAGCTGCGTCACCTGACCGTCGGTCACGCCCTGCTTTAGCCTCCTGTGCACCAGCGAATTGAAGCGCCGCTCGTTTGCCACCTCATGGCCATTGCTCTTGAGGTACTTCACAATGGCAATAACCGAAGATCCGCGTTTATTTTTCAGTTCTTCGATTGCATCCATTGCCATCTCGATGACAGTGCGCCGGCGCCTGCCCCGTATTGGCTTTGATGCTGGGACCTTCTTTTCGCCATCTGATGGTGGAGTGGGATGTATTGGCGAAGATCGAGCCTCTTCATCATCATCGGTTTCGTGTATAGAATCCTCCTCCTTCTCCGAGTGATAGCTCTCTGCCGGAGCTTTTGTCCCTCCTACGGCGCCCTCTTCATTGTCGGTTTGCACTGGGTTTTCTGCATCAGTTGTAGACCCCGAAAATGACCCCTCCTCGGACTGGGTCTTATTTTGTTCGGGAACTTCGGTGTCACTTTCTTCGGTAGCGCTACTCATCTTGATTCTAATTTTGTTTAACAATTACAATAAATTCACAGACAACCAAACAAGTCGAACATTCAACAATCATTAAACTAATGGCGCGTTAATGCCAGTGATCTACAGTAAAAATGCAAGACCAAAGAAGAATACGGACAGAAAGAGAGAGAGACAAACTGGAAAAAAACGGTACCTAGTCACAAAATGTGAACATTCATAACTGTAAATCCAAAGCGAGAGCACAGCTCATTGCTTTTAGTGGGACAGTAAGTAACATTCTGCTTTCGCACTCACTCACTTACTTACCCGTTGTTGCCTCCCTGAACTTTGAAGCGAGCTTTGATATCTGATGGGAGCTTTTCTCTGACAAGTGGAGCTTAAAACTTACATGGAGTCCACTTATGATTATGTTTTGGACCTCAAATACATAAATATGTACACATACACTAATATGTACATATGTTGTTTGTACCTACATATGTATGTACAAATGTATGTATTTATGTATAGTTAGACTTGCTTTTAGTTTCTTTCATTTCGTTCATTTATCGCTATGCATAAGTATTCGACTGAGGTGCGGCTGCATTCCCGCCCAGAATCAGATAATCGAGAGATCAGTTTTGGGTTGCTTGCTTGGTTGGGTGAATGGAGTGCGATGTGTGTGTGTGTGTGTGCGCCTGTGTGGGTGCACAGTCTACTCCGCTGTGACATTAATTCCGTACGCCTTTCTTCCTTCCTGCTTTGCTTGCGGCACCTCTCCATTCTCCACTCTCCACTTTCATGTTCACTACTGTCCTGTGCTGGATTCTGTTTGTGTTTCGATTTTTTTTTTGATTACGCCATTATTATTTAGTTATACATATGTACATATATACATATGTATGGATTTGCAGTATATACATATACATACATACATAAACATATGCATATATGAATATCTGTATATTATATACCTGTGTTCGTTTGTGTCTGTGTGTGTCTGTATGGCCCGATAGCTAAAGCATTTTATGTGTGTGTTTTTATCGACTCTGCTTAGTGGATTGAACTGCAGCTTCGTCTAAGGCCGGCGGCAGGCAATGCTCTCCCCGTGCTTAGAGTTTCTTATACCAATATAGATAGTGTTCACCGTCCTCGACCATTAGCTCATCAACACCTGAAAAGAAAGCAAAAGAGCAATAGAACAAGAAAAAGGGAAAGGGAAATGGAACATTATTGAAGGCTCCATCCACACACTTACCAACAGGCGCAATAAGCTGATTCCCAGGCGTATTATTGGGATCCGGTAGCTCGGGCAATCGGTAGAGCAGCCAGTAGTGGTACCTAATCGGGATTGGATTGGATTGGATTGGATGTTCTCTCTCTAGCTTCTCTATCCATACTCACCCTCGCGGCTCCTCCTTCTTGCCATACAGTGTGTGCACGTAGTGGCCATTGGGCCATTCGCGCGCCTCGAAGATGAATCTGTGATAGTCGGGAGAGAGACAGAGCATACGAGCTTAAGAGCATCATTCATTACTGATCTTTCAGTTCAACACTCACCTGGGATCCATTTCGGCCGCCTGGGTCATGGCCTTGAAGAAGCTTGTGTTCTTCGGGGAGACCAGGGACAGGGAGAAGGCCTCGCTCACATTCGAGCCCACCCAGAGCGTGTAGGTGTACGAGATGTTCTTCGCGTCTGACTCCTCGGCCGAAGAGCCGTAAGCTCGCTTCAAAGTTCAGGGAGGCAACAACGGGTAAGTAAGTGAGTGAGTGCGAAAGCAGAATGTTACTTACTGTCCCACTAAAAGCAATGTGCTCTGCTCTCGCTTGGGATTTACAGTTATGAATGTTCACATTTTGTGACTAGGTACCGTTTTTTTCCAGTTTGTCTCTCTCTCTTTCTGTCCGTATTCTTCTTTGGTCTTGCATTTTTACTGTAGATCACTGGCATTAACGCGCCATTAGTTTAATGATTGTTGAATGTTCGACTTGTTTGGTTGTCTGTGAATTTATTGTAATTGTTAAACAAAATTAGAATCAAGATGAGTAGCGCTACCGAAGAAAGTGACACCGAAGTTCCCGAACAAAATAAGACCCAGTCCGAGGAGGGGTCATTTTCGGGGTCTACAACTGATGCAGAAAACCCAGAGCAAACCGACAATGAAGAGGGCGCCGTAGGAGGGACAAAAGCTCCGGCAGAGAGCTATCACTCGGAGAAGGAGGAGAATTCTATATACGAAACCGATGATGATGGAGAGGCTCGATCTTCGCCAATAAATCTCACTCCACCATCAGATGGCGAAAAGAAGGTCCCAGCATCAAAGCCAATACGGGGCAGGCGCCGGCGCACTGTCATCGAGATGGCAATGGATGCAATCGAAGAACTGAAAAATAAACGCGGATCTTCGGTTATTGCCATTGTGAAGTACCTCAAGAGCAATGGCCATGAGGTGGCAAACGAGCGGCGCTTCAATTCGCTGGTGCACAGGAGGCTAAAGCAGGGCGTGACCGACGGTCAGGTGACGCAGCTTAAACGCTCATTCAAGCTTTCGCAAGCCACAATTAATGAACGAAAAGCTGAGGAAAAAATGAATGCTCAAGTGGCCAAGGAACAGGAGCAAAAAGCAAAGGGCAAGAAAGAAGCAAAGAGTAATAAAAAAGCCAAGGATGAAGAGGAAGAGGAAGATGAAGAGGAAGTCCCTGAAGTCTCTTCCGAGGAAGAGAACCCAAATCCGAGGAAAGCTGCGAAGCGGCGCGCAAAATCACCTGCAACAGGAAGGGGAAAGCCTGCGAAGGCTTCAGAGCGCAAAACAAATCAAGTAAGTAAAATCAATCCTCTCCCCTAAGTTCTTCTACATAAGTATATGCCATCTCCGTTACGCTCCAACTGCAGCCTAGAAAGAAGATGAAGAAGAACGATGGATCTGCCTCCGCCGTTGCAGTGACTAGCACATCGAACAAAGCAGCCGCTGCCGCTGCAGTTCTAGCCGCTATGGAAAAGGCCGAAAAACCCCCTGCTTTTCTAGGCGCTTTAGGGATGGCCGGACCATCCAGAAAGCGCATTAAGAGAATGATTACTGAGGTGGTGTCTGACGATGATGAAGGTGGAGAAAAAGATGAAGATGATGATGAAGATGATAATGATGTTCTTCGGTCACGCCCTGCTTTAGCCTCCTGTACACCAGCGAATTGAAGCGCCGCTCGTTTGCCACCTCATGGCCATTGCTCTTGAGGTACTTCACAATGGCAATAACCGAAGATCCGCGTTTATTTTTCAGTTCTTCGATTGCATCCATTGCCATCTCGATGACAGTGCGCCTGCCCCGTTTTGGCTTTGATGCTGGGACCTTCTTTTCGCCATCTGATGGTGGAGTGAGATTTATTGGCGAAGATCGAGCCTCTCCATCATCATCGGTTTCGTATATAGAATTCTCCTCCTTCTCCGAGTGATAGCTCTCTGCCGGAGCTTTTGTCCCTCCTACGGCGCTCTCTTCATTGTCGGTTTGCACTGGGTTTTCTGCATCAGTTGTAGACCCCGAAAATGACCCCTCCTCGGACTGGGTCTTATTTTGTTCGGGAACTTCGGTGTCACTTTCTTCGGTAGCGCTACTCATCTTGATTCTAATTTTGTTTAACAATTACAATAAATTCACAGACAACCAAACAAGTCGAACATTCAACAATCATTAAACTAATGGCGCGTTAATGCCAGTGATCTACAGTAAAAATGCAAGACCAAAGAAGAATACGGACAAAAAAGAGAGGAAAAAAACGGTACCTAGTCACAAAATGTGAACATTCATAACTGTAAATCCAAAGCGAGAGCAGAGCACATTGCTTTTAGTGGGACAGTACTCACTCACTTACCCGTTGTTGCCTCCCTGAACTTTGAAGCGATATCTGATTGGAGCTTATCTCTGACAAGTGGAGCTTAAAACTTACATAGAGTCCACTTATGAATTTGTTTTGGACCTCAAATACATAAATATATACACATTCATATGTAGATCTTTGATACTTGCTACTTACATTTGGTAAAGGATTTTGTTGGTCAAAGAATACGAAATTGGTTTTAGTTTTCAATTATTTGTATGTTTATTCACGGCTTGTTCTTTGTTTGTTGCTTTCTCCACTCATCACCAAACATAATCGAATATAATGTAATATAAGAAGGCAGCAGGGCGTTGCGTTGCATGCAGTTGCTGCTGTTCGTTTGAACGAAATTCAATAGTCCGTATGTGCATACACAGTAGATCATGGATCATACATGGATCGGGGGTTGGTAGTACGTAAATAACACATTTCTCAAATCCTAAGCTGCTTTCTCTGCCTGTGTCAGTGTGTGTGTGTGTGTGTGTGTGTGTGTGTGGGGTCCAGATGTCCGAATATCCGGATTTCCCGGAGTGTTTGTGCCTGCGTTTAGTGTCTTAAGTTGTGAGGCGGGGGGGTATACTGCACAATTAAAAAGCTCAATTTCATGCTTATTATATAAACGATTTTGGTTTTGATCGCTAGGTTAGTTTGGTTTGAGTTTTGGTTTTGTTTTAGTTTTGGATTTGCTACTGCACTCAAAAAAACCCCATTGATTCAAGTAGTTCGAGTAGTTAGTTATTAGTAGTTGTAGTTGAGTTTGAAGTGTTACGAGTAGAGGCTAGGCTAGGTTAGGTTCGGTTAGGCTAGGCTTCTTCTTATTTTGTTTTGCTTTATTGCATTCAAGTTAAGAGTTTAAAGGTGCTTTTCGACGATGCATCGGTTTCACGGCAGCGTGTGTAAGTGCGACAATCTCATTTCACGCATACAATCTCAAAGAAAGCTCTACGTGCATCCGATGCAATTGACTAAAACCACCTTAACGAGCGAACGGCTTAAAGATGAAAGCTCGAAACAATGAGTGCTCTTTCTTGATCGTATTTATCTCTCGTTCAGTGTAGCGCAAGTATGATGTGGGAAAAAGTGTGCATTTATGCATACATATGTGAAGCTAATGCGTGATAGTTTGGTGAGCTATGTATGTATATGAGTAGAGTAGGGATAGTATGGAGATATTTGTCGGTTACTTATGGTTATGTATGTTATCATGTATATGTATGTATGTGTGTATGTATATGTTATGTTTGTGGGTATGTCGCATGTATTGCATTGTATTCCGGGGATTGTATGTATAGTCTCGACCAGGCATAGAGCGTTTTGTATAGGTATACTATATAGTGTGGTATTATCGTTACCTCCTTGTATGAATTCATACTCGTACACACATATGTATGTATGTATATTTATCATATGCCGCAGCCTTCGATTTGCTTCACTTCTATGTATGTATGTATATAAAACTAGTTTGTTTTTCATTTTCATTTTTTCCATCATTTTGTGTTTCTTATTTTACTCTTTTAAATGTAAATGTATATGTATGTAGGTATGTATATGCCGTGTATGTATATATCGATTTATGTAGGTGTGTATGTCTAAGGATGATTTTCAATCACTTATTGTTACGTACGGTGTTTGGTATAACATGCTTCTTGCTTGGACTAGCCGAACGAGAGGGCCTGGACCGGCTCGCAACTTCTATTCAGGCCCTCGTCTGTTCGTTTCTTTGTTTGCTCGCTCATTTCTACCCGGTTTCGTATTCATCTTCTGTTCTTCTCTTCGTCTCTCTATTGTTCTTTTCTTTTACGGTTTTACTGTTCCAATAACATATCTGAAGCTTGCATGGGTATACTACGGCTGTGGTGGTCTGGGGGCCTGGGGGTGTCCGGTGTTTCTGTTTTGTCTTTCAGCGTGTAGAGCAACGAAATTTGTTGCAGCGATTTGCAAGCGAAGCTTTACGGGGCTGGTGGTGGGTAGAGGCGGGGCCTAAAACGGACGGATTGGTACCGTTGTTTCGGTTAACCGTTCGATGCCTGCTGCTGGTGCATTACATACATATGTAGATACATGTGTGTACATATGTACTAATATGTACATATGTTGTTTGTACCTATGTACATATGTACAAATGTATGTATTTATGTATAGTTAGATTTGCTTTTGGTTTCTTTCATTTCGTTCATTTATCGCTATGCATAAGTATTCGACTGAGGTGCGGCTGCATTCCCGCCCAGAATCAGATAATCGAGAGATCAGTTTTGGGTTGCTTGCTTGGTTGGGTGAATGGAGTGCGATGTGTGTGTGTGTGTGTGCGCCTGTGTGGGTGCACAGTCTACTCCGCTGTGACATTAATTCCGTACGCCTTTCTTCCTTCCTGCTTTGCTTGCGGCACCTCTCCATTCTCCACTCTCCACTTTCATGTTCACTACTGTCCTGTGCTGGATTCTGTTTGTGTTTTTTTTTTTTTTTTTTTTGATTACGCCATTATTATTTAGTTATACATATGTACATATATACATATGTATGGATTTGCAGTATATACATATACATACATACATAAACATATGCATATATGAATATCTGTATATTATATACCTGTGTTCGTTTGTGTCTGTGTGTGTCTGTATGGCCCGATAGCTAAAGCATTTTATGTGTGTGTTTTTATCGACTCTGCTTAGTGGATTGAACTGCAGCTTCGTCTAAGGCCGGCGGCAGGCAATGCTCTCCCCGTGCTTAGAGTTTCTTATACCAATATAGATAGTGTTCACCGTCCTCGACCATTAGCTCATCAACACCTGAAAAGAAAGCAAAAGAGCAATAGAACAAAAAAAGGGAAAGGGAAATGGAACATTATTGAAGGCTCCATCCACACACTTACCAACAGGCGCAATAAGCTGATTCCCAGGCGTATTATTGGGATCCGGTAGCTCGGGCAATCGGTAGAGCAGCCAGTAGTGGTACCTAATCGGGATTGGATTGGATTGGATTGGATGTTCTCTCTCTAGCTTCTCTATCCATACTCACCCTCGCGGCTCCTCCTTCTTGCCATACAGTGTGTGCACGTAGTGGCCATTGGGCCATTCGCGCGCCTCGAAGATGAATCTGTGATAGTCGGGAGAGAGACAGAGCATACGAGCTTAAGAGCATCATTCATTACTGATCTTTCAGTTCAACACTCACCTGGGATCCATTTCGGCCGCCTGGGTCATGGCCTTGAAGAAGCTTGTGTTCTTCGGGGAGACCAGGGACAGGGAGAAGGCCTCGCTCACATTCGAGCCCACCCAGAGCGTGTAGGTGTACGAGATGTTCTTCGCGTCTGACTCCTCGGCCGAAGAGCTCAGGCCAAATGGCACCGCCAGCTTCGGCTCACCGTTCTCTGTGCGGCGAAAGTGAGAAGGAGGGAGAGGAATGGGGAATGGTAATGGGAGGAGCTTTAGCAGGAGGAGACTACAAATTGGTGAGCATCGCCGCTTACCCGTTGGATCGTTGCTCTCCCGTATCACATGATCGCACTGGAGGGCGCGCACAGCGCCGAGTCCCTTCCAGCCCAGGGCCAGAATAATGTCTGCGGTGAGTCCAACACCGATGTCAGGTTCCTGGCCATCCTGAAGCGGCTCCTCGCTCCAGCCACCGTCGGCCCGCTGTCGGTTGAGGATGTAGCGCGAGGCGGCCGTGCGGTTCCAGTGCCCGGCCGGATCGTACTCCAGATCCTGCAGCGCCTGCATGGCCAAAGCCGTGCTGCGCAGCGATCCGAAGCTGCCGCGCTGGTCCTGCAGGCTGGCCAGGCCGCGGGCGGGCCGGCGTACAAAGTGCTGCAGATGGCGATGTCGGTGATCGGTGACGATGCACCGCAGCGCCAGTATGACCATGGCAATGGCATCAACGCTCTGGTCCGTCACACCGCTGGCGATGTCCAGGAGACGACGTATCTGCCGCTTCCGCACATGCGCCGCCGAGCTGCAGGCGGACAGGGTCGTCAGGGCGAACTCGATGTCCTGGGCCGGCTCATGGTGCTGCAGCGTTGCCACCAGATCGTGGCCGTGGAAATGCTTGGGGTCCTTGCAGAGGGAGCCCAGTGCCAGCACATAGCGCGCCAGCTTGTCCAGATTGAGGGGCTTGGGCAGCGTGTGGTGGCGGTCGAGCATCGCCAGTATCTCGATTTCCATTTCCTTCACGGACAACGTGTCCTCCAGCTCCTGGATCACCTGCATGTGTCCATCGGCACTCTCGTTGGGGTCCCGGCCGCCAGACAGCTCCTTAGCCAGGATCACCACATGCGTGTCGTTGCCCCAGCCGTAGTCCGAGGCTCGCTTCTCCTTCAGCCAGTCGAGGGCTCGTAGTATGGCCTCCTGTTCGCCCTTGTTGGGGCTCGCCGAGCCGATGATCTCGTGCTGGTGCGGATCAGCGCCTGTGCCATTGGAGCCAGGCCCAGCCGTGGGTGGGGGTGTCGCCCCCTGTTGATCCTGATGTGCGCTCGCCGTTGTCGTTGTAGGGACGCTCTGGCTGCTATTTGCGTTCTGGTTGCTGTTGTTCTCGTTGTTGTTGTTGTTGCTGTTCTGCTCATCACTGGCATCGTTGTTGCTGCTGCTGTTGCTGCTGCTCACCGTCAGATTGTCAAAGTCCGTGGCTATCACGGCGGACGCCGTACTGGAGCTGGCCGTGTTAGCTGCAGCAGCCGCAGCAGCGGTGGAGGCAGTGACCACGCCACCGTCAGAGACAGCGGCCGGGCCAGGTCCAGGGGCAGGGGCAGGAGCCGCTGCCAAAGTCACATTCTCCGTCAGCATTGACAGCGGCAGGCAGCCGACAAAGAAAAACAAGAGAGGCCAGAGCAGCGGCAGCGGAGGCGATGACATCCTGGTTGTGGAGGGTCTGCAAACGAAAAGAATAGAGGGAGTTCCACTTGTTATTCCTTTGCTGTGCTCTCTCTCTCTCTCTCTCTCTCTCTTGCCAGATGAGGGTGCAGCGAGCAGACAGAGGAGGGCGGAGGTGCAGGCGTTGCCTTGAACTCAATTTCCAGAGCTTTGTGACTCACGTCATGCAATTTATCGATAAGCGCTAACAGCGATCGATATGCAGGACATGGCACAAAGGGGCATCACAATCACAACAGCAGCACCAGTCACTCACTCATTCAGCCACTCAGCCACTGCTGCTCCCAGTGCCCCATCCTTCAACCACCATCCATCCACCACCCTCATCACCCATCACTTAGTCATCAAATTAAATAAATGCAAAGACTAGACAAAGTCCTTCATTTCCTTCTTGTTGCTGTTGTTGTTGTTGCTGTGGTGTTCGTGTCGCTGTGTGCGTGGGGTGGTTGGGTGTTGAGGTGGTGGTTGAACTGGGCTGGGTAGTGGCTCTGCGGTAGTGGTGCGGGTGCGAAGCAATGCCATTCAATTGCCTCTGACAATATAAAAGTTGAACAAAACAGCAGGCTTACATAATAATACAATAACAACAATCGTGGTTCGGGTCCTGGTGGGGCGGAGCGGAGCGGGGCGGGGGCTTTGCTGCTCCGATTGGCGACTGACGACAGCCGTCTGCTTCTTTCCTTTCGGACCGGACGAAACTCAACGAAATCGCTATCGCAACCGCCTCAAGTCCTGCCTGAAGGGAGAGAGTCTTATCCTTTGGGTTCCAGCTGCTCGGATGCTGGGGGTAGGCACACTTTCTTGCTGCGGTCCAGTCTCTGCTTTTTGTTGCCCCTGCTGCTGGGGAGGAGTCCCTTCCCTGCCTGCCTTCCTGTGCGTGCGTGTGTGTCTGCGTGCGTGTGTGCTATTCGCCTATAGTATCCTTTTTTTCGGTCTTTCTTTGTTCTCGAGCTTTTGCCAAGTACACTTTTGGTTTTTCAAATATTTTCTTGTTGGGATGTTTGGATGGGGGGGTCGCGGGCTGGCCAGCAGCTCTCTCACTCGCGTCGTGCTTAGCACTCGATTTTTATTTGGCGAACAGGATTTGGGAATTCAATAATTTTCCGAGTGACCGCGGAATAATCGATAGAATATACCGTCGGGGCCTCGAAAATATACCGAAATATACCCTTGCATTTTCAAAATATACTGTAAATATACCGTGAATCTTAAATTATTTTCTCGATTTTGATGTTCTATTTAATATTACTAGCTAGTTAGGAGTCTCCGCGCTAAAACTATAATTTTATCCAATTTATCAATCAATTCTCCACAAGAGTGTCTAGTTTTCACCACTTAATTTTCTTGGAATTAAGTTTAAAACTAAAAAGGTCAACGAACAAACATATCATTAAACGTTACGTGAGAGGGAACGGAATGCAACGTCATTTGACAATTTGCTGCTTGTCAACAGAAAAGTATAGCACAGTATGAGCATTTGTATACCCTATTTCCATTAATTAATATTAACATTTAATTTGCAAAGCTGCTCTCAAACATTAATAATGACTTTATCTTAGACTGACATGTCATAGAATGTTTTTGCATTAATTAGAGCCAAAGATTTCCATTATTTTCTCAATTCGAGGATATCCTTCCCGCCAAGGGTACTAAATGTTGCTCATTCCAGAAAAATGTTGGGTAACAGTGCTGCTAAGTATTCGCAGCATGTTGGTCATTTTTCGCAGCATGTTTCTGGTCCATAAAAATTATGTTGTCAACGGTAAAATGCGTAAGTGGTGATGGAACTCAACGTAAGTAGGGATGGAATAAAGACTCATTGCTGCTTTGAAAATTCCCATGTTGCGAGAGAGAAATATCCCTTCAAAAGAGAGAGAAAATTTTCTTCGGAGAGAAAGTCCTGGAGGGATACTTAAAAAACATGCGTATGGGAGTTTGGATACCCTATATTATTGAATATACTTTAAAAATGGAATTTAAATGTTAAGCACTCGATTTTTATTTGGCGAATAGGATTTGGGAGTTTTTCTGTTTGGAATTCAAAAATTTTCCGAGTGACCGCGGAATAATCGATAAAATATACCGCACGGCCGTCAGAAATATACCGAAATATACATTCTCATTTTAAAAATATACCATAAATATTACGTACATTTTAAATAATTTTTCTAGATTTTGATGTTCTATTTACTAATACTAGGTAGCTAGAATTATCAGCGCTAAAACTACAGTTTTATCCGACTTATCGATAAATTTACTTAGTGCCGGGTATAAAAGTTGTGACGCGTAATAAGCGTCTCACACGTCCCTTCTCGTTAAAGTTCGGTTATTGACTAAATATAATTTCATACATTGCGGCTTTTGTCAAGGGGCATTCCGTAAAAAAACACAGATGGCGCCACCTGAAATTACATAGTACATGGTCTACGCCGATACGTGGCGCAGACCAGCTTGCAGTGGCTCATGAAGGATCTTCCTTTTTTCGCCCACAGTCGGCCTTTTTGTGAGTTTCGACAAAGACGGGGATGTTATTCAATTGAGAATTTAAGCCAGGGTGACCTTTTACGATGAATTTTGGATATTTTGACTACGTAATTGTTTTCTTTGTATATTTACACCGTAAATACATACAAAAAATTTATATACAAATACATCGTAAAATAAATACATGCAAATACATAATCGGTACATACTGGTATATTTAATAAATTTCATCCGTCTATTAAGGTATGTATATTCAATAATATAGGGTATCAAAACTCCCATACGCATGTTTGGGAAAAAAAATAAAAAAAGCTGCTGGACGGAGTGGGGGTAGCCTCTGGCAATTAATTTCTTAATTCTGGCTATAATAATGATGCAATCTAATCTCAATTCGGTGATCTGATGGATATGGTGTTAGTTTTCTTATATCCCCAAAGGGTGGCTGCAGCAGATTTTCCTTTGTGGGGGCGGTGCGAAATTTGTAAATACACTGGTATCAGTGTGAGCATGCAGCAGTCTGGAGGAAGAATTTGATGGATCTAGCTTTTATAGTCTCTGAGAACTAGCCGTCAAACAAGACGGACAGACGGACGGACAGACGGACGGACAGACAGACAGACAGATATAGACTCGGCTATTGATGCTGATCAAGAATATATATTTAGATGAGGATAAGAATTAAAGATGAGTCATACAAATCAGCCAATATTGTGGAGAACTGAATGATGATTCAAACAAAATTACAGTTTTAAAGCTGAGAGTCCTAACCAGCCGATAATATCAAACAGAAGAGATCAAAGTCGAGGAAAATGATTTAAGATTAATGGCAATTCGAATACCATTGACAACTTCAACTGGACGCACTCCCACTCAGTCAGGGCCGCTAAGTGTCTCTCTCTCTTTCTTTCTTGCTGAGCCCAGGGGATGGATAGGCTGGCATGGGCTTTGTTTCGTCCGTTTTCTGGGCAACAGTCAGTGAGCGAGTTGTTATGTATCGCTCTTTATTTTGTAATTTGATATAGTTCTACGCCGGCCGCAAAAGCCGACAATCAAAATGCCGCCGCCAACCGCCAACTGTCGACGCCAAATGGACGCCGTTCGTTGGCCGACAACTTGGCCGTGGCCCCTGTCCTGATTCCGATTCTGATTCAGTCTCAGCCTCAACCTCAGCCGCTGCCTCAGCTTCAGGTTCAGCTGATTGCCTATCGTTTGATCCTTGTGCTGGTCCTGTTCCTGCTGCTGCTGCTGCTGCTGCTGCTGCTCCTCTTATTGTTGTTGTTGCCATCAGCCAGCAATTAAAAGAACAAGCATCCATATCGGTTACCTTTGCCGAAATGAAATCAATATAGGGAATCCAATGCGAACAAAGCAAGGAAGTTGGCCGCCTCTGCCCCTGCCCCAGCCCCTGCCCCAGCCCCTGCGCCTGCTGCGGCCACCGTCAAGTCCTGTGAGAGGCCATTGTGCAGTTATGACAGGCGTCCCCCTTTTTGCCGGCATTTTAGCGCGATTTGTCCTCGCCGTAGCATAATACTGGGATACATACACACATACACACAGCACACCCACAGATAAATATTCGTATAGAGGAAGTTCTTTGATTGCCGCACAATAATTATTCGTATACAAACAGAGGTGACTGCTAAAATACAATGCAAATGGGAATGACTTGGGAAACAGAGAGCAACAAACTCTGGGCCCACGTTTATATTGCTGGCTCAACTAACATTTCCCCTTTGGGGTCTGCTCTAATATCATTTCAGCCCCGACGTCGGCCACTTCAAAGCGTCGCTGTGGAGTAAGGGTTGGGGGGTGACTGAGCTTTTTCCGATCCCCTTGGCCATCCGTAAATGTCCGTCCGATGCTCTTGCATGGATCCTCTGTCCTGTGTCGACTTTCTGAGCTGAGCGACAGCTGCCGCAACACCTTGTTCTTGTCCCCCACGCACAATTTGAGACGATTGAGGATTGATGGGAATCAGCTGCGTACAGGAGCTGTACAGGAGACCCTGTGCGTAATCCCATCCGCAAGAGACAACTCTTTCGGGATCGGAGTCAGAGTCGGGGCAGTGATTCTATCTACGAGTGCGAGTACGAGTAAGTGCAGCTACTTAGCTTCTCGGCTTAGCTACAGCAGCATTTAGATGGCAAATGCGAGGGCGAATCAGATATCGCATCAGGGCTCAGTTCAGTTCAGTTCAGTTTAGTTCAGTTCAGATCTGATGGTGGGATTGTAGGATTGTGTCGGTGCCAGACAATTGTCCTGGGGGAAATTGTCTGTTTCCGTAGCCGCCGCCGCAAAATCTCAAAGAAGGATGCGGCGCATGTGCACCTTTGAGGGAACGAACTGCCGGTGGGTGCCGGTGGCCCCTGCTCGATTCTTTCCCTCTCTACTTTATCGCCCAAAAACATCTTGAAATCTTGGGAGGGAGGGAGCGAGATCGGCTGGCGATCCCTTTTGCTGTGCTGCGTAATATTTGGCAACCCAATTACATTGTTTGCTTAGCCGACAAACTATTTATTCAAGCCCGGAGCAGAAGCGGCAGACAGATCCTCATCCACAGAACACAGAACACAGAACACAGACACAATAGAGCCATACAGCCTTGAGCTATTATCCTGAGGATCGCAGCAAAACTTCATGTTTTGCGTAATCGAAACAATTGTTTTTTTTTGTTTTCCTCTTTCTAGTTTTTTCAGCGCTGCCGCAGCCGCAGCCGCTGTCGGAGGGAGCAACTGTAATTGGGCGAATCGGAGTGCAGTGCGTCGATTCCATTCCAACTCCAAATCCAAATGCAGGCAGACAGAGAGACAGATGAATGCTGATAAACAAAAATATGCACAACTGAAAGCGAGGAGAGCTCGGAGCCGTATAGAAAAGAGAACAAAAAAAAAGCAGAGTAGGGAGGAGCAGGGAAGAGCGGGCTGGAGCGAGACAAATCGCAGCAAAAACATATCCCTGGGGGTGCACTGAACTGCGAGTAGATCCTGTTGATTATTTCGATGATTTCGCTGGATCTTCCATGTGCGGGAACAATTGTTCGACAACATTTCGGTTAAGTCGTCCGCTGTACTTCAGGCGGAAGGGGAAAACATTGATGGGAAGGGGCGGGGCTGGGTGAGTGCTTCCAGAGGAAAGCCAGAAAATAAAAATACAACGAAGGGGCACCTCATTTCTACGACTAAATATCAATATTAATGACGGACTTAGCAGTTTCGCGTAATGTACTTTTGAAGGTCTTAACTGGAAAGAGTTTTACATAAGATATACATATGTATGTACATATGTACATACATACATATGTGTTTACATATCCCTAACTCCCTTTTAATGCAGAAATATACATAATACATACATCATATTTACATTTACGCAAACAACAATTAAATTTTAAATATAAAATCTTTTAAATTGTGTCTAAAATTCGAAAACATTTCTTGAATTTGATTATTTTTCGAGAATTTAATTTACTTTGTGGAAGTGTACAAAACAAAGCAAAGAACAAATCATAATATTGGTAAATAAATTACTATTCGCTTTGAAAGTTACCGACTTTTTCATGTAGTACGATTTAAATTACATATGTACAAAGTAAATAAATATTTGTTGGTGTTTTATAAAACAAGGTTCGCACCTTTGGCATTCTTTGGACAATTGAAATGATTAGTGGCTTATTTTACTTGAAAATAGATGGCACTACTGCGTTCACGTCTAAAAAGAGGAACCTAAAACACAAAATACGATTTTAAAAAATGTTCAGAGTAGGAGAAACATTAAACATTAAACAACGATTAACAAATTCGTTGAGAGCTGTTAACATTTTTCGTGCAAAGGCTTTATTTTTTGTGAATAAAAGATGGGGTTTTTCGATTAAAATAAATATTTTGCGGCTAAAGGTATGAGGAGGGACCTATTCAGTCAGGCTAAAATCGAAATAATAATAATAAATAATACAAAATAGTGCAATAATCCAAATATGGTAGAACTGTTATCCCATATCCCTGAACCTAATGCCTGACCGGTGTGAGCTGTGAGAGAACTTCGATTTGAGCTTCAAAGTATCGAAAAGTGTCCAGACAAATGTTAAGCTTTGAGCAAGTGAGTCAATGGAGTTGTGAGACAAAACTTCCTGGCAAAGGACACGAGTCCTTTGGCAGCTGAGGTGTAAACTAAATTAAATATTCGCATCGCACAAAAGTCGCAGCAAATGGCCACGGAATCGACCGGCTACGGAAATGGAAAACGAGAAAAACGAATCTCAGAGCGAAATAAAAATAAATTGAGAAAAGTAAACAGAAAATGGAGCACGAGCAGGAGCAGGAGCAGGAGCCGGAGTGGGAGCTGGGGCAGGACAAACACAAATAGATAAAACGACAAAAAATTCACCACGTTGCAGAAGGACAAGTGACACAGCGAGCAGGACAACAGCGACAACGCCAGGACATGTGTTGGAGCGGGGCCTCAAGCCAAGCTGAGGAACAGAATGAGGAACGGCAGAGGGACACGGCCAGGACCAGAGGAAAGCACAGTCCATGCCATGTACATACATACACATAAGGCAGCCATCCATCCATCCTCCTATGTACCACGAAATCTCTGCACCCAAAAAAAGAGGATCACAAAATAAAAGGAAGACGAACGTAAAGGGCAGGCGGATGGAGGAGCAGCAGACGAGAAGCAGATACCAGGACAGCACAGGACACAGCAGAGCGGGACAGCGCCCCTGTAGAAGGAAGCGGAGAAGGAAAGGTGAGCACAACAACACCTAAAGAGGCTCCAAGCTCCAAGGGGGACAGGGACAGGGACAGGGAGTGGAAGTGGGTGGATGCCAGATGACAGCGCGCTGCGAGGACAGAACAGCGAGAAGAGGCGACGCGGCACTGGTGGTGCCAAATGCTCGGTCCAGGGCCAGGGCCAGGGGCGGAAGCAGGACCAAAGCGAAACCAAATGAAGCAGCCCAGCGCAGGGCAGCTAAGGACCACCCTCGACAACCCCCGGACAAACAAACACACAGACACAACCCAAGTATATATGGTGGGTACACACACACATATACATATGTATGTGGGTATGTATACGGATGTATGTAAGTACCACCCCGTTATGTATGTATGCAGAGGGTTGCTACATAAGGGAGGGTTCTTTGCCAGTGGCCGTGGTCCCTGTACTCGTCCTCGCCATCGTCCTGCCAGGGCTGTGCGGCAAAAAGCAAAGTAAAGCGCTATAAGAGCAAATATGGCTGCCAACACCCGAATTCGACACGTAAAGTGACGCGTTAGCTGCGTTGCTATGACAACCCAAAGGCCTCATGCCTCCCGCCCATCCTCCTGCTTGCCGTTCCTCCCTTTGCGCTCATGGTGGTGCCTGGTGCCTGGTGCCTGGTGCTTGGTGCTTTGCCAGCCAGCTGCCGCCGCTTTGCTGCGGACCCAACAGCAAAAAAAAAAAAGAAAACAGAAAGAAAGGAGAAAAAAAGCCAAGAACGAAAATAAAAGCGACAGAAAAGCTGACGGGAAATTCTCTTTTTCGAAGGATTCTTGGATTGGATGCGGTTCCCCTTTTTCCCTTTGAGCCATGGAGCATGGAGCATGGTGAAGGGGGAATTTGCGGGGGGTTGATGTGTGGCAGGTTTGGGCTAAAGTCTATCGCTCAATGGCGGAGGCTTCATCGGATTTCATTTAATGAGATTTTCCCCATATGCCAGAACGGAGCGGAGCCACTTCCCTTCAGCAGGAGCTTTCTTGGAGCCTTGGTGGCGGCGGATGCGGTCTCCTCGAATATTCTTTGGCACTTAGCATTGAACTCTAAAGGGACTCTGAGGTGTGACGGCTACCGCTGTGGAGGACTTCCAGCCGGACTCTCTGTGGCCTGCTGATGATTGCTGCCGTTGGACTCGACTTCCAGCTGGAACAACTGCGAATATTGTGTAGAAAACTATTCCAAAATACCAAAATCAATATTTAAATCAATCACGATTAACGCTTGCACTGATCCATTAATTATTATGAAATGAGAGCGATTCGTCGTCCCCCCTGGGGCTTTGTTGCGGCTTCCAAGTGCCTCAACTGCTGCTTCGACTTTTGCCCTAACAATTTGTCCTTCTGTGGGATTACGAGTAATTCTGTATCTAAAAAGTGCCAATTTCCGAGTGCTGCCACACAGAAGTACCAACATGAACTCGAACGTAATGTGTTTTCTCCTGCTCTTTGTCTTTGTCTTTGTCTTTGTCTTTGTGCTTGTCCTCCTGGGAAGCCCATCCAAAGTTTGCTCCGAGGAGCACCATCAAGCGCCAGTTCCAACAGCTTGTCAACCGCAAGGCCAAACCGAAACCGAAACGGAAACCGAAACGGAAACCGAAACGGAAACCTACAGCCCCAACCCTCCCCCCAGAGGCTAATCAACATTGCATCAGCATTTGACTTTTCTGCTTCGCTGATAAGGTTTTAATAAAGTGCAAGTGGGAATGGGACTGGGACTGGGAATGGGACTGGGACTGGGACTGGGACTTAGCAAGGTAGGACTGCAGCACAGGTTGCAACCAGGTGCAGCATGTAGAAATCTTTTGTTTCGTCTGCCACTCGAGGAAATGAGCACGACGAGGTCGAGAGGCAATGTGAAGGGGCCAGGACAGAGCCGGGACTGTACAGAGTGCAGGGGAATGGCAGGGGACTGCAGCAGTCAGATCTTGCCACACATTCACGAAAATCCAACAAACATGCCAGGGAGCACGGAGCACGTGCCACTGCGAGACCTTCGGACCGGCACTATACCCTGCAAGCAATGAACAACTGAAATATTTATGCGTTAAATGATTCCACGATGATCACAATTGGATGCGAAACAGTTCAATTGGAACTTTAGTTATTTATATACAAATATTTAGACATATGCAAACGTACATGGTATATTCATCAGTTACATCGGAGTAATGTGCATGGAGAGTATGAAAGTTATTCCATTTGATGAGTGATTTTTGTAACAATAGAGGAAGGAGCTTATCGTGTTTCGCAGCCGATCTTGGCTGATGTGATGGATCTACATATATGTATGTATAACTGTACTGGCTTCTCTATCTGAATCTCTATCTGTATCTATGGCAGATGCCGCTTGCAAGTTCACGCCTTCCCTTTGGGGGTATCTGCAGTGTCGATACACAGCTCCATCTTCACCTCTCGCTCTCGCTCTGTGTCTGCTTCTCTCTTGCTAGTTGTATCTCTGAGTGTGCTGGCAGTATTCGTCATATTGGCACATGTCCTTTGAAAGGATAACGCTCCGACACAGGCCACCACCCAAACCCATCGCCATGTGGGCTCTGCACTGCAATCCTTTTCTTGCTGTTGTTGTTGCTGTTGCTGTTGCTGCCACTGCAATTAGATGCCAGAGGCTGGGCATAAAAAATGTGTCTGAAAGGCACCCCCAACCCCTCACCCCTTCAGCTCCTTCATGCACACGATGCACACGAGGATGCAGCCAACTTGACAGTTATTAAGCTAACGACGTTGAAAAGCTTTTTGTCATGCGAACTGCAACCCGCAGCCCAACCCGCAACCCGCAACCCACAACCCGGTGGCAGTAGCATGTTGCCTCCTGGTGGTGCGCCACAGCGTTATTGCAGGGCCGGGGCATGCTCGACTTCTTTGACTGGGGCACGCGGCATTTGGCTCGCGGACTCCAAACACAGCCCCAGCTGGCAGGGGGTGGCAACTGCTCCACCGGCAGCTCATCAGCTCCGGCCAGAGATTGGAATTGGAAATTGCTTTCGGAAATGCCTCGGGCTAGTGCCCCCAAAGATGCGCCCCAGTCCCGCCGCTCAGCCAGCTCATTTTGGACCAAAATTGCAGACGCACAGCGGGCAAATGGTCATCAAAAAGTACGAGTGGAGCTCCAGCTGCAGCTACAGCTGAAACGGCAACGGCAACTCCCAATCTGGAAACTGCGAACCCGTCTCGAGGCTTCGAATGAAAGTTGAATTGCTCAGCCCACATTTGGTGGCCGCCTAAGCCGTTCGTTTGGCAGTCCTTGGCCCTGATCCTCTGTGGGAGACTCCAAATGCATAATCTCTGGCATCTGCAGCTCTGTCATTCGCCGGAAGACGACGCAAATAAGCCAGTTCCCACTTGCACTCTGCGACAGTTGAATTAATCAAATGAATCGGTTGAATATTTGTGCTCATTGTTTTGTGCATAATTCCACAAGGAAAAGTTATAGTTTATATTGTACATTTTCGCTCACATTCCGACTCTTACTCCCTTCAGAGAGCTGGGTGCAACATTTGCTGTTCGTCTTTGAAGTTAATTCAATGAAAAACCAAAAAGTCTCTGGGGAAATCTCTCGGGAATTAAAAGGAAGAAATGAAATAAATCCATGTGCTATAGGGGAGGGGGGAGTGGGGAGTGGGGTGTACGATCTTGGTACATAATTATGAAAATGCCTTTTGTAATCTCAGGCGCAGCATCGAAGTTACTCTCCGCCCCTCTCTCTCTCTCTCGCTCTGTCACATCTTCAATTAGATGCGGTTCGAGGGCTTCCATAAGAACCTGTGGGGCAGGGAGCGGGACGGGCATGCACCCCAGACTCTCTATGGCTTCTTGCATAATCAAATCCCCGCCTGCCACGCCCTACCCATAATCTATTAAAATCCCTCCCTCTGAGACTGTTTTTCGTCTCTCCAGTTTTTTTGTTGTTTGCTTCTTTTTTTTTAATTACGCATATTGCGCCGAAGCTCAAAAATGCCACCACAAGAGAGCGGCCTTAAGCAGTCACGTCACCCCAGATGGAGTCACCCCCCAGCCACAGCCCCAGCCCCAGCCCCATCAGCCCCTTCCTCCTGCCTGGATGGGAGCGGCACTCGAGTCGTGCAAATCCAAACGGAAATATGCGCAAATTAAGCCGTTTGTTATTTACGGAAATTATAAAACGCGTCAAGTGCGCCAAAGCCAAACCCCAAAGCCAGGGGCCCCCAGCCCACCTGCCCCACCTGCCCCACCTGCCCCACAGGCCCCACAGGCCCCACAGGCTGCCTCATTACAAATCGGAGGCAGCAACCCTTGGGTAGCCGGCTAAAAAGGCAAATGGCGGTTCCATCAACACAGAGAGAACGATGAGAATACGAGGAGAGGACAGCAATCCACCCACCCAAACCCCATCCCATCCCATGCCCATCCAGCCATCCCACTCCAATGGCAACTGGTGGCCCAGTCAATGCAAGAAAATGTCATGAATGCGATTTGATGACAGAGCCGGAAGGAGGAGTGCCAAAGAGGGAAGGAGCAGCAGCAGTTGCAGCCGCAGCAGCGAGAGAGAGCGAGAGAGAAGCACTTGAGTGCATGTGAACGACTGAGAGACGTGCCCCAGCCCCTGCCACTGACTCCTCAGAAGCTCTGCCTGGGCCCGTGCCCGAGCCCGTGCCCGTGTGGCATGGCTCCGGGCTCTGGCTAAGATGGCTGCCGCCTGACTGTGGCACTCAGAGCTCGTCACTGCCAGCAGCTCGTCACTCGAGTGGCAATGCAGCGCCATGCAATTTTTGCAAGCTTCAATGCCTAGACGAAGCCAACCCCACGCCAATCCACCCAGCAGCCGCACCAATGTAGCTGCCCCAGCTGCCACAGCCACCCTGAGTGCGGCACAGTGTCTCGTTTTCATTAATTACTCTAAGGATTCTTTTGACGCGCAAATAAACAAAAAAAGAACAGATCAGAACCGAATCTAATGTATTTATTTATTGATTTATTCATTTCGTCTGCTAGTGGCCCAAGATTTACTTAGATCTGCAGCACTAGTCAGCAAATAGTTTCAAATCCTATAATTATTGAATCGTTCTTTATTGGTTCCATTGTAATCTGTCCTCCTCTTGTAAATTCATTTGCCTTGCATGCTAGCTACGTTTATAGTAATATTTGTAATAATAATAATGATTTAATAATCTATGTGTCAAAATAAAAGTCTCTTCTGTATGTATTATGGGATATTAAGAGACTGTCCCAAGGGCTGCCCTAACATTAATCGTAAGTTCTGCGGCATTTGGAATGAAAGTGTGTCTGTGCAACTTCTGGACATTGTATTTCTGTATGTTTTCTGTATATATGGTACATGCTGTATATCCATGTTTATATGTATCCACATACTAGGTATACATATATTTGAGGTCTCTGCATCGAAATCTTCTCCCTGAAACACCTTTCAGTGTGAGGTTTGATCCTCCTCGCCCTTGAGGTTCTTTATATGCTGCTACCCATGGACTCTCATGTGAGTATAAAATGTAATGAATTTCATGAATGAATATTATTTGTGCTGCCCATTTTGAGGCTTTTGAGCCACTGTGCGAGGCACTTTTGGGTTTGTTTCTACTCTGTCCATGCCTCCACCTAACTCTCTCTCTCTCTCTGTCTCTCTCTGTCTCTTGCAAGCTCTCTTTCTTTCTTCTTGACTTGTGTTTGACTTGCATTTAGCGCAGACGATGACGAGAAAGCAACAGAAGCCTCCTCCACCTCCACTGGCTCCATCCAGGGGCAGGGAGCGTTTCGTCATATTTGCAGATTGGCTGCCGCCTCCTGCCGGCAACTTGGTGTGGCATGGCACGGGCATGGGGATGGGGATGGGGATGGGTGGCTGGAACTGTTGTATCTTTGGCATTGCATGCAAATGCCATGTTGATTTGATTTTGCCAATAAAGTAAGCTGTCACAGTCAGCACTTTTGCAGGTCTTCGCTGTGGGTCTAGCTCTGGCTCTGGCTCTGGCTCTGGCACTGCTTTGGTTGGTCTGCCATTAGCCTTTGTTGTCCTGGGCCAGGATCAAGACCAGCCACTGGCCCGGGACCTCTGAACTCGAAGCCAGGTACATGGACAGGAACAGGGACTGGGACAGGGACTGGGACAGGGACTGGGACAGGGACCCAGCAGCCCATTGTTGACTCTAGGCTCGTTCTCGACAACTCTCGACTCTCGTGTCGTCTCGTCTGGTCTCGTCTCGACAGCGGCTGATTATGGCGCAATTTTCTAAGTGCTGCGGTGCAAAAATCTCTCAATACTGGACGTGGGAGTGGGTGAGGAAGGGTGCAGGGGGGTGGCAAGAAACTCAATAGCCGACTCCACCCCCTAAGCCGGGACGCTCCTTCGTTTTGGTTGCCCCTCTGGTCTGTGCCTGGCTATTGAAGTGCCACTAATTGGGCGCTGGCTAAAGTTGCAAATAGTTTGTCCCCATCTGTGGCAGCCGCACACCCCTCCCTCCCCCGAGGGCTGGACAATGGGCGGCAAGGCAAGGCGAGGCAAGGCAAGGCAAGGCGAGGCGAGGCGAGGCGAGGTCAGCTCATTAGTTGCACATGCGGAGACATTCGAGATGCAAGATTCGAGCTGTGTGCGGGCGGGCCTCAACCTCGAGCCAAATGACTCTTGAGGAAACGGATGATGGTCAAGTGGGTGGGGGTGGGGGTGGGGCACACAAAATGTTACGTAACTCGAGTGGCAATCATCTCGAAGATATCGAATCAATCACACAACATTCGCAGGAGAAGAGGAGAGGAAATGCCACTCCATCCCCATTTTTGTATGAGGGACTCATTCAATAAGTTATTCGACAAGATATTCAAACTATTCACGTGCTGCATCAACGACGGCATAAACTGAACATTTGTTTGCACCTCATTGGCGGGTCCACTGAAAGTAAACCCCAAGAGTGGCAGCTGCGCGAAGAGACCTGTCCAGAATGTTCACCTGCAAGTGGAGGCAATTTTCGTGTACTGGCAATACTTTCCTAACCTTCCTTTCTGCAAACAACTAAAGCCATTTGCCGAGGCAACTGAAAGTTGCCTTTCATTTTGCGTACTTTGAAAAATAACAGAGGGAGCGGGACCAAGCTGTATAGATATTCAAAATGTACGAGATTTAGGGCTTGCCATGGAAATTACTTGAAGATCTGGAAGTCGATTAAAGTTTCTGTGGGATTCGGCATATGGCAATATTTGTAAACACCAGCAAGATGGTGTTTTGGGCGGCAAGTATAAGTTTACTTATCAATTAGTCCAAAAACAAAGACACCATGACACTAGCGGGACTGTACCGAAGGATTATAGAGGATTGCTTACAACATTTATGCTGCCATTTACAGTATCCGAATGCAATGATATTTAGCGCAGACTTTAAACGAAAATATTTAAAAGAGAAAACGAATTATTTACCGATTTCACAAGAGTTCAAGGATGTGCAAATTTTCAAAACTTCTCAAATTTTGCATTAGAATAATTTATTTTTGGTTACATGTTTGTAAATCGAACTGCTTAACCGACCCCAATGATGTACACATGTACATACATAATGGTACATAATGATGTATCATGAATTATGATAAAATGTTCAAATACGTGCTTCCACTTCCATTCATTAATGGATTCAGTTGATTAAAATGCGTTACGAAGTGCAACTAAAATTTAATTGCTGATTTATCGAAGTCAAACTTTCACTTCAATTAACAGCAGACAGCAAGCAGACTTGGGACAGACTCCTGACAGACGGACAGGGGACACACGGACACACGGACACGCAGCCAGGCCATTTTCGCATTTATTAATAAAGTCAGCAGCACCCATCCGAACTCCACCCGAACAGGCAACGAACGCATCCTGTAACAGAGCTTGGCGACTGTCGGCACTGCCAGAGAGTGGCCAGTGCCAGTGCCAGTGCCAGTGCCAGGAAGCGCCATCAAATATTGATGGGGACTCTTTTAAAATTTGTCTTAAGCACCGGAAATACAAATACTCAGCTCGACTCCTCCCCCAGCTCGACAGCCCATCATGTGGGTCCGGTTCCTGTCCGGCCCCGGCGCATTCAATATGCATGAGACGACCGAGGCGATGTCCGTGAAGCGACTGTACCGCAGGTACAGTCACCGCTCGATATGCCAGTGCGCCGTGTCGAGGCAAGGTCTACCCAGGGCCAGGTCCTGTCCTTCCCCCGCTCCAGTTTTACTTTCGCGACTGTCACTTGCATGTGACTTAACAGCCCCCCAGCTCCAGTCCCCACAGCCGTATCCGTATCCCAATTTGAATCGAAAAAAAGCAAAAGGAAAATCTCCAAATTTCAATTCCAAGTCCAGTCGCTGTCCCAAAGGACGGACTGGGGTGAGGGCTTCACGAGGAGGCAAGGACACGGGTAGCACAGGGGGATGGACAAGGGAGAGGACGCGGGCGAGAACGAGGCGCGTTGTGTAAATGTAAATTAAACGTCTCATTTCCGTTATGGCCCAGCACACCCCCCACTCAGTCCGCCCAGTCCGCCCGTTCGGCCACCCATTCCCTTTTGGCCACCCCCTGCCTGTCTCAGGGCTGTTGTGCAAACAACCACCGCCAAAAAATAATACAGAAACGGAAAAACGAAAAAAAAACAAAAAGAAGGCAAGCAAAAAATGCCGCCAGCAGCCCTTGGCCGTGTCCGTGTCCGTGTCAACCATTCGTCAGGCGAGGAGGAGTCGGTACTTTAGTGGTTGCTTTTTGTTGTTGCCTCTACATCTTATTGTTCAGATGTATGTACATACATACATATGCATGTATTTGTGCTATGTACATGTAGTGTGTATGAAGGACAAAGCACGAGCCGCAGCTTCATAAGCTTCATCATCATCACCGCCTCCGGATGTGAGTTATTAAATTGAAGAATTTGCGCCCCGCATTCCCATTGTAAGCTGAGGGTGTCTGCACCCCTACTATACACATATATATAGAGAATATATATGTACATATGTATGTACATATGTATGTACAGATATGTATGTATGTATGTACGCACGCACGTACAGTGTCTGTGTGGGTAAAGTGGTGCTTACGTCAATCTGAATTGAATTTTTGTTCTCTAATTAGACGCCTCTCAAAATGAAATATGTACGATGTACTGACATACAGAGATACACACTGCACCAGGGGCTGAGTGGCATGGCAATATGTTGGAGGGGGTGTCAGAGCACCCATCCAAGTGGTCCAAGCAACAATTTGTTGTGGTCCCAAAAGGTTGCCCGTGGCCGTGCCCCGTGCCCGTTTTCAGAGCAGGAAATGTTGAGGATTGTGGGACAGTGTCCCATCGGGGGAATCAATTTCAGCATTTTCCGGCAAAGCTTTCAATTCAATGAGCAATGGAGCTATGCATATCGTGGAATAACAAGGAATAAGCATCTGTCAAATATTCTCAGTGAAGGCGAAAGGAAACAGCATTTCCAACTTGGAGTTTCCAGCATTGAGACAGAGAGACAGAGAGCCAGAGAGAGAGAGAGAGAAGAGCTACAATTTTTTGATCTAAAATATATGTTTGAGACATTCAGATGCCATGAATTAAGAAGAAAGAATTATGACTAGAAACTAAATTCGGAATTTCAGAGCTGAAAAAAGGGTATGGGAATACGCGTAGTTAAGGCGGCTTCAACTAGAAATGTTATGCGGACTTCACAATCTTTTGCGGGTAGACTTCAAAACGTTTAATAATAGATACAGTCAAATATTTGGAGTATTTTCGTGGCCACACTTGACTTGCTTGCGTCTTGTAGTTTGTGGCAGTTCCCGTGCCATATGGGAAATTATTGCGAATGAGTCTTTGGGTTCGACTAAAAATGTTTCATATGAGTCGTCTCCCCCGCAATTTATCAAACATTTCTATGTGTGGGGTCCTGGCTGTTGTTGTGTGTCGTCGTCCCCTCGTCCAGTTGCAAAATGGCGGCCGCAGCAGCACAACAATCTTTTCAACAAACACCAGAGTCAGCACCAGAGCCAGAGACAGAGACAGAACAGAGCCAGAGACAGACAAAAGCTGAAAGACTGAAAGCCAGGCAATATGGCAGGCAGTGGGGAACCAATTTCAGGATCCTCCGCTCTGCTCCCACTGCGAAAAGCTTTGACAAACAACAAAAAGCACTTGCGCCCCCTCTCCCACCCCCTCCAATGTCTGTCTTCTTGGCATTCTTTTTGCGTCTTCTGACTGACTGACTGCGTGGGCCTATGGCATCGGATGAGGATGAGTTGATGGCAGTTTGTGGAGTGCTGAGTGGCTGGGGGGTGGCGGGTGGGGAGAGTAAAGAGAGCAACTAGCAGTTAATTAAAATCGCTCGCTTGTCAGCCCCAGGGGGGAAAGGAAGATGAGGCAGAAGCAAAAGCAGAAGAACAAAAGAAGAAGTAGAAATGACAACAACAAAATAGTCTTGAGACAAAAAACATTTCTTTTTTCATGCTCCTCCTCCTCCTCCTCCTCATCATCCATATGTTTTCGATGGGTGGCCAGAGTGAGTGACAATGTGACAACGTGCTCAAGTACAGAGAGCACTGCCAAGAAGAAATATGAAGAAAGTTACCCCTAGAGGAGAGCTGTCCAAAATGTATGTCTAATGGCTGATGGCAAACCCACCTAAGTAGGAGGCAACTTCCCACACTTCTGTGCTCCACCGCGCAGCTAGCCGTGGCCATTCCGACAGAGATATGCAGCTACTATCAGCCACCGAAGGATCCCCATTCCTGGGGCTCTTGATCTTCTGCAGATCAATGAAGTTCACTGCTCTGTCGCAGCAAGACAAATGATGTGCAGAAACTAGACAGCCTGGGAACAGCCGTTTAAGTTGCCATTTAGAATCCCTTCACTTTCATTTACACTAAACTTATCTCACGCCAGCGATTCGAGTGGTAGATACGAGTAGCCCGCATCGCCGCTAATCACCGCGTCATGATGAAGCTCTGAATACCACTCTGGAGCACGAATGGATTGCCCATTGTAGCGCATTAAAAAGTCAAATCAATTGCAGAGTTGCAGAGTTGCAGAGCCACTCGTAATCCACACTCGAGTCAGTCAGTCACTCCACTCACTCCACTCGTCAGGCGCTCTTCAGCACTAAACACTCCTAAAAGTTTGCTCATTATACCGAGTCCTGGCCCTGTTTCCATCATCAGTCAAGGCCGAAACAATGCCAAAAAGCAGCATCAGAATCAGAGCTGAAAATGTGTATGTATGAGGATATGCAGATGGATATGCAGATGGAGATGGAGATGCAGTTGCAGTTGCACGGGGAAAATGCAGGGTGAAAAATCGCGTGAATGGCCATTGAGTGGAGTCGGACTAATTAACAACATAAATTATGTTCAAGTGCATTACGGCAACACCCAGGCTGCGGGAATACAAGCAGGATACAGCAGGATACAGTCTACAGGATATACAAAGCTACACACAAACACACACACACACACGTATGCACTCACACACATATTCTCCGCTGTTGGCTGCAGTTATCCCAAAAACCAAAGGGACTTTGCTGCAGAGCTGAGGAGAGTGTGGGAGAGCCAGGCAGAGAGCAGAGAGCAGCGTAAATCGACACTTGAAGAGGAACAAAGAGTAAAAACAAAAGTAAAACGCTCATCGGGGAACGCAAGGGAATGGGTGGGCACGGTGGGCTGTGCATAATGGCTGTGCGCTGCACAGTGGGTGGTGTGGGTGCTGCATATTCATTTCATTAAAAGTCAAAAGATCTGAAGGGTCGAAGGGCACTGCTGGCTGCCTGGCCTGGCTACACGTGTCGCGCTCACCGCGTTTCATTTCATTTCATTTCATTAAATTTGATTTCTGGCTGTTGTTGTTTTCTGTTCTTTTATTTTTGAAACGCCTGCCAGGGTTGCCACAGCACCCACAGCACTGGCATCCACCCAGTAGAGTCATTCGCATAATGGCGGCTGTCCTTGCACTTCACTTTAGCGTTTTCTGCCCTTGTTTTATGAATATAGAATACACTCCTCCTCCTCCTCCTCCTCCTCCTCCTCCTCCTACGTCTGTATGTGTGTTTGTGCGTTTCAACCCTGAAAGCTTCCCTCGCCCTTGCCATAACAGAGCAAAAATCCTATGTACTCTCCGCCCCAGCCCGTGTGGTGGTGTTGGCTGATGGTGATGGTGATGGAGATTCGGACGCGCGGCGACACAACGAACGTGTTATTTACCAAACACTCGACAACGGCACGGCACGGCACGGCACGGCATGGCACATAACACATGGGACAGTCATCGGGGGATTCAAGGCAGGGCCCCAGCAGGAGATCCACTGGCGGCTCCATCCCACATACATACACACACACCCACATGCCGAGAGATAGACAAGCCAGGGCAGGCTAGGCTGGGCCTTCCCCGTTGGGGATGAGCATGTTGGGCCAGGTGTGTGGTGTGGGGGGCGGAGCGACACACCCATATGAGAAGTGGAGACAAGCAAGTCCTTATGTCTCGCTGTCTCAACACACGCGTCCCGGCCACCCATTTTGTTCCTTTTGGCACAGTGGGCATCGTTTTGGGTGGAAGACAAACCAAATTCTAGAAAGGAGATCCTGAAAACATTATCCACGGAAACGCTCATACAAAAGATTAATTGCTGTGTAATTTTTTTGGCTGGGTCATGTTTGGCTTCGAGTTATGACCAAATGGAATGACACATGGATGCCAACTGTCACTCAAAATATAGTTGAATACATCCTTTCTCATATTTCCATTAAATAAGACCACTCGTAAAGCTCCAGTTCAGAAACAACACAGGTGAAACACTGGGCACCCAACTTTTTTGCTTAAGTTAATTTTTATAAGGATACCATAGGAGAAAACTAAAAACTTTTTTCATAAACATATAGTAGATATGTTGATCTTTGATACAAAAGTGACTTTTACTGTTTACGTTGACCGTACGCCAAGCTATGGGTGTACGAATAATAAGTGGTCTTACTGTATATGAATTTGATTTAATGGCAAACCTTCGATGCTTCCCACTGTGCGTGGAGTGTTGCGGCACACGGCTGGCCTCGGCCTCGGGCTCGGCCACGGTCTCGCCTTCGTCTGGTGTGATTAGCCAACATAAAAGATGTACATACATATGTACATACACATGTATGTACATACATACATACGTACATAGTTATAGGCTGTGTAGATGTACATTTGTATGTGGGATGAATACTACCACAAATAAGAACTGCCAGCAACAACAATCAGCAGCAGCAGTGGAAGTAGTAAATGAAGCAGCGAAGGCAGAGAGGAGCGAAATGCGCACAAAAGACAACCAAGGAAAACGTTCAACCCGCCGCCACACCGCCACACCGCCACAAAGCCGACGGAGCATCATAAAATGGTAACGGAAATGGGAATCGGGCAACTGGCAACGGACAACGGGAATGAAGAGCTAAGCACTGGCTAAACGAGGCAGCAGCACCCAATTGCCGTCCATGGTATCCGTTCTCTCTCTCCCCCATTATTCTTGGAATCATTAATAAGAGTTTAATTAGTTATTAGGTGCGCTACTTGCTCCTGCTACCGGGAATATGTACGTACATAGCGAAGAGATTTATCGAGTGCTGGTAATATCTTTTCCCTTACTTCATTTGGCTCGTTTCGCCAGTACTTTTAAGCACTGAATTTTTGTTTTCTTTTCTTTTCATTTTGTGTGCTCTTCGCTCCTCTTGTTTGGGTATGCTCCCTCCTCTCCCCCACACCGCTCAGTGCCAGTGCCAGTGCCCAACAAACAGACAGACAGACGGGACGGACATGGCACAGCGATGCCACATGATGGACATTACTCACATGTGTGTGAACCACTACCTCTGGGTGCGCGTGTGTGTGTGTGGATCCTTTCATTTCGCCTGCTCCCGATACCGATCCAACGCCTTTCCGCCTGCAAGAGAGTAAGTGAGTGGGAGAGAGAGAGAGAGAGATAGAGGTGGCCGGGGCAACAATTTGGCGAGTGCGCGTCAACTGTGTAGTCGCCAACATGCCAACATGGCCGAGAGAGGAGTCGAGCGGAGGAGAGTGGAGTGGAGTGGAGTCCCCGTTTTGGCACTGTGCCTCAGCCTGGTGTCTGCTGCCTGGTAGTGCCTGGTGGCGGCTGGTGGCTGGCACAATGCCTGCCTGGCATGTACAAAGGATTTGTCATGATATGTCGCCTCACCATCACCCAGCCTGCCCACAGAAGTCTCCACCTTCCCAGCATACCCCAGCAACATCCACATGCACATGGCCACTCCTGCTACCAGCCTGCCACAGTCTGAGCTCTTGAAAACATAAGCCATGATGGGGTAGGGGGTAGGGGGTAGGGGTAGGGACCGGACATGGCCGAAGAGCACGAGTCGGGAGAATCCTTTTGTGTAAATAGATTACAAACGACAAAACATTCTGGGCGCCCTTGCGTCAGCTCTTGCTCCTGTCCCCCCTCCAACAACAATTCTCCTGCAGCTCTCATTGCAAGGGGCTAGGCTACCAAGGGGCAGGCACGGAGGGGATACAGGGACGAAGATACGAATGCGAATGCGATGCAAATGCTAATGCAAATGGATGGCTGTGGGTGTCTGTTGACGGGTGAACCAAGTTTCAGTGTCAAGTGAACCATGAACTGATTTGGGGATTTCCTTAAGCTGAATAAAACATCCTGCGTGTGCCCAATGTACACCGGGACACCCATGGCCGGTCATGGCTGGCACATGCCACACACATATGCATATCCTGCCTAGATACATTTTTTCTGTATATCAGACATAAGGGAAATGGTTGCCAAATCAATTCGCTCGATTTCGATGTATTTCAATTTTAAAATGATGAACAAAAAAAAGATCATCAGCTAATTCAGCGCCTTGAGGGTATTTTTGTTTGTTTGGTTTTTGTTCGTTATCCATTCGTTCTTTCGTTTTCTTTTGTTATCTTGCTTCGCGCTTGTTCTTGCAATCTCTTCCAATATCCTCTCCGCCTCCTTCTCTGTATCATCGTGACTGTTCCCATTCCCATTCCCAATTCTTTTTCAAATCGGTATAGCACCCACGAGTACGGGAAGTGGCATCAAAGCTCCGCCACACATTCAGCCCGAAAAGAGTGTTTACTTCCTTGAGGCCTATCGAGGACTTCCGTCCTCGGTTCAATGCCGCTTGACGGTTGCCGAGTGCTGAGTCCTCTGATTCCTCTGGGTGCAGGGTTTTGCGCTGAAGTTGCTGAAGTTGAAGCCCGCTTCACGGGCTACTCTGGTCACAGGAAGCTGTCCTCTGGGGTGGCTGCTTGTTGCTTGTTGCTTGTTTTGCTCCGAGGGTTGGCCTGCCCGTAAATCGAAACTTGCCAACTTGAACTGCCTGCTCTACCCATCCTATTCGATCCCGCAGTCCCGCAGTCCCGCAATCCCGTATCCCTATCCATGATATCCCTGGCTTAGCGCTTTTGGTCCCGGCCCTTGGTATATCGATTTCAAGAGCCGTCAACGTCGACGTCATCATTATCCTCGAATGTTTTCATTATTTTTCCACTTGGCTCAACTCCTTGTCTGTTTGAATGCCTTCAATGGCCGACGACATGGATGGTAATGCGAGTCACGAGCCAGAACTGGGGATGGACTCTGGAACGACTAAGGGCTGCTGGCTGGTGGCTGTTGGCTGATGACTTTGCCTTTGCCACCCTCACTTCTCGCCCACACCCTCAGCTTCTCAGCCTCTCAGCCTCTCAGCCTCATCCTCACCCTCACTTCAGTTCAGTTCAGTTCTTTGGTGGTGGTCCGTCCACGTCCACGTCCCCGTCGCCATTTTGATCTAACTCCTGGGAATTGTCGCAAGTTGTTTGATTTGATGAAATGCCCCTGTAATCCAGCCCATCACATCACCCACTCCATGGCATAATCCATATACCATCTACCATCTACCATCTACCATATCCATGGCACATAAGTCCTTGCCCCCTGCCACATGCACATGTGCCAGCATTTGATTAAAAGCGCTGCGAAATTAATTTCTGGATCTTCTGGGGATAAGGACTCGCCCCTGATGGTGCCCCGAACGGATGCTGATGCCGATGCCGATGCTGATGCTGAAGCTGATGCGGATGAGGCGTTCGAAATTGTCGCAGCCACTCGTCGTGCCACTTGAGCGCTAAATGGCGGCTTTTGTGCTCGCCCTCTAGGAGGGTAAACCATTTGGGTTGGATGGGTGTGGGGTGTGGGTGTGGGGTTTTGTGCTGTGTGCTGAGTGCCGAATGGTGGGGGGTGTATTAATTAGGGCGACAGTTCAACCGATCCACCCGCACCCACCCAGCGGCCAGTTGTTGACAAGATGTCGGCCATTTTGGCATTTGTTGGGCTTCAGTTTCGGAGCGAAGTCGGAATCCGTGGAGGGGCGCGGGGGTAGGGCTTTTGGTTTGGCCAGAATTTCATTTGGCAGAGTGGCATTTTATTGCCATTCATTCAAGTGGTGGGTACAGCGGGAGAGGGTGGGGCAGCCAGTCCGTCCTTAATTAAAAAATACTCAAAATCCCGCAAGAAATTGTCATTTAGCTGCGAGCCGAAGCAACAAATACTCTGGCCGGGACTCGGCCAGCACTCGGCCAGGACTCGGCCACAGATATGTTAGGGATACGTGAAATATTTTGTATTTTAACTCTAAAGCAGGGCTGAGACGATCCTGCTGCCCCTCGAAAATGCTGCTGCTTGGAGTCTGAGAGTATTTTTGGCTGCTTTTCTGGAACGGCAAAAACAGAAATAGGAAAACGACAAAGTATTGAGGGCGACACTTTTGAGAGGCAGAAACCCCAAGCAGACCGCAACCCACGCCCACACCCACAGCCACTGCCACAACAAAATCCCTCAGATGGCAGACCCTCAAGTCTGGTCCTTCCACTCAGCGCCATTTGCATCATCGAACCGGCCACTTGGAGAATTTTGTGTATTTTAATTAATGACCAGCCCCCAAGCGAGATTGGGAGAGAGATGGAGAGAGGGAGAGAGGGAGGGCCCCTTGGAGGGACTCCTCCGCAGCAGGGACACTTGACTCTGGGCCAACCACTTTTTTTGTGTGTGTCGTGGAGTGAGCCATTCCGGAATAGTCGCCAGTGCAGCGCATGCACTTCCCCCACTCACTGCCCGTTCGATCAGCCCTCCCTTGCTTCATCTCATTATGGAACCGCACTTCAAGTGGAGTTCTCATTAGCCGAGAGAGTCGCCACAGAAGGAGATCGCTGGGTGGGTGGCTGGGCTCACAATTCGAATTCGAATGGGCCTCTTGAAGCAACCCGCTGGGATTGCCAGACCCTGCAGACCCGCCACTACATTTTATTACAACATGGAACGGCAACGGCAACGGCAAGCACTTGTCGCTGTGGCACCACCTCCATTAGGTCCCCACGCAGAAACAGCGGCAGTTCCATTACCAAAGCCAGGAGCCGGGCGCCGGGCGTACCACCACCCCAATCCGACCCCTTTTCTATCCCTGGCTTCGGTTCGGGCTTCATTTATGCCAATTTTTCAAACTAATTGGTGCTGTTGACATCTTTTTTTTTGTATGTATTTTTCTTCTCTTTCGCTTTTTTTTATCCCTGTAGAGAAGTTTCCACTCGGCATTCGCACAGCCCTCTTGAGGGTGCTGGCTCGGGTTCGGGCTGGTGGAGCTGCTGTCGCCGTTGCCCCACTATGCCCCACTAAAAGCACTCAGCAATGAAATTAGTGCACGTTGCTGCACTTGCCTCGGGCCTGCTTCGGGGCATGCTACTCCTCCCGCTCCTGCTCTAGCTCCTGCGCCTCCTGCGCCGTTCTTCTCTTATTTTTGCATGTTGCATCATCAGAGCAGCAAAGTGGATAGAAATAGTGGCAGGGGCCAGGGCTGTTGCTGGCTGCAGGGTGTGGAGGGTCCACAAATAATTTAAATGCTTATTAACCTCTTTGAACAAAATGCGCAAGAGGCCCGCCTGCCTCCTCAACTAGAGTGCGAGAAACTTTTCCCTTAAGCTCATTTCGCATGCAAATTGTTAACTGATTTTTGTTTAATCATTGATGGGAGATGATGATTATTATTCAATAGTTACAGCAACTTCATGCAACTACAATGCGCTTGGAATGGCCAGCAACAGTGTCTACTGTGTGCAGCAGTTATCACGGCAAAGAAACTGCTGTGCACCTTCGATCAATGGACACTTAGCGGACAGACAGGCATGGAATCTGTGCCCAAGAGCAGCGAAACTCCACCCCACCACAAAAAGTAGAAGCGATGGCGATAAAAAGTCTCCCAAGTCGCCCGGTCTCTGCATTGGCGCCTCGTCTCACGAGTGTGTCCCCCCCAATGGCCCCTCCCACAGCAATGACCAGGTCACGACTGCGAATTTGTATATCCAAAAAGAAAATAGTGCTCATGCCCCTTTCCCGAAATACTCCAACCGAAAAGTTAGCTTTCCAACACTATTCGCCCCACATAAAAACAGTTTCACAGCACTGCCCGAGCACGAGCTGTAATCTCGACATATCGATGTGTGAAAGTGGGAAGCAAACCGAAAACTCCTGCCAAAGCTGTGAATTTTGATCTCGAACAACGAACGAAGTGAATAGTTATACGGGACTGATGGAGGCCCTGAGGACCAGGAACAAAATCCTACAGGAAATAAATGATGGAAGGTAGGAAGAAAACAAAATACGGCCCAACATACAAAACATGAAATGGCACATTCTAGAGCCTTGAAGGAGGCCAGGTGGAAGTTGGTCGCAAAGTCGCAGAAGAAATGTGGGGATGTCGGGGTCGAAGTCGGTCCCAGAGTCAAAGTGCAGAGTAAAGTTACAGTTGGGGTCGAAAAATGCATTAGAACAGAGCGCAGCCACCAAAGAAAACCACAAAAGTGAGCAGAAAATTAATTATGACGAGGAAGAGCAGGAAACGCAAGCGTGTGTGTGTGTGTGTGTGTGTTCAGCAATTTCATTGTACATTTTGCATATTGCTGGACATTTTGTGTATTTTATTGCCGGCACAGCTCTAAAGCGCAATTATTTTCTTTTGCAGAAATGGCAGAAAGATCCCAACATCGGAGGAACTGTCGCAGATGGCGAAGGAAATTGCGGCGGGTCGGCTGGATCCCGAAACGTGGCCCTTCTGTTGCCAAATGCCCCGTCCCACCTCGCGACCAACTTTTGTCTATGACAAAGAGCCATCGCCGCCACCGACGCCACCACCAAAGCGATGCCGACTGGTGCCAACACCCGAGGAGGACGCCCAGGCTGTGGACTGCCTTCTCCTCGCGGAGGCAAAGAGAGAGGCGCGTCTGGCCGCTGCTGCTGCAGACCCACTCCATCCCGAGGAAGCTGCTCAAGTATAGCTCTGGAGAATCCGGGGAGCAGCTGCCAGCCAGCGGCAGGACGTGCCAAGCATGTCCATGTCCGCTCGAGGACCTTCTCTCGCCTTTCCAATATATATTTGGAGACTTCTCTATGAAAATCGAATTTGCACGAGAGAAATAAATGCAAGGCTGTGCGACAGAACTTTAACTGGATGACCAGCAGCGCAGCGAATCACGAGGCGAAATGGATCAGAGTGCAGTGCAGTGTGCAGTCCAGTGCAGGGGTGCCGCCAGCAGCCTCCGGCTAATGTATTGGACCCATTGTCCAAATGTAAACAATATATCAAATTTTGAGAGCCCTAACAAAATGTGTGTGTGTGTGTGTGTGTGTGTGTGTGTGTGGCTGCCACGGCCCGTTGCGCAATCAATTTTTGATGGACGTGCGAAATTTATGGTGAAAAATATTTGACTATCCACAACGAAAATCCAGCAGCGTGCCGCATCCTGTGTCCCTCGTCCCCACGACCACCCCTGGCCAAAGCAGCGGAGAGGGCGACAGGAATGGAGAATGGAGAATGCAGAATGGAGGCTTGGAGTGCTGTCGGATGTAGGGAAAGCTCAACCAGTGCGGCTAGCCCATGGTACAGGGTCTAGGCAACCCAGCAGTTGCCCCACCTCCCGCCCCACGTTCCAACTACACAAAATACTGTTATGCTCCCCCCGGTCCCCCCGCACTCGTGCAATATTTCCACGTACCTCCACACACAGTCCGTGAATTTGTTATGTTTTTGTTTAATTTTTACGTTTGTTGCGTATTTATGCCGCCCCGGGGTGGGTGCGCCCCCTCCCGCCCTCCCTGATCATCACCCAGTAATCGGACGATGGTTGGCTCCTTGGGTCCTTTGGGTCACCTCTCGATCTGCGGACTTGAATCTGTTCGTTATTCAAATGATTTCAATTAAATCTTGAAAATGCGTACACAAATCGTGTTCATACCATGCACATATCAATGCGGGGTATTCCACCAGTCGAACCCTATTTGGTTGCTGTTGGGGCGGGTGGAAATTGTTCAAAAAATTTGCACTTGTTGTTGGCGCTCTGTGGAGCGTTTAAAGTGCTTCCAGGCAATTTGCCAATGAACAATCACCGAGAAATACAACATAAAATATTTAAAAAGTGTTCAAATATCCGTGCCGCACCCCCTCACTGCACCCCTCTGCGGCAGTACGTTTGTTGCTCCGCCCTGCCCCGCCCTGTCCAGCGAGGCGCTGGTGTTGCTGCCGCTTCGTTACCTCTTGCGGCGCGTTTGATTTGATTTATTTGGAATTTGCATATTTGGCGCCCAATGCTGCTGACCCAAAACCCCAACCCCGACCCCGCCAGCCGCCATTAACCCACACAACTCGCACCCCACCAGCCCTCACGCGGTGAGGGGGCGGAGGCTGAAATGTTTTTGCATTTTTAAGCATTTGCATACTTCTCGTACGGCACTGCATACGCCAGCGAACGAGTTTGGAATTTGGAATTTTATTTTTGATTAGCTTCATGCATCACTGCCACTCCCACTGCCACCCCTTCAGCCCAACATCAGCCCTTCATGTTTTGAAGCCCTAATCGAAGCTCAAGTCAAACGGAAGCATCCAAAAGGGTGGATCCCCGAGTGGATCGAATCATTGTGGTCTCAATACCATGCGCACACTCCATGGTCGCAATCTTCGATACGGGCAATCGCAGATAATATTGCAGCTATTTACGCGTTCCTCTACCTCAAACCATTCACTGGCAGATATTTTTGGGGACATTTTCTATGGACTTCTGCGCATGTTTATGGGAATCCACGACTCTTTCGCTGCCCAAGGGACACCTAAAGAACACTTCAAAATTCTGCTCAAGTCCTCCAAGGAGTAGTGGAAACATCCTGAAATCCCTCATAAAGTTCTGTCACATGTTTACCAAGGTATGCATCGTCCCAAGGCGAAAATCGATCTGGCGAACTGCAACTTCATGGACATCCCACAGACACGTTAAGCACATTCCCGAATGCCCCTCTGCCGGACAAGAGAGACTTCTGTCTGGACAGGAAGAGTTGCAATGATAATATTTCATTTATTCGAAAAGTAATGAAAATCGCATGACCATCCATAAATGTCTCTTGACTTGGCTGAGCGTCATAATCCCATCAGGAAGAGCTCTCAAAACTCTCAAAGAGATTATGGATAAATATTCCGTTTTGCGATTCTCTCTTCGTAGCCTAGAACTCTGCAAAGGCATGCGAGTTTTATTTTTTGCCAAAGCATATTTCTCCTTTCAATTGGACCTCTGTAATTGGTCGTTTTGGAGAGGGGAACAGGGTGAATGGGGCTGCTGCAATCGGCAATCGGCAGTCGGCATTTAAGCCTGGTCAATACGAAATTTATCACTTTCAACCATTAGTCAACAGAGTTAACCCGATTCCGGATGGGTCCGAAGGGGGTGGGAGGGGTCCAAAAAGCGACCAAGGCGACAGTTAAACCAAAACTCCGTCAAACCAAAAACCGAAACCCAAAACTAAAAACTGAAAGCTAAAACTATCAATTTAACAAGCCATAAAATATTTGCACTCTCCGCTTGGGTATTCCACCTGGCCTTTGAAGGGGGAGTTGGGTTGCAACCGTGCGGGAGGGGGAGGGGGAGGGGGAGGCTGTGGAGGATGTGGGCACGTTTGGGGACCCTGTCCGTGCGGCTCACTGTTTGGCCAGCAGCTGCTGGCCATGCAAATTGCATACGGCATGGATTTGGTTATTAGAATTTCATTCAATTGGATTTGAAATTGAAATATTTAACACATTTTCCGGGCGGCCCGAACTTTCGTTCGTTCCGTTTCGTTTCGTTTCGTTGGTCGCTCGCTCGCTCGTTGCCAATTTTCTGAATTTCTAATTCAAGCCCAATATCTGAATATCCCATTTCATATCCCAAATTCCCAGAATCCCCAACTACCGACCGGTATTCCCAAGGCCCCAAAGAAACACGCGTGCCGCGTTGCCAGTTCCAGCAGTTGTAAGCAGTTTGTAAATTATAATTTGTGGAATATATTTTCATATGTGTGGACATTGTACACACACACATACACATGTACACCCTTGAAGAGGGTGCTTTACATATGACAATAATTATGGCTATCAATCCATAAATTATACATACAAATAAATCAAATCTTCTGCAAGATAAAGCCTTAAAGAGCTCGAACCAATCTGCTCCCAAGAATCTCTGCTTTTATGGAAAATAGTAGTGTAATTTGTGTCGTCTTGAGGTGATAGTTTGTGATTTAGTTGATCAACATATGTAGTTAGGGATGCTATAATTGATAGCTGTAGCGCTATGGATGATCTGTGAGTTGTGGCTTCCACATTTCAATTCGATTTTCGTTCGAAAACTGCATCAAATATCTGCACAGCTGTCATGGAAACGAATGTCCTGAAAGAGTGCAGTTGCAGTTTAGTTTCCCCTGCAGTTATCTACTTTGTTTGATGCTGTTTCTGATTTTAGAAATAGATTTTCATGTTGGCCCTGACCCAATGGATTATTCACCTTTGGCTGGGCTTTAGTTAGACTTTGAGATTTGTTCCCGTTCTGTCGTTGATCCTCTACCTGCAACAGGGTGATGCTGCTGACTAGGACTGATTAGGCTTTTGCCGGTGATGAGGAGCAGAGCGGTGTCCTGGTCCTAGTTCGGCTCTGGCTCTGGCTCTGGTGCTTCTTCTGGTTGTGGTTCTCGATTACAGCTGAGTGGGCAGCCGAATGGCGAATTGCGCAATCAGGCGCAAACAACAAAAACAGAAACGAAATGAAATAAAAGGGAATGGGACAGGGATGGGACGGGACGGGACGGGACGGGACAGGCAGGGGAAAACTGAGCAAATGCCAGTGTCAGTCAGTCAGTCAGTCAGTCAGTCAGTCAGTCAGCCCTTAGATCATATCGTTGCCCAGACCCTAGGGCCATGGACGTCGACGTGGATGAACATGGGGATGGGACTGGTGAAGGGACAGGGACAGGGACGGAGGCCAAAGATGAGGCCAAGACACAAAAACAACTGATAAAAGTATTTCAATTAGTGATGGACTCACTCTCCATCGCCCTACCCTGGTAGATGTGTGGCCACATCTATTGTTGTTGCTCAGCAAATCGATATACTTACATAAATAATGAAATCTTAAATAATTTGCAATTTGCCGGCTGGGCTGTCGCAACTGCAAGTACATAAACAAATACCTACACATACATATGTATGTATGTATGTACATATATGTACATAAGTATGTTTAGCGCAGAGTACATAAGTATTGGCACAGGTACAGGTACAATGTACCGTGTGTGTGTGTAAGTGTTTGTATGTTTGTACAAGCACCCGCAAGTACGAGATAAATGGATGGATGGATGGATGGATGGATGGGATGTTGGATGTGTCTGTCGCTTGAATGCTTTATTTTCACCCTCGGGGCGACAACGCCAACGCCAACAAAGCCAAAACAACGACAACAACAAAACCCACGACAAAGAAGGAGAATCAGGAGACCAACGGATCCTTCGCCGACCAATCTATGACAACGGTTGACACGGGCTAAAGCTCCATGGAAATATAAGAGAGCAGCTGAAGGAACCCCAAGGAGAAGATGCATACAAACCATAGCTAAAAGAGATGCCAAAAAGGGGCAGAAGATGTAGCAAGAGAAGAAGGAGAACAGATAGAAAAATAAGAAGCGTAAATTCTGAAGCTAAAGCTGAACTAGGAAAAAGTTGCAAGAAAGAGAAGAAGCTTATAAAATAGAATAAGCAAAATAATCATTTAAGTAATTAATACTAAAATGGAATAAATATGTACATATGTATGTACATATGTATGTTCATATAACGATGGAGAGAATCAAAAGAAGATACAAAAATAAAGTTCCAATTCTTTTAAATTATTTTATATTTCTTTGCTGAATTGTAGCTTAGTATTAATCCTTCATTGCAATTCATTTAATGTTTATGCCCAGAACAACAAGGCCTACAGGATAGGAAGCCAATCAAATTCATACATTGTACATACATATGTACATACATACATATGTACATACATATGTACGCATTCATAGTTTCTAATATCTTTGAAGAAAAATCGGTTTATTGTAAGAAATGGCGACAGGATATTGTGTTTATCAAGAGGCCAAAGCTTCGAATTACTAGAGAATTCGAACTTGTGAGAGTTCGCATTTCTGAGATTCTACAGTGCAAAATAAACATACCACATACATACATACATATTTACATTGTACATATGTACATGTATGTACACACATACATAAGTATGCATGAGGCTTCTACAAAGATTACTTTTGGTAATGGGAACCGAAAAGGCATTAGTTTGAACGGACATCACCATATGGAAGCGTGTGGGTGGACGATGTGGGATGTATGTACATGTATGTATGTACATACATACTATGTATGTAAGTGGGAGCAGCAGAGTGGACACTGTTTATTGAGTCCCAAGTAAGTTGGGGTGGAACTGAGCAAGTGAGAGGAATATGGTAAATAAGAATATTTAAAGTGGAAATAAAATTGTGTGTTTTATCAGTGAATTTCCTCACGAGGCATTCTCCTCTGGATGTACCCAGAAGATGAGTCAATTAGGACAACGTGGAACAAGAGACTTACTTTGAGTGAATCAGGTTCACCCTAATGGGCAGCACTGGGAGAACCAGCAGCCAAAACAAATCCAAATCTAAGGCCAAAGCCAGAGCAGCAACATTCTCCGTGGCAGTGGCAAAAGCAACGGCAAAAGCGCCATCAGATTGGTGCTTCAGGGGGTGGGGGGTTCAATAAGAGGTGTGCCCCGGGCTGTGGGTAGGGCCAGGAGGGGCAGGCGCTGCCATTTCATTAGGAAACGCCATGTAAAACGACGTTCGGCCAGAGAGAATTCACCATTTTGTCGCACACACACGTGGATTGACAGAGGGGGCGGGGGGCAGCATGACTGGAGCGAAGAGACATGCGACGTCTTCTGCCAAGTGTTGCAGCAACAACAATGAGAAGGAGCAGCGGCTGCGGCAGAGGCAGCAGCAGCAGGAGGAGCAGGAAGCACCATGCAGGACAGGACACGTGTCCGGCCCCCACCCACTGCCCTCTACGACGCGCCGCGTCTCGCAGTTGGTGACAAATCTAAAACGACGTGCACGACAGAGCACGAGAAGTGAGTGAGCAGAGAGCGGTGAGCAGAGATGCGAGAAAACGAAGCGCAGCCAACGAAATGAGAGAAGGAGAAACTCACCACGACAGCGTGGCCGACAGCGCAGCGCGCTCGCTCTCACTCTCTCTCGTGTGCGTGTATCTGCTGCCGCTGCCGCTGCTGCATTAGATGGCGAAAGCCACCCTCGTGCCGCACTCAGTCTCAGGCGCGCCGCGCTGTCTCTCTCTCTCACCGCAGTCCGCGCCTGTGTGTCGTCAGTCTGCGTGTCCCAGAAAGAGAGTGGAGTGTTAGAGTGCCGTGCCTGTGTGAGTGTGAGTGAATCTGTGTATCTGTGTGTGTCGTCTTCGTTATCCTCAGAGCGGCACTTGGCCAATGGTGACACATGACAAGCAACAGTGGCGAGGATGTGAACAGAGGGAAGAAGAACAGCGAAAGATTGGGCTCTGACACTAACACGGAAGACGGGACAGAAGTTGTCCATAAGAGCGGAGCAGAAGCAAGCCAAGCGAAGGTCGTGCGGGACAGGATCCATAAGGTGGGGTGGGGTGGATGTCTAGTAGGTGTCAGGAGGTAGCCCAAAGCCCGAAAATATCCTCCATCCAAACAAAAGTGCATTTAATTTCGAGCATGCAACAAGTGGGCATCCCCCTAATCGCTTCCTTCCAAACAGCAGACGCGGATCGTCAAGGTTCACCCATAAGGAGCCCAAATATTACACTCTTTGCGATGGGTACTTGGTTTCACTTCCTCAGCGAGAGTTTACGATCCACTTTGCGATCCACAATCCACACTCGATCACCTTCAAGGCGCGTGCCTTCTGCCCTGCCATGGCAGCGCAGGGATAACAACCCCGTGTTAGGTCGCGCCTGAATACGCGAAAGAAAGCACCCCGAAAGTGTCGCATCGCGCGACAAAGGAGCAGAGAGAACAGGCCATGCCGAAGAAGCCTGCCCACATTTTTTCTTAGCGTGAGCTTACGTCGCCGCACAACAGATGGCGTCCACGCGCTACCCATGCTAGCGGCTAGATGGCGCCTCTCAGACTGCCTTGGAGGAAATTGTTTTTCGTTGCGCATGCTTTGCTTTTTTACGACAAAGCCCACGACATAGTCAAGTGGGGTATGCTCTGAGAGGAAACAGGGCCTCCATAGTGTAGGGTGGGGTAGGGATTGGACCGCCAGTGTAGGGCCTGAAAGCGGATCATTGGGGCTGGAAAAAAGTTGCAAAAATTCTTATTCAGCGTTGGCATATGGTGCGAAAGAGAGGAGGACGGGGGAGCAAAAAGCAGGGCATCCAGGGGACTTGGTCCAGCAGTGCTTACATTTCGTCCCTTCCTGTATGTCTAATGGAGACGGATGGGTCTGTGCTGTGCTGTCGAGTGGTGTGGGAGGGACCCGGCCAGAGAGGGGGAAACAAGAAACAGCTGGCGGTCATATTTTCCAGTCAACAAGGCAACAACAAACAGGAAACACACACGGACACGGACACGGACACAGTCCCAGCGCCCAGCTCCTACCTCTCATCTCTTCGATCTGCACACTACAAGCTCCCTCTGCACTCCCGCCCCTCCCCGTCACCACCCACCGTCCAACACCACTGCCATGGAGGGGTCCCTTCTGTTCTGCCTGCATGTGAATTTTGGGACCCATGCCCTTGAGGAGGAGGGCTTTTCCTGCTTTTGTCGTGACTCTCTTCGCTGTTTTCTTCTGGCTTGGACTTCCCGCATAATCGATAATACATCGATGGAGATGCCATTGATAACTTCGCTGCTGGAATTGCAGTCGTTGTGATTCCCTTTAAGGTTTTCAATGGCAGTGTTCAGATCAGTTTTCGCGTCTCGAAAAGTGTGTAAGATAACATCCCGTTGAGTGAGTGTCTGTCCATCCGAATCCCCCGCACTGCGGACACATTGCAGCCATTGCCAGCACTTGGGTTCTGCACTCTGTGGAGACTACGAAAATGGACGGACAACTCATATCTCTCATACCATCCTCTGTTCCATCCTCATCCTCATCATCATCCGCTGCTCCATTCTACATCCGCCACTCTGCGCTCCATATTCTTTTCCATGGCAAAAATGTTCTACCATTTCAGTACCTCTCCTCATCGCCGGACACACTCAATTTTCACAGGCATGTGCACGAGGGGGATGCTCCGGGTAGGACCATGTGTGTGTTCAGTTCATAGCCAAAAGTTATGGATTCAACTTTTGGCCAATTTAATTTTCTCGCCTGAAACGGCTACACAGCAGCGTCAGCGGCAACATCCCCCCTGGTCAGGCCCTATCCCCAGCCGACCCACACACTCACACACACTCACACACGTGAACACGCACACATCGTACACCTACACACACACACACACACACACACACACACACACACAGATGCGTAATGCGTGTGTGGATTGTGTCGACGTGGTCGACTGTGATGATGGCCAGGCTGTGATGAGAGGCCTGAGGAGGTGGAGACCATGCTGAACCGAGAGAAGAGAACACGGAGAACACGGGGAACACGGAGAACCGAAAAACCAACCCAGCACGAAGCAAACTCAACCGAACTGAACAGAACGGAACGGAACGGAAAACCCGGGCAGAAGGCAGGCCTGATGCTGGGGCCCGCCCGCATTTACAGATGATTTAGCTCATGTTTGGGGCCAGGACTCTTTGCTCTGGACCCGAGGCAAGTGTGCTTATGTGTGTGTGTGTGTGTGTGTGTGCGTGTGTGTGGACACATTGTGCCCCATTAGTTTCTGCCACAACAACAGCAGCAGCAACAGCAGCAACAGCAACAAGAGCAGAAGCAGCTGGAGCTGGAGCAGCCACAGAGCAAGCAATCGACCAAATTTGCATCGAGCTTCCTTCTGTGTACGAAATGTTGGGGGGAATGTTGTCGTTACTCCTTGTCACAGGCCACCGTTGCTGCTGCCACTCTCGGATACCCTACATATGTCCCATCGCTGCGGGCATGCTCACTGGTTCGCCCAGTACGCAGAGGAAAGTGCTGGAAAACTGCAAGGGAAAACAGCATCGAGATGCATCGAGGGTATTGTGTTGAGGGCAGATCTTCCAAGGACTCTTCCTTCGAGGGTGTCACATGCTTCGGTGTAACTCCACGGGTGCCACGTCCCTGAAATGTGGTTATTGTAATAAGCTCGTGCTTTATGCACGCACTCTCGACTGGACAGCAGACTTCCCGTGGCGCCCTCTCTCCCTGCTCACTGCTCTCTGCTCACAGCTCTGTGAGTGACCAGCGAAATGTGGTAGCTGGGAGTGGGAGTGGGAGAGTGACCAGTTTTCCAGTCCATTTAGTTTTCGTAGCCAGCCCGCAGTTTTTTCCTTTTGGGTTTGTCCCCTTTCCCCTTTGCCCCAACATCATCATCTTCATCTTCATGCCGTCGTCTGCCGTCTGCCGTCTACCGTCTGCCTGCCTGCTGCAATTTGCCTGGCTTTGATGATGGCTTAATAAAATTAGTTAATGCCCGGGACAGGGGCACGAGAGCAGGAGGGGGCTGGCACAGGGACCCGTGTGAGTGCAAATACTGCACTCTCGCTCACTCACGTTCTTCCAGCACTTCTCTGGGAAATGCCATGGAAAATTGTGTAAATCGATTGCAGCAATCGAAAGTATTTATTTATGCATTCCAGCCCCAACTCCAATTGCATCTGTTACCACACAAACCAGAGACAGAGACAGAGTTCCTTCTCAATTTGTTTTTGCATTTGCATTTGCATTTGAAATTGAAATTGAAATTCTTTTCTAATCAGCAGAGGGAAAAAACATGTGTGGGAGTGGGTGACACCTGGCTGATTGCCATTGCCTTTCCCCTTTAAATACGGAAACGGCATAAACTGTCGAGAAACGGCATTCGACTTGTAATTCGGGAATGCCACAAATGGATGATGCACAAAGCAATGACCAATGTTCATTGTCGCTTAGTGCTTTTATCGCTTTATCCATTTTTTGATTGGCAAATGGCATTAGGGAGCATTCTGTGCTGGACACTCGTTCCAAGCTCCAATTTCGATATGGAAGCTGGAATGATCCGTGGAATACCATCCACACGGAGCACTCCCGCAGCTCTGCCAATCCCTTGGCCTAGGTGCCTGGCCCTGATGTCTGGCGCCCGCTGTCTGGACGGAGCCCAATTGTAGCGGATTCGCTTGTGTTGTCGTCCATCCCACAACACACCCTCTATCTACTGCAGCCCACATGTTTCTTGCAATTTTCTTGGCCCAAGAAGGTTGTCCTCGTCCTCGCCCTCGTCTGCTCAGGGCTTCGGGCTGCGGGCTGCGAGCTGAGGTGGTGGCAAAAGTTGCGAAAAAAAAGGCATCCCTGAGTACAGCTACTTTCAAGTTGAACTTTCTTCAACACACAGACACACACGCACACAGGCGCAGACACACACATGCCTAACCAAGCATGCCCCAAGTGTGTGCGCTCGAGTGGGGCAACTTCATCTGGGGCTGCCTGCAACTTGGGCAAAACTTTGCCAGAGAGAGAGAGGTGGGAGGAGGAGGGTGAGGGCTGGCGAGCTTTGAAAGAATGCCGACAACACTGTCCCCATCAGTGGCGTCACATGGGTGGGGGCCAGTCCCCCCATTCGAAAGGGAACTCTCCCCGCGGACTACGCTCCTGGCTCCTGGCTCCTGGCTGCTCCTGCCTCGCTGTGTGTGCTTTGCCTGTTGTTCGGTTTTGTTTAGCTTAATTTGTGCACTTGCTTTGATGTGTCGAAGACTCCGTCACTCCGCCACTCCTCCACCTTCACCCACTGCCCACTGGGAAGGAGGGGAGGTGCGGGTGCTGGTGCGGGTGCGGGTTGCAGTGCCCGACTGGCCTTTTGCCATTTTATATATCATTTTCTTGAGGATGCTTCTTGCCCTTTTGCGATTATCTGACGAGTGCCACTTTCGTCCTGCGCTCCAGTTGGTTCTCATTGCAGCAGCTGCTCCTTGGAGGATTGTGGGTGCCGGGGTATCGTGGTATCGGCGGGGACCACCCCCCACCAGTGTCTTCCTGGCCACAGGTGTGAAGCACATCTACCCATGGGCACACACGTTGCTGGAGCGCTGAGTGTGGCTCCCTTGAAGTGCTGCTCGTTTTGTGTGTGTGTCACTTCTTGGGTTGGCGATAGCTTCTCAGGATGTCCTTGAGCCGCAGGGACTTGCAAGCTTCCTTTTCTGCCACTTGCCACTTGCCGCTTGCCGCTGGCCGCTCTTGCCTTGAATCCCCTCCTGGAAGTCGCTGCTGTGAGACGGCGCTCAATCAAGTGGCGCCTGCCCTTCCTCCTGCCTCCTGCCTCCTGCCTCTGGGTCAATCGCTCACCCAATTTGGCTTCCTGCGCAGCGGGTCAAGCGTGGAGCTGCATCCACAATTTACGATCATTGCTGTGGGCTGGGGAGCGGCGAGTCGCTTGAATTATTAAATGTCTTCCCAGCCCATTTCCTAGCCGCAGCTGGACTGGCGCTTCTTGGAAGTAAACACCCCAAACTGAGACATGGCCAATTATCCGAGTTCTCCGCGGGGCTCTCCCTGGAGTTGCCTCTGCCATTGTTCTGCGACACTCAACTGTGCACTTGTCACGATCGCTGTGCGCGTGTCGGCGACCCTCCTCTAGGTGTGTGTCTCCGTCTAGCTGGTGTGAAAGCGGCGGCGACAGAGCCCCAGACCGATAAGATCACTCCCCATCCCCCGTACCAGTGCCAGTACCAGTTCCAGTACCCATCCCAGTGCCCAATGATATTACCAATAACCAAAAGAATGCTCATACAGTTGGGACTACGAGCACTCGTGGCTGGGGTCTGAGTTTCCATTCATACAAATTTGTTTGCCGCTGCTTTATATGCAAGCGACGTCCACGAGGGTTTGGGGTTTATGATTTCGGGCTTTGGGGCTCCACTCTCCGCCTGCACTTTGACAGAGTCAATTGTGTGTTGGTAATTTTCTCTGACTGGCCAATTGGCTTGACCACGCTCAGCTCCCTGGCTCCCTGGCTCCCGCGCTCCCTGGCTCACTGCGCTTTTGCGATTCTCTTTTATGAAGTGTCACATGAAATTTTGTAATTTTCTTATCCAAACGAAACGAAGACAGGCAGCCAGAACAGAGGACAGAGAACAGGGAACAGTAGAGGGGCAGGAGCCGTAGGAGGCGCTGTGACAGGCGTTTAAGGTGTCAGGCGACACTCGATTGGGAATTTGTCAACGTTTGGCAGTGCTCCTGGCCGTGGATGTGGCTCCTTCTCAGTTGCTCCTTCTTCGTGGTCGCTTCGTGGTAATTTCGGTCATTATGGAAATTGCCAAAATTGCTGCATGCTGCATGCTGCATGTCCCCTCCCCGTCTCCCTCTCCGCCCACTGTCCCACAACAATTTATGCCACCACACACTTGCGGGCCAACTTGTGGCGCATAAATTGTCGAGAATAGAACCAAACCCCCCACCCCCCACCGCACCGCACCACCGAAAGCATAATTAATTCCAATTGAGTACAAAACTACTCGCCAGCAACAACAGCAACAGCAACAGCAACAATCTTCGATGGATGCACAGAGATAGCGAGAGAGAGAGAGAGAGAGAGAGAGAGAAGGGGCGAAGTACAGTTGCCAAAAGTTCAACTAGGCGCGGGGTGGGGTGTTGTGTGTGTGTGTGTGTGTGAGGGGGGGTAGGGCATAATGTTATTTAGACAATATGTGCAATAAAACTTTACTCCCCTACCTCCCGCCTCCTGACACACGCCCCGCCCTACGCATGTGGCGAGCGAAGAGAACTCTAAACAGCTGTCCCCCCCGGCAGTCCCGAGGCCCCTAACCACCACGAATATGCAAAGCTGGTCGAAAGTTTACGGCTCTGCGGCGGCTGTGAAACGTGGGGAAGATGGAGGATGAAGGAACAGGAGGGAGGAGGAGCCAGGGGATGGTGGATAGGGGAGAAACAACTGACCCGCCAACATTGTGTAAAGCGAAGATTTATGAGAGTTTGCCCCCAAAAACTTGCCACACACAGACACGCACACGGACACGGACACGGACACAGTGCAGAAAGCATGTGTGCGAGCAGTGTCCGCTTTTGCGTCTGACTGTACTTCCGCTGACTGTACCTTTCCCGCTCTCTCTCTCTCTCTCTCTCTCTCTGTGTGTGTGTGTGTGCTATTTGCATAGAAAGTGTTGCCACAAATTTCGGGTAGGAAGTGGAGGCTGCCACTGCCACTGCCACTGTGTCCAACCTTTTCTTAATTTGCTGTGAAACTATTGTCAACAAAGCGTGGCAAAGCGTGGTCCCGGGCCGTGCTGGGTCTATGCTGCTCCTGCTGCAACACTGGACTGGGACTGCGACTGGGACTGGGCCTTGGACTGGGGCAAGTTAAATAGCCTGAAATTGTTCAACATCCGGCTGTGGCTGTGGCTGTAGCTGTGGCGGCACTCGCCTCTGGCCGTTTGTCAGCTCAGCGCAGCTCAGCGAGATTTGCCAGCAGTGTGAGATGGATGTGGGAGGAAGGAGCAGCAGCTGCTCCTTCCACCAAGAGGAAATGAGAGCAGAGCGCACAGAAAGCGCAGCCAAAGTTTCCGTAAATTCTGGAGATCCACGTCAAAAGTTGCAGCCACACCACACAGCCACACAGCCACACAGCCACACAAAGTGCGGCAAATCCGTTAAGTGTGCGCCACATAAGGCAAAGCGGCGAAGAATGGAGCAAAATATGTTGATTACAAAACACACACAAAACACGCTCGCAAACAAATGAAGAGATTTCTGCGTCTGCGATCCCTGAGTTGGCACAGCAGAAGCATAATTCCGACTGCGCTAAGTCACGCTGGGAGAGAGCAGCAGCAGCAGCAGCAGCAGCTTAACCTCAATCATTGAGCAAAGTGTGGCAGAATAATCAGAGTTTTCAGCGCTCAAGTGGGAAATCTGTTGTTGTGGGTGGGCTGGATTGCACCTGATGTCCTGTCGCCATTTTGTTGCTTACATAACCTCACATGTCAGGTCAGAGGCAGGTCAGAGGTTGTAGCGGGCGTCTTGTCGTGCCTGGCAAAAGCCAGGCAAAAACTTCAACACTTAATCTTCTCATTTAATGTTAATTTGTTTGTTTTTATCGACATATTTGGCTCGACTTGCTGCGCACCCCCCACACACCTGCCGCCACTCGGGGCTGCCACTGTGGCACGTAAGGGGGTGGGGGTGCGGGTGCTGGTGTGGGTGTGGGTTAAGCGCCTCGCGCCTGTTACGACAACAAACTCATTTTACGTTATGACAAATTGCTGCCAATCAACATAATTCTGTGGCCAGAGACATGGAGTCGGAGTCGCAGAGTCAGCGGGAAAGAGCGCAAAACTTTTGCACACTGCCACGCCTCCTGCCCCCGAAAAAGGGACACAAAGAAGACGAAGCAGAAGAGGGGGTGGGGTGGGGTGGGGTGGGGTGTGCCTGATTAAAAGTTGAAGCGGTGGAAATGGGGTAACCATGGGGGTAAGGGTAGGGGTGGGCTTCGGCTGCGGCTGCCTCCAAGACCCGCTTGATGCCTGGCTGGGCGCTGCTCACTTTAACGCTCATTGCTATTGCCACGCCCACTCATCAGTGTCACTAAATAAGCGCGAGAGCCTCCTCAGCCATCGCGTTTCCATCGCACTCCTTCGCTTCTGTTTTCCCCTACAACCCATCACACCGCTCGGCTCGGATTGTCGCGTTGTTAGGCTGTGACCTCGAAAACAGTTGACAGTTTGAGTTGTTTTCGAAACGGGGATTGAAGATTGAAGGGAGTGGAAGTGGAAGTGGAGGTGGAGGTGGAGGTGGTAGCCCGTGGGTGTCCCTCCCAAATGGGATATGGAATGGGCGCAGGGGGTTGGGACTCCAACTTGAAACTTGCTGCATTTCAGCAGAGGTTGGTCTCTGCTTTGCCTTTGCTTTACTTCTGCGATAATTGCGGCGCATGAATTACAATTAATTCGCAAAACATTTCGTGCCAGCGACTCCTTTCGGCCGACTTCGTGCTTGCAGCCCCAAAGGGAAGGGAATCCTCCACTTCCCATTGAGAACGCCCGCGATGACAGCGACGATGACTCCGCTTCGCTCCGCGTGTCGTTAGCAGCGCCTGTTTATTATTCCGTTAATTTTTTGCAACTCCCACAGGCCACAGGCCATAGACCATCCGAAAACCCTTTCTGTGGAGCATAGCCTTTGCCGTTGACTCCCTCACCTTTTGTGTGCTCGAGACATGCAAAGCGGCGGTGACATCGCCGAAAAAGCAAAGCCAGAGAGAGAGCGGAGAGCGGAGAGCGGAGAGCCACAGAAGCAGCAGCAAACACGCAGCACATTGGAGGCGCCTCCGGCATCGAATCCACCCACCAACTGGCTGCCTAGCCCATGGCGTCCACCCTGGACTATGGCAACCAGAAAGGCAAAGCTAATGCTGATTAATATTGATGTGGCAGTGGCAGTGGCTCCTCCCGTGAGTGCCCCACTCCAAGGGTGCCCCACCAGCGAGCTTTTCGTTTGCAATTCTTGTTCCCAATGAAGAGTCTCTCTCTGCTCCTTCCATTTGGGATCTCTCTCTCAGGGCATGCTCCTCATGTGCACTTCTTTTTGCTCCAAGACTGCTCCTTGTGCCCCCGGTTGCTGGGGCATCCATCGGATGGCCGCCGCATTGGGATCTCTGTGAATGGATTCTGTTATGCTCTTTTATTTAGTTTTTTTGTGGGTTGTTTTGGCTGTCGCCGCTCGTGTTCTGGATGGGCACACAGAGAGGACAGACTCTGCATATTTTTTTATTGCTGTTGTCATCGTTTTGCATTGGATTTGGGTTTGGGTCTGAGAGAGAGGCCGCCGTTCGGCTCGGTTTGATCGCGCCAGACGCCAACCCGCTGTGATTTTATGAGCCGCAATTGCACAAAAACATTTCTATTGAGTCAGCGGAAAAAAAGAATCAACAGCAGCAGCAGCAGCGGCGGTGGCAGGAAGACTCAAACTCGAGCCAGAACTAGCAACCCTCTGGACTGGCAGGGCCTTATGATTACAGTGATTATGCCGAAAGCCACCAAGGCCAAAGTGCGTACTGCGGCACGCAGGAAGGGGTAGGTAAGGGGTAAGGGGCAAGGGGTGGGGCACGGCTGCTGTATCGTTTACGCTTAACAATAATAACAACTGATTTTCGGATGTATTATTACATTTCCCGCGGTGCACCCAAATTATCACAGCTTCCCCGTGCACCCCCCACACCCCACACCCTCCACAATCGTCTTCGCAGCTCGCAGTTGGAGATGCCACTGGCCAGGATGGGGATGATGGGATGCGGTTGAGACGCAGAAACCGCAGGCGGGCAGGCAGGGGGGCAGACGCTTAACCGGAAGGTGGCTCGGGATTCTGCTTAGGGGATTGGGGCATGGGGGATAATGAAGTTAAGGTTCTGGCCAGGACAAAGGCGAACTGATTGTGGTGCGGCAATGAGGCGGCTCGTTTACAGCAATTACCTTCGAATTTCGTCACCCAGAAGATGGACACAAAGGCGGGGGAGTAGCGGGAGCTTGGAGCGGGGAAGCGGGGAAGCGGGGAAGCACCACCTGCTGTGACATTGCGCTTTTGCCTGCAGATTCCTTTCGGCATTCGTGGCAGCCAACAAGGCAAAGAAACAGAGTGTACATAGGCATGTGTGTGTTTATGTATTTATGTATGGAAATATGTAAATATGTATGTATGTACCATTCATTCACATGTAGCTGTGAGGCGAAAGATGTACCGAGTGTAAAGTGCATCTGAGATGTCTGTCGGTGGGGTGTAGACTTCCCTTTCCATGCTCTCCCCGTTGTCCCTGCCTAAGACGCAGATGAAACTCTTTTAGCGCTGCCTCTTCTGTCCGCCTCTTGCCTCTTCTCTGCCGTTACTAATCTGCGAGTTGAGTTTTGTTTTGCGTTTTAATCGCACTTTGAGGCAAAGGTTTCCAAGCAGTTTCTTTTCCCTTTGAACAGTTGCCTCCCCCGCAACTTCAGGCTTTTTCCTCTGCTACTCAGCAGCGTGTCGGGGTCACCACCTTTGGCTTTTGCTTTTGCTTTCGCCGCACATTCCCGTACATAAATGATGCAAGGTGCAGCAGCAGCAGCAACTGCCATTAGTTGGACGGCAGGTACACAGGTCCTTTGTCGTTCCATCTATCTGCCACATCTCTGCTGCTCCTGATCCTGATCCAGATCCTACCCGCTTCATTCTCCACTCCCATTTGCATGGGCGGGGCCTCTGCGAGGGCCGTTAGTTTGGGGGCACGTAAACCATTTGTTGTTTGCATGTCCCAAGCATCTATGGTTTGCTCTCTGCTGCCCGCCCCCTCCCTAACACCGCAGCATTCTCCTCCCGCCCAAGTATCTGCCAAATGTTTCGTGTGTGCATTGGAAGCAACTCAATTGGTGGAAGTTGAAGTTGAATTGTTGCAGAACTCTGCGTGGACTTCATCATCAACTCCCACAACTACAACTGCCACACACTCTCCTGTTGTGTGTGTGTGTGTGTGCGTGTGTGTGTGCGTGTGGCTGCCCTGCCTGTCTGGCTTTTGTGACTCCTCCGTGTGGATTCCCTAATGCCTCCTTCTGCGGCTAGCCCCTTTGTCTCCTGCTGCCTCCTTTGTATCTGCATCTTCCTCAATATATCTCATGTGTGCGAGTGTGTGTGCGTGTGTGTGCGTGTGTGTGTGTGTGCGTGTGTGTGTTAATGATGAGCGGTGACGGCAAGAGTTAACTTTCCTCTATGCAAAATTGTAGTCTAGTCTCGGCTCAGCTCAACTCTGGCCTGCTCCCTGATCCATTCTGGGCCGTTCCGGGCTGCTGCAACTGACGCACATTCGAGATACCTTGCCGCACGCCACACGATATGATGATAAAGCCTAGCAGGAGCTCTTGGAATTGGAATTAGGCAGAAGGCGGAGGCGGAGGAGGAGGAGGAGGAGCCATCCCCAATTCCCCCCTCTCTCTGTTTCTGTTTCTGTTTTTGTTTGTGCATTTGTAGGAGAGGTAAGGCCCGGCCAGGCCAGGCCAGGTCCGAGACCAGACACATTTCCGTTGCAACGCTCCGCTCCGCTGCCACGATGCCACGATGCCTTGTTCCCGTTGGTGCCCCCATCGAGGACGAGACATTTGAGGATGGCCTGCAATTTGAGCGCTGCCATGGCATATTAATGGGGTCGACATCTGACCAACTGGCTGCCGGAACACCACAGCACAGGGGCAGGCACAGGGGTGCAGAGGGGTGCAGAGGAGTGCAGACTCTATGTGGCTTGGGGCCCGGGGGGGTTGTGGGGGTGTAGCGCATCAGTCGCATGCGTGTGGCACATGAAGCGAGCTCCAAAACAGAACAGGACTCGACTCGACTCGGACTCGGACTCGAACTCATGTTGACCCACGCCGTAGTCCTCGTCGTCGCCGTCGCCGTCGCCGTTTGCCGCCATTTAGTTCATTAGAGCAAAAGTGTGCCCCTGCTGCACGTAGCGAGGAGAGGCAATGGGCAGGGGGCAGTGGGCAGGGGGCAGGGGGCAGGAGGAGCTGGTGAAGAGTGCTCTCTGTTCCAGTACGCATTTACGTGATTAATCAGCTGGCCACGTGTGCAGCGCATTCGGCTTTGGCTGGAGGATGGAGGATGGAGGATGGACTGGACGAAACTGAACAGAACTGGAGGATGGACTGGAGTGAAGGATGGCGTAGCATATGCGCCCAAGTCATGCAAACCCAAACGAACACACAAGAAGCTAATTGAGCAAGCAGTGAGCAGGGAGCAGGGAGCAGAGAGAGACACAGAGACTGTGCAGAACGGAGCACTCCAAGATGGAGCAGTCCGAAGAGCAAATGAATCTTTAACCAGGCCCAGGTGGGAGGTGTGTCGGGCGCACTGGGGATGGGCAGCACCCAAATGACATTTAACTGTTCAAAGCCCTGGAAGGAGCCGGCCACTTAATGAACTACTCAACCCGCGCTCCCGCTCGCTCTCCGAAAATGAACACATGGAATGGAAGGAGTCTTTGATCCACCATTTGCATCCTTCAATATTCAGCTGCAACTTGGTGCTGCATGCCAATTGAAAGGTTCCTTCATCGCTTGTCATCTGATGTCAACAAAAGTGCAGAAGCAAACGACAGGAGGAGGAGCTGGAAGAGAAATGCCAACTGCTGCTTGCAAGGGGGCGTTAAGGGGGGTGGGGTGTTAACGCCAGGGATGTGGTGGAGAGATGGCGGTGGACGCAGGTGAATGCTGGATGGTGGCACGGCACTCTGGGGCATTGTTCTGGGCACAGGTTCAGCTCGAGCTCCGGTGACTTATCAAGCTGACACCAAACAACTGCAGCAAATTCCGATTTTAATTCCCAATTCGCAGCCAAAATCGAGGTTCGATTCCCGAGGTAACATTCGTCGCGCTGCGGCGGTGTCTTCCATTCAATTTCAATGGGCATTTTGGGTAGCTTTGTTGCAGTCTTTGGCGACTCGACATGGCCTTGTTATTTGCTGATTAAAACGCCCAAAGCACCAAAGCACCAGAGCACTCTGACAGTTGAATACGCAACACATTTCTGGGTCTGTGTGTATCAATTCTCATTGTGTCGGAAGGAAGCCTTTCCTTTCCTTCCCTTTCCTTTCCTCTCCTTTCTTTCGTTTGGTTTTGTTTCGTGCTAAAAATTATAGCCAGGCCAACTGACATAACCGCAGAAGTAGCAGCAGCAGCAGCAGCAGCAGCAGCAGTGGCAGTGGCAACAGTCGGTGGCACCACCAGTGGCAGCGTGTGAAAGAGCCGTCAGGTGCGGCCACGGTCAAGATTGGTGGCCGCCTCACTCTCTCTCTCTCTCTCTGGCTATGCCTTTAACCTCTGACACGGATGGACTGGCAGTGAGCCAGCGAAGCATTTAACCAAACCAATTTTCCCATTAGGGCCAACACTTTGCCCCAGCCATCGATCGAGCCAAAAGCGCTCGCTGCCAAATACCGCAAATGTCTCGTCGTCGTCGATCGTGCGCAACATTTGCCTAACTGCCGCACTGCCTGCACCATGCACCCTGTTGTGCTGTGCTGTGTGCTGGGTGCTGTGTGCCGTGCTGCTCTCTCAGCTAATTGATCGGTTCCAAATGGCCGATCGCACGTAACGGGGCAGCAGCCGGGGCATATGTGCTCTGGGGCTGCCTCCGATGTGCGCGCGAAATATATAGACGAAGACAACATTCGGCTATGCGATCGTATCACGCGATAAGCCTTAAAGGGCATTAAAGGCACACAGCACAGAACACAGAACACAGCACACAGAGAACCCAGAACCCCTGCACGAGATCGGCTCTTTGAGGGCATTGAGGCGTCACCGCCATGGACCCAAAACTGTTGGGGAACTTGCAGAGCCAGGGACTAGGCTGCACCCGACTACCCTTCAACCCTTCAACTGTGATCTTGAGCTCGACTGCTGGCTGTTCAGATTGTGGGAGTAGTTTGGCTTTCAGCATGGATCGATTCGTTTTCGATCAATCAGCGAGCAGGCATCCCCCCTCGCGTAACTTTCGAGTTTCTTTTCACATCTCTTGAGTTCTGTGCTGGGCTGAAGGCGAAGTTGGATGAAGTGCCAAGGGGTGGGGTGGGTGCCAGGGTGACAATAAATGGCAGAGACTATTTGCTGTACAATAAATGTGATTGAATAAGCGTAAAGCAAGCGTAAGTATCCGCACCCCGTGGATTTCTCGTTGTTTTTGAATTCTTGTTTTGGTTTTTGTTTTCCTTTTGCCCAGAAAGACTTCAGTCTGCGTGTCGTGACAGTTGCTTTTGCGTAGATCGAAAACGCATTAGCCTGATGGCTTAATCCCCCCCCACCACGCGACGGAGGATGAAGGACACGGCCCACCCTTGGCATGTCCATCCCCCTGTCCTTGCTGTCCTGTTCCAGTCCCCCTCCCTGCCAATCTTTGGTGGCCAGCTGGCTTATGCCTTTTGCCTTTTGCCAAATCGTTGTAATTTACGAAATTGACACTCAAAAGACTTTTATTTTCCAAGGAACAAACTGTCTAGGCAGGGGGAGGCGCAACCCCAGCAATTAAACGAGCGCCGCCGAGTGTCCCATATGGAACCGTGCAGCGGCGGCAGTGGCCTGGGGTGGGGTGACGGCATGGCCTCGACAATTTGTCACATTGAAACACAAAAAGTGCCAATTGCAGTTGCAGGTCCAGTCCGATGTCTGGTGCGGGGTCAGCTGTCCACGCGTAAATTAAATCAACTCTAATGTCTTCAATTTGCTTGGCTCGACTTCTGGCGCACCCTCCCTCCCATCGGGGCAGTCATGTGTGCAGTGGATGTGTCCGTCAAGTTCCGAGTTCCAAGCTCGGTTCGGATTCCGATTCCGATTGGGATTGCGATTGGGATGAGGCTGAGGCTTGGGGGTGGGAGTGGGGCAATAGCGAGACGGTGGCATGTCGTCGCTGAAGCTGGCCATAAATTTCGTATTAAATTGAGTGTTAAATGCTGATGCAGCTCCCGCTCTACCCACCACCAACCGTTGCTGTTGCCACAGCCACTGGCAGTGCCACTGGCAGTGCCACATCTCTCCTGCAGCTTCCTGCTGCTGCTGTCCCATGTGCAGCCGTGCGCGTAGTTTCTCCTTTTGCGTTGCGGTTGTCGTTGTCGCTTCTGTTGCTGTCGCTGTCGCTGCTTCCTCAACTTCATCATCATCATCATCAGCATCGTCGGAATCTTGTCCTTTACTTAACCCTCCTTCGCCGTTGCCTCTGCCTTTTGCCACCGTTGGCCACAACCCATCCATCCGTCCGTCAGTTGTTGCCAATTTATGATGCCCAAAGTCGTTGGGCAACTTCTTTATTGCTTGACCTTTAGCACCTCTCTGGCACACAGCAAATAATTGAAATCCATTTTAATTCCATCCAAAACTCAACCCACAAACGACGCAAAATGTTTCAACTCATCCATGACACGGATTCCAGATCGATGCGGCTGCCATAAGGATATATCGGAGGATGAAACTGGCTCAGAATTTGAATTCGTTTCGCACAGAGCTATCCAGCAATCATTCAGCAGCGACTACATATCCAAGTGCAGCCAGGAATCTGCCAGACAGCCGCCCATTACCTCTATCCCCATCCCTAGCTCTGATAGAGATGTTGCGACTCTGGTGCATGCCTCAATCTCAATTTGAATCCCAACTAGCCAGGCAGCGAGGCAGCAATTGCCGATGGCCGATGGCCGATGGCCGATTGCCGACGACACCCAATAAACACAGCAAACCAATTACAATCCACACAGTGGAGTACTCCTTGGGAAAGCTGGAACAATCAGCTGACGGAATGCCAGGGCACAGGACAGAACCCCAAACTTAGCTAAGGACGCGGCTCTGACTCTGACTCTGACTGTGGCTCTGGCGCGTAATTTCCCACAAAAGTATTTGAATGTCGTGTAAAGTGTTAAATTGTTTTACATTTTTGCTTCGTCTCTGGCTGATGTGCTGGTGGGGATGCTGCGGCCACTGTTCTGCAGTTGGAGTTGGAGCTGGAGTTGGGAGCCGTCGTCGGGTCATGCAGTCACATAAATCGCGGCAACGATGCGATAATTTGCATAAAATATGCGCACAAACACACTCAGACAGAGAGCTGAGGAGGAGGTGGACTCTGACTAAGAGTCAGACTCGGAGTCGCAATTGGAACTGGAATTGGACACAAACTGAAACTGAAACTGAAACTGAAGCCGAGGCGAGGCGAGTCAGCTCTCTGTGTGCATACTCCTTGAACTTTTGCCGCATTCGGGTGTCGATTGGAATTTTAAACGGAGCATTGACAATAAAGCTAACTCCCTGTCCCTCTGTCTGTCTGTCTGTCTGCCTTTCCCTCTGAAACTCCTGCCTTCCGCAGCTATTGTTCGCAGCTGAGCATCGCCTTTGTCTCCACTTCCAGTTCCAGCTCCAGCTCCAATCCGCTTCGATAGCTGAACCCGATCCCGCAGTCGAACTTGAGACTGGAGACTCGAGTGTGCCACAGTGCCATTCGATTACTTTATTTGTCAAGACAGCACAGACTCAGGCTCAGCTTTGATGACTTCTTTGTGGGTGCCTTACAGTCGCAAGATTGTCGCCTTTAGCCTATAGTTTACCCAAATGATAGTCCATAGAAATTTGGTAGAATGGTTCGCCTTGGCCAATTGGATTTGATTTGATTGTTCAGCGTAAGTCTGGAAGTAATCCAATCGACACGAAAATCGCAGCACACAAAAAGTCAAATCAATCAAAGTGACGACGACGACGATGGAGCCGGGCAATGGGCGAAATTGCTATGCAAGTGGAACACTGCCCCGGCTCGGTCCGGGGCACTCGCACTCGTGTGTCAGGCTGGGAGGGTGGTGGCATGGGATTTGTTGCTGCCGCAAAATGTCAACTAGCTTTGCATATGGAAATTGGATAATGGCAGCGTCCGTTCGTCCGTCCGCCCGTCCGCCCGTCCGTCAGTTAGGCTGTCTGTCCGTCAGTCAGTTAGGCCGGCGGGGTCCAACGTTTACTCATTTCCATGGATTGTTCATATGGTTGGGCATGACCTGGGGCTGGAGCTGGGGCTCCGCAATTTACCGCAAAATAGAGTTCCATGGAACTGCAGGCCGGCGGACAGGCAGGCGGACAGGCTCAGATATCAGTCTTTTCTGTTCTCATCAGCGTTTTGTCATCTTTCTGGCTGCCGAAAAATGCGGGGGAAAATGTTTGTGCGGTAATAAGTAAATGGATCGATGGCTCACAGTAGGTTGCATGTGGGCAAGCCACGGGGGTGTGGCTGTGCACCCAGCAACAATGCCACACCATTCTGCGCACCACATTATTTTCGGCTCTTTTGCGGCCAGCCACCAAATTGACCGATAACTGATTTTCAAATTTCACAGCCCCCTCACAGTGCCGCCACCCACCAAGCACACAAAGCATACGCCAGCCTATGCCATGCCATTCCATTTCGCTCCATTCAGTTCCATTCCATTCCATTCCATTCCGTTTCGTATTGTTGCGACGGACCGCACCTACCTACGCGTTACAGCTCAATGGATGGATGCGACGAGTGGGGCGTGGGGGGTGAGGGTCGAGTCTCTCTCTCTTTCTCTGTGCCAGCGGCACTCTCTATCTGTGGGCTTTCAGAGTTCTTTTTGGTAACTCGACTTCCGGGCGCACAGTTGAGAGCGAGCGGGCGAGCTGCCTGCGCACCAACAAAAGCAATTTAATCGAGCATGACTTTTGGTTAAACTTGTAGAGCAACGCCTACGCAGGGGCATGTTGGTGGGTGTGTGCGATGGTGAAGGGGTTCGAGGAGGGAGGACGGGGCTGCCGCCGGATATAGGGAATTTTAATTTGTCGCGTCGTTTAAACGCGACCACTGAAATATCGTTGGCAACCCTTTAACGCCGCCGTCGTCGAGAAGTCGGAACGTCAACGCGGCCATTGAAGCGTTACCCCATCCCACCCATGCCCCCCTGCATCACTCCACCCCTCCGGAGCACCCCCCCTTGCCACGCCTACTGCTGCTGCTCGTTGGGCCCGTTTTTTGGGCAGCAAACGATACCCAGCCCACGGGGTATACCCGCACTCCCAGAGAGGGCATCTTTGCGGCATCCCAACAGTTGAGGCTGCCATTTTGCATTTGGTCTAGCTATGGCCAGCGAAGGCCGTGGAGCAGAGAGACCTCCCATGGGTCGGGCCATGGAAGATCCGAGATCTGAGATCCTAGCTCTACATTTCTGATCTATGGGGTATCCCTGCGGTCCGAATATCGACTGTGGCGTACTTATTGCGGGTATCATTTTTTGTTTTAAATCGTTTGGGTGGTTTTTATTAGGCCGCTTGTCTCCCCGCTCGCCCGTTCTCTCTCACTGTCTGGGCACATTATTTATGGTCGCGCATTTGCATTTTGATGGTTGCACACACACACACACACACACACACACAGGCACAGGCACAGGCAGAGAGAGATGCCCCCTCGCCGCTGTAACTCCTTCGCTGGCTGACTGTCAACCCTTTGAGCTACACAGGTGTGTGTGTGGCTGTGTGTGCGTGAGCTCTTTTTATGACCGCTGCAACCGAAAAATTGAAAACAAATTTCCACGTATTGATAGCTGCTATCCATTCGCATTCCCCCCGCCCCCTGTGGCAGCCACAGCCCCAGCACCCCCAGTAACAGACCCGCGCGGGGCTCGGTTGCGCTTGAGAGGATAATCGTAAAAAGGGGAAATTGCGCTTATAAAATGATCGGAGCCAGGATACGGCAATGTACGTATGTACGTACGTACGTATGCCTGATGTTCGATGTTCGATGTTCCTCCCCGTTGCCGTGTTCGGCTTGATTAGGCCTTTCCTCTGGCCGCTGGGCCCTGGCCCAGACCATGCTCCTGGCCCCTGGCCCCTTGCCGCTGGTCGAGGTGATGACTGCGTCAGCTTTTTTCTTTGTTCCTGTGTTGGTGCTGCGCGTGCTGATGCGGGTCTGCTGCTGCCCAAAGGTGAGGCCTTAAGCTCCACCCGAACTGACTTCATTTCCTCCAGCATCCGCTGCGGGAACGATGTAGAAACGAAACGAGCAACGAATCGTTTAATTGGAATGATTAGAGGTGAAGAGAAGTCATTGGGAGTGCTAACCATCAAACGGAGTAGATTGATACTTAACATAATCCAATGTTATTTATTCTAAACATGCGTCGGAGCGGCAAAGATACTTCTGAAATCAGTGGAGCACACTGTACCAGAACACTAGATACTTCTGGCATGCGCTTTTTGCATCGGAATCAAACACTTTTTGCATAGATTTATGCCACGCACAATAGCCAGTGGAGGTTCAACTCTTCGAAATGAATTTGTGTGCACTCTATTCAATTCATTACGTGTCGTGTGTCGTATATTGAATCATCAGAGATTGCAGTTGCAGCATCGAGGTGAAAGAGGGGCTTCCCGGGACATTCCATTCAAGCACTCGTCAGGTTCGTTCACGCGAATCACCAGGAGAGTTGGTCGCCAATCGAAATCATCATCCTCATCAGCAGCAGCAGCAGCAGCAGCAGCAGCAGCCGCAACATCATTGTGGCGCTGGGGTTGTCAACAGTTTTTGGGCTTTTGTTCTTCACAAATCAAAGCCTGGCAAAAAGGGAATGACAGCAGGAATGACACTGGCTTGGCTTGCCTTCGCTTGGCTTGGCTTGGCTTGTGTTTGGCTGATGGCTGATGGGTGATGGGGTGACGGAGTACGGGGAATGCGTTGTTGACAAGTTGAGCATTTTAATTGCTGCCGTGCGGCCGCTTACGTACAACAACAACTCCGCCCATGGAATCGTGTAGGATGGCATGGGAATGGCAGTGGCAGTGGCAGTGGGGATGACATTATTGGTGGGTAGTGGGAATGGGGCGAGCAACCCTTTCGCGGTGCTGCACGCAAAGAGTCAACTTCCTGTGCGTATCCACAAAATGCGCTAACTAATCAAATATGCATAACAAACTTGAAGCAAACCTCAGGAAGCAAATCCAAAGTAGGCAAGACCAGGCCACGACCCAGCCACGACCCAGCCACGACCGGGCCACGCTACCACCCTTCGGGCCAACTCACGCAATGTCTACGCACCGCACAAAAGGGTTCGGGAATCGAAAGTATGACAGGCATTTCGTCGATTTAACCCAATGTCTACACCCCCCATCCAGCCTACCTACTGAGTGTCCCTGTCAGTGTCCCTGTCCGTGTCCCTGTCCGTGTCTGTATCTGTATCCGTATCCGTGTTGGCCATTGAGTCGAGTTGCTGCTAAATTATTGCTGCTCGTTGTGGCTGTCGCTGTGACTGTGACTTCTCTAACCCGTAAAACTATTATTATGATCATTATGGCTGCGACTCTGTCACTGGCACCGCCCTCCTCATGGCATGGCATGCCAGGGAGCAGGGAGCATATCAATGTCCGAGGGGGGGGCGGTAGAACCCGCAACAACTTTCAACACGCACTTTGACGCACAGTCTCCCACCTCCGTCGCTCATAAATGTTTTGGCAATAAAACGCAAGTTATGATAATGCCAATTCATGGCTAGTGGCGGAGATATCTAAATATTTATACGAGCATCAGCGAGTGTGTTTACATGTTCTGTTTAGTTCTTGTCGTGTCGTGTCGTGTCTTGTCTTTATGGGCACAAATTATATGCTGGAAGCTCTCGCTTGATTGATGGCTGAGCTACTCGCTCGTTGATCGCACAGCGAGAGACTTGGACTGGCACCACACGAGCACTAGCACTCGTTGCTTCTCTCTCGCTGATGGGATCTCCCCTCTACCGTTGCCATCACAAGTGTTTACTTTTTCTTGATTTAATGGTTGATCCCCTTTGATACTCTTCATCTAGATTCCTATAGCCAAGCATATTTGTATCGTCTGAACAGCATTGGGAAATGAACTCTGCCTCAGTGTAGGATTGGGAGTGGGAGTGGGAGCTACAGGAAGTTATTGTTGTCAACATCGACATAACCCTTTTGTCGAGCAGTTGGCGGTGACGATGGTGCTGGTGCTGGTGGTGGTGGTGACATTGGCGACATTGGTGACGGCAGCGGCGGCGGCAATTAATAATACGTAATTTATGTTCCGCATTCAATTCTATTTGACTTTCGGCCCAAAACACTCAAACTTATTGACAGTGGTCGGGGCAGGGGAATATGGCAATGCGTGGGCCGTCGGAAAGGGTTACTCAAAAGGGTTTTACTGCCGCACTTAAGCTCTCTTTGCGCCTTTGCTAGTGAAGCGTTGCAATTTACAACCAACGGCAGTCGGGCGTAACCAACCGAAGAGAAGCGTAACATTCGAACGATGCGGGTCTAGCGGTGCATACGATTGTCGATGGTCGATGGTTGATGGTCGATTGTCGGTTGGGGGGGACGCTTGGGTGATGCCAATCTACTTACCCTAGAAGAGCCTTATGCCCGGCTAATCCACTATCTATAGCCGCCCAAAGCGCGACAAGTGCAGGATTCAGCATTCGTGTCGAATTCTATTAGCTCGGCACAGAGTGTGCTTAACGCTTGGCTTAGTCCTAACGAGGGTTGGGGTTAGGCCAGTCGACTCCAGCCGGGCGATAATCGCCGCTCGCCTAATCCAAGGTGTCGACTGTGCCTCGGTTGCCCAGACCCCCCTCACTTCCTTTGCTGCACAATTTTGCAGGCAAAGTTTTTATTGAATTAAATGTTACACCTTCGATATCCGGACAGGGTTATGGGGTTTGGGTTTGGGTTTGGGGATGGGGATGGAGATGGGCCAAGCTGCAAAGTTTCCAAAGTGCTTAAGTCATCAACGTTGAATCTCTTAGGCTGAGTGAATAAACAGCAGAAGGTGCAAATCAATTTGTGAATAATCTGTTTCCGCATCCACTGGATCCTCTCTTTAGAGTCTACCCTTTCCATGCGGATATGCAAGCGAGTCTTCCCTTTGGCCTCTCTTTGATCTTGGATCCTTGTCAGGGAGCAGCAGCAGAGCCACATCTCTGCAGTGAATCCATATTTGACATTGCCTGCAAATCGATTCGGGGTGCCCGGCACACTCCTCCTGCACGACAGAGGATGTGCAAATGGGCTGCCATGTGTGCCGCAGGATGATGAGCTAATTATGCCACGCACTGTTTGTTCGCCATTTCGATTTTGCATTTCAGGATTTATTTATTTATTTATTGACTCGCTGCTCTTTTGGGTACACGATAAACGACAGGGCTACTGAACAAAGGTGCAGAGGGCAGTGGGCAGAGGGGGAGTGTGGAGTGTGGAGGTTGGAGGTTGGAGCGGAGCGGAGCGAAAACCACCAGGACAATAAGCCAAAAGCAGGCAAATAGCAAACAGGATAACTAATAATAAAACACGAAACAAAATTGCACGGATTTCGGTTTCATGTTTCTTGTTTGTTGGTTTGTTGTTTGCTGTCGTCGTCTGTACAATAAATATCGATGCTGGTGGAGGGGTTTTTTTTTAGTAATAATTTTTATTTAATTTCCTTTGTTTTGTTGTTGTTTAATTTATTTTTATATATATAATTGCAGTGACATGAGGTGTTGTTGCTTCTTCATTTAATTTTATCCATATTTAAATATACATATGCATATATCATCATATACATACTTTCTTTTATACATATACATATACATATACATATACATATGTATATATGTATTTTCAATTTGTTGTTGTTGTTGCTGTTGTTGTTCTTGTTGCTGTTGTTGTTGTTGTTGTTTTTGTTATTTTCGGGTTGTTTGCATTTGTTTAAATTTAATTAACTATAATTAATATTGCTTTTGCGTATAATTCATTCAAAAAACAGCTAGAACCAACAGAAAAAAAATATATATCCATTTGATTTTTTGTTCGTTTGTTAATATCATAATGCAGGTGATAATGATAGTGATGATGATGATGATGATGATGATGATGCTAGTTTGTGTTGGTGGTGCTGGGGATGCAGGATGCGGGATGTTCGCATTTATTGGGATTACAAGGAAAACAAATTGCTACAGAAATTGTATTTTTTTATTCTTTTTCGTTTCTTGGTGTGTCTGTGTGTGGTGTGTGTGTGCTGCGTGTGTTTTGTGTGTTTGTGAGAAGGTGGGAAGTATGTTATAGGGGGCGTGGCCTGTCTGTTAGCTTTGCGTCTTTGTCGCTCTCTCTTAAATTATGCGAGGAACATGCGTTGAATTCAACTCTTTTCATTTTCGTTTTCGTTTTCGTCTTCTCTCATCTTCCCTTCTCTCTCTCTCTCTCTTTCTCCATCTCTTCCACTTACGCAAAACGAAGGAGGAATTTCTTTCAGTTTCTACACTTTATGTCTATTCCGTTTCTCATTTACTACTAATTAAAAAAAAATTATATTTTTTTTATTGTATACCTGTTCTAGCACATACGTACATACATATGTACATATGTGTGTACATTTATGTATGTATGCATGTATGCATGAAATAAACACACACATCAGACTCGCGCCCTTAAATTAGCATCTCAGAGTGGGGGCCTAAAACGAGTCTTCCTCTAATGGATAAACCAAAAAAAAAACTTAACTAAAAATACAAAAAAATATTATCTTGTTCTTTGGTTTTAGAACTTAAATATAGGAAAAAAAAATTGCCAAAAAAAAAAAAGAAATGCATTACGTATAAGTATGGTTAAATTAGGAAAAGTTCTCATAGTTTATTTTGTTTAGTTTTAAGCATTTCCCCAAGGCCCTGGCCTGCTGCGTCTGGGCTTGGGCTCATCACTGGGTCGGTTCGTGTCTCGGCTAGGTGCGTGTCTCTGCACGGTCTATACAGGAGCGGTTCGGCCCGGGCCACGGTGGCCCCAAATTAGAAAAAAAAACCTTCATTTGGGGTTCTGTGAGTTTCAATGGGGGTGTGTGTGATGTGTGTGTGTGTGAGTGTTTGTGGTGTGTGTGCTTGTGTGTTTACGGTATCTTGGTACTTAGCAGCTACATAAATTAATTTTTAAATATATATATATATGCATATATTTATTTATATATATCCATGTGTGTGTGAGTGTGTATATATACTATATCTGTATAGGTTTTTATCATTAATCTTCATTACGTTTACTACAAAAAAAAATTGTTCATCCTAGAGCTAAGAAAAAAAATTGCATTTATTTTTGTTTTGTTGTTTTTTTTTTTTGTTTGTTTTATGTTTTTTTTCATCATCTTTGCTTGGGTTTCTGTTTTGTCTAAGATTACAATCGTACAATGTGTGTGTGTGTGTGCATATACATATACATATACGCATGTATTTACCATATACTTTATGCATGCACTATATGTATGTCTGTGTATGCATGTACATATGTATGTACACATATAGAGGCTCCATCTTTGATGTTGCTATTTTCAATCGAACGTGATCAATGTACATACATATCTATATATATATTTGTGGATGTGTTTGCTCCTGTGTGTGTGTATGTGAGCGGTTGTGTGTGTGTGGGGGGGTATGTCTGATATCTATATATATATATATATCTATATACCATTTATAAATTTGTCTGCTCAGATATGGGAGCTCCTCTTCCTCTGCTTATCCTTCTTTTCTCTTCTCTTCTCTTCTCTGTTTCTTATCGCGGGGTCATACCATGCCTGCAGCATACCCACTGAACCAAGATCGTCACCCTCCTCCTCTCCTCCCCCGCCATTGACCATCCTCCTCTCTCTCCCTTCGCTCCGCATTGGGACCCACCAGAGGTGTTCTACGGGCTACACGTTGCTTAGAAACGAGACAAAAAAAAAGTTACTTTCTCTGTGAGTTCGAAATCCAGAGCGAAGTCTCATCCATGGAGGGTGGGTTGGGATGGTGGAGGGGGGGTGGTGTTCCCGCTATATGCTACAAATGCCTACATGCTAAAATTCTGCTGGTGGTGGAGCGGGGGTGGGGGGGAGGTCGCTCTGTTACTCTATATACAACAGTGGGGTGCATCTGCAGGGGGAGGGTCACTAGACGACCGCCACGGGCGAGGACCAGGACCAGGACGAGGACCAGGCTGGGAGCGGACTGGGGGCATTGCGGCCCCAGCTGAGTTGGGGCGCAGGCTAAAGGCGTTGCAACGGATCCGTCTGCGGTCAGACATCGACATCGAGATCGATCACCGAGCTGCGGTCGTGCTCGTCCTCATCATCGTCCTCCATCTCGAGCTCCAGCTCCAGGCCGTCCTCCTCGCAATCGGAGCGGCCGTCCAGTAATTGTCACTGATCCGTGGCGGCCGCCGCCTCCGCCCCATGGTGTCCCGGCTGCTGGTGCGGATGCGAGTGCGGATGCGAATGCGGATGCGAGTGCGAGTGAGCGTGCGGATGCTGGTGGTGGGCCTGCGTGTGGTGGTGCAGCTGGGCTGTCTCCTCGGCCAGTTGCAGGGCCGCGGCCGCTGCAGCCGCCGCCGCAGCTGCGGCACTACCATTGTGCTGCACCTCCAGCCCATTGACCATCTTCTCCATGCTCTTCAGCTCCGAGGGGGAGTGCTGGGACTGCGACTGCTGCTGCTGCTGCTGCTGCTGCTGGGCCTGGCGCTTCAGCAGGGAGGGCGGCGTGGTGGGCGACATTGATATGGGGCGAGTGGGCGGCGAGTGGGAGGAGGCCCGCGGCCGAGGGCTAGAGCTGAGGCTGCGGGGTCCGTTCTCCACGCCTCCGCCGGATCCGCCGGCGCCCAGCACGCCGGGCGGAGGTCCATCGGCGCCGCCGCCGCCACTGCGATTTGCATTCGAGCCCGGGGTGACGGCGTCAAAGGCGGACCCCAGGCTGCCCGGCAGACTGTACGGCGAGAAGCGGTGGCTCTTGAGGCCCTGCAGCGGGGAGACGGGCGTGTGGCCGGCCGCCGCGTAGGCGTGCCCGAACAGGGCCGGGTGCTGGGCGGCCAGGGCCAGCTGGGCGTTGAACAGCAGACCGGGATTGAGGCCGGCGGGGCTCATGGCGGCGGCCGCGGCCGGGTTGTGCAGCAGCCCCAGGTGGTGCGGCGGATAGAGGCCGTGCGGATAGAGGTAAGGCAACAGATGCGGCGACGGGTGGATCGGTGGGCCCACCGAGATGTTCGGCGAGGGGTAGCTGCCGCCGGGATTGAGGCCAGCCGCTGCAGCGGCCGCCGCCGCTGTGGCGCCCACACCCTCCTTGGGGCTGCCCGTGGAGGTGGGTCGAAAGGCACCGCCGGTGCTGCCGCCGACGCTCTCCGAGCAGCTCGAGTCGCTGCCGTCACGCTCCACGTCCGCGTCCGCCTGCAGCCGTCGCCGCAGTGCGTCCTCCGCATTGGCATTGGCCGCAGCCGCCGCCGCATGCTCCCCGGCTCCGGCACCCGCCAAATGATTGAACCAAGCGGCCAGAGCTAGTGGATCGCAAACAAGAGGGAAAAGATGGAAGAGGAGAATTAGTTAGCTTAAGGCCGGACAGCCGGAGAGCTGGGGAGCTGGAGATCCCCTTTGCGTTTACTCACCCGAGTGCTGGTGCGCGTGCATCTGCTGCAGCGAGTGGCTGAGGGGCAGCAGCGGACTCTGTGGCGGCCCCACCACATCCAGCAGCTTGTCATCGTCGTCCTGCTGGTCCAGGAGTGCCGCCGCATGCGGGTGCATGTGCGGCGGTCGTCCGGCGTGCCCCAAATGCAGCGGCGCCCGCGAGCTGCTCACGTGCGTCGGATTGAGCTTGTCCGAGTCGGACCCTCGATTGGACATCAGCGCCTGCCTGTAACAACAGTTGTACGAAGCACAAGGACACAAATTAGAACATCCCCGTGCACACACGTATCATGATTGTGGAATTCCACAACACAACACAACACTCCACTCCACTCCACTCCATCAGGGACAGCCCCGACACTAAGCCCCGACTGTGGATTTTCTGCTTGATTTTCCAGCGAGCATGTTCCGGGCGGGGATCAGAGGCCCAAGCTTTGATAATATTTTTGCTAACTGAAATATCTGCTAAATGATAAACCAACGCTGGCGGCAATCAGCCAGCCAGTCATCCATCCATCCATCCCCGTCTCTCTCTCTCTGTCTCTCCCTCTCTGGCTCTGGCTCTGGCTGTGGATGGCTGTCAGGACCGTAGCCTTAATTGAATTGTAACAATGCGAGGCGGAAACGGGCCTGTGTCGGTCTGCCTGTGTGTGTGTCTATGTGTCTATGAGTCTATGTCTGGGGCTGACAATGAAATTGAAAAATAATTCAAAACACGTTAGTGTAATTTAGTGTCTGCACTGTCGGCCCTGTCCAGAGTCCTTATCCCGGGCCTTTCAATTTTCATTTTCATTTTCATTCTTTTTGCCGCGCGCGCTGTTCTGCCGCTTTTTGCTGTTGCCTCTTCACACATCAAAGCTTCGCAAATTGGGCAATTTTAGCCCCCCCCACACACACACACACACACACACACACACACACACACACAATCGCATGTGTGTATCATTATCACAGGAACCACACCCAGAGCACCCATTCGAACCACCCATTTGATGGCTGCATTTCTGGCATTGCGCCAGAGGCGTCTTCTTTTACACTTAACTGTTTTTCCACATTCGACCATTTCGGCACCTGCCTAGGAATGTGTGTGTGTGTGTGTGTGTGTGTGAGTGTGCCTGTGTGTGAGCCTAATTTAATAGCAAATCAATTTGTGTTAATCCAGGCAAGGTATCTGACCCACCCACCCACCTAACTACAAAGGCCAAGAAAGCCAAGTCTGCAGCAAGTCGGCATGGCACGGAATGGGCACGGAGTCGGGAAAAACAATTGCGGTTGCACAGTGGCGGCTGAGGCGTGGGCCCAGCTCAGGGCGTTCGACTCACATCGATGGCTGGCAGTTCGGGGGTGGCAAGATTAGGGTGACTAATAACCCCAATTGTGGGTATCTGGACAGGCTATTGGCACTATTCCGACATGGACTAATAGAAATCGCAGTCGCAAGATATCCTTGCAGAAAACCCAAGACCTTTCCGTGGCACAAACATCAAAATCCGTGGGCCTCTGCTCTGTTCCCTGAACCGCTCCTGTCCGACGGTCTCCGTCTCACATTGAATTCGGGTGCCCCCGAAGAAGACGTTTATCTTTTGCCCTTTTTTTCTCTAGCTCTCCCATTGTTGTTGTGTGCCGAAGTGAACGCCCTGAAATGGGGACGCCACCCAGACATTTGGGTAGATGGCAGGAGGGCTGGGTGGCTGGGCGGCTGGATGGGGGGTCAAACTCTGAAGAAATTGCGCCGTTTTGTGTGCTCTGTAATTTTTGAATTACGTCTAAATTGGCGGCTTAAACAGCCCAACAACGCCCACGAAAAGCTCGAGCAACTCCTGGTACTTTTTGGCACCATCCTCCACCTCCTCCTCCTGCCTCCCAGCCTGTTCCTCCATCGGGCATATCCATATCTCGCTCCTTCTCTCTCCTGCCCAGAGTTCATATCCGTTTGGTTGGAATTGCTGCTGCTGCTGCTGCTGCTACTGTCAACTAACGCCTCGGGCTTTTTAGCCTCTCGAATGGAAATCATAAAAGAGGAGAGGAGAGAGGGAGAGAGAGCGCAGGAGATGCAGTGTGGTGCAGGGTGCACGGGGGTTGGGAGGGGTGCGAGACCCATTTGTTGTGTTGTTTTGTTTGCTGGCAAGAAGTTTTTCAATTGCTTCGGCGGCGACTGCCGCTGCTGGCTGTTAAAACGTTTTCACTTTAGATTTCCGGTTCCCATTTGGCCTGAAGGCCATCTCGCAATGGGATGGATGCGATTCCGGCGGAAGCTGCGCACTGCGCAGCGGTTAAGCGGCAAAGGGGTGCACAGAGATGGGCAGAGGGGGTAGAGGTGCTTGCCACCAATTAGCATCTCTATCGCTGTCTCTCGCTGTGAAGGGCCCTCATTGGCATCAGACATGAGGCAACAGGAGCGGAGCCACACAACACCCATGAACGCTGACTCTTTGTCGTCATGGCATTGTTGTACTTGCCGCTAATGAAGGGGCTGGGTGGTGGTCCGAAAGGGTTGAAAGGTTACAGCAGCAGACAGAGAGAGAGACAGGGCTGGACCACAGACAAGGAAACAAGCAACAACAAAAAGGACTTGCCTAAGTCGTCACTAATTGCCAGGGATTTTTGGCAGGACTACAACTCAAAGTCCTGCCTGCCGCTCTCCCACGCTCCCTCTCCCTCTCACTCTCTGTCTCCGTCTCCCTGGAATTGTAAGCGGTTTAGCGGTTTTTTTCTGGCTACCCTTCGCCCGTCCCCACCACCGCCCTGACGGCATTTAATTAACAATTGAGGCAAGTTTTTTTTGACTGACTGACTGACTGATTGACTGACTGATTGACTGACTGACTGCCTGAACTGCCTGCCAACTTGCTGTCACATCAATGAGCCAGCAAATTTCTGTGATTCGTCACAAAGTGGAAACCCAGTTTGTGGCCACAAAGCACGGGGGAGGTGGATGGGGTGGATGCGGTGGGGTGGGGAGGGGAGGTGTGGCAGAGCTTTGGCTTAGACAACAGACACGCTAATGCCAATCAAGGCTGAAGGAAGCAATCAGTGGCAAGAACTGAGCAGCAACCCAAAGCCCGATTTAAGTAAATTGTTTGCGTCAATGGAGGAGAGTGGCAGTTTCGATGATGTACGAGGATATAGGATATAGGATATAGGATATAGGATATAGGATATAGGAGGCAGAAGACAGAAGACGGCCGCCTTGTCATCGCAGGCTGAAAATTGATTTGTAACGTTTAACATGGACATGGACATGGGGATTGACACGGACCCCGACCCGAACCCGAACCCGGACACGGACAGGGGGCAAGGCCATTGCTCGATGAAATGTCATTCATCATTATGCTGGCACCTCCCCCAACTGGAGTCCCCCTTCCGCAGCCGGAACCACTCCAAGTGGGAGGCTGGAGCCTTGGCAGTGCGTTCCTCCGCTGCCATGGAGCTGCAGCGGGAGATTGGAAAATGGAACCAGCCCGTGCTGCTGCAAAGTCAAAGCATTTTGACCAGCATCATTGCCCCGCGGGGGTCATCGACGGGCAGGGTATCAGTGGGGTTGCTGTGGGACTGCTGTGGGAGGGGGGGTTGGTGTTCGATGCCAGAAGCCAGCAGCTAACAGGAAATTGAAATCAATCCATCAATATGGATTACATGTTCGATCTGCTGCTGCTGCTGCTGCTGCTGCTGCTGCTGTGAGGTGCCAGTCATCGACATTATCGGATGGAGTAGGAGGGAGGAGGGAGGAGGGAGGATGGAGGATGGGCTGCCCAAAAGCCAGGGGCATCATTAAACAGGAACAACATCGTTCCGGCAGCATAGCACACAGCACACAGCACACCGCACCCCCTGGAGTGGCAGCTTTTGTATGACTTGCAATTTGACAATCTGCAGGCTAATTAGTTCCGCATAGATTTGACAAACATTAATGTCGTCTCTCTGCCTCTGCCGCTGCCGCTGCCTGCCATGCCATTCCGCTTCGTTCTGTTTTTGTGTTAATCAAGCCCCAAAAACAGACATGGAGCTGTGATAGGAATGGATACACAGAGATGCAGGGAAACGCTGATGCAGATAAAGAGATTGAAGCAGAAGAGCTACAGAGATGAATGACTTGATGGGACTGCCTCTCCTCTCCTCTCTCCATCTCTCTCTCTGCACAGAGACAAATTAGACGAGTCCTCTCGTCCCGAGTCCCGAGCAGCAAAAGTTGCGGATTGTCCGCCAGCTACAAAAGGGCAAACCATTTGCCCAGAGGAGAGGCTCTCGCCCCGTCCCACAGTCCCGTTGCGAGTGCTGATTAGTTTGCTTTTGAATAATGCTCGCTGGGAGGGGGAAACTTTCGTTATTTCCACAACCGCCTGGAGGAGGCAATGGAACTGCTTGCTATGCCATGACCCTTGAAAGTGTCCCTGATGGTAAGGGAATAACATTCTTCTGTGATTGTGTTCAGCTCCCCTCCCCCTCTCCCCGTCGTACTCCTGTGATACTTACTTCTTTTCCCTTTTGCCAGCGCCAGTATCACGAAAGCCCTTCGCAAAGGGATTGTTGTCGATTTTCAGTTGAGTTATCTGCCGAGAAGAGGAAACACGAAATTAGTTCAGATCGGATGGGGGAGTGTGTGACGGGGGGCAGCAGGGGTTCAATCTTCAATCTTCAATCACTCACCTTCTCGTTTTGATATGCAGTTACGGCTATGAACTCGGTCTCCTTGAACACGTACGTGCGAAATGTGGAGTACGGCAGCTTCAGAATGTCGTTGGCGCGCACCAGGTGGAAACGCGGCTGATACTTGTGCATCGAGTTCAGTATGGTCTGTGGGAGAGTGCGGAAGAGAAGAGACGGAGCGGAAGATGTGGGATTAGTAAGCTTTGTCCTGCCACTGTGGCCAGTGCAACCAACCAAAGAACAAAAAAAGACGAACCAACGAACCCAAAACGAACGATGAAACCCTGCAAAATATCACTAACTTGACACACACACACACACACACAGAGAAAGGATGAGGATGAGGATGAGGAGGAGGAGGAGGTGCACAGAGATTGGCAGAGATCCGTGGATTGGCAAACGGCCTAGCCTGCGTCGGAGGTCCGCGGTCCGAGTCCCGGCCCAAAAATGCAACGACATTGCTGACGGTTGCAACATCAGGCAGCGGCAGCGGCAGCGGCAGCGACCACCCACCAGAGGAGCACGAGGAGCACAAGAAGGAGCTGTAGCTGGAGCTGGAGCTGGGGGAGAACCCCAGCTGGGGACAAAGGAGCGTTGACAGAGGACAGAAGGCAGCAGGGAGAGTGCTGCTACCAATACAAAGTTGTGTCATAAAATATGAATTTGTCTGCCTTAGTCAGTCGCAGAGACCCCCCAAGCAAGCGCTGAGCAGAGGCTTTCCTGCAACCTTCGAAAGGCCCAAGCCCAAGCCCAAGCCCCCCCTGCACGGAATCCAAGGCATTTCCATTCGCTTCGCTTCAGTTCGGTTCGTGGCGACTGTTGCAAAAGGAACACCTTTTTAATTACCATAACTCGTCGCGGCTCGACTTCGATTAAGCGACAAACAGGCCTAGACCCGGACAGAGAGACTCGAGACTCGAGACTCGAGACTCCAACTCCAATCTCCAGCCAGTTTGTTGCTGCTGACAATGACGCTGCGTGTGGACCCCACAAGCAGCCCCCGGACGCCATTTTGTTCGTGTAATTTCAGAAAAGAAACAAAAAAAAAGAACTACAGACAAACAACAACAACTTGCTGACATTCGTTGTTTCGACAAGAGGAGAACAACAATGAACGAGAGAGCAAGAGAGCAGAGAGAGAGAGAGAGAGCGAGCGAACGAGCGAATGAAACGGAATGAGGCAATAACCAAAGCAAGGCAAAAGCAAAGCGAAGAGCAAACCCAACCAACCCACAATATGTATCTCATAGAACGAACGTGAAACGTGAACGTGTGTCTTGTGCGGCGGTAGGCCTCCTCCTGCCTCCTGCCTCTGGGCTGTGGTAGCTGGTATCTGGTATCTGGTACGAGTATCTGGGTGTCCGTATCCGAGTGCCCGACCTATTCGCACGCCTCTTGCAGCGACCACCAATGGCGAGGGCCTGGCGCAAGGTGTGACTAATGTGAGTGCTGTGAAAAGCATTCATTTGGGGATGGATTGACGGCTAGCCAGCCGCATGCCACGTTCCACGAGATGCTCGAAATATATGGCCAAGTGAAAATGTGAATCCAAAATGGAATCAATCAGGATTGCCGAGAAAATCACCTTCTCTGCGCATGATGTCATTTGTTTATATGAAATTTGAGCTCGGCCTATAACGCACTCCTTACTTTGTTGGAGTTTATGCAATCATCTGCTAGCCCCTCGTTCAGCACACTCCAGTCAGTCACTCCACCCATTCGCACTGAACGCTGCGCGGCACTCATTAGTATGAATACAGCGCACTCAGTCGAACACTTCACGTGTCCGAAACCAAGTCCGAAAAGGAGCAAACAACAACTGATTAATTGCCCGCCATTTTGAACTAAACGCTTTTTTCTTCAACCCTCCCCAAAAGCTCCCCTTTCCCCCACCACCTTCTCGAGTCCCACTCCCTCTCTTCGCCTTTCTGAGGATTGCCTTTTAAAGGCAAAAAAAACACTTTATGGCCGGCTGATCCGCGCGGCGCTCATCAATCAAACACACAGCCGCACAGTGGGCCATTTTACCAATTAAGATTGAAAAAAGTCAAATATCGTATGTTCGATTCCCGGCAAACTTAAATCATAGTCACAAACATAATGCACACATTTTTCGAATAATTGTTGCTAATTTTGATATTTCCACAGCCGTGGGCTCTTCTTCTTTCTTATATTGAACACACACATTTTTATGTTTGAAGCATGTTTGAAGCCCAAGCTATTTGGTTTTCCATGCTGCTAGCCCACTGTGAGCCGAGGCGAACCAAATCGAACCGAGCCGAGCGCAGTCGTAGCGAACCAAATCGAACCCGAGCTTTCGAGCGAACCGAGCGAATCGAAGCATCGCCGCTGCAGCCGCTGCTGCGTCGCAGTCCATAAATCGCTGGCAAAACGCGTCGCAAACGCGTCCTCTACTTAAAACGTCATTTGCTAATTTGCTTGAAATTTATTGACACATAAATTCATTTTGCTCAACAGCAACAATCATAATTACGCCTGAACTGTCTGCCTGTCCTGCATGTGCATGTGCATGTGTTTGTGTATCTAGAATTTATTGATAAAACAATTTGCATTATTACGTTAATTTTTCATTCGCCCCAAGCCCCCCATGCATCCTCTTTCTCCTCCTCTGCTCTGGCACATTGCACAAGGCGCAAAATTGTCATTTAAAATGTCATTTTGTCGTTGAGGCGAGGCGAGGCGAGTTGAATTGAGTTGAGTTTTGTCGTCGAGTTTGAATTGCGATTTAAATGAAAATAACCGTGAAGATAGCCATAAAAATATAGGCATGCGGCCATGCAGTGTCGCGACTGCTGCTGCTTTTTTCATTTCTGTTTTCCAAATGGGAATAAACAAGTCTAATTAGACGTGAAGTGCGATTACACACACAACACAACAGACATCCATCAGATTGATGTCTGGCCTGTCCCCTGATTGACGTGGCTGATTGAATTGATTGGCGAACAAAACCAAAGCAAAGCAAAGCAAAGCAAAGCAAAGCAAAGCAAACGCAATTATGCATCAAATATTGGCTAGATTTTAAACACATACTCGATTGTATGTATGTGTGTGTGTGTGTTTGTGTATGTATGCACATATGATTGCCATAGCCAGCACATTGCGGCACGTAACTGGAGTGCAGCAAACACCGTCACGTCACGTTACGATGAGCGACAACAGCCACTCCATGGTGCAGCATCTTTGGCTTTGGTGATTGCTCCTCTCTCTCTCTCTCTCTATCCTCTCTCTGCTTATTGACAAAGTACGAGTACAATCCAATCCGTGGAGCAGTTAATCACTCTATATATCGCCCCGGGTGACAACTGATTGAGCCGCCGGCGGTCAATACCAAAAATGGTGCGACAATTTTTGCCCCCAGCCCAAAGCAGCCAGCCTCTGGCACGGCTGTTGCTTGTTGCTTGTTGCTGCTGCTACGTGTTGCACCTTCCAGTTGCATCTGCACCCAGCTTGAGCTTTCAGCTCTCTCTCTCTCTCCCTGTCTCCCTGTCTCCCTGTTCAGTGCTCTTCCTCCTCCTCCACGGAGCAACACGTTTGTTTTTGGCTTTTGCGTGTTGATTGCTAAAAGGTAAAATTGCTGCTGCTGTTGCCGAGATTGCAGTCTCGGTGTTGCTGCCACTGACTGTTGCTGCCACTGACTGTTGTTGCACACTCATTGTTGGCATATTATCACATAATTTAACTGATGATGGCACTGCTGCTGTTGCTGCTGGAGCTGCTGTTGCTGCTGGAGCTGACTGCCCGTGTTCGCCTTGTTCGCCACCATACACCGCCTTGTGTGTCTGGTCTGGTATGATTGCTGTCGTCAGGTTGTTGCCGGGGTGTTGCCGGGGTGTTGCTCGAGTGTTGCCTGCAGTGGAGTGCCAGTGCCGAGTGCCATGTGCTGGGTCTGCCTGCCTGCCTGCCTGCCTGCCTGCCTGCCTGCTGGCGTGCTGGGTTAATTGAATGATCACTCCACACTTTGATTCGATTTGGCATGTAACAACCGCCACGGAGTGGACTCGAGTTAACGGTGATCGACGATCCATCGATGCAACGATCTGCAGAGCCAAAGTTCAGCGGAGAGGCGCAACGGATCATCGTGAGTGAATGCCAGAGACTAGGAGGACCGTTCACCGATGACCGTTCACCGATCACCGATCACCGATTCGCCAATTTGCCGATTGTTGTTGATGGCATAACAAGTTGGCTTTTAATTAACATTAAGTAGACTTCTCTCTCTCTCTCTCTCTCGCCATCTGTGTGTGATCGTGTGAAGAAGATCGATGCCAAATTGAAATTGCCACAAAAGTGATCAGATCCACATGTTGTTTGCTTTGGCTTTGGGTGAGTCTAATCGTTGGGTAAACGGATGGATGGTTGGCCAAAGATTGTTCGGTTGTTGACTACATTGATCGCCTTTGATTGTTGAATGAATTGATCGCGTTTGATCGCGCTTGTTTGTGCCAGATTCATTCTATATTTGTGTTCACTTGTGTTCTGCTGCAAAGAAACAAAGGTTCTAAGGCGCCGCCGCCGCCGAGCAGCATTCAGCATCGATCAGTGCGGGGATCATCTGGGATTATCGAAGATCAGCTGAGATCTCGGGTGTCTGCCTCTGCCTCTGCCTCCGCCTCTGCTTATGCCTCTGCCTCCGCCTCTGCCTCAATGTGACTCAATTAGGCATCGGTCTGAGTTTCGGGGTAAGGCTACCATTTTCGGCTACCTGTTGACCAATTATGGACATAATTGAAGCGCCGCCACCGCCGCCGTCTCCATAGATGACTCACACTAAGACAAAGACTAAGCCTGGGCTTTTGTGCTAGCTTTATTAAGCCGTATTAAGACGCTGCCTCTCGCATACACTCCATCGATATGCATATTGAGCGATTGGGAATATACCATAAATATCAACACGAGGCATGGTGTGGTGTGGTGTGGCGTGGTGGCTCCGTCTTAAGGCGAAACATGTCTTAATTAAGCCAGCCAGTCGGTGGATCAGGTAGTCCCAAAGTTCGATTTGAGTCCCAGACGGGGCCCACCATGCTGCGGACTCTCTTTCTCTACCTCTACCTCTTCTATTAATCTGTAAATTATGCATAATTTTAATTCCCCCCCGCCAAAAACTAAAAGAGAAAGAGAAGCGAAAACAAAATCCCGCCACCCAAGAGTCACACAGCAGGGACAGCAGCAAACGCTTCAACGAACAACGAACATGTCAAAACTCTCACGCTGCATCGAACTGCAGCCAGTCCGTGTTCGTGTTCGAGTACGAGTTTGAGTTTGAGTTCGAGTCCGAAACGAATCGAATCGAATTCCCCGTTGCATGTAAATAAACTCCAAATTTATTTACAATTTATAACAATTCTTTTTGGGGTCGTATCTGCTGGTGGTCGGTCGTCGACTGAGACAGCAGAAGTTGGAATTGTTGTAGAAAATGTTAATTAAATGGATTTACATTTTAATGACAACACGAAGAGAACCGCGAACGCCATGGCGGCGGCGGTAGCAACCGATTGAGATGCAAAGCCCGGCTGAAACAGACTGGAAAGAGAGTTGTTGTCGATCGGTGGGCCACTCGAATACAATCCAATCCCAGCCAGGCAGCCAGCCCACTTCAACTTCATCTTCATCTGCGTTCTGTTGTTGTTGCTCTTCTGTGTGCCCCTTGCAGCCAATTGCAAATTTGCTTAACAAAATGGGCGGCGTTTGAGCCAGAAGCAGGCAGAAGCGGGCCGAAACAGAAGCAGCTGCGAGGCAAACGGGGCCAAAGGCATTCGGCATTCGGCATTCGGCATTCAGCATCCAGAATTCAACATTCAGCATTCAACATTCGATATTCAATGCAACCTAATGATGCCCCTGCCTGTCTCTCCCGTGTCTGTGGCTTCTTTGCTGTTGTTTGTTGCATGCAAATTGGTTGTGCCCATCCCCCGCCCTCGCTTAGCTGCGGGGTGGCGGGGGCAGTTACAGTCGATTGGTCAGGAGGCGAATGCTCAAGCTGGGAACACGAGTTCTCTCACTCTGTGGCCGCGTTTCGACGCAGCCCACTGATCAAATTTGCCTCCTCCTGCCCTCCATAGCGGTGCTATCGATACGGCTGATATATCGATAGCCAGGGATCAAGTTAATCGCGTGGCATGACAATTATTCACACACTTTAGTGCCGAAGCAGTCGAAAGTCGATGCATAAATCCAGAACAAACAGAGCATACGATTAATTTAGGATAATTCATCGATTTGTATAAAGCACACACCTTACACACAAACACCACACACACACACCTCACACACAGCACACACTTCACGGAAAGTCAGTCATAAATTTGTTGGCTTCAAGAAAGACGCTATGCCATGGCCCCACCAACGACATTTATCGTTTTATAATCGATGCACATGGCATCATTAATAATCGTTTTGTATTTGCCACCCACATGGGCGGCACCATCGCAGCACAAACTGCAACTACCTCGCGCACTCCCCGCTCCCCACTCCCCACTCCCCGCTCCCCACACTCCACGAGGCAGCTGTCGGCGAAGGCCATAAATTTGCCGCTGGTCGAAAAGCATCTGAAGTCCGCCGCCGATGTCCGTCGCTTATAAATGAGCCCAGTCCGGGTTATGGCTCACAGGAACAGCTACAGTCAGGGCCAGAGCCACAGTCAGAGCTCCCATAGACACGATAAACGAGGAGGATGATCCAGGGGCGAGCTGGCTAATGGTTGATAGCTACCGCCTGTTCCCTCTCTTCCCTCCCCTGTGCCTGCTATCTCCACGATATCCCGCACTCGGCACTCGGCACTCCGACTCTCGGTCTTTGGTCTATCAACGAATGACAAATATTTCAAATGATTTCAACACTTTGCCAATGCCGCCGCCGATGCCCGATCGGGCCTAGAGGAGGGGCTGTGGCTATAACTGCGACTGCGACTGCGAATGTGACTGTGGCTCGATGATTTGCGTTTTATTGCAGCTAATAAATTGAATGGCGACCCACCACTGAGCACCGCCAGCAGCAGCAGCAGCAGCACCACCACCAAAGAGTGGCTCTTGGTTGAAGAGGTCTGGCCCCGACCATTTCGCGTTGACTATTTGTTGCGATAAGCAACAGCGGTGGCACCGTGGCACCATGGCACCGCACTGTTCTGTGTTCTCTGTTCTGCTGCGTTGCATGCAACATGCGAGGAGCAACGTGCAACGAGCAACTGGCAAACTGGCAGCCGCGCATGCGTGTGTGCATTTCAATGCAACACTGATAAAGGTGTTCAACGCTCGATGACATTAGCACCATCCAAATGCCGCAATCAACTTGGGCCACTGCCACCGCCTCTCCTGTGTTTCTGCCTCTGCCTATGCCTCCGTTTCTGTTTCTGTTTCTGTTTCTACCTCCCTGCCACTGCCACTGCCACTGCCACCTCCATGGCCCGCACTTTATGCCGCTGCCGCTGCTGTTGCTGTTGCTTCTGTCGTTTTGCCATATTTGTCGGCGCCTTTTGTTCTTCTTTATTAAAAAGGCGAATAATCATAATAAAGAACCAACAACTTCGTCGTCGTCGTCGTCGTCGTTTTCGTCGTTGTCGTTGACGTTGTTGTCGTCCATTTAGCCACTGAGTTTTGGCTGAGCAGCCGCTTCTGCCGCGCTTCTGCCGCGCTTCTGCCGCGCTTGTTTTCGTACTGGTTCTGGCCCTGGCTTTGGGTCTTCAGGTTTGCTCCCTGCATCTGTGAGCTCTGGCTTTGGGTTTATGGGTTCAGTTTCAGCCGCTCGTTCGGTAGCTGCTAGACTTGGACATTAATCGATAACACTTGAGTATTTTTTCATGTTTTCAGGCGAGCCATTAAGCGATTGTCCACTCCACACCACTCCACTCCACTCCACTCCACTTCCGAGATGTGTTCTCTCCTCGACTCTCTGCCGATGGTGAGGTGAAGTGACGATGGTGTTGCCTAAGCAAATTTCATGCTGTTGTCTCCTCCCCTCGTGCTACTTGGGCTCCCTGTTCTCCTTTTTGGCTGTCTTTGATCGCTGTTTGATCTACTCCCACTTTTGCTTGCACCTTTCTGCAGCCGCTTTAGTTGTGAATTTGTTTTGAGGGTTTTCCAGTCACTTCTGCTCCTCCGAGTCTACCTTCTCCCCCCCCAGCCTTTGCCATTTGTCTCTTCTAACTGCCCGAGCCAGAGCATAATGTAGTTCAGCCCGAAAGTGGAGGCAGCAATCCCTGTCCGAGCTCAAGCCCTGCGATTCCTGCGACACTCTCTGCTGCCCTGCAGCCAACACTCGGCAATTACTAAAAGACAAATTCATTTGCACGCATGCAAAAGAGTTGTGAGCTGCTGCGACCTGGCAACAGGCACCACCGAGCTACTGTTCGACAAGTGTTAAGCATAATGCAGACACACTCGCGGCTCGGCTGGGCTTGGCTTCTCATCGGAGAGGGAACAGGGAACAGGGAGAAGGCAGAAGGCAGAAGGCAGAAGGAGGGGAATGCTGGATGTTGGGGCGACTCGACTTTAATTGAAGTGCGGACCGACTCGCATCGTTGACATTAAGTGTCGATAAATTAAGCATACGCAATGTTCGCCGCGCGTTTTTATGAATGGAAGCCGCCGACGCCAGGCAAATGGCCCCAGAGAGAACGAGAGCAGGAGAGGAGAAGATCTCCTCCCTGTATAAATGTGAAAGGTTCAGGCTGCTGAACACACACTCAGAGAGTGAAGATCTGAAGCTGGTTTGGCGACGCGACGCGACGCGACCCCAGACCGGGTCGGCCCAGACCGCCCCTGCCGCCGCATAAATTGCCGATAATTTACTGTATATAAAAATCAACACAAAACATTTTATGTTAATGAAAATAAGAGTGAGACTAGGTTGTGGCCAGTGAAAGCCACGCTGATGAGGGGACCAGGGGAGCTGGAGCTGTCGCTGGAGCTGGAGCTGTCGCTGGGGATTAGCTGGCCAAACAGTAGCTCCCCCGTACGTGGGTCCGGAATGGCCCAGATATCTAGGCAATTAATGGCCACAGCCAAGAGCTAATGAGATACATTTATATGGAGCCACAATCAGTGTCAGTTTTGTTCTCCATTTCGCAGCACAGAAACACATTTTCAGCAACCAATTTCGGGGGTGCCAAAGGCAACTGGTTTGAGGCTGGAGAGTGGAGAGTGGAGAGTGGCTGAGGGATCGTTGATCTGTTTGATCCGTTTGATCTGTTTGATCCACTGATCCATGGGCTGCTTTGATGACAGCCGCTATCTTATCAGTGCAGGGCACTTGCAGGAAGAGCCACCGAGCCAAAGACCCAGCGAAGCATTCAAATTGCTTTATGACTTAATTACAGACAGACCCAGGGCTGAGCCCTCGCCGAGACACATCAACACACACATCAGTCAGGGAGTCAGGGAGTCAGGGAGTCCGACAAATCGTCAAATTGTTTTAATATTCAAATATTTTGGACTCGTTTTTGTGTGTTTTAATGAATGAAATATAATGGGGAATGTGGCGGCAGGCTGTAGTTGAAGCCGTATCCAGAATGGAAATGGAAATGAGTCTGATAATGGGTCAGAGCAAAGACTGTGCATCTCCCTCTCTCTCTGTCTCTCTCCCTCTGTGTGTGTGTGGGCAGACACAAAACAGTCAGCGGCAGAGTCTCTATTTGCCACACGCTGTGCAGGCAGGCAGGCCAGTGCAGACCAGACCAGACCAGACCAGACCAGACTCTGTTTTATAGCCACACACTAGCGTGGACTAGCGCTAGTCGAGAAGAGAGGCCTGGTTGCGTCCAGCTATTTAAGTTCTTTGCTTAATTAACGGAAAGGAGAGGAAGCCAAGACGAGACGAGGGTGAGGGCGAGGGCGAGGGTGAGGATGAGGCCGCAGCGTAGCGATGATGAGCGGGTTATAAAAATTAATTAGCAGACCCCGAAATCAAATGCATGAAACGCTCAAACCGAATGGAGAGTGGAGTGGAGTGCAGCGGGAGAGCGGAGTTAAGTGGAATCACTGCAGGCAGAGCGACACAGAGAGAGAGAGAGAGAGAGAGGGAGAGAGGGAGGGAAGGGTAGAAAGAGATCTGCCTGGCTTTGATGGCAAAAGGATCCTTCCAGCTGCCCAACAGATAATATTAGAAATAATTTTGAGTTTATTTTTTGGCTGCTTGCCCTCTCTCTCTCTCTCTCTCGCTCTCCCTCGCTGTGGCTGTCTCCGCACTGATCACAATTAAGTGTTAAATTATGTTAATTGTGCACCGCTCCCCCCCAGCCCACCATCCCGCCATCCCGCCATCCCCCTTCCCATTTCCATGCTCATTCGTTTTGTTGATTGAGGAAATTGTCGTCGTTCATTGATATTGGTTTCCTCGCACCAATTTGGCAGCTAATCAGAGGCAGTTGTGTTGCAACGGAAATCGCCTCCAACTCCGCTCACCCTGTGGCAGTGGCAGTGGCAGTGGAAACGCTCAACTTATAAGGCAGCAGAGTAGGTCGCCTCGTTCGGTGGTCTGCCCACAATTTCCGTGATCTGCCAGCTATGGCAGCTATGAACTATGCAAATGAGTTTCGAAACTCAACAAAATAACAAAATTCAAGCGACAAAACACACACAAAATGAGGCACGGGTAGGGGGAACATTCATTTCCAAATGCGCTACAGCGCAGAGGGAAGAGGGAAGAGGGAAGCGAGCAGAGAGCAATCCTCAGGAAGGGCAATAAAAATGTGCGTTAATAACATTGCCGCCAAAGTGAAGTTGGCAATAAAATGGCAGATTCATGCGACGATGACGATGACGATACCGATGAGAGGATGACGAGAACGAAGACGAGCAACGAGGACGAGGACGAGGACGAGATGGCTACGAGATGGCGCTGCTAGCGACGCGTTTCGGTGGGAAATACAACGGCAACGGCAACGGCAACGTTTTGGCAGGGCGACCTATGGCCAAGTATCTGCAACTGCCACCAACATATCGAGAATCGGAATCGATCCCAGGCAGGGCATAAAAATTTACGTCCCATAAATATCCACACAAGGCTGCTGGCTGGCTGGCTGGCTGGCTGCTGCAGATTCGCATTTATGCGTTTAATGATAAAGAAGAATGGGGAATGGGCCTCCATGCGGCAGTGGCAGTGGCAGTGGCAGTTGCAAGCTGCGTAGCAAGCTGCCAGCGGTAGCCACCTTAAGTGCCACATTGCGTTTTTGCATCGCTGGCCACACACACAGGCACACACACAGACACACACACACACACAGAGACACTCTCTCGTCCGGTGGTCCACGACCGGGGGGGACTGAGGCACCGCTGATAAGGCGCCCAAGGTGGGGCCCCACCGCTGGGGGGAAAGTCGGGCAGCAGGCAGACAGGCAAATGGCGGCGCCACCCTCTGGGGTGGCCACTCACTGGCGGAAGGCATTGGCCCATTCCATTCTCCGAGATGCCAGAAGGGAGCTCGAGTGAGGGGGGAGGGAGGGAGAGCGAGAGAGAGTTTGAAGTTAATTGCTTGCCGCAGCGAAAGCCGTGAAAGCAGCGAGAACGACCTTGCGCCGCACATGCTCTCCATGCCCCATGCCCCATGCCCCGTGCCCCGTGCCTCATTCCCCATTCCCCCCTTTCTGGTGTCTGCCTGTCGGTTCGTTTGTGCCTAATTAACAAGTTGGCGACAGACGCGGTCAGCGCACGCACAACAAGAGCAGGCAGCAGGCAGCATGCAGCACAAGTTGCAACATCTCCAGCCGAAGCAGCAGCAGCAGGATCGGGGGCACAGGGGCCCGCACAATTGGCATTGAAACGAACGCATTTCATGCAAAGAAGGCAGCAGGAGCAGCTGTCGGGGGGCGGGGGCGGGGGCGCGGCACGTTGCTGTGTGCCCCCGAAAAAGCTTGTTACAGGACCGGCGGCTTAACCGGCGCCTCTGTTGCCGCCGTCGCCGTCGCGTCGCACTGCCCAACGCGGCTTTGCCCCAAGATGAATGTGTGTCGTTGTCGTTGTTGCAGCAACAGCAGCAGCAGAGGCAGCAGAGGCAGCAGCAGCAGCAGCAGCATTCGTTGTCAGGCCTTGTATTTCGTATGTAATTGGCTTTTGGGCTTGGGGCTTGGGGGCTGCTTAAATAGATGGCGACTGGCGTCACCTGTCGCCTTGTCGTTTCCCCTCCACCCTCCCCAGTCTACCCACGGAGCTCGTAGTTCAGTTTTCCCTATCCCCCACCGCCCTGCCCAGTGTGTGGACCTCTGTGGCGACACATCGGCAGCGGCAACCAAAAAGCCAAAGACATTTGCAAATCTTTTGTTTCTCATGTCCGATCATTTCTCATACAGCCGCGAGAGAGGCGAGAGGCCGTCCAGCGACCAGCGACCAGCGACCAGCGACGACGACGACGACGACGACGACAACCGACGACAAAGGCATACCGCAGGCGCCAGCCCAAAACCCAAAGAGCACAACAAAAAAAGAGCCCCAACAAAATAAAATAAAACAAAATAAAAGAGCCCCAGACGATGACGACGACGAGGATGAGGATGAGGCCACCAGCAGCAGCAGCAGCAGCGGCAGCGGCAGCGGCGACCAGTGTCCAGCCAAAGCGAGAATGGGAGCTGCAGTGGTGGGCAGGGGGGGCAGGGAGGGAGCACGAGCTTTTGTCCAGGGCTGAGACGAGCGCCACAGGATGGTCGTGGGGCCTTGGCATTGTCTTCTTCGTCGAGGAGAAGCGACGACATTCAAATCTTAACTTGAAATCAACGACGACGACGTCGACGACGATTGAACGAGAGACTCGCAGAAGCAGCAGAGCGAGTGAGCGGGAGAGAGCGAAGGAGTAAGTAAGAGACGGAGGGAGAGAGAGAGAGAGAGAGCGAGCGCAGACCCGACTCGATTCGGATCCCAGATCCAGTCCAAAACAAATTCGAACTGCCAAAATAATAAGCGTCCCCAACTCCCAGATTCCCCTCTTCACTCTCCCTCTTTGCTCACCCTCTTTGCTCTCCCTCTGCTTCTGCTTCTGCCTCTGCTGCATTTTTATGCTGCCCAAGCAGCAGGCACAGAGGCGCGGACAGGGGGGGACACCAAGTGGAGGATGGAGGCTGATCTGAAGGTCGCCCTGTACAGGGGCCGACTAACGCCAGTCGTCGCCTGGCTCGTTCGGTCGCTCGTTCGCTCGTTCGTTCGCTCGTTCGGTCGCTCGGTCGGTCGCGGTGGTCGCCTGCTTCTGGCCTGCCATAAAATATTTGAAACAAACCCCAGGCCGAAGTCGAACCCCCCTCCCACACCGCCAGCAGTCCGCCGGTCCACCGGTCCACCGTGCACAGCGCAGCTCCAGATAAGCGATTTTTGCTGAAAACTCGTGCGCGATTCAAGCAAGAGGAAGGCAAAAGCAACAACAGAATCGGGATACCGGTTACCGGTTTCATATATTGATGGGGAGACCCCCCCCCCCACCGCCCTCTCCGCTTCGGTCCTAACTGCATAAAATTTGTTTGTCGCCAGAGCTGGAGAGCCGGAGAGCTGGGAGTCAGCTTAAGTCAGCGCCAGGCATACAAATTGGCTTGGGCCACGTCTTTGACTTTGCGGTTCCAGGCAATGCCACTCTTCCCCTCCGCCCCTCCGCCCCACTGCCACTCGGCCTGCCTGCGACTGTGGCGTCGGTAGCAGGGCTGTTTAGATGGCTATCAGTAAATAGAACACAAATGAAATGCATCGATAGAAATCGAAATCGACAAGGAGCCAGCCGCCACGGGGGCGGTTAACCAAATCAAAGGGCCACATAAAGGCAAAAGCAGCAGCAGCAGCAGCAGACACTGTCTGCTCCTCCTCCTCCTCCTCCCCCAGCCAGCCAATGCCAGCGCCTTGCCTCACGTTGTCGTGTCAACCATGTGATGGAGTACACATGTTGCCGTGCACTTCTACTGGGCCTTCTCCTGGCCACGACAAAAACATGGCCAACAACAGCTCCGGAGCCATAGCCAGAGCCAGAGCCAGAGCACCTCTCTGAGCTTTGAAAGCCAAAGCCAAAGCCAGTGGGCGGCCCCGGGGCATTGACAACCCGCCGGGGGCTGACCTTTTGCCAGCCACAAACAGCAGACGGCAGACAGCAGACGGCCGACGGCAGCCAAATGGCTCGACAAACTACAAGCAGTGCAACACTTTTAGCCATCGTCAAGTCAACGCCAATGCCACCACCAACCAGCACCACCAAAGGTAGCAGCAGCAGCAGCAGCAGCAACCACAAAGACAGCACTGAGAGGCTCCCACAATGAGGGCCCGAGTAAGTGCATTTTGGGGGTTTGGGGAGCTTGGGCCAGCAGCCACCTATCAGCGCAGGCCCTGGAGTTGTCGTGAGCAGCGGGTGGCCACCCAACGGCCTCAATGGCCGCCAAATGGCCAAATGACACATAGACAGAGAGACACACACGGAAGGGAGTGTGGAGGTAGGAGGGTGGAGGGTGGAGTGGGAGTGCCAGAAATGGAAGCTGCTTTTTGGGGGTTAGACCCCAGTGCCCCAGGTGCCAAAGACAAGGGGAAATGAAAGATTATTCCAGCAAAAGATGCCTCCAGATGGCAGACAAATCGAATCGGTTCGAGTTCGAGTTCGAGTTCGAGGGAGGTTTGCTAAGGGAGGCAATAGATCTACTCCAGTGGATGTGATTGCAAGGGGTTGGCGGTATGTGGGGATCCGTGCATTCCCCCAGCAAATGGCTTGGCCCAAGTAGCCAGGGCAGCAAGCACAAGGCACGACTTGAGTCAATTAATCAATAGGGGCAGAGACAGGCAGTCAGCAGGCAACACACACAACAGAACACAATAGAAAATCTCTTGAAGCCTTTGGCGACACTCAAGACAGACAGAGAGACAGAGCGACAGAGGGACAGAGGGACAAAGCCTCAAAACAGGGGCACACACGGAGAGAAGATGAGTGTATAATCTGGCTCTAATGATGTTGATGAGGCTAAGAGGCACAGATGCTGATGCTGCTGAGGCAGGGGACTGCTGCTGTTGCTGCCACTGCTGATGATGATGACAAAAAGTCAAACACGGCAGCAGCCTGGAGGGAGGTCTATGGCAGGGGGCACCCTACTGTCGACAGCCAGCAAGAAGAAGGTTAAGAGGGTAGACCTCTGAGACTGAGACTGAGACTGAGCCTGAGCCTGTCCGCAGCTCATTCTCACATCATTAATTACAAAATTATTGGGTCTCAGTCGCAGACTCAGACGAGTGTGTGTGGCTGTGGCTGTGGCTCTGGCTGTGGCTGTGGGTCAGGTAATACACGCAGGTGGATTCGATTGGGAGATGCGATGATCTGTTGATGGCAGCAATTTGGCCGCAGGAACTGTAACAACAACCAAAAACAAAAACTCTTAGCTCAAACAAAAAAAAAAAAGAAACAAATCCCCCGAATCCCCCGAAGAAAAACCCTAAAAAAAGCCTAAGCCAAAATGTTAATTTTCAAATCTTCGTGGGAACTGAAATTAGTAGTTAACACAGATACGGATACAGAGATACAAACGCAGAGATACAAATGCAGATACAGATACAGATTTTGATGTGCCTGCGGGCGGCCTACACATATTAGCATTGTTGATTTTTCAACCGGGAAGCGGAGAAACCATCGACATCCGTGTGGTTCGATGTTCGATGTTCGAGGCTTGCGGTGGAGGTTTGAGGTAGGAGCCAGGGGCTCGCTCCTAAGTAGTTATTGATATACGAAAATTGTGCACAGCACGCCACAGATCTGTGCAGAACGGATCGCATACCCTAACTGGCCCAGGAGAGTCTTTCAGTTTCGAGTGGAGCATTGACACAGACAGACCCAATATCCACCAACATATTGAACCTACCCATGGAACAATCCATATTTCCAGGGTATTTTGTTGATTCTTTGATGGCATCTTTCGTGTGTCTATCCGCATCCTGGATATCCCGGTTAGCCGCTATAATTTGGCTCTAACTGAGTCACTGCCTTCGAGAAGAGTGACGTTAGTTCCAGTCCCCCCCAATGCCCACTGCCCAATGTCCAACCCAAATCCAAGTCTGAGGCTTCGAGGCAATTAAACGATTTCGTTTCGTGTGCGTTGTCTTCAGCTGTCTGGTGTCTGCTGCCAGACTGAGGCTGTGGCTGAGGATGCCATGATTAATATGTTTTTGAGTAGTTCGTAGCCAAAGGCCACAGAGTAGGGCTAACAAGTCACGAACGAGCTCTAACTTTGACTCTGCAGTGGAAATGAGCAACCAACAGACCAGCCAACCAACCAACCAACCAACCAACCAGCCAACCAACCAACACATCAGCTCGTCAGTTCGATTGGAGTTGTCGGTTAGCTGGTTGACAAATGGCTTGTAAATGACTGCGAGACAAAACTGGAACACACGCACTCTGGCCGTGGGTCAAACTGCGAGCCAGCGGGCACCGGGAAGAGTGGCAGAGGGGGGCAGGGGCGCATGATGGAGCCATTGCCAAGCTGAGCAGCTGATTAACCGATTATGGAAGCTGAAATTTCGGAATCGCAATCTGAATCTCTCAGCTTAACTCTCTCAGGTTTTGTACTTGTCTCACATTTGGACAAAGGTTTGTCGAGGTAATCACAGCCGCTGCCTCTGCACTCTGTTCCTGCTGCAAGTATTACCCCCACAATCCAGCTGGTTGTAGTCCTGTTCTATACCACTGCAAGTCCCCAGTCCAATTTCAAACCCAAACTCCCAACCAAAACCGACAGCGACACTCGACTTAGCCGGGCTAATCCCCCAGCCCGGCGTCGGAGCTGCCAACACCTGCCAACACCACTGAATCGGGGGATCCCATATCCCATCTCCATAGCCATAGAGCCATCCATCCATCCATCCATCCAGTCGGATGTCGGAAGGCCACTTGAGGCGCGGAAAATCGCAAATGGCAAATCGCACTCCGGGCCACAAATGGCAATCCTATTAGGCCAAGGTGCAGCTTTAAGAAATCCAATTAAAAAATGTGCAGAATGGAACTGGGAGCTGGGAGCTGGTAACTGGAAGCTGAGCGCCGGAGAGGATGCTGTGATGTGAGGAGAGAACGAACTCTGCTCTCATTCAATCTCTGCATAATAATACGTTTATAATGACTGTCAGGGGGTGGAGTGGGGAGCGGGGTGTGTTGGTGAAGAGTGCGAAGCACTCCAAAGACATTAGCGCACTTGAGCCGCCAAAAACGGTGGGGTTGGATGGGTGGCTGGGAGGCTGTGGGAGTCGGATGTGGCAGGGCACTTGGGGAACGGAAATGTTGAGTTTTTTTTGTATTTTAGCGACAGGTCTAATGAGCCTCCGCCAATAAAGCCATTTGGCCAGAAGGAGATAGCTATGCCAAGTAAGAGAGAGCTGAGAGAGAGGGAGAAAGAGCGCGCGAGTGAGGAGTGGGGTGGGGTCTCCCGGCAATTGTTGACACTGCCAAAGCTTTCGGGTGTTTGTCGAGTGGTGTCCCCGAGACCATTCCCTCAAACAAGTTGGAGTTTGAGTTAGAGTTGGGGCTGGAGTTAAAGTCGGGGCTGGAGTTAGAGTTGAGGCTGGAGTTCGGGTTGGGGTTCGAGCTGGTGTCAAGTTGCGAGCCAGAGAGAGAGAGAGAGAGAGAGAGAGCGGCTTGCTGCAATTTGCATTCGTATTCGCCTTGCAGTGCGAGCAAATGAGCAGAATAAATTAAGACAAAGACAACTGCACAAGCAAAAGAGGAAAAAAAGACTGCAGAACAGAAAATACAAAACTGAAGCTGAAGCTGCAGCAAGAAGAAGGAGGAGCGGGGGAAGCTGATGGAGGAATGAGAAGGAATGCCAGAAAGAAGGCAGAAGAAGTGAAGTGAAGTGAAGTAAAGGCATGGCCGCGCGCGCTTGACAAAAGACACTTGAGAGCAGCAGATGACGAAGCTTGCCAGAGGGAGACACAAACAGCGAACCGAACGAACGCAAACGATAACGAAAGCGAAAGCCAGAAAGAGAGCGAACAAGCAAATAAGCGAGCGTGCAAGCGAGCGAGAGAGAGCAATGCAATGGCTGGGCCACAATGGCGGAAATGTGTGAATGAGGCGAGAGAGTGAGGGCCACGCCACTCAAAAGGCGTTGCTCTCCCCTGCTCCAGCTCCTGCTCCTACTCCAGCCAGGGGCCAGCCAGAGTGAGAGAGCGACTATAATTAGCAGCAGAGAAGAGTCGCTGGCGCGTCGCATTGCGTCGAGTCGTTGGCGCGTTTTAAAACGCACACAAAACGCATTGTCCCCGCCCCCGAGACGCGCCCAGGTAATCAAAACGAGCAAGGGGTGGGGGTTTGGCAGTGCAGGGTCCCACAAGGTGTTTAAATCAGCACCCGTCAAGCCGACAACACAACCCCACACCTGGCTGCGGTTCACACAGCAATTTGTCATCGCCCAGAATGCGATTTCCACCGCCAACCGTCCCGGCCGACAAGCTAAAATCAAAATAGAAAATATTCTAGAGCGAAAAATAAAAGATTATTTATATAAATAATAAATTGCAAATGGTGCGGAGAGCAGAAGGGGGGGAGGAGAGCATATGTACCCCCAGTCGGACCCAAGGGTTAATTGCTAACCCACTTTGGGTACCCCGCGCTTAATTACTGGAAGTCGCCCACTGTGTCCCACGCGCCCACAGCCCCCCCCTAACGCCGCTGTGCACTGTGCTCTGTGCACCGGGGCAGCACTGGACAGCACCGGCATCCAGTGGGTCTGAATATTGTTGACTCGCACAAATTGCTTTATAATCGTCATCAATAAATGAAGGCAGTCATTAGGCTGGTCAGTCGGTTACGGAGCCCACAGGCCCCGAAGACCCCCAAGACCCCCAAGACCCACAGTCGAGACACTAGAACATGCCCCAGCCGCTGCCCCGTGTCGAAATTGTTTGACAAACAGTGCCATTATTATCCTTATCCCTGTCTTAGACAAACAAGCACAACCAAAATAAAACAGACAAAAAAGAACAAATTCGAATGGCAAAAGCTGTTAAATGTTTCTAGGGGGTCAATGTCTGCTGATAGCTGAGATTCGCTGGTGGATAATTGCATTGTAAAGTGCAAGTAAAACTCTGCACTGAGTGCTGGGAAGAGTGGGCACAAAGACTACAGAGATTCGTATGAAAGATCTTCCTTTGGCCAACCGATCGATCGATCGAACCATTTAGCTCCGAATAAACAAACTTTTGTCATTATTTGTGGTTCGATGTGCATGACTTTAGGCGTTGATTTTATTTCTGGCAATGATCGCATCATCGAGGGAAACATTTTCGAGGATTGCGTGACTCCGCGGCTTCTCCTTCTCCTACTCCTTCTCCTTCTCGTGCCCGTCGGGAATCACCCAAATATGTAGGGGATGGGAGGACAGGGGACGCGCCTGGCGCGCCACTAACTGGTCGATTTCATTGGAATGATGGTCGGTCAATGGATCGCTCGGATCCGGCGGCTACGTGTCACAAATTATTAATAATCTATAATAAAAAGTATAATTTCATTTAATAATGAGACGCGTGTAGAAATGTTTTTCACCGACAGGATCCTCCACCAGAGTCGCCCTCTGCCGCCCTCTCCTCGTCTCCCCGTCTCCCCGTCTCCCACTGAACATTTTTCATTTAATAAATCATCGAAAAAATGAAGTTGCCGACGCAGACGCATACTAATTTGTATGCTTCATCGACTGACTACTGACTACTGGCTCTTTGGGTTATCTTGGGTTCTGCGTTTTATTTTTGGTTTCTTTCGTTTTCGTTTTTGGTGGTTGGCCACGTTGCGCCCATTTTGTGGGCTCTCCTTCGACATGGCCTGGCGCCAGTGCCCACATCTAGACAGGAGAGTGGAGCGGGGCCAGTGGCAGTGGCAGTGGCAGGCGTTGCATGTGCTGTGCCTCCTCCACCTCGCAATCGTTTGGTAGTTAAATTTTTGTTGGTTTTCCAACGTGACGCCTGTCAGCTGCAATTTCAGCCATCACAGTGAGAAAGAGAGAGAGAGAGAGAGAGAGAAGGAGAGAGAGAGCGCCAGAGCCGAGACAATTAAATGCCTAATTTTCTATTCGCCCCCCGCCCCCCTCTACACTCGACACTCTACGTCTCCCGTTGCGTGGCCTGGCGTTTGTTTTTCCAAATAATTCATTAATATTTTTCCTCTTCTCCCTCTCCCTCTCTCTCTCTCTATGGGATAATTATGACGAGCGGCGCTTGGCTGCCTGAGTTGCCTGAGTTGCATGTGCAATGTGCCACATTGTTGCTGCTGCTGCTGCTGCTGCTGCTGCTGCCAGATACCCCCGCAGCAGCAGCAATGAAAAGCACAAAAGAGTGGGCGGTGCCGGTGGGCGGGGTGGGCCATTTCATGCGCTTTTCTCGCTAAGAGCGATAATCCATCAGGCAACAACAACAGCAGCAACAGCTTTTCCCACATGTGGCTTACAGAGAGAGAAAAACGAAAGATGGCAAAACCGCAGAGGCCCAGACAGAAGCTGTCTGAATGTTCACAGACTTTACAGCCAATAAATGGTGTGTCCTGTGTGTCCTGTGTGTGTGTGTGTGTGTGTGTTCCTTCTTAACATTCTGTTGCCATTCAACAAATAAATTTGACAACTAAACCCGAAGTCCTGCAAGGACTGCCCTGAGACATTTATTTCTTCATTCTTTTGTCCGTTTTGTGTACACATTTTGTAGTCTCTCTGCTTTCAATGATAACTAATTCCCACATTCATTGAAGTCTGCTCCTTGTTGTGCCTGTCTCTTCCACTGTGCAGCACTGAAGCGCAGAAGCAACTGCGCCACACGGCGCGGGGGCTATTATCTCTCCCCCCTCCAGCCACGCCTTCGATCCGCAGAACGGTATCTGTAAATGTGTAGCTAAATAGGCAGAGGCACAACATATGAGGCCATTCATCTACTTTCCAGAGACACGGAGCAGCGGCAGGTAGGGACAGGCAGGACAGGGCACGGATCGAGGAGTGGGAACTCTCGGACTGGACGACTAATTGCTGCCGGGGCATTGTTATTGATGAGTGTAGAAATTATTGTAAGGAATACGGATCCCCACTCCACTCCACTCTGCTCTGCTCTGCTCTGCTCCATTTACCATCGACATGGACATGGAAATCGATTAATTCAATTAATTATCGCACTAATAGTTGCACTCTCCCTCTCCCTCACCCTCCCCATCATTCATATCTGTCTCTCTGCTTCTGCTTCCCCTCTCTTCCCCCCCCCCCTCTCTCACTCTTATGCAAATAGTAACTGAATTTATGCCAAGCAGGAAAAAGCAAACGAGACGTTGAAATGGAAGTAGAAATTAAAGTGGAATAGAAATAGATTTTCCCAGTGATTGACGCTTTGACAGAGACAACTTTGTTGTCAACACGCAAGAGTCGTGTACCACAAACCCCCCCTTTGCCCTCCCCTTTCCCCTCCATGCACCTATTACCCGCCCAGCAACTATCAATCTATGACAAAGGCAGCCGTTAATGAGAGACAACACAGAATTTGCGTGTGCCACCAGTGTAGAGTGTGCCCCGTGCCCCCTGGCCCACGCCCCCCCGTGCACTGTGTTCTCATGGTTGTTTCTGTTGTTCGCCAGCCAAAGTTGTGGCCATAATTGCTGCCATACAATCGGCTTGTAATTGAATCAAAAACGAAACGAAAAGCATTCACTGTATCCAATGCACGAGATCCATGAAAGTGTCAAACTGCATTGGAACGTGGCATGGTGGCATGGTGGCATGGTGGAGGAGCACGCCGCGAAGGGGCAGACAACAGGTGACATCTGGTTAATGACTTTCACTCTGGCTGTTTGCCCAGAAGCCAAAAACCCCAGCCCCAACGAAAGGCAATGGCAAAAGCAAAAGCAAAGCCAACGACAAAGACAAAGACAAATAGGCAAAAGACAAAGGCCCAGAGATAAGCGCCCCCAGAGGGAAGCAGAAAGCAAAAGATACAGAGTGAAAGAGATAAAGCAAGAGATGGAGAAGAGAGCAGAGAGCAGAGACTAGAGACTAGAGACTAAAGGCCAAAGCTGGCCCCTGTCTGGGCAAACTTTGGAGCGGAGACTAAGTAAAGATCAACATGGTAGAGATTTGTGCAACGTGCCGGAGAGTGGCGCCAAAGACAACACAAAAGATAGAACAGAATACGATCGCATCTATCCGCATACAGCGGAGATAGCGCAGAGGGGAAAGAGAGGGGAGAGAATACTTGGAGCAGAATCCACATTAGATAAGAGATCAAAGCAGTCAAATAGGAAATGGAAGTGGAAACGGGAACGGGAAATATGAGGGAACAAAACGAAACACTGGGAAAAAGAGGGGAACCGAAGGGCAAAGATATTGGCGAGGATATGGCCAGGGATCTTTGGGAAAAGATGAACCCAAAGAGTCGGAAAGGGAAAGCTTGTCCATCCAAAAAGAACCCCAAATAGATGACGAATCTTAACAAAATAAATATCAATGAAAGAAAATTCCACAGAAGATTATTAGAGCCAATGAAACGATTCCGGAATGAATTCTGTTTTGGATGTTTGCACGAAAGCTGCCTGCCCCAGATCTCGTGTGGAGCAGAGCAAGTGACACACGAGATTAGTGGCAGGCGCCACATCGTGGCAGGCCACTTCCGCTTGCCTCAGTGTCGAGTGTTGCAAGCGGCTCTAGCGGCTCAAGCGGGATGCTGCTGCTGTGGCAGACAAGTCAAACATCTTTGCGAATGAACAAATATCTGAAATTCAAATAGAAACAAAGACAAACACAAACACAAAGCTGAAACGAGAGAGAGAGACACCTGAGATGGAGCTGCGAGCTGCGAGCTGCGAGAGGTTCAGACTGATGGAGGCAAACACTTGAACACCGAATGGAAAATGCACAAAATGTGGTAGCATATTTGAGGTGTTTAACTGTCACCTAAGACTTAGGCAGCAGTCTGCCAGCAGGCAGATAAGGCGGAGGAGACAGACAGAGGGACAACAGAGAGAGAGTCCGATACGAGCGAAGACAAGTGGCGCTTGGGCCGAGGCAAACAAAGGGCACAAACGGAAAGAGACGGAGATCGGAGCCACACATACCCTGCACTCCAGTGACATGTGTGCAGCAGGGAAACGTCTCAACAGAGAGACCCTTAGAAGCAAAGTACCCCGAGAGAGAGAGAGGAGAGAGCCACAGAATCACAGACGGATGGGAGTCTCTGGAGATAGTCGCGTTTTGGAAATCTATTTGATGGGCAAATATTTATTGCACTTCCGTTCCAACCACCCTGCACAGCCACCAACCCCCTCCCCTCCCCACCCCTCCCTCACTCCGCTCACAGTGCCCCCAGTGCTCTGTGGAAATCCAAGTCAAGCCTGTCGGTGTTTGCCTTGGCCTAATGGAAGCTCGGAGACTCCGCAGCCATCAGTTGTTGCCGGCCAATCGGCCAACCCCGGAGCACCGACTCCACTCGGCAGCCCGGGGAAGGGCAGAGTCTCCCGCCCGCTTGGGTGACCCACTTCTGGCTGGTCTCCTTTTTGGCAACAATGTGGACCAAACAATGGGATTTGCTTTTGCTTTTGCTTTTACTGTGGGGCGGGGCAGGGCAGGGACAGCAGCTGGCGCTGCTCACTTGGATTTTGGATTTGCTGCTGTTGTCGTTGTGTGTATCCTGGCAACGAAGGAATCGAGATGAAAGACGCTTAATCGCTCCACACGCAGAGCGGCACTGGGACTGGGACTGGGACTGGGGACACACAGGACACGCAGCATGTGTGCCGCGGCATTGTGCCCAACCCCTCGCATCTCGCATCGCGCATCCACGCATCGCGCATCATCACAAATTTGTCTTCAGCTGTCGGCGTTCGTCCTTAATTTCTAAGCATTTGTTTGGACATGAGAGACACGGGGGAGGGGAGACACAGCGAGACAGCCGCACAGATCCCTCAGAGATTGCTCTCTGCGGCTGCTGCACCACAGGAGACGCCCCACGCGGCACGCAGTCAGAGCCCCAAATAAAAATGGAAAATGGAAAACAAAAGGACGAGGACGAGGACGAAGACGAAGGCAGGAAGCGATGACACAACCGCACAAAGGGATTAGGGCCATGGATGTGAACGAAGTGGGTGTGGATCTAGTTAATTATGTTGTTCGATGGCCGAGTGGATGCGCCTTTTTTGAGGAGTCTCAGGAGTCAGCTTGGCAGGGAGATGGGCGATGGGAGATGGGAGATTTGCTCTATCGCTGATCCTTAGTGCAGAGCGAGTCAAGCGCATTTAAGGACATTAGCCAGGACCTCATTCGCAGGCGGATGATCTTGTTGCTGCGGTTCGTTCCCATCCGATCCCATCCGATTCGATCCCATCCCGTCTCTAGTCTCTAGTCTGTTGTCTGTTGTCTGTGGAGGAACGGAGGCGCGGCAGCAACTAATCATCAAGGGGATTATCTGCCATTGAGATCCCGAGGCCTGACTTTCGCCGCTTTCTGGCCCGGCTGCTAATGAGAGACGCAGGCAGGAAGGTGGAGGGAAGTCCTTTGAGCATTTTGAAGCCACCTTCAACAGCGAAAATCTTCATTGAAACTGAACATTAAAGAGAGTTGCTCTCAATCGCTCTCTCTCCCTCTTTGAGCGACTTTAAGTGCTGGGTCCTGGGTCCCTGCCTCAGCTCTAGACCTCCCCCAAGCATTGCTGTGGAATGCCAGCTGAAATGTAGACCCGGAAAAGTCCTTAGACTGCTGCCATGCAAATTTCCCTATTCCCCCTCTTCCCCCGCTCCGTTCTGGCTGTTCTCCTGTTTCTTTATTTCATTTCTGTGTGTTTTGCTTCTGTTGTTTTCCGTTTGTTATTTGGACTCGAGACTTCATTTGAATATTAAAAAATTCCAAAACACAAACTGGAATTTTTATTTGCGATATTTTGTCGCACCTCAGCGACAACGTACTTGCCACCTCGTCAACGTCAACGTCAACCACCCGAGCAGCGCCAAAGGTAGAGTCGAGAACGAGGACGCAGGACGCAGGACGTGGGACATGGGACGGATCTTGGGTTTAATTTAACATAAAAGCGCGTTCGCCATTAGGCGCTCAAACAACCCCCTCTGAGGCAGGGGCTGCTTCTCCACACTGGAAATTTATGAGGCATGCTCGGGTTTTTATTAGATTTTAACTAGGCCTGGCGCCAGGCCCCGCGCACAGCCGGTTCAAGGTTCTGGCCAGTTCTCTGTGGGCTGGGCCCGAGTGCCGACTCAGGCAAACGTGCCAAAAACATTAAATATGTTAATTAGTTTCAACGCCCCACCAAAACCACCTACTGACCTCCTCCTCCTCCTACTCCTACTCCGCCTCCTGCCCCGGCACAGAATCAAGCGTCAGGCGTCAGGCGAAAGCCCAAAACTAAATGTTCCACCAAAATTTGTAAGCGCCTAAGCGGGTTGACAAAATACAAACAAAGCAGGAAAAAAACACAGGAAAAAGCAGGAAAAACCACACAAAAATGGAAGAACTTTCTCTCTCTCTCGTCGTTTGGTCTTTGGTTTTTTGGGTAAGTGCCGCTGGTCACGTTAGGCCCGCTCAGAACTCCCAAAACGAGGTCCGAAAAAATCCAAGGGGTAATATGCTAATGTCCTGCGAGGGCCCCAAGCCCCAACCCCAGGGGAGGTGTCTTCCTGGGGGCGAGGCGCTTGCTTTATAGAACTTTGGCTCTTGGCTTTTGGCTTTATCTGCTTGTAACGGACTGTCGGCAATTGAGTTCAACACTTGTCCAGGTCGGTGGGGCAAATGGAAGCCCAACCCTTGGATACGTTTTTTCTTCACATAAAACTGCTCCTAAATATCCCCCAAACTCGGCTCCTTGGCTGCTCCTCAGCAGTGGCTGAAGATTCACTTTTGGATCGGTGGAAAGCCATGGAAAATGTTTTTCCAATCACAGATTTATTCCCACTCCTGCCCAAGTCGCCATTTATGCTCCCCGTTGCCCCATCCCCACTCCCCGCCATCCTTCATTCCCCATTATACATTCTACATTCTACATTCTGAGGTACGCCCTCGAGCAAATTGCGTGTGGCTTCCATCAGTGGGAATGATTGATGGGTCTGGGCTCTGTGTCTGCGTAAAGCATCTGAAATTGCGTACCAGACAAGAGTTCCACTTCCACTTCCACGGCCAGCAAGAGAGAGAGAGAGCGATCCCCGATCCACGATGCGACGCCAGAAAGGGGTAGAGGGAGGAGAGGAGAGGAGAGTAGAGCTGTTGATGCCACAGCTGTTGCGAAAACTGTTTGCCTCCTTCCCCGCTTGCGGTTTCCATTCGATCTATAGGTGGCTCCTTTCACTCGGAACTCGGAAAGTAGCAACAGCAGCAGCGACAGCAGCAGCGACAGCAGCAGAAGGCCTAATCTATCCGACGGAAAGTTGATCGCAACTGATAGCCAGCCAGTCAGCCGTCGCAGCCATTGATACCCTTTGCACTCCTCCATCTCCCAGCTACCATCTCCCATCTCACATCTCCCTGCTACCATCTACCTCTCTCTCTCTCTCTCTCTCTCTCTCTGGGATCTCTGGCAACGGTTCGCTGTTGATGGCATGATGTATGTCTGGGTCTGGGTCTCGGTCTGCGTCTGGGTATGAGACCGGGACCAGGGGTCTGAGTGCGTGCCTCATGATATGGGCGGGAGATAGCGAGCGCCGCAGCGCCGCAATTGATGGCATTAGGCATTAGATAAGAAATCAGACATTTATGGGCACAAAAGGCGAACGACGAACGGTGAACGGTGAACGATGAACGGTGGATGGGGAACGTCGCGCTACCAGACGGCATTTGTGGTTGCAACATCATCATCAAGCAGGGATATCGCCCATAGGAAGAGCAAGCATCCTCATTAATGGCTTAGGGGTTGGAGGGGCTTCCTGTAAGGGTTGCCGCAGCACCAGCACCAGCAACGGACTCCTTTTCTAATGCACTTTTCTGTGTGCCAAAAATAAAAATAATTCAAATGAGTGCCAGAGAGAGGGAGGGGGAGAGAGAGAAGTCGCTGCATAAAGATTTACCCAATTGGTAGCTTGAGAGCGAATTCTGTCTTTAATTTGAAGCCCACTCACACGCACGAGCCAAGATGACGGGTGGGGTGGTGGGTAGGCAGGAAGGACATGGCGCTGCCAACTTCAAAAGAGCCTTTCGAATGGTATTTTAAGCAACACCTAGGACCAAAAGGGGAACACAAATCTACCTGAAGGACAGGACAGGACAGGACAGGGACCAAAGACAAGAGGAGAGAAACGAGAGACTATCGCAGACAAATTGGCCATATCCCATAACCCACATGGACGGACGGACGGACGGACAGACGGACAGACAGACGGACGGACGGACACACGTGCAGCAGAAAGGAGAGCGGGCCGCCTTTGATTTTCTAAGCGAATTGTTTCAAGAAAACCACCAGAGAACGAACCAGAACCCATCCAGGGCAGGATGACAATGTCTAAAAGGATGAGATTTGGGATGAGCATGAGCAAGGTTAAGAGGACGAGCCCGAAAAGGCTTGCCAACAGGACTCACACACATAAAGAGATATAAAGACAGAGAGAGAGAGAGCGAGAGAGAGAGAGAGAGAGACATGTGCTTCAATTAATTTGATTTGCGTCCGGAAAGGGTAGGGAGGGGCTGGGGTCCGCACAGTTCAGAGTCTCGAGTCCGGAAACGGGAACTGAACTGAACTCCACTCCACTTTATTTTGTCAACCCGAATTTCGGATTTTTTTTTCGCTTCGTCTGATGCTGGGATGCTGCTCGAGACCACTTGGGGCATGCCTCAATGGTCACAGAAGATGGCCAACTATGCTTTGAACTATGATGAAACTAATGGCAGCAGACGGGACAGATTCTCCCCTCCTCAACGCCACAAAAAGAAGAGCAGAGCACATTCTGCCTCACTAAGCAGCCACTGGCCCTACCCTTCAGCCAGTCTCCCACTCCCGCACTCTCCGATGGACTTTGTGGGACTGGGTCTCTGTCCCATTCAGCTAATTGGCAAAATGTGTCCCCGAACTTCAGTTGCAACAATTAAACGCATTGGGCAACACCTATGCCGCTCTCTGTGGCCTCTGCCTTTTCTGTCGTTTGTCGGGCAGCAGGACGACCCAACCCCCTTTTGTGCGGCGCTGGTCTGGTTCATCATTAAACCGCATTAGGGGGTTGCTTTTTGTCCCGCAACATGGCCGACTAACACGCACACTCAGGCAGAGCGAAAGGGAGAGAACGACAGCGTGGTGGAGAGGGGTGGAGGGTGCAGTGTGGAGGGAGGAGGCAGGAGGCAGGAGGCAGGAGGGAGGCGCAAACAGGGCTACAAAAAAGAGGGCGTTTAAAAACGCGCGCGCGTTTTTTGCCGCACTAAGTGCATTTCAATGTACGAGAAAAGCCGCTTCCGTTTCCGTACCGCTTTTGGAGGCAAGACACCAGCCAAGTGGGCAGAAGCGAAGCCTGGAATACCCTAACAGAGCACAACAATGGGGCGGTAGTTACATCTAGATAAATTGTTGGTGTCCTCTTTTACAGGGTATCCGAAATACGAGTACACTCGTTTTGCTTGTCACAATTATGAGTTTTGTGGGTGAGGCCCCCTCTGGAATCGACGACTTTCTGTTGTTGTTTTGACACGCAGCCAGCGAGCGCCAGCCAGCTGACCCGCAACTGACCGCAAAAAGTGTTAAATTATAGACTTTGATTCTGTAGTTCTCTATCACATGGTTATTATATGATTATAACGCTTTTGAGAGCTGGCACAGCTGTGCAGCGCCAGAGTCAGAGTCAGAGTCCGCCGCACACACTCGCCGCCAGCTAGCAAGCCGGCAGAACGAGGGGAGTACGAGGAGTACGAGTAGTAAAGGGGATCAACACAAGCACCGGCACCGGCACCACACGCAGCGTCGGCATTTTGGGCGTTTGAACTAAGCGAAATTAATGGCCAACACAGGCTACTTAGCAGAGGCCCACGCACACCAGAGGGACACTGCAGGCAAACAGAGAGCAGAGAGAACCACCAGCCGATCGGAGGAGCCCTTGTTCGCTGTGCGATTTATGACTTGGCATGCAAAACAGAGGGACAGGGAGAGAGTGCGAGAGAGCGAGAGAGAGAGGAGGCGGAGCACAGACATGACAAAAACAAAAAGCTGCATGGCGCCCGCCAGCGTTGCTCCATCATCATCATCATCGTCTTCATGCCCGAGTCTGCATGATCATCATCATCATTATGATCATCACATCGTAGGCAAACGAGTCACAACGGGTGGGCCGCAGCACCAACCCGGGGCCCCGGGACTCTCTCTGGGGACCCCTCTCGGGGTCTGATCAATAAAAATTAAAATTTGCCCAGCAGTTGATGAAATTTACGCGATCGGCGTCGGCACAACTACAAAGTCAAAAGCGGCCTTGGAAGCGCGCGCGGCCATCAAATGAAAAGTCCACCGACAATTTGCTTGGCGCCCAGCCCCGTGCACCCCCCACCCCCCCGCCAAAGAGTACAACCCCTATCCAGGGGCTTATCCAACGACTTGGCTTGGCGGTCGTCGTCGTGCTGCTACTCCTCCCCCTTCCACTGCTCTCCACCATGCGTGTGAGAAGTTTTAGATAAGCGCGGCGCTTGGCTGCAGAATACTTCAAAGTGCAGGCCCGGGACTGGGGCTCCGAGCAGCGTCGCATCGCGGATGCCATGCAAATTTACGTTGATAAGAAAAAAGAGTGGTGGGGAGGGGCATCGGCTGGCCGGGGGGTTGGTGGGTTGGTGGTGCGCTGCCCAGATGGGCAAGTGGCCACCGCTGACAGATTGCAAATGGAGCGACCGGTGGCAGGAAGAGGTGGATGAGGATGAGGATGCTCAAAGCCAGTCGCTTGCTTGCCGAGTGTTAGGTGCCGCCTTAGACACTGTCATCGCCGTTGCCGCAGCAACGAGGGACCGGCAGATATATTTTCGTATTGTAGATAAAGTTTGCTTTGATGTTTGCTGCTCGATTGGATCAGCGGATCAGTTAGGTGCCTTTGAATAACTCCGAAATGACACGCCGCATCGGGCAGATGGAAAGGGACAGGCGGCAGACTTTGGATAATCATTTCCTTTTTCCACATCACACGAATCTTGCCATCCATGGGAGCCCATCAACATCTGAAATCTATTTTGACTCCGAATTTCATTTTTATGTTACTTCAAACGAACTCCGTAGAGGAGTGCTGTGGATCTACTGACTTAACAGAGTACTCTAAAACTGCATTTAGTTAACTCCGAATTTACTCCGAATCGACTCCGAAACACTCCAAATTCACGCACTTGCCAGATTTACCATTTTTAAAAACATATTACTCCGAATCAATTCCGAAAATTATGAAATACTCCTAAAACTATGCCTTTTGTCATTCGAATCACAGTTTCAATGACTCCGAATGAACTCCTAATTAACCACTTATCTCTTCCGAATCCTTTTACACGCTCAATTGATGTCAGCGAGTGAAAATCACTTTGAACCTACTCCGAAAACAGTGAAGAGCGAAAAGAACGACAGATTTCGATACGAACAAAAAGCAAATGATCAAAACTGAAAGTTGGCATCGTTCTGGGTTTGTTGGGTGTGCACAACGGGTACACTTGAGTGTGATTATGTGATTTTTGTATTAATTGTATCTTAGATAACTAATGCGGTAAACAAAGAAGACGTACAGTACTTACAAATCCATGTTTATCACTAATATTGTTGGTCAATTTTAATTTGTGAAAGGAAACAACTTTCTGCATCCATTGCTCACCCGTTGTGGGCGAATCTGGATGGATATACATGCGCTTTGGCATCTCCGGATCCGCCTTGCCGGCCACCATCCAGCGACTGCAACAGAGGTTGGGAGACGGAAACGAAAGACCGACAAAATTATTACATTCCGATGGCAGAGGCGCGGACTCGCAGACTTACCTATTATGAAATTTATAACGATAATCGTCCGCCGCAACGATGTCCAGTAGCAAGATGTATTTAGCCTTGGCATCCAGTCCCGAAACACGAAATTTCATTTGCGGGAACATTTGTCTGCAAAACGAAGAAGCAAAAGTGTGGTGGGGGGGATTAGATTAGGAGTCGCATTCGGACTTGTGTGGTTTGTTGTGGTGGGGATTCGGAGTTGTGTACGGTGTACGGTGTACGGTGTACGGTGGGGCGCCGGGTAATCAAATAAAACATTAATCAGTGCGGCATATAAAGCCTAAATGCTGCAACGGTTTGATGCTTTCGGTTGGGTTTGGCTTGGTTTTGGTTTTGCTTTTGCTTTTGGTTTGGTTCTCAGGGGCCCACCGCCGGGCAAGATCAGGAACCCTCCCATCTGTACGTTAACCACACACACACACACACAAGCACACACACACACAATCATCATCATCATCATTATCAAAGGCAGAGGCAAAGCCAAAGCCAGATTCGGAGTGACTCCAAGACAGTCCGCCACTCGGCTCCAAGTCCCTGTCCCTGTCCCTGTCCCTGGCTAAAGCAAACAAACCAAAACGTCGACCAGTCGGGGCCAGGTTATCAAGTGGCGCCAAGCCACAAATTGTTTCGACTCGACTGTGGGTCTGGATCTGCCTCTGCCTCAGCCTCGAATTCAAATTGGCCAAAGCCAGAGCGGCAGAGCGACAGAGAGGGAGAGAGAGAGAGCGCTCTGGGCTCTGGGCTCTGGTCTTGGCCAGGTTGATTAGCCATGTTGGTGGCAATGTGCAAACTCGAAAATTACATGGGTCTCAGCCCAAGGAGGGAACACACAGGCAGGCAGGCAACAGTCGTTGTCGTGGACCATCCAACAGCCACAGCCACATCCACCCAAAAAGGTACCCAGAGTCGGAGTCCTCCTCCTCCTGCCTCTGCTGCTGCTGCTGCACCCTCAATACACACACATATAAATATGAAAATTATAACTTTAAGTAGCAATCACTCAATCGCTGCGACTGCGCCTCGTCCCCAGGTCCAGATACACGTCCACATCCACATCCACATCCACATCCACGTCTGAGTCGCTGGCTCTGGCTCTGACTCTGACTCTGGCAATGGCTCAGGTCCAAGCGCCTTTGCCTTCTTCGCTCGTCTTCGCCTCATGAATCAAATTTAACGAACGTCTTGTTCATGTTCACAGATCATCATCAGCTGCGACTGCATTTTTGATAAAAAGAAGCAAAAGAAAAGAACACAAAAAAAAAGAAAAGAAACCAAAGGCGAGCTTTGGAGAGTCAGAGTAGGAGTCAGAGCCAGAGTCCGGGCGAGAGCGGCTAACAAGCTGCTGACTGATGTCCGACTTGACTGACGGACTGACGGACTGACTGTCTGACGGACTGACTGGAGCTCGAGTCGAGTCGAGGATCGGACGAGGCACGGAACGAAATCGAACGGGAGGGGAGGGCCCAGTCGGAGGATGTTTCTATTTAGAGAATAAGTTTCGCGTTGCCCTCTCTTCCTCACTCTCTGGACTTGGACTTGGGCTCGGGCTCGGGCCTGGGGGCTGGCGGGGATTGTGGGGGGACTGGAGGCCTGCCTCTCGTCTGCCTTTTTCGACTGCAAATTATTTTTTATTTGCCAAGGAAGCAAGGCACGTCTGTCTGCCAGCCAGGGCAGGGCTTTTGCCTGGGTTCTCTTTCTTTCCTTTTTTTGCTTTTTGCTTTTTGCTGTTTGCGTTTGCTGCCGATACTCTCACACGCGTGGGGTACATCCACAACTGAGTGTCGCAGACATCCCACATGTGAAATCCACTCATAGTTCTGCTTGGAATACTTTGAAGGATCCCTCGAGTAGCGACTCAAATTCCAGTTGGTGTGTGTCATGCCGCGGCGGGGGGGGCTTTCTTCCAGGGTATTTAAAGCCTCGAAACGCCTTTCCCCCGTTTGCTCTTTTTTTTCGTGTGTTTCGTGTGTTTGTGTTGCTGTTGTTGCTGTTGTTGCTTTTGTTTTTTGTGTGTTGTCTTAACTGAATAGCTCGTTAACATTATTGAGCACTTGGCGCCAGTTGTTGGCAGCTTGTTATGGCCGGGTTCCCGGCTTTTGGGCCAGACCAGGCCAAGTCGCCAAAGTCGCGCCATAGCCCCAAGCGAAACGAAGCCAAATGGAGCCAAAAGACAGAGTCAGAGTCAGAGCCAGTCCTGGGCCTGGGCCTGGGCCTGGGCTTGGGCCACACCACACGCGCACAAAATATCTCCAGCTCTGTGGGCTCTGGCCTCTGCGGCTCTGTGGCTTTTGGGGGGCTGGGAGCGCGATGTGCGATGTGCGATCCTCCCCCCGCCTGGTGCTCGACAACAAAACGATTTGCTCTCGTTTGTGCTGGCGGAGAGCCTCGTTGCTCCTGCTCAGGCTTCAGATTCAGCATCAGCATCGGCATTGGCATCGGCATCGGCAACGGCAGCGGCATCATCAGCTCCATCTTCAGCTGCTGCTTCGACTTGGGCTGCCGCTGCCGCTGCTGCTGCTGCTGAGGAGCTCTCTTTGGAGCTCTTTGGGTGCTGAGATTCGATTCAGGTTCGTGCAAATCGTTACGTGTAAAACTTGCACCTTTTGACCAGAGCGATGTTTGTTTTTCTGCAGCTCCTTCTGGTGGTCCCACACACACACACACACACACATGGACACATGGACACATGGAGAGATACAAACGAGGGAACGCGACTTGCAGCTAATTCAATTTCCCCTCCATCAAGCAGGGACACACCCGCAGCCTGCCCCTCCCTTGCACCAGCACTGCCTGCCACTCAATCCACGGGGTGGACAGTGGAGAGTGGAGAGTGCAGGAATGGGATTCCATGAGCCCATAATTAAGCCTAATTAAGCCCAGTGCGTTTCTCTCTCCGTGTGTGCTGTGTGCTGTGTGGCAAGGTGTCGTTCAGTTGTCCTTCAGCGTGTCCTGCTCCCTGTCTGGGTACACGCTCGTCACTATTGGGGTTAATGGCTAATCAATTAGCCGCTGCCCAGCGCCGCTGCCCGCTCCCCGCTGCCCGATGCCCGCTGCCCGCAGTGGCAATGAAAATAAAATGCTCGCCGATTGAGTTGTAATTGGGTTTTGTTCTCTTTCTCCGTTTATTCGCTCATTCAGTGGCTCAGACAGGGCAGGCAAGAGCAGGCCAAAGAGCAGTGGGGGGTGGGGAACGGGAACAGAAGTCAGAGCAGGAAAATGCACGGAGGAAGATGCAAGAGAATGGAAACAGATCGAGGCACGAACAGGAAGGATAAAGCATCCCAAGATGTCACAGGATACTCTCAGCGAATGGATCATCGATGCTGATCCAAATCAATAGACAATCCAGCAGCTGAAAATTGAGTGGCCCGTGAGCAGAGATCGGATAGGGGAAGGGTCAGTCGCCGTGGGTTCTCTTTGGGTTCACTTATTCGGTGGCCATGTAATCGATTAGGCGATTGCATCGCAGCAGAACAGCAAAACAGCAGAGCTGCAGAGCTGCAGGTGGTGACATCTGCCCCCGGGCTAAGCGGCGTCTATTAACGCACCTGTGCGCCCTCCACTACACTCTGGACACTGGGGCACTGGGTACTGGGCGGGGTCTGCCTTAGAAGCGTCAAGGCATTATCTGATAGTCAATCAAACGACAGCAGCCAGAGGTGGAGGAGAATGAGACGCAGGCAGTGCAGTCAGTGGCAATGTCAACAGCGCGCCACAGCTGATCGTCGCATCGCGATGATGATCGCGCGAGTTGATGTTCGAAATTGGATGTTGGAATGGGCACAGACAGCAACACACCAACAACAAACAGAAACCAAACAAGAGCTCGATCGCTCCTTAACTGTTCCGTCTCTCTGTTGGTCTGTCTCTCAGTCTCTCTGGCTCCGTTCCCCCTCATGTCTGTGAGTCCATCGCCAGGGTCTTGCTTGCAAGACGCTTGCATTCGGCGCTCGTTGTCTCTTTGTCAACAAGGCGCGGGGATTAAAGTAGCACCTGCACTTCGCTTGACCCGAAAGGCACCAAAAAATGTAAGGGCTAGGGGTTGGGGCCCCCTTCTCCCGCTGCCGCTGCCGCTGCCGCTGCTGTTGACAGTTCGCCTTTGTGACAACAAAATTGTTGTCGACTTTTTGTTGGTCGTTCCTTCTGTTTGTTGTCGTTGGTGGAGGCCGCTTTAATCTTTGGCCAAGTTTGTCAACACATTTGCCCGGAGCTGTGGCGGATCTCTCCGGACATGGACGTGGACGTGGACATGGGTGCATATTCAGCAGGTTTACATCATTTGCCTAGCAGGAGGAACATCTGTCCGTCCGCATCCGTCCGTGTATGTACATATTTTGGGTGCATTTCGATTGCATTTAATTTGAATTTTATTGAATGACAATTGCATGCAAATGGAAATGGAGTTGCAGTTGCAGTTGCCGGCAATTCCTTCCTTACTTCCTGCAGTTTTTGCATTTTACAGGAGCCTGGCCAATGGGGTAGGTAGCTGGCAATGGGGATATTTATATGGAGATTGGAGATTGGAGATTGGAAACCAACTTGTAGATGGATATTTGACAAATTTGTGGCGCACACACGAGCACTGGAGGAGCTCTCTCGAAACACAAGCGGGCGGACAGCAGTGGACAATGGAAGGACCTGACCTGCAAGGCAGCTGCATCATAAACGCTTAATTACCCCTACAGAAAGGTAGCAGATATATTGTAAGAGAGACGAAGGCTGTGGCGGTGGCGCTGGCGGTGGCAGTGGCAGAAGATTGAGAGGATCGGGGGCAAATTAGTTAAACCAATAAACTGACAGGCAGAAGAGGCCAGACGGACCGACTGGACTGGCCTGGATGTGCAATATATCAAGTCTATATAATAATAAAACAATTTATGAAGGCATAACAACTGCCCCAAGTCCACACAGTCCTCACAGTCCTCTTGTCCTCGCAAACTGCTCGGCCAACGCCTCTCTCCCTTGTGTGTGCCCAAGCCTCCTCTGTGTGTTTCGGGCTGTCAGTTAGTGGTAACGCCCACTCTGTCGAAAGTGGCAGTGGGACTCGTTGTGGCCCAAAACGAATGGCCATGTCATTAAGCCATGGCCCAGACAAACATGCCAAGGCTCCGCTGTCTCCGCTGTCTCCGCCGTCCAACGGGCAAACAGAAAGGATCACATCAGATCAGAATGGATGGGATCGGATCCCAGAGGGACTATCGCTACGTATCGATAGCAATGAATAAATCAAATGAGGGAAAATCGAGAGGGAAAAATAATTACAAGATGATTTGATCGCTTCATTTGGGTAGCGTGAAACGAGCGAAACGAAACGAAACGAAACGAAACGAACCGAAGGGAGAGGAGAGGAGAGGAGACATAACCCCACAGAACCAATGGCAATCAATGGGAAATTTCTTGGGGAATATCTTGAAGAATGCCATGCGGATAGATCTAGTCGAAAGGCAGTGGATTTTGGCCCCTTATCCGGTGAGGGGCCTCATAGATTAGAAATTTTGTGGCACTGTCATCGGGCATGATAACTCTCCCGCTCCCGCTCCCGCTCCCGCGCACGCTCCTCGCTCTCACTCACTCTTTGTCGTTGCCGTCTGAAAGGCTCTTCCGCACAACACAAAATATATGAAGTGAACCCGTTGACCTTGTCAACGATTAGAATACTCCCAGTCCCCCAACAGTTTCCACTTCCATTTACAATGGCTCGGGGACTACTCTGCTCTGATCCGCTTGTTGTTCAACTTAATTGTTATGAATTGAAATGCAGTTGTCACGCAGATAAGGCGACAGGGAGACATGCTCTGGGAGTGGGGATGTGCCTGTGGCTGCGGCTGTGGCTGGGGCTGGGGGGTTGTGCGGTTCATTGGGGTTATGTTTTGAATATTCGGTCTCGGTTGACTCCTCGACTTTGGGTGTTGATTTATGTGCTGACAGCGGCGATGCCTGATAATTATGGCTGCTGGCAACACTGCTCGTTGGAGTCAGAGCCGATATTGGATGTTTATTGGGTTATTCTCTGTGCTTTCTACTGGAATCTGCCTGATGCGCTGATGGTCACAAGGTCTACCGCTCTCCCCTTCTCTCTCTTTATTCCTATTGGGAGTTACCCAACACTTAAACCTGGCCAAAAACAACGTGACAGCCCTCCGCCGCACATTGCTTCTATTGTCCCCCTCTCTGCTCTGCTCTGCTCTGCTCTGTCACTCTTCTGTCGTTTGGGCATAATTGCTCATAATTGCGGACACACTCACACCCCCACACACTCACACAAACACACACAAATTTGCGCCATTTTTTTTGGGACACAAAAGAGGAAAAAAAACATTTTGGCTGACGTCGCGTCGCCATCATTTTCGGTCAATTGACACAAGCACACACACACACATGGGCATATGCACATGCACACAGGGCCTCCCTCCATCCCTCCCCTCTACACATTTCGCAAAAGTTCTACCCATGCATATGTGCAGTCCTCTCCGCCGCTCAGCTCTCCACCTCTCGACGGCACCTGAACCGAGGTGTGCGCTTTTTTGCGTCGTGCTCTTTCGGCTGTTGCTGTCTCATTTGCACGCTGCTGGTTCCATTGGGCCTGGCCCCCGGGGCCCGTTCCCGGGCCAGAGCGAGATGGCCTACACCCCCGCATGTGATTGTGTTTTGCTCTCTCTCTGTGTGTGTCTGTGTGTGCGATTTGCTTTTGCTTTTGTTATTTGTATTTGCTTTGTGCTTTGCTTAATTCCTTGCCTCTGTGTGTTGTTTGTGCTTTCCTTGTGTCTCTCTGTTTCGTTCTGGCACGCTGGTCACTGGGACCGCCCACCTCTTAACTCTTCACACTTCCGCCCTCGAAGCGGGCACCATCCTGTGCTCTGCTCCCACTTACAGAAATCTCTCCTCAGAAATCCTCAGGAATATTCTCAGTGCCAACAAAGATCTGATGACCAAGGATCAAGTGTGATCATTGGCCAATTTTCTGAAGCGTCGCAGGTCGACTCAAACCTTTTGCGTACAGAGCGGGCGTAGGGATCGTCCAGAAGTTTTCAATATTTTTCTTGCTTAATTTTGATTTTGATTCGTCAGATACGAATACATAAATACATATATACCTATGTAAGTATGTATGTATGTATAGTACTTATTTACATGTGCACTGGGTCTTTTTTGTTGAATGTCACTACTTGTCGCTCATTTGCATTCATTTATTAATAATTCGCCGTTTCCTTTGTGCGCTTAACCCGCCCGCGGGCCTCGTGGGATCTGGTCGCTGTCGTCTGGCACTGACTTTTTAATATGCAAGCCGCTGGCCCTGCGCTCTGTGTGACTTTTCGCACAATAATCAAAGGCAGCAAAAAAGCGACAGCAACAGCAAAAACAAATTACAATAAACAGCCGCAACAATTTATCAGCAATTTTTATTTCATTTGCCATTCAATTTGATGCACATGCAACGCATACCCGAACGAAATAATAATAACAAAAAGAACGCAAGTAAATGCTCAAACGAATTTACTGTACATATGAACATACAAATAAATAACAAATAGTTCCATTTATGCAAATTGATTTAAATGATCGTCATTATTGTCTCCACTGATTCCCTCCACCCGTTTTGCCCCCCATGGGAGCTGTATCAGAATGCTCAAACTGATTCTGTCTGTCAACCAAATAAAGTCCGATTTGTGGATATTATTGTTTATGTTAAACAATTATTAAGTAACTTTCGCCTCTTCTGCCTCTCTCCCAGTGTCGCTTAGCATTAGTAAATAGTTCACAACCTTTCTCTGCCTCTCTACCATTAGCTCCTGCCCCAAAGTAAGACTTGATATCATAAGTTCAAAGATTATCAGCTTCGTGGCAATTAAATCTATTGACTTACATCCTGTTCTTCCTAAGAAATTCCCAGTAAAACTTTTAATACACAAGGGTTAATATCCTGTGAAATGTGTTCAAAACTCAATTAGGTCCTTAAACCATTGAGTTGCTATGGCCCAGAGCTCAGAGCTCAGAGCACAGGTCCAGCGACGGTCTCAAGTTCCTTGGTCAAGATGCAACCATTGGCAAAGCGCTTGCCCCAAGTGGCAGGAACAGGCACTGTCGCTGCCGGCAAGGGCAGAAGGAGAGAGAGAAATTGCCAGCAAGAGGATGCCTTCCAATAGCATCCAATAGCACAGGACGAGGCCCAGAGTTTGGTGTTAAATTATTTATGGCCAACTTTGAAATGGAGTTTTTTCTGGTGGCGCCTGTTGGCTGGTTGGGGGATGCTTGGGGGTGGTACAGAGAGTGAGAGGGAGGGGGCAAATGAACGGGACAGTTTGTCTTATTTTTAATTAAATTGTGCGTCAAATGTTTTGCAGTTCGTTGGTTTGTGGGATGGCTGGGTGGATGGAAGGATGGAAGGATGGTGCTCTAGCAGGCGGCTGGGGGTGGTGGTGTGGCTGTGGGTGTGGGCGTGGCTTCCCCTGTCAATGTTTGCCTGCCAAAGTGTAAGTAATTTATGCGCATTTAGTGCTCAAGTGAGCTCAAAGCGAACGGAATCTAAAGAAAGATGTTCTCAAGATGAATTTCCAGAGTGGGGCCGTGGGGGACTGGGGTGGGCAATGGCTATTGAATGAAAGTGGAACCAGCTCAACCGAAATGGATTTTATTCAATTTTTGTCGAGCTCTTAAAGATGTCAAATGACGAGAGTACCAAAGTCAACAGCATGTCACAGGCGAAAGGAAGTCCCCTCTCTCTCTCTCTCTCCCAGTGGTGCTTAGCTGGCATGTGTCTTAATGTGCTGCTTCGATGGAAAACGTTTCGACTGAGTTTTACTGCCGAAAGCAACCGCTCGCTGTACGCCTCGCTTGGCCAGTACAGTGAGTAATCGCATAAAGCAACAGCAACAGCAACCAACAAATACAAATACAAGTAAAACGAGGCCCAGGCCGAGACCGGCGACACGCCCCCCCAGCGCCCACGTTTAATGTCTAAATTATGGTGGAAGGCGCCATTAACGCGTTTCTGTTTGCTTTAGAGATCCACAAAACAGGGAGAGACAGAGATGTAGGGGGTGTGGGAGATCCTTGGCTACTCTGCTGGCACCTCTGTCGCAGTGGCGGCGAACATCATCATCATCATCATCATCATCATCATTCTCATCATCTTGATTCGTGAGAGGCATGGCTGGGTGGGCAGGGGGGCATGTACAGTGATGGCCATGTTGATGCACACATCCGCACATCCGTTTAAAGCGATCGACAACGACTGTAGCTGGAGCTGGAGCCCGGAACGTGGAACGTGGAACTTGCGACTGGGATGTGAATGTGAATGTGGATGTGGACGTGGCCGCGGCTAATAACAGTCATCACACACGTCAGACACTCATAAATCCTCAGAGTCAACAAGGCTCCAATGGAGGCACGTAACGAGGCCTAGGCGAAGCCAGTTCTCAATGGCAAGGGATCGATCGCCAGCACAGGGCAGGGCACGGGAGAGGACAAACAATCAGATTCTAAACGAGCTACGTTTAAATGTTGTTAACATCAGCAACAAGCGGCCAACAGACAACAGATTGGGCTGAAGGGGGGAAGGAATTGGGAAAGGATAGAGCCAGGAAGATCGCCTCAGTTCGGATCAGGCATTTCTAATGTGTCCCACACACGGCGAACACTCCAAAGCCAAAGCCAGAGCCAAAGCCCAAGCAAACCATTCTTTCCATCCACATCATCGACAACAAGACTGCAACTTGTTTCGGCCCACAGTCCCAGAGTCACAGCAGCCCTCACACACGATCATTCGAGAGGGTAAGGAGAGTGCAGGCCTGCACTGCACTGCCCTGCCTGTGGGCCCTGGTCCTGGGCCAAGACCAGGTCCAGCCTGTGGCCTGCTGCTTGCTGCCTCCATTCATGGGTGGTGCAGAGTGCCGGAGTGCCGGAGAGCACAACGCATGTTTATATAATTCTTATTTATGATCGAACAGCGATAAATTCGAATTCACATTCGAACATTCGAACATTCGAGTACCCTGTGTGGCAGCAGGGTATTCACAATTTTGAACAGCACTTTGTCCCCCCCGAACAGAATCAATCTTTACCAATCACAAATGATAGCCAGAGATTCCCTTCCCTATGGCAATATTTTCACTCGGAAATGAGACTCTTCTGTTGGGTATTTGACGATTCGATACCCCAACACGCTGTGCGCCTTCCTTTATGGTTTCCTTTGTTTTATTGTTTTTCATTTGTGGCTTTTTAATAAATCAAATCAACACGATTCGCAGAAACCGCCTCCTACTCCAACTGCTGGTCTGTGGTGATAAGCCACCCGAACACATCCCGAATCCCGAATCCCGGAGTCCCGAAAATCCCCCAAGGAGAATCTCTCAGTGTGGATCTTCTGTTCACCTGTTCACTGACTGTTTGTTTGCTTGGCACTTCCTCCCTGCTGCTCCATGCTCGTTCGTTTGCCGGATTGCTGGATTGCTTGAGGCGCTGTGTGCGCTGTGTTCCCCCAGTCGGAGATTTGGTAGCCATGATCTTTGAATCGCAGGCTGCTGTCGAAGGAATTTGCTTAAAGACTTTAGCCTCTGAAGAGGCTCCAAGTTGGGTTTCCAATTCGTTTTTGGGGTTTCGCTTCCAGCATTTCAGAGTCTGGAGCTTCTTGAAATTTTTATAATTTCTTGTGTGTAGGGAGTCAAGAGCCCAAAGTTCTTGCAGAGACTTTCATCAGTGCTCTGCAGGTTCCTACAGTTGATATTCTTCATTCTTTCACAAAGGTTTCCCCAGGAGGTTCCCTTTCTGAAGACCTTTTCTCATATTTGCGATAGCGATCGCCGTTCTATGGTAGAATGGGAATTCTTTTGTGGCGCTTTCCAAAGTTCGTTGAGGACATTGCGTGTTTGCCATGGCGTCAGTTGTGCTCAAGGACTCGATGCCGATGCCGGTGCCGTTCCCTCTGCTCTGACCGATGGCTGTCATAAGACCAAAAAAGGTCCCAGAGCCCCGCATCCCATACGCATATTTCTGCGGTCGACCGAAAGCGAGAGAGCGGGAACAACATGAGGAATAAACAGAAACTTACAACTGCTGCCGTTTTTTGTTGTTGTGTTTTCTGCCACTGCCTCTTCTCTCTATCTCTTTCTCTCTCTCTCTCTCTCTGGGCGTGCGTGTCTCTCTCCATCTCTCTCTGTGGACTCTTTCTTGCCTGGAGCCAAAGTCTACAAAAGGTGTTGACCAAACAACAACAGCAGCAGCAGCAGTAAGAAGGGGCACTGGGTACACGCGTCTTAACAAGAACAACAGCAGCAACGGCAACGGCAGTGGCAGTGGCAGCGGCCAAAATAAAACGAAGAAGAAGAAGAAGGAGGCGGAGGAAGAGGAAGAGTAGGAGCCAAGAGTCTCTTGGCCAAGATGCGAGAGGCTCTTCATATAAAAAACGTTATAAATAACACGCTCGAGCATTTAACGCGCCAAACATGTGTTCCACTGTCCAATTTGTGGTATGTTTACCTTTCGTCAGGTCCGAAAAGGGCCCAGAGACAGAGAGGGGGACAGGGACGTGGCCCACAACAAAAAAAGGGGTTGGTTAACGTAGCGATCACGCGAAGAAGCTTTGCAAACGAATTTGACCTCAAACGAAAGCTTTGATTGGCAACAGCTGATTGAGTCGCCAGATACGTGAGGCTGAAGAGGCGGAAAGGGTCAGCCGAAAGGAAATTAGAGGAAAAGCAGAAAGAGAAGAGAAAGAAAGAGAGCGAAAGAGGCTTCGATCCGATGTGACACCCAAAAGCCCAGCGGCTGAGGATGATAACAAAATGAAGATACAAACGACACACTGGACACTGGCTGTGCGGCAGTGCGGCAGTGCGGCAGCGTGGCAGTGTTTGCGGGGGCAAAGATCAGAGAAAGCAGGGCAAAGGGACAGAGAAAACAAAGAGATGAAAGAAGAGTTCACAAGAAGAAGGAGGAGAGCCTCAGACAGCGACAGGGATGAGGATGAGGATGTGGCTGCGGCTGCGGCTTACCTGGCGCTTCGAGGACCATTCCCATTGAACGATCGATCGGATCGGCCAGACAAAAACAGAAAACAAACAGGGTTGCTTCGGCACCGAAACCCCGCTCCTGACAGAGGGTTAGCAGCTGAAGAGACAAGCAAGCCCTCGGTCCCTTTTGTGGTTTTTGTATTTTTTTTTTTTGTTTGTTGGCCTGAAGGGGATGCCGCCGCGCCGGCTTTTCTGGCTTTCCCTCTCTCTCGCTCTCTCTGCTTTTGTGTGGGGATTTGCAGCGGAGCCGTCGAGCCTGCTTAGGCGCCGGCCATGGGCGGGGAACAGGTTGAGCGAGAGGGATGTACTCAGCAGATCGAGAGCAGAACTGGAAGCGGAAGGAAATTACTTCTCATATATGCGGACTGCCATTCGTTAATCTCAATTAGATACTACAGTAACGCTGAACGATACATTTTTAAATGGCATAGCAACGAGTACAATTATAACTATTTGAGCTGATAGCGAGTAGCGAGTGAAGTTTTTGTACTAAGTGTCTAGTAACGAGTAGCCTTAACGGCAACTTAAGCTACCAGTAACGCAGCAAGCAGTATCCCCCCCCTCCCCTCACACTCACAAGTGAAATGAAATCCGATTGCCAATCAATCACCCCTCCACTAACGTTGGTCGATGGGAAATGCTTTTCCAAATAAGCACTAAGCCTCGCACCTAACCTGTTCCACTTTCTGTGAACATAGCCTAACAGGGCACCCGCCTCCTCCTCCTCCCCCTCCGCATACCCCTCCTCTTTCCCATGCCCCACACACGATTGCACACTTGCACTTCCGCTGTAGCTGCTGTTGTTGGGGGCACTGTGATTGTCGCTGTTGTCGTCGTCGTTGACTGTTGACGACTGCTCTCGGCAATTGGCAGTGCAACAAAATAGCTATTGACAAATTATGACCAACTAAAAGTAATTACACGCGACGAGCCAACACAGACACACACAGAGAGAGGAAGAGAGAGAGAGAGAGAGAGAGAGAGCTATAACGAGTTCTCAGCGGTGCACTCGCTGACTATTTGTACTATTAGCGCGTTGTCAGCGACAACAACAGCAGCAACAACAAGCAGCAACAACATCGGCAACACCGTCAACACCGTCAACAGCCACACTAAACATACACTTAATATTAATTGTTTTTTATTAACACGATCCAGCTGCTGCTGCTGCTGTACACAGGCACTTGCTCTGGTCCACTGCCCTCTCTTCGTCATTCTCCATCTCCAGTTCTCTGCAAACGCTGCCTCTTCGCATATGTACATACACTTCCGTGGGGTATTCATGGTCTCAGGCTCTCTACGATGCAGTCTGCAGAATCCCTGTTCATTCTGTTGAAGTTCGATTGTCCTTAAAGCTTAAAGTTGAAACTGTCTGGCTGGGGTTTCAACAATATCTGACAAGTTGCTCCTAGCAGGCATTGGCCATACCCCTGCAAGGGTATTCCTCGCTTCGGTCCATAGCAGCGGGTTGTTTGCATCTCTCTCTCTCTCTCTTTCTCTTGTTTTCCTCTGTTTTATTGTGGCCGTTGGCTGAGATTCATTAATAATTCAAAAAATTGCACATGGCCGGCGGCGGTGGCAGCCGCAGCAGCAGCAGCAGCAGCAGCAGCAGTACGGACAGTGTGGTTGCAGTTGCAGTTGCAAGCAGCGTGTTATCGAGTTGTTAACTCAAAGTGACAACGAACGAGAGAACGAGGCAGCGACGGCGGCGCGCACAACAATTAAATGCAGTCAACACACGATCACACCAAAAACAAGAGCAGGCAGAAGCATCGGCAGAGGCGTGCTGAAGAGAGGGGATAACAGTGGGAGAGCCGTGCTCGAGAGAGGGGGAAGGCAGAGAGTGGACGACTTTGACTTTGCTGCTGCTGGTGCTGGTGCTGCTGGTACTGCTGTAGTTGCTGTTGCAATTGCTTTTAATGAAATCAACACTTTGCTAGCACTTGCACGCAAGCCACTCTCGGCCACTCTGCCGCTGCTGCTGCTGCCGCTGCTGCTGGCAGAGCTTTTTCATACCCTGCTGAGGTGCACATGTGCAGAGGGTATGATGACTTTTGAACAGACATTTGCTGGCAGCTGCCAAAATAGATGAACATACAATGTATGTGTGTAGCAGAACCTAGTAACCCAAACATACACATACTAAGTAGTGATCCTATTGAACATCAAAACTGCCAATGAGAAAATTATCTGCAAAGGGTATCAAACACATCGGCCCCCAACCCAAGAGCAAGCTTGTTTTTGCTCTGTTTTCCGCTCTCGTGTGTGTGTGGTGTGGTTTTATGTGTCTGTTTTTTGTTTGCTTTTTTTGTTGTTTTGTTTTGGTTTTTTGGAGAAGCTTAATTAAAAGCCAAATTGGCACAAGCAGCTAAAACATATTTCGCGCCTTTGTTGCTTAACAATTAAAATCAACAGCACCAACAAAAGCCCAACTTCACACTCAATTAACACGATGCAGGCAGCAGAGTTGCAGCTGCAGCAGCAGCAGCAGGCTGGCAGGCAGGGAGGCAGGGAGCAGGAGTAAAACTTTTTCGTTTTCTGCATTACATGTGCTGCCACCCACAAAAAGGGAGAGAGTGCGAGAGAGAAAGGTAGAGGCAGAGAGACGACTGACTGAAACTTTTGTTTGCCGTTAATTGACTGCACACACACACACGGAGTGGGAGAGAGGCTGGAAGAGCAATAGAGAACGCATGCAAAAAAGGGAATTGCTAAATAAAAATAAAACAGAGCTCGCTGCTGGGGGGTGTAAGGGGGAAGAACAGGAAGGGACAGAGGCAGTGGGTGAGAGGCTTAGGCATGAATGAAAACTGATAGCGCACGTCATTGACACCTATGCTCTCGCTCATTCGCTCACTCCTCGCTCCTCGCTCCTCTCTCACTTCCCACCATCATCGCTGCGATGTGTGTGCGTGCGTAATTGCCTCTTGACTTTGTGTTAATTTCTCTCTCAGAGAGGCAGAGACAGAGGCAGAAGCAGAAGCAGAAGCAGAGGCACTGTGGGTGCTACATAAATTTGATTTGTATTTCCCAGAACTCCCCCGCCACACGGCAAGCAACCGAAATAAGAGGAATTTTTATTCATAAAATCCAAGTGGTAACATAAATTTTTGTGTGTTACCAAAAACGTAGATCAACTACACGTACATGCATACATTTGTATGTACACACATACATGCACGCATGCATACATTGTATATACGAATTGTTGTCGAATCGGGAATCTGGCAAACAAAACACGCAGAGCACTTAAAACTCACCAAATGGCCCCATACAATTTGTATAATATTTTTGTTTCCAGAGCCCCCCTTCCCCGCCTACCACTCACACTCACACTCTCCCTCTCGCTTGAAGCCAGCCACAAAATATTAAATAAATATGTATGTACATATATCTGTATACACAGAGACGTGGAGCAACGAACACAGACAGACATATCTACGGTAATAATAATAATAAAGAACAAAATAAAACCAAAGCAACTCGTCAATTTTTGCCACTTAAAATTCATAAAGCGTCTTCTGTGCGCGCTCCGCTGCGCTGCTGTCAGTGGCAGCAGCAACACCAGCAGAGGTAAGAGCAGAAGCAGCCCCAAAGAAGATGGAAGTATCAGCAGAGAAGAAGAGAGCAGACCAGAGGCGAACAGAAGACAAGAAGATAAAGAGGAAGAGACCGAGGAATTGCAGTGAAGAGAGAAGAACATGTGACCAGGTCATAGAAAATGAAGCAAAAGAGCAGAGTGCTACAGAATGCCTTCAGGCCAAACAAGTCAAAGATCATACAAATGCCAGACACATACGTTTAGTTGATGGAAAATGCAAAGGTGCGCAAGAATGAATTAAAAGCGGAATCAAAGGGCTTGGATCTTGCTGAAAAAGAGGAACCTAGAGATCGCGTAGATCAAAAGCCTGATCCTTTCTTAATCGCGCCACTTTTCGCCAATCAAGCGAACATTTCCACGAAAAATTTCCCAGCTCAATGGGTAGCCGCCTCATACCTAAATCCACTCCATTCCCATTCCCATTCAGATTACCCCAACTCCTTTTGAGGCCAATTAGCGTTCTAATCAAGTGTAAACTAATGCTAAAAGCCCGAGCCGGGTTCGCCTCGAACGCGTGAATATGCCACGAGACAAAAGACGGCGACAAAAAGCAGCAGAGACACAAAAAGGATGGATAGAGGATCCGCCACGGATCGGATCGGATCGGATCAGAACGGATCCAAGCTCTACTTTCGGTTTCGTTTGGTTTGCTTTGTATTCCGTGTGTGTGTGTGTGTGTGTGTGTGTGTGAGAGAGTGAGTGAGCGAGAGTGCTAATTTGACTAATTTGCTGGGTGTGGAAGAGCGACAGAGAGAACGCCAATGGATTGCCGTCTCTCGGGCTCCACGATGTGGCTGCTGCTGCTGTTGTCGCCATCTCTTTGATCTGCCAGCGTACATCTAGGAAATGTTTGTCAAATCCATTCGACCGTTCTCATTGTTTTTGACATTTCTTTTAGGTCCGCTCTTCGGTGTTCGCCTCGGTTCTGCTCTTCACTGTGCGCTTTGTCTGCCGCCCTGCCGTCCGGCCGTCCGATCATCACTTTCTCTGCCACTGAGAGAGCTTTTTTTTCGGTGAGCGCCAATGCCAAACACATGTCTCCTGCATGCATTGTTCTCTGTCGCACACACACACACGCACAACCACACATGGAGGAACTTCCTCCCATTAGCCCCCACCGGGCAACCGACCCTCCGACAGACCCCGCCACGCACATTCGTCAGGCATTGTCGTTATTTTTCTGGCGCCAAAAAGACGCCGTCTTCGTCCTCTCGAAGAGTCTCTCGCTCTCTCTCTCTCTGTCCTCTGTCCACCTCTCTTTCCCAGGCATTCTCCTGGTTTTTGTTGTTGCTCCATTCTTTGTGCAGCTTTTGTTGTTGTTGCTGTTGTTGTATCTCCTTTTTCTGTTCGTGTTTTTCGTTGTTTTCCTTCCCGTATTTTTTGTTTTTGTTTTTGGGGTTCTTCTGAACTCATGTTCTTCATTATAAAGGACGTCATCATCGTCCTCCCCGATCCCCATCCCCCTCCCCATCCCCATTCCCACACTATCCTCATTCTCTCGTTGTTGTTCTTGGGCTGTGTTGTCGTCGGTTGTCGGTTGTCATATTTTGCGTTGTTTGCTTTATGCATTGCCAAGAGAATGCCAAAAAATGTTGTCCAACTGCCGGGCCGGGCCGGGCCGGGACGGAACGGGGCTTTCGTCCCGCATGTGAAATGCAATTTTTAAATGCTAAATATTCCATTACCATGCTGATGGAAGACTCTGTTGTTGGCCTGTTCTCCTTTTACAATTCACAGCGTTTCAAGTTCCACGTGGTTCACTCCATTCCGCTGCGGTGGTGAAAGCGAAAGTTCTTGACTTAACCCCCCCCCCCCCATGTCTTAGAAGCAAATATACTAAATATTAAATAAGATATAGTGAAATATTCGTGCATTTGTTTTATCTGTAGTTCAGGTTCATTTTCGCACTTCATTCCATTGCCTTCCCTTGCCCCTGCTCCGCGGCGTTCTTTCAGGCCAATTAGCGATGTTTAAGCCTCGAGATGGATCACTCTGTCATGGGGCTTATCGGTGGAACCCTTTCCCATTACCCATTATCACCCACCCCCTCCAAAAATGGTACTCATTAGGTAAGCGGAGCGTGTAAACAGCGGAATTCTCTCTCTCTCTCTCTCGCTCTCTCTCTCTCGATTAGAGCAAAACCATTTAGCGGCATTTTGCTACCAATTTAAGGGGCACACACACATAGCGAGAGAGCCATCAATTTTGGGCTTGTTGCGGTCGCTGACCAAATTCGGGGCGACCATTAAGCCAAGTTGGGAGCCAAATAACTCCGACTTCAAGTTGCAACTTCCGCTGCGTGGGGCAGGAGGCGTGAGGCATGAGGCACACCAACGGAAGCATTCACTTAATTAGCCGAGCCAAAGACGCGACTAGATTTTTGGTGCGTTCCCCAAATTAATTCCCATTTAATTCCTAGCGGGGGCGTAAATGCAATTTAAATTAACAGCCACCAAAAAAAGACAAAAAAACTCACAAACAAAAACAAAAATGCGCCACTCAACGGCTGTCCGGCTGTCCATCTGTCCGGCTGTCCGTCTGTCTGTTACTCTATGCCTCTTTCTGGCTCGCTCTATCTCTTTCTCTCTGTCTCTGGTGGCTTTTTAATTTGTTAATTTTTTATGACGTTTTTATTGTAATTTAAGCAGCGTCTCCGGTTTTGGATTTTGGTTTCTGGGTTTCTCGGTGTTTGGCTTATGGGTGGTGGCGCACAGCGGATTGTAGAGGATTCGCCCTTGGAACGGGTTACCTCCAGTCGAGAGGTTCCGTTTCAGGGCTCTCGATAAGGGGTTGCTGCATCATGGATCAGCGAGAGAGGGTTGGATTGGGTTGGGTTGGGTTGGGTTGGTGTTGCGCGTTGTCTGTCGGCCATCGTCTTGTGCGATTTTCCATCGTTGCGATGATCGATCGCATTGTGGATTCAAATGTTTTTGTCAATTCTAAAAAAGTATCTGCCATTTAGTTTATCCCTGACAGTTCATGGACATTCCCCATATGAAAGTCTCCGCTCGCTGCGCTCCGAAAACCATCAAATTACCATACCATTGAATATTCTATAATTTCTCCAATTAAATTATATATGGTAAGAAAAAAATCGAAGATAATAACCCAAGTCCTTTGCTGATTTTGTGAAAAATTCCCCCGCAAGCAGAAGCAGAACCAGAATTATATACCATATCGGTGTATATTATATAGACTCCCATATCTATTATTCCGTAAGCGAAGGTAAATCAATTTGAAATCAAATTACGGCCAAATTACACAAGCGACTCATGCATTTTTCAGGAACCAGGACGAGCTCCGATTCAGTCAACAATCCAATAGACTCGTACAGTCCCCATATAGGACATGGGGGCTGGGGCCTTGGGCGTGGATGCATGGATATGCCCAATTATTATGCATTTTTCATCAGGGCTGCGAAATTATAAACTGATGGAACCAAACGTTTGAGCAAAATTGCGCCGCTTTCGCCACGAGCTCGAGAGTTCGCGAGTCCGAGAAAATGCCAAGGGATAGCTACGGTCCGTCCCGCGGCCTGCTGGAAAATTACGTGCAATTTAGTCCTGGGGGGTTGGGTTGGTAGGTGGCCCTCTGCGTATTTGTCAACTTAGCACATCGATAATTTTACTAAACACAGCCCTAGCCCCCGCCCCACCGCCATCGTGTGATCTTTCACCTTTTTTTTTTTGCCCCGACTCGAGTTTTCCCTCTGTCGTAACCCTCCTTTCACCATCGATCCCCTCCTGCCGCTCGCAAAACGACAATTTTAACACAATTATGAAAAACGTTTCCAAGATGGTGGAGTAGGGCTGGTGAGGGGGCTGGGAGTGCGACTCGGCCTGGCATTAGGGGGAGTTGTTCCCTCAAGGGTTGTGTGTGTGTTTGTGTGTGTGTGTGTGTGTATGTGTGTGTGTGTGTGGGCTGTAGCAAAATGTTGCTTCCCTTTTCCCGTCAGCGAGTTGGAAAAGTGAAAGAATACTAAAAATGGGAGGCGGACACGCCCATTTAATTGAGCCTAACTTTTCGTCTGTCAGGAGAGGGCTTCAGGGGGCGGGCGGGCTACACAGGTTAGTGGAGGGGTTGGAGGGCGGCTTTGGCCACCCAGGGCCAGGGCCAGGGCCAGTGCACTTTGATTGCGTTTTGTCGTCAGCTGACTTTTTACCCAAAAAGCGTGGGGTAAAAAATTTTTATTTATGAAAATTAAACAAGTGAACTTTGACAGGCGGTTGCCCAGGGGTTGACCCCCAGCCAGCGGATAGGGGAAGGTGGGAGGGAGTATCCCCCCTTGTCTGTGTGTCCTTTCCTTTGCCGTGTCATTAAATATTTTTGTCCGTCACATTATCGCATGCCGTCGCCTGCCGCCCCATCGTATGTGTAGACCAAAGTCTGTCATCAATTAAAAGGAAACGAAAAGGCAAGGAAAAGGCATGCAAAGGGGGTGGCGGTCTCCCCCTATGGGAGGGAGGGCATGGGCTGTGGCAGGGCCCGGGGGCACAGCGTCTTCGCATTGGCATTTTCAATTAGTCTCAAAATCATTGAGATTTCTGGCAAATCAAAGCGAGAAAACAGCCGCCATCCGCATCTTTCCTGCCGGCTCTTCCCCAATCTCATCACTATCTCTCTCCCTATCTCTGTTTTCGACCACACTCTCTTTCCTCAGTTGGCCGTCCTCTGTTCAGGTCAACACTTGATAATTTTTGGCATTTTTTTCTTATACATTTCAGAATTATTCTCATAATTTCTTAGGTTAATGGTTCCCCCCATTTTTAGTGCCGCCTGAAAGTGTCGTCAAGTTTGGCTGCGGCGATGTACACACAGGGAGCTAGAGGGGCAAAGGTTTTTATTTATTTGCGTTTAAACAGCAATTTCAATTAATTGATAAAGTCAGAGAGAGCGAGAGTGAGAGAGAGGGAGAGGGAGAGCTGCGGCAGATGGCGGCAGAGAGATTTCACGCAATTCGTTCGAGCGATTTAATTGCCTGAGACAGAGGCGCAGATACTCGCATGCAAGAAGGGGGACTTGAGCAGATGTAGGAGGAAAGTTCTCCCCATGAAGCACTGCCAGAGAGTGCCAGAGATTAGGGAAGAAAGCGAAAACTCTGGTAGAAAGATAATTGTAGGCAGGAAGGCGTGCCAGAGGGAGTCGGCGCTAGAAGCGTTAAGAGAAATTCAAATTTAGAATTTCAAACGCAAAGGTAATCAGAACGTAATCCCATCCATTGAGAAAATAAATTGGAAATGACAAGAAATACGAATAGGCAACCGAAAGGGGCATTTGTGCTGGGCATGTTCAGGGATTTCATCACGAAGGGTCACATTTAGTTCAATTTTAGTTTGACTTTTGCGCGTCATGCGGCAGTGCCCACCGGTCAGCTCTGCATTTCGAAACAAAATCCTAATTTCCCTATGGCATGTGCTCGGATGACTATATCCGCGTAACAAATGAACGCAAATAAATCAAGCAGTCAAGCAATAATGAATACCTAAGTGAATAACCCACTATTCAAAGCATTTTGAGCCATTCAAAAACACACAAAATAAGCTGCGATTGAAACGAAGCGAATCAATGCAAATCCACTCACAAAACATTCAAGTGGCACTCACAGAATCAGAGAGTGAGAGAGCGATGTCGATGGGGAGAGGAAGAGGAAGTGGAAGAGGGGGCCGCTGATGGTAGCTGCTGGCTGCTGGCTGTTGGCTGGGGCGTTGGGTGTTACAAGAGGGGAGCGCAGCGCGGCTCAGGAAAAACAATAATTTTGACATTGATGATGATGATGGGGGGGTAACAACAGCAAAAACAACAGCAACAACAGCAACAAAAACATCAAAATAGCGGCAACAATAATTCCGTTTTGTTGTTGCTGTTTTCGCACGTCTCCTACTGGAGCTGGTGGCATGCAACAGCAGCAGCAGCAGCAGCAGCAGCAATGTGTGGCGTGCAAAAAAGTTGCAACTTGCAAACACACATGTGTGAATAGTACGAGTGCGAGTCCCATGAGTGTGGTGAGTGTTTGTGTGAGTGGCTGACGAGGTACAAGTACTTAAAAACTTTTCCAACAGCCCCACACGCCCCCACAGCCAGCCGGCCCCCACATGCAACAACGCAACAACAATTGCATGCCACACTTTGGATGAAATGGAACGATACTCGTAGTAGAACGCAGTAGCCATCCCATCCCTCACATAGCCACGAAAACAACAACAACACACACACACAAAAAAAGCAAAAAGAAAGCCAGAGGCCGAGCCGAGCGGCGGGTCATGGAACCCTTTCCCTACCAAAGAGGAGGAGCAGGCGAGGGAGGCGGAGGAGGGAGCTCAGCCGCCCACTTTTGGGTTGCTGTTGGAGTGGTTTATGCTCATGGATGGCCACTTGGTTTAGTTTCACACTTCAAGTCTCCAAACTGCTAATGAGCTTAAGGATTTTCTATGTGCATCCCATAATTTTCATCAACTTTTTGTGGCTTTGTTGTTTCGTACACCAACAACAACAATTATATGTCCATAATAATTATAAATATATATGTACATATGTATATATGGTAAGGTAGGGGCGTGGTTGGGGGCCCAGACACCTGGCCAGACATCGCCCAACAAACTTTACTGCACACAAAAACTATTTGCAAATAATTCGTTTGTGTTCTTATGGCTACCCTGTAAGTGTGGGCTCTGGCTTAGAGCTGCCAATTAGATCAGTTTCTATCACACACCTATCACAGTGTGGCTTAGCAGCGAAGGCTGATTTTTGTGGGTGCCCTGCTGATATTCCATTCCATCAGCTTCGAAAATACTACACGTATATTTCCCAGAGGATCTGTCAGATATTTTAAGGGATTGAAAAACTCCCTTGTATAGCCAACAGGGCTCTCACAGGACTATAAAACAGAATACAATTTAGAGGGCATTGCCCTTACTTCCAGCACAAAATTCCCAAATAAGTTGGACTTGCATTTGTGTAAAGCTTCCAATTAATATTTATGTAGAAACTATTCTCTTAATTTTTATTCTACAACTTTTCCAGAGTATTTCCATTTGCGACTCACTCGCAAAATGCTTTCCCATTTCTTTTCGTTCTATTTTATTTGTGGTTGTTGTTTGTTGTTGATTTGAGGCAAAGTCGAATGCCACGCCCACACCTCGGCAGCGCCTTGGATGTCCATGATAATGGGCAATAAGAGGGAGAGGGAACTGGGCGAAGTAGGCGGCAAAGCATCGGCAGAATAAGCTTAGCCGAGGCGTCAAGCAATTTGTAGCTTAAAAAGCAGCCACAACGCCACAGAAAGACGCAGCAGAAGCTAATTGAATTTGGTTCGAGGCGAATGAATCACACACACACACTCGCGAGTGAGAGCGAGTGTGCGGGTGTGCGGGTGTGAATGCAGGCGAATGCAGAGCGTGTGGCAGGCAGGCGGACAGGCCCTCGAACTGCATGCCATACAGAAAGTGGAAGGAAAAAGGAGTTGAGGCAGCGTGGGGCAGCGATGAATCATCAATCATTAAGCTGAATGAATGAGTGCATTCAAGGGAGAATTCCATCAGGTGGATTCCATCAACGGGGTAAATCATTTTCGAAACTATTTTTATACATTTCTGTGCAATATTCCAAAATGTTCTGTAAATATCTTCATTGAAGGGCAGGCCGAACCATGCGAATCAATATTTGAGCTTCACTTTAAATGAAATTACAACATTTTTATTACTAAATGTATCCAGCGAGCATATTCAATCAACGCTGATTGGAATTTCGAAACAGTTTCGCTGCGTTCTTCTAACATTCGTTTGCTGTCCAAAAAGCACTTCTAATTCTCTTCTAATTTGTTATATTTTTGTTGTTGTTTTCTGCAAAATGCCTTCCCTGTGAGTGTGTCCGAACACTATCTTTGTATCTCCATGGTATTCACTGGCACTCACTTGATACTCGTCCGTCCGTACGTACGTCTCCTTATCCGCTGCTGCGAGCGCGGGCCTAGGTGTGGGTCTGGGTGTCCTCTGTGTCCTTGTCTGAACAATTTCTCAAGTAGGTGTGAAGCTCAAAACGCATTTTCACGCGCCAACGCAGCTTGAATGTCAGCCACGACGACACATCATCATCATCACCATCCGTTCAAGAGATGCTCCTGCCTCAGGAGGCAGACGGCAGAAGGCAATAGCCAGGAGGATGAGGCATCTCTCTGCATTCGTTCACCTACTTTTCCCGGGAGCTTGAGACATCGCCACACGTGCTCAAGTGGCCAGGGCTGCTGATGGTGGTGCTGCCACCGGAGGGGCACAGACAGAGATTCGGAGACGGAGACGGAGACATAGACTGGGGCCGGGACTTGCACTTGGACTTCGACTGGGGTTGACCTTGGGTCGGGGTTGGGCTCGTGATCGGGGATTGGGGATTGGGGGTTGGGTTAACAGAACAGATTAACACTCACCTTCCGCTCTTCGTGATGACCATCTCCGTGCCCAGCTTGTGGAACTTCTCCCACAGATCTTTCCCCTCGAGCGTCACCTTGGGATCATCGACGACGCCATCGTCCTCGGGCTGGAGGGCGCGCAGCGGTCGCATGGCCGGATGGAGCTGATGGGCCACGGCCGATGCCAGGACCACGTCCTCGGCCGTCGTATAGGCGGTGCCCAGCGGATGGTGGGCGTGCGGGTGGGCGGGATGCGGCGGAAAGCGCAGCCCGCCAGTGGGATACAGCCCTGGATGTGGTCCGGCTGGGCTACCGGCCAGAGCGGCCAAAGCGGCGGCGGGAAAGTACGGCGGCGGTGGTGGCGGCTGCTGTTGCTGTTGCGGTGCCAGATGCTGCTGTTGCGGCGGCGGATGATGGTGGCCCGAGGCCGGCGCTGCTCCTGCCGCTGGCCCTGGATGGGGATTGGCTCCCGTGGCGCCCACACTGGGTGAATGATGGGCGGGATGTGGCACAGTCACTGAGGATGGTGGCGGATGGTGTGGGTGTGGATGTGGATGCGGCGGCTGCTGCTGCTGCTGCTGTTGTTGCTGTTGCGGTGGTGGCGTGGATGTTGACGTTGGGGATCGTGGCTCTTCGGTGGTCAAGTGTCCCTTGCTGTGGCTGCTGTTGTTATTGTTCTGCTGGCTATGATTATTGTTGTTGTTGTTGTTGTTGTTGCTGTGGTTGCTCTGCGGCGAAAGCTGGGATGGGGAGCTGCCGTGATAACTGGCAGCACCACCACCTGCAGACGCACCTGCACCACCTGCCCCACCGGGGGAGTTGCTGCTGAGATGTGCTGCTGCCGCTGCTGCTGCTGCTGCCGCCGCTGCTGCAACAATGCTGTTGTTGTTATTGTTGTTCGGGTTGTTGCTGTTGTTCGAGTTGTTGTTGCTGTTGTTGTTGTTGCTACCCGCCGTCAACAGCGAGGATACGCTGAAGTCAGTGGGTCTTTGCGTTAGCTGCAGAAATGGATGATATGCCATCCCATTTGCGAACCTGGCGAATGGATCCTCAGCAGACTGATGAAGTAGCAGCTCCTGGACGTCGTATCTCATTACATTACAATTACTGGAACCATGTGCGTCATGCAGAAATGTCCTCCTCTCATCCACTCTCTCTCTCGCTCTCGCTCTCTATGGCAGCGCTATCCTTCTACCGCAAGAGATCGTTCCTTCCTTCCACTTTCCTTTCCGTTTCGTCTTCCTGTTCTTTTGCTCTCTCCAGATGCAAAGCTTAAAGCTGTTCGCTCTCTCTCTCTGGCTCTATTGGTGAAAGCTTTTCCTTCCTCTTTTGCTGATCTCTCTCTCTCTCTCTTGTTTTTGTTGTTCTTAGTGTTGCAATTGTTGCTTCTTGCGTTGTTGTTGTTGTTTATTCGACAGGTACTTTTTGATTCGCTTTTGCTTAGACACACACAGTCACTCACATCAATATATGTACACCACACATGATTTAGTTAAATCCTTGTTCAGCACTCCTTCTTTTGTGTTTGCTTTTCAATTTTTGTTTCTCAGTTTCTTCCTGGTTAACTTGGTTTATTTGTTCTCGACGTTTATTTAATGCACTTCCTCTTTCTTGGGGCTTTTTCTTGGGTTGTTTTTATTGGTTTTTCATAGGACAAAAAAAATTGTAACTTGCTAAAAAAAATAAATTTGTTTTTTAGTTGTTTTTGTTTTTGTGTGCATTTTGCGTTTCTTGTTTTTCTTTTTTTGCCAGAGATTTTTGTGGTTTTTCTTATTTGCCGTTGGCCGTTTGCTGTTTTGGCGGCGGCAAAACGTCAGCCGCGACGCGCTTTTGTTTTCTTTTGCTGTTGTTGCCTGTTTTTGCTGCGGTGCGGCTTCTGGGTGTATGGATTGTTGAAACTACAATTCTTTCTCCTGTCCTCTCCTCTCCTCACCGTTCCACGGCTTTTTCCAACTCTTCTGCTTTGTTGTTTTTGTGAAAAACAAAGTGAAACCCAAAAAAAATGAACAACCAAAAAATTTATGGATGGCAGACCGTCCCCAAAAGCGGGACAACAACGAGAGACGATTGGGAACGCCGGACGCTTGGCGCTGGCGCTTCTACACGGGACGTTGAAGGCAACGCTGAGATCACGACGAGAACGACGACGACGACGACAACGAAAAACGGGGCGACGGCGCTCTGCTGCTTCTATGCTATCGATACGAACTACTCGCCGGTCGCTTCCAAACTGTAAAATACACACACTCAGACGGGCAGCGCAACCCCCGAAGAGCGACGACACGGCGCGGAGCTCTGCCTGCTGCTGCTGCTGTGTCGGGCAGCCAACGAGTGGCGGGCGAGCGCAAGCGAGATGGCCATACACACACGCGCCATGGTGAGTGCGAGAGAGAGAGAGAGAGCGAGCGAGCAAGAACCTGGTCTGTGTTGAGTTTCTCGCTTCGGCTTTCTGGGCGGTCGGGTCAGGACGGGACGGGGCGGGCGTGCGTGTGAGTGAGTGAGTGAGAGGCACTGGTATGGTGTTGGCTGGGGTTCGTTCGTGTATGAGAGAGCAGGGCAGAGGCAGAGGCTCTGCGACTTGGACTTGGACTGAGACGCTGACTGCGGCTGCCGGCTGCTGCTGTTCCAATAAGAAAACCAAAAACTCAACCAAAAGTGTTGCGTTGACGCTTTTGCTTGCCTTAGTATCTGTGTGTCTGTCTCTCTGTGGCACTGTGTGCGTGTGAATGTGACAAACAACAGCAGCTGGATGATCATCGTTAGGTTGTGTGCCAGTGGGAGGGGGTGGAGGATGGTCTGAGCGGGCGGAAGGCCGGGCCAAAGGCAAAGGCAACGGCAAAGGCAAACCAACCAGCAAGAGCAACGGCGCAAACGTTAGCGTCAGGCCGCGTCGACGTCGCGGCGTGTGACAAGCAGCATGGAAGCGTGTTAGAAGTAACAAGGCGCCCGACACCGACACCAGAAAGTGCACTGCGTCAGAAAAATGCCTCCTTCTAGTGAGAGAGCGGCGGCGGCGGCGGCGAGCCAGAGCGAGAAAGAGAAAAACACACACAGCCAGGGAGGGGAGTGAGAGAGCGGCCTGACAGAAAAGCTAAAGGAAGAGCATTGTCAGCAGAGGACAAGCGGCAGGCGCCGCCCGGGGGGTGGTGGGAAGCAGCATGTAGTAAATCACAGCCACCCAGGCGGACTTAGGGAGCGGGATGGGGTGCTGTGTGGAGCGTCGTAGGGGTAGGGGTAGGAGTAGGGGTAGGGGAAAGGACACCCAAGTTGACAAATGACGCGCCAGCAAAAAATGCGCTTCAATGGTCAAATGGTTTTTGATGTTCCCCCAAAATGTTGTGCGGCGGTGTGGCAGATGCTGCACGATGTGATTATGGGCAAGGGCAGGCAGAGATAAGCAGACGCCAAATATGCTGACCTACAGTGACCTCCAAGCGATCAAATGGCCTTCGGCGGAAAAGCGGAGAGGCAAGTGCCTCAAAGAAGAAGTAGAACAAATCTTCGAATGGAGTAGAAAATACTCCAAAAACGTCTATAAAACTAAGAGAACCAAAAAGTGCCTACAAATAAATCAAAATATACAAATTAAAAAAAAAAAACACAAATACATTTAGGAAAATTCACACAAAACTGGAGCACTAATAATAAGAGGTTTTGTATTTACTTATTTAAAACATCCAAAAATGTATGGAAATCTCAGAAAAACCCAAGGACTAAAAACTCCTTAAAAATTGAATGGCAAAAAAATAAATCGGAAAAATTACACAAATTAAATGTGTGCCTTCTTTTCAATCAAATATTTAATAAATAAAAAGTCTTTGCCGTCTTGAGACGAGCCTAAGAAAAGACTCTGAAAAGGCTTAAATAAAAAAAAAATAAGAATGACGAGTGGAAAAAGTGTACAAAAATCTAAGGAAGGAGCGAAAAAAACTGAGAAAGTTGCCAACTTTGTCCTTCTTTAAGAAAGAATGCCCCAGAAAGGAGTCGCAGCCGAAGAAGGACATCAAGAAAGAGTCCAAGAAGTGGCAGCTGCTCTGCTTTAGGTGTATCTTTGATTCGGTTGAATTCCTTGGGCTGCAATTACATAGCCCTGTCAGCCCCACTCCCCTCCTCCAACCAACCACTAGCCCCGCTAAACGCTTGTTAGCCGCTTTGCCAGCTTTTATGCGTCCGAAATGTAAATGAAAAGATTTTTAGACGGGATAAAGGTTTGGCGTCCCGTAGGCAGCGAGCTGGTGCGAAAAAGCAGAAGAGCAGCGGCTGTGGCAGAAAAGATGTAGCAGCAGCAGCGGCATAGGTGCCGTGCCGTCGCCGCCGTCGCCGTCGCCGTCGCAGTGTGACAAAAACTTGACGCTAAGTTTTGCGCGCAAATAACGCAAGTGCAAGCGAGACGGCACCATGGCGACTGTTGGGTGGGAGGGGGGCGTGCAAATGAAAGGCAAAAAGCTCAAGCAGAAGTCACACACAAACACCAAACACAGGCGAACACACACACACACACACACACACACAGATACAGTGAGTGCAGACAAAGAAGCGACGAAGCCAAAAAGCAAAAACGGCAACGCAAATGTATTTTGTCACACGTTCTCACACAGATACACACACATAGGGACAGGCACACAGCCACACAGGCAAACAAGCTTTGTCTGGGCCTTTCCTATAGGTGAGAGCTGGCCAGCAATATGGGTCTCGGGTCTCCGGCAGTGCGAAAGAAGAAGACGACAAGCGACTTGCTGGCTGCTCAGCTTGTGTGACAAGTTTAACCACAAATACACACACATACAAACACGAGTGAGTGAGTGAGCGAGATAGAGCTGGCGAGCAACGCGGCGGCAGCTAGTTAGCACCACACCTCACAATGGCGGCGTCAGCGTACGCCCACCCACACCACACCGCTCCGCACACACCCCCCTGCCAAGGGTACACTGGACAATGCCTCTAAATATCCCTCCTCTCTTCACAAACAAGTGTTTGTGTGTGTGAGCGAAATGAACGAAGAGGCAGCAGCAAGCTGGCGCTTGTAGTTGTAAGAGGTGACAACATTCGGCATTTGTGTGCGCGAGTGTTCCTGTGTGTGTGTGTGTGTATGTGTGTTCCTGTGTGTGAAAGAGTGTGAAAAATTACAGCAGCAGCGTCGTCGTCGTCGTCGTCGTCGCTGTCGTTCTTCGTTCGTTGGGTTCGCTGTTCGTTTCGGTGTTCAGTTCGGCTTGCTTCAGTTCGGTTCGGGTTGGGTTTGACTGGGTTGCGTTGTGTGTCGTCATGTTGCTTGGGGTTCGACGGCGGAGGGAGCGGACGGACATCGAGGATGCTCTGCGGCTCAGAAGTGAAAGGCGATTTAATTGGTGTTTGGTACGCGGTGGGGGGGAGCCACTTCCCAATTCTGGATCAAAGATTATAGTCCATAGAAAACAAACCACAATAATTATGCAACAGCACAAATAAACGCTGCTAGTTTTTTATTTTGTTGTCGATTTTTGTATATTTTGAGAGGTTTAAATTCATAAAATGCGCAATTTGTGAAATAATTTGATTAAATACTCTTTTATTTTATAATTTCTGGTATTTTCTTGACTTTTTCTTGCCAAAACCCTTGAAAGCCCTTGAACTCAAACACTCTTCAGGCCAAATCCAAAATATGAACCATGAAGAAAATTCCATTTCATTTCGAAAAGTGTAAAATTTCAATGAATTATTTAATATTTAGCTCATGCGGAGGTTAAATTGTAATTTAACTCTGCCAAAAGTACAACAGTTCCACGAAATTCATTCAATTCGCTTTATTCAATCCACTTAGCAGTGGATGGCAACCATCCCCAGCCGTCCAGCGTTGAATGTTTCGCCAGCAACTTTTGTTTGAATTTCCACAGCAACAACAGCCAAAACAACAACATGAGAGGCAACAACAACCTTCAGAATCCAAAAGTCAGTCAAAGTAAAAGGTGTTAATAAACAACCAACCAAAATGCCGAATGCCACCAAATGCCTTCCGAAAGCATCAGCTTCCGCCCCTCGCACTCCACACACTCCACACTCCACACCACAGTTTTACTCTCTCTCTCTCTCTCTCTCTCTCGCTATCTGCTCTGCTGCTGAGCTTGCGAGAGTGTATGTGTGTGTATCTGTGTGTTGCGTGGCTCTGCTGTGGTGTGTTCAAAGGCTTACACCACACAGCACAAGCACAAGCAGAAGCAGAAGCGAGCAGCAGCATCACTGAGAGTCGAGTCCCTCTTCCACCTTCCTCTCACAGGTCGGCCAGGTCTCCCACACACTCTTTTAGTCCCAATGGTGGGTGTGTGTGATTTTTTTGTTGGCGCTTTGTAGCTAATTAAAACTTTATGAGCTCACACATACACAGACATCAGAGGAAAAAACTAGAGAAGCGGAAGCGGAAGAGTAGAAAGAAAGAACTTAGAAAAGATTCTGAAATTCTTAAGCAAAAAAAATAGAATAAATACCCAACAGCATCGATAGTTCGATAAAATGATATCAGCAGAAATCTGCTGATTCAGAGACTGAAAATAGCCAATAATTGTGCATTGCCCTGCGAATGGCAAGATGCCAGTCACACGACAACGTCCGCAGAGGTTCGGGAAGCAGCAAATCCCTCCGAACATTGGCTTGGGCTTGGGCTGGGGCTGGGGCTTGGGCTGAGGCTTTTGTAATTAAACGAGTAAGAACTTTATTTTGGCGGCGTTTATTTCACTGGTTGCCTTTTCCAGCAGCAGCAGTTGTGGGTGGGTGGCTGTCTGGTTGGGTTGGGTTGGTCCATGGTCTGTCTCTTGCTCTCTCTCTTTCTCTCGCGCTCTCTCTCTCTGTCCCTGGATGGCTCTATCGCACTCGCGGCAGAATTCGAGTGGAGTGTGGAGCGGTTTGTTTATTTGCTTAACATGGTTTAGTTGTCTGCGTGTGTGTCTGTTTCTGTGTCTGTGTTTCTGTGGGTGTATCCGTGTGTTTGCCTTTCTCTCTCTCTATGTGTGTGTGTGTGTGTGTGTGTGTGTGTACGTTTTTGTGAGAATTTACGAGCATCGCGCGTTAAATTATCTAAATATGTTTGGGGGCAAAAAGGTGACGACGAATGGGTTAACACTTTGACTGCCGCCGCTGCCGCGCTCTTTGCTGGTCGTTGATGCTGCCTGAGTGTGTGTGTGTGTGTGCGTTTCTATGTGTGCGTGTGTGGGAGATTGTGCGTTTGATAGGATTCGGATTCGGTTACAGCTTTGCTTGAGAAATAAAATAAAAAGCTGCCTCGAGCTCACGTTGATTCGATGTACAAAATGTAACCATAAATGAAGATTCATTTGATGAATGATGCATACATATTTACATACATATGTACATAAATGCATGCATACATAGGTAAGTGAGCTTTGTGGAGTCTGCTCTGCACAGAAAGCGAATTGGTTAATGCTGCGCCAACGTTGATCATGGCTGGAGCTTAATCACTCCTCAGGGTAAATGCCGTGGGCGAAAAGGCGTGCCAAATAAATGGAGCAAACATCCTAATAATTAATGCTTAAATTCAGCAACAAAAAAACCACAACAAAATGATTTCTGCGATTATTTAACAGCGCAATCTGCGAGTGGCTCTGACTTCAAAGACAAACTGCCTGGCGATGAAAATTATCTTGCTGCGAGGGTTTCTTCTGTCTACTTAAATATGTATGTATATGTACGTGTACATATGTACTTACACATGCAAATACATAAGTATTTGTGTGAACAGCTTTGGCTACGCCCACTCGAAGTATGGTCTGCTAATCGCCCACTCAACAGCCGCGTTGCCGCTGCTCTTCTTCATTTTTTGTGTGCTTTTTATGTTGCGATTTACTTGACAGAACAATCGATAAAATTAGCATGCAAGTAAATGTTATATTTATGAACCAAAGCAGAGTGGGGGCTGACAGAGAGGGGCAAGGGCGGCGCCCATTGGCGTACAATTTCTTTTCGTGGGTGTGTAATATACTGGATTGGACACCACCTATCCCCTGTCCCCTATCCCCTCAAAGTACACGCTCCGAGCGGTCAGTGGGTGTTTTCCTTCAATTTCCTTCGTCTGGAGGCAACCCACACGCACACGCGGTCGGTGCTGTCTGTTCGCTCAGCTTCTATTTCGTTTTTATTTTCTTACATATTTTATATTTCCCTTGGCACTAATCCAATTAGCTGTGGGCTCCGCCACCCCCAAGGTATTACATTAAACAATCACGCTTTCAAGTAGAGCAAAAGACAACACTGCGTATGGGTAATGGTTCGCTTGCATGACGTATACGCCCTGAGAGCAACACGGAACTGTGCACAAGGGCCATGCCCAGCGTTAGTCCTGCAGCTGTGCATTAACGCGTTCAATCAAGTCCCACTTGTCGATCAATCCGTAGTGAAATGCAAAAGCAATTCTCTCGACATGAGTGGCAGGCCTCGCCGCCATCTTGCAGGGGTTCTGGCCATTATTATGCTTGCCCATGCAAAACCACAGTACCGCAAGCATCCTATGCATCCTATATGGAAAGTCCTCAATTACCAACGAAGGCAAAAAACAAAACGCCTCTTTTCTTGATGTTTTTTCTTACTTTTAGAGTGGTTCTGGGAGTGGTTCCCCTGTCTGCGAGTGCCTTTGGGGGGGTATTTTTGGCCCTGCTCTGCCCTGCCCTGCAATGTGTGTGAGTTGTTCCCACTTCGCATCCTTGCACGTTTTCCACACTCTCGTTTTTTTGTGCTCCATCAAACTGCATTCCATGCCACGAATGAAGAGATTTACACAATCAGCAGGAAGGAGCGTGGAGGGGAAACTAAATTTAGTTCATTTCTGGCGGCTGCCTTTCTACCTCTCTCTCTCCCTTTTGTTTTTTTATCTCCGTTCTCTCTCTCTCCCACTTTCTGTCGCTTTTTTTTGCACATTTCTCCGACGCTTTCTCTGGTGGCGTTGATGAGTGTTGCCTACTTTTGAGCGCCAAGTAATTTGCCAGTCAGTCGTTGTTGTTGGTCGGTTGGTTGGGTTGCGGCTGTGTGGGTGGCAATTGCTCAATTACAGTGCAACAGACAATGCACACACACACACACACACACAGGCACAGGCACAGACTGTGCGAGTGTGGGTGTGTGTTATATTGTGTTGAATTTCACGCCAGGCTGCCAAGTGTAGTCCGTAGTTTTTCGCCATTTTTAACGCGTCTGCGTGTATGTGTGCCTGTATGTTTGTGTATGCGTATTTATTGTTTAATTAACTTTACGCCTGTCTATCACACACACACACATGCACGCAGGCACAGACAGTGCAGAGGAGAATTACGGACCGAGTCGGGACGGGGCAATGTTGTTTGCTTTTGCTTTTGCTCTGCTTTGTCTGCTCTGTCTGGCCATAGCTTTACATATACATACGTACGTATGTGTGTATGTGTGTGTGTGTGTGTGTGAGTGTGTGTGCATTCTGTGCATAGTCCTGTGCATGCTGCAGCAGCCTGCCCTGCCCTGCCCTGGCTCTGCCTCTGCTCTGTTTGTGTTTCTCTGGCACTGGCCCACCCCCTGCCTGGTTTGCACTTTGTTGTTTTTCCAGCTCAACACAAAAGTTAATCAGTTAGGGCAATGTGTGAAAAACAAAGTGCATTTCCCCCAGAACACCTCACAGGAGCCGCACTGCCTGCTCTGCCAGACCAGGACCTCCCTCCCCGCAGCTGTGTCGGAGGGAAGAGGCTCGAAGTCTGGCCATAGTTTATCTCGTTGGCAACTGTTGTTGGATTCTGTGTGCCGGGATGTTGCACAAGAGCAGCAGAAGATAATGAAATAAATGGAAATTGGAGCAATCGATGAAGCCTGCCAGGAAGGAAAGGAATTCCTGAGGATCCTGCAACGGTTAATATTTGAGAGCGAATGAACGAATGACTCATTCGTGAATGTGCAAATCGATTAGTTACGGCCATTTTCCACACATCTTCTGTCCTGAAAGCATCCGCGTCATTCTCTGTCCTCTGTCCCCTGTCCTGTGCCCTGTGTCCTCTGTCCCGCCTGCCCCTTGTCCTTGCCCCAACCGTATGGATGCATTTTGCAGCTAAGCGCAAAACTCGAATTAGCCAAGTTTTTTAGCAGAGCCAGAACGTGTTAACGTCAGTTAGAATGTTGGCAGTTTCGGGTTTCATTTGGTTATGCACTCCACACCGCGTCCATGGCTGTGTGTGTGTGTGCATAGAAAGGATAACTGTAAGTGTGTGTGGAGAGAGTTGCTGTCGCTGTCAATGTGTCCCATGGCTGGCAACTTCTTGTCGGACTTTATTTCATGGCATTTCCCAGAGAGCTCCTCCCTCTACGGTGCTCTGTCTGGCTTGATCCGTCGATACCTTCTCGTGTACTCCCCCTGTCGCACTGCCCCTCCTTATTGCTCCTATTCCCCACATCTTTCACGCTCTCCGCTTCTGCACTTCATTTTCGCGTAGTCCCTGCCCAGCTGCTCCTGCTTCTGCCGCCTTCCTCTTCCCCCCTTGCCATGTTTCGCTTTTCCGGCATTTTCCTACTCCAGGTCAGCCGGCGATTCTTCTCTCCCTGTTTCGCTTTGCCTCTGCTTTTGTCTTGTTTTCTTTTGTTTTGTTTCCCATTGCTCCAGCCTCCATCCTCCATCCTTCACTCTCCCCACTCCGCACTCTCCCTCTCCCTCTCTCTCTCTCTTTGTCTCCCTTCTCATCATCTCCGACTGGCGTCTCTTTCTTGCCCTCTGTTGTTTGGCAGTTTCCATTGAAAAGCGCTCTTCACAAGCAATTAAACACACAAAAGCGTTCTGCGCGCCGCGCCGCAAGCGAAACGGACAACTGCAGCGGGCGCCAAGGGGTGGAGGGAGGAGGCAGGAGGCATCAACAATGTGGCCAAGATAAATGGATGGCAAACTCCCAGCCAAGTCGCGTCGAGTTGAGTCGAGAGTCGCTGCCAAAGCCAAAGCCAAAGCCAACGCCAAAGCCAAAGCTGCAATATGAATAATCGCTGGAGGACCAGGGGGCTGCAGGATAGGGGGCGATGGGCAAGGAGGGTGATGGCGATGGCGATGGCGGGGTGTTGCCCGAGTGTGGGGTGTGTGCAGCCAACACTTTTTGTGTGAAAAGCTTTGAGGGCGTAGGGAATGTCTGTCTCTGTGTCGCTGTGTCGGTGTCGGTGTCGGTGTCTGTGTCTGGGCATGGAGCTGGCGTTGGCGTTGGCGTTGGCGTTGGAGCTGGCCCATGGAGTGTTTACACAAGCGATTGGCCAAGACGACAGCCGGCAAGAGAGAGAGAGAGTAGGCGAACAGGGACTCTGCTAGCAACGAGGAAAAAGGAGCAGCCGAGCAACGAGAAAGAGAGCAAAGAGTGGGGAGGCGGTGGGGAGGCGGTTTCTCCACATGGCGTGGCGTCTCTCGCTTGGCGTTGACGCTGGCGGCATCGGCGACTGGCGAAGGAGTGGCCAAAGTACACAAAATTCACACCAACACCAACACTTGACAGTTTCCCTCGCACACCACACACACACACACACACACACACCGTGGAGTGGGGTGGGGTGGGGGAAAATGGAAATGGAAATGAAAATCGTGTGTATGGCTCAAGAGAGACAGCAGCGAAAGAGCGACAGAGAAAGTGACAGCGAAAGATTGCTGAAGTGAAAGAGAAAGAGCAAGAGCAAGAGGAGGCCAAAGGAGACAGACAAAGAGCGAGGGAGAATGCGAGAGAGAGCGAGAGACTTGTGTCGCCTGAGTTTGGCTCTTGCCAATGGGCAAACGGCAAAATTGTCTTCGTTTCTAAGCAAAAATGTTGAGTGTGTGTGCAACACATACACAAATACGCACACACACACATACATACAATGTGTTGTGTGTGTGTCTTGTGTTTTGTGTTTTGTGTGTGTGCCACTTGGCAGGGATCTTCCAAAGATGCCCCCGAAAATTGGTAGCTGCCCCTCGAAAAAGGAGCATCAATGGTACGTAGCCTGCCAGTTGCAGGCACACATACAGCACAGCGGGCAGAGGGCATCCTAATCTGTGAGTCTCCACACACATTCTGTCCCTTGAGGGTTCCTAAGCTTCAACGCTGCAGTTCGAAATGAGGCTGCTACAGGATTAACCCCTGCGAAATATTAGCAACAGCGAGATGGCAACACGGCACAAGATGACTCGGAGAATTGGGCACCGAAGGACAAAAAATATAACTGTGAAAAGCCCGCATTGCAGTTGAAGAACATGTGGCAGGACCTTAAGGATCTCTGCCTCAGCCTTAGGACTCGAGTATTTCCTCGGCAAAATATGTCTTAGATCTGGGAAAATCAATTTCCCCTAACCACTCCCCACTCTCCACACACACAGGCACAAATGGTGAAAATCTCATCGTTGGCCAAGGAAATTAGGGAAAAACCTGTTTGGAAATTAATTATAAATCACACAGCAAATGCTGTCAATCGATTTTGAGTGAATGTGGAAACAGAGATGGTCTGGTGTTGGGATTGGGGAAAAGTGAACTTTTGCTTCCTTGCCACGTGGATAGCGGGAGAGAGTGTGGGAGAGGGAGGGAGAGAGACCTTCTGGCACCGGCACTCTGGCTGTGAAGCATTCCAAAAGTTTTATTCACATACTCGTGTTTATTTATTCATTTGGCTGTGTGTGCGACTCGTTTATGTTTGCCATTGCAAGTGTCTGACTCGTGTCAGGTCGTTTCAAAAAGCCTCAACCAAACAGCTACGATTCAACAGCAGCAGCAACAACACTTGCAACAACTATGAGCCTCATAAAACTCAACAACAGAGGGCGCCCCATGCAGTGCAGCAACAACAACTGGCAGCAGCAGCAGCAGCAGCAGCAGCAGCAGCAGCAAAGTGTAAATGAAAACATGACACCTGGCAGAACTTTTATGATGCGCTAAAAAGCAAACTTTCCGTTTATTATGCAAAGAGAGAGAGTGAGAGAGAGAGAGCATAACGCAAAAACAACAAAAATAGTCGAGAGATGAAAATATCCATTTGCCCACTCCACACTACATCCCCAACCCCGTGTGCTAGTCGCAGCTTTAGATACCCTCACAGACCTCGGGTTGTGTCTTCCATTTCTCTGTTGCACTTGTTTATTTGCAAACTTTGAAATATTTCGAAATATATGTATGTATCTCTGGGTGGATGTTTGATTTGAATTTGTACGCAGAAATGGGAGTAATTTGATCCTCTCTAGCAAATTCCTAGCAGCATCTGCAAAAGAGTACAAAAAGTAGCGGCATCGATCCAGATCAAGTGGGTGTGGGTTGCAGCACACCCGCTTACAACCGAAACGAACCGAACCGAACCGAGAGCTGACCAGCAGGCAGCAGCTCATTACAGAACCTGCGGCTGTGTGCGTGTGTGTTAGAGTTTGTTTGCCTGCATTTTCCGTTGAGTTGCGTTGCGTTCGCTTCGGTTCGGTTCGGCTTGGGCTGAGGCTGGAGTTGGGGTTGGATGGGATTTGGGTTTGAGTTTGAGTTTGAGTTTGAGTTTGAATGGAGCTCGGGCTGCAGCGGCGGAGTCGTGTGCGTGTGTTTGTGTGTGCATGTGTGGGCTGGTGTCGGCCAAGGGGCGTTGCAATAAAAAAAGGCGCCAGCCTGACGACGCGCTTGGCAATTATGCCACACAAAGGCCAAAATGGACGAGGAAAAGGATACGCGTGTGTGTGTGTGTGTGTGTTTGTGTGTCGAAGAAGAAGATTCAAAGCTGAGAAAAAAGCAAAGAAATTGCCAAGGAAAATGCTAAAGCGGCAGGGTCAACACTCCCGTTGGACTCTTGTGTTGCACTCTCCCTCTGCCAAGAGTGCGATGGGGCGAACATTGTAGTCCCCCTACCGTTGGGAGGGGGTGCTCTCAGGTGGGGTGCTCAAGGTTCTCGGGGGGCTTCAAGTTTGGCGAGAGATTTGCGTGCCGACTAATAGAGGGCCCCTCCTCCTGCTGTTGCTCGTTCTTATGCGTTTGCAGACCTATTGCCTGCTGGGATCCGCGAGTTTCCTATGGCTCCCCTCAGTTCGCTGTTTCTGTTGCTTTGCATTCTCCAGCGGGGTGTTGCGCTGACCAATCAACCAAATGAGTCTGACCAAAGGGTACGCGCCAGCGGGCACATCAAATGAAATCGAGCGTTGTCCAACAGCCAAAATCCAGCCAAATGTCATGAAGCACAGCAGTCATGCAGTTGTAGGGGATGGGGTGGACTGTGGCACAACAAAAACAACAACAACAACAACAACAACAAAACCCCTTGGCTTGTCTCGAACAAAAGCAATGAAAGAAAAGCAAGAAAAGCACTGAAAGAGCAGAAGAAAAACACTTATAAATAAAAACATGCTCATTAATGTAAAAGTCAGCCAAGAAGCAGCAGCAGGAGCAGCAGCAGCACCAGGCGAGACAAGGACAGCCAGACAGACTGCCAGAGAGCGAGAGGGAGAGAGGGAGAGAGACAGCAAGGGGAGCGTAGACAATGGCTGCTGTTCGTGGCGGTGGCGGTGGCTGTGGCTGTGGCTCCTTCTGGACAGGCGTCTGACTGCTCGCACTTGGAATCCACTTTAGTGCGCCAGCCTCAGTCTCTCCACCCTGCAGAGAGCCAGCTCCTTGGGGCCATTATGATATTGTATTGAAAGTGCCAAGTGATGCTGTCATAAAAAGCTGCGCTTGGCTTGAGCTTTTTTCCCCCGGCATCCATCCCCTGACATCAATCGAGTGTCCTCTACCCTCTCTCCGCGCAGCGAAAGAATGGAACGAAGAATGAAATTGAGTGGATAGGTTGATGGGATTGTGTTTGGAATTGGATTGGATTGGATTGCCAAAAGAATAACAGACAGCAGACGGGAAATTCGTGGATAGTTCTGCTAGAATTTACGCTAAACCAAGACTCAGCTGGATCAAGTGCAAGTATACAGAAGGAGTGCCGTAAAGCCTCAAGGATCGCAGGGAGTTTGGCTTAATTTGAAGATGTCAAATATAAGGGTATTTACAACTGGGTAAGAGCTTGCACCTAGCTGCTAAGCCACACTGGAAGAACAGAGCGATACAAGAGAGGGCGATGGAAATTGTAGAAACATTCTTTATGATTCTTTTTTAATAACTCTCAGGGAAGCAATTCTCCACTGATCAGTCAATCAATCTATCAATCAGTCAATCAATCCAGCAGCAGCCTTCGTGCTTTCAAATCCCCATCCAGGCAAACAATCTTCCTTCTGTTCTCCATCCATCCACCGCTCTCCCTCTCTCCCTTTTTTTTGTCTCTCTGCTGCAGCAGGACCAACAATTTGCATAGCAATTAAAGCGAAAGGAAACTGTCAAGTGTTTCTTTTTTTGTAGAATTTTCTCCTACTCCAAAAAGCAAAGGGAAAACGGCAAACAAACAGACAAATAAAAGTGGAGAAATCGCGTGAAAATGCGCCAAATTGTTAGACAAAAATTTGCTGTATACATTATGCAGAGGCACTCAGGAGGGGGAGGAGGAGAGGGGATGCTGGCAGTGCACCCTTACAGCAGGGGGTGGCTGTGCGGCAGGGAAGATGCTCAACTTTCCTTACCAATCATTCCAGCAATGTCGGAGCAGGGAGAAGAGAGTGGCGCCCAGAGGGTAAAAATGTAAAGGAATCTCTCAGTTTTTCTCAAGTCTGGCATTGTCAGACCTTCAGGGTGGAGGCTGCACTGCATTGGGGCAGCGGCAGGGGTAGGGGTAGGGAGGGTTGGGAGAGGAAGATGCACTGACTTGACAGCTTCGAAAGTTGAAAGTTTTTCGGTGGCGCCATCAAAAGGCTCAATGAAGTGTCTCAGGACTCTTGAGTCGACTTGAGTCGTGTCGCGTCGTGTCGTGACGAGTCCCCGTGGCCTGATGAAAATCAATATGATCAGATCCGGTGTTCCCCATTTCCCATTACCCTCGCAAGAGCTAAAAGCAGACAGAGAGGGCGATGAAGGGAGAGAGAGCAAAATGTGTGTGTGGTGGTGGGAGCAAGGATGGGGTGCGGGGCGGAAAAAACTCTCTAAATTTTCATGCTTCCTGTGCAGGACGCGCTCGCTTATAAATTAAATTCGTAATTGATTCCTGAATCCGCAATCCTGCAAATGGGATTACAACACGTTGGGAAATCGTCCAGAGAGCTAGAGAGGCAGAGGCAGAGGCAGAGCCACCCCCAAAAGCAATCAGAGGGTTGTGTGTGTGTGTGTGTGTGTGTGTGTGTGTGGGTGTGTGGAGTGTACCACGTAGACGGGGATAGAAAATTGCGTGCGTCGTAACTGAAACTGAAGGAAGTTGCTCGGATGTCAGTCAGAGTCAGTGGCAGTGGCAGTGGCAGCACCGCAGCACCAGGGGGCAAACTCCATCTCTTTTCTGCCCGATAACCCGCTACCCGCTGCCCGCTGCCCTCTACCCATAACCCTCTACCATCTAATTCCTCCACCCCTTGAGGACGTCAGCTGGCGTGTTAGTCAGTCAATAGATAGGATACTCGTACGACAACAGGAGCAGCAGCCACAATGGATCTGTCCATCCAGTCGTACCGTCTGTCCCCTTTGCGACTCCACTTTCTGGCATACACCGGGCTATACGTGTGTGTCCTGTACATCTATTTATCGGTTAAGTGTACTCGTGGCTCTGCTGTGGACTGGTTTCAACCCCCGGCAATAAGTGCTGGGCATCCATTCCATGCCAAGGACCAAGCCCAAGCCCAATCCCAATCGCAATCCCATCCAAAGGCAATTCCCTTCTTCCGCCGGTAATAACAACAGCAACAATGGAGCGAGGCGAGTGGTGGCCCTCTGTGAATTTTAGATGTAGTACTCCATAGCCTCCGAAGCAGAGTCCTCAGCCCAGGAGCTACAGCCAGTAGGCATGGCCAACCCCTGCAGCAGGGGCAGAGAGAAGAGAACTCAGCACTTGGCCCCCGATAAGTCGTTGCATTTATGCGTCCCGGGGCCAAGTGATACGAACCTTGAATGTCCCGTCCAATTTCGGTTAGGGTTTGATTGAAGAAAGAAGCAAGGATTCCAGGACTCACTGGCCAGAGAGCAAGAGAGTGGAGAGTACAGAAGAGGCGAAAGGAAATGCGAAAATGTCCTTTTGGAACTTGTTCCAAATTCCGATTTGGTAGCAAAAGAAAAAGCTCCATTAAGGAGTTACTTTCGTTACCCCTAAAATCATTGAAAATGGAATACAATTCTGTCCGTTAAGGATTAATTATTTGTATTGGTTGTAAAACCTTTGCTCGAGCTCTACTGAAAATATTGAACAAATTTCGCCAGCTCAGAACCAATAAACAGTTGCCAAGTCCATGCCATTAAAGCCAAAGCCAAAGCCCAAGCCCAAGCCAGAGACTCTGAGTCGGAGCTGAAATCCAGTTCTGGTCCTAGACCTCCCCTCTCCGCTCTCCGCTCTCCGCTCACGTCTTTTGCTCGTTGGCAAAGCCAAAACCGGACTGGGGGCTTGAGATATTATGTTTTCCGCAGCTGTCAAATTTGATTTGACAAATGTAAATAATACAGAGCCGGCGACAGATGCGAAGCGACAGACAAACAGATTGGCCTGGCCTGGCCTGGCCTGGCCTGGCCTGGGCCCATTGTTGCTCTGTGGCTCTGTGCGGCACTCTGTGGCACTCTGTTGCTCGGTGGCACGATGGTGGTGCCAATGGGAGTTGACATAATGGACGGGGCATGGCGTGAAGCGGGAACTCTGATTTACACTTGAAGCTGCGTGTTGAGATCTGATCATGATCTCGGTTCTAGCCACAGCAAACCCCGCGTTGCCCCGCGTTGCCCCGCGTATCAGGGGACAGGGGGACTGTTGACAGACACGCCTGAATGCGTTTCCCCCCAAACGCGGGAGCGGGCGAGTCGACCCGCATCGCAAATCTGTTTGCTGACTGACTGAGTGACTGCCTGGCTAATGGCTACAAATTGTCACATCAGCGAAATACAAAAGGCACAAAGCGAAGACAGGCAGAGAAAACAATTTCCGAGGCGATAAACTGATGATACTGGCTGGAAAAGAGTTTGCTAATTGGATAATGATTCGGATTTCGTTATGCCCGAGCGGCACGGCTCGGCTCTGAGAGATCTGCCTGGCAAGTGACTGACTGCCTGGCAGTGGGTGTGGAGGGTATAGCAGGGGAGCGGAGGAGGCTTTAATGGCCATGCCACTGCGGGAGAATGTGTTTGAATGTTTGCTTTGACAGATCACCACAACACGCCACCGGGCAGCTCTGTGGATTGGATGGCAGAAGAATAAATGGGGATGGGATGTTAATTATTTCAGTTGAAAATGCATCATCAAGACTCGAATGTAGACTCAGTACTCGATGCCTAGACTGACGCAAGGAAAATTCGGAATTCTTGAGTTTACTTTGCCTGATTCAAAGACAGCGCGAGGCCCGATCCCAAAGGTTCCCGCCAAAACGTGCAAAACTTAAAGCCAAATCCCATGCGCGGGTTTTGTTGATCCCAATTTCGGTGGAGTATCTGGAACACCAGCTATTGGAGCATCAGCCATAGCTCCAGCAAGAAAAGAAAGAGTAAAGAAAGGGAAAAACCAATCCAAATGCAGACTTAATCTCGCACCTTTATCTGCTCTCTGGCGCAGTTAATTATCTCCAATGATTTCTGTTGATTGTGGCTTAGAGTTGGTTTCACTTTTATGTTGGGGTCAGCACTGGGGGAGGGGGGTCGCACTTGTAACATTTATTCGCGGCTGAGGGTAGTCGATTTTGTTGCTTCTTTGCTTCTTTGCTTCTTTGCTTTTCTGGCCAACCAACGAACAAAAAAAAACAAAACAAAACGTAAAGTCTTGGCAAGATTCGTGGTCCGGAATGGATTGGCTGTAAATCTGTTGGGATCAATGGCAATCCGAATCGTTTTGGGTGCGAGGCGGTGGGGCGGGGACACACACTTGTACGCGGCGTGGATCTATGGATCTGTGGATCTCTCGATCTCTAGATCTGTGAATGTCGGGATCCGGATGTCGTGGACGTAGTCGTTGTTGATGGTGTCGCGACGGCAAAATGTACGGCAAGGTGGAACGACGTGCAACAGCGGCGATTGCTGGGCCGAGAACGTGTGTGTCCAAGCCAAAGGCAGCGTAGGCCGGTTCGTTCGGGCCAAGACGGCGACAGCGACAGCGACAGCCACGACGACGACGTCGACGGCGACAGCAAACAGCCAACAGCAGCAGACAAGAGCAGAGGACCTCAAGTCGACAGCGAAGTCGCGTCGCAACGGCAGCGTAAGCTGCGCGACAAAAATCCGCACAAAAGAGAGAGAGCAACAAAGTTGCCAGTGCCACAGTGGGCAGGGGGAGACTCTGCCCCCCCACACAACTTGTTCACCACACGCACACACACACACACACACACACACAGTCATACAGGCACACAGTCAGACAAGTAAAGTGAGAGAGAGAAGCGCCGCTTAGCCGAGCTTAGCTTAGTTTTTTGCTCCCTGGGCTCTGCTGCTGCTGCTGCTGTCGCCAGCGGCGGCTTCCACTGCTTGACAAGCATTTTGACACCGTTTCTTTGTTTAGTTTTTTGCCCTCTGCTCCAGCACCCAGCGCACACAGCACACACATCGCACACAGCGCCCAGCACCCAGCACCCAGCACCTTCTCCACCCACACCTAAGCCAGCAGCGGCATTACGCCTCCCCCTCCAGCACCCACCCACCCAGCCATGGCACCTACACCCACACCTACAGCAATCCTCGAGAGCAGCAGCACCCACCCGAAAAGTGATCGGATCTCCTGCTGAGCGCAGTCCGGGAAGGGGGGGTCCACACTTCTCGTCTCCTGTCTCCTGTCTCGTGTCTCGTGTTTCGCGTTCCATCCATCGCCCGCCATCAGTTGGCTTCAAATGCAGTCATGACTGTCGCTTCCCTGCTGCTCGCTGCCTGCTGCCTGCTGCCTGCTGCTCGCTGCTCGCCGAAACCCACCACAGCAGCGACGGCGCCAGCGGCAGCGACAGCGACAGCGACGCTGAGTTTGCAGAGTTAATTAGGCAATGGCGGCGTCGACTGAGGCTGAGACTGAGGCGGAGACGGAGACTTTGGCTTCGGTTTGAGTGAGAGGAAATCACTCGAAACCGGTTTTAGGCGGGCTGTAATCTTGCTACGAGTACACACGCACACAGGCACACAGACACACACGCACGCACACAAACATGTGTGACAGGATAACAACACGCAATACACGCACTTCGATTGCTGTACATTCGCATCCTTTGGCGCTGTTTTACTGCCGCGTCCTTTTGCAGCTGTAGTTCAGACTCCGCCATCAGTCTGCTCACCCCCCTCCCCCCCACGAACACACGCAAAACCAAAAGAACAACGGTACAATCCCACTCTCAGTCTGTGTCTGTGGGTGGCCATTTTGGGGTCCCGCAGGAGCCGTCGCGGGCTCCAAGTCTAGGAAACTGGAGCAGCAAGCAAAAATCGTTGAGATTAAGTCTGGGTCTGGAGCCCGTGGAGCGGCGTAGCGCCGAGCAGAGCCGAGCAGAAGATAAACAAATTTGCAAATATATTGGATGAGACATAGATGGAGGAGGGTCGTGGAGGGGAGTGTCTGCCATCGGAATGGGCGCCCATGAAACTGGGGAAACATTTAAGAACTTTAAGCAGACTCTCATAAGAACTGAAAGCAGATACACACATGCCTTGCCTTGCCATGCCATGCCTTGCCATGCAGTGGGAAAGGACTTTAATCAGATGAGTTGGCAGAATGAAATAAGTATGCAAATACCCGAAAGGATATGCGAAAGTTGAACTTCATGAATTGGACTAGGGAACTCTAAATGTTTCACGGCTTCAAAGTGCATCTGAATATTAAGCAAAACAAGTTCAGATGGAAACTCATTTGCGGTAAGTGTCTTCGGATTATTGAGTATTTTTAGGGGTTATTGATGGGAAACAGATTCTCTAAGGGGTTCCAAATTGGAGGCATATATGACAGCTTTGTCCCAATAAAGATGTTTGATATGTGGCTATGCTTCTATGCATATTTATGGATAACTTTTTTGACAATTTGTGAATGTATTTATTGTTTATGTTCCACAACACGTAGCATACAAGGTGCATCGAACTTGGATAAGTTGTGGAATGCTTGAGGCTGAATGTTGATTTGAATTGCCACCCAAGCCGCAAGCGTAATCCCCCTCAAACTGGCTGGAATTAGCATATCCTTCGAGACGATTGCAAGAGTCAGCGAGCAAAGAAATCTTTTGGTGGGTTGGCGGGAGAAAAATGTGTCATTACTGATACAAATGAAATAAGGGAAAGCACATAAACGGGGAGAAACGGCAGTAAAAGCCAAAGTGGAGGGTAGAAGCTGCTCAGGAGTGGTGTGTGAGGGGGCTTAGGGATGGCCGTGCAGAGATCAGACGTTTAACGGTGGCCGAGGCCGAGGCCCAAGCGAATCGAATGCCTTATGACACTTTCCCGCTGCGTCCTCGTCGCCATCTTCGTCTCCCGCCATCCACTCCACGCTCCGCGGAGCGCCAGAACGAAATGAATAAAATATGCAATAAACAGAAAGAAGCAAAAATATATGCAAATTCGCTTACAGCGACTCCTGGCTCTGGCTCTGGCTCTGGCTACGGCTGCCCTTCCTCACGCTCTCTCTAGCACGCCTCCGCCCTCGCCCGCGCCCTTGCCAAGGCCCTCACGTTCGGTCTCTCGCTCTGGCCCGTGCCCTTAGCTGTGGGCAGTGCGAGCGGGATGGCTGCTGAGCAACGCCCCCTGCAGGTCGACCATTTTACACACAGAGCCCAACGGTTGTTCGCCCGCCTCGCGCTTCGGGTGGCCGTGCAGGCGAGAGCGAGAGAGAGAGAGACAGTGAGAGCGCATTGCACACTGCGCCGACGCTGGGAGAGAGCAGCGGCGGGCGAAGTGCAGCGTCGACGTCGCTGCTTCATGCTCGTGTGCTCAGGTGTGTGTGTGTGCGTACTCTCTCTCTCTCTCTCTCTCTCTATCACTCTGACAGAATTGAGCATACTTTTGCTGTGGTGAATTTCGCTCTCACACGATCGCTTTGGGGGCGGAGTCTCGCTCTCTCTGTGTGTGTGTGTGTGTGCAAGCGAGACAAGACATAATGAGCATCGGCAACACACACAGCCAGAGGCTGCCAGCATTTTGTCACACACAAGAATGTCCTGGTCCTGGGCCTGTTCCTGGTTTTGGTCCTGGCTCCTCGTTCTGTGCAGAGCAAATGGCATCCTGCCTCCCCACGGCCTGTCCTTGCCTCATGCTGCTACGGACTGGCACTCCTTCTGCCTCCCTGTTGTTCCCTCCACTCGGCACCATCCTTAATTGTAGTTTTTGGCGCGAAATCCAATGCACAGGAATCGTTCATAGAAGTGCAATAGAGAATGGAGAACCCATGCCAAAAGATGGCAATGGCATGCAGGTATTCTGCCAAAGATACTTGCACAAAAATATCACATTAATAGTTCATCAAATAAATAGTAAATAATAATAATACAAGAACACAAATAAACTGTATCCCTATATATGTAATTCTTTCTTTCCTAACTAATATTTGGATTCCAACTATGATCATCCAGAACAAATGTAAGTTTTCCACTGCATGAAGCGAGTTTCCCCCATTAAATGTTGCATTTAAATGCTTTGCGTGATTCAATCTTTAAGAATACAAACACTTGGCAGCAATGCGCTCAGAAAAACTCGAGATATTTCGTGGTGTTCCAGATGGTGTATGTAAATATGTACAGATTTATGTATGTATGTATGTACATTTGTTGATGTTTATTATGGCATTTATTGTGGACACAATTGTATGATTATTTCTTCTGTTGCATCTTAATTGCTGTTTTATAATAAGAAAAGTTTTAATGAAACATTTGTTGAGCACAACAAGCAGCAGCGATGCCTATGACAGAGAGCGTCAGCCGATCCTGCTTCTATTTTTTGGCACCCTCTATTCATGACATTTGAGGATGAAGAATATACACACATACTATGTACATATGTACATACATATGAATGCACATTTGTTCATCTGTTCTGATTCAACAATAACTTGGAAATTATTCCTTCTTTAGAAGTGAAAGTAACGCAAAATCGGAATTTAGTTAAAGATTTGGAAGCAAGTTCGGGTGCAGCTTCGAGCAGTGTCGTTTATGCACCTTTGTTCCTCCCCCACCTTCCGAATGCCCCTCTTTTCCCCTTCAACTTTTCCACGGAAAGAGCAAAACCCAAGCCAAAATTTCATAATTAACAGTTTTCCTATTGCCTCTCTGACATTCCGCAGAAAAATACAAATTAAGCCGAAAAAACACTGGAGAAACAATTAGGAGCAAAAAAGAAACAAAAACAAGGCAAATAACGCACTGGCGAAACTTTTTTGATCAAAGTTTCATTCCATGCCTCCGCCCGCCCAACCCATTGCAGAGTCCCCTTCGGAATCCCTGCGAAATGGGATTGCCCACCATCCTGGCAGGGGAGGGCTGGGGAGGGCAGGCAGCAGTGAGGAATCCTCTGAAATGGCAGCTGAAAATTAACTGTAAAATGTGGCACAATGTGCAATTGTTGATAATGGGGCATGTGGCGCGCATATCCTCCCAACTCCCGATTCCCGACTCCCGATTCCCGATTCCCGACTCGACTCTGGCGCCTGCGCCTCGCCTGCTAATTAGTCGGAGGCTGGATCGTCCGCAGGGGCCTGGGCCTGGGCCATGGGCCATGCAGAGGTGGCAGGAGGAAGCTGTGCCCTTTGCCGTTGTATTTGCTAAACTTTGCATTAAATTTTGGCGCTGCCCCGGCTGCCCCGGCTGCTCGGCAATTAATTTGGAGGCGCAACAAGCGTTGAAAGCGTTGAAATGAAGTGTGACGCGCATCGGAAGGAGTTGCCGTTGCCGTTGCCTGGCAGCCAGATGAGTGGGAGAAGGCAGTGTGGATGGCAGGGGAGCAAGGGAGCAGCAAGGAGAAGGAAGCCTGCTCTCCCACCTTTTTTGTGGCGGCTGCTGCTGCTACCCCGTAACCCGCAAAGATTCTGCCTCCAAATGAGTTCACGAAGATGTTCCCAGGGTGGCGACTGATGGCCACCAAAGTAAACATTTGCTCAAGTAATTTGGGATTGTTCGTGTGTTGGCTTCTAGCTAGAGTCCAGATCTACGTGGCAGCCACTGTTCGCCATTATCCACTATGATGTCTGTTCAGATTATCGGGTATTTCCCTTGTCTATATGTCGACTCGATCCTCTGCTGACATTTGTTTCGCTTTTTGTCTCTTTGGCTGATGTCAATGTGCGTGACTTCGACTCCTCGACTTGCTGCTGCTGTTGCTGTTGCTGCTGTTGCTCTTTCCAGTTGCATCATTGAAGCATGACAGCAATCATCTCCTTTGCCTCACTTCTCCCCCGGGGCCCTTGCTGGCTGCTGTTGCCGTTGCTGTTGTTGTCAAACACTAGACAACAAATTGTTGTAATTATGTTCAGGTTGCGTTTCGCTTGTCGCTTCCCGATGTCATAATGCGTCTGGCCATCTCTCTCTCGCTCCCTCGCTGCCACGATGCCCCTTGCCTGCAATTATGGTAAAAGTTGCATGGGACAAAACAAAACCCGGCAGCAACAGCAACAACAATAATAATAGTAACAACGTCCAAACAGAAAGCGTTTCATTTTCAGTTGTGTTAGGAATTGACAAGAGAGCATTTTCTTTGTGCCGTGGTCGCTCCTTTTGTTTCGCTTGGCGTGGACAGCGTCGGACAAAAGGCTGAAAATTAATGTCGAAATGTGCAGAAAGCCTAGGCAAATCCAAAGCCGAAGCCAAGCATGCCCTGCAGAGGGCAGAGCAGACCAGACCAGAGCCGCAGCTACGAATGCCCTGCAAGTGAGAGAGAAGTCTCTTGAATGTGGGATGCTGCGGGGAAGGTAGCTGCAAAAATATCCATAAAACAATGCCATGATCTAGCATGACAAATGGTATATAAATGATGTAATAACTAACGAATCTGGACGATGGTCCACTGGCATTTTCATGATCTACTTATTGCCCTTGCAAGCCATGACAAAAAGTCAAGTAAAATCTTCAATTTCCGAGTGCCAAAATAATGATGTACGAATATCGTGGCGCTGCTTCCTTCCTTCACAGCTGACACACTCGGCCAGGAGATGGCGTGCAGCATGATCCATGGACACCGACACGGATAAGGAGCAGGGGGCAAGGAACATCCATGGAGACGCAGGGAGAGAGAGAGCGAGAGAGAGATCTTCGACATGCAACAAGCAGGGGCAGCGCCCATCCTCTGGAGGGGAAAGAGTTCACCCCTCGTTGGCTATTTTGATGATTATTAAACTGTCTCCGTGGGTCGGTCTGGGTCTTCAGAAGGGCAGCGAAGCGAGGAGATAATTATGAGATGCGCGTTGAGCTGTTTTGACCCCCCTCCCGGGAGACCCAGTAGTCCGGAGTGAGAATCGAGAGAGAATCGTTTGCATGTTCGTGTTTTGGCTTTGGTTACGCCTGAGTGTCGTGTCCTCCTGCAGCTCTCCAGCTCTGTACCTGTGCATGGCACACATACAAATGTATGCATGTGTATTTACTTTGTATCCTGCACACACACACACACACACGCACACGCACACTCGTACATAAGTGAAATGCAATTTAGCGTAAGTGCCTCTAGACGCGACAATTGTCGTGCTGCTGCTGCTGCTCCTTCTGCTGCTCCTTCTGCTGCTGCTGCTGGTGCTCCTGTTTCTGGACTGGACCCCCAGAACTTGCCTCTGGCCTGCTTACATATGCAAGTTCCGTTTGCCGCTTCCGCTCCAAAAGCAGCGCCCAAAATGTCACCCGGGTCGCCCACCAGCCCACGCTCCATCCATCCAACCATCCTCCTCCAAGTCGAGTGTCGAGTGTGTGGCTGGAGTGGCTCCAGGCACCGGGCACCGGGCACCGGGCTGCTGCTGTTCTGCTTTTCTGCTCCTGTGCGTCGTCCTGGCTAATGTGCTAATAATAATCACATGGCAGGAGCAGCAGCAGCAGCAGAACACCAGCTCGACATCAAATGGCATGTTAAATGTAGCCAGGCCCGGGCCCAGCCTCCGCCTCCGCCTGCGCCTCCGCCTCTCTGCATCATCGCAACCCATTCCCGGAAATATTTTCCACTCTCGGTCTCGGGCCCCGGCATTATTAGCTCTCATTTAGGTAAATCCCATTAAAAAAAACACACAAAAAACGAGCAGAGGGAAACCCGGGGCAAAGGGCCACAGCAGAGCAGCAGAACAGCGGAGAAAAAAAAGCCGAGCAAATTTGCCTCGTTTGACATTTGGTTGGCTGCATTTGGGGTGTTTGCTGTTTTTCTCGGCTGCACGTTTTGGGTGGTGTTAATGCAAAGCCTTTTACGCCACCACCCCAAAGCACCCAGCAGCAGCCACCCCACACAGCCCACTCGATCGAACCCAGCCCAACCCCACCCGAGAATGGGAACCATTCAGATTTTGCCCAAAAGCCAGTTCAAGTTCGTCAAGCCGCGAAGCAATTTTTTGCACAGGATTCTCAATTTCATTTTGCGAGAGCTGCGCGCAAATTGCCCCAGGAATTCGCGTGAGCCTTCCAACGGATTATGGCCACGAGGATAATGTCTAATTATTCGGACAATTAACTTGAACCAATTCGCAGCTAACTCTGTACTCGTTTCAATCGCTTGGCAGGCGGGTGAATATATTCGCAGATACTCAAGCAGCTACCTAACATTTTGCATACTTTATTATCTTACATTCAGAGTCATCATTTATGAGCAGCCATCATCCAGGTGTTCGGGCAGCCAAACTCTTCACTTGAACTCATTCTGGCCGCAATAATGATCTTTGAGTAGTCATCAAAATACTGGAAGGCACAAGCTAGCTCGAGTGTAGCTGGATCGAACACAAGACAGAAGAGGTGGAGACAGTATGTACGACTCTTATCATGACTCTTGAAGCAGGAAGTTCAGAGTGGATTTTACAGATCGTTCATTCAACGCCCACAATCCCTTCAAAATCTTAGCACTCGTTCAGTTGATTCGGTTCGAAGTTCCATCGTAAAGCTATCACCTCTTCGAAGTCCAATGGGAGTCCATGTCGTTCCATAATATATTCTTCGAAAATGCTTGCTGTCGCTGCTTGAACTCTGAATTATCTGGCGGGGTCCTCCTTCTAATGAGTGCGCAGTGCGAGTGGCAGCCAAGCCTCTACCCTCTACGCTCCCCTCCACTCCCTTCACTTGTGTGTACGAGCATTGTGTGCATATGATAATTATGTGAGCCCCGATGCCAGCCCCATTCAAAGGAATTCTCGATGGCCTTTTGGGGTGGCGGCATGAACGATGGGGGCCTAGAGTGGGCGTGGCGTGCGGTAAAATAAAATTGCACATTAGATTCTTGTGACAAGACCCCTGCCCCTGCCCCCAGCCCACAGTTGCGGCACTCCTGGCGAGGGCGCACAAAGCGTTGCAAGCGTCTGGTCTGGTCGGGTCTGGTCTGGGCTGGGCGAGGGGGTGTGGCATACACTGGCGAGTCGCGGGGAGGGAGAGGGGTCGCAGCGATGGTTGGAAAATTGTGCAGTTGCAGCCATAATTATTTTTACGGCACATTGCGTCGGTGCCATGGTCGGAGCCAGCCCCCAAAAGATGGAGACGCTGCCCGGTACAGTGGGGCAAAATGCGTCAATCAATTCCACAACATTTGCGCACTGTGGGGCAAGCTTGCTCACAGATGAAACTCGCATCCATGGAGCCCGAAACAAATGCAAGTCCCGCTGCCATCCGTCTGTGTGCTCCCTGCTTGCCCCACTGTGCTCGGTGGGCGCTGGAGTCGGCGACAATCTGTGCCCAGTGCCAGAGGCAGTGCCCCGCAGTCGATGAGGTTGCCACTGCCACTGCCACCTCCACTGCCACTGCCACAGTCGAGGCATAGAGAATAATAATAAAAATAATTATGCATATGCCACCCTCCGGTCTTACGGGTCCTACGCCTGGCGGCTGGCTGGCTGGCTGGCTGGACGGACTCTCCTACGCGGCATGGCGTGGCTGTGTCGCCGTATCGCTGTGGCTCTGCCTTTGCTGCTGCTAATTTAGAAGAGCATGCTCGACAGTAATTTGCATGCCAGTTCCAGTCGCAGTCGCAGTCGCAGTTCCAGTTGCAGTTGCAGTTGCAGTCGGTTGGGAGTGGGAGGGAGCTAACCCGAGACCCCAACCCGAGCAGCGGCCGAGAGCCACTTGTCTCTGCACACACACTTCGCTCTCTCTCCCGCTGTCTCTGTCTCTCGCTGTCTCTTTTGCCTGTGTGACAGTTTGCAGCGTCGACAATGCCGCCTCCATGTGTTGCCGTTGCCGTTGTTGTTGCCGTTGCTGTTGCTGTTGCTGTTGCTGCTGTTGTCTCAATGCAACTTTTGTACATATGTCGTTGGTGCTTGCTTTGCCTTTGCCGTTGCCGTTGCTGTCTTCTCCACTGGCTGGCTGGCTGGCTGTGCCGTGTCATTCACACACAAAGTGTGCGACTCTCGACTAAAATGGCATTCACTTGTGCACTTTGCTTTGATTCGCCCACATACCCACAGAGGCAGGGCCAGTGCAGTTCCTGCTCCTGCCCAGTCCCCCCCTCACCGTGCTCTGGCTTTGCCCGCGCTTGCGCTTGTGGAGTGCCACTAATTGAGGCACCCAACTGCAGCCCCCTGCCAGCCAGCCTGCAGCGATGGTGGCAGTCCCCAACTGGGGGGCCACCAGGCACAACTGTACCCACCAAACGCATCGCCATGGACTCGAGTGCAGCCCAGCAGCAGTTCCCGAAAAGTATGCCAATGCACCGACGATCGGCACAGGATCGCAGCAGGAGGAGAAAGAGTTCGCATATCCATAGCCAAGTCATCATCAATCCGTGCATCGAATGGACAACACTTGAAGGATTGCCTTTGCCTTTGCCTTTGCCATTTGCCAGCCACTTGACTGCAGTTTCATCTAGTTGCACCCCAGGATCAATCACAAGGCGAGTCCGGCGAGCGCTGCTTGCTCTGTGTCAGCTGCCATAGACATATTTTTGGGCATTTTGTCTGCTGGTTTTTTCTTTGTCAGAGCTCCACATGGGGGAGGAGGAATGCCACACAAAACTGGAATGCAGCACTGACAATGAGGGCATCCAAGTGAGCCAGAGCCAGAGGCAGACACCAAAGGAAACCGTAGAGCTGGCGACTGGCGACGGGCATTGGGTGCAAAATGCAAATGGTGGCCCCGGCTGAAGGCACTAAATGATCCAATGTGTGGCTGGTGTGGCAGGTTTCAGGGCAACGACAACACCTTCCAAAAGGCAAATAATGCAACGAGCAGCGAGCAGAGGAAGCGGAAAAACAGTGGCAAGAACAGCAGCAACAACAAATCATGGCAACGACAACGTCAGCCAAAACGGAAGCCATGCCAAAGCCTAGCAAAAAAAGAAAGAGAAGGAAAACTCTGGCAGAGGCACACAGGGACAGAGGCAGAGACAGAGTGCCGCACAGCGTGGGTGAGCGAGAGAGAGAGGGGAGCGACACATGCATCCACTTCAGTGGCAGAAGGAGGAGGCAGGTGGCACGGGTGGCAGTTGGCAGTTGGCAGCTGGCAGTTGGCAGTTGGAGGTGGCACCAAACTGTAAACTATGGAACCGCCATTGCTGCACAGCGACCAGCAACAAAAAGAGAGAGGGAAACCCCGGCCCCAGACTCTGACGAGGGGGGCTGGAACGGGGACTGAATGCAGAGTATAGGGAATGGCACAAGACCCAAACTCTGTTATGGATTCGGTGGGGTTTGAGACTCCAGCCTCGGCGACAGAGTTTTTATGGCACTCAGTCGCCTCATTGTTTCGTAGTTGGTTTCTGGCCACTGCCACTGCCACCTTCTCTTTCCTTTTTTACCACTTTCAGCGATACACTTGCCGAAAGGGCCACACTGTACCCAAAGTACAGTGCTGGCCATGGCCCAAACAGCCAACAGAGGGAGGATCGAGGCAAGGCGACAAATGCGATTCGGTTGGAGAAGTTCAACCCAAACGCAAGTCAACAATCTGTTGCCGATCCATGAGCACACTATACACCCATTTAGGTGTGTATTATGCACAGCTGTGAGTGTATCTAGCATTCGTATAGCCCGTAGATTCCATTGTAGATTCTTGCTGGAGTGTGGCCTTACTTTGTTCAGTTTTGCGTTGAAAGCGTTGCAATGGCGTGAAATAATATGCAAAATACTCTGCCACACACACACACACACACACACACACACACTCTCAATGAGAGTGAGAGAGAGAGAGAGGGAGCAAGAAAACAGCACTCTCATGGGGCACTCGAATGCTACCAGAGAAGGATGTACGAAGGATGGCTGGATGGGCTGGATGGGCTGGGCTGAAACGAGTGACGAGTGGTGTTGATCGCCGCACGGTTGCTAATTAGGCCACTTAGAGCTGCGTTGCAGGCACTTTTCGCAGGAAATCACAGCGAACGAACACCGAAATGGGGTGGAATACGCTTCGATTGCGGGCTTCGGGATTCGAAGTGCAAGAAGTACACACCAATACACGGCTCCAGGTCCGGCCATTATTGCCTAGTGCCATGTAAGTGGCGACTCCAAGGTACCGTCTGGATCTGGTGTGCTGTGTGGGGTGTCCTGTGTGTACTTGCGTGTGAAGGAGGTCAATGCATCATTGGCCTGCCACTTGACGCCACTCCCTCCCCCATTGCGTGGGGTTGCTGGGGGGTTGGGGGGTTGCGGCGACAGCTTTAAGCAGACTTAAAGCCCAAAAATCAAACCAATCTCCAAGTCCAAATCGAACTCGATGACTGAGCAAAGAGGCGCTCCCCATGTGGCTCCCAAGTGCCGCACAGATCAGCCTGAACTGAATTTGTCTTGGAACAAGCATTGAGAATGTTTACAAATTATGCAAAAGAAAGGCTTTCAGTTGGAATATGTTGAATGCAATTTAGGAGTGTATTTCCAGACAAACTTAGTGGCCGTTCGAGGACCTTTTACTAGGCAACCAAATCAGCGTTCGAAGAAGGATGCAAGTAGGTGGCTTGTAAGGCATTGCCTTTGGATCGTTGAATAAGTTGGATGGGAAATACAATTAAAAGTTCAAATGGCTTGCTCGAATTTGCATTTATTGGCTGGCTAATGTTCACTGCTCAACAGTTATGGGCGTAAAAGTTAACAAAAAGAAAGAGGAGAAGGAGAAGGACCAAAGAAAAGCAAGCAAAGAAGGAAGAGATGGAGGAGCAGCCTTCCCTTGAGTCTCTTTGACTCCGCAGTTGAACGACCCAGTGAGTTGTGTTGGCTTATCCTGCTGCTGAATGATGCACACCCACACATGCTTGCTGTTGTGTGTGTGTGTGTGTGTGTACGAATTTATATCCTTTTGGGGGCAGCTCGAATTACCATAAGTTGTCGTCGCGTCGTCGCAGCGGATCCTCTGATCTTTCTTCTGTTGTCTAAGTTTTCGAGGCAGTTCTGCCGTCCTACCGCTTGGGCGGATCAAACGCGCCGCATATCCTGTGCTTGAGTTTCATTCATTGAGCCAGGAGCCAGGAGGCAGGAGCCAGGAGCCAGGAGCCGTGGGTAAGCTTATATGGGGTCGCAGTCGTCCTGTTTCTCCGCTCCTGCGCCTGCTCCTGCTCCTCGTATGCGACTCGATTCGAAGGCATTGCCTAATTGGTTCAACGCAGAGAGGCTTAATTAAGTTGTTGCCATTGTTGACGTTCGTCTCCTCTTCTTTTTGCTCGCCCTCCTTTGTGACAGGAGTCTAGGCCGGAATGGAGATGGGGGGATCGCACCTGGCACCTGGCACCTGGCACCTGGCAGCGGGTAGTCGTAGACATCTGCCGCAGCTTCGATTCGCTCTGGAATCACAGCTGTGACGACACAAACAGTTCTTCTATTCGGAATGATTCGATCACTTTCATAACTAATTTCTGCCAAGCAATCGATCGATCCTCTCTGATCCTCTCGAACTCTCTTTTCCCCCCCTCAAACATTCTGTTGTCCAGTAAAAAGTGGAAGCGATTCATCAAAGATCACCTGCTCCAGGGGCCCAGGGGTCCAGGGGTCCAGGGCCATGCGAAAGGGTAAGAAGTCAAAAAAGTAGCAGACAATCAGACCATCAAACGATCAAACGATCATTTCGATCAGCCCAAGGACCCAGGCCAATCATAACTCCAGCTGAACGGACATTGGCGCGCCAGCGTTGACATCCACCAGAGATCCAGCAGATCCCCGGGATCTTTCAGGATCAGATCCACAGACTTACGAGCTGCTGTCAAGCTCAGGGCAAAGGCAGTGATGTGACCCTTTGTCCACTCTGCCTCCATAAATTGGCGACAGCAACGGCAACGGCACTGGCAGCGGCTCCGGCGGCTCCGGCGGCGGCTCTGCTCTCCACTCCATTGAGACGAGTTCAGCGGAAAGGCAAGTCAGAGTCAGGGGCCCATCACGGTGGTCTATGTATGTCAATTAAGAGGCAGCGACCGCTGATTTATGCAATTGCCCTTAGACAGAGAGACGGGAGCAGCGAGGAGATCCGAGCGAAGAGCCGAGAGCAGAGAGCAGAGAGCAGAGAGGCAGGAAAGAGCAGCGCCCACGGCTTTGGGTTAGATGAAGACTTGAACTGGGATTTGGAATTGGAATTGGAACTGCCATTGAGGGGGGAGCAACAGCAACTTCCTTCCGTTACAGTTGCCCCCCCCTTCACGAAAAAAGTACAATATTTTCGGACATTTGGGGGCCAGCTAATTGGCGGACGTTGCCCGCTTTGGGGCACAAGACACAAGACACACAGAGAGAGAGAGAGAGAGAGAGAGCAAAATGACAGGGTCTGGAGTCGAGGAGTCGGGGAGTCGGGGCACCGATAATAACTTCTTCAACGAGCGCCATGAAGTGAAATTATTCGGGTAAACATGCACGCTAATTACAAAACCCTCAAACGACCAACGAACGAGCAAACAACAACAACAACAACGAGCAACAACGAACGAGCAACAACAGCAACCAAAAAAGAAAGAATACCCAAGGAAGAGCAACTGGCAAGGGGGGCTGGGCCGGGCAGGGCGGGGCAGGGCAGGGCAGAAAAATGATATAATATTTTATGAATCAATTCACGAGAGCGCCAAGTGGACCACCGTCGCTGTCAGCGGCGACGCCAGGCAGGCCCCCAGTTACCGGTGTACCCCGCGAGTACCCCTTAGCCAGGCTCCACAGCCACAGCCACAGCCAGAGCCAGAGCCAGAGCCACAGCTTCAGCTCCAGTTTGAGCTCTGAGGCACACGAATATCGCCGTCGTCGTCGCCGTGGTCGTCGTGCAGTTAGCGAATGAGCCACTTAAAGAGCCACAAATAATAATAACGACTTTAACGACAACCACAACAGCCCAAAGACGAGGCCCAACCAAGACGAGCAGATCCGAGGCCGTCGCTGCCACACAACGAGCTGCCATCCACAGTGCCCAGTGCCCAGTCTCTGTCCAGCAACTGAGATCCCGTTCCCGTTCCCCGTTCCCCTCTCCCCACCTCGCCCCCTCCTGGATTCCACACACAAAGTTGAGCTTCGCGTCCGCCCGCTTATGACTGAAGTGAAGTTTCTTTTTTTGCTGTTTTTATTCATCTTTTTTGAGTCGTTTTTTTAGTGATTATGACGATGAGCATTGGACATTGGACATTGGCTTTTGGGGATTTTGGGGTTTGGGGTTTGGGTTTTGTGTGCTGTGGATTTCTGGGCCTTTGGTGTGGCATGAGAAGGGTCGTTCAGGGCTGGGATGGGATGGGATGGGTTGGATATTGCCATTGCCATTGCCATTGCCTCGCCCTAACAAGCATAAATGAACAGGTTTATTATGATCAGAACATAATGCTCCCAAAAGAGCTGCCACAGCCAATGGCTGTCAAACTGTAGCAGTCATTAACAGAGCCAAAGGAGCAGAACGGAACAGCAAACAAGTCAATCAAAAACGGCAAACAGCAACAGCAAAACCAATTAGATATATTCAAGGGCAATGGGAGCTTTAATTCGAATCTTACATCCAATTTTAATTTGTGGAAATATTGTGAATTGGGCAGGATTCACATCCTTCCGTTCTGGATTAAAAATGTGTCAGGAGTTGAAGACAAGTCGTGACAGCAAGTGAAAGTACGTTTAGAAGAATGAAATGAAGAAATGAATAGTACATTTCGACTTCATTTGGTAACCAAATACGCGAGAGATTTATTTTGAGATTTATAAGTTTGAGCTGAAAATAATTCCTACAAAAATTGGGAGGCATGAGCATAAAATGTTGCAATATTTGTACAGCATCAGTGCACTCATTGCAGAGATCCACTCCATGTAAATAGATGAGTAGGAAGTATTATTTTATGATTGCAATTCTGATATTGCACAAAGTACCAGAGATTTCCCATAGCGCACACTTGGGGCTTACCTGCAGCCTGCATTCCAGACTCGATTTCATTTCCCCATCAAGCAATTCATCTCGAACCCCAACGCAAACAAATTAATTTAACGATTTGCAAAGCGTTTAAGGGAAACCCTGCCAAGTGGCAAAGTTTGGCTTAGAGCCTTTGGTTAAGTGGACATTTGATCCGCATTGAATCACATCATCTGAGCGTCAGTTCCTTGAGTCCGATTTAATTCGTGTGTTTAAATCGAAGCTTTATTTCGATCGATTCGTGTGCGTGTGTGTGGCGTGGCTTGGCCTTTGTTTGAGCTCTCTGCAGTTCCATTGTATTCGTGTATTAGCTGTCAATCAATATTTGCACCTTTGACCCGACGCCTGCGCCATTATTGATGGCCGCCAGGCAGTGGCAGACAAGCGACTCACACCTCCTGGTCCCTTCTTTTGGTGCTTTTGGGCATGCGAAAATCATACACGAACTTTAACCGCAAATTAATACCGAATATTTGCTACATTTCGGCTTTGGCCAAATTCAGGTAACACAATAGACGTCGAAGTTAATCGTAGGCCATCCCGGCCAAAGGCTTTGTCTGGACAGATGTCAGGGCGGAGTTCAGGGACGCGTTCGGGGAAGAGCTTATGGGTGAAAGGATAAGATGTACTCAGTTCTTGCCATGAGCCAACGTTTTCCAAAGTATCCACTAAATAAAATAAAATATACCAAAACCAAAGCAATCCGAATTCAAATCTGATTTTCCGTCTTCTTGATTTGACGGCCATCCCCAGGCTCCATCAATGTGGGTCGTAAAATGTTCTCATTCAGCGGTTTTTAACAAGCCAACGAATCAAGTAGTCCCCAGCTCCAGCTCCAGTTTCTGTTTTGTGCCTCGTCGAGACCCTCCATCGATAGACCCATCACATCACATCGCATCCCATCGCATCACATCCGCGCGTAATAAAATGCACGCACGCACGTCCGACACCCAAGTAGATATGAAGATGTGGATGGAGGCAGGGGGAGGCTCGAGCGGAGAGGAATGGGAGGAGAGAAGGCAGCTACAGCAGCATCCGTCGTCGTCATCTAATCAACTCGGATCGCATCTCAAAGCCCTAAAAATGCCCACCACACGCTGATTTAATCACGTCAGCGCTTACCTTTGCCCCACAGCCACTGCTGCTCCCCAGACACCGTCATTCCAATCCCCATCCAGTCCATCGCAGGCTGCGTGTTTGGTCATTTGTAACACCTAACGGTTTGATTTGTGTAATCGTTTACCCCTCCCAAAGCATTATAATTACCATAAGTTGCTGCCTCGCGGTAGAGCGGTAGACGAAACGATATTTCTCGATACATAGAAAACCCATCAAGGGATCAATGAATCAATGAATCTATAGCCCCAAATCGATGAAAGGCTTTTGCAGTCTGTTAATTGAGAATTGACTTAAGTTGACCCATTAATGGATTTTGGGTTGTACGAGTGAATAAATATGAATGGGTCATGGGTAGGGTATGCCATAGATGGCGGAGTTGTCCCAGGATAGGTAATACTTACACATTCAATGCATCTTCCTCCAAGCTTTATCCTTTAGATGTATGATAGACTTAGGCTTATTTTTAGCTGAATATCCTGCTATTCCTACTGTGACAAGCAGCAACCGAGAATCCATAGAGTTGTAAAAGATTTTAGTAATAATTTAGGATCGATTTGGATGGTATGGGAAGTCATATGGGTACAGTGAGCCGGAGGTGCTCCTGCCTGTTGCATGGATGTTACGATCATTATTGTGTGTTTCTAGCTGTGTGGATCTCTAGCCACATGTCTGGAGAGCTGTTGTATCTGTGGAAGATGTTCTTTAATTGAGGAACAGTTACCCCCGAGTATCTGTTAGCCGTCCACAGCTCTGGACCTCCCCAATGGACCACCCAATCCCAATTCCAATTCCAGTCTCAACGAATCGCAACGGAACGAATCCAAAAACCAAAAAACGAGCCAAAAAAGTTGTCAACATTTTGGACGTTGTTGTTGTTGTTGTTGTTGTTGTTGGGGCTGGTGAATTTGTGCAATGTCCAGTGGCCAGCGGCGGCATGGGTAGGCATGGTGAGGCATGAGGCAACCACGGCCTGGCCTGGACCAGAGCTTCAGCTTGAGGTCTAGTGAAGGGGCCACCCACGCTGCCTGCTGTCAAGCGGGGGATTTGTTAGTGGCTGGAAGGTGCGGGGGAGGCACTTGAACAAACGGCCATTATTGTTGTTGTTCTTCTTCTTGTTGTTGTTGCTGTTGTTGTAGTCTTTCAACATTTTTGACTTGTTGTGATTATGGCGGGGGACGTCGTCGTAGTCGTAGTCGTAGTCGTCGCCAGCATCCCAGCCGCTGCCTCTCCCCTTTTGCTTGTCGCTTGTTGGGATGATGGCGACTGATCATTGCAGCAGCCACATGCCCTGCCAGAGGGTACCATGCACAAGAGAGGAGAGGATGCACCACCAAAAATATAACGAAAAGGAAGCACCATCCATTGGAAATAGAACTACTCCAAGATGTACATAATTCCACCCTGGACTCGAACGTTTGTTTCGATCTGCATCTCGGCAAAGGGTATTCAAAGCTTCGTTGAGCCCTTGGAACTGGGTTCCAGTCCCGCCGCCTTCCATGTTTCTTGTTCTGCTGTTGTTTCGTCTGTTGTTTTCGTCTCGTTTCGTCTCGTTCGTTCGTTCGTTGATTTCATAATCTCTTCCGTTGCTTTGCGGGATTGATGGTTTGAGGATTTGATGGTTTGATGGCTGTTGCTGTTGCTGCTGCTGCTGCTGCTGTAGATTTGTGGGTGACCGCGCACTCTCTAAAAACGTCAATCACTCAATTAAACTTAATTATAATTGCGAAGCGATGATGGCGGGCGAGCAGCAGCAGTTTATGGGAATGAAATTCAACACAACCAGCAGCAAAGCAGCAGCAAGCAGCAAGCAACAGGCAGCCGGCAGAAGGCAGAAGGCAGCCCTGCAACAAGAATCAATCAGCAATAACCACGAAGCAGCCACCAATTTTTAACAGACAACCAAAACTAAAGTAGAACTACGTGGGAGGCGACATGCAGTGGGACATTGATCAACGTTTGCCTCAGAAATCAGAAAAAGATCTTGGCAGTTCCCACTTTAACCCACAATTGATTCTCGCTGAAGAACTCAAAACTTTCTTTGCACCGAAATAAAAGATGTAAAGATGGGAAAGATTAACTGATGGAAAGATCTTCAAGTCTATCCTGTAGTAAGGGCAAATGGGGATGGCTGGAGCAGAGGTTGGCTAAGGGTTGGGAAGTTGTCTAGGGTTTGGGGGCTTGGGGCAGTCAACAGTCACTCCAATCACTTTGACTGCAGCTCATTCAGATTTCAAGCGAAAATTCGAAGAAAATTGTAAATGCACGAAGACGTTGCTGTCGCAGTCGCAGTCTCAGTCGCTCCCTCTGCTGCTGCGACGGCAGCTGCTGCTCCTCTGCTGCTGCTGATGATGGCGACGCGTCGCCAGCACTTTGGTATCAAATTTTGTTGCTTCGTTGTCCGTTGTCTGTGCCGTTTCTGCTGCTCCCCCTGCTCCTGCTCCTTCTCTTCACATTTTGATTGCTAGCCTGAGAAAATGAAAGACTGAAAGGCCAGCAGCGGCAGAGCTAAAGCACAGCTCCAGCATGACTTGCATGATGTTGTCGCTTTATGCAAAATGCCTTCCACTCGCAAACTGGCCACTCGCTGCTCACTCTTGCACTCTCTCTCTCTCTCTCGCCCTGACTCTCTCTTTCTCCTATTGCTGTGGCGATCCACGCATTTTGGGCGCCCACCCAGAAGACGAAGCGCGGGCCGAGCGAATGGGAGAATGTAGTGGAAAGACTGACTGGCAAGACCGGGGGGCAGTCAGTCGCAGCTCTTGTCATGCAGCAACGAAGCATCTCAATCAGAGACTCATTGCAATGGGAACAGGCTCTTGGAACTGTCGAGTGCCAATGTTCCCCTAAGCAAACGGACTCATTCGCTTCGATTTGCTGATTTTTGACATCTACAGCTCGACATTCAAACTGCAAATAAATATTAATTGTTATCTTAATGGGTTAACGGCAAGTGGGTGCTAGATGGCCAGTATCAGGGGGTGGGGGGACTGCAGGGGATAGGTCAGGCCAGTCCATTGTCCCATCCAGACTTTCACCTAGAGAGCAGCCGAAGCGTAACTCTCGCGATCTTTCACACACTCTGACCGTGGCTGTGGCTGTGGCTTCCTTTTGGGACAGACAGTAGCTATCCCCCACCCCCGCACCCGAACCCAACCCTTGCACAACAATTGCATTGTTCGCCGCGTGTTCGCATGAAACTCTTCCTCTACAGCTCTCTGCATCTTCGATACTCCTCGGTCCGGTGTGCTTCCAATCTGCTATCTCCATTATGTAAAGAGGCGACGCAACGTGTGGGCGTCCACGCCGTAGCGGCCACTGGAGCGGACAGTAGACAGCGGACAGCGGACAGTAGACAGCGGACAGGGGACAGCGGACAGGGGACAGTGACCATTGGAGCGCTGCGTGGCCGTTGTCACATATTTTTACGCTTTTGCGATTTGCGGCGGACTGCGGCGGACTGTGGCTGCCATTGTCTGTAATTAGGGGCGGCGTTTTGTTGTCGGTCGGTTGACAAAATGTTAGGCAACCGAGCAATTGGGAGGGGCACGAGTGGCAGGGGAGTTGGGGCGGGTGTGGCTGCAACAAAAAGAAGGGGGGCTGGTGCCCACAACTAGATGGCGGAACGGGAACGGGCAGTCTCGCTACCGCTTCTCTGGGAACGCTGTAGTTCAGGGAGTTTGCAGCTCAAAACTGCCATAGATTTCAATTCTCATTCACGTTTCCCCCCACGCTGCTGTGCAAGAGTTCAACGCAGAGTCCAGAGAGCGGGAGAGAGAGAAGGCCACAGAGTTGACGCAAAGATGTGACAGATAGTTCTCCTGTCAAGTTATAGCCATAGAAGGAAAACACTCTTAGGCAGAATTTTGTGCTGCTGGAAAGCTGCTTCTCTGCTGATGAGTTGGCCCGAAATGTGCTCCAGCTTTAGCCAGAAGTGCCGCACCATTAGAAAGAGAGTTTAAACAATTGCCTGGCAAATAGGTAGGAGGCGAGACGAGCCGCATATCGATTACACATGTACAATAATTCGCCATCGGAAAAGAGGGAATGGGAATGCGAGCGGGATTGAGAGTTGGAAATGGGAGTGGGAGGCCGTGGAAGAATGGGAAATTGAGTGATCCTCGCAGGAGTGAGAGTGTGTGCAGCCCAGGTAGAAGGAGCCCAGGGTACATGTGCTCGAGAGAGGCAGTCCTAATGGCCTTAAACGATTTGAAGCCAGTCCATTGTTGCACCATGCACCATGCCCCCTTTTGTTTGCCAGCACTTCCCATTCGGCCAGGGCACGGCACCCCCGCCAATGCCAGGGTCATTGTTGTTTGAGTATTTATTGTAATCGATATTTGGGCAATGCAACAATTGAAATCAATGAAATCGAGAACATTTTCAGCAAACAGCCAAACCAAAAACTGAAAACCAAGCGCCGAAAACCGAGAACAGGGAACGAGCAGAGAACACAAGAACTCCACTCCAGAATGTTAAGCGGAAAAGCAGCACACAGGATAGAATATAATAGAAGGGAATAGAATAAAACTCCCCCGATAGCGATTGAGGGCTTGCAGCAATTAAATCTACTTGACTGCATCCCAACTGCAACTGCAAGCCCGAATCTCTGAGCCACTGCCACTGCCACTGGCCACCCCCATCTGTGGGATCTTCGTGTTGGAGAGAGAGAGAGAGAGAGAGAGAGAGGCCACGAGAGATCTCTCATCGATCCCGACAGCTGTGCTGCCCTATGCCTCAAAATAAAATATTTCCAATCGATCAATTAACAGATAAATGCTATAAAGAAGCAGCCCAAATGTAGGTAAATATATCCCCAAATTCAACCTTTGGCAAGGGCTTTTAGTGATATATTTGTCTCGCATTTGTAGTCGATCTATGATAAAACTATCGATGCATTCAATGTTCATAAACTAAAGTAAGACTAAATCCAACAAGGAGTCTCGAAATTTGATTAGAAATCAATAAATGAATAAGCAAGCAAGCTGCCACCCGATCCACTCATTTGCTTGGACATCGATAAGACTTTTCACACTCGTGCTAGCTGGTGGCCCCAGGAAAAGTCTCTCTCCTCCACCCTCTCCCCATCCTGGTTCCTGTAACCACGTTTAGGCCTCGGGTCTCGGGTTTGGGCAGTTGTTTGGGCACTTTACGCGTAATTGACGCACATCTTCCCATCTCCAATCTCCACTGCCATTGCCGTTGTCATTGTCGCAGTCGCAGTCGTAGTCGTCGTCGTCGGTCTGTGCCCATTCATCAAAGGGGCCATCGATTGGTAGCCGGCGTGCACCCGTGCACCGCCCGAACAAGACCTATTATTTGTAGGTCATAAATTTTATTGCTCAACTGGCGTTTGTGCAATTAAATCTCAATGGCTTGACGGCGGCCGCCGCCTTTGTCATTTTAGCCATTTTAGCCCTGACGAACGACGCGTGTGCACTCGACAGAAAGAGAGACAGTGAGAGTCGTGGAGGGAGAAGCGGACTGCTGGCCACTCAATCGAGTAGATAGTTATCGACCTGCACCACCCACCCACCCATGCAACCCATGCAAGCCATGCAACAACGGTGCACCCCTCTGCCACCATTCAGCAGCAATCGTCCGTGTCGTCCCTGCAAATATTTTGACAGCAATTGCACGAATAACGACCGCCTGCAGTCTCGCGAGCTTCATCCTGGGACTCATCCAGCCACTGGTTACTGCCACAAGCTCCTGGAAGGGGCACGATCAGCTGGCCTTATCGCTGGCCGCTGCGTACCACAAATGTTTGGGTTTCTTGTCTCCCCGCTGGCATCTCCCACTTGCCTCCTCCCATCTCCCATCTCCCATCTCCCATCTGCGATGAGCCATCAGTGGCAGGTTTGAGGTGAAAGTAGCGCCCGCAAGACTCTTGATTGGTTCGATATTTTGTACATTTTGTAACGGAAATTCATGCGAATTTGGAAAGAAATTAGAAAGAAATTGGCCCATTCCAGTGGCACTGCTGCCTTGCGGCACAACAACTCACTCAGCAGATCCCCGTGCCACAACCACTTGCTGGCCGGTTGGCAATTCACGCAAAATGTTTTGTCAAAAGGGCATCTGGGGATGGCATCTCGGACATGGACATGAACATGGCTTAATGGACATGCAGATGACTGGCATGACGTACGACAATGTAGATGTAGATGTAGATGTCGATGGAGTCAGAGGTGGACGTGAGCCACACCCAAGTGGCGACCAGGCGAGAGCCGGACAGCATTTTCCCACAGGCGCCGGCCCAAACGTGCTACGTGTCGCCTTCAGGTGGCTGTACACCGTGCCCAACCTCCACCCACCAAATGCACAGCTGTATTCCCAGTTCATCATCTTCATTATCTTCATCATTCAGCTGAATGCCACTCCCACAGTCCACTCCCAATTCCACTCCCAATCCCAATCCAGAAGGCGCTTAGACAAAGTCAACCCTTTGATAAAGTTGCAGGACTGTGGGGAGGGGGATGGAATGGGAGGGGGATGGGAAGGGAAGTGCTTCTCTGTGATTCTATTAGCAATTTCTGCGGAAATCGACGCGCATCTCTAGAACCGTTATGGGCCAGACCCAGAGCCAGCCTCAGCCTCAGCCTCAGACCCTGCCCGACCCAATCCGGCCATCATCAAAGGGGAGCGCCACTTGGCTCTCGTTCCGAGCCGTCAGGGAGCTCTACGCTTGAGCGAAAACAGTAGCGCCAGACCCCAGACCCCAGACCCAGTTCCACTGGCTGCAAAAACAAATGCTCGAGTTCAAAGCCTAATGCGAAAAATTCGCAGAAATCTGTCATCGCCTTGTCAACGCTTCGTCATCGTCAGCGGCAGCACAGGAAGAAGCCACCAACCAGCCATCAGCCGCAAGCCCCCAAACAGCCCAAAGCCGAGAGAGTCGAACCCAATGCCTCTCCTCCCCCCCGCTCCTTCGCTTCTCCACCCCGACCACGACCCCGACCCCGACCCACTTCCAGTTTCAGTTCCCGTCGACCAAAGGCAAAGTGTGGCGCGTAGCCGGAGCTCCAATTGGCGCTTGACATGCCCCCGACAGACACCAACGGACGGACAAGCAAAAATATTGTTCCATCAAAAATCTCAGCGACAACGTTGTCGCATCGTTGTTGTTGTTGTTGTTGTTGCTGCTGTTTTTTGTTGTCGTTGTTTTAATCGTCGGCGGCGATCATATCAAAGCGGCGCAAATTTCCTGCCGGCAAACAGATAAGCAAAAGTGTAGGAGTTGTGTCAGGACTGGCACTGGCACTGGCGCTGGAACAAGGGACAGGGACAGGGGCTGGGACTGGGACTGGGAATAGCAGGCACAGAATACTGTGGGAAGAAGCTGTTTGGGGAGAGGGGAAGAACTACCAATGACCAGGTACAGGTCCGGCCTGTGACAGGAATCTCTGTGACAAAACATCAGCCGGTGGCGTCTATCAAATTGTTTTCCATACCCTAACCCAAGGTGGGTGTTCGAGCAGACATTTCAGGGGCTCTACTAAGAATAGTCTCAAGGAGTTGCTGTCAGAAACGTAGCAAAGGATTTTGCTGATTTTGTAAGCCTTTCCTTTGATTATTTAATGGCCGAAAAATCATCCTAGATCCACCTACTTTTTATCTCCGCTTATGAAACTGAAACTGTGGACATTTTTCAGCAGCCATTCAGCTGCTTGCCAGCCAGGACACAGCCCGGAGACGCTGCTAGAGCATCTCCTCGCACTGTCTGTGCCAATGATTTCTTTCATATTCTGTGCCCTGTTGCATGTCATTTGCCGCTTGTGTGTGGGACAGACAGTCCCAGGGCAGAGCCAGCGTCCGCTTGGCGCTATTTAACTTCAAAAGGCGCAGCGCAAACTGGGCGCAGAGCATTTAACGCCAAATTCCGTACAACAAAAGGCAGGCCAGGCCATCACATTCCAACCTGGTCGAAACAGCAGCCCCCCCTCTCCACCTTTTGGGGGCAGCCAGCAGCCAGCAGCCAGCGGGCGCATGCCACAAATTTTTGTCGTTAGATTTTTGTGCACTTAATTGCCGCAATTAGCGTGGGGCGCTTTGTAGTGATGCCACGCTGCAAGTGAAATGGTCCATTAAATATTTTTGGACTGTTCCCCCTAGCCCCCTTGCCCCTTGCCGCCCTGGCAACAGTCCCGTTGAGATCCCCTTTCCAGCGCCAAGCAAACAACCCAACATCCCATGACCCATCCACGTCCCAATCCCTGGCTCCAAGCCCGCCTGCCCCTCGCCAATTTGGCAAACAAAATGAAAGGAAACCCAGAAAGGGAGCAGCGGGGGGACAGGGGGTGGCCACAGGTCAGCCATGGGGCCCATGCCCAGTGGCGCCTCGAATGAGTGCATTCGTGACTCATTTTAACGATGCAATGAGTGATGAAACGAATACCAGAGAGCAGAATGCGCTGCAGCGTGCATGGAAGACTTCTCGCTGAACTCTTTCAGATCAGCGTTAATTGTTATCGAGGAGGGGGATACGTAGATACCCTCCTAAGACCTATGTACTCGCATTATTTGTGTTATTTGTGAGTGCACTCACTGCCCTGAACTGATCTGAACTGAACTGAGTGCCTGCCTGCTTGTTCACACGAGTGCCAAATGCTCGAGCTGAGCGTCTCAGAGCCGAGCCTCAATGCTCGCTGCCAACTGGCGCTGTCAATAAAATTTGCGTCTGCCCCAAAAGGCAAGGCCAGGCGTGGCAGGGGCAGGGGCAGTGGCAGTGGCAGGATGGGTAGCGGGGAGCGGAAAGCGGAAAGCGGGGAAAAAGGCGCCGACGAGCGACCGGCTGGCGCGCCTGTCGTGGCCGATCAAAATCAATGCGAGCCATGGAATTGCGAATCAATTGCCGGTGCCCCGAAAAAACAAGAAACAAAAACCTCAAGCTTAGCTTCAGCTTCAGCCAGAGCCCCACAGAGATCCAGATTCAGATTCAGATTCAGATCCACATCCAGGGCTGAGGGCTAAGGGCTGAGGGCTGAGGGCTGAGTTTCGGTATGGGAGTGAACGGTATCGGGCCAGACGCGACATCCAGGTCGAGGCAGCTCACTGGAGTTGAACAGTCGTCGATCAAAGACAAAATCCCGGCGCTCTGATCCTGATCTGCCGTTTTCCAGCTCAGAGCTCCGCGAGCATCAAGCTTCAGGCTTCAAGCTTCAGGCTTCAGGCTTGAGGCTTCGAGCCGAGACAATGAGCCTTGTGGCTTGCCTGTTCTTCCGATCCCGATGAAGACGACGCTTTGGCTCTTCTCTTTTTTTGGCGACAGCGACAGCGGCACTGACATGCCGCGTGCGGGGGCGCCGACCATAGAGGGGGAATACAAATACTCGGCCTCAGCCTCGGACTCTGACTCTGACTCGTACTCGAACGAATACAAATGCGAAAACGAGTGCGACTTCCAGGCCACAGTCGCGCAGTCGCACAGTATTCAAATGCAGTCAGAGATCTCAGCCAGGCGATATTTGGGATACCCTCTGGAGGTGGGGTATGTCCATTCCACTTCTCACTGGCTCTCATTTGGGCGGATGCTTCAGCAGGAGGCTATAGAGATCCCTCTGGTTAGGGTATTGCTAGCTTAGGTCTGTGAGCTGTGAGCTGACCTTCTTTATTGTTGTGTCTGCTGCAGCTTCTGGTGCCGCCTCACGTTTCTCGTTTCGCGTTTCTCGTCGTGGCGCTTGCAACTTGATCGATGAATGGTCATTCGGCGGCCGGCCTGCCCTGGCCCTGGCCCTGGGACACAGACATGGACTCGGGACTCGGGACTCGGCGCCGCTGCCGTTGCTAATCCAAGCGCCGCTTTTGAGTTGGGCCCAACACAATCCACAATCACAATGGCAACGAGAGAGACGGCAGGCAGGCAGTGTCAGTCTCAGTCTCAGTCTCAGCCTCTGAATCTTTGCTGGGCTTTTGTTTTTTCCTTATTTTCGGAAGCGTTTCAGCAGCCTGCAGCCAGCAGCCGGCACACACCGAGTATATTCCCTACGCCATGGATCCAGCATGCATTGAGTAATGCCCTAGAGAATTGGTAACCCCGAGTATTATCGATTTTGATCAAAGCATACCCAAAATGTGAAGCACAACACTTCTGTTTGCATTTATTGTGGTTAATTAAGTGTCTCTGCTCTTTGGTAGTTCCACAGGGACTAAATCGATTGGTGGTGACCCCGACTGACCACGTGCAATGCTGTTACCACTGCCAAGGTGATCCTTTGGGACTATACCACAAACTACCCAAATGCCATGACTCGAGTGAGTGGCTTGCGCGTTGGGGCTCTATGTCTTTGGCTATCTACCCATCTACCCATCTGCACATCTACCCATCGATCCAAGGATCAGCGAGGATCCTTAATTAGTCGCCCGAAAATATGATGCCCAATTTGGGTGGGTGATTAAGGCTCATTATGACGATTCCAATCGGGCGGGGCGCAACCTGTGTTTGAATGTTTTGACCACCGGCCACTCTGCAGGGCATCCAATGGATCGCTGTTGCTGTTGCTGTTGCTGCTGCTGCTGCTGCTGCTGGCTCGAACCCTTTATGGCCGGCAAATGCAGTTGCTGGGGCTGTGGCCTGGGGCCGGGGGCAGAGCCCCGGTCATGTCCACTTTGTTTGCCTCCAAATGACAGCTGATTGCCTTTCAGCGTGGATCCGTTTCGGTTTCAGTTTCGGCATCAGCTTCGGCTTCGGCTTTGGCATCTCGTTCCACGTTCGATGGTTCCGGGACGTTCGTTCGTTCCTTTTTTTTCGTTCGTTCGTTCGTTCGTTCTCAGGTTCTGTGTAAGCCGGCGCCTTTAATTGGCATTTGAATGATGTGCACACACGCCCCCCGCTCGGCTCTGGCTGTGGCTGTGGCTGCGACTGCGGCCTCTGCACCTCGTTGAACGGCTTATCACGCAGAAGCAGCAGCAGCGACAGCGGCAGCGGCAGCGTCAGGCTCTTATCAAACTTGTCGATCGACTCTGGGCTGGCGCTTATCTGATGCTCGTTTTGGATAAACGCATCATTATTACTGTCGCCGCCACAGCGACGACCGACGACCGACGCGAACACAAACACAAACACACACAAAAAACGGTACGAAAAGGAGACCGTGGAAAAGTAGAGAGAGAGCAGGAGATGGAGAAGAGAAAGGGCGAATGGGGGAAAAGGGTTAGGCGCAGAGCGCAACCATTGAAACCATTCCGAAGCAGCAGCAGTCGGAACAGTCGGAACGGTCGGTGGTCGCGATGCGTGCTCTCGCGTTTTGCCCTATCCGAAAAGGGTAGCTTAACTCCTACTAGCACTATGCCGCAGGGTGGAGAGAGTGCAGCAATTGGAGTGGAATATTCCCAGATGGATATCTGAATTATGGATGAATTGTAGAACTCCAGTTATCTATCACTAATACGTAATGTGCACCCACTTTTAAGCATTTATCTTATTCAATTGGATGGCCTTAGGTTGTTTTCCCATATCACAAGAAGAGAGTATTTAATGCTTCGATGCGCAGTCTCCCTTCTTCTTTCGCTCTGGTTCTTGTTCTTGTTCTTGTTGTTCTGATGTTGTTGTGGCTGTTGTTGTCATTATCGAGTGATCTCAATCGCTGCTAATTAATTTCTAGGGTATTTAAGTTAATTTACATACAGAAACGAATGCCATGCCCCCGACATGCACCCGCGTACAGCTGCCCGCAGGCACCAGCAGCGACGCGACGGATCAACGGGTGACCACCACGCTGTTCTGAGGAGTGGGCGATAACTTTAAATACGCACTGTACTGCACTGTGCGTAGGCGTAGGCGTAGGCGTTGGCTGTTGGCCGTAGGCGTTGGCTGTTGGCCGTAGGCGTCGACGTTGGCTGCGCTTAATTTCCGTTAATTAAAGTAAATGTCAGACAGACCCGCTCCCCCCCTCCTGCTGTGTCGTTGGAGTGGCGGTGGGAAGGGGGAGAGGCAAAGTGGCGGAAAAGCGTTCAGCTGACATTTGATTTCCGTGTCATTAAGCAGCTCCCATGCATCCAGACCCGAAGCAGTGTCCTGCATCGGACTGAGTGCAGCACTTGCCAAATTAGCCAAATACTCAATTGGATTGGACAAAGATAGTAAATGGGAAGAGCAGAAAGTACTTAAAGTTGCTTGAGAAATATGAATTGGTTCGGGGGAAAGAGACAAACAACCGAAGTCCCCCTGGAAAGGCATTTAGGAAGAGTCTAAAACACTCATTGGATGCGCGCAAAACTCTTTCAAGATATTTGGCAAGCTCCTTGAGCTGTCTTTGATACAGTGGAAGCACACTCTGACCTTGGACTAGAGACTGCAAAATGTAATGTTTAAACATGAAAGATCTGCTTAGGATGTGCTTAGGATATTACTATTGTAAGTTGCATATTGCTATGTATCTATAAACATATGCATACCTTTTACATGACTACTTGCTGTGGCTCGAAAGTCTTTCGCTTTGTCTTTCGCTGCTCAGCCTTGGCACTGTCCTTGAAGCAGGTTTGGGGGAGGTTGGTGGGGGGTGGGGCAAGCAAGCAAGCAAGCAAGCAAACAAAGTGGCTAAAGCACATTACAGATTCGATCAAATCGAATCAACAACAACTACGAGCAGCTAATAGCCCTAGCCCTAGCCTTAGCCTCAGCCAACTCCGTGGCCTCAGCCACCCCTCCGCCAGCGCCCTGCCCGTGGCAGTCTGGAGAAATGTTTTCCTTTGCTTTCATTGTGGCGAAATTGTTCTCCATTGCGAGACGCTTGCGATAAAAACTTAATAAATAAATTGACTTTATGGTTATGGGGCGCACACAGATACAGATGCCAACAGGGAGAGTGCGCGGAGGGGAGGGGAGTGGCAGCAGCAGCAGCAGCAGCAGCAGCAGCAGATTGGGTTAGAGATAGAGAGACAACAGCAACAACATGTGAGGCGACAGCTTACAATGTCCTCAATGGCTCATCCTTCGTGTTTGCAGTTGTGCCTCCTCCTCGTAGTCGCGACTCATCCTCGAGCTCGCGACAGGCTCGTGGCAGGCTTTTGTGTTTGCCACAAATAAAACCATAAATAAAACGCAAACGGCGGCGGCGGCGGCGGCGGGAAACCCGCTACCCCCTGCAACCCCCTGCAACCACCATGTAGTGCCCGCCCACCCCCTCGTGTGGCACAGTCATTCAGGATTCACTTTTATCAGGCGCAAAATGTATTCATGAGTAATTGTCACGCGGCCAAAGGACGCCGAGGGGTGAATGGACGAACAGGACAGGGCACGGGCTCCCCCCTGAATGAATGGATGGATGGATGGATGGATGGTTGGGAGATGGATAGATGAGTGAATGAATGGTCGGAATCGGTAGTAGGTCCTTCTGTCCATCGGTTTGAAATGGCTGCTGGATGCTTGGATGGAACGGACGGAAGCTATCGGCCGGGCGGAAGTGAACGAACGGCTGGCTGTACGGTTGGCGTTGGCGCTGGCGTTGGGCCACGTGATCGGAAGGAAACTCAACTTGCGAATTGAAACATCCGATGCAGACAGCGGGGAGGACAACAGCAACGACAGTGTCAGCTTCAGCTACAGCGTCAGGAAGGGCATCCCAGCATCCTTGGAAGCCTCATGGAAATCTCATCGCTGCGAAAGTGACACCAAATTGTCGGCTAATCTGCCGCTGACTTTTCAATTTTCCCCTGACTGGCAGCAACCACCAGCAGGCAGCAGGCAGTAGGCAGTAGGCAGCACACAACCCAACGCAAGCCCAACCCAAACCCAACCCCAACCCAAATCACTCAAGGGACGAGCTTAGCGGGCACAGACAGAGTCCAGTATCCTGTATCGGACGCCTTGTCACTTGAAGCAAATCTGCTTGAGCCACAGGACAAACATAAGTACTCGAAATAAATCGTAATTGTATCCCCTTTATTCCTATTCGCATTAGAACTACTTACGCGAATTATTGTCAAGGCAAGCATTTACATAGCTGAAAGAAGATTCTATTATTATTCAGATTACTTCTGGATAGATTTAAGGATAGATATCTCATGGTAAGCATTCAAGTGGATATGGATGCAGCCTTATGGAACCTTTTGCTTGCAGTTGAATTTGCAACACTTTAAACTTGAGACAAATAATATTAGGCAAACGTTGGGGCATCAATTGGGGAATCGCTTGGAAAGAATATTTGATCTGTGGCCAGTTCATGGCTCAACTTTCGAATGTATTTTGTGTGCGGATATTTATTAAATATGAAATGGAAAATGTGCAAAGAGCCCAGCCACGCCCCTCGTGATTGAATGTTTGATCTTGGTTCAGTCTTCGCTGATGTCATTCACGGATTGAATGGATGACTGACTGACTTCAGGTGGAGCAGCAGCAGCAGCAGCAGCAGCAGCAGCAGCCCATGGCCGATTGAGAGCCACTGACTCCACTCTCTGACTTTCTCCGTCACACACATTCGGTGCTTGTGTGTGTGTGTGTGTGTGTGTGTGTTTGTGTGTTTGAGTGTGGTGGCAGAGCGCCATTCATTGTTGTCGCTGCGCCCCGAAATGTTGTTGCTGTTGCAGCTTACTGGCAGCATTTTGTTGCCGGGCTGTGATGTGCTGTTTGTTTGTTGTTTTTTGCTTTTGTTTTGTTCTTGCACAAAAAATGTTTGACTGGCGCCACTTGAATAACTTTGCCGAAGATGTCGCTGGACGCCAGACGGACAGCGAACGGAGGGGGGAAGTGGAGGGGACTGTGCTCCTCGCCGTCGCCGTCGCCGTCGTCGTCGTTGTCTCGAAAATAAAGACGATCCAATCCGAACGAAAAAAATCGAACGAGTGCACACTTAAATGCAAAAGGACATGAAAAGAACACGACTTAAGGATTGCCCTGCCCCGCCTCCCCCCTCCCCACACTCTTGCTCTCTCGCTCTCTCTCTCGCTTAGCTCCTCTTTTATGTATTTTGTGTGCTTTGCGGGGCTGCCAACGCGCTTTTGTTTTAAAGCTTCGAAAAGGGGACCCGGCGCTGGGGCTGGGGCTGGGGCTGGGCCTGGTGCTGGGCCTGGATTGTTGGTGTTTTGTACCCCAGTATCCGAGGGCATTGAAGCCGCCGTCTTTGCCGTCCTCGTCGTCATCGTTTGATCAGAAGCCGATGCCGACGACGACGACGACGACGAGGACGCCGCCGCTGCCGCCTCAGTGGAGTTATGCGCCCGTGCCCCGTTGTGTGTCCAGGGCTTTGGCTACTTGAGGCGCCACCAGGCGGCGGCTGCGGCGGCGGCACCGTCTGCCTCATACAAAAATGCCATGTTTCCTCTCTCTCTCGCTCTCAGAATGGGTGGGGGCTGTTGCTGGCGATGGACCTGGACCTGGAGCTGGAGCTGGAGCGCGCTGTGTGTGTTGGTTGAAGCGCCTGGCGTTGGCGCTAAGCAACTCAGGCCAATTGGCGTCATCCTTCATGCCCAGGGTCCCACTTCTTTTGGGTGTACTATTCGCATACATAAGTACACCTACACACACACACACATATGTACATATGCCTGTGTGTGTGTGTGTGTGTGTGGCGAGGCACTTGCCGCCTTCATCCTCATTGGCAACAAAACACTAAATCAAATAGCCGCCACACGAGAAACATGAAGGAAGGAGTAGCAGCATGGGCAGGGGCAGGGCCAGGGGCAGGGGCAGGGACAGGACGGACAAAAACCTAGGCGGTGGTCCCTTGGATCCTACGCTTGGGCTCCCCTGTTGCTCCACCCCTCTCCCACGCCAAACTGTCGGCATATTTCTTGTTTTCATTATTTCACATTTTCATTTTTTTCTCCACCTCCCCTGCCCTGCCCGGCCCTGCCCAGCCCAGGCCCAGGCAATTCCGCAACATTTTGGCAATTTATTATTATTAGTTATTATAAAGTTAGTGCTTAGTTTTTTGTTTGTTTTCCTCTTTGAAATGCTGCGCCTGCCAGTGCTTGTCGAACTGTGAGCAGTTCCAAGGGGGTTGAACGGGACGGTTCGATCTCGAGGGAGCTGCTAGAGTACGGTCAGCAGGCACTCCGTCAGGGGCAGGACGAGAACTCTCTGCCCAACTGGGATTAAATTAAATTACATATTTAATCGCTTTTGAATGCCAACAGAGACGAATTAGCTAATGGCTAATGTGTGCATATTTTCCACTAATTTCCCTCAAACTGAATATTCCAAGTGCTTGTCAGACTGTAACTGCAGGCAGCCGGGTAGCTGAGGGTAGCTGAGGGTAGCTCAAACATGTCACACATTCCCCACATGCCACAGGGGGGGACGAATGGCAGATCCCAGGCAACGCCAAGGATGTGGAGGGACAGAGGCAATTAGCTTTGTGCCACACGTAGGCCAGGACATGGCTGCCTGCCTGCCTGCCTGCCTGCTGCATCATCATCAAAAATAAAAGAAGCGAAAGCAGCAGCAGCAGCAGGAAAAGCATCGCCAGAAAGCAGGTCAAGTGCTGCTCCATGAAGATGAAGAAGATGTAGAAGTGCCACCCCATGTCCACTCCACTTTCCACTCTCCACTCTCCACTTGCCACTTGCCACACTCCAGTCCGCATTTTGGACAAGTGGACTCCCATTAGGACAGGGAGCGGCACAGTGCTGGAGGGGGAACACGACACGACTGGAACAGCGGAGCAGCACCAGGAGTGAGAGTGAGAGTGAGAGAGAGCTTCAGCTGCTCGCCAGGATTACGATTGCGATGACATGACAAACATGACATGGCCAAAAGTTTGACAAGCGCTGAGCCGCGTTCAGTGCAAAACAAAAAAGCGACTCGCACTCGTATGAATGAACAAAGTCGCCCACGAGAGCACCGCCCATGCCGCCCATGCCGCCACCCAGTTGTTGATGTGACGCTGCTCTGACAATGGCCCGGGGCGGCTCAAGGACTCTCTGATGATGATGCTGAAACCCAACTGGACTCCTCCAGCCGCAGGACTAAAGCTGCACATGTTTGCATTCAATTAGAAGCTCTTGGGCAGGCTTTTGGGCCAATGCCCCGAGGCTTGTTTGCAGCAACAGCTGAAAATTAGAGCAGAGCCAGCCAGCGGGAGCTGCAGCCCCCACCAACAGAAGCAGGAAGAGGAGCAGCAGGAGGAACAGCAGCAGGAACAGCAGCAGGAACAGCAGCAGGAACAGCAGCAGGAACAGCAGGTGCCGTACCCAAATGCCCTGGGTGGGTGGCCAACCAATTGAGATATTAGTCGGGGCCAGACCGAAGCCAAAGCGAGTTCCATGCCCATTCGAAACGTTTCGGAATCGATCCCAATCGAGTCAAGTCAGAAGTCCATCTGTTGGCGCGGGGAGAAGGTGGGTTGGTGGTGGGGGGGGGGAGACCCTGGACGGCGCCTGGCCTGCAATTTGGCCAACACTCATTCATTATGTCTCACAGTTATTTGGCCTCTCTCCCTCTCCCTCTCCCTCTCCGGTCTCTGGTCTGCAATTGGATTCAATTTAGTTACGAGATCCCGCTGATGGGATCTACCAACCACTCAGTCTCTCTCTCTCTCTCTCTCGCTCTCTCTCTCTCTCTCTCTCTGTGTGTGGCTGCAGTTTGTCTGGGGAGGGGTGGGGGGCGTTTTCCAAGCAAAACGCCCAAGACACGAACAAACCACGCCAAAATCGATATGACTCGATTAACGTGGTTGGATCGCCGACGTAGTCGTCGTCGTCGTCATCATCATCATCGTCATCGTCATCGTCGGTGGTGCTATTGATGGCTGTGCGGGCTGTGGCTGTGGCTGTGGCTGTGGCTGTGTCTGCAGATGGAGCTGAAGCTGAAGCTGAAGCTGGGGCTGAACTCCAGTCGCCGCCCGAAGCTGCTGTTGGTGGTGGCGCCAGCCGAGGGTTGATTCAGTACTGGCTGCTCAGCTTTTCCACTTCCCTCTGCCAGTTGCTGGATTTGTGTGTTGCTTCGAGCCACAACTTTGCAGGCAACCCACCGTACAGCAGGGCCCAAGATCAGAGAGTCGGCCAGGGCCAGAGCCCGAGTCGGTGCCAGCGCCAGGCAGCTTCTACTTCTACTTTGCGTGGTCGCGTTCATCATTTTGGTGTCTTGTTTTGTGGGTTTCATTGCTTTGGTTGCCCCCCCTGCGCCCTGCGCCCTGCCCCCGCCCACTGCCCCCTGTCTTGGGCCTCCTCCTGCCCATCCTCCTGCTGCTGCTCCTGCTCGTTGTGGCTGTTGCCGTTCTTGCTGGCTGGTGCTTAAATAGCTGGGCGGAACTTGATGAGATGATGGGCAATTATCTGCGGGAGGTCCGCACACACTCACAAGCGCAGCAAGTCCACGATGAGTGTGTGTGTGTGTGTGTGAGTGTGTGGCACGGCGCACGGAGGGGCAACACAAATATGTCTTACAACGTTGCCCCGTCTACGTTTTGGGGCTGGCTGGCTGGCTGGAAATGCGATTTTGTGGTTGAGCTCTGCGCATGCGCGCCAGCTTCAGCGCCATCGCCATCAACGCCTCACACACAGCGGCCGAGCAGGCAGACAGTCGTCGGCGATGGCGTTGGCAGATGCAAGAGTGGGACAGCGACACAGACAGAGACAGCGAGAGTGCGAGAGAGAGAGAGAGAGAGGGAGAGGGAGAAAGAGCGATACGCGTGCGCACTAACAAGCGACGACAGCTGGGATCAGTGCGAGTGGAGAAACGCAGCAGCAGCAGCAGCGAGAGGAGGAGAGGAGAGAGGAGAGGAACGGAGTCCAAGCCACAGTCCGTGCGGCAGGTTGCGGCAGAGGGAGCATCGGGAGCATCGGGAGCATCGGGAGCAGCAGCCAATCATTGCCTCAAGGCCAATTTGGGGGACTGCAAACTGGGCCTGGACTTGCAGGGAGGCTGCGAGATGGGAGATGGGAGCGGGGGGCATGCGTATAAATATTTGCAAACACGATGCTGATCACGACGAGCGTCCAGTGCCACCAGACAGTGCCAGACCTGGACGCGGACCTGCGCCTGCGACTGCGCCTGCGCGCGGGGCAGCCATCGTGTGGCGTCGCTTCGGTGGCGGCTCTGACGGCGGCTAACCAAACACGATGAGGCGTTGTTGGCGTCATGAAACTACAAGCGGCCCACAAAGCAATTGACGATGGATGTGGACGTGGATGAGGGGCCCAGCACAGCTCCAAGACGGCGACGCCCTGGCGTCGAGCCTCGAGAGTCGAGAGAGCTTGGAGCTGGGAGCTTGAAGCTGCAGCTGGAGCTGGAGAGCTGCAGTCGGGCATAGAGTCTGACACGCTGGCATTCGATAATTGCTTTAGAAAGTATGCGGTCCTCCTCCGACCCCCCCTCGACGCTGCCACCGACTCCGAATCGGACCTCTGCCGCTTCGAACTCCGATTCTGGCTGCAACTTTCGCTTCGATTGGCTGTCCGCTTGGAAATGTACTCATCAAGGCAGGAGAGCAGCTGTGGAAGTATTGGAGGGGCATTTGCCAGGGGGGGGGAGCAAAACTGAATCAACTGGCAATTAATTACTTTGGCCTGGACTGTGGAAAAGACCGAAGACCGAAGACAATCCAGCGGTTAGCTGTGAGAAATGATTTCATTTTGTGGCATCAGCTAATTGGCCGCAAAACGCTTCAAAACAGAAGCAGAAGGAGCAGGAGGAGGAGGAGGGTGCTTGTAGGGAGTGGGGGAATGCAATCCGTTCCCGAAACGTTGCACAAACGATCCACAAGAACCGTTGCAACGGGTGGAGCCACTCACTAATGAGACTCTGCTGCGACTGCCAGTGATCTGGGGAGCAGAGCAAACCACAAAAGGATCTGCGGCCAAGCTAATAGTCACACCTATGGCAGGAGCTTGAAATAAATGTGTAAATCGAATACCTCATCCTATGCACAAATATCTAATCCAACGACACGGAGACGGAGAGTCCATTCTGCTTGTGTTATGCCGAAGGAAAAGCTCAAGTCCTCCAGGCAAGTCCTCCTCATTATTGGGGTTTCCAGTCTGTCATCAACAATCACAACGATCCCTAATGAACTCTCAGCCCATTCTCGATACTCACCCCTTCTTCTCCTTTTTGCGTGGCTTTGGCTTATCCCTACTTAGGCAGGAGTTCCGCTTGTAGCGTACTGCTTATCGGGATATCGAGGCATCGGGATCGGGATCAGGGTCGGGATCTGTGCAGTCGGCTCTTCAACTTAATTAGTGCACGCTCAACAAACCAATCATCGAACAAAGCGACTGAGGGACTGAGTCGACTGAGCCACTTCAGGATGTCAACCCTAAAACGACGCAGCTCGCAGCTCGGCAAAGCAATGGGAAATGGGAACGGGAATGGGAATGGGAGCACAAATGCCAAATGGCAAACAACAAATGGACAAATGACAAATGGAGAACGACGACGAAGAAGAGTCACAGATTCAGAGTCCGGAAACAGTTGGCCATATGATGATGTAGATGTAGATGTAGATGTAGTTGCAGATGTAGTTGTAGCTGTGGCTAGTGATGCACACATCCCAGATCCCAGTTGGAGGAGCAGCAGTAGCAGGAGCAGGACATCCATCCATCCATCCATCCATCCATCAGCCATCACTTGAGTTCACCTCGAGTGTGTGATTGCCATCAACAGCTTGATTTTAATTTGTGTGCTCCGGCTGCTCCATCCTTGTTGTTATCCTTGGTATCCTTTCATCTGCTGCTCTGATTCTACTCTGCTGCTGACTGCCGAAACAATGCCACTGTGTGTGTACCTGTCCCAGTATGTGTGCGCGTGTTTTTCCAACTGTTTTTTTGTGTGCATGTTGCCTGCGTCCTGCGGCCTGCGTCCTGCATTGGCACTTCCTTGCGGCGTGCAACGGAGCGGATGAGCCGCATAGTTGGCCAGCTAGGTGGAAAAATCAGAGCGCCGAGGAAAGGATGCTAAAGACGAGAAGGATGTGCAAAGGCTAAGGAAATGTGTGCGGCACAGTGGCTGCTCTACACAATGCGGCTGATGCCTGATGGCTAAGGATGAGCCCAAGCATAATTACTTTCAGTGCAATTATGCGATTAGTTTATAGGCCAATAACTTTCTAAGGAATCCACCATCCATCCACCTTCCATAGGAACACACACACATAATGGATGCGATGCGATGCGATGCGAGGGAGAGAGAGCGAGAGCGAGATCCTTGACTGGCAGCGCATCAAAATGTGAATAAATGGATGCAGATAAAGATGCAGATAAAGATGCAGAGGTTTATGCATTTATTTATATATTTCTTCGATTTGAGCACACAAATATCTGCGAGCGTTCGTCTCCGCCAAACTGCGGGGCCACAGAGCTGCAGATGTCCAACCCTCTGATCTCCCCCCCAATCGATCTATAATCCACATTGATTCAATCAACAACGGGGGGGCACACACAGCCATTTGTGTGGCATGAAGCGAGACTAACGCACAATTCGAGACTCGACTCGACTCGCCTCGACTCGTCTCGACCATTAATAAAACGTTATCAAAATTGGCTCAAGAGGAAGTGGCATTGTCTGTCTGTCTGTCTGTCTGTCCGTGTGGTGCCACCTGCCACAGCTCAGCGGGTGGCTGCTGCTTGGGGGGTGGCTGGGGGGTTTGGTGTTTGCCAGTGATATATTTTTCACGCTCATAAAATAAACGTCAACCATAAACCGTGACTAAGTCGGGAGACAAACAAATTACTAAATAAGCGCGCATCGAAAACTGGCTCCGACTCGTAAAGGACACCCATAACAACGCTCGTAGCCAGAGAGAGAGAGAGAGAGAGAGAGAGAAAGGAATGCGGCAATCATATGAGGACAAAGGCAGTGGCGTCGGAACAGCAAGCTGCAAAGGGGAATCAGTTCTGGAAATGTTTTGGTAGATACGAGTTGGATTGGATGCTCCTCCGCCCATGCAACCCACGTGACAAGTGGACACGGACACTGGACACAGGACACAGGTCCGAGGGAGAGATACAAATGTAGCCACGAGTGCGAGTATGTGCAAATAAATCCACTGACAGATAGCCGGACACAGCAGCAGCAGCAGCAGCAGCAGCAGCAGCAGCAGCAGCAGCAGCAGCAGCCACCACCATCATAGATGAGGGGCACACACCCCACATCCACATGTCCACCCATCCTCATGCACACATGCCGCATGCTGCATGCCGCATCCGCATACAAAATGTAAATATTTAATTTTGAAACAGTGTAACTAAAGGGATTTGAAACGCGCGTGGCTGCGGGGCAGTGGCTGGGGCTGGGGCTGGAACTGGGAGCAACGCGGAAATCAACGCAAAACCCGCAGCATTCGCTTCGGTCCAACCCATCAAGATCTGAGCGGCAGATGGGTAGGGGGAGACATGGAGGGGGAACTACTTGCCCTCGTTGTGACATGTGAAAAGTGGCAGTTTTCTTTTGCCACAATCCCGTGTTGTCGTGCAACATCTCTGCAACATCAGTCTTGGTTGGTTTCTTTGAGTTTCCGTCTTGGCAGGGCAAACGATGTCTCATCCAGTGTGCAGTGTGGGCAGTGTCCTGTGTCCAGTGTCCTTTATCCTTTGTCGCTTCGAATTTTTGGCTACTTTACAACATTTTGCATCGGTCGCTGCCACCCCTGCCCGGGCTGGCCACATAACAAATGACATGTGTCCGTGTCCGTGTCCGTGTCTGTGTCCGTGTCCCTTTCCCTTCCTGACTCTCTTCTGTTTTTATGGCAAAATAATATCAAGATAAGCGGGGCATTAGACAAAGCCAGCAGACTTCAACTTTGCTCTGCCTCTGCTCCAACTACTGCGGGTAGTCCCTGCCTCAGCCCTGTCCCTGGGGCGTACTTGCCTGAGAGCAGGACCTCCGCTCCGAGTCGATCCTTGGCCCCACAGAATCTCCAAAAGTTTCCCAACTTTTGTTATTTTCCCCTTTCTTTTTTTTGGATTTTAATCGATTGATTGCCGTGTGTTTAGTTTTTTATGCGGGGCTCCGGCTTCTGCCCTTTTCCAGCCTTTTTCCCTGGGTGTCCGTTCATGTCCGGATAAGATCAAATTGCAAATTGGCTTTGGCTTGTGGCAAACTTTACATTTCTGGCCCCCAGCCACGCAGTGAAATCGAAGATTTCCTTCGGTTCTTAGGCGCTCCTTGACATCGGACCAAGGAAATTGCAACCGCAGGTGAGGCGGCTATGTTTTAACGGACACACATTTATCTATGTATCTTCGTATGTAAACATGTGTAGCTGGGTAAGAGACTTTGCCAAAGAATCCAATGAACTTTTATGCTGCTGAATAAGTTTGAGGAACGAATGCTCAGTATTCGATCACAGTTGCACTTTCAAACAAGTACCTTAACAACCCAATTAAGACATTACATTATGGACCAAGCAGCAGGGACTATCAATGCACAAATTTACCTAGTGTTTAGCTAGTGTTAAAAGTCTTGGCACAGCCCAATCTCTTTAAGCGTCTCAGAGGCCGTGCAGGTAATAAACGCCTTGCGAGCAGACTGCGGTGTCTTATCAGCCTGTCCCTGTACCTGCTTGAATGTCCTCCAATTTGCTGCGCCACATACCACTGTGTGCACCGGGTGTAGGGTGGAGCCTCGCACATGCCACGGGCAGCTTGTCACCTGTCTCAATGCTCGATTTATGGCTTGTTTTATCAGCGATTCCCCAGCCAGGCAGTGGACATATGCTGCTGATTCTTCTGTTTATAAGCCACCGCAATTGCTGCATCCGTGGCCCACACTTTCTGGCCGTGGCGATTTGCCATAAGCCTCTACCAAACCTTGGATAAGAAAGACAGAAGACTTGTGGGCCTATAGGACTCCGGCTCTTCTTCAGATTTTCCTTGTGGCTTGTAGATCATCAAGATTGCAGCAATTTTCCACCGCATTGGGAAGCGAGCTGCACCCTGAACATAGCGTTAACGATTAACGCCATGTAAAAGTATTGCCCCAAGAGGCAATGCTTTCAGCGTGGCATTGCATACCCTGTCAATGCCAGGAGCCTTCCTCTTTGCTAGAGACTTGATGACCCCAACAGTCTCCTCAACCCTGGCTATAATAGGCAAGGACCGTGTAGAGGTGTCAGTAGACTGTCAGAGGTCTCTCCATGCTGCTCTGCCGTTCCTTATGCTGTTCCTCGTTTCTGGCAATATCGCCGATAGGACACCGGATGGGAGCCTGTCTGATTTAGTGCACTTCCAAAGCGAATACCCAGCATCCACTGTGCAATCCATCGACCCCAATTCCTGCTCAAAGAGTTGCTTGGACTGTCTCCTATATCTCTTCCATAGTAGTTCCATAGTTCACAGTAGTACTCGTAGGATTCGTTGCACTGTTGTTCGCCTTGTCAGATGCATCAGACATCACCCAGCAATAGTCACAATGGTTCCTGAGTAGCTTTCATCGAGTTTGCAGAGGAAATACACAACTCTAGGATCTGTTCGAGAATTGCATCTATTGCCTGAGGGTGTGGTGGGTGTGGTTGCCGCTTCTACAACTTTATTGGATCAATCCAGTGATGGCCATCAAATGTTTTGGCAAAGGTTTAAAGACCGCAGAAACAGCGGGAGATATTCTAATCCAGTGCCAGTGGCCGTGTCCTCACAATAATAATGATATCAACAGCAGCAGCAGCAGCAGCAGCAGCAGCAGGAGAAGGAGCAAGGGAAGGACCAAGGACAGGTCACACCTCTTGACTATGCTATGCAAATCCCTGCGCTGCTTAATTTGCTCTGCGTTGACAGCAATTTAATTTCCCAAAGCCATAAAAGTGTAATAAAATTTTCAATTGTAACTGTTGGGCGTGGATTTGGGATGCGCCCTGTGTCCCGTGCCCCGTGCCCCTGCCCCTGCCCCTAGCCGCTGAGATTCGGGGGTTGGCCGGAAAGCGATGCTGGGATGCTGGGTTGAGGGGATTCTGGATCTGATTTGGATATTGGATTCGGTTCTGGTGGCTGCACTTGGCAGTGCGCAAAAGTGACGCAGTCGCTGCCAATGACACTGTCATCTCCTGCCACCCATCAACCCCTTCCCCACCCATCAGACCACAGAGAGAGAGAAAGAGAGAGAGAGAGAAACCTCTTACGACAGCAGCAAAATCGGCGGCTGGCAGCATCCTGCTGACGCCTGCAACTGGCTGACGGGCTGCCTTTTTGCCTGCCACTGTTCTTGCCTCATCAAGCCCAACGCAACCCAACCCAACCCACAGGCAGTGGCACAGCCCCCACCCGCCGCGTGGATGCAACCCTCTCTCGCACATAAATCACAGTGACAAACTCGTCGCATGCAAAGGCGCGGAAAGCGGAGCGCGTGCCGCAGACACTGCCCCGGTGACGTCGACTGTCTGCAGACACAGTGTCCCAGCAGCGAGTGTTCCATGGATGCATATTCATGCTCATTGGCGAATGGTACCCTTGGCGACAGGTGGCGAGTCCTCTGCAAAGCACTTAGAGCTTGCCACAGACATGATTGTGATTGAAAGTACAACCTTCCGCAGATGTGCGGAGAGTACCTGCAGATATTCTCAAAATGTAAAGGAAAGTCTAGGCCTACAAAATATCCCTAAAGGTCACTCGAAACCACAATTATAAAAGTAGCAACACAATCCACATAAGCAGCTTCCATTTTCGGTAACTAAAGTCTGTATCAAATCATTGGCTTTTGTTCTATTTTTGCTAAAATTTGACTTCGTGTATAACCATTTTGGTTTCTTACAAATTTTGAAAATACAACCAAAATTCCTGCTGTATCTTGCACCACTGTGGCATCTGTGGCACAAGGCTCTGTGCGTTGTGTAACCGCGTATTAAAATGTTCCCATTCAGAATGGCTTGACTTTGACACCCACACCCACAAACACACCCCAGCCCCAACCACAACCCCAACTCCAACATCGAACCCAAGCGAACCAAACCAAACCGAACCGAACCGAACCACTCCCGATCCAATCCGAACCGATCTGACGCACGAGAGTATTCAAATGCAATTTGCTGAAAGTGCGCATAAGAATCTCATAAACAAATTAGTCTTGATTTGGGTTTGGTTTTGGTTTGGGTTACAGTTTGGCTTTCGGCTTGTGTTTTGCGGGAAGGGAGACAGACAATCTCTCGGTCTCTCACTCTGAATCTGGCAATCAAAGGCTTAGGCTTAAGGTCACTAATAACTTCTTGGAGCGTGGAACGTGCCCGGCACTCGAAAGTTGTAATCCCCCACAGACCGAACTGGCTAAAACTTGTCGCCATCCCATCCCCGTCCTCCACCCGACTATTGACAGACAATCAGCCACTTGAGAGGAAGCATACGGTCGGGCACGAGAACAAACAAAAAAGCCAAAGGAAAAAAAAACCAAAGCTAAGGCGAGAGTTGAAATCAAAGCCGAACCGAACCACAAGATATCACAGATTTTCATTATGAAGCATTTAGGCAAACTCCCAGACAACCCATCTCCCCCCCCCAAAAACTCTCTCTCTCTCTCTCCCTCTCTCTGGCTACATTGTGGTCCAGTCCAGGGGTGGCATGGCCCATCCTTCAGCGCTTTTTGCTGGACTCGCTTCGGGTTGGTTCGTTTCCCCCTCTTCGATATCTCTGCAAATTAAATTAGATGCTTAATATGCAGCGGGCGTTTCATTTGTTTTGCGGCTAGAAAATCAACGTGGAAAATTAGGCAAACAAAGCTCCGGCAAATCCCAGCGGGTGAAGGATGAGGATGTGGATGTGGATGTGGATGTGGTGGCACAGCCCCAAGGCCCTCGGCCCAAGTCCATTCGAGGCCAGAAGGAGCTTAACCTCTAATGAGGCGCATTACTTCTGGCCGGAGATTTGAAATCATTATACCATCGAAACAAATCCTCAAATCCTGCCCCTGCCCCTGCCCCTGCCCAGGCATTTGTTAATTTTGTGCAAACATTCGGAACGGGGGGTGGCCAGTGCCAGCGCCATATCCATCCCATCCTCAAGCTTCCCCTGACCAGCGGCATATCAAATATTGACTTTGTGGAGCAATGAAGAGAAGACAGTTTAAGATATGGATAAGGCCAGATACTGTGGATACTCAGCGAGTCCTCCTGGATAATTCTCCTGTCGAAATCCCCAAAAGCAGGATGAAATAATTCAACTAGATCCCTCTCTCCTCCCTTCCCTAGAATTCACAATTTAAACGCAAAATGTTAATTTGAAATCATCCAAAAATGCTACACATTTGGCATTTACAGCGACGATATTCAGAATAATTGATAAATGCATCGCATCGCATCGAAAAGATGATTGGATTGTGTTTTATTGAGTGCATTGTAGCATCTGAATTTTGATGGAGAGTTCTTATGGCTTCGACACAATGGCCATATCTGCAGGTATAGTGGAGGTTGAAGTAATGTTGAAGTTTCCAACAAGATTTCTGATATCTTTGGCATTGAAGTTGTATTCTATGGCATCGTACAATTTTGAGACCTAAGTTTTTTGGTGTTTTTAATTCGGAACAATGAGATCTACTAATCCCTAATCCCTAGTTGCAAATTAACAAGTTTTTATATGACGCCAGGAAATAATTGTTTTGAAAGTTTGGAATTATGAATACAGTTTTAAAATCAAATATTAAATAGATATGTGCACATGTACCATGTGGTTTTAGACCCTTATTCCAGCTCGATCGAATTTCATCGAGCCACATTATTGAAAGAGCCAAAATGCCTCGGAAGCTGAGGCAAATGCCATGATAAATGCAATTAATCCTTTTTCAGGACTGCATTAAAATAACTTGAATAAAAACAAGACTGTGTAAAAACAAGTAATAATTCTAGCAGAATGTACCTTGAAGTATATTCTCCACTCCGCGAAGACATCCTCGAGGGACATCCAAACGAGCACTGCAGTACTTATGATGAATGTATGGCATGATCAAATGTTTAGCACTCTCTAAGTAGGGTCTGGTGTTTGATGTCCATATCCTGCTGTTGCTCCCATCTCTCTCACTCTCCCCTCACCTCCCTCCCTCCCCTGGTCTGTCCGCTTGTGTATGTTTGGCTAAGAAATTCAGGCGTGTGCTAATGCCCAAAAACTCTCTGGCCAAAGATTTGTGCACATGTTTTGGCCAAGTTTCGATGCTGTGCTTTGCTGCCTGAGAGCCTTGGCTTGTGCTTTCCTTCCGCTTGGTCCACAAACTTTTCCAAGAGCCAACTTCTGGCTACTGGTGGTCGTCATCATCGGCGACGTCGACGACGACGTCGGTGTTGTTTCTGCCCCTCAACCCTTTCCATCTCATGGGACTTCTGATGCTGTGGCTGCTGCTGCTGCTGCTGTTGCTGTTGGTTTATCCTGGGGGCACTTTCGGCCACGCTCGGCTGGCTCTTGGCCTGGTCTTCTGTGTTGCGCCAGCCGGCCCTGCTCTCCGGTCTGCTGTGTAGGATTACAAACTATCTTTTTGTTAGTAATTAGCTGCACACGATAAACGTGACATTATTATTGTTGCCAGTTGTGCAAAAGTTTCGGCTCTGATCTGCTCGGCCGGCCTGGCCCCAGCTGCTGTCTTGCGCCCCATGGCCACCCGCCTGCCACCATCCTGCTGCTGCTGCTGCTGCTGCTGCTCCTCCTCCTGTTGGCTCTTCACTAAGTCTTTGCTTGGCTTGATTTGTTGCCATCGCTGCACATTTGAATTTTTGTGGAGCTGAACTGAGCTGAGCTGCGCTGTGTGGAGCTCCCTGTTCTCGTTGCCGTTTTACAAATGAGCATTTGTTAAATCAAAAATTCAAGTGGCAACGCCGCACTCCGGCGCCAGGGACAGACCCCAAGTCATAGCCATGGCCGTAGCCGTAGCCATTGCCATGGCCAATGCTGCAGCCAGTGCACTAGCCAACAGCCAGCAGCCACAGACAGGGACATCCCAAAGAGAAATGATCAATTTTGAACTGGCGGCAACGGCAGCGGTTCCTCTCTTCTCCTCTGTCCTCTGTACTCCCCCTTCCCTCCTGCATCATGTCTTGTAATTTATGCCCATTTATTGTGTGGTTGCTCCTACCGTCTTGGCCTCATCTTGTGGTTTTTTGCTGTTGTTTGGTTTGTTTTTAAACGGACCCCGGACAGGCGGCGGCAGCCCGTTGCTGCATCTAGAGAGAGCAATCAGCAAATTTGCATACATACTCGTATGTCCAGGCTCTGATTCAAATACAGATTCCGCTTCACTCACCCTGAGTGGGGTATTGGTCTCTTGCTCTCAGACTGGGTCCCAGTCCAAGGCGGAGTCCGCCTCCGAGTCCGCGTCCGAGTCTAGGGTCAATTTCAATTTGTGGTCGCTCTGTGGAAAAGCGGCGACAAATCGCTGTCAGTGGCGCCATTTCTGCGGACCCATATACAAATATACATATGTACATGCATACATATATTTATATACATATGTAGCATGTATTTATGTACATACATATGTGGTATGTATGTATGTATGTTCACCTCAATGATTGTTTCTGCGGCACAAATGTTTTCGCTGCAGAAGATTGCTGCCATCTTAAAGGAATTCCTCCAGAATTTACTCCCGATCAACCATTTTGGCTATGATTTATTAATTCCTTTCCCCTTTCCGTCCTTTTGCATTGCATATACTTTGTTGAGGCATCGATTTTGACACTAGTAGTACATCAAATAGATCAGGTATTTGTACATCCATTCACTTCTGATGTGACTCAAAGATTCTAACGATCACTGGCAGTTCCAGCGGAACACCTACAGGCTTAAGTTGAAAACTATTTAAAGTCCTAATCTATTTAACCACTTTACCAACAGGTAATCAGTTGCTCTGCTATCTGTCTCCCTCTCCATGTCTCTCTTTTGGTACCTGGCATAGAAATCACGAACTCGATAGGAGATTGATTGAAGGAGTTAAACCACCCGTACAGTAATATTCGCCCCAGAAGAGGAAACTGAGTCCCACAAATGAGCATTTGTTCGTTAGAAGGCTGATATGTACTGACTGATCTAATCCACAGGCCAAAGGCACTGCCGACCGAGGGGCACTGCCGCAAGACGTGCAATCCGATTTACCATCGCACGCACATTTAAGTAAACTGTAAATTTATTGACACAGGTCCATACGTACGACATACATAGAACATATGTATGTACATGTACATGTATAAAAGAAGATGTAATAATAATAATAATATATTTAATATGTATACATACATTAATGTACACCAGCATCAATGCACACCAATGTGAAAAATAGAAACTGTAGAACGTTGTGTTAGTAAAAATCTGATTATAAATATGTATATTGTATGTCTTAAAGAAAAGCTTTCGCTCAGATCGACCCCTAGACGTATCCCCGTTCCCTCTGTTTTATTGTTTTCTTTCTTTTTCATTTTGTTTTGTTTTTTTACTAGAGGCATTTTTGGCTAAATTTGCCCAAATGCCATCGCTAACAATTGCAAAGCAAAGCTGATGGATGGAGGCAAGCTTTGAGCAAAAACAAAACGTTTCCTTTGTGCCAGACTTAACAATGTGCAACAATTCAAAATCACCGGAAGATCATCCAATATACACACGCACACACGCACACAATCGTGTGTATATCTATGGTATAGCTATAGCGTACATCATTTGGGGTGTTGTATCTGGATTAATTGACGCACTTTCACACAGAAAAAGAAAACAAAGTCCACATCAGATCAGATCATATCGGATCAGCAGAGTATGTGGGGGGGGAAGGCAGGTGGGAGGGTTCGATGATTGAGCAAACAAATGTTATTTGTTGTCTCCCACTCCGACACTCCGACACTCCGTCTCTCTTCGTATCATTCGCTGGTGGAATTCACTACATCAAAATAATATCGCTTGGCTTTTGAGACTCTCGAGTTAATCTAGAAACGAAGAAACGAACGCACGAGCGGGGGGATGCCAGGGCTTATGGCGCTCTGGTTTTGGCTCTTTGTCCTGGACTTTCTTCTCAATGGCCCACGCCGGTACCGCCGCCGCCGCCCCTTGTCACCGTTGTCATTGGATTGAAGCTAAAGGACAAGAGATCCGCCTGATCGGGCTTGTCGCGCGTCGCATGGTAGGCCTCGCGCTCGCGATCTGGGAACTTGGTGGGCAGATTGGGCGAGTGCAGATTCACCTTGGCCTCGAAACGGACACCGGCCACCTCCACCTCATAGTGGCCGGAGAGTATATAGTCATTGGTCACGGCCAGCTCGCGGCCCTGGTCATCGAAGTTGCGCACAAAGCCGAGGCAGACCTGCTTCTCGAACGTGTAGCCGTAGCCGGTGGTGGTGGTCATGCCCACGTAGACGCCGTCGCGGTAGATGGGCTCGCCGCCCCAGCACCACATGTCCACCTCGTGGTCGTGATCGTTGAGCAGCAGCTGGACATACATTCGCGTGACGCCCTCCTCCCGCTGCTTCAGCAGCGCATTGCGTCCTATAAAGTCGATGGGTTTCTGCCAGGGAGAAAAGGAATGCCACGAGTATAAATAGAAAGTACTCTGCACTCCTGTGCATCCTGCGCGCCATTCTCACATTGAACTTGACACGCCAGCTGCGGCCGCACTCCAGTGGCGTGGTAAAGGTATCCAAATCCTGGCCCCAGAACGCGTAGAACTTTTCAATGCGCAGCGCACGCGTTGCATAGTAGCCTGGAAGGATGCATTGGATAGCGGATTGCAGATTAACAGATTGGTGAACAGATTGCTTGACCGAGCACTCACCTGCATGCTGGATGTTGAACTTGTGCCCGGCCTGATACAGCCTCGAGTAGACGTGCAGCGCATACTCGTTGGGTATGTACAGGACGTAGCCCAGCTCGCCCGTGTGGGTGATGTTCAGGACACGGATGCCATCGGCCAGGCCCACATCGAGTTCCTGCAAAGGGTTCAGGGAAGAATGAGCACCAGTGCAGCAGCAGGCACCACTCTCACAGCATACCCACCTTGTAGGTGAAGAAGGGAAAGTTCTTGGGCGTGAGATCCGTGTCGGTGAGTTCGGAAAGCAGGATGCGCGAGTAGGGGCCCAGGATGCAGATGGCCGTGTACATGGAGGTCACATCCGCCACATTCACCTTGGCCCGCAGATGGTCCGGCATGTGTTTGCGTATCCAGCACATGGAGCGCGTCTGCTGTATGGTGGGTGCAATCATCATGTAGCTGAGGAGAGACGAAATGCATTTGGGATTATAGCGAGTGGGAGCCAAAGCCAAAGGGAAGGAGGAACTCCTTTGCTCACTGTCGCTCCGAGAGCCTGGCCAGCGAGCAGTCGTTCTCGTAGCCACCGTTGTGATTCTGCATGCCCGTGTGTATGATGGAGCCCACGGCCACGTCCACATCGTTCGAGCAGAGATATTGGAGCAGCTCGACGACCTCGTTGCCCTTCGACCAGAAGTCGTACTTGGTGAAGGAGCTGTAGTCGGCAATGCCGACACGTTCGCGGCACGCTCGATACTCGGATGCCACGTGGTCGAACCACGGCGGCTTGCCAAATGTCCTTGTCTGGGCAATGCGGAACCGTGGCAGACCAAACTCATCTACAGATGGAGGGACACAAATGACAGATTACAGATTACAGAAAGGACTGTGACTGACTGTGCACCCACCTTGCTTGTCCTGCTGGTCGAAGTAGTTGGCACGCTCGTAGCCCATTGACTGGCCAAAGACGGCGCCCGCTTCCTTCAGCTGCGGATAGATGGGCGACATGCGCAGGTTGCGCCCCGTCTGGAACTCCTCGAAGGGATAGTTGATCTCGAAGTGCTTGCCGGGCGCCTCCTTGCAGCGATCGCGCAGGAACTTGCGATTGTTGTGCAGCCCCAGGAAGCGGCTGATGTCGAGGATGTGCAGGTCGAGATACGTGGAGCCCTTGGTGATGAGATCGGTGAGGACGCGGCCGATGCCGCCGGACGCCGACACGCCCATGGTCTTGTTGCCGGCGGCCACATAGTAGTTCTGGATCTCCGGCGCCTCGCCCAGTATCCACTTGCAGTCGGGCGAGAAGACCTGCAGCGAATTGGTGAGCCTGTCGAGGCTGGCCTGCCGGAACGAGGGCACGCGCACCAGCAGGGCGTCCAGCAGCTCGTGGAAGTGGTCCCAGTCCGGCGGAAACTGGCGCGCCGTCTGCGACAGTGGGATAACCCCATCCTCGTACACCATCTTCGCCTCGCGCTCAAAGCCGCCGGCCAGGATGTGGCCCTCGCACTCCCGGAAGAAGATCCTCCCGTCAAAGTCGCGCACAAATGGTGTGTTTGGGTCGAGGCCCTCTATGGGCTGGGTGTGCAGATAGTGGTGCTCCACCGCCTTCAGGGGCACCTTCACCACCGGCTTGGACAGTGTGCCCACCTCGCGGGCCCAGAATCCGGTGCAGTTCACGAAATACTCGCAGTCCACATCACCGGCCGTGGTCTCCACCCGCTTCACCTTGCCGTGCTCGCTGTGGATCTTCTTGATGGCGCAGTGCTCAACGACCTGTACGCCCAGGCGACGGGCCTCGTCCATGTAGGCGTGGCACACCAGATGGGGATCACAGACGCCGTCCTCGGGTATCCAGAGACCGCCCTCGATGCCGTCCAGCGAGAGCAGTGGGCAGTGCTGCTGGCACTGCTCGGGCGAGAGAATCTCACAGTTCATGCCCCAGGCCACGGCCTGGGATTTCATGCGGTTGAACGAGGTCATCCGGTCGAAGTTACGGGCCAGGTTGAGGCTGCCCACCTGCCGCCAGCCAGTGGGCAGGCCGCGCTCCGTCAGTCGCTTTATCAGATCGATCGAGTACTCGGCCAGCTTCAGCTCCGTGTAGCTCGGCTCGAAGCGCCCGGCCAGGCCGCAGGCGCTCCACGGCAGCTCCCCGCCCACGCGGTCCTGTTCGATGAGCAACGTCTCGGCGCCCCAACCCTGCAGGCCCAGGTGGTAGGCCACCGAGGCGCCCGTAATGCCGCCGCCGCAGATGACGACACGCGCCCGTCCGGGCAGTTGGCCAGCCAGCTGCTCGCTCAGATCGGGCGCCTGCTGGGGCTGGAACTTGCGCTTTCGTAAGACCTGCTCATCGGCAGGATCCGTGTGCCCGGTGGCAACACTCAGAGTGCGCGTGGACACGACACTGCGGCTCCACACATGTCCTCCGGCTGGGATCGAGCGGCACAGGCCACCGAGCAGCACCCTATACATGACTTTCGCTCTCGCTGTCGCTCACGCTCACGCTCCCGCTAGCAACTCGTCCGGCGTCCGGGTCCGGGCACTTCCCACTGCACCCACGCGCAGACACACACATACACGCGACGAGCGCAGGTGTCACACGACCCCGAAATGTCACAACGCACTCGGACTCGGACAGGGATTGATGGACACGAGGTGGGCTATGCTCCTGGGCATGGAACGGGATCAGTTGATTGTCTGGAGGGTTTCACTAGTGCTGGGGGCAGGTGCGTATCGCTAGCAGCTGCTAAAAGTGTGCAAATTAATTAACAAAATACTACTAATATCACCCCTGGTTTTGTTTACGTTTTGCAAGCAGCTGTTTTTGAGACCGCGGAACTATCGATAAAATATACCGAAAAATCTTGAAAACATACCGTAAGAATACCGATGAAAATCATATTGCTTGATTTTGATGTTCTGTTTAATACTACTACAAAGATAGAACTTATGGCGCTCAACGAATAATTTTACTAGATAGTCGATTTAATTGTCCACAAGACTGGTAAACTTTTCTTTAAATAAACTTTAAACATTTAAAGCATTTACCAGAGGAAGCACTTCGAAACAGGGTGGCAGGGCTAGGATTTTAGGAGAAGGGCGGAGCAATAGTGGCGCCACCTGGTCGGGTTATCCGGGTGTTCAGGAGAGATGATAGATCTGAAGAGCACAAAACAAATCTCTCCTGTTATTTTTGTCAAATTTTGACAGTTACCTCTTTGCACAGTGGCGCCCACGCGATGAAGACGGTCATTTCTGGAACTAAAATAACGTAGTTCGAGAATTGGCCGATCTGTGTAGGGACGCCACTGTGAACTTTTAAAATTGCTTCACTGAAATGGTCGAAAACAGGAAAATTTTCAGACAAAGTACCAGGCGAACAGAAGTCAGTAGAAGGTAACTGGTTTCCATGTTTTTTCACTGTGTCAAAATCTGGATGCTATGAAACCGCAATTCATTTTTCAGTCGCCAAGTAACAGCACGCCATCAGCAACAACCAATCGGGCGGCGAATTCGAAACGGATCCGAACCTGTTAGGAAAACTATGAGCCACGCACTGCTTTTCAGTTAAAGATTTATTTATTAACCACCAACACCCATCAACTTTATGGATATTTGTTTTTTTGTACAACTTTGGTTAAATTGTGTTTAAATTGTATTGGAACGGGCATGCGTATGCAGTTGGCTCGTTTAACAACCAAATTAACAAACGTAAATAGCACACAAAATATGAAGTTGCATTCGAGAATTCATCTAATTGTAGTAACTGTATATTTGTATGTTTTATGTATGTATATAATGCATTGCCTGTGTGTGTGTGAGTGAGTGTGTGTGTGTGTGTTTTAACATCTATATTGTTTTTAATTAGTTTTGGTATTTATTTTCCGCCAGATTGTTTTCGTTTCGTCTCGTCTCTTGCTCCAGCCGAACAAGTTCCTATACTAACATTTCGTGGCGCAGATATTTGTCATTTTCGTAATCGTTTTGCTCGGGAGCAATTGCATTGCCTATCAACAACAAATGGAAAGTGTGTGCTAAACCATGTACAATGTATGTTTACATCGTGCCGAGTCGGTGATGATGAAACAGAACTTAAATTTTATATTTGCTGTGTGTGCACTGTGAATGCTCGGGGGTGGGGTCGGGACAAATGCGCTTACAACTAAGTAAATCGAAAATAATTGCCCTGGTAGAGGGAGCTTCGTGTTGGCTTCGCATCGGGCCCCTAGATCAAAATCAAGCCCAAAATGAAGACTTGTCAATTGGCAAACAATAGACAGAAACAGGATAAACCAAAGCGAATACAAAAATCAAATGAAATCAGTACTCGTACTGCCAGTAACACGTACATATACGAGCAGGTGCGGGCGGTAAGTGGTGTTAGGAATCGGTTTCTAGTATTTATCGATTGCTCGCTCGATTGTTCATCGGTAATCATAATCATAATAGCTCTAATAATGGTACATAATCATAATAAGTAGTGTAATATATAGTTCATAGTATATAATCATAAGTTCATACGCAGCATTGTTAATACATACAAGTTAATATAATTTCTTTGCTCCTTGCTCCTAGCTTCTTTCTCTTTGCTCAACTACCTTCTAGCATCTATCCTCGGATATCTTCGGATCTGATCTCGATAAGCTATAGATCAAACATTCTGTAGTCACAAGAATATTTATACAGTGGGTTTATGTTGGTTGGGTATAGTTGGGGGCGGGGGCTCCATTCTCCGCTCTTACCATTTCACATGGGTGGGCCATCAAATGGTTCAATATGGAATAGTAATTGTGTTTTGTATTTGCATGTCTGGCAATCGGTGTAAAATATTCGTAATGTTGATCCCACCCCACTATCTCTCTCTCCTTCTCTCCTCATCGCATACTACATTAGCTGAGAAGCCCAGAAACTAGCGTGGCCTTATTTTAAGACATTCTTTTAGGCATTTTCCAATTGGATTGGATAGCGAAAGCGATACTCGTCTTAGTAGGTGCTCTTACGACCAAGTGAATATACATACATACATATTTATCCTATTTAGTCTATGCTAGATTATATTCGGTCAACAAGTGAGAACCCAAAAGACCAGAGGACGCCACAAGGGCGGTACCGGGTGGCTTTAAGCATGAAAAAAACAAAAAGAAAGAAGAATTCGAAAAGAAGAATATTAACATGGATCATTTGCAACGGTTTTTTTTCGAATCGAATTTAAAAAGTCGGTTGATTTTATGTCTAATTGTATGTAGATTATACATGTATCTTGGATTTATTACATCCATGCCAGCTGGCGGCACCTGTCGGAACGAACTATCTGCTCGTAAAAAGCAACAGAAAGCGCCACTTTGCGCTTGCATGTTTCATACCGTTCAGCTTTTGACCGCATCTAGTTCGATAATAAATCGCTATAATTCACCAAAGGCCAAAGTGCAAGTGATATCGAACTTAATTTCTTATCATTTTCTAAAATCAGAAAACACACTGAACAATTTTAAAATACGAAACGTACTGTGTACACCCATGTGAACACTAAATCATCTCTTTGTCCTCAGACGACAAAGCTAATTCCCAACCAACTGCCTGGACTGTACATATGTAAATGTATGTGTGTGTGTGTGTGTGTGTTGGGTGTGTGCCAGGATTTTGAGGACATGTCACGTGTGTCGACTAAGAGGCTAGGCCTCTATCTAATGTATAAGTACAAATAAATCAATTAGTTTGCAATTTTCAGTTGGAGGATGTTCATTTCATTTAGTTTTTGTTTTTTAAGTTTTTTTTTTTTGTTTTTTAAAGTTTTTGTTTTGTTTTTGGTTAACATTGGGATTGGCACATTATATTACATATCATACAAAGCTTTGCATTCGTTTTTCCTCCACATATCTTTTCACCTCCAATGCTCGATTTTCGCTCTACACACATTTTCTCAACGAAAACACAGAAACTCCGTCTGTGGTGGGGAATAAAGACTAGGGACGTGGAGTGAGTGAAAGAAAGATTTCATTTTCAAGGAGTGTGTTGTTAGTGTTGGATAAGGCCGAAATAATTGAAAGGGAACTTGGGTGAATCCTTTTCTTTCACATTTTCTAGGGTTTTGCTTTTTGCTTTTCACTTGCATGGTTTTGTTTGTTTCGTTTCGTGTAATAACATGTAACCGCTTATCACATTCATCAAACTTGCTCAATTCTCTAAATACACTTGTAGTCGTAGTCGTAGACGTAGGTTAAATATACATACAATACAATACAATACATCGATTTTCTGTCGTACAATAACCTTGTAATATGAGTTAACTAAATGGTTTCGTTTCGTTAATAGCACAGTGTAAACTTCTTCGCATTCATCTTCCTCATTAATCATCATTCATCATTCATCAATCACTTATCATCTTTGGGCACATTCACATCCACAAATATTTCGATTTCGATTCAATTGGGGGCAAATAACAGGTCGTAATATGTGTAGGGGGGATTCATGTGTTCTGTAGTGTTACATTTCCTTTGTTTCTTGTTTCTTGATTCACTTATTTTGTATGTTTAAGGTATTTTAAATATTTTTTGTATCTTTTTGCAACAACTACAATACATACAAACTTCAAAATTCGGGTGCAACATAAACGGTCTGACCAACGCACAGTTTGTTTCATTTCTTCTTCGTTTTGTTTCTATTGGTTTTCATTTTTACTTTCTATTTAGTGTATAACTATATTTATGTATGTGTATGTGTTTGGTGTGTGTGTGTGTGTATCTATATGCTTTGGCTACTTTTCTACTCTTCCTTAGCAGAGAAACGGAAATCATGTCTAAGGAGAACTCAAAACCAACACAAATAAACACAACAACAAAATAGTTTACATTTGATGTAAAGTTCAACAAGTTTCTAAGTAGTTTCCATCAGCCCTTATAAATATACATTAATATATCTATACATATATAGATTTGATTGTGTATTTGTGTGTGTACTTCTGTGTGTGTGTGTGTGTGTGTGTGTGTGTATATAGTATATCATCCGGTAGGGGTGTTTCATTGTTTGAATTTCACACATATCTTTCTTCTCTTCTTCTTTTTGTTTTACATGTATGTATATGTAAGTAGTACTTAGGTTTTCTATAACATTTACTTAGCCAACTATTTTTTTCAATCGAGAGTTCGAGTTACGAGTTCGAGACGCCTATGACACTCCATGCCATGCCGAAGGAGAGGCTCCTCCTAAGTATACTCTTTTCCTTTCCTTTCTCTTCCTTTCCTTTCGAGAAATAGCAATTGGTTTTCCCACCTCTCTCTGCTGCTCTTCTGCTATTTTTATTTGTTGAAAATAAATGCTTTAGATTTACCTTTTCCTCACCAACAAATAAAAAACAAAAAAACACTGCTGCAATGTCTCCTGAATCGCCACTGAACTCGTATTTCTATAGAATCTTTTTGTACTCCCCCCCTCGTGTATGCATCTCTTATATTTGTTGTCCAGCCTCACCTCTGTGTGGGGCTTTTTGTTTTTACTGATGTAGCGATTACTCTGTGTTGTTTGCTGGCTTGTGTTTTTAAGAGGGGGGTTACACCGGGCTTCACACTGGTTACTGGCTTACTGGTTAATTAGGTTGCTAAGCTATTAGGTGGAGAATCGGAAACTCATGTAAGTAGTTCTCTTGAAACGTACGATTGTTGGGGAAGAGAGGGGGATTCTTGTGTGGGTTGGGGACATATTTATGGGATTCTTGTTGTTGGATGATTATATTTGTATATGTGTGTGTACTGTGTGTGAGTGCAGGGGGTACAGTGCATTCCATAGTCATCATATATCATGATTCCCCATGGCTATGACTGCATGCCTGGCTCCACTCGTATCTGCATCTGTGTGTAGTTTCTGTGTGTGTGTGTGTGTGTGTGTGAATTGTGAGTGGTGGTGGTGGTGGGGGAATCTAAACTTATCGGTGTACCGTTATTGTGTGGCTAGCACAAAAATACCTATCAAGTGTTATTTTCTTTTGTTTATCAGTTGTTGATTTTTTTGGGATCTTTTTGGTTTCGTTTGTTATTAAAAAAAAAACAAAAAAAATAAATTACATTGAGTTGGAGAGGGGAGCCAAGCCTCGGCCCTTTGCTGTCGCTGTTGGCAGCATGGCCTCCACCCCCCTCCCACTCCCACCTGCCCCTAAGTAAAATACATATAATATGTAATCCTTCAACATCAGCATCTCCACTAACATCATCATCAGCACTATCGGATGAGCGTGTTCCATTTCATTTTCATTTTCATTTTCAGTTTCATCTTCATAAAGATCTTAAATAAATATAAAGCACAAAGTGTTTGACTTTCCAGTTTGAATTCTAGTTGATAATTACTACACAAACATATACATATGTATGTATGCTTAAAGGCATTTACATATTCTATACATATGTACGTATGTAGTATATAAATATATGTATGAATGTTTGTATGTATGTATATAATATATTCTATTAATCGTTTCAAGATGCTTGTGTCTATGGGTATGCGCGTGTGTGTGTGTAAATACGTTATATAAATAAGTATATATGTATGTGTATATTTATGTATCGACTATGCTTCGTCGTCTTCCATCTTCCATGTTAATCTTCAGCGATGATTCAACCATCCATCGGACATCCGATCTGGCTATCAGATGCCGATGGATGCACTTGCAATCATTTATATAACTTGTTGTATTTTCTTTTTGGTATGTATCTGTCGGTGCTCTCCTCCACGCCCTGTGACCTGTGACCTGTGACATGCCCGTGTGACCAGCCTGTGTAAGACAACAGGCCACAACTTAGGCATAAAATTCCGTTTTTCCTTGCGTCTTATAGGCCTCCTCCTCGATTTTGTACATATCCATAAGCTATGAAGCGGCAGCGTCACAAACAAAAATTCAAAGGATATTTCCACACAAAAAATATAAGCAAGATATAAAGAGAAGAAGCATGTGTATGCATGTTCGTGTGCGTGTGTGTGTGTGGATAAAGAGAGATAAGGAAAGAGAGAGAGAGAGAGAAAGAGAATTTGGTTAACTTTTGCTTTCGGTTATTTTCAATATTAGGGCGACACAGCAAACGATAAATGATAATGCTTAGCAGGGCGTGGCAGATCGGGGGGCGCTTCACACAAACAGATAGAGAGACACAGAGAGAGAGAGAGAGAGAGACACACACAGAGAGATATATAGAGATAGAGAGAGAGAGAGAGAGAGAGAGAGAGAAAGATAGGGAGTTCGATAACGAAGCTGGCAGATGTGGGTATACAGGATTCAGGTGGGAACAGTACATCAAAGGACACTTTCTATAAGCTCTTTAACAGGAGGACTTTGGCAGGATGGAAATTATCTGTATGCATGAAGTATAAAGTGACACACACAGAGTGAAGGACGCGGAGTGACACAAAAAACACACACGGAAAAGCATATAAAAAGCACAGAGGGTAGGGGAAAAGCAAATCCAACAAAATGTTTGAACAAAATATTATCGAAATTCTATCGAAAAATAATGAGTCACCCAACGGATCTCCGTGTGGATCGTGGGCAGATCGGACGGTGTGGAGTGCAATGCCAATCCATCATGGCAGCGTTGCCGGATTAGACAGAGGTACAGTCGGAAGTGGTTCCGTTCCCCTAGGCTCCATTCTATTATTATTTAAATCAAATGCCTGATGAATACAGACGGAAAAATAGGCACTCTAATTTGCGTTTATGATTCTTGGAATACTTTATATTTAGATGGAACGAAAAATCACGCAAGTTCACACCTACATCTACCATAGATCCCAGTGGGATGTCAGAGGAATACGTGGTATGCTAGGCACCCGCATATTTCCTCAATGCATCATCGAAAGTTCGGCAACGCGGGAGCCAACACTCCGACTGATTTCCACTTAACAATCTTCTCAATAAAAAATCGAAACAAAAACAGAGTATGACACAAGGGGGTGGCGGTGGAGGGGGGACAGGCAATCGATGAATTACAATAGATAGATATATATATATATGTATATACGACTACTATATATGTATATACGAGTATAGGAAATAGTTTGTATAGATAATTACATCTTAGCAGTTAGTTTGAAAGTTTAGCAGCTACTACGACTGGTTACTGATCGATTATTGATACAGATTCAGATACAAGTTGGGTTGGGTTGTGGGTTTTGCGGTTCGATTCGATTCGATTCGAGTCGATTCAATTTAATATTTGATTCGGTTAGGTGTGGTTGTGGTTCATTGGTTATCGTTATCGTTATTCATTATCGGAAGATGCATCCCCAGGGCCGCTACTCCGATACTCCCATACTCTCTCACAGCACTGCACTGCACTCATCTCATCTGATCTGATCTCATCAATACGGATACGGTTATGATTACGGTTACGGTTACGGTTACGGATACGGATACGAATAGGGATGCATTTCTTTTTCTGTTCGTTTCTGTTTCGGTTTCGACTTGCTTTTAGTTGTTCTATTTCAGGTTATTTTTGATCTTTTATCGTTTATGTTTTTGCTTATATCGTTTATCGTTTATCGTTTATGGTTGATCGCTCTCTAGCTGTTCATGGTATGGTAGGTATAGTTGTCTAAAGTACAGTCTCAATACTGGTTATAGTGTCGGTTTCAGGCCGTGTTTCGTTCAGTACCTTTTGCACATCGGTACTAAATTCCTCGACCTGTTTCGAGTGCGCCAGCTTCAACTTCTCCATGGCGCGTCCCTGCTTAACGCCGATTTGCTGCAGAAGAGAACGACAATGGCATGAGTCACAGACTTGATTCTATAACAAGTTTTGTGGATTTCATTTACTTACCTTCTTCTCCTCCATGAAGCGCTTGACATTATTCTGACGCTTCTCGCGCAGACGACGATCCTTCTCGTTCTTGGTCTTGAGTGTCTTGTCGTTCTGTACCTCCTTGGCGGTATCCGCCGAAGTCTTTGCCTGCTTGGCATTCAGTTCCTTCAGATCCCTTCAGAGGCGACACGAAAAAGAAAAACAAGTTGCAGTAATCCAAGGAGAAATTAAAGAGGGAAAGATGGAGAATTGGTGCGCGGCATACCTGGCATGACGATCCTCCAGCTGCTTGATCTGGGCCGCCTGTACGGTCAGCATGAGGGCCTTCATGGCGTCCTGCGAGTCCTGGACATGCTGGCGCAGCATATCCCACTCCTCCTTGCGGTGGCGGGCAATCATGTCGGTCCACTGCTTGGTCTGGTCGTTGATGGCGTTCTTGATGTTCGCATCGTTGCGAATGTCGTCTTTGCTCTTGCCCTTGATCAGCTTGTCGATGGCCGCGTTCTGGGTCTTCTGGACGGAGGTGCGCTCCTTGGCGTGCTTCTTGCGCAGCGTGTCCAGTTCCTTGATCTGCTTCTTGCCCACCTTCTGGAAACCCTTCTCCTGGCGCAGCGACTCAAGCGTGACCGGCTCAAAGACCAGCGGCGGCTCCTTCTTCTCCTCCTCCTTGGCCTTGCCGGCATCCCGGGCGGCCCCGCCGCTCTGCTCCTCGATGCCCAGGGCCTTCATCTGCTCGTTCTGCTGCTTGGCAGCGCCGGCAAAGCCGCGCGGATCCGACAGCATGGCCATGAAGTCCTCAAAGCCATCAGGTACGTAAATCTTCAATTCGATGTTCACAAACAGCATCGGCAGCGACATCGGGAAGTTGGCCTCTGTGCGCAGCGACACGTGGCGATATCCCGGCTGGAGTCCGTCCAGCGGCAGGATCCGCTGACCGATCATCTTGCCACTTTCCTCATAGACGCCGAACCGCAACACGGCCAGATCCGGCAGCACCACCTTGCGGAACACGAACGGGTCCTCGTTGTAAACTGGATTCAAGCCGTTGTTGGGCACCAGACGGGTGCGGAACTCCTTCTTCACGGTGTCCGAGGGCAGACCAAACATGTCAACCTCCACGTAGGTGCCCACCTTCTTGTCCGACAAGAACTGTCCGGCAATCACCTTCACCGAGCACATGGCCGCGATCACGCCGTCCACGGGTGCGTCTGCGAACGGATCGAAGTCCTTGTCCGCACGCCGCATAAAGTCCGGCTTCAGCAGGTATCCACATCCGCCATTGTACTCGAACTTGCCCTGATTCAGCTGCATGGGCAGATCGGAGGTTTGGAAATTTAGCGACACCATCTGGCAGCCGGCATTCCAGAACACCTGCGGCATGTAGTTCGAAGAGTCCGCCCGGGTGCCCTTCGGATAGATGCGCGACATCTGGCGCTTGTTGTAATTGACAAAATCAATGGAGCTCTGCTTCAGATAATTCATGCCCGCCGATTCCGCAAACGAGGACATGTTGTGGGCAATGTTCTTCTCTGTGGGTGGCAAAGAAACGCATATACAAGAAAATCGGTTAAAGACTCATTTTGAAACATAATGGAAGTGCGTTGACAACTCGAACTTGATCGTCCTTGTCCATGATCATTACTACTGGTATCAAAATGACTACTGGTATCTATCAGACCACATATACTAATCTCATCGAAGTTTTTTTAAACTTAATCGATCAAAATCGAAGAAATTTCTACTACAAAATTGTGTTTCCCATCGAACTTCGAGGATCTAGCATAGATGAACAAAGTAGCATTTGAATACCCCTGAAATCGAAGTGACCTAACAAATAATCGATACATATCGATTATTTATCGATTTAAAACAGTCATTCCTATCGAACTATATCACTGTGCTTATAAACTTAATGGATAAAATGTCAATACGATTTCGATAAAGCTTCGATAAAATATCGATAACATTTCGCTTACCGATTGCCTTATCGAAGCCCTGGAACTTAATGGGCTGCGCATAATTGACCATCGATGAGAGCCAGGGATGTACATTGGTGGTGGAGCCACTGTAGTTGGCCGCCGCTGCCTCAGCCTCGGCACCGCCACCACCCTCGGCAGCACCATCGGCAGCAGCTGCCGCCTCGGGTGCTGGTGCGGGTGCGGCCGCAGCCTCTGGGGGCTTCCCGGCACTGGCGTCCTCCTCGGGATCATCATCGGTCTTCAGTTCGCCCTTCAGCCACAGCTCCAGCTCGACCTTCTCCACGTCGGGCTTCATACGCTTGTTTTTGATGAGTATCTTCTTCTTCAGCTTGCACGGCGGCGGCAGGGGCAGGCCCGGATCCAGCTGGATGATGAAGGAATGCCAATATCCATGAGTGGAGGCTGGAGTGAGGGGGCTGTGGAGGTGCACTTACCGGATGATCTGCGAGGGGTTCCTTCAGCAGCAGCTCCCCGAAGAAGTCATCACAGTATTTGGCCAGCTTGTATTGCTGGGCCCGATTGCAATGATTCTCAAAGGACAGAATCACCGGATACTCGGACGAGACAAAGGCGCAATCCGCAATGGCCTGGATGCAGTCCTGCAAAAGCCAACACGTTCAGAAATTGCACACACATTTGGTGGGTTGAAGCTTGAAGCTTACCTTGAAGAGAATTTCCGTGCAGTAGGCATGACCGTGGGTGACAATCGGCTCCTCGTCCTCCCCCTTGCCGTTCCAGCAGTCGAGCTCCACGCACCGACAGCCGGCGAGCAGCGTTTGGCGGTACATCTCCACGGAGCTCTTGCCGCCGATCTGTCGGCCGGACAAGTAGGTGTTATGCGAGCTATTGATGTAGTAGTGGGCCAGTGGCTGGTCCATTTCCATGTAGAAGTCCAGTCGATCCAGGAACACGGGTGCATTCTCATCGGACATCAGATAGCGCTTGAAACCGTCCAGCGAAAGTTGAGCTGCAAATGAGCAGAGAATATTACAATAGCAGCACGCGAAATAAGTGCAAGGACACTTGCCGTTCTTCTTTTTCTCTTCGTCCAGCTCATAGTCGTTGATGATCTCCGTGCAGCGCTTCTCTTCGTAGAGCGGAAAGAGGATCTCGTTCATGCGCGGATCCCGCTGCTTCTCGTTCATGAACTGTATAAACTGCTCCATGCTGATAAAGTCCTGTTTACCTTTGGTACTACAATAGTGGGGGAGGGAGCGGAGGATTAGCCAAGTGATTATCCCCGAGTGTGTTCGGCGACACCTACATGGACGTGAAGAGCTCCTCGATGTCGTTGCGTGGACAGACCTTGTGGTAGAGGGCATAAAACTTGTCGAAAGTGAACTGATCCATGGTCATGGTGGCATTCTTGTCATCCGGCAGACCCGCATCCTTGATGCACGTGTAGACCAGCTTCTCGGTTTTGCCCGAGGCGAATGTTTTTGCCAGCGTCTTGACCGGTATCTTGCCGCTCTTCTCCACGCAATAACTCAAACGCATCCAACTAAGATTTGGATAACAGATGTAAGTATATCCCAGAGTATCTTTAGACTAATTAAGACTCTAAATAACAGAAAAACCAACACTAGAAAGCAACAGCAACTGGATGGATAAATACTTATTTGGGTGCATATTTGTGTACATACCTTTAATGACTCTGACTTAAATTTACAGCAAAGATATTAATTGAAATTGAGTTGGCAAAAAGACTTTGTAAGCTGATGCTGAGACTGGGACTGGGACTGAGGCTGACCTAATCCACTTTTAATACACCGATGGCAGTAAAATTAACATTTAATTTGTAATTTAGTTAAACGCTGACACGACCCCGTATCCAATATCCAATTTTCCAATATCATATTGATTGGCAGATGATTAACGACGTGCCGGCCATCGGGCCTGCAGTTGCCTGCCCCAAAAACGAGGCACAACCTCATAACTAATTGAAATCGAATCGACTTGAATTTGAATCAATTTGCATGGATAACCGCAACCGGAACGGAGCAACAGAACGGAGAGGATACGTGAGAGACCGCCTGCTCGCCTGCTCTCTGTGTCCATGTCAATGTCCATATCCGTTCAAGCGATTGCATGTCGAACTCTCGCTCGGGTGGTGGGTGGTGCGGGTCTACCGCCTTTTAGGCCGTTTAGGTGCGGGTCAAGTAATTGCGACGGCACCGGCACCGGCACCGGCTCCATGCCCCATGCCACCCAACGCTGCATGAATGACGCATGAATAATGCAATCAGAAACAAATTGCAAAGTAGGACAACTAATTTACAATGGCAACATGCAACGGTCGTGTTACCTACATGCCACTGCCACTGCCACTGGAACAGGTGTTGGGCTACCACGTCCGTGTGGTTAACACGGTTGTTCGATTGCAACACACATCCCAGCCACCCCACACTATCCTGCCACCCTTTTGCATTGCTTTACAGAACAGCAGCTGAAGCTGAAGCTGAAGCTTAAACTGAAGCTGAAGCAGTGCCGTGCCACTGGCAATGCATATTCAATGAACCACATCTCAAAGCTGCCAGATCCCAGATCCCAGCTCCCAGTTTCCCGAAGAGTTTCCTTTCCTCATTTTCCTCCGGCCATTGACCACTGACTAAAACTGAAACTGAACTGAACTGAACTGAAACTGAATGCAGCGGCATACAAAGTACCAACTGGCACGAGTATTGTAGATATATATAGAGCAGAGCTCCAGACTAGTGAAAACTTTGAGCGGTTTAACCCAATTTTGGAGATGTTGCCAGCGCATTCCCACCCATCATTTCCACAGCAATTTATTCAACGAAAATGCCCCAACAGCAACATTGAAACAAGCCAAGCCGAAAGATGGACCCACAACCAAAGCCAGACGCAGTCGCAGTCGCAGACCCCGAACCAGAACCAGCCCGAGACGAAGCAAGCATAAATATCCACGGAAATTGACTTTTTTCCTGGCAGGGTATATCAGGCAGCCACAACAGCAGCAACAAATAAACAATACATGGAACTACACAATATTCCATTATGATAAGATAGAAAATTATCAACCAAGTAACCGGCAGCTGGATGATCCCATTTATTTATACTACAATTTATTCCCATCTACACTTTCTATTCCTCCTCGTTTATCTTCCTATTCCTCGTTTTTAAAGTTATTTTGTTGAATGTTTCACTATTTTTTGTACACACCTCCTGAGCTAGGCAGCTCCGTCATAGTCCTAGCTAGGTGTCACCATAGCCGTTGCTCCCTGCTTCCGTTTTATTCGCTTCGATGGGAATGGGAACAGCAGCCACTGGGCCCCCATCTACACCTCCCAAGCCCTGGCCTGTCCTATCCTATCCTATCCTGTCCCCCAACCATTTCCCCAGCCCATTTCTCTCTGTGTTTTGTGGAGCAGCTAACGAAAATGGCAGGAAATGCAAATTAAATGAATTTATTTTGGGTTGAAAACAGAAACAGAAACAGAGCCACCGACAACGACTGCGAATGGGTTTAGGTTTGAGTTTCTGTTTGACTTTTTCCATGGATCAAATTGCAGCGAGGTATTTCCCGGAATCGCATAATGACCAATCAGGAATATTAATGCTGCCGGAATGAGAATATTTGAGTGGAAAGTGTAGCCATCGATGGAGAATTGGATATGCGCGGATTGTTGTCAGTTTTCATTTTAAAGTTTGCCATCTACCAAGAGAGAAAAAGGTCCATGTTCATTCGACAAGAAGGTTCCTACTGTACTTACCCAGGACGCAGGATAACCAGAGAATGGTGTTTGATGGACTAGCATCTGTATGGAGGTGTCTCCAAAGCAAACATAAATAGTCAGACGAGCAACGAGCAACGTCCAGGCTGGTCTTATGGTTACGCATCTTACTTTTATACAGGCTTTGGTGAGTCACTTAGCTAGTACACAGGAGGGTATCATAGATTCAAGCGTGTTTCGTACTTACTGCTTCATCAGGTTGGTGCGCGGACAGACATTTGTGGCGCGATTGTTATGCGTTATGATACGCAAATTCGTTTGCCAACTCTGTCTCAAGAGACACACAAACATGAAGTGATAATAGAGAGCAAGAGCGTGACGAGAAAGAGTAATAATAGATAGTAAAGAACAAACGCAACAGCAACATGCAACATGCAACAGATGGAGATAGAAAAAGAGTCAATATAGAGAGTAAGTAAAGAAGTGGGTGGTAGATGAATGCAATTGTGAGAACTCGTAATCGAGTGACGGTGAAAGAAAAGAAAGGGAGGAAGACCCATCATGCAGACACCGCTCTAGGTCGGGTCGAGTCACACGCAGAGTTACAGCACAGAACAAAGAACCCATAACCAGCAGGGAATGGAAGGAAGTGGACTTACTGTTTTCGCAAACACATCATGGGACAGATATTATTCGCTTTGACATTATGGGTGATTTTTCGGATGCCATCTAGCCAGATCTAAAAGAGTAGAAAGGATTGATTGTCGGTGATGGTGATGGACACAAATGTGATATGATATTCAGATATTCAGATGAAGGGAGAGAGATGCAGGAGAAGTACTGTCAGTTCAGTCGTCCCCTGGCCGGCCACTCACTCACTTGGCACTTACCTTGGCTGTTGCCGCGTCGGGGCAGATAACATGATGATATGTTATATTGATATAGTCCGTGTTCGAGCATATAGTGAGAGATCGCTTGTCCAGCTCCGGTATATTGGTGCCATTCTTTTTGGTCACTTTATCCAGTATCTTGGGATCCTGCAAGCAAAAAATCAACAAAAAACGAACATAAATAAGAGATTAATTTGCTCAAGCTGTTCTGCCCTGACTGCAATCTGGGCACAAAAAAAGGGAAACAGCAGCAGCAACAACATTAATCTCGTGGGTCGCATCATTAATCAAGGCGTGGGCATCAAAGGGCATTTATCAACATTCAGTGCAGCGCTCGAATGCGCATCGGAAGCCAAAAGCAACAACAAAAAACAGACGTCAGACGTCATATTTATATATTTGACCTTGCCCTTCATTTCGGATTTCGGAACTCAATTTTGGAATCGAATTATATTTGCCGCAGTGCCACCAATTATTTTGCCACCCTCCAATTTATTTTTTTGTTTTTTCTCGGTATCAAGTAAACAACATTTCCTATTTATAGAAAAAGAGAGAGGAAGGGCGATACTCGTACTCTTAATTGCATTAACTTCACTGCGCCCACGGTTTCTTTGATCCGTAAATATGGTATCCGTGGTAAGGCTGGTAACACGTACACCACTCGACAATAATACCCCAAATCAGTGTGAAGGCGGGGAGCACTTTTCGGATTAATTGTTCCATAAATAAACTACATATACAGGAAAGTAATGCGATTATTGTGGCTTCTCTGCTTCCTGCTTTGAGTTCTCACTCTCTCTCCTGCCTCTCCTACTCTCCTTCTGTGGAATGCTTAACATTGAAACATTTATCCTTAGAGTTTGATAAAACATTCTTGTTTATGATGGGGTTTCAGTCGTTGCCTTTCTGTCTTTTTCTGTTGGTTATCTGTCGCTGTCCATGTCCATGTCGCTGTCTGTCGCTGTACGTGGAGATTCTTGGCCAATTCTAGCATCCTTCCTGGACGCCTTGGGGCTCCAAACCACCCACTTGAATGATTCAGTTCTTGTAGGAAATTGAATTATGCAAGGATCCCCCTGCTCGCCTCCCCGCATTATGGACAGGACACACACTCAAAGGCTCAATCAGTTCGAGTGCAATTTGTGTGCAAAAAAAAAAGAGAGAGGGGTTACACAGAGAGTGACAGAGAGAGTGGGTGTGGGACAGGGTTTGAGCAACTGTAGCATACTTTCCAGTGCTAAATAAGTCGGCTGCTCCTTCGTCTCCGTCTCACCCCTCCCTAAACCGAAATAAAGTGAAAGCAAATGTTATAAAAGTTTTTTTTGCTCCATTCGGTCTTTCTTCCATTCTTTCATTCTACAGTGTGTGCGTGTGTTGGTGTGTGTGTGTTTTTTGCCACTTGCTTTGCTTTCAATTTCCATTGTTGTTGCTGATTCTGCTGCTGCTGACGTACTTTTTCCGCAGAGCAGATGAGCGCCAGATGGAGCAGGGGGGTGGGTGACAGCAGGCGGAGAGTGAAGCTGCTGGCAGAGTGGGGATGGCAGATATTGAAGTGCGAGTGTGGGGAGTGGATCGAAAGGAGGGGGAGGGGAGACGGAGACGGAGATGGAGGAAGAGGCGGATACGGAGACGAAGGCAGATGCAGAAGCGGAGGCGTTAGCTAAAACGGTAACAGAAACGAAGGCGGAGGCAGAGGCGGTGGCTTTGACGCTTCAAGCTGGGACTTCTTGCATTATTGAAAAGCTCAAACAGGAGGCGGGGACCAACAAAAGAGAGGAAGAGTGAGAGAGCGTGTGTGTGGGAGTCCGAAGAGGCTAACAAAATTGCATTCAAGGTATATGGAAAAAAAAGGTAAGTCAGAACAGAAGATAACTTTGCGGCTATCCTATTTTGGATGCTAATCATCCATGCATTCACCTGGGATATCAAAGCTAAGTCACACTGGGAGAGAGAGCGCAAGAGAGAGAATGGGAGATTGGATGGGGCCACCTCGCACCTCTTTCATTTTAATGTACCTTGAATGCAACGTAGCTCGAAATGATTTCGTTTTCAATATTTCGTTGTTCCCCAACCACCCCCGTCCTACCCATAAATCGCATCTCTTCTGCCCCTCCTCCTCCTACGCCTCCACCGCATTTCACTTCTCACCTTTCCCTCTGCATCCTCACCTTGCGTGTTTCACTCGTTTTTCAGTTATCACCTCTTGCCCCCTTCACTCTTCACACTGCGCTGCTAGTTCTCACCTCAACTCAACGCAGCTCACCTCTCCTCACCTCTTCGTTCCTTTTTTGTCTTCCAGTGCCCGTCTGTGGCTTACTCTTTCCCTCTCCCACTCCCACTCCCCCTCTCTCTCTTCACATTCTCTCTGTGTGGCAGCGACACGAGGCTGCTTTTAATGGTCCATTGTGCGACTGCCACTTAGGAGGCTTTGACTCGTGTATCGGTCTTGCACTCAAAACTCTAACTTCCCCCTACATCCACTTGCTATTTCTACCCCTCCGTCTCTATCTCCTTCTCTTTCCTACTTACTCCCACACTTTCCCTTCTTTCCGTGTGTTTGTGTGTGTGTGTGAGTGTGTCTGTGTGTGTGGCTCACTGATTTAATATTGATGACCAAACATTTCAAGTGATGGCAGAGCACTAAACACACACACACACACACAGAGAGAGAGAGAAAGAGAGAGAGAGAGAGAGACCCCGCCACCTCCCACACCTCCTTGCCCCTTTGAGCCACACTTCTCCTGCTGTTGCTGCTGCTCCTCGGCCTTCCCCTCCTTCTCCTTTTTCTGCTCACATGGCACCATCCTTTGGAAAGTTTTTGCATCTCCTCCGACTTCCGTTTTTTCTTTTGGCCATCATCTCATTTGTGGTCAACATTTATGGCACGCAGCAACATGCTGACATCCTTTTGGTACTGTTCCACCCGGCACTCCTGCACACAGCTATAGCTACACCCACACATACACACGTGCCCACGTACATATATTAATAAATGTATCTTTGATCATTACACCCATTTCTTGCCAGTTTTGCTCATTTTAGCTGCTGCTGCCACTGCTGTACGAGTGGCGAGTGTTGCACTTTAGAAAAGCTTTCTTCAATCCACAACTAAACTAAATACATTTGTAATTCATTAAGTATTTCATAAATATAATGCAAATAATGCATACATATCAATCATCGCTTAGCTTCCGCTTGAATATCAGACAAATAAACCATCATGAATTAGAATATTATGGTTCCGGCTGGAAGTTTTTGTCACAGTGGGAAACCTTCCTTTTCATGGTCTTATGGGTATTTTTCTTGTGCATTTCTCTGGGTTACTTTTTTTGTGGATTTTTACACTTTAAAATTTGTTATTTAGGTATTTTAACGGCTTATTAAACGCCACAATTCGATCAAACTGAAAGTGACTAATCAGCTTTTCCGATATGTACCTTTACCTAGCGATAATCTGCCACCCGGCCTCAACATTCGACCAAACTTGTTTTTGTGCTGGAAATTATACATTGTATGAGGAACAGTTTTATGAATTTAAAAACAAATCGCATTCAACTTCAGCGGAAAAAGTTTGTCATCAAAGTAATGAAGCAATTTATGTAGAAAACTTCATGAATGTTCATGAATGGAAATGTACACACTCGGACGAGTGCATTAACGTGAATTATGAAAACAGAACAGAGAAGCACTCGCCCATCCATTAAGCTGCTTTGGCAGATTACATTTTCTGTTGAATTGTGGGATAATATTTTGTTATCGCCAAAAGTTTAATTTTTATTCCAAAGAAAACTGTCAATGAAGTCTGGCTGGTTGGATGCTGTTGCAGCAGGATTTCTGGCTCGACTCTCTCCCTTTCATCCGTCACATATTTTCCCGCTGCCGCAGAATTCTGAGAGCTGAATTGAAAGGGTAATTCGAATGCCAATTTGCTCTCGAGAGTTTCAGTTGCATTTTCAGTTGGTTTTGAGTTTGTCGGTGAACGTGCATAAAACTTTCTAATGGAATTATCTCCCATCATTCTCTCTAGACACGCAAAAGGCATGTGGAAGGCTTTTCGAATATGTCTAGCTCAAAATTCGGTTCAAGAATGTTTTCCCTGAAAATTAAGGCAAGTTCCTTTACTCGACACGCCTTTTGGGGCAGCACACACACACACACACATCTGTGCATCGAATCAATGGAACACCTGTATCGTTGTCAAAGGTCCGGATGTGTGTCCGGCTGTGTGTTGCACTGTTAACCCAATTGCTGTGGCGTCTCTTCCTGCTGCTGCTGCCCCTCCTCCTGCTCCTCCCATTGCCACTCCTCTCGTATGTCGTGCAGCAAGCAGTCTTGTGGCTTGGCATATTGGCCAGAGGCCAGGGCGTGTCCGTCCTGGATGAATGGATGGATGCACTTTTCCAAGCCTCAGTTTCACTTTCACTTTCACTTTCTCTCCTCCCTGTGTTTGTGTGTGACCCATTAAAATGTGTGTCATCGAGGTGGCATGGGGCATGGTCGCTAGGCGGCAAATCTAAATTAGTTAGCAGCAGCACCTGCCGCAAAGATAAACCCGTATACCCCTGCACCTTGCACTGTGTATAAGTAGATCTATAGGTTATTTTGCCGTTGACTCTCTCTGAGCTCGCTTGGTCGTAAATTTCCTTTAGGATACCCCGATGTTCACAGAGAAATACAAACACAAATACATCACTCGGTGTATCTGTCCCGTTCTGTCTTGTCCGCTCCACTAACAGTTTTGTTGCAATGTGTCATGTCTGGCGAGGAGGGGGGGGGCTGTGGGACGTAATGGTGTGAAGCAACTGGGGCGTGGCCGGTCACCGGGTGACAATAAATCCAAACGCATTGGAAACGAAAATGCCTTCAAGTCGACGATACGACGACAAGGACGACTTTGATCCCAAAATGGCTCCGGCTGCAAAACAATTGAGAGCAAAAGTGACATATTGACACATTAACAGACACACACGGACTGCCACACTGCCACAGACACTCTGCCACATCCACACACGCTCGTTTATGCTTGTATGTATCTATTTTTGAACACATGGATAGTTGTATGGCTTTGTGTGTGGGTTGACAGGAGGAAGGAAGAGGAAACTGCAGCTCAGTCAAAAGTTGTTTGCATAGATTAAGGCTGTGATGAGAATAGAAATTGGAACAAATGAGTGAACAAAACTGGCAGCAGGCACTTTGACAGCAGAGAGAAAGTCCTGCTGCAGGCAAAAGACATATAGACATCATTCCCACCATAGACATTCCTGAATGATTTACCCTCAAAAGAACAATTAGGTTGCTTTTAGTTGTGGATTGATTGCAGAGGAAGGTTTTCAGTTATTTCGATCCGAAATGCAGCTGGTGCAGCCAGAAGTGAGTGGCCAAAAAGGACATGTCACGGGCAATGGTTAACTTTTGGATGGTACGAGTAGTAGCATTCCCTTAATAATTATTCGAATGAAATTCTCCCTGAAGATACTCACCTTGGGTGTGCCGCCCGCACGAATATCGCTCACTTGGCACAGCTCAATGACATCGCCATCCTGCGCAAATGGAGTACAAATGCAATAGATTTAGAGATCAGAAAACAAAACAGACTTATGATTATAGTCTCCTCAACACTTACCCGACCCTCGCTCTTCCAATACAAAAAGAATCCATATTCATCGACCTTGAAGAGGGCATCGCGCTCAAAGTCGTTCTCCTTGGTCTCCTTCTCGTTCTCGAACCAACGATCGAAGACACAGCCAGTGGTCAGCTCCGGCGGCACCGGGATAATCCAATCGAATTCGTACTTCTTGGTCATATTTGCTACTCAGCTTTACAGCTCACAGCGTACAGCTTAAAGCTCCACAGCTTAACAGCTCACAGCTCACAGCTCGCAGCGGGGAAGGAGGGCTCACAGCTTTGCCTTTGCCAAATGTGGGACCCACGCATAAATATCTCTGCGACCTCTTTGCTATAACCTATATCCTATCTATGCTTTGCTGATCTCTCTCTCTCTCTTTTTGTGATTTATCTTCTCGGTGCTTAGTTCTGGAACATGTTCGATATATTTTGAATTCGTATGCTATCGATTGTATCCCGTTTGTTGCGGTTCCTGTGTGTATATCGGTGTCTCCGTTTGGTTTTGCTTTCAGTTTTGTGTGTGTTTTTGGTTTATATACATTTGCGTTTATTGTAGAAGATCACATGGTCTTCACAGCAGCAGTCCATGCCCTCGAAACGAGTGGGAATTGTTTGTTTGGATAATTGAACTAATTCTTAGGGATTTTCCACCTGCAACGTGCAAGGTTTCCACTGCCTTCCGCGTTTCCGTTCACTGGTTATGCAATCCGTTTTAGCTGCAATTAGAAAATGGAGAAAAATACACCCATTAGACAGACATAGGAAACCTGATGGTTAGTCCACAAAAACAATCCAGCTGTGAGGCATGCAGCCACACAAGCAACCCACAAGACAGACAATCGGACAGCGCGACAGACAGACATACTCGTATTGTGGAGGTGGGAGCGTGGTCTTCGATAATTGTTGGTCAGGAAATGGAAACGAAATTCCAGCTCCCACTTCCTGTAGCTTGTCTTTTCCCCCGTGCCACACACACACCAACACACACACACACACAGGTCGAGTGCATTGTCGAACCATTTCCAATTTTGAATCGAATGTGTGTGACCTTCGCTTCGTGGTCGAATGTCTCCACCATTTCTCTCCCATTCTACTGTCTCTACTGTCTCTGTTTTCATTTCTGTGTGTGGCCTGCCATCTCTGGGTCTTGTTTCGGTTTTGTGTCCTTTTGTTTTAGTTGATTTTTTCGGGGAACCCGAGACCCGGAACCCGGTACTTTCGAGACTAGCAATTAAAATGCTTCCAACCATATATTCATAAATCCTCAATTATTAAGGGGAATCGATTGCCTCGTTTCCAGCATGGAGCATTCATCAAAGGGAATGCTGAGTGCTGAATGCATTTTCAATTGGGATTTTCATCGCTTATGGGTGTTGTCTTATTCCACAATCAATTCCCATTGGCATATTCGAGTAGGAGAAACGCTTCGTAGTGGTTTTGAGCTGATTTCGATTCGAAGGATTTTTTGTTTGTGTCGTTTTTGAACAGGATTAACAAATTCTGGCATGTAATGAGATTTTCTATTGGGTTATAAGCCTTGACTGGTTATGTATAAGTTTCTTATTCTTATTCAGAATTGATAGTGTTAAATAAATTTGTTATCGTTTTCGAACCGGTTAAGGACACCCATTCAAGCCACAATTTAAAAGAAAAACTCACTTAAAAAAAGGGAAACATTTTGATAATCTCAAAGGAACACCACACTCACACAGGTACAAACACTGCAACAAAATGGAGGCACACACACACAGGATTCGATACACACTGGCAGATCCTCTAGAGCCCTAGCACATTGAAGCACTATCAGACTTTGGTTGATTTTTGGGGGCAATCTGTTGGTTCGACCACAGCTGGTTGACTGACACAACGGTTGAGGCTGAGTCTGAATCTGAGTCTCGTTCGAGCCGGAAGCCACGTAACATCCGATTTCTTGGACAACGCTTTTTGACGTTGGCGCCTAATGGAATTAGCTGATGGCGTCAGCGTTAGCGGCACTATGGCCGTGTGGCAGTGTCAGGGCCATGACCGCAGAGGTTCGCTTCGATTTCTTTGGGCTTTTGGTTAGCACTTTTTCGGAATCACATTGGGGGGCTTCTTTCACTGCAGCCCACGGTCATAACCTCGTGCACCTGACTTTGGCGCGGTTTTTCCTCTCTCTCTCTCCTCTCCTCTCTCTCTCTGTGTGTGTGTGTGTGGGAGTCACCAAGAATGGGACTGCTGTTGGGCTGCTGTTCTGGTGGCTGTGGGGCTTTTGGCTGTGCTGCTTGTGCTCGTGGCGAAGTCAAGTGGCTGGAATTTTCTTTTGCATTGTTGGCGTTTCAATTTGTTAGCGGGGCCATGCCTACTGATTTTTCTTTGTGGCGGCGGCACCCACCCGCACCTCCGCCCCCTTGATTCCTCGTCGTTTGGGGCTTCTCTTTATTTATATTTTCGACAGCAGACGCGACGCTATGCGACGCGACGCTCTCCAGGAGGCGTCGAGTCCTTTGTGTGTGACATTTATGCCCGCAGCTGGTGGCCCAACCAATGGTGGACTCTGAGCAGTACGAGCATAGCTGACTGATTACACTCGTGCCCCTTGCGCCAGCGCCCCCAAATCGGGCGCCCCCTGATTTCCTTTACGTTTCTCTTTTTTTTCGGAGCACCTTCTGTGCTGTCATGTTACACATGACTTCAAATTCAATGAGCTGCAAAATTTTCGCTCATTGTTAAAGCGGGAAGCTCGTTAGACTTGGGGAGCGGGTTGTTGCGGTTCGGGCATCCTTTTGGCTCTGTCCAAAAATAGTCCAACGAGCGTTTAATGAATTTACGCTCTTTTGCGCTTTTGAACTTTCAATTTCTGCGAGCTGCCAGACAGAGAAAGACAGGGAAACGGTGAAGGTGAAGGTGGAGGTGGAGGTGGAGGGAGTACATCGCCAGCAAATGCACTCGTCTTGGATTACAATTTGCTGCCTAATGAGCAAGGAAGCCCAAGGTCCCAGCACCCAGAAGCCAGCAGGCAGCAGGCAGCAGCCCGAACTCAGGACCCAGGACAAAGGCCCATAACTCAGGGCAGAGTTGGGTTTCGCTTCGTTTCGTCCTAGTTTTGTGTGTGTTTGGATCTTTCGGGGAATGGATCCAGGCATCTCCTGATTATGCTGCTGCTGCTTCTGGGCTCCTGTGACGGCCATTAAGTGCAGATACCCAAGGGCACACGGGCAAACGGCCGCTCAGATTTATTGAGAGTTTTCCCCCTTCCTTATTTTAGTTGCAATAATAATTATGTTACAGCCAGAAATGTAGGGGTGGGTAGGGGCGAAACCTGAGTTGCATTTGGAAGCCCTTGAAGGATGGGGTCCATTCCATTGCTCCTGGTTCTGTTGGTGCCACGCCTTAGCCACCTGTGTATCTGTGTGTGCGATGAATCGACCAGAAATTCGGCTCAAGTGAGGAATAGAGTGGCAGGGGGAGGAAGAAGGGGGGAAAAGGTTGAAAGTAAAAATAACCTGCATAAACTTTCCCTCAAAAGGACACACACACAACGTGGCAGGAGGTGGCAGGAGTTACACTGCCTCACGTACGCCTCAGAAGTGTGCTACAAATATGCTCATTACGTGCGCGCCAAGTGCCAGCAACTCCAGCGTCCTGCCCGCACATGCCACCTCCAGCCATCCAGCCATCCTGCCATCCTTCCGCCCCTTAACCCTGCCACAGCGACAATTGCTCAATTTATTATTGCATACTTTGCGGCCATAAAAGTTGCGGCCTGCCCTCCTCTTGTTGCATGTCCTATAAGGGCCGGGCCTCGGCTCGGCTCGGCTCGTTTGAATATCCTAAAGATACACATATTCTACTTATAGACAGGAGGAGCATTCAATTTGCGCCAACTTCTGCACGCGACATACACCATTTTTTGTGCCCAGGCCAGCATTTGTCTGTGGCATGCAACACAAGCGACTGGCGAAGTTACGACTGGAGAAAAAGGAAAGGGGGATAAGGGGAGAGGAAAAGATGTTGCAAATATTCATAGAAAACAGCTTCGAATTCAAGCAATTATTATCCTCACTCTCTCTCTATCTCTCTTCCACTGGAGCTTAGCAGTCAAGATTGTGTTCAGTCTCAGCCATAAAAGGGCTTACAAATATTCTCTCTTCTAATATTTTACTACTCGTAGTCGTAGTTTCCCCTCTTAATTATTCTCTTTCTCCCCAAAAACTTATCTTGCCACTAGAAATATTCAGTAGAGTTTCCGTAGAATAAGCCACAGAATGAGCTCCAAAAAGAAATTAACAAACACAAAAAAAGAGAATAAAAAAAACATTAAAAACCCAAACATTTTTGCGGAAAAATGTTGAGCATTAAGAAAGGCTAAAAAAAGAAACCGAATTGTTCTTTGTGGCGTCAGCGTCCTGTGAGATGTGCTCAGAAAATTGCTACTGAATATTTTGGAAAACGAATACCTTCTGCAGAGCTTTAAGATAGTGCCGTGGGTGAGTTGGTCGTGAGTTTGCTCCAGTCCTGTGGTAATTTGAATCCAAGTCGTTCCTCCGAGTCTCTGTTAGTGTCTCTCGTGGCGTCCTTATGGGAGGCTTATGGACAAAGTTCAATTAAACTTATGGACAAATTTCAACAGCAAATCGAATGCCATCTATGCTCGAGAATATGCTGCACTTTTGCGCCCAATGCTGATGAGGTTGGATTTTGTTTCTTGTCTCGTTTTGTTTTGCTTCTAGTTTCCTACTTTGTTTATCGATGAGGAGATGTGATTGTTTGTTTCCTGCTGCTTTTGCTGCCTCTGCTGCTTCTGCTGGCCATTACATTTACGAAATTGAATTTGCGAGTCCATACAATATTTGTGAAATTGGCATTTAAATATTTGATGAGCGTCCAAGCCCCAGAGAAAGTGAAGAGAGATGCGTGGATTGTGTTCCCGTGCCCACTTCCCACACCCCATGGCCGGGCACTGATTGCACAAATGAAATATTGAGTAGAGGGAATCCCTTTGGGGATAGGGTTTTGGGGCGAGGGCTTCTGCGAGGGCAAGGGTCACACAACTTGACCTTGTTTTTTGGCATCCATCAACATTTGATGTCATGGCATGGCGTGGCGTGGCGTGGCGTGGCATGGCATGGCATTGCATGCACTACTGTCTCTCCATTCGCATGGTCTCACTCCGTCCATCTATCCTTCCATCCATCCCGTCCGTCAGTCAATCAATCAAACGCTCACTCAATTACATCAATCAGTGAGCAGTGCGGGCTGGGACGGGATGGCAGTGCCGGGAAATGTAATCCAAAACCCAAGTCCAGGACATATCCAAAAGGGCGGCAGGCGGGCAGCGGCTGAAGGCCAGACCAGAAGTAATTGCCGTGCGATAAACAAAGTCCTTTTTTTCATTGTATGCACAAACATTTGCTAGGCGAGATACAGGATATCCATCCACATAAAAATACACAAGCTCAGAGGGAGGGGAGAGAGAGATGGAGATGGAGATGGAGAGTGCGAGAAGCAGCTTCTCTTCTCTCTGCTGAAAAACGAAGCTCTGGTGAAATGACATGGAAATGCAATGAACAAATTTGCCCAAATCATTTAACCGAATGCAATTTCGCTCTACCCATGCACTCTCCTTCTCTTCCCTTCTCTCTCTCTCTCTCTCTCTAGATCCAATTTTGTGTGTGGAGATTGCGGATTTTCAGAGTTTTGAATAACTTTTTTGCCCGTTGCTAAATGAGAATTTTTCATTTAATTAAAGCAAAGCACACACAATATTCTACATAAATATTTATGCATATACAGTACACATTTTTACCTGTGTGTGTGTGTGTGACATTTTATGAAATTCCATCAAAATGTAAAAGGACAGAAGGCAGCAGAATGAGCAGCAGCAGGGCCATCAGGCAGAAGGCAAAACTGCGTGGATGCACATCAACAGGAAACAGCATTTAGTTGACTCCGATCGGTCTCTCCCGTTCTCTCTCTCTCTCTAAGCAATTTCAAAATTGATATATAACACATAGCACCCCCATCCCCCATCCCTCATCCCTCTAGTTGATGTGGGTCACTCCAGTGTGTTTGCGGCAAAGGAATGAAATTCCCACAAAATTGTACAGCAGAATGCTGTGCCTTCCCCCTCCGCCACACAAATGGGTCAGGCGACCTTAAGGTTGTACCTTAAGGATGTCCATCAAAGACTTATATGTCTTCAATTAATATTCCATTGGCAGTGATGATTCAAGTAGGTTAACTGGCTGGGATCCGCTAAGGATTGATCCTTATATTGCTCCAATAAAATATTGCCTCGGGCTGGGAATAATCCATTTCTATTTTGATTAAATGTCAATGTACATCATAAAGGGATGATTCCACGTGAGTATTATCGCTAACCGTTTCAAGCACACCCACACGCACTCACACACCCACACAGCCACACATTATGCGGCTACAGATGCAGATACATTTACAGGTGATAGTAGATACAGGTGACCTCGTCGCCAGATATACGGGTGCGTGCTGATACTGTGGGAACAGTTGGGTGGGTGGATAGGTGGGCGCTTGGGGTGGGATACGTGCGATGCGTGGGAATATGCAAAGTCCCCCGTACCCACACCAACCACCACAACCACCCACTCCCCCAGCAAGACACTCGCTTAGGCACGCACCATCCGTCAACAAAGGGACAGCGGGACGAAACGCATGTACCGAAATGGCAAAGGAAGAGAAAAGATTCAGGGACAGGGACAGGGGCAGGGGCATGGACCTGAAGGTGGGACGCAGCCAAATCAAAACTGAATGATGGGCGTGGGTGGTGGGTCTTGCGGCATCCTTCAAACAAACTGTCAGCAACTGTCAAAAGAAGTTAAACGAAACCAAAAAGAAAACCTGACGACCAAAAAAATATATACATATAAGAAAGAAATAAAACAAAGGAGCAAAAGGTCCTGCGGAGGGAAGAAACAGAACGAACAAAAAAAAAGTGAACTGAAACAACATTCGACAGCAGATCGTTGGGAGCGAACGGAACGGAAAGGAACTATGGCCCCGTGTGTCCGTGCCTCTCGGGGGACTCTGGGTTCTCGGCCTCTCGGGCTTTGTGGCCCCGCTGTCATATGGCTTACAGCTGTTGGCAGCAGGCAGGAGGCAGTAGGTAGGTGGCAGGAGGCAGTAGGTAGGTGGCAGGAGGCAGGAGGCAGTAGGAGTGCCCGCCCTGCCGCCCAACATCAATGTGGCACGTAGGCGACGGGCGATGGTTGCTTTGCCGGTGGTTTATTTTTAGAACAAAAAAACAAAACAAAAAACTTCGAATCCCCAAATCAAAACAATACATCATCAAGGGGGCGGGAAGCATTGCTGAAAACTGGAATGCCACACCCCAGTCCCCAACTACCTATAACCTTTGTTGCTGTTTTTGTTATTTGTGTGTTGGTGTTGGGAGTCCTTGGGAGGAATTGTGCATATTAAATACATAAATGAGAGAGGAAGTGAAAGTGTAGGAGCCCGAGAAGAGAACAGAAACATCAGCAAGACTTTAAAAAAAAGACACGAGATGGAGACAAAATTATCGTCAAAGTTTAACTCTCTTCGGGAAAAAAGGAGAGATCCACGCGACACAACGAACTTTTCAAATTCTTTAACCGGGAAACGGATAACTCAGCCCTTGGGGTTTCTATGAACACCACAGAAACTCACTTGAGTAGAACTCAAACGAGTATCAAGGGAATAAAAAAGTAGATCCCATAAGGATTCAAACGCTATCCAAGCTGTTCATAATCAATGCCTAACTCGGTGCATAAAATCCGTACTTGTTACTCCCATCAAACGGATAGAAAATAGTTTCACGGCTTAATTTCTCAGAGGTGGGTGGAAAACCACACCGAAGAGAGGAACTTAAGTGGCACCAAAAAAACCCAAAACAAAGTTCTGGGTTTCCTTTTGGATCAGAGGAGGAGCCCATTCAGCATTTATACCTACACCTACTAATTTCTCGATAATTTCGCTGGGCTCGTAAAATATACGGATAGCAACAGTGGGATTTGTTTTTGTTGTTGTTTGTTTGTTTGTTGTACTCGCAGAAGGACATGGGAATTTAGACGCCTGTGAGCCTAGTTGAGTGGCTCTAATAGACATTTTATCGATTGACCGTGTGGACAATTTGTATTTGATGAGCTTTTAATTGAATTGATTTACTTTCGCTTTCGCTTTGCCTTTCATAATTTCCCTTTTTTCCTTGCTTATAAATACATATATTTGAATACTCGTATATAGTTGGAAGGGGATGCATACATAGATTTACCATCGCTTGTGGCTTTACCTAATGCACAAAGCTAATAAGTAAGAGCAAAAAAAGCCAGATAGTGTCCAGTCCAGTACCCTCCTAAGTACTCTTTCGTAAGAACAGTCCAAAATTAAAACAAAAACTAGAGGAAAATTCAGTGTTGTGCAGTGTGGCCCCTCAAGTATTTTGTATCCGAATGAAAAGCAAACGAAACCCAAACCAGAGTCAAAGCCAATGTCAGAGTAAGAGACAGAAACCGAGTACAACTTAATACAATCTAATAGAGAGTATCTGATAGAACAAAGAGCCAGCGATCAAGTTACAAATTGGAGTAGCCAAGTGGCAGGGCAATTGTCAGAGACAGAAGCCCAAAAAACGTTCTCTGTCTTGTGCTGGCAGCAAGAAGAGTTCATCTCATTGCGTTTTCAGGCCCACAAAGTCCACCACCAGAGGGACCGACAGACAGACAGATACAGATACAGATACACGGGCAGATACAAACAGAGACACTGATGGAAATGCCAAAAGCATCAGAAACAGTGAGGCACAGGAGGCACAGCCAACAACAAAGTTTCTTTTCCCATCAAACAAAGTTTACATCGAAAAGTTGTAATTCCGTGCACGATGGCTCCATTTTCCTACCAGTGACTAACCTACAAACTGCATTGAAAACAAGTTTGTTTCCCAATTTTCCGTCCTCGCTGTGTTTCTTACTACGAGAATACTTTCATTTTTGTTCGTTACGTTTCTCCAATGGCCTCCGGATGCGCGCCACTCTATAGATTCTGCATTCTTTTGTCCTGCGGGATGCAGCTTTTGTTGTAAGCCGTGAGCATAATTTCATTTTAATACTTTTTAAGCGCATTAATTGCAGGGGAACAGGGAGAAACAACGAGAGAGTGAGAATGAACTACACCAGGGAGCATTGAGATGCAGTCACTTGCATTTTCATTTCATTCCCAATTCATTCAGTCATTCAGACACTCGTTCATTCATTCTGAGAGCTGCTCTTGGCTCTTTAGCTCATACGAGGAAGCCACTCCATCGTATTGTCCTGTCCTCCACTTTTAAGTGGATAACCATGCGAGGGGTAATGCCATCAAGTGAATGCCAAGAATACCCTAGGGAATTCCCCTCCCACTCACTGTCCCACTGTCTCTTTTCTCTCTCTTTCTCCCACTATCTATGTATTTGCGAATATGCAAATAAAATATTTCTGTTTACTCAATTTGTAAGCTTTACTGCCAACGTCATTAGTTCTCGTTCCTCTGTGTCATCTCTGTGCTCTCTCGCCCTCTCTCCCTGTCTCCCTGTCTCTCCATCTCTCTATCTCTTTGGCTGTGTGGTCCTGGGGCCCTTGAACAGGATTCGTAATGCAGTTTCACGTCAATAGAGCGCATTGTTGGGACATATTACGGGGGCCCTTGGCTTTCTATGGGCCCCACTGGTTGGCTGCCACTGAAAACTGAGAATTTTGGTGGGGTGGCCGGGAGGGCGAGGGATAGGTATCCAATTAGGAAGCTTAGGGAAAAACCTCGAGAAAATACATACATATGTACGCTCAATACGGCCGTGGAAGTGTTTTGTGGAGGCAATGGAAAATGGCCAATTAGCGTCAAATATTGGAAAAGAAATGTTTCTTTTGTAATAGTAAATTATCGGCAATTCAGTTATTTTGTGAATTTCATGTGGATCCCAATAGGATTATGTTTAAATGGGTTTCTTACCAACCACAAATTTTGTATGCAGCACAACTAACAGAACAGCAAAATATGTGCGTGGAGTCCATGTGGATCGTATTTTGATTCTATTTACATTGATATTTTGCCAAACAAAATGTGTGCCTCTTGGCGAGGGGGCGAGCTTAAAAGACGTGTTGGCGTAAGAAGTGCTGTATGTAGATATAGATGTAGATGGCAAATGTAGAAACAATTTAAAATTTGGAAAATAACCCTTAAGGTAAAGATGTACTACTGAGTACCGGGTATAAAAGTTGTGACGCGTAACAAGCGTCTCACACGTCCCTTCTCTTTGTATATAAAGTTTAAAGGCTTTAAGCTTAAAAGTAATATCAAAAAATCAGAATTGTTGTGTGGATCGTATGTGAAATGCATCTCACAATGTACGCCATTGCTATTTCCATCGACAATTTGGAATGATAATGACGAGCACGAACACGTTGCCTGCTCCCAATCGGTAATGTGTCAATATCATAAATTAGAGCAATCTATAAAGTGCAGAGCATTTACGACCTGGTTCTCCGACTGCACTAATTAACAGAGTGACAGATACATAGAGAGAGAGAGAGAGAGAGAGACAGTCAAATGCACATTCCTTGTAAGCAAGGAGACAGATGGACAGGACGAAATGGAACGAATCGGAACGGGATGGTCAGCGTCAGCCTTCACCTGAATGGACGGACAGACAGTGACGCCATTGCGACATCCGACCCGAACAATTTTGCAATCGAGAAGCCAAACCTGTGTGTGGAAACTGCCACCGTTTTGCCATCTCCCCCACCCTTTTCAGAATCCCCGTGTGCCCACACACACACACACACACACACACACACACACACAGACACACGCAAGCCACTTTGATTAGCGGTGTCGTTGAGTGCATCCGAGAGACCGTCGTGTGTGTCTGTAAGGAGGGAGGATGGTAGCAGCAGGCAGCAGGTAGCACGAGGCAGCACGACATGGAAGGTGGAGGATGGATTGCATTACGTATACGTAATCAGCTTAGTTGCTGTCATTTAATCAAATAATCAATGGCTCCAGCCCCTGTCCCAGCTGCATCACCTCCTTCTGTGTTGACCTCGACCCCTTTCTGGTTCTACCTCCGCCAGCAAATAGATCGACAGCAATTGAGCAACTTCGCGCAGATCCCCATCCCCAAAGACTCATTGTATTTTCCACTCAACATAGTAGCCTAATAGACTTACTTTCGGCATCCAAAATAGTCAGTAAAAGGAACCCGAACACACAGTGATTTTGTAACCAAATTTTTTTCGAGGACATTTCTCTGCAGAATGAGTGATTTAGAGGACTTTATCCCACTAAAAATATTAATTTGTCGAGTGGTTGAGGATCAGTTAAAGCAATGCCAAGACGGAGAATTGCCAGTTGAGGTTTCACCAAACAATGAGAGTCAATGCCCAGAGCTACACAAGTCCCTTGTGGACGCAGTCAATAAACGACTGACACACGACCGGCAGCAGATGCAAAATCTTGAGCGTGAGTTGACCGAGACTCGCGCCCTATTGGCGGAAGTCCGTGAGTGCGTCCAGAAAGCCAAGAACGATGTCGAATTTGTATTGGAAATGATCAGAGGTGCTGCCGCGACACTCGAAAAGGATTGCATGGAGGATTCAGAGTTGCCAGAGGAGCCAGAGGAGCCAGCTACAGCGATGCCAGAGCAGCCCAAGCAGAGAGTGTTGCCAGAGAAGTGTTCGGTGAAGCGAAAGATGTCCTAATATCCAATCCGATTTCCCAAAACTACAAACATGAACTAAATTCTTGTCAATTAAATTACCAATAGCCAGAAAATTATGAATTAAGTGGAGATGAATCTAGATCAAGTCTCTTGAGTGGCAATTGCATCTTAAGCTACAAACTCTGTCCGTTGTGCGTATCTTCTGGCAAAGTGACATTTTAATGTTGACTCGTGGCTCCTGGTCGCTGATTGCGTATATAATTCCTGGCTCCAGCCACTGGCACCCCAAACAACGGTGTCCCGCTGTGGTGTCACTTTGGTCTGGCTCTGAGTCTTGGTCTTGGTCTGTCTGTTTGTCTGACTGTCTGACTGTTCCCCCCTCCTGTGTATGTGTATCTCTTTTCTGGGAATTTGGCTGCAGTCGCTGTTTGAGCTATTTATAGTCTGTCATTTGAATGGCAGCAGCATTCCAGGCAGCAGCAACAGCAGCAGCCACTGCCGCAGCCCACGCACCCGCTGAGTGGCATAGTGGCATAGTGGCATAGTGGCATAGGGAGACGGGACGCCACAGTGCGGGGATGGGACGAGCTCTGAATCGTAAACACATTTCCCCGTTACACGTGCGGACATTTTGTTTAGTTAGTTAATTTCTTTGCATAGCTGTGTGTGGGAGTGTGTGTGCGTGTGTGTGTGGCCCCGCATTGCGCATCGTAATTACATAATGATTTATTTTCGCATACAATTTACTCGATTATACACTTTTCAAATGGTTGAGAGCATTTCCAATTACAAATTGATTTGATTTTATTGGAACGGAACTCCCCAATCATAGCCGATGCATGCGATTGATGATGAACAATAAATCCCTAAACAATCTTTAGACTACAATCCTTGCGAAGAGATACCAGATAGGAGAGTGAAGCCAGAGTTGCCAGAGGGTAACCAGAGTTGCCAGAGAGTATAAAGAGATGCTTGAGATGCTGTGAAATTCATGCCGGACTCTAACCTTTTCTTAATCAAAATAAATCATAGAATATCCATCCCACATAGTCGCGTATCGGATCTTTAAGGGTATCCATTAGGTTGCTATGTTTTGTTGTTGTTGTGTACAGAATATGATGTGTGTGTTCTGTTGATTTATTTACATTGAATGCGAGGCCATCAGCATCATTGAAAATGCTGTTTCTAATGCACGATGCCCAGCCCCATGTGCAACAATGTTATCGGCGGATGTATTGATCACAGGGACGAGTGTTTTCGCTTCTCTTTGATCCCCCCAGAGCAAATTGATTCTCTCCTCTCCGCAACTCTCTTAATTGAGGCAGTGAAATTAATTTGATTTATTTATTAGCTGTCTATTATTTGTTTATAAACAATTAAATCGAATGGAATGCGCATTTGAGGTCTATGAACATTTCAAGCGCCACAAAAAAGCAAAGCCAAAAACCAAAAACCAGCAACGAGAATTATTTTTATGGCAAATATTTATCTAGCAGTATTTTAGCTGCTAATCGAGGGGGCTAAAGATGGGTGGCAAGGAGGGAACTGGGCCTGTCAAAGGCAAACAAAGCATCGAAGGTTGCTTAATGCTGAAATATTAATGTACGTTAATTACACAAAGGGGGGTGCAGCTGCTGCTGCTGCTGCTGCTGGCGTAGCGTGGCATCTGCCAGAGATTCTGAATCCGTGGGTATTATGTTGATGCCAACAGCCAACAGGAGGATCATTGTGTCTGCATCAAACAGACTTTTAGGTCCACTTTGTGGATCCACAGGTGGAATAAGTACTCAGATAACCTTCAATAATCCCATCGCTAATCATCAGCTAAGAGTTGGGGTAACCCTTTGGATACCTTTCCATATTTCTAATGATTTGTATCTCACAATACTTTTTTTACTTTCATCTGCTGTGTATCCCCTCTTTGTTGGTTTCTTGAGCAGCAGAACCAATCGATTATATTGGGTGATTAGACTATTGTTTAGTGTGGGTTATGCATCCCAAAATTCTCATAGAAATTTCAATTTTAATTAGCATTTTTGGGTGCACACACAGCTACAGCTACAGCTACAGCTACAGCTGCAGATATGTACACAGAAATTAAAAGATACACAAATAGAGGCAGATGCAAACTGATGGACAGATATATATGGTATCCCGTGCTCGTGTACTCGTTTGCTCGTGTACTCGGTAGGCAGTTCATTTATTCGGTTCTCTCGCCCGTAGATTACGCATTTTGTTTATTGTTTTGATGAAGTGATGTTTCTGCCACTGCCACTGCCGCATGCTGGCTGCCCCTTCCCCTTCCCCTTCCCCTGCCACTGCCTTTTCTCGGTTTCTTTTGTTATTCTTAATTTATTTTTACTTCTACGCCGCCTTCTTCGTTCCTTTTTGAGGCAGAAAATTAAGCAATTTCCATGGCGACCAATGCGAAAACGGTTAAGCGCATCAAATTACGAGACCTCCCCCCTTCGCAGACCCGCCTGACCGCCGCCTGGTTAAGGAAAGGTTAAGGCCTGGTCCATCAAAAATTGTGCGTACATTTAATTGCAAATCAAAACCAAAGCCAAAGCCAAAGCTAAAGCTAACTCATGGCTAAAAGTAAATACCAAGAAGATCCGCACTCGCGGATGCCCGCTTCTCATATTTATTTGCTGTATCTGTGTGTGTGTGTGTGTAAAGTGTGTGTGCATTTGGTCGACAAAATTCGCTAATTGGACTACTGGACTTGGTTTTCCAATTAACAATCAAAGGCCACCCACAGTTTCCTGGCACTGGAACAGTACGATAACGGTAGATCCCTTTCACTTAGGGTGACATTTACTCAGCAAATGCTGTGCCCAAAGACCTACCAGCACAATAAAGTATCTCGGGGATACAGACGTTCTTCACGCTTTGATCAATACATTTTCTTGCTAGAATGTTCCACAGTCCATGGTGGCTCTTCGAAGGTTACCCAAGGGATAAATCGACTTAGTATTGACTCTACAGGATAGACAAGCGCTTCCTTCAGTAATCTATGCACACATAAACGTCGATATCTCGTCGTACCACTCGAGTCCACTACAATCGATAGTGAAACAAAACATAAGACAGAATGCTAGAATGGCAGACAGAAGAGCAATAAATAAATTTAGAATGCCCAAAAGTTAATGAGCGGCACCGGAAATTATTTTCAGCGCCCCATCAACCATCAAATGAAAGGCAGAGGCGCAGAAAAAAAAATTAATCAACACATGGGAGGGCTGGGCTGGGCTCCGCTCTCTCCCAAACGGACAACGAACGGCCAGGGGCAAGGAAAAGCGCAAGAAAATAGTTTAGCTTCGTCAATATTGAGTGGAAAATGACTGCCAAGCCAATGCTTTGGTCTCTTCCAAAAAAAAACCTGCAAAAAGCCTGCCCAACACCGCAGCTCCAAGCTCTTTTCTATCGCTGATCTTGGCTTAAAGCCACTCCACTCCCTGTCAAATGTAAATCCGGAGCAAAGAGTCCTTAAATGAGTGACGCGACACTCACCAGATGACACTCCAGACGTTTGCACGTCATTCCGAGTGAGACAAGAACCCAACAGAGTGAGCAAGAGCGGGGATATACGAGTGTGGGAAGTGTGGAAGTGGGGAAAGTGTGGAAAGAGTGAAATTTGAGGGGATATTGGGGAGTCAAACCAATGACAAATAATTAATTGCGCACACTTTCGACGTGAATGGCTTGTGGATGGAATGGATGAATGGCTGGTTGGTTGGTTGGTTGGTTGGTTGGTTGGTTGGGGCGAGACAAGCAACCGACTATCCTCGTAACGTATCCATTTATAAACAGAACACAAACATCGTCTGCCAAACTGAAGGGCAGCATGGCTGCGAAGGCAGAGTGGCGGTATGGCTGGATGGCTGTGTGGCTGAAAGGAAGGGTGGATATTGCTGTTGGTGCTGAACTGCTTGAATTGGGATATTCATTGAGGTCCTTCTATTGGCACCAATTAACTTGGGCGTATTGTGTAAATAATGCGTTAGACATGGTTAGACATTCATGTCGGCCCATAGACACGTCGTCGTCATCGTCATCGTCGTCCCTGTGCTCCTGCCTCGTCCTCTCGATACACGCATTTGATTGCACTCACCAGCCAGCCTCTAATTGAAGACCGGGCTAAACGGGATACACGACCATATACACGGGTTAGTAGAGAAGACATTCGAGTCGTCCTGATGGGCCTGTTGACATTGATCCCTTGTTTGTCTCATGCCTTATGCGTGATACCTAATGCCGCCTACCTCATGCCTCATACCGATTCTATATGATTAGATATGTCGGTGAGTGCTGCTTGAATGGTTCAATGCCTGAATCTATGTCGGATGCTGTTGCTTCTTCGGGGTAATTGCCATCAAATCGACAGATAAAAAGAGGCCCGGCCCAACAAAGAAAACATAAAAAAAGAGGCCACAAAAGGGACCCCAGGCTCCAGGCTCCTGGCTCCCGGCTCCAGGCTGCTTCTTCCCACCACCCCCTTTTCGGGACTTTTGTGCATATGAGGGGGCAGAGAGGCAGACCGAAAGAGAGGAGAGAGCGGAAGAGCCGCACAGCTGGATACTTTGTAAATCATTAGTCAAACAAGAGAAAGCGACGCTGCCTGCCCCGTTGCCTGCTCCTGCGGCATGGCACAGCGACATGCGGTACGTGGGGGCCACCGCTGGAGTGCAGCTAGCAGCCTAGCTCCCAAGATGTCATCAGCATTACGGCGTCAGCTGGATGAGTGGCGATCCATTACCGCCATTATTGCCATCAGAAGCCATCAAAGTTGATCATTGGATCGAGGCAGCGCGGCGGCGACTTTTGGGCTACAAATAGAGAAAAACATTCACACACAGTGCCACAGACGGTGTGGCAGTGGCAATGGCAATGGCAATGGCAGTGCTAGTGCCAGTGGCTGCCCCTAATGTGAAAGTCAACTCTCGTTCACTGAGAGAAATTGCCGTGCAAAGACAAATCGAATCGGCTGAACATCGTTTCAAATGAATCGCTTATGAAGCGGGTGCGAAACGGTTATGGGAAATTTAAACCACAATTCCGCGAATATTCCCGTTTCCCGTGGAACTTGTCTCAGTGCAAAAATCGACTGCTGGCAGTGCTGCAAGAAGCAGTGGAGGCAGGGCGCGGCGGGTGGCCAAACGACAGAAAGGTGGAAGAAAATGAAAGGAGGACAAGGCAGAGGATAGTGTTGGCGAGGGGTGTGCGCTGTGTGTGTGGTGGGAACACGGCACTGAGGCCTGGGATCTGGGGTCTGGGGTGTTTTCGGTGTTGGTGGCGCGGCTAATGACGCCGACATTAGGCGGCCGTTTAATGTATGTATGTGCACGTAGCACCGTAGGTCCATCCAAACACACACACACCCCGTACACTGTGAGTCCCTCCTGCTCTGTATTCTCTTATGTTTCTTGTTTTTCTTTTTCTCTCTGTGTTTCTCCTTTATTCCCGCTATCTTTCTGTTGCTTGCTGCCGCTCTATCCCCCCTGTCACTCGCTCTCTACTTTTGCATTCGCATGGAAGTCAAGGCGCAGGCAGACAGAGGACAGGGCAGACAGGGCAGGGCAGGCTGTCGGCAGGGGGCTGAGCGGGGCAGAGCAGACAACGCCGTCAGATGCTTGAGCATTACATAAGCGACGCAAAACTGTATGCTACACTTTTTGATGGCCACCCATCCATCCGTATGTGTGTTCGTGTGTGTGTGCTAGTGTTATTTCTGTCCGTGCCAAAAGTGGAATAATGAAAGAGGAAGAGAGGAAGCGAAAGAGAGAGAGAGAGAGAGACCGAGCAGCAGCAGCGTTCGAGGGTCGGACAAGGATACGCACGGCACAGGCACAGGCACTGGGACAGGGCGCACGGCGCACGGCACGCCACTCAAAAGCCATAAGCCCGGCAAATTAACATGCCCCAAAATTATGACAAAAAAAAGAAGGAAAAACGAGGCTGAAAAACAAAAGGGATGCCCCTAAAAACCTAAGGGGAAAGCGCACCCCGAAGGGTCTGCCCCGCCCTGCCTGTAAGCCGAAAAAGGCAAAAGTGAGATTAGAAAACTTTTGAAAATCAAATACAATTTTGGGAATACCCTACAATCGGGTCGGCTGAAAGAAAACCCCAAAAGCGTGAAGATATGAGAGGGGGGTGAGGAGGGGTAATAACATATTCACCCCCACATAAATATATTCAATTGTATTTCATTCTTGGACCATTGTTCATTTCATCTAATGAGCGGTATAAATGTCCCCTAAACAAATGACAAATTGTGAGTCACGTGTGAATGTGAAGGTGACACAACGTGTGAGTGTCCTCCACCAGTGTCCTGGGATGGTTCTCAATTATTCAATTCAATCATGATAAAAGTAATTAAAAGGTCACAGTTCACTGGGAAAGAACGAGAAGAACCGTGTCCGACCCATCGCCATAAGAAAAACCTCAACCGATTCATTTCCAGTCAGTTAGCGGGTCATTAAAATCTGTTTAACCCTTTTGTTGTGCCGCACAGAGAAGGAGGGAGAGGTGGAGACAGAGAGCCATCGACACAGTGGGTAAGGGAAGGGAAGGGAAGGGAAGGCAAGGGCAGGGAACTTCAAGTGCAGATTATGCCTCGGAAGTAGACACAGAAGCAGAAGCAGAAGCTGCAGACAGAGAAGCTGATGGTTCTGCGGTGTTGTTGTGGTGGAAGTGGGCCACTGACTCACCCATCCACCCACACACGACATGTAACTGTCATAATCAGGGACTGCGGACACGGAGCATAAACTCGAATGGGGAGCAGCAACAACAGCAACAACAGTCCTTTTTCATTCCACAAACAAAAAACACAACAAAACGAAACGAAAAAGGAAAAAGGTATAGTTTAATATCCATTTAGCATGCTCAGTTCCGTGCTGTGCTCTCTGTTTTGCTCTATTCTGCTCGTTCTGTCTCCAGTTCTCTCATTCTTTCTTTTGGGGATAAAATTCCCAAAGTGATTATATTAATACAACATGAGCCACAAGTGTGTTGCATACTCCCAACGTACGTTCCGTACGTTCTGTTCGGGTACGTTGAGGCGTGCCGCATGGGGCGACTACCGACAAATCCACGACAAAACTTTTACCCCCTCGCGATGCCAGCACATATGAAATATACATAAAGCAACCAACCAACCAACGAACGAGCGAAGCAGAATAATAATAAAATAATAAAAACCCCGAAAAAGAAAGAAAGTTTTCAGCTTACCCCAGCCACGGCCCCAGTGTCGAAAAGAACGCTGAGGTTGAAACCAGGATCCCACACACACACACACAGCAGCAGCCCAGGACCTGGGTCTTAAAACCAAAGAAATTAAGGGAATTAGGAGGCAAAAAAGGAGCAGAAGGAGGAGCTGAAGCAGGATATGTGTGGTTCGCTTTTGGTAATCGATTCTACGGTTTTGGACACAGAGAAGTTTCCACAACAAAATGCTCTTCATGCTCATTTCCAGCGATTTATCGATACAATCATTCGAGCTCAACTATCGATTGTTCAATGAAAGACCAAAGCATTGCCAGGATACGCTTTTATCTACACTATATCTACAGATTTGTACCAATTTTTATCTCATTCCTATCAATATTGATCGCTCCTCTATTGTTATCAATTCATATACGATTTTTAGCGTCAATTTGATCAATTTTTCCCATATTAAACACAAGAACTTACCCAAAGCATTCAGCATAGAGCTTAGAGGTCCTGCCAAATGGCAACGAGCTGCAAATATAATTTAAAATAAAATTATTCCACATATAAATACACATATTTGTATGCACATAGATAGAGATCCTACAGGTATGCCACACACATATCTATGTACACATGTACATTTGTGCATTCAGGTTCTCATGTTTGAATGAGTCTCTCATCCTCTGCATTTGGCCTTAATTTTTCAAATCAAAAAAGGGACCAACTAAAAAGTAAAGACAACCAACAAGCGGAGAAAAAAGTCTGTGTGTGGAGGTCATTCCATGTTGCATCTCCTGAAGATGACACTTTCACTCTCTCTCTCTCTCTCTCTCTCTCTCTCTTGCTCTCTCTCTTCCGTACACTTCAATTACTTTCCCTCTCTTTTCTACACACACGAGAAAGAAATCCACGCTGGTGCCTAATGAACTAAATTTCCATTTCTTGGCCCGCCTTTGGACCATGTTTTCATGCATTGAGAGAAATGACCAGGCTGACTTCCGTCCCACTGCTTTATGTAACTCGAGACAAATGTATCCGTTCGTTCATGGGGAATACAACATTTACCGACGTGGGACCCGAAGGAGTACCAGGTGCTCCATTCAATTATGAAGAATGGATCGCTTGCATTTGGCATATCTGATGGATAGGCTTCTATCTAATTATCTATACCTGTTCTGCTCATTCAATCTCATTTCAAGAGGATGCAAAAAATGTATCTTTAAGCTTGAAAGATCTTTCATTGTTTGCAGTGTATTAATCTTCATTCTGCTGTACGATTTCTGCTCCAGCTGCTTTTTCTCCCACCTTCAAATGCTGCAGAAGCCAGTGGCAGAGACAGGGGGTTCGGATAAGGATACGGATGCGGATACGGAGAGGCGGCGCCTCTTTTTGCACTGCTGCTTATCTCTCGCTCTCTCGCTCTCGCCCTGTGCACATTAACCTCTTTGTTAATCATTTACAAACAAATGCAAATAAAATAAAATACAGAAGGGCAGAAGGGAGGTAGGTAGAAGGCCGGAGGCAGAGCAGGCTAAAGCAGGAGGCAGAAGCCGGCAGGTTCTGGTATGAGGATGACGCTCAGGTAAGTGGAGTAGAAGGAGGCGACGTGGCTATGCAAATAAAAACCCTGGCAAATGAGCAGCGAAATTGCAAAAAAAATAAAATAAAATAAAATAAAGACGAACTATGGAGGAAAGAGGGAAGTATGAGGAAGGCTGTGGCACATACACGCTGATGGGTCCTGAAGTGCCACGCCTGCAGACGCCCTTCACAGAGTCTCACAGAAAGGACACAGGATATGTTGCTGTTACACCTAGAGAAATGTATGACCTTAAACGACTACAAGGCAAATCCCCTACTGTGCAAAGTTAAGTCTCACACCGTGAGAGAGAGCGCAAGGAGAACTACAGACTTATCATCCTTAAACTCTTAGTCGGTCTTCCATTTAAGCCCTTCCCTCTTCAGCTAAGCCATACTGTGAGAGAGAGCGAAGAAGAATTTGAGCATCACAAAAAAACCAACAAAAATCCTCTTTAAATTCTTGCATTCCCCCATAGAAATCCCTCAACCTCCGCATTCACAGGTAGGACTTATTGAAAGGGTCAAAAGTTCTTGGGTTTTTTTCCCCCAGTGTAGACTTTCGGTTCCACATCTTTCTGAAGGTGGAGACGGCAGGGAGGGAGATTCCCTTTCCTTCACAACAAAAAACATTGAATAATTCAGTTCCAACTTTTGTGACTCTTTTGAGTGCAAATTGCAATTGTGGATGGTCCAGAGATGATGATGATGATGATGACGATGACGATGGTCTACTCCATATCCCTCTGCGTTGTAGTCTTGCTGGCCTGTGTTCCTGTGGCGCTCCTGTGCCTCTCCTGTGTTGACTTTGTGGAAACTTTTAATCAATGAGCAGGAGGGTGGGACTAGTCTGTCCTGCTGCTGCTGCTGCTGCTGCTCCTGCTGCCGTTGACGGGGTTAGAGGGCAATGTTCCAATTTCAGAACTGCTTTCATATGCAAAAGATACCCGTAGTTAGTCGTAGATATTCCATAGGCTGCTGCCTCCTGCTGTCCGGCCACTAGCCTGTTTCTCACATTTCTGCGCTTTATATCCTGGTTTTCTCTGGCCTCATAATTAGTTTGATGATGTTTGTACATGCCACACGCCGCTGCCACATCATCATCCTTCAGACCAGCCTTCATCCTTCGTGGTTTTGGTTGGACCATTATGCGCCTCCTCACTCCCACTCAGGTCTCTCAGGGCTCTCAGGGCATTCATTTCGTTGCCCTAATGATATTTTAATTAAAACTATGCAGCCAAGGACACTCTTCTCCTGTACTGTACTCTGCTCTGCTCCGTTCCCACTCTCCCACTCTCTCTCTTTCTTTCTCTCTCAGTGAGTCAATCAAGCGGACATGCCACAACCCCCCCTTGTGGTGGGGAGGAAAGGCAGTGAATCTCTGAGTAGGGAAAACCTTTTGGCTTTTCACGCAACACGCGGATGCTTTAATAAAATGGTTCACTTTGCTCTCTTTCTCACTCACTCTCTCTCTCTATCTCTCTTTCTCTCTCTATCTTTCAGCGTGCGTGTGTGTGTGCGTTTTAAGTTGAAGACTGATTCGATTTTCCTCCTTGATTTCCAGAAATCCCCACACCCCATATCACAGCCCAAGCGGAGGCCTTCCTGCCTGGCAGGAATCTTTTGATCAAATGGAAAGGCATGTCCAAAGTGTAAACGTATCCCTGCGCTACCTGTATCTTAAGTGCTCATAACAGCCACTTGCTGCAGCTCTCGGATACAGATTATCATATGATTGGCCCCTTCAGATAGTTATCACTGCCCAAAGATACATTTCGAGGGCTTGACACGCCATTGAGATCCGCTTGAATGAGCACAGCAGATACAAAGATGCTCAAAGCAAATCATCTATCAAAGACGAATACTGCTGGGGTCGCATGTTTCTTGTGGGGTCACTCCTATGTACCTTCGAAAGGATTCGGACTCCCCTCGATTGCAGATGCATCTGCAGATACCATTCGAAGGAAATGAGGATCAAACCTAGATTTATATACACAATTACATTGGACATAAATTCCATTAGATGTATCTTTCGTTTTGCCAAGATACATTCTGCATTAATCGATGCAGATACGACTCATTTCCCGTATCTGTCCCGTTTCCGTATCTAATCTACGTTGTATCTGCTGCCCCTGGCCTCTATCTGTCTGTGTAGCCGCCGTCTGCCACGTTGTACTCGGGTAATTGCTTGTCCGGGGGTAAAAAAACGTATCTGAACTACACTGCAACCCCCAGTGTTTCCCGCTCCCGAATCTATCGTACATCTGCAGCAGTCTAGCCCCGGCACCGGCACCGGCACCTGCCCCCAATCCGTCGTCTGATATCACACAAGTCTCCGGTGTTCCCAGTGAGCATTTATCAGGCAGCAGGACGATGACTATGATGAGGACGAGGACGAGGACGACAGGCGACGGCCGTCAACGCCATGCCATGCCATTCCATGCCATGCTTTGCGCCTCCTCCTGACGGTCTATTTGCAAAGCGTTCAAACTGTCAAAATGGCGTGCGGTGCGGTGCGGTGCGATGGCCATAAAAAAAAACCCAAAAGGAAGAACCAGAGGAGCAAAAGCCAAAGTCAAAGCAAAAGTGAAAGCGAAAGCCCAAGCAACGACGTCAGTAAGTCAATAATGTAATTTTCCTCGTTTGATATTTTCGCAATGCCGACAGCAGAGTGAGAGAGAGTGAGGGAGGGGGAGGCCTGCTGCGACTGTAGGGACAACTGGGAGTGAAAGTGAATGACGGAAATGAGTTAAAGGCGGAATCATTAAAGGAATACGGTTTATGGCGCGGTGGCATCATCAGAACGAGCTTCCCAATCATCGGATGCTGTTGCACTTGTTTTGTGTCCAAAAGAAATAATTAAGAAGCAAGAAGGAACTCCATCACCAGGATGGAGAGCCCATCAGACCATCAACTGCATATAAACCAATGCGAAGAAAGATACGAAATGATTGGAGAACGGGACACACAATTATTTTCAGTGTATTAATATCTGACGATGTACACATGTACATAGATCTTGGGACAGCATCGAGTGCATCTATTGAAAAGATATTTTTCGTTGTCTTTCCGCTCTTTAAATCTCAGGCCAGCATGAAATTTCGCTAGAGATAATTATAAGAATAAAAGTTAATGATTTTTTTAGCTTTGCTTATGGATTCTGGAAGGCATTCTTGAATCACTTTGTTTTTGTTACATATTTCAAATACAAATTGGGTCACACTCATCCATATTTCATTTTCCACTTGGTCTCCATTTCTCTCTCGCTGCCTGCTCCGCGGCTGCTGGTCACTGTCCAACTGCATCTCTCGTCACTTTGCTCACTTTGCGGTTGACCGCAAATTCCATTCAAGTTCATTCCGAATCGGTTATCCTACTCAAAATGGTAAAATGGGGATGGATTCCCGTACAATTAAAGGCCTACAAAGATAATAATAATACTAATTTCCTTTCCTTTTCAGCTAGGAATCTGAATGTGAATGTTTTTTAGTGGCAGAAATTATTTAAAAGGATCCCAACTAACGATGGGAATCGGAATATACATATGTATGTACATATGTATCTGTCTTAATATGTATCTACACTTCTTAACTCCTTTCGCTTGAAAGTGACACAAGAAATTAAGCATACGCCGCGTGTATACTGCTGCACGTACATTTCACTGAGCGTTGTGGTGGGGAGGGGAGGACCCCAACGCCAGTTGATTGAACAGAAGCGGTGGCGGCTCCACTCGGGCGATGTGAACTGAGCCGGATGACAAAAGGCCCGCCGAATTGATGGCATTAACTAGATTAACACATAATGCAATGCGAGAGCCCGTAATTGTCAGTATGTGCGCGCTGCCTGTGGCCTACACATGGGTAGGTATGAATTGGGGGGAGCTTACAATGGGAATGGGAATGGAAATGGGACTGGGACTGGGACTGGGACTGGCACTGTTACTGGGAGGTTGGTGACCACACCACATAATCATCACCACCATCATTATCATTGAGAATTTGCATACAGCTCATCGGATAATGGTGGAACCTGAACATCGACAATACCGACAAACAAAAGGGGTGTACTCTGTACACAATTGTAGTATACAAAACCACAGCCCAAAAACTCAATTTAAACAAAATCATTTGTAATTAGCTGAAATCGCCAATGCAATGAGAGAAGTTAGTTCAGTATGTATCTCCTGGATGGATATAGAAAGATGGATGAATGTGATAGTACTAGCTGGAGCACCTCAAGCAAAGTGCTATCTCTGCCACTTGATAAATGATAAATGTATGATAATTCCGGTCTGTTATTTACTGCTCACAACATAATAAATACATCAATGTGCGCTTACAGCAGCGATACCAGCAATTTTCAGTTGGTTTTATTCAGTTTTTATTATGGTATGCGGGGGAAACCTTCAATGCTCTGAATAAAGAGTGGTTTACATGGAACCTCAGTTGGATACCATTTTACAAGTATTTCTTTCGCTATTTTCTTGGAATATTCGATTCGATTCAATCCAACATGGGCTAGTGATATTGTTCAGGAGCATCAAACATAAGCATTCTCTCCCTTGCTGGGGAACATCCGTTTTTCTTATCAGATATTTTTCTAAAATTTGTGGATACTCTCTATTTTCTGTACTTTTGGAGAGGCAACGGCTGGGGTTAGTCATCGAGTGGTGTGAAATTTCCCAAGAATTTATGCAAGCGAATTATGAATCAAACAACATTCCTCCCCTACTGTATTTCCTATCTGTTTTTAGTACCCCCTGTTGCAGAGGAAGCATTATGATTAATGCTTAATGATTATAATGATTATGATTAATGCACAACTTAAGATCAGATATTGTTTATACATATGAAGTTATATGGCCAGAATGAGCATAATAAGTCGAAGGGTATTTGCCATCAAGTATCGATACATTTGGGGTATTCTTTGGATTAACAAAAAAAAGAAAGGGTATCGATACCTCCACAAAACAAAACAACTAAAGAGCATGGATGCCTTCACAAGGTATATGCTTCTTCTCTCCTCTTCTCTATCTCTTTCCTGCTCTTTTCTATTGATCTTAACCGTTAATCGATGTGTGTTTGTGTGTGTGTGTGTGTGTGTGTGGCTGGGTGTTTGCTTTATTTTTTGTATTTGTGCTTTACTCACGTATTTAATTAGTTTCTGGTTTTGTTTTTCCGTTTTTCCTTTTTTGTTTGCTTTGCATTCGCACATGTGGGTTTGAGAAGCATTGTAAGCAGCTTTTGGCGCTTACTGTTTTAACAGCATTGATCGAGGAGAGCTCTCTTGCCTCCTCTCTCTTTCTTATGCTTGCGCTCTCCGTTGTTTTTCTCTCTCCCTCTAGCACTGACACCTGATTGCCGCTTGGAGGCTAATGAATTTGTTGCATTTTTATCACACGCTCTTTTCCGCTCTCACTCTTATTGTTTCTATCCGTTTCTTTCTCTATTTTCCACTGGAAAGAAATACAACACTTTGATCGCAACGAAATGTTTTTGCAAACTATAAAAAAAATCAACAAAAGAAAACGTTTTTGTATATTTTGTGTAGGCCCGTGCCCGTGTAGCAAAGGCGGCGGCAGAGCCAGCGCCAAACGAAACCGAAACCGAAACACGTTGCCTGCTCCCCTTAAAACCGTTCTTCTACTTTCCCGTTCACACTCTCTGCTGACAACCTCACTCTCTCCCTCTCCCCTCCCTCCCACACTTGTGTTTATTGCGAGTGCGAATTTTCTCCGACTAGCGGGAAAAGCTCAGCGCATTGCTCAATTTCGCGTTCCATTAATGAGCCCTGCAAATGCGAGAGAGATAAAAAGAAAAGAGAGCCCTGCTAACTCGAATGGCCGTCCCTTGTATTAAATATACCTTGTTTCGGACTAAAAAAAAACAAAACATTGCCAAGCTGTAGAACATGAGGGTGAGGTTTGCCCAGAAAGCTCTCTTGCAATTGCTGCATTACGTGCGACACAATTAGAACGATATTGAAAGAATAGCCAATTTAGAGGAGTGGGTGGGCATACACACACCTCTCTTAAGTACACCTTGGCACCTCTCTCTCTCTCTCTCTATCTTAAATCTGTGGTTGTGTGTGCGTGCGTGGGTGCCAGCAGCCGTCTGATCGTGGGAGAGAGAGAGAGAGAGAGAGAGAGAGAGCCAGAGCAAGTGCAAATATGATTATTGTTCTTGTTCCCCACCCTCTCTCTATAGGGGGATTTTCGATGAGTGTGGCTGTAACGTGGATCCATTTGTTTGTTATTGTAGCTTTTATTGCACAATCCATATCGCAGCAGCAGCAGCGGGAGCAATTGAGGGAAGCAGACAGCAACGCCAGCGTCGGGAGCAGCCCGGCAGAAAGCAAACAAACAAACGCAGCGGGAAAAAAGGCAGGAAACAAGAACAACAAACATGGGCGAAACGTGAGAGGTGCAGGCACCAACACTTTTTGATACCCTTACAAACGCATCGCTCCGCCAAGAATCTTTTTGATTGCAACTAATTGTTTGTTGATTAGATTATCTCCAAATCAGAGATGCCAAGTTTAATCCAGATATCTTCCAAATCCTATGCGATCCGACATCTGGCCAAAATCATAATACTCTCTCATCAAAAGTGTATCAGAGCACCAAGAATTTCGAACCCCTGCACCTGTACGATGTACCCTTAAGAAAATGTAGTACATACATATGTACATATTTACGCACATGTATGTACATTCGCATGTATGTACATATTTATGTATGTATGTATGTATTTCCATATCTAACTGCTGGTGTACTTCTGCCGCAACTCTAATTCTGCTGTCGTCGCTGCTTCTATTTTACAGTTGCTGTTAAGGGAAGACGGGCGGGGGCTGGTGCCAAAACAAGTGTCTGGCTGATGCGGTGTGCTGCACAAACTGTTATAATAGGTGGGCTGGGAGAGAGAGATTGAGTGTGGAGAGGTGTGAATTCTGTTTGCTCATCCACTTCCCGGCCCCCCTCCACATGAGCGCACAAGTAAATTGTTTCTAATTTAATATTTTGTTTACATTATTTATTCATTTATTTATGTATTTGCGCCGATTTCCTCCTGGTTCCGCCTTCCGTTTTTGACCCTGGCCCTCCCCCTACGCCTCTGCATCCGCCCACTGAAGATTAGCTCTCCCCTCAGAGGGTGGCGTATCTATGGGCACATGCAGCTCTTCATAATCATTGGGTGCATTCAGGAGAAACTTCCACAGCAGCACCGCACTGCCAGTCATGCCCGCCAAGCGGCGGTAGTGGCTGTAGCTGTCTTCTTCGTCCGCTCCGTGCTCCACGTCATGCCAAAGCCACCTGTCACCCACGTCGAGGAGCAGGCGCCGAGTACCTCGAGTATTTCGACGCCTTCGCCCGCCCATTCCTGCAGCCGCATGGGCATGATGTCGCGCACCCAGAGCAGGCGGATGACGGCAGATGTAGTTGTGTAGATGTAGGGTATCTCTGGTAGCCGCCTAAGCAAGTGGATCAAGACGGCCAGGAGCAGTGCAGATTTGTTCGATTCGTTTCGAATTGCAATTGAATACGGGGAAATTTAGAATACGATTTCGAATGAGAGAACGTTTTTTGTGATTGTTTTTGTGAACGACTTGTGATTCCAGGCAGGGGTATCAAGGCCCTGCCTTAGCAGCCTTCTGAGATAGATTGTGGTCTTGCTTAAGGGATCAACACTGAATGCATTCCAACGGATCGGTCGAGACGATGAGCTTCCTCGTCGACCCCTTCCTGTATGGTAGATGTATACATAGAAAGGAGGGCCATACCATTGTCCATTGTCCATTGTCCACTGTGCCTGTTGCAGTACCAGATGCATCTCTCCATGGGAATCGAGGAAGCTTTTCCCACCCTGTTGTACACACATTCTTGAATCGACAAAGCACACACATCCTTCCCTATTTTCAGAGCGGATCTACCCCCCCTACATTCCCCCTACAGTTGCAAAAACCAGTAATGAACCAGTCGTAACGTTTTTTTTCGAGCCACAAGTGCTATACTCCATAAGTAATGGGGCATACAAGTAGCTGGCACCATTTATCACTGTGATCGTTCTAATCGAAGCAGCTACGAGCATGTGAGACAATTGTTCGATCGTGCTGAGGAGAGAGAAAATCAGATAGACAGACTGACTCCTGTGTGAAAGTTTACAAGGATATACAAATCTGCACTATTCATTTATGTCCTGTCAACATTTTACTGACAATTGGCAGTCCCTTCATTCGAGTCAGGCCCTGGCCTGCGCCTAAAAGCAGACAAAGCATGCACTCGCTCAGGGTTTGTTTCTGACCGGGTGTGAACGGGAACTGAACATAGCCAGCCATGGGCATGCAATTGATCAAAGAAATGCTCTTACCAGTTTCTGCTCCACACTTTCTCCTCTGATCCTCGTGAGGATAGCCGCTTCTGCTTCTACATATGTTGCACTTTCTTCTCCTCTCCTTTGCTGCTCTTTTCTTCGAGAGGAATGTCCTTATCTCTACCTTCCCTTCCGAAGGATTTCCTGCTGCTGCCGCCGCCGCTGCTCCACGTCCGCCGCTCTCGTTTTCCTTTTTATGCTGCTGCTTCTGGCTCCCTCGATGTTTGTTTATATTTATATTTATCTTCGGTTTCCTTTCAGGTTATGCACTTTCATTCATTTACCGCTGCAAACACAATCAAAAAAATTGACAACAAAAAAACACACACCGAGAGGAGCACGAGAAAATTTGTTTACACGCGCCACACGCGAAATAAATAACAAAAAAAAATTACTCTGCTTCTTTTTGTGGTCGGTCGGTCGGTCTCTCGCCTCGCTCTTCGTCTTCCTTTATCTCTCTATTTTTCTGCCTCCTTGCCGCAGAGAGCGGCGGGGCGGTTGGTTGGTAGGCGCAAGAGCAACAACAATGTGACGGAGCGGGATTATTTTGCGGGTTTTTGGGCGGGGAATGGAAATAAGAGAGCGGACAAAAGTAACAGTTAACACAAAACAGGAGTCGCAATTCGCGCGATTTCTTTTGGGGATTAGTTTTTCGTAGGAGCAGCTACCAACTTTTGTCTCCGGCTCTATCTCTGGTTCCGGCTCCAGGGGCGAGCTGGCTGGCTGGCTGTCTGTCGACTCGAGACTCTGGTCACTAAAGCTTCCTCTACTGCTTCTACTGCTTTTCCTCTACTGCTTTCTCTACTGCTTCTACTTTGCTTCTACTGCTGCTGCAATCTGTTCTGACGCTTTTTGAGGCCGCTGCTGCTACTGCTGCTGCTGCCTGCTTCGCCTCGCTCGCACGAGTCAAATGTTGCTGTGGTAGTGTGACGGTGGGGACAACACAACGCGAGCGGGCGCCACGAACCATGAAGAAACTATTTAAGGTGGGCCCGTCGGCTTTTTTGAGGGAAACGTAACAATGCTGTCAATAAGTGCGAGTGAAAGGGCTTTCGCTGTAAGTGTGAGTGAAACGAGTGTGTAATGGAGTGTGCGCCTGGAGCACTGAGCTCAGAGGGAAATGACCCGAGGAACGCTGCCGACGACGGGCCCTCCTTTATGGTTTCTTCATGCCACGAACCTGCCTCCACGAATAAGGTATTTGGCATATACAGTGGGGGTCGGGCTTTCGGGCCTCGGCATGTTGCTGGAAGCCCGTGCAAATGTTGAGTGTACCATATTTTTTGAACAAAATGTCCCATAATATATGTACATATGTATATTGTGTTGGTACACATTAAAATTCGGTATTTTATTCTTAAACAATTTTCGTTCTCGTTTTATTTCTGAAATTATTTATTAAATACAATTCTAACTATTAAAAAGGTGCAAAAGGTTTAATTGAAATCAAAGACCTACTTTCAATAAAGTCGCTCTTAAATCGAAAATAAATTGTCATTTTTTGCGCATATTTGCGCATCTGCTTTTTAAACAGTTTGTGTACATTTTTGATGCATATTTTGTAATACACCTTTTAAAGGCTTAACTAAAAAACATTCCAAGATTTTTATGAAAATGTGATCCAATTTTACCGCATATTTATATGTACAATGTGGCTGGCATGTTGCAAAAGCTCCACCTACCTCGTTGTACCAATAAACACTGAACATGTATTCCAGCAACATGCAGATTTTTTAACAGCCCAGCAACATTTTCTGCCAGGCGAGAGAGAGACTGAAAGTTGAGAGAATTCAGCGCGGGAGACAGAGAGAAAGAGGGCTTTTTTCTTAAGTGTTGGCCAGTGCTGCCATCTTAGCTTATTTCGGGCTAGTTTAGCTTTTCTTAAGCGCAGCCAAACCATCGATGGTTCCCTGCCATTGCCCAGATTATATTGACTCTGACGTTCTGGCAGCACTGCTGTCTGCGAACGCTCGAAGACGTAAGAGCTTTTGCAGCTGCTTGGCTCAACAGGAAGACGCGAAAGGAAGGACCTGGGACCAACCCCTTGGCACAACACGCGTCAGAGTCAACAAAGCAGCGGCAGCAGCAGTTGTCGTCACTTTTCTGAGGTTATGCATGCGAGCGTTTGTGTGTGTACGTGGGTGGCTGGGGGGCGGACTCTGAGCGACCCTGACAATGAGCCCCTCCCTCTATCCACCTACCTCAACGCCATGCCCTTTGCCCCTGTTCCATTCATTGCGACATCACTTGGCGTTCATTTAATTTAATTTGTCGCATCTTAAGCTGCTTCACGAGCAAGACTTCCCCATCCCTACCGCACACATGCAGGACCTCACTCATGTCTAGTCAGCCGTCACATGTGCCGGTCACAATGCACATATGTACATACATGCATATAAATGTACATATGTACATAAGTATGTATGCATTCACAACAGGGGTCATAAAGCACTCACATTGTATACCGTGAATTGGTATTTAAGTGCAGGCACCGCAATGACGTGAAACGCTTTTAAGGTGGCAGGATGATTTTTTTTTGTTTTTTAGTACATTGCGCGCTTTTTCATGCACTTGGCAGCCCGGTTCATGTCTAACGGTCTGGCAGCAGCACCATATTCGCAGCATGTATGCAATTTCAAAATCTGCAACATCTTCAAAAAAGTTACGTATCAACCTCCATTTGTCATGGAACATTATGACGGCGAATTTAAGATTTTAATTTGAACTTTTAATTTTAAAATAATTATTTTAAAAGACACACGACACAAATAATAAAGTGCATTATTTACTACTTGTAGAAAGGAAATATTTATTATTCGTAAAGAGATTTACTCTGTCGTGGCTCTAAATCGGCATTCTATGAATTCGATAATGGACGCCATTTTCCTGACTTTCAGCAGCAAGCAGAGCCTCGCAATACAGTTCCTCAATAAGCCTGAGCCTCTTTCTGTTCGGTGATTCGCAATCGATCTGATTTGGTGCGCTGAGTTCTTCGTCTCTGGGCCTCGGTTCCCCAATGCCATCCTCGTAGAGGATTCCTCCTTGCCCTGCACCCATGGTGTATTCCCAGTCGGGGTTCGTCTCCTCATCGATTGGCAGCTGCAGCGGCTCCTGCCCTGCGTTCGATGCCTCTGTGGCTCGAGGAATTGGCCTGGCTACTAGTGTAACAAAATGATTCATCTGTTGGTGTTGGAATTGTGGCAGAGGTTCCAGTTAAATGCTTCGTTCCCACACTCACTTCAATCAGGCAAACGATGCACAGCACAGGGATCAAAAGCATCTTGTGCTGAAAATTTATAAACGACTAAGGACAAACGAAAGCTAACAAGTGATTGTTAGTGGAAGGCACACTGGGACAGAGCAAAGTAACCAGTAACCAGCCAGACCTATTGGTCGATGCAGGAACATGGAAACAAAAGAACGATCCCAACTACCTTTTATACCTCACCCAAACAAACATTGATCTGAAATTGAAATGAGTTTCGAGCAAGACCAAGAGAGCCTGCTCCTTTCTCTAAATCCAGGGACTCTCCGTACATTTATTCATTTAGTTACCTAAACTATAATTAACCACGCACAATCTGTACACACTCTGCTGTATGTATGTCATGTGTAATTTCTAATCTCATTGATTCACGACTTATGGACTAGGGCTCGTGTGTGCCAGGGAGTTGCAATTTTCTCCAGCAGCTATTTGTTGCTTGCGCTATTACTTAGTTAAGGAAAACAGGGCAAAACATTCAAAAAATGAACTTCTTTATCGCTATATCATTATTACATTTACAATAATCGATCATTAGTTGTTATGTTTTTGTCTGTTTTCTCTTTGTTTGTTACTTTTTTTTAACAAAAAAACTCTTATGGGATAATCTCTCTCCATCTCTCGGCTATTCAATTTTGATTGAAGATAGTGTTTTCATTTTGTTATTTTGTTTCTTGTTTGTCGTTGGTTTGCTGTGTTTGCATTTATACAATTTTAAGGCTACATGGAGGGGATTTTAATTTGGGTATGGGTTTGGGTATGGGTATGGGGTGTATGCCTTCTGTGCCAGACTTGATTCAATTTTGTTTTTATTTCTTGTTTTATTTTGGGTGTTTAAAAACAAAATGGAAACAAAGTACATATAGTGCCCGCCCGCGCCCTAGTTGAACGCTCGAGAGAGATGCGGTTCCATCGATCCATCGAGGGTCCACGTCTAGGGTCGAGGGTCCATGGCTTAAAACGAAATAACTTAACCTATCAAAGGGTGGGGGCGGCGGTTGGGGCTCGCTGCTGGCTCATTTCAAATAATAATATATTCGAATATCCAGCTATACATATTTATATATAGATTTATGTATATTAATATACAAAACAAACATTTCACAGAGCCCTGGCCTGGCACTGCAGCGGGAGGTGCAGTTTGTGTGTGTAGAGTGTGTGTGTAGGCTGTGTTTGTGTGTGTTCGAAGGATATACATTTGCAAGGGATCTGGTATGCTCTGTTCGTGTGTGTTCACTGCTGCTTCTCCTCCTGTTGCAACTGCGCCAGCCACTGTTTTTTGTCATTGCTGGGCCAATGTAGCAAATCTATTTGATAAAGGCCTCTGGCGGTATTTTGTTCTCCTTGAAGAGTTTCTCAAACACAAATCCAGCGTGGTTATAGTCCCAATTCGTCTCCTCCAGGCACCTGCACAGCGACAGATAGAAATATATTAGATATATTAACCTCCTGCTCCTCCTAATGTCCTCCTCGATCTACTTACTTCTTACTCCATTCTAGATTCATTTGACTCTGTGAACTCATGGCCTGAACCATTTGTATTTTGGTTGCTTCATCTGTCGCTGATCCGGTGCTGGCAAAGGCGGTTGGTGGCTGAGGCTGGGGCACCCCGGTGGGGCTGCTCAAAGCATTCAGGGACAATGAGCCAACTTCTGGTAAGATTGCAACCGTGGCCGTGGCCCCGCCGCCTACCGACCCCAAACGATTCTGTAGCGCGGATGCGGGTGCAGTTGCCATTCTCGAGCCTGTGGTGCCGCCGCCGGCAGCAGTTGTGGCACCGCCGGGAGCTGGCTGATGCTGCGAACGCTTGAACTCGCGCACCTGCTCATTCGTGGCGGCCGTTATGAATATCGTCTCGTTGCGTATGCAGAAGCCAGAGTTCTGTGGCACCACCACAAACGTGCGCATAAAGTGGCGCAGCTCGTAGGCGTTCGAGGTGGATGGCCTATCGTCTTCGCCGTTCAGCTCCTTGAACAGACCCGTCACAGTGAACACAATCATTTGGGGCTGAAAATAGGAGCACAATAGTGATTTGGAATGGCTGAATGGCTGGCAGGCATTATGCTTACGTTGTAAATGGTTAGATCGACGGTAAAGGTGCGACGCTCGTGCAGCGTTCGTGGCCATTCGTTTAGGGTTGCCACACAGGCCAGTCGGCCGTTCTTGAGCAGCCTCGTGCGATGGTCATCGCGTTCATGGTTCACTATGCGGCGAAAGTTTCGATTAAACTTCCAAAAATTGTTCAATCTGCAGAGCAAACAAAAGACAAAACAGATTGGGGGAAATGCAATTGGAGATTTTGGACATTTTGTTGAAATTTTCCTTACCTGCCCGCATGGCCTGCATTTGGCATTGTGATGGAGAGCATGGCATGCTCGTGATACGCATCTAGCAGGGACTGACGGCTCTCCATATCGAATATGTTAAAGTATTGATCAAGGAATTGGCGCACCACATCGGCACCGCCATTATCGCACAGAAATGAGGCCTGCGTCGTTGGCATTGTTCCGGCTCCGGCCAAATCGAAGGCAACCACCGGTCCCAGTGATTCCCCATCCTATTATTTATGCACCGATGTGAACAGAGAGGGGGGGACTTAGATATTATCTGTCAGATATTATATTAGTTATTCGTACCAGTTTGACCAGCTTGGGGAACTTGCGTCGTACTTCGCTGTAAATAGTTTGATTGGGATAGGCGCCGTTTGTGGTTCGGCATTAGCATTGTGACGATGTGATGTGAACAATATTACAAAATGAAATATATACAATTTTACTCTATAGGCAGTTTCACACTGCTCACAGCTGGAGATGGACCCAGGCCTGGTCTGGCCTTGAGCCTTCGGCAGATCCTCCCACCTTTAACTGCGATAACTGCCCGATAACGAATCGACGAATTGCTCAACTTATTGCAGGAGCTTTTGTTTGAGTGGGCAAAGGCACTTGGATTCTGTGTCATTTTATCTGATATTTTGCAAAAGGTTCATCCAAAAAAATGTAAGCAGCAGCGGAAAAGGACTCTCGAGCATTGAATTGTGCCCTTGAGCATCTTTTTTATAGGTTATACTTTTTTTTATATATTTTTTTCTACCTTTTTTCTTTTCTTTTATCTTTTTTTAAGTCTTTTTTTTTAAGATCAAATCCCAAGCAAAGAAAAATGTGTGCCTGCAGCTGGCACGCAGGAAAGCTGTCTGCTGCATTACATCAAATGGCTGAGATTAGGTTCGATGCGGTTTCGTCTCGTACGTTCGGTTCGAAGGGCGTAGATCGGTACGGGGTCTGCTGTTGCAGCTCGCAAAACACACACACACACGTCCACTCCACAGGCAACTCATGCGCCCAGGAGCCATACAAACAATTAACAAAATGTGTGTTGCTGGACCCGCCCTCGCCCGCACCAATTGGCGTGTTGACGCCAATTTCTCCTTGTCCCTACGAAGCCACACCGCCACCGCCAACGACGCTTTCACCACCGCCGCCCCACAGGAGACAACACAACAGCACAGAGCAACGCATCTCCAACATGCGCAAACATGTGGGCTTTCGACTGCGTGCCTGTGTGTGTGTGTGCGCGCGAGCGCGTCTGAGGGTTCTGAGACGGGGTATGCGGCGCGTGGGTTGGTGTTAAATTGTGGTTGAGTGGTTTTGGCTACTAATATGTGCCGTTATGATGTTTCATTTTCATACCAAAATATGTTGCATGTGGGACGTTGCCCACACAGTGGACACATGCGTGTGTGTAGCCTCACAACAGCTCGTTGTCGTGTGTCCGTGTTCGTGTCTGTCCAACGGTCAGATTCACGTTCAGTCCTGTATCAAACCGCTGCATCAAACCTGCGTGTTCTTTCTTGTGCTTTTGTTTGAGATTTGACCATGGGTTTTACATTGTTTTTTCTTTTCTTTTGTTATATTTTTTCTTGCTTTTCTTTCTATTTCTTCTTTTTGCTCTGCCTGAAAGCCCTGTTCTGCTTTGGGGTCTGTCTTTGCTTTGCGACAGACAACAGCCGATGAGTAACAGTGGAAACCTTGCCACAAACGAATACATTTGCCCAGTCAAATACCGTTATGCTATAACTTAAAAGCCGAATGATCATATAGAATGATCTACAATCAAAGTGAGGACACGGAGAGGGGGAGGAATCTGCACTCGGTTGGGGACGGTCCCCAGCTATTTCAAGAGCAGAGTGCAGCAGCCTAGTGTGGATTCTAGGTGGAATGGGAGACAACTCAAAAAGTGGAAATGGAAATGCAAATTCTATTCCTGTGTGTAATGACTCTCGACGAGGTGTCTCCCACGTCGACTGGACGGGCACACGAGGACACGAGCGACAGCGACATCCTCTAGAAAAAGCCAAACAAATCACACCATAGTATACCTGACAAAATGCTGCGAGTCCTTGTAGCGCGAGCGGCACGGATTGTTACGCAGCACCAACTCAACAATGGGCAGATTACGAAACACCAATAGATGCGCCAGCGAAGGGAGCTGCGAGAAAGAGACAGGATACTCGATAAGCCATGGTATTGATGATAGAAGGTATTGATGATCTCTCACCTTATTTTCACCCAAGTAGAGTATCTTGAGGTGCGGCAGGCGCTTGTCGACACGTCTGAATGCCTCCATGGACACCAGATTGTTATCATTTAGGTTGAGGGCCTCCAGATCGGGTATATTGTCGCACATGATATCGAGAGCGACACCCATTACATTGGCCCGAAACAGGGGGCAGAACACCTGCTTTATATCGGGATCGGCATAGAAGCGCGACATGTCCAGGGCCTTGGTCTGGGCATTGTAACGCTTTGCCATGACCTGCTTCATGCGCTCCTTGAGGGCATCGTCGACGGTCACCAGTGGAATGCCGTTGCGCACGCGCGGCGACAGGCGAAAGCCATCGGGCAGCGTTGCGTGCTTTCCCAGCTGTTGGATACGCTCGGCCACCTCAAAGTCGTCCACATAGAAGAAGACGCTGTCACGTTCGGCTCGCCAGAACTGGGCGGCAAAGGAGTGCGGAGATAGCGCCGCCAATAGAGAACGCAATAGTACATCCTTCCCGTACATCTGTCCATTGTGTATCTGCAAAGAGAGAGTGAGATATAGACATTGTACACATTAAGATACGGAAGCGCGTCAGTGTGGACTCGTTATAGACTAGAGATAGCGACTGAAATCGTGTCATCTCTTCGTATGACTATAGCCCACAAAAGTGTTCTACTTTTGCTCTACTTGCTTATGGGTAGTATACCCTATCCCTAAGTGGGCATGTGGAGCATCATTGGAAGCTATAACGCCGAGTTTTGAGCTCTGCTATAGCTGAGGCATACAGAATAATATGAACTATCTTCAGAAAAATGCAGCGAATCTAATCAAATAGTTTGATCATCATTTGTTTAGTTCTAGTGAATGCCGATAATAGATTCCTTATTATTATATCACGCATCATGTGATCGTAGGAAATTCATCACTGCACGTGTATTACATTTTCCTGGTGAACGCGCCCAATCTATAGATACCGTATGATCTCTTTTTTTTATTATCGATAATTGCCATGGGGTACAGTACCGGTACTCCACTCCCATTGCTCTTTGTTCACATAATTAGAATGGATTCCAACCCATTTACCTTATTGCATACATATCTATGTACATATGTAGATATTTGCATAGCATTTCCGAATCTGTGGCTAGCCGTTTAATTAGTTTTTGGGGCTTATCGCTAGCAGCTCTAGTGTCTCTATCTCTCTCAGTGTCTATTTTTCTCTTCTGTTTTGCTCTCTATCTATCGCTGATTTAATTATGATTATGATGAGTGTATGACAAACACACACGAACGTACGCACACCGCAACCAGCGGCAGAACACTCAGAGATGCACTCAGAAAAATGAAGTAGAATATTTATATATATGTACATATGTATGTATTTATGTTTACCAATAAACATTTATTGTTTTAAATAGTTTGTAATATTTAAAACCAGTATTAATATTAATTTCTCCCTTTCTGTTAAGAATTTCCAATTTCAGGCATTTTTTCTCTGTGTGTAGAGACAGAACGCGAGTGCAGAGGAGGAAACATTTACTGTTTCGAGATTCGGAGTTCGAAGTGGGAGTGGAAGTGCTGAGGAGTAGGATACTGTGACTCTGACTCTGAAGGTCAGGGCATTGTGTGACAGTTATCAATATCGGTCACTCGGCTATTATTATATTCGTAGTATCTAATCGGTGCTTTGTGATACACAACGTATAAGTATGTACACACGTACTCGCAGACCAAGAATCAGTTGAATCAGTTGAGAGTAATTCAATTTATATGATCGTGTTTCGAGCACAGTCAAACAACAAACAAAGATGAGACCTCCTCACGTCACCTCATGCAAATAATAATCGGGCACCATACTCCTTGGCATAGGTATCATAAAAACAAGATAGGTCTACAATCCTCGCCGCACACCCACCCACCCAACCCAGCCACTCATTCATTGCGCATTAGTGCGATAAATTTATTTATTACGGGGCATTAGTTATGATTATTTTGGCGTCTCTTTTACGAGTATACTCCACTGCCATGCCGGCTATCCAGGCCATACCCCTCTTAAAAACTGTTTATAGGTTTTTGTAGGACTAGCCACATTGCATGGGCCATAGGATCCAAATTGTATTCTGTGAATTGCCCTAGAATTTCATGGGTTTTTCCCACGTGAAATGGGGATCGTGAGTCGTCCGGCTGGAGTGTCCATTCATCATTAGCAACCCTGGCTATCGGTTGTATGTTGTTGGCGCGCACCTGACCTATCGGAATGTTAACCGTTAAGAGGCCACACAAGGCTAGACACTGACAGACCGACAGACAGGCTGAAATATTGCAAAGGCTTTTGCAAATAAAGACGATGACTGTATTCTGTATTCTGTATTTGGGAGTAGGATGGTACGGTGGAGGGGGAGTACATTTATTCGTATCTACAATATATGTATAAAGAATATAGCTATATTTATACATGTATAAACCTTTTTTTTGTGTACCTTCATACATATACGAATTCCCCATTGTATTCCTCACAATACGGAATACAAGCGGAGCACTGAGACATATTTCTAGAATTGATATGGAGCTATGACGCCTCTGTTTCTGTTTCTGTTTCTGCCTCTGTTTGTGCTCTCTGCCTCGGTCGCTGTCATTGCTGGCAGCGACGCTGTCGATGGGTTGGGGCCCCGTGGGGGCCCAGCAAGTGAACGAACACCGGCAAACGGAACGGAACAGCACGGCACCGCACGGCATTCGATGACAGACGTGCGAAGTTGAAACAGCAGCAAAAAAAAAACAGAAACAGAAACCGAAAGCCACCCAGCCACCCACCCAGCCACCCACCCAGCAGCTGAAGCTCCAACATCCCAACCTTCCACAATATTTCCACCATACCGCAACCAAAAATGGGAAGCTGTTGCTCAAAGGATTTGGATGATAAGCGCTCCTGGAGTCCCGAGGAGACCAAGAATGGCGTAAGTTATTTTCTGTCGAAGGAGAGACAACAGAGAGATCACAACGCCTCTCTCCCTCTCCCAACCACAGAGCACCACATCGACCATCATTGCCCAGCCCATGGATGATGTGGGCACCACCGGAGTGTTTACCCTCACACGCACCACCACAACGAGCACGCAGCAGAAAACGGTGACCACCACCAGCGACGGCGACCAGGAGTAGCCAATGGATAAATGGTTATAACTGCAACTATGTATAGACCCTACCCCCACCCCCTCCCACTCCCAACCCACACCCCAACAAGGGGGAGCCATCATTATTATTGTACATATCTACAATAACATCATAATTATTATTATTTTTTTTGTAATATTTTTTTTTGTCGTACCATTTTTTGTGGCATTTCAATGCCATGTGTGGGGGACAAGTGTGTTTGCTCGAAAGAAAGAATGAGTCGAGACGAAGTGATCTTACCACCCAACTGTGTGCGATCGAGTGCGGGGTATAGAGAGGGTATACCAGGACAAAGGAGAGTAACCACCAACCATAACCATGTGAATATATGAATCAAGTGAAGGTGTTATTTGTTATACAATTAAATTCCAATTTTATAAAATAAAAATAAAACAAAATAAATAATAAACCGCTGAATCGTCGAAAAATGTTGCAATTGCAATCTCCACCCAAAAAGCAAACACCAAATCCAAATCCCACAACGAACTTCTAAGTTTAAAGGCGGCAAAATTAACGGTGAAGCAAACAAACACAAGCGCAAACAAAGAGAGAGCCAGCGAGCGAGGAAGAGCAAGAGAGAGATCAGGGGACAGACAGGGGCCATGCCAATTTAATTGGAGAACGAGATAAGAAGAACGATTTCAGCGGATCCAACGATCCAACGCATTGCTGGCCGATGACATCAGGCGATGCACAAAAGAACGGCAAGGCAAGGCAAGGCAAGGCAAGGCACACCAGACAACAGACGACAGACAGGCGCAAGAAGCGAAGAGAGCAAGCGGAAAATCACAAAAACAGAAACATAAGCAAAGAGAGGGAGATGCAGAGAGAGACGTTTTGGGACGCAGTGGGTGGCTTACGGGTGGTGCGTTCCTTTCTCTGTCCATGAGTCAGTAAGTGTTCCGGCACTGCTCTAGTTATCAATGGGTTTTGCTATTCGTTGTTTTCGTTTATGGTTTAGGCCACAATGTGACTAAGACCCCAGCAATGAGCCATGAGCCATCGGCACGTGTCAGCCGTCAGCGATCAGTCATTCCACCAGTCACTCACTTCCAAAACCATAAAACACATAAAAACAAACAAAAAACATACCTACGGAATGTTTAAGCCCATCTCAATCGCATATCTCTCATGCCATTCAGACAAGTACGAGCACGCTTGTCTGTCTACTTACTATATGAATGCATTCGGATTCGCATTCGCATTCACATTCCCAATCCCATTCGGACTCGTATTTGGAGATGTGCATCAATTAAGGAAATGCAAATTGAATCAGCCAGCAATTACAATTTGCATTAAATACCACTTAGGCCGGCAGCGTTGCCAGACTGTTGGCCAATAATTATTACCCTACTTACACTAGGGCTGCGTTACTGCGTTTAATTCATATGGAACGAAGTGTGACAGCTGACCTTGCCGGTGAAAATGCGAGAAAGATGCGTCAAAATAGACATAGAATCCTTAATTTGGAGATAATCGTATCATTATAGTTAAGACAATTCTTAAGGAATTGTCGGAACACTTGAGAAACCTTAGACCATTACAAACGATATTCGCATATTTTTTGTTTAATTTCTATAATTCGATTGCCTTTCATCAAACTAAGCGCAGCTCTTTGTTCAATGTGAACGCTCATTCTGCGTTATTGCGCTCATTTCGACTTAACTGCGCTCATTTCGACTTAACTGCGCTCACTTTAATCTTTGCGAATTTTTGTTATGATTGTTATTTTATATTTTTTAGCAACGCCCCAAAAGCCGGCAACAGCAAAGTGATCTATAATTTTTCGCTTTCAAGAATTCTATACCCCCTGCCCTTCCACAGGGTATACTAGTTTTAGTCACACAACAAAAAAAAACATCTATGGATTAGTCTCTGATTTATGAACACATATTTCTGGAACAAATATTTACCAGGACGCAATCATTGTTTTCGTGGTGAAAACAAAATCCCCTACATGACATGAATTTTGTTTATGAATTCTTAGTCTGCAAGTCACTGCCTCAGTGATCCTTAATTTTATATGTATGTATGTTGCAGATCATAATGTATAGCCAACGAATACTGCCTCTGGGGTTACATATTTATCTAGGGGGTGGCTATCGAGGTATGTAGATAAGATAAGGCCACAAAAGAGAGCAAACACCATTGCATGGGCGAGAGCACAAACTGCGCAGATACTAATCGTGAATTGGATCGCATCGCCTTGGAACGAAGAACCGAAAAGCCAAAGCTAAAATCAAAATCAAAATAAAACGAAAGCACAAAACAATTAAAGAAATTTTGTGTACTGGAAACTGGACAACAGACGCGAACCCAACTTATGCTATGGCGAAAGAGAGACAGACACACACACACACGCACACATTGCACATGTACATATGCATGTACATAGATAAAATAATTGAACGACCCTACCAGTGACTTTTCAATCAACAGAAATGCTGATCAGAGGCGAAGGCAGAGCCGGGCAGGGCAGGGCAAGGCGTGATAGAACACAGAAATTGGAGCGCACCCCGGAGGGACCGAGGGACCGATATAACGAGAGACCATTCCCCGATCGACGGGAAGAGGCAGCAGCAGCATTTCAGCAGAAACTGAAACTGAAACAGAAACTGCGGCTCGGTTCGGTTCGGTTCAGTTAGGAGGCGTATTCGTAGTGATTCAATCGAGCGCGGGTACTCAGTGCAAAGGCAAAGCTTCGTGCAATCGGACGGACACAATGGAAAAGTTTCCGGGACTACTGGGGCTAGGACTGGTGCTCGCGGGTCTCCTGCTAGCGGCAGGCACTTTGAATGCCCTGCCCATGACGAATGATCTTGAGCTGGTGGCTGCCTTTGATGCCATGGAGCCAGTACCAGAAGCAGCAGCAGCAGCAGCCGCCGCCCAGCCATCGCACATTTCACGCATCGCTGCACGAGGCAAAGTAGTGGCTACCGCCCAAGAGGATCGTCCGGAGCTGTTCAACACCATTGTGCAGGAGCTGCAGTCAGCTGGTGTTTACACGGCCGAGCGCCGGGATCTAAACACACTCAGCTATAAGGAGCTAACCCGCCTCCTGGGCCTGTGGCACCTGTCGTCGGGTCGCAACTATTACGAGGCGAGTGCCGCTCCCGCAGTGACCGCTGGCTAAAGTGCGACGCTTCGTCTTTTCGATCGCTTGTTTTGTTTTTGCTCATTTATTATTATTGTGTTGCCAAAAGTGTAACTTTGAAATAAAGAAAGACAACTGCTCCGCTACGCTACGCCACATCCTTTTGCTTTTCCCATTCGATCTGGTCGAGTCGCGGCGGCGTCACTACGGCAATGCCGCCAATTTCCGAGCTAGTGCCGGTGACGACCAGCCGCGGCATCTGCCGTCTCTGCAGCCGCTTTGCCAGTGGCGGCACAAACAGATCGTGCTTGATCAGTGTGCACTCGGCGTCCTGGTAGATGCGCCGATTGTCGTCCCACTTGAGCAGCGCACACAGCCAGGAGAGCAGCCAGCCGCCGAAGAAGGCCACCAGGAAGCCCAAAGCGGCATACCACATGTAGCTAATTCTGTACAAGTAAAAGTAGTCCTCATCCTGCCGCTGCGCCTTTGGGAAGAATGCATCGCGTGCGTAGGTTTTGTCAATCGGACATCCCTCCGTGGACATGGGCAGGCTGACCAGCGGCGGTTTCGGCTGCCCGAATCCAATCCAGAAGCACAGAGCCAACGAAATGAGCAGCCCACCGATTGCGCCCTTCTGATTGGCCGACGTCACATACATGCCCAGGGTGAAGAGGCCCAACAGCGGTCCCCCGATGATGCCGAAAATTGAGAGCGCCGCCTGCAGCAGTCCGCCAATGGAGCCAGCGAGGAAGGCCAGGCCAATGCACAGCAGGCCATAGAATACGGAGAGCAGCTTCGAGTACCACAAGGTCTGGCGGTCCGTGAGGCTGCCACCGCGACTGGAGCAGCACTTGAAGAGCGGCTTGAGGTAGTCCTCCAGGGTGACGGCCGCCAGGGAGCTGATGATCGAGCTGATGGTGGAGAGGCTCGCACAGAAGATGCCCGACACAAAGAGTCCCGCCAGGCCGGTGTACTCGCCCATGGTGTCCACCACGAAGAGCGGCATGACCTGATCGCGCGAATTGACTCGTCCCTCCAGGACGGGATCGCACTGGCGGTAGTACCAGTAGATGCACAGTCCCGAGAAGCAGGTGCTCAGGCTGAGCAGACAGAGGATTGGCAGACACCACCACAGCGCCGCACGGGCAGAGCTCAGATTGCGGACGGCCAGCAGGCGCTGCACTTGGGTCTGATTGACGCCATAGATGGCCAGGTAGGTGGCACAGCCGCCGAGGATCTGGGTCCACCAGGTGTGCCGCTCCGTTGGATCCACACTGAAGTTGGTGAAGTCGATGCGTCCGTTCTCCTGAGCCGTGCGCCAGATCTCGCCGAGGCTGCCGGCCTTCACCCACGCACAGATGATCACACTGAAGACGGCGACGAACATAAGCAGCGACTGATAGATGTCCGTCACGAGGACGGCCTTCATGCCGCCCATTGTGGCATAGAAGGTGCACACGACGCCCACAATGACAATCGAGAAGATTTGATTGACGCCCGTGACGGCCTCCAGGGCGAGGGCAGGGGCATACACCACAATGCCCATGTAGAGGATCATTTGCAGCGAAAAGCTAACGGAGGCGGCCAATCGGGTGGCATAGCCGAACCTCAGCTCCAGATACTCGTAGACGCTGGCCGTCTTCAGGCGATAGAAGACCGGCAGGATGAGGTATGCGGCAATGGGCGTGGATAGCACATACGACAGATTGATGATCACGAACATTGTCCCAAACTGATAGTTCTCCATCGACACGCCCAGTATGGTGATGGCCGACATGAAGCTGGCCATCAGACTAAACGCCACCGGGGTGACGCCCATCGAGCGGCCAGCCAGCAGGTACTCCGTGGTGGTGCTCTGCCTCTGGCCCACGAACCGATAGTAGAGGCCAATCAGCACGGAGATGATGAGCACCACCGCCAGGATGGCATAGTCCCAGGCTCCCAAGGTGGCTCCCATTTCTTCTTCACTCTCTTCTCTCGCACTCTCCGTGTTGTAGTTGGGGGTTTCGTGTATCTAATCGCACATCTAATCACTCCCGAGTGTGATAAGTGGATGGTGTGGTCCGTGTCTGGGGTCTGCCACGCCGGCCTCTAATCGTGCCTCTTGAGATTCAACGGCAGCGCGCGCGCTCGCAGTTTCACAGTCTTTAGCGTTTGCCGGCCGTCGATGAAATGAAAGGCATTGCCCAATGACCACAGCCAGAGCCAGAGCCAGCGCCAGTGCTCGGTTCTGCTTTGCTTTGCTGCCAAGCGGGCCTAAAGGAGCACCGTCAGCATAGTGGCTGGCAGCTTTCTGCTTTCTGCTTGGGTGTTTTTTATGACACCGCCGAGAGAGATAGCCGTGTGCCGTGTGTGTATGGTGGGCGGCGGCGCTCACAGCACGCACCAAGCGGGGCCGAAGGTAACACCCACACCAGAAAGGGGAACACCTAAAGCATCCACAGACAGGCAAGCAGAGCAGGCAGACAATATTTCGGAGGAAACATGCTTAAGCCAGCGAAAGCTGGGGACCATCTACTGGCGGCAGGCACTGTCCGTACAGGCAATGGCCCCGTACCCGAATCGACCATAAATATTTATTTGCTTGCTTGCAATTGTAATTGCTGTGACCCTGCCCTGCCCGCCCCTCACCGCTCCGCACACACAAACAACGTGTGTCTGTGGCTGCTATTTAAGAGTTTCTTGTTTACATTACGATTTTAACGATTCAAATTAATTAATAAACACAACTGAGCAGAGACGAGGCGGGCGGGGCTGGGCGTCGCGGAGGGACAGTGTCCACAAGTGTCTCTCTATGGATGTTGCGAAATTCGGGAATCTATTCCCAGAGACCAAAGACCACAGACCAGACACCGATCACATGTGTGGGTGTGTGTGTGTGTGCCTGCGATAAGCTATAAGCTATAAAGGATCCCAACTAACATAGTTCCCTGATTACGTTTCAGCCCATAAATCTGTACGTTGAAGAATTGCCAGCTCTAAATTGTCCGCAGACGATACATGGATATCTATATGGTTGTGGTTCTCGCACTATATGGATTATCATTTACTTTATGGCTATGGCTGGGACTTACCGTGACTTGATACCACCCGAAGGTGTTGGGAATCAGTTTGCCAAATTTTCCCCGTGGAATCGGTGAGCCTCGACGGCGCAATGCATTACGATCCTACGCAGAGAGAGAGGGAGAGAGAGACATGCAAGATTAAATGCACATGGCGGGCTTTGGTGTCAGTGTGTCTTACTTTAGCGGCTGTAGTCATTTCATTCATATCATCATCCTCATCCCAACGACGCAAATCCTCCATACGCAGCTTGACATCTTTTTTGTGTGGAAATTGTGGCGGCTTAAAGCTAACGCGTCTCTTGTTGCGGTCCTTGCGACGTTGCTGGTCATCGCCATCGGCTAAATGGTTTGCGTATTTGTATATTTAATTGAATATCATAATTATAAAAATGCTACTTGCGGATTTGCACTCACCATCAAAATCTTTTAGTGCAGAGTAACGCGAGCCTCCGCCACCGCCGCCATTGCCAATATTGTTGTTATTGTAGCGCTGGCTGCCACCACCGCCGCCGCCGCCACCGCCGCGTTTAGGCATTTTTTCTGTTGTTTTTTTCACGAAAAGTAAATATACTATTTCTCAGAGCAAACGCACACGTTGTTTCGTTTCGTTTCGTTCCTTGTCAGCAGCTGAGTGGTTGCTGTTGTTGTTTTTGCGCTGACTTGTTCGGTTGTCTTTTTTTTTCTTGCTCTTTTTAGTGCCAAAATGCTAGCAAAAAAAATGCGCGCTCTTAGCTCGTCTCTAAAACGCGTTGTGTTTGTAATTATGGTATGTGCTATCCACTTTTTGATTTGATGCCTTAATGGCACTTTACATGCATTTATTTTTGAAAATGTTTTATGGCGTTTACACAATAAAAAAAATGAAACGCAATTTAATGAAATTATTTAAGGATGTGCATGTATCGATACATTTCGCCCAACTGCTGGCGATAGCTATCGAGTTGAGAGGCTTAGCTTCCCTGGGACATACATCGCATGTCGCATGTTTGATTTGTTGATATTTGTTTGCTTAATATGGTGTTCCCATAAATCAGCTTGATAATTTTAATATTAAGTAATAATTATCATATTTCATTTAATTGTAGCGAAAAAATCGCACTGATATCAATATTATATCGCATCACCTGTACAAATATTATTCGCATCGATAACATGTTTTAATATCGATATTTTAAACATTAAACAAGTCGGGTCAGGTCCAAGGTGTTAATATTATTTTCAATATGCCCAACCGAAAATGTTCCTTCAACGTGAGCTTGGCCGAGTCCGAGGATAAATTGATTGATAGCCTTAGCAATCTGCTGAGGCGTTGCTCCGAGCAGGCGAAGGATAGGAAGACAAATTTCAGCCTTGGCCTCTCAGGTGAGGATCGGATCGAATCGATCTGAGTGTGTGTGTGTTGATAAGCTCAACTTAAGGTGACCTTGTCAGGTGTCTCAACTTTCGATCACTAATCTCAACTGTTTCTCCTTGGACAGGTGGCTCCCTTGTGAAGCTCTTAACAAAAGCCCTGAGGAGCAGTAGACTGGACACCAGCAACTGGGAGTTCTTCTTCTGCGATGAACGCTATGTGGCTGATGATCACAGTGATTCCACCTATTGTGCTTATAGAACCGAGTGGCTGAGCCAGCTACCAGACATTCTGGACTTACAGTTTGTCAAGGCTGACACCACCAAGCCGCTAGATGAGTGTGCCGCCGATTACGAGGCGAAAGTGAAGGTCAAGGTGGGTCCCAGTAATCTGCCACAATTCGATTTGTTGCTGTTGGGCATGGGACCGGATGGCCACACATGTTCCTTGTTCCCCGAGCAGCCGGCTACGCTCGAGGAGACCTCGCGCCTGGTGATTCCCATTCGAAATTCCCCAAAGCCGCCGCCGGAGCGTATCACCTTTACTCTGCCGCTGATCAACAATGCCAGGGATGTGGCATTTGTGGTGACCGGCGCCAGCAAATCGGATGTAGTGAAGGTGGGAACAGTCGAGTCTCAATATGGTTTACTGCATTTACTTCTTTAATTGCCGTTTTTATTGCAGCGCGTTTTCGTGGAGCAAGACAAACAGTTCCCCGCAGCATGGGTGGATCCCACAAGTGGCCAGCTGACCTTGATTGTGGATGCGGGAGCTGGATCACAGATTAAGTTGTAATATGCCGGATTTCCAGGATCGAGAGGTTTTTGTAAATAATAAAGGTTTTTATCAATCTTAGATTGGAATTTAAATTTTTAGAGCGGGGCGCCATATGTTCGTACGCGATATTTTTTTCCATTCTGCATATCGATGTGTGGCTTAGTGTGGCCACACTTGGCAATGGAAAGAATTCTCTCAGAGTATGATCGCACTTAAATTAGCAATAAATCCCAAAAATTGGTAAAAAAAAAAAAAAGGAAATGCAGTAGCAGCGGCAATAATTTGTAAATGCATATATGCAATAACAATCAAAATCCACACCCAAACAACTGCAATGGCCGCCACAGGCTCAGCCCAACCAGTGCCGGCGGGCGGCAGCTTCGATTTCGATGCTGCGATTGTCTGCCGCATTTGCCTGCGCAGTGTGACGGCAGTGGGCGAGGAGATGCACTTCATCTACGACGAGGCGCCTGTGGAGCAGGGAGCCAATCTCGCCCAGATTCTAAACGAGTGCACGCGCTACACCTGCGACCGATTCGACGACAAGATGCCACATAAAATGTGTGAGCAGTGCACCAAGGCGGCCCGCCACGCCTACCGTTTCAAGCGGGACGCGGAAAAGTCCTACTGCTCCCTGATGGCCTTGCTGGGACGTACGCTCAACAGCAGTAGCTCCGATGTGTGCACCCAAACGGAGCAGGTGGCCCTCCTGCCCTGCGGGATGTGCCATGACCAGTTTCTGAACAGCCTGGAGCTGCGGCTGCATCGGAATAGGGTGCACAAAGCAAGGGACAATGGCAGTAGCACTGGCACCGGACCTAATGCTAGTGCCAGTGAAGGGGCGGTGGTGCAGCAGCTCAAGTGCAAGTTCTGTCCACTGCATTTCACGCATCTTCGACAGCTTCGTACGCATCTGGCACGGAGTCACAGCCAAGCGGAGCGTCTACAGTGTCCCCACTGCCAGACAGCCTTCACCCGCAGGGATCACATGCTTCGCCACATACGCAACATACACAAAAAGGAGGCAGACAGCACCTGGCCGCCGCTGGAGGACGAGGCAACGATGCAGAGCTGTACCGGGGATGAGCTGGTGTCGGCCGAGGTGCTGCTGAACGAGGACGAGAATGACGAGGGCGATGCCTATCAGTGCAATATCAATCCCATATCCAGCAACGAGGAGGAGGACGAGCTCAATGACGAGGAGGCCAAAAATGAGCTGTGGCTGCACATCAAGCCGGAGCCCTGCCTGGAGGCCGAGGATCTCCATCTGAAGCTCGAGAAGAAGCTGCGCCGGCGCAAAGGGAAGACTGAAACTGAGGAGGAGCGGCGGACCACCAGCGAGGCCGCCGCTGTCAAGGGTGAGTCGCAGTGAACCCGTTCCTAGATCCTCACACTAAATCCTCCTCTCCCCCAGATGAGCCTTTGCCCAGCGCAGACACCGCCGTTCAGGCGACGCTGCACATCAAGGAGGAAAGCCAGCCGGCAGCTGGCAGCTTGAATGATGATGAGCATGAGAATGAAGGACGTGAGCAAGATGACTTCATGGATGATTCTAGGCGCCCCGAGGTGCCGCTGGAGCTGCCCCTCAGTGATGAAGATGGGGAGGAGGAGGATTACGAGTATGGGGATGAGGATGAGGAGAGCGACCTGGAGGACGACGACCACGATGAGGATGATGGAGAAGAGATGGACGAGGTGCCCCCGGAAGGCGTAGATAAATCCAATTTGGAGATCGTGAGGGATTACCTGAGGAAAGGAAAGCCCCTGAAGCGAAGGCGTCGCAACAAACAGAGCGGAGAAGCGAATCCAGAGAATCGCTGCGATGTCTGCCAGCGGACATTCTCGCGCCATTGCCACCTGCTGCGGCACAAGCTCTCACATCTGGAGAAGAAGCCGCACAGCTGCCCGCAGTGCCCCAAGGCGTTTGCGCGCAGCGACCACCTCAAGGCCCATGTCCAGAGCTTGCACAGCAACAAGGAGCACAAGTGCACGCTGTGCGAGGCCGCCTTTGCCCGTCCCGAGGCCCTCGACCGGCACAAGGTGAGCAAGCACAACGGCGAGGGCCTGGTGGCGGGCAGCAAACTGAATCTCCAGCTGGCGGAGCACACCTGCGAGTACTGCTCGAAGCGTTTCTCCAGCAAGACGTACCTGCGCAAGCACACGCTGCTGCACACCGACTTTCTGTACGCCTGCAAGAGCTGCGAGGAGACCTTCAAGGAGCGCCAGCAGCTGCGCGAGCATGAGAAGAGCCACACCGGGCAGCGCAACTTCCTGTGCTGCATCTGCGGCGACAGCTTTGCCCGCAACGACTATCTGCGTGTGCACATGCGGCGGCATAACGGCGAGAAGCCGTACAAGTGCCGCTACTGTGTGAAGGCCTTTCCCCGCGCCACCGATCTGAAGGTGCACGAGCGGTAGGTACTCCTTCATTGCATTTCCACAATGATCCACGCACTGATCGCTCCATCTACAATTTCTTTCCGCTCGTTTTCGGTTACGTTTCCTTCCGTTTTCAGGTATCACACGGGCACCAAGCCCAATCTGTGCAATACGTGCGGCAAGAGCTTCCATCGGGCCTACAATTTAACCATCCACATGCGAACACACACGGGCGAGCGGCCGTACATGTGCGACCAGTGCCCGAAGAGCTTCACCCAGAGCAATGACCTGAAGGCGCACATCCGTCGGCACACGGGCGAGCGGTACAAGTGTCCGCACTGCGATGCCTACTTCCTGCAGCTGTACAACATGCGCAACCATTGCCTGAGTGCCCACAACAAGCACATCGAGACGAAGACGGGTCGCCTGCAGCGCACAGGACTCCTCGAGGATGCCACTCAATCCCACCTGACCACTGTCGTGATGCCCCCCGTTCGCTATCAGTCGTCGTCTTCGTCGTCTGGGCAGGATCCCAATCAGCAGCTGGAGCAACAAATGGGTGGGCCTGTGGCTGCCATGGGTACGGGAATCGATGGCTCGTCCGCCACCATAAATCATCATCATTCGCCGCCGGAGGCTGCCTCAGCGTACACTGTCTCGCCTGTGACAACGGGGGCTGTGCCCACAACATTAGCAACGTCTGCGGTGGCGGCGGCGGCGGCGGTGACCACTATCGATGGGGTGGCCTATGCACCCGCCCCGGCACCGGCACCGCCAACGCCAACGCCTGTGAATGCAGCACCATTCGGTGCCTTCAATTTTCCACCCGTCGTCATGGGTAAGCTCTCCGAAAAGTGTTCCAAAAGCTTGTTTTGTTGCTAAGCTAAATATTTCCTTCTGTCTTCCTGTCTGCTTGCAGCGCATCTAATGTACAATCATGCTGGTGGCAGCCAGCACAGTCAGAGCGGCAGCGAGACCGGCAAATAGCTGCAGCTGCTGCTGCTGGCACGCACAAACCACAGGCCACTGGCATCACTACATGCCACACATCATCGGCAGACAAAAAACTACTATTATTCCAGTGCAATCTTAAGTTTCTCCGCTTTTGTACATAAGAGCAGCCAGTGGCTGGGACTAGCTGGCAACTTTCTCTTCTTTTAGAATCTTATGTGATAAGAAAACATATATTAAGAGCCCCACCCACAGTTGACGTCACTCAGAATGCAGCATCCAACTCCCCAAAAACCCACCCCACACCTCCACACAGTACATAAATGAATGTATTTTATAAATGCTTAAACCTATTATTTGGGGATGGAATTTATCTGCCTAGTATGAAGGAAGTTTGTAGAATGACGCCCCCGAATTCCTCTTCTGCATTTATTACTCTCTTGTTTCATAGCTAACTTTCCCATATTTATTTTATTGAATTATACACACATGAAATTGTAAATTAAAAAAGATTTCTTATGCCTGAAGCAGTGGCGTTTCATTTTTTTGTTTATAGCGTTAAGTACAACAACAAAAACCCTCTTTAAATTTTCACAACATTTCAAAACTTCTCTAAAAGGTCATTAAGGGTTCACATACTTCTTAGTGAGTGTCTTTAATCGTAGATAAAAGACTTCTTGTAGCTATGATGAACTCGGTTCACATTTTGAATTCTGTGCAAATTTTCTTGTAGTTTAAATTGCTTACTAAAAGCAGGAAAGCGCCAGCAGTTCTTGCTGCCATTTTGCTCTGGTTGAGAATTTAATTTTATCCTACCATCAGGTGGAGGTTTTCTTTCGTTGGTAAGCTTTGAGCGTTGCCTCCAACTAAGTTGGCGGGGAGTTAGCCTGGATAGTACCATCCAAGCTCAATCTCGAGTTTTCCTATATTTAGGATTCTTCGACTTCGACTGATAGATAGATATATGAATGGTTGCTTGTGCGGTTCGGTTGGTCCTTCTTACGGATAATTTTAATTTTTATTCGGCCAACATCGAAAACAAATGAAACAGAAAACAGTCAAAAGGTAAAGGTAAATTTAGACAAAGTAAACATAGAATCCAAAAAAATAATAGAAATTCGAAGTTCCAGCAGTTAAGGCTACGCTGAATTGGGAGTTGGAATTGCGAGTATTAATTGAGTGGATAATCTCATCGTGGATTCTGCCACATGCGGCTCTGACGAGGCGTCGGCAGATTCAAATGATTGCCAAAGCGAGGCTTCTCCTCCTGCTTATTGGCCACCTGCTTGGACGGTGTCGTGGGCACCGAGGCCATCGAATTGTGGGTGCGGTTCGCGAGGACATGGCGGTTCCGTGGCGCAGCCAAACGATTGCGCTGACGATGAACCCCACCGACGGGCAGCACCGAGGAGCGACTCGTGGGCACAAACTCCTCATAGGAGATGCCGGTTTCGAGTTCGTGTTCGTTTTCGTTTTCGGTCGTTTCATCGGTCATGTACTCAGCATCGCTGGGCGATGTGGTGCACGGCACCGTTGACTTGGTGCGCGGCTTCTTGTTCGAGCGTGTGCCAATGCTGCGTCTGCCCAGTCCCCCGCTGCGACGCAATGTGTTGTCCAGGACACGCACCCGCTTAAGCGGCGACTTGGACACCTTAAGCTGGCTGTTGGCCAGCCGCTGGGCGACAGCCGGCGAGGGACGGATCGAGTTCAGCGAGCTCATCAGGCTGCGCTTGGCATTGGGGGTGCGATAGCCCGAAGAACTGGCAGCCGCTGCAGTTGGATTTAGACGCTTGTGCAGATTCCCAGTGCTCTTGGTCATGTTGGGCGCAGTCAATTGGATTGTTGGGGTCTTGCGCAGCGACATTGTCGATGAGGACATTGAGGACATGTTCTTCAGGGTTCGGGGAGTGCGTGGGGCCGTTGAGCCGGCAGACGGCGGCGGCATCATCAGTTTGTGGCTGCTGCCCGGTGCTGTGCTGGTCGGGGCCTTCTTGCGGACCGAGCCCAGCTGCTTGGCCTGGCGATAGCGCTCCCATTCGCCGGCCATCAGCTCCAGTATGTCCTCGCCATACACCAGGAATGGGCCATGCGATTGCACCTGGTAGGCCTGAACCAGTTCAATGATCTGCTGCTCAATCTTGGGCAGCTTCGAGGTGATGGCCTTCCGCTCCTTCTCCTCCTTGAGCAGCTGACCGCCGCGATTGTTGAAGCGATTCGGCTCACTGGCCTTTGCCTCCAGGGCCTGCATGCGCGACCACAGCTCCGCACGACTCTCGTAAAGATCGAAGATCTCCTTGTTGCTCTTGTAGAAGCTCTTCAGGTCGTCCAGCTCCAGCTCGTGCAGCTCCAACAGGTCTTCGTTGTAGTACTTGCTGTAGTAGTTGGAGAAGCGCTTGCGCTCCTGCTGGCTCTTGAGCGTCAGGTCCCACCACTTGCTGATCTCCACGCGCAGCTGCTCGATGAATGTCATGAGGTTCTGACTGCGCAACGCCTGGCAGCGCTCCAGCTCCGTGTGCAGGATGTCGTATGTGCGCTGCGTGCACTCGGTGGTCTCGCGCACCCGACGCATGACGTTCTCGTCTGTCTCCTGGAGGCGATCCCACAGCACGTGGATCTTCTCGCGCATGTCTTGGATCTTGGAGCGCAGCTCTTGGATCTGCTCGGCATAGGAGTCGCGCAACTGTCGCAGACGCTCTAGGGTCTCTGGCGTTAGATTGTGGTTCAGATCGTTCAGCAGGCGATCCTCGGCCTCGGTCTGGGGCATCAGCTCCAGCATTTTCATGTCCTGCTTGATGGCCTGGCGCAGCTGGTGCAGCTCCCTCTGGCGCATCTCGCGCTGCGAGCGCAGGTTGTCCAGATGGTCGCGAAAATCTTCCAACTCTTCGGGCAGGGGCAGCGGGTCTGCCAGTAGGGGTCGCGGCAAGTCGCCCAGCTCCTTACAGAGTTGCTCCTGCTGCAGCAGCAGCTCGCCAATCTCCGACCGGCGTTTCAGGAGCTCCTCGCGCAGATGCTCAATGCTCTTGTCCAGCTGCAGTTGCCATATGATCAGCGGCACATCGTCGGGGCGCTGGCCAATGTCCACCGTCTCGTGGAGGAGTCGGCTGAGATCGTTGGCCTCGGCCCGGAGTGCGGCAATGTCGTCGAGGATGGCCGCCTGCTTCTCCCGCGACTCGGTCAGCAGATCCGTGTAGAAATTGTCCGCGTGCGCCTTGAGTTTGTGTAGAAAGTCCTCGCATGTCTTCGGCTCGAACATGAGGGACCACATTGAATGGAGCTGCTCCACATGCTCGCCGGTTATCTCAAGGATCTGTCCCTTGATGGAGGTTGGGTCAATCATGGCTGATTGAAGTACTGCTTGTCTTCGGCTATCGAGTGAAATTGATGCGCGAACGATTTTTCCTAATTGCACAGATGAGTGACGCCTGTTTTTGTGTTTGCACAATGAGAATTTTTCGTGCCTGATGGTGCCTCATGCCTCATGCCTCACAGCACAAGGAGTAGTTCTGATTGACGTCTATATTTCTACTAAGTTAGTCGAGTGTTTTCCGAGTTTTACAGAATTTAGGACGGAAATGTTTTTACTCAAAGCAAAATGCCACAGCACAGACGCGAATGACGCCAGACGAAATTTCGGTAAATTCAAAATGAAATGGCGGCGGCCGCAGTCATGCCAACTTATTATTATATGTGTTTATGGTGAATGGCAAATACCGAAATAGTGGTACAAAATACTGAAATATTCGCTAAAATACAGCGCGCTGCCAATTATGAGATAGCAATATCTAGGCAAAATGTAAAAATATCGTACTGCAACTACGGTTCATGACTTGCATACACATTATGGCTATTCAGAATAAGATTTCAAGCTCAACAAAAATCAAACACTAGCTAAAAACGACGTTTTGAATATGAATAAAGGGTGGCCAGACCTGGCCGTTTCGATGCCCACTCTGCATATATACTGAATATACCAAACTCCTCTAGCGCGTTAATGTTTTTCACAAATAATACAATAAAGTCAGTTCCAAAAATAAGCTAATCTTCTAGAATATTGATGAATCAATCGGATAAAATAAAATCAACGACCACGGTGTTTTTGCGTATAAGATGATATAGTTTGGTATATTTCCGCGGGTCAGCCGGCATATATTATCGAAAAATCCGCGGTCACACCGAGCCCGGACTGCATCCCTCTAAAAATTGACATTTTTGCCTGTGAAAAAAAAGAATACATTTTCTTGGAAGTGTTTTGTGTTTGCAAACACGCGTGCATGGCTAAATGGAGTGATAAAAAATGCACTGAAAAAATGTACAATATGGTATAATCGGGTCGCACAGAAAGTGGTGGACATTCGTTGTTCCACTTCTCTAAATAACACACGCATACACAGACACGCCGCCGAGTGTCAACAGCTGCCCTGGCCCTGGCCACCCGCCGTCAAAATGTCGGACATTAAGTAAGTAGCCCGAAGGGGAAAATTCAAAGTGTGAAGAGGAGCCGCCAGTCGATTAATTGATTATCAAATGCACCATATATCAGCATAAAAGAAAAGTGCCTAGCAGGGCTAGCGTGTGTGATGAGTGGTTGGTTGGTTGGTTGATGAAGGAGGGTGGGAGGGCTTGGTGTTCCGTTCCTCTATGTATAACACATTCATGGTGTTTTCGCAAGTGTGAGTGTTGTGTGTGCGTACAGTTCTGCGTGTGTGGGTGCAGGAGCGAGTGGAATTTCATGTCCGTCGTGTCGCCCCAACAAAACCAATAGGTTTTGTTTTTTGTTTGTTTCTGTATTCAGCCAAAGTAACCAAATATTCAACGGGATTTTTCTCATTTCTATTATTTGTGTGTGTATGTGTGTTGATGTCGGGGTGGTGGGGTCCCTCCTGGATGATGGAAGATGATTTTCATATTGCATTTATTTTGAAAATTACAGCGATGATTTGCTTAACTACGAACTACTGGGCGACGACATCGATGATCAGGCCCTGCTCGGAGCCGATGAGGATGAGCTGCTCCTTTCGGACGAAGGTAAGTTGTGGGTGGTAGTCCCATTGTCCGGCTGTATGTAATGGGGACAAATAATCCAAGCGAATCGAATATCTTTGCAGAGCTCGAAAAGGATGTCACCAGCGAGGTGAAGCAACAAATGCGCGCCGAGGCCGAGGAATGGGCCCAGGAGCAACTGCGTCAGCATGAGCGCAAGCAGAAGGCGCAGTCCGCCGCCTCAGTTGAGGCATCAGCATCAGAGCCAACTGCAGTAGCAGCTTCAGCTGATGAGGAGACAGCATCCTCCACAGTGGTTACCACAAAGACTCAAAGTCCAACTACTGTGGTGGCACCTGCCCCAAAAGTCCAAACAGACGCCACAGTGGTAGCGGTTTTGGCGGAAACCACACCACCGTCAGCAGTGGCTGTGGAGAAAGCTACAGAAGTGACAGCCACTATGAGAAGCGCAGAAAAAGGGCAGCCACAGTCGAAGAAGGAAGCAACGCCTCCGACTCAGGCAAGTGGCAGTGGCAGGGCCAGTGCCAAGGCCATCGCAAACACCACTGGCATCAGCACCAAAGAGACAGTAGCCAGAGATGCTGCGGATTGCACAGCCAAGCAGAGCGAGGCTGACAGTGAGAGCGAGACCGGACTGGGACTGGGACCTGCTTCATTGCTGGCCTCTTCCCAGGAGAGTCTGCCCAGTGGCAGTTCGGCATCGGAGCTGGCCGACCTGCGTGAGGATGAGGAAGAGCGCGAGGAGCGCACCAACTACAAGACTGGCAGCGAGCGAGTCGAAAGCAGTCACAGGCAGCATCAGGAGCACTCCCACTCGATGTCGCCATTTCAGCAGCATCAGCAAATGCAGCGGCGACACCAAAACCATTCAGGTAAGTGTCCAGCCCATTACGCCCAGGAAATGTCTACAGGAATGTCTACAAAAGGAATCTATCTCATTCTATACCCACAGACAAGTCACGAGTGGGAGGCGGTGGACGATTCATGCACGGCCAGCAGCAGCAGCAACAGCAGCAGCAGCAGAATCAAATGGGCAAACCGATGCGAGGTATGGGCGGTGCACGTCATCACCTGCTGCGCAATCCCACGCCCATGTTCGGGACAATGCAACAGCAGCAACAGCGCATGGGGATGTCTGGGATGCCGCCTCCACAGCAACGATATGGCATGCCGGGTAAGACTTCAGCCACATCCTTGATCCATTCATCCATCCATCCATCCAGCGAGAGCGAAAACTTGACAAGTTTCCTGCACCAATTCCAGGACAATATCCGCCCAACCAGCCACCCAACCAGTCACAACAGCAGCAAGCACCGAACCAACAACAGCAACAACAACATAATGCTCCTGCCTCTCCCCTGCTGAATCCCTCGCACATGATGCACCACAATCACAATCCAAACGGAGGAATACCACCGCATCTGTTGCCGCATCCCCATGAGCAAGTGCGCGTCGGTCTGTTGCAGCCACCGATGTCGTATGCCCCCCAGCCGGGCGGCTATCGGAATGGGGCGCTGCTGGGACCAGGTCCGCCACTCCTGCCGCCAACTGGCATGCGTCCGCCACTGTATCGCAATGCTGGCCCGCCGCCATCTGGCTATGGCGGCTATGGGGATCACGGCCATCCGCCACCACAGCATCCGCCACAGTTTATGAGGCCGCACAATGGCTGGAGGCCGCAGGGGGACGGAGCACGCATGCCGCGTCCGCCCCTGCAGGCATTGCCGCCACACATGATGCCAGGTGCGCCGCCCAACTATCCGAATGGGATGGTGGGAATGCGCGGACCACCACCACAACAACAGCAGCAGGTTCAGCAGCAGCCGCCGCCGCCTCAGCCGGTGCGTCCTCCACAGCAGCAACAGCAGCAGCAACCGCCAAATCCTACTCAACAGCAGCAGCCACAACCGAACGGTCCACCGGCACAACAGGGTGGAGGTCCAGCGGCCATACCGCGTGTCAGCAAGGTGCTCATTAATCCGAATTTCAAGGGCGGCGTCGAGGCAGCCACCAACAAGTTCATCAAGGAGACACACTTCATGCCGGCCATCAACAGCGACGAGGAGCTGCTGCGCCAGCAGGAGGAGTTCATCAATAAGAATCGTCAGTACTTTGAGAAGCGGCGAATGGAGCGCTCGCCGCCACCGGCTGGCTCCAGTTCGAGCTCTGGGGCAGCCTCTTCGTCGGTGCAGGCTGGGGAGCGGCGACGCAGTCGTAGCCGCAGTCGTTCCCGTGGTCGCAGCTATTCGCCAGCCAAGCGTGCAGAAAGGGAGCGGGAGAGAGAGCGGGAGAGAGAGCGTGAGCGAGAGCGTGATCGGGAACGTGAGCGCGAACGTGAACAGCGGTATGGAACGGCCAATCGGCCAGTCGGGAATCGTGGATTCCGACGCGTTGCTAGCCGCGATCGAGACGAGAATCGCAGTGGAGCGGGTGCCACGCCAGGAAGTGCACCAACACCCAGTGCCGGTGGAGGCAGTGGCGGCGGCGGCGGAGGCGGAGGCACTGTTGTTCCCAGCAAGAGACGTCGCAGCGGTTCGAACGGCTCTGTGAATCGTAACCCCTTCTCGGGAGAGCCACGCGGCCGACCCTCGGACACTGGCGGTGGTCGCACCGCAGTCAGTGGAAAGGTAATAGTCCGTAAAAAGAAAATTACTTGACTTTCCTCTAACCTCTAACCTTTGCACTCTACCAATTTGTAGGCCAGCGAGGAGGATGAGGAGACTCGCATCTATCGCCTGGAGATTGAGAAGCAGAAGCAGCTGCGTGAGAAGATATTGCGCGACAAGGAGCTAAAGCGTAGGCGCGCGGCCGAGGAGAAGCTACACGAGGTAAGTGCCCCGACCATCCTAGTCATAAGTCGAGCCTCAAAAATTGTACACATAGTGGGGAGTGCCACGTCCGCGTGGAGGGGAGGGATAAGCCTAAGAGATACGCAAAGAACCAACCAGAAAATCAAATAACTTTCTAGGACAAGCGCGCCGAACAGCACATTTCGCCAGGCCGTGACGAGAAGGAGGCAACTGGTGCTGGACTAGCAGCACCACAAAAGCAACGTCCGGCAGCTAGTAGCCATGAGCGCAAGGTTATCTCGCTGAAGCGTCGCGAAGACCTGGACCAGGCGGGGGGCAATGGCAACGGCAACGGTGGGCGCAGCAGCAGACAACAGCAAACATCATCGACGGCGCCCGCTCGCAAGCAAGTGACGGCGGCCAAGATAGCGCCGGAAGCTAAACGGAGTATAACCGAGCATCTGGCGCCCACCCCAAAACCGCAGCACGGATCAGCAGCGGCCGCCGCCCTAGCAAGATCGAGTTCTGGCGGAGCTGGTACTGGCGGTGGTGGTGGTGGTGGTGGTGGTGGTGCAACTCCACCTACCACTTGCAAGCCACGCGATACGCTGCGTCTGGGCACGCCCAGCGACGATGAGGTTGAGCTTGACTACGATGATGACGAACTGATGCTGGACGAGGAGGATCGTCTATTGGCCACACCCTCGCCACCACCGCCCCAGCATCAGAGTCAGCATCAACATCAGCATCAGCAGAGGGCAAGCAGCAAGCGTTCGGCCACGCCCGATATGTTGGTGGTGAAGCGCACTCAGAAAGCCTCCCGAGGTGGCAACTCGTCGTCAACGGGCAGCTTTGGCTCCTCAAATAGGCGTGTGGTGCTGAAGCCCACCAGCAATGGGAGCGGCGGTGTAGGTGGAGATCAGCAGCAGTCTTCTCATGGCAGGCAGCGGGATAGGCGACAGCGTGGGGATGACCACATACTGCAGAGGAAAGGGAGCAACGCCGGAGGCAGCAACTCAGGAGGCATCTTTGAGCGTCTGGAGAAGCGGAAGGCAGCATCCTCTGGAGGAAGCGGCGGTGGGGGCGGACACAAGCAGCGTGGCCGAGGGCCGGCCCGCATTGTACTCAAGCACGATTGAGGATTCTAGAAAGAGAAGGAGAAGGGGAAGAAGATAAAGATTAAGATAAAGAAAAAGGATTGAGGCAGCAAAAATAGAATTAAGCTTTAAATTGCAAAGTGTAACAGATAAATTGTATAATTTTTTTTATATTTAAATTCTATTCTGGCCGATCAATGTTGCAGCTTGGCATTGACGGAATGGCATTAGATTTGTAAGCTCTAAAGTTGCAACACTTCAAATTGTTGATCCGTAGATCTGTTATTAGTAAGAGTGAGCCTAAGCCCTATTGTGCGCGTATACGGCAAGCTTATACATATATATACATATAATATATAACAATACAAAACATAAATTGTATCTATTTACATAGATATAGAGATATTGAATTAGATTTTAAGTGTAAAGTTCGTATAACTATGACTAAAACGTGCTTCGTTTTCTTAACAACAACAACAACAACAAACAACAATTGTATTTAAATATAGAATTAAGTGAATGGGATATGCTTTAAGCTTGACCTGAACAACATCAGAAAACAGAAACAGAAGAAACATAACCATGGACCCCAAACCCAAACCCAAACAACCACAAGACAGACATATATAAATTAAGTGGCATTGGCATGCAAACAAAACCATTAAATAAATTTATATATATGTACACTTAGATATATAGTACATGTACTAATCGTATATATCATAAAGGATATATACATAGTATGAATGCAATTTTAGTTGTGAATGAGTGTCTCGTTTCTAAACTAAATTAAGCTCAAATAACGAATGGCTTCAATCAGATGTAATGACTCTTAACGCCTCTTCGAATTAATTATTGAGAAATGATAATGAAATTTAATACCTATCGACATCTATCTATCTACACATTATTTGTTATGTGTTATTTTTGTATTTTGTATTTCTTTCGATTGTGTTGCATTTTGTTTTGATTGTGTTTTTCCCCATTAGAAAATAAGGTGACAATTCTTATAACAAGGAGGAGTATTGGGCTTTAACTCTAGATTCCATAAAACTAAACAAAACCCGAAAATGAATAATATTAAATGAGACAACACACAATTACACAGCCCATCCATCCGCCACCATTTCCATATTCACTCGATAATCGCATAGACAAATTTACATCGTGCTACACATACATAAATATTTATATATATAAAGATCTATATGGATCCGTTTAAGCGAGAGAGCGGACACTAACCCAAGGAACACCAGCCATAAAATCCATTTACGATTCTTGTTAAATTATTACCACACAGACACACACACAAACTACACTACACCATACACATCTACATATAAATATTGAAACCGCTGAAAACTTTGATATAATTGGCACAAAATTGTGTGTATATTAAGACAGGATTCAAGAAAGAGTAGCATACTATTCGAAACTTAAGAATAAGCTCCATTAAAATGATGTTAAAGAGTCAGAGAATGTATTGAAGCAACGAGCTAAATAGATGAAGGATAACTAAAGATCAAAGCAAAGATACATGCCATGATATGATATGATATGATATGATATGCCTGCCTGTAACAATACACAATATACGGAATACAGAATACCGAGTAACGACATAATCTAATCAAAGCGAATCCTAATGTTGGCAGGAGGAGCAGGCTCTTCGGTTTACGATTGTAACTTCTTGTCCTTGAGCATATTTTTGTTGTTGAAATTGTATTAAAATTGTGACCACATATAGGAGAAAAATAGTACACAAAGAGAGCACGCAAAAGATTATTCAATGCAAGAATATCTACATAAATGGGCATGCAACAAAAATAAGTGAAAATGGTATCGTATATATGTATGTATGCAGAGATACGTATGTATATCTACGTATATAGCTCTAATAATCGTAATGCTACACAATATAATATAATATAATATATGGATTAATAAAAAACAAATTATATAAAATGCATACGTAAAAAACATGCAGCCTGCATAATTGTATAGAAAACATTTTAAGTTATTCCACGCCACGTGATTCTAGTTTTGTAAGAACAAAAGAAAGACATAACTGAACAAAACCGAAAACAGAATCCACACACACTCGTTGTGTTGTGTGGGAATATACATACAAGTAGTACATAACGAACATTGCAAAAGTAACGATTCCAATCCAATCCAAGCAAATCCGAGTCTGTGATTATTTTTATATTATTATTATTATTATTACGCAAAAACTACAACTACAACTACTTACTACTATATTACTACATACATAAATGACATTTCAACCATCTTATCCCTTAGACCGATACAAACACACACACACACAATCCCCCAATATACTATGTTTCGTGTCTACTTCCCAACCCCCAGACAACACCCGTCCAATCCACTTTTTACGATCCGATAAACCTTATTGTTTTGTACCCATCTATTTCTATATATCTAAATCATCCATGAAACTAGATACTAAGTGAGTTGTAGTGGACTAGTCCACTTCTATGTCCACTTCACATCCAGTCCAAGTGTGTGGTGTGACTCGTATGTATTTACTTATTTGTAAGTTTTATTTTTGGGGGGGAGGGAGCCTTTTATACACACACACACTCCACACACTATCATCTGCATAATATTAGAGCTCTCACTGTCTAACCCATACACTCAATCCATGTACTTATCATGCAGCATACCATTTTGTATAGTTAAGAACGACAGACAACTCGATGTTACTCTCTACTATTCTAGCGAGTGTGTGCATGTGTGTGTGTGCTTTACATACCTCCCCCCACCCTGATGTCTGCACGATCCTAATCGTATATTTATTATAATTTTAAGATACTCGTATCTACACTCACTACTACATACACACACACACCTGTAGATATTTTTGTTGTTTAGTTAGCTTTTAGCGAAATGATTTTTTTATTTTTGTTAAAGTTTGTTAATCTAATTGTGTTTATAACTGTTGTAACCTCATCCCATACCCAATACCCAGCACCATTCCTAGGTGCACCTTTCCATCGAGAAAAATCGACGTCAGTGAATGACAGTGAAAGCGCAACTGTACCCCCTTCCGACTCAATGAAATTCATCATGCCATCCCTCTCATATTCACGCACACATCACATAGTCTGTCGCTATCTTTTTCTCTTCTGCGCTCTGCTCGCCCGATGCCGACTCGCTCTAACTCAAACGCCACCACCAGCAACTACAAAAACCACAACAACAACAACAACAACACACCGGCACCTGCAGCAGCGCTGAACCGGGAACGCAAGGATATGGAGCGAGAACGAGAACGACAGGGAGAGCGAGAGCGAGAGCGTGAGCAGCAGCAGCAGCAGCATTATTTAGATTAATTTTACTCAAAGGATTAATATCGAATATATGAAACCGTAAATTAATTTTCTTTCAGCACAAACCTCTGTACAAATTGAACAAGAAAAAAAGAGAAAAAAATGCAAAGAAACGTACAAAAAAAAGATAGAAAAGAAAAAGAAAAACGAAACGAAACTAAAAACAAACAATGAATCAATGAAGTGAAAAGATCTAAAGAGAGACAAACAAATCACACACTAAATAGTTAGAAGAGAGATGGGGCAGGGCGATTGGCCGTAGCCCGGCTCTATCGTGAGGGAAGCCCCGAAGCCGGAACCTGATTCTGGGCAAAAGAACTTTTGAAGAAGACTTAATAAAATTGATATATACACGAATGCATACATATGTATATATAGCGGAAGCGACAGTCAGTGTCCCATATATATATATTTGTGTGTACGTATATTTTTTACAGCAATCAAATCAAATGCAAAACTCTTTTCATTTTCGGGCGGGTGGTGAACAATGGATCTTACCTGCTGTGTGAGTGTCCCAAGTGCGACCCAGTCATTGTCCGACCCACAATTTATGACCCACCAGCCTGGCTTAAATTATTCATTGTTTTTGCTCTCTATCGGCATCTTGCCTAACGAATGGATTGGGATGGGAGCTCATCATTAGGCAACAAATTGAGTGACTCACAGTCGTGTCACATCCAATGCGGCGTTGATTCATTTATTACCTGCAAGAGGATCACAACCATCATAAAGATCGTTTCTTCCGCTCTCTGATGTAGTCAACAAATCGACCATCTCCGGCACATCATGTACCCTGCCTTTGCATTCAGTGTGTCCTTCCGATGTCTTTTCTCTCCATCTTTTAGGCAACCTCCAGACATCCTCTCTACATTGTCATCTTCATATTTGAGCACTCTCCTTTTCCATCACATTCTGCCGGCTTCTAATGCCAGGGTCATCATGTGTGTGAGGGATCTTTAGTAAGGCCTGGGCTTGGACTTGGTCTTGTGCCATTGCAGGGGTTCGCACGATGCACATGGATAATCGTGTGAAGTATTCTTGGTCTTGGCCAATGGTCTTGCCAGTAGATATGCAATTATGCAAAGTGCAAGTTCAACGGAAAAGGCCATGGTTTCATTTCATTTTGTTTTGTTTTGTTTTGTTTTGCTGGTCGTTGCCGTTGTCATTGTTCCCCCATGAGACGCGAGATTTTGTTGTACAAGTGCGAGTACCTGCACCTCCCACAAAACCCAAACCCAAGCTCAAACCCAAGCTCAAACCCACGCCCCATGATCATCATCATAATTTTCTGCTTCATTTGGCCTGCCTGCCTGCGGTTCTCCTCTCGTCTGGCGAGCACTTTCTGTGTTGTTCAATTATAATTAAATCTATTTGTAAATATAATTGGGGGGCGTGCAATGATGCAACATTGCTGTGGCTGTGGCTGTGGCTGTTACTGTTGCTGTTGAGCGTGATTTGGTTTTGTAAATTAGAACATCGAAATATGTTAACGCCCCCTCAGGTTTTCCAGCTCGATGCTAGACTCCTCCATATCCATGAGCATTGCGTATACGCCGCCTGTGCTCTGTGAACTGATGCCTTGGCTCTGGTGGCTAATAAGGTTTTAGGCCTCGGCATTAAAGAATCATTGTCTCAGTGGCAGTCGCCGTCGCAGTCGCTGTCGCTGTCGCAGAGTTGGGGCCAAAAACTCTCAGGCCCATGTACACATATAGCCATGGCCAAGTGGAGTCATCGCCTGAGAGTCGGGGCTCCCAGTTACTTGGTTAACACTTTTCACATGCCCGCCATGAAGAACAATGTTGCTCCACTCATGTACGGGGAGAGGCAGCGACACTGACGGCGACAAGCCCAGCCCCAGCCCCAGCCCCAGCCACATCGAGATCGACAGCCACAACTCTGACTCTGACATGTATCTATGGATGATGACTATCGCCATTGATACACGTATCTGTATCTGTATCTATAACTAAAGTGGGGGAGAGATTATTCTATTATCGGGTAGAATCAAAGTTACTCTTTTGGAAACGCTTTATGTAATGCTCTCCGGGGATAATCTTTGGTGACGCGCAAAAGTCAACTGTGGATGGCGACCAATGCCTGGGGAACTGCTATTTTATAGTCTTTGAAGGATTAAGAAGAATTATAGTTAGGAGTTGAATCCATTTAGATCCAATTTAGGCATTCTTTCGTCTACATGCTGAAAGCTTTCGGCGTCTTTCAACTGTATCCAACACGATGTAAACATCTTCACAAGTGTATTTGCAGCCATCCACTTGTTCTCTGTCCATGCCCATCTCCATTTCAATATATTTTTATGATTCCAGACCGTTACATTTCCAAAATGAGTCACCCTCGGAGACCCCCAAATTGAGGGGGGAGACACTTACCCCCTGGGCAGGCCTCTAACTGCCCTCGCATAGTTGTTAACAATTAACTCCTTTGTTGCCGCAGATCCGCTTGGTTTGGGTTTCTCTTTTCTGGCAAGTAGTTTTGCAGTACTCCGATGACTAGAGACCCGAGATTTAAGTCTGGCTAAACAAAGACCTGAAAAGTGAAAATCCCCTACCCCGAATCCAGACCCAATCCAGCCCCAAGTGCGATTTGAATCCACTCTCAATGTGTCACGTACAAAGGTACGAGCACTTGTCCCCCCACATTTTATCCAACTAAATCGCTGAATCGGAGGGAACTGCACTGCACTAGATCTAGATCTAGATCTAGATATGTACGGGTAGATGATGATCGGCTAGGCACTCGTACTACGTTCGGTTGTTTTTGGCCTGATTCATTTTGTTGCGGTTTGATTTTTGGTTTTGTTTTGCTGTTTCTGCCACGACTACGAGCATTTTGTGTGTGTTTTATGTTGGGCAATTAGTTGGCCCAGGGTCAAGTTAATGATTCAATTAGCATTTGTCATCATTGTTGTGGCCGCTTGCCGTTTGAAGTGCGGGTGGGGGGGGCTATAATTGATACCCAGATCGTGGGAATATTGATAATGATGGTGCAACGCGGCCCTCCTCGCCGCAACACACAGAGTCAATCATATGTAGATCAATTGTTGCGAGGGGGTCCATGGGAGTACTGAGAAGTCGACCCGTAGCTTACCTTAGTATTGCTTCTAGGATGGGATAAATCTATGAGTAAGGAATACGGAGACTCTGTGTCAATGGATATTTTGGGATTTGTAAGAGTGTTTGCAGCAGAAAAGCAGAATAAACCAATGAAGTTCTTGAACATCCACGAATACTGGATAAAATGTATTCCAAGAAGGCTCATTTGATATTCTATGCATATACAACCATCTAGGGGTGTTGCAGATCCACTAAATCCCTATCCGAATTAACATGTTCCTAGAACAACATCCTCATTCACAGGAAAGACATTCGCTTGGCTCGTGTCATTCCACCGAGCAAGAGAGTTCGATCAGCTCCAACATTACAGAACTCTCTCAACACTCCACCAAAACTTCAACTGGCAACAGAGAGAGAGACGCAGAGGTAGAGAGAGAGCGAGAGCGAGAGCTTATGGCCCATTCCGTTGGGTATAAAACCGAGTGCTGGGGCGGCAGTCGGATCATTAGACAAGTGTCAAGTGGCGCGTGCGCAGTAGCCAGAGTTCCAGCCAAGACAGTTCCAGCAGTGACCAAACACCCCCACAGGCGTCCCCAACATGAAGTGCTTTGTAAGCCAGGAATCACTAGGATTACCTTACCTATGGGATCTAATGAACCTCTCCGCTTGTGATTGATTTTGCAGTTCGTTCTGGTAGCTGCCAGCTTGACGCTGAGCTCGGTCTGGGCCGAGGACACGGCGGCGCTAGAGCCGGCTGTGGATGCCCCTCTGGCCGATCAGGATCAGGTGAGCGCGGCCAGCAACTATGCCCCGCTGCAGGAGAAGAAGCAGGAGAAGCGCTATGTTGGTGGTTACGGTGGATACGGCGGCTATTCTGGCTATGGTGGTGGAGGCTACGGCAGCCCCCTGGGAGCTGGCTATGGCGGCGCCTATGGAGCGGCCGGCTATGGCAGCGGTGTGGGCTTGGGCGCTGGCGCCGGACTGGGCGTCGACAGCTACTACAATCCGTACAGCTCCCGGTCGCTTGGAGGCCTAGGTGAGGGTGAGCGCCACATGGAGTCTCCTTGCTCCCTTTGCTCGAGCTTCAGCTCGTCCTTTGCCGGAGTGATTAACATTTCTCTTTTTGTTCCTCCTCACAGATGGCTCTGCTGTTGCGGGCTATGGAGGCTACGGCTCTGCCCTGGGTGGCTATGGATCGGCTTTGGGCGGCTACGGCTCCAGCCTGGGCGGCTACGGCTCCAGCCTGGGCGGCTACGGCTCCAGCCTGGGCGGCTACGGCTCCGGTCTGGGCGGCGTCGGCGTCGGCGGCTACGGCTCCTACAACTCAAATCCCTATGCGCTGTCATCGTACTACAATGGACGCGGCCTGGGCAGCGGCATTGGCACCGGCACTGGTTATCCCTACTACAACACACGATTCGGAGCCGGCGGCTATCCCTCCAGCTACTACACGAGCAACTACGGCAACAGCGTCGTGGGTGGCGGCCTGGGCGCACTGGCCGGTGGAGTGCCGCCCATAGGCTCCGGCTACAACTACGGAGCGGGCATCTCGGGCACTGTCTATTAGGCTGGTCCCTCCCGGCACTCGACATCCATCCGCTCATCCTCGCCCAACGCCCAACGTTTAACATCTAAGCTTAGTGGAATTTACTTTTTTTTTTTTTTCTTCAACTTTTTTTTCTAACTTAATTTCTATTAAAAAAATAAAATGCATAAAAAAAACATAAGTAGCAGCACGAGAACAATCACCAATCCAGGCCAGTCCTGTTACATCGAAGGAGCAAGCACAAGGTGTAAGGAGTGTAATTAAAGTCAGTTAATCGACGGTGCCGTAGGAGCCATGAGTGTCCTTGATCACCCAGAAGGAGTCCACAATGTCGCCGTTCTTGTCGTCGGATACCTGCTCAAAGTGCAGGTGGGTGCCATTATGCGCCTTCAGACGGGTATAGCCATAGTCCTGAAACAAAAACAAATAGAGCATCAACGAGTAAACGAGTAACGAGTGAATCTCTACGATTGATCGAGACTAAACCAAGCAACGATCAGCTTAAAGACTTGATTGAATTGCATACAAATCACTTGATATTTAAGCATTAGAAATACCATTTTTATGTCGGAGATATAATCACGGAAAGACAAGAAATTGGGTGGCTGCTCTTTTGCGGAAAACTCAAAAGACATACTAGAGACATACTTTTGGTCTATACAAATTCAAAGAATCTGCCCAAGGACTGCCCAACTAAATCCCCTTTGGTATGTGCTTTTATTTACCCCCTAAACACCCCTTCGGATGTGCTTATATCCACCCATTAAATACCCCTTCTCCCAATTTATACCCCTTTGCTATGTGCTTTTATCCATCATTGAAATCCCCTTGTTTATGTGCCTTTATCTCCCAACTAAGTCCTCTTGGAATGTGCTTTTATCTTCCATCTAATCCCCTTGAGATGTGCTTTTATCTACCATATTTATACCTTTGGGGTGTGCTTTTATCTACCATCTAAATCCCCTTTGGTATGCACTTTTGTCTACCCACTAAAACCCCTTCGTATATGGTTTATCTCCCAATTAATACCCCTTTGGTATGTGCATTTATCCATCATTGAAATACCCTTCGTTATGTGCTTTTATCTCCCAACTAAGTCCTCTTGGAATGTGCTTTTATCTTCCATCTAATCCCCTTGAGATGTGCATTTATCTAACAAATTTATCCCTTTGGGGTGTGCTTTTATCTACCATCTAAATCCCCTTTGGTATGCACTTTTGTCAACCCATTAAATACCCCTTCGTATGTGCATCTATCTCCCAATTAATACCCCTTTGGTATGTGCATTTATCCATCATTGAAATCCCTTTGTTTATGTGCTTTTATCTCCCAATTAATACCCCTTTGGTATGTGCTTTTATCCATCATTGAAATCTCCTTGTTTATGTGCTTTTATCTCCCAACTAAGTCCTCTTGGAATGTGCTTTTATCTTCCATCTAATCCCCTTGAGATGTGCATTTATCTAACAAATTTATCCCTTTGGGGTGTGCTTTTATCTACCATCTAAATCCCCTTTGGTATGCAATTTTGTCTACCCACTAAAAACCCTTCGTATGTGCTTTTATCGACCAATTAAATCCCCTTCGGAATGTGCTTTTATCTTCCCAGCTTTCTTGCTTTTCATGCCCATCGATCCATGATCAACTAGATGTGTAACGTACGTTGCTGTGAAAGGCATTCCATGCGGGCAGATCCTTGGAGAACGGTTCACGTTGCTCATTGCAGCCGGCCGAGCCTGTAATGATCTGTATGGGGGCCTTGGAATTCGTGTACGGCTGCTGGGCACTGCCATTGTAGACCTTGAAGTCGTAGATGGGCCACAGGCGCGTGTAAAAGTGCTCGTGGGCGAAGATCTCAACGTCGACGCCGTGCTTGTAGAAGAGATCTTCGAGGCCGAACCACTTGATTAGAGGCAGACCCTGTCGGATGTACGTCTCCAGTTTGCCATCGCAGTCGTATTCCTTTTCGTCGCTGCAGTACATCGGACGGTGGCCGTAAGTAATGATCCATGGACGCTTGGCGCGATTCTCCGGCCGATTGGCCTCAGCCAGGTCGCGTTCCAGCCACTCGAACTGCTTCGTCAGCAGCTTGACGCCGTAGTTGAGGAAGTAGTAGACCTCCGTCGAGAAGGAGACAAAGTGCACGGGCCCCAGATCGAAGCTGTACCACAGGCTGTCCGTCTCTCCGGGCATGTTGAAGCGCGCACGATAGTTCGAAAAGTTGCTGAAAGATAATGAGGGATTAGGATGGGGTGTGCCACGTCAGCAGTTGGTTTGTGTGATGTCCACTCACTACTTCTCCTCGTGATTGCCCGGACAGACCATGTAGGGCACGTAGGCGGCAACCGTTTCGATCTGACGCATAAAGGCATCGCCCACGGCCGCATTGTTCGTGTCCATGTCGTAGGCAAAGTCACCCACATGAATGATGGCATCATACATGCCCCGTTCCGTGTCCTGCTGCAGCCGACCCAGCGACTGGGCATTCTCGTTGCCCATGTCCCCGAAAATGGCCAGCGAGGGTGACCAGTTCTCGCCCGCCGGTGGCGTCTTAAAGCTAAACACCGGCGACCAGCCCAGCTCACTGCCGCAGCTGTACTCATATCGTGTGTCCGGCTCCAGGTCCCTGAGCACCACATTGTGCACGTACTGCTGGCGAGCCTTGCGTCCGCCATCAACGAACCGCTGCCAGCTGCCACGCACCACAGTCAGCTTGTCCTTGGCATAGCTCCGCGCGTAGCTCACCAGCGAGGCATTGGGAGAGCCGCGCGTCGACCAGGTCACCGTAATGTCCCTCAGGCTGTCTGCAATGGAAATGGATTGTTTGTGGTTTAAGCTTGGCATCAAATTTAAGAAAGACATGAAAGGGAGCGACTATGCAGTGGCTTTGGTAACTTTATCTATAGAGTGAGTACATTCTGCACGATCCCCTGCAGCTGTCCATCAACCATTCAAACATTCTGCCGGCTTTACCCATTTCGAGTTTAGTTTTAATTGATTTAGTTTTGGTTTTATTCGCATGTCGCATAAAGAAGAGAGAGATTGCATACATGATAGCGATGATAGGCGACACAGATACAGGTATACAGTTAAAGATACAGCTACAAATACAGATAATTACAGATATGGAACGTGATTCGTTATAAAAATCCACTTATGCGGGACTCGTACAGGATACTTTTGTGGTATATACAAAAATACAATAAAAAATAAAACCACTACAGGGGGAAACCTTGAATACATCTTTTGTCAAGATTTTCGGGGAGATTATCACAAAGTTTCCAGCTAATAGCAGAGATCAGGCATCAGGCATCAGACATTAGAGATCACAGATGGGACCCGTAAGCGCCGTGCTTGTCCTTGACCACCCAAAAGTGGTCGATGACCTCGCCCTTCTTGTCATCGGAGACCTGTTCGAAGTACAGGTGGCTGCGATTGTGCGCCTGCAGGCGCAGATAGCCAAAGTCCTGGCTGTGGAAGGCGCTCCAGGGTGGCATGCGTTCGAGAAAGGGTTCACGGCCCTCATGGTTGCCAGCAGCACCCGAAATGATGTGAATGGGCGCACCAGGATTCACATACGGCTCGGCCATCGAGCCATTGTACACCGTATAGTTGTACATGGGCCACATCCGTTCGTAGCAGTGCTCATGGGCCCACAGCTCCACGTCCACGCCGTACTTGTAGAAGAGCGGCTCCAGGCCGAACATGTCTAGAAAGGGCAGACCCTTCCGCACGACAGTCTCGTGATTGGTGCAGTCATCGCTGTTGGCATTGCTGCAGTACATCGGACGATGTCCAAAGGTAATGATCCAGGGACGCTTCTGGCGATTCTCCGGCCGATTTGCCTCGATCAGATCCCGCTCCAGCCAGTCGTACTGCATCACAATCTGCCCGAGGCCGTACTGTGTGAAGTAGTAGAATTCCGTGCTGAAGCCAATAAAGTGCACCGGTCCCATGTTGAAGCTGTAGAACATGTTCTCCGATCCGCCCGGCATGCTGAACCGATTGGTGTAGTGCGAGAAGTTGCTGTGGCAATGATGTAGGATGTGGGATGGAGATTAATCTGCACTCTGATTCGATCTGCACACTGATCCACACTTACTACTTCTCCTCGTGATTGCCCACACAGACCATGTATGGGACATAGGCGGCCACTGTCTCCACCTGGCGCATAAACTCATCGCCCACCTCCCCGTTCTCGTTGCACATGTCGTAGGCAAAGTCGCCCACGTGGATGACGGCGTCGTACAGGCCACGCTGCGTCTCCCGCTGCAGGGCCGGCAGCGAGGCGGCATTCACCACACCCATGTCCCCGTAGATGGCCAGCGAGGGTGACCAGTCGCTGTGGCTGAACTGCGTGCGGAACCAGTAGGTGGCCGACCAGCCCAGCTGGCTGCCACAATGGTACCGATACGTGCTGTTCGGCTCCAATTTCGTCAGCGTCACCTGAATTTAGTCACCGGGTTAGTGGGCCGCAGCGGGGGATGGAGGATGGTTGCTGGATACTCACGCGATGGATGTACTGTGTGGCCTTCTTGGCTCCGCCATCCACAAAGGCTGTGGGTCCATGCGGCGACTTTGCCAGTTGCTGTAGTCCCTCGATGCCGAACTCGCAGATCGATTCGTTGGTGTTGTCGCGCGTGTTCCATGTGACGACCATTTCGAGCACGCTTTCTGCAGGAGCGGAGGAGCACACGACAAACCGAGATTAACTTTGAAGCTCACAAACACACTCGCACACACGCACGCACGCACGTACAGACCCCACCACAGCCTCTAACCCCAAGGGCGACAAATCAAGGTGAATTTGCTAGGCTAATAACTTATTCACCACGCTCAGAGAGACAAGCGCTAGAAAGGGATAGAGATAGAGATATTGATAACCGAAAGAGAGATTGCCCTTGCAAGTAAATTCACCTTTTTCTTTTGGTTTGGGTTGATAAAAGCAGTTTAATGAGACGATAGGTACACAGAGATACAACAAGCCAACAGGTCGTAGAGATCCGACCATTAAGTTGAGCCCCGGCCAGCGCCATTAGGCATCGATGGAACAGAGTGGGTGAGGGCTAGGGACTCTACTCTTTCACTGCAATCTCTAAAAGGCAAGTCAGTCTTTTGCTTCGATTTTAACAGCGAGAAGTTCCATTAATTCAATAGAAAAATCTTCTATAAGATGCAAAGATTCTATAAGATTTTTAGCGATTGATTTGTAACATCTTAAGTCAATTTTTCGCAACTTACCAAGAAAATGTATATCAAACGTTTTGTAAGAATTCTCTACACCATTTTGGCCTATTTATGGTGTAAAAATACTTGGAAACGAGTAACAAAATCGCCAAAAGATAATATAGACTCAAATGAAAGCCAACTACAGACACGCTAAAAAGGGAAACCTGCACAATGCTGTTCTCTACGATAATATATAAGTAGACATGAATTTGGACATCAAGCGTACATAAATGCTACGCAGATCAGACGGACAAGCGAGCTACAGCCGCAACAAATACACAGAAATAAAGATAAACTCAATGTAAACTCCCTGCTCCACGTTCTGTTCCGATCTCCATGCGAGTATGGGGGCGGGGACTCTTAAAATATAAATTTCTAGCATAAGATATTAACATTAAATGCACTTGCATAAGTAGTTTCCATGTAGTACAATTGCAATTGTCTAATTAAAATACAGTTTTTTGTTTGTTCTGGGCTCGATTTGGGGGGGAATGTTATGCCGCCAGGTAAAGCTTGTTCCTAATTTGTGTGGTTGTGTAAATGTGCGCTACTAATACTGCCAGTTATCCTACAGTTCCTACTGTGGTGCCATAGGTTCTTCGGTTGTTTACCGGAGACTCGTTCAGCTCGTTGGTTTGGCCTGCGCTTCAGTTCTAGTTCCGATTCTGATTCTGATAGCTGCCGTGATGCGATTTGATTAGCCAGACTTGGTCTATGATGGCTCCGTTCTGATCATCGGAGACCTGCTCAAAGTGCAGGTGAGTGCGATTGTGGGCCTTGAGGCGCGTATAGCCATAGTCCTGGCTGTGGAAGGCACTCCACTCGGGTATTTTGCCCTTGAACGGCTCACGTCCCTCATTGCAGCCGGCCGAGCCCGTCACAATGTGGACCGGTGCGCCGGGATTCTCGTAAGGCGAGTCCTGGAGAGTTCCGTTGCGCACCTCGTAATCGTAAATGGGCCACAGTCGCTCGTACGAATGCTCGTGGGCCCAGATGGCCACATCCACGCCAAACTCGTACAGGAGCGGCTCCAGTCCGAACATGTGAACGAAGGGCCAGCCGACCCTGGTGAGGGTCTCCGAGTGGGTGCAGTCGTTGTCGTTTTCGTTGCTGCAGTACATGGGCCGATGGCCGTAGATGATGATCCACGGACGCTTCGCGCGATTCTCTGGCAGATTGGCCTGCTCCAGGTCCCTCCTCAGCCATTCGTACTGAAAGACCAAAGTCTTGACGCCATAATTCATAAAGTAGTAGACCTCCGTCGAGATGCCGATGAAGTGCACGGGCCCCAGATCAAAGCTGTAGAACATGTTCTCCGTCCCACCCGGCATGCTGAATCGGGCCCGATAATTGGAGAAATTGCTGCACGGAAAGCACACGGTATTAGCACACCTGTCCTGTACCTGGACCTGGACTGCTCCTCAACCAACTCGACTACTCACAACTTCTCTTCGTGGTTGCCCGGCACCACCATGTAGGGCAGGTAGGCGGCCACTGTCTCGATCTGTCGCATGAACTCATCCCCGACGCGCGCCTCCTTCGTGTTCATGTCGTAAGCAAAGTCACCCACATGAATGATGGCATCATACATGCCCTGCTGCGTCTCCTGCTGCAGGCGGGCCAGCGACTGGGCATTCTCGTTGCCCATGTCCCCGTAGATGGCCAGCGAGGGCGACCAGTCCGCGTCGGCGGCGGGCACCGTGCGAAACTGATAAACGGCCGACCAGCCCAGGCCACTGCCGCAGTGGTAGGCATACGAGGAGTTCGCCTCTAGCTGGCTAAGCGTCACCTAAGTGGGAGGGAGGCAATGAGAGCGGGCTGGATGAGTGTCTGTTTTGTCTCGCGATCGGACGCTGCCCGCTAGGCGCCTACCCTATGGATAAACTGTGTTGAGTGCTTGCGGCCGCCATCCACGAACTTGGTGGCCGTGCCTTGGGCACGCTGATTGAGCCTGTAGGAGGTTGACTGTCCGGCCACTATCAGTCCGTACTCGACAATGCTGGCCGTGTCCGGCGGCAGGCTGCGCGTTGACCAGGTGACAACCATCTCGCTGGCGGTGCGCTCTGGCGAGGTTCAAGCCATGTGGGAATGTGGGAATGGAATGCAGAAAAGAGAAACAAAACTTGAGCAATTTCGTTGTTGGCCAAAAAGAGGGTGGGAAAGGGAAGTACCGTTCAAAAAGTGCATCAGAGGCATTCAAGATCAAATGTCATTTGCTGATTAATTTATATTGCTTTTGTTTGCTTTGTTCCGCAGCTCTTTTGTTTTCTTATCGCATTCTCTGCCTTAGAAACTAGCACACATATGCTGCTCGGATTACGCCCTTATCGCTGCGGCTTTGCCGCCCCCTCGCCACTCTCACACACGTCTCAAGACCCAGTTCTATAATTGGAAATTGTATTTATTTTCCCAATATGTTTACTTGAGCTATCTATAGCCATAACAGCTGCAAATCATTCGATAATAGATTTTCTCCCCCGGCCCCATCCAAAAAATGTGTGTGCGTAAGCTGTACTTAAAGCTAACTGTTTTTTGAGAGAGATTTATGATAGAGTCACAGAGCACTGGACAACTGATAATTATAATTAGGCAACAGTTCCGCTTGTTCACCCGAGTGCAGTCAGGCTTTGCTCCATTTGGAGCTGCAACAACTGGCACGTTCCCATCGCCCTTGGGAGTGGAGGGGATCAGTGCGCGATTTGATTTGCTTGCAATTTAGTACTGGGATGGGATAGTACAGTCATTTGGACACATCATGCAAGGCATGCACACAACACACAACACACATTCATTCTCACACGAACATAAAAAGGCAATTTATGTAATGCAAAAGACTCACCGCCAAAGGCCAGATGCACTTGCTCCGGCTGGTAGTGGACAATCTGAACCTTGTCCTGCTCAGCCGCCAGCACTTGGGGCATAAAGCAAATGCCGGCCACCAGGAGCAGCGATGACAGCATCAGCAGTTGATGCAAAGGCTCCATTCTGTTATTGTTGTTTTCGTTTCAGGTTTTTCCGCTTATTGTTGCACTTTACTGGAGCAATAACATTGCCAAATCACAACTGCGTCGTTCTTATATGCCTTCGTTGTTTTTTTTGTTTGTGCTTGTTGTGTTGTTGCTATGGCCACAGCAACGTGACGGCGCGTACGTTTACGGGAATAAAAACAATCTAATTCGTGCGAGGAAATATATAGGCAAGTGGCAGAGCGGGAGCAGTGTGAACGTTCGTACAAACATACATCAATATTTTTCGGTTGTTGACTTATCGAAAGTATAGATTGATAAATCTCCAATAATGTCTTTCGGTACATATATAAATTTTAAAAGATTGATTTATTGAAATAAAGTAGCTATAAATACTTTATTAGCTCGCGGAAATTTCGCATTTTAGGGTAGCCGATATTTGCGTCAAAAGTATCGATTAGAAAGATTGTCCCAAGACTATGGCAAGACTGGAATTTTAACATCTGGGCACACCAAAAGCAGATTTATTTCTTTCTCAACAAAATTATTAAGAATTACAGTTCGCGCGTAAAAAACATTTTTTATGTTTCGTCAAGTCTGCAAATAAGACTACCATTAAAGAAAACAATTTGATCAACATGGATAGTGACGCAGCTGAAGAGGTGAGTGCACTTTTAGTTGTTGCTTGAAGGAGCCTGTGAAGTTAACATGAACAACTTTTGTGCAGGCTCAAAATGCCGGCGATTCGCTCAGCAACGTTGCCCCCATTGAAATAAGCTCGGATTCCGACGAATCCGATAGCGATTCTATGAGCTCGAGCGGCTCCGACTCCGAATCGCTGGTGAAGGAAAAACAGGAGCAGGAGTTGAAGTCAGAGTTTGACAATTTTTCAAAATATAGTAAGCTGACGCACCGCCAAGTGATGCGGATGAGCGAAATTGCCTTGTAAGCGCAAACACTACTTGCACGACCTGGCCACAATTCCCCCTGTAATGTTGTTGTTTTATCTGCAGCATTCTGAATGACTACGATATGATTGTGCAGGCTGCTGTGCAGTACAAAAAGATTGCCACTATGCCACCAGAGCTATGGCGCAAAGAATTGCGCGTTCGCCTCCTGGTTACCCAGTCTCGCGAGGAGCACATTGCATTCGAAGAGGCCTGTATCGAAGCCTTGAATTCCTACTACGGTAAGCAAACTCAAAGCACAGCACAGCAGCACAGCCGCTGTTTGCACACCTAATTTATATCCTGTCCACCTGCTAGATGTTGATTTGGCCAATATGATCTGCAACTATTTGTGTGCCCAGAAGAACATTGAAAACATCTCACTGTGGTCGTCGCTGATGTCCAAGTACTCCTTGGAGAATCCTGACTTCATAGAGAAATTGCGAGAGCTCTTGGTCTCTGCACCGGATGCTGACAAAAATGCCGAAGCTCTCAAAGCGGCGATGGAGACTCGCTGCATTAACTGGGACTTGGATGATGCCAAGTGCGCAGAGTTGGCTGAGCTATTGGATCAGTACAAGAAGAAGTTGAGCCCCCTCGTAAATTATGATCGTGAGAGCTTGGAGAGCTTCTCCCCGGTGCACATTATGCAACTGGAGGAAATCAACAATATGGACTACCCGGACGAGATTCGCGATGCCTTGGGCTGCACAATATTTGAAATAACCGTCTCGAATTTCCGGAGAGTCGAAAGGGTCTGGCTCGACTACATCAACTACACCAGCAAGAGTGTAGAGCGCCCGACAGGCGGCTATCAGATAAGCAGCCCCCTGGAACTGGCCAAGCGTGCTGCGATGAGCACAACCAGTCGGCTGGTCAACCACAAGCTCATTTATTTGATGGAGACCGAAGGCTACACCGTGCAGGAGGTGGATAACGTGCTGGAGGGCATCCTCCCCCGTCTGGAAATCAACGCAATAGAAACGGTGGAGCTGCATTTGGACTACTTGGCGTACAGGGTACGCAACTGCGACCTATCGGACATGGATCAGTGCACCGAGGTGCGCCAAAAATTCGATGCGGCGTGGAACACACTCTCCGATTTGTATGGCGAGAAGGCCGACAACAGCTACGAGGTGCTCCAGCTCTATGCCCAAGTGGAGTATTCCAAATTTTTGAACCCAGAACAGGGATACAAAGTCTGGGAGTACATCATGTGTAAGTGTTTGTTGTTCCTCTGTTGCCATCGGATCGAATTAGTTGTTAAATATTCGTTTTTTGGTTGCAGCTTACGAGGATAGCCAGCGAAGCGGCTACCTTTGGATGACTTGGGCCCAAATGGAGTCCGAATTCAATGGCGGCGCTCGTTGTCGCGAGATTTTAAACCAGGCCCTTAGTCGGCCTGTCCTGAAGGATGGTCAGTTTGTTCTCGAACAATATCGTCGCTATGAGCGTTGCCACGGCGACTACAAGTCCATCACGACATGCCAGGAGATAAAGCTGCCCGCAGAGCCCCACTGGCATCAATTCAGCCGTGAGCAGCAAAGAGGGAGAAAACCCATGAGAACATCGCAGCCACCGCTGCGAGCTCAAGCAGCCACAGCAGCACCGCGTTCCAAGGCAGCAGCAGCAGGAGCACCACGTGCCAAGGCAGCACCAGCTGCACCACGTGCCAAAGAAGCAGCAGCCGCAGCAGCACCACCCCCAGGAGGTCTCAAGTATTCAAGTGAGTACTTAAGAGCCAAAAAATATACGAAATTTGGTATGCAAACAAAGATTCTCCTTTTGATTGCAGCTGAACTCGAAAAAACCAAAGTGTTTGTCAAGAATATTATGCCAACTGTTACAACTGAGACGCTCACCGAACTCTTTGGCACCTGTGGCACGTTGAAGGATGTGCGGCTTGTGGAAAAAAAGCTACCTCCCATTAGTCGGATGTACAAAACACGCAAAAACATTGCGTACATCGAATACGAGCAGGCCGAATCGGCCCAGAAGGCTGTTGAGCAATTGAATGGCCATAATCTAAACGGATCTGTGGTAAGTTGTAAATGAAACACTAACGAATGCAGAGAGCGCTTATCATTGCTGTTGTTTTCCGCTGCCAGCTGTCTGTTGCCATTTCTGATCCACCACCAAAGACGTCGATTGTCTCGGCAGCCAAACGTCGTACGGCTGCCACATCGCTAATACCGAGCGTTGTGCGCCGTGAGATGGTGGCCAGCAAGCGTCGCAAGGTGCTGGCACTTGATAATGAGACAGATGCGGCCACCAAGACAGACGATGGCCAGAGTGCAGGCACACAGCCAGACTCCTCAATAACACCAGAGACACCGTCGGAGAAGCCCAAGTCAAACGAAGATTTTCGTAAATTACTTGGCTAAAGAAAATGCATCTAGAATTTATTTAGACATGTATATTAGAGATAGTTTTTAATTTTAATTTGTTCTCCTCAACAGACGATTTAATTTTTTTTCTTCTTTTTTTAAATAATTGTTAAAGAAGGGAAGGGAACCCCCAACCCAGCAGAGCCACGCGACCCAAGAATACGCCATGCGTACGTACCGAACGAACAAGTTGAAATGTTGTTCCCACCCAGTGCCGCAGTATATACAAAAACAAAGGAATAAATGTACAAAAAATGTATGCAGAAGAAAATATTGCATTTTTTTCCTTTATTTATGTACGGAATTTAACGCTCTTGGTTACTGTGGCCTTAATGCCGGACATTTCGCCGCCATAGCGTTGCGTCTCTTTGCGTACAGCACGAACGGCGCCCTTGCGGCGGATGAGGGCCTTGCGGTATTTGCCGCGGTGCTTCACGCGGGGATTGCGCAGCTCCTTCTTTCGGTGTGGCGTAAGGCCCTTGTTCTTGGCCATTTGATACGTGATGCCGCGGCGCACTGCCTCAGCTTCAGGGTCGTCGTCCTCCTCCTCAGCCTCGTCCTGGTCAGGCGCTAGCTGTGCCTCATCATCCTCGTCATCGCTGCTGCCATCAGTGGCAACTTCAGCTGTCGCTGTGCCGTTCTCTTTGGCGTTGCTCTGCTCGAATCTGTTGAGGATCTGCAGCTTGGCCTTGCGCTGAGCCACATCGAGGACTGTGAAGGCATCGCCATCCTGGATACGTTCGAGCAGCGCCTCCAGCTGGGGCTTAATGAACGTTTCATAGCGTGGCGTCAGCTGCTCACGCAACTGCTTCAGCTGCACGAGGCGCTTGACCACGGGATGCAGCTTAACATTGATGCGTCTGGCCTTGAGCAGCAGATAGTAAGAGACGTTTGAGCAGTAGGTGGACAGGACGTTGTGGTAGAGACTGGCGAACTGCAGGGCCGGCACCATGGGCACCTGATGGTTGCGCACGTAATTCAGCACGGGCGTAATCAGCTGCTGGACCTCGCCCAGATGCAGCTGGAAGTCCTGGGTGAGGCCTAGGAACTCGGGCGAGTCCTTCTGCAGCAGTTGCAGGCGCTCACGCTCCGTGAGACCCGTCAGATCGGCGGTCACCTTGATGCCCTGAGATTTGGCGACATCGCCATCAGCCTCATCGTCACTGCTGGCAGCGGGCACATCGTCTAGCTGGAAGTCAGCCTCGCTGAAGCGCTTGGCCAGGCGCAGCTGAATCTTCTTGGCCTCCTCCTCCTCGGCCTTGGCTTCCTCCTCTTCCTGGGCATTGTAGCTGCTGTAGTCGGGGTCCACAAAGTCTGTGTTGTAGTAGGTGCTGCGCTTGCTGCCCCAGTCCATGGTGTTTGGCAGGTGGCCATCGTCATCGTCGGCACCTTCGATGTCGCTGTCGCGCATCAGGTCAGCCACATTGTCATCTTCGTCCTCATCGTCATCGCTGAATGCCAGAATCTCCTGTGGTGCCGATGCGTCTTGCTTGCGCTTGTTACGCTGTTTACGCAAGTCTTCCAGGATCTCGCGCTCGTCCTCATCATACTCCTGCTCGGAGCCGGTCAGCTCATAATCATCTGCTTCGCTGTCCATTCTTATTTTATTATTTTAATTTAATAACAATTAACAATTCCGGCCACAGCACGTGCGCTGTAAACAAACTCAGAGCTGCTGTCGATAGCGATATTTTTCAAAGGTATAAAATTCATCGTTGCAGTGCAGATACATCGCTACAAATTGGCGCTGCCAGACTGCTGCAGCGACCACTGCATTGTCTCGGTTGACAAAGCATTCGAATGAATATATGCTCTGCACTGAAAGAATGAAATGAAATGCAAGAAAGAAAATAAACATTACAGTACAAAATCCAAATATTGTAAAATGTAATATAAATATGAGATTACCGATAGTTGAGTAGTAATCGATTTACTCACTAGAATTCCGTTACTCGCTCAGCGCTGCCACCTAGTCCAATCGGCGTCCCCGCGCACATTTATATTGTGCGACGTCGTTTGATGCTTGTGTGCATTAAGTTGGCGAAAATCGTTAAATAATACGTGAAATACAACAAATGAAGCATGGGTAAACTGACGCAAATATACCAAGCAACCAATGGCACCATTTGCTTTGCTGAGAAACAATGGGATGTGATGCGCCTCGTGCAAGAATCTTTGACGCGCTTTGAAGGCACCGCCATTGTTGGCTTTACACCATATAATGCAGCATCTGTGTTCGTACGGCAGGTAAGTGCTGTGACATAAGCAAACAGAATTTGCACCAACCATTGGTTCGTTTTTAGGCGGAAGCTGTATTTGAATTACCAACCCCAGAGAGTGAAGTCGACAGCAGCGATACTGACAACGAATGCGCTCCGTTGCTGGGCAGCCGCAAATCATGCGCCGATAACAAAAAAGACATTTTCTATCACAAGATCCAGGCAGAGCCCGACTCATCATCCGATGAAGAACCAAAGCCTGATACGTCATTCGATGAAGAGGCACAGTGTGTTTCGTCAGTCGAGGAACAGGCAGAGCGCGACTCATCATCCGATGAAGAACCAAAGCCTGATACGTCATTCAAGGAAGAGGCACAGTCTGTTTCGTCAGTCAAGGAACAGGCAGAGCCCGACTCATCATCCGATGAAGAACCAAAGCCTGATACGTCATTCGAGGAAGAGGCACAGTATGTTTTGTCAGTCGAGGAACAGGCAGAGCCTGATTCGTCACTCGAAAAAGAAGAGAAACGCCTGTCCGGTGAGCCTAAAGTCCAGCTCGTGAAGCCTTTCAAGCTTGATGGCTTGAACGGAGAGGCCACTGCTGGTGCTACTTCGACTTACGACTACGATAGTGATGACGACGTAGGAGAGCAGCAGGAAGAGAAATGGGACTACCGTGGTCAGGCCATACCGAAGTGCTGTTTGGTCAGTGGACGGCATCACCCGACACAATCTTTGTCTGTATACATATATAAGTGTCTCTTTTCCTTTTTTTTTGTGAGCAGACGGATTCAGTGTACATGGTGGAAAGACCTAGTAGTGCGGCGATGCTGAACCAAAAACTACCCCGTTTCACCATGTGTCCCATGGAAAACGCCGACTACTTTAAATTTAAATTTAAAATACTTGTAACCAATGTAAGTGGAAGCAGCAGCTGTGGGATCCACGCTAATGAACTTTCCTTTCTCTCGTTTCAGGTGTATAGCCCATATCATTTTTGGTTCCAATTCGCAGAGAATCATTTTGCTTTCGATCTGGAAAATCTGCACATGGCGCTCAAGTAAGTTGTTGTGTATCTCCCCCCCAGCCCCACCAGATATATTTTTGTATTTATCTCTATCCGCAGTGACTTTTACAACAAAGAAAATGTTAACAACTTGAGTTTCAACCAATACCGGATGCCAACTCCTCAATTTTTCTTACGCCCTGGCTACATTTGTGCCGCCCAATCAAATTGGGGTGGCTGGAAGCGGGTTCGCATTGTTTCCGCACCGCAGGAGAATGCTTCGCATGTTTCCGTCTTCTATGTGGACTATGGCCGCCTGGAGCAGATCTCGCGCAGCGAGCTGCGCTTTCTACCACAAATTTACACCACAATGCCGGCCATGGCCGTTAGGGGAGCCCTCACGCATCTCCATCCGCTGGCTTTTAAGTGGCCTGCCGACGTAACGGCGACGTTCCGTGACTTAGTTACTTCTTCGCAGAGCTATGGCCAAATCATTGAAGTGGACGACCTGGACTGTATCTACTTCATCAAAATGTACAAAAGCAAACTCTCGGACGAGTCAATGCACAGCTCTTTGATTCGGATGAAACTCGCGGGCGAAAGCGATCACTTTTGCAAGCAAAATATCCAGAAGCATTGTGGCCGCCGCATTCGCTACATTTGCGAGCGTCTTCCCTCGTGAGTACTCACCCCTTTGCGAGATCCATTCTGAAATGTTCTCCTGCTGAACTCTTTCCTTCTTCTCTCCATCGTTTAGCTTTAAAATGCTCGAAACCGGTGTGGTTGCTATAGATGGCAGCGATGAAGATTTCAATGGACTCATGTCTTTCCCATCGTATTTCAAGAGATTTGAGATTCCCCCAAGCGACAAGCCACTTCGGCAGGACCTGGAAAAGGCGCTGCTAGACTGGATTGTTGACTACAAAAATGGGGAGATGCCCTGGCGGAAACTGGAGAAGGAGGCCGCGCTCAAAGCCAAGGAGAAGAATGATCAGAAGTGGCTTTTCTATAAAGAAAAACTGCAAAAGAAGCAGCTCCAACTACAGGCCATAAATCCACAGATGGACGAGGATTAGCACATAGATTACATTGCCAAAATAATGGAGAAGCCAGAGATGTGGCAGAGAGAGAAGCAGAACCAACAGAGCCTTGGGCCCTAGGGCGCCTGATATTACAAAAGGAAAATAATTTGTAAACACAATTAATTACAGTGTAGAAGCACTGTCCCTAAACAGAATATTATCCTTCCTAATTTTGTGTTTGTTTTTTTTTTGGCACTTTTTTTTTACTATTTTACCAGCAACCAAGAATGTTGCAGCGACTTATTTTTAATCATCCAAAATGAAATATAAATTTGAATATATTATCTCTGATTCTCTTCCTTTTCTCTGTTTTTGTCTGTCTGTAGTTGTGTTCCGCCGGTAGTTGTGATTCCGTTTTGGGCAGTTGCCCTCTTGGACACGTGTCCGGTCCGCCATTGGGCAGGTAAATTGACGTCTCGGGAGTTACAATTGCAATTTTTTGGCTCTCACTCTCTCTCTTTTTGGGGGTTTCAAAAAAGTAGAATTGTAGCCGCCTCGCCAGTGTCCTGGAGGATCAGTGTATGAGCAATAGCATGTCCCATGCATGTCTACACCATTGCTTACCCTTTCGGTGGAATCTGGCTCTAAATGTGGAGCACAGATCCGGTCACGAGTCCAGTCTAGGACTGGAATCTCACTTAAATTTTGGTTTGTTTCTAATTGTTTCTGTTTTCGCTTTGTTGCTTCATCGCTGGGTCCGGCAGCATTTAGTGGTTTGTTTTACGGAATCTGAAGGGTGGCAGGTGGAACTCCTGATGCTGCTGCTGCTGCTGTAAATCGGTGGGAGTGGGTGCAGGGACATCCAGATCATCGTAACTGCTGCTGGACGAGATGCTTTCGCTGGCGCAGACTGGCAAGGTGCCGTCCAGGAGCCTGGGGAAGGCCTTGAACCACGGCAGGGCCTGGGAGATGCGGTGCCAGTTGTTCTTGTTGTTGTTGTTGCTGGTGTGGGGCACCGGATCCTCCTGGATCATTGCCACTTGCTGTGGCAGAGTTGTGGTGGTTGCCTGGGATGTGGATTCCTGCGGGGCTGTGCACACATCGGTCTCCAAGTCATCCTGCACTTCAGATGATGTGGCCGGTGGCCCCTGGTCCTCCATCGCGGTGGGGGCGCGGCTGCTGAGCGTACAGGGGGCCAGCATGTGGCCATGGCCATGGTGACCAGATGACTCGCTCTGTAGCTCCAGCCCCTGCTGCTCCTCATCATTATCATCATCGCCCTCATCCATCTGGCTGGATAACTTAACAGAATCCTGCCCCTGGCCGTGGGATTGGCCCTGGGCCTGCTTGTGGCGGCACTGACGCCTCATGTTGCTGCAGGAGCGCGAGTTGCCGTAGTTCAGACGCTGCTTGAGCATGGCCATCTTGGTCAGCTCCGGACGCTGCAGCCGTGACATGTTGATGGCCGCCGCTGGCTCCTGCTGGCCGGAGCTGCCAGAGGAGCATAAGTCCATCGAGCCAGCAGCGGCGGCGCCCGCGCCAGTGAATCCACCACCAGAGAGACGCCGCTGCCGGCTGCTCACGATGCGCTGCAGATTCTGCTTGGACTGGGCATTGCCATAGCTAATCCGCTTGGCGGCCCGCTCCCGTCTGTCCGCTGCCGCACGCTTCGCATCGGCGGCCGCCTGCATTTTGGTGGTCAGCCGCAGATCACTGCGTAGGCTGTGGCCCGCACCGGCCTCGGCCAACTCGGCATTGCGGCGCGAGATCTCCTTCCCCAGCTCCTTGGCACGTGCCAGCGTTTCCAGGCGCTGCAGGTACTGCTGCTGCTCGACCGTTGGCGCCACTAGCTCCTGTCGACGGCGTCGCTGCATGGCCCTGGTCGTGGCGGTCGAGGTGCCAGCGTTGCTCGCGCCCGGGCCAGAGACCAGAGGACCTGCGCCGTTGTCATTGGTCATAGGTACTGGCCCCTCCTTGATCTCCTCGATCTCGCGGAAGAGCCGCTTCAGCCTCACCTGGCGCATCTTCAGCTCGATGGTGCGATCGTTGAACTCCTGTATCCGCTCGTACTCCTCCCGCAAACGCTGCAGCTGCCCATTCCGCTTGCTGTTGTTGTACATGCGGCGGAAATACGGCGTCGACTTGATCTGGTACGACATAATGGATGCGATTGCGTTGCTGCTAACCCGCTAACTGCTGAACAAGTGTTGGGTTTGTGTCTTACGAATTATCTTTGAGTTTTAATTGTTGTGTAAACTGCAATTGAGAATTTAGCTGCGTCCTAAAGTTTTTTTATCGGGCTTTTACTACGACGAAATTTGGTTTTTTCATGTGAATGTGATTTAATATGAATTTTCCTAATGTAACTGAACTCAAAAGCCAAGCCAAAGCCAACTAAGAAAATTCACAGTTACATTTACCATACTTTTTAGTCAAATTTGGAATATTTATTATTAAAGTTTAAATCGAATAAATTATCAGTTAAAAGGCATTTCGAGTAGTTTTTTCTTCTTTACGGCGGCATTCCAAGCTTACATAACACGTTAAATATTAATCAAATATGGTTTAAGGGCAACATTTTTGTATCGCATTTTCGCATCACAGATGCACGACTACATACATACGCAATTTCTTGTTTGTTCTTTTCGTTTTCTTTTCCTCATGGTATGAGACTGAGGTTATGTTGAGGCGTAGGGGAAGGGGGCGCGACATCGCAGATGCCTCGCTTACAATTATGTGAGGTTATGTTTGAGATAGTTTTCGCAGTTTCCACACTGAAAACACATATTTTCTTACATTCTAAACATACACAAAGACATTTTCCCTCCTTCGAGGGTTACAAAGACACATAACGCACATTCAGTAAAATAAATAAGTTAGCTTAAAAATTTGCGGTCAAGCCTGCTCTCTCCCGCTGAGGCTTGATTAGCTTTGCCATCGTTTTCATCAGTTTGTTCTCATCTACGCCAGCGATGCGGGCAAGGCGCTTCTTGCCCCGCAGGAACACAAATGTGGGCATGCAGGTGACCTTGTATTGCTCCACCAGATCTTCGTACCTGTCCACATTGATCTTGAGTACCACAGCCTCGGCAGAGTACTTCTCGGCCAACGACTTAACAGTCTTGCTGATGTCTCTGCATGGCTTGCACCAAGTGGCGTAAAAGTCCAAGACCACAAGCTTATTCTCGGCAGCATCCATTTTCTTCTGAAAGTCGTTCACGCTACGGATGCAGGTCATATTTGACCAAATGGCGTAAAAGTCCAAGACCACAACCTTATTCTCGGCAGCATAAATTTTCTTCTGAAAGTCGCTCACGCTACGGATGCCGGTCATACTTGGCACGCGACAAATTCAACAAAAACTGTATAAAGAACTTTGCAGTCTCGTGTTTAGCTCAAGCGGATGGACGCGAAGCCTTGACGTTCATTTTTGACTACTTGTGGGTCCGCGTGGTCCCCGGGATTGCCTTTTATAGCTTCGTTCGACTAGCGGATTATGGATTATGGAATTCGCGCCAATTTAAGCTGGAATTCGTGGAATTGCAGTCCACTCTTCCACTCTCTTTTACTCTCTTTCTCTCTCACCTTCAAAATGGCGCGTAGTTGGTGTCATACGTAACTACGTAGCTTGCAACACCCAAATGCAGCACTACCCAGCACTGCTGGAAATCGGGAAAAAATTTGAAATAAATTAGTGCATAAAGTAGGCCTTGATTTTGGAAAAGTCTAGGCTGTATGCTACATTCAGTTCTTTGCTCCAGCCGGATTTCAGTCGTTAGTCGCACCTCAACCGTAAAAGTTGTTTGATTTTTTTCTAAATTCGTAGGTCCCGAAAAAAAGTGAAAAAAAAAAAATTGTTTGAAAAAATTGTGTTGCAAATTTTTCTTTTAGAACTTTACTAACGATGGTGCATCTGGTGCAGAGCTGTGAGGATCTCGATCAGCGGGTCCTCGATGCCGGCGACAAGCTAATCGTGATCGACTTCTTTGCCAACTGGTGTGGGCCCTGCAAGATAATCAGCCCCAAGCTGGAGGAGCTGGCCCAGCAGTATGCCGACAGCGCCGTCATTCTCAAGGTGAACGTGGACGACAACGAGGATATAACCATCAAGTACAACGTGACCAGCATGCCCACGTTCGTGTTTATAAAGAACGGGGCCGTAGTCGACATCTTCGCTGGCAGCAACTCCGACAAGCTGGCCAAGTCCATGGAGAAGTATGTGGCCAACGGCTGCGAGTGCCAGTTGGAGTGCGACCAGCTCAACGACGAGCCCGGCCCCAGCGAGGGGGGGAGCGCTCAATCAATCAACTCAATCGAATCGGTGGCTGCCGAGGCTGAGGATGCAGCTGCCGCCGACACCACCAACGATGGCGTAATCGAGGCCATCGACCAGGAGGGTGTCCTGGAGAATTAAACAACCTTACAAAGCCTTAGCCGCAGCCCCACACCACACAAAAGCACAGCAACGTAAGTAAGTTATCTGAACAAACTGCAGTTCAAGGATGTAACAAAATTTGTAATTTGTAGACACCAAAAAAAATCGGCCATGAGGCCATCGACCAGCAAAAGGCTTCCTGGAAAACGATGGCACATGAGCAGCAGAAATGGTATAAGCAAACGGCATATACCATTTTGTGTGACACTAAACAGCCAGCAATGCAAAAACACAAGAAAACAATCCAAGAATCAACAACACAAACTAGAAATGGTAACAATTGGCGGCACAATCAGCCAGCCAAAGAGCCAACAACGTGGATAACTTTGAAGTTATTCTAAAACATTGTTCGATGCTATCGACCAGCAAGGGCTGCCTGGATTTCGATAGCAATCTGAGCAATGGAGATACACACGCTATAAGTAATGATTACCCGACTGTCTATAGGTGCAATGACAGCCAGACGACATGAATTCCATGCGTAATTGTGCGGGGCTACCAATTACGCATGGTGCACCCCACACACACACACGTGTGTTAAGAATTGTTCTTAAAAACTAAACACTAATTAACTTGCAATAACCACAAATTGTTGAATTGTTAATAATGCTGACTAAACATGAACACATATGGAGAAGAATTCCGATAACTTTGTTTTGTTTATAATGGTTTGGTTTTTATTCTATTTAAATTAGCATTTTTATAAAAAAAAATGGACTCGGGGCTACAGGGGGAAGGGCGTTTGCACTACAGCCGTGGATGGTGTGATCCTACTTCTTGGCGAAAGTAATCTTCATGGCGTGTGTGGGTGTAATTTTGAAGCCCTGGAGCGCCTCCTTTGCGGCATTGCTCTGCAGTTCGGTGGTGAACTCCACAAAGGCAATGTCGTGGCGGTTTGGCACCAGGCGAACCTCCTTGAAGCCGGGGAACTGATTGAACAACATCGACAGCATCATCTCGTTGGTCTCCTCCGGCAGATTGGTAAGGAATAGAATTTGATTTGGCGGCTGCTCCGTTTGAGTATTTGGATTCGAATTTTCAGTGGTGACCGGCTTCTTCTTCTTGTCCCTTTGGGCGGAAGCACAAATATTTGATTATGGTTTCAGCATGCGAATGGGAATTGCGGCTACTTACTTTTTGTCATCGATGCCCGGTGTCGGCTTTGGTGGCTTCACCTTCTTGGGGCGCTCCTTGAATGTGCCCTTCAGCTTCGCCACTATGTCCGAGTCGCACTTGGAGTAGGCGATACGCATGGGCTTGTCGTAGAACGGGAAGCCCTGCATTGTACGCAACGCGTTGGATGCACTGCCAATCTCTTTGAATACAACAAATGCCTGGCCGCGCATTTTCAGTGTCTTCAGGGCGACAATGTCGAGAATTTGTCCGAACTGCGAGAAGATGGCATAGAGGGACTTCTTCAGCTCCTCCTTCTTGATCTTCTCGTTCAGGTTGTTTATGTAGATGGTCTGATTTGGGCGAACATCCATTTTTGTTGAAACTTTGTGCGAAATTTAATATAAAACTATGTTTTTGATCAAAAAAACACAGCAGCTAAGAAAAAAATGCTCCCTTTTATCAGTGTTGTGAAACAACAGCCGGCACCACGAACGCGTTGTTGGTGTGACCGCGGAATTATCGATAAAATATACCGTCAGACCCTAAAAAATATACCAAAATATACCTTATCATTTTAAAAATATACAAATATTGGATATTACTAGCTTGCAAAGACACTTAGCACTGAACAATGCATTTTTCATTATATGGTCAGAGAAATTCTTTCCTGTGCCCAAACGACCGGAGAAATTCTCTCCTGCGTCTGAACGGTCAGGGAAATTCTCTGTCAGACGCTCTCCCGATCTAAAAAAAATACCGATATATTTAACGCTCTCCGACAGATTTCTGCGTTAAGCAAAGAAATACGCGCCTCTATTTGAAATAATTTCTTTACTTTCTTCTCCTTATATTATAAAACATTACTTTCCTTAATAATCACACTTTAAATGTTTTTTGGAAACTTTTTAAATATCTTAGTTCGTCCGCAAAAGAATGTAAAGAATTTTTCCGTATGCTTTTGTGTGGCAGCGTGTTGTCAAATTGTCGTTATGTCGATATTGCAAGCCTTAAATAGATATGAACCGATACTGTAATATACCGAACAGTTGACGATAAATAAGCCCAGTACTCAGGTCCGAAAACAAGTTTGCTAGCAAACTGTGCAATATATTTTGCTAGCAGCAGAGTGTGACCAGAGGTGAAAACTCGCCAAATTTTTTTTCGTAAGTGCTATATACTTCGCTCTGTGCACAGTAACAAAGTTTTGACCAAAGTAGACCAAAGTGCATGCTCTCTAGCCTAGCACTCAGATCGAAAAATGGATACAAATATTATAGATTAATGAGGTTATATTGATTTTATTTGCATTTTTAATTTTTTGAGCTTATTTGAACGCATGTAGCATCATATTGCCAAGACCCGGCTGGGCTGTTTACAATTTGTTTTTGGCTGTTTTATTTTTGGGGGCAAGTACTGCTCCACTTGATCGGACCGAGGAGGGGCGAAGGCGACGTTTTGGGCTCGAAACTATCATATTCTAAGTCATATTTTCAAACTGCGGAATGTGCAAATGTTGATTGTCCTCCTTCTCCGTTAATGCAAGAGCCGCCAGTCCCACTAAAAGTAATCACCTGCATGGATCCATTTTTCTTTCATTGTTTTATTAACCTTTTATTCACTTATCACACATATCAAAAAGAAAACAAAGCCACCTCTGGTCAGACTCTGCTGCTAGAAAAATAAATAGCACAGTTTGCTAGCAAACGTGCATTCAGATCTAGTTCGCTTGAGTGTGTCATTGAAACTTTAGCTCCATAAATAGTCCGATTTAAAAAAAAAAAAATAAAATGTGTTCAAATATTTGTGTTGGTGTGCGTCCTTTCGGGTCCTTTGATGGTTCGTCGTGTCAGGTGACAAATGGCTGTGCCTTAGAAAGCCGCAATGGATCCTCTGTCTTTGGTGAGCGTGAAAATCATAGAACAAAATTCAACATATTCCTAATTCGTTTGTCCTATTTGAAGACTTTGTGTTCGACCATGAGGCATCGAACTTGGAGCTTTTCAATTGCATGGCAAAGCCTATTGTGCACAAATTGATATCTGGACTGAATGGCACAATAATTACATACGGTGGGACATCGACAGGTATGCAAAATGCCCATCAATCTGTAGCCTCGCAGGAATTAAAGTTTCGGAACTTCACTTAGGCCAAACCCATACAATGCTGGGCGATGACCAAAACCCGGGGGTAATAGAGCTGGCAACCAAGGAAATATTTGAAACGATTGGCAATGAAAAGGAACGCAGCTTTCTGCTGCGTCTTCAGTTGATAGAAGTAAATAATAAAATCATATCCGATCTGATTAGAAAGAGGCAGACTGAAGTCCAGATAACAGATACTGGGAATGGTAATGTGAAGGAAAACTCCGAAGAGTATTTAGTGAGCAGCAAGGAGGAGCTGATGCAGTGGCTCTCCTTGGGGAAAAAAAGCGCTCCAAGCGCTCGCACGCCATACTTCGCATTGTAAGTTAATCCTTAGATTGTCTGTTGCATTCTCCATTTACATATTTCCTCTACTTAGATCATCGAGTCGCGCTCCATTAGTGCTCAACCGGATGATCCAGTCATGCAAAGCGTTTTCAATTTGGTGGATCTGGCTGGACGTAGCAACATAATGCACATGTCAAACACCATTGTTAGCTTCAGAGACCAGCAGCTGAATCAGCTACTGCGCACGTCTCTTGGCGGCAATTTGAGATTGATTTCTGGAAGTAAACATTTTTGCTGGTTATTTACGATTTCATTAAATAATATTTAACCGACAAGAACCTTACCTTAGCTGTCTGAAGAAGTCAATTTTCTTTCGATGCTCAGTCACCAGTTCTATCTTGAGATGATCATCCATGAATTTGAATGGGCTCGAGGTTATGCTGTAGAATGGCAAGAATTAATACCCAACAAAAGCATAAAAAGTAAAAAAGTACAAAAGTATAAAAACAGTCCAGTGCACTCCATGCAACCATCTTGCTGTTCATCAATTCGGGAGCTACCTAGCATGACTTGCTCCTCCTTGGCCAATTGGTCCCTGAGCTTCTTTATTTTCAGATCTTGTTGCTTAATCATTGTCGCCTTGTAAGCTACCAAGTTGACCAGCGGCTGGTTGGATACTTCTCTTACTCGACTGGCAAATTGCAGGTGGAGGATGATCTAAGTAGAGGAAATATGTAAATGGAGAATGCAACAGACAATCTAAGGATTAACTTACAGTGCGAAGTATGGCGTGCGAGCGCTTGGAGCGCTTTTTTTCCCAAGGAGAGCCACTGCATCAGCTCCTCCTTGCTGGTCACCAAATACTCTTCGGAGTTTTCCTTCTCATTACCATTCCCAGTATCTGTTATCTGGACTTCAGTCTGCCTCTTTCTAATCAGATCGGATATGATTTTATTATTTACTTCTATCAACTGAAGACGCAGCAGAAAGCTGCGTTCCTTTTCATTGCCAATCGTTTCAAATATTTCCTTTGTTGCCAGCTCTATTACCCCCGGGTTTTGGTCATCGCCCAGCATTGTATGGGTTTGGCCTAAGTGAAGTTCCGAAACTTTAATTCCTGCGAGGCTACAGATTGATGGGCATTTTGCATACCTGTCGATGTCCCACCGTATGTAATTATTGTGCCATTCAGTCCAGATATCAATTTGTGCACAATAGGCTTTGCCATGCAATTGAAAAGCTCCAAGTTCGATGCCTCATGGTCGAACACAAAGTCTTCAAATAGGACAAACGAATTAGGAATATGTTGAATTTTGTTCTATGATTTTCACGCTCACCAAAGACAGATGATCCATTGCGGCTTTCTAAGGCACAGCCATTTGTCACCTGCCACGATGAACCATCAAAGGACCCGAAAGGACGCACACCAACACAAATATTTGAGCTAAAGTTTTAATGACACACGCAAGCGAACTGTTCTATTTTTTGTTTGATATTTAATCGCTACAGCGAAATTTGTTGGTCCGCATTGACCAGGTACTTCAGTTTTGTGTTGAATATTACAAAAAGTTACTGAAAATTTTGAACTCGAAAAAAGAGTTGTTTGCCGAACGAGCACTAGAATTAGAATGAAGCGAACTGTTCACGAATGAATGAAATTGACTTGAATCAAACAGAAGCAAGTGAAATTTAAATTTCAGGGCATACTTTGATCAAATAAAATAAAAATTTGATCAAATTAGATTCAGTTTGCCAGTGTTGACAAGTGCATGCAGAGTTTCTCAAACTTATTGCACACTAATAAAAATTTGTTTTCCAACTACCCAATCGATATTTTAATACAAATTAAGGAATGGCTTATATGTACATATGTCCATATGTCAATAATTTATTTATTTATTGTATACTCTATGAATCTGTGAAAATTTGAGATTGATTTCTGGAAGTAAACATTTTTGCTGGTTATTTACGATTTCATTAAATAATATTTAACCGACAAGAACCTTATAGTATATATATATTCTTGATCTATTACTATTACTACTACAATATATATATAAATATATATATATATATATCTATCTATTATGTTGGATATCTATTATACTATTTGGTTAGTGTTAGTAGGCTGTGCCTTTCCATAGAATTGACATTGAGCCATATATTTTTAGTCTTCACTAAAGTAGTGAACTGAAACTTACACTAGGGCCTTAGAGAATTATTTACTTTTCGAGAGTTGTCGTGGTGTAACCTTCAAGGAAAAGGACGATAGATATCTAAATTTTGTCTATTTTGTGTAATATAACCACAACTGCTATACAATGCCTCGGCAGAAGCAGGTAACTCACAAGGGCAAGTCCCGTGAGTTTACGCCTGTCGAGGAGATGCAGCAGGACTGGGAAGAGCATCTGAAGGAGACTTCATTGAGCAGCGATGAGGACAAGAGTTCGTCGGATGATGATAGCCATGGCCAACATGGAAAGACACTACGACCTAAGGGTGTCCAAAGCTTGATTGAAATTTCGAATCCCAACCGCTCAAAGTCGCCGAATGCCTGGAAAGATGAAATTTGCGACGAGCCATTGGTGGTGTCGCCGCCAAAGCCAGGCCGTGGACGGGAAATGCGTCGCAGTCCGAATATAAAACTATCCGGAGCTATTCAAGCCGATCTGGATCGTCTGGCCGTTGTCCGTAAAGAGCGTCAGCAGGCTGCCCAGCGGCGTTTCGACACCAAGAAAGGTGACCGAGACCGCTCGTCATCTAAGTCGTCAAACGGCGGGTCTCGTTACCTAAAAAGTTCCTACGACCGCGGCGCTTATGTGCAAAACTCTGCGGGGCCGCAGAAACTAAATCGCAAATCCATGCTCAAAAAGAAGTGATTCACGCATGTAAATCACTTCTACCATTAAACACACAACAAAAATATTCTACAACAAAACAAAACGCTGGCAGTCAAGCAAAAACAAAAATTGTGCAAACATTTCGACAACAAATATTTCAATAGCTTATATTCAACATGATTTAGCAGGTGAGCAAAGCAAAAATTGTACATATGTATTTAAATACTCCACTTGGACGCAACCTGCGCACCATCGCATATGAAAACTTTCTCACTAGCGGTACAAGCTTTATCGTTTTGCAACACTTAATGTAGTTGGAAACTCAGCAGAGTGACTATTTAACAATATGTTAACATTAATTAATGGAAATAGGGTATACAAATGCCCATACTATACTAAACCTACAAGTTGACAAGCAAGATATTGTCAAATTTTTTGGTTGACGTTTTTAGTTTAAAACTTAATTTGGAAACATTCTAAAAAAAAGGAAGTCGTAAAAACTAGCTAATCTTGTGGAGAATTGATTGATAAATCGGCTAAAATTACAGTTTTAGCTCTGAGACTCTTAACTAGCCAGAACAATTAAATAGAACATCAAAACGCGGACTTTAATTTAAGATTACGATTTATTTACGGTGTATTTATAAACTGAGAAGGTATATTTTGGTATATTCTTGAGGGTTTTGCGATATCGATAGTTCCGCTGCTATACTGCAACTCAGCTAAAGTTCTTGAAGTTTTATTTTTAAATATTATGCAGCGGCCGAAATCTGGGAAACGCTCACGATCACCTAACGACGACACATTGAACAATAATAAAAGTCAAAGTAAAGTACTCGTTACCCAGAAAATAAGCGACAACTCAAATCCAGAGAAAATGAAGCAAATTCATGGTAAGTTAACTACAAATTAAACCGCCAAAAATGTTCAGCTTAAGAAATATTAAACCAAAACTTGCAGAGAAAACTCACAAGCTACTGTTTGCGGCTGCCGCTGCCACCCCAGATGACGGTGCCATCATCATCGCTCCACCACCTGAGCAGTTTAGGCTGTATGGACTTACAGGCAACGGTGGTATTACCATTCGCAACTTGGCAAACGATGTCATAAATCCGGGGTTAGAGCGCAGGCGCTCGCGCTGCTGCCAGCGTTTGACCCTTATACACGACCGTTGTGGCAATTGCACTGATGACCTGTGCGAGGAGTGCGGATACTCGTGTCGCGAGTGTTCCACGTTCATTTGCCGCGCTTGCGTTACCGTATTGTGAGTAAATCCATGTGTGTTTGTGTGGCAGCGGACTAATCCATTTTTTTCTCTGTGTCGCCCCTGCAGTGGAAGCAATCCCGAAGAGGCCGACGATCCGTTGTGCGAGCGCTGCCAAATGTATTTCGCTTAGGTCCGTCATCCGTGAATCGGGCCCGGTTGCTTCCCCTCCACACACACTGCACACCTACACACTCATCATGTTCAAGGACCGGGGAAGTTGAAACTGGGCTTCGATTCACGAACACAAACAAACATACACATACATACATACTTCATGTAAATAAATAAAAAACTGGTCATGGAATCCACCACAGAGCCACCACCACACTATACAAATAAACACCTTCCAAAGAATGAGTGGAACTTTCTCAGGATTCCGGACCAGGCTTTTTATAAACACTTGTAAAACACGTATTTTCTGTTCTTCTATATGTTGGATTCCAAGATGGCGACTCGGTACGGTACATTTGCGTGTGTGTTGAGAGTGCCGCCGTGTTGTTAGTGTTAGTGTGGTGTAGTGTAGTTATTTGGACACATAATTTTAAAGCTAAGCAAATGCAATCCCTGCTGCAGAACTTTTCCCAGAGGAACTGCTGGTGCAGCACGGGACACGCTTCAAACGCAATATTCTCCGCAAATGCGATTGTTTGCAGCAGCATTGAGGATATTGACACGTGGATCTCTATCCTCAGCAGGAACGGGACCAATGAGGAATAAATTCCAGCTGTGTGTGTGTCTACGCCTTTTTATTGGCTTCTTTATTAGTTTATGTATGTATGTACATGTGCTAATGTCGAGATAAATGTATTTTGGGGAGCAACAAACAAACAAAAATACGAGGATTTCCTTAATTTTCCTCCTTCCTTACACCTTGCCACGGAACTTGTGATACTTGTCGTGATCCTTGAGCAGCCGGGTGTACATGTTCGCCCCCGCTGTCGTGTTGTGCCGCAGTATGAACTGTCCCGACCGGTGGTCGCTTATGCCAATCAGCTCGTGGCACACGCGCTCCATATTCACTTTGACCTGCAAACAAGGAACGACATGGCAGCCTCTCAGTCTGTCTCTCAACGGAGAAAATGCAATACGAACCTTCTCGAAGATGGTGGTTGGGCGCTCCGTTTCCACCATTTGATTGATGGTGAATGTCAGAAGGAACGGGGCGACTCGCTTCAAGGGCAGCGACTGTGTGGCACCAATGCTTGCCATCACCGTCGCCAGCTTGAGGCCCAGATCGGCGAGTCCGTCTAGCTCCGACTCGGTGAGATCCTGGGCCCGCTGTCGGCCGGATCGATAGCCGACAATGGCCTTGATCAGAGTCTCACAGACGGCGGACAGCTGGCCAGCCCGATCGGACACCAGATTCGAATGCTGGCGCAGCAGCACCACACAGTTGTCAGTGAGCGCCGCGTAAAGTTGGCTAAAGTCGTTCCAGTTGCCGCCGCGCTCGATGAATTGATCAATAGCCACCACACTCATTGTGCCGAACAGGTATTCCATGGACTCGTTTGTCAGCGGCACTGTCCGGTTGTTGGCCAAGTGGCCCTGAGCCTCCAGCAGGATGAGGGCGAGGCTCTTGCTGTTGTGGCAATTGTCCTTCAGGCGGCCAGCCACATTGGTGCTGACAATCTCAAAATGTTTGTTGATCATCTGCCAAAAGGGAACCAGGTTATCATCAGTTCAAATTGAATAAGGATGGGGATGGGGATGGGGATATATGGCCAGTGCAAACAGGACTTACTGCTCCCTTGATGGTGCTCACAGAGCACTTGGCAATGAAGGATAGTATGGTGAGGACATTCTGCAGCTCAATACGCTGGCACGGGCTCAGGGGCGAGGGTAAGCCCTGCACCTCCGAGGTGAGCGTGAGCAGCAGCACCAACAGATCCTCTTTGGTCTTGTAGCCAATGATGAGCGGAAAGGCCAGCTCCAGGCAGCTGACATCCAAGGCCGCAATGTCGCCGGCCGCTATATCCGCGTAGAGCTGCTTCCAATAGCTGCTCAGCACGAACTCAACTTCGTCTGGATCAAAGTGCAGCTTCTGGCGGTGCGAGATGGCCACATTGAGCAGTCTCAGGGCATGGGGATTCTTGTAGTTTAGCTGCACAAAGAAGGGAGAAACCATTGCTAGAGGGCGTTCCTCAGGATCAGGCACGAGCGACTCTCACCGAGTGTCCAATGTAGATCTTGCAGATGCGTCTAAAATCCTCATTTATGGGTTCCACCTCCTCCTCCTCCTGTGCCGCCTCGGCTGTCCGGGCTGCCCTCTTCTGCTTGTCGGCCCGATTGACGCAGCTGCTGACATAGGTGCCGTAGCTCTTGATGGTTTCATCCACAAAATGTTTGTAGTCCGACGTTTCCTTCTTCTTTGATGGCCGAAGCTTGTGCGCCACAATCTGGCCAAAGATCTCGAGCAGCGGCTGCACCAGTCGCTGCATATGCTTGGCATGGGGTCCTGTGGCGGCCGCTGTGGTTTCAATGGCCAGCAGCAAGAAACGTAATGCCTTCGCGGGCAGCTTCATGGTGCCGCCCAGCTCCTCCTTAACGTACTGCGAGCAGCTGTTGAGGAACGCCTCGCTGCCAGCTGCATGTAGGCGGATGCAGCGAGCAAAGAGCGTCTCGTAGAACTTCCAGCCAGTCGCCGAGCTCGTGGCCACCAAGGACAGCAGCTCCCGCAGCTGTGGAAAGTGGCTGCAGATGGCCAGCGGCTGACCAAAGTGCATCAGATCTGTTGAGTGCAGAAAGAAAGAGAATTGACTTTGCCGAAGGAATGAGCGGCTACTCCACTCCACTTACCTATCAGCTGCTCCAGCACATCCATGGCCTGCGCCTGCTGTTCGCTGCGGCTCAGATCATGATGGAGGGCCAACAATGTCAGCCAGAGACGTGACTTAATCTTGCCGGGCAGCTCGTTGTGCTGCTGTCCTTGCAGGAACTCAATCAGCTCGTGGGCTGGGGGCAGCTGCAACTCCTTGCCGGGCGCTGCCCTCTTGCGAATGGTGGCCACCAGGTGGGCCTCCTCGGGCAGCTCTTCCAGCTTCAGTTTGGCCAGCAGCGAACCCTTCACATTGGCTGCCCGCACAGCCGCTGCATAATCGCTCAGTTGCTGGAGACAAAGCAGCTCCACGCACTCCGCATCCTCCATGAGCGTGTCCCGATCCATGTCGCTCAGCTTTTGTTGGATGCGCAGCTGCTTTTGCTGACGCGTAAGCATGTGCAGCTGCTGCTTGCTGACCACATCGGCCAGAGCCTCCTCCGCCAGCCAGCCGCTGTCGACCAGTTGCTGCTCCAGGCGCTGCAGGCGCTGGCCACAGGCGGTCTTGCCGAAGTTAAAGACCCGCTGCTGGATGAGCCGCCACTGATCGGGTGGCAGGAAGTTGCGGCGTCGCTGGGTGTGCGTCCGGGGCTTGGCGTCCGTCCAGTAGTGAAACAGGAGCACCTCGTAGCTGCTGGCCCACTTTAGGCACTCGAGAAAGGCGTCCATGGAGCGACGGTTGTGCTCCTGGCTGAGCAGCAGGCGGCCAAAACGCTCCAGCAACTCGGCCGTGCGGTTCATCTGTTCGTCCACCTCCTCCAGATACAGATGCAGATGCTCGGTGAGGCGGGTGCCCTGCAGATACTGACAGAGCATCGCGACGATCAGCTCTCGGGCAAACTCCTGGTTCGCTGGCAAAATCTCCGTGGGTGGCGTGTCCTCCAGCAGCTCCACCAAGGCGTGCAGCAGCGTCTTCCAAATGACCATCGACGGCTTCGCCTTGAGCAGACCGACCAGCCCCGAGAAGGCCGCACCGGCCGTATGGCTGGGCCAGAAGTGTGCCAAATGTTTGAATTCATCGCTGCTCTGTCGTTCGGGCTCCGACACGCTTACCGCTGGCACGCAGTCTGCAAATATCAGGCTGATGAAACGCTTCTCCGCGTCGTCAAGGTCTTCGCTTGTCGATGGCTCCGCCTCCGTCTCGCGCTTCCTCTTGCCGGGCGCCCCTGTCGCTGGCAGCTGGTATTTGGCCAGCCAATCCTTGAGCGACTTGAGCAGGTTCATAATGAAGCGCTCGGACCGACTCAGACGCCGAAACATGTCCAGCAACAGGACGAGGTACGCGGAATACAGATGCTCCTCCTCGACGGTCCTCTTGGGGGCCGTCATCATCCAGATGGTGATCTGATAGCTGCTCGACTCGAGCAACAGTGGATTCAGGCGCAGTGCAGAGCACAGCACCATCAGCACTGGCCGCAGATGCTGCTGCTTGTGTGCCTTGACCAGCCGCAGCAGTTGCTCCGATACATACACAAAGGCACTGACTTGTTTTCCATTTTTCTTTTTCTTCGGTTTTGGTTTTGGTTTTGCCTTTGGCTGCGTCGTGGTCTCTGTAGTCACATCCATTGCATCACTCTCCTCATCAGAGGATTGTCTTGGTTTTGTGTCTTGTTCATTGATCGTCTGCTCCTCCTTTTCCAGTGGAAATTGCAGGGACACGTCGTACTTGCGCAGAGTCTCCAGCAAGTAGGCAACGAGGATCAGACCGTGCTGTGGCCCGGCGGCAGATTTCTTTTCGAACACCATGCGAAGGAGTTGGGAAAGAGTGGCGGTGTTGTAGCGGTTGTTCAGCACGCTGCACTCGAGGAGCAGCAGCACCACGTGCAAAGGCTGCTTGGAGATGCGTTGCGGACAGAATTGGCTCTCGAACTGCTTCTCTAGGCCGGCCATCTCCTCGATGCAGGATGACTTCAGGTTGAGGATTAGCTCTACCAGGGGACGCACCGTCAGCCCATCGTAGCAGTGCCGAAGCATGCGGACCTTCTGGGAGCGGCGAGCGATCTCGGTCAGCTGCTTGATCATGGCCACAACGATTTCCGCGTCCGTTTGCAACTCCTCGGCATTTCCTTCAGCTCGTAGCTTCAGACATCTTTGCTGGCAGTCGAAGAGTGTGCCGTAGCAGCGGCAGATTAGTGGGAAGTCCGCTCGCAGCACATCCTGGAGCAGATCAAAGTTGAACATGCTCTGCAGCAGCTTGAGGGCAGTGTTGTCCAGACATGTCGCGGGATCAATGGTGTCCAATAGCGCCTGGATCAATGAGGCCTTGCAATCCTGGCTGACCATGCCCGGTTGCGCACGCAGCTGGAACAGTCGCATCAGCTGGGCCACCGGCAGCTCGTTGCCGGGCAGGGACTTGGCCAGCCATTCTATGAACACTTCGTATTTGTTCGGATTCGTGTAGTCCACAGATTGCCACACATTCAGGCCAAACTCTACACGTTCCGGATACGGGGTTGCCTCGTCCGTCAGCCAGGCAATACATTCTGCACAATGGTACATGTTGTTAAGTGTAAAATTCCGCAGTTAGCGACTAAACTTACCTTTGCCTGAGCCCATGTTGTTTACTAACCAAAAGGCGCACGTGTTGCCGCGCGACCAGTGTTGGGCAGCGCTGCTGAACAGTGTGACCAAGCTTGAAGCACGAACAGCTGTTGGGATTTTGTTTTCATTTTCAATTCACCTGAGCTGCTTCAGTTTTTGTTTTTTTTTTAATCTTTTTCGTACGGCTGGGGCGCTTTGGAAACACAGTCAACACGATGATACTACACTGTACAAGACTGACACAAGGCCCATCGAGCCTACTATTATCGAGAATCAACAGAGCTGGACCCGCTCTGAATTTGTACAATTCGTTGACGAGACCGCTGTTACGACGATACCAGTTCAACCTCCGACCACCGCCTGGAATACCACAGCAAGCGAAACAGCGAACAACAATCCTGAACTGTTGGAGTGGCAGTGCCTGTGCCGGCTTTGGCTCCTCTGTTCCAAGCCTGCGACGCGGCCTGGCACAAGGCGGCAAAGTGTTGGTCAAAAATGTTAAGAGTGCCCCAGCACAAGCCCGTTCTAAAATGGGCAAGTCCGAAATTGGGCGTCTGCTCGCTTTGGTCGCATCGGAGAAGTGGGTGCTCCTAGGTAAGCGAGCGCATCCCATTGCATTCACACAAACCTCTAGATAATAAACCACATTTTCATTTGCATTTTAACAGCGGGAATCGCCTGCCTAGTGGTCTCCTCGGCCATCACCATGTCTGTGCCGTACTTTCTGGGAAAGGTCATCGACATGGTGTTCAACAAAACCGGCATAAACAACGATGCCCTAGAAGGCCTACAGCAGTACTCCTTGATGCTATTCTTTATCTTCATTTTGGGCGGCCTGGCCAACTTTGCCCGTGTCTATATGTTTGGAAATGCCTGTAAGTAGAGACCCAGCATGAGGATTCTCAGTCCAGAACCTGCAATCTCCCTCCCTCTCCATCTCTATCAGCTCTGCGCATTGTGCGCCTACTCCGCTCTCGCCTGTACGAATCGATGCTCATGCAGGAGGTCGGCTGGTTCGACACAAAGGGTACCGGGGAGCTTATCAATCGACTGAGCAACGACACCTACATGGTTGGCAATTCACTGAGCCAAAATGTCTCCGATGGCCTCCGCTCTGTGGCCATGATTACCGTCGGTAGCGGCATGATGGTGCGTAACCCGTAAACCAACAAACTGCCATGTTTCCCCATCCTAATGCGCGATTTGATTGCAGATTTACACATCGTCACAGCTGGCTATGGTCAGTGCACTTGTGGTGCCGGCCATGGCTGGCATGGCCATTGTATATGGACGCTACGTGCGACGCATCACCAGGAAGGAACTAGACAAGTACGCAGAGATAATGAAGTATGCCGAGGAGCGTTTCGGCAATGTAAAGACGGTGAAGACTTTCTGCCGCGAGCAGCAGGAGGTGGTCTCATTCGATGAGAAGCTAAATGAGGCACTGAAGATTGCCTACCAGGAGACACGGGCTCGATCGATTTTCTTTGGCCTGGTGAGCCCCACTTCTATTCCCAGTCCCTCCTTGTCAGTGTCTGACCTTTGTGCATTCCTTAGACCGGCTTCTCGGGAAACTTTATCATCATATCTGTGCTGTATTATGGCGGCACCCTGGTACTGGACAATGCGCTGAGCATCGGCGCCCTCACCTCCTTCATGCTGTATGCCGGCTATGTGGCCGTCTCCATGAACGGCCTGTCCAGTTTCTACAGCGTACTGAACAAGGGAATCGGCGCCTCGGAGCGCATTTGGGAGATTCTCGATCGCAAGTGCAGCATACCCATTGACGCGGGCCTCATGCCGGCATCCAAGCCCATTGGCGAGGTCGGCTTCCACAACGTCAACTTCACCTTCCCTTCGCGACCCGACAGCTACGTACTGAAAGACTTCACGCTCAGCCTGATGCCCGGCCAGACAACCGCCATCGTTGGTCGCTCCGGAGCGGGCAAGACGACCATAGCCCTGCTCCTGCTGCGCCTGTACGATCCCCAGGGGGGGATGGTCACGCTGGATGGAATGGATTTGCGCACCGTCAATCCCCAGTGGGTGCGAAACAATGTGGGCGCTGTCAGCCAGGAGCCGGTGCTCTTCTCTGGCACTATACGTGAGAACATACTGTACGGCGTGAATGCCGGCGAGGACCAAAGCGAGGAGCTGCTGCAGCGCGTTGTCGAGGAGGCAAACATTGGACAATTTACCAGCAAATTGCCGGATGGCCTCAACACCCTTGTGGGCCAACGTGGCATGATGCTCAGCGGTGGCCAGAAGCAGCGAGTGGCCATTGCCCGTGCGCTCATAAAGGTATGATAGGATATTATCCTGAAAACCTCATCTAATGAAACATTTTGAACCCCCAGAATCCCACCATACTCCTACTGGACGAAGCAACCAGTGCCCTTGACGCCGTCTCCGAGCAGTTGGTGCAGAATGCCCTAGATCGGCTCATTCAGGGTCGCACCGTGTTGACAATTGCCCACCGTTTGAGCACAATCCGGAATGCTGACAATATTGCTGTGCTGGATGGGGGTCGGATCGTGGAGCAGGGCAACTACGACATGCTGATGGGCATTGATCGGGGAGCCTTTCGGGAGCTGGTGGCCAGCCAGGCCTTTGGGGGTCGACCCTCGTGATTTTGGCGACTATTTTATACAGTTTTTGGGGTGTAGGATTAGATAAGATTGGTGTTAGATTAGATGTGAAATTAGAAGCCATCGCCTGCCACACGGCTGGCTGGTGGCTGGTGCTCTTGATTAGGCACCCTCAAGATCCAGGGGGGGGTGGCTATGTGTTCAAAAATATTCAAATGCTTTATTTAATCTAGTAAAATACAGAATTGACCGTGTTAAATGAGAAATGACTTTCAAATCGTATCGGAAAAACTGCTTTAATTCAGATGTCCAGCAGTGCTGGAAAGGGGCCACTTATGAAACAGAACAGTGATGGAAAGCGCGCCAGTTCGCTCATAGAGCATGTGTGTCGTTGAGTCTTCAAAATTGTTTATTGTTTTCGGTTTCACATTAATTTCCTCTAAACTTTCATCTTAAATCTAATAAACAGGCACAAAAATAAATGCAATAATTTCTTTGTATCTAGATTCTATCTATATACACGTCCTGTGCATATATCTAGAAGTTCAATACGTGGAACAGTTTCGCCTCGTCATCCTTCTCCTCCTATTTCGTCATTCGTTCAGCCACCGCCCTACTTCATGGTGGGCATGGCCACGGCAGCCTGGGTGTGGGTCACATCGGTCTCGCGCCACAGCTGGGTGACGGTCTTGGTCTGAGTGTAGAACTTGATGCCCTGCTTGCCGTAGAAGTGATGGTCGCCGCGGAAAGAGCCACGTGTGCCGGTGAAGGAGAACATGGGCAGGGGCACGGGAATGGGGACATTGACGCCGACCTGACCGGCATCGATCTCGTTGACAAACTTACGAGCAGCCGCACCGTTGGTGGTGAAGACAGCGGTGCCATTGCCATAGGGATTGGCGTTTACAATGTCGATGGCATCGTCCAGGTTGTCGGCCTTGAGGATCACCAAGACGGGGCCAAAGATCTCCTCAGTGTAGCACTTCATGCTGGGGGTGACGTCGCTCAGGATGGTGGGTCCCACAAAGTAGCCATCCTCGAAGCCGGCCACGCTGACCTTGCGACCGTCGAGAATGAGCTTGGCTCCCTCCTTCACGCCGGATTCGATGAGGTCGTTGATGCGCTGGCGACTGGCGGCACTGATTACGGGTCCCACATCGGTGCCGGGAACATGGCCGGCGTTCACCTTCAGCTTCTGGGCACGCTCCACCAGATCGGGAATCCAGCCCTGGGCCTCTCCCACAAACACGGCCGTGGACAGGGCCATGCAGCGTTGACCAGCAGCACCGAAGGCGGCACCAGCCAATTGGTTCAGGGTGTTCTCCTTGTTGGCATCGGCCAGGATCACGCCGTGGTTCTTGGCGCCCATGTTGCTCTGCACACGCTTGCCGTTCTTTCCAGCACGCTCGTAGATGTACTTGCCGGCCTGGTCGGAGCCCACAAAGGACACGGCCTTGATGGCGGGGGCATCGCAGATAAAGTTGACTGCGTCATGCTGGCCGTGAATCACGTTGACCACGCCCGGGGGGCAGCCGGCCTCGTTGAGCAGCTCCATCAGCAGCATTGTGGCGCCGGGCACTCGCTCCGAGGGCTTCAGCAGCATTGTGTTGCCGGTGGTGATGGCCACGGGGAACATCCACAGAGGGATCATGGCGGGGAAGTTGAAGGGAGCAATGCCAGCGGTCACACCCAGTGGCATAACCAGCGAGTATGTGTCCATGTCGCGAGCCACATTGGCCACCGTCTCGCCCATCTGCAGGGAGGGAATGCTGCAGCAGTGCTCCACCACCTGGAGTCCACGCAAAACATCGCCCTCGGCATCGGCCAGGGTTTTGCCCTGCTCCTTGGTAATGTTCTTGGCCAGCTCGCCCATGTTCTCCTTGATCAGAGCCTGCAGCTTGAACATAACCGCCTGACGGGTCAGGATCGACTGGCTGCTCCACGACCGGAATGCCTTCTTGTTGGACTCCAGTGCCGTTTGCATCTCATCCTGTGTGGCCTTGGGCACACGCGTCACCACTTTGTTTGTGGCCGGGTCGTGCACATCGATCCATTCCTTCGTCTTGGACTCGACGAATTTGCCATCGATGAACAGCTTGGTGGTGGGCGCTGCCGAGGAGTAGGCGCGTTGTGTCAAGAAGCGGGCCTGCAAAGGGGAGAGGAGAATATACTACATGCAATCGCAGATTGGATTCCATTTTATCGGAATTCCCTAACCTCAACTTGTACAGTTAGATGGTCTTTGGTAAGGGGGGTGGGGCCATCGATGACCTGATAGCATTGACAATGGGGGGGTTGATCGGCCACGCCTACTCTTATCACTGGGCCCACATCTGGCAGCAAACATGCGTTTTAATGGCTTCTCAGGCCGTTGGGTGAGTGGAAATATTCGCCCCCAAACACGGCTTATCGCGTTTTATTATATTTTATGCCATTTCAAGTGTTCTGCTAATTCTCGCTCTGTTAATTGTTTTTGCATTTTGCGATCGTCGCGCTATCTTCTCCGCTCTGCTCTGCTGCTGCTCACTGAGCGGCATTACGTAACATGTGTTGTCAATTGGCATTTCTTTTTCACGGCCACACACACGCACATGCACACACACACTCATAATGGCACACAGAGTTGTAAAGTGAGAGTGGCAGGTCAGTCATTCACCGAAATGGCTGTTGCACTTTTACATGTCTATGCAAATGTACATACATATATACACTCTTTGCAACACTATACTGTAGCTGGCGCTTATCGATAATAAAATCATTTGCCCCCTCTTACCTCAGCACCGATTGCACGCAGGAGAGCCATCCTGGTTGGGGATAGAGAGATGTGGGTGGATATGGGCAGGAGTGTACGAGTACGGGCCGTTTCTCGGTCAGAGGTTTGGGGATCGAGAACGAGATCGCGTGCTGTCCAAACGGTGGTTCCACTAGAACTGAAAGCAATTGCTCTGAGGCTGTGCCAAGTCGAAGGGGCCCGAGCATGTGTATGGTGTGATTGTTGATATACGAGCAGTGGCTGTGGAAAGGTTGGAGGGGGCCAGCGGGGCTGGACAGACCGTCGAAAAGACTGTCAAACTGGATGGTGGTGTTTGGTTATTGCGAGCGGCGGTCAGGTGGGGGTCGGAGGAATCCGCCTCAAAATGTGCTTAACGATAGCACACACGTCAAAACATACATACCTACATACATATATAAATACACACCTACAAACGGCTCGAGAACCTGGCGTAGCAGCTGTTGTTCTTGTTTTTGTTATTCTTTGGGGGCTCGAGGTTTCATTGTGTTGTATGTGTGTTCGCGCGTATGACGGAATAAGCTAACATATGCATGTGTGAGTTTGTTTTTGCGATGTTTGTCTTTTTCTCGCTACCGGGGGGTAAGGAGCATGAGTTAAGTCGAAAAGTCGCACACCCTTAAGTTGTGAATGACCATCCCGTGGAAATAAGAATTACCATTATCGTTTATACAATTCATTCATATTTTAACAGGCCGACAGGCTAAAGTAAAAAAAATATATGTACATATATGTAAACATTTTATACCACTTCTGCCACCATCTCATTCCTAAGAGCATTCAATATTCGGTGCGACGCAAAAAAATGTGTATTTATACTCGCGTATGTATGTATGTACATATGTACATACATATGCATGTATGTATGAATGTTTGTACTCCAGTTTAGTGTATTGGCTATGGCACGTGTTGGATGAAAACAACACAACATACACACACTCAAATAAAATGCCTAAATATGATTTATTTCAATAAAATAGAAAAGTGCATAGAAAAACTGAGTCGCATAAAATAAGTGATGGGTTGACAAGTAAAGTGTAAAAAATTCAAGTATGTTTGTATGTATGCAACGTGCATGTACATCAACAACAGACACCAATATAAACATAACGGTAAACACAACCAGATGGGCCATTGGCTTAAGCACTAAAATATCCCAAACGCTTCTTAGGAAATCCGATTGCCAATCAAAAAAAATATGATTGTCTTATTTTAGGCGGAAACTCGAAATGCTCCAGGAAATCGTTTAACCCACATTCAAATTCCTGTGTAAACCGGCAGCAGAATCCAAGCAAGAAGCCTAGGCTTGTGCTTACGCTTTTCCTTTTCACTTTCCACTCTCCACTTTTCGCCAAGGTAAACAAAGTTGCGCCTGGACTTCCGCTTCCTGGTCAACATAATTAAAACTACTTTCGCTGTTGGCCAGAGTTGCCGCCATTCACAGGATACTAGTGCGGAAGCAGACGGCAGCAGGACTCCCCAACATGTGTCTGTGTGTGTATGTGTGCATGGGGCCCGAGCGTATAAATTGCCGAGACCCCCGCAGGATTCGCTTTTTCGCTCGGATGCCACCAACGCAGCAGCAGGCAGGCGAGCGCGCTCCGGCCCGATAGAAAACCTTTTATTTTGCTCAGCCAACGCGCTCCTTTGTTGCCATATGGCCATGCCACCACAGCTGTGCTAAGGGAGCGACACCAGCAAAAATGGAAACCGCCACGGGCTATCAGGATATTAGCGCCCTGGAAAAATCGGTATGTAGTGTCTGTCGATATCTTTAGATACAAAAGATTTGTGACGCGTAAAGCTCCCACTGCAGGTGGCCAATGCTGGCTCCCAGCTGTACACGATGGCCCACAAGCTGCACGCGGTGGAGCGCAGCCTGGAGCAGACTACAATGGAGCAGATGGACGAGATGGAGGTGATGGAGCTGCTCGAGTCCATGACCGAGGTGAAGAACGAGTACCAAAATCTGCGCAAGGACATCCAGGAGGTGCAGCAGCTGCAGCGTGACGTCAGCACCTCGATACGCTTTCAGATGCGCAGCATGCAGCAGACGTTCCAAATGCTCAAGAAACGGATTGCCACCTCCCAGGAGCACAAGCAAAAGAAGCAACGCCAGCAGCCGCGCACCAACACTAACACCACAACCACCGAACTTCCCGCCATCGTAACTGCCAATGAACAGTAGGCGGGGCGAGGCGGGGGCCCACTAGGAATAGGACTAGGACTAGGACTGGGGCTTAGGGTTGGGATTAGGCTTGGGCTTGGGGGGCAGTGCTTGTGGCCTGGGCAATTTATGAATATTCCATGATTTTTATTGATTGGCCGGCTGCTAGTCAGCTAACCCGAAACAAAGCCCCACAGTAGTGGTAGTAGCAGTAGTCAGCCCTCCCTCCCTCAAACCCAAAGCAAAGCAAAATGCTGAAAGAAATGTGTCAAATCTGGTGGATAGAGAGAGAGAGAGAAAGAGAGAGAGTGGGACACCAGCCGCAATCGAAAGCAATCAACTGGCTAATGGGCACTGGATACAATATTGATATCAGGAGTAACAAATACGAAGCATTTAGACTCGAAACAGAAGCAGATCCTCTACTTTATATATTGTAAACACACACACACACAGCAGCACACAGAACGTGTATCCTGTATCCTATACCCCCCCCCTCCTGTGAGGACCTAATGTAAGCGCAAGAAGCACTACTTTATGATGCAAGGAAAACCAAATGTCTGATACCATTTGAATGGGAATGCACTTTTCAAAATTTGCCTTAACATAATCGTATTGTATTGTACTCATTTTTGATACGACACGTTTTAAAGTACATATAAAACGTACATATGCAATTATGTACATACATATATAGATGCATACATATGTATACATTAATTAGTCTTAGACGTATCATTATCATTTATATTTTAATGATACACAATTGCAACCTATTTTTGGCTAGTTTGTTCGTTTTTTGAATATTTGTTAATAGATTGTATAAGCCAGAATTTAGAAAATTAAAATTTAGAAGGCTCACCACCATGGCCAGGGCTCATTTTAAATTCTAAACCAAAAAGCGCCCAGCCCATCGTCGTCAGCGTGCACTGTGAATGGCAAAATCAGTTTCGCATCAAATCGCATAAAATACTGAAAAAAAATACTTTTGCATCCATCAATCACACGTCGCGTGCATTTCTTATCTAACAAAGTGTACAAAAATTTATTTTATATTCAATTTGTGCTGAAATATCTATCTTAATATTATTGACAAGCGGATATTTGCGGTATATTGCTGAGTGTCAGGCGGTAAATTTGATCGGTCACACTGTGCATAGAGAACGCAAAATAGTAAAATGGTACAATTTCCGTATCAAAACTAAAAACTTGACTTGAAAAAGCCTTCAGCACGTACAAACTTGATTATTTTTTTTCGGTTTAAGTCTAGTACTCAGATCGAAAAAAAACTTGCTGGCAAAATGTGCAATATATTTTGCTAGCAGCAGAGTGTGACCAGAGGTGAAACAGCATTCCGTACGGTTACACTTCTCAGGCAGCTGTGTTGTTTACCTTTTTGAAAATGTGTGAAAATTAAATAAAAGGGTAATAAAACAATGAATGCAAAATGGATCCATGCAGGAGATTATGTTATTGAGACTGGCGGCTCTTGGATGATCGGGCGAGGAGGACAACCCACGAAATAAGCTACGACAACTTTGATTAAACCCATATCTGCAGGAAAGAAACCAGGACGGTCGTTTGTCTCTACATTTGAGTATTATAAATCATATAAATATGTGTACATTTATGGAAACCCATGAAACGATACCATTTGCATATTCCGCAGTTTGAAAATATGACAGAGACTTTGCATATGTCTGGGAATAACTTCTGCAGCCTTCTTTGATTGGTGGAGCAGCAAGGCCGTGCCAAGGAATATTTGCGCCCGTGGCAAACTTGTAAAACGGCACCTCTAGCACCCTTCCTATTCAAAATTGGATAGTTTTGAGTCCAAATCGCCGCCTTCGCCCCCTCACTGCACAACCCTGTGGATCAGTATTTGGTCCCAAAAGGAAAAAAACGTAAAACCTTTTGTTAACAGCCCAGCCCGGTCTGTGGCTTTGCAACATAAAGCAACTGGCGTTCAAATAAGTTAACAAATTAAAAATACATATAAATTCAATATAATCTCATTAATCTAAAATAATTGTTTCCTTATTTTGCCGTTTGATGGCCTTAAGCTCGTTTAAAGGCACGGTGGTCATTTGTCTTTTAACTTCAGCGGCATTGTTGCCTCCATGTTGTTGAGACTTTACCCTCTGTTTGCTAGGTACCCTCTCGGAATAAAGAACAGATCTATATTTGTCGAGCTGCTAGCAACATACCAACGAATACCACACAAATACTATCGGTACCACAAAATACTATCGGCTGACATTCTAGATTTAGTCGGTCTGTTTTTTTGTCGATCTGAGTACTGCCTGGCGCGCAAACTTTCTTATCGCTTCCAAACGAATATCATCCCTGAGTTTTCTAGCTGCCCTTTTTTTCGATCTGAGTACTAGGCTCAAGTTGCCAAATTGTTTAAATAGAGCGGGGCTAAGTGGGCTGAGTTCGTTCTTTGGTATATTTCGGTATATTTCTGAGGGCTGTATTTTATCGATAAATCCGCGTAGTTTATTGTTTTAAGTTTTGTGCATTGAAATTGTTTAATATTGTTGTTTGTGGAAAGAAAATATGTTTCACTGCTGCGGTTCTCAGTCGTTTTATATCGCGTGATTTCGGAGTTTTTGTGCAGTGACAGTGTGACTAACGCCAACAGGGCAAAAGCACCTGCAGAACAAGTTGTTTCGTGTCTCTGTTCCTGTTCTGGCTTGTGTGCCAGTTAGTTTCAGTATTAGAGTGAAATATTGGCAATCATTTGCATATCAAAGAAAGCTGCCAGCAGAAAGCTAGCCACAAGTGCAGCAGCACCTCGTTCAGCGACTCTCCATCGCGCCTGCGCCCCCGTTTGTTGTTGCTGCTTACGTGTCCGCATCGGCGGGTCGGTCTGGTTCGGATCGATCTGCTCTCGAGATAGCAGATAAAATGCGCGTTGGCGTTTTTGTGATTGCGTGCCTGGCCCTCGTAGCTGGCTCGCCGGCCCCCGTCCCCGCAGAGTACAGCGAGAGCGCTGCGGTTCAGGTGATCGAAGAGACGGAGAGCTTTCTGGCGCATCCACACTATCTGGACAATGATGAGATTGGCGCTCTGTTTGGCCAGCTGGCCAAGGACTATCCCCAGCTGGCACAGACCTACACAGTCGGTCGTTCCGGGCAGGGCAGGCCAATGCATGCCCTAGCGCTGAACGCCCCACCGGCGGACGACAAGAGTGGGGATCTGCTGCGCCCCATGGTCAAGCTGGTGGCCAACATTCGTGGCGACGAGGCGCTGGGCCGCCAGATTGTCCTGTACACGGCCGAGTACCTGGCCAGCAGCTATGAGACGGACGACCAGGTCCAGCGGCTGCTCAACACTACAGAAATTCATTTTCTACCCAGCTGCAATCCGGATGGTTTTGCCCTCGCCCAGGTGAGTCATCCGCTACGGGCACCCCGTCCCAAGCCCCATCTATCTATAGTTCTGGAAGAAAGTGGCTTGTGCCACAAAACCACTTTCAGAGCCAAAAACAGGGGGTCAAAACAGCTGTGGCGCATTACTATAAATGTAACAATAGCGAAAAGTGAATGTAAATCGGATAAATTGTTTGCTCCGACTTGCCCGCTCCACTTCACCGCCAGATCAATCCATGAATCGACACTACTATTCCACTCCTACCCCTCTCTCGCTCTCTCTCTCTCTCTCTCTCTCTCTCTCTCTCTCTCTCTCTCTCTTCACTCTCTTATTTCCTTTGTGTTTTGTTGCTCTGCCCCGCTGCGTTTGGAATCTGTCTGTGGTAGAAAGCCAGAGAGTGTCTCTATCCATTTGGAATCCCCTACCCCTCCCCACACTGAACTATAGTTGTACCATAAGTGACCCACTTTTTCTGGTTGAAGTCAGCTGTGATCCGGCAATTAGCATCTGGGAGTTTCATCTGATATTATCTGGTGCATCATTTACTCTCTGGTACTCCACACGATGGCCCTCCGCATGTCTAAGTCAAGTGTTTGGGCTGCTGCTTCACGAGTGATCTTCAATTGGTATTTTAGAGCTCTTCAGTCGTGTCAAGTGTAATGTGGTATGTACAGGGGGAATAATCAGTCTGTTCGTTTTAATACTCGTACAAGAATTTCTCCTGAAAGTATTTCTGATTCATTTTGAAGCTGGAGTATTCATATTGAAGTGATTCTTATTTTGTTAAGTCTTTTCATACCCGGTACTCGATGAGTAAATTGAGTATATTGTATTTATGGGGAAAATTGGATGTACACATGTAACGCACAAAAGGAAACGTTTCCGATCAGCATCAATAGCCATGTCTGTCCGCCCGTCCGTCTCGTTGAGCGCCTGGATATCAGAGACTATAAAAGCTAGAGCCACCTAATTTTGCATCCAGATGGCTGAATGCTCACACTGTTACCAGATTATTTCGCCCCGACCCCACAAAGGGCGAAAATCTGCTGTAAATTTCGAAAAAAACACTAACGTACAGATACACTGAATGAATAAAGGGTATAAAAGCTGAGACGCGTATGAAGCGTCTCACAAGCGTTCCTACTTGTTTCTGTTCGAATTCCTTAAAGTAAAATTTAAAAAATCAAAGTTAAGTGCTTGATAAATACAAATCCGATTTTAAGCCAAGAGAAAAACCCCTCAAAATCACCTTATAGGTGCCTCAAGCAACCATGGTGACAATTTTATAGTTTTGCTGCCACCATATGCTGTTTATTCCCACAGTATGTACACAGTCGCGTTAGGGTACTTCCCAATGAATTCAAACAAAATATTAAAAACGCCCCTGCCTCTGTTGGCTCTCTTTTATTTACAATAACTCTGCTGTGAATCCCTGATGCGAGCAATTATAAATACATATATGCAATTAAGAAGATTACGTATGTGCATAAATATGTACAAATGTACATACATACATACATATGTATGTACATACATGCATTCACCGAAATCGATATATTTGCATCCCTGTGTTGTTAACGTTGTGCTGCTAGAATCATTGAATTTTCTGGGAAATCGAGAGGCGGAACATGAGAGCTTTATAAACTTGGAAAGATCAAACTTCAGGAGAATAAATAAGCTAGAGCGATATGTATGAACATTCCGACTATAAAATACCCAAAACTATGAGCATTTCGATTGCATAGCACACACAGATTGCGATATTGTCATGGCTTGTAAATCGACTGTGAGCACAAAAATATATAAATAAATATGGCACTATACAGTGACCATTTGTGGATGGGGTGGGAAATGCTTTCTGTGGGTTGTACATCTTCACGAATACGGTTACCATTTTTGCCTCAACGATAAGGCGCATTATAGTAAACAGTTATTATTATCAGCTGTCTGCTGGCTGATCATCTCCTCTCTCTCTCTCTGCCTATGCACCTTTCTATGTACATACGTCTGTCCACTCTCTTCTTTGTTGAGCTTTATTGGTGCTCAGAGTAAGCTTTAAACTGCGCCATACATTGACAACAACTGTTTGTAAACAGGGTATTAAGGGATATTTCAATATTTTATCAGATTTTCAACCAATTTTGGGTAATCCAAAGAGCAACAGGTTAAGTACATGCGTGCATATACCGGGCGCACACCTCGAGTGGTGGCAAGTCAATGTTCGTGTCTGATTAGATTAGAGTGTTGTTAAACAAATATGCCAAGTGCTGGGTGTGGGTTGGGTGACAGTTTTACGGCCAGCCCCCTCCGATAATCGGGTGGATGGATTTAAGGCCATCGACGGTCGCTGACGTCATTGTGTTGCAATTGCAACACACAGCGACCGTTACTCTGGAAGCAGACCGAAAGGGAGGCGGGAGGCCCCCGTGCAATTATCTTTCAGCAAACTGGTTAGATGTCACAACAACAACAACAGCTGTATGGCAGTATGCCACCGTTGACGCTGTCTGGGCGATGTGTTGTTTTGGTTTAGTTAATTTCATTTTCCTGCAATTGAGACACTTTACGAGTGAATACAACCGGTTCGACTGTGGTTGTGGCTCTCGTTACTATTCTTCCAGCTGGAGCCCCGCGAATTTACGCGTACTTTGACGATTACTTGATGTTTCCAAAAGTGGAAATATCATTTGAAATCAACCATTGGAATCAAGAATTTGTTTCCACCCTGTTAAGGAATGAAAACACTTTTTGTAAATACTTATGTATGTATGTATGTATGTACGTTTATTTTTAATTAAATAAATGGGTAAATATTATTTCATATTTTATAAAAATATCAAAAATATAACAATAGAAAAACTCTTAAACTTAGCATATTCCATAGCGAATGGAATTATGTAAAATGAATTAATTCGCGTAGAGCATTGCAGGCGTCGTTGTTTGTCACAGCTGTGTGTGCCGGGAAGAAGTGCGAGCAAAGTTGCACTACTGCGTGATTGGAAGAGAAGCTTTGAATATACATACATACATACGTAGAAAGAAGCTTTTTGCCAGCTATCACCTCCGCTTTCGTCGATCCGATCCACTCAACGGGAGTGTAAATTTCCCTTGAATTGCGCTCTGCTGATAACAACAGCCCTAATGGCCTGGGGAATTTTGTTTATCGATAAGGAAGGAACGCATATGGAAATTAGTATGTACGCATGAATGTATGGGGATTGTGTTTTGTGTGTGTGGGCGTTTGAACCCACGCCAGGAACAGTGGCAATGGGTGGGCTGGCTGGCTGTGACGTCAAGACTGTGGGAGAGTTATTGATTTCTTGCTAAAAATATCCTTTTCGCTGACGTACAACGCAAATCCGAGTTGCTCTCTCTCTTTCCTCCTTATCTCCACTATCTCCCTTTGGCGCACCATCTCTCTCACTCTGCTGTGGCTTAGCGGCGACTGCGCGCTCACACGCGCCGGCGCCTCGGTTGCCATCTGGCAACGCTATTCAACACTCAAATGAAACAATAATAATCATCATTGAATCCGAAAGCGACGACAAACCATTAATTTACACTCAAATAACAACGGCGGTTCGAGAAACGGTCTAAAATACATATATGTACATATGTTCATATGTATGTACATATATAACGGCAGAAGAAGGAAAACTAAAAAAAAAACATTTGTCTCTCAAGCTCTCTGTGGCGTGTAATTTCCCTGCAATTAACGCGCGCTTTGCTTTGCGCCGCTCTCAGCGGAGTGCTGGCGTCGACGCTGGCAGAGGAGAGGTAACAGGCACAGCGACAGCAGCAGCCAGCCCCATGGGCGCTTAAGGCCAATCAACGCAGCAAATTTTCAAGCAGTTCATTTTTCGAAGCTGAGCTGCACCGACCACCAGACGACGGACCGGACGACGACGTCGACATCGACGACCCCCCCAGACGACCAAGACGAGGACGTGCGGTCGGAGGGCTATCCCCCCCCAAAAAAAAGCAGAAGAAAACCAAATAAGAACTGTATCTGGAACATCCAGCATTCAATTTGCACGCCCGTGATAACAAGCAATTGAGGTCATCTCCCCCGTAGCGGCTGCGAAGACGGGAAGACCGGCGTAGAAGCGGAGGCGAGTCGCAAGAAGATGATGGCACAGTGGATTGTGACTGGCCTGGCTTTGGCCATGGTCGCCCAGCTGGTGCCCAGTGGACGGGGCTACATAATCAAAGAGGAGGAGGGCTTCCTGCAGCAGCCCCACTATACCAGCCAGGAGCAGCTGGAGGATTTGTTTGCGGGCCTGGAGAAGGCCTATCCAGAGCAGGCTCGCGTCCACTATCTGGGCCGTTCCCTGGAGGGCCGCAACTTGATTGTGCTGCAGATCTCGAAGAATACGCGGCAGCGCAATCTGTTAACACCGCCCGTCAAGTACATTGCCAATATGCACGGTGACGAGACGGTGGGACGGCAGCTGCTCGTCTATCTGGCCCAGTACCTGTTGGGCAACTACGACCGCATCACGGATGTGGGCCAGCTGGTGAACTCCACGGACATCTATTTGATGCCCACCATGAATCCCGATGGCTATGCCCTGTCCCAGGTACGTTCGCTATCCAGTACACTAAACAGTACGCGCTGGCGGGTCACCTGTTTGCATACAAACAAATGTGTCTGCTACTCCACTGTGTGCCGTCCTCGTCTCTTTCGGTCGCTGGGAAAAATCAATAATTGTGAAATTTCAGAATACAAAGAGAAGGAGAGTGGTGTGGGTGAGAGTCTGCGGGGGCGTCGGGATAAGTGAGGCGGCAGAAGTCCTCTCTCGCTCTCCCTCTCTATCTCTTTGCTTACGTTGGCGTTAATTTCGCACTTATTATCTGATTGCGCTAGGCCCAAGCACAGTCCCTTTACCGCCCTCTATCTCTCTCTTTTCACCTACTGCCACGCCACGCCTGAACATCAACAACTGTTGACATATTGCACACACCCACGCAAGAAGACATGCATAGACTATGGTTAATATTTCATCCATTATCTTTCGCGTAGAAAAGTAGTTTGCTTTTTGTTGTTGCTGCTGGATCATTTTACCGTTTAGCAAAGGGTTCATTCCCGATGCCAGGAAACTGAAAATTGATTGAGAATGTTGACTCAAAGAGAGATGAAAAGGGAGAAAAGGCTGCGTGTGTAGTTCATTGAGCACAAAGGTCTTCCTCTCCGACGCAAATAACTGTTTTCCCACTCCTTCCATCTGTTTATTTGGGTGCGAGAGAGCAAGAGTAGGCAGCCAACTGCTTGTCACCTGTCCCGTCCCTATTCCACCCATTTCATTCTTAATTGGAGTTGAAACTTTCTGAATTTACATACATATGCAGAATGCACAGTGGAACGGGCGTGTGTGTGTTTACTTCTGATGATCGGTGATCGGTGGCGTGACTGGGGTAGTACACAGTACATACATATGTACATACATATGTCGTTTCCATTATGGCTGAACATGCTAGTGACATTAGCCATTTAATTCGTCCATTAAATGATATAATTTGATGATTAGGCAATGGAGGAGATTCAACTCCAATCCATCCATCCATCCATCCATCCATCAGTCCTCGCTTTTAGTTCGGTCGGTTCATGAGCGTTCAATAAGATTGTGCAACAGCTGCTCCAGTTTACAATATTTGCATTCAGATGAGTGGAGGGCGGAGGGAGGTTTACGTATCTGCTGTTCTGTTTTGATCGTTTGCTTGCTTGTTCGATTGCGCAATATCGTTATCGAATATCGATTATGACTCTCCGAGTGGTGCGTGGGGTGAATGGTGTAATCAGCAGAGAGAGGAGAGAGCCCCGACCCACCTGACCGACATGCCAAGCAGTGCAATAATTCGGTCAGGACTGACCTGAATGACAAATAAAAACCCACAACAGAGAGAGAGAGAAAGAGTGAGAGTGGAAAACAACTGATATGAAAGAGAAATCCATACTTATGCTAATATTTACTCTTTTTTATACCCCCTCCGCCTCTTCCATTTACAGGAAGGCAACTGCGAATCGCTGCCCAACTATGTGGGGCGTGGCAATGCAGCGGGCATCGATCTGAACCGCGACTTCCCCGACCGCTTGGAGGAGCCCCATGTCCACCAACTGCATGCGCAGTCCCGCCAGCCGGAGACGGCCGCTCTGGCCAACTGGATCATCAGCAAGCCGTTCGTGCTCTCGGCTAACTTCCATGGTGGAGCCGTGGTGGCCAGCTATCCGTACGACAACTCCATGTAGGTTTCGGTTTGAATTTGATTATGGGTTTGACCATTCGTCACTCCTCTTTTAGTGCCCACAATGAGTGCTGCGAGGAGAGCTTGACCCCGGATGATCGTGTGTTCAAGCAGCTGGCGCACGCTTACTCGGACAACCACCCGATCATGCGGAAGGGCAGCAACTGCAACGACTCCTTTGCCGGCGGCATCACTAACGGCGCCAACTGGTACGAGCTCTCCGGCGGCATGCAGGACTTTAACTATGCGTTCAGCAACTGCTTCGAGCTGACCATCGAGCTCTCCTGCTGCAAGTATCCGGCAGCCAGCACCCTGCCCGCAGAGTGGCAGCGCAACAAAGGCTCGCTGATGCAGCTGCTGAAGCAAGCCCATATCGGCATCAAGGGCCTGGTGCAGGATGCCAACGGCTATCCCATCGGCGATGCGAACATCGTTGTGGCCGGCCTGGACGAGAAGCCCATTCGGACTTCGAAGCGTGGCGAGTACTGGCGCCTGCTCACGCCCGGCCTCTACAGCGTGCATGCGGCTGCCTTTGGGTGAGTGACTGTTCCCCCCTCCCGCCCGGTGTTCTTTCCAGCCTCAGTACTGATTCTGTTTCCCTCCGCCTCCATCCAACCTGCAGGTACCAGACCAGTGCCCCGCAAGAGGTGCGCGTGACCAACGACAACGCGGAGGCTCTGCGCCTGGACTTCAAACTGTTGCCCGTCGAGACGAACTTTGATGGTATTAGCAGTTTATACAGTCCCTATTTTTTCTAGAACACTCGCGTGAGGCGTGCGGGGTGACGGTGAGGAATACCCAGTCACCGCCAGCACCAGCGACAGCTATCCACCCATTTAATGTGCATATTGCTAGCAAACATTTGAACCGATCGATACCAATGCATCAATAGAGTTTATCACCATGCCACCCCTGATCAGCCACCCCAGCACCTGCTCTCTCTCTCTATTTCTCTCCATATCTCTATACGCACAGCTCTAAGCGCTCTCCAAACTGTATCTCGAAGCACACAGCACAAGCACCTTTCATTTCTGTACATATATTTCATTTGGTGGGGGGGTGGACCATCTTCGATTCGCTGGCTGCTCTAAATATAAATTGTTTTCGGCAAATCGGGCTGGGAGATCTCCTCCCCCAAAAGGGAAATATGTATTATTTTTTTGCACTGTACTACATTGCGTATATTATGTTTCATTCTGGAATCTCCTTGTTTTACGCCACTGCCAGATTACATTTTGCTCATTTTTTTGTTCCTGCACCGCACACACATATCTCACTCTGCACCCACAATCACACACACACTCACACACTGATTGATTATAATTCTGAATACCCAATTTGATTTGTATATAAGAACGAAACGAAACGAAACAGAAACCAAAAAGCAAAAATCTAGAAAACGACAAACACGAACAAAATGCAATAAAATTAATGAAATAAGCAAATTGTACTTAGGAACTTGTAAAGAAATCAAAACCCACTTGAGGTCATCGAATGACTCACGATCCACGACAAAAAACTAAAGGAGGAGGAACAACGAGTGTTTCCCTTTCATTCTGCCCATATCCCGGTACCTATATACAAAACATATTGTGGTACATTTTAGAGAATGCACGAGGAAGCGACGAACAAAGCATAGAAACGTATGCACCATTATCTCAAAATATATAGAGACATAAACACCATCTATAAAGATTGTTTGTGAACGAAAAGGACTTGTTCAATGCATTACAACTTATACACAAAAATGTGTGAGCCTACGATGACAATTGATAACACCAGCCCCTATAATACAAACAAATAATAAATATTATGTACACACACATGCAAATACCTAGAGCGAAAAAAACAAGGCTCGACATCGAAGAGAGCGTGTTCCAACTAACAGTCAGAACAAAAATTATAAAATATATATATATAAATGTTTATATTCGATTAAGTGTGTATGCAAATATCTATACAATACATGCATATATATATGTGTATATATATATATATATATGTATATATATAAAAGAAGGATATCTCTCTACCTTGTAATGTATCTGTCTATCAATATGCATATTTATGAAAAGGATACAACCCAGAGACAATTATTATCTACTATGCACTATGAACATCTGTCTATTTGTCTATTACACGAGTATTTAATGGATAACAAATGTGGAATGTGGAATGTGGAAAACTATCGCCTATAGTAGCAGTCCATCATCCATATATTGTCCGTACTTAGAATGGGAATGAGATTTGAACGGTTTGAGCGGTTGATTCTTTGGCAAGGGCAAAATAAAATGTGGATTTTAGCATTGGTGTGTTTTATTTTCACCTCATCACGAAACCATACCACAACATCATTTTATCTGTTAACATTTCTTCGTTTGTTCATTCTGGTTTATATTTTGGGTTCAATTCTCTCAAACTCATCCTTTGTGTAAATATAGTTAAATATTTGTATGATATCTACCCGCTGATCCGCTCTGCCCGTTAAAGATGTTTTGCTGAAAGTAGATGGAAATTATTTTAATGAACTCTAATGAAATTTTAATTGTATAATCAATCAAAGTACCTAAAACGGAACGAAAAGAAACGAAATTAAATGAAGAAAATTGCAATTCCTGTGTGTGTGTGAGGTGTGCCCCAAATGTATGTAGATATGTATGTATGTATGTACTACATGTTATAATTACATACATACATCTATAGGGGGATGCATCTCCCGATGAGGAAGGTTTTATCACTTCTTTGGCATTTTACTTGGATTTTATTCTCAATAAATGTGAAAATAAACAAACGAAATTATGCATCTGCTTTCGCCTCTTAGACGCACTACCCTCCTCCCCCCCAGCGCCCCAACAGCTTTCACCATTGCACCGGCATGCGGCAAACCCAACCCCAACCCTAATCCTCATCCTCATCCAACCTTCGCATGGCTAATCTTACGTACACATACATATAAACTAGCACACACACACAGATATACTGGAACATATCCCTAATCCATGTCCAAATCCACATCCGTAGGCAACTTCCGCAAGGTGAAGGTGGAACGCGCTGAGCCGCCGGAGGCTAGGAAGGAGCAGTTCGACGGCTTCCTCACCCACACCGTCTTCGAGCACCACAACTACACGGCCATGGAGAGGTGAGTAGTACCTGCCGGGAGGATGTCAGGAGTACCCATTCCATTCCCTGCCGATCGATCCTTTGCAGCTACCTGAGACAACTGTCGGCCAGCTATCCGTCGCTTACGCGGCTCTACAGCATCGGAAAGAGTGTCCAGGGCAGGGATCTGTGGGTGCTGGAGCTGTTCGCAACACCAGGATCGCATGTGCCCGGTGTGCCCGAGTTCAAGTACGTTGCCAATATGCACGGCAACGAGGTGGTCGGCAAGGAGATGCTCCTGCTGCTCAGCAAGTATCTGCTGGAGCGGTACGGCAACGACGAGCGTGTCACACGGCTGGTGAACGGCACGCGGATGCACTTCCTCTACAGCATGAACCCGGACGGGTATGAGGTGTCGCGCGAGGGCGACCGCACGAGCGGCCTGGGACGCGCCAATGCCCACAACATTGATTTGAATCGCAACTTCCCGGACCAGTACGGCACCGACAAGTTCAACAAGGTCACCGAGCCGGAGGTGGCTGCTGTCATGAACTGGACACTGTCCCTGCCCTTCGTGCTCTCGGCGAATCTGCACGGCGGCTCCTTGGTTGCCAACTATCCGTTCGACGACAACGAGAACGACTTCAACGATCCGTACGCGCGCCTGCGCGACGCCAGCATCAATGGCCGCAAGCTGAATCCGACCGAGGATAATGCCCTGTTCCGGCACCTGGCGGCAGTCTATGCGCAGGCCCATCCCACCATGCACCTGGGCAAGGCGTGCGAACTCTTCCAGAACGAGCACTTCGCCGAGGGCATCACCAATGGGGCTCAGTGGTACAGTGTCACCGGGGGCATGCAGGACTGGAACTATGTGCGCGCCGGCTGCCTGGAGCTGACCATTGAGATGGGCTGCGACAAGTTCCCACTGGCCCGAGAGCTGCCCCAGTACTGGCGCGACAACCGCGAGCCGATGCTGCAGTTCATCGAACAGGTGCACCACGGCATCCATGGCCTGGTGCACAGCACCATCGGTACACCGATTGCCGGCGCCGTTGTCCGCTTGGATGGGGCTAATCATTCCACCTTTAGCCAGACGTTCGGCGACTACTGGAAGCTCGCATTGCCCGGCCAGCACAACGTCACCGTTCTGGGGGACAACTATGCCCCGCTGCGCGTGGAAGTGGAGGTGCCGGCAGCGGAACCCTACAACATGCGCCTGGACGTTACCCTCATGCCCGACGATCCCCAGCACTGGGCGTCGGCCAATGACTTTCGCATAATCGAGAATGTGGTGAACACACGCTACCACACGAACGCCGAGATCCGCTCCCGCCTGGCGGAGCTGGAGAATCAGAATGGACAAATCGCAAGCTTTGGCTATGCGGACAACGAGTTCAGTCGCTACTTCAACTACCTCAAGATGACATCCGATGTGAGTGGGTGTCTGCCTCCACAAGCGCACTCTTCTCAATGTATCATTTCCCCCACAGATTGGTGAGCCCGAGGAGCACAAGTACAAGCTGCTGGTGGTGAGCTCCATGTACGACACAGCGGCGCCCTTGGGCAGGGAGCTGATGCTGAATCTCATTCGTCATTTGGTGGAGGGCTACAAGCTGCAGGATGCCACCGTAATGCAGCTGCTCCAGCGAACTGTCATCTACTTTCTGCCGCAGACGGAAAAGTTCCCGGAGGTCTTTGACCTGTACAACACCAAGTGAGTGTGACCCAAGATCGAACTCTAAGCCTGAACTCTAAATCTCTTGCCCTTCTCTATGTAGCTCCTCTGTGTGCGACCCCGTGCTGGGCGATGAGCTGGCCGAGCGTTTGCTGAGTCCCGAAACGGAGCCGGGACGCGACATGCTGCTGCAGTTTCTGCAAAGCGAACGCTTCGACCTGATGCTCACCTTTAGTGCCGGCAGCTCCGAGCTGGGCTTCCCGCGCGGCGACTCCATACTGGAGAAGTTCGCTCACAGCATCCAGCGCACGGAATTCAACTACTCGCCGCTGCAGTGCAGCGCCTCGGCCACCAGGCAGCTGCATCGCGAGACCAGCGATCGCCTGACGAACCTTCTCTACAAAATGTACAACCTGCCCATGTACACACTGGGCGTGTCGTGCTGCCGCATGCCCGCCCACAAGCAGATCGCCTCGGTGTGGCGCAAGAACATTGACAAGATCAAGAACTTCCTGGGCCTCGTCCAGACCGGAGTCACTGGCCTTGTGCACAACAATGAGGGCCAGCCGCTGCGCGAGGCCTTTGTCCGTTTGTTGGAGCACCAAATGGTGTACAATGTGACACGGAATGCGGCTCGCTTCCAGCTAATGCTGCCCCGCGGCCTGTACGGCCTGGAGGTGACAGCGCCCAACTATGCGTCGCAGGTGATCAAGGCCGAGGTGCAGCAGGGCCAGCTGCTCGATCTGGGGGCCATCCGCCTGCACCCATTCACCCTGATACGCGGCGAGGTCGAGGAGCTGCCCAGCAATAATCCAGCGCTCTCCGTGACGGGTGTCGGCTCCAAGTTCACGACAAGCATTGTCGGCGTCGTCCTCGACGAGGGCAACCATCCCATTCGCAATGCCAAGGTGTCCGTCAGTGCGCCGGCAGGGCTCGAGCGGCTGCGCAACTTCACCAACAGCCTGGGCGAATACCGCCTGTCCGCCGTGCCCCTCGGCACAGTGAGCCTCAAGGTGGAGGCGCCGCGTCACTTCGAGGCCACGCGACAGCTGCACCTGGCCCAGGGAGGACTGCCCACAGAGAATGTCGTCTTCCATCTGAAGTTCAACGAGCATGTGTTCGGTCTGCCGCGCTTCCTCTTCATCATCTTTGCCAGCATAATGATCATCGTCGGCGTTGTCGTGTGCGTGCTGTGCGCTCAATTCTGGTTCTATCGTCGCCATCGGGGCAACAAGCCGTACTACAACTTCTCGCTGCTGCCACAGAAGAGCAAGGAACACTTTGACCTGGAGGAGGACGATGCGGGCGATGACGGTGAAACGGAGCTCTTTCGTTCCCCCATCAAGCGTGGGTTTCCATCACTTTCACAACTGAATGATTTGATTTAGATTTCATTTGTGTTCTTTGTTCTGCAGGTGGCATGACCATTCAGCCGTACTTTGATGAGGAGCATCTGGAGCGAATTCTGCACACGGATGAGGAGGATGACGGGGACGAGGACGACGACGAGGATGGGCCGCGCATGGAGCCCGAGTTGGATGTGGCCGATGACAGCGGCGATGAGATTGTCATGCTGCACCAGCATGGCAAGCCGCGCCGTCACTAGGCAGTGGCCCAGGCCCGCAGCTCATCCACAACAGCAGCAGCAGCAGCAGCAGCAGCAGCAGCGACAGCAGACAGCAGACAACAACACCACACAACAAAACTGTGATTCAAAACGTTTTCAAGAAAAGCCCAAGCAAGGCATTGATTGCTCTTCTTTTTTTTTTTTATTTTTTAATTAATTTTACAGCTGCGGCAAACACTTCCTAAAAGGTTAGAAAAAGTGTTATGCAAAGTCTTATGCTGATGCAATGGTTTCCCTTTCAATTGAGTTGATAAAAGAATTCCAGCCGCAGCTGTAGCCGCAAATATTTATTACCCATTTACAGGATACCAAGTACCGATCACGGACGTGTTTTATGTGCTGTAAATGTAGCTAATAATTATGAATTATTCGATATGCATTATTTATGAGAATGTATTCTTCTGCCGCTTGCGATTTAATATTTAGGAAAATGTTTTTTTGTAATTATATTCGCCTGCAATGTCCAGCTTTATATAGAAAATGGCAGAACTCCAGCCCAGCCCAACCCAGCCCAGCGTAGCTCAACTCCCAACCCCGCTCTCAAGCCCTGGCGAATCTCTCAATGCCTCAATGCCTACCCCCATTACCGCTCTCTGCTGGAGAAGCCCTAATCGTAATTGTAATCATAATCGCAACTTAACTTAAGACTGAGAGCCTACTTATGCAATTCTAACCAGAGTACAGAAGAAGCAATTTTAAAATAGCAGCAAAAGAAGACACGAATCTAGCGAAATAATTGAAATTTATACAACATTGGCTTATATACATACGCATATGTACATGCATATGTATTTATGTACATAAGTACATATATTCGGTGACTGCCAAAACAAAGATTCCAGCTTACCCTTTCGTGCTTACAGCGCGTATCACAGCAATATGAGAGGACACGGACATGCAGACAGATTGTAACTGATTGTAGACCCAACAAACTATTCGTAACCATTTAAGAATTTAAATTCAGCCAAGATTTAAATGGCAGCTACATACATATGTATAATTTTATAACTTTCTAAATATTTGTAAATTTTGATTATGGTTCCGTCACTTGATATTTAATAGCCAAGCTAATTGCTATTACATAATATATAACTATAAATTTCTAAATGAAAGACAAATGTATTACAGACATAAATTGAACCGCTGATGAATCGGCATGGTAAACTAATTAAATCAAAATTAATCTTAGACAAAGTAGATAACTTTTGTTTGGAAGCCTGAAGTTTAATATGCCTTGTGCTAGAATGTGTGTAGATAACTGAGCTATAATTACAAATTAAATTACAATATTTATGTCATACTCGTTGCTCACTTTAAGAACTTATTCCATTTGAATTCCGTCTTCAGTTCAAGTTACAAACCGAAGTCTGTACTATTTCCGATCTGTTTCCGATGTGTCTTCAATAAATCAACCGTCTAAATACATGGAAAAGCACTCAGAAAGTAACGGCCCGAACATAACAGTTAACAAATGGCCTTGATACCCTCTTAAATATACATGTACATGTATAAGTCCCCCAAAAAGTTAACAAAACCAAATGCAAATCTAAGCAGACAACCCACACATATTTATGTAAATAGCATATACATATATCTACATTATATACATTGCTGTGGCACTGCATGATCTTAAATACTTTTACACACGAGACAAAGCAAGCAGAAATCGATGGAAGGAGTGATGCTATGGCGGTATATTTAATTAGCCAAGGGTGCAGCATTTACTTGCATATGTATCCATGATTATTTGTATATTGTATGTACTTCTATCGTATACATATCCACAACAAAAATATGGCAATTATAGCTATGTAAGCAATTATCTGAATAAAAGCATAATGTACCTACCTATTTAGCTATGATTAACCTTTACGCATGGCATAGTCCTAGTTCGCATCTATATCGGAGGCAATTGAATCAGTTTACTGATCAAATGAATCACATGGCTCTTTATGGCAGCACTCCCATGGTGGGGTTGTAGCGAGAGAGAGAGAGTATCTACAGCATTGTCCATTGTCATCGTTGTTGTCGTCAGTGCCGCCAGGATCAAGGTTATCTGTAGCGCCTTATCGCTGGCACAACATCGTAAGCTTTCAGCTCTCCCATTGACGCTCAGTTTCATTCGATGCCATACCCATAGTCGGGGGCAACCTTCACGCGGCTTCAAGCACCGATCTGAACTGTCGCCAGGCCATTATCAGACGACGCCCTAAGATGATAGTTGTCATCTGGCAACGTTGTTGCCGTCGTCGTAGTCGCCGCCTCTGCCTCAGTTGTGCGATTTTAAGCGAAGCGAGAAGACCAGCTAGCATGTTGGCGAGACAAAAGTTAGCGTCAAAGTGTCTGAGCCGCCTCGTGCGCTGCAAGAGCACCACCAGCATTGCCAGTGGCAGCCACTCCAGCAGGGCTAAGGCCTCCGTGGTGGCCGAACAGAGTCTGGGCATCATTGGGGTTCCGTTTGCCAAGGGCCAGGGCAAACAGGGCGTTGAGCTAGCGCCTGATCTGCTGCGCCAGAGCAATCTGCGACAAGTGCTTCAGAGCAGTCACGGTGAGTGGAGTGGAGTGGAGTGGAGTGGAGTGGAATGGAGTCGAGTGGACAATTACCCCACTGAAACCCAAAGCCAAGACAAAACCACATTGAAATTGAATTGAATTCTGAAACTTTATTCGGCATTTTCATCGATGGGATCGATCGGACACCATCGATGGTTAGATGGACTTGTGATCCGGGACTATGGTAACCTGCAGTATACCGTCGATGAGACACTGTTGCAGCAGCAGCGCGTCCACTATCATCACATCCGCAACTATGCCGACTTCATGGCCTGCAATCGGGCCCTGATCGAGCAGGTGAAGCTGATGCTGCAGCAGAATTCGCAGTTTCTGGCCATTGGCGGTGACCATGCCATCGGTTTCGGTGAGTACGCGTTGTGTACGCGAATATTCTTGGGTGTGCATCTGGCTGATCCGGGTCTGATCCACTTTTGCAGGCTCTGTGGCCGGTCATCTGCAGCATACACCGAATCTGTCTCTGGTGTGGATCGATGCGCATGCGGATATCAATCTGCACAGCACCTCGCAGTCGGGTAATATACATGGAATGCCTGTCTCCTTTTTGCTGGAGCAGCTTCGCACAACCTGGCAGCATGCGGGCCTCGACGAGATCGCTCCCAACTGGTGAGTGCCGTCGCTACATCTCTCCATCTATGATCTCCACCATCTCTGATCTCTCTGAGTGTTGCATTGATTTATTTATTGGATCGCTTACATCTAGACAGAGGAGGGCTTACGGCTATGGTATGGCTATGTTCAAGTTTTCCTATCAGTTGGGTCTCTCTCTGTTTTGGGGAGGGTTCTGGGGGGCTGGGGCTGTTTGGTGTGGGGTGGTGGTGGGAAGTGGTGGGGCGGGGCTTAGGCGGGGGTCGGCGGCCTTGGCACCTTATCACAGTTGGCTTAACGGTCTACAAATATTTTGTTTTAGATTTTACTTTTTGATTTTCTTTTTTCACTCTCTCGCTTTTTGCTTTGATTCTCTTTTGTTTTTCGATTCTTTGGATTTGGATTTTGATTTGGTTTTTGTTTTTGTTTTGTTTTTGTTGTCTAGTTATTATTTTTAGTTTTTCTTAGGTTTTGTTTTTTTTCTTCTATTTTTTGATCTGCGTTTGCCTCAGTCTTTGGTTTAGTTGCTATCAACCTTTCATCGTCTTATTTATAAAGTTCTTTACAATTAAATATTGCTTTTTGGTTTGGCAGTTTAGTCGTTTTGCTTCCGAGCTTGGAAAATTGTGGGCTTCGAATTCTTTTCTAAATCGAAACAATGAAAAACAATTAACAGAAACGAACATTGACCGAGACCCGAAATCGGATCCGGTTCGGAGATCACCCAAAGTCAAACAAATCGTGTGAGGATCAAGGGATTCCTCTGAAAACAAACAAAAAGTAATTCGAGCACTACGATCGATTCGGCTGCGCCACGATTTCTGTTCTATATACTATATGGTACACATACTTGTATATGGCGCTCTAAGCTAGGTTCAAACGACTATCGGAGTACATTTAAGGCTAATAACACATACATACATGACCTCAACGGGTGTCGGATGGTGTCGGAGCGGGCAGGGGCTGCGGCTGTGCTGCATGGGTTGGGCTTTGGATGGGTTGATGATGCTCTACTCAAAGAAACAAATCAAACCGATAGATAAAACCCAAAAAACTTAGTTTCAAATCAGAAAATTTAAAGCTCGCCTTCGCCTTTGTATTGAATTTCATAAGTAGTACAGCTTAAGAAAGAGTAAACTCAAGAACTGATCAAATATCACAGATCCACATCACAAAGAGCGGACAATTTGGAGGATAAACGAAAATCTAAATGAGATTTGGGTATAAATATTTACATGACGACACATCACACAGATCCCACAGAAAAACCAGATAAATATACAGTTACCCATCATCTGTTTAACTTAAAGTTCTTTTTTTTGCTTGCTTTGAGTGGCTTGGCGGCTTGGGATTGTAGATTGTGGATTGTGGATTGTGGATTGGATGGAGGGATTGTAGATCGTGAATTGGCTTGTGGGGATGGTGCAACATTGCTTGATCAAAATCAAATCTAGAAACTAGAAAAAGCTCTCTTGGAAATGGAAAAGTATGTATCTGTAGCTAAGGTTTTTTTCTTTTTTCATCCGAAGTGTTACAATAAGTACAGCGTTACGTAGTGTGTATCTCTGTGTGTGTTTGTGTGCTGGGGTGTGCTTAGGTGTGGCTGTGAGTGGTAATACACAAGTACTATGTATGCATGTACATCAAATGTACATACAAACATACATCAATCGATGGGGAGGCTTGGGATGTAGTAGGAGTATGGGATTTTCCGTGGTTTATGCATTAAATAATTACAATCAATATTAAAGTTTAAAGTATCAATGAATCAATAGAATTACACAATCATTATCGGCTTTAATCAATTAACCAATTAACTAATTCAATCGAAGAAGAAATGTGTCAAGTGTTTTCTATTCTTTTGTTTTTTTTTCGGTTTTTTTTTTCTTTTTGCATAAATTCAATTGAAAATCGAACGAACAACAAGAACACACGCCTGAAAATAAATCAAGAGAAAGAAACAAATTAGAAAATGCTTTATAAAAATATATTATTTTTTTTGTTTTTCTTTTTTTTTGTTTTGCTGCTGGTATTTCTTGTGTTTCAGTTTTCGAGCTACAAATAGATTAATAAAAAGAGAATTGAAATCATTTAGTGAACTCATCAGTTACTTTTGCTCTTTTGAATGCCGACAAAATGTTCATTTGGGGTGTGGAAAGAACTTGTGCCAAAAATTGTACACAGCAGAGTTTTGTTCGGATCGGTTTTTGTTCGATTGAATGGTTGGTTCTATGGTTGAGAATGGTGGTGGGTGGGTGGCTCTCTGCCTCATCTTCTGCATCGTGTCTGTCTGTTCTTCCTCCGATTTTTTTGTCTCTCGAATTACTTACCGAAAAATCAGACGAAACAATAAAAGTATGTGAGGTACAACAATACAACAATAACAACGGCAACAAGAAACAACGAACTGAACTGAAAAGATCTGAAAACGAAAATCAGCTACCCTGGGAGAGATACTGGCGCGGATGGGGAAAGTAGTACGGGTACGAAATCAACAACTCAAATGTCAAAATCAGATCATATTTGGTTCTCCTCCTTCTCAGCCATTGACAGCCATTTTGCGATATTTAGCTTCCGGCTCATGGGTACAGTGGGACCAAGAAGCGTACGTTCAAATTACACTGAGCGAAATCATAAGAGCATAAGGGCGGGGGTCAACTTTTTTAGCACACAACAAACTGAAACAAATTTCGGAAAGAGAAATATATTTATAGAGAGAGAGAGAGAGAGAGATAGTGTCCGTGGGTGTGTACGTGTGGGTTTGTGTGTCAGTGTGTGATGCACTGCAACAAAATATTTATGTGTTTGAGAAACGAATACCAAAGAACAGAAGGCAAGGACAAAGATGGGACCCAGAACAGACCAGTGCTTAAAAAATCGTAAACTTAAACAACTTAAGAACATAACAGTCGAATTGAAACTGAAAAAGAAAGAGACAGACTACTAAAATGAATGAAACTTGAACAGAAACGAAAACTGAACAGAAACTTAAGTCGATTTAAACCAGAATTTAATCGAGCTTAAACAGATACTTATAAGGACAACAAATTGACGAGAAACTGAAAGGAAAAGAACCGAATCAGATACAGATACCAATTTGAAGGAGTCTAAAACTGATTTGAAACCTGAATCAAAGAATAAAATGGAAACAGAATCAATCAAAATAAAGAGTTTGGTGTGTTCTGATATATAAGTACTATATAGAGAGATATATATATGCAAAAAGCAAGAAAAACTCATAATTATATATTTTGAAATACATTTATAATATTAATATCTTCTTTTCTCTTTTGCTTGTATTCATTTTTTTGGTTTTGTTATTTTTTTTTTGGTTGTTGTTTGGTTTGGTTTTGTATTGTTTCCATTTTGAAATATCATTTGAAATGTGTGATAAATATTATTAATTAATTAATCGATATAAATATGTTAATAAAATAAATTAAATAGTTTCATCCTCATCATCATCATCGTAATCATAATCTTTTTATATATTTATATATATGTGTATATATATATTTATATATATCTGTTTTTTTGTTGTTGTTGTTGCTGTCATGATTATTAACGGTATCATTTGTGTAATAGTATCGCTATCGTTATCGGCATCGGCATCGGTTCGCCAGGCATTGCCCGGCTCACCGCCCTTTGAAAATTATAGATAAACTTCGATCTAGATGTGGAACAAATCAGGTCGTCAATTGTTTAAAAAAATTACAAAAAGGTACAGACACAATTAAGCAAAGATACAGACTCAAAAATCATACAATCAATTACAATATTAGTCCGAGCGAGGCGCAACTGTACTTCCGCCACAGGCGTTCAATTTCTGCTCTCTGGCTCTGGCTCTGACTCGGCTCAGTCGTACCACTAAACTAAACTAAACTAAACTAAACTAGGAATAAGAATCGTGATTCATTAAGCATAATGGCATTACACAAAATTATAAGTACGAGTATTCACCCGTTTTGCACACAAATAATATCGCATCTTCTAAACCGAAAGAAGAAAACATATGGAAATCGTTTTAATTGGAATGCATTTGGGGTTGGGGAGAGAGTCCTGCCTCAGTGAGAGTCGCGTGCGAGTCGGGGGGATTATGCTAAAACTAGGCCTACGACTAGTACTGGGGCAAATGTCTTTTTCTGAGATCAACGGTTTCCGAGGGCTTCTCTGCTTGACTAGCTCTGTGTCAGTTTGTGTGTGTACGAGTATATGTGTAAAAAAAGAGAGAAAAACAAAGGTGGAAAGATGGAGATAAAGAGAAGGATATACGGGCAGATAGCAAGCCCGCCCCTGGGGCTGTGGTCCAGTTTTAAGTCCAGTGTTCAGGGTACAGTCCACTCGCATAGTAGTATGATAAACCGTCGAGAGTTTCGGAAAAAGAAACGGAAAAAGAAAATACAGAAAATAAAGGCAACATAAATGATACAACTTAAAGAAACGATAAACAAATAAACAAATTGAAATATATATAATATAAATAAAAATAAGTTTGCGAAAATTTCCATCAAGTGTTTCATTTATTGAAAATTTTTTCGTTTTGGCTTGTTGCTCTTGTTACGTGTTCGGTGCGGAAATCAAATGAAATCATAAGTGTAAACGTAAATATAATGGATATTATCATAGTCGAGCACAATTCCACAAATCGTGGCGTTAAGTTAAATCAAAAACCATAAAATACATAAAAATCAAATTGGAAAATAAAATCAAACTAAATCATAAACATAATCATAATTGTATTTGTAATTGTCATTCGATTTGATGGTAACTTCGATTCATAAGGATCGAACATCGCTTATAGGTGCATTACTGAAAGTACTACTTCCTCCAGTTGAAATTACAAATCGAAATCGACCTTGAAACAATGTTAAAATTTGGATTAAGAAAACAAATTATAAAATACAAAATTAAAATTATAAATTAAACAAAATATAAATGTTCATCGAAGGGCCCCAAAGAGGGAGAGGGAAAAAGATATAGGTGGAGGGACGAGTGAATTGAAACATTGGCCCAGAGTTGCATCTGGGTGTGCCACATAGCGGTCTCGCATTCTCCTCCATCTTGCTCCATATTCTCTCTCCCGCTGCTTGTTCATGTTTGAGTGTATGTGTCAAAGTGTGTGTGTGGGTGTGTGTTTATGGGCTTGTATAATTAGGCTATATTCTTCATCAAGTTCCTCTTCGCTTTGGTCGAAAGTCAAAGGAATATTGAACTCAAATTGCATTACATTAAATTACATAATTCATAAAAAATACAATAAATAAGTTTGTTCTGCTCTTGGTTCCGTCGGTTCTTTGTTCGATCACTTAAATTACGTAAAGAAAAAATGATGAGAGGTATAAATATAAATAATATGCATATCCATTTGAACAGACATAATGTACATTGAAAAATCGCTTACATTTGTAAAATTACACGCAAAAAAATATATGAAATCTTGTATATCTTGACCTTGTTATTTCATGATTTTACAGAATAATAATGGGGTTTAACTGCACGATCGCCATCGATCGTTCGCTTCTACCCTTCTTATTCATCACATTATTTTTTCTTCTTTTTTTATTTATTTTTTGTTGATATTTCTGATTCTTATTCGACTTCTTATTTGTTTCTTATTATTGAAATTATAATTTGTAATTGTTAAATTGAGATGCATGAAATGTGTTGCTGTTGTCGTAAATTGCAATCTATTGCACAAGAATTATAATTAATACAATTAATTAAATCATTGATGACAAAAAATAAGCATACATATAGATAAGGTAAAGAATGGGTTAATTAAATAATATATGTATGTATATATGTAAATTTATATATAGCATACACATAACACAGATATATATATATATAGAGGCATGTACACATTAAAAATTCAATTAAAACGGATTTCCTAGACTTGTTTTGCACTTTCCTTTACATGATATACACACTGTATATTTACATATCTGTATAATGTGTATTGTGCTATATAAATAAACTAGCAGATTGTTTAAAAATGTATAGCAGGTTGGCAGGAAACAGCAAGCAAAAAGTCAGGAGAAGAGCGCAAGGACTTGATCTCGTTGAATATATTTTTTGCTTGCTCTCTACTGCGTTTTGTGGGGCGAGGGTGTGGGCTTGGCTCAATCAATAAATCAATCATTTCGCTATGCTTAGTTTTAGATATAAATTGTCTTGGTACTTTTGGTTTGATCTCCAATTTAACTCTCTTTCCTCTCATTTACTGCTGGCTCAAATATTGGTTTTCATGCTTCTCTACATCCTCATCTCCTCCTCCTTTTCCATCTCTTCTGACTAGATTTCTTGTTGCAAATTTTGTTCAAACAAAGAAACAAAAAAAAATTCCTTTCCTTGTTCGGCCTACAGTTACAAAAAAAAGGTACTATATTTAGGGATATATGGTAAACATATAAATATATATATATTCTATAGAGCTAGGTAGATTAATCATAAGCAGAATTCAATCAATTTCTAAGTGGCTCCTCCTCCTACTCCTGCCCCTTGCTGGGGATTCGGTTATGTTCGGTTCAGTTTGGTTTTGATCAAAACTTAAGTTAATAATTTTCACTATTCGGGGAGAGAGAAATCAAATTCGGGCACTCTCTTTGGTTCGGGGAAGGGGGGTTGGGCATTGGTCTTTTCTATAGTTTCATAAAGAAATCAATATAGATTAAAACACAAAACATTGTTATAAATATGCATGGTTTGGGTTAAGGTTTGTAGTCTGATTATGGATGAGGTCCGTTCTTGTCAGGTTATGGGAACTGTTAATGGATCTGTTCTGTTCGGTTCGGTGTATGCGTATGCAGGAGCCTCCATTTCCGATTTGTACACAAAGCAAACAAAGAAATCAAACAAAACTTAATCGAAATACAGAATACAGAATTCAGAATTGAAATCATATATGGCTTACGGTAGAATATATATCTGTGTGTCTGTTTGTGTTTTTCTTGTGTGTCCACTCTCTCGCTTAACAATCAACAGAAGTAACCAAAAGTTTTCAAGTGAATAAAACTGATGATAAATCAACGCAAAAGTTTTTTGGGGTTTTTCTCGGGGTGGTACGGGGTGGATGTGCTAAGGGTTCTCCCATCTCGCTTGAATTCTATTAACTTTTCGCTTAAACTTACTTTGCTAGAGAAAACGCTTTGCTAATGCTTTTGTTTATATGTACCTATTTCATACATAATTGTATCCCTTTGCTTTTAATTTGTTTTAAACTTTTGTCATATAAAAATGGTCTGTTTTTTTTTTGTGTGTGTGTGGTGGCTGTACTTGTTTGTTTTAGTTTCTTCATGTTTTGTGCTACGCTTTTGTCTTTTGGTTAAACGCTAAAAAACGGTGTGGTTTTTAGCAAATATTCGACGCTTATTTGCTCCTTGAACTATACATTAGATAAAGTATGCATGTATGTATGTATATATTGGTTGCACGCATCTATATATCCATATAGATGCATGCACACACTTGACATAGTTATAGTATTAAATATTCACTAACAATTATTTACTTTAGTAAAACATTTCAAATTTGCGCATAAATTATTGTATTACTCTTGCTTTTCTTTACGTTTCTTTCCTCTTTTTTTACGCCAAGTTTTTACAGTTCTAACTGCTATTAGTGTGTGTGTGTGTGTGTGTGTGTTCGTGTTTGTTTGTGTTTTGCATGTGTGTGTGTGTGTGTAAAGGACACAAATTAAGCTTGATCTGGGTCTGACATTCCTCTTATCTTTCACATCACTTTACTCCCTAATCTCCACTTTAAATGTTAAGAACATACACAAAAAAAGAACACTAACAAAATTTGTAAAAGTTTATACACATGTACACGTGTATATGCACATATTTAGGTGTATATCTATATGGTAGATATATAACTATCATGCGATTAGACATATATATATATATATAGAAGTATTGAACTTTTTGTTGCACATCGCTTAAGTATGTAGCTTTTTGTTTCTCTTGTAATACTGTAGCAGCCTCCATGTTGAGTATACATATATACTATATAGAATCTTCAAATACTTTGCCAGAATCACCCTGCAGCATCAAGCCGAACCGATGTCCTTCGGACACCAACACACACAGACACCCTATATTGTTATCATATTGCCTAGACACTGAACTCGATTAGTACCTTCTTCATATTCCTCGCTAATGGTAGAAAATTGTTGGAGTGTTATACTAACAGATTTCTTGTCTGTTGCCAGTTTTTGTTTTGTTATTTGTTTTGGAAGATTTCATTGCTGTTTTACTTAATTTAAATACATTTTTAAAATTCTTTGCTTCTTGTTTTTGTTTTCTTTTTGCTAGTTTGGAGTTTTGTTAAGAGTTAAGTGTTTTTCTCTTAATGTTTTCTTTGGGGGCTTTTCTTCGTTTTGTTGATTTCTTTGTTATGCTTTATGCCTTCATCTTCTACTCTTTCTTCTTCCTTCTACTCGTATTACTCTCTCTCTCTCTCACTTTAGCTGTTTCGTTTTGTTTTAGTTTATGATTCTTTACTTAAATGCTAAACAAGAAGAATTTTGCTATTGCAACGGCTTTTTGGCGGAGGTGGCCTTCATCAATTTGGGACTATTCTTTGGGATTTAGATTCGAGTCTTGTGGTGGTACATTAACGGATTACAGGGTGGTCGGGATTGACAGGGGTTTACAAGGATGTGGGCCGCCCCTTTCGTTGTGTCGACGCTTGAGAGAGAGTCAGTGTTGGTACTTCACCTCCTGGCTGCCCTTTAACGAGAACCCTCTCGCATTTACATGCTTTCTTTCGTTCTCTTTTTGTTTTTTGGTTTCGTGTGTGTTTTACACATACTCTTTGTTGCGCTTAGTTACCGTTATACCATGCATATTTATATATGTGTGTGTGTGTTTGTAAGTGTGAGACTATGTGTGTTTGTGTGTGTGTGAGTGTCTCTGGGGGAGACTAAGGGGAACTGCGGATGTGGGAAATATAGTGTAGACTATATGTAATTACGGCCCTCCCATCCTCGCGGATCGGGGATCATCTCCTACTTGGCCTTGTTGGTCTTAAAGCTGACCTGAAGCACCCTATTGCCCATGGTGTAACCGTTGAGGGCGCGGATGGCCATTGCCGCCTCGTCGTAGTTCGTCATGGAGACGAAGCCGTAGCCCTTGCACTGATTCGTTGTGGGATCCTTGACGATCTTCACGGATTGCACTGCCCCGAAGGGACCAAATAGCTGCCACAGGGCCGCCTCCTCTGTCTCGGGCGCCAGATTGTAAATAAAGATGGGATAGGCGCCGCCCGGTCCGCTGGCCAGCGTGGTGGCAGCCGCCGCCGCCGCGCCCAATCCGTTGGGCAGCATCACGTCCAACATGTCGCCAGCCATGGGCGAGAAGCGGGCCAGCCCCTTGTTAACCGGCGTGTGCATGGCGCCACCAATGCGCCGCACCAACTGCGGATTGAGGAACGCGGGCAGCTGCGGCTGGATGATCTTGCTGGTGCTGCCGGGCGTATTGGAGAACTTCACAACAATGGGGTCCGTGCAGCTGGAAGGCGTTGTGCCGTTAAGGGCGATAATGGCCCGAGTGGCCTCCTCACGCTTGTCAAAGCGTATGAAGCCCACGCCCTTTGTCTGGGTATCATTGCCGGCGTTCTGAAGGATACGCGACGTGATGATCGCACCGAAGGGGGCAAATATTGCCTCTAGCTCCTGCTGGGTCATTGTCTTGGGCAGTCCGGACACGTACAGATTGGCGCCCTTGATGGCGTCCGAAGAGGGCCGTGCAAAGGACACCTTAATCGTCTTGTTCTGCAAGCGGAGACCATTCAGCACGTTGACCGCCTGCTCGGCATCCTGGGGCCGCACGTAGTTGACGAAGCCATAGCCCAGGCTCTGGCCCTTGCTGGGCGCCTGCGGATTCAGCGGATCGATGTAGACCTGCGACTTGTCACGTATCAGCTTTACGGACTCGATCTCGCCCACGCTGCTGAAGAGGGAGCGGATCTCGTCCTCCGTCATCGTCTGCGGCAAGTAGTTGACAATCAGGTTTGTGCGCGTCTCCGTGCTGCCGTTGCTCCCGTTCTGCGGCACTCCGGCATTGCCGTTGGTGTTCGGCGGCGGCTGCGGCTGGGGCACTACCGCTTGCTGGACCTGCTGCTGCACTTGCTGCTGCGCCACCACTGCTTGCACTTGCGCCTGCTGCTGCTGCTGGACTTGCTGTTGCACTTGCTGCGCCTGCTGCTGCTGTGCCTGCTGTTGCTGGGCCACGGCCTGCTGCTGTTGCTGGAGCTGCTGCGTGACTGCGGCGGCGGCCGCGGCCACCGCTTGCTGTGTCTGCTGCTGCTGCACTTGCAGAATCGCCTGCTGTACCTGTTGCTGCTGCTGCAGTTGGGCGGCGGCGGCGACAGCGGCCGCATTCTGTACCGGGGCGGTGGCTGCATTGGTGGCTGCCACGGCCGCTGCGGCGGCTGCACTCTGCATCAGTTGTGTCTGTGTATCCACTCCGCCGGCGGCTCCTGTGTTTGCCATCATAAAGTCCACTGGGTGAGGGGCAATCGGTGGGGTTGAGTTGAGTTGGATGTGACGATGGGGCGATGGCGGGACCAACGCAGGGGGAGGCGTATGGAAAGAGTAGTTAAATGTCAAGATTAAACCATTTGCATGTTGTGTTAGTTGTTATACAGCTACTGCTACTAAGTACGGTGTTAGTAAGTTAGTTATACTTAATATTCTACATATTTAAGTGGCACCAGGGAGTCAAATCACTTTAAGGCGTGCTCTTGCAGCCCTGGTCCTGGGGTTAGCTCTGGGGTTAACGGTTAGCTGAAGGAGCTTTGCTCACTGGCGCCACCCAGCGGCCAACTTACTTGTTCTATCTATCACTTCGCACTTCTCTTCTCACAGTCACCCACGCACTCACTCACTCACTCACACACTGACCCCCCGCTGCACAGAGACCAAAGCACTCAAAAACAAACACAAGCACACACCTCGCCGCTGTGGAAAATAACTTTTCTGATTTTTGCTTGTGCTTTTTCTTGATTTTTCTGTGTTCTTTGTTTCTGTTTGGATTCCGTGTGCCTAGATTGGGTTTTGCCTTTTAGCGTACACCGTTCTTTTTGTTTCAATTCGGTTACTGTTTCAATTTCAATTGGCTCTCCTGGTCCTTTAAGTTTTGTTCCTTTTCCGCTGCAAGAACAGATCCGCTGCGTACCAGGCACACGATGCTTCTGAGCGCAGGAGCAAGAGCAGGACATGGCCGGGCTCTTTCATTCAATGCTCTTTCTCCCCCTTCTGGAAACGGGAAATTGTTACAGGCACACACACACACCGACATATGCACATATACATAGTTTTATATGCCCCCACCCAATCCAGTTATGTAATACGGGAGAGAGGGCAGGATACAAAAGCGCACCCCTTAACGAAAGGAAGGAAAAGTGCCGAAAATTTTGTGTTTCAGCGAAAAATGCGCAACCGCTAGTCATTCATTTGAGTTAGTAAAACCCCCACCCACCCCACACGCTCTTGACCCGGTGTGAGCCCAAGTGTGTGTGTGTGTGTGCATGCTGGCGCAACGCTGTTCAAACCAACCCTTAGAAGCGACCAAGAAGCAAGTTGTAATAATTCTGTTGCAAGAAAAACAGGAAACTTGCCGCGGCTTAAGGGTTAAATTCACGCAGTGAGCATTACCACCCCACTATGTTACATTTACATGAGATGTGGCAACGCCGTAACGGTAACGGTAGTGGTAACGGCTTTTACTTGCGCCTATTCAGCCGCAATTCACGGAACTAGTTGATGTTAGGAGCTGATCAGATGATCAGTGGAACTAATGGTTCGTTTACATTTGTAGGCATTGAACCAAGAGCGGTTCCGATTCGCACCTTTTCTCATATGAGTCAAAAGGTTAAATGAACGAACACACACACAGACAAAAACTCTCTTTTCAACAATTTCAGCACCGCACCCTTTCTGCAATTTGTCCTTATTTTATACCTATGTATACACACATAGACGATATAATACATACATACATATGTACATTCTCTTCTTCCCCATCTTCAAATACTCACTTGTTTTCTGTTTAGTTGGTTACAGCCGTGTCGTTGCGGGGTGTTGGGGCTGAGGGAGGTAGTCCACGGATTTGTATATTGCTGCTCGATGGCCAGAAAATGCAGGAATTAATGTGTGCTTTCTCTCTCGCTGGACTTCGAATCCTGGATTTACGCGCCTGCGCTCTACACGGCGCTGCCTCCTCTCATTCACTCTCCTGCTCACTCTCTCAAACTGGACCAGGCCTCTCTTCCTTATGCAGTTTTTTGTTGTAAGGCCAATAAATAATCGCTGGCCCCCTCGTCGTCGTCGTTGTTGCCGTCTGATGTGAACAAAAACAAAACAAAAAAACGGTAAAGAATAACAAAACGAATGTAGCGGTAAATGTTTGTTTGTATGACTTTGCTTGATCGTTAATCGATTCTATCGATTTACAACACACCAAGGGAGACGGGGGTGGAGAAACACAAACACTTTCGGAGTACGAAAAATTACATTTCACTCGAAAAAAATAAACATCAACAACAAATGTACATACATATGTGCATATACATATGTATCGGCAGTGCACATATTTTTGTTGTTATACAATTTCTGTTCCACTAAACGGATGGATTGCTATTTTTGCCATATTTCAATACTAATGCTGATCTTAACTCTCGCTGTCTCACTCTCTCTCTCTCTCTCTCTTTCCTTTGCACAGTGGCTGCTGCACTGATTTGAATGGTGTATGTATGGCGGGAAGAGCAGGAGGCCGGGAACAGTGGCCATCCATCCTCCTCCCTCCCTTACACACTCCTTTCCAAAATACAATGTATGGCTGCCTCAGCTGCTATTGTTATTATACATACACACATGTGTATACATATATGCATACCTACATGGCTGCGTGGGTTTAAATTAGTTTTTGTTATATCGAAACAGTATGGCACGCACACAAACAGCGAGTCAGGCACGCAGAGAGAGAGACTCTACTCACACACACATAAAAGCACTTTGTATCTATAGGGTTTTGTTTTTGTTGTAACTAAAGCACGCGCTTTGCTTTTGTTTTTGCCTTAATATTTTGAGAAACAATTTTTTGTTCTGCGTAAATCTCTGGATGAGCGGATGGGCATGGATGATCCGATCTGCTTGGAACTGTTCTAATTTGTATTTCCGCGCGTTTTCTACGCGTTGAGTATTTCAGCGTGCAACTACAGTCACATACAAAGGCCTTTTGCTTTTTATGGCAACCGGCGTTTTGTTTACTATTAATTTTCTTCACTTTTGCGAATGCCCTCACCTTCCTGCCCCGACACACACCCACTTCAGTTAATGGATAAAACGTCGACTACTTTTGGTGTTATTTTTTGTTGTTTCTGGCTCCGTACAATGCTCCTTGCACCATAAAATCGATATGCTAGCTGCGCCCTTTTCACAGCACTAGCACTAGCGGGCGCTCGCTCTCTGTCAAACATACAAACACACATGGGAGGCACAAGCCATGCTAAATAGAAGGTACGGCAGTAGCAGCTCTCCCGGTACCACAGCTTGCTTTCCTCACCCACGTCCTACCTTGTATTAAACGTGCCCTGGCGAGAGAGAGAGAGCGTTTACAGATACACAGCACATAGAGCGATGGCAGCTTCACATTAGCAATAGATTTTTACACCACTACTACTACATAGAGGGAGCCAGAGAGAGTCTACGTTGGTTTCCCCGGCTGTCTATCCAGGCGCCCCACAACCCAAAAACGATCACTCTCAATCTTACTCTCTCTGGCCCTCGCTCTCTGCATCTTTCCCACAACTTCTGACGCTACCTTTGTTTTTGTTGTATGCCAAATTGCACATTGTTTAAGTTTTTATACCCAAACACACACTATAGCAAAAAAAAAAACCATGGATATAATATGCATGCATGTGTACACTCAAATATACACTGTGTATAATTGCACAATTATGCAGTGCCGCACGTTCATTTTGGCAAACAATTTAAACAATTTTTTGGTTTAGCAATGTGTTTTCTTTGTAGCCACAGTTGCTGTTGTTGTTGTTGTTTGATAGAAACCGTTTAGGTTGCACAAGACGGGAGCGGGGTCCGGTATCCGAGAGATTCTTACATTTAGTTTGGTTGCTGCTGCTGCTGCTGCTGCTGCTGTTGTTGTTGCTGTTGCCACGGTATTGGGTTTCCGTTTCGGATTTGTTGGTTACTTTGTGTAGGAGACCAAGAGGTTGGTTCACAACTATGATTATTTTGCACTACTTTCGAAAAAAAAATCAATTGCAAAAGAGAGCACACATGGAGCACGAGATTGTTAGTCGTTAGGTGGCAGCGCGGAGCGGGTCGGAATTACTTTTCAGAATTCTGGAAATTTTGTTGTTGTTTCAATCGCGGCGCCCAAAAGATTGAGGCGGCAAGGCCGTTTCCTATACAACGACGCCCCTTCGCTGCCTCAAAAAATTAGCGAATGTTGCTCGACCCTAGTTGCATGTTGCTGGCAGCCCCGTACGCATGCGGCTGCACAGTGTTAAGGTATGGAAATTGCTATACCCTGTATACTCTGCTGTCAATAAATGGTATTGAGCTGTCCATTTTGTTAGACCTATTCAAGTAAAAGCCCAAAATAATGCAACAGTGTACCAATTTTAGATATCAATATTTCCACGGTATTCAAATGTTGCAATAGTCTACTCTTCATGAATGTTGCTATACAACGATGGCATGTTGCCGAGCTCAACATATCAGAGAGAGAGAAAAATATCAGAAAGAGAAAAACATCAGAGAGAGAGAGAGAGAGAGAGAGAGAGAGAGAGAATGAAATGGCAGCGCTGCCACAGAGTTGTCGGCTTAACGTGTGTTTAAATGGGGCTGCATCAGTCTGGCAGCATTCGTTTCGGTGTGACTTTTCGCCACATTTTGACAATATTTATGGCCTTGCAGAGGATAGGATTTGTATGCGCTTATCTACATACATACATATGTATATTCTTGATTGCAGCCTTAAAGTTTGTTTAGCAGTTTCTTAACTTTGTATAACTGACCAAACTTAGTTTAATGTTCGATCCAGCCCTGCGTTTGCTGCCCCATTTAGATAGGCCTTAAAAAGGGCGTCGGTCAGGCTGATCGATCAATCCGCAGGCGAAATGTTCCATTTTGCAAAGATTTTTGGATATCGAAACTACGTGCGCATACATACATATGAAAGAAGTGTGCAGGGCCGATCGTCCAGGCTGGAAATCAACGTTCTCTGAGCGTATTCCAGTGAGGTCGTCAACCGTTTTATGATGCACGCGACCATTATCCTTGCCAAACAGAGAAGAGCAGCTAAGGGCTGTTTGGCGTGTGTACGTTTTCGTTTTTGCACTGGCGACGGGGACTGGGACTGTGAGTGTAGCAACCACCAACGCCAGCAGGGCAGCCAGCTCTGGGGTTGTTTCCGCCCTGCTTTAGAATTGTACACCCTCTACCACCCGGCCGGTCCGGACCCAGTTCTAAGAGGCAGTTCAATTTCAACTCCAATCCAGCCGTGCGTGCACGCGTATTGCGTGCATGTCCTTAATTGCGTCTGTATTCAGCACTCTCTTGCACACACACTCACACACACACACACACAGTCGCAGTCAACCTCCTCCCCCTATGTACTTCCTGTTCGTGCACTCCCCCCACCGTCCTACCATCCATTTTAATGTGCTGATTTTTATGGTTGCGCTACCCTGTTTTACGTTTTCTGTAGCCTGTTCCTGTTCGAATTCACTGAAAGAGACTGAACGAAACGTCTCGCGAAATACAATAAAAATTGTAACTCAGCGGTCTTTTCGGTCTTGGGGGTGGTTTGTGGCCTTTGTTGGGCGACGAGGCGATGCCGGAGATGCCGTGGATGCGGATGCGAACTCAGACAGATCGGCGTCGCAAGTGTTTTGTTTGCAAGAAATGTAAATACATATGTAGATGTATATGTACGTATGTATGTACACACAGTGCTTATATTTTTGCATACAAATATGTATATGTAGCCGCGTTATACATTGATGATATATTTATTTCTCGTTATGCTTTTATTAATTAAAATGGTGAGTGCACAGCTGGTATTTATGGATTAAAAAGATGTACATATGTAGATACATATGTACATAAGTATGTATGCATACATACATATGTATGTGCTATTTTCATTAAATGGTCATATTTTCGTTCCTTATATTTCTATAATTCAACGTAAGCCTGGATGCTCATCCTTATTTGATGTTCATTTGATTTTCCTTTCCCTAATCCTTATTTGATGTTCATTTGATTTACGCGTACATACCAAATACTATGTGTGTATGTGTGTATGTGTGAATGTGTCTAGTCTCCAGGTAAATTCTTGCAATAAAATGTTGAAGCACACAAATCGTGTTTAAACTTGATGGTCGCTTGGTCCAATAAATGTTCTTCGTTAAAACGTTAACAATCAATCAGATTCCCACTTTAATCTATGTACCTTAACAGCTGCTGGACTGCTTTTAGCCGCTGGCGATCAACGGATCGGTAAGGCAGTTTGCGGAGAAAGGAAAATTGCTATTCCGATAAGCTTGCACTCATAAATTGATCTTGAATATCGCCTAGTTCTTATCCGCAAGGATAATTGATAGTTTTTGATTTTGCTAACGCGCAACGCAACTTTATTCAAGCGTGTGACGGCGATGTCAGAGATGGCTAATAGATGTCACGTGCTTGCTGTTGGCTCTTTCTCTCTTAAGCTACATACATGCTTATGCATATCCCGACCCCCTAGATGCCGCATCCATCCTGCAGCTTCTTTTAGGGGGTGCCCATAGCATACCCCAAACAGTAGGCAATAATATTCGTGTGCGAAGGGAAAGGGTTGCCTAATCCGGCCAAAATAAAACAACAACAGAATATTACAACAAAGCGGGATTAAAAAAGCAGAACCAACACAAGATTACAATAATACAGGGGAGAAAATGTAGAAGCCAGGGGATGTTGTTGTGGATGGGCTGAGCTGAGCTGAGATGGGAGTGGAATGGAATGGAATGGCAAGGAGTTGGAGTGACGTGACGTGACGTGAAGTGGAGTGTAGTGAAGTGAAAGGGAGGGACACGCACATAAAACACAGCACAACCGTTGCACAGGGAGGCGTGGCCCACCCTTACGCGAGTGCTTTCGTATAGCCCAAAAAGTCTACACATGTATGTACATACATAATGTTCGTAGTCTAGGAGACAGCGCAGCTCGTTGCAGGAGCAGGAAAGGAAAAGGAGCTGGCTGCCATGATTCATCCTCGGGAGTACGAGAGCATATGCATATGGGCAATGGAAATGCAAATGCAAATGCAAATGCAAATGCAACCCCCTGGTCACCCATTCCTCATACATATTTACATACATAAATGTACATAACGATCCTCGGGGCGCTTTTAACTTTGCACGTTTCACTGCACAAGAGTGGTACTACTCGTGGGTTCTCGGCAGAACCAACAACGACACCGACACCGACACCGATCCCTATTCCTATCCCCTTGCAGCTGATTCGGACAGATGCACTTTTTCCCCGAAACTAATATTAATAATCATAGAAATTACCATAAGACACAGGGGTCAAAGTCCAGGCGCAGACACCCAGAGAGACAGGGAGGCAGAGAGACAGAGAGATTGAGACTGAATGCGGAGGGTTGGCTGAAACGATCGCAGGACATTCGGGGACATGCTTGCTGCATGCCATTTGAATCGTGGCATGTGTTTCCTTTGCTCCCTCTCCTACCCGTCTCCCTTGCTGTTGTGTTTCTGTTTCTGCTGTTGTTGTTGTTGTTTTGTGTGTCTTTTTCTTTACAAATTTGTGCAGCATTGTCCATTGACTCGATCGGCAGTGTGCTCCCGTTCTCATGCCCATGAATGCCCGTTCCCATTCTGATTCCCCCTCCCAATCCGATTCGGTTGCAGATCCGAGGGTTCCCTCGGCTGCCTGCCACCTGGCTTACTAATCCAGCAATGCCAAATGATAGCGGGTGAAAGGAAAGGAATGTTGAATTAAGACACAAATGTTGGCCCATCCACTCGGGTAAATAGGATGCAAGATCTTTGGAGAGTTGGTGAAACTTACAAATACAAATTAAATTTAAATACTTGCAAAAAGGAAGCAGCCGGAAGGGAAACCATGCAGCCTCGGGGATCCTTTTCGATTATTATGACTCCGATTTAACATCGTTTTGGCTGTAAGATCATGCAGAATGTTGAGTTCAGAGAAGCGATCACTCGCTGAATGTAAGTCCATGCAGAGCAACTGCATTTCAATATCAAATGATAGGGAAGAAATGAGTTCTTTTCAAAGTTGGGAATACTCTTGGGTAATATTACGATCGATAAACCACTTTTGAAATCGCCAACATACGATCACATACGAAGCTTCATTCGTCTTCGCGTTGTGTTGGAGTAAGGATCTTTGCCTGACCTAACCCAAGCTCACTTCTGGTGGTGCAAAAGGGTGGTGGTGGTTGTGGTGGTGGTGTCTGCACTTAAAGGACTTCCCCTGCTGCTCTTTCTTCTGTTTCGATTGATCCTGTTTGCCCATTCAACTGGAACCCACGACTATTTGTTTACACGACCGTCAGCTCGTCTGCTCGTCAGCTGTTTTGAGGTTCATGCACCCCATTTTCCGATGCCCGATGCCCGATTCCCGATCCCTGTCCCACACAATCGATGATGTGTGACTCTGCCTAATGTTCTTAGTTTCTCATTTTCTTCCATTTTGCGTCTTGTTTGTCATTTCAGTTTGCCGAAGGATCAGTTGGTTTACATTGGACTGAGGGACATCGACCCCTACGAGGCGTTCATATTGAATAAATTTGGAATACGCTACTATGCCATGGATGTGAGTAAAAATCGAATAGCTAAGACCACGAAGAAATGTGTACGGGGAAAGCGAGCGAACGAGCGAGCGAGCGAGTGCGGTGACACCTCTGTAGGTAGTGGAGGTAGAGGGAATATGCCCCCTCTTGTCGTCCGGTCCTGCCAGTTGTTGTATAAATTGTAAAATTCCGGTTTCCCACTCTCTCTCTCTGTCGCTCTGTCGATCTGTCGCTCGCTCCCTGTTCTAGCAGGATCAAATGACACGATCGTGCGTGACTGCCCCGAGCATTACACAGTATGTCCGGGTGTCTGCGTCTGGCTGTGTGTAATGTTGTAAGCTTGGCATTTATAGGGGTTGCCCGAGCAGGACAGACAACCTCCCTACGGAGCCCTACCCCTAAATCTGCCCCCTCTGCACACCAATCCACCAGGAAACCATCGATGCCAACCCCGCCCATCGCATCTCATCCCATCCCATCCCCCGTTACAAGCCTCGCTCTGGGTACTTCCGATCGGTATAGATTGGCAATGGTGGTGGCTGGCTATATGCTGTATGCTGTATGCTGAATGCTGAATGCCCGAAACGTGCGCAGCCACATCCGTCGTTCGCATCCTTGTCAGCTCTCCTCGTTGCCCATTATTTATGGCTCGTGCAAAATCGAAGCCTGAAGTCTGTTGAAAAATAGTTTAATGTTCGCTGCCGATAACCAGAGCTGCAAATTTATTATAGTCTCATTATTGGGAGGTAGAGGGAGAGGGGGAGAAGTCGGGCAGTTGTCTTCCGATGTCTGGGCTAAGAGCTCAGCGCGGCTGGTACAGTTTGCCATAGAATGATGCTGAATGGCTGCAAATGTTGGGATAGTTACTCACTGATAGTCGCCATTTAGAGCATTCAAAGCTTTTATTCACGCTCTACTCTCTCTTCGTCACACAATCGCAGCTCTAAGCTTGGTATTACCTGAGCATAGCCAAAAATGCGACCATAAACACACGTCAACTGTTTACCCATGAAAAGGAAAACTTTCATATTTGCATGCATAGTAAAGTCATTCGATTCCGTTTCATACCTTACCAGCTATGTACATACGCTAAGCGACAAGAATCTGCGATCCATAAAGAACACTTTGCTATAAAAAACGAGTTGCTATAAAAATATACTGACTGGGTAACTGTTCTTTTCCTTGTCCACGTTACCGGCTGATGGGAAGGAAACTGCTTTCTTTGCTTATTTTTGCGTTCTTGAAGCAAATATGAAACATGAGAAATGCAATTAAATCATTAATCACAGGGAATGGCCAACGCCATCAACTATCTCTCTCTCTCTCTCTCGCTTGCTTTCTTCCTCCAGGCCTCACTCATTGCACTTTCTCTGTCCATAAAATGCTGCCCCTTTAGCCAATCTTTTTGCTTACATTTTTAATTTTTGTGTCCTGACTTCTGCAGACAATCGATCGCGTGGGTGTGCCGAAAATCATCGAGATGACTCTGGATGCATTGAATCCACAGAACAAGATACACGTCAGCTTCGACATTGATGCGCTGGACAGCAATGTGGCGCCCAGCACCGGCACTGCCGTTCGCGGCGGCCTCACGCTGCGCGAGGGCATCAGCATTGTGGAGGCGCTGCGGGACACCAAGAGGGTGCAGGGCGTCGACCTGGTGGAGATCAATCCAAAGCTGGGCAATGAGCGGGATGTGCGCACCACCGTCGAATCGGGCCTGGAGATCCTCAAGAGCATGTTCGGCTATCGCCGCTCCGGCCACTGGAGCAACATCGATACCGGCATCCTGGGAAGCGATTGAAGCGCGCCCAAGAACGCCCAAGCAAACATCCATTCACCATGAACTTATCCATATCTACATTTTGTTTACAACAAGAAATGTTTCATATTTCGTTTGTTTTCCTTTTTCTTGTTTGCTTGTTTTTGGCGCGCTTAATCAAATACACTAAGGGGAGATTATTAAGAGAGAGATTTTGAAGTTGCATAGCCTAATGTGGGACAAGGGGGAGATTCGACTTGGGCAGCTCCGCTCCGCTCCGATCCGATCTAGAGGCCAGCCTTGGGCGGTGCCGTGGGCAGATACGCCGAGATGTCCACGTTGGCCATCCTGTTGGCCGTCTGCAGCAGCTCGTTGACGGGCATCGCTGGCTGTGGCGGTGGGGAACTGGCTGCAGGCAGCACTGGGGCCAGCGCTGCACTGGACGGCGGCTTGCCCAGGCGCTGGTAGAGATTCGGGGCAAAGGTGCGCAGCAGGCAACGTTGCAGGCAGAGCAGCAGGGCGTTAATGGAGCCCGAGATGACAATGATACCCGATATAATGGAACAAAGGCGAATGGCAAAGTTTACCAGATGGTCGCGATCATTGCTCACGACTATCTTCAGCGCTGACCAGTCGTACTTGAAGTAAATGCCCGGCGAGCCATACGAGTTTCGCTCCGAGTCTAAAAGGAAAGCGAAATCAGTAGAGGAGGGATCAAGGAGGGGGAACTCCTAGTTTCGGGCTCACCTAACTTCCGTACGTTCTCGGTGACGGCATATTGAAAGGTATTGATTGTGGTGAACGTCTGATGGATCTCCGTGGGCACCACCTTGAGAAAGTATTGCACTGTGGTGGCCTCTTCGTGAATGATGCTCTCGTCCCCCTCCAGCGGCTGCACAATGCGCCGCGAGTACTGCCCAAAGCTGAGCCGATTGATGCGGTGCGTGAAGTTGGCCGGCATGCGGCGCAGCTCGATCACCCAGTGGTCCTCGAACAGCCCCACGACGGGCTGGGCGCCGCCCACTAAATGCAGAACGCCGGCCACCTTGTTGATGCCCAGAGTGCCGTGCAGTCGGCAGGCATCAAACTTTGTCTCCGGCTGGCCATTGGGCAGATGCAGCTCTAGGCTGGCGGGCAGAGCACCTGGAGGCGGTGCCACGGGGCCAAGGGCCGAGCCCGCGGTGGGGTCACCCTTCATGGGATACGGATCGCGCATGATGTCCTTGAAGAGCACATCGGCCACCGAATGGAACTCCTCGCGCAGATAATGGTTAGTCATCTGAATGGACTGAAAGTGCTGGCGATCCTGGTCCGACATCTTCCACCAGACGCCCTCGCGCTGCAACGTGCCGTACGCGAAGACATCCTGCTGCGTCTCGTCCATAAGGTCGACACCCGAGAGGGCGACGCAAGGCATGGCCACCGTGATGTCCACGTGCATCTGCACCTGCTCGTCCAGCGAAATGTCCGGCTCGAACAGGTACACGACGTCCGTTTCATGCCAGTAATAGTGCAGCTCCGTGTACACCAGATACACAATCAGCAAGCGGCTGAGCAGGCTCACTGTGGAGGGGGAAAACACGACAATGAGCTGTGCTGCTGCCAGCAAGAATGCAACTTCTTCAATCTTACGTGTCCCGCCTATTTCCGTGGTCTCTGTGTACTTCTCCGGGACCTTCTTGAAGGCATCCAGATTTCTGGCAAAGTCCAGCAGATTGCTTTTGTCGCCACGATAACGCAATGTTGCCGTCATTTTGCTTGGCTGAGGAAGGAATGTGTGTGTTGTGTGTGCAGTTGGAACGCGTTAATTGCGGCCCGTTTTCGGCATGATTGCCACGTACTCCACAAGCTCTCGGCACGGCCCAACTTTTTGGACACCAAGCGCCCCCAAGTCCCGGAGGCTTATGTGCTTGTGGGTGCCGTTTGTCGGTCCACTAGGACTATGGCCTGGGCACTCTTATCTTGGGAAAGTGTAATCTTATCAAGAATAAACAAAGACGATCGGTTAAATGCCACAGATAATTTAATAGCCGGTTACAGAAACAGCTGTTTAGAATATACCGTCAGGGCCTCGTAAATATACCAAAATATACCATTGCATCTTAAAAATATACCGTTAATATACCGTAGTCCTAAATCAAATTCCTCGACTTTGATGTTCTGTTTAATATTACCAGCTAGTTGGGACTCTCAGCTTTAAAACTGTAATTTTACTCGAATCATCATTAAATTCTTCACAAGATTGGCTAGTTATCATGATTTTTTTTTATTGGATTGCTTACAAAACAAGGTTAAAACTAAAAATGTCAACTCAAAAACTAGCATTGAAATGTAACCACGTACGTAATTCTTGATAATATCCCTAAAAGGGAATTTGAAAACGTATGAAATTCATTAAATATACCATTATATACCGATATACCGAAAATATACGTTGAACTTATTTTCGTAGTCAAAATTTCTTCAAAAGTGTGGTCACCCTGAGTGTGACCGCTTTTTCACATATACATCCGCATTTTCCAAATTTATCACCAAAAGAGGGCGCTCGAGAGACTTGAGATGCAAACTCTATTGGAACACTGTCGGTGTTGACCATTATTGGTATATAATGGTATATTTAAGCAAAACGGCTTTTTGACATTATAATAACGAACAAGAAAATGAAATTTCAAATCAAAATCATTTAGCGGTATTTCATTTACCGGAAGGTATTTTTGGTATATTTCTGTGGTTTTCTTTAGCTCACATTTTAAACGCAAATATGAGGATCATGGTATGTTTGGTAACGGGGTGGATTTTTTACGCCTCCTTCTTCTCAGTAACTTTCTAGTGGGAAATTAAAAAATCGTGTTTTTAAAAGCTTGATAGAACATTTTATGAACAATTATTTTTTAAACTCTTTCTTCATGTTTTTTTTAGGCAAGGGAGAACAGAGAGATTAAAATAAACTACTCTTCTTGAATTATAATCAATCAACCGAATAAAAATATATGTTATCGCTGGGGGTCTTAATTAGCTTGTAATATTAAATCAAAAATACAAATTGAGAAATATTATCTTACTCGGTATATTTATGGAATAATATTGGAATAGGAGAATACATATTTCGGTATCTTTGTGGGGCCAGACGGTATGTTTTATTGGTAAACCTCCGGGCACACTGCTTGCCTATCACAAAAATTAAATTGGAAGTGTAATATTGTTTTATCGTGCCACTATATATAAAAGTGAATGGACCTCGTTCGCGTACGAGTGTGCAATTTTTTTTCTGTTTGTCTGTGAACATCAGTGACACCCCCCGCGCCCCGCATACAACTACCGTCGCCACGCCGCGCAACGCAGCAACAGCAACAACGACAGCAAGAAGCGGCCGCAACAACAAAACAAAAAGTGAAATTGCCTTTTGCGGAAACCAACAAAAAATAAGAAAAGAATTAAGTACAAGCACACACACACACACACACACACACCACACGTTGAAGCAAGTGAAGATTGTTGTTAACACGGCACCCGTGCGTGTGTGTGTCCGTGTGTAGGTGCGGTTGTGTGCGTATGTTGTTGCGTTCCAACGCAAAACCCAACAACGAAAACAAAACGTTCCAATTGGAATACCGCCTGCTAAGAAGAACAGCTGGCCCCACCAAAAAACAAAAAACAGGCGGCCAAGAACATTTTAGCCCAAAAAGACCATCTGAACGGGGTCTAGCAGCGTTTTCTAGACGAAAAGTGAAACATCTGAGCGGTGGCCAAAGAAAAACGAAGCGGCTGTCATAATGGGCGATTTCGATCTGAATGTGGATAGTCTCATCCAGAGGCTGCTGGAAAGTAAGTACCGTTCCCTGATCGATTCCTACAATAATATATCCCAATATCCCACTATCCCAATTCCTGATTCCCTATTTTTTAATTTATTATTATGTGTGCGTGTGTGTGTGTGTGTCCGAGCGGGGAGAGCGCCACATATAATGAATGATTGCATTTTCCAATTATTGCACATTGTTCGCTGCTTAAATTGCAACAACAGGCATACTAAAAGCAGCCGCAACAACAAATTGCCATAAAGGTCTCTCCCTCTGCTTTGACCATTTGAATTTGACTTTTGAATCAATTAAGAATTTAATTGATTTTCATTGCTTCTCTGACAAAAAATGCAAACAACAATAACAGTGCCCCAGTGCCAGCAGCAGTAGCAGTCGCAGTCGCAGAAGTTCCATTTCCACCAAAGGGGGGTTCGGTCGTTCTGGTCTCATTAGTTTTTACATAACCCCAACAGAGAGTGAGAGAGAGAGAACAGCCAGCAGGCAGCATCGCATCTCTCTGTTACGATCACTTAACAGAGCTCTATTGCTCTCCCCCGCACTGCCACTCTCTGATGAGTCGTAATCTGATGACGTCATGACCGCCACGATTGTGCCCGTCTGTTCAATGAAACGGAAAAACTGATAATGCGAATGATTCAAAAGAAAAAGAGCACCCACTAGAGAACCAAAACGAAATGACTGGGGGGAGCAGACCCGAAACGACAAAGAGAATGCGAGTCACATGAGTGCGATAAGGAAAGTCATGGCGTAGAGAAAGGAGACTAGGTAAGAGAGAGAGAGAGCAGAACTTCTACCGTTAAATACGTAGATTTGGTTAGAGATGGAGCGGATCAGCAAAAAGCGAGGTCATATTTTGATGTAGGGTTAAGCTGGAAAAGATGGAGAAATGCTAACTGTTAGATGGATTTCATTAGAGATGGCCGCCTCGTGAGAATTTCCAGCTGCAAGACTGCTGACAATGTTTATGGCTTTCATTAGAGATGGGAGACTGGCAACTCGGATCGCTCATTTCATTCGGGTTTCTAGCATATGTATGTAAAAATATGCGACTTTTCTCGAAAGCGTTAAAGCGCTAAAAAGTTTACATTTTTGCTCTCCTTTTCATACACTTTTGCCTTCTTCCGCTTTGCTCATCCCACTTTTCAACGGCTGGCCGCCACCTTACATCCCACATCTCCTAGGGTTGCCGCTTAAGCCTCTTAGTGCCTTTCCCTTTAGCCGCTTCTACCAGTGTTGGATGATATGGTAGAGAAAATGGTTGAGGGGAGGGAACGGATCCAGCTTTAGCTCTGGCTGCCAGGGAAATTGCATTTCAACATTGCTCTTTTTCGGTTTCTTGTCCATTTCCGGAATGAGTTTTCTTCTTCTTTCCCTCGTCTTCTTTTTCACACCCTACAAGAGGTAAAGAGATGAAAAAGGAAGAGAATTTGTTGACGCTTAAAGGTAGACGCATCAAGGTCACCAAGTAGGCTAGGTCATGACAGCCGCCTCCGTACATCCTTGACTAAACAAAAATGTCATTAATTTTGATCTACTCAACGCCACGTACATAGTACTATGTGGCGTCATCAGGCCTGTGTCATCAGAGCGGCAGAATTGGCGGATTGGGTACAAAATTTCATTTGTCAAATTACAAAATGAAATTGAATTTTTAGGGCACTTTGGCCGGGCGGTTTCTCCATCATCGTTATCCCCAACCCCTCGCTTTCGCTGACATCGTTAAGGGGTGGGTGTAGGTTGGTCTATAAATATCCACAATGAAAACCCTGGAAAATCCTGCAAGTTATAGATACAAATTTGAACAGAATCTGCCGAAGTCAATCCTTAATCCTTTGTGCGAGGATGTTTGTGTGTGGTTGTTGTTATTTTAAGTTTTCACCCAGCCTGGACCCAGCCACTCCTACCTCAACACCTACTGTCTCCCTCTTTGGTTTTGTTATATATTTAACTCTATAATATACTATATCTATATGTATGCATACAATATGTATAAATATATGTACACCTGTACTGTGTATGATCTGTGCAACGACAAACAAAAACATAAAGATTTCAAAAAACAAAAAGAGGCCGAAGAGCATGCCCAGAAGCTGCTCATCGCTCAGCAATTGGCCGCTGCTGGTGGGGCGGCGGTTGCCGTTGCTGCCGCAACTGCTACTGCTGCCGCTGCCGTTACCACCGCCGCTGCAACGTCATCGTCATCAACCAGCACATCCGCTGCCGCTACCGCGGCCAGCAACAGTTGTTTGGGTTCGGCCGCTGGCACCAATCACGATCCGCTGGAGGATCTGACCGAACAGCAGCGCCGACTGCTGCAACAGTATTCGATATCGCCGCCCAGCGAAACGATGATATCGGCCGATGGCGATCAAATAACGGTGCATCATCCGCGCGAGGAGCCAAAGAAATCTCGATTGAAATTGCGTGACTTTTTCGTCGCCGAATTCGGTATTACCTAAAACCCCCTTCTTTGATTACACTCTCTGATGATCAATCAAATCAATCGTCACAATTTGTCAGTCCATCGTGTGTTGCAAGTGCAAATGCAAGCGCCAAATCAATATCCCCTCCCTTCCTCCACCACACCATCCAATCACCGCACGTCAGCAATCTCTTGGGTTATCCGCTTGTTGTACTTCAGAGCCCCAGGGATGTGTGCTGTATGTAATTTCTGTCTGTACTTTCCCATCATCTCATAGGGTATTTCATAGCGCTATATCGCTTTCGATGTTGTTGTTGTCTTTTAAATATTTTAAATTGTGTAAATCACAGCTTCAGATTCATAGAATTAATAGTATCCATAGAATATGCTTATATGTATGTACATACATACATATGTACATACGTGTACGTGCCGTAGTTTCCGTGACAGAAAAATGTGTGTGTTTTTCCACAACTGCAATTGCAATTTCAATGCCAAGTGCTTGACCGCAAGTGGACCGCCCCTGTATCCCCTGCCTCTGTTATGCAATGCAACCCCACTATAACTAACCCAAACACCCAACCCCAATAAACCACACAGTAAAATCCCAAATTGCTTGCATCTAATTGTTTTCACACGAAGCCAAATCCACAGTCATCAAATTGTAATGTGTGAAGCATATTATATAAATCAAATTCTATGATGGCGGGGGGTGGACTCAGCCACTTGCTATCCAAAAAAAGCAAAAGGAATCTCGTTGAATGCGACACGCGACACACGTTGGTGGGGAGCGCACAAACAGAATTTCCGCTGATAAACAATAATCATAAACTAGACAAAAATTGATTGGCGTTGGAGTGGCGGCGCAAAAGAATTTGCTGAATACACTCACTCGCAGATGGATTGGATCATACCTTGAATAGATTTTGTCATTTGATTTGTTAGCAAATGTTTTATCTGTTTATTTTGTTTTGGTTTTGTTTATTTTACTGTGAACCATTTATGATACTCCCGCGAACAAAACTCTCACCAATGATATCGAATTATAATGAAATGCGGCACTTTTTTTCCTACTTTCTGGATAATTGCGAACAACAAGACTCCGCTTGGGACCTTTGGGAAAATATTTATTGTAATACAGAGCTATTCGATTTTATAAACCATAAATGTTTTTAGTTCGTGGAAAACAAAAAAGATTCCATAGTACCCTCCCTCCCAGCAATAAAAGAGGGTATCAAAAACGTCAGCGACGATGAGTAAGAAAACTAAAAGTAAAGAAATATTCAGCAGTGACAAGCAGAAGCGGAAACAAATAGCGGGACTGGGACGCCCTTTTCTCTTTCTCTCTCTCTCCTTCTGCATGTCTGTGCCTGCCTGTGCAAACAAGTTCATTCACGTGACGACTCTCGTGTTATTGTTATTGTGTCGTCAGCATTTACACAGCTAATCAGCAGTGATGCCAGAATTTTCTTGCCAATACAAGCTAGATTCGGACCAAAAATAACACAAAAATGGCTAAAAACAAAAATGTATAAGCTTTCAATTTGGCTTATGTAGACTCAAGCCAACCATGCCCCCGCTTGCTGCTCTTCTGTCTTCGTGAATTTGTATGGCAAAGTTTATCTTATCAACCAGCCATCATGAAAATGTTGTTTATAAATAATGTTTGGTCATTTCACATTCATATTTCTCACACACGAAGCATCGAAACAAAGTTCCCACCATGAATGACATAAAAAACTTTTTGCAATATTTTTAAAGCAGTAATAAAGCCGAGAAAAAGCCTCGAAATACACATGTAATGCTAAAACAAGCCCATTTGTCAGCACTGCTAATCAGCTGCAGTGCTGCCTAAATGAAGCAGCGAAGAAAGAGACCAGAGGCAGAGCAGAGCAGGGCATTCAACGAAGGTTACAACTACTGTTAGTCCACCCCCTCCGTGGCCCATCTTTCGACACAATCGCAAATGCGACGACACTGTCCAACAAAAGGTTTTGAAAAAGTTGAGAAATAAAGAAATATTTTAAATAATAATTAGAAGATTATTTCTAATGATTAAACCAGATTAAATTTAATAGTTGCAAAATTTGTATTAGAAACATATTAAAATTTTGATTGTTTTGGCTGCATAGTGTTATTGATTGCCGCGCAGAGTGTTAGAGGGGATAAAGTAGTACATAGTATGTATGTACATATGTATGTATGTATGGGGCTTTAGAGCCTATCCCTTTCTGTGTCACTCTCTTGAGGGCACTCTTTGTGCCTTGAATAGCAGTGTGCCAAGGCCCATGTTCCTCCACCCATATACGACGAGTATGTAGAGTAGGAGTCAAGCCCGCCAATCCTTGTCCTAGTGACAGCAATTTACGTGCACGTGCCTGCACCCCTGCTCTGAAAAATATCCTTCGTTATTTCTGATGCATTTCTAATGTTTGTATAATATTTGTATAATTGAGTTGGTTCTTTCTCCTTCTACTTTGGCTTCTTCTCTTGTGTGTCTGGGCGACATCGTCAGTCCATTTCATTCCATTCCAATCGTTCCATCGCCACTCAGTATTGTCATCGTTTTCGTGCTTTTGTTGATTGTTGATTTATATTTTTTGTTGATTGGGATGAAGGCATCTTCGTCAAGTCTGTTTGTTGTGGGGTGCGGCGCGGCGCCACTGATTGAAAATAGAATTTGAATGTCATAACCTTCACTCGAGTCAATTCTCGTACAGGGTACATATACTCGTAATACTCGTAATAATAATAATAACAACCACAAGTGGAAACAGCAGGGAACGACGCAGAGAATTGGAAAATGGCAATGGCAAATAATAGGATCAGGAATGGTAACCAAACATTGCGTGTCTAAGGAGGATTCTGCTCTCTCTTTCTTTCTCTCTTTCTTTGGTTTGCTAATGCGCCTCTATTTCCATTTAAGTGCTTTTTGATTAGCTTTTACTATTGACTTTTGGGCACATGTGTACCCACGTGTGTGTGTGTTGTGTGTGTGAGTAATGAGTACCACTACAGTTGCACGCACCATCCCTAGGAGTCGGAGCCTCGTTGTCTCCTGTTTGATTTACTATTTTACTGCTCTCACATGCGATCTCTTAAGTACTTGCCTGTAACTCGTTAAGCCAGTAGATAAGTATTAGGTATCTACTTCTCTATTTGCTCTCTCATTCTGGATTCTCGAATGACGAATGACGTTGATCCGAACTGTGAACAAAAGGGGATCCATTCTCGCTTCGAGTGTTAATGGGATCTCACGTTTCCAGCTGTTGAGCGAATCTTTCAATTGATCATCGTCACGTTTTCAGTCACTCAACTCTTTCATTCATGAATGAAAACGGCTTGAATCTCTCTCGTTCTCTCTGTATTTTTCTCTCTTTTATTTTATCTCTGTTTGCAGATCTGCTGATCAATTATCTCCGTTATATGCCTCTGTTGCTTCAGTAACTTCTTTTATGAGTGCTATAAACACCAAAATTATGGCAATTGCATTCAAAATCTAAGATTAAAAGCAAAGAGGAGGGGGGACAACTCAATAGAACGACTTTCAGTGCTCAAAGATGAGGGAGAAAACAGGAATGGAACAAAAGTTTGTTCATTAAAAATAGAAAGAGCAACAAAACGTACGCTTCATGCATGCTTGAGCACAGTGAACCCAAAAGCCCCAAAAGCCCCCCAACCGCCTCCTCGAATTATGCGAACATAAATGCACACTTGAAAAAAATATATCATCTTCCTCCACATTTAGGCAATTTCTTTATTAAGCAAATGTAGCAAATTGTTCCTATACAATTTTTTAAGGTAAATGGCTTCGTTTGTATAGGAAATTTTAAAGTAATTTTTGCATTTACAAACAATTTTTCTTTGGTTCATCTTTAGACATTTAGGAATCAATTTCTCTGAGTGTTGTGTACTTTTAAGGCAGTAAGCGCAGCAGTTACTGTTACAGTTATTCCAACAAAAACCGTAGATGTTTTTAATTACGATTTTACTTCCCTTTCTCTCCTCTCTGCTTTGCTCTACTCTGCTCTGCCATTGCATTTCTTTCTTTCTTCTATTTTTAAGAGAGTTACAACGCGGCTGTTATATGATATGACACCATAATTCTCACTAGTGTCCACAAGTGGCACCTGTGACTACACATATTGCACCCTTGTGGATGAGCCCCATGCACTGCCCTGCCGCCCTTGCACTCAACTTGTCGCGCGTAGCCAGATAATTTTTTTTTGGGATCTGTTGCGTTGATGTTTGTTACAAAAAACAATCTGATATTTTTTGGATGTGAAATACATACATACATACATATGTACATAGTTATGTAAGTACTCGCATTTTTAAGGGTCACATTTAGGACCAATTTCTGTTCCTGTGTTTATTTTCTACCTGGACACTGATTGGTCTCTTGTTTGGGCTGCTACTCTATTTTCTTGCACTCTTCATCTTTGCAGATTCTATTCTTGGGCTTGTAGCTCCACTTGGAGTAGCCTTTTACCACTATCCCTGAATGCCAATTTTCACACTGACCCTGGCACTGTCCGATGGAAGCTTGTAGCCCCAGATCGCACCCAGTTTCTTCGTTGAACGCCACACCTTTACGCTACCCTGTAACACACCCTGGGCTCTAAGTCCTCCCTTGAACCGGGCCTGCCTCACAAAGCTTTTTGTCACATTGCGTGCACTTGGCGAATAAAAATGAGCGACAAAAGAGGAAAAAAGAAACACAGGGTGAGGGAGCAAGAGTGTCAGAGGAAGAGGAATGCAAAGTGTGGCAGAGTAGTTGTTAAAAGGGAATGCCAAAGAGAGGTTATGTGGAAGGGGTTATGGGGGGTTACAAGAATTGCCAGAGGCGTAAAAATGTTTGTAGCTAATGACATGTGTGTGTGTGTGTACGTGGGTGTACTCACATTTTGAAGGTCACCCCATGGGATAGAGTGGAATGGGGTGGCGTTGGAGTAAGTATTACAACCTGACCATTTGACCCAAAAAAAAAGAAGTGTAATTTCTCATTTATTTTTCTCTGACGAAAAAACACACCCAAGTACGACGGAGTAGCAGCGGAGTACGATGGACTAGTAAAGGGTCTCCACGATTATACATATGTACATATACTTTGACCTTTTGGCTTAGTTTTCTCTTCGTTCTCTCTCGCTCTCTCTTTTCTTTTTGTTATTTTTGATGCTCTCTATCTCTCTTCCTCCACTTTTCTTATTATTCTTTCTCGTTGGATTCGGCAGATGAAACTCCCACCAGCGAAAGGAATGATTTTTTTAAATTGTAATACAAAACTGCACACGACCGTGAACATCTTTTCTAAAATGAATTCTGAAAGATTGAACCTTCCATGTAACTCGTTTATTTATTTATTTGTTGAAATGCGAGGTTCTTATTTCTAATGTTGTGTTTACGTACGTCATAGTATAATATGAATAAGTAAAATGATATATGTACTTACATTGAACATATGTATGTACATATGTATGTTTTTTCTTATTTATGAGGCTATTAAGGTTCTTTTGGGCTGTGAAGATGTCAACATCGATCTTTATAGCTTTCATGAGTAGTTAATTAAGTGATTTTAGAATTGATTTAATTTTCTCGTTTTTTTCTTTCATCTGACAACACATCATTGTGAGCTTTTAAGTGGTTTATGTACATATGTACATAAAAATATCCCAAAAAAAGCTAAATTAATCTCTCTAAATGTTTTGCTACATGAGGTGTAGTCCAAAGGTCACGCCTCCTGTGTCACACACCTGTGTGACAGTGGGCGTTTCAGTGGAAACTTTCACTGCAATTAGGGTTCCATATTTGTAAGCCTTTGTGTGTGTGTATGTGCCTTAAATTTTCAGCTTTCGTACCTTTGCAAAAACGCAAAACGCAGTTAACGCCTCTTGAGTCTTTGACGTCATAAGGGGTGGTCAGCACGTAACCCCTGTGCCCCACTTCTTTTCCAAAACTTTTGTGCTGGTGATGGTGTGTTTGCGGTTGCCCATGATTTATGAGACCCACACAGACACTGACGTGGACGCAATGTGGGATTGCAATTGGCATGACGTGTAATTTCACTTAGGTCAAGAGCAACTCTGTGTTCCGTTCCGTTCCGTTATGTTCAGCCAAGCGTTGCCACCTTTTCTAAGTAGTTCTAATTGCTGACTGTACCCCTGTACTCTGTTCCCTCTCCCGTCATCTCTCTGGGTTGCTGGGTTCCTTTCTCTACTCTGTGTGTGTGTGCATGCAATTTTAATGTACCCATGGCTCTTGCTACATTCATGAGACGCAGACGGCCCTCTGAAAATATAAATCAACAAAGTTCCTTCCTTCCCATCGCGAAGAGAGTCCTGGTGGAGAGGGAGGGGGGTCAGTCGGAGCCAAATGTCGCAGCAGTCGCACTGCATAAAATATGACTTGGCCCCGCATTTCATCGATATAAAAGTGTGTCGGGGGGCAGGACGGAGATCCCTTCTTCATTGCGCTGGAGCACGTTCTCTGACTTTAAGCCGATTATAAAAGTCCCAACAGGCAAAGAAAACAGAAACCAATATGCCTTTAATTGGCCAGCAGCACAAGGGACAAGAAATTCCAGCCAGAGAAATATCGAGAAGTTGTGGAAAATACTCAATTAATTTTAAGACGCATATTTCTTTTAGATTTTATTTCTCTCTTCAAAATGAAAGACAAACAGAAATGAAGTGTCGAATACCCAATGATTGGATGCATTTTTATGAGCCAGACCGTAGATTTTTACAAGGAAATTCAAAATTAGGGCTTGAAGCATAACAAGATTGAAAATTATAGCAAATCAGAATATGATCAACAAATTTTTGAACAAGAAAAAGGGAGTTTTGAGCCAATCCCAACATCCTAGTGTGTTTTAGAGGAAGTGTGGCACTGAAACGTGCCTTAAGAACAAATGATTTGAAAATCATTTCCGAATGTCCTTAAAATTAAAATTCGTATTAAACAATTTAAATACAATTCTACCGAAACCTCTTGGCTTCTTATTTACAGCGTCTATCGTGATGTTGTTATCTTATTTTCCTCTATTTTCGTCTCTCCTTCTTTCTTTTGTCATGGACTCAGCCAAGTTTCAATAGAAATTTCCAATCACACATACTCTTGGCACTTTTCTTATTTACTTGTTAGATGACCTTGCACCAGTTTACCGCCAAGTCATTGCTCAACTTTGCGCCTACTTCCCTACAACCTGTCCCACATGACTCCGGCGCCCAAAACCCCCCGGCACGTGTCTGCAATGAATATAACTTTTTTCTAAAGCATTTCTGGGCTTATTTTTATATCAAAAATTGAAGAAAGAAAAAAGTTTTCGGTCAAGAAAGCCATGTACCTTGACCTTTAGAGGCCTTTGCAGCCCCCGAGGAGCCACCTACTTTCACACAAACATCAGAGAAAAGTGGGAGTGGCCAGGTAATGGCAAGCTAATGGGGGAGTTCCGGGGTGGAGCGCCCATTATCAAATGTGCGAAAGCCAAAAACGGAAGAGTAGAATTTGAATGGTGAATGGAGTAAGGAGGCAAGGGACATTAAATATCCTATTTTTGTAACCCTTAAATTTCAACTGAAAGCGAACCGTCTTGCTTCCGAAGAATGAAACATTTTTTCATCTAGAGAATTCTTGAAGTGCCTCGACAAAAGTTGAACGAGAAGAAATATGACATGGAATTTCAATCGTTTTTGTCCCTGGCTAAACGACAGGCTAAGGTTGCACCCACACATCACCGCATCGTGCCACATCACACCACAGGGAAGGGCAGCACCACCCTGGATACAGGGACATAAGACACCTCCCCTCCCACGACTTTCACACTCTCACCCTGAGCTGTCGCCTGAATGTGACGTTGAAAAATTAAACAGCGACAAAATGTGAAAATTCAATGAGAAAACAAGAAAATGGAAGGTTAACTTTTGGGGACAACGCTATGTGAGAGAATGCTTCCCTTAAATATGTGCAAATTTCTATATTTTTAGAGAAAACAGATTAGAAATTGTAGCCCGAGCTGAATCTTACTGTAAAATTAATGTTTAATTGCCAGAGAAACAAGGCCTTCAGGCTGGAGAATAGTAAACACATCAAGGGAAAGGAAACTATTTGGAATACCAAAGATCTCTTAGTGAGTTTAGATTGAAATGTATTAAAAAACTATCATATGTTCCTCCATACAGATCGGAGGGGTTGTCATCCTTGAAAGGGCATTAAAAGAACAGAGAAAAATTGTTGCTTCTATTTTCATGGACACAAAAGTAAGGACTCGTATAGAGGGTGGCACCTGGTTGTTGTTTTGTTAGTGTTATGATTCTTAATTAGCAAATAGTCAATGCAAATTGTTTGCACAATTGTTTGCCAAGCAAGGGATTCCATGTCCAATTGTTTAAACAGCTGCGGCAGACAAGAATAATTGAGTGGAGGTGGAATGTGCAAAGTACTGAGAAAAACAAACAAAACCACGAGAATGGTATCGCAATAAGGACTGGGGATGTGAAAGAAGTAAAAACAAACTTTTAACCAAATAATTAAATATAAAATAAACACAAGAGTTGTGTCTATGGAATCTACACGATCATTGAGGAAATGAATGTACATCCACATTGGTTTGCTATAGTTTTAAGGCTATTGTAAACAATCCAAAGATTTGAAAGGGCACACACCACAAAAGTGAAACAGTTTGAACTCAAGCTGCATACCATTTGTCGGTCATTCATAAATTTCACTCAATTTGATAAAAGATCTTCCACGGAAGTGCGACGGCTGGCGCAAGAAGCAAAAGCAAATTGGGTTAATCGATGACCTCCAGTCAAATGGAAATGAAAATGGAATTAAATCGAATCGAGAGAACGGAGCAAAAACCACAGCAAGAAAGTGCTCGTATGGTAGAAGCACTCCATTACTCATACGCCATGTATTACCATTCCAAAAGTAGATGTGTTGTCGCTGTCTTTCTGCTTCCTTGCTGCTGTTGCTATTCTCGATATAGTTATACCCTTGCAGCGAGAGTAAAACACTTTCGAGCATATCTTTTGTAACATTTTCGACTAATAATAATTACTGCGTTTATTAGCATTCAAACTAATTTCTCTTCTACTTTGTGATCAAACGTTTAACTGAAAAAATTGAATGGTGATCGGACATTAGTTGACAGAATGATCGGCTCCTGTTAGAAAAGTGATCGAAGGAGCAGGAGTACCGAGTGCCAACTAGCGGAAATATTCGAAGAAAATTACAACTTTATGTTTGACATTTTTTGATTTTTTAATCAGAGATGATCAACTAAAATATTTAAAAGTTTTCATTTTGTCGAACTGTCTCGGTCGTTTTGTGAGGGTATTGATTGACTCGGTCTTTTCCTCCCCGTTGTGGCTGTTGTTTTGGATGTTCTGTTGTTGTATTAAATGTGGGGAGAATGAATGACGATTTTTAAGGTCGTTCTGCGTTTGTGTGTGTCTTCCAATTATTGGCGATAAGATAAGTTGGAAAAGCGCTTACAGCGGACAAAATGGAATAAAAAGTAAGAAAAACAGAAACAGAAAACAGAGACGCAGTGCGAGAGAAAAAGAGAGAAACACATGAATCAGCCCAAGACGGGGGAAGGCTGTCGGTGGGTGTTCGGTGTTCGGGTTGGCCAACAATTGGCAAAAGCTTCCGCCTGGCGTCCATGACAACAATCATAACGAGTCGCTAATTAAGCAAAAGCTTCGAGTAAATAAAATGGAATTTGTACTCGCAGATGTAGAAGGCAGCCGCACATCCACATGCAGCACCCCCAACCCCACCCACACTTTTTCTACGTTTTATACGATATACGATGAAGAATCCCTTGAAAGTTTTCCTCTGGTTTTGCACATTCCGCACAGCAGAAATCATAGTAATATTACAGCAAGCAAATATAAAGTTTAATTTCGTTGCTAAGAATCTAAGTTGAGAAGAAATATTACTTGCAGTGGATACAATTCTCAGAAAGGGGGTTTCAGCATTTCAAAGAAAATGTTCTCTTAAGTTGAAAGAATGAAACAGTGGAGAGCATTTTCAAAGACACAATCTTAAAGGAGTCTCTCAGTGAGACTTTTAGTTGCTTAACAACACGACCTTCAAGGATATTCGTTGCGGGGCCCAAATGAAGTACAGACCCAAAACTTTGTTCACCAATAAAACAGAAGACATAAAATATTTCCTCTCCAGCAACCATTCCGCTTGGTTCTTTTCCAGGCAATCCTTTGGGTCGATCAGCCCAATGGCTTAGCCGCGGACTCGTGCTGCTGGCGTTGTGGTTGGGGGGATTCATTAGGCATTCCTTCGCTGGTTATAGCCCTAACGTTGCACCGCTCGATAAATGGCCAACGGGCGACAGCGTCCGAGTCAAAGCCAAATGAGTGCAGATGTTGGAAAAATGGCAGAAGGCAGGAAGCAGAAGGAGGTGAGGTGAGCAGACCTGAGGAGAGGAGAGAAGAGACGAGCGGGGTTTGAGAGGGGCAGCACTACTTACAGAATCGATCGCACGCTAAGAAAGAGGCAGAGAGAGAGAGAGAGAGAGAGTGGAAGAAAGAGGCAGAGAAATGCCATCGTTCGGTCCGGCTGTCCGAGCACCATGCCATGCCCTGCTCTTGCTCGTTTTGCCTTTTGCTTTTCTTTTGTGTTTTCCATTTTCCAATTTGCCAGCAAAAAACCCCATACACACACACACACACACACACAAAATGTGGCAAAAACAACAGCAAAAAGAACAGCAACAGCAACAGCAACAGCAACAACATTCACCGAATGCTGTATGCTAAAAATAAATGTTTATTTTATAAGATTTTTAGTTTTTTCGCCGCCCCTCCTCCCGCTGTTTCTTCTGTTTCGTTTTGGTTGTTGTTGCACGCGCTGAAAACTTTTTTCGGATTGTCATTGTTTGCCGCTCACTACCAATGCGTGTGGCAGGAGGCGGTGGCATGCCAGCAGAGACGCCGGCGGTGGGTAGGCAAACAAGCCAAAGGAAAAAGGAAGGAAAACATGCCCGAAATATGGTTATGTGTGTAAAAAGTTTCGTACATTTGTACTCGTATGCGCATAAGTTAATAGATTTCCACTGGCAACGGTATTCGTAAAATCATAATATTTGCATTTGAATAGCATTTACCGACCGTATGGCGGAGTCATCTAAAATGTTTCTGTATCTGTGTGCCTGTGTGTCTGTGTGTGTGTTTTCCATAAACAATATCTGTGTTTTTTCCACACAGAATATCATATGGTGGGTACACATGAAAATATGAAAATATATAAATATTCCCTGCATATGTACATACATGCCAGAATGAAGACTTCGCCCTGCCTTCACAGAACAATATATGAAATATTTGTGATTCTAGCATTGTGCTGTGTTTTATTCCGTGGATTTAAAGGCTAACATCCTCTTACCTTGTCCTCCCCTGAAATATTCCTAAAATTATGCCTGAACTTCCATATTTTTCTCTCCTGTATCCTGTGAATTTCTAGCTCATACTCTCCCCCGCCTAACAGTTGCAAGTATTCAATGTTGTTGCTCTTATGTTAAGCGTTCCTCTGTTGTTAAGGTCAAGAAGATTTTTTGTTCTCTCCTTAGACTCGGTTCAAGTTGTTTCCCCTCTCGGATTTCCCCATTTACCATATGGCGTGGACTTCTCTCTCTGTCTTTGTCTTTTTCCGCTATGGCCATGCTTTAAACAGTATTATTTATTTATTTCATTGCTTGTGTGTTTGTTTGCTTTTTGCCGCTTCTGGTGCTGGTGCTGTTTCGGCTTCTGTTTGCTGATTTTGCTGCCAAGTCAGAAAATTGATTTTTATAAATAGCGCGCATACGCAACGTGGTACGCACTGAAGTGTGGAAGGCACATGTACAGTCAGTCTGTTCGTCCGTCCTTCCGTCCATCAGTCGATGAGTGTTCCTTCCATGTGCAATGCCTCGAATGGCTTACAGTGTCTACCAAAAGTTGCACAAATTTCATTCGATTCAATTTCAATTTTACTCTACGAAATGAGTTGGAAAGTGCTGCTGCTGTTGCTACTGCTGGTGGGGCAACAATTTTCTCTGTTCTCTGTGCACTTTTCACTTTGATTCGATTGAATTTCGGATTGCGATTCGTTTGAGATTTTCCTATTACTTTTCCACTTTACGCGGGTGTTACGAAGCTTTTTCCCGGATACGCAATGCGTTTTCGTTAAATATTTAATGCTTATGATTAGATTTTGATTTTCTAGTCCAAGGAGAGCCCAAGGCAACGTACCGTGATGTCTTTGCCATTAAACCATTTCCATTAAACATGTAAGTGGATTTGTGGGTTATCTGTTACAGAGCAATCATCCCGGTAATTGTTAGCTCTTAGTAATAATGGTAATTGGCCAATTGAATAGGTCCTTCACTTGAATACAATCATGGATGGGCTCCCATGTGTTGTTTGTAATATTTTAAGCCTACGATTTGGTGGTAGTCCCCTAAATGAAGGTATTTATTCCGTTTACAATTAAACTAATGATTGGATTTCGACTGTATTATGTGTACATACATAATGCATATATAGGTAATTGCAGTTGATAAATGAATGGAATATATTTATGTTTGATCTGATTTATCCCAGCCAGACATTAAAGTTAATCAACCATTATCAGTGCAGCATTCATTCAGCTTGTAAAGTGGGTTGTGGGACTGTTGTGTTAAGTTCTTGTGCTATATTTCTTGTTGAACTCCACCCCTCGAGAAAATTGCAGTCTACAATTTACAGATTTTAGTTCAGTCCAATATATGTATGCAATTATTTACTGTTGGTTTGTATATGTTCATATTTTCGTTACAACGAAAATTGAATCGATTTATTTTGTAGTTGATATCGCCATAAAAATATGAATCGATTAATTTAAAATTCTCCGAATTCTACAGCCACACTTCGAGTATGTCTGTATGTACCTTTCTTTATCTCATACTTTTTCCTTACCTCAAAATCCGAATTTGAACTCATTTTGGGGCAATAATTTGTATACTTTCGTATTCGTACATCTTTTCGTGGTATTTTTAGAAGAATCTCCCCATTCCAATTACCCCATTACCCGATTACCCCATCACCCCATTACCCCATCATCAAATCATCACTGTTGCAGGCAAAATTAATTTCCACTTTGTTTGGTTTTCAGTTTTCGAGAGTTTTCTGGTCAATTTCATTTACAATTATTCCCCTAGAAAGACCAATTGCTGATCAGAGATTCGACTGTGTGCTGCATTTTTTTTGTTATTTTGGTGAGGACTACGCATACGCCATGTGTGCAACCCTCAAAAATGTTTAGCTGTGATGTAAATGCCGTTATAATCAGCGCTAATGTGCTTAAATAGGGTAGGGCTGAGGGCTGAGGGCTGTGTGAATTTGTGGTAATTGGGCGAGGGTATGGTGGTGGAGGTGGAGGTTGGTACCTTGGTTACCTAATGCGTGCTGCCCCCCAAGCCATCATCACATTTGGTGCTGTCCGGTTCGTTTTTGGTGTAACTTTTGAGCGAACTTTTCTTTCGCTCTTAGCCCTTTTTCCTTTTTCTGGTCAGCCAATTAGCTTGGGACCCTCCAGGTGCCCCTCCCAAAACACTAGACACCAGTCTCCCGTACCCCATCTATTTCTGGGTCAATGTTAAACGGAAGTATTTACGAAAGTTGATTTCGACCGCTTTTCCTTTAGGAGTTTGGTTTTTTGTGTTGGCTAAATCACTTGAAATCACGGAATCACCTTTCCACGCAGGAGTGGCAAAATTTGCATTTTGGATTACAAGTTCTGGGTCTGAAATTAAAGGTATTTTAGGGTGGCGGGAGGTAGTGCCATCACCCATCCACTCTCTACTTGGTTGCTTCATGTCGTATATTAAAGAACAATGATTTCGATCAAACCATTTCCGTTTCGTGCACAACCATTTGCTTGATGGAAAGGAAATCTTTTCTTCTTCGGGGCACCCATTAAAAACAATTTATTAGCACAGTTGGCGTAAATGTATATAATATTATTTCGAATTATCGCCTTTACATTTTAACCAGTTAAAATTCCCCGAAACGCTTAAGTTGGAAACGGCATATATTTCGCGACTTTTTCCCCTAATTCCCATATATTTAATACACTTGATAAACACCGAAGTAAACGGTTAAGTTCTAACCGGTTGAAAAGGTTCGAATCTCTTTTGGGAATTTTTCTTGTTCACAAAAAAGCGAATAATTACGAAAATTATTTGAATAGAAATGCAATTCGGATGTGGATGTGCGCTTGAAGCAATATTTTATGCCCACAGGAAATACGAAGGCCCCTCACCGTAACCAACAACCAAGTGGGTCAATGGAAAACGGAAACATTTACGGAACCAATTCGCATATGAAATTTGTGTCTGATTTTTGGCGGCGCCCAAGCGGTCGGTATGCAATGAATATGGGAAAATGGATAAAGGGCAATGCACAATAGGGAAAATGGGAAATTTCAAATGAGATTTTCTTGCACTTGTCCTTAATCAACGGACGGGCAACCCTGGCCTGGCTTGGCCTGCCCTGGCCTGTCCCTGTCCTGGCCCAAAGGCGTTCATTATTCGTTGCCTGTTGGCTGTTGTTGTTGCTATCTTTTGCTTCATTTGCTCGAATTTCAACTTGAGCACGCAAAAAGGACGGTGGCAACTAAGCCCAGGCCGGGGCATAGCACTTAATGGATAAGAACAACAACAGCAAGAACAGTGTAAAAGGAATGGAAATTTTGTGCTTGTCAAAGCATTAAAGCCAAAGGTCATGAAGGAGGCCTGAGCCCAGAGTTCTAGTTGATCCTGGTCCATATCCGCATTGCCCCGAAAACATTTCATCACACAGAGAAAATTACTATTGGGTGGTGGACCTGTGTGTGGCCCTGCCCGTAGCCCTGTCCGTGTTGCCATGGCTGACCAACCTGTTAATTAAATTTTAAGCTTACCTTCGCACATATTCGATGGAAAATTAAAATTGAAAATAGTATCCCAGTTGCGGTGCGGCCTGAAAGCATGGCCGCCTGATGGCATCCTACTTTTGTGCGGTGTCCGAATGAATTAACGGTTTGATTGTTGAACTGAAAGGCAATTTCAACGGTAAAGTTATGGCAGAGAAAAGATGGAAATTTTTCAAAAACTTTTTCAGAGACATTTGATTAAATGAATGCATTCAATTGCTATAATTTACAAGTGCAGTCATTTACAGAACGTCTTCACATCCGTTTGGGTATGTACCGACATCCCTTGGGATCTCTTGGTGGGGTATGTGGGGGTGGCGTTGCTGATGATCCACCGAAAACCCTTTGCACCGGCACCGACTTTGGTTTAGCCCAGAAATCCGTATGGGAATACCCTCTGGAGTCAACCCACCCATCCTGCCTCTGCATTCTGGGTGGGGGCAAAAAGTATTCTCTGCACTTAATTTACTCTCGCTAAACTTTTTGCCCCCTCCCCACTGTCTTTCTGTCTTTCTATCTTTCTCTTTGCCCCGCCCACTGTGTGTGTGTGTCCACAAAGTTTCATCTCTCGGCAGTTTTCCTATCTAAATGGCTTAACATTTTCATTCAGTTGAGTTCCCCTGCAGCCCCTGCTCCCCAGATTCATCTCTAGATTCAGTTTTGCTGAGCGGAAGCTGAGCTCCAAAGTTTGCTACCTCTGAAACGCCGTGGCACTGGTGCATTGGGCACGGGGCATGGGGCAGGGAAAATGTTTAACTTCTGGCAGCGGCTGCTCCACTTTTTCCGGCTCTGGGCCCCTGAGAGTTAATCGGGTCATAAAATGGCAGGCACAGAGTCTCCTTCGTTGCTTGCATGTGTGGGAGGGGTTGTGGGGTGGCCACAAAGTGCCGACACCTGCGACTCCATCAAAAGTCTTCAGTGGATAAAGCCAAAGGGGAAAAAAATGATGAATTTCGTTGGAAGATTAATGAATGAAAGCTGTTGGGAGGAACGTCGGATCAGTTTTTGAGGATAAAACTCTCAGATGTGGCTGCTCTTTATTTCTCCTTTATTAAAGACCCTTACCAGGCTGAGCTTCTGATTATTATAGATGTTATTCTCTGGGGGAAAAATATGAGTATCCCAGATTTCATGAGGGATCAACAGCGAAAGTTATCTGTGGATGGATGCCATCAAACTGTTGCATTGACACCAGTCCCACATCCTGCGCCATTCATTTTCAAATCAGAAAAAGTAAAAAACAACAGACGGGAGATGGGAAACGGGTAATAAGAGGAAGGGTATGGTAAGGGGAACGGTAAGGATGATAGGCTTCAGAGTGATGAGATGGAGATAGTGGGGGGAAATGCGAAGAACTGTTAATCGTGATGAACCAGTTAGAGATGTGACAGGAGCAGATGAGGCCGGAAGTTGGATGCTGCACAATGCCCCACATCCCGTGTGGTGGAAGGGGTAGGAGTACAACAGCTCCTGTAGAAGTCACATGCTAAATGTTACGTGATGCTCTGCGTCATCGTCTCCTCATGTAAAATGCATGAACAAAACAAACATGCGCGTCTTTTTTGCTTACGCATAATGTTATGGCACCACCCAGGCACCCAACCACCCAGGCACCCAACCACCCAGGCACCCAGCCGCCCCACCACCTACCTCCTTAATGCCCCAACCTCGCCCCAACCCCTTGGTGATCTCTTCTTTATGCTGACAAATGCCTGACAGCCAGAAAGGGAGGGTCGGGTGGGAGGCAGGCGGCAGGAGGCAGAATGATTGCCGAGTGGAACATTGCGGAAATTTGCATAAAAATGAAAAATAAAGCAAGCATCCCACTTTCGTTCTCCCTCTCTCTTTCTACTGCTATCTATCATCTCTTTCGATATCTCTGTCTCTCTTCCGCTGTGTGTTTTTTTTGCCGCATGTGTGTCATGTCATGCCACCAATATTCCAGCGACAGACAAGAAAATGCGACATGTGGTAGCGCTGTGATTTGCAACTCACGCAACTCACGGACGGAACTGCATTCGTTCGACTCCGTGAAGATGGAAAACCAACACAAATGAGACTCAAGAGTGCGACGGCATCCATTAACAAACGGAGGAGACCATTTGTGCAGAGACTTTTAGGCAATAAAAGTCACAGTGAACACAAATGGCAAATTAGCCATGCTCCGGTTGCAAATTGTTTGCCTTCGCTAGTGTTTGATTTTCAAATTGTGGTGCGATATTTCAACTGAATACTGTTGCTGATACACACACCGTTCCCAAAATATTCAAAAAGCCTACGGAATATTATGATAAACCCGCCCCCAACAGACTGTCGAGTGGAATAATCATGAGACAAAAGCAGATGTTGCTAATAAAATTTATGCGCCAGCGAAAGTAAATCTTTTGGGATAACTTTTGGCCACCTACGCTGGCATCTCCTTCTACTATAGGGCCCTTAAATTATGCGGAATCCGAGAGGTAGAGAGAGAGAGAAAATGCAACAGATTTTTTCTTAAGACCTGTCGCAGCTTTTGCATAACATAAATGGATTCCACTTTTCCACCACGAAGATAGAGTGCATGAACCCCTTTTGACTTGCATAATTTACGAGTGGAACTCCTTTGCCCTCATCCTCGTCCGTTCTGCCGCTGACTGGAGTGCCCGGGATTCCCAGGACGCCGCAGAATGGGAAAGGGAATGTGGGTGGGATGAGGCGGAGGGGCTGTGGAACTGTATGCTAATGCTAATGCGAATGCTAAGCACATGCTGCTTGCAGCAGCTGAGTGCAAACACAAAAAAAGTTCACGAAAAATGAACTTTGCCCCGCATTTTCGCATTTGATTAACTGCCCCCCACGTCCTTCTGGCATCTCCTGTTAAGGTTTTTGCCCTGATTATACAGAATGATGAATGACGCTAGAACGTCTGCACAAAATGGAAGATATAATATATCAATGGTCTGTAGAAATATAAATGTATATATTTTGTAGGGGAGCTATTGTGATCATTAATTCTTAGAATCTTTAAGTCCATCACCCATGAAAGCTCTATGCTAATTTTGCAACTGCGTTCACTATCAAATGCATTCATAGGAAAAATCTTATAATTATTTGCCATATCTTTACACGTTCTTTTATATGTTCACAAAATTCAAAAATGGATTTAAACACTATTTGAGTAGCAGAGTTGTGAATTATTTTTATACCCGGTACTCGAAGAGTAAATAGGGTATATTGTATTTGTGCGAATAACGGTTGTATGTAACGCACAGAAGGAAACTTTTCCGACCCCATTAAGTCTATATATTCTTAATCAGCATCAATAGCCGAGTCTACGTCTGTCTGTCTGTCTGTCTGACAATAAAAGCAGAGCCACCAAATTTTGCATCTAGACTTCTGTATGCTCACACTGTTACAAGTGTATTTCAAAAATTAGCCCCGCCCCCTTCCGCCCACAAAGGGCGAAAATCTCCCAAACCTACAATTTTAAAGGTAAAAGAAAACTAAAAACGCCATTCCGTAGGGAATGACCTTATCTATCGAATCGGATCCGATTGGATCATTATTATAGCCAGAATAAAGAAATTAATTTCCAGTGGCTAAACCCACCCTGTCCCGCAGCTTATATTTGTTTTTTGCACATTCTCTCATTCACACTCTGCTTCTGCAGTGTGCGGCCTCTGCCTCTAACCGCTAAAGTGCAGATGTAGTACTGAGTGCCGGGTATAAAAGTTGTGACGCGTAAGAAGCGTCTCACACGTCCCTTCTCGTTTTAAAATACATTCGGCTTGTTTTAAAATTTTAAATGTCTTTGCTTTCGAATCTAGTTTGTTTCGACTCTGACATTATGTCACCACAGTTTTTCCTGCCTTCTAGTTTCCAGTTTCTTTACTGTTTACTGAACGCACATTTTCCACAGCTATTTTATCGACACCCAATCAATTCCATTGAATGGCAAGTGCAAAGGACTTTTAACACATCTCGAGTGGTGGGCGATAACTTAAATTAACCATTTGCCAGGAATGGGAGGCACATCTGCTGCAAAGTGCATTTCCTGATGCTTTGGGGCAACGGTTTTGTTATCCTTGCACCATCCTGCAGTCCGCACACCCCACAGCCCATACCCACCCGCACAGTTCTCACTTGGGTCACATCCGGCTGCAGATCCTTCTGGTCCTTTGGGGCAGTGCTGCGGAGCTTTCGACCCAAATCGAGATTTGGCACACAACTTTCCAGGGGAGGAGGAGTGTGTCGCCCTGGTCTCTTGGGCTCTGGGTCTCTGTTCGCATGGACAGCATTTTTGGGGGGATATGCAAATTTAATTAAATTTTTGTCTGCACACGCACACAGATGCGACCTAGTTGTTCGTGAATGGATGGGGCTGGGGGCTTGGTGGGGGATAGAACTGCACAAAATTAATTGCAGGAAAGTGTCAGGGAGAGGGATCTGATACCCGTAATCGTCTTCAAGCAGAGACAACTTGCAATTATCCAGGGAACAGAACAAAAGAATGGGCCACATGCAGCAGTTGCACATTTCTTTTTTTTTTTTGCATACACACAAATGTATCAACATATCTACATACATAAATCATATTTTTATACATACACATGTATGCAGCGGCAGAGACTGACTCCGTTGAAGGTCGGACGTCGCCCACCCAGTGCACATTCATAATGCGCCACAAAGTAGGCAAGCATTTGTTGTGGCATTGTTATACATACATACATATGTATGTATGTATCTCATTCCATTCAACCTACACATATGTAAGTACATACATATGTATGTATGTATGTATCAACCTTCTTCGTCATTTGTCATACTGTTTGTCCTCTCTCTGTCTGTCGATTCGTTTCGTTTCGTGCTCGTTTGTCCCCCGTCCGCGTACCCATATCCGTATCCGTATCCGTATCCGTATCCGTACTCCTCTGTGTATTATTGCCAGAGTTAAATCTTAGGTTAAGCTAGAGTTCACTCAGACACACACATGCATATCTCTCTGTGTATATGCTAACTACTCATAACTAGTACGATCTGCAGGCCAGCTCCAAAACAAAACTAACTGAATGTTTCCTCCCACCCAAAACCCATTTTGCAGTGCGTAGCTGTCGTACCGGCAAACAGGTGCAGATGACCGAGGCGGAGGTGCGCGGCCTGTGTCTGAAGTCGCGCGAGATATTCTTGCAACAGCCGATACTGCTGGAGTTGGAGGCACCGCTGATCATCTGCGGCGACATCCATGGCCAGTACACAGACCTATTGCGGCTGTTTGAGTATGGTGGCTTCCCGCCGGCCGCCAACTATCTGTTCCTCGGCGATTATGTGGATCGGGGAAAGCAGTCGCTGGAGACCATCTGTCTGTTGTTGGCCTACAAGATCAAATACCCGGAGAATTTCTTCTTGTTGCGCGGCAATCATGAGTGTGCCAGTATTAACAGAATTTATGGTAAGTGCATCGATTATCATTTTGTAAGATTTATTCATATATTTACGATCCCACTCAGGCTTCTATGATGAGTGTAAGCGCCGCTACAATGTAAAACTTTGGAAGACCTTCACAGACTGCTTCAACTGTCTGCCAGTGGCCGCCATCATCGATGAGAAGATATTCTGCTGCCACGGCGGCCTCAGTCCCGATCTGCAGGGAATGGAGCAAATTCGACGCCTAATGCGGCCCACAGACGTTCCGGACACTGGGCTCCTGTGCGATCTGCTGTGGAGTGATCCCGACAAGGATGTACAGGGCTGGGGCGAGAACGATCGTGGTGTGAGCTTTACATTCGGTGTGGATGTGGTTTCCAAGTTCTTGAATCGCCACGAGCTTGACTTGATTTGTCGTGCGCATCAGGTGAGTGTCCGAGCAGCCATCTTTCTATTTAATTGATAATTATCCGACTTTGTGTTTGCTTGTGTGCCTTTCTTCAGGTTGTGGAGGATGGATACGAGTTCTTTGCACGTCGCCAGCTGGTCACGCTATTCTCGGCGCCCAACTATTGCGGCGAATTCGATAATGCTGGTGGCATGATGACCGTCGACGACACACTCATGTGCTCATTTCAGGTGGGATATTTATTATGAAACTTATTAAACCTCTAATGTCTGTTTACCCTTTGTTCAGATATTGAAACCATCCGAGAAGAAGGCAAAGTATTTGTACAGTGGAATGAACTCGTCACGACCCACTACACCGCAGCGAAGCGCCCCAATGCTGGCGACCAATAAGAAGAAATAATATATCCATCCGCTTCCATTTCCTTAAAGGTTCAACAACAACAAAAACAAAACAAAAAAAACCAAACAAACAGAAAGAAAACACTTGTATACATATAAATACATAATTCTATATATATACTTATATGTATTGAAAATCGAAAATGTCAAAATCTACAGTGAGAGAGTGTTGAGAGAGAGGAGAAGGAAAATAATTGTTAACATCCATCTCTCTCTCTCTATGTGCATATGGATAAACGTGCATGTGTTATGCAACTGTACTTGTATTCTATCTATCGCTATCAATAATCATGTGTGAATTCAAAATTCTTTGTTGACTGTCCCTTTACCCATACCAATAGTATATGAAAACCCAATCACAATTGAAAGTCCCGAAAATTCAGAAAACTATCTAAATTAAAAAGTACAGAGATGTTAAGCCATGAATTTAAATATAGGCACATTAATGTAAACTACATACATATACTATAATCGGTGTACTTCTAAATCTACACTTAACTACAAAAGCAAACGAATGCGAATGCGAAATCGAAAGCAAAACTAAATGCAAAATTGTAAGTTAGATGCTATCCACTCCTTCATTTCCACGAACCAAACCCAAAACCCAATCTAGCTTCAATTTGATCCACCCATTTTTCAGTTATCGTCTACATAAGTGTGTGCATTACAAATTTTTCCTACAAAAGTTGATCAACAACAACAAAAATAAACAAGAAAAAGTAAAAAAAAAAATTATATACAAACTATGAAAATAAAAGGAAGGATTATCTACCACTTAAGCTTAATACAGTTGTACGCTGTGCGCGTGTGTGTGTGTGTATTTTATTTATTATTTACTTAGGAATACGAATAGTAGATGATGTTCTATTGTTTATTTGATTTTTTTTTTGTCATTGTCATTTAATTAATTTATTGCCTAAACTATACTACTTATAAACAAAGAAAAAGCAACTAAACCTTAAACAGAGATAATTCAATATTATATTCTATATACTTAAACATATATTTTTGCGTTGTACTATGTTTAAGTGACGCGAAAACTGTTAACTGCTAACCGGTTAATGGGCATTTAAGGACACTCGACTCGAGGCTTGTTTTCCCCATGAATCCATACCAATACCTAGCGAAAATCCAACCTAACTTTAACTTTAACCTTAGCCTCACACACAAACAAAAAACGAAAACAAACAAACGATAGTTGGAAGAAAAAAACAAACAAAAAACTAAAAAAAAGGAGAACAAAAGAAAACGAATTTTGAAAGCATTGAAAAAGCATTACTTCAAGTACTTGAAACACCAATTTTTTGTGCATCTTTTATTTATACAAAAATTCGAAGAAGTAGCAGAAGTATTTTGCAGATTGAGGGGTATAGATGTAAATATATATATATTTAAAATATATATATATAAAGAGGAGAAACGAAAGATAAAACTAATTTTTTTCATCGTCGTAACTTATTAGATTGTAGTGCCTTTTTTGCCTCCCAAAACAACAAAAACAAAAACCAATAACGAGAATATAAACTAACAGAAAATGGTTTATATGTATACAGATCATAAATATATATATATATATATACAATACATACATAGTATACATTTTATATGCAACAAGGCGGAGATGGAGAGAGAGAGAGAGAGAGAGAGTAAATGAGGGACGGATGGAGTACGAGGAAGATGAAGATGAAGATGAAGAGGGTCAAGAAAAGCTTGTGGAAAACAAGTCAATTAATTGCATTACAAATAAACCAATAAATAACAAAAGCAACAAACAGAAGAAACGAACAGTGAAACAATATCGTATTTCTCTCTCTTATTTGAGCGTCTGTTTAGACCCTCTCTGATTTCGGATTTCGGCCAATTAGCAAAAACCCATTTCCCATAATCTGTTAAAGCTAAAGGAGCCGCAGCTATATACATATATAGATATATATATCTAAACAAAAATATGAATTAAAGATGGTATACAAAATACTACAAATGGCAATGGCCATGCGATAACGAGAGATGCAATGAGATAGAGACCGAGAGAGACGAGAAAACGAAGAAATGGGATAAACAAATAAATATATTTATTATTAAAAATCAAATACAAATTAATAAAAACTTTATGTAAACAAACCTGCACGTGTTTTTCTCCATATAAATTATTTAGTTTCTCAAAGGTACCGTGGCTTCGGCCAACGGAAGTGAGAGACCATATTAGTGTTTTATTTTTTAATTTATTGCCGGCACCACAGGCACGGTTGAATATGAGTGTAAAACTAAAATACAAAATACGAGATATACAATATAAATTCCCATGCTGCGGACGTCACAGCTCAAGCAGCACTGTCCGCGCAGCGGTTCCCAATTCTGCCGCGTCAGCTACCCGTGCAGACGCTGTCGGCGGATGTTTATGCAATTGATGAAACTCGATGCCCGTCGACTCCAGCGCAGTATCACCGTTCTTAAAAGGTACGAATTCCGCTAATACCATGCACCTGGTGGGGAGTGTTAGCTACTCTCCCTTTTCAAGAGTGGTCGCCCTCGAACCTCTGAAGTTCTCTATCAGCGCGTTGACCTGGACCAAATCCCTTCTCCTCTTGAGTAGGGAAATGCAATCGACGATGATGCCGATGGCTCCACAGAAAGCTAGTCCCACTCCAATGGTGAGGATGGGATTCACCCTGCGCATTGTGGTTCGCTCAATATCCTTCATGTAGTTGAGATTGTCCTCGCTGAGCTGGTTTGGGAATGGTAGGCTCAGGACCTTATGGGGCCCCGTGATGTTCATGGCAGGCACCGAGGCCATTTCGGCAGTCTGGTGTTTGGTGTTGCGCGATGCCGGAAACGGGAGCCGTTAATGGTGGCTAAGTCATCGAAGGCGACCAGTTGCGTCCCGGAGGTTTCAACCAACGTATCGGAAGCACAACTGATCGTAGCGGGTCTGTTGTTGACAATAATGACCCCATCGTTGACGAGGGTGATAGGATCCAGGTAGCTGGGTTGAGAGTGACAACGCGCAGTGCCTCCAGAGTGTAGACCCTGGGCGCAGGAGCCCTCTAATTTCCTTTTGCAGAAGGTGGTAGTAGTCGTGGAGGTGCAGCCCGTAACGGCTTCCGAACTCGGCTACGACGTTGTCCATAAGTTGCAGTAGGGTACCGTTGTGCTCAACCGGGAGTAGCGTGACCTTCTTACAAGCTAAACTTAATCTAGGACACTCTGTAATGAAATGGATAATATTATTTGATTGTAAACCCTTAATGCTGGATACTTCTGACAGTTTGGAAATGGTGACCCCTGTGAATTGTTTAGTGAGAATGGATTCTATGCCAGCATGGTAAAGTAGAGAAGGGCTTACCAAGTTGGCTTTGGCCAAGGTGATTGTGTTTATGCGCGGCCGGCTCGCCGGCTATGTTTCGGGTAGGTTCAGAATTAAGCTTCAGTTTAAGATTTGACAAATAAATTAACGGATCGTTCACATTAACTCCGACAAGAGTCGTAAAACCTTTATTAACATAATTACATTGTTGATCCTTAAGGGCCAGCAACATAGAGGGCTGTTCGGAAAAAATAAAGCTTGTCAAAGAATTTGTATTTCCCCTTCGCTGATAGGTTATGAGTTGGGACAACAGAAACAAGGTCGAATACGAAATTTAGAGTAGGAGAAAGGGTGCTAGGCATGGTTAAATCTAAGAGCCGCCTCGGGAACAAGTTGACTCCGCTATAAGTGTAACAAGCTGTAGAGGCGCACTTGGGGACAACAGTCCTGATTAGAGGGAGGGCGGTCCATAAGGACAACCTTAGATAGTTGCACCGGTTAGATTTCAGAAATGTAGTGGTGGTGGTACTTATAATTTCCTTAAGTTCCGTATATTTTATTTTACATTTTTAATCCGCAGGTTTCTCTGGGTACTTCACCTCTTGACAATAGTTGCGACCCGCATCACTGACTACTCCCACTCCCACTATATTCCCATCACAGATGGGACTGTACTAGTGTGGGAGGAGCTAAATTACAATGGACACACCACATAACCTTTTTCCACCACCTTTTTCCAAGATCCCAAATGAGAACACTTTTGGAAGTTGACTCAAACCATGTCAAAGACATGCTAACCAACATTGGGGTTCACTATAGGCTAGCAAGGAGTCTGGACTTCCTAGGAACGGCCCTCAAGGTAGTGGCCGGTACACCAGACGCCTCTGACTTGGAGAATATTAGGATCACGGAAGCGAAGCTGGTCCAATCAAATAATAGACAGATTTCAATAAACACAAAGATCCAGGGCCAATTCAACACGCTTACAGATACGTTGAACAAGATTCTTAGCATGGAAAGAAAAGAACACATCAACACTGCCCATTTGTACGAAACAATTAGCTAGAACTAGTGTAGTATGCATATATATATCGAATATCTACTGTACCAAGAGTACTTAAAGTGAACACACTGTAACACTTCGTTGCAGTGTTTACATAAACAAAACCCCGGCGGCCGAAGTATAAGTCGATCACAGTAATGTGCAAGTGTTAGCATTCTGTTACACGCGCAGGCCACTTGACCGAACTCAAGTATATGCATATATCCCTGCGCTCCAGCTTAGAGAGCATAATTATAAACATATAATACATAACATATATATAACCGTCTCTCTGCTGCCCAACTGTGGGCAGCGCAGCGATCGGACTTAGGCTTAATTATAACCTAAGGAAAAATGTAAAAGACAGAATCAACTTGACGTTGGAAGCGGCACCTTCGCTGCTCCCAACCAAATAAAAGATACTAAATCTTAAAGTGTAAAAGATATACATATTCTTACAATACAGTGGAAAAGAGATACATATTCTTACACTAGAAATATCAATATAAAGCAATTCAGCCGAAATGTGATCCATCTGGCATTGGAAACAATTGCCGCCGTCCGAATTATAACGTCAGCATATTGACCATGCGACGTACATATGTATAAGTCGGAGTGCAGGATTCCCACGCTAATGTGACACCTGCATGCAATAAAGATTATTAATGACAAGTACGTCAAACAGCAAAGACTCATTACATGGCGATCCTGCCAGGAGCCCAATTCATACTATAAAAATAATTTTTGTTTGGTCTCAGAGGCGTTTATCGCCAGATACCAACAAAAAGGAACCAATAAACTAAACAGGGCGGACGCTCCCAACGACTCCTACTACAGAGGGTACACTGTACCAATAGAGTAAGCATAAATATATCAGCAACACATTGTTGCAATACACAAACAAAACCATTGCAAGTGAGCGTGTAATATGATCGCCCACTTATGAGCTAAGCTAAGTCAGCAGTCCCACGCTGACCACTTGTAGCATATACATACATACACATATACACATATGTACACAAGACTCTCTCTCCCGATTATGCTGATAAGACAAAATATGTATGAAGCTGCTCCGCTGCTGTCGTAACCGGCAGCGCAGCTATGCGGCTTAGCTATAAGAATATATTGAATAAAACATTCAAAAAAACCCAAGTCAAACGGCACAGACGTGCCAGTGCATTACTGTAGTATGCAAGTTAACAAGAGTTAACTAAATTCACCACTGGGTGGGACGAATTCTGCATTATTGTAAAATGAGCAGTTTCGTCACCCGTGGGATCGCCGTCGTCGCGATCGCCGGATGCCGGCCGCCACTGGACACCACACACGAGGCGCAAGGTCAGCACTTTTGCTGGGCAGTGACGAGCGCCGTGGCCGGCAGCTAAGGGTCTGCAGCTGGGAAGTTTAGAGTTCTTAAGTTAGTTTTTTAATTATCTGTAGTATGCATATATATAGCCAATACCCACTGTACCAAGAGTACTTAAAAGGGAACACACTGTAACACTTTGTTGCAGTGTTTATGCAATAAACATTCCCAGGCATATTCAGTGCGACGAAATACGATCACACATATATGCCTGGTACTACATTAGTGCAGCGTCGGCATGTATAGCATAGCCGACGGCACTTGAATATGATCCACACAAGCATGTGGATCTTCCCCTCGCGCCCCCCGCTATCAACAGCGCTGGGCATATATAACAAACATATAAATGCGGCCGCTCCGCTGCCGGCGTTGCTGGCGGCGCAGCTACGCTGGCCCTCAGCCATGTAGAATTTAAGAAACATACAAAAGAGCATTCAATAAAATTATATCAAAAATGACGGATGTCTTTTCTTTAAAATCCCTATCTCTGGAAGTTATATTTACATGGCGACCGTGACAAGGAAAAAAAAAAAAAAAATAAATAATTCTGCAAAAACGGTTTTCACGCAAAAACAAAAGAAAATGTGCATTTAAAATACACTTCCAAATACACTTCCAAATGTAATTTTTATCAGCTGAAAATCAAATCGTCCAACATGGGTTTAGTAGACACCAAGACAGTGGATTCCACTGCAAATGTAATTAATAAAGTAGAATCAAAAGAAATTGATTTAGGCTTTACTAATACCCTGTTGATAATAATTGTTGTTATTTTGTGTGCTAACGTCTTTTTCAAAATTTATAAGCTGCACAATAAATGCCTTAAAAAGAAATATTTGAGTAAGGCTAATGATTTGGACAAAATATAGAATTTGAAAAGGAAAAATAAAATGACAACTCTAAACGCAATTAGGAATGTTTATAACAGGGACCCAAATTTTAAAAACAGAATTTTACAATTGGTCTCAACGACCCCAAGGAGCATATTAGAGCTCGAATATATGTACATGAGTACATTTCATTTAGAATTTTCGCCCTTAATAGACTGTTCAAAAACACAAAAAGCAATTGTGTTAACTACCATTCCAGGTATTGTAGTAAAATCAGTAATAAATGAACATTCGATACTGGGCAGAGTAATTGACTTTGCAATATTTAAAACTTAAAACCAAGAATGGAATGGCAGGAAATTTACAAATCATTAGAAGAAAATAAAAGTAGATTTGACAAATCATACAAATCACTTACACAAAATAGGACAATACAAAGAGCTACAGTGAATAGGCATGCGACCATATTAGTTGAGTGTTTCAACGAGGCACGTACACTAATACATGAAAATAGAGAACGCATAAAAGAACAAAATTGGTCGCAGGTATCAAAATTTTTGATCAGACTTCGATCAAATTTGATATCAATTCAAAGGAAATTCAATTTGGATATTTCAATTCCAACAGTTTTGAATACTCCATTGACAATAGACATAGAACAACCCGGAACAAGTCAAACTCAAGAACTTGACCGAGAAGTTGAATCAATTGATCAAGAAACAAAAGTGGAAGAAAAAGATCTACACGATCTAACGATCCAAGCTGTATTAACAGTACCACAATATCAAGATCAAGAATTGTCTGATTCCGATTCACTGAATAGTGTGATAGAACAAAAACACATCAGAATGGCAGACGACACAATTGCCCAACGGGCATATATCAAAGATATTTCGCACGCCATACCTGAATTTAACGGACAAAAACTTTATTTGCAGCGATTCATAACAGCGATTAAATTAGTTAACCTAACAAAAGGCCCTTATGAATCTTTAGCAATCGAAGTAATAAAATCAAAGATTATAGGGTCAACACTGTACAAAGTTCAAGAACTTACAACAATAAATGAAATTATAAAGAAATTACAAGACACTATAGTCGGTGAAACGTCTGACGTAGTCAAAGCAAAATTGGCAAAAGTATGCCAAAAGGAAATACTGCAACCCAATTTACCACAGAAATCGATAATTTGCGAAAGCTACTTGAAGCTTCGTACATCGATGAAGGACTACCAGCCGAACATGCCGATAAATTCAGTACAAAAGAAGCCATTAGCACAATGGTTAAAAATTGTGAGCATGGTAAACTAAAAACCATTTTAGAAGCAGGTAACTTTACGACCATGAACGACGCCGTCGCAAAGTATATACAATGTAGTACTGAGATGACTGGCAATGCTAATTCAATATTGTACACGCGTAGAGGACAAGCTTATCGCGGTAGTAACTACCGAAGTAACTATCGAGGTAGAGAAAATGGTCGTGGTTACTACAATAACAGCAATTCAAACAGGAACTTCAATTACAATAACAATTATCAGCCAAATAATTATAGAGGTCGTGGTAATTATAGAGGAAATAACCGTGGTAACGGCACATCCCATAACAACCAAAACTACGTCAGAAATGGGAACAGAGGACACAACAATAATGTCCGTGTTACCCAGACGGCTTCGGGAAACTCCCAAACTCCTTTAGATACTCCAAACTATTAAAAGCAAAGGTTCAAACCATCAATCTCAATCTTAATATTTTCGTGTCATTTAACAATGCCAATACAGGAAAACATCTAACATTCCTAGTAGATACAGGAGCGAACATATCGCTAATAAAAGAAACTTCAGATGTCTTCAACGACATACAAATAAATAGTAAAATAGATATTCAAGGCATAGGTGAAGGTATTATAAAATCCCTAGGCCTTGCACCAATAGAGCTACAGACAGATAAATACATAATTCCTCACAATTTCCATTTAGTAAACAAAAATTTCGCAATCCCATGTGATGGAATAATAGGGATTGATTTTATAAAAGCATTAAATTGTCAAATTGATCTAAAACCTTCAGAAGACTGGTTTATAATACGACCAAACAATATAAACATTCACATTTATGTTCCAATAACATACAGTTCTGGTAACAATACAATACTTCTACCAGCAAGATCACAAGTTATTCGAAAAATAGAACTAACTTCAAGTGAAGATAATGTTCTAATTCCAAACCAGGAAATCCAAACTGGTATTTTTGTTGCAAACACAGTTGCAACCACGCAAAATGCGTTTGTCCGATTACTGAATACGACCAGTACCGACCAATTAATTAATATAAATAATTTAAAATATGAACCACTTTCGAATTACAATGTAGTTCAAACAACTTCTAAAATCAGGGAACAAACTGTCCTAGCTCAGCTCAAAAAGAATTTTCCAGCTCCATTCAAACAACCATTAACGGAATTATGTTCCAAATATAGTGACATATTCGGGCTTGACACCGAATCAATAACAACAAATAATTTTTATAAACAAAAATTGAGATTGAAGGATGACGAACCAGTATACATCAAAAACTATCGAAGCCCGCATAGCCAAGTTACAGAGATCCAGAAGCAAGTAGGAAAATTAATAGACGACAAAATAGTCGAACCGTCCGTATCAGAATATAACAGCCCACTATTACTTGTACCAAAGAAAGCCCTTCCGGGCACTGAACAAAAGAAATGGCGATTAGTAGTTGACTATCGTCAAATAAATAAGAAACTCTTGTCAGATAAATTCCCACTACCTAGAATTGATGACATTTTGGATCAACTAGGTAGAGCAAAATATTTCTCATGCCTTGACTTAATGTCAGGTTTTCATCAAATTGAACTAGAAGAAAGTTCACGTAATATAACGTCTTTTTCAACGAGCAATGGCTCATATCGCTTCACGCGATTACCATTTGGTTTAAAAATAGCGCCAAATTCATTTCAGAGAATGATGACTATTGCATTCTCTGGACTTGAAGCTTCGCAAGCATTCCTATATATGGACGATCTTATAGTCATTGGTTGTTCCGAAAAACATATGCTCAAAAACTTACAGGATATTTTTGAGGTATGTAGGAAACACAACCTAAAATTACATCCACAAAAATGTTCATTTTTCATGCATGAAGTGACCTTTCTCGGCCATAAATGCACTGATAAAGGAATCTTGCCAGATGACAAGAAATATGACGTCATCAAAAATTATCCAGTCCCGCACGACGCGGACAGCGCTAGAAGATTCGTTGCATTCTGCAATTATTACAGACGTTTTATTAGAAACTTCGCCGACTATTCCCGGCACATAACCAGATTATGTAAAAAGAATGTTCCATTTGAGTGGTCAGATGAATGCCAAAATGCATTTTTACACTTAAAAGAGCAACTCATCAAACCAACTTTGTTACAATACCCAGACTTCACAAAAGAATTTTGTATAATAACGGATGCAAGTAAGCAAGCGTGTGGAGCGGTTTTAACTCAAAACCATAAAGATCTCCAACTTCCAATTGCATACGCGTCCAGATCATTCACCAAGGGCGAAAGTAACAAAAGTACAACAGAACAAGAATTAGCAGCAATTCATTGGGCAATTACTCATTTTCGACCATATATTTATGGAAAACACTTTACAGTGAAAACGGACCACAGACCACTAACATACTTATTTTCAATGGTCAATCCTAGCTCAAAACTTACACGCATGCGGCTCGAATTAGAGGAATATGACTTCACAGTCGAGTATCTAAAGGGAAAAGATAATTATGTAGCAGATGCGTTATCAAGAATAACCATCAAAGATTTACAAGAAATACACAAAACAGGAACAATACTAAAAGTCACTACCAGAAACCAAAGTAAACAGAAAAATTCCTGCGCAGGAACAGAAAAATTAGATTTGCCTAGGCAAACTCTAAATAAAGCTTCTCAGCCCAACGTATATGAAGTCATTGTAAATGACGAAGTACGAAAGGTAGTGACCTTGCGAATAACAGATTCAAAATGTTTGCTAAAACATGGAAAAAAAGTTATAGCAAGAATTGATGTTGGCAATATGTACACCAACGGAATTCTCGATTTAGGTCAGTTCTTCCAAAGGCTTGAATTACAAGCCGGTATACTAAAAATTAGCCAACTCAAGATGGCACCGAGCGATAAGATCTTTGAAACTATTTCAATAGAATCTTTTAAAATAATGGGCAATAAGATACTAAAATCATTAAGAGTAGCGCTACTCAAGCCGGTGACCCAAATAAATAATGAGAAAGAAAAAGAAGCTATACTGTTTACATACCATGACGATCCCATACAAGGAGGACATACAGGCATAACAAAAACCTTGGCCAAGGTCAAAAGATATTATTTCTGGAAAGGTTTAACTCGCGATATAACCAAGTACATACGAAAATGTCCAAAATGCCAAAAAGCGAAAATAACTACGCATACTAAAACTCCATTAACAATAACTGATACACCTGTACATGCTTTTGACAGAGTGATAGTGGATACAATAGGTCCATTACCAAGATCAGAAAATGGCAACGAATATGCAGTCACTTTAATCTGTGACTTAACAAAATATCTAGTTGCCATCCCAATTACAAATAAAACCACAAATACGGTAGCAAATGAAAAAAAATTTATTCTGAAGTACGGTCCAATGAAGACGTTCATCACGGACATGGGTACAGAATATAAAAATTCAATCATTAACGACTTATGTAAATATCTAAAAATAGAAAACATAACGTCAACAGCGCACCACCACCAGACAGTAGGAACAGTAGAAAGAAGTCATAGAACTTTTAATGAGTACATACGTTCATACATATCGGTTGATAAGACTGATTGGGACGTATGGCTCCAATATTTTGTCTTCTGCTTCAACACTACACCATCAATGGCACATAATTATTGTCCATATGAATTGGTATTCGGTAGAACACCAAATATACCAACAAAATTTTATAGTATAGATAATATAGCACCTATATATAACATAGAAGATTACTCTAAAGAGAGTAAATATAGGTTAGAAATAGCTTATAAAAGAGCAAGAACTATGCTCGAGGAGAATAAGAGAAGAAATAAAATTATATATGACTCGAAAATAAAAGATTTAGAAATAGCAGTAGGAGATAAGGTTTTATTGAAAAATGAAACAGGTCATAAGTTAGATTTTAAATATACTGGACCATATAAGGTAGATAGTATAGGAGAAAATGATAATATAACAATTTCAAATATAAAAGACAAAAAACAAAAAGTACATAAGGATAGACTAAAACTTTTTTACGCATAGATAGAATTAGTATGGCCATACATAAGTATATCTATAGGAATATATCAAATCTTTTTAATTTTCTTTACTAAAAAAAAAAAAAAAAAAAAAAAAAAAAATTTTTTTTTTTTTTTTCTAAATATATTTTTCTAAATAACTATCATATTAAAATTATAAAATAACTTCATAAATATTACGTTATTTTTTTTCAAAAGGAGGGAGATGTAGTATGCATATATATAGCCAATACCCACTGTACCAAGAGTACTTAAAAGGGAACACACTGTAACACTTTGTTGCAGTGTTTATGCAATAAACATTCCCAGGCATATTCAGTGCGACGAAATACGATCACACATACAGTTGCGAAAAAAATAATAGCACCACTACAACACATTTTGTTCTTGGAAAAAAAAAAAAAAAGCAATTACTGTTGCGATTTTTTTAAATTTTTAGTTTTTTCATATAGTTAAGTATTCACCATTAACAAACAAAGTGTTGCCTTTCTTCAAAATTCTGTCTTTATATTTTTTTTTTGAACTTTACGAAAAAATACCACGAATATGGCGAAAAAAATAATAGCACCGTTAGCACTATTTTAAGTGAATATCCGTAATTTCGCGGAATTGACTTTGTATAAACCACGTATTTATTAGTTTTAACTAATATTTCATTGTTTCTATCATAAAAGCTAATAATAATCATTACAATAATACGTGGAAAGCTCTGAAATGCGAAAAAGCGCGACCCTTGCAAAAAATTTATGTTTGACGTAAAAACTTGCAGAGAATTTGGTCAATTGGTAGGCAGTTTCAATAAAATGATTAAAAACGCCTTAAACTATGAAGAAAAGCGTAAAACACGTGGATGAAAACGATCTATGACCCCTTTTGGGGTCAAAAGGCTGATTCGCGAGAGCAAGAAGGTTCCCTTCAAGGCTGCTATCGAGCTTAAAAAAAGAGCTTAAAATAAAAGCGACGGGCTAGAAAGTTTGGAAATATCTTAGACAACATAGCCTAAAAGCCTGTTGCCCAAAAAAAATCGCACTTTTAAACGCCAGACAAATTACTAAGCACATGATGTTTGCAACGGAGCATGCCAATTGGACATCCCTATAATGGCGCATAAATTTTAATGTCAGATGAGTAAAAAGTGTTTTATTTACTGAAAAGGGATCTCGATCATACTTAAGACGTTCAAGGAACACCAGTACACCAAAGAAAACCATTAAAAATAAAAGGTTGAATTTAATGGTATGGGCCTGATTCTCTTACTATGAAGTAGGGCCAATGCATTGACTATAAACCATCATGGATCAGCACGTGTCCTTGAATTTCATGGAGACAGTAATGCTACCCTTTGCAGAATACGAAATTCCACTCGTATGGGTCTTTCAAACGGAAAATAGCCCCAGCATGAAAGCAAAGGAATGGTTCGGGGCCAACACTGAACGTGTTAAAGTGGCCTGCACAGTCGCCTGACATAAAACCGATCGAAAATCTGTGGTCCGACGTCCAGAAGGCAGTTGCTGATTCCAAACCAACCACTGTCGGATCACTTTGAGAACAAATTCAAGAGTCCTGGTCCAAAGCTCCCCAAAAGCTATGCCTGGACTTAGTGGATTCCATGCCAAGACGCTGCGCAGCTGATGTTGCCAAAATAGGACACTGAACTAAATCTTGAATGATAAATATTGATTTAGAATTAATAGTTCAAAAGTGTTAACTAAGAAATTCATTACTTGTTGGTCATTTTTTAAATTTTAAATCCATTTTTCAAAAGTGGTGCTATTATTTTTTTCGCCTAATTTTACGAGTTTCTCTAAAGTTCCTTAAATAACTTAAAAGTCTTACAAAAAAGGTGATTTTTTTTGTTGTTCCCAGATTTGTAAGAGTCTTCCCTTTCTAAAAATGTGCTCAAAGTTTCCTTAAAGTTAAAAATGTGAGTTGGGCAACTATTTGAAAATTGCTTGTGGTGGTGGTGCTATTATTTTTTTCACAGCTGTATATGCCTGGTACTACATTAGTGCAGCGTCGGCATGTATAGCATAGCCGACGGCACTTGAATATGATCCACACAAGCATGTGGATCTTCCCCTCGCGCCCCCCGCTATCAACAGCGCTGGGCATATATAACAAACATATAAATGCGGCCGCTCCGCTGCCGGCGTTGCTGGCGGCGCAGCTACGCTGGCCCTCAGCCATGTAGAATTTAAGAAACATACAAAAGAGCATTCAATAAAATTATATCAAAAATGACGGATGTCTTTTCTTTAAAATCCCTATCTCTGGAAGTTATATTTACATATCAGCCGAGTGGGGATGACATACAAAGTCTCGCCTTGCGGAAATTAATCTCTCATTCCTTTGTTTAATATAATCAATAAATAACACGGTAATTCCCGTAGAACATTTAAACATTACTTATACCCCTGCGCTCCAGCTTAAGAGAGCATACTTATACACATATGTATAATACATAACATATACATATATTACCGTTTCTCTGCTGCCCAACGGTGGGCAGCGCAGCGATCGGACTTATGCTTAATTAGAACCTAAGGAAAAATGTAATGAACAGAATCAACTTGACGTTGGAAGCGGCACCTTCGCTGCCTCCAACCAGAATAAAAAGATACTTAAATTCTGAAGTGAAAAGTGTTACATTTTATTACATGTTATTACATCGTAGCATTTTGCAATTATTACAGACGTTTCATTAAAAACTTCGCCGACTATTCCCGGCACACAACTAGATTATGTAAAAAGAATGTTCCGTTTGAGTGGTTAGATGAATGTCAAAATGCATTCCAATAGTCCATAAAGGACTCCAACTTCCAATAGCATATGCATCACGTTCATTCACAAAGGGTGAAAGCAACAAAAGCACAACCGAACAGGAATTGGCAGCAATTCATGTGGCAATTACTCATTTTTGACCATCTATTTATGGAAAACATTTCACAGTGAAAACGGATAAAACATAACAGCAAATATATTAAAAGTCACTACAAGACGGACAAGTAGACAAAAATCCTGCGCAGGAAAAGAAAAAATATAATTGCCTAGGCAATCTCTAGAAAAAGCTTCAAAGCTCAACGTATATGAAGTCATTAACAATGACGAAGTACGCAAAGTAGTGACCTTGCATGTAAAAAGTAATTTATATTTTTTCAAACATGGAAAAAAAATGACAGCAAGATATAAAGTTAGCGATTTGTAAGTTAAGAACTAAGTACATAAGTTATTCCCTTTTTTGTCTTACTTTGTCTAACACACAGCCTTAAGCAATCTGTTGCCCTCAGCAACAAAGTAATATTTTGTAAACAATGCTGACTCGCTATCAAGAGTTCTGCGCGCAGCAACTGTAAACGGACACCGTGTTGCTTGCGCAAGAATGCTGAGTCGGCACGCCGACTCGAGCGAATGGCGTGATGCATTGACTTTGTAGGGCTAACTTAAGTTCAAATATTTTCTGCAGCCTTGAGTCTGAAGAACACAGTATAACCAAACAGTTGAGTTTTCTAATAAAGTTCTTGTGCTCCGGTAACTCCGTGAAAGTTTTATTATTGAAGTTATAATTGTTGACTAAGCATTAGCTAGCAACACACACAATACTAAATCCCATAGCAGCTAACACTGCCCACCGACGACATCCAATTACGCACCTGACGTGTCATCTACTAGAGCCTTGCCAGCAGAGACTACGCGGGACCGGATTGGATTAACTCATAGCAGCTAACACTGCCCATCAACAACATCCACTTACGCACCTGACGTGTCATCTACTAGTGCCTTGCCAGCAGAGACTACGCGGGACCGGATCGGATTAATTGGCGCCCAACCAATAAATAAGAACCCATTGTCATGTAAGTTCATAAGTGATTTCGGTTTGAAAAAATTATTACCGATACGTGTGATCTTAAAAAACAAGTAAAGTAATATTGCTGCTTTTTCTGTCAGCATTTCATTTTAAACGTTGCATACTTTTGCTAAAATTTGTTGCATACTTTTACCAGCGTTATTTTTTCAAAAAACATTGCATACCGTAAACAAAACTATTGCATACTTTTGTTGAAAATCGTTGCATACTTTTACCAGCGTTTTTTTAATAAAGCATTGCATACCCCACACAATTAATTACTGCATACTTTCGGCAGCACTATATTTTTTGCTGCATACCCTTAACAAATTTTATAATAAATATTGCATACCCCAAGTTACACTATTTTCTATTATTGCCAACAGTTTTACATGCCGACCTTTCACGATCGGCCTAAGTTTTGAAAAGTGCCAACCATAAGCCAATGAGTTGGAATTATAGAGAAGTAAAAGTTGAATATAATAGTGACGATAGTTGGGAGGGGGAATTAAATTGCTCAGTAGATCCTACTCCAGCAGACACCGCTGCAATTGAAGAAATGGAGTCAGCTCAACTTTTGGCTATCGTTGAGGGTGCCGTCAGGCAAGCTTTGGCGCAACAACAAAATCAATTTCAAGCACAAATAACCGCCTTGGCTACACAAGTACAGAGTTTGCAGGTGGAAGCGCCCCAAATCATCACATACGAGAAAATTTCCGTCGATCCCGACGCTAAATGCGATATCCCCTTAGACATTATTAAGTCTGTGCCGGATTTCACCGGTGCGCAGGACGAGTATGTAGCATGGAGGCAAGCAGCCATCTACGCGTACGAACTATTCAAGAATTTTCCAAAGAGCACTGCACACTACCAAGCGGTTGCGATCATTAGGAATAAAATCAAAGGCTCAGCTGGAGCCTTACTAGTGTCTCACAATACTGTCCTTAATTTCGATGCAATACTAGCTAGGTTAGATTGCACATACTCGGATAAAACATCCTTGCGTTTGTTGAGACAAAGTTTGGAGTTAGTCTCGCAGGGCGAAATGTCCCTCATGCAATACTACGATGATGTTGAAAAGAAGCTCACGCTCGTCACCAACAAAATCGTAATGTCTCACGACCAAGAAGGCGCCGATTTGCTCAACCGGGAGGTTAGAGACGACGCCTTACACGCTTTTATCTCCGGGCTTAAAAAGTCATTGAGAGCGGTTGTGTTTCCTGCACAACCAAAAGATCTACCATCCGCTCTGGCCCTGGCCAGAGAAGCAGAAGCTAGCATTGAGAGAAGCATGTTTGCCAACTCTTACGCTAAAGCCTTGCAGGACCGAGCGCAAATTGCTGAGGGTAACAAAGTCCGTGCCCAAGGCAAACCGACCAGATTTAACAAAGATGAGCAAAATCAGGAGAGAAATCCCCATTTTGTGAAGCGCCAAAAGGGCGGGCCCCAGCCCCAGGCCCCTAAAGACAATCAAACCGAGGCTCCTCAGCCCATGGAAGTTGATTCTTCCTCCAGATTTAGACAAAAAACCGACTATAGCAAGCGTCAGGCTAACGAATCCAACGCACCAAAACACAAGAATTCGTCAGACCGTTCAACAGGTCAAAAACGCCAACGCGTTAACAATGTTGTACAAACAGACTCCAAAGAAGCTGTAACAGAGTACGACAAGGCAGCCAAAGAGGCAGTTGAAGAGTTAGACAGTGAGAACGAGTACGCACCTGGTGACGACTCGGTTAATTTTTTAGGGAACACTCCCGGCTTCCGTACATCGAACGGCGGTTGGCTGGGAGAACTCTGAAAATGTTGATTGACACTGGCGCGGCAAAGAATTATGTTAAGCCCTTAACAGAGCTAAGAACCATAACGCCGGTCGCCAAGTCATTCTCGGTAAACTCGATCCACGGGTCTACCGAAATCAAGCGCAAATGCTTGATGAATATTTTCAAACATACCTCCCCATTTTTTTTCTCCTCGACACCCTAAACTCTTTCGACGCGATCATAGGCTTCGACTTGCTAACACAAGCCGGGGTCAAATTGAACTTGGAAAAAAATACTCTGGAATACCAGGGTATATCCGAAAAACTCCAGTACTATCAATGTGCTGACGTGAACTTCACCGATGTCAACGACATCGTAGTTCCCCCTTCCGTAAAGAAACAGTTCAGGGACATGATACTCAGAAACAAAAAAGCTTTCTCAAATGCAGATGAAGCTCTCCCTTTTAATACTGCTGTTGTCGCTACAATCCGGACAGTAGACAACGAGCCCGTGTATTCAAGATACCCGAGCCTCATGGGTGTTTCTGACTTCATAAACAAAGAGGTCAAACAACTATTGGACGATGGCATAATTAGGCCCTCCAGATCGCCTTATAACAGCCCAACATGGGTGGTTGATAAAAAAGGCACTGACCCATACGGTAACCCAAAAAAGAGGTTGGTAATTGACTTCAGGAAATTGAACGAAAAAACCATACCGGACCGTTACCCCATGCCGAGCATCCCTATGATCTTAGCAAGTCTAGGAAAGGCAAAATACTTCACTACCCTCGACTTAAAGTCTGGGTATCACCAAATCTACCTTGCGGAGCATGACCGCGAAAAGACTTCGTTTTCAGTAAGCAGCGGCAAGTACGAGTTCTGTCGCCTACCGTTCGGCCTGCGCAATGCAAGCAGCATATTCCAAAGAGCAATAGACGATATCCTGAGGGAGCACATAGGGAAGATTTGCTTTGTCTATGTTGATGACGTCATAATCTTTTCTAAAAACGAAACGGAGCACGTTCAGCACATTAACATTGTGCTAAAATGTCTACTCGACGCCAACATGCGTGTAGGTCCTGAAAAGACTCAATTCTTCAAAGAAAGCATTGAATTTCTGGGTTTCATTGTAACCAAAAATGGAGCAACATCCGACCCCAAAAAAGTTAAAGCCATTCAGGAATTCCCTGAACCAAAGAGTGTCTACAGTGTTAGATCCTTCTTGGGGTTAGCCAGCTACTACAGGGTTTTTATTAAAGACTTTGCCGCTATAGCTCGTCCGATATCGGACATACTTAAAGGGGAAAATGGTTCGGTTAGCAAGCACGTATCAAAGAAGATCCCTGTTGAATTCAACGAAGTTCAACGCGAGGCATTCCTCCGTCTGCGGAATATTTTGGCATCAGAAGATGTCATGCTAATGTATCCAGACTTTCAGAAACCATTCGACTTAACCACGGATGCTTCGGCCAGTGGAATTGGTGCGGTTCTCTCCCAAGGCAATAGGCCAATAACGATGATTTCTCGCGCTTTAAAACAAGCCGAACAAAACTATGCCACCAACGAAAGAGAGTTGCTGGCCATTGTGTGGGCTTTAGGCAGACTGCAGAACTTTCTGTACGGCTCTAGGGAAATTAACATTTTCACAGACCATCAGCCGCTCACGTTTGCTGTGGCAGACAAGAACACAAATTCCAAGATTAAAAGATGGAAATCTTACATTGATCAGCACAATGCCAAAATGTTTTATAAACCAGGCAAAGAAAACTTGGTGGCGGATGCCCTTTCAAGGCAAAACATTAATGCTCTACAAGATGAGCTCCGTTCGGACGCTGCAACCGTTCACAGCGAACTCTCCCTGACCTACACGGTCGACTCAACAGACAAACCATTGAATTGCTTTAGGAACCAGATTGTCCTGGAGGAATCGCGTTTTCCACTAGAGCGAAACTTGTTGCTGTTTCGCAGCAAAACTCGCCACCTCATCAGTTACACTGACAAAAAAGCACAATTCTTGATACACTCAAACAAGTTGTGAATTCTGGAGTCGTAAATGCAATACTTTGCGATCTCCCCACGTTGGCAAGTTTCCAACACGACCTGATTTTACTTTTCCCTGCTACCCAGTTTTGGCATTGCAAAAATTTAGTGCAGGATGTAACGGACAAAAACGACCAGTTAGAAATCATAACTGCCGAACACAATCGAGCGCACAGAGCGGCTCAGGAAAATATTAAGCAAGTACTCCGTAACTACTATTTTCCCAACATGGGCAATTTAGCCAAAGAAGTAGTGGCGAACTGCAGGGTCTGCACTAAAGCCAAGTATGATAGACACCCGAAGAAACAAGAACTCGGGGAAACGCCTATACCAAGTTATACTGGTGAAATGTTGCATATTGACATTTTCGCGACAGACAAGAAACAATTCTTGACCTGCATAGACAAATTTTCCAAATTTGCAATCGTCCAACCGATATTGTCTAGAACAATAGTCGATATCACAGGCCCTCTACTACAAATTGTTAACCTTTTCCCCGCTACCAAGACAATTTTTTGTGATAACGAGGCAGCGTTTAATTCCGAGACCATCACTTCGATGCTCCGGAACGCCTACGGCATTTGCATTGTAAATGCGGCCCCGCTTCACAGCACCTCAAACGGCCAGGTGGAACGCTTTCATAGCACTCTGACCGAAATTGCGAGATGCCTCAAGTTAGACAAGAAAATCAGCGACACTACAGAGTTAATCTTAAAGGCTACGATAGAATACAACAAAAGTTTGCATTCAGTAACCCGCGAGAAACCAATTGAGGTTGTTCACGCAGCAGCCGGTGATCGTCGCGAAATCGTCAAAGACAGGCTAGTTAAAGCACAGCAAGACAACATCAAAAGATGCAATGCATCCAGGCAAAACCGCGTTTTTGAGGTAGGAGAAAAGGTGTTCCAGAAGAACAACAAGAGGTTAGGGAACAAATTAACTCCCTTATGCTCAGAGCAAAGGTCGAAGCAGACCTGGGAACGTCTGTCCTCATTAAGGGGAGGGTGGTCCATAAGGACAACCTGAAATAGGTGTTCCACCACAATTAGCTAGTAAGTCAAAGTAGAGTTAGAATAACGTCCTATACTGTTTATCCATTTCAGGTTTGTACTCACTTTACTTGTAGTACTAGCAGCGGTAAATGCTCGGATCACCGACTTCTCGCATGCCAACTACATTCCGGTCCTAGACGGGGAAGTACTGGTGTACGATCAACGTAGCTACCTGAGACACTCAAGTAACATTTCTGAATTTAGCAGTATGATAGATGAGACCGAAAAATTGTCCGATTCCTTCCCACAGTCGCATATGCGCAAATTATTAGACGTAGATACAGATCACCTTAGAACTATGTTGTCCGTTCTTCAAGTGCATCACAGATTTGCACGAAGCCTCGATTTCTTAGGCACTGCCTTGAAGGTTGTTGCTGGTACCCCAGATGCTTCAGATTTCCTAAAGGTCCGCATTACAGAGGCTCAGTTGGTGGAGTCTAATTCCAAACAGATCATAATAAATTCGGAAACTCAAAAACAAATTAACAGGTTAACGGACACTATCAATAAAATTATCAGTTCCCGCAAAGGCGATTTGGTTGACACTCCTCATTTGTTTGAAACACTGTTGGCAAGAAATCGAATACTTAATACAGAAATTCAAAATTTAATACTCACGATAACGTTGGCAAAAGCAAACATAGTAAATCCAACAATCCTTGATCATGCCGATCTGAAATCACTTATTGAACAAGATACCCCAATAGTTAGCTTATTAGAAGCTTCTAAGATTAAGGTCCTTCAGTCCGAGAATATTATCCACATATTAATAGCTTACCCCAAAGTTGAATTTAAGTGCCAAAAGGTCTCTGTCTACCCCGTCTCACATCAACAAACCATTCTGCGACTCGACGAGGACACGCTGGCGGAATGCGAAAGGGATACATTTGCAGTTACTGGTTGCACTGTGACTACACATAACACCTTCTGCGAACGGGCACGGCGCGAAACCTGTGCTAGCTCCCTTCATGCGGGAAACACCGCCAACTGTCACACCCAACCCAGCCACCTGAATGCAATAATGCCTATAGATGACGGCGTCGTGGTAATCAACGAAGCGACAGCGCGCGTCAGAACTGACGATGGCGCGGAAGTGACCGTCTCAGGAACCTTCCTGATAACTTTCGAACGGTCTGCAGCTATCAATGGCACGGAGTTCATAAACTTGCGCAAAGCATCAAGCAAACAACCTGGCACCGTGAGATCACCACTCCTAAACATCATCGGACATGACCCGGCACTAAGCATACCACTCCTGCATCGTATGAACGTCGACAACTTGCAGTCAATTATGGACTTCAAGGAGGAGGTAATTGCGGCTGGCTCACCTAAATATTGGTTCGCAGTTGGTGCAGTCCTGAACGTCGGACTAATTTGCTCATTCATCCTTTTTATGGTACTAAGGAGAAGGCGAGCATCATTGAAGATACAGAAGGCTTTGGACAACTTTAATATGACGGTCATCATTCTGAGGGGGGGGTAGTTAAGAACTAAGTACATAAGTTATTCCCTTTTTTGTCTTACTTTGTCTAACACACAGCCTTAAGCAATCTGTTGCCCTCAGCAACAAAGTAATATTTTGTAAACGATGCTGACTCGCTATCAAGAGTTCTGCGCGCAGCAACTGTAAACGGACACCGTGTTGCTTGCGCAAGAATGCTGAGTCGGCACGCCGACTCGAGCGAATGGCGTGATGCATTGACTTTGTAGGGCTAACTTAAGTTCAAATATTTTCTGCAGCCTTCAGTCTGAAGAACACAGTATAACCAAACAGTTGAGTTTTCTAATAAAGTTCTTGTGCTCCGGTAACTCCGTGAAAGTTTTATTATTGAAGTTATAATTGTTGACTAAGCATTAGCTAGCAACACACACAATACTAAATCCCATAGCAGCTAACACTGCCCACCGACGACATCCAATTACGCACCTGACGTGTCATCTACTAGAGCCTTGCCAGCAGAGACTACGCGGGACCGGATTGGATTAACTCATAGCAGCTAACACTGCCCATCAACAACATCCACTTACGCACCTGACGTGTCATCTACTAGTGCCTTGCCAGCAGAGACTACGCGGGACCGGATTGGATTAATTTACACAAGACTCTCTCTCCCGATTATGCTGATAAGACAAAATATGTATGAAGCTGCTCCGCTGCTGTCGTAACCGGCAGCGCAGCTATGCGGCTTAGCTATAAGAATATATTGAATAAAACATTCAAAAAAACCCAAGTCAAACGGCACAGACGTGCCAGTGCATTACTGTAGTATGCAAGTTAACAAGAGTTAACTAAATTCACCACTGGGTGGGACGAATTCTGCATTATTGTAAAATGAGCAGTTTCGTCACCCGTGGGATCGCCGTCGTCGCGATCGCCGGATGCCGGCCGCCACTGGACACCACACACGAGGCGCAAGGTCAGCACTTTTGCTGGGCAGCGACGAGCGCCGTGGCCGGCAGCTAAGGGTCTGCAGCTGGGAAGTTTAGAGTTCTTAAGTTAGTTTTTTAATTATCAGCCGAGTGGGGATGACATACAAAGTCTCGCCTTGCGGAAATTAATCTCTCATTCCTTTGTTTAATATAATCAATAAATAACACGGTAATTCCCGTAGAACATTTAAACATTACTTATACCCCTGCGCTCCAGCTTAAGAGAGCATAATTATACACATATAATACATAACATATATATAACCGTTTCTCTGCTGCCCAACGGTGGGCAGCGCAGCGATCGGACTTAGGCTTAATTAGAACCTAAGGAAAAATGTAAAAGACAGAATCAACTTGACGTTGGAAGCGGCACCTTCGCTGCCTCCAACCAGAATAAAAAGATACTTAAATTCTGAAGTGAAAAGTGTTACATTTTATTAAATGTTATTACATCGTAGCATTTTGCAATTATTACAGACGTTTCATTAAAAACTTCGCCGACTATTCCCCGCACACAACTAGATTATGTAAAAAGAATGTTCCATTTGAGTGGTTAGATGAATGTCAAAATGCATTCCAATAGTCCATAAAGGACTCCAACTTCCAATAGCATATGCATCACGTTCATTCACAAAGGGTGAAAGCAACAAAAGCACAACCGAACAGGAATTGGCAGCAATTCATGTGGAAATTACTCAGTTTTGACCATCTATTTATGGAAAACATTTCACAGTGAAAACGGATAAAACATAACAGCAAATGTATTAAAAGTCACTACAAGACGGACAAGTAGACAAAAATCCTGCGCAGGAAAAGAAAACATATAATTGCCTAGGCAATCTCTAGAAAACGCTTCAAAGCTCAACGTATATGAAGTCATTAACAATGACGAAGTACGCAAAGTAGTGACCTTGCATGTAAAAAGTAATTTATGTTTTTTCAAACATGGAAAAAAAATTACAGCAAGATATAAGGTTAGCGATTTGTATACTAATGGAACCCTTGACTTAGGTCAGTTCTTCCAAAGGCTTGAAATGCAAGCCGGTAAACAAAGAATCAGCCAACTCAAAGTGGGACAGTGGGAAAATATCTTTGAAATCGTTTCAATAGATCAGTTTAAAAAAATTGGCAATAAAACATTACGAACATTAAGAGTAGCGCTACTCAACCCGGTGACCGTAATAACAAATATCAACGAAAAGAAGCAATCTTGTCTACATTACATGATGATCCAATTCAAGGAGGACATACAGGCATAACAAAAACCTTGGCCAAGGTAGAAAACATAACGTCAACAGTGCACCACCACCAGACAGTAGGAACAGTAGAAAGAAGTCATAGAACTTTTAATATGTACAAACGTTCATATATGTATATCAGTCGATAAAACTGACTGGGACGTATGGCTTAAATACTCTGTCTTCTGTTTCAACACAACACCATCTATGGCACATAATTATTGTCCATGGGAATTAGTATTTGGTAGAACATCAAATCTACCAACTCAATTTTATAGTATAGATAACATAGCACCCATATATAATATAGAAGATAACTCTAAAGAGAGTAAATATAGATTAAAAAAAGCATATAAACAGCTATATGATTTAAAAATAAACAATATAGAAATAGCTGTAGGAGATAAGGTTCTATTAAAAAACGAATCAGGACATAAGCTAGATTCTAAATGTCCCCTATACAGTAGAAATACACCATTTATACCTTTTTATTAGAATATTAGAATAACTCCATGACATGTCACTCATTCTATTCTTTTGCACATTTGGTTACGTACATTAAATAAATAACACCGTATAACCAATACCCGTGTTGTATTTAAATATTACTGGCGCCCAACGCGATCGAACAACCACCCCCGACAGAGTAAATTAGTGCGGAGACAACGCCCGCTGAGTGAAAATCGGTGAAAAGTGCAAAGAAAGAAAACCGAAAGATCGACAGTATCGAGTGCGGAGACAACGCCCACTCAAGAAAAACTAAAGAATTCAAAAGAAAAGTGCAAATCATCAGGCGCGGAGACAAAGCCCGCTGAGTGAAAATCGTCAAGAAGTGCAAAGAAGGGTCAAACCAAAAGACCAAATAACATCGAGTGCGGAGACAAAGCCCGCTCAAGAACAGATTAAAAGAATGTGGAAACTGTGGAGCACGGAGACAACGCCCGCTCCAAAACACGAAGATTATTATCGAAAAACCACGCCCGCGGGAGGTCTGTAAATAGATCGCCGCAACACACCACCAAGCATCTAAGATCACTGTGAAAAAAAGTGCGTGCATCAATTGCACTCAAAAGCTCGTAGTCTCGAGTGTAAATAAAAGGCATTTAATCAATCCCAAACTGCAACACCAGAGCGGACGGCTTTGGGCAGCGGCGACGATAGACGAGAAAAGAAAACAACGCCGAACAATGAAAGAGCAGCCACCAAGAAGTTGTGCCGACTAAAATCAAATTAATACACCAAGTAGAAGATAATAAAAGAGGAACATGTCACCCGTTGAATATTTCTGCCTCCTAACAGTCTTGACCTTGACAGCCATGACCGACTCAAAGCTGACGGACTACACGCACGCAGACTACATCCCCATAATCGACGGACGGACAGTAATATGGAACGAGACCTTCTACATAAAACACTCCACGAACTTGACAGAGTATGACCGATACACACAAGAGACAATAGAAATGACTGACGTTTTCCCACAGACACATATGAATGAGGAAAATATTAGAAACAGACACGAAACACCTACTGACGTTGACTGCGGCTTTAGGAGTTCATCACAGGCATGCGAGGAGTTTGAATATCCTGGGGTCAGCGCTGAAGGTAATCGCAGGGACTCCGGACTTCGGTGACTTACAACAAACGAGACAGGTCGAGTATGATTTAATAAACGCAAACAATAGACAGATAGCCACAGATTCAAGGACTCAAACACAGATAAACACTCCCCATCTATATGAAACTTTCCTAACTAGAAACAGAATGTTGACGCTCGAATTGCAGAACCTAATGATCGCCACTACTCTGGCTCAAATAAATATCGTAAATCCAGCTATCATCGATGGCAATTTGAAGAAAGGCTCCGCCGATATCAGAGCAGCCCAACTTTTGGGCGCTGCAAATGTGAGGGCACTAACTAATAAGGAATCGATCATCTTTGTATCATCGTGTTGAATTTAAATATTACTTTTATACGGCACCCAATTCCTAGTAAAACTGATCACCGTCCATTAACATTAGAAGAATATACCTTGTGGTGGAGTACATAGCAGGGAAAGAAAACTTTGCAGCGGATGCGCTATCCCGCCTAGAAGTATCGGATTTGAAACATTTGACTGCCAAGGCAGCCCAAATACGCAAAGTAACATCACGGTCGAAAAAGTATATAAGTAAATCTGTACCTTGACGGTTTTTTGAAATTGTACACTTTTTCTGCATCTGCCATCTACATTACAGAGAAACAGAGTGTGAATGTGAGAATATGCAAAAAACAAAAAAAGCTGCTGGACAGGGTGGGTTTTGCCACTGCACATTTATGTATTTCTTCATTCTGGCTATTATACTGATCCAATCTGATCCCAATCAAAATTCGGTGATCTGCTGATCTTTCAAGCTCCTTGGTCTTTTCTGATTATACCTTTTGTCAATGTCTGTCACTCGGAGGCCCTCACTATCGCAAACACTTGCCTTGTCACTCATATGGTGCGACCTGATACGTTTAGCACTACCCTATGCAAATAAAAACACTGCGTTCTCTAAAATAAATCGCGAGGGGCAAGAGAAACGCCTTCTGTTTGTCTTTTAAAGACTCCTCACTGTTTGGTACAAATTCACGCAAGGATAAGAACTATTTTGGGGAACTGAACCGTGATTTTTATTGGTTTTTATTTTATTTATTTGTTATTATTATTATATTTCTTTGTACACGGGGATTTGGCATGCGCTGACATAAAACCCAATTCAAAACAATTCACTTACAATCTTTATTTTTTCCTCTGGCTGCTGTTCATAATAAATTAATTAATATTAATTAAATTGTCGACCGGTTGAGCGATGGTCCACGGTAAATGCGTCGGCTTGTTGAATTTAATTTGTTTGAGGCGAGGGTGGGCCGATCAGCCTATTCTTTCCTTGTAGAATTTCTCGGTGGAAGCGAGGGATTCCCTTCAGCTCCTTTTTTAAACGTTTAAACGTTTTATTTCTTTCACTTTACGTTCTCCAGCACAGGTAAAAATGCATTTTCTGTACGACAGAATTTCTGCAAGTTTCTTAGATGAATCGAAACAGTGCGTTAGCGACGAACGCTAGTGCCGGCACTACAGGCACGGTTGACTCTGAGTGTGAAACTGAAATACAAAACACCAAATCTAAATTGGCATGCTGTGGACGGCCCCACAGCTCGAGCAGCGCTGCCCGCGCAGCGGTTTCCAATTCTGCCGCGTCAGCTACCCGTGCAGACGCTGTTGACGGATGTTTATGCAATTGATGAAACTCGATGCCCGTCCACTACAGCGCACTATCAACGTTCTTACAAAGTAAGAATTCCGCTGATACACTGCAGCTGGTGGGGAGTGTTCATTTACAAATGTATATGTGTACAGCTTTGTTCAGTGAAATAGTAGTGCCGCACCTCACCACTTTCAAAACTATTTCCAAGACATTTTCAATCATCCAAATTAGACGAGTGATACCTTTTTAGAAAGCCTAAAATGTAGACATTAGAAATCAGAAGGAAGGAAAATTTGCATTCCATCTTCTTGTTATTCATGACTTTACAAAAATACCCATGAAAACTGCTGTTCAATGAAATAGTGGATTTTTTGACAATCGAAAAAAAAAAAATGTTGTGAAAGACTCCAACGCCAGGCTAGGAAGTACCACTTCATATGAACTGGAACTCATAGGGCTCAACCCAACATCTGATGTCTGTGAACGCCAAACCTATTCTCTTTGTTATTTCTTACCATATTATACAACTTTACACTCATCCGTCAAAAGTATGTTTTTTCACTGTGACATATGTAAGTAGCTCATCCACATGCGTTTTTGCAAACGTTAGATGGATACCCCTATACTCTCAGAACCAAACGCGTAGCTTTCTGGGACTTCATGCAATTAAATAATTTGTTGAATTATTAAAAAATTTGTGTATTATGTTGAAGTACTTGCACTCAGCACTACTATTTCAATGAACAGCCCATTTCAAGGGTATGCGTTAGAAGTTATAAAAAACTAGAAGAATGCATGAATTTAAGGTGGTGCGGCACTCCTATTTCATTGAACACAACTGTACATACATACATACATGCATACATATGTACATACGTACACGGATCTTATAATGCTCACATGTCTCGGAACAGAACCAGAACTAGAACTTTAAAAACGAAGCTTTTTTCCAAAAGTGCTGTAAATGGTTTAGTACTTTATGGGATTAAACGTCAATCCCAGGCTTTTTGCGCAGAATTATAATTAACAATTCAGTGACAAGCTAAGTCCAGAAGAGCTTGCAAAAGCTTTTTCCTCGAGCTTAACAGTCAAGAAGAGTACAGCAGAAGCTTTGCTGCCTAGCTTTTCGGATATGCAGAAAGCTTTCTTCGGAGTTTCTGTTAACTCCAGTTATTCAACGGACAATGCGACAGAATTGGGCTGCCCCCTTGCCTGGCGCTTGGTCGGGGATCGGTCAACGCGGGACCCATGCTGCTTGCCAGAAAGCCAAGCCATGTTAGCCCGCTAGTTCGCTTAATGGTCAAACACGGGACACACAGGCACAGTCAGATGATGGGTAGCCAAATACTTTAGAACTCCCGCTGGGGGCGCCAATGCCAACACCCCCGCCCGCTCCAAATGAACAGCAAATGCTCGGCAATCATCCGCTGAGTCGCAATTCAAAGAGAGAGAATGAAAACAAGCAGAAATGCTGGCTAGATTTTATGCTAAACATTTATTGTATTATGTTTTCGGTTGTCCTGGCGCGGTAGTTCTGTCCCCAGAGCCCTGGAGCAGCAGAAAGGACCAGCCCTGTGCCATCTCTTGATACGGTGCACCATCAATCAAGAGGCCCTCACTCCCATCTGGCCCCCGGCCCTGGTGACAAAACAAACAGCAAGAGAACAACGCCAACAAAACAAAACATTAAATAAAATAAAAAATGTGTTGTGTGTGCTGGCAAAGCTTCGCTTAGAGTCCAACTCTTATTTTATGGAGTATATATTTGATCAATTCTTAGGTCTACATAAATGGCCATCTATTAGGCAGTTAAGGTGTACAATACAATTATTTAATAATACACAAAGGTATATGTATTTATGTATTTTGTCTGTGTACAACTCTGTTTGTATGCAGGTAGAGCTGCTGAATTGGGTGCGAGTTAGGATCTCCATGCTCAGTGTACTCGTAGAAATGCATCACATCTGATTTTACTTTTATTTTATAAATATTTATACTTATTCTAAGTATATTGTATTTAATGCAATTACTTGTTTGTAGTTCTTTGTATTGTAGTTTCTTTCTGGCTAGGTTCTTGAAAGCAACAAACACACACATTGGTTTCTTATATTGTTTATTGTTAATACGACTAGGTATGCTTACCTTTCTTTAAGAAATTTGCCTCTAATTTACGAGTATATGCAGCTATGTAATATGTCTAATATGAGTATGTATGTAGATTGTTTTAGTGGCTAAATTCATAAATTCTGGCTTATTCAATGTACTTGCTGTTTGGCTCAATAACTCTCTAGATACTTATACACAGATAAACTATATGTAGGCATGTACATGTTTATTTTTGGGTAAATTCATATGATTATTCATTTAAAATCGTTCTATTCATTTAGTTAGGACTTTGCTTCTTGTTTGATGGTTTTGATCAGGCCATAAAACCAGACTATATTCGCCAGCGGACCATTTTTGGTTGCATAAAATGTGGGACTTTCCATAGAAATCAATCAATGAGTGGAGGCACCATCAGGCCGCATGGCAAGACATATTTTGGACTCATTTGGGCTTCTTGGGCGGCCTGCATCAAAGCATCGCGAAGCATCAATAAACTTTCAAAAACTATGGCTATGTTCAGACGGTTAACGCCTGGGTTTGTATCGTAGTACACCGAGATGGAGCTGCTCCCTAAAATTCGACCCTGCACTGTGGAATTGGCACAGACATGAGGTACATATCTGCACGAATCTGATTCTCGAATGTGAATGTGGGCGGCCAGTCTCTGCCTCATCGACCTCCACGCGCTTGAAATTTTGGGTTGTGCTTTGATTTGCATATTCTTAATTTAATTTAATTGATTCATAGATTCAATTCAATACTGGTTGGGCCCTGAGGCCTTGAACCCGCAAAGATATGCGACTGTTTCATTTTGGATGTAATTATGTATTTATGTTGCTAAAATTGTATGTATGTATGTAGTTTCAGTGGGTTGCTTACATATGTATAGTATGTATGTACATACATTCTGGTACATATTTAGTATGTTTCTGTTTGAAACCGCAAAAAGATTTTCACATTTAGATTTAGGTAATTTGTGTGTCATTTATCGTATATTATTACGAGTAGTACCTAAAATACTCTTTGATTTTGGGATGTGGTTATATGTGTGTTAATTAGTTTTCTTTTTGTTCTCTGTTTTGGTTTTGTTTTCTGTTTTGCTTTTGTTGCTTTGTAAATACACACATCAAATATTAATATGGATAATACAATATATTTGTAAGTACTAGCATTGTAAGTATGTTTTTTGTTTTGTACAGTTTAGACATAGATATCCATGGAATTCTTATTTCTTGTATGTGTGCGTAGGTAGGTCTTGTATATTGTATTTGTATATTAGTAGATATCAGAGTAGAGTTGTATATAGTTTGATGTTGTATTTCATTGAACTACACATTCACATCCACTTAAAACTCTAAAATACTATACTGTGTGTTGTGTGTGTATTCATTTTGGTTGCTTATGATAGTTGGCCACCAATTACTCTTCAAATTTCCAATTGCTATAGATAGCTTGTTGTGTCATGCTAGGGATGTGTAGATACATATATGTGGTATGTCCATTTATCATTGATTTCAAACATCAATTAGGTAAAAATTGTCAGCAATATCATAAATTCATTGCATTGCATTGGGAATAATATCAAACATCAAATGGTGTTCTACACTAACTTAGGGCTAAGTACATATATCTACCATCTGCTCAATCCACAGATTCTATGGTTATTTAATTGCAAGTTGGACTTTGCTTTCCACCTTCATCCTTTATTATTTATTCTGCGTCCGACATTCGGCATCCTGAATCCACTTCTTTTCTTCGCTTCCCGTCAGCTGCGACTGAAATCCTAGTTGGAATCAAAAAAATTTCACCTGGTTTTCATTGTCTAAAATTGTAGGATTTTCCACGATAACTAGCTAAATACTCGTGCTAACGACTGTCCATTCCATTCCATTCAAATTCTTTCATTCTGGCAGCCAAGATTTCACTGTGTGTGGTTTTTTCTGCACCTAAATTCTACTCCGTTTTAGTCTTTCAATCGCGTCTCTCAATCGTGGAAACCATCTGTCTGTCTGTACGCTTGTCTCCTTAATATTTTACTTGATTTTTTCTCAACCTTTGAGCTGGGCGTTGGCCTGGGACTCTTCCGATTCCTGGGCTCCTGAAACCGAAACTGAAACTCCTATTTTTTTACCTCCAAATATTACTCAAGAACTAAAACTATTTTCTTAGATTTGCATTGCACCTCCCACCCGTGCGAGTATCTACCCTGCATCGTATCATTCTCAGCCTTTCCTCTGCTCAATACTTCTCCTGTTATTCCCTTTGAATCCTCACTTGGACGTTTGAACTTCACCTTTACCCTTACCATGAGCCATTTTTGCTATGCCACTCCACCTACTCCTGCCCGTTCTGCCAGTGCCCACCGCCAAGCTCTATGGCTTTCTCTTGCGCTTGGCAAACATCTGGGACAACAATCAGAATCAGACATCTGTCGACTTGGGCACGGCTCCAGTCTCGGCGCCGGGTGCTCGAGCGCGCTGCTGCTCTGGCTGAAGCTGCTGCTGTTCAGGCTCCTGCTCGTCATCTGTCTGTTGGGATCGCTCCACCTTGATGGGCTCCTGCGAGAGATGAATCTGGACAACGTGCTGCTCCTGCTGGTCGCCGTGCGGCCCGGCCAAGTGCTCGTCGCTCTCATCGAGATCCCTGGCCAGCGTCTCGCTGCGTAGCAAGCGGCGCTTGTGAGTGGAGTTCTTCAGGCTGGAGGCGGGTGCTGGAATGGGGATGTGTATATGGAACTCATCGTCCGCTGACTCGATGCGGTCGAGGTGCCCGCCAGACAAGCTGGCGCCACCGCCTCCACCTTCGCCGGACGCGGTGGACTGGGCAGCCGCTGCAGCAGCGGCACTGGTGGAGGGCCCATCCCCGCTTTCAGCCCCCGTTGGGGGGGCATCCCGGCGGTTTGCACGTCGGCCGGTGGGTGCGTCGTGGAGCGCCAGCTTTTCCATCTCGATGCGTAGCTCGCCGAGGGTGGCCGATGCGAAGCCCGGGCGCCTGGTCTCATCCACGTGCACCAGTACGAAGGGGAGCTTTAACGACAATTCGCCACCCATGCTGCTCAGAGTAAGCTTGACCTTGACATAGTAAGACACATAGATGGCGAAGATGTTCCGATCCTCCGTCGACGTGGTGGTGGCGTTTCCCTGCTGTGGTGGCATATCGGCACTGGGCATTGCCATGGCCGGACTAGGCAGGGACTGTCCGGCCTGCTGCACATTGGGCACAACATAGTGGGGAGGACGTATTGCCGAGGCGGCGATCTCCCCAGTGATCTCGTCCGGCTCGGTACTTCGCTGCAGAGTGTCCTCCAACGCGATCCAGTTCTTTGTCTGGCCGCGCTGGGGCCGCAACACCACCACCGAATTGACCGTGGCACCCGGACTTACGGTACGGTCCACCGGCGGCGAGATTTGCTCCGAGTCAGCCACAACATTCTTAAACTTCCCATTGTTGAACATACAGACGTCCACATGCTGGATGGCGCAGACCTGTGAAACCCACCCCAAAGCCCCGGAAATAAGAATAGAACAAAGAAAGTTGTAGATGAGAGATGGATGGAGAGATGGGAGATGTGTGTGTGATGTGCTCTGGACGGGTGACAGGATGCTTACTGCAGAGCCACATTAGCCACCAAGCTAGGAAATGGCTGATTGCGATTATGCCCAAACGTTTGTGGCTAGATATAATGATGAAATCTCTTAATGAGCATCCTGCAAGTGTGTTTTTTTATAACCAATCGTAAAGGGCATTCTGAAGTGGGGCATCATGTCCTTCGTGTTTGCTTTGGATAAGCGCCAACAATGTCAAGCTCAAACATTATTTTATTGGTTCGGCCCAAAATGTCGCTGGCTCTGCGGCTCTCTGGCTCAATCTCCCGCCCAATCAACGATAATGCACTCAATTACCGTCCATTCAAGTGGTCATGTAATAATACGAGTATCCATGCAGGAAAAACCGCCACAGCCACAGCCCCAAACACGAACAACAACAACAAGAAATAGGAAAGAAAAATAAATTAAACCCCGAAATGGTTTCACTTATTGACGGGCCGGCCATCAATGTGGGGGTTTTTTGTTGTTTTTTAGGACCTGTTACGGCAATCTGTGCCAAACAAATGCTCTCATTTGTGCACATTTCTTCATCGATTTAATAACCTTGAAGGGAACAGTCCAGGAATCTAGCTTTAAGACATCTTTAAGGAGTCTTAGACTAAGAAATAAATAACTAAGGGATGTCTAACTCTCTCTCTCTCTCTCGATGACAATTCAAGTGCTATATTTGCACAAAACTTCAAAGGCAAAAAACTGTATTCAATTCGATTTGATCTGGTTCCATTCCATTTGATTTCATTTACAACAAGCAAACAGTGAACCATGGGACCAATGACCTCCTTTTCCGGACAAAATCCATTGTTAAAATACTGGTAATATATTTTTAATCGACATAGGTACTGTAGGTACATGGAAAACTGTTGAGAGAACTGAAATATAGCGCACCACTGTTAAGTTGTGAGCTGTTTAACAGAGCTGTGCGCTAGCGAGTGTTAGCTGCTGTTAAGTTGTCAGATGCTTAACAGAGCTTTTCGGCAGCGAGAATGATGAACATTTTGTACTTTTCAACATGGAAGTACATAAGAGTGCGTATTGAAATAACTTATACAATTCAGTCTAATTAGAGTGTCTTCTTATCTAGTCTTCTTTTAGCTTTCAGACGCGGAAGTTGTCCTCAAAAATTGCACACGAAAGACAGAAGGCACAAAAAGATTCCTCCCATGGTGCATTGTTTTGGGGCAGTTTCTTTAGCTGAATGCGGGCCGCAGATCTAATCTAGAATATGCTCTCCGAATGGTCTCGACAAACTCCTTCATTGGGCTGGCTGCCCTTTTCGTCGGGGGTAGAGCTTCGGCGGCGTTCTTTAATCGAAATGAGAAATCAAGCTTTCAGCGACTATTTCCATTCACAATTCTCATTTGTATGCAACATTTAAAAGCTGCCCCCACCTCATATTCTACAAAGCACGAGTACCAGCAGTTTCTTTTGTGCGACACTTGAGGGACTTTCAATTGGCTCTGGTCCAAAAGCATTCTCTGTATTCGATTGACTTTTTGGCTGCCCGAGGACTTGTTGCTGTGGCCTCTCTGCCATTCCGCACTGCTTCCTGCCTCTGCACTGCTTCCACCCCACTGTTCGAGTACGTATTATTCGAAATTGAATAACAAATGTCCGAGCTAGAGCTTAAGATATATGTACCTCCGATAGGACGCTTCTTTCTTTGGAAATGTCTCCACGTCTTGGCCAACTTTTCACTTTTAATGGCGAAAAAGTACAAAGCAATTTATGAGCATACCGAGCTCTACCGACCCCGCTACTGCCAGCCAGCCATAAATATACATATTTAATAAAGCGCAAAGTGCACGAGGAAGTGCGGAAGAAGTGGAGGAAGACCCCGAAGAAAGCATAGCGTACATTCCTGCTGCTTCGAGGACGCAGCATGAAAGGACGAAGTGGTGCGCTCCTCCAAATCAAATCATGCGACTGCATAAGAGATGGTTTTGGTCTCATCTGGGAACCGTTAACATCAAATGAAAATAACATTTCATTTCTTTTTTTTAGATGTTTCCTCCGAATCATATGCATTTTCCCTTGAAGCATTCGAGCATTAATTGCACATATTGCAGCTAACTATAATTATAGGTTCTACAATTATAATAAAAGTGATGCAGCCCATACTTTTCTGCGAGCCAACAAGAAATTGCGTTTATTTCAAATGTTTTCCCATAGCTCCCAGTTCTGTGTGTGCTTCCTTTTTGCTGAAACCTTTTACGATTGATGGTTTATGGATTATTTACACTGGCTGGCTGGCTGGCTGGCTGGCAAGTCAATTCCATATGTGGCAAATGTCATAACTTGTATCTGTCGGATGACTTTATCGACATGTCGAAGTCTAGTTCCCAGTTCCCAGTTTTTTCTATGTTTATGTCTGTGGTTGTGCCCCTATCCCTGTCCACGTATAGACATACTCACATATGTACTTGTGTGCCATTCAACAATTACATCAATGAACAATGCTCTGTGAAAATACTGCGGTAACAATAAAAATAAACAATAACGTTTGACAGCCGGCACCATAACACATTTTCCATTGCGCTCACTCAAGGCCCGCCCACAGTCTGTCTGAGACTCTCTCTGCTCACTGACTCCCTGCTCCCTCCTTCCTCCTCCCTTTCACCTTGCCTATGCTTTCCTCCTGCCATTTCTTCAGTCAGTCTTGAGTCCTGTTCTTGCATTATGCATTTTACATTAGCCTACAGTTACATTTTCCAACCCTTTCTCATTCAATTGTGGCCGCTGCTTTGTGTCTCTTTGTCGCAGTCTCAGTCTCCAGTGCACTGCAGTGTCTCCTTCGCTCTTTGCATGCTTAATATCCGGTGCTTAATTAAAAGGCATGACCAAGCTACGGCCTAGCAGTTGGGCAGCCGGATTTTCCACTTCTTGCAAATCAATTTGCGGAGAGTCAGCCCCAAAGCCTACCGTCCAGCCGATTATCCACGGAATTGGCACACAGGGGAGCTGGAGGCAAAGAAAGAGTCAGAAACCGCCTGCAAACGAGCAGCAGCGAAGGAAACTGTACTGTTGGAGTCCCGCAACTGTACCCTGGATGATGATGCTGCATGACTGATGTGTGAAAGTAGCGAAATTCAACATGTCTTGGGCGTCGCCAACCCATCGTTAAGTGGCAAACAGAGGGCAGAGGTAAGAGCTTCCTCAAAAGGGCTAGTCAAAGCGATTCTCTAGGGGGGGTAGAACGAGAACTGAAGGGCTGCCCAAAAAGTAGTGCCACCTAGAACGCAAAGCCCTTCGAGGCAGAGAATTCATCTGCGTTGTATTTATTTTTCATATGTGTGAAAAAAAATCCCATAGAGTGTGTAAACACAATTTTCTTTTCAACTTTCGCTTTTCCTGTCCTGGAGATTCAGCCGCCCTGCCATTTCATGCGGATAAACGGCTTGAATTCGTGTGACTGACTGACTGACTGACCTCCAGTGAGATTTGTTTGTCAGTGAATATGTGGAATCCTTTCATATGTATGTCTGTCGCTTATTTACAAAAATAAAATAAAGGAAACACCGCAAGGTATTAAAATGTGTTGCACAACAAGAGTACGAGTAATCTATGAAATTATTTTTGAATTTCCTTTGCTGAACTGTCTTCTAATTACATAAACGAAGCGCCTTTCACCTTTTTGGCTTTAACTTTTTTCTGTCATAACTGACGCATACATGTCAATAGCTCTGAGACTTTTTATACCCGGTACTCGAAGAGTAAATAGGGTATATTGTATTTGTGCACAAAGTGAATGTATGTAACGCACAGAAGGAAACGTTTCCGACCCCATAAAGTATATATATATTCTTGATCAGCATCAATAGCCGAGTCGATTGAGCCATGTCTGTCTGTCCGTCCGTCCGTCTGTCCGTCTGCCCGTCTTGTTTGTCGGCTAGTTCTCAGAGACTATAAGAGCTAGAGCCACCAAATTTTGGCTCCAGACTGCTGTATGCTCACACTGAAACCAGTGTATTTCAAAAATGAGCCACGCCCCCTTCCGCCTCCGCAAAAGGGCGGAAACCTCCCAAATCGACAATTTTGAAGATAAAAGAAAACTGAAAACGCCATTCCGTAGGGAATGACCATATCTATCAGATCACAAATTGGGATGCGATTGGACCATTATTATAGCCAGAATGATTAATTTGCAGTAGCTAAACCCAGCAGCGCATCTTCTTCATCACCCCCCTTTTTACTGACAATTCCAGAGACCGATAATCAAAGTGCTAGACACAATAAATGTACATCCGATTTGCAAGTAGGAGAGCGAGTCATAATCCACCAACACCAAGAATCCAATTGTCTTTCCTATTCACTCATATAAGGAAAGAAGAACGAGAGAGCTCAGTCTTGTGTTGTTTTTACAGTTACTTTGCTATCTCACTCTCACACGAAAACCAGAGAAAAGCAAAAAGAAGAAACGGCGCATTATGATGGTTTCTGTATAACAAATCTTAAATGTAACTCCCTTTACAATTTCCGAGTCAAAAGTAGGAGAGCGAGCCAAAAGCCACCAACACCAAGAATCCAATTGTCTTTCCTATTCACTCATACAAGGCAAGAAGAACGCCAGAGTTCAGTCTCGCATTGTTTCGCCGTTACTATGCTCTCTCGCTCTCACACGAAAACCAGAATCAACCAAAAGAAGAAACGGCGCATTATGATGGCTTCTGTATAACAAATCTTAAATGTAACTCTATTCAAAATTTCCACATTTTTCTAAGCATTTTCCGAACGAGATCACGTGAAAGAAATCTTTTCCGGGACGATTTATTTCATTTTGATTCAAGCCTGCACTCCAGCAGCGCATCTTCTTCTTCTCTCCCCTTTTACTGACAATTAGTCAAAAGCAAAGAGAGTTTCGGCTTGCACCAAATTCCAGAAACGGAAGGTCAAACTGCTCTATACAATAAATGTGCATTCGATTTGCAAGTAGGAGAGCCAGTAAAAAGCCACCAACAACAAGAATCCAATTGTCTTTCCCATTCACACACAAAAAAAAAGAAGAACGAGAGAGCCCAGTCTTGTGTTGTTTTACAGTTACTTTGCTATCTCACTCTCACACGAAAACCAGAGAAACCCAAAAGAAGAAACGGCGCATTATGATGGTTTCTGTATAACAAATCTTAAATGTAACTCCCTTTACAATTTTCGAGTCAAAAGTAGGGAGAGCGAGCCAAAAGCCACCAACACCAAGAAAGACCAATTGTCTTTCCTATTCACTCATACAAAGCAAAAAGAACGACAGAGCTCAGTCTCGCAATCTTTCGCCGTTACTTTGCTCTCTCGCTCTCAATGTTTTCTTATTCTTTCTCCTCTTCACTTCCTCATTAGTTAAATGTAAAGAGAGCGCAAATCCCATGCAAAACGTAGATTCACCCTACACTGATCTGGTCTGGTCGGCTAGCTCAAAAGCCCAGAGAGCAGTAGGCCCAAGTGCACGTCACAGTGTATGTGCATTAGATTTCAGAGTAGGGGAGCGCGGCCCAAACCACCAACACCTACGCAGCTTACTTCTTTTGCAGCTTCCTCATCCCCACTCAGTAGTTAAAATTTGTCAGCGCGTTCGGTCCGGTACGGATTCGGTCCGCGAAAAATCGAAAAATCGGGCAAAATCGGGAAAATAAGGGAAAATTCGGGAAACTAAACGGGAAAAGTATCGTGCAGTATGTGCAGTGTACAACAACAAGTGTGTGTTAGTGAAATCAATAAAAATCAAGATCATTTGCGGAGGAGCACAGCAGCGAGGCTAGAAGCAGATCGTCGATGGAAATATGCGGCAATATGTGAAAGTGAAGTGTGTGTTAGTGAAGTGAAATAAAATGTGGTGCAATGGTTGAACATTTTGTGGACAAAAAATGCGAGATCATATGCGAAATATACGACAATATGTGAAAGTGAAGTGTGTGTTAGTGAAGTGCAGTGAAATATGGTGAAATGGTTGAACATTTTGTTGACAAAAAATGCGAGATCAATTGTGAAATATGTGAAAGTGAGTGTGTGTTAGTGAAATATGGTGAAATGGTTGAGCGTTTAATGGGCAAAAAATGCGAGATCAATTGCGGAGGAGCACAACAAGGCTAAAAGCAGATCGGCGTTGGAAATATGCGGCAATATGTGAAAGTGAAGTGTTAAATGTGTTTTTTTTTCGTACAAATGTATGTACATATGTACGTACATAGAGCTAAAATGTTCTAAATTTGCACCAAGGGCTTTGCAATGTGTGTGTGTGAAAATGTACCAAAAAGGCGTGAAGTTGTCCCCTCCCTTTACCGTGCAGTCATATAAAAGCGCAAGAAAAAAGAAGAGGCGCAAAAAGCAAAGAGAAGAGCGAGTGTCAGCGCTCTCATTTCAAGTGTCCCCTAATAGGGTGAGGCAACCCAATTCGTGCAAGTCTGACTCTCTCTCGTTGAGTGTGTGCGTACGAACATCCGTCCCAATGCCTCACCCTAAATTAATGTGCCCTAAGTCTGTGCTCTTATTAGAATCTCTCGCTCGATCCCGTTACATTTATTTCGTTTCGTTCGTTTCGTCGTATCGTCGCGCGGGTTACGTATGCATGTGTGTAAAGAGGACAATAAGTGCTTCACGGCACATGCGAAAAGAAGAAGCGCAATGAGGAAAAAGAAGAATGTAAAAAGGCAAGTGAAAATTGATGTTTTATGTTTGCTTTACAGTTTATACTTTGTTTTCGCAAATGCTCGTATATATTTTTTCTCAGTGACGATCATTTTTTTTTTCCTTTAGTTATTTTTGTTTTGTTTATTGCCGTACCCTATGGCTTTACGCTCTCGAAATTAACCAAAACAATTCTCCTTACACTTGCACCTCTCGATAAGTGAGTGTGGGTGCACGCAAAGGCAGTTTTTCTCTCCTTGCATAATTTTTCATTTTCCGAACGAGATCACGTGAAAGAAATCTTTTCCGGGACGATTTATTTCATTTTGATTCAAGCCTGCACTCCAGCAGCGCATCTTCTTCTTCTCTCCCCTTTTTACTGACAATTAGTCAAAAGCAAAGAGAGTTTCGGCTTGCACCAAATTCCAGAAACGGAAGGTCAAACTGCTCTATACAATAAATGTGCATTCGATTTGCAAGTAGGAGAGCCAGTAAAAAGCCACCAACAACAAGAATCCAATTGTCTTTCCCATTCACACACAAAAAAAAAGAAGAACGAGAGAGCCCAGTCTTGTGTTGTTTTTACAGTTACTTTGCTATCTCACTCTCACACGAAAACCAGAGAAACCCAAAAAGAAGAAACGGCGCATTATGATGGTTTCTGTATAACAAATCTTAAATGTAACTCCCTTTACAATTTTCGAGTCAAAAGTAGGAGAGCGAGCCAAAAGCCACCAACACCAAGAAAGACCAATTGTCTTTCCTATTCACTCATACAAAGCAAAAAGAACGACAGAGCTCAGTCTCGCAATCTTTCGCCGTTACTTTGCTCTCTCGCTCTCAATGTTTTCTTATTCTTTCTCCTCTTCACTTCCTCATTAGTTAAATGTAAAGAGAGCGCAAATCCCATGCAAAAACGTAGATTCACCCTACACTGATCTGGTCTGGTCGGCTAGCTCAAAATCCCAGAGAGCAGTAGGCCCAAGTGCACGTCACAGTGTATGTGCATTAGATTTCAGAGTAGGGGAGCGCGGCCCAAGCCACCAACACCTACGCAGCTTACTTCTTTTGCAGCTTCCTCATCCCCACTCAGTAGTTAAAATTTGTCAGCGCGTTCGGTCCGGTACGGATTCGGTCCGCGAAAAATCGAAAAATCGGGCAAAATCGGGAAAATAAGGGAAAATTCGGGAAACTAAACGGGAAAAAGTATCGTGCAGTATGTGCAGTGTACAACAACAAGTGTGTGTTAGTGAAATCAATAAAAAATCAAGATCATTTGCGGAGGAGCACAGCAGCGAGGCTAGAAGCAGATCGTCGATGGAAATATGCGGCAATATGTGAAAGTGAAGTGTGTGTTAGTGAAGTGAAATAAAATGTGGTGCAATGGTTGAACATTTTGTGGACAAAAAATGCGAGATCATATGCGAAATATACGACAATATGTGAAAGTGAAGTGTGTGTTAGTGAAGTGCAGTGAAATATGGTGAAATGGTTGAACATTTTGTTGACAAAAAATGCGAGATCAATTGTGAAATATGTGAAAGTGAGTGTGTGTTAGTGAAATATGGTGAAATGGTTGAGCGTTTAATGGGCAAAAAATGCGAGATCAATTGCGGAGGAGCACAACAAGGCTAAAAGCAGATCGGCGTTGGAAATATGCGGCAATATGTGAAAGTGAAGTGTTAAATGTGTTTTTTTTTCGTACAAATGTATGTACATATGTACGTACATAGAGCTAAAATGTTCTAAATTTGCACCAAGGGCTTGCAATGTGTGTGTGTGAAAATGTACCAAAAAGGCGTGAAGTTGTCCCCTCCCTTTACCGTGCAGTCATAAAAAAGCGCAAAAAAAAGAAGAGGCGCAAAAGCAAAGAGAAGAGCGAGTGTCAGCGCTCTCATTTCAAGTGTCCCCTAATAGGGTGAGGCAACCCAATTCGTGCAAGTCTGACTCTCTCTCGTTGAGTGTGTGCGTACGAACATCCGTCCCAATGCCTCACCCTAAATTAATGTGCCCTAAGTCTGTGCTCTTATTAGAATCTCTCGCTCGATCCCGTTACATTTATTTCGTTTCGTTCGTTTCGTCGTATCGTCGCGCGGGTTACGTATGCATGTGTGTAAAGAGGACAATAAGTGCTTCACGGCACATGCGAAAAGAAGAAGCGCAATGAGGAAAAGAAGAATGTAAAAGGCAAGTGAAAATTGATGTTTTATGTTTGCTTTACAGTTTATACTTTGTTTTCGCAAATGCTCGTATATTTTTCTCAGTGACGATCATTTTTTTCCTTTAGTTATTTTTGTTTTGTTTATTGCCGTACCCTATGGCTTTACGCTCTCGAAATTAACCAAAAACAATTCTCCTTACACTTGCACCTCTCGATAAGTGAGTGTGGGTGCACGCAAAGGCAGTTTTTCTCTCCTTGCATAATTTTTATACCCGGTACTCGAAGAGTGAATAGGGTATTTTGTATTTGTGCACAAAGTGGATATACATATGTAACGAAGGACACGTTTCCGATCCCATAAAGTATATATATTCTTGATCAGCATCAATAGCCGCGTCGATTGAACCATGTCTGTCTGTCCGTCCGTCCGTATTGTTGAGCGCCTTGATCTCAGAGACCATAAAAGCTAGAGCCACTAAATGTTGCATCCAGCCTTCTGTATGCTCACACTGTTATAAGTGTATTTCAAAAATGAGCCCCGCCTCCTTAACAAAAAACGCCATTCCGTAGGGAATGACCATATCTATCAGATCACCAAAATGGGATCCGATTGGATCATTATTATAGCCACAATGGAGAAATTAATTTTCAGTGGCCAAACCCACCCCGTCCCGCAGCATTCACACTCTGCTTCACGCTGTTTATGGCCTCTGCCCCTGACACATCTCTGCCGCTGCCTCTGCCTCTGCCGCTGCCTCTGCCGCAACTCTGCAGTGCGTGTCTATAGGGGAGGGTGGCGAGCTAAAGGAGCGTGTTGGCGTGAGTAGTGTTGTTGATGTAGATGACAGATGAAGAAAAAATGTAAAATTTGACAAATAACCGCTAAAGTGCAGATGTAGTACTGAGTGCCGGGTATAAAAGTTGTGACGCGTAAGAAGCGTCTCACACGTCCCTTCTCGTTATCATTGCCTTTGCTTTATTTTAGGACAAAATTGAAGCTGTTATTTGGATTATATTTCTGCCTGATATGGCTGCCATGTCCATGTGCATGGCCCTCACACAAAAGTCTCTTTCTTGGCCAACTAATAAGCAGCCGAAGCAGAATGTTATTTGATGTACAAGGACATTTGTAACATTTGTGTAACATTTGATAGCCAAATTGATAAAAATGAAACTGCATAAGCGGCTTTAAATAAGCAGCAGCTTAAACATAGAATGGGACGTTGGCTCAGGCGTTTGCCTTCATCAAGTGTCTTGATTTTACCTGCATACTCGTTTCTTGCTCAACCAATTTCATGGCTTAAAGTTGAATTTTAATTAATGCCCATAATTAAATTTTGTCTGTCTAAAATGGTATTAATTAATGTTTGCCACCACTCACACGTCGCATGTCCGACCGTCCGCTCGTCCAGTAAACTCAATCAGAGATATCCATTTCCAAAACGAAGCCATTGTCAAGAACTGAGCTGCAGCTTGCTGTTGTTGTTGTGTTGTTGTTTTGTGTTTTGTCTTATGTACGGGCATTACAATGATGATACGAGCTACAAGCATTGCCTGCTGGCCCATACCATTGTTTGGCTTTACGTGCAATAATGTGGAAATTATCCTGATAATTGACTGAGAGCAATCCTTGAGCTGCTGCTGCCACTGCCACTGGGTTGGCGTTGGCGTTGGAAAACAATAACTGGCTAAGGTGCATGCACATACATCCGACAACAATGTTATACGATTTGCATTGATAGCCATTATATCGTGAACAGCTACGGGACGTAACATTGTCCGGCAGCTGAAAAGGGAGCCTCAACTCCTTGGCACTGCCATTGTTCCTCAAGGCGACTGTTGATTCACTGTCAAAGCAGACGTCCCTGGTCGATGCAGGCACGGGCACATACACTGAGATTTGTATTGTTCCTGGTGCTCCTTTCACTCGAACTCAATCCTCAAATCAGTGCTTCTGGATCGTTTCCCTGTGGTATGCACGGGACTTTCATGTTCCTTGCTACGTCAGTAATTTGTTTCCTCTTTCATTCAGGTTTGTGTGGCGCCCACGCTCCACAATCGCAATCAGAGTACTAGTCCCAGTGCCAATGCCAAGGCCAATGCCATGACGAGGATGCACATAATTCAGTCGATGGGGAAGCACATAAGCACCAACTGAAGCAGCCATTGGGCATGTGTGTTAGTTCACAGCTACCGCCCCTCAGCTCTTTCTTCTTGCAATTTTCAAGCAACAGTTCTGCAACGGTGCACCTGCGGCCCCACATCCCACACACACACACACACTGGGCCATAAATGCAGCATTGTTTGGAGGCATGGCAATGACTAGGAAAAGGACGTAAAGAAAGCCAGCACTCACCCTCACTTTTCGCACCGTCTTGCGGCTGTCGTTGCGTATCTCAATGGTCACATTGACTTCCTCGCCATGGGTGTACCAGCCCTTGTCCAGGCTGGCCTTGAGTCCCACACGGCCATCGTGCAGCAGGAAGGGCTTGTCCACGGTGCCCTGGGGTCCGCCGTCGGGTCCGAGAGTGATGCTGCCAATGCCCCCGGACACCCCAGCACCGCTAAATGGCGCCAACATGCAGTCGCAGTGATGCTATTAAGATGCAGATTGACACACAAGTTAGGACCATGGGCCATGGCATTGAATACATTCCTTCGGCACTTCGGCACTCACCTCCTGGAAGGACTTGCTGTAGTTGTGGAACGAGTCCGGTGGGCACTTCTCGATCTCGCTCTTGCTGCGACCAAAGCGCCCGCTGAACCGGAATGCCTTCGGTGAGAGGCGCAACTTTGGGAACGAGTCACCCCTCTCCGACTTGCCCTTCGCCTTTGTGCCGGAACCCAGGGAGTGGGTGGGTGTTTGGGTGTGCTGCTCGCTAGTCTCCGTATTGACCGGGAGCGTGGCACTGGATGGTGCGGCCGGTGGCGACGTCTTCGACCCGCTGCCCTGTTGATGGCAGCCCGAGCAGGTGGCAAAATGTTCGACGCCCGAATGCTGAAATACGTCCGTGCGGTAGATGACTCGAACCCCCATCTTAACCGAGGCCCGCCGATGGAACTTCTCGTCGGTCTTATCAGCTTCGGGGTTGTCAAGCAAGAGCCACGCCACATAAAGAACAGACAGAGAAAAAGGAAAACAAAAACAAAACGGGAACAGACTTTAGTTTGTTGTGATTCTGGGTGGAAGGTTTGCTGTAAGCTGCCGCTGTCGTTGCCGCCGCCGTTGCCCCAACAATTTTGAGGAACAAAAAAAATGTTTTTCCAAATATTGTTGTTGTTTTTGTTGTCTTTTGTTTGTTTTTGTATGATAAAAATTTTCATTTCATTTCGTGTCCGGGTGACAGAGGTTCAGAGGGGGCTTTCCGTTCGTTTACTGTCCGTCGATTGTGCAAATCAGCCAGAAAATGATAATTAAATATTTTGTAACTTTGATATGGTTATTCGTATTGGTATTGGTATTGGGTGCTGGCGAGCGGCCACTAGAACGGAGTGCACAAAAAAAAACACACACAAAAAAAAACACATGGCACATGGAACATGGAACAAATGGAAATGGCACACAAACACACAGACAGAAATTGTAGAGATAAACATGGAGATATGTAGATCAAGAGAAAAAGATAGGTATGTGTCGTGAGGAGGTGAGATAGTGTCAATATCTAGTAAAAAAAAACCAAAAATATGCAAGTAATAGTAGATCCAAGCACGCACACACTCGCACTTTTGCAATGCTCAGATCAATTCACAGTGGACCAAAAGACGATGGAAAAGCAAAACTATCGCAAAAGGTTCGTAAACGGACTTGGAAACGGTACAAATCAGGGAGCGATTACTGAAGTCTCGCTTAATGCTTGACCGTGGGCTCAAAATCGAGTAATTAGCGAATTAATTAGCTGAATGGAAAGTTCACTGTCATAAACACAACGTGTGCGAATTTTGTATCGTTTGTAATATCGCTTACGAAGTTTTGGTCCACTGGGAAGTGGGAAACAAAGCTAGCCTCGATAGCCGAAGCTTCCAAATACCCTTGCAGAGTACTCAGAGCTTCAATTGAACTGCAAATGGAGTTTCGTTTAGACCAAGTAAAACGTACTAATAATAGTAGGAGTAATAGCCTGTACTGGCATAATTCCAGCATGAGCCAGAATAAACTCGAGCTCGGATGCTAAAACCTGTACAGCCTCAACGACGGATGGACTTCTTTAATTACTTATGAAAGGAACTAGTTAAGGAGGGGACTCTGCAAGGGTACACAGTACAACCAAAGAGTAAAACAGTGACATTAATGCAAGAGACAGACAGACAGACAGACAGACAGACAGATAGAGAAAGAGAGAGATAGAGGGGGAGTGACAGAGAGTGGGAGAGCAAGGCAAAAAAGAACAACACCAAAAAGGAATGAAACGAACGTAAACGGTACAATCACGATCACGACACCAATCGGAGCCGATCTGATCGAAACGTTGCCCGATCAGAGCCGATCTCCACATCCGCCCTTGACGATCATCGGAAGGTAATTAATTACCTTCGTCGGATGCTGTGCACATACAGGCAAAACAGCATTCGCAAAGGCGAGAGAAACGACTCTGCCTTTTCTTGGGGGCGGCCTCCATTCGTATCATTTCTTCGTAGACAAAGACATCTATAGGTTGCGGATACGGGTTGGATGGAGAGGGGGAACGATCAAGAGCTGGTTCAAATTCAAGAAACGAAACAAAGCAGATAGTACAGTGCGTTTCACAATACACATAGAAGGCTGACGGATAACAGTGCGATCAAGTGATTTGAGTGCGTTCTTTTTCGACTGCCAATTCGACTGCCAATCATTTTGATTGGGCAAAAGGTGCTTGAAATTGATTGAATCACGGAAGATATCTACTTAATAAATTGCGCACAACTTCTGGAATTGGATAAAAAGATTTAAAAAGCGAAAGACATTTAATCGCCGAATCAAATGAATATCGGAAATCGGAATGAATACCTCTAACATCGAACTGCCTTTGAGTTCTGAAACGCACTGTACAAACCAATGTCCAATTGTCCTGCCTGGACAAGATTGGCCACCGCATCGGACATCTCGTCTCCTCCGCTTCCGCCTCCACCTCCGCCTGCGCGTTCAGCTCCGTCCTCCCGGCCTACGGTAATGCACCTGCCCACGCAGGCACCTGACAGATGCCATGCACATAATTGCGGGAGTGCTGCAAGGAGGAGCCTGCAACGAAATCTGTGCACCCCACATGCCTGCAGTAAGCCTGCAGCCTGCATCCTTGCTGAACAGGACTTGCTCTCGGATGCGGTGCGGTTGTGCGAACGTGTTTGGAAGTTGCCCTGGGCAACCCCAATGAAAGGTGCCTGCCTGTAGGCTGTATGCTGGAGCTAGCCGTTCAGCAGGTTGACACAATTGAATCAGTGGTCGCCCGGAAGCAGCGGGCAAGCAGGCAGGCAGGCTGGAATGTTGGGCGGGGCTAAGCAGCTTTAACCCACAGTCAAAGCCACACACAGAGAGTCCACAGATGGAATAATGTCTTGGCCCTGGCGGCCAGGATATTGCAGGATATCCCCAAAAGCGAAGGAAAGTATACATTTCGGCAACGTGGCGTAAAAGAAAAAGTAAACATGAACGGAATACGTTCATCTGAATACGGAGTTGAGGCCGGAGTTGGAGCTGAAGCTGAAGCAGAAGGCTGAAGGCTGAATTGCAGCCGTTCTTGGGTAAGCATTTAATATTGATTTAATATATATATTTGTATTTTTTGTTGTTGATCCACAAACAGCCCCAAAAGCAAACGAAAACAGAAAGTAAAACGAGATGAATAGAACGTCACGAAAATCAATCACAAAACATTTAATGCACTCGAATGCCCCGAATATCGGGACAGAGTGCCAGCAAGTACGAGTACGAGTACGAGTACGATATATGCGATATATTTATGTATAATACATTTGGCGAGTGTTCAAGTTCAAGTTCAGGTTCAGGTTGGCGGCATCGCGTTTACGAGGTGACGAGGTTGGTGGACCTTCTCCCGCTGCATTTTTGTCGATCTTGGCTGTGTGATGGCACATGAGTGAGGGTCGATTGAGGTGAGTACAAACGGGGATTTCCAACAGTGCAAATAAGTGCTGCAAGCCAAATGTAGACAGTCCGAATTGTGGCGCTGTGTGTATCTCCATATAACTGTCCTTTGTCTTCCTACCACCAGTCCCTGTCGCTGTCGCAGTTCCAGTTTCAGTCCCAGCTCCAAAACCCTCCAAAAATGCCCATCAATCGAAACTAGTCCGAAAAGGGAAGCCCCACATACATAAATGCAAATCTATTCTTCCGTCAACGGTCAGTATACGGTCAAAAGTCACCTCCCCTCCTTCAACTAGTCGAACGTCCCACCATTTGGGTCTACTCTGCATGACCAGGCCCCCGTCCTACTCTGCGTACATTTAACGCTATTTACAAAGAACAAATTTAATTAGCAGTAATTCATTTTACAGATTTTATTTAATCAGTGCCCAAATGCGGTTTGGGCATTGCATTATTTATTCATGGCCACATTAGTCATTCTCTCTTTTCGAATGAATTCATAATTGTGTTATTTGTTTTTTTCTGATTGTTTCAATCGAATTATGAGTTACATTTAATTAACAGTTTTTATTTATTTGGTTTTTATTTTATTCTGTTTAAATATATCTGTGCAAATATCTAGTCTACAGCCAATCGTAAGGAAGGCTCCTAAGTGGTCTTTGTTTTCCCGTCGTTGTCGTTGCTCCTGTCTCTACACCTTACTCCCCCTGTGCGCTTCTTCCCCACCCCGCCCGTTCTGGTTGCCCGTGGTTGCCCGTGGTTCCCGCTGTGCCCGCGAATCACTTACCAATGAAGCAACGCACATCGTAGCTGGTGCCGATTGGAGCCCCATAATAGCGCTTGGCCGGAACCAACTGAACGCTCGGTGGTGAGTGAGCGTTAAGCACTAAAGTGAAGGCGTGGGCGCCACCTCCGAGACGCTTCATAAGGGCCTCCTGTTGAGAGAGAGATGGTATAAAGTTAAGCGGGGCGAGTTCCAATAATATTATGGCGCTGAGATGAGATTTAGCATCTTGATTGGTTTCCAATGGCGCAGGGCAGAGCGAAAACCGATACCGCAGTCAGCATAATTGTTTGCCCAGTTAGTTACTTTGATAAACATCTTGTACATACACACACACACACACAATGCGTGTATATGTATAAAATGTATGTACGAGTGTTCATTGATGGCTATGTGTACATTGTACTTATCGAGAGCTGTGTGGAGAAGGCGGCTGTGCTTGGGACAAATATAAATGTATTTAGATATTCGTTTATTTCTCATTTTAATTATGCATTTCGACCAAAAGTCTTGCTATCACAAATGCCTAAAAACAACAACACAACACGAAGAACGAAATATGATAACCTTGTGGGCTGTGTCTCCTGTGACTGTCTTTGTCCAAGTTTTTGTTTGTTTGTTTCTGTGTATTATTTGCTCGACCCCAGCATTTCGTGTATTCTCTCGTTTGCATTTGATTATACATTTAATTTAGAAATATGTAATATATGTATGTGCATACATATAATGCCAGCAGAGCTCTGCATACATTTATCTTTTTTTATGGCAAAACGGTTCATTCGGAACATAAATCCTAATTTCTTTAATGCCCATGTGCATAAACGAAGAAGTACATACGAGTATGTACATATGTATGTAAGTATTTATGTACATATGTACATTGTACATATTCTAACCACAACTAATCGCTGGCGCGTGTACTTATATCCCCGGTTGCCCAAGGCAACAGGCAGTGGCAGCCACAAGGTTTGCCACAAAGACGTTTAAAGTCGGTGGTGCCTCCCCCCCAACAACAGACTCGTAAAAGTTCTCTACCAAGACTCCAGGGAGGCAACAAAATCAAATCATAAAGTTCATGAACTATCAAACATGATAGCCTTCTGTGTGGCAACCTTCAGATCCAGCTCTTACACTTTCGCTGGCTGCTTCTGCTCTTCTCAGGCACTTGCTTGGGCCAGTTGCTTGGCTTCTGGGGCCACATTCTCCTCCCCCACCTGCCATCAAATTTGATAATCTATCATTTGGGAATCTCTTTTTTTACTGGCACACTTCACTCAATCTATCAATGCCCACAGCCTGCTGGGCCTTTGCTCCCTCAACAAGTTTTTGCTGCCCCCTGTCAACGTTCCTGTTTTTTGGCTGAGGCCTATTTTGGTATGGACCCCATCGTCGTCTTCTATTCCTTAAGTTATTAAAATCAAATTTATTTAATTATGCGTGCTTTTGAATGTGTGTGTATCTGCCTGTGTGTGTGTGTGTGTGTGTAGTCTCCAGTCCGAGCAGCCCGTGTCCATTCGGCTAACCGAATTGGTTCGCCTTGTGGGTGCGGGCTGCGGGCTGCGGATGTGGACTGCGGGCTGGGGTGGCTGTCAGAAATGTGAATGTCAAAATTAATAAAAACACACAAAAAATCGAAAGCTGAATTTGAAAGTTTTTCGCTTCAGTGTCCTCCCTCGGAGGTAGTCCGAAAATAATGTAAAAAAAAAAAGAATATGCGCAGAGGCAATGGCAAACATTTGTTTGGCTAGTAGTTAAATGGAATTGATTTTCAATTGGGTAAGTGCATCCATAGGGTTTCCTCCATCGCAGAATGAATATATGCATGGAAACGGACCTGGACCCAGACCTAATCCATGGCGATGCACTCGTCTGACTCGCTCACCTGACGTTCCCAGGCAGCGGCTGAGCACTGAGAGTGGAGCGTCCAAGTTGGCTTGGTCATAAAATTGTACAACATTCAAGTGTCTCGAGAACTGCGGCACCAGCGCACCAGACAAGTCGAAGTTGCAAATACTCTGAGTGGGAAATGGTCATAGCTGACAGCTAAGAATGTCCCCCGGAAGGGAAGTGTAAGGCAAGCTTCATATAAAGACTGAAATGGTCCATTAAGCAGGTGGATTTCAGCATTGGCTCTGACGTCCCAGCGATACTTTTTCGTTCTGCACTTGGACGAGCGAGTGCCAAGGTGCCAGGCACTCCAATAATTGTCCAATTATTAATTGGGCTTGTGCAGTGAGGCGTCAGAGTCAGAGTGAGAATTGATGGCGGAAGGCAGTTGAACAGAGAGTGGCAAGACCTTGGGGCATGGCATGGCTTGGCATCCAATCCATCCATTAAACATTGCCGTCGGCAATTTAGAATCCTGCTGCCAAAGTTGGCGCGCGCCGTAAAAAGTTTCCCGTTAATCTGCCGCACTGCACTCTACAGCTGGGCAAGGACTTGCAATGGCTTTTGTCCGTTGGCCGTCGCCAGATGCCTGATGTACAGGAGGAGAGTGCAGCGGGCAGTAGCTGTGGCTAGAGGAGGAGGCGGTATGGGCAGAGAGAAGCATTGTTTCAATTACGATGATTACCTGCAAGGGGCTAAGCGAGTCCGGTGCTGGCTCCTGGAGGCGTGGCCAAATCTGATGCAGCGACATGATGGCCTCGTTGCAGAAACGCAGGCCCATAACCTCCTCATCCTCGCGGCCATAGCTGCAGGAACCACGAAGGATAGAAGGACACTCAGTTGGACCCATTGGCAGGAGTAGCAGCAACAGGAGCAGCAACAGGAGCACCAGCAGCAGCAGCAGCAAAGCCAACAATTACTCTGCCACTAAGACCATGACAACCAGGCACAGTAGTCAAAGGTAGTGAAAAGTCAGTAGTCCGGGCTGTCCGACACTCCTCCAGTCAGTTAGCCCGACTGCCTCTGGCTGCCGTGGTCAGCGGGCCGAGCTGGCTGCCAAATTAAAATTAAAATTAAAATTTCAAAATGAATATTCGTCAGTCCGTTACTCTTCCACGATTATCGCTGGTTTCTGTTTGCTGTCTCTGTCTTTTGCTGTTGCTGCTGTTTGCTGTCTCTGCTGTTGCCGTTGCTGCTACTTCAATGTACGTCCGTTGTTTGCCAAGGGGGCCCATGGCCTTAGCCTTACCGAAAGGTCAGCGTTAGCTGGGCATACACACGATATCCCTGGATGGCCTTCGGGTCCACATAGAGAATGCCACGCAGCACCGCCGCCTTGTCCCCGGTGAGCGTCATCTCTCTCGTCGGCAAATACAAAGTTAGCACACAATTCGGTGAGGTCTTCTTGTAGACGCGTTGCGTTCCAAACTCATCCCGTGTAGCCGACCTGTGTGGAATGTCAAAAGCAGAACACAGACACATATTAGATGGGTGCAACAAAGAGGAAATCGTTATCAAATGGCAGCACCCAGAGTGTCACTTCTAGTAGAGCGCTTAGACTAGATCGCAGCAAAATAGTTTGGTCTTTGGTCTTTCGAATTAACTAAAATATTTAATTGGGGTACCTCCCGCTGTAATCACTGGGAACGCTCGCACACGCTGCCATGACAATCACTTTGAATTTGAGTTTTGAATTGTTAAAACTTTAAGTGCCTCATTTGAGAGAAATTGCACAACTCAATCCACATTCATTATTGACATGTGCAATTAAAATCCGCAGCTGGCTCCTCAGGCAATTCACTCGCTTTTAGGGGCTCACACATGGGACCCGCACACAATTCCTGACTTCTCAGAATTAAGCAGGGCATCAGGGCCTATGGCAAAATATTAAAATGCAGTCAATTTGTGTCAAATTATGGCCGTCTCGTCTGCAAATGGTTGTGGGTTGGTGTGATGTGGTGTGGTTTGGTTTGGTGTGTGTTGTGTTGTGTTGTGGCATGGCGTTGGTCGTTTTGCTGCGGTTTTTGCACACATGTCCGCACCACACACTCATTGCAGTGCGGCCATTCATTGATTTCTGCCATGGACAGGCGGGCAGGGAGACAAGGAAAGATTTCCGACAATGAATTGTCAATTGTCAGTAAAGATATTTGAAATTGTCAGCGAGTCGTGGTCCCTGATTCATTCCCAAATGATATTAAAGGAAAATGGGGGGACTACTTCCTTTGGATAACTTTTATTTTACCAGGGGACACTTAGCATTCTTAAAAAAATTGCATAAAGTGTGGCCCCATTAGTGCGAGAATAGAACAGAAAACAGACAATTGTGTGGTTGTAAGGGTTACTCGTATCGTGGTGGTGCCCTGCCATGGCCTGTCCCAGCTTTTGGCAACAGGCGGAGACGGACTCATGCGTTTGTGCGTCCTTCGTTGCCACTTACGAGTCTTGCGGTCTGTGCAATTACTCGTAAATGCTAGCTAGCCCCAAGAAATATGCAATTAAAATGCCTGCCAATAGCTACAGTAGATACCTGAAGAAGGGGTGGGGCGGGGGGGACTCCGTGACAGTGTGAGTTCGTGATAAATGCAGGAGGTAGCCAGAGGGCACCCAATTAGATTCCAAGCTCTTTGGCTTAAGTGTTTTAATTAGTTTAATTTGGGCATTGATTTGCCATCGAAACGGCAGAAATTAAATTTCAACTCAGTTCAAATAGAAATATAAATAGAAATATAAATAGAAATATAAATAGAAATGGAAATGTTTCCTTCTCCAAAAGGGAATGCCTGACAGAGTCAGTCACTGCGCCGAAAAAAGGGCATGCCGAACTTACTCGCACTACAGGTGCACTAATTCTCTATGGATAGTCTAAAGATAACAAACTAAAAATAACACATATCCAGTTATTCGCATATTGGTTTCTTCTAATGAAATTGCTATTGAATGTGGAATGAAATGCAAAACTGTTCTCTAAGTTTACAATTATAGAATAAAGCTAGAATGAATGTGTGGCAAAATTAGTTTAAAATAAGGTGAATATTGAACTATTGGACTGAAATTGTTTAATGATAAGTTACTCAGTCCTAAAGACTTTCTCTAATGATGGAATTGTGCTGTCACAGATCCTGCGCGCGTGCAACTAAGTGAAACTGTGCTACAGGACTGTGCTACGAGTAATTTGAGTTGGTTGATTAAGTTTTGATTAGCATAAGCATTTCTACACCATAATCATTGATAATTATTATTATTATTATTATTATTCTGTGCTTAATGGTGAGCTGGGAATGTGATGTCTGTCCATGTGATCCCATCATGGAACGACTTTCTTTTGGGTATTTGTATTGCATTAGTTTTCATTTCAATTTTAATACAAAGTGTGGAGCATGGAAAATGGAATGCAATTATTTCCCCAACCCGCAGTGATTGTGGCAGATTGTGCTTTACTATTTTCTTTCGAAAAATCCTTCGTGCTAGGGTGCAGGCGACACGTGTGTTGAGAAACTATGCCATGGATGTATGTAGATACTCGTATGTACATATGTATAACGATTCGGGGCACAACTTTTTGTGCCGCAGCGAACATATGTATGTTGCCACACCGCCAAACCGCCACCGAATCCGTAGATATATGGAAAAGTTTTTGCCACCCAGTTGGTCATTTGTCTCGCTCTTGCCGCAAAATTGTCAATTGCAAATAATTAATTGGCTGGCAGTCCTTGCCGGTCCTTTACCCGTCCTTTTCGGCCCGACCTATTCTATCATTTCCATTTAATATTTATCAAACTTTTGCAAAACGATTTTAAATTTATGTGGGACAGTTACCAATCACCCACTGCGTTTGCGCTTATGCTCCGGCTTTTGCCTGTGCAGCTGCTCCTTTTTGCTTTTTGTAAGGAAAAACTTTTGCTTACTTTGCCGCGCAGAGACTGGCGGCCAAACACAAAAGGAAAGAGTGTACTTTTGTGGCGACTACAGCAACATCTATAAGAGATAACTTAAAAGAGCCAAGAAGTACTTCCCTGGCCCCCGCATTCCTGGTTGCTTGCTTTTGCTTATTTCTAAGCGAATAATTAAATCGCAATTTCCGAGCATAATTTACTCTGGTTAGCCACTGGAAAACATTACAGTGTCGGTTATGGCCTTTCTATGGTCGCTGTTTATTTATTCTCATTCTCATATAGTCACGATTCGGCAGCCCAATCAAGGACAATTTGATCGAAAGGAAACACGAATCACGGGTACCTGGTGGCCTGTTAAAACGCTGAAATTTGATATGAAAGTAGACTACCTGTTCCTGCCTCTGTTTCTCTTTCTGTTTATTTTGCATTTCCTTTGTAACGAAACACAAATAGATGCACAAATGAGAAACCATTGCCGCACAGACAAATCCTTGGCATGGATGTAAATTGCAACTTTTAATTATATCTAAAAATTTGCTTCTTGTTTTGCAATACATTTCGCACTTGCCTAGGCCTCGACTTTGTCCTTTCTACTTTCTACTTTGTTTTTTGTGTGTTACTCGACGCTCTCATAGAGCGACAAGGACAAGGCAGCCCACAAAGTGTTGCCTCGCATGAATTGGCGCTGCTCTCGCTTCAATGGAAACGGAAAAAACAAAAGTAACAAACGAAATCTTTGACCTCTGCTTCGACATGTCACAGTCAAACTTCTTAAGCTTTTATTTGTTTCCTTTCAGTTGAACAAATTTCAGATCTCTTACCTAAGGTCAGGCCTTTGAAAACTTCTACTAATTAATGCCACAGAGGAGCCGGACCATTGCCATTGCAGGACTTTCCACTCGTTCTCGTATTTTTCTAACTGATTCAAATGTCAATTGAATTTTGTGGCACCTTGGGGGCGGAAGTGGCAAACAGGCGTAATAATTGGCAGATCAGAGATTAGAGATGCAACAAAAAACAACCCCAGTGGCCAAAGAAGGGCCTGGAGCAGTGCTTAAGTGAGAGCACTTAAGCTTGACTTAATTGTCATTAATTAACCCGAGCTGGCCTTACATTTAGAAATGAGCATTGGTGCATTGGTCTCCCCGATGGCGACCATTTGTATGGGGCAGTAGGGTTGTAAATGCATTGAAATAAAATGGCATCAACGCATACGGGTCAAGCATGATGGCCGTGTCCGTGGCCCGTGTCCGTGGCCCGTGTCTGATGGGCGATCAAGGTCGCTTCAATCGATTAACCCAGACAGGCTGGAGGCTGAACTTGATCGAAGCAAAATGGCAAAACGTGGAAAAGCGCGGAAACCTTTTAGCCCCGCAATGGCATTTGATGTCCACCTGTGGTCCTGCCAGCCTGCCCGCCCGCCTGCTGCGTTCATGGTGTGATTGTAAGCCAATTAACAGCTCAAGGACTGTGGCCAGTCCAGTCCAGGCCAGATGCTGCGTTCTGTTGTGTGCATCAAGGATAATGCGGAAATTAATGTGGGGGCAAATCAAATGAAAACAATGTCAACAAAAGCCAAGGCCATAGATGTGGAGGGCGTCGTACAGTCTCATTTTGATGTCCTGCTGGCTGCTGTGTCCTTCAGGTAATTGTCTGCCTGCCAGCGGAGAGGCCAGTGTTGACAGTCATCTGACCGCGCCACACACCATCTCAAGCTACACTTTTCTTTGCAATTTAATTGCATTGCGGTGGCCCGGTCTGTCCGGTCTGTGCGGTGGTCTGTATACTTTGATGGACATGAACATGGGATACATGGGACAGGGAGATGGACAAGGATGTGGAGCTGCAGTTGAATAATTTGATTGATTCGCTTGTCAATCAGCTTGGATGGGGCAACTCGATTGTGTGCTTTAAATATGTATATCTACCACATACATAATAATTATTCAACTGAAATCAGCCAGCTGTGGCAGCTCCGTCTCAATTAATTAATTTCGATGGCATTGGCCCAGTGATTAATGGGCGGAAAACCCAACCATCAAATAGCTGTGGCACAACCAGCTGCATGCCACATACGAGTACTCAGTCTCAGTCTTGTAAGTGTCTATTATGAGAATATTTGGACAAGCCGCAGGCATCCATCCTGCTCCTGCTTCCTACCGACTGGATTATTGCTCGTTAAACTTTCAAAATTGTTCACACACTTTCGCTAAAATCAAATGCTTTAAGCCCCCAACCCCACCCACTTGCTTTTTGCTGCCATTAAAGCTGTCAAGGGGTGGAGTGTGGGAACTGGATTAAATGAATCCAACTTGTGCTACCACTTAGTAGGCAGGCAGGGGCTGACAGCTTGTCATGCAGGATATGACCTCCACCTCCACCTGCTGTAGCAGCCGTAGATGAGTCCGAGAGGCCGTGAGTCCAAATGCAGGCCACTTTCTGCCTTTGCCATAACAAAGTTAAGATTTTAATTAACTACTAATGAACCTGCCTGTCTGTGTGAGGAATGCCACATGCAATGTAAAGTCAGCGCATTTGTGGCACTTGCAATCGCAGTATTCACATTTCAAATTCAACAAAACGGCAATTAAATCAATTAAATTTTAATTTTGAACCCCACACACACACGCAGACAATTGCCTAGTTGAACGCTTTACAGTAGATAGTTACAGCATAATTTTCGGACGAATAGAGTTGCAACTTGGCTGAGGAGCCACACCACACGCAGGAAAGAGGCGGCTCAGGGCGGGTCGGAGTGGGTCGGGTCTCCGGCTGGTGTCTTCGCACCACTTGTGTTTACCTAATCCACTCATTCGCTCATTCGAGAGAGTCTCCGCCAAGTCGAACGTTCGGCATCGCTGCCTAAATTTGTGTGTGTGGGCAGACAATGATCCAGAAGGTAAATCGCGTGCTCAAGTTGTATCCCGTATCCCACTCTGCCCATGGGGTAAACTTTGACTTTTAGCTTGACACATTGTCTTGTTGATATTAAGTGCGTATTGTTGTTTTTTCTTTCTGCAACAAGTGGCCAGCTAATGAGACCAAACACCCCTCTGGCACACGCCGCGGGCTGGCTGTGCGCCTTTGATTTATGTGAGCGGATTTTTCCGAGGGCCAAAAATGTTTGAGAGTCGCTGGAGAGATGCCCTTCAGCTGGACAAGCTACTCTCCAGCGATGTAGATAGAGCAGATGAAGATTTAAGTGGGCGAATACATAATGTGTACACGTATACAATGGATATATGTAAATGTATATGTGGATAAAAGCGTTGCATAAAACACTCAAAATTAATCAATCGAAATGGCATAGTTTGTGACTCTTAGTGGGCATAATTGTTACTATTAAATAGACTCTTACAGAGCAGCGAATGTGTATATGTATATTAATGTATGCTTGTGGCACTTAAATGTATATGTAAATGGGTGTACGTGTCGGTATGTTCTTGATCAGTACCAGCAGCAGCAGCAGCAGCAATCCTCTGTTTAGTGCCTAAACTTATGATAAGCTGATGATAAAACTCTGATCAATCTCCTTGGTTCTATGACATTTCCTTTTGGTTCATTTATTTCATCATAGCAACGAGCTGCTTTGGGTAAAGTCAATGACAGCCACACGCATTGGAAATGGCTGTTTAGATAATCGGAAAACTAAGGTAAGGGTATGCAATCCGCAGGCTTCGTTGGGGTTCTTCAAACTATCGCTTAATCGCTTCGCTAATCTCCCGCAGCATCCCATGCTGTTTTGTGTGTGTGTGTGTTTGTTTTTGTGGCTGCTGTTGTTCATCCTCGCTGTTAAACCGTACATTAAGTATACGCCCTGTCGCAGTGCTTGACGAGTTGTCGGAACAGCCTAGCAGAAGGCCCAAGCAACATTTGCAGCTGTCTCTGTGTGTTTGTGTGTGTTTGATTCTTTGTGTTTTTCGTATTTAATTGGACCAAACTACCTGTACTCCTGTCCCAGTTCCCTTGCCCTCTGCAGTTCATCCTCCTCCTTCTGCTGCTGCTGCTGCCGATACGTTTCTATGTCCATCTCCTCCCCCGTCTCCATGTCCAGCAGACATTCCTCACTGTGAAAGCTTGTGGAGCGATAGAGACTGTCCATCGCTGCGGCGCCCTCAATCTGGGCGATGGTCCACATTGGTGCGCCCAGCATTAATGGTTCAAGCTGCCGTTGTCCTGCCGCTGAGCCAGGGCTCGATGTTGTTGGTGTTTCGTATTCTCCGTTATCTTCTTCATCTCCTCCACGTCCACCTCCACCTCCACATCCACGTCTTCGTCTTTGTCCTCTTCCACATACTCCTCCTCGGTCGCGTTCTCCTCCTTGGCCTCCTCCTCCTCCTCCTGCACCTCCACCTCCCGCTCCTGCCGCCATGGATGCCGCTGATGGTTTGCACGCTGATGGATTTCTACAGTTAAGACTTGCGCCGATGGGTAAAAGTTCGATGCAGTCTGTGAATCGTCGCAATCTAGTTTTGTTGTTACAATTGGTGCTCCTCCTGCTGCCGCCACCGACGCCAACGCCGCCATTCAGACCACCATTAATGGGGGTTGAATGTCGCATAATCCGGGGCGTTGCAACACCATCAACGGCCACAGCAGAAGCAGGAGCCACAGAGAAGTAAGCAGAGTGGCGGGGTAATTGCGGAAAAACAATAAGCTCGTTATCCAATGAGTGCTATCTCCGCCATCTCCGTGCACACAGAGCGCATTGCACACGAATTCGGGGGCATATTTGAAAGGCATTTCAAAGATGAAACAACAAAAACTGATTCCAGAACATTCTCGCAACATAAAAAAATCAAAACCGAAAACCAATACCAATTGTGCTCCAGAATTTTTAACAGAGATTTTTGATTTGTTTTCCGTTACAAATTTGAGCACATTAAATACAGTTAATATTTATCCAATATTTATTTATATTTGCATTAGTCTAAAGAACTAAATATACTTGCACACGACCAAGTTAGCAGGCTTATATGTTAGTTGCTGAAACCGATTCAAACGAAAGCAAAACAAAATTGATAGCCATAGAAAACTAGTTTTTGGATTGGCCAATGGGGCTCCAGAGTGCACCGGAGACTTTTTCTTTATACACAATTTTTGATCCGAATCGCACACATTTAAAACATACAAATAGATATATTTTCAATGGGGGGTACACACACAAAATATTTGAAATTTTTGTAATTGCAATTACCAATGGGGCTCCAGTGTTCACCAGAGACTTTTTCATTCCAATTTTGGGACACATTTATGATACTTAGATAGATAGATAGATAGATAGATAGATAGATACTTAAACATTCCGTTTTTGTTTTTGTTGTATTGATGTTCTTGTGTCTTAATCTAAGCAACTAAATATATACTTGCAAAAGAAATTATGCATAAATGCGACTGATGGCACACCTGAACTCGGTTTTGTTTCAAGTGTCAATGGATAAATCAATTGAACACCAATTTGGAAATCTTTTAACAACCTGAGAAATACCTATTAAATATGTACCTATTAAAATGTCGCTAATACGCAAACTATTGAAACGGAAATATCTAATGATTTGATTGTCAATCAGCATGAGATTTAAAACCAACCAAGAGCGCATTCACTTCATATTAATTATGACTGATTTTCCTTTATATTTACAGGCAGGATTTTCTGTTAATATGTCGCTTACATGTACATACATACATATGTACATATATATTGATTTAATGGCAATCGGTAGGCACATATGTACACACTTACATGTCTACGTAGTTACACACATATGTATGTACATATGTATATGTAGCTGATTATCTACATATGCCGCTGAATTTTGCTCCTTTTCGCCCCTTTGTTTGCTGCTCATTTTAGAGCATTTGTTTTATTTCGGGACCAGCGTTTCTGTGTATATTTTGTTTCAGGGCAGCAATTTTTGTAGGATGCAGTTTTCTACGCCTCCTGACCCCATGGGCGGTTGTCTTTTTTTTATGTCCCTTTTTAATGCCTCGTAAAATGAAAGTTTTTTTCAGCACAGCTTTTGTTCTCGTGTCGCTGTGTATACAAATGTTAAATGAAGATTTTTGCGTGCTTTTTACACACACACGAATATTGACACAGATGGACAGGCGGAAAACACTCCTTTGTGTTGTGTGTGTTAATTCTTTCTCTTTACGCGGCATCCAGGAGGCATGGGGATGCGATGTGATGTGCCCTTTGAGATTTCATCAGGCTTGTTTCAGTTGGATATTTTACCCACTGCCAATTGTCACTTTTAAGTAGAGATTTACGAATATTTAAATGTTATTTTTACATAAAAAATATACAGCAAATAAACAGTGCGTTTCGAGGCATAAGATATATTTAACAGAGCCCATTTTCATGAAAAAAGTAGCGGAGAACACACCCACAATTGTCGCATTTGATAGAAATAATAACTTCGAAATAAAACGTATGTAGATCGCAGCCTCAAGTGTCAAGCACCAAAGATCTCATTTCGTTGGTTTAAATCTTTACTTTAACCCTAAAAACAATATGAATTTAAGACTTGATGCTATCCCGCTAACCCCTCATGGAAATTGTGTGGATTTAACACAGAAAACACACAATTTTCTGTCAGCGTTTGCGCATTTTAATTTATGGCTTAAATTTAATTTTAATAAAGTTAAATTATGAAAAAGTCACAGTAGATTTGCTTCCGCTTTGACCATTCGTTTTCCCAATAAATTAAGTTATTCAACCATATTCAAATTGACTTTCTCAGGTCATATTTTTATTGTCGAAGATGTCAGAGGAACAAAAAAAGTTGTTCGTTGATTTATTAAATTTATATTGGCCCTTTGATTGAATACCGAAAAAAATATTTGTGCAGTTTGCTTTTGTATCTCAAATAAGTCAAGCAGTTGTACGGAATAAATTAAAGATTGAATTGAGCTTCATGTGTACCCCGCCGAAAGTCCTTCACCGTCGCCCCCACACCTTTTATAGTTATTTTTCTTTGAAAACTTAAAAAACACGATATGGGCGCCACAAAAGAATTCAAGCAATAAAAAATAAGACAAACAAATGCTCAGAGTCCTGAAAAGAGTCCGGAAAAGGGAAAGGTCGAAGTTTCTGATACCCTAGAAGCCGATTCATCAAAGGTTCTCATTGCAGAACGAAAATGACCAACCAAATTGAATCGAAGAGATACTTAGACCTCTGCGAAGGGCATCGAAAGCCACCAATTTGCAAACATTTAATTAATATATTCATATCATTGTTATGTACATATACAAAGGATATATTTGCACACAGAATAAGTAATACGAGTACTGACTCGTATTGTGTGTGTCTCTGCCAGCCCCGCAGCCTTTGTTGTCTGTTAAGTTTTCAATTTTTCATTTTATTTATGTGTCCGCATCTTTTGAGCTCTTGGGGCGATACCCTGGTCCCTCGTTCTTATGTACTTTTCCGGTGTGGACACACTCGCGCTTGTTCGTGTATTTTTTTCTGTGTTTTTTTGTCATATTCCTTTTATTGTAATTTAATGAGTTTTGCGCCTCGGGCCACAGCCAAATACAGATACGAAGAAGAGGAGAGTGTTGCTTGGGGATTACTCATACCGCAACTGGCAGGGTGAGCTGCCAGCCACCATCATCATCATCAACGATAGCGACCTGCACTAAGACAAAACAATTGCGAAGTGAACTGTGCCCAAGCCTTTCTGTCTCCATCTGTTGTATTTCTAGAATTTTGTGATAGAACAGAGCACTTCAATCGCTGAGGCAGACGGATGGGTAAATGGGGCATCCTAACTTTGAAATGCTTCCAACAAGTGCTACAAAACTCCAACAAAATGTGTGCCTTGCCGTCGATTTGCTGCAGCTGTTCTGAGCTTCTTAGAGTGAATTTTTTCGTGTGCCTAGGCCAACTATTTGCTAGAAAGAATCTCTAGACAGCATGGGGAAAAGGTTATTACTATTTCTCAGGCATCTCCGATGGGTTTTGGTGTACCCGTTAGCGAGTTTTGATTAGCGACGTGCGTGTGGGCTTAACTTAAATTAAGGGGCGAAAAATGGAGAGGAAAATGGCCATAGAGAAAGCGAGAATGTGTGTAGAAAGACGACAAAAATTCAATTTCTCTCTCCATGCAAATCAATAAGTTATCAATTACCAAAGTAAATATGGATATGTGGACACACGTACATATGTCTGTGTATGTGTGTGCTGTGGCATTAGTGTGCGTGTGACACTTTGTTTATTAATAACTCAAAATGTCAGCCGCCTTGGAAAATGGAACAAACTTGTTAGCCAGGCTCAAAGTCTTCGGGGCTGACAAGCGAAATTTTCATGGTAATGGAGTCCACACACACGCACGAATACGCATGAAACACAGCCACCCTCATTAAATGGCAATTTATGCAGTCGAGGCATTCGCACTCACAGTTCCCATGTACATATGTATATACATAAATACATACTCGCATGCATAAACATATTTAAAGACTGTTAGCTGCCTGTTAGCATGGCCAAAATATAACCAAAAGAGCTAAGGCTGCCTGCCCAAACATAAAGGCGAAACTTTTTTATACCTGAACTTGAACCCAAAACCCACAGCCAAACTCGCAGTTGAACCCAACTCCAGGTCCAGTATTTTATATGGCTTATTGATACAGACAAAGTTCCCCCCCGTTCGAAGTGCCCATAATGTAGTCTGGAGCCTGGCCAAAAGTTGTCCAGCACTTTGGGCATATTTGGGGGTGCTGATCATCGCTTCTTGAGGAGCTCTCAGTAAATGTCGAATGACCTGTGTTTCCAGCAAAAGCCAAAGCATCATTCAATTAAAATACAATTAAATTGCTACAGCGTCAAGGCCATGATTGATTTGTATGTATGAGAAAAATAGTATATTCCACACAGAGAATTGAAAAGAATTTCTCAATTAAGTTTTACGATGAATCCGCCCCCAAAAATGCTCTCTCCATCCTCAAGCCAGATGCCGGATTTTTAGCAATGGAATTGTTTTTCGCAGAAAATGAACCTGTTGTGTGCTGCTGAGATATCATTTTTTGGCACAGAAACGGTCAAAATTAGCTGAGAAATAATTATGTGATTATATGATATTTGTCGGCTGCAATTTATGGAAACGTTTGAAGCAATTACTAAAGAGATTTCTTTGCTGGCAAAGCCAAACAAATAATTTGATTACATTTTTCTTCTGCCTGCCTTGTGGGCCATTTTTGTGGCAATCGCATTTCAGATCTGTGCAACTTTTCGAAGCGGGCAATCCACGCATAAGTAGGCAACATTTTCGTGCCCAACTCAAGCTGCTTCTTCCGCCACACGACCTTCCTTCCGGTTTTAATTATGTCGATGCAGAGGAAAGTCATGACTTGGGTTTCTTTGCCCAACTTTGCTTCACGTCCTGGCAACTTTTAGCCAGGGACACACACAGACAGACGGACAGGGATGGGCAGGCTGGGCAGGCAAGAGAGCGGAGCTCGGGGCTCGAGTCAAATTAGCAAACATTATGGCAAATATTTGGCCACAAAGTCCTCTCCACCGCCAATTGGCCAAGCCCAGCGATCAAATGAGCCGCAGCTGTGTACACAGGTCCTCGGAATGTGTGCGAATATGTGTCCCCGTCTTCGTCTTCGTCTCCGCCTTCGTATCTATGTCTGTCTTGGTGTCCGTGTCTGGGCGGAGGATGTCACAGTGGCAGTGCCAGTAGCAGTGGCAGTGGCATTCTGTTTCTGTTTGGCTGACTTGGGGCATTTTACTTGGAACTTGGTCCTGTCGCTGTTGGCACAGGGCAGGGGAGTGAGTGTTTTGCGGCCATGTGGCAAGGAGGAGTTTCAGGGGCAGACGGCAGATGTCAGATGGCAGATGGGGGAGTGTAAGCAGAAGTGACTGTGGCAGCAACTTAGCAACAGCTTTGAGCCGACACCGACATCGTTGCCTGACTATCTTCTGTTGTGATTTACAATTAGACGTACTCAACTGGGTTCAAATGTGCCCACCGGAAGTGCCCACTAAATACCAAACAAATACGAATACTCGGGGTAACCCACACACACACACACACACACAGAAATACTGAAAATATTATTGCGAAAACGCATAGAAGAAAATCACCTAAAAGTGGTGCAAAAAGAGCATACAAATCAAAGTTTTAACTCGGAAAGAGCCCACAAAAAATATACATAACAAAACACGAATTCGATGGCATCGGATACTCAGATATTTAGATACATATGTATGTACATATATTCCTCCAATATTCCGATATATTCCTGCAGCAATATGTTCAATGAAAAAACACTGCAACAAAATGCTACGAGTAGGCAAAAAGCTCCCATAAAATACGGAGAAATGGCTTCGAAATATTGAAAGCTAAAAAACTTTGGCAAACAGCAAAAAAAAGAAAACAAAAAACAGTAACAATTCAATGGGTAAACTGCTAGTCTGGCGCTAGGCATAGACTTAAAAAGTACCGCAAAGTATACACAAACAAGTAGTCGGTAAAAAAGAACATGAATAGGAAGATGAATGGGAAGAGATGAGGAATGGGGGGGAGTACCGGAAGCAGGGCAGTGGCACTATATGAAATGATTCGCCAAAAAAAGGGAAGAGAGAGAAGCATCGATGGAAACCCAATTTGCACTTCAGATGGTCACGCTTCGAATGCAGCGACACGTGCCACATGCCCCATCCCGCTGTCTTCACCGCGCACCCCCCGCGGCAGCAGCTTAGCAAACGCTTAGCCAAAGTTGAGCAGGCGTGTGGTGGCGGAGGGAAAGCGTAACAAAATCTGTGGCACAAGAAGCAACCTCAAGTAGGCGCCATGTGAGCCAATCCATCCACCATCTCACTCTCAGCTCTCTCTCTCTCTCTCCTCCCCTCTCCTCTCTCTGTGTGTTTGTGCGAGTATGTAGTAGTGCGTGTTTGAGCACGTTAAGTGCATGTGCTTTGAACTTTTTTATATTTCCATACAAATGCGTGTGCCTGCCCCACAGCCCGTGGCCCCCGCGTTGCTTTGACTGTGCCTGTGCCTGTGCCTTGCCACATACTCATGGCAGTGGTGCGGGGAGCGCGGTGTGTGCGTGTGTGTTTGCTTTGCGTTTTGTTTTGTTTGCGTTAAACCAAAAACGGTTAAAAGCAACAGCCAACATCGGTGGCTGTAGCAGGCAATACGCAGTGTTGAATACCCTACAACATTGGAGGACACTTTTTCCCAGCTGCAAGTGGCTAGAGAGAGAGAGAGAGAGTATTTCTGCCTCAGAGTGTGGCAAAATCCACAACGAGGAGCTCGCTCTCCCCCTCTCTCTCTTTTGAGCCTTCTTGTTGATTTAATTTCGTGTTTGTATTTTGTGCTTTCCTTGGCTACTTCTTTTTTGGCCTCTGGTGGTCCGAGGGTCGGTCCGAGAGTCGGTCCGAGGGTCGCTGCTGCCAAACGAATTAACTTATGCCCAAGGCACAGACTTGGACCAAGGGATTTGCGAAAGATGTGGCCAGCATATCGCTCAAATGCGGGCAAGATAGGGCAGGGCAGGGCCTAAATTGAGTTTAAACTTTAAAGTGCAGCCGGCCAATTCCCGCTTGTAACAGAAAGACAGACAGACAGACACAGAGAAGTAGCAATTCCATTAAGCTTCAGTCTCCTGTCTGTTGTCTCATTTCTCGTGCATAGAAATTGAAAATTGATTTGAAAAATAGCTTAAGCTGTTTATAAATGAAAATGAAAAGCCCCATGCCTGCCAGAGTTCACCTGAGTGGCCAAAGCAATTTGCCTAGGCTTCGGCTTAGACGTTTCGTCCCCTGCAAGCAGCCCGCGTTATTGATTTTGTTTCTATGACCCAAATCCCACACACACACACACACATATGAAGCGCCCGATGTAAGCTCCAACTCGAGGCACATCTACATTTACACCTTTAACTAAAAACTCGGCTCTGCCAACGCTAGTTGATGCCCGCCTTTCTTGTGGCATGCATAATTTACGCGCCTTAAATTGTGCCTCAATTTCAGCGACAATTGTGGGGGTGGGGGTTGGGGGGGGAGGAGCGACAGGTAAGTAGGCTAGTTGGGTGCCAAATTAGTTTATCTTTTCATTTAAATTCCAGTTAACGCTCACCGCACTTGGGTTCTCTGCATTATTTGCTCTGTTCTGCTCTAGTCGGGCCCCACAGGGCGTATGATGAATGCACAGAGTAAGGGCCGCACGTATGATATACACACACACAGACAGCCGCAAATCCGGAAATTAAGTTTGGATGGATGCATGCGGTCCGGTTGCAAACGAAGATAATTAAAGGGTCAGCAAAAATAACAGTATTACGGGATGGATAAGCAAACAAATGCGGTGGGTAGGTCGGACAAAAGGAAACCAGAAAGGAAGGCCACAAGCGACCACGATCCGACTACAGCTCCAGCACACATATCAAAAATAAAGCCCATTGAAGGCATTCATGTATACCCTCGGAAGGCAACGATTACAGCACATAAAAAGTAACATTTAAAGAGCAAGAAAATTTAACAAAGCTGACAAAAAAAGACTCGTTCGGTCTATGATTTAAGCAGCATATTCAGGAGCATTTACAGGATCATTTTCGGGAGCTTTTTCAGCAGCTTTTTGATAAGTAAAAGTGGTAACAAGAGTAATGGATGGAAGCGGATTACCTGCAACTTTTGTGCAGATTAAGAATTCCGGGCAAAATACCTGTGATAGGTAAAAAAACAGCAACAGGAACAGCAACAACTCTTGCACTCACTGTTCGAGGGAATGCGTAATGGATGCGGGAATGGAAAAATGGATATAAACCTACCTACATCATATAATAAAAGCGGCAAGTGTGTAACAGTGTGATGCGATACAGTATACACTGTTAACAATGGAACTACTCTGTGTGTGTGTATGTATGACGGTAATAAAATTAACCACACAAAAGCATCCCCATGCACAAACAATAATAACCAGAGAGGTCTGACTACGCATTAAAACCGGAGAAGGTGAAGGAAAAGTAATCAATTTTGGTACCGAAAATATGAATGCCCTGAAAGCACTTCCCACTGGCAGTTGCGTCTTCTGACTATGATTCTGCTTTCAATCAGCACCACAGACAAGAAAAACTGATGGAGGGCCACAAGCTTACATGCCACTTGTTGGTGTTGCAACAAGTTTAATGTTTGAAAACAGCATGCCTCATGCGGCAAGGGGTATACACATGGCCTTGGCATGGTCCAGGCATGTGTGATAAAAATGCCCAAATTACTGAAAGCCAAAGAGAAGAACGCAGGGAACAACAGAGTGTGCCATAAATGTTGGGCGGCTTTGTACTGCGTGTGGCAAGAGTTTCTTTCTGAAGCAAATAAAATATGTAATATTCGTATACAGATTCAAAGCAAGGACAAAGACAACGAATACAGAGAGAGAGAGAGAGGGAGAGGGACCTTCGGGTGAGCGAGAAAGCGAGTGATATAACTTTTTCATGGCATTCTTAACAGCGTCTTTAATTGTTAGACAAGGACGAATTCATTGCCTGGCTGACAGCCTGAGCTTTTTCTCAGACTGGACTGTTCTTCGCTCTCAGCTTTCGACCCTCTTCCACCACTCTGAGGCACTCTGCTGGCCAACTAATCGCTTTTGAGGGGCTTTGCTACAATCCAAAGATGATTATGCAAAAATTTATGGGCGTGTGTGTGTGTGAGGACTTCGTAATAGTAGCAACTGTGCTAGGGTCCAGGGTCCCGATGAAGGATACGGCAGAGTCCAGCCATATGAAGGATGTAGAAGCTCAAAGGGCGAGCCTGTGATGGCTCGACTCGACTGTGTTCGTCCGTCTTATAATTAAATACAAGATGCGTTTAATTATGAGTGCGCCGTGTCAGAGCCCCTGGTATATGATGGCAAATAATAATAACAGATACGCACAGATGCACGCACCCTACGATACACCCAGAAGCACACAAAGACACACACACAGAGATACACACAAAGAGACAAAGGCTCGTTGATGCATTGCATTTTAATGATGCCGATCCTGTTGTTGGCATTTTTCATACACAGAAAATACTTTGATTCCCGCGAGAGTATTTACGACTCTATAAAGTATATAAAAGAGTAAAGTAAAGTAAAGTAAAGTATATAAAGTGTGTACATGTGTGGGAGTAAGTGTTATATGAAGGTAATTCCATGATAAAACAACTGCAGCGATGCCCCTCAGTCTTAAGTTTTGTTTTTTGAATAATTGCGACACCATTGATGTCTATATCCGAGCACTACTTTTATGAACAAAGTTGCACTTTTCATTTTAGCTGCTACAACGAGTACATAATGTACATATTTTTGTACATACAAATACATATGTCCATATGTACCAGGGTATCTTCGGGCTCGGCATGGCAACTTTCTTTTAATTATTGCGACTATTGCTGCTGCTGCTATGGTTTCGAGCTTGGCTCCCTCGTGACTACTCTACTTACTAAGAGACAAGCAGAGAGAGAGGAGAGAGTGCTAGAGCCGTCCCCGTACCCTTGCCCAGTCCTCTCCATGGCAATTTGATTTCAATTTCAACTTTGCGGTTCTTGATTATGTTCCGCAGCTTCCCCAACTAATTGTCGCTGCTGATGTAGTCTGTTGCCTGTTGCCTTTTGCCTGTTTGTTTTTCTCTCTGTCATTTGATTAGGTCGTGGAAAGATAATGAAAATAAATAGCAAAAAGTGTCGATGATGAGATTGCTTTTGTGGTCTATCTCTATCTCGGAATATTTCTCTGTGCTGTCTGTTGTCTGTTTTTTGCTCTGTTCTGTGTCCTGGGTGACTCTGGCTATTTAAGTAAAGTGGAATTATCAACAGCATGCTCATGACTGAGTATTTAATTATTTGCTTTGGTAGCCACAAGTGCAAATATTTGATTAAACGAATTCCACACGGCAAAAAAAAAAACAAAGAGAAGGGACGTGTGAGACGCTTCTTACGCATCACACTCAGTACTACATCTGCACTTTAGCGGTTATTTGTCAAATTTTACATTTTTCTTCATCTGTCATCTACATCTACAACACTTCTCACGCCAACACGCTCCGTTAGCTCGTCACCTTTCCTAGAGCCACACACTGCAGAGTCATGGCAGAGGCAGAGACGCGGCAGAGGCAGAGGCCGCACACTGCAGAAGCAGAGTGTGAATGAGAGAATGTGAAAAAAACAAATATAAGCTGCGGGACGGGGTGGGTTTAGCCACTGCAAATTAATTTCTTCATTCTGGCTATAATAATGATCCAATCGTATCCCAATTTGGTGAACTGATAGACATGGTCATCTTCATGTATCTTCAAAATTGTAGATTTGGGAGGTTTTCGACCTTTTGAGGGAGCGGAAGGAGGCGGGGCTAATTGTTGAAATACACTTGTAACAGTGTGAGCATGTTAGAAGTATGGATGCAAAATTTGGTGGCTCTAGCTCTTATAGTCTCTGAGATCCAGGCGCTCAACAAGACGGACGGACAGACGGACAGACAGTCAGATATAGACTCGGCCATTGATGCTGATCAAGAATATATATACTTTATGGGGTCGGAAACGTTTCCTTCTGTGCGTTACATACAACCGTTATCCGCACAAATACAATATACCCTATTTACTCTTCGAGTACCGGGTATAACAAAAATGGTAGTTTTGTATGCACATAAAAACTCAAAACTGAATGTATTCAGTTTTGTTTTAATTGAATATTTATGGGCGTATTGTTACGCTAATTGGCCCTAATCAAATGAGCAATTCATTATTCACTTTTCGCAAAATCCAAAATATTTATGTAAAAACAAAAAAGTTGCAAATTTGTATATTAATTTTTACATTTTCGATTCGCAGACCTTGTATTTTGAGCCATTTTAGATTAATTAATAGCAAACCTGATGATTGAGAACATTTTCTACGTGTTTTATCACAGCTTCGAGTCCAAAGAAAATGTACAGTGCAAAGTTTTACTATGTTAATTGGTTCATTGATGCATAACAATCAACTAGCCAATCAAAATATACCCATAAATATTCAATTAAAGTCAAGTAATGCCACAAAGCAGCTACAAAAACATGTGTTCATACAAATGTATGCCTTTATGTGAATATATTATGCTCCATGTGCACATATCTAATGCTAAGCTAAACTCTTTGGGAGAGAGAGAAAAAATCTGTTTACATTAGCTGTTGTTCAGACTAGCAGCGCTGCAGCGCTGGCAAGGTGGCATCACAGTTAACAGCACAGCGTCTGTGTTCGCTTGCCGCTAACACCCAGCGACAGCACTGTTAACAGGCTGTTAGCGCACCCTTCTAAAGGGCTGTTAGGGCTCACGCTCGCTCTCAAGGTCCATACGGCGGGCGAGCGGTCTCAGCTTGAATGCTAGAAAAAAGTGACGCTGGGACCCCGGCTAGTTTAGTATGGTTTCAGTATTTGTGTAACATTTTTGAAAGCTTGCTTCGAAAAATCCTTTTCCTGTTGTAATATTTTATCTCACAAGAAGAATATTTCGAATAGTTAAGGATCCTCTGCGGATATTTTCTGCTTAAAACATCATTACTTAAAGCATTTATGGCAGCAAAACCATTTTTTGGTCTCCCATTTGGTCCTCCCATTCACAATATTTTATTCGACTCTGTTTGTTTTCCCTTTACTTTAAGTTTTTAATTACACCAAGCGACATAAAACAGAGCCACAATACATACACACACACACACACACACAAGGCACACACTTGGCGTAGGCCAAGACACAAACACACACAAACTCAGACATTTGTGTGCCTACCCCAAAATAAAAACGACAACAGCAACAGCAAAAAATAAAAACGTTTGTGAGAGAAAATTAAGGAAGAGAAAGAAATGATGGCGCCACTTGGGCGCCATTGTTGTCGCGCTAAATTGCTGCCCTCCCCCCACGCACACACACAAACACACACCCCTCCGCGGGAAAGACGGCGCGCCGTTCATCTTCCTAACATATGTACATGCAAATGTATGTGTGCCTCCTGCTCCTCGCTTATCCTTATACTGCTCGAGAAGGAGTGAAGACAAGACTTGACATTCGTGTCTCTATTTCTCCAAATTATTCTACCCCTATTTCTACCCCTAAACAGCCACAGCTACAACAACTGAGCAGCGCCAGCCCCCTTTCGCGCTTGTGCCCCTTGCCGTGTGCGTAACTTTATAATTTATATTTAAATGTCACCCGAGCACCAAATGAGTTCCTTCAAATCATCCTTCATCCTCGTTCGCTTCACCAATATGCTGCAGCTGGGAGGAGGAGTTGCAATGTGGACAGGCAAAGGCTGAGACATGGAGTGGCGCGAGTCTGGCCAAGTCAAGACCAAGGGGCCAAAAGTGTGTCTAAACATATCAATCAGTAACCAAAAACAATGGCCTATTCCAGGCTGTTGGCCTGGAAGATGGATGAACATGAGCGCCCAGTCTATGGAGCAAGCGTGAAGCAGGGAGAGAGAGGGAGAGAGACACTCGAAGGTCCTGGCGGATGGGCGTCTGCATTGCATGTTCATTCTACTCACTTGAAGCGCACTTGAGCAGGCTGTTGCATATTTCATGGCGCCTCAAATGCGGCACTTAAGCTGACAACATCTCGAGCAGATGAAACATGAAGAGCGGCTGCATGGACGGAAGGAAGGACGAACGAACGGAAGGAACGAGCGAAGAGTGACAGAGACACATGTCCATTGAAGATACGTAGTGCAGCGTGGCACGGAGCCGTGGAATTGCTGAAATTTATTCAAGCGCGCATTGGAATTGCGTTTTCTTTTCTTTCCTCCTTTAGCCCAATCTCAGAACAGACCAGCCCAGAACACACCACGACACGCTGTCTGCTCTAACGGAGCCTCGCGCTCTAACAGAAATGACGTGCGAAATTTGTCTTATTGAATTAGACTCCGCTGTGCGCTCTCCATTCACCACTCAACATTCTCAGGGGGCGGCAAAGTCCTTAAACCGGAATTTTTGATTGAACGACGATGGGTGGTGAGGGGGAAAACAATCGGAAAAGCGAACTGCAAATCGCATGGATAGACTGTACTGAGGGACTGTACTATACTGGGACTTTACTTAATTGGAATTAGGCAAGCTCTGCTGCTCGCTGCTCTGCTGCGTACACAAAAGAAACCTAAACTTGATGGCCAACCAAGTGATATCCCGAACGAAGGATGATACTCCTGCATGGGATGAACAGGGGTAGAGACAGACAGAGAGATAGAGTTGTGCAGGTATTTGAGCTGACATAAAACCTGTGCTGGAATGGGGTAACCAGAGGGGGGAAGCTGTGCTGAAAGTAGAAAGAGTAGAACTCTGTAGCTGGCTCTAATCATTTCTGCCGTGATGCCATGGAAATTGTGCTGCCATTTTGGTCATCAATTCCAGGCAACATTCCACCTCAGAGGCCAATTATCTGCAGCACAGAAAGTACAGCCAGTCCAGGGGCTACTGGCAAATATTTCTCTCTCTCTCTCTCTCTCTTTTGAATTGATTGTGTAATCAATGGGAAATTCGAGAAAACAATTAAACTTTAAATGCCTTCTTAAGTAGCCAGAACCTAGAGAGTTGAAAACCAAATCAATTCGATTACTTGCCAAAATCCTGTTTGCTGTCTAAACAACCAAAGGTTTCCCACCACCTTTGCCCCCTCCCACCATTAAGAAAACTTATCAGCAATCGGTTAATAAAAGCAAACTGCAGGAAAAAGCAGAGGAAACCCAGAGGAATACGGTAGGAAAAAGCGAAATCTAAAGGCAAAAACGAACACGAAAATGAAAACGAGAAGGGAAACTTTTAAGTACGCTATTAATGTTTAATTCGAGTTATTTAAGTTGGGCACTTAATTTAGCAAAGATGCCACTGGAATGCCACTGCCACTGCCACTGTCTGTGCCACTCACGATATTGTTTTTCCTTTGGCGGGGGTCTGTGGGGATTGCCAGAGTTTGACCACACCTTACCGCCCATCGCAACCATCGCACTATGTGCGTGACCTTTGGCCATTAAATGTTAATCCCAGACAGTAGCAAAGCAAAGCAAAAGGTTCTGCAATGTCAGAGATGTGAAAATTAAAAAAAAAGAGAAAAAATGGGATTCGAGGCCACGTCTTTCTGTGTGTGTGTGTGTGTGTGTGTGTGTGTGTGTGTGTGTGTGTGTGTGTGTGTGTGTGTGTGTGTGTGCTGGGGAATCGGGCAACGCCCATGTGCGCGGGACCAACATCCGTTTAGCCAATGAAATTGTCTCATAATCCGGTAATTAATTTCCGCGGAACTGCGGCAGAGTCAGAGACCGTTGCGTGGGTGGTCCAAGGCAGCTTCCGTGCTGTCTTAAGGGACGGGCTGGCAAATTAATCAACTTTCAGCGCATCATTGATCATTGAACAGAGGAGCCAAGTCATATGGGGAGTCGTCCTGCAGTCCTGCAGCTGACAACTGAGGCGGGAGGAGCACAGAGACTGGCAGTTCTGTCACAAATGTGGAAAAGGAATCACATGGAATGGAATGGACATTCATCGCTTAATCAAACAGGAGCTGCAATGGCTTGTCCTTGTCCATGCAGCATGTCGCAAAGGAGGCTTTGGTCTCAGGCTGCATCTTAGATGCTGCAGTTGCAGTTCGGATGTTCTTGAATATTCTTAGCATCAAAAGGAAAGTGTGGTCTAGCATAAGTCACCTGCCAAGTCGTTGGGCACTGCCACTGCCACTGCCACTGCCAGATCCACCTTGAAGACAACTTACAAGTGAGACAAACAAACAAACGTAAATATGGCGAGGTTTATTGAAATGGGAAACAACCAGCACTGACCTCCGAAGATGATAATACTGTTGTGGGAAGGGACAGGTGAGGCAGAGAGGCAGAGAGGCAGCTGGGTCAAAGCAACTGACAGATGAACAGGTGAGCAGGCACCACTGAGTGGGTGAGGTCAGATGCACACACAACCACACACACTGATACACACTGATAGAAAGGGACAAACAAACGCTAAGCACACCGAGGGCCACGCGCAGCGTCAACAACAAGTGGATGGATGGATGTGACTGTAGCGGAAGCGAAAAGCGGAAAACGGAAACGGAAATCGTCAAAGCACTCAGAAAAACATCCAGCTAGAACAAGCAGAGCCAAGGATGCCGTTCTTCCGGCCACGAAGCTGCAAATACCCTTCACATAATTAATGTTTACTCATAATTTTCATTCCTTATAATAGATTTATGATACACTCTCCAACAGCCATGTCCTGCCATGTCCTGGCATGGAGTCTTTCCAAATTAAAGACTGAATCACTCAATGGCACAACTTTCGTTGTATTCCAATTCCAATTCCAATTCCAATCTATGAGTAGAGAATGGAAATAAATGGACCCACAATCCACGCACTCTACGAGTGCCCCGCGGAAGAAGGAAGGGAGGGAGATGCCGTGGTAGCAGCATCTGGGGAAAAATATTAATTTGCCATCGAGGTCATAAATGAAAGGAAAACAACAGTTGCTGAGATGAGTGGAAAACAGCAGCAGCGGCAGCACCAACAGCAGCTGTTGGGGAATCAGTGGCGGAAAATTCTTGAATGCGAGCAGGAAGGAAAACATTTGTTGCGCTTTGCTCTCTGGCTCCTTGGGGTCCTGCTCGGGTCCAGGTCCCGGCTCCCCATTGCCAGTTATCGCTGTGGGGGGGAGGGACTTTGGACTTTGAGGCGCGTGTGCTTTTGAAATGCCAATCCCTGAACTCGCCACCGCCACTGCTGCTACTTGCCACTTGCCACTTGCCTTTGCTACTGCCTTTTGTCCAGCTCTCTGGCTGGCTTCGCTCACGCATCTGGTAGCATGGACACGCTTCACGCACTCCACTCCACTCCACTCCACACCACACCCTTCCCCTTCCACAGTTTCCCCTAGTGCTGACGCCTAATCGATAGCAATCAATAAATGTTGTGTGACACCGAAATAAAAAGAACTTTTGCGCACTTCAAAGGGGGAAACCTTACCCCCAAAAACATGCACAGAGAGTAAATCCCCAGAGTGTCCCACAGAGTGGATGCCGAAGTCGTGGTCCAAGTCGAAGTCAATCAAATAGTCATTGAATCCCTCCACCACATCACATTTCAATCACTCGAAAAATCACATTAAAAGTGAATCCCAATCCCACGACTTAAGCTACAAAAAAAATAGTTGTGCCCCAAAAACAAAAGGGGGAAGACACTCTCTCTCTCTCTCTCTCTCTCTCTCTCTCTATCTCTGTCTTTCTTCGTGCCTCTGGCCACTGGACAAATCATTTTTGATTTGGGACTGCCACCTGTCCACAACAACAGCAACAACTGGGAGTGGCAGCTAGGTGAGGGGGGAGCTCTATCAAAGCAATCAATGTTAAATGGAAAAATGGAGAAGTGAGAGACAAGTACACAGCCACAAGGCAAACGACTGGCTGATACCCGCTAATTACGAGCACCAATGGCCAAGAAGTGCAATGCAAGTGAGTCAAATATATTTACTGGACTTTATGTGTATGCCAGAATTCAGCTATCGAGGGTTGAGCTGCCATCTACGAGTTCCTAGATCGAATCTAACCCGTGGACTCCGGGGTATCGTAAACGAAAAATGAAAGCGAAAGCGAAAAGCGTGAAACGAAAAAAGAGAAAGCTCAGCGACAAAAATTTCAATGGCGATTTATTACCGTTACCATATCTACGTGTGCCTGTGTGAGTGTTTGTGTGTGTGCGTGTGCGTGCCCGAGTGAAGCGGCAAAAATCGATGATGCGGCGACCAAAATAAAGGCCTATAACAGAATGGCCCAACAAGTATGTGGCGGATAGATAGATACATAGAGAGATGGAGAGATAGATAGATAGATAGACGCCTACTGGACAAACGCATAGATAGATATACATATACTCTGTCTCTCTCTCTCCATCAGGCAAAAGAAAAGAGGTTTTCCTTTTGCACTGCACATTTTTGCCTCGATAAGGTTTCTAGGCAAAGAACAAACTCAAATTGAATTCCAAATCAGCTCTCGGCCTGTCTAATGATGATGTTCCTGGGGCTGCTGTTACCCGTTGACAGTGCCACAGAGTGGAGATGGACAAAAAGGCAACTCTTCCAATGGGCGTGCCAGCTGACAATGACTGGCATGACACGCACACACACACAGACAGAAGTTAGGGCTTGGGCATGGGGCATGGGGCATTGTCCCGTCATGTAATTATTTGCTCAAATCGCACCACGAATTTAGAGTTTGGGCCCCAAAAAACTGTTGGTATGCTAAGAATTGTTCTTAGACAAGCGCTAAACGGAATAATAGTATGGAGGGACTACAAGAAGTGGGGAACACCAAGCCACCAAAAGGTGGCTAAAAGGAGAGAGTCTTGGAGGAGCTTGCTGCTGAGATATATTGAATGTTTCGTTTGGGTTCAGCAATAGAACTAAAATTACTAAAGGATACCATAAACAAATATCTGCAACGTTTAACGATCCAAGAAACATTCACTCCACTCTCTCTACGGATGGCCCGACTGAAAGAAGTTTTTGTACATTTTTAACTTCCATTGAAAGTTCTCCCAAATTCAAGAATGGCTGTCAGAAGGCATTGCCCAGTGTTCCGGACTTAAACTGCATGACAAAAAACGCTGATTTAATTTCAATTTTTCTTTTTTGGGGCCTTTGCTTTGCCCCATACCAGTCCCCCCCTCTTGTTCACCTTGGCCTTAACGCTGCTTTTTGTCGCCTTTTGCCAACGTCCTTAAGCCATCCTCAGCGGCACACACACACCGCATGTACGAGGATTTGCTTGGGTGTGTGTGAGAGTTGGCGTGTGTCCTGTGCACTGTGGTATTCCATGTGGCATGCGTGCGGCCTCCGTTTGGCAATCCCGTCACGTTTCTGGGTTTTACTTCAAATACCATTTCGGCCAATTGCACCTTCCGCCTCCGTTGAGCTGTCGCTGCTGCTGCCATCTCTATTCTCTCTGCACCCTGGGCACGCTGTGTGGCTTCCATTGAATGTGACTCACACATTCTCCACACACACGGCAACAGCCAGAGTCACAGCCATAGCTATAGCTATAGTTACAGCTTCAGTTAATTTTATTGAAACTGGTTTGGGGTTTGGGTTACCTCTGACCATGTCTTTGGATGTGCCTGAGCCTGTTAGCTGGTGCGGCACGACCGCGTTTTCAAGGACACACTAGCCTAGCCATTGCCCACTGAATCCAGTGAATGCCAATGCAGGCAGTCCATAGTACGTTGTCCGTTGTCCACTGTCCACTGTCCACTGGTCACTGGTCAGCATGCTCTGGCAGCTGCGGCCTGGCTGGAATTAGCGACAGTAAATCACTGAACTGGAGTCTGAACTGAACCGTTGCCACAGTCCAAGTACACTAACGCATTACACTACACTCTGGCAAGGGTACTTTGACTATGAGAGAGAGAGACATAGCAGTGGAATCTGCTTTGATTTCTGCTCAAGTCAGAGTCTACTCCCTTCTGGCTGTTGCTCTCTCTCACTCGCTATGCTGTCAGCAGGCTTATACTCGGAGTCAAAAATACAGAGTCCGAGACGCAGCCGGAGCCTCACAGTTGATTAGAAATCTCATTCGCATTAGCTGCCCGTTTGATCAATTGAATCCGATTCGGAAATGAATGCAGATGCGGATGCGGATTCGATTTTGTGAACAGTTGATTGCCAGCAGATTGTACAAGCGTCTCGTGTATCCCTGAGTTTCTCAGGATATGGGTAGGATTTTGGTAAGCATGGTTTGGGTTCCTGGGATGTGCGCGTATCTGCTCGTCTTTAATGCGTGTTTTGCGGTCATATTTTGTCGTGGAGCAAAGTACGTATACGAGCATGAGAAAGTTTACAAAATGAGAACACAACAGCATCAAAAAATCTTTGCAAAAAAGCAACTTTACAATTTGCAACAAACACCCAAAGAAAGACACTCACACAGACACGCGAGCAGGCATCCAAAGCAGACGAGTGAGTGCTGAGACACAGATACAAAGGTACCAAGTACCAAGAAGGCAACGAAGGCTACGCGGCAAACTTTGCCAAAATCTGAGATTTGCATAACTAAGAAGCCAGAGAAGGCAGTCAGGGGAAGAGAGCAGAGCGCCAGGGGAAGCAGAAGGAGAGATGGCAGCCTGGGAAAGCTTCAAAGAAAGGGAAAAAGAGAGAATATGCTGTCTGCTCTCTACTCGTACTTGATGGTTGTGGGGGTGTGAGTTCTCGGTTCTCTGTGTGTGTGACATTCAACAACTTTCGGAGGCAGGCGACATCAAATCAAGACATTGAACGAATGAACGAAAGAACGAACGAGTCGAGCTGCTGAGACGTCAACGGAAGTCGACTGCCATTCGACTTTGTACAAATTTTATCACTGATTCAATGGATTCAACTTGAATATTCAGTGTCTGGCACAAGCTAACCAGTAACCAAGTTCTCTGCTTATCTTTTTGTGTCTCGATTCAGTTTTAAATTGCGAGTACCAGATACAGTGCCAGAAACCCCATCAACTAATCCAATTTCCTGCTCTTCTGGAAAGCTTGATGTGTGTTCTCCACATTCCGTTTTGATTAGCAAAATTCTCTGCAGTCTTTATCTATTGATTGGCACTTCATTTGTAGCTCTCATTCGGTTAATTCCACGCCATAATGGAGAAGATTTGCTTGGGAATTTCCACCTAAATGAATCAAAATATGCAAAATAGCTTATAACTAATAATTTGGCTTAACAATTTGGCAAAGAGCCCCAGCCCCAGTATCAGGTAATGAGAATGGAGCAGGGCAAAAGGCAAAAGGCAATGGGAGCTGGCAGCTGCGTATGGAATCTCATCTGGGTCTCATCTGGCAGCCAGATCACGTGCCGCTTCCCTCATGCTTCGTTCATTGTCCATTCTGGCAACGACGAGAAGAAGGAACAAAAAATAAAGAACGGAAACGAAAGGAAACCCAATCCAACCCAACCCAATCCGTAACGAACCAAACCAAACCGAACCCAGTTGAGGCCCAGTTAATGATATTGTTAATGCAGAAGCGACCTTGGAATGCTCCTCCTGAATAGGGCAACGAATGTAAGGGAAGCCATGAGAATGGGCTGTTAATTATGCTGTCAAATCTCTTGGAAAGTCAGGATATACTCTTGAATACATTCCCTTTCCGGTATCCCTTTTATAAGCAAATCGCTTGCCCTCCCGGCAGCCGGTTGTTCCTTGAAAAATTGATGCTCAAAAAGTCAACAAGAACTAGATAGGGGACATTTGCCCCTGCCCCTGCCCCTGCCCCCTGCCCCCACCCCGCCGGTTACCAAGTGATGCCCAAAGCTGCTACTCCATCCCTAGTAACTGGTCTATGGTCCATGGTCCTTCACTAACCCTTTGGAACAGCTTGTCATTGTTCAACCATTTGTTAGCACAATCATTTGGGGTGGGGTCTGGAGGACAGCTGCAATCTTGGAGCAGCAGCAAGCAGCAGCTGGTGTGTTTATCAACGCAAGCATCACCGACAAACTCAAGGAAGGAACTTCAGCACTAGTCCCAGTCCAAGCTCTGCTCCTGCTGGTGCTCCTACTCCCCCGCACATCTGCTCCCCGCACATCTGCTCCACTTTGCTAGCGTGGCACTTGTAGCCGCAAGCTTATTTTGAGCTTCAATTAGGCATTTAATCGAAACCAAAACAATCCAACCACAAATGTCAACTGCAGCATTCAATTGCTGTGGCTGTGGCCAATGATTGAGTGGAGACTTTCAATCATGGCCCAACTTTCAAGATAACTTTCAGATATGCTCGTTGGAGCAGGCAGCAGTCAGCAGCCACAAAGTCGTAAATCAAAAATTGCAAATTGCAAATTGCAAAAGAGAAAAAAGGACAGAACCTCATCAGAGATCTGGGCAATAATTGGGCACTAAAAAATGCCTCATAAATATTAAGTAAATCGCATTAAAACTCCCACGAAGATGGTGCACAAAGTTGAACCCTTTCAGCCCCAACAACAATCTGGATGTACGAGTATCTGGGGGAGCCTCTGTGGGGCTGTAACCCACAGCTAAGCCACTTATTTAAGCCAAAATGAATGAAAAGTGCGACAGAGGGGAAAGGGGTGGATGGTGCAGGGACTGAGGGAGTCAGTGGTGTTGGTTGACTAATTGGGTCATAATTAGCTACAAAGTGGGAAGCGTTTCGCTGTCAACGTTGTCAATGTTGCCGCATAAGATGCCGCCTCCAAAGGTAGACAAACCCGACTTGTCGCGAATTTTCCTGAATATCTATGAGTGTCGTAACTTTCTCTGTCTCTCCTTCTCTCTGGGTGTGTGGGTGTGAGAGAGTGGCTCAAAAGCCGAGAAAAGTCGATGCCGCAGAAAGCCTTTCGCCTGAATTTTCACTTTGCCTTCACTGCCTCTTCTCCATAATTGCTGGGTAGCATAATTAGCTGGGCTTAAAACCAAGTGCCAAGTGGCAAGTGCGTGCTGTCAGTGTCTTCTGTTCTGCCGTTGGTAAAATATTTGTTAATCGCATCTATAAATAGGTCTCACAAGCAGAAGGGGTAGGAGGAGATCCACTTCAATAACACAATATGTTTGCGGCAAAGACACTTTGGGTTCAAAAGGTTTCATCGGTTGGCAATGAATTAAAATCTCAAGAGGGCGGAGCAACCGCCCCTTGGAGTCATGGAATGAAATATAGAATTAGAATATCTTCTGAGATTTTCAACTTAAATTCCACCCTCTCAGATGGGTAAATCCTTTTTTTTAGTTTTGATCTGCATTAAGACTTTTCCCACTCATTGAATTTTTGGCCTGATGCATATGTGGAATAAATGTGCAGAAATAATGGCATACAAATATCTTTTGATATTCCCAACTAAAATTCCATCTTCAGACATAATAATAATTGCTAATTAAATTCAATATATCAAATATAAAATCTTGCATATGTAAAATTAATGAATGAAACATAAAATTTGACACCTTGTGAAATCGCACATGAAGGTTCAATTATGAATATTGATTAAAGAGATTAAATATAAAAATATATATTTATATATGTATGTATATGACAATTATAGATACATTTATGGCTATATATTTGTGGATATATTTATAGTATAATATTATTTAAGCATATAGGTAAAAGTAATTGTGTAGTTTCTTATCGAATATTACAACACCGATGCGAGGTTTGGGGGTATACAAGCTATCAGAAGATAAGAGGATCAGTAGTTAGAACACGACTACGAGAGTAGATTTTTATTTTTAGTAGATTTCAGAGGAGAATACACAGATAGAAGGATAGGTAGATACATAGAGTATATGTACATACTATAGGGAAATGGGAGCATCGAAAATACGAGTACGAGTACGAGTACGAGTAGTTCCATAGCACATCAATAAATCAATATACTTCTCAATGCGAAATACGCAAGCGTCATTGAGTCTTAAATATACAAGTTCCGCCAAGAAGGAAAGGAAAATGAGTACATTTATGATTGCAAAAGATATGTACGTAAGGGGAGTGTTGGCGGGAAGAAGGGGTACAAACACATGTACGAGTATATAGATAGTAGTATCTTAGAGATGAGTTACACCAGGAACCCAGTGCGTAGCTGCGTCAAGGGTGGCTGCATGGCTGCCTGGGTGCCTGGTGGCGGCTCGGGGGAAGATTGAAGACTGGTTGGATTGACATCGGTTCTGTTCCAAACACACACACACACACACACACACATATATACATGCTATGGTAATGGTAATTAGGCTGATTTAATTTTGGGCCAGGTCGGGTCAGACTAGGCCACGCCAGCCACCTTCGGCAGGGGCTCTCCTGGCTCTCTTGGCTTTCTCTCTTGTTCTTTGACATCGCATGCCCAATTAGCTAATGGATATTGACAAGGACATACGGAACACACGGGAACACACGGGAACACACGGGAACTCACGGGAACACACATAGCGGGCGGTGGAGGGGACACATAGCGGGAAAGGGGGCGGGGGCTGTAAGGTTGCTGATACCCACATGGGTCGACTGACTCACCTGTCGCCTTGCGATTCCCTGTCGCGATCCTCCACATCACCACCTGGCACCACCACCACGGATGGAGCTGCAACAGCCACTCCTACCTCGGTACCCGTGGCTCCTCCCTCGGCACCTGCGGCTCCTCCATGGGCTCCTGCGGCTCCTCCGTCGGCACCTGCGGCTCCATTAAGGCCGCCTGCGACTCCTCCGTCGGCTGCTGCGGCTGCACCGCCATAGGCTCCTGCGGCCTCATAGGCGTCTGGGCCTCCTTCGGCTCCTCCGGCGGCTCCAGCGGCCCCATCACCGACGCTGTAGCTGCAGCTGGCCCCCTGTGCATCCCTGTGTAGGGTCAGGGCCACAGAAGTAACGATCTTCTTCTCCTGTTGCTTGTCCGACATCCTTCTACTCAAATCCAAATACTTGCTTTCGGCTTGTCCTGAAGAGTTCCTTGGCTAATTCGCAATTCGCAGTTGGCAATTCGCTTTTGCGGGTGAGTTCCTGCCTGCCCAGGACATATATAGATGGACAGGGCATGAGATGAGTTGAGTTGAGATGAGAACAGTCGAGAACAGTTCCCAAAATATTTGTGGTAATTGTTTTTTAATGTACATTCAACACAGCCATTTCTTGCGAACCAAAAAGAAAACGAGGGAAAAAACAACAACAGAATGACAAAACGAAGCGAAGCGAAAGGAAAACGAAAGGAAAGCAAAAACAAGCTCAAATTTAATGTAAATTAATTTACTGGTGGCAAGCGGCTTAGTGCCTGCCCCATCCAGGCTCGGCTCTCCTCTCAGTTAGCCGCAATATTTGGGCGGCCATCACAGGTGGCAGAGGAGGTAAAGGACCCTTTCAGGGCTCTCCCCAAGTATCGCATGTGGAAAAAACCAGCTCGATTTTCGTTTTTGTTTTGGCGGCTTTAACAAGTTGGAACTCATTCATACAGTAAGTATTTACATACGCACATTTATTCTCACTGGAGTTACTCTCTAATTGGGTGTGAAATCAGAGTGTGAAATACACAATTGTGCAGCAGTGTCAGCTTTTTAATGGAATCAGAGTACAAAACGTTGTTCGAACTGCAACATCTCCATCAAAGTCAACAGTTTGGCCAGTTTTCCATTAAATGTAATTAAGCTTCAATTGTATTTTTTTACTGGATTTATCGAAACAAATCAGTTTGTACTTTGCCTGGCCAATAAAATACATTATGAAATGCGCAGCTAGCGGCTGCAATTAATGTGCAGATAGCCAACCATAAATGTTACACCTATTGGCCAGGATGCCAGCCATTGCCAAGTGCTAAGCTGCTGTCGAGGGCGAGGCTTAAAGTCTCCCCATCATCATCAGAACGTAACATCACCGACAATTGATCAATTGCAGGAGATTAGCGCCGTCAACTCCAAATGCAAGTAATTAAAAAATAATAGAATTTTAATGGCCAGTCCGTCGCGACGGACGAACTCGGAATCGCAAATCATTCACGTTTCTGTGCCAAGAGGCGGGGAGCCAGGACCAGAACAGGCTGATGGGCCAACAGGCTGACAGGCTGACACTGGCAGCGATTAGATTAGAGTGTGGAAAGCATTTAGTCATGGTCGCAAATGAACTACTTTTTGGGCGTAATTGCCCAAAACAATGCCAGTCAGCCAGCCAGCCAGCCAGCCAGCCGTTAGCCGATAAATAGGCAACACTTGATGGAAATTTTGGCCGACTGTCTACCCACACCCCCAGAGTGGTCCCCTGACCACAGACACTGACATATATATGTATGTATATGTACTATGTATGTATGGATGTGGTGGCATGGTGGCCATCCGACGGGGGTCCACAAAATATAAATGAAAATTTTCACAGCATTTGCATATGAATGATTCACACGGGCCATGCATAACAAAGGGTTTTGCGCGGGTTGGTGGGAATGGGACTGTGGCGTTGCGTTGCGTTGCCCTATAATAAATAAAGAATGAACCGAGTCCATTCTCCTTCCTGTGGTGCCAAAAAAGGTGCTATGGCCATGGCAAGGAAGCTGCCAAAACAAAGGGGGAAACAGAAAGAGAACAGAAACGAGCAGCACCAGCAGCAGGAGCAGCCATGGCACTCTTTAACCGCTTTGTGGAAATGCTAGGTGACCCCCACCAAAAACATTGTCGCCATAACCACAGTACCGTCCCTAAACTACCACCCACCCCCAACCCGACACAACACATGCACATCAAATATGAAAAGGCAACGAAAATTAACTCGAAATAAAAGAAGGAAAACCAGAAAAAAACGATAACGAAAACAGAAACAGAAACAGAAACGAGTGAATAAGGAGGACCAAGACAGCGAGAACTGAACCCGAATCTGAACTGAAACCGAGCCGAAATGAAATGAAATTTTCTGCTTAGGTCGACATAAGCGGGAATCGCTTTGAAAGCACAAAAAAAACACAGAGAATGGCTTTATAATAGATACGTATGTATATAGGGAAGGGGACGACGACTCGACGGATTGGTGCTGGAGCCCCAAAAGCCACCAAGAGATACCTGACCTCTGGCTAGACCCTGTGCTGCTCCCCAGTTTCAGTCTCAGTCTCAGTCCCAGTCCCCGTTCCATTCCCATTCCACGTTCTTAAAGTTTGATTGTTATTTTTTTGTTTCTCTCTTTTTTCGTCTTGTATTTTGTTGTGTTTTTTGTTGTTGTTGTTGCATCAAAACCCATAAAGTTTTCTCAGCACGGCACGCACATTTAAACAATAAAAAAATATGCCACAAAAATATTGATATTGTTGTAGAGAACATGATTCCAAACCTTTAATACGGTGGATATGTTTGGGCACTTGTCAATTATCTTCGATCTTCGATCTTGGATCGTCGTTCGTCGTTCGTCGCGATTGCTCCGTTCGTGGTTGGATCTCTGATATTGTTGATTTTTGGTTGTTGGCTGTTGTTTTGTTGAATGTTGCTTTTGTTGGTGTTGCTTTTGCTGTTGCTGTTGTTGTTGTTGTCGCTGGTTGTTGGGACTCTGGTTCTGAACTTGGAACCCTGATGGCTTGCTTGGTTGCTGATGATATTGTTTCCTCGCTGGGTGCTGTTCGGTTTACTGCAAACGTAACCGACAAGTGCTGAACAGGAACTGAAGTCTCTGGGCTAGAGGACACGCTATTTTAAGTCAGCCACGGCTTTGGTCTCTACCTACCGACTGTTGCTTCCCCGCCTGTCGCGTCGCCTGCCAGCTGTTGAATCGCCTCTCCGAACTGTTAGCTGCTGCTGCTGCTGCCTGTCCGCTGCTGCTGTTCTTGTTGTTGGCGCACGCACGCACTGCTGTCGTTGCTCCGAAAGCTTTTCGGAGAAAGCTCTGCTAACGGCGACAGCATGCTGTTACGCTGTTACGCCTCTCTGTTAGTGACGCTCACGCTGATGGGCCTTGAGCTTCATTCTCAATGCTTTTGTGAATGTGGAAGGGGAATGTGATGTGCACCTAATCCCTAAATCTCACAACATCCCTTTTGTGTGCGCTGTGCTCGAACACAATGTTATTTCAAATAAATATGGAAAATAATTACTTAAAAGAACAACATTTAATATATGTACATACATACATATGTACATAATCATATTCCAGCAATATTCCCTGTCAACATATAACAATATTGTGTTTATTCGGTCATATTTGGTTCATAGTCTTACTTGGAAAAAGAAAACATTTCGTAGGGAAGTATAAGTACTTAGTATTTATTCGTACAATTGGGACTAACATTTATTCACCCAGAAATTATTATATTTCCATGGAATAAAACTACCTTTCATGGCGTAAGTATACAGATTCGTAGATATGTACAGTGAAGTCTCTCAATGCGATCCCAGCATAAAGATTGTTTACCCATCGCAAGTGCAATAAGAAAGTATATTTTCTGGCATAGTCCTATGGCTCCTACTCACAAATTAACCTTAATAATGTTCTTTCCCATTGCACTTGACGTATTTGCATAATGTGAAAAATACCAAGAAAATCTGTTTTGCGTGTGGAACAACATAATTTTATTGCCAAAAATTCATGATCAATTCATGTTTGTGTTTTCAAATAAATTAAAGTCACTTGCATTTTCTTCGATTGAGATATTCCAAGAAAAGGTGAACTTCCCGCTTAATACAACCTTTAACTTGACCCACTGGGCGACAAATTGTTTCCTTGATTCGACAGCCCATCAGCCTAGTAGCTAGCCCTCCGTCAATGTCTTCTTGCTGAGAAACTATCGGTCTCCTCTGAAGCGTCACAAGACCAACAAGTGGAGCATCGAGGACCCAAAAAATCGCAACCAAAAAAACATAAAAACAAAAAGGACAATGCAGGGCAAACAGTGGCATGCCAGACGGGGAAAGTAATTACAGAGCCCACGGGCCACGGTCCTCAGTGCTCTTCTTTCAGCTCCTTTTCGCTGGTGTCCCCTGGCGATAAACCACCTGTGCACGGGCCACGACTTTAAATGGAAAGCCTTGGAGAATCTGTCAAAGCGAGGGCTTTAAAGTGGCGCCCGAGGCCACTATGTGGAATCACCTGAAATACGCAGCAGAAACCAGAATGAGGTGCATGCAGCCTGGGGGGCTGCAGCCTGGGTGGCTGACAAACAAACGGGATTTGCATGCCCCGGCCGTTGCCAAGGAAGCCATTTCAATCGGATCTGCCCTGGCACTGCTAGTTCCAACCAAGTGCAACACAAAAGAAGCACAAAAGGAGCAGCAGTTGCGCTAGGGGGGAGGCAGAGACAGCCAAGCATTTGAGTGCAGCTGGAAATTTCTAGTTGGTTGTGGCTCTCGCTTTGGTCATGGCTCTGGCTCTATGGCTCCCTGGCACTAGCTTTGCCCGGGATCTGGCTGTCATGGTGACCAGCGCTGCGTATGTTTGATAATTCCACCTTTCGAGCATCCGAGCTGTAGTACCATAAATATTTTGGCTGGCAATAAATCATCAACATTGACAACGGACCGCTGCTACGGCTGCTACGCCTTCTGTTCCGTCAACTCACTCGTCCTCCTTCTTCTTCTCCACCTTCTTCTGGAGCTCCGGCCAAGCGGCGTTAAATGTGAAAACACATAAACTTTGATGCCTTCCATTATTCTTGCCCGTTTTATACTCTCACAAAAGGTACTTCAAGTTTGAACAGACATTTCCATCTACGCAAGGGAAGAGCGTCTTCTTTTTTTCCTGTCTGAATTGGATATTTTCAATTGATAATGCAGCGATTGATAAACGCTAGATGATGGATCTGCAAGTGTATGCAAAGCCGCGCACCCTGAAGCTAATCTCATTTTTCTCTCTGACGCTCAAAGCGCTGATTCCTACCTAAAATAGAACCATCTACCGTGTCCGGGTCCGTGTCCGGCACTTGAACATCTCTTCCTCCCCTTCTGCTGCTGCTACTCCTGCTCCTTCTGCTTCTCCTCCTGCTGCTGCTGCTACGGGTTATGGTCGCAGTCGTTAAGCTCGTACGTTACTTTGTTTCCTTTCTTTGTCACGAGTTTATGTAGTTCCTGTTCCTTCTAACACTCCTTCCTACACTCTTTCCCACACTAATGCGAACTCATCTCAAGCCCGTACCTATTCGTGAGAGTGTCCATGCATTTGTGGACTTCTCTCTCGTGCCTCTAAGTGTTGAAGGGAGTGGGGTCTATTACTGCAATAAGGACCGTCATGATAGCACATCGCAACAAAGTCAGAACCTCTGCGCTCAGCTTGTAAGACGGAATTTTTTCTTTCAAAAACCAAAAATAATTAGCAGCATTTGTGTAATGATAAAGTGTCAATACACTGCACAGCAAAAACATCACCCTCACTTTGGTGAAAAAATGTTATTAGAGTTTTGATAAAAGCTGTGTAATTGTTGATGGAGTGGCATGGAGTTGCTTTTGTTTTTGGAATCATTCTATATCCTGAGAGTTTTTGCCCTCTCGGGTTCTCTTTTTGTTCTTAAAGCCCTTGGGCAACGATTTGTCGTCCAGTGTTTGCCATAACTACCATCTAAGCAATAGCCAATGCATGGCAGCGCATCAAATTTGTGTATTCTCCTGCCTCTATCGTACAGCATTTCTAATTACAGTTCTCTGCATGGCAAACACGGTACAAGCACTGGGACATACCATTGCCGCTGAACTCTTCTTCGCACAGTTTTCTCTATTAGCGAATGCTCTCAAGGGAATTTCTATGGCTTACCTTTCAGACCAGCACTAGATCGGATCTCTTTTTGCGATGCTTTTGCCATCGTCCGTGCTCCTGCGTAAGTACCCCAACGCACACCCATACCCAGAACCACCCACGTTGCGATGCACAAACGCCCACACCTTGTTTGTCTGTTTCTCAAGTAATGTTTTTCTGTCATGTCTCCAGCGGCCTAGCAGGCCAGGGACACGCGTGGACATAATTAAGGCTCCTGATGGCTAGCTCGCTTTTCCCAATGCCGATCTATTAATCCTTTGGCAGGTTTTGGAATTTAAACTGACATTATACGAGGATATTCAGGGAAGTATTTGGCTAGTTTTTGGAAGGACAAAGTATTTTCTCTATTTGATTAGCAATTGAATGCTGGTTTATTTTTATATTCATTCTACTTAATCACTGGACAAGTGGCTCCGACAACTGAGCACTGACTGTGGGACCACTGTAGTTTGTCTGCAGAGCAATAGAGGATCCTGAAATCGATTGGAATTGAATGCTGATGCGCTGAGGTGGCATTGCCGTCAATTTTTTATTTTTTTTTATGCGTCGGTAGAAACACGAAATGTAACAACAGCGAGAAAGAGAGTGTCCGAGTGGGAGAGTGAAAAAGCATCGGGAGTGTGAAGGAAGCGTGGGAGAGCCAGAACCAGAGTCTATAGGGCCTTGATGTAACGGCATCTCAACTTCCATTATCGGGAACTGCCCCTGCCCCTATCCCCTGCTCAGTTCATGCACTTGTACGTGATGGCTGTTCCCTTTCAATTTGTCGCTGCTGTGTTTTACTCTTGGACTGTCTCTCTCTTGCTTCTCTCTCTTTGGTGATTTACAGCTCTATTCAAAGCCAGCAGCAGGAGCAGTAGCAGCATTGGCATAAATACAGTTGTTGCCGTCTGCATTAATTGGTCAAAGCTGCGGCAAATGGAATAAAAACGAGGAGGAACGTATGACGCGCTGGAACGCGTCACAAGTTATATACCAGGTACTTAATCAATAAATGTATATGTACATATGTATGTAGGCACAATATATTTATGTATGTATGCATGTACATACATACATATAGTATGTACATATGTATTATTTATGTAAACTTAAGACTTTTTTAAATTTTACATATTTTTTACATCTCTCATCTACATCTACATCACTTCTCATACCAACACGCCCTTTTAGCACGCCACCCTCCACCGGAGCCCCACACTGCATGAGGCAGAGTGAGCGAGCTAGTAAGAATGACAACAATATGTCCACCAAAAGCTGGACGGAGTCGGGGTAGTCACTGCAAATGAATTTCTTCATTCTGGCTATAATAATGATCTGAGCCAATCTTAATTCTGATAGATTATGATCGGGGGCCGGGGCGAAATTTAGAAATATGCAGCCTTGCAGCAGCAGTCTGGGTGCCTAATTTGGAGGCTCTAGCTTTTTTAGTCTCTGAGTACTAGACGACAAACAAGACGAACAGACAGACATGGCTATTTCGACTCAGCTATTGAGACTGATCAAGAATGCAACGACTCCTTCTGTTCGTTACATAAATCCACTTTCGAGCACAAGTACAATATACCCTTTTTACTCCTTGAGTACCAGGTATAAAAATGAGTGGGGTGGTGGAGTGGAGTGGCCACTGAATTGCCAGAGTGTGGGATGGTGGTGCGTCAATCCATTCCTTGTCATGTCTTGGGGAGAGAGGCTGCTGATGGTCATCCATCGAGGTAGTTATTTATAGATCTTTAATTGAGTCAATGACAGTTGTTAAGTGTTTGCCACCATGCCTCCCTGCCTGCCGCTGCACGCTATTCCGTTACAATGTGTTTTTTTTTTGTGCATGACTATCGCACGGGTCCAAAGTGCCCGTGAACTGTTGTCAAAACTGTTTGTGCCACTTTGCTAGTAAAGGGGCGTAGGAGGGCATGTTAAGCTGGAAAACAGTGGAGAGCTTTTGCATCTAAAATTCAGCACAATCACAATAATTGTACAATCGGAACTATTCCAGTCGCTTAAATATTTCCACTCAAATTGGGCAAACGAAATATGGACAACAGGAAAGAGCACGAATCAGTGCATAATTATTGAAAAATGGTAAAAAATGGTGAAATGAGTAAATGTACATATGTACATATGTATGTATGCATGTGTGTACCTATCTAAAACGTACATACATACATACGTAGTGCAACAAGGAATATAATATCCCCTAATGCTTCTTGGTTCCATAATATCTCACACATTTCCTGAAATTGGCGCTCAAAATTGGGCATCTATTATGCGCTTTAAATTTGGCGATTCAATTGTTAAGTAATTGGAATCCCATTGTCCGTATAGCCTTCTATTTTGCTTGTTTTGTTTTTTCCAACTGTTGCTCTTGTTTATGCAGGAGTTTACTTTATTTATGCCAAATCCCAGGGAGAGAGTGTGGCATAACTCACTGGAGAGATAGATACATAAGTATGACCAGAGCCAGGACCAGAACCAGCAGCAGGACCAGCATCAGAACTAGGATTGAAACCAGCAGCAGGGGACAGTTCAAACTCGTTTATTTCACTGTGCTTCCCAGCCCCTTCTTCGCTTCTCGATGCCTGCTGCCAAATCATTTCCAGGGACGACTAACTCGTACATGTGTGGTTATGATGGAAAGATTAAGACACATGTACAGTGAGATAGAGATAAATATATTCAATTTGGGCAATACAGAACAATTCGTCTTCGTCTGGAGCCGAATTAGGAGTCGAAAATCAAGCACAAAATACCATACAAACAAAGCTAAAACACAACTCAAATGTGTTGACTGAAATAGTAGTCCAATTTTTGTTATATTTTGTACATAGTTAATGTCTGTCATCATAGAGTGTGGATGATATGGCAGTAAGATATTTACTCAAACTACTCTCGATATTTCACAACTGTAGCGTTATTTACACAAGCAGATATGGAACAAAGAAAAAAAGGTAAATGCTGTGAGGACATGCTGAGCAACGACTGCACCAATGCGACCGCCGTGGATCCCTGCCAGGTGGCTCAATGGACTCTGGACGATGTGCTGAATTGGGCCAATGCAGAGCACTTCTCCGGGGCTCTGATCGACTGTTTGCGCACGGAATCCATTGACGGATTCGTGCTGCTGTCTCTCAACGAATCGGATGTCAGGGATCTGCGTTATAGGCTGCACTACAAGCTGCCCTTTGGCGAACTCAAAAAGTTCTGGCAGGCGGTCTGCAAAGTTCAGCTGCTGGCGAGGCACAACAGCCAGCCCGCGGACATATTGATGATGCCCGGTTTATGTCCCTGTGCCAGCCATGAGGCAGAAGCCCACATACAACCAGAGTACTTAAAAGCCGCCCTGAGCTTTGGCTACTCGTTTGTGGTGACTTGGATAACGTCGTTCGTGATGGTGATTGTGCACGAGCGGGTGCCAGATGTGGAGCGCTACCCGCCACTGCCTGACTTCTTTCTCGACAATGTGCCGCACATTCCGAGGGCCTTCGACATGTGCGAGATCACGGCCTCGCTGCTGTTCACCCTGTGGACGCTCGTCCTGATCTTCCACAAGCACCGAATGGTAATGCTGCGGCGCTTCTGTGCGCTGGCCGGCACAGTCTTTCTGCTGCGCTGCGTGACGATGCTGCTCACGTCGCTGAGTGTGCCGGGCGCCCATCTGAAGTGCAGCAACAAAGACCATGCCGTCGATAGGGACAGCGCGGATGCAACGGATGCCATGGTGATGCGAGTGAACCGCGCCTATCGCATCTGGAGTGGACTGGGCATGTCGATACAGGGTGTGCGCACGTGCGGCGACTACATGTTCAGCGGCCACACGGTGGCCCTCACCATGCTGAACTTCTTCATCACCGAGTATACGCCACGCACGCTGTACCATCTGCACACCTTCACCTGGCTGCTAAACATATTTGGGATCTTCTTCATACTGGCCGCCCACGAGCACTACTCGATCGATGTGTTCGTCGCCTTCTACATCACGTCGCGGCTGTTCCTCTACTACCACACTCTGGCGAACAACAAATCTCTCATGCAGATCGATGTAGCGCGGACGCGCATTTGGTTCCCCCTCTTCAGCTACTTCGAGAGCTCCGCCGAGGGCAGGGTGCCCAACGAATTCGACTCGCCACGCATCCTGTTCGAACGCCTGAAAGGACACTTGGCGACGGCCAAGCACCAGATCATTATGGGCTTACATCGCTTCTGGCTGGACAGACATTTCCACGTCAAGTCATCGACGTCCAGCCCTGCCACCGCACCACAGATCATTTCTTAGAGTAGGCAGGCAAAGCAGACGGGCAGCACGAGTGACATGGAACCAGAAGTCCCGAGCCTGTGCGGATCTGTCGGAGCCACCCTTGACCACTTATCCAGAACCAGCCGGTCTTCACGTCAGACTTCCCAATCCCAGAACCTCTCCAGCACTTCTCTCCCGCAGCTGCGATAGAAAAAATGATCTAATTCACAGCCTCAAATCCATTCTTCGTTAAGCAGGGGGACGTGCAGTATGATATGGATTTTTTTGTTTTTAAATTTCAAATACCAATAAAACGCTAAATTATATAAATGTACATATTTAATATATTTGCGACTAATTTAATTTAAAAATAATTTTTAATATAATATATTATTATTAATAAATATGCCATATTATGTGCTTCAGGTATCAATTAAATGTGGTTCGTTTTTAAACAAATTTTTAGTACAAATATAAATATTCAAATCATATTTAATTATATTTGATTAAATAGTGAATGGAATATTTACATACATACATACATATGTAACAATGTATGTACATCTTTGTTTAAATGATAAAGCATGCATATTGCTCACATACAATATTTAGATTTTGTTTGTTTGTTTCGATGTACATACAAATGCAACATTTTCTATGTGTTGAATACCTAACTGATAAAATGCAAGACTGTTATACCGTATTTACATACATACATATGTACATATGTATGTACGTATCAGGAGTAGAAAACTACAAAAATTAAAACATTTACTGAGCATAAAAGGCTATGGCATCCTCGGCTTTCATGATCTTAATCACGGGCTGCTGCTACTGCTGCTGCAACAGTGGCTCCGCCGTATCCCGCTCAATGTAGAAGGGAGCCGCCCCGATGTGCTTGCACTTGTACTTCAGCTTACAGCACTCCGGGAAGGGTTTGGCATGGTTGATGCGCTCGCCTCGATTGCAGTTCTCGATTCGCAGCTTGCCGCAGCTGAAAAACGAAAAGTGATTCTTTTCCATTTGGATTTCTTCGAATTGGTTGGTGCTTGAAGTTTAATGACTTAAAATTCGTACAAAATCTTGCCACATCCATCGGTACATACATACTCCGAACTGTTCTAGCTACAGTGATGCTTCCTATCAGATACGACACGGATCTCAGCAATCAAGTTCATAGGAGGGTTTCCATGGCCGAATACAAGTAATTAACTAACTAACTAAATAATTCTAATTTACTTTCATATCAGAACCTAACTTTGTTTTCAAATCAGTCCTTGTTGGTATTTTCTGTTTTCTGGCAGTCATTCGAGTTAGAACCGAATTGGAAAATCAACTTCAATCTGTCTGTTCAAATCTCATTTTAGTTCAGGGTAAACATTTTAGTGTGTCTCAATTCCTTGTAGAATTTCTTATTGGCTAAACTAAATTGTCTGACAACTCGACATGTGTAAACTTAATGTATACATACAGAATTTACATACATATATACATATGTACATATGTACATTTGTTATGTCATCCATCCTTTCTCGCCTGACCTACAATTTATACTCATTTTTAGCTCTTCTTAACGAAATTAAGATGCGGCGAGGCAGTCGACAGTGCACTATGGGGAATTTTACCACTTTTTGTGGAAAGAATTTATAACTTCCAAACGAAACAATATTTTGTAATTAAATTTTTTTATATTAGTTCTTATTAGCGAGAGGTAGTTATGTTGAAGAAATGGACGTGGCAACGCCTTTTGTTCAGTGTAAAATCGAATGTGTATTTTATTTTTGAATTAAATCAAACAAAATATGATGGGAGTGTATTTGGCAATGCCATATTTTACTAAAAAAAAACATTGCCAGTATTTTTAAAAATTAAAAAGTAGACGATAAACGGACTTTTACATTGATTTCTTGTATACTGCAAGCAGCTTCTTTCCCTTGAGATGAAGAAATGTTGGACACAATAGCACTGCCCGTTAGTGCAGAGATACTGGAAAAGTCTCAGCATTATTATAATTGTACGATTGAACACGAATTTAGCCAATCTGCACAGTTTTTTTCGATTTATTTCAAGTTTTCCGTGAAATTGTTCACATGAATCGAGAAACTGTTAAAAAAGTTCTTAAAAGGGTCTAAAAATAGCCCTTATCGCTCTCAAAACTAGCGACAGTTCATACCGCTTAAATGCAATGCAAATTGGCATCCTCTTTTGTAATTTACTTGGTCACTGAGTTCCACCTTGCAAGCGTTTCAGAATTTTCAAACCGTAGGTTATATTACGAAAATGTTAATATCTGCGAAGACGCAGAAAAGCGCAGACAAACATTTGATCAAGGACTGAATACTCTACATTGTAGAGTCTACAATATTCGTTAAGTTTAATGCTTCCGGGAACTACCAGACACTTTGTAAGCCTCTTCAACTACAAATTTTCGTCACGAATATAGACATGTTAAAAAACTAGCCATTTAACCAATTATGACCAATATTTCTTAATTTCAAACTCATAAGTACATTTTAAATACCTGTCTGAATCGAGACATTTCAAAAATTCAATTCAATTGCAATTTTAACTTGATTAAAAAAATTTCGAGAGTCTGCAGTGTGTGGGTATAGGGAAGGGGGCGAGCTAAAGGAGCGTGTTGGTGTGAGAAGTCTTGTAGATGTAGATGACAGATGAAGAAAAAAGGTAAAATTTGACAAATAACCGCTAAGGTGCAGATGTAGTACTGAGTGCCGGGTATAAAAGTTGTGACGCGTAAGAAGCGTCTCACACGTCCCTTCTCGTTCTCGCTTGTTCATAGCAAACAGCTGACTTTTACAGCTGTTATATTTTCAGTGGTGCGCACTGTTACTTTTTTGGGTAAGTAACATTAAAGAGTGGTGTTATTCTAATGCATATCGGTTAAAAAAATATTGTTTTATTGACTTTTGAAAATTGAGATTCGTCCAGAAAAAGTGGTCAAATTCCCCATAGTGCAGTGGCTGTGATCGAGTCAGTGTGTGTGTGTGTGTGTGTGTACGTGCGTACAATTGAATGTGTTAGTGTGTGTGTATGTATCTATGGCTTATCAGTGGCGTGCTGTGAGCATGGCTAATTAGAGTACTCTACACTCACCCCTCGATAAGTATGGAGCCGTCCGCGTTGCATGTGAGGCGCTGGCAGGGGGAGATACCGCTGTTGACACCCGACTCTAAGGCGTCGCCCCGATAAGTGCATCTGCCGGGATTTGCTGCAAAAGACAATCGCGGATAATAAAGTTGGGACTCTCCCAGTGGCATACAGTGACTGAATGGCACATCCGCTTACATGGATCCGGCGGTATCAGGCCCGAGTAGGCGCTGACCTGCGCCATCGCCAGGGCACTGCCGATAGCCAGCCAGGCCAGAAAGTGTGTGGACCGATCTTGGGACATGGGTGTTGCCGCGCTCGTGATCGAAAGTGCACTGAATCCAACTCGATTCAGACTCCCATGCGATTAGATCTGATCCGATCCGCTTTTGTCAGCGCGATCCACTACGCACTCTCTTGCTCGCCCATGGAGATCGCTGAATCGTCGCGCCGTCTCGCACCTTCGTGTCTTACCGCTGCACACTGGGCAAAACTGTCAATACAACCTAATAAAAGTCACAACTTGTATTATACCAAAGCTATATTTTTGAAAGCGCTTATGCTTGATGATGACACACAGAAGGAAACGTGTCCGACCCCATAAAGTTTATATATTCTTGATCAGCATCAAGTTGTTGGAAAAGTTAAAAAGTAAATTAATCAAATAAAATTATAGTTAAATATAAACATATGATACATACATACATATGTACATATTTATATATATACATACATACACACATATGTACATACAAACAAGCACTCAAAAGAAAAGAGTCGAAATTTATTTGATTAATTTACATACAACACATACATACATATGTACATATGTATCTTCAAGTTCCAATAAAACTAAAAAATATATTCTGGGTCATTGACAAGCCCAATCGTACAATCAAAACGAGAAGGGACGTGTGAGACGCTTCTTACGCGTCACAACTTTTATACCCGGCACTCAGTACTACATCTGTACCTTAGCGGTTGTTTGTCAATTTTTTTTTTCATCTGTCATCTATGTACATCTACAACACTTCTCACACCTTGAGCTCGCCCCCCTTGCTTAGACCCGCACACTGCAGACTCGCGGCAGGGGTAGAGGCAGAGGCCGCACACTGCGCGAAGCAGAGTGTAAATGAGAGAATGTGCAAAAAACAAATATAAGCTGCGGGACGGGGTGGGTTTAGCCACTGCAAATTATTTTCTTCATTGTGGCTATAATAATGATCCAATCGGATCCCAATTTCTGAGGTCTGATAGATGTGGTCATTCCCTAAGGAATGGCGTCTTTAGTTTTCCACACCACTATACGTCGGTAGATATTGGACCTACTGTATCGGATCGTGCGGGTGGGCTTTTTGAACGCGTCCGCTGCTTTCGTAAAGCCGAGTTTCAGTTACCGATGTCAAATTTCACTGTACTTAATATACAATGCTATAGGAACTACCTACTTCGATGCAGGATACGTTTTTCACATGATCCTTAACAGTTCTACAGCTTTGTAAGCAGTAATCATCCATCCTCGCTATCATTTTTGAATATTCCGGCAAACAATTGCCTGATCATTGTTTCGCAGATCTTTTTGCACAATTTTTTCAAACCACCTATTCCCAGGAAAGCTACCCAGGTCATGTGTATCCATATAGTTTACCAAGGTCGATGGCATTTTCTGCCCTTTGTTTAATGGAAGCTCCTTACTTCATGAACTTCAATTAGTTAAGCCTGTATTTCCAGCGGGCCCTGACGGAGTTCCCGGCTGTGTACTCCGGTACTGTGCCGAGTCTCTGTGCGGACCTTTGCTTAAACTATTCACTCTATCCATCCATTCTTCTAGCTTTCCCCCCATCTGGAAGGAATCCTTTATAATTCCTCTCCATAAGAAAGGTAACAAGTCTGACGCTATAAACTATAAAGGTATATCCAAGTTATCCGCTATTCCTAAAATGTTCGAAAAAATGTATCTTAAGTGGTATCTTATCTTCAAAATGATGGATACAGATTTTCGGCTCTTGTGGAACTACACCCACCTGGAACACTCCGTGCAGCTATACATAGCAGCGGTACCGCAGGTCGGAGAAGTCTACCCAGGGGCGAAGCTGGTCGCAGTAGACTGGAGTGAGGCTCTCAGTAGACCAAGGGCAAAAATTTGGGTGCCGACCTCTTTGAAAGAGCCAAAACAAAATGTTGCAGCGCTGCAACCCGAACCTTCCAACGGCAGATTGGAAGGTTGTCAAAGTTGAAGCGACGAAGGGCCCCACAAACCGAGCCGTGGTCGTTATCAATAAGGAGTCGCTAGTCCCGATAGAGGCAGCTAAGATAGAACTCAACTTCGGGTTCAGCTCAGGCACCAGAAAGGTGTACAAGTCGGATGCAGCGGCCGGGGCGCGTCCTGTCGACAACCAGTCGAGCAGGGTGTGGCCTCGGAGATCGAAGCACCCGACAATGAGCTGGAGTTGGCCCAAGAAGGTAACTCCACGGAGCTGATGCTCGAATTTGAGGCCATGTGCCGAAATGACAGCTCCGGCGAGTCGGACGCCGACAATAAACTGGTCTAGATGTACAAGGATCCCTCTGAGGCTTCTTCAGATAAATCTCCACCACTGAAAAGCAGCAACTGCTGTCCTCATACTCCGCTTGGAAGCGAGCGGAGGCGACGTAGTCCTAATCCAGGAGCCTTGGGTGGTAGGAGACAAGGTTTAGCGACGAAGGACTACAAGCTGATTGTAGCGCCGAAAGAAGGTAAAATTCGCACAACTTAGCGATGGCGACAACACAGCAACCAGCCTAGATCTTGAAGGAACACACCTCAGAGTAATGTCGTCCTACATGACTCACGAACAAAGCGACCCTCCCAGCGACCTCGTACCCAAGATAACCAGCAACAGCGAGAGGTCAACTGTGGGTAGACTACAAGATCAGCCTTGCCCTATATGAAAAAGAAACCCGGAGAGCGAAAAAAGCTGGCAAAAATTCTGCACTGAAATCTTTTTGGATGAGTGTGTCGTCGGCGCGATCACAATAGGACTGTTAGGCCACCATAGGTGGTCGTCAGCTATATTTATTTGTCTTCGCATACACTTAGACGCATGTACAAATATTCTTAAAATAAGCCGTGATATTTACAAGCAGGAACATAACATAACATAACATAATATCTAGTCTTAAACTGTGATATTTTAGTATTTTTTTTTTAACAATTATTTCTTATTAGACTCGATAACGATTATTCAGTATTTTTTTGGGGGGGACTAGTATTTTCTGGCACATGTGTACAAAAAAGAAGAAGATGCTAACAGAAAGCTACAATTGTTTGTTTATATTCTAATTCTAGTGTTCGTTCGGCAAACAACTCTTTTTTGAGTTCAAAATTTTCAGTAAGTTTTTATAATATTCAACACAAAACTGAAGTATCTGGTCAATGCGGACTCATCTCTGCGACCAACCAATTTCGCTGTAGCGATTAAATATAAAAAAAAAAATTGTTTGTTTACATTATGAGAACGGCTGTGAAATTCTGATTGTAAGTATTAAAAGATATTAAATATCTGTTGAATTAAATTTTAGACTGTCTGTTAATAGGGGGCGTGTTTTTCGGTGCGTTGCCTTCCACCACAGATGCCCTGGTCGACGCCTTTGGATCCTCGGTTCGCTTGGAGATGTCGGTATTAAATGTCTCGTGCTGATGTCTGGCTGCTGCAGCTGCCATGGGGACAGCAAAAAGCCAGTGAGCAGCAGGCCTCCAGCCGGCCACTGTAGGCGTTGTAGTGGCCCTCTCGTACCATTGGGGATTGGATCTGGTCCAGTCCGCATAGAAGTGGATGTATTTGGCCGCTCCATGCCCCATGCCAGAGGATTTGCCTGAATTTGGCAGTGAGTGAGTCGACCTCGTTCTGTACGCTCCAGGATGGCACCAGATGCTGTGGAATAGAGAAAACAGAGTTTTTGCCACCCTGATCGGCATTATTAATTTTCATTCGTCTTTTTTAGGAACTCTGCAGATTCTGGCCTCCGACTGCACAACCGCCAAACTTCCAGCTGGAGCCTCTTCTTGTTGATCAGTGCGGGCTCGGTTCTCTTCAGCAGTAAATGCGGCGTCCATCGCGTCATCCAGTTCCCTTTCCAGTCGCTGTTGCAGGGTGTTCATTCCCTCCTCTAGCAGCTGCTCAGGAGTAGGCGGAGGGAGTTCATGTGGCTCGAGCGGAGTCAGTATTAGCCTCTGTATGTATTCTGGTTCAAAACGGATTCTTTCTGCCATTTCTAACCGAGTTGATTCTCCATTTCTCAGCATCCGAGCATTGTGATTGACCCCGCATATGGACGGTCTCTCCTGTGGAATTCCGAGGGCTATGCGACGCTCTTGTTCAAGGCGTTCTCGCTGGTCAGATGCCTCCTTGGCTCGGGCCTCATTTAGTAGACGCTGCTGCTCAAAAGCAATCTGCTCACGGTGAATTAAAGTTGGCAGCGGCTGCTGCTGTTGGGCTGCTGCTTCCGGCAAGAGCTGCTGTTGGAGCGGAAGAACGTGAGTTTCCAGAGTCACCAGATGCCCCAAATACCGCAATTCATGTTGGAAGAATTGGCACTTATCGATGTTGAGTCTCAAATTTGCCCTCTTCAACCGTCGGAACACCGCTGCCAGGTTGCGTTCATGCTCCTCTTTTGTCTTTCCGATGACGATTTTGTCATCCTGATAGGCAAACGCGTGTGGCATCATTTCGGGTCCTATCACCTGGTGCAAAGCCCGCTGGAAAGTTGCTGACGCGGAATGTAATCCGAATGGCATTATTTTCCATTGAAACAGACCCTTCCCGGGCATGGTGAATGCCGTGAACTGCCTGCTGGCCTTGTCCAACGGTATCTGCCAATATCCGTCCTTCAAATCCAGGCTGCTGATAAAACGTGCCTCCCGCAGCTGGTCCAAAATGTAGTCAATGCGTGGCATAGGGTAGGCATCCTTGATAGACCTTGCGTTGATCTGTCTAAAGTCAACACACAGGGCTCCGGGAGGAATCATTGCATCCTAGCTTGAGCAGTTCGTCCACTTTCTTGTCGATTTCGGCCTGCATTTTTGGGTTCTTTATGTAGTACCTCTGCCTGATTGGGTGTGCGTCTCTCATCGTAATCGTGTGCACAGCCACATTTAAAGTCCCCTCCATGTTTGCGAATTCGGCCAATTCCTGAGCCAGAAACGCTTCTACTTCGTTGTCCCGCCACACTTCTTTGTTCCCTTCCTCCATTGGTGTCTCTTCCAGCCTCTTCTCGTCTGTCTGAGCTCTCTCCACTTCTGCTACGGACAGTTTCTCCTCTTCCTTTCCTCCACATATCACCTCTGCTCCGCACAGGTCACCTCTGCTCCGACCGCGGCAAGGAAATCCCATCCGAGAACCAGTGAGTCGATCACGCCCGGCAGAACGAGCAGCGCCATCAGCACCACCTTGTCTCCGAAGGCCATCTCCACCTCCAGCTGCGTTTTGACCTCCTGGCTGTGGCCGTTCGCTAGTCGTACTCGTTTCCGCGTCACCTCCTCGCGGCCAACTCCCCACAGCTTATCCGCCAGTTCGCAACTGATGAAGCTTCTTGTGGCCCCCGTATCTACCGTCGCCTTCCACTCGCTCCCTGCGATCATCACCCTGGCTGTGAGTTGCACCTCCTCCTCTTTACTCCGCCGACTAGGTTCTAGGGGCCTCCTCTTGCGACCCCGGCACTGCCCTCCGAGGCGTGGGTCGCGGTGCGTTTCCCGCTCGCTTACAGCACTGCCAGGTCAGCACGCCTACATTGCCGCACCTTCAGCAGTATGTTAAAGTGCGTCCGGTGCACGCTTGGGCCCAATGGCTGTCGCTCCCACAGCGCCGACGCGCCTGCGCCGGATTCTTGACGAATCCCCCCTGCACGTTGGCATTCGCCAGATCGGCGTGCATTGATGGGGCCGGCCTGTCAGGCGCTTGGCTAGTGCGGTCCCTGGCTCGTCCTTGCACCGGAGGAACACCTCCGCCACGGGCGTCCGATTGAACGGATTATTTGCCTTCGCCCGGCTCGGGGGTTCCTCTCGCCGGAACTACATCCGATCCCTCTCCAGTGCCTCAAACTCGTCCGCCAATGTCATCAGATTCTCCAGATCCTTGCAGTTGTAGGGTCGGATAAACATCCTCAGATCTGGCATGCTATTGTCCCTGATCATCTTCAACTGCTCGTCGGGCGTGCACTTAAGTGGTCGCATGAGCGTCTGCATTTCTACCATATACATTTGAAATGGTTCTCTCCTCTGAAATGGTTTTGCTTCCGGATCCTCACCTCTTGCAGCAATTTTTCAAAATATCCTCTCGGTAGGAAGTGGGCCTGGAAACTGCGCGAGAATGCTCTCACGACGGCCACTGCTTGTTGTTCGCTACGAACCACATCAACGCCAACATCCTTCAGCAGCTCTGGCAAAGCTCTCGGAATCAAATCCAGGTCTAGACCATACATGTCTGCTGACCATTCGACCTGCTCTAGGAACTCCAGTGGGTTTGCCGTTCCATCAACACGGAAAGACCATTCCCTCACCTGCTTGGCTACGTGGGCGTAATTTAGGCGGGGCTGCCTTATCGTATATTCCTCCCCCCTCTGGTGTGAGCTGCGCGGCTCCCTTGGGTCTGCGTAGGCCGGCCTTTCTGTCCTCTCCCTACTCTCCGCTCGTCTTCGACTGGGGGATCGGCTCGCCACCGGTATGACCAGGCTGGCGATGAGTTCCTCTGCGTCGCCGGATAACTGACCATTGTTAACCCTCTATGCCTCATGTGTGTGAGGATCACTTTCCTCACAATATTTAGACCTTGACAGCTTTTTGTATTTGCTGAAGAAATTCGAGATCGTAAGTTCCAAGCTGCGAAATAAAACTAGATTCACGAATTCGCGGATTAGAATTTGGAAACATTTGAATATGTTATCCATAGATATATTTTCGAAAAATCTAGTCGCCGGCTGGCCCTTCCTGCTGCACCCTAAGATTAAATTCTGACACTAAAACGCGATGCAAACGCGAGACCCAAAATACAAAATAAATCGACTGCGCTCTATGGTAGGAGCAGTCTGGACCAGGGACTGCAAATAATGATTATATGTTATTTTTTAAATAAAAAAATCATTCACTTGCGGAAACTTTGAGGCTGTAGTTCTGAGGGCCGGGTATAAAAGTTGTGACGCGTAAGAAGCGTCTCACACGTCCCTTCTCGTTTTTTTTATTATGGTTGGTCTTGTCTCACTGATGAAGAATTAATATAACTTTTCCATTTCCTACGTAAGAAGGAGTCACAATTTAAAGTTGAGTTTTATTTTTGAGCAAAAAATAATCATTATTGATCGATTAGTAAAATATTACTCAGAATTATTCATTATATTGTGAATTTCGATATAACTTGACAGCTAATCATTATCGTATAATTTTGTTAATACCGCTTATAATGATTACCATCCCTGGTATGGATAGAGCCTGTTAGTCTGCTGAACTTGCGTGAGAATCACAGCTGCATTCGCTGGAAAGATCTTAAAATGAGAAACTCAGAGGCCAGGTTAGTAGCCCTATCGGAGCGTGTTGTTGGCATCAGGCACACACACACAACATCACATCACAGCGTCACGGCGTCGCAGCTAATTCGCGTTTGATTATTTAAATTAGCGAAATGAGTGACAGACCGGACCGAAGTGGGCCGGAGGGAACCGAAAACACGCTCTCAAATTGAATAGTTGCTGCAGCTGGTGTCCGAGAAGATCCAAAAATAAACGGCATCAAAGTGCCCAGGCGGGCTGGACCACTGTGGACCATTGTGCTGTCCAGTACTGCTCCGGGAGCCCGAGCCCGTTGAACTGAGTGACGAGTATTACGACGCAGCGCTGCACAGCCGGAGGAGCCCATAGCCCCACCAGCAGAGCTCTGGGCACAGCAAATTCACTTTTTCAAAAAATGTATTTAGTGCAGGGGCGACATTCGCAGCGACAACGAAAACGACAGCGACAGCGACAGCAACAGCAACAGCGAGAGCAACAGGTATAAGCTAAACGCCAACGCCAAAAGCCAATCGCCATAACCACTCACATATACCGTATACAGATATTTGCGAACTTTGCAGACTTGACTTGCAGCACTGAGCACGTCGGAAAGCAGCGACAATTGAGAGGAGGAGAATCTGCCGTTGCAGTTTCTTGCGGGGGAGTCAGCAGAAGAATAGGCTTCCAATTCAGGAACGGGCTCGTGCTGCTGCTACTGCTGTTGCTGCGTCGCTCATATTAGAGCTGAGCAAACCCTAAACCAAACCCTAACCTTGAGCAAACCGCAGCAAGAAAAGAAGCCACATCGTTGAAAGAGAACATGGCCAAATTAGTGACTTATATCTTTATCGTCAGCTCCGTGGTGCTGTGGTATCTGCTGTTATTCGATGGCAGCAGAGGCGTGGAGGCCACCAACGGGCACGGCAGCCAGCTGGAGGGACGCGACTTCCACCACCACGGCGGGAGCCACCACATACGCCGTAAGTAGCTTTCATTGCGACTTTAATGAGCCATCCACGGTCACGTCTCTACGGTTGCATTCCTCAGGTAACATCAATCACTGCTGGCGGCGCTACGATGGCTACAACCTGCAGAACACCATTGTCAACAAGAAGGAGCAGCTGAAGAAGCCCTACGGCATATTGTGCAATTTCAAGTGCACTTGGTTTTTCACAACAAGGTGAGCTGAGAGGGTCTGTGCTCCCCATTGACCACCCTCACTCACACGCTCCACTATCGCTCTCTCATTGCAGCTTCCCCACTTGCGAGTTTATCTATGACTATAAGCTATCCTGCGTGCTGTTCACCTCACTGCCCGACTGTACCACCGTCAAGTGTACGCTCTTAAATTATTTTAGCTAGAGCCCCAGCTGCTAGCCCAGCCCCGCTCCCCACTGCTTTGCAGGCCATATCCGTATACATATTGATAGCTATTTTATTGTATTTATTTATATTTCAGTAGCAGTCTAAGATTTTATTTTCATAGCATAAGTCTGATTACTACTAGATTTTATATGGAAATGGAAAACGTTTAAGCGGTGCATAAAGAGGGACAGAAACACTTTGAATCATCTCTTTGAATTTGAAATCAATCGAAGCTACTCCGAGTGTGCATAAGCGACGCCATTTTCGCTGCATTTGTTGAGCAATTTTAAATGCTACATATGCTATCAGTGGAGCCAACTCTTCCTGCGGCTCCGCATCGAGCATCGTCCTTTGCTCTGGAGAGCGAGAGCCCCGCCGTACACCGTACACCCGTGCGTACAGCTGGCCAAAAAGCAATCCAATTTTTGTGGTAAACAAATTTGAAGCACTTAGTTACCTTTTACGTCGTTTTTATAGCCGGTACTCGAAGAGTAAATAGGGTATATTGTATTTGTGCCAATAACGGTTGTATGTAACGCACAGAAGGAAACGTTTCCGACCCCGATCAGCATCAATAGCCGAGTCTATGTCTGTCTGACTGTCTGTACGTCTGTCCGTCCTGATGAGCGCCTAGTACTCAGAGACTATAAGAGCTAGAGCCACCAAATTTTGCAACCAGACTTCTGAATGCTCACACTGTTACAAGTGTATTTCAAAAATGAGCCCCCTTCCGCCTCCGCAAAAGAGCGAAAACCTCCCAAATTCCGTAGGGAATGACCATATCTGTCAGATCACCAAATTGGGATACGATTGGATCATTATTATAGCCACAATGAAAAAATTAATTTGCAGTGGCCTAACCCACCCCGTCCCGCAGCTTATATTTGTTTTTTTCACATTCTCTCAATCACACTCTGCTTCGCGCTGTTTATGGCCTCTGCCCCTGACACGTCTCTGCCTCTGCCTCTGCCACGACTCTGCAGTGTGTGTCTATAGGGGAGGGTGGCGAGCTAAAGGAGCGTGTTGGCGTGAGCAGTGTTGTTGATGTAGATGACAGATGAAGAAAATATGTAATATTTGACAAATAACCGCTAAAGTGCAGATGTAGTACTGAGTGCCGGGTATAAAAGTTGTGACGCGTAAGAAGCGTCTCACACGTCTCTTCTCGTTTATATTTTATTTCTGTGTATTTCCTTTGTCGGACGCTGCTTTGTTAAAAGCGAAATTTCCGCTCAAGTTTGTGAAGGTATTGTGATGGGGAGCCAACTAAAGTTTACCGACTGGGCTGGGACAGTCGGGAGCTCAGCTCGGCCAGTGGTGGTGGTGGTGGGATTGGGAAAAGGACTGGGCTCAAAATAAGATACATTTTGTGGCTGCACTTAATGGAGCTGTTAAGCGTACGTCTGGGGAGTACGAGAGGGGGGTGTGCACAGATCAACGAATACACACGCCTCAAATGCGGCTTGGTCCAGATGGACCAGAGCCTAATGGAATCAAACGAAATGACATTGATCGCTGAAGGCCAGTGGACCCCGCAGCAGAAGATCAAGTGATCTCGACTCGGATCGAGTGGATCTCGGCTCTGTCCGTGTATTCGTCACTGGGATTGGGGTCGTGGTCGTTGTGCTTTGTGCGTTGATAGGGGGAACGTAATGGGGATGGATGGACTGTGGATCGGAATGGAACGCAGCGCTATCGCTTGGTTTGGAATTAGTGCGTAATTCGCTCATCTGCTCCCATGCCCACATGCTCCCATGCTACCATGCCAGCTTGCTTGGGTGCGTGGACTGTCGCTGGCTTCTACATATTTTCATGTTGATTGGCAAATTACGGCAATTTCTGGGGACTGGGAATTAGATTACTTAGAAGTTGTTATAAACAAATTAATTAACACAATGCAAAAGTTGTGTCACCATCTGGTGGGGCATTTCGACGCTGTCGTTTCGAGCACTCTTCTTGAAGAATCTTGCGGACACTGCCCAGAAAGTTCATGTAAGTGCTAGAGTAACTGCAATGCTGTCATGTAGTCTCCCAAACCCTCACTTATGTATGTACATAAGTACATATGTACATACATAAGTATGTGTGTGTGTATCCCTTCAACATAATGTGTGAATGCCCATGACAGATTAACTTTTTTTTAATGGTAATGTTAATGTTAATGCTATAAGTAAGAGACAAGAAGACTTTTCTCAGTACGCACGAAAGTGTGTACATACATATGTATGTACTTCTCAATAAAATGTGAATGGAGCTTACGGGGAAACCTTCCCATAATAGAATATTCAAAACCAACACTGATGTTGGGACACTATATAGTACTCTACAGCTTTATCAGGGGGTATTTCCACAACGATGTCGCACTAGAAAAAGTGAAAATAACCAGCATTTTTTTTACGATGAGTTCAGAGAGATCCGAGGACTGTTTATTTGGTTGGTCTCCTTGGACTTTTCCATGGAAATGGCCATTTTAACATTATTTTTATCTACAGCTGCGAAAAAAAATAATAGCACCACTACAACACATTTTGTTCTTGACCAAAAAAAAAAAAGCAATTACTGTTGCGTTTTTTTTTAATTTTTAATTTTTTCATATAGTTTAGTATTCCTCATTAATAAAAAAAGTCTTTTCAAATTCCGTCTTTACGTATTTATTAGTTTTGACTAATATTTCGTTGTTTCTATCATAAAAGCTAATAATAATCATTACAATAAGACGTGGAAAGCTCTGAAATGCGAAGAAGCGCGACCTTAGCAAAAAATTGATATTGGACAGAAAAACTTGTAGAGCATTTGGTCAATTGGTAGGAAGTTTCAATAAAATGATTAAAAAAGCCTTAACCCATGAAGAAAAGTGTGAAACACGTGGATGAAACCGATCTATGACCCCTTTTAGGGTCAAAAGACTGATTCGTGAGAGAAAGAAGGTTCCCTTCCAGCCTGCTATCTAGCTTAAAAAAAAAGCTTAAAATAAAAGCGACGGGCTAGAAAGTTCTGATATATCTTAGCCAACATAGCCTAAAAGTCTGCTCTCCAAAAATAAATGGCACTTTTAAACGCCAGACATATTACTAAGCACATGATGTTTGCAAGGAAGCATGCCAATTGGACATCCCTATAATGGAGTAAAATTTTACTATCAGATGAGTAAAAAGTGTTTTATTTACTGAAAAGGGATCTCGATCATACTTAAGACGTCCAAGGAACACCAGTACACCAAAAAACGAGAAGGGACGTGTGAGACGCTTCTTAGGCGTCACAACTTTTATACCAGGCACTCAGTACTACATCTGCACCTTAGCGGTTATTTGTCAAATTTTACATTTATTCTTCCTCTGTCATCTACATCAACAACAACATCAACAGCTCGCCCCACTCCCCTCGAGCCACACACTACAGATCCACGTCAGAGGCAGAGGCTGCACACTGCAGAAGCAGAGTGTGAATGAGAGAATGTGCAAATAACAAATATAAGCTGCGGGACGGGGTGGGTTTAGCCACTGCAAATTAATTTCTTCATTCTGGCTATAAAAATGATCCAATCGGATCCCAATTGCAGACGGACGGACGGACAACGGACGGAAAGACAGACATGGCTCAATCGACTCGGCTATTGATGCTGATCAAGAATATATATACTTTATGGGGTCGGAAACGTTTCCTTCTGTGCGTTACATACATTCACTTTGTGCACAAATACAATTTACCCTATTTACTCTTCGAGTACCGGGTATAACTATTTACTCTTCGAGTACCGGGTATAAAAACCACTAAGAATAAAAGGTTTAATTTAATGGTATGGGCCTGCTTCTCTTACCATGGAGTAGGTTCAATATAATGAATAAAAACCATCAAGGATCAGCACGTGTGCGTGGATATCATGGAGACTGTAATGCTACCGTTTGCAGAATATGAAATGCCACTAGAATGGGTCTTTCAACCGGCACGTAACCCAAGCATGAAAGCAAAGGAACTGTTCGGGGCCAACACTGAACGTGTTAGATTGGCCAGCACAGTCGCCTGACATGAAACCCATCGCAAATTTCTGGTCCGCCATCCAAAAGGCACTTGCTGCTTCCAAACCAACCACAGTAGGATCACATTGAGAACAAATTTAAGAGTCCTGGACCAAAGCTCCCAAAAGCTATGCCTGGACTTAGTGGATTCCATGCCAAGACGCTGCGCAGCTGTTATTGCCAAAATAGGACACTGAACTAAATACTAAATGATAAAAATAGATTTAGAATTAATAGTTCAAAAGTGTTAGCTAAGAAATTTCTTACTTACTGGTCATTTTTTTAATTTTAAATCCATTTCTCAAAAGTTTTTGTCGACTAATTTTAAATTTGTTCACTAAAGCTCCTTAAATAACATAAAAGCCTTACAAAAAAATATGCATTTGCCGTCCCCAGATTAGTAGGGGTCTTCCCTTCCTAAAAATATGCTTAAAGTTTCCTTAAAGTTAAAAATGTGAGTTGGGCAACTATTTGAAAATTGCTTGTGGTGGTGGTGCTTTTATTTTTTTCACATGTACATATGTACATATATATTTTATGCAAAATATTGCTGCTATCCGTCTTATCTCTCAAGCTTATTAAAAATACATCTCTCTCTCTCTCTATCTTATTTTTTGTCGTCAAAGTCCATCGAAGGACTTACTTTCACGTTGTGTGACAGGTAAAAGTCGAGCCAAATCTAATTTTTTGGTAGCTGTTCGATATGTGTACAATATGTGTGTAACAGGTAAGTGGCTATCCTCAAAAAATCACAACCAAGTTCCCACGATGGATAGTGATCTATGGGGAACTTATAATTCTTGCGTTTATTCATAACCAAATCGTACATGCTGGGATTGAACATTTCAGACTCAATTATAAACTAATTTTTGGCGAAAACGCGGTGCCACAAATATGTATTTATAGATTTGCATTTAATGATCTGACCTACATACATATGTACATACATACATATTTTTGTGTGCACACACATATCTTTATGTACATACATATGTATGTACAAGTAGCTACGAATTTGAAAGCGAAACCCCAAAGGTGTCGGCGGCAACAGCTGTGTCCCAGTCGAGCCTGAGTCAGAAGCCGGTAGAATAGATGGCATAAGAGTGCGAGAGCGAAGGTGACGGAGTGTCTCCATCTCACTCCGGGCTCACGGCAGTCATGGCAGAGAGTGGCAGACGAAAGGACGGCAAAGAGGCGGACAAGGCATCCCATATGAGCGCATACAATAATTTATCAATTGGCTTCAATTTAGGCACACATACTCGTACTCGTATGTAAGCGAAACACAACCCCAAGCCTCCGGAATTTCTTTCTTTCCCATTTTGATTTTTGTGGTGTTGTCGCTCCGGCTGCGTCCCCTGTTCATTCGCGACTTTCGGCACATTCGCGACACCCATCGCAGGCTGCAGTTAAGCAGCGCGCCGAGACACTCACATTCACATTCACGCAGAGCACTCAAAGCACGCAGACACGCAGGCCCTCAGAGCCGCTCCATGGCACAAACGGACCTCGCCTCAGACGGCGTTTGTACTTTCGATTGTTGCGCCATGGCCAAATCGGTGGCACCCGCGCGACACACCAAGGGAGCCACAACCACTGCCATCCGCACACGCAGAGGCACCACCACAGCCACATTCGTGCTGCTGCTGGTCCTATGCTGTCTCTGCGACCACAACTATGGAAGTACGTAAACCCAGCCACCTTCCTGCTTTCCGACTAGTATTTGTTTTTGTTTTCGCTCTCGTTTTTTTTTATTTTTTGTTCAAGTGTTTAAGGCCGAAATTAGACTACAACTCGGTCACTGTGCGTATGATGTGTTTTAATTTGTTACATATGTATATATGTACATGTAAATTGGGTGATTGATTGCTGAAAATACTTGAAATTGCACGTAGCTCTCCCCTCATGGGAATGAACGATTAAACAGAAAATACCATAAAGATCTTGTGAACTGAGTCAGGACCGTATAACGGGAAGCACAGCATGGTGGAAAGTTCAATAAAAAGGGGACCTTTTCTCTTTATGGAATATTTTATCTTATCAATAGTCGAATCTAAGCTGTTTGCCAGCCTAAGAGAAACACGAGAGTGCAGCCGGGCAATTATGTAGGTAAGAAATACTCAATTTAATTGGCTGTCGAAGTGCTTAGGGAAGATCTGGTGCTGGCAAACAGATTAGATGCTTGGCACTTTTTCACATTGAGTCGTGTGTGTTTACGGGTGTGTGACCACATTTGAGTACCATCCACAGGCTGGGCATCACAATGCTGGAGGAAGCACAATTCCGGCTCGATTCAAACAGCAGATGGTGAATTTAAGCGACCGTTTGGTATACTCTGCACATATCGCTGCTTCCTGTGGTTTCCGCCAATGTAAGTTATACAATCACTCACTCACTCACACTCGCTAAAGCACATTCGCATTGCCATTGAAAAATTCACCCAATCACCCACTCGTACATATGTACAAATGTATGTATGTTGTATGTATTAATGTATGTATGTATATGTGTATGTACATTTATACTAACACACAACATACAATTTATGCATGCTTCTGTTACTTTGTGGTGTGAATTGCATTTTAAAGTAAGCTTATTTGGCTTTTTCTTTGGGTTTTCTTTTTGGACCTTGGGCATTGGGATAAGAATACATTTACACATGCACGCACACGCACACATATGAACATAAACTGTACATATGTATATGTACATATGAACTTATTTACATACACATGTACACATGTACTCTGTGAACACCTCAGTTCTTTTATCCGCCGAAAGCCTGCCATGGAAATGTGTACTGTACAGGTGTACATCCAAGCACGGTATTCGAATTGCACAGCAATTAAAATTGCTGGGAGCCGTTTTGGATCGTTTTCTATCGTTATTTCTGTAGCGGGCAGAGGAGCTACTGTCATCGACATCGCCATCGCTATCGCCATTGCCAACGCCATTTGGAATAAATGTTTCATCAGCTTTTTATCCTTTTTACGCTTTTGGTGCTCCATCCACACCATCCATCCACACACAATTACCAGCATCCGGAAGTCTCTCTGTTTTCAGTGTTTGCTCTTTGATTGCAGATACCCGTACTGCGAGTTCATTTTCGATCTGCGCTTATCGAGGCACTTCACGTCTTTCCCGGACTGCTACGAAATACGCTGCAACGAGACGTTCACGTTCTTCGGTCACGAGCAGCCGAACTTCGGACATTGATACCTCCTGCACAGCGCTTCTGCTGCTCCATGTGTAAATTTTTTCCTGCTTCCTCTAGTGCTGATTATTCCATGCTTTTTTATGTTTTTCCGTGACTACATGCTGTCTGATTCAATAAATATGGTTAAATGGTTAACTGCGTTAAAAAAGCAGCTATTTGGTTTCAGTAAAGAAGGTTAGGCTGTGCTTGTTGGAAGACATAATTATGCCACAAATTATGCCTCCGTAAGTCTAATCATAAGTCGAACGAGCAGGCAGTCAGCAATAAAGCATTCAAATATGAAATGGAAGGTGACGGAAGGAAGCGGCAGCGGGTAGCAATCTTTAGAATAAAAGATTCGGATCAGCGCACTGTAATACGATCAATAGCTGGAGCGATTAAGTTTTGTCACCAACGACAAAAATAAATCGACGAAGACTTACTTTCGTTTCGTATTGCAGTCGAAGCAATGCAAATGCACATATGTATGTACATATGTACATAAATTCTTACATACATATGTACATACATACATATGTATCATTTGACAAAAAACCATACATATGTATGTAGGATAAGTTTATTAAAACAATAGTTTATTAGGTTATTTATTTATTTATTATTAGGTAACTCTTGAACATATTTCAACGGCTTCTTCAACTACGACAAACACGACTGCACAACTTGACGACTGACAACTCATTGCCGACCGCTCTCTCTCTCTGTGCTCTGACGCTTCTACGCTCTCTCGCTCTCGCGATCTCCTCTTTGACCTATGCTCTGTTCTCTCTGCTCTCTTGGGGTGGGTCCGCGCTTGTACGCTGAGCTAGCCTTCTTACATGTATGTATGTATGTACATATGTATATTGTGTGTGCATGATGCAGCAGAGTTTTTGTTGCTGCTGCTGTTTTTCTTCCAAATTCAAAGACCATGACCAGTGACAACCTCTACTTCAGTCCATCATAATGGTAATATCCTCCACTTCTCTTCGCGGCTGGATCTTCGGTGAATTGCTGACAACGGGGCGTCGATAATTATCATTATAATGAAGGACCATTGAAGGGACAAATAAACAGAGCTAAGGCACAGATTTGGCTACACACGCACACGCACCAGCAAGTACTATGGGTAAAATGGGTAATTGGTTAAAAATATGTAACTTGAAACTTGGTGCAGGGGTTTGCTGAACACAAGTAATGTTCCACTGAACACACGTACTTTTCTTACTATAAAGCAAAGAGTTCACCCGAACAAAACATTGGATATGTCAATAGCAACACCTAACTATCGAAAAAGACTTATTAACAATTAAACTTTATACAATGACTTGTAAATAGCAGGCTTTGAAAGGGCGCACAAAAATAAGGGTACTCCGTAAAAATCTACTAAAACTATTTGTATTCTATCTTGATATTCAGGAATCAGAAAATTAAAGTCGCATTCAAATATTTAGCACAAACATGTTACATTAATGCTAAAATTTGTCTTTTTACCCATAGTGCAGAGGAGAAAAACCGTTCTTTATTTATTTCACTAATATTTGCATACAAATAAGTATTCGCGTTGACTCGAACCAAAAAAAAAAGGATAATTTACTCGGCCTGGGGCCTATTCTCTATCTCTCTCCCCATCTTGCCTCTCTCAAAATTTTGTGACACCCTAAAAAAATTCTCGGAGTCTCCTCTCGCTCTCTCTACTAATGGACGCCAGTCGCTCGGGGTAACTGTTTGCCTAGTTTCAGTTTACGTTTTTCGCAACAACACGTACACACGAGTACAGCTATCTGCTTACCCCCAAGCGGAGGGCGTGGAGTGGAAGCCGCTTTTGGGGTGACAATAGCCATGTGAAAACAAAAGGTCGAAGCAGACAATGTTGTCGCTAGAAAGTTTTCACTTTTACAAGCTTAATTGATCGCTGCTCTAAATATATGTATGTATGAATATTTCACTGCAGGGTTTTCGAGTCCTTTGAATGGGAAGTACGACAGTGTGTTGAGAATTTTCGGAGCCTTGCCTCTTAAAGACATTCGAAATGTGTGTAGTCATCCATGACTATAACTATAATATATAATGATTCCCAGAAACACAAGTACGAGTACATGCTTCTCTAGGATGCAATTTATTTCCATTCCGTTTTAATTTTTTTTAAAGAATTATGGTTTAAGAATTTTTAAAGTCTGGTATTTTTTGTAACGTTTTTTTTGTTATAGGTAGCGCTATTTTTCACATAACTTAAGTATCTTACATCTGGTCATAGTTAACTAGGCTATTCTATAAAGCTGGTGCGTTTATCAGCTTAATTATAAGCTTTAATTTGCAGTGGCTAAACCCAACCCGTCCCGCAGCTTTTGTTGTTTTTTTTCACATTCTCTCATTCACACTCTGCTTCTGCAGTGTGCGGCCTCAGCCTCTGCCGCGTCTCTGCCTTTACCGTGGATCTGCACTGCTGGATATATAGGATATATAGGAATGAAGAAATTAATTTGCAGTGGCTTAACCCAACCCGTCCCGCAGCTTATATTTGCTTTTTGCACATTCTCTCATTCACACTCTGCTTCGCGCAGTGTGCGGCCTCTGCCTCTGCCGCGTCTCTGCCTCTGCCTCTGCCGCGTCTCTGCCCTGACTCTGCAGTGTGCGGGGGCGAGCTAAAGGAGCATGTTGGCGTGAGAAGTGTTGTAGATGTAAATGACAGATGAAGAAAAAATGTAAAATTTGACAAAAAACCGCTAAGGTACAGATGTAGTACTGAGTACCGGCACTAAGCAAACAACACACAAAGCAAATCAAGTAAAAACTGGCTGCCTAATCAGTATAGTGGATTGGCTCCCAGTGCCTTCGGCTCTTGGTGAGAGATGTACTACTGAGTACCGGGTATAAAAGTTGTGACGCGTAAGAAGCGTCTCACACGTCCCTTCTCGTTCCTTTTATGGCCCAGTTCGAATGACACACCTCAGTCAACTTGCACTTGACATTATTGTGCTTGTTGGGAAATATACGATTATTATGACAAACTGTTTCAGTGCAATCTCTGGGGTTTGTCTCTCATGCGACATGACATGGCATCAAATCGCAGTTGGACCTGGATTGGATTGGGGGCATTAATCACGGGCAACAGCTTGTCGGGCTGGAGCATTGGACATTGAGCATTCGGAGGCATGGGTAAAACGCAAAAATTTGCGTTGCAATTTTGTTCTTGATTTAATCAAGAGCCGTGGCACAAACGACAATTTAAAAAAATTAACACACACACAAAACACGATTACAGAGAAAATACTGTCCCGCTAACCGTTGCGTATATGTACATAATGCCGACTAAATAATAGCTCTGCGACGCTCCGCTCGCTTTACTGATTTTCTGTTCTGTGTTGTTTTGCTCTGTTCTATTCTTTTTTGTTATATTCTGCTCTGCTTTGTTCTCTAAGGGTCCGTGTGGTGTGAGCTTAGCGCGTAGTTTGTACACGCCCGCCGAATCACCGAGATGTACAAGTTGCAGAAGCTCTGGGTCCTTATGTGTCTGGCCCTTGTTGGCTGCCAGGGCTTTGGCCAGTTCCACATGAAGCACTACCAGATGCAGCGCAACTACAACGCCCAGGAGGACTCCGGGGAGAACGACAACAGCGTGCTGCGTGAGTGCTCAGTTAGGGGTGTCCTGCCCTGTCCTGCCCAGACCAGAACCAAACTCAAACCGAAAATTGAAAGCTGACTTTGTATGTTTGTTGTTTTTGCTCAGGAACCTTCCGCCGCTGCATGTGGGAGCAATCAAAGTTCCTGCCCCGTCGTCTGGTCCTGCTCAGCCTGTGCTCCAATCTTTTTTGCGAAAACAACCACATAATTCCCCGCTCCAGGTCTATTTTCGTAGTGGAAAAAATGTCTAGACCGAATGAGTAGTTGACCAATTTAATGATACATAAATATGTATATATGTATGTGTGCATGCACCCACACAGATCTGCACGTGCATCCTTATCCTGCATGAACGCTCCACACCCATTAACCATTCGAAAGCAAGCGAATGCAAACTAATAACCTGTCCCCTGCCCAACGTTTCCTCCAGCTGCCTGGACATTTTGCCCGACCAGTGTGAGCAGGGCAATGAGGAGGAGCTCATGTACAAGCCCTTCCCCGACTGCTGTCCCGTGTACTGCAATCTGAAGCGGCGAATGCAGCGTCTTCGCACCATGCACCTTCGCCACCGCGTGCTACGCAACATGCAGGAAGGATCCATTAGCGGAGGCGGCTCGGGAGGCGACGGCCCCGTCAACTCCCTCCTCAGCGAGTTTGTCTACAACAACTATTAGATCATCGAGTTACTCTGCGATTTATGAAACTGTATACTTAGATCTTTGAATTATAGGCATTTTGTCTTAAAGGCCCGCCCTCTGACTCCATTCATTTTGCAGTCCGTCTAGACAAGCCTTCGAAAGGTCTCCAAATGGTTTCAAGTCACAAAATACTCAATTGACTCACTGCTTTTGCTCAGTTTTTCTTTTCTCCAGTCTCGGGACACCCATATACAAGTCCCCCGCAGCTTTCTGTTTCCGTTCATCTGTTTACCGACAAATTACCCACATATGTACATACATATGTCTCCAGCTCACGGATTTATTATTAAGGAAATGCCGACGGATATTATTTGCACCGATCACAGTAAGGCATTCAACTTAGTAAGCCACTATAGCCCTTCTAGGACAAAAACCTTTTAGATTACTGGCCATCTTCGTATGGATAATACTCTGCATCTCTGCTCACATTTGCTTACAATTGGTATTGTGCAAATAGGGCTACGGGCGTATCTCATTTCATGGAATCATTCGCCCAAAACAGACTGAAAGCGGACCTTGTGGTCTACTGGGAATGACCATATCTATCAGATTATCAAATTGGGATCCGGTTGAATCTTTATTATAGCCACAATGCAAAAATTTATTTACAGTGGCTAAACCCACCCCGTCCCGCAGCTTATATTTGTTATTTGCACATTCTCTCATTCACACTCTGCTTCTGCTGTGTGCGGCCTCTGCCCCTGCCGCGAGTCTGCAGTGTCCGAGTCTAGGGAAGGGGGGCGAGCTAAAGGAGCGTGTTGGTGTGAGAAGTGTTGTAGATGTAGATGACAGATGAAGAAAAAATGTAAAATTTGACAAAACACGGCTACGGTGTAGATGTAGTACTGAGTGCCGGGTATAAAAGTTGTGACGCGTAAGAAGCGTCTCATACGTCCCTTCTTGTTTTGATTGAAAATCGGTTTATAATTTTTATACCCGGTACTCGAAGAGTAAATAGGGTATATTGTAATTGTGGGGAATAACGGATATTTGTAAAGCACAGAAGGAAACGTTTCCGACCCCATAAGGTATATGTATAAATTCTTGATCAGTATCAATAGCCGAGTCGATTGAGCCATGTCTGTCTGTCTGTCCGTCTGTCCGTCCTGATGAGCGCCTATTACTCAGAGACCATAAAAGCTAGAGACGCCAAATTTTGCATCCAGACTTCAGTATGTTGGCGTAGGCTCAGGTTGTGAGGCGTAGGATGCGTCTCACACGTCCCTTCTCGTTTTTACTTTTGTGTGTCATCTACAATCATCTACGGAATTGCGTTTTTAGATTTCTCTTATCTTCAAAATTTAGGATACCGCAGATTTTCGCCTATTGTGTCGGCGGAAGGGGGCGGGTAGAAATTTCGAAATACACTTGTAACAGTGTGAACATACAGAATTCATAGCAACATTCAATAAAAATATGAAACATGTTAAAGCACAGAGTAAAAATATATTTATTTTAAAGTTTTTTATATATGCATATGTACATGTGTAAATAAATTCATGCATTCAAACATTAATATTTAAATCAAAGTGAGTTCTATATTCCTTAACTTTTTTTTGTTTAAAAATAACTATTTTTCTTTAACAAAACTTCGAGTCCCACTTAAAGGTCCAAGAGGTCTAGCAATAACTTCAAACTTGGTTAATTATACTAATATAAGGGGTGCATTATATAGAGGTGTTTATGGCGAAGATTCCCTATTATTTTGGTTCGTTCTTCTGAGGCGGTATACCTCGATACGTTTCAATATGTCTTCCATGTTGATGAGAATTTGTTTTAAAACTTTCTCTAGTTGATCCAAGCGAATGTTCAGACTAATGGAAAAAGCAAGTGCGAAGGGAAAAATACATTATACGTGCTGGATCCAAAAAATATTTGCGAGCTCCTACCGATCCAAATCCTTATCTGCTACTCCGGGATGATGCTCCTTAATTAAGCGTGCCCTGAAAACGAATATTGATCAGCGAGGAAGGACTTCCCACAAGAATACCTCTCATAAGTAAGCTTACTCTGTTACTGCAGTGCTGTCTCCCCAAACCTCAGCCACTCCTTCTGCGGCCGTCGAATCCTTATCTGCAGCATTATCGGGCTGACGTTGACGCTTCTGCCCACAGTGGGTGATCCAGTAAAGAGCTAAAGACAGTTTCTTATAGACATACGATCCCAAAATGCTACGTTCTCTCGCAACATCATCGCTTTTCACCGTCTTATAGGTTCCGATGAGCATAGCAATTACCATGTTCTAGTAAAATAAAACATTAGCAGAGTACTTTCCTTAAAGGCTCAATCCAACCAATAATATGAAAACCACAATGACAATGTAGGATACGAAGAAGATGGGACCCAGTATCCGGTTGGCTTGTCCCATGAGCTTGTACTGAAAATCGCCCAGTATCATACGTATCATGGTGAAGAAGGATGTGAGATGATTTCGGAAGTCTGGGTGCTCAGTCCCAAAAAGCAGAAGACCCACTTGGGCATACGTCATGCACACAATGCCAAATATTAGACTGAAGCCAGGCAAGTCCCTTGAGCTCTACATATGTACAAATATTTCTCAAATAAAACTCAATGATCTACTGTGCAGGTGCTAAATACCCTCTGTACTGTGGCTGTGAACTGAAACAGTGACTTATTAAATGTGATGAACTTAAATATCTTGATCCAAACGAGGCAGTCCAGAACAGCCATCATCTTGCCGTAGATGGTGTTGCACAGACAGAGAACATCGAGACTTAGATAACCTTGGCTCACCTGGGCCATGGATATTATAGACTTCACCTCGAAAGTGTGCCACACGTTGTATATGACAGCCAAGTAGCATATCTGGAAAAGTTTGGGCTAAAATGGGAGAGGGGACAGTGTAAAAATGGACAATACTCACCAATAAGACACTGGCGTCGATAATGTGCAGCACGGACTTGAAGTAGACTTTGCAGGTGGACTGGCCCAAGTGTGTGATGAAAACGAAGGTGTAGTAGAAGACCATAATGTACCAGAAAATGTGGACAACAATCATGGTCATACTGTGGTCGGAGAAGAAGGAATATTTCTTAACCGTTTGAAAGTGTGCGCGCGGCATGGCCCCGCCAGTCGGAAGGAGCTCAGCTATGATTCTAGAAGATTTGAGAATAGCTAAGCTGAGATCCCAGTCAGACGAGTGTTTGGTCAGGAATCTTACTTGACGCTCTGGAATACACCCATATTCTCGTTGTGCAGATTGAACTCCACCAAACACAGCCTCGAGCCTCGATCGAGCCAATGGACATGCTTCAGTTCATTGAGCGCTTTTAGATTCTCATTCTTGTCGTAGGTGAGATCTATGGAGTATCCACCGCAAGCATACACGTTCAGAAGAGTCCAGATCGGTGTGGCGTCCAGTTCACGCATAGTTCGGTAAGGCGTGCCCTTGTGCTGTCTGCTATTGTCCGCCACCGCGTTCGTAAACTCGGAGTAGCAGGAGCTGAAGAATTGGACAAAGGCCTTGTTCATGTGGCAGGTTCCCTTGCGGACGCGTATCTGGCGGAGGCGCGGTGGCCCGAGCATGAGGTTCTCGTGCAGCAGCACACGGTGCGGTCCGGGCTCGCTGATGTTTATGTCTTCAGCGCCGCAAGCCTGCTTCCTGCCGACATCCATCGGACTCCAATTCAGGTCGATGCCATCGGAGTTGGCATTCTCGACCCTGCCTTCAGATTGTTCGCCTGCCCCGCCCTGTCCGCCCCTTCTACGGCGGTCGTCATTATTAGCTAATTGAGTTGAGACATTAGGAGTTGGACACACAAATGTGCCAGCGGTCATGCCTCCGCGTAGCGTGATAACGAAGTTGTACTCCAAGTAGTCCCACCAGTCCTGGATGGTAAGCATCTTGCTGAAGGAGGTCGTCACCGATGGAGCCAGGAACATTTCGCGAAATCTAAACAGTTTTGCCATCTTATCATTGAAGTGAAAAGAATGCGGGTGACGCACAGACACAGTAACTAGAATATACAATTAATAGTTTACGATCAATGACTAATCAAATGCTCAGGTGATTTTGATAGTTTTTATGACTTGAAGGGGCACTGCCTCTCCCATTTGAATGAGGCAATGCAGATAAAGTCTTTGAACCTCTAAGTACCTCCCATACAATAAGAGTATCTAAAGCATTATAATATGGATTTTGGTCCCACTCCCCCTGTGAGATATCCCTTTAAATTCCGATTGAGACCTCCTTTTACCAGTGGGGAAGCCTCATCCGTCATGCATATGTACATATGTACACACATCGGGTAGCACAAATAGATACTCTAAAAATTTTACCTTATCCCTGTCAATATGTCTGCTATGAAACATAAACTAAAAATTCAATCATAAACTAATCGATATATACATCTCTATGTACATATATGGTAATAACATAGCAGTGGTGCTAAGTGGGCCACTTACCCAGCGATGTAACGACAAGAAATATGAAAAACACCCCAAACTCAGTGAGGCCATCGACAACCTCCTCGTCGGTTGTGTAGAGAATATGCGATTTCTTCTGCTTCATCCTGTAGGGTGCTCTAGACTTGCGTCTAAGTCCTAAATCGGTTGCGATCCCCTTCTGTCCAAATAAGCCAAATTTTGTTTCTCTCTGTGTGTCCTGTGCTTGTCTTATAGAGAGGGGCAGATCTGCTTGGACAACGGCCTGAGCCTGCGATTGGATCAGGCTCGTCGTTGGTCTCTCTTGGAATTCGAGACGTCCCAAGGATCGCTGGTAAGACGGCGGAGACACTCCACGCGATGGTCTTGTAGGGGGGCTGGGACGCTGACCCGGTACTTTCGGCCTGTCATCCTGATCCTGTTGGGCCATATTTGGTCAAAAGAATTTCTGCAAGCTTCCTTTCCGACAGCCACGCACAGAAATCTGGAATAATTCGGACTACAGCCACATACGGCAGAGCTAAGATATTGATAGATTTCACCTAGATGTTCTGTTCAGGTATTCAGATCACAGTAGGGTGTTCTTTATAGGCAAAATTAATCTTTCAATTATTCCTTAGTGGTGGCTCTATTGTTTGACTAATATTTTTTTTTTTTTTTGTCTGGACGTTGATATGCAATGACTGCATCATCAAGTGGCCCATGCGACACCAAGCCAAAGCTTGACGCGCGGTGCGATTAACCGAACCGGTCGCGAGCATGTTCGCAGCTTAATTTTGTTTTTTGCATATTCTCTCATTCACACTCTGCTTCGCGCAGTGGCAGAGGCCTCTGCCTCTGACACGTCTTTGCCTCTGCCGCGTCTCTGCCCTGACTCTGCAGTGTGTTGCTCTAGGGGAGGGTGGCGAGCTAAAGGAGCGTGTTGGTGTGAGAAGTGTTGTTGATCCCCGTTTACTTGTAATCATACAAAAATCTGTTGCCAGCGACCATCGGACGCATCGGCCACTCAAGGTATGTAAAAAAAAATAGCGCTACCTCTAAAAAAACCGTTACAAAAAAGTAGCAGACTTTAAAAATTCTTTAAATAAAAGTTCTGCTATGGAAAAAAACCATACTTCTTTAAAAAATTGTATAGCTTTTAGTCTATAAGAAAAAGTCGGTTTGGTTTGAAGCGGAAAAAAAGTAGGATTTTTTCGAGTAGTGTAATTATAGAAATTCGTAAACTCGGCCTTGCGAAGGCAGCGGACGCGTTCAAATAGTCTAGTCCCCGATCCGATACGGTAGGTCCAATATCCACCGGCACTTCGAAAGTAGGATGATAGGAGTCTTCAGGTATAGTGGGCGGAAGTGTTCGGGTTAGCAACGCAATGCAGTGCAATGGTTGGATCAGAGAAAAAGCACAGATCAAGCTATCCACCCAAGGAATTTTTCACATGGTTGAACTGAGACAGGGACAGGTCTAAGCAATAGACCAATAGACCATCAATAACGTCGTGTCGTGTCATGGGTACAAAGTTATTAGACTCGTTAACCGAAGACCAAACAGTACATGGCAGGTTGAAATCCCCAATAACTATTATATTGTCTTTATCAGATAGCGAGGAAGAAACAGTTTTTAAGGCGGACAATTGCTGCTCGTATATTAAGACATCCGAAGTCGGTGGAATATACGAGCAAGTGACATAAATAGAATGGCCGGGAAGAATCAGTCTGACACAAAGGAGTTCCAGGTCTTGTGAAACCTGGACTGTGAAAAGCTCCGACGTGAAGTAAGAGTCCACTGTAATCAGAACCCCTCCTCCACGTCGAGACGAAAGATCACTCCTACAAATTGTGTACCGATCTGCCAAAACTTTCGAACTGAGAAAGTCCGGCTTTAACCAGGTATCGGTAAAAGAATAATGTGGGACCAAGATGTAAAGCTATCCATAAAAAGTGTGCTAAGCTCACCAAGTCAGACTATGAAGGAAGTCCGTTTTTTGAGTGAGAGGAATTGAAGTGGGAAAACATGGTTGGAGCAGATGAGGAAGTAGTGCCCAAAATCTAACAGAAAAAGCCGTATTCGTTCCTTGAGAAAACGAGCAGTTTAATTAGCCATATTAAATTTAGAGGGTTTATACAACGTTTATTACTGCTTAGAATAGTTGTTTAGAGGCCCATTTTGGTGACTGCATCGGCAGCAGCCATGCCCATTTCGTGCTCGCTGGACCCCTCCGGTTCCAATAGCAGGATGTCGCGGCTGTTCTGCAGCAGCTTGGCTACCTCCTTGACCCGGCGTTGGAAGTCCTGCCGCGAGATCTCGCCACTCTGCAGGCCCATCTGCGCCAATACCATTACCGGGGCGTGTAGCTCGTACATGATGAGTCCTGAATCAACCAGAGTAAGGATTTCAAAAGGGAACAGAGGGCTTGCAGAAACTCACCTCTAAGGCGGGTCAGGCCTGGCTCCAGCAAGTCGATTATGGCCAGGAACTCCCGGCAGTAGCGCTCCTTGCGGGCTATGTCCTGGGGCGACATTTCGGACAGAAGGTAGCCCTTAATGCGACCGTAGATCTGGCACAGAGAGTACTTGGCCGAAAGCAGAAGGTAGTGGTTGGGGCGCAGAGTTTTCCGGTAGCTGCTCAGAAATTATTGATGAAGGTTTCCATGATGGAATCTGATAAGATCTGATACGCACCGTACGAGGAAGTTCTCCAGTCCGGGTATGTCGTGAACGTCGATGGCCTCCAGATCGTTGTTGATGTGGTCCATTTGACGCTCCAGGTCGAGGACCTTCGTTTGGTGGTCGCAGCGATCGCAGCTGCCCGGATATTAGGTTTGTTAGCCCCGGAGTTTAACCCACGCAGAGCCCCTTTACTCACGCCCAGTCGGCAGTCTGCTCCAGGGGCGCGACCGCCCGGACCGTGCCCTGCTGGCAGGCGGGGCAAACGATCGCACTGCAGTCACTTCCAAGTTCCTGCGGGTCGGCGCAGCGTCGGCAGCGGCACCAGAACAGCTTGCCCTCGTACATAAACGAGCGCCGCTTGAGGGTTCCCTGCAGCGTGTACGCATAGCTGAGCGTCAAGGCCTCATGCTCGCTAACGCGCCGAGAGGTGCGCAACAGGATGGCGAAGGACCGGGGGTCGTCCGTGTGTGCGGTGTTCGGGCTGCAGTCGTGCGCGAGCAGGAAGGCGCTAGGATATAGTGTCCGCGCCTTGGCCCCCTTCTGGCCGATCTCGAAGCAGTTGACGTCGAGGATGCCGCAGATCTCGTGCACCGTCCGAGCCCCCTCCTCCAACGCCAGATCCCCTAGCTTCCACTCGTCGCGCAGACGTCCTACCACCTTCTGCTCGTAGTGTGACCAGAGCGCAGCGTTCTTGCGCCGCTCCTCCGTGTGCGACTCCATGCGGGCAATCAGAGCGAACTGCTCCGGAGCATGTGTGCGCATCAGCAGTATCCGCACGATCATTACCAACTCGTACAGGTCCCTCACACTCGACGGGCTCGTGCGATCGCTGAGCAACTCCGCGACGGCCGGTCTCCGCTCCCCGTACAGAGCGCACTCCTCGGTGGTGTGGCCGACGCGTCGGCCCAGGCCCGGGCAACTGGCCTCACACAGCGGCCACCCGCACCCAGGGCACCGGTACTGGTCCCTCCCGAGCCCCACCGGCTGGTAGCAACCCAGGCACACGGCGTCCCCACTCACGCACGGACCGATGACCAGTGGCTCCTCCGTGATAAGCAGCTCGCCCGCCTCAAGCTGCCGGTTAGCCACCAGATAGCGGCCATACACCTCGGACTGTGCAATGCGGAAGGGGCCGGGGACAGGCTCTGCGGTGGGGCCATTCTCAGACTCCTTCTCCGACTGGCTCTGCTGTCCGTTGCCGTTCCTCTCCGCTCTCTGGTGAGGCTGGTGCCTGGCTTTGTTGCTTTTGTGGTGGAGCTGCTGCAGAAAACAAAAGTGCTCATTAGTGACGATTGAATTGGCGGCCATCCTCTGCTAATTGTATTCTAATTGCCATCCCCTGCCCACGCTCATAAATCACTCGGTCCCCTTTCGTCTGTCGTCTTTCACCTAGCCCCTGGACTGCTCGTTGGTGGTCGAACTGAAGCTCCGTCTTCCATGATTTCTGTCAACAGCTGACAATTAAATGGCAATCATCCTGTCGCCAATGCTGGTAAGTGTTCCATATGAGTGAAACTATCAAGGTTTACCCACTGAACTATACATATGTATGCACCTAAACATACATGCCCATGAAAATACATACATATGTACATACATATGTAGGTATGTGTGTATGTATGTACATATGTATGTACAGGCATGACATTGAATGGACAAATAAAGTACATGGGTATGGCTTAGGCTTGTGCATAATCCCAGATACTCTTGGGGGAAACTCCTATAGTATTCGTTAGTTTGTAATTCATATGGTCAGTTAGTCGTCGGTTAAGGAATCGCCTCATCAAACTCGTGACACGTTTTGGGGGCCAAATTTACTAGCTAAAAAGTAGAAAAATAATTTGAATAGTTCCAACCAGCTCAACGCATCGTCTACATATCGGATTCGGACACGGACACCGACTCGAATTCGGTGTCGTATTCATTCATATCCGATTTATTTATATCTCGGCCTTTACACATTGCGTTCTGTTCTAAATAAAACAAAGCAAGAAAATGCGGCCCCGTGCCTAGTGGTACGGCATAGCTGGGGCATCATACCGCCTCTCCTTTCCCAAACCATTCCATTACAAAAAGGGAACGGCACACACCGTAGTCCCACGGTACATATTGGCTTTACGTGTAGATAGACCAAGGGATACCTAAGGAATCTTTTGTTCTTAGCTTAAGAGAAAACTACCAAAAAAAACATGGAGAAGTACAATTAAACTGCACGACATTAGTCTTATAATGAGAGGATGATCGAAAATTGGTTAATGATTATACCCGGTACTCGAAGGCTAAATAGGGTATATTGTATTTTTGCACAAAGTGAATGTATGTAACGCACAGAAGGAAACGTCTCCGACCCCATAAAGAATATATATTCTTGATCAGCATCAATAGCCGAGTCGATTGAGCCATGTCTGTCTGTCCGTCCGTCTGTCCGTCCGTCTTGTTGAGCGCCTGGATCTCAGAGACCATAAAAGCTAGAGCCACCAAATTTTGCATCCATACTTCTGTGTGCTCACACTGTTACAAGTGTATTTCAAAAGAGCCACGCCCCCTTCCGCCTCCGCAAAAGGGCGAAAACCTCCCAAATCTACAATTTTGAAGATAGCAGAAAACTAAACTAAAATGACCATATCTATCAGATCACCAAATTGGGATCCAATTGGATCATTATTATAGCCACAATGAAGAAATTAATTTTCAGTGGCCAAACCCACCCCGTCCCGCAGCTTATAGCAGCACACTGGCCGTCTGCCGCTGGCTCTGCCTCTGTCGTGAGTCTGCAGTGTGTGCGTCTAGGGAAGGGGGGCGAGCTAAAGGAGCGTGTTGGTGTGAGAAGTGTTGTAGATGTAGATGACAGATGAAGAAAAAATTTAAAATTTGACAAATAACCGCTAATGTACAGATGTAGTTCTGAGTGCCGGGTATAAAAGTTGTGACGCGTAAGAAGCGTCTCACACGTCCCTTCTCGTTATTATTATGCGATCGGGCTGATTCCACTTTTGCCGTTTGCCACATACTAAAATAATGATTCACAGACTGAACGAGCACATGTGTATGGGTACAACTGTCACCGTTCTACGGTAAGGGCCTCTGATCTGAGATCTCACTATTAGCTTTGCTAGATTTCAAATTAGAAGGTGGTCACAGCGCACATTATTCATACATATATTATTCATTTTTCATGGCTTTTTATACGTTTCCACAGACATGGCTCTATCGACTCGGCTATTTATGCTGATCAAGAATACTCTTCGAGTACCGGGTATAAAAACTCCAATCCGTAGGGAATGACCATATCTATCAGATCACCGAATTGGAGTCAGATGGATCATTATTATAGCCAGAATGAAGAAATAAAGTCCAGCAGCTTTTGTTGTTTTTTTTTTCAAATTCTCTCATTCACACTCTGCTTCTGCAGTGTGCGGCCTCTGCCTCTGCAGTTCCCCTGCCTCTGCCTCTGCCGTTCCTCTGCAGTGTGTGGCTCTAGGAAAGGGGGGCGGGCGAAAATAGCGTGTTGGCGTGAAAAGTGTTGTAGATGTAGATAACAGATGAAGAAAAAATTTACAATTCGAAAAAAACCGCTAAGGTACAGATGTGGTACTGAGTACCGGGTATAAAAGCTGTGACGCGTAAGAAGCGTCTCACACGTTCCTACTCGTTTCTTGCAGTACTTATTTGAGGTATTATTAATACAAAAGTCATCTGTCAGAAGTATCAAAGAAACCATTACCAAACAGTCCTACCCTCGCAGAATACTCCTGGACTGTGTGCCGGGTACTGGGTACCAAAAAAAAATCAACAACAACAATAAAATCATAAGAGAAAACAAAACATCCAAAATAGATTTTTTTTTTTTTTTCTGGCTGGTGTCCGGTGAAGAATTTGTGCATATGTACATATGTACATACATAGAGACATACATATATACATATGCATGTATGTATATATATTTATGTCTTGATTACTTATACATATGTATGTATGTATGTATGTATATTACTTTTATTCAAGGAACTACATGATTGGGTTTGGGTATTTATTGGGTCGGAATGGGCAAATGGCGGAGCGACATATCGGGAATTATTTTACCCGTGTACTTTATTTGCTAGTCATTAAATGTCATGCCTGTACATGCATACATACACGCATACATTAATACATATGTATGTAAATCCCAATATACGCATGTGCATACATATATAGATATGTATGCATATGTTAATGTGTATGCAGTACATACATATGTACATACATATGTGTATTGGAAAGTGTTTACGCTTTACTTGCAATACTCGTGTTTGCTTTTGCCTGTGCGGCAAATTAATTTTTAATTTAACCGCGCAAGGCCCCTCCACTTTCACCACCACTCTCACGACCATCCGTCCGTCCACTACCACCTGCGTTGTTTACTTTTTTCCTTCCTGGCATCGCTTTATTTGTGATTAAATTTGATTTGGTTGTGTGTTCACTCCGGCTCCTAATTGATTTTAAGTGATAATTTTTGAGCTGCGAACACGGAGAACTCAGAGGCCGGCCCGCACTTGATATATATGCATGTACATATGTCCAGCAACTTGTCAATTAATTACGCCTGTTAGCCGCACAAAGTACATATGCAAGCACGTAAGAATGTAAGAATGCCGTATGCCGATATGACAGCGAGTGGGAAATACGGAATGAGGAAAACAAATGTTCTGCCAGTTCTGGCAACGCGTTGTTCCAACCGCAACGCCCAAATTGCAACTGTCGAGATGTCGTCGAGCTCTGGGAGACGGCGCTGTGTCAAGTTGTTGGCACTGATTCAACAGTCACTGCCAAAGGCGGGGACTCGCACAGCGGCGCGCACCACTACCACGGCACGGTCGAGGCACTGCCATGGCGTGATGGACACCCGAGTACCCCCGTCTGAATATTTATACACATTTATGAGTTTCAAAATCAGTATATTCTGGGAGAACCCCTCTCTCAATCTTTCTCTTGATGCCACTACCGGCAGCTGGAGGAAGTGGCCATAAGGGCGTTGTGTGCGCACTATGTGCATCCATATGCACACACATACATACATACATTACTCTGATCACTTTCCAACAAGATCCAAGAAAGCGCCCCACGACCAGCCCCTGTTCCATGTAAAGTAGGTACATATGTATGTACATACATACAGATGTATGTACATATACATATGTATGTGCATATGTATAAATGGTCGTTTTTGGCGGATACCAATAGTACTCATAAAGTACAGGGCATAACAGGGGATCATATAAACTGACAGGACTCGTGTGAGACCAATTAATATAAGTACTCTCCCACATATGACGAACGTATGTACATACATATGTAAGTATGTGCATTCATACATATGTACATACATACATACATATGTATATCAGACCACAAATATCTTATGGGTGCTAGAATATGCAACGTGTCGCGAATTCTGTGGCTTTCGCAGATGATTTGCTTAAGGAGAAAGACTATGGATTCCATGCATAATTTTTCAAAACTATCAAGTACTTTGGAATCAAAATATCACTGCTTTGAACTGGAGTCAAAACGTATTTATTTGGTACGTATGTATGTATGTACATATGTACATATGTATGTATGTATCCATATATATATCTCTCTAAATCTGTATGCGCATTTCAATATGAAAAGTCATATTTTCAAAGAAGAACATTTATTAAACCCGGTACTCAAAGAGTCAATAGGGTATTTTGAGTTTGTGCACAAAGTGAATGTATGTAACGCACAGAAGGAAACGTCTCCGACCCCATAAAGTATATTTATTCTTGATCAGCATCAATAGCCGAGTCGATTGAGCCATGTCCGTCTGTCCGTCCGTCTTGTTGAGCGTCTGGAACTCAGAGACTATAAAAGCTAGAGCCACCAAATTTTGCATCCAGACTTCTGTATGCTCACACTGTTACACGTGTATTTCAAAACTGAGCCCCGCCCCCGCAAAAGGGCGAAAACCTCCCGAATCTACAATTTTGAAGATGAAAACTTAAAACGCCATTCCGTAGGGAAGGACCATATCTTTCAGATCACCAATCCGATTGGATCATTATTATAGGCACAATGAAGAAATTAATTTGCAGTGGCCAAACCCACCCCGTCCCGCAGCTTATATTTGTTTTTTGCACATTCTCTCATTCACACTCTGCCTCGCGCAGTGTGCGGCCTCTGCCTCTGACACGTCTCTGCTACTGCCTCTGCCGCGTCTCTGCCCTGACTCTGCAGTGTGGTGCTCTAGGGGAGGGTGGCGAGCTAAAGGAGCGTGTTGGCGTGAGTAGTGTTGTTGATGTTGATGACAGACGAAGAAAAAATGTAAAATTTGACAAATAAGCGCTAAGGTGCAGATGTAGTACTGAGTGCCGGGTATAAAACTTGTGACGCGTAAGAAGCGTCTCACAAGTCCCTTCTCATTTGTGCAGTATGTTTGGGGAAATTTGACTTCAAAACTCAGGAAATGTCGAACAATTATTTATGTCGTCTATTTTTTAAATACAGGTGAATAAATTCGGCGTCGTTTCGGGTATTGCTCATTAAAATCTATGAAGTGTCGGCTGAGCCAGAAGTGGCTGACCTTAGTTAGTTATATATTCGAGATATTTCATAAACAGTTGGCTGTGTGCAAGCGAAAAAGAATGAAAACAATAAGCAAGCATAAGCACTTCAAATTAATTTCGTCATTCTATCTATTATAATGATCTGAGCCGATCTTAATTTAGATATCTGATAGATATGGCCGTTCTCTACGGAACTGCGTTTTACCTTCTACACACACACCCGCTGGCGCTGTTCTCGTTGCTGCTGTCCGCATCAAAGTACATAAGAAACAATTAAATCATCAGCAAAAGCGGCAACATGAACTATAATTGAACAGTTCCACCTATGATTCCATTCAGAACAAATATAAATACCCTCGCACATGAAGAAAGAACGCAGGCTAAGCAAGAGGGGGTGGAAAGGAACTTGTGCGAATGAACTGTAGACGGTTCTCAGCATTTTGTTCAGAAAATACAAAGTTAACTGCTTAAGTGCTCGCAGTCAATTGAAAATACCAAATGAAGGCACGACGGGTCTGGTAATAAGTTTGTTAGCGCCTAATAAAATTGTCACGTCAATCAAATTAATCGTTTTGTAAGTGTCGCGAGAGGTGAGGTTGAATGGCCTCCCAGACTCCAGTGCTGACCGCTGCTATTTTTTTACAATGCAAAGTCTAGAATATTAAGCTTGAGACCACTTAAGAGCCAGAGGCTAAAGGTACAGAAAAAGCAATGGAAAGCGTATAAAAAACACTAATTTTTGATCAGTTTTAATTTTAAGCAGTAGATTAAGGTTAATTCTTGCACTACGTTCAAGTTTTTTCTACTCAATGCCCTTTTTGATTAGAGCTTGGAACATCTTTCTGCTTTCATGAAGCATCACCACCCCACCAACAAAGTACAACCCGTTCTACGGGAAACGGAGAAGAATGAGAGAGAGAGAGTGAGCGTTTTCTTCATTACAGTGAAATAAAAAGGAGAAGGGACGTGTGCGAAGCTTCTTACGCGTCACAACTTTTATACCCGGTACTTAGTACTACATCTGTACCTTAGTGGTTTTTTTAAACATTTTTTCTACATATGTCATCTAGATCTACATCTACTTCACTTCTCACGCCAACACGCTCTTTTAGCTCGCCCCACTACACTAAGCAGAGTGTGGAATGATAGAATGTACAAAAAACAAAAAAAAGTTGCTGGAAGGGGTTGGGATATCCACTGAAAATTAATTTCTTCATTCATGGCTATAATATTGAAAAAATCTGATCCCAATTCGGTGATCTGATAGATATGGTCATTCCCTAATCCCAATGAAAATTGGGAAAATCTTGAAAATTGTGGATACAGCAAACTTTCGCCCTTTGCGAGGGCGGACGGGCTAATTTTTTAAATACACTTGTAACAGTGTGATAGGGTGGCTTTAGCTTTTATAGTCTCTGAGATCCAGGCGCTTAACAAGACGGACATCCGGGCAGACGGACAGACAGACAAATATAGACTCGGCTATTGATGCTGATCAAGAATATATGTATGTACATACATACATACATACTTTATGGGGTCGGCACTTTTACACTTTTGTGCACAAATGCATTATACCTTTTTAACTCTTCGAGTGCCGGGTGTAATAAGGATGCAATCTGATCGAACTGGAATATGAATAGCTGAACGTTGCCTATTTGGCTTTAAACATTTTTTTTTTTGTTCATTTTATTAGATACTCTGTACAGTGTCTTTATGTTGCATAGTTTGAGTAAGAACACAGAACAAACAACAACTTGGACTGGAGAGGAGTGCTTTATGAAAAATTATCGCCTGCCCTTTTATCGCTTGGTTTTGTGCAGTTTGTCGCCAGATTATCTTTAAACGGCAATGTGGCGATTGCCTGCAGCTCCGGCAGACAGAGCAAAAAAAAAAAACGCGAATGGACGTATGAGACGCTTCTTACGCGTCACAACTTTTATACCTGTTACTCAGTATTACATCTGTACCTTAGCCGTTTTTTGTCAAATTTTACATTTTTTGTCATCTGTCATCTGGTAATCTGATAGATATGGTCATTCCCTACGGAATGGCGTTTTTAGTTTTGTGCTATCTTCAAAATTGTAGATTTGGGAGGTTTTCGCCCTTTTGGGGAGGCGGAAGGGGGCGTGGCTAATTTTTGAAATACACTTGTAACAGTGTGAGCACACAGAAGTATATAACAATACGGACGGACAGTCGTACGGACAGACAGACATGGCTCAATCGACTCGGCTATTGATGCTGATCAAGAATATATACATATACCTTATGGGGTCGGAAGCGTTTCTTTCTGTGCGTTACATATGTACATTCACTTTGTGCACAAATACAATATACCCCATTTACTCTTCGAGGACCGGGTATAAAAACAGCCACAAATTCACCATGGAACGAGCTTCGTTCCACCATCGTTCCCCATCGTGAACGTTCACCATCGGCTTCGGTGGTCCTGAGCAAAGCGAAAATCCTACAGCGCAGCGGCGACGACAACGACTGCAAAGTATATCCAATGCACGGGCGGCCCAGCACGTGGTGGATGGAATGGACGATGGACCCAGCCGAACCTGTCGCACGAGTCGCACGGGGCAGCCGAAGGCGCCAAGCAAGCCATACAACTCACCACTTGGCCAGCAGCTGGCACAGTCGTTGGCCGGCTATCCCATCGTGCGCACTTGTAACGGAGCGGAACGTAACGCGACCCAACGGAGCGCCGGCAACGCGTGCAGAAAAATAACGTAAGGAATCGTTCGAGTCGAGGTGTCTTTTTCTGTGGAAAGGATCGTTAGTGTGCCATTTGTTGCTGGTAACTGTTTTTGTTTTGAATTTTTTTGATAAGTGAAACTTAACCGTTTTTGTGTCGCATCCGCACCCTTTGTCGCACCGCTCTATTTTGGCTGTGTATCTGTGTGCGCGCGAAAAGGAGTGAAAAAGTTATTAATCATTAAAAGACATTTATGTCGGGCTGTGACACGCAAAAACACACACAATCACAGAGGATAAATGCTACATACTCGCCCACAGTTTAGCTTGCTTAACTTTTGCATCTCCGGGGCCTTCTCTTATCTGAAGACCGTTTTTGTTGTGTATTTTACGTCAACCCCCTGCCCACAACCCCCCACACCCACTCATTTTCGCTCTGCGGCTAACGAAAGCTTTTTCCATGGATCCAATCTCTTTTTGCACAAATGTTGAACCGCAAGTTTATTAGGAAAAATGATTTTGCAAGAGTAAATAGGGTAGATTGTATGTGTGCACATAAGTGGATGTACATACATATGTATGTATGTAACGCACAAAAGGAAACGTTTCCGACCCCATAAAGTGTATATATTCTTGATCAGCATCAATAGCCGAGTCGATATAGCAATGTCTGTCTGTCCGTCCGTCCGTCCGTCAGATTTTATAAAAGCTAGAGCTACCAAATATTGCATCCAGATGGCTGTATGCTCACACTGATAAAAGTGTATTTCAAAAATTTTCGTTAGGTCAAAAAGAGTGGAAAACTCGATTTCGATCGTGGGTGCACCTGAAAAACTTCGATCTACTCTGGGCAAGCAAAGTCAACCAAATTCTGGGAGAAAAACAAACATTGGTAAAGACATCTACGAGTATACCATTTTTTTTTATTGTCTTGAAGAACGTTTTTTAGCCGGTTGAGTTAGTTTAGTTCAGGGCTCGGCACGGCCCTATCCCATGGGTGCGGGACTAGGCGCTGCTGCTGCGCTGCCCTCAGGTACACTCGTATTACAGTGATTCGTACCAATACCAATATAGTGAAATGTTCCGTTTTGCGTGCGTCTTCACACACAAACGCAAAAACGGCTCGTTAATTGTATGGGTGCCGAGCCCTGGTTTAGTTTAATGAGCCGCAATTGAGTCAACTCCTTATTTAGCTCCAGTCCATTTTGGAACTTTCATTTTCTATTGAGAGTTTTGTGCAATTTTCTAATTGCTTGACAGGAGCGGAGTTCATCATCAAAGAACCAGTTCAGAATTTATCTGGAGTAAAGATAGTAGACTCATCTCAACTCAATTAATATTTAAAACTAATAATAAGTTAATATATTTGCCAAGTAGCAAAACAAGTTAATAAAGTGAGTAACAAGGACAGTTCAGAGAATGCAGAGAAGGCTTCGCTCAGATACATGTATAGATAAAAGAATCGGTAAACGTAGGCGACAATATTGATTCAGAATTCCAGAGATACTACGATGGGTAACAAAATATGGATTTTGTGCTAAAATATACTAGATATGTACATATGTATGTATGTGTATACTTTGGGGAGTTATACCGGAAAAATGGAACTTTGACCCATGGGTACCTTGCTAATGAAAATATAATTTAAGTTTGTTGCTATTTAGACCCGGTACTCGAAGAGTAAATAGGGTTTATAGTATTTGTGGTAAAAAAATGTAACACATAGAAGGGAGCGTTTCCGACACCACAAGGTATATGTACATATATATCTTGATCTGCATGTACAACATATGTACTACATAAATACGAGTACATATGTAAATCAACTGTGGCAAAGTCTGCACCGACTCCGCTTCGTTTAGTTTCGTTGAAATGTGAGTACTTAAATAAGCCATGACAAGGGGTATTGCGGGAATGTAATTTTTTCACCATGGCAGCACTTTACGATTCTATTGAATCATCCTGGTCACGTGGAGAACAACGATTTATGAAAATTGATTTCTTGTTTCAATATCCCCGACATGGCCTGGAAGGGAACTCGGACACGGCCACGGACACGGAGTGTCTAGGATGGCAATGGCAATGGCAATGGAGATGGGTTATCCATCGTTGCCATTTGAACAATATGTACAGTAGACTGACCCAAGACCGTTTCACAATAGGTTGCACCCCGTTTTCCAGCTCCTCACTTGGTGGCTTTAATTTAAAGTTAAAAGGTAGCAGATTCCCCCTCGACTGAGGTGCTCGACCTACTTTGATTTCGTTTGCCGTGCTTAGAGTTCATATTTGTGCACCGTCGATTTTTTTTCCCCGTAGTGCCTCCTCCTTAGCATTGAGCCCCTCCCACAGTCCTCGATTTTTGCTTGGATTTCGTTGCTTCGATGTACCTAGGATGGCCTCCCAAGTTCCCTGTTCACATCCAGCAATAACACTACTCGACAAACTCGAACTTTTTTTTTCCCTAAGGAACCATGGAACCGTTAGTGCTTTTTTATACCCGGTACTCAAAGAGTAAATAGGGTATATTGTATTTGTGCACAAAGTGAATGTATGTAACGCACAGAAGGAAACGTCTCCGACCCCATAAAGTATATATATTCTTGATCAGCATCAATGGCCAAGTCTGTCCGTCCGTCTGTCCGTCTGTATGTCTGTCCGTCTGGCCGTCCGTCCGTCCGTCCGTCTTGTTGAGCGCCTGGATCTCAGAGACCATAAAAGCTAGAGCCACCAAATTTTGCATCCAGACTTCTGTATGCTCACACTGTTACAAGTGTATTTCAAAAATGAGCCTCGCCCCCTTCCGCCCAGGCAAAGGGGCGAAAAGCTACAATTTCGAAGATAAAAAAAACTAAAAACGCCATTCCGTAGGGAATGACCATAAGTATCTATCAGATCACCAAATTGGGATCCAATTGGATCATTATTATAGCCAGAATAAAGAAATAAATTTGCAACGGCTAAACCCACCCTGTCCCGCAGCTTTTGTTGTTTTTTTTCACATTCTCTCATTCACACTCTGCTTCGGCCTCGGCCTCTGCCGCGGGTCTGCAGTGTGTGGTTCTAGGGAAGGGGAGCAAGCTAAAGGAGCGTGTTGGTGTGAGAAGTGTTGTAGATGTAGATGACAGATGAAGAAAAAAATTTAAATACAATATTCCCTATTTACTCTTCGAGAACCGGGTATAAAAATATATCATCAGACCATCTCTAAGCTGATTGGGTTCCTTGAGGGAAAACGTGTCGGGTAGTGTAATCGAGATTGCCACTCCAAATGGAGCCAGGAGGCCATCACGGCCTGTTATCACACAAATCCCATAATTCCATTTTTGTTTTAATTTCCGGTCTTGGACGTAAATTTAATTTCCATTACAGACACATTTCCATAATTTTCTGCTTGTGTGTGTTAGTGTGTGTGTGTGTGCGTGTGTGTGCTACGGGCTCAAATCATCCCAATCATATGTGTGTGTGCATATGTACATGTTCGACCTATAGCGACTACTAACTCGGCCCACTCGATTCGGTCAGATCAGTGCTGCTCAAGAATTTCGATGAAGGCGATACCACATACCACGTATCCATGGCTGATGCTGCTGCTGGCCGCGACTATGCCGCTGCCACGAGCCACGGGTGGGTCCTGCCGCGAAGCTCAGCTCTGCTGCAAAGGGCGCGACTCTTCCTGCGTAGTGCAGAAGGACCCCGTCAACGCCATCATCGAGGATTTAAGTGATAAGCCTTGCTACTGCGATCACGCCTGCTTGAAACTGGGCGACTGCTGCGACGACTTCAAGGACCACTGTGGGGGTGAGTACAAGGCATAAAATTTATGTACCCTATGTTTCTGCGATTACAATTTGCAGCATAAACATAATTCTTCAACTTATGATAACAAATGATGGGACAAGGCATCGTTTGCAATACACTGCCATCAAAATGGCTCCATATAAGTAGAGTTGCTGCTGAATATCGTTAATATTTTTAACTAAAACAGTCCGTTAGAATAGATTAGATGGGATAAATATAAAAGTATAATAATAGTTGTTACGAAACCAAATTTGTAATTTTAAAAAGTCTTTTTTTTTTTAATATTAACGGTGATCTTTTTAAGTTTAACCATGTGAGAAATATGTATTTTTGATTTGACCGGAGTTGGCAGTTCGAAAGTAGACTCCGAGGGGAGAACAAAAATAAGTGGACAAGAGATGAAGCGTGTGCGTGAGAAAATAAAAGTTACAAAATAAATAAATTAGTGTTTTTTCTGAAGTATTTTGGACGACAAATAATTTGGACGCTGGTCGACAGTATGGTCCATAAATTAGGATCAACATGGTCCTGCGAGTGGCAATTTGGTCGTCCGAGCCGGATAACCTAACCCCCGCCTCTTTGTTATGTGAGTTAGTAACAACAATAGTTTCAAGCTTTCAAGCTGTATGGGGGGAATGTTAGCTTGCTTCAGGAATTTGGTCATTTACATGATATATTCTCCAGTGGAAATTCAGATCACATTTAGCGTATTAGGGTGAGGAAAATTAACGAGTGGATCGAGAGTGTCACTTACATATGTCACTAATGTCTAATGTCAGTATATGAAATATGTACGTACTATTGGCCATTTCGGAGAAGAGCACACAGTGGGAGCTAAAAACATATGCCAATGTTCTGGCTACAGTCGATTTTAAAATCTATTTTTATACCCAGTACTCGAAGAGTAAATATTTGTGCATAAAGTGGATATATGTATGTAGGTTAGGATAGGTTAGTTTAGGTTGAGGCGGTTGTCGAGACTTCCGTCCGAGTCTCGCAGACGTATTGCTGCCCGTGCTGCCTGTTCCTTCCCTGCAAGGTATATGCCCTGCAGGCATAGGATGGCATTTAGTGCATCATTTGGTGTTGTGCGGAGAGGGCCACTGATGCAAGGAGTGCCCGTTCGTTGGACTTTTGCCAGTTGAGCGGTGAATGTCTGGATGTAACGCACAGAAGGAAAAGTTTCCGACCCCATAAAGTATATATATTCCTGATCAGCATTAATAGCCGAGTCGATAAAGCAATGTCTATCAGATCTACCTGGATCTTGAATCTTTACTTTGGAAGCGACACAACTAGTGCTAGTTGGTCTTGCTGGTGGGTGCTAGTTGGTCTTGCTGGTGGGTTATTGCAGGAGTTCTTGGGGGATGGAATTCAGCTATCAAAGCAAATATTATGTACATATATTTACATACATGTGCATATATTTATGTACTTAGGCGTAGAACTGGATTTGATTACTCAAGACACTCAGTATATGTTAAGTATATCTCAGAGACTATAAAAGCTGGAGCCACCAAATTTTGCATCCAGATGGCTGTATGCTCACATTTTTACAGGTATCCCGCCCCCTTCCGCCTTCATTACTGTTTTGGGTCACTTAATTTAATTTTTGAAACTGGAAAAAATAAACTGCTGTTTACGCTCCTGAAAATATTAAAAATCGCAAACAAAAGGCAAAAAATTACGACTTCCGCCCCACAGAGGAAGTAATCAGTTGTCCTTTTTTGCAAGTTTTTGTGTGGTATTTTATTCCAGGGTTCTGAATGGGTGGAATTGTCTTATCCTACGGCTGTGCAGTAATCCGCTTTTTGTGATTTTCTCGACGTCCCACCCGAGTCCCATTGTTGTGCAGCTACTTAGATTACGTACAGCCCACCAAATGTGCAGAGCCACTAAGGCGCTGTGGGCGCTCTTTGACATTTATTCTACTACATATTTTTAAGGATAGAAACTGCAAGCTTTTCTGCTTTTATAATTTTAATAATGCTTTAAGTTATTGTTAATAAATTGTTAGTTTTATCTTAAAAGCATTTTAAAGTTTAATTTTTAATAGAATTTCCTCATAGAAACCATAGAAACCTTTGGAGAGCCAAAGTGAACGCGGAAGCCTCGACATAAGGCATTGATGGGGCTCCAGACCATAAAGCAACTGTATAAGCATGAAGCAACTATAGTTATGTACATATGTTACATCTGTACATATGTATGTTGAGTACCGCATGTAGTGCCGTACTGAGTATTTCGATGTTTAGTCACCGAGTGCCGCCTGAGGTTAGGGGGATACAATGTCTAAAGGGCTTTAATTTTATTACATACAACAAATAAAGTTAACGAACATACGCCGGCCTTCCATATTAAATAAGACGCAGACATGCGAGACACCCGGAGAAAGATGCGAGGACATGAACAGGAGGCGAGGAAGCAAGCCACTATGGTCCCCATGACCTTTTCTTGTCCTTAATTAATAACTCGTGAACGAATCAAGATATTTGGATTTAGTCTTTTGATATTAGCTAAGAATAGCAAGAGGAAGGATAAAAAAAAAATGGGCGTGGCAGCTCCTTTTTTTAAGGGAAAATCGGTTTTTAATTTTTTTTCTCAAAATGTTAGAGGCAAAGAAAGGATGGGAATATGTTTAGCAGATCAAGATTTTATAAAAAAAGTCGCAACACGAATTAAAACCACTTTAAAATCTAAGATAATCGAACTTTTTCTCCCACAAAGCATACCCTTCAGCAGTTTCCATTATAAAACGAGAAGGGACGTGTGAGACGCTTCTTACGCGTCACAACTTTTATACCCGGCACTCAGTACTACATCTGCAACTTAGCGGTTATTTGTCAAATTTTACATTTTTTCTTCATCTGTCATCTACATCAACAACACTACTCACGCCAACACGCTCCTTTAGCTCGACACCCTCCCCTATAGACACACACTGCAGAGTCGCGGCAGAGGCAGAGGCAGCGGCAGAGATGTGTCAGGGGCAGAGGCCATAAACTGCGCGAAGCAGAGTGTGCTGCTGGGACGGGGTGGGTTTGGCCACTGAAAATTAATTTCTTCATTGTGGCTATAATAATGATCCAATCGGATCCCAATTTGGTGATATGGTATGACCATATGATAGATATGGTCATTCCCTACGGAATGGCGTTTTTAGTCTGACGGACGGACAGACTGACGGACGGACAGACGGACAGACAGACATGGCTCAATCGACTCGGCTATTGATGCTGATCAAGAATAAATATACTTTATGGGGTCGGAAACGTTTCCTTCTGTGCGTTACATACAACCGTTATCCGCACAAATACAATATACCCTATTTACTCTTCGAGTACCGGGTATAACAATATTAATCTGGCTACACTCTAGCCACCCAAAATAGCTAGTGACTAATACTGTGGCTTTAATGCAATGCAAAATTGTACCCTACTTTACAATTTTCTTCTTCGATGTGTTCCAAACGGCAAAAACATTGAAATTTCTCATGTGAGGTTATGATCTAAATATGCAAATTGTAAGAGTTGTGGTCAAATGTGGCATTTCTGACTATATACATTTTAGCAATCATTTATTGCTCTACGACACACAATAGGTTTCAAGGGGGTGACTAGGTGGCACTCCATTAAGAAAACTTTTTCAAAAATTAGATTTTACCACGAACTGATACATATTGAAGGCCTCACTTTAACATACATTTACGAAGACATCGCCAACTACTATATACCGTTCACATTACAAAACACGTAGCAAAACACTACTAAATAAAATGCATCAAAAAAATTGGATCAGTTAATCGTATCTTTCAATTTATGAGACATTTAAAACAGCAATAAAATTGGTACTTCTTCACTGATCAATAAGGACAGCTGGGTTTCACAGCTAATTTTGCGAAGGTGGCGCCATCTTTGCAAATAACTGGTACGCAACTTTGATGGTCACTCTTTTTCTAATATAGAGCGCCAAGAACCGCGTCTTGGTTTTAACTTTTAAAAATTAGCTTTTGGAAAAGAAAAGTGTTCATTGGGACCATAGTGCAAGCGGTCCGGACCGGTGGGGTGCGGGGAGAGTGAGCAATAGGGGTGGAGCGGAAGGATGCACTGCCGCAGATAGTGACCTTGGCCTATGTTGGCATTTTTCGTGCCAGCTGCGGCTACAAGCCGAAAGATGACAACATATAAAAAACGAACCCATACAAAAAGTAATAAAAGTACAAAACAAAACAAAAAATGAAAAGGACACACCGCGGCGGTGGCAAGGAACCAGAAGTACGTACACAGGCAGGATCAGTAGCTGTGCCTGAAGAGCACCATAAGGCATCGGCAGAAGTTTATTTAATTTTGCATAACATTTCATTTATTTCGAAATTACACACCACTCTACGAGGAGGAGTCGCTCCTCCTGCAACTGTCAGCTCAATAGGGGTAAATAAAATAAACAATTGAACGTTTTGTAAATTTATCTCTAAATGCCTTACTAAAATCTTTCGTGGACTTTAGTCGGAATAGAACTCTTGAACGGCTCGACCTGATCAGCAATTTTTACAAGTTTAATTCTGCATTAGTTTGGTGGTCAGCTTAGTGCTCACAATCGACGAAGTGGCTGTTATTAAAGTGGGTGAACATTTTCCATTCAAAGATATCGTGATGCTTCAAATCGCTTAGGGAAAGCATAGCAACACGAGTATGAACAAAGTCATCAGGGCGAAGATTACACTACTCGACAAAATCTAACTTGAACCAAATTGAACCAAACCGACTTCTGATAGAATGACGGCGTTACATTTTTTTCAAAGAGATTTGTTTTTTTTTTCTTTTGCAGAACTTTTGTTTTTTTAGAGGTAGCGCTTTTTTTTGTGTACATAACTTAGATAACTAAGATACTTACATCTGTTTGTAATGAACTTAGCAATTCTATAAAGCTGATGAATGCATCTATAATGAATCTATAACCCAAGAAGAAAAAATGCGCTTGGTTAAAAAAAAAGCGTTAAAAAAATACCAGGCTTTAAAAACTCTACAAAAAAGGTCTGCCATAGAAAAAAGCAAATGATCATCAAACCATTTCTAAGCCTCAAATCTTTCAGAAAGAGTTTGTCGTTTCGAGTGGTGTTATCAGAGCGAAATAGAATTTGAATAGATTTTGTGATTCCACGCATCTGGCCTTCACGATGACCACTAGCGTATCTTTTTTGTGGTTTTTCAGGATATCCTTAGTGCCGCCGTGTTTCGGGCAAAAGCGGCATTGGAATACCGAATGCGCTCTCCTTCTCTTTTTATACCCGGTACTCGAAGAGTAAATAGGGTATATTGTATTTGTGCACAAAGTGAATGTATGTAACGCACAGAAGGAAACGTCTCCCACCCCATAAAGTATATATATTCTTGATCAGCATCAATAGCCGAGTCGATTGAGCCATGTCTGTCTGTCCGTCCGTCCGTCCGTCTTGTTGAGCGCCTGGATCTCAGAGACCATAAAAGCTAGAGCCACCAAATTTTGCATCCATATCTTCCGCCTCCGCAAAAGGGCAAAAACCTCCCAAATTTTGAAGATAGCATAAAACTAAAAACGCCATTCCGCAGGGAATGACCATATCTATCAGATCACTAAATTGGGATCCGATTGGACCAATATTATAGCCAGAGTGAGGAAATTAATTTGCAGTGGCAAAACCCACCCCGTCCCGCAGCTTATATTTGTTTTTTATACATTCTCTCATTCACACTCTGCTTCGCACAGTGGCTTCTGCCGTGAGTCTGCAGTGTGTTGCTTTAGGGGAGGGGGGCGAGCTAAAGAGGCGTTGGCGAGAGTAGTGTTGTAGATGTAGATGACAGATGAAGAAAAACTTAAAATTAGACAAATAACCGCTAAGGTGCAGATTTAGTACTGAGTGCCGGGTATAAAAGTTGTGACGCGTAAGAAGCGTCTCACACGTCTCTTCTCGTTTCATATCTGCTTTACATTTTCGCCCACCTCAGATTCGTTTCTTCTCCTGATATCCTCTAACGTGTCCAAAGTTCTGATGCGGGGGAAAGTTAAATAACTATTTGTGGACAGAACTTGTTTTTAATTTACACTCGCCGGGACGTCAGGCCGTCTTCCTTCAATACCACTAACCCAAATCGGGCAAGCAAATTTCGATGTATGTATGTACATATGTATGTAAATACATACATATGTATGTATGTTCGTAGCTACAGAGTCTAGAGTCTCCTCTCGCTACAAGTTTTCGTGTTTTATTTGCTATCGATTACACAATACATGCACTTTACCAGGTGAGTGGTGAATAGCTGTATGTGTGTGTGTGGCCAACTCGTTACCTAACAAAATTTATGCTGAAATCGGAAAAAAGGACATAAATGGAGGCGATAAATTGAGGTTAACGCGCCAAAATCACGTTAGCCCCGGCGGAACACAGAAAGGCCACACGAAAGTCGAATGCGTGCTACATGCCCACCGCTGCAGCGCACTGTCCACCAACACCGGCTGGCCCCCCGTCAGTCTTCCCGCATTGCCACCTTCCACCACTACCGAGATCGTACTCGTGTGAGTGAGTGTGCTCGAGATCAAAAAGGCTTTGTTACAAATAAAAGAAAGAAAACTGTAAGCATGTATAAATTGTCATTGTGCATATCCATCTTTTTGGCCATGGTGCTTCCATCCCTTGTATGTCATCTGAAAAATAGAACGAGAAGGGACGTGTGAGACGCTTCTTACGCGTCACAACTTTTATACCCGGCACTCAGTACTACATCTGTACCTTAGCGGTTATTTGTCAAGTTTTAAATATTTTAGCTCGCCCTCCTTCCTTGGAGCCGCACAGTACACGAAGCAGAGTGTGGATGAGAGAATGTGAAAAAAAAATATATACTTATACTTTATGGGGTCGAAAACGTTTCCTTCTATGCGTTGCATACATCCGTTATTCCGCAAAAAAACAATATACCCTTTTTACTCTTCGAGAACCGTGTATAAAAAGTTGGTCTGAATCGAAGCAGCAAAATCGCGTCGAGTAGTGTAACTGTTGGATTTGTCCATTTTGTGTTTGAGAATAATTTTTGTTGAGTCCGTCCCCTGGATATCGGGATGGAAACACCCCCGGTAGCCACGAGATCTGGAAAGAAACAGCAAGAGGAGTTGGCCCTTTTGCTCTGCATACTCCAACCCATTCCGCGCTTAATATGATGTTAAAAGGTCAACCTTGTTTTTCTTAGCCTTTAAATTATCCCAAACATGCGAGGGCACCAATCCACAGCGCCGCAGAGCTGTGGCAAACTTTGCCAAATCTATCACAGACAGCTGATCTTGCCATGGATCTTGATATGATGATGAATGCCCCTCCAGGAAGCGTGGTGATGAGAGTTTTCCGGAAGAGTGGAAATCTGGTGGGGAATGTCCATTAAGACCATTGCAAAGTCGTATCAAATAAAATGCACAGAGCACTTTGCATATTAGGAACAGGAAGTTGGAGATGCACAGCGTTGTGCGTTGATAATTTGTTAAAGTTTTTCCTACACTCTATTTTTTGCTCGTGTGTGTATTTTCCTCTCTCATTCTCAGAGGTTCATTGAGGTCGTTTGTTCGGATATGCAGGATGGAGTTGTCCTTTCATAATTGGTCGCCAAATTTAGTTCAACATTTAAATTGGATAACTGTGTGATTGAATTAGTCTGCAAGAAGATGAAAAATTGAGCAAGCGATAGTTTCAGTGACATTTTTATTCATATCTAGATCTCAATGACATTGCAGAATTTGATGTTCGCCCTATTGGGCGCCCAAATAAACAGCTCTCGATGCAGAAGCCTTCCACGCTGTGGAACTCTTCATGGGTGGTGCCTGGGGCTCTGGAACACTGCAGCTCTCAGTTGAGGAGCTACAGCATACGCCTGAGAAGCAGCAGCATTCGCCTGAGCAACCGCAGCACTCGCATGAGAAGTATGACGCGACATTCCTTCAAAGTGGCCGTTGGACCCCGCTTGTACTGGCGGTGCCCATTGGCATGTCCGGCTTCTGGTTCGCAATGATGTCGCTCCTCACTTTCTTCAGTGGTGACGCAGTAACCTGTAGACGCGACATTCCCTCCAAGATGACCGTGGGACCCAACATGCAGTGCGACAGCGGCGGCAGCATCAGCCCGGAGCACGGGCCCGTGGTAGTGGCCGTTGGCATGGCTTTGTCCTGGCTCGCAATGATGTCGTTCTTCTCCTTGATGCTCAGCAGCTTGCTCTTTTTCGGCAGCAACCTTTGCACCTTCTTCCAGTCCGCGAGGGTAATGTCCTGTCGCTGCTCATCTTCCGCATGTTTCTGAGCCTTTAACATGAGTCGCTTGGCCCTGCCTGCCATTTGGGGATGTGGACTTAGAGGGGATCTTGTGGGGAAGGGGACATTCACTTACCGTAGATAGACTCCAAGAGCTGCTTGCATGCCTGCGGCTCCACGGTGAGACCAGAGACTATTGATTTATCAATTGCATCGTTGAGAAACTCCACGTCATTGTCCAAGTCAGCTTTCAGATAATTTTGCTCAGTTTTTGTAAAAGACATATTCATATTTTCGACTTGTCTGTTTTGCTGAGTGATTTTGTATTAAATCAAGCCAAGCAATCAAGCCAAATGACTTGCACGAAACTCAAGGGTTGCCTACTGCGAGCCAGCATCTATCGGTTGCATTTCGATTAATGGTGTAGCAGGGCAACCCTAATTTAAAACGTTAGCGCTTAAAGTTTTTCTACTTTTAATATTTAAATTAACGACTAAATCATGCGCAGGCTGGCTCATGAAAATTTTACTTTCAAATGCTGGGGCCACGCATTATGGTCCAGATGACCAAAAGCGAATTTTTAAAAGTTAAAACCAAGACGTGGTTTTTGGGGCTCTGCATTAGAAAAAGAGTGACCATCAAAGTAGCGTACCAGTTATTTGCAAAGATGGCGCCACCTTCGCAAAATTAGCTGTGAAACCCAGCTGTCCTTATTGATCAGTGAAGAAGTACCAATTTTATTGCTGTTTTAAATGTCTCATAAATTGAATGATAGGATTAACTGATCCAATTTTTTTGATGCATTTTATTTAGTAGTGTTTTGCTACGTGTTTTGTTATGTGAACGGTATCTAGTGGTTGGCGATGTCTTCGTAATTGTATGTCAAAGTGAGGCCTTCAATACGTGTCAGTTAGTGGTAAAAACTAATTTTTGAGAAAGTTTTTTAATAGAGTGCCACCTAGTCCCACCTTGAAACCTATTGTGTGTCGTAGACCAATAAATGATTGTTAAAATGTATATAGTCACAAATGCCACATTTGACCACAACTCTAACAATTTGCATTTATAGATCATAACCTCAAATGAAAATGTTCAATGTTTTTTGCCGTTTGGAACACAATGAAGAAGAAAATTGTGAAGTAGGGTACCATTTTGCATTGCATTTAAGCCACAGTACTAATCACTAGCTATTTTGGAGGGCTAGAGTGTAGCCAGTGTAATATTGTTTTTGAAAGGAATCTGCTGAAGAGCATGCTCTGTGGCAGAAAAAATACGATTATCTTAGATTTTTAAGTTGTTTTAATTCGTGCTACGACTTTTTTTATAGAATCTTGATATGCTAAACATATTCCCATCCTTTTTTTGCTTCTAACATTTTGAGAAAAAAAATTAAAAACCGATTTTCCCTTAAAAAAAGGAGCTGCCACGCCCATTTTTTCAAAAAACCTTCCTCTTCCTATTCTTAACTTATATCAACAGACTAAATCAAAAAATCTTGTTCCGTTCGCGAGTTGTTCAATTTGGCCAAGAAAAGTGGTCATCTGGACCATAGTGCACTGGCCGCCGGCCGCTGGCTCTGCGGCTGGGTCTAGGGAAGGGGGGCGAGCTAAAGGAGCGTGTTGGTGTGAGAAGTGTTGTAGATGTAGCTGACAGATGAAGAAAAAATTAAAAATTTGACAAATAATCGCTAATGTACAGATGTAGTACTGAGTGCCGGGTATAAAAGTTGTGACGCGTAAGAAGCGTCTCACACGTCCCTTCTCGTTGACACCTATATTTATCCAAAATCGAATACGAATAAGTTTGAGTGCTACGGTTGTTATGATAAAACAGCTGCTGTCCTGAATAATAGCCCTAAAAAATATTAAGCCAAAAATTAAAGATGTATGTTATATTTATTTAAGAAAAAATTGTTGAATAGTGAATTTGAAGGGAATTCAATTTGTTGTCTTTCTGTTTGAATTTATAAGCCACACATTAAAATAAATTAGAGTATGAGTGTGCTTCTATTACCATGAAATTTTTATCTCACTATACTCATGGACATATGAAAATACATGTGTATGTATGTATGTATGTACATATATATGTACATACATATACATCTGTAGTATGCTTTTTTAATTTTAGTATCTAAAACGCTCAACATATGTATATTAGCCACTACTTTCGGCTGAACCCCCACTGTGCAAAGGAGGGGCAAGTAAAATAAGTGCGTATGAAGCGAAAGCTGTCAATTTAAAAAGAAAAACGATAGCCAACAGCAGGGCCCGGATGGGTCGTAAAATTATGCTCGAATGGAAGACGAGGTCATAGCTCTGCTGGGGACAAGGAGCAGCGGTATAGCGGATAAGGCAGATGGGGGCCACGCATTCTATAGCTGGAGAATGATGATTCCAGTTTTCTTTGCATAACACACGCCAACGGCAAAAAAAGAAAATATAAAAATAACGACACAAGACACTGTTTCAAACAAAAAACCCAGATTATACAATTAAACATTTTTTATCAAGCATCTTTGAATAGCGAAGACTGTCAGAGCAAGTCGGCGTTATTCCCTTTTAAAGAAAGTACAATTTTGTTTACTAGTGTAAGGTGCCACCAAAAATCCGCATACTTGATACATACAAGTTAACACACATACACACTTTGGTGCATATATGTACATGTACATATGTATGTACATACATACATACAGTGGCGGAAAAAATAATAGAAACGACAGACGATTCACACTTGAATCCAAATATTTTGTTTTTGGTGAAAGTTGTTTACATCAAAGCAAGTGTGATTTGTTGCAGGATATTAGGGCTTTATATAGGACCCTCTCTAGTGCTCCTTTCGTAAGTCTTTTAAGCAGTGTAGCCTGATTTGTATGAAGACCACGCTTTTGTCTTGGAAAAAATAATAGAAACGCAGTCTAATTTTTTCGTAACTTTTTTTAAAACGGCTTTAAGCGAATTATATTGGTAACAATTCATAAACTAACGGCAAAAGAAGATATAAAATAACTTTTCCCGTTGATCCGGTTGTGTTTGTTGTTGTTAGAGTCTCAGAATGGGGTGCGGAGGACATTGTACGGATTTTGAAAGAACAAATATCCTTACACTAGGATATGAAGGTCACACAACGTCAGATAGTGTTACTATTCTAAAATGGGTTTAATAGAAGCTTTTTCGACGATTAAGGACAAAAAATAACGAAACACACGCGGAAGAATGCACGCAACATCGGCTTGGTGCGACACACCACCTTGTTCAAAAATCAAAAGAAAATTCTTTCTCTCTTCGGAAAATTTGAAAAACGATCTCAATGCATCGGTTAGTAGTCGTACTATATGAAATAAGTTGATTTAGGTCGATAAAAAATTACACAAAGCTAAAGTAGATGTATATACTTACGAAAATGAGATTCAGATAGGTACCCAATGCCCCAAGGTGCATTTATTTCGTCCTGGGTACATTTGGTCGTGGGAAGTTGTTATAAGGTGCCTAATATGAGATTTCCTAACAAATCTGAGCAAATTGACTTTAGTTTTATTTGCCTACAGCACATTTTTTTTGACTATACGAAATAATAGCACCTTGAGTCATTGAGTACCTTTCTGAATCTCATATTCGTGATTAGGTTTGTCCATTTCATCTACGTGTAATTTTTTATCGACCTAAATCAACTTATTTCATATAGTACGACTACTAACCGATGCATTGAGATCGTTTTTCAAATTTTCCGAAGAGAGAAAGAATTTTCTTTTGATTTTTGAACAAGGTGGTGTGTCGCACCAAGCCGATGTTGCGTGCATTCTTCCGCGTGTGTTTCGTTATTTTTTGTCCTTAATCGTCGAAAAAGCTTCTATTAAACCCATTTTAGAATAGTAACACTATCTGACGTTGTGTGACCTTCATATCCTGGTGTAAGGATATTTGTTCTTTCAAAATCCGTACAATGTCCTCCGCACCCCATTCTGAGACTCTAACAACAACAAACACAACCGGATCAACGAGAAAAGTTATTTTATATCTTCTTTTGCCGTTAGTTTATGAATTGTTACCAATATAATTCGCTTAAACCCGTTTTAAGAAAAGTTATGAAAAGATTAGACTTCGTTTCTATTATTTTTTCCGGGCCTAAAAACTATGAAAATTAATTTCTGGTATATCGAGTTTTTTTTAAATTATTTTTTTGTTACATTTTGAAACATTGTTAGGCAGGCTATCAATAAAAATTATGAAACTTAAAAAAAAAAAATGTTCCCTGAACAAAATTTTGAAAAGATCGAAAAAAAATGTCGTTTCTATTATTTTTTCCGCCACTGTATGAACATGATTCTGGCGCCTCAATCATTCAAGTCGACTTTGCGAAGGCATAAATTATTGGAACTGAGCAGAATACTGGGCCCAAGGCCCATGCATTTCTCCGGAAGAGCGAGGAAGAAGTGGCCCGAGTAAATCAAAGGGTCAACGAAACGGTCGAACGGACCCGTATTTGGGCCCCGCCCAAGGTACTCGTCAAACTCCTATAATGCACACGAATCAGGTCGACAACAGGCAGCCTGCCCTATATGGTCGGGGTCAACCATTTTTTCCGCATGCCTCTTTATCCTACCCTTTATTTCGAATTTCATGCGTAATTGGCGCAGCCATTTGCTATAAATGTTTCTGGAGGAGAAGAAGAGTGTATCCAACACACGCACTTACATACGTAAATACCCTCCATGGAATGAACTACGTGTATCCCGATTTTTTTTAGAAAAATTACGTTAAACCCGCGATCGAAGCAGTTGCACACCAACACAGCAAAACCTGGAATATTACGACAAGTGGTTGGCGTGGGTCTCCCGATTTGCTTCCGGTATCCGCGCGTAACAGGCTCGACTTGGTGTCATATGGGCCTCTTAATGTTGTATAGGTTCAATGCATTGCAAAGTAAACTTGTGTTCATCTCTTCGAGTGAGGTTTTAGCTTAAAACATAATTCATTAGTGCTGTTTCAAAGGGGAAGGAACATAGAGGACATCATCGCCACAGCAGCATATTCGACCTTGTAGTTAGGTGTAAATATTTACTTCAATAGGCTAGAGACAGCAGACCCTAATGTTCCGGATTGTAAATCTCAGATGTGACTCACTCACTCCCATCTTAAGCGCGTAAAATGATCGCATGGCCAGCAATATTCATTCAGTAACCGAAAAACAATGCTAGCGCACTCTAGCTAAAGTAAGTGCGAGTGCAGTAGGCCAAATTGTCCTTCTTAAAGAGTAATTTCCATATATTCCCTTTTGCATAGTACACCAATGGGTATGCACACGATGATGCTCGAAAATATAAGTAACAACTGCCTTTTTACTCTCGATTTACTCTCGCGCGATTTAGATGTTCCTCTGCTTAAACTAAGGGGCACAGAGTCAACCCACGTACGAGTACTTTAGCGGAGGAGATCGAGTTTAAACACGCCCGTTCAAATGTTGAAGTTAAAGTTAAAAACTACACAAGAAATTAGATGATGGGCTGCAAATCAAGTTTAGATCTCTTTAGATCTGCCCTTGCTAAAGCCCATTTTTTTGTTTATTAAATATTGATAGCAGTTAACTCAGGGTGCGGCGTTGGAGGCCAATCACCGAAAATGGAGAGTTTTAGAATTTTTATTATGAAATTGTACATATATCATATAAAGCTGTTGGATGGATCCAAGTAGGTGAAATGCCATAGTAGACTTGTGACAGAGTTCGATAATGTTTAAAACTGAAGCTGAAATGGAGATGAAATATGACAAGAAATCATGCGGGCCGGATGGGAAGGGCCCCCCCAGAAAACATCCGCATTGGAAACAGACGAGCATCAGTGCCAAGCAGAAGATGGGGGCCATGCGGAGGCTGTCCCGGGAGTGCTCGAGCCCCAGCGATGTGTGCCTAGTCTCCAAGTGGCTGGCTATCTTGGGCTGCACCAACAAGGACGAGACGCTGCCCCGAGACTATTTGCTGGAGCTGACCCACCACCAGTTGAGGGAGTCCAGTCGCCTCTCGTCGCCCTTCACGCAACTAGAAAGCTACAGCCGAGAGCTGAACTCGGTGCTGCGGGAGGTGGGCCGGCAGCAGCTGCGGCGGCTTGGGCTCCTGCCACGGCAGAGCACAACGGAGATGCGGGCGCCCAAGCCCTCCCGCGCGAGCCTACTCCCCCGCAAGGGTCAGCACCCCAGTTCGTTTGCACGTCAGAAACCCATGAACCCATTCTGGAGTCAGAAAATGCATCAAGTGGACGACATCGAGGCGGCGAACAGAAACGAGGAGAAGGATTTAAGGGGCCCTAGTCAAGCAGCCAAGTCCAAAGAGAGCCGTCAGCTGGGGAACTTGAAGCTGCGGCGGAGGGAAAGGGATGTGAATCCAAAGCCACCCATGGTCTTAACAGTGGTTCAAAAGGAGCTGTTGTGCAGCGACTGCAGGGAGCGCAATCAGCTCGAGCGAGTGGAGCAGCGGGCCCTGAGGGCCAAACGGCAGCAGAGGGAGAAGGAGCTCATGATCAATAAATCGGTTTCTCGCCAGAGAGAGTACCGCGAACGGTGCCGCGCAGTGCAGGAGAAACGCCATCACGAGCGCCAACTGTTTGAGAGCAGGAAGGAGCAGCAGCGACAGCCCTGTGAGCAGGGCGACCGGAACCGGCAAGGCGAGGGGCAGCTGCAGGCTCCACTCCACCAGCCTCTTCGGAAGTCGTGCTGGCTCCGCAAGGAGATCACTGTGGATGTTGACGAGAGTCTGGACGTGCGTATATATCTGGATCTGTGCAATGGGTGCCAGAAGCAGCTGCTTCCCGACACAGATGTGGTCAGAAGTGGCAGTTTCGAGGCACAGCAGCAGAAGCTGCCGGCGGCCAACAACAAGAAGCTGATCAAGGGGAGAAGGGGAGATCGTGAACGTAATCGTGAGAGTCAGCAGATGGATGAGATTAAAACGGAGTGGCTAAGGAAGCGACCACTTCACAGGAGCTCAGGCGAAGAGAGCAGCGCATGGGGAAGGGCATGCGTAGATGAGCATCGGTCCATAATGAATCTCAAAAAATGTGAAACAAAAGAGAAGCAGCTGCGACAACAAAGAGCGACGAATGTTCGCGAGATAAACTCAAGAACATTTCTTGAAGGTATTGACAAGGAAGGAGGGGAGGAGCGGAAGAAGCAGCTCGAGAGGGAAAGGAGAGAAAGCGAAGCGATCAAACGAGGAATCATAGACGAAACAAAAGAGAGTGAAATGGGGGAGGTGCTCAAGCAGCGGGAGAAAATGGAGTGTGTAGTGGAGTGGGTAGTCAAGGAGGGCGCTCAGAAGAGATATATAGGCGAAGGTAGTACCTCAACCGAGAGCAGACCACTGGAACAAGACAGGGAGACGGAAGAGCAATTGGACAGAAAAAGGGAAAATCAATGGGATATGCTTCTGAAGTTGTGGGAGACGGAAAAAATTAAGAGACGACATCAAAGCCAGGAGTCGGAGGACATAAATTATTTTAAAGGAAAAGAAAAGCTTGAAAGGAGCTCCAAGTATGATACGGAACTCAGGACTCGTGAGGTGGTGGAGATACGAAAAACAGAAGGGACTGAACCATTGAATGCACATGGGGACGAAGCCCGGAAAGAGCGTGAGAGAAGAGCAAGAGAAAGAGAAAAGTTCGAAAAGAAGGGGATGGAGAAGCGAAAGTTGCTGTTGGAGAGTCAGATAATGAAAGAAAATGATGGTGAAAGTGCGGAAAAGAAAGCCCAAGAAGACGAACCTAATAGGAAAACTACGGAAAACCCGCTTGAATGGATACGCCTAGAATTGGATCGTATAACACAGGAAGCGCATAAGAATAGAGAAAGGAAACAGCTCGAATGGAAGGAGACTGAGATCAAGACAAAGGAGAAGCTAGCAAAGAGAGCCAAGAAAAAAGAACTTGCACTCGGAATAAAAAAGGACCGTAATATGAAAGAAAACGAAGAGCCTGCAATGAATCAAAATACCAATTTTAATAAAATGGAAGACCAGATGCCCAAAGGAACCACGGAAAAGAAGTTGCAGCGGGAACAGCAGCTGAAAGGCGATGGATTGCGAAATGAAGTGCATAAGAAAGAGAAGGGTACAGAAATAGAAGATCTGAAGCGGAAGAAGGAGAAAGAGACTCAAGAAAGAGTGGAGCTTAAAATTATGGGTAAGAAAAACGAACTCGAATTCGCGCTCAGACACGAGCGTTACCAGAGAGAGAAGGAGCATGCACTGCAAGAGCAGCGGCAGGAGAGAGAAAAATATGAGAGCGAATGCAAGTGGCGTAAAGATAAGGAAAAAAAAGAAGATCTCGACGGTAAAGTAATGGTTGGTGTGTTTGCGCGAAGACATGGAACAGACATAGAGGCTGGAGAGAAGAAAAGTATGGAAGAAGAACAACTCGAGAGGAGCGTCATGGAAAGCCTCGAGATCAGAGCTATAGAAGTGGAGCTAAAACAGAAAGTCATGGAACTAGAGCAAAAAAGGTCCAAGAAGGAAGTCAGAGTTCGTGAGCGGGAGCGAAGGGAAAGAGAACCTGAAGATCAGAAGAGGAATAAGCCCGAAAAAATCAATTATTTTGATTGGAAGGACCCACAATATCTTCGAAAGATGACGAAGAATGGGGACGAGTTCGATGCGAGAGCTGGAGGCGATGAGCTCGAACGGAAACAGCTCGAGAATGAGCATGGGAAAAACGCAGAAAAGGATGAACCTGAGAACGTTGACTGGGAAAATGTAGCAGATGAAGCCGAAAATAGGGAAAGGACACAAACGCAACTGGAGCTTGTAACAAGGAAATTCTTAAATCTGAAGGAACAAATTTTCATTGCTCCAGCAAAAGAAAAATTTCAAGAGCTCAAAGCAGAGGAAAAGGGAACCAATCAGCAGGGCATGGCAACGGCGCAGACAGAGCAACCCCATGAGGACAGATCTCAGACAGAAGCAGACCAAGATTGGCTGAAGGAGAGCCGTATCTATGATATCCAAGATCGAGTGAGTGATCATCAGATACTGCTTGAGCTCAACCAGATCCTTCCACGATCCCAAAGACTTGTTGAAAAATTCTTGGGAACTAGTTTTAGCGATGCCGCAGTTAGAACCGACTCTCAGGAACGTCCTGAAGCTGGAAAGATCAGCGGCAAGTCCAAGTCCACAAACTCTTCTAGCAGCGGAAAAAAGTTCAGTTTTCCACCGGAGGGCACTTACGTAATAAAGCAGCAGTCCTGTTTGAGGTCGCTCTCTCCTTCGGCTATAACGAATCTCGATCAGGAGTCAGGGAGAGTCGAGCCACAATTGAAGACAAATATTCAGATGGGCTCTCCTGTGCCTCCAGAGAGCTACTGCACCCGAACCGGAAGGAAGCGCTTTCGCTCAGAGCTAACCAGCTATAAGCTCAATCGTAGGAAGGGTCTACCCCAGCACCGAGGGCGTCACTTTCTGCGTCCGATACTGTCCAGAGAGGGAACAACTAATGAAAGTCCAGAGTCGCTGTGTCGCCGACTGCAGCTCGAGAACACGATGATGGAGAGCAAGCTGACCGAAGCTAGGGTAAGGACCCGACAAAGACATGTCGGAGAGACGATGATGCTCAGGGCTGCAAAAGTGGTCAAACTGTTCCGGCTGGCTATGAGGAACAAGGAACCGACGCATGATGAAACAAGATGGACGGAGAATTTTGGGGACACGGCTTTGAACGGTCAGCATGGAGCATCCACCCCCTGTGACTTGGTCACCTCCAAGATAAGAAAGATGATTCGGGACGAGTCCCTGCGGAAAGTGAAGCTACCGGGGCGCATTTTCCAAACAATGTCCACAGCTATGGACAATCGCGGTCTCCAACTGATGCCGACAGCCAGTCTTCTCGAGTTCCTTGATACCATGGAGGAAAACCTGGAGCAACACTTGCAGGGAGTCTTGAACAGCCAGTTTGAGGTGCACCACGTTCCTGAGTTATTGCAACTAGCCGGGGAACTGGAGGCCCAGCAGCGGAGAGCGGAGACCATCATCCTGGAAGAAACCTGCAAGTCTTCTCAGCGGTACTATAAACAGCATTGAAAACAGTTTTCGATCCATTTCACTGGCTTGTTGCATCAATGTTTCAATTACCATTGCAACGTGGCCGACGATCTGGCCCAGGATGGCTTCGAGACAGTCCAGCGATCCTACAAGGCTTGGAGCATCGGCAGGCTTAATAACGCGCCACAATTTTAGGCTTTTAAAGCAAACATAAATTATTTCTCAAAGTTCCCTTCATAGCATAGCGTAAAAATGTTTTGTTTTCGTGATTTTTTCAATAAATGTATTGTCCAGGCATGAGACTACCCATATTGGAACGTTTTCATCTGTTTTCGCAGATCTTTTGGCACTCAGAAGGTATTATAACTACAGCAAGACTTTGTGGGAATAAAGTGCAATCCGTCTTTTGAAGGTTGGTTTTCCTCAATCAGGATTGAACTTCCTGCACTGGTCCACCCAACCATATTTTTATTGCTACAATTTTTTTTGGCATTCGACACGGTTAAAAAACCTATACAGTCGTCTTGCCTGGTTCCTTCAACAACCAAATACTTTGTCTTCTCTATTTGCCATCACCATTTTTAATTTATCGACCTTTTCCTGTCACGAGCCACCGATTCATTCTGCAAAAAGGTCAATCTGGTGACGTGTCAGCGGCGAGGGCTCGCCGGACTTCATCCGGGTCATTTTTTGCTCCTTGCTCTGCCTGGACAAACTTAGTTTTAACAAGTAGAAACGTTAAACGCTTCGTACGCGTCACAATTTTTATACCCGGTATAAAGTATATATGAAACGACATACATATGTAATACATATACATCCAATTCGCATATTGCTTTCGAACCGTTAGTAGATTGTTAAAACGTTTAACACAATCAAATAAGTAGTCTGTGATCGGTTAGAACCCAAGGCACCCCCTGTGATAGCTTAAATTCGAGGGGATGTGTTTAATAAAAAGCAGTTAGGGTATTGGATGTGGCTTTTGGATTTGCTTTTACAATAGTATATGGTGCACTATTCTCACCCCTTCACCCCACAGCAGCCCCAAGGTTAAATTTGTAACTTCACTAGCTCATCAGCAGCTTCCCTTTCTGTGCCCTCTCCTTCCTTGCCACAATAAATTAAGTCAAATTAATTGAATCGGCGACAATCGCGCGATGCAAAGGAAGTGCATGTTGGCTTGATGTAGAATCATGGCATGTATGTACATATGTAAATACATACACATACATATGTATGTAATTATATGGTCATCTCGGACGACCTTGTTTCGCTCGGCGCTGCAGACGCCATGTACATAGGTACATAGGTACATATGTACATATGCTTTGACTAATGACTTTTTCAGGAAATGGGCTAAACAAAAGAATCGGAACACAGTGGGAATGTGACTATGTACGTCTATGTGTGCCGGGAAAGTAGAGCATCGGAGGAGAGAGCGATGACAATAGTAAGCAGGCTACGCTGCAGCAAAAATTGCAACTTTCCTGCTGCAAAAAATTAGATATCATATTGAAGGGCTAATAAGAATTTGCGAAAAAATGTATCCGCGCCCGACCTTCAGCAGCAGAAACGCAGCCCTCCTCCCGCCCAACCGACCTAGGGGCGCTGCCACATGACGAACGGCGCGATTCACCGAACCGGCAGGAAAGATAGATGTTAGGCTAATATTCGAGAAAATTACAGCTAAAAACAACTAAAAGAGATAAGCACGCAAAATTACCAAAATCGGAAACAAAACCAATGTACATACATACATAGAGAATGTGTAAAAAACAAATATAAGCTGCGGGACGGGTTGGGTTTTGCCACTGCAAATTAATTTCTTCATTGTGACCGTAATAATGATCCAATCGGATTCCAATTTGATGATGTGACCACCCCTTTTGCGGGGCGGAAGGGCGCGGTGCTCATTTTTGAAACACACTTGTAACAGTGTGAGCATTCAGAAGTCTGGATGCAAAATTTGGTGGCTCTAGCTTTAATGGTCTCTGAGATCCAGGCTGTCAACAAGACGGACGGACGGACGGACGGACGGACGGACGGACGGACGGACGGACAGACGGACAGACAGACATGGCTCTATCGACTCGTCTATTGATGCTGATCAAGAATATATATACTTTATGGGGTATATTTCCTTCTGTGCGTTACATACAACCGTTATTCCCCACAAAAACAATATACCCTATTTACTCTTCGAGTACCGAGTATAAAAAAAATATTCTTGGTTATGTTCCCATATTATTTTCTGGGTTTATTAAAACTAAAAGACTGTAACCAATTGCCATGTAGTTCCATTAATATTGACTTAATATAAAAGACCTATTAGAATACGCCAATTTGAATTTGTTTCGCTATTTTAATACCCAGTTTTCCTTCATTATTATCTTCTCATATATCTCATGAAACAATTTTTTTCCGTAAAGTCCTTCTCGCATATTGAACTAGCGAAAACAACTCTATAATAAGGGTATATCCCTAAATTAAGAAGAATACATATGTATGAATATAGAGCACTTGTGTACATTGATGAGAGCTGGTTCATCTGCTGTCGTTGCGGGCACCGGTATTTCTCATTGATGGAGGCCTCGAGTGGCAAGTGCCTGACACCACGAAGTCGTGCTAACAGGCAAGAGTCATTCGAGTCATGAAATGTCTGCCGTGACTAAACTTTGCATTGTGCACTGTGCCAATGTCCTTAAATGCTCCTTGTGATAATATTTGTATTTGAAGAACGGCCCAACAGACAGACAGAAGGACGGAGGGAAATATCCTAGCACACACTAAATTTAAAGCTAAAGGCCAACATTGGGAACTTAATTACGTTAGTGCTTAATGCGTGACTCATCTGCTTGATTATGATGTCTTTTCACAAACCCACACACAAATTTAATATTTATTCTATCATCTACAACACATTTCAGACTGAAAGTAAATGAATGAAAGTTTTATAGTAAAATATTTGCAGTTATGATGTATAAGTTGAGAATTGATCCTATTCTCAAACACATTCCATTGAAAAGGAATGGGATTTCGTTTTGTTTGTACTTACACCCATTACTTAAGAACGTTTATTTAAAGAGTGACACCGACTTTTTCAGATTCACGGCAGTCCAAATATTTTGTAGGATCAGAGTAAGCTGGTGAAACTCGATGAGTTCAAAGGTTTATTTCGCATGGTTCTTCGAGGACCAGTATTTAATAGCACTACTCTACAAAATCCAAGGTTTTTTTTCCTCAAAGAACCAAACCTTTTTTTTCTGATAGATATCGGGCATTCAAATTTTTTAATGAATTATGGTTTTTTCAGATAACTTAAGTATCTTACATCTGGTTGCAAAGAACTAAACTTTGTGCTAAAAAGTCAAACCAAACACTTTTTGGTTTTAGCGTTTCGTCTGGGAAATTTTAAGCTTTGAAATGCAAAAATGTTGATGTTTGTGACGTATTTTTAACAAAATGTCGGCTTTAAAAACTCGGGAAAAGTCGAAAAAAAATTATATATAGCGTCCTCTATTTTTATAAGTATGTATAGGTGCATTAATTCTTCAAAAAAAAAATTCTGCCCTAGAAATCTGTAATCTTTGTAGGAGCATTTTACCACAATCGCAAATATTGCATGCAAATCTACAACCAGGTGCGCGATAATATGTATTTATGTTCACGGAAATTTTCTTTTTAAAGCTGATCTCTTTAAAGCTCATCTGGATGGATAAATTATCTTTTGTTGAAAATGTTGGCCAACTTCGTTCAACTGCCCCAGCGTGCTGACGGTGCCTGCTGTGCCGCTGACAGAAAACAGTTGTTTTGCATAAAGTGCTGTTGCAGTGCAAAAATGAAAGTGCCAAAGTGGGAAACTGAAAAAGTGGGAAAATGAGAAGTGAGCGCAGGGAGCCTAAGAGACTGAGTGCGGGTGGTGCGAGTGGGTGCGGGTGTGTGGATTGGGTAAAAATCTGCACCGGTTTTTTGTTGCTGTGCGTGGTGTAAACACACAATAAACCCATGCATGCATACATAAATACATATGTACATATGTAGAGACCCGTTCTTTTGAGAGCCGGTATACGCTTGTCCTAAAAGTTTTAAAATACTGAAAATTCGCTGGGTCACCGAATTTGTAACCTCCTACATGCATCCAACCATTCACACACATGTGCATGCACATGTCCATTAGGCTGCGCTAAGATTTAACCAAAATTGTATTTATTTTATTTTTTGTTTTTTTTGCATGTGGAAACCCATTTTTAAGTTTGTAGTTTAATATTTAGTATTTGCCTCCAAGTTATATTACACTACTCGACACGATTCTATATATTTTTATATACAGGTGCATTGTTTGGGCTCCGTTTAAGATATTGGTCATCAAAACCTACGGCTGGCTAACATTTTTCAAGCAACCCTAAAAACCCGTATTTTTCCGTATAATACCGACAAAGCTTAGGATTTTTTTGAATTTTAGTATTAGTTTTTACTATTTTTCTAGTCTGAAGCCAGATATACGCTGAAAGTTGGTACCATAGGTGAGCCCCGCCCCCTTCCGTCCCCGCAAAAGGGCGAAAACCTTCCAAACCTACAATTTTGAAGATAAAAGAAAACTAAAAACGCCATTCCGTAAAGAATGACCATATCTATCAGATCACCAAAGTCCGATTGATCATTATTATGGCCACAATGAAGAACCTAATTTGCAGTGGCTAAACCGACCCCGCAGCTTATATTTGTTTTTTGCACATTCTCTCATTCACACTCTGCTTCTGCCTCTGACACGTCTCTGCCTCTGCCTCTGCCGCGTCTCTGCCCTGCCTCTGCTGTGTGTGGCTCTAGGGGAGGGTGGCGAGCCAAAGGAGCGTGTTGGCGTGAGCAGTGTTGATGACAGATGAAGAAAAAATTTGACGAATAACCGCTTTGGTGCAGATGTAGAACTGAGTGCCGGGTATAAAAGTTGTGACGCGTAAGAAGCGTCTCACACGTCCCTTCTCGTTTTTAAGTTATTTTTGAGCTAGGTGTTTGTTTTTTCACATCACTTAAGCATCTTAGATCTGGCTACCATATTTTTTAAATTCTTTAAAAAAAAGTTCTGGAAGGAAAAAAAAAGGTATCATCAATCCACGAAGCGGCAAAATCGTGTCCAGTGGTGTAATATGCTTTCAAAACTAAAATGCTGTCATAAAATATTCTTTGATTTGGAAGTTATTAATTTTTTTCACAAAAAGTGGTTAAATTTCCCATATTGAGCGAAAGCGCGGCCCCCGTTATATGCGTAGTTGAGGACTGGGGGACGGTGAGGGGCTGCTTCTGCTGCTGCTGCTATTGGGTTCATGGCCAGAGAAAATGTTTTCCCTTCAAAGCCACCCATGGATGGTACCACCACTTTCCGACTGAGAACATTTTGCGTGTGTGTGTGTATTTCTAATCAATTTTCTTAGCTTGGGACTTTTGTTTTATTTCATTTTCCGTTTATTCTCGGGATTGTATTCCACGTCAGGGGCCGAAGACAAAGTATGCCAAAGTTTCGTGTCACACTTACAGGGAATACCTTTTGACATTTATTGTTGCTGATCTAAATCCCCCCCTCTGGTCTCTGCCCTCTGCTCAACTCCTAATAAAACCCACAAGGCTGATTTTCCACGCTAATGATACAAGTTTTTTCGTTCCGCTGGGGCCGCTGGAGTGGGTGGGTTACAGAAGCGGAGAAGTATAAGTGAAACCAGCCAAATCCGAGACTGAGCAGTATCCTTATTACCATCCACGAAAACGAGAACCAGGCCAACGCATTTGGTTTTCAATTAATTGTCTACCCTTGTGAGTTAGTCGTCACATATCCACCCCAATCGCACACAGGGCGTGGTGACCCCATCTTGTAGCCCATCTAAGAGGCAAAAGTCTCATATAATGTCCATGTATCATAATAATCCATGGCAAAGGAAACTACTCATATTTCACAGGCAAGCCTGTTTCTTTTATATCTAGAACTCTAATAGCTTGGGGACTTATGTACAAACGCATTCTTTTTGTTGAAGTGGATGTGTGATGCGCACAGAACCCCATAACCCCATGTATTCGATTTAGCCATGACTGTTTACCCGTCCGTCTGTCACGCCGTCTCGATTAAAGCTTAGATCTCAGCACCTATAAGAGCAAGGGCAGAATCAAAGAGAAAGAACATGCCTAATAGATTGCAGAATCTGCTTTGGATCGGAGCATAATGAAACCAGAATGAAGAAATACATGTTCACTGGCTCGTCCACTAAATACGAATACGAAAACCCCCCAAAGCGTACGTGTGTTTGGGAGCATGTGTGTATGTATTTCCAATAATACGCGAAAACAAATTAACGCAAATTTAATGTGCCATGAATATGGTATTAGCCCATGGAAAGCCATAGAGGGGAAGGGGAGGTGAAAATATTATTATTATGCCATTTAAATGATAGAAAACAATGGCAGTGGCCAGAGGGCGTGGCCCCAGCATTTGAAAGAGTAATTTTCATGAGCCAGCCTGCGCATGATTTAGTCGTTAATTTAAATATTAAAAGTAGAAAAACTTTAAGCGCTAACGTTTTAAATTAGGGTTGCCCTGCTACACCATTAATCGAAATGCAACCGATAGATGCTGGCTCGCAGTAGGCAACCCTTGAGTTTCGTGCAAGTCATTTGGCTTGATTGCTGAAAACATTTAATACAAAATCACTCAGCAAAACAGACAAGTCGAAAATATGAATATGTCTTTTACAAAAACTGAGCAAAATTATCTGAAAGCTGACTTGGACAATGACGTGGAGTTTCTCAACGATGCAATTGATAAATCAATAGTCTCTGGTCTCACCGTGGAGCCGCAGGCATGCAAGCAGCTCTTGGAGTCTATCTACGGTAAGTGAATGTCCCCTTTCCCTCAAGATCCCCTCTAAGTCCACATCCCCAAATGGCAGGCAGGGCCAAGCGACTCATGTTAAAGGCTCAGAAATATGCGGAAGATGAGCAGCGACAGGACATTACCCTCGCGGACTGGAAGAAGGTGCAAAGGTTGCTGCCGAAAAAGAGCAAGCTGCTGAGCATCAAGGAGAAGAACGACATCATTGCGAGCCAGGACAAAGCCATGCCAACGGCCACTACCACGGGCCCGTGCTCCGGGCTGATGCTGCCGCCGCTGTCGCACTGCATGTTGGGTCCCACGGTCATCTTGGAGGGAATGTCGCGTCTACAGGTTACTGCGTCACCACTGAAGAAAGTGAGGAGCGACATCATTGCGAACCAGAAGCCGGACATGCCAATGGGCACCGCCAGTACAAGCGGGGTCCAACGGCCACTTTGAAGGGAATGTCGCGTCATACTTCTCATGCGAGTGCTGCGGTTGCTCAGGCGAATGCTGCTGCTTCTCAGGCGTATGCTGTAGCTCCTCAACTGAGAGCTGCAGTGTTCCAGCGCCCCAGGCACCACCCATGAAGAGTTCCACAGCGTGGAAGGCTTCTGCATCGAGAGCTGTTTATTTGGGCGCCCAATAGGGCGAACATCAAATTCTGCAATGTCATTGAGATCTAGATATGAATAAAAATGTCACTGAAACTATCGCTTGCTCAATTTGTCATCTTCTTGCAGACTAATTCAATCACACAGTTATCCAATTTAAATGTTGAACTAAATTTGGCGACCAATTATGAAAGGACAACTCCATCCTGCATATCCGAACAAACGACCTCAATGAACCTCTGAGAATGAGAGAGGAAAATACACACACGAGCAAAAAATAGAGTGTAGGAAAAACTTTAACAAATTATCAACGCACAACGCTGTGCATCTCCAACTTCCTGTTCCTAATATGCAAAGTGCTCTGTGCATTTTTTATTTGATACGACTTTGCAATGGTCTTAATGGACATTCCCCACCAGATTTCCACTCTTCCGGAAAACTCTCATCACCACGCTTCCTGGAAGGGCATTCATCATCATATCAAGATCCATGGCAAGATCAGCTGTCTGTGATAGATTTGGCAAAGTTTGCCACAGCTCTGCGGCGCTGTGGATTGGTGCCCTCGCATGTTTGGGATAATTTAAAGGCTAAGAAAAACAAGGTTGACCTTTTAGCATCATATTAAGCGCGGAATGGGTTGGAGTATGCAGAGCAAAAGGGCCAACTCCTCTTGCTGTTTCTTTCCAGATCTCGTGGCTACCGGGGGTGTTTCCATCCCGATATCCAGGGGACGGACTCAACAAAAATTATTCTCAAACACAAAATGGACAAATCCAACAGTTACACTACTCGACGCGATTTTGCTGCTTCGATCCAGACCACCTTTTTATACACGGTTCTCGAAGAGTAAAAAGGGTATATTGTTTTTTTGCGGAATAACGGATGTATGCAACGCATAGAAGGAAACGTTTTCGACCCCATAAAGTATATGTATATATATTTTTTTTTTCCACATTCTCTCATCCACACTCTGCTTTGTGTACTGTGCGGCTCCAAGGAAGGAGGGCGAGCTAAAATATTTAAAACTTGACAAATAACCGCTAAGGTACAGATGTAGTACTGAGTGCCGGGTATAAAAGTTGTGACGCGTAAGAAGCGTCTCACACGTCCCTTCTCGTTCTATTTTTCAGATGACATACAAGGGATTGAAGCACCATGGCCAAAAACATGGATATGCACAATGACAATTTATACATGTTTACAGTTTTCTTTCTTTTATTTGTAACAAAGCCTTTTTGATCTCGAGCACACTCACTCACACGAGTACGATCTCGGTAGTGGTGGAAGGTGGCAATGCGGGAAGACTGACGGGGGGCCAGCCGGTGTTGGTGGACAGTGCGCTGCAGCGGTGGGCCTGTAGCACGCATTCGACTTTCGTGTGGCCTTTCTGTGTTCCGCCGGGGCTAACGTGATTTTGGCGCGTTAACCTCAATTTATCGCCTCCATTTATGTCCTTTTTTCCGATTTCAGCATAAATTTTGTTAGGTAACGAGTTGGCCACACACACACATACAGCTATTCACCACTCACCTGGTAAAGTGCATGTATTGTGTAATCGATAGCAAATAAAACACGAAAACTTGTAGCGAGAGGAGACTCTAGACTCTGTAGCTACGAACATACATACATATGTACATACATACATCGAAATTTGCTTGCCCGATTTGGGTTAGTGGTATTGAAGGAAGACGGCCTGACGTCCCGGCGAGTGTAAATTAAAAACAAGTTCTGTCCACAAATAGTTATTTACCTTTCCCCCGCATCCGAACTTTGGACACGTTAGAGGATATCAGGAGAAGAAACGAATCTGAGGTGGGCGAAAATGTAAAGCAGATATGAAAAAATATATCATATGAATTGTTTCCCCAAAACTTTTTCATTCATCTCCGGATTTTATTTATATATGTACATATATCCATATGTAAAGAAGCTAGCGTATTGGAAGCTGCAGTGTCGGCTCTGTAATCGGACTGTGTGTAGTATATAGCTTGGTGAGGACAAAATAGCTGCACCTCGTATATGTATGTTGCAAGTCGATAGTAATTAAAAAATTAATGAAAGATTAAAAATTGGCTTTTTACTTCGAGATTTTCATTGCGAACTGGTTGCGAGGAGTTGCGGAAACATGTACCTTAGTGGTTTTTTTCTGAAATCACAGTTGAAATTTAAAATTTTTTCTGCATCTGTCATGTACATCTACATCACTTCTCACGCCATTACACTCTTTTAGCTCGCTTCCCTAGCCTAGAGCCACACACTGCACGAGGCCGAGTGTGGAATGAGAAATTGTGCAAAAAAAAAAAAAAAAAAAAAAAACAGGTAGACGGAGTGAGGTTGCAAATTATTTTCTTCATTCTGGCTATAGTAATAATCGAATCTCATCCCAATTCGGTGATTAGATAGATATGGTCATTGCCAACGGAATCGCGTTTTTAGATCTATCTGAAATACACTTATATCAGTGTGATTTCACAGAAGTCTTTAGCAAAATTTGGTGGCTCTAGCTTTTACAGTTTCTAAGGTCCTGGCGCTCAACAAAACGGACGGACAGACGGAAGGACAGACAGACAGATATTGACTCGGCTATTGATGCTGATCATGAATATATATACTTTATAGGGTCGGCAACTTTTCCTTCTATGCGTTACATATGTACATCTATTTTTGTGCACAAATACAATATACCCTGTTTGCTCTTCGAGTGCAGTTCCTGTGCACGTTCTCTGATTGAAGGTCCTGAACTCCTGAGAGTATCAGTGAGGTTAAGGCCCAGTTACATTCCAATGTGGATGAGAGTGTCTGCACTCTGCATATCCGTGCATTCAAAACTCTGGAAAATCGAATTAGTTATCTGTGTTTGTGTGCCTACGATTTTTCACTTCTTAGTTGTCGGTCCTCGGCATTGCCTGTTCCCTTAGTTTGGTCTTTGACCACATCAACTGCTGTCCGATACATTTATGAAATTTTGTTTGGTCAACTGAAAATTTAAATACCCTCTTCTATCGAACAGAGGAGCTTTCCATGCGAACCGGAAAGGATCACAAACTCACGAGGCTCTGACACTGCAAATGTCATAAGTGTAATTGGGCTTCCTGCAACGTAAATTCGTGTTCATTGTGTGACAAGGGAGAGCTGGGTGAGAGAGATAGATGTATAAGTAGGTATAGGTAGAGGTGTGGCCGACCTGGTCATGGAAGTGGGAGTGGGGTGTAAATGTGTGAGTGGGGGAAAAGTGCATTCGTATTACGTTTAATGCTCCTGCTGCTTCTGCTAGTTAATTTTCTCATATTACGCACACGTCCAGTGTGCCGTGGCATTTCGACAACGAGATTCGTTTTGAAATTGTTGTTTATGCGAATCTGAGCCCTAGCCGTAAATCCTAGTAATGCCTTAATGGCAATTAACTACTGCTCCACGAACATCGACTGCACACACGAACTTTAATACGGACTGCAACAGTGTCTCATCCGCGAGGCAATGGCTAATTGCGTTAGTTAACTGAATTATTGAATACGGGCTAGCGACCCAGCAACCAACAGCCCGACACTTTCCTTAAAATGTGGCAGTCAACGACAAGGAACGAAACATAACGAGAAGGGACGTGTGAGACGCTTCTTACGCGTCACAACTTTTATACCCGGCACTCAGTACTACATCTGCAACTTAGCGGTTATTTGTCAAATTTTACATTTTTTCTTCATCTGTCATCTACATCAACAACACTACTCACGCCAACACGCTCCTTTAGCTCGCCACCCTCCCCTAGAGACACACTGCAGAGTCAGGGCAGAGTCGTGGCAGAGGCGTGTCAGGGGGAGAGGCCATAAACTGCCGAAGCAGAGTGTGCTGCTATAAGCTGCGGGACCGGGTCGGTTTGGCCACTGAAAATTAATTTCTTCATTGTGGCTATAATAATGATCCAATCGGATCCCAATTTGGTGATATGGTATGACCATATGATAGATATGGTCATTCCCTACGGAATGGCGTTTTTAGTTTTCTGTTATCTTAAAAATTGTAGATTTGGGAGGTTTTCGCCCTTTTGCGGAGGCGGAAGGGGGCGTGGCTCATTTTTGAAATACACTGGTTTCAGTGTGAGCATACAGCAGTCTGGTGCCAAAATTTGGTGGCTCTAGCTTTAGAGTCTCTGAGAACTAGCCGACAAACAAGACGGACAGACAGACATGGCTCAATCGACTCGGCTATTGATGCTGATCAAGAATATATATACTTTATGGGGTCGGAAAAGTTTCCTTCTGTGCGTTACATACAACCGTTATCCGCACAAATACAATATACCCTATTTACTCTTCGAGTACCGGGTATAAAAACACCTCCTTTGGTGGGTGGGGGGTAGAAGTCTTAGTTCGATGCTTCCCTTTGGCAGTGTGCAAATGCAGCCGGGCGAGTGCGAGGATGAATTCAAAATCAAAGCTGTGCAAATATGTAAGTTTCGCCTGGACGAGACCGAGTTGCTGGAGAAGGACATTCAATTAAAGCGCCATTCATGAAATCTGGGACAACGTGGCCCAACAGAGTGGTGGAGACAGAGGCAGATCCAATAGACAGCAAAAAGGGAATGGGGGAAACACTGAAACCCCAGAGGCCGCACGCTGTACGAAATTGCAGCTGGTACATTGACATGGGCACGGCCTGGCCTGTCACTGGGACTGGAGTTGGGACTGGGGCAAAAGATTATGAATTAATAATGGGAGCACTGTAGGAATTTTCGCACGCGAAACGCCCTCATTGCGATATTTGACTGCGTCCTGGTTGAATGTTTACTCTTTTCATATTATGCCCTGCGCGACCAAGTCAACATGCAGCTGAGTCCTCGCCGCACCGCCAGTCTCAAGTGCTCATTCCAATCCCCATGGCCATGCCCCAATCCTACTATTTTCAACCTATTAACACGCCAAGTGTTTCTTTATGTACATATATGTATGTATGTAAATACTTATGTAGATAGGTACGATTGGCGCCCGGAAAATTGAGTTACGTATTAAGCGAATGAATACCTCAATTTCGCCCATCTATAGTGATGCTCAAGAGGTTTTTTTCTTACAGAAAGTAAAATATATTCACCCCATATTTGACGTAAGAGAGTCGGTAATTATCTTTGAAGCAGCTAAAATAAATAACACCAAAATCATTTGCTCCAGACTTCAATTAAGAACGCAACTATATGTAATTCATTTCATTTGTATTGTGTTATTCTTCAATATACATATGTGTGTATCTAGTTTGTAAGAAACAAAAACAAACGTACAATAGATCTAAACTTTAGATTCTAAAGCATACCCGTTTAAGTGTACTTACTTGTGCATACATTTTTTATGGGCAAAATAAAACATTGAAATTACATTACACTGAAAATTCTATAAAAATTTTAAATGAAACAGTTAATATTTCGTCCAACCATTCATTCCAGCCTTCAATTAAAAGACTAATGATTATGCTACCTTTGCACAGTCAAAATACTGCGGCCATTTAAAATTTCAGTTGGGCAGGATTAGATATTGATTAACAATCGATCTGCTTGGGTGCCCTTCAAAAGACATGTTTTTGTTAAACAGGCGAACATTATTTTTGCCGAATTCTTTACTTAAACTTTTCATAAAAATTAATTTTAACATTATAATTATACTAATTCTATCATTATTTCTTAATTTTAAAAATTAAAATTAATATTCTAATAAATAATTAAAATTTAATAAATAATTTAATTTATAAAATAAATTATAACACATTTTTTAATATTTGCTAATTCTAAGCATATATTTATTAAACTTATTTATTATTTTTAAAAATTTATTTTATAGCTTATCCCATAAAATATTAAAATTATAAATTATTAATTTATACAAAAAAAATAATAATTTTATAATTTCTAAATTTAATTTATTTCTTAGAAAACTAGATACCATTAAAAACGAATAACATTTCATTTCTAATATAATATTTTAAATAATTTTATTACATTAACTTATATATTATATTAACTCTTTTAAAATCGAGAAAAATTTTTTGATTTAGCATTTTAGCTCAACCGTCAAAAAATATATTAAAAAAATAATTTTGATAATCAATAACTTTAAAAACGACCAATTATTGCATTTTGTTTATAATAAAATTTTTTCAAATTATTTCAATTTTCTTTTACAATACTATTAAACTATTATTAAATTTATTTTTTCTTTAAACAATACTAAAACATTGAATTTTAAAGTTATTTCTAATAATTAAATTATAAATAAAAATAATTAATAAATAAAAACTAATCAATCTATATTGATTTGCACAAAAATCTTTTCAATGTAAATGAAATGCTTTACTAAATAAGCTTTAAATTGTCATTCTAGATACACTTTCCAGTACATCTACTATGTTACGACTTATCTTACCTTAATAATAAGAGCGACGGGCGATGTGTACATATTTTAGAGCTAAAATCAAATTATTAATCTTTATAATTTTACTACCAAATCCACCTTCAAAAATTTTTTCATAATTTTATCCGTATAAATAATTTTATTGTAACCCATTATTACTTAAATATAAGCTACACCTTGATCTGATATAAATTATTATTAAAATTTTTGAATATTATTATTCTTATAAAATATTCTGATAACGACGGTATATAAACTGATAACAAACTTAAGTAAGGTCCATCGTGGATTATCGATTACAAAACAGGTTCCTCTGGATAGACTAAAATACCGCCAAATTTTTTAAGTTTCAAGAACATAACTATTACTACTTTAGTACAATTAATTACAATTTAAATAATAGGGTATCTAATCCTAGTTTTTTACAAAAATTTTTTAGTTTCAATTATTCTTAATAAAAATATTTTAAATATAAAATTTCACTTAATAAATTTAATTTTATTTTAATATAAAAATTTAACTAATACTAAAAAAATTTATTTGTATTATTAGTATAACCGCGACTGCTGGCACCAATTTGGTCAATACTTTTTAATATTGCTATTTCTAAATTTCTTTAATTAATAAAATTAATTACTGCGATTAAATAAATTACATAAAAATTTTATCGTTACTAAAAAAATATAAATTCACGAAAACAATTTATAAACTATAAATCAAACATAAAAAATCAATTTTTTAATTTGCCTTTTAATTCTTCTTTTCCTCATTGCGCTTCTTCTTTTAAAAAAAATGAAAATTTATTGTAATCTTTACACAATATATTAATATAAAATAAATATATTATAATAAAATAATTAAAAATTAATTTTAAAAATTTATAATTAAATATACAAAATAATAATTTTATTTAATTACTAAATCTGATAAAAATTAAATAATAAATAAATTATAAATTATTAATTTTATAAATAAATATTTATAATCCCCCTGAATATAAATTTTTATTTATAAAAATTCTTTATTTTATTATAAAGAAAAAGATTTTAAAAAACTTTTTTATTATTTATAACTTATAATTTTTTAAAAATAATAATTTTTAATAAATAATAATTTTTTAATAAATAATAAAATTTAGTAATTAATTTTAACAAATATATATATATTTATTTATTATTAAAATTAATTAAAAATAATATTAATAATAATATCAAAATAATAATTTATATTTATATATATATAAAATTTATACATAAAAAAAAAAAAAAAAATTTAATAAACTTATAATTTAATATATATTAAAAAATTATTTTTTTTTTTTTTTTTTATATACTAGTTCTAGATTAATAGATAATATATATATATATAAATGTTTAATATATCTTTATATAGTTAACAATTTAAATAAAAAATTTCGCAATCCAAAAATGGTGACATAATATATAAATAAGTTATTAGTTAATAATTTATATAACATCTATTCATTTATATAAATATATAAATATTTATTAAATTATTATATATTTATATATTTATATATAGTTGATAATTTATATAACATATATATATATATAGAAAAATAAAATTATTTAATTAATAAAATAATTTATAAAATAAAAAATTTATAAATTGATATATTTCCATTAACGAAATTAATTATTTTTAAAATGTTAACAATTTTAAAAAAAAATAATAAAAAAAAAAAAAAAAAAAAAAAAAAAAAATAGAGAGAATCTCATTATTAATGAATTGCCTGATAAAAAGGATTACTTACAAAAAAAAATTTTTAGTTCCCGAATGAATTTTCCCTTATTTTCCCGATTTTAATTTTTTTGATTTTTTTTTTTACCGGACCGAAAAAAACAACTTTTTATCTAATAGGGGATTAAACTATAAAAAGAAGTAAACTGCGTTTTTGTGCATCATACACCAAAATAAAAAAGTTTCCCCTAATCATTAAAACTGGGTTAACATACACATTTATCTAATAGACTTAAATATTTTTAATCAAAAAATTTTTTGATAATAGCAAACCAGACCAGATCGATTATATCTATTGGAATCTAATTACAGTAACATCATAATCCTTTCTTTTTACATTTTAATAATTTTCTTGAAAAATTTTTTGTTAACTTTTATAATTAGGAAAACATTAATTACAATAACTCAAATTCTTCTTTAAAGGCTTTTTTTAATAGGACTTTGAAATTAACTTTCTTTTCTTTTTCCTTTGTTAAGAGATAATAATAACATGAATATAAAACAATTGATCATTTCTTTTGGTGTTTTTGGCTTTTGGCTTTCGCTCTAATTACATTTTTTGACTCGAAAATTGTAAAGGGAGTTACATTTAATGAATATTTGTTATTTACTAGAAACCATCATTAATGCGCCGTTTTTCTTTTTGATTTCCTAATATAATAGAAGGATTAACTTGAATAAACGCATTAATATTAATAACTTGACAAAAAATTGCCCCATTAATATTAATTTCTTATTTAAATGTAAAAAATTTATTGTTAATTAGAGTAATTTTATCAGTTATTATTGGTGCAATTGGAGGTTTAAATCAAACTTCTTTACGAAAATTAATAGCATTTTCTTCAATTAATCATTTAGGATGAATGTTAATAAGTTTAATAATTAGTGAATCAATTTGATTAATTTACTTTTTATTTTATTCTTTTTTATCATTTATTTTAACTTTTATATTTAATATTTTTAAATTATTTCATTTAAATCAGTTATTTTTCATTTTAAACGTGATTCTCGTTTAAAAATTTTTAGAAAAATTTGGAAATTTTGAATAGAGTTACATTTAAGATTTGTTATACTTTAGAAGCCATCATAATGCGCCGTTTCTTAATTTTTTTTTACGAATCTTTAGGTGGATTATGAAAACCATTTTTTATAAAATTTAGAAATTATAAAAATGATTATATTAATTTTGAACTTTTGGCAATTTTTGTAATCAATATTTTACTTTAACAATTATAATAATATCAACATTGATTACTTTATTTTTTTATTTACGAATTTGTTACTCAGCATTTATACTAAATTATTATGAAAATAATTGAATAATTGGTATAAAATTTAGAAATTATAATATAAGATTATATTTAATTTTAACATTTTTTTCAATTTTTGGACTATTTATAATTTCTTTATTTTTTTTTATACTTTAAGGCTTTAAGTTAAATAAACTAATAGCCTTCAAAGCTGTAAATAAAGAAATTCCTTTAAGCCTTAGTAATTTTTTACTCCTTCAAAATTGCAGTTTGATGTCATTATTGACTATAAGACTTGATTAAGAAGAATAACTCTTATAAATAAATTTACAATCTATCGCCTAAACTTACAACTTAATCGCGACAATGATTATTTTCTACAAATCATAAAGATATTGGAACATTATATTTGATGAAGAAGATGCGCTGCTGGGTTGAGCTACTGGAAATTAATCATTGAGAATTTGGAAATTTTAATAATGGTCCCCAGAATCGCTTTTTAATTTGGAGATGATCAAATTTATAACGTAATTTCCCTACGGAATGGCATTTTTTATTTTTTTTTATAGTTATACCTATTATAATTGGAGGATTTGGAAATTGACTAGTTATCTTTTGAAATACACATGGAGTTGCCAGTAGATTTAGCTTTTCTTCGAATAAATAAAATTTAGCAGGAATTTCTTCAATTTTTTCTCTGAGAATTTCAAGACAAAGTTGAAAATGGAGCTGGTACGGATGGACAGTTTACCCTCCATTATCTTCTGGAATTGCTCATGGAAGAATAATTATAGCTTTAGCTATTTCGGATTATCATTTCCATTTAGCGTTACAAACATTCAATTAACTGGCTGTAAATTTCATTACAGTAATTAATATACGATCTTCTGGTATTATTTTACAATAAATCATTTTTATTTTTTAATTTGATAAATAAAACCTCTCAAAAAATCAGTATTTTTGCATTTCACCAGTATTATTTTAATTTTACCCAAGCCGGAATTATTAAACCACAAAAATTTTGGGTCTTCATTTTTGAGACAGACATGGAGGTGGGGATCGGCTATTGATGCTATTGGAATACACTTATATTCATTTTATGGGGTCGGTAACGTTTCCAGTGCGTTTAAATGTACATACACTGGTTGCACAAATACAATATTCTATAATTTTAGTCAAGAATTAAAAGGTTTAAGTTGAAAATTTGGGTCTTTAGGAATAATTTATGCTATATTAGCTATTGGTTTACTTGGATTCATTGTATGAGCTCATCATATATTTACAGTAGGTATAGATGAGGATTACGAGGTTTTTTCAGCTACTATTCATTTTCATGTTAAATTGGAATTAAAAATTTCAGTTTATTACATCCCTTTTTGGGCCTCAACTATCTTATTCACCTGCTATTTTATGAGCTTTAGGATTTGTATTTTTATTTACAGTTGGAGGATTAACAGGTGTAGTTTTAGCTAATTCATCTGTTTTCATTTTATGGGCGGAGGGGGCAGGATATGCATTGCTGTTTATTTACAATTTGAAACAAAATTCATGTGATTTCCATGAGTTTTCACACAAAATTAACAATAAATCGTAAATTATTAAAAAAACAATTTGTTATTATTTTACAGGATAAATTTAACATTTTTTTTCCCTCAACATTTTCTAGGATTAGCAGGTATACCTCGACGTTATTCAGATTACCCAGATGCTTATACTACATGAAATGTAGTTTCAACAATTGGATCTTCTATCTCCCTTTTAGGAATTTTATTCTTTTTTTATATTATTTGAGAAAGTTTAGTTTCACAACGACAACAGTAATTTACCCAATTCAATTATGTTCATCTATTGAATGATACCAAAATACACCACCTTCTGAACATAGTTATTCTGAATTACCTCTTTTAACTAATTAATTTCTAATGTGGCAGATTAGTGCAATGGATTTAAGCTCCATATATAAAGTATTTTACTTTCATTAGAAAATTAATGTCTACATGAGCTAACTTAGGTTTATTGATTTTTTTTAGCATCGTTATTTTTGAAAGAACAATTAATTTTTTCCACGATAAATGCATTAATCTTTTCTTAAAATAATTAGATGTTTAAAAGAAAGATATTCGAAGTTTAAAATTTTTTCATTAATAGAATAAATCGATTTCTATTGCACGGTCAATTAATTGAAATAATTTGAACAATTTTACCAGCTATTATTCTTTTATTTATTGCTATACCTTCTTTACGACTTTTATATTTATTAGATGAAATTAATGAACCATCAATTACACTGAAAAGAATTGGTCATCAATGATACTGAAGTTATGAATATTCAGATTTTAATGATATTGAATTTGATTCATATATAATTCCAACAAATGAATTATCAAATGATGGATTCCGTTTACTAGACGTTGATAACCGTATTGTTTTACCAATAAATTCTCAAATTCGAATTTTAGTAACAGCAGCAGATGTTATTCATTCATGAACAATTCCTGCTTTAGGTGTAAAAGTCGATGGTACTCCTGGTCGATTAAATCAAACTAATTTTTTTATTAACCGACAAACATCAAGGGCATGGCAAGTTGTTCAGTGAATTTGTCAGCGGGCAGCGATTAAATCAAACTAATTTTTTTATTAACCGACCTGGTTTATTTTATGGACAATGTTCAGAAATTTGTGGGGCAAATCATAGTTTTATACCTATTGTAATTGAAAGTGTTCCGGTAAATTATTTTATTAAATGAATTTCTGATAAAGTAAATTCTTCATTAGATGACTGAAAGCAAGTATTGGTCTCTTAAACCACTCTATAGTAAATTAGCAATTACTTCTAATGAAAAAATTAGTTAAATATATAACATTAGTATGTCAAACTAAAATTATTAAAATTTTAATATTTTTTGATTCCACAAATAGCCCCTATTAGATGATTACTTTTATTTATTGTATTTTCTATCACATTTATTTTATTTTGTTCAATTAATTATTACTCTTATATACCAACTTCACCTAAATCTAATGAATTAAAAAATATTAATTTAAATTCAATAAATTGAAAATGATAACTAATTTATTTTCTGTATTTGACCCATCTGCAATTTTCGGACTTTCATTAAATTGATTAAGAACATTTTTAGGACTTTTAATAATTCCATCAATTTATTGATTAATGCCCTCTCGATTTAATATTTTTTGAAATTCAATCTTATTAACTTTACATAAAGAATTTAAAACTTTATTAGGTCCTTCAGGTCATAATGGATCTACATTTATTTTTATTTCATTATTTTCTTTGATTTTATTTAATAATTTTATAGGATTATTTCCATATATTTTTACTAGAACAAGTCATTTAACATTAACACTTTCTTTAGTCTTTACCCTTATGATTATGTTTTATATTATTTGGATGAATTAATCATACACAACATATATTTGCTCATTTAGTACCACAAGGAACTCCAGCTGTTTTAATACCATTTATAGTATGTATTGAAACTATTAGAAATATTATTCGACCAGGAACATTAGCTGTACGATTAACTGCTAATATAATTGCTTCGAAACATTTATCAACATTTATTGCCCAGAACATTTTATTTACATTATTTCAGGTAATGTACAGGAAATTATATCTTAAATATATTAGTAACATTTTTATTAGTAGCTCAAATTGCTTTATTAGTTCTTGAATCAGCTGTAGCTATAATTCAATCTTATGTATTTGCTGTTTTAAGAACATTATACTCTAGTGAAGTAAATTAATTAATTAATGTCTACACATTCAAATCACCCATTTCATTTAGTTGATTATAGTCCATGACCCCTAACAGGAGCAATTGGTGCAATAACAACTGTTTCAGGGATAGTAAAATGATTTCATCAATATGATATTTCATTATTTTTTTTAGGAAATGTAATTACTATTTTAACTGTATACCAGTGATGACGAGATGTTTCACGTGAAGGAACTTATCAAGGACTTCATACTTACGCAGTAACTATTGGATTACGATGAGGAATAATTTTATTTATTTTATCAGAAGTATTATTGAAGAAACTTTTTTGAGCTTTTTTTTCATAGTTTAGTTTATCCAACTGCATTTCTTATTTTTTTGAGCATTTGAAATTGGAGCTTCATGACCTCCTATAGGAATTATTTCATTTAATCCGTTTCAAATTCCTTTATTAAATACAGCAATTTTATTAGCTTCAGGAATTACAGTAACTTGAGCCCATCACAGACTAATAGAAAGAAACCATTCACAAACTACCCAAGGATTATTTTTTACTGTTTTATTAGGTGTTTATTTTACTATTTTACAAGCATATGAATATATTGAAGCTCCTTTTACAATTGCAGATTCAGTTTATGGTTCAACATTTTATATAGCAACAGGATTTCATGGAGTTCATGTATTAATTGGAACAACTTTTTTATTAGTATGTTTATTACGTCATTTAAATAATCACTTTTCAAAAAATCATCATTTTGGTTTTGAAGCTGCAGCTTGATACTGACACTTTGTTGATGTAGTTTGATTATTTTTGTATATTACAATTTATTGATGAGGAGGTTAATCAATTATTTTTATATTTGAATGTTAATATCTATATGGTTATAAAGCGTATAAAACTTCCAATCATAAAGTCTGTTAATAACAGTATAGATAATTTTATCAATTATTTTAATTGCTTCTTTAATTTTAACAATTGTAACTATTGTAATATTTTTAGCTTCAATTTTATCAAAAAAAGCTTTAATTGACCGAGAAAAAAGATCACCATTTGAATGTGGATTTGACCCAAAATCATCCTCACGACTACCATTTTCTTTACGATTTTTTTTAATTACTATTATTTTTTTAATTTTTGATGTAGAAATTGCTTTAATTTTACCAATAATTATTATTATAAAATTTTCAAATATTATAATTTGAACAACTACTTCAATTATTTTTATTTTAATTTTATTAATTGGTTTATATCATGAATGAAATCAAGGTATATTAAACTGATCAAATTAATTAGGGTCGTAGTTAATTATAACATTTGATTTGCATTCAAAAAGTATTGAATATTCAATCTACCTTAAGAATATGAAGATTTTTGCATTGCATCACTATATTCAAAGATTATTTAATCTCCATAACATCTTCAATGTCATACTCTAACTATAAGCTATTTGAATAAATAAATAATAAAAAATTTAACAAAATTAAAATTCAAAATACAAATAATATTAAATAAATTTTTAAACTATTATTATGTATTAAAAATAAAGTTTGTGAATAATTAACCAATTTTTGGTACAAATGTTGACCACCAAAATATTCTGATCATCCTTGGTCAAATCTTTTTACAACAACTTGTCCATAACTTAAAGGATAAAAAATTATCCCATAAGTTCTAATATAAGGCATAAATCATATAGAACCTAAAAAAGTTGATAAATTATAATATAAAAAGGATTTATTTAAATTATATAATTTTGTTACAGAAATCAAATAACCAAATAAACCCCCAAAAATACAAACAAATAAAGTTAATAATTTTATATACAAAGGTAAACAAATTATATATGGGTAAGGAAAAATTAATCAATTTAATATTCTACCCCCAATAATTCTTATAAATAATAAACCTAATATACCACGAAGTATAATTCATCTTTCATCATTTAGTATATTTAAACTTCCACAATTTAAATCTCCAGTTATTGAATAATAAACTAATCGAAAAGAATATCTAACTGTCAAACCAGTAGAAAAAAAATATAAAAAGAAAGAAAAAAAATTAATATTTCTAATTATAACAATTTCTAAAATTATATCTTTTGAATAAAATCCAGCTAAAAAAGGTATACCACATAAAGCTAAATTAGAGACATTAAAACAAGCAGAAGTCAAAGGCATATGAATTCTTAAACCACCCATTAAACGAATATCTTGAGAATTATTTATATTATGAATAATTGCTCCAGCACATATAAATAATAAAGCCTTAAATAAAGCATGAGTTAACAAATGAAATATAGCTAACTTATAAAATCCTATGGATAAAATTCTTATTATTAACCCTAATTGTCTCAAAGTTGATAAAGCAATAATTTTCTTTAAATCAAATTCAAAATTAGCCCCTAATCCAGCTATAAATATTGTTAAACCAGATAATAATAGTAACAACTGACCTAATCAAGAAGTTCTTAATAAAAGGGAGGTTTCAGCCCTTTTTGGGGTCGGAAGCTAATGGGGCTCATTTTTGAAATACACTTCAAAACATTTTTTGAGCATACAGAAATAAATGCAAAATTTGGTGGCTCCCATAATTTGTATTAGTCTCTGAGATCCAGGCGCTCAACAAGACGGACGGACGGATGGACAGACGGACGGACGGACAGACGGACGGACGGACAGACGGACGCACAGACGGACGGACGGACAGACGGACGCACAGACAGACATGGCTATATCGACTCAGCTATTGACTCGGCTAAACATTTATATCATGTATTTAAATATGTTTGTATGTATGTACATATGTATGTATGTATGTACATATGTATGTATGTATGTATGTACATATGTGTCACTGCAAACATGAAAATGAAAAGAAAAAACAAAAATTTGTTTTAGCCACAGCTGACAGGGAAACGAGTTTCACACACATCGAAACTCCTTTCAATGCTTAAGAGAGCCAAACGCCAAACTCTCTTAGCCGAAAGCATCGGAAAGAAGAGCCGAAAGACCCGGGTTCCAATCCCCTAGACTTTATGCAGCCAGTTTTTAGTCGATATAACGCCTCTGCGTATGTGTTGCTTGCTTAGTGGTACTACGCTGTCTGTATGTACATTTTAAATTAATAATGAGTAACGGCAATTTAAGGGAATAAAAGAAAAAAGTTGATTAGGGCGATCTGCACATGTTTGACCTAGGCATTGATTTGCCTGCCTAGATACGCGCGACTTCCAACTGACAGTCCGAGGTCTGCAAATAAAGTTGGCACTTTTTGCTGGTGTAAGACTGGCTGGTTGCCTATGTGAGATCCTGACTGGCAGTTGATTTTCTGCATTTGATGTGAAATGGCATTTTATATGTATTGTATCCCTGCTGTGACATTTTTATGTTTGCCAGATTGATTTTTGCATCCATCATTGTCAGACACGCTGACATTTTGTCACAGGAAGCCCCCAGAGCAATGCCAGCACTCCAAAAGCAATCCAGTATTGACAAAGGAAGCCGCATTCTGGCATGGAAATCGAAACGGTGCCCCATCCACATCCCCATACCCATGCCCACTTATCAGAATCTGAGTCAGAGTCGATGGCGACAGGGTCGCAGTGCCAACGCTTTCAGCGTGCAACAAGTAAACCACAAAAACTCATCAAACCAAGCAAACCGCAGCTCGTCGTCTACGAGGATATTAAGAACAGTGGAGATGGCGGTGATGGCACGGTGATGGCTCAGTGAAAGACCTTGCTGTGCCTGCATTACCTGCTCAAAAAGTAACTTTACGAGTCACACTGCCTCTGTGCGAGGACCAGTGTCAGATTCAACCTCCCACAAAACAGGCAGAGATTCATTTGGCAAAGTGCAACAGATCGCGACGTCTTCATTATAAGAGCTCAGAAAGTGGTTTCGGTTTTCAAATGCGAACGTACGTACTATGTACATACATACGTATGTGCACACATACATATTTGCACATGACATACATATGTATAGTAACATATCCATAATGCCCTACACCCACATACGCATTAAGTATACGTTAAGCACTCGACATATTCATAACCACACCCACACCTATACACGTTATGCATATGCCCAGCACTCACCCTTACACCCATGTGTACCACCCACGCATCTATAAAACATATAAGAAGATACCCCAACACCTGAATAAACAACGCATGGTTCGTCCATACCGAAATCAACAGGAAGTCCCATGCAACCCAAAACTCTGGAATGCAATAGAACGTCTCTGACCAATACGTTATCAGCTCGTTCCCACACTCCACACTATGACTAATTCAGAATCAGTCCCACACTCCAATAGAAGGGAGAACTCTTGTAAACAAGTGAGTTCTCCAGATGAAAGCTGACACCAGTCACCAGCTGCGGCTGCCGGTTTCATCCAAGCCAAACGCATCTCCCAAGCCTCCCACACATAGGCCAACGCATCGCTTATCAGCCGCTCTCACCAAAGCAACGCCTCTCGCAACAGAAGCTTCGTCTCTTTCAGCCGAAGCCATCATCACTCAATTCCGAAGACGAAATATCAGCCGAAGCCGAAAGCTTAAGAAGATAAGCGTTAAGCTTCCCAACAGAGGTCTCGAGATCAATATCTCGAGAACAAGAAGTTTTTAAATTCAAAATATTTCAATATAATATTTGTTAAACGGTAACCACAAAGTTCTTGGGTATACATTATAGATGCATTTGTCAGCTTTATAGAATAGCTCAGTTCAGTACGACCAGATGCAAGATATTTAAGTTTTGTGAAAAAAAGAAGCGCTACCTCTAAAAAGTCGTTACAAAAATAACCAGACTTTAAAAATTCTTCAATAATAAGATCTGCCATAGAAAAAAAAACCATAATAATAAGTAGATAATAAAGCGAAAAAAAAGTTCGATTTTGTCGAGTAGTGTAATTAATCCATTTGATTTATCTCTTTCTACCTCGATTGCAGGTAAGAACATTACTGGGATCCCACAAAACTGGCAAAGTTGGGGACAAAGAGAATGCTGGCAAGTTCTGCAAAAAGTTGGCAGCCACACAGCCAGGAAGTTGATTAATTTAATAAAAAGCACTATCTAGTTTTAGCTGCTGAAAAGTTAGGCCCCCAGCTCAAAACAGCTTCTCCCATCGCAAATGTTGTGTTGTGCACCGGGAGGGAAGGACTCCGTCAGTGGAAGCCCATCATAGTCGTCTTTATCGGGTGCGGAGAGTCCTCGTAGTACTTGACATCGTGGGCGGAGTCTTCGGCGTAGCTGCGATTATAATCGTAAAGGAGCTGAGAAGTGCGGCCCGCATATTTAATCTACACTCAGAGGCACCTCGCAAGTTTTTTGCACTTTGTTAAAATGAAACCGGGAAGACACACTGTATTGCAATATGAGGGGAATGGTAAAGGGTGAAGCGCTAACTTAGTGAAATAGCAAATAGTTTCATAAATCCGCTCGCTAAAAACTTGGTGGCAGCACTTGGCCAGTCACAGACAGAGGAAATATACATTTAAATTCTTGTGGGCAGAAGCGTCGGCTAGAAAAGGGGCCAACAAGCATGAAGTATCCCTTAAGTGTATGCCCTTGCGCCAAGCTGTCGGCCACCTGTCTCATCTCAGCTGAAACTGACCGCTACCCATACCAGTCTCAGCTCCTGCCGCACTGGTCCTGTCTGTACAACTGTCTGACGACTCTAGCAAATGGCATACATTTCATCATAAAGCTTAGTTAATTACAAAAGCAGTGGTGTCTATGGGTGTGTAAATGTTCTGTTGAGATGTCTTAATCCATCGAGATTCTCGTGATTAAGAGTGGGCAACAAATTAGCAGCGCAGAATGTCTCTGAGTGTCCAGCATATGAGTTCTTCTCGTTGAGGACTTTCAACTTATTTACTCAAGATGATTTGATTGGGAGCGCGCACATTTTTCAGGTAACGCATACTTGAAGTTTTTATTGTACAAAACAGGTACCGTCTGTAAGCAAGGAATACTTTTTCATTATACTTTCTATTATGTCTATAGTTTCATATATGCTTTGTGGAAAGCAACTAAAAAACTACTTTTATAGCGGGTACTCAGTCAGTATTTACATCCATACACACATATTCGTATGTACATATGTATGTCTGTATGTACATATGTATGTATGTATGTATGTATGTACATATGTATGTATGTACAAATGTGACCTTTTGATTTTTGTCGAATTTTAAACATTTGATCTGCTTACAGGTCTTGCATTATCTGTCATTCAAAACTAGGGCGAACACGGCTCGAGTCAGTGATGTCGTTCTGGAGGGGTTGAGGGATGACACTGCACAGGTGCTTCTATATTCTGGCTATAATAATGATCTGCTCTGATCCGAACTGATCCGATCTACCATTCTGCAATCTGGGAAATATTATCATTGCCTACGATTCTTTTGGCTTTTCTTGTATCTCGAATATTATTGTTTTTTCTTGTCTGGACGTTGATATGCAACGACTGCAACGATTGACTCTCGTAATCAATATTAGCACAGATTCCATCTATGTACATTTGCAGTGTTCTCCTGTCGAGGGCCAATTACTTTATGCCACAGTTGAGTGCACTTCCTGAGGTCCGAGAATGATGCTGAAGATTAAGTGGATTAAGACATCCATCATGCGTACAGCGGACCCGCCCACACATTAAATCGCTGTATTTTTAGAGGAGAGTGGAGAATTTCGGGATCAAACTTACTCTCGTGCATATCCTGCCTATAGACATCCTATTAAAACAAAATTATTGACAAAGGACCGGTAGCGGTAACAGCAACGGTAACCAGTGGGGTCAACAACAAAAACCACAATGTAGACCTTTTGTCATTTTGTGGATATGGAATTTGATTATTTTTTAATTTCGCATTATAACTCATGTGATTGAAAGCAAATAGGTCCTGGAGGGAAGTTTTCCAGTATTATGCGACCATCACAGGGGGAGTAGCCATGGGTGGGGCTGACGCGCACACTTCACTATGGGGAGTTTGACTTTTTGTAAACAAAAAATTTATAATTTTGAAAAAATGGGCGTGGCAACGGATTTTCTTCAGTGTAAAACCACAATTATTTTTTCAAACCCGGTACTAGAAGACTAAATAGGGTATATTGTATATGTGCACAAAAGTGGATGTATGTATTGTGACGTCGGTTCGTCCGGGTGCTCGCCAACCGGGTTCACAGAAATTTGTAGGTTTCTGGATGTGGTAGCTGAAAGAGAGGCGGTGAAAGAAGAATCGTTCTTTATTGGTCTTAAATTTACAAAGTTTTGGATGTGGGGCCGGGCGGATGTCTTCCTTCGGTCGGATGCTCGGCCGCACGTGGCTGGGAGCTGGGTTTGCCGTGGACGGCTGCTCCGTGGATGCGGTGGTCCGGGTCCGCTCTGAGCGGAGCGGAGGTGGTGGCCACGCTCCAAGGAAAAGATATGAAGGTTAAGCACACTCCGTGGAGAAGATTGATGCGGAGGTAGGTATATATAGCAGACCGATCGGCAGAGTAGAATAACTACGTTGTCGTTAGTACCGCTTAGTTACTCCCAGGCTATCCAAGGTGGCCTACCAGGCCAGCACAGAGGGAAACGTTTCCAATGGAATGCAATGCTACAATATACAAAACACGCATGCCTGGATTTTTTTAAAATGGAAATCTAAAAGATAGTAGTATTTTTACATAGACTTCCTTGTATACTGCAACCAGCTTCTTGTCTTTGAGTTGTAGATATTTTGTAGATATACACAACTTATCCCTCCAACATGCTCTTTTTGCTCTCCACCCTCCACCAGTGACGCTCACTGCATGAGGCAGGGTGGGCGAGGGAGAAAGAAGTTAAAAAGCATCAGCAAAGCTGCTGGTCGGAGTGGGGGTAGCCACAGAAAATTAATTTCTTGATTCCCTTCGGAATGGCATTTTGCACCCGGTACTCGAAGAGTAAATAGAGTATTTTGTATTTGTGCGAAAAATGTGTGACACATAGAAGGAAGCGTTTCCGACGCCACAAAGTATACATATATATTCTTGATCAGCATCAATAGTCGAGTTGATATAGCCATGTCTGTCTGTCCGTTCGTCTGTGCGTCCGTCTGTTAAATTTATTTGATGAGCTCAGAGAGTATAAAATAAAAGTCTATAAAAATTTTGCATCCAGATGGCTGTATGCACACACTTTTACAAGTGTATTTCAAAATTTCGTTCCGCCTCCGCAAAGTGCGAAAATCTGCTGCGTTTACAATTTTGAAGCTAAAATAAAACTAACGAGAAGGGACGTGTGAGACGCTGCATGCGCGTCACAATTTTTATACCCGGTGCTCAGGAGAACATCTGTACATTAATGGTTTTAACATTTGATCAACATCTTTCATCAACATCTACATCTACATAACTGCTCACGCCAACAAGCTCTTTTAGCTCGCTCCCCTCGCCTAGAGCAGCACACTACACCAAGCAGAGTTTTCTTTATTCTGGCTATAATAATGATCCAATCAGATCTCAATACGGTGATTTGATAGATATGGTCCTTCCCTACGGAATGGCGTTTTTAGTTTTCTTTTGTCTTCAAAATTGTGGCTGTGGGAGATTTTCGCCCTTTGCAGGGGAAGAGCTAATTTGTTTGATTTATTTGTATATATTTTATCACTAAGATATCATTTCTTTTTTTTATAATTTCTAAGACTGTTTAAGGTCGGCTTTACTATCGTCTTGTGGTCCACTGGGCTGGGTAAAGCCATTTGTGAGTGTGAGAGGGGGGTGGTGTGGTGCATTATTTTATGAGTTTGTCGCACAAATTCGTAACTAATTAGCAACATGCCTCACCTGGAAACGGCACGCATGGGTGTGCAAGTGTGTCTTTTGATACGTTGATAAGCCATGAAAAGCTTCTCTCTGCAGCAAAAATGCTTACACACTCGTGTATAGTGTACTGTGAACCCCCTCCTGGCTATGGGCCTATGGTATGGAGTGGCAGTGGCAGGAGCCGCAAATTAGGATAAAACCGCTAATTAGATGAAAATAAATATTGAGCGAAACGCTGCCCAAATGCGGGCGATTGCAAGGATGCAGAGTTCTGAAGCGTTATTTAGGGTTGATTTCTGTCTAAAAATTGGTATTTCCATTGATAGAACGTGCTTGCGGGTCCAAGTGTAAGCTGGAAGTATTTGTCACCAGCTTGGGCCAGTTGGGAATGGACACAGAGGAACGTACATATGTATGTACATGTGTATATACATATATCACATGTGTATCAAAATGTGTCCTTTGGGAAAAACTCGAAAAATATGAAACTTCGGCGAAAAGCAGGACAACTTAATAAGCGATCAGCGATTGCATCAATCATGTTTTCGAATTCTATTAAACGCCTATTTTAACATACTATCGCGATAGCTTATCTCGCTATTGGCATCGAAGCTTCGGGCATATCTATCTAAAGTGTATATGTATATTCTTGATCAGCATCAATAGCCGAGTCGATATGGCCATGTCTTCGTCCATCCGTCTTGATGAGCGCCTGCGAGCTAAAAGGGCGTGTTGGTGTGAGAAGCGATGTATGTATGGACTAAGTACCGGGTATACAAGTTGAGAAGCGTAAGAAGCGTCTCACACGTCAGTTCTCGTTTTTATAACATAATAACATTTTTATAACAAATAATTAACATACTTATTTGCATTTCAAAGCTTCATATTTCTCATTATATGCATTATCAGCTTTATATAATGGCTTAATTCACTAAGATCAGTTTTTGATACTTAAGCTATGTGAAAAAAGAAGCGCTACCACTAAAAGAAACCGTTACAAACATATACCAAACTTTAAAAATTCTTAAAAAAAATGTTTTGCCAAAGAAAAAAAAAATGATCATCAAACAATTTCTAAGCCCTATATCTCTTTGACCCCATTGACTCAGCTGAACGATTGTTATTCAATAAGTATCGTATGAAGGTGGCTAAACATATGTTAGAACATATTAAAAAAGGCCTTAAGCCCCCTCAGACACGCAAAATATTCTTGCGACAGATATTGCTATATATTTCGCTCTGTGCCCAGTATGAGCAAAGTAGACCAAAGTGCATGCTCTCTGGGTACACTGTTTTGTGTTTGTTTACAAAATGAAACCCGTCAAGAATTCAAATTTTGTATGAAATCAGGAGGAGTATGTTATTTCAGAGTCGAAATGGAGCTTGGAGGACGACAATGCAAGAAAAGAGCACCGCATTATTGGATAAGTGCGTCCCTGCGGGTCAGAAATGCTATAAACATGTGTTTTAACTCTTTATGAATTGATAAAATGAGTACAGAGAATAAGATTAGCAATTTATAAAATCCATATAATACGTTTTCGTTCGACTGCATTGAAAGGTTTTAAATCGTCTTCATTTAATGCTATTTTCTAGCCATCTTGCGCTTGTTTTGATTGTTTCCTCGTTTCTTGATTCTGTCGACATAAGATAGATTTATTCTTTCTTTTGCTACGGGTTTTCTAGACTTTAATCGGCTGGTTTTCTGGTATACTTTCTGCTGATCTGAGTACTCGACTGCAAAATTCTTGAGACAAAATTTTCTGTCGAACAAAAAACAGGGTTGTATAGGAAAATCATCCCTGATTATGTCGCAAGAATATTTTGCATGTCTGAGTACTGGGCTTTATCACAATTGCAAAGTTTGGATAACGTAGAAGGTCCTCTTCGTTGTCAGGCCAGAAACTTATCGAACCGCCCACGTAGCTATAATTCGGGTATTGAAACTGTTCCAAATTCATCTACACTTCTCTGTTTTGGAAACGGTTCATTCGAAACGTTAATCAATACAAAAGATATTCCTAAGCGCGAGTAATGGGTATCTATAATGAACCCGCAAAACCGCTGCAAAAGCCAATAAAATAATAGCCTCAAAAATTGTAGCTGCCGGAAAACGATACGAAAATTGGCCGAAAACTCAATTTCAAAAGCAATTAAAACATAAATGGAAATGAAAGTGATTTCAGTCATTGTTCGAAATTCGAATTGGAACCTTAATAGGGTCTCTCTGCAGCGCTAATGAATATAATGAACATTGAAAGCGAGAAATTCGTACATATGTACATATGTACATCAGGCACGTCCCTATCCCATGGACAGAACAAGGCGCTGCTGCTGCACTGCCGGTACACCGACAGTATAAAAAAGCAGCACAACTTTGTGTGGCTTCGGCACTGCGACTTCGGCTGTTGTTGTCTCGCTTTCATGACAAATACAGAACGAAAATTGACTTCAGTTGCTTCAAAGTTTTAGCTAAACACACAAGCGCACTTCACTGTATGGGTGCCGAGCCCTGATGTACATACAGATGTATGTATATACATACCTACATACATATATACATATTCATTCATATGAAAATAACATTCAGATTAAAACATCTGAAAATTTGTATACACATATATGTAAATATGTATATGTACATAAATATACGCTTGAATGTTTTACTTATTGTTGAAATGTCAAGCTCATTAAAAGCCGATTTTAGCTGGAGAATGTCTAATAAAGTAATGAAATATATACACTCCCAATCAGACGAATAGACTCACGAGTTTTCGAAGTGAAAAAAGGTTTCTAAAAATCCAACCGCGAATGATAGTGGAGCAAATTTATTTTTTCATTAATCAAGATTCTTTTCCTTGTTTGAAACATAAAGAATTCGACTTCTAAGTGAAAAGAGTTTTTTTTTATGAATTATTTTGTGTAAACACCCCAAAAAAAAGGCCCGTTTTAGCGATCACCGAATAGACTCAATAATGAATATTAGGCAAAATCTTTCAAAAGCTTTGTAATAAATATTTTTTTTATGATGTTTGGAACTTAACTAATAATGTTTGTGGAAAACTTTTTTGGAATTGCTTTGTAATGTCCTTCAGGACATTAAAATTAAGGGGATTTCAAAGGGTTCAATTAAAGCTCGCTGCAGGCCTGTCTGATGCAATTATGTAATGGTTTAACTTCTTAAAATTGTTGACAGGACTCATATCCTTTACGTAAAAGCTATCCCCATGCGATTCCTGCAAAATTCTGATCAGGAGAGAAAAAAAACTTCCAAATTAGGTGAAAATTTGAGTCTTTCATCCACTTCTTTATCAATTTACCGTTATATTTCGTGCGAGTATCCTGGTGAAAGTAGCACGACCGTGTGACAAAAATGTTATTAGCATTGTGGTATTATTGAAATTAGACAAAAGTTATCCTCTTACTGCGTCTCGCAAGGATTCTTGCATTGTTGTCGCGCGTGTCATGACACCGGAAACCGAATTTTTTGTATCCGTTTTTTTTTTTTATAAAAAAGTTTTAATTTGAAAAGAATAGGTCGATTTAATTATTCTTTCATGATCTAAGAAAAAAAGAAAATTTTTGGACTCGTTACAATAGTCCTTAGAGGACCATACTGGTGTTGGGTTCCATTTGTTTTTATGGCGCACTTGACACCCGATTTGTTTCGTGGATGTTGAGTGAATCAGTAGGAAAGCTACTCTTAAAGTCCTTTGGTGAGATTCTGCAACATTTTTGTCACATAGAAAGGCTAGTTTCACCAGGATACTCGCACGAAATATAACGGTAAATTGATAAAGAAGTGGATGAAAGACTCAAATTTTCACCTAATTTGGAAGTTTTTTTTCTCTCCTGATCAGAATTTTGCAGGAATCGCATGGGGATAGCTTTTACGTAAAGGATATGAGTCCTGTCAACAATTTTAAGAAGTTAAACCATTACATAATTGCATCAGACAGGCCTGCAGCGAGCTTTAATTGAACCCTTTGAAATCCCCTTAATTTTAATGTCCTGAAGGACATTACAAAGCAATTCCAAAAAAGTTTTCCACAAACATTATTAGTTAAGTTCCAAACATCATAAAAAAAATATTTATTACAAAGCTTTTGAAAGATTTTGCCTAATATTCATTATTGAGTCTATTCGGTGATCGCTAAAACGGGCCTTTTTTTTGGGGTGTTTACACAAAATAATTCATAAAAAAAAACTCTTTTCACTTAGAAGTCGAATTCTTTATGTTTCAAACAAGGAAAAGAATCTTGATTAATGAAAAAATAAATTTGCTCCACTATCATTCGCGGTTGGATTTTTAGAAACCTTTTTTCACTTCGAAAACTCGTGAGTCTATTCGTCTGATTGGGAGTGTATATGTATGTAACTTACGATTTTGAGGTCAAACTCAAGGACTCTAGGCGAAATATGTTGACATATTTGGAGCAAGTCCTGCTTACTGGTTTCCATTGGATTATTCTCGTTTTAGTTCCATGGCCAGGGCTGATGGTCCCTGCACTCACGCACATCCGTCAGAGAGCAGGGGATTGGTGGCAATACTCGTACATGGCCGCTAATCCACTCAAAGTCTCCAACCACGACTATACATGCGTGTATGTCGCAAATAATATTTGTTTCGTTGGTTAGTTCCTGTATGTATTTCAGCAGCTGTCTGGCTGTAGCCTGTACTGCCCCTCTGCTGCGTGAGGAGGCTGCGCTTTTGTAATAATCGCTTTATGAGCTACAATTAAAGCCACAGCTGCTGTTCAACCCATCCTGCTGCTGTCGTTGGACTGCCGCTTCCGTGGGTTAGCTGGCTGCTGTCCTGTTACCATTAGTGGACTGCAATTAGCAGCAAATAAAATAATTTACGATTGTAATGGCCAAAAATGCCACTACCCAGCAGTACTCGTAGTACGAGAAAAATGTAGTAAAATGCTTGCCACCGCAACACACCCCACACCCTACATCCCCACCCACGTCATGCCACTTCCCCTTACCTTCTCGCAATCCCTTCTCCCACCACCGCTTATGAATTTATTATTTTAACTGGAAGGGACAATGCAGAATAATACAAAAAGTGCGTTACATACGTTATTCGCAAAAATACAGTATACCCCATTTACTCGGTCGAGTACCGGGTATAAAAATTATCATAAAACCATTTATAAGCCCCAAATCTTTCATAAAAAGTTGGTCTGGATTGAAGCGGCAAATTTGTAGCTTGTTGGCTGGACATTTTTGTCCAACTTAAATTTTCTTATTTGAAAGGGGCATAACGAGACAGTGAGACGCACCTGGCCATTGTTGATTTAGTGAGGTGACCAAAAAGCGGGATAAGTGTGACAGAGATTACTTTATTGATTTTTATAGCTCACTGGGCTTACAGCTACCCCCAGGCATAGCCCCGAACCCTGCTCTCCCCTTGACAACCTGCGGGCCTGGCCAAACCTTTGCGGAACATTTTCATTCTATGCCGCCGCTGCACAGTGGGGAAAAAGGCCAATCTGGCGTCATTTAATCATGATTCGATTAGCTAACATGAATGACCCCGCTCCATTGAATTTTTGCACAGAGATCCGGTTATTAGCATTCGCTCAAATTTCCACACTTCCTCGTGATTTTTTTCCCCTTTCGCTCACTGAGTGCTTGCGGACCACTGTATCTGCTGTCATTTTGCTCGACCCGGCGCCCAGAAGAACGGCAATCTATTTCTGGCCCAACATGCCCCATTTTTATTTATGCATGCATCGACGCCCATCAACAAGGTGCCGCCCCTGCCGACACCTGCCGGACCGGGATGGACTGGATCGGGCGAATACTACGAGGAGCCGTTTGTGCGGTCAACTGCACCGCCACATTTCCATCTCGGTGGGAATGTCTTCATGGCCATAACCCAATGGATCAATTGGCTTTTTCTACGGCCTTTCAAGCAATGCTAGATCAACGGGCTTTTCAGGGCATATGTATGAATAGTCGTATCGGAGTAGTCAGTGTGTTAGTGTTAAGACTTTAAAGGAAAACGAGTAGGAGTTTCTGCAAAACGGTTCGTACCGTTCGTACTAAAAACGCCATTCTGTAGGGAATGATCATATCTATCAGATCACCAAATTGGGATCCGATTGGATCATTATTAAAGCCAGAATGAAGAAATTAATTTGCAGTGGCACAACCCACCCCGTCCTGGGTGGAAAATAAACCTCCAGTTAATAAATAAATAGGCCATACGATATTTTTCCTGTGTATCAATAGCAGATTGATTCCTGCAGATCCGTGGACTCTTGACTGTGCCCTTTAGACTTTTCTGGCAGTATCTTATTCCCTAGGAAATTCCAACTGTGCCCCTTCTCATTATTTTTGAATCATTTTACAGTCAATTGATTCAGAATAAGTATTCTGGATATGATTCCTTTCGACTGGCACAAGGAGTGTTCTAAAACTGTCCGGATTCTGCAGCCAATGGTGCTTGCTGGCTGGGAAAAGCTTAATGTATTGCGCATAAAAATCAATTTTCCGTAACCGTACCAAGGCAAATAAAGTGTGCCCAGTACAGGGGAAATTTAAGAACATTTTCTGCTTGCCGGGAATGGAAAATATGAAGCGTCTGGTGGAATGGGAATCCAAGAACGGCGCATGCTGCTGCATAAACCGGACGATGGAAATCAGAAAAAATTCATTTGCATACTATCGAGCCACTTTACTCGCACATATGTACATATGTATGTACATATGTACTAAGGTATAACGGTCAATATTTCGCGTTTTTTCTTGTCGCCGCTGAGCGAAAATATTTGGTTTAATAGCCAATAGGAGCATATGTATGTATGTACATATGTACATATGTACAGATGTGCATACATATGTAGATACTATTGGGTACATGTACATATGTACATATGCCTGCAACGAAAGGGCCCGCGCCATCAAACAACTAAAAAGATAAAAGTATTAGAAATTTATGCATGGGCTGAGAGTGTGTAATCTGCTACAAAGTGATTTATAGAGAAGGATTTTCATTGCCAGACATAGAACTAGATGGAGTCGAGCAGGAGGAGTAGAAACTGTGGAGGACTGGACCAACCATCTTTTAATATAAGTAATGATACTCGTAGCTATAATAATTTGCAAAACCCTTTCAGCTTTTGTCGATTTTACTGCTCTATTTGATGACCAGCGCCAGTGGTAGGGCCACCAGATATCAGCTGTCGCAGCCGCATCAACAGCACCCAACGCCTCGACCAATACGCATAAAAGTCAATCGTCTGCAACAAATTAAACATTTTTATGGAAGCTCCTCTTAGGATTGTACAGTGAACTGCACTCGTCGCCCGATGGCGGCGGAGTAAGGTTACATTTCGAATGCGGAAATGAGCTCCCTGGCCGGAGTGTTTGACATTCTATAACGTTCTCGGTTACGTTTGGTTTAAGTGTGGTGAAGTGAGGTGTGTTGGAGGTGGCATAACTCCTTCTTTTGTCGACAATGAAAGTCAGCCAGTTAATCAAAATGTGGTCAGATCTCCGCTAAAAGCTCACCGTATTAAGGAAGGTCAAAGAGTTGCCATGCTCCACACAGCTTTTATTAAGCATAACCAAGCATTTTTCTACGATTAACTAAGAATGGAAGGTTTATTAAAAGGAGTCTACTACGGTAGGATGGCAGTCTCACAGTTGCATCCCAGTTGAGGCCACGCAGGGCAAAAAATTAAAAGTTTTTCTGCACTGATTCAATACGGTCCTGATGTATGTTGTACTGAGGGCACCATACACATGAGCCGTATTCTAAAATCGGACGAACAAGCGAAATATAGAGAGTCTTCGTTATATAGGGGTCATCAAATTCCTCTTTATAAACCCGAGCACACCCATGGCTTTATTCACCATGGTAGAAATGTGTTCAGAAAACTTTAACTTGGGGTCTAGTTTAACACTTAGATCATCAACCAATGTAATTCTCTCAAGAGAACTACCGCAGAGGGTGTAAGGAGCCAGGAAGGAGCTGGAGCGATAAAAAGTCATTACATTGCACTTCGAGGCATTAAGGTGTAACATATTTGCACCACACCATGACTGAAAGCTATTGAGATCTGATTGCAAGCGAGAGTGAGATGAAATGTCCTTACACTGGACGCAGAGCTTAACATCATCCGCATACATAAGTACTCGAGAATTTGTCAATACAGAAGTCAGGTCATTAATAAAGCGTGTGAAAAGTAAGGGGCCTAAATGGCTATCCTGTGGAGTTTTTGAAGAGGACTCTTTGAGACCTAGAACACAGGTAGCTAGAAATCCATCTCAAAAGATTGGGCGTAAACCCTAGAAGGTCAAGCTTTTTTGCAAGAAGAGAATGGTTTACAGAATCGAATGCTGAACTCAGAGTAAATAACATACGTCTGCAAGTTACAAAGTTTAATGACAAAGGAGGTGAACTCCAAAAGATTAGTGGTTATTGATCGTCGCCGTATAAATCCGTGCTGAGCTGGAGATATAAGTGATTTGCAGAGATGTTGCAAGTGCAGAGTTTAAAATTTTTTCGAACATTTTAGGAATAGCGGATAACTTGGATATACCTTTGTAGTTTTTAGCGTCAGACTTGCTACCTTTCTTATGGAGAGGAATTATAAAGGATTCCTTCCAGATGGGGGGAAAGCTAGAAGAATGGATGGATAGATTGAATAATTTAAGCAAAGGTCCGCACAGAGACTCGGCACAGTACCTGAGTACACAGCCGGGAACTCCGTCAGGGCCCGGTGAAAATACCGGCTTAACTAGTTGGAGTTCATGAAGTAAGGAGCGTCCATTCAACAAAGGGCAGAAAATGCCATTCGACCTTGGTAAACTATATGGAAACACATGACCTGGGTAGCTTTCCTGGGAATAGGTTGTTTGAAAAAATGTTGCAAAAAGATCGGCGATTGCCTGATCATTGTTTGCCGGAATATTCAAAAATGATAGCGAGGATGGATGTGCGGACGTTCTACGCTAACTGTTTACAAATCTGTAAAACTGTTTGGGGTACCTCGAAGGAGGTCTTGATTTTTTAGACTGGATAACTCTTTGGTGAACCAAGGAGGCTTCGCAGATCTAGTCGGACATGAGAGTGGGACACACGAGTCAACAATTGTGTCAAGTACATTGTAGAAAATGTTTGTGCCTTCAGTAACGTCAGCGCACGAGCACAGAGCGGACCAATCAAAATCCCTAATTAAGTTATTGAGCTTCGTAAACTCGGATTTATGAAAGCAACGGACGCGTTCAGAAAGCCTACCTGCACGATCCGATACAGTAGGTCCAATATCTACCGACACTTCGAAAGTAGGATGATTGCAGTCTTCAGGTAGAGTGAGCGGAAGTGCTCGTGTTAACAACGCTACGTTCGGATCCGAGACAAAGCACAGATCAAGCAATTGACCCAAGGAGTTTTTTAAATGGTTGACTTGAGACAGGGACAGGTCTAATAAGCCGTCAATAAAATCATGTCGTGACATGGGCAGCGACAGCTAAGCAGAGAGCGTGCGCTACTGCACAGAAACTTTAGAGAGCGAGAGAGGAAGAACAGTTAACTCGAGCGAGAACTACGCAACTACAAGAGAGAGCTGCTAATAGTGAGGGCATACTTACAAAAAGAAAAAGCACAAACACACGACTAAACGACGCACAAAATAAAGAGATTAACTCTATATTTTTACACAAATAACAGGCATGCACTCGCGTATCAGGACAGGTTAAAGTTATAGGGCATTCAGTATGCAAATTTAGAAATTAATTTTGAAATAAACACCGGTCGTTTATCCAAAATAGAAAAGAAAGTACGGAGCGCAAAACAAAAACACGTCTGGTCACTACAAAAGAGAAAGAACGAAATGCGAATGAAAGTGAAAATATGGAAATAATAGGTCGAGGTATTTCAATTAATTGCCAATACATGTGTTTTTATAGTTGTGTGTAGTTTTTTAATTGTCCAATGTTTTGTAAGCTTGGTACTAACAACTGCATGTGAGTTCTGTGGAATATTACTTTTGCACAGCACGCTCCTGCACAGACGTTCAAGTTACATGTTATTAACCAATTATTATAGAATCATGTGGTGTTAATGCTTTTGCCCGTTTTTGCCCCTTTTCGTAAAATTCTTAATTTTGAAGGTGCCTATGAGTTTACTCATGCAGCGCTGCTGGAGGTCCGGACCAACAACAATCGTGAAGCAGATGCAATAAAATGCTGTACTTTAAAAAGTTGTGACGAAAACTGACCAACGTGTGACGTGTGAGACGCTTCTTACGCGTCACAACTTTTATACCCGGCACTCAGTACTACATCTGCACTTTAGCGGTTAATTGTCAAATTTAACATTTTTTTTTCATCTGTCATCTACATCAACAACACTGCTCACGCCAACACGCTCCTTTAGCTCGCCACCCTCCGCTAGAGCAACACACTGCAGAGTCAGGGCAGAGACGCGGCAGAGACAGAGGCAGAGACGTGTCAGAGGCAGCGGCCGCAAACACTGCGCGAAGCAGAGTGTGAATGAGAGAATGTGAAAAGAACAAATATAAGCTGCGGGGCGGGGTGGGTTTACCACTGCAAATTAATTTCTTCATTGCGGCTATAATAATGATCCAATTGGATCCCAATTTGGTGTTTTATATGAATATGGTCATTCCCCACAGAATGGCGTTTTTAATTTTTTTTTATCTTCAAAATTGTAGATTTGGGAGGTTTTCACCCTTTTGCGTGGGCGGAAGGGGGCGGGGCTCATTTTTGAAATACACATGTAACAGTGTGAGCATACAGAAGTCTGGATGCAAAATTTGGTGGCTCAGGACGGACAGACAGACATGGCTCAATCGACTCGGATTTTGATGCTGATCAAGAATATATGTACATATATACTTTATGGGGTCGGAAACGTTTCCTTCTGTGCGTTACATACAACCGTTATTCGCACAAATACAATATACCCTATTTACTCTTCGAGTACCGCGTATAATTAACCAACTTATTGCTTAGTTAACAAGTACTAAGCGAAATGCAATCGCACGTTGGAGCGATTCCAATCAAATTATTTTAACCAAACAATCATTCAATAAAATATATTTTCTTAAAGTTCTAAAATGTGTTAAAGTATCTTTTATCATAATTAATCTTTTGAACACATTGTTTTATAATAAATACGACGTAAATGGGTTCCAGTTCGTAGGGGGGCGGCAGGTAGGCGGGGTCCAAATGACTTCATTTTTTTTCTTCCGAAATGCAACTTTCGTCTAACGAACATTCATGGCAATTTGTAGAGCTCTAGCTCTATTTTTTGGATTAATGCCTGGGCTTTTTACCCATAGTGGATTGGCTAAGTTCAGTACAACCAGATGTAAGATACTTAACTTAGCGCTACCTCTAAAAAACGTAAAAAGCAAACAGATTTTACAAATTTTTTAAAATAAGTTCTTTCATTGAAAAAAAGTCCTAATTCATTAACAAAATTTGAATGCTCCAAATCTATCAGAAAAGGTCGTTTTGGTTCGAAGCGTAAATAAAAAATGAAATGTTGTCGAGTAGTGTTATTATTGTTCTGGACTTTTGAAAAATGTGTTTTGGCTGTCGTTAACAACAAAAATGTCATGCATAAGGATAAAGCCTCAAGTTCTTTAGCCTTATGAAATGAAATTTCACATATTTTTTCCCTGAATTCCACTCACACTTAATAGTTGTGGCAAAGTGGCACTTAATTAAATATATGGCAAGCAACTCAAATAAAACTCTTTGATATAGTCCGCACCCCACGGCCCCCAGCCGCTGTGGCACAACTTTGTTTTCTGGACATTTCATTGCTATAGTATTTTACTTTGGCTTCCGGCACGACAAAGTTATAATATCCTCTTGCAGAAGGCCTCTAACCAGTCCATCGTGACGGCGAGGGGCGACCCGGCGACAGGCCCACTGCGCCCACCGCAACAAACATGCGTGCCAGAAGGATGCAGAAGCAGCTGCGTTTAAGCCTCGGGAATGGCAGCCTTCTGGCAGGCTAATCCGTTGTCATCGTTGCTACAACTAAATGCGGGCTGGTCTGGGCTCATGGATGATCTTAAAGAGTATTTTTATACCTGGTACTCGAAGAGTAAATAGAGTACATAGGGTTGTATTTGTGGGGAATACGGAAACGTTTCCGACCCCATAAAGTATATATATTCTTGATCAGCATCAATAGCCGAGTCGATAGAGCCATGTCTGTCTGTCCGTCTGTCCGTCCGTCCGTATGTCCGTCCTGATGAGCGCCTAGTACTCAGAGACTATAAGAGCTAGAGCCACCAAATTTTGCATCCATGCTCACACTGTTACAAGTGTATTTAAAAAATGAGCCCCGCCATAAAAACGCCATTCCGTAGGGAATGACCATATCTATCAGATCACCAAATTGGAATACGATTGGATCTTTATTATAGCCACAATGAAGAAATTAATTTGCAGTGGCCAAACCTTCCCGCAGCATTCACACTCTGCTTCGCGCTGTTAATGGCCGCTGCCCCTGACACGTCTCTGCCCATGCCTCTGCCTCTGCCGCGACTCTGCAGTGTGTGTCTATAGGGGAGGGTGGCGAGCTAAAGGAGCGTGTTGGCGTGAGCAGTGTTGTTGATGTAGATGACAGATGAAGAAAAAATGTAAAATTTGACAAATAACCGCTGAAGTGCAGATGTAGTACTTACTGAGTGCCGGGTATAAAAGTTGTGACGCGTAAGAAGCGTCTCACACGTCCCTTCTCGTTTTTTAATTAGGAAAAAAAGTTAATTGCTTTTGCCTCACTCCCTCCTCTTTTCGTTCCTTCCTATGCAAGCCTTTTATAAGCCCTTTGTGTTTGGTCATCTAACCTAATTTTAAGTTCGACCTTTCAGCAACTAAATACTGAGATGAGCGCTAAAACTAGAAATATTTAAATAGATGCAAACGAAAATCGAATCATACGGGTACGGGTGCCTTCTTCAGTTCATTTATTGCTCCAGTTTAGGATGCTTTTTGTTTTTTTCAAATTTTTCTTGCAGAAGTTTACAGCCAAAAGTCATTAATTTCCTTGTAAACTTTCCTCCTCCAGTTACACCCAGAATAACCAGCGAGCCATCTGGCAATCTGGCCCAGTCGATCCTAGTCCAAAGATACAGCGAATTCGCATTCATGGCCTCTGCACAATATGCTCTGTGCCTGGGCCAGCAGCAGGAGCAGGAGCTGTATCTGCTGCCAGTGCAATAATATTATATTTCTATTATTTCCGCTCCGCACCCGTTTGGCGCCGCTTCTTGTTGGCTTTTGTTCGCGCTTCTATCCTTGGTCTGCGCTCCTCCAGCTTTTTGTTAATATCGCGCGACCACAATAAAAAGCTAGTGGCATGGAGGGGGCTACATCTTGTAGCGCAGGCAATGTGAAAATGAAAATTTTTAAATTATTTGTATGGCAGACAGGTACCCTAAACTGGAACTGGATATATCCGGGCATATTCATCTGATCATCCTGTTGAAACTTTTAACCTTGCCCCATGACTAATAAGAGTATAATCCGTTTAGATCATCGCCCAAAAAGAAGAAACTTGTCGCCAAATGAGAGGCAGACGTCGCGAATTTTCAATCGCTGTGGAGTGCATTTGGGGGGCTTCATTAGCGCCGCAGTGACGAGGCGGTCGGTCGCGGACTGAACCTGGATTGGGTTTGATAAACACTAGACAAACACGGGTCAAAGCAGGAGATGCCTCAGGCGACCGGGCGGAAGTAGCGGCAGATGCAGCACGCAAAGCCCACAGCAAAGCTCTGTGTCGGTACAGCGAAATACAATCATTTAATTAATTTCCATTCCATGCTGCAGAATTTTTAATTCAACGAGAAGGGACGTTTGAGACGCTTCTAACGCGTCACAACTTTTATACCCGGCACTCAGTACTACATCGCTACCTTAGCGGTTTTTTGTCAAATTTTACATTTTTTCTTCATCTGTCATCTACATCTACAACACTTCTCACACCAACACGCTCCTTTAGCTCGCCCCCCTTCCCTAGACCCACACATTGCAGACTCACGGCAGAAGCAGAAGACGCACACTGAGCGAAGCAGAGTGTAAATGAGAGAATGTGCAAAAACAAATATAGGCTGCGGGACGGGGTGGGTTTTAGCTACTGCAAATTAATGTATTCATTCTGGCTATAATAATAGTCCAATCGAATCCCAATTTTATGATCTGATAGATATGGTTCTTCCCTACGGAATGGCGTTTTTAGTTTTCTTTTATCTTAAAAATTGTAGCTTTCTGAGGTTTTCGCCCTTTTTCGGCGGCGGAAGGGGGCGGGGCTCATTTTTGAAATACACTTGTAACAGTGTGAGCATACAGAAGTCTGGATGCAAATTTTGGTGGCTCTAGCTTCTATAGTCTCTGAGATCCAGGCGCTCAACAAGACGGACGGACAGACAGACAGACAGACATAGACTCGGCTATTGATGCTGATCAAGAATATATATACTTTATGGGGTCGGAAACGTTTCCTTCTGTGCGTTACATACAACCGTAATTCGCACAAATACAATATACCCTATTTACTCTTCGAGTACCGGGTATAAAAACTTGAGCCATTGTGGCCATCTCACCCATTTAGAGCTGCGTTAAAGATGCACTTGGTGCATCTACCAAGGGTGGCGGTGGTGGTGGAGGTTTTTCTCCACTTTTTGGTTAGACTTAAGCCACGTTGATCTGGGACTATACTCTGACTGCTGTTGAAATTGCATCTTATTTAATACATCCTATGTATCCTATCCTATGTATATTCAAGTTTTGGACTGCCAAGCCAGTGATTGGAGCTCCTGGAGCGAGTGCAACAAGAGCTGCGGCAGCGGACTGATGACCCGCAGCCGCCAGGTTCTGCAAGTGGCCCAAAACGGGGGAAAGCACTGCCCAACGCTTTTCCAGACGCGCTCATGCCAGGGCTTCCGCTGTCACGGACACCGCGAGAAGAAGATACTACGTGGTGAGTATCTTTTATATTCCTTCTCCATGTCAATACACGGGATACTGAACTAAACTCATAACTACATAATTGTAAGGTCTGTGACCTGAAATTTCAGTTCAATGATATTTTCATATACCCAGTCGGACTTAGTCGCTTCCAAACAGTAATTCTGTATCGCTCCCTTTTCCACTAAGCAAGAGTACATTATGCGGGACGTTTTCGCTTCAAAATTACAGGCGATGAAACACGCGGAAATCAGACCTTTTTGTTCTGTGTAGGAACGCGACTTTTGGAAGGCATGTAGAAGTGGTGGCTGTTGTAATTTCAACTTCGTGAATCGCTCGGGTTTCCCTTCCAGTGTAGTTTCCGTAAGAGGCATTACAGAACACATCTTTGGCGTGCATCTAGATGCGTTCCATGGGAATGTATGCATATAATATCGTGCCACAGGAACCTATTAAGAACCGTTCCGGAACTGTTCAATGGATTCATTCCATAGCACATCCTTGGAATGCTTAAAAGAGCTTTCTTAAAGAACTCAAAAAGAACATATGTATGTACATACATATGTACACAAATATATTCATTTTCAAACTCATTGCGTTTATCAAATTAGATACGCATCTTACGCGTCACAACTTTTATACCCGGTACTCAGTCAGTGTACCTGTACCGTATTGTTTTTTTTTTTTTTTCGAATTTTACATTTGACATTTTTGCTACACCTGTATTCTACATCTACATAACTCCTCACGCCAACACGCTCCTTTAGCTCGACCTCCTTCCCTAGAGCCGCAAACTGCAGAAGCAGAGTGTGAATGAGAGAATGTGAAAAAAACAAATATAAGCTGCGGGACGGGGTGGGTTTAGCAGTGGCTGAGGCAGAGGCAGAGGAACGGCAGGGGCAGAAGCCGCACACTGCGCAGAGCAGAGTGTAAATGAGAGAATGTGCAAAAAACAAATATAAGCTGCGGGACGGGGTGGGTTTAGCCACTGCAATAATGATCCAATCGAATCCCAATTTGGTGATCTGACAGATATGGTCATTCCCTACGGAGTTTAAGATTTCTTTTGTCTTCAAAACTGTGCGATTTGAGGGGGCGTAAGAGGGCGGGGCGAAATTTTGAAATACGCTTGTAGCAGTGAGAGCATACAGGCATCTGGATGCAAAATTTGGTGACAGACATGGCTTAAATGTATAGGCGCTTGTTTTGGTACTACAATAAAGTAAACACACTTGTACATATCTTACCTTCTTTATTTATTTTCCCATGCACTCTTCACGAACACATTGTCGAAATTTGTTCTTTATGTGATTTGCCATAGACATCGTCGTGCGTCAACTGCCTCACGCAATGAGTTTCTTCTCCAGCACCAGCAGTGGTCCCTCGCAATTCAATCCTTGTCTTCTGTCTGCTTTATGCTCTAATCTTAAAGCACCTGCCTAGTGCTTCAGTGTTATAAAGCGTAAAATCTCCTCCTCTCAAATTCTCCTCCTCATCAGTAGGGTCTAAGCAAATCAATGTTCTTGCATTTTGTTCCCGATAGATAGTACCACCTGCCCTAAAACCTCAATGGCATAATTTGGTATGGTATAATTTGAAAACCATTTCTCTAAAATCTGAGCTTATACCATTAAAACGAACATAGTGTCATAATTACACGAAAAATAATTAATTAAGCCCCAGCCGTGGAGTGGCAGCGAAGGAGGTATGCGGAGGAAAAAGCGGTGTCTCTGAGACAAAAACAAAGGTTAAAGAGCAAGTATGGCAGGAGAAACCCATTCATTTTTGATTACCGGCGGGCCCCATAGACTGCTCGGTGATAAGTTCCATATAAAAATTTCAGATGTGCGGTTTAAGCTCCGTGGAATTTGGTATATTTTCACACAATTTGCGGCGCTTCGGCTTGCGACATTTCCAACTCGTGCGCACACATCTGGCACAGACTCTCCTTTCCGCAACTGCCTCAGCCGCAATAAAGCCTTGTGCTCATTAACGTTAAAAAAAAAATTGCTTTCCGCGCACCCCCGCACCAACACACACATGGGGCTTCCATGTGCTAAATTCCAATTAACGTACTTACAAGTGTGGGGCACTCATACGTACATACATATATACATATGTACATATGCATGTGTTCCAGTGCACTATGGGTAAAAAGCGGGTATTTTTGGCATTAATGTAATTTTTATTTGTGTAAAAATAATTAAATCCGACTTAAATTTTCTGATTCCTAGATAGAATAAAACTTGCTTTAGAAGATTTTTACGGAGAATCATAATGTTTTTGAGAGCTTTCAAAGTCAGCTGATTCAGAGGTTCTTTGACTTGTGAAAAAGTGCTGGAAACATTGAACAACTTGCAGCTTTAATATTTGCTCGATTTTTTTTTAGTTTAATTTTTTTTCCGAAATTCTTCTTTGGTGAATCCTTCTTAGGAACATTCGTGCTAATTTCTAGAGGTCAAGGTCTTTATATTTTGGATTAATGCCAAAAAATAGTGCCAGTTACCCATGGTGCATCGTTTAAATGACATCTCGCCTGCTTGGCTAAGTTGCTAATTGTCCAAGATTAACTGCCTGAGCTGCTCCTGTCAGTCTTACCACCAGGTGCCAACAAAGATGCTTATTCACATGTACAGTGGGGAGCAATGATGAGTACATGTTCACAATAACTGACTTTCGTCGCCCATAACTTTAAAACGCATAATGCAAACTTAACCAATTTTCTTGTAGATATCAATTAGTTTATACTTAACAAATAGACAATACCAGCAAATATAAATGTGTAGCTTTTAAATAGCAATTTTTCACTTTTCGTTATTTGCACTTATTTTATATTTCTAAATTTTCAAATCAACAATTTGCTTACAGATTTTATGTTAGATATTTTTTTTAAATTAAGTTAAGACATTTCTCATAATAACCGAAGCAGATTTCATGAATTTATTAAATAGTGCACCTGTTGTACCATATATGTATGTACATATGTACATACTGTTTTCAGTATGCTACACAATAATCTTTAAAATTTCTAGATATTGTTTTTCAGTTATGGTAAGTACACCATAAGTACATATGTACATATGTATGTATATACAGACATACTGACTATACATACTATGTATGTCGGACAGACGGACGGACAGATATGGCTCTATCGACTCGGCTATTGATGCTGATCAAGAATATGTACAGCTGTGAAAAAAATAATAGCACCACCACCACAAGCAATTTTCAAATAGTTGCCCAACTCACATTTTTAACTTTAAGGAAACTTTAAGCACCTTTTTAGAAAGGGGAGACTCTTACAAATCTGGGAACAACAAAAAAAAATCACCTTTTTTGTAAGGCTTTTAAGTTATTTAAGGAACTTTAGAGAAACTCGTAAAATTAGGCGAAAAAAATAATAGCACCACTTTTGAAAAATGGATTTAAAATTTAAAAAATGACCAACAAGTAATGAATTTCTTAGTTAACACTTTTGAACTATTAATTCTAAATCAATATTTATCATTCAAGATTTAGTTCAGTGTCCTATTTTGGCAACGTCAGCTGCGCAGCGTCTTGCTATTAAATCCACTAAGTCCAGGCATAGCTTTTGGGGAGCTTTGGACCAGGACTCTTAAATTTGTTCTCAAAGTGATCCGACAGTGGTTGGTTTGGAATCAGCAACTGCCTTCTGGACGTCGGACCACAGATTTTCGATCGGTTTTATGTCAGGCGACTGTGCAGGCCACTTTAACACGTTCAGTGTTGGCCCCGAACCATTCCTTTGCTTTCATGCTGGGGCTATTTTCCGTTTGAAAGACCCATACGAGTGGAATTTCGTATTCTGCAAAGGGTAGCATTACTGTCTCCATGAAATTCAAGGACACGTGCTGATCCATGATGGTTTATAGTCAATGTATTGGCCCTACCTCATGGTAAGAGAAGCAGGCCCATACCATGAAATTCAACCTTTTATTTTTAATGGTTTTCTTTGGTGTACTGGTGTTCCTTGAACGTCTTAAGTATGATCGAGATCCCTTTTCAGTAAATAAAACACTTTTTACTCATCTGACATTAAAATTTATGCTCCATTATAGGGGTGTCCAATTTGCATGCTCCCTTGCAAACATCATGAGCTTAGTAATTTGTCTGGCGTTTAAAAGTGCGATTTTTTTTGGGCATCAGGCTTTTAGGCTATGTTGTCTAAGATATTTCCAAACTTTCTAGCCCGTCGCTTTTATTTTAAGCTTTTTTTTTAAGCTCGATGGCAGTCTTGAAGGGAACCTTCTTGCTCTCGCGAATCAGCCTTTTGACCCTAAAAGGGGTCATAGATCGTTTTCATCCACGTGTTTTACACTTTTCTTCATAGTTTAAGGCGTTTTTAATCATTTTATTGAAACTGCCTACCAATTGACCAAATTCTCTGCAAGTTTTTACGTCAAACATAAATTTTTTGCAAGGGTCGCGCTTTTTCGCATTTCAGAGCTTTCCACGTATTATTGTAATGATTATTATTAGCTTTTATGATAGAAACAATGAAATATTAGTTAAAACTAATAAATACGTGGTTTATACAAAGTCAATTCTGCGAAATTACGGATATTCACTTAAAATAGTGCCAACGGTGCTATTATTTTTTTCGCCATATTCGTGGTATTTTTTCGTAAAGTTCAAAAAAAAAATATAAAGACAGAATTTTGAAGAAAGGCAACACTTTGTTTGTTAATGGTGAATACTTAACTATATGAAAAAACTAAAAATTTAAAAAAATCGCAACAGTAATTGCTTTTTTTTTGTCCAAGAACAAAATGTGTTGTAGTGGTGCTATTATTTTTTTCGCAACTGTATACTTGATGGGGTCGGAAACGTCTCCTTCTGTGCGTTACATACAATCACTTTGTGCACAAATACAATATTCCCTATTTACATCTTCGAGTACCGGGTATAAAAAGAAGGGACGAGTGAGACGCTTCTTACGCTCCTTTTGTCTGGACGTTGAAATGACAGTGGCCAATGCGACACCAAGCCAAAGCCTGTTACGCGCGGAACACAGAAGAAGGGGCGCTGCCGCATGAAGCGCGGCGCGATTAACCGAACCGGTCGCGAGCATGCAGGAAAGATAGATGTTAGGCTAATATTCGAGGAAAATTAGAGCTAAACACAACTAAACTAGAGCAACTGTAGCTAAGCAAGCAAAATTACCAAAGTCAGAAACAAGACAAAGCTAAAATGAAACTAACTACGGGAGAGGTAGGTTAGTATAAGAGATTTAAGAAGAGGAAGGGAGTTAGTTGAGGATATAATGTGGTATAGGGAATTATAATCCGAGCATAAAACCCTAAAGGGTTCGTGTGAGGCATAATTCGATCTACATAGTGGAAGGAACAAAGGAATAAAGTTTCTAGTGGGTTTAATGGGAATCGTAAAGTTTATGCGGTTCAGCAAGTCAGGGCTGTCTACATAAAAATTACACCAAGCATTTTTCTACGATTAACTAAGGATAGAAGGCTTATTAGAAGGAGTCTACCACGGTAGGATGGCAGTCTCACAGTTGCATCCCAGTTGAGGCCACGCAGGGCAAAAAGTTTTTCTGCACTGATTCAATACGGTCTTGATGTATTTTGTACTGAGGGCACCATACACATGAGCCGTATTCTAAAATCGGACGAACAAGCGAAATATAGAGAGTCTTCGTTATATAGGGGTCATCAAATTCCTTTGACCACCTCTTTATAAACCCAAGCATAAAAGCTAGATCCACCAAATTTTGCCTTCTGATGGCTGTATGCTCAAACTGTTACAAGTGTTTCTCCCACAGCACAATTCTGTAGATAAAAGAAAACTAAAAACGTCATTCCGTAAGGAAGGGCCATATCTATCAGATCTCCGAGTTGAGATTATATTGGTTCTGTATTATAGCCCGAATGAAGGAATTAATTTGCAGTGGCTACGCCCACCCCGTCCAGCTTTTTATACCCTGTACTCGAAGAGTAAATATGGTATATTGTATTTGTGCGAATAACGGTCTCTGCCTCTGACACGTCTCTGCCTCTGCCTCTGCCGCGTCTCTGCCGTGACTCTGCAGTGTGTTGCTTTAGGGGAGGGTGGCGAGCTAAAGGAGCGTATTGGCGTGAGTGGTGTTGTTGATGTAGATGACAGATGAAGAAAAAATGTAAAATTTGACAAATAACCGCTAAGGTGCAGATGTAGTACTGAGTGCCGGGTATAAAAGTTGTGACGCGTTAGACGCGTCTCACACGTCCCTTCTCGTTTTGTTTGTTTTTGCACATTCTCTCATTCCACACACTGCTTCGTGCAATGTGCGGCTCTAGGGGAGCCATGCGAGCTAAAAGAGCTTGTTGGAGTTGGAGATCCAGGCGCTCATAAGGACGGACAGACAGACATGGCTCAATCGACTCGGCTATTGATGCTAATCAAGAATATATATATTTTATAGGGTCGGAAACGTTTCCTTTTGTGCGTTACATACAACCGTTATTCCCCACAAATACAATATACCCTATTTACTCTTCGAGTACCGGGTATAACAATAAGGTACAGATATACTGACTGAGTACCGGGTTTAAAGTTGTGACGCGTCGGAAGCTTTTCGTTGTATATACATTCGTTTGCTAATGGTATGTTTTGGCTCGAAGGAACCAGGAGGAAGATAGCCAACAAAACAAACAGGAAAACTAAGTTGGAACGTCTCCCATACCCCCGAGCCACTAGCTGTGTTTCAATCTTTGTGTGCGAGTGTGAGCATACTTCGTGTGGGTAGGGGAAATACATTTGTATGGCTGCAAGCAAAATGATTTCTACTGGATTACTATGGGGAAATGTCGTTTAAGTAATAGCCTGCACTCTGCATTCAGCTCCATTCACTCACGCAGAGTTCTTTCCTGCCTCTTTCCAGAAATGGCCTTGCTCCTGCCCGATGCTCTCTCGCACAATGTCAACAGCAGCTCCATCCGGCGCAATCTGCGAACAGGCTACCGGGGCACCTACCGTCAGAATTGGGACCATGAGTGAGTATCCATATCTAACGCAATATAATGACACTCGTTGCACGATTTACCAAGATAAGAATTTTTAAAAACGGTTTTGTTTTGTTAAATGCTTTTCCAGAGGTAACGGTTTGTTTTTTCACAAAACTTAAGTATCTCAGATCTGGTTGTAAAGAATATTGCTATTCTGAAAAGCTCATTGATGCAGCTAAAAACTAAACCCAACGAGAAGGGACGTGTGAGACGCTTCTTACGCGTCACAACTTTTATACCCGGCACTCAGTACTACATCTGCACTTTAGCGGTTATTTGTCAAATTTTACATTTTTTCTTCATCTGTCATCTACATCAACAACACTACTCACGCCAACACGCTCCTTTAGCTCGCCACCCTCCCCTATAGACACACACTGCAGAGTTGCGGCAGAGGCAGCGGCAGAGGCAGAGGCAGCGGCAGAGGCAGAGGCAGCGGCAGAGATGTGTCAGGGGCAGAGGCCATAAACAGCGCGAAGCAGAGTGTGAATGCTGCGGGACGGGGTGGGTTTGGCCACTGAAAATTAATTTCTCCATTGTGGCTATAATAATGATCCAATCGGATCCCATTTTGGTGATCTGATAGATATGGTCATTCCCTACGGAATGGCTTTTTTTGTTAAGGAGGCGGGGCTCATTTTTGAAATACACTTATAACAGTGTGAGCATACAGAAGGCTGGATGCAACATTTAGTGGCTCTAGCTTTTATGGTCTCTGAGATCAAGGCGCTCAACAATACGGACGGACGGACAGACAGACATGGTTCAATCGACGCGGCTATTGATGCTGATCAAGAATATATATACTTTATGGGATCGGAAACGTGTCCTTCGTTACATATGTATTATCCACTTTGTGCACAAATACAAAGTACCCTATTCACTCTTCGAGTACCGGGTATACAAATTATGCAAGGAGAGAAAAACTGCCTTTGCGTGCACCCACACTCACTTATCGAGAGGTGCAAGTGTAAGGAGAATTGTACGGCAATAAACAAAACAAAAATAACTAAAGGAAAAAAATGATCGTCACTGAGAAAAATATACGAGCATTTGCGAAAACAAAGTATAAACTGTAAAGCAAACATAAAACATCAATTTTCACATGCCTTTTACATTCTTCTTTTCCTCATTGCGCTTCTTCTTTTCGCATGTGCCGTGAAGCACTTATTGTCCTCTTTACACACATGCATACGTAACCCGCGCGACGATACGACGAAACGAACGAAACGAAATAAATGTAACGGGATCGAGCGAGAGATTCTAATAAGAGCACAGATGGGCACATGAATTTAAGGTGAGGCATTGGGACGAAAGTTCGTACGCACACACTCAACGAGAGAGAGTCAGACTTGCACGAATTGGGTTGCCTCACCCTATTAGGGGACACTTGAAATGAGAGCGCTGACACTCGCTCTTCTCTTTGCTTTTTGCGCCTCTTCTTTTTTCTTGCGCTTTTATATGACTGCACGGTAAAGGGAGGGGACAACTTCACGCCTTTTTTGGCACATTTTCACACACACACATTGCAAGCCCTTGGTGCAAATTTAGAACATTTTAGCTCTATGTACGTACATATGTACATACATTTGTACGAAAAAAAAACACATTTAACACTTCACTTTCACATATTGCCGCATATTTCCAACGCCGATCTGCTTTTAGCCTTGTTGTGCTCCTCCGCAATTGATCTCGCATTTTTTGCCCATTAAACGCTCAACCATTTCACCATATTTCACTAACACACACTCACTTTCACATATTTCACAATTGATCTCGCATTTTTTGTCAACAAAATGTTCAACCATTTCACCATATTTCACTGCACTTCACTAACACACACTTCACTTTCACATATTGTCGTATATTTCGCATATGATCTCGCATTTTTTGTCCACAAAGTGTTCAACCATTGCACCACATTTTATTTCACTTCACTAACACACACTTCACTTTCACATATTGCCGCATATTTCCATCGACGATCTGCTTCTAGCCTCGCTGCTGTGCTCCTCCGCAAATGATCTTGATTTTTTATTGATTTCACTAACACACACTTGTTGTTGTACACTGCACATACTGCACGATACTTTTTCCCGTTTAGTTTCCCGAATTTTCCCTTATTTTCCCGATTTTGCCCGATTTTTTCGATTTTTCGCGGACCGAATCCGTACCGGACCGAACGCGCTGACAAATTTTTAACTACTGAGTGGGGATGAGGAAGCTGCAAAAGAAGTAAACTGCGTAGGTGTTGGTGGCTTGGGCCGCGCTCCCCTACTCTGAAATCTAATGCACATACACTGTGACGTGCACTTGGGCCTACTGCTCTCTGGGATTTTGAGCTAGCCGACCAGACCAGATCAGTGTAGGGTGAATCTACGTTTTTGCATGGGATTTGCGCTCTCTTTACATTTAACTAATGAGGAAGTGAAGAGGAGAAAGAATAAGAAAACATTGAGAGCGAGAGAGCAAAGTAACGGCGAAAGATTGCGAGACTGAGCTCTGTCGTTCTTTTTGCTTTGTATGAGTGAATAGGAAAGACAATTGGATTCTTGGTGTTGGTGGCTTTTGGCTCGCTCTCCTACTTTTGACTCGAAAATTGTAAAGGGAGTTACATTTAAGATTTGTTATACAGAAACCATCATAATGCGCCGTTTCTTCTTTTTGGTTTTCTCTGGTTTTCGTGTGAGAGTGAGATAGCAAAGTAACTGTAAAAACAACACAAGACTGGGCTCTCTCGTTCTTCTTTTTTTGTGTGTGTGAATGGGAAAGACAATTGGATTCTTGTTGTTGGTGGCTTTTGACTGGCTCTCCTACTTGCAAATCGAATGCACATTTATTGTATAGAGCAGTTTGACCTTCCGTTTCTGGAATTTGGTGCAAGCCGAAACTCTCTTTGCTTTTGACTAATTGTCAGTAAAAAGGGGAGAGAAGAAGAAGATGCGCTGCTGGAGTGCAGGCTTGAATCAAAATGAAATAAATCGTCCCGGAAAAGATTTCTTTCACGTGATCTCGTTCGGAAAATGCTTAGAAAAATGTGGAAATTGTGAATAGAGTTACATTTAAGATTTGTTATACAGAAGCCATCATAATGCGCCGTTTCTTCTTTTTGGTTATTTCTGGTTTTCGTGTGAGAGCGAGAGAGCATAGTAACGGCGAAACAATGCGAGACTGAACTCTGGCGTTCTTCTTGCCTTGTATGAGTGAATAGGAAAGACAATTGGATTCTTGGTGTTGGTGGCTTTTGGCTCGCTCTCCTACTTTTGACTCGGAAATTGTAAAGGGAGTTACATTTAAGATTTGTTATACAGAAACCATCATAATGCGCCGTTTCTTCTTTTTTGCTTTTCTCTGGTTTTCGTGTGAGAGTGAGATAGCAAAGTAACTGTAAAACAACACAAGACTGAGCTCTCTCGTTCTTCTTTCCTTATATGAGTGAATAGGAAAGACAATTGGATTCTTGGTGTTGGTGGATTATGACTCGCTCTCCTACTTGCAAATCGGATGTACATTTATTGTGTCTAGCACTTTGATTATCGGTCTCTGGAATTGTCAGTAAAAAGGGGGGTGATGAAGAAGATGCGCTGCTGGGTTTAGCTACTGCAAATTAATCATTCTGGCTATAATAATGGTCCAATCGGATCCCAATTGTGATCTGATAGATATGGTCATTCCCTACGGAATGGCGTTTTCAGTTTTCTTTTATCTTCAAAATTGTCGATTTGGGAGGTTTCCGACCTTTTGCGGAGGCGGAAAGGGGGCGTGGCTCATTTTTGAAATACACTGGTTTCAGTGTGAGCATACAGCAGTCTGGAGCCAAAATTTGGTGGCTCTAGCTCTTATAGTCTCTGAGAACTAGCCGACAAACAAGACGGACAGACGGACAGACGGACAGACGGACGGACGGACAGACAGACATGGCTCAATCGACTCGGCTATTGATGTGTCGGAAACTCTTCCTTCTGTGCGTTACACATATTCATTTTGTGGACAAATACAATATACCCTATTTACTCTTCGAGTATCGGGTATAATTAATTCAATGTGTGAGTAATATCCGGATGGTAATTCGTCGCTGAAAGAGAGAAAATGCCTGGCAGCCTGTGGTTTGAGTTCGACGCCGACTCTCATTTTCCGTGCATTCGGCAGTCGTCTGGCTAATTTGATTCAATCACGCCCGGCCTTAGAGGCCGTAGAGGGGAACCCTCAGCTTAGAGTCACTCCCCACTCAGGATCACTTTCTGTCTGGCTAAGTGGTCAGGGTTTTCCGGTAAGGATGGACGCAGAGGAAGGCTAAAATCAAAAATGTCAGGCACTTTTGAAATTTCCGACGCAATTTCCGTTATCAACACCTAGACAGCTGTCAAAAGCACACACGTGCACGTACACGTACACATGCACGTACCATAACCACACACACAAAAGTAAAGTCACGCAGCTTGGCACTTGTGTATGAATGGGCAGACTTCAGTTTCTGCTGGATTTTTATAGCCGGTACACGACGAGTTAAAGGGGTATATTGCATTTGTGGTCGAAAAATGTAGCACACAGAAGGAAACGTTTAGGGTATGATCATATTCTTGTCTGAAGATTTAGATTGACCAAAATGATGTAGATATAGATGACATATGCAGAAAAAATGTTAAATGACAATTGTAAAACTCGAAAAAATTACAATGTCATCTACATCCATTTTTACATATAACTGTAAAATTAATGAAAACATTCTGACTGAGTACCGGGTGTATGAGTAGTGTCGCCTTCCAGCGCTCCTCACAAAGTTCATCCACGTTTTTTTTGGTTGTACACTTTTTTCTGGTCTCTGCGCAGCGGAAACGAAACTTGTTAGGCTCAACAGACAATCCGCTTTTCCCGCCCACTGACAGTACTCGTTCCCTTGAAGTCCGAAGCCAACCGCCCAAGCTCTGTCGTTCGGAAAGCACAAATGCAGTAATTAAAATATTTTGCATCTCAATGCAGACCAAAGATTTCCTCTAATGAGTCGAAGGACCCGAAGGGCATGCATAATTAAGCGGACGTGGAGCGGGGAATGAGCGATGAATGCACAGAAATGGGAATTGTGCATCCAGAGAAAGGGATGGAAAGGTACATTACATGTACTTAAGTTAGATTACAGCGGCCGTCACGCTCAACATGAGTCTGACACACGTAGGGCGGCTTCGGCCCGTTGTGATACCGCAGAAGAATCTTCCCTTCCCACAATGTGAGACATGAAGTCAACAGTTATCCCTCATGTTGCGTATATGAAGCCTGATATCTTTCTGGGATAGATTGTAGATATTTCTGAAATATCAGTAATAAAGGGCGTGCCCAAGTTCTTTAACCTCGTTCTGCTGAATTAGCTCGGCGCTTCATATTTGCGGTGCGACATCGTGGAACTAGTTGCCTTCTACTATCGGATAGTCGCTAGAATAAGCTTACATTGGCATACAAATATCCTCCTTGTCTTCAAGAAGGGTGACTGAAGTACATCTACTTGTACTTAGCTCCAGCCAAGATCGATGGCCACAACTTCCTATTGATGGCATGCCCAAAAATACATATGTATCTTAATCTGTTCACTTCCAGGTACTGCGTGGAGTTCGAGGTTATCAAGGCGTCGAAGGCTTGCCACAAGTTGCCGCCCTACAACCTGATGCTGGAGGGTAAGTGGGTGACCATTTGGGGGAAGCAAAAACTCAGAAGTTCTATCAATCCTCCAGGTGAGCGAATAACTGTGCACTGCGATCTCGAGGCCCTCATCCAGGATGGCGCAGGCGGCTCCAGCACTACTGCAGCCAGGTCTGCGATCCCCACTGCTGCATCCACGACCACTGGGCCCTACAATGAGGAGGACGGCTCCAGTGGGGGGGAGAGCGAGGATAACAGCAGCAACAGTAATTACGACGACGACAAAAACAACCACGAGGAGGGGGAAATGGAGGTGGAAAATGCCCAGAATTTGATCGATCCAGGTAGCAATGAGAACTACGAGAGGGGGCACCCCCGCCAGGCAAATATCCTATCGTACCGCGACCGTGCGTGGGGCAGTCCAAAAAAGAGCGCCAGACCGGCCACGCTGCCACCGGCGCCCACGCCGAGCTTTCACTGCCGCGGCGAGGGTCTCGCTGGCCGCACGATGCGCTGGAGCGCATTGCCGGCGCCGTCGTGTCGCGGAAAGTGGCTCCGCCTCACCGTCGGACCCCCCAAGAAGTGCAGCCACGCGCAGTTCATCTTCGTCTAATCGCTCCCCTCTAATATAAATTGTAGTCTCAATCACAACGTCAATATGGAGAACGTGTATGTAGGTTATGGTGTGTTACGGTGCTTCGGAAAAGGAAACCCAAAAGAAAAAGCAAAAGCAAAGGCAAAACCTGCCGCTAAACAGGCGCCAAGGGACACACAGTCCCCAGTCCACAGTCCCCACCAGTCGCAAACGTCTAGATGCCTTAGCCGATCCCAATTAATTTCACCACTCTCACTATCACAGCATTTTCATGTATGTACAACTTTTAACTTTAAACCCTAAGTCAGTTCATTAAGAGGAATATACATGTAGCGAGGTATTAGTAGCGAGTAGAATCTTTTTTTTTTGTGCCCACACCAAGTTGAGATCGTGGAAAGTCAAATCACGCGTTATTTTAACGGCATTGTATCAGCTCTCAGTTGATCATTTTAAAGGACCGAATCAGCGTACTCGAATTGTGGAAATATACATTCATATTGTAGTAGTTTGTAGAGATACGACACGATGCTCTATCTTGTATTGGCTGGGAAATTGGTAGATAGTAGACGTAATTCATCACAAACTATATAACAAGTAAAATGGGAGAAACGAAATGATCTTTGGAATGGAATGCTAGAAGTGTCTAGAACTTTGATTCAATCTTCTACGAGCATACATAGTCGTACATACATATGTACATACATACATACCAACAGACATACGCGAATAGTGGCACCCGCATTCGATCCATATCAAGTACACACGTGCATCATGCAATACATTCGTACACACAACAACGGGCACAGACACTGACACTGACACAGACATACATAAATATGTATAATGGCCAAGAGAGGCGGTGAGGGTGCCTCCCCCGCCCACTACCCTTTGAAAACATTCTGAAGTCGGAATTAAACTTTGGACCTTAGCGGTAAAATGGATTTTAGGTGCATACGGATGTCGAAAATATTTCATAGAATTACTTATAATTAAATTAATACTGAAATCATTTAATAAAGAACGAGTATAATTAATTTTAACAGAACTCATCGCTCTTTTGTCTCTTTCCATATCCACATGTACATATATCTCATTGTCTTTCTCTCTCTCTCTCTCTTTCTGCTGGTATTGGGCAAGAAAGTTCCCAACTTGGCACAACTTGTTTGGCGGCTGTTTACCTTTACTGACGCAGTGCGCATTCGCGACGGTACGCGACGGGACGGGACGGGACGGGACGGAACTGGGCGGACCAGCTGATTCGGTATTACCGCTTGACCCAATTATCTACGAGTATGAGACAGGCGTGAGTGACGTCGCAGGCCGGTTTTTAAATTTCTCCATTTGAAATACTCAGAGACGGCCTCGAGTTCTCGGTGAAGGCCAGAAGAGGGAACACAGCGCAGTCGTTGATTAGTCTCTAAGCAAGCGCAGACCAAGTTTGACCGAGTGCAAGTACAAGCACGCACCTGTCTGAGTAGATCCAGCTCAACCGTTCCGCAGTTCCAAAGTAAAGACAATTCTACATTATTTCTCGATTGATCTTACAGAAGATTTGCTCAGTTAACAATATTATGTGCTCTGCTCCGTCATCAACCCATCACTTTTTGAAGCGTCTTGGGCTGATGACCCCTCTCTCTGTCTCTCTCTCTCTCTCGCTCTCTCTCTCTCTCTCTATTTGGCGTATTGGAACATTGTAACATAACCAGCTCTTACTCTCTCTATATTTCCCCCACAACCGTTGTGTGTTCTCACCTGAAAAGTGCAAAGAAAATTGAAAGAGATGAGCATTATTCGACTAAAAAGTCTGTCTCCGATAAAAAAAAAAATACAACACATTAGTGTCATATGTAAATGATGAGCTAAAAGTTATTTTCCACCGACCAGGCATGTTGCCATGCAATTTAGGGGGGCAGGCGACGCTTCTGCTGACAACAATAATAGCCACACTCAGCATAGAAGACGGAGGGGCACTCCGGCGAAACTTCGAGGTTCGCCAGAGCAGCGGCTCCAAAATTCCGCTATGGAAACAACGCGTAAGTGTAATTGTCCCCCCACTCACTATTCGGGAGTGAAGCGACTAATCCGCAGCAATTGATTCTTGCGGCAGGCGTGCGAGAAGCCTCATAAGCTTAAAGCCAACGCCCACTACGTGTGCGACGAGGAAGGAGACTTCACGTGTCTGCCCGGATGGCAGGGCGACCTCTGCCAGGTGCCCATGTGCCGGCGGGGCTGTGATCCAATGAATGGTAAGAAACTATTACCAACATACCAATATGTATACGTACATACATATGGATCCCACCATTGCAGGGTACTGCCAACGGCCAGGCGAGTGCCGGTGCCGCATCGGATACAGTGGGGAGATGTGCGAAACGTGCATTCCGCTGCCCGGGTGCCAGCACGGTGACTGCACCAAGCCCTTCGAGTGCATCTGCAAGCCCGGATGGGCTGGACTCTTCTGCACAGAACGTAAGTAGAATCGCATCTCTGAGAGCTCTCGGAATCAGAAGTTATCTCTCGCTCTCTCACATTCCTTCTGCGTCCTGCAGCCAGCTGTCGGAGTGGGTGTCACAGCACCCGCGGGTATTGCGAGGCACCCGGAGAGTGCCGCTGCCGCATCGGGTACGCGGGACGCACTTGCACCGAGTGCGCCACCATGCCAGGCTGTCAGCACGGGACCTGCAACAAGCCGCTGGAATGCCTCTGCCTGCCCGGCTATACGGGCCTGCTCTGCCAGACGCGTAAGTTCCTCGAGCGCGTCCGTGCCCTGCGATACCTGTTGACTCTCCTCTCCCGTATCCCCTCTCTGCAGCTCTGTGCGCCTCTGACTGCAGCACGCAGCACGGCTACTGCCGCAAGCCTGGCGAGTGTCGGTAAGTAAGAGCTCGAGGCAGCCTGTCCCTCTGCATACACATTCACATTCACATTCATCACTCTTCATTCAGCTGCAAGGTGGGCTGGACGGGCAGCCAGTGCGACAAGTGCTTCCCCTACCCAGGGTGCGCGAACGGGGACTGCGAGGCGCCCTGGGAGTGCAACTGCCACCCCGGCTGGGGCGGCATGCTGTGCGATGAAAGTGAGTGCCTGCAACCCGAGGCGAGGCTGGTCCTACAGTAATAACCAAACGTTCCATTCCCCACAGAGCTGAGCTACTGCACGGAGAACCCGGGGACGTGCGAGAACGAGGGCAAATGCGTGTCGGTGAGCCGCGAGGACGGCGGCTTTCGGTGTCTGTGTCGGCAGGGGTACTCCGGAAGGAACTGCGAGACACGCGATGACTTTTTGCTAACCTCTTTGGCGCCACAGCTCATTACACCACCGCCCCTAGAGCTTGGGCTGGAGCTGGACGATGTGCGCTGTGTGGATACTGACGTGGACGTGGGCGTGGACTGCGTGGACGCAGGAGTGCCTGATGAAGGTGTGCAGGTGAAAAAGTTGCTAAAGGCTGTGCCCGCACCAACAACGCTGACACCAGGCACCGCACCGCCGAGCATCGCCACGACAAGGACGACGGAGACGACACTCACGACGTCCACGACGGCCACAACGTCAACGATGGCCACGTTTGCTGAAGCTGGTGCTGGCTCTGTCCCTGGCAATCACAATACGACTTATGAAGCATTAAGCGTTGCTGCTTCGCTCCCTGATGGGGCAACAGCAATGGGGCATGCCGCCACGACAACAACAGCGACAGCAGCAAAAGCAATGGCTGGAGCGAAGAGTAATGCAACAAGTGGGGCAGTTCCCTCTCTTGTGCCTGGCCCCACAGAATCTCCCACAGACTTCGCTGGCCATGAGCAGAAAAAGAAAACGCCGGCGCCAGCTGTACCAGCGACACCAAAAGGCGTGACCACCACCTCTATTAGCAGCAAGGATGGGCCAGCGCCCGGCGAGGATGACGACGATGATGATGACGATGACGAGGAGGATGCCGAGTACGAGGAGGATGATGATGAGGAAAACGAGGACGAGAAAGACGAAGACGAAGACGAAGAGGACGACAGCGATCAATTCCTACCAAATATAATCTAATTCATTTCCAATAATAATTAATTCCTCCTTTTTCCTATTTATTTATTTATGATTGTTGGTGTGGAAGATAACTTTTACGTATGTATGTTTATGTACACACACATATGTACATAGATACGTATGTATGTATATGGTAGACTTACGAACATATTTTTACTTTTGATAATTTAATTTACTTAAGCTTTCGCCCTAGCCAATTAAAAAAAATAAAATATAAAATTATTATTTTGCAAATTTGAAAAATATACAAATCTGTGTGTCAGAGCATTCGAATGCTGCCCACGCATTGCACTTGGCTTGCCTAAAGCCTGGGATGGGGGAAAAGGTTGTGGGGGTGGGGGTGGTGATGGTTACATACATATGTATATGGCCATTCAAGAGCCACCAAGTTGTGGGGAGTTGGAAAGCAAAGAAAACTAAAGGACCAGCAATACATAAGCATATACACACTCGCACGTGAACAAATTTAAATGCGTTTATGTATATATGCAAGTATGTACATATGTATATACATATGTATCTTGCATGTATGTATGTACATATCTTGTATATGGGCTTGTGTATGCATATAAATATATTTTATAAAACTTACAAAACGAAAAAAAAAATATTGTAATTTATGCGGAAAACATCCAATAGAGAGGCGATTAATTCTGTAAAAATTCTGTATCCAAAATGGTAGAAAAATTGTTAAACAATAGTTCTCGCTTCTCGATTGGCCCTCCCTAATTGAGCTCCCGTTTGTCCCGCTGACTGATCTGGGCCATGGTGATGTACTGGCGCACCAGGCGCGATATCTCATGCGCCTGCTCCGTCTGGACGCGAATCACGCGCTGCTGCATGAGATTGCCGACCTTCATGTCCAAGAAGAGGGCTCCATCCTCCGAGCGCACCTGGTCGAAAGTAGAGAATTGATAATCAACTGCGTTTTTAGAAGTGCGGGGTGGGGCTCACCTTGCGCGTGGATATCACCTCCATGAAGCTCCAGTGCTGCAGAGTCTCGTGCGTGTTGGGGTCGAGGAAGAGCACTCCACGCCGATTGAGGGCGAGGATTAGGTCGCGCCACATGGGGCTGTGGTTGTCTTCCACGTGCGGCCCTTCCTCGGCCCAGATGCGCTTCACCGCAAAGAAGCTGCTGCCGAAGAGCGGCCAGGCGGCCAGCACATTGAGGAACTGGGCCTTCACCTGGCTCGGACTCAGGCCGGCCACCTGCGGCCAGGCGGACTGCACCAGGCCGACCCACTGCGCGGGCCGTATCTCGCGTATGCCAAGCGCCGGCTTGGGCAGGAGAAACTTGATCTCCTTCATGGCCGGCACATGACTGAGGTCGGCGGCGCGGTGCAGCAGCGCCGCGATCCTGGCCATGTCACGCACCATCTCTGGCATGGGCACCCCGTTGCCGGGCAGCTCCAGCAGCAGGCCCTCCAAGTAGTCGGGGGCCACCTGGTTGAAGAGAACCTCCACATACAGCGGCATGGGCGCCGGCTCGCGCTTGAGGGCAAAGTGCCACACGGAGCGGCAGAAGATTAGGTAGAAGGGCTGACCGGACTTGAGCAGCTCCGTCGTCACGTCCAGTATGTACTCGTCGGCGGCCAAGGGCATGGTGAACGCGTCGCCCTGCACGATGCAGTACAACGAGAACTCCTGCTGCTCGGCCTCCGACTCGACGCCCAGCAGGGAGCACAGCTCGGCTATGACATCAGCTACCACCGTGGAGCAGCGCGTGTTCACCACCCGCTCAGCGCCCCCCGGCAACCTGTAGATCTGTCGCCTGGCCGAGCGCCCGGCAGACACGGCCGTCACCTCCTCCACGCTTGGCACGTTCTTGCGGCCGCCGCAGCGCGCCGTCTTCCGCAGGTTGGTGAGGCAGACGGCCGCCGTGCCGTGGCAGGAACGACGGCGGTCCGAGGCGGCCGACGTCAGGTGCTCCATCAGGTACGGCCGCAAGGCATCTGAGCAGCCAAAGTAGGCGGCCAGAATGCTCAGCAGGCGCCAAGCGCGCTGCGAGCTGTCCGGGCAAGGTGATCGGTTGGCCGTGGTCTGCTTCATCAACTGACAGTACACCTCGTCTCTCAGGGCCAGGTATTTGTGACAATGCTGCAAGGGAAAGGCAGGGAGACTCAATGAAAAATTTCATTTTAAATGCAATAAAAAGCCGGAAAGACAGTTAGACTTGGTTAGTACATGGGGTAAATAGGACTCAAATAACCTGAAGAAGGTATCATGCGGAATATATATCCTTTCCTATATATTCCCCATTTATCTACGACTTGACTGGTTCCTACCCATACTATTACATTGAAATGCTCCATTCGGGTGCCGAGTCCTCATCTCAATACATCTTTGTATACCTTTTTGCTTAAATCCACAGCCCAAGAGCCCAAAAAGCCCAAATTGTCATTAATCCTAAACACAAAACTAAACTTCTACAAATTCGCACGAATGCTTGTTAGACTGAAGTAGAAGTAAAATTAAGTCTTTTAGACCACGCCTTCCTGACGCCCGCCATGCGAACTAGTTTAATAAATTTAATTGATTGATTGATTGGTTGTAATCCAACGCTCCAACGTGCGATTGCATTTAGTACTTGTTTACCTAAGCAATAAATTGGATATTTTATTTAAAATTTCAATAGTGCAATCCTTTACAAAGTACAACATATTATTGTGTCTGCGTCGCGATTGTTATTGGTATATTGATTGGTAGATAATTTGTAACTTGAACCTTGGTGAAGTGTTGTGCTGAACATTAGTAACGTTTCACTGAACAATTTGGTGATCTGATAGATGTGGTCATTCCCTACAGAATGGCGTTTTTAGTTTTCTCTTTTCTTCAAAATTGTGGATTTGAGAGATTTTCGCCATTTGTTGAAGCGGAAGGGGGCGGGGTAAAATGTAGTAAAACACTTGTATTAGTGGGACATCACAGAGGTCTGGATGCAACAAAAATGGGCCCTTAACTTTACCTCTAGAGTTACAAAGATACAATAAACTGTTACACATCTAATTTCGTAAATATTAGCGAGCGGGCCTGTACATATTTACATATGTATGTACATAGATATGTTTGGAAATGATCATAATCAACTGTGGCCAAGTTCAAGTCTCCAGCTTCAATCCCAAACTTGTGACTAACTGATTTTGACATGCACGTGCATTGATGGCCCTTCAAAATGGTCTCAGCATACGCATAAATAATGAATACTTTTTTGGAAATTGATGAAATGCTAAGTTCGAGGGTTAATCAAATATAACAATAACAGGAAACATTTGATGAGCTTACCATTAGCACCGTGTAGACACACTTGACCTCGGTGAGCTCGGGATCTAGTGGAATGTCGCCGCAGTAGCGGAGGACGCAGTCGAAGCATTCCAGGGCGAGGGGGGCCAGGTCGTTGGGCAGTCGGAGGAGCGGCAGGCGGATGGCATGGCCCTGCCACTTGACCAGCTCAGCATACGAGCGGTTGGCTGCCGCCTGGGACTGGTGTCGTTCCAGGTGTCGATCGGCATCCCGCAGTTGGCTGGAAAAAGAAAAATAGGCATTATAAAATTACATGGAACCTGGAACTGTGCAGCCCTCGAGCTTACTCGTTGCGGAAGTGCTGCATGGCGAATTGGAGCAGCGAGTATTTTGTGACCGAGAGCGGGGTGCCGCCGTTGGTATCCTCCGTCAAGTAGTTGGCTTCCAGGTCGTGGTGTGTCATCGACTGCTGCTGCTGCTGCTGCTGCTGTAGAAGCTGATCGGGTGACTGGTGGGACTGGCCATTGGTGAGGGAGGAGGACTGTTGGCCTGCATTCGGCTTGCGGGTCGAGTGCAGGTAGCTTTGCTGCTTCATAAACCGCTGCTGCTGCTGTTGTTGCTGTCCTTGATGATGCTGCTCAGCCGCCAGTTGCTGCTCCTCGAAGGCATCCTCCAAATGCTGCTGCTGCAGGTGGTGCTGCAGCTCCGATTGCTGGTGTTGCTGGTGCTGCTGGTGCTGCTGCTGCTTCTCCCCCTCGTTCCCATTCAAGTTGCCGTGCTCGTTGCGCTGTGCATGCGCCTGGCGAGTTTCCATGCGCTCCAGCGGAACATTGAGGATCTGGGCGGCGGCTCGAGCTCCCGACGAAAGCGTCGATGCCTTAGACTGTGACTGCAAGTAGAGCAGAGCGGATAGCTACGGTTAGTTTCTGTCCAAACAGACCTACCCTCCAAATGCCCCAAGAAGTCGAGAGAGCGCATCGTTCGCAATTCACTAATTGACTTGCAGCGAATGCGAATGCAGCGCCAGCCATGTCAATGCCATGTGAAAGTTGTTGGCCACTTTTTGGGCAGCTCCGCGCAACCAGTCGCCCCGCCAGACCGGTTGCCATTGGCCACCGAACAGTGGAGAGTGGGGAGTTGACGGGGAGACGTGCCCGATGATTTATGCTCCCATATGTTGCAGATACCAGACCAACAACTGCCGAGGGCGGAGTTTTGGCGCTGGCGCTGCCGCTGGCTCTGTCTCTGGCACCACCAACGTTTCGACACCGAGTTTTGGGCAACGAAAGTTTTTGCGCTTTTTCACCGTTTCTTGATTTTATTTATTTGCTGCAATTGCTTTCTTTTCTTGCACGTCTTCAATATTTGCACCCACAGCCTGGCACATGCGAGAGAGCCATATGCCATTGTCAGGCTGGTTTCAGCTCCGGCGGTGATCGTGCGAAGTCAATCAGGATCCGGCGGGGGCCACCCCCTTCGGGCACTCGAGCTGAAGTCAGACCACAGCACAGCAAACACACAGTTTTAATGAAAAGTATGCACATATGTATGTATGTAAGTACATGTACATGTACACGTACATTAATGCTGTAACTGTCAGCTTCCACCTGCCACCTATCCTGTTTCTTAAGTTTCATATGCACAAAATCCCACAGTGCACTATGGGTAAAAAGCCCGAATTTTTGGCATTAATGTAATTTGTTATTGGTAAAATATTTGAGTGCGACTTAAATTTTCTGATTCCTGAATATCAAGATAGAATAAAACTGGGCTTAGAAGATTTTTACGGAGTACCATACATTTTCTGCGAGCTTTCAAAGTCGGCTGATTTTGAGATGCGTTCACTTGTGAGAAAGTGCGGGTCACAAAGTCAGACGCAATAATATGTTGAAATTTAAAGAGTATTGACAAAAACAGACTAACTAAAGATGAAACTATTAAAATTCAAACGAAAATTATCAAATTTTTTGCTTAGTTAAACAAGTACTAAGCGAAATGCAATTGTACGTTGGAGAGATTCCAATCAAATAACTTTTAACCAAACAATCATTCAATTAGTCAATCAAATATATTTTTTTAAAGTTCTTAAATGTTTCAAAGGATCTTTTATCATAATTAATCTTTTGAATACCTTTTTTATAATTAATACGACGTAAATGGGTCCAGTTCGAATGGCGACGAGAGGTAGGCGGGTTCCAAATGACTACATTTTTTTCCGAAATTCTACTTTAGTCTAAAAAACATTCGTGCCAATTTGTAGAGCTCTAGCTTTTTTTTTTGTATTAATGCCAAAAAAACGGGCGTTTTACCCATAGTGCAGTGAAGAAATATCTCATAAGTATACGCACATGCACATAGTCGTATATTTATTGTTCAACTAATATTATTATTATTTGTATTGTGTGAACGTGTAATGACTAAAGTCGCACTCGTGGCAGTAGCAAAAATAAATAAAAGAGAAGTGCCCACTGTCTGCAGCTGCTGCTGCCACTCTTCAGTCACTATTCAATCATTGTTTCTACTCAAATAATAGCAAACAGTATTAGCCGGTCCTGATTGACATGTATCTAAATTGAAATATTTGCCAATAGGATGAACGAGGGCTGTTCAATACGTCCGTGACATTTTGAATTTCCAGCCTCTGAATTGATAGGGTAATAGTGCTGCTGTCAAAAAACATTTATTGGCGGATTTTCGTCCAAATTTGAAGAAGCTCCGGCATTTTGTTTATGTTTTGCCAGGGACCGTAATCATTATAAGCTATATTTTAAAAATCATTCAATGATAATTTGGTTTAAGTTTTAGCATAATCATAGTTTATCCTTAGAGCAGTCTATTGCTCCATTTAATTCTTCTGTGCGGCTACTTTAAAAGGATGATTTTTTCAAAAAAAAAAAAAAAAGAATAATAATAATTATTTACGGTCCCTGTGTTTTACAGTCATTGATAGCAGGAAGGAGACATTGGCAGCCACCACATTGTAAAGTTGTTTCAATTGTGAATTATTACTTGGGTATGAATAAGATTTCCGCAAGATGGCTGTTGCGAGTGAACGGTGTTGCTCATCCACAATAAAAGTTGAGCAACCACCACACATCAGAGATAAGCCAGAGGCACCAGATCAAGGAAAACAGCGGAGTGCCTCTTTTAGGATAGGCGGAATTATGCAAATGACTAATTTCAAAAGGGTAAAACAATCAATTCCGAGTATCAGGCCAGCTATTTTCCACCAGGTCAGTTCAAGGGTGCAGACATGTGCAGTTTCCAATGCAAAGTTCAATGAATCAGTAGAGAAATGACTCCCTCGCCGATTCGGTGGGTCAGGCTCGAATCAGCGTCTTAACTTCGCTGTCACAAAACGGACTGAACGAACCAGTCACCGCAATTAGAAGTATTCGGTTTTCATTCTAGTTAGACAATTTTAGGCACAACCAAATGGAAAAATGGCAAACGGATAATGATAGTCATGGTCAATATTCCAACAACCATTCTAAACAATTGAATGTGAGTGCCTCAGACAAGTATCCCAGGGCATGGCGGTTTCAGATTAGATATGCCAACTGGCGGGTGGGCTCAGGCACAGCAATAGGCAGCCACAGGCACACAGCACAGTCCAGTACAACAAACTAGCGCAAGTCCGAGCGAGTTGTCGTGAGCCAAATCTGATGGCTAGTACAAAAATGCTATATGGGGCATGGCTTTTCGAACCGGGGGGACGCAACTAGGTCAGATGGCCTCCATCGGACTTTAGACTCAAGACTCGAGAGTCCAGACGATCCAGTTTCAGCTGGAGTTAGTACTTGGGCAATGAGCATTGATCACGAATATAGACAACGTAAATTCATACACACATTTACATACATGTCTGTACATACATACGTACATACATGATAGCATCAAGAGTTGAATTTGGAGTATCATTTCTAAGTGACCGCTAAAACTTTCTTTTCGGCTTTGTGTTATTTCGTATGAATTTTTCTCTCGAGCTAATTAAAATTCGAAATAAATGCGCTCTGGCTAACATGGCCACCATCCATCCATCCATCCATCCATCCATCCATCCATCCATCCATCCATCCATACATCCAACCATCCAACCATCCAACCATCCATCCATGCAGCTCACTGGCCATGGCCATCTGTTGGACTGTTAGACACCAATGCAGCCACGGCCGCAGTGAGAGCCAAAAGAAATTAAAGTAATTTATCATGGGCCAAGAGGCCAAAGCAGAGGCCGGCAAAAAAAAAGAAAAATACTAACTCAAAACACAAACACCAAGCAACAAGCAAAAGCACACTCGCAAGTTGTGTAATTAAATTATTGAAATCAAATTACAGTTACACTTTTAGAGCTCATCTCTCGACGAAGTTCTCAGTGTTCTCTCTTGTTTGCATCTTTGTGGGTTAACATCCCCATCCCCACCATCCCCATTTCCAATTATATCAGCAGCCATCAGAACTTATCGTCTTTCGTCTTTGGACGATCCATGTTCGCTCTTTATACCCGGTACTCGAAGAGTAAATAGGGTATATTGTATTTGTGCGAATAACGGTTGTATGTAACGCACAGAAGGAAACGTTTCCGACCCCATAAAGTATATATATTCTTGATCAGCATCCATAGCCGAGTCGATAGAGCCATGTCTGTCTGTCCGTCTGTCCGTCCTGATGTGCGCCTAGTACTCAGAGACTATTAGAGCTAGAGCCACCAAATTTTGCATCCATACTTCTGTATGCTCACACTGTTACATGTGTATTTCAAAAATGAGCCCCGCCCCCTTTCGCTCCCGCAAAAAGGCGAAAACCTCCCAAATCTACAATTTTGAAGATAAAAAAAAACTAAAACGCCATTCCGTAGGGAATGACCATATCTATCAGATTACCAAATTGGGATCCGATTGGATCATTATTATAGCCACAACGAAGAAATTTATTTGCAGTGGCTAAACCCACCCTGTCCCGCAGCTTTTGTTGTTTTTTTTCTCATTCTGTCATTCACACTCTGCTTCGGCCTCTGCCTCTGCCGCGGGTCCGCGGGTTCTAGGGAAGGGGGGCGAGCTAAAGGAGCGTGTTGGTGTGAGAAGCGCTGTAGATGTAGATGACAGATGAAGAAAAAATGTAAAATTTGACAAAACACCGCTAAGGTGCAGATGTATTACTGAGTGCCGGGTATAAAAGTTGTGACGCGTAAGAAGCGTCTCATACGTCCCTTCTCGTTTTTTTATAGATTTTGTCCGAGAAACGCAGATTGAAGATCGTAGATCGTAGATCGCAGAGCCAGGCCAATGCAGTGGAGCGAACACAATTGCCAGGTGGTCGGTCGGTCATCGAACCCACCATGCGATGCCATCTTCTCCTATCGAATGGGAGAGTTCACCAAAGAATTCAGCTTAAACTATTATTGTATTGTCCCCAGTGTAATTGACTAGAGCACACCAGTCGTCCCTCAACCATTTAATGAATAAATATAATAAATATAAAAAGAAATCTCTTTTGCGCTAAATCTAAATTATATTTTGGGCAAATAATGGGGAAAACGGTGCATTAAGAGACTCAGAAAATGCAGACAATGTATGGTTAAATCCCGAGAACCCAAGAACTTTGTGGTATTAGCTTACCGTTTGAAAAATATTAAGCTTTCAAATGCAAAAGTTTGGATTTTTGTGAGGTAGTTTTTTCGAAATTTGTACTTTAAAAACTGTTTCTGTGTGCTGTGCCACCCATTTTCTTCATTTGTTTTTGTTGTAAAAATAATGCTCGACAAAATCGAAGTTTTTGCTTCCTCAAGGAACCAAACCGAATTTTCCTGTTAGATATCGGGCACTCAACTTTTTATTTAATGAATTGTGGTTTTTTCCTATGGCAGAACTTGTTTTGAAGAGTTTTTAAAGTCTGGTATTATTCAGAGGTCGCGGTTTGTTTTTTCACATAACTTCAGTATCTTACATGTGGTTGTAAAGAACTTTGTTTATCTGAAAAGCTGATTGATGCAGCTAAAAAGTCAACCCACACACTTTGTGGTTTTAGCGTACCGTCTGGGAAATATTTCCAAATGCAAATATGTTGATTTTTGTGACGTACGTATTTCTAACAAAATGTGGGCTTTAAAAACTCGGGAAAAGTCTTATAAAAATTGTGTATTGTGTTCTCTATTTTTTATGTATAGCTGCATTCATTCGGTGTCGTTTAATACCTTAAATTAATAACCTCATTAATCTATGGAGAGACGCCTGAGCTAAAATAGGTTAACCAACTGCCAGAATATTTCTGATTTCAGCACTCGCAAAATACTGAAAAAAATACTGAAATTCAAAAAATTCGCTAGGGGGTCGAATTAAAAGAGTGTATTGGCGTGAGAAGTGATGTAGATGTTGATTAGAAAAAATGTAAAATGTAAAATCCTCGTTTGTAATGTAATTATGTGTCGACTCAACGCCATTTGGCACCGTGCTCTCTCTGCGAGCTCTTTGTCATCTTCTGTACGTGTTGCGAGAAAAGGATCTAAGAAACTGAAGCTTGAGTGTAATCCCTAAACAGAGAAGAGCAATCGAATGGAGTTCCTAGAAATAATTATCTCCTGATGGGAATGAGAAAGAGAGTGTGAAGTCGTCATAGATGGTTGTTTACCTCATTGGAGTTCATCGTCTCGAACCGGGCAAGGATCTCCTTGACGGATATCTTTGATTCCGAGGGCTCCTCGAGAATGGTTTCCATGCGGCTCACCGATCCATTGCTCGCATTGCTCACCCGCCTCGTTTTGCTGCCTATCACGGACGAGCTCGAGGACGTTCCTGGAGCCGCGCCACAAGCTGGCTGGGAAGCGGGACCACCGAGAGCAACACCAGTGGAGCTATTGGAAGAGTTTCCCAGTGCAAGAGCCATGGGCAGGCACATGTCATCCACATTCGCATTTCCTCCCAGCCCCAACCCCAACCCCATCTGCATCTGCATCTGCATGTCCTGCTCCTCGTTGTTGTTGTCGTCTCTTTGGTGAGGCTGCAGCTTATAGCTGAGCTGCTCTTCGAAGCAGCACTGCTCGCACAGGCCAGCGGCGGCGGCATTCGAGACAGAGGCGCAGGTGGAGCTGGAGGTTAGGGTGGCAGTGGCGGTGGCAGTTGCTGCGGAGGTGGCGCTTGCGCAGCATTTGTACACGATGTCCTCCTCGACGCTCCAGGCGTTGTCGTTATCCATGCCCAGCTCGGAGCCGGATCCGTTGCCGCACATATCGAGGCGCATTGAGGCGCAGCACTGCTCGTTCAAATGTCGGATGCTCTCGTTTGTCAGCTGGCCAAGATCGCTGCGGCGTTGCAACTGCTGCTGTGGATTCTGATGCTGAAGCTGGTGGTGCACCTGGGCGGAGGTGATGCCCGTTATGTGGGCTATTTCCGCATCGTCTGAGTCGGTGTAGAGTATTTCGTGCTCCTCGCAGCTCTCCCCGTCCGTGAGGTTGTTTAGCGAGTCGAGGGAGGCGCATTTGCATTTCTGTTCCTGATCTTGGTTCTGATTTTGTTTCTGATGCAAATCCACATCCATTTCCAAATCCTTCTCCTGATTTTGTCTCTTTCTCTGTTCCTGTCCCTGCACCGTCTCCTTCGTGGCATCCTGGCATCCTTGCTGCAGCAGTTTGAAGCTATTCACCTTGTCGTGGTGCATCTTGCTGATCAGTGACTCCACTTTGTTAACGATGCTGCTGAACTTGTGCGGAACACTGCCACCGGACGGCAGCTGGACCGTCGCTTTGTCCCCACAGGACTTTCTGGTGCTGCTCCCGCTCTGCGACATGCCGCACTCTCTGGACTGCCGTAACCGTTATACCGATGGCTATGTCTCGATGTGGGTCTAGATCTGGGTCTGGGTGGAAGTCACCCAGTCGCTTAATCCATGCCCGGCCCAAGTTCCTTCGGAGCGCGTGCCAGTGAAAGTTGTTATTGCATTTTAATGAACTGCCTCAGCTTTAGCTTTTGCCTTGGTTGCGGCTTCAGTGGCAGCTTCAGTTGCAGCTTCAGTTGCAGCTTCAGTTTCAGCGGCAGCGGCAGTGGCAGCAGTCCAAGCAAACTGACCAAACTACACGACCATAATGAATGTTTAAATATTGTTTGAACATACCGTCGAAGCCAACAATTCGAGGAAAAACGAAACGAAACGAAACGAAAAACGCAAAACGATAAATGAAAAATGAAAAACCGAAAGAAAAAAAGCAAAAACCAAAAAGCGAAAAGCGAGCAACAACAGACTGGACGGGAGTGGAGTGGAGTCGAATGGATTGGAGTGGATTCATACCCGTCCGGGTACAAGTACGGGTACGGGTACGGGCGGGCATGTGCCACGTTCTGTGTGTGTGACTTTCTGTGGGTTTTCGCTGGCTGGCTGTCGATGTGTGGAAATTGGCAATGCAGTTAAATGCGTGCTGCATATGTTTGTATGTTTCGCTGTCTTATTGCCTATCACGCCGCGTTTTCAGAGCCATTTATTTGTGTGCATGTTTTTTACGCTTTTTGCTTCAATTTATTTTAATTTGCCATTTCTGTGTGCAGTTTGTCTTTCCACTCGATGGACGGTCGCAAACGTGGTGGCCTCCGTCACGTTCCGTCTCACTCTGTCTTCGCAGGAAGCAGTTCGAAATATGGCCATATAATTCGATTCAAATCAATGTTGAGTTATGAGATGGCACCCACACTGATCGAACAAATAGGCACACCTAATGGGAATCTAATATATTCAGGCTAATAAACTGTGACATAATCTTTCATTTATGAGCTGTGATATTTGTCTGCCTTGAAATGGATATACGGAATGCCCGTTATTTACTTTGATTTAGGAACATATAGAAAGTGATTTTCCCCCAAACTATTTAAGATTGAACTGCTATGACAGAAACTCCCCACTCCAGTCCGTTTTGCGGCAATCGGTTCGATTTGTCACATATTTTTTACATTTTGTGGGTCAATCGATCCCCGCTCTTGGCATTAGCCTTTATTGGGCACACTTGGCTTTGTTTGAAGTTAGCCAAAGAAAAACATTTCATTCACAGCACAGCACTGCGGAGCTCGGCATACCGGAGCACAGAAGCACGAAAGCACGGAAAAAAAAACTTGGTCAGCATTAAGAAGTGTAAGACGAAGGCGGCTGCTATTGCGAATGCGACAACGACAACGACTATGACTACGACTACGACGAATGCAATACAGCAAGTTACACGAATTCAGAGTCAAAGGCGGAGCTGGCGCTGGAGCTGGAGCTGGAGCTGGTGCTCTGCGTGATGCCGTTACCGCACATTTGTAACAACTGAAAACAGGGAAGACTGGTCAAGACGAACAGAAGCGATTTGACTGACCATTTCGCTCCCAGTGGAGCAGAACAGCCTGCCGAGAGCGGGTTTTGTGCTAAGCGGGTTTTAGCGGGCTAGTAGTAGAGTGGAGCGGAGCGGACTGGAGAGGGGTTTGGCGGAGTTTGCTTCAGAGCAGATTGAGTGAAAACACACCGAGTGAGTGCACACCAAACTGCTTTGGACAAGCCGAGCGTAAAACCAGAGACAAAGAGCGAACGAAGAAGAGATAGAGACAGAGCTGGAAAGTCTTTCTCCATTCCAATTCCAATTCCCGTTCCCATTCCCCTCTGAGCAGCGCGACCGTGTGGGGCATAACTGTTTCGTACGAGGTCTGGGCTCCATTCTCCCCCTCCCCGCACATTCATTCAATCATAAAATTAATTTAAAAACTTAAACAAAATAAGAGGAATAGGGAATGGGGAATGGGGAATGGGACACTTGACGAAAGAAAAGACGAAAAAAGATTATTTCACAGGTTGAGTCCAACTTAGGGAGGGATCTGTGATCCCTCAAGTGCTGATATTCCCCAACCACAACCACAACCACAACCACCCCCCTCCCATACACACAGAGTGGATGTGAAAAAAGAGAAAAGAAAAGTGAGACGAGTTTGCCAAACTAAATACGAGTACTGTACATTTGTTTATTTCAGTATCATCCAAGCGGAGTGACATACATACACATGTACAGTGGGGCAAAAACCGACGGAACGCCACTTGGGTCATTCAAAGCCAGTAGAGTCGAGAAACGTGGCCCATGATGTGGCTAGTTTATCGATTACTCCTCTCTGGGACTAAAAAGGGTGATGACTAACGACTCTTTGTATCAGCTGCTCAAAATCACAAATTCCTGTTTAAAAGTTTAGCATTTGTTTGCCAAATCATGCCCATAACTTGTATTCTACGGTCTCGGTTTTTATCATTCAATCAACTTGGTTCCACTTTTAGCAATCAATCCACACATGTTTGTACATATGTATGTAAGTACTTTGCCACTTTGAGAGGCGGCATCGGCAGTTGTAATATCGTCATACTACTTATAAGATACCAAAATACATTTCAACTGTCCAACTGGCGTTTCTTTTTCAAATTCTCATTAAATTGATCGAATAATTGCATTTTTTATCTCTGAAGTGTTGTGGTTAATCCATCTTAATCGTCCGTATTGTGGTGGAACAACACCATAGACTCCCTCCAAGTTGTTCCTTCAAAATTGAAACATCCTGAGCCATGGGGTTGTCTCTGCCTTCTAGAATGTCTTGTCATTTTAATCTCCTATCTGCCACTACAAGTGGACGTCCAAAATGTGCGCCAACGTCTGTGCTTCGGTTGGCACAATGAAATGCAGTAAACCCAATTCGTACCATTGTACCATTGCAGATTTCGAATACAATGTACATTCATAGACATATAGCTAAAAGCAGCGCTTTATGCGAAAGCTCGCCGAAAGCACACTAAACAAAAGCTCGGAGTCGGCAAAGCCATAAACGGGTTAAAATCTCAGTTTATGAGAGATTTGGATTAGATGTTGAGTATTGGGTAATTTAAATGAACGCAGACTAACCTTCCGGAACTCCTGCACGAAGGTGGTGATCATCGACTGGATGGCTGCGGCCCTGGAGGCATGCAGAGCCAGGTGCTTCCCGTTGCGCATGTTCAGCTGGAGGGCGGCGGGCCGCGGCAGGGTGACGGCGTTCTGGATCTCCGCGAACGCAATGGCCTGCACCACGATCAGGTATTCGGTGTCGCGGCGGGCCAGGTAGAGGCCGCTGTGCGAGACGCCCATGACGCTGACGTCCGGGTAGAGTGGGGCGCCCTGCACTGCGAACAGGCGAGCGAAGTAGAGCGGCCAGTCGCGGGCCATGTCCACCAGGTGGCGCTTCACGAGCGCACGCACCTGCTGGCCCCTGGCAGACAGTGTGTCCACGCTGACCCCGTGCCCGTGGAGCATGTTCAGCGCGGAGCTCTTCTCCTGCGGCGTGATGCGCAGGCATGGCGTCACCCCGAACACGTCGCTCAGCACCTGGGCGAAGAGCAGGTCGAGGGCCACTGGCGGCCCAATAGGCTCGTTTGGCTGGAACACCTCCTTGCGCACCCGCAGCTTCCATGGCACACGGTTGTATGTCAGGCAGGAGCTGGCCCCAAGGCCAGACATTGCCACGGACCCGGTCGCGGTCTCTGGCACAGCCGTGCCTCCTAGTCCCGATCCGGATCCAGTGGCTGTACCGGCCACTGCCAGCCCGGGACTCATTCCGCTGGACGAGGATGAGGCCGATGCTGGTGGTGGGGGCACGGGGGCCGGAACCAGGACTGGCGGGGGCGTGGCAATCGGCTCCAGCTCGTCGCGCATCCCGGAGCTGGCGGAGCTCTTTCGCTTCCGCTCGTGCTCATACTTCTGGGCCATGTGGGTGCGAAAAGTGGCCGGAGTGCCTGACTTGCCCATGGGCATGGACATGGTGTCCAGGCTGGCCTGGATGACGCGTGGCGGCGCCGGCTGGTACACCTTGTGGCTCTCCTTCTCGCGCTCCACCTGGCGGAGCTCGTAGAGACGCTCGCGCTCCCGCTTCTCGCGCTCCTTCTCGCTGCCGCTGCCGGAGGCCGGGCCCTCCACTTCGGCCCGGTCCCACACGGACTCGGAGTAGTCCTCGCGGTCCCGCGATCTGCTCCGGCTGCGCGACCTTTCCCGCTCAGCCTGCTCCCAGGCGGCGACGGAGGACGCCGAGTGCTCATCGCTCACGTGGTGGTGCTGCAGCTGGTTCTGGTGCTGGTGCTGGAGCAGCGGCTGGTGTTGGTGATGCTGGTGGACGCTCTGGCGCACGGCGCCAAAGGTGTCCCGCTCCTGGCGCTGGATGAACGCGGGCACGTTCTCTTTGCGGTAGTCCGGCTCCGGCTCGGTTGTGTGGATCCGCTCGTTGGCCGTTTGTGGAGCCGGGGGTGGAGCTGGCGGCGCCATGTTCGGCGGCCGAATGGGCGGCGGTGGTGCGGGCACGCTGGGTGCCGGCGGCAGAAGCACTCCCGGCCAGGCGCTTGTAGGTGGGGTCGGCGGCGGAGACAGCTTGCCCTCCATTCGCTCTATCTGCGTCCGCACCGTGGCCAGAGAGTCGCCGTGTCCGTGGCCGTGGCCTGCACCGCCACCGCTGACACTGGCAAAGAGTCCGCCCAGCTGCTGCTGGAGCATCAGCTTGCGGGTGTCCTCCAGCTTAGACGGGGCACGTTGCTCGGACTTGTTGGACACCGTGGAGCGAACCGAGTGGCCGGCAGTGACCTGCTCCAGCCTCTGGCGCATCTCGGAACTGAGCTTCAGCTTTCCCACGCTGCCGGGGGGTGGGCGGTCGGCCCCGATCTCGAAGCTCTTTTTCGCCAGCTTGGTGCTGGTCACCATGGTCTGTTGTGCCTGCGCCTGTCCCTGTGCCTGTCCCTGTGCCTGTCCCTGTGCTGCATCCTGCACATCTCTGGAAGCGGTCGTAGTCGCGGATGTGGTCGTGGTGGTGGTCTCCATGCGGATGCTGCTCCGCATAAGCTGAGTGGTCAGGCTGCTGCCCATCATCATAACCGGCGTTTGCGACGGCGCCGGCGGCGTCTGGCTCTCGATTTCGAACTCTTCCCACTCGATGGCCGTGGCAGCTCCTCCGTTGGCGGACAGCTGGTGCTGCGCCTGCGGCGTCGTTTTCCGCTGTTGCTGCCGCATCTTGAAAGCGAAAAAGTCCTCCTCGGTCTGGAACTGGGGCTCGCCCTGCGGCGGCGGCCAGCGCCACTTGCCGATCCTGACGGTCTTGGCGCGGCCGTACGGGTCCAGGAAGTGCCGCGTCTCGGAAGGATCCTTGCACTCCAGCGGCGGCGGCATCGGCGGCGGAGGTGGTGGCGCCGGCGGATTCGCAGCATCCATCAGCACCATGCTGCTGCGCGTCGCCTTTATCCGCAGCGGCGACTGCGGTGGCGGTGGAGACATGCTGGATAGGCTGCGGCTGCCCATTGCAAGTGGCGCCGGTGGTGGGGAGGCGGAGGTGGCGGCCGCTGCTGCCGCTGCCTGTTGGCTGAGCAACGTCTGGAGCGCTTGGTTCTGGGCCAGCAGCTGCTGCTGGATCTGCAGGTTTTGGGCCATCGCCGACTGGAGGAAGGCGCGCTGCACCTGCTGCTGGTAGAGGGCCGGGCCCGAGTCTGTCTCCCCCGGCATCTGGATCATCTGATGCCTCAGCGGATCGCCTCCGTTGCTGCCCCCCGCGGCCGTAGACACGTGGTCCGTGCTGCCACCCCCCTTAATGCAGTCCACCAGCGACTGCTGCTGCTGCTGCTGCTTCCCCGCCAGCTTGTCCAGTTCGTCTGCTATGTCGATGGTGTCGAACAGCGTGTTGATGTAGTCATCCAGGCTGTCCAGCTCCAGCTCTTCCCACTGCAACTCCGCATCCAGCGAGTCTTCTGTGGTTTGCCTTTGGCCTCCTCCTCTGATGCTTGCTGCTAGGGACCTGGCGTCGGAGAGCTCGTCCAGGGAGCCATCGAGCACCGGGCTGAACAAGTCGTCCAGGAACTGGTCGACGTCGGAGGCCTGCGAGGGTACACGCACACGGCGCACGTGCGAGGCCAGAGAGGGGGCCTCACTGGTGTCGGACATGGCCGAGGAGCGGGTGGCATACTCCGACTTGTCCACGTACTTGCTGGAGTGGGAGCCGTGCGGGGCGACGTGGGAGCGCCGAGCGGCGTTCTGCGACTTCTGGTAGCGGGGCGTCGTCTCCTTGCCCATGGGCGCCAGGCGCTCTGCCGAATGGTAGCGGTCGTTGAGGCGGCTTTCGGAGAGGCCCAGCGTGTGCAGTGGCTCCTGGGACTCGCAGTCGGGTAATGGCAGCGACTGACCCGGCGCTATGTCGCCGGCCAGCAGATCGTCCAGCGACTTCGAGCGCGACTTGGCCTGTCCCGGGCTCGGACTGGGCGAGCTCGGTTCGCGCTCGAAGTACCGTTCGTTCAGGGCTGAGCTACGGGACAGCAGATCTCGGCTGCTTCTTCGCTTCTGCTGTTGCTGCTGGGGCGGATCTGCCTTTGCGGTGGGGGTAGGTGGCGCAGGGGGAGGGACACCTGGCCGCTTCACGGCCTCAGGTAGGGAGGTGCGAGTGAACTTGGCACCGGAGCGGAGAAGGTCGCTCCTGGGAGCGGGGAAGGCAGGGCACAGCTCCTTCTCGGCAATCAAATCCATGACGTAGTCCAGGCCACAGCTGTCCGTCAGCTGCTGACCATCGTCGAGCACTATGGTCCATCCGCGACTGGCCACGCCCAGCGTGGAGACCGCCAGAGCCGCTGCCTCCTCGCAGGAAGTCCACGAGTCGATGGCCACCGTTTGACTGGCGTCGTCGGGTAACGTGAGCGGCAGGGCCATGTCGCAGCTGCGCGCCCACGAGCGCCACTCCAGCCAGGCGGGCACGAAGCTGCGGCACGCCACTCCGCCCGATCCACTGCTCTGCTGGCGCAGCAGCTGGTGCAGTAGGAGGTTGCGCATGGGCGCGGGCGCCTCGTCGTCGACGAACTTCATCAGATACTTGCTGAAGGCGGGACTGGGCTGGAAGCAGCACAGGCATTGGCCGAGCAGCTGCCACAGGCGTGTAGCCTCGCCCGAGGCGGAGCCCAGGCCGTGCACCTGGTTGCAGATCTGCACCACGATCTCATCCCGCAGGCCGCGCGAGCTGAGCGCCTTGTGCACAATGTAGTCGGAGAGGAGCTTCTCCTTGGGGCCCTCCAGGGCCTTGTCGTTGCTCCATCGCAGAATCAGCTTGAACACGGCCAGGGCGTCCTGGAAGTCCTGGTCCCGCGACGCCGCTCGCGTGAGGAGCGGGGCGGAGATGGGCTCGCGGCGCGGCTGCAGGCGCAGGCCGTTGCAGTAGACGCTGCTGAACTTTCCAAACGAGAACTGGGCCAGATCCTCGGGCAGCTGGACGGAAGCGGCGGGGGGGCCGGGCACCGTGCCCAGCACCTTCACGAGGTGCCTGTCGCTGTGCGGCGGCGACCAACCCTGCAGCTTGGAGTAGATGAAGGCTAGCTCGGCCGGGATGTCCAGGTAGCTCAGCTGGCTCCTCTCCAGCACCGCCTGCTTGGCCTCACGGGCCTCGCGCGACCGCTGTGCCGCCTCCCGGGCCTCCTGTCGACGCCGGTGGTCGGAGCGCATCTGCTGGACGCGCCGCCTGGCCTGCTGGCCCCTCCACAGCCGCTGGGCGGTGAGTGCGGCGCGTCGCATGCGCTCAAAGTACTGCTGCTGTCGCTGGCCACGCCACCGGGCCTGGAGTCGTGTCGCGGCCGCCTTGCGCCGGGTCAGATGGCGCCTCACAAGCATGCCGCGAACATGGCGTTGGATGCTGACGGCGGCGTGGCGCAGGCGTTCGGTGCGGCCGCTCTCGAGGGCGCGATGAAGAGCCTCACGGAGGAAGACGCGGGTGGCGCCCAACTGGTAGTCTGGTCCCTCGACGCCGGTGCGCGGCATGGCCTCAAGCAGGGCGCGGCAGAGCTCGCGGTAGGGCGTGCCGCGGGCCAGCGGCGCGGTCAGCAGGTGGCGGTAGCGCTCCACAAAGTGCTGGAAGCGGAGGCGCACCGGGTAACCGCGCTGCCTGATCTGGATCGTGTCCAGCATGCCGAGGTAGCGCAGCTGCTGAAGCACGCAGGGCATGTCCATGCGCAGAGCGTGCTTCTCCTGGTTGGGCTTGATGCAGCGCACGAACCAAGGATGGCAGCGGCCCATGGACTGCAGCAGCTGCTGGAGGGAGTCCGCGAAGCGCGCGGCCACCGTCGGGGTGCGGGGCTTCATGGTGACGAAGCGCCCGTTGCTGCCCTTTGGCAGGGTCTTGCCGGCGTCCCGCTGGGCCCGCAGCTGCTTGGTCAGCTCGGTGACTAGGGTGAGGCGGCTTGAGGCGAGCAGCTCGAGCACGTCCCCGCGCAGCGCGTCGCGGTTCTTGTCGAGGAACCCATCCACGCAGTACCACACCTGGCCGGCGTAGTGGGTGACCCCAAACTCCTGGGCCCCGATGCGTGGCCTGGCGTACAGTTCGCTGAGGGCGTGGTTGTAGTGGCACTTCTCGAGGAAGCTAAGGTCCGTGGCCCGGGGGAAGTTTGACTCGTCGTCGAGCAGGTGGCAAATGCCCACAGGCTTTTTGGCCAGCAGGTGGATCACGGGCAGGTTGTCGTCCCACGCCAGCGGCGTCCACTCGAGCCGCTCGCGAGCGTACTCCGCCTGCTCCAGCTTGAAGACGTGCTTGTTGAAGTAGAGCTGCAGGTTCTCGTTGGCGTAGTTGATGCACAGCTGCTCGAAGCTGTTCTCGGCCAGATCTTCGAAGCCGAATATGTCTAGAATGCTGATGCGGTGGGCGTCGTGGGTGCCGCCCTTCTGCACGATCGAGTTGATGCGCGACACCAGCCAGTTGAAGAGGCCCGCGTAGAGGGCCTTGGCGAAGGCGTCTCTAGCGTCCAGGGCCTGGTCGATGCCCAGCGGCGTGTGCAGGCGCTCAGCCCGAGCCTCCGTGGTGCGGCTGGTGACGGCCCGGTGCAGCCCCTCGTCGCTGATGTGCAGCAGGTGGGCGGCCCACTTGATCTCCGCGTCGGAGCCGACCTCGACCCCTTCCTGGCCGTGTCGCAGCTGGCGCCGATGGAAGTACACGTTGCCCAGGTGCAGCACGGCGGCCAGCACCCTCACGATGCCCTCCCGCTCGCCCTCGGACACGCCCAGCACCTGCATGGCGCTCTGCAGTGAGGCCCAGTCCACGCGCCCGCTGGCGCAGTCGGTGGCGCCCTGGTTCAGGTAGAAGTACTTGTCCGCCTCCAGGAGTCCGTACTTGCTCCGCTCCGCCTCGCTCAGCCCGCCGAGCATCTCGTAGAAGACGTGGTAGTTACGCTCCCCCGGCGCCTGCGTCACGATCCTCGACTTCTCCAGCAGATACTGGGTGATCTTGGCGCCCACGATGGCGCCGCTCTTGAAGTACACCTCCAGGTACTTGCCGAAACGGGAGCTGTTGTCGTTGCGCGCCGTGCGAGCGTTGCCGAACGCCTCCAGGAGCGGGGCGGCCTCCAGGATCTGCTCGGTGATGACCGCCGAGGCGGAGCCCCCGCCGGGCACCACGGCGGCCAGATACTGCATCACCAGCTTGGTGGACTCCGTTTTCCCGGACCCGGACTCGCCCGAAATGACCACCACCTGTGGCGAAGGCAGGGCCGCGTGCGCCGCCGCCCCAATGGCGAACAGATGCGGCGGCAGGACTCCCAGCGGTCTGCCCGCGTACTGCTTGGCCACCTCCAGCCCGTAGGCGTCCGGGAACATCTTGTAGGGGTTGACGGCGATCAGAATGCTGCCGGCGAACGTGTAAATGAGGCCCTTGTCGTAGCGCAGTCGCAGGTTCCACAGCAGCGAAGCCTCGTGCAGGTCGTCCAGCATGGTCATGTCGTCCATGCCACTGCTGCCCAAATCCTGGCGAGCCCGCAAGCTGCCCTCGCCCGGCTGCAGCGCGAACGTTTGAGGCTGTGAGAAGAAACAAAAAACAAAATTATCAAAACCAAAACAAACGAGAAGGGACGTGTGAGACGCTTCTTACGCGTCACAACTTTTATACCCGGCACTCAGTACTACATCTGCACTTTAGCGGTTATTTGTCCAATTTTACATTTTTTCTTCATCTGTCATCTACATCAACAACACTACTCACGTCAACACGCTCCTTTAGCTCGCCACCCTCCCCTATAGACACACACTGCAGAGTCGCGGCAGAGTCAGCGGCAGAGGAAGCGGCAGAGGCAGCGGCAGCGGCAGAGGCAGTGACGTGTCAGGGGCCAGGCCATAAACAGCGCGAAGCAGAGTGTGAATGCTGCGGGACGGGGTGGGTTTGGCTACTGCAAATTAATTTCTTCATTGTGGCTATAATAATGATCCAATCGTATCCCAATTTGGTGATCTGATAGATATGGTCATTCCCTACGGAATGGCGTTTTTAGTTTTCTGCTATCTTCAAAATTGTAGATTTGGGAGGTTTTCGCCCTTTTGCGGAGGCGGAAGGGGGCGTGGCTCATTTTTGAAATACACTTGTAACAGTGTGAGCATACAGAAGTCTGGATGCAAAATTTTGTGGCTCTAGCTCTTATAGTCTCTGAGTACTAGGCGCTCATCAGGACGGACAGACGGACAGACGGACAGACAGACAGACAGACAGAGACTCGGCTATTGATGCTGATCAAGAATATATATACTTTATGGGGTCGGAAACGTTTCCTTCTGTGCGTTACATACAACCGTTATGTGCACAAATACAATATACCCTATTTACTCTTCGAGTACCGGGTATAAAAAAAACTCAACCAATTATTAAATTGTAATTCCCATATCTGATCAAACCTAATCAGATTTGATCAGATCTCTGTGCCATTGATGGACGGCGCCCAAAAGGAGTGCCATGGAGTGTCAAGGACTGCCAAGGAGCATCTTTTGTGAGTGCCAGCGGGTAGAGTGCAGATTGTCCTCAGTTGGGATATCTGGTGGGATAGATGGATGAATGGATGGAGTCTCACATGGCGAGCTATCACATCGCTGCAGAGGGTCGAGAGCCGCTTGACCACCTGCGGGTAGCGGCACTTGCGGCGCCGGTGGCGACTCTGCTGGTGTTGGGGCAGCAGGGGCAGGTCCTCCGACTCCTCCAGGCTGGCCGGCCGCTGCCGCCGCAGTACGTGCGGCGATAGCAGCGCCAGCGAAGGCGACTGGGCGGGGCTGGGCGTCACCGAGCCACCCCCACCACACAACCCGCTGCTGCCACGCTGCCATGGCTCCAGGTGGAACCGTACAATGCGCATCTAACGGAACAAATCGTAACCCCGTAACCGCAAAAAAACGATTCCGAAAAGCGACTTAATCTGGCAGAGACCCGCCGTCTGTGGTCGCCGTCACGTCGATTGCTACTGAAAGGAGTCTCGCAGAACCGCAGCGTCAGCGTCGGCACCAGCACCATCACCAGTGCCAGTGCCAGTGCCAGATCCAGAGTCTGCTATGCCACAATTTCCCAAACGTTTCTAAAACGGTCTTTGCTCGATCCAAAACACGTTCTCCCAAAGCAAAGAACGTCGGCGAGGCGGAAGGCGTGGACGGACCAGATTCAACCATACCGGACTCGGCCAGATGACACTACACATACACACACACACACACACACACACACACCTCCTTCTCCTTGTACCCCTTACACTAAGACGGCATTGAACCGGGTGTCCACCAGAACGCACTCTCCAAATCGAAAGAGAAGCGTTAGAGAATGCAGCGGTAAACCTGATCCAAAATATGGGATGGGATTGCTCGTCAATCGCTCTGATCTCCCTCCGACTTTTCCATTCAATTAACTGCCGCCTCTGCCACTTCTGCAGCAGAGAGTGCGAGAGTGAGTGTCCGTGTGAGTGTCCGTGTGAGTGTGTGGGACTTTCTCCAATCGAGTCTTCCCGCGCGTCTTCCCGCGAGACGCCTCCAACCAGTTTATGATCGTTTCCGTGACACTCTTCGTACGCATTGTACCTTAGGCCTCTGCCTGGTGCAACTCTGGACTGTCATCCAGCAATCATCCCAAAGAAACCTCAGAGCGAGCCTCAACGTTGACCTTTTCAGAGCCATTAGCTTGCCATTTGTTATGCATCTGTTATTACTCAGTACTACATCTGCACCTTTGCGGTGTTTTGTCAAATTTTACATTTTTTCTTCATCTGTCACCTACATCTACAGCGCTTCTCACAACACGCTCCTTTAGCTCGCCCCCCTTACCTAGAACCACACACTGCAGACTCGCGGCAGAGGCAGAGGTGGCTCTAGCATTTATAGTCTCTGAGATCCAGGCGCTCAACAAGATGGACGGACGGACATGGCTCAATCGACTCGGCTATTGATGCTAATCAAAAATATATATACTTTGTGTGGTCGGAAACGTTTCCTTCTCTGGGTTACATACATATGTACATCCATTTTTCCCCACAAATACAATAAACCCCATTTACTCTTCGAGTACCGGGTATAAAAAAGAAATCTTATCAACCGGTGGCCTCCCCAGTTAATATTTTGGTTCTATTGTGCTGGAAGCATTCGTTCAAACGCCAAATTTGACAACAGTCAAGAGCCAAGAGCCGAGAGCCAATGGCATTCCACAAATTCCACGAGCCCTCAACAAACAAGGCGGGGCAGGGCAGAGAAGGGAGGCGCATAAAAACCGAAATACGAGTATATATGTATGTATAAATTGAAGCTTGTTATCAAGCCTGCCGCTCGCTGTTGACTCTGAGTGAAAATAGTGAAAATCTTTCATGGCTAGCAATGGCGAAACCGAAACCGAATCCCAATTTGAAATGCAAACAGTGGGGCCACGCACCACGAAGGTGCGAAGTCTTACGGGTGCTGGTAGTCACCCCCAGCATAGTGAGTACAATGTGTACCATAAGTAAAGTTATCATAGTGTATACAGTGACTGTCTACAATGTGTACACACCTTTCCTTTTATCAGCGCCTGGACAACGATCACTTGAGCAGCTCGATGCACCTCCTGGATCTCGCCGGGTATGGGATGGCCCATGCCCGGGTCAAACCAGACCAGATCCCCTTCGCCCCAGTCCATGGCTCAACTGGTCTCTGCTCCTCTGCACCTCTCTCTCTCTCTCACACACAATCTCTCTATCGTCCGATGTGGTTCTGGTTCTGGTTTCAACTCCGGTCCTTCCCTCAGGTCAGAGCTCTCCAATTTGGATCTCCTTGGCCTTTCCTCCCGTGGGATGACAATGACAATGTCTATATCTCAAAATCTGTAGATTGGATTGGATTGTATTGTATTTGGGCTGGTCCTCAGGCAGCTTGATACATTCCTACAAGAGAAAGAAAAAGACACAGTAAATCATTTGCTTAGTGAATATCAATTATCTCAAGGGAAAAAACCCAAGCAACATTTAAGTATTTTAAATAATGCATTCAAGTATTCCAGAAAAAATTCACGTAGTTATGAGTCGCCTTTCTATGAAGCGCCTCAAACATTTTCAACATTGAAAAATGTCTACCAATGCACCATGCAGCGTGCGGCTTATCAGGCACAGGTCTCCTCTCCTCTCCTCCTCTCCACTCCTAAAACCTCACCAACCCTCCACTTTTCCTTTACCTTTGCCAGTTGGTATTGTGTGATCGTCGTGATCGTTGCAATTGTGAACGCTTCGCAGTGATGGCTCGGGGCCACTGACGCGAAGGTCACTCAACGAATGAAGGTGCAGACATTTTGATTTATTTTTTGCATACATGTACACGTACATATACATATATACACATGTATCTTTACATACTCGTGCATACACATGTATATATCTATTTTTTGTCTCTTCGGGAATGTGACTGGGACTCGTACCGACAACGAAGTGCAATGAAATGCAACAACGGAGGCGAACGACCAAAAGAAACAATGACAACAGCGTGTCTACCGTGCAACGTCTGGTAGTTGCTCGCATTATTGCAAAAGAGGAATGCGCGATCATCCTATACAGTGCACGAGCTTTATGTTATATGAAAAGTGTATGGAAATATGAGTATCCCTAGCACAGTGGTTCTTCCCTCTCACTGAGATCTGTGCACATACATATGTATATGTTTGATCTGTAGAGCCCAGAACACACCGGACAACACACCTTTTCCATGCCAAGGTCCGCCGAGACCAACATACTGTATGTATGTTCATACATATATATATGAAGTTATGTACAGTTATGTAAAAAATGCTGTATAAAATTCTCTATAAGAGCTAGAGCCACCAAATTTTGCATCCAGACTTCTGTATGCTCACACTGTTACAAGTGTGTTTCAAAAATTAAGCTTAAAAATTCAAAAATGTGTATTTTTGTGAGGAGTTTTGAACAATGTGGCGACTTTAAAAACTCAGGAATTGAAAAAGTGTTTTGTGTATAGGCGCGTTCATTGGGCGTCGTTTAAGGTATTGCTCATCAAAATCTATGAAGAGACGCGCGTAACAGGCTTTGGCTTGGTGTCGCATGGGCCACTTGATGGTGCAGTCATTGCATATCAACGAACAGACAACGTCCAGACAGACGCGTGAGCTAAAATTAGTTAGCCAACCGTAAAAAAATTAATAAGTGAAATAATTCAAAAAAAGTACGCCCAACTGTGTTTTTGGCTTCAGTACTAGAAAAAGCCCCACATAGGGCGAAAATGAGCTGTGTTAGCTGAAAACTAGCTGTTAGAAATATTGAAGATAGGAGGAATCTAAAAAAGCGATTCCGTAGAGAATGACCAAGTCTAACAGATCAACGAATTGGAATTAGATTGGATTATTATTATAGCCAAATGAAGAAATTAATTTTCAGTGGCTACCCCCAGAAGCTTTTTTTCACATTCTCTCATTCCGCTTCGTGCAGTGTGTGGCTTTAGGGGAAGGGGGCGAGCTGAAAGAGCTTGTTGGCGTGAGAAGTGATGTAGAGGACATACATATGTAGAAAAAATTTAAAATTTAAAGGTTAAAAAACCACTAAAGTACAGATTCCTACTCCTACTGAGTACCGGGTATAAAAGTTGTGACGCGTAAGAAGCGTCTCACACGTCCCCCCTCGTTATAATTATTTTAGGTTGTCCAAAAGAATATTAAGCAGATGCTGAAAGACAGAAAAGAGCCGAGGCCAAAAAAACTCTGTTTGTTGTTGTTTCTCTTTGCTGTGTGGCCTCTTCTCGGGCGAAACTTTCACCTGTTTTAGGGCAAATACCTTTAGCATAAATCTTTATGTCCAAAACTACTGGAAAACAAGACACCGGTTGCGTTGTGAGGCGCGACAGGCGCATACATACGCTCCTCATACCAACCTCAGCCGTTATATCTGCACAGAAACTTGTACAAGGAAGAGAGAGCATAAGAGAGATTGATAGAGGAATATTGATTTCTTTATCTATAATAAGAAACGATCTGAAGCAGTCTGAACAGTTAAGGGGTATATTGTATTTGTGGTCAAAAAATGTAACAGAAAGATGGAAACGTTTCCGATCCTAGAAAGTAAATATATATTCTTGATCAGTATCAATAGCAGAGTCGATATAGCCCTGTCTGCGAAAATCTTCTACATCCACAATTTTGGAAAGAGGAGAAGGGAATGGCCATATCTATCAGATTGATCCCCGAATTCGGATCAGATCAGATAATTATTATAACCAGAATGAAGAAATTGATTTCCAGTGCCTACCCCCCAACCCTTCCAACGGCTCTGTATATTAGTTTCTCATTCTATCTCGATCGCATTGTGCGGCTCTGGGGGAGGTTGGCGAGCTAAACGGGCGTGCTGGTGTGAGAACTGATGCAGTTGTAGATTAGTATTTATTTGATCAAATTATTCCTAGCGCTACAGTATGTCTACTTTATCTTTGTCTTTACTTTGTCTGTACATAAATATGTATGTATGTACATACATATAAACTGAGGAGTACAGGGATAAAAGTTGTGACGAGTACGAATAGTCTGAAAACGCTCTTCCTCGTTTCCTTTGATTTTTATTTTTGAAATATTTCTGCAAGATTGTGAATTACACAGATTTTCACCACCAAAGTTTTCAAGCGTTTTGGCGCAGGTGGCTGTATCGGATTTGGATTTGTGGCTGTAACTAAGTAGATTTCGAGCTTGAATCGGAATCAAAAACGGAATCGGCGCTGTGCCTGGCACAGTAACGAGGCTTGTTGCCAATTGGACTGACAAGTGCTTACGAATTGGCTGCGTCCATGGGGGAACCCGTTTCCGAGGAGCGGCGTGGCAAGAGCACTTCAGGTAGCGCTACGGCTGCTGAGGCCGCTGCTGCTGCTGCCTTGCCGCTTCATCATTCACACACACGCATTCGCCCTCTCGTTCTCGCCATGTATCTCCGTCTCCACCACTCTTTCTCTTTCCTTCTAACGCTCTCTCTGCCGAGCTGCTTTTTGGGCTACACCAACATTGGCTCACAAAAATCTTGGCTCAGCTACGAGTTCGACCGCATTCCAATGCTAAGACGTCGCGACGCGTCGCTGCCTGCAGCCACAGCCACAGCCACAACCACAGCAACAGCAACAGCAACAGCAACAGCCACAACAGTACGATCAATGAGCAAATATCCGATGATGTGGAATGGCAATCAAAAGAATTACATTTGCTTTTAATTGTTAGATCATTGGTAAAGTAAAAAAACATTTCTGTGGCTCGAACTGATTTGTGCCATGGATCGGAAATGCGGTTGCGGATAATTTCTCAGTATCTATTTACATTTTTTGCAATTGCATTGAAAAACTACTTCTGCCACTCTGAATCGAACGATAACAGTCAGTTCTGCCTTCCCAGAAGTCATTGTACCAGTCCGCCAGAATGTGTACAGAGATGCGATACTCCCAAGTTCTCTCAGATTCTCTTTTTGCAGTGCAATCCTAGGGGACATGTTTAGACACCTTTATTTTCATTTAAGTTGATATAGCAAAGTGTATATTAACGTATTGGAAATATGTCATGTATGTACATATGTATGTGATAGGTACATGTACATACACATATATGTACATATACATATGTATATATATACACTCCCAATCAGACGAATAGAGTTTTTAAAAAGAAAAAAGTTACAAACGCTACTGCGTTTAACATCTGGTTGTAAAGAACTTTGCTTATCTGAAAAGCTGATTGATGCAGCTAAAAAGTGAACCCAAACACTTTGTGGTTTTAGCTTATCGCCTGGGAAATATTAATCTTTAAAATGCAAAAATGTTGATTTTTGTGCGTTATTTTTTACGACATTTTGACTTAAAAAACTCGGGAGAAGTCGAAAAAAATATTATATATTGGGTTCTCTATTTATTTAGCTTAGCTATTTAGCTTACAAAAACTGCAGATAAAAAAAAAAGTTCCGCCATAGAAAAAAAAGACCATTTCTAAGACCTGTAGCTTTCATAAGAAGTGGATTTCGTTCCTTAACGAAAAACCGTGTCGGGTAGTTTAACAGAAGAAAGAACATGATTGTAGACGTTTGTTGCCTAAGTCATCGTCAACTTCGTATAAGAGTCTTTATTCAGAGCGCCAAACAATATTCATGAGAAATGAATCGACTGACTCTCCTTAGAGACTGCAGCAGAAATGGAAAATGTTTTTTTTTGTATGTAAATTCTAGTTCCATGTTCCCAAGACTGAATGAAATAGGTGCCCTTTGTTCGATTTCTAAAGTGATTACAGTATCAACACACAGATACACACAAACTCAGACCGAGACGGGGTGACGCGAACCGCACCGCACCTGTTAGGTGCTTAAAATGCTTAAATGTTAAGCTATGCATAAGCGAGAGTTTCGTGTGTGTTTGTGTGTGTGTCTGGCTTGTTGGTTGAATGGCTCTTGCTAGCCAGGTTCGTGTGTTGACTGTCTTGACACATTCTTGGCATTGCTGAGAGTCTAGATAGCAATGACAAGGGGACAGGGCGCAGCATGAAGGGCGCGGCGGTGTGAGGCGACTGCCACGAAGTGAAACTCGATAGATACAAAGTATTTCGTATCTAGCCAAAACTCGATCCCAAAACCCCAGTCATCCACCTGCTTCCACACGCACGCCCAAATGCTATCTTTAATTAGCTGGCTTTTTCCTAATTTTGGTTTTTAGTTTTTGGTTTTCGCTTTTCGGTTTCGATCTCTTTTTATCTTGCACACTCTACGAGTACGAGTATAGCATGGCGTCGGTACATACTCGTACTGCGATTTCCAATCAAGTCGGTTTGACGAGCTGCATTTGCAATTCGAGCAACAATTAATTTCGGATCGCTTCGATTTACTTTCAGCTTGCGTTTTTTCTGCATTATCGAGCCTCTGCCAGCCTCGAGCTAGCACACATGATTATTCGATATGTGATCTGGCTTTCATCTCGAATGCGTGCGCAGAGATGGACACCAATGCACACCACAGCGGCGAGCGAAGCCGAAATCTTCTCTAAAAACTCCCAAGACAACAAAAGCACTGCACCGGTGCAAGTGCAAGTGCACTTGAATCTAAAGCCAATCAAGGACCAGTTCAGCCTATCAGCTGAAAGTTCTGAATGTCAGATACATGGCTCTCACCTTAAATGAACCAAACCATTGTTCAAACTTAAAAGTCGTATAACTTCTGAACCGTCTAACTCTTCAACACAACCAACTTCATTAATTTTTAAACAATATTTTCAAACACTTTTCACAATTAAAACCAAAACTAGAATACAGTGCACTGTACGCATGTATACATACATTCATACATATGTATGTACATACAAATGTACATATGTGTCTACCATCAATAAACCAACAATACTTTGGCAATTATATGAAACGTAGGATAACTTGGAGGTGCGCATCCTATCATGCTGCATCAGATCTGAATAAATCTATGTACAAGTTAAACAATCAGATCTTCGTTTCTTAAGCTCCGCTTTCGACCAGGCGTAATGTGCAGTACTTGCTTGTGCAGTCAAATTTTTCCCTTAATTACTCTTTTTCAATTAGGCTCAACGGCAACGTCAACGGTGTACTGTGTGTGTGTTTCTGACTGACAGTTTGACTCATTGGCTAAAAGCTTTGGGCCAAAAACAGTCAACAGAGTCAAGAGGCAATCGCGTGGTCTTGTCTGCCTTGTCTAGGCTTGTCTGGGTTTGCCTGGGGTTTTCTGGGCTTGTCTAGGTAGTGACTAGTCATGCATTGCTGCTGCTGTTGGTGTTGTTGCACTAAGCGGCTTACCTGCCGCTGCTCTTGGGCTGGACCAAGTTTTTTTCTTTTTCGAGTTGGAAATTTAGAGACATCATGAAGGGCCATAGACAGACCCAGAGCCAGAGGCAAATACTATAAGCCAAGTCCGAGGTAAAATGGCGATAAACACTCATGTAGAGAAATGGCCAGAGTAAGTCAAAAGGCCAATAAACCTTTGCAGAAATAAATATAAAAAAAGCGCGCCATGTTGCCAGTAAAAGACACAAAGTGTGATCACAGATACAGTGAAGTCCGCTGCACATATATATGTACATAAGTACATACATACATATGTACACACATATGTAAATACTCTGCCAGATAGCTTTACGAGTATGCGCGTGCAAAAACAGAAAAGGGAAATTTTCAAACGTTTTTTTTCCCCTCTGCTGTTTCTGAATTTACCTTGATGTCACCCGGAGCAAATGCATAAAATATTCTAAAATTCAAATCCGGAGGTGTGTCACTTGATTAGGTTTTTGCAATAATTTTATGCGTTGCCGCACCCGCAGACATCAGCGCCCACAATACGTGAAACGAAAACACCTGAGTCTTGGGGCGTAAGACTGTGGGACGAATTACTTCGGGTCCAAAGCAAAGTACATAATATGTTCATGCAGCAACGTTGGAGCAGATTAAGTTGGGCTGTCCTCGATAGGGGGTTCAAAAGGGGACGAAGTCAATCACTCGAAATATTAAGTGTTTATCCAGGAGAGACAATTAAAGCGGACTAAACCTTAACTCCGCGACAGATTTTAGTAGATACATTAAGTAGATATTGAATGAACATTGCATTATTGTTGGCTCTAGGTTTATTATGGCTAAAAATATACATATGTACATATGTATATGTGTACATACGAATGTGAACTAATGATGTATGTATGTACATATGTATGTACATTTTATGTATGTACATATGAAGCTATTAAGGCTTAAAGCCTGAAAACAAAAACAATTGAAAGATGTAGTAGTATGTATATACTTCACTTGTACATAAACTGATACACAAATTAATTCGAAAATAACCTCTAATGAGTCTATCGCAAGCGAATGCATTAACTCAAATTCTATCAGCTTCATTACAATTCACTCAATTCTATTTTATTCGAATGCCGGTTTTTTGCCATTCATGCAGACATCGAGCATACATCTGTACATATGGACATCCATATTTACACATGTCATTATTTTAACTGATTTTTTTACATTGAAGAGTCACAAGTTCTTGCAGTGCTAGTTTCAAACCGAAAAGGCGATAAGGCTAATGAGCGATTCGGTGGGCCAACGATGGGAAGGGAAAGAATGAGGAAAACAAAAGACTTAGGCAAAGAACACGAATCAGGAACACAGACGGATGAAAACTGGAAGCCATGAGCGAGAGAGGTGGTGGGACGAAGAGCCAGTGCAAGCAAGAAGAAGCACTGGGTCGTTGATGTACGGAAGTGGTCCGCACACACTATCGCAGACACAAATTCACACACACACACGTACACACAGAAACGGAGAAATGTTCAAGCAAGGGGCCGTTGTGGCATTCCCCTATGGCCGGAACCAGTTTTCTTATGTTTCCACTACCAATTTGTTATTGTATGTACATAGGTTTTCGCCTGGTTTTCGTCGATTTTTTTCCTCTTTGCGCGTCTAACTGTTTTCCGTGCTTTACCGTTGCAATCATTCTTAGTATTCTTGCCAAATCGTCGCCGTAGCCGTCGCTGTCCATTTGCGGAGACAATCGAATCGCAGCCAAGCCGATTCAAGACGAACACGCCTGGAATTTGATTGGAACAATCCCTTCCAATAACAAGTAAAAAAAAAAAACAAAAAATATCGCATTCGTACCTATGTACATATGTCCATATGTACATACATACTTGCATATGTACTTACATACATACATATGTGCATTTATACATACATACATAAATATGTATGTTGGTAGTTCCACCGAAGACTCAAGCACATGTGAACACAACATAATGGGGCAGAATATCCATTCCATTGATTGCATCACATCCAGAACTGCAAATATGCACATATGTATGCATGTTGTATGTATGTATGTATGTATGATTTGAAGCGGCTAGGGTTCTGTTTGGGTGTGATAAGAAAGCTCTGTTTTTTGGCAACGGCATAACATTTATTTGTGGATACTTCGACTAGGCATTCCACGTCTTTCACCCTACAGCCATGAGACACCATATCAAAAAGTTTAATTCGTTCTGATTCGATCTCTTTATATTACTCAAATCTCTTTAACACGCCTATTTGTGGAATTCGGATTTGAGTTACAAGAGAGCGCGCAGTGTTGGGTATGGCAAATGGTTACATATACATTAGTTTTGCATATGTGTGTTCGTCTCTCTATCACTATCTCTTTCCATTACTCACTTGCTTTGTTGTTGCTCTGCGTTTCAGTTAACCGTTCTTCTTCTGCTGCTGCTGTTGTTGGTGTTCGTTTTGCGTTTGCTGGTGTGCGTTTGTGTTTGTGTTTTTAATATGTTGTGTGCTCGTTTCGTCGATTTTTTCTCTTCTCTCCTTCTTGACTGCCGCTTCTTGGTTGCTTTTAACGTCACTTCGTCACCCCACAGAACATAACATAGTGTGTATGTGAATATATGTATGTATGCACAAAAGATGATGAACGAGCTCTGCTAAATTTCATTACTGAGTCTGATTTTGCTTCTTTCCGATTCCGCTCTCTGCAGTCGTAGCTGGGGCTGTGACTGTGGCTCTTTTTTTTTCTTTTTATTATTGAAGATTGTCGAGTTGACGTTGTTGTACATTAAAAAATTATAACTGAACGGAACTTGCGGATCGAGTAGCAAAACAAAAAACAGATCTTGTTGTGACTGGTGGCTGTGTATGAGAGTGTGTGTATCTCTTGTGCTCGTAGTGGTAAGTCGTGGCACGCCGCGAACCAAAAAAAAAATCACTACAAACTCCTCCGGCAGTCAGGCAGCAACTGAAAACTGAAACAGCGGCTTTACACTCGTCGATCGTCTCACCTGTTGATCCGATCCAAAGAGAGGCTGCTGCGACGTCGCTGAGAGCGGAGCTGAAACAGGTTTACCAGCTCACAAATTGAAACAGGGCGGGTTTATTTTCCAATGGCCGAAAGTATCGCTGAACAGCTATCGATAGGTTGGCCAAAAATGTGTTGAAAGTGCGCGCAACCGCTTATTTGAACTGCTAACCTCGAAACACGATCACGAAGAAACCAAAATGAAATCTGTTTATCGACTCGGTAAGATATATTGCAGTCACAACTGGAAAAATTTGACCTAACTTTGCTGTCATTGCCAAGGCAGTCATCTCATAGAATATATTTTATACATTCGTGGTATCGGATCTGATGAGTGCCGTATGCTCTCTCTCTCCCTCTTTTTGGAGATTGATTTGTCGGTTATTGGGAAGGACATGTACAACGCAGACCGCGCATCTCCATATATTTTTCTTGAACTTTTCAAGAGAAAAGACACAGCTTGGGAATGATCGAATGTTAATTCTCGCACTCCCTCTAACTGTATTCAACTTAAAGACAAATATTCTATATGTATTCATGCTGCACTGTCCGACCGCACTAAATCTCTATCGCTCTCTTATTCTTCACTCTACCAGACCTGTCTAACCAAATTGAGTATAAAAATGTTGTATTCATTTATTAATTTAATTTGAGGTTTACATTCAGTTTCGATCTGTGTTTTTTCACAGAACCTTTTAGTTAATGTGCTGTTAGTATTTCGGTAAGGCCGAATAGTTTTTTTGCGTGCTCTTTACCTGAATCACCTCTGAAATGAAATGAGTTAATTAATGTATGTACATATGTATGTACATATGTACATACATATGTATATATTTATATCCGGTACTCGAAGAGTTAATAGGGTATATTGTATTTGTGCGAATAACGGTTGTATGTAACGCACAGAAGGACACGTTTCCGACCCCATAAAGTGTATATATTCTTGATCAGCATCAATAGCCGCGTCGATTGAGCCATGTCTGTCTGTCTGTCCGTCCGTCTTGCTGAGCGCCTGGATCTCAGATACCATAAAAGCCCTGCATAAAAACCCTACACTGACTGAGTGCCGGGTATAAAAGATGCGTCTCACACGTCCCTTCTCGTTTTTTTTGTTGCTTTTTTGTTGAAACTTACTTCTAAAGTCCTTCCAGGATGTTCCCGTCTCCAAAATATTCCATAATTTGTTGATCTAGTAATACAAAAAAAAAAGACAAAAAACCCGTCAAAAAATGTACCTTCTCGACTTTAGGGTTGTTTTTACGGGTTTTGTTGATGGACCGTTTGCAAATTGAAATTGAGTGTAAAACGTAAATAATTCAGATACAATTTGATACAATTATTTAAATGAAACACTGAACTTACCTGATAAATTATTATGTATGTACGTATGTTCATGAATATTTTACCCAAAAACAGCGACTCGCTCTTTACTGCACAATTGTCATTACATATGTACATATGTATGTAAGTATGTAAATACATACATATGTACATATGTATGTACGTCGTTGACGCCGTCGGCAAACCCAAATTATGTTACGCACCAAGAGGAAAGTTTGGTTGAGAGTTTGGTTTGATCCATGAAGTAATATGTTGCTATATTACTATATATTATTATATATTGTATAATTACAGCTATGTAAATAGCTGCGAAGCAATACAAATCGGAATGCAAAAATGTTGTGGGACATCAATGATCATTGAATACCTTGTTGAAATATTGATACAAATCGGATTATTACATTATATACATACATGCATGTACATATGTATGTACATACATACATGGGTACATACATACATATGTACAAGTTAACACTCCTCACCAACGGCAGGGTATCGGCAATGTTCTTACTTTGTAAGAATGCTGATTAAGCAAGCCACGGTACTTACCTTAGAGAAACTTAATAATTCACATATGTATTTGCTGCTTTCTTCACTTTTCATTCACTATTTATTAGAGCGTCAGAAAACAAAAGAAAAATTAGTCTACGAGTATTAAGGACTGCTACAGGAATAGGAAAGTTTTCAAATCTCTGGGTAAGCACTGCCAATCAGGTTCTTCCCTCGGTAGCGCCAAGAGTAGGTGACGATGCCGATATTGCTGCTGCCCAGGGAGACGGGGCAGGTGCGGTCCGGGCGCAGCTGGAAGCAGACCGTGTACAGGGCCAGCTCCAGCTCCGGCGAGGTGCCCACGAAGAGCGTGTTCACGGGCTTGTTCTGTCCCTGGTGCGTGAAGCGGATCTTCAGCACCTTCCCTTTCTGAAAGTGTACATACATACATACATATTTTTGGAATGCTATGGATAAGAGCCTAAGACAGAGCCTGGTTAGTAGTGTTTCTTACCGTGCCAATGTCCTGCTCCTTCATATAGCCCTTGTAGTCGAAGCGGCCCGCCTGCTCCTCCTCGCTGATGTGCACCCAGTTGTGGAATCCAATGATGGTTCCGTTCTTTACCTCGTAAACGAACACGTGCTCGAAGCCGGAGCTTCCGATCTTGCCCTGCCCGCGCGAGTACTGGGTGAACCACAGCTCCTTGACCAGGTCACGGTGCGTCTTGGGATCGGGCGTGACCAGGCCCTTCTGCTGCAGGAACTGCATAGCATGCCGCATCACCGGCGTGGCCATCACCGCGTCCAGGAACTCGTTCTCCTCCTTCCGCTCGTTGGCCGTCACGTGCTCGTTGACCAGCGTGTCATGCTCGTAGTTATTGAAGAGCAGCTTCATCTTGGCAATGGTCGGTGCCTCGAAGGCCTTTGGGTCTACCTGGAGGAGTCTGCAAATGGAATATCTCTGCTATTATTACCTGCCTGAGGAACTCGGACGAACTTACGGGTTGGGGGCCTCGTCGGAGCTGTCGATGGAGCGCGTTCGCCCCTGCAGGTTCACCTGCACGAGGCTGATCTGGCTGTTGCTCTCCTTGGTGTATAGCTGCTCCGTCAGCTGGCGGATCTCATCGTCGCTGGCCACCGAACTGCCAGACGACTGGAAGCCAGGCCGAACTGTAGTTGTGGCAGCTTCGCTGTGTCCTCCCGTCCCCCCCGTGTGCGGCAGAAAGGACACTCCATTGGCAGTCCTCGGAGTGGTTGGGGGCTGCGCCGGGTGAACGGGGGCTGCTGGGTGCACGGGCGTGGGCAGAGGCGATGCCCAGGCAGAGGAGGCAGAAGGAGTTGGAGACGGAGTGGGAGTGGGAGTGGGAAGAGCAGTGGGAGAGGAAGGTGCCGATGGGGATCGGACCGTGGGCAAAGGCGGGTAGTCTTCTTTTACGGATGGGCGACGGGGAGCAGGCAGAGCCGGGAATTCCTCCTTCGGTGGATGTGGTTGCGGCTTGGCGGTTGTTGTTGATGTTCCGAATCGGACATCAATTGATCCAGGCTGAACATTGGGCGTCTTGGGTCGCTGGGTGGTAGTTGTGCCCCTGCTGTTGTCCAGCGGATCCACTCCCGGACGTCCCGCACCGCCACCGCCGTAGCTTAACTCGAAGCTGTTCGGTTGGGGCTTCTGGGGGCGGTAGGGGGCGAATCCTGGTGGCAAATTGGGTGCTCCGCCAGCTTCCTGTGGCCGGTGAGGGGGCGGCTGGAGTGGCGACTTCGTGCTGGTAGTGAAATGACTGACACCCACTCCGTCAGTAGGCCACTGGGGACCGCCAGAAGCTCCAAAAGGGGAGGAGTTGGGCGTATCGGGCCGTGGGCCCAACGGCATCAAAGGAGCATGGGAGATCACCAGTGGCGGAGGCTTCTGGGCGGCCTGGGAGGGAGTTCCTGATGCGGAACTCGGCCTGGCTGTGGTTGTCGATTGCGAGGTCAATGTCGAGGTCGATTTCGAGGTGGTAGTTGCCTCCGTGCTGGTTGGATCGCCGCTGCTGCCAAAGAACTTCTTGAAGCCGCCGAACCAGCTGGACTTCTTTGTCGTAGCCTCAATCACATCCAGCGGGTCTGGCGTGATCTCGATCTCGCTCTTGTAGCCTGCTGATATACATATATATGTATGTACATATATACATACATACATGTATATATTTATGTACATAAAGGCTATACATTTGTAAATATATGTCAGTCAGTGTTTGTCTTACCTGCGATTTGGCAGTGCCCGGCAAGGGCCAGGAACACGATGAGTGTACTCAACGTCAAGTAACGCATTTCGCACCTGATTTGAGTATTAACAGTTCGCCTTGGAACTTCTTCGGTTGGAATTTTAGAACCGGACACAGACACAACGCGACCGACCAGTGACGAATTCAGTGCGCAACTGAGACTCAGCGACACACAGACTCGGACTCGCACTCGAAATCGGCCACGTTATTGGCATGAAGCAACTATAAAGGAGGTCTCGTCGGCTTTTTAGAGGGAAACGTAACAATGCTGTCAATCAGTGCGAGTGAAAGGGCGTGCAGAGAGAGAGAGCAACTTTACAATAATAAGAGCACAAGCTGCTCACACTTGCGTCCCACCACAGTCATGGCACTGAGCTGTAAGTGCGACTGAAACGACCATGGACAAACAAATTTGTTCGCGCACAAGCGGACAAGCACTGAGCCTAGGGGGAAATTAACCGAGGAACGCTGCCCACGACGAGTCCTCCTTTATAGTTGCTTCATGGTTATTGGCTCGGTATCGGATACGGCTACGGCTACGGCTTCATATTTACGAACGTTTTCGTTGTTGTTGGTTTAATTAATGAGCAAAAGTCGCGATTGCCGCGACCATGAAGAAATTATATAAGGAGATCTCGTCGGCAGAATTGCTCCCCTAACAATGCTGTCAATAAGTGCGAGTGGAAGGGCTCTGCGCGGATGTATGCTGATTAACCCTTTGATGGCATGGTGTTTAAGGAAAAGGAGTAGAAGTTTTCTTTTATATTTTGATTTTTAATTATTTACTACTTGACAGTAGTCGGTTTTTTTGTTTATTAATATACGCATATTTCGTTTCTTAAGCTCTTAATTCTATAATAAATTGCAACTTTCTTGCTGTAAAAAATGAAATATCATATTGTGCGTAGGGAAGGGGGAACCTTCAGCGTCGACAAGCAAACACGCACTGAACTCTAAGGGGAGCAAGACGAACGAAGGCAGCCGACGAGACCTCCTTATATAATCGCTTCATGGTCGACAGTCTGCCCCGGCACAATTTAGCGCAAAGCACTCTACCTGCCTCGAATGGGTCATATCGGAAGCGGGAATACCGTGAAGTTGAAGGAAAAGTCACTTTTATCCGTTTATAACCCGTTTGTACATACGTTTCCCGTTACTTAATTTTGAACGAAATATTTAAGCTCAATTAAGATCCGTGTATTTTAAAGTTTTGTTCAAATCTGTGGAAACTTCCCTCGAATCCAAAGATTGGATGCCTTATATTTTTTTTCGACTTTTCCCGAGTTTTTAAAGTCAAAATGTCGCAAAAAATACCTCACAAAAATCAACAGTGTTGCATTTCAAAGATGAATATTTTTTAAACGGTAAGTTTGGGTACACTTTATAGATACATTCATAAGCTTTAAAGAATGACCAAGTTCATTACATATGTATGTATGTATGTACGTACTACATTGCTGCTTTTTTATTTCACGTTGTGATTTTACGAATCGTAGCTCAATCGGATTGCGGTGCTACCGGACTGCCCGTGACTGCAGTTGAGCTGTGGCCTCGGGCTGTGGGCCGTGGGCTGCGGGTGATCTGTGGTGGGAGTAGGGGACAATGTAGGGAACAATTTAATTATCAGGCAGCCTCCATAAATAAGCCATAAATAGTCAAAAATTAACTATCACCGAAAGGTATGGCGGAGGGATGGTGGGATGGTAGAGGAAATTTAATTTGATTTGCAAAAATCTGGCGCACAAAGGCGTTCCAATTAAATATCGCTTACATAATGGCTGGGAACTTTGATTCTTTCTCTCTCTCTCTCTCTCTCTCTCTCTCTCTCTCTCTCTCTCTCTCTCTCTCTCTCTCTCTATTTACCGCCTTATCGCAAGTCTACCCGAATCCACTACTTATACAAACACAAAAATAATTAATTGCACTCGCCCAGCCCGGTCTCTCCTCGACCCCCTCTAATAAATGCGAATGAAACTGAAAACTCGAGTCGGAACCAGTGCCGCAACACTTCAAATAAATGTATGTGTGTGTGTACATGTGCGAGTACATACACATGTGCATATGTATGTACAGCCTTAGTTTTTTTCTTCAAACCATCAAAGTACCATCCAAATGCAGGGATCTAAAATACTTCTACACTCGTACTCTTTGAGCACCGTGAGTAGAGACAAGAAGCAGCAGCCTGCTTATCTGCCTTAGAAAGGCCACCGTCAAAGGTCAGATTTGTATGCGCCTCCAGATGAGCCCCAAATCAGGGATGTGGGTAAACAGATCTGCCTGTGTGCATGAAGCAACTAGAAAGGAGGACTCGTCGTGGGCAGCGTTCTTCGGTTAATTTCCCCCTAGGCTCAGTGCTTGTCCGCTTGTGCGCGTACAAATTTGTTTGTCCATGGTCGTTTCAGTCGCACTTACAGCTCAGTGCCATGACTGTGGTGGGACGCAAGTATGAGCAGCTTGTGCTCTTATTATTGTAAAGTGGCTCTCCCTTTCACTCGCACTTAGTGACAGCACTGTTACGTTTCCCTCTAAAAAGCCGACGAGTCCTCCTTTATAGTTTCTTCATGCCTGTGTGTACATACATATGTACATATGTATGTATGTACATACAAAAATACATGTACCCCCTGTACATACATACATGTGTACTTCTAATGTGAGCAACATAAGACTAGTAATTTGACACTCTCTGAGCAAGACATTCCTAATGTTAAAGCGACCTATCAAATAATTTGGAGATCAAGATAACATAACATAACATCAAGGCACACCGTATGTTCATACAGATGTAAGGCATCTGTTGCAGGAAATTCCAAGAGCAAGTTGTACTCCGATTGTATCTCGTAACATGATGAAAAGTATAGTTTCGATGAAGCCCTACTGAGCATTTTGTTTCACTTTAAGCGCAACCTCAGTCACCAACTGATCGCTAAGCGCAAAGACATGGATAACATACTTTCAGGCAGTCAAAACCATTCAAGATCAATAGCATAACGATCGATAAGAAACATTTATTTTGTAAAAACACTCATAGAAGTCAGATATGGCATAGAACTGCGCCTAAAGCTTAATTTGTTTTAGGGTCTGCATTGGAACGGTTTCCCTCGTTAGACACTCTTGTGGACGAGCTTGCTGCGTATGGACTCATCCAGAGGGGGAATCGCATCGCGAGGTATCAGGAACGTCGACAGGTTGAACAGATCCAGGAATACTTTGTACCGATCACTAGAAGCGCGCACACAAACATATCAATGGAGTTCAGTGGGCGTTGTTAGCGCCGATAGGGGCATTACCTGAGAGTGGAGCGAAGATATTGATACCCGGATGAGCCGCCGGTGCCCAGCTGCTGGGATCCAATCATGCGTTGAACCATTATTACGTGGTTGTCTGCAGAGAGTGGGAAAAACAGCATAGTAGCAGAAGTTATCGATATCGATGCAACAGCGAAAAAACGTACAGCGCCACTTGGTGATCAGCGAATCGATGTCCATGAGCAGGGTGAGCAGCTGGTGGGGCTGACTGAAGCGCGGCTCGTCACGGTAAAAGGTGATCATGATGGCTCCCTGGAGGGCGCGGTGGCTGAAGCGGCGATCGCCGCGCTTCACGAGAGCCTCGTGCACGGCCGGGTCGAAGATGGAGTGGTAGACCTCGCGCCTCTTCTCAATGTCCATCAGGCGGTAGTTCTTGGCCCGCTCCACCGGCTCCTCCATGGCGCTCTGCACCTGGGCGGCCAGGAACTGGTCGACGCTCTGCTGGAATTTCTTCCAGAAATCGAAACCGCTCTCCTCCAGGCCGGGCGTCCGCTCCAGCCATCGCTGCACAAGTTCTAGCAGCGAGGGCTGGTGCTCGGAGCTCCTGATGGCGTTCAGAGCCTGCTCGTCGGTCCCGAAGACGTCCGAGTACTTCTGGTTGTACCTCACACGCTGCTCGGTCAGTACGCCCAACTTGTTCTCGATCAGCCGAAACTGCAGCGACTGAAAGCCCGAGGCCGGCGCCAGGTACTTTCGAAAGTCCATAAAGTCCAGTGGCGTCATGGTCTCCAATATGGGCACCTGGTCCACCAGCAGCTTCTCAATATAAATTCGATAATGTTAGTAATGATTAACACCTGGGATGAGCTGTAGCCTCTCTATAGCAGCTTAAAGGGTATCACTTTGAAGCTAATACATGAAAAACTGCACAGAAAGGCTACTTTCAAGTCATAAGTAGGTATGTTCATGGCAAATACTTTAAAGCAGGACTCTGCACAGCTCTATCTATTGTGCATAGGACAAGGCGCTGCCGCTCACGTACACGCGTATTACAGTGGTTCGCACCAATACCAACACATTGAAATGTTCCGTTTTGCGTGAGTCTTCACACACAAACGCAAAAACGGTTCGTTCATTGTATGGGTGCCGAGCCCTGCTTTAAAGAGACCTTGTGGAGAAGACTGAATAAATGATGTGTCTTAACAATCAACTAAAATATCTTGTAGCATTTACATAATATGTATATGTAGACCCTATTCCATCTACCATGTATGGCTCCTGCGCCAGTTTCTTACTTTCAGGATGAGGACAACCCGATTCAGTCGCTTGACGATCTCCAGAGTTTTGGTCTCGTCGATGACCTCCGCGTCGAGCATGTCGCGAATGGAGTCGAACTCGAAGATAATCTGCTTGAACCACAGTTCGTATGCTGACCAACAGAAAGAGAGAAATAATTGTAAGCGTGGTTAGAGAATCTGAATGGTTTGAATTGGATTTAAGGTGATGATTTACCCTGGTGCGTGATGATAAACAGATGCTCGTCGTGGACCGGTCGCTTGTCCTCCGTGGAGAGCATGCACTGGGCATCCAGCAGCTTGTCAAGCATCAAGTACTCCCCGTATATCTTGCCCACCTCCGTGGACAGCGGCACCGCAGCATCGTCATGGTCGTTTCTGTAAGAAAGTCAGCGAAAAGTCTGCACGTGGTCTCGAGCCATGGAGATGGAATAGCCTACCCGTTTCCTGCATAGGGACAGCTCATTGTAATTACAGTACCGCAGTTTGTAGCAAGTCGAGTGACGTACGCTGACAGACTAAACCAAGCCCAGTCCCAGACCCGAACCCAGGCGGGGCGATAACAAGAGCAAGAAAAGAGCAGCAGCCACGGCAGCAGCAGTACCAGCAGCAGCAGCAGCGGCAGCGGCAGCGGAAGCTGTCGCCTAGTTCCATCTGATTGCACAGTCGCTGATCTGTCGACCAGTTGAATAGCAGATCAGCGCTTTGCCAAGAGTACAGACCCGTCCGGCAATTGAGTTGATTATCAGGTGCTGGAGGTGAAAGTGCGGCCATCACTTTGGTTCACAAAAATATTTTGATGCCCGTAGCTTGTTGCTTCAATTCTTGTTCCGATCTATTGATTTACTACAAACGACACAACAAGTTGTTTAAAAACATAAAAAGTACATGTTCTACATGAATTCATACATACATACATATGTACATATGTATGTAAGTATTTATGTTTAGAACATAAGTTCGAAGCCTAAAAAACAAACCAAAAAAAGATTTAAAAATCTTTCCCGTAATTACGTACAAACCTTACAAAGTCCCATGACAAAAAAGTCAGTAAAAACGGTTTACATATGTACATACATACATATATGGAAACATACATGGGTACATATGTATGTATGTACATATGTATGTACTTTTGGAAGACAGGCGAATTAAACAATTGACAAATAATTTCATTACCTTTGATGCGAAAACATATTAATATTCTCAAATGTTCACTCTTTTTGGGATCATGCTTTCCTCTAGTATTATCTCCTGTGTGAAAAATGATTCTTGATAAAAGTGTTTGGACAAAAATCTCTATTGAACTATTAAAATTCCCTAACATCAGCTACTGTTAAATTGCTTTTAACGCTAACTACGCGGGAGTTAGCAGGCGAAACGTGGTCAGCTGCCTCTGTGGCAGTTTTGTACACCAACTGCACAAAATCACTTCTGTGTTGAAACAGTTCCTTAGATTTAGTATTTTTAGTGAATATGGATCTAGCACTGTAGTTTGATCTACAGAGCCGCACACTACAGGAAGCAGAAAGAGAGAGAATGTGCAAAATATTAAAAAAAACTGCTGGACGGGGTGGGTTTAGCCACTGCAAATTAACTTCTTCATTCTGGCTATATGAATGATCCAATCGGATCCCAATTGATGATCTGATAGATAAAGTTTTTCCCTACAGAATGGCGTTTTTAGTTTTCTTTTATCTGCAAAATTGTGGCTGTGGGAGATTTTCGCCCTTGTGGTGGCGGAATGGGGCCGCGCTTAATTTTTAAATACACTGATTTCAGGGTGAGCATACAGCAGTCTTGAGGCAAAATTTGGTGGCTCTAGCTCTTATGGTCTCGAGTACTAGGCGCTCAATAGGAAGGACAGACGGACAGACAGACATGGCTATATAGACTCTGCTATTGATGCTGATCAAGAATATATATACTTTATGGGGTCGGAAACGTTTCCTTCTGTGCGTTAAAAAACATCCACTTTGTGCACAAATTTTTATTTACTCTTCGGGTATATACCTTACCGACTTATACCCTAAGATGGAGCAGTTGTTGCCAGGTTAATTGGTGTCATACAAATCGATCGGTGAACTTAATAAATGTAATAAATGACTCCAACCAATTTACGGGATAACAAGATATCCATAGAAGGACTCCAATAAATAATAAACCAAAGTGAGACGCTTATTTGTTTACCATTTCTGTATTTTTCATATATTTCTGGTTTTGTTTTGTGTTTAAAATGTATTTTGAGTCATTGACCCAGTCATCTATTGGTTGAAATTTGCTTTATATATTTATGTATGTATGTACTCATGCTAGGGTCACTCGCATCCATTTTTTACCATGTATCGATGTTCCAGCTCCATGCCGTTCTCGTTTCCCGCTCGTGTTCTTACAATATTTTCCATGCAACCTACACATGTAACATACATACATGTATTCATTATACATTCTGTATACATACATATGTACCTACATACATATGTATATGCATGCATGCACATACTTATGTACATATGTATATACATACATACATACCTTATATCTTAACTATAACAATATTCCCCTTACAGCTTTTCTTTCTTTGCTCTTTGTGTGTCCAATTGTATGTTCAATTTTTTATTTTTGCATGCTTAAAATAATTTTCGTAGTTGTAACAACATTGTAATGTTGTATGTTTCGTAGTACTCGAAATCGAGCTTATATAGTTTTTGTATTCTTTTGCATTTATACATACATATGCATGCATGTGAATTCCACTACACTTGCGTAAAAAAATTTAGGTAGACTAGGGTATTTTGCGTACATTGAAACACAATATAGTCGTCTTGAGGAGGGGTGGCATGTGCCAGATGTACAATGTACATACATTTGTAGACATATATACATACATACGTACATATTAACGCAATTTCGATTGGATTTCGAGGACTTGGGATTAGGGAAATTCTCTTAGACTTTCTTTGCATCCATGTACATATGCATTTATGTATTTTTTTATATTTCCATACATGCTCATGTCCATAAGCTTACATAAGTGTGTACATACGTATGTACATACATACATATGTATATGTACTACGCTCTAATTCCTTTTCCGTTTTCGTTTCGCTCTATTAATAATGTGTTAATTCATATTAATATATGTAAGTATGTATAAATACATATTTATATGTACATACATACATACACATGTACAAACATGTATGGAAATCGCGATGCTCTTCCTAGTCAATTCTCGTAATGGGATCCTCCGTGGATAAACAAATAACAAAAGTTGGACTGCCCAAAATGCACTTTAGTTAACATCTATCATTTATCGTTAGAAGCTAATCGTTCCTTATATATGGTTTGTGTGTTTCTATCGTTGTAGCCGTATGTTTGTACGTGCATATATGTATGTACATATACATATGTATACATATATACATACATATCTACATATGCCAACGACTACATCTCACTTCATTGCGTTGTCTTTGTTCGTGTTACAGTTCGTTTTCGTTTTCGTTTCCGTTTCCGGCTAAGTACATCATCGGTAATTCCCATCAATTTGTTGCACTAGTGTTATTGTTATCGATTATCGTTTGTGTTTGCTTCCAATAATTTCAATAAATTGTTTGTTCTGTCCTAGGTATGTAGGTATGTATATGTATGTATATAGATATACTTATATATATGTACCTATGTATGCACTATATATAGACGTTAACACAATAACTAAATATAATATTTTCCATATTTGTGTACAATACTCGCACATACTTACATACATACGATAAAGAATATGTACGGTATGTCCATTTTTATGTATACATAGTTGTATTTACATACATATGTTTACGTACATGCTGCATATGTATACATACATATGTACATACATTCAAACATATTTACATGTCTGTACATTTTTTTATTGACAGTTTGCTCTTTTTTGTGTGGAGTGTCCTCTAACAGTTGCTTATGAATAATGTGCATGTGGTTACAACGTATGTACATATGTATGTATACATAAGCACATATTTATGTTTCTTACATATGTATCTATGAGGATGAGGATGTATCTTCTGGGCCATTCTGGACAGCTGGCAAGTTTTTGGCACTGTTACTCTCAGTGGAGGAGATGCAATGGGTGGGAATGGTGTTGATGATGGGTGCACGTCGTGATGGCAGATCTACAAATTAAGAACAAACCAACTAAAGCACACGGAGTGCACACTTAACATACAAATGTACATATGCACATACAGTACATGCACGTACATACATACATATGTATGTACATATTACTGTGTATGGGCCACATTGCATTTTATTATAATAATAAAAAAAAGCATTCTTAAATAAAAGTATTTTAATCTATCGTATAAATAATAATGATGCATAAGAATTAAATACAATTATGATTTTGTATCAAAATATTGCACTACATTGAATATCATGTAATATGTATGTACATACATATGTACATACATAAATACATACATATATGCCAATTTATTATCAAATGTACATTCATACATAGTTTGTACATACGTACACATGTACCTACATGCAGACATACATACATATGTACATATGTATAAACATACATACATATGTACATACATAAAGTTAAGTTTGGGTAGATTTAGTTATAACCAAATTCACTTTTCCTTGAGCAAAATTCGTATATTAGTCAAAACAAAACAAAAAAATGGTAAAAAAAATGTGTGAGGTATGTTGATGCATTAATGTATGTACATACATACATATCTATGTATATTTATGTATGTACATATGTATATGTATTTATGTATGTAAATATGTATATATGTTTATGTATGTATATATATATATATGTATATATGGTTAATCCTTTTTACGTTTTACTTTGCTAAATGTAATTTGAATAGCTTATAGTTAATAATAATAAATAAATGTTCTTTGTTTTTGTTCTTGTGGTTGTTGTTGCATTACTAGCACCCAGCATGTACATGCTCGAAATAAATTCATATGATTTGGTTGTGTTTTGGTTTACATTTTCCCCGCCTTTTTTGTTCTACACGTACTTATGTACATACATATGTACATATGTAAGTACCTCCTCCATTTGTCACTCTAGAGTCTATACTCTAGAACAATAGCTTAAAGTTCATTTTTGGGATGTATTTTCAAATATATTATTAGCTTAATTAATTTCCCGTGTATTTATTTATTATGTATACATACATAGGTATATACATACATATGTATACCTGATTTTAATACGAGTATTCCTAAAAAGGTTAGTTTTTAGTCTTGCCAAAGAATCCCCAGTGTAGTTCTATGCAAACAAAATGCTAAGGGGCATGGACAGACTTACTCAAACGCACAAGTACACACACACACACACACAGCCATCGACACAGACACAGACCCAGACACAGTCACACATATACAGACATATTTTTGTATGGTAGATACATTCAGACATGAAGACTCACGCAGAAACTGGTGAGAGAATACGGTTACAAAGCATTGTTCAGGCTGCACAACAGAGGAATAAATGACTAAATGACGCTCGCTGGGATCAACTCAAGGGCAACTTAAATCAGCGATTGGGACTAACTGGGACTCGCCAGGTGGTGGCGGGCAGGCGCTCATCTGCCGCTGACGCTGCCGCCGACGCTTCCGCCGGTACCCAAATGCACTGAAGTCGCTGACAACTCGACGCGTTGACACTGGCGGCGCTCGACGATGATCGCCGCTGGCAGCGACTATTCGAGCGCGGGTCATACGTTCATCGCGTAGTACACTGATCCCTGTGCATGTGGCTGGGCCTGACCCCCTACTCCGATTCCCACCTGCTGCTGTTGCTGCTGTTGCTGCTGCTGTTGCTGTTGTTGCTGTGCCGCTGCTGTTGGGGAGACCATGGTACCGCAGTCACTGTGGGAAACAGTGGCGGCTCCCTCGGGTACACCACGTTCGCTGAAGCCCGGAATGCTACCCTCCGTCCCGAACTGATAGTGCTGTGACATCAGTCGCTGTTGCTGTTGCTGCTGCTGATGCTGATGCTGCTGTTGCTGCTGCTGCTGATGCTGAAGCTGCTGTTGCTGCTGTTGCTGGTGTTGTTGCTGCTGCTGTTGCTGCTGCTGATGCTGCTGCTGCTGATGCTGGCCGTAGTGTGCGGCATGGCCGCGACCACTAACCACATGCAGCTGCATACCTGGAAGGGCATACCCGATGGGCACCCGTATTGTTTGCTGAGTGACCTGGGAGCGGACAGAGACGACGAGGGACAGAAAGTTGATGGAAATAGGTTGGAGCACTCGCTTGCACTCACCTGCTGGTACTCCAGGATGTTCTGGCGCTGAATGTGGGCTAGCTTGGGGTCCCCGCTACTGCTGGTGGCAAACTGCGAGTATGTCTCCGCGTTGTACGGTATCAGCACCATGGTTTGGTGGTAGTTTCTCAGCGGCGGCGGTGACTCCGGCCGCCGGGTGGGGCTGCGTGCGAAGTGGCTACTGTAGCTGCTGTGCTTGCTCTGCTCGATGGCCGTGGCAGTGGCAGTGGCCGTCGCCGTGGCCGTGACGCTCTGACAGTTCTGGGCGGAAGCCGCTGCATAGAGGAGCGAGGCGTCATCGCCGGCCGCTCCCTGCTGGATCATCGTCTGGCGGAACATCGTGCCGGCGGGCAGCGTCTGGTAATAGGTCTGATGAACGGCGGAAGCGTCGATGGGAAAGCGCTGCTGCTCCCCGGTCTCGCTGTAGAAGCTCCAAGTGCGCTGTTCTGTCTTTTGCTGGGCAATCGTGTTCGCCTGTATCGCCGCTGCCATCTGCTGTTGCAGCTGCTGATGCTGATGTTGATGTTGATGTTGCTGTTGTGCCTGTTGCTGTTGCTGCTGTTGCTGTTGCTGCTGTTGCTGCTGTTGCTGTTGTTGCTGCTGCTGTTGTTGCTGCTGCTGCTGATGCTGCTGCTGCTGATGCTGCTGCTGCTGATGCTGCTGCTGATGCTGCTGCTGCTGCTGCTGATGGGACGAGGGATTTTGCTTGGCAGTGTTGGGCATAGCGTAGCCCTTTACCGCCTGCGGCACCGGCTGGCTGTTGACCACTGTGGGGATGGAGGCGCTCAGCTGCTCCTGCATCTGGGCGAGGATCTCGTTGGTGGAGCTGAACTTCGGCTTGATGCCGCGCACCGAGGGACGCTTGTTGAAGCCGTAGTCGTTCTGCTCGTCGTCGTCGCTGCTGCCTTGCGATTGGTCCGCCCCTCCCGTGTAGCGCTTCTTCAGCTGTTCGGTGCGCTTGGCCTCCGCTTGGGCGAAGACGACCAGTTCGTCCTGCTCGGGCCTGCTGACGGCCTCCTGGCCGGGTGTACCGGCGATGACATCCGGCGCCACCTTCCGCACCTCCTCTGAAGCTTCGCCTGAGCCTGCACCTCCACCAGCCCCAGCCCCAGCCCCAGCCCCAGGGCCAACCGCACCTGATATAGCCCCGGCAGCCATGCTGCCCAGACTTTGTGCTGCCATGGCCGCGGCGTGCTGCGCCACCGGGTCCCCGGAGACTGCTGCGGCTGTGGCCGCGCCCAGGAGCTGGCCCATGTTGAAGTCGGCAGTGGCGGCGACTGCGTAGGTGGCGGCATGGGCGTGGCTATGGCCGTGGTTGTGGGCGTGGGCGCCGGCGGCCAGGGTGTAGTAGGAGGACAGGTCGTCCTTGTTACCAGCCACGCAGGCGGTAAGCGGAGCTAGGGTGGAGGAGAGGAACTGGCGCTTTGGCTCGGTCTGGCGGGGCGGGGTGCGGTGGATCTGGGTGTGGACCACGGGCACCTGGATGCCCATGCCCAGGTCGGGCGCAGCCGGACAGCGACACTCCTGTGGAATGGAGCAAGCAGAGAGATTCGGTTTGCGATCAGCTGGAACATGGGAGGGAAATACGCCACCCACCTGTGGTATGATGACAATGGGGTTCTCCTCCAGCTCCATGATCTTCTCCTGCTTCTTGTCGCGGTTAAATATGTCCGCGATCTTTTTGTAGGCCGACGATCCACTCGAGGAGCTGGACACCGAGCTGCTGGGCGAGAAACTCTTCTCCCCGTTCATGAACTTCTGTCCCGCGGTGCTGCTGGGCGCCGGGTTGGGATTCTCCTCGCCTGCGGGACTGTCGCGCTGGGTCAGATCGTCCGAGCCGCGCTCGCTGGGGTCTGGGTCCTCATCGACGTCCCGGGACAGCTCTTCGGCCAGGTCCTCATCGATACCGCAGGTGAGCTGCTTGATGCGGTCCTCCAGCGATATGTCCGACTTGACTGCCTTTTTTCTGCACGTGGGATGGCATGATATGGCTAGTTTTATCGGCGAAACTGGCGAGTGGGGGGCTGACTACTCACTTGATCAGCGAGCGGCGAAGGATGTTGCGCTCCATGCTGCGGCGCAGGGTGTCCGAGTCACCGCAGCTGCCGGGCAAGTGGGTCACGAGGCAACCGGCCCGCTTCGACTCGTCGAAGGCTCGCAGGGCCTCCGAAGTGAGGACGGGGGCCTGGTGAGCGGACACGCTGGGGAACAGCTGGCGCACCGCCGAGTTGGGGCGCAGAGCGTTGTTGAAAAGTGTCGAGTGCTTCTTGATTGGGATTAGCTCGTTGATCTGGTTTTCGCTGTCATCAAAGTCCTCAGCTAGCGACTGGGCGTCGCTGTCGGCACCGGCATTCGCCTGGTCCTCCGTCACAAAGCGCACCGAGCGCTTCATGGCGCCGCTCTCCTCCTCCGAAGTGTTGTTCTGGTCATCCGACTGCTGCTCGACCAAAGTATTCGGCGGTTAATAGATTTGATTGGACAGATTGATTGTGCTGGACAGTGGACTATTCACCTGGGAGATCGAATCCTGCTTCCAGAGCTTGCCCCCCTTCAGTATGCCGCTAATCTGGGTGGGCGACATCTCCTTAGGCGGAATGGGCGGTGGCATCTCCTCCTCGAATGGCTGTTGCTCTGGTGCGGTAGATGCTGCGGTGACAGCGGCAGCACTGGCTGCCGCTGCTATCGTGACATTCGTCTTGGCTGGCAAAGCGGGTGGCTGCAAGTCCGCACCTGGGGCAGCAGCCGCGGGAATGGCAGAGGGAGCCACACTTGCCACATCCTCGTGTGCCTCCCGAATGATGCGCCGCTCGGTCACTGTGGTCATAGTGGTAATAGTTTCAACAACAAATCGTTTACTCTTGGACAAGCTACTGACTCCCGGGACTGGTGCCGGTGGTGATGAGCCATAGCTTTGGCCCGCGGGGGAGCTGGACTTGCCAACGCCCGAATCCTTTCTAGCTTTCCCTGCTTAAAGGACACACCACATGGACACGCACACAACAAGAAACCGGCGACGAGCGGCATTCGCGGGGCAAAAGAGACCGTTGCATTGGCATTGAGTAGGTGAGAGAAAGTGGCAGAGGGCGGGATTGAGGGGCGCTCGTGGATGTTGGATCGATGTCGGCAATGCGAGGTCGTTATGTACTTATTTATGCATGCTTTTATGTATGTATGTATTTATGTACATGTAATGCATCGCACAAACAATCGTGCAGACGAACCCGATGACAACGTAGAATTCAAATCCATAACAATGCGATAACCAATGTTCAATAAGGCTGCAAGTCTGGCTATAAAACAATATGAACACATTCATACATATGTATGTACATATGTAAATATGTATGAACATCTGCCACGGATAAAATTGATATAATGTACATAAATACATACATACATACATTTGTACATACATATTTCCTTAAATACATACATACATACATACATATTTATGTATGATAGCTATCTTCAACTTTGGACATTAACTGAAAATATTCACCTTAACTGGACGTCCAGGTTCTACTTCATTGCTTCATTAACAGTTAACAAAATTAAAAACTACAAATAATACCATGTTTGAATAAAAACGGACAATTACTTGTTTTTATGCACATTTACATATGTACATACATATATGGAAGAATTGAATTTTCTTTCTGTGGTAGCAATCCACAAAGTTTGAAAACAAATTTCATTCTGTTTAACCATTAAAAATTAACAATTTAAAAAAATAGAAATGTTGGTCCTGTTCTGGCTTAGCCTGTTGTGCATATGAATGTACATACTATGTACATATGTACATACCATGTATTTATTTATATTGTTATGTAACAAGTGTTTGGCGACTTTAAAAGCTGACAAGGACTCCATGTACATATGTATGTACATATACAAGATACATATGTACCACAAATCCGTGTGTGCATTAATATGTACAATAATACATAGTACATACATACTACATATGTATGTACATATATAAAACTACTCAAACTCAGCATAAGACTCAGGGACTGCGAAAGACAAAGCAGTGACATTCCTCGTATTAGATACTCGTACTTTAGAACTACATTTGGGGTCTGCTTTCCATTTTGTGGCAGCAAAATAAGAAAAAATCTATATCCAATGCTCAGATGCGAAATTTCGACAAGGGCACCCATTGAACGTTCTGACGCTGTCGCTGACCTCGACTGGATGTGATTTTCTCAATGCCACAACGCCCGAGACTGTGCCACTCTGGATCACCGTGATTGCATGGATGGGGTCGCTCAAAGGAAAAACCTGCAACGTGCATAACAGATGCAAGGAGCGGATGGTGGCGTGGCGATGGAGCTGGCTGACTGTGCATATGGGCGATAGAGCTAATGAAGAAAGGGAATGGATCCCATCCGGATTGAGATTGTGGGATAGGGGTACTGGGGGAGGGTGGGCTGTGGGGTGCATTGGCGGTACTGTACCTGCAGTGGGCGATGCCTTGTGCTGGGACTGCAGCACATACTTGGGCCGCTCTTCGCCGGCAATGATCTCCTTCTGGGTGATGCGACGCTCCGGTGAACTGGTGTGCAGGGGCAGCAGGGCCACTGCCGGCACCCCCAGTGGTGTCATCTCCTCTTGGCACTGCGGGGAGCTGCATTCTGGAAAAAGTTGAGGCGAAGCCGCACAGCCGAAGTTGATTAAAACAACTTATCAAATTATGGATCGAATGCAAAGATTTGTATACTCGTATGGACCCCTTTCCGGTGCTGTGTGCAGCGGAAGTGCGCTTGAAGGATCGGTATATAGCTATGGGTAGATACATACAAATGTATGTGTTTGGGCTTGTTGCATTCGCGGTTCGTTAGGCGCAACAATTAATGACAAACTCTGCTCAGACAAGCCAACGGACTGACTGACTGACTGTCCCGCTTTCCTCCGCGTTCGCGTTCGCAGAGATCCGAACCATTAATTTTCTGGTTGACAGTCAATGAAGCGCAACAAGCGACATTAATGCAAATGAGCACCCAAATTCTCCCTCGAAAAGTATCCTTCTAGGGGTTAAGCCAAGACTTGACATTACATCAACCCATACATTTCCTTGAGAATTGCCCGATTCCATCGCAATATTCGCTTGCCACAAAATGAATTGAGGTGGATCGGCAGTGCGTCTGGCTGGACTTGTATCTGCCCTCACCATAACTCACGTGAATGAGATGCCTCCGATATCCCTCCCTGGCTGCTTACCTGCTTCCTGTAGTTGCTTGGCGGCGCACTCAGCGCACTCGGCACACTCCGTGCAGACGCCCTGCAGCTCCTCCTCCGACTGTGGCTTCGGTTGCTGTGGCTGCTGCGGCTGCTGTGGTTGCTGCTGGGCACTGCCCACGGGCGGCGGTGGCGGCGGTATCTGACTGGTACTGTTACGAGCGGCCAGCATCGCTGCGCGCTGCTGCTGCAGGCGCTGGATCACTTGCAGCTGTTGCAGATGCTGTGCTCCGAAGATGTGGCCACTCAGCGCGCCGCCGAGTGTGTTCTTCAGACTGCTGTCCTTGTAGCCGTCGGGCGGGCTCAGCGCAGCGTCGTCCACAAACTCAATTGGCGGCTGATATTTGGGACTCTGTGTGAAATAAAGGTGAAGAACAAAAAGAAGGAAAAGGAGGAACTCATGTTAGTTTGCGCATACTTCAAGTGATTTTGTGTGATTATTTGATACATCAATCCATCAATCGCCAGTCCCATTCGGATTCACCAAAGTCTACCGAAAAGTAAATATGGCCATTAAAGAGCCATACAACCATACATAGCGGAGGGACAAGGTTATGTGCAATGATATTTATACCCGCTACTCGAATATTGAATCCCACCGGGTTTATAGCATTTGTGGCCAAAAAATGGATCAGGCAGAGTGAAACGTTTCTGACCCTTTAAAGTATATATGTATATTCTTGATCAGTATCAAAAGCCGAGTCGATATACATGGCTATGTCTTTTTGTCCGTCCTTCTCCTCTTCCGTCCCCACAAACTTAGAAAATCTCCTATATGCACAATTTTAAAGATGAGAGAAAATTAAAAGGGCAATTCCGTAGAAATCAGATACCTGAGTACCGGGTATAAAAGTTGTGACGCGTAAGAAGCGTCTCACACATTCCTCCTCGTTTTTTTCTGGGGTAGCTGAGTGTTATGCAACGCCTTCTGTAAACTTTTTAAATCCACTAAATGCATATTAAACTCTTCAGAGAGAACAAACTCAGAGATGGGAAAAAGGCCAGGGCAGGACGGTGCAGGACGAACATGGCCAGACTTGGCCGGATAAATGAGGGAGAACATGCTTGAGAAGCCCCAAGTGAAGAGCCTTGGGCGACTGAAATTGCGGCTCGTCCTCTCACTCTCAGATAGAAGAGTTAGGCGAGGCAGACAAGGTAGGCCCCACCGGTTCGACCCGACCCGACCCCGACAGCGATGATAAGCAAAAAAGCGGTGCACTTAAGTGTCGCTTATGTGGCAGCAAATTGAAAATTAAACGCAACTCAAGGGGCGCTCAGGATCGATACATTCGTACATATGTACATATGTACATATGCACATACGCATGTGTGTGTGTCTGTATATTTGAAAGTGTTCATGTAGGTGTGTGTGTGTGCATGCGTGTAGTTGGGAGAGGATGAAATTAACGAAGGAACAAGATAGGAATCTCCGAATCAAGAGAGTAGCAAAATCTCCGACTTCAACTTTGCTTTCCCAATGTCCTTAAAACATAAATGCGCCCATCATGAAAGCACGCACACACACACTCACGGACTAATTCACAAAACAATGCACTCATATGTACATACATATGTACATGTGTATGTACTTACATGGATAGATGTGCAGCGAGAGAGAGAAAGATAGAGTTCGACAACGGCAACAATGATATTGCCGCTGCAGTTTTGAGTTACACTTACTGCCACAAGAATGCATTTTGAACAAAAGTTTTTAAGTGATTTATGCACACTTGCCTCGCACGGAGGAGAAGGGAAGAACTTATACAGATGCACATATGCACATGCACAAGGGGGATGGGTTGCATTGCGAGTCTTGCGGCTTGACTTCCGCTCTGAAGCGGAGCTTGGAATAGAAGAAAGCAGGACAGTTCCGAAAATGGGGCACAATTTTTCACACATTAGTAATCGACATGAAATGTGTCACAGTGTTACAGCTGCTACTGGAAGGAACAAAAGCCTTTCAGAATTGGTCCCAGTTACACGGTTATGTTCAAATATTTTCTTCTGGTGTCTATCAATGAAAGGAAAAGGAGGACAAGCAAACAATGTATGCGAACTTGTGCAAAAATCATGTGAACTTGATCCCGAAAGGCTATTGCACGTACATACATATTAATAAGTCTAGTTCAAGGTATTCCGAGTTTTCCAGACCATTCAATATGGGGAAACACCTCATAAACAAGAAAAGTGAAGTGTGAAAAGCTTCCTTTCGACTGAATCAGTGTTGGTCAGGCTACAAAAACTACAATCAGAAGCTGGACCGAGCATCTGTAAAACCCTAATTGAGTCCTAATTAATGGTAATTATGTAATAAATAAAAACGAATGATGTTCGCACTGCCTGCGACTAGTCATGGAAATATTCTCTTCATAAAAAGGAGTACGTCGACATCTTGTGCAGAAAATACAAAAGCCGGACGAGCCAGCAGGGAGCGGCGTAAATAACTTTGTTGGCTATTGCAGCAGTGTGTACGTGGTTTGGGCCCTGTGGCTCTGGTGGCAAGCTGGAGCGAGACCCCGAGTAACGACTAATGCGCTTATAGTTGCTGTTGCTTTTTCTTTTGCTGTTCGAGTGGGAAATCCAATCTGTTCCCGTTCTCCCCCCGCTTAAGCTATATGCCCTAGTGCATCGTGCACTCATGCACTCACCTGTGGAGATCGTCCATCGCCAGCTTCGGCGGCATTGACCGCGTAGTTGCACTGGCATCCCTCCTCGCAACAGAGCCGAACCAGCTCGTGCTCGCCGCAGGTGCAGGGCTCCTCGTCTTCCTCATCGTAGGCACAGTCCTCACGGATCAAAATAATGTAGTCCGCCTCGAAAAACTCGTTGCGCGTCTCATCGAATACCACACGGTTCTTGCGGGCCGGCGGTGGTCGATTTGGTTTCTTCAGAAGGCCACGCAGCTGACCGTTGACCTCGCGCATATTCAGGCCGTCTTCGGATGCTGCTTCCGAAACAAAGACGGACGGACTGGATGCGTTCCTGGTTGTTATTGTGGAAGTGGTGATATTGCTCTGTGATATCCCTCTGGCCGTCTTCTGCTGGCTGTCCTCCAAGCTGGCTAGGCACTCATGGCACTGGCATGTGCTGTCTTTGTCGTTTTCGTTATCGCTATCGTTATCGCTATCGATTTCGATGTCGTACTCCTGTTGCTCGCTCACGAACTCTGCCAGCAATTCGTCGTAGCACTGAAAGTTTCCAGCCTTCTTTTCAACCTGACTATGCACCTGGGAAGTCTGCCTCCGATGATGGATAGGTGTGTTATTCAGACTCGGAATCCGATTCTGATTCTGATTCAGGCTCTGGTTCTGGTTCTGGTTCTGGTTCTGGTTTTCGTCCTGTTGCTGTATAATGGCAATATCGACCAACTGCAGTTGACGGGCTGCCGTTAGGTACTCGCTGAACCGCTGCACATCGAACTCGCTGAGTGGTGTAGCAAAGGTGAGGCCAGTGGCGGACTTTTCCTGGCTAAAACCAAAGCGGCCGCCGTCACAGGCTTGGGTCGGCACAAATGCGCTCCTAGTGGCTATGTCCGTCACCGTCTGCTCGTCGCTGTCCGTGTCCGTATCCGTTTCGATTTCAATCACCACTTGGTCGCTGGCAGCTGCCAATGTGAGCTCCTCAAACTGGCCCGCACTCTGACTCTCTCCGCGCCGACGCAGTGGCGACTCGGGACGCGGATTCAGCGAATGTTGCTTCAGCCGTTCAGCTGTTTGTCCAAGCACTGAGGTTTTCTCGCTCTGGCTTGACGGTGGCTCGACTCGAATACAGTTTGGATTTAATTGAAATGCAATTGAGTTTGCCACGGTTGCAACTTCATCGGCGGCAGTTTCCTTAACTATTTTATTGTCTTCAGCGGGCTGATATTTCGGGGGGCACTGGCGTGTCGTGGCTGTCGGACTCTGGCTGGGGCTGGGGCTGGGGCTGGGGCTGTTGTTGGGGTTGGGATCTACTCCTGTCTCTGAGGGTAGTTTCTTTGTTATGCCTGTTGTTGTCTGCTGTTGCTGTAGTTGTTGTTCGGGCCTCAAGGATGCCTTTACACAATCAATGTTGCTGTTGCTGCTCACGCGTCCCTGAAAAATGTATTGCAAACGTTTCAGCCGCTGACTGGCTACAAAATCCTCGCCCAAATCGTTCTCAAAATCAATGAGATCGTCGTGCTCGCTGCAGCTTGTTGCTGTTGCTGTTGCTGTTGTAGTTGCGGATTCTGTTGCTTTACCTCTGATGCAGTTCTCCCTCGAGCCAAGTCCAAAATATATGGCAGACACAAGCGGCTCCAATGATTCACAGTCTACGAGCTTCTCATTTTTGTCAACTGCTGCAACTGTAGACGAATCCCCGAGCTCCGATTTCAATTCCAATTCCAGCGATTCTTTCTGCTCTGTCGCGCCGCTTTCCTGTGAGTCTTCGCGGGTTTGGCTCCTTCTGTCAGCTACTGCTGCTGCGGGGGGCTGCTTCGGTGGCTGGTCTGGGGCGGCCTTGTTGTTTGTAACGCTTTTCACGTAATCCACGTAACTACAAGCAAAAACAAAGGGGACACTTTGTGGTGGGCGGAAAACGGCAACACCAGCAACATTATCGACACTGCCAGCCAAGGATAAATTGGGGGGGTCTGGCTTCGAATGTGGCAATGACAATGGCGCCTGCCCCTCCTCTGGCTGCTTCTTCTGCTGCTCCTGGTTCTTCTTCGACTTGTGGTCGCTGTGGCAGCTCACGAATGCTGCTCCTACTGCTGCTCCAGCTTCTTCTTCTCTGGCACTTTGCACATTTTCACAAATAGAAAAAAAATCACCTACCAGGCAGGCAGACCATGCGTTTTGCCCGACTTTTTCCACAAATTTGTGTGTACGTCGCGCGCCGTCGTCGCATTTGGAGTTGGAGTCGGAGCTGGTGTCGAGGTCGGGCTCGTGGTCTGGGTCGGGTTCCACGTCGTGAGCAGAGCAATGGTGCTTTTCCGTTTCCGTCTGTCCAGAGCAGGGTCCAGCACGCGGAGTAACCTGATTGATTTCCACACAATTTTCACCAGAATCGGACAGTTTGCACAAATTTGAGGATGTGATAAAACGCTTCTGGGGCTGCTGCTGCTGGTGCTGCTTCTGATGCTCAGCTGCGACGACTGCCCCTGGGGTTGCTACTACAAGGTTGGCTCTGGAAAGCTCACTGCCAATTGTAGGTATTGAGCAGGCGCTGCACCCGTTGCCACTCTTTGTGATTCTGTCACTGCCACTGCTTTTGCTTCTGGCACTGCCACTGCTGGGTGGTTGTTGGCCAGCGTCTGCGCTCACTCTCTGGCTCTGGTTGTAACTCTGGATGTGGCTCTCACGCTCGACTTGCGCGTACTCACATTTCGTGGCCACTTCCGCTGCTGTTTCTGTTGCTGTTGTGTTGTTTTTGTTGTTGTTGTTGTTGTTGTTGTTGCAACTGTACACAGCACGCGCACGCGCGTGCGTCAATATGTCACTCAGTACGTCATCCGCTCCCACTGTCGCTGACTGGCACGCCCCCAGCCGCTGCTCCAGTCCCAGTCCCTGCCCCACCAACTGGCCGCTCAGCTGTATCCATGGCCGCTGAAGCGCCTCGCATGGTTCGCCGTCAGCGGCATTGTCTCGGACGCTGCGTGCCTTGCCTACTAAATGACCCTCGCTCGGGCCTAGTCCACCAGTAGCCATGTTGGGCGGCACGACTGCTCCTGTTTCCCTGCCACAGCTGCTATCATTTCCAGTGCCACTTCTACTGTTATTGTTGCCCCTCTTACAATATTCACTTTCAGTGTGCTGCTTGCTCTGACTGGACGCTTTTTTGGCCACATTAAGTGTCATTTTGCCACAAATTGAGGCAATGCCATTATCCACCTCCCGCTCTCTGTCCCGCTCCAAGCCAGTCGCCAGTGCCAGCGTCAGCATGTCCACAATCAGCATGCTGAGTACTGCCGAACCATCACAATGTGGGCCATTCAATCAAAGTGCAAACATTGGGGAGAGAGAAGAGGCCCAAGCCAGGAGCCGGGCTAATCAGTGGCTAACACCACTGATGGGATCGACTTGGAGTCGCTGGCCTCTGGCGTGTGTGAATTTTCCTTATTGGCAGTTCCCACAACAGGTTATCTACACCAGTTGCGTTGTTTTTTTATATAATGAGATTTTCTTCACTTAATTTTGCATAAATTAAAACATTTTCCGTTTCCAGGGTTCACAGCTCACACAAGCACGTACCCACCCTTTGGAGGGAATATTCGTTGCTGGTATCACTTATCGTTGTTGTCACTTGCTGCAAGACCGGTCTTGAGTGGAGAGTGGAGGAAACAGGTGCGACAGGGCAGTGAAGCGCATCCTGGGAAGAGGTACAGGACAAGCGCTGCCGCCACTCTGCTCGGGGCTAACCGTTACGCGCCACTGCGTACACTAAAAGAGCAAACGACACACCACCGAATGAAGGGACACAAAACAAAAACAAAAAAATTTTGAAACATAAAAATGTTCGAGCTATGTATGTGCTGGCTTCCTCTTTCTCAACTTCTTAATCTAGCGGTGTTTCGTTCTCTGCTGTTACCACTGCGCACGTCCGAGCGCTTTTCGTGACGGAAGTCGACTGAGCGAAAGTAGACGCAGCCGCGAATCGAAGTTGGGCCGCCACAGCGCAACCGTCTTCTGCTCGGTCTTCGTCGCGATCTCGTGTTCGTGCTCTTCCACGGTCTCTGCCGTGGCCGCATGCGCAACAGCAGAGGCAAAGAGACGTTTCAATGACACAGGGGGCCAGCTCGCATGTTCGGTAGTACTCGCATGGGGCAGAGACCGGGGTATGATGGAATTATACAAGGTAGTCAACTATCTATGCTAATAATAAGTGCGGGTGAAGAGGTTCTGCATAGTAAGTGTGGGTGAAATGACAGTAGAGTGGGCTAATGGCTGCATTTTTTATTTTTTTTTTATTTGATTTTTTAATACGTTACTACTTGAAAGTAGTCAATATATTGGTTTTCTAATGGATTTTATTGCCTAGGCTCTTAATTCCACAAAAATTTCAAATTTTCGTGCTGCAAAAATTTAAATCTTATTTTTCCTGCGCATAAGGGCTAATATGTTGGAAAAAATTCGTCCGCACACAACCTTTCACGTCATCAAGCAACACACTGAAAAAAATTGATCGAAGGCCGTCGATTCGGCAAGCGACAAGACCACCTTGTATAATTTGATCATGGACCGGGGAGGTGCATAGCCAAAGCAGAGAGTAACAATTACGCTAGGGGCCCGATCCCTTGATGGCCACAACTCGGACAGCACTCTCAGCCGGCCGAAGAAGTGCTCATCGCCCAGCCATAGGAAGTGTAGATTCGGATGATCGTGATTATAATGAAAGCGATTAGACAGCAGCGCTCACTGCATACGGTAATGAGTGCTAGTGTACAAGTGTGTCACTCCCATTAAATTACACAGATCAGGCAAAAACCAACGACCATCAAATTACCATTCGAGTACCTAGTAAATGCATTGGGAACAAATTATATCTAAAATGAAGCTGGGTCCCGCTACCTCTTTTTCTGCAAACTTTACCTAATCCTACTCTTTAGCATATTAAGTGTACCAATTAAAGCAGGATTCTAGACCAAGTTTCAATAACTTTAAATAAAACGAGGAAGGACTTGTGAGACGCTTCTTACGCGTCACAACTTTATACCCGGTGCTCAGTCGTACCTTAGGGTTTTTTATTCGAATTTTACATTGAACAATTTTCTACATATGTATGTCATCTACATCTCCATCACTTCTCCTACCCCTGTCTCAGTGTGATATCACAGCACTCTGGAGGCAAAGTTCAGTGGCTCTAGCTCTTATAGTCTCTGAGTACAGGCCGACAATAGAGACGGACAGACAGACATGGCCATATCTATTTAGGAAATGAAATGAAATGAATTAATTAATGTACATATATGTATTTACATATGTGTTTTGGTTTGCTTTTTTGTTTGAATTTACTTTCAAAGTCCTTCTAGGATGTTCCCGTCTCCAAAATTGTCTGTATTTTGTTGATCTAGTAATAAAAAAAAAATTATTTACAAAATCAAAGACAAAACACACGTCAAAGTACATAAATACACATGTACTATGTACCTGCTCGACTTTAGAGTTGTTTTTTTTTTGTTTTTGTTGATAGACCGTGTGTACCCTGAAACGAAACGAGAATGGACGTGTGAGACACTTCTTACGCGTCACAACTTTTGTACCCGGTACTCAGTACTACATCTGTACCTCTGTATCGTACCTGTATCGGTTTTTTGTCAAATTTTACATTTTTTCTTCATCTGTCATGTACATCTACAACACTTCTCACAACAACACGCTCCTTTAGCTCGCCCCCCTTCCCTAGACCCACACACTGCAGACTCACGGCAGAGGCAGAGACGTGGCAAAGGCAAAGGCCGCACAGAGTGTGAATGAGAGAATGTGCAAAAAACAAATATAGGCTGCGGGACGGGGTGGGCTTACACACTGGAAATTAATTTCTTCATTGTGGCTATAATAATAATCGAATCGGATCCCAATTTGGTGATCTGATAGATATGGTCAATCCCTACGGAATTTTTAGTTTTCTATTATCTTGTAAATTGTAGATTTGGGAGGTTTTCGACCTTTTGCAGGGGCGGAAGATGGCGGGGCTCATTTTTGAAATACACATGTAACAGTGTGAGTATACAGAAATGTCTGGATGCAATATTTGCTGGCTCTAGCTCTTATAGTCTCTGAGTACTAGGCGCTCATCAGGACGGACAGACAGACATGGCTCTATCGATTCGGTTATTGGTGCTGATCAAGAATACATATACTTTATGGGGTCGGAAACGTTTCCTTCTGTGCGTTACATACAACCGTTATTCGCACAAATACGATATACCCTATTTACTCTTCGAGTACCGGGTATAAAATGTATAACTTACGCTAGTTGACATTTGTCATCGCTGTTTTCTGGTACTGCAGAGATACATCCACTTTCGCGCACAAATACAATACATATGTATGTGCATATGTATGTACATACATAAATATGAATGTGTGGCATCATCGGAGCTGAGGAGCGATTCGATTTAAGTCTTTTTGCAGACGTTAGTGTATAGCAGAGACTTCCCAATTACATGCTAACCCCATATAAAACAGACTCATTACACACGCGAAGACAACTATGGCGGCGACGACGATGGAGATTTTAACGGTAATGATGATGATGATGATGATAATGATGATGATGATGATGATGATGATGTTGACGATGAGCTAATGAGCTATGGCTCTCGGCTTTGAGTCTGACCCGGGATTGGGGAGGTAGGTGTATGTGTGTGTGCGTCTGCTTGTGGGTTTTTTTTTCCAGGCGAAGAAAAACTTATTACCAAGTAGGAACAGATAGCGAGCAAACTGAATGAATGGAAAATTGTGGAAACAATGGGCGCAGAGCGTGAGAAATTGCTATCGCCAACGCGTCCATTTCTTGTGGTGCTTCATAGGTAAAGCCGGTCTGTGATTGTTTAGCAGATAATGCTGCCATTAAAGGCAGCCGCCCAAGGTATTCCACTGAGAAAACCGTGTGGCATGCATACAATCCATACATACATATGTACATACATACATAATACACATATACATATGTAAACACATATACATATGTATGTATTTATATGTGTGTGTATTGTCTGCATTCTCTAAAAGTTGCGCAGATCTTCCGCGAAAACGCCGCATTTAAGTTGACTACGTTTCATTTTCAGCCGCTTCATATTCCGCTCGCCCAATTGTTTCTGAAATTTGTAGACTCCATTGTAAGAATAAGCGTATGTGAGAAATTTTCCTCGGCCAAACGTCGCCTTACCTCACCTCATGCACGCCTCTTCACCGAGTTCAAGGCGAGACGTTTGACATGCCCGCTCGTGGTTCAATGTCTGTCGATCCTCTGTGCGTGACTCGGCACTGCTAGCATCCTTCCGTTCCTGTCCCCCTCAATGGTTAATGAGCGGAAAGATCATGACAATCATGCAACCCAAAGGGTTATTATGCCACACATAGTTGATGGACTTGATATGATGCATACGTCCGTATGTATGTATGTATAAGAAGGAATTAGCCACTCCGCGGAAAATGAAAATGTCACTGTAAATACCTTATTAATATGATGTTTATGCCGAAATTAATTTCTGCCAATATTTATACTCTTTTTAGACTTGAAAACACAGCAGGAAATAACAATAATAATAATTGTTTAGGTATATAAACGCGATAACACATTTCCGAAACATCTCACTTTTGGCGCACTCCAAAGCAAATAAGTGAAAATGGACAGCATGGAACGAGATCATTAAGCGAGTTTCCCCGAAACGGGAGCCATAAAAGACTGTGAATTAAAGAGGTAGCTTTAAACAGTGTCATTAGAGGGAAATCACTTACAACCCGACCGAACAGATACCAACACCGACCCAAGCTGAACCCTTCGACCTTGAGCCGAATAAACACATTTATTCCTAGCATTTATTCTTTTTCCTGCATATTCTAGCCCCAACTTTTGCCATTTCTATCCAACTACTGACTAGAAGAATTTATACATACATACATACATATGTACATGTGTATGTACATACATATGCTACTTCGTTTTGTGTTCGAAAATACATTCATACATCTTTCTAGAAGCGTATACGAAACTTACACAACCCTGACCTGGGAACTTGCCGTGTGTCTGGCATGTAACTCAATTTGTGACTGAAAAGAGACGCCCTTCGTTGGAAACCGGAAAAGTCTTCGTGTTTCCCTGACGACCGTATCTCTATCATCTCAGTCTCATCGCTCGTTGAAGATTTCCTGGTACCTTGTTCATACATATGTATGTATGTTATGTGGATAGACTGTCTCAAGATCACGGGAATCTGTACAGACAAACAAGAAAGCGCACAGAGGGGAGAAAAATGGTGCATCTCACTCGCTTAAGTTTATGAAAAATATTTTATTATTATTATATTTTCCTAATTTATAATCCATATTGACATTGAAAATCATTATTCTTATTTCTTTTAGCAAAACATACCACAAACTTTTCGTATGTAAGTAATATTCCACAGAACACACTTGCAATTGTTAGTACCAAGCCAAAAATATACACCAACAAAACATTGAACAATTAAAAAACTACACACAACTATCAAAAAACAGTTATTAGCAAAAAATTTAAATATTTTGACCTATTATTTCCATATTTTTACTTTAATTTAAACTTTGAAATTGAGTTACAATAAAAGCTGCAAGTTGCTCAATTTTTCCCACAATTTTTCACAAGTCAAAGCATCTCAAAATCAGCCGACTTTGAAAGTTCGCAAAAAACATATGGTACTAGGTAAAAATCTTCTAAAACTAGATTTGTTCTATCTGGATATTTAGGAATCAGAAAACTTAAGTCGCATTCAAATATTTTCACAACAAAAAATACATAAATGCCAGAAATTCGGGCTTTTTACCCATAGTGCGTTGGAGCGATTCCAATCAAATTACTTTTAACCAAACAATCATTCAATCAGTCAATCAAATCTATTTTTGTAAAGTTCTAAAATGTTTTAAAGTATCTTTTATCATAATTAATCTTTTGAGTTCCAGTTCGTATGGGGGCGGGAGGCAGGCGGGGTCCAAATGACAAATGTTGCCAAAAAACGGGCTTGTTACCCATAGTGCGTTGGAGCGATTCCAATCAAATTACTTTTAACCAAACAATCATTCAATCAGTCAATCAAATCTATTTTTTTAAAGTTCTAAAATGTTTTAAAGGATCTTTTATCATAATTAATCTTTTGAATACATTTTTTTATAGTAAATGAGTTCCAGTTCGTATGGGGGCGGGAGGCAGGCGGGGTCCAAATGACAAATGTTGCCAAAAAACGGGCTTGTTACCCATAGTGCACTGTAAAGCAGCAACTGCTCCCTCATACTCCGCTTGGAAGCGACCGGAGGCGACGTAGTCCTAATCCAGGAGTCTTGGGTGGTTGGAGTCAAGGTCTGCGGATTAGCGACGAAGGTCTACAAGCTGATTGTAGCACCGAAAGAAGGTAAAATGCGCACATGCATTTTAGCTAGAAAGCACATAAACATCTTTCTGTTCCACAACTTAGCGATGGCGACAACACAGCAGCCAGCCTAGAGCTGCAAGGGACACACCTCAGAGTGGTGTCGTCCTACATGGCTCACGAACAAACCGACCCTCCCAGCGACCTCGTTCGCAAGATAACCAGCGACAGCAAGAGGTCAAATACAGGCCAATTAGGGAGCTCGGACACAAATGTAACGGCTGAGTCACTTTTCAGCTTCATCCTAAACTCAAATCTTGTCCTTTGTATTCAGGGCAACGACCCCACATTCATTATAAAGAACCGACAAGAGGTCATAGACCTTACCCCAGTGTCCCATAACCTACTAGAACCAATAAAAGGTTGGAGAGTCCTTGGAACACTCCTTCTCTGACCATGGGTACAAAGAGACGATACAATCTCTCGAATGCCCAATACCTGATTAATATATCAACCCCAGGAACGCCAACTGGAGCCTCATCAGCCCTAGAAGAACTTCTTTCCCCAACAGCACCAACATGCTCTAAGACACAAGACAATCTAAACAGTCTTGTTAGTAGATTCACGGAGGCATGCAACAAAGCCTTCAAGGCTGCGTGTCCCTCCATTAAACATAGAGGGAGAAAGAAAGATCCTCTCAAAAAGAAATACCTTTGTGGTCGGTGCACAGCTTCAAACCGTTCAAATCGCCAGGTCCAGACAAGGTCATCCCAGCTCAACTGCAGAAGGCTGGAGACCGGCCAATCAACTGATTACAATGTATCTTCAAAAAGATACTGACAGTGGGGAAGATTCCTTAAGCAAGGCTCAAGGCAAAAATTGTCTGCATCCCGAAAGCAGGAAAAGCCTCCTACTCAACGGCAAAGGACTTTCAGACCAATTAGTCTAACTTCTTTTCTCCTCAAAACCCTTGAGAGAATAGTCGGGCTACAACTGAGGAGCAAAGTAATGGCATAATATTCACGGGACAATTTCGACAAACGCTCTGTGATCTTATGACCACAAAACTCGCACGATTGTAAGAATGGACAAAATCGAGCCGACTGGGTGTAAATCCCTCGAAAACGGGACTTGTACGCTTCACTATCAAGTACAAAATTCCGCCTCTCAACTCCGTCTTTCATGAGGCATGGGAAAACATACAGAATAAGAGAGGAACCGCGACCACATTATGGGGTTGGAAACACAAGACTAATAAGCATATCCTTAAGCTCTGTGAGTATCGTGTATAAAAAATGCTTAAATATTATCTAATGTCTTTGTAGTGTGAAAAACTGCCTGTCCACACATCACGTCTAAAGAGTACGCACCTTTGCTCCTGGGCGTTCTATGTGGAACTCGCAGTAAAAACTACAACGGAATGCAGCCAAGATGTATCGCTTGTGTGTTATTTAAAACTCTCGCCGCGATTACCCTGTACAACCAAATGTTTCCATGCTTTCCCATATAAATTCAAAATTCTGAGAAACTAATGAATGCAGGCGTCAATCGGCTCTCACATTTTATTACGGCTGGTACGCCGACTAAGTGTGTGAGTAACCGTCTAGTCTCAGTGTATTATACAAATGTATGTACATTCCATGGTACCATCGGGGGGAAAACAGGAGCTAGAGTGTACGTACATACATATGTACATGTGCATGTACATTCATACATCTGGACATTTCTATGTGTGTAGGTCGCAGCAGCCCGCGCCAAGGCGAAGGCGACACAGTGACAGGTGATGATGATGCATGGATTGCCCGCCGGTTACTCACGTGGCCCAAATGCGTGACTGACCCACAAAAATACTCTCACCTGCAATCAGACAGTCGAGCGTCTGGGCAGCCCCCGCAGAATATATGTACATAAGTACAAGAGTCGAACAAAAAGTATTCTCAACGTGCCTTCAAAGTAGCGCCCACCCAAATGCTCACCCTGCGGACCATCCAACCGCCCTCGGTGCCTAATCGAAGCCAGATGCGTCGGCTTCTTTTGCCGCTTAACCCACTGGCGGTGTCCGAGGGCTACACAGCCTCATGCTGTACGAGAGACTTTTTTGTGAGCTGATCACGAAAGGATAACGATTTAGTAGCAGGGGGGAGGAGGAAATGGAGGATGGAAAATCTTTAAAACCCCTATGCCAAAGCTTCCAATGTATATTTACAGCCGAAACTGTGGTCAAACCACTGAAATGCTTTTCTTCAAACACAAACCCAACTGAACGCTACCCAAGGGTTAAGGCGAAACAAAAACGTTGTATCAACATATGTACATACATACATACATATGTATATGCACACGTTCATGTATGTTTGCATGTGCATTTATATCGAAGCGATGAATGAATGCCGAATGATAAAAGCCGAAGCTGGCAATGCAGATTCGGCACTGCCGAGGAACAGACTGAATTCTGGCCCCAGAACGAACGCCAGTGATGTGAGAAAGTTTCAGAAAAGCTTTGTACGCTGGCGCCGCAGCGCTCGTTCCGCTAAGCTCGGGTATCATTTAGTACTTGTTTATGTTTCCTACAAGTAGGTCGAGAACGTCTAGAGAAAGACGAGAACAAAACGACAACTAAACACGCTAAGCAACCAGCAATCAATCCAGATAGTATGCATTTGTGTTGCACACCTACACTCTTTTTTTATTGGTGCCAGTTCTCAAGCTGAAGCAGTTGAAAGTGAAGTAAATATACATACATACATATGTACATTGTACATATATTCATATTTAAATTCATACCGATCAGATCTGTGCGGCGCAGGGCAAATAACTATGATACAAGAAGCACCAAAGCTAGATACGACGATGTCACGTTGTTGTAAAAATGCAATACCCTTGGCTAGAAAATGAAAAGCAAAAACGGCAACTTACATAAAAAACCTCGTTGTTTTTCCACTCGAAACATGTGAAGTGTGTATTATTAGAAGCGATAGGCGATAGCGAATGGCCGGGGCTGTCCCCCAACCGGCACCCGTGTGGCACGTTTCAAAAACGGCATCGAAACAAAATTATTTAATGCATGCAAACACATTTACATATGTACATATGTATGTATGATATAGATACATATGTACATAGATATGCTTGTTTACAGTACATACAGAACGCATACTCCTAGGCAGGAATTTACATTCTGATGTGTCTTAAAACTACAAGAGTGTAAGTATCTTCGTTTTTCTGCAGTCTTCGCCGAATGTACATATGTATGTATTGTATGTATGCACATGTACATATCTCAGTATTTAATTCCTTTATACATAACTCCTGCGGGAAAACATGGGACTTACATTAAATATAAACCATTTATTGAAACTACCAAATCAAAAAGCTGAATAGCTGTACATATTATAAGTACATATGTGCATATATGTACATATGTATGTGTATATACACTCCCAATCAGACGAATAGACTCACGAGTTTTCAAAAAGAAAAAAGTTTCTACAAATCCAGCAGCGAATGATAGTGGAGCAAATTTATTTTTCCATTAATCAAGATTCTTTTCCTTATTTAAAAAGTAAGAAATTCGACTTCTAAGTGAAAAGAGTTCTTTTTTATGAATTATTTTGTGTAAATACCTAAAAATAAGGCCAGTTTAAACGATCACCAAATAAACTCAATGATGAATTTTAGGAAAAATCTTTTAAAAGCTTTGTAATACATATTTTTTTTATGATGTTTGGAGCTTAACTAAAAATGTTTGTGGAAAACTTGTTTGGAATTGCTCGGTAATGTCCTTCAGGACATTAAAATGAAAGGGATTTCAAAGGGTTCAATTAAAGCTCGCTGCAGGCCTGTCTTATGCAATTATGGACTCCTGGTGAAACTATCCGTTCTATGTGACAAGTTTTGGCTTGTCATTTTTCGCTCTGTTAAAGCTTTCCATTTCTTTTTGTTTTCATTGCCTGTTTGCTAAGAATACAGTTATTAATACACGTAAACAAATTGGTGTGCTTTTTTTCATTCGTTTAGATGTTATGGGCGACGAAAGTCATTTATTATGAACAAGTACTTATCATTGCTCCCCACTGTACTTTGTGGGGTCGGTAACGTTTCCTTCTGTGCGTTACATATGTACATCCACTTTATGCACAAACACAATTTACCCTATTTACTCTTCGAGTACCGGGTATAAAAAGAATGAACACAGGATTTAATTTTTTCGACTTTTCCTGAGTCACAAAAAATTCAACATTTTTCTATTTCAAAGCTTAATATTTTTTAAATGGTAAACTAAAACAAGAAAGTTTTCTGGTATTCATTATAGATGCATTTAGATAGCTTCAAAGAATGGTTAATTTCATTACAACCAGATGTAAGATACTTAAGTTATGTGAAAAAACGAAGCGGTACGTCTAAAAATAGCTTTCAGAAAAAACACCAGATTTAAAAAAGTCTTTTAAAAAAAAGTTGTACCATAGAAAACAAAAATTATCTTCAATCCATTTCTAAGCCCCATATCTTTTAGATAAGGTTAGTCTGGAAAATCGGCAAAATCGTGTCGAGTAGTATTATCTGACCTATGTAAATCCTTAGACTGACCCCGTCATTTGTCTTCCCCAATATTCACTTACAGAGTTCAATTAGCGAGCACTTGAATTATCCTCCGACCACTACACAGCAAAGGCACAATGGAAGGCGAGTCCACAGAGTCCACACACAACACTAAGGTGTCCGATTCGGCCTACTCCAACAGCTGCAGCAACAGTCAGTCGCAGCGCAGGTAAGTGGCGGCCTTCGTCGTCCTTCGCCAAAATCGAAATCATTCTTGCGTCTTCCCCACAGTGGCAGTTCAAAGTCCAGGCTGAGCGGCAGCCACTCGTCGGGCAGCAGCGGCTATGGGGGCAAGCCCTCCACACAGGCCAGCAGCAGCGACATGATCATAAAGCGCAACAAAGAGAAGTCGCGCAAGAAGAAGAAGGCCAAGTGCGCACAGACTCAGGCGAGCATCACCTCATCGCTGGAGAGCGCCGAGGAGTTGCCGCTGCCCCACTCCAGCAGCGCCACCTGCGACCAGCAGATCCTGCAGGTGCTGGCGGGCACACAGCAGCTGTGCGACCAGCCGGCGTCACTGGACCACAAGCTTGGTGAACAGCTGGACTCAAGGCACAATTGCGGGGTCAGCAAGTCGGAGCAGGCGCAGTCCTTTTCGCTGCCCTGCCCGCTCTCAGTGTCCACCCTTATTCCGGGCATCGGCATTTGCCATGGCAACAGTGCCGCAGGCGGCAAGTGGGAGAAGACATTTGAGTCCTGCAAGCTGGAGACGGGCGCCGCCAAAACGGAGCGGCATAATGTGAAAGAGGAAAGCTTCTGTTGTGTGATCTCCATGCACGACGGAATCGTGCTCTACACGACGCCCAGTATCACGGACGTGCTTGGCTTCCCGCGGGACATGTGGCTGGGCCGCTCCTTCATCGACTTTGTCCACGTCAAGGACCGGGCCACGTTTGCCAGCCAGATCACCACTGGCATTCCCATTGCAGAGTCGCGCGGCAGCATGCCCAAGGACGCCAGGAGCACCTTCTGCGTGATGCTGCGCCAGTATCGTGGCCTACAGACCAGCGGCTACGGGGTGATCGGCAGGTCCGTCAACTACGAGCCTTTCCGCCTGGGCATGTCGTTCCGCGAGGCGCCCGAAGAGGAGCGCTCCGACAACTACATGGTCGCTAATGGCAGCAACATGCTGCTAGTCATCTGTGCCACCCCCATCAAGAGCAGCTACAGAGGTGAGCTGTCCGAAGGCCGCCCCCAAACCCCCCAAGTAGCTACTCTCTGACGCTCCTTTCTGTTCCTTTTGTTCCGCTCAGTTCCCGAGGAGATCCATTCGCAGAGGAGCCCCAAGTTCGCCATCCGCCACACGGCCTCTGGCACTATCTCCCACGTGGACAGCGCGGCGGTGAGTGCTTTGGGCTACCTGCCGCAGGATCTCATGGGGCGGTCCATCATGGACTTCTACCACCATGACGACCTCCCCGCCATTAAGGAGATCTACGAGTCCGTCATGAAAAAGGGCCAAACGGCCGGCGCCTCTTTCTGCAGCAAGCCCTATCGCTTCCTCATTCAAAACGGCTGCTACATCCTTCTCGAGACGGAGTGGAGCAGCTTTGTAAATCCTTGGTCGCGCAAGCTTGAATTTGTCGTCGGCCATCATCGCGTCTTTCAAGGTGAGTTTCTGCCAATTTATGTATGGTCTCCCCACATATCCATACATACATAAATACATGCATATTTCCTTGAACTCTAGTTTTGATTTACATATATTCTGTCCATGTCCATGCGTGGAGTATCTGGGCACTGCCATATATTCTTGATCCTCTCGAGATCCATAATAAGATAATTAACCAAATTATTATTGTCATTGTGATGTTTGTTTGCTTCCATGTGGGTAGGTCCGAAGATATGCAACGTTTTTGAGACGCCGCCCAACGCAAAGCCAAAGATACCGGAGGACCTGCAGAACAGGAACACGTGCATTAGGGAGGAAATTGTGAGTTTGCTGGCGGAGAAAGTGTCGCGTCCCTCGGACACAGTCAAGCAGGAGGTGTCGCGCCGGTGCCAGGCCCTGGCCAGCTTCATGGAGACGCTCATGGACGAGGTGTCTCGGGCGGACCTCAAGCTGGAGCTGCCACACGAGAACGAGCTGACTGTGTCAGAGCGGGACAGCGTCATGTTGGGGGAGATCTCGCCCCACCACGACTACTATGACAGTAAGAGTTCCATTGAGACGCCACCCAGCTACAACCAACTAAACTATAACGAGAACCTGCTGCGTTTTTTTAACAGCAAGCCTGTCACTGCACCCGTCGAGCTCGACCCGCCGAAAGTGGAGTCCTCGGCTGTGAGCAGCGCGCGCGAGGATGCCCGCAGCACGCTTAGCCCCGTTCATGTCTTCGGGGGCAGTGGCGCCAGCGGCTCCTCCGGCAACTTCACCAGCGGCAGCAATATTCATATGAGCAGTGTGACCAACACGAGCAATGCCGGTACAGTCATTGGCACAATAACGGGAACTGGCACTATAACAGGTACCTCCGGAGCCGGCACCATAATCGGCAACTCCGGAACCGGAACGGCAACCGGAGACGGAAACAAAAACGGAAATGGGAACGGTAATGGAAACGGAACCATTGTCACAAGGGCCTCTGGCACCAATGGCGCCAACACCTCTGCCGCTGACAACTCTGGCGCCGGCATCTCGGGGGCCTACAACTCGGGCGCCGACAATTCTGCCGCCGAGAACTTTTGCCCCGAAAACTTTGGTGCCGAAAACTCTTGCCCGGAATATTCTTGCGCGGAAAACTCATGCGCCGACAACTCTGGGGCCGATAACTCTGGCGCCGATAACTCTGGGGCCGATAACTCTGGCGCCGATAACTCCGGACCCGACACCTCTGGGCCTGAGAACTCTCGACCCGACAACTCTGCCGCCGACAACTGTGGCGCAGATAACTCAGCCTCTGGGTCCGGGTCGGGCACCTTCGGCGGTGAAGGGCCATCCAGTGGTGGGCAGGACACCAAAACCCACGCTGCCGTTCCCGATTCACCGCCCATTTCGCTCACCGAGTCGCTTCTGAGCAAGCACAACGACGAGATGGAGAAGTTCATGCTGAAGAAGCACCGCGAGTCCCGCGGGGACCGCCGCACCGTCGAGAAGAACAAGAACAAGACGGCCAACACTATCGACTCCATGAAGATACTCGAGTACAACAGCCCTGGCCCTGGCCCAGGCCCGGTACACGGCACGAAGAGATGCGGGTCCTACTCGTGGGAGGGCGAAGGCAACAAGCCCAAGCAGCAGACCGCTCTGAACAGTGTGGGCGTCGGTACTGGTGGGTCCGAGGCCCCCACCGGCTCAGTGTCGAAGTGTCCGGTGGGCAGCTCCGTCGCTGTTGGTGGGGTAGGAGACGCTGGCACTGGCAGCGTCAGCGTCGGCGTCGCCGTCGGTGGTGGAGGCCAGCCAGGCAATCTGTACTCCTCGAGTGGGATATCCTGCACGCAGAATATCAATCTGTGGCCCCCCTTTTCGGTGGGTCTTACCGCACCCGTCCACACCACCCACACGGCCATCGCCCAGAGCAGCTTCTCGACACAGCACAGTCTTTTCCCCACCTTCTACTACATACCCGCCTCCCCGATGGCCCCCACCACTCCCGCTTCGAGTTCGGTCAGCCCCACGCCACGAGCCCACAAGAACAAGCATCAACATCAGCATGCGCCGACGGTCGCCGATCAGCCGAGCACCTCGCAGCAGGCGACGGGAGCAGCTGCAATGCCTCTGCAGTACGTGGCCGGGGTGATGTATCCACACCCGTCGCTCTTCTACACGCACCCAGCGGCGGCAGCCGCCACGGCCATGATGTACCAGCCCATGCCCTTTCCTGGAATAGCCAACGCCATCCAGCTACCGGAGCAGCCCAGCACCTCGCAGTCTGGCTACAGCAAGACCGTCTTCTCGGTAAGTGCCCTCCCCATGGCTTCCCATGGGAAACTCTCCCCACGGATCAGAATCGCAATAACTGCTTCGGCAGACTCAACAGGTCATAGTGGCCCCGCCGACGCCGACAACAACAACGGCGACAGCGACCCCAAAAACCCAAGGAGCCTTCCACTCGATCACACCCGCCCAGCTGCAGCGACCGTCGGTCGCATCGGTCAAGACGGAGCCCGCCTCGAATGTGGCATCCTCACTTTCATCCAGCAAGAAGGTGTCCAACTCGTCAAACGCCTCCGGCATGGGAGACTACACCTCTGACCAGGCTTGCTCCAGGAACCGCGCCATCGTAAAGGTATTTTGAGGCAACTCGTCTCCAGCTGGTACACAATAATCTGAAATCGTAATATGACCACAGAAATACACAGACAGCAATGGAAACAGCGACGACATGGACGGCTCCAGCTTCTCGTCCTTCTATTCATCGTTTATCAAGACCACAGACGGCTCCGAAAGTCCTGACAACGACAAAGAGGCAAAGCATCGCAAGTTGAAGGTGAGTCAGCAGAGAATACTCAAATCTATATTTTAGACCAAGAGTCTACTTGTTTTATTTCGCGACCCGTTGACAGAGTAAAAAAATATTTCATTATTTAATAATAACACTACTCGACACGATTTTGCTGCTTCCATCTAGACTAACTTTTTCTGAAAGATATGGTATGGGGCTTAGAAATGGTTTGATGTTAATCTTTTATACCCGGTACTCGACGAGTAAATAGGGTATATTGTATTTCTGCACAAAGTGAATGCAGTATTTGCAGTATCTAAACCCACCCTGTCCAGCAGCTTTTGTTGTTTTTTTCACAGTCTCTCCAGACTGAGTACCGGGTATAAGAGTTGTGACGCGTAAGAAGCGTCTCACACGACCCTTCTCGTTTTTTCTATGGCAGGTCTGGTATCTATTTGTAGTGGTTTTATTAGAGGTAGTGCTTATTTTTGTCACATAACTTAAGTATCTTAAACCTTGTTGTCATGAGCCATTCTTAGCCATTCTACAAAGCTGAGAAATGCTTCTAAAAGTGCACCAAAACACTTTGTGGTTTTAGCTTACCGTTTGAAATATATTATAAAAATAAAAATATTATTGTTCGGTATTTTTTACGAAATTTTGCCTTTAAAAACTCGGGAAAGGTCGACAAAGAAATTTAATCCTGTGTCCTCTATTTTTTATGCACAGGTGCATTATTCGGTCGTCGTTGGAGAGACGGATGAGCTAAAATTTTTCAACTACGCTCAAATAATGCACCTGCTAAAAAGAATACCAGACTTTAAAAATTTTTCAAAAAAAGTTCTGGCATAGAAAAAATCCATAAATCTTTAAAAAATGTTAAAGCCCTCAGTCTAGCAGAAAAAGTCGGTTTGGTTCGAAGCGGAAAAAAAGTCTCCAGTGAAAACAATATAATTTATGGGCATGGGCCCCGCGCACACTCTCTTGCTGTCACTTCCAAATCGGAGATAGAGCTATGCATGGCTCCGACAACGGCACTCGGCGGCGAATTCCAAGTTTTTGTTGAATGCCTCGTATTTCTTGAGTACCGGGAATATGTAAACACTAATCGAAATGACAACCAACCCGATCAGAGTACGAGTATGATGATCAGATATCTCTGTATCTCTGTTCATCCTGGCTAATGACTTCACACTTTCCGAAGGACATTAATTTCTAAAATTTGTATCACACGCAGAATATAACCCGATTGAGCAGTAAGATAATGGAGCACCCGGAGGAGGACCAAACGCAGCACGGAGATGGATAGCCAACACCTCAGGTGCTGCTGACTGACGTACACAATCGGGTCCCCAATGTCAAGGACACGTCGACCCAAGGTGCGAAAGAAGCAGCATCAGATGGAACCAGTAGCGATCAGAGCAATGGATAGGTAATGAAAAATGCCACACCACAAGTCAACTAATTAACTAATTGTATTACATTTTCAGCTTTTTCCATTTCCATTCAAACCAATTCACTTTACTCCTCAGCTTAAAGAATTGGACTCCTCGTTTTAAGGAGAATTAGAATTAGTCGGTATTGCATTAATTAAAAATCTTAAATATTATTATACATTTTTGGGATATTTACATATGTATGAAAGGTTCTTTAAAATAAACAGTACGATCCCAACCTACGAAGCCCATCTATACATATTATTAAAGGCAAATATTTCGCACCCCCTGGAATGGGACTGGGTGGGGCTCTCGCTACTGGGCCTGTATCCGTCTTGCACATTCCTTTCGGTCGGTATTTGACCTCTTCTGAGTTGTGCTGCCCTGCACTGTCCAGACCCAGTATATCCCAAGGTTGAGACGGCGTTTCTTAAGCACTATCTAGATGTCCTGGACTTTTTTCTTTGGTTTATCCCGTGCACTATGGGTAAAACCGTTTTTTTGGCATTAACCAAACCAAAAGAGCTAGAGCTCTACAAATTTGCATGCATGTTCGTTGGACTAAAGTAGAATTTCCCTTATCGTTTTTTTCTCTGCCGCTACGGCAGCTGAGCAGAATACGAAGTCAACCCAAACTCTTTTTTTGTTCTTAGTTGTTCTTCGTTTCCTCGCGGTGCGTAACATAAGTTTTGGGTTTGCCGTCGGCGTCTACGACGTAATTACAATTTTGCAGTTTATTGTCGCTGTTTTTTTGGTAAAATATGTACATATATATGAAAATACATAATGCATTACTATCAGGTAAGTTCAATGTTTCATTTAAATAATTGTATTAAATTGTATTTGAATTATTTGCGTTTTACACGAAATTTCAATTTGCAAACGGCCCATCAACAAAACAGGAAAAACCAACCCTAAAGTCGAGCAGGTACTTACACATTTTGACGGGTGTTTGTCTTTGATTTTGTAAATTCTTTTTTTTTTTGTATTACTAGATCAACAAAATACAGAACATTTTGGAGACGGGCTCATCCTGGAAGGACTTTGAAAGAAAGTTTAAACAAAAAGCAAACAAAAACACATATAATAATTGACTAACTTACGCGCTATCTGACATTGTCATCGATGTTTTCTGGTACTGCAGGGTACTGCGGCTAATTAGCGAGCAATTAAATAATGAATACGGGCTACAGTCATTTAGAAAGGTAAACGCTTTATTTACATTTATCGAACATGAACCAAGTGGCGCGAGCGGAAAGGCGAAAAGGGGAACGGTTTGGGAAGGGCAGCAGGCGCACAGATGGATGAATGCTCAGATCTGGGGTGGCTTCGAGTCATTGCTTAGAGTTGATAACGACTGCTCAAACTCAACGGACTCCACATGACGCCTGTCCGGATTGTGGGGCGGCGGCCCAATCAGTTTTACCACCTCATCGTAGTCCAATGTTTCCTTTTCCAGAAGAGCCTCGGCTAACTGGAAGAAGAGCGGAATGGGATGGCAGGTCATGGAAAGTTGAGAGACAGAAAATAGAAGAATATGGCTGACCTTCTCTAACTTGTCGCGGTGTTTGACAAGTATGCCCTCGGTTATTTGGTAGGCCTGAGACACGACTTGGCGCGCCTCGTTGTCGATCAGGGTTTCCATGGCTCGCGAGAAGGGTTTTGCGCCACCGCTCGACTCCCCACTCTCGGACTCGCCCGCATCGCGCACGTAGATGGGCCCAAGGGTCTTGTTCATGCCAAACTTCTTGATCTGAGCGTAGGCGATCTTGGTGACCTTTTCCAGATCGTTCTGAGCCCCAGTCGTAATGCGATTGAAGACCAAGTTCTCAGCCGCACGTCCGCCCAGGGCCATGCACATCTTGTCGAACAGCTCCTCCTTGCTGTACAGATGCTGCTCGCTGGGCGTATACTGGGCAAAGCCCAAGGCCAAGCTGGTGCGCGGCACAATGGTTACTTTGAGCAGGATGTCCGAGTGAGGCAGCATCCAGCCCACAAGCGCATGTCCGGACTCGTGATAAGCAATAACTTTGCGCTCTGCCAGTGACAAGACATGCGAACGCTTCTCAGTGCCACCTACGGGAGAAAAAGCGGCAATAAAAACGATACAATTTGGATTTTTTGCCATCTTTGGCTCTGCCACATTTGAGTGAAGCCTCTAACGCACCAACTAAACGCTCTACGGCGTACTCCAGGTTCTTAGTGCTAACTTCTGTCTGCACGTTTCGGGCCGCATGAAGAGCGGCCTCATTGCAGACGTTGGCAATGTCGGCCCCAGAAAAGCCGGGCGTAAGGCGGGCTAGACGAGTGGAGAAGGTGCTGGGCGGGGCGTCCAGCTTGACTGAGGACAAATGCTTATCGAAGATCTCCTTGCGCTCCTGCAGCGTCGGCAGGTCGATTAATATGTGGCGATCAAAGCGGCCAGGTCGTAGCAGCGCCTAAATACAAGTGTTTCGATGATTCAGTGCTTCAAATAAATCATCTTTGCGTAGGATTCCGTGCTCCACTTACCTTGTCAAGGATATCGGCCCGATTCGTGCTGGCCAGCATGAGGACACCTTCCTTGGTGGCCATGCCGTCCATTTCGACAAGGAGCTGATTGAGCGTCTGTTCCGACTCACCGGAACCGCCCTGGCCCATGGACTCAGTGCCGGACCGCTGGCGTCCAATGGCGTCGATCTCGTCAATGTAGATGATGCAGGGCGCCCGCTTCTTGCCCTCTTTGAAGAGATCCCGAACGCGGGCGGCGCCTAGGCCGCCAATCATCTCGATGAACTCAGAGCCGTTCATACTGAGGAAAGGCACCTGAGCCTCAGTGGCCACTGCCTTGGCCAGCAGTGTTTTTCCGCAGCCGGGCGGACCAAGAAGTAGGGCTCCGCGAGGCACTTTGGCGCCGAGGCGCTGATACTTTTCCGGCGTCTTCAAATAGTCAACAAACTCCTTAACCTCCTGCTTAGCCTCGCTGAGCCCAGCCACGTCTCGGAATAAGACGCCACGTCCGCCGTCGAAAGGATCCACGAGCGTAAACTTCGCACGACCCATTTGATTCTGCATTTGGGGTAGAGGTTACTCAAAGATCTGTCACTAGCTTTAAGATTGGCAGGAGAAACGTACAAACGAGTCCATGCTGAGCGGGCTCTTGATGCTCTTCATGCGAGTGGCAATGGACAGGAACAGGGCGCAGATGAGCAGGAGCATAAGAATGCGCCCCGTGGTGTCCGACTGACGATCGTAGGTGACGGGTACACCATCCTTGATGCCCAGACGCTTCTCCACGTCGCGCAGCTTCTCCTCAAACTTGGTGGCATCGGCCACAGCCATGTGAAATATGGTTGAGGTCACTTTCCTGCCCTTGATGACGGCCCCTTCTTGAAGTATAATTGTCACCATTTCCATGTCGGGACGTATAATCAATTCTTTCACCTCGCCCACCGCCAGCATGTGATGCACAAACTCATTCCACGACACGTATCTCGTCGAGCCCTGTCCGTAGACGGTAAATATCAAGTAAACAACAATTAAGAAAATATTTCAGGTAAAGTAAAAGATCATTACCTCGGGCCTCTCCGACCGAGGGGTTATCAGCAATGAGAAGAATGCCACAAACATGTAGATGGTGAACAACCAGAGCACAGCCTTGGTCAACACAGATCGCATCTTCTCATCGTTTTCGTTGCCTTTTTTTCCCCCATCTTCAGCCGGATCACTGCTGGCATTGCTGCTAGAGCTGGCATCGGCCGAAGACTCCTCTGCTTTGGCTTTGGTGCTGCTGCTGTGAGATGTGGGCGCTGACGACAATGGTTTATCTTTGACGGAATCGTCTTCACTAGACTTGGATGACGTTTTCTGTTTGCTGGCATCGCCAGTTTTGCTGCTCTTGCTGTCGGGAGGCTTTTCAGATGTTCCTGTGCTCATGCAGCGCAGGTGCATGCTACGCACCTCATTCGGCGTGAGTTGCAGAGAGCGTGATATCAGACCCACAACCGCTTTGTACTCCGCCTCCAAATTGCGCACCTGGTAAACATTATTGGGCTTTATTTCTCTATCCGCTCTGCGGCAGTCTTCTTACCTGTCGCCGGCTGAGCGGCAGGAGACGGAGCTCCCGTCTGAAGCCACAATACAGTTCCGTCAAGTTTTTGGTGTGTGCAAATTGGAGGGATCCACTTTGAAGCAGATTTCTCACATGCCTCAGTCCCTTCAACATAATTTGCCGGAGTTGTCCTTCTCTCCTCTCCCTAGTACACGAATACGTAACTCTATGTTATTTGGTCGAAATTAAAAATTACTATTCAGAGTTGCCAGATCGCCGTAAAACGGTGACAGCAATAACAGCTGTATTGTGCTGTTTTTTTTTTGTTTGAGATGGTAATTGGTAATTCAAGCACTAATATCCGTATTCGACTGCACGATAAGGTAAAGCGACCCGATATGAAAACATTCCAGAAAAGCACGCCTTAGTTTAGTTCTTTAGTCGATCTGGTGACAGCGATTCACACTCACACGCTTCAATTAAGTGTAGTGGAACCTTTACCGTTGGACAATCGAGATATCGATAGTTAGATGGCTAGATGCAGTCGATTCTTCCATTTTCATTTTATTAAATATTGTTGGCTTTTTATTAAAAAAAAATGTTTCGAAAAATCTTGGCCGCTTTAATAAGTAAACAAATTAAAGCGCCTATTTTTTAAATAAAAAATAATAATAATAGTGCTATACAAATTTCACTTCGTACTACGTAATAATAATGTCACTGAACTGAGTAGCTAAATTTTGTAAATGTTGTCACTGTTCATTAAATGGCATTCGATCGCACTGCTCTCAATAATTATTGTTCACTGATCCATCAAAAGGACCCATGTTGTCGCCAAAATCCTGCATCTCCTCCTCTATGTTTTCGTCAAAATCATCGCCCAAATCCTTAGATTCCGGACAGTTTCGACAGCGACTCTCGTTTACGCCGTAGTTAATACATGTTGAGCCCACGCACTCACAGCAACCGTCGTGGAACCATCTAATTTGTTAGATTGCGTTTAAATACACAGTCAATTCGTTATATTTTCATAATTTTCACCTGGTACTGCTGGCACCTGTCGTCTGACAACTCTTCCGACACTTATTCCAGGAAACGCACTGGTCCAGATATATTACCGTGCAATTAACTGTTACAATGTTGTCTCGGTCCTGGATGGCTTCGTCTAAATTTTTATCATTTGTTCCTTAAATACAAAAAACACGGTTAAAAACAAAGTGATAATAGCACTGGGTTTGAAAATTACATACTCAAATAATAATGACCATCCTTTTCGAGTTTGGGACCCTTTAAATACTTGTCAAAATCCACTTGAAACGTGAACACATTCCAATTGTAGCCGAAAGTATCACTGTCATCCGGAGTTGTGACCAACACATTAAACAGCTCCGGCACACCATCGAAATCTTCGACATGAGATTTCTTTGACAGCGAGTTGCGCGTGTCGTTCGGCTTCGGACAAAGCTCTGTAAATTTAAACATAAATTGATCAGCTCAAACACGTATCAACATGTATCAACTGAGATCACTTAAGGATCGGTAAGCTGCTAATCGGTAGCTCAGAACAGCTATCGATAGCTACATAGTTGGCACATCGCCGCTCGCACTTGCACCCACACTCACATATGCGCAACCTCAACACATTTGGAGGCAACAAAAACAAAGCGAGCTAAAGGCGACAGACCGCTATGATTGCCATCACCACATACTTTTATCTCGTTAGAGCTCTGCCCAACCCCACCCTCAGTAGGGACGGCCAGCGCCAGCCAGACGCATTACATTACTTACCCACACAGCTGCAACACTCCTCGTAGTACTTCTTCCCCAGGCACTTGAGACACTCTTTGCAGCAGGAGCAGTTCTTGAGTTCGCACTTGCAGCTCTGGGTCAGCATGCACTTAGATACGATGGATGCGCAGACGACTTCATTGCACGATTCCACATGGCCATAGAAGCACACGAGTCCCAGCAGCAGAAATGCGCCAACTGTGAGCGATCGCCAAATATCCATAATGTTAGATGCTTTGGAAGATTTCATATGATTGCACACGGTGGACAAAGGAGGTGACAGAGGCAACAGAAACAGGCAAACACAACAGCAGTGGACGGTAGTTGGGGAGGCTTTGACTGATATGTAGATACTATATAGTGTATAATAGATGGGAATGCGATCTTTTCTGTTTCGCACGTATCTACATACATATGTACATGTGTAAGTATTAAAATATGTATCTCTATGTATGTACGGAGTAGTTGCGCTTGTGTGATTGCAATTACAAAAAAATAACAATTGGGGGAAAAAACGCACAAACACACAGAGAAACTGTTTGTTAACAACACATGTAATTGCACGGCATTCCATTCGATTCAGATACTTTCAATACGAATTATTGAAACACGCATCTATATACATATTGGAGCAGAGTGAGTCTACGAATATATTTCTTAAAGTATTGGACAAGCGCGTAACAACAGCAACAAGAAACGACACCACAACGTACACTAAGACAATAACTATCGAGCGACAGATCAGATTCGAGAGATCCGCAGCGGCAACACAACGGCAGAGGCGACAACGAGACAGAGACGGCGGCGGCGTCAGCTAGCTTGTTTTTATTATTGGCGCGACCCGCAACGCAGCAGGGCACTACTGTCTTTTTTCTTTCCGATTCCAAACCAGGCCCAGAGGCTAGCAGCCAGCAAGCTAGATACAAATACGAATACGCGAATTGAGCGCACACACAGATTAAAACCCACCACACACACGCAACTCCGACTGGGGCTTAGAAACGTAAACACGTTACGAAGCGTTGATGACGCTGACGCCGGCGCTGCTGGCTTTGGTTGTTGACAATTCTGGCGCTGATGCTGAGATGCTTGCGTTGGTTGTCAGCAAGGGGACGGGGCGGTACGGACGGATCGGATCGGAATAGAGGCAAGCGCACGCGTACGTTAGCAGAATGATCAGCTACCACCAACAACATTTATTAATACATACATACGTACAAATGTCCATACATACATGATCATACATGATGTTTCAAATGCTGAATTAGAGATGGGAAATATTATCCGAGTATTAAGCCTGATGAATTTACTGTTCATCTGTTTTCTGCTTTGTATTTTTTATCTACGCTGTATTTCCTTAATTATAATTTATAACTTTAGCAAATATCGTGAAACATATCTACATACATATGTATGTAAATAGAAATATATAACAATATATATGTAATAGAAAAAGAGTTTCCTTCAGTTTTGTCTACGAAATGTCACCAATATGGGAAATGTATCTTAGTCAGGACACACATGTTTTGTTAGTTTAGTTAGTTAGTTATTTTTGAAATATTAGTTGCGTTATTTTAAATTCGCAAATTTACTTACATACATATAACTCTCCCCCCTAGTACTCACTATCACTATTGCGTATCGATACTCTCTGGAACCAAGCCACAGCGGTCTGGCAGCGCCATCTAAACAACAACAAAAACTAACAGAAAGGAAGGATGCAAAATTAAACATATTTAAAATGTTTATGTTTCGAAACTGTGTTGTTCTCCTGGTAATCGGCTCGATCTGTTGTTTCATATATGGAATCATTAACCTGTACGTGGACGTAGAGCCGAATGCCTGTCGCATGACCTATATGTTTGGGCAGCCGATGTTCTCAGTAAGTTGTCAGAAAGAGATTAGCACAAGCACACTCAACATACAATAACTATGGCAAATACAGCGTGTTCGGACAAAGAACGGCGAGCTGTTTCCCAATTACAGACTTTTCTACTACTACGAGGGAGTTAGGGATCCGGTGGACCCACTTACAAGGCGCATGACCGGAGCGCCGGTTATTTTTGTGCCCGGCAACAGCGGCTCCTATAAGCAAGTTCGATCATTGGCCTCCGTAGCCCTACGCAAGGCTCTGTCTAACGAGGCCGGCATTCATTTGGACTTCTACACCATCGACTACGATGAAGAGCTGTCGGCTCTCTATGGCGGCTACTTGTATCACCAGCGACGTTATCTTGAACTATGCATCCGCACAATCCTGTCCCTCTACAAGGTGCACAGCGAGCAATCGTCCATTGTGCTCATCGGCCACTCAATGGGTGGTAAGCTGGCGCAGTCTGTTCTTACAGACCTTAAAATTGGGCAGCACATAAACACAATTATTAGCATTTCAACGCCCCTGGACCAGCCCGTGGTTAATTTGGATGCTCAACTGAACGCTTTTTACGCACAGACGGATAGTGCCCTCAGCAAGACTCGCACCGCCACTCTACCGACGACTCGAACCAATGTCTGCAACAGCTTGCACCAGAAGCCGCCAAATGTCCAGAAAATGGCTCTACAAGAGACATCGGCAAAACTGGACAACGTTTTGATCATCTCGACGGGTGGCGGTAACCGCGATCTCCTCGTGCGCCCGGGCCTAACAGCCTCCAAGTTCAATGATCTCCACGCCATGGTAAGTTTCAATATGACATGGTCCTGACTCCATACGCTCTCTATTTTGTTACTTCTGTTACCTTGCAGACCTCTGCAATACCCCGAGTGAGTCTGAGCTGCGACCATTTGTCTGCTGTTTGGTGCTTGCAGTTCATGCAGGCCATCAATAGTTTCCTCTTCAGCATAGCACAGGTGCGAGACGATCGGTCAGTGATCTTTGGCATAGAAAAACAACGAAACCTGCAGTTGGCCCTGTCGCACTTTGTGGTAAATTCGAAAGCCCATCACAATTTCTTCGCCATTTATCGCGTCTGGTTTTTCAGAAGCCCACAACGCGCCCGCATCACACCATGAGCTTATCCGTCGCCAACAATTGGAACGAGGAGCGACGATTAGTCATAAATAAGTACTTCGCCAATGGCCTAAAGACTTCCTTTTTTGAGCTGATTGGGCTTAAGCGCCATAAGCGCTACAAGAAGCTGGCCATTGAGACGCTGAATGTGGGCGAGAGCGAATGGCTATTCGGCTGCACTGCCCAGATCCACAAAGAGACGGGTCAAACTTACTGGTAGGTTTTCCTTCCTGCTCAATGCTAGAGACCAGACCACGTTACATACTTCTTTTGTGGCATTTTAGCGAGAAGGCCACACCGCTCATCCATCTAGTTCAGCGGCTGCCGAACAGAGAGCGAGAGCCGCGAAGCATTGCCGTGCTGGATCTCCACAACCTTCGCAATACCTACTTGGAGTGGACACATGTGCTGGTACGCCTACCAGCGGGCAGCGGCCACATTGGTTACAATCTAGACATCTACGATCCTCGGGAGCGGTACGTTAACATTCGCCTTCCACGCTGGTACTCCTTTGCCAGGAAAGTCGCCGTGAATGAAACGCTTCAGGGCACACTCCACTACAGGCTGCATATCAGCGACCTCTTCGATCCGTACCAGAGCCTGAGAGTGATCATTGAGCCCCTGCAGTGCCTCAATCCACAGTATCGCGTCACGGCTAGGCTATGTGTTCCTTGGGCGGCGGGTTTTGAGCGCTTTCAAACGTTGACGTGAGTTCTCGAATTGCTTCTATCATGTTTCAGTCAATAGCTGATCGTCTTTCCGTGATCCGATCCGCTCCGCAGCTCTCCAGAGGAGAAGCCTCAGCTCTACGCGAACGTACCCACCCTGCTTCCCAAGTACTATAATACGACCCTGAATCCAGTCACAATAGACTTGTACCTGGACCCCATCTGTCGGTATCGCATCAGGTAATTGAACACTTCTCGACTTTAACTGGTTTGAGGCTTGATTAATGTGGATTGATGATTCTCCAATCTCCTCTTTCTCCCTCTTGCTGACGTCTTCCATCTCACTCGGACTAATTTGCTTGAACTAAGCTATGAGTATGGCTACTCCTCAGCGCTGTCCCGACTGGTCCTGGAGTTCTACGGCTGGCTTCCGGCCCACCTGACATGTGTGCTGCTCATCGTTCTGCGGAAGCAGGTTTCCACCTACCAGGAAGTGGGCAGTTTCAGAAGCCTAAAGCCCTACACCGGCTTTCTGCAGTACACGTCACTATACGTGGTCACAGGTTGTCCGAGAGAAATGCTCCACCCATGTAGTCGCACAATGCTAACAAGTTTTTGGTTTTCTTGCAGCGTGTCGTCTGCTGAAGAAGCTGATACTGAGCAGCCGCGTGCTGCCCGCGCCAGAGCCCTTGGACTACAGCATCAACGTGTCAATTTTGATCCACTGCGCAGCGATTGCGATCACTTCGGTAGCAGCTTTGGCCACCTGGCTGGCCCTATCGCTCTACGGAAACGCATTCTATCGCTTGGCAATGCGTCTGACGCGACACTCGCAGGGCAGCTCCAACATACTGATCTCCGTAATGACTCATCTGCCCATTACTTACGGCATCCTAACAATTGCGACGGCCATAGGCACCTGCAGTGGTGTGGGTCTACTGCTGGCCTTTGTTTTCTACTTTCTCATGCTGTCGAATGCCTATAAGGATTACCTGGAGGACTTCCTCTGGCAGAAGGCGGCCAAATTGGTGCGCGGCACACTGGGTGAGCCAGCTGCTACAGGTGCACGATCTCAGGAAACTGGCGACATACTGTCGGCCATGGATGATGGCCATTCGGACGATGATAAGCAACAGCAGCAAGAAGACGAGGAGGAAGAAATGGAGGCAGCACAAAAGGGAAACGGTGCAGATTCAGAGCCCTGTTTGGGCCTGCAGAACTTTCCCTTTCACGTAACCTTGTTGTTGATGCTTCTCATTCAGCTCCTGCTCAATGCACCCAGCACATTGGCCTGGGTCCGATCTCGACGGTAAGTGAATGTTCCAACAACACTCATAAGACTCCCTGAAGATGTCTTCACTTCTTCCCCCTATCCTTAGCCTTGGAATCGATCTGCCCGACCCGGGCTTGCAGCCAAGTATCGTCATCCTGGTATCCCTAAGTTTATTGCTGCAGTTTCGGGCGCCCCAGAAATGGTAATAAAACTTGTACCACCAATCTTAACCAACTCATTCTCATCTAGTCTCTCCTCTCCTTTTTTCTTGCCTACCTTAGCTCTGGCCATTGGATGATTTCCATACTATTGTACGTGCTCGCGGGGATTGTTCTGCTGTATTGTCAGGCAGCCATCTACAGGCTGAACTTTGTGTTTGCCGGTGCCTTCGCCCTGCTGTCCGCCCACCAAGGCCTCTGGATTCTGTGGCATCGCCTGGCCTAAACTGGTTCAAGCGCTTGTGCTAATTTGTTATTTATTTGTCCATTAGTTAATACAGCTATTAAGTTAGAGCGTCCGATCCATGCCAATACCAGTGTCGAAGTTTTACGGTCTTCGGTCTTACATAAACACAGCAAGCGGCCATTGCAATTACAAGTAAGCTGATATTGGTCCTAGCGGGAAGTCCAAACTAGTCTGTCGCGCATTGCACATTTCTTTTCATAATTGTTTTTTACGCGTGCTGCCCGTGATTATGGTAAGCGATATCAGGAATCAGGTGGTAGGCATGCCAATTACCATTTACGCGAAATGTGTGAAAATTCCCAATAACAAGGCCACACTGTCCTGCCATACTCGGGCTGCAATTCGGATCAGATTCCTTATTTCTTTTCCCATTCAAAGGGGGCTTTAATTGTAACCCTTTCATTGCCTAGTCGATGCTCCTTGTATCAGTTCCCACCGTATATTCGCACATGAATATTTTTTTTGGTCCCTGATCCTGATATTTATTATTAGTCGAAATAAAATAAAATCCTCTTTTACAATACAAATTGCTTCTTGGCGAGTGTTGGGCCTTTTTGCGGCGTACATAAGTATGTACAGCATGCTACGAATTCATTGAATTCATGTCGGTGTGGTTGTAGCGCCCCGAATTCAACTCGTGGCTGAAGACCTCTTCGCTCAAAAAGTCACTTATGTGGCTTGACCACTTTCATCCAGTCCCAGCGTCATCGGTCTTTATTTCTTATTCGGCAGAGTGTTGAACGCGATTTTTATACCCGGTAGTCGAAGAGTAAATAGGGTATATCGTATTTGTGCGAATAACGGTTGTATGTAAAGCACAGAAGAAAACGTTTCCGACCCCATAAAGTATATGTATATATTCTTGATCAGCAGCAATAGCCGAGTCGATTAAGCCATGTCTGTCTGTCCGTCCGTCCGTCTTGTTTGTCGGCTAGTTCTCAGAGACTATAAGAGCTAGACCCACCAAATTTTGGCTCCAGACTGCTGTATGCTCACACTGAAACCAGTGTATTTAAAAAATGAGCCCCGCCCCCTTCCGCCTCGCAAAAGGGCGAAAACCCAAACCTACAATTCTGAAGATAAAAGAACGAAGAAAGAAATCAATTTCCAGTGGCTAAACCCACCCCGTCCAGCAGCTTATATTTGTTTTTTGCACATTCTCTCATTCACACTCTGCTTCTGCAGTATGCTCCAGCTCCCTCTGCCGCGTCTCTGCCACTGGCAGTCTGCAGTGTGTGGGTCTAGGAAAGGGGGGCGAGCTAAAGGAGCGTGTTGGCGTGAGAAGTGTTGTAGATGTAGATGACAGCTGAAGAAAAATTTTAAAACTTGACAAAAAACCGCTAAGGTACAGATGTAGTACTGAGTACCGGGTATAAAAGTTGTGACGCGTAAGAAGCGTCTCACACGTCCCTTCTCGTTAAAACTGCATCACATAAAAAATGTCTGTCAACGCGAATCAGCAAGTTATGGCGATTTGGCTCGATTGCTGATTTCAGATGGGGTTTCGCTTCAGTTCAGTAGTCGAACACGTTAAATGGTATAATGAGTAGATAAAATAAAGTACATTTTGCTTTAATTTTTGTCTTGCTATATTCCTCTAATATCCTACTTAGCTAGGCAGTATTTTTGAGGACCTATTTATGTACATACATATGTATGTATACAACAAAATGTGTAAATAATTATAGCTATGTAAATATGTACATAAATATGTACAATGTACCGCATGCTCTCTCCCTCTCTGTGCCTTATGGTGACGCTGTTCTTTAAAGGACAACATTATGCTGTTGGATAATGCTGGGAGGGGGATCTCTCTGAGATCTTACTCAATATCTGACGCACTTGTCATAAGAGATGGGGAAAACATAGAGAAAGTGAGGGGAACCGCGTTTAAGTTCAATGATAGTTCTTGTACTTGCTTATATTTTAAAGTATTTTACTTTACACTTCTGTTCTCCCACTACATCTCTCTCTCTCTATCTCTCAATCTTCTCACAATCTCCTCCGCCAGAGGGCGCACACTGTATGATAAAGCTTGTGTGAGAGAGAGGGAGAATGGCATGGCATGAAGCAGATGCGGCATTCATGAATTACATATAAATATGAATGGGAGCTTGGAACACCAGAATGCACAAAATATAAGTGTAAATATTTATTATTAAAACCAAGAATAAAAAAAAATTGTGTGTTAAATGAACATGGCATTAAAACATCTGAATATGTACATATGTATGTATGTATGTAGATATGGATTTACGTAGCCTTTATGTATGTGTGTGTATATTTGTACTCTTAAAGCTTAGATAGAAGAAGAGGGACGAGTATAGCAAGGAATGCACTAGAGAAGCGGCGACTACTGCCAATATTTAGGAACGAGCTGGGCCGGTCCTGGACCATATTCCAGATACCCTGGGGACGGCATCACATCGACCCTGGAAAAAAGTTGAATTTCGAGATAAAGTTAGCAGCAGTGTCGGAGGGATATACAAACCGCATGGGCTCCGGCTGTGAAGGAGCGGCACGATAGTAGCGCGGTCTGGGCGCCACATAGTTGCCAGAAGCGAAGCTGCGTGGATTGGCGACGGGAAAGCGAATGGAGGCGTCGTTTGAGGACCGACTGCCGACCCGAGCCCGGGCTCGTGATCGCGATCGCGCGACTGTAGCGGTGCGGGCAGTGGCAGCCGCTGGTCCGTTTCCTGCTGCAGCGACACCGGTGGCGCCGGCTGCTGCCAAGCCGCCACCAAGTCCCAGTCCCAAACCAGAAAGACCACCAAGTCCGCCCAGACCGAGGCCTACGGATCCTGCGCCAGGCACTGGCGTCTGCCACATAGCGGCTAATTGAATGGGCACCAAGGCTGGCAGCGAGACGGTAACCGGCACACCGGGAGGAGGTCCGGCTGGAGCCTCTGGGGCCGGTGCCTCCGGTTCTGGTTCCTCTTCCTCCTCCTCGGGGGGAGGAGGAGTGGTGGTCACCTCTGGCTCTGGCTCGACCTCCGGCTCGGGTGTTGGTGGAGGAGTCGGCTTGTGCTCCACATCTTTCCAGGCTGCCAGCAGAGCGAGAAGCTCGTCCTTTGTTACGTGCGGGCTCGACGAGGGTGGCAGGGGGCTGAATCCGAAGCTGGGACTGGGACTGGCCCAGCCGCCTCCGCTGCTCCAACCGACCGGTGGACCGGGTGGGCCAAAGAGGGAGCGCTGTTGCCGATGCGGCTGCTGCTGCGGGTGCACCGGTCCGAACGGATAACGCAGTGGCTGGATGATCTGGGCACGGACCTGGCTGAGGGACAGCAGGACCAGTGCTAGGCAGCGGAAAATCTTGTGGGTCTGCATTGCTTAGGATCAGCTCGAGTGCGCGATGTTATCTGTGCATCAATTGGCGACCGAAGCCTTTTATATGAGCCAGGCCGCTCCTGGACATGCCGTCTCTGGACAGACCAGGCCAGGCCAGTCTGAGCCTGATCGGGTCGTGAATTGGGTTAACAATTGTCTGCTCTGCATCAAACTGGACCGGCCAAGAGCGGGCCGGAAGCTTCAGACCGCGAGGCAATCGGCACTCGGCATTGGCTTTTGGTTAACTGGTTCAAAACATTATTTACGCATTTTAGTGGGCCTAGGAAGTTTGCACCATTTATGGCTTCCATTGCATCACTGCAGCGAAGCCTAAATAAATGGACATGGAAAAAGTAGACACAAAGAAAGGAAAACGGGTTCGCGTGCACGCAGCCACACAACTGTGTAGCATAGTGTTCGCGCCTTGGCAGTGGCTTAGTTGACGGCGCGAGCCGTCGAGTTCCACGACTTTTTGTCCTCGCGAAACTGTGAATTACAGCTCGTAGGTAGCCATCGTATTGGAGTCTCCACCAACGGCCTCTCAGCGCGTGTCACTATCAGAAGCGATTCCAACTAATGTTGGCCTGTCATCGATCATGATTGTCGCATGCTCACCGCAAGAAGAGGTTTCCTGGCGATGGCGAAAAACTTGTAATCCATCAAGGACACCTCCTCGTGAAGCTGGCTGACGGCCAGTTAAGCTCCACCAAGGAGCAATATATTATTCTTATATAGTAATGGTCTAGCTAATATATTGTTTAAATATTATATTAACTTATGAATTAAACGAATAGTAGAAGCAACGCAATCGATCCGCCATTCTGTTTCAACGATTTACGCCTGCGCGGAGAACGTAGATACGTTTTGCACAGTGGCGCCCTCTCTAACTAGAAACATCGATATCAGCATGAGAATATATTGCAGGGCCATCGGCTAGGGCTGGAACGATATATCCAAACCCAGCTTTGCCATTGCAACATTCCGGCAACGAAAGAGAAGCAAAAACAAACAGCAGCAGCCACAGCTCAACTTCGGCACTCGCCTCCCCGAAATCAACACGACAAAGTGTTGGCAGAGTTATTTTCTCGCCGTTGTTATTTTTGTTAGTGATAGTGTTGTTGTCCATTGCCAAAGAATATATGTACGAACTCGAACGTGATCGGTGGAGATCTCTACGCGCAGAATCAGCGGACACAGACACAGCCACAGCCTCAGCTCAGTGTGTCACTGCCAACGTCATAGCAAGTGTAGGCTTTGAAAACCACTACTCGAAATATTGTGCACTCTACTCGCGACTTGCCAACTAGTTCTAATACGTGTTATTGCTAATCATTGTGTTTTTCGATTGGCCGAGTGCTGTGCGTCGAGCAAAATGAAATTAAAAAAATAACATTGAAAATCGCTTAACAAAGACAAAAGTACCAAAAACCGCTGTCGGGTAAGCCAAGGCAGGAGTCATACCAACAATTTTATGCAATTGTGCAGGCCAGTGTAGTTGCTGTAGGTACACACGCACACACACATGCACATGAATGGGATGTACCATAACGAAAAGATAAAGAAACGGCTGTTCTCTGTCCCTTTTGTGCCTGCCTGACTATCCGATGCAGCGGAACGACATTGGGAATTCAATTCCCACCCTCTGTAGAGCAGCCTCACACACACGCAGCCTTAATCGTGCTCACTAATTCTCTTTTCGCCGAATCCTTCCGGCTTGGCTTTGGTTTTTATTTATGTTCGCAGATTTAGTTGATTGGGGTGCGCTGATTTAGATTCGATCTCTGACCAAGAGCTGCTGCACAGCGCCCAAACCAATGAATCACCCTCGTAACCAATCTCCTCCCCACCACCGCAGAGTCAGAGGCAGCTTTTTCACTGGTTATCAATAAATTTACATTTTCGACTTTTGATTAGTCAGCAGGCATCAGGGAAATACTACGTTTGTACATATATACGTATGTACATATGTACATACATATACATATTTTCTCTGGAATGATACCAATGAACACTGAAATATTTATTGGTGAAAAAATACGCCATCTAGAGAAAAACGAGAAGGGACGTGTGAGACGCTTCTTACGCGTCACAACTTGTATACCCTGTACTCAGTACTACATCGGTACCTTAGCGTTTTTTTTTGTCAAATTTTACATTTTTTCTTCATCTGTCATCAACATCTACAACACTTCTCACGCCAACACGCTCCTTTAGCTCGCTCCCCCTTTCCTAGACCCACAAAGGCAGCGGCCGCACTCTGCGCGAAGCAGAGTGTGAATGAGAGAATGTGCAAAAAACAAATATAAGCTGCGGGGTGGGTTTAGCCACTGCAAATTGATTTCTTTATTGTGGCTATAATAATGATCCAATCGGATCGTCCAATTTGGCGATCTAATAGATATGGTCATTCCCTACAGAATGGCGTTTTTTAGATTTATGTATCTTCAATCGTCTGTCTGTTTTATCCCCAAAACATTCAATCTATGTACACAAATTGTCCTTCTGCCACCATGCATGGAGATCCAAAGACTAAATGTTATTTGTAAATTTGCATATTAGTTTGTTTGTAACTTATCATACCTACATGTGTACAAATGTGCATAGATCAAGTTCTTTGCCTAGATAGTCAATTAAAAGTACATGGTCTTCTGAGTTTTCGGAATATGTTCTTACATACATATGTACATACATACATATATACATATGTATGTATATAAATACAAATGTGTACATATGTACATATGTATTCAATATTCAATCCCTTTGCAGAGGCAGAAAAATAAAAAAAACTTAAAATTATGCACATACATAGATATTTATGTACATACATATGTATGTATGCATATGTACATAGTAATGTATGTACATACATTTGTTGATTGATCATTTTTTTTGGTCTTTCCTTTGGTTTATGTCTTGGTTTCCGAAGAATTTCGAGTTGTGGGAATCCAGGGCTGATAAGACTGTTTGGTGTGTAATTTCATGGATGTACTTAGACATTTACATACATATGTATGTACAAATGTACATATGCATACATATATGTTTGTATAAGCTCATATTGGCTTAGCTGCGTGTGCACAGTGCGTTTATAGGGGCGGACGAGTAAGAGCGTCGGGGTAATCCGCTCTTCCCGAATGGGGGAGCATTATCTCTAAAATCTGTGCCATCATCTATGCCAACTGTTTGTAAGGAATGGTTGGGCGGTGGGTGCGGGGGTTGCATGATTTCCATTTGCGGGGACCCCTGTCCCAAAATGAAGAGAACTGAAAACAAACACACATGTTGATCATGCATGAAAGCAACCAACCGCTTCGTTTAACCCTCGCCCCAGCTGCCTTTCTGGTGGCGGTGCTGGTGGTGCCTGCAGCGCCAGTTCTTCGGAGAGCATTTATTCCATACACCGGAAACATACATATTTAAATGCGTAACAAGGCGCATTTTAATTTAAACGATCCAAACAACACACAAAATAAATTAAAGTGTGTGTGCAAAGCAATTTTAGCCTCTCGTTGAATTTATGCAGGCGCAGCAGAAAACCTCCCGGGCATACATACATACATACATACGTACACATCCAAAAACACCAGCCTAATTGAGATTTCCATTGATTCAGAATATGTACATACATACATGCATACATATGTACATATGTACATACGTATCTGCTTGTCTTCCGTTGGTTGCATGTACATACAGCTGTGTTCAATGAAATAGTAGTGCCGCACCTCACCACTTTCAAAACTATTTTTAGGACATTTTCAATCATCCAAATTAAACAAGTGATACCTTTTTAGAAAGCCTAGAATGTACACATTACGAACCAGAAGGAATTTTGGATTAATTGCATTTCATCTTCTTGATTTACATGACTTTAGAAAAATACCCATAAAAACTGCTGTTCAATGAAATAGTAGTGAATTTTTCGAAAATCGAAAAAAAAACCGAAACTTAAGTTAATACCTATCTTTCATATTCTACATGTTTCTTGAGGTTTAATATTTAGTTTTTTAATAATTTTGATTTAGTTACTTCCTTACTCCCGCCTGGAAGGAATTAATAAGGTCCTGCCCAAGCTCCAATAGGATTTTAGCCAATCCTTTTTCAACCACTGGCTCTAACCTTACTCTGGATGCCGGAATTGTATTTATTATAATGCATTTGGCATTTCCCCATAAGATTTTGATAACATTCAGATCCAGGGACTGATTTGAACATCGAAAAACGCCGATCTTTTCAGATGAAACCCAATTTCCCCACCCAGTTGGCGAGCTTTCTTGAGTATTTAGGATCATTATCTTGTTGAAAGCTCCTCTTCAAAGGTTTTTTTCAACTGGAATATGAATGTAATGTATGAAAAAGCATGCTGGACCACAAAATTTTGTAAAATGCTCCAACTAGGAGGCTAGGAAGTACCACTTCATGTGGACTGGAGCTCATAAGGATCAGCCCAACATGCCCATACCGTTTTTTTCAAGAATTTGAACACTAATCTGATGTCTGTGAACGCCAAACCTATTCTTTTTGTTATTTCTTACCATATTATACAACTTTACACTCATCAGTCAAAAGTATTTTTTTGTCACTGCGACACAGCTCAGCCACATGCGTTCTTGCAAACTTTATCTGTATACCCCTATACTCTCAGAGACAAACGCGTAGCTTTCTGGGACTTCTTGCAATTAAATAATATGAAGTCATTCGTCAACGAGCTGTCATAACACTTACAGTGTGATATAAAATAGTTTTCATAATTTTTGAAGATATTGAAGACCTTGACCTTGCCTTCGACCATCTTCGACCATCTACTAAAAGACAATTTTTTCGCATAAAAAATCATTTTTCAGGGTGCTTTTTTTAGTTTAAACTATTTAATATAACAGTAAAAGCACATTCAAATTAGTTTTGAATTTCATTATACCTCCTGATTTTAGTTTTTAGTCGAATTCTAAAGTCTCCCATATTGGACCGTTCATTGATTACTTCTACGCTCCAAAAACAAAAGTACCGCTATTTTCAAACATTTCTTTCATCAAAATATTCAATATATAAACAAAGCTTACTGATGGTAACTTTTTTGAATTGATTTAACTTATTTTTTAATTTTTTTTTAATACTTGCACACAGCACTACTATTTTATTGAACAGCAGTTTTCATGGGTATTTTTCTAAATTCAAGTAAAACAAGAAGATGGAATACAAATGGAATAAGATTTCATCGGGTTTATAATGCTTACGTTCCAATCTTTTCAAAAAGGTATAAATTGTTTAATTTGAAAGACTGGAAGGGTCTCAAAAATAGTTGTGAAAGTGATGGGGTGCGGCACTACTATTTCATTGAACACAACTGTACATATTTACATACATATGTACGTATGTACACACATGTGTGCATAAATATGTATGTATGTACATATTTTGTTGTAAAGTTCGTGCAACTTCTATTGAAATGGTGTTGGCCGGGTCTCTGAGTTTTCGCGGGGGCAGAGAAGGGTAGCCCAAGACCGTTTCCAGTGCGGGCGCCGCTTCTGCGCCACTTATCATCTCGAAAAGAAAAGAAAATTAAAAATTGAATTGGTCGTAAAAAATACATTAAAATTGCAGCTGATAATGCCGCTCCACAAAGATAACCATTACAAATCCCTACAGCGAGTATTGAAATATGGAAGAACACGTGATTGTGCATTGTTAAGTGTCAAAGAACAAGGGCACACATTTAGCTTTTTGTTCAGTTTACGATGTTTCGACAGAACCTTTCAAACATTCATACATGCATACATATGTATGTATGTGCATATTGTATTTATGGACATACATACATATGTATATATATAAGTGTCTATAAACTTTATTTTACTTTCGCTTCCAATCATCCGCATCACTTCCCTGCAGAAATTAGCTTTAATCTAACCCAAACAATGGTGCACATCTATAAGTATGTACACAGGTTGTACAGGTTGTACATAGGTTGTAAAGAACTTTGTTTATCTGAAAAGCTAATTGATGCAGCTTGAAAGTGGACACAAACACTTTGTGGTTTTAGCTTAACGTCTGGGAAATATTAAAGTTTGAAATGGAAATGTTGATTTTTGTGACGTATTTTTAACAAGATGTCGACTTTAAAAACTCGGGAAAAGCCGAAAAAATATCATATCGAGGGTATAAAAGTGTGACGCGTAAGAAGCGTCTCACACGTCCCTTCTCGTTTAATTTCTATATCCAAAATTCTCAACTCCACAAGCTAAACGAGAAGGGACGTGTGAGACGCTTCTTACGCGTCACAACTTTTATACCCGGCACTCAGTACTACATCTGCAACTTAGCGGTTATTTGTCAAATTTTACATTTTTTCTTCATCTGTCATCTACATCAACAACACTACTCCCGCCAACACGCTCCTTTAGCTCGCCACCCTCCCCTAGAAACACACACTGCAGAGTCAGGGCAGAGGCATCGGCAGAGGCAGCGGCAGAGGCAGCGGCAGAGGCAGCGGCAGAGAAGTGTCAAGGGCAGAGGCCATAAACTGCGCGAAGCAGAGTGTGCTGCTATAAGCTGCGGGACCGGGTGGGTTTGGCCACTGAAAATTAATTTCATCATTGTGGCTATAATAATTATCCAATCGGATCCCAATTTGGTGATCTGATAGATATGGTCATTCCCTACGGAATGGCGTTTTTAGTTTTCTGCTCTCTTCAAAATTGTAGATTTGGGAGGTTTTCGCCCTTTTGCGGGGGCGGAAGGGGGCGGGGCTCATTTTTAAAATACACTGGTTTCAGTGTGAGCATACAGCAGTCTGGTGCCAAAATTTGGTGGCTCTAGCTCTTATAGTCTCTGAGAACTAGCCGACAAACAAGACGGACAGACGGACAGACAGACATGGCTCAATCGACTCGGCTATTGATGCTGATCAAGAATATATATACTTTATGGGGTCGGAAACGTTTCCTTCTGTGCGTTACATACATTCACTTTGTGCACAAATACAATATACCCTATTTACTCTTCGAGTACCGGGTATAAAAACTGGATGTTATCGAGATATGTACATCCCCACATTAAGTGTTTTAAACTTAAGATGAACGTTTCAGCAATGTCAGATTCCTTCAGGAGGTTAAATATGTACATATGAATCACATACATATGTACATTCGAGCATAGCCCTATTTTCTCTTAGGGTACCAAAATATTAAAAACCAGTCCCAGTAATTTAATTAGGAACACGCCAACTGCTAGGCTAGGCTTTTCGACGAGGAAGTTCAGATGGGAAATGGCAGAAAAAGATACTGCAGGCCATGCAGATTTGAATCAATCGAAAACCGGATTTATCATTGCACCATATGTACATATTACGAGTTTAAATCTTATAAAAAATGCAGAGCCTATAAATTAAATGTCTGGTTTGTAGACTTCCTCGCCCGTCCATGAGATCAGCCAGATCATGGCCTGGAGCCATGGCATCCTCAGAATTTGGCTACTTTGTCTATTTGGCTTCTACTCACTTAATTACGGGTAGAGTTGAATTTGTTTGGTTATCCAATTCAATATTTGTTTTACTTACATATTTAACTAATATTTTGTTCAATTGTTGACGACATTTTTATTTAAATACCTTCTATCGGATTGACAACGTTTAATGTTAACTCTATCTATATTCCAGCATGGACATAAACATGGACATGGACGTGGATGGTCCCGCATCCCAGTCGATCTATCCGCATTCGGCAACAATGTTTGCCGCCATCAGTGCCTGCGTCTTCACGACCATTGGTGTGCTAGGTAAGTGAATGAACTTACTTCATATGTCGTCTGCTAACCTGCTCGACTACTTTGGCCCCAGGAAACCTAATCACTTTGCTGGCTCTACTCAAAAGCCCAACGATACGGGAACATGCGACGACAGCTTTTGTCATATCGCTGAGTATATCAGACCTTCTATTTTGCTCCTTCAGCATGCCCCTGACAGCAGTTCGCTTCTTTAAGGAGGTGAGTCCGACCACGCATAAACATTACACATTCGGTAATTGAACTGAGCATAACCAGTAATCGTTTCCGCCACAGAGCTGGACCTTCGGCAGCACCTTGTGCAAGATATTCCCTGTCATCTTCTACGGCAATGTAGCCGTCTCCCTTCTCAGCATGGTGGGAATCACCCTCAATAGGTAGGTGTTGGCGGCAGGGCCCGTCTGCGAAAGGCTCTCGACTACTCCACAGACTGGTGTAATCGTATCCCTCTTCCAGGTACATACTCATCGCTTGCCATAGCCGATACTCACAGATCTACAAGCCTAGGCTCATAACGCTGCAGCTGGTCTTTGTGTGGGCCGTCTCCTTCTTGCTGCTGGTGAGTACAAATAAATACTAGGCTGCTATTAATTCCAGAAAATGTCAAATTTAATATATTTACTGTACTTATTGCAGCTGCCACCCATTCTGGGGATCTGGGGAGAAATGGGACTGGATGAGGCGACCTTCTCCTGCACAATACTCAAGAAGGAGGGAAAGTCCATCAAGAAGACGCTCTTTCTTATTGGTTTCCTTCTTCCGTGCCTGGTCATTATAGTCTCCTACTCCTGCATTTACATTACTGTGCTGCACCAAAAGCGGAAAATCCGAAGCCACGACAACTTCCAAATTGGCGCCAATGCAGCGGGCAAGGTCACATCTGGGGGCTCGTACGTGACCACAACGTGCACGAGAAAGGTTCGCGAGGATAATCGGCTCACCGTAATGATGGTGACCATCTTCCTATGCTTTCTCATCTGCTTTCTGCCACTGATGCTGGCCAATGTGGTGGACGATGAGCGGAAAACCTCCTATCCCTGGTTGCACATAATAGCCTCAGTCATGGCCTGGGCCTCCAGCGTCATCAATCCGATCATTTACGCGGCTAGCAATCGCAACTACAGGCAAGTGCCTTGGGAAACATTTCCCCCACCCACCATCCTCGTCCGCATCCAATCATATATTTCATTCCTCTTGCAGAGTGGCCTACTACAAGATATTTGCGCTTCTGAAGTTTTGGGGCGAGCCCCTGTCGCCGATGCCAAGTAGAAACTATCACCAAAGTAAAAACTCAAAGGAACTTTCGGGAGTCATCCGCAGCACTCCTCTCTTTCACGCTGTTCAAAAGAATAGTACCAACCAAATGTGCCAAACATATTCAGTATGATTCGATGTTGGACATTTTCCTTTGTATTAGAGCTGTTAACCATATCAATTACCTACCAACTACTTTTTAATTTATATGTGTACATAGACATGTATTCAAACGCATATGTAAGTCGGAAGCTACCGAAATAAATATAACTTTAGATCAATTGAGAAATCCATGTCTGATTAAACTGAATTTGCGGATGCGTGAAGAATTAGAAGCCCTGGGCAAGGCATTCACCCACGCTTGAAGTTTACTGGCGGTAGGACTAGGCCCCTATAAAGGATTGCTTTTGGTTAGGGTACACACCCAAGCATAACCAGTTACTTCGAATAATTTTTCGCACTACGAATAAAGTATTCACGATTTGACGCCGTCGGGGAAGCCAACAAAAACCAAAATCACAAATTCATAAAATGAGGCACACGCGTATTCACACTTCAATTGTAGACGCGCTCCCGGCATGGCGAGAAAAAAAATAGTTGTTAAATCACATTAAAAAAAATTGTTTATTTTTCTTTTCCTTCTATTTCGCTGGATAACTCTTAATGTCCTCAAGATGCGCAACATTAATTGTTGCAGTTTTATGCCTTGACGGCATATTTGCGCTGTGGGAAGATGGAACGCTTGCGAATTTCTTTCAGCGTCTTGCGGTTAGCATCGCGGGGCGACAGAGCTTTGCGGATGGCGCGGGTCTTCTTGCGGCGCAGATCCAGGGGCTTGTACTTCTTGTTCTTGAAGACCTTGCGCAGGTTCTCCTTCTGCTTCTGATGCATCACAATGTAGACGCGAGCAATGGCCTTGCGCACCACACGGCTGCAATGGAAAACAAACAATTCGGTGGTCAATCTTGAGGCCGGCCAGGGGAAAGGGATCTGGTCAAAACACTACTTACATCTTGGAGAGCTTGGATGGTGCACCTCCAGTGACCTTAGCCACACGCAGATTGAGAAGCTCATTCTTGAGCTCATCCAATTGCTTGGTGAGCTCCTTCTTGTCCTTGGTTCTCAGCTCGGAGCACTTGACCTTCACCTGAATGGGGCGAAAATTCGTCGAGTTATTAGTTATTCATACAAGCACACAACAAAATATTATTATCAACACGAAATACGAATTGGTGGCTTTGTGTTTCATCAATTCTTTGTATATATTATGCACTGATGTCTGTTCTTTTCATAGATTAGTTTTCACGCTAAATTCGGCACCAACCATTTTCCTCGCTAGTCACGTCAAAAAAGAAAGAAGGCACGATAACTATTAGACGTCAAAACGATTTCAGAGATTTGCGATGAACCAGCGCGCTGGTTCAAAATCCATGTCATCGAACCACTGTCGTTTGGTTCATTTGATTCTATATGTATGGGAATGCAAAAACTAACTTGCATATATTTACACATTTTGTTTACGATTATTTACAAAAATTTGGACTATATCCCTGAGATAATAATATACATTTTTTTCGACTAAAGCCTAGTACTCAGATCGAAAATAAAGGGGTCGCTAATAAAATCAGGGATGATATTCGTATGGAACCGATAAGAAAATGTTGTGCTGTTCGCCAGGCAGTACTCAGATCGACAAAAAAACAGGCCGAAAAAATCTAGAAAATCAGACGATAGTATTTTGCTAGTTTTGTATAGTTGCTAGCAGCTCGAAAAATAAAGATTTGTTTTATATTCCGAGAGGGTCCCTAGAAAACACAGAGTAAAGTCTCAATCAAATGGAGGCAATAATGCAGCTGAAGTTGAAAAATAAATGACCACCGTGCTTCTAAACGAGCTTAAGGCCATCAAACGGCAAAAAAGGAAACAGTTATTATAGATTAATGAGATTATATTGAATATAATTTTTTATTCTTTTTGTTCAATTTTCACACATTCTCAAAAAGGTAAACATATATAAAACAGGCAAAATATATTACAAATTTTGCTAGCAAGTTTTTTTTTCGATCTGAGTACTAGGCTAAACAGAAAGTCGGTTCATTCTGAGTTGCAGTTTCCACGTATCGAAATCATTGTAGCGTCGAGCCCAAGGTGACCGTTTAGAGTATATTTTATACTCTTTGGTATACTTTGAAGTCGAATTTGAGTCGATGGTATATGTATGTATATAGGTATATTTCGGAAATTGTTTGGTATATTACTGTATATTTTCAAAAATATATCAAGTAGTGGAGGCTCTACCAGACACAAGAAATTGTCTATGCAGAAGATCCGTCTGTTCGTCCGTACGTCAGTCCGACTTATTTGTCGGCTAGTTCCCAGGGTCTATACAAGCTAGAGCCACCAAATTTTTCCTCCAGATTTTTCCTGATTCGTTTGTCGAGGAAAAAAGTTTTACTTTGAAAGCCAGAAGAGCCGAATGAATGCAATAGCTACAGCCACTAACCTTATAGTATACCATATGGTTAGTACTACAGCTACTACAAAATTAAGAAGAATATTTCGGTATAATTTCAAAGCTCTGACGGTATATTTGATCGATAATTTCGCGGTCACACTGGTCCACCCATGTAAACAACCTACGGAACCTTGCTATGCCCAGAGACTCACTGAATAATCGGTTCTGTTTAACAAATTCATAGGAGCCAATGTGTTTTCTAAAGGTAAACAAGATAAATATTAATTGATAAAAATGGCTGATAGGGCTATCAAGCTCTTAGTCATCGGAGAAAGCGGTGTGGGTAAATCCAGGTAAATTATATATGTTTTATTTCTATGTCTCAAACCTGCTGCGTATTTTCTATACACGCACACCAAATCATATGTACATTTAAGCATACATATGTAAAAATGTATGTACATGTGTATAATAATTGTAACTATTTGCATCGTATGCTAACAACAGCTTAATACGGCGCTTTGTCGAGAACAAATTCGACGAGAATCATGACGTCACAATTGGCATGGACTTTAAAAGCAAGGTGATGAATATTGACGGCACTGACTTCAAAGTAGCACTCTGGGACACTGCGGGAGCCGAAAGGTTTCGCAGTCTAACACCGAGTTTCTATCGAAAGGCCCTGGGTGCCATCCTGGTCTACGATATCACGAACCGCGACTCCCTGGTCAAACTCGAGGCCTGGCTTGCCGAGTTGGACAGCTACAGCGATAATCCCAACATAGCCATAATAGTCGTGGGCAACAAGATCGACCAGGAGCGTGTTGTTGATCGCGAGGAGGGGCGCAAGTTTGCCCGAAAGCATCGTGCGCTCTTTATAGAGACGTCCGCCAAATGCGACCAGTTCGTTAGTGATGTGTTCAAGGATATTGTTGAGAAGGTAACTGATTTAATATATACCGATGTACATATGTATGTGTCTGAAGAAATAATATAAATTATTCCCTTGCAGATTGTATCCTCTGAGTATTTTGGCAATGGAAATGGATCCAATGGCATGAACATTGGAAGAGATCAAGATCTGGAAGAGCCTACATCGACGTGTTATTGTTGATGTCCGTGTGTTTCAGCCAGATTTTATGTGTGCTTTGTCAAATGTTTAGCTTGTATTTTCTTAATCGTTTCAATATCATTAGCATAAAGTCAACCCAACCCAACCCTTCAGCTTATTCCCCTATTAAGTCCATGCTCGGTCGATATAATGCATTCGATAGAATTCGTCTCTAAACAATGCAAAGCAGAATCGTATGATATAATAACTTCAAACAGTACAGTCCCAATTGAAGTTTCTTTATCAACTGAAATGAAAAGTTTGTTTACCAATGAGCTGTTTAGCAGGGAACACTCATTATTATTAGATGGCAATACAAGCAATAGCAAGCAGGAGCAGCCCACGGCCCGCTTCATGCACAACAGCATCTGAACGAATATTACAACGGCGACAACCTATTCAAATCAAATAGGTCAATTTTGACACGTTTCCTCTCTCTCACCATGCATGCTCATGCATAGATACATATGTATGTACTTACAACTTTGTACACATCTCGCAATAAGAAACGCTGATTTAATATTGCCTGTTGTCTGTATAGCCAGTATGGAACATATTTTACGAGTATCGAAGATTTGTAGACCCCACATGCTCGATCCTGATCCCGATACCCAATACCAATCTCTTTTGAATAGGTAATCAACATTCACATTTGTATTATTTGTTACCAGATCAGCTGTCAGCTACATAAGTAGTGTTAGTACAGTAGTGTATTGATGCATGTATATGTATGGTCTGATTTCAACGCAATCTTATCCTATACATTGCAGTATACATTGAGCTCTGATTTCTACGAAATCTGTGCATGCAATCCATTCTAAACGTGTCCATAGGTACATATGTATGTACATACATACGTATACAAGAAGGTGAGGCTTATTTCTTTGATAGAGGACTCTGAAAATGTCCTGTAAAACCGTGAGCAAAGCTTAGACACAAACAGATAAAAAGACGAGCATTGCTTATTATGATATGTTTTCATTTCCTGTATATACATACATATGTATGTACTTACATATGTACATATGTACATCCACTTTCGACCACAAATACAATACCCTATTTACTTCTAGAGTACCGGATATAATCATACATATGTATGCTTTGGAACAGGGATTCGTTTCTAAACGTTAAACATATGTACATTATGTAACGCACAGAAGGAAACGTTTCCGACCCCATAAAGTACATACATATATTTTTGATCAGCATCAATAGCCGAGTTGATGTAGCCTTGTCTTTCTGTCCGTCCGTCTTGATGAGCGCCTGGATATCAGAGACTATAAAAGCTACAGCCACCAAATTTTGCATCCTTCCCTCAAAAGGGCGAAAATGGCTACATTCACAATTTTAAACGATATTAACGATATCTATCAGATCCCCATATCAATTAGGATCAGCTCGGGCTATTATTATTATTGCCAGAATGACGAAATTAATTTGCAGTGGCTAGTCCCCACCCTTCCGGCCGCATTAAATATTTTTGTTGCTCATACTCTCGCTCGCACACTCAGCCTGACATTTCCATGCAATCTTATGACTTGTTAAAATATTCTAGCTCTCTATCTCTCTCTCTCTATATACATACATACATATATTCATATGTATATATTTATACCTTCCCAACGACAGATACCATCTAGTCGTTAATGCTCGCTCAGCCAAGAGGCGCCACTAGACGATGGATGGTAGAAGAGAGAGAGCGACCGCATGGAAGGGGTTTTAGCCACGGGAAATGGTTTTCGTCATTCTGGCTATAGTAACACTCCGATCTGATCCAGAGGACACATTTTGTTAGATGATAATCTTTTTTTCCCCGTTATATTCCAAGCCCAAAATAGATGAATTAATTATCGCTTCTTCCTTACATTTTTCGTTTTTTATTTAAATGACATTTCCTTTTTGCTTTCAAGTCAAAATGTTTTTTCTCGGAGTATGCACTTTATGAAAAAAGGGCAGAGTAAGTTGACTTCAATGAGGCTTAAGGAAATGGTGTATGATTTAGAGTAGCAACAAAAGTCCGATCAGCATGACAGTTTATGGAAGTTTTAAATTTAAAATTAAAATGCAGGTGCGGTTTAATATAGGTATACCAGTGCGGTGTACGAAACATTGATTGAAACATAGGTATACATTGAACGTCCGGCTGAACGCAGACTGAAACTTTCATTGGTTTTCGACATTTTAAGGGTTTTCGTACTTTCGTAAACTAGCCGTTTTGTGTCTGTCCTTGGGTTTCTTCGATTTTGTGTGTTTGTTTTGTTTTAATTTGCTTTTGTTGTTTAGAGTGTATTTACATTTATCGGCGATTAAATGTAGCAATTACCGCCATCGCTTACAAGGTGGATTGAGAAATCGTTGAGAATGCGCTATTGCTTTAGAAAGAAAAATAAGGCTTATAAAACAAATCTCGACATTTGGCCGCAACAATCCTCGGAGCATGCCCTGTATATACATTTTGTCGTCGTATAGGTTCCGTAAGTGTAACTTAAGATCTATCCACGTATATCGTTCGTCTCTCATTAGGCGTCACTCTGTGCGCGATGTGGGGGCTGCTTCTACTTGCCCGAAATGCCACTCTTTTTGGCATCCAGTTCGTAGATGAGCAGTCGCCACATTTTTACCACGAACACCTCAGCTTCCTCATCAAGTACCTGCAGCAGCAGTAGTCAGCACAGCATACAAGTGAGTGAAGCAAACAAACAAGAAGAGCGGATTAGTTTTCAGATAAAGATAAGCTGAAAGTCTTAAAGGACAGCTTACCATTTGCACATCGTCCAGGATGCTCTGGGGCTGACTGCCGGCCAAAACCTTGGAACATATAAAGTCCACTAAAGTTGGCTCTGGCTCACCGATATACTCAATAATTTTCTTATTTATCCATGGACGTATTTTTCGTTCCATTAGACCGCTATCGATCTCGTTGCGGTCGAGTTTATAATTAAATAGTTCCTCCTTTTGCGTGGGTATCCTGTCAATAATGCTTTTTATATGGCGCCGTTTTTCATCATACACCTTTGCACCATTCTCATCCTTTTTGGTGTTTGTCGCGGCAGCATCTGCGCTGTTGGTCGCAGATGCAGCTGCATCATTCTTACCGTGTTTGCTAGTGTGATGTTTGCCGCCCGATTGGTTGCCGGCATTTGCGCTGCTGTTGTTTTTCCCGCCGCTCCCACTGCCGGACGAGGCCGATCCGGACCCAGAGCCCCCGCCCGCCAGAGCTATCTTCTGGCTAACAGCAGCGGCAGCAGCTGTAGCCGCGGACACGGCAGAGCTCTGCCGCTCCGCTGCAGTCATACTGCTGCTGTTCCCAACGCCGCCGGCTTGGTGATCGTGTTCATTGCTCATGTCATCGTAATCTGTGTGTGGGATGGGATAAAATGTTAAGGGCAATGATTCATGTGTGATAATCCGATTTTGTCTTGTCTCACCTAGAGGAACCAGCTTGCGCTTCTTAGGGTTGATGTTCTCGTCGTTATCGTCGTCGTTGACGAACACTCCGGTGGCCTCGATCTTCTTCTTCTTGAGGTTGTTGCCCAGAGTGAGCGAGATGAGCGGCATGGTAATGGGGGGAGTGACCGAGGGGACCATGACCGAATCGTTTCTAGGGGCTAGGTCATTCATGGCACTCTGAGAAGGCGTGTGGATGTCGGCCACCGGCAGTGAGTCCCTGGACTCACTGTCCTGCCGGCTCAGGCTGTTTTGACGCGACGGCGACTTCTTCCTGTTGCTCTTAGCCGACGCGCTGGCATTGGAGGCAGTGTCTGCCATGGAACCATGATCATCATTTGATATGGAATCATCGTTGTGTTCCGCCATGTCTGGATCGTAGGCCATCATCTCTTTGCGGCGCTTCTCCGCCGGTATCAGGGACGAGTCCTGACTGTTAGCACCTGTCGCGGCCGGAGCCGCAGCTGAGTTCTGCTTGGTCAGGCGATCGCGATCGCGCTGGCCGGCCACCGGCTCTTGGTTAACGGTTACAAGAATGCGCGGTTCGTACAGTTTCTCGATTTCTCGGCGGGCTTTCTCGAATTCCAGAGTAGGATTCTCGAACTCACCGCTAAAGATTTTGGTCTTCAGCTCGGCCAGTTCGTCCGCCTCCTTTTCCCGGTCCTTAGAATCGGCATCCGCTTCGCGCACACGCTCTGCCAGACGCTGCTGTAACTCTCGTCCTTTATAGTACAGCGGGTCGTCACGTTCATCGTCGTAATCCTCGACAAACTCTTTCAGGCGCTTGGCATCGCTCTCGCGCTCCTCATGGCGCATCAACTCCTTCAGGCGGTACTGTGCAAAGAAAGAATGAGACCAAATGAAAGATTGTAAAACGTGCGGGATGTGTGGGGATGCTCTCTCCTACCTTCTCATTCTCCTTAGACTTGCGCTTCTCGCGCATCTCCCAGTTGGAGAGGCGCTGCTGGTAGGCGATTTCCTTTTCGCGGGCTTTCTTCTCGGACTTCTTGCGCTCGCGCGTCTCCTCCTCCATTTCCTTCTCGCGCCGCAAGTCGCGCACTGGCTTGAGGATCTTCTCCTCGCGCTCGCGCTCTCTGTCCCGCTCGCGCTCTCTTTCGCGCTCTCGCATTTCGTTGCGCTCGCGCTCTCTTTCCCGCTCCCGGAGCTCGACACGCTCCCTCTCACGTTCCCGCTCGCGTTCACGCTCCTTCTCGCGGAGCTCACGCACTTCCCTCTCCCTGTCGCGCTCCCTCTCACGCTCGCGATCGTGATCCTTGGAACGCGACTTGGAACGACGACGTCGACTCTCTTTTGCTTCGGGACGTCGCTCCTTCTGTGTTATATCGATGGTCACGGGCTCCTTGCGACTGCTGCCACTGCGCACAGAGACAGAGCCAGTGGCAGGAGCAGAAGAGCCAGTGGTAGGGGGGGCTGAGCCAGGTCCAGGCACGGCAGGTGCTGGCACTTCCTTCTCAACAATCAGGACAACGTCGTCAGCTTCGGTGGCGCTGGTCTTTTTAGTGGAAGATTTTCGCTCGCTGTCACGCTGCTGCTTCTTCCGCTCCCTGTCGCGCTCCTTCTCTTTACTGGCGGCCAGCTTCTCCTTTTCCTTCTCCTTCTCCAGCTCCTTGCGATGCTCATCGGCTTCCGCTCGTTTGCGAAACTTGCCTATCTCACTGCTTATCAGATTGCGTTTCTCTTCCTCAAGTGCATTTTCGTTAAGGACCTTGATCTTGATGTCATCCTCCCGTCGCGTCTTTTTGTTGCGATTGCTGCTGCCATAGAGATCGCCGCGAGTGCTGCCATCGAAGCCTTCGAACTCGTGCTTGTGCTCTTCAAGCAGATCTTGCATCTGGTTGACGGCTCGTTCGTCTTCAGTCTTTTCGTCCAAAGCATTCGCTCCCTCCCCGTTCTTGCATTCTTTCTCCTTGTAGTCCTCGATGAGCACTTTATTCTTCGCATCCACCTTGGCCACCAGTTTCTTGCCGTCAATTTCCATCTCGCTGAGCAGGCGAACGGCCCGCATTGCCGCGATAGGGCCACTGAAATAAGGCAAGTTGTTGTTAGAAGTTTATCCATCAGATATCACGCCCCAATAAAAAATGACAGACATATGGGATAGAAGTGAACCTGAAAGTGTTCTGTTCCCATTGAGGAGCAGTCGTTCAGTTCACTGCTACCTCTCGTTTGTCGAAACGTTTCGACAACGTACTCAAACTCGCAGAATCCGAATGTGGAGACACGCTTCCAGTTGATTACCATGCCGCAGGTGGCGAGGATCCGTTTGAGCAGAGCTTCAGGAACCCGTTCGCTTATGTTGCCCACGAACACGGTAATGATTGGTCCACGGAACTGAGGCTGTGGCTCCGGCGGGCGATGATATACTGTCGGCTGAGAGCTGATTGTGGCAGAGTTGCGAAAGCTGCGAGGCGGATTGCCCATGGACTGCATCATCTACAAACACAGGGAGAATCAACCATATCAGTTATGTTGGCTGCAGGCTACAAGGGTCGACGGGTCTATAGGTTTCACTTACGTGTGGCGGCGGAATTGACGCATTCATGTAGGGCGGCATTGGGGCACGGGGTGGATAGGACATTTTGCCGACTTTTCGTTGCTTTTACCTTTTTAATATATTTTCAAAATGTTGGCGTGCGTGCAAATATAAGCCGACACAATACACACATACACAGTTAAAAGCGACCACACACAAGCACACCTCAGCGATGCGCGCAAACGCTACACAGGAGCACTGTGTGTAACTGTATAACTGAAAGTGATGGCAAATTTAACCGGCCATTGACTTTAAACTGAAGTTTTTATGAGTGAGCAAACTTTTGGGTACTCATAAAAAACTACACGTTAAATATATTTAATTGTCTTCTTTTTACAACCCTGCGGCCGCTGCTGTAGAGATGGCAGAATTTCATCAAGCCCCTAAAGAAACGAATAGCGATAGCAAGTACAGACAGTGCATGGTTGCCACTCTTTGGGATTTTCGCCAAGAGTGTGTTTTAGTTTCTTTTTTCCTCGCACTGCCTTTGATAAGCCAAGTATTTGTTTTAATTTTTACGGTACTGTTTAGACAATTTTTTGATTTGATATTTATGCACTCTACGGTTAGTGCTGTAAGAAAAAGTGGTATTTCTAGTATTAGTTGGTTTTCTGCTCGATTCGATAACAATTCACTACCAGAGCATATTTCTCACTCCCACCGAATGCCTTTCGCCATATGCTTTTTGTTGCTGGTCTCCCTCTTTTCAATTGAAGTGCATTTATCGATATCTCAGTGTTATGTGATTTGTATAAATTAGCCAAATAGGACATATAAACAAAACAAAATGCGCGTTGGTAATCTACTGCGATTTCGCACCACTTCTCTAAAAAGGTGCATCAAGCAGCAATATGTGCCACAACATAAGCCGGCGGTGGACGATGATATAAAGCGGCTGGAGGACTTTTTGATTTCGAAACCAAATATAGTGGTATTAACCGGGGCTGGAATCTCAACTGAATCAGGTAACTTACGCATGTTGATGCAAAATATGCAACTCTAGATGTACGCAGAACACTCACAAATCCATTATTCTTCCGCCAGGTATACCCGACTACCGTTCCGAGGGTGTCGGCCTTTACGCCCGCACCAATCACAAGCCCATCCAGCACATGGAGTTCCTGAAATCGTCCAACGTGCGCAAACGCTACTGGGCACGCAATTTTGTGGGTTGGCCGAGCTTCTCCAGCAAAAAGGCCAACGCAACACACTACGCTCTGTCTCGCTTCGAGCGCGAAATGCGCATTCAGTCGGTTGTCACCCAGAATGTCGATCGTCTTCACACCAAGGCTGCCACCAAGAACGTTGTGGAGCTGCATGGAAGTGGCTACGTGGTAAAGTGCCTGTCCTGCGATTATACCACTGATCGTCACGAGTTTCAAAATATACTGGCCTCCCTAAATTCAACCATTGGCAATGTGCTGGAAATGGTCCGCCCAGATGGTGATGTGGAGATTCCCCTCGATTACATAGAAAACTTTAAAATACCTGACTGCCCGAAGTGCTGTGGCGACCTCAAGCCAGACATTGTCTTCTTTGGGGACAGCGTGCCCAAGCAGCGCCTCGATAAGATCGCTGAAATGGTATACAATAGCGACGGACTGTTGGTGCTTGGCTCCAGTCTGCTGGTGTTTTCCGGCTACCGCATGGTACTGCAAACCAAGGACCTTAAATTGCCGGTGGCGATTGTAAACATTGGAGACACGCGGGCCGACCACTTGGCCGATATCAAAATTTCGGCCAAATGTGGCGATGTAATACCTAAACTGTTTGACTTTCGCAAGACCGGCTCGGCCACTAGCTAGCACCAGCTAGTACTTTCTATACCCGCCACCACACACTAGTCTTCCAAGGGTTTGTTGTTGACAGGGACACTGTGTTATAGTATCACAACTTTTGCATGTTTGTGCTTATTTATGAATGTACATATGTATGTATGTAATTACCCCGAAAATTACAGTTCATTTATGTTTTGCGGACCGACTTTGGCAATTACACGGTGGTGGAGTTCCTGAAATCGTCCAACGTGTCGGTTAGCAGGTGGTTCTTTGGAGCCAAAGGAAATCGATGCGTTATCCTGATTGCTGACTTCTAATTCCCAGGGTGCAGGAAATTCCCGTGCGACAACGGCGCAGAAAAATTTGATACCTAATTATTAAAGAGCACAAACAAACCGGGACCTATTCTATGCACATACAATGTACATACATATGTACATATGTAATTTTGCCATATAAAATGACGGATTGATCAATCTTCACACTTAAGTTCATCCCAGCATCGAAAAGCTTCTGTTTGAATTGTGCAATGAATAATTTGGCAATTGTCTTGGATAAGATTAGATAAAATATTACAAATATTTTTAGAATCCGTTTTTTTTTTTCGATAAAAAAAGTTGTAATTTGAAGAGAAAATATCGGTTTCTTTCATGATCTAAGAAAGGAAGAATATTTTTTGACTCCTTACAATAGTCCTGAGGGGACCAAAATGGTGTTTGGTACCATCTCCCGATTTACACCCGATTTTTTTCGTCGAAGATGAGTGAATCAGTAGGAAAAATACTCTAAAAGTCCTTTGCTGAGATTCTGCAAAAATTTTTTTCACTTGGAACGGCTAGTTTCACCAGAATAGTCGCACGAAATAAAACGGTAAGTTGATAAAGAAGTGGATTAAAGACTAATATTTTCTAATAGTTTTTACCTAAAGGATATGGGTCTCGTCAAAAATTGGAAGATGTTAAACCATTACATAATGTACCATTACATTAATGTAAGTATGTGCATACAAACATACATGTGTATATGTGATCAGAAGAAACAACTGTGCGCAAAAACGTAAAAGAGAGTCGAAATAGATCGTCGGAGTCAAAAAAAAAACTTCTCCCATGACTTTTTATTGAACATTTAATCATTTTACTGAAATTAATAAAATAATTATTTCTTATTTGCGCTGTTTTGCAATAAAGGACATTTGGCAAACCGTATGCATTATTGGCAAATCCCAAATGCATTCTCAATTGAATTACCAGCTCTTTTTTACTTTTTATTATCAGTTTAAATTTCAAGCTGCCACTGCAGTACACGTGTTTACAAAACACAGCTGATTCGTATGCCTGTGTTAGTTACGTTATTTACGTTATTTCGTTAATTCCTGGCTAGAACCGACGGTGCTGGATACCCGCCTTAAATCCGTCCCCTGGATATCGGGTCGAAAGTACCCCGCCGGGAACGATATATCAGGGCGACAAAAAAGAGGATCTTAAAAGCTGTGAGTATTATTTATTTATATTTTATATATTTATTTATTTTTTTTTATTTATTTATATATTATATTTTATTTATTTTATATATATATTTATATATTATTTAAAAACTGAATATTATTTATTTAGGGTTGCATTTGAGAGATATCGAATGGAAAACGGATAAAAACCTGCGGACGAGAGCGTCTCAGGTGGATCGCAGAATTAATAAGGAACTCATTTTGGACAGCAAAACCTTTCAGACCATCCAGTAATAAGGAACGATGTATTAAAACAACTGTATCGATTGACATTTGCTAATTACATTTTGACCCCAAATATCGATATGTCGCGCAATGCAAGCAAAGAACATCAGCTGTGTTTTCCAGCACTGTCACAAAAAGCCGAAACTAGCAAGAACAACATAACATAATTTTGGTTTTTATTAATTAAAAACTGAAAAAATGGCATACGACTTAAAAAAGGAGTCAGATGTTAAGGAGTACATCGACAAGCTTGGCGTAGAATATCGATTTGGCTGTTATTCGGAGAGGAAACCGGAAGGTAAACACGTACAAACAGCAACAACGGCTCTGCTATAACCTATGTCACTGTGTTCAACTATTTTAATTACAAAACAAATCCGTGACCTTATCTAACACTTATATACATATACGCGTACATTTTAATCGCAGCTTGCCACCTGCTGGGTGACTATCTCGAGGGCATCAAGAAGGACTTTGAGAAGGCGTCAAAGGTATACAAATCTACATGTGACGATTATGGTTACGCAAAGTCCTGCTATAAGTTTGGCAACTATAGCATTTTGGGCAAAGGTAAAAGCGGCAGCAAGGGTGAACCTCGGGTGGCGTACCAGTACTACGAGAAGGGGTGTAACTTAAACGATTCCGATGCCTGCCTTCACTCCGGCCTCTTGCTTGTCTCGCGCTCCATGCCCAAAGAGATCGACAGAAATGTGCCGAAGGTAAGTTGAGTGCGTTCTGCAGGTGATGTCTGACCAACGCTTACTACTTATGCAGGGCTTGGAATTCCTCACAAAGAGCTGCGACATGAACAATGCAAACGCCTGCTTCTATTTATCCGGTATGCACATCTCTGGCGTTCAAAAGAGGACAGAGCCAGGTGCCGTGCCTGCCAGCAGTGGACCCACGCCAGCCAAAACGCTCAAGGACTCCGACTACATTGTGCTCAAAGACATGAAAAAGGCGTTTCAGTTTGCCTTCAAGGCGTGCGAGTTGCGCAACGTGTATGCGTGTGCCAACCTAAGCCAGATGTACGCCCGCGGCGACGGCATCGAGAAAAACGAGAAAGAAGCCGAGAAGTACAAGAAGCTAGCCCTGGAGATGCAAGAGGAGATCAAGAAGCAGCAGGATACGCTCGGCTTTCAGCAGGGCGTCGGCATGCCAAACTGATTCAACACTTAATATATTTATATGCGTGATTCGTATACAACTGTCTAACCAACAATTAGCAATTGCTATGCATCTGTTTTTAGTCTCCCCTATTTAGATCAATGTATCGTTTGCTTGTGTTTTTTTTTTGTTTCTTGCCTTCTCTCCTCTTAAATCTGACCGTTGTGGTTCTACGAACTAGCAACTGTGTTTTTAGTTTCAGTGTACATAGGCGGCGGCAAGTGCGTTTTTGGCATGTGTACGTAAATGCGCGAGGCGGACGACGAAGACAAGATCGGCGCTGAGCCATCGAAGACAACAAAATATGAATTCCTAGATTTAATTGTTACTGTTATGAAGAATGAAACAAAATCCCTTGTATAATTCTGTTGGCACCCTTTTATTAAATACAAACAAACAAGTCCGGCCGGGACCATAGACCAAACTACGGGGGAAAACTTATTTTCCGCGTTGTAAATATTCCCTCTGCTCTCCACAGATCTCTCTACAATCAAAAAGACGACAAAGCACTGGTGATTTATGGAACGCATGCTCAATTATCTTTATTTGCGATCGCCATTTGCCGTGACTGTTAAGCGTGTTCAATTTAAAATCTAGTTGAATGTACATATATGTGAATACAGTGCGGCACAAAAATGTTCCTAAACCAGCGACTATATTTATTATCTCCCACTGTATGAATTTATTCGCGAGTCCCATGTTTATCAACATCTGCTAAAATAAATGGGTTTGCCGTTTATTAAATGTTAAATTATAATCAATCACATACACTTTACAATTAATTTATAAACGACACTGTGCGACAGTCATTATACCCGGTACTCGAAGAGTAAATAGGATATTTTGTATTTGTGCGAATAATGTTACATGCTAACCGATATGAAGTTTATTGCTGCAGCCATACATATTTCATGACGACAAAGTTGAGGCACTGTTCAACAACAAATGGCTGCACACTGCTCCGAACAGTCTGGCTCTAGTTATGAATGTGCTGGCCTTGTGCGTTAATTATAGTTTATTCAAGTTAATTAATTTACTAAGCTCGTTCAGTTCTACAGCGCTCTTGTGGATTCCGATTCAAGGATTTATGTGGAAATGGAGCCATTACCTTATACTACGACTCATGCTGTGCAGCTGGATTATGGCATCGAAAGCAATACTTTAATATTTAATATTACTCTATGCTTCTGTTTCGGCTTTATCTGGACCCTGCCATTGCTATATTTTACATTGTGGCGTGGAAGTCCCTACGGGCATATTGAGGTGATGGCCGGAATGCCGATCTGCAGACTAGGCGTGGCCTCTTTTATATATGAGGCTCTAAAGGTAGTCATATGCTGCTTACCCTTGAATTTGGCCATAATTTTTGTTCACCATGACATTCTTATGAATATAGAAGCCTTCAGTAAGTAATTACCTGCAATACTATGGACTATTTTCCACTAAACCTTTTAAATATTTTAGTGTTTTTTATATACATATTACTTGGATCTGCTTTCTGTGTCCAGTGCATGAATCTTTTGGTTTCTTTCTGTTTGGCAGAGCCCCTTTCTGGTTATTTAGTATTTTCAATATTATTATCGTTAGGCGTAGTGACATATGTACATATGGTGGAATGTTTGAGTTTACACCGGCAATACTGGAAAAAACAGCTCTTCTGTCTTGGGACTTACATAACCACTTCGCACTAATTCACAGCCTGATGCGATCTAATAAGTTCGAATGATATAACAGGGCTGTGCAGTGACGAGCAGACATATGTATGAGACTAGTGTTCACTTGGAGCAATGTCAGTTTGTTTATTTTTACCAATTATTTCAACAAACCCTTAATAAGGTTTAATATATTTATTTTACTCTTATACACATAGATAAAAGCGCACGGGATTTCCAAATATTTTATTCACTTATGAGCACATATCTTTTGATACTGGTGGTATGGATCTTGATTTATATATGCTTTCATTTACAAAGGGTCAAACGTGAGCCGCGCCGACAAAACGGTCTTTGAACCTTTAAGTAAGTTGTAAACGCAATACGAAAATCTGATAAAGAAAGTGATTTCAAAGTTCAGACAGTCAGTATGAACAAAATGTGTTACACGTTGGTCAGCGAAAGGAGCTAGACATCACCTGGATTCATGAAAAGTCTCGAACACGTACTCTAGAACGGCAATCCATTAAGGCCAAGCCGATACATGTACAAAATCTAGGAGTTTTCTTTGGACTCAACGTTGCGCTCAAGCATATAAATTTCATGGTCGAATGGTAAGGCTTGGTGTGGAGTTTATTAATTTTCACATTTTTTCTGTTTTAGGGACCAAATCTTGTGCGTTTGTGGAAAAAATGGAGCTGGAAAAACAGTGTTGATAGGAAGCGGTGCCCAGCCAAGAGGAAAACTGTATTCATGCCAATTTTAGGGCTCAGTTTGATGAAATGGTCAATCCGCTGACGGTATTAGAATCCATTGAAATGGTGCTGCAAATTCGTGGGCTATTGCATTTAAATCTGAAAAACGTGGCACTGGCCTTATGCAGGATCTTCGACATATACAATTTTCGGCTATTTGTCGGTTATTGTCGGTTAAATATTATTTAATGAAATCGTAAATAACCAGCAAAAATGTTTACTTCCAGAAATCAATCTCAAATGTTCACAGATTCATAGAGTATACAATAAATAAATAAATTATTGATATATGTACATATAAGCCATTCCTTAATTTGTATTAAAATATCGATTGGGTAGTTGGAAAAACAATTTTTATTAGTGTGCAATAAGTTTGAAATTTAAATTTCACTTGCTTCTGTTTCATTCAACTCAATTCCATTCATTCGTGAACAGTTCGCTTGAGTGTGTCATTGAAACTTTAGCTCCATAAATAGTCCGATTTAAAAAAAAAAAATAATAAAATGTGTTCAAATATTTGTGTTGGTGTGCGTCCTTTCGGGTCCTTTGATGGTTCGTCGTGGCAGGTGACAAATGGCTGTGCCTTAGAAAGCCGCAATGGATCATCTGTCTTTGGTGAGCGTGAAAATCATAGAACAAAATTCAACATATTGCTAATTCGTTTGTCCTATTTGAAGACTTTGTGTTCGACCATGAGGCATCGAACTAGGAGCTTTTCAATTGCATGGCAAAGCCTATTGTGAACAAATTGATATCTGGACTGAATGGCACAATAATTACATACGGTGGGACATCGACAGGTATGCAAAATGCCCATCAATCTGTAGCCTCGCAGGAATTAAAGTTTCGGAACTTCACTTAGGCAAAACCCATACAATGCTGGGCGATGACCAAAACCCGGGGGTAATAGAGCTGGCAACAAAGGAAGTATTTGAAACGATTGGCAATGATAAGGAACGCAGCTTTCTGCTGCGTCTTCAGTTCATAGAAGTAAATAATAAAATCATATCCGATCTGATTAGAAAGAGGCAGACTGAAGTCCAGATAACAGATACTGGGAATGGTAATGTGAAGGAAAACTCCGAAGAGTACTTGGTGAGCAGCAAGGAGGAGCTGATGCAGTGGCTCTCCTTGGGGAAAAAAAGCGCTCCAAGCGCTCGCACGCCATACTTCGCATTGTAAGTTAATCCTTAGATTGTCTGTTGCATTCTCCATTTACATATTTCCTCTACTTAGATCATCGAGTCGTGCTCCATTAGTGCTCAACCGGATGATCCAGTCATGCAAAGCGTTTTCAATTTGGTGGATCTGGCTGGATGTAGCAACATAATGCACATGTCAAACACCAATGTTAGCTTCAGAGACCAGCAGCTGAATCAGCTACTGCGCTCGTCTCTTGGCGGCAATTTGAGATTGATTTCTGGAAGTAAACATTTTTGCTGGTTATTTACGATTTCATTAAATAATATTTAACCGACAAGAACCTTACCTTAGCTGTCTGAAGAAGTCAATTTTCTTTCGATGCTCAGTCACCGGTTCTATCTTGAGATGATCATCCATGAATTTGAATGGGCTCGAGGTTATGCTGTAGAATGGCAAGAATTAATACCCAACAAAAGCATAAAAAGTAAAAAAGTACAAAAGTATAAAAACAGTCCAGTGCACTCCATGCAACCATCTTGCTGTTCATCAATTCGGGAGCTACCTAGCATGACTTGCTCCTCCTTGGCCAATTGGTCCCTGAGCTTCTTTATTTTCAGATCTTGTTACTTAATCATTGTCGCCTTGTAAGCTACCAAGTTGACCAGCGGCTGGTTGGATACTTCAAATTGGTTGGATTGGCCGTGCAAATAATGCCAGTGCATCTAAGTAGAGGAAATATGTAAATGGAGAATGCAACAGACAATCTAAGGATTAACTTACAATGCGAAGTATGGCGTGCGAGCGCTTGGAGCGCTTTTTTTCCCCAAGGAGAGCCACTGCATCAGCTCCTCCTTGCTGCTCACCAAATATTCTTCGGAGTTTACCTTCACATTACCATTCCCAGTATCTGTTATCTGGACTTCAGTCTGCCTCTTTCTAGTCAGATCGGTTATGATTTTATTATTTACTTCTATGAACTGAAGACGCAGCAGAAAGCTGCGTTCCTTATCATTGCCAATCGTTTCAAATACTTCCTTTGTTGCCAGCTCTATTACCCCCGGGTTTTGGTCATCGCCCAGCATTGTATGGGTTTTGCCTAAGTGAAGTTCCGAAACTTTAATTCCTGCGAGGCTACAGATTGATGGGCATTTTGCATACCTGTCGATGTATGTAATTATTGTGCCATTCAGTCCAGATATCAATTTGTGCACAATAGGCTTTGCCATGCAATTGAAAAGCTCCAAGTTCGATGCCTCATGGTCGAACACAAAGTCTTCAAATAGGACAAACGAATTAGCAATATGCTGAATTTTGTTCTATGATTTTCACGCTCACCAAAGACAGATGATCCATTGCGGCTTTCTAAGGCACAGCCATTTGTCACCTGCCACGACGAACCATCAAAGGACCCGAAAGGACGCACACCAACACAAATATTTGAACACATTTTATTATTTTTTTATGGAGCTAAAGTTTCAATGACACACTCAAGCGAACTGTTCACGAATGAATGGAATTGAGTTGAATGAAACAGAAGCAAGTGAAATTTAAATTTCATGGCATACTTTGATCAAATAAAATCAAAATTTGATCAAATTAAATTCAGTTTGTCAGTGTTGACAAATGCATGCAGTGTTTCTCAAACTTATTGCACACTAATAAAAATTGTTTTTCCAACTACCCAATCGATATTTTAATACAAATTAAGGAATGGCTTATATGTACATATGTCAATAATTTATTTATTTATTGTAAACTCTATGAATCAGTGAAAATTTGAGATTGATTTCTGGAAGTAAACTTTTATTGGTATATTTATTTTTTCCAACCCCCAAGGGTCTGGCCACCAACCCCCACCCCTCATTCTGCACATGTTGCGGCAGGTCAGGTTCATACGCCAAGCCCCGAAAACAAAATCAAATCATCAAAACGAATTTTCGTTCCATCACAGTTCAGCAAGTCAACGCACCAACACATACATTGCTTGCAGTGTCCGTGTGAATGAAGACAAAACCGGTTTGGAGCGCTACAAAATCATTGGCTACACGCACTTATACAAATGTAGCTTCTAGCTGCGCGCTCTACACGCACTAATACCCATGTAGCTTGGGCTTCTGCTGCGTGTTCTACACGCACTAATACTTGTAGCCGGGACTCCAGGCAGAGGCCTGGGACTCCAAGACGCACATTTAGCGGTGACGTTTTGCTTCTTCAAAGCTGGATATCTATTATACTATTTGGTTAATGGTAAAACTCCCTTAGTTTTCACACGACGTGCTTCTGGTTATCGAATAATTTGTACTCTTTTTCGCAAGTACTTAAAACGCTGGTGTACTACAAACACATTTTTAACTCTTTCTCAATTGCTCCACCAGCTGTAAGCTCCACATAAAAAAATACTTAAGTTATGTGAAAAAAAGCGCTCCCTCTGAGAAAAGCATACCAAAAAAATAAAATTTCAGATTAAGATATCAAATAATGTGTTACTGTTTCGTTCATCAGTTTGTGACTTTTTGGTTCTTGAAGAATAGTTCCATTTCTGGCGTTCCAATTCGTCTTTCGTTGCCTTTTACGATACTTCTGGGAAAAGTCATCGATATTCAATCGGTTCTCATACCAAAATGTAATCAATTTTTAGGCACCTCCAAAGTTGGTTTCCGAAACTTATTACATAAATAGGTATTTTTATGCATTTTCTAAAATTCATTCCTAAATTTCTTTGTTTTCAGAACCAATAGTGCAAAAAAATGTTACGTTCAGCTATTTTATCGAAAACCGTACCCAAGTGTCTGCAAATCGCCACTCAAAATTCGAATGCGCTGTCTGTGGTGCCTGGCTTTTTTGTTCGTCGACAACAAACCCTACCGGTTGTGGACCCGTCTCAAACATTAGAAAAGAAAGGCTACTCGCCGTTTGGCACTAAGCAAGCTTCTGTGGCCGAGTGGTCATTAGCAAGACTCGACGATCTGTTGAATTGGGGACGTAAAGGATCAATATGGCCATTGACATTTGGTTTGGCGTGCTGTGCTGTAGAAATGATGCACATCGCCGCCCCACGTTATGATATGGATCGTTACGGAGTGGTATTCCGGGCATCACCACGCCAAGCAGACGTAATTATTGTAGCTGGTACATTGACCAACAAAATGGCACCGGCCTTGCGTAAAGTCTATGATCAAATGCCTGAGCCACGGTGGGTTATTTCTATGGGAAGCTGTGCCAACGGTGGCGGTTATTATCACTATTCGTACTCTGTGGTTCGCGGCTGTGACCGAATAATACCTGTCGATATTTATGTCCCAGGCTGTCCCCCTACAGCAGAGGCTCTAATGTACGGTGTCTTGCAGTTGCAGAAAAAAGTAAAACGCATGAAGACCCTCCAGATGTGGTACAGAAAGTAAATGGGACATGCACATGCATATGTATATGATAAATACGCATCGTTAAAATGTATAAATAGATAATTTGGATAAATAAATGCCTGGCTCAGTGGTTCCAAATACCCCGTACTCGAAGCGTATAGGCTGTATTAGATTTGTGGTCGAAGCGGGTGTGTGCAACGCATTGAATTACACTTTATTAAAGTACATCTATGTATATACATTCTGAATCAGCATCGACAGCCGGAGTCCATAAACCTATGTCTGTCCGTCTTGTTCAAAGATCCTGCTTAGTTGTTCGGCAATTCCTTCTCGGTGGAACTTAAATTCTTCGGCAAAGGTTTATAATTCTTCCTGACGGTGCTTGTGGATGCAGCCGGTGCTGACCACTGGATAAGTGATTGGTTTCCAAATTTGGTTGGTTACCAATCACAGCTGTTTTAGTTACGTTCCACGAACAAACGAAATATTCAGCAAATTACTGAACTTTTCGCAGTGCTGGAGATAGGCCTTTTAAGTATGTATTATGAGTTCCATTATGAGTTCTTGTGCGGCCTGCACCCAACTGAAACTAGCACAAGAGCCAATCTTATGAGAAAAAACCAAAACAGATAGATTTTTGAATTGCAATTGGCTATTTATTACTTAGTAACTAAATAAATATTTGTATGTTTCACACGAATCCCAAAAAAGTATCCAAAACCGACATATGCATGCATATTTACATCTAAATTTCACTTAAGAGTACTAGAGAGATTGGTAGAGTTCTCTATTTGTAGAAGAACGTTGCTTTAAAACGAGATTCCCAATTAATGGGACAATGGGAGTCCATTTGTCAATAAACTATCATCGTCACTCAATTGGCAGGGGCCATCCCCAACTTTTGTGTGGATTATATACTTCAGTAAGTTCTTGGGTTGAACGTTTAACGTTCCATTGAATGCTGGGTGTTTTTCAACTGTATCTGAAACCGTAATTCCCCGTAAGTACTCGACACTTTCCGTTGCATCATTTGGGAATACTTTTTGAACTGCTGCTAAAAGCTTAGCTACATTTTCCTTTAATACATAAATGCAGGCGTTTGGACCTGCATCAAAGGTGTACGCTGCCTGGACTTCACCTATGGTTTCATTGTATGAATGTACAAAATCGACTATGGCATGAGAGACATCGTTCATATACACGCATGGTGGATATGTGTCCAAGGCGATTGCATGGAACTGATTTGAGTCCTTCATCGTTATCTCAGCAAAAGATGGAAAATCGCGAGCTTCAATGGCCTTTCTCAAATTCGCAGTCCTTTCGGGAACTATTTTATCAACTCGATGCTGAATTAGCTGCGATGTAGTCACAGAACGTTGCATGCCTTTGGTAGAGCTTGTTTTTTTTCGCTCATCATTTACGACTAAGATAAGTACATGCATATTGGGCCAATGCTGGGCTGACACAACTGGTTTAGCGACAGAATCGCTGCCATCCTCAAGAGCCCCACGGTGCCACTGAACAAATCCACCATATAAGCTGCGACATGCAGAACCACTACCTTGTCGTGCAATGGTCGTCAGTTCTTCATTAATGGGAACACCATATAAACGTGCCAATGAATATACCAAGCACGCGTAACCAGCTGCGCTTGATGCAAGACCAGCAGCGGTTGGAAAATTGTTTCGCGATGCAATATGTACTTTCCAAGAGAGTGAAACTTTTTGGGAACCATTTGCAAGGGCCAGACGTTGAACTAAAAATGTAATATTGGTTTAAAAAAAAACAAAAATATGTAAATTATGTATTGAAAGCTCACCTCCTTTTAAACAACGCATCAGACGAGAGTCCTCTTCGACAGGCAATTCATCATCATTCAGCCACATTCGATTGTGTTGAAATCCCTCTGAAGCAGCTATTGTCGTTTTGGCGCACAGCTAAATAAAAAAAAATCAATGCAAAATCATATTTGAACACACCAATAAAGCTCACAATATAGACAATATTATTATTACCCAGTACGGAATTTAACTATAACCCGCCAACATTTACACATATGTATGTATGTATGTACATACATTTGTATACTCTTGAAGTTCGAAGATTTTTACTACGACTTTTTATAAAGGGTTTCGGTATTTGATTTAAATCAAATCTGCGAAATATTTAGAAATACAAATTAAAGACAGACACGACAATCAATTTCTTAAAACTTAATTAAAAAACTAGGAGAAGCGTTGCGAGGCGTGCCCCAGTATGAACAGCTTATCATCGCAACTATCATCACTAATGTTAACAAAAAACAGCTGATTTAAGAATAACAGTTTGCCGGCTAAACTAAGACTCAGGAGGAAGGAAAAGGTATAAAAGGTTATAAACTTCGACGGATATCTATCTATTGCATCGGCGACATTCTCCAGATGACAAAGGCAGATCGTGATGAAAGTGAAAGAAAGCGATGATCGCCTCTGAAGGCGTTAAATTGGGGCGACACAAAGTTCACCGGCCCGGATGGTAAAAATGTAATGAAATATTCATACAACGTGGGATTTTTGGTGCCTATTGTGCCTATTTTGGTGGCTCCAGTGCACAATGTAATCCTGACCTCTGCATATATGTACGTACATATGTGAACTTAGTCTTGACTCCAATGCATAATTACCTCGTTTGTGCCCAGTGTCATGCTAATAGAGTCATTAATGGGGAGAATTAGTTCTTCATGTCGTTTTCCCCCTGCGAAATACGAAGACGGAATTTTGTAAGCTTATACTTAAAAACATGATGTGGTTTACTTACAATATTTAACAATTGCAATATTGACCGGAGCTATACAAGTTACTGAAAACATTTTTGTTTATAAACTTTCTTTTTTATGGGACCAATCTACGTACGAATGAACATCTCTCAAACTCGTCAAGTTAGTGTCCCTGACTTTGAGCGGAACAATAGAATGAAGTATATGTCCAAACCTAAATAATGATATCCATCTGCCCAATTTCAAAAACAAATATACATATGTTAATAGCATAGTCCATAGCATTGTACACCAAGATCGAAATTTTCTTTGCCTGCTATAACATGTAGTCAAACATTTTGTTGTTGAGGGACGGAGCACATCCATGCGGAACGGTGGAAATTTTATACAGATGTGCAACTCCCATCTCCACTGGCACCATCCTCATGCAAACACACATAGCTGATGAAAATAGCGGAAGCAAATTTGTAGTCTTAATTGTTCAATTTCATTAAATTTGTAGGAGAAAGTGATCGTTTTTCAAACAGGCTGATGAATCAGCTGTGTATATTGTCAACTTGGCCAGTTTTGAATAATTTTGAATTAAAATAAGGAAAAGAAAAAAGAGAGCTAGTAGTTGCATTGAGAATGCTTATTTTATAATGTTAATTACTTACTTTACAATAACGGCTTGGAAGAAGCCCTCCGAAGCTCTATTTCAACTCTCTTTTACGTTTTTGCTCACAGTTGTTTCTTCCATTTTTCCATATATTTCTGCGCTGTCTATCAGCTGTCCATCTGTGACATCCACAATTTTGAAGATACGAGAAAAACAAAAATCATTATTATGGTCAGAATGACGAAATTCTTGTCCAAGGGCTTCTCCCAACCCCCTAGAGCAGCTTTGCTTATTCTTGCTGATGCTCACTCGCTCGCACACTCTGTCTCGTGCAGAGTGGGGGAGGAGCTTAGTGGGCTTGTTGGTGTGAGAAGTTATGTAGATGTTGAAATAATTAAAGATTTAAAATCTAAAAGTTGTGACGCGTTCCAGCGCGTCTCACAACGTTCCTCCGTGTTACTCTTCGAGTACCGGGTATAGTAAAGTACCCAGGATATTATTTTTTTCTTCTCAAAAAGCTTAATATTTCCCAGCCGACAAGCTAAAACCCCAAAGTGAATTGGTCAAATTTTTAGCTGCATCATTTAGCTTTTCAGAATGGCAAAGTAATTTTCAAGCAGATGTACGATACTCAAGTTATGTGGCTACCTCCGAAAAAAGCATCAAAAAAATATACCAGTTTTAAAATTCTTGCTCCGTCGACCTACAGCGCAGCTGCTCCTCCACAGCGCTGACGTTACTAGGATGCACCAGCAGCGACTGGACGGTTTCCAGATCTGCATCCTTCAGCGCCTTCATTAGGCGTTGGCTATTCTTCAGACCCGTACAGTTGCATGTCAGTAAACACTTTCTAACCACCAAATACTGGCTGGCCGGGAAGCTTGCGTGCATATGGTTTTCACTGCTTCCATTCGGTGTCGTCCAGATGCAGGATCCCCATATGCCTAAACCCGTCGTTATAGTCCTGTCTAGCTGCACAAATCCATTCGCTGACTGCGCTGTGCTGCTTGCTGCACGAAAAGGCGTGGAATACTTGATATTTACAATATGGCAGGTGCATACATACATGCTGTAATGCTCCCACCGACCCCGTTATGTTCCATCTCTTTTACTAACGCAGCTACTGCTAGAAATCCGATAATAGAGGTTGCCTGTAGTGGTACGAAGTCTCCAGCTGCGGCAGTAGTTCTTCAGGGTTGGGAAGCTATAACGGTGATAGCAGTGGTCTGGCTAGGAAACATTGTGGTCGACATTTTACTTTTGGTTTCGACGGACTGTTTCCTGCACCACTCATTAAGGGTTGGGAAGCAGCTAGGTAATAATTTCGGCATAAGGGAGCAGAAGCCGAGCAAAGTTTCACGCCGCTTCGATAGAGTAGAGTAAGCATATCTCAAATAAAGCAAAGTGGATGTCAAGTTGTTATTGCAGGTAATTTTTTACTCGTATACACAGATTCCTACCAAAAATGTCCATAGCTTTATTTTAGATACATATACACATATGCAATAGTTATATACAATTTTAAACTTGTATAATATTACGTTATTTTCCCATGCCCTTTGATTCAATATTATTGAATCTTGATGTTGACGTCATGATCGATTTTTTGTTTTTCATTAACTTATTGAACAAAATCACATAACGAAAATAAGTTTGTAACAAAAATACATATTTATGTATGCGTGCACTGAGTGCTTTTGTCTACCATCATAATAATGCTCTACATCGATTCGTTTTAGTGATCTTATTCAGTTTTTCCAACATACCAAATTGTTTGTTTTAAACTTTTACAATAACAAATATAATTTAGAAAATAATAACAAAGTCGCTGAATGCTTCTTCGGTTACCGATTATGTATTGAAGCTACAAAGATTTCTAAAATTGTGAGCTTTTCCCTTGCTAACAATCTTTTGAGGGTAATTCCCCCTTTGGGCCGCTTTCAGTTGAAGGTTTTGCAAGTAAAATGTTACTATCCGCTATGTTTTTTTTAACATCCTTTTCCGTTTCCGATGAAACATTGTCCGTCTTGCGTTTGACCAAACCATCGCTTTGTTCGCTTAAAACATTGGCTGGTGGGGCAACAACATTTTCTTCACTGTTAACAGTATTTTCATCGTCATCGTCGTCATCATAGTTGGCAGGCTCCTCTCCTGTACGTAGCAGCTTGCCCACAAGCTCATATTTTTCTAAAAGTAAGATGATAATAGTCAAAGTGCACAGTATAATCTATTTCTTTAATTACCCTTAAACTGCATTTCCCATTCCCGCACTGAGTCCATTTCTACGGCACTCAAGTCGCTTAGGTCATCAAATTCATCCTTGTCATTTGAAACCACGCTAAATGTTGCCAAATTTCGTGAAGCGTCTCTTCCAGCGAATGTAGAATAGGGTCCTCCTGCAATTAGAAACCCATGAGAGTTAAACGGTACAAAATAGGCAAGTTGTCCTTGGTGTGCAGTGTAAAATGTAGAGGTACATAAATGGCTACATTAAAATATATAGTCTCACCTGGCCCATAAAAGCGTTTTCCTTTGCTAACGTCGTAAACATTTCCATTAACTGCCACCAATACACGGCCATCAAGTTGATTTCCATCGTACTGTCGTAGTTCTTTTACAGTAAAATCGCGTCGCATTTTGGGAAGTTCTGGTTCAGCTGGTTTCTGAACACTGGAACTTGGAACTTCGGTGCGATCACGCACTATTTTGTATACAAGAAAAACTATTACTGCTAAAAGAGCTAGGTTCATCGGACTATACAAAATCTCCCGTATTATGTTTCCTACAAACGAGGTCTCGTCCAATGCTTCATGGCTAACAATATTTCCAGTTGCTCCAAGGTTTTGTGTGGAGTCCATTTTCGATGATTTTTTACCAAGCTAATTCAAAACGATCATACTATTATTTAGGAAAAGATAAAAATAGACTGATTAGTATGTTTTGTGAGGTTTTTTTTGTATCTTTAATTATAATCGTTATTTGACCAAGAATTTTCGTTGAACATTTTGGTGGATTTATCTATTTTTTTCTTAGATTTTCTATTGGTCTTTTTCTGCTGATGATTTTCGACCTAGACCTATGTCACTACTATCCATATTAGGACCAAAAGTTAATTTTCATAAAAAGGGTAGGCCATTTATAATTCAAACCTATGTATGTACATACATCAAACTTAATTTAATTTTGATTCGTATCAAACCATTTGTATGTAAAAAGTTGTTGGTGAAATTCGAAAAACTAACAAGAAGAGACGAATGTCACCATGACAATGCTATCGCTCACTAATCGGCGCGGACGAAGAGACATTTTTGACCATCGAAAACGTAAAATGAATGGCCATGTTTTAGAGCCGCCTCATTCTGACTTGAAGTAATGATTCGACAATTGGTTCAATCGAATGTATAGGTCATCAAGGAGAATATTTTAAGAAGCAAACTTTTTCAACCGGCTTAGTTACGTTTTTCATAGTTAGGCCAGAAACTTAAATAGTTTCTAATTAACGGTTCCTAGAAATTATACATGTGTTTAAAAATATGGGAAATAAGTTACCCTTCAATAAACCTACAAAATTAATTTGACACTTGTTTTTAGTGACTTTTATTTTTTTGGTCGCGATGAACTTTGTTAGAAAAGAACCATATGTAAATATGTAGATATGTACATATATTTCTACATTGTAAACATGAATTTATCTTATATTATCTCCATACACACACTTCAAATACATAGATACTCAATGCTACCCGATAAGTGAATTTTCCTTATGAAACTTATGAATACAAATAAATACGTACCAGTTTATACTATGGGAAACTGTAACAATAGATACTCATTTACAATATAAGTCTGTTAATATTTTATCGTGTATAGTGACTGAGGCAGACTAAAGGTCAAACTAGCGATGTACAAAGTCACCTCATAAACTATCGCACGTTCTAGCAATCGTAAGGTTGAAACTGAAACAGTGGAATGTAAACAAAATAAATGTTGTAACCCGTAAAATCAGCCTAAAAGTATTTTCATGCTTAGAAAATGTATAAGGAATGCTGGGAGCTTTCGACAGATGTGAAATTGCATAGCACCATCCATTGAAAAACATCTGTTATCAACTAGCTTATATAAAGAAATTTCTTATTTTATTTGCTTTAATAAAACTAGAATCAATACAATGTTTCTCTCCAAATGTTTTATTTTTATTTGCTAAAATATTTGCTGTTTATTTAAAAAAATAATATAACATTTTTTACATATTTCCCCCGTCAACCAGGACGAATAATGTAAATGTTGATAGCGATGGTATATTTTTGTGTATAATTTAATAAATGTTTCAATTGTAATAATACAAATGTCCTGAAAACTGAGATACATATGTTGTTTATTCTCTTCAATAGTCTCCTATCACTGGGAAAGCTGCGAATTTTTAAATATGTGAAACACCGGTTCACACTGGCACCACCATGATAAATAAAAAACAGCTGATGCTTATAAAATTTGTGCGCCGGAAACTCCTTGCACCGGACTGCCGCATTTCTCGTGGAACGGGCACCTTTGCGGTAGCAGTATCGCGTTACCCCAGGTCTGCTGAACAGCATGAAGGTGGTGCAGATTAAGTGCATCACTCTAGTGTACCATCAACTGACCTGCTGCGGTAGATGGAACTTAATCTGCATCGTCAAAAGGGTTCGGAGACTGAAGGGTCAAGTATACCGTCCTCTCACGCCACACCCCGTGGGTAAGCCAAGAACCTGTATCACAGGAAGCTGCGAAGAAGATCACATTTAATCTCTATGGGTTTACAGAGGGCTTTTCTCAAGTCCCGCCGATCACAACCAGTGGTGGACACGGGAGCTGGCCAAAATCGAGGAAGCTCTTTAACAAAACTAAAGTGAAGAACGCTTAGGAAAGCTGGGACGAATATCGCTACAGCTTCAATCTCTACAGGAACACCTGTGGGAAGGGGAATCATAGCCTGGGTTCCTGGACGGTACTTTCCCAAAAAGCAAACAAACTTCGCTAGAGTTCCTCATGATTACCTACTTCCCGGGGTGCTTAGATGTCACTGGAGACAAACCTAAGGCCGCCGCCGACACGGAGCTGGATCGGGGCGAGGAAAGATAGTATCTCGTGAGTGAAATAATGACACCGGAGAGCAGTCCCTATAAGTCACCTGGGTCGGATGAAATAAGAAATACTGCACGTTCTACAATGGCTGCAGAGCATATATGGATGCCTTCTAACCGGAGATCTAATAGATCTTCACCCTAACACAGTTGTGGAAACCTTTCCATAACATAAAACAAAATATGTTGTTCATGTGCGTTGTGTGGATTATAAGATTATAGTTTTTTTACGTTGTTAAGTAATAGGAAAAAGCCTTTGCATTATATTCGATTGATATTATATTTGTCAGAGAGTAATTTCGCCTGGTTTGAGTACTTGTCGTATATTAATATTAATTCGTGAATCGTTAAGATACCATGAAAAAGGCTTCCAGAAATTCCAGTCGCCCACTTTCTGAAGCAAGGCCTTGTCCAAACAGTTCTCTTCTAGTTCTTCAATTTCGATGTCTTTAATTGGCAGTTCGGAAGTCCAAGAACTTTGTGTTTTAATAATACGAGGCACTGCGTGGTAGCAGAGACGGGATTCCTCCGACATTATTAAGACGTCGCCGCTATGGATGTATAGTGCGGTTGGTGTTTCATCGCTAGTTTTTCCACCTATGAGAAAAATTGCTGTCTGTCCAAAGCTGTGTGGTAAATATAAAAAGTTAATACAGGATTATTAATATATTATCGTTTCTGACACTTTATGTCGGGAAAATGTTAATCTACCTAAAAGAAAACAATGGAGCAGAATGATTAGGTTCAGAATGATCTGTGTGACCAGATAAACTGGTGCCAATCGGGTAGTAATTGACAATACCGGCTTCCGCTTTAAAATTGTTGAAGCCCAAAACAGATGCAAAAAATGCACACAAGCTGTTCAGATCATCTGGAACTGGTGAATGCATAGACACGTCGTAAACCTTAGTGTCCCAATTATGATGATAACCAAATGTTGTCCATCGCATTGCAACTTTTAGTCGCTGCATCTCAATTAAATTGTCACATTGATGAAGTTCTTTCCACCAGTCCGATCTAGCTGAATCCGGGAACAGTCTTTCATTCAAATTAACCTTGTTTGGTTCTCTCGGGTAGTCTTGCAGACAGCGAGCAGCCCAATAACGCTGACCTCTCTCTGTAAACGGGTTTCGTATTACCAATAAGCCCGGATGATTGTCAAGAGCATAAGAGCGCCAAACATTTAGTGGTTTTAGTCCAGCAGGCATCCGAATATGGTTTTTTTTGCCTTTATTCAAATTTCTTTCGAACTACTAACATGGATAGACATCGGCAAATCGTCACATATAAGAGAGGGAAAAATTATGACTTTTAGTAAACATTTGAAATTTTATTTTATATTTTCATGGATACAAAATATATTTATTTTTGAACATTAGATATGCATGTCCACTCTTAAATAATACACTCTTGCCTGGTTTCATACAAAATGTGAATTGTTTACAGATTTCATTTTGTAAACAAACACAAAACAGTGTACCCGTAGAGCATGCACTTTTCCCACTTTAGTCATACTGGGTACAGAGCGAAATATATGGCACTTTCTGTCGAAAGAATATTTAGCGCACCTGAGTACTGGGCTTTGCATTCGAATTTGTAAGAACTCAACTCTCACTCAACCCAATTATTCAATCAAATCCATTTTCCATTCATAACAAATGTATAAAATCTAAAAGTGGCGCATAAAACAATATTTCCCAATATTTGTATGTATGTACATATATGGATGGTACTTATGAATGGATTCATATGTATGTACATACATATGTACATTTATGCATATGTACCTACAGAAATACTATTTTGTAATATCGGCTGTCCTGTATCCTCATTGTCATATCGATCAAAGTCAATTACATTGCTTAGATCGGGTGTTTTACATTTCGCCTTGTAATATTTAAAAGATTGTTGGAACATTATAAAATACGCGCAGCAACTAATAAAGAATAAATAAAAAGGGTATAATGTAGAGGTACATGTTTGCATTTATATGAGTACAAATAATAGTGGTATTCTTTCAACTGGTGAACAACTGAACTTTGTGCAAGTGTAAGCGCCAATTCTGAGATCTTGCGTTAACGCAACTATCGTTAGGTAACTAATGTCTGTGTAAATAGGATATACTTTTAAAATCACCATTTTTCGCATCAGAATCAGTTCGATTCTAGCACAACAAATTTGTTATGGGATTTTGTCGTTCGAAAAACAGTCAAACAATAATACTTAAAATTATTCCATATATTTAATCCATTAGACTTATGAGATCTCAAAACAAGTTGGTTACTTATTATACAGAATTGTTTAAAGATTTTGCGGTGGCATAAGATAATACAAAACAATTTTTTTTGGAGAGAGTTTAACACACCTTTGGCTATAGTTTCCCTAGATGAATAATTCGAATTCGCGCTTTTTAACGTCACGAGCCCTTCCGCCAAGAAAAAGAGAGAATGAGCTAGAGAAACATCGCTGGATGGGTTGCGGGGTAAAAACATCAAACTAATCTTTTCATTCCTATAGATTTTAAGGTCTAGGTGCCCATCAACACGGACGGACAGAAAGGCAGACAAATAGACTCGGCTTTTGATGCTGATTAAGGATAAACTTCATAGCCCATATACCCCATAGCCCCATAACTACCTCATATAACTCTTCGAGTACCGGGTATAAAAATATCTTGTTATTAATATGATCTAAGTTCAAAGTAAACTAAATGTAAGGTTTGGATATTATTTGAAAAAAACAGACGACTTTATTTTTGAAAAATGTATATTTAACAAGAAATCAGAAAATCCGATTGAAATAAAACAAACTGTTGATACAATTTCGGTTCAGCCTAAAATACATGCGTACGTGTGTATGTATTTATGTATGTTCATATGTGGCATACAGGGCCGTGCCAAGGAATATTTTCGCCCGGGGGAAGTTGGAAAACGGCGCCCAAAGCATCTTTTATATTAAAAAATGTATAGTTTCAAGTCCAAATCGGCGGCCCTAAATTTTGGTGCCACGGGCTAATTCGCCCTTCTTCACCGCCCCCCTTGGCACGACCCTGTCGGGATATGTATATGTAAATATGTATATTATGTACATTAGAAAATCGTAAGATCGGCAGCGATCAACGCTGCAGCATTTAAATTTGTGCGCTGGACTAACGAGGCTGCTGTTTAAAAAGCTCTTTGGAAATTGAATAATTTAACGAAACTTTATTTTTCTGTGAACGGGCAAAAATGACGGAGTTTGATTTAAAGAATCTTAATGAATGTTTGGAGGAGTATTTACCAACTGATAAGCTAAAAGAGGTCAAACGAATTTTGTATGGACTTGATGAAGAGTGAGTACATCATAAAGAACAGTGATAAAAATGTACACAACTTCTTAGATAAATATTAAAGTTTTAAAGTAAGTTTCCCATTCCTTCGTGATGGTGAATGTATGAAAGGCGTTTACCGGAACTCACAAGCAGTTTCACGTTGATACGTTTCCTTGAGAAATGGTCATATGACATTCGACCTTTCTTATTAGTTGCAAAAAGAGAGATAACCTTATGGAACAAGCATGCAGTGAGAGCGAGAGATAATGTAGGTATATGCCTCCAGTTGGCTTTCCAGTTGAGCCTGAAATGATCATATGGTACACCTTTTATGTTCAAATGTACATATGTTGGAAAACATACATGTATGTAGTTTTGTCTCATATGTACATACATACATAAATACATACATATGTAGTTCCTCAGTTCTTCGAGAAAAAGCCGGTAGATACAGCTACGAACATTCCAACGGTTCGCATTCCTGTCCAATTGGAATTCGGTCTGCAACACGACCACCCCCGTACATATGTATGTATGTACATAAATACCTATAAGTATATACATATAGACATATATAAAGAAATATATGTATACATATGAAAAAAATGCTTAATAATAGATACAGCATACAAATATTGATGTAAATATGTATCAATATTTGAGCGTTAGTACACATGGATGTTTATCATATATAAACAAAGCGACGAAAACAAAATTCTGTTTACTTAGGAGCTTTTACATTACATAAAAACTAATTGGTACGCACTGTAATATATGTAACTCTTGGTTAACCTTTGATATACTGGCATATGCTCCTAAAATCGCTAAAAATACCCTTAAAGGACCCTTCATCAAAAATGTATCCGCAAAAACACGAAAAACCGCTACATCTACAATTTTGTAGTTGACAGATGTAGCTAAAATTTAGCTAAATCAGAGACCGTAATTGTAATAACTTTTAAAGTAAAAATTGCAATCTGAGAATTATTTTAAATATCATAAAAAAAAATAATTAATTCGTATTTTTGATTTTTATTATAAAAATCAAAATTTATTCTTATTTTTGATTTTAAAAGTATAAATTAAAAATAACTCTTAATTCTGATTTTTATTAAAATGAAAAGCGTAGAAAAAATTGATTTGAAAGGGTATCAGGAAACGGGCCCAGGCTGGCCCCACCAATAAATTAAATTTAATTAACTTTTGCATCCACCTAATATGCATCTCTGTTGGGTTCTCATAGCCAAATACTTGATCTGCCCGATGATGCCACAGACATAGCACACAAGCATGGATTTGAAATTAAAGGCTATCGGTTTAAGGCGCGAGAGGAACAAATACGCAAGCCACGGTTGGTGCGAGTCGGCGCTATTCAGAATTCAATTGTATTGCCCACCACAGCATCCATTGAAGACCAACGCGTGGCGATCTGGAACAAGGTGAAGACAATGATTAAGGCAGCAGCGGCGGCTGGATGTAATATTGTTTGTACCCAAGAAGCATGGAGTAAGTATATATTCTCATCGGAACCTATTCCAAGAATTCTCCATGACTAACATGATAACTTTTTGCAGCAATGCCTTTTGCTTTCTGCACACGGGAAAAGTTTCCGTGGTGTGAATTCGCCGAAGAGGCTGAGAATGGCCCAACGACGAAGATGCTCGCTGACCTGGCAAAAACCTACAATATGGTAATTATTCACTCAATCCTGGAACGAGATATAGAACATGGCGAGACCATTTGGAATACGGCCGTGGTTATCTCCAACAACGGAAAATACTTGGGCAAGCATCGTAAGAACCACATTCCCCGGGTGGGAGACTTCAATGAATCGACCTACTACATGGAAGGTGATACCTTTCATCCGGTGTTTGAAACAGAGTTCGGAAAGATAGCTGTCAACATATGTTATGGACGACATCATCCACAGAACTGGATGATGTTCGGTTTAAATGGCGCAGAGATTGTGTTCAATCCCTCTGCCACAATCGGTAGACTTTCGGAACCACTGTGGGGCATTGAGGCTCGGAATGCTGCCATTGCCAATAGTTACTTCACCGTTCCTATCAACCGCGTTGGCACAGAAACGTTTCCCAACGAGTACACGTCGGGAGACGGTGGCAAAGCGCACAAAGAGTTCGGTCCCTTTTACGGTTCATCGTATGTTGCGGCGCCGGACGGCTCCAGAACACCGGTAGGTCAAATGAAAAACGAATGATTTTTATGACTTAATACAAACAAACATTTCAGAGTTTATCGCGAGACAAAGATGGCCTGCTGGTGACTGAGCTTGATCTTAACCTGTGCCGTCAGATTAAGGACTTCTGGGGCTTCCGAATGACGCAACGTCTTCCCCTTTACGCAGAATCATTTAAAAAAGCATCGGAGCCAGACTTCAAGCCCCAAATTATCAAAGAATCTTTAAAACCAAACAATTAAAACGTTCATACATATAGTCCAAAATATAAAAAAAAAACCGTACATAAAAAGTCTATCATTATCTTTAGCGTATTATTACGAATGTACATTCACATAAATCTTATTTTAAATTTGCCGGCTTACTCGGGAGAAAATGTGAGCAGATAAGATTATACTTTAATCAAATTTAAATATTGTCAGTTGTGAGCTAAGACGAAATAATTTAAATGGCCTTGCCTTTCAAGGCTATCGGCAGGCGGTGCTACTTTTTATCAGTTCTCTGCATACTGAAACTATTGTCACAAGCCAAATGCGTAAACCTTATCATAATATTTTACGCAGAATGCTGCAACCATTACCAAATTAAAAATGCACATTTTTATATGTACGCAAAAGGGCTTTGCCTTTATTGTTATAACTTTTTCAACACATAAATAGCTCTTAAATATCCGCCGGGGCTGCTCGAAATAATAGCTGCGAATGCATTGAAAACAAGAGTACCCGATTACTCCATGGAATAGCCAATAAAACAATAATATCAATCCAAATTGGCCAATAGACTTGGGGCTCCAGACTCACGGTTACGATTAAGGTTTTAACTTGAAGCAAAACAAGCTGCGACAAAATGAAACATTTGGAATTTACTTTACACAAGAAAAGAATTAGTGTCCATTCCCGGTTGAGCGGATCATATCCACATATGTACTTCGAATTTAGAATATACTCCCAACGTCTTTTAATACCCGGTACTCGAAGAGAGAAAAGGGATATTTGTGCTCGAAAGTGGATGTATGTATCGCACAGAAGGAATTATTGATCAGCATCAATGGCCGAGTGGATATAGCCATGTCTGTCTGTCCGTCCGTCTTGATGAGCGCCTGAATCTCAGAAACTATAAAAGCTACAGCAACCAAACTGCTCGTCCCGCCACCGTTCGCCCCCACAAAGGGCAAAAATCTGTGACATCCACAATTTTTATGATACAAGAATGGATTATTATTATAGCCAGAGTGAAGAAATTCCTTTGAAGTGGCTAAATCACATTAACAAATAAAAGTTGTGACGTGAACGAACGCATCTCACAACATTCCTTCTCATTTTAAATTCGAAAACGCGTTTTGGTGACTATATCTAAAACGCTGATATACATTATAATTTATAGATTGTAATGAGAAATGGGCGGCCTTTCCTTTCCTTCCCTTTTCAATTATTTTCAATGAAACGGCTATACCTAAAGATATGTACATTCAACTTTAAACTGTTGTTTGGTCCTTTGTATGCTCGAAGACTTAAGGCTATAATGATAGACTTTTTATATTATATTTGTAGTCGAAGGAATGTGCGTTACTCACAGAAGGAACAGGAACGACAGCCATAGCTATGTACATCGAATTGGCCATTAATGCAGATCAAGAATATATTTACGTTATAGGGTCGGAAAATTGTCCTTCTGTGTGATAGATACTTCGCCCACATATCGAATATAACCCTAAACTCTTGGAGTACCGGGTGTAATTAAATTTAATCCATAAATTCAAATGGATATCAGCAATGTAAAAGTAAAAACAAAGTCACCAAATTTATAAAACAGATTTTTGGCGTTCGTAGTTAATTAATTTGTGACTTGTGCAGAAAAGAATGTACAAGATTCAATGTCGCACCGTGTAGTAAATCACACCTAAAAGTCAATTAAAAAACGCCGGATTAATGCCGGGAAAAAGGTCGATTTAGTAGCATAGTGTTATCGCAGACACTCTATTATTCCAATATGTAAAATAGCCAATATCCAAGATTGAATGCAAGAAAACTGATAGGAAATATCATCCGCGAGTACTTGTCAATTATATTCACGTCTTTGATCTTCGGTATAGTGGCTTTGATGGCAGATGCGCTTCTTTTTATTGCATGCAACATTCGAGGTCGAGTTGGGATTCCTGCATACATAATTTAGTAATTAAATGCAAATCAATAGTTCAAGTAGCTTACCCCTCTGTGAACGATGTCGCAGTTGGTTACGTCCAGTGCCATAGTTTCGGGTGATACGAAAACTTGGCGGAAACTTGGCCAAGTTTAAGGTCTCAGTGCCGATGGAGCCAAGGGTCGCATTATAATTACCTTTCCGTAACGAAGGTATGGGACTCATGCGTACGTCTTGAAGCTCAATTATGTCTTCAGTCGTTGAACACGTTAGAGATCTTTCGCTTTTACCTGTGGTCAACGATTACAGTCAAAGACATTTTATTAAAGAAAACAATGTAAAATGGTGATGGTCGCTTACAGAAATATATGGTACACGTTTTTTATTGTAATTTAATATTTAAAAAAATGAAAAGATACCTATCTTTTGTCGATCACAGTCCTTGAATTTTTTAATCTTTTTTTTTGCTCGCTTTCCCCAGTAGGTATAGTTGACGGCCGCGTATTCAAGAAGCGCGGCAAAGACGAATACGAAACACATAACTAGATAGATGTCAATAGCCTTTACGTAAGAAATTCGAGGCAATGAACTACGAACGCCAGTGCTGATCGTTGTCATAGTCAGCACCGTGGTGATTCCCAAGGCGACCCTTGCACTTGTGGCCTCGTGGTTAATCCAAAATGAAACCCATGAAAGCATTACGATAAGTATGCTAGGAAGATAAGTCTGAAACACGAAATAACCAATGTTTCGCTGCAATTTGAATGAAAGGGAAAGGCGCTGATATACTCCAGTGGCGAGCCTCTCTTTGCGATCATTTGTTTCATAGCCAATAATAGTGAACTGAGGCAGTTCTGCATCTTCCACACCTCGCACAGGTGTTGGCTTCCAGTACATGACCACATCGCTGACAGTATATCCATCTACATGTAAGATGTAAATATTATATCAAAATATACATAAATAGCGAATAGGTACACATGTACATATAAGATAAAACTAGGAGGAACATTGTGAGTCGCGTTACCAAATTTACAAAACTTTACAGAAATCGATATGTAAAAGAAGGGGGTGAAAGTTGTACTCACAGCTCTCAATTTCCACGGTGCAGTTCTGTGAGTCCAATGGATAATAATGCAGATCCATCATACAGGCAAGGGTTGTGGTAAACCTCATACCATAAGTAACAGCGCCATCGCCCGCAAGGCGCACCAGCTTGTTTCGCTCGGTTACGTCGTGTAAAAAGCTTTGAAAATTATATGTTATACATATGTATGTATATAAACAATACAAACAAACAATTGTTTATAAACTACAGGCAATTTACCTGTTTTTGTCATTTGCGAAAAATGTATCTGGTACCCATATTTTCTCGGCAAAATCACCCGATAAAGTCAGCACATCATGGATTCCATCATCATCGTTATAATCGCCGTTATAATACGGGCCGTAAATATTGAACGCCAGACGCTCGTCGCGCCAATACTGATTCAAGTACATTGTTATTGTATAATCCTTATGATCAAACAGATTACATATGTTTTTGTATACTCAAAGTTGTATTAGGCATTTACAAGTTTATTTACCATATTAACTTCTGATATGGCGTCGAAGCTTGCTATGGTCAAATCCATTCCAACGTGTAGTGGCTCGCCTCCAAAATTAGGCCTGAGGCGGATATCGTATCCCTGAAGTATCTTCGATATCGTCTGTGTAACATTTTCAAGGCGCCCAGCAAGCACATCATTTTGCTTGCAACTAAAAATACAAGTATTTATGTAAGTATAATGCCAGGTTCAAGTAACCATTGGTAGGGGTTAATTTTATACAATTCAACATTAATGGTGACAATTACAGTAATGCTAAATTGTTCATTGCATACTGTAACCTCATTATTACATATGTACATATCTAAACACGACAGCAGATAAGCCATGATCTTGTCGTTAACTTTCGGTCAGCAACAGCGTATACGCAGGCCCAACCCAGCCAGACATTTTGTAACACATGAGCATCAACCGGACAAACGGACTACCCCAATGCCAGTGTGTCCGGAGGACACTGCAGAGACGCCTGGTACTTTGCCAAAATAAGCAAAATTATATAAATGAATGTGTAGATGGCCATTTACTTTCATTAAAAACTTTGTAACGACATTTACAAAAGTCGTCATTCAAGCCTCAGCCTCAATAAAAATAACTTACCGGGCAAGCTGCAACTTTGCGCCAAGTATGAGTATCAAGAAAATCAGGCCAGAGCAGACATCGAGTCGAGTATAACTATTCATATTGGCAGCTTTTCTGGTTTCATTGACAAGTCTCAACTTGAAAGCATTAATTGCGTTGACATCTCCAGTCTGCCTGCTTTCATTGTGATAGCAAAAGCGACTTCATCAGCTGATGTTCTCCAAGGATGACGGGTTAAAGCATTACTGTTAAATGTTATGTTATGTTTCTGAAAAATTATTGGAAATATATTTAGGGGAAATTTTGTGACCACCCCCACTTTTGCGTAGACACCAATTAGATGCTATTGATCGTTCTGACAATGAAACAAATATCTACGTACATGTATGGTGTGGGTGTAGGTGTAGGTGCTGTAAGCATTATAAAGACAATTTGGGTCTCCCATTGGTCTCTTGGAAAAAAAGGGCGGTCAGGCCGGGCTATGACACACATTTTGGTACAAGTCGTAGACTGTGCTTCTGATTGTGATAAGTAAAAACCTCTCATATCTTTTTGTTTTTTATACCAGTATAGCTCTTTATATGACGACTCTTTAAGTTTCTCTTTGTTTGGAGTGATTTTCTTTCATATTTTTTACTTCGCCCAACTCTTGATGGCATTTTTCATTATGAAGGAATCAATTTAGTTCTGAAAGTAACCTAAGACCTTTAGCTTTTAATTGGTACACACATTTGGACAATTAGAAATTGTCTATTCGGCAAAAACAAAACCTTGTCCACACCGGCATCTTTCTCCTACTAATTGCAGATGATAATTTTGTATGGCGGCAAAGCCACAAGAAAACAGCAAACAACATTTGCTAAACATTATATATTTTGCGTTCGTAAGTGGCTTAACAAAATTAATTTGTTAAGAAAGCAAAGCTGAGATTTCAGCAAATGTTTTGTGCAGATCTGAGGACTAGGCATGAAGTGTAAGAATCGATTAATTGAATACCGATTTGTTTACATTGTCGACATCCTTTTTAGATGGAGCAATTTATTATGTGGTACAAGAAGCTTGACTGCGTCGAATTTGCATTGATGGAATTTATTCATTCAAATCAGAGAAACTTATTGGATTTTAATAGTTTTGTTTGCGTGAACTTTTAGACACATAATCACAAGTAAATATGCATATGTGCATATACAAATATTTGCATCTCTCTGGCCATTTACATCTTTGTTGCACCTACGTACATTTATACATTTACAAGTACCATGCAAATAATTGTTTACAAATATATTTTTATTCATAAGAACGAATATCCCGAGGCAGGAAACATAATAATCAGGCACATAACATACACTAGCATTACTTATTCCCGGTCATACCTTGTCTTCCCGTGTCCCGTGTTTCCGTTTCTGTTTTTGTCTACGTTTAGGTTTTGCGCGATGCTGCGCGTGAGCCTCGTCCAAAGTGTCTATCGAAAAACACTGTTCAGGTATGCATGTACACCAGCTGCTCGGGTAAGCTCGTTTCATTCGTTTTGACTCGGATTGCGCATTCTTTTCAGACAAGTATGTAGAAATTGTATATGTGTGTGTATGTATGTCATTTAAATGTGTGTTTCCGGCAGTATAAGGGTTGTCTGTCTTAATAGCAAGGCGAACATTTGGAGTGATGCATATGTACAAGGGTGTGACATAAATCACTAAATATTTATAATGATGAATTTCATTACAAGAATTCGGCCCAATAGCTTGGGTAGCATATTTTCTAATCAATTATTTCCCATTTGGCATTCCAAAAATCGAATCCATTCAATTGCGAAGGGGTGACATAGAAGTGCTTAAAGATTTTCACTCGGGAGTTTTTTTTACGCCTGAATCTCTACAGATTTTCTTTATCGTAAACCTAAATATGTATCTTGGGGATAACGCGCAACAATGAGAATTGTAAATCTCATAGAAAACATATAAGTACATATGTAAAAATACTTCATTCCAATTGTAATTCAATATCCCCGTGGGACATTTCTCAGCGCGATATCGCTGCGCATGCATCCAGCTGTTTCGAAATTTCACACTATTAATTCAGCTATTTGGTTGAATAAACGCATAACACATACTCAAAAAATTACAAATCTGATTTTCCCATTCATGTCGTTTAACTGGTGATTAACCTCCAAAGAATTTAAAATTGTGTGTGTTTATATATGTATGTAAGGTGACGATCAACAACCACAAATCTTTTAGAGTTCACCTCCCTTATCACTAAAGGCTTCCAAGGTACATAATTTGCAGACGATGATATTGGCATCTAGTGAGCTGCTGCCGATAATGTTCCAGAAGGTGTTATTTGGTAGGCCAAGGACTAAAATATGTCCACCAACCAAGTGAAACATTACGAAAGGTTCAACAGCCTTGGATCAGTTAAAATCAAGCTGATGTGTACGATGCGTCTCACAACGTTCCTCCTCTTTTTTAACCTTTTAGGTCATTCCATTATTTTCGATTGTTGGTCGGGGTCACTTAATGTTAATGTGCTCGCAATGCCATCAGCAAGCCCGTTCGTCTCTCCTACTCTGGCTGACTGTCCTGTTTTGTCAGATTCAATAGTGTTGCCACCTTCCACTCAGTTCGCTCACACGCCACTCTCTCCGCAGCAACTCTGAAACATAGATTAAGGGAATACACCAAAATTTCTCTTGTTCCATTCTCATTGCTCTTTATTAAATAAGCCATAAAAGTTCTTATTCAATCTACGACAAATATTTACATTGTACTAAATACATTTTATTATCATACAAAAAATATAATGTTTATGGTAATTATTCGGCGCATGTAATTGAACTTTGATGTTTTTAGACCTTTCTGATAAAGCTATCATTCGCAACAAGTTCAATCTAATGTGAGATAATTTTTCTTTCTGATTGCAAACATTAATGTTTCGAAAATTGGTGTATGACAGTAGGGTTTTGTTTTTGAATAAATTTAGTTAACGAATATCTAAACTGATATTGAGTAGTTTGTTTCTGTGTAGGCTTGGTAGGAGTTATCTGTAAAAGATAAAAACATTTTAATATTAGTAATTATGCTCGTAATAATGTATCAAGTACATCATTCATATACTGTTTGCCAGGTCAGTAAGCCGGGGAAAAAAACCCTGCCAGTGCCCCTCTCTTTTATCTAAATTTAAAAGGGATGAACTAAAATATTTCAATACACACCTGTTGAATATGCCATTGTTTTTGGCAGGTTAACTACGTCCCGACGAAATGTAGATAAGTTTTGGGTAAACCTAAAAATAAAAGATATATGAAAATATATTGCAGTATGCCCAATATAAAGTAGTGTATGCAATACACCTTGGGAATCTCTATGGATATAGTTTGCGACTCAGGTGATTTCAAGAAAACTAGTTGAACAGTTTGTAGTATATCTCTTTACGAAGTTTGGGTATGAACTTATTCAAGTAAATTTAGCTATTTAGCTTTATCAATCAAGCCGAATCACCGAACAAACGAAGAACGAATTTTCTGAAGTATTTAATAAAATTTGTTTAGAGGAAGAGCTTCTTTACTCTGCAATTATGAAAAGCTGATGAATGCAGCTATAAATTGTACCTGACCCATTTTTTCCAAGGTTCCTGGGGGAATATTTATATTAAAAAGGTACTACAATATAGTTGGCTCCTTGTCAAAGCGTCGTGCAGGAGATCAGATTAGAGCGCACTCAAGCACACTCACGTGGGTCCCGGGACCCGGTTTAAGGATATATTAATTGTGTTGTCAGTTGTAATTACGGCCCAGAAGGAAGCGTGTATTTCAGACTCATAAGCAGTTTAATGTAGTGTACGCTCGTTAAACTTTCATTTGCTTACATTATGTTTAAAATATGTACTAGAGCATGCATGAATAAAACGAGGAGGAAGATTGTGAGACGCGTTAGAACGCGTCACAACTTTTATAGCCGGTACTAAGTAATGCTGGGAGGGGTGGGGGGTAGGTATTTACTCTTCAAGTACCGGGTATAAAAAAAGCATTTGTAACTAAAGCATAAATTCAAATAAATGGAATAAAAATATGTTTAATATACTCACTTCTCCTTATTTTTACTGGAAACATTGCGCTCGATTCCTAACATCAAATCATCAAACCACTGAGCCATTGAGTGTTGTTTTTCAACTGGTTGCCCACAGATAATGCTCTCTTTTAAGGACCTTTAAGGAAATAATAAATAATTTAAATAAATAGATTATTAGTTTGAAAAAGTTAATGCCCTTGAACTTCCAAGGGCCGTTGAACATCAAGGGCCTCGCCGACCGCTGCACACTTTAGATTACAGCGCGACAGCTGTGGCCCGATCAAGCCAAGGCAGGATTCGAACAAGACAGATCGACACAGAGTGACAGCACACTGGTACATGCGCATTTAAAAAATCAAAGTAATCATGCGCTGTAGGCCCCTCGGCCACCCCAGATGGGGCAATAAATATCTTCATAGTCGTAAGAACAAGAAAATTTTCTTACCGATAAAAATCCTCGTAAAGTAATATTAGTACCAGCAATGGACGAGACATGGACCACTGATTTCGACAATCCTCGGCCAGAACATTGTTTAACAACGAAGACATCATACTCTGAAGCAATTCAGAGTTCATCTCAACGACCTTAAAATCAATGAATGGATAATAAATGAATATAAATATGTCTGTTATGGCATCTGAGGAGTTATTATAAATTAAAAGTTAAAATTAATGCGCCTAAGCTTAAAATGTAGTAGCTTAACTTCAACTAATAACAACAACAAAAACAAAAACAAGAGGGAAAGTTGTGAGTTGGTACCGTTGACACTACTCTACTTGCATTCCCAGTACTCAGTCATACTTATTTGTGAGCATAATATTTTTTTCGCTATATCTGTCATTCATCTCTCTTCTTACACCTCCGCCAGAAGGCTTACACTGCACGGGAAAGAGTGTGTGCGCGATAGAGAGAATAGAGAGAGATAGAGTATGCGCTGTAGCGCTGGAAGAGTCGGTTAGCTGCTTCAAATTAATTTGTTAATTTTCGCTACAGTTTTTGAGTACAGGGTTACAGTTACAGATATGTTGTATACATATACATATGTACATACATATGTATATAGATATGTTTTAAAAAAAGTATCCTTTTTCTTTTGTTGATACGAAACATCAATCAATCAATGTTTAATATTGGACTTAGATAAGTGTTATTCGCATTCGGATGCATACCTTAAGAAACTTTTCGTTTTCCTGCGTTAAGCTTCGAAGCTTTTTGTTCGGGAATGTGGAAACTAAGGAATAAGGGAAAACTTCGTTATTGCTTATATCATTGTAAATATTTGAAATAATTTTTACCCTTTAGCTGAAGTTGTTTAAATATGTACGAAACAATACTATCTAAAATTGTGCAGCAGCTTATGTAAATGGCTGAATCTGAAATTGAAATATTTCATATATTAAATATTGCTAGGATGTTAATTTATTTATATTTTTGGTGCGAACCTAGCGCTGAGAGGCCCTTGGTGAGGCTTTCCAATATGTACACAAATGCACGTGGCTCCAAGCCGGCTAGATATGTAACGTGGTCTTGAGAAAGGCAATTTAATAAATTGTAGTATGCTGAAGACAGTTTTGGATATTCCTGCAAGTGCAATAAGAGAGAGACAAAATGTACAAATAATGTGGCTTACTGTTTAGTTGAATTGAACTTACAAGTAAATCATTTTGTTGTATAGAAAGTATTAACTTAGCAACAATGTTAAGAACGCTGTCCAGTGTATCATCTCCATACAATTTGAATACGCCACAGTTCACATAGTTCCCACCAAGTGAGTTTTTTAAAATTAAAAAACAAATTGCTATTCCTTTAAGTTTCATTGGGTAGAGTCGATCACGTGGAACTTCTAATTGTAAAATACGATTCCCGTATATACAAATAAGTTTAGAAGCCTCTCGAAACAGGAGGATGCCCATAGGACTGGATACATTTCCAGCCAGTCGTTGTGTTCGACAATGTACCAACTCAGCGAAAAGTTTGAGAACAGGTGTGGTAACTGCAGGATCATGAGCCCATAAGTCAACGGCACGCAATAATATAGGCAAGTAGTCTGTATAGTAGCTGTAATCGAAAATGTTAGTCAATATTAATGCAGAACTTATAAATAATATTCATACGAACAGCCATTCAAAGAGCATAGTATACTGAATACGAGCATTTAGTGGCAGTGCTAGCCCTCGAAGATCTCGCGCCAATCCAATAATTGCTTTCTTAGCCTCGTCATTGGGAAAACTATTAGCATCCATCAGCACAGTTCCAAGGGTTTCAAATTGATCTATAAGTACATAAAAACAGAGTTAAACAAAATGTAAATGTGTGATAATTACATTTTCCGATTTAAACTGACTTGTTAACGGCGTCAAAAAATTATAGAATCGTTCTTCATCTTCTCCCAAATCAAACATTAACAAACGGCCTAGAGATGTGTAAAACATGGTGCGACATCGCATTTCACTCAAGGAAGAGTTTGTCCCGAGGAAAGGGAAATGTTCGCTTGTGTGGTGTGTCAGCATGAATTGCACTTCGTCTAAGCGTGCAAGCTTACGCACAGAATTAAAGTGCACAGAAAGATCCGAAAGTAACATCAGAGTTTTAGTAATAATCTGTTCTGAGCGTCCCCAAAACTTTAAGTTGGTAATACTGAAAATTACAGAAACGTTTATCCAATGAACAAAAAAAAAAAAAAATTAATTAATATTAGATACATACATTTTACGATTTATAAAGCTTAATAGCATTTGCTCATCGCTAAGTCCAAAGACTTCAGTCAGTCTCTTATATACATTCGCTTTTTGTGCTTGCTCGCTGCTATGCATTTTACGAACTTGGTCCAAAAAGCTTAACATGGCCAATTCGAGCTTTTCGCATCCAGCCTGAGGCAATCGTGCATCTGTCAGACTCATTAGTTGTAGCACTCTAATGACGAGCTCTCCATCCATGGTATCGTGCTCGTCGCTAGTCGTTACAGAAAGGCGACCAACAATGGCAGACCCGATAATGTACACCAACCAAGTTAACTGAAGCTCATGCACAGTTATATCTATAGGATTAGCGTTGGGCGTCTGTACAAGATTTTCATACTCACGTGCCTTTTGATCAAAATGCTGCACAAGAAGACTGCAAGTCTTGTTGTACTCGCACCGTTCAATAACTGACAGTTGCTCAAGCTGTTGCTGCACCATACATAAATCATCCAATGGATCCTCTAGATTGTCCCGTACAATTAAAGGAACAGCATCTAGGCGCGACTCGATGTAAGCTTTAATCACTTCTGGTGTATATGTACCAAGTAAATGCGGATCCGGAGACTTTACATATGGAACGGATGCTACCATACGTTGCCAAAGTGTTAGCAAGTAGTGCACACTGTTTGGTGCAAAAAGCCACAACTACAGAAACGAAAAATGTCTTATGTATTCTTATCAAGTACATCACTTTTTCAATACTTACATGCAATGACTGCACAGTAAATTTCGCTATTAATTCGATAGCTTCTGGATAACAAGGAACAGCAATTAGCTCGCCTAATTGATAGTTGGATTTAAGTCGAGCTAGCAAACGGCAGAATTCGTGGTAGTTATCTGGATCACTTAAGCCCTGAAAATAAATCCATATACATATTTTTAAAGACGAATGTGCACGGTGTGATCGGTCAACGCTGGCGTCAAACAAGACAGATGGATGAACGCTTACCATGCAAAGATATATAATAGGGCAGAATCATTACTTACGTGCAAATTAGTCAAAATATTTGTTACACCTTCAACCAGATGTGTGAGAAATTTCGTTCTTTCAGTATTACTAAAAAGCGATCGACGCACTGATGTCATTTGAACCAAACAAGATATGGAGTAGCTAGCTAAACCATTTGGAAGAATCTGGTATAAATCAAAAAACAGTTTCAGTGTGTTTAAATCCAGGAACGCAGGCCGCCAGGCTGTTGGAATCTATTTAAAATATATCGTTATTTCGAATACTCTTTAAATATATTTTTGTGAACATACCTGAACGTTGTTCATATCATCGGAAGATTCATCTGTTGAACTTCCAATAAAATCAAAGCTCAAACAGTTTTTCGTCAGTCGCAGCACATGAGATATCAACCTTAAATAAGCACAAAGAACAACCACAAATTAACAGACAAATTTTTCAATTTACTAATAAGAAAGTGCTATCCGAAAATTTTGATAAACTTGCATCAACAAGTCGTCTATTTTTATGCCCGGTACTCAAAGAGTTTAAGGTTATATGGATTTGTATCCCTAAATTCTTCTAGTACCGGGTATAAGAACTTACGCTTTCTGCGATTCATCCATAAATTTAAGGTTCTTGCTGTTATCACGTGCAGTTATCAATAGTGAGCACGACAGAAGAAATGTGTCGTAAAGTTGCTGGTCACGATAGGATGTGGCTATCTTTCGATTCTTTGAGAAGGACAAATGTACATCTAACTCCACAATAGAATTCATTTCAGATACCAACTGTGATAATATTTGAACGCCAACTGTGCAGTGCTCCACAGAACCCTAAGGACCGAAATTTCAATTATATATTCTTTTTTATTATGAAAATGCAACATACCTGTAAAAACTTTTTTACGTCTTCTAGTAGATTTTGAAAGATCAATTCACCTTTGTATGTGTCGAACCAACCATATTTTGTAATTTTGGCCAGAAGTGTAACTAAGGCTTGAATAACAAAATGTTGCAGATTAGGCCTTGTGGCCAAGTAGTTTAATGCATAGCTACGAATGTCGATTCTTTGCTCAAGAGTCAGTCCCTGTATTAGTTTTGTAAGTGTGGACGCGGCAAGCAGCTGTGCATAACTAGAATCAGCTCTGTCTAGTAGAAGTTGACATTTGGGTAGCGCATCTTGGCTACTTACAAATGAAGCAAGAGCTTTCTCTGCATCCCCACGAATGCAAACGTCTGTAGCTTCGTAAAGTTGCTTGCACAGTACTTCAAGTTGCTGTATCTCCTATTAAAAATAAAAAGTTTATGTTTTTAAATATATACTGTTTAAAAACATCATTTTCAAATTAAATTAATGCTAATATATATACATACATACGTGCATTAATAGTTTGGGAAAATTTTTCTTATTAACGATATTTACTATGAAGTGATTTATCTAAGATATTTTCGTTAAAGAATAACGAGAAGTCTCCCTGAGCCGTAGACTTCTTCGGCTGGCAGTTCTCCCATTCAACCCACTTCGGGTCATCAGCAGTGCATTTCAATTGATTCGTTTATACCGGTTCTCTCAATTGTCAGATATAAACAACATTTCTTTTTATAATATAGAGTCTATAATCGTAAATCGATATCTCTAGCTCTGCTTTGGTGTATGCTTTGATCCAAGCAACCACTTTGACTGAATTGTATTATAAAAATCTTAAAATATATAATCTTGTTTCGAAATTTTTGATTTTTGTATTTGGTTGATCTTTTAATTTATAACGAGAAGGGACGTGTGAGACGCTTCTTACGCGTCACAACTTTTATACACGGCACTCAGTACTACATCTGCACCTTAGCGGTGTTTTTTCAAATTTTACATTTTTTCTTCATCTGTCATCTACATCTACAACACTTCTCACACCAACACGCTCCTTTAGCTAGCTCCCCTTCCTTAGACCCACACACTGCAGAATAGCGGCAGAGGCAGTGGCCGCCCACAGCAGAAGCAGAGTCTAATGAGAAAATGTGAAAAAAAACAAATATAAGCTGCGGGACGGGGTGGGTTCAGCCGTGGTTAAAGCTTTTATAGTCTCTGAGATCCAGGCGCTCAACAAGACGGACGGACAGACAGACATGGCTCTATCGACGCGTCTATTGATGCTGATCAAGAATATATATGTGCATTACATACAACCGTTATTCCCCACAAATACAATATACCCTATTTACTCTTCAAGTACCGGGTATAAAAAACAGAAGAGCTGCCGCAAGTATCATTTATAAATGTTTCATTTGACAATAGAACATTTGCCCAATGGCAAGAAGAACTCGGTGTAGAAAAGTTCGATTTTGTAGCACAGTGTAACAAACACGACATTCTGGCAGAGGTTTTGTTCTGATTCGCATTTCTTAAGGTTATGATAAATATTTTATACAAAACAAATGCAAAGTTTAGAATACAGATGTACAGATGTACTTGTAGCCATATGAATTGGCACACAAAAATAGTAGCGTAGCTTTAGCCATAAACTCGCAAATTACATGGCGAATATTAACGTTAAATAATTCCGTCGATTTTCGATCTGAAATACAATGTATTTATGTAATTTACATACATACATATCTACATCTAAACAAAATTGCAAATTTGTAATTTCTTTGTTTGCATTTGATAACAGATAACATAAAGAATTGGTACACATACTAAATATAACTAAAACGAGTAGAAATAAATTGATCAAGTACCATAACGACACAGCTTCGTTGCCGCTTTTGTTTTAATAACAAAAAAGAGCAAAAATATGCTGAATGTTTTGTTTGTATTTATTTGAGTATTACAAACGCTTCACAACCCGGCACTTTTTAACCTACACGCGCTGTCTCACATTTAATGTTAACATTGTTAATACAAAATTTAAAAAATAAAAATACAATAACGCAATGATCGAATGAGTATATATTTTATATCTCTCTGCCTGTTGAATATCTTTAAAATGATATGTAAATAAAGGAAAGAAAATCGACTTCTTCAAGCAGGGAAAGTGATGCAAAACTTCCTCGGCACTTTCGATACTATCGATGGTAATTTATAAAACACGACCAGCTCGATAAAATTTCTAGCTGCATGAATTAGCTTTTTAGAATGACAAAGTTCTTTACAAGCAGATTGAAGATACTTGACTTATGGGAAAATAAGAACCGCTGCCTCTGAAAAAAGGTTAAACAAAATATACAAGTTTTTGAAAATTCTTTACAACGGTTCTGACGTCGAAAAAAATTTATCATCTGACAATTTCTAAGCCCCAACTCTTTCAGGAAAAGTTGGTTTGGTAGCTTTGGTAAACAAGGACTGACAGGAAAATGAGAAAAAAAAGACCAATACACATCAGCAGGGGGAGCACAAAACTTAAAAACATTTATTTTATTTCTAAAAAGTAAACATATTTTCCGCTGCCAGAAAATGTAAACTCAGCTGTTATTTCATGGATGGTGGATGGAGCCAGTGTGAAAACTTGTTCCTCATCTTTCAAATATTCCCGACGCTACCCCGAGATAGGCTCAGTGTGCAAATGGTATAATGGATTTATTACTTATAATTAGAGTTGGAAAAACAATCAATTTTCGCAGAACTCTATCTTTTATAAATAAAACCGATCTTATAGACTGAATCGGTAAAAACATTTTATGGTTTTAAGAAAAATGGCTTTATTTCATTGCTCCAGAACTCCAAAAAAAAATATTTCAACATTATAACCCTCTAATGTAGCTCGTAAATATATCTAAGATCAGTCTTCCAGATCGATTGAAATCCTTTCTGATTGCGTCGGGCATGCTGGAAAGCAAAAATATTCTAAAACAATGATCTAAAAAATAAATGTTATTCTTATCCGTTTGCTTGACTCAAATTTGCGTTAAATTGTGGAAGTTGATGTTGGAATTTTTTATTTTTTTTTTTATTTAATCGCTACAGCGAAATTGGTTGGTCGAAGAGATGAGTCCGCATTGACCAGGTACTTCAGTTTTGTGTTGAATATTATAAAAAAGTTACTGAAAATTTTGAACTCAAAAAAGAGTTGTTTGCCGAACGAACGATGTTGCAATTTTTGTTGTTGATTTTTCCGAAACAAGAATCGATGTTTTCACCAAAACCGAAGAACCGATTATATCGATGCCTGCATCGACTTTTTCCCAGCTCTACCTATGACACATATGTTGTTGTTTCGCTCTTTGTCATGTGTTTACGTATTGTGTTTACAAACCCTTCTATTTGTGGATAACACGATCAATTTCATGATATAATCGTCACACAATTGAAGTTTTGTCAATCTACAAAAGCACAAGCAATGTTCTTAAATCGAATGTGGCGTAGATTTTATATAGCGCCACACAACGCCATCACAAGAGGGTCAGCGCAGGTTCAATGTATTCGAACAAAAGCGACCAACAGACTCGCCGGCAATGTGATAAGACAGAGCAAAATTATGGAAAAGTTATACGGAAATCGCTTGACAGGCAGTAAGAAGCGTTGGTATCCTTTGCCAAATATGAATGTTAGCAGCAGTAGCGGTGCTCAGCAACCGAACATTGTATTTCCTAGCTCTAAGTTTGGATTGTCTTCCCCGCATACCAACAAAAACAACTCTCGTCGTATTTCCGTGCTGAACAAGTTGTTCATGACAAACATCACAGACCTACTGGCGACTGGAGCGGCAGCTCAATCAATTGTAGGACAAGGACTGCATGTGACCCGTGTAAAGATCTCATGCGACTTCTCCCACATAAATGTATATTGGCTGGGACGCACGTGCTCACAAGAAGATACTCTCGAAATAGAGCTGAGGCGCTGCAGTAGCCACCTCCAGCATGAGCTCACTCAACTGCGTCTCATGGGTAAAATGCCCCGGATACAATTTGTTCGCGACAAGCCGGCTGCGAATCTTTATCAAATGCAGGGTCTCCTCTCAGATCTACATTTAAATAAAAACTTATCAACAGAAAATGAAATGAGGCAGAACGTTTTAGCAACAAACGTGCAGTGGCCTAAAATGCGCCAAGATGTCCTAGACCTAAACCATAACCACATTGTTGACACGATTGTATGCAAAATGCGAAAGCTTAAAGAAGCCTGGGTAGATCATCTACAATAATAATAAGCAAATAACCATGAAAATGTTTTTATTATCAATAAAAAAATGGCAATACACTGGACTCATTTAATGGGTACACATGTACATGCATATGTAAATTGTACAACGCTTGACGTATTTTCGTGTTGAACAAGTTGTTTATGACAAACATCCCAGATCTACTGACCAGGGGGGTTTTGACTGTGTAACTCGTGTGAAAACTCAGCTTAAGATGCTCTCAAATGGCATCCGTAGATTTCGGTCATGTACTAGTTGGCGAGCCAGAAAGTTGTATCAAGAGACCAGATCAGATGCAATGGTTCAAACAGTGTACAAGGGTTGAACGTACATATGTGTACATAAGTACATATGAATCTATTCGTTTCCTTTTAAAAGTAAGAGAAATAAAAAAGGTATAATTTATAGTTTTAAAACTGCAATTTTATTTCACGAAAGTAAAGGTGGATTAAGTCTGTGGGTTTTGAAATACATTTTTAATCGAAATTGTTGGTGTAGCTGCAATTCCAATGGCGACAGCTCTGCAAAAAAGAAAAGAAAATTGGTATAAAAACAGCGTCAAAATAAGTAGTTTCTATTTATGGCACATTTGAAAGTGGCGGCATTTAATCAGTGAAAACTTGTATGGCATCAATGTTTTTTTTTCAGTCGAAAGATGGTGAAGTTTGGTTCATCACACGTATTTGCGTCCACTTCATAACAAATATTATATTAATATAAATGCGTACCTTTGAGATTTGTTCCTTTCTTCGATATAACCCTTCTTCTGCACGTGTTTTTCTTTAAGTAGAATGACGACAAAGTCTGCTTATTCGAAGAGAGCGAGTCCAATGTCTTACGTTACATCTGCGGTAAAGATCTCGATACTTTAAAGAGTTTATATTGGTTAATAGATCACATTCAAATAGCCACATGCATATACATATCTATGTATGATTTGATTTGTTTCCTTTGAAAAGTAAGAGAAATAACAAAAAAAAGTATAATTTGTGGTACATAAAGTTTCAACACTGCAGATTTTATTTCACGGAAATAAAGGTTGATGTTCAACTTTGTGGGTTATGAAATACATTTTGAATCGCAATTGGTGGTATAGCTGCAATTCAGGTGGCGACAGCTCTGCAAAAAAGAAAAGAAAATTGGTTTAAAAACAGCGTCAAAATAAGTAGTTTCTATTTATGGCACATTTGAAAGTGGGAGCATTTAATCAGTGAAAACTTGTATGGCATCAATGTTTTTTTTTTCAGTCGAAAGATGGTGAAGTTTGGTTCATCACACGTATTTGCGTCCACTTCAAAACAAATAAGATATTGATATATGTACGTACCTTGCAGAGCTTTTCCTTGTTTCGATATAACCCTTCTGCACGTGTTTTGCTTCATATATATACAACTTTTAAGTAGAATGTCGACAGAGTCGGCTTATTCGAAGAGAGCGAAGCCCATATCGTCATCCTCCGACTCTGAATCTTCCTTCTTCTCTTCTTTGCTGGCTTCCTTCTTGTCCCCAGCACTTGGAGCTGCCTGAGCAGCGGATGGTGCAGCAGATACGGCGCCACCGCCAACTGGCATCGAAGACAACTTTTCGCGTCCCTCCTTGATCAGATCTTCAATGCTCTTGCCATTGAGTTCCTTAATCACCTTGGTGAGACGCTCAGTGTCCACCTCAATACCGACAGAGCTGAGAATTTTCTCAATATCTGCATTGGCGGGGGCGTCCTTTCCACCGATAACAGCCAACAAGTATGCAGCCACGTAACGCATGCTGTAAACAGAAAACAAAAATATTAATTTCGATTTGCGACAAAGTTTGTGTACATTTGTTTATTTAATCCTAATTATCCGGAGGCATCGAGTGGGCTTCTGAGTTGATTAGTTATTCAATAATTTACGGCTTATTTTCTATTACTTTTGTAACAATATGTAATTACTTTAAGTCTTTATATTCTGACACGAAACGGGAAATGCAGGAAAAAACAGAACCGTCGCCTTCAAGATTTCAATCGAAAAGAACTGTGCTGTCAAATGGCTCGAACTAGCCACTTCCGATTGTTAAAATTGACAGATAGCGAGTCAGCTGATCTAAATACAACTCTGGCGCGGCTGGTGGTGTTTTGCATTCATCAGGGTGGCATTTTCGATACCATTCAACTATCGTTCAAGTATATGTAGTTGGAGATTATTTCTTACATCCCTTATTTTAGTTGAAAAAAATCATTGAACGATTTGGGCGGAGGTCATCAGTTCGTAAAAAAATTGTATTTTATTTCCTCAGTCATTTCCTAAGGCTAAAGTGGAATCAGTTTAGTTGTTTAAACATAACAAACATTCGGTTAATCAGAATTGGTTCAAACCATTTTCAATTTATACTTTATCGATTATTACACTCCACCTGCACTCCCATTGTGAGGGGTTTTTTTTTCTGTGATAAAATTACATGTACATGTGTATATAAATTTTCATAAATGTATATTTGCATTTAAGATCAAACACCAATTTTGAAATTGTTTTTGTTTATAAAATTAAATTGTATTCAACCCGAAAGACTACATTAACAATCGTGTTTACGTGTCATTTTTACGTGAGGATTAATAGTTGTGTATTGTCAATATTCTCCGTAGAACAATATTGAGCTTATAAATAATTCATGCTTAAAAAGTTGTTTTCTGTTTCGTTAATAATAGCACAAAATCTTCAGTACTGACGCTGCCTGTTAAAGTGAAATAAAAGTATAACATTCTGAGTGGAAGAATTGATAATTCCAGATCTCATTGAAATCAATATCTAGAGACAAGGGTCAACTAGAACAGAGAACGGTTATAAAGGCAGGCGTAGGCGTCTCCGTTGCGCAGCGACGTAGAAGCTATTAACTCAGAAATTACGACATAACGTTATAGCGTAATTAAGCCCGTTTCCGATACACCAAATCAAAGATACCCCACTCTCTTCACTATGGACAACTTGATACCTATTGTTAACAAGCTTCAAGATGCGTTCACATCGCTCGGCGTTCACATGCAATTGGATTTGCCGCAGATTGCCGTTGTTGGTGGTCAATCGGCAGGAAAGAGTTCCGTGCTGGAAAACTTCGTGGGCAAGTAAGTAAACCAAGTGCAATTATATATGTTTACATCATTCACATATACATACAAAACAAAATCAAAAAAGTGCGTGAATACTTTTCCACAGTCCTGCAGGTTGATCGATAGATACAGTTTAATAAATGTTGTCCAAATCTCATTAAAGCGAATGATAGCAATTGTTTTCATTTTGTGCCGGAACATGTAAATACACTTGTAAACATACTTCATCAAACAGATGGTTCTATGAAAGTGTTAATTCTTATCAAATGCTTGTATACATAATGAATCTTTGAAGCACTTCTTTAATTTGATTTGATTCTTATTGTTGTTATAGTTATCCGGCACGAAGTTTAAAAGTTAATCAAACAGATTTTGCTTATGCCAAGATGCCTGTACAACATACAGTCATAATTTTGGCCAAACAAAAATGTAAAAATGTAGTTAATCATATCTTTGAGGTCAATTAACCAAACCACAATTCAACCTATCAGATTAGATAGTGTTGTTTTCGTAGATTTTTTTTTTTTTTTTTCATCGGTGATTCATATTTTTTTATAATCTGTTTAATGAAGCCAACCAATATACTCTCACATCAAGCCAGCATACCCTGCAGTTGCGCCGAATTATCTTTTATCTATCGAAATGCGCGCTCTCTCATGTTCTCTATAAATGTAAAAACACACAATAACATACAAATCGCACAAATGCTTTCGCTTTGGAAAAATCGAAGCTCTTCTGCATTTCCTTGTTGTAGTATTCTACAAATTAATGCTGAATGATAAATAAAAACATGTATTTTATAATGACTAACCATATGTACATGTATGTATATGCCTGTATGTGTGTATGTACATGAATAAAAAACCATTTCTACTTCCATATATCCTACCTACTTTATGATTATATACATACATATGCATTTAAATATTGCACTAGAACATTTAAGCTGGACAATAGGTGCATCGAATATTTCTGGTTACATAATACATAAGTATGTACATATGTATGTATGTGTATGTATGTAAGTACATAGAATCAGAATACCTCGGTTCAACTTTCTTTTCGCATGCGCATATGATTCTTTGTTAAAAATCCTTGCAACTATATGTACACAGTCATTCATGTGTATGTATTTATGAACTATGCATGTACCTTTCGACGTAAATCAATGACACAAGATACTCAAAATTATATTGCTTTTACGGCCCATATTTTGCATTCAACTTTTTTACTCCAAGAATTAGGGGGTGTACAGATTTGTTGTCGAAGTGATGTGCGTAACGCACAAAAATCAATTTTTCCGAAAGTATAAAGTATACTAATACATATATTCTTGATCTGCATCAATAGCCTAGTCGATATAGCATACGCAATTTTTAAGATACGAGAAAACCAAAAACGTTGGAATATCTATGAGATTCCGGAATTAAGGTCAGATTGGATCATTATTATACCCAGTGGCTAGTGTTGGTGTGCGAATTAATTTAGAAGTAGATGTGACACATTTAGAAAAAAAGGTTCGAAAAGGTTTGTGTATATTCTGATTGTGTACCGGGTATAAAAGTAAAGACGCGTTTCAACGCGACTCACAGCCTTCCTCCTCGTTTTATTTGAAGTTTGTCTGAAATTTTTTAGTTTTCGTGGTGCTGGATACCTGGCTTAAAGATGTTATCATATATATCTCACGCTCATTACACTGAATAATATTTTAATTTAATATATTAATATATTTAATACATTCACTATATTTCGCAGAGATTTTTTACCTCGCGGATCCGGTATTGTCACTCGTCGGCCTTTGATTTTACAACTGATCCACGGAGTTACCGGTAAGAAGTTTGTAAAATTAACAACATATTGAAAATGTAATGCGTTTCTTGCTTTTTCCCGGTGCTTGCGCTAATCTGCTTTCAGAATATGGAGAATTTCTCCATTGCAAGGGGAAAAAGTTTGCGAATTTTGATGAGATCAGAAAGGAAATCGAGGATGAAACGGATCGTGTTACTGGTAGTAACAAAGGCATCTCAAACATTCCCATTAATTTGCGCGTTTATTCGCCTCACGTACTCAACCTAACACTGATTGATTTGCCAGGTTTAACCAAAGTTGCAATTGGTGACCAACCTGTGGACATTGAGCAGCAAATTAAGCAGATGATATTCCAGTTTATTCGCAAAGAGACATGTCTTATACTGGCCGTGACACCAGCTAACACCGATCTGGCTAACTCAGATGCTCTCAAGCTGGCCAAAGAGGTGGATCCACAGGGTGTGCGGACCATTGGTGTGATAACAAAACTAGATCTCATGGACGAAGGGACAGATGCGCGCGACATCCTCGAAAATAAGCTGCTTCCCCTGCGGCGCGGCTATATTGGTGTTGTCAATCGTTCACAGAAGGATATAGAGGGGCGTAAAGACATTCACCAAGCGTTGGCCGCTGAGCGCAAGTTCTTCTTAAGCCACGCTTCATATCGTCACATGGCTGATCGACTAGGCACTCCATACTTACAGCGAGTTCTTAATCAGCAGCTCACCAATCATATACGCGACACATTACCTGGATTGCGTGATAAATTGCAGAAGCAGATGCTAACCTTGGAGAAGGAGGTCGAGGAGTTCAAGCACTTCCAACCAGGCGATGCCAGCATTAAGACAAAGGCTATGCTCCAGTGAGTTAAAAATCATTATAAAGATAGCTCAATCAGTATAAAACTAGTCAATAGTTAATACAGCTTTAATGGGTTGAATTAACATACGATCTTTTTTCTGTCTATCTAGGATGATACAGCAGCTTCAGTCTGACTTCGAACGGACTATTGAAGGCAGTGGATCGGCTTTGGTCAATACAAACGAGCTCTCTGGTGGTGCCAAGATCAATCGCATCTTTCACGAGCGGTAAGCGGTCCCAAAATACATATATAAATATAACTCTTCTTCCGCGCAGTCTACGCTTCGAGATTGTTAAGATGGCCTGTGACGAAAAAGAATTGCGGCGAGAGATTTCATTCGCCATTCGCAATATTCACGGTATTCGCGTCGGTCTCTTCACCCCGGACATGGCTTTTGAGGCTATTGTGAAGCGACAAATAGCACTCCTAAAGGAACCGGTAATCAAGTGCGTAGATCTCGTTGTTCAAGAACTTTCAGTTGTTGTGCGCATGTGCACCGCTAAGGTAAGTTCATTGTATATCCATAAATTTGATTCAAACTCACTTATATAATGTTTTACACAGATGGGTCGGTACCCACGCTTGCGTGAGGAAACGGAACGCATTATTACGACACACGTACGTCAACGCGAGCATAGTTGCAAAGAGCAAATTCTCCTTCTAATCGATTTTGAGCTGGCTTACATGAATACTAATCACGAGGACTTTATTGGTTTTGCTAAGTGCGTAAATCTTGTAACTCTACCAAATCATAGTATCTGTGTTATTTATCAATTGTTTTTTACAGTGCTCAGAATAAATCTGAGAACGCAAATAAAACAGGCACTCGTCAGCTTGGCAATCAAGTTATTAGAAAGGGCCACATGGTGATACAGAACCTTGGCATAATGAAAGGTATGTTTGAACAGATCGGAATCTGAGGGTGATATCACACGTACTGGCTGGCGCATTGACTCTTAATTAGCCCTTACGCTACACTCCTATTGTTCATTAGTTAGCTGCCGTTGAGTAGCGGGTATAAGAGTAGTCTCACAACGTTCCTCCTCGTTTTTTGTTATATATAAGGATTCGTATAAGTATGTATTTCTTGCTGTCCAACTGATTAAGTTTGTTTTTTTCTTTCACAGGCGGTTCGCGTCCTTACTGGTTTGTGTTAACATCTGAGAGCATCTCCTGGTACAAAGATGAGGATGAAAAAGAAAAGAAATTCATGTTGCCATTGGATGGTTTAAAATTGCGCGATATTGAACAGGGCTTTATGTCAATGTCTAGACGTGTTACCTTTGCTTTATTCAGTCCTGACGGGCGCAATGTTTATAAGGTTAGTAATTTTTGTTAGTATACAAAAAAATGAACTCCAAATGATAAAAAAAAGAAAAGAAAAAAAAAACAGAGAAAATACCTAAATCTAAACAAAAGTAATTTATTTAAGGGGGCACATCTACCCATACGCCCGAATGAAGGCAGTTTTGCATGCATTTTCATAAAGAAAACCCCGTGATTGCATTGTAATGTTATCTACATTACAGAATTTGGTTCTAAATATTGTTTTAGAGCAATTGAACTTACAATTTTTTGAATTTTTAAAAATGTTATCAAACGGTGCAGCGTGCAGTGAGGATAACTTAGGTGCAGACTAGCTACATATTTCATAAAACGGGACTCGAGCATAGCCCTCCCCACCCAATAAATCTAAACAAAATACCCAACCATTTATAAAGTTGTCACACAGGGTTACACAACTCAATACAATATTTCCGCTTCGAGCCAAACCACCATTTTTATACCCGGTACTCGAAGAGGGTATGCATTTAACGCACAAAGGAAACGTTTCCGACCCCATTAAGTCTATATATTATTGATAGCCGATTTGATATAGCTATGTCTGTCTGTCCGTCTCGATGAGCGTCTAGCTCTCGGAGACCATAACAGCTAGAGTTTTGCACCCAGTCTTCTGTGAAATCACACTGTTTAAACGCTGTTTCATTACAACAGAAAATACCGAATTCTGACACAGAAACAAACAATTCGCATAACGCAGAATTAAAGCCCCAAATCTATTAGTTTGGCTCGAAACGGAAAAATGTTGTCGGATAGTGTAATAGAAAAATGCAATAATAATGGATAAATAAAATAATAATAATAAATCAAGTAGGAAAAATAAATAAATAATACAAATAAAACATTTCAATATATTAAAGGCCAAAACGAAATCTTCGTCATTCGACGCTCCAAAAAATAAAGTAGAATATTCTCATTCTTAAGAGCCTAAAAATAAAGATTTTAAACTTGAATGTAACATTTTCTAGGTAGGTGTGCCCACTTAAAACTATTTTTGTAAAAGAAACTAGCGAAGTTAAATGTTCATTATTTTCTTTCCTCTGTTCAAATTCGTTATTCAAATTTGATTCTTTCGACCAAATAGTCGTTCAAAGATTTCGAATATTATTTTTTTGTATAAGATAAAAATTACTATGTTTTTATCAACATTTGGGTCAAATCAAAAGCCAAGGAGCTTGCCACGCTTGGAAAACTGCGCTCGCAAACTCCTTTTGCATTTTTGATTTGTGATTTTAGTACTACATACAAAACACTAAGAACAATCTAATCGGCAATTCATGACACATCACGCTAGTTGTCCACTGACCTCATGCCTTAAATTACATGACTAAAATGCAGCCGGAACTAAAACTAACCCAACAAAAAAAATCTACTTCAACCACTTGTAAATGTACACATGTTGTTGTTCCATTGTCCATATGCTTGGGAAAAAAACCTATCATCCATTTGTTCTCTGCGCTTGGACGCTTCTTTTTTTTTTGTTTTTCTTTACGCACAACACTGTGATTTTTAGGACTATAAACAACTGGAACTTTCCTGCGAAACGGTCGAAGACGTGGAGTCGTGGAAGGCTTCTTTTTTGAGAGCTGGTGTCTATCCCGAGAAACAAGAGACCCAGGAGAATGGGGACGAGGTGCGTATGAGTAATATGTTTTTCTTCTTCTATTTTCATATATAATACACAAATGAGATAATAAATAAGTCACCATAAGAAATAAATATAAAAACATAAAAATATAAAATCACAACTTAGCTCTCAACTTTGGGACCGCGTTGATGAGCATGCTGTTCAGTCGTTCGGGTGTTCTCTCAATTTCAAGTAGTTGCAAATTTCCTGTTGCACACATACCATTTGACTCATGTTCTTATTTGAGCATGTAACTTCGTCTCTCTTACTCTTCGTCCATAGCACTAATCAATACTTTCTGATAAGCGAGACGAAGGAACGAGGCAGATGTAAATTCTCTATGTATCTTCTTGTTGGTGGTGTTCGTGTTTGATTCGCTGGAACCACCAACCGAGAATGACGAGAATGAACGCTGTCTAGCCACCTGGTTACCTTCGGGTGTGTGCCTATGTTTGCTAGTTCGGCTCGTTCCTGATCCTAACCTCCCGGTTAGGAGGCATCCTTTAAACATGCTCTGCATCCATGGTAGTAAGTGAAGACATGCCACAGCCTCACTCCGATTTAGCCCCGTGTCGGCGGTGGCGTCTCCAGGGACATCCAAGCACCCCGGTTAGTGGGAAACCATTAGGTTTCGTCTGCTTTTTGCGAAAGTACCGTCCAAGTTGCATAGCAGGCCTGGTGTGGTTGATACCTTTCACAGTCCCCATCGAAAACTTGAGTCCTCAACGTTATCATCAATGGCGTCGCAGCAGGCTGCCCATGGCTTCCTTTTCGCCTTCCCTACATGGTTTCTTGTAGGGATTGATGCTGTGGCTATCTTCGGTCCAACTTTCCTGCTTGTTCGTTACATTTGCATTGTTGAAGAGCTTCCTCGATTCCCTCCTGATTTCAAATAGCTCCCGTGAACACCACTGGCTGTGATTGGACTTGCAGACCTGACCAGAGTCAGCCAGCTGATCCAGAGCTCCTTGCCTACCTCCATGCGCCAAAGGTCACCAAAAACTTGGACTGTGGTTTTCACCAACCCAAGAGTTTATGCGTTACCACAAGCCCTTGCTTTGCCTTCCTTATACCACTTGATAGCCTCCGGGATTTTCCCCTCTGGTGTCCTTGGTCATCTGGGTTTGCCTTCTTCGACGGGGAAGCTTTGTCCAGTCGTCCGTTCTATGTCGCTTGAACCTCGATTCTCGGCCAGCCGGTTCCTGCGGAGCCTTCTATCCAGAGGTGGGACCTTGCCGCCTTCCGAGGATCCAGGGCTCCTGAATAAAAACTATGTCAGCTCCCCCCTTGGCTATGTTAATCAGTAAGCCTTCGCATGCTGCCCGACAATGGTGGACAATGGTTAACTGCAGGAGTGTCAGGGACATTCCTGAGTCTCGCCTCCACCATCGTAACTTCGGCATCGCTCTCAGGAGATTATGTCACTTCCCCGACGTCGATGCGTCCCAAGACCATGGCTATGTCGCTCGCTTCGGACTCGTAGCTGTCGAGGATGTCTTCCGACACCATCGACACCGCGTCGATGGGCTCGGTGCCCATCTGGGACTGGACTTCCATCTGCTTGCCCCTTAAGTCGGACTTGTAGTGGACTGTGGTTATGGTTTCGTAACCATAGTCCACATTTCTTTCCGATTCTTTCAGGAGTGCAAGTGACTCCACATTGAGGAAGAGGATCAACTGGCGCCTCTGCCCCTTGACCGGCGGGGGTTGCAGAACTGCAGAATCCGCAGGATTTTCTGCGTCTTCTTGGGCTTGGTGCAGACCCATGCTCTCGCCCTGTGTCTGCTGGAGGCATCCTTCCACTTCACGGCCTCCAGTCTGTCCCCTGGGTAGACCTCTTTAAGGGACGCCACCGCCTATCGGGCATCCTGGTAGGCGATGCTTTGCCTGGCTGGAAGCCCGGGAGGATTGTGCTGGCCCATCGCCTCTCCTCCGCTGTGCTTCGCCGCTGCCTGCCTGGGTTGCCAGAGGTTCGCCGGTCTCAAAGCGCTTACCAGCTGCGATGACGCTCTGCTTGGCTGCCACCTTTTGTTACCGGTTTTCCCTTTGAATTCGCCGACGTGGATTGGCCCGATTGGCTTATCGGACCTGTTCCCGCAGTGGTTCCTGCCTGAAGAAGGCAGCAGTCGCCTGAGTCCCCCGTCTTATTTTGACCTGGCTTCCCAGGCGTCGATGTAGAGGAATTTGTCCCTCCGTTACTGTAAGAGGAGTACACAGCTCCTTTGCGGAGCTCGAGGACATTTGGCATAGCTTGGCATAGGTCGGCCGGAGACCAGAGCACTCACTCGATCATACAACAATCGGCATATGACCTGTTACCAGCCGCCCTCACTGCGAGTTTAGTATAGTCCCACTTCCCACGTTTCGTTCGTGATCCCCCTGAGTCCTAGCTTCAATTTTAATTGAAATTGAGTTCTAAAAAAATAAAATAACAATGAATAAGAAAATATAGAAAATATGTGCATGTAAAAAAAATACTTCACTTATCCATCAAAATTCAAAAAAATATTTGTACATACTTTACTTCATTTTTTGCTAAGTTAAGTTTCGTTTTAAGAAAAGAAATTTATTAATGGTGTATAATTATTTTTTGCATATCTATCTTGGTTCTCGCTATTACGTTTACCAATGATCGGCGTAAAATGTTACGACATGATGCTTGTGTCTAATGTACAAACAGGAAGGACAAGAGGTTTGTTTATTAGCATTTATGTTATTTAATGTTTTATGGTGGAAGTGGATGTGTGTATATGTGTAAATATACTTGATCAGCATCAAAAGACGAGTCGGTAAAGCTTCGCTTGCCTGTCTGTCCGTCCGACAGTCCCAAAGAGGTGAGAATTGGAAAGTGCTCGCTTCCGCAGAGGTTGTAGAAGACGTTGCAACATGCGAAGGGGGATCAAAGATACGGAGCACAAATTTAGGTCTAAGCGAGTAAACATTTTGTGCAAGGTGTAGTTTGTGTGGAATTTTTTTATTATTTTTCCCTCCGACATTTAGAAAATCCTTACTATTTTGACCGTTTATCGCTCTTACCCAATCACCGACACGCAAAAAACTTATTCCTTTCTTGCTTTCGAAACTTTGTGTGGAGTCATTTCAGGTTTTACTGAAATTTAGCTTTGGTCCCATTGGTTTGATAGCTTTTTATTTAGAATTTAATTTTTTTTAAACTAATTTATAATGGAATACTCTGTTGCCTTCCAGTCAAACCCACAAAATGCAAAGCACCCATTGCTAGCCGAGCATCCATTACCAGTCTAACACCCAATACCAGACGAACATTCATTTCTGGTTCCACGTTCTACGACAGTGTAGTGAATGTGGGTAAGGTAGCCTTATGGTCTGCACCACAGTTGTGATGTATGCCGACCAGTTGATGGTGATGTTTTTGAGGCAGACGCGGAAATGCTTTGAGAGGCTGATCGTTGGCTTCAAACAGCAGTACTCTTAGCCATGAAGTCCCAATTCAGCGGCTTGAGACTGCTTGTATTAGTCAAGTAGGCGTTAAAAACGTTACTCCGAGGGACCTGCAAGTCTTCAGTCGCTCGCAACCTAAAAAAACCAACTCCGAACACTCCATTACATAGGAGTTGATTTCGTTTTCTACTCCAAGGGTAACGACTCCTTTGGGTCCCTCCAAATTTAACTGCTTTCAACAGTTCGTCCAACTTTGGGATATGGCTCTTTTAAATGGTGCTCTTTATAAAAATTACACCAGCGCCGAAAGGATTCAGTCCAAACTTTTTGCTCTGCTCGGCCTCAGCTGAATAAAACTTCCATCCTTATTTAATCAAATAAAAACGATTGATGTAATCGAGGGTAACATACCTTTCCCGTCATTAGTATTATTATTTTTTATTTTGAATGCATGCTTTGATTTTTTATGTTAGATGTTAGTCTAACATCTATCCCTCCTGAATTTCCCTTCAGTCGGTTGGGCGGGAGAAGGGCTCTTTTCTGACTAGGATCTCCGCGTAGCAGGCTTCAAACAGAGTTATGTATATTATTATACCCGGTACTCGAAGAGTAAATAGGGTATCTTGTACTTGTGCGAATAACGGTTGCATGTAACGCACAGAAGGAAACGTTTCCGACCCCATAAAGTATATATATTTTTGATCAGCATTAATAGCCGAGTCGATAGAGCCATGTCTGTCTGTCCGTCTGTTCGTCCTGATGAGCGCCTAGTACTCAGAGACTATAAAAGCTAAAGCCACAAAATTTTGCATCCATACTTCTGAATGCTCACACTGTTACAAGTATATTTCAAAAATTAGCCCCGCCCCCTTCCGCCCCGCAAAAGGGCGAAAACCTCACAATCCTAACATTTTTAAGATAAAAGAAAACTTAAAGCGTCATTCCATAGGGAATGACAATTTCTATCAGATCACCAAATTGGGATCCGATTGGAGCATTATTATGGCCACAATGAAGAAATTAATTTTAATTAATTAATTAATTAATTTCTAGGGGAGGGTGGCGAGCTAAAGGAGCGTGTTGGCGTGAGTAGTGTTGTTGATGTAGATGATAGATGAAGAAAAAATGTAAAATTTGACAAATAGCCGCTAAGGTGCAGATGTAGTACTGAGTGCCGGGTATAAAAGTTGTGACGCGTAAAAAGCGTCTCACACGTCCCCTCTCGTTTTTTATTATGCATTGTGACAAAATCCCTGTTCCACATAACAGAGGCCAATTTGTAAAAAAGCTTTAACTCGTGGGCTTCAAAGCATTATATCCTGCTCTTAACAGGACACTGATGGCATATTTTTCCAAAAATTAAACGTTTTGACTACGTTTTGGTTAAAACGAAAAAGCAAGTGAACCCCGGAGCCTGCCTGTATGCAACAAAATTAAACTAACATTATTATTTAAAAAAATTTTGTTTTTTATGGTTTTGCTGGTAAAATAAATGTAAAGAACTCGTAATATTTCTGATAGAAACGTGCCATTTCCTTACAACTTCGTAGTCGGAATCCACTTCGTCTCAAAATAAAGGCAGCTGAGAAAAGCTATTTCTACAGCAAATTTGTATGCTCCATAATTCTCGCAAACTACTTTCATTTGAGAAACAAACAAATGCAAACATGCAAGCGAGCTTTAGTCAATTCTGCAATTATAAATTAGGCATAGTTTAAGGTATCGCACATAATAATATATGGAACAACGATTGAGCTCAAAGTGTTCGATCAACCTTCCGAAAATCTCATTGAGCTGTTAAAAACTGTTACAGTTTAAAACGTTGCTGGCACAACCTCCAGAGTATTTCTGACTTTACAATTTGAAACCAAATATACATCCCAAACAAATTAATTCTTAGTTTAAAATTCTTGTGTGAAAAAGAGCGCTACCCCTGAAACCAGTTTTTTTTTTTTTTTTTTTTTAATATTGTCTTAAGGAGGATTTTCACATATCTTAAATTTTGTGTGAAATACTCAAGCTAAGACTCAAAACGTATGCTCATTATTTGGCATCCAAAAACAAAACAAAAATTTGTTTTAACTTTGGAAATATGGGTTCTGAAGCATTAATGAAATATACATGTTTTTTTATTTAACAACTTTTTATCAATTGTTTTCTTCTATCTTTTCGTCCACACATAAAATACAACTAAACAAAATAAACTGCAATTTAAATAATAATATCCTATTTACGCAAACTACTCGATACTAAAAAATATAATACTTCGTTGACAGCAAAAAGTATGTTTATTTGATGATATGTTTGTTTCTTTTAATAGAAGCAACGTTACGTAAAGATGTATTTTATTGTTATGTATATTTGAATGGGGTATACCCTTGCGGTGGTTTTATTTTTCCTGAGTACCTTATGTAAATTATGAAATAAAAAAAAGTGTGCTAATTTTATTTGAACCAAAGACCTATTCCAGCTCGACAGAAAGTTTAATAATATTTTGTATTAGTCAGGCTCCGGTTTTCACTTTAGAGAAAAATGTATGAAATAATTTTCAAAGCGGAAATTGCGTTCTGCTGTATTTGCGGCTCTGGTTGAGAAGAACGAGTTGGAAATGGACGAGTTGGTGTGAGTAAATATGTAGATGACACATGTAGAAAAAATTTAAAATGTATATATGTATATATACCGACTGAGTACAGAGTCGCTTTTCAAAGCGACTTACAACGTTTCTCAAAAATTCAAAAATTAATTAATACAAAAACACTGTACGTTTTTATGCGAACAGCTGTGGCAGCCCGATTAGCATTTGGTTAAAAACAAACATAACATAGGACTTTTGGATGAGAAAATGTACTAGAGCTTTTGCTTGCACCAAGTCCTACTCTTAAGTGCCTAAAAAATAATAACTCAAAGAAAAGGGAAAGACGGAGCCTGCCTGATTGTCCTAATATCTAAGAAAGCTTTCTTTAGTTTTGTTTTACTTTTGTTTGTTTTTCTTTTACTACATTTTTCCTTTTCCAAATAACCCATAACAATATTTATTTTGTATAGAAACAGTACGAACAACAGAATCTAAAGAATCTTTAAATGTAATACCATCTGCAAGGGTATAATAATGTGGGCCTATGAAAAATTAAAAGCATACGGCTAAGTCCATTCACATTGCCAATAAGAAACTTATGTATTTTGTTACCCCATTTGGAATTCCCTAACGATTTTACGATTTAACATACACCAGTTTTTATTTTCTTTTATTTTTCCTTAAATTTTATTTTGTTTGTCGCTAATAAACAAAAAATTAACATCAAATAAAAATTGTTATCAAAAACAACGAATGTCCCACACCAAACGAAATATGTACACAAACAACAGTCTACCAGTGAGGAAAGCTCCACCGATCCCCAGTTGGAACGTCAGGTCGAAACCATACGCAATCTAGTTGACTCGTATATGAAGATCGTTACAAAGACAACGCGGGATATGGTGCCCAAGGCAATTATGATGCTCATCATAAATAATGCCAAGGACTTTATCAACGGAGAGCTTTTGGCTCATCTTTATGCGTCTGGTGATCAGGTAAACATAATATCTCAATATCTTATGTCTTCCATTGCCTTGATGTTTAATATTTTGTAGGCACAAATGATGGAAGAGTCAGCTGAGTCAGCAACAAGACGAGAGGAAATGTTGCGCATGTATCGTGCCTGTAAAGATGCCTTGCAAATTATAGGTAAGCATAAAAAATACTTTCAATAAATTTCAATTTATTGAATCGTATTATTTCTTTGAATGAAGGGGACGTGTCCATGGCAACTGTGTCATCGCCATTGCCGCCCCCGGTTAAAAATGATTGGTTGCCAAGTGGATTGGATAATCCACGTCTGTCCCCACCAAGTCCGGGTGGTCCCCGTAAGCCAGCACCCACCGCACAGGTAAATTGTTTATTCATTGTCAAAAAGTTACCAAGTTATCCTGAATAACTTTGCATTCAGGGCTCATTGGGTGGGCGGAATCCCCCATTACCACCGGCAACTGGACGCCCAGCGCCAGCTATTCCCAATCGCCCAGGAGGTGGTGCACCACCACTACCTGGTGGTCGACCAGGAGGCGCACTCCCTCCTCCAATGCTACCTTCGTAAGTACTCTTACAAAGAATATATTCTTTACTTATGTAATTTTTATATGAATTAGTTGCATTATTAATTATAAAGAATATTAGGTCTTTTATATGTTTTTACTTTGTCTAATCGCCGATTGAGACCTCTTTATTTTTTTTTTTTTTTAAATACACAATTTACGACTCGTTAGTATAATCCGATTTTAACTGCCTTTGTAAATTTCCTGTTTTCCGTATTTGGGATTTATTCCGGTATTTCGATGTGGGTAATTCTATGCAGAATGTTCAATGACCTCTAACATCGTCGGGTTTACTCCACATAAAGTCAAGCCAAGGACCACTACATGCTGCTTTTTTCCAAAAGAAATGAAACTAAATCAATGGCGACATCTTTGGTATTGCTTAAGATAAACTTTATTTCTGGGGCCGAGTCCTTTACCGTCTGATATTAGGAAACCATGTAACGTATGATTTTGTTTTTGGGGTCTTTTAGTAGGTACATTTATTGGTTTTAATACTCAATGAAAACCTGTTCCGTTAAGCAGCCTTAAACATAAACACTTTTTTGAAACCGTATAATTTGTGGGTTGTTTTTCAACTTTGACTTTGAACGATTCTATAGCTAAGTTAAAAAGCACATTTTGCGCATCTGAGCTCTTTGGCTTCTAGATCGATTTAAGTGATGCTACCTAGCTTGAAAAATAATCCAAACAAATCAAAGTTTTGCATTTTATAACCGCATGCAGGCAGTTGTGCTCTGTAATTAAAGTTAAACTTAGACTATTTATTGTAAAGTTTTCAGTCATCGTAGCACCATGCCATCGTGCAGACTACATTTTTAAAGTTTTTTCTTTCAAATGCTGTTTATTTCATGAAGATTGAATCGTTCTTGTATCGGGCCGAAGGCCCTTCTGTGCGTCCTACGACGGCAGTGCTCCTGCATTAGCTGCCAACGACCATGTTGCGTGCGGTCTGGCCACTGTTTCTGAGGGAGGGGTGTCCCTCTCCGACGACTTTTGGTGGGGAGCCTCCAATACAAGCGGCATTGTTCGCTGGAAAAATGGGTCTCTATTTTGAGATCCATCTGGTTCTTGGAAGTTATGTAGACCGTCAATGAAGCCTTTTTCACTATATTAGATCCGGGGTCACGTTGCCTTGCTCCTCGTCTTGGCTTTAAGGCTTAAGATCTTTCCAGATCTAATCTCAAACCTCACACCGGACACCAATGTGGCAAAATTGTGATTCGAGTCAAGCCAAGCGGAACGACGGCTAGCCGTCCTACATATTCCGTCATAAAACACAAAAATTCAAATGCTGATCGATATGGCAGCTAACTCTCTATAAGCAGTGGTCGAATTGATTTACAAGGAACGTTACCGACCCCATATAGAATATATGTATGTATGTACATATGTACATATATTAGCGAAGAAATGTCTGTCTGTCCGTTCATATGCATATTTCTTAGAGACTGTGTATAACCAACCAAATAATGAATTCAGACTGCTGTGCAAGTGTATTTCAACATTTTAGAGTATTGGTCTGATGCCGGAGTTTTATTGCCTGTTAAATTATAAATTTAATAGGTATTTATAGGAATAGTATATATATATAGATACATATATGTATATATGTACATATGTACATATATGTGTATATATACATACATATGTGTATGAAAATCGTATGGATGTACATATGTATGTATGTATGGGCGTCCGTCTGTGCACCTGCAAACACCTGCATTTTGGAGAGAGCAACCCGACTTGTGTCCCATTGTTGTGCCATGGAAAATTCCATTAGAGATTGTACATATGAGACTCAGAACTAGCACATCTACATATGTACATATAAAATGTTTCTAATGTGGTAGGCGATTCACCCTTAAAAAAAGAAAATGATTGTACGTTTTTTTTCGTACAATAAACTGCTCGACTTTTTTCTTCTAATTACGAGCACATACCCAATAGATTCGATTTTTAGAATTGACCAAGACAACTTCTTGCAGTTTGAGTGCAGCAACTACTTGCTAGAGCAACCACATTTAAAATATTATGTACAGACACATTCATATGTATGTATTTATACGGAACATTAATTGGGCAGTTTAGTCTATGGATAAATGGTTTTAAATTCATTGTCTGGTTAGTGTGACTATTTCTTTTATTTACATTTTCAAATCATAAATTAACAAGCGCTTTTTCTTATCTCTTTTCTCTTTCTCTTGCAATTGTTCATCCACTCGGTTAAACAAAAATAATAATAATAATAACAAAATACTAAACTATTGCTTATCCTAAACGCATATACTCTTAATACAACTTGTTCATCCAATGACAGACGTCGCTAAGATGGTGGTCATACATACAATATGCAGCTAATTACAAACATAGCAATTTATGTTTAACCTATTAATTCGCTCTCGCTTTAATTAACCAAATCAAATTAAAACCTGTCGGCCCTGTCGGAAATAGACTCTTCCTCTGGCAAAAATGCGTAGTAAAGAATAAGTTGAAAAGAATATTAGAAAATGTTATGCATACATAAGTATGTATGTATGTATGTATGTATATCCGCCGCTTGAATATCATATAAAAGAGTAATATGCGAAGCACACTGAGTTATATTTATGTAAATTCACTTGAGAAGAGTTCTAGTACCAGTACTTCTTAGATTGAAGATATCTAAATTGCATTGATATAAAGAGTATTTGTTAAATACAGTATCATACCTACATATGTATGTACATATACAAATTGATATACATATGTATGTATGTATGTATGAATAAAGATCCCAATCCAATTTTTACAGTGAATCAAAAATATTTACGCACACCACCATACAATTTGAGCGAACGTTTGCAAAAATGCCCATTTATAACTATTTCGGTCGGATATTTGATTTAGTAAAAATATTAAATAAATTAACGCAAATATCTAAATTATTAGTACCCTTACATGCATATATACAATTTGTTAAATCTACCCAATGTTATAAAATAAATATAGATAATTTATAATGAAAGAAAACGATATTAAACAAAAATTTACTACACGCTATACGGAGAAAAGAAGATCAAATATCCCAAAACACCAAGAAATACAGTTTTGGAACTTCTTTAAAAATTGTCAAATTAGTGTTGGGAGCAATTTGTAGCAGGACAAGAATAAAGTACCCAAATACCTCAAAATCAGTCAAATATTTATTTATAAAAACTTCTTTCCCAAGATCAATATAATTAGGCAGGCTGCGGTTTTCACTTTATATTTTTCGTTTGTTTTAAACAACACTTTTCATTGTCGAGCGAACAGCTGCAGCAGCCCGTTTCGGTTTTCGTTGCATCATGTTAAAATCTTTGCTACACATAATGCAATGGAACAAGAGAAAATATCGTATTTTCGCTATAAAACGAAAATTACGCGTCTTGATGAAAACGTTAAACGCAAAAGAAAGTGAAAGCAGAAGCCTGCCTAATATGGGTGTTTGAGAAAGAAATCAATTGTTTGAATAACATCAACAATGAAGTATTTGAAGAATATTACTCTGAACGTTTCAAATTAAAGTACATCTTGTACCTATTTGATCCCAAAAAAGGATGACTTAAAAGGAAAAAAACGTATGGATATATCAGATATCTTCCAGTACTTAGAGTATTCGATAGTAAATCGCATCAAAATCTAACTGTTGAAGTTTAGTTATGTTGAAATCAACCCAAATGTGGAATATACAACACGATTCATCTTTCCAGACCCGATCTAAGTCATAAATATTTGAGACAATTTTGGGGTCAAAATAGTTTTGAAACTCATGGTGTGCTCAAACTTAATTGATTCACTGTACATGCATTCGTCAGAAATATTCCGATTTGAATGGCAAATGCTCAAAAAAAAATACATATTAACTATTTGCACGAAGAGATCTAGTAACAATATGCATACTAAAGATGTACATATATCAAACTCTGTATATCTATCTCTCTCTTTATCAAAGATTATATACCTAATAATATGTTAAAGTACAAACAAATTTAAATAATCTGCATATGGGCATTTCCATTGCATCATGTTTAAGCCTAGTACTCAGATTAACAAAATCTTCCGTCGACCGAATCAGTTATGATATTGGAATGGAAACGATAAAAATTGAAGCCTGTATTTCGGTCGACCGAAAAGGTAGCAGCAGGTGCTTAGAAGACGAGTACTCAGTTCGGGAAAAAGACAAGTCGATGAATACTGGAAAGGGTAATAAATTCCCTGATTTGGTCGACTAAAAGTTAAGCTGATCCGAGTACTGCTCTCTATCTGAGTACCAGGCTTTAAAGTGAAAAAGTCACATGAATTGGGATTTGTATTAAGACAATTTAGTTTAACTTTTACTTCTTAATTAGCCCTTCAATTGGTGCTAAGGTTGATTTTCTTCAATTGTTTGTACTCAAGATAGTTCAAGAAAACCAAAGCATTCGTACCGGAGAAACACTTAAATGGGTTTTCGAGCATTTTTTAATGTGACTAATTTTAGAACGTTTTGTAATTTTAATAAGTGCCTACAAATACCGAAAAAGCTTTTTGGGCTGTTAGCCTTTAATAAACCACCATAGCAAAAACGCTGTAATTTCTGTCTTGCTAACATAAATATAAAAGCATAACTATACAATGGATTTGGATAAGATCAACCAGCAACCATAACTCCGTAACCTCTAATGTTCGGCAGTTCCGCTGCGCTCCCCTTAATAAAGTGCGCTCACCACCTGACGCTTCGGCTGTAACTGGGATCGGCTGACGTTGCCGTAGTCAGCTGGATATAGTGAAATGCCAATCTCTCGCAGAATATGTTGCATAGTGAACCCTATTGTCGCATATTTATCTAGCCGGGCGAAAGAAAAAAACAAGAGGCACCAGTGTAATAAAAATTGTAATGTTTTAACCCGATTTGGTTTTATATTTGATTTTGAACCAAAAAGGTGCCAAAAAAGCTTGGCATCTCAAACATTAACTTTTAATAATTTAAATGGTCCTATTCATCACAGATAATAAAGATTTATGTAATATTGTTGAATTAGCTAGATGCTAATAAGTTTTCAAATAGTATCCGTACAGTATTATGTAAATGGAAATTGGTTTTTATTGATTATTTGGTGTAAATGCCCATATGTAGTTTAAGAAAAATTATACAAAAGTTTATGTGCATAAACGTATACATATTTGCCTATGTACGTTTCTCCATATTAAAATAAACGTTACAGTTGTACTTTTTGTTTTTTGCAAAACAAAACAAAAACTTATGCTCATAAGTAAATCCGTACTGTGTCGGTAATTCTGTAACACAATAGCATGTGCGAAGTAGCAACATCTAACTCTATTAATCACAAATAATATGAATTTAAGTTGCTGTCTGAATGAAATTAAAGAAAATTAAAGAAACGTTGCACAAACATTTATCAAAAATATAACATGTTTCTCGTGACAAATGTATATGCAGATGTAGTTCTAATTGTTTATGCATGTACATATGTACATATGTGGATGCATATGTTAATGTGTTTTTCCGGCTGACTCATCAACAGGAAACTTGAGAAAATAAACCTAAAAGCAGCGTTTAAAATGCTACGCTACTCCGTAGTATTTGGTTTTGCTCTCGCTGCCACTCTCACATTGAAATTTGAAAAGAGCCATAGCCGAAAAATGAAAATATCGTTTTGTTCGCACTCTTGTTCGTAAGGCTTCGTAACAAAACGATCACAGAATTGAAGCCACAACAAAAACATGCGAGAGTCGTAGTAATTCAAAAAAATCCATTTTCTCTGCGCTCATCTCGCTCTCATTTTTCAATTACACCTCCGGAAACGCAGAGGACATAAGTACATATATACACATATTCTTGGTCCGTCTGCCCGTCTTGTTTTACGCCTGTTTTTCAGAGAGTACTAGAGCTAAAGTCACCAAATGGGGCGTAAAGCTACATCCAAAATTTGGAAAATATGAGAAAAGCAAAATCTCAGTTCCCGGAATAAAGATCAGGTTGGGTGATTGTTATAGTCAGAATGAAGAAATTGCAGTAGCTACCCCCACCCCTTCCTCCCTTCATTATCTCTCGCTGCACACTCTGCCTCGAAAAAATCATAAGTTTACAGACATACATACATATGAATGTACATACATATATATATATACTGACTGAGTACCGTGTATACAATTTGCGACACGTACGACGCGTCTGACAACGTTCCTCCTCGTTTTTCCTCAAAATGTTGACCATAAAAACTCAATACAAATAGGAAAAAATATTTATTTCATTTAAAACAATTTTTGTATAGGTTAATTAATTGAGCGTCGTTTAAGGTATCGTATATTTTCTTTGACGTCGAATGGAACGCTCGTAGATTTGCAATCTGTAGAAAGACATACATACAGTTAAAATAAGACAGATTTTCGAAATTATTTTACCATTATGACACACCTCTTAACGACCGCCATAACTGGTGGGCTAAGGGCAAAAATTCGTTTTGGTGTTTTTCGCAACATTTAAGCCTGCAAATCTATCCGAAATAGTCGGTTTGGTTCGTTGAGTAAAAATGGTATTGCATGGCTCTACAATTGTAATCTTTTCATGTTAATTCGTTTTCTTCTGATATGAACAAACGAAGCAAAGATTGAATTTTTACAAAAAGTATTCCAGTTTTTGAAACACGAGTATTAATGAAAAAAACTTGCTTCACGTGCTTTGGTCTGATCTCGTTTTCAGTAGATAGAGTCAAAGAGTTAAATTTTTGTTTTTCCGAGCCGTGGCAGATCATAGTAGTTCTTCATATTTTAAATTTGGGAATAGCTATACACTGATTAGCATAGATCCAAATTAAAAATTTCAAAATTTTCACAAGCAGTTGTTTTTATTAAGCTCTCCTTCGTTTGAATTGCCCTTCATTTGAAGTCCTTTGTTTTTCTCTTGAAATACATTTTAAACTTTTCTTTGTACATGGAATAAGTACATACAAAAGTACATACATACATACATACCAAAAAAAAAATAATAGTGTATTTCTACATTGCATTAGACTTTTATTTAATTAACAAGCATTTTGTCATAAAGTGCTCTTACATTTTATTTATATCACTTACATATATTGCCGATAAACCTACATACAAATTTTCATAAATACGTATGTACATACATATGTATATACATATGTACATATGCACATATGTACACACATATCTATACTAATATGTACGTATTGTAATTCTTAGGTGTGTAGTGTATTTTGTATATAATTTGTATAATTTAAAGATTATTGCATTGTGTTGTTATTAACTTTTTTAAATATGTATATATGTACCAGTGTAACATTCAAATTAAAATGGTATAAATATAAATGAAAATACACACGAAAAGTGGTTTCAAGCGTAGCGATACCAGTTGTGTACTAGTCTATACAAGATAGAAATAAAATCAGTGGAAACATTTTTTTTTTTACGAATTTCCAGTCGCGTCACTGGAGCAGTCGGCGGTGCCATCACACAGCAGGCTGGGGCCAATCGCTATGTACCGGAGCACATGCGAGGACAAGTAAATCAAGCCGTAGGCCAGGCAGCCATTAATGAGCTTTCCAATGTTTTTTCCTCCCGATTTAAGTAATACAAGTAAGAAAAAACATTCTATATCGAAAAAAAACGAAGGAAAAGTCATGACGCCCGAATGCACCAGGAGATATGAGAACAACTCCCAAATCATTATTAGTATGGAATCACTTTCATAGGATATTAATTTATTTTGTTATATTGTGCTGAGGATGATTATACATGTTATTATAAAATTATACAGCTTTCCTGTTCCTGAGTGTTATTTTTTTTTCGTATTCGAAATTATGTAGGCTGGCTTATATGAAATATAAATATTTTCTCACATATACTACGTACAGACAAACTATAGTAATAAACATCTAGGAGACAAAATTGTGAGCCTAAAAAATTTGGTACGATTGATAGTATGATGTGTGTTAAATAGACAAATTCAAATGTTCTTCAGTATTTAATCAAATATGTACATACATATATAAGTTAATCAGTATAGCAGAAGCTTCCACTGACTTATTAATAACAAATAAATTATTTCAACTGAAACATACAACATTACTAATACCTTAAATAAAGATAAGGTGGCGGTTTAAGACATATCTTTTTTTACACAAACACAATGGGACACCATCCCAGCGCACTCGCTTTGCTTGTTTGCCAACCACCGGCTCACTTACCTGGCAAACCATTTGTCGCAGTCCAAATTTGAGTTCAAGTCCTAAGTCTACGTTGTTCTTTCTGTCAGCCGTGAATGATTTAAGAATGGTGTTTGTTTATCTGGGAATATACATACGTTTAATGAAAGCATTTTGCGAATCAACAAGTGTTCAGACATTTATAAGAAATCTTATAAAGGACGTTTTTATTGTTTGTATTATTGGCCTTATGTGTTTCGTTTGGATTTGGCAGCAATGAGGGACATTTTAGTTACACTTTTCCCTTGATTTCAAATCTTGAATTGATTGGTTGAGCATTTGCCGCAGTGTTGTAAATTATTTCTCTTTAAATCTAGTTCCGTGCCGATGAGCAGACCGGTATTTTTTGGATTCTCTGTGATAAGCCTACATTTAAAGTTATCCTGGTCGTTCGTACCGATAAACGACAAGTAGGAAAAACAAATTTAAATTAACCTTTAACAATTTCTTGTTCATGATTTTCTAGCATTTCTCATGCCAGAAATGCCACAAAATTTGTCGCTATGTACGATTTCAAACCAAATTTTATACGAACCACTTTCGAAATATCCTGAAACGGCATATCGAATTATCTGGCGACATATGTAACTCTGCGCAGATCTTAACGAAATATCTCCGCGCGTATTTAAGCGTCAACGAGTAGATTCAAAAGTGACTTTACTTTTATACCCGGTACTCAGTCAGTACTTTATGTGAAATATGATTTTTTTAAGTTTTGGATTTTATCTGTTGACATTTTTTTTCTTATATGTATGTAAATTATCTACATCTACGTTACTTCTCACACCAACACGCCCTTTAAGCTCGACCTCCCCCCTCCGACAGAGACACGGCGCCCTCTGGAGGCACAAGGAAGAGTGTCCAGAGAGGTGGAGGTACACTTATCCGCGCGGACATACATATGACCTTCTGAAAGGACATATCTCCGCGCGGAGTTTCAAAAACGACATATCTACTTTTAAGTTTGGAAGTAGAAATGTCTTTTTAAAACGTGATGTCGCCCCAAATTTATATTCTGCCGAAAAATTTACGGGAATAGAAAGAAAGCTTTGATATCCCATGGCAAGATAAAACCAGGACTGGGTCATAATGACCCATAAAACTGAAGTACACTCTTTTTCTACCCGAAGGTGACACACCTTCATTGACGCAGGGGACATTTGGCAAAGAATTGAGGCAATTGCATTTTATTTTAAATCTTTAATATTTGAAAAAAAAAATTGTTTTTGCTTGCTGCTGGTACGGTACGGCTACTTGAGAGAAAGACGGGTGACGTCATTTTCGCTGTAGATGAATATTTTAGTCCATTGTTTTCGTTGACCCTCTTAGTGTTCATTTTGCAGTTTCGATTAGTTGTTTTTTACTGAAAATGAATACATCAGTTTATGCAGGGAACCACTTTCTCCAAGCGATGTTTCTTTTTATGAAATTCCTAGCAACATGGGTCGTTCCCTATTAGAAGCTCTAAATCGGAATGAAACAGACAGACAAATTTATATTTTTTCCATACATTTTCATCGAAAACATTTTTTGAAGCAAACTTTAAATAATTTCGGCCTTTGTTCAATGTTTGAATGCTACCTATTTAATCAATAAAAAATAATAGTAAGTTGACAATGTTTGAACATCGTTTTTTTAAAAGTCATGCACCAAGATTATTATCTCAGTGTTCATGGCTCACAAATTTGAGAAAAATGTTAGTAAAGAGTGTTTTGTGCAGAATATCAATAAGACTAGAATGACAGCAGAGTTTATAAAAGTAACAACTAATGTTTCACAAGAACAGATGAAAAAAATTCTTACACTTAAAAAATTGTATTCTTTTGCTTATTGATTATTTAGTACCGAAGAAAAAAGTGTTTAAACCTGGATAATGCTCTTGTTCATATTTCGAGGGGAATAAAATGCATTAACAAGCCTCTGGTAATTTTGTTTGTAAACATATTAGTGTTTGAAATATGCACATACATACATATTAATTTTATGTACATACATATAAAATAAAAAATGTTAAGAGTATAACAAAAATGGGATAGAAAAGAAATCTGTATGGAAACTATTACCTATTTATATGATAAAGGATATAAAATGCAATTTAATGGTGTACCTTTTTTCGCGATCTTCAATTTGAGATTCAAAATTGTTTGGATTTACCCATACTTATTTCCCCATGTATGCATATTACAAAGATAAGAAATTGACTTCAGTAGATGTTTATTAAAAAGAAAGTATCTATGCCTTTGTTTATATATTACAAAATGCATATAAAATTAAATGTGTTGAATATTTAGTACCAAAAATAAACAAAAGTGTTATAAATAAAAATACTATTAACCTGCATTCGATGAGAGTAAAATTTGACTACAATATACATGCATACATATGTAGAACATGTACTTAATTTTTAACAAACAACGGCTTTCGTAAATAATTTTCGAAGGTCGGAAAGTTAATTTTTACCTCTTTTAAAATACGAAACATAATCTTTATCAGAGCGTAACAATACAATGATTACAGATTCAGGTTTCTCCAACATTTTTATTTTACTTGATAATATTGTGTTTATTTAAATTATTCAAATATAAGCAAAAGAATGCTGCCCGCCTGGTGAGTTGCGTTTTGGTAAAGCGGTGTCCATGTACAATAAATCAGTTCTCCTAATATCGTATACGCCGAACTTCTAGTAACCCTTTTTCTTTTGCTTTTCACAGTCGTCCTGTTATGAATGCTCCGCCAAAACTTCCAGATCGTCCATCCTACTATGGTAATACCACCAACGGTCGGCAGTACTGAGAAGACTTAATGTAATCGCGTTTGAATTCCTCCTCCACGTTGTATTATTCTTTATAAGTATTTTTACAGGTCTCTGATTTACTGAGTATGATATGTATATACTGAGCCATTTAAAAATTTGTAAATTTGTATTGATATTTAATGGTCTGAATTATCGCATCTTAATTATATAGGATAAGCCCTTTTCACGGCTTATCAATTCTTATAGAAATAAAAAGTATTTCCAAAAGATATATAAATTTGTTTAACATAAAAAAAAAATATACGAGAAAACCAACCGATTAAATACTAGCATCGAGAAGCAAAAAAAAATAACATTTCTATCTTCTGGAAGGAAACAGACGAAACAAGCGCTAAGCGGCTAGAAAATAGTAATATATGAAGACAATTTTAATCATATTAATGCAATCGAACGAAAACTGATTATATGCATTCTTCATGCATTGCTTTCCTCCAAGCTCCATATCCTGCTTTCCTACATTTTACTTTTTAATGAATTTCAATTTGTAAACAAATACAAAGCAGTGCTTTTTGTCGACTTTGGTCATACTGGGATTTTTCTGTCGCAAGTAGGTCCAAAAGCTACAAGCTACAAAATGTAGCTCATCTGAGTACTGGGCTCATACAAAAATAGGCTGTTGTCTGAGCCTGCCTGATTAAATTAATTTTTTATGGATCAAGACGGATGGTGCAAGTGTGAATCGATGTTTCACATCTGTCAAAAATTTCACCTCTACGGGATGTGCGCAGTGTGCAGTCTTTAAAGGCAATGCCATATTGTCGATATATCGATGGTACAAGAATCTATCGATGTATCGCAAAATGTGAAAACCATCGATACATGGTGCTCGTGCTGATGTTTATGACAGTGTTAACATAAACATATGTTTGGCCCGGTGCATTTTTCTTGACAAGCGCAGCTTAAAGTTACCTTTATTTATAGTTTTAATAAAAAGGTACACCAAATTCGGTTAAAGAATAAAAAAAAATGACAAAAGAAATATCTAGATACCCACGACAGTGACACCTGCAAGCAAAATGGAAAAACGTGGTTTAATTTGTTTCGTTTGTAACGCACGATAGATGAAACTGGAAACTATTTTGAGAAAAAAGACATTGATAAATTGGAATATCAATGCAAAGATATTCAATTCTCAACCGAAGACATCGGAAACAAGAGCAGAAGTCCCTTCGAACCAATGGCCAATACATTTTATGAAGCCAGTGTGTAGTCAATTTAGCGTCTCTGTTGCCCGTGTACTTACATAGATATGTAAATTCTAGATCAGCATCAATAGCTGAATTTATGTCCGTCTGTCCGTCCTAAGGCCTAGTTCTCAGAGACTATACATATGTTCAAATGCAAGAGCCACCAAGTTTTGCATCCAGACTGCTTTGGTTTCAAACTGTTACAAGTGTTTTTCAAAAACAAAAAACGCCGTTCCGTAAAGAATGGCCATATCTATCAGAATTTCCGAAATATGATCAAATGGGATTATTATTATAGCCAGAATGGCAACCCAATTTGGAGTATGGAAACAGCCGGCTCATATTTTTTCGCTCTGGACTCTAGAAGTAAAATGCTGTACAAAAATATACCATAGCTACGATCGAATTTTGTGTTCAAAAACATCGAGAATATTGAATGTTTCAATAATCATAGAATAACCATACAATTTGCATTTTTTATATTGCAGATAAAAGATTAATTCCGAATTAAGCCCTATTGCGTACGATTTAAATGTCGGAAAGAAAAGATAACAGTGCGCAAAAAGCCGAGCGAGGCTTTCAGCTAGAGGGAAAACTGCGAGACGACAATAAAATTCAAGGAGCTGTTAAAAGCTTTGATTTAAGCCTTGATGCATTAGAGGCCGACCTGAAAAAAGCGCTTTCAGCGCATAAAGATCCACTTCTGAGCGTAGATGAACGTATCAAATTGGATAGTTATTTGGTATACTTAACTACCACATTATATTGGATGTATTTAAAGTTACAGGGCTCAGATGTATCTAAGGTAAACTTATAAAATTAAGTATATACATATGTACATATCTATCCAATAACCTAATGCATTAAATTTATGTTTTCAGCATGGTATAACCCATGATTTGGGTCGCGTAAAAGAAATTTTGGCTAGAAGCAAGGAAATAAATGCATCACTCGAAGCTCCTCGCTTAGATATGCCTGCAACCAAGCGATTTATTGCTGCTGGAATGCACACACGTTTTGTGGATATGGACGGTGTAATGGTTACTGAAGAACAATACAAACGAAGTCTTTTGAACGCTGGGAAGAGTAAAATAGACAAATAGTGTTTTGTACAATATAAAAGGCCGCAGAAAATGCTGGGCTCATGTTTAAACATACCATGCATAATTTAAATATTTTTCCACCTATAAAATAGCCGAAATGTACAATAAAAGTAAATGTTCCGATATTTGGAATGTACATATACCTCGTACTCGAAGAGTTTTGGCATATTTAAGTTTTGTGGTCGAAATGGATGTATGTTAGGCTCAGAAGGGGGTATAAACCAGGAGAGGAAAAGCTGTTTGCTGATGCGTTATCCAGACAACACACAACCTAAAGCCATGGAGGAGCAAAGCACCGAATCGTAAGTTGCAAGAGTGAGCTTTCCCCTACAAACACTATAGAAACTACGGATAAGCCCCCAAAATGCTTCCAGAACCAAATAATTCATTCAGCGTCATTAGAATCGACTGCTGCGATCCCTTCTACATCAACTTCGATTGTAGATTTATATCGCCTCGCTCGCCGCCCTTCGGGCGCTTATGGGAGGCAGCAGTGAAGATGGCCAAGCAGCATTTTTATCGCTCCGTGGGATCGTCACTATTTAGTTTTGACGATCTAGGGACATTGGCCAATCAATATTTAATTCTCGTCCTCATCACAATTTGCGAAAATCCTGAAGATCTTGGCGCCCTTACACCAGGACCGTGTTCTAAGCAGCAGCAACGAATAAATATTAAGGTAATCAATCTTGTCTCGCATATACCTTATAATAGTGTTCTATTTTCACACACATAATTATGTACTCTTCGTACTGCTTTTATTGCAGTGCCTTGTTTGCCCTTATTTCTGAGCAGTCTAAGCAAACAAATCATCAGCCAACGCGAACCCGTTAGAATTGTCATCGAGCGCTAAACATCTTGTCGGTTTCCTTAGACACTCGGCTGCTCCTACTCCTATTCGAAGATTAAGGCTATAAAATATACGAAGTAAAACAATAAATATTTAATTAAATACCTTACCTGATAAATAAATAAATAAAATAAAAACAAAACAAAAATACATGTACATGTAGGTATTTCTATTCAAATGTTAAATGTATATTAAAATTTAAATAATTGTATGACTAGTGACCGTATAAATAATAAAAAAAAAAAATTCTCAAAAAAATTTATGTACATATGTATCTACTCTCGGCACCTGGTAAAAGCACGCATTATTATTATTTTAGTAACAAATTTTTGGGTATCATTTGGGTTCATTTCGTTTCTTTCGCACCAAATTATTATATGTCGGTTTTTGCATACTCTTCCTACCACGCTTCGAACCAAATTGACTGTTTCTGATAGATTGGGACTTTAAATTTTGTTTTAAGAATTATGATTTTTTGAAATTTTATAAATATATTTTAAAGCTGTTTTCAGAGGTAGCGCTTCTTTTTTGCACAAAACTTAAGTATTTTACATCTGTCTGTTATGAAGTATTCGGCAAATATTCTGCTTTCAATTTCGAAATTTATCATTTTGATGAGGGATTTTTTTTTTAATGAAAATTCTGACTTTAAAACTCTTAAAAAATCGGAAAAAAAAGACTCTTGTTTTCTTTTATTTGTTGTTCATTAATTAGGCTTCTTTCAAGGTAACGTCCTCAAAAAATCGATGGAAAAACGGTTGAGCTAAAATTGGTTGACCAGTGTTGGAAGATATGTTCTATTATGTTCTAGTAGGAAGATAATGATAGATTTCGACATATGTATATGGTAACTATATTATGGTAACTTTTATCATTCTGGGTGTAATATTTATCCGATCTCGACGAGTATCTTAGCCGGCTAAGAATATTTGTAACTTAAAGACAGATAAACGCGAATAGCAAATAGCTAAGCCTTCTCCTAAATTGGGCTTGTCAAATCGACCTAAAAGTATGAGTTTATATGAAATTAATAAGGAGTATTTTTACGAACGGTGTACGGTAGAATATAATAGATACCTAATCCAACTTATGGAAATAGTTTTGCACCAATTCTCCGGAACCGCCGAAATCAAAAAAATTATATATGCATCCATATTCATTTCGTCCATTACAAAACATTTTTACATTTATTAAAAAAATTGCACGTGGACAAAGTCGCGGCGGGTTCAGCTGTTCTATGTATATAATCGAGCTAAAGCGGAGTTCCATAATAAATGGTTTTATGGATTATTTGAATATATGTAAAATGACCGTAACTTACAAACCAAAATACAATATATATTCTTTCGAGTCGATTTACAAATGTCTCAAGTACTCCCCCACCCACCACAAGGCTTTGTCTTTAAAATTATTAAATTCCGTGTTATCTTTGGAGTTACAAAAAATGTATGTATAATACCCACAACAAACAGGAACACAATGGGCAAGTGAAAAAGTTTATGTTATTTGTTATTTGTTACCAATGATTCTATTATTGATTTTCTCATTTTTTACATTTATTGCATTTTGTGGTAATGTCTTTAAACACATAATGCAAGAAGAGATTGAAGCTGTTACAGTTATACATACCTACATATGTATATCATGTACATTATAGTTTGGATTGTATCAGTTTCATTCTGCGGTAATACATAGAGTATATATAATTTCTTTTATCGTTTTTTATATATGTATATGTACAATCAAATTAAAAGATATTCTCAACATTTCTTTTGGCCATTCTTAATGTCACATTATAAAAATAATATAAATGCACTAAAACTAAATTTGCGAACGTAAATATCTACTTTAAACTAGTTTCTTCAGTTATATGTGAATGAGTAAAGTTCGTATTAAGTGCTGTTTTACAAAGCGACCAGAATTATGTTGGGCACACCGTGTTTCGAAAAACGAGGCTCAGTGTTTAGTTTTAAAGAAATTGAAAATCTATACTTCTTTGTGCTTATTAATTGAATTAACTATTGGCAAAACATTTTAAACAGCTTGTTCTGTGTTTCTGTGTGTTTCAAATAATAATAAAAGACAAATATTATACGTTGTGTGTCACTCCTCCTGTTGATTGCTTTACAAACGCGTTGCGATTCATTTCTTAATTATCCCTCATGCAGAAATAGCTCTTGGTAAAATTAGGATGGAGCGGGGCTAACGTCAATGTTCATAGAGGGGTTCGGTTAAACCCGAAACTATGATCCAATCATTGTATTTGTCTTTTTACTATGTTTTGTGTTGGTAAGTTGGAGATATTCCAATGCGGCCGGCTGGCATTGTACCAAGACCAACACCTGCGGAACTTACCACTATGCCCATTGTGTGATCTGATTCTTTTTTTGTGTTAACTGTTGCGTGGCTTAATGAATCGACCGAAATCATATGTTGGACAGGAATGACTATTGGTGTCGATGGAGTGCTCTTTCCAACCACTATACCTGAAGACAGTGGTGACTGTTGCAGGCTTTGTAGTGGAGGTTGTGAATCCGTTTGAGCGACATTGGCGGCTAAGGATGATGTTTGCAATCGGTGATGTGACGATTGTGGGCCTAAAGCACCTACTGAAGGAGGTGGAATGGGACTCGGCTCCTTACCTCGCAAATGTGCTGCAGATTGCGCAGCATACATATTCATGGCTTTTTGGCGCTCCTCTGCTTCATGCCGCAATGCGGCTTCCATAATGGGATTATAGCGCAGAATAGGATACGGGTCGCGGTATGGATCCATCCCCCAGCCCGGAGGACCCGGCGTGGCAAAATGACTGATTGGACCGCCGACACTTAAGGTGGGTGGCATCATACTTCGAGAGAGATGCGATGGTGGCGGCGGTAGTCCATGTCGGCCAGCCACTATAAAATTTGCATGATGGTGATGCACAGCAGCAGCCGCTGCATTTGCTTGCACAGCTGCCAGCGAATTCGGATGGTAGCGTGGATCTCCAACAGCGGCGGCAGCTGCCGATACACGCATTAGCATCATATCCTGCTCTTCTTTGGTGCGCGTATGTTCCTCTTTAATACGTAACTCCGTGGTGAGTTCTCCCACGTTGCGATGTGGGGAGCGATCTCGTGCAGGGACTGGCACGGCAGCTGCAGCTTGTGCTGCCGCCGCTTGCTTATTACTCTCATTAATGCGCTGCTGTTGCAACATTCGCTCCCGCTCCATTTCTCGACGTTCCATTTCCCTTCGCTCACGCTCTTTTCGATCGCGTTCGCGTTCTCTTTCTCTTTCCCTTTCTTGTTGCTCTCTTTTTAGTTTGTCTTCTTTTTCTTTGCGTTCTCGCTCTTCGCGCTCGCGACGCTGTCTGTCACGCTCTCGCTGTTCACGTTCTCGTGACTCCCGCTCGCGTTCCTCTGCTTCACGTCGCGCATTGTCCAAAGCTGGATCAGATTTTATCGGCCAGTTAGGTGCAGAAGCGGGTGATGTATGATATGCAACACTGCGTTGCATAGCATTTGATCTAAAAATAAAAACAATAATAATAATGAAATATTCTATTTTTTCACATATGTATATAGTACATATGATGCATATTAGTTGTCGGGTCATGCAATAAAATACAATAAATTACATCTTTCCTCGCACTTAGTGTACATACAGATGTATAAGGTCCTGATCACGCTCCCTTTGTAGAAGGTGGCAATGTCGGAGCTCATTTAATATATAGTAAGTATACGGAGATGGCTATTCTGTTATATTATGTCCAATTGTGCAGTCTTTATTTCAAAATTGTTCATCTATTCAGGTTTGTGATGTAAGATATGGTTGTTTTTTTTTGCCACTGGTGGCACTACTCAACAAGAACGAATTTTCTTTACTCAACGAACCAAACCGACTTTATCTGATTGATTTACAGACATATATTTCTTAATTATTTGTTTGTCTTTATTTTTTCTATCCCTTTTTGTAGTTTTAAACTCCGTTAAACATTTGTAAAAGTTTCTGCCCCCACTGATAGTGTAGTTCTGAATTCCGCGTACATAAAATCTAGTATAAACAAAATCCAAAAGACGGTGAAATTGTGAAAATTATTTATTTTATTTGAATAGTAAACAAAAACACATGGGGAAAAATCGTAGGTTTGCGACTCGTAATTTCGCGAACGGCATTTGATTAAATTAAAAAATACCCAAAACAGATCATTTTTTGTGCAAATAACTCTCTTTAGAATAATCCTTTACAATTCGCAAATTTCTTGCATATTACCAGACGACCTCAAAGTCGACGTCCATTACGCGTACGTTCGCGATCATCTGTTTTTCACAATTTTTATGAAAGCTAAAACTCGACCCCACAAAACTTTCATACCGCTGAATATATATACAAATTGATGGAAATGCATGGCTGCACTTACCTCCATGCGTCTATATGTCCGCCAAAATGCGTCAGACCCGTGAAGCCAAATGGAGCAACATAGCGTCCAAAAGGAGAAACAGCCGTACCTGTTAAAAGGTAAGTCCATTTGAAACTAAACATTTATTTAATCAGAATTTGTACAGCTTACCGATATGACTAGGTGGTGCGCCAATGAAACTCGCCGCCAAAGGAGACGTTTCAAATGAAGAACGTCCTGGCAATGCATTTGCAAACGCTGCAGGTGGTGAAAGTTCATTCGTCCGTTGAAGAAGATGCTGTTGTGTTGTATTCATTGCAATAGCTGTCGAAGATTTAATACTAATTGACGGTGTTGGCCCACTTGCACTCGCTATACCGCCTCCAATAGCCGAGACAGTTCCAATATTATTAATTGTGCTGGCAGTGCTAACAGTGCTACTCCCACCGGCTCCAGATATCAAGTTGCTTGCGGTGTTTAGCGTGTTAGTGGAGCTCAAGTTCCCATTTGCACTATTTCCGCCTGTAGGACATCCTGTCTTATCAGAACCTTGCTTGTTTTGATGGTAATAAATTTCCCACGCAATACGCACATGCATAGCATTCCAGCGACCAGTTTTCTGTTTAAAATCATTATTTGTTTTCCATAAATAACAATGCTAAGATAGTTGATTTCAAAATATCTAAACATACCATAAAACATAAAAGGCTGTGAGTGTTTAATTAAGCTAATGTTTGATGGTCTTGAAAAAACCTTTTTGCATTTGCATCTTACATACAGTCATGAAAAAAATAATAGAAACGACAGACGCATTCACATTTGATTTTATTTCGTTTTGGCGCAAATTTTGTACAGGCAAAACAATTGTTTGGTTCCAGGATTTTTGCGCTTTATTTATAATTCTCTTTTGGGTTTCTTTCGTAATAATTATTAGCTGTGAGTTAGAGGCAATTCAATGCCATATACACGAATTTTCAGCAGCATTTAGCTGTGCAAGTTGGCCTAAATCATACAATTAAATTACATTATAATACATTTTTATTCTATTTCAAACTGAAAACGCAGTGTCTTTACAATAGAGATTATACATACAACTACTAATTCACAGCCTGAAGGCAATAGACATTAGTTGTAACGAAGGATAAATCCTAAATAAATAAATGGTATTTACGCATGAAAAGACCCAAATGCAAACTCAAATATAAGCTTCCATTATCAAGGAAAATAGTGGATAAATTGCATAAAATGTGCACACGGAATGATATCATATATAATTAGCTTAAAGTTTAAAAATGCTGTCGTTTCTTTTATTTTGTCCATCACTGTTAGATTTTATTTAAACAATGAGGAACGCTGTCACACCTTTTACCCTACTCTTCGAGTAAACTCTAGGCGACCCTCACAGTCGATATGGTACGTACACTGACAATGAACAATTTATTATACTCGGTACTCGAAGAGTAAATAGGGTATATTGTATTTGTGGGGAATAACGGTTGTATGTAACGCACAGAAGGAAACGTTTCCGACCCCATAAAGTATATATATTCTTGATCAGCATCAATAGCCGAGTCGATTGAGCCATGTCTGTCTGTCCGTCCGTCTTGTTGAGCGCCTGGAACTCAGAGACCATAAGACTTCTGTATGCTCACACTGTTACAAGTGTATTTCAAAAATGAGCCCCGCCCTCTTCCGCCCACGCAAAAGGGCGAAAACCTCCCAAATCTACAATTTTGAAGATAAAAGAAAACTAAAAACGCCATTCCGTAGAGAATCTATCAGATCACCAAACTGGGATCCGATTGGATCATTATTTTGGCCACAAAGACAAATTTGCAGTGGCAAAACCCACCCCGTCCCGCAGCTTATTTTTGTTTTTTGCACATTCTCTCATTCACACTCTGCCTCGCGCAGTGTGCGGTCTCTGACACGTCTCTGCCTCTGCCGCGTCTCTGCCCTGACTCTGCAGTGTGGCTCTAGGGGAGGGTGGCGAGCTAAAGGAGCGTGTTGGCGTGAGTAGTGTTGTTGATGTAGATGACAGATGAAGAAAAAATTTAAAATTTGACAAATAACCGCTAAGGTGCAGATGTAGTACTGAGTGCCGGGAATAAAAGTTGTGACGCGTAAGAAGCGTCTCACACGTCCCTTCTCGTTTTCATTGCTTTGGTTTGTATGAGATTTAAATAAAATAGGTTTGGTTTTATTGCTTACCTTGGGAGCAAAAGCGGTCAAATGGTTCGGGGGCATGAACGGTGTTGCTCCCCCCAAACCAGTGTGCAAAAGACCTGACGAACTGTAGCCCGTATAGCCGGCAGGAGGTAGGCCAATACCAGCACGATAGAACTGCGGGTCAACAGCCGTGAGTTTGGGAATGTCTTTAAATAATGGCGGCGGAAAGATTTGTGCTGAAGTTGTTTGGCCTGAATGCATGGGCGTAGCTGTAACGGATACGGATGCAGCTGGCATCATCTGCTGATGCTGGTGCAAGTGAGTATGCTGATGCTGGTGATGGTGAAGCTCTTGCCGTAGATATGTTGACGATGGTGGTGTGGGAGGAACAGATAGGCCAGAGCGATCCAAAAACCTGCTGTCTAGTTCGCGACGTAGCAAATCTGCTTGGTCATCTGTGCAAATAACAAAAATATCCACATAAGCGTTCGTTCACTTTTCTATGCATTATTATTCTCATACTTTTACTTGGCTGAAAAAGAGATTCTGCGGAAAACGGATGCGGTGTGGGTGTAATTGTGCTTGCACCCGTGGGCTGATTTATGCCTTGTATGTTGGACGATGACGTAGTAGCAGAAGCTGCTGCCGTTGTTGACATAGTGGTCAAAGTGTGGGATGCCAATGAAATTTGCGGAACTGAGCTGGTGATAGCTGTAGAAGTGGCTGGAGTCGCTGGAGAAGACGTTGGTGGTGTTAAATGTGCGGGGAAGTACGAAGTAGGTTGAAAGTTTGTGGCTGTCACATGACCACTGACACCAGCAGATGACATATCGTGTGGTGACATTGAATTGGATGGGGTTCTTGTCGTCGGAGCCACTGTCCCCACCATACCAATTCCGATTCCTGCTCCTACATTTAATGGCGGTGGAGTTGGACGGGCACTACCACTGAATATAACAGATGTGGATGAGATGGGTGTCGATACCATAGAAGAAGGGGTAGAGCTGCAAGCAAGGTTTAACGTTATTGCAATGGTAAATACTGATACGTTAGCTAAGAAATTACTTTAACCACAAGCCAGTCTTTGGGGAATAGGATGATAGACCCGTCCCTGGTCCCGTCATTGATGAATTTGATGAAGAAATGGTTATGCCAACGTATGGACTTGGCACAATCGCACAAAACGGTGCACTTATGCTGACACCCTGCGACACGCCTGTTGATGATGGGGCCGATATGTTTGATCGCAGATTTGTAGTGCTGCAAAAGAATATTAGCTATGATTAGAAAAATTCTTTTTTGGAATTTACTATATCTATACAGAGTCGTCTCTTTCAAAATTAAGTAACCAAAAATCCACTTCGAAAGGGCAGAACAATAGAATCGAATTTTACCTTAATAATTTCGTACATGCAAACCTAATTTATGCCTAATCTTAAGAGTCGAATTGTTTTCCATTTAATTCATAACCATAAAACATTTATAATATTTGACTTATGCTTTAAAATATTTATATTTACATTACCTGTATACGGGATCCCGATCTTTGCTGCAGGGACTTTCACCTTTCGGTGAAACTATTCTTTGGATCACAGATGACGATGATGACGCTGATACAGATGATGAGCACGACGTTGTTGCTGTCGTTAAACTTTGGACGGTGAGAACTGAAGCGCTCAAGTTGGAGGCAGGAACAGTCGACGTGTAAGGTGGAGCTCCGCAACGCAAAAATTGTTGGTGTTGCGATTGCATTGGTGCCGCTAACTGCGGATGCGTAGTTAGCATATGAGACACTGATGGAAACTGCACAGACTGCGGAAGCATTTGCGTAGATGGTGGAGGAAGTGCTTGTGGCGTAGCAGTTGCAAGCGAGGTTACGGCGGGAGTAGACGGTAACGAAGTTGTGGTATTTGGACCAGCAGTTGCATTGCCGAAGGAACCATTGGCATATACAGGCACATGATGGGAATGAGATACATGTAAATGGCTTAGCGAATGGCCAGCAGTGGAGGAGTTTGCCGAAAGAAAATTTCCTGTCGCTGCACCCGACTGTGAAACGGGTTGTGAAACGCTGATGTTATTAAGCGGGGTGATGGGTCGCATTCCCGGTGTCGATGGTGCACTCTGTTGCACTGTGAAATTTAAAGATGAAGTCTTCAACGATGCCGGTACTATTGGTGACTCTCGACTGCTTCGTGCATCTGAGCTACGAAGTAGAGAGGATGATATGTTGGGCGATGCAGTTGGCAATGTTGGGGGCAGGTACGGGCCGTGCGTTATGTTGTTGTATGGTGTGTACAAAGAGTAGTTAGGATAAGGTGTACGGTATGGCGGTGCCTGAATAAGCATAGGCAAGCCCGCCGCCACATGAGACATCGGAGGTGGTGGGGCCCCAGGAAAGAGTAATGGGGGCCCTGTAGTCGCCAGTGCACTCGACCCTGCTCCAAACACCGAACCAGAATTTACAACTGTGCTATTGCTGATCGATATTGTTGTTGAAACTGCCGACATCAATTTGGTAGTAACATGAGGAGAAGCACGTGGCTGTGTACTTATTGGTGCCTTTGCCGTACTACTGATCGTCGGAAAATCACCAAGGAAACCATTGAAAACTGGATTGCCAGATGCAGGTGCAGAGCCATTTGTGATTTTGAGTGTTTCGACGGAAGAAGCTGTTGATATCGAAGATGATAACAATCCAGTGGCACTAGCCGTAACATTATTGTGGCTTATGCTTCTTGCAACGGTATCGCTTGATTTCAGGCTGCTTGCTGGCACTTGCACGGCACTCGAAACCGAAACCGGCGACGTCATCGGTAGTCCAGAACTTGAAGTTGAGATGCGCCCACTAAATTGGCACCCAAGTCCTAAGTTACCATGCGGTTTCTGGCCACACGGTAATAATGGAACAAGTGGCCGTTGTTGGCTCGCTGATGATAATCCGTTTGAAGCAGCAATCTTTGTTGAAAATATAATTGGCTGATCATTACTCGTTGAAGCAGTCACACTTGTGTCATTTCTAACAGACGTTCCAGCATTGGGATGCTATTAGAAATGGAGAATAAAACATATAATATATATATATATAACATAATAATAACAATAAACTTACTTGAGGTCTAGAGACAGATGGAGTAACGCACAAAAGGGGATACAGCGGTTTATCTGGAACACATTTGTGTACTGCATTACATTCCTTAGTTTCGCTGTCCGCAAGAACGACTGCAGATGTGGACACGGAAGCACTGGTAATCACAGCCACAGCTTGTTGTGCACTTGCGATAGTGTTTTCGTTGGTAATACCACGTGCATCACTCTCTGACCCCCCTGTAGACCCAGGGATTAAAGTCGGTGTTAAAGGCACGGCCGGTTCAATTATTTGCAAGAGCGAAAGATCCGAAGGCTTGCTATGACTCTTCCGGTCTTGATTCGGTGAAGAATTTGAAACATGCATTGCCGCCGATGGGTAGTCTATACCCAACAAGCTTGAAGAATTCTGTAAAACAATTCGAGTAAAATCACTTAGTTATGTGATGTAAAATGACAAAACGATCCTCAACATTGCAACCATCAAAAACATTTCCCAGACTCGGTACTAAATGAGTATGTAATGAGGGTAGGTACTTTATTTGAGTTGTAACTGCCAGAATGAAACGTTTCAATGGATGAGAGATTTCCTATACGAGGGATCGAATTCTTTCCACTTTGGGTCTATGAATACGTAGCTGCTGTGATTCTTGACGGCTTCCTTGGGAGGTATTAGTGGCTTCCGACGAAAATTAAGACTTTAATTTTTTTAATTTTAAACACTTATCTCTTTTCCCCTTTCTTCTCTCTTCAGATTTTCCAGAGATATCCAGAGTAACAATTTTACTCTTATTGTATGGAACAAATTAGGAAGATCAACTCTAAGCGTTAAATAAAAATTTGTTGGCTGTTATTTAAGGAGAATCAAGGAATCCCAATAAGTTCTTGTTCTTGATTATACAAAAATATGAGTGGTCCACAGTTTTTTATGTCGAAAATGTCTAATTAGGCCTTGTTTTAGAGTCACTTCAACTGAGTGCCAAAAGTGCTGGAAGTTGTGCCCGTGATGAGGTAAAAATATGTATATCTTTCTTGTAGGAGATAAAAAAGAACCCAAAAAGTTAAGTTTACTCATTTAAATAGATAATAGTCTCACTGGTAGTGAAAGTAGAAAGACAGAGAGAGAGAGAGAGAGATAGATGTGGTGCGCTCTCTTTTAGTACAACGCAGACTCTCCCTTTCCGATTCATTTTTAAGTGCCACTAATATAGAGAAAGAGTGAGAGCAGCGGAAGGTCTAGAAAGACTAAGGACAAGAATCAGTGAAAGGTGCAGACAGGGAGGGAATGACAGACAACGCTGTCAAATTGCTACAATTGCTACTTTAAGTAATTAAGTTGAAGCTCAAGTCCTTTTTTAATTCGCCATCCATCGAACCAGGAATTTGGCCATTACCAAGCGCCAGAAGATGTGCAAGGAAAACAAGTTGTCCTACCACAAAATACTGAGATAATATATCAAAGGTGTGATGGCTGGATGGTTGTACTTTTGTGGCTAGTATGTAATAGGTCCTAATTCTCAAGATTTAAGCAGCCGATAGGCTGTTCTGCAACGCGACTGGAAGCGTCTGATGAAAGCGTTTGAGCTCTGGAGAGCAATATCATGACCCCACCAAATAGTCTAAAGGAATTACCTCGTAGATCCTAATTCGTTCGATCAACTGCCTCCAAAGCTCGTTCATGCTTCATCGCGCAATCATGCTTAATGATCATTTTGCAATCTTTTGCAAAATTCTTGGTAATTTTGCACGTTAGCTGGTCAACGTAAGAAGATTGCAGAGCAACATTTTGGAATACTTCCAATGCAATTTAAGATCTTGACCGATACGTGCAAATAGCGCAGCTGATTAAGCTATTGATTTGAAGCTATTTGCCAAAAGAATGATAGGCATGGCACTATTTATTGTAGATAGAAAAAGTCGATGTGCTGTATTCTAGTGGTTGTCACTTAGGCAATGTTCCGAAATACACTTGTAACAGTGTGAGCATACAGAAGTACGGATGCAAAATTTGGTGGCGCTAGCTTTTATGGTCTCTAAGATCCAGGCGCTCAACAAGACGGACGGACGGACAGACAGACATGGCTCAATCGACTCGGCTATTGATGCTGATCAAGAATATATATACTTTATGGGGTCGGAGACGTTTCCTTCTGTGCGTTACATACATTCACTTTGTGCACAAATACAATATACCCTATTTACTCTTCGAGTACCGGGTATAATAACGATCCCCACCCGAAAACAAGCACTCAACATCGGCGAAGTTTGACAAACTACTCGATAATGACTCTCTCGTCGGAAGATTCAACGAGGAGAAACGTTGTTGACGTTTGCCATCTTAGGATCATCGGAAATTTATAGGAAGAAAGCATTTTGTAGCAACAGTTTTGGCACGTCGTTCATGGGTTATTGACTTAAATCTCATTGAAGTGTTGGCAGGTCCTTGGGTCCTTGGTGACCCATGTCCGTAATGAAAACAAATTTCGATTAAAAGATAAGTATTAAACCTGAATACACATGTATATTTAATTTAAGTTTCGTTGTTTTTGTCGATTTTCTTAATCAACGCTACTATTTCTTTGAACACCTTTAAAATATATGAAAATATACTCTTAGAGCAGATAGGACTCTCAAAACCATGTCGATATATCGTTGTAAAATTGCAATGTTTACCACGTTTTTGCCTAGAACAGACTACTCGAGTTGGGCTACTCCCTAAACCACTTTGTATCACTGTTTGCTTTTGTTAAAATGAGTAAAATGGCCTGTTTTCTGCAAAATAACATACATATGTATAACAGTGTAAGACAGCGAAATTGGGGATAAGCTTTCATTATAATCTAATTTTAAATTTCGTTTTGATTTCGTCTATCTCACAATTTACTTCTCAGACCATTTGGACGAAACTTTAAAATCTTTCCCTATTTTCTCGTTGTTGACCTCTTAACCTAGTAGTACTACGTCTTACAACAAAGGTATTTTGAGAGCTTTGAGAAAATGCGACAGTCATTTCTGACCACGGTACAATTCTTTATGGGGGTTGGAAACGATAACTTCTGGCTGTTACATATGTACATACCTCTAAACGAATAACAAAACACGGTTCTTTTTGAAAACCATGCATAAAAACTGTAACAAATTAGGTAGAACCGTTCAAATCATGATTCTCTAGCCAAGAAACTCACCTTATTTTCTCCGCAGACATTATCACACTGGAAGGAAGAAAGAAAATGATTAACATTTAATTACAAATAACGAAGTAGAGCGCCTAAACTTTAGTACCCAGTACTCTGTCAGTATATACACATGTGAGCTTATGAATTTATTCGAATTTAAACATATTTTATACGCTTTTTTAATTTTTTCGCTTCTTCTGTCCTCTACTTCTACTTATCTAATTTCACACTCGCCGCTCTATTTCGGCCACGAGCACACTGCGCGAGGCAGGGTGTGTGAGCGAGAATAAGTTTGAGCTGAAGTCCTGGAAGCGGGTAGGGCATATCAACTGCATAAATTAATTTCTTCATTCTGCCTATAACTATGATCCTATCTGACCCAAATTTGTATATCTACTATATATGGTCCATCTCCATCTCTAAGGAGCTACGATTTTGGTTTTTGTTAATCTGTAAAATTCCACTAATTGTTGTGCTTTGCGGGGCCGTTATGGGGCGTGGCGAAATGTTGAAACAACTTGACTCAATTTGATGTCAAAAAAGATGGTCAGACGGAAGGACAGACAGACATCGCTATATCTTCTTTTGTGCGTTATCTCTAAACTTTACAGATATAGGTGCATATATTTATTTGAAAAATACATACGTTATTATCTCCCTTGCTGCTGCATCTTTGAGCCTGGTGATAAATGAATAATTATTAATATTATTGTTACAGATTTGTATATGGGTGAAGCTTGAAACTTACTTCAATAAAAATATCATTTTGTTCGTTGTCCTTGTTATTATTATTAGTGGGAACAACGACCTGCGCTGAACCGTTACTTAAATCTTGAATATTCAGCATGTGACAGGCTGCGGCTGTGGAGACTTCTAAATCCTTAGAGCGGTTTGGTTTCTATGGTGTAATAAATTGGTAATTATTCATTTAATATAAACATACGATCCAAATACGAAACTTACGTCCATGGCTTTCGCCGGCTGTGAGGATATTTTATACACCCCTTTGTGATTATTGGTTGCTGTTGTTGTTGTTGCTACTGCAGTAGCATCATTTGATTTTATGCCTTTCTTCCCAATATATTCCATGCTGTTGTTCTGAATATCGACTGGTGTTACAGCATTACTAGGTACCTCATCTGTCTTATTAATGCTGGCAGGGGGATTGTGAGATTTGCTGGTTTCCACCATCTTACTGCTTGCACTCAGCATGTTCGTCTTCATGCAATCTTTTGTATTTTCATTAATTCCACCAACGGTTAACGTTGAGCGGCTGATATCCAACATGAGCGCATCGTTACCGTTACCGTTACCATTCTCTAGGAAAGTAGTTTTACTGTTCGTAAGGCTGTTCGTAGGTACTGTACCACCGTCTCCGTCAGATTGTTTGCCTGATTGCTTGGCATGATTCACTTGCTGACTACAACTATTAATAATTTGATTCTCATTGCTGATGTTACTTTTAATATTGACACTATCGCTGCACTGCATTTGCTCCTGCTGTTGCCCGTATTCAGATCGCCAATGTGCCACACATTCCGCTTGCGTATCGGAGGCTGCACTTACTGTAGGCAACATGTATACTGCACTACAGCTGCTGTTGTTATTGCTGTTGGATGTGGTACAATTGTGATTTATGTTGTTGTTAATATTGTTGTTGCCAGGATTGCGATTATGAAGCTGAGTGTTCTCCTTAAGATTGGTGTTGCTAACAACAGCCAGCGCGGACAAACTTGTGGCACGCAGCGGATGTGGTTGACCAGTATCGATTATCTTTGGAATTTTCATTTCCTCAATGCAGTAGGTTGACGTTAGCTCTTCGAGTGCGGATAGGCGTTTCTCCTTGCGTTTTTGACCCAATTTAATGGCGAACTGTATTTTTGGTAAAAGAAAAGGTCATTAATCTTGTCATATAAGAATGCGATGAGAGTGATCAATCAACCTACCTCGAGATCTTCATATGTTTTAAACTCCAATATAGCAAAACCGTCGATGATCTCCTCCTCGAGCACTGGTGAGCGAGGTAATTTTCTACGAACCGGGGGCGGTGGACGAGGTGGTGGCTTGTCACGTGGAAGCAACAGCGTTGATGATGATGACGTTGAAAGAAGATCCTCATCTAGGGATTCACCTTCGCTGTCACTAGGCGTGGCCATTAATCCGGAATTGCACTCGGGGGAATGTGGCGGATTTAACAATAATGATGCAATACTATCTGTAGGGGGCAGAAGGTTGTTGCTGCCATTACTACTGCTGGTAAAGTTTCCGTTTGAATTATTGCTGTCCTCGCCCATGCTGCCCGCGCTATTTATGTGGTATATCATGCCATTGCCTGGTCCTGCCCCCGGCCCACTACCCATCAGAGCAGATGATGATGCACCAGTGGCTATAGCTCCGATTCCTTGGCCTGCAGCTCCTGCAACAGCTACGTTGACACTACCAGCATTACATCCACTGATCCCCATAGAGCCAGCAATATATGCGCCATTTAAGGTACTTGAACTACACCGACTATCTCGCTCCGCTTGCAGACGCTGGGCACGCTCACGTCGGCGCTTTTGCTGACGCTGTTGTTTTGCATTGAGACTAAGATGGGCACTGCTGGATGTGTTATTATTGGCATTGTATCCATTTGTGTTGACAGTACCAGCATCTAGTTCTGATCCGATTTCAGTACTTGCCAAAGGTACTGCACCACCAGATGCCAGTGTACATCCTGTTGTCGATGAAGACGGTGATCTCAAATCCATCCCCGTTGATGCTACGGCTGCCGCGGCTGCGGCTGCTACTATCGAGAGTTCCGTATCGGAGTCGAAATCACTTGCACTAGGCCCAATTGCAACAGATACTCGACAGGCTGAAGCTGACGCAGAAGCGCATCCTGATGTATATATTTCTTTTTCAATCGACGCAGTCGATTCTTGTGTCAATGGTTTAACCGTGGATTCTCCATTTGGTCGAGTCTTTCCTTGCTCTGGGATATTAGCAGAAGGTGGCGGAAGGTCTAGGACTGATGTCGCTAGTCCCGTCGCAAGTGTTGGCATAGCTGTCGCCCCACCAAGTGCCGTCTCATTTGTATCCTCTTGGTATTGGAACACTGTTGCTCTAGCCCCAGCTGCTGCTGTACCGGTTGCATCGTCATTTAATGACAGCTGCTGATTTTGCGATCCAGATCCAGATCCACTAAGGCCGCTTTCAGTCGCTGACGCCTTTAATTTAGCGCTCGTGTTGGTATTTTCCAAATCCATAACTATGTGGCTTAGGGATCAGGTTCAGATTCCTACAATTTAAATTGTTCTTATTTTTCAGTTCAGTTTTAGAGACAACTATCTATATCCATTAGACGTATCCTGATAAAAGGCAAAAAAAAAACCAACACCACCTGAACACAACTGTTTCCAAATTGTCCGGATCGGTTCTGATGTCTCTAAGCCGGCAGCGTAGAGACAATTGCCTATTAAACGCGTTTAATTTGCAAAAATCGATTAGTCGCATCTATTTTGATTTTTTCTTTGCATTATTCAATTACTATACGCGGTATTCTAGACAACCATACTTTAGCAGGCACGATGATTGGTTCGATATTGGCTTCTTTTTGTTTAATTATAGGTGACACAAGTAAATGTAATAAATTCATAATGTTTTTATTATCATTACTCAAAAACTTTTTCTTCGTAAAAATTTGTTTAAATGTAGCACTTGTATTTACTGTCATAATTTTAGCCATATTATATAGACACATATGTATATACATATATTTATAATATGTAAATGGCAATGTAAATACTTTGCTTTATCTTCAATTTATTACACAAAACAAAGACTTGAATAAACTGTAGACAATTAAACGTCACAGCAACAGCGTATGCACTATTTCAAACATTTATTTCACAAAATGCTCCACATTTATTTATTTTCCTAGTTCACATACATATGTATTTATAAATGGAATATTTTGCACTACTTCATTCTTTATCATATACTCATTATACATATGTATGGCCGCTTTTTTTTTTTTATCTATGCTTGCGTCGTCTATGGTTATAGTCGGCTGCGAGAGCGCTCGCGCGCTAGCTCACATTGTATTTGTGAGACTGTATAAAACGACTCTAGTAGCAATAGTCATCTCGCTTACACTTGAGATTGCAGTCAACATACATAGTGGTCGTCCCGAAGTGTTGTGTACGCAGCGCCGCAAACAGCACTACACAACACGTACATACATACATACAAGGGACTTTTTGTAAGCCAAACACATTTGCGCATGTATATTTCGAACTTAAATCACATATCATTGTAGACAGCGCATAGCTTAGCATTTACATACGTATAAGACGTACAGCTAATATGCCTATACTGTATTAAATTTTGCATTAAAAACAATTATTTAGATCCCGAAACGTTTTTAACCACGAAGAAACAGCACCAAGAGTCAGAGAAGAGCAGCTTGTCCGATTATTGTAAAATGTTTACGTTTGCAAAAATATCGAACGACTTCGCCCGTGTCACCGATTAGTTTCCGTGTCCACTAGAAAATTATAAAATTCTGACGATATAAAACCGGGCTACTAATGAGTTGCGATTTCCAAAATTAATTGTACATGGCACATAAGCACACATATTTCTTTAAGTTTATATATAAATAAATTAACATTTATTTGAATAAATATAAATATATTTGTTACATTTATTTATTATCAAAAAATCATATCATTTTAATCGCAGTACTCAGATTTGGTCAAGATTTGCTCAGGGATAATATTCGAATGGACACTATAGAAAATCATCCATGTTTTGTTTCTATGCAAAAATTTAGCAGCCAGCTTTTAAATGGTTCGAAAAAATATACTGGAGGAGCAAGAGCTAGTATTCTCCATCTCGAACCGAACATATAATAATTACATCTTTCGCCGATAAATTAATTAATCTATAATCATATTTTCCTCTTTCGCCTTTTGAACGCCTCAAGCTCGATGAACAGTTGTTGTGCATTCTTGATCATTTTTCTCTCCACTTCGGCGGCCTTTTTGCCTCCTCCAGCCTTATTTACATTCTGTTTGCAAGGCACACTGGCGAAAATACAACAAGTCCATCTTTTTCGAGCCGCTAGCAGATTATCATGGAATACCAACGACTGCTTTTTCAAGATTGGTCGGAAAGTTTTGTTTTCGATCTGAGTACTGCCCTCCGTACAGCCGGAAGACCTCTATGAATACAAGTGTCTGAATAAAAGTTCTAACTGGGCTATGCTGTTGAGTTATAGCGTTTCGGTATAATGGCACATCTAATGGACATCCTAGCATCCTGCTCAGCTACCAAAATAAGCAACAAATTTAACTAAACATTTTTGTTTGTAAGCAACCCAGCCAAAACTCAATAACACAATAACACAACTTTTTGCAAGTGTAAACGCTAATTCTGAGTTATTAACTTAATTAAACTATCGATAGATAGTTCATGTCTGTGTAAAAAGGCTATTATTGAGTTAACTCAACAATCGACTGGTAACTCTGTGTAGATATGTATGCTTTTAGTGGTTGGTGGTACAGGTCTTCAAACATAACACAAATTGCGAATTATCGTTGACAGGTAAAATATCGATAGCTAACGAGCTACCATACCAGATCCAAAGACGGTTTGGCCAACAATACATCAAAAATATTTTTCTATTGCCTGAGTGTGACCAGAGAACAGAGATGTGAACTGCATGACGAACGGTTACACTGCTCAGGCAGCCGTTTTCTTATGTTAACTTTGCGAAAATTCCTCACGCGCGTATTTCGTCGCCCTCGTTTTTGCCATTTAACTGAAAGTAATGAATTTTGTAATGAATATCAATAAAGAGTTAAAAGTTTTGTTTGAATACACGTGCTGACGATGCATTGAGTTTTGACCTGCTACTGGCAAAGATGTTATCTCCTGGCACTTTGGATTACATGTAAACTTCTTAAACGTTTAAGTTCGGAGCTTCACTAACACCTATCAGCGCTCCGAATTACAGCAGCAGCCAAAATCTCGGATCAACTGCAAGAGCGCAAGCTTTAGCGCCAGAGAGGTAAACACACCAAACAATTTTGCTAGATGGCATTTACTTTACGCATAATCAGAACTTACATATTTATGTATGTATGTGCTGGTCTGGTGCGAGCAATACGCGTTTGGCATTCCTAAATTTGTTGTTATAGGATGAGAGGCTGATCTTGTAATTGGACCAATTCTTCTTAACGTTAGAGAAGGAGAAACCAGGAATGCTCTTCGAGGAACCTCCAGGATGCAATGTTACCCTGTATCGCATGGGAGGCAAGCGTGCCTCCCAGCTACGTATATCTCAGACCGGAGACCCTGTGTTTCCCCTCTCCCCTTGGTAAGGTGGATCAGTAGGACATCGCATGCAGCCTGACAATGGTAGAGGTTTATCTGCAGGAGTGTCAGCGAGGGGATTTCTTCCGACATCATCGACACCGCGTCCGGCTCAGGTGGGACCCCCGGGAGCTCGGGGTCCATCTGGAGCTGGACCTCCATCGGCTTGACCCTTAAGTCGGACTTGTAGTGGACTATGGTTATGGTCTCGTAACCTTTCATTCCGATTCCTTCAGGAGTGCAAGTGACCCCACATTGAGAACGAGGTTGATCTGGTGCTTCTGGTCCTTGACCTCCTTGGCCTTAGCCATCTTCCAATCGGCTGTGAAAGGCAGGGGTTGCAGACCTGCAAAATCCTCAGGATCTTGACGCCAGGGTAGACCTCTTTCATAGGCGAACCGCCTTCGTGTATTTTGGCTGTGTGCCACCGTTCTCCTCAAGCTCCAGCACGAATCTATCCCCGAGCTCTGCGGCAATCAGGTGCCATTTGTCCCGAGGGACATTGCCATCCTCGTCGCCCCTGTCCAGGACGCCAATGGGGGTCTTGCCCCTCGCCACCCCGCGAACGATCTATTCGCTGGGAGGGTTTTTTCCCGTTTGGTTTGCTGGGCATGCCACGGTTGAGCGCCAGGATCCTCCGCCGATCGTTGTCGCTGGCCCATCGCCTCTGCTCCGCTCCCGGTGCTGTCTGGGTTCGACGTGCTTCGGCGCTGCCTGCCTTGGTTGGCAGAGGTTCCCCGGTCTCAAGGCGCTTACAAGCCATGAAGACTTGGTTCTGCTTGGCAGCCACCTCGGTGACCGGTTTGCCCCTGGGGTTCCCTGACATGGACTGGCCCGATTGCCTTACCATCCGTTACTCCACACCTACATCGATTGTTTACGTTTAGATTGCCAGTCCGTTGCCAGCGGAGCTAGACTCATTTGGCTCATTTTAGTACTGTCGAAAGTAATCGATTTTAGCTGTTCCCAAACACATTGCATCTCCAGTGTTTGTTTGAACATAATTTTGTTGGGTAAAAATCTATTGGTTTTACTGTTCAACCCAGAATTTAAGGACTTAGTTCAACGAAATCAGTTTTTTGGTAGCGATTCTTAAGTGTGAGGAGATTTTCATTTATGTCTTTTGCTGTAGGGAAATTTATGAATCCCCTTCAAAAAGGAATTTAAAGTCATTGGTTTGGACTCGTAAACTACCTACATATTTCGATACGCACAAAGACTGGGCGTATTAATCCTTTAATTATTTATTTTTTCATGGCTTCTTTATTTGAATCAGTTTTACTCAACTCGTAGGTCGTAGTTCGATCGCTTCTCTACTGTTATTGGCAATTTTGAGTTCTGATTTGCTGATCTGCTGATCTGCTTAAAAGTCTAGATATTCAAATAGTTGAATATGGTTGCTTAGAAATCTTATGCATCGTTAATTCAATCAAGTGCCGTGAGTCATCCTGAATGTGTCAATTCACCATAAATGTTCATCCGCTTGAAACTGGACAGTAACTGAAAGGGATCTGAAGCAGCGCTTACACTTGCGAAGTGGATAGGCCCGTCATGCGCATGGCAAGTAAAGCTAATTTAGCCTCAATTGATGCTGGATAAGATATTTATACGTTGCTTGGTTTACACTGAAAGTTCAGCCACAACGCGCTGCAAGCTGGCATAGGCATCATTGTTAGATAGAAAACTTAGCAAAAATTCATGCTTGTGCCGTCATCATTTAATTGCCTTTGAGATACTCGAGCGGAAGGGTGAAATATTCAAAACAAAACAATATAAATACATCAAGCTTACATTTTTAAGCTTAAGATCTGGTTTTGAAATGCAAGTTTTAAAAAAGCCCTTATGGATTTTTACAGGGTGAGTATTTAAAAAATTGGTAACATCTGTATATATATGGTATGTATGTATATTTCTTTTGTTAAATACAAAAAAGGTAGTGCTGATATCCAATTACATTATCCCTACTGCGAGACTTAAAAATCAATTCAGCTTTGGTGACAAACTTGCAATAAAAACTGCATTTTTCAATCCCCAGTCATGCAATTTTTGTTCCTCTGTGGGTGTGCGTAATGTTTTAGCAAATTGAGCAATTTGTGACATCTACTTTTTTATGTATGCATGTACATGCGGCAAAAAAAGCACACACACACTCATAGGAATATAATTATGCACACATAAGATGCACGAATTGGTAATGCATTCCACATATGTATGTGTGTGCGTATGTGGATAACATAAGCGCTTTTAAGACATAATCCACTTAATTTGTAGGTCAGTGCAACTGACGCTTGGCTTGGATAGAGAATCACAAACTTGCACAGTTTAAAAAGCTTAATTAAGCATACTAATTTTTATTATTATTTTTATTGAATTAAAAACAGGAAAAAAGGTTTTATTTTTCATTTATTGTTTTTATTTGTGTTAGATTGAAAACAGGCAGAAAGGGATCCCAAACTGATCAGTGAAGCAATATTTCTAAAATCATATCCTTCCGTAGCCTCACATAATTATGTGCATTCATACGAAAACTTTGAAAAACTTGTGTCACAAGGATATAAACCCATGCACATGCACATTCATAGATTATTTCGTAGAGCTATTGAGGTTATAGGAGCAGTAGGGATGATTGCACATCATGAGCTTATATAAATTACTGTATAGGGGAAAGAAGGCTTGCAACCACACGGGAAAAGCATAATTATAAAGAAAAGGCGTCCCATAAAAAATTGACACACATACATATGTAGCTTTCCACATAAACACGCCTTTTTAGGTCGGTCTTCTTTGCCAGAGCAAACATTTTACTAGCTGCTCGAGGGGGGGTACCGAAAAAATGAAGCAAGTTTATTTTTTCAGCTCTGTGAGGTGGTAGTTGACCCAGGCTTCAATGTTTATGGTGTTACTACTTTCTGAGGCTTGCACGCCACGTTGCAAGCCATTGGCCATGCCTTTCCCGGTTGTAGGGAAATTCAAGGGGTGCCGCAATCGACTGATCGGAAGGCTTCCAACTGAAGCGAAGTGAAGATAGATAGAAGATAGTGAAGATGATCTATAGGTCTCGTCACACTCGTCAGTAGTCGTCGTCGTCATTGCTTGGGCCATCGGGTATTCAGCATTCGCCTTGAGAGGGCACTGTGTTGGTAAATGTCACTCCACCCAAATGCTGTACAAAAACACATTGGAGCTGTAGAATCTGCGTACTTATAAATTGTTATTGTTATGATTGCAGATTCTCAATTTACATAAGTATACTGGAATGGCATTGCAGCCATAGTATACCGACTCAAAACGAATCAGAAGTGCTTTCAACAGTCCCATTAATAAAATCTGGGGTACTAGGAGAAACACCCAGAATAACGGACCAGTTAAAAGCCAGCAGAATATACGAGTCTTTTCTTGTAAAAGAGACACCACCGGCAACGGGTATGTTTGGAAATCAGCGAAGTCAACCTCATGAAAAAGCCACCAACGAATCACAATCCAATAATCAAAATAGAGTGGCACGCGTCGTGTCTACAGACATGCTCAGCCGTAATATTTCTATAATTTTGGAAAATCTTCTTAAACGCTACGAACAGTCACAACTTCCCACACATGGACAGGGGATTCCTACGGTAGTGCAAACCAATATACTTATCCGTAGCATGGGACCGGTGTCCGAGCTGGACATGGAATATTCGATGGATTGCTATTTTAGGCAGTATTGGCGAGATAGGCGGCTAAGTTTTAAGGGGCCAATTAAGAGTTTGTCCTTGAGCATTAAGATGCTGGATAAAATCTGGCGGCCAGACACTTACTTTTATAATGGAAAGCATTCTCATATACACACAATTACTGTGCCGAACAAATTGCTTAGACTTGATCAAGACGGAGGAATTCTTTATTCAATGAGGTAAGTTAAGGTCTATAATATTAAAAAATAGTACACGTTCCGGAATGCTTGATTCAGATTAACCATAAAAGCCACATGTCCCATGGAGCTGAAAAACTTCCCAATGGATAGACAATCGTGTCCCCTTATAATTGGAAGCTGTACGTATATTTGTTCAGTTTTCTATATCGTGTTTAATGCCTTATCCAGACTTTAAATATTTCAGATGGTTACACGAACCAACAGCTGGTATACGAGTGGAAAAATCAAGATGATGCCGTTTCATTTGTACCCGGAATGACTCTTAACCAATTTGATCTCATTGGCATGATGCATCGCAATTTCACATCAAGACGGCGAGAGGGTGACTTTTCAGTATTACATGTTGCATTCAACCTTAAACGTCATACCGGATACTTTCTTATCCAAGTTAGTTTTTTGACCTGAACTGATCCTACTGATGCAATATACACCTAACAAAACCAACATTTTAGGTTTATGTGCCATGCATTTTGATCGTGGTGTTGTCGTGGGTATCGTTTTGGATACATCGTGAGGCCACCAGCGACCGTGTAGGCCTCTGTGTGACAGCAGTTCTAACACTTTCCACCATTAGCTTGGACTCTCGGACTGACTTGCCAAAAGTCAAGTATGCCACTGCACTGGACTGGTTTCTTCTGATGAGTTTTCTCTATTGCATAGCCACATTGCTAGAATTTGCTGGTGTTCATTATTTTACCAAGCTTGGCAGTGGAGAAATACCACGTCTGGAAGAGCATTTGGAAAATATCAGGAAAAATAATATGCCACCAGCACATGTCATTGAAGCCAACGAAGAAATAAGTGATGAGGATTTAGAAGATGCTGACAGCGATGATGTCAGTGAGCAAATGAATTCAGAGAATGATATTTGCATTTGTTCTGAACATGACAATATTCGATTCGAATCTGCAGAATCATTACCAATAGCACTAGATGACACAGATTTTCGTAAGCGCAACGCCCTCACTTGTCCTATCTTTAACGTAAGTAAATGTTAGATCCGAATATTTGAATACCGTTATTTTGCTGCAATCTTTACATGAATAGCACCCAACGTACATCTTTCCAAAGACTTCTTCGCGTGCAACCACCATGGAGCGAACCACGCAAACAGAACCACCCGTCGTTTCGCGTATGCGCCAGATGTGGCTCTGCCTCAAGAGCGACCAAAAGTTCCGAAAACAGCGTGAACGCGACGCAGCTGCAGAAAAGACTGAACAAGGTCGCAACGTAAGCTATGTAAATAGCGTTTCGCTAATCGACCGCATCGCCCGCATTGCGTTCCCAATGTCCTTTGCGCTTTTTAATCTTTTATACTGGTTGGCCTACGGAATGTATAAAAAAGAGTTTTCGTGGTCAACTATAAAGACATAGCTTCCATCGATTTCATTGTACATAGGTGTTTTGTACCATTCTTTCGAATTGGGTTTAATAATGTATGTTAACGTTTTTATAATACTACGAATATAGGAGCACTGCAAATACAGTGTGGATTTTGAAAGCTGTAACATTAAACAAACTCAAACGCATTTTTTATGGTTTTGTCACATTTTATTGACAAGGGGGCACCAAAATTAAATAAATTCGAAGACTTTCCGATCGTTTTTTATTTTTCTGAAACGTTTTTAAACTTCGTTATGTATTTTAATGAAAATTTCCTAAAATTATTTTAAAATGTATGTCTTTTTAAGTCTAATCAGAGTGAGCGATTATTATTTTCACACAACTTAAGTTCTGACATCTGGTTGCAATGAACTTTTCCATCCGGTGGCTTAAATGAATTTAGACAGTAACCCCAGTTTGGTTTCGAAAAGGTCCGAAATGTCAGTTAGGAAAGGAGCCACAAGAACCGGAGCCATCGGTGTCCCAGGGTCGGTAAGTGGCCGTCCGGGTTCCCGTTAATTGGCTTCTAAAAAATATACCCATTTGAGAATAAGTAGAAAAGCGAAGATGAACGTTGTGAAACGCGTCGAACGCGTCACTACTTTTATTCCCGGTCTCAGTCAGTATATTTGTATATTCATATGTACATACATACACATGTACTAACATACATATGTAACATAACGATTTTTTCGAATTTTACATTTTACAATTTTTCTACATTTCTCACACCAACACCCACTTTTAGCTTGCCCACCTCCCCAAGAGACGAACTGTACGAGCCAAAGAGTGCCAAAGAGAGAGAGAGACAGAAAAGCAGCTTGAATCGAGTTGCTGAAGTGCTAACGGCTAGCGGCTAACCTTATCTTCAATCCACATCATGGCAGATCACGCCATTACCAAGCGATTTTCCCTCAAGGAACCAACCAACTTTTTCTGAAAGATATGGAGCTTAGACATAGTCTGATAATATTTTTTTTTCTATGCCAGAACCTTTTTTAAAGAATAAAAAAAAACTGGTATTTTGTAAGTCTTTTTTTAGAGGTAGCTCTTCTTATTAACTTAAGTATCTTACATCTGGTGGTAATGATCTTTGCCAGAGTATTTCATTACTCAAAAAAACTTAAATTAAAAAAAACTCTAAAAGATGTGGGTATTTAACGGAAAATTAAGGGTTTGAACTCCTTAGATTTAAATAAGCAATACCCTAAACGGCGCCAAATTAATACAACTGTATACAAAAAAATAAAGGACTAGGATATAATCTTTTTTCGACTTTTTCTGAGTTTTTCAAAAGTCCTCATTTTTGTATTCAAAAGATTAATATTTCCCAGACGGTAAGCTAAAGATACAAAGTGTTAGGGTTCGCTTTATAGATGCAGTTGTCAGCTTTTTAGAACCAGATTTGAGATATTTAAGTTATGTGAAAAAAAGAAGAGCACCTCTACCCATACATCCGTCCGGATTTAAAACTACAGCTATCGATGAAAAGGTATTCGGTCTGTTCCTATTCAAAAAACAATTAATTAAAATTAATTAATATTATTAATTAAATAAAGTTAATTCGCGAAAGTATTTTGTCCCCCGACGCCGATTTCGGTAAATAAATTTCAGGCAGATCAGAAATGTTGACAAAATCGTTTGCTATGCAGACGGATGTACATATGTATGTGTGTATGTATGTATACATACTTACATATGCCTGTAGCATACGGGCTTCAAGAATATTCATTTATTGACATGACTCACACTAAATACCCTAATAACAATTACTCGCTTGTGACGTCATTTATGAAATATATTTCGTAAATTTTAAAACAATTTCGAGAGCCCGCTAGCTTTAGAGCAGGGCTCATCAAGCATACATTCACGCACCAATTCTGCGTTTGTTTGCGAAAACAGCACGCAAAATGGAACATTGCAATGCATTGGTATTAGTACGATTCACTGTAATACACGTGTACGTGAGCGGCAGCGTCTCGGCAGATCTTTTTTCCTTGCCATGCCCTGCCCTTCTTTAGAGCCATGCAGAAAAATGTTAGTACCAAAAAATCATATGGCGTTACTCATCTTACTATTACATTGTCTGTTTCTATCTCTATCTGACAGGACTGAGGACTCGCCTAGTGCCAGATATAGTCAGTAATCATCTGTCGCTGGTATTCGAATTTAAATTATTTCAATTAATTATGTTTCCTTTTATTTGGAGTCTGATCGCAAACAATGATCAATTTAGTTACGCGTAGGAAAGTAGACATTTTTAACATTGATGGCCACTATTTTACGTCAACAAGAAACTTTATTTATCATTAAAAAATAAATAAACAGTATTGCTTGCAGGTGAAATTATGTATCTTTGTTGTGTAAAGTAGTACTCATTGGTACTTGGATAATTGATGTAACCTCTGATGTTATGCGTTTTTCTTTATATTTTCCGGCCAAAGCTTTAATTTTTAGCATATTCCTTGGTATTTTTTCAACGTGTGAGTTCATCTTCCAAACTCTATATTTGGAGTAGACTTCTGTTTAAATGCTTAAAAACCTGAAATTTTTAACAACTACACACAGAGTAGAACTTTATTTAATAACAATAATCATATTTATATATGCATGAATGTATGTATTTAAAATTTTCCAATGTTGCTGTAGCTTTAAGAGCAAAACAAAAAAAGCCTTTATTAAATAGTTCTGCTTCACCGGGTCCATTGGTACTTATATAATGGTAACCATGGAAATCGTGCCCTGTCTTTTTCTCCTCTAGGTTAGGGCTCGGTTCCGGCTAACGCTAATAAGCTAATATTTTTCAATGATTTTGTTTAATCTTTGCTCTGCATGTACTTGATCAAATCAATGACGCGGTTTGAGTAGCCGAACTCGTTGTCATACCAAGAAATAAGTTTGACAAACTTGTCGTTTAGCGATATTCCAGCCTTAGCATCAAAGACTGAAGAGTGAGTATCGCTAAGGAAATCAGTTGAGACAACTTCCTCGTCAGTATAGCCAAGAATGCCCTTCAGAGGACCGTTGGCAGCCTCCTGTACCTTGGCTTTAATTTCATCATAGCTGGCGCCCTTGCCCAAGCGAACAGTCAAATCGACAACGGACACATTGGGTGTGGGAACACGGAAAGCCATACCAGTCAATTTGCCGTTGAGAGCAGGAATGACTTTTCCAACAGCTTTGGCAGCTCCAGTGGCTGCTGGGATAATATTCTGGGCAGCGCCACGACCATCACGCCACAATTTTCCGGATGGACCATCGACAGTCTTCTGAGTAGCTGTAGTGGCATGTACAGTGGTCATTAGACCCTCAACGATCTCAAAATTGTCGTTGATAACCTTGGCTAAGGGAGCCAAACAATTGGTAGTGCAGGAAGCGTTTGACACAACCTTCATGTCTGGTTTATAGGCATCCAAATTGACGCCGCACACAAACATGGGTGCATCTGCGGATGGTGCCGAAATTACAACCTTCTTGGCACCGCCCTTCAAGTGAGTAGATGCCTTCTCAATTGTAGTGAATACACCAGTGGATTCAACCACGTATTCTGCACCAGCGCTGGCCCAGTTGATATTAGCTGGATCGCGTTCGCTGAAAACAGTAATTTTCTGGCCGTTCACAACCAGGAAACCGCCCTCAGCGACGACAGTACCCTTGAAACGTCCATGAGTTGAGTCAAACTTGAAGAGATACACCATGTAGTTGACATCGATGAATGGATCATTGACGGCAACAACGGAGGCTCCCTTGTCGATAGCGGCGCGAAGTACCAGGCGGCCGATGCGTCCAAATCCGTTAATACCGATTTTCGACATATTTTAGCTTGTTATTATGATGTTTAAGCACAATTTCTAGAAAAAAAAATTTGTACACATATGTATGTTATTAGTAGATTGAAAATGTGTAATATATAGCCGTTTAAAAGGGAAAGTTCACTACCGTTCAGTTCGCTTGCAAGGAATCGACTGTGCCGTATCAAAAGCGTGGAACACTTTCGTTGAGTTAAAATATTCCGAGAAAATTTTCAAAGTCAAATGAAGGACGTTTACGTCAATCGTAACCACCACAGCGAGCGAGCTTTTTTTCGCATGCAATTGTTGTTGAGTGCCATGATGAAAACAGGTAAAGGTGGACTTGCAAAGCGTATGTGATCCCTTTCTCTCTGCGCATGTGACGCCGGTTTTTTGTTTGTTTGGTCGAATCATTTAATTTAAAACACCCACCTTCTTTCTTATCACTGTTTTAAAGCATAATAGACATTCCTAACCAATCTGCTTATATGTATCTACATATTTACACAAATATTAATATATACATTTCGAGATAAATACATGAATACAGATAAATATGTATGCGCATATGCATGCACAGATGCCACTAAACAAAATTGTCGACAAACAAGGTACATACCAATAAATATACAATGCATTTCACAATAAAAAATATACATGTTAAGAATAAAGCCTTTTTTCAGCCAGGTACTTAGTTTTTTAAACAAAATTTTAGAAAAATATTTATGGAAATATACTATGTGACGTCATAAGATTCATCCAAGAGTATGACTATACCTTGTGTTCCGAGTACCATGGTAAAGACTACCCAACAGACATAATGAGTAGGTATTTTGTGTTTGTTTTACTGCAAGTAATCGACGATACTCGATATCACCACCCGAACCGAATTTTTCGGATGATATATTTTTTATTCTACGGCAGAACTCTTTTTTAAAGAATACTTAAGCACTGGTATTTTTTTGTTGCTGTTTTTAAAGGTAGATGTCTGGTTGTCACATAGCTATCTATAAAGAGAAACAGCTGAGCTGAAATTGGGTATATTGTTCGCCATCGATTAGAGTATAGGCCAATACTCAGATCAGCTAAATTTGTTGTTGATCAAATCAGGGATGATATTTGTATCAGAAAAAAGTGTACGAGGGCAGTACTTAGTTAAAATAAAATAAATACTTGATAAGCAGCCGATAGTTATTGATGTACGCCCTTGAAAAAAGGCATACACATATATTTTCCATACAATCTTTATTTTTGATCGCTAACACTTTCTCTGATCTGGTTACTGGGTTTAAGTACTAGTCAGAAAACAAACACAAAAAGTAAATTTCAAAGGAATATTTCTTATCGATTAAGACTTTTTCACATCGGGGCATTAGACTTTAGTTGACAGCGAACCGCGAAAATGTTTATTGTATAATGATTTCTACATTTGTACGTACATATATGTACATTTATGTGTCTATAACGTACATCCATACATATGTAGCTTAAATTGCTTTTTTGAGCTTTCCGAGGACAAAGCTCCAAAGATACACAAGTACACATATAATTAAATAGTATACAAACATATGTACATATGTATATAAGTTCATCTTTGCATTACGTACATTTATATGCATGTACATACATACTATGTACATACTTTCGCTTTTACGGAAAAACATTACATATTATGTATACATATGTATGTACATATTCCTATGTCTTATAAAAAAACACTTATGTGTGTATGTACATATTTATAAATAATGTTAAGGCATGCATATGTATATGTACATAAATACACATGTATATACATATGTATATGCATACACCCATATATTTATGTAAAGTAAATTTACATACATGTACATATGTATGTATCTAAAGTTATGTACATAAATATATGCTTCTATATGTACATATGTACATTCATTTGAGCATTGAATCAAATTGAATCAGTGCATTTGAATCAAACTCAAATTTGACAAAGATGAGTACATATATATGTACATACATATGTATGTATGTATGTACATAGATACAGTTAATCAAAAAAGTTCAGTTACACCTTGCATAATGGTCCAGACAGCTAATACGTATGCATGTACACACATACTTCCCTCGCGAAGTAATACTTAACGGTCGTACCGCGAGGGGGACACGTAGAGTAGGGGGGTTTTTAGTGGGTGAGGTAATTCCAAGTCTCACACTTATCGGCTTTTAATGCTTTTCCCTCCTATACATACAAAAAAACCAAAAAAAACATACATACATAGTATGTATTTTGGCTGCTATTTAGGTTTCTGTCCTAGTCATAAAAAAGCTAACTTTGGTGGATGAAAATGGTTTTTTTCTTAGCAAAATTTTCCAGGAAGATAGAACCCCTTACGCAAACTTTTGGCACTCAAAAGAAGAAAATAAGACTTAATCAGCCTTTTTCGTAGCTAAACATCGTCGATCATTCAATTCTTTTAGATTGTTGGGAACAAACAGATCCTATTATATGTATGTTAGATGAAATTTGATGTTTTGAGTTCTCAACAACTCTGTTGGGTGGGGCGATATGTGAGATCTCGAATTGTGGTAATGAAGAAAAGTCCGTATGGGAAGTTTGGTTTTCCTCGATTTTGCTAAAACAACCTGCCAAAATATGTTTATTTAAATAGGAATTGATCTTCGCACTTTTCTATTTTCAAAACTTAATGATGTGACCAGTTGCTGTTGAATAGTTTCCGACCAAACATCCGACTATTTGATTTGAAATGGTTTGGCATTTGGTCGCTTTAAAACATGACTATATATATCTATCTATCTATATATACAGAAATTGTCAACTGTTAAAATTTTATAAGTAGATTTTGTGCCACCACGATCATATTTTTGTATAATTTTCTTGCAGGCATCGACACGAGCCTCTTTTGGGATCGAACACACATATTGTGTGTGTTTATATATGTTTAATAAATCACATTATAAAAGTGTTGAAAAGTACATACATATGTCCAAAAAAAAATGGAAGAAAATCGTATTTGAAGAGAAAATTTGCTGTTATTTGATTATCCGTAGATTTTATTCGTGATTTTTCGATAGTGTTTCTTTTTCACCATTCCAAAATAGCATTTAACCCGTCGCTGTTTTTCGATAAGTAACTTTAATCGACGCCTTGAAGAAGTCGAACACAACTTTGCAATTTCATAAATATTCTCTTACAACGAAAATACAATTTCTGAGTGTGTGGGAAAATATATTTATTTACCCTTTCAATATCATATGCATGTAGCTTTCTGTAAGAATGCAGAATGAGGAGAGCTGTATTTAAAAAGCCATGTCAATTGTAAATGGACGAGCATGTCATGTCTGTACATATGCCCCATAAGAACAGTGATCGTGAAAATAGTTCGAATCAACACAAAAATATCAATATAAAAGAAGGGTTTGATCACACAGAAAGTGATGCGACGCATCCAATTTTACGCGTTGATTACAGCCTACAAGGTCAGCTGGCTCAGTGCTTGACGTGTTGTGAAAAATTTGAGTACAATACCTTTAGTGACATTTGTTCACATTACACGTATTACCATAGTCAGAATCAAGGCGGTTGTGCCAAGTGTTTATACTGCTTACGCGACGTCCATTATTATTTACGTGCGGGGAAAGTGCTTCCAGAAGCCTTTCACTATTGTTCGCCCCGGAAGCAAAATTAAATTGAATTAAGTCGCTAATATGGCTAATACAATCAGTGAGCATGTGGAAAGCTTGATAGACTCTGATCAAAATTTTGAAGAATCAGAAGAGTCGGAATATTCAGATCACGATGAAGTCCAAAGCACAACTACAACATTGGGTCAAGCACGCCTTTCAGACTTAAACGATAATGGTGCTGTGGACCATCAATCTTTGGCAATAAAACTAAAAAAACCCACGGGAAGTTTGGCAGATAATTCGGAAGAGCATCTGAAAGAAACTCAAATAAAAGGTGTCAGCAATAATAGTTCTGGACATCCGAATTACGGATTTGGAAAGCGGTGGTCCAAATCGGAAGATGTTTTGCTTAAATCGTTAGTTGAGCAACATGGCGAACGTTGGGAGGTTATTGGGCCGCACTTCAAAGACCGACTTGATCATCAGGTGCAGCAACGTTGGGCCAAGGTCTTAAACCCAGAGCTTATTAAAGGGCCATGGACACGTGACGAGGACGAAAAGGTTATTGAGCTCGTGCGAAGTTTTGGACCCAAGAAATGGACTTTGATTGCTCGATATCTAAATGGACGAATTGGCAAGCAATGCCGCGAAAGATGGCACAATCACCTTAATCCGAATATAAAGAAAACTGCATGGACTGAAGAGGAAGACACGATTATTTATCAAGCTCACATTCAACTCGGAAACCAATGGGCCAAAATTGCAAAACTTCTGCCTGGACGCACGGACAATGCAATCAAAAATCACTGGAACTCGACAATGCGACGTAAATATGATGCTGAGCGCAGATCGGTTAATGCTACTGGAAGTGATTTGAAAAGCTCTCGAACACATCTAATTACATTAATCAAAGCTGGTGGCATAAGTAAAGTGCAATCTCAATTGCTACATAACAGACTTTCAGCACCAAAAATAGAGAACAAATCTCAATCTATGGATAATGGAATCATGTGTAACAGAAATACAACAGCTGAGCTCAGCGAGATGGTGGATTCTGCTGGAACTGAGCCGCTTATTCCCTACTCAGCTATTGGTATGCATCATCCAGTTGGTAAATGTCTAACAATTCCACTTCAGCGGCAAACACCGAATATCTTGAAACGGTCTCGTAAAAACATTCCCGAATCGAATATACCAGCTTATCCATCAATTGATTTTTCCTATGATGAAGCCAAGCCTAGGCAGCCGGATTCCCCCGTTATAACTCCCATAAAAGCATTACCATTCTCCCCCAGTCGATTTCTTAAATCTCCATGTCTAACAACCTTTGAGGACATGAATCTGCGCGCAAGCACGCCTGTTATGAAGATATATAACGGGTTGGGAATAGAGGTCAAGAAAGAACTGGAAACTGGATCTATTGAAACGCCACAGAAGAGTGAGTATAGCGTACAAATGTTTACAGTGTAGTTCAATGAAATAACTTAACCGTCTTCTTTTTTTCCTTTCAAAATTCTAGGTAAAATAGGACCACGAACACCAACTCCGTTTAAGAATGCTCTTGCTGAAATTGGGAGGAAACGTGATGGTCGACGATATGAGCCGTCTAGTCCGTCTAGCCTTGCCGAAGATCTGGCAGAAATAATTCATGAAGAACAGCTAAACGATTCTGACACATTAGAAAATGGGCAAAGTAACAAACGAGTTGGTTGTGGCAATATCAGAAAGACTTTACGAAATAATTCGCATAGTATTGAAAACGAAAATGCAAGCTCAGCACTGTCACCGCCTCCGAAACGTGCAAGGAAATCTTTACTTTCCAAGTGGACCGCCAACCATCTGCCAAATGGTGGATTCACGAAAAAGATCCAACCGTTCGAAACTGAGACACCTAGCAAATTTCTTACTTCTCCAAGTGGCATTATGAAGGATACACTTTGCAGTGAGCAAGATCTTCCCTTCGATGAAGACAGGAAGGAGAACAGACCGTACTTCAGTCGAAGCAAATATAAGACCTCAGGTCTGCTTCCCTATGATAATGTCATCGACCCAAAATGGGCTCGAGTAGCGTGCGGCAAAACCAAAGATCAACTATTCATGGAGGAGCAAGCGTACGCATGTCTTAAACATCTTTCTTGTGTCCCACGCTCACTTAACTTTGAAAAACAAAAGTGACTCACATTCTGCTAAGCTAAGGTTTTTTTCTTCATATTAATAGAACACTGTAACTGCATTTTATATCGAGAAATAGGTTGCGTTGAAATAGTATTTAAGAGCGATTGTAAATTCTTTATATTGAAAGCAAAGTAATTTTCACAATTTTATTTTTATACCCGGTACTCGAAGAGTAAATAGTAAAATCGATCGAATAGTAAATAGGGTAAATTGTAAATATAACGGGTAAACGTTTCCGACCTCATAAAATTTATACATATTCTTTATCAGTATCAATTGCCAAGTCGATAGAGCCATGTCTATCTGTCCATTCTTATGAGCTCCTAGTACTCAGAGACCATAAGAGATAGGGCAACCAAGTTTTGCATCCATCCATAGATGATGAAAAATTGTAAAATTTAAAATTTGAAAAAACCGCTAAGGTGTACTACTGAGTACCGGGTATAAAAGTTGTGACGCGTAAGAAGCGTCTCACAAGTCCCTTCTCGCGTTTTCTAAAGTTAAAATAGATCTGTTAAAAGAAATTTTTTGAATTTTTACTAATAAACTAAAATCTGCAGAAATAATAACTATTCTTTAAAAAATAGAGACCAAAAATGTGTTCTATTGCGGGCTATTTCTTTACGCCCCGTGGACAGAGGGAGCGAGCGGGTTTTCAATTCTCCTTTGGTCTCTGCCAGAAGGGTGTGTAGAGTCAGAAGTTCGGCTGCAAAAACAAATTCAGTCTGACGACGAGCCGAGACAAGAATAAAATGGGGTGTAACGTTGTGAGACTCGTCACAAGTTTTATATCCGGTACCATGAAGAAATTATATAAGAAGAGCCCGTCGTCGGCTGCGCTCGTCGTTTTATTTCCTTAGAATTCAGTGCTTGTTAGCTTGTCGACGCGAAAGGTTGGGTTTCTCGTATATAAACCTTCCCGCACAATAAAATGTTTTATTTTTTGCAGCAAAAAAATGTTCAATTTATTTTAGAATTAAGAGTCTAAGAAAACAAATATACATTAAAAAACAATATTAACGACAACTCTCAAGTAGTAAATTATTAATAAGCAAAAGAAAAGAGAAAACTGCAACTCTTTTTCTTGCAATGGCAATTTTAAAACCCACGCCATCAAAGGGTTAATCAGCACACTCCATTGTCGTTTACTCGCACTTACAGCGCAGAGCCCTTTCACTCGCCCTTATTGACCGCATTGTTAGGGAAGAAATTTTGTCGACGGGCCCTCCTTATATAATTGCCTCATGGACCCTCCTTATATAGTTTCTTAATGGGGCCGTGCCGAGCTAGAGTCTAGCTCTTATGGTCTTTGAGTACTGGCTACTTAAGGGTAAGATTATCTTTTTTGAGAACACAATAAATAGATTGAATAAGGTATCCAACTGGGGCTGAAGCTCCACTGTGTTTAATATTTTAGTGCCGGGTCGACGGTTTTTCTACACCTGGGAAAAATGATTGGTGGCGTGCGTCGAGGCCAAAAGTTGATTGTCATAAGCAACCAACAATACCAATCAGATCAAAGTCATCCATGACGGGCGAGAGCGATTTGAAGCTGTAGGAAGATTCCACACAGTTACCCGGAGTTTCAGAAGCAGGCGACACAGGCCACTTATCCTTAGATCCTACCTAAAACGATGAACCTCTCGGAGAATGCAGTCAGTAAGCTAGACTTCAGTGAATGTTGCTGCAGGGCCATCCAAAACTACAGGTAGGTTTGGCATCCTACTGTATTTTCAGAGGCTACGTGAATCGGGCTTGATTTGGGACATATGCTTCAAATCATATACTCTCTCATAAAGGCAGAATAACGATCCTTGATTGAAGGATTACGATCCAGTTTACATTACATTCATTCTAGCTTCCGAATCAGGAGAATTTAGCGTTGCCAAGAGCGCAGATATTGAAACCATCGTCCCACCGCCTTATTCGACGCCTGATAAAATATGCTAGCGCCAATGAAGAGACGTACCCGCTGAGGATTGATTCATGGTCGGTCGGCAAGCTGAATATTATATGGAGTGTTCGGCTAAATCAAATGCACGAATTGGCAGAGAGCTGGGCGTCAAACAAGATATAGGGACGGACAGAATAACGGACGGAAAGTCGAGCGGGACAGTCAGGTTGAAGACCATCAAGAATAAGATCGACAGAAAATTTAGCGCATCTGAGTACTGGGCTTTTTACAAGTTACCGAAATATAATTTGAAAATGAAGATTGAAATGAAAATGGACTGTTAAGACTACTAATATCCTGGTGGCATGGGGACATAAGGAAACTTTAAGGGATTGCCAGGATACTTTCCTCCGCTGGAAATCATGGAAGGGTGGAACACCGCTTCAACGCCTAGCTCATTAATCTTTCCTAGCCGATCGACAGCCTTTTTGTTTCATTTCTAGTTCCGTTTTTTTATTTTTGAACTTTATGTTTATATATAAGCTATGAAAATATTTTTTTCGTCGTTTAGCTCCCTTTAAGCACAGTACCAAGATGCGCTTAATTGTCGGTCGACCGAATCAGGGATGATATGCCTATGCAAACAATAAGAAATCATACCTGTTTTTGTTCGAGCAGGATGTTGCCTCGGAGATCGAGGCACCCGACAACGAGCTGGAGTTGGCCCACGAAGGTGACTCCCTAGAGTCGGAGCTGATGCTGGAGTTCGAGGCAATGTGCCGGAACGAAAGCTCCGGCGAGTCGGACGCCGACAGTACAGTGGTGGAGATAGGAAAGGATCCCTCTGAGGCTCCTTCAGATAAATCTCCACCACTGTAAAGCAGCAACTGCTGCCCTCCTACTCCGCTTGGAATCGAGTGGAGGCGACGTAGTCCTAATCCAGGAGTCTTGGGTGGTTGGAGACAAGGTCTGTGGATTAGCGACGAAGGACTACAAGCTGATTGTAGCACCAAAGGAAGGTAAAATTCGCACCTGCATTTTAGCTAGAAAGCACGTAAACAATACAGCAGCTAGCCTAGATCTGCAAGGGACACACCTCAGAGTGGTGTCGTCCTATATGGCTCACGACCAATGTGACCCTCCCAGGGACCTCGTCCGCAAGATAGCCAGCGACTGCGAGAGGTCAAACACAGGCCTACTGATAGGTTGCGATGCCAACGCCCACCATACCCAATGGGGAAGCTCGGACATAAATGTACAGGGTGAGTCACATTTCAGCTTCATCCTAAACTCGAATCTGGTTCTCTGTAATCAGGGCTCTGCTCCTGCCCGGCTCTCAGTAGAAGGAGGCTAAAATATCTGGGCTCACCTTTTCTTAACGACATTTCAGAAATGGCTACTATAGGCCCCAGGAAGATAGCAAACTTTGTGAGAGCATCTGGATGGGAGCACTGTTGACACCCTGACAAACAGGAGGAGAAGAGGAAAAGATCCAAGCGGAATCACAACGGGCCGAAACCGGCCTAAGTGTGTCGGGATTGTGTAATCCCGACGACCGCCTCAACCTAACCTTGCCTAACCTATTCTTATACTCGGTACTCATTTTATCAGTTTACAAACAAATAGAACACATGTTTATTGCGTTTCCGACTTATCCAATAATGCTGGGCTTTCTCCAAAAATTGTTGTCCCCCAAGATTCATATCCACTTTGAAATAACACACCACTCATGATTTCATACTAAATTTGAATTTTTAACGGGTTTCATTTTATAAACAAACACAAAACAGTGTACCTAGATATATGTCACTTTCTGTAGCAAACTCATTTGGCTCATCTGAGTATTGGGTTTTAGAGTCCTGGGATAATTTGTAACGTTTGTTTAGTAGGAGCCGATACACGGTCAAACGAACCCCCCTAATGTTACCGCATGAGCACGGAGGGGGCGTGTCTGTAGTTCTTATTGTCTGTGAGATCCATGCGCTCATCGAGACGGACGGACAGACACCGACTCGGCTATTGAAGCTGATTTAGAATACATATCCTTTATCCTAAAATTATCTTTCTGTGCGTTACGCATCATTTTGAAAAAATCTAAAATATCCCAAAAATGTATCGTCGGAATGAAACAAAAAATAATATTCCCAGTCCTTTGTAACATATTAAATAGTTTTATGGAAATTAATAAACACATTCTTTATTATTGTCGATAATTTGTCAATTGGCGAGTCCCAAGTCTTTTCTAATACTATTTTTGTGTAAGTTCGAAACATATGAAATAAATAGCCAATTCCTGAAAGCAGTTTTACGCATTTCTAGAGATAGGCCTTAAGGTGAAACCCGGCTTCCTGTACATAATTGGTTTAACCAATGTGAAATTGTTGTGATAAAAATGTTCCTCCAGCAGTTTTATGAATACCACCACTAGTTATGGCTGTCAGTTTCCAATTTGTCGATACTATCGAACTATCATATGAATACATCGTTGTTTTTTTCGGACAGCTCTGACTTGTTTCTAGGTGTTGGCTGCCAATTGTAGAGTGCAAATGAAAAGTTACGGATTGGTGTCTTCGTTGACTAAAATTTTCACTTGTTAATACTTGTCTAATTAAAGCTATCTGTTGAGGATAGTTAACACATTTTGTTAAGTGTAAAACCAGATTTTAAGTGTAAGTAAGTTTACATCCATAAAATTTGTAAATGCGAATGTCCAAGAGTTGCGGAAAACTGATTTCAATGCCTGATCTGTTTCTATTTTGTGTATGTGCTTCAATAAAATTTTTCCTCGTATATGCATATGCATGCAACCATCTCTTTACGCATGCACACATGCCATATTTTTGAATAAGGTAATTGTAGCTCGCATTGTAGGTTTAGCTAAACTTGCAATAATTTATACAACGTAATTTGAATTCATTTTACTATCCTGAAAAAATATATTCTACTATTTAAAATTGATTATTTTTTCTTCTCTATTTCTTTCTTGCTCTTTGTCATATTTGCTGTGCGCTCTTGGCGTTGGTGTGAATGGGACAAATAATCATCTCGACTGTTTTTGTCTCACCTCCTGTGGTCACGTCGACCTGCTTTTGCTGACGCGCTCCCGATTGCGCACCGCTTCGTGTCACTGGTCGTGCTGCTTACTCTAACCTGCGTTATACGTATCGGCGGTGGTGGTGCAAAATTGCAATTTTGGTGTACAAAAAAATCAAAGTGAACAGCCAAAAGAAGCAGGCTACCTAAAAAATAGGCAACAGAAAGGAAAATTTTCATTATCTTGCTGCAAACAAGAACATTTTTAAAAGATAAATCCATTTTGAGTCAAAAATCCGTTACGCTAAACCTTAACAACAAAAAACCGGACATTTTAGTGATTTTAACAGTGTGGAACAAGTGTGTGTCGCTTAAGCTGCCATCAATAAAAATATATTTCGAACAAATAGAAAAACAACCGAAAACCAATTGTGCAGCAGACACACAAGTAAAGTGTACGAAACCAATAATAATAAACTGAAATCAGTTTTGTCGCCAGTCTATGGAATCTCAATAACAAAAAAAAAATCATTCAAGATAATAGAGATATGATAGAAAAATATATTTCTTAGCAGCGATCTTTTTACACTATACGCACCACAGTTCGATATAAATGTGGTAATATTTTAAGTTTTCAGAGTTTCGATAAACAAACGACATCGTTTTACGAAAAGGATTCAAAGAACAAAATGTGTGTATAGTGCATGAAAAAAAGAGCCACACGACACCAATAAGGATTGTCTATTGACACTTAATCCATGGTCAGCTACTAGGACGTGAAAAAAAGCAAATTCCAAAAGATTGTCAACGCCGCAAGGATCTGCTAATTCATAGGACGATACTAACTCGCTTCACAAGAATCACGTACGTATATTTATGTTGAAATCATCTCAGATGAGACTTACTGAAATCCGTAAAACCTTTTTTTTAACTAGAACTTCCGCCACCCCAGCATAACTAAAGAGCCTTCGCCGAGTACATACATCGGGAAAGACGTGCATAAAAGATTCAAAAACAACAGAAAAAATAATCAGCTTAGCGATAAAAGATGAATGAACTGGACAGTCTTAGGCAAGAAGCCGAATCCCTTAAAAATGCTATACGGGATGCTCGCAAGGCCGCCTGTGACACATCCTTGTTGCAGGCAGCTGCCTCTCTGGAACCTATCGGACGCATACAAATGCGCACCCGACGCACGTTGCGTGGCCATTTGGCGAAAATTTACGCGATGCATTGGGGCAACGACTCCAGAAACCTTGTATCAGCTTCACAGGATGGCAAGCTAATTGTTTGGGACTCGCACACCACGAATAAAGTGCACGCCATTCCACTGCGATCTTCGTGGGTTATGACCTGCGCGTACGCTCCATCGGGCAGCTATGTTGCTTGCGGTGGTCTCGACAACATGTGTTCAATTTACAACTTAAAGACGCGCGAGGGTAATGTCCGTGTGTCCCGAGAGCTTCCGGGTCATGGTGGCTATCTATCATGCTGCCGCTTCCTGGACGACAATCAAATCGTTACCAGCTCAGGTGATATGTCATGTGGCCTTTGGGATATCGAGACTGGCCTGCAAGTTACTTCATTCCTGGGCCACACAGGAGATGTTATGGCTCTTTCACTAGCTCCGCAATGTAAAACCTTCGTTTCTGGCGCATGCGACGCTTCTGCTAAGCTGTGGGATATTCGGGAGGGTGTTTGTAAACAAACATTTCCAGGCCACGAATCTGATATCAACGCAGTAACCTTTTTCCCGAATGGACAAGCGTTTGCAACCGGATCGGATGATGCAACCTGTCGCCTATTTGACATACGCGCCGATCAGGAGCTTGCTATGTACTCTCATGACAACATTATTTGTGGCATTACCTCTGTGGCGTTTTCGAAGAGCGGCCGCCTGTTATTGGCGGGATATGACGACTTCAACTGCAATGTGTGGGACACGATGAAAGCTGAACGGTCTGGTATTCTTGCCGGCCACGATAACCGTGTATCATGTTTGGGAGTCACTGAAAATGGCATGGCTGTGGCAACTGGATCGTGGGATTCCTTCTTGCGTGTATGGAACTAAGCGAGATTAAAAATTCATTATTGGGTGGGGTGGGGTCAACGGTTGCGCAGTCAGCGGTTAGTGGTACACCATCTGCATTGTGATCTGATGTACATGCTTTGGTGTAACCTCCCTGTGCTTAATTTATAATGAGTGTCTGCAGGTTTTGAAAAAGTGGGCGCAGCGACGTTGACTAGAATGTAGACCACAACAACAAAGAACTTTATATACAACATTATTTATATTGCTATATACTTATTAACTTAAATTATACAACAAACCAAAACGCAACATACAAATAGACATACACACGCATACAAGAATATTATTAGTGTAAATTCAAAACAGAATATAATGAAGGCCCGGCCCCGCTGATAGTCAATCAGAAAGTTGTTTTGTCAGAATTCGGGTTACAGTTACGGTTTAAAACGTACATACATACGTACAGAAAAATTACTTCATGTCTTATTTATTGAGTGGACGAGTGCACGACCAGGAGTACAACACCATGACGCATTAGTCGTTTGCACATTGAAACAACTACAGTATCATTGAAGGAATGTATGACTTCAAACAAGAAATGCAATTTTTCGCGTATAAACATAACTTCAGAAAGTAAATCCTGATGAAGTGAAGTCAAATAAAGTTAAAGCATTTACAAAATAAAAAAATCACAGCAAAAACTAAAAGTATATTAAAATTATTGCGTAAAAAACTTTAAAAATCAAGTAATGAAAAAAGTAAACAACACTTTATAACAAAAATTTTCTTATTATGATTAAGTCCTTAATTTATATACAAAAAACAAAAAATAATGATTTAAATAACATACTTATGTATTAGTGAACAACTATTTACATATAATACGATGGCCATATAAGCTACAACAATAAATTGAAAAACCACTTTAAATCCTACAATACATAAACGATTCATAAATGTTTAACAAAATCTTAACATACATACATACATACATATGCATACATAGAATAGCGGAAGTAATGGGTGGAGAAGTAAAATACAAAACATAAATTTTGCAATAACAGCGCTTGAAAGTAATAGATACATACTAAATTTAATAGAAACAACAATTCGGTTCCATTGTTTTCCCCCATATGTTACTAGGTTTTTCAGTGTGTTTGAATTTCTTTTATTGTTATCTGCAAGAAAAGACTTTCTTCATACAAATATTTATCATTTACTGTTTTTATATGTTTGTTTGTTGTCTTTTTTTACAGCAGTATAACCCATATCCATGCGTCATGCGTCACGGTTAGACTTTTTCCTTAGCATTTTCGAATTTTTTGAAGCTCTTTTCGTATACTTGCAGATACAGAGTTTAACATACTGCTATTCCACTTATTCAGTATGCATGGATTTAAAAAATTAAAAGAAAGTATGTAGGCTTGGGTCCGATAGATAAAAAGAGATGCAATTAACTAAACTGAAACCGCTTTGCAAGCAGTAAAAAGTTATCATAAATGAAGTTCACTTTAGCAAGAAATCACAAAAATGCGTGTATTCAACTAAACTCAAAATCATCACAAAACATTGTTTTCAACCTTCATATACTTATGGCGTATTGGTGTGTTAGTTACAAAAATGGTATTCTAAAGTCTGCAGTGTGTTAGACCATTGCAATTTTTCGAACTGTACTTGTTTATAAGTACGTCGCAATGTTACACTCGATGCACTCCTATATGATTCGTGAATTTTTTTTGTATCGTAAGCTTACAACGTAATAATGTATGAACTTCTGCATATGTAGCTAAAAATAAAACAAAGCTATTCTACATTAAATGCTTTATTTTATTTCTATAATTTAAAAAGAGAAATTAGTCCGCTCAGATTCCTAAATATGTTAGTATCAGAACGTTTTCCGTGTTATTATAAAACTACAATTTATTCAGAATTTTATTATGTTTATATAAATACGACATAATTTCACACAAATGCACTTAAACATAGATATTTTAGTTAACGGTTTTTTTTTATTTTGACTATTATCTACATATATATACCGAAATCGAATAAAATTAATGAAAAAAGTGTATCTTTGTAATTAGCCATTTACATTACAAAGTAAACCAATTAAAATGTGTCAACAAACAAATTGGCATTTAAATAAAAACAAAAGGGTATGTGTTCATCTAAAAATAACTGACATATGCATACATACATAAAAGCAAAACATATTCAGAAATAAAACTAAATACAATTTATTTATAATTTGTGTCATAGCCGTCAACTCAGCGGTATACTTAGAATATACATACATGCATACATACAATAATAAAGAAAATTGTGTTAAGCAAACGCCAATCAAATTAATGTATGTATGTGAATATATATTCACATTCATTTTAGTAAACAAAAAAAATACATAAATATGTATGTACATGAAGGATCAATTTACTGAATAAGTTCTTCGTGAAGATTAATTAAAATGTCGGGTTAAGTGTACACATATGTATGGCATGGTAGCAAATATGCGTACATGTATGTACATATGTATGTACATATGAAATAAATCACAAAGGGTTAAAATTCATTAGAGCGTGGTAATTTCATCGCGAAATTCACTTGCCATTTAATTTTAATAAATCATTTCAATGGATCAGACAAAAACACTGGAATAAAAAGTGATGAATAATGCGTATACATAGATTTAAATCAAATTTGACGAGCATTCAATTCAGGACATGTACATATGTTTACTTGTGTGTTGCACTGCAGCAAGCAGCGACACATCGATGCCAGCGTCATTCTGATGGATTTGCTGGACTTACGCGATGACCTCCTGATAATGTCCATAGACTCTATGGCATAGTGTGATGTCCTGGGAACGTAGGTGATGAGATAGTCATCGAGCAGTCATCAGTTCATAAGTGTTGAATTTCACGAGAAAGTAAGGCATGGATAAGTGACAAATTTCAATGAAAAGTAAGGCGTTTATAAGGTAGGGTTTTTGAGAAAAACGAATGGGTAGACATGGGTAATTTGGGTATATAAATATTTTATTTATATTTATTTATACAATTTGAGACTTCTATTTAGATTTGTTCTTCGTTCTCTTTTTCACACAGAATCTCTTAGTTTACGTGCTCTTCAACTGCATCGACTCTGAAATTATGTTATTTAATTTATGTAAATATTAGCAAACCCTCAATGGCTTCGATCGCTGATATTTGTAATAGTTAATTGTATCTTTGCAACTATTTTCCGCGCCACCATGTAGGTAAAGTTAATGGCTTACTTGTTTTAACGTGGCGTGCTAAATTGCATACTAAATTCGCTCAGTCGCTCACAGATCTCACGTTTCTGATCTTGGCAACCACTCAAAGGGAATGGCAGAGCCTAGAGGCGTGTGAAATGATTTAGGCGGGTGGCACAAAAGCATCCGTTTGCCGGCACGCAGACTATCCGTGCAAACTAACTGTTTTTTGTTGGCAAAATGTTTTAGGTGAAGAGCTGGGTCGGCAATGCATTCAAGTAACAATTCATATGCAAGCGGTTTGATGTTAATGTAAATAACAGACCGACCAAAATACATATATAATTATATCGTATCGAGAAGTGCTTGGTTGAAGCAGTGCGCCGGTAATGCAGTTACTGTCAACCTGCTTAAAATGAGTTTGCGGGTCAATTCTATAACGCAATGTTTACGGGCTTCTGGTGGGTGGATAGCAAAGCAAAGCGTTAGTGGGCGTGAAATAAAGTTTTCTATATGTAAAAGAGAAAACAAATTTGTTCACGAAAGAAACCCACGAACCTTGGGGTCGGCACTTAGGCCACATTTTGATTTGATTTCGGTAGGCATATTACAGTTGCGAAAATCCTAAATATCATAATTCGACCTAGTTCTGGTTTAAAGTTCGAGAAACGGCTAGTTAGCTGACATACCAACTGAATTTAAAACGAGGAGGATATATCCGCTCTCACCGTTCTCCCGCATCAGCCGTTGAATTGAATACACTCTCTGGAAGGACTAAGCGCATGCACTGTTGCTCCCGCTCTCTTTGGACTTCGATTGCATTCTTGTTATCTGTTCTCTCGGTGTCTCTGCTTTAGGGAGGTCACCCTTTGTTTCCGTCCCTTCGCTGAATCGTGTGCATTGGAAAATTGCCGCACATGCTGATCGGTGGGGCAAGCTGCCTGCTCTGCCATATCTATTGAGCTCTCTCTGCATCCGATTCTGATTCAACCACTGTCAAAAATGTATATCGTTTGCAGTGCAAAGAAATGCGAATTCGGTCAATCATTATCGGCGTTTCATGTGCAGGTGGTGGGAATTATGGTCGACTAAACGATATTATCTCAAAACGTATTGATCTGGTCATGTTTGGCTTGCCGGGAGATTGAAGCCGAAATACGCACTTTCAGAAGACAGACCCAAAATGGTTTTCTGGATGCCCGGAAAGAATTCAGCGCTCTCAATGAGAAGTTCCTTGCCTTGGAATTACAGTTTTTTTGCGAATATTACTTCTACTCTGCTTATTCATAAGAGGTTCTTATTAGATTTCCCTAAACATTTTGTAGATCGTATTTTGTCGTATCTTTCTGCCATACTCTGATTGGTACTTTAAAATTTCCCTTTTAGGATTTTATGGCATAGTTTTCTGGAGTTATATGGAGTTAATCGAGGTTAAGTTTTCAAAAAAAATAAGAAAACTATGGCCATGAACGTAAGCGGGGACCCGGTCTTTGAGGTCTTTTTGGTCTAGTAAAATGCAAAATACACTACTTTAGGTTGATTCCCTGCCTTAGTGCGTTTCGCGGAAAACTAAGTTTTTATAATCTATTTAATCTGAAATGAATTACCTATCGATAGTTGACTTAGCTTAGGTATATCAACACCTGTTTAGTATATAAACAACTATTTATATAGATAGGTTTGGACCCTGGGAAAAAAGTCATTTAATTTTCCAGGTTTTCATAATGTATCCAAAATCATAGTAGCAGCGATATCGGATTTTTGAGAAGAAACAGGACGTTTAAAAGAACTTCGACCACTTCTCTGACGTATCTTGAAAATAGGTATAAAACATCGTCTTTTTTATCAGTATGTTTATGGTATTTTTCGCGCATTGAATTGTATTTCGGTATACATTTGAGTGTCAGAGGTAAATTTGATCGATACTTCCGCGGTCACACTGTTTCTGGTTTTCTCAACGCTGTAGAGACAAAATTGGAGAATTGTTTAACAACAATTGTTGTGCCAAAACTACATACAACATATACTAGTTCTGTGCATTGGAGTGCTTGGTTTAAATTGGTTATTGCTCACTTACTTCTTACTTCCAGTTAAGATGGCGTTGAAAGTCTTGGTGGGCCAGAGTAAGTGCATACTAACTAAAGTTATATACAAACATGTCGTAGGTCGTGTACATACATCCTTATTGATTTTTCCAACGAACAATTGTAAAATGATTGGTACTGGAGAATAATTAGATAAATAACAAAGCAAAAATCTATTATCAATGAATAATTATGTAAATATCTACATGGTGGAGTTTGTTCATAATATCGATTTGATTTATATATTTCACGATACGTGTAAATAAGTTGTCAATTAGTGATGTGAGTCATAGGCTTATGTTGTCATTAATGTGTAACTGTCTTAAGTATAGATTCTATTGAATCCATTGATCTGTTCATATATCAATACATACAATGTATATATTTTCCTTTTATTAAGTTTGCTTATATACATACATATGTACTGAGCCAGTTCATGAGTCATGAACGAAAAAAATTATCTTTTAACCCTGGAATTTCATGCGAGTGTATGCATGTACATATATGTATGTACATGAATATATTATTGATTATAACTCTAACGAAACCGCATACATTGTGTCCTGCTATTTCCCACAAAACAACCTCTTTTAGGGGTCACACTCCCTCGCTCTTTCTGTCTCTCTCTTTCTCAAGCACCTCAGTAGAAGTAGAATTGAGGAAAAAACACTATAATAATAAGATGATTAACGCCCATTTATGTGAATTGCCATAAGAGCCTTTCCGTTGCGATATCAGTCAGGATCGAAAAGGACATGTTCACAATAATCTGTCTTTTGTTTTTTACAATTCAAAAGAAATGTCATGGCATATATCAGGTGTTTTCCTGAGGAAATTGACCTGAAAATTAAATTATACATTTAATACATTTAAATATTTCACATTTGTACATACATATGTATACATTGTCTGGTTGCATCCTTTCTAGCTAATTTTGTCCTTGAAATTAGTGTATGTGCATACATACAATGCCGCTCAACTGAATATGTAGGTATAGAAATTTTAAAAGAGAAACCGCTGTATCTTCTCAACCAACTTACAAATGTTTAATGCCATTATTTGTATTTTATAGATAGAGTAGTTGTTAATGAAACAAGAAAGTTTACGGTTTAGCCGCCGATCAAGGCCAAAATCTCAGCCGAAGCCATCAGCAACAAGAGCCGAAGGCCCTGGGCGCCAATCGCACAGACATTTTATGCAGCCAGTTTTTAGTCGATTTGGCGCCTGAATGTGTTATTTGCTTAGTGGTTGAATGCGAAAAGCATGATAATAATTCGAGCCAATAAGAAAACAATTGAGAGCTCTCAAAATACGATATATGTTATGCCTTTTCTGCTGGATGAACCGGCCTCTATCCTTTCGGAATCGGATTTTGTTGAACTTCTGCAAATGGTGTCTTATGTTAGGAATAGTTTAAAGTCTAATACGAATAATGAGTGGAAATAATTTAACCGCCCATCTTATACCCCAAGCTATTTTATATAGTTAGAGAGATTCACATTTAAACTATTATTAATTTTTTTAACCTTAGAAATCATGAACGAGGTGGTCAAGTACAAGCCACCTCAACCGAAGAAGCATGGCGCTCCAGCGGCTGTCAAAAATGGAGCCGGTGGAATGGAGTGGCGTGTTTTGGTGGTGGATAAGCTGGGTATGCGAATGGTTTCCGCCTGCACCAAGATGCACGAGATCAGTGCCGAGGGGATCACTTGTAAGTTGTCTTTGTTTACTTTACTTGCGTACAAAACATAACCGATATCATCCGCAGTGGTAGAAGACATCAACAAGAAACGTGAGCCATTGCCCACCATGGATGCGATATATTTAATTACGCCATCAGATGATTCTGTTCGTGCATTGATACGGGACTTTGAGAATCCTGCGCGCCCAATGTACCGGTTTGCGCATGTCTTTTTCACCGAGGGTAAGATTCTAGTTGCCGGTTATTAGTATTTTTGTGTATTTGAGATCAATTTTTTTGTTGTTTATAATTTTGTATTTTAATTTGTATTATTTTCATGATTTCTAACCACATTACTGAATAGCCATTCCTCCCAGAGCATACGATATTCTGCAAGCCCACAAAGGTATTTGTCGGCGCTATGTCCGTACCTGCAAAGAAATCAATATTGCATTTCTAGCGTCTGAAGCCCAGGTATTGAATGCGTTCAGCGCTTCTCTAGTCAAATTAAATCTATGCCGCTCTACTAATATATGCATAACATAAAATCTATACTACGCTATTTTAAATCTTCATTTTGTGCGTGTTAAGCCACTCAAGCGACTTCTACCATTGAACAATTAAAGCCAAAATGTTGTATCCATTAAGTCGGCCGATTTTACAAAATCCATGTCTTAATACCAATAAGTACATATGACCACTTGGTGGTTTTGGGCTTTTGAGTTAACAAGTGAACATTTTAATCATTGATTTCTCGTTTCTTGTAATTTTCATACCACTAAGTGGTTTTTTCAGATCCAAACAAATAGTTGAATCGTTTTATAGTCTAAAAAATGGAAAATCAGAATGATCTGCAGTTCTTTACTGTCAAATTTAAATTTTTACCCACACTTATATGTACAGTCGCGGTCAAATTAATAGTGGTGCTACTTTGGGATTTACATATTGCTCATTTGGTCCGCTTTTCCTTAAACAATCAACAGTAAAATTTCTTCCTTTACTCAAACAACTATCGTGCATTTATATGCTTGATTATAAAGTTAATGGTTAATAAATTTATTAACCTTTTTGCACGGTTTTCTTTTGTTGAATAATGCTGAAATGGTTTTTTTAACAGCCTCAAGCTTTTTAGTTTCGTTTTTATACCCGGTACTCGAAGAGTAAATAGGGTATATTGTATTTGTGCGAATAACGGTTGTATGTAACGCACAGAAGGAAACATTTCCGACCCCATTAAGTATATATATTCTTGATCAGCATCAATAGCCGAGTCGATAGAGCCTTGTCTGTCTGTCCGTCTTGTTTGTCGGCTAGTTCTCAAAGACTATAAGAGCTAGAGCTACCAAATGTTGCATCCAGACTGCTCTATGCTCACACTAAACCAGTGTATTTCAAAAATGAGCCCCGCCCCCGCAAAAGGTCGAAAACCTCCCAAACCTACAATTTTGAAGATAAGAGAAAACTAAAAACCAAATTGGGATCCGATTGGAGCATTATTTTGGCCACAATGAACAAATTTTCAGTGGCAAAACCCACCCCGTCCCGCAGCTTATTTTTGTTTTTTGCACGTTCTCTCATTCACACTCTGCTTAGCGCAGTGGCAGAGGCCTCTGCCTCTGACGCGTAAGAAGCGTCTCACACGTCCCTTCTCGTTTGTCGTGGTTTTTTTGTAGCCTGCTATCTTGTTAGCATCTAAGACGATTGATTGCCTTTATCTACATTTTTCTAAAAATATCCTTGAACAAATTTTAAAACTGTGGTTCCCCAAAAATTGTTTTGGGCGTTTTTTTTCTACTATGGTGTTTTACCATTTTGTGTGTTAAAAACATATTGGATCGTCATTTATATGTTCAGATATCGATCAATGTGATGCCACTGTATGCAACTGATGATACGAAGCTTATTTGTGTCCCAGAAGGACAGCGATCCTAAGGAGCGCCGCACAGTGGCACTGCTTTTATTTGGACCGCAGCTGTACATAAAATACACATACCATATATTCTTTACTCCGTTTTATATGTCTATGTACATTCATTAATAGCCGTATATGTACAAATGTATATATTGTCGTATACAAGTACCTATAAATAGATATATACATATGTACATATATATACATATACTTTTATATAAATCAAAATTTTTAATGTGCATGTAATTATAGTTTGCCCGGAGGAATTGTTTAACGATTTGTGTAAATCGTGCGCTGCAAGAAAGATCAAAACTCTAAAGGAGATTAATATTGCATTTCTACCTTACGAATGCCAGGTGCGCTCAAAACTAACACTAATTTAATGGGTTTAATAATTTATATCAAGCTGAATTAAACCAAGCGACATTTTTGTGTAAAGTGTCTAATTAATTAATCTCATCGCACTGATGATCCTCAGAACAAAGTTGTTCGCTTTACTTTTCTCTTTAAAAAGTAAAAAAGTGAAATTTCGAATGCTACTTCATGGCCCAACTTAACAAGAAATTAAATTAATCCAATAACAGTCCATAAGTACAATATGGACGACTCGGTCATATGGCTTTGTTTCGAACATGCATATGTTGCAAAACAAACGTTTTAATGCCCAAGTTACCTTGAGCGGTCCTGCTCTGGACAATTTGAACCCTCAAGCATCTACAAAAAAATCTCCTTAAGTTTTGTTAAACTTGTTTTGTAGTGTTCAATTTAATGTGTTTTACTTGTATGCAAACAAATCGCAAAAATAAACCAAAAATTCAACAAAATTTATGAATTCGAATAAAAAAGCACGATCAAAATATATAAACTCAGTTTCACCCTTCACAAATTCCCTGGTTCACTCAAATATATTCGGTGTATTCGTAATTTTGTAATGATCAGCAAAATTACGAAATGGAGACATTTTTTACATTCGTGTTGGCGTAATTCGAAAATTACGGAAGTAGCCGGAAACCATTCATGCGTTCTTAAATAAAAAGCTAGTTTTAACCTAGTTCTGGTATCGAAGAAACATTTCCTGACCTGACATACTTGGCCCAACAATATATGTACAAAAAAATCAAGTCGTGGTCGCCAGTGGTCATGGACAACAATTATCCAAAAATCATATATTGCCTCAACTTAAGCTGAAATTTGAGTTTGAATTTATCGCCACGAAAATATATTTGTCCCGTGCAAATGCCTTGTTTTTGCAAATCTCGAAAACGAAAATTATTCCAAAATCTATCTTAGCAGAAAATCTGTATTTTTGCCTTTCTACAACTTGCAATGCGTACGACTGTCCTTTATTAAAACATTTACAAAAAAGCTATCGTTTGTCGCCTAGTTCCCAGAGACCACAAGAGCTAGAGCAACCTAGCCTTGCATCCAGACTTCTGTGATAATCACACTGCTTCAAGTTGTTTTCAAAAATTTGCCTCGCCCGCTTTCGTATACACAATGGACGAACATTTGTGGCATCCACATGTTGAAGATATGAGATAACCAAATACGGAGTTCCGTAGAGAATGTCTATGAGATTCCTGAATTAAGGTCAGATTATATCATTATTATCGCCAGAATGAAAAAATGAATCTGCAATGTCTACCCCCAACCGCTACAGCAGCACGGCTTATGCCGCAATTATCCATCTCTCGCTCGCATACTAGGTATACTAGGTATATACCGACTGAGTCCCGGGTATGAATGTAGTGACGGTGCTTAGGAAGCGACTCACAGCGTTCCTAATCGTTTTTGTGTCATAACGTCCACGGGCGTTACGAAACTAGGCGTTATGGCATGTACCCAACTTAGGTATCTTACTTCTGGTTATAAATAGGTACATAAGTAAGGCGTCGGTTTGGATCACAGCGGGAAAAAAGTTTAATACTGTTGACAAGTGCTATTAGGTGAAATATGAAGAAAAATATACTTATGTGCGTGGTATATATTTAACAAACCAAGCAAACAAAAATCCCGCTATTTTATTTAATCTTTCTCGTTCTTTCTAACATAAAAAAATTATTAATTTACATGCTGTCGTCGGCAGGACTCGGATCTACTATGCCAAAAAAATTAGTTTACAGTGGATTCATTGAGGGTTTTACGTATATATTTTATATGTATACAAAGAAATTTAAAAAAATCGTTGGTTTAACCGTTCAAGCTGGATATAAAACACAATTCGTTACTCATACATGCATAATTACATAAAGATTTACTTTAAAAATATTCTCTCAAAAATGAAACTGTACTCCATATTTAGGTATTTTCGCTGGATTCGCCTGACACGTTCCAGTGCTTATACTCTCCGGTATTTGCGTCAATTCGAAGCAAGCACATCGAGCGCATTGCCGAGCAAATTGCCACCCTGTGCGCAACTTTGGGCGAATATCCCAACGTTCGCTACCGTAGCGACTGGGATCGAAATATCGATCTGGCTGCTTCTATTCAGCAAAAGCTGGATGCCTACAAGGCAGACGAGCCAACCATGGGCGAAGGACCGGAAAAAGCACGTTCACAACTGCTTATTCTAGATCGAGGCTTCGATTGTGTTTCACCACTTTTACATGAACTCACACTTCAGGCAATGGCCTATGATTTACTACCAATTGTTAACGATGTGTACCGCTATACTCCAGGACCCAACCAACCTGAGAAGGAGGTTTTACTGGATGAAAACGACGACTTATGGGTAGAGTTGCGCCATGAGCACATTGCAGTCGTGTCAACACAGGTTACGCAGAACTTGAAGAAGTTTACCGACTCCAAGCGTATGAGTTCCAGTAAGTCTTAGGTCCCACTATTGATCATTAAACATGCTAAAGGTATTTTTATTATACCTGATACTTGATGAGTTTAGGAATATATTTGTTTCAAGTGGATGTTCTCAGATTCTATAAGAACTGAAGCATTACAATTGTGTATCCAGTCTCCTGTGATATCAGACTGTTACAAGTGTATTTCCAAATGTTGCCCAGTAGCTGCAGCGATTCACAACGTTCCCTATCGTTTCTTGCAAACAGCTGATAAGTCCTCAATGCGGGATTTATCGCAAATGATCAAGAAGATGCCGCAGTATCAAAAGGAGCTGTCCAAGTACTCCACCCACTTGCATTTGGCCGAGGACTGCATGAAATCGTATCAAAACTACGTGGACAAGCTCTGCCGTGTGGAACAAGATTTAGCGATGGGTACTGATGCCGAGGGCGAAAAAATTAAGGACCATATGCGGAATATTGTGCCTATATTGTTAGATGCGGTAAGGTGCTATTGCATTTCTTTTAATAAATAACCGATTTTGGTCTATCTGAAACCTCTTTTTAGAATGTTTCTAACTACGATAAAGTTCGAATAATTGCCCTTTATGTAATGATCAAAAATGGTATTTCGGAGGAAAACTTGACAAAGCTCTTCACTCATGCTCAGTTGTCTGTTAAAGATCAGGATATGGTTCGCAATTTAAGCTACCTGGGAATCAATGTCATTGCTGATGTGAGTATTGTATTCTATAATACAGATGAAAAATACTAACTGTTTTCTATTTTAGTCTCGTAAAAAGATATATTCGGTACCGCGCAAAGAACGAATAACCGAAAGCACTTATCAGATGTCTCGCTGGACGCCCGTAATCAAAGACATAATGGAGGATTGCATTGAGGATAAGCTAGATCAACGCCATTTCCCCTTTCTAGAAGGTCGGGCACAAAATACGAACTATCATGCTCCAACTAGTGCTCGTTATGGTCATTGGCACAAGGACAAGGCTCAGGCGCAAGTAAAAAACGTTCCCAGGCTGATTGTATTCATTGTGGGTGGCGTGAGTATGTCTGAAATGCGGTGCGCCTATGAAGTTACCAACTCTGTGCGTAACTGGGAAGTGCTGGTCGGATCCTCGCACGTTCTCTCTCCTGAAATCTTTCTTAGTGATTTGGGAAGTCTTTCCAAGGAAGATTAAATGTTATTTAAATTTTTAAACACTAAAACTGTATTAATTGTTTCAAATTTACATATAAATATCGATGAACTAATTATATTCAAAAAATATATATGTATATATGTTACATATATTCTACATATATATATTTAATAGTAACATTCTAGAGTTATACAAATTCGAAGGTTCTAAAGAATATATATAGATATATATATGTTTATATGTACTTATGTTGTATGTATGTATAAACATATATTTTTACATTTAATGTATTTATGTGTGTAGTGTAAAATCACATTTATATACTTACATACTTCAAAATATATTTCAATAGATCACTTCACCGGTCAATGCAGTCATTTTATTTTGTTTTCCTTCGACTTTAAACAGTCTTTTTCTTTGTTTTATCTGTTTCTACTTAAATTTTGTTTCGGAAACTGTTACATTTGTTCAACTGGAGCGCTCAGTACCCATATTACCCCGACTTTGTTCGGCATGTCAAGTTTATAAAATATCAGTTAAACTTTGACACAATTCGTTGAAAAGCTTTACCTTTCCTAAACTTAACAATTTTGTTGAAACTAGTTTTACTGTCCGGGTCTTGTTGAGCCATACATATACAAATATATTTATACACGTACATTCTTATTTATATCTATATTATATATAAATATATACCATACGTATATAGTTCATATAATAAACATATAATTATATTTACACATAACTAGAGAAATTCACTACAGCCAGACCTTCACAGTCTCAGTAATGGAAAATTACAGACTGTCAGCAATAATCCACAATATATGTATGTATGCATGTACGAAAAAATATGTTTTCTCAGTATTATTTATTTAATTTATTGATTCAGTGATTGAGCGAACCCCCTGGACTTCAGCATGTATTTAAATTCGCTTCGGTCTCGGTTTTTCGTAAATCTTTTCGAGGGCGGACTGGAAAATAATCGGATTTACCAAAATAACACATTTCTAACCATAAGTGTTTTCAATCGGCTAATTGCTGAAAAAGCTTAAGGAGGTTTTATCAGCGCTGGTTATTTTGGAAAGCATCACATGCTTTCGAGTGCTCATTGAGCATTATTTTTTTGGAAAAAGAAACACCTAATCCAAGGCTAAGCTTAAGAAATATTCATGGAGCTCTACGCTATCTATTTCAATAGTTAACTAGAAGGGAACGTGACTTTAATGATTCCTGCCGAATCTTCAAATATTGCAGCGTTGAAGAATGCTACGCTACTCCGTAATATTTGGTTTCTCTCTCTCTCTCAGATAATAGACTCACCTCTGTCGTATCGGGGCTTCCACCCACGTTATGGTGGGCGTTGGCGTCCGTACCGATGAGAGTCTGGGCTGGCTTCAGCCCCCAAGACTCTTTACCTATTCCGGTGGAGCTGACCTGTCATGTGCTGTATGGCAGGAAGCTACCAATGAGGTAAGTGTGAATAACCTCTTGTAACAGGATTGCGGCTGTTCTGTTCCTGCTTACCGATGGTTAGTAGAATAGGTGAAAGTTTGACGAGTTTAGTCCGGCCACTGCATTGCGATCGAGACGAGAGTCTTCCAATTGGGGCTTTTTTTGATAAACTAACATTCTCGTTGCATTTGAGGATCTTAGTCCCGTTCAACCATCCTGCACGACAAAAGGCTAGTTGTTATCTCGTCACTTCTCGTCGTTCTAATCGATCAGTGACGCAATGAGGTTTCTCTTGGGCATATCGCTCAAGTATGTCCTCTGTTTAGGCAGCTACCTTGATCCTTCGTTGGCGTATGTATGTTTTGCGGAGCGTCTCTGATCGTTTTCAGTTGGTTTTGCGTTTGAGCTCCTCTCACTGTGGTATTGTATTTTATCTCATAATAATATTATTTTTATCTATCTCTTTCAATAGAACGTTTTAATTTAATTGGATAATTTTATTTGAACTCCTGTGCATAATTAACAACATCAACAAAAAGTACATAGAGCATTTATATCCTGATATTGAATATTTCGCTCATCAGAATTTCCAAGCCCTATTCAAATTATCAAAAAAATTATATGCTATTTATTGCCAAATTGTCTATTACAACTGTCTGATAAATAATACAATTAACATCTTACGCAGAATCATAGAGGCTATAGCGTTGAACAAAATAAAACATTTTTTTTAATCTAACCACCTTTAAAATACCTATTGTACTGTTCTGTAGGCACTGTTCTGCCAACTAGAACAAAATTGTAATTGTAAAAAAAATGAATACACATTTTTAATTAAGAAGAAACCAACGAAAAGTTAAATACTTAAAGGCTGTTGCTAGCCGAAGAATTTCGAAGCTAAGTAGTATTTTGCAAAAGGAATTCTGAACGTATTTAACTATTATTTATATTTAGTATGCTTATCACTTAATTAAATTGTTTATTATTAAATCGTCGAAAGCAATAACGACCTTTTATAAATTGTAAAAAGGTTGCTTAATAGAAAATAAACATTACCAATCGTTAAAACATAAACCAACCAAATGTTTTAAATATTCAATTAGATGTCATTGCGGTTCTCCACATTTTAGAATATAATTAAAAATGGAAATGAGAATATTAGCAACAAATCAAAACAAATATTATTTTGGTAGGTTCGTCACTTTTAGGCAGCGGATTTAAAATGCAAAAGGCGCTCCAAATTCGTCTTTAGATAATTCAATTCATGATATCGACATGATTATTTTTCGCTGCAACTTCACTAAAGAAAATACACTGGTTGTTATTTTACTATTTAACATACATATCTAAAAGCCCAGTGCTCAGATGCGCTAGACAAAATATAGATATGGCTTTGTTCCCAGTGTGACCAAAACACTTTGGTACTTTGCTCTACGGTAACACTGTTTTGTGGTTGTTTAAAAAATAAATATGTTGAAAATACAAAGTATGGCCAATTTACACTAGGGCTGAGTTATTCAGTTATTGCGTTTCGGGGAAACACACAGTTTTTTACATCGGCTTATTATAGTAGGGCACAGGCACTTCTCAAAATAAGACTCAAAATTATGTTACCATTAGATACACCTCTGACCGACCTCTATAACTGATGATGAAGTCGATTTTGGGCAACCATTCTTTTTCTATATTTAAAAAAAACAAAGCGATTCGGAAACTCAGTTTTCAGCGATGCAATACAATAATGCGAGTTTCAGAAAAGTCTGGTCCATGGAAGTCTCTAAATAGTGGCTAAAATTGTAAAAAAATATGATTCGTACTGGTTTTAAATTCAATTGAAGCATCTTTCGCACATTCTTTGATTTTTAACAGCTAAAAATATACACGTTCGTGCAGATTGAGCCATTTATCTCGAATATTTCTTGATAGTTGAATATGTTACAAATCCTTTGTGGAAGAACTTTTCTCAAGAATCCCCTTTCTTATAGGAGATAATAGTAAAATAGTATAAACTTGAAGACAAATATACTAAAAAATACCGAGTTCACATCAACGTATATTAGTTGGCTTTTCATTAATTTAAATAAAAAAAAGCAGCAGAATAAAATGGAAATGTGCTTCTACGTAACATAATTAAATGTTTAATCCACACTCTATCATGAGAGATATGTATATTGAAAATTAATGTAATATTATTTGATAAATTGCAAGGCCAAAACGTGAATACCGCTTCTATTTTGACTTGTCAAAATACAAAAAATAAGAAAATTTATTTCTACACTGCGGTCATACTGAACAAAGGGAAAAATTCGTACGTTTTGCTATTTTATGTAAATATATGCCTAAATCAATTAAGTTCATGCAAGTTATTTGATGTGCTTTGACCACGTTGAATTATAAGTTGAAAAAATTATTCAAAGTAAAGAAGGTACAAATTGAGCATATAAATTCAAATTAAACACAACCTCAAAATATGGCGTGGCTTTTATAAAAATTTTTGTACATACACATATTCATATATAGTGTGCATAAGTGATTTCCGTGACTTTGTGTTCTAAATTTGTTTTGTTCTTAATATAAAAACTAGGAAGTGAAGTATACTTTTATATGGAGAAGATTTGTTCCTTTGAAAAAATACATACAAACATATGAGCATACATACATATGCATGAAAAACTTACTAATACAAGTACATATCTGTTTCGCTATTTGAGGCTGACTTTTTGTATTCATAAGTGTCTTTTATATATTTTGCACGTTAAGAATATCGCATTTATTGGAAAAAAGGTGAATTTTCAAATGTACACTTATGTACTTATGAGTGCATGTATTAATGTTTGATACTGGTGTCTGGTGCATGACAAATTGGATGGCATAGCCCCCATTGAAGTCATCTTTACATAGTGGTACATATGTAAATATGTATATTTTTTCTGCAAAAGAAGGATGGGACGTTTGAGGCCACAGAGCAACCTCTATGGAGGTGCAGACGGATGGGTGCTCTCGGGGCTTTTATTCTCTCTTCCCCCATGCTTTGTCTCTGACCAGGCTCCATTGACTTGGTTTTCTTTCTAAGTGTAGTTCTAAGGACCCTCTTTTTGACCCGCAGTTAATCCAAATATGGACAAATATAATTCAAGGAGCTTTATTTTCATATTATCTGTGTTGTTTATCCAAGATTCCAGCTGAAAAGCTCGGACGAAGGATCCAATCAAAAACACTTGCGGCGAATCATTATATCATTATTGGTAATTTCCAAAAACGCATCGTTTTTTTTATAGTTTTAGTTGGGTAGCTTGACCAGTTATTAACTTTCGAACTTAAAAACTGGTGCACCAGCTCCAGCTGTAAAGTTCATTTATTTTTCTACGTGTTCTCTCAGCTGCGAATTAGCAGAATAACATTTTTGGAGTGTTTTCTATACCATCTAATCTAATCCTGCTCTTAAGATCGGTTACTCAACTTTCGTGGACTAAAAGTATGTGAATGTGCCTATCAGCATTAGTTAGTTTTGTTTGTTTCGTTCAGTGTGAATTTAAATAGAGCCATGCTGAGACTCATGTCATATCACACAGAAGTTTGTTTAAAAATTTCGCCACGTCCCCTCTCGCCCACACAACTTTGAAGAAACGAGCCAGTCTGCTGGAAGTTTTGATTGGAAAGGGTGTTTTTTTTTTTTTATAAGTACCATGAGGAACTGGGACAATAATTTCTATTAAAATATGCTTAAATACATTTACACGAATTCCATACAAAATTGTACTTATTGAGGAGCGGGTCTCTGCCCTGACTCTGCAGTGTGTTGCTCTAGGGGAGGGTGGCGAGCTAAAGGAGCGTGTTGGCGTGAGTAGTGTTGTTGATGTAGATGACAGATGAAGAAAAAATTTAAAATTTGACAAATAACCGCTAAGTTGCAGATGTAGTACTGAGTGCCGGGTATAAAAGTTGTGACGCGTAAGAAGCGTCTTACACGTCCCTTCTCGTTTACGAAGGTTTTCGTAAATCCTTCGTGTTTCTATATTCAATAAATTTAGTATTAGTACAGTATTTAACAGACCATTTTTTTTCATTTTCTTACAGGTTTTTGAAGAACCAACAAAAAATTATTTAGGTAAAAGCGTTTCCAGGGTTTCTATTTTAAATTTCTTAAACTCTGAAATAATAACACAAATTAAATTCTTTAGAGTACTCCGTCGTAAGTCACCATTTTGAATATATCAAACAGAAGCACTAAATAGGTACGATTGGATTGCCATTCATTGTACTTATGTATATCAAGTCATCCTGCAAGTGACTTTATAAGGGAAAACAAAGATCAATTACTTACGGTTTTTATTCGTGAGCTGGCATTCCGCACCCCAAGGAGGGGAAAGACAATATCTTATATGACTTTTGAACGATTAAGTGGTAAGTAGACAAGCCTATACCAAATCATTGATCAATCGAAGAATGTCAAAAATTGTGGTTTTTTTTTCATAGAAACTACACTTATGACTTCCTTACATTAAACACTCGAGCTAAAATACCACGTCATCTGCATGCGAAAGCGAAAGTTAATATTCGAGTTCGAGTTAAAATAAAGTTTCATTCATTATATTTTTCTGCTTAGACTAACAGTGGTACTAGCTTGCTCTTATCCGCAAGTACATGCCTACAGTGCGAGGAAGAGTGTTTTCGGGGTTTTCGTGTCTTAAAAATTAGGAATGCCACAAATTTTCAACCTTATGTTTTGCACTAAATATAAACTCTCATAACACCCCCTGTTTTCTGTCATGCATTTGACAAACAGTTCACAAACAATCCCCAGCAATGTGCCAACAATCAAATAAATTAAGTTCAAATTTCGGTTAAAAATTCCTTCACATTAAACGAGAGTGCTTGCAGCGCTTTAGCCAGGTGCTATTGGAGAAGAACAAACGGCACTTTCAGCCCTATGTCATACCAATTATGAACTGAAGTTTTTGTATCTACACTTCTTCAATAGTAAATATAGGTTAACCTCGAGTTGAGTTCTGCCCCTATTTCATTCGGCTATCAATGATTTGTCTTACCTTTTTAATTTTGTATTATTTTTAATTTTAGAAAAACCTGCGAAAAAAAGCGCTCCTCCAATTCTACAAAAGCGGAGTAAGAGCTTCGAGCTGTGTATGAAAACCCAGAGGGGAACTATAAGTCATCGGTAAGTAAACATCTTCTGTATTTATACAAGAATGCACAAATGTATGTAGATCAGGGCTCGAAACGGGCCTTTCTGTTGTGCATAGGAAAATGCTTTGCCGCTGCGCTCACGTATGTTATGTACACGTGGATTGCAGTGGTTGGCACCAAAACATACATACACAAAATCTACACGAGATTGTATGCGTGACGACCATTGATATACATAGATCGAAGCAGAAAGTATTTTGAGTTGCAACATCTACTATAAAGCTCTACTACTTTTCTCATGAAAAACCCAATTAATGGACGCCATCCTAATTCCCAAAGATGCCCTAATCTCACGGTTTACAACACGACGATCTAGTTCAATCATTTGTCCACGATTGAATTCTTGAAACCATGTTTTTACATTGGCAATGCATAGTGCTTCATCAATGAAAGTTGTACTAAGCTGATCGAATCATTCTTGACTTAAAGATCCACATAAAATATGGTAGAAAAACATGAACCCCATTTTCATGCGTCAAGCCCAGTGCACAGATGAGCTAAAGTTTCTGTAGACCGAATCAGGAATGATATTCCTAGGAAAGCGATAAGTAATCATCCATGTCTTTTGTTCGACAGAAAATTTCGCTGTTTGTGGCATACAAAATTTTTAAGATACTAGAAGTCTGATCAATGAATTCCTAAGTATGGATCTGATCGGATCATTACTTTAGCCAGAATAAACGAACCAAATTTTTAGTGCCCAGCCCATTCTCTTACTCATTCTCTCTCTCGCGCCTACGCACTCTCCTCGTGTGGGTTTAAAATGAGAGACGCGGCAAGGGCCGCACAAAGTTCCCGGTCGTCCTTAACTGCTTTTATGATCAAGCTAACAAACCGTTCTGGTCTGATTCTTTGTCTCCACAGGACTTCAAGTAACAGACATCGGAAGCTACAGCCGTTCAGGTACACGTGAGCCGAATACCGTGCCGCTGCAAAAGACTTCTGATTAGTATACAAATTTCAAAACACCAATTAAATTTAACAAAAACAAAAATATAAAATCAATAAATCGATATATATATATATACAATAATTATTATAGTATATATATATATATATAAACGTAATACGAAAATATACCGCAATAACAAACATTAAAACCACAATATACGCATCCAAAAATCATTGCTGGTGCAACAAGCTCATTCTTAATCTCCAATTTAATATCAAGTGAAGCGTTAACTCTCTAGAACTTCATGTTCCGTTTGGAGTCGTTGAAAATCAAAAGAAAATACATCACCACAAGAAACGGCACAGGTAGCTTAATGGGTCAAGGACTTTTAAGATCTCTACAAAGTCCTATTTACGTTCACGTAAATTAAACAAGGAAATGCAAGTTTTATAAGCGAAAACGAATTTCAAAGAAATCACTGCACCACAGTCACCACAGTCACAGTCAAAGAAGCAAAAGCCAACACATTGCCTTCGCGGTGCGCACTATAGTAACGCATAAGCTTAAAAAAACGGGTACTACCCAGTGAAGTATTTTGACAACGGGATCATCATTTATATTTGCGTCGAAAAATTTCCAAGATGGCTACAGTTAACGTTAACCGTAGTGTGACGGATATTTTCTATCGGTATAAAATGCCGCGTCTTCAAGCAAAGGTAGAAGGAAAAGGCAATGGCATCAAGACCGTTTTGGTTAATATGGCTGAAGTCGCACGCGCCATAGGACGACCGGCCACCTATCCTACAAAGTACTTTGGCTGTGAGCTGGGCGCCCAAACACTCTTCGATCATAAGGTGAGCAAACAATTATTCAAATTATATTTATAGTGGACGTGTATTGCGATTATATGTAGTCTAAAAAAAAGTATTTGCGATGCGAAAGCTTGTGAAGCAATGTGCATAACGCACAGAAGGAATCGTTTTGCCGACTGAGTACCGGGCTTACAAGTTGAGACGCATTTGAACGCCACTCTAATACATTACTTAGCCTTTTTGGCGGATTGTATTCTAACTAAATATGACTAATAATAAATTTTAATTTATAGAATGAACGGTTTATTGTGAATGGATCGCATGACGTGAACAAGCTTCAGGATCTGTTGGATGGCTTCATTCGAAAGTTTGTTTTGTGCCCCGAATGCGATAACCCTGAGACTAATCTGACTGTATCAGCTAAGAATCAGACAATATCGCAGTCATGCAAGGCGTGCGGCTTCCATGGTTTGCTTAAGGTGAACCACAAAGTGAACACATTTATTGTGAAAAATCCACCATCACTTAATCCAGCCGCTCAGGGTTCCTCGCTTACTGAGGGAAAACGCTCAAAGAAACAGAAACAGAAGAATGAAAACTCCGACGGCTCAATGTGCAACAACTCAATGGCCAATAACTCTGGCGGAGAGTCGGACGGCGGCAATGGTCCCAACCAGGCCAGCCAAACAGAGGCTGAAATAAGCGCTGCCATTCCGGAAAAAAATATAGCTGAGGACGATGATGATGGCTGGAGCGTCGACGTGTCTAAGGTAATATTTCTTCTAGCCAAGCTAACGAGACCAATTAGGAATTCATGTATCATTATTTATGTACCCATGTAGGAGGCCATTCGGGCGCGCTTACAAGATCTAACCGATGGTGCTAAGGGCATGACAATTTCGGAGGATTACGACAAGACCGAAAAGGAACGCATTGACATCTTCTATGAGTTGGTGAAAAACAAGCGTGACAAAAGACAGCTGGAGGATGTTGCTGTACACAAAGAGCTGCTGATCGAAGCCGAACGATTGGACATAGTTAACAAATCCCCGTTGGTTCTCGCTGAGCTCTTGTTTACTGAGAACATTATTAATGACGTTCGCAAAAACCGCATCTTGTTACTTCGCTTTACTCATAATAATCCTAAAGCACAGCGCTATTTGATTGGCGGCATCGAGCAGACTGTGGAGCTACATTCGAACACGCTTATGACTAAGGTAGCTGGGATCTTCAAAATCTTTTACGACTTGGATATTCTCGATGAAAAAGTCATTCTGGACTGGGCACAGAAAGTGAGCAAACGACATGTTTCCAAAAAAATTGCCACCGAGATACATGAGAAGGTAAAGCCGTTTGTGCAGTGGCTCAAAGATGCCGAGGAAGAAGATTCCTCCTCTGGGGACGATGACGATGCAGCTGGGGACTCTGATGTAGAGATTGAGTACGATGATCGGGCCCGCATTGAACCATTGAAGGTTGCCGTAGCCTTGGAACGTGGTGTTGCCGTTAGTAAGAAAGTCCAAGACGATGAGGAGGGGGATGAAATCGATATAGATGACATTTAGTCAACCAAAAACTATCAACAATCAATTTTTTTGAAAATGGAATCGAAATTCTTCTGTCCTTTCGAGTGGGTCGCCGTAAAAACTTTCTAGAACTACGATGTTGCTTTCCTTTGATTTACAGCGTTGCTATATACCGATTGTAAGAATTGCATTAATTATCTAGCTAAAAAAAAAGTTTATTGGGCTTAATAACATCTACATATATAGTATACACAAAATAAAAAATTCATCATCATGCAATATAAACCAATTCAAAAAGTGTGTGTTTATACATATTTTGCGTTTCCTTTTTTGGGGAAATCCTATCGTTATCCGTATAATAATGTAAAATATATTAGAAGAAGGTTTGCAGTTATCAAATTGTAATGTAATTTATAAGAATCTTTCTTGTCGCACTAGGAAAAACCAATAAAATTCAAATTGAAAATGTAATCAAAGCTCGTCTGGCTCTGTGTACACAAATCGACTTAATCAAGGGTGCCACATAAAACCACGCCAAGAAAGCATTTTCTAAAGCTCTTTGGAATGATCTAATTCCTAAACACAGGGCAGTCGCCATGCGATCGCCAAGCTCAATGATACAGTAAGCGAGAGGACTTCTAATCACCCGAAACGCCGCTACACCCGTTGGGATCGCGAAATTTTCCGGAAGAGTGCCAAACCCATCGGCGTATAAGCTCCATACCGTGGAATAAGTGCTTAAGGTACAAACTTTAACCAGAGTGACCAGAGCGAAGAAGAGGAAGATGACATTGGTGTAAAAGTAGGTTCTATTTTAGGCTGCTCAGGGTAGGGGAAATAATGTCGGCCTTGGATCGATAGGGCCGTGTCCTCATTGAGAGATCTGAGTGAATCTGACGTTGTGACCTCATTTGGCTTTTTAAAATAAGAACACTTATATTCACTTTGCTTTTAACTTTTTGATATTTTATTCGGGTTTCTTGTTTACACTTGACTTGCTTAACTTTTAGTCTAGGTTTATGTGCATCAGGAAAAGTGCAACCAGTGGCGGACCCAGAATCAAACGTCTTCCTGAAGTCCATTCGAAAATTCAATTCATGCTTCGAAATGACATCGTTCGGAGTAACAATTATTATTTGAGAATAACTATGTTTTTTTAATATTTTTATGCTATAATTTTTTGTTCGAGATCAATTTATAATTTCATTAGTATTCGATATATGAAAAAGGGGGGTTGGCAAACATATATGATAATATATATGTATAGAGAGTTCTACATGAGCGTTTCTGTCTGCTCTTGAATTCGTATTTGGAAAGTATTTGGCAAAAAGGGACAGACATACATAACTCGAAAACTCAAAGCACATGACACCAGCGAAAATATCAATATCAGTTCGATTGTACATATGTATGTATGTACATATATACACATGTGTGAAATAAGATTGTATGTATGTATGTATGCTACCATGGAGCCATCGGCTTAAGTTATGCACAAAAAAAGTAGCTTACCCCTGAACTAAATAAAATAAAGAAAAAACGAGGAGTAACATTTTGAGACGTGTTCGTATGCGTCACAAATTTTATACCCGTCAGTCAGTTACTCAGTCAGTTTATACAGTCGAAAATACATACATATGTATACATGCATGTGTGTATGTGTGTAACCTCATGATTTTTTCAAATTTTGTATTTTATTTTATATTTATTAAATTTTAAATATGATATTCTGTCAACTACATCACTTCTCACACCCACACGCCCTTTAAGCTCGCCCCCATCCGCCAGACCCGTACACTGCACGAGGCAGGGTGTGCGAGCGAGAGAGAATGAGCAAAAATAAACAAAGCTGCTAGAGGGGGTGTGGGGTAGTCACTGCAATAACATATACCCTATTTACTCTTGGAATACCGGGTTTAATAAAAACAGGTTATATCGGCTTTAGATTTTAAAACTGAATATTGTGCTTCAAAATTGAATTGCTTCCTTGAGTGCGTTGAAGACACACGATAAAAATCCTAAAACCCTATAATAGGATGTAAATAATGATGAAATTATTAAAATAGCAGTAGTCTGATGGTTTAATTTTTGAAAAGAAATTCTTTTTAATTATGCTAACGATCGGCTTATACAAAATACAGGAGAGAACGGGCAAACAGGCTAGTTTGAATTTATTTTTAGTTGTAATTTTTCTACGTACTAAATTATATATTATGATCAGAATGCTCCATTGGCTTTTTTTTTAAAAGTGTTTGCCCACTTGCAGAGCTTCGCCCTATTGCAGCTTCACTATTAAGAGATGCGCCGATTGCATTATAATCACTTGAATCATTTACTTCGCTAATACCAGATATTTTAGTTTTCTCTGTGATTCCGTGTTGAATTCCGGTTAGAAACTCATGTTCGGTTTTGGCCTGACGTAGCCAGTCGCGAAGGTCTCGGGTACGCTCCACCAAACTAGTAGAATAGTTTACGGCCCGTGGATTTTTGGAGACAATAGTATTGGCCGCCAAAGATGCACCACCCATCGAGCTGTGCAAGCGACCAGCTGTCAGATGTCGATAGGTCTCAAGGCGATCCGCAAGTGTTGGTATTGGCTGAGGCATAGGTACCGCCCCGATACCACTGCTCTCGCTGAGCCCATGGCTTGATGTTGAGTTGCTTGTTTGAAAAGGAGCAACTATAGCCGTAACGTTAGCCTGCTGACTAAGCATGTGTGCCCACTTAAGGTCGTTAGGAAATTGAATGGTCATGGTCGATAATGATTGCTGATGATGCTGTTTTTGTTGCTTTTGACCTAGCATGTCAAGAATTTCACATATCTCTTCATTGAGAACCTCGAGGTTCTGAACCCATTCAATGGATTCCTGTTGAAAGTACTCCCTGCGCTTATGAAGGTCTGCTCCACTGGCGAAATCGTTGCTGCTGAAGCCAGAACTAGAGTGCGACGAAAGATCGCTAAGCGTTGCAGCATCATCCTTGTGCTCCAGATCGGCGCCGCGATTTTCTTGCTCATACATGCGTAGCAGGCTCTGTTCCAGATGCTTTAGCCTTATAACCTTTTCACCTAACAATGCCCGTGTGCGATGGAGGTTTACTTCTATCTCAGTTAATTCTTTTTCGTCTTGGATATTCTGCTCCAGCCACTGCTTAGGGAACAAAGTGGATGTCTTGATCCGCTGTTTTATCTCGCGTTGGCGCAACCTAAAATCATTACGGTCTTTTTTCAAAGACTCTTTGGCACGACGTACCGAGTCCCGTTCCATATGTATGCGGTGCTTGAAAAACTCTAGTTCCGAGCCCACTCCAACAATAGCATGATCGTTGGAAATGTCAGTGAACGGATATCGAAGATGAAAAGTGGCATCAACGGCATGATCTGGAAACTGGTCCTCTAAATCCTCTAGTTTTCGCAGTTGGTTGCGTAAATTTTCCACAGGAGTGCACGGACGCTCCAACAGATAGTTATAATCGGAGTTAAGTCGAGAGGTTGATGCTGATTTAGAGCGTGAGAAAACCCTCTTCCGTGAACCCCCAAGATCCTTAATCTGATTGCTGTTGTTGTTCTCTTGATTGCGCTGAAACTTTGCGGCAGCAGGTGTTTCCGTGTCTGAATTTCCATTTTCGTTTAGTTTGACTGTGCCATAACCTACACAGCTTGTGGGTTGTGAGACAGGAAGATAGCGGCTACTGAAAAAGTTATTTGATAACGTTGTGTCCGACTGACTGATTGAGGTGTTGATATCATTCTGAAGCTGCCGCTGCCTGATGCATTTGGCGGTGATATTTTGATTGTTAAGCTGTGTCTTTGGAGCTTCGGTTGTTTTTTCTTTTAAGCCGACCATCACTGCCTTATCTGAGTAGGTCACCGAACGATTTTCACTATTGCCAATGGGATTGTTGGAAATAGATTGTTCCGTTTCTGAGCCAGCGGTAACGTTGCTTCTATTATTATGACTATTTTGCTGAAGGGCGAGTGCTTCGCGTCGTCGATTGCGCCGTTCTAAGGACAGCCTAACATCCGTTTTGAGTCTTACGTATTTATCTTTGAGACAACGATATTTATCCTCAAGTAAACGCTTTTCACAACGAACTTTCTCGTAGAGTCTCTCTTCGCCCTTCTCGCGAAATCGTTTATTTTCCAATTCTAGCTCATGGGCAAGCTTATCACGCATTTGTGACAGCCTGGCTGATTGCTCGCGACGAATAATCTCTTCCTCACTATGAAGGTCACGCTCCAACTCATGGAGCATATCATTGTGGTTACTCTGCAATATAGCCATTCGAGCCTTATGCTCGCTTAACATCTGAGAACGTTTGCTTTGCAGCTGAAGCTCCAGCTGGCCACGATATTTTTCTACTTGACTCTCGTATGCCTCCTCGAGTTGGTGCTGGTGCGAGGTGAGGCGCAGGTCATATTCATGTCTCAGGCTCTTAAGCTTTAACTCATGTTCGCGTTGAATTTCTTCAGCTCTATTTAAAAAGCCATCCGTGTGTTTATGAAGAGTACCGAACTTGCTATCCATTTTAAAACCTTGTTCGTTTTTTGATGCTACCAGCGCCGATTTACGCTGCAAAAGTTCTAGCTCGTGGCTGTGCTTGCGACCCAGCTCATCCAAATCAAAGGGATTGCTGCTTGCTAGATTCAAAGCGTCTTGCTCTGAATTGTTTATAATAATGTTGCGAACAAAACTAGTTTCTGACTCGGGGTCGTTGTTATCCTTGTGATGCTGTGCTGTGTCACCGTCCTTCAGTTCACAAATTGACCTACAGGACGTAACAGATGTTGAGCATGCCAAATTATGCTCCATGGGCTGATTTATAATTTCAATAGTTTGAGATTTGGGTACGGAGTTCGTTAAGCCGCTAGAGAAAATGTTTAAGCTACTCTTGCCCTCGTTTAGATCACCACCGAACAATTCATCATTACAAACATCGTTACCTTTATTCATGTTATTAACTCGTTCTTCATTACAATCGTCGTCCATCCCCGCCTTCACTTCCTCGTCGTCCGCGTTAATGGACAACTCGGTAGTCTGACATAACTTTAGCGAGTGCTCATTTTCGGGTGAGTTGCGCTTGCGCTCCTCTAAATTAAAACGAACGCTTTTTTTATCCTCAGATTCTGTAGTTGGATCGTCACGGTCCATGCAACGGTGTATATCGAACACACTTGATTCGCGAAGAATACCCTTTACGGAAGGTAGAGGAACACCTCCACCTCTATTTAATTGTTCCAAGTGTTGACGAGACTTTAGAAACATGGAACCTCCTTTATCTGAGAGCAGAAACATTCCATTGCGCAACCCCACTCCAGAGTCAGTGCTTGCACCAGTCCCACTGCTCAATGCCAGCATACTGTGAGATAGTTTAGATGCGGATAAATGCATGCTGATACTAATTGGGGAACTTGTATTGCCCTCTTCCAGTCGAGTAGTTTTTACAGGATGAAAGATTTGACCAAAATTCTTGTTGCGAGAATCCAAAAATCGATTAACACCGCCTCTAAATACACCTGTACCTGCAAAGCTGGTCGTGCGAGTAGAAACAGAATTAATCATTGCCGCCGCCTGCGTTCTACCGCTGTTAGGGGGCGAGCTGATTTCATAGAGTAATTCATCCTCACAATGCACACTACGTATACAAGAATCCAACTGGGGTACACCATCCGAATTGTTAATAATAACCATGGTTCCTTTAGGAATCACTGCTCCCGTCTTTTGACGTGCCTTCTCCACCAATTCACGATACACAGCATCCAGGGGATGATCCCACTGCGATTGTTTCGTGAACGTATTATGGTAGTAATGACTGTTTTTCTCCTCGGAGTAGCTGTAGAAGATTATAAGAAATCATTCTTAATTATTTAATGTCTGATTAAAACCATAAGCTTACCAGATTTTCCACTCCGAAGGCAGTGCGGCCATCAAACCTTCCTTAGCAAGATAAAGCAAATGCTGTTCCTTAAGAGGTTCGATCCCTATCAGTTTGGCATAATCGTGGATCTCTATAAGATAAGTTGGCATGAGTCATCAGACGTTCCTATTTAAATGCTCAAAGAATATAGGGATATGTAAGTTGTAAGAAGAATTTTTGGACCCCATACGTCATACTGTCCAAAGCTCAAGAATAGTCAATAAAAACCATTTTCCATATACTTTTAGTTCTCTAAAATACAGGGAGGTATTGGAAGAGTTTAAGAAAATATTCTAATGTATGAACCTGACTATGTATTCGATTAATTGGAAAAGTGGATGTGTTTAACGCACAAATGGAAACATTTCCGACCCCATTTAGTATATGTGTGTGAACATGTTCATGATCAGAATCAATTGCCTATTTCAGGTATTATTATTACAATATGTACATAGATACAGATTTCCAATCCGTTACAATCTACTGACTATTTGTATAGTACTGCTTTCGTTATTTAAAAAATAAGTATATGTATCTGTGTAAATAAGGATAGAAAGTAAAGTTGAATAGTTCTTACCGTCTGATGATGGTAAGCAGGCTTCGTCGAATACTTCTTCGCATATGACGGATGTAGTCGGAGACTCATATCCAGAGCGTTTTGTTTTCGAGGCAGCTTTGGTCATTGCCGTTTCAGTTTTTCGGTTTGTAGGCAGAGTTGCACTCTCGGGTTTAGACATTAATGGCGTTTCCGAGGAAATGCCCGTGTTGGTACTGGTCGTTTCCATAGTTTTTTGTATTTTGTAAATGGTTTTTAAGGCAACAAAACATACGACACGTTCATCAGTTCGAGGATGTCATTATTAATTATTCCGTCCTCAGTTGGTGTCTTAAGAATTGTATATTGTTCATGTTTCGCACAAAAATGTACATATGTATGTACATATGCATTTATGTATGTGGTGAATAATATGTACAGTTGATCCCGATAACACTCGGTGCAGATTTAAGCCATTATTGTGGCTTTTTGGTGTTTGGCCATTGTTTTCAGATCTCCTTTTTCACATTTCATGCAAAAGTAGCTGTCTAAAGAAAAAAAAATGAATGTCCAAACGAGTACCGGGTATAAAAAAAATTCAAAAACCAAACGAATATAGTATTAAATAAAAATATGTTTTAAGTTCTAAAAAAATAGTCTGAGTTTTTATTAAACATTCAACATTTAACGAAATTCTATCTGCAATGTTGTTATGTAAGTATATATGTATTATACATTATATATACATATATGTATATGTACATATGTACGAGTATATCCTGCCGGACCAGAAGAGAGCTAAGACAAATGTCAACAACTAGTCAGTTAGGAAAAACAACAACAAAAAACCAACCCTATGGGACCCTACTGGGTCAAGCAGGTGTATGTTTTTACGGTGTTTTTTTTCTTGTTGGAAAAAAAAAACTGCTGATCTACCTCAGCTGATCTACAGAGAAACGACAGATAAAAGGCAGAACGAAACTGAATATAAATGTATTATTTTTTTTCAAAATCTTCACTTGCTTTTCTTGAAATTCATCACTTAAGAACTGATTTCCTCTCGGTAACAACGTCATCACCTACACCTACACTCCTGGGACATCTTCATGTAAACATCATCAGTTTGTTGTATGGCAGGTCAGCTCTTATGTCATTGAGACATCACAATGATGCACCTTACACATCGATGCAGGGTATATATGTGTGAATGTATGCACATACATATGTAGATATTATATTATATGTACATTTACATATGCATTCATGTACATACAAATGTATGTACAAGTGTACAAATGTGGGCAGTGGCTCACATAAGTACGTATTTATTTATGTGTTTGTATGTACGTACAACTGTTTCTATGAATTTAAACTATGCGACTCAAATTGCTGTTTTACCAAATAAGAAAACTAGGACACAGAAAGCCTTCTATGGGAAACAGGAACGGAAACTCACATGGTCAGTTACTCACACATAAAGTCAAACAAGACCACTGATATTTAAAAATAATAGTCTTAAACCTGCCTATGTACATATGTACATATATATGTATGTAATTAAATTCTTAGTGCTGACTAACAAAAACTTCAGTACAAGACAACATCCTTTCCTACGCAAATGAAAATATTTAAAGGTTCACTAAAGATAATAGAACTCACTTTTTTAACGAATTCTTATTGTAGAACACACAGAAACTCACATATGAACGTGCACATATACTTCTAACGGTATTGATTTTTCACGATAAGCCCTAGTACTCAGATGAGAGAAAGGTGTCCTTTGGCAAAATCAGGGATGCTATTCGTATAAAACCGATAGCCGATAAGAAATTTCTTCTAGCAACATCTGTTCGCTAGCGGCTTTTTAGTGGTCAGCATTCAGATAAATAAAATGAATTTCCGATTAATACTAGAAAAGCAGCTTATGGATTTTCGCAAGGCCATAGCAGAACATGGAAGTGTTCTATGTACATTTCTCCCCAAAATTAGTGAAACATTCAAAATGTTGGAAAGAAATCGCTCACCGTACATACAATAATGAAATAATAATAATTATTATTGCAGTAAAATTAATGACCATTTGAAAATAATAATTTATTAATTTAAATGAATATAAGAAACATTCTGATTGTTGGACGTAGAACTTAGCATCAGGTGTTTAGGAGACGAGTATTCAAAAGAAAATTCGATAGATACTGGACAAATAACGGATGGAATTTCTTGGTTGAAATGTTGCTGTTGAAAGGTTAAAATTTGCCCTTTTTTCATTGGAAAATTAGATGGGAAGGCACAACATGGATATATGAATAAATGATATATGATTTATTTGTTCGTACTCATTATACTTATTATATTAAGCGTGTTGTTGTTCTCTAAGCTCTACATCGCTGTAAAATAATACATTCTTAACACAAAACAGTGTATCAAAACGAATGTACATGCATCTGGAACCACTATGCCCCATGTTGCTCTAAAGAAGTGCAAAACGGCTGGAAGAAAGCAATAAATGAAAACAATTTTAATCATATTCATGCATTTGAACGAATTCTTAAATTTAAGGATTTTATAATTTATTAATCTTACACTCGATACTGATTTTATCAATTTAAAAGGAGACAAATAAAATATTTATTTCATTTCTGTTCTGCAGAACCGGTCCGGTAATGCGGTGCTTTCTCAATGCATTATTGTCCTGCAAGCTCCATATCCATGTAAAAACACACTCCTGCTTCTTCCTTCTTCAAAATTTGAATTTTTAACGGATGTCATTTTGCAAGCAAACACAAAACAGTGTACCCAGGGAGCATGCACTTTGCCCACTTTGGTTATACTGGGCATCGAGCGAAAAATATGGCACTTTCTGCTTTCGCCGCTCCGCACGAAATAATTGTTGCAGATAATCGTGTTCGCTGTGCTCGCTTGCGCTTTGACTCAACGTCTTTCAGATCTTCTTTATTTGGTATGCATAGTATTAGCGACAATTTCTCACTCAATGTTATCTTGTGTGGCTTATAAGCCTGGCTTACATACTTCAATGTGAACGCAATCACGAAATATGTTCTTAGCATTAGAATGGGCTGTCTTATGGGAGTTGCTTGACCGTCTCGTGCCTGAAGCGGCATTGGATGTTCAAGAATGTCAGGGAACATGCAACATATGTATGTACATATGTATGTATCTAAACCAGTTTGCATAAGGCTAACATTCATATGCTTTCCAGGGCGCTGTGCACTGTAATACAAGTGTACATACGTGAGCTGAAGAGCAGCAGCAGCGCCTTATCCTATATGTACTTATACATATGTACATATATGCATATGCGTGACAAAATAATTCCTTTTTATTTTGTTTTTACAGTCAGTCTCTTCTGCATATTTTTTCATAATGATTTATTGTAACATTGTAAGTACCATCATAAGTTTCCAAGTAGAAATGCAAGTATATAAGGACCCTAATTCTATTAAAACAAAATGTAATATTATTGAATAGTATGTATTCTTATTGTTTGTGTAATTAAATGTACAAGGAAATTAATTATGTATGTATATTAAACTACTAATGTTTAGCATACTGTCCCAAACATTTCTTGTCTCACAATTGTATGTCTTGTAACTCAGTTTTAGCCTGCCCCAGCATTTTTATTGTTTGCGTCCGATAGGGCCGGGCAGCTTTAAAGCAATTTTGATCAGCGTTTTCTGCAGCAGTTGTAAGTGAAAGAGACGGTGCCGGCATTTGCCTTATGCGTTGCGGGCGCTGCTGCTGATATTGCTGGGTAGGATGAGTCTGACAACGACGCTGGTAGTACATTTTTGCAGTTTTAGGATGCTCAATGTTAACGAAAAACGGTTGCAAATTGCGACTGTGCTCTTCAAAAATCGCCTCCATATGTAACATACATTCCTGCAGCTGAACCTATTTACATAAAAAATAGAAAAGTTATTAATTGCTTTGCACTTCAATCTTTTCTATACAAACTTGTTCGATGCTGGTTAGGTCCGTAAGAAGGCCCAATAAAAAGTGAAGATTATGGACTGTGCGCAGATGCCATTTTAGACCACTCATTGAAGCGGCTATACTCGATGCTGCTATAGTGCTAGCTGGGTACTTTGCAAATTGATGTTCTGCGGAATAACAGTTAATATATAATATGATATACATATGTATATTATTAATAGAATTTATATTTGATTCACAACTAAGGTTATTGTTATTACCAGCTAAAAACTTATATTTGCAAACTAAGTATTATAGATATTATTTAAATTCTTATTTATGATATTATGATGAACCAACTTTTGTTGATATATTCGGCCTTTAAACATGCTTTATGACATTTTTTTTTTTCCTTTGTCAAGATTTTTTTTAGACGGTTTTTTTTGTAAGCTTTGTTTAGAGGTAGCGCTTCTTTCTTTGACATACATATGTATGTAACTTAAGAAACTTAAATCTGGTTGTAATGAACTTTGCCACTCTAAAAAGCTGATTAATGCATCTATAAAGTATTTCTAAACTCCTTGCAACTCCAGCTTACCGTCTGGGAAATAAAGCAACGAAAATACTCTATACACCGTTTTTTATTTGCTACCGTAAAATCAGTTTTAAACGAACAAACGGTGCAGCGAGCATCGGAAAAAGACCTATTGACTTACCTTTGGCTGCCATCGATATGAAGGCCTTAGCGTGTTGTCTAACTTTAGCAATGCTTATATCAGGGATGATTTTACTATTTATTGGCATTCGTATAATTAAAAGATCAAGAAAATCCAAGGGGGTCACAGATGAAAGATCCCATCCCAGTCGGCTGAGCACGTACAGTTCCCATTTCTTAAGGTTAGAGAAGAGAATACAACTGTTAAAAAAAACCATATCTTCATGTGTATTAATAGATCGAGGACAACACAACTTTAAAGTTCCCTTTTAAAAGTACATTTTCCATCTATTTACTTTGAAAGAAAGCCCCTGAGAAGTTAAATAACGTTCTGTTGCCATTTCAGTTGGCTAAGCTGATACCTTCTGACCTAATCAAGATATATTTATGAAAGAAACTTCGTTTAAAGTGAAAATCTTTCAAAATGAAGCCTGCACCACTAAGCAAACAACTGAGTTGTTTGCTTAGTGCCTGCACGAGGGCATGGTGCTACAATGCCTAAAAGCCTTACAATAAATAGTTCAAGTTGAACTTTGACTACGGTGCATATTTGCCTGTTTGCAATGCATAAAATTCTCAACTTTTTTTTTATTGGATCAATAAATAGCAGGAAAAACTTTTATTTATGTTAAACGATAGAGTGTTAGGCAGCAAACGCTATTCCAATAGAGTGGCTAAATGTGATGGCGAACTTACGAAAAGCAATAACACAAACACACGACTAACAGTCGCACAAATTAATTTGAGTTAATTTTTCTTTCCCACAATTAATAGGCATGCACTCGCGGATTAGGATAGGCTAAAGTATTGTGTTAGTCAGGGATATTTTACGAGTTATTTTGAAATACAATCCAAAATAGAAAGGAAAACACGGAGCGCAAAAGGAAAACACGCCTGGTCACTACGTAATAAAAACGAACTTTTCTTTTTTGGAAATGTTAATTTTTCAAATATTTGAATAGCTTACAATTAAATCCTCCTTGTAAATGCTGTTGTCCGTATAAACGACCAGTAATTCCACGGAGAGCGCACGACAGCTAGGTTCCCGAAGTTTTGAAGCAAGTAAAAGACAAGCAGCTGCTAAAATTTGAAGGTGCGTCTTGCGTACTGATTTAGTTGAAAGAAAGCGATCCATGTAATTCAATGCCAACAGTACGACCTCTTCCTGGCATTTCTCTTCGGCACATACCTTAATCAATAAGATTGGAAAATGTTAAATGCGTTAAAAAACCGGAAATACACACGTTTGTGTCTTATTTTAAGAATAATATTGGCAGTGATTCTTTTTTATACATTTTGCACGATAGATGTTCTTTTTTTATATTCAGAACATACTAAAAGACCATAAGGCCACAGCTTTGCATCCAGAATTCTGCAATATAACACTCTTACAAGTGTATTTCAAAATTTTAACCCACTTCTTTCGCCCCCACAAACTTCGAAATTATGTGAGATACACAATTTGGAAGCCATGAGAAAACCTAAAACGCAGTTCAGTATTCCACATTTCCACAGTTCCACATTCGAATTAGCCCACAACCAGTGGGACCATACAGCAAACGCAAGCGGGCACACGACCACCTGATCATGACAAAGGACAGGACGCAGCAGCTGTCTCTTGCAACTAAAAGCAGCCTCCTTATTTCGTACTCCTCGGGAAGCATTATCCTTAGCAACAGTCTTGTCTGTCGAGTTTACTCTGTAAATTACGTTTTCGCCACTTAATAACTTGAGAGCCGGCTTTTCGCCGACAAAAATAAGAAAAATCTGTGAAAATCAGAAATTTGTCGTTTGGTTCATTCGGAACTATTCCCCCTGGTGGTGAGGCCGAAATAGCTTGCAACAAATTCTGAACGGAATTTAAATTAAGGAAATCTCTTGGAAATACAATTAATGAATGCGTATACTAAACTGACAGATAAGCAGAAATTTATAGATCAGTTCACGCACCGGTTCTGGACCATTACTACTGGCTTGGAATTTTCTCTTAATTATTTTCCGAGCTCTAGGCAATTATTCTCAGCAAATGCATTTAATACAAAATACAGCAGGCAAGAAGATTGAATTATTGAACGGCGTCTTGTCACTAGATTACTTACTTCCATCATCCACTCAACCACAATTTTACGCATCGCCGGAGTTATATCTCTTTGAACAGTCCTAAAATATGTCTCGACTATATGTTGGTGCTTTTCCTCAGCTTTCAAGGCATTCTCCAGGCATCGATCAGATTTAAAAGTAGGGTCTCCAATAGCCGTATTGACATAATTTGAGCCGAGTGGGTCGGATTTACTCTGCCACCCTTGAAGACGAACAGCCGATGGCTCCTTGCTGCAGTTTCGAGTAATCCTTTCAACAGTGTCCTTCATACCTTTTTCTTGAAGTTGGTGTGATTGGTTTTGGGTCCTTAATGATTCGGCTGATGCGTATATATAAACAATCTCACTCCTTTTGCATGCGACGGAATTATTGGAGCTGTTGGATGGATTTGAAGCTGCGATTGTGTTTGCAACGTTACCAGCACTATCAGAAGTTATAGAGGAGCATACAGAGGAGAAATCAGTCCTGATTCTGGGCTCAGCAAGCGTTTGTTGTTGGTTAATGCGATACAATGCCGAATCTGAATCACATACAATACTTTCCGAACACAATAGATCCATGTTTTGCATTATTAAGAACCACTAATAGTTTAGTTGGTTTATTCGTTCTTTCAAATACTCATATGTATATGTGTTTAATATGAGCTCAGTTTATGAAGAATGAGGTCTGCTCTAAAAAACATAACGTGTTCACAATTATGAATTTTAATTAAGAATTAATTTTATTTAGTTTGTTCACTGTTTTAAACTACAGTATTAACATCTACAAATACAGACAACATCAAAGCTAACAAACAGTTTTCTGTTTGACGTTGAAGTAGATCACGAGTTGGGTAAAATATACACAACTTAGTCTCTAATATATTAGTATATTGTTAAAAGTTCTAGCTTATAATTTCAAATCAAATTTTAAAGCCATAATTGCACCAAATTTAAGGTGTTGTCTTTCACATTTACACGTTCTGTCCGTCATGAAAACCGATACTAGTGATGGACAATCGATAATACACCCACAGCAAATAATAGAGGGATTCCTGCAATGGAAAAGGCAGATTCGGTCTCAAGTGTGCAAGACACTAAAATTTCTGAAGAAGCGAATTGACAGGAAGATAGCGTTAGCAAGGAACAACAAGAACTTTAAGAAAAACTTCAGAGAGGGGAAAAAGTTGTTTATTCGCGCTGGAATTGTTCTAGATGTGTTCCAATTTATATCTCAATGAATAGATTCCTTCCGTTTTGAAGAACCTTTAGGGTGCAGACTTGAGCCATCAGATTCCAATAACATGGAATCAGTTGAGATTAAACAAAACCACGACTCCCATTCCTAGATAGCGACATGAACCAGGCATTCAGGAGGAGTTTTAGGTGCGTTTGTTCTGTTTTCCGACTGTTCAGCACTGTTCAGAGAGGTTTTTTCTTCTGAGATTAGGCAGCAAACCAAGTAGAATGCTGCTGGCTACTGATGTCTTTAAAGAAGGCGTAGGAGCTCTTCTCAACGTACTCCTCACCAAATTATCGAAGTCGCGGGTTTTTTAATTTGGGAGATATTATTAAAGCACCAGGAAATAAAATGCCTGTTTCTTGCCAGGGTCCAAACGCTGCTATATTTTTAGTTGCTGCTATATATTTTACCCGCCAAACCCATGCATTTCGGCTTCATGCTCGACAAAATAGGTGAAAATCAAATTCTTAAAAAACTCGTACCGCAGTATACACTCAATAAATCAACTTTGTGCAGGTGTAAACGACAATTCTGATCCATATAGAACTCTTGTCAGTGTGAATAGGATACAAATGGATGGTCGCCAGTGTGACAACGCTACAAATGTCTACCGATACTCTCGATAGTGTGTCGATAGTTGTCTATAACCATGTTTTTGCCGGCGGTCTCAGTCTACTTAAGGTTCGTTCGTAATATAACAAGAAACTCTAAACGAATTACGATGGACACGAATAAATTATATATTCGCAATTTAAAAAATACAGATGAGATAAATATTAAATTTCGTTATGTTAACAAAGAACTTAACGTGGATAGAGATTTTAGCTTCTGTCGAAAAAAGTATGAGCCGGTTTTTTTTTTTTTTTAAACTCCTCGTCCGCATTCAAAACAATGTCGAAAAAGAAATTGACAAATGTGTAAATAAACGCAGCAAACGTCGCTCAACTGCTGAGCAAATTTCAAAGGCACTACCAGAGGTGAGCTATACAAAGAAAGCCTTTCAGAGTCTTTGACATCATCTTATCATATCATTGCAGAATTTCTAGCCCAAGTTCTTGCAAAGCTTTTGATTTGAATTATGTGAAAATCACCCACATTCTGCTAATAAAACTCTGTTTGATTTTAATTCTGAAACACTCTGTGAAGATAAAAATTGAAATCTATCAGGATGAATGTAATATCAGCTCTAATGAGATGACACTGGATGAGCTCCTTCAAAATAATTTTTCTGGTGTAAAACTTCTTGTGATAGATCAAATCTTTGATTTCGTGTTAAACCAACCATGGGTAGATCTCCTGCAACTCCCAAAGTGCATGTTAGCAGGCTGCCTGATCTACCCAAATAAATTTCAAATACAGTTTGCTGCTCCTGAGCATTGCTCCGGCATTTGGTTCAAATCAACACAGGTAAACTATTTAAGATCATCTGTTCTGTTTGGTTTTAAACAATTTCAATCACATTACAGCTAGAAGCTATATCGACGAAGTGGGAGAAATGCGGCGAAGGTCTGACTTATCAGGTAGCACAAGAAGACGTTGGACACTATATGAAGTTAGCTGTTACTCCACGAAACAAAGAAGGAATAAGCGGACCTATGGCAGAAGATATCTCAAAATGTGTAGTACAGGCCTTGCCAGATGAATTGCCGTTTCAAATACGCCACCAACACACCGTGAACTTACTAAGTGAACCTAGCAGTATTCGGGTGGTTACCTATAATATATTGGCCGACTTGTATGCAGACAGCGACTACTCTCGTCAAACCCTCTTTCCCTATTGTCCACCGCAATCACTGCAAATTGACTACAGAAAACAACTCTTAATAAGAGAACTAACAGGGTACAACGCTGATTTAATTTGCCTTCAAGAAGTAGACCAAAAGATTTTCGACGTCGATTTGAAGAATGTACTGGAAATGCCACCTCACAATTTTTATGGAATGATGGCACCAAAAGGCATATGCAGTGAAGGTGTTTCAGTTTTCTTTCGTAGATCGCGTTTCGATTTGTTGGCATCTCATGTGCTGCATCTAGGCAAAAACGTACCTTCTTTGTCTATTTTCGAACCTCTTTGGAACAAAATTAAAGCCAATGAGCAACTAGCAGTACGCATTTGTAATCGATCAACAACGCTACAGGTATGTTCATTTAAATTTGTCCCTAAACTAAAAGAGTACACTAAAAATCATATTCCTTGCAGATATGTTTGCTTAAAGTTAAGGAAACGGATAAGTACGTGCTGGTGGCCAACACACATTTATATTTCCACCCGGACGCAGACCATATCCGGTTGTTGCAAATCGGGTTTGCTCTGACTTACGTAGAGCACATACACAAAGAGGCTGTGAAGGAACATAACATCACTGACCCACAAAATATTGGATTGATATTTTGTGGGGACTTTAATAGTGTTCCTGAATGCGGAATTTACAAGTTAATGACCGAGCAGTTCGTAGATAAACATTCAATTGATTGGAGCAGCAGTAGGTTCATCAAATGGTTCATTAAGAACTAATCTCTTTTAATCGTTTGATATTTGATCGTTTTCAGATCTTGAAGAAGCCGTTGTAGATGTGGAGCTTGCGCAGCCTTTTAAAATGTTCTCAGCCTGCGGGACACCTAAATTTACAAACTTCACGACTCTCTTTTCTGGTTGCTTGGATTATATTTTTTGCCAACAGGATCGCTTTCAACTACTACAAAGTGTACCATTGCCAACGGATGAACAACTAACCGCTAATACTGCTATACCCTCTATGTATTTCCCATCAGATCACATTGCTCTTATAGCCGATTTAAAGTTTACTCCCATCAGTTAGACTTTTGAAATTGTTTAATACATTGATTTGTATTTAAAACTGTTGGAGGAACTGTTTGAATTACACCATTAAACTTTTGATATATGCATTTGGTCATGTCTCTTACGTCTAAATCAATAACTTCTCAACGAATCAAGAGATATTCAAATAATAAATTGCATTTGAAAGACAAATCTTCCAGAATCTGGTCTTTACGAAAGCATGGTGCTACAATGCTAAAAACTGTACAATAAATAATACAAGTCTTACTTTGATACGGTGCATTTTTGCCTGTTCTCCTTGCATAAAATGGTTTTGTTTGAAGATATAGAAAGTTTAATAAGTTAAATCTGTTGATTAAGCGGTTTTTTACATTAGTTTACAAAACTACACCACTGAAAGGAAAGAAGGAAGCCTCTCCGACCCTATAAAGTATATGTTCTTGATTAGCATCAATAGCAGAGCCGATAAAGACCTGTCTGTCCTAAATCCAAATTTTACACCTGTGCCTTCCACCATTCTGAAGATAACATAAAACCATTCAACAGAATGGCGATATCTATTAGATTCGAGGGTTAGGATCAGATCGGACCTTTATTGTAACCACAATGATGAAATTCACTTGCAGTGGCAAAATCGCAAGGCAAAGAGCGGAGAGCAACTTTTAATAATAACATGAACAATGAACATGCTGTGAATCAATATTTGTTGTAAATAGACCAACGGTTTTATCTGTACGGCTCTGAATAATAAATTGGTTTAAAACAGTCGAGGGCTTTCGCACGGTACATGTATGGAAGTGGTTCGCGGGGCGATAGAATAATATGGAAACGTGTTTTTTTTTACATAAAATTGTTTGGCCTGGGTGTACCTCGTCAGAGAAATGCTCATTCAAAAATGCAAGCTCGTTTTCAATCAAACTAACTGCATTTTGTGCAATATTATTATCCATACTGTGGGTCTCAAAAAAGTAGACAGTCGATACTATCGATTTTGAACCGAAACAATCATAGGTCGCATAATTTTTCAACCATCGATACTATCGATAACTCTATTTATTGTGTTTAGCTACACAGAACAGAACAAACTTAACAAATTAAGGATAGCAGCTAAACAAGAACTAAGTACCCGCTAAACCAATCATGTCAGGCATAAACACCTATTCCACGTAAATTATAAACAAATAAGACATACGTATATCACTTAATGAATGGATTTTTATCTCGTCCAGGTTTGTAGCGAATCGTGGACACTTAGATGATCAGATGCAAAGGGAAAATCAGGTAAGAAATCAAAATCATCACAATCTTTAGGCCCAAGATCTGTTGGGTGTCAGGTATTATGATATTTGATTCGCTGGAATTGACTAGCTTACATAAACATCTGTGATTTGTTGACAAATGTATGTAGTATTGATTACCGCGAAAAGTTCATTGTAGATCAAATAAACGCAGAGCAAGATGTTATTAATAAAATCCAATATGCCGATTCAGAGGGCGAATTCATATTACCAATAAAGGAACACAAGGGTCTTGACAAATACATGTATAACCAAGAGGATGGTAAGTGATTTGAGCCTTCGCCTCGCTTAATCTAAATAAATATAAATGGTCTACAGATACATCATTGCGCAAGTACCTCGTCTTTGGAGTTCAATGGATTTCCCTGGTCACGGAAAACCTCCTGAGCCATCCATTTATTGTATTGCGTCGGCAGTGCCAGGTTTATAATGCTTCGAAGCGTTATCACTTACATCCATTTACGCTACTGCCAAGCATTGTCCACTTGCACCGGCGCCAGGGGCTAACGACGCTTTGGAAAGGTCTGGGCAGCTGTCTCCTGGTGCGAGGCATGGGTTTAGCCGTCGACGATGTTATCTCAAAATTGACCAGTTGGCCCAAAGACGTAAACAGTAACACAACGCTTAAGCGCTTTGGGCAACACGTTCTCCTTAAGTGGTAGGTCAACGCCATGTACATCTTTAATGTAATAATAGCAAAATTTTATTTCTTAGCATAAGCATAGCACTGGTTGTGCCTTTTCATGCCGCCTCTCTGGTGGAGACAGTACAGAGCGACATAGCGAGCGAAAAGCCTGGACTTTTTGATGTGTTCCGTGAGGGCAGTCTTCGACTTTTTTTCTGGAGCTATCCGCAAAAAGGTAGAATGCTCCCTGCCTGGGCGTTGATTGGACCTAGTGTATCGTTAGGCGTCACAAAGTATCTATTCAATTTAGTAATACGAGGCGTGTCCTCCCGCATAATGCTCCGCAAACAATCGCATATGCAAGAAAATGTTGGCTCGAAGTCTTGCGACGATACGCTAGAACATAAAAATTTGGAGATCTATGGGAATCTTATCGCCACGCTGACTACCGAAGTTATATTCTTTCCCTTTGAAACCATTTTACATAGACTCCAGCTACAAGGCACGCGTACCATAATCGACAACCTGGACAACGGCTACGCAGTGGTTCCTATTTTGACAAACTACCAAGGAGCTGTCGACTGCTATCAAACAACTATTATTTCGGAAGGATATGGCGGACTCTACAAGGGTTTTGGGGCTATGATCCTGCAATTTGCAGTACACATTGCTGTAATTAAGATGGCCAAATGGATTGTCACCCAAATCACAGAAGGGATCTCAAATCGACCACCACCATGCATTGTACAGTACTACAATCTTGACTGTGTTGCTGGAAAGTCGAGTTCAACGGCCTTATCGTCAAGTATTTCAAGTACAGAGGTGGACGCGCCCATTGAGGAAAGAATGCTTTGAAATAGTTATTAAAAATAGAGTTCTTTACAGAGTTATCTATATATATAAAATTCTTGTGTCACGGTTATTGTGGTTGAACTCCCAAACGTCTCGATTGTTATGCAATTTTTAGTGTATTTTTCTTCATATCACACCCCATTAGCATTTAACTGCGAATTTGGTGTTTTTGGATTAAGTCAGTATGCTTTGTGACATCTACATACATATACTATGTATTTATATGTACTATGTACGTATTGGCAATTCTCTGACGTCGAATGGGACGTTTGTACGCATTGCAAGCGGCAGACCGATCAAAATAAAACGGATTTCCTAAAAATTGTAAGATTGTGATACACCTCTTGACAACCTCTATAACTGGTGATAAAGACGACTTTGGGGTATCATCGCAAGGGAAAAATACGGAAGTGGTTTCCGCCGCGACTGATTCAAAATCAGATTTACGCGAACATTGATGCAACATTTTAACACGAATAAATGACAAATGTCGCCCATTCGACATTTATATAAAGTGGCTTTACTTTTACAAAAATATGATTCATATCTTTTTAAAATTTAATTAAAGTCTGTCGCGCGGTACCAAAAATTCCTTGGTTTGTAACAGTTAAAACGATGAGGAACGTTGTGAGACGCCTTTGTAGGCGTCACAACTTTTATACCCTCTTATATAAGAGATCAAAGCAGTACAAGGCCAAACAATTACAGAGACAGTTTTTAAAATGCACTCAGTTTAATACACCTTGACAACCTTCAAGAATGTAAAAAAATCAATTGCAATTTTGCCAAATTATGGGATAAATTTAATTACCATTCGAAAAAGAAACGAATATTTTTTGTCAAGAAATAATTTTTTCGCTAGAACAGGGAAATCATCATGCCATTTCCAGAGAGAAAGCCATGTACTATAACTTTTTTACACTGGACGCGTCTCCTATCGATACAGGAACAGACGCAATGATGCAGAAAATGCGTTAACATTGGCAGACGTCTGTCTTGAGAACAGCTGATGAAAGCAACAAAAGCGGAGGGCTTGTCTGCAGCCAAGCTAAAGTGTATCCTAGAACTGCAACGTCCTCGAAGCGTTTAGACACTTGTTGGGAGAAGTAGTTAGTCCTGGAAACTCAACAACACACGACTGAAGGAATATCTTAAATTTATAAATAAATAATTATAGATAAACAATTTTAATTTTAAAATTTTCTTGTGCAGAGTTTTCAGCAACAGCCTGCATTACCTCCAGCTTCTCTATTTTAAGGCCTTAGAAATGGCCTTATAAATATGCGAGTTTTATTCGAACTCCCCGAAAACCATCTATGTTCTCCTTGCATGGGCCAGGCAGTGTGTGTAAGACCCCAGGTGTCCACAAAAATATCCTACCTAATGTCACAAGCCTCATTCACTTGTTAAGTTGTTCCATGTTCAGTGGATCTGTTCCACCACTAAACTTGTGAACAAGTGAACTAGTAAGCGAACAACTGAACAAGGGGGTGAGTCACTGAACAAGTTCGGCACTACCACTACTCCAGCACATACCGAGTCAGCAAAACAGTTTCTGAAAAGTACAACAATCGATATTTTCTTCCGCAACTCTGCTCGCAGCTCAACTAAAAAACCAACTGGGCGGATATATTTCTCTCGCTCTGACTGCAGGCATATCCCATAAGGCTGTCCCTATTTTTGCAGATTGTCAGCAAGGTCTAATGTCATAGCAGCATAATGCAGTTCCTGCGATTAAACATTAGACACAACACGACACTGATATCTATTCCACAGCTGACGAAACTCACCACGCGTTAAACCCGCCCGGTAGATCCATACCATTCTCTGATTTCTGCGGATGTTATTTTTTTTTTTGCTTGGATTAACTGTCGCGCTTAAAATAGTTTCTTTATAATCGTGCGTAATAAAAATGGAAAAAGCACCCGAGCTATGTGCCGAAGTTTCGCCAGTGTATTTACTTAATGACAAATAACTATACAATAAATCAAAATAATAAATATAAGTGCACATATGTATGTATATGTGCACGGTTCGTGTGTTTGTGGACCTTTGTGACTAGCCTAGCGCACGAGATACCAAATACCATTTACAGTAAATACAAATGCAAAAAAAAATACTTTTGTACGTATGTATGTATGTATACACATGTCTGTATATAGCGTAGAAGCTTGTTTTCTGTCCAACGGGCATACATGCGTACATACATATGTATGGAGTATCCCCATACGAATCCCCAGATATAAATGTTTCCATCTGATTGGTTTTAAACATCTTACAAACATGGCTATCCATAGTTGAATTCTCGTCGAACACAAAAAATTCGACGAGCAAATGCGCCTACGGATACCCACATTAAGCCGAACACCGTTTTGTGTAGTAGTAGTGACCCGTTGTTAGATAAATATGCTTGTATACAGTGTGTATTCAACAAGTTTCTGCTAAAATTTCTGGTGCTACAAAATATTAAAAAAACATATGTACATTCCGTATGATATGTGTTCATACATGTGTATGTGCTTATATGTGTTCCTAAGTGCAGTGCGTTTAATTTTAAGTGGTCAACATTTTTAAAATTATAGGAAAATTTACACAAGTATACATGAAGCGAAGTCAAAGCAATACACCTTCGATGTGTTAATGCATTGAATTAACACTAAAAGTGATTAAAAGCAAAACATGCTCCCAGTGAACGAAATACATTTAAATATGCTCATATGTATGTTTGTACATATATGTATTCATAGGTACATGCATAGGAATGTACCTGTATATCGACAATAGAAATGTGCGAGTGTGCGAGACGCATCTCCGCATTGGGTGCACTGCTGCCTTGTACTTAAAGTTTTCCTAGTTGAACTTTTCATGTTTGTATTTTGTTTATGTGGCCATGTGTCTTCTACATACATATGTATGTATGTATGTATGTGCAGCCAATGTGTAGTACAACTCTTTAGAGAGAAAAGAAATTTGTTCAAATTTCGAATTAATTTAATTGTATACTGTTGAAAATGTAGTTTTATAAACAGTCTTTTGTATATGTATGTATGCAAGAAGTATGTTAAAGTATGTATGTACATATGTACATAAGAGTTCAGAAAGAAATACATACCTCTGTATGCATTTATGAACATTCATACATTCCGATGTAAATTTTAGAGCTAGGGCAACTATTTGTTTTCGATAATTTTATATAAACTCAACCCAACTCAGTTTATCCTTCAATCTATTGCTAATGTATCCGCCTAGGTTCTCATGACCTCAATCTGTAATTTACACAAATGTTCATCTTCAGAGACGCTCGACAATGAAGGTTTATCCGAAGTGAAGATAACTCCTAGTAAGAACATTTTGTTAATAATATATGTATATTTAATGCAGAGATTCCTTTTTCTAGCAACATCCTGTCATTGACTGTAGATTACGATTCAAGTCTGGAGTTGTATCTTCCAATGAATTTCCTTCTGTTGATACCTTGGCTATGTTCCAATAAATACGAGCGAATTCTCTACTTAAATTCTTCTCGATCTACATAAGTGATCATGCAAGCCTCCCTAAGACCTCATCATACCAAACAATTTTCCAAGACGTTCTAGTTTAAGCGGTAGGTGATGATAAACTTAAGTTTATATTTTTGTGGAAGGTCATTATTGTTAATTACACTGATTTCAGTAAGGCGTTCGACTTTGTGAACGACACTCACTTCTTGCACAAAAGCTTGTCCTAGGGCTATCGCCTAATCTTTTGAGATGGATTTCTAGTTACCTTTCCTATAGGTTCCAAAGAGTATTGTTCAAAAACGCGCTCTCTTCACCTGCTATGGTTACTTCTGCAGTACCACAGGATAGCCATATAGGCCCCCTACTTTTTACACTCTATTAATGACCTGCCTTCTGTATCAACAAACTCTCAAGTATTTATGTATTCGGATCATGTTAAGCTGAGTGTACAGTATAAGGAAATTTCATTTCACTCACGCTTGCAATCAGATTTTAATAACTTTCAGTCATTGTGCTGTGCAAATATGTTACACCTTATGCACAGGCCCTCTTTTTCGTTGTACTTTACTTGATTTTTGTCAAGTGTTTTGGGAGAAATGCATATGGGTCCCTCTGCTCCATTGCAATGAAGATGAGAAAGACTACTCTAATACCAAAAGATAAGGCATCCATAAATAATAATAATGCGTCAGGTATATTCAGAAATAAGAGGCAGCGTCTGAAATTATAGAGGTATTAATATATACTACAAATTGGTCAGCAACAATTTAAAATCAATGGCAAAATAATAGCATAAGAAAAAAAATAAAAATATAGTGGAAAACAACTATTCTTAAAAAAATGTGCACATGCGAAAAGAGCAGCAAATTATTCAACGGTATCAACAAATAATAAATAGTGAAAATCTCTAGCATCTAAAACTAGAGCGAAAATATACTAAATACGAAAACCACCGAAAATGGGTGGAGGAAAAGATATACGTCGTGGCTTGGAGCCTTTGGAATTTGAAGAATGCATTGTCGATAGTCCAGAGTTTCGAGATAATTTGAATAAACATGAAAAGGAGCTGGATCATACTAGTCATCAGATAAAGCGAATTATAAAAGAGGTCAAAGACCTTATGAGTGCAGCAAAAGGTGAGTAAAAGGAAACTCATATATGTATATAAATTTCTACCAATTAATGCAACCACACCATAAATATACTCAGCAAATATAATGTACACATGCTGATGCACTAGCCGAAGGCCTCTCTATGTAGTAGAGTATTCCAATAATCTTGTATATTTTTTACACTTGAACCTAAACTTATGATATTTTACTGCACTCCAAGAGTTCAGGTATATATGTACATATTAGTTTTGAAGATACGAGAGAACCATAAATGAAGTATCGTAGATAGTGACCTTATTTGCAAGGTTGCCTAATCAGAACTTTGAATCATTATTATAGCCAGAACAAAAATGTGTGTTGCAGTGGCCAATTTAGTCGTTTCATGCGCTTCTCATACTCTCTCTCTCACACAATTTTCCTCGTGCAGTTTACGCCCTGTGACGGAAGAGATCGATTTAGAATGGCATGTTGGTGTGAGCAGAGTGAAAGAGAGGGCCTTTACGTATTATTACGCTAAAATATATTGTAGAAGTTATATAAAGTAAAAGGTCACATACATATGTATGTATGTATGTCCATACTGACTGAGTGAGTACCAGGTATAAAAGAAGAGTTATAGGCTTTTGACCCGGCTCAACGTTCCCAACGTTCGTTATTTCATATGCTGTAGGTTGTATTACCTTCGTTGCCCCCAGTGCTTGGGTCAAATTTTTAGCTGCATCAATTAGCTTTTCAGAATACCCATGTTCTTTAAAACCAGATGTAAGATACTTAAGTTCAGCTACTTCTGAAAAGAGCATTCAAAAAAAAATTTTTTTAATTCTTTAATAAAAAGTTCTGCCATAGTCCTGCCCAATTCTTTCATTACAATCGTCGGCTACACACTCCCAAATAGATAACGAGAAGGGACGTGTGAGACGCTTCTTACGCGTCACATCTTTTATACCCGACACTCAGTACTACATCTGCACCTTAGCGGTTGTTTGTCAAATTTTACATTTTTTCTTCATCTGTCATCTATGTTCAATGTACATCAACTACACTACTCACGCCAACACGCTCCTTTAGCTCGCCACCCTACCCTAGAGCAACACACTGCAGAGTCAGGGCAGAGACGCGGCCGAGGCAGAGGCAGAGAGAATGTGTAAAAAAAAAATATAAGCTGCGGGACGGGAGCATATTGTGAGCATACAGCAGTCTGGAGCCAAAATTTGGTGGCTCTAGCCCTTATAGTCTCTGAGAACTAGCCGACAAACAAGACGGACGGACGGACGGACAGACAGACATGGCTCAGTCGACTCGGCTATTGATGCTGATCAAGAATATATATACTTTATGGGGTCGGAAACGTTGCCTTCTGTGCGTTACATACAACCGTTATTCGCACAAATACAATATACCCTATTTACTCTTCGAGTATCGGGTATCAAAATCTTTGGCTTCCCCATTATTGAGCAAGTAGGTTAAAAAGAGCCGCAATGTAACTGAAACATGATTTTGAGTCGGCAAATTAACAGGCAAAATAATTCCACTGCATGACTTCCGCGTGTTTGTGTGAGTAGTGTTGTAAATGCAGATGACAGATTCAGAAGAAATTTCCAATAATTAATATAAACACCTGTAGAAACTGTTTAAAATATATTACTTAATATCGTAAATACTTGCAGTACTTTCTACACGAATAAAACAGTTAGCAATTTTACATTTTACATGACTTCGGCGTGTTGGTGTGTGTAGTGTTGTAGATGCAGATGACAGATTCAGAAAGAATTTAAAATAATTAAAATAAACACCTGTAGAAACTTTTTATTACATATTACTTTATTTCGTAAATACTTGCAGTACTTTCTACGCGAATGAAACAGTTAGCAATTTTGCTAAACGACTTCAACTTTGAATGCATTGGCACCGCACAAACGGATGATGAGAATGTCATTTGCGAAAGCCTTAAGCGTTTTGGTGCAATTATTGGTAACATTGAAGATGAGCGCGAGAAAATGGTAAGTGTGCAGAACTTTTAAAAATGTAAATCTAAGACTCCAATTATCTTTATACAGCTTACTTTAGCTGATAAGCATATTATCGAGTCGCTGGAGGACTTCAGAAAAAAACAAATCGGTGGCGTAAAGGAAAACAAGAAGAAGTTCGACAAGAAAACAGAAAAGTTTTGTCAATCACAGGAACGTTTTCTTAACATGTCCACTAAAAAGCCCGAAAACACAATACAGGAGGTAAGTAATATTACATATTACATTACTGACTGAATTGCATAAACTGAATCAACATTGCGAATATATTCTATTTAATTACTTTTCATGTATAGGCCGATGCCAGTTTGGGCATGCATGAGCGCGAATATATCCAGGAGTCCTTAAGCTATGTCCTGCGTATACAAGAAGTGCAGGAAAGAATTAAATTTGAGTTCGTTGAAATATTGCTTGCCTTTATTTCCGGCTGGTTGGTTTTTTATCACACAGCCCACGAACAAGCTGAAGATCATCGCGATTATCTGCAAGATTTAAGACACAAAGTGCAGAAGGTAAGAGGACATAGTCAATAATTTAGTGTTGTTTATTATTATTATTAATTAGACTCTTTGTTGGTTTTGAACACTTAATTGTTAGTTAAGCTTCAACACTTTTACCTTACCAGTATTTATTAATCTGACTTTAAATTCTTAAATACCACGATTTACTCTGTCTGTAAGGCTGTAAGGCATGAATTAATTTATTTTTTTCCTTTTCGGTTTCAGACGCGCGAAAATTTTGAAGAAGCTCGTGAAAAAGTGACTGAGCTCAAAACCAAGTACATGGAAAAGCGCACGGTAAAGCAATGATATTATTACGACAATTCAACTGAAATTTCATTGAAAAAACATTTTTGTATTTACAGAAACCTGAGGAGATCTTCACCAAACGTGGCTATCTGTTTTTAATGGAAAAAAGTAAGTAAATTATTCTCAATGCCTAACCCGTGTTGAGCGCTGTCTTTTTTCGTGCACCAATTCTTGCAGCGAGGCAACTAAAGCCACAGTAAAGGCATGCTTTTATTGCAGGGTGCATGGTAAAAATGTTTCTTATAGTTTTATACTTTTTGCACATCTAAATAATTGGCTATTCTGGCAGTTGAATTTGTAACAATCATACCAGCTTCACACCAAAAAATAAAACACATACCTGAACTGATTATTTCATTGCAAACGAATCTTAGGTTCCCTTCTGAAAATCTCTATTTTAGAGCCATTTAAAGCAGCATGGACAAAATACTATTGCACATTTAAAAAGCAGAAGCGAGAGTTTACCATGTTGCAGTTTAATCAGATGAATCACAACTTTACAAAGCCTGAAGCACGAGAGGATGAGAAGCTGACATTGTTCTCTTGCCAGCGACGAGCTTCCGAATTCGAGAAGCGATTTTGCTTTGATTTGACGTTTAAGGAGAAACCAGGCATCGTGTACACATTTCAAGCGTTGAGCGAGAAAGACTACCGCTCCTGGCTAAGTGCAATGGATGGCACGGAGCCGGTAAGTTGAAGCTTATAAAAGTATGCATATAACTAATACAACCCACAACCGTATTTATTTATCCTGTAAAGACATTTATGGCACCTGGTAAGATAAAAGCTAACGAAGCATATCAACTAGATGAAACCGGCTTCATATTTGTTCGCCGATGCATTAATGTTCTGGAAAGTCGTGGCCTTGAGGACGAAGGTATTTATCGTAAGAGTGGCGTGGGTACCAAAATTAGCAAGCTGCTGGCCCTGGGTATGAGCCGAAAAGATACAGAGGATGTTTTTATCGAAGAAAAATATCGGGAGCTAATGGAAAGCAATACAATTGCTAGCGCTCTGAAAATGTATCTTAGGAATCTGAGTGAACCGCTGATGACTTATCACTATCATACTCATTTCATTGAAGCCGCCAGTAAGCACTGAATTGCCTAAGCCCCTCGTGTATGGTAATATCTTTTTCGATCTTTAGAACAAGAAGGCCTCCACCAACGCATAAACGAAGTCCATAAACTAGTCTACAAGTTACCACAGCCCAATTTTGAGATGCTTGACATGGTAATTAAGCATTTGACCGAGTAAGTATCTACTAAATAAAATGTCTAATGAAACCAATAAGTCAGAATCTATCAGTGATGTATTTATATCCATCAGGGTTATCCATTTCTTTTGTGTTTCGAATCTTCAACCAAAACGCTCCGTTTTCATTTTTAGGTGCCTAAGTCTTCGCACATTTTTCGCACATCTATTTGTTTTTATATGATTAAGAGAGGATTGATCCTCCCTGTGCTCGCCGGTGGTAGCAGTCACGCTTTCCGCCGACGCGTCTTTCGTTCGCTTTGTATTTGGCTGGAAGGTCCAACCTCGGTTCATATTTTTCGCATCGTGCAGTGTGTGTTTCTGGCGGAGAAGAGCGAGCTAAAAGGGCGAGCTCTGTAGATGCAGAAAATAATGTAAAATGTAAAAAATATGGTCGGTTATAAAAGTAGTGACCCTGTTTAGGGAGCGACTCACACATTCCTCCTCGTTTTCAATCTTCATTCCTACTTTGATTAAAGAAATTAAATTTCATAAAAAAACTCATGAGTCTATTCCGTTGGGCAGCAGTGTTTACCCAATATTCTGCTTTGTTGAGTTATAAGAAAGATGCATGCTATTCTAAAATATATTAATGTTATTCTGATGGATATGACATAACATAGATGTATGATACAAATAAAATAAAAATGTGAATACTTTTCAGGGTTTCGCGAAAGTACGACAAGAATAAAATGTCTGTCTTTAACCTTGGAGTAGTATTTGGACCAACATTGTTACGTCCGCTTGAAGAGACTGTTGCTGCCATACTGGACATTAAGTTCAACAATATTGTTATTAACATACTTATCGATAACTACGAGCGGATCTTCAGGAATGACCCAAGTAGTGATGTGATTGTGCCTACGTCTACATCCAGTAGCATACATCATGGTAGCAACAGTCCACCAATGCGTATGCCTCGCGCTTCCCAAGCATGCAAGGCACTTTCTACAGGTGGCGCGGGTAGCACCACCGGACGGAGTCCAATATACAGCCCACAGCAAAAAATCTATCATCTTGTTAACAAAGCGAATTGCGAGGAACCAATTAACTCAACCAGTTTACAAAATATTCCAAATGGGATCAACTTTCCCCCCGGACCATCCAGTGCCAATAGCAGTACACCTACAGGGGGATCGATCGGAACTGCTGGCTCCGACGGTGGAGGCTGCTCGGTGGCCCCTCTACATGCTTCAAATGGAGTTCGTCCGTCAACATTAGGCAGCATTAAAAACCTACACACATTAACACTAGCCGAAATAAGTTCACGTCGGCTGACCGGCAGCTCGACAGGTGCCACCAACGAAGGTGCGTCATTGCAGACGCATCATGCGGCACTCACAAACAGTATCAGTAATTTACGACATCCAGATTACGTATTGTCAACGGTCACTCCGGTAACGCAATCAGTATCTAATAGCCACATCTATACGAACATTTCTGGTGCTGGTGCCACCACCAGCAACCTTTTGAGTATGAAAAATGCATCTCCGCCTTCTGCAATGCGAAAGGAGCGTTTATTGGCTACCGGGGGAGGCAATACTGTCAGTGGACCGCAACAACACCCACCTGTGCAACTCAGCCATTTTGGTTACGGTCATAGTAAACACTATTCTCCATTGATGGCCGCTTCCACGTCCAGCTCCAATGAGAGCATGTGCGACTCACTTTCTTCAAATAATGGAATGGGCACCGCGATCGTATCGAACACCAACAGCGTGAGCATAGGACATCATTTAAACACAAGGAACTCAAACGAATATACGCCTTTTACGTCGCAGACTTCATTGATGCCTGCAATACTGGGATCCACTAGTGACAGCATCGTTATGGCGACCGCGGCACCACCCAATCTAGGGGGCAACTTAATGGGTAACATGGGCGGCGGTGGAACAACCAATGAAAGCTTTGACTATCCGCCAACTAAAATGCATCGTAATCGTGACATTAACCAAATAAAACGGGACCTGTCTACAGGAGCGGCGTAAGCATAGACAGCCGACTTAAGCTTACTAATTCTTAAACTATTAATATTTTTGTTTGTAATATTTTTAGACGCGTACGCACACTATATGCATGCATGGGAGAAAGCGAAGGGGAATTATCCTTTGAGCCCAATCAAATAATAACTAATGGTAAGGGCCAGTATTGTCATAAAGAACCAATGTGTTTTGACGTAAATTTCGTTTTGCAGTGCGGTTCTCCCATGAGCCTGGATGGTTGCAGGGCACACTGAACGGGAAGACAGGACTCATTCCGGAGAACTATGTGGAACATTTGAAGCCATACAATTAAATCATGTGATTTTAGCGATCCTTTTGCTTTCTGTGTATGTCTGTAAGCAGCGTTTAGATTATATTGATTTCCGCATCTGCCGATGATAAAGTAGATGGATAAAATCCAACAACAAAAATATCTTGCTTGTACACACATTTGTTGCATCTACATTTTTTAACTATCAGCATAGATTTATTGACTTATTGCTTTACGCTTCCATTTGTTGCTTAATTATAATAATAAATTTAAAAAAATGTATGTCTATAAATATAAAAAGTAAAATTAACGCCTTACAAAATATTACAACTACGAAAACGAAAAAGGGTAAAATGTCCGACCAGATAATGTTAACCACAAAACTATTTATTAAATCCAGATGTACTTGTATATTCGAAATTTGTAAAAATAGTATAAATTCACTGTGGAATGAATTTATCAACATATCAAATACATACCAAAAAATATATAACGCCAATACGCATTTTTACCCTGCATTACTCGTGTACTATACCCACCAGAATATAAACAAATTTATTCAAAATAAAGAACACGTTAAACTACGCGTATAAGCATTCCATACATACATATACCGAATTAAAATGTTTATTGTAATATATATATATTGTAATATTGTAATATACCATGAAAACAAATAATATACTAAATCAAAATATATTTTTGTTAACATGTTGCCAAAAATAAGTCAAAAAAAAGAGGGGAGTTTATTTAACAATTTTATATGATTTACTTATGAATCTAGAATAAAATACAAATAGGTTGTTTTTTAAATGAGCTATTGGCTTTCATTTATCAGCATGTCCGAGATTACAAAAATATGCTCAGTGTCCGCAAATTTTCAATTTGCAACAGCTATAGTCATTTAATAAATGCAACCATATAGTATGAGTATTACTATGAGTCACTGAAATTTAAAAAATCCTTATCTAGTTAAATTGCCATAGTTGCCCTGTTGCCATAGATGCATATGCTCTCAGGCCCCAGCCAGGCGTACTGAAGACAATCATGCTTAGCAGGTCAAAGTAGTCGATATTTTCCACTACAAAATCATGGAGGAAGATCAGAGCTATGGTCATTCGAGGAAGGAGAGAATCACGAGATGACGACTGCACTAATAAGATGGCAATGGCAATGGATAAAATTGTGGAAGGGATTGAGTGCAAGATAAGTGTAGGTTCTATGGAGGCGGCTGCCTGGATCTCTAGAAAATCGTACCACTTACGACGGTTTCGGCACATTATGGTGCGGCTTGGGCTCTGCCCTTTTATGCATCGTGAGGAGCGATGTCAGCGAAATGATAGCTATAACAGCTTAGATTGGTCACACTGTAACTGTACGCGCTATACTCTCCAGCATGGAAGTTGCACTCGCAGCTCTCATTGGAGGATCCGTGCAGTACAGCTGGTGCAACTCCAGCAATACACAGAACGTGCATGCGATCCTGAGTGCAAAATCGGTGTGTTGACTCTACTCCTCGCACACCATACTGGGGCAGCATACCGAATCTGGAAAGAAACGGCGCTGGTGATGAGTTTCTTTCTGCTGTCTTTGGTCCAGCAAGAACGGCTGCAAGCGTCTCCAAACGCTTCAAGGACGTTGCAGTTCTGGGATAAATTTTAGCTTGGCTGCAGACAATCCTCTACATTTTATTCCACTGCAGATAAAACAATTTTCACCTATTCAGTTTTGTATTTTATTGATCGCTTTTATTCTTCTTCTACATACGGCAGCGGTTTTTGCTACTTTCTTTGCCATTTGCAATTTCTTTAAGCACTTATACATACATATGTTTACTTATTATTTGTTGCCATCTGTTGAATATTTATGGATGATGAAATGGATTCATTCAATATGCGGCATATGTAAGTTTATGTATATAGTATATATATATAGAGAGATAATGGTATATTTAGTTTTTTGTATTAAATCCACTGCATAATTTAGCACACACATATTTCAAGATCTATAAACATAAGTATTTTAAATTTAAACTGTGACAAAAATATTTCTTATATTTAATTACAGTTTTACAATAAGTGTACTCAGAACTGAGCGCTTTATTGCAACGGCAGTTGCCACGGTTATGCTAGTTTTGATCTGATTCAATCGAGGTTTAGCTGATCATCTCGCGATATTTCAGCTTGTGCTTGGTCAACATATCCGTTACAGTGACGAGCTTCTTGATCGACAGTATGTTCGATAGCTCCTGCAGTTCTGGCAAATAAGATACACAGATATGATGCAATGTAGCTAGTTCACGTCCTGTAAGTGTGCATACAATACATAAATAAATATGATATAAGCGGTTTTCAATTGAGTTTACCGGTGTCTTGTGCATTATGATTAACACTCTGTTCGACGAACATTCCCAACGGTGCATTCGTTTCTGAGCCCAGAGAAAGCTGATCCAAGAAAACAATCATCCGTTCCTTGTTTTTTAGTATAAACGGATTTACAACCTCCATGTATTGTTCCTTAAGAATCAAAGAGATTGAAGAAAAATAAATGTATAACCTTGAACAGTAATTCGATGTCTGGTTAGTTGTGAGTTTAACATAGAAGTGACCCATTTAAAGAAATTGCAAATAGTCGTTTGCTTTCAATACCATTCAAAATATTTTTTATGAGATCTGGAGCTTACGTCCGTAATTTTTTCCTCTACTGGATTTTTAAAATAATTATAATATGGAGAAAATTATAAAACATAAGAAAAGTTATAAAAACATCAATAACAAATCTTGGCGCCTGAAACTCCATTTGGTTTTCAATTGGGTTTTATCAAAAAGTCATGTAAGTGCAGAGCACCCACCCATCAATTCTGCAATCTTGTACACATACCTTACCACCAAATTCAATCAAATTTGCCAAGTTTTGCAAGCACTTTGCGACCATTATGAGAGAACGAGTTGCTGCGGTTTGCGGTGTTTCACTAACGAGTCCAAATTGTCGCGGATTCAGCAATGCAGGGCACAGTAGGCGGAGAAAAATAAAGCCAGAGACGACGCGCGTGCGCACCAGTCGCTCTGTTGGCCACTTAGCCATTACAGCCTTCTGCAGACAGTTGCAGATATAGCGAACATTGCGAGGACATGCGTCTGGCGATGTAAATATCGATTGCGTAACAAGATCGAGGATTTGCAAGAGAAATTCAGCATTCGTACAAGCGTCATCATTGACGTCCATCTTTGTCGGATTCAGCTCCGCGGACTGCTTACTTTCCAAAATTTTCTGTACCGTTTCGCTTACTGCGGATTGCAGAAACCCGCTGCATTCTGTTCTCATGTATAGGTCCATCAACGTGGTGGCTAGAGAGGCACCACGGAAAAGCGTTGTCGTCTCGTTCTCGCGTGCCACCTCCGCCTGACATAGGGTGCGGATCAGCTCTGTTTCACGCTTCTCGTGCCGAAACACTCGTAGTAGAGACGTGGCCAATGGAACTCGATCATTGTGACAGAGTTCAGCTAGCGCCTTTACTGCATATAACTCTGGCTCAATAAGCAATTGCTGCAGTGGACTGTACTCCTCGCATGGCATTATAAGATCATCCAGATACCGCATGCGGAGCCGTAATGAGCCCCACTCACCCATGGGCGTCATGCCAGTAAGCTGATACCAGCCTTCTGTCTCTTGACCGTTCTTGAGGGCAGACAGATCGATAGTCATCTCCGCCACTTCCGAATCCTTGCCGCGTTTGCCGCGCGATACCAACGTTATTGTTAGGGAAACAACATCCGGAGGCACATCACTGAAAATGTATAGAAAGTGTACGAATATATATGATAATGGAATTTCATTTTTCATAGACAAAGAAATCATAATCAGCAGTGCTTTTGCAGTGAAATTTTGAAAAATTCAATTGAATTGCCATTCGTTTTGAAAACCGCATTATTGAATTGAGGAACAGATATATGTAACCCATCGTAGTTGTTTGTTGATTTAAGTGAAATACACTTTGAAGAATGATAAAATAAATTAGGCTTCCCAAAAATAAATTTCCCTCTTTTATTAATTTAAACTTAACATATTAAAAAAAAAATTTTTATAATTGAATACATTTTTTGAGACTCACTCAAGCACGAATTCCTCTTCCCAAACTGGTTCAGGAGCAATCTTGACACGAGTTTTGCCCACTTTCACCTGATTAAGTGAGATACTACAATATGGGTGAGGCACCAGCTTGAATGGAAGGCGATGTGCCTCCAGCACGTGAAGATTGAGACAACGCAGTTCGCGGAGACGTGACACCTTCTTCTGAGCGCGACTGAGCTGGGAGTCGCATTGCGCCTTGAGAGCGTTTATCCATTCTACATAGCTCTCCTGACTGGGAGCGCATAGATACGTTACCGTGGCCAGACAGGGTAAGGCCCTCTCCACAATTTGAAAGCAATAGGGGCGTTCCCAGAGTGAGTCATGGCACTGATAGAGGTACGCGCACGACAGATCAATGAGGCCTTTGGGTTTGGTTTTCTTGGGATTGTCATAGAAACAAAGCTGAGTCTCACATCCGTCGTTGATCAAAGCGAAGTATAGCTGTTTCCACTTGGTCGATTTGTCAGATTTCTTGTTCAAATGACCATGATGCTTGATACCTTTGATTTTTTTGAGGCCTATTTGGTCGCGACACTCGCGCAATGTCGCATAGATCTTCTCTGCAGCTTTTTCCACGACATATTGTTGATTAAACTCGGTCTGTGCACCATTTACAACGGGATGGTTAAGCGAGTGGCCCTCTACAATTTGCTCCTTGCGATATCGATTAATCACCGCGTCGAGGCATTCAAATGTGCGCCCGCCCATTAAATATCGCACTCCTTTTTTCTCAATGCGAAACCGTTGAATCTGGTTGTTAATGTGGAAAAAAAGGGAGTAGTCCCCTGGCGAATTGTCGCTGGGTCGAACCAAAAAACTTCCGGGACCAGCTAAATAGTCAAATACAAAAGATTTTACGAGTTAATGCATTATACAACATTTGTTTCATTCAGTTGTCTGAAGATTAAAATTGATAAATACCCTTGACTAACACGTCGACAGCTTCATTCTTTGTACAATTTGGATGAAACCACGGAAATACAGTGTTCGGATCGATAGATACATCCAAATCATCAACCAGCTCTCGAAAAATCATGCCTTGCTCTCCGGTACGATGAGCTGTAACCCACAACCAGCCATCGCCCATATCGTTGTGAACAAAGAAAATGTCGCCTTTTTGGAAGCTCAGCTCATCGGTCTCGGGCATTTTCGTATACGGTAGGATCGCCACTACACGCTTCTTATCGTTGACTGGCTCCGGCGGTGCTACTGGTATGACCAACCGTTCGCGCTTCAGCAAATCGCTGCATGACGTGTAATATCCAACAAGATCACTCAGTGAAATGAACTGTCGCCCGCCAATGTAAAAGTCTCCGCATACAGCTGTGATCCTAAAGATAATGCAGGTTATGTATTATTTATAAAAATGCAGTGATACGTTAATTTAATTGGACTTTACTATAACATTTTAACAAAGAATTCCGACATTTGGCATCTCGTACATTTTTGTCACTGCCTGAACAAAGATATTTTTGTGCTTATATAGTGCTTATATCCTCCCTGTTTCTGCAATGTGAGACATGAAGTCAGCAGTTATCCCATCCGGATTCTTTTATAAAATTTGCTATCAGTAATAAAACCGCTTTCTACTTAGGATTAAGAGGTTTTCCGGACAGAAAAAGAACTGGTGTTCCAACGTTTCCTTCTCTTATTACCAAATTTCAAAAATTCTTAAACAAAAAAGTTTTGCCCTGGAAAAGCTTCTTGAGGACCTCGGTAGATCCTCTTTTTTATTGAAGGTATACAAAACTGGAGCTATACTGGACAAGCTAGATGTTGTTGAAAATTGTTTGTATTACAGGTTGAGTTTTATGTTCATAATGAAAACTTATATTATATTAACCCCCAGGGAAACAAACTAAAATTCGACTTACCGAAAATGGTTTATGCCGGTCCGTCCATAATAACTAAGAACGTACGAGCCAGGCTTACGGTCACTTTCACGCACTGTCCAAGACATATTAATCATTTAAAATAAGGAATATGTATGACAAACTGTATTGCGTTTCTATCCGAGATTGCCCATTTTACGCACCCAAATAGCTTCCTAATTTGCTGCTTCCACGTAGACGGGACTCTGCCGAATATCGATCTAGCCGCCCATGATACCATTCGCTTTCCGGAGGCGCAATGATCGCCGGACGTTCCCCTGAAAATAAATAGGTTTATTTTATAAAACTGGAAACAAGGTATCTCCGAGTTCTGAAACTTTTAAACTGTATATTTTAAATATACATATACTATACTATATACTATATTTTACCATACATAATTTTAAGACGTGAAGTGACATTAATTCTTTACAAAAAACAGCTACGAATTATTTAAATTGTTCAAAGAATGACAGAGGTATAACTTTTTATTTACTCAACGAACCAAACAAACTTATGTTTTTTATGTTGTTATTTTAAATGTTATTTTACTTAAAATATATCATATGAAGCTTACCAGTTATAGCTATTTAATAGTAACTACTGTTTAAACTTACCATTAATCAAATGGGCCCCCTCAAACTCATCCTGATCCAACTCCTGGGCCAAATCAGTCAAATCCATACCCCCGCCAGCCACCATGACACCCAAACTTCCAAGTGCAGCTATGTTACAGTCATCAGAGCAAGCAGTTGGAGATCCGAGTTGTTCTTTCTGAATAACCACATCCACATTATTCATACGCATAAGATCTGCCATGTTGAGTCTAATTTCTGGCTAAAAACGATATGGCAGTCTTTTATTTTGTTTTCGTTGCAGTCAAGTTCTTATTGTAATTAATTAAATTTAAGTAAAACATAAAATAAAAAGATTGGATAGATCAGCATAGTATTAATGTCGAGCCTCAAATTATATTGACCGTAAGGTGACTCAAAGGGGGCCCAGCGAATAAGCAGGAATCCCAAAGAAGCTGAACATACTCGAACGAGACCTCGACACTTTCTTGTTTCCCTAACAATTGAACTATATATAAAATGGAAATTATCTCATCATAATTGGTAAATTGGTTGAGAACTTTAAAAAAATGTTGAAACTATTCAGATGAGCGGCATTGTATGTACATACATATGTACATATGCATGTCTAATGCTGGAATAAAACAGCTGATTGTAGAAGGATCGTTAAATTGATCATGAATGCAGACTTATTTAAAAGGTAAACACCGAAATCAGTCAAATATTATTGAAATAAAACTCATAATATTACAAGAAGCGACAGCTTCTGAGTAGCCATTTAAAAATAAAACACAGTCAGGGTTTCAAATAAAAGTTATGGACAATGTAAATGTGTGTATGTAATTACAGTCTCAGTCTGGATGCAGACTGCCATTCATCTAACGAGGTTTACGTATGTACATATGTACATACGCAAATGTCAAAATAAAAAGAATGCAAAAATAAGTCTGTACGCATTTAATATGAGACACAAAAGCTAGTCGGCTTAGTATACTACATAGAATGTTATACACTTACAATTTACACACATATGTATTTTGCATAGGATTAAGCATGAGAGCATATGTGTTTATTTCACACACAAAAAACACTCACAAACTCTAATAAAGAAACGGTACCAATTAATGGCATATTTTTATTCTTTTTGTCAAGTTAATCATTTAATTTTTAGAACTGCATGACCACTCCACTGTCCTGTGCAGTGTGACCGCGGAATTATCGATCAAATAAACCGACAGACCCTCGAAAATATACCCCTGCATTTTCAAAATATACTGTAAATATACCGTGAATCTTTAATATTTTCCTAGATTTTTATTATCTATTTGATATTACCAGCTAGTTAGGAGTCTCATTCAATTCTCCGCAGGATTGGGTGATTTTTTGATTTATCTTTCCTGGATTGATTGCATAATAAGGTTAAAACAGAAAACTTAACTTGTTATAAATCCATATTATCAGCTGCTGTTAATAAGTAACAATGACTTTGTCTTAGACTATTATCTGGAAATTTTTAAATAAATTAATTTTAGCATTTTGTGAATATCATCTAATCACAAAAGCCATCCTTCATTATGCGTTGTATTTTCTGGGCATATTTGCAATTCCTCTGGGAATTTAATTCTGCTTCCTTTATATGTTGCATTTTATATATAATATTTTTAGTTCTCGCCGCTATATCCAATTTGTCATTGACCCATTTAAAGATTGATTTGCCATTTTTCTGTGACTAATTGTGTAGATTTTTGAAATATCATCAGCAAAGGGCTAGCCCTAGACCCATATAAGACTAATGGCCATCTGATGTAGAGGACTGCGGCAGTGCCTGGGGCCCCCCTGATAATAATTTTGTGGCCAAAAAATTCAAACCGGTACTATCGTATAAAATATAAAAGATACTATTCAAATGGATATATCGATATAGTATCAACAAACTCGTCGGTATTTGTCTTATATTGTATCAAAATCCTCCAAATTCCAAATGACGTTAATATCGGATGTATTAGGTTTGCACGTGTCTTCCAAATTTATATTGGCCGGTAAGTTCCATGTTCTACGCATAGGGATCTACGTATAGTAAACATTATTTTAATGCTTTTATGTGGAGGCCATGGAAATCAGGCAGTTTTGCATTCCCCGACCGCATCCCTCCAATTGCCACTAGACGCTCGTCAAGCAAAAGTACATGGCTTTGCATTGAGTTCTTGCCATGGCTCAAAACACCTGTTATTGCTATATGGGGAAAATGCATTCTCGTTATTAATTTATAACGATGATGAAAAGAGTGAGCCGTTTCAATTAATATACGAAGGTGAAACAATGGACTGGATTAACGCTGCGACAATTTTTGACAATGATGAAACAAATGATTGGAAATTTGTGTTGCACATGTCTCACAGCTCACTCTTATACCTTCAGTGTAGCATCTTACCAAAGTTAGTCTGCACTGTGTTGGAATTAGCCAGTTGTACCGACTTCTCAATGCTTTACCACACGCATCTGTATGGCAATAGCTACAATGATTTGGCAATAATAAGCGGGAATGCGTTTGGTGAATTGTTGATTTGGCAAACGCATGGTGCAATAGATATCGATGCAATTAATTCAAAAAGAAAAACATATCCATTGCTGTTACGTATTCAAGCACATAATGGGGTTATCTTCTCCATTAATCTTAGCCTGCAGTCAAAGATTTTAGTTACTACATCTGATGATCGTTCTGTGAAGTTCTGGAAAATTGAAAAGGTCGGGCCATGGAAGACAGTCGACATAAAACCTATGTTTAGCTGCTTTGGTCATACTTCACGAGTAATGTGTTCTACCGTCGTCGAAAATGGTAAGATTTTCTAACATAAAAGGACGGTAATACAATTCAAACTATTTATGATGCAGGTGGCCAAGCATATGTTATAAGTGGTGGAGAGGATTCTTATGTGTGCATTTGGAACTCTTCCGGAGATTTGTTACTAAAACGTCAGCAACAATTCGGGGCACCTATATGGCGATTAGGTTTTCATAAAGCTACCTCTACACTCTATAGTACTAGTTCCATAGGAAATGTAATTGCTTATAACATTAAGAACGTTTTTACCCCGCAGAAAAATCAACTAACTGTGATGAATGACTTAGGTGAGGCGGCAATTGAGTTCATCGGAAAGGTAAAATTCGTTAATGCCACGAATATTGTTGGGCTAAGTAGCAAAAATCGCTTATTTTATATGAACTTAGCGGAGGCATCGCCGCATCTGAATAAGTGGCATCTGGTGCCGAACTTTCCCTGCTACAAACGTACAGTGCTCGAATTGTTTGATGGAGTCATTGCTACTTGTGGTTACCAGAGAATAACGTTGCATAGTTACAATGTGCAAAAACAACAATTCGAGATTTTATTTGATGGCGTTAGACTTAAAGGCACAATTCGCGCATTTCATTTTTTAACCAAAGAACATTACCTTGTATCCGATGACTTAGGAAATTGTCAGCTTCTAAAGGGGCGTGAGCTAGATTTGGATTCAAATATTTTGTTGAATGATTGTGATAGATCCTGGACAACTGCCGCCATACTCGTATTAGAAAAATTTCTCTTGTTAAGTAATCGTAAGGGTCATTGCATGGTTTACCACCGCGGTGCTGGGAATAATTTTGAGCTGAAAAACATTATCAAATGTTTGCATGGAAACATGGGATCAACTTTTTTGAAGTTATTGAATCTAAATAGTCACGAAGTGGACGTAATGAGTGGAAGCCACGAGCCTTATTTGAAATATCTACGGTTGACATTAGCTGATTGTAGTTTAACAGTCTTCAAAAAGGAGAGCGTCCCACTAGGATGGGTTGAAGCGTCCCAAGGTGAAGATGTACTTCTTGGCTTCAATGATAATCATATTGTGGCCTGGTCGCGTCAATACGATGTGCTTCTGCAAAAGGCTTGTGGGGGTGGTCATCGCTACTGGGACTACCATCTACACAATGGTATACTTAATATATGTTTTATAAAACAAAAAAAAGTTGTATTTTACCGTAGCTTACTTTACAAGGAAGACAGCCCGATAATATTTAAGCGGATTAACTGGCACACCCGCAATTGCAACACAATAAAACTTCTTACGGCCCACAATCTACTTACACCCTTAATTCTATCAGCAGGGGATGACAATATTATAAAAATTTCCAAGCTAGTCCACGATAACTTAATTCATTGTGCCGAAATTCACTCACACATTTCAAGTGTACGTTCTTTAGAGGCTTGTCTCTATAAATTTAAAAATAATGTATTTACGTGGCTTATTTTCTCAGTCGGAGGACGATCTCAACTTTGCATTAATCAAATTGACGTCACAGTTGCAAGTGAGTGCCACGTTAGTGAGCTGTGTACTCACAAAGTTCAAAATACGTCAGAGTCAAAAGTCGGCACTCTTGAAGCAAGACTGATGGCAATTGACATCGCACAACATACCCTTTCGGGTGTTTTTACGTTATATATAGCCAGCGCTGAAGGTAAAATTCGCCTTTATCGTTGGCATCATGAAAGACCCTCAGAACTACACTTTGTTAATTTTATTGATATAAATAGATGTCCACTTAAAATGCAGTGGATCAATAGCAAAAGGCTTTTGCTCATCACAACAACAAACGGCGAAATTTACGCATATGACCAGACGCTTTCCATAAAACGTTTTCAACTCCAACTACACAACGGTGGCATTAATACCTTAGATATAAAAATTGATGGGCAGTTTTTGCACCTTTTGTCTGGCGGAGATGACGAAGATATACGGTATACAATTATAAATTTCGACAACTTAACAATAGAGGAGAACAGGGAATTTTTGGGTCTGCACAACGCTCAGGTTAATGCAGTATCATTACAAGAGGAAAATGATAGTGGCACATCTCAACTATTTGCTTATTCATGCAGTGTAGATAAACAGATATATAGGATCAATTTGAGAACCCGTCAGTTCATTCGTGTTGGATGCACGTGCATAGCTGATATAAAAGGGATGTTGCTAGATGATCATCAGCGGATGTATTTTTACGGATGCGGAATTCAAATTTTGCGTCGGAAACTATTTAATAAAGGATATTTAAAATGAATTTTCATTCACTATTTTAAGTGAGTCGCTAGCATAAAATGTTGTCTCAGATATATGTAAGTACTAGTTCTTACTTACTACTCACTCACAATAAGTAGTAGCAACTGTGTAAATTGAGGCAATGCGAACAATTATTTCAAAAAAACAAGTTTCCATTTTGTGTTTTGGTTTTTTTGTACAAGCCTGTAGTTATTAATCTGAAGAATGACTAAATTACTTTTGAGTTTTATTATTTTTGCATGTTATTATCAATTACTATTAATAATAATTGTATATATGTACATACATACATAAATATGTATGTATATTATATACATACATGTCGGAGAGTAAGAAATTGTATAACTATTCTTTTTTTATAAAAAATAAATGTTAATTGGAACTTAAACTTGTTTGGTTCTTTTGGTACAAGCTCAATTTTGCTTGCAGCAGCATAGTCTGAGAGCAAGAGTTGCTCTCCAAATCAGGACACCAAATCATGTCGACAACCAGTGCCATAACTTTTCGAGGCACAGAACAAACATGTCGTGGCACATCTAAAATCAATGCAGGCATCATTCTCCTTTGTTCATCATTTTGAATTCTGTCCTCGGCCTATATTCTGTAGCGACTAAATCTGAACATGATCCGATTTCGGACTGTAATCTGAACCAAACTTCGCTCTTGGAAGTTCTACAATCGTCTTTCTGGTCAAGCCATCCGTCGGACGTCGAGAGTTGTTGGAACTAACGCTCATCAGCTCTTTTTTCATGGTTGGTGGATAGAACCAGTGTGGATCGATGTTTCACACCTATACAAATTCCAACCGTTCCCCCGGGAGGTACTGATTGTGAAGAGACTATAAGACGCGAAAATAAAAGAGATTAACTTAACCAAGTCAATAAAAATCATGAAACTGACTCAATACTCCTGTTTTACCAAGAAATATTAAATATTTTACATTTTTTACAGACTTAATTTTTTAAACATAAATAAAACAGTGTACCCATAGATCATACATTTTTCCCGCTTTGGTCATACTGGGAATCGAGCGAAATATATGGTACTTTCTGTTGCAAGAAAATTTAGCGAATTCGAGTACTGGGCTTAAGGCTAGTGGTTTTGTCCAGACCGAAATAGCTCATCTCTAGTGTAAATAGATATTAATGTAACTCAGTGCTCATCAAGGACGCACTATCGATAGTTCCATCGATTTTCTGGCATCACTAGTGTGTATATCTATTTACAAATTTGACTGCACAGTAGAGAAATTAATTCTATGGTTATGCCAATTATAATGTAAAAAAGCTTAATATGCCTGCGGATTTGAAGTGAAACAAGTAACAAATAACAAACAAAAATATTGACAACCAATGTTAACAGCCTCTTTTTGTTTATTTAAAGTGCATTCGCGAGTCATCACTAACTAAATATATTGAATGTGTGCAGATAATAAAAATAAATCTGTGTATGTGCATATAATAAAAACGATTTACAAAATAAATAATTAAGGATGAACCAATATACGCGCACAGCATCTATATAAAATAAAACCAATACAAATTGAATACACACATATGCGATTATGCGTATATTTATGAGCACATATGTGTACATTTTTGTGTCGCTTACATAAATACTATAAATTAATTTTGTTGTCGTTAGCTCTCATCTGTCCGTTTATTTTTGTGTAATAGAAAATGTTCTGTAATCGTTGTACTCTAAAAAATAAATCAAAATGAAATAAATATTTAAATGCGATACAGAAATTCGAAATAGTATCGAATTGTGAAATTTTTCCAAATAAAATTCCAATTGATGACAGTCATTGGCATAATACGGACCGTATATCTCAGATTTTCACATATGTATTCAAGTACTTATGAACATGCTTACTTGTGTATATATTTTTGTAGATGCATTCGTCAATATTTAAAAAAGAAATACATTTTGCATGTCGGACAGTGCTGTTCTATCAAAAAAGTTAATTTTCGTATGTGTTCGTCTCGTCGTTACGCTGTCTCAATGAAATCATTTTAACTTAACGCCATGCCGTCAACTCCATCGGTTGAAACACCCGCAGCTCAAACACAAAATCGCCAGTCCAAAACGGCCATAGTAGTGAGTGAGCAAAAATTGCAATTGCAAAATGTAAAGCGTTCTTATTCCGTATCCTCGAGCGTATCTTCGTCAGCTTCATTAGAAGCCGCTGGGTCTGCAGCGTCTCAATCAGTAGGTGAGAGAAGTGTTGCCATTGCTCTACCGCAACCACTTTTGACGTCTCCATCATCATCATCATCATCATCATCCTCAACCTCAACCTCAACAAACGTTGCAGCTACAATTGCAGCAGTTCATCATCAGCGCCAATCTTACTCTTTAGTGCAAAAAGAATCATCGTTGCGCTATCAAGTTAAGCCAAACCAACACCTCGCAAATATTTCGCTATCGCTAACAATGACTACGTCAGAAACGGTGCCATCGTTAACTGGATCATCTGTGGCTAGTCTAGGTACTTCAGAGGCTACTTCACGTCAGTGCACCAACGCCAAAACAAAAGTAACACCGTTAACTTCGCAGAAGATACACCGAACCATACCATCTGATAAAGTAAGCATTAAGTATTAATTTAAAATTTAGTATTGTAGCGTTTTATAAATAATGCTAGAAAAAGCGACAGAGAGACTTCAATTATCTTTTCCTCTAAGCTTTCTACTTTGAGCGCGGCCCCCTTCCCTACGGCATGTTGTCTTCATCAATAGCAGAAAGTTAATAAAATTGAATGAAAAATGGAGCCATGCAGGAAATTACTTGTAGTGGGATGTCATCGGTAAATTCACCTTGCCACTTGTTAGTTTTTGCTTTCTTGATCGTCATTTTAAAATGTGTACGTTCTGTTGGCAAGGGACCCTGACGACATATAGAACAAAGCCCAGTAGCCAGGGCCGTACGTTTTCGTCGTGTCCTCACCAAAATTCTGGTTGCGAAAGAGTATAAAGCTAAGAAGAAGGCTAGGCCCCCTACACCTCTTCCTAGTGGTCAGGCCAGTGCTCCTGGCCTTCTTCCTCTGCGCCATCCTCCTTTTCCCACTGCAATTCCTCCCAGTCAAAAAACGAACTTCCTTCCGATTAGCCTATTAAAATGCTCGCGGCTTACGTAGTGAGCTTATCACAATTTTTATGAATAGTTTCACATTTTCGTTCCACGTTATTGTATTTACCGAAACCTGGCTTAAGCCGGACATTCTTAGTTCCGAAGTTTTGGCAGATTGGCACAAAATGTATGTAAAATGTCTCGACGTGGAGGAAGGACCTTGTGCCCATGTCCCGATTTAACTTTATTGATGGCTTACTAGAACTGCCCCTGCCTCAAGTTAAACATGTTAAAAATTCCTTGGAATCCACTATCTGAAAAACATCTTTTATAATTCGTATCCATAAGAATGTTAGCAAGTCTGTCGCAAAGAAAAAAAAACTAAAGCTATATCTGAGTTATGCGCTATTCCTAAAATGTTTAAGAAAATTTTAACTCCGCACTTGCAACATCTCTGCAAATCACTTACAACCAAAAATCTTTTAGAGTTCAGCTCCCCTGTCACTAAAGGCTTCCAAGACAACTTGCAGACGGATGATAGTCGCTTTTGAACGCGACTCACAACATTCCTCCTCGTTTTTTCGTGAAGCTTTTCATAGAAAAAAACAATTTATCAGATATAAATAAATATGAATATTATCGAAGTAAATAATAATGGTCCGCATCACTCTATAATGCATGTATTCTTCCTTACTTTCAGATTAACCTACGTTTAATCCTCGTTAGTGGCAAAACCAAAGAATTTATATTTAACCCATCAGATTCTGCTGGCGATATTGCACAAACAGTATTCGATAATTGGCCAGCTGGTGAGTACATTCTTTTGAGTATTTATAGGAATAGTGTTGAATTTTTAATAGGAGTTAGCGAAGTGGATATGCCTTAAATTGGGCATTAGACAGGCGGTAACTAAAGAAAAGTAAAGAGTTATCAATAGTAAATAAAATTTGAGACTTTACGTCTCGATTTGAGTACCTGATTTTCATATAATTAATTGAATAATTAAATAAATTCTTACACAGTTCTAAAATATCTTCTTTTTTTTTAGATTGGAAGCGCGAAGCCGTTTCAAAGGCGGAAATTTTACGTCTGATTTATCAGGGACGTTTTCTTCATTGCAATGTAACGTTAGGAGCGCTGGGACTTCCATTAGGCAAGACGACTGTTATGCATTTAGTGCCTCGTGATAATTTGCCTGAACCCAATTCGCAAGGTGAGTTAAATATTATACGTTACTTAAGATGGTTTTTAATTTTAGTACAGTACACTTTATACCCTGAACTCAGATACTGTTTGAAGAATTTTAAAATATTTTGCCAATTTACATTTTTGTACCTCATCCACACTCCATTTTAGTGGTTGGACTTAATGACTTCCTTAGGGACTGAACGAATTGATGGTCCAGATGATTTTCTCCGGTGCCATTATCTCTCGTACGAAATCCTTATTTTCTTCTCCTCGATATCATTCCGTGTCCGCGGGGGCGTTGGGTTTCCTTACGTCTGTTCGGCGACGTGTTTTGCTCGCTATAAGCTTCGGCTGTGGCTCTAGATTCGCAATGTCCCTATCTTCAAACAAGCTAATTTAATATTTTTGTCTCATTTAAGACGATATTGTATAAACATTGATACAGCCATACCTACCTTAACGTATTTATTTATTTTTTTAATTTATTTTATTTTATTCAATTGAATTCAAGTAACTAAACATTTTCTTTCTTAATATAGATCAAAGACAAAAGAGTAAAGGCGGTTCTGCAAGTTGCTGTTCGACAACGTGCTGCATTTTGTAACTAATTTTGTAAATAAAATAAATTACTTAAATTAATTAATGATAAATGAAGTACTACAACTATTACAATTTTTGCGCTTTCAAGAAGTTTTTAGGAATCAAAACGACAGACTTCGTTTCGTTAAAAATATTAATGTATATAAAAAAAATATATTTTATTGATACACTCTATAAATACGTGAATTTGTAAGCAAAACCTAAATGCTTTTTCTGTTCTAGCTCTAATAGCATAACATGTAATATATTACCAATACAATACAATATACGTTGAGCAATCTTTACCGTAAAATTAAATGAAATGCAAAATATCTTTATGCACTAACTAAGCTATACGTAGAGATAAGGTAACCAAACCAAATGTACCCAAGTCCTAAATATAATATGAATGTATTTACGCACTTATGATTTTGACCTAGCGTCTGCAACGCACCGATGGCTGCAATTCCGACCCTACAAAATTGTATGTCTAAATACATCTTTGGGAAGACCTTTTTTTTAAATCAACATCCCACAGCTTATACCACTGCAACGACTTGATTTTTTTTTTTTATTGTTGCTGTTGGGTCAAGGATGTCGGCTAACGAAACTTTTCTCGATCCTTATACCAGAACTAGGTCAAATTATGATATTTACGTATTTTTTCTTACTTGAAAAAACCTGCAATATGCCTCCCGAAATCAAGTAAAAGTGTGGCCTAGGGTGATAGGCCGACACTTTAGACCCCGGGGTCCGTGGGTTCGAGCCTGGCTTAAAATTTTGTTTGATTTGTTTTTTTTCCTTTTTTCAAAACTGTATTTTTTTTAAGGCCCACTTACGCTTTGCTTTGCTATCCAGTCGTAAAACTTGCCTTTTAAAATTGATCCGCAAAATCATGGTTAGCTGGTTGACAAAAAACTGCATTACCGGCGCACTGCTTCAACCGCGCACTTTTCGATACGATAAGTTATATATTTTGGTGGGCCAGTTATTAAAATCAACATCCAATATCTTATATATAAATGAATTTGTTTAAATACCGCATTTTCAAGGCAGTGCTTCGCCTACGGACTGGTTCATAAAATATTGCCAACAGAAAGCAGTTTGTCTGCATGGATTGTAGTTATTTGAAAATACTTAGTATAGTGATAGTTTATCGCCTGGCGACATATCTCCTCGCAGACCCTAGCGACATATCTCCTCGCGAAGTTTAACGTCATATCTCCGCGCGGAGGTATGTCGTTTCATAACGTCATACAGTTGCGGTCAAAATAATAGTAGTGCTCCAGAAATGTTTGATAATTAATAAATTTACTACACTTTTTGCGCTGTTTTCGTTGTTAAATAATACTTCTATGGTTTATTTAATAGCCTATTTACACAAGGGCTGATTTGTTGAGTTATTGCGTTTCGGGGAAAGCTAGGTATGAGATTTTTGTTGGCCCAAACACTCCCATGTGTCCCCACTAAATGGATATCTACACATAAATGTATAAAATTGAGCTATTCATGACTTTTATTCAATCATAACTATCTATAAAATGTAGCCAGAAATGTATCAATTACGGGGGTCACGGCTCTGTTTTTTTCCAGAAGGCAGGAAATTCAGAATAACAAATGCATTCCTCTTCATGAAAAAATTATCTTTAATGAATGATTACTGTAGGAGGATCCAGAGTAGGACAAATGATTTAGCAATAAGCCACAGGGACAAGGCCCATGTGTGAAACATGAAGAATAATTCGTCCAGAAGATTGAGGGAGTGTGAACCACAAAGCGCCTAGCAAAAAAATTGTTTTTTATACCCGGTACTCGAAGAGTAAATAGGGTATATTGTATTTGTGCGAATAACGGTTGTATGTAACGCACAGAAGGAAATGTTTCCGACCCCATAAAGAATATATATTCTTGATCAGCATCTATAGACGAGTCATATAGCCATGTCTGTCTGTCCGTCTGTCCGTCCGTCCGTCTGTCAGTCCTGATGAGCGCCTAGTACTCAGAGACCATAAAAGCTAGAGCCACCAAGTTTTGCATCCAGACTTCTGTATGCTCACACTGTGTACAAGTTTCAAGAATTAGCCCCGCCCCCGCAAGAGGTCAAAAACCCAAATCTACAATTTTGAAGATAAAAGACATCTAAAAACGCCATTCTGTAGGGAATGACCATATCTATCAGATCACCAATTTGGTCCGATTGGATCATTATTATAGCCACACTGAAGAAATTAATTTGCAGTGGCTAAACCCACCCCGTCCCGCTGCTTATATTTGATTTTTTCAAATTCTCTCATTCACACTCTGCCTCGCGCAGTGGCAGAGGCCTGTGCCTCTGACACGTCTCTGCCTCTGCCCTGACTCTGCAGTGTGTTGCTCTAGGGGAGGGTGGCGAGCTAAAGTAGCGTGTTGGCGTGAGTAGTGTTGTTGATGTAGATGACAGATGAGGAAAAAATTTAAAATTTGACAAATAACCGCTAAGGTGCAGATGTAGTACTGAGTGCCGGGTATAAAAGTTGTGACGCGTAAGAAGCGTCTCACACGTCCCTTCTCGTTTTTTGTTGCGTCGAAGAGAAATGGCCAGTATGATCCAACGGACTGTTGCTCATGGGCTGTAGCAAAGAGGCGAATAAGTGTAGGTGAATGCATTGTGGAGAAGCGGCGATCCGGTTTTTTGTAAGTGGAAGTTACTGACTCGGCGTGGACGTCGTCAGGAAACGTAAGTTTGAAGTTGAAAAGCTTCCGTGAGCACAGGAAATTTTCACCTTCGGAACCTTAAGTTTACCGGCAACAAATTTTCGTTTTTCAAAACGTGATTTATTCCCCGCAACATTCTCGTCAATCAGGGCGTCCTTCATGCTCCGCAGTGAAAATCTGCAACACCTGGCCGTCAAGCGGTCCGAGAAGACACAGCTACGAACAGCCACGTGCGGCCCTGAAGACGACCCTGAAGGAAAACCCCCCAAGGACGAGATATTTTCTGCACCAAACTCTGTAATTTAAGACCAATAAATATAAAAACATACTTTTGCCATCCCAATTTACATTTTATTCTTGCCGTTATATTTCAGAGATCAAACTAATACTCCGGCTATATGGCGCCACATCGAATTTCTGTGTAATTTTGAGCCAAGGTCAAGGTGGGTTTGACAGCCAATAAAGTCATAGCAGCAGTGTTTTTGAATGCACGCTGTTTATTGAGTACATTCAAAATAGAAGAACAATCAATTGGGCAAACGTACTCTAAAGATTTAATAAGGATTTGAAAGAGAAAAGGCCACATTTGGCCAGGAAAACAAATCTTTTCCATGTACAGATTGCATGGCAAACTGCTCCCTAAACTGTTTATTCTATTCTCTGAATTTAAATGGCTCTGCGGAAATAGATTTGAGTCAAACGATGAAGTCATCTGAAAAAGGGTCTTTTTGCTAAGGTCTATAAGCTAACTTTTATATGTTTTTTAAGGAATTATTTAATTACAAATCTTTAATGTGACTTTCAAATCAATACAAATATACTCGTACATACTTTATGTTACAATTATGATTAATTAAACAGCGCTATCAACAATTTTACTTGCAATATTTACGTTATATTGATTAAGTATTATTTTAGATGTCCTCAGTAGCATGAGTGTCGTGGCTGGGGTTGAGGATATCGATGCGATTTAACATCTTAGGTCATAGGTCCTTAAGAATGGCACTTTTCGCATTTTTTAATTTGTCAAGTCGTTTCAATAAATGGTTATTAGCTGTCTCTGTTTCTTCCAGTTTTTCCAAAACTTCACGGTGCTGTTAGATTTTGAGAAATAGGTATTATTTTTCTTATTTACATTTAACAATAGTTCTATAAATTGTTCGTTGCTTGTAACTTCTTAGCAAATAGCTTACCTCACGTTGTAGCTTACGGCGTTCCACTTTTAATTCTGCTTCTGCCTTTTCGGCGGCTTCTGCGGTGCTTTTGTATCGAATAACTTGCGTCTCTGAACGGGCTAAGCTCGATTGAAGATTAGCCATTTCTTGTTCAGCCTTTTGTAGCTTATATTTATAGTCTGATATGATTTTGTTTGCTTCTCCTGCGGGATAAGACAGTGAATTTAACATAGAGAATAATAATTCATTGGGTGCATACTTTGAGCCTCATAATCGTTGTCTTTACCAAAGGGACCCGGTGAGCCAGTTCCAACAATTCCTTCGCTTTTATACTCTTTAATTATTTTTTGCAGCTTCTGCACTTCGGATAGTAATTGCTGCTTTTCATCGCTAAACTTTTGTATTCTTACATCTGAAATACAACACAGTACATGAGTTGGTGCTTTGGTCATTTAATTTTTATGACGGAAAGACAATCACCTAAAGAACCCTGAACGGAAGCCAGTACATTAGCATTTTCAACACTGACTAGAGCTCGCTTGGCATCACTGCCATCGGCATTTTCAATTGCAACAATCACAAGGCCCTGCTCTGCAATCAATGAATCTCGCTCGCTAAGCTGACCTTGAACTAGCTTAAGCTCAACAGTGGTGCGGTCTAAGTTTCGTTTAATTGCGTTGCAGTCACGCGACTTCTCTTTAAACTCGCGCTGCAGCTGTGCGAATGCCTCTTGCATGGTTTCACATTTGTCCTTAAGTAATTTGACTTCGTACGACTGTGATGCACGATCATTGTCTAGCTGTGCATTGGTTATCATAGCTTTCCGGAAACGTTCTTCGACATCCTAAAAGAAAAACATGCATAGCAGTATTCATGGCGAATAATAACAATGTGGCTACCTACGTTAAGCTCGTGCTTGAAGTCGCGTAAGCTTCTGCCTTCATCCTCCAAAGAATCTTCACTACTACGTCGGGATGCCGTATTTCGAGTAATATTTATTAATCCGCCAAAGACGAGACGTGCAGGATGTGCCGAGATCGAGTCACTACCAAAACTGGCACTCGAGTTGTGCATATCAAATACCCGGTCAGCATTTTGTTCTTGTTCCTTTTGTTGGCGTTCAAGCTCTCTCATACGTATCTCGCGCGCTTCAGCACGTGCCTGACGACGTGCAGCAAGACGCGCTTCAGCCTGTAAAAATCAAACAGAATATTTTAAGAGTTTTATGACAGCAAATTCTGATGTAGAGGATGCCACCCGACAGGTGTGATGGCGAAGAAGCCTGGGGGAAATTAAATTTGTTTGCTCTAGCTCTTATAGACTCTGAGAGCTAGGCGTTCATCAGGACGGTCAGACAGACATGGTTATGTAGCCACGCTTATTGCACTAACTATAACTGCATTAAGATTCGTGGTAATGCGTTTCGACCAGCATGCATGACGTTTACGTACCTCTTTTGTGATTTGATCTAGAGCGTTGTCCTCTGCATTCACTCGTGTATTGTTTCGTCGTCGACCAGTGACGCTTGTGCTTTCCATTTCATTAAAATGTACTATATTAACAAACGGTTCAATTTATTTTGTATCTTGATACTTTAGTTTTCTTGGTAGCGGCAAGGCACCTTAAGTGTGTAGATCGGAATAAAGAAGATCAGTGACGAACGGAATGTTTTTGATGTAAAAAAGGAATGTCAAACTAAAAAGGAGCAAAAAACATCTCTACGGCATATCGCAACATCGCATTTATCAGCACACTTTGTTATTTCAACGAGAGTATAAATTAAACGAGGAGAAACATTGTGAGACGCGCTGTCACGCGTCACAACTTTTATATCCCATAAAACCTTAAGCTTTTCTTGAATCTTAAATTTTTCTACACTTCTCAAACTTTCTCACACCAACACACCCTTTTAGCTGGCCCCCCGCCAACAGCGCCACACACCGCACGAGCCAGAGTGTGCGAGCTGCTGGAGTGGATGAGGGCTAGCCACTGCAAATGAATTTCTTCATTCTCGCTATACTAGTGATCCAATCTGAATCTTACTCAGAAATCTGATAGATGTGGCCATTCGTTTTCTCCTATCTTCAATATTTTAAAATTGTGTGCGCAATTGTTAAGCAAACATGATTCAGTGTGATATCAGAGCAGCATGGATGCAAAATTGAGTTGCACTAGTTCGTATAGTCTCTGAGAAACAGGTGTCTAAGAGACAGATGGACAGACAAACATACATATGTACATAGACTCAGCTATTCATGCTGATCAAGAATATACATATGTACATATGTATGCACACTTTATGGGGTCGGAAACGATTCCTTCTGTGCTTTTCATACACCCAATTTCGAGCACAAATTTAATACACCCCCGTCACTCTTCAAGTACCGAGTATAACGAAAACATGACTCCTTTCCATACATCTATGACTTTTGTTTCATACATGTATGTATTCATATGTACATATGTGTACATAAATGACATGATAAAACTTAGTTGTCAGTGTGAAGATCCTTGGCCATCGCCTAAATTTGCACGTACACAAAATTCAGTTGCATTTCCTTAAATTGTTTCTACAAAATGTTTACAGACAACTCGAAGTGGACTTTCAATTGCTCATGTAAAAAAATTTAAAATTGTCAGCAGCACTTTCATATTTTTGACTAGGTGCAGAGGCCTACCTATGTACATATGTATATGTATGTTTAAAAGAAATGTACATGTGTAGTATCTCCAAGAAGATTTCCCCACGTTCAACTTTATAAGTTGTTTATGATCAAGTCCTCTATATAATATCGAACTTCACTTCTTTTAACTAATACCAATAACTGCACAATTGAGAGCACCAAAGTAGAGCTTGGTCAATAAATCCCTCGCCGCTCTATCGATACATACATACAATATTTGTGTAATTGCCTATTTACACTGACATGAGTTACGTCTCGATAGTTGAGTCAACTCAATAACTCAGAAATTACGTTTACACTTGCACAGAGTAGAGTTATTGAATTTTGGCTACGGGACGAGTTCGTTTACAAATAAAAATAGTTTGTATTTCAGAAGAAAAGAATTTGATACTCATATATAGAATTTTCACACTGCTATCGATATCGGAATGTACGCAATGAAGCAGAAAAGGCCATCATATTTGCAGAGAACAGCTGATGAAAGCAACAAACATTCGACATCGACACGCCTTATTTTATACGCCTTAAACGCATTTAACTATTCAAAAGTATGACGGGGAATCGATTGAGAAAGTACCGCATTATCCAAAAATGCAATCAAAAAGTTTTTATATTTCCTTTTAAAATGAGTACCTGGTTTACAATTAACAATTAACTACATAATTAAGATTAAAAATGTCTTCATTATTGCAGTTTTTTAGGCAACTTGCGCCAGTTTCCTTGTTTCCTGCGAAACGGTCGACCGAAATTCAGGCATGCATTTTTTATTGTTTTTATACGAATATCATTCCTGATTTGGTCGACGGTAAATTAAGAGCGTCAGAGTAATAGGCTTAAATTGGAATTTGTTTGAGAAAGTAAAAACCGAAGTCTGCTAATACATATAAAACCATATTATTATTATAAATGTGATCAGCGTGATTCCGTGTTTCACATCTTTGAAAGTTTCCCAGCATTCCCCCAAGAGTAATATAAATATCGATACAACCATTTACGTGATATATATGTAATACAAATATATACCGATAAATATAAATACGTGTACGATAAAGTTATTAAAAAGTGTATCGTGGATTTTGGCATCCAAATTACTAATTCAAATAAAGAACATGTCAGAACTAGCTTTGGAACTAAAAACCCTGAGTGATTTGGTAAGTATGTCATTTTGTGTAAAAATAACTGGACTAAAGAAATGCATTTTAAGGAACGCAAGACAGAAGAGCTCTCTTCCCAAATAAACTCGGTAACACGCGGCGACCGCTGTGAGGAAACTGACGATGATCTGATCAAACTCAAAGTTACAAATAATAAGCTCAAACACCGTTTATCCTTAATTAGGGAGGTGAGTTGTTTTAATGAAGTATTTATGAATTGAAGTAAATTTCTTTAAAGTCCATAGCTCAGGAACTCAAATCATCCGTAATGGAGGTTACCGAAAGTTTTTCGATCACGGAGCATTTGGAAAACGTTTTTGCACAAGCTTTTGCAATAGCGTTTCCCGAATATGGAAACATACCAGTGATAATTGCACCAGTGAACAGTGCATCTGCAAAGTATGGTGACTATCAGTGTAATAATGCGATGGGCTTAGCAAAGAAAATGAAAGAAATGGGTGTAAACAGAACTCCACGTGAAATTGCCAACGAGTTACTAAAGGCGTGTCCCGCATCACCGATCATAAATAAGATGGAAGTTGGCGGGGCTGGTTTTGTGAACGTGTTTCTTAGCAAGTACGTGGTATTAGTATATGTACTATGTCTTGTGATATTTAATTGATTTAATTTTGTTTTTCTTCCAAAAGAGACTATGCAGCTAAAGCTTTACAAAACATATTGCGTAGCGGTATTAAGCCTCCAAGAGTACCAAAACAGCGAGTTTTGGTGGATTTTTCTTCCCCTAACATAGCCAAGCAGATGCATGTTGGTCACCTGCGCTCTACCATTATTGGAGAATCAATTTCCCGCTTGCTAGAATTTTTGCAACACGACGTCATTCGTATAAATCATATCGGTGATTGGGGAACCCAATTCGGTATGTTAATTGCACATTTGGAAGACCGCTTTCCCGACTTTCTCAACGTAAGCCCGCCAATTGGAGATTTGCAATCCTTTTATAAGGAGTCAAAAAAGCGGTAAGTGAATATACAACCGACCACATTTTTTGCTTTAATAGCATGTTAGATAAATCATGAAGATTTGGGGCAACTAAATTTTGTTCCACAGGTTGACAGGAATTTTTAGTGTCCGCTGGGTACCCAATCCAATCCTGATCAATCAGAATGTTTTAATGCACTTAGTTTATGCCTACTTTTCTTCGTGTAAAGTGTTTTATTTAATGTGTTGATTTCGGTCCTTTGATTTTTATTACAGCTTTGACACGGATGAAGAGTTCAAGAAGCGCGCTTACAATCGAGTGGTTTCACTGCAAAACGGCGAAGAAAACTCTAGAAAAGCATGGACGCTTATTTGTGATGTTTCGCGAAAGGAATTTCAGACTATCTATGACCGATTAGATATTACAGTTAAGGAACGCGGTGAATCGTTTTATCAATCTCACATGTTGTCTGTGGTTGATTTTTTGCGAAAGAAAAATATGCTGGAAGAAGATGAGGGCCGTCAAATTATGTGGTCAGACGAGGGCAAGAGTGGCGTACCTCTAACGATCGTAAAATCGGATGGTGGCTTCACCTATGACACATCTGATATGGCTGCCATACGCCACCGCATAGACGAGGAGCAGTGCACTTGGATCATTTATGTTGTCGACTCCGGACAAAGTACACATTTTAACACAATTTTCAAAGCAGCCGAGCGCTGTGGCATTTTAAATCCGACCATCCACCGTGCAAACCATGTACAGTTTGGCGTGGTTCTTGGTGAGGATGGAAAGAAATTTAAGACCCGTTCCGGTGATACCGTTAAACTATCAGATTTGCTTAATGAGGGAATGAAACGTTCATTGGAACAACTATGCAGTCGAGGACGCGACAAAATTCTCACACCTGATGAATTAAGTGAAGCACAAGAGGCAGTTGCTTATGGCTGCATTAAGTATTCAGATTTATGCCATAACCGTATAAGTGACTATGTTTTTTCATTTGACAAGATGCTGGACGACCGCGGAAATACTGCAGTTTACTTATTGTACACCTACACGCGTATTTGCTCTATTTCAAGAAAGTTGAGCGAAGACGTCAGTAACTTGAAAACGATTTTGGATACAGTCGAGATTGTTTTGGATCACGAAAAGGAATGGAAATTGGCAAAAACCCTTTTGAAGATACACGACATATTGTTAAAGTGCTCGAAGGACCTTTTCCTTCATTTTCTTTGCGAGTTTTGCTTTGAGGTATGCGCTGTATTTACAGAATTTTACGACAGTTGCTATTGCATTAAGAAAAACAAAGATGGTGAAATAGTTGAAGTAAATCATAGTCGAATTTTAATGTGCGAGGCAACTGCAGCAGTATTGCGTCAGTGTTTCTATATTCTAGGACTAAAGCCAGTCTCTAGACTTTAACTTTGGCAGCACGGGAAGTCTTGTTAAATATACATTAATAATATTAAATTATAAAAATTTTGATATTAAATTATATTATAATTGAAATATTATAAATATCTGCGAAGCACTATTCAAAATAAAAATCGATGATGTTTTTCTATACTGACTGACTCATAGAACTGATCCACTACGCCTTATTCAGCGAAATTATACAAATTACAAACGTAAAGGAACCAAATGTTGCACCTACATATGTATACCTCTGTGATATCACAATAACAAGTGTTATTTCATATATCGATCTACCAGATTGCTGGATCTGGATCAGATAGGATCATTCAAATATTTATAATGAACAAATAAATGTTCCATGTCAACGCATTTTGCTTATTGCACGCGGTTACTCATTCACCTTTTCTCTCTCTCACCCACGCTTCCGCGGAGAAGAGCGAGATAGAACGGCATGTTGGTGTGAGAGGAAAGATAGAAGCAGATGTAGACATACATATGTATGTAAATATGTAGATGGAGCGTAATTAAAAGCAGCTGATGCCACACTGGCAAAAGAAAGGCACTACACGACACTTGTTCCATAGGTTTAATTTGATTTTCTTACGATGGCGACTTCTGCCAAGGATGGAATTGCTCCTCAGAAGACAAAAACGCAGGTGCGCTTTCTGACTACCACCTGTAGAGTTACAGATTGATGAATAAAATTAGTTGTGACGGCCCTCTGACTGGAGTATGCTCGCCGCGCCGGGTTTCACATACATTTGTTTGATCTCTGAATTTTGTAACTATAAAAGAAAAGATCTCCTGGGTCAATAATAAAGCGTAGAGTAAGCTGTCATTTTAAGGTATTTTTCTTTACTATTTTTAGGTTTACCGCTTTGAGTTTTGAGCAGGTTTGTACTTGTGTCACTCTTCAGGGACTGTAAAGGGTCGGTAGCGGGTAGGAACAAGAATGTTCCCGAGGATGGTGCGCTCCGGAAGGCGTGAATTCTGCTAAGGAAAGAGCGCTTCGAGAGACGAGAATGTTGTTAAGGATAATGCGCTCGTAGACGAATAATATTAAAATTAGTGACGGTGCTTTAGCAGCGTCCGTCCTATAACGTTACTCCTCGTGCATTGTATTAAATAGTCTTCCAGCTTTATTTGTATTGCGTTTTAAATGAAATTAAGCTTGCTCTCAGGGATAGCAAATAAAACTATTCGCTCTTGTATACAATGGTTTCATCCTTAAATTTGTGCATCTGCTCATACCAACTGTCTTCAGAAGTAGTATCCACCTCATCATAAAATGTGGGAAACGGGGGAGCTTCTTTCAGCTTCCGCAGGGGTAAAAGCGTATCGTATATATATACTAGTCCACCGGTAGGTCCAGGCACTGCGCTACCTTGCACCCACATGACATTGTACTTTGCGTTCGTGCGCCAAATTCGCAGTCCTTTAAGAACACGCCAACGGTTTCCCATGTGACCAGGCATTTTTGTACCAGGCCAGACACGTCCCTTTTCGCCACCACCGCCAATATTACCGGCACGGCGATGAGTCTTGGTAACGCCATGTGAAGCAGGCATTCCCTTGAATCCGTGCCGCTTGACTACACCTTGGAAGCCGTGGTCTACGCTGTAATGAAAAGATAGTCCAAACAATTAATTAATCTTAATAAAATATATTCTGAAATACTCACGTTTTGCCGCGAACATCCACATATTCTCCAACGCGAAAGTGGGCAACATTCAAAGGTGTTCCAGGTGCTATTGCTCCTTGTGGTGAGACCATAAAACGCATGATATTCTTTTTTGGAGCAACGCCTGCACCCCGAAATATCTCGCAGTATTCTTTAGTCAGCATGGTTGGGTTCGTACTTTCAGCACCCACGAGGATGCAGCCATACTTGTTCAACTTGTGTTCACTGCTTGGATTCTTATTGGGCCCACACTCCTCGGGTGGCATGTATTTAATAACATGGTTGTCAGCAATCTGTAACAATGTGGTGCGCACTTTTTTGCCATTTTTAAGCCATAGCGGATACTGTCCAATCTTCCGCGCTATCACACCGCAACGCCTCGTCTTCTCGGTCCACGAACGAATTTCATCTTCCGGATCATTGGTCTGGATCAACTTATTTTCTTGTGACTGAATGCTCTTGCTAAGCGCCGGAGTACCGTATTTTTCGCAAGCTAACTCATTGATGAACTGTTTGTTTTCTGTAGTCACTAAGTCTTCCGTATTCTATTGCACACAAAAATCAATGTTAAAATTGGTAAGTATAAGCATTAAGACACTGCTTACGGTTCGTTGTTTCCGCAGATTCCAGTAAGGATTCCTTAAGCGGGGCCGGCTCAAATGGCCCTTTTCGCGTACTTGTACACTAGAAACGATGCAGCTGCCAAGCCTAATTAAGGGAAATATTCACGAATTAGTAAATAGAAAACGATTGATTCAATACTTTCTAACCGTAGCCTCCCAAGCTGAAAACAAATGTTTTGAATCATGTTAATTTTATATAACCAAATCTTGGCCATACACATATGGTGGGTTGCAATGCATCGCTATTCCAAAACAATCGATGTCACTATCGATTTGTGGGAAACAAACATCGATGTATTCCCGGTTCTACGGGTTCTGAGGAACGGTGGGAATTTTTAAAAGATGTGAAATGTGAAACATCGGCGGACACTGGCACCTTCCAACATCCATGAAAAAAGAGCTTAGAGAAAAAAAAAGCTTATAAAGAGGGGCAAAAAAGTTTTACCTCTTCATAAATAAAATAATTATTAATATTTAGCAATGATACTTGAATTAAATCAGCAGAAGAATATTATCTTTCACCGGCTAATCATGTTGCGGGACATGAATGATGATGAAGTAGCCAACATTGAGAAGGAGGAGATTTTGGAGTGGATATCTGTGTTGAACACGTCTTTGGAATAGCGCAACTTTAATTAAAATCTTTAAAATGCCAGATTCCATATAATTTTAAAAGTATTGCTATAATCATTAACAAAATAGCTCTCTATTGTTCTGTTTCATTTTGCACAATATGTTAAATATGCAAAACCGCTCAGTAACTTTTTTGAAGCGAGAAAAACCAATAATAAAAGAAAAATATATTAAACATTGTTTTTCTATTTATCAGCTCCCGTCTCTGATGGTGCTGCGTTTGATGCTTGTCTTCCTCTTGGCGATCTCTTTTCTTGCACACTTCCGATCTTTTCGGGATCTACGTAAATGTTAAATATTCTCCTGCCATCTCAGATGACCATTTCACCCTGCATCACGTCGTTGCAGCAATATTTGGAAATTTAATGATTATGATTCATACACTTTTCTACATTTTATTAATGCTTGGAGAAAGTACTGTACCCGGAAGGACAGAAATTCAATAAATATTTTGTTTTTCTCCTTATAAATTTATAAATTGAGTACCGAGTAAGAGATAATTACATTATAAAATTAAATTTTGAAAATGAAAGCGTATATTTTGGTGTATTTTTGTGAGTCAAGAAGTATTCTATCGATATTTCGAATCTTTTATTGGTCGTGGTGATAAACACTCCTACGTAACAACAAGTAGCCGCCTAATTAATTCCGATTCAACAAAGTGAAGTTAAATGGCATTAATTCCGCCTGTCACTCGCCTTACATCCTCCATAATACGTATACTAGGATGTAATCCTAGTGTTATGACGTTGCAAGGCACCAACACCTATCTGCTTGGAAATGGAAAAAAGTGAGTATGTCCAATGTTCAATCCAAAGTTCAACTAATAATATAACCTGCCCACAAATCATCATCTATTAGACGGATACTGATTGATACCGGGGATGAAGATGTTCCTCAGTACATAGAACACTTAAACGATGTCCTTCGCAAGGAGCAGGCCTCCATTGCCACTATCATCCTCACTCACTGGCACCATGACCACGTCGGTGGTGTTAAGGATATTGTGGGCAGCAGACTGGCAGACAATGGTATAACTGTCTATAATTGTCTCTGGCAGGTTCTTATAAGTGCTCTTCCATTCAGACTGTCAAGTGTTTAAGTTTCGTCGGACCGATGCAAGTGATGCATGCCCAGAGATCCCAGCTCACATACAATTGCAACCCCTTTCGAACAACCAAGAGTTCTCAGTTGAAGGAGCCAATATGCGTGTTGTACACACTCCAGGACACACCACGGATCATATTGCAATAGCAATGGACGAAGGAACCCTCTTCAGTGGGGACTGCATTTTAGGTTTGTTTTCGGCTTGGAGTCTGTTTTTGATTCTTCCATTTTTATAATGCAATCTTTCCGTAGGCGAGGGTACTGCCGTCTTTGAGGATCTGTACGAGTACATGAAAAGCTTGGATACAATTTTAAAAATCCAACCACTTCGTATCTTTCCGGGTCATGGCAATGTCATCGATGAGCCCGTTCCTAAAATTGAGTACTACATAAATCATCGCAACAATCGTGAACAGCAGATATTCCAGTTTTTTACACAACGCCCCAATGAGCGTTGGCAATCAATGGATGTTGTGAGGGAGGTTTACAAAGATACCCCTGAGGAGCTGTGGCCCGCTGCGTCCTACAATGTAAGCCACCATCTTCAAAAGTTGCAAAAGGAGGGCAAATTGGTGCTCAAGGAGTTGGATGAGGAACAATTTTATGTTTATAATCCAAAAAGCTTGCTCTAGATCTACCAAATTCAGTTTTTTTTTATTGCAGAGTTCATTAAGCTCAGATGTAAGATATTTGAGTTACATGGAAAAATACATATTTTGAAATTTAAACGACGCGTCTCTTGTTTGATACCGGTACTCAGTCAGCAATATTTTATCTGTTTACATTTTTTATTAATTAATCCCATACACACTTGTACAGACACCGTATGTACATAGCTGCGAAACATACAAAAAATACATAAAATGTTTGGTCAACATTTTGACTTTACATCTTTAACTTTCTTAAAAGTGTTTTCATCCGTTTTTCTTCTTTTTTTAACAAGGAGATATATAAGTACTGTAATCAGAAAATCTGTGAGGTAATATTGATTGCTCAATCAATCAACCAATTAAATCAAAGCTGTGCTTTCAGTTGTAGTATGTACTAAGTGGCGTTTTATTTCTGGTTACATTTAATTGTTCAAATTGAATCTTTCACCGTTTTCCTTTTCCAGTTTTACCCCCCTTTTTTTGGCGTTTCTTTATAGCCACTGCAGAGCGTTTATCCTTCTTCTCTCGCGGATCTACGACACGATAGCGACCTTTCACACCAGCTGGGCGACTTGCCCGACGAGACGCTGTGTGCTTTTTAGCCACAACGTAGGTAATCTCCTTTTTCTTCTCTTCAGCTTTCTTATATACCTTTTTCAGTTGTTTTGCCTTCTCATGGGTTGAGGCGTCGGCGTTTTCCATTATCTTTTCGGCCATTTTCTTTGCCTTGGCCATACGCTTTGAGGAACGACGCTTCTTTCTTGCCTTTGCCTCCATTACCTTTTTAATGGGGCGAACATTTAACTCCTGGACCTTGCGTTGGTATTCTTCGGTAAGCTCTTGAGGCACTGGCTGGGCCATAGTCATGTGTTCTTGTTCATCCTGCGTGAACCAAACTGGAAGGTTTTCATCGTTAAAAGCATAACGGTTCCAGGCTGCATCAATAAGGTCACGTTGTGTTTTCTTTCCGCGAATCAAAAGCGCACCAAGAGCTAGCTCATTTTCTGTCAAACGTACCTTCTTCGATTTAGGCTCTGAAATTATAATATTGCCAAATAAAATTTTAATGAGTATTATTACTAAATTATGGATGTATAGTCAACACCAACCTTTGGACATATCTGCAGAAACATTATCATCTTTGAGAAGCTCTTCAGAATCTGAATCAGAGTCATCTGAGCTGCTGTCCTTCGTCTCGATTTCGTGTCGGGCACGTCGCTTAGCCTTCTTGCCCAGGAGAGCCTGTCCATTTGTGTCACCGCTGAGGGTGCTCTCACCGAGAAGAGAGACTCCCTTAAGATTATACTCCTTGGCCATATTTTTCAGATCATAGTTTTCCTCATCGTCGTCCGATGCAATGTTTTGGAGATTATCCTTCTCGTACCAAAGCTGTACGCGCTGTTGCCTCTTGGTGTCCTTGTCACGGAAATCACTTGACTTTATGAGCGGATGCTCCTCGTGTGTTTTCTTTCCTTTGCCAACTTTAACAGTGTCTTCGCCATCGTCGCTTAGGCCCAAACCTTGCTCATCATTCACCATCTCATCGCTGTCTTCATCATCACTTGATGCGTTCTCTTCGTCGCTTTCATAGTTACCATCGTCATCCATTTTCTTGTCATCCTTGTCATATTTTTTGTACTTGGGCAACTTTTCAGCCTCTTTACCCTCTTCTTCTACATCGAAGTCAGGGCTAACATCGAGGAACCTATCCAACTCACCAGCAGAGTCAATAACTTTCAGATCAAAAATTTCGTGACCAGTTTCCTCCACAGGCCCGTCATCTCCCTTTATAACCATATTGAGGTTCATCTTTTCGTGAAGTTTTGCCTTGGCCTTGAGCGTCTTCTTTCGCTTCCGCTTAAGCTCTTTTTGCTCCTCGGCTGTCAACGTTCTGATCTGTTCTTGTAGTTCAAGATCTTCAATTTCCTCTAATTCTGTTTGCGTTAGTTGTTTGGGTATTGTTTCCTCTGCTTCTTGTTCCTCGATAACTGCCGCAGTTTCATCCTTAAAAAAACTATCTTTAACAGCTTTCCACCACAATACAAGACCTTTAATATCCTTGCGACCCAAAACCTTAAGGTCCTTACAGCACTCTAGAATCTCAGGAGTAGTTTTCTTGTGATTGGCAATACGATCGTCATCAATGCGTATGGATCCTACACCTTGGAGGGCAGAAAGAGCATTTTCTGCTTTCATAAACTCTGTAGCCGATAAATTGGTTCTCAATGATAAGTCCTGCTCACTGTAGCCCTCGGCCTTGATGCGTTTTTGTCTCTCGGGGTGCAGAAGGCTATTTTTCTTCTTGTTCTCGAGGTCGAGCTCCTCGAACACATACTTGCTGTCGAGCAGGCGGGGGTCGATAATGTCGGGGGCTAGATATTCCTGGCAGACCACGAATATCTCGGCTGACTCCTTACGGGATGCACTTGGTTTGGTGGCATGCACCTTTTTGAAGAGCTGCTTGAGCACCCAAAGCAGTGCGTTGTAGTCCTTGGAGCGGAAAACTTTGGTTACAAACCAACCTCCGCCGCGAAGAAACTGGGTGGTCAGCTTGAGGGCATTAAGAGTTAGGCAGATCTGCTGATAAGAATCATAAAGCCAATTACGACCCACGTTGGGGGCACCGTCATGAAGGACAACATCGGCCTTCCACGATTGCAACTCCTTAGTCAATGATTGACGACACTTTTCCGTTGTAATGTCCTCTACTAAGCCAATACAGCCTGCAATGGGCCGTATGGGGAAGAGGTCAACGCCAATTACAATGCTGGAGACTGGCATATTTTGTTTGGCCACTTGCATCCATCCTCCAGGAGCTGCACATAGATCTAAGCAAACTTGCGACTGTTGGAGGAATCCGAACTTGCGATTTAGCTGTATCAATTTAAAAGCGGCACGGGATCTGAAACCTGTTTCCTTGGCAAGTTGGTAAAATTTATCCTTCCTTGTCTTTCCTACTTTCGTTTTCTTGCCCATTTTGCTTTATTTTATTTGTTGGTTGCTGTATGGTACAAAACCAAGATCCCACGTGCTATTACTTGTATGTTATGTTTTTAATAGAGATGGACCATAAATATATCGATAGCTGGTGTACCTGTCAGGATGGCGTCGCAACGCCAGTGTATGGAAGTATGGAATTAATACTAAGTGACTTCGCGTGAGATTTTTTTTTCTTTTAAATGGAAAGCAGACCCAGGGAATTTATACCAAGCGACTAAGACAAATAAATACTATGCTTATTAGTTCTAGTTTTCGAGATCAAGGAGAAGAAACAAGCAAGAAATATCGAACTTTAAAATTATGTAAGTGGTACTCAATTCAAAGGTAGATTTCAGGGAAAGTTTAGGGATATATATTGATGCGAATTTTTTCATACATTTTTTCATTGATGTATGTATATAACATGGTAAAAAAGTAAAGTGTAAATAAATCCCATTCTCCATTTTGATGACATTTTGATGGATGGAGGTAATAATTGGTTTCGCTTAGAAGTCTGTTTTATGGTTTAAGTTATATTTTCTAGGTACCCAGACGGAATATAAAGAGTACCATCAAATACCCTATGTTTTTTTAGTATTCATTGGCCAGCTAGCAAATAGTTTTCGCTCAAAATAATGTTTTATCAGTTTCAGTTAGCTGTAGCCTGATAGCTACAGCCTGAGTGTTCGAGTTTCCCAGCTAAACTAATACCACCTATATTTACAAGGGTCCAAACGCTTCGAGCAATAGGCAGTTCTAGAATAAATTTTAGCTTGGCTGCAGACAAGCCATTTTTTTAAATTTTGCTTCACGGCAGATAGTCGATGGCTGATATGTCGGCAAGAGCACGCAGAAGAACTATAACGCAAACAAAGAACACTTAGTTTATATGGAAGAGTTCAAATTTGATTTGGTTGATAAAATATACCGGCAGCGATATAATTCTTATCGACTCTCTTGAATGTTTATATCGAATAGTGCTATCGTTCAGTTTTTGAACGAAATTGTGAGAAATATTGCATCGACCAAATGTCCTAACGCCTTTTTCAAATAACGCTGGCTAAAAATAAAGTTGGCAGCACGATTGCAGTCTAATATAAATTTATTAGTTTAAATTCAAAAATAAAATCGAAGGGGTATTTGGCCATTTAGATAAGATTGCCACCGGCCATATGAACGATTTAAAAATATGTGGTTCTCTTTGGAAAATAATTGCCAGGCCAGATTGGCACTACATTGAAAGAAAATGGTTTAATCGGATGAAATAAAAACGCGCGTTGGATACATTCGATTTCCATAACTTTAACACATTAAAACATTTTATTTTTGTGACGTGCTGGTTAGTTTTTGTGAAAAATCAATACATGAATGTTTTTTGTGTACTTGAGTGCTTAAGAGTTTGCAGCAAGTTTGTTAAACAAAAGTACTTCGTTGACGCTAGCTCACGCGCACAGGATACCACAGTCCGCGGGGGAGGTCTGCAACACAAAGCGCCACTTTTAACTTTTGCTTTCTACAAAAAGTAAACGCCAGCAATTTTGCATTATTAACTCAAGGCAAAACTTAATACTCTGCACACAGGTATGGATTTGTTTATTTTTAATACATACATATTTACATTCAGTATGCATATGTACATATGTAGATGATCTATGCATGTAATGTAAATATGTTTCTTTACCACATCCTTTGTATTAAGTAAAGCGGTAGAAACTACAAATAAATCAATACATTTGTAGTTATAAATCCACAAATATTTATAAATGTTAATATTATATGCGTACATATGTCTGTGATAACTGCATAAATATTTCATTTCCTTGTACAAAGTTACCCGACTCCGACTGTAAACATTGAACATAGCCTCAAATTGCGGTGTCTTATTTTACTTTTATTATTCTTGGAAATACTTGTGACATATGTACATATGTATGTATGTATTAATGAAAATACATATGCATATAATTTTTGTATATTACTTACATATATGTAGTGTGCAACATCTATGCTCACACATGTGCAAAGATGTACATATCTACATACATATGTATGTACATATGTAGTTGCTGTTGGTGGCGGATTTTTGCTCCTTCAAAACAAATTGAATGCTAAATCGAGTACCGGGTATAAAAACCAGAGTACTTGCTATCACGCCAACTTCATATGTATGTATGTACATACATATGTGCTTTTCCCTGTTTCAAAATTATTGATATGTGAACAAACAGAATTGGTAATATTTTGTGTATGGATGCATTCATGTATCGTACATCGTAGAATTTTGGATGTTTTTATCAAAATCACCATACGCTCAGAAACACATGCATACTTACATATGTATGTACATATGTAAATAAAGAAATATAAAAAATTCTTCGTCCGGGTGTCTATTTCTATGCAAAACTAGTCAATTTGTAATGTTAAATACTTATGAACATATTTATGGATGTACATACATACATAAATACATATGTACTATAGAACGGCATTGTGTGATTTCTAAAAGGCTCAAATAAAATCGCTCAGCGTTGATGGATACACACTTGCATGACCACATACATATGTATGTTCACTGTCGATTTTAAATCAAGCAAGACATTCCTTCGTATGGCGTCGCTGAGTTTATTGTTTGTGTGTTTCTTCGGCACTACATTATGATTATGAGTAAAAACGCAATGAGCACCCAAAAGAATTTTTGATGTAAGCCGTAATTCTCTTCGGCTGGGATTTCTCAGGTTCGGCTCACTTCGGGTCGAATTAGTCGGCTGCGCATCTATGTATATTTGTTACCTCATTCACATGATAGAAGAGCGTGACGCGTACGAACGCGTCTCACAACGTTCTCCCTCTTTGTATTTAAGAACCTTTGAAATATGTTATTTTTCTGATGTAGTTATTTTTCTTCACAAGCTGATAAATGAAGCTATATGTAATTCGGGCCCAACAAATTTTAAGTTATAGTTTACCGTCTTGAACACATTAAGCTTTCAGCTCAGAAAAAGTTAACAAAAACATATTTACATATTTATGTATTTCTTGGGATTAATTTGATAGGTTTTTGATAGGTACAGTTAGTTGTAAAAATTGATGGATAAACGGCTAAGGTTTAGCCCAGCTCCTGAGCTTTTTTAGCAGCGTAGCTTGCGATCTATTTAATAATAAAGCGATGATTTTATACCAGGTACTCGAAGAGTTAAAGGAGTATACATTTTTGCTCGAAGCAATGTGCGTAACGAAAAGAAGGAAACTGTTCCGACCCTATATAATATATACGTACATATTTATGTACATACAATATTCTTGATCATCATCAATAGCCGAGTCTAAATACATTAATATGTGTTTGATATGAACAATCTTTTTATGCAAAGCATTAAAATATACACTTGTGAGATAGTTATAAGTGCAGGGAATATTTTAGTCGAGCTCAAGTAAAAGCCATGATTGTTTTGTTCAAGGAAAAAATCCATTCGAATGGTACTCGGTATAGCTAAGATCTAACTTGTATATGCTTCTTCTTCCTCACTTATTCGTATTGTCTGTCATTGAAAGCCCGTGCAAGCATCACGAACTCGCAAATATGATCACGACGCTTTCTCGGTAGGCCGCTGTTATTAGACGGAACTCTAATACATATACATATACCGACTGAGTACCGGGTATAAAAGTAGAGTCGCTCTTGAAGGCGACTCACACCGTTCCTCTTCGTTTACCATTATAAGGGAAGATTCTTTCCCTAGAAAACCTTAATTAGTTAAACATTAAACCCCAAATCCATTAGATTAACCAGGTTTAGGTTATTTTTGGTTTACACTAATTGATGCGAAGTCCATTGTATTAGTGGTATCCACAAATCGGGGATCACACCCACTCAATCACGGTTTATGCTTAACTCTGGATTTAAATTTATGCAATATTCATTTTGTTACAGGTTAAAAAGGATACAAATCTGGTACAAACAACAAACTACAAAGGTTGGTGAGTTGAGGTTAAGCAAAATGAACGCTGTTACTCAGGAATTTTGCGTGCGCTGGAACAGCCATCTTGGTAGTATTGGAGCCGCTTTTCCACAGCTATTAGCCGGTCAAAGATTTGTTGATGTTACACTGGCCTGTGAAGGTCATCAGTTACATTGTCACCGTCTAGTGCTAGCCGCATGTTCCACATACTTTGAAGCCATTCTGGCGGAAAACCCCTGTAAGCATCCCGTTATAATTTTACCAGGAGAGATCAAGCTATGGGAGATTCAGGCGCTAGTAGATTTCATGTACAAGGGAGAGGTAAATGTCACACAGGCCGGCCTGGGCCAGTTGCTTCGATGTGCCGAACAGCTCCGAATACGCGGTCTATACGGGTCAGAGGCGGCAATAAACTACAATCAGCTTCAACAGATGCGGAAGGAAACTGTCATGGACGTAGCCCCAGTCATCACGAGACTTAATAATATTGACGTGAACGTGACTGAAACTGAAGATGCAGCCACAAATTCAACCGCCTCAATTACTACTTCGACCACGCAAGCACAGACAGCCAAACAGCACCAGCACCAACAAGAACAACTAGCTCTGCAGCAGCAGCAGCAGCAGCAGCACAAGGAACTGCGTCAACGTCAGCAAGCAAATGGTGGTAATACCCTGCAGTTACAGAAAACTCATAAGCATTATCTACAAAAGTCTCTAAATACCGCCACCTCAGCAACAGCTTCCAACAACTCAAATGTACCGACCGAAGACGAGTCTGCGGATGATGCCTCTAATATCTGGAACACATATAATGATCATTGCGATGACTATAGCTTATCCGCAACAGCTGAAAAAAACAAAACACAGACGTTCCTCCTTCAGACAAGGTTTGTGATTAATTATGCTATAATTAAAATATTATAATTGTTATAATTCTAGGCCTTTTATGTATATGTTTTGACTCATAGTGAAAGATCAATGGAATATCGTTCAAATGGGTTAATTATGTTTTTAATACACGGCACTCGAAGAGATAACGGGTATATATGGATGTACATAGACATAAATCAATCTCTGTATCCGAGTCTATCTCTGGTCCGCCTGTCCGTCGTGATGAGCGCCTAGTACACGGAGACTATAAGAGCTAGAGCAACCAATTTTTTCATTCAGACTGCTGTGATATCACACGGTTAGAATGGGTATTTTAAAATCAAACGCTTGAGACGCTTCCTACGCGTCACAACTTTTAAACCCGGCACTCAGTACTACATCTGCACCTTAGCGTTTATTTGTCAAATTTTACATTTTTTCTTCATCTGTCATCTACATCAACAACACTACTCATGCCAACACGCTCCTTTAGCTCGCCACCCTCCCTTAGAGACACACACTGCAGAGTCAGGGCAGAGACGCGGAAGAGACGCGGCAGAGACGCGGCAGAGACGCAGCAGAGACGGAGGCAGAGACGTGTCAGAGGTAGAGGCCGCACACTGCGCGAGGCAGAGTGTGAATGAGAGAATGTGCAAAAAACAAATATAAGCTGCGGGACGGGATGGGTTTAGCCACTGCAAATTAATTTCTTCATTGTGACCATAATCGGATCCCAATTGATATGGTGATCTGATAGATATGGCCATTCCCTACGGAATGGCGTTTTTAGTTTTCTTTTATCTTCAAAATTGTAGATTTGGGAGGTTTTCGCCCTTTTGCGTGGGCGGAAGGGGGCGGGACTCATTTTTTAAATATACTTGTAAGAGTGTGAGCAAACAGAAGTCTGGATGCAAAATTTGGTGGCTCTAGCTTTTATGGTCTCTGAGATCCAGGCGATCAGATTGTTCCAACTTGAAGCATCAACGGATCCATTAGAAACTCTTCTTGTTAGATATACCGCTGAATAAAAGTATTTCAAAATGTAAGAAAAAATCTTTCATAAAGTCGGGTACTTGCTCCCATCCCCAGATGGTTAACATAAATTCATTCAAATTAACTTAATAGGTGAAGATAAAGATAAAGTCAATGCATACACAAATGCAATCAGCCACAACTTAGAAGCTGAACGCGATCTTCTGATAAGAAATTTATGTGCAATGTAGTGGACGCAACGATTTTGACTGGACCGTTTAAAGATGAAGATTTTCCAACATTCCACATTCCCAATTCCAATCCAATGTTGTTGTTTTAAAGTGAACGAGGATTGCTTTTGACGCGGTCAACTTTATTTTGCTGGTTTCCGTGTCGGTAAGCCAGTTAGACTTTATATCAACACAGAAAACGGAAAAACCAAAAGTATTGTATACATTCCTACTCAAATGCGAATACACATGAACTTAAGTCCGAAATTAATCATAAAACGAGAATGTCACAGCGAACGTTGTATTGTCACGCTACCATCGCGCTTTGTATCTTCTTGTCAAAGTACGATTTATATGTACGGACTGGTTTTTCAAATAAATTAAGTTATTGTGTTATATTGGCCGAATCTCTAACCAGCGGCAGTAAAAGACTGATTGAGGTTTGTTCATAAATCTAAGTGCAAAATATGAAATAAGATATTGAACGCTAAGAATAGACATCACTGCTCATAACAATTTTTTGATAAAAAACTAATTTTATATTTATTTTATAGGTCCCAACAGCAGATACAGCTTCAGTCACAAAATTTGGACACCACCATCGAAGACGATCACAATTATGTGGCTGCTCATGATGCAGACAATGAAAGCAGCGTAGCCCAAATTGCAAGCAGCGGGAGCGGCCTTTCCCTTAGCTTCGATTCAGACACGCCTGCCAATATATCGGCAGGCATCATGCATAGTTCAATCGATAGCTACACCTCATATAAGCGTGTTCGACGTTCGGAGGCCTCGTTAGCACAAGCGGCCAAATGTGTTTCAAAGGGCGAAACATTCCAAACAGTCAGCAATATGTTCAATATTCCCGTATCTACTATTCGTTTCTATATGGCGCGAAAAGGCATTCTTCCGAAGCGAAAACGCGGGCGTGGTGCTTCTCATGCGGGAAATTCATTTACAACAGCGAACGCAGGTTCGCTTTCGACTCAAAATGCTGGCACAGCACATCACCTGTCTCAAAATATGCCTTTAGATACTGTACTTAAGAGCGGCATTTCAAACGCGAGCGGAAGCAATAGTCCAGAGGCGGTAACGGCAACTTTAAATTTACCGTCCACAGATATAGGCACAACAGCGGCTGGAATGCCTTTCCATCACCTTAGCGATGCGTCGACTTTCAAACTGAGCGAGCAGCATCAATTAAATATGATCTAACCACGCTCCTTGCCTTTCTTTAGCTTGACATTAATGCAGATATAGTTTGAGAATCGAGGGTTTTCAAACGCTTTATTTTGTGTAATATGGTAGATGGTTGTATGGATGGGATGGATAGTAAACCTAAAATTTGTATGACGTCTGGTAGAGCAAACGTATGCCGACTAGTTTTCTGTGCTTCTTACACTCATCATAAAAAAAACCCATGTTCAAGACAGGAAGATTCCATTTCAGATCGTGGTTATTTTTTATAAAAATTGTACTTGATCCAGGAAGATATTAATTAATATTGATAGAACGCTATTCTCATTATAAATTTGCTATTAAGAATTTCCAGCTTTTCCTTTATAGTATTAGCAGTCAGTGGGGCCTAGGTTAGTATTTTGCAAATCTCATTTTGCATATTATAATTAAATAACAAAAAAGACTTCTTATTTAATTAGTGCATTTACAACGAGGCGACTTTCTAGATGTTGTAATCATATGCAATCATCGTTCTATAAGTTTTAAGTAAGATTTTGAACTGTCTATTCTTATTCGAATATTTTACTTTCATCACTCGGCTATATCCCATGATATAGATAGTAAGTTATGTTGAGGTTCCTTATGACTCAGACTTCTGTTTATAAGTTCAATGCTGATATTAATAGTTTTGTGCAATATTGCATTTATTGGATATCAATTTAAGTTTTCATGAAAAAAGACACCGATTAATTATAATAATTATTCCATTAAAACTCACATAAATTCCGTCAATTTTTTTTAATGGTATTTACAAAGGTTTCTTTGTCAGTTACAAACGCATCAGAAAATTAATTCATACAAATGTTTTAAAACTGTAATTATGTAAATAAGTTAAGTATAACTTGTAAAAAACTCAAACTAGTTGCAAACTATTCAGCTTAGGTTTAGTTTTGGGTAAACAAAAATGTTAATAAATAAATTCCCCATTTTAGTTGAATGCACAGTTGGTATTTAATATACATACCTGGTACTCGCACTGTTTATGGATATTTTAGTTTTGCATAACGCACAAAATGAAAAGATTCCGACCCCATATTCTTGATCAGAAGTAATAGCCGATAGCCGAGTCGATATAGCCATGTCTGTCCGTCCGTGTTGTTGAGAACCTAGATCTCGAGTTACCAAACTTTTTATCCAGCTTTCCCTGTGACATCACACTCTCACAAGTTTATTTCAAAGCGTGAAGAGAGCGTAAAGAGTGAAAATCTCTGGCACCCACCTTATCTAGCAGATTGCGTTTCTGAAAAAATATATGTATTTCCTCGCGAAGATGTGGCGTAGTGGGGCCTAGCTGAAAAGGATTAAAAGTTCTTTCTCAATTATCTCAATAAATTTGAATTAATGAAAATATCTATCGTTCAAAATTGGTTCTTTATTAAAAAAAAAAAAAAAACCGTGATTTGGTTACTGTGCATATAATTTTTATACCCGGTTCTCGAAGAGTAACAAGGGTATATTGTATTTGTGCGGATAACGGTTGTATGTAACGCACAGAAGGAAACGTTTCCGACCCCATAAAGTATATATATTTTTGATCAGCATCAATAGCCGAGTCGATTGAGCCATGTCTGTCTGTCCGTCTGTCCGTCCGTCCGTCTGTCCGTCTTGTTTGTCGGCTAGTTCTCAGAGACTATAAGAGTTAGAGCCACCAAATTTTGGCACCAGACTGCTGTATGCTCACACTGAAACCAGTGTATTTCAAAAATGAGCCCCGCCCCCTTCCGCCCCCGCAAAAGGGCGAAAACCTCCCTACAATTTTGAAGATAACAGAAAACTAAAAACGCCATTCCGTAGGGAATGACCATATCTATCAGATCACCAAATTGGGATCCGATTGGATCATTATTATAGCCACAATGAAGAAATTAATTTTCAGTGGCCAAACCCACCCCGTTCCGCAGCTTATAGCAGCACACTCTGCTTCGCGCAGTTTATGGCCTTTGCCCCTGACACGTCTCTGCCGCTGCCTCTGCCGCGACTCTGCCCTGACTCTGCAAAGTGTGTCTCTAGGGGAGGGTGGCGAGCTAAAGGAGCGTGATGGCATGAGTAGTGTTGTTGATGTAGATGACAGATGAAGAAAAAATTTAAAATTTGACAAATTACCGCTAAGTTGCAGATGTAGTACTGAGTGCCGGGTATAAAAGTTGTGACGCGTAAGAAGCGTCTCACACGTCCCTTCTCGTTTTCACTCGGAATTCGAAGAGCCGACCTTTTGTATCTTGTGTGTACCCGGTACTCGAAGAGTAAATAGGGTATATTGTATTTGTGGTCGAAAGTGGATGTATGTAACGCACAGAAGAATCCGGGTTGCTGGGAATTCACTCTGTTTAGAGTTTATTTTAAAATTTCGCCCTTCCCCCTTCCGCACCCACAAAGGAAAATATCACAACTTCGAAGATAAGAGAAAACTAAAACTAAAAACGCAGTTCCTTATAAAATGGCCATATCTATCAGCTCGCCGAATAGGGATCAGATTGGATCATTATTATGGCCAGAATGATGGCTTTGCATATTCTTGCTCATTCTTGCTCGCTCGCACACTTTGCCTTGTGCAGGGTTTGGCTCTGCGGAAGAGTGGCTGCTAAAAAGGCGTGTTTGTGTGAGTAGTGATGTAGATGTAAATTACAGATGTATAAAAACTGTTAAATGTAAAAAAAAAACAAAAAAAATCATAAGGTTACATATGTGTTATACTAAGGTAACATGCATACAAATGTACATACATATTTACTGACTGAGTACCGGGTGTAAAAGTTGTGACGCGTACAAAGCGTCTCAAGTTCCGCCTCTTTTTTTTTTTTGTGGCGATGGGATGAATTAAGCCGAAATCGAAATTATTTACCATTTCTTCTACAGTTTTTAGACTTTTGTTTGTTAGTCGCATTAATTATTAGCGTATTCAATATCGAATTTTTTAGCAAGCAAACCACATTTTAATGTAGTCCATTTACTTATATACAGACATATGTGTAATTTATTATAAGAAGTTCTTGTTAATATTCTATTTCTTTTTTAATTTAGCCATTTGAATAACTTTAAAATTTTACTACTGCGCATACAGTCTTACAAATTAATTTTTGTCATGTGCAAGTACATTCAATAGTTTTCATTGTATTTATTTCCATACTCGTACAAAACCGGACTTTATTATTTGTATATAACATGACTGTAATCATTTTGTTGACCTGATGAAATGTATATATTCTTTATAAATATCAAAGACTCAAGCTATCCATGTTTTCCCGTTTAGAGTCGACCTCTCGCAGACTAAAAGGTCTAAAACAGCCAAAATGCCAAACAGAGAAAACCCTTCGTCATAAATTTCAAAGATAGGAAACTTTAACTGGTCACAGTAACATAATGATGCACTCTACCAATATTAGTAGTCAAATAATTGTTAAAAAATGAAGAAACTAAGATCCCGTGCAAAATGCAAAGCATTGCAAACGAAAATTATGTGAATTCAAAGTTTTGATACCTCATGTCCTGTTCTTGTCAGAAAGTGGTTAGAATAGCGATAACCTGTTGAATTGTAGTAATTCTATGTATTTCGTAGGCAAGAAATAATATTAATGGTGTGGAAGGCGACTGCAGGGTTCTCCTCGTTGTTACACTTGTCATTATTATTTTTCACGTCAAAAAGGAAACGTCTGCGATCCTATGAAGTATCTAATTCCTTGATATATACATATATCGGCATCCGAAATTTTTAATATATCTAAAAATAGTCCAACCAATTTAAAATTGATATTTGATGTGTTTCAAACTTTTGCCAAATCAAATCACGAGAAAATTAAAATATTTTGAGCATGAAAAACATGCTAAATTATATTTTATTTTTATAATTTTTGAAAAGATAATAATTCCAAAATGCATAGACATAAGTTTTATTTATCTTCAGGCTCAGTGATCCGAGCCGGAACACTTTTGCCATATACATATACATATGTATGTAGATACAATGCCAGAACGATTGATATTTTTTTTGATTATACATAAGTATATTCAGAAAAACAAACATTATTTATACTTTAAGTTCAAATTTCGTGATTGCTTTTAAACTAACGTATACAGTAGTCATTGATTAAGTCATATAAAATGTGTGTATTAATATAATACATGCTTACGGACATTTACTGAGTACATAATTTTTATACATATGTAAAAAAAAACAGTTTCTTAGATAAGCAACACAAACAAAATCAAATGAGTTAAAATTCTGTAAAATATAAAAATGCCGAACAATAGAAAATAAAATTGAATAAAAATTATATCTTGAATTTGCTAATATGTTTTTCACGTAATTAAATGTTTTTAAATTCAAATACACTTTCAGAAGGACTAAAATAACAATTTTACGATTCACAATTCACATTTCAATTTCCCGGGCACACTTATATCGTTGGAAAACAGCGACAATAAATTGGAAGTTCACTCAAAGCTGAGAATTTTATGCACAGCAAACAAGCGAAGGTACACCGGCGGATCCGAGTAAATCCAAGTGCGACCCAACCAACGCGATTAGAACTTTTCCGACAAAAGGCATAAGAGGCTTCCAGGCATAGTATACGTGACAACGCAAGGCAGAGCCACCGCTTGTGGTGAGTAGACAAGAAGGCCGAACCCATTGTGTTCGCAGCTGTGCGTGGCAAACAAGGATCTGGCCGTGTACCGTGCGTGAGCTATGTAAGTCGAACGCATAGCCGTAGCACAAGTGAGACCACAACTGACGGAAACAAGTTTGTAGTAGCCAATATGACCATCCCTAAGGTACCAATAAAGATCCTATTAAAAGTGCTTGATCGTAACCAGTGCATTACTTACTTTTAATATAAATTCGTTGCCACGAGCTCTTCGCCCGAAGAGCCAGCCAAATTTGTATGGCTGCCTTTTAAGTTTCATATTGCGCTACAATTGCTTCATTACGAACTTTGTCGGAGCGAGTCGTCACCTAAGCGCTCTGCGGAGGGCGATCGAGGAGCTGGGGGACGCAGTTCGAGGATTCGAGTCAAGTCTGCAAAGAACCTACTCCTACAGGCGGTGGGCAGCACGCTTTTGACCGCAGAAGAGCTCGTAGCAGTTTTCGTCGGGATCGAGGCCGTCAGGAACTCCAGGCCGCTAGAAACTCTCAGCCAGGACTCAAGCGACGGCTAGGCACTCACGCCCGTGCACCTGCTGACAGGCGGGTATCAAATTAATTTAATTAATTAATTTAAATTAATCAACCCTCTGATGATTTTACGTATCAGTCTCAGGATCCTTGAACTCTTCTGATAAGTCACGGAATAGCAAAGTTGCTAAGCCTACGAGATTTTTGCCGTTCTCTGAATGGATACGTTGTGGACAGCCTCATGTTGAATACTGGAATACTTACTGAGTGCAGGGTGTAAAAGTAGAGTCGCGTATGAAGGCGATTCACAACGTTCCTCATTGTTTTGCTGCATCTGCTATCTATAGAACAAGACGCCTTGTTATCTCGCCCCCTACACTCTACGTAATATTATAATAAAGAGTAAAATATTGTGAGTACTGTCAAATATTCAAATGGATTAAGATTTCAAGAAGTCTTGTTAGTCTTTTAAGCAGAGAATGGTGAATAAATAAGAAAACTCCCAAAATCAAAAAAAGACTAATGTGATGTTGTACATTAAAGAATGTTAAAACTATTTGTTGATGTAGTGTGTGAAAAAAATTTTAAAATATCACTTTCGGAGTTCTAACAAGTACATTTAAGTAAAGCCAAAAACAGTCTAAGGAGACCGAGAAAGCTGTTTCATCATATTTATGATCATTTTTACAGAATTTTATGTTTATAAGAGAGTTTGTTTTGTTCTTAAATATGCTATGTGACTTGCTTATATAAAGCCATTCATGTTTTTCGCAATTTATGTGATAGTCGAGAGCGTTGTCAGTTGGATTGTTTTCGTTGACGGTGATGCCATCGGCGATGGTGTCGGCACGAATAGACTGGAAGATGCCGTTTCTGTAGTCAAGCTTCGCTCTTCATAAGCTCCCACGCGTTCCTGCTGATTATATATTTAAAATGGCAAGAACCTTAAATAGGCAATTAATATATCTTACATTCGATTTATCGTATTTAAATCTCTTCCAAATATTTGTTTTTGGCTCCATGGGCGTACCATCGATGTTGTAATTTGGATTTGAAAATGTGAGCACAGATCTACTGGAACCACGAGTGTTGCGCTTCTTCTTTTTTCGATTTGTGTTGAAAGCAAGCACTGAAAATATTATTTATGATCAATATAGCACGTAATTAATTAATTAGCAATTAAAAGAGGGCGCCTTACTGAAAATAACAAGTATTATTATAACAACCATGATAATGACCACGCCTAGCGCGACGAGAACAAAAAACTCCCGCTCATTATCAATTTTGTGATTGTTATAAAGTTCATCTTCGGTGTTTAAGTCACCAAACTGTTTCGGCGGACCAGAATCATCGGGTAGTTCATCTGAGTATTCCGCCTGTTGATCGCTATCCAATCGTGCATGAACCAAAGCCTTGGGCCGTGTGGAGCATACTGGATCCTTTGGATCGGACCGGTCCGGGCAGGCGCACACATAATCAACTGCACGATATAAGCACAAATGCGAACAACCACCATTTTCCTGAGCACAGTGATTCCAACTTTTGGCCTGGCGCTGCAACGAGACGGCTCGTATGTCCAAGGCACCACTTAAGCCATCGCGCACTTTTATGTATCCACTTCGTGGTGCACTCTGTGAACGGTACACCGACTTATTGTACCAGTCCGTCCAGAAGATATTGCTGTCAAACTTTAAAAACAAATATTATCCAGCTATGCGTAACTGTACGAGGAGTTCTTACCATGGTTAAACCAAAGGGGTGCGGTGCGTACTGTACAATAGTCTGACGGCGCTTGCCATTGAAGTCTACTTGGCCAATATTGTCTTCCAAAGCGTCAGCCCAGAGAAGACGACGGTTGCTAGTTGAAATAAATTATATCGCTTATAATATATTTTAATTAGTAGGATCGCCTGTGGTAAGCTCACTCGAAATCAATTGTAAGGCCTGTTGGAAAGCCAATTCCGGAAGTCACAATTACCGTACGATTGGTACCATCTAAGTAGCTACGCTCGATCTTCGCAGGCGAGCTCCAATCTGTCCAAAACAGAAAGCTGATGGTGGAAAAAAGGTTAAATTATCACTCTGAATAGCTCTGAATATAGAATAGCTTATTCATGAATGCATACGCTTTTTTGGGATGGACAATGAGTGACCGTGGGTCACCCAGGTCATCTTCGACTATTCTTTTACGGCAGCTGCCATCAATCCGTGCAACTTCGATCAGCTTGCGATCAGTGTCGGACCAGTATAGATTGTCCGCAATCCAGTCAACAGCTATACCATTGGGTGTTAGAACTTCTGTGCTCATTATGACCTTGCTATCAGTCAAGTTCAACAGATTCACTCTCCGTATAACATCCAAATTCACGTCGGCAAAGAAAAGGAAATTTTTCCGATAGTGATAATCGAGAACAACAGCTCCATGAACTCCACTTATGGGCAATACCACGTCCATGTAGTCTCCAGTATTTAATGAAATCATACCAATTCCAGAGCGCAGCGCTATGAGGAGGTAGTCCTGTAAAAAATAAATAGCTTTCATTAGATGAATCATCCTTAGTTGATTTGGTTTGTTTTTGGTCAATGCTTACATCGGGAAGACTCTGACATTGTTTTGTACTATTTTCTTGCAACCGCAGTCCAATGGGGCATTGGCATGAGTAGCTCGATGGATTCCGTAAACAAAGGTGCGAGCATCCACCATTGTTGCGCCCACAGACGTTTTTCGTCATTTGTTGATGCTGGTAAATGACTTTAATATCCATAAGGCCATCAATGTTGGTCATTACATCATGTTTTGCGCTTATGTTTCGCCTTTCAGTCATGTGTAAGGCTTTCGACTTCCAGTCTGTCCAATAAATATGTTCTTCAGTGAGAGCCAAGGCATAAGGATGATGCAGGGAGGACATTATTAGCTTGCGCTGGTTTCCTGTGTAGTCACAGGAATCAATAGTCTTGAGGCGCGCATCCACCCAATAGATGCGCTTGCTCTTTAAATCAAGGGATAGGCCATTTGGCCATCCGAGGTTGGCAGAAACAATTCGTGATCGTTCATTACCATCCAAATAAGAACGCTCGATCTTGCGATAATGCCCCCAATCAGTCCAAAATAATAGACCCGCTTCATAGTCAAGAGCGAGACCCCGCGGAGACTCGAGATCCTTGTAGGCTATAATATGCCGGTTGCTGCCATCAAGACTTGCCACTTCGATTGTGTGGCGACCTGCATCTGCCCAATAAATTGTACGACCAATTGAATCGACCACCAAGCCATCAGGATTATCTAAGCTGTCCCCAACCACTTTATTAACGTGCAGTCCATCGGGACTTGAACTCATTATGACGTTCTCGGTGGTGTCTGACCAAAAAATGTTTCCTGTCTCTCTGTCAACATCCAAAGCAACAGCATTTGATATTGGGGGAAGTGGCAGCACCACGTCAATCAAGTGGTCAAAGTCTAAGGATATTTGTCGTATATCAATTCTATGCGCGAAAATGATGTACTTCGTAGGACCTTCGGAACACGTGCGCTTATCCTCCTTGAGCTGTACTCCAACAGCGCAGGCACAAGTGTAACTTGTCGGATTCAGCAGACATAAGTGCGAGCAGCCACCATTGTCCTTGTCACATGCATTAAATGCCCGCCTTCGAGTGCGATGAAAAACACGTACGTCCATTAGATCACTGGTATTTGCGATTATTACGCTTAAATCTTTTCCGGTGAGTTTATCCGCACTCATTACAGATTTGGTATCCCAATCGGTCCAGTACACACGTCCATCACTCACGTCGAGTCCAAACGGATGCTTGAGGCTATCTGTTGGAAAATACGATTTTATCTACCGCGAATGGGAATCATCAATTTTGTTTACTCACTTAAAATAACTCGACGGTCGCTTCCATTAAAGTTCATATACTCCAAAGTCTTCGTTCCGCCATCAACGAAATACAATTTACTTTTATCGAAGTCAATGGCTAATCCGTTTGGATATATAAGTCTTTTTGAGGATATAATAACGCGATCATGACCATCCATATTCGAACGTTCAATCATTGGTTCTTCTCCCCAATCGGACCAAAACATAAGGCCATCTTTATAATACAAAAATAATATAATAGTTATTGTTAGGTATTGTCTGGCTGGTGAAATGTACTGTCAGTATTCTAAGGCTTAGATACATATGTATCTGTGCAGTTACTGGACTTAACTCACCTATGGGATTGACGACAATATCTCTGGGCTTGTATAAATGTTCCCAAATGAGCAAAGTACGCATTTTACCATTTGTTGTGGCCACTTCAATGCGATTTGTTGATGGGTCTGTCCAATAAAGTTTATCAGTAATCCAATCCAAGGCTAATCCCACAGGCGAAACTAAATTTGAGTGCACCACACGTTGCTGGTAGCTGCCGTTGATGTGTGCCTTATTAATTGTACTACGCTCTACATCCGTCCAATAAATGAAGTCTGTGTCACTGCACCAATCTAGTGCCACGGCGTGCTTAAGGTTGTCCAGTGGAACAATCATATCCACCTCGCTTGGCTCTGCATGATTGTTTTTAAGTTGTCTCAAGCGTATATCCTTTCGCCGTGCTACCAGTACCAACTTATCTGCGGTACTTTTACAAGTCTTGCCATCGTCCTTCAGTGAAAGGCCAATGGGACAACCACACCGGCGTGACGTTTTCTTTGGCAAACACAAGTGAGAGCAGCCACCACGCAAGCCTCTTCGGTCCTTTTGGCAACGGTCTGGGTATTCGGGTTGACGCGCTGGATGATAGGCATGAATATCCATGGGAAAATGAAAGTTTTCATGAACCGCTTTGAATTCACTTCCAGTTATTTTGTTGGCTGCAGACACTGTCTTTGTGTTCCAGTCTGTCCAGTACATGGTGTCTTCGAAGATGGTCAAAGCAAACGGGTGTGGCAGGTGAGTGCTGAGAATCTTAATGCGCTCACTGCCATCCAGATTGGAGCATTCGATGGCATGTTGCTTTGCGTCAGCCCAATAGATTTTCCGATTTGGGTAGTCTATTGCTAGACCATTGGGCCAGGTGACACCTTTTGATATAATCACTTGCCGCTGTGATCCATCCATATTGGCGCGCTCAATTTTTGGATTTGGTCCCCAGTCGCTCCAGAATGCTAATGCCTCGCCTGGGTGAATGACAATGGCACGAGGCTTATCCAAATCATTTGAGGCGATTACCGTGCGCAAGTTGCCTTGGAAATTTGATACCTCGACTCGTCGAGTACCCGAATCAGTCCAAAATAGTAAGTCATGAATCCAGTCTACAGCTATGCCGCCAGGGGACTCTAAGCCCCATTTGATGACGTCGCGAACTCGTGTTCCATTCATGAATACCATTTTGATGACATCCGTAGACACATCAGACCAAAACATCAGACCCTTGCGATAGTGAAAATCTAAGGCAATCGCATTATGCAATCCTTTCACTACAGCTGTGTAGCGATTGTTGCTCAGCGTGACACGCCGTATATCCCAACGATTGGCAACCAACAGAGTCATGGCGCCACCTAACGCTTTACAAGATCGCAAATCAGGTCGAAGAATGTAACCCACTTCACATGCGCATATAAATGATCCCAGCGTATTTTGGCACTTTTGCGAGCAGACCGGACTAGTCAGGTATTGGCACTCATCGATATCGGTGCAGCTTAACAAATAATATTGGATTACAGATACCGTTCAAAATGAATTCGCTTCACTTAACACTTACTTCACTTTGTTTTTATCCATAAGGTAACCAAGCCGGCAGGCACACTCGTCAGAACCGTTCTTTGTTTTTATACAAAGCTGTTCACACTGTTTGGGTTCCAAACAGCTTTGCTCCTCGGGACAGTTGGCCTCATCTTCACCAGAAGGACAGTCGTTGTGGCCATCGCACACGTGTTTCTGATGCACGCAAATTCTGAAAATGATTGCAATCAATTATTATTGTGTTTTCGCCACTCGTTTATTAAATGGTACTAACTTTAAGTTAGTGACGTTTTGCTTTGTGGGGCATAAAAATTGCCCAGGGTCACACTGTAGGTGGCAGTCAACCTCATCCTCAGCTGAAGAACAGTCTGCATAACCATCACACAGCCAGGTACGCTAAGAAAATGTATAAAATTGGCACACGTAAGTAAGCATATATTAAACTGCATCCAAAATCTTATATGTTACCAAAATGCAGCGTCCATTGTTGCAGGAGAACTCGTCGGATCCGCAGGTTAATGGATGCTCCACTATCCCACAGTCATTTTCATCTTCACCCCCATCACAGTCCTGCTCCTTATCACATTTCCAGCGTTTTGGAATGCAAGTTCCATCTGAGCATTTGTATTCATTTGATGTGCACAAAGATGGTTTTTGTGGGCAATTTTCTTCATCACTCCAGTCGCCGCAATCATTATCACCATCACAGCGAAAACGATTTAGTATACATTGTCCGCTAGGGCCTCCTGCGCCACCCAATCCACCGCGACACTTAAACTCGCCTTCAGGGCAGATGTTTATCACTGCCGCACATTTAAACTCATCCGAGTTATCATTGCAATCGCGCTCACCATCACACCGGAACGCCAAGGAAATACAATATCCATCGTTGCAGGTGAAATGCTCTTCAGTACATCTAGATCGATTGCAGTGCGCTTCGTCTGAGAAGTCCTTGCAGTCATTTTCACCATCGCAGAGCCATGTTCGTGGAATGCAAAAGCCGTTCTGGCACTGAAACTGATCATCCGTGCAGTTGGTGTATGCTCCGCAATGCGTTTCATCCGAGTAATCACCACAATCATCGTCGCCATCGCAAAGCCAGTACTTAAATATACATCGAAATGTTTTCGGACACATTACGTGTATGCCACTCTTTTCGCAGTCCATTTGCAGCTTGGGTACCAAATCCTCTTGATTTTTGCAGGTATTCTCGCTGGATCCATCACTGTGATTCTGACAGCTGCTAACGGTTTCGCCTAGTTGACTGGGATCATCCTGGACAAGTACTGCCAGATTTACTCGAAAGGGTTTTTGTTTATTATTCGCTCCGCCTATAAAGCCATCACGTCCACGTGAGTTTTTCTTACGATCACCTTCTCGTTGGCCAATTACTTCCGTTCGACTTTTCTGCGCTCCAATATTGCGAAACTTTGGAGTGTCGCCATTGTTTGAGTTGTCGGAACTTCCTGTTTTATATGGGATAATGGTTTCCATGGTAAATACAGGATCATAAGCTCCTGGCCCATCATTTTCGGTTTTCTTGTTGCTATCTTTTCGGTTCTGATATGGTGGGTAGTCTGACAAAGAGATAAGTTTCTCATCATTTTTCGGGAAGTTCTTTGCCAACTTATTCTCATCAAATTCCTCATCGTTGCCTAGATAGGCAGTCCTGCTTGCCAAGCGCAGTTGGTGCTTCTTAAACAAATCCTGACGTCCGGACGTATTTATAGGAACCGTGCCCACATTTAGATCGCCATGGCTACTGCCACCATTTGTAGGACTTTGCTCATATTGCTCACCGCCAAATCTTGTTGAGTATGCAAATCCGAAACCTGTTTAAAATAAATTTATGCTGTAATTTACGTTGCTCGGCTAGAAAGAATAAACTAATAAGCTACCCTGAGAGTGTGAAAGATAAATAGAGGGTAGGAGAGCACATAAGGCAGAAGAGTCAGCAACAGGAAACTGTTTCCTTCATTTCTTTATTACATCTACAACACTTTTCAAATCAGCACGCTCTTTTAGATCGTTCTCCTCTGCTAGAGGACCGCCACTCCATTGGCCATTCTCTACAGCGTTGCGTTTTTTGGTTTTCTCGTATCTTTAAAATCGTGAGTGCCATAGATTTTCGTCCTTTGTGGGTGTGGAACGAAATTTTTAAACAAACTTGATGCAGTGTGATTTCACATGCGTCTGCACGCAACATTTGTTTATTCCAGCTTTTATGGTCTGTAAGAACTTGTTGTCAAAGAAGGCGGACGGACGGAGGGACGGACGGACGAACAGACAGACATGGACTCGGCTATTGTCTTTCATCAATGTGATAAAAGATATATTTTTAATTTCAAGAAATACTTACACAACCATACAAAGCAACCCAATGAGCGCAATAGAAAGGGTATCCAATACATTGCCAAGCACCATAAGCAAACTCGAAAAATCCTGGGCGAGCCGTTGTCTCCGGGATTCGAGCTTTCTTGACGTTTAAGTGTTTAGGAGATGTGCCTGTTCAGGCGGAGCGGTTGCGTTTTTCGTAGCTGGACTTTTGTACTTCAGTTAATATATGGATGAGTTGGTGTAACAATAAAATATTATACACATGCATGCGCTACATGAAGTTATTTTTCACTGCATACATATGACAAAATGTGTGTTTGAGCCATTTCATTCTAACATAGCACTATATATACATACACATGTACATAAGTGCTTAAGTACATATGTATGTCAACATACATGGATATACTATTTTTAGTCACTGATAATCTTTGAGTTCATTTTGAGAGATGGTCAAGTTTTTACATTCTTAATTTGGCACTAATTCTGGAAAGAAAAGTATGTTAGTTCGGCTCTGGACGGACCAGCTTCGTCTCCAGAAACGTTCTCGGCACAAATGTTTTTCGGGTTTTTAGTTTTTTGCATTTTCCGTCTGGGTTGTTAAAACTGTTCAAAATTTCAACGTCACGCGAACAATCTCATGTCCATTTTTGTTGTTGATGTCCTCTCTATGTATGTATGCATATGTGTGGTATACATTCGGTGTCGAAAATGTTGCAACACGTACACATGCAGTACATACACATATACATACATATACACACAAGTAAAAGTATACTTGTTTTGTTTTTTCCAAATTATTTGTTTGTTCGATTTAATGTCTTTTATTTATTTGACAACTATTCACGTGCCTTATAAGGCAGATTTCACAATCAAACTCGCATTTATTTTTAAACAAAGGCTCGCAAAATTCTTGATACATATGTATGTGTGTGTGGCTACCCCAATAATAAAAGCCATGAAGCAATGATGCTGGGATGGACGAAAAGTACATATGTACATATGTAGCTCGGCTTACATATGTATGCGTTTAGAAGATTTTTATACTTAGAATGCTTTAAATGTATATTTAGATGTGCTTGTTACTATCTGCATTTGCAACTATAGAGAATATTCACATTTTTCTTAAATATACAGATAAATGTTGCCTACATAAAGGCGCAGCCACAGGAACACGTGAAGCATGCGCGGTATACACTTTAACATGAAGATAACTGCACAATACGTATTTAAATGTTTATACACTCATACATATGTAAGTATGCAAGTGAAAATGTATCACATAATATTACACTTTGGGTCGATTTTTACTTTTGCCTTTTATTGCACATTTATTTACACCCCGCTCGAAGTTTTTAAGATGAACATATTTATGTCCATGCTGGTGTGTATGTCTTTAATCGGATTGTAGTCCTGTTTTTGGCACATGCGAATGGATAAAGCACAGAGCTTGTGTCGTCGAGCTTGGTAAAACGACAAATGTAAAGCATCTTTAGATTACAGCATCCCTCAGTTCAAAAGCGCAGACAGTCAAAGGAACGATTCACTAAAAGTCCCATTTGATATTAAAAGTTTTCTCTTTACACTTGAGCTTTAGCTTTTCAAATTCAAGCTTGCCGTGGGCGTAGCTTTTGATGTTGCCATTGAGGGTGAAGTCAAAACAGTGATAGGAGAATATATGTATACACAAAGATTACATAATTGAATAGCAGCCAATTACAAAACAACTGGTTCTCTTTCTCTGTCTCTAGCTATTTCTTTTTGTGCACATTTTTAATCTTTTAGAAACATTATTACATATTTTGTACGTAAATTAAAGTTGTCGGAGAACATTGTTTTACCCGGTACAAAATGTAGCATCCAGACTGCTTTAATATCACACTGTTTTAAAAGATCAAGACTTCGACCCTCGCCGTTCCTATCCTGCTAAAGACGAAAACCTGCTGCATCCACATTTTAAAGAAACGAGAAGGCCAAGAGCGCAGTTTTCTAGAGAATTTCTCTATTCGAATCTGGATCAGATCGGATCTTTAAATTAACCAGAACGAAGAATTAAGTTTTCAGCTGGGGGTGGGTAACCCCCAGCGAAACAGCTGCCAGCTCACTCTCCTTCTCGCCAGAGGGCGCCGTTTCTCGTGAGAAGTAACGAAGATGTAGATGTAGATGACAAGTGTAAAGAAACAATGTAAGCAGATAAAATATATAAAATTCGACAAAAATCATATGTCCACACATTTGAGTACCTGGTAAAAAAGTTCCGGCGCGACTTTAGGCGTGCCCTAGAATGTTTCTGCTCAGTTTTCATGAGGATAACTAAATTTTTGTGTCTCTTTTATGATATGTAGGCAAAAGCCACCTGACGTGGACAGGAACTATTTCCAACCACCTCCACGTTATCAGCGCGCAGATGCTTGCGATCTGAGTATTGTGAGTCAACTTGTTGACAATGCATAGCTATCGTCCTGACACAATGGAGCATGATATGTAACAAATTAAAACGAGGAGGAACGTTGTAAGATGCGGTCGTTAGCGTCACAACGTGTTATACCCTATACTCACTGATTATATTTATGTCTGTATGTACATACATACATATGTATAACAAGGCCAAGAAGCTCTGACTCCTTATGGCAAGCTCTCCCTAGCTAACAAGACTATCATTTACAAGGTGGTCCTTACGCCCATGTGGTCGCACGACATCCAAGCGTGCGGAGTCATGCCTAAATATTACCCACAAAGGATCAGAGTATTTCAAATCTAGAAACTTCGAATGATAACAGCTAACAAGGGGTAAATCCGCTACAAAGACATCAAGAGATACTTCGGAGTCAACACAGTAGGAGACGTGATACATGACTATTGATTAACCAGATGCCATTGACAGAGAACCAACAGCAGAAGCCGAGAGAGAGAGAGAGAGCGAGCGGCCGAGCACAGGCCAAGTAACAGGACCATGGATGAATGAGAGCCACGAGCGGCATGAAAAAGAGCGGGAGGCAAATACAAATTTCTCTGCATTGAAGAGAACTCTCTAAACTTCTCCAACACTCTCCCGAAATATCTAAAACGATTACGAGATTTTATTTGTTCGTACCTCTAAAAAACGTATACATATTTTCGCAGGTGAAAAACGTTAACACTTTATTTCTAGTTGAATCTTTATTTGCAATATTTATAGATATAATATAAATTACAAAAAATAATAATTCGAATAATAGTACAATAATTCATGGAATATACATACATAAGTATGGGTATATGTTCTATAGAAACAGCAAACGGAACATAGTTCAAAAAAAAGTTCAAAAAGTGGAATATTGGTATATTTTGTAAACAAAATGGTGACATAATTAAACATGATAATTTACATATGCAAGAATTTTAAACATATGTAAATACATCTTGGAAAAAACATTGATTTTGTATAAAACACAGACAGTTTCATTAACAGTATATTACAGAACTTTTTCCATTATTTAATTAATTACACATTATCATAATTAAGACAGATTTGGATAGGTATATGAGGAATTTTTTAATTTTGATTTTCAAATTAATGAAATTATATATGCGGTTCTTTAGGAAATCTGCATAATTGCCTATGAGTGTATATACTCTTATATAAATTGCAATATGTCTTACACTTCTGCCGAAGAATTCAAAAAAATTAGGTGTATAATTTTGGCTTGTAATTTGAAAAATACCCTCCGTGAATTTTAGTTTTCTTTAAAATATTACTTTTTGTTTTTTACATATGCATTTAGTAAACTTAATACATTTTATTAATTGGTTGCTTGGTTTGTGTCTGTGTTTGAATAATTTTTAAACAGCTAGTTATAAAATAAGGTTAGAGAACTTCCCAGCACAAGCTAATGAACTTTAATTGAATTATAATACTTAAGACAGTTTTTTGGCCCATCTTCTTCTTGTTTGGAAATAACTGTTGTCGAAAAATGTGGTGAGCCTTTTGTTATAGATGTCGTGTAAATCTTCAGATGTAGGTATAACTGGTCAAACAAAAAAAAGAGAAATTAGATCTGTGAAAACTTTAAAATGTATATAAGTATGCTGAATGACAATTTTAGTACTCTTAAAAGCATGATAGTCGATATTTCGACTCTTTGCCGTGATGAATTTATGCAAAATATGGTTAGTTTCAAAATTAAAATAATATTCTGCTACACTTATACAAATACTAATACACCTGCCACCAAAAATCTAGCAACAATCGAACGTACGAGGGATGCCTATTCAAGTTTCTAGAATAGGTAATTTTTAGCCTGAATATGGACCCGATGGACATTTGCACTAAAAAGTATAATACTTTCTTTCTTATACGGCCACGTTTGATATCGAATAACGATAAATGCTTTTAAGGAAAATGTTAAATGAAAGCCTAGTAATCAGATCCTGAAGATGTCTTTGGGTATTCATCCGACGTCCATCAATTTGATGTGAAAAGAGGCTCGTGCGGATTGGTGTAAGAAATTTAAAAAATATGATAGTGGTGGTTGAAAGTCCTCTGAGAATTCTGACTAGCTATACTGGCATGCGTTACCAGGAAGGGTCTCAAATATAGTTTTAAAAACACTTGTGTCAGTGTGATATCACAACAGTCTCGATGCTAAATTTGGTTTCTGAGGCTCTTATGGTCTCTGAGTACTAGAGGACAGAAAAGACAGACGGACAGACAGAAATGGTTATACTGACTCAGCTATTGATGCTAATCAAGGATAGATACAATTTATAGGGTCGGAAAGGAATCCTGCTGTGCCTCGTTTACAGATTTGCTATAACAAATTAGCACGATACCCATGTACATACGTATGATTATGATCAACTGTTTATCTAATTGAACATTAATCTTGATGACGAATACATACTTTCTTTTTAGTTCGTATCATTAAAACACTCCACTAGATTACACTATTCAATACATATTTTATTAATAAAGAAAATAAGGACACTAACCAATATTTTTGTGGTATCAAACTTTTCCGATTCTCTATAACACGCAAACAGTTTGACAACGTCTGGTTATGGTTCATACTGTTTTGGAGCTGTGGTGTAGGTGTTGATGTAGTTTGGCGCAACATAAACTATTAGCTTGTAACTCTTTTTGTATTGGTAATGTTTCTGATGCTGATACATTTCGTGTTCACATTACATTAATTATTTTATTTATTTGCTTTCTGGTCGTTGCCTACAAATATGGGTAGCCCATATTGCGCCCTGTTGTCGTCGCAGCAGCAACTGTGGCAGTGCCGGGCGGATAATTCTGTGCATATTGAGGCGGAATGCCCATAGCCGGCCCAGCGGTTATCATAAGTTGTGGCTCCATTTGTATAATATTTTTATGTTCAGTGGTGTCATCTTCCTTTTCGCGCTGAGCCTCGTTCAACTCTAATTTGTCAACTTTATTAGTGTATTCACGCAAAACCTGTCAAATGGACCACAACTGTAAAAAACTGAATTGAACTGAAATTTTAGATGTGGCTTTACCTGTATTAAGTAGGGCATGGCAAAGTCCATAATCTTATGTTTCCATGCCAGTTCCAAAATGACATCAGGGCGCAGCAAGTCGTAGCACTTGAAATATTAATATTAAGGTTAGTGGGTTTATTAGTTAAAATGTATTATTGTGAGTCTTGATACCGGTGCAACCGATACTCAGTAAGTATGTACATATAAATATAATCTTTCTTCTTTCCACCTAATGAAAAACATTCTATTTTAGCTGAAATGTTTATAAAAGGCAGCCTACATATTGGATACATCTGTAAATGGTGCGGCAAGGCATTTATAGACGAGAATGTTGTTTCTCTCACCTGATAAAGACATGCCGCAAAGCAATCGTGGGCATTCCGCTCCAGGAACCATCCTAACAACTCTTCAGCAATCTCTTGTTTGCCTGACTCAGCGGCATACTCCATAGCATCCTTGTAGAGTTTATCCTTTTTGCATAGCTCAACGCTTTGTTTCCAACGGTTATTGCCTGGAATGTAAGCGAAAAATGTAGTGAAAAATGAATCGCTGTTCATATTTATTTTCACAACTCACCCTTATACAAGTATGCAGCAATTCTACGAAATTCTGTGAGCTCATGCTTCTCAAGCTTCTGAGCCAGCGCAATGTTGTCAAAGTTATCAAAGCCGTCGATCGAGTTGCGGAGACCTTGGTAATCTTCCTCGTCGATTAAGAGACCATTAAGAGCTTCATTGATAGCTTTGTTATTGAGGGATTGTACGGAGCGCAAGTAGGGCTTGACCAAAGGCAAGTATCCGGTTTTGGAGAAGTAGTTAACAGCTCGAGTATGATCCATTCGAGGAGCCAGCACTAAGAGCATATCGTTCAGCAGCAACGGCTTAAAGTCTAAATAAAATTCGATGGCCTTGTAGTATAACTCAATATTTGCCACCTTTGTTACAATGTCTTTAAAGTGTCCCTCGCGCCACGCCTCAGTCGGGTGGGCAATCATGGCAAGCACAGCGTTGTCATATTCCTCGTACTTATCGTAGAGGAACACTAGCTCCGACCATAGATGAGCCGACTCGGCAGCTCGCAGTACTTTTGGTATGTTGACGCGGGACCAGAATAGTTCCAAGTGCTCTCGCATCTTTGATGGTTTAAATTTGGAGTAGAGAATGGCCAACTCGGTGAACATTCCCATATGTGCACGCTCGAGGCCCAGAGCGGACTCGAGTAGTGCTATCAGCTCATCGAAATATCCGCGGTTCTGGTAATAATTAATCAAGTCCTCCAGCTCATCGGCATGAACAACAATATGTAGGCCACACATCTGCGCTAACCGGAATTCCTCAGCATCTACGCAAGCAAAGCAAACTTCCTTCCATGTGCGCGTCGAGTTAGCCTTTCGCGCCGAATCAACAGCGCCCTGGAACTCCTTGAGATATACCAGTGTAATAGCCAAACGGGCAAAGTTGCTGACATTGTTATACAGGAGCTTTGCGGCGTCGTACATTCCGTCACTAAAACAGCGATCGCCAATTTTCTGTATGTCTGCGTGGTTGGGGCCCGATATGAACTCTTCAAGATCCGCCAAACGACCAGTGCGGGCGAATGCGTAAATCAATTCACTCTCAATATAAGACTCACGCGCCTTCTTGCGTGCCATTTGAAGATAGCGAACAAGGTCGTCCCACGATTCCACCTTGCTAGCCACGTCAACCACGTCCACGTAAGCACTCGGATCATCGGCCTTTATGTATGAATCAATAGCCTCTTTGACTAATCCTTGCTGCAGTTGAGCTTTGGCCAACTGTGACCATACGGCTGACTCGTTACAGCGCTCGGCGAACTCGTTGGCCCGCTCCAAATTATTGACCTGATCAATCAGAACCTGAATGGCTGACGTATTGACATCGAACTTCTTGAAGATGGCAAATGCCTCCTCATACAATTGATTACTTATTGCAATGTTGGCTATATCCGGTGCATCGTAATTGTCCAGTCGGTTGATATAATCCATAACGCGTGTACGATCAGCTTTAATGGCAGTGAGTATGAGCAGGTTCTGCAGATTTCGATGGTCGCTGAACACCGAAGAGTCCAATATGATCTTCTCCAGCAATTCAATCAGTTCATTGGGCAAGTCAGCAGTCATGAATGCCTTTACTGTCACCGAAATGTCGTCGGGATCCTGTGTTTCGGACAGTGCTGTCTGAACGACTTGATCAATCAGCTGGCGCTTGTACGGATTGGCCTCAGACAGGACCTCCGCCCAGAGTTCGGCATCACGACGTGCCACCAAATAACGAGCTTCACTTTTAAATAGCGAGTTTTCGTTGCAGACGGCAATCAATTCGCGATCGCACTGGCCCCGTTCGTAGGCAACACAGGCCAGATGAGGGTCCCGCTTTTCACAGTAGCGACCGACCACGCGGCTGTCATAGTACTGATTCTCTTTGAGGAAACGTTCTGGGTTGTTATTGGAATCGATGTAAATCTTGGCCAAGGCATTGTGTGTGGCGGGCTCAACGCAGCCTTCGTGGACACGAGACTCAAGCCAGGGAAGTAGAAGCTTTAGGCGATTACGCTTTTCAACCTCCTCCACTAGTTCGTCTGTAGAGAACTGACCCTTGACCACTAGTATGAGATTTTTGATGATATCCTCACTGCAGTCGACGTCAAGCAAACCACCCACAACAACTGGCAGGCGAGATGGGTTTACCTTCTGTACGTATATCTCTATATACTTTTGGAGATTGTTGCGGTATAAATACAGCACAAGATCGTGGACAAAGTCGAACCGATCACAAACAATAATCAGCGGAAGTTGATCAGTCAGCTTAGCTTCCTTCAAGAAATTCTTCACGCGCTCCGGGTTATAGCAGTTTGATTCACGACAAATCCGTTCCACCTCTTTTATCTGGTTTGTCTTACAGGCGGCCTGAATGTATTTGAAGTGTACCTCTGGATCCTGTGAGAAGTTCACAATGCTGCTTAGAAAATAGAACAGCCCGTCGTAGCTCTTAAAGCTCTCAAATAGATCAATTAGCGCCTTGGTGGTCAACTGCTCATGGTACTTGGTGGCAATTTGTACACAGATTTGTAAATTCTGTCGTAGATTTGCTGTCAACATAGCCTTCAGACATTCCAGAGAGTCCTCCACCGATAATGTGCCAAAGAAGCTAACCAGCCACTCAGCATTCAGCATATGTGTGTGGACGACGGCTCGCTTTATATCGTAAAGATCCGTGTAGTGCTCTAGTGCACGCTGCAGCAAACCTGCCTTTTCACACAGCTGGGCGATGTGTGCCCGATCGTAGTGGGTGAACATTGCATTACCAAGTATGGCGTCGGCCACCTGTGGGGCAGACATGAGATTCATTTCAAGCAATCGTGTCTGCAGGGCACCCTCGGCCGGACGATTGTGCTTCAGAGCATCCAACAAAAATGCCGTGCACTGTTGTACCATAGAGTGTTCCATGAAGATGTCTACAGTCTGGTTGATATCCGCCAGGGGCTCTTCCTCTGCCACAAGCATAGATGCGAAACCAGCACCTTGCTCGGGATTGCTACGCATCACCGAACGCAGCAGGAAAATATAGTCTGGTGTATAGTTAACCTTCTTGGCGTAAAGCACAATCTTTTGAAACTGTCCCGTTTCCGCAAAGCACTGAATCACTTTATTGGGAACATTGGCACGCAAGTAAATGGAGAGCGCTAGCGTGAGGTCTGATGCCTTGACGAGATCACCTAGTTCTTCGCTGCACTCAAGCTTTTCCTCCTTCAGCCATTTTTCGCAAAGTTGCTTCTTGCCTTGCAACAGAACTGGACGACACAGCTCCAGAGACTCAAACTTGTTTAACTTTCCCTGGTCGAGCAGAATACCAAAGTACTGCAGTAGAGGTGGGGTCGTAGAGCCTGCTGGCGTTTGCACTTGTTGAAATCGTTGAATGGTCTGAGGCGTGCGAAGGATGGCTTTGGGAGCCAGCGCAGCAACTTTAGCAGCTTCAGCGAACTGGCCAGCAGTGAACAGCTTGTTGAACTTGCGTACAAAAAGATCCTCGGCTCCGGCTAAATTGTTTCGTACAGCCATTCGCAGGGCCAAATCGGGGTTTTGCAAAACGGTGTTTATGTAAGGAATGATCTGCTCTTCGTCAACGGTTACAGATAGCACCTGACCCTTGCGATTGACGCCAATAATTCCACCGCTAACCTCGTGCGGAGCAGTCACAAAAATTGTATCGGCCGATATGCGATTCATGTATATGCACGTGGCAGTCTCCATGTCGTACAAATGAATATATCCATATTTGGTTATCAAATAGATGGTATCGTACTTCGCGGAGACCTGCATGGCCACTGGAAAATCATTCTGAGCTTCCGGTGGGAAGAAGACGTCGACAGCCTTTTTGGCAAAAGGCTGGTTACCATTAGGCGGCGTACCGACCTCAATGATGTGAAGCTTGCCGCCTGTGGAAGTACGCACTGCGAAGCAAAAAAGTGTCGTCGGTTCCTTGTTACCTTCGATTTTAAAAGTCGCAAAACTGGCTGCATGACCTTCGATGGCCTGCGACACCTTACGCTCCACGGAATACAACTGCATGGCGCCGGCAACGCGGCTGGGAAGTGCCGATATGCCTACCAGAAGCAGCCATTGCTGTGTTGCATTACAGCGATAATTGATTATCTGACACCCATTGAGGGAGGAATGTCTATCAAACATTTTTTGTGGCATCGAGTCGCCTTCCATAGACCAATGAAAGACGCTCGTCTCCGTCACCAATGCTAGAGTGTTCAAAGATATCCATTTCCAGAACACAACATCTTCATTCATCGTGTGCGCCTTCATTTTTGATTTCATCTCAATGTTAAATATCTGCAACGTCTTTTGTGCTACAGGGGAAAAATGGATAATTGCTTTAAGTATTTTAAAGCTTTAGATTTTGGTCTTACCTTTCAGAGCAATGACTTTGCTTGCTGGATTCATAATTGCAGAATCCGCTGAAATGGGACGACGCGTGGGGTTGGTCGAATCGTTCATGTCAATGATGACTACTTGGGCGGTATCATTAACTTTCTCGCGCACACAAATAAACTTGTCCGACTCCATCGTGAGCGTGCTGAATGAGAACGAGTTTGCGTTGATCCCGACATTTGTGAGCTATGGGAAAAAGTGCGTATTACTCTTAAATGCCTTGACACATATATTAAAGACATGTTGAATTTATCGATTAGTTTAGCTATGTTTGTACATATCTTAACATATGTAAAAATTAATTAAAATCAAAGTGTGACCAAGGGTAGCCGACACTCCAGAATACGGGGTCCGTGGGTTCGAGCCCTAGGACTGGATTATAATTTTGTATTTTATTTTAGATTTTGAATACTATTTCTTTTTCTTTTACTAACGAGTTCTTCATTTTACGCCCACTAATGCTTTGCTTTATCCACCCACCAGAAGCCCGTAAAATTTTATTTTAAAACTAACGCAAACTCATGCTTAGCATGTTGACATGAACTGCATTACCGGCGCGCTGCTTCAACCAAGTTCTTCTCGATACGATATACGATACAAATCAACATCTCTCAGCTTATACCACGGGCTACGGCCTGATTTTTTTTAATTTGTTGCTGTTGGGGCCAAGTATGCTAGCTAACAAAGCGTTTCTCGATCCTTACACCAGAACTAGGTGAAACTGTGATTTTTTTTTTTTTTCTACCGGACAAAACCTGCAACATGCCGGCTGAAATCAAACCAAAGTATAAACCTACAGCAGAACTGCAGGTTCTTGCTCATACTCTCTTGCCTCGTTCAGTATGCGACACTGAGGAAGATGGCTGATAAAAGGGCGTGTTGGTGCGAGAAGTGATGTAGATTAAAAATTCGAAAAAATCATCATACATTCATACATAAATATGTACATACATTGATTCTGATCGAGAATATAAGTATATATGTACTTTACAGTGTTGGAAACGTTACTTTCACTTCAGTGCGTTAAATTCTTTGACCAAAATCTAGTATATTGACAAATATATAGCTTAAATTTACATCATATGCAAGTCACTTATAATTTTTTGACAGAAGGTTATCATTGCTGTTGCAGTTATCATCAGATTTGTATGATCAAATAGAGTTTATTTTTTCTCAAGAAGAAGCTTATAAGCTGAGAAATTAGATTTGCAAGTCGTATGGACAAACGGACTCACATAGTTGTATAGAATATATACATATGTATGTATGTACATATGTATTTTACATAGTCGCCATTTCACTTGTGGATCTTTCAATTTTTTCCAATCTAGTGAAACAAAATAACGCCCACAATTAAACCTGGCATTAACTTCCAGACTTACATACATACATATTTATGTACTGAAAAACAAATTTGTTCATAATTTATTCCCAGTTGATTTGCAAGTTTCCGGTACAATAGATTTTTTATTCTTAAAAGATCAACAAGTGATTTTCCATCCCCGCAGACCCATGGTTACTTGAATACATATGTATGCATGCCCAACGCCGAATTGGATTGCGAGATATGCATGTTTGTATGTATGTACGTACATACATATGTACCTACAAACCAATTGGATGCACAACTCTGACATCTTTCGCGCACCACCGGCGTAAGAAACGTCAGGCAGTGCGATCGTTAACAACTCACCTGTAAATGCTCCTGAAAGCGGATGGGTAGCGGTTGCGTCATCTTGGACAGACTTTAGTTCTAGGGATTCCTTTAGATTCCTCTTTCAATTCACAAATGTAAATACGTATTCTGGATGAAAAAAAATTATAGTATTTTCGTATTTATTCAAATAACGTATAATGCGTAAAGATAAATACATATTCAAATGTTTTGTTTAGGAAATATCTCACGTTTTCTTTGTGCAGTGGTCGTTGTTTTTCTTTGTTAGCTTTGCCGATTTATTTATTTTTTTATTTCAGAGTGCTACAATTTTACGATAGGAGATACATACATACATTTATGTACATAAAAGTCGTTACGGACACAGCAAAACGAAACTAAAACTGTTGTGTTCACTCGTTTGATGACTTTCAACAAATTACATCTATTCCTTTTCATTGAAGAAAAAATCAAATAAATTAAGAAAACACACACCTACGTATGTATGTAAGTACACGCGAGAGCGAGATGTATGAAAAGAAATGAGAAAGCCCTATCGACCGATTACTCGTTGCTCACCACAGTCAGCCATGTTGAGTTGAGCTATTAACAATTAGTCATCCACTAACACATTTACACATCACACAGCTTCAAGTGAAAAAAACAGGGAAAATAAACCAATTTTTAATTTATTCACAAACAAATGACAAAAATATGGATAATTCAATTATATTTTTATGCAAACACTGACTCGGCCCTTTACACAAGCAAACTGGCAGTGCTGCCATATGCCACATAAACAAAATAAAATCTGCTTGCTTACATAAAAAAAAATTGATTACCCTATCCCTAGTTATCAGAACTTAATAGCAAAATCCTTGATTTGTAACAGCGTTTATCATACGTGTAATTTAAATAAGAAGAAGCGTACAATTATTTTGTTGTCTTTTACACTCAGAAGCACAACTCGGGAGATGACAATTCAATTCGGATTTGGCTTTAGCACATATTGTATTATTTAGAACCAAGTGTGACCGCGGATTTATCGATGAAATATACTGTTTGAGTCTCATAAGTATGCCGAAATATACCTCTAATTTTTAAAATATACCGTAAATACATTTCGCTCGGTGCCCAGTATGACCAATGTGTGTAAAGTGCATGCTCCACGGTTACACTCTATTGTTTGCTTGCAAAATTAAATTTGTTATTAATTCATGTTTTGGATGAAAGCAACCAGAGGTGTATTGTTTGAGAGTGGATATGGAGCTTGGTGCAGAACAAAGCATGTGGAAAGTACCGCATTATTGGATAAGTCCGTTCCGGAGCAACAGAAGTGCAATCAGAAAAGCTGGCTGCAAAAACATGGATGATTTCTAATAGATTTTTTAATTTTTCTAGGGTTGATCAACCAATTTTGTTCAGCCGTTGCTCCATAATTCCAGTACTTAGATGCGCTAAATTTTCTTGTCACAGAAAGTGTCATATATTCGCTCGGTGAACAGTATGACCAAAGTGGGCAAAGTGCATGTTTTCCGGTAACACGATTTTATATTTGCTTACAAAATGAAATCTGTTACATATTCAAGTTCTGGATGAAAACAGCAATGGGTGCATTATTTGAGGCTGGATATGGAGCTTGGTGGAGAACATTACATGGAGAAAGTATAGGATTATTGGATAAGTCCGTCCTTATCGGTTCTTATCGTTTCTATATTAATATCATCCCTGATTCGGTCGACAGAAAATTTAGCGCATTTCAGTACTGGGATTAAAATGGGTATTTTTTTTAGCGCGCGACAATGGCTTATATTACGAATTCGTATCAATAATCTCAACTTATTTTACACACTGAATGTTTAGCATGTGCCATATGATTTGTGCAAGTTTTAGACTTAACATTCTAAATTTTTTCTACATATGTCATCTAAATACATCTACATACATCACTTCTCACACGACCTTTTATCTCGACAGAGCAACACACCGCACGAGGCAGGGTGTGCGAGCGAGATAGAATGATTTTTTTCATTCCGGTTATAATAATCCAATCTGACCCCAATTCGGGAAACTCATAGATGTTGACATTCTCTACCGAGCTGCGTTTCTGCTTTTCCCTTATCTTCAAAATTGCGGATGCCACATATTATCCTTTGTGTGATTGGAAGGGCGGGGCTTAGTTTGGAAATATGTACACTTGTAACACTGTGATACTACAGAAGCCTAGATGCAAAAGTTTGTTGCTCTAGCTCAGACAGACATACATACATATGTACATATGTATGTACATACTTGGATACATATGTATTTTATGTAATTAATTGGGTTGGAAACGTTTACATGTTATATATTTCAATCACAAATCTAATATATGTACTTCTTTTACTTTTCGAGTACCGGGTATATTTATACGAGAAATATACAGAGTTAAATGCATCGAAGAGTTAAAGTTGGATACATATGTATGTACATATTGTATTCAACGCACAGAAGGAAACGTTTCCTTCTCTGGAGTAGCAGAGAATAACCAATCTCGTAGATTGACGACTCTAGATCAGATTGGATCATTATTATAGCCAGAATGAACAACTTACAATTTATCTGTTGCTGCTGTTCCCACATTCCCCGCGCTCACTCATTCTCACTATCTCTCTCACACTCTCTTCTTCTTGAAAAGTACGCCCTCCAGGGAGGAAAAGGGTGACAAAGTGTTGTTTTTGAGTTACAGGAGGGAAGGAGAGACACAGGTGTAGCGGAAAATTGGAAAAAAAAGAATAGGTCCCAGGGATAGAAGCAAGGCCTCGGCGCACAACGTTCCCACCCGTTAATATTTCACATTATTATATTTTTGAAATTGCCATTAAAACACGAGAAAAAAATAAACGTTTAGTTAGTATGCTTTAAAGTTTATTTGTGTTAATTTTGTCTTTTACGTATATGTTAAAAATTCACCATTTTTGTTTTTGGTGGACTAAGCGACATAAACTATATTGGAAACAAATGTTTAAGCAAAAAATACATGTTTAATTTATTGTTGAAAACAAATTTAAGAAAAATGTACGTAAAAGAGAATGTTTTCTGTTAAGGAATATAAACTTATTTATAAATACGCGCTGGATATCTGTGTGCCAGTAGATTAGTTCTATTATTAAGATTTAATCGTATACAGTATTGATAGTATGCTATTCTGACCAGACTAACACACACACGCAGGACAGTAGTCACATATATGTAAGTATACATAGTGTATTAGTTTTCCCAGATAAAGTGGCAATCAATTTAAATAGATTTATAGATATTTTGATAAATTTTATTTTCAAGGGCTAAGATCCTGGTGGAGGTTAGGATCGTAGCCACCCATGCTGTTGTCGTACGGTTGCTGCTGATCGTAGCCTCCGGAGCCCATGGTGTAACCCATTGAATCCTGTGGCGGTGCTGGTGACATCATTGGAGTTGTCGTACCACTAGGCGGACCCGCCATCGAATAGGGGGAAGCGCCTGCTGCCTTTTTGGCTGCATACAAATTTGCCTCTTCTTGTGCCTTACCAATGTTCTTCTTGTAACGAATGCGTTTATTGCCAAACCAATTGGATACTTGAGACACCTGGTGTTAGATAATATTGTATCTCAGCTTTTGAATATTGTAAAGTTTATTTCCAAAACTCACCGTTATGCCGCACTTACGCGCCAGCTCCTCCTTGGCCTCTTCGGATGGATATGGGTTACTCAAATGACTATAAAAATACTCATTGAGGATTTCAGATGCCTGCTTGCTAAAGTTACGCCGCTTCCGACGTGCGTCTAGAAAGCGCGAACGGAGGATCATCACAGCTTCGCATGTAGACTGCTTCAGCTGCATTTGTATGGAGCTGAACTTTTTGTGTATGATCTGAACCATTCGCTCGATTTCTTTGGGTGTAATGGGTCTGCGTCAAAGAAAAAGAGTACATTATTGTACATATACTAATAAGTCACTCATCTCCAATGTTATTACCTAGTTCGACTCTGCTCACGCAAAAGATTCATAACGTGCGTAGTGAACTCGTTACAAGCCTGCTCGTATTTCTCTAGCTCTTGGTGATAGATCTGACGAATCTGCGCCAACTTTGCGCGATAGTCTGAGTGCTCAATGGCATTGTCAGCACCATCAATTGACAGCGATCCACCCTGACTAGCGGCCGCTGCGGATGCAGCCGCTGCGCCTCCACCGCCTTTTTCGGGACCAGCAACGCCCTCGGCTATCAGCATGTTATCTAGGCGCATCAGTTGCGGATCTGGTGGCTCTTCTTCCTGAGTATTGCGAATTGAGAGAACTGTAACAATTTCAAATAAATTTTAAAAAGTTTTGGTTATTTAATCAAACATTACATTTTATAATGGTCGGTCCATGTTTTAGGCTACGCGCAGGACCCACCCAACGCAAAAAACACAAACACAAAAAGTGAATTCAAGAAAATATAGAATGTTCTTTCCCCGGGACAATAATTGGTCATTTGCCTTTTAATCTTCTCGTTTGCTGATAATTTTTTTCGATTGATTTTAATGTTTAACTCAATGTTTTTGTTTCCAAATATGTAATGTAATAAATATTTTGCCTAGCTTCTGCAAATGTGTGTATCGCATTGTATTTAGGATGTGCTGCTTTAATTCATGAAATTATTTGAAGCTGAAAATATTCTTTTTAAGCATCTTTTAGGGTAGAAATATATGAATTGTAATGGCTTGTAAAAAGCTTCATCTGTGACTTAAAAATTACCAAAATACCAAATGTTTACCAAATACAACCACCAAAGACAGCCCATATACCACATCCAGAAAATATAAATGGCAAAACAGAAAATGTTATCTTATTGACATACAAATATTAAGAAGGCCAAGAAAACTTAATGTCCCAATCAATGATATCAGAAATCCTATCAACATCTGCTAAAGTTGTCGAAAGAAAATAGTTCCTAAAATAAAATCACAAGGGGCGTGTAAGCATAACAGAAGTAAAAATAATAAAAAGAATAATATTCACTTAAGGTGCGCTATAATTAATTGTAAGTAAGCGAAGAAGAACCGCGAATGGGAAAATTATTATAAATTAATTCTTAACTCTTAGAAAAGATTAAAAATATGTGTCTTAGCGAGTTTGAAGCCATAAAGAAAACCCATTCAGACGACTCAAGCTCTGATAGCTTTGAGTCTTGCTCAACATGCAGTGAATTAGGAGCGTAAAAAAACCAAAATTCCTGGCCCTTTGGCATGGGGTCCCTACAGTAAGCCACGCAGCTATTGCCCATATCCATATGTTAAGAGTAAGCAAGCCGACGAAGAAAACCACGAAAGTTTCACAAATATTGGCGTGAGCACCAGCATGAAGGAGAATTTAGACGAATTAAATTTAATTAGCTCAGATAATTCATGGATCTCCATGGGGAGAACTATTTATCTGCCCAACACCAAAATTCCTGAGCCTGTGGCGTTGGCCCGCCAAGTGAAATTAAGAAAATATAGAATGATCTTTCCCCGGGACAATAATTGGTCATATGCCTTTTAAACCTTTCCTGTTTGCTGATCATTTTTTATCGTTTAATGTATGTAAATATTTATCTCAATGTTTTTGTTTCTAAAATTTTCAAACAATATTTAGCTTAGCTTCTGCAAATGTGTTTGTCGAATTGTATTTAAAAAAATGTTAATAAATGCTTGTATAAATGAAGTACTAAACACAATGTAGGTGATAATTGATTTTTTCTATGCAAGAAAGACGGAAATGTGCAAAGTATCCTTGAGATAGATTCAAAACTGGTACGTGTGCAGCGGCTCATGGCGTTCTACTAGTTTTATAATACCTCCAACTTCTAAAAGCAAAAATTGTATTCGAATAAGAACCTCAACATAAATATGTACCCATAATCTGCCGGCCTTCTCCGGACAGACCGTAATTATACCCGGTACTCGAAGAGTAAATAGGGTATATTGTATTTGTGCGAATAACGGTTGTATGTAACTCACAGAAGGAAACGTTTCCGACCCCATAAAGTATATATATTCTTGATCAGCATCAATAGCCGAGTCGATGGAGCCATGTCTGTCTGTCTGTCTGTCCGTCTGTCCGTCCTAATGAGCGCCGAGTACTCAGAGACCATAAGAGCTAGATCCACCAAATTTTGCATCCAGACTTCTGTGTGCTCACACTGTTACAAGTGTATTTCAAGAATTAGCACCGCCCCCTTCCGCCCCCGCAAAAAGGCGAAAACCTCCCAAATCTACAATTCTGAAGATAAAAGAAATCTAAAAACGGCATTCCGTAGGGAATGATATCTATCTATATCTATACCATATGTTTGTGTTATTGATGGCAATGCAACTAACCAGTTTTTTCCTTAATTTCGCACAGTACCGAGAATAGAGCCGGCTTCATTCGATGACAGTTCAGCGTGTGCTTCCTGGCCTGCGCCTCATCCAGAGACTGCTCAGAGATGCTCATGATTTGCTGCAATATCTCGCCAATGTCCTTTTGCTTCCGGACTTCGTTCTCGTTGCCAGCATTCTGGCCATCATCCTGACCTGATAGGCCGTAGCCCTGCGGGGCCATCATTCCACCAGTGTGAGCCATCATGCGATTGGGATCCTCCATGACGGGTCAAAAGATCACCCACTTACAGCAGAAATAAATATCTGAAAAATTCGTATTAAATATAAATAATTGTATAGCTGCAGTAGACTTTTCAGGCATAAACATATACGGAACGCTTTTAAATAGAATTCGATTTTTTCGTCATTAAATTAAATTAAAGTAATTCAAGATATAATTTGTAGATATGAAACATAACATAATGATATGTTATAACATTTACACACAATTGAGACACTACCGTACCGGTGATAAAATGAGATAGCGATAGGGAGTCATCGATAAGGAAGGTCGGATTTGGGGAACAGCAGCGAAAAGTTAAACGCATGTGGATAGAGCGATTTTGTTAATTTTACCCTTCGAAAAATACTTTTTGATCTATGTATATTCTTAACAACAAACTGAATAATGGATAATGTGTTATAAATCTTACATGTACATATGTATATGTTAAATCAAACTAAATATTAGACCTTAAGAAACATGTAGAACATAAAACATTGGTTTTAGTTTGACTTTGTTTCATTTTTCTATTAAAAAAAAAACAACTCTTTCATTGAAGAGCAGTGTTCATGGTTATTTGTCCAGAGTCATTTGAACAAGAAGATGGAGAAAATGTGTCAAAATGTATTCTGGTTTCTAATATTGTCATGTAAGGCTTTCTAAAGGGGTATGATTTGTTATTTTGGATGAACCGAAACGTCTCAAAAATAGTTTTGAAAGTGATCAGGTGCGGCACTACTATTTCATTGAACACAGCTGTGTGTATATACTATATTGTTATTGGTTGTAGACGTGATGTTCCTTAATGGCTTCTTTCATTTTAATTCATTAATCAGCGTATTGTTATTACATATCTACTGCAAACCATAAAATCAGCAACAGTCGAACAAACTTTGTTACTGATTGTGTTCAAATCTTTGCTGAAGTAAAAACGTTTTAAAATGGTCTTCAACCTTTGAAATTCTTACGAGACGTATCCTACAAGTCATTATAAGGCTTTTCACCTTACTTTTATCGCTCTGGTACCACGCACTTAAACCCAAATATACATATGCAAAATTATAACATCAATGATACACTGGTTTTCCAAAAATGCATATGTATGTACATATGTACATACAAACATAAAAACATGTTTTAAATGCACATCATTTTTCACTTTTGCCACTCTTGTTTCCATTGCTTTTGGGCTTAAAATATGTTGGATATCTTACAATATATTTTCTTACACTTTTTTCATATATGTGGGAATGAACAACATGTACATATGTATGTATGTACATATGAATGCAGTTAAATGTGTATATACATTTTTACATACCTGTAAAAAAAAATATGTATGCATATTTATTTTTACTAGAAGGTATTCCAAAACTATACATATTATAACCAGCATATAATAGTATAACATCAAATTATCTGAATTTCAAACTCACATCCTTGTTTGGGGCGTGTGTTTGATGGATGCTCAGTGTTTAACTTACATAAAAGATAGTTCTATTATATATTTTCCTTTGTGTTGTTGATATTCCTAAGTCCTCTTAAGTTTTAATGGGTCATATGTATGTGCTTTTAATAAAAAAAATAGTTAATGTTCGTTTCTGACTATGAATTTCTACAAAGCAAATATTTTCATACAGCACAAGAACTGGAAAAATAATTTACCAACAAAAATTATGCTGTGTATACGCTTGAAAACAATCGAATTGGTTGCTGACAATACGATAAATACATATTTAACATTGTCTTTTATTTTCTGGAGAAAATATCACTATCGATATTTTTTTCCACTAAAGCCCAGTACCACTAATTGTGTCTGAGCACATCCAGAGGGAACGGTGGAGATTTTTCAATGATGTGAATTACCTGTTCCCACTGTTCCACCATCTATGAAAAAAACACTTCAACTTGGGCATATGGGATTTGTATCCATATATATATGTGTTTTATTTATATTTAGAAAAAGGCTACACAAAATAAAGTTATACTCTGGATTTCAAGACAAAGCGAGCGCTAAAAAATAACAATGCATACATTCGCATTTATGCAGATAACCCGTACGTAGGAACATCCCAAATAAATGCTGAAATAACTGCAGATTTTTCGGAACTGCAAAATCTTACGCTCCATGCCAGAATTGAATGATAGCGAATTGATCAGATTCTAAGAATAGCTAAGTTTATTAAAGACAGAGGCTCAAAACTGTTTCTACAGTCTCTAAGATAACAAATAGCGTTAAATGAGCTTTGATTGTATTTTGCTTACACAATATGTTGCTATTGTAGTTCTTATCTGTTCTGATAGCTGATTATAAGCTGCAGAACAATTTCTGCGATTCTCACGCTCACCTAAAATATGTTCCAGTTTTAATTAGCCGAGCATTTACATTTTATATGTACTATGTATGTATAAAACATATTGCGAAATATGCAAACATAACAATGCAATGGCGCTATTGTTTTATTGTTTCTATCAAGAACACCAATAAATAAAATAATAATATAAATTAATAAATAATAAATATAGCCAATATGTCGGAATCCGTCTGAAAAAAGTGTAAAATTCCCATAACTCGCCTAGCTTTCGACAGATTGTAATTAAAAGTGCAGTGTTTAAACACTGAAATACTGTATAAAATTCTTCACGTCAATGTTGGCCTCATAAAAATGTTCTTCTTCTGAATGACACATACAACCATTCTTTTATGAAAAGCAAACAAAGTTTCCGTATCACCAAATTGTAAGCATCGGTTGTTTCAAATCTTTGAGAAAGTCCCACCGTTCCCATTTGATGGCTGTGCTTAAAATGCAGAGACTATTATGTAAATTCTAAAACATCGATATTATCGAAGAGGCCATCGATGGTTGTGCACCTCTAGGTCCTCTAATTGGCATGCCGACAATACTCACACTATTTTGTAAACATGCCCAAGGAACAATTCCGTGCGTCGGCTTTGAACAAAAAGATGTAAGTGTCCCTATGAATGAACCTTAAATTTGTGATGGTTACAGGTTTTATTTTCGCAGTTCACATGTCCAGTTTGGAATCAGTGGCGCTGATGAAATTCAGCAGGAGTCCCTGGTAAGGATCACGTCAAAAAATCTTTATCAGGGACAGCGACAACCAGTGCCTTCTGGAGTACTAGATCGGCGAATGGGCATTAGTACGAAAGATGCAACATGTGAAACATGCGGCAATGGGCTTAATGAGTGCATCGGACACTTTGGCTATTTAGACTTGGCGCTCCCAGTTTTCCACATAGGCCATTTCCGTGCCACAATTAATATTCTACAGATGATATGCAAGTCGTGTGCTCAGGTGATGCTCAAGTTAGAGGACCGACTCACTTTCGAGAAAAAGCTACATAACCCAAATTTCTCATATCTGGGGAAAAAGGCTTTGCATGCGCAGATGTTGGCGAAAGCCAAGAAAGTCACAAAATGCCCACACTGCGGGATGGCCAATGGTGGCGTGAAGAAGGGTCCTGGGCTTCTGAAGATTCTGCATGATCCGTACAAAGGGCGTAAGGTAGATTCACTTTTTACAAGCAACATGGATCAAATGCTTCGCTCGACTGAGCTCAATCGGGACCTTAATCTCACACTCAGTAATTATAGCACCGCTGAGGAGCTCACTCCGCTTATGGTGCTGGACCTCTTCGAACAGATCCCACAGAGTGATGTAGCCTTATTAGGAATGTGCTCTCGTGGTGCCCATCCAAAGCATCTAATTGTGACACGTGTATTTGTGCCTCCTGCCTGCATTCGTCCATCGGTATTATCAGAAGTAAAAGCCGGCACAACAGAAGATGATTTGACCATGAAACAGAGCGAGATCCTGCTAATCAATGATGTTATCCAGCGTCACATGGCTACCGGCGGAAAAATAGAACTCATATATGAAGACTGGGACTTTTTGCAATTGCATGTGGCCCTTTACTTCCATAGCGAGATCAGTGGAATACCCATCAACATGGCTCCAAAGAAGACCACACGGGGAATTGTTCAGCGTTTGAAAGGAAAACAGGGTCGATTCCGATGCAACCTGTCTGGCAAACGTGTAGACTTCAGCGGCCGTACCGTCATTTCGCCGGACCCCAACTTGATGATTAATCAGGTTGGAGTGCCAGTGCGTGTAGCTAAGATTCTTACCTACCCGGAACGTGTAAATCTTGCAAACATTCGTCATATGAAGCAACTGGTACGCAATGGGCCTAGCACGCACCCAGGGGCCAACTACGTTCAGCAGCGGGGTTCAAGTTTCAAGAAGTATCTTGCATATGGAAATCGTGAGAAGGTTGCACAGGAGCTTAAGTGTGGAGATATTGTGGAGCGACATCTTTGCGATAACGATATTGTTCTATTTAATCGCCAACCGTCGCTCCACAAAATGTCAATTATGTGTCATCGTGCCAAAGTACAGCCCCAACGAACGTTTCGCTTTAATGAGTGCACCTGTACACCATACAACGCGGACTTCGACGGTGATGAGATGAATCTTCACTTGCCACAGACTGAGGAAGCCAGAGCCGAGGCGTTAATTCTTATGGGCAATCAATCAAACCTGGTTACGCCTAAGAACGGCGAAATTTTGATTGCTGCCACGCAGGACTTTATAACCGGTGGATATCTGCTTACACAAAAGGATGTTTTTCTCACCAAAGAAGAGGTGATGCAGTTAGCTGCATGCTTTTTAGCCAACGAGGACTCCACCATGAACATTGATATGCCGACTCCTGCTCTTATTAAGCCACGCCGACTCTGGACGGGAAAACAAATATTCAGCTTGCTCATGCGCCCAAACACTGACTCGCATATTCGCCTCAACATGGTGAACAAGGGACGAAACTATACGAAGAACATGGATCTATGTAACAACGACTCTTGTATGTGTCTTTTTGTCTCACATTATACATTTGTTTGGGCATTAAAAACTAAACTCAACTTTCTGTGCTTTGATTTTAGGGATTCACATCCGAAACTCTGAGCTAATGTGCGGTGTGATGGATAAGGCAACTATGGGCTCAGGTACAAAGCAATGCATCTTCTACTTATTGCTGAGGGACTTTGGGGAGGCTCACGCTACCAAGGCAATGTGGCGATTGGCTAGGGTTTGTATTTTAACACTATGCCCATTTCATTTTTTAAAACCTTTTTCTGAACGGCTTCCCTCCTTTGTATTACGTAAAGCTGTACAAATTCTAATTTAGGTTTTACTTTAATTGAAGAACGATTCTGTATCTGGTCATAAAACCTATGTTTTCTGATCGATTTCGAGTGCTGTAAGAAATGTTTGCACGAGACCTAAAATCGAGACACCACCAGAACTTCTTAACGGTCTGTTAATCGGAACAGATCTTGCAGAAAATTCGTACATTCAAGAGAATGCTAATAGGTCGTAAAATATTTATTGTTCATATCACCAAAGTCTGCAACAAAAATTCTTGTTTCATTCTTATTCTTTCCTACCCCCCGAAATTAGATATTAAAGTAAATTCTTCCTTGTCTCCTATTTTAATTCATAAATTCTCAAATATTTTTCAGATCACCTCGTACTTTATACAGAACCTTGGGTTCTCCTTCGGCATCAGTGATGTGACACCCAGCCAAAAACTTCTGCACCACAAGGAACTATTGCTAGAGCGCGGCTATGCAAAGTGCAACGACTATATAGAAAATCTGAAATCGGGAACACTTCAGTGCCAACCTGGCTGCACGCCGCAAGAGACCTTGGAATCGGCGATGTTGCGCGAGCTGTCAGGCATTCGCGAGCAGGCAGCCAAGACATGTTTTGCCGAGCTGCATCCCACCAATAGCGCCCTTATAATGGCTCTGAGTGGCTCCAAAGGCTCAAACATCAACATTTCTCAGATGATCGCTTGCGTAGGACAGCAAGCTATTAGTGGTAAACGAGTTCCTAATGGCTTCGAGAATCGCGCTTTACCGCACTTCGACCGGCACTGTGAGTATTCGCTGATGTCACAACGAAATAAACAAAATGAAATTAACGAATTGTTTCACATTTCAGCTGCTATTCCTGCCGCCAGAGGCTTCGTTCAGAACAGCTTCTATTCTGGCCTAACACCTACGGAGTTCTTTTTTCACACTATGGCCGGACGCGAAGGTTTGGTTGACACGGCGGTGAAGACTGCGGAGACAGGATATCTGCAAAGGCGCTTGGTCAAGTGCCTTGAGGATCTGGTGGTGCACTACGACGGAACTGTTCGCAATGCCGTCAGCGAGATGGTAGACACCATCTACGGTGGTGATGGCCTTGATCCTGTTTCAATGGAAACCCGAAACAAGCCAGTCGATCTGGTTCATCAATACAACAATTTGCGGGCCCAAATACCATACAGCGTGCAAGACGCTCTACCGGCCGCCGAGATTCCAGTCGTTTTAGAATCTCTTTTGCTGAATCCAGAGTTTATTGACGCTCGCGACGATTTTAAGATGGATATCAAGTAGGTGGTTTAAAACAAAATGACTATGACTATGATCTACTCGCAGGCTCTCTGCGGTTACCTTCTTGTTTTCGATATTCTCCATTAACAACTGTCTCTTAAATTCTTTGTATAATGCAGGAAGCACCTAGAGACTGTGTCTACTCGCATTGGAAGATTGCAAGAAAAGTATATAGAAAATGGCAATCTGTGTCATCAGATCGAGTGCATCACTGCCGATCAGCTGCTAGAATTCTTACGTCGCATCAATGATCGATATAATCGCGCCGTAAGTGAACCTGGTACAGCAGTAGGAGCTATTGCTGCTCAGAGCATTGGAGAGCCGGGCACCCAAATGACGCTAAAGACGTTTCATTTTGCGGGCGTCGCTTCGATGAACATTACTCAGGGTGTGCCTCGTATTGTGGAGATAATCAACGCAACGAAAACTATTTCTACGCCAATTATAACTGCTGAGCTTAAAGTAAACAATAGCATGGAATATGCGAGACAGGTGAAGTCTCGCATTGAGAAAACCACGTTGGGCGAGCTGTCTTCATTTGTCGAGGTCGTGTGTGGACCTTATAGTTGTCACTTGGCCATGGGAATTGACATGCCGCGCATCAAGGTTCTAGGACTTCATATCAACCTAGAGACAATTGTGGCTTGCATACTTAAGTCGCGGATGAGACTTAAGCCTGCGCAAGTGGAGATTGCCGCTCGGAGATCGCGTATTATTGTTCGTGTTGAAACCTCGCGAACATCTACAATAAACGCCGAGCTGGCGCGACTGGCGCTCAGCCTACAAAGCGTTGTTGTTGCGGGCTTGCCGAACATTGCTCGAGCCGTTATTGCAGTTGATGATACTCGGCAGCCGGCCACATATAAACTTTGTATTGAAGGCTATGGGCTTCGCGAGGTCATTTCAACCTATGGCGTAGTCGGCGAGCGCACTCGTAGTAACAATATCTGTGAAATATACCAAACCCTGGGAATCGAAGCAGCACGGACCATTATCATGAGCGAGATCACGGACGTTATGGAGGGGCATGGCATGAGTGTCGACTGGAGGCACATTATGCTTTTGGCCAGCCAAATGACAGCCCGCGGTGAGGTATTGGGTATCACGCGGCACGGTCTGGCAAAAATGCGAGAAAGCGTTTTTAACTTGGCGTCGGTAAGTGCAAACGAAATTATTTGTTTATTTAAATATTCTCAATATAAATGGTTTCTATTTAACCATAGTTTGAGAAGACTGCAGATCACTTGTTCGATGCAGCGTATTACGGCCAAACGGACACTATTAATGGCGTATCAGAGCGCATTATACTTGGCATGCCGGCGGGCATTGGTACAGGTATCTTTAAGCTGCTGCATCATCACGAAGACAAGAAGATTCCGAGTATTGAAGAAACAATTTGCATTGGTTTGAATCTTCTACCATTCACGTAGGGTACACACTTTTTTAAAAATATAAATAGTATCGTTTTCTTACAAATTCCTCAATAAATATTATTGCTGTTATTTATTGTGTAACACAATCACGAAAGATTTCGCTTTTAAATTTTAAAATTCGGAACAAACCATTTCTATGTGGAATGTTTTATTTATTATTCTTATTCTTTAACACAAAAACATTTTGGAAAATGAAAAAGTGTGGATATTGCACATATGGGCATATGAAGTCGAAAGGGATGGCAATGCGTACGCTAGCAGTAGAGAGGTAAAAATAAGACGGATTTTAAAATGTATTTAACCACTAGGACACACCTCTTGGCGGTCTTGGCTAAGGTACATTTTGGGCAACCATTCTTTTGGAGATTATTGCAAAAACCCAAGCCACGGGGACACGTAAGGAAGTGGCGACACATTCAAACTCAGACGTGATCGAAAGCTTAAGTATTAATGCGAATTTCAGATAAATGTTGTCCATTGCTGTCACTATAAAATGGTCATACAGATATGATCTGTAATTAAATGCTTGTCGCCCGAGTATACGGATTTAAGTCACAGAGTCAAGGCTAACCAGAACAAGCTACAAAATGGTACCCCCATGCGGGCTGTAATTTTCCATCTGCCATTCTGTGCGCTTCCACCAGCTTCGAAATGGGACCGGGCTGGTGGCCTGACTTCATGACCGCGACCTTGGCTTTAACCCGCTATAGCCTGTGAGAATGTGTTCCCTACACTCTTTCAAGTTGATTTTTTGTAAGACCCAAAGCGATCCACTCCGTTTTTTACCAAGATGATGGAAGACTTTAAAGACTGCATACTAATGCCCAAAGATGCCTCAATCTCACAATATGTAACGATGCTTAAGCGGTTTGCGCACAGCATTAATATTTTGTGGCACAAAAACTGATTTTACCCACGAAATTCGTGCTGCACTGTTGAATTCGCGATGTGCAATCATTTACCTGAAATTGTACATACTTTAAGTACCCCTAAGAAATTAAAAGCAATAATTTTAATGCATTTTGAAGAGATCTTTATTAATTTGTTGCTTCTTAAGAGTATATTACGGTTTGATAGTTTATACGTTTCTTTTTTATCAGGATACAGAAATTAACTCAAAACTAAGTTTTTGAAGGTGAGATTATTAAATTATACATGTAAATATATTATCGGAAATATGTAAAAATGATTGCGGTTCAAATTAAAACTGATTAATAGCTTACAGAAAAAACATATGTATGGTATTTGGAACGTGACAAGTTGATATATATAAAAACGACTAGAATTCACTTAAAACTGTATGACATCTAGGAAAATAGTTAATATAAATACAGAATAATTATTTTATTGGCGTTGTTGAGGATTCTTCTTTATACCATTGAGTCGTGGCGAGCGAAACTTTGAATGCATATGCTCACAAGTGTCGGCGCGGCGCAATACATCAGCGTAGGACAGATCAAGTTTTTTAAGTTTGTGCAGTTCTTGTGAAACGGTGTTATGATAAAACTCAACGCCGTTCACTTCTATAACACGACCTCTAGCAGATTGGGGCTTATTCATATTTCGGTTATATATTACCATTGGGGAACCATTCCAATTGTTATACAAATCTGAGTTCCGATTGCGAACATCGCGCCCAAGCCCCCGGTTATCCGTATTAAATTTTTCAGATGATTTTGGTCTATTGTTTAAATTACCACACTGGTCACCATTTGTAAAACCTTTTTTATCTGTGTCATCCCATAATTTGCGCTCAAAACGATCTCCAACTGTGGATAGATTTCGATGCTTCCGACGATTTTTCTTTTTTATTCCTACAGCCACAGTTAAATATTCTAATGGTTCTCGCTTAATTGGAGTAAATATCCGTCCATTTTCTTCAATTGGCCTTATTTTTGATAGAGATTCAGATCCTTTCATCTTGGACATATTAACCTGTGAATTCGATGCTTCTTTGGTCAATGGTGACTTGTTTTGATAACTTCTTAAATCATGTATGTGCTTTTTAGCTGTCTTGCGTTCTATTTTTGTAATGCACTCTGAAATGGCTATCGAATTACTCGATATAACGGATGACGCTATGCTTTGAGTTTCATCAATAGATTCCTCCAGATGTTCTTCGATCACAGGGGTTACTGCAGATATTATCGACGTTTCTGATGTGACTCGATTTACAGAATCGGAATGTTCGAGCAATGACAATTTTTCGCCAACTTCATTATTCTCAGCGGATTTCTTAAGCACTCCAAATATTTCTTTAAATAATTCTCTGTATTCTGGGCGGTGACGGAAATGGGAGTCTATCGGACTTACATCGTCGTAAATACTAAATTTACAGTCCTTTCCATCACTAATTGAGCAAAGAAAGTATCCCGGGCGCTCATCGGTTTGCGTGTACTTATTGCTTGTGTCATCTGAATACCCCGATGACGATGTTTCGACCTCTGAGAACTCCGTTGGAGTCCGTCCCACTCCATTGTTTGACATCACACCAGTTTGTTTTGATGTATCAGCAACTATTCCATCCTCTTTTCTCGCATGCATTCCAACAGATTCCAGGTGCAAAAGATTGTGACTAAATTTGTTTTCTTTTTCACTTTCCTTGTCGTTACCCCAAACGTTCTTGGCGGCAATGGAAGTCCTCTGGACCTCCACTAAAGCCTCATATTTCTTGACCAAGTCTTGATAAGGATTGAAGTTATTGATGGCTTTGGGGTTAAGTGAGTCCGGAAAACGTTCCTACAAATATGCATATATAAAATCTGTTAATAAAAACTCAAAAAAGAAATTGTAATTTTTTGTTATCTATTTTACAGTTTAAATATTTAGGATTGCGACTTATTTTTGCCCACTGTAAGCCTAGTACTCAGATCAGGCATCATATTCGTATGGAACCAATGACATTTTTTCGAGTACAAACTGTTTGCTAGTGGCTGTACGCCGGGAAGTACTCTTATCGAGAACAAGACTTTCCTGCAGATATAGGTCTCTTTACCTAATGTTGTAGGCCATTTTTTCCGGGCTGTCCTCCTTTTCCGCTAATGAAAGAATCACAAAACTCACTATAAGTAATATCCTGCTTGGATACATTTTTGGCTCACTGTATTATTAACTTGTTTTAAATATTACAAATTTTGCCAGCAAAACTGTTTTCGGTTCTGAGTACTAGGCTTTAAAGAACATAAAAATACCACGCACTTATAGCGTATTGTGTAAAAAATAGTTTTACCTTATATGAGCATCCAGGTGTGCAGTTCGAAAATTTCGAGATGTGGTTGGTAACAAGATCTACTTCACTTTGATTTTCCAAATCAGTCATATTCTGTTCGTCTTCATAAATTTCTTCCATCTGATCTATGGATGATTGTTCGTCGACGTTTGTTCTGCGTCCATCTATAACGCCTAAGCAGCGACTGCACATTTGCCCCTGTCTGAAACATCTCAATGTATCATTATTGTATTTTAATCTTATTATTATTACCCACCTTACGTCGTCCAAAAGAGAGAACTCATCATGCATGGACATCATTTCCTCATTCGCATTATTTTGAGAGACACGGGTTTGAAGACCTTGGTTTTCTTGAACTAAATATTTAAAAGAAACTTAGTTAATATATCACAAAAAATGTGGTGACTCTTGCTCTTATAGTCCCTGAGATCTTGACGAAAAACAAAAAAGTACGGACGGACAGACTTTTTCTTCTGTGTGTTATACACATCCACTCCTACCACAAAATTAATCTATCCCTAAGTTTTTTGTGTACCGGGCATAAAATGGTATATAGATTTGAGAGTTCACTTAATTTTATCTTCACAAAAAGCAAAAAAAAAAAGAAGGAATTTACTTATGGCCATCAATTGCTCCTCCAATTCAGCGTAACGTTTCTGCTCTGCAAACAATTCTCGTTTCACAAGTTCCAATTCACTAATTAGTGTAACCAGTTCTTCGTTGTCTTCGCCTTTTGCGGCGACTTTATCGCTCGCATTATTAGCAACAACCAAAGGGAGACTGTCATTTGGAGACAAAAGTTCTTCGACGCCAGTGGAGTTTGCTATATCCCGATGCTCAAAAGAATGTTGATCCGTTGCTTTACAATTAAAATCGAAAGACTACAAAAAACATGAATCATTATTTAATATTTATTTGTAATATCATATAATATAATTTATGTACATATATGGGCATTTCTCTGAGAAAGTTGACCAAGGCCAATAAATTATATGTACAAAAAAAAAAACAAAGGTTGAAAGGTACTGTTAAAGGTAAATTAGTTATAAAATTGTAATACAATGTTTCATAAAGTTTGATGAATCAAGAAATATTTGGTCCCGTGCGACCTATAATTCAATTTTTTAAAACAGTACGAATCATATTTTGGTAAAGTTATAAATGGGTCACACTTTCGCTGAAATCTGAGTTTGAATCGATTGGTTATTTTATGCAAAAATCGCGAAAATATCTCGCCGACAGGTGTATTCGTTATAATTTGACCGTTCTACCGATCCCATTCGACGTCAGAGAATTGCCCATATACAATTTTAATATTCTTAAAAGACCCTTTGGCATGCCAAAGCGTAGAGTAGATACCCTTGCAGTTCGAGCACCAGAAAACATTAAAAAAGTCTCCACCTCAACAAAGTGCGGTGCAAATAATGATATCACGCGATGTGTACGAGTTGCCTTAACGCAGAAATATTTCAGAAAGTTAGCACTGAGGTGGCTAAACTCGAATTTTATAAGATTTCTCGGCAATAATAAAATATGTATTGAGGAAATCGTTCAAATTAAATCTGTGCAAAGGACACCCGCCTGATGTAGTGATTATCTAAGCATAATACATATCTGGAGATACATATTTACAGTGCTAGAATAGCCATAAAATGGCAGACAACGCCAAAAAGTGTGACTTAGGTTAAAAAATCGGTGGAAAATTACATTTATTGCCTGATTTCTTTTTGGATAACTTTTATGGGCTGCAGATATTATAAGATCAAGAATATTATATGTTACCTGCAAGGATATGTAAATGTTCGGTTACTAAGGCTTGTGTTTTATTCTGGTTCAGGCATACCTGTATATTATAGTCATTTCGAGAATTGATGACTTTGTCGCTGCGATTTCCAATTTGATTATCAGAAACGGACACGCTGTTATTAAGCTCTTGTTGCAACCGATCGCCTCTCCGACGCTCAATATTTAGGGTCTGTTTTGACTCGTTTAGAAGTTGACTAAGTTCCTCACATCGAGCCTCCAATATTTCAGTATTAGAAGATATCCTACGTAACAAAAATACAAATCTGTTGAAAAAAAAAGTTCAGTGAGTACATATCTAAAAATCTTACATTTTAATTAGTTTTTTATCGGAGTTTTTCTCGATGTTGAGGCGTTGGTTTGCGCGTTCAAGGTCTTGAATTCCTACTTCCAGCTGTTCGTAAACTTTAAGCCGAGAATCATTAACTTCCGTCATAGCATTAATATGCTTACGCAGATGCTGTGAAAAAAAAAACAAAATATACGACATTAAATAGAACGGAAAATAGTTTCTTGTATTAAGATTAAAGTAAACGCCCATCAAGAATAATTGAATATGCACATTGTACATGTATGTATATGTGTACATAAAAGCTGTTGGATTTTCAAGTTACCACTATTTCACGCTCCTGCTCATCTCCCTTGCTTTTATATTCCTTAAGAAATATTTCTAGCTCCTTGTTTCGTTCTAGAAGCGTTTTTCCAAGCTCGGCAGCAAGCTGCAAGTCTGTGGAAGCAAAAAAAAACATGTTTTATCTCATTAAAATGGGGTTAAAGTCACGTAAGTAAAAAAAAAAAACGAGGAGGAACGTTTTGAGTCGCTGCCTAAGCAGCGTCAGTAATTAATTTATTTGTTTATTCCGGCTAATGATTTAATCTGACCATATTACATTATATTATATATTCAAAATTACAAGCTCCACAGATTTGTGTTTTCGAGGAGGTGGAAGGGGCATGGCTAAATTTTAAATTTACGTACAATTTTCTTACTCTAGTTCTTATGGTATCTGAGAACTAGAATTCACACAAAGCAACGCAAAAGCAAATTAATTGGCGGTTGGCGTCAATGACGCCTGTATGTGTTGTTTGCTTAGTAGTAAAGAAACCATAATCAGTTCAAACTACTCACCATCGAGCATAAACTGCGACACATCCTGTGCATCACACGGAGACACATCGCGATTAGTTTCATCCATTTTAAGTCTGCGGATAAATAGAATTGGAAATTATTGTGTGTTGTTAATAATGATCCAATCTGACCCTAATTTGACATCTGATAGATACATATGTCCATTCCCTTCGTAGCTGCGTTTTTCTCGTACATATCTTTAAAATTGTGGACGTCAGAGATTTTTACCCTTTGTAGAGACGGAAGGGGCGGGCGAAATTCGGAAATACAATTGTATCACAGTGATATCCCAGCAGTCTGATTGGAAAAATTGGTTTGTCTAGCTCATATAGTCTCTGCGAACCAGCCGACAATTCAGATGGACGGACGGACAGACAGACATGGCAATATCGACTCGGCTATTGATACTGATCAAGAATATATGTACATATATGCTTAAGGGGTCGGAAAAATGTTCTTCTGTGCGTAATATATGTACATATGTAAATATGTACATCCACTTTCGAGCACAAATACAATATGCCCTATTTACCGTTCAAATTTCGGGTATAAATACCTTTCGGTATGCTATTGAGCCTCAGCCCGTTTGGAATTATATATGATTATTTATTTACATCTATTTAAACAAAATCTTTACAAAAAATATGACTACATTATTCTAAAGTGTATAATCCAAATGCTGATGGGTTGGATAAGGGATTACAAAATTTACAATATGTATTATGTATGTATGTACGTGTACTCGAAAAGAAAATGACGCCGGTAAAATAACGGTTAAATTGAAAACAAATCATCGACAAATATTAAAAAAAACTGGGGTATGTACATACATATGTATGTATGTACATATGTGTGTATGTCTATTAGAACGAGTAAAATAAACCTTTTCGAATCTCGAGTAGCTTATGAAAAATTGACACTTATGAACATATGTACGTATATTTGTTTGATGTTTTAGCATTTTATGTAAGTATGTACATATGTGTGTATGTACATATGTACCCATGGATGGATGTCTCTAAATGAAAAATGTTTTTCGGTCCAATTGTAATTGGTAATATGCTAACATATACAAAAAAACGTACATACACCAACATTTATCAATTGGCAATGAAATGCATATGACTTACATTTAAGTATTTATGTTTGGTGTAGGCTTATGATGGTAAACATTTTCTTATCTTTATTATGTTTATTTTTATTTTGTATTATGTTTATTCCGTTTTAGTTATACAACAGAAACGAACACAACACTTATTCTTCTGGAGCCCTAATAATGCACGTAAGAATATAAAACTGTTCGCAACATATTTAGGGTATTCCTGATACAGGTTTGGGTTCACTTTCGATTACGTGGGTAAATGTTAACTAATGTTAGAAATTTTCATAATTATATGTCCCCATTTTTTCAACAGCTGATGATAACAATAGCCAAGTTTGAACAAGAAATTTTCAATCAACAATCGGCGTGTGAATGTATTAGACGTGTTTGATGTTAGCTCTGGAAAAATTCTACATTTTCTGCAGATATGGGTTTAATCAAAGTTGTCGTCGCTTATTTCGTTGATTTTCCTCCTCCTCCGATCACGCAAGAGCCGCCAGTCTCACTAATATAATCTCCTGCATGGATCCATTTTGCATTCATTGTTTAATTAACCTTTTATTCAATTTTCACACATTTTCAAAAAGGTAAACAGAACAACACAGCTGCCTGAGAAGTGTAACCTTACGGAATGCAGTTTTCACCTCTGGTCACACTCTGCTGCCAGAAAAATATATTATATATTTTATGTCTTCTTTTTATACCCGGTACTCGAAGCGAATATTGTATTTGTGGAAAAAATGTAGCACTAAGAAGGAAACGTTTCCGACCCTATACTGTACATATATATGTACATAAGTATGTACATATTTTCTTAATCAGAAGCAATAGCCCAGATGCCTGTCTGTCCGTCAGTCTATCTATCTATCCGGCTTGTTTGACGTCAGTTTGTCAGAGACTATAAGGGCTGGACAACAAATTTTCTGTGAAGGAATGCATAAGCCTAATGCAGGATCCGAGAAATCGATGGTGAATGCTTGCCAGTGTGAGAAAGGTATTTTTTGAGGGACTGTCTCCCTCTCAAGAGTACCATATATGTAACTGTGCGATATTTTGCCTATCACAAGTGATTTAGTCGATAAATTTTAGTTTGAAAACGGGCTTACTAATTTTCCGAAACAAATTTTTTTGGATGTAAATAAAATAAAATATTTCAAAGATATAACAAAAAATTCAATTGTGAATGTTGATAAGTTTTGTGAGATGTTAGCTGATGAAATCTTTTTAACTTGGTAATTCGATTGCGTGACCTTAAGTACATAAATACATATTCATAACAGTTTGAAAGTGCATCAAAAAACAACCTCTTACATACTTACGCATATGTACATACCACATTTCTAAGGATGATAAGTAATACACATTTATTTGTATGTATGTTTTGGAAAGTCATAAAATAAAAGTCCTGCTCTTTATCATGAATAAAAAAGGTTGAGTTAATTTTTCGTCTGAAATACTTAGCAGCTGCAATAATTTTCTCAATTTTTATGAAAGCTTCAGCTTTGTTTTCGCGATGAATATTTTGGATTTTGCATATGTTTATGCACATGTACATATAAACTTGGATTAATGTTGCGCATATTCAAAATAACAATGAAACCAATTGGAAATAATGAAAAGTTTGGTGTTTCTTTATAGCCTTATAACAAGCACAACGCTACAAAAGCATACATACAAATGAAAATTTACGTTTTTAATGTGTACCTTTTTTGAAATAAAAAACGCAATGAAGCACATAATATGTACATAAATGTGTATGTATGTACATATGTATATATATATTTTTCAGTCCTTAAATCTATTTTTTAAAGTAATTAATCTACATTGTCACAAATATGTGTGTATGTACATTTAGATTTGAATACAATTCTTTCTTCTGCAATTAGGTCAAGGTTGACACATCCATGTAGATACAGTAAACATATGTACATATGTACATACTTATTATTCGTGCACCCTGACCACTCTGGTTTGAACACCCATACCTTGGAGTACGGTTAACATAAGCAGAAAAAGTTAATTTTATATCAAAGCTCTACATTTTGACTATCTGTTCATTAACGAAGTGTAATTTTCTTCTATGGTACTCCTATAAAAATGAACTAATGCAAAAGAGTCACTCAAAGCATCACTTTACATGTCCTTGTCCATTTTGCCATTAAATAAGACCATTCGTCCAGCTCCAGCTGCAATTAAACCCCAACCAAACACTATTCTCCCTCAAATTTGAATGCCACAGAACTGCAAGCACACTTTTTTCATCAAAGCAAGGCCTCAGAAAGCTAGGCGTTTGGTTCTGAGAGTACATGAGTGTACAAGTACATACATATGTAAGTATGCAAAGAAGCATATGGACTGGCCTGTATCACAGTGTCGAAAAAATGGTCACCCCTGTACTCTCATATCCAAATGCGGAGCTTTCTGGGAATTCTTCAAATTAAATAATGTGTAATGAGTAGTCCACGAACAGCCCTATACTACTTTCAGACCGAAATAAAATGGTTTCTTCTACTCTCCGTTATGTTCAAAGATTTTAAAACATTTCAATACATAAATAAAGCCTGCTGATGGTAACTTTTTTTTAAAATTGATTTTTGTGTGTTTTTAGTTTTTTTTTTAAATATTCAACTCAAGTCCTGAAACACAAGAAGATGGATAGCAGGATTTTTTACAGGTTTCTAATGGTATCATTTGTACGATTTGGATGACTCTAAATGTCTCAAAAAGAGTTTTTGAGGGGCGGCACTGTTATTCCATTGAAAACTGCTGTATATTATTGATAGGCTCAGAAACGTTTCCTACATGCCTCTAATTTTTCCCTAAATAGCGTTGCTCTGCTAATATTTTTAATGAGAATAGGTGAATGGTTCCATAATCATGTAGCATTTATAAAAAATTGTTTTCGGAATTCGCAAGCTTGTACCTTATGGTTACCAGATTCAGCGTTCTAGTCGATGAAGCAAAGTTTAATTTATCATCTACATATGTAAGTCAAATTGAGATATAGTCGGTTTGTCTCTAATTGTAAATGTAACGGGCAATGTTATTAAATGTTACTTTGAGTTTTCTTTGAGAGTCAGCATCGCAATGTCCAAATAAAATAAAACAGGTGTCAAATGTCTTTGCTTTCATTATTTTGAAGCTGTATGGTAAGTATTTTTGTGGGTGTTCTTCTAGTTGCTTAATGTTCAAAAAAATGCATAATTTACCTAATAAGATTTCGTGGTTAAGAAGTCAAGTAGTACCAATAAAGTCACTGTACCTTCATCCAGCTTAATTATAGTTTCCTCTGTAATATTTCCTCTGTATTGATGTAGATCAGCTTATCTGCCACTTGAAACCTGACTGATTGCCACTTAGTAGTGTATTATCGTTTAGCAAAGTGATAATTTGCTGTGACTTTAATTGCTCAAGGACTTTTGACAAAAATTAAAGTATTGATTTAGGCCCATACTCATTTTTTTCCTTTGGGAACCTTAATTATCTTCACAAGCTTCCATGTGCGATTTTGCAGATAAGATTTTCAGATTTTTAGAAATTTGGGCATTTATTGCCTCCAGTCAGATGGCACTTGACTTAATTTTAAGAACAGATTCAAGGACATCACATTGACTGGCACACATAAAGCTAAAGTTATCACAGTAACTTTGATATATTGTCAAAATAATAATTATATACTACATCAGGTATCTACTTTGCCGACGCACTAGTAGGATTTGAGCCAATAATTCTTATTGGATGTGCTCTTACTCTTGTAGTTTACCATTTTAGCTAGAAGAATATCTCATCCAATCTCCTCAAAATTTAACAATGTATATTTAAATATGTATGTATATTTAAATAGTATAACAACTGTACTTCTAATCGGTGGTCTTATAATACAAATATTTAAAAATATATTTTTCCAGAATCTGCGTAATTGTAACGTGCAATAAATACTGAGCAAAAAACTTAAATTCTTGAGGAATTTCAAACCGAAAAATCACTATCTGGAAGGTTCCATAAACCCATCCGGATAACTAAAAGCCACATTGGCTTATGCGTTACCTTAAGGGGGCCGGGTTGGCCTAACCTAACCAAACCAATATTAAACATGAAAATAATTGTATCCGTATAAACCGCCCTAAAATGTTTCCCGGAGTATTGAAATCGCATCAAATTTGGACTTGGAGAATTTAGGCTTGACATACCCACGACGAAAAATGGGAGCCAGTACTTCCAATATCAGTTATCCTATGGTCGAATCATCAGGAGCTGCACTGAATAGTACCGAAAACTCGAATGGAAACATGTCGGTGCTGTTGCCCATGAGCATGGCGGGTATGGTTACAGCAGGAGCGGTTGGCATGACGACTGGCAGTGGAAGTGGTATGAACGCAGCACACTACCATCGAGATCAAAGGCGGAAGCGTGTCACTGGTTTTGCGACGCTAAAGAGAAAATTCATACGCCGGAGACGTTCATCAAAGGCATATGATCACGCTCGCGTTCTACGAGACTTTGTGGCGGACTGGGCCCCTATGGAGCTGGCAGCTCTTTGCGAGGAGTTCGAAGCCTTGTCGGCTCTAAGGGACTTATCGGTTAGCATAAAAACAGCTATTGATTGTATTCATTTTTTAAAATTTGATATTTTTCCTAGGTGCAAGCTGAATTGGCGCGACCTCCGGCAGCGACATACAAACAAGACCTTGCTGCTCTTTACGACCTTAATTTTTGCACTGATTGTGATCTGGTTTTTCGCGGTACTATTTTTCCGGTGCACCGATCAATATTATCAGCTCGTTGCGCTTATTTTCGTGACTTACTCTCAGGATGTCCTGGTTTCGGGGCACGCATATGTCTAGAACTGCCCACTTCTCCTATTGACGTGCAACTTTTTTCTTCACTATTGCGTTACTTGTATACTGGCGATCTGTGTCCGCACGATCCGAACATAGAGATTACAGTGTTGCGTCAGCTGGGGGACGACTTTGGCTCACCAAATCCTCTCGATCATGATCTACGCTATTTGTTGGAGACGGGTGATTACGCAGATGCAGCACTGGTTTTCACAGCAGATGGTAACAACGACAATCTGCGACAAGACTCTGGAACCTCGGAGTACGGTTTTCGACCAAAGGTCGAACTTCCATGCCATAAAGCCATCTTAAGTGCGCGTTCACCATTCTTTCGTAATCTCATTGCGCGTCGAACGCGAAATATTGACGAGTACGTTGAACGTTCCTTACACGTGCCCACGCGAATTGTATTAGACGAAACAGTTATACCGAAGAGATATGCGCGTGTACTGCTTCAATCCATTTACCTTGACACTGTTGATTTGACGCTGATTTTACGCGGTGTTGGATCGGGAACGTCGGCAGGATCACTGGGGGAAGTGCATGCCTTAACCAACACAGGAAGAGTGCGTCCAACGACATTAGAGGAAGCCATGGAGCTATATCAGATTGGACGCTTTTTGGAGCTTGATATTTTGGCGCAGGGCTGTGAGGATTTAATACTCGAGTGGTTGTCGCTTGATACTTTACCAACAGTGTTAAAGTGGGGCTGCCAACCCCATGGCTCCGCGTGGGTGTTTAGACAAGCTTGCCAATACTTGCGAGAAGAATTTACCGCTGTTAGCGCCTCACCTGTGCTGCACCAATTAGATAAAACGCAACTGCTACATGTTCTGCAAAGTAATTTTCTACAAGCTTCTGAATTGGAGATTCTGCAGGCTGTTCTCAAATGGGGTGAGCAGGAGCTCATTCGCCGTATGGAAGATCGTGAGCCAAACTTGTTGTCACACACAGCCCACTCAGTGGCACGCAAGGGCGTCAAGAAACGTGATCTGAGTGATGTAGAGTTGCGAGACATAATATCCGAGTTATTGCCCTTGGTGCGCATAGACCATGTTTTACCACCTCATAGTGAGATACTCTGCCAAGCAATTCGTCGAGGTCTAGTGAGTACGCCACCGTCACATATGATTGGAGGCGAACGAGAAAATTTACGTATCAATGCCTGGATACGTAGTGGTAGTAATCAGGGACTCTTTGTAAGACCGCGTCTCTTTATGCCGTACTTCGAGGAAGTAAAGGCCTTGTTGAAGGATAGATTGTCTTCATCACACCACCAGGCTGAACTCATGCGTATGCGTAGATCTCGACACCCGCCAGATATTCCTGATACCTTGTATATGGTGTCACACATGAATGCAGCGGCTAACAATGGTCTTCGCAGTGGTGGTAGTCGTGGTACTATCCATGAAAATATTGACATGATAGTGGGGTCGGCTGTTATACCAGCACCGGATAACCAAACATTATTGGCAATGCGTAAACGCGAACATAAACTTCGCCAGTCACCCATGTGCCAGCGTGCATTGCTACTGCCACTTTCATCAAAGCATGAAATTGATCGACAAATTCGACTTCGGGTCGTAAGGGAGTTTAACCTCCCAGATGAAGTATCTGATATACTGGAAAACTCACACCAATCCAGCCAGAGAAGTGGTGATATGCACAAAGAAGACCCTTGTGGAGTTGCGTCGACCACTCAAAGCGAAGACAGTTTGCTTGAAGATGAAAATCAAAGTCCACCGCCATCACCAGCGGCCACTGGCTCAGTTCCACGACAGACAACAGTTGGATCTTCATTTTTATCGTCCTCGTCAATGGGATCGTCAGCAACATCAATCTGTGCCACCGATGAAGTACACCCTTATTATAGCCGAAATCTCACTTTCCCGCGTCACCAGTCGAATGGGCTTCTTGGTGTCGCCAGTATTTTCACAACCAGCTCTGGTCCTGCGCTTCAGTGTAGCTATGCACGTATTTCCGCATCAGCACATCCACGAAATGAACTACCGGCATTAATAACCGAGGGGGACTTTCGATTTCCCCATGGGAATTTAGGCTTGGACATGAATGCTGAGAACGGCGCATGTGCATTAGACTCTGGCAATAGTCATCTTTCAGATATGATGCCGGATGTGGCTATGGCCACCGCATCGCTAGGTCAGCTTAATTTGTCGAATAGTACTGGAAATGCCAGCGGCCGTAGCGTCAGCAGCAATAGCGACATGCCAGAAAGTTTACAATTAGATTTGGGCGATGGTCCAAGTCCTCGCGTGATTGGAAACGTTCCAAATGCATTGACCCTGCGAAGTATAAACGTTAGTAAACTCATTATCGGTATTTATCCCTAAATAACATTAACATTTCATGATTTTCAGCACGCTCTGCCACAAAGCAACTATCACCACTTCATGCAGCGCTCTGGTTCGCCATTCGAGATGATGCGTCATGGACAGTTATCGCCCACACCACACCCTCCAAATCCCGGGTCATTCAACTCTGGACCACCCAGGTTTTTATAGAGGTTGCGAGTGGTCCCGAATTCGGGGCCTCTTATTTTGGCATGCCTTTCTGAACAAAAATGAAACTAAAAATTATATTTAACAATCTAGATAAATAAAATAAACTCTTAAATAAAGTTATCTGTCATTATTTTCTTCGGCATGGGCACCATCATGCTTTTACAGGGAAAAACAAACAAGAACAATTGTAAGCCAGGTCTCGAACCCACCGCCCCCAAGGTCTGGAGTGTCGGCCTATCACCACACTTTTACTTGATTCCGGCCGGCATATTGCCGGGATTGTCCAGTAGGAAAAAACGTAAATACCATCATTTGACCTAGTTCTGGTATAAGGACCGAGAAAAGGTTTCTTATCTGACATCCTTGGCCTCGAAGGCCCTTTTGTAGCCAGCCAGCGTAGAGAGGTAGAGAGGGCAGCTTTTCCCGGTGGCAACGGCCCTGGGTCCAAGCCGAGAAAGGAAGGTGGACAAGAAGGCTCATCCCCCATCTAAGCAAATGGCTACAGAGAAGGAGGGGATAGATGTACCACTATCTATGCCAACTGCTTTTGAGGGGAATGGATGCTTCAAGAATTACCTGTAACGCTTTAGGCCTGCTGACCCATACTGCAGTTTCTGCGGCCACCCATTTTTCTCCTGCCGCGCTCTCGCATGAACGAGCGAAGCTCCTAGAGACAAGCCAACAGGAAAGCAATCATTATCAAGCATCTGCGATGGCTGGAGCGAAGCAGGGCTGGATCACTGCAGCTGATTTAAATTGTATCCTTTCGCCCCGCGAAGTAATGCCTAGCGACGGATCCGCGGAGCGGATTCACCCAACCAACCACACCCTTCCCAAACGCTTCCCCAAACGGACAATACAATGATGGATAGGCAAGTTATAATATGAATGAATATCGACAACGACTCCTCGATTATCTTAGATTGGGTAAAGAACGGCTCAAGTAACAACCCGAACGATCCGAAAGCAGATCGGGTTCGTGCGCTCGAAAACAAATGAGAGGCAAAAGTAACCATATCAAATATCCAAGGCTTTAACTAATTATTTAACTGTTTAAACCCATATAATTCTACATAAGTATTGGCCGATAGTTTTGGCAGCGCGACTGCATAGAATATAAAACGAAGAGGGACGTTGTGAGTTTCGTTTAAACGCGCCACTTCGTTTATCCCCGGTACTCACACAGTATTTTTATTCTTTTACATTTTTCCAATTTTACATTTTAAATTATTTCTACATCTGTCATATACAGTTACAGCACTCCTTACGCCAATATTGCCATTGATTCTGATCAATTACATATATGTATACTTTATAGGGTCGGAAACGGTTCCATCTGTCTGTTACATTTTTCGACCACAAATTACAATATTTGAAGTCACTTCGTTCGCATCGTTCCCAAGATTAATCGTGATGGCAGGTGTTTCAGCAACAACAGGAATACCCTATCTGTTTTTAAATTATCGAAAGTCAACCCGGAAGAATGTGTGATAGATGATTTATTTTTGTGGAAGTGATTAGTATTTTCTATAATTTGAGAAAAACACTGGTTGCATACCTAGGTAGTTACATATTTGTATTTACTTATTTATAGATTTAGAACCTTATCCAATAAACTAAAACAGTAACTATTTCTAAAATCAATCTCTATAAGCTACGAGGAAAAAAAAACACTTGTCAAACTACCTAATGGACACTACACAAATTATCAAATGTGTATAACACTGTATTGCATGTTTTATTGAAAATTAAACATTTTTAAAACGTTTGTATTCATACACATAATAATGTTTATACCTGTGTTCGTGCAGTTTTGCAATATGAATATTTACGTATGTGCAAATGTACGTACATATACATATGTGTGTATTTACACAAAAATATTGATATTAACGAATGTAAATGTTTTTCCGTACATGCATACATATTTACAAATGTTAGTACATATGTACATACATGTTATATCTGTAGTCACCAGAAGTGTCTTGTGTTGGATCCTCAATGCTCAGCTCTTGTGTTATAAGCAAAATAGTTTATCACTATCAAACTGGCGAGAACCGGTGAACTAGGAGGAACAGGGAAATTGATCACAGATGATCACAAAATTTCAATCTATTTAAAATTATTTATCTATTGAAATTATGCAGTTGAAGTTTTCATTTAATATAAATGTCAATAAACCCAATCTACATATTATTTGATCAAATGGAAATAGAAACCTTACTGGGAATTAGCAATCGTAAACTATTTAAACTATTAGCTTGAATTGCTTCAAAATCTTGTAAGCTTTTGTTGATTTTTTGTTCAATTAATTGCTAGGATTACTGTATGTATTATATATGTATGAATGTATGTGTATGTAAGAATTGTTGTATTTATTTACATATGTACATATGAACATACATATGTACATATGTACATACATATGTACATATGAACAGTTAAGGGGTATATTCGATTTGTGGTCGAAATGATATGCGTGACGCACCGAAGGAAGCATTAATATTCCGTCTTGTTTGTTGCCTAGTTCTCAGAGACTATAACCACTAAGAAAACAACACATGGAGGCTGTAAATCGACTAAAGGCTTGGCTGTATTAAACGTCTGTCCGATTGCCTCCCAGGGCCTTCGGCTCTTTTTGCTGATGGCTTCGGCTGAGAGTTTGGCTCTCCTCGCAATAATCGGTGTTTAAACTTGAGTGTTTAAAAAACATTAGCGAATTTAAAATGAGATGTCATATCATCTTGTATTTATACCAGGTACTCTAAGACTAAATAGGGTATAGGGTATATTGTATTTGTGGTCGGGGCAAAAAGCGTAACGCACAGATGAAAACGTTTCCGACTACATCAAGTATACATATATGTATATTTGCCATGCTCTTTATCCGACATAAAGGACGAATATCTCTGATTTCAGCAGCCGTCCAATGCTTGCTCATTATCTCTCGCTCGCACTCTCTGCCTCGTGCAGAATGCGAGAAGGAGGGAGAGCTAAAAGGCCGTGTTTGTGTAAGAAGTGATGTAGATGTAGGTGACAGATGTAGAAAAAAAGAAAAAATTTTTTAATTTGATAAGGATTTTAAGGTGACATACATGCTTATGTATGTATAACACTAAGGGGACAGGTACTGCCTGAGTACCGGGTGTAAAAGTTGTGACGCGTGCAAACGCGCCTCGCCTCGTTCTTCCTCGCTAAATATGCATATGTTGGTGCACACATGCAAATACGAAACGCACAGTTTCGGTACTGATCCAGGTTAAATTTATTAATAGGGTGCTGTCATCATTCCATCAGCTCCCCTTTGAGGATAGTACTTTGTCAGTTTGCATGAAAACAACAACAAACGAAGAGTGGATGGTCTTTAACGTAGCGGACGGCGTCATCTAATTTAACTTGCCATAGCAGAGCGGCAAAAAAACGTGTGAGAACCGGCCAACCGCCAGACATTTTATTTCGCCAGTATCTAGTTTGCTTAGTACTAGTACTCAGGTCCGGAAAAACTTTACTCTAGCAAAATCAGGGATGATATTCTTATAAAACCTTAACGAATTTTTTTCGAGCAAAAACTGCCATAGAAAAACATTATCGATTAGTACTACCAGCTCGAAAAATATAGAATTGTTCTCTATTCCGTCAGGGTTCCTTGCAAACAAGACGTAGACATTCTAAAATGGAGAGAAAGCTAGGATGAACGTTGTGAGACGCGTCGTACGTGTCACAATTTGTATACCGTACTCAGTCAGTATATATGTACACATGCATATGTATGTACATATGTGACCTTATGTTTTTTTTCTAGTTTTACTTTTACATTTTTTCTACGTATGCCATCTACATCTACATCACATCTCACACCAACACGCCCTTTTAGCTCGACCCCTTCCCCTCCACCAGAGCAGCACACTGCACGAGGCCAAGTGTGTGAGCCAGAGAGAATGAAGCAGTCTCTATACTGTATGGTTAGTGACTTGGCACACAGCAGCGATATTTTTTGGCACAACTGATTTTAAATGATCTCCACGAAATTCTTCCAGCAACGAAGGATATCCACGATTGAATTCCTGATAACGTGTTTTACATTGGCAGTGCACGGTGCTTCATCAATAAAAATTGCACTAAGCTTATCTAATCATTCTTGGCTTAAAGATCAACAGAAAATATGGTAGAAAATAATGAACAAGTTTTCATGTGCTAATTTCTTTTTTTTTTCTTAAAATAATTTTTAGTTCATCGAACGTGACCGTACAAGAAAAAGTTAAATAAAGGCTTATACCAGAAAACAACAGACTTTTTAATGAAAATTACTATTGGGTCCTAGCAGGCTTAAAGTTCAAAGGTAGCTCAACCAGAAACTTAAACGAATAAGAAGTTGTCAGGTGAGGAGAAAACGAAAAAAAGGAAGTCGATTGATCAAGAATTGCAGAAACTAATTGGAGGTTGGATGTGGTTGCCACAGAAATCGCTCGAGAAATGGGAATGAGCAAAACACTATAGCGTTGCCACAGAACTCCGAGGGATTTTATTTTCTACCATTTCACTAAGTGTTGAGGGTTAAAAATTTAGCGTGTGGTGTTTAATTAGCCTGGGGTTTATTTCGCCGCATTGTTCATTTTGCCATATAAAAAACATTTGGTTTTGAATTATTTGCGTAAATGAAAATAAAGAATTGATTTTTTAAAGCTTTACTTTTATAATTTCAAAATAAAAAACAAAAGCAAATAGAATAAAAACCTAGCAAAACTGGCTTCTCAGATGCGCATTGGTCTCGCCTTCCCAATCAGACGATGCTTATTAGAGTCCTACACGAATCCATTTGAAACAGCAAACGTATCACAGCTTCCCAACTTTGCGAGCGCCGTTTTCTTATTTGCGATAACGAGAATCAAGAACAATTTTGTGTTGGCGATACCATTCGAATGGCTTTTTTCGCTGAACAAAAAATCTGAAATAAGGATGCTGTGACTCGATTAAGAGATTTTCAGCACTTAGACATCATATATAAAATGTATACAATTACATAATTATATAAAATGTAATTCGACCTTTTTAAAACACTTCTCAGATTTAAGAAGCGTTATTTTATCAAGATATGTACATACATACATATGTATATCGCTTCCTTCTGTTTTTACAAATGTACTTTTTACTTGAGTCCTATCATAAAATACCTGCTTTAAGGATATACAAACAGGTTTTAGTGGGGGCCTTAAAAATATTAAGTATCTGAGGTACGAATCCAGTTTTTTAATTTTCGTCCTTTATGTATATTTTCAGGATCAGCGATTAAACACCCGGACACGGAAACTACAAATGTGAATTTATGATCTAAAGAAACACAAAAACATAATCCGTCCACTGATCCATCAAAAGACGATTAAAATTTGCTGAACGTTGTCGCATACAGCGAACAAAATGATAAAATGCTGGAATTATTATCTGCTTTTATTTTTCTGTGTGTGGAAAAATGTTGCCACTTTAACCGATGACACACAAAAAGAATCTGTCGTTTCAAATCGCTACAACACGTACAAGTACAAGCCGCAAACAAATTTAGCCCCACAACATTTATCCAATAAGGCTTCGCCAAGCTCTTATGTTCAACATGAACCCCATTTGCATACAGTTGAATCATCGGTAACAACTCAGAAATCATCTTCTGTGGGACTACAAGTCTCTAACAATGCTGCATTCCATACTGGAAGTGGTAGTGGATATTCGACTCATTTAGATCCACATTTGCATAGGAGTTCATACAATCTCTTAAGTGAAGCCATGTCGCAGGCTGTCAGCAATGAATTCAGTAAGTTGGTAACAATTAGTATATATTTATAAAAAAATGCATTTATCTCAAAAATAGTTTAGAGCTAATTTGCTATTTATTTTTGCTACAAACTAAACCCCAAAAGGGAACTTTTTCTTATTTTTGTAGGTTTTAAAGTTTTGATTTAAAATAAAATTTGAAATAATTAAAATATTAATAGATTTGCCTGTACTTGTCTTTAAATTACTAATAGTTTTTGTCGCTTAACAGATTCAGTTGGAAGTGGCTCTGCAGATGGAGCATGCAACCCAGAAGAAATTGACTGCTACAATGGAAATGTTCAGGATCGTTTTGGAATGGAAGCAATTGCTAGCTTGCATCGTCAACTTGATGATGATGATAATGGAAACATTGATTTGAGTGAATCAGACGATGTATGTTCTATTCTTTTATGACAAATCATTCAAAATTTGATTGTTGCTATATAATAAGTCTTTTTTTTTACCAATAATTCCACTAGCACCAAATTCCAATTCGTGGACGAAGGGGTTCTACTGAAATGCTATATCCAACTGAGGTGTATATATTACGTGACTGGCAATATTCTGGCGACACATGTGATTTTCGATTTCCAATCAGTTCAATATTCCTCCCGAAAATCGGCTAGAATCTGGCATTTCTATACCTGGTACTCAAAGAGTTAAAGGTGTATATTGTATTTGTGCTCGAAAGTGGATGTACTCAGAAGGAAACGTTTCCGAGCCCAACATCAATAGCCGAGTCTATGTCTGTGTGTATGTCTGTCCGTCTTGTTTGTCGCCTTGTTCTCAGGAACTAGAGCAACCCAATTTTGTTCAAAGACTCATGTGATAGCACACTGCATTTTTTTTTCAAAGGTACAAACTCTGACATCCACATTGACCATATATTTATATATGTATGTACTTACATATGACTGAGTTACGAGTATACAATTGTGACGAGTATGACGAGTCTCACAACGTTCCTCCTCATTTTCGATAGATGTATACATATGTACATATTTCGAAAAATATTCATATGCACAGAAATAATTTTTTTATTTAACAGTTGAATGCCCGAAGATTTTTTTAAAATTGTTTTTGAAACATTTATTTTTTCTTTTTCTTTTAGTTTTTGCGGGAAGAACTGAAGTATGACTCAGGCTATGAAAAACGGCAAAGGGCGTTTCATTTTAATGATGACATGCATATATCAGTCAAAGAGTTGTGGGAAGCTTGGCTGAGATCAGAGGTTCATAACTGGACCATTGAACAGACTACAGACTGGTTGGCTCAATCTGTACAGCTCCCACAATATGTAGATCTCTTCAAATTACATAAAGTTACTGGTGCTTCTTTGCCAAGGTATGTCGTAAAAATATAGAAAATAAGAAAAAATGTATGGTCATTGTTAAGACAAGGAGAAACGTTGTGAGACACTTCAAAAAAAGCATCACTACCTGTATCCCATGTACTCAGTCAGTACATTTACATATATGTACATATTACATATGATTTTAGTCGAATTTTAAATATTTTATCTGTTTACTTTTTTTGCTACACGTGCCATCTATGTACATACATCACTTATGATTTGTGGGGAGGAAGGGAGCCCGGCCTATTTCAGAAATAACAGTAACAGTGTGTATGCAAAATTTTTGTTGATTTGGCTCTTATAGTCCTAGTACTAGGTACTCATCAAGACGGGTGGCTCGGCTATTGACAATTAAATGAAGAATACATACATATATATGTACATATATTTCATAGTTTTGGTATCATGCGTGATTGCGATTTCCAAAACTATGGTGTTAAAACGATGGTGCGAAATAGAACGGGCTCTAACTAGGATTGAGACACGGGATGAACCAGAGCTGTGGGCGTTAATAAAATATATAAACTAGCATTCAATGATAGGAGTGTTTATTCCGACTAATAAATACTACAATGCATGTATGTCAGGCAATTGTAATTAATAGATTCAACTCATTTATCTTTAACTAAATTTTTAAAATTTATTCGACAATAGATAGCGATAGATGGCATATTTAACTAAAATAAACACAGGTAAACAGTATAAACTTAAACTTCAACTAATTCATCCTTAGCTTAATGCTTAATGTTTATTCGCCAAAGCGAATAATATTTAACTAAAAACATATCAACGGTATGTTTAAGCTTAAACATATTTTCAGTTAGTAAATATCTAAAAATCATATACACATTTTGTAAAAGCTATTTTTTTTTGCTTATAGGTTAGCTGTGAATAACTTGCAGTATGTCGGCAATGTGCTTGGCATCAAAGATCCCATTCATAAGCAAAAAATTTCACTAAAAGCAATGGATGTAGTGCTCTTCGGTCCTCCACGAGGTAAGAAAACAACACTGCAACGAAATGGAAACTTTTAAATGTACTTTCCAAGGCACAACAAATTGGTTGTGTGCCACGTACATACATATATCACCGCAAAGAATTGTAATGTAGCACACAATCTTTTTTAAAGCTCTTGTAATATCAAAGACCCCACAAAGAAAAAACTCGGTGTTATCCATAGTTGTACATATGTATATAAATTTTATAGAAACCGGTACACGTTGGAAGGACTATATATTGGTGACTCTGTTGTTAAGCGCTATTATTGGCTGTTGGTATGCTTACCAGCAAAATAAAAATGCCAAACGTCACCTACGCCGTATGGCGCAGGATATGGAAGGATTGCAGAAAGCCGAACAAAGTCTACAGGAGATGCAGAAGGTTTGTTAGTTTGATAAAAAGTATTTTAAATAAATGTTGAATATTGCAGGAACTAGAGCGTGCTAGAATGGAACAGGAAAATGTGGCAACGGAAAAAATGGACCTAGAACGGCGTCTTAAAGAGGCCCCCTCTCTTAGCTCATCAAACTCAGACCTAGAGGTGTTGCAGTTGAAAAAAGAAGTGGAAATGTTGCGAAATGAATTGTCGCGGGCCGAATTCGAGTTGGTTGATAATTGCTGGGCCCCACCTCCGCAACTTCAATCGTGGTTGCAATACACATATGAACTAGAAAGTAAGAACCATCAGAAGAAGCGTGCATCTGCAGAGAAGCAGCTTCAGTCAGCAAGAGAGGCATGTGAGAAATTGCGTAAGAAGCGTTCGAGTTTGGTTGGAGCATTTGTGTCTACCCACGGAAAAAGTATTGATGACGTTGATCGTTCTATTGTTGAGGCACGAAATGCTCTAGGAGAAGTAACAAACGAACTACAAGAACGCTTGCATCGCTGGAAACAAATTGAAACGTGCCTTGGAATAAATATCGTAAATAACAATGGGTTGTCATGTTTGGAAAATGTGCTGTATGGTCGCAATGGTGGCTTCCAAAGTTCGATTGGAGGAAGTGGTTCAAAAGGATCAAGAAGTAAGCATTTATTTGTTTTTAAAATTGTTTGGTACAAATCGAAATTTACCATGAATAATCATTGTCTGTTTAAAAAGCACGAATTACTAGCAGTACTGATGACCTAGATGACGAGTCTGTGCAAGGTAAGCTGAACTTTGAGAACTTTTCGCTGCTCGCAACGGAATAAACCTGCTGCGTCCGATTGCACAACACAACTCATCAATAAATACAAACAAACTGACAACTTACAGACAGTAAAAAACAGAGCTCGATTGCTTTTTACTTATTGAGTCTCAATGAAATTGTTGAAAAATAAGAGATTCTATGTGTGTTTATCATTCATGTATTAATGATTATGTATAAAATTGTAATATAGATTTGTATCTTATAATTGATGAAGCTAATATTGCATCCATTATGTTATATAAAGATATTTTTCAAAAACAAGCACAAATGACGTGATATACTTTGAAAATATGCACGTATTGAATGTACTTATAAATAATTTACAATAATCGTAGTGTGTTAAATAAATTAAACGCTAATCTTTTTTAATGGCTTGCCGCTACCTTCAGAACTTTTTATTACTTTGCAGAGAGAATACATCTTGAAATATGCCATTCAGTTAAATTGTAATAGTTGATTGTCTTCCTAAATTTAATACATTTACATAAATGTATACTAAAATTTATAAAATTATTGTTAAAATATGTGTTAACTTTTTTTCTGACACTTAACCTACAGAACTGAACCAGACAAATTGCTCATATTGGACGGAACTTTTCTAAATGTTGACGTTCCCAAGACAGGAAAAGTCGAAATAAACTAGTTTATTTTTGTTTATATATTATTCGTATAGGCTCGTTTATATAGAGGATTCTTTGGATGGAGGAACAATATTTAAAAGTCCCTTTAGTTTATTTGTATAAAATTATGACACGTTTGCCTGTAACGTACCGAATGGGATATAAATTAGAAATGAGTTTTTAGTTTTGGCCAAATAACTTTAGCTTAGCCATTTATTAAAATATATAAACGATGCCTTTAATGACACTCAATTGACACGAATATACGCATAAAGTATAAAACAAAAACAAAAAATTTATTTCGATGCTTCTTGAGTTTTCAAAGTAGAAATTTGAAAGCGTAATATATCCCAGTTTTTGTTTTGGTTGTTCCATAGAGTATTCTTTTCCTGTGAACAATTTAAAAAATATGTGAAGCCAATTAAGCGAATGAAATCGAAATGTATAAATAAAAATATATTTTGCAAGGGATTTCAATAAAAAACGAAATGAATACCTAAATATCTTTTTATACCTTATATCTTTAGTCCGAAAAAAACGATCTCCCTTTTATACCAGGTACTCGAAGCGCTAAGGGGATTTGTGGTTGTAGATTTCTGGTCGATGCGGTGTGCGTTTCCGAATCCTTAAAGGATTTATGTTTTTGGTCAGATACAGCCAGGTCTGACTGTTCGTATTGTTTGACACCAAGTTCTCAGAGACTATAAGAGCTAGAGTCTCCAAGTTTTGTTTGATATGTGATATCACATTTGCGCGCTATTCGCCTCTACAAAAGACGAAAATCTTCCTGCTTTTGTTCTAAGGGAGAACTTTACCTAAAGAATTTTTAACAAATTGGTATTTTTTGGAAACTCAGGAAAAGTCGAAAAAAATTATATCCTGGGTCCTTTATTTTGTATGTGTATATGTGCATTCTTTCGGCATCGTAAAGGTATTGATCATTAAAATATATGGAGAAACGGCAGAGCTAAAATTAGTTGACCAACCCTCCGAACCCTTCATGTTTTGAGGAGATGCTATTTTACACCCCACTTCGGCCCTTTAAGCCTAGTATTCATCCGAAAACAGGTTTGCTGGCAAAATGTGCAATATATTTTGATAGCGGCAGAGTGTGACCAGAAGTAGAAGTGTTAACTGCATTCCGTACGGTTACACTTCTCAGGCAGCTGTGTTTTTTGTTTACTTTGTAAACATTTGTGAAAAGTGAATAAAAAGTAAAGAAAACATTCAATAAGAAATGGATCCAAGCAGGAGACTACTTTTGGTGGGATTGGCGGCTCTTGTAATAGCGGACGAGAAGGATAATCAACCCATAAACCCCTACCTGCTGGAATTAAACCAGAGGGGTCGTTTTTCTATAGTTGTAAGTATTATTAATCATACTGACATGCATGCAAATACATCTAAAAATACTCTTTATACATTTTGTAGTTGGAAAATGTGACTCAAAGGCCATTAGAATTCATTTAGAGTTTGCATATCTCTGAGACGAACTTCAGCAGCTTTGGTTGGTGATTGGTGGAGCAGCATTTAGTCCTTAAACGGAATACTCGGCCATTGTTCTAAAGTAAATATTGTATATGTCCATGCATTTATTCATAGTAAATCGTTTCTTTCATTAGATTTCTTGTTTCCGGTGACTTGCAGCGCCACGTGTGCAGAGCATATCGGATCAGCAAACAACAATTCGGCGTGATAATCATGCAATGAATTTCCCAAATTGAACATAGACAACATGTTACAGTGGAATGGAACTTTTCGAACTGCGTGGGAGCCGTTGCCGGAAAGCATTTGGCAATAAAGCGGGAGCTGTTTTTGTATGTATGTATGTCGCTTATTTATTTTGTTTAACATTTAATATAAATGACTACCTTCAGGGCTTCCACTGTGCTAAGGCGATCTGCGCTATCTGCGACGCCCAGTATGTATATGTATGTTAACCTATGTACATATGTAGATAGAGGTTGCCACCTATGGAAGTGAGGGCCTTCTTACGCTGTTAGCTTGGCATTCTTTGCGCCGATGGGTGGCTGTGCAGCGTACCCTATTTACCCGACCCAAAAAGTCTCAAACAAGTATTGCTGCTTGTTTTCGGCCACACAATTTCTTAATGTGCACAAGTCCTAATACGTACATATACCATAAATCGAGATTCATTAATTCAACCTCACACTTTATAGCCCGATCCCCGCCCCAGTTGCATCAATCGACCTCAGCACTATTGACAGGCCTTTAGAAACAACTTAAAAAATCGAAGTAATTAAATAAATTGAAAATGCATACATATTTTATTCATTTACTTCTCCATTCTTTGAATTTTTGATGGCTTCGATCTGCCTAAAGTGGATATCTTTCTCAGTGGCTGAGGTGCTCTTCTCCATGTTCCTCTTCTTTTTATTTTGCGTCTCCTGTGAACATTAGTTTGAATAAATACATACATATGTACATATGTATGTATGTATATCATAACAGGTATTCTACGTACGTACATATGTACATACATACATATGTATGCATGCAATTGGTCGACACTCATGTCGCTGAGCTCCTTCTCTAAGCCCTTCCCGCTCTCGATCCAGCTATCATCTATAGTATTTATAAAAAATTAATAATAAAAATAAGAAAATGTATTTAAAAGCCAGAAAATGGATACAGCAGAAGTGTAAAGGCAGTGGATATCCGAAAGAGGTGAGAAGAGACAAAGGCACAAGAATTTTTTCTACATGCATTTAAGTTTGGCTTTGCAAAAGTCTATTTAACTTGTCGCCTTCGTCGCCAAACTCCACTTTAGTGTGAGAAAAGCTTTGCCCTTGTCCACTGCGAATGTCACAGTGTGGGCAGTGCAAGAACGCGATTATCTGGTGTATCAGGCATCAGAAAGGATGAAAAAAATAATAAAATAATATATAAAACTACAAATGAAGACCTTAACTAAAAGACTTAAAGCCACTCATGACACCATGGGCAAGGCCAGTGAGCTGTGGGCTTCGGAGTTGCAAGAAATGACTCGTCCCCAATCCCTCTTGGCACAAACACTCATCCATGGTGTTATATATAATGGAAAAATGAGCAAAGTACTAAAGTCTCCACCACAGTATTCTGCAGATAGTTTATATTTTTAAAGAGATTTCCATAATTAAATAAACGTAAAATATACTTACTTTTATGTATTCTTTTAATGACGAATAATGCCGACCGATTGTGTTAACATAGCTCCCGTAAAATGGAGATCTTGCAACGAATTACCCGTTGCGAAATACAGTAAGGCAATGAAATAACTGCTTGCGTTTGCTTAAGCAAATACTAGATAGCTGAAAGCTTCGTGCCAAATGATTCAACGTGTGAACAAAGCTTTATTCCTCACACATTAAAGCTTTACGCGATTCAGACTCACCGTCTAAACATATCTTTTAATACAGCACAAAAATTATCATTCATTCATTCGAAAGCTTCATATTTCCCAGACTAAAACCACCAAGGGCTTAGGTCCATTTTCTAGCTGCATGAAAAAGCTTTGCTGAGTGACAAGTTCTTTACAGTCTGATAAAAGATACTTGAGCTTTGAAAAAAGAACCGCTACGTCAACCAATTTTAGCTCGGACGTTTCGCCATAGATTTTAATAAGTAATGCCTTAAACGATGCCAAATAATGCCGAATGTCAAATATAATGGAATGCTAAGAAGATAAGAGCATCAATTCTGTATCCTAGTTTGTATAAACTGGCTAGAGTTGTGAACTCTTTTCCTCTCTGGATGATGCACCAGGTAATGTGACAGGAATAATCCTATATTACCACCCGTACATGTGCATACGTATACCATGTTTTTAATAGGAGCGATAATTTCTTAATATGGTTAAAAATGGCATCTTTTAAAGGTTCGGGTCCCAAGCCAATAAGCCCACTACATGCTGTGCCGCATTATATCAGTGTGTGCATCCGTAAAGTCGCCTCTCCCTCGCCCTCTGATAACAACGGTCGGTGGCTGTTGTTTACTTTATTTTTGTTCGGTGAGGTTGCGATAAGCTGAAACGATGCGACTTCCCGTCCCGCACAAGCGCAATAAAGATGGTTGGTTGTGTTATCAATTTGTCTTTGGGATATGGCCGGCTATATCTACAAAAGTACCGGATTGCCGTTGTCTACCTGTGTCTCGGGTTTCTTACTCGCTTTGGCAGGCTTTTGAGATCCACACAACAATAGGTTAGATACAGAAACAGATATTTTTTGTACATACTTGGGACGTGACCAGCATTTTGCAAAAGTTTTTCCTAATCATTGTGGGACTAGCCCTGATTGGTGGAGATGGGCGAGAGGAACAAAAACCTGATCACGTATCTGTCATAAAACCTTAAATGGGGCTAGCGGGCTCGGTCTCTTAGGTTGTTTGGTTTGTCCTCTCTCTCTCTCCCTAAACATTATTTCTCATCTGTGCTTTATTTTTGTCCGAGTCATTGCACTGTTCTTGTGGACATCGAACTACAACTATCCTGACATCTTCCATGTTTACTTCATCCGTTACTTGCCGAAGCCAAGGTAATTGACTGTTTGACATGTCATTTGATATGATAATGATAAACCATTGACCCAAATGTATTTTGATTTCAAATCGCATGAACGAAATCAACAATGACGCAATCGGGATTTAATTGTGCCAATTGAACAGATTTCCATAGGAACTGATAAGAGAAGCCCAGCCGAAAGGTACTGCGGGGATTCGTGGGAATCTTAAAGGCTTAAGTTTTCCCAAAACATCTACATACATATTATTTAAACTTATGTACATATGTATATACATATTCTAATCCTATATAAATACCCGTAAGTGCAAAACTTTACCACATTCATACCAAGTATTTAGATTAGCAGTGGAATTATATTTCAGTAAAGGTGGGAACAGAAGAAGTGTGGAAGAGAGAGTCTGCCTTATCAGGTGACTGCGTTTTTTGTGTGCGTGTGCGAAGCAAACAAATCCCCAGCCAGCAGCCACATTCACATCCACGCAGGCGTTTGCCCATTGTCGACTCAATGTGTCACATTGGCAATCTGATAAGCGACAAAGTCAACGCCAACAGTAACGGCATCTCTTATCAACGCGCTGCCGGGAGCAAAGCGAAGAAGCTGCGACTCCAATGAGAGCCAGAACCCTGGAAACAAGGTGTACTTATTTAAGATGAGACTCGAAAAGCAGGAACACAACTTGCATGTATATACTATGTACATATGTAAAGTTGTGTATGCCAATATAAATATTTATGTACTTGATTCCTATTAATTGAAGGGGAATTTCCAGGCAGAAAAAGGAGTCAAATTGTATTGGCTTAACAAAAACCAGACGTGTGCAGTAATGAATAAGGCCTGATATTAGATGTTAAGCTGCTTCTACTTAATTCGACACAAATAGGTGTGAGTCTTACTTATACATTTGTTTGTACAGCTGTTTCTGTAATAGAAGCGCTGTTCTTAAGAATGTAAATATCAATATCTACTTACTTATTTACAAACATATTTTCGTATGTAGTATATGTTCTGATTTACAATTAATTTCTTAATTTCTTTTCACTTTAAATGCGTACGCCCATCCCGTTCAAAATCATGGGAATGCCTATATGCAAAGATGTATTTCACTTATATACAATCTGTATTTATGTATTTTTTGTACTCTGTACTCTTATCATTGATGGTATTCGGAAATTGATCTTAATTGATACTAGAAAAGCCAGGGTCAAACGACGCACAGTGGGAAAGAGCAGCCACTTTAGATTGCCAAATATGTGACAGCCTTCTGAAATTCCAAATATTTCAGTACTAACTTAGTATACCTATTGGCCACCTATTTTCGTGGCTTGAATAGAACTTGAAATGAAATGCCAAAAAAAACATCTCGAAAAATCCACCAGTTACCGGGCTTTTCAAGCGTCCAACAGTCCCATTCGACGCCAAAGAAATGCCCTTGAATTTATGATTATATTACATGCAAACACATGAAGAAATGTAAGAAGCTTGACCGTCTCTTGGGCTGCGCTTCAGACATGGCCACGAAGCGTAAATCTGAACTTATTGTTCAATTGATAGCTAAAAAAAAACATGTGCACATACACCATTTTTCGATAAGCTAGCCAAACATATGTAAACAGAACTCTGGATACGAAACCTAATTACACAATCGAATTCAACGAATCCTATTTAAAAAGAAAATTTGAAATTTGTTTTAAACAACAAGGCTCAAATTCGCAGAAAAAAAACCAACAAACACCGTGAACAATTTTATGGGCTAGACTTTTCACAAAGAGACCTAGCAAACTCGGAACTTCTCTGTTACCAAGTACTAGTAATTTTGTATAGAGGTCGATCATTTTGATGATGAGGGAAAACCAAATTGAACACATTGGTTTGATCTCCTAGATTACAGACTTTGATCAAAACTTTATTGTAGTCAGAAAAATAAATGAATTCTCTGTGTCTTCCCTGGCATGTGATCTTTTTTATCTCTCTGATGTCTTAAGCCAGCTTACGACTTCTGGCGAACTTTGTTAAAAGATACACGCACACACTATGTATCCACACACAAGTAGCTTTCCCTTCAGATCATTTTCAACTATTGAGGATCTATAAATTACTAAAATCATTGTAAAATGTTTGCGTAAGTAAACTTGCAACAATAATACACGCATGGGTAAGAAGTTGCATTTTAAGTTAAGTTATATTTTAAACTGACAACCCCCCGGCGGATTCGTTAGCAGATATTTATGAAAAGAGATGTGTAAAAGTGTATTGTATCCATGTAATTCTTTTTCAATCACCACCATGGAGGTAAAGCTAGAGGCGCACTTTTTTAACATGGTGTGCCCTATAGGCATAGTCCCTTTGACGGTCCTAATATAACATCAGTCATTTTACTATCCAAGGAATTGGATGGATTGGTTTGGATTGAATTGGTTTGCTAGGATAAACGGACTCCGGAGTCTGGAGTGTCGGTATATTGGTGGTTTTGCAAAGAAGAAATAAACGTAAATATAATAATTTGATCTAGTACTGTTGTGAGAATGGATGAACGGTTCGTTAGCTGACGTCCTTGGACCAACAGCAAGAAATTAAAAAAAAATCAATTCGCTACAGCCAGTGGTAAAAGCTGTGGGATGTTAATTTAAAAAAGGGTCTTTACAAATATGTATTTAGAATTAGGTCGTTTGTTCCATTGTGCAGAGAGTGAGCGTGCCAATTACGCAAAAGCTCTTCAGCTCCGGACTGCATGACCCTCTTGCTCATTGCTTACCTAGAGAGTAAGCATAGAAGGACCTATAATAAGAAGGTGTGGTCATGCTGCTCGGCGTGTGTATCATAAGCTGTTAATAAGCTCCATTCCGCTCATATTCTCATTTTCATTCCCGGACCTGGTCGACGTGAATTTACATACATACAATGTAACGCACAGAGGTAAAAGTTAATGACCCTATAAAGAATTTATTCATCTATTTGACCAACATCAATAGCCGATTCCATGTTTGTTTGTCGGTTCGTCTTGTTTGTCTCCTAGTACTCAGAGACTATAAGAGAGAGAACAGATGTGGCAAATACAAATCATTAGGTATATTGGTACGTATTGTGCCTTTAGCAGCGTCTCACAACGTTCCTTCTTGTTCATATTGTACTTAAAAAGAGGCCGTGTTTCCCGATAACCATATCTTGTTATAAGTTTACCCTGGTAAGTATGAAAATTGTGTGAGTACGAGAGAGAGCAACTTGAACTAGTAATGCCAAACCTAAAGACTAATTTCAGTGACCTATTCCCCATCTAAGCGTCGAATCGTGAAACTCTATTGTGTTCTGTTTTCTTGACGGAGATTACGATTTTCTGAAAAGTGGTCTACAGAAGCTTGATGCAGCTGTAAACGACATATATGTAAGTGTCTGATCGAATAACAATTAAATTCTGGCATCATATTAGTGATCGCCACTTTTCTGCCCTTGCGCATCTCTGACGGAGAGCAAAAATTGAGCAACAACAGCAACATCAGAGAATCTTCCACAGAAGCAACGAAAACGTGATTGCATTTGCGTCGACGCACAGTGGTGCACATCAATTTGCCCTCTTTTTCCAGATAAGCTTTTAAATGGTGGTTATAAAAACTTGACACATAATCAGTAAGAGATTACATTCGAAATGTTTTTCATTTAAAAAAAATGGAAAAACAGGGTGAATGGATGCATTTAAATATGCTCATATGTACGTAGGTATGTACATATGTATGTATGTACATATTTATGTATTGACGGTTGACTTATTCATCTTTCTAAAGCGTCCCGAGGTTTTTGTTTTATTTTACAGCTTAGAAAATTATCTTTCCGAAAATGTTTAGATTGTGAAGGAATCTTTGTTGGAACGTATAATAATTGTGCAAAAATGTTCGAAATGCCCCACTGTCCGACGTCGCCGTGAGCAGCAGACGTGAGTAGAGAGTCTCGAAGCCAGAGCAGACGCAAAAGCGATCAGAACGGCACAGTTGCTGCTTAGTCAATGCTCGCCTTGGTTCATCCGGAGATCTGCGCGACTTATTCGAAAAAAACATATGAACGAGGAACAATAATAAATAACAATAATTTTGTACATTCCGAGTGCACGAGTCTGTCGAACGTTAGTTCCTACGCTTAGACCGGTCGTCTTCGGTTGTGTTTCTCTTGTGTTCGCCTCGAATTCCGGAGTTGTCCAAAGTTCAGCAGAACGCACTCGATTGAGATCCTGGCCAAGGAGGTAGCACCATACGCGACCATCAACCACTTGCTCACAGTGGAATTGTTGTGATGGTTCACGGGCATTGGATCCATTGCGTGAGAGTAGGCAGCAGCTGCGAGAACCAGGACCCAACCCAAAGCCAGGAGGGGCATTACGAGTACACTCAGAGCCAGCACAGATAGATAGTCCATTCAACTTGCCGCTGCCCGCACTTGCTTTTGGCAACCGCGATCGTGAAATCAATCGAATCGCGTGCAAAATTCTTGATAAAAACACAACATTTTCGTGCTTTTTGTTTTTGTGTCTGTTTTTTGTTGTTCGCAAATGCGCGAAAAATCCAACTCGATTTGAAGAAGAGCAGAGCAGAAGGCAGCATCCCCAAATATATATAAACAGAGAGTGAGAGTGAGTGTGTTTGCTAGAAACGAGAGCGAGAAGAGCGGAAGAGAAGCGTTCAGAGAAATTCTCAAGTGAGTACGAAATTCCGACAAACATGTTTACTACTCACCCTTCATTCTATGCCTATAAATAAAATTCACAAAATTGGAAAGAAGGAGGAGTGGAGAGACCGAGGCAGAATTATGCTCTCTTCTTTAGTGTGTACGTACGTACATACATATGTATGTATGTATGTTCGTGATGGTGTATGTGGGCCATGCCATGCAATTTGGGAGGCGAAGAAGATTGGAACTATCCCCCAAAGGAAAATGCCAAGGAGAAACACAGGTGTTTGCTTCTTGTTCGAAGTTGCAGCATGCCATGAAAGATTTCACAAAAATACATATGTAGAAAAGCTAACTGAGATGCGTAAACATGGTAGAACTAAAAGTTGTTCCCAATCTTAACAAAAACATGAATGTACATATGTACATATGTACAAACATACATACAATGTCCATTTCTATTTATGTATGTATGTAAATACAATTTATTGATAGCAGAATATAAAAAATTTATGTTGTTGCTTTTATTAGTGTACAAATGTACATACATATATGTGTGTATGTACGACGATATGTATAAAATTTATACAATATAAATACATACATATGTATGTATGTACAATATATGCATGTACGAATGTGTGATATTTATTTTCTTGTGTAGTCCAGCAGCAAACAAAACCAAAACACAATGAGGAACGATATGAAGAAAAACTTGTGCTTTTACCATGGAGGGTTTTCACTAAAGAGGGTCACAAATACATGCATGTGTAGCTAAAGACATGTATCCAATACATACGCTCAGTTTTCAATAAGAGGCTTCCCCTTTATAGGGAAGCCATCCACCCTCCCAATCGACTCCCAGGCAACTTGGTCAATCAAAAGGCATCAACAACGGCTGACACATTCGCCCATTCACAATTTAACAGCACTGATCCGATCAATTAATACATATGTACATACATCTTTGTGCATATGTATGTACATACATACATATATGTACATATGTATGTATGTATGTATGTACATTTATTACTCTCCTTGGTTGGATAGGTCTGGGGAATCATCGTCATTTCTTCATTCTGGCTCGTGCAAAGCACTTAAGCAAGGCTCATACGTACATACGTACATACATACATACATATGTACATAAACTTGTACATATGTATGAACATACAGAGTGACTCCATTTCTAAGTAGGCTAGAATAAGGTAAATTTTCTATAAATTTGTCCACTTCTCAAAACTATATTTAAATTCTCAGCGGTGTTTGTTTTCCATGGTAGTTTTTTGAAAAAAAACCCTGTTATTCATACAGGTTAAACACCTACTTAGGAGCTTCCACCGTTGTTATCGTAGGGGACTGATAAGCCCGAGAAGATCAGCAAGCAGGCTAATTGCAGTTCCCTGCTTGAGGAGAGAGAAATAATGAAGCTTGAATCATTTGCACTGAACCTCTGGGGCTGGGCAATGACGCATTTCAACGAACGCAAATAGGGAAATTCACTCACTTTGTGGAAATCATATCGTTGTTGTCATATGTGTATCATTGTGATATTTGCGTAGATTAATTTTCTGAGTACACCTTTAGCTAAAAAAAAGAAAGAAATATAAAAAAAAAAATGCCTTGCCCTATCGAGCTGACTGACGATCCGTGTGAAGGCCCTAAGAAGCGACAAACGGCGAACGTCTTGGTACGAAGATCCGAAATAAAAGATTGCACAAAAAAGAATTTCAGCTTACTCGCTGAAAAGTCGAGCAGAGTCATCAGTTATTCCGATATCTGCAGACATAAAAAATGTATTTACGAGCAATAATACTTATTCTGCAGTGGTGTATTCTTATGTCTGAACTTTGCACTTGGATTCAATTGGGTTTCTGGGCCAGTGACAAGCTTTCAGCTGACACTCTATTCTCTTGTCAAAGTCAAAATCACGCAGCACTCGTAATTGCACATTTCGAGGAGAACAAATCGTATGAGATAAGACAACAACCCCGTCACATACCCATACAAAGAATACTTTTTACTCAGTTTCCCTGTCTATTAGAGTCACAAGGCAAATTTGTATTTAAGACTATCAATTCATTTCGTCAGGAAGAGGCAAAGGCAGATGACATGCAATAACGTATCGAGATATTCTACCTGGGAACCTGCCTTGTTCAGTTGCGTACTCCCTATATGATGATACGATACGAGATTATCAAGTACATATGCATGCATGCCTCTGGTCATTGACTAGAGCTGATGCTGATGAAATGATCTTCATTCACAAATGAAAAGATGCAAAATTCTTCTGGGCACGTAGTACTTCGTATATTATCTGGCACTGGGCAAGGGGTAGCGGCCGCAGATGTAGCCTTCTCTGAGCGGAAGTCCACAGACTCTGACGCAAGGCGGAAGTTGATGGCTCCAGCAATGATTGGTGTCCGTATCTTCAACTTTTGCGTAAGATATCTGTGCCTGAAACAGTTATCTGCCAAAATGAAGCGACAATTACAATAAATATCATAGATAAGCGACTATAAGATATTTTCATAATCCGATCAAGTCTAGCTGCCATACGAACTATGCTCCAAATATCGTACTTTTTAATTGCATTTTAGATTACATATTCCGAAAACTGTTTTCAATGACACAAAGTTTATACGAGAACAAAAAAAAGGGTAGGGCTATTGCGCCCTGATTTCGGAGAGCGACTTACATACGTAAATCGGAGTGTAACGGCTCTTGGATCCAAAACTGGGTCCTCGCCTCAAAACCTCGGAAATATTCATAAATTAACGAAGACAACTTCCACATTTGGGCACTAAATCATTCAAATGGAGAGTCACTGACAACTGACAACGATAAGTTCCTCGCGGTGGGTTGGGTACGGTACGAGCAGAACGAGGGCGAATGGCGAAGTTATTTCAAAACCGGTACATTGTGCATATGCATGCAAGCGAAGAGCGGAGACAGATGCGTCTTATCAGTACGAAGCCGTCTGGACAGACAATGATGCCCACTCTTATGGACATATCCATATATTATTTGCATTTGTCATGTGAGCCAAGTGAAGGGATAAATGCAGATGTAGGCAGAAAGACTGTCCTTTGGTTTGCTAATTTCTTAATCGATTTTTGAATTTATTTGTGTGTTTGCAGAAACTTTCATTGCACATACGTGTGTGTACGGGTATTGTTTTCCTTTATTAACATTACATTTTCAGCTGGTTCCATAATTTGAATCTCAGCGAAGAACTGTGCAGATCTTTTAAAATCGTAGCGTTAGTCACTGCCATTTACGTCTTGTCTCAGTGGTATACACAAGGTTTTGCTTGTGCAGTATCTCTGGTAAAGTTCAGACAACTTTTAGATAAAGCTCAAAACATATTGAACGACCCGAGCCAGTGGCAACCGGTTAGGTTGACTCTGTGGCTGCTTTCCTGTGACTTTGTTTTCGCTCTTAGATAAAGCCATGACAAGAACCTTAGTAACTTCCCTCCTATTATTATTTTCTTTTGCTTTTACCAGAACTCATCCTCTTGGTTTTACACCCCATCCCACTGCCATTATGCGGACTGCCCACACAACCGCATTGACAAAAAATAGTTTTCTGCTTCGCTTTTAAATTCTTGAATTGCAATTTAATGTTTTTTTTGTGCTACCCCTTAGTTAGAAGGTAGTTTGTGCATTTTGGTATGCGTTGATATATGTATGTATCTCAATGGTGCATAAAATCTATCTATCCCCCCGGACTATTCAAACTGCTGGGTATCCCGGCAGTCAGCCGTCCATCAGTACTAAGCTTATACTCACTGGAACGCTTTTCCAGTTGATTCCAAACACTTGACCGGCCCAGTTCGCAACAAATCGGTTTCAGCCCGACCGGCCGCGGCTGTTGTTTAGTTTGTGTTGTTCTTTTTTTTGCCAGTGAAAACGAAACTGAAATCGAATCCGAATCCCAATGCTCAAGTGTTATTTGTCGGATGTTGCCTTGGCGACCGATGTGGAAATATAATGCCTTTAAAAGTGTTTCCTATACGAATTCTTGAAACCTTATCGCTTCCTCTGCGAGCTAAGCCCAGTTTCTGTCCTGGTCCCAATCCCTCCTGGGACATTGCATGTTGATTAGCTTTTTCCGAATGCGGATGATGTGGGGGAGCGGAGAGACGAATACCACATTTATCCCTCATCTTTAGCCTCGCTTTGGGCAAGCGGCAAGCCAACAAGCCTTTAATGGATCACATATCCTAGTGAAAATATCCACACGCAATACGATTATTTTCGAAAGCATTGAATGCAATATGCAATCGAAAAACTGAATGACAGCAGCAATAAATTAATCAATTGATTTCAATCAAAACCAATCTCACAAAAGGAGAGTGAGAGAAACTGAAACCGATATCGAAATGCGCCCGGTCTATGACTTGTGGCTGATGAACGCCTTTGATTCCAGGTATGACCCCGTACCGCACAACAGTAATCGAAATGTTTATAGTGTCTGCACACACATAATACACACACCTAATCAGGGAAGAGATTGGGCGATCAGAAGAGAGTCAGTCGTTCATTAAGCATTAACATTTACCCAATCCATTTACTCATCTGTGTCCATCTCTCTGCCTTTCAGCATGGTGCTACAGAATCACAACACAGTCGTGGCCCGTTCTACACTTACGCCGAATGGCAGCAGCCATAACTTTGGCTCCTACTCAGGAATGGGCCGGGCCCCGCTGAGCGCGGGACATGGCACACAGCGTCCGATAGTTGATCTATTGGTGGCCATGGTGGCAGTGCCCGTCCTGATTCTCTGCGCGCTGCAGCTGGAGAAGAATCTGCGCGACAACAGCGTGGAGTCGCGCTGGCTGGTCTTTGCGCTGGGCATTGGAATGCTGGTGATCAGCGTGATCATCTGCGGCTATGTCACGCACCGCATGGGCGTCTGCATCTGGGCAGGGCCCTTAGACGAGGCCGGCAATCGAGCCCCCAACGGAGCAATGTCGCACGTAAGTGGAGACAGCATCTCATAGAGATCTCCCAACGCTGATTGTTAATTGGACTTTTTATTCCCCTCGTTAGATCAATTCACAAAACGATGTGCTTCGCATTGTAGACACTCTGCCCCCCAGCTATGAGAGCGTGTTGAAATTCGAGCTGCCACCACCGTCCTACGACTGCCTGGTGATCGATCTTGATGTGGAACAGAGCAAGGATATGGAAACGCCACAGACATCGTCCAAGTCGAGTGCCAGCCGCTCGACATCCTCGACGGAAGCCATTCTACACATCTAGGCCGGAGGAAGCAGAGGAAGGAGCCAACCTTTGCGGAGGAGGAGAGAGAATTACGAGATTTTCCCCAACAGGCAGCGCAACGGATAACTATATTTGACCGATTTTTACCCACGGACCCACGAAACACACCACACCCAAACGTGCGATACATAAAGTGCGACTTTACTATATGTAAATGCATACATACATATGTACATGTTATGTACATATGTTATGAAGATGCATCTGTATATCTCTATCGGCTGGCTTACTTATGGCCTTACTTATAGCATTGAGGCCTTGTATTTACTTCGGATCTAAGTACCTAGTATTTTTTTTTATAGAGCATTCGATGCATTAAGCAATTTTTCATCTTTTGATCGTCTTGTACATAAATACATACATACATATATTCCTCAAGCCCCACAACCGCAGCATCTAGTCCAAAGTTGTGCATACATACATATGTATGTACATATGTACATTTATACCTGATGTACATACAATATGTATACGTGTATGCCATTACCTACTGAATGCCAAGGAAGGGCTGGAATCAAATAACCCAAATTAGTTGCCTAGTACTTATTTATAGTCCATAGCTAAATACTGTATATATTATTGCGTAAGCTAAGATTATAACATCGCTACAGCAGTAGCGATTATAAAGAAAACAATAAGCCTCCTAACAAGCATTTGTAACGTATTATTTGGACGGCAGGCGCCACTTAGAGAAATGTGTGTGTACATTTTACATACATTGAAGTATGTAAACTTATTCCATAAGAGCTTCGAGCTAGATTTGTTTTTGTGGTGGCGACAAAAGCCTTCAACGGAAAAGCTTGTCAAATTGTTTGTCGGATGCATCGCCAGGTGTCGCCACTAGGCATGTAGTTGTCTTGTCATGTAGATGAACTTACGAAGAGCCAGAACCTTAACTCATGGTAAAAAGAAGAAAAGCGCTCTTGTGCTGCTTCATGAATAAGAAGACAACCCTGTGTATCGAAATATATATCGATAATAATATTTGTATTCAAAATTACACCGCATTGATATTGCCGCACAATATTTGAAATTTATAAAGAGCGATAAACTGAATATATTAAAGATGGTTCATACCACTCTTTGAATTATTTATTTTTACAATGCTATGAAGGTATCTTAATTCGTTCAGAGGTTACCCATTAAGTAAGCTTAAATGGACGAAGGCCCCTCTTAACGACGCTCTAAAATATCCGAGAATTTAGGCTATAGGATTATTTAGATATTCGCGATGAAGATGCAGTTATCAATGGAAATGCTGGCTGAATGTGGTAGTCAATAAAGTCCGAAAGTACTTAAATCCCAGACCTCATGCAATGCCAGGAGCATACACACGAATAAAAGTCACTCGGAAAAAACGTTGTACAAAAAAAAAGAAAACTATTTTGAAACTTGCACTACTCATAACTTGGTCAGTCAACAATAACAGGGCTAGGACACGGCGGGACAGGCGGGAGTTCAGGCAGTCGATGGCAATGGCGATGAGGCTGCCAAAAAGTGTTCACAAAGTGCGAGCCTGGCAAAAGTCAAGGACAGCCAAAAAGAAGCCAAGCCCCACCAAAGTGAACCAAGCAGAACTGAAACCAAGAAAAATGCTAGAATAGTCCAGGACCCTCCGAAAATTTAGAAGTAACCAAATCAATAAATACGATTGAGTGAGAATATTTCTGGGCAAATGGAGCAGAACAAGTGCAGGCCTCGTCATGAACAAGGACGCGCATGCGGATTGGGACAGAGTCACGCACCCATCTGGGAAGAGGAGAAAATCACAGACAAGTGCGGCTGGATAATCGCCTCGAGATTGACCTTCAAAGCTTCAAAAGTGTCTGATCAACAACCTCACCTATGGGTAGGCAGTAGTAGCTATAGCCAGACTTTGCTTTTACGACGAATTAATTATTATTCTTTAATGTATTTCTACGAGTAAGCATATTTGTATGGGTATAATATGTAACAATTTAGTCAGCGACTTATTCGACTTTTCTCGCCTCGGGCTTGGTGTAATAGATATTCAGTCAATCGTTTTTTTCATCCTCAGGTTTCATTGCCATAATGTGCAACATTCTCTGGAGGCAAACAAGTGACAGCTTTAACGTGCAACAGGGACCGTGTTGCTTGTCACTTTCTGTCGTCCTCTGCCGCCATGAGTCTGGGTCTTATCTGCACTGCCCCATCCCATCCCATCGCTGTACAAATTTCCGACTTGATGGATAGTCCCAGAAGCCCCTGAACAATGGGAATGGGAAGCCTGACTGCCGGAGCCACAAAACTTTCGGAACATTCAGTTGCGGAAAAGTGTCAGTCAATTTAAACTTGCGACTAACTGACTTTGCCTCCGACTACCTAACTACCTGACTTCTGGTTCGGGCTCGGGCTCGGGCTCCGGGCTCGTGCTCTTCTTCTGGACAACACTTGAAACTTTTAGTTGCTGTAACTTTCGCTCGGAGCCTATTGACATCATCCCTTTCTGTCTCTTTCCTCTGCAGCTAATCCTCGAAATTAAAATGCACCTAAATCGGGCGTTGACAGAGTCGTTCCGGAATCGAACTTTAACCACAATTAATTTAAAACCTTTGCTCTGCCTCTGCCTCTCACTTTTCAAAAATAGTAGCAGGACGCGCTGTCACGAAGATATGTATCCCCAGATCCCCCCTGCCAGAACCCATTTCATTTTCGTGGCCAACATTATCGCCTTCTTTTGCCTCCGAGGCAGTCGGCCTTCACTTGCTTCTGCGTTTGGGGACGCTATTAGGCAGTTTAGTGGGCGATAGGTGTGTGGGCGTGGCTCATGTTTTGTGTGTGTGCTGGCGCGGTTGATTTGATTGAAAGTTGTGTGGCAAGTGTCAGAATGGAATGGAAGGAAGTACCGAACTCGGATGGGTAGCAAACTGGCACCGGCACCGGCACCCGGATGGGTCGTAGGTCGTGGTCTGCTGCAAAATCTATTGAATGGAGGGCATCAAGGCGTGCCGCTGAGCTTGGCATATGATTGTGTAATTGATTTGGTCAATATAAAAGCGTCAGGCAGGGCATAAGATTGGGACTGGCCAAATGGTTGGGGAGAAAAAGAGGCAAACTTGCTGCCCAAGCGCTTCGTTGGTCGCACAAAATCTAGTTTTTATGGCATGAAAGAGGATAAGGATACAAAAAAAGGGGCTAACAGCAATGTGGGGGAAAAACCTACGCACGTAACCTTTGTAACTTGATTTGTACACTCAAAGAGTGCGGGGATATACGTATTAGTTTTGTGCAGATTTTTCCACTGTGCGCACTTTTCGAGTGTATTTACAACTGCGAATTTACGTCAGCCAATTTTCTAGCATTCTGGATTTGAACTTTGGGCACGAGCCCTTTACTTAGGCCTAATTTGCTTTGGTGTTGTTTTTATATTTTTAGACGTTTTGTGCCAAGAAATTGGTTCGGCGGCGTGAACCATTTCATTTGACCATTTCGGCGATACATCATTTGACCCGGCCGCAAGTACAAGGCCACTGCAGCAGCGGCAGACCTTTCGCTACGTAATTTGCTCCAAATACACACCCAAAAAAAGCAAAAAAAAAGAGGTAGGGACATTGCACAGAATACTTAGAGTAAGTAAAGTAATCTTGCGTCTAGGTATCCCCTTCGCCGTCTCGTGGCGTTGGCTTAGACTCCGCTTAAGATTCTTATTTGTATGCCCCAATCCCATGGAAATCGATTTTCTTCTGTTTCTCTGCGGGAGCAGGGGGAGGCGGGCTTGAGGGGGCAATGGGAAAATCCGTATTGAAAATGTGCCGCGCATCTATTTCCATATAAATTGGCTGCCGCTCAACCAGAAGCGTCCAATGCTCGTTCTCGCTGCTCTGCGGGCTCCACCTCTCCTCTTTGGCCACCGGTCGTGCCTCCTCTCCGCTCTCTTCTGTGCAAAGTTTTTGGGTAACCGGGTCCGGGTAACTTTGCCAATAATAAAGCGCCATTAGCGCTGCTACATAAAGTGTGCCATCAAAGGATACTCGCAAGTAGGAGTATGTTGAGTCTGCACGCAGGATGCTTCGCGAAGGGCAATAAGTTGTTCGGTGCAAGGTAAAGTTTATGGGCAGATTTTCAGATTGATTGGGAATTTATCGTACACCCTGCAATGAGGCACTTTCGTCAATCAAAGCAACACCCATCTCGGGCCAGGAAAAGAGGTTCCTGTTTAGAGGGTCGGAAACGTTTCGTTCGACCAAAAACGCCCAATAAGCCCCATTTACTCTTCGAGTAACGGGTACAAGAATGCCAATAGCAGGACTGGGGCTTTGGGCAGAGGCAGGACCTAGTCTAGGACGCAACAATTCATTCAGAATATTATTTATGAATCTATGCCTGGGCGCTTGCCTTATTTTCCTGGCAAAGCAAACGTATCGGCATTGTCTAATGCTGGAGTGCAAATCATAAAAAAGTTTTGTGGCCCTCAGATCGCATCAAGCAAGCCGCAGCAGCATTTCCGCAAAAAAGTATCTTCGAAACCATTTGAAATTACCTGATGAAGTGGAGCATGGATGGACTGCTACCAGCTAGCCTGCTCATTGCAATCCATTTAAATGTAGGACTAAATTGTGGATTGGCGGTGGCAGTGGGAGTCGGTGACAGCGACTACTTCCTGGCCCAAAGCTGAGTTGTCTCTTAACTGGATTGCATAATGCCAAAACCTCTAAAACCTCTAGCAAAAAACCGAACAAGCACTAGCTTTAGTAGCTCTTCAACACAAATCAGGAAAAACGCTATGCAAATGTTCGAAACAATAACGAACCGGCGATCATAATCTTGAGGGGTTCTGGTTTCCACTCTGCCGTCACGCACAGCCCCCGCCCCCCTCCATACCCACTTTACGCATATTTCTCCTCCTCTCGCCACTCGCATGGCGAGGCATTCTCGCCTCATTCTCTTCGTGTTTTATGTTAATGAATTTATTTATTATTATTTCATTTTTTTGTGGGCCCTGTTCCGCTACATTCCTCCCTCTGGGAGGATGTTCTCCCCTAAATTAATTTAGCTACCGCAGCAGAGGTGTGTGTGTGGTGAGGGTAGGAGGAAGGAAGCAACAATATTTGGGGAATAAACCTCGTTAAGGGGCACCCCGTACCATTTGTCGGTCTGCGAAGGAGGGTTGACACTCTCTGCAGGTTTATGAGCGTCGATAATCAGCATTAAGAGTATCTGAATGTGTCCCTTAAGCTTTAGCAATGTTTGGCTAAGAGGCCAAGAGTTGAGGCTCTTTATTCTGACAAGTCTGAAAAGGTTGAGAGGTGCCAAAGTTCACAGTTGAAACTCTCTATCGAGGCAGGTTTGCCGATCGCCTGCAGCCCCCACAATAACTCTATCGCAGAAGAACAAAAGCTCTTCCCTTCCTTAGCCGCTAATTACGTGAAAAGAGGTTTGCTGGTGATTAGCTAGGTAGGAGCAAAGGTGTGTGAGAAGGGTTCGAAAGGAGGAGGTGGGGAGCAACGTCTCATCCCTCCTCTCATCCGCTAATTATAATTAAATAATTATTTAAAATGCTCGCCGACATTAAAAAGCACTTTCGCCCACAATGATAATCACAAAATGTTGCCTCCATTTGTCTCTCCCTCTCTCTGTTTCTCTCTAACTCTCGCTCCGCCACTCTTATGGCGCTTTCATGTTGTGCTTTTGTGGCTTTTTTTGATAATGACGCTGATTAGTCAGCGCTTACGACAACACAGCAATGTTTATGTCTTCCTTACCTTTTTCTGCTTTTCCGTGCTTTCATTTTTGTGGAAATTGTCAAGGCCCGTGCATGTACATGTGCACATACATAGGTGGATATAACGGAAGGATGGTAGAACTGTGCAACAAAAAAAAGAGAAAAAGTCAAAGAAAACACAAAGTTTAAAACAGACTTAAGCTTCCTGACGGCTCTAACTGTGAGTCAGTCTGACGCAATCGGAGCTCCGAGGGAACCATCCAGCAAAACTGTAAATTGTTTCAACATCAACAACAATTTGATTGATGGGAAATAGTTTTTTCTGCTTCTGTTTCTGCTTCTGTTTCTGTTAGTGCCCCAAAAGCACTACACTTCTCTCGAACATATAAACAGAGCAAGAATATAATTTCCAATTCCATTTGAAATTACAAATAAACAAGGGAAGGAGCCACAAAGGCTACCCATGAAGGGTCGAAAATTGTGACACCATTTCAAATCGATTCAGATTTTGGTTTGAAATAATCATGTCTTCTGACTTTAGACTCCCCAAAGTAAAAAGCGAACTCTGAGGATGTAAGGAAACATGGAAACCAAGGCGAGGCATTTGGCTAATTGTAGCCACAAAATGATTTAGATTCGGATTTGGATTTGGATTTTTATACATTTTCCAAATCAATTGGAATGGGTAAACACTCTCGAAAATTGAATACATATCCAAAAATGATCCATGGAGCTCTGCCAGAGCGAAAGTTGCTGGAATTTTATGGACCTTGCCTTCAGCCTCTTAAAATTAACACCTCATAGTCCTCGGGGGGCCCATAAAAACTGATTTGGCCACTGGAGGTGCAATTCTCGACAAGGTCAACACTTTTATGTGTGTGTGTGTGAGGCGATTGTACCATGCGATGCGGCAGTGTACGACTGGTGAAAGGTGGGCGATTGGTTGGGGGAATGGAGACTACAACGTGATTGACTATCATTGTATCATATCCAACTATGAAGAGACAGGCTTACGTATGTATATTGTTAAGAGATGGATAACTGTATGGATACATGGGCTGACTGCTAGTTTCATTGAAGAGGACAAAATGATGGTTTCATAGCGAACATGGTTAGCCTTATGGTAAGCACTGTACCTGATAAAGAAGCTGAAACCGCTCACGCTGCCCGCCCACACACTATGACGTTGTTTCAGTAACCTGCTCCTTTAGTCCTCTTTCTTAGCCGCCACCTCTTTCAAAAGTTGTCTTTCACGCGCTCTCTCTCTCCCTCTCTCTCTCTCTCTGTCTTTATGTGAGTGTGTGTGTGTGTGTTCATAAGGAGGTTACGTCATTGGTAGGAACACGCAATGCCAAATGTTTGTATTTTTTATTATAATCGTATTATGCTCTATGTATTTGTTTTGTTTGTTTCATTGTCGGATTGCTGGATTATTACCCAGCCACGTCATGGCAGGCAGGCAGGCAGGCAGGCATCATCGAAATCTGCACATTGGGGGAGGAATCGCGAGGAGTTCGTCCAATGAGCGTCCTGGCCTGAGGCGTCGGGCATATCCCCCTCGGGCTTTACAATTTTGGGTAATGTGCCGCTATTTATCGCTAACTTCTGCCCATGACGATTGTCCTAGTTTTTTTTTGGTTTGGGTTTTTGGTCGTGGGGTGGTAGTTTTTGGTTTTTTTTTGTTAGTTTTGTCCATTGTTGTCAAGAAATTCCCCTCCCTGCTCCAACATCGTTCTTCTCTTCGGTCACTTATGTATGTACATATGTACATACATATGCATGTACATATTTGTGTTCTCCTGCCACTCCTCATCTTCATTGTGGTCCGTCTGCAGCGTTGTTTAACGCTTCTTGGTGTTATTTTGTTCGCTTTTTTTGTTGGTTTGCTTCTTCTTTTGGTCCTCTGTTGTTTTCGTTGTAAGTTCTTGCAGCTTTTAACACGCATACCGATGCGTTTCTAACACGCACACCACGACAACAGCTCCAACGTTAGTGTGGTGAAAAGCTCAGTTCGTGTGCGTGGTGGATTTCGTGTTTTTGGGACGTACTGCCTGCATTTGTGTGCGTTACATAAGTCGGTTATGAGTCGCAATTTTATCTCACACCCAGGCTGCCCCCCTTCGCAGCCACTTTCTCTCTCACAATCCCTCCTTCTCTGCCACGCGCTCTCTCAGCAGTGACCAAGAAACACACCTCGGGGCCCCCATTGAGGAGAATATCAGCAGTAAAAAGTTCTCCATTTGTTGATGGCCTGCGAGACACACACACATGTACACACAGTCAGGGAGAGACTCCGCACCGTAGTCCGTGTGCGTCGAATAGTAGCACCGTGCAGAGCGCTTTCAGTCGTTCATTTGACCGCTAAACAAACGGAACGTGAAACGGACATCAGCGGGCAGCGAATCCAAGAATTCAGTCCAAAAACGCGCTCGGTGCACATGTAGGAACAACAAATAAAACAACAAACTACAACAACAATCAACCAAATCCAACGAAACTATTAAATATCCAAACGTAAATGAAATAAACTAGTTTTTTGTTGGTAATTTTTTCAACATTTTTTTTGGGTTACAAAACACACAAAACAAAACTAAAACCAATGTAAAAGTGAGAAATCGCAAAAGCTATAATCTTGCATATAAACATTTTGGACACAAATGCCAACAAAAGGAAAACAAAAATAATGAAAAATAATTGATAATAATAAGTAAACACAAAAAACACAGACAGCAAAGAAGAGAGAGAGTGAGCGAGTGAGAGAGAGAGAGTGAGAGACGAGTAGAAAGGCGACCAAGGTATTTTCGTGGGTTTGTGAGGAACACTTCAGTGCGACAGTCAAAAGATTAAATTATCCGAACGGGAGTAGGCACACACACACAGGAGATAACAGAATAATAGGGGGCAAATACACACACACAAAATAACATTGCAAAACAGTCGTAAAGATGTATTGGTGCATATGGGATAGCTTTGGGTCCGGTTCTATCTTCGGTTTTGGTGTAGTTCCCTATTTTTTGTGGGTTTTGGGTTTTGGGTTATGGTTTGGCGTTCGGTATCCGTTATGCTTACAAAAACTTGACCCAAATTTACGTTTTATGGTCCAGTAGCTGGTACAGTGGGGGGGGAAACGGCCAGACAGACAGCGAGACAACGTAGAAGGATTATATAAACAACATGAAGGAAAGGGTAGATTCGGGGGGCGGAGGGGGCTGAGCTTTTGATGCCCTTGCGTATTCATCAAATTGTGTGAAATTGTAATTGTAATTTCCACCGTTTGCAATGGGCATTTCTTTAGAGGTAAAGGTAAAAGGGTTTCTGATAAACACATGACCATGCCCGGTACCCCAAGAGCTCAAGGATATATTAGTTTGTGGTCGAAGTGGGTGTGTGGATACAAATTCTTGATCAGCATCAATAGCAGTGTCGATGTCTGTCTGTCCGTCTATCAGTTCTACCGTCTGTCGATCTCGTTGAGCGCCTACTTCTCTGAGACCATAAAGCTAGAGCAATAACATTTTGTGTGCAGACTCCTGTGACATCACACTGAATCAAGATGGTCTTCAAATGTTGCATCCAAAATTTCTAAGATATCAGAAAATCGAAAACACAAAGTCATAGAGAATGAACATACCCCTACCGCTCCCCGAGCCAACTCATTCCTTACATTATTTTAGAATTCAACAGAAATCATAAGCTACATAGGGTTACTTGCGCTGCAGTGGCTCACAATGTTCCCGCTCGTTTTTATGGCCTGTTTACACTGCGGCTGCGTTATGATTCCTTGCGCCCTGCCGGAGATGCATTTTTTGTACATAGGTTAAGCCTAGGGTGCAGGTGCGTCTATTACAAATATTGATAGGAAACGGACAGGCTGAAATCCCTAGAAAAATGATGATACTAGGCTACAAAACTAGTTTCGGGTCGTTCGCACAAGTTGTGTCTCAGAGTCTGGGCCTCGCTGGAAAGAAATCCCCTACATGTACACCCCTATCCATACCCCTCTTAAGCCGTCAATGGTCCAATCAAAAGCCATTTGAAAACATAAATGCCAGCAGCATAAGCCTGTCGAAAGCCTTGGGTTCTGTTTCGCGCTTTCCTCTGTGGCCGATGTCCCATTACCATTTTTCGAGTGACAACAAAATGCATTTGAATTTGGATCAATTGTTTGATAATTGGCACTGGCCATTAGCCCACAAACAGATGAGAAAGTCCTACCATTGTCACAGACCACTGCTACAAATCGGATATAGTGCGCGGACATGGACGACTGGCAGTAAAGTGGCCATCCATAGATAGGAGTTCTCATTTGCAACCAAATTGAACGGTCATCGATGGCTTCAGATGATTGAGTTGATTCCGATTCGGTAAATGGGTGGTGCAGATTTTAAATGAAAGCGAAGATATGTTTCGAGGAAAAGTATTTTCCCGTAAAGGCTTCTTTCAGCTTAATTGAAGTATTTCCGAGATACATTTTCTTCCCACTAAGGTTAGGTTTATGGGGCTGCTACCTACTAGACTTTGACTCCAGCAGATTCCGATCTTGTGTGTGGATTCCTCAGACACAAATCGTTGCACCGTTAAAATTAATTACATTCGAATACATTTTTGGCGCTGCTTTGATTTCGTTTTGTGTCGAAAAAGATGATTATCTCCCGCACTCGCTCTGACTATACATATACATACTTATGTACATACATATGTACATATCCAAGGTATGTGGGTTGTGAGTCACACATTTGTTGGCGAGTGTTCGTGTGTTCAAGGCAAGTAAGTGCTATATGCTCGCGGGCTTAGCGCGGCAAGGACTTGATGATGGGGCGCAGGGAGACTGCAGCATAAAAAATAAGCACACTGTGGGGGCATGGCGAGAGATGAGGGAAGAAAGGGTGGCAGACACATTCAGACAGATAAAAAGAGTCGAGTTATAGAGTATGGCTGGGTGAGGGGTAAAAGTAGGTAAGTGGGCCCTGGCCCTAGACACATCGACATGTTCCCGCCCCTTTCTTTGGCAATGCATTGGCAGCCAGCTGTGCACGAAATAAGCGTACAAATATTTTTAGTTTGAACAAATTTCCGCTTGTGGCTGGCCTGTTGTAAAAAGCAAATAAAATGAAAGTGCAGAGCTCAAACTGAAACTTAAACTGAAACTGAAACTGAGAGAGACGACGATAAAAACATCCGTACGCATAGAGTAGCGCACCTGACATCATGACATAAACAAACTCACACACCTACACACCTATGTAGATACAGACGCACACAGGCAAAGACAAACAGCGCTTAGTTAGTAAATGCCAATGGCTCATGTTCTAAAAAAAGTGCAGAAAAACAGACAGAAAGAGATAGAAACAAAAAGAAAACTAGTGGATATGAAGTGGGTGGTGAAGGTGGGAAGAGCAATAGGTGTAGGTGTAGGTGTAGGTGTAGATGTTACCTGTATGTCTGACACTTTTGTAAACAAAAAAATGCCAAAAGAATCAAGCGCTTTCACCCTCACAAAAGCAAAGAAAGTCGGTCCTTGGGCCCCCTTAGTATTCGTATTCAGGGATGCACACATAAAGACTCTGAATTGTTTTTCTAGGAAAATAGGAAAAATTATATTTGAATATAAATGGCGAATCGGACACGCGGCATTCCCAACATCATCTATTTGTCATTGAGAATTTGTCTTCAAGAAAGTGATCTGTCAGAAACTTTCAGCTCCTCACACTCTTTTGCAGTGACTCGAGATCGAATTAACAAGACCTTACCCGATTATTTTAAATCAGGGCTGATAAACGGGCTTCCAACCATTGGGCCTTTTGCAACCATCTCGAACTCTCCCCTTGGAGCAGACGTTCTTTTTGTTTTGCGTTAACTGCACTGGATGGCAACGCTTTTTGCATGTGACATCTCTATGGGTCTGCATCTGAAATTAACAGAATTTATTTCGTTTCATGCTTCTGGGTCTCTATTAGAATGGGCCTCCCAGATAGGGCAGGATGGCGGTGCAGGATAACAATGGCAACTTATTTTTATGCCATTCGCGTCAACCCCAGAAGGCAGCGTGGCCTCCTCTTTGGCCACCATTGCACGTCCACGCTGGCACCCATGGAAAATCCCCTATTCCCCCATTCTACTCACACAAAGGGTTTAGTTTTTATGGGCATTTGTTTCCAGCCTCTGAGCCCCACCACATCGCTCTGCCGCGTCATCGCTTTGCCCTGCCTCGTCACCGCTCTTTCGATTCTTCTTTTTATACCGGGCACTCAAAGAGAGCAACATATTAGTTTTGTGTAGATGTGTGCTGCAAACAGAAGAAAACGTTTTCGACCCCATAAAGTCTCTTTGGACATTCTTGATCAGTCCCATAAGCTCACACATTCTCATATCTACATATATACTGAAATATTCATGTGTAAAATATTCAGTAGAGGCGCCGATTGAGCTGCGGCTCACAAAGTTCCACCTCGTTTAGTGTTATGTATATTTTTCCTCTAAAGTAGAAATGAAATGGAACGTCGAGCCTCAGAATTGTCTAGAAATGGAATACCCTAACCTCTCGCCTTATCACGGAGCTCTGGAGGTGGCAATTTCCCTGAATGCAGATTTTGATGCTGCTATTCGCTGTCGATTGTATTTTAACATCAAATGTTGCTTGAACTTTTCCCCGATTATCTCATTTTTTCTTCATGCCTGTTATTAATGTTTGATGTATTGAAGAATTATAAAGAACATTAAAATACTTATGGCAAAGTTTTGAATTCCAAAAAAAGAAAATAAAATACGAAAAAAAAAATAAAGTTGGGCAACAAAAACTTTTAGTTTTCCAATAAAAAGCAATAGGAGTCAAGTGCAACAGCAACAAACAAAGTAACAAGAACAGAAACTAGCGAAGAGTGCTGCAACAAATACAACATGGGAAAAAAGAGCTCCAAGTTGAAACAGGATACCATCGATCGCTTAACAACGGATACATATTGTAAGTACTTGCTTGCATCGAAACTATGCACATTTGTATGTATGTATATCTGCCTATGAAAACGCATCTAACTATGAATCGATTTGTTTATAAAGTGGGGTTTGTTTACCTGTAAAGCGGCTTTTACGAACACGAACAAAATCCTCGAATTCAACCAAATGTGTATTCGCTTTAAAAATTCGTCTGTCTGTCTGTCTGTCTGTCTGTCGTTTTGCCAAGCGGATGGAACTCAGATTTTAAGTGGCTAGCTAAGCTCTCTCATTGACAAACTCTGCCTCAAGGAGAATTTATTATAGTATTAAAGTGCATTCAATTTGCTCTGCCTCGTGCATTGTTTGACCTCCAGTGGTGGAGAATGGCTGCAACGACCAGTTGGTTTAAGAAGACAGATCGAGAGAGAGAGAGAGATGTGGCGAAAATATTGAAAAATATGAAACTTCTACTTGTACATCTAGCCCAGAATTAATCACTATTTGAAGCCTCCATCTACGCTGAGATTTTGTTGCTATAATTCACATTGCTTGCTTATTCGTTTGCTTATTTTGCGATACCATTTAGGCGAACGAAAGCATTGCGGTCTCCGGTTGGCATTTCTTATTTTGATTTGTTATTGTTTACGTATTTGCTGGAGCCGGAGTCGCCTGGTCCGCGTCTGGCTATTAATCAATCTACGGAAAGTGGCAGAAAGTTATATCTTTGTATCTGCCAGGCAAATGCATAATTCAAAAGTGTTTTCACATCGCCCTCCTGCCTAAGCTGACTCATCAGTCGCAGTAAAACGCCAACGAAGTCACTGAACAAACGAACCAATCGAACAACTCTTGAGATACGAATCTGTTTCCAATCTTTATTTTGTAATTTGTTTGCACCTTTCAGGGTAACCTCCACTGCTACTTGTTCTGCCACTGCTAAGCGGGAGATTTTCTATTCATTTAGCTAGTTTACAGTGCTGAGCCTTTTTTTCGCTGTACTCTTTTCTGTTCTGCCATTTTTTTCTCCCTGACAATGCAAGTCAAGAACTTTTTGAGACCCGAAAGTTTTTAGATAATTGCTTGACGTTTTTTCCCATTTCCATTCCTTTCCCAAAGTAAACTGCTTCGGGGACTAGCGCTGGCCGGGTGCTCCACGTGGGTCATAAGAATAATTACCGGTGGGTATTTGAGGCCACATCGCCAAGAAAGGCAACGAGAAGATGGGCTGACTTTTTGGTACTGTGGAACAGAGTGTTGACTGAATGCTGCGAAAGTTTTCATCATTTCTGAATGGCTTTTCTCTCAATTTGTTTGTCTTCCCTTCGCCAGACACTGATAGTTGACTGCACTGGAAGGGAACGGGGAACAGCGCCAGCCGGGAATGGAATTCATGGTGGTCCTCTTGCAATTGAAATCCTCTTTTTCGAGTATACAGCCCCAACTTGTGTTGAATGTCGCGTCGTATGTGTGTGCCTTGGCAGAAAGCAGCAACAGCTGCCGTCGGACGGAGCCTTTGTTTGGCCAGGCAAAACAAATGAATCAGCTAAGGACTCAATTTATAACCGTGTCCAAGGGAGAATCTTAGTCTTTTGCCCGCTGTACGCATGTCCTGCGTCCTGCGTCCTGCGTCCTTTGTCTGAGTTTGAATAATATTTGTCCTGACCAGTGACATGCCAGTCAATTGGCCGTTAGACTAGTTCTATCTGCACAGAGCGGCCAGCCAAGCCAATGGAGTAAATAAATAAATAGCCAGAAAATATATATTAGTTTCGGTGACATGGCAGACAAGAGCTGGTGGCCAAACAGTAAATGGAAGTCCCCGGAGCACGTGTTGTTTGCGTTCCCTGAACTCTGTGATTAGGAATTAGCTGAGTAAGGGATTTAATTGTACAAGAAATGTTTTGGATTCGCATCGGGTCGATTCGGTTAGTCTTTAGTGTAGACCAATTGCAGCATTGAATCGTGTGTGTAGCTACATATTAAGCAAATATTTCATATGACGCAGTCAGTCCCCTGTCTAGATGATTGCCGTCCGGAAAAGGTAGGCACGAAAGAAAGTATGAATGCGTTATACATTTCCAGCAATTGAGTGGCATATCCCCCACATACATACACAGTATATTTTCCGATTCTCTGGAGCTATCCATTTAATTGTCTGGAACTCGGGAGACATCCATCGAACTGTGTATTAATTCTGTGAAGCAAGCTTTCTCGTGTGGAAATGGGACAGCATTTATGTGGCAGTGTGTCGGGACTGGTTCCGTTTGCGTGGTGTGCAACAAAGGGCGGACTGCACTCTTCTCTTCTCTTCTCTTCTCTTGTGGCTGTGGCGTCTGACACTGATGGCAAGAAGTCGTGCGAGCAATGTAAACTTTATTTACAGGCAATCCCAAAGATAGTAAAGAGCGCACACACAATGGCTGCCCCCTGTCCCTTCAATAGCTACTTTTATATTCTCACATGCCACACACCAGTGGAATTTAGAGGCATTGTGGGGCGTACACAAGAATACTTCTGTCCATTTCTTTATCTGTAGCAAGGTTATCGATTACCAATCACTTCTGGGCATTTTGGTCTTTACAATTCTGGACTTCATTGAATTGCCAATGCCCCTGGGAAAGGGAAAAGCGAAAGGAAAGATGCAGTGAAGAGTATGCAGGGGGAATTCCAGTGGGGAGAACTGGCGTTCTGGCTAATTAAAATGCAAAGCGTGTAGGTGGCTTATCAAAGTGGTTGGGAGAAGTAGAGAGCAGGAAAAAAGGAGACCAGGGAGATCCATATGAATAATGTCAGTGGCCGCTGTAGATAAATGGCAGCCATTCAGTCAATTGCTTCAGTTACAGTCTCATCCACAACTCCAGATTCCTTGGGGTATTATCCAGCACACAGTTCTGCCCATTGTGGCAGTCCTCCTGCCACTCCCTTATGGGATGCTCTCCATAAAACCAATCCCAATGTGTGTCATTTTGCGTGAATTATGTTTTAATATTTTGTTTCGCTCCCTGCCTAGGGATTGTGGGAGTGGTGCACCATTTCCGGGGCCAAAGGTATCCTGGTAGAGCAATGCTTAACGCGTTTTGTAAGCGGCCTTTAGGCCAGGCTGGCAATGGGTAGTCTAATCCCCAATGCCAATGGCCGTCGGCAATGACCAGACTCATTTTGTGCAGAAAAATACCAGCAATAAGAAAACAACGCAATTGTTATGCATAAACATAGCTGAAGCTGGAAAGTGGAATTTGCCAGAATAAATTCAACATTTTCATACAGCTTTGTCTCAGCAGCTGAGGGGTAGATCGATTTGTTATTGATGAAAGCGGGATGGACTCTAATGTGAGACAGCTAACAATTATTTCGAAAACCTTTTCACCTGAGTAAGTTATCAATTGTTTCTGTCGGTCAGCTGACAGTTGTCCCACAGCCTTAAGCCGCAATTTATTGTTAATTCGAATTGTTAATTCCCTCAACTCTTGTCCAACTTGTCCGCTCACTTGCGATTTGTGTGCTGTTCATTGCGTAAATAACACAACTCACCTCATCTACACATTTGCAATTGCAAATAACAAATTCTCTGTGCAATTTTCATTCATTTCGATTGTTCTGATTGTGTTTTTGTTGTTTGTTTTTGCAGTCACAGAGAAGGAAATACGGCAATGGTGAGTGCGGAAAATGTGCATGGAAAATGTGCTGATGGAAAATGTGTTACAATTCATGATTACTTCCCATTCTTACGGTGTGCAGGCATAAAGGATTCCTCAAAGACTGCCCCAATGGCCTTCTAACAGAACAGGTAAGTACGCCAGGATGACTGGATCATCTACATACAAGTGTCAACTGGTTGACTAGCTTCATTTTTGTGCCCACTCTTCGAAGCACCCTCGATTGGAGCCAATATTTTGGGGCACACCCATACTTAGCAGAAGGCAAAGTGCTGCTGCCTTGGCTGCTGCAGTTGCTTTTGCTTTAAGTAATGACGCTTTAGTGCATCTTTCAATCATGAATCCAATTGCTTCATCTTAATATGTATCTAATCATGTTCATATTTATATTTCTGTCTCTCTCTCCCGGTTTCTGTTCTTTCTTCCACTCTTCGACTTCTTCCAGGGCTTCATCAAAATTTACAAACAGTTTTTTCCACAAGGCGATCCGAGTAAATTTGCTTCGCTCGTCTTTCGGGTCTTCGATGAAAACAATGTGAGTACCGACCAGTTCAAGGCATCCCACAAATTCCCCCTCCATCTTGTTTGATTTTCCGACTTGGCCAACAAACAACAAAACTGAGACAGCCACAAAAATGTAAAGATTTTAGGGTCAGGTTAACGACCTGTCCTGCTTGTCCACCCGTGAATCATACATCCATTTTTTTAAGCGCTGACTTTACGGTTTTGGCCCTCCTCCCTTCCTGCTCCCTTCCTCCTTTCTCACGCATTCTTTATCTGGAGCTCAACCATCGTCTGTGCATGTGTGCATATCTCTCTGCTTCTCTTTATTTTCTTTACATATCTGTCAGGATGGCTCCATTGAGTTTGAGGAGTTCATACGCGCCCTTTCCGTTACATCAAAGGGGAATCTGGACGAGAAACTGCAATGTAAGTTGGACATAGCCAACTTGGCCAACTAAATGGCCTGCACCTGCCTTTTCTTCGATGAAATTCCTATACTGAGGTACATCTCTTGGTTCTATTTTGTAACAGGGGCATTCCGTCTCTATGACGTGGACAACGATGGGTACATAACGCGCGAGGAGATGTACAACATTGTGGATGCAATCTACCAGATGGTGGTAAGTGGAGACGATTTGGGCAATAAGATCAGGGGATATCAGGGGGCCATCACGGGTACGCTCTCTACATATGTGTGTGTGTATATCTATCTCTTCACAGGGCCAGCAGCCGCAATCGGAGGACGAGAACACGCCGCAGAAGCGTGTGGACAAGATCTTCGATCAGATGGATAAGAATCATGATGGAAAATTAACATTAGAAGAATTTCGTGAGGGTAGTAAAGCTGATCCACGTATAGTTCAGGCGTTAAGTTTAGGTGGTGGTTAAACCGCTAACCGTGACCCACAAAAACAGATCCGATTTCAACCCAAAAAAAAAAAGGCGCATATTAAATCAACATTAAGACCGAAACCAGAAAGCTATAGCCGGAGGAGACTTGACTCCCCCTTAACCAAAATTGTTCCCTACGCTTTTCTCGATTGCCGATTCACGATTCACGATCACGATCACGATTCACGATATCCGACTACCGATTCCTGTTTTCCGATTAAGCGCGACAGTTGAGGCATTGAAGATGATAATAATTTTTTTACATGCATATGCATAACGAAAATGGATAACTGAATGACAAACATACAAAGAAAACCAGAAAACGGGGCGAGAAACGATAATGAATATAAAATTTTTAAATATACACAAGAATACAAAAAGAAAACAAAAATATAGAAAATCGTGATGTAGTCCAAGCGCAGTTCATAGCCTACAGTAAAACGTAAAAGTAAAATATATTTAACTTTAAATGTGGAAGAGGCGCAGATCTTTTTTCGAAGCATACACCAATTACGAGTAAATAAAGTGCGAATACGAATAAATCAGCATAGTTATACTAACAATAATTGTAGCCGAGCTAAGCCTACAAATCAATTGCGTGCACTTCAGCGAGTGCAGCAGTCGAGAAACATTTACGAAGCGAATAATCGCAACTACAACTAAATGAACTTAACGAATTCCGACAGTAATTGGAGCAGTAATTAAAGTCTCTTATACTTAAGCAGCGGCGACTATATACACCACAATATATATGTACATATGTATGTACGTATTCATATGTACATGTACGGCAGGACAGTATGAACAGCGAAGGGGATGGGGTGGTTAGGAGGAAGGATGGGGGGGAAAGTAATTGAATAGATTCAAATTAAGACGAAAAACGAATAACAAGGAGACGTTTAGTCACGGACATGCCGAAATATAAATGGAAACATTTACAGATAGGTGCATAGTGCGACCAGCTGCTACCCCAAAGTCTCACTCCTCCCTCTCAGTATCTATGTCTCCCTCTCTCTCTGTCTCTCTGTCTCTCGCTCTTTCTTACAAAGACTCCCTTCAGAGAGAGGCAGTGCTTTTAATGCCTACCAATGGGGAAGAAGTTTCATCAGTGGCTCTACAGCTATGAATCGCACTGTAATTGGTCCTTGCCCGATTTTGAGCAGCGAGGAGTTCAAGAAGTGTTGCATATTAAAAGGCATAATTGCTTTTATTTGCTCCCTCTCTCTATTTCTCTCTCTCTCTCTCTCTCTTTAACTATCTTTCTCTCTCTCTCTCTCTCTCTGTCACTCTCTCTATTACCTGCTTTGCCTTGATTTCTGTTAACAACAATAACAACCACAGACACAACAGATACAAAAATAACACGACAAACACACTGACAATAGAGCCAGCCGCTGGCTGATAGAAACATCTGAGAAATGCGACATCAATAAATGATAAATAAACCAATCGAACAACGCACAGTCTCAGCTAGGAACAAACAAAAACTCGATAAAGCCACATCCAGCATGAACATATATACAATATATATATCCACCATATCTATATATGTATATATATGTATATACAATTACTACTCCACGAGAACGAGAACGAGCAGCAGTCATCGGAGAAGTAAAATGAACAAAATAGTGGGGAGCAGAATATAACAGAAGAAATCGACAAAAAACAAAACAAAAAATCCATCATACGATTTAATTTCTATTCTATATGCGGTTCAGCTTTATTATTGCATTGATTTTAATAAACCAGTTAACCCCTTCTAACTATTCCGATAAATATCTATATAGGCGGGGCCTGCCGATCACATCTGCTTACTTACGCACTCGAGTGTGACATAAGTATTCCACTCTTAATACTCACACATTAGCTCTAGCCACCATACACTACTCTCTATATAAGATTCTTTCCTCTCTGGTCTCCGCTTACGTTTCCGTTTCCGTTTCCGGTTCTTTTTCTTTCGTTTCGTTAATTCTGTTTCTGTTTCTGTTTCTGTTTCGCATTGCATTGCATTCTGGAATCGATCAAAATTGTAACCTTACTTATCTTATCTTTTCCCAACTATTTGTCTATGTTTCCGTAACTTCTTTGAACTCTATTTATTCGGACGTAAAATTAAACTAAATAAAAATAATATGCCATGCAACTAACCTAAAACTCCTCCCCCCAAAACACACCTACGCATACACGCACACACATGCATATGCAGACATGTATGTGTATATATTTATGACTTAAACTGAAAAATACTCTAAACAGTATACACTGTATAGCAAAAGCTAAAGACAAAAAAAAAATACAATAACGCTTCTGTAAACCTCACTGAAATTCTTCGATAAAAATAATACGAAAAAAACGCACTATCACAAACTCACACTTGTACGAGTAGAGTACTCGTTTATACACGAGTATGTTAATACAATGACAAACAAAATGAAACTTAAAAAAGCCTAATCAATAATTAAATAATTCGAAAGTGATATAGCTGACAAAACAATGTGTCTGTAGTCTAGCAAATTGAAAAAATTGCCACAAAAAAAGTATACAAAAATTAACAAAAACTATTATATGACAATGGAATATACTATGAGTATGACGGGGAAAGGCAGTTTTCACGTTGTAGTTTTTTTTTAAGGAGAGGTCAAGAAACTCGAAAATAAAAGCAATATCAAACTGTAAATAACACTGAGTGAATCACGCGCACCCACAACACACACCAACACACCAACACACCAACACACAGACACACCAACACACAGACACTGATGTACAATTAAAAATACACAGATGCATAGTTGAACACCAAAACCAGAAAAATGATACTGCATAACAATTGTGAACACAAAAAATAAGTAACAGCAACAACAACAAAAACAAGAAAACAAAACTGAAAAAGATAATTCAGAAAGAGTAAACCTGCAAGAGCAAGGTATTTTTTTGGGATTGGAACGAATCAAGTCAATTGTAATACCGGCTATGGGAATATTTCTAATAATTTACAATGGAAAGGCGAGGGAGGTGGATCCTCAGACCCAGATCTAGACCCAGATCCAGATCCAGATACAGATCCACAGATGCTCATTCAGATGCATATGAGTTTCTTTCCACCGCCGTTGACAAACCACATGAATGTCAAGTTAAACGTTTCACAAGCAATATTTTACATACTTATATACATGCATTATATATAATTTTATAAATATATATAACAAATATATATGTATATGTATATGTATATATACATATGTATGAATAAACACACGATAATAACTATATACATTATATACACACTCTGCAATAACGAGTCAAACAGCAACTAGAAAATAATAATATCAGAAATACACTACGCAACAAAATCTAACTTTTTTTATCTTAAGGCTAACAAAATTGATGAATTATGGCTTTTTTTCTATAAACCAAATGATTTTTGAAAAATGTTCGAAAAAGTGTATTTTTTTGAATGTTTTTTTTGTCGGAGGTAAGCTTGCTTTTTTCACACAACTTAAATATGTTACACGTAATTTCCCCCAGCTACCAATCGGCCTTTAACACTTTGTGGCTTAGGCTGACCGTCAGGGAAATATTAAGCTTTCAAATGCCAAAACAACAAAAAAAAACCATAATTCATTATACATTTTTGCATTCCCATGTTTAGAAGAAAAAGTGGGTTTGATGCCACAATTCGGATATGGGAAATGCGATTTGTTTAATATATGTATGTCTTATGCCTATACACACATATGTAGATATGTATGCGGGAAATAAAACTAAAAGGAATGATAAGAGAAAGTATGAAAACGTTTATAGTGATATTATTTAGCAGAATTTGAATCATATTGTCTTGCTAAAAACAACACAAAACGTGACAAGTCAAGAGGAGCATAAAAAAAATAATTGCAGTAAAAGCAAAAGCAAAAACAAAAACAAAAACCTTAGGAAACTGAATATTTTACAAAAATAAAAATAGGAAGTGAAGTAAACAATTACAAAAACAATGTTTTCACCCATTTTCCTTGACTCGATTTCGGTTTGTTGTTATCTCTATATTTACCCGATAGTAATCATCATTGTATTTTTTTATCGCGATTGTTACTCCGATTATAATTATTACTGCAACGTCGGTGATTACTATGTATGCACACTAGAAAAAAACTTATTAAGAATGAAAGATTCTAGAACAAGAAATGAAAATCAAATTATTTTACCAAGGAAAATACTTTTTTTAAGTAATTGAAGAAGGGGGGAATGGAAAATGTATCTTGTTACTGTCAGAAAATATTACTTACTTCAAATAAAAATTTTAAAGCGACTCAGGAAGTGGTTTTTAATTTTTTTTGTTTAAGTCGACGATTTGCATGATTACGCTTTTGCTGTATCTATAGCTAGCCATGACCTTTGGTCGACAGCATAAAACTATTGAATGTTTTAATTATTTAAAACGTTTTCAGAACCTTTCGATCGAAATCTCATTTTTAATAACACGTTAAGGTGATGGCTTTCGATAGAAGAAAAAGAGTCTTTTCAATCTCCACCAGGTAAGTTTTTTCGTACCCTAAGACCCAGGATGAAAGCTAAGAAAGTGGTCCCGACTGGTCTGAAGGAGTCGACACTTGAGGGACACCCGAGGTGCTCAAAAGAGCACGAAGAAGACATGAAAGCTTATTGCTTGGCATGTGAGCGTTTTCTTAAATTGTATTTCACGCTTCGTTCGTGGGGTGGTAGATGTGTGTGAACGATGTGAGCTCACAGAAAAGCCCAAGTGTGTAGATAGTCGCTCACATGCTGACATGCTAACAGAATGTATAAAGTTAGGTAAACTTGCTAGATTGGTGTCATGTCTTACTTAATAATAATTGATGTTCAGAAGTGCCTATGTGTGCGTGTATTCATACCCGCTACTCGAGAATTAAATGGGGTGTATTGTATTTTTGCTCGAAAGTGGAAGGAAACGCCAAGTCAATACAGCCATTTACATATGTCTGTCCGTCTGTCCGTCCGTCAGTCGGTTTGTCTTGTCTGTCGGCTAGTTCTCAGAGACTATAGCTAGGGCAACCAAGTTTTGCATCCAGACTACAGTGACTAGTCAAAATTTGTAAAATGTTGAATTCGAGTAGTCTTTGAGTACCGGGTACAAAAGCTGTGTCGCGTAAAAACGCGTCTCACAACGTTCCTTCTCGTTTTAATTGTGTTTGTCCATTACCAGATTTGAGTGGAGAGAAAGTTTTATAGAAACAAAATTGTGATATTTCTTTTGACAGTTTGCCATTTATTTGGGAACTAATCAAGTGGAATCACAGTGGAACTTAATATCAAATTATTATTTAATGGAGTTTATAAGCCAGAAACAAACTGAGAGTAAATTTCTTTAAAATTCCTTTTGGATTTCTTTGACGAGTTTTTGGCTGAAAAACTAAAAATGGACATAAATCTCTAATGATAAGAGAAACTGTCTGATAGGCTGATAGGGTCGCGTTATCCATGTGATATGCCAGCAAATAGAAAATCGGCAGAGACAGTGTCTGTTGCAAAGCCTGACGCATCGCTGAGTGATTATCTAGGCAGCCCAACTATTTATAATGAAAGGCAGCCAGATAAAAACCAAAATAGATTCTGAATCCGAATATCTGCATATGCTGCTGTATCTGTGAGTAAATCTATCTGCATATCTGCTGGGCTGGGCCAAATAAAAGCCGAAAAACCGACAAAGTTTTCAAATCAAAATCAGCAATACCCTTGATGACTCGCGGCATCCTTTCAGCTCTCTGAAAAGTCTTGGAATATTTAAAACTCTTCTCAGCCCCTCTTATACACAAACTGATTCACGTCGAATAAATAACCAGTAATTATAATTGGCCTGATTCGTATTTTTATCGACATAAGTGAGTAGGCAGCGAAGTTGTTGACTGCTCTGCTGCTGCTTCAGTCAACGTCAAGGCTCCAGGCTCGCTTAAATATATTTTTAAAATCCACATGACAGCGTTCAAAAGGCACCACTGAATTTGCATTCATGCATTCGAGAGCCGCCTGCTTTTTTGAGTTTTTCTAATATACTTTAGAATTTGCCACTCCTACATTGTACATTCATATATCCTTTATAAGCTACATATTTATTTGCCATATAATGTACGCATATAATGAGCACATACTTTTTTGTATATGTCTATATATTAAACATAATTTCACATTCCAGTAATTATCATTAGGGTATTCAGCGTGCGTTGTGCCAATATAATTATTTACATGTTTGCAGTGGTTCAAAGCAGTAAACAAGTTTCTCTCTGTACCATACACAAATTATGTTAGCTATTTTACACGTAAGCAATAGAACATATCACGAATATGCTTAATATATTTACATTGCGTCGCTTGCAAAAACATTGGCTCTTGCATATGGCAATGTATGGGCCGTGAATAACATCTTGCTACTGTATTGTCTTTGGCCATGCCATATCCGCTCTCTGCTGCTGAGGCTACAGACAAGAGACATTAAATGAAATTACTAATATATTCGCCGCGCGTTCGATGCAAAAATGCAAAATTCACGTACGTAATGAGGTGGGGTTCACTTGATTACTGTGATGAATTGTTCCAAATCGAGATCCATAGAATGAAGAGAGGCAGGAAAATATCAATATTTGAAGGGAACCTTGCAGATCGGTAGGTCGGAAAGGTAGGCTACAACGTAGGATAACACTCACCTAAGAGTGTTTGTTCTTTGAACTTTATTATACAGAGAATCATCTCTGTCAACGATTTCCCACTTTCACAGACCTTTATCTACACTACCCCAGGGGCTAAGCAAGGGTCTGCAGAGTTCGCGTTGGCTGGGCTCGATCCGAACATGTGCACATAAAAATACTTAAATAAACGGTTCGTTTGATTTGCCTGTTGTCCATATCCGTATCTGTTCCTGCTGTTGCCTCTTTATTGTTTATTTGTTTGCCGTTTTCTATTTTCATTTTCGATATGCCTTGCCTGAAAATGTACTATTTACTACATTTAGGCAGAGCATGGCAAGTGGAGCCCCGTGGGGTATATGGGAGAGAGAAGACTATTGTCTGCCTCGACAATAATTAGTCACAAGTGAAGACCACTTGACGTAGCGCGGCAGCGCGGCACATGCAAGAAAGCCAAGTATATTCCTTAGTTGCTCAACAATTGTTTGTGATACCTTTTGCTGGGACACCACCTGGGTAGATTTGATTCGTTTTGCATTATGGAAAATACATATGTTGACTTCCTCGAGAATACATGGAGGGAACAAGGAATATAAGTATTTTGGTGTGCATGGCAGACAGGTATCCCATAGTCGGATCGCATCGGATCGTTGTCTGTAGTCTGTAGCCACATGTTCAATTCTCTAATTCTTTAATTCTTCGATTGCTCGATTCTTTTATTATCGCCCGCTGCCCGCTGCCAGCTGCCCTCTGCCAGCTGTCTGCGCTGACTGCTCGGTCGGCAGCTTCTAGCAAACGAGGCCCCAGGTTGCTTCTGCCATTCGATTGCCTTTCGCACAAGTTGCATGTTCTCCTCAGCCCCAAAACGCAACAATACGCGACGCGATTTGTTTTTGGCTCTTACAATTCATTTGTGTTTCCCTTTAAATATTTGTCGTTTTTTTTTTGTGCGAATCTCAAATTTTTAATTTAACAACAAAAAATACTCGGGCGTTTTGTTCTCGTGAATCACTCGAATTTAAGTTTCCTCAAAGCGAATGGGCTCCGGCAGAGTACGAGCAGAGTTTTGATTTAATTTGGGCATCCGCACCTCTAAACCACACAAATGCTCATCAGGTATGTATGGATGGATGCACCACTTCCCCCAACCTTTGATCGGTAACAATGATAACTACGGAGCAATCCGCCCCTTTGAAAGGTGAACAGTTTATGCTTCTATGGTTGCGCAGATTGCAATTTAATTATAAACTCATTCATGGCGATGTGAAATAAAAGGTGCCAGCGATGCCTGAAGAGCAGTTGCAAGCCCAGCACTCCCACCCGAGGGACGCCTGTGCTGGTTCGGAAAAAATAGTTTATTGGAGAGAGCATTTAGATGTGAATGTTTTCAATGCTTGTGTCGAATTTATGTTAGAAAAGGAGGAAGACTGAAGGTTGTTTGATCAGTCCATAGGATCTCTATGTGAATCTCTCCGAATCCTTTAGTCTCCCACTTTCTACTCTCCACTCTCCACTCTCCACCTTTCTTTTCATTTCCATTTTACTTGCCATTTTTATTCTCAGTGGAAACAGGCCACGTGACGTGGCGCGTAAATGAGGCACTCTCTCTCTCTCTCTCTCTCTCTCAGTCTCTTACTCTTTTTTCACTCTCCGTGTGTGTGCGTGTGTGTGTGTGCCTAAGTACATAGACATGCTTAACACACACTCGCTCGCAATGGAGCCTAGGGGCATAATGGGCGAGCGGCATGCGCGACCATTCCTACAGTGGATCCATTGACAACATTTTGGCGGAAAATCAACGCCATGTGCAGCTGGTACTGCAGTGGGAGACGACAATTATATGTAATCCCAATGTAGTGGTCCGTTAGCCGATTTTTGGGAGAATATTTTGACAATGTGCAATGTGCTGCTGCTCGTTCAGCGCCCGCCAAGAGGCATTTCCATCCAGGTGTCTGCTAACTGTTTGCCACTGTGCCAACAACGAACCAACGTACCACCACCCCCATTATAACCCGCCGCGCCGCGCCCTTCATCCCCCCCTCATCCCAACAGTCATGGCCTGGCTTGAAGTAAACAGTATTCGAGGGTAGTGTAAACAATCATTGACCTCGTTCATATTTCTTGGAGCGTTCGCTCATTTGCCTTTTGGCCCCGAGACTCACCCCAGATGTAGCGCGGTGGGCGGGGGATGGGGAGGGGGAGGGGGAACGATGACTTTGCCTGGTCGCAATTAAAATTGTTGTTTAGCTAGTTGCCCCCATAGCGGCACCCATTCTGTTTCAACCATTCTGCTGCCTTTGGCCGTAATCATTTGAGTAGTGAGTTTGGAACCAATTAGCCGCAGCGAGAGAGAAAGAACTGAATCTGATTCGGATTCTGATTCTGTTGGGACGGTCCCAGTGCTGTGTGTCCCCAAAAAAATGTATGCTGGGCATTAAGCACAAAGGCAAGCAGGACGAATCAGAAGGCAAAGAACGCTCAGCGCAGATAGGCTCAGAGCAACCAATGCAAGGACAACTTAGCGATGAATCTCCAAAAACAGCGTGGTAGGGACTTCTCCTCTTCTTTCGTAAAATTCCAAAAAACGCTTGGACGTTACCCATCTTACCATTATATGGTTTTAGTTGGGAGCATCTCTGCAAGTTACTCCTCTTAGCTCTCATACCGCCTCGGAGGGCGTTAAGATGCGTTGTTCGTCGGGTGGTGAGGAATAGAGAGCGGAGCTGCTTGAAGCGGCTTGTTTGCGGCCTGCAAACATGACCCAATATCAAAGCAGGCAATCAGGATAACGCGCATTATCCCGAGGCCCACATATGGAGTGGAATAATTACATTGCGGGGTGGTTTGCTGTTGGTGGATAGGGATCAGGGGGCTAGCAAATGTTATTTGTGTGTGCGTCGCTGAGACGCCAGCATAGCGCTGGCTTAGCATTTTTATGTGTCCCCGACCCCTGCTCCGACCAAACTCCAATCATGGCTACAGAGACATTATGTAGTTGGCTTTATCGCCAACGATTTTCCAAACATGCTGTGACGTGGACCAAGACCAAGACCAAGACAATGATAATGAAAATGAAAGTGGCATCGACCGCAGAAGCGCACAAATACACGTTCCTATGGGGTCCGGACTTCTGTGATAGTTGAAAGGTGACCAAAGTGTTGCATTTAGTGGAACGCCATTGATTGTGCCTGGTATTCGTAGATTATATTTGGGCATATCCGTTCCATCAACACGAATCCATAAACTGTTCTTGTAGTTTACAATTTGACTTTCATGTTTTTTTTTCTCGCAGCAGACATTTTTCTTGTGATATTTATTTTTATTTTACTCGAGCTGAAATTTGTTTTCTGTGGTGGCCAATTTGGGCCTTTTGGGTTCTTGGCACTGCTCAATTTTAGGGGTCCTACCACTGATTTTATGGCGCATAAAATGAACATTAACTAACTTTACTTTACTTCTCCTGCTTCCCAACTCTGCTGTCTGGCTTTTTCTGTTCTGTTTGAATATAAATAGATTTCTCGGATAGTTTCTAGAGTATATTCTAACCCTCGTCATCTATTAGAGTTGGAGAGAGTTTTGAATACTTGACAAAATCTGCTGAAAACTTTTCCTCAACTTTTTGTTAGGCCTACGTTGGGTCTGAACGTCGCCAAGGAGAGGCCTTTCGTCGCACTCCTTTTTCATTACTCTGCCCTTTCCTCTCGTTCCACTTTCTCTGCTCTTGTTTCTTTCTTCACGCTAATACCAAGTAATACCAATATAGTACCACAGTAAAAATACTCACTCACTGATTCTCTCTCTCTATCCGTGGCTCTGTTCGAAAATCAAGCAAAATGCTGCGGACGCTGTACTCTGCTTAGTTGTTTGTCACTTGATTCTTTATGCTCTCACTTCATTCTTCTCCCTCTCCTTCTCCCTCTCTTTCTCTTCTTCTCTCTCCGTCCCAATCTCTTTTCTCTTGCCCGTTCTGCGTTTGCACACGGGTGTCTCTGTCTCAGTGTTTTTCTTTGTTTGTATCTGAAATGCTGGCGCCGGCATTCAGTAAAGTGTCTGGTCGCTGTCGCCCCTGGACTGAAAACTGGGATTTGAAGGTAGCAGGGGGGGTTTGCAGTGGATGGCCCAGTCAAGCAGCCGTTCTCAGGGCACTTCAATTCTTTCCAACCCCCCGGCAGGGGGAGGAGCGTTTGCTTGTTTCGTCATTGAAACTTTCGAAAAGTGTCTATTAATTTTCATATCGCAAGCATTTTTCAATAATTATGTCGCTTCAGAGCCTTCCTAAACTTTCGTCTTACGTCCCTTCATGGCCAATCTCCTATTCGGAGATGGCCCATGAGGCGTTTATTCGGCGATTGATTCGCCATAACCGAGGAAGAATGGAATCTAGCTCCCGAGTGACTTCTTTTGCCCCCTTCACTCTCGCTTATTATTTCTGTATCAAGTTTTCTCGAGGAATTCCCCAAGAAAGTGTTCATAATTTCGATGCCAGAATTTTGCACTTCTCTCCCTCTTTGTTAATGGAAATATGAGTTTGTTATCTTCCAGCGACCCTCAAATGTCGCTGGCCCCTGTCTTGTCCTCCTCTCAGATATTTAACAGAGGTATTTGTTCTACGGTAATTTTCATTGCGGAAACTTTGATTGACCATTGAATGGGTGTCTTCAGTCTGCACTTTGGCTCATTAGCTACTTTAAGAAAATCCCTTAACAGCCCACCTCTGTCCCTAAAAAACTGCCTTACCATTACTAAAATAATTATCAGCTTTTGCTGGCTTGTGTGGCAAGTACCAAGCACCCATTTGACGTCTCTAGCCTGCATGCAGCCCACCGCACTCCATCCCCCATGCGATTGAGGTTGCATTCCTCCTTAGGCTTAAACTCAACGCATCATTTTTTCGGCTAGGGGAAGCCTCTTTGGCTAGTCCGGGGATACCTCCTTTATCCCTTTGCAAGGCTCACCCACGTGCAGTGTGCGCACTAATTAAGACAAGGTCGGTGCACTAATTAAGAATAGCCTTAAGGCATTTAAACGCTCGAGAGATCCAAAGCGACCAAAGCCAGAGCCAGACTCGGAGCTGGAACTGGAGAGATGCAAAAAAGTTGAAGAAGAACACGGATCAAAGTGAAGATTGCGCTATCTCAGCGAGGGAGGCCCCCCTGCAACCATTGCATAAATTGTTTTGATGGCTGATGCGCTGATAATCAAGAATCAGCGGATACAGTGCTCTGTCGCGCAGGTGGTCACGTGGCGAGGGGCGGCGAGCAACACTGATTTCATGCCATTAGATTAGATGAGAATTTTCCACTTCATTGTGTTTCATACACCTGGTACTCGTCGAGCATAATGGGATATGTATTATATTTGTGCAGACGTGGATAGCCTTAAAAAAATATATAAAATAAACATTTAGATTAGACCCACGATTAATGTTTGTACATATTTCCACCTATTTCGATTCTTTTCGAAGTTTAACTAAGAGGTATAATATAGTCTATGGTATTTGTGTGTTGCTATTAATTGTGTTGTTGACTGTTTTTCCGTGGCCTCTCGATACTGGCGCCAAAAACTTCGCAACTGTGACAACCGCCGCAAGCTCCAAGGCCGAGAGCTTTTCTGGCGCAGCGAAGAGCTTTTGTGGTGAGTAAGCAAACCCAGGAACAAGAGAGAGAGAGAGATGCAAATTTTGTGAGTGAAAAAAAGGAGAGAGTTTCTGAGGGGGCGGCTGGGGTTGGCGTCAGAGCTTATGCCCGTAATGTCGAGTTGCTTGCGTTCCGAGTCCGTGTGCCGTGTATTTCTATAGCTCTGTACTGGATATTGTAAGGCCATTGCCTTTTCTTGTTAGGCTCACGCACGGACGAGCACGCCCAATGCTGTGCGGCCACCACGTATGAATGCGGACACCCCCACTCGGAGAGAGTGCGCCTGCACAGGTGCTCGTAAAACAAGAGCAAACAAATTAATAAATTGCATTAAAAAATTTAAAAATGTTGCCCACACAAAGAGGGAAAAAAGGGTCCAATTGAATTAGAGTTCAAGAATGTCTGTCCCCTTATTAAATGTTTTCAAATGCTGCCAAATGTCTGGCTTTGAGTCCGACTCTCGCTCTGGCTTGCACGTTGGTTCTGGCTCAGTCAGAGAATGGTCAAAGGCTAGGTAAAACGGGTGAAGAAATCCAACGGTCAGAGAATCGCCACGGGTCGTCCCTGGATCGCTGCAACCGCAGAAAAGGGAAAGCACTTATTTATTATTTATTTTCATTTGCCAGTTGCCAACTACCGCAACTATTTAGCGCTCAGAAAGCTCAGACAGTGGCAATGTCCAAGGTGACCAGGCTTGCTGGGGATTGAGCCATGAATCTAGGGAATTGTGCGACATTATGCCATAAATGAATCTACAAATTCATATGTTTCCACTACTCAAACTATATCTGTGTTGGCTTAGTCACTGGTCTACCATTCTGTTTCAAAAAACGGCATTCCGCCCTGGGACTCCTGCGATGATGATTGCCTCCTGCAGAAAGCTCGCTCCGGCAGGAAGGAATAAGCTCACCGGCCATGCGAAAGCCCAGAGGAGCCACGACGGCTGTGAACTTAGGACTCTCCAAACTCGCGTCTCTCGATTAAACTTCGTCCTCGTCGGCATCATATCAGCAAGGACATTCGACCTACTGTTGCTTGCGCTCCGAAGCAATTCAGTTGATTTTCAGACCGTGTGACGTCCGGAACGAAACGTTAAACGGAACAGGAAGCCGAGCCCGACCGAGTCCTGAGCCCGGAGTTCCGTCTTTTGTTTTGGTGTGAGGTAAAAAAAGTGCATGCTGAAAAAATCGGCAACATCATCGCTTGATGTTCTGTCAAAAGAGACGCATCAACTGTGTTTCCATTCCATGATAAAACCACATACACACTCATTTAACAACGCACTCGAACCCAAGAGCTAACAAGGAATCAAGTCAGGCAACTGAAAACTTAATTAGCAAATATTAAAAAAAAGAAGGTTTCCAGTAACCGAAGGAAAAATGTTGATAAGGTGCAAAGACCCATAATAATATTAAGATTACCTCTAAAAAAAATAAGAGTTGATTGGAATTGGGAAGGAGCGAACATTGTGTGTGTGTGCGTGTTGGTTAAATGTTGGACGCTGACTGGTAGAAGGTCCAGGCAGCCCATAAACTGCTGAGAGCTATGTACTCACACAGCAACACACACACACACAAGTAAACGAAATATGCATACATGGAAACACACTTATGCACTCAGATATACTTTACACCACTCAAATATTATTAGACCAACAGAATCCTTGGGAGACGACCCGTGTGCCGCGGCACTGTAATAACCAGCATTCAGTTTCTATGTACATGCAGATAATCGTACTTACATATGCATATATGCATGTATGTACATATGTTTGTACATACATATGTATATATGTATAGTCGTATGCTTATGTTTTATATTTATGCAGTTTCCATTCCACCTTTCACCGCGTAGGTGATAAAATACTGAATTTATGCTTTTTTTTGGTGAGGCTGTTTTTCTTACCTGTTACCCCTATCATACACTCTTTCTCTTCTCTTCTTTCTACAGATTTTGTTGGGTTTGGATTTAGCTGATTATTTCTCATCTCTGTTCCCCCTTGCCAACACTTTTTTCTGCTTCAGATTCTGATGATCAGTTTCTGTCGCGGCAAATCGATTCTTCTCTTTTATGCCAGCTAGTCCTTACCTTTTCCACTAATTCTTTCTCCTAATGTTGTGAGCTGCTCCACTTAACTACCTCTCTAAGTACCTACCCTAATGGGAAATCTTTATATCTATGACCAGAGATATAAATTAACCGTTTTAAGTTTTTCAATTATAAATGATAATTTTACCTGGATAGGAAGTTCAACTAAAGCTTTTAGACATTGCATTCAATTTAAAATCTGTTTCGAATTTAGCAAGCTGAAATGGCCAACCATCCCACTGTGCGACGTCCACGATTTGCTTTATTCCACTCGCGGTTTTTTTTCTATGATTTTCCTTTTGCTGCATCCCTGCTTCGGATAGTCCCACCTCCATCAACTCCCCATATCTTGTTGCGTCTCCACCTTCTTGTTGTAGTTGCATCCTGCTCAGCCGTTCACCTGGCTTAATAAATTGAATGAAAATAATCAAATCAAAATGAAAGAGGTTATGTAAATTTCGCTCACATGTCAGATTTCTCCTTTGCCGCTTGCCACGTACAAATGAATGTGTATGTATGTATGTATGTATGTGTGTGCTCGTGGGTGTTCCTCTATCGTTCATTCGACCCCCAAAGAGGATATTTGAGTACTAATTTCAAGCACTGCTTGCTTTTGTTTCTTTTATTTGCATAATTCACAAAAAGAATTTATTAACCGGAGAGAACAACTCTCCAAAGATCCATGTAGACTACCCCTACGGAGTCACTGTCCTGGGTGGTTGCTGCTAGCTGGTTGCTTGCTTACAAATTCTATTAAAAAGTGGAAGAGTGAAAAGGATTCTCTGTAAAGAAAAGACTTAATGATAGCGAGCGTCTTTGGGAAATTTGGAAATAACTCATGAGAATTTCCCGTACCCACGAACTATTACCATGGGCATATGAGGTGCTTACTCTGAGTCTGAATTAAAAGAGTTTCGAGCCGAAGTCTGAGCCATGACTAACACTGTGACCAGAACTGAGCACTGAGGCGCCTTACAGTATGTTCAATTTTCTTTCTTTGCAATTTCCGATTCTGACAGAAACACGGAATTGGAAACAGACAGGCGCCCTAAGCCGTTGGTACAAACAACTTCCGACAACTTCAGGGATGCAGGGACTGGGACATGAATGTGGCAAGAATGTGGACGTGGTGAATGGACAGGAAAAGGTCAGGGCGATGGTCTGGACTCAGAGCTCTGCTCGTTAGCAGTTGCATCACCGGCAACCTGGCCTGTCATCCTGCAAGCCCACAGTCCCTCATCCCTGTCCACCATTCAGGGTCGGCATCATCTCCCCTGCATTTTTGCAGGCCATTTTTGATGCGATTGCCTCGTCCGGTCCGAGGCTTCATGTGAGGCTAGTGGCGTTCAATGGCTGCCAAAAAATATCTTTCAAATTGATTATCTGGCGTAGCAATTTTCACTTTATTAAATGAGTAGGCTCATGGACCCATTATATGCTAGTGCCACAGCCTTATATTCTGTCCAAAACTTCTTAATACTTATTCCTTTTTTTGCCTATTTCTGATTCTGGTCCTACCCTTCCGAATAGCTCTTGCATCTTGATATTTTCACTGATTTGTGTAGTTTGAAGTTGGATTTGCTTCGGACTGTTGCATTCTCCCTCCACTGTAGTCAACTTTGGGCACAGCCATCGAGACTTGTTGTCGTCCCGACAGCTTCGTTTCCCTGTCTCTGTACCTTTTCGTGTCTATGTCGTTGTTGTACCAGTCCATATGTGTATTAAAGATAGAGCTTTAGTTGGTACTGGCGATATTTGATCAAATGTTGCGCCATCTGTGTCATGTCCTTTCCAGCTTCCGCCCGGGCCTGGGCTTCCATTTGCCCGCAACTCGTAAAACGGCAAACATGGCAGATAGTGTGATGGCCAGGCCCGAGGCAGGACAGCTTCTTTACGATTGCGTTATGAAAGTTTTTGTCAAATTGTTCGTTTTCTGCGCGGCCATGCCGTGGAGTCGAATGACTGCTGGGACACTTTATGTGACCATAAATTAGGATTATTGCCCTACACGTTGGGGGAATCTCTGCCTCCGTCTGTCATCGGCAATCCAAAGTCAATTAAAGTCTCACGCAATTTCCTTGTCAAGTGGCAACAAGGAATTACAAAAGTTTTTCTTCCCCTCCTTCGCAGGAGGCAGGTGCAGGAGAAGGAAAGCTGGCAAAAACTTGCCTGCGAAATTATTAAAATTTTAATTACGCAAGTACATACACACACACCACCATACATACTTATTTATATGTATGTATATAGAAGAAACTTGTAGACAGCGTTGCTGGCATTGTCGTCATCTCTGTCGTTGCGCCACCACAAAAGGTAGAACAAACACGTAGCCCCCCCGTTCAAGACGAATACCAAATACACTCAAGGATTCTTCATTAAAGGAGCCGTCCCACCTGATCCGTGAATGGGTTGAGTTGATGGATGGACTCCCTCCTCTCAGCTAGGGAGCTCAGAGCACGGTTCTCTAGTCTATTGTGCCTAGTACCTGGGCTGCTGCTGTTTTTGCTGTTGTTTTTGCCTGTGCCTTCGTTGTCGTTGTTCTTTGCCTTGTTTTCGGTGATGTTGAATGCGTGGGGTGGAAGGCTGCATGGATGGTTGTGTAACTATAGAACAAAACTCGCCATCGCCGTGCTTAAATATCAAAGTACCTTTCGCTATTTATCATGGGTAGGAGGCCCTAGGGTGAAGGTGCCTCTGACCATGGCAGGTGGTGATGCTGCTGGTGCAGCGCATAGCCTCTGGTGTGGATGCAGCACGATAAAAATCGTTTCGCCTTGAAAATGTCCAGTCCAGCGCAGTGACTCGTTTGGGCCACTGACGATGGCGATGATGGGCATGATGACAATCTTAAATCTGCTGCCACTTTTCTTTGCAGATCGAACTGAGGCCCAATCAGGATAAGACACGTGCTTCCAATCACCTGTCAAAGCTACCACAGTCGTCTCGAGTCTGAAACTTAGCCAGACGCAGGAGCTTAACAAGAGTGTAGCAGGCCAAAAAAAGATTATCAGCTGGAAGCAACTGTAAGATGGGCAAGAAGAACTCGAAATTGAAGCAGGACACCATCGATCGCCTGACAACGGACACATACTGTGAGTACCGCCTATTTCCTACTTTGATTCATCCACTAAATCATTCAATCAGCACCTGCACTCATTTCTTGTAGCTTTTAACGTGAGAGGTACATATACATATATAAAATTCCCAGGGTAGCTCAATATCAAACACAAGTTGCGTTGTCGGACTAGATAAGTAGGTAATTTGCACACAAATCGGGGATTGAATAAACTTCGTGACAATTTTGTCCCATATATTTTTCCACTTTACCGCTTTTTACCGACCCAAAACTCGGGCGCTGACTTGCAATGACCAGCGATTGAATTATATGTAAATGGGAGAATGCGGCTCAGAATTGCGTCGCCTAAATTTCGCTCTTCTCTGCTCAATCTTCTTCGCTCTTCTTCTTGGCCTGCAGAGAGATGACTCAAATAGGAGTGCGAAGTCAAAAGGAACAGTAAATGACTAGGAGAGAGAGAGCGCTCTTCGCTCTTCTTCTCTGCCTGCGGAAAGGCAAAGGCAAAGAGTCTGCGGAGAGGTGCCTAAGGAAAAAGAAGCGGTAAATGACTAGGTGGAGGAGCGCAACTGAACTGAAAAAAGCTCAATGACTTCGAATGCATTTCGGAATGAGTAGAGAATAGAGAGGTGAGTAAGAGAGATAGAGAGAGAGTAACTGCCGTAAGCTGATCAATTCTTCTATTGCTGAAAATATCTTCCTCTCTCATCTACCACTCCTGACTTCACTGTTCACTGCTCATTTTTACTGACTGGCTGTGGAGTTGGCATCAGGTTTTTTTCTGCCTCATGGCGACATGCGAACGCATGGTTAAGTCAACGAGTTGGAAGAGCTTACGTTTGCCCCTATGGCTCGGGTGGGTTTCGGCTGTGGGTTTCGGTTCAAGGCTCACACTCCCCGTGGCCCTAGTCTTGCCCCACCTGCTGCAGCGCTTTCCCTCTCTCTGTGTGCGTAGCCCGCATGCAGCTAATTTAAAGATCGTTTTGGCCCTTTTTCCAGGTCCCATTCATTAATTAGCATGTGGCCACAGCTACACCCAGCGGCAAGTCCTTGCCATAAATTTACCCTCTTGTGCACAGCGAATGTGCGTATGTATACGTAAACATGTACATACATATGTACATATGTGGTTTAAATTTGCCAAAGAAAAGTCGATGCGTTCTTTTGAGTACTAGGCAAACTAGAACTACCAATTCTATAACTTTGTATTAGGTTTCTTAGTGCCTGAGCACTGACGAAGAGCGAGGCTCTCATGTGCTGAGTTAGTTATTGACAATGATAACATAAAAAATTTTCATTCAAGAATTAGTTTCTTATGTTAACTTGAAACAGACAGTATCTAAGTATGCAAGAGTTATTACGGAAATAATAGCAAAGGAGATACATACAATCACTCTCTATTCCTTAGGTCTGTATGCATATCTGTATGCATGTGCCAAAGATGAAATTAAATGAGTTTAAAATAAAATGAAAAAAATACCAAAGGCTTTGTGGCCTTCATTTTAAGGAGCCCTCTGCTCAGCTCCGCCCGCTCTGGGTAGCCCAAAAAAATTAAATAACGGTACGCGCCCTAAAGAAACTTTGGCTTAAGGTGGGCGCTGGGATGGGAGACAAGGCATCCCAGGAACTGAAGAGCAAGTAAGTGCAGAAATGCACATAAAAATGTGCATAAAAAAATCGACATAATTACATCCCTGCAAAAAGGTATTTTGTGAGGTTCGTCATCATCGATAGCCAATGATTATAACCATGTCATACCGCTATGCATATACGCAAAAAGGATCGATGCAGCGGCAAGGATGTCGAAAGCTTCGACCCAGAGAAAAGGAGCTGCTGGCAGATGGAGAAGGGACTTTAGGTATCAGTGCGAACTAATTTGCTTGACAGCTGCCGTCGCTGTACAAATATACTCATGCACGGCAGAGTAAAGGCGGTGAAGGACTTGCAGGGGGTGCTGCCAGAAAGGACCCCACTACACATGTATTATTCATCTTGCCGCAGTCGCTGTTGGGTAGGATAACGCTCCTTGGAGCTCACTTACCCCTGGAACGCGATGGCGTGCGCAGACTTGTAAAAAGGTTTTTTTGTGGTGCGGTGTCAAATGGGAGGGTCGTGGGTCTCACTGGCTATGCCTGGTTATTCGGATACTGGCTGCGGCTAGGCCGAGACCGTGCAAATTTCAATTGCGTGAGAGAAGACACACTGCGCGAAATGATTTTAGATGCAGAAAAGAAGATGTAATATTTCTGACCAATTGCTTGATCTCTAATCTCAAAGATACAGTTGCTCGCAGTGTATGACCAAGAGTTTTTGCAGGGGTTAACGTGTTTCACTGCCTGGAGTAGATCATTAAGAACGTCTCTATCACCTCTGTATGTCGTTTTTCTTTTTAATTTTGAAAGTGCTTTTCACTTTGTCCGTTTCACTATCTCATCTCAACCAGGAGAGTGCCGCATGCGCTTCAAAGTAGACTATAATCCTGGTTGAATGACTCGCTGGCTGGCGACAGGGGAATGGATCCGTTTATAATTTCGCTTCTCGTATCACACCTCTGTAGCTGGGATACAAATTTCAATTGCACTTTACTCATAAATATCAGAAATAGGGGAAGGTGTTCGCGAAGACTCTCCCGCATTGGTTGAGCTCTCGCTTAACTAATCCTGAATTTCTCTCTTTATTGCAGTCACCGAAAAGGAAATTCGACAATGGTAAGCTACACGAACAAATAATTGTTTATCGATTGAAGTTATTTTAATTTAAGCAGACGATCTTGTTCACAAACGGAAATTTTAATTGAATTTTAATTGAATTCTATGAGGAAAGCACTTCAGACTTTCAGATTTTCTTTTTCTTCACGTTGTTAACTGTCTGGGAAAAACGTTTTCGTTTGTGAATATTTCTCTTTCATGTTTTATGAGCTCCAAAACTATTTGTTTAAATATGATTTTGTTCTATATTTCTTGGTCGGTTCACTTATATTTCTGTCTTTCTACCATTCTCTATCGCTCTCTGGTGCTAATTTGTTTTTCTCTCTCCTCCTGGTTGCTGGTTCTGCCTTTTCTTTTTTCGGCTATCTGTTCTGTGACCTCTATGTGCTATGCTATTCGCTATCCCGATCTCTGACCTCTAACACCAACGATAGGCACAAAGGTTTTTTGAAAGACTGTCCAAATGGTTTGCTGACCGAACAAGTGAGTACCCAAACGTTTTACCATCCATCCGACATCATAGTTCATTTTCAACATCATCATCCTCATCGTTGTCATGGCACTCAAAACAAACCGTAATTCGAGTAAACTTATAAACGAGCATCAATCCAGCTAAGTTACTTATCGCAAAACAATCAGCCTTGATAAACAACATTTTATAGGAGCGTAAACACTACACTGCACACCCACCCGTTTGATCTTTCACTATCTGCGGCTTTTTAAGGACCGAATCTGGGGAACTTTCGCATGGACCGAGCGAACAAATTAATGCGACAGCGGTGTACAATTTTATTTGGTTGGACAATTTGAAGTCGTCTTTTTTCTGTGCTCCAGACTTACCATTCCTAGCCAGCTTTTCATACTGTACATACATACATACATATTCATATATTTCAGTTTACTTAGCTTACACTTACTCGTACCATCCATTCCACCATCCACCAGTCACCCACACGAGTCGTTATTTTCACTTAGCTAGAAAATTTCAACATATTTACTCTAATGCTATTTTATGTGTCTTACTCCTCTGACTTCGTAACGAAACCCAGTCGACTGAAGTTGTGCATAGGGTCAGCAGAAAATTATTAACTTTTCTAACAAGTACTTGTGTTTTTTTTCTCTCTCTCTCTATTTTTTATCTGTTTTCTTTTTTTCCTCAGGGCTTTATCAAAATCTATAAGCAATTTTTCCCAGATGGAGACCCCAGCAAATTTGCTTCTTTGGTATTCCGAGTCTTCGATGAGAATAACGTAAGCATTTTAATCAAGACAAGAGCATTTAAGTACTGGAAAGTACGAACCTCGTAAGAGTTTCATAGTCATTCTATTATTCTGTGTATAATTATAATACAATGGCTTAATTCTTATTTTTATTTATATTCAGGATGGGGCCATCGAGTTCGAGGAGTTCATACGGGCCTTGTCGATAACATCTAGGGGAAATTTGGATGAGAAGCTGCATTGTAAGTATTGATTGTATTCAAACCTTACTCACTCTGTCATAATGATAATCCACCTCTTACCAGGGGCCTTCCGTTTGTATGATGTGGACAACGACGGTTACATAACACGCGAGGAAATGTACAACATTGTGGATGCCATCTACCAGATGGTCGTAAGTTGCTTTCTCTTTCAGCCGTCTCTTTGAAAAGGGAATACATAGACATTAATCACTCGATTGCAGGGCCAGCAGCCGCAGACAGAGGATGAGAATACGCCGCAAAAGCGGGTGGACAAGATCTTCGATCAGATGGACAAGAACCATGACGACCGCCTCACTCTCGAGGAGTTCCGCGAGGGAAGTAAAGCTGATCCACGTATAGTCCAGGCGTTAAGTTTAGGTGGTGATTAACTGCAATATTTGTAGTTGCGTTAAAATCTGTTGGGGTGGTCCATAATGGGAATGGAAGCTGAGGCAGAACATCAATGGGAACGGAAGAAGGAGCTAGTCAGTGATATGAGACAACGAACTCCACCCAATCCCTCAGATTCACAGCAAAAACTACAGCAATGTATGTGGATCTTGGTTTGAATCGATACTCATACACCCTACACACACATTAGCAGGCACACCGACACAACCATTAAAACACACCCAGTGCAAAAAACAATGCAAGGAATGCTCCCGAAAAAAATTCACAAATCGGATCCTTATTTCATATTAACAAAAAATAAATATGAATACATGTACTTATATCTGAGTAAGGATATATATTTGTCTGTTTAGTGTGGATAAATATTTAAATTATCAAAAGCCAGAGCATTCAAAGAAAAATGCAAAGCTCTAAAATTCACAAATTAAACAAATTATTAACAAAAGAACGCCAATTTATGTCAAATGAAACAAAAACATATTTAATAATATATATGTACATATTTGTACAAAAACGGAGATATACATACATACATACATAAATCAAGAAGGGACGTGTGAGACGCTTCTTACGCGTCACAACTTTTATACCCGGCACTCAGTACTACATCTGCACCTTAGCGGTTATTTGTCAAATTTAACATTTTTTCTTCATCTGTCATCTACATCAACAACACTACTCACGCCAACACGCTCCTTTAGCTCGCCACCCTCCCCTAGAGCAACACACTGCAGAGTCACGGCAGAGACGCGGCAGAAGCGCTCATCAGGACGGACAGACGGACAGACGGACGGACGGATGGACGGACAGACTGATCAAGAATAAATATACTTTATGGGGTCGGAAACGTTTCCTTCTGTTCGTTACATACAACCGTTATTCGCACAAATACAATATACCCTATTTACTCTTCGAGTACCGGGTATACATATGCATGTCGAGGGTCAGTTCAGCCTCCTATGGATAAAAGCGTGTGTAAAATAATATTAAATCTTATCCAATGCAAATTGTTTATAAATTCAGTGGAATCTCACAAATTACAAATACTTGTTCAGCGGGCTATTTTAGTTAAAGAAATCTAAAATTACATAAACAAATTTTACTTCTTAAAACATTTTTGAACATGCATTTTGATTCTTAATTTAATACATTAAAATAAACGGTTCTAACTTCTGAACATTTACAATTTTTGATATTCCACTGTATTGCATAAGTATCGAGACTCAACCGATTTCCATCTAATCGTAAGTTGGAGTTTATTGAAAAGTAATTATAAATCAAAGCGAGATAGAGAGAGAACTCTCCGATATTGATTTGGATATATGTACATACATATGTACATTACTCAATATGTAGATAGATGTATGCTAATACTTCTACAAATACAAATACATACGCATATATTGAGCATAACGGACCGACTGTCATGCTGTACTTTGCACGAGACAAAAATTAGGTTGAATCAGTTCTTTATACGAAGAAAACTTTCTAAAAGCGTGCAAGTTTTATAAAATATCCAGGCCTGCAGTCAGGCTGCATACTTTTGTCTTGTGCAAAATAAATTCAAAAGTTTCCATTTTGTCGCTGAGCGTTACTACTTACTTATTATTGTATTCGCTAAATTTTTGCTGAGTGAGCGCTTTGAAGAGACAGCTACTAACTGTTGATAATCGAAAAAAAATACCCACGCATAAATAAATAATTACTCTCTAACTAACTGAATACACTAGATAGATATATAAAAAGTTGTTGAAATAGTCATATTTTTGCTTCTGAAAGCGACATGTCATGTCCCATGTGGGTGCTGCACCAACTCTTTCAATGGCTACCTTCACTCATTTCATCCCTTAGACCCACACTAGATCAGTGACAGCCACCCACACTCCACACTAGGGACAGAACAAATTTGAACACAAATATCAACATGAACCATTTATTGAGACACCCTCCCTATCTCCACCACAGAGCTTGAACTATATCACCATATCAAAGAAGGAAACTTTACTGAATCTGAAACTATCGCCTGACTCATCGAAACTGTCTCTGTCTCTCTTTTTATATCGCTCTATCTTTTTTTTTATACGCGTTTTCTTCGATCCTGTCGGACTGTTGCTATTGATTTTAGTTCTGCTTCTCTTTCTACCATAAAATGGAGCCCCCTAATCACCATGCTAAAATAATTTCTATTTTATATGTGGTTCAGCTTTAGATCGTAAAGAAACACCAATGTAAAGAAATCTTTCTCTGTGCTCCGACTCATGCTACCACCCCATCCGAATCTTCCAAAGTCGTATTATTTGTTCTACACACCTATCGTATCATCCCCAGTTATCTTTGTTGCATTGCCTTGTAGGAATCTGATTAAATTAACAAAAAAAAATGCAGTTCAGTTGTCAATCAGGTTTCACATTGGAACAGCCCCTAGGTAATGCTATTAGTTTCCATATTTTGATTATTAAATTAAATGCCAAGCAGTCGTAGAAATTGCAGAAAACAAAATCTAGATATTCACGAACAATAAGAATCAATTTAGTGGGAAAAAAATGAAAAAAACTGCATCAACAATCAATTTGTGCGCTTCTTATACTCGATTTCGAGTATCTATACACATATACATATACATAAATAAAAGCCAATTTAATTGATTTATTGCGAGCTATATACATAAATATATAACACACGTACCCAAGCAAATATTGATATTGTTTTCGCCAATATTTATTGTTGAAAACAATTTGAATTTTAAATTCTAGGCAGCTCGCGAATGCTTGCATGCTTTCTGCAGTCCTATTTAAAAAAAAACTGATAAATGTTACAACGCGAGTCGGAGAAATTACAGAAAACGATATCTACACATATTAAATAATCTTATACGTATTCACTACAAATAAAAATCAATATCTTGGAGAAAAAAAAAGGAAACAAATGCATCAACAATCAATTTTCGCGCTTCTTATAATGGACTTCGAGCTCAAGCTCGAAATTTTTGTGAAAAATTGTACATAGTATGTTTGTATAAGAAGGAGGTGTTGAGAACTCCAGCAAAACTAAAAAAAACCTAGAATCTAAGACACTCCTCTCGCAGGAAAACACAAAGATATTTGTATAGTCGAAAGCTAACGAGTAATCTCGCGATTTTTTTTTTTAAACACTACGTACATATGTACATATATATTTTTTAGGTACTTTACTTGGAAGCTACTTGCACACAATATGTTCATGTTAACGATAACTAATAACGTGTTTGATTACAGACTATTTAAAACTGCAAAAAGAAACCTTACTTTGTGTGCATTCAACATAAGCAATACTTTATTTAGCATTCAAATTCGTTAAGAAAATAAATATTTAATACCTATTAAATCAATTCTATATGAAAACAAATTGGAGTAACATAATTCATTTGAATTCGCAAAGATACACACCCAACAAAATTTGTCAAAGCAAACAGAATTTTCCTTTTATTTGCTTATCAATCGGATAGAATCATCCATCCTTTCTGCCTAACTGAAGTTTATTAACTCTTAGCTTCACATATAACTATTACCATATTGAAGGTACATCAATGGCCAACATACGAGTATATCGGGAACTCGTGTGTCACTACAATCTTGCAAAAACATCGAAAATGAATATTAAAATATACTTTCCACGGGAGTTCTTACTGGGAGTTCCTGAAGAATCCAGCCTCCTTGGCATGCATATAGGCAATCTTCGCATTTATAATTAACCAAATAAATAACTCCTTTAACTTTTGAGTTTTGATTAGCAGCATTTGTTGCTCGTCTCTCTCACACATGGTAAGTCGACGATTTCGTGGGACCGTGAGACTACGTAAACGCGCGACGAATACGAAAACGCACCGGAACAATTCCAATAATTCCAAGCATTCCAAGCCTATTTCAATGAGAGCACATGTTTCGGGTTTTATCTGCCATAGGGTGAGGCATAACAGCACTCATGCTCGTGTGGTAACACCAACGAGAGCGAGACAGTTCACAACGACCTCACCTCACCATGCAATAAGACACTTGCTTTGAGAGAGCGTCGACGCGTTGCTCTCGCTCTTTTCGTCTCTTCTTCACATTCGGTTTTGGAGTGGGAAGGGGACAAATCTTCCCGTCGTTTTTGCCCGCACTAGCAACTAGCAAACATTGCCAGAGATAACGGTAACCAAAGCAAAACAAAAAAAACATTTTAGCATGGAATAATATGCTTATACACATTTTGCATAACAAATGACCAAATAAACTTTTCCCTTTCACTTATTGCCTCACTTTACAGTGTTCGCTCAGCCGCCACGCTTGATGTGGAACTTTTTCATGCAATTTTTAATTCTTTTTCAAAAAATGTCATTTCATCCATGATTTTTGGTGCACGGTCCTGTCCTGTGAGTTCTTCGGCTTAAAGGTCCCCGTTCACTGAAAACCAGCTTTGCTGCTGCGCAGTCAAGTCGCTTTCCTTTAACGTTCACCAGCAGGTGTTTATGTTACGTGACACTTGGGAGCTAACCTCGCCAAGGGGTGGCTGGATGGGCTCCATTCTTAAGTCAAAGTCCACCGCAAGCCACAGCTTCCCACGATCGGTCCATATTGCACGCGAGCGAGAAAGGAAAATACACTGCCGAGGCAGGTATGATGCTTTTGCCGCTCTCTAGCGCTCTAGCTCAGCTCTGGGTCAGGGCACTTGTTGTGTTCTAGAGAAATTTTCTCTGGTCTCCCGACCATTTTAAAGTGAAACTGCTAATGAATATCTCTATAGGGTATAGTCACTACGTCTTCTCCAAAAAGAAGCTCATTAACAACGGTGCAGACAACTTGTTGGGGCTCCCGCTCAAACATTGTTCCATATGATCCGATGGCTGGGAGCGTGAGAAATTGGGCCCCCAGTGGCATTGACAGCTTTTCGCGCACAACAACGCGTTGGGCATTGAGCTGCATGCTGCATGCATCATGTGGCATGCAGCTACGCAGGCGCCGAGTTAAGGAAGTTAGCTAGGGGAGAATGGGCTCAATGACTCTTCCACAGAGTTCTAGATTGAGCTTAAATTCTTTGCTTTCTGATGTGTAAAGAGTGTAAAGTGGGATGACTATTCTATACAGGTCCATAAAACATACATAAATAATTGAATAAACGTGCAGAAAGGCTGCAGTCTCATCCAGGATCGATTTCCTAAAACTGGAGTAGAATAAGGTGTGGAAATGGATGGCACTTGTTTGATTGGCTTCGTTTTAACTCGGTTTGGTTGCGCTCCACAAACACCTCTCGAATAGGTCTCTCGTTGGAAATGTGGGAAACGCAGATATAAGAGAAATATCCATTTTAAATACAAAACCCGTCGCACTTTAGAGGTGCAAGCCACAAGGACACTTGAACTATACAAATTCTAGAGTATAGGGGTACTGGCAGCAGCAGGCGCATCCAGAATGCAAACACTGTGAAAGCTCAGTGGTGGCTTTTAGGAGAGAGCCTGGAGCCGCTTTTAAAAGCCAACCTGTCACAAATATACGAGTATGGCGTTACTCATCCATCGTATGGTCTTTGTTTCCACAGTCTCACCGCGAGCAGAGCAGTTCAGAGCACCAGCTCGAGGCCCCTGTCCGCGACCTTCTTTATGTGTACAATGGGCTGCAAAGTCTATAATGTTGCTCATTAAACATATTTCGGCAGAGGATGAGGGGTCGCTGGCAATGATTTACATTAAAGAAAACAGAAAAACCTTCGTTATCGTTGCGCTCTCTCCATATTTTTTCTCTGACTTTACGCAGTTCCCGAGATATTCCCATGGCAGACAAGAATAGACACAAATTGTAACGCACTTTAAGTGCACTCTGTAACATCTTGAAACTGAAAGAAAACAGCAACAACAGAGGAGGCGACACGCAGAGCCAGCGCGCAGGCATGTGAGGCATGAGATATTACGAGTACGAGACAGCAGCAGAAGGGGCAAGCAACTGCAGGGACATGAAACGAGTCGCGTTGCACATTCAACATATGAATGCAGAGTTCAAGTGCATGCCATGACACAGACACATGAATCTGTGATACTGTATCTGGGTTTGAGTGCCTGCTGCAAAGTGTTTTTTCCCATGAGCTATTTATAACTATGCCGTTCCCGATCCCATGTTTCGGCACTATGATTATGGCGCAGAATGTGACGTTATTTTCGTTCCTCATCTGGCTATTTAACCAGCAGAATCTGTGGTACTCTAGTACGTGGATGGAGTATTAATTATGTTATGCACATGGGACATCATTTGCTGCTTATTCTGTTTAGCTGTGAAGGTAAGAGGAATACCTGGAATACTCCTACTGTTATGTTTTTTAGAGACTAAGACCAGGGGACCAAATTCTTCACTTAGTCAATGGGCCTGGCGTTGCCTACCCTTCCAAGTGGAAACAGGCGCCAAAAAATATACTGTCCCTGGATGCTGAATTCTGGGAGCAAATATTCGATTTCATATTTGGGAATGGACACGGAAATGGAGATAAAGATGGAAATGGGACTTTGACTGTGAGTTGGCCACATGCGAGGAGTCGGTGCAGCGAAATTGTTGCAGCTGTGTGAGAGACCAAGTCTATTTTTGTTGCCGCTGCTGTTGCTCTTGATGCTGCCACATGTGTTGCTAAAAGGCATTGTAAAGAGAGCATAAATAGAACTCCACTTGAGCAATGTCTCATAAAGCGGACTTGAAGTTTGGCGCGCAATGTGCAGCACACACACACACACACACACACATGGATGTGCGTTATGTTTTATTTTTAATCTTTCGATTTTGAAATTCATTCTCTCCAAAAAAAAGCCTCTCACCATCTGAGAGCGAGCAATCAGTTGAGGGAGAGAGAGAGAACTGATATAAGACGAGGAGTGCGCGCGTATTTTTGGACAGTCGTTGTGCAGGAGCTCGACGAGTTTCAACCGTGAGACCAGAAGCGGGGCAGGCGAACCGGCATCCCAATGGGCGTCATTTACAAGATACTTAAACAGCAGCGGCAGCATCAACGGCAGCAGCAGCGACAGGGACTTACCATGGACCTGCGTCTAAGCTCGGTCACCAAGTGCAAAATGCAGGCGGCCATCAAGCAGCGCCAGCAGCAGCGACGACTTGAGGATCACCTGGGGACAGGGCCAGAGCCAGGGCGGAGCCAGGAGAGGGATCACAACAAGGAAGCGCTGGCGGCACATCAGTTGCAACAGCTCTGCTGCTTCCTCTCCGAGAATACTGCCCGCAAGCAGGTGAGGAAACCATTCAGAAATTTTCCTGGGAATGTTCCAGCTAAGCCCCTTTTTTTCTGGCGCAGTGTCAAAGCTTCAAGCTGCAATACGACAGCGAACTGCCAGCGGAACTTGATGACGATCGGGAACACGAACAAGAACGCGAAAGGGAACGGGAACGGGAACATGTTAATCTCTCACCGCCAGGTCATGTCATGGAGATGGATCTCATCGAGAAGCTGCATCATGACCACTTACCTTACACAGCTGCCAGAAAGACAGTGTCCACGGCACCACGTGACAGCATCCTAATGAAAATACGCCACCAAATCTTTGAGCGAAAGCGACAGCAGCAGCGGCAACTGGCGGAGCTGGTGCAGCAGCGACTGGTGGTATGGCGCCCATGGTAGGGCTCTCCAGGCAGGATATACTTCTGGTCGTAACCAAAAGCGAGAGAGAGCGAGCGAGAGAGCGAGAGAGAGAGAGAGAGACTCCAAAACTGAAACTAGTCTAGGATTAGGCTGTAAAAATTCGTTCGGTATTATTCCTGCTGCCACGTGATGACGATCACACTGCTCTTCCATTTCCCCCCTTCTATTGTACACCCACAACCATTTTTTTTGCTGTTAATTAACTAATTATAGTTAGCTATAATGAATTATCCATAGCATAGGTAGACGGACGACGATTATGTGAAAGTTGCAAGCGCTTCCCATGTATCCCATGTATATTATGTATTCTTTATTTTTCCTTTTTTTTATTTCTTTTCTTAAAGAGGAATGAGAACACCCTTTATATTTTTAATAAAACTTTATTAATTTATTTCAATTACTCTTAATTGTTCCCCCTGACTGGCAAGCAGTTCCTCCAAACAGTTCCTGCACATCCTTTCCCAGTTTCTGGCAACTCTTTTATGCCAACATTTCGGGGTTGCTTTCAGTTGGGTTGCATTTTCTTAAGGTAATTCTGCTAGGAGTTGTCATAAGACAACATTCCATTCAGAGGATAGTTATGATTGTGTATGAGATGACGAGTGTGCTGGATTATTTGATCTTGAACTGAATATTTTCCTTCCTTCTTGGATACATTTTGTGTGTATTTGCGCTCTATATATTTATTTCAATAGGTTTGTCGGAGCGATCGAACAACGAATTTCGAAAGAAAGGCCATCAAATATATAATTAAACTCCTTTCCTTGTTTGAATCAGGCATCATGCATTAAAGTTCTACATGCATGGTGCTACAAATGAACATATTGTATTTCACATCGTTGCTTTTACCTATTAATACTATTTTTTTTGTGGTTTTCGGATATGAATATGTAGTGCAATTTAGTACTTTAGCTGAGTGATTCCTATTGGTCTCCTAAATGCTTTGGGCTACTGTAAATACACATTTTGTAGCAGTAAGGAGGGTTTCTTAAGTGGATAGGCGGGACACACATTTAGTTTGGTTATCGTGGTGCAAGAAATGACTGACAAAAATATACATACAAATCTTAAACGGGGCTAATGCTGGGCTCTAAGCTCAAGCCCCGAAACAATAAACTAGCTAACTTAAACACCTCATTTAGAACTTAGTGTACATTTATTTACAGTAGCTACAATTAATTAAGTAAGAACACAATTCAATTTCGTCAGACAAAAGGTGCTTAGGATCTATCTACAATCAATTTCTGAGACAATTTAGACTTAAGCCTTCGCACTTATGTATATCAATTGATACGTTATGCCGATATACAAGTAAATACATATATAGGGGTACATAGTACATTTATCCTATCTTACAGTTAGACAAGTGTATACATAAATACGCGTTTCACACAAATATTCCATTGGTTTCTTTAATATGGACTTGAACATTTATAAATCAGTATATGGTATAGTATTGTATGTATTTGTGTATCATCATTGTATGATTTTATCTGTACAAATGTCTCTCTGTTGCTCGCTCGTCGGTTTGTCAACATTTCGTATGCGATGTACATATTTATGTCTGTCTGTGTCTATGCATACATTATTTTTGTTGCTTGCCAAATTAATCTACCGGCTGTGTGGCACACACAAACGAACATTCACACACACATGAACATCTAAATAAACTATCTTTTAGATAACGTTTTTAATTTCATTCCGAAAATCGTATTTTCACTTATCACTTTTTGTTTTATAATATACATAATATATCAAGTGTCGTTTTCAACTGAATCCTGCATGCCGATCAGTTTCTCTGCACCTAAGCTCGAGCATCCTATTACTTTCTTCACCTCTCTGCGACATTTTGTAACAGATATCGTATCGAAGATAGTAAAACGGAAGTACTCAGCGGCATACCGTAAGGAATATCGAAGCTCCAAAGTCTTCCTCTTTGTCTTTATTTCTCCCATTTGTCGATCTCATCTGTCTTTATGTTCGTCTGCAGCTAAGCTCTCCTGTCTCTCCTGTCTCTCCTGTCTCACTTCTGTATCTGTAGCTAAGCTCGTTGCGAGTATCCTGGCATCGCAATCAACATCATCATTCGGCTCCCTAGTTCTCCGAGAAAGCTACCATACACAACACGATAATGTCTAAACTCTTTCCTAACATAATTTCGTATGTGTGTGGAATGCTATCTATGTGTGGACATTTCTAATTTGTTTTCCAATTACGACTTATGCCTAGAAATACTAAGTGTTCACTACCAAAAAAAAAGACATTCATTCATTATGTTTTCCTTCGTGAATTCGCTTGCGTTATCGGGTCAAGTTTGGCGCTTCAGTTGGACAGGGTAAGTCGGACTCGGCCTCGGCCTCGGCCTCGATCTTTGGAGTGTGGAGTATATAGAGCGTAAAAGGTTTGTTAGATGACGTGATAGATGTGTGATGCTCGGATGCTTAGACGATAGTGGTGGAAATGTGGGGGAGTATATGCTGTCGAGGCTAGATGCTGGTGGAGCGTCCCAGATCAAGGCTCGATGTGGTGTCTATTTTATTGCGGTTGAAATGGGGATGCTTAGTCACCTTAGCGAAGTGCACCATGGGCAGGCCGCTTTCGGTCTGGGCGGGCTAATTGATGTGGAAAGCGAGTCGGATTTGGCAATCGTTGTTGCATGCGTTTGGGTATAGTGACAGTAGTAGTGGGATTAGAACTGTTGCCTGCTTGAGCTGGAGTGGCAGCTGTGGCCACACTCGCCGGGGGGCTAGCACTCACCTCCAGGTCCACCTGGTGGCAGAACTGTCCCTTCAGCCAGGGCCACTTGAACGTTCGGAAGAGGGTGTTGCGGAAGTCTTCGCTGAAGAGGCAGTAGATGTAGAAGGTCAGCGAGTAGTTGATCAGCTCCATGAGGTTGGCACTGGCACGGAAGACCTGAAACGGGAAGCTCGGATAAACTTCCGAGGCGATGGTCATGTGAAGTATAGCCATTGGTGAGACGCAGACCAAGAACAGTATCGATGTGCTACCCAGTAGAAGAAATAAGCGGCGCTCCTCCGCAAACTTCCTCGGGTCATCGTCCTTGTGGAAGTTCGAGCTGGCCCGTGTCAAAACCATTTGGCGGCGTCGTTCGCATGTCTGTCGATACACAATCATAATCTGCAAGTTCAGGCCTCCAATCACCATGGTTGGAATCAGTTTGAATACCATCTCCAGCATGATCTTGTACACCTTGTAGAACATGGTCTGCTGGTATATGGTATTGTCGCGTCGCAGATACACATAGACATCGGGAGAGGAAAGAATGCACTTGATCAGCTCGCCCCGGAAGATGCTCGGCAAGTACACGATGATAGTAACCAAGGAGGTGACAAATACCACCAATCTATGGATAATCGGTGGAGTGGAAAGTGGAAGGTGGAAAATATAACCAAAGGATCAGTAGCAGCACCAACTAACTAACTAAAGAAGCATAAATAATTGTTGGCCACCATTTATTTCGCTGTTCCACTCACCCAGGGCGTCCCATGACGGGTCGCGTGACTCCAGGATGGCATACCGAGACATATCGCTCGAGGGTTAGGACGAGTAGCATCATCACGCCCACACCTGCGGGAGGAAGCAGTTCCGTTAGTTGCATTAGTTGTGTGCCGCTTGTGCCTGGAAGGATCGAAGCGCGGGTCGGGCGAGCACTCACCCAAGCAGCCGTTGCCCAAGTAAAGCTCCAAATGAGCCGTGTAGAAGGCGGGTCCGAACTCCTCCCATTGGCCTCGATCCTTGTGGACCTGCATACGGATGCCGAAGGGTATTGCAAATAGAATCGCAAGCAGTGCTGCCGCGGAGTACGCTGTAGTGTGTACGTGGAAAGGGGCGAGAACAAATGGCATTAGCTTCGCTGAAATATATAAAAATGTCCTTTATGGCTGGGTTTATGGCATAGTTATGGCCACGTTTCCGCTCTGAATGGCAACAGGAAACAGTCTCGGACAGCACACATACTCGTACACATACATATGTATATATGTACACACACATACAGTGGCGAATCACGTCTGACGAAGGAAATGAATGACTTTCCATTCCGGCTTGCTTTTCTACTTATTATAAGACTTCTAATTTTGTTTTCAATAACTTTTGCCTTCTTGTTTGCGGCTGAGAATGTATGTTTTTATGTTTTTATTGATTTATTGTTATATTTTTTGTATGACCATAAAATTACATTATTGCTAATATCCAGGAATGAGCGTTTGTTCTTTGCCCACATACGAGTTTATTTACTCCATTCCGGAATGTTCGAGTGGCTGTGCACACGCAGCTTAATGCTCGCTATTTGACATACCGATTCCAACACGGAAGCACACATAGGAAGAGATATCCCCCCTCTCATAATGATTGCCATATAATTGGGTACAGGGACGCATTAATATCAATGTCAGTTGTGTTTGTGCTCAGCCTGACAAGTGTCCTGCCATCAACGCTTGATTTGCCCATCACATTGTCAGACTCGCATGCTTATCATAGAACTGCTGGCCCAGTGATTTCGGTATTTAAAGATAGAATATCTCTAGGCAGGAGAGCATGGCATGAAAAATATATTTTTATTGCCTGTTGCCAAACTTTTTAACTTTGCTTAACGCAATGGGCACCACAGGCAGTACCCAACCAGCATATATGTACATATGTACATACATGTGTACAACCAATTAGGGAGGGGAGACAGTCAACACTTGGTGGCAATAACCTCCAAGTAACTAAGTGGGGAAACAGTCGGCTGGCTTCGTAAATGGTTCGCGAGCAGCAACCTATTTTTGTTGTGTTAATAAAGTGAGCAGTCAGCCTAATGGGGCGGGAGTGGGAAGTGATGGAACTTGCTTTGATTTCGGTTATTATTACCACTACGAAAATAACAAATCAAGGCACAAAATCTACTAAAAACTGCCAGCATCACACATTTGACGATAGGCTCCCAGCACTTCGGCCTGACTGGGGAAAAGAAAAGCTTTAAGATGTCCGAGCTGCTGCACTCTTTTCACAGCTTTCGTGACCTACTTTATACACATGTACGTATGGTTCAAGCGTATTCATATGCTGCTCTATTGTTCGGCCTCAAACTTGCACTGGGGAGATACGGAGGAATAAGACGTGCAAAAACAAAGCCCAATGTTGTAAGAGAAGCTTTGAGCCTCCTCCGCATGCACTTTTATCAGAGCTTCCTCTGTTCCTCTCCCGTCCCTCTTTCAAGTCATTAATGTAATATATAATTAATTTATTTGTTGTGTTTATTTGCCTGTTCTTTTGGGCTTCTGTGTAGGAGCAACAACAACCAAAACGATATGCAAAGAAAGAGGAAATAAAATTTAATGCTTTAGCATTCTGGGAACAGGGAAGATGAGTCTCTATGTTTTGGTTTACTCTTTTATTTTAGAGGAATTTAAATATATATTCTCAATTGCTAGTTTCTATATTAATGCCAAAAGCGTATGCTTTTCCGAAGAGTTCCGAGCTTAAAGCCCCACCATTTCTTTTCTTATGTTCTTCACCACTTCTTCACATCCTTTCCTTTTTCCTTTTTTGTTAAATTGCTTGCGCAGTAAAGTGAGTCGTCTGCTAATGTTGCTTTGCCTCTCTAGTTGCAACATAATTTTGTGGCCGTCTTCAAAGTCGAGACTAAAAAATTGCCAACAGCCAGCACTGACTAAGTTGCGTTTCTCTCGTTTCGTAAGAGGGATAGGCTCATTTATCAATTAGAGTGCCATAAAGAAGGCGGATGTCTAATAGAGTTGACATCCTGTGCGAAATAGAACAATGTATGTCCTGGATGCTGGCCTGGATGGCTTTGCGGCTTTGCATAAATTTCAACGGGGTTAACCAGTCTCATCTAATGAAATAACTTCCAATGAACCTGCAAAGCCATACACATACACAAAGAGATGGCGAGAAGAGGAAACGCGTAAACATTATCGGCATTGTGGAAGCTTTTCTTTGCACTGCCTACGTGTGTGGGTCTGCATGCCGAGAATTTCATCCGAATTCGTCGCGAGGTTAGGCTAATGAATAAATTCTGCAACACAATGCGTGTTCCAGCAGAGTGTGCGAGAGAAATATTGTCAATATTGGGGCACATTCACAAAGGAAAAGACTCGAACTGGGCAATCAGTCAAGAGTCGACGCCCTCGCCCCATTCAGTTTACATCCCAATAGAATTTTGTTATTTGTGCGAAGACATAGGAGTGTCCCCTGGTGGATACCGGATTCAGATAGCTACTTACCCCTCATGTAGATGTAGGCAGTTCCACGCATGTTCCGACGGGTGAGCACAATTAGATTGAGAACATTGCCAATGATTCCCATGGCACAGATAATAGGCAGAAAAATTCCATAGCAGTACTCGCGGAGGGTTTGTGTACGCGGATCTTCCACATCCTGCGAGAAGGCAAACAAAAAGTACACTTGAGTCGCTTATAAAGAAAGGAGAACAGCCCATTAGTCATCTACAGCGTTGTCCCTCAATTTCTTCATCCTATTCTATCTGGAATGGGTTGCCACAGATGAAAATTCAATAGTCGACTTGACACTTTTCTTTGTCCGACTTTTACATTCACGTGTACCGCAGCCCCACACCCTGCACACTTCTTTCTTGGCTTTTGTTTTCCGCTTCTATTTGTGTTTTTTTTTGTTACCCATGGCCGCCTCGAGCCAAAGTTATATACAGAGCAGCCAGCCTCTGCCTGGTTTCGAGAGACGGGGCTGAAACTTTTTCAAAGCAGCATTCAGAATGGAGCATAGAGCGTGCTGTGCTATCCTCCTTGCTCCTCCATCTGCCTGCTGTTTAACTAAAAAGCATTTCAGAACCCCGTCGCGCCAGAAAGTAGGCAGCAGTTTTCACTCCCCCAACCCCAGCTGGCAGTCCTGACCAGTGTTGTGTAACAATCGTGAACAAGTTCGATTTTCTTCGTTTAATTTTATTTTGTGAACTAAGTTGCTCTTTTAGTTAATTTCTTCGTCAATTTTATTATTGTTTTTATTATTTTTTGCGTATCGTTCGTTTCACTATTCAGTATTTTCCTTTATTTTCGTAAGTTTTGGTTAATCGTTTGCTTTAGTTCTGATATTAATTTTTGTGATGTTCATTCACTCTAGTGAATTTTTCAGTTAATTTTTTGTTCGTTCGCTTTTGAACGAGCCAACACTAGCCCTGACCAGAGCAGAATAGTGCAGAGGGAGGGCAGTATACAGAGGAAGAGCCTCGGAGAAGAGTTATGCAAGCTGACCCAAGGCAATGGTAATGGCATGCGAATATATCTTCGGCTCAATTGGCCATTTGATTGAGGAATACACATTTGCACCATCTGTGGCGAGAAGAGACTTACCCGATAGATGTCGTCCCGCAAGTCTGTGCCAAAGACGGGCGTGGCATTGGATGCTCCATCCAGAACGTCAGTGGTGCTGCTGAGATTGGAGCCCCAGATTAATGAGCAGTAGGCGGGATCCTCCTCGGTATTGTATAGCCTCGTTATCATTGTTGTTGTTTTGCTTTTGAGAATCGATTTTAATTTGTGTAATTGAGGCGAACCCAATATAACACCCGACCCGACCAACAGATTCTGTGTGTGTTTTTACTTAAAACGAGAAGGGACGTGTGAGACGCTTCTTACGCCACACAAATTTTTAAATACACTTGTAGCAGTGAGAGCATACAGCCATCTGGATGCTATATTTGGTGGCTCTAGCTTTTATAGTCTCTAAAAACCAGGCGCTCAACAAGACGGACGGACGGAGAGACGGACGGTATGACAGACATGGCTAAATCGACTCGGCTATTGATGCTGATCAAGAAATTATATACTTTGTGGAGTCGGAAACGCTTCCTTCTGTGTGCTTACCCACAAATACAATATGCCCTACTTACACTTAGAGTACCGGGTATAAAATCAGCCAGGGCATACGGTACATAAATGGCACTAGGACTGGTACTGCGACGAATGAATATATTGAATGCCTTTTCAATGCCAATATTTTAAATGGGGAGGGGGAAAAGGAAAAGGAAAAAGGGAAAAAAAACAACAAGCAACTGTGACGCGTCTAGCGGAAACGGAAGCGCTCACTTGTACTACAGTGCGATAAAAACAAAGGCCAAAAGAAAAACACACTGGCGAGAGGAATAAGAGAGAGAGAAGAGAGATGGCGTAACAATCGAGGCTTTGATTGCAGGGCAGGCGCAGGCAGCACAAACAAATCAACAAAAATTGAAAAGCAGCCTGTGAAAGCGTAAAAGTAAAATGCTGGAATTAATTGCGGCCCATAAAAATTGTGTCAATGAACAGGAAAATAAAGTACATATTTCGCAGGGACACACATTTCTCTATTGCCAGCTTTGAATTTGTGCACGTTCCCTTAAAGATATTTCAGTTGCCACTTGAGAAACGGAATGCCACTCACCTGTTTGCTCGTGTTTGCTGGAAAATCTGTTTAGTCCTTTCTGACTTAGTATTCCTCTATACCTTCCAAGTACAGCTGTCCTTAGTAGCTCTTTTTCTTCTTAGTAATTTGTAAGCCTCTTCGAACTCTTCTCGAAATCAAATCGTTGCATCGAATTATGGTGTCTATTATACAAAACAAAATAGGAGATGGTGTTGTATGAGTCTGTGTACATATCAGATCAGGACTATCGCTGGGTTTGTGTGTGTGTGGCAACAGGTGTGTGTTACTTGCAAGCATCGTGTGGCCAGTGCACGCCCACAGCCCTCAGTGCTGGCAGCAGTCGGCTCCCGCTATGCCCTTAAATCAACGTTGACAGGCCGAACAGTTGCTGATAAATGCCCGAGTAATAGCCCCCACTCCGAAGCAATGGCAACAGCTGATAAGTATTCCAGCTAATCTTGTTAATTTAATTTTGGCTGTCAGAGAAGAGCTGGAATGAAATAGTTCCTTGGCTCATATCCAATACGATTAGCATCCGAAAAAAGGCAGCTGGCTGAAACCACAGGGTGCATGCCCGAATGTATGCAACACTTTTCACGTGCACCATTTGCATAGCTCATACGCACCGGTAGCCCTGCCTGTTCACGTGTCCGTGTACCTGTCCGTCGTCTAGCTTGGTGGCGGTGAAACAAACATGACACAAACTTAATTTCCCCAAGGCAAAACATAAAAGCACTCTGAATCCGCGACTGACTGCTGGTTGGGTCTGTCGGGTCTGTAGGGTCTGCGCTCTGTGGTCTGGAGCGTGTGATTTCTGATGGTTGTTCAAACGCGAAGACACCTGCAGAGAGCCCTCAGTGTGTACTCTGCATTAAATCTGAGTCTCAGTCTGTTTCTGCTTCTGAGTCTGGATCTCAGTCTGAATCTGGAGATAGCGATGGCTTTGGGTGTGGGCATAATTTATGCCTGCGATTATCATAATAATTCGCCAGACCCAACCAGACCAGTCCGACACACACGACTGCTCTGGAGCTGAATCAAAAAGTTTTGGGCGCTGCCTGACTGTGTGCCATGGGCATGGGCATGGGCATGGGCATGGTCGTTCTCGTTGTCGTTGTGTGTGAGGGTGTTGACTGTCAACTGTCGCTTGTTAGTTTTTTGTTTTTTGAGCTTTTCACTGCCTTTGCTTCTGGCTTGTGGCTTCTGGCTTCTGCTGTTTGCCGAGCACTTACAGTTATTGCGGTTTAGTTTGCCCGGCAACTGAATTGAGGCCCCAATCCCAGTCCCAGTCCCAATCCCAATCGGTTGTGGAAGCAGCCAACCCCCTTTTTTTGGGGCTGTCTGTGCTCTGGATTTGTTTTACATTTGGCTGGCTATTTTTTAGTTGTGTTCTGCTGCGGCGGCTGCTGCTGCGGCGGCTGCTGCTGCTGGTGCTTTTCATTTTATTCGGTTAACAAACAGCAGTTTGTCATTTAGACAAACACATGCTCGCTCTCCTTACATTGGCGAGGGGAGATGGCAACATACATACTGACTTTGGCTGTTTATCTTCCACCTAATACGTAGCACAACCCGAAGCACCCGATGTAGGGCTTAATCGAGGGGCTGGAGCTGTCTCGCCCTGTAGCAGGGGCCCAGCGCTATGTGCCAGCGATCCATCTCTATCTCTGCCGCATGCGTTCCGTCATGATTAATGCCTCTGTTTACATTTTCCGCTTTCCGCTTTTCACCATTCGGCCATTTTCTTTCGGGGCTCCGGCTACCCCGCCTTCTGCCTGATGGCCGCCTGCCAAGCGAATGATATGTTTGGCAAAAAAAAGTTTAACGCAAATTAAGTCAAACTGGCAGCGCCTAACGATGTGCGACATAGATGAATATCTGCGTATGTGGTGGAGTGTGTGTGTGTGTGTGTGTGTGTGTGTGTGTGTTTGTGTGTGTTAGCTTGCAAGCTGTTTGTGGTATATGTGTGGTGGCCCACGGGTTTTTCGACTGGACTCGAGCTTCCATTCACCCAAAAAATGTATGGCCCAAGTGACAACCGACCGAAGGGGCTGAGAGAGGACGCTGACAACCAGAAAAAAACACACACACGCAGCCCCAACCCCTCGACAGGCCGCAGACACAAACTCACACCCACACACACTCCACATACATGCTCTCAAATTAAGTTTTGCTTTAGAAAAATAACGCACTGTAAAGGGAAATAAACTCAAGACAAGTTTATGGAGATTTGCCATAGTCAAGCAGCAGACCAAAACCAGGCACAGAAGAACAGAGTGTGAAGATTTCTGCTAAAAATATATATTATAATATGAAACCATAGAATGCTTGGCATCGATTCCACCATCCATTGATATTCATTGTTGATTTTGAACCATATTCTCACTCCCGCCCACCATGCGGTTGGTTTGCTCCAATCGGAAATATGCTTCTGGCGAGTTGCTAAATACACAGGCGCATATTGAAGATGTTCAGCCATATGATAGCATCAATTAGTCTCCTTTTCGAGCATTACACTTTCAATTTCCCAAAGATGACATCATGCGTGCTTCTGTAAGAAGTGGAAGTCTCTCTCCAAAATGCGGAAACGCACCAATTAAATATAGAATTCGCAGCCAACGACCCAGCTTAAAGTAGTTGTCTTTCATCTCCATTCTAAGCATTCAATTTTCTTTGTTGCATATTCGTCAAAGGTTTAGATTCAGATTTAGAATTCAGATGTGAACATGGGAGATGGGAGATGGGATATGGAAAATGCGGAAAGTCTCCCAAATGTGTTTTTGTTTTGAATTTCCCTAATTTCAATGCTGCCTCTGTTTGCTGTCCAGCTTCAAGGACTCTTTTCGACACTGCTGTTTGCTTTTAATTACGTATTTCGTTTCATTTCACTTTTTCGCTTCTCAAAGTAAGCTTTTAATTAAAACTTAGATGCGGCACAAGTCCATTGCATGGCAGTGCAGGTCATGCCGCCAGATGATGGCATCTAAGTAATCTCAAAATGTTGTGTTTCATTTGTTATAATCAGGTTCTGGCAACAAGCGGATTCTCTGCTCTTACGAGTCTGCACTTCGATCCTATAATCTCCTCTCGTTGTACTCGTACTTTAATAACGTGCTAACTTCGACACCAGCACACCAGCACCCATTCATATGCACACATATGTATGTATGTATGCCACCCGCCAAAGTACATACACATGTCATGTAGCAACGTTTGTGGCCGTGGTCAGGGAGTGCAAGGTTTGGCAGGGAGAAGTACGAGAAGTGCACTCAAAATGAAATGTCAACTTACCCGCAGAGGCGTGCGAAGGGCACCTATGACGCTCACGTTAGCTCTGGAGTTGTGGATGTTGCAACACGTTGTGTGTTGTTGCTTCAGTTGTTGATTGGTGACGCTCTTCGGTTGTTTGGAGAGAAGAAAACTTATAACTTATCTGAACGAATTATATTTCCCACAGTTTTTCCTTAAACTTTTCTTTGAACGCTTCGGTTTGGCAGTTGTTGTTACTTTGGCAGTTGTTGCAGTTGCAGTTGCAGTTGTTTCTGTGTCTGTGTCTGTGTCTGTGTGCTCTGCAGCTGGCTCTTCGTCGTCGCTTTTTGGCAGCGAGTCTTCGATGGTGTTCTCGGTGGTTCTTTTGTCTGAGTTCCGCGGACTCAGTGGGAGCTTCATGGGCATAAGAAAGAGAAGATATAGATAAAACATAAGTCTGCACTTAAGCGCGAATCGGCCACGGTGGCAGTGCTGCTGGCACTGGCACTGTCATGTGCATTGGGCGGAGACTCCGCTTGTGGTGGCGATCCCTCTAGTCAGCACACGGTACACAGCATGCAGAACATACGAATGCTGGCGGTCACGACAACGATTACCATAATCATCCTGTCTTCAGCTTCTGTCGACTGTTCTTTCCCGCCAAAATTTAAATACGGGAACTCAAATGTAGGACACTCGCAGAAACTTTCAAAGACTCAAACAGCTAATACACTTTTGAACCACTTTTTGTTTGTCTTTTGCACTTTTCAACTGCCTGAAATAGATTTCAGCTAAATTCACCAGAAAAAAATGAGCAAACAATTCATTGATGGTTGGGATTCGGAAATATATTGCCGTCGCTATTCCAGGACGAGGAGAGCTTAAGCTGGGATGATTTCAGCCAGCTTTTGGAACTTATTCTGTAGTTGGGTCTGGCTAGCTGTCTCTGGCCTTGGCCTCTGCTCCTGTTGCTACTGTGGCCCTGTTGCTTCTGCTTCTGCTTCTGCTATTATTTGTTCGTTTTCAGCTGCTTTTGCTGCTCTGGCTGCTTCGTGTCCTGACGGGTAACTGAGCTGAAATGGCTGGCGCAGCCGCTTTTATAGCAGTTGAACAAAGGCTTTCAATCAGGGTTGAACGTCGCATTCAACCAGCGAATAGCGGGTGGGAAATTGTGGCAGGAATTTCCCTGCTTCGGTGGGGTGTAGGTCGATCAGCTGGATTCGGGATTCTGCCACGGCACTGATGTAACGGCTCCACAGTGCGGCGCCATCTGGTGCATAAGCTGGTGCTGTGGGCCATGGCCTTGACTCATCTTTTCCCATGCGTTCTGCCACTCTGCGGCTATCACGCATTAAAATCAAGACAAATACCATTCGGACATGCTCTGGTGGTCCTCATCTTCCTCTGGTTTGCCAAGCCCCAGAGCCCTGTAATTGCAGATGGAGCCGCCCCACTTCTCCATCTCTTACCTTCTCCTTGGAGGCCCTCTCAAGATCTGCTGATGCCTGCCCAGGCAGGATGCGATGACCTCCGCGGGCCGAGGCTGCTGAGATTTGAATGTTTGAACATCATCTGCTCCAGGCCCAATTCGAAGGCCCATTTGGCAAGCCGATGTCGACGCTAATGATGAGGATGAGGTCGTCAACGACGCCAGCGAACTCACTTGAGAACTATTTCAATAAGCGTTATGCACGCATTGTCCTTCACCCTGTTTTTCTCGACTGTCTCTGTGTATGTGTGTATGAGTGTGGGTTCATGGATGCGTATGTGTGTGTCTGTGTGTGTGTGTGTGTTTGCATTTGTTCGCGCCACGCTGATGCAGCTTTCCCTTGCACTTTTCCTTCCTCAAACTGCCATCCCTTACGCGGGGCTTATCAGCCATCTCATTCGACTGAAGCCTCGAAAACCCAAAACCCAAAAATGTTCCTCCTGCTGCCGTACATATAATATTTTTAGCTCACAAAAAGCATCGTTTATCATTTCAATTGAGGCTTTTTGTGGATTTTGTTCACACATTCTAAGTCTCCCAACTTTGTGAAACAAAAGTCGATCCCTGCCCGCGTTGCTTCAATATTCTCTCTTTCCATCGCTCGCCACTCCCAATCGTTTACCTTTGTCTGGTCAGAGCATTCCCACTTCGTGTTGGACAAGTTCTAATTTGTTTTTCCACCCATTTTCTTTATTTCCATTTTCTCATCCGTCGCCAGCGTTTTCGTTGTCGTCTTCGTTGCCTACAAGCAATTTGCAGCGGTTTACATTTTTCGATTCTCATTCGAACTTTGTTGTTGGTTTCTGCGACGATAGCGCACAGTGGATCGTAGATGCACAGTAGATGCCGCTCCCAATTGCACTCAAAGAAAAGCTGATTTTTGCAAAGAAAATCTCTCGGAAAAGTAGCCACTGTGCGGCGTTGCAGGCGTCGCAGCTTCCAGCCTTTTCTGTTGTTGTCGTGCATGTAAATATGTATGTAAAAATGTATGTTGTACATATGCATGTACATATGTATGTATGCACGTATGGTATGTACATGCCTTTTTCGATTCTTATCGCCACATTCCCAGTCCTTGTCACTGCCTCCTGCCAGAGCCGACTCAAGTTTGTCTGTCTATCTCCTTGACTGGGCCACCTTGCGCCAATTAATGCCCCCCCATCCGCCTCGCTTTTCAAACTTTTCTTGCTCTCATCGCTTTTTCCCATTTGCGGTGGGACTTTTCAGCTTTGGGCATCGCCCCGGCACCAAATGCCATCGATACGACCATGTCCACGTTCACGCAAATCAAACAGAGGCCAAAGCGAAAGCTCCGCACAATCGAGTCACACTTTCGCAGTTGGCCCTGGCTCGCAGCTATTCTCAGCGCTCCCTGCCTCCCACTGCCACCCTTCTGTTGTCAACGAAGGCGAGTCTGATATTTTGTGGTAAGTAGGTCACTAGAAACATTTATTGAGACGAGACGAGACGAGGGCTGCTCAAGAAAAGGCAGAGCCCCTCAACTATGCAAAGTCCTCGAGCCAAGCACCCGTAAATGCAGTAGCCATAAAAAGATTCAATTAAAACCCCACTGATTACAGTGTTGTTAGAGCGAAGAACTTGCAGCACAGTCTCGTACCATCCTCCTGCTTCTGCCACAGACTGAAAACAACAGGAATTCGGTGTTGTAAATTGGCTGAAACACACTCTGTGTGTCGTCGGTGTCAGAGGCGAGGGCGAGCCAATTTTCCGTTTATTGAACTCGCTGGACGGTCCAAGAAGAACGCTCTCCTGACACGCAGGTGTCTGAGCTATCTGCTTTCGTCTTCTGTCTGCTGCTTTGTGTGATTTCCCATTTTGCCTTCTTTTCTTTTCCGCTCCCAAATGGCGGGAAAGAGATCTTTGGGCAGTACCTCCGTGGCCCCCATCTGTTCCACAATTAGTCCGCCTCCCGTTTAAATATTTGACGCAGGCTTTGTTTTTGCCACCTCCAAATTGACATGGAGATGCCGGAAACGAGACAGCGAGCGGAAATACTCGCGGCACAATGTCACGAGTGGCCCAGCTGGAGTCCTACGTGTGTCTGGGGCAGTCGCTCGCCGCCAACGCAACTTCATTACAGCTGAGGCGCGTCGCACAGTGGGGCCTCAGCCGATCACAAAGTTACCAAAAACTTGAAATTTCGAATTCTTTGTGGGAAAATACTGTGACAATTTACCACTAGACATCGTGGCACTGTGCATCCGCGCCTCCACAATTCAGTTGAACGCTGTTCATGTGCCATAAAGATGTAGTCTTTCGTCCCAGTCCACGACTGCGTAGGCGCACTTTGCGATTAATTCAATTGAACTTGGAATCGGCAGCAGTGTGCGGGTGGGGCCGGGTGTGATGTCGGTTAGATGAAGCAGTGGCTGTGATTAAAAATTGATTACAAAGTTCATTGGCCCGAGCTGAGGCTTCCGCTGGAAGCAAGTGGCTATCCAGCAATCTGGCACCTTATTTACGAGTGCTGCAGACAGATAGACTGACTTTATGGTTACTTTTCGGCGTTTCCATTGTGCGTTCTTCTCCCCTCGACTCTACCAAAACAATTGCCGTAGGGTAGGTGGTGGAGCTGGAACTGCGCGGAGCCCTAAGAGCCGGGAACGGCACTGGGGGCAGCGTGAAAGACACGTGAGACAGCGACCTAGTTTAGCGTTTTATGGAATAATTCATTATGCATGTACATGCATACATACGTGGTTGTCATTGTCACTTCATTTAAGTGGGTCTACCAGCCACAGTGCTTTTGGGAAACTGCTTCACAGCCCCTACGGCACGTTTGGTGTTTGCGAGCAATTTGCTGGCAAACTAATTGACCATGTCTCGGATTTGTTTGTGTATCGATTAGCGATTTGTGGGACGAAACATTTCCCTGCCTGCCCCTCCATCTGCACATTTCTCCACCAATTGTCAGCTGCTTATAGATTGTTTATTAAGCGTTCTTTTTGTGGGCTTCTCTTGCTGTTTGCGGCCCTGAAGCGACGGCATTGAAAGAGTGGCCAGGGGCCTGGGGCCAGAGGTAAGGCGTGGAACTGCTTGCAGTTTAACCTTCAGATAAACCTTGTTTGCCTTATCAAAATGCATTGGGGCACTCGGCACTTGCCAGATAAATCAGTTTTGGCCAACTTATGGAAGAGAAAATGGTTGAGCCCTCGCCTTGTGTGTTCCTTTTCTTCACCTGGATGTAGGGCCACGGGACAGCGTGGGGTGCCAATAGGCACGAGCCTGTCCGCTGACGGTCGGTCAGCCGGGCATACTCGCAGCTGGCCTTCTGCCTTGCCGACTCACTTGCGTGACAAGACTTTGACAAACTTGCGAACTTCTTGCCAGAGCTCCTCCTCCTTCTCGGGTGTATTCTGGTGGGTGCACACACCACCCGCACACTCTCGTAAATGCCAGAAATAATAAACCAAATGCATGACGCCCCGGACAACAGTGGGTACAGTTGACAGCAGTGGGGGCTTTTGTTGCATTTAAGCCAGAGGAGTGACTTCTCAGGCACGCATAAAGTATTCATCGAGCGCCAATCCAAATTGACCCAATTTCGCTCGCGTTTCGGAATTTGTTCCTGCAACTCAACGGGAAACTCGTTCACGCGAAGGATTCGCTTGTCACTTGGTACAAGGCATCTGCCACAGGCCTTGAGTTATACATTTGAATGCCCTTTTGAGGCGAAGGGGCTGTGCCTAGGCACTGCTCCATGGCATGAGGGATGCACCTGAATTATTAATTCTTTAGTTCTTGTTTTCGCTTTTGCCAAAGTTCTCCTGGCGACTGAGAAGGAAGAAGCTGAGAATGCTGTTTTGTAGCGCAAACTTATTCGTTATTATTCTTCGCAGTTTGACTTCTCTCTCGTTGTTGCTAGGAGACCGTTTATACCAGAAATCACCACTTAAAGGACACCTCCTTCCATTCCCCTTTGAAAAGTAGAAGAAGAAATTAAGAAGAGTTTTCAAAGTGCTCTCTCTGCTCCCCTTTCAAGATGTTCAATCCCTTGAATCAGCCTACCATTACCTAATGCCATTTCTCTTCCCTAATTAGTATCGTAAGATATTTGTGGAAGAAATAGGAACGAGCTCGGAAGCTGATTAATTGCATAGCCGTTCAATGCCACATCAAATAAAATGATGGCGATGAAACTTTAATATAGTTTCTCCCCAATTTGTGTTTTGTGTCACTCTGGAAATATTTACCCAAGTCTTTGGCATTGGTCGAGTCCAGCAGCGCCCACGTAGCTGGGTCAAAGACTGCAGACTGCAGAGTGCGGAGTGCAGTTTGGGGAAAGTGGCTAAGGCCAGACCTCAGGAGGAGGCGCCTCTCCCATTTGTGGGTGCTGTGTGCACACTTCTATTCATTTCCATTGCACTCATTCACGGAGTAAGCAAAATTAAAGTACGTGACCCTTTTGTGATGCCATGCAATTTTTATGGACGAAGGATGCGACGCGATGCGACGCGATGCGATGCGAAGGGATTTGTGTAGGGTAATATGATGGGGAGCTGCAGCAGAATATATGTGTATGTATATGCTGTGGGCACTGGGCAGATGTGGGACAGGTATGTGTGCTGACGAGGACCAAACTCAGGACGACTGAAAACTGACCTCGGGACATTGCATTATATTGCTATGAAATATTCATTAACTCGATATTCATTAGGATGACGCCGCCTCGTTAGGGTTAATGGCGCCAGTGGTGGCCTGCGTCTGCTCCCCCACGCCTGCTCTGGCACTGTGCTGCCCCCTCCGACCCAAAAGCCCACCCAAAGTCGTTTTCCATCGTTTGCCCATTGCTGTAATTATAGTGTGCAAAAGGGCTGGCCCGGAGACTGCGACCGAAAGGGGACACGTTGCATGGGAGCCCCGCCCGCTATGTAGGTCAAGCATCCATGCTCCTGAACTTAGTTCTGGCTGTGGCTCCAGCTCCAACTCTGGCTCTGGTGGTGGTGGATCTCGAGCTAAGGCTCTGGTTGCTGCTCCACGCTATCCTTCCTGCATCTGTGCGCTTTGCATGGCTCCCACTGCCACTGGCACAGACCTACAGTCACTCCTCCTGCACACTCCGCTCCACTCCGACTGGGCGCGCTAATCCACTTCAAACAAGCATACATCACACTTACACTTGCGCAAACAAAGACAGCAACCAGAAACGGGGAAAGCAGATAGGGAGGGGCAGAGAGAGGAGCTGCTGAGCAGACAAGTTGGACTCGCAGCAAAGCTACAATTACGCACATAGAGAAATTTGAAGATATTTCAATGAAAGTGGCACTGGGGAACAATCCATCGATAAGCAATCCGAAAATGTCCTTCACTGCTTTATCCAGAAATATTTAAACAAAATGCTTCTCTTCTTCGTCTTTCAATGCTTAACTTTGGGTGAAGCAAATGTTTAACCTTTAGCCTTAGAGTGCGTGCCAGCACCACCGCCACCAGCATGGAATCAAAAATGATCCCAAAGCTCGAATGGAGCCATTCCTTGGTTGGTTTTGCAGGCTCTGGCCTGCTCTCCACCCACTAAATCCTCCCTTCTGCCTTTTCTGTTCCCCCCCTCTATCGTTCTCTATCCATATGCAAACATTAACAAAATATATGCACAACAACAGCAACTAACACAACACACCATTAGGAGACAATAAGGAACAGTCGAGGCGATTGATACCCTCCTCTCTGCTCGACTGTTCCCGCTGATGTCGCCCATCCTTGAGGATGCTGTTCATCTTTGGAGATGCAATTACATTTGCCCAAACACTTGTACGCATTAAATTCTGTTGTTTAAATATACCTAGCACCGCCTTGCAGCTGCAAACAGCTGGCCAAAGTCGTGAGACCCGACCCTTCGTTGCGGTGTACTCGCAGTGGCACCAACGACAACTTTCGAGTGTTGGCCTCGTGTTGACTTTTGTGAAAGGTGTGACAATATTTACAATGTCTTGTTAATTGAATTTAATGCGTCTCCTTTCTGTGTGGGTGTGTGTGTGTGTCCTTTTTTTGGAGTGTGTGTCTATAATTGTGTTTTTATTTTTTCGCTTGTGTTGCTAGTTGCAAAGCACAAAATGCCAACCTCTTTGGCATTCCTGGCAACCAAGTTGAATGAACCGCCAGGGGGAATGGGTCCCCCCCGTCTATCTTTAGCGATTTTCCTTTCGTTGGGGAGTTATGACTCCGGCCAGTTGTCTATCCTCTGATTCCAGAATCTGTGACATTCGAAGAACCAACGCCCCGCTTGCCTGACGACCCCTTGCAGACACCTTGGCAAACACATGCAGATAGGCTTGAAAGCATCGCGCCTTACCTGTCAGCAATTGCTTGATGTGACACTCCACTTGTCCATGGCTGCGGCTCGGGCAACTCTGCTGGTGTGCTGGCACTAGCCCACGGGTCCATCGACCTTTGCTGCTTTTATCCTCCAACGTTGTTATCCTTGACATTTTAGCATTGTATTGTGCGTTGCCTTACGGCTTCTCTTGCCAACAGATGGATTGGTGTTTGTGTGCATGGATTCTGATCGAATCCAAATGGTATTGTTGCATATCAATATTCCGAAGGTACAAAATATTAACTGAAATTGGTATTGCTCATTTCAGTAAATACTTATGAATGTGACTGTAGTTTATTAAGCATTACCCCCCACTGCGCTCTTTGGGATCCAAGGCCCCTTGGAATATTTTAAAGCTTGGCTTAGGTCAGGAGTCAGGAGTCAGGTGAGTGATTAGAATGGTTAGTCCGTAAAATGGTGCAGGCGCTTATCCTCGAAAGTTGAAACAAGTTGAAACCAGTTGAAACAAATTGAAACGTTCCACACGTTTCATGGCGGCGAGCTTCTGTGTCGATACATCAATTTCCCAGTATTAGGCAATTATTTAGGCGCTAGGTGCCTACAGAGCAATGCGGAGAAAATCCACTAGGTGTCGCTCATGTACTGTTTAAAATTCATACATTTCAGCTTTTGCCAGTGAGATTTGATAACTATTTCTGACATCTCTAAACAAATCGATTAAAATAAAGGCGCGAAATTCAAAAGAAATTATAGTTACCTACGGGGCAGTTGTAGATTTATGTAAAGTCAAATTTAAAATACTCTTGGCATAGCTTTAGAAAAAGTTCCATAAATATACAGGTATAATTGTAATAAAAGAAATTAAGACTAAAGAAAAAGCTACAAAAAGTTGTCAAAACCCTAGAGAAAATATGTTGAGATCCGTGAGGCATGGCCCATTAATCTAATAATGGCTGGCATGGTACAGGATCCAAAGCGACGGACGAATCGAATAGTCATGAATAGGCATGAATAAGTCAACAAACGGAGATCGGAACTGGACGGACGCCGATAAGATTCGCGATACGGGTAAAGAATGCGATTAGCGGATGTGCTGCCTCCACAAAGTCCACAATGGAGTGGAAACGGAAAGCAATCAATTCGCCCCACTTCCTGCACTAAAAGCCCCTCGAGTGCCGCTCTTTAGTGGGGTTAGGAGCGGCAGGCCATTAGCCACTGGACGATTGCCCATACAACTGTCGGACATTATCAGTTGTATCGTTGATAAGCTGCTTGGGGTACCAGTACCCGCTCAAAGAGCAGCAGAAGGGCGGCAACACCCAGCAACACCGCAATGAATAAGATTGAATCCTTTATGTCTTTGCCCAGTTTATTGCGCAGAGATGTTTCGTGGCGATTCATTTACAGCTACAGGACACATACATACATACATACACGCATACATACACATACACATGTACAGCTTGGACGCTTGATTCTTAGTTTCATTTTTACACGATTTATTCATCAATTACTAAAAACTATTCAAAAAAATTACTTAAAATAAATCACAGTAGATTTAAGCATTTTTTTTGTTTGTTGTTGTTGTTGTGGGTTTGTTTTTTCTTTGCTGGTGCGGAGCACTCGCGGCTCACGAAATAAATATGTATAAATACAGTAAATATAATAAATAAATAAATAAATAAATTATTAAAACTAGTAAAAAAAATACAATTACAAATAGTACTAAGGAATACTCGGAAATGGTAAATAAATAGTGACGGCGAATGGGTTCCAATGGGGCAAGCAAATGGCGGACTGGGTGTGATAATACTAGGAGTACGAGTGTAGGAAGTTCGTTGCATGGATTTTGTTCAATAAATAAATCATTTCTAATAAATACTAAGTACGATTCTAAAATGGCATTCGACAAAATTCTTCTCTCCTTCTCTCTTTCTCTCTTTCTCTCTCTCTCTCTCTCTCTTTCTCTCACTAATTTTCTATGCATAGCGACTTAAATCTCTACCTTCTGGCTCTGCTTTCCTCTTTCTCTTTCTCTTTATCTTTCTCTTTCGGCTTGTTTGTCTCTCTTTGTGTGTTTGTGTTTTGGCTTGGAAGCGGCTTGGAATGCTGCAGCTGGAACAACTGGAAGGAGGTACTATGAACTACAGACTGTGCACAGCATTCGCTTGGCTCTAATACTGGAGGAGGCGCACAGGGCGGGACTGGGACTGGGACTGGGACTGGGGTGGAGCATGACTAGGGCTCAGGCTCAGCATTCCACGGACCCACTGCCGCCGCAGTCGGATCCGTTGGCCAGTGCTGCATTGGAGATGCCAAGCTCGAAACTCTCCGAGCCTGAGTGCCTCAGGGAGCCCGCTCCCGCTCCCGCACCCGCTCCCGCTGTCGCACCGACACCCGCTGCCGCTGCCACCTGTTGGCGCCGTTCTTGGCTGTTGCGGTGCTGCTTTCGCAGGGCACGGCGCAGTGTCTTCCAGACGTTGTCCAAGTACTGGATGTAGAGCTCCTTGCTGACCTTGAGGTCGCGCTCGTCCGCCTCCTGGCTACCGTCGGCTGGCGTGTGGAAGCGCAGACGCTCCAGCATCGCCTCGCGGCTGACGCGGCTCAGCTTCGCCCCGTTGCTGTTTGGATAGGAGGCATTGATGGTCGTCTCGATCTCGCAGAGCATGCTCCGCGCACTGACCAGCAGGTCGTGCAGCTCGTGGGTGACGGCGTTGAGGTTCTGCTGGTGCTCCTTGCGGTACTTGTACTGCGCCCGACCCAGGTACGAGAAGCTGCCCACAAAGGTCTGCATGTGGCGGTACCAGGTCTTTAGCTTCACCTGTGGGGGAGAGGCGGGAAAGGGGCAGCGTTAGTTTCAGTGGCGCATACAGCGGGAAGGACATGCAAATCAAGCTGGGCCGGCAGACCCCTTGCATTATTGAGTGCAGTGCGATGAGTGACAGGAAAACTGGTATCAGCCGCCCAGGGCGGAGCCGGTCCCACACACTCATCATCGCTCACCGCTCATCGCACGTCGCACGTCGCACGATCGAGGCTCGAGATCCACTTACCGCATTTGTGGGCCGCGTCATGTTTGGCAGGAACTTGTACTCGCGCTGCCAGTGCTGGTACTTGCCGTACTCCAGTTTGGCGCTGCTGCGGATGAATTGATACTCGCTCATGGTGATGTTCCGCAAGGCGACCAGATGCTGCAGGGGGTAGGAGGAGGAGGGAGCACCGATCAGTAAGAGAAATGGCAAATGGCAAATGGCAAATGCAAGTGCAAATGCATAAGACGGATGGGGATGGGGATGAGGATGGGGATGAGGATGAGGATGATTGGGCATGATGCTCACCTTTCGCTTGATCACGCGTCCCTGGCTGGAGCTGTCCGAGTCAGCGGCCAGGCTCTCGTCCGGCTGGTAAACGCCACCGCAGGGATTCTCCCACTCGGGCGTCTGAGAGGTGCTGGAGAAGAGGCGCAGGCTGTGGCTGCGCGCATGGCGCGTGCGTTGACGGCGGAGCTCCTGTCGTGCGGCTCTCATGGCCACTTGGGCGATCTCTTCGTAGCTGCTCTCGCTCAGGCTCACATCACTGTCGTAGCTGCCCTCGCCGAAGCTGTCCTCCAGTCCGTGGAAGGGGTTCACATTCCACGCGGGCAGTCCCTCCGCCCCTGAGGACGACGACGACGATGAGGAGGAGGCGGCCGCTGGTCGGTTTGAGCCGGATGCATCTTCATCGTACGCGTAATCCAGTGCCACCTGGTCGTGCAGGTGACGGGCCTGTGGCAATGGCATTAGGGCAGCCAAAGTCATGATGAAGAGCAGAAGGCTGCTCCTGCTCCTGCTGCTGCTGCTGCTGCTGCTGCTGTTCCAGCTCGGATTTTGTGAGCTGTTGCCTTTGCGGCTCTGTGGGAAAATTGTTGCTGCAAGGCCAAAGAGGAGATCGATTAGAGCGGGTTGCGAAATGGGCGGACGGAATCAGGTTCGTACCGTTTAAGGCAAAGGCTGGCATTGGCGACATGGTCTACACGATTAACACTAACAAATATCACAAATATCACTACAAATCCCGGTCGAGTGCGCTGCGAGTGCGTTGCGAGATCGTTGCGTTGCGTTGCGTTGCGTTGCGTTGCGAGGCTCGGCTCGGCTCACTCTTCTGCTCAACGGCTGCTGACTAAATGACGGCCGCTGCAGCGGTGCTGGAAGATTTGAAGCCGCCGCCAGTCAGCCAGTCAGCCAGCCAGCCAGCCAGCCACTCACAACTCATCAGACATCGCGTCGCAGTGTACTCACGCACTCAGCACTCAGCCGGGCACTCACTCAGCGAGAGAGAGATAGAGAGAGAGAGAGAGAGTGAGTGCAATTACAGCCTCTGTGCCTCTGTGCCTCAGTGCGATCGACCCGGCTGGAGAGCAGAGCGTGTTGCCTTTGGTTTAGGCCCGACCACTACTTGGCTAAGATTGAGTAATTTTTGTTGGTTCAAAAACGTTTCTTTGAGCGTTTTCTCACTCTCTTGCTCACGCTCCCGCTCCCACTCCCGCTCACTGCCATTGCTCTCTTTCGGCAGAATTTCACAAGAGATTCGGATTACTCATAGTATTTTGGGTTTTTTATGCGATGTCAGACGTGGCCCAGACTCTCCCGAGCAACAGCCGCGGCCCGAACGATGACGTAGTCGAAGCCCCACATGCCCACATGCTCGCCCCCGCGGCAAATCGTCATCAACAAGAGCGATGGATGGCAACAATCCGCTCCGATTTTCAATTTTAAATATATGTACGTACAACTGGCCCGCTCCCGCTCTTGCTCCCACGACCGCTCTTCGTCTCTATCTTGCCGTTTCGCTCTGGCCCCTAGGTACTTCGCGCTGGCTGTTGCCGTAGGTCAGCGACTTGATAACGCCAACGCCAACGCCAGCAGCATGTTGACGCCACCAGCGACGTTGACAGCGATAAGGCACGTGCTGCTGCTGCTGCTGCTGCCCGCTCCGCCCCATTGCCACTGTCGACTGCTGGCCGTTGGCTTCAAATCTTGCGATCACCTGAACGGGCCAAGGCCATAATTGGCCGATAATCGAGGGCGAAGGAAAGTTCTGGTTGGATGAGTGCCCCAAATGCCTGGATGATGATTAATCGAGCAATTCCACCTTATGCAGTCGGCAGTAAACCGTTTTACGATGGCCTGTTCGATCAATTGAAAGCGGACCCGAACCGAACCGAACCGAACCGATATCCATCCGGCTCTTGCTTGGACTGTCCACAATCGAAGCAGTGCCGTACAGATGAGCAGGACGAGAGCTGAGGCATATCCTTATAATGGATTTCGATTTGAGTCTGATCTGCCTGGTAACTATTTCCAAAGCAAACACTTGGCATTTATCTATCTGATGGCGTCGACTGCCGGCGGCTGTTTAACCCATAATAAATAATACGAGCGTGATTATGAAATGTTCGATTGAGCTTCGGGCTTCGGATGAGGCGGGGATTCACACCAGCAACAGCACCAGCGCCAGCACGAGTAGAAACAGAAACAGAATCGAAATCAGAGGCAGAGGCAGAGGCAGAGCCAGAGAGAGCTCATGGAGAAAGAGGCGCTCGCCTCGGTGTATTAATCACGGGAAAACATTTCACTGGCAATCATCTTTTTATAAACAATTGCGAAACGCGATGGAAGTTATCTATCGGGAAGACAATGATCTAATTGCGGGCCCCCAAAGATAGGAATATCCCGAAAACCTTTGGACTCTGCTACCGCTGCGTCGTACTTACTTTGATGGCACATGTTGGTTGCCGCCGGATCACTTTCTATTTTGGCACACTTCATTTTTGCAATTATGTGTGTATATTTGTGTGTGTGTGTGTGTGGAATACTGTTAGTTTTGGTTACGGTTAATACTGCACGTCGGCTTTGCACGCACTGCACCAACTGATCCCTTGGATCAAACTTGTAACTTTGAGTTCGATGCTCGATGTTCGATGTTCGATCTTAGGTGGGGAGTTATTTGTGCACTTAGTCTAGTACGGAGCCACTGGCTGGGACAATTAGCATTGGCGTGTGTCTAAGCGAAACTGATTCATGGTCTCGGGCCGTCGCATAATTTTATATTTATACAAAAATCGCTCTGCTCCGACTGCGTGTGAGGCAGTCCCAGGCCGAGACGCCGCAGTCGCAGTCGCTGTCGAAGTCGCAGCCGCTGTTCCGATAGTTCCGATGTGTGTCTCTGACATTTAGAGCCTGCTATCTCCTCGACAGCGCAGTTCGCAGTTCGCAGTCAACAGTCCGCAGTCAACAGTCGTCGCCGACGTCAATGCGAAGTGCCGTCGTGCGAAAGAATCGGAATCGGAGTCAGAAGTGCGCGCCACGCTTATAATTATTATTGGATTTGATTCGATGATTGCCCAACACACACACACACACACACACACAACCCCATACCCATCCCCATTCCCATGCCCCAGCAGCAGCCCCAAAAGCAAGCGTCACCCTCCCCTCCCCCCCTCGCATTTATTTATTCAATATATTTATCCATTATATTTATTTTTCATCAAACGAAGGGAGGCTCTGCTCTGCCCTGCCGTTGGCTAAGGTCCGTTAGGTGCCATACACCCCGCTCTCCCCACCCTTCGCCATTCATATTGCGACGGGGGATTTTTCTTCATCGAGTACATGTGTCTCATTATGTACACCTTCACTTTGTTGTCTGCCATTGAGGTTTTTGTTTACGTCACTTGATGGTGCCCCATGCCAGTCGCCGGCTCCGCCAGCTCTGCCAGCAGCCTCAACGGACAGGGCAGCGGCAGCGGAAGGGTAGGCGTGGGCGTGGGCGTGGCATGGCTAGCTTTGAGAGATTCAATGCGAAATTAATTGCATTAGGGGGATTTTTTCGACTTGGCCCGAGAGACCATGGGAAATCTGGTGAAACAATGTAGAAATCTGGCAATCGATCCGCCCTGCCCCTCTTCGCTCTCCTCCCCTACCCCCTTTGATGATTCTTCTTCCCCAGCAGCAACAAGCGAGTGACGAGGTGATTGCGGTGGGGGATCCAAAATCAAGCTACGTTCAAAATATAAAGCTCGGACTCGCTGACATGCAGACTCAGGATGGATGCTTAAAACCAAATCTGGATTGCTAAATGTACTCATTCATGATTTTCCACAAATTCATTGACTTATTTCGGTCTAATGGGGAATTGCCATCATGCCATCGATAGTGCGAAGTTGTATAGTTTTATAGTTCGGTTGCCAAATCTTTAGTTTGATTTGCCACCACCCCCTTGGGCGGTGCAGCTTATCTAGCTCTCATGATATCATGATGCCGTCGTGATTGAGGACAAATGGTTGTTCCTTATCAACTCCAGCTGAGGGAATGCGATCACCGCTTGAAGCGATCCGCCGATCGGCGATCGGTGATCTTTGTTCCTTCCTCAACACCCAACACTCATCGCACACACGGCGGGGGTACGAGTACAAGTACGAGTTCGACTTAGAGTGTCTATTAAATTATGTGTGCGTTGATGACACCTACCAAAAGGGTTGCTAAACTTAGACCCTAGTCCGTGCGCGTGTCATAGATGACGCGTCGTTGTCGTTGCTGAAATCACTGATAAGGCGTTTGGCTGGGCCAAAGAAGTGCCACAGTGGAGCCAGCTACCCTATCAATCAGTTGAGAATGGGTGAGGGTTTTCGGTTGGGATCTCTAATTACATGCTGCCATGCTGCCATGCGTGGTGTGGGTACAATAAAAGTTTTGATTCAACAACAGTTAGCCGTAATTCTGGCCACTTTTCCACTGAACTCTTATCAATGAGCGTCGTCTTCATGCGAGAGCCCCGCCGTGGCAGGGATTGAACTTTGAAGCAGCGTCGCCCAGAGGGGTATTCACATTCGCATTCAAGCCAATTGTCTTCATGGGTGTTGACTAATGCTTTGCCGAGAATGATTAAGCACACGCCACCACCTACATAGCCCCCCATCCACCCCACTAGATACGACATGGATATGAGCACACCACACACTTCATGTCTTCGAGCAGCGCCCCTGCCCCAATGCAGGGCACTTGGCTGGCGGTTTGCTCCTCTTCGAAGGCCACACATGACTCACTGGATGTGGCAGCGGGATGGGGGAGAGGTGCGAATTCGTCCTGCTCTATGCATACAATGTACATATGATATCGCTGCCAATTATACAGATGACCCAAACTCCTCCGCCTGGCTCCGGGCTAAATTTAGCGATTGACATTTGGACACCTTCCGCCCCGTCGACTGACGTAGGTGTCATGTTCGTGTGACGTCCGACAGGGCCGACAGGGGTCGGCTGTCCTCCGCCAATTGCGAATTTCGCTGTAATTGCCGCTTATTATTATCATCCAAATCAAACAATCGATAAGTCGCCCGGTGATACTTTGATGCCAGCAAATCGCACGCCTAATGCTCGGGTATTATCGCCCGTTATTAATATAATTCGTTGCTACATAATTGAAAATGCTCGCTTATCACTTATGGCCGTTGCTGTCTCCGCTGGGTAATTAGTATTTGGTGCGCGGGAGTCAACGCCAACGTAGCCCCCGTGACCCATTAGCGAGCAGCTAGCAGCGGGCAGCGGGCAGCGGGCAGGGTAGCGCTACGACGCTACGAGTATGACTAATTGATAGCGACGACCCCTTTCGCGGTCGGCTTTATCGCGTGCCCAGAGCCAGAGCCAGAGCCAGCCAGAGCCGACTGCTCGCGCCCTCAGCCGCCGTCTGCGTCGCGTCTCGTCGCGTCTCGCCACGAATGTGTCAACAAGAGTCGCGTGCGGCGCTCGACGTCAGCCGTTCGCCGTTCGCCGTTTAACGCTTGGGTATGTTCCAGGCAGGCACCCGGCTCCCAGTTCCTCCCCCCCTTCAACATATTATTGACACATTGCTGGTTAGCAAATTGACAAAACCACCAGCAGCAGCAGCAGCAGCAAAAGCAGAAGCAGCATTTGCGGGGGGGAGCGGGCAAGAGGGTGCCACTTAGTCACTGGCTAGACATCGCTTGGGGAACACACAAATCTGTAATCAAACGATACGATGATTCAACAGTAGTAAGACATTTCGTTTGTCCAAACCCACCCCCCCATATCCACCATCATCCCAGTCAGGTGGCAAGAGCAATCCTGGGCCACAGGCACACACTCATCGCGTGTGAGCTTCCCTCTTGCAAAACTCCAGCTCCAGATACAGCCTCAACTTCGGCTTTGGATCTCTTACACATCGCATAAACACTTCCGCTCCGAGTTTGGGTACCGCCAGGCGCAAAAAAGTAAAGAAAAAGCAAAGAAAGAACAAAGGCGATGCGGTGCGATGCGATGCGATGCGATGGCGCATCATCGTTGCCGAAAATAAACACCCAATTTGCATAGGCGATGGCCACGGCCTTCCCCTTTGCCCTTGTCCCACGTTTCACGCTCAGTGCCCCAAGCCCCACCAGTCCCCCCAATCGCCAAACCATTTCCATTTCCACAGAAGAAGTGCCGACCAGAGCAAGAGCAGAGCAAACAAGTGTTTTGCGTGGGTCAGTTTCATTTCGTCTCTGATGAGGATGGGGATGGGGATGAGGATGGGAATGGGGATGGCATCGGGATTCCGTTTCCCAGCAATTGATGAGCAATTAATGTTTTTGTTTCTCTTTCTGTTTTCGCTCTTTTTCTTTTCGGTTTGTGTCATATTTTCGGATGATTCGTTTTGGAGAGTGGGCTAACCGGAACGGCATTCCAATTGTTTTCGCTGCGCTTCCTGCAGCTCGCATTTCGGTTGCTTTCATTCTGCCCTTTTGGTTTTTGATTTACTGCTTTTGTCAAATTCTAATCGATGGAAGAGTGTTTGGATGTATGTCTTTTGCTCTGTACTCTTCACACTCCAAATCGCAAAGTGTATTTATGTCTGTGTCGTCTGTGGCCCATTCTCTCTCTTTCTTTGGGGTGTTGCCTCGACAGCTTCAGCTTCAGCTTCCATGGCATAGCTGTGGCTGTTCACTTGAAAGTATTTCGTGTCTCGTTATTGAAATTGCAATTCAAGATTCTACACGTACACGTTCGCCGCGCCGCCTGGTGGGTCACAACGCATCTGCATCCCCACTTGATTTACATGCGAGTCAGTGCGGCACTGCAGAGCCACAACCTCTGTGGCTCAAACTCATAAAAAGTTCTGCAGAGTCAGTCTTGGGGCGGGACTGTTAAAATAACCAGACCATGTCGTGAGCTGCCTTTGGTTGGCTTTTTACCCATCCAAGCATTGAGGCAATCCATTTACCGATTTTTTGCTGCTGGTGCTTCTCCAATCATTTTAGGCTCTTTTTTGGCATACTTTTAAATTGGCATTCACCGGCGGCAGCCTTAAATGTCACTCGAGCATAATCTGGTCTGCCAATTGGCCCTCAAAGTTAGCCCAAATATGACCCAGAAATCAGCATAAGAAGGGGCAACGGGACAAATGGGGGGAAGGGAAAGCAGCTGGACATATGACATAATCGTTTTGAGAGAGGGTATCTGGTTGTTGCGTGCCCCTAAACTAGCCTTCCATTCTGGTTTCTAGTTAATTTCTTGTTATTCTTCGGTTCCATGTCACAGCTGCAACTGCAAACTGCAACTGCAAACTGCGACTGCCACATCAAGAGCTGTTTCTCGTTGTTAATTTGATGTGGCAAATGTAATAAGGCTAATGAGGTGAATCGGTCGGTGGCAGGGAATCCCTGCTCCTGTCCTCCCCGCACTGCAACCCGATCAGGGCCTGCAGAGGCCTACTCCTGTCCCTAGATGTGGCAGAAACTGTTCTCCATCTCCATCACTTCTCTTTCTCCTTGTGCAGCTAGTCCTCCTCCTCCTCCTCCTGCTTCTCCTTGTTGCGCGATCGGACTGATCAACTTGTTGTAGTCTTTGGGCCGGCTTTAGTGGCATGCAATGACCACCATCAAAGCCGCACAGAAATCACGTCGCCGTTGCTGCCATTGTTGTTCCTGCTGCTTGTCGATGTTGTTCGTTCGTTCATTTCGTCCGTCCAGCAGACAGACGGACAGTCGGACAGTCGGACGGACAGTCGTAAGTAGCCAAGTGCAAATGTATCGATTTACAGCGCAAACAACTTGCCCAACAAATGGAGCAGCACACACTAAGGAAGAGGCAACAGAAACGGGAACAGCGACATGAAGAAGCAACTGCCACTGCAAGTGGCACTGCCACAGCCACAGCCACAGCCACAGAGACTGCCTCCGACAGAGAGACGGGGACAAGATGCCAACGCAGCAAAAGCGCTTACAATGTTGAAGAATCCATGTCTGGGAAGACGACCGCATACTGGACATACTGGACACGGGGACACGGGGACACTGGGAGCCGAGCGATCTCATAGCGAGGAAAACGCCGACAATTAAACAAAATTTGATACAGCAAGGAGTGGGATGGGGCATGGGGTATGGGGCACAGACAGAGGGAGCTGAGACCTCGTCTCGGACTGGGACCTGGACTCAAGCATTGCGGTACTATTGTTGTTGCATTTTATTTAGGTTTTTGAACTGCTGCCGCCAGGGATACATCATACAGAAAACAAAGAGAAACAGAGATAGGCCACTGCGAGTGCGAGTGCGAGTGCGAGAGTGTTCGCGCATAATTGCAGACAAGTGGACACTGCCCCAGTCAGGTGGCATGGGGTTAGGGAACTGAATGGGGGAGTAGTATAATAAGGCAAGACCACCATCCCGCAGGCATTGCAGAGGTGTTGAGAACTATGGGAACTTATCAATCAATCAATTAGTCAACGAGCGACGGCAGCTTATCGATGGAGGCCTATTGGATGAATCAGCCGGCAAACAGACCGGCCCACGCCAGACCTCTGACAGATGCCTACGCCACACAGCCACTGTCATCGGCATCGGCATAGGCATCGCTTATCCCCGTTTCCATGTGGGGGGCGCTTCACATGTATAAATCAATAAACGGGCAATCAGCCGTTGCTAATCACCTACTGATAGCCAGCCGGCTATAGACGGGCGAGAGGTTCGAGCTAATTAAAACGCGCAAACAGCACCGAGAGCGCCAAGAGCTAGACCCAAGGCAAGTCCAGCTTCCGTGCGTAAAAGTGGACAGCGGACAGCGGACAGCGGACAGTGGGAAGCGTTGCAATGCACAAGCCAATTATAAAAATGTCAACAGGCAAAGGGCTAAAAATAAAAATATAAATGGAAGTGGGAGTGGAAGTGGGAGTGGGTGTTGGCTGTTGGCAGTGGCTGAGGTGCACTTGTAGTCGGTGTCTGCGTGCGAACTGTTTCCTAATAACCCAATTAGAGACCGGCACTCGCACACACAAACGCACACACACACACACACACGACCTACGCAATGTAACGGCATGCGTCATGCTTAGATGACGGCACAACGGGGCAGGGCAGTGGAATAATATTCAGACCAATTTCGACACCAAACACGCGCCACACAACTTCCACAACGTCACCAACTTGCGCTCGTCTTCAGCGTCTCTTTGCCTTAGCCTTCAGCTCCCCCCTCCAAAAACAGCCATAAAAGGGAATAGCAAAAAAATGCTTCCGATCGATCAGTCTCGTCTCTCTCTCTTTTTCTAAGCCACCCCCATCCTAAGTAGATTGCGCTCAGCACCATCGCATTCTCTCACTCTCTTTTCTGTGGCTATTTATAGCCGAGAAACTCAACCTGATCGATCGATCGTTCGTTCGCGGGCAATTTCACAACATTAGTGGGTCGAAGATCCTAACCTAAGGTAATCTGGAAAAAAGTACCACGTAAGGTATGCCAAATATGGATTGCAACAGCGAGACTGTCGTGTGGCTGTAGCCTCCACCCCCCCAGTTAAAAGCCGCAAAAAAAACCCATTGAATTTCACCACATGGCTGGCTATGCACTATCTTTGAAAACCCCCCAAGATTCCAATGGAAAATAATCTTACTAACTCTCATGTAATGTGTACGTACGGGTGTACGGGTGTACGACTATATCCGCAGATCTACACAGCGGCAGAGCGCCAGGGCGGCAGAGCGGCAGGGCGGCAGAGCGGCGACCTTTGCGCGCAATGACGTCATGGCACGCGACTCGCATTTGTCAGCTGGTTCAGATGGGAAACCGATCCGAAGCCGAAGCCACAAATCAGATTGCGAATCAAACTGTGTCAGTATGCGGGGCAACCACCTGATGAGTCAGCGCAAGAGCCAGAGACGGGGGCAGGTGTGGTACCGGGCCACCAGCCACGAAGTGCAGTAAATCCAATGTTGATTAACAGAAATACCCTCCGCTCTATCTCCACGTCTATCTGTTGCTGTAGTAGTAGTATCGCATATCGCAGTTGGCTGATGCAACAAGGTCGAACAACTGCCTTATCAGCGCTTGCCGCTTATCGACAGCGCCCCATGTGTGGGCGGGCCAGAGGGCTCGTCCGGGGCTGGGCCTTTGCTTAATTAAGTTATTCGACATCACATTTATTCGCATGGCAATAACTTTAATTGAGCAAGGCACAACCAATTGCACTGCCAAGTTCCTGATCATTAAGCGGTCATAAATCGCACTCCCCTCCATAGAACGCGAGCCCCCAACCGGGGGTATTGGAATGCAATTTATTTAATTGTCACCTCTGACGCACGATCAGGTGTCGACGCAGGTTGCTCTGGGGACTGCGATAAGAGAGCAACAAGGTCGTCGGGCAGGCTAATCAGAGGCAACATCCATCCAACACTCATCGGTGGAATCCTCCGCATCAATTATGTCTTCGAGTATTACATTAGTTTGTGCAAAAGTTAAAAATTTATGGAGCGGAAGTTGATTGCCGATTTAGCTCCCCCAGTCATTATCTCTTCCCTTCGACTGGCAAGCGACCAACTCATTCCGCATTGCGGGCGCTGATGAAATACCGAAAGCAGATTGAGGGGCCCGCTCGCATTTTGGCTCTGGCTGTGGCTCTGCCTCTGCCTCTGGGACTACTCAAAAGGTGCCATAAATAAACGCTTTGAACGGATTTGCGCCAAATATTTCGGCGTGCTTTTAATTTGTATGCATAAATAATAATTATGTGGGGTTCTGGGAAGCTATCCGGATGGGTGCCAGGCATTGGCAACATCAATCTGTTCATTTGATTGGAGAGAACTAGTTTCTCGGAATGCAGCCGGCATGAAGTGGAGCGCTCTGAGTCAACCCCCAAGGAGTCCTGCCATCGGCTGTGATCCCAACTTCAATCAGTTCAATTCCCATTCAATTCTCTGTCCCGCCAAAAGACAAAAGGTCAGCGAACAATGGAAACGGCTACCAGCGGCTTAGGGAGCGGTGTGATAAATGTGCCCCACAGACAAATAGATACACGGAAAAGCCAAAAGATACAAATGGATCTTGGCCTCTGCGGTGGCTGTCTCTGCTGTTCGCTGTTGCTGTTGCTGTGGTTGCTGCTTTGGCTGTCTCTGTGGCTGTGGCTGTGCAGGGTAGCCAAAATATTGAATCTAATCATCTGAAAATGATTTGAAATTATGTTATAAAACATTTTATGACGCCCGCAACAACAGCAATAACAACAAAGGCAACAACAGGAGACACAACACTCGTAATGGCAATGGCCAATCAAGCGACAACAATCAAGGGAAGGAATAAATCGGAGCTTAACGCTGTTTTCGGATCGTTCCACCTTCACGGTTTACTTCTTTCTTTACTTTTTCTTTCTTTCTTCGTTTTTTGTATTCCGATTTGCTGCTGCGGCGGCTTTTGCTGTTAATCATTTTGTGTTGGGTCTCTCTCCTCCTCTCTCTCTCCCTCTCTCCCTCTCTGTTCGTTGGTTGCCTGTCGCTGGACGGTGGACGGTGGGACGATATCATCGAGTTAATCTTGTTAAAACAAACCGTTTCAATAAATACTGCGATAATGCAATTTTAATGCCATTAAGATGAGCACCAATTATGGACAGCACCAGAGAATCAACTATCAACGCTCCCCTCTTCCCCCTTCCACCTTCCCCCTGCCCACCTATGCCGCGATTCCACTCTTTCCCACAGCCTTTAGGCGTGGACTCCGTTTCATTTCATCTTTGACCGCAAAAACCATTTGAGCATCCTTTAAGCAGCGGCGTTGGCCACAACCATATGATTATCAAGCGCTGCCCTTTCCTTCGCTTGGGATCCATCCGGCATGGGGCCTCATTTGGTCAACAGATTTTGCTTGATTTCTGGCAGGGTATTCCCCTGGTCAGGTGTCAGGATTGGATTGGATTGGATCCCCTCCATAGCAGGTCTCTCTCCACTGGAGGGGTAGGGCAGGGTAATCCGCTCCAAGACTTTCCTTCGTGCGCATTTGACAGACTCCATCCAGTCCTAGTGATCTTGGGGCGGGAGTGCGGATGGTTTTTTATTGTTTATTTAACATTTCTGCGTTTTTATTTCGCGCTGTCTGTTTCAGCATTCAGCGTTCGGCATCCTCCATCCACTGCCCTACTGTCTGCACTCTCCAAGCTGTCCCTCCAATGATCGCCGGCTTTTAGCCAAGTTTCGCTTTGTTGTTGCTGTTCCCTTGCATTTTCATTGTTCTTTATGATGCTCATTTAAAATTCAAGCTTTGTTTCATTAAGAAACACGTTCGTCCCAGTCCCAGTCCCAGCCACAGTCCCCAGTCCCCATTCCTCGTCCCCGTCCCCCATCCCAAGTCCCTTCCTGCTTCGGGCTGGCTGGTTTCCCCACCAGTCATTCCGCAGCCAGCGCCAATTTCGACATTAACGCCGCCGACGGCGCTACGTAGCTTGTTAACGTTTTTTAATGCCCCCCCCGATTCAAAGGTTAACAATCAGACTGGATCTGAGCCTGGGACTGAGACTGGGACTGCGACTGCGACTGCGGATGGGGGGACTTAGTCACAATCATTCCAGCTTCGGCCATTGATAAGCCGGCGCTCATTAAAGAAGTCGAGCGGGGCATCAGGATACAGGATTCAGGGATTCAGGAATGTTGGCAGAAATCTACTTCAACTATTCGACTTCATCTGCTCATCGTTCGAGCGTGTCAAAGTGCTCTCGAGCCCCTCGTCCGGAGCTGGACAATGTGCGATCCTCGACCCATCTGCCATGGCCTCTGTGCCTGCCACAGCTGGCGGGGAAGGAGAAGCACACACAAGGATGGGGGGGGAAATGATTTATACAATTTTGTAGTACATAATTGATGCCGATTGAACGGAATGAGTGGACGCGATCAGGATCAGCAATCACCGAGCACCGAGCACCGATCCGTCGATCCATCGATCCCTCTGGGTGGCACTGGATGGCACTGGCCGAATCCCATCGTTGGTGGGCCCTGGCGAGGGAGAGCGGGGGTCAAATCGATTATGCTCTTTGTGGAACAGGTGGTCCCTCAGTTGACTTAATGCCGATACCTGTTGCCCCCTCTAATAGCTCAATTCTCATTGCCATAAAAGTCAAGTGGCCGCTCCAAGACCAGGTCCAGCTCAGACCATTCTGCAGTTGCAGTGGATCTGCTGGATACGAATGCCACTCTCATCGGAGTCCTCGGAGACTCCGCTGCGGCCCATGGAGAGTCGTAAAAATAAAAGTCATTGACTCAATTTGGAACACACGACGCGGAGTCAGAGAGTTTGGAGCTGGGGGACTGGGGGGCGTGCCAACAGGCGCTTGTGATTATCCTTTCGCACGTTCGGCGTTGCTTAACAAATCATAAATATAGTCGGGCCCCAACATCGTTGTGGTTTGTTGTTATTGATGGTGGTCGTCGCTCCATGGGCCTCCTCTGGCGGCTCGCTGCTGCGCAAAGGAAAACAACAACAACAACAGAAAAGCAACCACAAAGCAGGCAAGAACAAGGTTTCCCACTTTTTTATGGTGGTCCCAGCTTGAGCTTGGACCCTCCCCAGCCCCAGCCCCAGCCCCAGCCGCAGTCCCTTCTCCCCAGTTCCACTTTCATCCACGGCACAAACGGCTTCAATCATTTAATAAGCGGTGACCGTGCCTTGTTTTGGGGCCACGACAAAAGAGTCTTCCGCCATATTATTAACTTATATATAACACAATAAAGAGCAGAACGAGGGGGAGCTCTGATTCCTCGCTAAGTAGCGGTCCTCTTCCGCCTGGAAGGTGCTTTTTAGGGTGCTAATCCACCTCTAACGCCGATACGAAATCATCACTCCCAAGGGCGTTGCCGCATTCACATTCTTGCTGGACGCGGTGCACGGGCCGGACGGACATTCGGCTCACGGCGTAGATTAACTCTCGGAGCTGCTGCTTTATTCTGGGTGAGAAAAAGAAAACAGTGAGACCAGAAGGACACCGAGAGAGAGAGAGCGAGATCCTCACCTTGTTGGGGTTTGTCCCAGCAAAGTTCTGGTGTTGCTGAAGAGCGGAAGGATGTTCAATGATTGATCAGTAAAGCTCTTACTAGAAGGAACTCACCCCATGGCTTGGCACTAGGCCACCTTCTTGTGGCTGGGCCTCTGGCACCTTTTGATTCTTGAGGAAATCGCTGCCAAGCTGCTGCATCTCTTCGATTTGTTGGCGCACTTCCCGCTGGTACTTCCGGGCTCGCTTCATGTGCTTCTCCATCCTCTTGATTTGACTTGAAATTGATTTTGGCATACTGTCTTCCTCCTCCTTCTCAATGGGGGTCAATTTTTCCATTTGAAATTTGTTACGTTCGTGTTCGTGTTTGTGTTTGTGTTTGTGTTTATATTTGGGTGGAGGGGCCTAAAACACGATGTGTTCTGTTTGAAAACTTCTTCTCTTTTCGTTTGACTACACTCAACTGACCTGCTGTGAGGGATTGAGAATTGGGGGATCTGACAGTATTGGCATTGGGATAGGGATCGATGATTGGTGATTGGTAACTGGTGACTGGTGACTGGGGACTGGGGCATGCAGCATGGCATATTTGAGTGGTGAGTGTGTTCAAGTTCATCAATCAATTGGACAGCCAGAGGCTCCTCTCACATATGAGTTATGATGAGCTTAGTCCATCGGCTGCGAACGTAATGCCAATGCATCAAATATATCTAATGGAACTTATTAGCACGTTTTACTCTTCGTGGAGGTATTTCCCCTAACAATGTGCAAAAATTATTCTGATTAATTTCGCTTGAGCGCACAATCCAGATCCCGAACGGAACCGAATCACGGATCATCTAATTGCCAGCACCACTCGAAGTGTTCCCTCTGTGTCTGTCTGTCTGAGTGGAAAAGTCACGACTTACCCACCAGACAGGCACAATGGTGAGGAAGCAAAGTGAGAAAGACACTTGATCTCTCTTCCATTTCTATTTTGTGTTTCTATTTTGTGTTTCTACCCTCTTCGATCTGTGTGTGCGCCCTCGTGCGAGGATCTCTATCTCCGTGTGCCCATCTATGCTTAGCTCCGTTTTGGCCGCAATTTATCACACGCCACTTGTAGTCGGTTTCTGATCTAATAAAAACTGTCAAAACGTTTGCAAGATGCTGGGAAAATATTTACACGACGCACACGATGGAGACGGAGAGACGGAGAGACAGAGAGGGAGAGCTGCCGAATAATGAAAGGATCAGGATAGGAGCGGTCAAAGAAAGGTCAAAACAATTGGAAGGTAGGCAGACAATAAATGGATAAAGGGATCGCACAGGTCAGGCTGCGCACAGGACTTGGGCGGCATGACACATCACATCACATCAGATGAGGATGAGGATGAGGATGAGGACTGTGTAGGCATTAAAGGACACACAGCTGATCGTCTGGGTTCCTCGCCATCCACCAATCGAGGGCGTCCAGTCCATCCTGTGCGTTGGCCATGTAGGAGGGAGGTTCGGCTCCCTATTCAAAAAGATGAAAGTGACTTTTCTTCCGACTGGCCATAAAGAATGCCAGGCAGCAGTCGGTCAATTGAAATTAAATGAACAGGAGAGGCGCTCGCCTCCGAGTCTCCTCGCTCTTGGTTCGGGGCGGCCGCTGCACGTTTAGCTATTTTTATGGAGTTCCATGGAATTATCGCTTGCTCCGTCTCCCGTCCCCCGTCTCCCGTCCCCCGTCGCAACCTTGGCTTGGACCTCTCATGTACGAACTTGTCTTCTGTTCTATTCTATTATATTCTTTCGAATCTCGAAACGTTTCTATTAACACGGCCCCAGGGAACTGTTGCACCTCTTCTCTCGCATTTGTTTCTACTTGCCGCCGCTGAGAAATCTCCGTACAAAAAAGTGTCTCTCGCTCCACGATGGCCGAGAGAGTGAGGTGAGAGGATGTGCAGCTGAATGGTGGCCAAGTGAGCGATCAGAAAGCATTTCCTGTGCCGAAACCCACACCCTCTCTTGCCACATTCTTCCCAATGTCATGCGGGGGTCTGGACATGGGATTGGCTGTGGGTTCGGGACTGCGGAATGGCACAAGATTCATGGGGATTCGAGGGACGTCTAACCTTGGCGCTGGATCGGCAAGCCACCAAAGGGGAGATTAACCAAAATACTAAAAGGTCTCTCTGTTGGCCTTTGCGAAATTGCGAAAATCATAAAAAATTGTTAAGCTTTGATTTATTGGGTGTTATAAAGTGTTGCGGGTTGCCGGGTTGCCGGTTTGCCGGGTTGCCGGGTTGCTTGTCGCCAGTTTGCTGGAAGCCCCAGCAGCGTTGCATAGTTCTAGGCAGGCTCCCGTATCCGCGTCACACGTTATCACATCCGTGGCCGGAGCTTGCTTATCACTAATGTAATCCCACGCCCGATAGCGGAGGGCGGTGCCGCACGCGCCTAAGAGCTGGCAAGTGTTTGGCCCTCCTGCATTTGTAATTAAACTTTTAGTTCGCGGCCAAGTGTCGCCCAAGGAGCTCCCCGATGGAGCTGCCCAAAATAGGAAGTTAATCCGTGAGCATAATCACGGCATAGCGCCACAGCATGCGGCTGCACCATTCCAAGCGATCGCCTAGCGAAATCTCCATTGAAGTGTCAGCAGTGCCACACATTGTTGCGGTCCCAGTCTGTGCAGGTCTGAGGGTGTTTCTGATGACTATCCGGTGTGTCGATCTGCCCGCGGACACTCTCCCCCAATCGCTGACTCCCCTTTGTCAGTTTATTCTGCATGGTTTCAGCTCTTGTGGTGCTTCATATGGGAGCTAGCTTTCAGCAGATACCAGAGGCAGTCACTCTCGATTGCAGGGCATTCAAAGTTCGATCTGGGACTTCTGGAGTTTCTGTTTCTGTTTCTGTTGCTGGTGGCGGCAGTGGCAGTCCGAACAATGCCAATATAAATATTGTGTAGTACTTTAACATTTAACAATAAAAACAGCAACAGCAACAGCAACAACAATAACAATCGATAAGAATGCTGCACTAGCGACAGTCAGAGACAGGGACAGCAACTCCCGGCCAGAAATCCACAATAAACAAACAATTACGGACGCTGAGGCTGAGGCTGAGACCGAGACTGAGGCTGTGGACTGTGTGGACTGTGGATTGGTTGCTCGCTGCAGTGGCACTTTTGTCGCCCAGTGGAAAGTTGCCCACATCTTGGCCAGGGCATCCGATCCAAGCTCTCCAGGCTGCAGCAATTCTTGTGGCATTTTGCGCGATGCACCCAGCGGGGAGTCAGAAATGTCTCACAACAAAAGCACCACAGAGCACCGGAGAGTTTCCACATTTGATAAGAAGTTGCAACAATGGAGAGGCAGAGCCAGTTGCTCCTTTGCTGTTGCAACATCAGCAGCTATAACTTTGAAGGGAAATTACTTATATGAGGCATTGCCTGAGGCATTGCCTGACTACAATTTCTTCTCTAGTTTAGGGCAAAAGTAATTGCAGACGGCGCTGATTAGTCATACCGCCACGTCTGTGTTCTAGCACCAAAATTCTAAAGGGGCAGGCAGCCAGGGAGTGTGGCATGGACAGCGGCAGCACAAAAATGAAAATGACAAGCGGCAGCTACACGCGAGAAACATGGGGCAAACAAGACAAGAGGCCGCGACCGGGATGCGAACGTTCAAATATTTGTTAAACTTGACACCAAACAAAAGAATTTTACCGAAAGGATTTGAATGAGCCCAAAAAAAAACACACACAAAACAGAGAAAAAAGCGAACAATGTAAGCTGCGTGGCGTGGCGTGGCCCTGGTCATGGATGGGGGATGGCTGGAATGCGAAAGAGGGGAATGGTGTTGCGGGTGGCAGCGGGTAGAGGGGGGCGCAGAAGGACGAAGCAGACAGCGGAGGTAGCAAATCAAACACAACAAATCGCCAGGCAAACACCAAAATCAAATTGTACGACAAAAGCAAACGATGGACCAAAGCCACAGCGGCACAGTGGGGCAAGGGCCAATAATGCCATGCAAAGTACTCCTAAATATTGTCACAGGAAAAGGAAACACCCATCGGAACATTGGCAAAAATGAATTCAATTTCGAATAATAAGCTAAAATCCACTGAATAATAATCAGTGCCGTTTTTATTCATATTCGTTTGCACCACTGTGACTGTGGGTTTCTGCCAGCCATGGCCATGGTCCCTCGTCCCTCGTCCCTAGTCGCCCAAGTGCTGACGCGCGCCGATCCTGGGCCGATCGCATTTTGGGGGGAGCGTGCGGAGTGGGGGGCGAAGTGGTGTGGAACGGAGCAGCTCGGAGTCGGTACGGCATCGCATGGGATGGTATTGGCATTGGTATGGGTATGGTATGGGTATGGGTAGTGGTATGGGATGGTGCCTAACCTAACGCAGTTATCAAAAGCGTTGAATTATGGCCGCGCTCGGCTGCCAGCTAAATGAGCAACACGTTGCACGGCAGTCTTCTGGGGCTGCTGCTGCTGTGGCTGCTGTGGCTGCTGGTGGCTCGTTTTGTGGCGCTATCGCATTTGATCTCGTTTGCCGGTCCATGGGATCGACAGCAACCCGCAGGCTCTGGGCACAGGGTAATGTTAAGGTTAAGGGAAAAGAGCATGGGACAGAGACGGAGAGACAGGGAAGATGGGGCACAGCCGTGTGCCTCTGGCTCTGCCTCTGCCTCTGCCTCTCTGCTTGTGTGTGAGCTAACAATGCGCATGATATCATTCATTTCTCATTTCGGTTTCATTCATTGAGCTGAGCGCTTGGCCAAGTGTCGCCGATCGTCGTCGTGTCTACCCGACTCTCCCCCTTGCCCCTTGCTCTGTCTCCTGTGCATCCTCTGTCCTCTGTCCTCTCCGACCTACCGACCATGTCGTGTTCCAGCGTTCAGTCTAATTTCATAATAAGAAACATCTTCAGGCACACAATAAAATGAAAGCCGCCATGGGCAATGGCGCGCACTTCTTCCATATACTTTTTGTTGGTATTTTATTTCTTATTTATTTTTGTTAGCCTTTTCTTTTATGGTTAGCTGCCATGGAATGCCGATGGAATGTCGACTGTTTCCGGTTAGAGTTCAGTGCTGCTGCCGAGCTCCCTAGTAGCCCAGTAGGTTGCTTCGTTCTGTCCGTTCTGTCCGTTCTGTCCGTTCTGAATGTGCCTCAGCCTCAGCCTCAGCCTCGTATCTATCCGACAACTGATTCGCATGGCATGGGCTCCTTCGTCATTATCATTGTCATCGCTTCTAATTCCCTAATTACTGTATACCCGGATTCATTTCATTCATCATATGTGCCCACATACTCGTAGATCGATGTTGCCTTCGCCTTCCCATTCGCCTTCGAAGAGTTGTCTAAATATTTCCCCCCCGTACATACAACAAATTTGAATAAAAGGGTCGAGCGAGGTGATGTGGCATGGAATGGACGGCTGCCCAGGGCGATCAGGCGGCGTCTGTTCACACGGCGGCGAGACCTGACGACGGTTTGATGGCCGTGTCTGTGGCCCTGGCCCTGGCCTGGCTCTGGCTCTGGCTATGGCCCCTGCCATGGAGTGCAGAGCATCCTGAACAGCGTCCGATCCCAAGTCAGAGGCTGAGGAGGCATCGTGTTGCTCAATGTGTTGAAACATGAATGAATCTTGTTCACAATTTGGCAACAACACGTTTAGCACGAAACGAAGGACGACAATGGCTCGAACTTTCTTCTTTCCGCTCATCTTCTGGCCCTCTTCCCGTATCCATTGTGCGCGGCTCAGGAGCAGGGGGAGGGGCAAAGGCTTGGAGTCTGTGCTGCTTCCCTGGTTCGTCGGCGTCGCGTACACGAGTTATTAGCAGCCTCCGAGTCGGTCCTCAGTCCTCAGTCGTCGGTCTTCGGGGTCCCCGGTTGCCGCTTGCCGGTTGCTGCTTGCTGGTTAGTAAAACATCTTGTCGCTGTTAAGGGTATGGTATACCCGGCACTGGGTCAGACGGGGGCCGCCAGAGATGGAGCCAGAGCCAGTCTTCTTCTCCCTCTCCCTCTCCCTCTCCTTCTCCCTCCTTCGCTTCTTTCATTATTGTTGGTGGCCGGTCCGAGCTGCCTAGAAAATTATCTGCTTATCTTGTCTTGTGCTCGTCTCGATCGACGGGTTTATTCATGTTTTGCTTTTGCTTTTGCTTTTTCTCTTTCTCTTTGTTTTGGGCACCCGCAAACGGGCCACAGATAGTGAATGAGTTCGGCCAACAACTTTCGGTGAGGGCATCCCCAGTTCGGCATGCCACAATGATTCTTTGTGGCTCCTTCCATTGAACGAGGAGTATGTGCTGCTCAATTTATATGCTCGATGCGACACTTGTTATCTCCGCTTCAGTCTTCAGTCTTCAGTCTGCGGTCTGCAGTCTTCGAGCTTCGTCAGTGTGGCCTGAGGGGTGGAATGGTGGGGCCTTGGCATTGGTCATTGGTCGGTAAGTGGCTGCCGGTTAGTGGTCAGTGGTTAGTGGTTAGCGATCAACTTTGGCCAAGGGCCGGCCATCTAATATACGACAGCCACCGCCTGTTAACACTTCGGCGAACCTCAAAATATGAAAACCGAAACCGACACCACCGCCGCGGCCGTAACCGTAACCGAAACCGAAACCACAACCGAAGCGAGCCTCGAATCGAATCGGTCGCTGAATCGGTAACAGGCGACGACCCCACACCGATCTGTGGCTCCTGCTCCTGCTCTTGCTCCTACCTGTCCTGTCCTCACCCTTTTTCTTTCGTTCCCCTAACGAGGTGTTGTCCAGGCGGTGATGTCGATGACGATGGCGATGGCGATGGCGATATTCGAGACACTGCACTGCCGAAACCTGATGAGTGAGAGTGAGACAAGGTGAGATTCTCTTCTCTTCTCTTCTCCCTCCCCTTCTGCTTCTCCTTTTGCTCGATGCGCCTGCTGTTGCTGCTCCGCGGATTGGACTTTCAACCTGAGCTGGCGATTGAATTTCACACGTGGCTTAGTGTCCGCCCGCATTAAGCACGCTTCATCGACCCACAGCCGACTCAGCGACAGAGACAGGGATGGCAGCAGCAGCAGAGAGAGAAAGAAAGAGAAAGAGAAGACACTGCCAGCTAGGGAGTGTGGGAAGGAGATGGAGATAGTGTGGGCTGTTATGCAAATATGCTCCTAAGGTGACTACGACTGCAGCCAAGGCTTGGACTGGGACTGGGACTGGGACCAAGACTAAGACCGAAACATCGCCATCTTGGCACTCTGATGGTTGATCTCTCGCCATCTTGGACAGAGACGCTCCTCCACCTTCACCCTCCTACACCCCTCCCCCACCATTAAGCATCACCACCTCCTGGAGCAGCAGTCTGGCAGCATTGGAGAATGGCCATGATGCCATTGTTCTGTGTTTTCTGTGCTCTCTGGCTTCTCCGATGGAATTCCACAGATTAGGCAGTCAGAGAGAGACACAGAGAGAGAGAGAGAGAGAGAGAGCTTGCCAGCGAGAGAGAGGGGTGGGGAGGGGTAGGGCAGGGACATATCCTGGCTGCCAACTTCTTATGGACCTCTGCGTATGAATGAGTTATTTCGGACTTAATCGCACCGTTTGCATCTTGGCCAACGACAAAAATGCCTTCTTCTCTGGCTGGTCTCTGGCTGCGCCTCCCGCCTCCCGCCTCCAGCCTCCAGCCTTTGCCTCTGACTCTGACTCTGTCCCCAAGTCGGACTCCGTCGGTGTCTCTGGCCACGTTTTGTTTCAGCCTGTGCTGTCCTCCATTTGATTGAACTGCTCAATGAAATATGCAAATTTGTTACCTCCGCTTAATCAACTGCAAGGCTACCTCAGTCCCAGTTCCAGTCTCAGTCCTCAGTCTTAGTCTCCAGTCTCCAGATTCAAACTCAGGCAACTCAGCCTCATCTTCGGCCTGAAAGTCCGCCTGCCCAAAGTTTTTTTTTGTGCCTCATCATCATCATCGCCGCCACCGCCGCCGTCGTCGTCGTCTGCATTCACCCCAACACATTTGTGGTCTTTTGTGGTCTTAAATATATCCTGCTGGTGGGTAAATTTTTTCTCTCTGCTGCGCTTTTCGCCTTCTTTCCTTTTCACAGCGTGCTTTATCGGATCGCGGCGAGGGTAAGTCACGACTTTACCGCCAAGAAGCTGCAGTTGCACTTTCCAGAGTCCACATCCACATCCACATCCAGGTCCAGGTCCAGGTTCAGGTCCCCACTTACTGCCTATCCCATTCCAGTTGCAATTTGGCATATATAATACTCACATGAATGTGAGCACCTCCTTTTGCCTACCCATTATCCTGCAGAGTTTCCAATTTTTAGCACAACTAGACGGAGAGTCATGTTCCGCTTCCGCCACGGTATCAGGTGTTCGCCCCATGCCACACTCCACACTCCACAGAGTCTCGAGTCTCGAGTCTAGATCACCGTTTTAATTGAACTGTTCAAACTCTTGGCTCTTGGCTCTTGGCGGCTAATTACACTTAATTGACTTTGCTAACGAGAGCGAGAACTGAGAACTTTGCCACAGTTTTGGCAACTCAATCAAGGCATTGTCCATCACTTGCTTGATTGAGTTGCCAAAACTGTCCATCAAAAGGTGATTGAAACTCAGATGCTGAAACTGCAACTGAAATTGAGAGTGACATGCCATTGGCCTCTCGCTGGCCATTATCTAAGCAACACCCAACAGAGAGTCAAGTCAGCCTCGATGGCTGATGGACTGATGGACTGATGGACTCGACGTGGCTATGGACATCGACCCATTCACTCCCTATCCACTATCTACGATCCCCTGCCACGCCCACTGGCAAGCAATCCGTGTGAGTCCGGGGGGATAGCGCCAGGCCCACCGATGCCGCCAAGTGTGTATTTTTTTCTGTGTGTTGCTAAACAGGAGACGGAAGTCGAATCTTCGCATACTCTGTAGATGTGAAAGTTTGCTTAGATTTGCACTCGAACAAATAGAAATTCAGAGAGACACGGAGGTGTGCGACACCCTCTTGGACAAAGTCACAACACTCCCATCCAGGGCATGATGCAGAAACGAATTCAGATGCAGATGCAGATGGAGATGGAGATGCAGGTATAGACAGGCATCTATGTGGCAGATTGCTGCTATCGATGTTGGCTTAATATTTGCGTTTGTGGCGTTAATTATGGGTTGAGCCGTTTCTTTGATTGTTTATTTGTTAGCTGGCATGGACCTGGTGCAGATTCGATGTCTCAGATTCGCCGCTGCAGATTGTTATAGGAGCAGTGCGCTGCCCCAGAGCCTGGTCGACGTAATTCCAGTTCGTGCCACGATAATTATATCAATTTGCCATCGAATGAGCTGCAAGTGAGGTGATGCCGCCGCAGTGCCAGTGACAGTGCCAGTGCCAGTTCCAGTGGCAGTGGCAGTCCCAGTGCTAGTTTACAGGAGCTGCAGTTGACGTTGCATTGCTGCTGTCAGTACCAGTCTTGGTTATCAATTTTGAGCTCGTTCGACATGGGACATGGCAGGCAGGCAGCCGGCTGCCTCAGCAGCCCCACATCCAATTGCCATTCCATTACAAAACAATTGCGTTTGAGGTAAATCAAATCCAATAAAACTTGGACGCAGAGGCAGCCGCAGATACAGATGCAGAAATAAATACTGCTGGCAGTATGCAGATGCAGATGCAGATGGAGATGGAGAGATACATGGCCCAAACAGCTGACATGTGTATAATTATGAGAAATCAGGCAAAGCAAAGACAGCGTCAAGGAAACGCATAGAGTAAACACGTACAAATGCTCTTGTGGAATGCATCTACAACGCATTTCCGAGCCGTGCAGAGGTGGAGTGCTTGCACCAATTTGCCGGGATATTCGATATAGTTATGCAGGACAGCCATCGGTCTGGGTCTTGCTCTTGTTCTGTCAATCCCTATCCCTATCCCTATCCCCATAGCCGCTGCCCCAAGGCAGTCGAAGGCGCTGTCATAAACACTTCAATGAGGGCACTAAAGCGCGTCCAGTGGCCAGCACAGACACAGATGCACGGACCGCGAAAATACACAGCAACAAAGCAGCAGCAAGCAGCAAAAAGTGTTTATTGCAAATAAAAATGCACAACCAAATGTTGTCAATAATACGAATTAGCATCTATAAAATATGCTGGTGCTGCGCCAGCTCCAAATAGAGATGTAAAATCATCAATTTGACATCTTTTTTCTGTCCGTGTACCTGCCTGCACTTCCCCACTCCACCGCTGTGTGTGTGTGTGTGCGTGTGTGTGTGTGTCCCTGCATGTAAGACAAATGAGCACTCAATTATCGTATTTCTGCTTTGGCCGGCTGCTTCATTTGCTTTCGCATCACAGAGCGGGTCCTGTGCGTGCATCTGTACCTGTAGAGAGGAGTGTCCACAGCTGTAGACCACGCCGGATGCCTCTGTGTTTGTCTCTTTTATTGTTGAGTGCATGTAGAGCAGCAGAGGAGCATAGCAACGAGATCAAAGCTCGCAAAGTGCGCGGTGAGCATCACCCACATGGACTTGTGTCAATGACCAACCAGCGAGGACGGACCAAAGCCCAACAATCGGTTTTCGGGTGCAATCCGCTCGCTCCACGGCAAAGGGGCTTCAAATCTATGATCAATCGGGTGGTCCGAGTTTACCCATAGCCTTGGGCAAGTCTCTGGTCTCTGGTCTCTGGTTTCTGAAACTCTTTTTTTTTCCTCTTTTTTTTTTTTTTTTTGTCCCCGTTCTACATCGCCGTTCTTTGCTGATGCCGGTCCCCGGCTGTCATTCAAAACTCTGTGTGAGGCATCATCTCTCTCTCTCTGTCTCTCTCTCTCTCTCTCTCTCTCACTCGCTGTCCAGCAGCTCTCCTTGGCTCAACCTCTTCTCGCTCTTTAAGCAGCAAAATGCAGAATTATGAATCGGCATGTTTTACATGTGCGGGAGGTCTTGTAAGCAACGTGGAACATGTTTCCACACAGAGGCACAAAAAGTAGTGCGAGAGGATGTCCATTTGTCTGTCCGTCCGCATGTACCTGTCGAGCCTTGGAGGAACCTGTTGTCAGCCTTCGCCCGTTCCGTTCCGATCTGGCCTGGCCGCTTGGCCACCCGTCAAATTCTGAATTCAATGTTGTGAAATTGTACACTTCACAGCGGACAAAGTTCGGCTCGCTCCAGAAAGGAACTATCATTCTACATAATTATCATCTGCTTTGGGGGTTTGTTGTCCGTGTTGTCCGTGTTGTCTTTTGTTTTTTGTTCTTTGTTTTGTTATTTCTGCTGCAATTACCACCAGGCATCGCATTGTGTGGTCTCGACCGATCGCCGTCTCCTGTCCCCTGTCTGTGCCCCAAAACTGTAGCTGCAAGTGGCGGAAGCAGTTGCAACTCCATTGCTGCCTTCGATTAATGGCTGCGCAGTCGCCATCAAAACTTAGAGCGCTTCCCTGTGCCCCTGTGCCCCTGTGCCCCTGTTCCACTGTGTCCTGTGTCCCCTGCCGAACACCTCTGGAATCTGTCATTCGACACTTTCGACACTGCGGTCAAGCCCAATCAAATGGAGGCGCCACCAGCTTTGTGTCTGTATTTAACCCCCGACTCCCGGCTATCAACTCCGACATCGACATCGCATTACTTCCACACCAAATAGCTGAGCTCTGGTGCTGCTGAGACCGACCTCCTTCACTCTTCCAGTCTGAGCCTATGAAAAGTAATAACTGTGGGAACTGGCAACTTGATGTCGGTAATGCCTGCTCATCATCGGCGTCGGCGTCGGCATCGGCGTCGGCATCGGCAACGACTCCTTCTCGCTTCATTGCCGTTTTATTGGTTGGAAATAAGTTAATAACATGGATGACGCCGACAGAAGGTAGACTGCGATATCCTTTCTGCTTCTGCTTCTGCTCGCTGCTTTGGCATAACAATGCAACAATATTGCTTCTCAGCAGTTCTCGCAGCTCTCCTGTTCTACAGCTCTGCAGCTCGAAGGGAAGACCACTTTCAGCAGCTAAGCCAAACAGGCAAAGTAAATCATCATAACCACCTACCTTCCACAGCTTCAGCTTCAGCTTCAGCTTCAGTTCTAGCTGGAGCTTCAGTTGCCACTTCTGCTTCTGCTTCATCTTCCACTGGATCTCGATGCGCACCTTTAGCTCCTTCTTCCCAAATGGGCTGGGCTGTGGCGGTGCCTGGTTTCCGATGATAGAGCAGCGCCAAACTTCTACCACAGCCGCCGCCGTCGCTTCAGGGCGATTCTGGGTCCGCGGACGCCACAGACGCCGACACCGCCGATAATAATGAAGGTGTTGGCGATGATGATGCTGATGACGCGAATGAACCGAAGCCAAACCGAAGCTCCTATTGCTCCTCCCCCGGGTCCTGCATTGGACCCTGCTTCCTTCTGCTGCTCAAAATCACAGCTCGCATCGCCATTCGGGCCAAGGCGCCCACCAAATACGCTGCCACAAAGGGATGCGTCCAAGTGCGGAATTGTGTGGGGAAAATACTTATTTCGGTGTAGGGCATTTGCTGGGGCTGTGCGGCTGGCGCCGGATCACGATGCGCCGCTAAATGGGATCAGTTTTGGTAACGAGTTAACGAGTTGATTTCACTCCAGCGATTGCCTGGCCGGGCCTCAAAACTCGAACCGGATTATCAGTTTGTTGTGTGCATCGTATACCCCTATCCATCCTCCAACCTCCATCCTCCATTCCCATCATTGTCTGCCTCAGTCTCAGTCCCAGTCTCTGTCTCTGTCTGTGCGGTGGCCATGGCCAATGTCTACACAACAAGGTGACGGCTTATAATGACGGACCATGGCCAAGAACGTGAGCATGGCGATGGTATGGGCTGTGCTGGCTGTGCGGTACTGTGCTGCAAGGGCCGAAGATCGAGCATCGAGGATCGAGGATCGAATCGAATCGAGCTGAAGCTGACGCTGAAGCTGACGCTGAAGCTGAGGCGTTTGCACCTCCCATGCCAGCTACAGCTGCATCTTCAGCGCCCTTTTGTGGCTGCTTCTTTGATGCTCGCCCCGTTTTTGGGGATTCTGCTGTCGTTGTTGTTGCTTTGTCGAGGGGCGTTACCCAGTGATCATCACGCGTTTGCGCTCTCCTCTGTCTCATCTTAATGGGTGTTATTTTGTTTGGCAGTAAATATTTCTGCAATGGGCGCTAATTAAGTTTGGCTCTTTCGGTGCTCTGATCCGCAGCATCCTTCGCACTTTGTTATGTGTGAAACTTTTAAATTTCGTTCGGTCCGTCGGCAAACATGAAAACCAACACGAAGCGAAGTCCTCCGGCCACTCCTTTGCCCCCGCTGTAACGTTGTTCCTCCCCCCCACCACCCAACCACCGAATTGCTGGCGAAGCAAAGTAACCCGGCAGCCAGACAGAATCAATATTGGTGAGCTATTAATCTGGCGCTGTAGTTGGGCAAAAGTGGCAAATTGCTCATCCGCCATGCGGTCCGCGGCTATCAATGAACTCTATGTGGCAGTGGCAGTGGCAGTGGCAGCAGAGAGTCAACAAAAGCCAAACATCACACTGACACTGCAACAAATTTCATTGGGCGTAAAATATTTTTATTTTCGTTTTTTGTTGCTGCTTTTTATGACTCACTTTCAACGCTTGCCGTGGGGCGAAGTAGAGTCAGAGTCAGAGCCAGAGTCGGAGGCTGCGGTTGAGGTTGAGGCGGAGAGCAGCATTTTAGTTGCTGTTTCAAATCGATTGGACAATAAATTAGCATTATGCGATTACAGGCCAAAGTCTGCCGGCACGAACACTCGAACTCCAGCTCATGCAGCTCTGAGCTGGCAGCTCGCGGCGGGCTCAAAGTTCCCCTGCCACAGCCAGCCGGAGGAGGTGGAGGACTGCGAACCTCTTGCGTAAGGGGAAATGACTCTCGCATGCCAAGCTCCTAGCGGAAGTGCGGCAGAGTCAGCCCATGACAAGTTCTGGGCATTCGTTCAAAGATCTTGGAACTGAGTTCAATGGAGTCCCAAATATTGCTCATACGCCACCCCAGCCGTCATACCTCCATAACCATTGGGGCTGGCTCGTACTCACTGGCTACAGCAACAAAGATAACGATTAAAAGAACAACGATATTGAGGCAGTAGTCACTCACTGGAGGACGCCACATTGGAAGTCGTCAATTGGTCGGATCAACATGATAAGCGGAAGATCCACGCTAATGGAAATCCGTGCCAGGCCTGGCATGTTGTCTACACAATAATTTATAAATAGATTGGCTCAATCATGACATTTTGGCCAAACGTCCAACCCCTTGATAGACTGTCTGCCCTGCCCTGACCGTCACTTGCCATGTGTCTGGTGGGAATCGCTCGGATAATGAGCGGCGATGTCTCCGTCACCGACACCAACACCGACACCTTCGCACTCTTTGCCCATGAGTAATGATGAGTGCTCAATAACTATTCGATTGATCATGTTTTTGGCACGCGGTGAAATTTAGATCAGCCGCAAAACGCCGACTCCTCCTCTGCTTCCCCCAAAGCCCTTCCGTTTCTGTTGCGGTTTCTGTTGCTGTTGCTGTTGCTGTTGCTGGGGCGGGTATCCGCATTCTGAGCCAGGGGCAGAGGCAGAGGCACAGGCACAGGCAGAGGCGGGGGTATGTATAGTTAGAGGTAGCGTGAACAAATTCATGAATGAATTCAAGTTGATTGTGTCGGCGAGCGTGAGAGCGAGCGGGCGAGCTTGCCTACCAGTCGTGTCGTCACTGAAGCACCACGACAGACGCCGCCGCGTATGAGTAATATTTCTTGTGAAATAAGCAAACGGAAATAACTGAAATTCATGAGAGCCGACTACGCTTCGTGGTGTGTGTGTGTGTGCGTGTGTGTGCGTGTGTGTGGCTGTGGGGGTGCAAAAACTTCGGAAGTGAGACGAACTGCGAATGCACGATTACTGCTTCCCGTTCCTCTTGTCCACTAGTGAAAGTCTTACAGCCGGCAAATATTTTTGTTTATCTGCGAGTGAGCGCGACGAAGCTCATGGCTGAGAGCAGAGAGTGGAACGGCGCTCTCTGAGGAGGAGGGTTCTTTATCAACAGCTGATTCAAGGCAGCTGGCGATCGATCATGTTCGTACGTACACACGAATATGTGTCATCGCGAGCACTCGTATGGAGTGGGAGAGAGGAGCCCCCCCATTACGCTTCGTATTGAAATTGAATTGGGCAAAACTTCCCATGCGTAGGCCGTGTCCCAGCCGCTGCCGCAGTGCTGTGGCTTCCCTGCGTTTTTTTTGGCCACTCAGAAGTTGCTTTTGAGCGCTTTTACTTTTTGCACAGACTGCACACTCATAGCTAGCGTTGGCTCACTCACACACAGAGAGGTAGAGAGAGGGAGAGGGAGAGTGAGAGAGCGACTCGGACTTGGACTGAGTTCTGGAGCCAGCCAGAGCGGTGGGGCCACTCTCCGCCTCCTCATTAGTATGCTCATAGTATCTGAAGAGTTCAGTTCGCAAACACAGCTCTCCGTCTCCGTCTCTCCGTCTCGGTTTCGGTCTCAGGCGAAAACACAACACGACGACGACGACGACGACGAGAAAGCCACTCTCGGCATTGGCATCGGCATCGGCATCGAGCCATCGACTTCGACTTCGACATCGAGCCATCGGGGCAGTTCGATCGGATCGCCGGGGAATCAAATCAAATCAAAGCAGGCAGTCAAAGGCAACGCGTCGACACTTGGCGTGCCATCCACTCGAGGAGTATCTCTTAGAAACAGATACAGATACAGATCATCGGAAATTCGATTCTGATTTGCCCGCGTGCCGAGTTCTCACTCCTCTCGAATCATTAGCTACAGTTACTTTTTGTTCTGCTTTTTTTTTTGTTCGTTTATATTATTCGGTTCTGAGTGGACTTATCTTGCGTTGCATTCTCGAACTTTCGCCAAAACAAATCAAAACTCTACCGAAAAGTGCCAAAAGATTCAGCCAGGGACATTTCCGCAGAGTCTCCTCCACACATACAAAATTTATGTGTAAATGGTGAGTACTCCTAACTAATTCTGTAGCTTATGTTGGCTTCTGTTATGCGGAAGAAGTGCTGAAGGAAAACAAAGTTGTGATCGTGCAGGTCGCAGAGAGCGGAACCGCTCTGGTGCGTGCCTCGCCTTCTGATACTTAAGTGGAGGCGGACGTGGACGAGCAGGTGCATGCAGATGCATAAAGCAAGCCAATCAATGGTCATGCGATTACTTAGTCCCTAGCTGTGCTGTAATACAGAAACAAAGTGGTGAAATGACGGAAACAGCGAGGGGGTCAACGAATATCGCCTTAGCTGGGTGTCCGCTCAGCACATGCTTCAAACGGACACACAACAAACACATTTGGGAGTGAAAATCCTTATCAAATGTGTGTTTGAACTATAAGCGCTTTTCCATCAGCAAGCAGACAACAAAAAACTCACAAAAGAAATCACAGAAGAGGCGAAACATGTGAAATTAATTTACACGTTTACGTTTACGTTCAGGGCAGGGCAGGGCAGTGCTGGGCAGGGACTGTGGACTTGGCTTGGTGGGTGGGTGAGGTTTTGGTAGTTTGCCGGCGATGCGTCAGTGTGCGACGACAGCGAATTATCTGGGTAGGGAAAGGGATGGCACGGGACGGCACGGGACGGGACGGGACAGCCACGAGTATTTCACAAAATGTTGCAAAAGAAACCAAAGTTCGCTGACCATGTAGCGTAGTGCAGACACAGACGGACGGACAGACAAACCGCCGCTGTGGTATGAGTGTGCGTATTTGGCTGAATGTCTGTACGGGTGTGCGAGTGTGTGCCGACTGGGCCTACCCCACCACCGGCCATGATTCAGCCAGAAAAATGCCAAATAAAGAAATTGTTGTTTTAATTTTAAATAATTATGTCAGCCTGATAAAGAAAGCAACAGCAAAGCAAAGTATACACACACACACACATGTACACGCAGGGCAATAGCCGAGAGCAGCAATAACATTCACAAAGGCAAAAGGCACGCTTCGGGCCCCCCAAACAATTGCGATTGTGTCTGCCAGGGATTCCCCCGAACGAACTCTCTCTCTCTCTCTCGCTCTCTGTTGCTCTCTCTCTAACTCTTTCTTATCTCATCTATTTCTATTATCCGCTCCTCTCTTTGACCAACAGAGTACAGCTGCCTGCCCGCTCGACCTCAGCAGCAGCAGCAGCGACAACCGAAAGAGCAAAACGGCAGACACGCGGGAAAGAGTATCCACGCTCGGGGCCAGCAGAAGTCGTCTCCACAGAATCGGCTCGCTGCTGACGCTCGCCGTTCTCATGTGCCAGCTGCAGCAGTTCGCCCACCCCGGCGGCGGCGGCGGGGGCATCGAAGCCGCCCCAACACCCACGCAGTCATCACCATTACCCAGTGCAAAACACCTTGCCCCGCCATCAGACACGCCCAAACGCCTCCAGAAGCGACACAATCCGGGCAACTTTCGGCAGCGCTTCCAGAGGGAACTCAACGGCAGCATCGCCCGTTTGGACTGGGAAAATACGTGCGGGGGCAACTGGACGGGACCCGAGGACTGGGTGCGCTCAACAAAACGCTGCAAAAAGCGCCAATTGGTAGGTTCAAGATCACAATATGTCCTGCAGATTGCATACAAAAATCGAATTTATAACTAAAGTAAATTTTAAGTAATTAAAGTATTCACTTGGCTTTGTGCTCCCATCTAATCATGACATCTCGGACCTCTTTTAGGTTATCCATGCGCTACAGAACCACACCAGAAGCGAGCTGCGTAGCCTGCGGGCGGAGAACAAGGACACGGCCATCACCAAGGCCATCGACATCTCGCAGCAGCGGAAGTGGGCGCTGCACAGTGGAACCTACAAGTTTTTGCCACGCCTCAATGCGAGTAGTAGCCAGGTAAGCTCTCGCCATAATCCATCCACTGTTGCCAGGGAAGCGAATGGGGATAAGAAATGGTCCGTCACGTGAGCGGCGGCCCTTTCCCCGGTCTCGAGGCGGCACTTCCCGTGCGTAGGTGCAAAAAACAGATCGTCACAAGTTCGAGCGCGCTGCCTCGATCATATGAGCATTATGAGAGGGAATCGTGCGAAAGCTTCCACTGAACGGGCGAGGGCTTCTCCAGCAGTTCGCTGTACCCCATAGATTGTTCAATGTTAGAACTCAGAGGGGCCTCTTTTCGATTGATTGTGCTACACCTGTTTTTCGGGCACACGTCGCACGCCTCACGCCTCACGCCACGGTTCGGCACGGCCCATTAGCTCCCGATTTGCATTGGCAAATAACAACAGCACGACACTGATCAACGGCACCCAATGATCAGCCAAAATAAAGCAAAACAAAACCGCATTAAGATTAAGAGCAAAATGAACGGAGTGCGCGCGACTTCGGCGATTGTTTAGATGGTTGCAAAAACAAATCGGTCCTGTCTGTGTGTGTGTATGTACATCCAATTCGACCTTGATGAAGCGATCGCTCCTCACGTTTTATTAGAGCTCCCGTACCGGGACCGGAGCTTGAACTGAGGCTGCGAATGGGGATGGATCTCATTGCGAAGCGACTAATTGTTTGCATAAACACAACACACAATAAAGCAGAATATTTTATTTACACTTTTGATAAGTCAACAACAAACATAAGCGAAGACCATTCGAGTTTTTGAATTGTAAGAGCCGCTGTACACAGAGCGGAAACGTACAACATTCAGTTAGTTCTTTCATTTATGTAACATTTCTGAGATGAGCCCCAAAGTAGGAGTAATTTTCGAGAACTATTTGCTCCAAAACGCATGAGCAACACTCCCAGCGATAAGACTTATTGCGCCCATCATCACAAGTCGGAAAACGGCGGGTTCACAAGGGCTGGGAGCTGGGCAGATTCAGGTGAGATTGCTTCTCGGTTGCTGGGCTACGGATTAAAGTGCTAATTGTGAGGTGCAAGACAGAATTATCTGCAGAGAACCAGATGAGCGCGGTTCTCTCTGGTGGATCCATTACGATTTTTCGGTGAGACACCGGCACTTGAACTTTGTCTCTGGGTGTGTGTGGGGCTCTGCCAGACTGTAGTTAAGCTGGCGAAAAAGCTCCATGTGAGCCATTTCAGGGTACAAACAACAACAAAAAAAGCGACTCATCCCAAAGTTCAGGTCTAAACTTAGCCGACAGCCTCACTTTGGTCATTCATTGATTCATCTGCTCATTCATCAGTTTGTGGCTATGAGCAGGCAGGGTTTGGCTTTCGCTGAAATTTCTCAATTGTCGTCACAGAGTGGGAAAAATACCACAAATCTGTGCGACTTCACCCAACTTGGGTAAATAATTAGCCAGAAATCACCTACAATTGGCCATTGGAAGCTACCTACGTCAATGACGGAGTGGCCGCCCGATTGTGCCGACTAATTGTTGACAGTGGCGGCGGAGGCGTCGGCGGCGGCGGCGGCGACCCCGCCAAAGCCAAAGCCAAAGCCCTGGCAAAAGCCGAACACGAGAACACGAAGTCGAAACCAATCCAAACGGAACGGAAACCGAAACGATGACGAAGGTGTCAAGACTGATTGCAGAACTCTATTTATAGGCACCCTGCCCCAGTCCCAGTCCCAGTCCCAGTCCCATGCCCGTTTCCCATGCCCATTCCCTGCACTGCTGGGGAAATACTCGCACATTCGCACTCGTAATATGAGCATGAGTGTGTTTTGATACTTGTATGTAAATATAACCAGGGAACGAACGACCGACCGACGGCCTTTTGACGTCACTAAATAGCGCGCGCGCGACTCACAGATTGTATGCATGAATGTACATTCGCACATATTCGACTGATAGCAGAGCATGATCCAGAGAGGGGAACGCCAAAGCAGGGGCGGAGTGGGAAGGGGAACAGAGCTAACGATGATATGTTTGAGCAGTTTTCAACGCTCATTTTGCTGTAAATGACACACTCACACAGGCAGCGGCACCGGCACCGGCACCGGCACAGGCAGCGTGTGAGTAAGACGAAGCGGAGGGGCGGGAGAGCAACACCGAACGGTTGTGATTCATTCCAGCGAAGGCCAGTCGTGTGGATTCCCCGAAACGCGAGCGCGCGAGCACATGAATGAAACGAGCGAGATGGACGCCACTCACTCGAGCCGACGGCGAATAACAGTTAGACGGCAGCGCTGCCTGAGAGCGCAGCTCCCAGCTCGTTGGGAGAGCACAGAGTGGGGAGCGGAGAGTGAAGAGTGGAGAGTGGAGAGCGGAGAGCGCTTTTCACTTTCAGCTGATAAAAAGATATGAGCGCTACCTGCGCGAACGGACCGTCATTAGCGACGAGTTCAATCAACCCCGAGCTTTTATCAGGGTTTCCTAAGGGGCGGGAGGGGGGTGGGCTGTGGTGCTAAATGATAGAGATAATTTACATAGCGTATAAGTACTATAAGAGATGTTCCTACACACACTAACCTCCCCCTCTTTTCATTTGTTCTATTAAAGCTTAACCTGCGCCACGTGCATCGGGACCTGCAGTTCTACGTGGGGGCCTTCAGCTACCTGCGCCATGCCCAGCTGCACTGGGACTACTCCAACACACAGACCGAGAGCGTGATGTCCGCAGAGCTGGGACGCCTGCGCAAGAGCGCCCGTCACGTACTGTGCAGTGTGGAGGTGGCCATAAACGCCACCAACCGGCTGTACGCCGGCATTGGCCAGAAGAACGGTCGCCGCACCGTGCCCCTCCTACGCAGGAAGATCTTGAGCCGAGAGCTCATGGAGAAACGCCTGCAGCAGTTCAAGACGCCGCTTGTCCAGCTGCACCACGAGGCGACACTCTCAGCCCGCGGCTTGCCCGCCGAACAGCCCACACAGTCCGTGCAGCTGGCCGTGGACGCGCGCTTCGTCAAGTTCGAGTACGTGCAGTACCTGAACAGTGCCTGGAAGATCCTCGCCAGGCAGCGCAAGCAGCTCTGCCGCAATCAGAGTCAGAGGCAGGGCAACACCCTCAAACGGAGGCAGCCAAGCCAAGTTCGGAACAGGACACAATCGAATTAAGGACCACAAGAAGGAGAGAGCAGACAGAAAAGAACAGAACCAGAGAGAGAGAGAGAGAGAGAGCAACAAGAGAAACCTCCGCTCCATAACGAGGCTCATTCCACCACCCCCAAGACATTGATATTTATTAACCATTCGCTATTTATTAAATCAAAGTCACGAATCACCAGTCACGAATCACAAGCGATCCAGTCGCAGGATGAAAACTCACACAAGTCCCCGATCAAAACAAGAGACAACCGTGGAGAAAAATATGTACCTCCCTCCTCTACCACCTAAGACATATATTTTATTTTATTTTATTTTATTTCTAGATATAGAAAATGCGCGTATTTCCTTTTTTTTTGAATAGATCTAAGCCTCATTGTATTATTTATTATGACAACTCGCCAAGATCTGCCGCACATTGTGCTAGATCCTAAGATCAGTTTTTATCGATTACCAACCGCTTCCTTGTATTACGATGCTGTGATAATATATGATAAAGCTCCATTCCAATGCAATGTACCCCCGAATCCATGCACGAAACCATAACCTACGAGTATTTATGTACATCAATCAACGCTATGAAATCCAACGAAATGTTGTGTATCCTCCCAAACTCCCCAAAACCACCCCCTGCCAAGCCAAACTAATGTATAGATTAAATATCACACAACCTTATAGGATAGGATTTTTTTATGAATCAAATATTCAAATACAAACAAATTGAAAGTACAAAATATCGAGATGGTTTTCCTTCACAGTTCCCTCCATGCACGTCGCCCTGTGTGGCCCCCATCCTTCCAGCTAATTCTCTGGCGCCATATCAATTACAGCGCACACAAAGCAGAGGAGTCCGTATGCCAGACAGAGCAGACAGTACATATGTACATATCTGCTCTGTCTTCGCCGTGGAGCTACTTGGAACACGGACTCTTTCCCGCTCTCTGTTTTCTATCGGTCTCAGCGAAAGAGAGACATTAAAGTGTCCAAACAATTTCCTTTTACGATCATCTTCACTTGCAGTCGTCGCACTCACAGCCGAGGAAGCGCATATCGCAGCTTTTATAGACTTGTTCAAATATTTTATGAGACATATAATAATTCTTCGGTGTGGGTCATCCTACCTCACCTTTGCCTTTGCCGTTGCCGTTGCCTTTGCCTTGGCTGCAGCAACAGCTACAGCTACAGACAAAAAGAGCATCAACCGCACAAAAATCCATTTTACGACAAGACATTTTTGTCGCTGCTCTTGATCCCTCACTCCTCACCAGTCCCTGTCCCTGCTCCTATTCTCATTCCCATTCCCATTCTCCATCTCCATCTCCATTTAAAGATCCAGTCCTTATCGCCTGGCAGGGATCTTCTTGCGCACCTTCACTCAACTCTCGGCTCTCGGCTCTCAGCTCTCTGTTGCTGCTGCTGCTGCTGCTGCTGGGTCGCGATTTCCCTGAGTACCCGAATCGGGCTTATCGCACACAATCAGCAATTGTCATTAATTTCGGACTCTGTGTACGTGCTCCGATTTGTCTGCTCAGCGCTTATTTTCCGTGTTCTTCCCCAGTGACTGATTCAACAATTTAATACGCCACAGATAGAGAGACAGAGAGACAGAGAGAGAGAGACAATGAGAGAGAGAGAGATCATTCTCAGCCTGGGCCCCCATTAAAGATGGTTATCACCTTGATTTTATTGTGTCCTCTCCCTGCTGCAGCCTCTCTTTCTCTCTGATCTGGGCACTGATATTGGCCAGGTCCGAGGCGCACATGAAACTATGCGCGCCACCATTCATGGGACACACCATCCTTCTCCCTCGCTCCTGCTGTACTTTGCATTCAGCCAACGTGCACTTTGTAGCCCCTTCCCGTGGCAACCCTTCCGTCTGCTGGCTGCCCAATTCAGGTGCACGTAGAGCCCATCTATCTTGAGTTTTGATAGGTTTTTATTGGCCTGACCTTTATTAAATTGAAAATTATGTCTTTCTATGAGAAATGTTGATATTTCTTCTCCCCTCGCCGCCCTGCACTGCCCCTTCGCTGACCCACCAATGCGGCCATATTCGAGCGGGGCTTAATTTGGCTTCTCATCCAACAATTTCTAGCGTAAGGAAACAATAAACAAATATTATTACTATCCGCATTGATACGCACTCATGACAGTTGGACTCATTACTTCAACTATTTAGTTTTCTAGAGATACAATTTAGATATCTGTTTATGCTCCCGCTGATACTCCCAGGGAACTCCGATACTTTCACCCTGCTGGGTATCCCATAAGTCGATGCTGTTCGTGCTGCTCAGACTCAGACTCAGACACTGCCCCACCTGGCTCCTGCTGAATGAACTTTTGCGCCTGCCTCTGATCTAATCTAAATGTTTATTTTGTTGTTGCTTTTTGTTCCCAGTGCTCAGTGTTCAGTGTTCAGTGTGGAATACACTCGTACCCTCTGCTCGTGGTGTGGCCGGTCGGTCACGTGCATCCCGAGTCTGTCCCCAAAGAACTACTTTTGGGTTCTCTGCTCTGCTCTGCTCTGCTCGTTCCCGTTCCCGTTCCAGTTCCCTGTCCCTGTCCAACTCGCCGACAATTAATTTAAAATATCTTATTTCATTTATGTTTTCTCGTTGTTGCTGTTTTCCCCTTTGCTCTGAATGAAAAAACATTCGTTTTTGTTACATTTAACTTGTATTTGTCGTGTGTATTTTTGAGTTATGTTTTCCGCTGCAGATTTCCTTAGATAATGGCATTACATTTATGTTCCCTAGGTGTTCCCAAAAAATAAAACCAAAAACTGCCCCTGAGCGGGTCCAGTGGCCAGCCCACCAAGGAGGTGTTTCGTATGATTCCCCAGCATCGGCATCGGCAGCAGCAGCAACAGCAGCATCAACGCCTCATCATCATCGTCGCGATTGCAAAACGATTGTTTTTTTTGGTTTAGTCTCCGATTCTGTTTGGTTTTTGGAGCTGGCTGGACCCATGACCATTTCTTTCCGATTCTCCCACGGAGCCGAAGCTGCTGGCTCAGCCATCTGCAAAATCTGCTTATGGGAATCGGCAGCCCAAAGGGGGGGTGGCTGGCTCCACTTAGGTGCTAAAATCGTTGACGCTTCTTGCCCAAGCCCCAAGTCTCAGCAGTTTCTCCTCTCCGTTCACAGAATCGAGCACTCTATTTTCTGTCTGCAGCTGCTTACTGTCAATCCCCCACCCCCCCACCTCTCTCCTATCTCCGCGCTCAGGGAATAAATATAATAATAATCGTTGGGATGCAAAACCCGAGGTTGATCGCGATCTCGCTCACACTTGCCTGCTGACGGCAGCGAAACTGAATGGTGAGATGCAATTTCTAGGGAAACTAAAAACCAAAAAGAATATTTACCCCTTACCCCTTACCCCACAATACCCCCTTTCCATAACCCCTGTATCATGAGATTAATATTCTCCAATTGAAGTACAAAACGTTCAATTAGCGTTCAGTAGATCCAGCCATCAGCTGGAATCATTTCGAACAGTCTTTGGCTCCGATTTGGATCCATTCATTGAACAGACTGGCCAGCCAGGACCCGTCGGAGCGGCGCCTTGACCCAAATAAATTACGCTCACTTAACAATGAGCCGCCGGCCTTTGTGTGGGATTTTGGCGTTTTACGGCACCTACAAACAGTCACATATCCCCGGCATGTCTCCCATTTGGCAGAGTTTTCCGCTTAATAAGGTCAAAAGGTGTTTTCAATTGCGAAATGGGAACCAATTGTGCAAGCGGGGGAAAAGGCAAAGGTAAAACTGCACACGAGGGAACCCAGCACAAAAAGTGACACAAATTATGAAATAGTCCCTCCGCAGCTAGATCAAAGGTGAGGCGACGCGCCCACTTTACAGTTCCCAACAAATAGGGAACGACAATTGCATTTGATTCGGGAGAACAAAAGGCGACGTGCGAGTGTACTGGGATGCCATTCGGTTTATGGGATGTACATGAAGTGGCTGTGGAGAGGGGCAGCTGGCCAGGACAATGAAGTGATCAGCGGCCAGACAATGGAGAAGTTTTTAATTGTCAATGAATTCTGCTGCAACGGCAGAGGCAGAGGCAGAGGCAGAAGCAGCGGCCACTCTTGACCTTTTGCGGCAATTTGGGAAACAGTTGCCCCTTCCCCTGCTCCAGCTGCTGTGCCAAAAAGGTGGACACCACCCAGGTGAGAAGTCCAAATGAATCAAACAATACGAGTGTCTCATCCAATTCGGACGCGGCTTCTGGCTTCCAGTGTGCACGACAATGGAATCCTTATAATTAATGGCCAGCTTGGCGCCAGACTTTTGGGACCTACAGACTGCAGATTCGGGAGGCAGGAGGCAGGAGCCAGGAGGCAGGAGCCAGAGAGCCTCTCTGCCAGGACAAACAGAGAAACTTTGCATCTGGTGCAGCGATAGAGAGAGAGAGAGAGAGAGAGAGAGAGCATTGCCGGAAAATTGGTGAACGTGTGCCTGCTATGTACATATATCCTTAGCCCATATCAGGGCCCAGGATCGGGAAGGCAAACACGCCAGAACGAGGCAAGGGAGAAGCAAGCAAGTCAATCAGTCAAACATGAAAGCAATCACTCAATGAGCACACACACGTCGCACCGGGGGTGAGGGATGAGAGTGGGAGAGAGGGAGAGAGGGAGAGAGGGAGAATCACAAGTGGCCCGGACAAATATTTGAGCGAAACCCCTTTAGGTCCCAATAGGGAAAGGTCTCCGAGGACCCTCAAGACCCAGAACTTCACACGGGAGTGTGATGGACAAATATTTGAATATGGACTTTTCGCGTGAGATTGTTTGTCCACCAAAGAGCGCTCCTTATCGATCAGAATGGAACCATTCGAAGCCGATCCGAACAATGGAATGGCGACTGTGTTGCGGTATGTACATATATTCTGTAAACTGATATTGTCTCAGTATCATCATCAGAGTGCCAGTGCCAGTGCCAGTGCCAGAGTCCGAGTCCGAGTCTTGTGTCTGTAATCCGTGGCAGTTCATTAAACTTCATGTTGACTCGACTCGAATTAATTGGTTGCCCATTATGGGCCTGGCACTGGACAGGGAGCATGGAGCAGGAGATTGAGTTGGCCCTGGACGTGGACGTGGACGTGGACGTGGACTGCAGCTGCACCTGATCGAGGAAGCAGCTCTCCTCTGGCAATATTTGATTAACAAATCCTGACGTCTGGCTAAGGCCAGAGCTGGCCAGGGATGGCATGGCCAAGAGTGGCTGACGGACGGCACACAGACTAATTGTTGCTGACTAATATGACAAGGTTCTCATTCAATTAAAATATCCATATCTAGTGCAATTAGATGGCTGGACAAAAGTCCACATTGCGGCGACTCATTAAACTTGCACGAATTATTGCACGCACTTTGTCATACATTTTAATTTCACTTTGCAGCAGCAGCACCAGCAGCAGCAGCAGCAGCAGCTCCGTCTTTGTGGCAAAGATCCTCAAGATCACGATTCAGTTTGAGCCTGAAATGGGGCTGCTCTGTAGCTGCTGCTGCAGCTACAACTAAATCGCAGCCTTACTGCTGGAAGAGATCTGTGCTATGTGCGCTCCACACACATTAGCAATTACGCTCATTACACTTAATTACAGAAAACTAGGAGTGCATGAAGATTTCCAGATGCGGACGGACAACTCGGACGACTCCACTCCGAATACGAATGCGAATGCGAACCTGAACCTGAACCAGAGCGAGAGTCAGAGACAGAGACAGAGTCACTGCCCAAAAGAGACTTGGAAGCGGACCTGCCTCTGTTGGCATAACAGTGTGCTGTGCCGGTGCCGGTGCCTGTGCCTGTGCCTGGGTCTGGGCCCCTGTCTGGACCTCCGTCTGCGTCTGGTGTCTTCATACACCAGAGAGCGAGAGAGCGAGAGAGCGAGAGAGAGGATCACGAGCATGCAGAGCAAGTGAATTATTGCAGTCTCATTATGTGCGATGAGTTATGTATGGCGTATTGCTTTCGTCGTTGGAGTAGTCGTCGTCGTCGTCGTCGTCATCGTCAGCTCGTCATCCCGTCAGCGTACCCAGCCGTCAGCCGCGTCTTGGAAAGTGCTCGTGTATCTGCATTGTAACATCCGAAACATTCGAGCCAGCCAGCAGACCATACGGCCATACGGCCATACGGCCATCTGTCAGGCCAGGCTACGCTCTGTACCGTCCCGTCCTCGGCGAAGAATGTAGTGTGATGGTCGCCTAAATCAAGCGTACTTAGCGAATGATTTACATTCCGAAAGACAGCAAACACACTGCTTTGCGGTATGTGATGTTATGCGAGCAGCAACATCAACAGCAGCAGCAGCAGCAGCAGCAGCACACCTGTGTGTGTGTGTGTGTGTGTGCGTGTGTGTCCTACAACGCTGCAAGCAGTGGAGGCAGCAGCCTGCCCCAAAAACAAATTGGTCAGAGCTCCACGAACGACGAGAGCTCCTACAGCTATAAAATCAGATTCACAAATCAAATATTTGCATTTATCATTTATAATTTTTGCTACTTTCATTGCACACGAGAAGGGAAACATTTGACAAGTAATATTTGGAGCAGAAGCCAGCAGCGTATCGTCAGCGATATGCCACAGCGAACGCATTGTGTGGCAGGCAGGCAGCAAGATAATAAGCAGCGCGGTGAGGCGGCGGTGAGGGAGGTGGAAAGTGCAGACGCAGAGGATGGTGAAAAATGGCGAAGTGGAAGACGCACCGCTAAAGTCGGGGACGCTTCCTCGCATAAATATCAGCAGCAATTACTCAGTCATAAGTCTGCCGCTCGCTCGTTTGCTGTCATGACATGAGTAACTCTGCTCCAGCGATGCCCGCTCTATAAGGCCAGCACTGAGATCTCTCCTTTAATGCCAGCTCCTGCCGCCCCGCAAGCCCCGCCAGTCGCTCTTCCTCCTTGGAGTGTGTGCGCCCAACTTTGCCGCCGGGCACTGCGGAACGGAACGGAACGGAACGGACATCGAGTTGGAGCTGGAGCTGGAGTTGGAGCTGGAGCTGGAAGATGCAGCGTGGCTAAAGATGAAGATGAAGATGGAGTTGAAGTTGCAGTTGCAGCTGGGCGATGTCGATGGCGACTTCACTGTTCGCCGTTCTGGCTTGTTGGTTTGGTAAATTTGTACAACTTTTACAAACAGTTTGCTGTGAGCGGCCACTGGGCGGTAATTTGTTAAAGCTTCCTTACTTTTCAGCACTCCAACCAAAAGAAGAGATAGAGAGGTAACGAAAGCGAGAAAGAGAAAGACCTCGAAAGGAGCTGCATCTGCATCTGCACTCACTTCTTTTTGCTTGTGTTGGAGTGGTCTGTTTTAGATCCTGGCGACTACTTTGTCTTCATGATAAATCTGCACGCTCATCCATCTAGGTTCCACCAGGCTGGGCAGTTCATCATCACAATCTGAGCACGGATGTTGGGAACGATCATGAATGCCACTGCCGCCTCCCTAAGTAGGTCTAACATCAGTCAGAGCCAGAGGACTCAAGCTCTTGCTTCCTCAACACAAATCATTTCAGGATGACAGAATCTGACACTGGGCACTGTCCCCCACCTTGCACTGCCTGCCGCGGGCCTGCTGCCCAACCAAGGCCAAACGAAACGGTTTCCCATCTTGCACAAACTTTAATTCGTATTTATTTATAGCCCGATATCCGTTCCACCTCTGCCTGACGTCACGGACTAGCGGGGCAGCTAGACCAGACCCAGCTTCCGTTCTCAATAGCTGCGACAAACCAATCCCCTGTGGCCTGTGGCCTGTGGCTGCGACATCACTGAGTCCTATCACCAGACAGCACAGCGGCAATAAGCTCAGTCTCCGTCATCACTTGCGGTAGGCGTTTGATACCCTTTCTGAGGGTATTACCATTTGTTCGGCATCTAAGTTCTGCCTGGCTCCAGATCATGCTCCAGGCTCTCCTGACGCTTTCTCTGTATGCCCAAGCATTCTAGATACCTTCATTTGCTCAGTCATATATGAATCAACATTCTAGTTTGGGAGATGGGATGGGAGGCTCTCAGGCGCTCGGACGAAGCCGATTGGCAGGCAATTCCCAAATAAAACAAATTCTTCTCATTGATTGTGCATTTTTCGATATCTTTAATCAAATATGAAACTTAATTTCCACGAAAAACACAGTGCAGATGGCCTCAAGGCCTTAAATCCGATGTAAAAAAAACTGGGGAATGGGGAAAATATGGAATTCTGATGGATTGCGATATATTTAGATATCGAATGGCCGATTACGCATTTTAGCGGCTATTCCCCTGTTCTTTTGTGTGCGAACAATCGGCAGAATTCCCTCCAACTGGCCAGCGAAATGCAATTGGTATATTTAGATGCATTTGCAATTGGCTTGGATTTGCCCAATTCTGATGGGTCTAGAACAAAAAGCACGTACTTTTCCCCGATCTGATTAATCAGTCGAACAAAAAGTAAAGCCCCCTTTCCGCTGAGGGCATTTCCGAACTGAAAATAGTTGCCCTGAGGGCGGGGGGAAATGCTTGTTTAAGCCAAGCATTTCAACGGTTTTTAATTTCGTTTACTTTTGCCTAAAGACTTTTTCAGTTTTCAGTTTTCAGTTTTTCTTTTTGGACAGTGGACTCTTGGACCTGGAAATAAGTCCAAGACGAGGCTGAGGCTGAGGCTGAGTCTGAGGCTGCGTCTGCCGCTGAAGCTGGAGTTTTGTTTTTATGATGGGAAACATTTTTCGTGGCGTTGCTGCCTAAATCATGTGAATGTGGCAACAACCAGTCTCGGACACATTTCCAATGTTAACTTTGTTGGTGGGCAAACATCATCAGCACCAGCACCAGCACCACCATCCATCCCTGTCCTCACCTCACACACAATCAAAGTTGCGTACGCTGGGCTGGCGGGATGGCGGGATGGCGGGATGAAGGGTAAACCCATTCATGTACTCTGTCGTACACTTCTTCGATATTTTCTCTCGTCTTCTTTTTGTTTTGCCTAATGACAAAGACTAATATTTTCTTCCTGTGACATATCTCTTTCGTGCATTGAAATTTACTTTTGTTTCGACTCGCTTTGCTTTGCTTTGCTTTGCTGAGAGTCTATTGCTGTTGTCGCTCCATTTAGCCAGGCCGCCGCTGTCGCTGTCGCTGTCGCTGCCGCTGCCGCGTCTTTCGGAGACACTCTGTCCGTTCCCGTGTCCGTGCCCGTGTCCGTCCTGTCCGGCCAGCAGAACGGAGCGACGGCGCAGCATTTTATGGAAATTATTTGTTGCATTGCTCTGCTAATGTGTTAAAACAATATCTGCCCTGTCAGGGACGACACGGGATGGGACGGTATGGACCATGGACCATGGTTCGGGCCATGCAGCGGCGGGGGCTGTCCAATGTGTCCACTGTCCACTGGCCGCCTGCACATTTGCTGTGTGTGTGTGTGTGTGTGTGTGTTGTGTGGCACAAATAAAATGAGAAAATATTTACACAAGCGGTGAGGCAGGGGCATGAGGCATGAGGCATGCTAGGGCAGTGCAGCGGCGGCGGTTGCCAGCTGTGCCATGGCACGCCCCTGTTGCCGCCCCGAGCTCTGTCTCACTGTCTCTGTCTCTATCTGCCTCTCCTGCTCTGCAATTTGCGAGGCAACGTCAATATGTCTAAAGTGTCTCCGTCTCTGTACATCTGCATCTCCGGCAGCGTGTGTGTGGGAGGAGAGCGGACCACCCAGCCACAGACGCTGTGGCAGCCACAGCGGAGTCACCACGGCAGTTCTTTCAGTTATTTCAGTTGTTTCAATGCATCAATTAACTCCTACTGAGCGAGGCTCATCCCAGCTCATGGCTGGCTCTCGACTCTCTACTCTCGGATCTCGGATCTCACCTGCCCGTGCACCTCGTTGGGTTGTTGCTTGTTTGGTCAACCGTCACGACGGTCAGCAGTCAATGGTTGTTTCCGTTGGTTTTGCAGTTTAGAGACAACAAATTGAAATGTTTCCCTCTTAGGGCTCCCCCATGGCGTATACGCAACGATCGTAGCAAGTTCCTGGCTCTGATTCAGTCTGGTTATGGTCTCTACCGAGTTTCCGTTTCATTGGGTCTCTAGTTTCAGGAGTGTTTGACAAATCGTTTGCCATCCGAAGGAAAGTGTCCTGATTCTGATTCCCGTTTCAATGGAAGATTCCGTACCATCAAAAAGCTGCTGCTGGAAAGAGAACACCGTTAACACTTCCGTTGTTCGATCAACTGCGGGCTAGACACCGACTCCCTGCCTTTGTCGATCAGGTGTGTTGTGTCCTCGTTGTCCTCGTTGTCCTCGTTGACGTTTGTTTTGCCCATTGTTGCCGGAGAAGCGAAACAAATATCAGGAAATGTCATCATTTGTATGCCCCGTACACGAAAGGAGCAATTGAATTGAATCTGCTTCGGTTTCGGTTTCGGAAAGAATCGAGAGCAGGACAGAACATTACCACACATGGCGTGAGAGCCATGAGAGCCAGCAGCAGGATTGAGCGAGACGGCGCGAGGCAGCGAGAGTGGGAAATTGTCACTACACAGCCAGCTGCCAGTTGCCAGTTGCCGGTTGCCGGTCGTGTTGTGTTGTGTTCTTTCTTTCAAATTCTGCCCTTCCTTTACCTTCTTTCCCAGCGTTTTGTACTCCTCGATCTCTGGTGCTGCTGCTCCTTCTGCCCCCTCCCTGCTACTCCTCGACCGACCCCTCTTGGCCCGGCTTGTTGTCTCAACATTTCTCTGGCTTTGGCTCTTGTCTTGTTTGCATTGTTCTTGCCATATAGATTTGATCAGTTTTTAATGAACTTCATTCATGTTTGAATGACTTTGATCAGTTCCGCTCCGCTCTGGCCTCACCTCACCTTCAATCTCTCTCTCTCTCTCTCTCTCTCACTCTTTCTTTCTCTCTCATTCGTTGGCTTCGTCTCGTTGTCGTTCGGGCCTGTCAAACAAGAGAAACAACAACGAACCTTTTGAACGCGTGCGGTGCGATATTTCCCTGCTCAGGGGAGAGTGGGAGGAAGAGTTCGTAGGAGGAGGAGCAAGAAATATACCCATGGGGCAGATGCAATTGCAGGAATCACTTTTGGCAGCGTATACTTAATATTAGTTTGAGCAAAACACACACTGAAATGCTTCGAAGTGGATGTATGCAGTAAGAAGATGTCCCCCCACACCCCTCACTGCTCAAGCAGCAGCTAATCCGCTCAGGAAACCGCATCTTAAAGGCTTGCCCCTCCAATCCGATTCTACGACAGACTCTTAAAACGCTCGACGCTCGGATCAACGAGGCGGACAACAACAAACTATTTTCACCAAATGCCGACACTTTTCCCTCTCTCTCTCTCTGTCTGCAAAACAGAAGAAGAGGAAGAACGGCCACTAAGAGAGAGAGAGAGAGAGAGAGAGAGACAGAAAGAGATTGTGTTGATTGAGGGTCCTTCAAAAAGGGTACAAAAAAACCAAACAAAAAAAGTCTGAGCCCAGAAAATTAAATGTGTCCCACATTATGCCCTGGAGATGGAGGATGGAGGAAGGAGGAGAGCTGCATGCAGAGGAAAATCATTCCGCGTCTGAGATGATATAGAAAAATGTATTATTTTACTTGTCAGAATTTGTGCAGCTTGGCCGATCGGTGCAGGGCCGGAGGCCTGTTAAGACGACAGTCGCTCATCATGATCGCCGCGATGATTATCGTTATTGAGGCACTCTTGCTTTGATCTGCCACAGAGTTGCGCCCAAGTCTAGGCCCGTTTGGGGCTCAGCTCAGGGCTCTTCCCAACTCATCTCATCGCGGACCCCGCTGACGCTGACGCTGCCGCTCGATCTCCGGGCGAAGCAAGTGCAGCGCATTGTTGCCGCCAAAGTTGACGCTTTGTGTCATTGTTAAGTGTTGCACCTTGTTTGTGCAGCAACAGAACGAGCGTCCAAGGTAAGGGGCACAGCAAGAGGAAGAATCAGCATCAGCCTAAGCATCGGAGTCATAGACATACGAGCACTGCCCTGCCCCATTGGTGTTTCTTTCTCTCTCTCTCTCTGTGAGCAGAAGACCATCCAAAGCCTAAGATATTATAATATTTAATGGCTAATAGAAGCAAAAAACAATTGACAAATATCAAGCAACTTAATGCCTTTGGACACTTACACAAATGGACTGGCCTGCTCCCCGTCACTTGGCTGTTGGGTAATTTATCAAATCGAAATAAAGGCAACACCGCTGTGTCTAAAACAAATATTCAAGCCGCTGCCTCCTCGATCCCCGATCCTCGATCCTCGATCCGGGGCAGAACGAAACATATAGAGAGATGATGAATGAGAGAGGGGCATTCGGCTGCCAAGTCACGTTCTTCAGATTGCATAAATCAAGTGACAGTCGTCGGCGATGTCTCTTAGCGTGTTGAGTATGGGTTGAGTGTGTCACTGGCGCACCGCACCGGACACTGACCGGACTGAGCAGCGGACTGCCGACAGCGGACTGTGGACAGTGGACAGCGGGTACGATGCAGGGCAAGATGCTGTGCCGGTGATTATGACGACAAACCATAAAAGCGCAGCGCAGGATGAGGGATCGCGTACGCGTCGCGAGCTATTCCGTGGCTTCCTGGAATATTCCATGGGCCGGCAGCTCGGTCCTAGACCTAATCCATCCACTTGCAGACTGCACCGCGCACCGCGCTCCGCGCACCGCGCACCAACATCAACATCAACCGACCCGTCGTCAGGGAGTCCTGTGTGAGAAATGCAAAACAATATCATCATAAAAAGCCAACAGCGCAAGTCGCCCATGTCCATGTCCGTGTCCGTGTCCGTGTCCAGGTCCGTGTCCGTGTCGGTCGCAATAACCAATACCAAAAACCGACAACCGACAACCGAAAACCAAAACCAAAACCAAGAAACACATAAGCAGAAGCAGAAGCAGACCATATTCCATAGTCCATAGTCCAAAGGGCTCTAGTCCCGTACCGTCCAGTGTGCCGTCGTCACTCGTGACCGCTATAAATCGATGAAGTCATTGTGTGCGTGTGCAATCCTGTTCGCCTGTGGAGCGACAGAGAGAGAGAGAGAGAGAGAGAGCGGAGAGGCTGGGCTTGCCTTTGCCATCTCGAGTTTTATTATACCCGGTACTCGAAGAGTAAATAGGGTATATTGTATTTGTGCGGATAACGGTTGTATGTAACGCACAGAAGGAAACGTTTCCGACCCCATAAAGTATATATATTCTTGATCAGCATCAATAGCCGAGTCGATTGAGCCATGTCTGTCTGTCCGTCTGTCCGTCTGTCCGTCTGTCCGTCTGTCCGTCCGTCCGTCTTGTTTGTCGGCTAGTTCTCAGAGACTATAAGAGCTAGAGCCACCAAATTTTGGCACCAGACTGCTGTATGCTCACACTGAAACCAGTGTATTTCAAAAATGAGCCCCGCCCCCTTCCGCCCCCGCAAAAGGGCGAAAACCTCCCAAATCTACAATTTTGAAGATAACAGAAAACTAAAAACGCCATTCCGTAGGGAATGACCATATCTATCAGATCACCAAATTGGGATCCGATTGGATCATTATTATAGCCACAATGAAAAAATTAGTTTGCAGTGGCCAAACCCACCCCGTCCCGCAGCATTCACACTCTGCTTCGCGCTGTTTATGGCCTGGCCCCTGACACGTCACTGCCTCTGCCTCTGCCGCTGCCTCTGCCGCTGCCTCTGCCGCTGACTCTGCCGCGACTCTGCAGTGTGTGTTTCTAGGGGAGGGTGGCGAGCTAAAGGAGCGTGTTGGTGTGAGTAGTGTTGTTGATGTAGATGACAGATGAAGAAAAAATGTAAAACTGGACAAATAACCGCTAAAGTGCAGATGTAGTACTGAGTGCCGGGTATAAAAGTTGTGACGCGTAAGAAGCGTCTCACACGTCCCTTCTCGTTTTTATTTTCGTACTTGGTTCGATTTTATTGCCACCTCATAAAAGTAGCATAAACATGTTAGTAGCCTTTTGCTACCGCTATTTAAGTTATTTTCCAATCGCTGCTGCCTCCCATGGCCTGTCCCCTGTCCCCTGTCCGTTGTCCCTTGTCCCTTGTCCCCTGTCCCAGTCGCTCTTATTGTTGTTTCTGCTGCTGAGAGATTTACGAATTTGTTGCACATTTTATTATGTGATTTGTGCTCGCTTTCTTGATTCGGCGTTTCGTAAATATTCGCCCGAAACACTCCGTAGAATAATCATGCGGAACTGCTCTCTAATCTGATGCTGATGCTGATTCCGATTCTGATTCTGATGATCGTGTGCCCCGCAGGGACACAGCTCTGATATATTTCACACCCTTGACTTGAGTTGTATCTCTGCCACGATGGTAAATAGATAAGTGGGTCTGCCACGGCCCGATTGAAAGGGTATTTCCAGTTCGACTCTCTCCGTTCTCTCTCTCTTCGTCTGCTTTCCCCTCCTCCAGCGGCAGCGGCAGCGCCAGCTCCAGTTCCATCTTGTTCTTAGCTTTCTGGTTTTGTGTGTATTTGCTTCTGGCTTTGCTCTCCCACCTCATTCATGGTGGTTCGCTTCTCGTGAAGTTTTCATTCAGTGTCAAAGTGTAATAAAATATTACTCATGGCAATTAAAGTGTTGAGCTGCGCTGTTCGCTCTGCACTGCTTTTATTTCCCCTCGGCTCAAGTTCAATGTGCACAGAAGCCGTGGCGGACTGTGGGGCCGCGGAGGGAACATTTAAAAAAATTAAAAAGCGCTTGTAGAGGTGCTCCACGAAAAACGAAATAAAATACAAGTCCAGAGCGTAACTCAGAACGGTCACAGAGGAGCTGGAGCTGGAGTTGGGAGTTGGGAGCTGCTGCTGGAATGGAGTGTCGCTGCCGGCGACAGTTCAACGACATGTTTATTAAGTCATACGCAAAAATTTGTTAGACCAGGCCAGCCCAGACCAGACCAGACCAGCCCAGACCGCTGGCTCTTGAATGTCTGAGAACTTGCTGACAAGATTTATGTGGCCGCACTCTATGAGATTACATGAATGCCCATTAAAATGTATGCTAATAAAAACAAGATATGGATGTCCCACCGACAAACACACACGCGCACACAAATTATATAATTAAGACAGACAGCCAGCAGTGGCAAAATGGGATTTTAACAATTGCAATTAGAACACGCACAAGAAAGACAAAGAGGTGCCTGACTCACGCTGCAAAAATCTACAAAAATAGTCATAGAAATTGCAGACAGTTGCAGAACCCAGCAAGAATTGCTCCAAATATTGCCCAGTGCGTGGCTTTTGTCACAGTTATTGGCGCAATGTTTGGATAGCCGCAGTCTTAGATATTCGAGATGTTTGATGCGCAAATTTTCCGGGGGACCATGGGACCACGATTATTGTGTTATTTGTTTTGGTTCTGTCTGCTGCTGATAAGCTCATCCGGCACATCAATCTCGCCGGCAGCTTTTCAATCATCAAATAAAATATTCGGCAGAGCCATCGAATCCGTGTGAGAGCGTTAGACAAAGCGCCGCCCGGCCATCGATGCGCCAATATAAATATAAATAAATAATAGCCACTGGACAAAAGTGTAAATAGTGGCGAGCCGAAGCATAAACAGCGGCACGCACTGAAGTGGCTTGAGTGGAAAATCACACGCGCAATTTGATAAATCAAAGGAGCTGCTGCAAAAGTTTAGAGTTTCAAAGCAATTTAATGGAATGTGCGATGAGATTGAGAGTGGAGTGGGAGTGGGAATAGAATCAGAATGGGAAATTCGAGTACCAAGCGGCGGAGCATATTGTTATCAATTAGCAGCCGTGCGAATGGAAATGAATACCGACAAATGTCGTGTCGGGCTAATTGATGCAGGGCATTCCATTTGCAGCTGCGCATCAATTCTGAGTATGTTTATTCAGAAGCTAATTGAAAATTGATATGCGCCGTAATTGAATGAATCAATTCTGTCACAGTTGGATCATCAATCTGTGGGGTTAGTTGATGTCCATAAGATAATCTTTTCATAGCAAAAGTTTAGTTCTCTCATTGATCATCATTTAGCGAATTAATCGTGCCGATGAGCTGTGAAATGTAAGTCCGTAATTGAGTTGCCACTTGAAAAAGCAAAATGCAAACAGATACAGATAATATCCTGTACGGACAGACTCTGTTCTAAGCAGATCACAGGACGACACACTGCACGGGATTCCGAGAAGCACCCGAAGGATAATAAAAACAGAAAAAAGATTGGGAATTTGTGAAATAAAAAGAAGAAAAGAGAGAAGAGACGAAAAAAAGGAGCCAAATGGCCGCACAATGGCAAAAAGTGGCACAGAATAAAGATACAAAATGCAGTTATCTTGCGAAAATGTTCACGTCCACGTCCACGTCCACGCACACAAAGGCAGATCCGACGAAATGATGGGTTATTAAATGTCGTTAATCTTTCGACCAGGCCAAGACCCGCCACATATTCAAATTTCAGTGTCCAGGAATGCAAGGAGAAGTACCACCAGACAGGTAGAAGATTCAGGACTCTCACACACACAAGAGCGACCTATGCGTGTGTGTGTGTGACCGCTATGGCAACCACCGTTATGGCCAGGCCTAAACAATAGATGGCCGAGCGCTGTAGAACGGCGAGCGGAGATCCCCGAACCCAAACACCAAATACCAAAACCCGAAAACCGAACCCCGAACCCCGAACATCGCACAACTTGAATGTCGAGCCCCTTGGCATTTGCCTTTATTGTGCACGCTGTTTAAATATTTACCAAGTTTTACAATATTTATGACAGCTAAAAACATAACAACACCTACTTACCCAAAAAGGGCTCATGGGCAGGGCAGCAGCCCACCATGTCCATGTCCATGTCCAGATTTCGGCACCAAACCAGGAAGGGGACACTTGACACTGAACGGAGACAGAGCCAGAGCCACAGCCAGAGCCCGAGACCTGGGCAAGGCCTTTTGTGGCAGGTCAGATTCAGCTTAGGCTCTCTAAGCCACACACTCACACTCTGTGGGCCGACTGCCGACAGCCGACAGAGCCAAAAATGAGAGTTGAACTTCCTTCAGATCGATTGCAATCAATAAACGGCTTAAGCGGCATTATAATATTCGAGAAATGTTTTTGCACTTACGGGTCAGTTCTAATCCATTTGCATGTCAACAGCAGACGGAGAACTGAGGGACTGAAGGACTGTCCATTCCACAGTGGACCATCGACAACGGACAGCGGACAGTGGGTAACGGACAGCGGACAGCGTACAATGCAGTGGCAGACTGCTTCCGTTTGAGCTGAGCTAAGTAATCCGACTGGTCTGGCCATAAGTTGCCACTAAGCGCCCTAAACGGAGCTTGGCAATAAGCCAAGGCATTAAAAAGTAAATTTGCCTAAATCCGCTTTCAACAAAGCGGGGACTTAACTGCCACCGAACTCGAACTCGAACTCGAACTGGGACTTGTGACAAGTGTAGCCATAGAAGTGTTTTAGCTAACCCTCTGGGATAAGAAGCGGATCATCCTGGCCGATCAGCCAAAACCACTCGCTGCTGGCGAGGATGTTGATAATGATGATGATGGTGGTGCCAGTGGCAGCAGTTGGCCAAAAGTTTCATTGAGTTTCATTGAGCAGCGCTGGTCAAGGTCAACACCTTATTCATTGACTAACTGCCTGCCGCTGAGTGGCAGAGTCGAGTCGCAGAGTCGCAGAGTCGCTGCCAGGTAAGCAGGTGGTGGGGCTCAAAGCAGCTGCTCAATGGCGTCTCCTGTTGCGCGTGCTAAGACTGTTTACCAACCAGCACAAGGGACGGCAAAGGCGCACACAGAGAAGGAGCTCCAGCTCCAGAGGGGAGCATAGTTTGGAGTGCTAATAGCTTAACGCCGGCGCTGGAGATCATAAAGTCAGGTCCAACTCCACGCAGAAAATTGATATCAACGATAACAATAAGCTAAGGACAGCAGGAGATGCCACATACACTCCAATCTTTGACAAATGAGTTGAAAATAATTCAATTATTCATCTATTTTAGTGCTATATTTACCGGTTTGTACTTGATCGAAATATATCCAAAAAGATGATCGCTTCAACCTTTCGTTTTTGAGGATTCAATTATAAATTAATTGATTGATTGAAAAATACGACAATACGACTTATCCCTTAGCTTAAGTACTACAAACGTCGTCCTTTTTCCATAACCCATTCAAAGATTTGTTGTATTATTCATGTTCAGATTTCAATCGATTTATTATGCTGCAAGAGGTGGATGGTGGAGGGTGGAGGGTGGTGGGTTGGAGGAAGGTGTTCTATAAATATGAAAATCGGTTCCTATATGTACTTACATACGAAAAATGCGCACAAACGATCTATGCATATATTTACAAATAAATCAGGAGCTGTGAGGCCAAGGGGTGTGGGATGGGGGTAAATAATAACTAGTTAAGCACAATGCGTACTGTCAACACTCACGACTATATCACAGATGTCACACAAACTAAGCTACCAAAAAAAAAATGATTCGATAAATGTATGCCGCTCTTCGCTGCAACGTTAGGCTTAAACCAAACTATCATCTATGCATATAATATAGGATAATGTAATGTGCCTATGAGCTAGGGTTACACACAATTGAGAGCTTACAACGATGCCACAAATAATACAATTATAAATAGATACAAATACGCGTAATACTTTCCAGTTAGGATGCCGAAAAAGATCTCTGTGCGGAGAGATCTTTGGGGTTTGCTGGTTTGCTGGTTTTGTGGTTGGGGGATCTGGCGGTTGCTCTTATGTGACTAGAACGGCAACTGCGGCCAACTGCGGGGTGCTTCCTGTGGAATCCTCTACTACGAACCTCCTACCAACTGGTCTGCCAAAGGGTTCCTCAAATCTAGCACAAATTCTGATACTTCGCGATGATGGAATGCAGTGGGAATACTTTCGGAATGGTCGAACGATCGCAGTGAAAGAGAGAGGTAGAGTGCCATGGGATGACATTCAAATACTTTACTATAACATACCATCTATAGATCGATTTCTGTAGTGGTGGAAGTTTGAAATAGTGTTTGATTGGCGGATTGGTATCGGGGTTTGCTTCGGTTATGTTTCACGTGCGCTGCACGCGTCGCTGCCTCTGCTGTCTGCCTGCTGCCGCCGACTGCCGCTTGCCGCGTCTCCCTCCAATGCCGCCGCTGATCCCACCGGTGGACTTGGACTTCATCGCTGGCTTGGAGACCTCATTGAAGTCCCTGCTATTGGAGCTGGAGCTCGATGTGGAACTGGTTTCACTCCGTAATCGGCTGAAGCTCCGATTCGCCGGCTGCTGTCCACCGGCTTGGCTCTGGCGCTCCCTCTGCGACTTACGAGGCAGCTGCTGCTGCTGCTGGTGCTGCTGCTGCGGCTTCTGGTGGGGCCGATGGGAGCGTTTCTTCGCCCGCTTGCCGTCGCGCCGGAGCAGCTGCCACATGGTGCGCACGAACTCGTAGTAGTGATGCTTCACGAACCGCATGTCAATGGAGTCCGCCTCGTTGGACAGTCGCATGGAGCCGGTGATGGCTTCTGAAATGGTAGCCGGACCGCCAGTGCCCTTGCTGCGCAATTTGAGTCGCTTGTTCATCTCGTTCCGCGAGATTTGTGGCAGCTGCACGCCCATGCCGCCGGAGATCCCGTTGGGGGATCCGGGGCCACTGCGCCGATGCTTGCGGCGGGGACTGGTCTGATTCACGGCCGTCTCCAGCTCGCAGAGAATGCGCCGAGAGCTGAGCAGCAGCTCCCTCAGTTCCCGTGCTGTGGTCGACTCGCGGGTGATAAAGCGCTGGTCCCAGCGTATCTGGAGTCGCCGCAAAAAGGCAAAGCTGGCCACGTACGTTTGCATGTTGCGGTACCAGCGCTTCAAGGCAATCTGCATAAAAGAAGGAGAGACATAGGGAGAGCACAAGAAGAGCGTCAGTCAGAGGTTGGATCACAGCAGGATCAGCAGGAAGAGCAGTGGAAGGATCTAGCGGAGATATGGGATAAATCATAAGCGAACTCACCGTAGAGTTGGGCTTGAGCTTGGGCAGGAACTTGTAGTTTTGCGTATGCAGCGACCACATGGTCATATTCCGTATGTCGATCACCGAGTCCTGGCTGCTGTTGAGTCCGCGGTACTCCCGGAAGGCGTGGCGCTTCAGCTGATTGAAGCTCTGCGGAAAGGAGAGGAAACAGGAGACAGGAGAGGAGGAAATTGATGACGAATGATTAGCTGGGAATGCAACGGGAGGAGCGAGTCCGAGTTGCTAACTCACCTGCCTAGGTCGTAGGCGGTTGAAGCGATCCCCAACCGATGGATGGTAGGAGCCCCCGCAGGGGTTCACCCACTCCAGGGCTGTGGTGCTCTCGTTGAAGTTGCGGTAGTCAATCCAATTGCTATTCCTCTTCCTGTGCCGCTTGCGCGGCTGCGAGGAATAGCCGGATGAGCCCGTGCCTACGGAGCCAGTGCTGGCACTGAGGTTGCTGCTGAGGGTGGGGCTGGGGCTGGGACTGGGACTGGCCATGCTGCTGCTGGAGGTGGTGGTGGTGCTGGTGGTGCGGAGGCGATTGGCATCGAGCACCGTGAGGCCGCCGCTGGCGGTCCGCATGGCCATGGTGTGGGCGGGTGCCGCGAGCAGCACGTTGAGCGCAAGGATGAGGAGCAGGGAGATTAAGTGCGGCAGTTGGTAGCACATATCCGCATTTTCCTGCCGCACGGCCCTTGGACTCCGATGCCCTCCGAGTTGGATCCTCGTCCCGGGCTCGTTGCTGTTCCTGTTCCCGTTCACGGCCGTCTTGGTGTCTTTCGCTGTGGTTGCAGCGCACTGCCAACCAACTGTAGATGGATCCACATCCGTGATGGTGTTTATTTGTGATTCAGTGTCCGTGTCGTGAGAGCGGGAGGATATAGAAAAGTACGCAAAATGAGTATCAGCCATGCAAAAGTCTTCAGCCAGGCCCTGATGGACACCTAGCAGACGATCAGCCATCGGCGACTGCGACTCCGAGTCCTATTTCCACTACGAAAATCCTTACAGAATGGTCTTCCTTCAGGGGAAGTGCAACTGCAATCTTTCGGTAACCTTAAGAATTTTGTTCGGCTTTTTTGACATTTTCTTTTTATGATTTTAAATTTTTGGCGCCTTTTATGGATGTGCTAGATTTTCCAGGGCGAAATCTGGTCGAGAAAAGGGACAAACTGTTCAATTTAGACAACTAACTCCAAAGGAGCCTGATCGCCAGATCGGAGATCGCAAAACGGGACGGGAACTCGGACCTAAAGCGGAAAGCGATCGCTGACCAAAATGAAACCATAAGGAGACTCCATGGCCTCTGGCCGACCCATCATTTTATTGAATATATTTCAAAGCAATTATTCTCCAAGCTGTCTGCAAAACTGTCTTCAATTGCCCATTTGTTCGACTGGTAAAAACTCTCAAAAATTGCATGCAAAAATCGCACAATTATTAAATGATAATTACTCTAATGTCGAGGACATTTATCTAAGCGATTGGGTTTTGTTTTGTTGTACGTTTAATATTAGTTAAGAAAGGTTTGAAAAAAATACACACACCGCAATATAGTTGAAATGTTTCGTTCAACAAGGACCCCCGTGGATCCGTGGTAAGTGCGCTCCGTTCTATAAGGAAAGTCCGTTGGTAATCCACAATTGATCCGCCGTTATGCGCTCGTTCTCAGGGTGGGGCACTGACACTTGCAACACAACACTCGAAAAAATAAAATAAGCTCACACAGGAGGAGATGGTGTCGGTGTCTTGTTAGTTTTAAGTTTTTTTTTTGGTTTTGTTGGATGTTTCTTGACTGCTGGCAACTGATGAGCAGATGATCACTTCGCGGACACTTCTGATCACGTCCGAGTATGAAACCGAACTGAACCCAAAGTTGAGCTGGATTCGACCAGCTTTCTTTGTTGAGAGGCAGAGGCAGAGGCAGAGGCTGCTGCTGCTGCTGCTGCTGCTGCGGCTGGGGCCCGCTTCGGAGACAGCTTCGACCAACACCAAAAGACCGAAACTGAAACTGAAATTTAAACTGAAGCGAACTGAGCGCTCAGTCGACGTCGATGGCTCGGTCGGCGTCGCAGTTGGTGTTAATGTGAAAAATGGAAAAAGAGAAAAACGAACGATACGTTGTGGTTGTGTGTGTGTGTGTGTGTGTGTGTCTCTGTCCCTCTGCCTGCCTGGCTTTCAGATCGAAAGATCCTCTGGCTAGGCCGCCTGCCTGTGGTCCCCACCTGCACGGTGTCTGTGTGCCTACCTGATCGCTAGTTTGCTCGCTCTTGCGCTGTCCCTTTCCTGTGCCTGTGCCTGTGCCTGTCCCTGCTCCTGTCCCCGTCCCATTCCCTCTGACGGTCTGCCTTCTCTCTCGCTGGCCATATTGTCGCCATTACTTATGGCTCAGTTTTCCTTCTCACCCAATCCGGGCCACGGCCACTCACTCAAAGAGAGCGGGAGAGGGCAATGTCTACCTGTTCTATACAGACACACACACACACACACATATTCATGTACATTTGCGCCTGCCCCAAAGGCTCTGCCTATGCCTATCTCTTTCACACCGCTGTCCTCCACTCTCCACTAGATGCCCGTTAAAAATTACAAAAAAGGAAAAAGAGACCCAGAAAAGATCGTTGAAGAACATGGCAAAAAGTTATTCCAAAATGTTGAACACTTGGCAAAGTTTTTAATCGTATAAAAAGTTCCTAGAACAGTCTCTAGTTGGGATGTTAATCACTCTCCAAGAGCTCTCATGATCGAATCGGGGAACATATATTTTTGAGAGTGTTTCCTGAGCTTCGCTCTCTGAGAGCCGGAGATGTGCCTGGCACACCTGGTGTCCAGTTATGAGGGTCATTTATGGGCTGGACCAGGCTGCTACCTAGGCCCCCTCGGACTCGGACTCGGACTCGCACTCGGACTCGGACTCGACTCACTCCCTGCACCGCTCCCCCGGCCATGATGGCTTGAACAATTGGCAGGCTAATTAAATTAAGATTTTTTCGCTTTGTTTGCTGGCTGCATGGAATTGTGGCAGCATTGTCTCTGGCAACAGAATCCTCCTCACAGGCAGGCACTCTCTCGTTGCAGGACTCGGGCGAAGGAATTGACTGGCTTTGCATCTAACCGTAAGTGGAATGGCTGGCAGCAGGAAGCAGCCGTGTCTCGCAGCGGGGCCACTCGCCTTGATTTCGCCGCGCGCCACCGGCGCAGGACCCACAGGACTCGCTGCGAGGGATACGCATATATCAAGGTGGCAGCCACCTATTGTGTGCGCTTGTCCTTTGGGAACTGTTTCGGGCGAGGCGGCAGCACAAACAGAAACAATTCGCACCCAAAGAAACAACTTCATCCGGGAATGTTGTTGGGAATGTTGTTGGGAATGGGTGTAGGTAGGGCTGTGGCTGTATATCTCTATCGATGTACACGATTATTGCATTGATGAGCTCCTGCTGCTCCTGTCGGTACACACATTCACACACACACCAAGAGTCTCTACGCAAAGAAAACGGAGAGCACCACAGGATGTCCTTTCTGTTTTACTTGCGATTCGTTCTGGACAACAAAAATATTTTGCTACAAAATTGAGTTGTTCTGTGAGGTCCACGATCTCTCTCTCTCTCTCTCTGTCTCTCTGTCTCTCTGTCTGAATGCATTGTGTCCTGTCATGGTGTAATTTTTTAGCGGCGTATCGAATGCTAAGGATACGCTTTAATTGCCACAACGAACACCTAGCCATCGATCTCGGTCTCGGTTTCTGTTTCTGTTTCGGGTTCGGGTTCGGTCTTCTGCCCGACCTCGGACCACGAGTTGGCATCATTACACGCTGCTTAGCTCCTGTCCCTCTCCTTTGCCGCTGCTCAACCTGGGCCTCTACCTAGGCCTTCCCATAACCTTGCTGTTGTGGGTGTGTGCTGTGTGTTGTGTGCTGTGTGCTGTGTGCAACAGACGGCAGCGTCAACTGGGCAATGGTAGGAGTGCGAGGTGTTACTTTTTCTTGCTCTCGGGGCAAGTTGTTGTGATGTTTTTTGATTATGCGTAAAATTGTTCGCTTTAATTCCCCCCGCAAGTCCCAATGCGTTGTGCCTCCCTTTGGTCAAACGGCCAGTTGCTCGATTTGCCCATTCCTTTGTTTTCCGTTTATTTGTTTGTTTGTTTGCCGAACTACCTTGTCAGACGCTCATTACCATTAGCCGTGCAATTGGCATTCGTTATGGGCTTTATTTTGCCAAGAGTTTGGGGAGGAGTGCAAGATCAATCGGAAGGAAATCCTCAGCCATCCCGAGTATGTAGAGATAGAGATAGGAAAAGGGGGCTATTGGAGAATATTTAATAAATGCTATCACCACTCAGCAAATGAATCCGCTTATCAAAACACAACAGTAAAATTAAAGTAATTAAAATACCTAAAATACATTCAAACATAATTTATTGCACTTCTGCCGTGCACCAACAAATTATATCAAAATAGAAAAACAATTTATAGAATCAAAAATCGAATGTAAAAAGTTTGCAAAGAAGTCAACCACCAACCTGCTTTTGGTCTCTCTCCACTCACTTCTCTTGCCTACTTGCGCTCAACTTGTTCGCTTTTTAGCCAATGAAAAGAAGGTAGAATTTTTAGCCAATCAAAAGCGAAAAGAGAAAAAGAGCACACTTGCGTTCGTGTGGCGCGTTTTCTGTGTGTGGGTGAGCACATCTTTGAGTGGAAGAGAGCAAGAGAGTGGCTGAGTGGTTGAGCGCAGTGGTTGATGAGTGGCTGAGAGAGTGGCTAAATATGCAGCTCATATTATGAGCAGACTCCATCCAGTTCGGGGACAGTCTTCATTTTCACCTATTTTCCTATTATATTTAGAAATATTTGAATGCTCAAAGAACAAAAAATAAACATTGAGAGGCCAGAGGGAAGCTCTTTCGACTCTGTATATCTTTTATATTCTGGATCAGCATTAAGAGCCGATGTGCATGGTGTCCCGGCACGTGGGCCGCGACTCTCAAACTTTTCGACTGGTTTCATTCATTAATTTGATGCCAGTTGCTGCGCTGCCGCTGCCGCTGTCGCTGTCTCTTCTTGTGGTGCTGCCGCTGTTGCTGTTGCTGTTGCTGACTCAATGGTGGGATTTTACAGTTAATACCGCTTCGGTGGACTGACGCCATTGCCACGCGCAGGCCTGATAGCTCCTAACCGATCCCATACGATGCGATCCGATTACCCCTGCAGCCGAAGCCACCGAAGTGTGTGCAACGGTAAATGCGAGATGGCCCCAAGAAAGGCAATACAATACCCCAACACACACACACACACACACACAGCCAGTCACATGCACACAAATAAGTTCACTCTCCCCCGCAGATCACGCGACAAGTGCTCGACCCCCCTGTCAATGACTCACCTAGAGGCGCCGTCAAATGTCTAGCGGAACGTGCCCGCCTGGCATGAGGTGGGTCATGGCTTCGTACTTTTCCCGCTCTTACCGGGAAATTCCATGCCTGAGGTGTACGATGAGGCCTACACGGCGGGGGGAGCTCCCTTTTGGGAGCTTCAGCAATTCGATGAGTTGGAAGTTCGAGAGAAGTGAGAAATCAATGGAAGTGTGTTATTAAATAGTTTCATTTATTATTATGCTACATATTTATACAAAAAAAAAGAGTCATAAGGAGCTAAGTGTATACATAGTTGATCGAGCCTGCGAGGCTATGGTTGGGTATGTGTGCATATGGAGGTGGCGTACATGAATTAAGCGATATAAATAATAATGGGTATGCGTGGATTACATATAAACACAATAAATACAATAAATTATTAACGTAGGATAGAGTGGGTGGCAGGTAGGGGTTTAGTGGCTTTCTTTTAGCAGCTTTAAAGTAGACTTATATGGCATAGTGGTGGGGTGATCGCATTTTAGATGCAGGGACTGATGGTGGCGGTTGCTTTTTGGTATTCTTTCGTGCTTGGAACTTGGAGAAGGAGATGATCCCGAGGGGGCGGCGGAATGCTTTCCCGAATCCTAGTGGATCTCTTCTTCGTCACGCTGCTTTTCCAGCAGCACCTTGTACTTCTGCTGGACCACGGTCAGCAGCTTGATGGCCTCCAGTGCCACGCCGAACTTGTGGTCTGGGTAGGAGCCGGTGTAGGTGTAGCTGGACATGCTGCAGGGCTGGCCATTCATGGCCGTTTCTGCCATGTACAGGTTGTGGCTGAGCTTTTCAATGATATGCACAAAGGTGCAGTTGTAGCTGCTGTGACCCTTGGTGACGCTCAACATCAGGTGGCGCACAATCATCAGGGCGTCGGCAATCTTGGGCAGCTCCTCGCTGGCCTCACCCACTTCGGCCTGATTCTGGTAGATGAACCTCTCGTTGCCATTGTCGAACTTAACCTTTTCGGTCTCCTCGTGCAGCGGATGCGTCAGGTTGAGGCTGTGCAAGGAGTAGCGATCTATCGCGCCATTCAATGTGACGCCATCCTCATTCCAATAGTAATCCAACTAGAGAGACCAGAAAAATAAGCTTTCGCTCGGACAACGCGCACAAATCTCGACTTACCCACTGGCCAATCAGGCAGATGATGGCATCCGTGGTCCTCTCGGCCACTTTCTTGGCATTGTCCAGACTTAGCCGCGTTGACATGGCGCTCTTGTGGTACTGGCAGAGCAGTGTCGACGTTGCTTCGGGCGTCACTGTGGTGATGTTCTTCTTCAGGTCCAATGACTGATGGTCCGCCGAGCGCTGGTGCACGTGGTGACGATGTGGCAGTATCAGGTGGCGACCACTGAGACGACGCGGCGCTGCCGATGTCCCCGTGGGCCAGCTCGAGGCGACTGTGAGCAGCAGCAGGACACCCAGGAGCCAGTACTTGACGGTAGCTGCAATGGTAAATGGGGAACGAAGTCAGCAAGGAAGGGAATATAAATGAGGTTTTCTCTCAGATTGCTAGAGGACTACTATCTGCTTCCATTTCCGTTCCGCAGATACAGATGGAAGCACAGGTATGCTACGATTGCAGATATACGCAGATATCCAGTACAGTCTGGCGGGGTTTTATGACGATCGTGATTCAGAGGAGATGAGGAAACACTCACACATTCGGTGCAATCGCACTGCACTGGACGCCACATGGTGGAGCGGCCGCTTGTTGGAGCACTGCTGGCACTCTGTGTCCTGTGTGGAGAGTCTATCCTCGCTGTGGCCTGCACTGGCACTGAGATTGTAGCTGAAAGTGGCCATTTTGGGCGCACACACGATGGGCAGCAAACACGATAAACAGGTGACAGACAGAGTTTTTTTTTGGGGCTGTGCAGATGCACTGGCAGATGAACTGTTTCCCGAATTGAGCGAAATAACACTGGGTGTTGGGTTGAGCAATGTCGCAACGTTGGCTTGCACTTGGGACTAAGAGCTGAGGTTGATGCTGATGCTGAGGCTGAGGCTGAGGGCCGTGTATCGAACTTATGTACTTGGCTCAACGAAATCTTTGAGTTAATGAAGAGTTTAAGGCACACGCGTTGCAATTTATACGAGTCAAATTAGCATTATCGCCGCACGAAGCAAGCCGAGCGCGTGGCCGAGCCGCACGCACACTCTCTCACCGATCATTCGGCGCACAGCGTCCAGCAGCAACGTCTTCAACAAGCCCCAGATGACGGCAAAGCTTTCGCGCTTGCGCTTGTAATCGCCAGCCAATGGCAAGGCACACACACAGACATACACATACACGTTAACACTTTACACGCACGCACACACCCAGAACTCACACAGAAAAAGGGCCACATAGAATGAATGAATGTGAGAAACTATTCGGGGATTGATCTACTCCAGCAGCAGCAGCAGGGCAATGCCGTTTTCCCACATGGTCTACTGCGGGGCCTGACTCACAAATCGCTGGAATCATAATCACAATCACATTATTCCCCGGCCAGTTGCACATATTTTCCCCTCTTGTTCTTGGCTTTTGTTGTTGTTGTTTTCTCTGGTTTCTTCCTGTCTTGCTGGCCAGTGTGGACTCTGGAGGACGGAGTGGGACAGTGGGACAGTGGGCGAGTGTTTGTGTGCGACAGTAATTTATGCACGGAAGCTTCTTGGCCCAAAACGGATGTCAGATTGAATTCTTGGCCAGGGTATTAGAGGGGACAAACATCGGCAGTGGCGGTGCACAATCAATTCAAAATATTCGTATGCCACTGACCCATGAACAGAGCGGAAAAACAATTGAGAATCACTTGTTACAAGACAAGACAACCGATTCGTGGATGATCAATCCATGATTAGGTGGCAGCACCCGCTCCAGCTGTAGAGTTAATGAACGCAGAAGAAAGATTCGCGGCTGGTGGAGGATTAATTGTGGCACTTGTTGATATTATTGCTGGTGTTTCGCTGTCGCTGTCGCTGTCGGTGTCGCGGTTCGTGTTGTATGTTACTAATGTTGGTGTTGCTTGCCTTGACCGCGACGCGTCGTTCCGTAGGCATTTCCGATCGGATCGCTAAGAACGTGAGCGCAATGGAAACTGAAAGCCGCCGAACGGGCGGCCTACAAAGAGCCAGACATTGGCCAAGGCAACTGGAGAGGCAATAGCATAAAATATAAGAGACAGGCCGGCTCTTTCACGATCGTCACCCACTCTTTCCCGACTACACACATCGACAGGGACCGGAGCCAAGTAGATACTCGAGGAGTTACTCATACGCATCGGTGACACGCGTCAATGCAGCACTTGGCGACCAAATAACACTCGGCAGCAACGCCGTTGGCCCCCAGGGAGTACTAACCATTGGGGCAAAGCCTGCCGCCAGAGAGATTTCCCTGCCGAATTGCGTACTCGACTTGCGGCTCCGACCTATGGCGACTTCCGTTTCATGCAGAGGGGCAAATTCCTTGTTCCAAGCGGCTGTAGCGGCTGACGCAAAGGAGGCACTCAGTGGGGCATTTGGGTAGATCCAGATTCCAGATTTCTTGATCGGGGGATATTCTGGGTTTGCTTGAAAATACTTTTCGAGGGTTTTTCTTGCCCTGTTGGGCATTTTATAATGGCTCCGTTTCCCAAAATCGTTGCTTCCCAATGGAAATCCTACTTCCAGGCCCTGCCCCACTTAAGCTTTACTCTGCTCAAGGGCAGGGCTACTCTTCTCTTTAATTCATGGGATTTGTGGGTCTCTTATGATGAAAAGAACAGTGTTAAAGCTTTGGTTTTCCATTCTTTGGCAGGGCTTAGCGCCTTACAACTTTAGAGGTATTAGAATCTGCACTACTTTATGGTCAACTCGTCTGTTATTTGTCACACTTGTAAAGGCGCGACCCTTAACGACGTTACGTCTTAGCCTAGTGCTTCCCTATTTAGAAATGAACACCAATGGACGAGTACTTTCAGAGTGACGTGTCACGCATCCGCATCTCTCAGTATCAATCAAAACAAAAATAGCAGCAGCAGATCGGAGCAGAGCAGAGCAGAGCAGAGCGGAGCGGAGCGGAGCTAAACGGAAACCTCACTGAGGTTTATCTCAAGCAGGAACGAAGCTGTAATAGCTCATTCATCGGTCCATGCCGAGCCAGACTACGGGTCGTCATCATGCCGAGCAAACTGCACCGATGCAACCGCAACGCAAGCGGATGTGACGTGCGCCACGCCAATGGAATCGAATCAATAGAGTGCCAGAGTGCCACTGTTTCACACGCGACTGGCACTGAGGAATTATCAATATCAAGCATTGAAGGGATGGATTGGGTATTCATAGCTTCATACCTTACAAGAATTGCCCAGCGAACGATTGCTTCAATTGCTGTGATGGCTGCAACATATGTACATAAACACAGCATACAAAACGCTGATACTCCTTCCAATGTTGAACTTGAGACGTCACGGGCCCAGTTCACGAGTATTTTCTTGACAGAGTCGCCGCTGATTGCATGAAAATAAACTATGACGCCAGGGCTTAAAGTTAGAGTCTCGCTTCGAGAAAGTACACCGCGGTGTAAAGAGCAAATTTCAATTGTCGTCACCTGGGGTTCCGGTGCCCGGTGCCGCGCAACCAGTCTAACTGACCACAGACACTTGATTCTGGCTGTAAGTCGATTTTTAGGCAGGCATTAGGGTAAACCACCGAGCAACGAGCAACGAGCAAAGCCAAAGCCTCCTTTTGTTTGCCTTTCTGTTTAGATGCTCTCCCTCTCACTCTCTCTCTCTCTGCGACGGATGCACGGTGGCCCCACTGCGTCATCGCCCATTCATGGGCAGAGATTAGACTGAATCGTTTCAAGGGGGCACACTCATTTGTTTGGGCAGCGCATTATGAATGAACGGACTCGGACTGGGATTGGGACTGGGACTGGGAAGCACCTGTTGCTTGGCTCTTGCTTGAGTTTTCGCCACAAGGCGAATAGGCAAGCCAAACAATGGTAATGGGCCTGCAGCCGGGTCTGGCCAAAGATGAGGGCAGTGCTATTTTTGGCACTGTCGATCCCATTCTCCCGAGTCATCATGGGGAGGCCGAAAGCCGAACATTGAACAAAGAATTGTGGCGCCCGCAAGCAAACATTTCACGCAATGGACGAAATGGAGATGGAAATGGAAATGGGGCTCGAGGTGCGATGTCAGGTGTGACGCACTTGGGCTTCCACCGAACCGTTCTTTAATCGCTTTCAGTTCCTGTTCACACTAAGCATACGCCACGTGGCACATAGGTCAGGTATAGGTACCACAAATGCTAACTTACCTCAGGGCAGTCAATGGCAATTGACGACGTCACCAAGCTGGCGATGGCACGGGCACAGGCACAGGCACAGATCCAAAGCCAGTGCTGAAAGAGAAAACGGGCAAATCTGTGGTAATAATAGTTAAAAATTGGGCATTGCTTTAGCTTTAGCCACGACCGATTGCACTGCCCAACACGATTTTGCCTCAAGAAACCAATCGAATTTTCCAGAGTTTTTAAAGTCGGAATTTCGTAAAATAAAACAGCAGAAAATCATAATTTTTGCATTCGAAAGCTTAATATTTCCCAGACGGTAAGCTAAAACCACAAAGTGGTTTTTAGCTGCAATTTTTAGATTCATCAATTAGCATTTCAGAATGGCAAAGTTCTTTACAACAGAAAAACCCGCTATCTGTGAAAATAAAACTTAATAAAAAAAGTACCAGTTGTTAAAAATTCTTCAAAAGAAATGTATTAAAAAACACACACCATAATTCCTTAACAAAAAGGGATGGCCCAAATCTATCAGAAAAAGTAGGTTTGATTCCTTTGGGAAAAAAAGTTTGATTTTTAATTTCTTGGCTTAGTCTTTTCCCATATTCGGATTTTTATGATATGTATTTAAAATTTAAAATAGGGCCAACGGAAAAATAGCAAAGACAATTTAAATATTTTTCTACACAATAACTACACGAACAAATACGAGTGTGAATGTATGTACATATGTATGTATGTATGTACATGACACAGGCATGCAGCTATTTTCTACACGAAGTTAAAAAGCTTTGGCCGAGCTTTTTTCACACGATCTCGAATGTTTCGAGTGCTCGTCGTCAGGTGTCGCCATGGAGACATGTAAATTGGCCGTTTGGGTGGTACACATTCGGGGAGATTCATCCGGGCGTGGCAGCTAGGTATTTGGATCTGTCAAATTTCGCTTTATCAGCTATGAATCAGCGACTAATGGTGACAACCGAATGCAATGACTTGTTCCCATCGTATTTTCCCCCCAGCCCAGCGGCACATTTGTGGGCCTTTGATTTATTTGTTGAGCTCTGCAAGATATGGAATCACACACATCATTGTCAGCAGTATTGGCATGACGACCGCAGAGCCATAACAACTACAGTCATCGACGTGCGCCGCCGGCACCTGTCTCTGTGGGATGTTCCGGAAAACGGTAATTTTGAAGCCCTCGAGAGAATCTAATTGGGACTGACCTTATTTATATTATACTAAATGGATCAAATAAATGAAAGCAAAGGAATATAGCAGCTACTGAATGATATTCTCTCTTATTCAGATACAAATTTATACATGGACATAATGTAAACATAATCAAAATGCGGCTGGGATACTCTACACAAAGAGGTCGTTGACCTGTATGCTTTGGAATTTGTATAGATTGAAAGAGGAAAACCCATTTTTTGAAACGGGCCAGTACGCTCTGAATAATTCTTGGAACACCCCACCAATACTTTCCTTTCTCTTTCCTACATACTTTGACATGCTCTCTTTTCGCCTGGCCGCATCTGACTTTTGCTCATTAAAACACTTGGCTACCCGGTGCCGCCGACGATGTTAGTGTTTGTGGCATATGTTAACTCACCTTGACAGCGGTAAGTCGTGTACAATCGCGTCACGTGATGAATGCCCTATCTGTATAAGCAACAGGTCTACCCACGGTTATTAAAGAACGAAAGAAACTCACGAAAAAATCCCCGAGTGCCGAGGGCTTTTTGGCTTGAACTTTTGGTACAAAGAGGCGGCGGCACAGATGAGGTGTCCAACCGGCGAGGTCGAGAGATGAAACAATACTGAACCGAGTCGACCGGCAGCTCATCATCAGTTTGCTTAACCCCAGCAGGCACTCATTGTCAGCACCTACATACATATGTACATCATATCTGGTTAGGTCTTATGAGGATATACATATGTATGTACATATGTAGATCCAATTTATGAGAAATGCATCTGATATGAAGATTTTCTGACGACAGGTTCGTGCACGTCATGATGACACAAAATATCTACATTCATTCATACGTACATATGTATGTATGTATATTCGTATTTTACATTATACTTGTCAGGAGCATGTCTCGGCTGTATGGCAAGTTGGTGTGTGCCTTGGCTGTCAAGTTCTTTGGTGCGTGTCTCTGCTATGTACGTAATGTGATGGTCCCAAGGGGTTTTTCCTCTTCCTACCACCTCTGTCTGGTGCAGAAAATGCATTTGCCTCTGACATTTGCACCTGGTACATGATTAGTTGCCACGAGCTAATTCTTCTTCCTCCTCCCGAACCAACCAGCCTCATGGCTGATTAGCTGTTAACAGCCGTTGCTCAGCCAAAACCCAGGCTCAGGTCCAAACCTCTAACTGAACTTGGCCTGCTCCACTGTGCGCCAATCGAAGCGTTAGAATTTCACGCTTGACATGCACACTGAAATTTTTCTCTGCCCCAGTGGGCCCTGCCAGTCCAGCCAGGCTGCCTCCTGTCCAGGTGAGAGTGGAAGTAGATGTGGATGTGGATGTGGATGTGCAGGCGGATGTTCATGTGGTTGGGTCACCGCTGGCTGTGTCTGTCTGTGGGGCCAAGTCAACCATTGCATAAAGCGCATTAACATTTAATGCCACTGCCTTCGCCACTTGCCCCAGGCCCCAGGGACCGGCTGGATGGGTCTCCATAACGATTGCCCAAATCTCGTTGCATACGTCAAGGCGAGGGGCTGCGAATGGGCTTGCAGAGATTTTTGATTTATGATTCGCTTTCGGGGAGCTGCTGCCTTTGGCATATTTTAGTGACCAGACCCGCCAGAGCCCTGGGGCTACCATTAATCATGGAAGTGCACTCGCACTTGAACTCGAATGCTAGAAACAAACCAGCTTCAATCTGTACACATAAACTATTTATTTCAGTATATATCAATATATATATGTATATATATGTATATAAGTGTATATATAGGTGTATATTTTTGGTATTGTTTGGTGTAGTAAAGTACTCTCTCGCCTGGTGCACCACTTCCTCCTTCTCTTCTCCTCCTCCGAATGTCCCTCACGATCCACTGCTGCGAGATGCCTTCGGCCGTGGGTTGGGCGTCCAGGAGTTGGATAGCTTCTGCATGCACTATCTGCAGAATATACACACATGTCTATAAAATACATACATACATATATCAAGTGGTTCACTGAATTACATAAGTATGAGTTGGGTTTCTTGCCTTTGTTTCCTATTGTTCCTTAGCTTGACTTCGTTATGTGTCGTCAGATGATTGTTCGTACTTTCGGTTAAACTTAATCCCGATCTCATTTGTTATCCTGTGATCGATCCTCTCTCGCCACCTTCTATGTACAGACGTGTTCCAGGGAGTGATCCCCGGGCGCTCCTCAGGTATTTACACAAGATATAGAAGAAATATCTCTCGACTCGCATAGCTACTCGTGTATAAGTATAGCTATACATACTCGTATATGGCTGGTACATGCATTCCTCCATCTTCTTTCCTGCTTATAATCACTAGACTATGCGTAGTTTTCCCCCACTCTTCCACCTAGGCGACAAGCCCAACAGAAAGGCTAACATAAAGAGTAAATTAAATAATAGATCATGCTTCCTCCCCTTCTACCTTAACCGACTCTAAAAATTGTATATGTGTATATACAATCGTGTCTCTGACTGTACCGCACACAGAAGTCTGTGTGGAAATATTTAGGTATCTTCGGGTTTTCATTTTCCTTTTTTTGGTTTTTGTGTGGAATTCTGTGGACTTTAGTTAGCACTGCTAAAGTACTTTAGTCGGTGGTAACTGCATTCTTGGATGTAGTCTTGGGTTGTTCACACAAACATACTGTGGATAAACATTATTAACAATTGAACAACGGTAATTACAATTGCACGACATCAACAACGGCAACATATCAGATCATCAGCAACAATATCACCGAACATCGGAGGTCGAGAAGTGGACACAGGGTCGCAGGAGTAATACAATTGCATAGCTGACTCCTCCACGGCCCTGTTCCACTTCGATGCGTTAGTCCGTTCCACTCCCATGCCAGTCCATGGCAGTACATTCCATTCAGTTTGATTCAGTTCCACTCCACCCCATCCCGTTCCACCGTTCCGCCGTTCCACCGTTCCACCGTTCTGTTCCGATGGTATTACTGCTGATGATGCTGATGAACTTGGACTTAATGTATATTGTATAATGCATTATTATCTTATTATCTTGATACAATTACGAGTATTGTAGAGACACATGTACCGGTGTTTTCATATATGTATGTATTTATCTATGCACATTCAATGCTAAATCAATCGAAAAAAATGACACCCATATGGTGCTATCGTACATAGAATATGGTATGTATCGTATATAGAGTATACATATATACAACTATCAAAAATAGGACAAATAGAACTGGAGAGTTGCTTTGGCTTCATTTGACATTCAATTCTTTTTAGTTTTAGTTTAGTTTTTCTTTTAGATTAGCTCTTCATCTCTGCAGAGTTCTTTTTAGTTTAGTTATCCCGACGTCACCCTAAGCCATTCTTCTTATTATTATTTTTGTTTTGGTTTTGCTAATTTGTTTTTGCGAGTATGTATACACATTGATTGTAACACAAGTAGAATGCAGATTGGATAGAGCAACGCGAACAACAGCTAGGAAGATGAGCAAAAAACATGGACTGCGACCAAGAAGGATCGCACTGACTTGTAAATAGTTGAGATACTTTCATATGTCCATATGTATATGTAGATATATAATATATATGTATATGTATATGTATATGTATGTATGTCTCTATGTATGTACATAAATGTATAGATATCTGTATATTAATGGTTTTCTTTTGTTAGTTTTATAGATATAGATCGGTAAATATATCTGTATATGTATTTGTATACGCTACTACTGTTCTCTCAACACACATTAAAAGTGAAAGTTAACTTTGGGTTACCGCATTGAGTGACGCACACATGGAAATCGAAGTCTAAAAACACATTCTGGGCACATCGAGATACATTTTGTTAAATATTTTTCATGTTTATCTTTATCTGTATATCTTTAAATATGTATTTGTATAATATATTGGTATATGTATACTCATATGTAGTTGCATCCCGATTCGATCTGGAAGATGTTTCCCCCCCCATCTTCATGCCTACTCATCATTTCTTTATCATCCCGTGGGATGTCATTGACCAAATTGACAAGGCCGAATGCCATATATAGAAACACACTTGATTGATTGCAATATTGACTGATTGTTTGTTTTTTTTTTCTTCTAATCCCATCCCAGTCCATCCCCAAACTCTGTTTGCCAATGGCGGCTGCTTTTGCAAATTTTCAATTTGAGTTTCTTCGTTAATTAATTTTCCAACCTGGGATGATTTTCTACTTCCGCTTATTTTGCTGCTGCTGCTGCTGCTGCTGCTGCTGCTGCTGCTTCTGTTCGGTGTTCGCTTTAGCTTTGCTTTGAAATCGTAATATTTTAAATGTAACATTAAATATTCAACGCGAACATTAACAATTAACTTACATTTTCGTTTCGTTTCGTTTCGTTTCGATTCGATTCGATTTTGTTAGGGTATTTGTTGTTATTATTTGCCTTTGTGTAAGCTCAGATTGTACATACAAATTACATTTATTGTGTGGTTTACATTGATTAAAACTCTTGAGTCTGTAGACACTTATTCGTTATTCGCTGCGGATATAAATATAATATGCTTGAGTATATTCTGAATATGGGTGGGCCTGTGTAGGTATTTATTGTTGTGTTATTGAGGGAACCATGGGAGCGCCTGCCCCTCAGATGAGTTTGTACAGTTTTGTCTCTGGGGTTCCCTTGATTGTGTGTGATGCTTGTCTCGATTATAATCGAGGCTGTAATTACAGCTCAATAAATGTCTCGCTTGCAACCTGGACCCCAATCGGGGGAGTGGGTCCTGCAACAAAAGAAGAGGGAAATTCCCAAAGGACTCTCCCAAATGCCAATGCATCGATACAACAAAAAAAGATCACTCCCTAGACACATGGGGTGATCGCTTCGTCTCAACGACTGCCGCTTCTGTCCTTCTTTGGATCTATTAAAATTGGATCCCGCTTAAATTCCCATTTCGTACAAAAATATTTTTACACTCTCTGTTACTCCGCTCTTCTACTTCTCCTCTTCGTCGCTATGTTCCTCCAGCTCTGGACCCAGGTCCCCGCCCAGGTCCAACACTTCCCTGCCGATTCTAGACTAGCCAGCTTCGATTTCGATTCGATTCGATTTCGGATACAAATTGTATGCAAATGTATGAGAATAAATATTTATATTATCTGTATCTGTATCTGTATCTTTATCTTTCTGAGGGTTGCACTACAGTTATTCTTGTCTTGTTGGTTGTCCGATGAGGTCTGTCGTGGGTCTGCATTTGGTTGTGATCCTTCCCTTTCCTGTTCATATACCCATCCGTATTCCCTGATTTCATTACTTGTACTTCTCCCTATTTCCTCCCCAATTGTTTGTCCACAAACAAGCTCACTCGCTATGCTCTCGCCACTCGCCACTCGCTACTCGCTCATCCTACCATTCTCCCATTCTACCAATACCGTTATCGTTTACGTTACTTGTACCGTTACAGTTACTTGTACTCTTATTGCTCACCATTATACTCTGCTACCGCTAGGACTAGTGTTACTGGGTTCCAGTGTAAGTGTTACTGGGCTGATGTGTGTGTATGTGTACTGCGCTGCAGTGCTTTGAACTAACTGTACCGTGCTGTAGTTAGTAATCGCTTCCCGTTTGCTGTGTGCTTGTACTGTGGCGTTTATTTTATTTATACGTTTACCATTACGTCCCCCTGCTTATCCTACATTGACTAGAGCTTCTCTTACTCGTTACTCGTTACTCGCTACTCGCTTCTCGTTAGTGCGATTCATTTCATTCGTGGTTGCCGCTTGCATTACTTTTGTTGCATGTGTTTGTGTTGCTATTGCTTCAATTACTATTACTTGTACTATGCTTTTCAGTTAGTTATACTTTTACCGTTTTTGCATTATTCGCTACTTTGCTTACTGTTAGTGTCGGTGCTAGTGTTAGTGTTCGTGTGACTGAGTTTGAATCAGGTGTAATTAGTGTTTCAGGCACGGTTATGGTTCCAATCACTCATACACATCATACTCCCCTATTTCTGTTACGATTGCACACGTTTTATCTCACATTTCTAGTCTCTCGTTCAGTTCCTGCGAGTGATTTGTGAGTTGTCATTGAATGTTACTGTACCACCATACATATGGCTACCCACATCAACTATCCCAAGTAGTACTTTCCGAAAAGGTGTCTGTTGGTAGAACTCCTCGGTGCCAATAGTTCCGCTGCTCGTAATCTTGATTATAATCTGTTCCAACTAGTTACGTTTTTTTTTATCTAGTATTTCGGTAGCTCTAAAATGTGATTTGCTAACTGTGTTCAATGAAGTATTACAAATATTATTTGACTCTGCTGTAAATGGTATTCAAAGTGGGAATACGGGTCTCTTCCGCGACATTTAGATTGAAAATTGCGGCTACTTTTAGTTGGCTTGTTCGCTGCCGTTTGCTTTTGTCTGGCGTTGAAGTTCGCTTTACCTGTCGGTTTCGGTTTCTGCTAATGGTTAACAAATGATACGAATATTTCCGGATCTCAGAGATACAAGTAGCTCGCTGCAAGGAGACAATAATGCCGAGAGACAGACAGACAGGCAGACAGAGAAAGAGAGGGAGAGAGGTGAGTGCCGTACCCCTTACAAAATGGTTCCACACTTACCCTTTGCTGAACGGCCAGGATCTGTTTAGGGGTCAGTCCCAGAGCTTTACTTGCCTCTGCGTCCCCCGACCTATTTAACGAATAGATCCTTGAGTGTGGAGCACAGCGAAGCATCGCACGTGTCCTTCGAGTCGTCCTCCTCGCCCTTGCTGAACCAATTCAGTGTGGATCGCATGGCCCGTCCAGCCTGAGACTGTGCCCCACTGCCCACAGACGCCCGGCTGCGTCGAGCTCCGGCTGGACTGCCTGTGGCGCTGTTCGACTCCTTGGGCACAGCCCCGCGGGCAGCCGACGATGTGGACGGTCCGCCCGAGCTCCCTGTCCCCGGCATGCCGGCATTGGAGCCCTTGCGAAGGAAACCCTCGATTGCAGTACCCAGCATTGTGGCGTCCACAATGTTCGCCTTGGTGGTGTCGGCCCAACTCTTTTGCTTGCTGCGAGGCTTGAGCTTCGGCTTGCCAGAGTCCCCGCCCAGCGGGTCCTTCTTCTGTAGTCGGTCCAGCATATCCTTCGAGAGTGCCATGGCCGTGCTCTTGCTGCGCACACTCTTCTTGCGGGCCATCGGCTGAGTGCGACTGGCCGGCTTGCCAAACCACCCGGATATGGCCGCCGAGCTGTTGTCCTGCGCCTCAGTCACCAGCTGCTTGGCATTGTTCAGGATCGAGACGTCAAAGCTATTGGATCGCGTGGAGCGGCCTGCATTTGGGTCCAGCAGCGAGCTGCTGCTTGCCACTGCCGCCTGTCCCCCGGTGTTTGCCGTGGGCGTGGGCGTGGCACTGGTTGCGCGACCTCGCGCCGCATTTTGGAACGTTTGACTGAGGAAGGGGCTGCTTCCAGCCGTTGCCGCCGAAGAGCTGGCACTGGCACTGGAGCTCCCCTCCGGCTCCGAGCGATGCATGTCCATGGCCGAGCTGGTCAGAGAGCTAAAGATTCCAGCGATGTCCGTGCGGCTTCCCAGCAGGCCAACTCCGCTGCCCGACTTCTTACGCCGTGTCGAGGCCCTGGCCGATGACGGCGGCTGGGGCGAGATGCTCATCTGCGATGAAGACGCGTGTCCCTGTCCCTGTCCGTGTCCATGTGCTTGGCCGTGGGTCTGTGTCTGTGGCTGCGCCTGCGGCGGTGGATACTCCGAGGCCCGGCGAAAGCTGCTAGCCGGCTGCGGCTGGGGGCACTCCGAGAAGCGGCGATTGGTGTAGCGCCTGCCCGGTGCCGCTGTGCCGGCCTCGTCAACGGTCTGCACCTCGCAGACCTTCTCGTTGCTGGAGGTCCACAGCTTCAAGCGCGCCTTCCGCGACTGCAAGTAAATGTCATCCATGATGTCCAGCTGCAAGTTGTGAATGCTGCCAATGGGATCTGTCGAAGGAGGGCCCGTGTTGCTCTCCCGCCGTGAGTTGAGCACGCGGCTGCTTCTGCAAGAACGAACGAACGAGCGGCATTCATTTATTTCCCACAAGTCTGTGGCTGTGGTGAGTCTTACCCATTGCTGCTGGGATAGGCGGCCACCGATTCGCGACGCGAACGTCCAAACAGAGTGGTGGGCACCTTGGAGATGGTGACCACCGAGTGGCGGCGTCCAGACGGTGCCGGCGCTTGTGAGAGGGTGGCGAGAAAGGCGGCCTCCTTGGGCGATGGTCCGGAGCCCTCGCCGCCGCGCTCGGAGAGTCGCCGCACCTGACTGGCGGTGATTCCATCGGTCACCTGTTGCGAGGGCAGCGAGTGCTTGCGCGCCTCGCGCGGATCCCGCCACGGGGAGAGCAAATATGGGTTCACGGGTGAGTCGATGTCCAGACTGGCGCGATTCGAGAATGTTGTCTCCGAGCTATCCTCCAGCTCCTCCGGCAAATTGGACTCCTCCACAACAATTAAAGGCTCCGGCTTGCCGTGCACCTGCGGTGGCTGAGGCGTATTCGGATTGCTGCCGCCAGAGCCAGGGTTGCCACCATAGCGGTTGAATTGCGAACCACGTAAGCGCAGCGCATCTAAAGATTTCAGTTATCGTAGCATCCATTTCAGTGATTTAAAGTGTAAGTCACTTACCCATTTCAACAAATTCTCAAGTTGCCAGCCAGTGGAAAAGGTTCTTCTGATTTCCTGCTTACCTTCAAATAGGAGAGATAACAAATGGGACATGGGATGTAGTAATATAATAGATTTATGTCTCATTGGAGTTTCTTATAGCACAATTTTTGAATCAACAAACTCCCTTGTGTGTATCCCCTTTTCCTATTACTACCCCAATAATAAGAAACCCAATGAAAAGTTACAGAATTATTAGTTCTAGTTCGCCTAGTACTCATCGACTGTTCTTTGGCACGAATAATCGGCTGTTGTGTTCGCGTGGGTTTCCTTTGTCTACTGAATAACTAATCAATTTAAAGCTACAACTGTCCAACTGGGTACCGGGTATAAAAGTTGCGACGCGTAAGAAGCGTCTCACACGGCCCTCCTCGTTTAGTGGCCAGTCCAGAGAAAAGGACATGGCATTATTTATTTGACTTAGGATTTAGGGAATCTCTTCTGATGCTGACTCTGTGCACTCAAGCACCCGCACCCGCACCTGCACTGCTTGCAGGGGTAATCATGCATAAAATCTTTAACTAAACTCAAAACTGGGCGAGACGAAGCGCAGAGAGAGAGAGAGAGAGAGAGAGGGCGGAGATGCCGCATCCGCAAGAGGCGGATGCTTTGCGGTTGCCCCCGTTTATTACCGATGATGGGCCGGGATCCGGTTGCGGGCTCTGCCATTGGCAGCGCTCCTCCAGCCTCGCCTCAGGCTGCTGCCGCTGTATTAAGTGCGGCAAATTCTGTTAAATAAGCAATTAATTAAAGACAGCCGAAGGTCAAAGAGTGTGGAGGGATGGCCAGTGGGAAGAAGTCAGATATTATGAGTGATAAATCATGCATGCTCTGCGCATTATTGTTATCCAATGATTCCATGAATAATTTAATGCTCGAATAACAAAGGTTCTTGTGGCTCTGGCCATGGGCGACAGAGAGGGCGTGCTCTTCCCGATTGAAAAACAAACAGAACTGCTCATCGAATGCTCATCTTATTTTAAATGTACATTCCATAACCATCAGTCAACGTGATGCGAGTACCAATTGTCCCAAGACAATGGGTTTGGGGTTTTCCTGCCACAAATCGCCTCATGCCGACTTTCCCACCCGTGACCAATTTCAAATGAAAAATAAAATCCGGAACGGCCCCCAGATATTGGGCGGAAAAATACTCGATTGTCGATTTACTGGGAATAGTTGGAGATTGTTTTCCCGAATCAAAAAGTTATTCTATATTATGAGCACAATGCTTTGTCCCAATTAAAGGCAGTTCATGATTTGGAGAGCTTTTCCAGGAAACTTTGGTTCATTTGGGAATACGTATCGGGAATCGGGGGAAATGTGTTTCCTGGAAATTTATCTTTATGCATATACCGGAGAAAACTGCGATTATTTGTGTGAAACTTAGAAAAAACGTTAATTTGAAGGGGGACTTGCATGCAGTGGCAGTGGCAACCAGTGGCTGCTGCCCCTGTTTGGGGCAGGATCTTGTTTTTGATGCTGTTTCCAAGCTAATTAGTTTTGGCTGAAATGAGAGTTTGATGGGGGCTTCGGGTGTCTTTGGTGACTGCACAGAGAGTGGGAGAGGGATAATCATGCGATTGCATATAGTTCTCTCTCCCTCTCTCTCTCTCTGTGTGTGTGTGGCCTTGTGACGTATCTAAGCCAAATTGAATTAAATTGGAAAATTCCATTCAATCGGAGCCACCCACGCATCTCGACAACTTTTACGGCAAATCCCTCACTCACAGTCCCGGCTCGGACTTGAGCATTCCCCTCTAGTACGCCTTTGTACACGACTGCCACAGCTGCACTGTGTGTTTGGGGCAGGCACAAAACAAAAGCGGACTAGGCCGAGAGCCTGGGCGGATTACCCTGGCAAAATATTATCTGAAGCTGTAGCTGGAGCTGGAGCTGTAGCTGGAGCTGGATCCTTTGTTCCTCGTCCAGACGTACACACATACAATAAAAGAGTGCACTTGTTTCCCTGGAAACACTCCATTCCCTAGTCCGAGTCCAAGCTCAGACGCAGCAGCTCCAATCCTAAAATAGAGAGGCATTTTCTGGCTTTGTTCGGTGGCTCATAAGCAGCTTATGTACCCAGAGTCCTAGGGGCCAGTTCCAGGCCTCCTTTGCTGCATTTTAATTACCTTCCAAATTCAATTAACAAACAGAGAGCGCAGAAAGATGCACAGACAGTCGGACCATCTAATACTTTTCTTTTTTTCTGGTTTTTTCTGGCAAATTAAAATTGTATTTTAGCCATAATCTATGGTACTCAATGAGCAGCATGCGAATTCAATTGAATTCGTTCTGATTCAATTGAAAGAAAAGCAAAAGCAAGCCAGAAGCAGGCCCAACATGAAGGACTGGCAGGGGCTCTGGTCGGGTCGGGTCTGGTCTGGTCTGGCAGCCCCAGAATAGAACTCGTTCATCGCCAACGCTTTCGCTCAATAGACTGCAAATTTGTATGGGTCCTCTGGACAGCTCGCAGCACCCTCTCCCATATCCTACATAAAAGGGAGATGGCTGAATAGCTGTACACACAAACACAGGGGATCTGGGGATCTGGTGCGGGTGGGTGGGGCAGCAGACGCGGGCGAAGCAATTTTGCATTTGTTGGCAGCAGGCAGCGGGCAGCGTGCAGCGGGCAGCAGGCAGAATTATTTTTCCTTTTTCTAGCCCGCTTTGCCAGAGCCATGCAGATTGGTCCGCTTGGATTCGATTCGATTGGGAGCAGCTGCCAGAAGAGTATTTCAGGTTCGTTGGGACATTCTGCATCTTGGACCTGGACCTGGACCTGGCCCATGCCTTGTTTCTGTTTCTGTTTCTGTTTCTGACTCTGCTGATGCTGATTCTGCTGCTGTTGCAAATGCATTTATGTTTTAATTCGCTCAACGGCGCCCTCAGGCGTGGCAGTGTGTTCGCGGAACAGGGTGGCCGGCTGGCTGGGTGGCTGGATTCGTGGGTGCTGGATGGTGCCATCATGTGCTGCAATTCAGTTAAGTTTTGATTGCTATTTTCGCTTCGCTTCCTGCCCGACTGTTGAAGGCTCCAACCCCACACACACCCTCCCCATGCTGCTGCCCCATGATGTTGCGAGCGGCTGCAAATGTGTGACATTTCCGTTTCCGTTTGCCGCGTTAATGCAACACACACACGAACACACACACACACACACGACTATCGTCGTATCTGTTCTCAATGACAACTTTTTAGTTATAAATTGCGTTTTCTTTTGTATGCGAACGAATGCAAAAATGCAAAACGAAAAACTCTTTCAACAGATAAAGGTGGGCCTGGTGCAGGTGTAGGTCTCGGTGCTTACAGCGATATCATTGTCGGTGCTACAGCGGAACTGAAACACAAAGGAACTGCTTCAAAAAGCCAGAGAGAGACGGGTGGAGAGAGAGATACGGGTAGAGGGGACCACAACTGGAACCGGAATCACAGGAAACGCTGCACAATCATAGTTGGGAGCACAGTTTTTGAAGGAGTTCGAGCTCGATGCACCTGGGCACAGTCCAAAGCGAAAGGATGGAGTGGGGCTGGAGGGACAACTCAATGCCATTGCCATAGCCACAGCCACAGCCACAGACACAGACGTAACCACGACCCTGGCCCAAGTCCAAGTCCAAGTCCAAGTCCAAGTGCGTGTCCTGGCCGCATTTCAAATGCATGTCATAAGCAGGACTTGTCTCCAGCGAACTGCAAGGCGAGGGAGGTCGTGAGAGGCGTGCGCCGTGTGCAACAAGTTTCCGTGGAAATTTGAGAAATTCATTGCTTTTCCGCAGGAAGAAGGGAAGTGGCAGAGGAAAAGACATTTGAATATTCACTGAATATTGCATCGGGTGATGTATGTTCATATGTATGTACATACACTCACCGGATCTTGGCTAACCCCCAGCCAGAATACTGCACATTATTTAGGGGTAAACTGTGCCATTCCGCTGCGAACCTGGGGCCAAGAGTTAAGAGTCGGTTCTCAGCCGGAACTCCGCTGTCTTCTCCTTTGCCTTTGACTTTGACTTTGACCTTTGCTTTGCCTGTGTTCTGGTAGTCAATGTTCCTCCGCAGTTACTTATTTGTTCTGCATAAATGCTAGGAGAGCCTTGCGTTGCCAAGATGCAATTGCTGCCAGCACTACAACTGAATGTCAAAGTCAGTTGTGAAAGCGGCAATCGGGCTGCCATTTGCCTTTGTGCCTCTGTGCGTGCAGCCTTTTCTGGCTTATCTGCGCTTGCACCTGTTTTCCAGCTATCAAAAGCAACAGCAACAGCCACAGCCCCAATCCCGCTTTGATTAAGAGCGGCGGAACAGGAGCTTCTTGCAGCTGAAACGCAATTCCTTTATCAATGTCAGTCAGCGCATCTCACGGGTGAAGGCGGACAAGCGGTTGCATGAACGATCAACTTTTGAATGTGCAGAAAGAATATTCAAATCGAAACTTAAAGCTGGACCTTGATGTTGGATGCTTGAGTGTGCGGTTAACCCTTGACCTTTTCGTGGCCAAAAAAACATTTTCCAATCAGCTTTGCACTTTGCTCTCAGAACGAGCTGAGAGAACCATGCGGGTGTGCGGGTGTGTGGGTGTGTGTGGCAGCCATGGGAAAGACCTAATGGAACCATAATGGTTCAGAGCGAGGTAAAGCTGCTTATCGCCTTTGCTGTTATTCGGTGAACACGTTCCGCTTCCGCAAAAGCAGAGACAAAGAAGAGCAACGGACATATGCATGCACATTTTTTGTTGTCTTTGCATTTTGCCGAATGCTCCCTTAATCAATAGTCTTGGGGGGGGCAGTCGAACTCTATTAAAAGCCAGTGCTGTATTAACCAGGAGCCGTGCCCGTACTGATGTTGTTCTTGCCCCTTGTGGCAGGCAGGCAGAACGGTGTGAGGCTCACCTTTCACGCCCATTTTGAGTTAGTTTTCCATTCAATCCATTTGGCTCTCTCCCTGACCAAAAGTGCTTCGTAAACTTGTTGTGCAAGTCCATTAAACAAAGCTTAGCGGAAATTGAGTTAGTCCTCGATGAAGGGATTTGCACAGGGACAGAGGAGGGGGCAGTGGGGCACAGCTTCAATCTGTCAATCCACATTCCCGAATGCAAATGCAGATGCAGATGCAGATGCCGCGTGGCCAGACCAAGTCAATCAATCACACAAAATTGAGCAGAAAATATCCTTTGCTGGTGCACGAGGGGCAGAACTAGAGGGAGAGAGAGAAATATATTTACACGTCGTAAACTAGAAAGAATTAGGTGGAAATAGAGACTCGAAAAAGACGAGAAGCTCTTGGGGAAAGTGCAGCATGCAGCATGCAGCATGTGTGTATGTTGCATGTTGCATGTTGCTCGTTTCCTTTGTGTGCCCTTCCTCAAAGCCCTCAATTATTTAGCCAAGATTTTCGTTTGCTGCCATCATTTGCTCAAAGAACGATATTCGATTTCGTTTCAGTTTCGATTGCTCTCACGCGGAGCCGCACAGAGAGCGAGAATGACAACGGAAACTGAAATTCCTGACCTTTAGCCATCTGCCTCGATTGTGGCATATCAGACAGCGGGAGCTCTTTGCATTTGCCCAGGGAAAGAGCACCCGAAAGGGGCAACCACCCACTCATTTGGGGTTTGACTCTGAAGAGGAGCCTCCGAACATGTTTAATAAAGCCTCTCTGGGGGACATCCGAAAAGGGCGGCCCAGTGTGCACAGCAGGACGTCAGGTGGGCAGGCAGGCAGGCAGGCAGCAGCAGTGGGATAAATGCAGCACTGCACTTATGACAGGTCGATGCCTCTACGCCGATAGCTCGGGAGTATTTTTTTATGACAAAAAACGAAGCAAAAGACTTTACAGTATGAAGCTTTCATGTTGGGCAACTTCAGTCTTCAGCAGGAGATCAGAAACCAGAGGATAAGGATGTGCGGGCGTGGACCGCATTCAGCCCTGCCGCCGTGGCAGTTCTGTCAGGGGCATAGACAGGCTAATTGACTCCAACACAAAGCCGCAACTTTTGTGCTGATTGCCAATTTACAAGCTTAATGAACTTGCGACTTGCGAGTCGGTTACTTTGGGACAACAATTTGGCCCGGCAGTGGACACGAGTTGTCCTCAATGCAAGTCCACTGCTGTCCTTCCCTTCAGTTCCGTACACAATAACCACTTGTTCGGTGCAGAAACGCTACCAAAATCTAGCCTTACAGAGCCGGCCAGCGATGTCACAGATCCCCCAAGCACTCGTAGACAAGACTCGACGGTGTGTACCCGTCATCGTCATCGTCATCGTTATTAGACCGCTGATGAGCCGCAGAATTTCATTCAAAGGAAAAGTTCCGTCGCTGTGCTGCGGTCGTGGGTTGAGGTTGCGCACCGCCGTTTTGGTTTCATTTGGCCTCCCCCCCGCCCCAACCCCCCATTCAGCTAAATACAACCTCTGGTGGCAGTTGAGTTATGGCGAAATTTCATTTTAACTTTTGCATAATGTTATGCTCATTATGGCCGGGCTGTCCACAGCAGGCAGGCAAACGGTGGGGGCAAACTCATCTCCAACGAAGCAAAAAAGTCCCTGGACAGTGGCTTTAATTACTTTGATGCATTGTTTTGCTGCCGTTCGCATCCCGTTTTCCAGAACGCCAGAGTGGCAAGCACTCTACTACATATGTACATATGCCTGGTTATACTCCACCTATGTGCGTATGTATGCATCTCCCACACACAGCTTGCAAACAGCTGTCAACACTTTCGGTGTGCACGCAGAGAGCACGAGGAGGAACGTGTGAGACGCTTCGTACGCATCACAACTTATATACCCGGTTAACCCGGTGGGACGTTTGTGCCCTTGAATTTATTAGTTATTCAGTAGACAAATTAAACCGATGCGAGTCGATGCGTTCTTTTGAGCACTATGCGAACTGGAACTACTACTTCCCTGACAATCAGGGAAAAGAGAACCATGCCAAACAGTTTCTGCACTTAATAGAGGATGCATGGAACATATCTGAAAGATCCTTTCTTACTATTTTACAGCTCTCTTCATGCCAAACTGTTGCAGCAACCCAGCAAGGAGCCATCTGCCTCCTATCCCTTGACCATGCCATCCACCGGTGTTGTCAGCGTGCCTAAAATCTTTGATGGATTTGCATTAGGCGCGGAACTTGAGAGAAGGGGCTACAAATCAAAGATTCAGTCGCAAGTTAACCCCGAAACCGGGGCTTACCGTACCCAAGACTGGTCGCTACTTTGAGCCGATGGTGGATGAAGATAGCCCTATCCCAGAGGCCCAACAAGTGCAGCTGCTGCATGCACCAGAAGGGCGCAATGACGAGCCACCCACGGCACCACAACACTCCACACAGCCAGAACTGAAGCGGGCCAGACTTGTCCCGTCGCCAGAGGAAGATGCTGTGGAAACACACACTAAACGCAGCAACTCAATTTTGAAACAAAAAAAACACAAACACCCAAAATAACACAAATTAACACAGATGCAAGCAACAGAAACCGATAGAAATAAAACCATTCAAAATATATATTCCACGAGGCTACGATGTGGGACAGAGATACAGAAACAAACCAACAAAAAAAAGGTGCCTTTAGCTGGAAAATACACTTTTCATTAGTTATGCCACTTTTAGTTTATTTCTGAGTTTTCTTTTGCGGAAATGGTGAGAGAGAGAGAGAGAGAGAGAGAGAGCGATCAGTGCAGTCTTATGCCCCTTTCCACCGAGATCCCAGACAAAACGCAGCTTTAGCACCCAACTACTGAATAATCCCTGGTGTGTATCCATTTGCGATTATTACCCCAATAATTCTTGCATGCTTAGATGCTGTCTGTTTCAGGTTAACATGAGAAAGGAGTCATTGAATGACCCAACAAAGAGTTGTAGAATTAGTAGTTCTAGTTTGGCCAGTACTTTTTACCTTGGGCCCTGACCAGACTAGAGAGCGAAGTTTTGTTTTGCAGCACCCTCTTCTCGTTCCCTCCATCTGGCTCAATTGTTTGTAGTGCGTAAACATATACAACATAAATTGCTAAATATTTCGGATGGCTTTTCCAGGGTCCTTGGAGATGCCCTCCATACCATCACTTCGTTCCGTTTGTACCCACAGCCACGGTCATAGCCATGTCCATGGCCTTCACCTCTCTCTCTCTCCCTCTCCCTCTCGCTCTCCTCCTTCCTCCTTCCTCTTTTCTCTTCCTCTCCCTTTAGAACTCTAACTCCTCTCGTGATGTGCTTTTAATGATTTATGGGAAAATGCAAAAAGAAAAACCAAACGAAAGAGAAACAGAAAGAGAAAGAGAAAACTGACGAAGAAGAAAAGTAGAAGAATTTCTTAAGCCCAGCAACCAAAAGGAAAACATTCTGTGGTTTTGCCCCCCTTGTGCCACTCCCCCCTGTGCTGCAGCTCTTTCCAACAAGCGACCGCAAGTTTATTCAATTTGATTTGTTGCCTTCCACCGCCCCTCCGCCCACCGCCCACGCACCATCTCACGACTATTGTTATTAATTTTACGAAAGAATCTCCGCCTCTGTGGCATTAATAAGAAATGAGGGGACACGAATCGATAGTTGACCAAAGAGACTCCGGGATAGCGCCAGCTAAGAACAACAGATGAAGCGTTGATCAAGAGCGAGTTTGCGGCAGCCGGAGAGACGCAGTTAAACAAGACAAAAGGTCAACAATTGCCCAAAAATGCTTAACAAAGAAGTGGACATTTCCATGTAATTCTGTCGCGATATTTGTACATTTAAATTCCCAATTTACTAATCCAATTATACAATAAGAGAGGTGATTCCTGAGAAAAGTTCTATCTTAATATCTAACTCAAAAAATTCGACAACAATCGGAGTTTCAATCGCTCGCAGCGAAAATGTCCCAAAATGGGAATCTATGCAAAAATCTCGACAACGAAGTATAGTCCAAAATCTACTCTAGCACCTGTTATAGCGGTTCTCAAGAGGTGTATTATAATTGTAAAATAGTTTTCAAAATCCGCTTTTGCAGCGAAAGGTGAAGCAGGAGGAGTGAAAGTGAAAACAAATTTTGCTCGAAGTAGTGTGTGGGAGGGAGAGTGATCACAGCAGTTTTTTCGCTCTAGGTTCTTTTGATTAAGACAAAAATTCATAACAATTGTCGGCGGGAATTACATATTACAGTGGCCTTTTGAGCGAGTCCGAGTGAAGCTCTGTCCTGTCCATCCCTGTCCAATCCGGGCGCTGGGCTTTGGTCTTGGCCCTGTGCTCCGACAGGCCCCGAAGTGGACGTCAATTGCAGTTGTAACCCCCATTCCGCCCCCAGTCAGTTGGTTTTTCATTAGCTTTTGGGGTGGCCAAAGGCATTCCTCCTCACATTCCCGCTCCTCAAGCTCTTCCCTCTCTGCCGGAGGCTCTCTCTCTCTCTCTCTCTCTCTCTCTCTCTGTCTCTGTACGTGCGTCTCATGTGGCATGCCACTTGGTGCTCAACAAACACTTGAGTGGAGGGGCGGGCGGAGTGCAAAAATGAAACATTATGGTGACAGTTGTGTGTTCGTGTGTGTGTGTGTGTCCGTGTGCGGAGAGCGCAAAAATTGAAATTGAGAATGGCAAAATAATGAATTGTAAATTGCTTCGCCACACACACACAAGCAACTCCATGCGTGTGCGTGTGTGTGTGTGTGTGTGCGAGTGTATATGCATGCACATATATTAAATTATTTATTATGCTGCGCAATAAAATCAAATATAAAGAGTGCCACCCGCCCCCCTCTCTCTCTCTCTCTCTCTCTCTCTCTCTTCGGCGCTTTCCCTTCTTCGAGTAACCAACTCTTCTCGTAGCTTGGCAGGGCAAAAAATGTTTAAAACTAAAATCGATTTCCGCTTGACATATACAACTTAAGTGGCAGTTTATGTATGTACATATACATGTATGTACATATGTATATATGTATGTATATACATAAGTACATAAGTATTTATTTATATTCTTATGTGCACATGAGAGAGCATTCATATATGTAGGGGTGTGTCGGAGACTTTAAAATATATTCCACACGATTAATTTTTGCGATCCATTAAAAAGATTTACTCAAATTGACAGAATTATCGTCGGAGGAGGAGCTGCCACCGAATGTCTGATGTCCTTGCTCTGTCCAGGCTCTGTCGCACACGCACACAGGCGCACACGCACACAGGCGCACACGCACACATGCGCACACACACACACACATCGCATGGCGCTGGGCCACCGATGAAAAAAAAAAATGGTGCCCCCAAGGGCCGTGATGATGGCTGAGAATGTCTCAATTTGCATGCCAGAACCAGAGGAATGGGAGCGCAACAACACAGCACAGAATCAGAGGGTTGTGTTGCAGGGGGAGGCCCATTAAATGCATGTAATCATAAATTCACACTCATTAAGAGATTTGTGGAGCAGTGGAGCAGTGGAGCAGTGGAGCAGGATGTAACAGCAGAGAATCCGCAAATTGAATTTTGTCTGAAATGGAATTACTGCGATTTGAATATCCCAGCAATGGCTCGGCTGCCATCGAAATAAAGGGGAGTCCGTTAGGGGAGTCCGATAGCCAAAGGAGGAATATGCCACTAAAAGTGTAAGCTGTACACCGAGCGAAACACCGAGCACTTGGGTTAAATATTTATGTAAAACATCAGTGCTTATGTACATATATTCCCTTGAATTAGAAAATTAAGTCATAAGTGTGGTCAATGTAAATATTGTTTCATATTCAACTAGAAATTCAATTCAATGAAATTCAACAATTATTTGCTCAGTGTAACATTTCCACAAAACGCAAATAACGGCAGGAAGACCACAAAAGCTCGCTGCTCTGCGACCATTTCACGTTCTCTTCTCTCCCTCTCCCTCTCGCTCTCTCTTTCTGTCAATACATACATCAATCGCACACACACGCACGCACATGCTGAATGTTGAGAGGCTTTTACCCTTTTATCAATCTCTCTCCCTCTCTCTCTCTCTCTCTTTCGCACCGCATTCGGATAAAATGTAAATCAAGTTAATGGTAATAAAGTGTCTATTATGTAAGCAAAACTCACTCAGACACGCACACACAAAACACACAAATTTCGAACTTTTACTCCCTCTCTCTCTCTCTCTGTATGGCTCTGTATATCTCTCTCTCTATCTGCCGCACTAGCTGCATTTGTATCAAACGAATGTGCGAGTGTTAAGTGATTTCAAATTAGATCCACCAAAGCGGCGGGATAACGGAGAGGGCGAAATCATGCATGTACTCGTACATACATACATATATGTACAATACTTATGTAAATATGTATGTATGTACATACATACATATGTACATGCTGTGTCTGTGTTTGTTTGCCAAGTTATTGATAGCTCATTATGCACTTATCGGTAAATGATTACAAGGGGTTCCATCCCATCGCTGATAATCGAACGGAATCGACTGGTTTCGAGTGCAAAAGGATAGCCCTGCAGGCATGGCATGGGTGGATTTTGGGCAAGTTAACACTTGATTCCACAGTTTAAAGAACGGAACCAGCTCTTGCTCAAACTGTAATTGGAGGAAGGCTACCACACACAGTAAATGCCGCTGGAAAATCAGCTTGGAGAAGCCTTAGCAGAAGAATTTCCACGTGAAGGTTGTTTAAAGTTATCTTCAGGTTTATCTTTCGATTGCTGCTAAATTATACGTTGAACCTGAATTTACTCCGAAGGGGGGGGAGCCCATAAAGCCCAGAGAAGATGTTGGAACTTCACCAACATCAAGCATTAAGCGAATGGCCAAAGGGATTAGCCAAGATGGACGTAATCCAGACATGAACACCCACGCTGCTGCATCCTCTGCAGCATCTCGCTCGGTTTAGGGGTAAATTAAGTTTGCCTCGACGAGCCGAGCAGCTGAAGGCACAACTCCAGAGGGGAATGCTTATCTATGTGTACATCTCGTGGTGCCGCAGCACCAACTGACAGCCTGACAGATTGACAAACTGACAAGCTGGCAAACTGGCAAACTGAAGAGGCCACCATTTAGTGGTTTTCCTGGAGGGACTGGGACTGGGAGGGAACTGTGGGGGAGTTGGCCTGGACAGACGCATAACTTTTTAGTGCCCCACAAAAACACGACCATTACATGTGGAAAGCTTTCGACTGGGCGGGGATAGGAAGTGCCGAAGTCATCTAATAAAACACTGCCAGTGGCTGGCTCCTCATTTTGTGTGTCATTAAAAAGCGCTGGCCAACATAAACTGACCAAAAATCGCACAATTAACCGTGCCGCGCCTGGCCATTAAACGAACATTAAGCGCAGCTTCTGGAGGACACCTGGTAGTGGCTAGAAAGGAGCAGAGAGCCGAGTGGAGCGGCAGGTGTGTGTGCGAGTGTGGAGGTCGTAACTGTACCCCAGCTGATAAGCCGTTTCAGTCCTAAGTCCTTTAAATGATTTGGAAAGTATGAAAGGTCCCACATCCACATCCCTCTATTCGTATTCCCATTCCCATTCCCATTTCTATGTTCCAAAAATGTTTGTAATTCCTCTTGTAAAAGCTCTCAGTCCGTTCGCATTTCCCCCAGCGTTTCCTCCGCCTGCCGACCTTGATCTTGATAAAAATTGGATGTTTGGCATTGGCGCAGGGAGAAATGGAAGTACGGCAAAATGTGAAAATGTAACTAAATCTGCTGCTGCAGTGCTCCGGCCTTGACCCAAATGCGTGTCAGGGGGCGAGGACGATGATGGAAACAGAACAAAAGTTGCCCATTTAGCGCGTTGTCTTCTTTTCCAATTTCCACTTTGATTTTTTCTTTCATTTTCACTCACTCTAAGGGGATAATTTCAGAAATCTGTTTTCGCCCATATCAATAAGAAAACCCCTTCGAGCCGGTGCCGAATCGATTGCCCAGATCCGACCAGTGTCCGTGTCTGTGTCGGTGCTGGGAACCGAGCAGGAAGAGCAGCAGAGAAGGAAATTTGAGTAAAAAGGACACCGATTCCAATTGCGATTTCCCCTCACCTTAAAGAGATTTCAACATTTGTTGGGCGCACTTGTAACCCCATCGCCCCATCGCCCCATCTCCGCATTGCCACCCATGGTGACTCAAAGGGAAAACGTTTTCCTGGAGCCTCGGCCCAGCACGTGCTTAAATATTGATGAATAGTTGGTTCCGCCCCAAGAGCCCTGCCGCCCAGGGAGGGGCACAACAGCGCGTTTAAGCCATCAACTTTCAGCGCCGATAACTAGTCAATGTGTTGTGATGGAAGTCGGTGATTGAAGCTGAAACTAGAGATGGATATGAAGCTGTAGGTGAAGTTTTTCTACGGCTGGATGAAGCGATGAAGATGCACAAACTTGTTTGGCTCTTGATACCCACCAAACCCCTCGAGCACGAGCACTCCAGCACTCCAGCACACTCCACAACTCCGCCCCCTCAACGCTCTGTACAGTTTCGATGCCAAAAATAGCGCACATAAATCGATATCCCATCGATGCTGTGCTGTGCTCAGCAGCAAAGTCGAGCACTTTGGCACTTTTGCGGGGAGTATCCCCGGATTGGAGCTCGGGAGTTTTGGGTAAACTGTTGAGGCTTCCAGCACGATTTCCGCCCGAGTGCTTTCGCTCGAGTTGAAGCCTCCAGAAAGTGTGCCCCAACTACCATGTCAATTACGATGGTCATTCCTGTCAAGTAGAAGGCCATGCTCTTACATGTCCTTAGTCCTAAACAGATGCCAGAACGAAGAGCAGAACCGTTTTCGGCCCTGGAAGCAAGTGGCAATGCTTTAGGCAGTTTTTCGTAGATTTTGCGTTCATATTTCACACCGCTCGAAGGTTATGTTAAGTGACTGGGATGATCGTTTAGAATTTAAAACGATGCTCTATTCCAGGTAATTCCGACTTAAGCCCCTTGGCAACTTCTGGCCCTCAGTGGCTTAGTCAGTGGTTGTTCTGGTTGCCCGCGGCATTGTCCCACTTATTGATATTGCAATTTGGTCAACATAAATTAAAAAAGACACAGAAAGGGGACGGGGGACAGAGGATGAGAGTCTAGAATCTAGAATCTAGATTCTAGATGATGTTGTCCACTTTGGTAGACAGAACGGGGACAAGTAATGGGCCACCGCAAAGGACCAAAACTCGGCCGCAGCGACTTCTCTTGCGGCTGTTTATCTTGCGTGTGTTTTGTTGATTTTACCGATTTCTCTCGCTTTTTGCAACCACCAGCAACAGCAGCAGCAGCAGCAGAACTCCACCCCCCCACCCCTTGAGAGGCTTTGTTAACTTTTTCCGTTGACGGGCTTGGAAAATTGTATTTCGTTTTATTTCATTTTCCGCTGATGTGATGCTGCTTTTACATCAGCTCGAGCTTGAAAAATAAAAGTTAATTTTCGCCTGTCGCTCTAAGCCAATTAGTGTGGGCCCCTCAAAGATAAATTGGAGCGGGGCGTGGCGCGGCGGGGCAGTTGGGGATCGCGAGCGGAGGCGGAGGCGGAGGCGGCAGCGGGAGCAGGAGGAATCTTCAGCGAACCGGAAAATAATAGAAACAACAGGAACAGAAGGAGAAGGAGAAGGAGAAGGAGAAGGAGAGGAGAAAGGGATGCGGCGCATTGCACCAGTGTACCAACAAAAAACAACAACAAATCCGAGTACATGGAACCAACTAATTGAGTAAACAAAAGTTGGTCAAAAGTCAAATTATTATTTTTTTCCCAGATTTTTATAACTTTTTTGCTATCTTCTTCTCATGGCCCATCTGTCTCTCTCTCCCTCTCTCTTGTACCTTTTTGGAAGGCTATTTTTAAATTTGTGTTATTGATCCCTTAAAATAATTGCAAAGCAACCCCCTGCGCAAAAAGAAATCTTCTGAAAGAACTTTCGTTTAGTTCGGGGCTCATCGGCATCTCCATTCTCATCCCTATCATCATCAGCAGAATCCATCCCATCATCATCCATCCTATCATCATCATCAGCATCATCCTTGACTGCTTCGCCGAGCATAATGAAGCAACCGCAGGAGCAGCAATGGCAGCAACAGCATCAGCATCAGCATGAGGACGAGGCTAAGGCTAACCCAAAACCCATTTCCAACCAGCCCCGTGCCCTCCCGTGCCTCCTCTCGTGCAGCCCAAAGAGGACACCAGGAGACCCATCGTGGCTCGGGGCGCCTCTTGAGTTGATTTAGTTTGCCGGGCCACCTCGTTGGGTGGTGGGGGCGTTGCGTTTCGGGAGGAGCTAAAAAGTTTCCAAAAATATTTGCCTTTACCATTTTCTGGGGCCCCCGAAAACTTTGCTTATAAATTTCGATGATTGCAGGAGAGCGCGAAGCCAAAGACACCCAGCCAGACATCTCCTCTCCTCTCCACTCCTCCAGCTCCAGTTGCCTTTAGTTGTATTTGGATTTTTGTATTTGTATAGGTATGAGCAACAGCAGCAGCAGCAGAGGCAAGGATTCCAGAGAGTCAAAGGATGGCCAGGGAGGAGCCAACAAATTTGAATTTGAAATGCTGATTTGAACTTGGTTGGGCCTTCAGACTCAAAATTTGTCAGATTTTGCTTGAAAAGTGGGAGTACATTCTATAAGGCACTTGCTATGTGCTCCTTATTTGCGTCATATGGGTATACCCGTGTGATATATTTGTTCTCGATTAGCGGTCTGTGGGCGGTGCGGTGTGGCTGCTGTGGGTGAATCATAGCTACCGAGTATTTATGGTCGGAACTTTGGGACAGCTCAAGGTCTCTCCCAGAGGAATTGCTTTCGCTTGGCTCTCACTCACTATTGCGTCAGGCTCTGAATAATGTGTGTGTGTCATATGTACCATCATGGGGTACTTACTTAAATTAGTTTGCCAACATTTCGATCAGTACCATGGGGAAATAAACGGACTATGAACACAAAATCACGTTTCCCTCTTTAATGAACCAAATTGTCTGTATCTAACTGTCGCTGCTAGCTTCTAGCTTTCCTGGTCCAGCACTATATGTACTTTGTATACCTTTCTCTTCTCGCTTTATGCAAAATTTCCGGATAAATGTAAAGGTTGCTTGGGCTGAGGGAGGAAAGGTGCGTCGCTGGCAAACGTGGAGTGTTACTTAAGTAGGAACCCACCGAAGTCACATCGTGATAATGGAGACTGTTTTCCACCCCATGTCCCTCGCCTATCTCTCTTTTCTATTTTTCTTTCCCTCAGTTACACTTGCCATTTACTTTTCGCACTCGTTTCATTTCGATTTGAAACACCTCCGCGTGTCCTTCTGTTTCTTCCGCAATTTCCACCACTACTTTTCGTTCAGTTTTTATACAACACCTAATGGTCCTATTACAATTGTGGACCATAGCAGAAAAGTATTCCTCACTTTTGAAAACTATCTTTTTAGTGACTTGTGTATTAGCTCGAACATCCCATGTGTTCTGCCGCAGTAGTAACGGATCCCGTAAGGGTATCAACATTCACTCTACCCAAGCCAAGGCCAACTTTCGAGCTTCTATGCATATTCTTGCTCTATCCACCGTCTATGCTTGTGTCGCTCCTTCTCCTATTACTACTCCTTCTTTCGTGTCTCCTTCATCTTCGCACCCACCCGCTCCATCTTTGGCCATGGCAGTGTATTGCTCTCACACTCCGTTAAGTTGAGTTTCTGTATCTGTTACGCGAGTTTCTATTTCTCGTTGCCTTCTGTATCTTGTGTCTGTTGCGAGTGTCGCCGAGTGTTGGTGGTCTGTGCCTCAATTTGCGCGTGTGTGTGCGTGTGAGATGAGGCAACGACATTGAAAAAGTTATTTCATAAATTGTTGCCACAGCAGCAAACACATCCATGGCAGTGGCAGTGGGGGTGGCGGGGCTAGGGTTTGAGTTTGGGAATTTAGTGGAGTCTCCTCTCCTCGCCTCTTTTTTTGTTTGATACAATTTTGCTCGAGGGCAAACACACACAAAAAGGTGTGGTCCGAAGAGCGGTAAGGGGTGAGGGGAGGGTCTTTGTAGGGCGGGGAAGCAGAGAGAGAGAGTACGGCAGACCGCGTGAGTTGCCTTGTTAAAAAGGCAGAACGAGACATTTTGGCATGCCCATTGTTGATTGGGAAAGCGACTGACTGCTGACTGTAAGCAACGCCACGGCAAAGGCGCAACAGGCAGCCAAAAAAGAAGGAAAGCAAAGAAATCTCGCAAAAGAGAGAGAGAGAGAGACAGTTGGAAAGATTAGAGAAGCGGTGGTGGCGGTGGCGGGGGCGGAGGCGGCGGTATCTGTGTGCGTGTCGCAGCTTGTTGCTTTGCCAACTTTTTCCAGTTCCTTCTTATCCTGCTTCTTTTCTACTTTTATGTGACAGAAAGACAGACACTGATGTAGATAGGGAGAGGAAGAGGGAGAGGGAGAGATTGCGGCACTGTATACACTGCACAAACAGAGAAATATGAAAAAATGCGATAAATAGAAAGCAAGAAATGAATATGGAAAGACAAAAGAATTTTGTTTGATGGATTGCCCAAATGCTGAAAGTGGAACACAGAGCGAGAGGACATCTGGACTGTGGAAAGTACATACATATGTACACACATACATACATACAATATGTATACATAATTGCAAGAGTATCAGATCAACGGTCCTCATTCTCACTGTCTCTCCTCTATCACCCCTTCCCTTTTCACATTTTTGCACCTACAACAACAGCAGCGAAGGCAACGTCAGCTGCAGTTTCTCATTACCTCCTATCACACCGTTCCCTTCCCTCCTGCCCACAAGTTGACTGCCTGTCAAATAGCTGTCAAATTTGATCTCAAATTAAACGGAAGGCGGTGGTCGGATGTACATACAGTGCCTGTACGAGAAGGGGCCTAACCACACGGCCAGGCAATTATTCAGGTTTGCATGAATACCCCTTGGGCAGTGCGGGGATTCCATTTAATCGCATTAGGGAACCAGCCTCTACGGGCCATAAATTTGTTTTAAACTTGTGCATTCGTCCATACGAACGCAGAAGCAGAGGCCAGGCTTCTATTACTCACTCTCTACTAATCCCGCACTCCGTCCCATGTCACTCTGTGTTTTAATTAGAACGTGGCTGAAATCACTGCACTCGTGCTCGCACACACACACTCTCTTCCCTCTTTCACCACTCTCTCCCACCCACACCCTGTGTCATTCAAGTGCTTGCGTTTGTTTTTTTCTTCAAGTGCAAGATGGTGGGCGAGGAGTATGTTATAAAAGGGTTGTTTAGTGCCAGATATCACTCTTGAAGCGGCAGCCCAGATATTTGGGTTTGTGTGTGCCCTCGTGAGGCGTCAATGTCAATTTCGTGACACAGAAAGAGCGGGGAAAGAGGAGTGCAAATGCCTCACCTTATAGACAAGTATTGTATGTACCTTGTGCACCAGGGCGTCAAGACGTCTGCCAAGAAGAAAAGAGAGCACGCAACAAGTCGAAGTCGAAGTGGAAGTGGAAGTGGAATGGAAATGTTCCGTTACAATGAGTAAGTGAAATGCTTTAAAGAAGGTGCGGGAGAGAGAAGAAGAACGACACCCAACTGTGCCAATGTGCGGCTGTGTGTTTGTGTGTGAGAGTGGCCTTCTTTTATCCCGTTTATTTAATGCAGGGCGGCACCTCTTGGGAGGGTCACGTGCGAGGGTCGCTCCAGCCGTGGGGAAATGCTCGGCTTAAGCGCTCTCTGCTAGTGGCGGAGCACACTGTGCTTCTCTCTCTCTCTCTCTCTGTCACTCTTTATATTTATTCCCGTTATGTGGTGTTTATACATGCAATTTGTATGCGCAAGAGTTTAAGCACTACTCCGCCCCGAGAGCCCATCGCTTCCTCTTGCGCTTGCACAAATAATTGCAACATATTAATAATGTCTGCGGCCAAGCCCACCGCCCGACCGACAGACCGCCTGCTACACCTGTAACGGCGCTTTCAATTTGTGGCAAGCAGTTAATAGCCTCTCCGCCCTCCGCGCAAGAAGATGCTGGAAAATGTGAAATGGAAGGAGAGAAGGAAGGAAGGAGAGAACGATAAAATTGAAGAAAGCAATGTAAGCTAAGAGAGGGAGGAAAGAAAATCGCTTGATATTTAACAATTTGTTCGTCGTGACTCCAAGCCCCGAAAACAAAGCCATAGCCCCTAACAAGCAAAAGGAACCCTGTCCCCGAAGCGAGTTTAAAATGAGCTTATTGGTTTTTGGAAGCTTCCCCCTCAACACCATCCAAGTCATCCATTCCCATCCACCAAAAAATCAAATTGGAGAGAAGACTGATTCTATATTCGAATATTTAAATACTCTTGCACATATTGCTATTCGATTTGGACTCGATTTATAAGAGGTTAGTAAAACTAGAATTATCGAATGTCCTGATAATAATCAAAAATATTCGCCAAAAACGCCAAACATCTGACTAAATCCGTAATAGCGTCTTCAAGCGCCGATGGAGGGAATGATTGGCAATCTGAATACTCATCTGGCAGATGCCAGAGGTCGATGGGAAAAAGACCCAGGGCCAGGAATGCTAAGCGATATTGCATGGGCATGGCCCGAACACGTAGCTGGCCACCTCACGTCACGTTATGCGTAACGTAATGAGATTTTGCGGCAGCATTGTGCATGTACCACCTGTGCCCACCTGCCTGACCACAACGATGCACGGACCGCCCTTTCCACTCCACTCGAAGACTGAGGTACTGTCGATATTCGAGTCGCCATCGCCCGATGTCAACCGGATGGTGTACCCAGGTTCCTTACGTCACAAGCGGCAAATGCCAATCAATATGCAATGTCCAAACATCCTCTTAACTGAGATTACATAACCTACGTTATGGGAAAATTTGGGTATTGTTCCAACTGTACATTTTACAGTATATCATAACGTTACGTTACCTTACGTAACGAGTGTGTAACATCACTGTACACATGTACATGTACATACATACGTACATAAAAGCTTTATTTCCATTACAGCGCTAATGCGCTCAGCCTCAGACTAAAGTTAAATCCTAATTACGTTAAAGCGAAAAGACGTTGACTAAGTAGCTCAGCGCCAGACGGAGACAGAAGATGGTGTAGGTGTTGGGGGAGATGGAAATGGAGACGGAGACAGAATCCTGACAGACACCTTGTCCAAGTAGCCAGACCACAGACAAACTGGGAGACAGTCTGAGACAGACCTTAGTGCCCGACCGCATCAGAGGGCAAGAATGAAGGGGCCGGCACAAGGACAGTATGAAAGGAGCTTGCCAAGCTGTGGCAGTCCATAAATTTCTATCTGTCGGCAAAATCTTTGCCCCAACTATGGCTTTGGGCAGGAACTGGCTCGGCGAAAACGCATCTGTTTATGCCTTGCCGCAGTTGTTGTTTTGGATGTGGGTGGAATACGACGGGAGTATTGTTGGTCTGCAATAGTTACTGTTGCTGTTGGTATCGCCTTGGCTTTGTTTCTGGATTGGCATTGTCACTGCCGTCCCAGTTGCCGTTGTCGTTTGCGTCCTTGTTGGTCCGCCACGTTAATTGTATCACGTTTAAACTACACTGTCCGGGCTCCTGCTTCGGATTGGCAATGGCAATGCCAATGGAGTTGAATGGGGTTGGAATTGAAGGGCACAGTGCTGAGACTGAGAGTGCGGCTGAGACTGGGAACTCTATTAGTTTTAATTAAACAGCTGATCTGAGCTACCTAATTATAGTGAATGCCCAAGGTACACTGCAGGGAAAGCATGCAGCATCCGACGCTTTTTTCCGACAATAAATATTTAAATTGACTTTCAAACAAGAAACTCTTGAATTAGCCCAAGAATAAAGATATTCAAAGTGGAAATATTTGTTGAATTTGCTGAAGCTAATGCTGATTGCTTGATGAACTACTAATCACGTTTACACTGCTCTTGCCTTCTATTATTAGACGGAAGCATTTTACCCCAGTGTCTAATCGGACAGAGGAGAGTCCCAGTTCCTGGGACTCCCTGTCCTCCCTCCCTAACAAACATTATAATTAATGTGCGCTTGTTAATAACAATTAAATTCGTGTTTCTTTTTCTCCTTTCTTCCAACTGTTCGGTTCGCCAGTTTCTGTGCTCCAATGCCACCATCTTGTCGCTGAGCTGGGTCTGTGACTTGGCTTTGGGATTGGGATTGGCATTGCCTGGCAACCCTGGCAGCACAATTAAGCATTTAATCAATACAATTAAAGCTTTGGGCTCAAGCAAGTTCCATTAAAAGAGGAGGGTGGCTGCGTAGCTAGGATTGCAAGAGGATGGCAAGGACGAGGGCAACAAAGGCAAACGGTCATATAAAAATAAACATAAAACAAAGAAGCCCAAAAAAAAGCAGAGCTAACAAAAAAAAGACGAGAAAGGAAAGGACTCGAGAAAACTTCGCAGCGGTCGGCGGCGGAAGAAGAGTCGACGAGACGATACTCTGTTCTTTGAAAGTTAGCTCTTTCGACGGAAGCCAGGATCAGGAAGAACTAATTCTGCATGCCTCATGCATGATTGTAAATGGATCATAAGAAAGAGAATGGGAGAGAGTGATCGATCCTGTATCGTTACATCACAGAAAATAAATGGAGGGGGAATGTGGATAAAAGAGCAAAGCAACTCTGGTTGCCCTTCTTTGTTATGTCAAAGGGAGAAAGCTACAGAGCAAGAGAGCTGCGAAAGCTGGATTAAAACTTTTTCTAGGAACCAAATTTAAGCCACACACAAGGATGGCATGTCGCTGCCCTTCACTGCCCTTCCCGCCACTCCTGCTCCATCATCTTTGGCAACTAAATCCTCAATGCGCGTCCCGCCTTTTATGACAATCGATGGGGGGGCGGGTGGCTTGTGGAGTCCAGGGTCTGCTGGGAGGAGCACTGCAAGTTTTTACGCAAATAAACGCACGTATTTCACAACTTTGCGCCACTTTCATTTTCATTTTGGCATTCCGCTTTTTTACCCCCTCTCAACGACAGCCAATAGCAGTTTTTTTCTCTCGTAGTTGCCCTTTTTTCCATCTCCTCTTCCTTACATTCATCTTATTTCACTCTCCCTCTCTGCCTCTTGTGGTTCTTTTCGGACGAGGCTAGAGTGGGAGCGAAATTTCGCTGCTAATGGAAAATAGTAATTACAATAATTTCCTTCTCTGTTTTGTGCTGTGTCCGACGCCTTTTTGCATTATTTATTTGATTGCAGGTGGAAAGGGAAAATGCGAGACAATAAACCTACGCTTAATACTTGAATGAATAACGCGACGCACGTCGGAGTTGGAGCGGGGAGTTGGGCGGCAGAGGATATTCGTTCTAACTGTTGCTCCCGCACGAGGATAGAGAAAGGAGATGACGATGGAGTGTTTGTCGCGGTGTGTGGAAGTGTATCGCAATTTTATATTACATTTTAGCTTACTTGACACTTAAGCCTCCTCCTCGGCTTTTGGTCCTCCGCTTCTCCTCCTTTCAATGTTTTTTATGTTTTTTTCAGCTTTTCCTGTAGTTTTGTTATATTTTATTACTTTTAGTTATTTACTTTTTCTTTGCTATGCTCCTCTCCTGCGGGGCTAAAGAGGAACAGAGAGAAAGAATGTTTAACGGGCAATTAATTCTTGGGAATCGAACGAGCGTTGGTTGGGAAGCTGCGATGCAGCTCTGCAACGCTGAGCGTGTTCTCGAAATCCCTGAGCGAAAGAGGAATGCAAGCCGGAATTGGGCAGCCGAAGGTTGAGGGCGGATGGCATAAGTAGGGAAGAGAATGGTACAGTGTGCGCCATAAAGTCTAAGTATGTAAGTATATTTAGGCAATTCTTTATGTCAAAGTCATCCACAAATGTTCGATTTAAATTTCTAGAAATTCTAAACTTGATTGCGCATTGCAACGGTCGAACGGACGGATAACTGGTTGGTTATTAATTTGGCAAAGTCGAACCAAATATGAAAGCAGATTCCCTTTGTGCTTCCACACCCATAAACCCCTGGAGGGCCTTCGATGAATACAAAATATTCAAGTGGAAAATGCTGCGAAAAATTCGTTCTCAATTCGTATCCTCCCCCGCAATCAATTGAGAATGGATATGATTGTAAATAACAAACAGATTTGAGCGAAGAGTTCTGTGGGAGTAGATGAAAGACAGTAAGTCATAGCGGTAACACAAATACGGAGCGATTGGGAATGAGAATGTGTCGTGGCGTACATATTAATTCCAATTTGTAACTCAATAATCGCCCCCGTTCCTGGAACAATCAACTCAATCAGAAATAACAGCGAGCGCAAATGATTCTCCGTTTACGGAGTCTCCGTCCAGAATTTGTACATACTCGCATGTGTGTGTGTGTGTGTACATACATACATACATATATATATTTTCAATTATGTTAAAGCGAAGAAATCCCTGTAAATTGTACTGTCTATCCCACTGTAAGACTCGTAACACCTTAAGGACTTAAAAAAAGTCGTAGCTGAGTGATGCTCGCAGTGAGGCAACAACAACAATAGGGGCAGAGCGGGACTGTAGCGATGCAAATCAAATGTATGATTGATTCTTAATGGAATTTATTTTCTTGTCACTTCGCATTTACCAGTCATTTATGCGCTGATAAAAATCCTTCAAAAAAAATTGTAAAAAAAAGTACGTTTACCATCAGAAAATGACTTTACACGATTTTAATATTTGACACCACAGAGGAAAAAGTTTTTTCCACAGCATTTCGTACGCTCACTTTTCAGGTGTTGAAACAGAAAAAAAAATGAGGAAATGGTTTTGGGGCAGGCAACACACAGTTGGATAGAACAAGCAGGAGCTGGTTTTTCGAATATTATTTGGAGTACATATTTATCTTTGTCAACACTTTTTTTGCAAGTAAGATTTTCGATTTACCTAGAGTGCCGGAAACTCGTTGAATTAATATATTTTATGTTGATTTTTCGGTTGTTCGATTTTGTTGGCCGATTCTCAGTTATTTTCGTGGAGTTTTTGGGTTGTTTTGGTTCGTCGTTCGGCGTCTCCGGATTCGGGGGCAGAGTCCAACTGGTTGCCGCGGTGCTGTTCAAAGCTGGAATGTGGTGGATGGATGCGTCGGAGCAGCAGCACAGGAGCGCCAGTGCCGTTATTGTGGCCAGCAGCAAGGACGATGAACACGAGAATGACAGGACCCGAATGACGTACGATGTGGCTACCATGGCAGCAGCACGCAGCAAGCAGCAGCAGCAGAAGCAGCAGAAGAATGAGCCGACGGCCCACGAGTACGGCATCGGTCTCGCTACGGATGAAGAGTGTTGCCTGGCGGGGGCGGAAGGTCTCATCAACGCTCTGCTGGTGTGAGTGTTAAGCGTGTGCGTGTGTATCTGCCAGCCAGCAGAGAGACGCAACAGTGCCGTGCCGTGCCGTGCCGTACGTTATCGTGCCGTTTCGGTTTCAGTTTCGGTTTTTGGTTCGGTTCTCGGAGCTCGCATTCTCCGATTCTCAGATTCGTGGCTCGGTTTTGGTATACGATGGGTTCGGGGGGGGGCTTGGGGCACGTTTTCGCTTTCACTTGTGCCTTTTGTCTTTCTTGGCTTTGGAGCAAGGTGTATCGAATCGAATGGTAAGGACTGGCGGGATTCATTCAACACGTATGCCGGACTTACCCCACCCCTTCACCTTAATGGACCTTGCGCTCTACCAGCTCGCTCTACCTACCCCACAACCAACACTCATTGTCACGAGTAAAAGTGCCGTTACGGCTGGGGAAAGCTCCCGCTGGGCGGCGCCACCAATTAGAATATTTCTCGCAAATTAAGCAAACACGAAATATCTAGCCAAAGCAAATAACAGTTGGCAGCGCACTTTAACAAAGTTGACCACACCCCACGCCCACGCCCACACACACACACATGGTTGAGAGTGCAGAGTAGGGGGAGAGAGTGAGAGAGAGAGAGAGGGGGGTGGAGTAAATATGTGCATACATAGTTGGAGATGAAGGGGTTTTCATTAAGCAGATTTTGGCATTTTGCGCTTTGGGTCAACAAAAGTTTCAGCTAAATGTTTTTCTTCTCTATATTGTTTTAGATGAACATTTAAATGGATGGGTGGTGGTGTTCGCACCGGATGCTTCATGTGTGCGAAAGCTGGCAAAGTTTCTATGAATACATATACATACATATGTATGTGTATATGAGTGTAGATACCACGAGAGAAAGAGAGAGAGAGTGAGTAGTGGAAACAACAGCAGAGAACGGGAGGCTCTGCTGCGAGCTCACTTGATCGAGCCTGAAAAGCTTTCTCAGAGAGCGAAAGCTTTCTCCGCCCTTTCTCCGATCGCATCCCCAAAATAGAATATAATGAAGAGCGCGCCATCAGTGTGGATTTGATTTTATAATGGATTTGTTGTTCCTCAGCCGGCGCATATTTCTGGGCGACGGCAGTCACGAGGCGCCCCTCCATGGCGGCATCGTCGTCGACACTCAGGGCATCATCCGACGGGGTAAGTGTCGCATCTCTCTCTCCCGATTTCTCTCTCAACTTTTGACCCTATGCACATGCCACCTAGTGCTAAGATCTGCCCAAGAGGTCAACACCTACCTGTACAACATCGAGTCCGAGGCTGTCTATGACTTTGGCGATCTGGTCCTCATGCCCGGCTTCATTGACGCCAATGTTCACATCAGCGAGCCGGGACGGAAGGACTGGGAGGGCTTTGTGACGGCCACTAAAGCCGCTGCCGCTGGCGGCTTCACCACCATCGTCGATCGGCCAGCCAACGCCACTCCCCCCACCATCAGTGTGGCGAGCCTCAAGTCCAAGACGAATACGGCCCGTGGGAAGATCTATGTGGATGTGGGCTTCTGGGGCGGCATCGTACCAGGCAACAGGGACCAACTGGCACCGCTGCTCGCCGCCGGCGTCTTGGGGCTGCAGTGCACGCTCTTCGGCTCGGCGCCACCTGTCGGCGAGGAGTTCGCTGCCGTCGACGAGGCCCAGCTGGAGGAGGCGCTGCAGCGGCTCGAAATGGAGAACGAGGACGAGGGAGTTATTGCAGTGAGTAGTGGATCCATCGGCTGCCCCAGATTGATTCGCACATTCCCCAGGTCCACGCCGAGCTGCCGCTACCCGTTGACATTCCAGCCGACGAGGAGGCATCCAGAGAGTACGCCAGTTTCCTAGTCACCCGTCCGCCCTCCATGGAAGTATCGGCAATGCAGTTGCTCAGCCGCCTAGCTCAGCGCTATCCCCGCCGTCGCCTGCACGCTCTAAACGTGAGCAGCGCCGAAGCCCTGGCCCCGGCAGAGGCCTGCCAGCGAGCGGGTGGCCAGCTGACGGTGGGAACCTGCCCCCACTACCTCGCCCTCTGCGCGGAAGAGGTGCCCAAGTGCGGAACGGAGTTCAAGACATGGCCGCCCATTCGGGAGCGCTCAAACCAGGAGCGGCTGTGGCGGGCGCTGCGGCCGGGCGGGGCCATCCAGATGATCGCCAGCGACCATTCTCCAGCCACGCCCGGCCTCCGCTGCCTGACGGGCGGGCGGGGTCGCGGGAACTTTCTCAAGGCCTGGCCAGGCATCAACTCCCTGCAGCTGTCCCTGCCTGCAGTGTGGACAGCACTGGGCGGAGGAGGAGGAGGAGGAGGAGGAGGAACCAGTCAGGACCTGAGCCTGTCCCTTGCAGATCTCCACCGCCTGATGTGCTGGCAGCCGGCGCAGCTATGCGGCTTGGGCAGGTTCAAGGGTCGCATTGCCGAGGGCTACGACGGCGACTTTTGTATCTGGAGTCCCGAGGAGGAGTTCACTGCCGTACCGGAGGAGCTCTACACCGCCACCAAGGCCACGCCCTATGCGGGCCGCCGTCTGCGAGGCGTGGTGCATGCCACGGTGGTGCGTGGCCTGCATGTCTATCAGATGTTCGAGGGCTTCGGGCAGCCCCTGGGGAAGGTCCTGTTGCGGAAGAGCAGCCGGAAGGTGGTCAAGTTCGTTCGAATGTGATGTGATGGACATGAGAGGAGGAGGCATAGATGCCTTCTGGGATTCTGCAGGGTAAACTTTGTTAATTAAAATCATTAAGAGATTGGGATAAAATCCTCCACGCTCTACGCTCCACGCCTGACTTACTCGCGTGTCTTAGCTGGAAATGAAGATGATGACGAAGATTGAGGCGTAGGCGGAGACGGAGACGGAGACGGAAAGACGTGCAACAAGTTGTCGCGTGGCAACGCTGAGTAAACATGACACCAAGCACTTGCCCCACAGCCCCCACCCACAACAACCATGTGTGTGTACACACCGTACCCCTCCCCCTCCCCCTACCAGGCATGTGGATGACAGCTTAAGTTTGCTTGCCAGGCGTCAACTTAATTTTTGATACTCTTCCCTCGAAGCTTTCCACCAACGAAATGCTTCCACTCCTCAATTTTTGTCACTCGCTTCTATGGGCAAAAACTTTCTTTATTTTTTACAAATAAATAAGTGAAACTTACAATTTGAAGTGTAAACATCGTAGCAAATTTCTGTAGCGCTCAGCACAAAAATCTCAAGTCAAATCATTACAATGATCGATTAGATAGGGTGTCTTTACCTTCGTTGTGGCCCTTTTTGCAGTGGCTCCTCTGCGTGTGCGTGATTGTTGGCTTGGAAAAGTGTGTGAGTGAGCCATAAGGCGTGTTTACCTAAGGAGGGTTGAGGGGCAGCGGCGTCGGAAGAGAGCGCAAGGTTGTATATGGTATACGTGATTGGTTTATGCCGGGACTTAGCTAACGGAAGGAGCAGCAGAAGACTTTCGCAAGGGACTGGCAAGTAGCTGTCAAGGAACGACCCGCGCATAAACTGTATTTCCTCGGGGGCAGCGGCTCCTTGCTCCTAGCTCCTTGCTAGCAAGATTTATTTATAGTCTGCATAGCAAGTTAGCATAAGGGTTAGGTGCTGTATAGAACCGCCTTACCTTCTATTTAATATACCTTGGTTGTAATACATCTTCGGCTTCTTGGTTACCACCAGGCCTGTGCATTCCTTAGTCTCCTTCGCTGTCTGGTGATTCTTTCCTTTTTGTTGCCTCTGTTTGTTGCCTCACTTTACCCACTCTTATGATCTGTTTGTTTGCTTCCTGCCTGTTGCCTGCGTCATGGATGCCCACGCTGCAAGCACGAGTACGGGCGCCTTTATTTGACTTAACCCCACCACAGGCAATGTGGCAATGGAAAAACTGTAACACCTGCGATGCAATTTATTTTTCTATAGAAGTTCCTGGAATTATCACCGTGTATATTTATGTACGACATTTACAGGGAGCTCCACTGACCAACTATGTACATACGCTGGAAATTGAGAAGCTCTTCAATCTAAAGAAGCATAAAAAATGATACAAATTAATACTGGTTTCAATTCGTTATTTTCCCTTTGGATGCATCTGGAAAGTTTCCCAGGAATCTTTTCGCTTTCATCAAAAATTATGTTTAATAAAGCTGTAAGGATAATGGAAGTACGTTTACCCATTTAAGGGTTAACGGCTTTGCTTGCCGCCTCACTGGAGATGAAGAAAAACGCCACTGGATTGAGATGGGTAGGTAGGCGTGTCCATTTTTTGGCAATACGCAAGTACGGGTGCAGCCTCCCCATTAAATAAATGCCACAAGCAGATCAAAGTTTCCAAGTACATTACCCCTGTTATGTAAATGGAGTGGAGCCACGCTTTTGAGTGTATTCCACCTGTCAGGGACAGAGCCAGCACCCAGATTTAGCAACACGGCCAAGGAAGCTTTTGGGAGCGCGGGCTAGTGTGAGGGAGTAGAAGCGATTGACGGAAAGGTATGCATAACGCATACCACGCATACCACGTGAAAAGCGTTATTTCCCACCCCGGGGGGCCAGGAGTGGAGCCAAGCGTAAAAAATACGTTACATGACTTTAGCACGTACATTTTTTAAAGCTACACTTTCTGATCGATCGTTCCTATGGCAGGCACATTGTATGTACATACATACATACATATGTACATATGTATGTTGTATGTTGTATGTGAAAAATGTCTGCTAGCCTTGGCTAATATTTATCCTAGAAATCTGGAGACTTGGGAAATTGTACATTAAATGTACGATATATGTAATTATGAATGTACAATGTAAATACACATGTATTCCCCCTCCATCCAACAACCCTCTGAGTGTCACAAAAGCACCGTAAAGTATGCACAACACCACACAATGGTTTGAAGGGGGCGTACGTTGGGCCCTGGATTGAGCGTGCGCAAGTGAGTCGGCAAGCAAGCGGTTCGCGCTCTCATACGCCATAACTGTACGCTAAAGCGATAACGGAATGCCAGCAACAATATCACAGCGACGGCAGCAAAAGCAGCAACGCGCCTACGTAGCCGACCGTTGTAGCTATCCCGCTCTCGCCTACATATGCCGCTTAGATATTTAAAAATACATTTTTACACCTCGCGCGTGTGTGTGTGCGCGTTGTGGGAAAAGGTGAGTAAGAAGAACGACGACGTCGAAGCTGACGCTGACTTTGACGTGGCGGCGATAACGTTGCTGCAGCACATAACAAAAATTACGAAACAATTCGCCAAGAACTTTATGTGAGAGAGAGAGCAGGTGCCATAGAGAGAGAAAGAGACAAATCCAATCATATGCTCACTCAGCTGTGGCTCGGCCCAAAGTAAATAATATACAGGTGACTCCGTTTGGGTCCTCCTGTTCGGGTAACTCAGATGGTAAATATGTGCCCCTTTCTCCCCCTCGCTCTCTTTTTTTCTCACATGCAAATGTTGATGACAAATTCTGAAGCAGTTTCTGTAGCCGCCTTTCCGCCTCTGTAATGTACCTTGGCTCAGCAAAGCTGCTCGCTCTGCCGCGCTGCTGCTGCTGGTGACGTGTGTGCGGTGTGTTGTGTCGACGTCGACGTCTCTGCCTTCGTCTCCGCACGGGCTCCGGGCACACGGGCATGGGGCACAGTCATTGGCATCCCGTCAGTATTGCTTTTCAGCAATACGAAGCGAGGCGGCAGCAGCAGTGAGCAGCAGCAGACGGCCTTCCCCTCTGACAACAAACCTACAAAACTATCGGCCATCAAAACAACAAAAACTACCGTTCAAATTGTCGTCGCGTCACTGTCGACGTGCCGGTAGCAACAACAACGCTGAAAAGGTGACGAGTGCTAAGCTAAAGAGAGAGAGGGAGAGAGAGAGAGAGATAGAGTGACAGAGAGAGAGTATGATAGAGAGGTGGCAAGCAGAAGAAGCAGATCCAAAAACAAATTTAAGCGCCAAAAATGTGTCATTATAACAGTAAAACAAAAAATCAAAATCAGTTTTTTTTTACATTTTGTTTGGTTTCAGTGTGTGTTTCCGTGCCAATATGTGATTGTGTGTGTGTGTATTTTTGCGCTTTTAGCCTTTTAAAAATATTTTATTTGTGTACAAAATTAAGCAAGTAAATAATTATAGCTTTGCCGCTGCTCGTTCTCCATCTCGCTCTGCTCGCATACTGTGTGTATGCATGCATATGTGTGTTCCTAAGTGTGTGTGTGTGTGGCTGAGTGTGTGTTTAATTGTATTGTAATCAAATACAAAATCTGAAAAAATAACAAAAATCTTGACGTAATCGCAAAAATGCAAAAAGAAATTGAAACGAAGGGGAAGCAAAAGAGCAACAGGAAAAGCAACAATAACCACAAAGATTGCCATGCTTCTGTGCTTCGCTCTCTTTCTTTTTTGCTTCGATTCCACATTCGCACTTAAATGCAGCTCTGCCTTCTGCATTTGTGTAAACGAGACAGAGAGAAAACACACGAACACCCCCACACGCACACACGCTTTTTATGCATGAATATGAATGTGTTTTGTTTGCCGTTATGCAAAGTTTTCATTGTTATTAGTCAGCAAAGTCAACAATAAACATCAAAAGAGCGGGTAAGCGATAATCAGAAATTTGCCCACGGGAATGCTCTGAGTTGGGAGGGGAGAGGTCTGTAAAGAGACCTACCATCGCGCTCACATAATTATGTATGCAAGTACATATATACATATATACATACATACGTACATAAATGCATATGTACGAAGTGTACGATCCTCAATGAACACAGATGATCATTGGGTGCCTGAGTATTTCAGAATAGCCCTTGGGCGCAGTCCACTCTACGTATTTTTGCTATAAATACCGTTTGTGAGGGATTCTCGGAGAGATGAACAGATAAACGTGGTATCCTCCACCAAGTGCCAAGGCCTAATCTTTCGCTCAACGGGTTCCAGGCGGCCCATGCATAGTAAAAAACATTCTGAAGAGCTGATAACGAAGGCCCCCACCCCCACTGATAACGCTCAAAACTCAGAACTGTGCGCAAGTGAGAGAGAGAGAGCGGTAGGGTAGGGTGGAATACAGTAAGCGCCAGCTGTATTATCAGAACAGTTGGGGTGTAATATAGTCCCAGGATAAGGCTTCAGCACTCCTTCTCCCTCACACCACACTTTTACCAGAGCTCTAAAAGCACCTGTCGCCTGCATAACTTTGCCTCGCCACCCACACGCACGCCCTCATGCACCCATTTACTCTCCTCATATTCTTAGAGTTGCAAGTTAAAGCGAACGACTTTGTCCATTAGCAGTAATAACTGTTGTATCTTTTGTTTTTATTCTTGGCACATTCATTTAGTTTTAATTAATTCAGACAAACAAACAGAAAGGAGTACGGAGAGGCAGAGAGAAGAGGCAGAGAGAAGAGTGAGAGATAAGAGTGCAGTCGGCGTGTATGGCGGAGGGGCGGGACTGAAATCCCCAACACCAACGCAGTGCGAAAAACGCAATGAAAACCGACTAAAAATAAATAATGCTGACGTCAATATTGCGTAGAAGCGTCAGAAGTGGAGAGGCAGAGTATGCTCGCGAGGGGGAGAGTGGCGAAGTAAAAATCAGAAGCCAAAAACAAAATGCAAAACTGATTGAAATTGATGGAAATGCAGTTGACGCCTTCCATGCTACTGCGTACGAGCCGGAATAGTCGGTGCACTGACACTCGAATGCTCTTACGCAGAGGCAACTTCCCGTATAGCGCATTATATTGTGTTTCGCAGAGTGCAGTCTAACTGTCTATCTATGTATACAAGGGGCAAACACCATTACCCAGTGATTTCACCCGTTCTAAGACAGGTGTCACCATCCATGATTCAGTCGAAAGGGGCAGACAGCACGGCGTGTTTGTCGGCCATAGAGAAAGGCAGGGTACCATACAAGTGTCCCTAGAACTTTGGGAGTTCGAGAGGCGACGGCATGGCATTCATGGCATTTATTATATCACTGATCACATGGATTTCCATTTGTAGTTTCTGGCGAGCCAGTAATTATAGAAAGGAAATCCCGACAAATGGTGCTCTAGAATTGAAAAAAAGTTATTTGCATGTGCGGATAGAACGAGTTGCTGTCGTTCACTTTGATAAAAGCACTAATTAACTTTTACAGGCCCTGTTGGTATGCGCCATTATGGCCAGCAGTCACACATTGGGGCCCAGTCATGGGCGCAGTTAAAAATTGATTTTAAATTTTGCCGCCAAACTTTTTTTAGCTGTGACGTCATTTGTTACTCATGGGACTTTTGTACATATGTACATTTTATGTAATTAAGCAAGTCAGGTATATAAACAGCTACAGTTATACAGTGGAAGGTCACAAATTATACAAAATAATATGATTTTTAATCGGTTTCTGCCTGGTGTTCTTTAACTCTAACAAAAACGTTTCAGGCATCGACAGATATGAGAAACATTTTCCTAGCAGTTAACTGAAACAGTGACTGTCATGTGTGTGCTTCAGTCCGAGTCGCAGTCACAGTCACTGCTGCGCCGTGCTGCTCATCCCTATCGTTCCGATAACAGCGATTGGTTGCCGCAACGCGCTAGTGCTTTGAACGAAACGCATTAGGCAATTTTCCGTCAGACCCCTCTGGTAGTTCTGGCAATGAAGCAGCAGCGCGAGTGAGAGCGAGCAAGCAATACTGGGAATATTTTTGCGCAAAAACTGAATTTATCAATAAATTGTTGTTAACAATCGCAGTGTTTGAGCCGAGCGCGTGTGTCCGAACAGCATAAAGGCAAATTCAATGAAGTGGCCATCGAGTGGCGTCGCCGCCGCCTAATCAACAAAGGTGTCAGAGAGGGGCTCTCGGTGGAAAGAAAAAAAGAACGTAAGCAGCAAGGAAGGCAGAGCAGCAGCAACGATAACAACAGGCCGAGTAGTGTGCTGCCAACTTGTCGAGCTGCCTCCCCTCACCTCTTCTGATCTGAGCCAGTACATAGAATTAGTCCTGTAGTCTGTATTTGATTGAGCATTATCACAAAAATGCAGTTTCAAAGGCTGTTGGCTGAATATGAATATGGGCTGTGAGCGAATCCATTTGCTGTGACGTGACGTGCGGAATAGTGGACATTTTTTCAACAAGTTGCCAGCACAGCGTGCAACGCGCGCACACACAGACAACACAAAAAACTTATACACAGAGCCCCCAAAAGAGAGGGAGAGCAGCAACAACAAGCGTTTTTAGTGATGTCATCAGAAAGTAAGTTGATTTTTTTTTCTCTCCTGCTCCCTACGTTGTCATGACGTCATTTCATAAAAATACACACAGCAGTAGCTGTTACTGTTGCTGTTTTTTTGTTGTTGCTGTGTCTCTGTGGCAGACCTCAATCATCATTATCATTAGCATCATCATCGTCTTTGGTGGACAAACAAAACAAAAGCCAACAGCAGTTGAGGAGTAGCAGCAGCGAGGGGCAGTCCGACCGTCCGTCAGTCCATAAGTTAGTTTTGTCAGTAGTTAAATAGTTAGGCGCCCGCTTGGTTAGTTGTTGCTGCAGTTGCACATGCATATGTGCATATTAGCAATATTGTAAATGAACACCCTGCCTCTTGCAGTTGCCATTCCGCATAAAACGACTTCAAGCTGGCCAAATTGAAACGGAAACGGAAGCCAAACTGAAGCACTTGTCGGAGAGCGTAACGGTGCTGCTGAAAATCGCTAAAATGGACAACAGCATCGTCGTCGAGGAGAACGGCAATTCGGCGTCCAGCGGTAGCCTGGACGTCATCACGGCCGCAGCGCAGGCAGCGGCCGCAGCAGCTGCCGCAACGAGCGCCGCGCAGCAGCAGTCACAGAACCCACAGAGTACAACAGCGGCGTCAGCAGGCAACACAAACAATTCGGCTGGAACGGCCACAGTGCTGACCACGACGGCCAACTGCAATATACAATACCCGATCCAGGCACTAACGCAGCACGGCCTGCAGGTGAGAATCCATTACATCCCATCCCATCGAGGAGGCGCTCTAATAGATCTCTTTTCTTTTCCTCCTATGGCAGGTACAATCCGTGATACAGGCGAATCCCTCGGGTGTAATACAGACAGCTGCCGGGACGCAGCAACATCAGGCGCTGGCCGCCGCTACCGCCTCAGCGATGCACAAGGGAGTGGGGGTGGTGTATGTTGCCAAGCCGCCAAATTCCACGGTGATCCACACGACCGCGGGCAATGCAGTGCAAGTGCGTAACAAAGTGCGTAGCTACAGGAACCCTGAACGGGGCCAGCAGCCTCTCTAATCTTCAAACTCCACTTGTCCACAGATCCCTCCAACTTTTCCATGTAAGATCAAACCCGAACCGAACAGCCAGCACCAGGAGGACAGTGACGAGAGTTTGTCGGACGACGACTCGCAGCACCATCGGAGTGAGCTGACACGGAGGCCATCGTACAATAAGATCTTCACCGAGATCAGTGGACCTGATATAAGCGGTAAATCCTTGGGACGATACGACATGCTACGCTATCACGCTCGCACACACGCACATCTCTATCGTTCTGTTGTCGCTATCTCTGTCCTTGAGCACATGTAACCAAAAACCGCCCAAAAAAACTTCGATCTTTCGAATCGCCATCGCATCACATTGCACCGCACCGCACCGCACTCATCGCTAAGCGATCATTAATCGATCACTCGACCCGACAGTAACCCCATAAATGCATACCCCAAAATACATACAGACATATGTATCTATAAACAATTGATTATTATGTTGTGTGTGTAACATATATGTACAGATAGAATTATCTTTGTATTTCACTCATTTTCCCACATTCATTTTTGCACTTGCTGAGCAAACCCCATGTACCGTTAGAAAAGGCAGCCATACAAAAGTGAACCCAGTTAGTCCCCGTGAGCGAGTCTTGTGGTAGCGCCATCTATTTCTCGACTTTCGTTTCGTTCATCATCATTTAGTTGTTGTTGTTGGATGTTGATGTTGTTGCTTAACTCAAGAGAGAGAGAAAATAGAGAAATCAATCAATCGTCCAGACGCGTGTAAATATTTACATATGTTTCCCTTCACATTTCCATAATCTCAAACCACTCCAAACCCTGTCAAGCGCAAGCTAGAGAGCAACGCCAAAATATGTATTGCTGCTCTCGCTCTCGCATGTTCCCCGCACACACACACACACACACACTCCAGCGGTCTCTCTTTCTTTCTCTGTCGTTGTTGTTGTTATGGTTGCTGTTGTTGACGCCCCCCCACCCAAGCATATAAGCCTTGCCCGCCGCCTCCCTCTCCTCCTCAAGCTATATTAAACCGAAGGATAACGGTAGTCTCGCTCTCGGACTCTGGACGACTGATGCTTGACACTTCTGTTTAATATTTGCAGTCACCTCTTCCTCGTCACCTAACAACCCCCCAACTAAACTCAAAGAAACAAATCCTACAAAAAATCCTCTCGCTATTGTATACTCTCTCTCTCTCTGTCTCTCTCACTCTTGACTAACTCCCCGATATCGCCCGCTCTCACACGCACTCACCCACCCAGCCACCTCTCAGACCATAATCAAAAACAAAAAGATTCAAAATTCAATCCAAACAAAAAAAAAGAAGAAATATGCGACGAAAAACGCAATGGAAAAATATGTTTTTCTTATAATTTTTATTGTTGTTTTTCTTATTGTTTTTTTTATGACTGCCTCTCCTACTACTCCAAAAACTACTCTAAATTAAATTATGTCCAAAACAAAAACTGGGTGCATTTTTCAACCAACCGAAACAACAACTGCAACAACGACAACAACAACAACAACAATCTCCCCCTCCAACAACAACAACCAACCAACAATTCCAACTATGAAACAAACCAATATCGATCCCCGATCGGTCCGATCGATCAGGCTCCTCGCTGCAAATGGGGTCCGATGGGTTGCTCGGGTCTCAGCTGGCGGCAGGCGGACCGGGCGGCAACTCGGCGAACAGCCCACTTCTGCACATGGCCCCGGACCCGGCCTACTATTTGTCCAATCGGATACCCTACAACACCAGTAATAACCAGAGCCGAGGCTCCGACATCCTCTCCTCCATCCACATGTGAGACCATTCACTCAGGCAAAACTAATTTGTTTTCTTTCTCTCTTCTTCCATTTGCATGTTCCATGTTCCATGTGGGAATCGCAGACAACAGCGGGATAGCGGAGGATCAGACGCGCAAGCGGGAGATCAGACTGCAGAAAAATAGAGAAGCGGCAAGGGAGTGCCGGCGCAAGAAGAAGGAGTACATCAAGTGCCTGGAGAATCGCGTGGCGGTGCTAGAAAACCAAAACAAAGCGCTTATCGAGGAGCTCAAATCGCTGAAAGAGCTCTACTGTCAGACCAAGAACGATTGAATGTGGCCTCGGCTGTGGCTGTGGTCATGGCAATGGCGGTGGCGGTGGCAGTGCCAGGGCCAGCGAGTCCAGGGCCAGCGGCGCAGCAGCAGCAGCAGCAGCAGCAGCAGCGGCGGTAAATTCGACGTTCGACGAAGAGTCCCGATGGCCATGGCGATGGCAAGAGTCGGCCGCATATCATGATTTACATACATATAGTAGAAAGCTATATGTAATCGTACATATATACTATATAGTGCAATGATCATGTTCTTGTTAGGACAAGTACACTGAACCGAACCGAACCGAACAGAACCGAACAGCCTGACAGAACAAACAGACGGACGGCGACAGAGACACAGACAGCGACAGCGACAGCGACACGAGCAGGACACAATGTAATTATGTTTATAACTTAAATTGTAATGTTATGTTTATGCTTTAGTTTACGCCTTAGTTTATTTTCTAATTTAATGAAACTACAGTTTACTGCAGTTATCCATGTCCCTCGTGTTTTTACATCCTAAATCTGCTTCTATAAGCCGTAAGCTGCCGTCAGATGATTGCCTTTTTGAATTGTTGTCGGTGAATTTTGCCATTTACTCGTATGGGTATGTTTGTTTTTATTATGTGTTTCCTCGAAAACCCCATTGAGTTTTACACTCCCTTACATCTAATACAATTATTTAGTAGTCGTCGGATGTTGGTTCGTATTCAGATTTGCGTAGATCAGCTGCTTTGTTTGTTATTTTTTTTGAATGCATTTTAGGCTTTAAGCATAAACACAACAGCGACGTACTGCTTTTGGTATTGCCTTTTAAACAACTTAGATTGATAAAGTATATTTAACCAATTGATAAACAGCTGATCAAACAATACAGCTGCTACGGATTTTGAGCAGAGAAAATACCTTTCAGAAATACCATGTAAATATATGCATTGGGCGTATGGCATTTACAAGAGCCGCCCATACGCCTCTCCCAGCATTGGCATTGCTCCAATGCTGAAAGCCTATCCCCCCCCTTATGAGTCCCATGAGAAGTGCTCAATTTTACCGATGCAACTATCTGAGAACACATTTTAATGGCGGCAGACTATACGACTATCCCTCTTCACCCGTTCTATTATAATTGCAATATTTTGTTTTACCTATTGCTAAATACGAAAACTTTACTAGAAAAAGTTGTTTTAATTTTGTAGAGAAATTATGTAAACGGTTATAAAACCCCAACACAAGCACCACACATGCAGAACAAGATAGGTATGTAGATATTGAGAGAGAGAAGGAGAGAGAGAGAGCTCTTAGCAAAGTTTTGTTTCCCCCGATGTTTAAAAACATAACTCTTACCTTTTTATACCCGATACTCAAAGAATTTGGGGCAGATAATTCAGATTTGTGTGCAGACTCGACTAATCATGTTTGTTTCAAAATTTCTACCCGCCCCCACAAAGGACGAAAGTCTGTGGCATCCACAGTTTTGACGATACGAGAAAACCAAACCATATCTATCAGATTTTTAAATCTGGATCAGATAGGGTCATTATTAAAGCCACAATGAAGAAATGAATTTGCTTTGGCTATCGTAGATCGAGTAGATCAAGTGTTGGGTTGAAAAGTGATGTATGTAGTTGTAGATGACAGATGTACCAAATATTGTAAACAGATAAAAATTGTTAAATTCGATAAAAATTAATAAGTTTACATCAATGAGTACCGGGTGTAAAGGTAGTGACGCTTCTGAACGCGTCTTAGAACGTTCCTCCTCGTTTTTATATATGTATATGCGTGTGTGTATTGCTGTGTCTGTGTGTGTGTGTGCGAAGAAAAAGAGCTAAGAAATGTACATTTAAACTTTTGTTTGAATCGGTTTGAAGGTTCTGCAAAGCACAGGGTAGATCGATCAATGAATCAAAACAGTCAGTCAGTCAGTCAGTCAACGATAATGAATTTTTGAAAATTTGTTGAATAATTTTAAACCGCTTCCCGCCGCCTCGCCCACTAGCCTCCCTAGCCAAGGCGACCTGGAAGGATTTTCTCTAAAAACAAAAAACAATTTATATTTAATTATATATATACGATATACGTAGTTAGCGAATATTTGTACACTATTTGTATTTGTGGATCGCACTCGAACAGGGTGCAAGGGAGGACGATGGAGCGGTGTCCAATTTCCGGATTGAGGGAATATACCATATACCATATACCATACATACATTATTTACATGCATACTATAAAGCAAAACTCTCTTTATCTCTTGTGATCAACTCAGTTGTTGTTATGAAAATGATACAAAATGAAAAGAAATCGAAAAAATAAATAATAAATCGTAAACTTGTATGGATGGATATGCAGGGCAGGCAGGCAGGCAGGCAGATGCAGGACAAAAGATTTGAGCATAGACAGAGGGACTTTTTTATATGTACAATATCGAGTAGCGAAACAAAAATGGAAGGTGGAAACAATGTCAAAGTAGCGGAAACCAGAACCCGGATAAATCAATGCATACGTCAATGTATAGTACATTAAAGCTCTTTATAAAGATTATATACATACATGATGAATCTATATATATATAGAAAAATATATATATATATATATATACGGATCTATATCTACTTATGGGTACCCATGTATATCTATCTATTTTTGATGTCAAAATCAAAACTACTGCAAACGTAAACAACAACAGAAAAGAAAACACTTAAGGAAACAAAATCGAAACGAGAATTCAAAGAGCAACTTTTTTTGGTAGGATCAAAAGGACAAAGAAGAAGGAGGGAAGGCGAAAGAATATAAGTAAGCAGCAGAAAAGTTGCATTCAACAAAGTAAATAAAATATTTTTATTGTCATTGCATAATTCTTAAGCTAGTAATTTTAATATGTAAATCATAAGTTGCAAAACAAAACAAATAATAAAAAAAAATGAAAAAAAGGAAGGAAAGGCAAGGATCAAGAAGGATTGCAGGCCGGCCGAATGATGACAAAATTAAGGAATGTAGCAAACAAAAGAGAAACGGAAACAGAAACAGAATGCGATGCAGAATGGCAAAACAAATGGAAAAGAAAGCAGAGCAAAACAAAATAACAAAAAATCAGTAGTAATTACAATATTGTTATAAATATTTGTCTCAATGAGAAAACAACAAACAAAATACAAAAAAAAAACAAAAGAAACGAAAAAACAAACAAACCAACAAAGAAAATAGACAAAAAATTAATAAAAATAATTAAAAAAGATACATTTTCGATTATGTTTTTATTCACAGCGTTCACAGAACATTATGCTATGCAAGTATTCCTTTAAAAATATTTCAAAATGTGGGTTTGGGTTCGAACCTTTCCTGCTGCTCATCCCCTGCTTGGTTCCCCAAGTAACACTTCGGCTTGCAATATCATAAAGAACTTGTGGGAAAAGTTGTTCTTATTTTTTCTAGTCAGCCAGATCCCACAGACGATTCTCGTCTCCATCATCTGTCCTGCTCTGAACCATCGGCAACAGCCGTATTCCTCTGCTCTGCATTTCGAGGCTGCCGCGAAACGCTTTCAAATTGAAACGTTTCGCTCTTTAAGTCCCGATTGCCACGTTCTCTTAGGCCCACTCCAAGTGCCACTTTGCGGCGGGACCATTCGACACGGCCACGGATCCGTTTCACAGATTTAATTATAATTTTAAGTACCCATAAACAATATACACACACACACGCAAGCACGCACACAGCTACAAAGTTACATACGAATACGATATACAGTTATACATACAAAAGTACAGTTAGATTTGAATGGCGAATTCAGAATTCAAAATAAGTGTAGATCAGTCCTTAATCGTTGCTGGGTTTTCGGGGGGCTCTGGCCCCGCCGCCTAGGAGATGAACAGATATAGGAGGAACATGCCAAAGCCGATGTAGTGGCTGAGGTAGCCCGCCTCCGACCAGTGCCACACGAAGGACTCCGCCTCGCCGACGGGGCTGCCGTCCAGGTTGAGCGTCTCGTTGAGCAGCACTATGCCCAGGTAGGCCAGGTGGAATATGGCGACCAGCGTGAAGATCAGATTGGTGAGCCTCACCAGCCAGCCCCATGCGCTGGTCCAGCCAAGACGTCGGGGGCAGCGGGAGGAGCGACAGCTGTCGGGGCCCTTGCACTGACCGGCTGCAAGACAGGCATCGAGGAGGCTGGCCAGGTGCCGGCGCAGCAGCCGCTCGCTCTCAGCGAAGATGGCCAGGAAGAGCAGCACCAAGTAGATGCGCAGATCCATGCCGTGCAGCAGACTGGACACCACATACGTGCAGAGGACGGCCCAGAACGTGTGGCCCAGGTTGTGCTCCTTGAAGCCTCCGTAGATGTAGTGCTTGAGCCACTCGTGCATGGGGATGTTCCAGCTGCGAACGAGGACGCTCAACGAGCGGGGCCACTCGATCTGCCAGGGCCGCGTCACCAGCGGGCCCAGTAGCCCCTCGTCTAGCTCCTTGGATTCTCCGTCCAGGGTCTGGCCCGAGCTGACCAGTAGAGCTTGGGCCATGAAGCTCACGAAGTAGTGGCTGCTCCGGACACCCAGTGCTTCCGTGTACATAAGGAGGAAGTGCGAGTCGCTGGCCAGCTCACCCAGGGCGTGGGCCAGGCAGTTGGACACGGCCACCGCCAGCAGGCAGAGCAGCATGTTGAGCACCAGCTGGCGCAGCGTCACCAGCCACTTGCCGCGTGCGACGAGGCACTCCACGTAGCGGCCATAGCTGATCCAGGGCCCGAGGGCACAGGTCGCGGGGCTGTACATGTATCCAAGGTAGGCCAGTGGCCCCGGCATCCGAGGCACCTGTCCGCTGGCTAGGTCGAAGCCCAGCGATATCAGCTTCATGTTGACCACCATCTGGACGCCCCTTAGCTGGGGCCAGTCGCTGCGCTGTCTCCATATGGCAAGCTCGTACAGGAACTGGCTGCCAATGGTGAGCACGGCTATGCTGGTGGCGGCTCTCTTCCCACTGTACACACGCACCAGCTGCAGCATGAGGTAGCCCAGGGTGCTCAGGATGAGCAGCAGACCAACGCGCTCCCCCATGCGCTGGCCAAGCGTGGCGTAGAGCAGGATCAGGCCAGTGGTGGCGTGTATCAGGTGCAAGGGAGCTACGACGATACTGTTTGCATCGCGTAACGACACTCCGGCTGGCGGCAAGCGGCGCTTCATGGCATACAGGAGGCAGAGCAAGCGCCCGATCAGGCACAGGCCCAGCATGGGTGTCACGTACTTTGCTACTTGCAGCAGCGAAGGCTGCACGCATGCCTCTAGGTTCTGCACCAGCCGATCCATCACAGCAAATTCCTTCTCTTCCGCCGCTGCATCGCTGTAGAAGTTGCCTTGGTTGTGACCAGAATGGAATCCGTAGTCTATATCGCCGCCAGAGTCCTCGCCAAACTCTATGTAGTCGATGTCTTCTCCTTCGTCGTAGTAGTTGTAGTCCATGGCGGGCTGCGGCTCCAGTAAGCCCGGCAAGCAGCTCGGGACGGTCAAAATCGCATTGGGGCTTGGAGCTGCTGCTGTCAAAGCGACTTCTGCCGCCGTCTCGCGCGTATCGACGCTGTCGATAACTCTGATGCTGCTCTGTGCAAATCGATGTCCAGCACTCGTTCGCACTGGTTCGGTTCGCACCAGCTCGATAGAAGTACGACGCGAACCAAAATATATTTTAGTTCTATACAACAATAACTAAATGGCATATGCCCTATTTTTCAGTAAATTTCCATAAACAAATTTTCTCTCAACAGTTAATATTGTGATAGAAATTTGTGTTGTTTGGGGTGTTTGTTTACATGTGAAGAACTGCAATCGAACTAGTTCTGCATTGAAGAAAGTTCAGTTAAATCATTTTCTTGTGTTGATATCAAGTTTTGGCGAGAAAACAACAGAAAACAAACAAAACAAAACATAAAGATGACCCGACATGCTCGCAACTGCACCGCTGGAGCCGTTTACACTTACAATGAAAAGAAACGCGACGCCGCAGAGTCCGGGTACGGAACGAATGCCCAGCGCCTGGGCAAAGACTCTGTGAAGTCGTTCGACTGTTGCTCGTTGACGCTGCAGCCGTGCCGCAACCCCGTTATCACCAAGCAGGGATACTTGTTCGACAAGGAGGCAATCCTGCAGTACATCGTCACCAAGAAGAACGAATACAGCCGCAAGCTGAAGGAGTTCGAGCGCCTGCGACGGGTCGAGGAGGAGGAGATCACACAGGAGGCCAACTGCAAGCAGCAGGCGCGCATGGAGCGATTCGTCAACTCCGAGAAGCCCACCACAACACCTGCCCACAAGTCCAGCCTAGTCGAGCAACCCCTCCCATCCACGCCCAGCACTTCGGCAGCAGCCATTGCCGCCTCAGAGACCGGATCCATTTCGAACATGGCCAACGGGAACCAGAGCAAGCTGCCCGCCTTCTGGCTGCCGTCAGAGTGCCCCAATGCCGGGGCAGCCAAGGCGAAGAAGCCCGATCCCACCATATACTGCCCAGTGTCCTCACAGCCACTAAAGGTGAAGGACCTGATTGACGTGAAATTCACCCCGATAAAGGATGGCGACGCAAAGAAATCGCTAATTGCCAAGGAGGTGCGCTACATGTGTCCCATTACCCACGATGCGCTCAGCAATGCAGTGCCCTGCGCCGTCCTGCGGCCAACGTAAGCTCTAAACAATTTCGGGTTTGTCACTTTCTGACGTATATTTGCGTATCTTTGCAGTGGCGATGTCGTGACATTGGAATGCGTGGATAAACTGATCAGGAAGGACATGATTCATCCACTCACCGATCGCAAGCTCAAGGAAAAGGACATAATTCCACTGCAGCGCGTAAGTAGAAATCATAAATGTTCGATTCCTGTAGCTATATCTTTGATTTATCGCTGTTGTTCCACAGGGCGGCACTGGCTACTCAACCACCAACGACAAGCTGTCGGCCAAGGAGCAGCGACCCATGTTGCAGGTCTAAGATTCAATTACTCAAATTCATTCTGACAACATCTTTGGGCTCTAATTAAGTTATCTTTAAAATGCACATTTAAACATGTTTCCCACTTAGGGGGGAAACTATTCGTTCGTTCTGCTAATAAATGAAATCCCGCATGCCGACAAAACTCTGCCTTATTGTGTGGGTTAAAGTATATATAATAAATGTATATTGAATGTACCATCATATGTATATCATGCAATTTGAAGAAGCTTCAGAGATGCATTCAGATGCGGCTCTTGGGGTTGGCTGTGTGCCCACTAGGCCGCCTGCACGGACTGCTTTTGAGAGGAGCTGATCTTATCGCCCAGACTCAAGGCCATGCCCTGCGTAGAGAGAGAGCATTAGAGAGGGGAATTGGGCAATGTTTCTTCCTACTATTACCTGACTCTTTGCACGTATACGTATGTGGCCTGTCACCTTTGAGTCGGGGTCATCGACGGGCTTCTCAATGCTCAGGTTGGCCAAGGCATTCTCACCGAAGATGGATCTGTGGAGGGGAAGCGGTTATTTCAAGCGAAAACAGGAGACGCAGACTCCACTTACTTGGCATACATGTTGGCGGCCATGAAGCCGCACTGGCCGGACAGCGCCTTCTCCGGTGTAAGGCACTTCATGTTGGTGCTCTTGAGCAGGTGCCTGAGATACTCGTGCAGGTCGGTGAAGCTCGTGTTAACTGTGACCTTGTTCTCCCATTCAAAGTCCTGCCACATCTGGCGGAACTCAGTGTCCGTGCAGCTGGCCGGAATGATGTAGTCCATGATGTCAATGTGTATGGTATTCAGCACGATCACGTTCGTGTTCAGAGCAGTATCGTACACTGGAAGGAGGAGAAAACAATTGCATTATGGGTGCCACTGCCACTGCCACTGCCACTTCGACAGCAACTGCCACTCACCGATGTTGCCAAAGATTATGCCGTTCTCTGTGGAGGAGACCTTCACGTTGGCCTTGATGTTGCAGAAGTCGTGGGGTGCCAGCACAACTGGATGTGGACGCTCCACCAGCTTCAGATCGCCCAGCGTGGCCAGCTCCAAGGTGCAGTTCTGCAGGGTATCATCTGCAACAAGAAAAGGGAACGCTGAATAATGCTTATGCTTGCGGCCATGACGAGGACTCACTTGTCTGGTTGACGATGAGCACGTCCAGGACAATGTCGTACTGGTTGACATTGACGTAGGCCTCGGCGTAGACCGGATCCGAGAAGCCTGTCAGCTGGGTGACCTTGTTGAGTTTGTTGTTGGGCGAGGAGATGTCGCTAAGCTGGGCCGTCTTGGTGCCGGCCAGTGCCTGATTCAGACTGGACTCGAACACATTCTCGCCCAGCTGGTTGTCGCGGCCATTGGAGAGCTGTGCGAAGAGCACCGGATCATCTGGCTGGACCTTGGCGGTGGCACGCTGCTTCTCCTTGAGCACGCGCTGATCCTCGTCGTGCTGGGCATCGAGCATCTTGCCCAGAGCCTCGCGGCAGTAGTGCATGAATACGGACACCGCCTCCTCGGTGCGTTCGCTCAGCGTGCGCAGGCAGATGAAGATGCGATCAGTGTCGTCGTTGGTGATCGGCTTGCTGGGGAACCCGGACTTGCCCAGGTGCAGGATCGAGCTCATGATCAGCATCACTCGCGTGGTCAGGCGGTTCTGGGCACTCGGCTCTGGCTGCAGCTCCACGTAGCGCAGGGCCAGCTTGGTCAGAGTGGCTGACAGGGCGGCGCCAATGAAGAAGTCACCGTCCATCAAGTACTGCCGCAGCGGCGGACGCTTCTCTGCCTTGGCCACCCTGTTCGAACGAGATGAAATTGAGGGAATCTGCGAGGAATCGCTGCGAGGAATACTTACGGGGCCAGGCTGTAGGCACTCTGGGTGGCATAGGTGCCGTCGGAGGTAACCTTGTTGATGGCATTGCTTGTGGTTGTGGTGGTGGTGGTGCTGCTGCTGCTGTTGCCATCACCGGATGCGCCTCCCTGCTGCTGGGTCTGCTCATCCGTTGGGTCACCAGTTAGGCGACGCTGCTCCGCCTCGACCATGGGAATGTCGCCGAGCGTCTGCTGGATGGCGTCAATCACCTCGAGAATCTGCGGACCCTGCACATACTCGCCCAGGATCCACACGGCGGCACGATGAATCTTCGAGGATTTGATCTGGGGGAAGGCCTCGATGAGGTGCTCAATGATGAGAGCGCTGAGGGCCGGGAACTTCTGGATTGCTTCGCGTATGAAGATGAGCACATCGGCGGCGGCCAGCTCGTTGGTGTCCGAGAGGAACTCCACGAGAACGGGAATCACGGTGGCGGCCACATCGGGGAACTTGATGGAGCAGGTGTGCAGGGTGCGGACGAGCAGCTGCCGGTACTTGCCGGTGTCCTCGTGCTCCACGTTGTGCGTTTTGGCCACCTCCTTCTTGAGCACCAGCACCATCTCGCCGATGTTGCGCGAGTAGACCAGATCCATGGCCAGGGCGAGTGCCTTGCGGCGCACCTCGATATCGGGAGCGGCCAGGACACGCAGCACGTCCATGACCAGATCCTGCATGACCTTCTCCATGTTCTCGTTCTCCTTCATGGCTATCAAACGGTCGAGGACAATGAGCTTCACGTTGTTGTCGCTCTCCTTGACAATCAGCTCGATGTAGCAGCTGGCGGCTGCCTTGATGGCGGTGGGGGCCAGCGAGAGGGTGATGAGTGTGCCGGCGGACTCGTAGCGGACCGCATTCGAGGAGGAGTTAAGTAGGTTGTAGATGCAACGGATGAAGCGCGACCGCTCGGCGGGATTGGCGTGGCACACCTTGTAGATGAGCTCAACAATAACCAGCTGCAGGATGTCGCCGAAGCTGTGCACCTGGTCGATGCACGAGGCCAGGTAGTTGAGGGCGCGCTCCTGGTCGGCGTGGAGCAGCATGAGGAAGGCGTTCCTCTTGCACGACATGTCCTGCTGTGTGTCCAGGAAGTTGGCGATCAGCTCCGGCCCGTCCGGCACCAGCCAGTCGAAGTTCTTGTAAATTGTGAAGATGGCCAGGACGGCGTTGCGGCGCACGTACGAGTGACGGTGGTCCAGGCAGGCCCGGATGGCGGGCATCAGGGGCTCTAGCAGCTCGGGTTCCTTCAGCTTGCAGAGGAAACGCAGCGTGGAGCCGCGCAGGAACTCGTTTGGGTGTTGTAGATCCTACAGAAAAGTAAAAGAAACACACACATCAGCAAATGGCATGCGTGGGGCCACGTTGCACGTTGCACGTTGCACTCACCTTGCGGTACGCATCGCACACGAGAATCATTTCCTGCAGCAGCTTGCCGTCGCCCGATGTCTTGGGCACAATCTCCCAGAAGATGAGCAGCAGCTTCTTGATTGTGTGGTCCTGCACGGGCAGCACGAAGCGTATGATGGTCATAATCAGGCCAGGGTAGCGCTCGCCATTGAGCAGCAGCTTGATCACCTTCTTCAGCGTCTCGATCTTGTGGTTCGTGTCGCCCTTTTCCAAATCTTGCTTCAGCTGCATCTCGTTGGGGACCTCCAGGTCCGGCGAGTTAATTATCGTGTAGCACGGCACTTGGCTCATCCTGGCTAGCTTATCCCGACTTATTGTCAGGTGTCACGGGGGATGTTTTGTAGTTTTGGGTGACGTTACGTCTCTTTCCTGGTTGTAATTTCGCTTTTTTGTGTTCTTTTCTGTCCGGCTTGACGTGTCATTCAGTGTGACCGCAGTTTTGTCGATCAAATATACCGCCTGCCCCAATACAATAAAATACCAAGAAACATTGCCATATATCCAACGGCTTATATCGAAATACGATAAATCAAGTAGATGAACGAATACAACTAAAAATTCCTGTCAAACTTCATATGAAAAACTGTGCCACGCATTTTCAGTTTATCTTTTCGTTGGGCATGCATCCAGCAATTTGAAAGAAATCCACACATTCATATCGATAGTTGACCTATCGCTCAGGAATATTACAATTATGTTGGATGTGCTTGTTCTTATTGGAATTATGCAGGAAGTTTGCGATATTTCCGAGGTGCTGAATATCCGGATTAAAGGCCATCCATGATTATGTTCCTTGATTTGAATACTAGTTTTATATAACCATCTGGCCAGGACCCCAAGCACTAAACAGTTATGTACATATGTATGTATGCATGTAATTGTACATATACATACGTGCATATGTAATTATGTATGTTTGAGAGATGAATCCATGTTGATTAGCAAGTTGTAAGGACCGCTCTTTCTTTGGACTATCTGTAAACGTAATTTTCTTGATGCAGCCGAGGATCGCCCTCCCACCTGGCTGCAGATAGCCTCTGAGGGCAAGTTTCTGATAAGGAAAGTAATATTTGTTCTGGTAGAAAAAACCCATTGGGGAAATTCCCGGCGAACTTCGAAGCTTTTCGACCTTGCCGGCGACATTCGTTCGCTGAGACAACTGGTGCAGGCATACAGATAGATAATGATTGCCTTGCCATGGTGCACGTACATATCAGGAATAATATTAAAGAATATAATTGACTTCGATTCACTGCTACACATCTGCCCAAGACCCCCTCACCACCAAACAAGACATCTTCACACAAGCACAATCCGAACACACTCACACTTACACTCGCCGTTACATACATGCACATGTACACGCCCACGCCCACGCCCACGCCGTGTGGCTTTTGTGATCTCGTTGAGCATTCAATTCTATTGAAGCTTATTTATTATCCAACTAACCAAGCCTTTACCTCCCACGGATTCCCCTTTTCATTGAGGCACGGCTTGCATTTTAAGTAATCACAAATTTAAGTTTTCAGTTGAGCTGCGGTCTCTGTCTCTGTCTCCCCCTCTTGATTGCACTCAGCCGGTGTGCCGGTGTGCCGGTGTGCCGGTGCCGGTGCCGGGTGGTGATCCTATCAAGACTCATCCCATAGAACAGGTTTCGTGCTTGGGGCAGCAATTGTTTGATGGCAAAATGAAACCACAACAAAGTGAAGCCAAGCTCTAGCCTTGGCGAGTCGGGGAATGCTCTTCCTTGGGTAACAGAGTGGGGAGTTTAAGACTAAAACGGAATGCCAGTATTTTAGTATTTTCTATACGTATGTAAATGTTATTCGTTGTCATCATACATCAAGCTGCCCGAGTCTCTTTAGGAAAGTAACCTACCCCGACAATGTGGGAAAAGTTGAGCTTGATTTATGGTTTGAGAAATGGCATGGAGAAGGGGACAGGTGGGGTGCACTGATTTGCGTGGCAGAGGGTGGCATAACCTCCACAGCTAGAGGGATCCCCCCGGGCGATGACTTAACCGGCGGCTGCGAGAAAGATCTACGGGTCTAAGTGGATTGTTGTGAATAGAAACGGCTCAACGGCTCTACGGCTCAAGATTCAATGAGTTAAATAGATTCCTGGAAATAAAAGCTGGATATCAAGTAAATACATACCTATAATTATATATAGTGCAAAAGTTATATGAAACTACAAGGAAAATACTTATTGAACGATCAATTATCGCAAGATACAAAAAAGAAAAAACAAAAACGAAAACAATTAATTGAAGTGGGAGGGGTGGGAGTGCCATATATAAAGCTCTGGATCGTTAGCTCTGGAGTGTTCTCCAGAGTCTCCCTCAAGGCCCGTCCAGAGCCATGTCAACCCACACAGCCCCGTGCCCACCTCCTCCCCTTTGGCCTGGGCAGAACCGGTCTTAATGGGCGGCTCTCCAGGAGGCTCGCCAGAGGGGAGCAAACAGATCAGAATAAATAATAAAAGGTGGGGGGGAAAAACAAGAGCAAGAGCCCGAGCCCGAGACAAAGAGCGAGAGTGCAATATGTATGGGTGGTCGTTGGGTGTATAAAAGCGCCGGCCGGCGTGTGATTCGCCACAGTCTAGCTTCGACGATGACTACGAAGATGATCGGTGGGACTTGGCTGCTGCTCTTGGTGGCCCAACTGCTGTTGGTTTTTGGCCAGGCAGAGGAGCCCATATGTGAGTCCTACGAGTAACATTGCGAGTTCCATTCGGGAAAGCCAACTGCTCTCCCCTCTCCCTGCAGATCGCTTGTGCGTGCCGAGGATCTACCTGAAGGAATGCCAGCAGCTGCTGTCCGATCCCTCGGAGGCGGGCATACGCATGGAGTGCGTCGCCGGGCGGGACCGGGTGGACTGCCTGGAGCTGATTGAGCAGCGGAAGGCAGATGTGCTGGCCACGGAGCCGGAGGACATGTACATGGCCTACCATCGCAAGAACGAGGACTATCGCGTGGTCTCCGAGATACGCACGCAGCAGGACAAGGACGGTATGTTGCTTACCCTAGGTGTACCTCATTCCTCGTCTGATTTGTGCCCATTTTGCCCCCATAGCTGATTTCCGCTACGAGGGCGTTATCCTGCTGAAGAAGTCATCGCCCATTAAGACACTCCAGCAGCTGCGTGGCGCCAAGTCCTGCCACACGGGCTTCGGCCGCAATGTTGGCTACAAGATTCCCATCACAAAACTGAAGAACAACCACGTGCTGAAGGTCTCCGCCGATCCGCAGATCTCTGCCACCGAACGTGAGCTCAAATCGTTGTCCGAGTTCTTCTCGCAGTCCTGCCTCGTGGGCGACTACTCCGCCCATCCGGAGACGGATCGCCTCCTCAAGAAGAAGTACTCCAACCTGTGCGCTCTGTGCGAGAAGCCGGCCCAGTGCAATTATCCGGACAAGTTTAGCGGCTACGACGGCGCCATACGCTGCCTGGACAAGGGCCAGGGCGAGGTGGCCTTCACCAAGGTGCAGTACATCAAGAAGTATTTCGCCCTGCCTGGCGCAGCGCCCGACTCACCGCCGGCCGAGGGCAATGCCGAGGATTTCGAGTATCTGTGCGAGGATGGCACCCGTCGGGCCATCACGGGACCCGCCTGCTCCTGGGCCCAGCGCCCCTGGAGCGGCTACATCTCCAATGAGCACGCTGTCCACGGCACGGAGCAGCTGCACCAGCTGCAGGCCCGCCTGGAGCGCTTCTTCGCCAACGGGCTGCACGCGCAGAACAAAGAGGCCGCCGCCCATCTGCTCATCCAGCCGAATGCCGTGTACCACAGCAAGCCGGAGGCCATCGATCCCAAGGTCTACCTGGAGCGGGCCGGCTACAAGGATGTCATCGAGCGCGACGGCAGTGCCATCCGCAAGATCCGTCTGTGCGTGCAGCAGGAGGCTGAGTTTTCCAAGTGCGAGGCCCTCCACCGGGCAGCCTATGCCCGCGATGCCCGACCCGAGCTGGAGTGTGTCCAGGCCACGGACTGTGTCGACGCCTTGGGCAAGGATCAGGCTGATCTGGTGATCCTGCCCGCCTCCGGCTATGCCGATGCCCGCCAGCACAAGCTGCAGCCCATCGTGTACGAGCAGCTCGCCGACCAAGACATTCTCGTGGCCGTGGCCCCGCCCACCCTCAATCGGGAGGCACTCCAGAAGGCAGCCATGTAAGATTTATTCTGTAAGTGCCCCAGGTCTGAGACTAACTTTCGCTTGCCACAGCAATTACGATGCTGAGAACGAGCGGGCTCGCCTTGCGGCCGCTTTTCTCAACAAGCGACGCGGACAGGACGGCTGCCACATCTCACCCAGCTCCGAGCAGGAGCTGCTCATCGTTCCCGCCTCAAAGCTGGAGGAGCACAAGGACTGGCAATTGGTCTGCCCCGGACTGACGCGCAGCCCAGTGACCGACTATCGTGCGTGCAACGTGGAGGTGCAGCTGCCACGCGCCCTCTTCGTGCGCTCCGACAGCAGCTCCGTGGAGCAGGAGACGGTCAAGCATCTGTTCGCCCTCATCTCGGACAAGTTCGGGGCCAGAGGCAAGCTCGTTGATGTCTTCGCCTTGTTCGGGGAGTTCCAGCAGGGCCACAAGAACGTTCTCTTCGACGTGAGTTTAATTCTCGATTTCCCCATTTTCAGCACATTTTGAATCCCTCTGTGTCTTTGCAGGACAATGCCGTTGAGCTGTCCACGCAGCTGAAGAATGACGTGCAGGACGAACAGATCTACAGTGACCTTCAGTGTGAGGGCAACAAGATTGTCAAGCAGTGATTTCCATTCTCCTGGAGCGCTGCTCATTCTCCTAAGCATTCTCCCCCCTAAGCATAAATAAAACCTTTTTTTTTCGCATATGTAGCAAAAGATTCCTTTGGGTTTTGCATTGTTGGGGGAAGATCCACTGAAAGAGCTTCAAGTTGGATTTTTGTATAGTGTTCCCCGGGGGTCAAGGAGCGCTGCCAGAGCGCTCAGGGAAAATCATTTTAAATAAATAAATTGTAATTCCTCCACGAAAGACCCTGGAACACAGCATATCGTATAGTCTTGCAATCCTCAGTTTTCACGCGTCATGCAGCAGCGACACTCGGCCGTTCGCTTTTCCTTTCAAGCATTAATTGGACAGCAGAACAGTCACCGAAAACGACATAAAATGCTTTCAATTACAGCATTTTAGTTTATTAATTAATTAATTTAAAAAAAAATAGACACATCATATGTATTAATGGAACCAGCTAATGTATATAATGTATATATATGTATATATATCATAACTGTATATCTGTATGGTATATTTTTTCACGCGTTTAAAATCGCCAGGGAAAATCGTACGTTTTTCAATTAATTGCTTCTGCTTTCAGTTTTGTATTCGGGGGAGGGGGGGATGGGGGGATGGGTTTCGGGTATTTTATGGGGAAATGGAGAACTTTTGAGAAGAAAATTCGTTGATCTACAAACTGCAGTTGGGCTCTGAGTAGGGAAAGGCCTAAGCCCTCACACTAGTCATCGGAGGCGGCGCGTAGCTGCTGCTGCTGCTGCTGCTCCGTGCACGAAGATTCGCCGCCGCTGGGTATCTCCTCCTCCTCGGAGTAGTCCTCGTCGTGGGTGTGAGTCACCACAGTGGGTGTCGAGGGACGTGTGTGGACAATGGAGCTCTACGAAAAAGATGCATTAAGAGAGGAAAAAAAGCATTTATCCAGAGACTTACAGCACGATGCAGATCCTTGGCATCCTTGGTGGCTTGATCCTTGATGACGTCACTGCCGGAGGCGTTGCGCGGTGCCTCTTCGAAGGAGGGAGCCGCCGATGGGGGCGGCTGATGGGCCTGATCGTGGGCCACCGTCGACTCATGGGGCAGCAGCATGGCGGGCGCGCGGAACATGTACGAGAACGGGTAGTAGATGAGGTTGAGCAGGGTGGCGGCATAGACATCGGCGTACCGCACCACCTGGCTGGAGAAGAATGTCTGACGGGAGCCAGAGCGGAAGAGCGAGCCCATCATGCCGTACGACATGTCCATTTTGTGTGTCACGTCCCGAATGCACGTGCGCAGCTGGGAGATGTCCGGCTTCTCCTTGGCACTCGAGTCGAGGTCGCGATAGAGATCGCCCAGCTTAATGTCGAGGTTCTGCAGCTCCGCAAACAGCTGGCACTCGTCCGTCCACACGTGCAGCTCCCGCACCAGCTCCGGCACGATGAGGAAGGTGCGCCAGCCGCGGATCTTCTTCGACTTGAGGATGTCCCCGAATATGTGATCGCCCACGTAGAGCACATCCTTGCCCTTGGCATTGATGAACTTGGTGAAGAGCTCACAGGAGCCGCCCGAGTACACTTGGCCCGGCTGCAGCGGCCCAATGTGTGTGCCGATCTTCAGTCCCCCAGTCTTTGTGTCCACCTGCCGCAGCACGGTGCCCTCGTCGAAGAAGAGCGGCTTCCGGGCATCCACGACAATCACATCGAAGTAGCTCTTCCAGTCCCTGTGCGGCTCATTCGGTGTGGCGCCGTGGGGGAAGTCGAACAGGTATGTCATGATCTCATTGGTGTACGTGTAGTCGCTGTTCGTCAGCATAAAGAGCTTTGCGCCGGACTCCCGAATGCGTGAGAGCACCGTTGGCAGACGCTCATCCTTCTTCACATAGTGAGCCATGTTCTGGCAGATGAATGACAATGGAAATCAGTCGTTGAATGCATCGAAAGAGAGCGGTCTCACCTGAGTGGTTCGTCGCTTGAGGTCACCATCGGAATGCACCCAGTCGACGGCGCGACGCACGTCCTGGAAAATGGACTTGTACGTGAATAGGAAATCACCAGCTTTGATGCCGCGCTCAACGCTAAGAACAGAGAATGAAGAAAGGGAAAAGAGAGACAGCGAATAGAGAAAGAGCAAAAGGAATAGAGGATGCAGGATGGAATGAGGTTCAGGCTTACCGCACAAATTCGCTGCTGTTGTTGAAGAAGTCAGTGAGACAGGCGAGCAGATAGGTTTCCGGCAGATTGAAGAGTGTGTTCAGCACATAGACACGCGACTCGTCCAGCTTGAGAAACTTATTCGGGTACAGCTCGTACACCTGGTGGCTGTTCGGGAGAGATCAATTGATGACATGAAGCTCCCTTTTGTGTGCCGAACTTCCAGACTTACTGCTTGATGAACTCAAAGCCATGCACACAGACCAAGATGTTGCCGTAGGCATCCACCTTCAGCAGATTGCCGTAGAGTGTGTCGAACCAGAGGCCGCGCACGGGGAACGTTGGATCGTATTCAAACTGCAGAATCTCCTTCGGATAGCCCATCGAGACGAGGCGCTCTTTGACCAGATTGAAGCCCAGCTGCTCATACTGCGGAGACTTGTACTCTTCGCAAGGGGAAACGGAACGAAGGGAGCTCATTAGTTCACTTGAAGGGGCAGCCAAAGGGAATAATCATACCTGCCAGTGTGTAGTCCATGTCGAAGCCATAGTACTTGATGTTCTCCAGATGCAGCGATCTGTTCACGAATACTCTGCGGAGAGTAAAAGAAAAGAGATTCGATTGGTATCGAGCGTTGCATACTCTTAGGCGCAGGAATAATAAAATCTTTCGCTCAATCTGTGGTAAGTTGAGGACATTGTTGATAAGGCAAACGAGCTACCAATCGATTCGTGTAAAAGCAAACTTCAATTGTGTAACGAAGGACGAAGGACATTTGCCACTTTGTCATTGCTTTTTGATGCTTCTCCTCTGGTCTCTTGCGGCTGCCACAGCGATTACAGCGACTGCGGTCAGCAATTAGTGTAAAAAACTTGTTCTGGGCGGCAGCAGCGTCACGCCCCTTTCGACTATGGCTGCTGACAGGCCACTGCCACGCCCATTGACCGCAAGACACCCCCCCCTTAACCGTTTGTGGGAAAACCCATTAGCAGAGCGGACGAGCATGGGTTAAATATTCTCCGATGCTCTCCCGCTCTCTGCCACAATCGAGAGTTCAACTAAATACTGGTGGTGCGGGGTTTCTTATTCAATAAATTGATGGAAGAATTGTTTTCTTCACGGAAAGGGCATACAAGTGTCGGTTCTTTTTGGGTTCTTCATTCCCATCTTTTCTGTCTGCTCGCTGTTGCGCGTTTATTTATTTCTGCACTGTCCCTTTTGGCAGTTGCTTGAACATTTGCCAAGTAAGCGTTAAAGTTTGAAGATTTTTTCTTCACTGTTTTGGAAGGACCTCAGCACCCATTTGAAGCCTGATCTTGTGTGTTCACACGGACAGAGAGAGAGAGAGAGCTTGGCGGGCAAAAGGGGGAATTTTGTCAGCAGCAGCAGAAACAGAACCACAGGTCCAGGCAAGGACACGAGGACACAGGGGAGCGGAACGAGCAGAGGACGATTTACACCTTGAAACTTTTATTGAAATGGCAAATGTGCCGGCGACAGGCGAAGAGGAACGAGAGTTGCCCCCCAAAAGCGGGAATTCAGAAAGTTTCTTCAGTTGTGCAGCAGAGAAACTTTTACGCGAAAGGCTAAGCAATTAAGAGGCCCTTCTATCAGCATCTAGCAGCTGCACCTGAATAGCGCAGACCATGGACAGACAGACAGACAGACAGCCAGACAGCCAGAGAGACTGAAAAGATTATTAATTGGCGATCGCTGATGGCTTTAAGGCTTTAAATAGAAAGACAAATTGCAACAAAAGCGGATCCAAATTGGGTGCTCCCAAGCATTTTCCAATTGTTGCCACAAATCGCATCGCGTTCCCCCGAAAATAGACGATGCCCCAATGTCAATGCCATTTCTCTCTCTCTCTCGTTTTGCTCTGAGAAATATTATAAATAAATGTTTTACAGCTGTGTGCCACACAGCGATTAATTATTGGGGGACTCTAAATGCTCAAAGGAACCCTCACACTTTGTGCGATTAAATGCAAAGATGCATTCCGACGGGGGCAATGCTGACCCTTGTTTTGCTCACATTCCTCTTGATAACAGGCGAGCATCGAGTACGTCAAACGTGTTGCTGCTGTTGCTGATTGCATTTCACTCGAGCGATCAGCCATCAGCGATCAACGATCGACAATCGACGATCGATAACTTGTGACGTGATTACGCCCAGAGGTCATTCATCATACAGTGTCCGAATGCCTGCCATAAGATCAGAGGAACCATCTAGATTCTAGCTGCTTTGCCACGCCGTCACTTACGCATTCAGTGGCTGTTGCATGCCACTTGCTGGTGTTGCTGTTGTTGCTGTTGTTTCCGTTTCCGTTTCAGTGTCGGTGTCGGTGTCAACTGTCTTGGCCGTGCCACTGCCACTGCCACTGCCAGTGACATCTGTGGCCTGCTGGCCATTCTGCAGCCTTAAGCTGCTCTCTGCCACTGTTTTCGTTGCATGCCAACTTCTTTCGCAGCAGCATCCAGCAGCACTTAGACGACTGCAGCAACTGTACTCCCAATGATGGCTGCTGTTGTTTCTGTTATGCATTGCAAAAGGATCCTGCCCAACGACAATCTCAATGAATAGCGGATGAGGGGGGTGTGGGTGTGGGTGTGCCCTGGGCTGATGTTCTCTATGAAAAGTGTGTGCGAATTTCTCCCTTTCTCTTCACAGTTTTCATTCTTCATTTCATTTGTTTTGCTGCTGTTGCTGCTGCTGCCGAAAATGGGAATTTATGGCTGAATGCTTATCGCTTTCGACCCTTTTGTGTGCACGAGAAGGGGTGCAGACGTCAAGGCTGTCAAGTGCTGCTGCTAGTGGCTGGCTGTCCTTGCCACAAACAGTGTCTGCAGTGCAACTGAAGCAACTGTCACTGCAACAACAAATGGCAACAACAAACAGCAACAGCAATAGCATTATTTTTGATTAGATTTACGCAATTGCTTGCCACCAGAAGGAGCAGGAAGGGGAAAGGAGCATCGCATAATGCTCATAAATCGCTGTCATCCCCAACCTCAACCCCATTCCCCTGCGGCCATTTCTCAGGGCCGATTTCTTTGCTTGTAAAATCAAAATTCATATCATGACCAATGACGAATGGACCAATGGACCAAAGTGTAAGTTTATCAATTTCTGTGTTACCAATTCCGCGCGATTCCTTCACTCGCTTTTCCCCCCAGCAGCAGCAGTACCTAAGTTTTTCCTGTGCGTCACAAACTTCCCCACCCCACCCCGACCATGCCTGCTCCATTGTCAACGTTCTCCTCACGCTGAACGGTCCGCAATAAGTGCAACACGGTGGCCAGCAGCAACAATTGAGACTTTCAGCATCACAGTCACTGCTGACGTTGACACTGCCACGTGCCCAGGGGCACATGCCCCTTCCTCAGAGTGGGGGATGGGGCTCGGGCTTGCAGCTGCTTGTCACAGAGTTAAAGCATCCTTTTGCATGGGTTCTGAAGTGCAACAGCTGTCGAACAGCAGCAGAAACTGCTACCCGATTAACAATTTAATTGGTGCCCGTTCCCTCTGCTAATTCCACAAATAATGTCCAAGCAGCCATTAATCAGATTTGGTCGGAGAAGTGTCCCTGGCAGCTTGGAGCTTAGTGCTTCCACGTCAATTTAAATCAAAACTATTGCCGGAAGGTGCGCAGCATCCAGCACCGAATCATCAAAGCGTCCGCCTTCGACATTCACCAGCGGTCACCTACGACGCGTGAGGCAGCAACGATTGTGCCCCACAATTGGGGCGATAATTGAGTTAATAGGCATAACCACAAAACCAAATAGTGCTGAGAGGGGGGGCACACACGCACACACACAGAGCAGGGCAACAAGAGCAGCAGACTGGAGCGCTTACACTGGACAACAGGAAACTTGGTGTGAGGACTTTCGTCTACAGAATCAATAGGATTGTGAAGTGAAGTATGATGTTTTGTGTTGAAGTGATCTCTAGCTGCCTTTTGCTTTCTTAGCCACACATTTATTGAGAGTTTTCTGTGCCCCAAGTTATGTGGTGAATGGTGTAGCTCCCAGCTTTAATCGCCGCACAGCCACAGGAAAGGGAACGAGGAAAGGGAAAGAGGAAAGAGGAAGGTGCTTATATGGATATTGGGATTACGGGGGTGTTGGAGGAGGATCCTGTTGGGTGAACAGCACAGTAATGAGAGTAAACACGGAGAAAACACCAGCCCGAACTGCACTCGAGGCGAACACACACTGAGGGGCGGCAGCCACCATCATAGAAACAGAAACAGAAACCTAAACACAAAACGGAACCGCACCACAAACTACTAACGACCCATCCACCAGACTCATCCTCTCCGTTCTCCGTACTGTCCGTCGTGCCATCTACTGCTCCCTGGGCAATGTCCGCGCTCTGTTATGCGTGTGACAATTTGTGGGCTTTCGTTTTTCGCTTGCTTTTTGGCTGGAGCAAATATGAATGGTAAACACTTTCAATTTTTAAGCCGAGGGGCAGGCTATCGCGTGCGGCCTTGACAGAAGGGAACACACACAAGGGGTCTCCATTGATTAAAGGCACTTTAGCATGTGAATCGCTTTGACTTAATTAGGCAGCAGCAGAAGCACCCTTCATGCACCACCCACACACACCTTCCGTTCAATTTAGTTGCCAGACTGGGACAGAATTTCAGATCTGAGTTTAGAGTTCACAGTTTGGGCGGGAAATCCTCAGATCCCACAGATGGTGATCACTTTTACCTCGAAGAAGTAAAGTTTCCGTTTAAATATCAGTCACGTCTGCGTCTGTTGCTGCTCCTGCCTGCAGGATGCCACCAGGATGCCACCAGGATGCAGTTGTGACACGCGCTTCCATCGCTTAGGAGAGTAGAGCAGGAGGAGAATGTCATTTGCATCTTAATGATGAAATGCCAAGGCGAGACGCACATTGAGAGAGTCAAGGTCAAAGGCAAAGCCAAAGCCAAAGCCAAAGCCATAGTCATTGCCACACGACGCATGCCACGCCCACCAATCACGGGCCTGTCAATTTGCATAAATGTCATAAACAAAAGAGGCAGCAACTCCGATGGCAACATCAACAGCGAAACAGCCACAGCAGAAATGCTGAATTAAATATTACATTGACCACGAAATCGCCTTTCTACACCCACACCTGCAGCTCACATCTGTGTCTAAATATATACCCAATATGTGTACGATGATGAATCAGGTGGAATATATTATCGATATGCAGCGGTACTTATGCAGATGTACGAATGGCAAGTGGCAATTGTCCGTGTCTGTGTGGGTGTAAATATACTTTCCAATTTCCAATGGCGACGCATGCAAAGCAATTTGCTTTTTTCGAAGAATTGTTTGGTTCATTAATCAAATGATTTTTACTCACAATCAAAACATTATAATCAGGCAACCGCACAAGAGAGCGTAAATGTCAGCGATATGCATACATATTTACATATTTATTAATGCTCCCTCAATTGAGATGGCAGTGAGAATTTAATGGCAAGTTCGAAAATGGAACCTTATCTCCCAATCTAAATGGAGAGATATTTTCTTTGTTTTCACTTCCTTTTCTTTGTTGCCACTCATCGGAAAACTATTCTTTGTTCCCCCATTTATTTTTGTATAAGAAATATTAACTATTCTGGTAAATTCCCACCCCTTGCATGAGGATCTCATTGGGACTGTTTCCCAACTTTGAAGATCTCTTCACTGTCTCTCCTTGCATAACGCAGGGCCATGGAAAATTTCGCATAAATTTCGCATTGAGTGCACAGCAGTCGCCACGCAGTGGCCACAAAGAGCACAGCAATGCGGAGGGGCACAAGTAATAATAACAAAATAATAAGTTGGGGCTGGGCGAATGCAGCAAACAAAAAAGCAAAATATGAAATATAAATGAAAGAGTTTGCCGCAATTAAAGCGGAAACTGCATACAACATAAATAAATACATAAATATGTATGTATGTACATATACCCATTGGGGCACGGAGGATAAACGGGGGCCACGCTGGACCCGAGGCAGACAAAAACATATTAAAATATATTTTTCTCATGTGAATTTCAATGGAATGCAAATTACATTTAAGTTTTTCTGCGGCTGAAGCTGAAGCTGCAGTTGCAGTCCTGGCCCCGGGTCCTGCTCCTGCGCTCAATGCACAGCTCCTGTCGCCGTTCGCGGCATTTCCGTTTCCGGCTACGCAATAAAAGTTGCCAACTACGTGACTCGCCACCAATCCCAGAGGGCTGCAACAGGGGGGGAAGGTGAATATATTTCTGATTTAAGACAATCCTGATCCTAGGAGGCCACCCCAAAGTTGAAGTTGCACGCAGCCAGGTGCACACAGCGAACGGCAGGGCCGAGGACATTTTTCGCATTCGTAAGCGCCAGAGGGAGGAGAAAACTAAGAGAGCAAGAGCTGCAGGTCACGTCTTGCTCCTGAATTAAACCGTTATGCACGGGGGGAGGATCGGGAGGGGGTTCTCCTGGTTGTGGTATAAATATGTCAATTCAATCTGTCAATGATTGAGATGATTGAGGGTCTGAATATGAGTCGGCAAGGGGGAAAGGGGGCAAGGGGGCGTGGGGCAATCAGTTTTGATTTGAGGCACAGATTAGCGGGCAGTGCCTCATTAATGCAAATGTCACGTTGACAGCCCCACAAATTTACATTAATTGACAACAACAAAAAAGAGACTAGAGGAAAACCCTCCCAGGAGGGGCAGGGGTTAGGGGGTGGAAGGGTGCAAATAGAGGCAGCAATTAGGCAGAATGCCAGACATCTTTCGGGGCGAGCAGATCTCTATCGGTGCATCTGCATATGTACCTTTGTATGTGTGTGTGTGTGTGGCCAAGGGCATGTTCATAACTGTCTAAGCCAGCAGATGGGGCTGTCAACAGGCGCCCCCCTGAAGCTACCTTATGCCACCTTGCCCCTTGCTCCCCCTGAGGCACTTTCTGCACGCTCTAAAGTATGCCACAAGAAATGTCAAAACAACATGAGAAGGATGAGGGTTTTCCTTCCGCATTCGATAAGAAATACCATCGTTATCTGATGAGCTTCCTGGCACCACCAAGAATCTGCACCGAAATGTAGATGACACTGAATAAAAGGGCAGCAGCATAGATAGACAGAGTGGATAGTATATGTAGGCATTGTACAGGGTATCAGGGTGTAAACAATACCCAATAGTGACTCAGTCAGAGATAAGAGCAGCTCGATGAGTAAATCAAAAAGAGGGACAGAGGGGGAGAGAGTGAATGCTCACCTGTGGCCCAGCTCACGCTTGTGGCCATGGAAACTGGAGACACCGTCGAGGCTCATTGTCGCCAGTCCATTCAACACCGACTGATCCATGTCCGTCTCCCCGATGGTCTGTGTCCGCTCCCGATCACGTTCTCGTGTGGAGATTGTGGAATTGGAATGTTTCTGCTGCTTTTGCTGCTTCGGCTGCGGCATTTTCCGACGGAGGAGCAGGAAGTGCTCAAGAAGAATGCCAAAAATGCGTCGCGGCGTCGCTGCTGCTGCTTCTGCTGCTGCTACTGATACGAGAGCAGGAGAGCGAGTGGGAGTAGAGTGAGCGGCGCGGCAGCAGACGGCAGACGTGATAAAGAGCGATAAAGATCTTATCAGGTGGCGTACGTAGCGACGGCGCAAACGCTTCCGTGGGAGAGTGGAGAAGAGAGGCTTGGAATGATCTCGTGCTTAGCAGAGTTTTCCCCACTGTCCGGCGTCCGTCGTCGGCTTATCACAGACCGAACCACGATCGGAGTAGTTCCAGTAATAACAGAAACAAAAAAGGGAAAACAATATCTCGGTCTCTTAATGGGGCGTTTCGGTAGAGCGAACAATTTCGGTCAACGTTCGGATTTCAACTGAAAGTGCAATATAGAAATGGAGGAAGGAAGCGGTGGAAGAGGCCCCACCAGCCCCAAGCAACAGCAAACAGCACCAGCTGAGCGAGAGCGAGACGTAAACCAAGGTGTGCTCCATTAAAGGTGTGGCACACCCTCTTTCACTCTCTCTGTGACACAGCCAAGTGCACTTCTAACAAGAGTGGAGAGAGCGCTCGCTGGATTAGCCTCACCCCTTGCAATATACACCTTGGCTCTGGCAAAGCAACTGACGCATACGCTCTCCGTACAACTACCTACTCTCCCTTTTCGCGGCAGCAGAAGCAGCGCCGAAAGCTTTGCGCGCGCGAGAGAGAGCGAGAGAGTCTGTCTAGGTGTCGTACTTGCCGCTCTGCATCTGCCCCGCTCTTGCTGACGATGTCAACGTCGACGACTGTCTTGTATCGGTGTTGTTGTTGTTTCTGTCCCGTTGTTTTGATGCCTTTTATGCAATAAACAAAAAATACGTATTTTGCTACCCATTTGAGGCGCACATTGTAGCGGGCATGCTCTACGTGGCCTTAGATTGTGGCTAGGCACAGTGACACGGTGAGCATACTCTTGTACATATAGGGTGTGAATTCGCTGAAACACAGATCCCACTTTTTAGTTGTAAACTACAAGCTGTAATATGTACATATGTATGTATGTATGTATGTATCTTATGGTAGATCGTTTGGCAAGGGTCTCTATTTTGTCTACACACTCGCACACCCACTTGGGAAGACTGGCATATGAGTCGTACTCATGCGAGTGCGAGATATTATTCCATGGAAATTTTTTAGTGTGTCAGGCAGAAAATGCTTGGCAAGAGCAGAAAGTGACGAAGAAATGGAATGGTAATATGTTTCTGCCCATGTTCATGTATACGGTAATGCTGCCCACACGATTCCCTCCCCAATCCAGTCATGAAATACAACAAGTTTCATACATACACATGTACATACATATGTATGTACATATGTACATAAATAGATGCGTGGGATGGTTCGCGACTTGGCTAAGTCGAATTTTTGGAGTGAAACGAGATTCGATTCTACAGATATCGCCAGTTACAGTGCTTTTAAATGGGGGGCATAAATCCACGCACGCTCACTGGGTTTTATGTGTTTTTTTGATATGCAAATCGGATTGACACCTTTTGACAAGCAGCCACACAGGCATTCAGTCCGAACAGTCCAAGCTCCTTGTGGCAGACACCCATCCCAGCGCTCGGCAGCTGTCCGTCATGGCACCTCTTACTGTACACACTCCATAGAGAGATACACACATAGATTTATGGATATTAATTATGCGCCCAATTAAAATATTGATGTGCGAGGCGTGTCCAGGTCAGCTCATAAATATTTCATCAGAAATTTGCATATTTCCCTTCACTGTACTCCAGGGTGGAAAGAGGGTGGAGTGCGGGGAACGGAGTACACTTAAAGCAGCTTCGTTGAATTGGTTCGTTTACCTAGTATCTATAGATAGAGCTGTAGCTTGTCTCACTCTCTATCTCTTTTGCTCTTCCAACTCACTCACTTAACACCTTCGATCGAGACAAACTTAAAAGCGTTAAAGCGTTCTTCCAAATTACGAGAAGAACTCAATTACGTGTACATGTGTATGTATGTACATCTGTATGTATGTATGTGCTTATGAATGTGTGTTTCTTTCTCTCTTTTGCTCTGCTTTGCATGGCGTCAAAGTCAAACACACACCCAGAGAAAGAGATACGTATACACACAGGCACCTGTATGCAGTTGCAGTTAACTCTCGAACGACTCAAGTGCGCCCCACTTAAAACTGCATCGACGCCTAACAAGCCCCATTCAAGCTGCCCCGCAACCCCACCACACCCTGCCTCACAGCTCTCTTATCCGCGCTGCTCTGGTCGACCCCTCTCGGAAAACCGGGTGATAATGGATACAGCGTCACAAAATATTATAATCAGCTAAAACAGAAAAATGGCACTGGCCATCAGTGATATGCACTAGAATACGCAGAAAACAAGAGACTGTAAAAACAGAGTATATTTATGTACATACATACATAGGTACATAGTACATTCATATGTATAGAGTACATTCAATATGTACATATTTATATGTAAACTTTTTAAACTGTAAATGGCGAATCACAGCTGCAACCCAATAGAATGGCCTGTCGAATATACCCTCACCCAGAGCTACGCCTCATCCCGAGCCCACACTAGTGCGCATCTCTATCAACAGCAGGTTGTCAAGTGAACGTACTACGAGTATTCGTACTCGTACGTCCCCGGCCTCATGCTATATACATACATATGTACAGAGTTACATACATATGTACTTACTCGTATGTATGTTTGTGCTGTGTATGGATTAGCCTGCTGCGTCGGCTTTCGTTGTCACGCAGCTATGTAGCCGTTGCTGTCTGTTGTTTTTGTTGTCGCCGATTCGAGATAAGGTGATAAGGCAATAGAAAACAGCTCGCGCTGGCATTGACCATGGAAGATGGGGCTCTCTCTCTCTCTCTTTCTGTCTCTATTTGTGTTGTGCTCTCCCCGCAACTTTGCAAAAAACACACATGCGATAAATATTGACATTTTTATGTGCCTATCTACTATGTGGGGAAATATAGCTCATAAATAAGATTTAACCATATTTGTCATCAAAATAAATATGCAAATACATACATACATACATACATATGTATGTATGTAATATAAAAACTTGTTTTACTTAGAAATACATAAGTACATACATACATACATACATATGTGTTTGTGTTGGCTAAGTCAGTTCACATAAATAACATACAACTTTTTGTGGTCAATTTTGCTTTTATAGAAAAATCTCTAGAAATTCATATTTGATGATAATCCCTGTAATCCCTCCCACCAAAAGTATTACATATTTTTATGTACATATGTATTTACATATGTATGTACATGCATGACCCCAAAAGTAATTTCGAGGCACCCCACAGAAGTGCTATTCCTGACCTGCCGCAAACCCCGAAGGATTGAGTGGGTGGTGGCCCCAAAATGGTTTTCAAGTGGGTGGACTTACCTATGGGCTGCATGGCGATAATACTTCTTGGGCAGAGCCGAGCTGGGGCCGGGCGTGTTGGGAGCCGAGTCGCTCATGTCGCACTGAAATTGAAGTTGGAGTAAATTAGTAACCAATTCTTTTTCACTGCTCACACACACACGCACACACGGATTTTGGCGAAAAGAAGGATGACGGTGGGATGGGAGAAAGAAGGCAGCAAAGCAGCAAAGGAGAGTAAAGAAAAACAGGCAACAGACAGACGGCCCCGACTGACTGAAGCAGTGGAGTCGGACCTGACTGACACAATTGGCACAAGTTTAATGAGTTTTTGCTGATGCTGATTGATATGTACTTTGTTCGTTCTCTCTCTCTGTTGCAGATGTGTGTGTCGTGTAGCTCCATCCCTGTCTGTTGTGTACTTACTTGGTAGGGCAGGTCGCAGTACTCCCGGGCGAACGCCTTGAATGGGGCGGCCGCCGGGCCAGCATCTTCGGGTGTCGTCCCCTGCATTCTGCCTAAGCTAGCATAGGCGCCGTGGCCACTCCTCTGCTTGCAGTCCGGGTTGCTTCTATTGCTGTTGATGTGACGCAGCAGCAGCAGCTCGCCGTAGTAAGAAATTTCGACTGGAGGAGCTGTGACTTTAGTTTTTCGGCTTCTTGTTAGCTGGCGGAACTGCAAAGTGTTTGTTATACGGCGTAAGTTTCTCATTTTACGGCGTAATGATGAGTCAGTGGATTGAATCGGGTATATAATGTGTAATTTTGTGTGTAGATTGCATGTGGGTGTGTGGAGAAGCAAAGTAAAACAAATGCAGAAATATGCTGTGTGTCTGTGTCTATGTGTGTGTGTGTGTGTGTGTGTGTGTGTGTGTGCGTGTCTGATGAATCTCTCTATCTTCCTCCTACAAGGATGGATCAAGCGAAAAAACGAAAGGGGAAAAGCGTGAGAGCAGAATGAACTACATATTTACATTCACAGCCTGAAAGTAGGCTCCCGCCGCAGCAGCAGCAGCAGCAGCAGCAGCAGCATCAGAGATGTGGCTTCTGCTGCTTCTGCTGCCGTCTCTGCTCATGGCATTGTTGCTGCTGTTGCTATCGCTGTCATTTTGCTGCGTAATTGCACAGAAACATCTTCACCACACCATTGAGTGTTGGCAAACAAATCACATGACGTCGCCCTCTCGCTCCCTCCGCCCACTCTTAGGCGTGTGCCTAACGTATTGATTTGCCGGCAGCGGCAGCGGCAGAGGCGAATGGAAGAAGTAACGGAACGAGCGGCGGCAGAGCTCTAAAAATATGCCCCGTGTCCATGGAACAGCAACAGCAAGAACAACGTTAGCAACAACAACAACAGAGACTGCATGAGTCATCTGTTTCACACCTCTGCCTGTGGCGAGGGCGTGCGGGGTTGATAGAGGTGTCTCAAACGGTACCTGGAGGAACAGCACACACTGGAGGCTGTTGGAGTTCTTATTTTACTAAATGTTGAATGATTCCGTTATTGTTTTGTGGTTCCAGCACTTTTGCACTTGCACTCACTCACGCAGCGAGACGACGCGATTCATAAAACGCACTGGGAAAACTAAAGCAAAGTCACGGACCGACCGAGTGTGTACTAAAACTTTTCCAAAATTTCATACGGCCGCGAGAAGATGCGTGTGTGCGTTCGCTCTTTGGCGTCTTATTTGCTTGGCTTATTTTTCTGCTTTCAGAGTGTGGGCGGGGATCGGCAGACGGCTACGAGGAGAGTCACTGCTTTGTTTTATCTATTTTGGTGGCGCTTTTGATGGTCGTCGACGTCGGGCGGCGTGTTTTCAGCTTTCTGGCCTACCTTTTGACAGAGCATTTATTTCCTTAATTTTGCTTTCACTTGAATTTCGTTTACATTTTGGACTGCAATTCTGACATTTGAGGCGCAGGCGCTGGGACTGGGTTCGCTCTCTCTCCATCTCTCTCTCCGTTCCGTTGCTGCTGTTCTCTGTCATATGCTCGCTGACCAAAGCACACTAGATAACGGAATGGTGGAGACAGAGAAGGAGCAATTATTGCCGGCAGAAAAGCTCTCTGTTGTTTGTAAACAATGACGTCTGATTCGCAGCTGGCAGTGCCGTCCTAGCCCCTTTGGCGCCAACGAGAAAATTCAAAATGCACATTGGAAGTAACCATAATTGGAAATGTTAACATGTAAACAAGAGATTGTTATTTACGAGAGCGTATTGCCGGTAATCCTTCTCATGTCACAGTGATAAAATCCGATCGATTTCTTTGACTTAACGATAAACCATGTTCTAGGTTTAATATTTTGTTCGCGATAAAGTTTCTCTCGCGTCCGTTCGACCATCATCTTAAGTTGCGGCAATAAATTGAAGCGCTTTCAATGCTTTTAGCTGCAGCTTTTAACGTGTGCAGCTTCCGCGTGCACTTCCTCTCCCGAGATGGCGATGTGGGAAGTCTAGGCCCCCCTCCTAAGCCAGAGCCCAACTCGGCCAATGGCCACTGGCCATTGCCGTGGCCATCGCAACATCATCATCACCATCACCATCATCTTACGCAATGCTCTTTATCAGCTTGTGGCAAATGGAATTTTTCACGCTGCACATTTCAGGTGGCTGACTCTGCATCTGACTCTATGTGTGCTAGTGGCTTTTCAATAAACTGCCCATAAAAAAAGGGGCCACATCCGCCAAATCCGACTGCCCCCCACGGGAAGGAGGGAGTTCGATGCTTCTGCTCGGGGCTTGGGCTTGTTTGTCGCACTTAATGCTGTTAAGGCGCTAAGCGGAACGGTAAATAAAGTGAAGTGGCCTGGAAGCGACTCCTCTTGCGGCCACAGCAGCCAGAGAGCAAATAGTTTCTGAGCCAGGAGGACTCTTCCTTTTGCCAAGTTCGAGTTGGCAAGTTTGTTGCCCGACCAGCCCTGGTGTGGTGTGGTGTGGTGTGGTGGTGGTGGTGGTGGGCGAGTTAAAGTCATGAAAGGCAGAAGGAGCCAGAATACTCTATACTCGTATGGAACCTCTGCAAACTCCGCTCCTAGCGTGTCGTTAACTTCTTAATTGATTGAGTTCGTTTCAGTAAGCCGGTTTTAATCACCCAAAAGTGATTGTGAACGCCCAATTGCAGGTTTGTGCATGGATATTCCGTGGGTATGCTCGAGCCGGTCTCTTTTTCTTGCAGAATGGCTTGCAGATTTGTGGGCCAGAAGTGCTTAATTGCCTGTAGAAAAGCAAAACCAGATGACCATGCCCATGCCCATGTGAAGCTGCCACATGTCGTTGCAAGTGCTGTCTTGTCGCTTTGGTCGCTGTTATTGTGGCCTCGAGCTGGTCCCAGCAAATTTGGTCAAAGTTGCCAGTGGCCGCCGCACTTTAATTGCTCTTTGGATCTCCTGTCGCCAATCTGCAGCCCCCTTCCCCTTCCTCTGCCCCTGCCCCTGCCCTATCCTGATACTAGATCTCTGAGATCTGGCCCGTAGTTTGGTCATAGTTTGAGCTTTAATGAGCCTCGTCTTTGGGTCTGTGGGCTACACCGCAATTAACACAGAAATCAAATTTGTTCGCCCGCTGCGTGTCAGGTGGGAAAACAAGACCCAGAAAGTAACAATAAACAAGGGAGAGTTTAGCTGGAAGTGCCTCCAGGGCATCCCAGGGATGAGCAAATAGATAAACATGAATAAAGATGTACATACATACTCGTATGTACATACATATGTACATACATATGTATATGTATGTTTTGCATAATTTGTGTGGGTTGTATTGGAGGAACATGTGAGCAGATCCCGGAATCCACGCACCGCGAATATCAATGAGGGTTCTGCTTTAAAGGCGCGTCAAGTGTTTAGTCTTCAAGGAACGAGGCATGGGGGGAAGTAAATGGATGCATAAGCATGCCATGGAGGGGAGAACAAAGTTTAAGTTGAACTGCAAATGGGCAATGGGAAATGGGAAATGGCAAATGAATTCATAAATTATACAACCAGAAGCTGTACACATGAAAGATGCGAATAAAGGCAAGGGTGGGGAGCTGTACGGTTGCCCCGTTTCATGTTTTGGCCATAACTCAGCACAATTGGCCGGCACCAGGAGTCGAAGAAGGTTTCCTTGAAGCGGAAAGGGAGCAAGTCCAGGGGGTCTATCAGTGTCCATCAACGGCATGGGAAGGAGACGCCCTCGCCCCGCACGTTGCCAGTGGAGACTGCATGCTAGGGGCTTCCGAGTCCACGAGTCTACGGCGGGGTCCAGGCCATCTAATAAACCAACTCAATTAGGCGAGCCCAGAAAATAACATAAGGAATCTACTCCATATAGAAAAGCGATGTGCCGACAGTGGAAGTGCCTCACTCAGGACACTGCTATTATGGCTCTAATTATGATAACGAGGGAGATAATATGCCCTTCTTCAGACACGCGGTATTTGTATTTGCTGAAACGAAATTCGCATCCAAGCCATCGGCCATGATCTGGCTTGATGTTTGTATGGCTGCCGCGAGGGTTTTGCGGCCGCATGCGGAGTCTGTCCCCAAAATAATTGTTTGGGTGCGGGCCACAGGAAGTGAATATCAATAAAATCAACTAATTCAATTAAACGGCAGCGGCCGCAGTGGGAATGGAAAAGTCTTGAGCTCGGAGTAGGGAGTTCGCGTCGCCCGCTGGTCACACTGGAGTTCAATGGAGCGAACTGCACTTTGTTTGGAACTGTCGTGGCGAGTGGGGATCGATTCTTGGTCGGGGCTGCACGAACCACTCTTGGTCCGCCAGCTAAATATTGCGTAGACGCCGTGCCACGCCGCCTGTGGCTGGGAGATAATTACAGTGCTTAGCCGGCGATGGGGGCTTTGATTTTTAATTGCTCGCTCGCTTGCAACATGATTGCTCCACAGCCACACAACTCGCAGACGAAGTCTCAACATCAATTCGTGCGTGATCTCTGCTTGAAGGAACTTTTTGTCTGTATTGTTTCCAGCCAAAAATCATTCCTTAAGAACGGAATTCAATTTAAATAAAACAAATCATAAAATATGTAAGCACACCCCGCCAGTCCCCGCCAGTCCCCGCCAGATCTCGTTAGCAAAAAACATTAAATTCAAATGAAGTGAGGTCCATGGCATGGGGGGAATGTACAGCAACAATCGAGACATAATAAATGCGCAGATTGCACAACAAATTAACGCAAAATGTAGGCGTAGCATGTCGGGGGGGTGTCGCCCCACCCCTCTTGTCAAACTCTCAGAAAAATATGAAAATACGAAAAATCTAAGAATGGAAATTAAATGAACAGCAACAAAACGGCAAAGGCGACGGCAACGGCCACGGCAACGGCAACGGCCACGGATTGCTGCCACAGACAAAAGCAGCTCTCAAATCTGGCCTAAAGATCTCAAATGCTGCTGCTGCTGTTGTTGTTGCTGGTTCAAGTAGTGGAGGCAGGAGGAGGTGTGGTCTGGGCCTGGGTCCGCCTTTTGCTTATTGATTTTGTAATTGAAGGTTAAATTTGAATGCTCTCCAGCTCTCAGAGCCGTGAGAGCGCGAGTGTACTTGTGTATATGTGAGATTGCTCGTAATGGCAGGACGTTGCTCCAGTTTCGGGTGAATAATGGGAGGAGAGTGGAGGGACGTAGACGTTGAGCGGAGAGCGCAAGTTTGTTGCACTCCGCTCTTCAATGGCACAGCGCCATATGGCAGGCGGATAGGCAAGGGGCTCAAGCAGCGACAGGTTTGACGTTAGGCCTGCGTTTAGAACTGTTTAGTGTGAGGGAGACAGAGAGGGGCGTAATTCTTCAGAGAGACAGTAAAAGAGAAAGAGAAAGAGAGTGGGAGCGAGCTTTTCAGGGAGAGGAGAGTGGCTCTGCAGAGATGAGAACAAAGATCGCGAGAACGAGAGCGAAGAAGCGTCAGCAGACGCCGGTCAGAGAGCTTTCTTCAATTCGTTGTTGTTGTTGTCGGTAACAGTTACATTGAAGCCGTTACAGCGTAATAAAGAAATAATTAATTACACAAACATACATATGTACATACATACATATATCCATATAAATATGTAATAGTTATATTGTTTATTACTGGATATTACCTTTACTGTATCGATGGTCTTGCAAGTGGACTATTGACACCCATTACTGGTGAGCTGTTGTGGCGGGGGGGTGGCGTGAGTCCACATAATTTCCCTCCCCTCTGAGACATGCACCCCGGTATTGATATCGATGCCGAGCGCTGACGTTGCGCTGTCAGGGCATGTCGGTCATTAATCTTCGCCGCTTGGCCATCCATCCCTTCAATATCCCTGGGAAATACCAACAAAGGGGCAAAACAAGAGAGCGGGCAGCATGTGTGATAATGGTCGAGTGTGGCAGAGTATTTAGGCAAATGTCACCAGGACCGGACCCCGCAAAAGAAAAGCCACAATGGGAATGTGGCAACAATGGCGCTGTCTATGGCAGTGGAGGCCAAAGAAGGACAATGGATGGGCTGGAAATGAACGACGACAAAGTGCAGGCACAGCGATTGCCCATCACTGGAAGACCCACTGGAAAAATGACTCTTTTTAGCAGAGCAGAAGAGCAATGAGAGATCGTTTTTAGTTGGTACTGGAAATATATTTTCATATTTTTGAAGTAAAGATGTTAGATACAAATTATTTCATTCGTCCACAGGGAGCCCATTGTGTGGCTCTTTTTTCTCCCTATTCCTTGCGCCTTTTGACCCACATAGATGCGAAATGTTGCGCCTGACTGGACATGGGGACAGACTTGACACCCGCTGAGGAGCTGATAGTTATGGGTGCGCTGGGCGGGTGGGTGCTGCTGTCAGGGTGGGGGGGTGGCGACATCGAGATGGCAGACCACGGCTGGCTGCACTTTCGCATGGACATTGTTCTTCGGTTCCGTAATGTTTGTCCTGTACTGTATTGGCATTGCAATTATACAAATTAATGCCAGAGACAAAAACGTTCGCAGATTGCCACGCTTGTCATTGTGTGTGTGTGTGTGTGTGGGGGGGGGGGGAAGGACAAGCGTAATTGAAATGTCGCACCATTACACAATGGAACAACAGAAGCAGCTGCATGGTGGGGGGCAGAGAGAGAGAGGGACAGCAGATGAAGGAGAACGTTCACAATGACAATCAATGAGTGGCGTGGCACTCTCCCTCACTCTGTCTCTTACTCTCCCCCTCTTCCACTCTCCAACTCAATCTTCCTCATTGCTGGCAATGCCAAAGCAAGTGGCGCCATCTTGAAGGTCGCTGACTGAACTCGTCCGTTTTTGGGACAGCAGCAGAGCGGCAGCAGCTTCTGGCTTCTGGGTGGGGGCTTCCTTTGGAGGTCGCAGAATGCAAGCAATTTCGCAGCATCGCCTTGGTTGCGAAATCTCTTTGTTTGCGTTTAGTTTTGATCCGCCGTGGGGCTGGCACTGCACCGTCTCGCATCAGTCTCCGCCAGTCTAGACTCTAGACTGGCTCCCGCCATCCACCCAACAATGGATAATGGCTGCCACGCACACACATTGCATAACTTTGGCCCACTCTCGCGGCGCGCTGCTCGCTGCTCGCTGCTCGCCTCTGGCCTGTCTCTTTCCAGCGTCACGACAACGCACAAAGTGCGCATAAATTGTGTGCGACCCACAAAAATTGTTCAGCAGGCAACACAAACACAGGCCACAAAAAATGGCATAGATCAGCGATCACAAATCAAAACACTCGCACACCGAATCGAGCTCCAGTTGGTCGACTTTCGAAAGCGAAACCAAAGCCCCAGTCCCTGTTGCCAGCTCCTAGCTCCTAGCTCCTAGCTCCTAGGTTCAGCTCCAGCTACGAGCTCTGGTCTGGCCTGGCCTGGCTCTTACTGTGACTCTTATCTCCAACTGCAACTCCAACGCTGGCTGGCTGCCCAATTTGCGCGCCCATTTGGCGGCGGCTGCGTGAGAACCCAAAAACCAAAGACACAAAGAGAACATCAAGACTAGCAGATACCCATTACAGCAGAGAGATAACTTGGGTGTTGAATCGGAGCCAGAACACACAAAGGAGCCCCCACACACCACACACCATATGGAGTCCGCGCGTTGCGTTCCACACAAAAAAAGTTGCAACCAACTATGCCCGCAGGCTGGGCCAAAAAGTGCAATGAGTGGAGGGGCTGGCCATTAATAAAGCACTTGACAAGAGCCGCGCAAACGATACGGGGAATCGGAATGGGAATGGGAATGGAAATGGTAATGGTAATGGGAACAAGGCAAGTCATGGCAGCAGACTCCAAGCCAAGACTCCATCCACACCAAGGCCCAGTCCTCCAGCCAGGCAGTGACCATCCATGGGGTAAGAGCTCACCTTGTTCGTTGGCATTTCCTTTTGCCGCATTCGCCGAAAGAGACACAAGCAACGCTCGTACCAATTTCCAATTAAACAATCGATGATGTGAAGTAATTTCGATTAAATCGAAAGGCGATCAGCTCTATGCAGTGGGGCTGTGGGGCTGTGGGGGCTGCAGAGGAGGCGACTTAGTGCGTAGACTGGAGCCGCGCCTGTGATCCGTGCTGCCTGCTTTGCCAACTGCGAGGAAAACCCGTTCTCAGCGGCTGGCCACTTTTTGCCCCTGCATTGCAGCATATTTCGCGAGCAGAGGGAGGTGGCTTTTCCATCACACGAAATTGGTATAAATAAGCCCAAAGAACGGCGAATCGAGACAGTTACCGAGACGCAGCCCAGACCGCAGTTGCAAACCAAGATCCAAAACCAAAACCAAAACCAAACCGATTCAATCGTTTTTTTTTGTCGCTCTAAACGCTTTTGTGAACGTTCGAACAAGCTCGAAAATGGCATTCAAGGTGCGTGTGGCATGTGGCATGTGTGTGGTGGCAGTGTGTTTGTGGCAGGCTCAAGAAGAGTCTGGGCTGCCTGACAAAGGAGCCAAAGAGTTGCAATCACTGAACCCATCCTGAAGCAGTTTGTTATCCTCTCCTCGCCAGTTTCCGCGGAGTGCAGGTCCAAGGATTGCCAAAGGAACCAGAAACCTCAAACGCTGAGTCCTAAACGTTTTCCTTGAATGCTGCCCGGACAGGTTAACAAAGTTTGACTTGCCTGGAATGAAGCTGCACATCCTGCCGTCCTGCCATCCTGCCATCCTGCCATCTGGCATTTGCCATTCTCCATTGTTGCCTGCCAATTCCCTGGCTCCCCGGTTGCCAGCTGCAATCCTCTCATCCCCGGCCTCGCTTTGTCGAATTTGCAAATGCATTTCCATTTCCATTGGTGGTCCACAGCAGCGCCAGAGCCAGCGCCAGCGCCAGCGCCAGAGTCAGTGGCATGCCAATTGTGAGGCCATCGCCAAGAGACGCAGCTAATTACGAGTGCGTCTCTCCAGGCTAGGGCCAGGGTCAGGTCAAGTCCTGAACTGAACAGCTGCAAACCCAGTGGCAAGTGGGCAGAGCTTAGAGCACACAGCTCCACGGCAGATGGACAACAGAAGTGTGCGAATGCCGGTCAGGGAGCGAGGAGCCATGGCCAGGATAAATATAGAATGTTCCCCGTAGTAATGTTTTCAAAAACTTGACGCAAAAGTTTGCATAAATTAATGAATGGCGCTGCCAAACTCGCAATAAATAATGCCAGAGCGCTGCCCACGCGGGCAACAAGTGAGGCAAAGGTTGTTCGCGGAATTGGCCTCTGGAGTGCCCAACGAGTGCTCAATGCTGCTCCAATTGAATGCAGCCAGTTCTTTGCTCCAATTCGAGTTCGTCAATGACTGAGTATTTATGCCACCGCCACTTGAGACGCTTCACGTGTCCTGACAGTCTACGTCGCTCCATGTCCTTCTCCCCCCCAGTTCTACTTTTAAAAACTTAATTAAAAGTTGACTCCTCAGCAATTTCCTGCTGCTGCTGCTGCGCAGCTGCCAAAATAAACACAAGACTCTCGCTCATGGCTCTTCGCTTTATTCCAGGTTATTCTCTGTGTGGCAGCAATGGCGATCGCCTGCGCCCAGGCCAAGCCCGGCGGACCGGCCGCCTACTCGATTAGCGCCCCCAGCGTGGACCACGCCTCCGTGGGCAACACGCAGGAGCACACGGTGAAGGGTCACTACGGACAGTCGTCCCAGTCGGACTACGCCAGCCAGGTGCAGACGGCCCACTCCCAGTCGCATGTCCAGCGCTCGAGCATCAGCAACGATGCCGGCCTGGCCCCCGCGGCCCATTATGCTGGTGAGTGTGATCCTCCTGCTCTGCTGGACACTAACACAAAAAGACTTCAGCACTCAGCACTCAGCACTCAGCACCCACACGATCCACTCAATGTCCCCTTGCACGTAGTTAAATGTTAACACAAAACCGAATCTAGCTCCCGCGGCACATGCCGTTGCCGCTCCCGCCTCGTACGCCCTTGGAGTGGGACACACGGCCCCTGCCCAGATCCAGGGACTGGCCTATGCCAGCCACGGCTATGCCGCCGCCCCAGCACCAGCACCAGCACCAGTCCTCGCCTACGGCGGTCACTACGGAGCTCAGTACGGCGGCGGCCATTACGCAGCCACGGCGCCGGCACTGCAGCTCTCCGGAGTGGCCCTGGGGCACTACGGACACATTGGACACCTTGGACACCTTGGTCTCGGCTATGGGTATGGCGGATATGGCTCTGGACCGGCACTGTCGCACGGCTATGCACAGGTGGCCGCCGCTCCAGCTCAGATTGTGAAGTATGCCGCCGCTCCAGCCTACGGTAGGTGCCAGCCCGGACGTCTGCCCGCTAATCCCCTTTGATCCTCTCTCTCTCTCCTGCTAACTTTTGCGCACTATCCGCTGCACTGTCACTGCTTCCGTAGTCATTTGCGAACGATGTTCAACTCATTTTACAACAAGTTTTCAACTTTAACACACTGCCAGGGAGACGGGGAGACGGTGAGACGGGGAGACGCGGAGGGAGGGCTGTCGATAAGTCGGATATGGGGGCTGAAAGGGGACTGGGCAAAGTTATCTTCTGCCGGACTGCAGGGCGGAAATTTATTGTGTTTTCGCTTCTACGGCCAAGTGCACTTGGCAAAAACAAACTTCCAGCGGGCGGCCGGGGGGTGGCAAAGAAAATACAAAGCGCAAAACTTTTGCTCCAGCGGACACCAAAGCAGGCGCTGAGTGGGCAGTGGGGGAAATGTTATTAGAGCGAAAAACTCAGCGATCGATGCGATCAAAAGGCTGACTATCAAGTGTGGAGGGGAGTGGTGTGGAGTGGAGTGGAGTGTGTCCACTGCCACATCGTTCCTGTTTTCTGTCCGTCAGCAATCGATTTGTCTGCCCAGCAAGCAGCTGCGACAGGAGGCCCCAGGCGCTGTGGGAGGCTCCTGACAGACAGGAGGCCCAATGTTCGGCCAATGTAATCAATCATTCACTGCCTCGATTGTGCGTGGTTCGGGCCCCACTGGGACCCTCCACTTTAAAGCTGCTAACCAGCAGCATTTGGTGACTCAAATGCCGGCTTGAAGCCAGAGTCTCACAGTGCCAAAAAAGCAAAAGAAACAGAAACAGAAAAAGGAAGTGCACTCCGGTGCATGGGTTCGCCCGTGCTGCCGTGTGTCCTCCACTTGATTGATGTCATCTTGTCGGTTGATTGCTTAGCTGCCACACCCCGGAACGTGTGAGGAAATGAGCCTGTGCCCGGACACTGTCTCTCTGTTTCGATTGTAACTTGCGGCAGCTTCTGCTTGACTCTGTCTGTGGCTCCGACTCTGCCTCTCCTTGTGCCTCTACTGCTGTCTCTCCTCCGCAGCTTTATTTCCATATGTGCTTGCTCTCCTCTCTTTTGCCTGTGCTAACTTTCTGCTCTTCTCTTTTGGTGGCTGATCCATGGCCTCAGCTCCTGGCATCATTGGACATGGCTACGCCCCCGCTGCGTATGCTGCACCCGCCTACGCCGCGCACCTGGGTGCCCCAGTCTTGAAGTGAGTAATGAGAAATGACGGAGGCGTTATTAATAGAAGCAACCCCAGACCCCTAACCCCCCCACCTAGAGCCCCACCAGATGGACAAATATAATCGCACGCTCATCCCCCCCTCTCTCTGTCTCTCTCTCTGTCTCTCTTTCTCTATCTATTTGCCTCTCCCCAGAGCCGCCGTTGCCGCACCCGCCCTCGTACACACATCGGTCTCTGGCCACGGCATTCACTATGGCTACTAGAGGGAGCTTTCTCCGTGACCTGCTCCCAGCACCAGCACCAGTCCCAGTCCCAGTCCCAGTCCCAGTCCCAGCCCCAGTAAACCCGTCATTGTCACCATAAGCCACAGCTCCTGCCACCTCCGCTCGGACATGCAAGCAGCCAACGCATTCATCTCTCCTGGCGCAAGCTAATAATAATAATAATAATAATAATAGTAATAATAATAATAATAATAGTTATAGTAACAGTAATAGAGATGCCCAGAGCGTGTTGCTGCGGCTCTTTCACCCTTTCGCTCCCGCCGGTGCTGCTGTTCGACTTAATTAAAACTCGATTTGCCAGCTGCGAAGAGACGTGGAGCTGAGCTGCGACCTGCGACCTGCGACACAGTGCTGCAACGTTGCCGATTTTCATCCGAAAAGCACGCCACAATCCACGGACTCCCACTGGCACGCTGCGTGCTTTTTCTTTCTTTATTATCATTATCATTATTATTATTATGTTGTTGTTTCTAGCTGCAGGGCTTAAGCTCCACGGGGTAGAGGAGGGAACACCAACTCCCCCTGCAAACCATCTCCCTGTCCTGCCCCCCCGCACCCCTGTATTCTGTATGTGTTTTTTTTTTATCGCGGTTGAACTTACGTTGTATTTAAACTTAATTTGTAAACTGAAACGAGATGCAAGTGGAAATGTTGGAAACAAGAAAATAAACTCATTGTTAATACTGACTCTCGCCCTCGCCCTCGCCCTCGCCCTCGCTCTCTGCCTGTCTCCGTGTGCCCTGTCGGTATGTGATGTATGCCCTCTCTTTTAGCGAGCTGTGCGGAGATTTATTGGCCACGCCCCAGTGGATCAGCGGCTACTTTATGGCGCATAACGCGACACCACACACCACAGATGTAACTCTGCAGAAACTCTCTCGCACATTGGACTGCACCAGAGCCGCTCACATATAAATCTTTGGCGGATTGTCGAGCATCATATTCGAAAAGGCCAAGAGCAAAGTGCAAGCCCAAACAATCCCATTTGCGTCACGCGCACATGGCCTAAAATAGATGGCCCAAAATAGGCTGGGGGAGCAGCCGCTTCCATGGCTGGCAAAATGTCACTTGGTTTGAGTTCGCAACGCAATAATTCTGCCAACGATTCGGGCTTACATTCATTCATTCTGGCACTGCATCTTCGCTTTATTTATTATTGTAATCGGTTGTGTGGAGTGTCATGTCAGCCGCGTGTCATTTGAAACAGACCCTCGCAGCTGCCGCGCCTCACTATTTGAATATCTGTGAATGATTGCGACACAAACGATGAGCAGGGGAAGCATAAGAGCCAGAAGCAAGTCTCACCAGCACCACAGAATCGCGCACAATTGAATTTCTGTTCATTGAGATAGAGCTGCATGTTGCTGCCGCAGATGGGGTTGTACTCCGGCGTTGTGGGGCAGCTGCCGAAGCAGTCCACAAACTGCTGTGTCCGCGGCGGCTGAGTGACGAACGGTGTAATGGCGTTCGATATTCGCACATTGTTGACCAGCACCCAGCCGGCACCGGGGGTGAGCACCGAGCCGCTGGTGTCCAACGGACTTTGCGTGGTTGTTGTCTGAAAGATAAGTTGCCCCGCGCCCGAGTTGGTGGCACAGGCCAGCAGTGCAATTGTCACCCAAAGCGTCAGCATCTTGGCAGTCGCGTCAGCTGTCAACTCGTCCGCTGCTCCGGCGATACTGAAAGTCTATTTTTTTCCAAACAACAAGCCGCAAGTTCGAAATGTTTCCAATGGCAACAATACGGGTTTGCCGGCTTGGCTTGCTGTCATCATCTCCGGTAATTCCAGTTCTATGAGACATCTATGAGGCGACAAACAATACCTAAACCAGCCTGCCATAGCCTCAGGTAGCCCCCCCCTCTACCAGAAATCCCCCAGCCCCTTGTCCGGAGTGAGTGAAAATCCCATCCATGGTGGGCGCAGCTGTGTGATTCATTTATTACTAGAATAATCTGCTCTACTGTGCTCCGCGCTTCCGCTCCACAAACTCTTCCCAAGCCAATTGCCTTCTTGGCAGCGCTGCATCTGCATTTGAGTCTCTGTTTTTCCATTTTAAATACTCTTCAAATTTATTTATTGTGTGGCATTTTGTGCCACTTTTTCCGAGGCAGTTGCCAGCTTGTTGCTGCCATCAGCCGCGGGGTAAACAGTCGTGTCTGGAGGCAGACAATGTCCACTCCTGGCCGTGGCGCTATTTGCTTAAGCCCCGCTCCCCAGCGTCCAGCGTCCATTGTCCATTGTCCAGTGTGTCTGCTCCTCTCGTTTTGGGGGGGAAATGAACAGGATGCGGTCCTAGGCACACATCCGGCCAGCACCCGCACACATTCAGATGCATGTCTGGAGGGGCTACACGTGGAGCCGTGTATTTTGTAGACGTATTTGCTTTGGCGTCTCACTCGGCTAGTTTTCCATTTCCATTTCCATTTCCAGTTTCATTTTCTTTTCTTTTGGGCTGCCCGTTTCCTCTGCATTCTTCTCCGCAACTTGTCCGCTTGTCGCCACCAAAAGGGGCAGCTTCCGGGGCAAGTAAGTTGCGGGGGAAAACAGACGAAAGTCAGTGCGTGGCTCGGCATGCGATCCCAATTAAAACTCCTCCGACAAAGGGACTGCCAAAGTCTAATAGAATTACTTTTGAATGCTGCCCCAAATATTTCGTGGCACTCTTCTGTGCCTTGCCTTGGCTCTGGCCCTTGCCCTGGCCTCACGGGCTCGCTCCTTCATTGTGGCCATTCCTCTGGATGTTGTTCCAGTGGCTGGGCCAGCGGGTTGCTGCTCCGCCTCGCCCTTGGGCCACGTCTTCTAATGCAATTGTTGTGTTCCAGCAGGTTTGTCTTGGCTCTCGCTTCGATTTGCTGTTTACACTGCCGGCTGCCGGCTGCCGGTTTACATGCCCAGCGTCCTTGGTGGCCAGCGTGAGTCCTCACGGACACGTTCCTGCCCAGCAAATAGAACAGAGAATGGCCCCAGCCGCCAGCCAGTGCCAGAGGGAGTGCATTATGCATGCAGCTACACAAAGACTTTGCCCCAGCTGCCACACATGTGGCAAATACTCGAATGATGCAACGCAAAGCCCTCCCAGCGACTTCATCTGGGTTGGGCAGCAGCCCAAGGCGGTTGCCATCCCTTGAAGATAAGGCCTTGCCCTGCTATTAATAGAGAGCCCTTTCCACACCGCACAGCAGATACAAAGCTTTGCGGTGAGCTCCATGGGAACATGCAAACTGCCACCCAATCATCCATCGAAGTTGGAGCCAGTTGGTGCTGGATCTACCTGCAAGTGGCAACATTCGTGACTGCCGCATTCCCATGCTCTGCCCCGAGAGACTCCATCACAGATGTGGCATCGTTTGCAGCAAAATGATGCGATTTAATGCCTGGATTGGTTTGTACTTTGAATTTGGACAACAAAACAAAACCCTAAATAGATCGAGAAAAAAAAGAGCTTAAGAGTTAGGCGGGATTCCAGCTGGCGGCTGACTAGAAGTTGTAGTTGAGATTGCCACTGCTGAAGCTCACGTGGGAAACGTCCGACGAGGGCTGGAAGGACGGAGAGCCGAGCACCGAGGACATGGGCACGGCCATGCCGTAGCTCTGGGTGGTGCTGGGTGCCAGCTGGCTGTTGGCGAACTGCTGCTGCTGCTCACGGAGCACATCCTGCTGCTGCTGCTGCAGGAAGCCCATGTGCTGCTGCGTGGAGTAGAAGTCTCCGCTCGAGGCGGCAGCCTGAACACCGCGGCCGCCCGCCGCTCCTGCGTAGATGTCGCCCGCTGAGTATGCGCCCCGAACGGCCTGTCCTTGGGCCGCTCCCTGCTGCTGCTGCTGCTGCTGCTGCTGCAACCCGTTGGAGCCGAACTGCGGGCGACGGTAGACAAAACGGGATCCTGCAGCATCGGGCTGGATCTGAGCTTGAGCCTGTCCGTTCGACATGTCCGGATAGTACTGGTAGAGCTTCTGCAGCAGCTGCTGCTGCTGCTGCTCAAACTCCGCTCGCTGCCGCTGGTAGTCGAGGAAGGCGGCCTGCATCTGGTCCGCATAAGTGGGCACCTGGGCGCGTTGTCCCGCCACACCGGACTGTGCCAGAAGCTGCTGCTGCTGCTGCTGCTGCTGCAGTTCGTGCTGCTGCTGCAACTGCTGCTGTTGGAGTGTGGAGACGGCGGACGGCTTGGGCTTGCCACCACGAGCTGCTGCCTGCTGCTGCTGCTGCTGCTGCTGCTGCTGCTGATACACAGCAAAGGGACTGGCATTTGGCTGTGAAAGATACAAATGGTAAATGAATTAAATGGTCTAAATCCTCAGCATTCATCGCACACCGAAGCAGTCTTACCAGTCGGCTGTCTTGGCTTTGGGTGCGGCCTTTGTTTGATCTCATTTTTGTTGGTGGAAAAAACGGAATTGCTGCGAATTTGCTGGCCAAATCAAATGCTTAGTTCGAAATAGAAAATAATATTTTGTACAACCGATACGAGCTGTGGAAGCGAGCAAATGAAACTGAACTCGAAACTGAGTTCGGGTGTCAGCCGGCAGCAGCTGACAGGCGGAAGCCGGAAGGAAGCCTACTGCGATCTCATATCGAGTCCCAATCGGAGTTGTCACGCGATGTTTGGCAGCCTTAAAAGGCAGGCAGTGTGGGGCACACATGTCACAGTGAATGAGATGAGGTCTCAGGTGCTTGGACTGCTGCTCGTCGGACTGGGCCTGGGCCTGGGCCTGGCTCAGAATCCCTTTGAGAATCTGGCGCTGGGCGCCATGAATGTGGCCGCCAACGTGGCCGAGGCCGTGCAGGGTGGCGCGGCCATCAATCGTGACCTGAACATCGACAATCCCCTGATGTCGGTGCACTCGAAGACGGCAGCGGGCTTCGGCGATGCCATGCGGCCGCCTTCGGGCGCCGACTCCTCCGAGTCCGAGTCCGCGGAGCGCAGGAGACGCCGGCGAAGACGCAGCCTGCAGCGAACGAAGCGCCTCAGGCGTGCCCCCTGCCACTGGATGATGTCCATGGCCACCGAGACACCCGGCGAGGACGAGGTGGAGGCGCGCAAGAAGCGCGCACGCAAGCGTGCCGCCAACAATGCCGCTCGATCCCGCATCACCCCCAAGAAGGGCGGCAAGAAGAAGCTTCTGCGAAGGAGACGCCAGCAGCCGATGGAGGGACAGCAGCAGCAGCAGCAGCAGCAGCAGGCAGCGGGGAACCTGGGCGATCGCATCAAGGGCATGTGGCTGTCCTTTGTGGACGGCGTCACGGACGTGGTGCAGCAGGTGCGCCAGAAGATGTCCAGTGCCGCAGGAGCGGCAGGAGCAGGCGGCACTTAGGTGGCATGCACCAGCGACAGTTGTTTTTTTTTCTCTTGCAAATAAGTCGAATAAAATGAAATGGAAAATGGAAACCAGAGTTGAATGGCTGGCATTGGCAGCTGCAGGCGGGCAGGGAGTCTCGTCTCCCCTTATCAGATGCTCGCAAACATTTCCGTTCCGAGCTACAAATCTGGAAATCTGGCAATCTGCACGCTCTTTGAGCGGCAGCTACAAAAGCTGACACTCAGCTCAGCAGTCGGCACAATGCAACAGTGGGCCGCCATGACTGCGACTGCCGCACTCATCTACGCTCTGACGCTGGTATTTGTGGTGGCTGCTGGGGATGAGCTGGAGCTGGAGCTGGAGCCGGACTACTCCAACGAGTACGACGATGTGCGTCCCCACTTGGTGTATCCGGATGAGCCGCGGCTGGACACGCAAGTCAGCAATGCAGCTCGGGACTTGGTGCAGAGCCTCAGCGATGCCTGGCAGTCCATGGTCGAGGAGCTCAAGAAACTATTCAGCGATGGAGGACGGGCCCATGGCGAGCATGAGCTGTTCTCCGGCTAAATTCGAGTTGTTTTTCGCCTAATAAATTGAGTGATTCGCTGCCATTAGTGGTCTGTAAATGAACACAGATCTGGTGTGTTCGCAAATGGAATTATTTTGCACATGCAAACGCGAACACGAACTGCCGTGATTTGTATCTGTGGAGAGGCAAACAGGGAAAAGGTGTGGGTCACCGCGGTGCTCGATGCATCCGACCAATTAAGAGATACTCCCAGCCCAGACCCCAGCCCAGACCCCAGCCCAGACCCCAGCCCTGGCGGCTAATTCGCTTAAATAGGCCGCTGGCTGTTGGGCAGCTTCCATATTCAATCGCGAAACGAATCCATCACCATGATGACACCTCGCTTGACGCTGTGGCTGCTGCTGCTGCTGGTGCTGCTGCTGGTGGCCAGCACCAAGGCTCGACCACAGGTGAGACCTACCCCGATCTGCCCGGAGAACTAACAACTTGTTTGCCACAGGATCTGGGCACTGGCATGGCACTGGCCATGGGCCAGCTGCAGCAGCTGATGGACACGGGCGGCGGTGCCCGCCAGGAGCAGAGCATTGAGATTCTCGGCCAGAAGCTGGAGGGAGCCATGCAGCTGGGCATTGGCCAGGCCATGAATCTGCCCGTGCCCGGCTAGCTGCTATGCATCCAAGTTCCCTTGTAAAATGCTTTCCAAATATATCTATGTACATCCATGTGCGACTCCCAGGACTCTGGGCTGCTTACCGTCGGCTCCTGCTGCACCTCCTGCTGTGCCTGTGGCTGTGCCTGTGGCTGCGGCTGTGCCTGCTTGGCTGCTCCATAGTAACGAGTGAAGGTCTGCTGCAGCTGCGGGGTCTTCACGCTGTAGGAGTTGGTGTTGGCATCCGTGTGGAAGGAGACCTGCGCCTGGGCAGCCAGCACCAGGCACGCCGCCATCAAGGCCACTGCGAACATTTCCACGAATCGAATGATTTACGAACGGAGCGCTAATTGTGTTTGCTTGCTCCGCTAGTGCCACGTGCGGCTCGTTATCGGCTGCTTATCGGAGTACGCGACACGGCAACAAAGCGACGGTGAATGTGCAACGGCCGCCGCCTGCCCCAGCATTATATACGGTGGCCCAGCCGCCCAGCGGCCCAGCGGCCCAGCGGATTATTCAATTTTTCAATGCCTTCCGCACGACTCTCACTGTGCCGCCGCCACTCGGCCACTTGTTATGCAGAAGCCACGGCCAAAATCGAGAGTGTGCGCTTGCAGTGCGTGCCAGCAGCCAGCAGCCAGAGGCCAGCAGCCAGAGGCCAGCAGAGAGCCAACCATCCTCCGTGTGTCGATTTGGAGCTTTAGCAGTGGAGCGATCGAGGGACAAGAAATCCATGCGGGAAGCCTGCTGGCTCGCTCATTCTGTAACACTTTAATGCTCCAAATTGCATTTTTATTTTAATTTTCGTTTGTCTTTTCTGCTGATAACTTTCTTTAAACTTTGTTGTTTGCTTCGTGCTCGGAATGTGAAGTGGCCAGCAATGAGCGAGAGAGACATGCCGCTTTCGACGGCAATTCCAATTCAAATTGAATGCGCTCTTTGGCACTTACATAACAATCCCCTCCGCCCACGCTGGCAGCAGAGTCTGAGCATAAACACGGGCATAAAATGTTGCTTATGCGAACGTGCAGTGAATATCCAGAGCGGGATAAGACAGTCTCCAGTCTCTCTCTTGGCTGGCAGAGAGTTGCGAAAAATTATATTCGTGGCGGAGAATTGCCTCCATTGAAATGCATTTTCAGCCGCAAGTCCCAACAGAGAGGGAATGGGCAATGGGCAATGGGCACATCGATTATGAAAGCAGTCGGGCAGGCAGTCAGGCAATGGATAATGGTCACTTAAGCCGGAGTTACGGCTACCTGGAGCGGTGGCAAACGGTGCGTATATGTGATCGTCATAAATTTATTTACGCGCATTTCATTATGCCTCGGTTGGCCATCCCCAGCATGTACTCGGACGTAATTGAAAGCGCATTTCACACGCGTCTCTCATGCGAATGTGACCCGTGGCCAGCACACGTATGGCAGCGGCTTGGGCCAGATATTCCTGGAGGGGAGAGCGGCAGCAGCCACATCCATAGCTTCTCCTTGTGCCTGTGCCTGAGCCTGTGCCTGAGCCTGAGCCTGTTGCCCTGTAATGGCGGGTCATTAAAGTGGACTTTTGCGAATGGAATGCTTGTCACAGTTTACGATTACCCGACGTAAGCCAGCGGCGGCGCAAATTATGCAAAGAGCCTGGAGACAAGAAGCTAAAACTCGAGTTAAAACTGGAACTGGAACTGGAAATTGAGAATTTGTGAGCGGCGGGGCAGGGCGGCAGGAGGGAGGGTGGACGGGTGGATGGAGAGCTAAATCTAGCCAGCTGCTAAATACGGCACTTAATCATTTTACTGGGTCAGGGGGTCACGGGTGGCACTGAAATGGAGAAGCCGAAAGCGGAGCCAGAGCGTGAGGCGCCCCTGGGTCGAAGTGACCTACCCGTGGGGCGAACAGAAAGACAGAGAGAGCGAGAGAGAGTGCTTTTGGGGCTGTTAAACCCCAGGTTGAACTTTTGAACTCGCGCACTGACCCTATTCCAGCTCCCCCTTCCGGCGGCACCTTCTCCGTCCCTTGGCGGCGACGCTGCTGCTGCGTTTATGGTTCGGCTGCGAATTATTTTGTGGGCCCATTCTGGTCTTTTTTTGGGGCGCTGGCTTCTGCATTGGCACAGATTATATTGGGAGGCAAGGCGCCCCGCTGCTGTCGCCGAAGCCGACGCCAAAGGCAAACAGCAAGAGCCAAAAGGGATTTTATTGCACATGGCACAGAACACAGAGAACTGAGAGCCCCAAAGCGTGTTGGTACAGTAAGCCCCACTGTTGATGCACCCCCCGCTAGATAGATAGATATTTTGTTTGCTTTTGTGTGCTTTTAACTCACATAAAATTCGCTTTTTATTAGTTTTGCTCACTCCAAATCGCCGACACTCGCCACTCGCCACTCGCCACACAACGCCACAAGTAGCGACAAAAAAATCAACTTATTCGATATGCAAACACACACACACAGACACACATAGAGACATGTAAATACATATGTAAACCGTACATCAAATATCCATAAACCCATAAACATTGATTCATGTCCGAAGGGGGCGAACCCCTTTCTGGCATGCACGCTGCCAACTGCTGTCCAATCTCTTGATAATTGTATGCTTAAACTACAAAAGAACGTCGCACTGTCCACGCCTGCCCTGCCAGCGGATCCACAGAACAACAATCGAGTCTACACAAGTGTCTGGCAGGAGCGGGGAGACCTTCCTGGGTGCTGCGACAGCGAGAAGTCAGAGCCACTTCTCTCACTTGTGATTTATATATTGTGGAACTTACATCAAGTAATTATTTCGTGTACATATTTTGACATTTTGCATTTGATTTAACATTCAATAGACTTTGCATTCGCTTGGCATATCATATTTCAAACTTGTATGTCTTGTAGCTATCAATTGTTTAAGTTTTATCATTAACCATATTAACCGTTTATGTAATTAAGTTTTATTTTGTTATTTTGTTACTTTGTGGGGGGGACAAGTTTTAAAAACATTTGCAACTCGATCGATAGAAACATTTAAAAGATTATGCAATACGATTACGATTACGATTACCGATTACGATTACGATTACGATTACAGATTAGAGTACATATCATATGTGGGGGGGTCCCTAGCTCGGGCTATCCTTGGCACATTTATCATCGATGCATTCCCCTGCTGGATCAACAATCAATCAATCAATCAATCAACTCAACAGTCAACAGTCAACCAGGTTGCTGAAGTATTCTAACAACGTAGCAAATATCCATTTACCATCTACCATTTATCATCTGTAGCTGCATTCCTTTCATTCTGCTTCGAATATCCTTTGTAATATTCTCGTTTGTTGGGTTGAATTAAATGTGTTTGTTGTGTGTTTGATTAACCGCCTAACAATTCTCTGAGCAAACAATTCGCTGCACCTACAATCGCCCTGCTGCAATCGCCATAACAAATTGCTTCGTGTGAGTCCTGTAGAGAGGAAGCACCCTCCACCCTCCACGCTCCACCCTCCACAATCCACACTCATCCTACAGCCAACAAAAACAGGCTGACAACAGGCTAAAGCTTTTCGTTCCGTTTCCCTCTTCCCTCTTCGCTCTTCCCTCTTTACAACTCTGCGAAAATGTTCTCCCTGAAGTCGAGCTCGGGATGGGCCGAGTGCGAGGAGGAGCCGTGACCATAGTCCCGCGAGGAGGACTTCATGGAGCTGCGCCCGGAGCCGGAGCCGGAGCCCGAGCCAGAGCTGAAGCTGGCGTTCCGCGGACTGCTGCGGCGCATCCGACCCTCGATGACGGCCATCTTGTTGAGCGGCTGCGTCGGATCCAGCTCGCAGAAGGCACCGGCTATGAGGTCGGTGCCGTTCAGCGAGTTGAAGCTGTCCCGCTTGGAGCCGCGCGACGACATGGCACCGCCCGCGTGGGGGTGGTGGTGCGACCCACTGGAGCTCTTCCGGCTCAGCCGATTCCGACTGTACTGATACTGATAGGCGGGCGGCGGAACGGAGGCGACGGCCTGGGCACTGGCCGCCTGGGCGACAGCCGGCGGCAAGTTCTGTGCACCGCCTGGTGTGTAGTTGTCGTAGAAATCCGGCGGCACAATCTCCTCCTCCTCCTCCTCCTCCTCATCCTCACCCCCATCCTTATGCTGCTCATGCAGTCGATGCTCCGCACTGGGATCCTGCAGGGAGGAGCACATGCTGTACTCTGTGGGCTGGCTGCTGCCGGAGAGGGAGAGGCTGCTGAGGGGATCGCTGCCGGGCAGGACCAGGGCCAGTGCGGCCTTGTCGTAGCCGTAGGCCGTGGCCTCCCGCTTGGCCTTGGGCGAGCGCTGGGCGTAGAGCTTCTCGATGTCCGGCAGCTGGCGACCGCCGCTGTGGCGGCTCTTCTCGCGCTGCTCCCGCAGCAGCATCTCCTGGATGTCCATGCTCCGCTCGCGCTCCAGCTGGTCCATGATCTCCAGGTCGCGCTCCAGGGTGCTGGACGAGAAGGTGCTGCTGCTGCACTCGCTGAACGAGATGTCCTTGTGTCGCAGCCCCACCCCGCCCCCGCCGCCGGCCGCTGCCGGCCAACGCTGCGGCCCCACCATCATGCTGCTCACCACGGAACTCTCCTCCCCATCGCCATAGTTGCTCGTGCCGCTGTCATCCAGCATGCTCCCAGTCGCCCCAGTCCCAGTCCCAGTCCCAGCTCCAGTCCCAGTCACATTTCCATTCCCATTGCAGTAGGAGGAGGCGGCTATGCCCGACATGCACTCCGCACTGCGCAGCTGCCGCTGACTGGGTGTCGGTCTGCTGCGGTTGCTGCTGCCACTGCCGCTGCTTGCGGGATGCTTCCGTGGGTGGTGGCCGCCGGCATGTCCCCCATCGGAGATGATGTTGATCTTCACATCGTGCTTCTTGCCGCGCACATCCTTGCCCAGGTTGTTGACCACACCAGCGTCGCCAGGTCCGCGTCCGCCTCTCATGCGCTCCCTCTCCCTGTCCCTCTCCCTCTCCCTGTCCCTCTCCCTGTCTCTGTCCTTGCCCTGCCTGTGGGGTGGTCCGCTGTAGCGCTCGCCGGTGGCGCCATGGCCCGCACTCCGCTCGTGCCGCACCTTGGCCGGATGCTTGTGCTGCGGCTCGGGGTGTCCCTGGTGCGGCTGCTGTCCCTGGATGGTGGTGGTGTTCGTGGGCTCATCCTTCTCGATGGAGTCCTCCCGGGAGCCACGTGCCGCATCGCTGCGCCGCTGCGTCTTCTGCTTTCTCTTCGAAGAGAGGCGAAAGTAGCCCCGCAAGCGCTCCTGCTCATCCCTGGGAAAAGGCAGAACAAACGTCATGGGAGGGGGGGACCAGGGGATCCTCGGGGGATGTGGACCCTTACCTGGGCAGTATCTGGGAGGCGTAGATGCAGGGGAAGATGACGGTGGGGAGGAAGGCCACCCACACGAACATCAGGTAGGTGAAGTCGAAGTGCTTCTGGTTCTCGTATGTCTCCTCCAGCGAGAGGCGCGCAAAGCGGAGGATCATCAGGGGGCACACGCACACCACCTGGGTGGCGGCCATGCTCCCGAAGTTCCGCTGCTTCCGCTTCTCCCGGTGGACATCCAGCTCGGCGCTGTACAAGTCGTAGGACCTGCTGCTCGCATGGTTTCCGTTGCTCAATCCCGCCACTCCTCCGCCGCTGAGGGTGCGCGGCTCGGCCGACGACGTCGACGAGTGCCTGAGACACAAAATATCTAATTAGACGTGGACGGGAGTCCCGCTCGGAGGCTAGTGTCGGATTACTCCTCCTCCTCCCCCTGTAATCCCACCCACTAAGTGGCGCCAATTAGCAGACACCAACTGGCAGCCTCTGATTGAGTTCGCCGCCCAATGACTGGCACTCACCGCTGGCGCATCCGCAGGTCCGCTCGGTGCTCGTACATCATGACCGCAAAGGGTCCCTCCGGCGGACGCAGCTCCTGCGACGTGCGGATGTAGAGGTAGGACAAAAGGATGGCGGGGCCACAGTACCTGCAATCACGGAGTAAGTAATGGAATCGACAGCCAGGATGCGGCGGCGGCACTCACATGAGCAGGAACAGGCCTCTGGTGTACTCCTGCATGTCGTCCATCAGGTTCACGACGCACAGCCCAATCCCGGCCAGCTGCGGCATGTAGTCCTGCAGGACAAATATCATTTAAATGCGAGTGCAGAGAGCAAATACTGGTGGAAATATTCACTTAAACTGTTTGCTGGCAGCTCTTCGAATTGATTTTATAATTAGGGGGCCGCCCTCTATCGATTGCTCTGGCCCAAGCATTCATCGCATCAACTTTCCGCCCTTAACCCTAAGCCACTAACAGTCGAAGCCCTCAGAGCGTTGGGGGAGCACGCATTTCGCATTCACGAGGAGAAGTTCCAAGTCAAAGCCGCTGGATTTCGGACCACGACCATGGCTCAATGTCATGGCCCACTTCCAGCTCCATTCACCCTTCGCCCTTCGCCCAGCTGCGCCCCAAACTGATTGTATTGTCTGCTCGTACACCCCCAGGACAGAGATTACGCCGTAATTGTAATTACATATGAATTCACGCGTAGCCAAAAAGCGAAGAAGCGAAGAAGCGAAAAAGTTTGCCCGAGAAGCGAGGAAATTAAGCAAAAGAGCGGAAATGAATTTATGGCCAAATCCAAGTTATTTTCTCATTAGATGGCAAAGTCGTGCTGCGGGTGCGGGTGCGGGTGCGAGTGTTGTTCAGGTGCTCCGGAGTGATGTCTAAATGTGTCCGTTGATGAGAGCAGAGCGGGAACTGGAGGCAGGAAGTCAGCAAAAGTGGAAGGTGGAGCCGTGGAAGCGCGAGGCAGTGCGAATTCGAGTGAAAAGTTAGCGGAAAGTGGACCACGGGAGAATCGAGCTTGGAGCGCTCTCCTGCCATCAATCAAATCCATCGCTCGAGTGGATAACTCGATAAGTGGCTGAACGGGTGGAGTGCGGCCAGGCCGGCGCATAATTATTCCAGCAGATTGCGAGCAGCAGGGAGCGGGGAGCGGGGGGCAGGGAGCGGTGTCTCGCCTCCAGCAACTGCAACTTGGAAGTTTTCATAAAGTTTCCTTATTTGCAAACGGATGTTCCACACACACACACACATTGCTTTGGAGATGCTGTGTGTGTGTGTGTGGGGGGGAGGCAGCACGGAGAGCCACTCGTAAATGATTTTGTATGAATAACTATTAAAAAGTTAGAAACTCCCTTGACAGCAGGCGGCTCCACCCGCCGCCCAAAACTGGGGCCCAAAACTTTTAAATCAAATCGTAAACTATGGCCCGGGCGAGGGGCTAAGATAAGGCGGAGGGGGGGGTTGGGTGGGGTGGGGAAGCAGCAGCAGCAGCAGCACGTGGAGTCGGCAAGGAAAAAGTTTTCCATTCGAAGCTTGTGCGGCGTTCGGTTCGGCTCGCCCCCCCCTGAAAATGTAATGAAACCTTTTGCTGCCCATCCCATTTGGCCTTGCCCCTTGCCCCTTGCCACCCTCCTGCCACAGAGCCAAGCAGTAATTTGGGTAATGAACTGTTAGCGCCGTACAATCTGGCCAACAAATCTGTTTTGAATACTTTGGCCGCTGCGCAGCACACACACAGAGGTCCAAAATGCAAATAAACGAACGAAGGGAAACGAATGAGCGCGACCAGAGACACAGATCCTTTCGGCGGTGGGGGGGTGGGGACACTGTGGCGGGGCGGAGGCATCCTTGGGATGCTCTCCCAGAGCAGGGCCCGCCTGCCGACTGCTGCAAGAGTATTCCATCTTCGTCCTGCCAGCACTCGGACTTGCCTTGCCTTCTGTGTGTGTCTTGCCTTTGGCCATCGCTCAGTTCCGCTCATCTCCGTGCTTATGGCAGTGGCCAGAGGATCTTCCCTCGCTCTGTCTCTCTGCCTGCTCTGCCTTCTGCCCGAGTTATGATTACCTTCGGCGGAGTCTGCTAATGCAATTGATTTGATTCGTGTGCGGCACAAATCAATTTGAGCCTCGCCCGTAAACAGTTTATGGTTGGACGAGGTGCCACCCACTGCCCCCCAGTGAGGAGGCCCAACGACGACGATGCTGATGATGATGAAGATGCTTTCAACAAGTGGCCAGGCCATTAAATTGGCTCACATTATTCGGGCTCTTGGCCACGCCCACGTCTGGGCAGAGAGCAGAAAGAGGCAGCCAGTCGGGGCATAAAGATATTTACAATTTGGCGAAACGCGCGCCAAATAATTTATCGACTCTGGACTCGGCGCGCGTCTCCAGCTTCAGCAGCAACAGAAGCCGAACCAGAGCCACAGGCGAGCGCACATTAATAACAATTTATTTCCGCCCTGGCAGGAGGCAGGAGGCAGGAGGCCGGAGGCAGCATTCCATAGATACCTCAAAGACCAGGCTCAGGCCTAGGGGCAGTGGCTGAGGCTGAGGCAGAAGTACGAACAAAGTCGTCCCAGTTTTGACTTTGACGAATCGCTGCTGAAGGATGCGCGAGGATAAAGGAGGAGCAGCAGCGGAAAGCGGCGAGGGCTGCAAGACTGGCTGTGAGACTGGTTATTGGATGGCCCGGAAATGAAAATGAAAACGAAAAGCGCTTAATAACAATTTGCAAGTGGCAAATGCCGGCTCAGAGACTCAGTGTGTTGCGGCAGAATCGAGTCATAGGCAGAGGCACAGATCAGGGACCATTTTGATCCTGGGATCTAAACCGAAAAGCTCTTTTCGCTCACTCTTCAGCTTCAGCTTCAGCTTCAGCTTCACTTTTGGGGGCACAAAGGACAGACATCGGAGATGTTTTTCGGATTGAAATTCGTTTGAAATTTGATTTCATATTGCGATGTCCTTGACTCTGCTCCGACCAACCACCACCCACCACCCACCGCCCAACAAAGTGAACAAAACAAAAGAATAAAATGCAGAAAAACAGAAGAGAGAGAGAGAGAGAGAGAGGGAGAGGGAGAGCTTCAGATGTTTCGGGCATTATTTGCATATTTTTTTGTGTTAGTTATCAAACAGCGACAATTGAATTGAAACCCCCACCAGTCCCCCCCCCCCTCCGCCCTGCACACACGCTCTAATTAAAAGAAAATATTTAACGAAAAAGCAAAACGGAGAACAAGTCATGGAGGGCGCTACAAAGAGGGGGACGACCTCTGGTTACCAATAATAATCGCGAGTCTTACACATTTTGTTCGGGCCAGAAATCGCTTCTAATGGGACAACAGACAAAGCAAAGGTCGAAGGGCGGGCAAAAACAACAGCAGCAAGGCCAAATGTTGCCAATGCATAATTAAAAGCGAAATTTTTGGTAATTTAAACAATAGGAAAACAATGAAAGCAAAGCAGAAGGAGGAGCAGGAGGAGCAGGCGCCGGAGTTGGATGGGAGGCCACGCTCTGGTCCAGAGAGTCTAATGTAAACAGCAGAAGGAGCGGCCCAAAGGTTAGGCCTGGTCTCGCAGCCACCGAAAAAAGCACCCGACAAGGACGTGGGCCAGAGGCTGGTGGCTGGTGGCTGGTGGCAAGTGTCTGCCGCATAACGGTGGACGGCGGTGGCATTACCGAAAAAGACACTGCCGGACTTAATGGCCGTAAAATGCTTGCCAAGCGGACAGCCAGCGACGAGGCTGGGTGCACAGCAAACACACACAAAGACACACCCACCCAGGGCAGGGGTCGGGACCCAGCTGTGGCTGGCAGGACCCCGAACCCAGACGGCATGTGTTGCGCCCTGTGAGCTTACGATAATAACACAATTATGTACTTACATAATTAAAGTCGTAAAGTGCACAAGAAACACACACACACACACAGACAGAGAAAGGATACAGAGAGAGAGGGAGAGGGGGAGAGAGTGGACAGTCGTCGGCTTTGGTTTGGATTTTTCATGACTCTTTTCACGCTTTTTGGTGCCGCCACTCGACAGGCGACAGGCGACAGGCAAACGGAGCGGAAACTGCCGCTGGAACGGCAAGAAAAAGCGAAATCTGTGCTCCGATCTGCAGCAGAATCCACAGCCAGCTGGCACTGCGGTGGGAGGACTCTTCGCACAGGCAGACAGACAGACATATTCGGACTGGGCACAAGACCCAAAGCAAAGTAAACCTAATCTTCGCTTGGAGAGTGTTTTTTTGCCACTTGGAAGTTTTGTTTTTTTGGCCACGGACGGGAAATGGAAATTGGAATTGCCTGCAGGTGCTGGCCGGACCCAAACTGAGGCTTCCTTTGGCGAATGGCAATGTCTAATAGGCTTCGCCTCGCACATGCGGCAATCCCTCATCAGTGGCACGAATACATCGGGCATGGGGGCCTGCTTTGAGTCCTTTGCTGCCTTTGTTCGCTCGTCTCGGACCCCGGACCCCGGAGCCCGGACCCCGGACAACAAGTGAGTTAGAGCTGTAAGCTGCTTACAGCAGAACAACCGAACCAAATGCAGACACAATAAACGGCAGCTTAATGAGCACGAAGCCATTGATACCCTTGCAGATCGATAATTGTGGGGAAAACTCTTCTTCAATGCTCAAAATGTGAAACCCTTTGGCCTGCAGGGCAGCGGGGCAGACCCCGCATGACAATTCAAAGAGCTAGAGGGAAATATTCGGCTTTAAAGAGCGTCGCACATGGAGCACTTGGAGCAGCCACCCACACGGCACACCCAATCAGCGAACCACTCAGCCGCCGAATCACCCAACCACTCAGCCCACGCTCCCACTTCCAGTAAGAGCGAGAGGCAGGGAGAGACAGGGAGAGACAGGGAGAGACAGGGAGAGAGCGATGCGAAGCGCATAAATATTATAACGAAATTTGAGCTGCCATTTCACGGCAGCCAACAATTTGACAACCTCTTTTGAGCAGGAGCCAAGGAGCCGCGCTGCCTGCCCCTCAGTCCCTCCGTCCCCCTGTCCCCCTGCCGTGTGCTACTTTCCACGAATTTGGTGATATTGTTATTTTACAATATGTAAAACGTTTACCCGGAATTCGTGCCACTCCCGCCACAGCCGAGCATTGCGCCACCGATTGAACTCTTGAGCTTCCGATGAGCTCAAGCGAGCGCCAAGGAAAACAAAGGAAATGCCTGGAAAAACAAAGCTACAGCAAGGGGAAACTAACCCCCGATGCATTGGGATCTCCTTTTGGCTGTGGCACTGCCACTGCCACACCCATGCCCCCCCAACGCCCCATTATTAATGTCATTAGCTGCCTCGCCAGCTGTTGCTTCCTCCTGCTGCCACATAAAAATTGATTGCGGCACGCATCAAATCTGAAGCTGGAGCTGAAGCTGAAGGTTGCCCCGCAGCGGAATCGTCTTGCCACCATTTCGCTGGCCATTGCCACGCCATTCTGCAACAGAGCAGAGCGGGGGGCAGCAACATCATTAGAGGCCATTAAACTTTGTGTTAAACAAAATCAAAATCAAAATGAAGTCCCTCCTGTGTGGGGACTTGCAGTCTCCCCCCTGGCTGGGGAAACTCTCGCGACTTTCACAATTAGAAGAGTTTATGCCCCAAACATGTTGCACGTGTCCAGCTGGTGCTGCTTGAGTGGGGAAATTGGTGTGGAAAGTGGAAAGTGGAAAATTCCTTCATTTCAATTACTGCAAATGCCAATCATGTGGCAGCTGGAGGGCGGATGGGAGCAGAACTCCTTGGAGACTGCTTGGGACTGCTGCAGCATCTTGCTCTGCTGCCTGATTGAATGATTGATTGCTTGATTGATGCTGCGCCATTCCGCATCCATTTGCCTGATCAGTTCTGCAGCCGGAGGGGGAGCTGCAGCTGGCCATTTCCGCTGAAACGACACTGCCACTCCCCTCTCCGACCCCTTGGAACACATCAGCTAATTCTCTTTGACAATGTAGCAATTTGCATGGCTCGTTGTGTCCTGGTAAATGGCAATTTAATAAGTCCACACACATCCCCCGGCGAGGGAGGCCAGCTGGCTGCTAACTGAGTTACATTTATGATGATGAAGATGAAGGCAAAAGGCAAAAGGCCAAAGGAAAAGCAGGGAAAGGGGAGAAGCATGCAGGACATGGCGGGACAGGACAGGACAGGCAACGAGCAACCACACGAATGGCCCGTGCCCGAGGTGAACCGGAGAGCCGTCGCCAGACCCCAGCGAGCCCTTTGATTTCCGGTTAAGGCGGAAGTCTCATTTATGCACCCAACCCAACCCTCCCTCCTGCTGCTGCATGTGTAGCTCTTACAAATTGTTACAACGAGCCCAAAGCCCAGGCAAATGGGGCCAGTGGATTGTATTTAAAGTTTCTTTTTCCTCGAGCCCCGACAGCAACAGCAACAGCAAAAGCAAAAGCAACCTGTGTATGCTCTGGCCGCCAGCTGCCACAATACCGATATGGATTCATTGCAAGGAAAGATCCACCTTTGACACATGCAAAGATATTCGGGAGAAGCTGCCCACCTCCTGTGCGAGCGGCAGGAGCCGCATTGGAGCTTGTCTCAAACGTGGGGCCACAACTCTGCCCTGCGCTGGTTAATGTTAGCTCTGAATTTTCCTGTTCTTTCCATCACAGAAGCCACAGCCACAGCAATGGGCAGGAGAGTGCAAGGCGGGAGATGGAGCTGGAGCTGGAGATTAGAGGAAGCCGCGTTGCAGAGTCAACGCCGGCAAGCGGATATCCGCAACAGCAGCCGTGGCAGGGATGAGAGGGGGGAAGGCGGCACAGCTGAGCAGCAAACATCAAAATATTTCAGCTCCATTGATGGTGCTTCGAGTGAGTCTTGCCTCAGTCTCCGCTCCAAGGGCTCAGGATTCGATCTGCATGCCGTGTGGGGCAGATCCTTGGACCCTTGAGTGGCAAAAATAATTTGTCAGACGATCGATGGCCAAGGCAGCTTGTGGACAGCACTCGGGGCAGGGCTGCGTACCACTTGAGAGCCATTCGGAAGACTTCCATTTGATTAGGGCGGCGACGGACGAGCGGCTCTGCTTGATGAAGGTAGAGGGATTTTATTTGTCTTCCACTCTGATTTGTTTGGGGACAACTTAAAAAATCAATTTGCCCGCCACACAAAGGGAAGCCGAGGCCTCGTCCGGCTGCAGGTGCCACGGGGGCCGCCACGGGGGCAGAGCGGGACGCCACGTGGAAAATATGGAAAATTTGCAATTTGTTTTGTGGCAAAGTTTCTGACACTTTTCCAGGCCAAACACGAAAACAAACAGCAAAGTTTCGTTGGCCAGTTATGGCAGCCTCCACGATTGTTACCTGGAAATACCAGAGCCCAAAGCCCAGCCGAATCGGAGCGGACGGGACAGGCCAGGTCAGGTCGGGACTGGACTGGACCCACATATATGAAGCAATTCATTTTAGTGTTTGACTTTTGGCCGTAAACAGGGAGCCGAAGGGAGGGAGACGGAGGCCAAAGTATGGCAAACTTTTCCTTATTAAATGGAGAATCGTTTCCTGAGATCCCTGGCTCTCCCTCTCCCTCTCCCCCTCTCTCTCTCTTGTGGAACTGCCTGCCAAATTGCGAATTGGCAATCAGAGTCCACATGGAATTGTTTATAAAGTACGAGGAACAACGTCGCATATGCACATGCTCCCCTCTCCCCCGCCACTCGCCACTCGCCGCTCCTGTCCGTTGGGTGTGTCCGTAATATAATGCTAAAATATTCATAAATTGCCACAAGCGGGAGACCTTCATGCCCCGAAACAGAGATAATAAGCCCTCCCCCCGGCAGCTCCTTGCTGAGCCTTGGAGTGGAGCCATCAAATTATACGCAAATATTGAATTAATGAAATTATTGACAGGCGAGTGCGCCTGTTACCAGGGTGCCAGGCTGCCAGGCTGCCAGGCGGCAACCAATCTCTTGGGTGGCGAAGGGTGGGGTGTCCATGCACCATCAGCATCATCATCAGCGCTCTGCCTGGTGGCCCCACTTGTTGCCCGACAGTTTGTATGGGCTTCGGCGTTCAATGAATTGCCACAAAAATTATACAAAATGATTTGCCAAGGGTTCAGTCAACCTTCCCGCAGAAAGACCGCTGACGATGTGTGATCTCCATTTGGGGACTGTCTGATCTTCATCAAGTCTCATGTTTGGACGCCGCTCCCACAGATGGTATAAAATATGCAAGAGCCAAGGGGCAGGAGGAAGGAGGGGGAGGGAAGCAAGGCCCCAGTGATGACTTGACACAATGCCAGACTCTGCCCCAGCCACAGCACACACAGGCAGACGTGGAGAGAGCGAGTAAGTGTATCAAAAAGTTGCAACACTTTATGGGCCATAAATATTTATGCCTCTTGTTGCTTGTTGCTGTTGTGGGCGCACTTTGAGGCAGACACAGGCACAGGCACAGCCACAGGCAGAGCCAGAGCCAGAGCCAGAGCCAGAGCCAAGAAGGGCAATGTAGCAAAATATTTTGGCAACAAAATGCAGGCCGACAGGCAGACAACGTTGACAGGGCGATGTTAACGAGTTTGAAATTGAGCCCCAGACTCCCAGTCTCCCAGCAAATTGCAGGCAAATTCTGTTGGACTAAGCACAGCCGTGGGACATGCGAGATTCTTCCACATGAAGTCTGCCAAAAATGTCAATTAAAAGTACCAACAAAATGCAGCAAAAACGAACACCGGAGAGCCGGCTCGAGCTGGTTCACGGAGCGAACGATAACTCGGAATTGAGGCATCGAAAAGCGTTGTCAGGCCTCGTCCCACATGTCTTTGGCCGCTTTTATGGTCTAGGGCACTCGCTTTGATCTTCGGTTGCCGTGGCAAGGTTTAATTTTCAATCAAGCAACGCCCTGGGGGCGGCCCACCCGCGCCCGTACTCACCCCCAGCTCCACGTAGAAGGTGTATATGGGATAGGGCAGGGCAATCACCATGCCAGTCAGCCAGGTGGCACAGCAGCAGACGAAGCCCGGCAGGCGGCCCTTCAGCGGATCGTTGAGCCAGCGCATGCGATCCCAGGCAATCAGAATGTGCGATATCATGGCCACATGTAGCGGAATGTCCTGCAAGAGACAGAGGAGAAACGTGAGAACAGGAGCTGCCGATATTTTCGCGCATTTGCCAGCTTTAAGTCACACATTTAATGCAACTTGTCAGCCTCTGCCACCCATCAATCATTTGGCAGAGGCAGGGCGGGGGCTAAGCCACTCTTTGTGTGTGTCCTCTGGCTGTTGTCTGCCTGTCTGCCTGCCTGTTGTCTGCCTGCCTGTTGTGTGTGGGTGAGCCATTTGTCGCCCTTTTGTGATGGCAATCAAATCAAATCATATCCCGAACTGATACGGCAACCATTTGGATCTGCCTGTGCCGCTGTCGGGCAATAGAATCTCCTGCAGCGTCAAGGCTATAAATGTAATCATTTGTCTGCTCCACAGACTGAAGGGCCCATCGCTGTGCCGCCAGATATGTGGCCCACCGAATCCATTTTGTCTCCCCCCTGCAATGCCAAGGACTGTGGCGGTGGCCTGAAAGCCGGAGGTACAATGATTTGATTTGCTTGTAATTTCTGCGCTTGTGTGTCCCGTCAGTCAATCAGGACGGGTGTTCCCGTAATGAGGTGCGGCAGCCACAGACAGCGAGCTGGGCCAGAGATTGCTCGATTGAGCGGAACCGGATGATGCCATTTCCACTCAGCAAAAGCAAAAGCAAAAGCAAAAGGTACCTAAAAGTAAAGCATTGACTCACCTGTAGCATGGGCAGAAAGAAGCACAGGAACTGGCCGAAGATCCAGTTCTGGATGAGCATCACCATCAGCGAGACGGGCAGGACCAGGGCGCACTGGACGAAGTGGCACAGGGCCAGGTTGATCAGGAACGAGTGTGTCACATCCTTGTACAGGCGGTGGTACATGATGTACACGATAATTGCGATATTCAGAATCACGCCGAGGATGGCCAGTGCCGCGTATTGGATGAGGAAAAGCCAATAAACCGACTTGATGCTCGCCTTCAGGTTGAGCCGCTCCATGTCGGCTGTCGAGTTGACGTGCCAGTCCAGGAAATTGACAATCGCCATTACGTACTTCTCTGGCATGTCCTTTAGCTTCTCGCCACCACCACCACCGCCGCTGCCGCCGCCGCCACCGTCACCACCGCCCGAGGTGCTCGCGGCCAGATGGTACTCATCCGCCGCTGCCCCGCCGGCACGCAGATCAGTGGATGACATTTTGTATTTCGTATTCACCTGGAATGACATGAGCAGAAACGGTTGGTTAAGCAAACAGAAAACAGCGTTGGGAGGGGAGGCAGCCGAAGCAGAAGAATGCCCTGGACGGAACAGGAGCCTCATGCCAGAGGGGAATGCTCAGCAAATATCTGCGTCCCATCGCAATGTATTCATTGTAAAGGGCACAAGTATTTGTGTGTTGTTCAAGCAGACAATTGACGTCTTTGCTTGCACTCCGAGCTACATTCTCGTATGCAAAACATCGTCCCTGCCGCTCTGTGTTGTGTCTGCGGTTTGGGGCAAGTTTCGTCAAGTTATGCACCTCACATCGATGGACAGCGACAGAGGTTGGGCCAGGCACCCGACAAACATTTGAAATACTCTGAAGCATTCGTCTGGCTCAAACTTTTCACAGCCAAACAAGCAACCCTCCAACCCTCCTACCCTCCAACCCTCCAACCATTCATTCATTCGTTTCATTGTTCTGCTGTGGCTGTCGTGCAATCGTTTGGGTTGGCTTTGGGTTTGTGTTTTGTTTTTGCTGTGCTTTGTCTTGCTTCGATTCGGGATTCAGCATGCAACATTTTGTTGAAGGAAATTTGCCAAAAAGGATTCCGGGCAGCGGCAGACTGCAGTCACTCCCCAGGCCGCCGCTTGTGCCCCACATGACATGGAAATTGAAAATCTGTATGCAACGTCTGTCTGCTGCATGGGGGGGGGATCAGGTTCCGCTGTGCTCTGCTCAAGGAATTCCAATCTAGACGGAAAGACTGAAATGCACTCGGAGAAAAAGGCAAGACACGCGCCACAGTGGAAATGTTTCAATTTGAAGACTTTTTCTCTCGCTGTACACACTGGGGGCACGTACCACAGGCACGCACACACACACACACACGCACACACACGCAGACATGCTCCTGCCACAGAAGCAGCCGCAGACAAACATGCCACGCCCACTTGGGGCTACGCCTGTCCCTGTCCCTGCCCGCTCCACGAGAGGCTCTCCGTTGGTCTTCCGGTCTTTCGCCTTGCTGCGTTTTCGAGGCTGAAGAATCCTCCCCCCCTCCAGTTTGGGGCGGCAACTTCCGGTCAATTTATTGTTGCTAATTCTTTTCTTTACTTTCCACAGGGAGCCCACAGGCCGCCTGCCCCCCAACTGTCCTTCAATTTTCCAGTAAAATTTGGAATTTTAACAGCAAAATCTTTGCTTTCACGCCACCCTGCGGGGCCAGCTGCACGGCCGCTCGGTTTGATGACCCGTGCAACGTACAACGTGCAACGTGCCACTGCAGCTGCTGGCTCACTCCTAATTCTGTTTGAACATGCCATTTGGTAGGCAGAGTTCGGTTGGGCGGGGAGCGGCATGGAGTAGCTCCTTGCTCCCAGTGGCTTTCTCTATGTGTGCGAACATTTCTGGGCGAGCCAACTCCCCAACTCCCCAACTCCGCCAACTCCCCAGCTGGTGTGCGGCAGTGACTGCTGAGTGAGTCTATTATGCCGCTCAATGACTTGCCATCCCCCAAGGGCGGTGCTCCCTTGCTTCCATGCTCCCTGACAACTGCAATGTGCAGCGCGTGTTTCCGCTCTGATTCATTCGCCTTTCAGAGGCTGACGATGTTGTCCACTTGTTGAACTAGCTCTGATAGCCATGGAGCAGGGATTAGCGTCATCCGTTTGTCAATTATTTCGCATGCAAAGTTGTAATTCCATTCGCAGATCGTTCGCCACTTGATGTGGCTTTTCCACAGCCGCAGTCCTTCTCCCTGTGTGCCACCTCTCCCCTGTGTCTGTGTGTGTGTTAATTAGCTTAAAATGTTGATAGACAGCGTGCGGCGGCTTGTGGCTGATTTTGCTTTTGCTTTTGCTTCTGCTTCTGCTCTGGCTCTGGCTCCATTGTTGCCTGCAGCTTAAGGACTGACTTTTGGAGCCTTCAATTGGCTACAACTTCACTCATCATCCAAGCAAAACCCAACAGCCACGCCGCAAGAATCAAGAGGCAGCACACAACTTTCTGCATCAATCACAGCCCACTGGGCGCTGTTAGATCTCTGTTCTCTGTTTTGCTCGGTCATTAGGCGACAGATCCAGCAGCCAACCAGTGGGGAAAGTTATCAAAGAGAGGCGGAACTCTACTTGCTAACTGCTAACTGCTGACTCAAAGTGGAATTGGAATTGCAATTGCAAGTGGCAGTGGTTCATTTTCGAAGCGATTTGTTTGAAACAAGTTCGCTGTGTGCTCCATCTGTCCGTGTCTTTTCCCTTTGATTGGAGTCTTAGCCGCGAAACTGTGCAACTGATTTGGCCATTACTGAAATGGTCCATGATCTTCATTACTTTATTACTTCTTCTGCTTGTCTGCTTTGGGGGCTGCTGCATAAATCACTTTCCATCTGAGCTGGCTGGCTCATTACTCGAACGAGGCGAGTGTGGGCTGAGGCGAGAGGTTGGGTAATGGGAGGCCAGACACAGGACGGCGAACAGAGACTTGCAGACACCTCCAACCATGTGTCTGCCTTGTATCCCGTGCAACCAACAAGGAGTCAAGTAATTAATACTGATTTCCCTTACGCTCATCGAAGCGGAACAGCGCACAGGAGCACAAGGACGTGGTACAACAAAGAGGGAGAGAGCGAGAGAGCGAGAGAGCGATACAACAACGTTTAGCAAGTGACAAGCAGAAGCGACAGGCAACAACTTTAGTTTGTGTCTCGAGGTCCTCCGCACGCTTGCAGCTGCCACCTAAAAGCCTCCAGCTCCGGCTTGGTGTCGTCTTTCGGAACTTTCCTAATTAAGCAAACGGAAAACTAAACGCCTCTTCGGCCTCACAGTATGGAGTTGTATCCCTTGTGCTGATTGCCAGCCAGCATTCAACATGCCCTCGAGCTTGACCACCTCCGCAAATAGGACACCGAAATGTGGCCGGGCAGGCATTGAATTGGCTGGCAGGGAGACGGAGCTGCAGGGGGAGACAGAGACTGTTTCGTATTCGATTTAATTAAAGTGCAATCTATGCAAAGCACAGAGAGTGTGCTGCTGCTATTTACACATGAAATGTGTTCGTGGATTGCCATTCGAAGCTCGCAGTGAGTGGCCTTGGACTGTCGTCGCCTGTGTGCAACGTGCAACGTGCAACATCCAATTATTTGTGCGTAATAGATGCGAAGTTGAACATTGAAACATTTGCCAGCAGTTGCGAGGTCAACTCATACTCTCTCTCTCCAGCTCCATGTGCTGCACTCTTCGAGGGCAAATCAAATATATTGACAGCATTTTGGGCTTTCATCTTCCTTTGTTTCCAAACGTTTCCACAAGGAGCAGAGCTGTCTAATTGAATTACTTGTGGCCAGCCTGCAGCCAATGGACATCCGCTTGGCTGCTTCTCCTGTTCATCAGAGATCCCAGAAACTGCAATTTGCAGATTAACTCTCTGCCAATAAATCTCAAAATTCTGCATTCGTTTAGGGTGTCTGCCCATTCGGCTGATTGATTTGTTGCCTAGCAGCAAACATAATCGCAATTGTCGCCTCGATGGTATCTGAAAGTCAGTAAATAGATACGAAACGAGAGGTTTATTGTTTCAGCTGCCACCGCCACCTGCCGCACGCTCAAAAGTATGCTACATAAAACCCAGAGCAGAGAAAGAGGCGGCAGCCACAGTGGCAGTGGCAGTGGCAGTGGCATGAATGAGTGAGCGAGTTAATTGCTCAGCAGCACGCAACGCGGCGGCAAATGTATTTTAATTAGCAAACAAATGATTTTGATAGCTGAACCACGCCCCCGCACCGCCACACCGCCCCACTGCCACACTAATCCCCCTGAATCCGCGATATCAGAGACAAAGCCCCCCAAAGCCGATGCGGCCATGAAATCAACAAAAGAGAAAAACGACAGAAAAGAGAGAAAAGAGAGAAAAGAGAGAAAAGAGAGAACCCGCCCCAGAAATTATTTGGCCATCAAAATTCGTCATGTATAACGAGTCGCACGAGTGCGGGCAAGCGAATTGAATTGGAAGCGATACAGTACACATTTTATGCACAGATGTACACACAGATACGTGTGTGTATGTGTGGCATCCTCCCTTGGTTGGTGGGGAGTGGGAGTGGGAGTGGGCATGGTAATGCACGCCTCTTAGGCTGAAGCGTCCATAAATTAGCTGGCACTGAGGCGACACTCGAGAGCGCTCAAAAACTTTTATCAGGCTTTCCGCAGAAACTCCTCAGCATTCCTCTCTCACACGCCTGCCCCTGCCCCTGCCCCTGTCACCGTTTGGGGCATTCCTTATTTTTGGCGGCTGGGGGGGAGGGGTGCGAAGACGAGCCTCTTCAGCCTCGGCATTGACTGATTATGGCTGCCGCCAGCAGGCAAATAAACACACACAGGAAAAGGTAAGGCAGAACGACGAGGAGGAGCACAGGGAAATTGATAAGCCAGTTGCTGGTAAACACACGCACACACACACACACACAATCGAACTTGACAGTGGTGTGCGTGTGTGTGTGTGTGTTTGTGCACTTTATGCTTATTGTTTGCGCCCACTCTGCCCACCCCAAGCCAAACAAACGCGCAGAAACAACGAACACTCGAATACCCTTAACGCGCAGGAACTTCTCCCTTCTCCCATCCCTCCTCGTGAGTGCTGTGTGGCTCTAGCTATTTAATTGTATTATGTGTACACGCACACACACACACACACACACACACACACACACAAACACAACACGCTCAAGTACGAGCAGAAGCGACTCAGCTGACTCCCCTCATTCGATTGCCTTTTGCTCACTGACTAGTCTTGGCCCATGGCCCATGGTCTGTTGTTGTTGTTGTTGTTGTTGTTGGAACATTTTCCAATTCCCAATTCTGCACTTCGTCTCGAAGTTTGCTTGAGTGTCCAAATGCAGTGCAAGGACATGTACGTCCATTTGCCTCTCGGCTCTCGAAGTCACGCACCATTCCCCATGGCACTTGCTTCTTTGTCACTGCCTGATGGACATCAAACAAATATATGCAAAGTTTTCCATAAAAAACTGGAGACGTGGAGGGCCTGACACCACATTGCATGCGAATAAGAATGGATTTGAACTGCCTCCGGCTGAATATCCCAATCAGAGAGCGACGATCGATTAGTCGTAACGCCTGCCTGGCTGCCTGTCTGCCTGGCCTAACATTACCCAAGTAGTCCATCAAAAGTAGTTTCTGTTTACAAATTTATGGCATTTGTAATGCGCAGCCCTCGGGGATAATTGGGAGCAGGAGCTGCTGCATTTGCCAGGTGCCCAGATACGATTCGCCCCAAATAATTGCGCAATTATTTGATTTGCGCACTGCGCCTTCAATTGCTGTAGGAACAGTTCTGCACTCCACTCCAGTCCACTCCAGTCCGCTCCACTCCAGTCCAGGATGTGGATATCGCATATCAGCAGTGGGGCGGGGAGTGGCAACTGGCAAGGGAGTTGCGCACTGCGGCAGCATTATCGTTGGAGCTGAGGCTAATTATTTTAATAGCGCCAATCAAGCCAATTTACACAGTCGAAATGGGTACTGGGCAATGGGGAAATTCCAGGAGGATGGTCATCAGTGCAACAGTTAGTAAGCCCCGACCATGCCCCCACAATCAGCGGTGGAGCGTGCAGATAATTGCATACTCCTCTCCCATGGACAGACTAGAGCGAGCTGCCCCGATGATTCAATGATTCGCTCATGGCATATCCCATAGTTGTGGCACTCAAAGTAATTGCTCATCCTCCTTGACGCAGTCCTCAGGCTCCAGGCTCCTGGCTCCACTTCCCTCCCCCACACTCCAGGGACTAACTCTAAACGGAAATTGATTTTGCAAGCCGTTGGCTAATCCGCTTCAGAGGGATGGGACTCCTCGGCCCGCAACTTCTTAAGCGTTGCCAGCTTCCATCGATTTTTATATTTATTTTTTCCCCTTATTTGCTACCCTTTTTTTATTGTGGCACTCAAGCGAGCGGGCAGGAGGAGCAGTGGAGAACAAATAAATAAAAGTGAATGCTCCTGGATTATACGATTATTCGATTGGCAGGCTAATCGGACACCACAAACGAAACCAGCAATGGAAATGGAACTGGTAACGGATGATGGATGATGGATGTTTATGCAGTTTTTTCCTGGCAAAGAGACTTCAATGTTCGGTTTTTGATACGTTTTTTGTTCTCTGCCCCCGCCCGTCGCCCTTTCATTTTATTCGATGTTGCGCCACGCTGGCCGTGTTCTCCTGCTCTGCTTCCCCACGATTCCACAGTGAGAGGAACAAGACAACTATAAAAAGCGCAAGACGAGAGGCGAGGCGTGCGGCTAGATGGCTCCGTCGATGAATGGATGGGTGGGCGTGGGTTGGGTGGGGTTGGGTAGAAATTGACAAGTTTCTGCTTGAGTGTGCAGTCAAAGAGCATTGGCTGAGCTCTGCCTGTGGCTCTAGCCTACGCCTGGCCTGGCCTGGCCTGGCCTGTCTTGTGTGTGGGTGTGACGACAGCAACAGCAAGGCGAAGGACTTCCCCTTCGTTTCGTGGGGCGTGGGGCGTGGGCCACGTCGGTCATTGACTCTCGCAGCTGCAATTTGCTGCAACGGGTAACTGCCGCCAGCCATTGTCAATGGCAACTACAAATTTCAAAGCGACTTCCAATGTTGTACGTCGTTCCAGGCAATACAGGCAGCAAGAGGGAATTGATTTTGGTCAATGGCCTGTGGCCTGTGGCCTCTGGCGGCTGTCTCCCTACCAAAAAAACCTCCCAGATACATGGGAATAGATACAGAAACAGAAGACATATAAACGTTTATATGTATGCACATGAACCGTAATCAAAACGAGCGGCGGATGGCCGCCGCCTTTCGCAACTTGCGAACTTTTGTTGTCTGTCAAAATGTGTAACGGTGCGTATGATTAATCCTGAGGAGGCTTCTGGGGCAACTTTTGATTCGTTTTTCGAAATGAATTTCAATAACAGAATCAGAAACAGAAACAGAAACAGAAACAGGGGAGGCAGCAAATGTCACTAATTGCAAATTAGTGCAAATATTTTCGATTGAAATTGTCCCGCAGGAGGAGCAGAGCGATCCCTCTGGGTGTGTCCTAATTGTCCCTCTGGATCTGCTTTTCATTTGGACTCTTTGCATGTGCCTTGTGGACCGCAGCGCCTCCTCCTCCTCCGTGAGGATCTGAGGCCCACTCTTGACCTCGTCGGCGGCTTTTGTGTGTGGGGCGGGCGCTGCCTTGACTCGCTTTCGGTTTCGGCTTTGGACTCGCAATGCTTGAGGCATCTCAGTGGAAATTGCTTACGCGTTGCGGTGTAAATACTTTCGGCATAGACTGTTGCCTTGCAAAAGATTTGAGACTGAAGCTAAAGCTGAAGCTGCGCCTGGGGCTGGGGCTGGGGCTGTGAGCCTTTTGCCTTTGCATTTCGAAATAAAAGCAGGAGGCGGGAGCGGTGCGCTTTGTGGCTGCTGCAATTCCATTTCAATGCCACAAGCCATGCACCCACAGAGCGACGAGAATACTTATGGTGCGAACAATTCCCGAGATTAAAAAGTCGCTTCGTGATAATAAATTCCCTTCAAATGAGGAAAGGCGCCCCCTCTGGGTTGCAGTGCCCACGTTTTGGTCGAGGGTAGCAAATGTCGAGCCGTGGCCGAACGTGCCAGTTGGCCAACCCTTTGCAAATAGCTGACGGCACACTCTGCATAATTGAACAAACCCCCTGCTGCCCCTGCCACTGGGGCGTGCCCCGACTATTGATGAACTTCAGGCCGTTACCGCCGAGCCGCCGAGCCGCCGCCGCCGCCATTGTAGGCAGACGGCGCGTGGGCTCAACTTTTGCGGCTTCCTTAACCTCTGTCGCAATGTGTCCCCCCTCCGCCACCCTCTTACAGCCTGTGGTCGAATCTTACACCTGCTCGCACCTGGGGAAGGCTCTTCTAAACGGTTGACAAAGGCTTCCTTCGTGCCGGCAACGTGAACAGCAACAGAGTCTGATTTTTGGGGCGGGCACATGCCCTGGGAGCAGCAGGCCACAGCCGCAGTTTGATTAGATTTGAGCCGAAAGTCAGAGGAGATTCGGGAGGCCGCCAACCCGCCCGCTCTAAGCCCATCAAATGCCACCCTGGAGCCGCCACGGCTTTCCTCGTTATTCATTAACTTTAATGAGTTCATTTAAAGACGGGAGCAGGAGTAGCAGTTGGGCCAAAGGAGGAGAAGGAGGAGCAGCTTGGCGGCCTTTGCCGATTTGCGGGCGGGCAATTTTAAAAGGCTTGAAATCGAGGCAAGGTTCCTGGCTAATTGACAGCCAGATGACAGCAGCCGCCAGATGAAAGGCAGCTGCGACGCGACACAAGCCCCCTGGGAGTGGTTGGAAATGGTGGAACCTTTTAAAGCTCCCGAGGCGACACAGCCTGCCGTCAGCTAATTGAATTGCATCGCTAATTTCGGTGCTATTAGCTGACGTTTTAGGTTGCCATCGCTGCCGCCCGGCCAAGATGGCCAGCACTCAACACTTGGCCAAAGCGTGGTAGAGCTGGAGGCCAGCAGCGAATGGCAACGATGAACATTTAAATGTGTGGCACACTGCCCGACGGAAGTGCAAGCTCAACATTTGCATTCAAAGTCAAACGAGAAGCGAGAGAGCCATTGAAGGTGGGACACAGAAAGGGGCAAAATCCTTGGGAGATCCTTACAAAAAACTGCACATTCGCGTACATCTCTCCGTGGGGGGCGGTTCTCCCGCCAGTGGGTCGTCTTTCTAATAAAAGAACGAAGAGAACAAAGCAATTCCAAGCAGCCAGATGATTAAGGGGCAGGCTATTATGCAGCATTATGGCCATCAACTGCAATTTTGTGGTCCCACGCGCCCCATTTCCACCGGAGGGCAGGTTCCCTTTGTTAATAAACAATTTCATCATTTCAGACGTAGAACGGGGAGGGACCGAGTCAACGTGAGAGACCTTCAGAGATCGGGTTGAACGACAGCAGTCAGCTTTTGGCAGGGTTGCGCACAACCCACCAACAACTGGTGGCTACAAGCGACATTCTCACGGATTTCGATAAGCAGCAATCAGCTTTCGCCCGGCATGTGAGTTCGCTCCTCGTCTGGCCTTTTGATGATTTATGGCAGCCAGCAATCATTTATTGTCGAAGGCAATCCCACGAGGGGCGCTTCCCCCCACCCAAAGTGTCTGCTAATGAATTTAATACGAGTTTTTCGCGGGGCGCGGGGTCTGGCTTGCAACATACTTTCAAGGAGCTACCATGCTCGGCTTGAAGGAACTGTTAAGTGCCTCCATCTTTGGCATTGCCCTCTGCGTGTGCCACAGTGCGCCTCTGCCACTGCTTCTGCCACTGCCTCTGCCACTGCCACTGCCTCTGCTGGTGGCAGCAGAGCGTGACAACATTTTTAATTACATGCCACACGGGCGCAATCGGCAGTGTCAGTGGCACAGCAACAGACAGGAACAGGCAACAGGCAACGGGCAACAGGCAACGGGCAGCATGGAAGGATGGCAGGATGGATGGAAGCAGGCAGACATTCAAATATCAAGTACGACAACAAAGCTGGAAAATAATTTACGCATTTTACACGCACTCCGCACAGCGCTTTGGAGGTACCCCCCTCCACACCCCACCCCTCGAGCACCCGTTCAACTTTTGGCTGTGTTTTTTTCTTGCTTTTCCTTTCATTACGGAAATCCATACGGCAGCGCCAGGGGTGTGAGGGGAGCGGAGCGCCTTTTACGACGAGTGTGCCATGGGGGGGGGGGGAACTCCTTTCCGAATGCAACCCAAGGCACGCGCCACTGTAGGCCCCAGAGAAAGGGAATTGGTAACAAGAGAAACAACAACAAGATTGTCGTGGAGAGAGAGAGAGAGAGAGAGAGAGAGAGAGAGGAGGAAATGGGCACGAACAGCAGGAGGCAGTGGCAGGAGCCATATGGAAATTGGGTAAGCGGCAAATGGCATCACATATGCACGTGCTAAGACAGTGGGAATCGATTAAATTTCCTTTAATGCCAAACCATAAATTCCCGTCTTCCCTGCTCCGTTGTCAGCGACCTTTCAACCCGTAAACCCAAACAGCAACAGCAACAGAAACAGAAAAGTAAGCAAAAAGAGCAACACGAACGGACGGAACACAACACACACACACAGCACACACACAACACACACAAGACAAGGGCAACGAGAAATGAACAACGAAAAAGAGAGACTCAAACTCATACTGGAAATAAAGCAAAAATTATGTCTAACGTCACATTGCCGAGTTCAGCTGATTCTTTATCAGAGTTAAGTGGTGGCCCTCCAGCTCCAGCTCCACATCCAGACACTCCACCCTCGCATTGTGTATGCCATTTGTTGTGCCTGGTGCCTGGTTCTTGTGAGGAGCAGGAGGAGGAGCAGGAGGAGGAGGAGGCTCCTATACCCTTGTCAAGGAGCAGCAGCAGAATTACAGAGTCAATAAAAGAGGCCATAAAGAAAATGCATGGCATGCGGGCAGAGCACTGGAGATCCTTAGCTAATTGAGTCAAAGGCACACTGATATTTCCATCTAGGCTCTGCAGATGTGATCCCTTGCCTACAGGGTATTAACACGTTCGACCCTACTCATTCGTTCCCCACTGCCACTACACTTGCTGGCAAATCAGAGCGAAATGAGAGATTTGTGAGGAGATTTACGCGCAACACAAAAATGAACTTTTGTGTGTAAATTTATGTGCATTGCCAGGACTCCAGGAAGCCAGAAGCTGCAGGAGGAGGAGAGAAAAGCAGCCTCCGCTTCAGCTGGCTAAGTAACTAACGCCATTAGCTGCTTAGTTTTTCTTCTTTCTTTCTTTTTTGGTGCCCTTGGTGGACCTGCAGCTATTCCGGCATTTTTATTGCAGCATTCCTTGGAAGAACATCAAACATCAGCTCCAGCGAGCAGCCAGAAATCATTGCTTAAGCCAGCTTTTCAATTGGCCCGCACTTAGGGCAGGGAGCACCATTCCTGCCACTCAGTTTGCTGCCCAGCATTGATTTTCGCACTGGAAGGAGAAGGAGAAAACCTTCAGGTGGAATCACGGCATCGAGAAACAGATTAACTTTGGAATGTCCCTACAAGGGGCAAATAAAACTGTGCAGTTTGATCTGCTTTTGAGGAGTCGAGGAATGCGGCAGGTGGGGCCCGAAAGTCCCCTGCTCTGCCCTCTGTCACAGCACTTCATAGGCGAATCCGAAATTGTGATTACATTTGGCGCATGAATATTCAATGGCATCGCCTGTGGCAATATGTCCAACAGTAATGAGCGCCACAAAAGCAGAAGCGAACGAAAATTGTGAAAATAAAAATGGAAATTGTTTTTCCCGTCGTCGTCGTCGTCGTCGTCGTGGCCTGCCCCCAGGCCCCGTCTCTCCTAACGCTTTTATGGGCCTCAATCCCAGGCACAAAGGCACTTACAAACTTCCGCCACAATCACCGAATGCAGCACCTGAGGCTGGATCTCCACACTACACACCGGTTGGATCCAATTCGAATGTTGGATATGGATTCCTTAGTTCCTCTGGCCCTCCAACACGCTTGCTGATTAATTAAAGCGAATGCAAACAGCAGAGCGGACCACATTTTGAATGTTTATTAAAGCCAGACCACAAAAGGCAAATAAGCGGACAATAAAAATATTATTAATACTCATGATACACAGCTCCCAATCCTCCCACTCGCCTCTCCTTATCGCGCTGCTGTCGGCCATCGTTCAGGATGATGGAAATGGAAATGGAAACGGCACGGGAAATGGGGATTTGGCACATGGTAGATGGGTCACAGAGCAGCCAAGGGGAAATTAGCAACACCGCACAACACCCATCAGGCATCAGGCATCGGGCAACGAGCAACGAGCTGTTGGGTGTGTTTTAGCCATAAATTTATTAACTTAGTGTCACATTTATAGCCAAACAAAACAGCCACAGCCACACACCATCCCAGCCCAGCCCAGCATGAAGGTGGACATGGGAGGCAGTGGAGGCCATCGTGGACATGGGAGCTGCTTTAAAATTCCCTTCGATGTGTAATTGATGGCAAAACGATGAAGTTAAATGTATTTGTTACCCAAGGTGGGCGTAAGCATGGGAAAACTGCAGTTACTTTCGTTTTGAAAGGACTTCGGAGATATTTCGAATGCTTCATCCAAGACGTCTCCCCTGACTGCCTGACTTGCCCGACTGTCTGCTCAAGTTATCAATTTAAATTGCTGGCTTTCGGGGATAGAGCGTAGGCCAGGGCTTAGGTGAGCGATTGACGCCTAAGTCCTGGCGAATTTCAGCTAATTCCGGGTAGAGCCACTGAGGGCTAAGGCCACTGCGCTGTCTGCCGCATTTATCAGGCTTTCGCACCCGCTAATTCCATGGCTAGTAAGGCAGGAGAGACAGCTCCTTGCAAAAGCCTGCCCCTGGCACGTGAATCATTTGACGGAGTACACCTGTTGTGTTGTGTGGCCTGACATGGCTTTGGTCTGCCGAATTAGATGGGATCGGATCGGATCGGATCGCCCGGTGCATTGGCGACTCTGTCGAGCTGCTTATCAGCCGCGTAGCTTGGCAGATGTGCAGCCGGAATCTATTTCCCACAATTGAAACAATAACTGGCGCGCGATAAACAAATGTTTAATCAGCGACCTACAAAGGAACAGACACACACAGGGGGGCACACACCCGACACACAGATCGACTTACATTTACCAACTCGGCTGCCAGAGAGTGACCTTTTGTTGCTGTTGCTGTTGCTGTTACCGTTGCCGTCGAGGGTTTTTAGGTGAGTTCAGGCTCTCGAGGCATTGGACACTTGAACAAAAAAATAAACAAAAACAAATAGCGCACGCACTCAATGAGATGAAATGTCCGAAATCAACTCAATCGAATCGAAACGAATCGAATCGAAGCGAAGCACTACTACAACTGTGTGTCAGCGAACTCGTAAGCGAACCGTAACCGAACCGGTGTGAATCGGGTGGAGACTGAAATTGAATTTGAAATTGAAGTGAGCGCCCAAAGGCCTACTGGGCTCCGCTGGAGGAGGCGGATGTGGCTGATGGCTGGGGGCAGGCTGCGAAACCAACCGACGCTACGCAGGTCTCGCGACCAACTGAGGCGCCCAGCGCCCAGGCAGCGGCATTTAAGGCAGCCCCACCATCTGGATGGAGCCCCGACTGTCGCTGTCTCTGTCTCCGTCTCTGTCCATGTCTATGTCCCTGTCCCTGTCCCGCTGCACGTTTGGTTGTGAACGACAGTAATGCCGGCAGAATTTTTGTAACGGTTCCCAACCAGCTGTCAGGCCACGAGCCAAACGAGCGAGCTTAAAGCTCAAAGCTCAGTAAGCGGACAAAGTTGTCGTCTGTCGCCCACCTGGCAATGCTGCTCCCGCTCTCCGACTCGCTCTCTCTCTCTCTCTCTGTTTACGAATGAGTGGGCAAGGCAGAGACGGTGAGAGTTTGACACTAGGCGTCCAGGGATGGACACACAAAACTAATCGAGAATCTTCCGTGGTCTTCAATTTATTGGCTCATATCCCGCCCGTGCCCAGCACATTGCCCGGCCAGACAATCTCCTCGATGTAGTCCAGGAAGGAGGCCACTCGTGTGTAGAGACCCGGCGTCTTGGTGGCACACCCGAACCCAGACGAGATGATGCCCACAATGGAGTACAGTCCGTCCTCGACATTGATGTCCAAGATGAGCGGACCGCCGGAGTCGCCCTGGCAGGCATCCGCCTTCAGGTGCTTGGTGTCCGCCGCACACATCAGCGAATCGATGACACCCTGCTTCAGGGCGCGCACGGTGCTCGGCTGCTCGGCAAACGACTCGTTGCACTTGTCCAGCGGCACCAGGTCGAGTGGGGCACGCAGCAGGACCTTGGATCTGGAGCGATCTGTGCGGAGCAGTCCAAAGAGTGAGAGTGAGAGTGGAATGCCACAAGCGGTGGAGTGGATCGCTACTCACTGGTCAAGTTCATGGTTCCCCAGCCGGCCACAAAGAGCTTGGAGCTGAGTGGCGGATCCCTTGGGTCTGTGTGCAGGCACGCAGGGAAAATGTTGCTGTTGTTCGCGAAATTAACCTCCTCCTCCAGCTCCAGCAGGGCAATGTCATTGTACTTGCTGCTGCTAACGTAGTTCGGATGAATGGTAATATTTCTCTGCGAAAAGGAAACATAAACAGATGGCAAGGGAAGGAGCAGGGATGCGAGTGCATACCAAGCCAATGTCCTGATATTGCTGTGCGGGATTAACGATGTTCACGGTGCCCAGGCGAACGAAGACGGGATTGTTTTCCTCGCTGTTGACGCAGTGGGCGGCGGTGAGGACGAACCGACTGGAGATCAGGGAGCCGCCGCAACGATACTCGGGAGGTGCACCGAAGGTGCTGTACGCAATGGCCACCATGTGCGGATAGACGCCGGGGTTGACGGGAATGCCCTCCAGGATGTGCACCGTCAGCCTGTTCTCCCCGAAGCGGCTTTGTATCCTCTTGCAGGCCACCACCGAGGGACGCTCCTGCGGCACATCCACGCGAGAGATGGGTGTGGCCGAGACGGGTGGTCGGGCCGTGGACGTTGTCTCCGCAATGCTGCGAACAAAGCAGAATGAAAATGGCCAATGAGTAATTGAAATTTGCTGCGAAAGAGTGCTGCCAGCATCTGCATGCCCCCTGCCCCCTGGCCCCTGGCTGAGGCCAACTGATGTCCCATGCCATTAACCCAAAAGTCAGACAAACCCGAACGGCAGCACGGATGCATCCGAAGGATCGATGTTGCTGCCTTGCTGTTCCTTTGCCTGGAAGCGGAAAGGCGCAAATGGATCGACCAGCGGCATCAGTGGGGACGGCGACGCTGGCGACTCCACCTCCCTGGCGGCCTCTATTTGCATCCCCTGCTGACGGAGCCTCTCGTTGACCACTTGGATCAGATTATTGCCGGATCCTCGCCGGTTTCCTCGCTGCTGCTGCTGCTGCTGCTGCTCTCTTGTCCTTGGACCGGGAATCGTCAGTGGCTTGTTGACTATTCTGGGCGTGCCCGCTGCACTCCAACCCCAAGGGCCCACGGATCGTGGCGTGGCAGTTGTCGTTGCCGGAAGAGGAGCGGCTCCCCAGTGTCCAATGCTCTGGAATGGCTCTGGCTGCGTTCGCATGGCCTCGTGGGTTCTGCCCTCAACCCTGCCTGTGGGCGGCTGTGGCAGGAGACTCCGAGGCGTGCTGAGCATCTGATTGAAGTCGAAGAAGCTGCCGCTCTGATCCAGCCTGCTCTCCCGGCTCTGCTCTGGGCTCGTGTCAGGTGGAGTCGAGGATGAAGGTGCTGGAGCAGGAGCAGGAGCTGCTGCTGTTCCTTTCGAGCTTTGGCTGTGGGATGGGGTTAGTGGAGTTAGTAGAAGGTGTCGCTGGTTGGTCTAACGGTGGAAGCGGGGCATGCAACATCACTTGGCACACAGCACAGGACGACACATGGAAGCACGAAACACACACAGGAGGCTGCTCATGGGCTTACTCGTTGGGGCAGCAGGGCTTTGTGGGGCAGCAGATGATCTCCTCGCGCGGCCCGAGGCCACAGCTGGGCACATCGTTGATGGTGAGGATGCCCGACTTGATGTAGCCGTCGACGAAGGGCTCGCAGGTGGATGAGGAGCGGCAGATGCCCGGCAAGTTCTCCTTCACCATGCATTCTTCGCCTTCTGAAACAAGCAAGAGGCTACAGTACAGTGTCTGCCACAGAGTGGATGGGATGGCAGGCACATACCCTCGCCTGCTGTGTTCAGGCCACAACTGCCGAGCAGAAGGAGGCCCCAAAGCAGCGGGGCGAACATCTCACCGCAGCTGGATGCCCCGGAATCTCTCTGGCTCCTGCAAAGCATTCAAGAAGCAAAACATGACAATGAGAATGGGAATGGGAATGAAAATCAACAGCAACGGAGAGGAGACGAGAGGAGAGGAGACTGCGCCATGGGTGAGGTGAAATGTGTTCTTTTGTCTCCACATCGGGAGCTCGTCTTACAGCTGATTGTGAGTATAATGAACCTGGCATTGACCCACAATCTGCTGTAGCAGAACTGGCACTGGGTGACTATAGCGAAAACTGGGGGAAAGCCACTTCAGTGATAGTTTCGGGAATTACACAATCCTACGGCAGACGTTGCCCCGAGCCGCTGCCGACTCACTCCGGGGGCATTACGTTCCCGTCGCTGTTCGGCTGACATTTCACCATCCATACAGACACAGACACAGATACAGATACGGACATGCTCTGATATCAAACACTAATTTCATTTAGACGAACACCCGAAAAGGGGGCAACCAACCTGCCCCTTGATAACGAAGCAACCACCCCCCAGGGTAGATACTTGAAGAGCAGACGAGACGATCTGTCTGTAATTCTCTGTCTTGTATCAGAAATTATTATGGAATGCTTTGGCAGACTCTTGCTTGATCTTTTGCACCTTATTTTGCATTAGATTCAACCAATTTGATCCCGTTGCTCCCTCTTTGGTCCATGGCCTGCTGGTGATTCGTATCGCAGGAAGGGTTTCCGCTCGTGTTAACACGAAGAACAACACGGAAATAGTTTTGGATGCATGCAATTCGTTCTCTCTCTTCCCCTCCCCTCCCCACCCCTCTCCCTCGGGTGCATCTGCCGTCATTTTGCGTCCACTTTGCCTTATCAAACACACCTTTGACACGACCTTTTTTTCGGTTTTTGATAACGAAATAATTACTGGCACTTCGGTATAGCAATCAGGCACAAAACTCAATTGAAACTCAAAAGAAAAGCACAAACAAAGCGCAGCACAGCAAAAAAAATACAAATAAAAAGAAGAATACAAAATAAAAATAAACCAAGAGACGATCAACAATGCTGAAAACCGGTGGCTATCGCAGAACGAAACTCTCGTTGGACACGGAGCGAAATGTGTGAGGTGTGAGGAAAGGCTGACTGGGGCGACCGATCGGTAGCTCAACGCCGAAACAACTGAAGCTAAAGCCCAGCCCAGAGCCAGAGCCCAGAGCCAGAGCCCAGAGCCAGAGCAGAGCAAGAACCGAAGCCGTGCCAGGCCGGAGACCGGAGACTGGACCGGACTGACCGGGCGGGCAGCTGATATCAGCAGCGACAGATGCCAGCCACTCTCCAGCCACTCGCTGAGCGATGGACCGGTTTTTGGCACCAGCTCTTCGCAGAATCGAGCTTCAACGAACAGAATACAAAAGTGGAAAAAGCACAAGAGTTGAAGCGAGAGAGCGACAGAGCCAGGGAGCTGTAATTAAAGAGTAAACGAAACGAAACTGTGACTCAGAACGAGCGGTGGCCATGGGGTTTGAGTTTGTGTTTGAGTTTGGGGAAATGCACAGCGCCTGCAGGAGAGTCAGTTCTAGGGGATTTCATTAAGCTGAGTCTTGACTGTACCACAGTCATGAATCACAGCAAACTTTTTTGCCAGAGATTACACCGAGAGAGAGCGGGAGAGCGGGAGAGCGGGGCAGCCTACACATCGGTATTTCCAATGCGCTGGAAACATTCGATGAGCTCAGATGAGTTTTTTGCTTGGTGTGTGCACACTGGACACTGGCCGGTGAATGAATCTGCATGAAATTGGAGCATTCTTTCGTTTTTGTGTTTCATTTCGATGCTGCCACAATGATGGGCAACGTCGCACGGCACTTGGTCTCTCTCCTCTCCACACATGGCTTAAACAGATTCAACAGTTTGTACTAACTAAACTTAAGTAGCTACGACTTGGAGACTGGAACTACGACTACGACTACGACGGCTGCTGCTGCTGCTGCTGCTGCTGCTGCTGCTCCACGAAGAGCGTCAGCTGTGGGCTGAGCAGGTTCGTGTAGTACATGACACGTGCCTCGCACTCAACGCCCGTGGGCGTGGCAATGCCCAGGACACAGCGACTGGCATTGGGCCGCACCAGATGGAGCACGCTGCCGACGGTGCCCGGGCAGGGGGCGCAGGAACTGGCGTTGGAGATGCGCTGCAGATCCGTCTCCGGCTGCTGGGGCTCCACGCAAAGGTGCGAGCTGGGCAGCTCCTGCACGCTGCCGTAGTTGGGCAGATCGCCGCACGCCCAGGTGGGACGCAGCCGCATGGGCATCTCGTACAGCGGGCAGTCGGTGTCCTCGCCCTTGCCCCAGCCGACGGCCACCAGGCGACCGCTGACCTGCAGGCGCGTCAGCTCAAACTGATTGCAAACGGGCGCCACACTGACATTCCCAGACGCCGCACTGCCCAGCAGCAGTGGCTCCTGCAGCCGCATCAGAGCCAAGTCCCTGCGGAACTGTGCCAAGCGCTATACAGAGAGAGAGAGAGAGAGAAAGGGTCAGAATGCTAGATGGCGAGAAGTGGCCACGGCTCACCACAATGTCCACCAGATAGTCCTCGTCGACGTCCACGTCCCGCATGTCTGCCACCCCGAACACGGCATGGCTGGGCCGCTGGCAGCCGGCGGCACTGAGGAGGAGCTGCGGTGTCAGGACAATGGCGGCGCAGTGATGAAGATGTCCATCGAAGGCGGCATTGAGATGGGCCAGTGCAGCCAGGTGACTGTAGTGGGGCAGCAGGGCATCCGCTCTGGCAATGGCTGCCACCTCGCGAGGATCCAGCGCCTGGGGCGCCGGAGCACGCGTGGGCAGCGGCACACCCAGGCGCGGCCCCGTCTTGACCTGGCCACGTGGCTGCAGTGGCAAGTTCATGGGGCAGCAGATGATCTCCTCCCTGGCACCATCACGGCACGTCATGAAGTCCTCGTCGCGCAGTCGGCCCTGCGACAGCAGCGGCTCCACGCTGGGGCAGGCGGACACGGCCCGGCACACGCCCTCGTAGAGTGGAGCCCTGCACTCCGCCCCCTCCTTGGTGTCCGGATAGACGAAGCTGTCACGCGCCGGTCGCCGTGTGGACTCCACGGGGCGCAGCACAAAGTCGCGATCCGTTTGGAAAATATCCATCCAGGCATCGCCCCCAGACGCTGCCGTTGTTGTGGGTGTCGGAGTGGTTGTGGTTGTCGTTGTTGTGGTTGTGGTTGTCGTTGTGGTTGTCGTCGTTGTTGTGGTTGTGGTTGGAGTTGGAGTTTCGCTGCGCACCTCCATGGCCTGGGCAGCCTCGAGTGGACAGCAGATCTTCTCGCCGCGACTGGTGAATCCACAGCCCTCGATTGTCTCTGCGCTGAGTCGTCCAGCCTGGATGTGCGATGGCAGCGTCTCGCACTCCTCCGACGGCTGGCAGCGGCTGCGGTAGCCCGTGGTGGGACAGGGGTCGCCAGCTGCAAATAATCGATCGTATAAAAGAACTGATAGAAGTGATCGACAGGCTCGACGCACTCTCCAAGTTAACGTAAGCTTCGCAGGCGCGATCCAGCCAGAGGCTGGCCAAGATCAGCAGCGCTGCGATTCTGATTCCAGAGTTCCCTCGACGTAACATTGCTCGGGGCGATCGCTTTTTGTTTTTTATTGTTGATTGATTCGGTTTGGAAGTGTGTTTGCGTTTTGTTGCTGCTGCTGTAGCCGCTGGGCGATCGCTACTGACTGCTGACCGAACGACTGCGCGGCTGGCGATCGACTGACAGCTGACGCTCTGCTCTCCCCCGAACTGGTCCGGCAACCGCTGAGCACTGAACCCACCGAGAGCGGCAGAGGGAGAGGGCGAGGGAGAGGGAGAGCAAAGCACTTTGAGATGCGGAAGCGATGCTGGAGATGGGGAAAGACACGCAGAAAGATCGATTGGGACAAGATTTATTGCAAATTGCATGCAAATTCCAGTTGGTCCTGATCCTAGGTCCTGTTGGCACTGTTCTCGTTGAGGAATCTGCTGTTGCTGGGGCCGAGCAGGCTGGTGTAGTAGAGCGGATGCGCGGAGCTGGTGCAGGACTTGCTGGTGGGCGTGGCAATGCCGAGCAGGCAGGCGCTGCCATCGCGCCGAGTCACATGCAGGCCGCTGGCGCTGCCGCGCAGGCAGTCCACGCAGGCTCCGGGCGTGGAGCTCTGCCTCTCCATGTCGGGTGCTACGCACAAGTGATTGTTGCCGTCGATGCCACTGATGGGACGGTTGATGCTCACGCGATCGCAGGAGTGGAACGAGACGATGGTCACCTCCTTCTCGAACCACTGGCAGTTCTCTCCTGTGGAATTCAACAGAGATTGAAGCTAGAGCTGGAAATCTGCAATGCTGTGGACTCACCGTTCTTCTGGGAGAAGCCCACAGCCACCAGCTTCAGGCGGCTGTCCACGTCCGCCTGACTGCAGATCTCCGCAATGGACTCTCTGCCGTAGCCACTTCTCATGCGGATCAGCACGAGGTCGTTGTTGTGGCGCGTAATGTTCTGTGAAGAATAAAGAATACTGAGCTCAGAATATGCACATCTAGAGACTCTTTGCGACTCACATTGATCTCCTGGATGTCCTCGAAGGGCTCTTCTATGCCCAGCTGCACATGGTTGGGGTCCGCTATCACGGAGCCAACGCATGCGGCTGAGCTGAGAGCAAAGTTCTCCTTCAGAAGGAAGGCCGTGCAGCGAAAGATTTGCGAGTCCAATGTCACTGGGTTCAAGTAACGCAGCGAGGCCACATGCGGATAGAGCCCACGCACACCTTCACGCCCTCCTGTGGGTCTCCTGTGGAGGAAACGCACCTTTAGTCCTGGCCATTGCTTATGTCAATCCTGAAGAGTAAACCCACAAAAGCGTCGCCTGGGGGCAGCAAACGAGCTCCATGTAGACACCAATTCCGCACTGCACCACCTCGTCCAGCGTCATTCTGCCAGAATGAATATACAAATCGACATTGGGACAGTTCTTGATGCCCAGGCAGCTGCTCTCTGGGTAGCCGGGTAGACGAGGACACGCTTCCCCCTCTAGTTGAGTGGATGGACGGATTAGTCTGTTGATTTAGCACACAGTTCTGAGGGTACCTGCAAGCCATTTCGATAGCCGGGGATACTGCACAGCGGCGACCGTCATGGCCATGGCCATCAGCAAACACCCAAGTCCCATCCACGCCATCTTCCGTTGGCTGTCGTACTCGTCAGGGAACCGAGAACTGGGAACTTTGTGCCCATAATCGCGACTTAAAAGTATTTTTTATTATATTATATATTCTGTGTATCAGGCTAAGGCTTATCAGCAGCCTCCGATCCAGCGAACATTTACCATATATAAATGATTGACAGTCGGAATTAATTCTCAATAATTGTCACACCAAAAGACAGCAGGATTTTCCCAGTTTGAAGACTAAAGAACTGAATGATAAGATTGTGAGAGAACATTAACTAAACTGCAGATTGTGGTGTGAGTCCCGTTTTGAGTTCGTTATTCATCAGCTGTCAGTTTTCACTTCATTTTGTTGCACTGCAAAAATTACCCATAGCCGAATGGCACTACAAAATCAACCCAATTCCTACCCAACTCATTTCTGTGATATGTGAGAGTCTGTTGTTTGGGTCTCTCTTATCTATGGGATCACATGATCCAGTGTGGAGCGAGACGTTGAGTTCTTTCTCGGCGAAACAGCTTTGATGGGTTTGCAAAATGCTTGGGTTCGAAATTGTTTCTTTAATTTGAAGGATCTAAAGCTAGTAATACTACTGCAAGTGGGGCTGCGGCAGGACGATCACAGTTGGATTCCAAGCGAAACTTTTATTCTTGCTGTCTATACTGATCTGAGGGAAGTTCTGACCTGAGGGGCGACCCGCCCTCTAGTATCCATAGAAGAAAGTCTCGTAGACGAAGCTGCGCGTCAGGTTGGAGGCGAGCAGAATCTCGGCTGTGGTCGCTCCAATGCCACCTCTGGTCAGATAGCCGCCGGCATCGCTGGCCGTCGTATCCACGTATATCTCAATGCAGGTGAGGGTCACGCCCGTGCTCGATCCTGCGGGATAGCTCATCAGCACCTCAATGTCCACGGCGGTGGCGAAGCTCTCGTCATCGTAGTGATTCACCACCAGGCGATCGCCTGAGGAAAACGATTGGTTAGTTGAGGATCACAGCCAGAAGCGCGCGTTCAATCTCACCCGAGATGCGTTCACCGGCGGTGAAGACAATGTTTCCCTTGGAGTGCTTCACCTTGTCCAGCTCGGAGAGCTGAGCCGTTGGATTGAGGGTGGTGAAGCGGCTGTCGTCCGTCACCGGAGTGATGTCCGTGTAGTAGAGATCACTGGCGCGGGCGTGTGGCTGGGCCAGCACCGTAACCGTCGCCAGGCACAGGAGCAGGGCCAAACGCAGCGACATCACAGACCTCAAAGTTCACTGAATAAAGTTCACAGACCGAAAAAACAAACAAAAAAACAAGAAGTGCGGCTACGGTCGTGTCTGTGGAGTGGCAGTGGCAGTGCTCTAATGCCTTCCGTTTCTCTGTGGGGTTTGGGTGTGCCTTAGCTGCGGGCCGCTTGTTTTATATGCCCGTCCTTATCGGCGGTCAGCCACCCAGATAAGTCGCGACAATTCGAACGATAAGCCCTGGAATTGGCTATGGGCTCCCCAGCTCCCCAGCGCCCCGCTCATAATTTCCCATAATTGCTCCCACACTCGTATTGTTCCTTGCACAATTTCTATAAATAGGCCAAAGAGTTTTCGAGTGGCTAATCGGCATATCGCATCGCAACGGATCGCTTCGGATCGGATCGCAACGGATTCAATCGGAGGAACACGCTGCCGCGAAATTGCCGATTGGCTGGAGACGTGTGTGGATGATTCAGTGATTCACTGCCTGTATTTTGGATACAGGAATCTTTGACAGTGACTCTGAATGGGTAGTATATAAGTGCATACATATGCATGTACATAGGTGTGTGTCTGCCCTCTAGCAATCTTTCGCTTGAAACTTTCAATGTGCGTTGTGCGATAATTGATTTTGTCTTCCCTGTGTATCGTGGAGGTTCTGCTTGTTTGTTTATTTGCTTATTAGCTGGCTGGCTGGCAATCTGAACCTTGATATGCATAATGGCAAACAATCTAATGAACAAATAAGCCAATCTACAAACTGAATTGCTTGTTCGAGCGCAGTTTCCGACCCCGTGCCCGTGCCCAGTCCCTGCCCATGTCCCTGTCCCTGTCGATTGGGGCAAGTGGATACTTTCTGCATTTCTCAGACTGGCCAGGGTATTCCCTGGAGTTCAGCGAATGACGCAACACGGAATTCCCATCGCACACATGTCGTAGATCCACAAAGATCTGGCTGCATTTCTGTTGGTTGCCAGCACCCAATCGGACAGTCCCCGAATCAGATTCTGATTCAGATTCAGTTGCTAGATTCCGGCGAGTGGCTGGCACAGATTTACGGCAATGGCTCTGAGGTCTACTTCAAGTGGAAGGCGCGTGAGCGGCGACGAAAACAATTTCAAATTAAATCAAAAGATTAACCAATACCCCTCCTCGATGGCGGACGTGGATGGGTGATATATGATCCCGCCATGCCATTTGCCATTCAATGATGAGTTGTTGCTCGTGTCACTTTCAACATTTATAGATACATATATTTGGTGTCATGCGACATGGTCGATCCTACTTCTGGCCATAGTACTGGGCCTGGTAGGAGAAGTTTCGGGTCTGGCTGGCCTCCAGAATGATCGAAATGAATCGCTGACCAATGCCGCCGGCCACCACGTAGGCGTTGCCCTCGCTGTTGTCCTGTGTGCAGATCAGCTCCACGTAGGTGACAATCGCTCCAGCGCCCTCCTCTGGGTATGTCAGCTGCACGCTCACATCCTGCGAGCTCGGATAGGAGAAGACATCGGCGCCCTGGGCCACCAAGCCGTCGCCTGAAAGTATGCAACGATTAGCCTCGATCGCAGCCTGCTTTTGGGTCGTGGTGGGGCAGGATTGCCACTTACCGGTGGTGCGAGAGCCGAGAGTGTAGCGCACAGACTCGACGCCGCCGCGAGCGATGGCCGGCTGCTTGGTCAGACGCTGTATCTTGAGCCCCGGCCGCGTGGCGGCAAACGAGCGAACATCCTTGACCACGGTGATCTCGCGCAAGGTGGTGCCATCCAGCTGGCGGGCGGGACTGGCGGCCACAAGGCAGCCGAAGAGGGCCACCACCAAACAGAGACTCAGCTTGCACATGTTGCGAGGGGATTGCTCTTGAAGATCAGAAAAAGGTTGCTCCTGCAGTGGTTGCGGCGAATGAAAGTCGCGTAATGATAGCCAAGGCCTGGCTGCGTTTACCATTTATACTAGGCACCTCCGACTAAGTGGAGAGGTATTTGATTTGATTCGCCTTTCGGAGTGACACACCCTGCCCCGCTTCCGGCTTCGGCTTCGGCACCGGCTCCGGCCACAGCTGCGACGGCTGCGACGGCAGCGTCGAAGCCTCCTTATCGCCCACTTGCCAATTTCGAGTGAAGCAACTGACAATGTGGGATTAGACACGAGAGAAGAGCGGCCGTCAAGCCGACGTGGGGAATACATTGCCAGCAGCTGCGCAGTGCCGCAGGTTGCCGCATATTCGGGTATTGGGCTTACCCGCTGGAAGGGTAGCAGCAATAACACTGATAACACATCCCCACGTCCCGCCCCAAGCCCACTTCACTCAATTAAACGGAACAATTTTGGTGTTATTGCGTTCAGATCTAATCAAGGGTTCCACTCCGCCGCCCTCCCCTTCGATAGGCTCGTGTTTAGCCGGGAGATAACAGGTCAGACCCATCGGTAGACCCAGCCAACCCAGTCAACAACAAACACACTCGGAGAAGAGTTCTGTTTTGATTGAGCGATGGAAGTTTAACGCAACCTCATGGTTGCCCCGTCAACACCCTGGCTGCTCCTTCGCCCACCCGATCATGCCACGAAAGTTGTTTCCCAGAACTCTCCTATCTGCAGTGGACTTCCCTGGAACTCAGCAACAATTCGAGCAACTTCTGGAGGGTTGGCCGTGCTCTCCACCAGCAGAATTTCCGATCGCATCGGACCCCAATTGCCAGTCGATGTTGTTGACTTGATTCAAGTATCAGTTCTGAATCATTTGTTTAAATTAAGATTCACTTGTGGTTCCCATAATAGCAGAGGTATTACCCAACCCTTGGGTATATTACATAGATGCGTCGTACATGGATGGGGTAAAATAAGTGTACTACCTTTGGGCATCATTTACAAGGTAAAGAGTTTAGAAAACGTTTTTTATTTCTATGCTATTATTCAGACTTATTCGATAACTCTAGAGTTACATTTCAATGTAAAATATTATTTTCAAAAATCGTACACTATAAGCAGTACCGTTAGATGTTGGCCAGTCGACAAGTTGATCGAATTTCGATATCGAATATCGATTGCTTAGTACAAAGGGAATAGCCGAGAACGAAAGTATGAGATGGAATGGAAGCTTCTCTCTCTCTCTCTCTCTCTCTGGTGACTTGATTGGATACCGGACTGGACGACTTGCCTGGAATGTGACAGCATCAGCATCAGCATCATCGAAATATGGGAAGTAGTATCTGAATCGGAATTTGCAGGAATAGCATATAGGACTAAGCATAATTACATTGTTGTGTTTTGTTTTGTTTTGTTTCGCGTGTTTTGGGTTGGCAATCATTAAGCAATAAAACAATCTGCGACCCGTTGTCATATTCTATGTGTATACTGTTATCTCTATTGCACAACGACTTCTCTCTCTCTCTCTCTCTCTCTTCTTCTATCGCCGTATCCCTCGTTTTCATCTCCATCAATCGCATTCTCCCACACTCAGGCGCACTTTTAAAACATGACATGGAAGGACATGGACCTGGCAATCCCTCTAGCCTGGCGGCCCCAGTTCCTGATTGCGGTTCTTGAATAATTAATTGAATGTAATATTTGCTGGCAAGCTCTGCATTCCCTCATTCTACATGTAGCTTATTCATGTTTCCAATTCAATTTTCGAATATTTCTCTACCAACATTCAGACATAAAGTTGATCTTGAAGATCCTTAAAAGTACTTGGCATTGGGACGACGACAATCCCTGTTCCTATTATAAGTGACTACGAATATTGAATGTTTCGCGAGTAACAATTATTTGTAAGACAAATTTTAAATGTGTTTTAGTTAATGAATTGCCATTCGAAGGATTTGAGATTATATTCTACAAATTCTAGGGGGGTTTACGCCCCTCATATTCTCTCCTCACAATTAGATTTGAAATCCTGAATATCGTTTTATCGATTATTTCCGTTGCTGTTTTTGAGTTGTGTGTTTGATCCTAATATTGCCATGGCATTTGATGCCTTGGTCGGAACAGGACCACCTGCCAGTCTCATGTCATATGCCTCCTGCCCCAACAGTGCGTTACAAAAATGTCTGTCTCTCTGTGTGTGTGTGTGTGTGTGTGTGTATATGTGTGTATGTAAATGCGCTACAAAACCAACAACAATTCCATTCTCATTTTCACTAAATTGCTTTTGTCTAAAATCTGCCTCTGGCTCTGGCCCTACCCTCTCCACGACGGCTTCCACGCGCACGACCTTGGTGAAACCCTATTGAGATTTTTGCATTAGCTCCTCCGCTGCGAACTCCTCCTCCTGTTCCTGCCCCTGCTCCTGCTCCTGCTTCTCCTCCCGCCTTTTACCAGCGTGGACGTATCTCCTTGAATAACCATTGCTGGTAGCTATCGTTGACATCGCAGTGGCCCAGCGTGAGCTGCTGCGTGGTAGGGTGCAGGGCCATGCATTTCTTGTGGACGCGATGCATGAGATGCTTGGTGTGGTCGTTGTACTGCCAGGGTCCATCGACGGTGCCCAGACGGCAGACGGCCAGCTTAATGCCCTGGCGATCCGCCTCGACGCAGCGCTCACCGACGCCCAGCTGGCCGGCTGCGTTCAAGCGGGCGAGCTGGTTGTTGCCGCCGCCGTGGCAGTAGGTGAGACCCATAATGGCCGGTGGCTGGTGGCCCATGGAGTCCAGGCAGCCTTCGGTTGCCACCGAGCGCAGCTCGCCCCAGTGAAGGTTGGCCGGCAGGCCGGGAAACTTGTCATAGACGTCGTAGGCGATGTTGTCCATAAACCACTGGAACGACTTGCAGCCGAGGCGCTTCTTCAGGGCCAACTGCTCCGTGATGTCGCCCATGTCCAAGTAGCGGGCGAGAGGCTCACGCGTATAGAAGTACTCCTTATGCGTGTCGTCGAACCACGTCTCGATCACGCGCTTGTAGTTGATGGTGATCAGCGGGCCCTTCTTCTTGCTGGCCAGCTTGCCGAAATTGTAGGGCATGAAGCCGCGGTAGACGTGGCCGACGCGTGAGCACGGCACCCACTCGATGCTGCCGCCGCACTGCCAGATCTTGAAGCTCAGCTCGAAGTTCTCTCCGCCCCACACCAGCAGGCCGGGGTCGTAGGCGCCCAGCTCCAGGAAGTACTCGCGATTGATGGCGAACAGCCCGCCGGCATGCGTCGGACTGCGGTACGGTTCCGAGTTGTGAGCTCTTCGTCGCTGCTCGCGGCGTGGCACCTCGTTCTCCTTGTACAGCATTCCCCACTCGAAGATGCCGCGAAAGTGGTTGTCCGTCCCGTACACGGGCCGGTACTCGAAGTTCTTGTGGTCGATGCCATCGATAATGGGCACGGTCATTACGGTGCGGTCCCGGTAGATGGGCGCCAGCAGCGGGGGCAGCCAGTTGAGATTCACCTCGCAGTGGGCATCCAGGAAGACAATCACCTCACCAGTCGCCTCCATGGCGCCCCGGGATCGCGTCCGTATCAAGCCCTCACGCTCCTTGTTTCGTATGATTTTCACCAGGCCATTGAATTGCTTCGAATACTCGTCCAGGTGGCTGCGAAGATCCTCCTTGTCCGAATAGTCGTCCACGAGGATGATCTCGTGCAGCATGTGCTTGGGCGAGCGGTCAATCACCGAGTGGACGGTGCGCATCAGCACCGAGAAGCCCTCGTTGTGGAAGACAATGATGACGCTGGTGCGTGGCAGGTCGTATGGGTAGTCCCAGTGCCTGCACTCCTCCAGGCGCGTGTCGCGCACCGATCGATGCATGGAAATTTCATTGGAGCAGGCGATGTTCATTCCATACTCCATCTCGGAGTCATCCGCGACGTTCTTCTTGTCCGGCGACAGGCTGTGGGCCTCCCCATTCTCCCCTGGTCCACTACGTGGCTTCAGATCTTTCGGCTCGAAGTTGCCAAGGCCTGTGAAAATATATATTTAGTGCATCTTACTCGGATGAGGCAGCAGTTGTACAAACAGCGCCCAATTGCATATGCTTACCGGTGGCGGCTTATGGACAAATGTTTGCTTACCTTCCACTAGCTTGGGCACTTCGTGGGGCCGACCCTCAAGCCGCTGGTGACTGAATTTGGGCCCGCCAAAACGTGAGTGATAGGCCTCGCCGACACGCTTGTGGTGGTCGCTCCAGTTGGCCAGGAGATAGAGCAGCGGCAGGATGACCAGCAGGCAAAGGGCCACTCGGCATATGCGTCCGCTGCGAATGTTGCTAACACGCATCTTTGTACCAGAACTCAATTCTCTCTGCGATTCTGTTGACGTGTCTAAGCGAGCGGCTACGCGGCCACCAATGTAAGAGCTAACAAAGCCAGCCAGATGCCGACACCGCACACCGTGATTAGAGCAAGTCAACGCCTCGCTTCGCCTCGCTCACGTAGAAGAGCGCAGCACCACACAACACAACAACGCGAAGCGGCTCAAAGAAGAATTTTCGGTTCAAATGTCCGCTGCCACTGCCGCTGCCGCTGCCGCTGACGCTGCTGACTTGGTGTGCGTATTTACCTGTGTGCCTGCATGCGTGTCTGTGTTAGAGAGAGAGAACCACCAGGTGATCAAAAGACTCTCACCGACAATGACAAGTGAGTGAAGCGGCTCGAAAGAATTACTGGACGTCCGATGGCGTATTCTAATTGCAATGGGATGCGGATCGCTTTGCCAGATCCGAGGTTTGTAAACGCCGAACCGCTATGTCAGCCACGCCGCTGTGACAAACGTTTTTATAAAAGCAATCTTAATTCAGCGGTGTAAACGTAAACAAAAAATAAATGTTCAACTGGTCACACGTCAATCTAAATTACGTTCAACTCATATTTGCGTTTGTATGAGCGTTATCGATAAATCAGCTAAAAAATATCAAAAGTACGTGAGAAGCAAACAAACACAAAACAGTGTAGCCAGATATCATGCACTTTGCCCACTTTGGTCATACTGGGCACAGAGCACATTTAAGTGCGGGGCTTTAACGGTAAAATAAAATGATTTATAGATAAGAAATAAAATACAAGTTCGAGCCCGAATAATGCACAAATGATGTACACACTGATTTTAAATTATTTTATTTTTCAGAATTAATAAGACCCTTTTTTGGTTTGTGTTCTGTTTTGTTAAAAATACAACAAGAAATGTTTTAAATACCTATAGTAATCAATTATAAACATAATGTTTGTACACGAATGTTGAAGTCATTATTATGTACATATAGCACATAGGATCAAAATACAAATTATAAATATTGTTGGAAAATAATCTGTGTTAATATGTTAGCTGTGATTTGATCGTTATGCATGCATGTACAAAAAGTACATGTGCATTGTACACATTATGCATATTTTTCTGAAGATAATGGAATACCAGAAAAAACTGACCCATTATCGGACCGACCCATTTCACTTCCTTTGCTACGCACAGATTACTGCCATTTAAATGTTTAGCAACAAGTGCTTTAGTTCTCAGATCACTGGTACAGAGAGCCTGCATTGTTAATTTCATTTCCTTACAGTTTTGTTTTCAGTTACCGAACTACAAGTTTCTAACTATCAAATCAGACTACAAGTATTTTATAGGCCTAACACACATCTTTGGAAATTGGGTTCCGGGTCCCAGTCAATACACCGAAACAAATACAGTTTACAGATTACAGTTAATAGTTACAGTTACAGATCATAGTTACAGTTACAGTTACAGTTCGTTAAACGCTAAAGAAGTCAAGTCCAATCGAGTAGTACACACATTTTAGGAGTTTTTGTTTTGTTTATGTTTCCGGTAACATAATTTGTAATACCAATGTTAATGTTAATTTTAATGTTAATGTTTTACAAATTTCATAAGTGTTTTACCATAACAAACACACATACACATATATATATATATATATACATACATATATATATATAGTAGTAGATATTACCTCGCTACAATGTAAATGTCAAAAATACAAACACATTCGGGAACCGCATAGCGAAAAACATGAGCATCGGTCGGTCCATCGAATGCGAATAAAATACTATGCAATGTTTTATAGTCGAAGATATACAATACACAATACCAATACCAATACAATATCTATAAGTTCATGTTTGCATTTATAAAAATTCTTTACTCGTACATCAATTAATTTTGGAGAGAAAATTTAATTTTTTTCAATTTTACCTTTTTTTTTGTATCTTTTTTTCTTTGTTTGCATTTTGCTGAAAAGTACATTTATGAGTAATACCGATCGATAATGATCAAAATGATTTCTATCTACAATACGTATGGTTTTTGTTTTCTTTTAGTGAACTAAATAAAATTGTTTTGTTGTTAAAATCAGGTAATTTTCTTTGCCATTTCTTTTTTTGGTTTTGAATTTGTTTTTGACTTGATTAATGCTACTGAGACCAGAGTCCAGAGTGAAAAGTCCTAGCACATATGTATTTAGCCTTGTGCACCCCACCATTCCCTTCCTTTTTCCCCATTCCCCTATACTCTTTCCCGTTGTTCATCCGTGTCACGCTTACAGACTACCATTTTCGATTCCCGAAGTCTTCTAGAATTATCACAAGAAGTTGGCATTCGTCGTGTGTTCTGTGGCGCTTTGCCGGCGTCACATGTAGGATGGCGATGACTTGCGGGAACGCGAGCGTGGCTTTGATGGACTCTTCAGGCTATGTCGAGAACTGCTGCGCGGCTTAAAACCACGATCATTCCATGGCTCCGAAACACGACCGAACCAATGTATTAAGTCCATTACCTCTAGCTAAAATCAGTTCAAACAAAAGATGACTTTCAATGTGCATTTCTGTTGTGTTTCCGCTCACCTGTAGGGTCTGCGGCAATTCCTTGAATATTTCGCACTTGGTCAGCTGTGCATGCTGCGATAGGAATGACAGGCATTTCGATTTCAGTGCCGTGGCCATGTATCTATCCGCAATGCCCAGCAGACAGACCACCGAGTCCTCGTCAATCAGCGAGTACAGAGTATTTTCGCACAGTTCCTATAGAGGCAGAAAGTTCATAGTTCAGAGCTAGAAGTTAGGCAGGCTGCCAGGAGACACTTACTTTCAGATCATCTATTGAATAACGATCTGCCAATAGCATCAGCTCACAAATCTGTTCGGCACCCACCGTACGATCAATGGGTGCACCGTAGAGATAAAGCAGCAAACGACGAAAGATCACCGGCGAGGTGTCTGTGATGATCACTTTTCGATTGATGGACTCCTGCATGCCGGACATTAGCGCCTTCTTGAACCATTCGCAACGTGCAGCGACAATTACGCGATGGGCCTTAAAGCTGTGCACCTGCAACGCCGCTGATGCAGAAGGTTCACCACCGTCAATGGATGTTGTTGTGGCCTCTGTGTCCACAGCATTGCCGCTGGCTGTATGCAACGTATGCACCTCAAACTCCATATCCGCCAGCTGTGTGGAGTGCAGCAGCCGGAGTGCATTCTTCGAGAGATTGCTATTGGCTGCCGTTGGTGGCTCGCACAGATGACGAATGAGATTTAGCTGAGGATCCGAAAGAGTTTAGAGATTGAAGTGATACAAAGAATCAAGCGGGACACACCTTAATGCTTTTGTAGTCATAGTAATGCTGATGATTGAGCAGCAGCTGATGATCCGCATCGGTTAGGCCCACATTTAGATTATTCTCATGGTCGGCCATTTTCAAATCGCTTGGCTCCCCGCTCGTGCCGCTATCCAGTAGCCCCAGCTCGATGAGGGACTGCGTAAATTCCTGTTTATGCACCAGCAAACATATCTGACTGATCGCATCTCTCAGGGCACTCTTGTGATCCAAAAGTTTTGCTATAACGCCATTCTGTGGGGGGAAGTTCATATTTAGATTCCAGCTATTGATTTGCTTTGATTTTCACTCACTATTTGACTGGTGGCCAGCTTGAAGCAAAATTTAAACTCTTTCCAACCCAATTTGTCATCGAGGCGATCGGATAGGTTCTCCACTATAAAAATGTAAGCTGGAATGTCGACAATTAGCTGCTCCATATTTTGATTAATTGTACTAATCTTGCTGAGGAAATCCATCTCGCAGAAGGTTGTTCTACAAAATTGTTAACATTAATTTAGATTAAAATAGTTGCCATTTCTCTGGGATGGTAGTTACTTTTTGTCATTAATTATATCGAGGGCAGCCACAATTCGTCCATAAATGTCACGCATTTTACGCACTTCGTACATGTAGAGCACAAATTTCAAATCATTCTCGGCCGAGCTGAGGCGCTTCTTGTCCGTGTGATTGTCGTAGAGCGTCAGACCGACGGGTGCGCCGCGACGTGGACGTGGCGATGGATCAGCACCGCTTGACTCCACATAATGCAATTGCATGACAATGGCATCCTCAGCCTGCTGCTGTTGCTGTGGCAATTCCAAATGCGAGCATTTAAGGTCCTAAACAAGACAGAAGGGAATAATCAGCTGGGGAGCTACTAGAAGTCATTATTTTAGGAACTCGTTACATACCTTGCACATGATTTCCAGTGAGTTTTTGATTTCCTCTATCACAGCAGTTAATACAAATAATGTTGATTCAATCTGTGGAACACAAAACAAAACAAAGTGACTCATGTCAAGACTTTTCTATGCGAAAGTTCTCTGTTACTCACTTCAGGTACTAAATAGTTCACCAAATCTGCCTTCTCCTCCACTGTAAGGCCCACAAATACACCCAGAACGTTGCGTAAGAGCTGCTGCACTTGTGACATGAATATTGGTATGCGACTGCGAATATATTTGACAATTTCATTCTTCTGATAGCGCGTCATGTGCGTGTGTGTGGCATCCGTGATGAATATATTACAGAATTGCAGCACCTTGGCACAACCTAGAGAAAGAGAACACACACAGAATGAGTAAACTATGACCAGGTTATCTTATAGCTATGTGGCACACAGATCTTACCTATGGCACAATCACGCAATGCATCCTGAAACGTGCTACACAGCTGGGCAGGCTCGTGTGAAATGCTCCCAGGATTGATGCGCTGTATGACGCGATTGAGTATGCCATGTAGATTCATAGTCACATTGACCACAACTGCAGCAAAAAGATCAGAGAAGTTAGATCACTGTAGAACTGTTGGCTGGTCGAATGCCACTCACATTTCTTCAGTTTCATCAGCCTCAGGTACTTGCGCGTTGGCTCCACCAATTTGGTCAGCGATGGCTGCGATTCGGCGAAATTGATGAGCTTCTCGCAAACATCCTCCTCGAGGTCCGGCAGCATAGACTCCGTGTACAGCCAGTGGAGGATGGGACTTAGGAGGAACGTGGGCAGATTGCACAGCACACCCACGGGCGTCAGTGGCGACGATGGCGGCGTGTCCATGGAGCTGGGAAATGGTGAGGGGCTGCGTGCACGGTATGGCGACAACGGCGGTCGCCTAATGCTGCAGACAGCAAGGCCGGCGCTTAGTCCGCCAGCTGGCAGCAACGGTGATGGCGTTGGCTGTATTATTAGATCCTGACAGAAATTGAATATATTCTTGCAGTGGGACTGCGACGTTTCCAGATGCGAATCGGAGTGCGAAGTGGGTGGAAAACGATACATGCCGCCGCCGCCGCCGCCACACTCAACGCTGAGCAGTCCCGTGCCCGTGCCCGTGCCCGTACCAATGCCGATTGATGGCTCTGAGTCATTGCCATTGCTGAGGCAGTTGAAGCTGCTGCTGTATTGATGGACTCGTTGCGCACCCAGGCCCGAAAGCGTCTGGAAATCACAGGGTGGCTGTAGATAAATGGGCGACAGATTCAAGCGCGGCAATGACTTTTGATGCTCATCCTCGCCGGCGGGTGCAACAGAAATTCGAATGGGATTGGGTGTATTGGGACCGCTATGACAGTGGCCAGCACCGACACCACTCTTGACCACTTGTCGCGCTGATGCGGGCGCGCTATTGACGCACATGCTGCAATCGAATCCGTTGAGGCGCAAAATGGAGGCATGCAGCGCATATTCCAGACCACTGGCACTCTTAACCACCACATCGCTGAAGTAGGACTCCTGCAGGGCCTCGCCAAAGCTCAATTGTTGCTCCTGCCCAGCCGCCTGGCCATCCTGCAAGCGCTTGCACTCGACGGCATACCAATTCTCGCAGCTGAGCACCAGCGCATCAGTCGGCGTCAACGTGTTGGTCTAAGCAATAGCAATGAATGAAATAAGATAATTAATCACCAATTTGTACTGTATTTTGTTGGGGCTTCACTCACGCTGAACTCAATGCTGTGACCGGCAAAGGCCCCAAATACGAGCCGAGGATTCGTTTCATGCACATCGAATGTCTCACAGCTAAATAAAACACTCGCCGAATCGCCGCAGTAAGTGCCGCAGTCTTGTGTTTCAGGTATCGGACTGACCAGATCATTATACCATGTAATATCGCTCGTATCATCCAGTCGAAACTTTATTCTAAGCAAATAAGTAAATAAATTGATGCCAAAATGCAAAAATTGCAGTTGCTGGTCGGTTGACTCACCCCTCTAGGCCGGATAGCTCACGCTTGCCCTCAAAAGTGCAGCAGACAATCTGTTAAGTAGACAAAAAATATGCATGGGGTGGTGAGTGTTGTTGCGGGGGCGGTGCGGGGCTAGCTCTGCTTACCTCCCAGGTGCCGAGAAATGTGTGCACCAGCGACATATTGGCAGAACGTGTCGCTGTTTATTCCCTTTCGCCTGTGATTTATATTTTATGCAGCTTCGACAATTTTTGGCATGTACATACATCCATCTGAGTGTACATACATACTATGCATGTACACACATACATACTTATGTACTGCTGCGAGCTTCAGCTGCACTCTGTAGCCACGCTCCTTCGCTCGCTCCTCCGCTGCTCCTTTTTGTTGTGCTGCTCCTCTTCTTTCACTTTTTGCACAAGTCGAAAAACGAATTTTGGGAATTGTTTGTTGTTTTTCACGTATCTAAATGTACTTAAATCACGCGTGTGCTAGTGTGTGTGTGTTTGCATTTATTGTTTAAGAATTTTTGTAACTGCGCTGCCGCTGTTGCTGCTTGCTGGCTCTCTGCAACAATTTCCAGCAAAGCCACCAGCAACTGCTTCTGCTGCTCTTCCACTCGCTCGCACGCTTCAGTCGCTCTCCCTCTCTCTCTTGCTTTGGCTCTGTCTCCCTCTCCCGGTTCTTCGCTGCTTCTGCTGCTGCCGACGACCTTGCGCCAAGAGAGCCAAGCAAGAGAGAGAGAGAGTGAAAGCTTTGAAGCAGCTGTTGCAGCTTTCATTCATCCCCCAAAAAGAGTGCGTGCGTGGGTGGAGCTTTTTAAATATTTAGCAAAAGGAAACGGGAACCAAAACACGCTAATAATAAAATATAAAAGTTTTTTTTGCGCAGAAATCTATCCAGAACTTTTTCGCATTCCTAAAGAAAGTGCCTCCTTCGAATGCATTTCATGGGTCTGCACATTCGCATAGATACTTATAATAAAAAATTACCCTTACATTTTAGTTTAATTTCATTAAAATGCCCATTTAGCTAGACCAATAACGACACAAAATTAGTCAATTGTAAAATTTGTTCTAATTATTCAAATAAAATACAACAATTTGGGAAAGTCCACCCAGCAACAGCCAACAAAAATATTCTATAAAGATGTTTAAAATTACACAAACAATTAAAAACAATGATTCGGAGGGATTTGGAAAGTTCATCAAAGTTAATTAAAATGCTTCGAAATTATTCAAAGATATTTAAAATAATCAAAAAAAATGATTCCTTATGATTTGGAATTATTCAAAATTAATCACTGATTCAAACTGATTTTAACTGATTCAAAATGATTTCAACTGTATTAAAATGCTTCAAAGATATTTTAAGTGCTTAAGAAATAAGATTCGGAAGTAAGAGCTGCGCCGGATTCGAGGCTTCATCCTCACACATTCTGTGGTGCCGATGGGTGTACTCTCCCGGAGCAGGTTTTCGAATTTTGTAAATATGGCTGAAGGAGCTGTAGCTGCAGCTCATGTTCGTCGCATAAAAAGTGTCTCCTTTCAGAAGTCCTGGAATGCTTTGATGGCCAACTGGCTGGCTATGGGATCAAACTGGCTGTCCTCATACACTCGTACGCCATCCCGTTTGATAATCTCTAGCGGCGAAAGCTGTACAAACAATCAAATTAAAGTCAGGGATCTACCTTTAAGGATCCATCATCCCTGAATGCAACTTACGCTCAGCAGCTGCTTGGACGTCAGTTTGTAGCCCTTGTATAGCGCTATCCTTTGCAGTGCCATCACACTGCGTATGCGCTGTCGCGGCTCAATTTCGAGCAACTTTCGCAGCACATCCTGACCCTCATGGCCGAGCTGGTGCACCGCCTCGGGCAGAAAACCTTCGCTCTCTTCGCTGCTCCGCCTGTCCTGCAGACAGCCATTGATCTGGGCAATGGAGGGGGCATTCGATAGGCCATCGGCCGTGTCCAAACTCTGCTCTCGACGCTGGCGCATTAAATATTGCTTAATGTTGGGACACTGCGTTTGGAGAGTGAGCAGAAGAGTTACCAATTACCATTAGCGTTTCCAATTTTAGAACCAAGAATGGTTGGCAGAGACCACACTATAAATAGAAAATAATAAACCGGCCCTGCAAGCACGGCCAGCAAGGGAACCACTGGCAACCTGCAACCACTGCAACTGGCAACCTGCAACCTGCAACCTGCAACCTGTTATGCTTATTGATTGGTCTGCTGCTGTTGCTGGATGGTTCAAACGAATTTCGATTTTAGACCACAAATTCCGAGTATTAGTCAGCAGCCATGACACACGCAAATCACATGAAATCTGCTGCCACAACTGACTCGAGCTTAATCATTATCTAAACAGTGGCACGCAAATACGCAAACCAAAAAACGTCAAATCAAATCAGATCAGTGACAGAATGATCTGTCATGGGCTGTACAAATAATTAGCCAACAACTTGGGCAAAGCACCGAAGCGAGTATGCCCTTGTACGGGGCTCCTCTTTCTGAGTCAGAGTTTGGGCCAAGTTAGGGGGGGAAAAATAACAACTGGGTAAGGGAGCTGGCTAGAGAGTTCCGCTGCCTGGGAATCGGCATGAGATGAGAGTTGAGTTGAGATACAGACACAGATTTAGCTCCTCCACAGCTTAGCTTTTGTGCTCTGCTCCTCTCTGCTCGACTAATGCATGCAAATTGAATTCAATTAGCGGCCGACTACGACTACGACTACGACCACTTTCAAAATAGAAATAGAAAAGCAAACTGTGGTTGCTGCTTGCTGCTTGCGAAATGTCGCTGTCCGTTGTGGATTTATACCCTACAAAACAGAGAGAGAAATTGGGCAAAATAAGAGCACAAATAGGCAGCAGAAGGCAAAGTGCAGTGCATGAAAATCGCACACACGTCTCATGCAGTCACAGGGTGCTTATATGCTCTGCTCTTACTTGGAATGTGCATTGTGCACCATTTCCCAGTTGGAATTTAAAGGCACAAAATTGAAGCATTTGTTATGTAAAACAGGCACTTGCTGACACTGAATTAGCAGCTAATTAAGTAGATAATGCTGCTGGCTGCACTTGAAAATAAGACTGAGGACTAAACTTGAAAATAAGATGAGGATGAGACTGAAGCTGGGACTGGGACTGGGACTGAAGCAGAGACTGAAGCTAAGACTGAGACTGAAGCTGATCATGTGCTGGGAGGGTATTTCACGCACTTGAACTTAACGAAGCAGTAACCAGGAATTATAATAAAAATACAATTCTGTCCCATCCCAGAGAGTGTTCAACCGTTGCAAATGAGTGACTCAATTCTCAGACGCAGTTCTGGCTCCATAAAAGTCAAGGTGAGGGCATGGATGGATGTGGAGTACATGTGCACTCACCCAACACCTTTGCAGATCTTTCACACATAATCCACATTTACATCTGAATCTGAATCGGTGATATAAATCTTTGGATGCTGCGCGGATTGTCTAGAGATTTCGAAAGGTTTGACCTGCATTTGAAGCAGCAAATTAAGCTTAATCAATGCTTTGACTGTGGCCGTATCTGTGGTCGCAAAACTGACAAGCAGCGACAAGTTGACAAAGTGAAACAGTTTAGGTTTTTGTGTGTGCTAAGAAAAATTAAATTAAATCACAGCAGAGGAGCGGCGACGAGCGATGGATCAAGTGGCAAAGGGGAAGGGCGATCAGGCAAGCAGTGGCAAGGGATGAGCGTTCAGGCAAGCAGTGCAAATGGAAGAGCATTTTGTCAAGCAATAGTAAGGGGAAGGGCGATCAGGCATGTGTGTGGGTAAGGCAGTTAGAAGGGAAGAGCGTTCAAGGCAGGGGCATGAGGCGGAGGTACACACATGCCGCTGCCGCTGTCACCACCTTCCTGGTTCGTTGATTCAAAAACAAGTTGTGAAATGAGATGAGAGCTCGCAATGATTCTGCTCTGGTTCCCCCACCGCATATGCCGTTCATTTTCATTAATTTTCTTACACATCTGAATACATATGTACATATATACATACGTACATACGTAGGTGTGTATGTACCTATGTACATAACTGATTTGATGCTTTTCTGCCCATTCTATTGTATTTATTTGTCACTTCTCTGTCACTCTACGCTGGACTCGATGTGACGCATGCTAATTGTAATCGGTGGCACGTGAGCGAGCGCCGGGACTGACCGCCAAATTGGTATCCAACTGTCACAAAAAATTGCCACAGAATGGCCATAGAACATTGCCGCAGAACTGTCACAGAATTTGAGTAATCAGATTCACAGATTTTCGCAGATTCCCAGCATCGACTGGCCGTGGCTCAGTTATGCCCAAGGGGGTGTGGGGCTGGACCGATGGTCGGTCGCTGCTCCTCCGTCCACGACCAGGTTGGGTTTTTGAGTAAGAAAAAACATTTTTTGACGACTGAAAATAACATTTTTTCGCAGTGATAATTATTATTTTTTTTTATATTTCCTAGAATTAATGTTCAGAGTTAATTGTCTTAATCTATGATGCGGCGGCTACCACTTGTGCTGTACATGTGGATGTACATATGTATGTATGTACATAGGTAGCGTTTCTTGCATAGTCAGCCAAACACAATCAGCAGCCCAGCAGCCAGGCATCACAAGAACAAAAAGCAAAAACAGCAAAAAGAAAACAAAAACCAAACCAAAAAAATAAACAAAAAACAAAAACAATCCGCAAGCGATTAAAACTTCAAATGGCTGCAACTTGTTTATTTATTTTATATTTGTTTGTCTGGCAAATCTGCTGATGAGTCTGTTGCGCAGAGATCTGTGCAGGAAATGTTCTGCGTGCCACTTGTCCTTGGTGTTTGGAATGCAATTGCGCAATGTACATACACATATCACACAGTTTTACATACATACATACATAATGATGTACTTAATGATGATCAATTGCTTGACTTAGTACCAAGCTGAATTTACTCTGCCTAGTGCCAACAACAAACACAAGAAGTGACATCCATCTCTTGCCAGCGCTTGTCTCTGCGATGGCAGAGAGAGCGCGTGGTGAATAAGTCCTTAGTCCTCACCACAGCTGACAATTTCACCTTGGGCAGGGCTAAGCAAGGGGTGGGTGCGGTTTGCAGCCCAATTAAATGTGCAATTATTGAAAATAAATGACAAATACCGCCAGTCAGTGGGACTCAATGTCATGGCTTAGTTCGAGTTCGAGGCGATGAAAAATATGCAAGAAAGGGCTAAGAAAATAACACTTCAATTACAGTCATTAAAATGCGTGGCTGACATTAATTAAGAGTATTGAAAAACAGCAACGAAAGGCAAAAAGGAAACAAATCTCTAAAAGTGCATACAAGCAGCAACTTGCAGCTTGTTGCTTCTTGGAGTTTGCATCTGCCGTTTACTTATGTATGTGCAAAAGTTTGCATAGATGGGCAGGAGGGAAAAAGAGAGAGAGAGCTCTGGGCATTGTCCAACAGTTGCTGGACTTGTGCTTGGTCCGTCTGCTGCTGGACTTGTGCTGCTTGGACATAGGCCGAGGGCCTGGGCCGTCGCGTATTATGCGACAATGACCTCTTTTCCGTGCTTAGGACATTCAAGGCCAATAACAAAGAGTTATGCATGCGACGCATCCATAAGATACAAGGGCGACTGTTGGTTGGTCGCCTGTTCGCTTTGGTCTAGGCGGCACTTACAGATGTGCATACATACATACATACAGATGTACATATCTGGCTACATGGTCAGTCGGCAAAAGTTAAGCGGCGAGTACGAGTGCGCTTTGCGCTCATGTGTTGCAAGTGTTCATTCGTGTGTGTGTGTGTGTGTGTGTGTGTGCATGTTGCTTGTGGCATGTAGCAATCAGCAACGCACTCAACACTGTGCAACACAACACAAAATAATACTTGGCAGCACTTTTTGTCGCTGTTTCTAGGCGACTTTTTTGATGGATAGAATTTATTTGTATTTACAGAATTAATTCTAATTGAATTTATTTAAATTCCATTTGTGTGTTGCCTTGTGTAATTGCATTACAGGATGATAATGATAATGATGATAGTGCTGCTGCTGCTGCCCCTGCTGCTGCCCCTTTGCTGTTGAGCCCATGACAATGTTAATGTTGATTGCAACGCATGCGAATTGTATATTACATGAAGATAGCAAGCACCAAAGCAGACTAGACCATACACAGCATGCAGTGCAACCACAGCCATAGCCATAGCCATAGCCATAGCCATAGACCTTTCCCTTCCTCAGAATCAGATTCAGAATCCAACTGCAAGCCCCAGTCCGCAGTCCACCAAGTAAACGTAGCACAAATTTATTGCTGCGTCCGCCTGCTGCTGTTGCTGCCTCCCATTCTTGCGTTGCCGCTGCACGTTGTCTGCCACATCCTCTTTTGGCCCTCTGCAGAACCCTCGGCAAATATTTATGCAAGTCGAAAGCATAAAAATGTCGCAAGAAAAGACCAAACAGAGCGATGTGCGACCATTAAACGGCCACTTGACCACAGAGCAAGGCAAGTGCTAGACCCGATTAAAACGGCTGCCTGGCCAGACGTCGAGCATGAGGATAGGGATGAGGATGTTGTGGACTTGAGCTTGGTTTTGGTTCTGCTGCATCCTTCGTGACATTCTGGTGGAGGGTTTGCTTAGCTTTTGTATGCCTCTTGGTTTGCATTCTTCTAACTTTGGCCGACGCCTTTTCTGTTCTGCGTCTTGTTACCTACCTAGAGGTAGGAGACTTTCATTATCGGTCATCACTGTAGCCAAGCAATTTGTTGCTTTTCGCGTGAATGCATTTTCCATGAACAAATCTCTAAGCACTGTCGCTGTCGTTGTTTTTGTTGTTGTTTTTGTTGTTGTTGCCCAAGCCCATGGCAAAATCATTGAGCAACTTAATAATTGCAATTATGCATGATTTTATCCGAAACGCAAAAATACAAGCAACTATTTATGAGATTCATTTGTTTCGTGACGACAAAGGGGCAGCCAGTCCACAGCTGGCGCCATACGACCTTCAAAATGTATCTACAATTCAGCTAAGTCCAGTCATAAAGGTTTTTCCATTTGTGTTCTAGGTATCTACTTATTTGTGTGTTGGTTTCTGCATGAAATCCATATATTTGTATATGCAATTTCGAGTTCCCAGTAGCCAACGGTTAAGGATCAGCAACAGGTAGCTGCGTGGAATGTAGAATGTGTGGCTCATAAAAACATGACCCAAAAGTGCCATAAAATAATAAAAGCCAGATGCCCAGAGAGCTCGGATTTAAATTGGGTTTCCCTTTTTTTTCTTTCGTTGCTTTGCCTGTTACTATCCCAGACTCAGACTCATGCGACGACCACATCCATATCCATATCCATTACCATACCATCTCTCGCGACTATTTCAAAATCCAATCAAAGCACATTTAAATAAAGAGCTCTCTGCCCTGCCAGAACTTTCCGTTAAACGATTGCATGGATGGATGGATGGATGGGCCTTAGATACAACGAAGACGACAACGACTCTAAGATACAGGTCTCCCTTCATTTGTGTCTTTGTATCTGTGTGTGTGTATCTTTCTTTTTTTCTGGCAGCTTCGTGGGTGCCTAATTTGAAAGACCAAAAAGCCAGCGAAGAGAGAGCGAGCGGCGACAACTTCTGGGGCCGTGTGGAGGCGCAGCTTAGCGTTGGACCCGATCGGCCGTTCTATGGCATGTGTTTTAATGGGAATGGAAATTTTCCATGGGTCTATCCTTTCAATGGCTACAGTCGCTGCAGTGCACAGTCTATAAAAAGACTATACCCCCAGCCACAGCCCCAGCTCCAGCCCCCCATGTGTACCATGTCTAGGTCCAGCAGCCTTTTAAGGCCGCCCCAAAGGCATTTATCATTCTAAGATAATCAACGATCGAGCGACCGTCCATATACTCGTACATATTTACAATCGACGCGACGCTGGCCATCGATGGGCAACCGATCGAAGAGCCAAAGACACAGAGAAATGTCTGCAGAGCAGAAGAGAGGCAGAGAGGAGCAAGAGCGAGAGGCCGAAGCTTTGATTATGTTAATGATGTTTCCCCTGGGTCGATCGATGGATGCACTTAGCCCGTACCTTGCAAAGGTGCTGCAAAGTTCTCTGTGGCTCTGTGCAAGTTTTGGTCGCCTTGTCTATACTTATTCCATACCGGTTTCCCTCCCTCCCCCCACCACACTCAGTGTCTGTGCAATCTCCTGCGATGATGAACCTCAATTAAGCATTTTTCTTTGGTCCTGGCTGATTGCTGATGTTATCATCGTTCAATTCCATTTGAAAATCGTGCTGCGTTTAATGGCTGCTTATGGCAATCGATCAGCAGCAGCAGCAGCAGCAGAACCGATCCTGGCTAGTTAGGGTTATAAATAGATACAGCCATAGCCGCCATGACTTTTGCCTCCCTGTAGTCTTCTACCTGCTGCCCTGCTGTCTCTCTGTCTGCTCTCTTCTGCCTCCCTGTCTGTTGCCTGCAGTCTGCTCTCTTCTGCCTCCCTCTTTTCCTGATGTCTGCCCCCTGTCTTCCGCCTACTCTCTTCTGCGTGCTCTCTTCCGCCTCCTGTCTTCTGTCTTCTGCTTCTACCTTGCTGCCTTCTGCCCTGCTCTTCCTGCTCTCTTCCCTGCTGCCTATGCAAGTCTTACAAATCGCGGAGACTTTAAAAATAGACAACGCTCCAAAGAGTTTGCTGCTGCTGCTTGCTGTCTATTTATGGTGAAAGAACTCCGGCTTAGAACATTGACTTACAAAGAATCGCAGTGGATCCTGCCCAAGCCCGACCGTACGCACGCGTGTTCGTGTGTGTATCTCTTTCTCTTTCGCTGCCGCTAACACTGCCAGTGCTTCGGGCGCTGCTTTTGCCTCGTTTCTGTTGGCGTCGTTGTTGCTTTTCTGTGTGCCGATGTTCGTGCCTAGTACTGAACTCTCGCTGCATATTTCGCTGCTGTCTCTGCTTTGGCTGCTGCTGCTGTCCCTGCTTTGGCTGTTGTCTCTGCTCGGCTCGGCTCTGCTCTGCTCTGTCGACGCCAGCGTCCGACGTCCGTGATCTGCGGCGTGTGTATATAAACGCCGCGTGTGCCTGGCATCCACTCAAAGTGTTTCTTGAAACTGACCGGTGAGAACAAACGCGGCATTGCAGCTCAGCGGATTAAGAATCTACCTAACTACCTACCCACACACACACACACACACACATACTATTCTACATACAACTTTTAACACACAAAAAAACAAAAGCAGTCTCTAATTTTTTTTCAAATATTTTTTTACACTTTTTGTGCGTGTGTTGCAGCAGGACGCGTAAAGAAATTCGAGAAACTAACAAACAAAAAACGTTCATTAAGATACAAAACGTATCTGCGCGATACCACAGAACCCAACAGAACAAGTGCCAACCCACCAAGCGACGGTCGCTCCTTCAGCTCCTTAAGCAACAAAAATCTGCAAACTAAACTAAAGGTGAGTGCAGGGTGCAGGTCAATCGAAATGCAATACCAACAAAGAAAAAGTGTTCAAATAACGTGACGGGTGGCAAGGGGAGTCAGCAAGGGCTGACTGCTGCACCTGAATGTGCCTTATCTGCATCTGGTGTATCCTTTAGATACACAAATGTATCTAAATGCCTTGGGTACCCGGTTTTGTGTTGCTCTTTCTGGCCCCCCCCTCCCCTTCCCCGCTTGCGTTTTTTTTTTTCTGTTTTTGTTCCCCTCCCCGGCCAAACGAGTTTTGATTTTTCTTGGCTTGTTAGACTTGGGCTTTAAGACTTAAATGCAGTTTCAGCTGACAGGCTCGGCTCATAAATTACAAAGATCGTATCGCACTGTGAGATACATTTCGGTTCGCTTCGATTCGGTTCGTTCACGGTTCCTATTACATAATACACAAATGCAGAGACACCAAACGACACAAACGGGCGATACATTATGTGCAGGCACAATCTGATCTGATTTCATTTGATCTGTGAGAGCATCAAGAAAAATCACGAAAAAAAAACAATGTTCAGGAATGCGACGAAGACAGCTTAGAGAACCCCCAAAATAGCAAATCGAAACGATTTGGGTCTAGGAAGAGCCGTTAGTTTTTGATTTCTTGTATTCACGTCTTGGGTTTTTATTGCTTATCCAAACCAAAAATAAAAAATTAATTAGCATAAGGAAATGAGCCGCTCGAATCTGCAAGTCACAGCCACCGACCACAGTTCGAATTTGAATTTAAGTCCAATTCGCATTTGAATACTGAGAACCCAGCGATCTGAAGATCGTTAATCCATGCAAATGTGGGCCAATCAGTAGAACCATAATTAAAGCTGCGATTAGAAATGGTACGGAATGCCACTGCCAGAGCTCTCTCTCCCTCTCTCCCTCTCTCTCTCTCTTGCTCTTTCTTTCACGGTGGTGCCACAATTCCGGTCCGTGCCGAGCCGGGCATAAGGTCCACGAACCCACCGCCGCCGCCACAATCAATTCAATTGTAATTTTCCGCGGTACAAAATTTAATCATTTAATCGAATTACAAAAGAACAAAATTGTTCAATGAATGGCGCGGGCAGCGAAATTTTCAAAACGGAATAGAAAGTCCAGCCTGGGTGCGAGCTGGGGACTGGGACTAGAGGCTGGGCCTGGGCCTGGGCCTTGGCTTGGGCTTGGGCTTGGGGGACTGTAGGCATTGTGCAGCAGCTTCTGGCTGGGCAATCAACTGATGTAATAATATGAGAATTTCAATTGCTAATCCAACGAGCAGCAGCCAGCGACAGTTTCCAGAAAGGTCAGATTGTCAGCCCAGCAGGCCGTAAGATATTTGACCTTTTGCCTCGCACATTTCTCAGATTTCTGAGCAATATTAATAGCAATATTATCAGCTGTGAATACTAACTGTTCTCTTTACTCTCTTTTGTCTTTCCCCTGTCCTGTGTCTTGTTTTTCGTTGCAGCATGAAGTGTCAACTGCTGTTCGTGGCCACCGTTTGCCTGGTGACTGTCTGGGCGCTGCCTGTGCCCGATGAGGAGGTGGCCATACAGCCGGATGCCGGCTCCAAGGCTGAGCTGCTGGGCAAAACGGTCCAGACCAATCCCATTGAGCCGGCACCCTTCAAGCCCGAAATAGAGCCCAAGCCGCTGGAGCCCAAAATCGATGCCAAAACTGTCGCTCCAGCTGCAGCTGTCGCTGCCGCTGCCGCCGCCACACCCATTGCCGCTCTCGAGTCATCGTCAGCTGCCGCCGAGCCAGCCAAGACCGAGCTCAAGCTGAGTGCACCCGATGTGGAGACCGCACCGGCCATACCCGAGAAGGTCAACGCTGCTGAGGAGGTCAAGCCGATCGAGAAGAAGCTGCCAGCTGCAGCTGCAATTGAGGAGTCGTCCAAGCCCCTGGCCCAGCCCCAGCCCCAGCCCCAGACCATTGACACGTCGGTCGAGGCCGAGAAGAAGCAGGAGAAGGCCGCCCGCACCGAGGAGGAGCCAATTGAGGCGCCCAAGGCCATTCCATTGGTAGAGGCAGCCGCCCCAGCCGCCAATGCCGAGGTGCAGAAGCAGATTGTCGATGAGGTCAAGTCGCAGGAGCCCAAGATTGATGCCAAGTCCGCCGAAGTGCCAGCAGCCATTGCGCCGTCATCCGCTTCCATCGAAGATGCTGAGAAAGAAGTGTCGATTCCAGAGAAGCAGCCAGCACGCCAGGAGCGCATCAGTGAGATTGAGCAAAAGGACGAGAAGGTGATTGCCGCACCAGAAGCATCCTTGTCATCTGAGGCACCTGCCGCTGCCGCTGCCGCTGCTCCTGCCCTGCCTACCGCCGCTCCAGCAGAGGCTGCCAAAACAGAGTCCAACATTCAGGTGATTACGCCAATCGCCCCACAGGCGGAGAAGAAATCGATTGAGGGTGGAGCACCAGCCCCAGGCAGCATCACGCCCGCCGCTGCACCCGCCGCACTGGCTGCCCAGGCCAAGTCCGCCGAGCCCCAGCAGGCCAAGCCCGAAGAGGCAGTCAAGAGCATCCCCGAGTTGGCGGCCAAGGAGACCGAGCAGCCAGCTGCCATTGCCGAGACCGTTGCCAAGACCTTGCCCCAAGAGCAGAACGTTGACAAAGTGCCAGAGCTGGCCGGAGCCAAGAAGATTGACGAGGCACCAGTTGCTCAGCCCATTGCTGCTGCTCCCCTGCCCACTGTCGCTGAGCCAAAGAAGTCGTCGGAGGAGAAGTCCGAGTCCAAGAACGAAGAGTCCTCCGAGTCCAAGGAGTCTGATGAGAGCAGCGAATCCAAGGAGAATGTTTCAAACTAGAGAGTGAGCGAGAGCGAGCAAGAGAGAGAGAGAGAGAGAGAGAGAGAGCTTTACACCCTTAAACCTTTAACCCGCAACGTACCCAACGGTAATCTACACACACACACACAGTCCAACCCCCCCGCAGTAAACCCCTAGACCCAATCCTCGAGCACCACTACGCTACGCAACGTCACGTTAGCGCCAGCGCCTTAATATTACGATCGTCGTTAGTGGTATTCTTAGTTGTAAAACGAGCTAAAGTCGAGAGTGGAGTGGAGTGGAGTGGAGTGGCGAAGCAAAAGCAGAACACAAAGCCCACAAGAGCATTCAGCATCAAAGTGAGGATCGAATGCACAATAGAATGGAATGCAAAAGGAATGGAATGCAAAAGGAATGGATATTGCATGGAACGAACAAAAAGCAATAAAAACAAACACAACAACAACAAAAACAAAATAAAAAACAAAAACAGGACAAACCGCTAAGATGGCATAAAGTTATACTTATAAATTTAATTTAATTAATGTAATTTTAATTAAATTTTAGTCATTGCAAGACAACACACAAAACCCACCCACAACCCCGAGAAAAGCATCAACCCAACCAAACCCAAACCCAAACCAACCCAACGCAACCTCCCCCCGAAAACTCTACACTATAAATGCATCTTTCTCTACGAGTAGGTTCCGTTCCCCCTGTGTACGATGATCGCAGCAGCGGCAGCGGCAGCGGCAGCAGCAGCATCGATGTATGGTATAATATTATGAATAATATTATAAATGAAATTCACTTTTTTTTTTAAATTGAGTTTTAAATTAATGAAAAAACAACTACATTTAATACGATAGTGGTATAACGTATATATGAGCAGAAATATATATGATTTTATATAGACTGAGAAAATTCTTAAATAAAAAGCGAAAAAATTTTAAAAAATTATCTTCTCTTGGGGGAAAAACTTGGCGCGGCTATTTTCTACGAACGTAGACTTGAGCAAAACTATATGGGATGCGACAGGGAAAATTCTTAAATACAATTTTGTTTAAACAAATAATTCTATCAATCCTCTAATGAGCTATGCAAGATCTGCGGGTTGGTTCAAAAAAAAAAGGAAACAAAAAGGAAAGCCATCAATCTTTTAATGAGCTTGATAAACCTTGGGAATTTTCTATGCTAGCTATGCAAGGGCTTCGGGTCGCATTGAAATAATCCCGCCCTCCCCTATCAAATCAACGGCAATTGCCTGCGATCTACATATGTAAGTGAGTAAGTACTACCTTCGCCATAAGAAAGCTGGAAGGCTGGCTGGCTGGCTGGCTGTCTGGCTTGTCCAATTACGGAATTACAGCCTGGGCTCTACACTGTCAATGGCTATCGGTAAGTGCGGCATCCGTGGTCGAATTACAGAGCCCGCGATAAACATACATATGTACATATGTGTGTATATATGAACAATAAATATTTTACAATCGGAGAGTATTAAGTACATGCCCCATAGATGCGTCGCATGCACCTGCAAACCAGTTTCCACTGTTTGTTCTCCGTCGCAGTTGAGTCTACATCTACATACGGCAAGATAGATAGATTGATCTATCAGCAGTAGACAACAAATTAGATTACCGACATGGCACATGGCACATGGCACATGGCTCACATTCTCACATACTCAATGGGAATTATCTACTGTTTACTGGTTACTGGTTATCCGACTTTTGCTCGCTTACCTTCTGCGTTAGCATCTGACAGGCAATGACGCCCAAGGCCCACCAGTCCACTGCATGACCATAGGGTTCGCCGCATAGTATTTCGGGTGCTGCAATGATATGAGAGTGGAGCGAATATTTTACCCACCCGACAAAACAATTTGGTGTACAAAGGATGGCAGCAAATAACAAATAAACAACAAACAAAATTATACATAAAATACAAAAAGCTTTCAAGTTGCTTCGGCAGACCGAAGAGTGGCAAACTGATATTAGGCTCTCGAAAAACTATTCATTTTGACTGCGATAACAAGTAGTGCATCGAATATCGAGTAACGACTAGCGAGTAAGTTCTTCAAACGTTTTAAGTATGGTTTTGAATGGATGGTTTTTTATTGGTTTTAAATTGATTAAAATCAAGGCCAATTACATTTTGTCTACTTTGATTCATCAGGTTGTTGTTGGTTGTGTGATTTCAAAGGTTTCTTTTATATATTCTGCTTAAATCAAGTTTACAATAATAGTTTTTTAATTGCAAAGTACATTTATGGTTTTGTTTATAGCTTGAACATACACTTACATACACACAGACATCGATTTACATTTACAATTGAATATACAGACATACATTTCGATTCGATTCGGTGCTGCGCTAGTCGTGGCGCTAATTCAATTTAACAAAAACTTATCAACAACGCCAATGCCAACTGTACATAGAAGTGCATCCATCCATCAATCTTGAATTCTTTACAAATCATATATTTCCATAGAGCAGCATCATTCAGTATCCACATCATAGTTGGAGATGGCTCTGCATTTTTCAACCATCCAAATTGATTCGTTTATCATTTGCTCTCCCGCTTTTGTAGTTGTAGATGGAAAGTGCAACATTTAGCAATTAAACTCTCTGTGTCTCTCTCTCTCTCTCTCTCTGTTTTGCTCTTGCGTCTGGGTACTTGCTAAAACTATAATTTAATCACTACAAGTACAAATCACAAGCATTTCAAAATAATTACCAACGTCGCGCTCTCCTCGCTCTCTCTCTCTCTCTCTCTCTTTTTGCATTTCATTTGTGTTTGATTATTTACACTGATCGATAACATAGGGTAGGTAGGTAGTTAGGTATTAAGTAACACATTAGTTCAAGCCACTACTACAGTGGGTTGTGGCCCGTAAGCTACCCCGACTGGCGCACCGAATCCACACTTAAATGTACATACATTGGATAGATTACTTAGATACTTAGGTCTAGGGAGTGCACTCAATATACGCTTCCGGAGCGGGCGGATACGCGTGGGCCGTTTCTTTGTTTGTTTGTTTGTTTGATTGATTGATTGATTGATTGGTGGGGTGTTTGGCCCACTAATGAGTTTAGCCTAAGGATCTAATGCACATTTATCGTTGCAATAACAGCTCCAGAACTGATGTATCTTTTTTTTAATTTTTTTTCTTTAACTTTTACGCTTGGTCCATCAATGGTTAAAATTCTGCAACTGCATTTTAGTTTTTGGGCTTTCCACTTCCTATACATCGCTCTCACTCATACCCACTGCCTCTGCCTCTCTATCCGTCCTACTCGTTTGCATGGAACACGATAAAACAAATATTTTCTAAAGGGTTCTACAGGTTTCTACAACTTAAGCTAACTCTATGTCTAGCTCGAAACTCTTCTGATATATAATCATTTAATGATTGTAAATACAAACAGTGTGGCGAGACGATGCCCACAGATGGCGGGGTGTAAGCGGATCTACTGTACTAACAAAATAAATCAATAACAACTAAAAGTAGTAACAAAGCGAACTTCATGGGAGGAAGGGAGTCCGTCTCTCCCCTTTACACACACACAATAAATATTTAACTATCCATCTTTATCCTTATCTGTATCTGTCTCATTATCACCATTGGATTGCAAAGTAAGACGTGAAATTAGCAGCAGAAATACATCAATTGTGTATGCTGCATGTTGCACGAAACTGTTGCCACGAGCACGAGAAAATGATGAAGTTTGGTGGCGGCGCACACTTTTGGTTTTGGTATTACTCCACATTTAGCTTTAGCCAGTCACATTGCGAGCGTCTCCTTGATGATCTTTTTCATGGCATTGCCCATGGATGGGGCCGCCGAGCCGGAGGTGGAATAATCAAACTTGAACAAATACGGCTGAACATCGGGAAAGGATGTGTCGAAGATGAGATCCAGCTCACTCTGGCTGGGCGTCTTGGGCACATAGTCGTGCCGATTCATTAGCTCTGTAATGTAGATGACCTTTTCGGTGAGAAGATCGGAGACATTCTCGCGACACAGCTGCCGCTCGTCCTCGTTCTCGTGCTTGATCAAATCGAGATGCACCGTCCACACCTCCCACGGTATGGACTCTTGTGGGAATGGCCAGCGGTTCTTCTTCTTTTGAAAGAACTCCAAGCTGATCTGCCCAGAGCCGCAGCTCTCGTTGGAGCGTAACTTTTCGCTGAACAAGTTAATGGCTCGCTTCACCTTGTGCGTCAGACTGTCAGAGGTGCAGCACACATACGTGAAGTCAATGAAGTTGCAGTCGACGTCCGTGTAGCCGACCGTCCCGATCGAGTACTGGGCATCGCCCGTGTACATGAACTTGCCGAGGCAACGATGGAAGAGCACTGTCTGGAAGATGGTGGTCACTGCCTCGTCCACCTGCAGGCCCTCCATCGTCAGATCAAACACTTGCGAGCGTGCGTTCATCTTTGTATTGGGACTATTGGCTATTTACAGTGCTCAAAGGATGCTTCCTGTATTGTATTCCGCACTTCAGAATGTTCACTTCTTTCCCGTCTCACAGTTTGCTTTTTGTCTTAGAAGTAATTGCTGCAACTTAGTTTCTATATCCTATTTCTTTATTTCTATCTCCCTATACTGCTTGTGTTGCCTCTTCCCCACTGTGGCTGGGTTTTGGGTTTTCCTTTGAACGTTTTGGAACGACGCGGCGGCGCCTATTACTAGCTAACAGCGGAACACACAAGTGTGCTATTTGTTTTCTTGCTTATTAATTGTAATTGTTTTTGTTTTTTGTTTTGTTTATAGTTGGTTCAGATCGTACCCATGTATTTGAAAGTGCCACAGATGGTGCGCGTATTTGCACCCAGTTTGAGCCACTTGCTGAGCCCAAAGTCTGTCAGCTTGATGTGAAATTGTTGCGTTAGTAAAATGTTCTCTGGCTTTGCATCGCGATATATAATGCCGGCGTTGTGTAGAAAATCTGTAAAGGAAAAGGAAACAAGCCACAAGTCAATAAAGTAACTATAGAGGTAGGGGAGGTCCACTAATCAGCGCTGTCGCTTTGGTTATTTGATTTTCGCTTTTCGCTATCGGAGGTATGATTCACAAAGCATCGGACTGTGCTGAAACTCACCGATTGCTAGGGCAATCTCTCCAATGTATAGGCGCACTAGGTCAATGGAAAAGTCCACAATTTTGGAGAACAATTCGCCATTCGGTATGTATTCGGATACTGCAATGGGAAAGTGTTACATTTGCCGAATGCTAAAGGAAAATTCTCAGCCAACATACGAATGTGAAGGTTGTGACGGTTCTGCCAAAGATCGAACTGCTGCACAATGAACGGATGGTGACCGCAGACCTTTTGTATATCCGCCTCGTCCTTTATCTGGCGCACGCTGTTGTCCTCTATGAGCTGAAATGCATAGATGAGAGAGTTATTTAACTGAGCATCAAGTGTCGTGTTTGGGGCAGACCTTAGATTTTTTAAGAACTTTGAGTGCGTAGCATGAGCTGGTGTCGGTTCTGTTGCACACTTTAAAGACCACACCGAAGGCACCCTTCGCCACGAGATGCTCAATCTGGAATTGATCGTTGCGGCTGGCCTCCTTGAAGTGTGAATTGAATATTGAATTAGTCAGTGGTCGATGCCATTGCGTTTTTCTGCGACGGAAGCCCTGTAGCGATGACGAGCTAAAAACAAACAAAATGTAAATTCCACTCTGCTCGAGTTACGGAGTCTCTTACCTCTTGCGTGTGGCCTTGTTGCGATGCCGAAAGGAATTGCGAGCTGCCGAAAAGCTCCAATTGAGGCGACCGCCGCTAAGACTGCCTAGGCTCCAGGTAGACAGCTGCTGGTAATCGTAGGGAAAAGTTAGTTTGGAATGTTTATCGAGAATATTTATATTTATTTATTTGCAAGCAGCGAAGCGAAAAACGATCTTCGAACAGCTGAGCGCAGCCATAAAAGAAAACGAGAGAGCGAGCAAGCGAGAGCGAAATAAATACATTGGTGTATGTACAGTGGTGGGCCACAAAAGGTGGTCAGGTTTGTAATCACGAACGATGGCTAGGAGGGTGGGTCTATCGTTCAAGATAACGTTAAAGTATTATGTTTGTATGTATCTCTGATAGCAGTAGTTTTATTTGTTTATGCTTTAATGTCTCATTTGGTACAGAAAGCCCAAGAGCTCGTGCCTGTACTGTAGCTGCTGCCCGATCTTGCCTTGAGTGAGGTCACACTTGTACCTGCCTCCATATGTTTACACATACATACACGTGAACGCACATACATACACTCCGTATGTGTCGCTAAATGCGTGTGCGTGCTGTTTTTATGTTTTCGATGTTTTTGTTTTTGTGGTTCTGCTCCCCAACAGAGATTAATGGCAAACATTTTATACGAAATACTCCTACCACATGGGCGAAAAGTGAAAGAGAACGAAAACACACATTTGATAACGCATATTCTACATGTATACCACACACAACATACATACATATGTATGTAAATGCTGATGACGCCAGAATTTGCGCAGCGGTTAATAGCATGGCAATGAAATGTGCGAATGCGGAAGAAAATACATAAACGCACACACCCACACCCACATACATACATATGTATGTAAATGCTTTGTTTTTGTGTACTCGAAATGAAAACATTAGACGAAAGTATTGTACTGTTAGAAAAGCCCCAACAAACAAACACGTGCTCTCCAGTCAGAATTTCGTGGCCTAGAAATCTTGATCAAGCAGCCTGAGGTCGGTCAAAGAGAGCGGAGAGAGAGAGAGTAGATCCCGGCCGCGTCGTAATTCATTTGCCCATTCGATGGGAAAATACATGCGAAGGCATATGTATACCAACCAGTCAATGACGCAGTATTTATTTTTACAGACAACGGAAAATAAACAAACGACGATGACAAAAAAAAAGTAAATGGACAACCCGCTACAGCACAGCTACAGCGGGTAAAAGTAATCTATCGATACAATACATCCATACATACGTATGTATTTACATAGGTACATATGTACACATGTACATACATAGATAGGTACATATCTACTGTGTTATCAGCCTTGTGTCCCACAATTGTATGTAGTACGAACCTGCTGCAATCCTACCGCTGTCGCTGCTGTTGCTGCTGCTTGTGTTTCTGCCTCAGCTGTGACGACGCCGATGCTGTTGCTTGCCACGGGCTCCGGTTCAGGCACGGACAACGCTTGGGTCTCCGCTTGGGCAGGAGGTGGTGGTCTGTGTGGGGATTTTCTGCTGCTGCCGCCACAGCCAAAGGATGTCGAAGGTAGCGACTGTTGTCGTCGTCTCTGTGGTGCTGCTTCTGGTTGCTGATTGCTGTTAGATGCACTTGCAGTTGCAGTTGTTGCTGCTTCTGTTTCGATTAGTTCATGGCGCTGTGCCGCTGCTGCTTCACGAGTGCTTTGCGATGTCCTTCTGCTGGCATGCCTTGTTTGCGAGTTGCCCATCAAAAACTTCCACTCGTACTAATCAATTCCGTAGTTTTTACCCGTTCTTTATTTGTTGTTGTTTATGCACACTCACACCGCACGCGCACAGCACACCAACACACAAACACTCTTCTCTCTCTCACCACTCCGCTCGCACTCGCACTGAGGCCGAAAAAACGGAGGCACTCCAGTTGCGCAATCACTAAACTATATGGCATAAAGAACACAAAACAAAATAACACCACAGCGCTCTCACTCCAAATAAAACAATAAATGTAATCGTTTCGAGCAGTTTTAAGTTTTCTTTTATGTTGTTACTCTATTGTTGTTGTGCGAGTGGGGGATGTGAACAGTGTGACCGCGAATTTATCGATAAAATATACCTTCAGACCCTCAAAGATATACCAAAATATACCTACTCATTTTAAGAATATACTGTAAGTATACCGTTGTCTTAAATCATATTCCTCGATTTTGATGTTCTATTTGATTTTACTAGCTTGTAAAGATTTTTAACACTAAAACAATAATTTAATCCGATTGAGGAATCAATTTGGCTTATTAAAAGTACTCATTTGAACTTAGCATACTAGCAAGCTTTCAAATCACCTCAGGTTGCAGGGGAGGAAAACCCCTGGATGTTGGATTTTTCTATAATTTTTGCTTGGTATGTCTTCGGTATGTAAATCATTATCAGAGACACATGTATGTTAACTAAGCGTTACAAACTCTTATTATTCTTATTTTTGATTTTTATTATAAAAATGTATGTTTTTTCTTGTTTTTGATTTTTATTATAAAAATCATAATTAATTCTTATTTTTGAATTTAAAAGTATAAATTAAAAATAACTCTTAATTCTGATTTTTATTGAAAAAATTAAAAATAAGAATTAAAAATAGTTTTTAATATATAAATCGTAAATAGAAGTTTTTGGCTGATATTGATAGCCATGACTGAAATATAATTTTCTGTACATTTTATGTTGCTGTAACATATGTACATGCATACATATATCCTTCACATTGATTTATTTACTTCAATTTAGCCTTCATAACTGTTATTTGGGGTCCCTGCTTTCAACCAAGGCAAGGCAATAAGCTAGACGTCCTCATGATGTCTATTACTGAGATTTTTGTATGTAAAATCGAGAAAGGTAAATCTACCGGCCAATGTGCACGTCGTCCACGTTCAGGAGCTGCGGAAATTATGGAAATTTAGCTTCATCTAATAATGTGTCGAATGTAAAAAACAAACATAAATATAAACGATTGTTTTTGCACTGAAAAGTTGCCTTTGGCTGGTACCACGATGCCAGAATCGTCACACTTTCAAGTTGCTCAGAGCATCGCATACTCGTAGCTCGATTTGTATGTATTCTCTGCTCCTATGAAAAATCAACACGCAAAGAGTCTAAGCCAGAGGCCAGCCTTCCATTTTCCATAATCCAATAAATATATTTGATTTTTATCGGACTACTGAATCGGCTTGCGGCGGCCTCCGGTAATTGAATTTTATTAATTGGCGACTTTGGCCAGACCTGCCCCCCACGTGTGACACCGCCTCCGCTTTCGGCCTCCCGTGCCAGTGTCGAGTGGGTGTGAAAATCCATTTATCCCAGCACTGCCCACACCCAAGGCAGCCACAGTAGCTGTCGGTCACGTGTGGTTGTTTGCCGGCGCTTGCCTCTTATCAGTGTCGCCACACACGCGCCATTCCCCTGCCCCCCCACCCATGCCGTATGCACCCATTGTGGAAGCCCGTATGCTGCCACTGAATGATAAAGAATTAGCCACCAACCTGCTGCTAATTTGATTTTGATGCCCTCGACGTGTGGCGTTGACTTTTAACTTCTTTTTTTGGGTAGTTTTGATTTGATTGCCGCTAAGCCGCTTAGTGGCTGCCATTTGAGGGTTGCTCTGATCTGCCGCCCAGTGTATCTGCTGTTCTGTGTGTTTGATCGACTGAGAGTTGGATTAGAATTGGGTTCTCAGGATCCTGGCCACGTTTAATGCCAAAGTGATGATGATTATGTGCATGTGGCGCGTGTGTCCCACGGAGAGCGACCTGCTCATGAATACACATTAGTGGCGATTAGAGGAGAGCAGCTGAACCAAAGTTCAATTTGCTAACAAGTTGCGTTGTCCGCTGTGGGGAACACCATGGTAGAATTAGTAATTCTACCATGCCATGGGGAGCACCAATAACTTATTCACCACGCGAAGTTGGACAAGCGCTAGAAAGGGATGGAGATAGAGATATTGGTTCAGAAATTGGATCCCCTGTGGTGAAGTAAGTAAATTCACCTTAAGCTGAACATTCCGCTGGATACTGGATGGAGAGCGGAGAGACCAGCAGGCGGACAGAGCCTGTCTCTCTGTTGCTATTGTTGCTCTGAGCTCGATAAGCAAATCATATTCGGCAGCACCAATATTTTTCTGTTTATCCGAGTTTGTGGCCAAGGCTGTACACCGCTTCATCGGTGCTCGAGTGCAAGCTCCTACTGCAGCGGTCGCTTCAAGGTGATCGTCACGCGGCTGTTCCTAGCCCTGCACCACCACACCTGCAGCATGCTGCGGCACGTCGTCACAATGCCACTGGCCAATCGGCAGTGTTCCCTCCACCAGCTGCATGCAGACCAAATGGACATCAAAGTCCATTGATCTGACCAAAGACGGCACGAATCCCACTAACCCCTGGGCTTAGCCTAGTCCACTGCATCGTTGGTTCCTGTTTGCAACGCTCTGCAAAATTCTCACTCCCAAAATATAATTTTAACGTAAAAACGAAATTATTTTCTGACTATTTCTTGTAGCGCTTTGTGGGGGTGGCTGCTGGCTGCTGTCTGCTGGCTGTCGTGGCTCCGCCCCCTTGAGTCGGCGCACTGTCAAGTGCTGCCTCCCCCGCCCATCCCTGGCCTGGGTGGAGCAATTAGGCGTGGCATGGGCCGTGAAAATGTATCCATCCGCGTAGGCAAATTTCCGTTGAAATTTTCACGCTTTCTTCGGCAAACTTTTGCCGCAGCGAGTCCCTTTTTTTGGAATTTCTTTTGGCTGGTCCGAGACGAAGTGCAAGCGTGGCCCTTGGCTGCTGATAAGATCCAAGTAGATCCAACTGTAGACCCATGCCCATGCCCGTTTTTGGCATCCAAGTTGCCTGAGACTTTACTGGCATTCATCGCAAGGGAAAATCGTCATTCAGTTTAGAGCAATTTCTCGGAATGTTTCCCAAGTTTCTCCTGGATTAAATAAATTTTCGTTTCAGTTCTTTTCGCGCACACAACATACACACACAAGGTACACACACACACACACACACACACATCCTCGCAGCTGCAGAATGATGAGCTACAGGAGCGCCATGAGGCACCAGAATGTGGTGGACGATTGCCAGAGGGTTAGCTGCAACAAGGATCCGAGCAGCGCTTACTCCGAGGCGCTGTCCGACCGCTGTGTGATGGTCAAGGAGATTGTGCTGGGCTGCCGCATAGAGTGGAGCGACCCCGACATGCCGCCCATGTACGACCCGACCTGGTGCGTCTATCTGCGCCAGCAGGAGGGCAATGCCAACATGGAGAAGTATGTGCGCCGCGTCACGTTCCGCATGTCGCCGCGCCTGCCGATGCGCCTGCAGGTGGCGGACAGCGCCCCGTTCGAGATCACCGATGTGCTGGTCTCCGATTTTCCCATCGAGATGCAGGTGGAGTATACGGACCCAAGAATGACAGCCACCACGTACGTGTTTCCGCCGCCGCGCCTCGCGGGACGCACGCCCGAGGAGACGACGGACAAGATGATCTTTGTGAATCCATCAGCGGACATGCGGCTCAGTCTGGCTGCCAGCAGCAGTCCCGCCACACTGGCCGTGGCCACAGGCACAAGCTCCAGCGCTTGCTCACTGCCATCCGATGCCCGGGGGGCCAAGAAGGGGTTGCCGGCGGGGTTGGACGTGAGGAAGGCGGCGAAGCCCAAAAAGTCTGGAATGGCCGCCAAGAGGTTCAATTTACGCTAAGTTCCCCCTACCCCGTACCCCGTACCCCAGTCCAGGCAGGCCTCCTGCCCACCCCACCTGTATTTGTGGGTATGCAGCCTGGGTGTACTGGGGGTTGTTTTCTGCCTCTGTAGTCCCGCCTCCTGCACACGGGGATGATGCTTGCTGCCCAGTCGCTGCCTCGCAGACTCGTTGCGCGCTGCTCGCTGCTCGATGCTCATTTCACTGCTGAACTCTGCGCACTTCGGACGTACTGGACATGGCCTGGCTACCGAGCAGCTCGAACGGATCGGACAATGCGGATGAGCGGAGCACAGCGTCCAGTGCCAGCGCCAGCTCAGCCGCCGGCAGCAGCGGGCGGCGGGAGGAGGCCAACGGCTCGCCAAGGCCAGCAGCGGCGCCTGCGGGAACACCACGCCAGCCGCCGGCACTGCTGCGGCATGCCACGCCCTATCTGCAGCCCAAGACGGAATCCATTTCGGATGGCGACGGTGACCTGTCCGACTTCTCGCTGAACGACACCGAGGAGGATGAGGAGGATCTGCGCGACTATATCGTGCTCAACGGCAATCAGGCGGATGGTAAGTGTTGGCCCTGATCCCTGATCCCTGACCCCTTATCCCCTACACTTATGCCTTCCCGCAGGCTGTCGCTCCTTGTCCAACTCCCCGCGCAGCGGCAGTGGCTGTGGCAATCCCTTCACCAGCTCCCGCACCTCGCCCTGCCGCAACGGACAGCTGACGGGCACCACGAACGGCAATGGCAATGGCAATGGCAACGGCAGGGACTCTGCAGGGACTGTCGGTGGCGGTGGCGTCCGTAAGGTGTTCACCAACACCCGCGAACGCTGGCGCCAGCAAAACGTGTCCGGGGCCTTTGCGGAGCTGCGCAAATTGGTGCCCACACATCCGCCGGACAAGAAACTGTCCAAGAACGAGATTCTGCGCTCGGCCATCAAGTACATCAAGCTGCTGACCGGCATCCTCGAGTGGCAGCAGCGCCAGGACGGGCACGGCCACGGCCACAGCCACGAGCAGAACAACAACGACAATCACATGGCCAATGGCCACGCACCCACAGCGGAGCACGCAGGAGAGGCAGCGGCGGCGGCAGCAGCTGCTCTGTCCGCTTTCCGGCACATCAAGTGCGAGCGCCCGGACGGGCAGCAGCGCAGTGGCAACGGCAATGGCACTGGCACTGGCAACGATCTGCTCATGATTGCCCCTGAAGCAATCATCAAAACTGAGCTGCAGCAGCAGCAGGCCACCAGCTACTCGGAGCCACCAGCAACGCATCCATCCGAGGCCCGAGTTCTGGCCACAGTGAAGCCGACGGCAAGCGCCTCGTCCGGCGGCAGGAGTAGCAAGCGGCGAATCAAGCTGGAGGGCGGCCTGGGCCTGCCCACCGACCTGAGTGTGGTCAAGCGACGCAGGACATGAGGCTGAGAGGCAGCGAACAGGCTGCGGCTGAGGCGGAGAGGCAGTGGCAACCATCAGATAAATAATCTAATCGTATAAACACATGGCAATACCAATCTTTTTTTTTGTTAAATAAATTCAAGTGCGACCGTAACAAACGCGTATGTGTAATTGCCTCAGAGAGGGGCATCGGCAAGCGGCTCAAGCTTCACTTGGATTATTGAATATTCGCTGAATGTTTCGCCATTCGGTAAATATTGCTAGATGTCTTCTAGACTCTCTTTAATTGTCTTTATAATAAGTCCCTCAGACTTCTGTAAGGCAAATGTGGTGCTTGGTGGCTATACTCCAGCTTTCTCCTGCCCCAAAAAGTATGCTAAAAAAACTCTGTTGAACGGGCCCCATCCAGATATTAATTAATTGACTTTAGAGTCGACCTCAGCGAAGGCGAAGCCCCCCAACAAAACAAAAAATATGGTTTGAAATAAAACCCATTTGAAAATACAATCATTTTTTATATATATTTTTGTTTGTAATTTTTATTGTTGTTTTTAAATTAAGGTTTTTCTTTACGCTTTTATGTCGTGTTGTTCTTCTTGCAACCATTTTCATCATTTTCATTTTCATTTTCACTTTCATTTTAATTGTTCTCAAATAATGTTTGTTTTGGGGCATTCTTGATTTCATTTTCATTTTTTGTTTGCAATTAGTTTAGGTTTAGGGTTTTCTGTTTATGTTTGTTATTATTATTAAATTTAAGTTTTCTTGTTTGTTTTTTTGTTTTTTGGTTTTTTGTTTTCTGTTTTGGATTTGTTCTTTTTGTAAGCGAAACGTTGAAATTGTTCTTCATATATATGCATATAAATATGTATAATCGCATATACCATATTGTATATCTAGATCTTTGTTTCTTAAATGTTTTCCAAATTATATATTATTATATTCTATTTGTTCATGTATTCCATTGTTTCTGTGTGTGAGTGTGTGTGTGTGTGTGAGTTACAATAGTTTAAATAAAGTGTTTTTTGCTGTGTTTTTCTTTTTCTGTTTGGTTTACTTCGATTATTCGCTAAACTGTGTATTTTGTTTGTTTGGGAGGTTAGGGAGGGAATTTGGAACTTTATTTATTTAATTGTTAGTTTTTAAGTTTTAGCTTTGTGGATATTAGATTTGCAGGTCTGTTCTCCATGTCTGTGTGTGTTTATTTATGTATTGTATGTAGCATATAATTAATTTTAATTAGTTTTGATGGATACAAAACTCAACGTTCATTAAATTTATAAATGTATCTTTTTAGTTAGTAAAAAAAAAATATATCTATTATAAGTGTATGCATACATACATATATGTGTGTATGTATATATTAATATGCATGAATACATATACATATACATATGTATATACATATGTATATCTGTATGCATGTATGCAGGGAGCTCTACGGAAATACATACAAATAGACTTGTTTGCTTTTTTGCTTTTTGGTTTCTATTCAATCTTCTTCAAGTGAAAACTCTTCTGGGTGGATCGATGGGGATGCGAATGTTGTTGCTATGGGAGTGGGGCCCTATGGGGATTATATTTAGATAGTATATACTACAGTATGTAGAGATAACTTTCATGCTAAGTGGGGTTCAAGCAGTGCTGCTGTTCTGTGAGGGAGGGAGGGAGAGTGAAGGTGCAAGTGGGGATGGTACAGCAGGTGGTGCAGAGGGGGGCATACATACTCGTAGTTAAAATCAAATATGGAGCCTTGAGTGGAGGGGGTTGAGGGTTGTGGGTATGGGACTGAGTGCCAAGTGAATGCTCGAAACTGACTTAAATCTAAATTAACTTTCGCTTGCGCTTGTTTGTTATCCGTAACACACTGTCTCCTCTTGGCTCCTCTTTTCTCACTGTGTATTGCATTTCATTTCCGTTCGTATTCAATTAGTTTAAATTGTTCAATTGCAGCTAAATGTTTTATTTGTTGATTAGTTGTACACATAAGTATGTATCGAGATTACTCCCTCCACCGTTTCGACCTTTAATTAGTTTTTAGTTACATTTGCTTTTTCTTTCTTTTTGTTCAATTAAATGTTATGGGTGGCGTCGCGCGCTAAAAGCGTTTCTTTTTTTTTTATTACTCACTTTCATCAATTATCGAGTAGTTCGTCCTTCTCCTTCTTGTTTCCCTCCCCCCTCCCCCCTCCCGCCACATGGTCCGGTCTGCCGTCTGTTATCGTTATTATCGCAAACCGATTGTGTATTACGTTTATAATTTGTATAATCTTCTTGGTTGTATATTGAATATTGCGTTTTGTTTTTCTCTGAATCCTCTCTTCCCTTCCTCCTCACTTCTAATCGTAGTTAATGCTAGATTTTACTTTAAGAACAGGCCACCGAAAAAAACGTTTGCTAAGTGTGTGTGTGTGTGTGTTTGTGTGTGTGTGTGTGGGAGGGTAGGGCAGGGCAGGGCAGTTGCCTCTTCCGATGAGGCAGCTGCTTTTGTTCTTTCTTTTGGAATGGGGTTATTGCTACTAGGATTACGACTGTTGTATATTTTCTTTCTTTTTGTATATTTTTATACCGTATTTAATATAATCTATACCGTGTATGTATGTATGTGTGTGTGTGTGTGTGTGTATGTGTTTATAGATGCACTTGCGCGAGTTTAGTAAATGTTTTTGTGTGTTTTGTTTTATTATTCATTCGGGTTCATTGTTTTATTTGTTTATTTTTTGCTAGTTTCTTTCTTTCTTCATCTTCTTCTGATTGCTTCCTTCTCTTTAGCCATTTATGTGTAGCTCTCCCCCCCCACTTGCCTTCCCTCTCTCACTCTCTCTCTCTCTCTCTCTCTCCATCTCGGCTTTTCTCTTGCTATTATCGAGTGCTATGCTATAACTATATCTGTTAGATATCTGCACAGATATACTATACTCGTATGTACTATATAGTATGATGGTACGTTAAAGGGGACAAAAAATTTTGATTTATTTCACTAAGTACGAGTAATCCCCTCATTTGTTGTAGGCCTTTTTGCTTTAGATATTCCCGTCTGTATAATACAATAACAGGAGCTGCTTTTTTTTGCTTTTTTGTTTTTCTTTTTTTGCCATTTTCCATTTAATTTGTTTGCTACGTGGATGGTAGTTTGTTGGGGAATGCTTTGGAGGAGGGGCGGGGACAAGGGACAAAGAAGAGCGGGTGCTTTCGCTCCTCTTTTTGTAACATTTGCCATATATCCATTACCCTCGGGGGTTACTTTATTATGGGCCAGGGATAATTGGATTTGTTCAATAAATACATAATACAATATTATACTCGTAATTAGTATTTTATGAATAGTTTTTAAGTTGATTTTCTTGTTGTTGGTTTTAGATTTTTTTTTGCTTTTGGTTTTTATGCTAAATAATTTCCGCCTTCGCCATGCACATAGTAGCTACATATACATACATACATGTGTGTGGCTATTTGTCAGTGTGTGTGTGTGTGTGTGTACGTGTCAGTGTGTCGTATGTGTGTGTATGTGGGTGAGTGGCTGAGGCTTATGTTGCCATCACGCTCCGTTACCTATGCTGAATGCTGCGAAAAAAAAACTAACTTAGGCCTGCTCCAACCCTGAGAGCGAGCGAGAGCGAATAAAACATACATATGCGAATAACAGTACGCTGTAGAAAGAGCATTTTACATTAACAGAGCGCAGCTGTTGCGCTAACCGGACGCTGTTGCTGCTTCTGTCTCGGTCTCTGCTGCTGCTGCAGCGGCTGCTGCTGCTGTAGCACCATTTTCGTCACCACCTGCGGCAGCAGGTGTGGCAGAGGCTCCTCCTCCTGCTGCTGATGCTGCTGCAGTTTCGCCATTTCCGCTGCCGTTGCCATTGGCCGTGCCGCCGCTGCTGTTCAGAGCGCTGTTAGACTGTGAGCCTGCGATGATTTTAAGGGGATGTTAAATATCGATAAATGTATATGCAGATATAGGGTATACTTTTTCTTGTTTTAAATTTTAAATTATTTGTGGGGTAGGGGTGATACAAATATTAATTTAAATTCTTGATAAAAAGTTTTATGTGGGCATGCCAATATTGTATTGGCATGTGAAATGAAATGCGCTACGGTCCGAGCCAAGGTATAATTTTGTAGGGTGTTTGGCATGGCCTCTGGTGTGGCACAAAGTGAGCGAGTGAGAGCGCCTCACCTTGCAGAAGGAAGCCTAGGAGAGGGGCAGCGATAAAGAGAGAACAAAGTACCACCTGACGCAACGGTTTATTTCGGGTATCGTATCGGCATGTTTCGAACCGCCTGAACCGCCCTGCCCCATCCCATGCACCATAACCTCGCAAAAAATAAAATATAACTTCTCGCACACACAATAAAATGAAATAATTAAAAAAGGAAAGGCAACAAAATATGGTATTCTTTTCGTTTAAATATTGTATTTGTTTTCTCTCATTTTATTTGTTGTATTCGTTTATTATTGGTATGTATTATTATTATACGGTTTTCATCCACTTCTCATTCTCATTGCTTTCGCTCAATTATCATCAACGGTTCTATATATTATCATGATTATTACACCAATACATACATATGTATACAATGTCAGAGTATGCGTGCGTGTGTGTATAGCTTTAGTATTTCTTTCCTTTCCAGCTTTTGCTTCTGGGTTATTATGTTTTTAGGAATTTTAAAAATAATGCATGTAAATGGGTTGAGCTTTTTGTTCTTTTTTCTCTGTTCTTTTGCAGTGGGTGGCCTAAAGTACTAGGAAAAATGTTTTTTTTTTCATTTTTATTGTTTTAATTTGTTGTGTGGTGTGTGTATTCATTAATCGTTTATAATTATCGTTATCATTAGTTTAAGGTCGGTTATAATAAACTATATAAATAAATATATACGGTTTTTAGCGGATTTCTCTGCGGTACATCATTATGTGTTTTCGCTTAGTTATGTATATTTTGTTTCACACAATTTCGCGTATGCAAATTGTCGATAAATCATTAAAAAAAAAAAGTTAACTCAGGTTGGCAGGACGTTTGCCTAGACCATCTCTGACTGTACCCTAGTGCCTCGGTTGAAGCAGTCGGGCTTAAGGCCTGAAGGGGATCGTGGGCGAGGAAGAGGATGTGACGGGGCGAGGCGACACTGACTACGAACTAGTGGTAGCTACAATTATGTTAGAGTAACAGTTACAGTTTATATATTCAGCGTGCGGCTATTAACGTTCAATCATCGATTAATCGAACAATCGGATCATCGATCAATCGATCGACCATTTGACTTTATCTACATATTGCAACTAAACCGTTGATTCTCGAACGCCTATACGGACAGAAACATGGATGTACATATGCACACACGCTCGATCCCTATCTACCATCGGTATGATCTACTCATGCTGATTCCTCAGAGACCCTTCACATGTTCATTTGGTCCACTTCCACTTCTATTACATTTTCAATTTCAATTTAAACACAATTCTGTCTCGACTAATTGCTAAATAATAATACATACATAAGTTAAGATATATTTGTATGTATATATTCATATTTAAATGTGTTCAACTTTAGGCACAGGCACAGGCACAGCCACAGCGGTGCGTGGCCGTGTCTACCTACTTCTACATACATATATTCATATTAAAAACAAATAAATATATTTGTTTAAAACAAAAAATTGAATATCGTATTTCATCAGATCGTTTGCTTGGTGTTTTGTTTGTTTTTTGTTGTTGTTTTGATTAATGAATTGTATGTGTGTTTTATTTATTACAAAATAAAATTAATAATTATTTTAATAAAAATAAAAATAATTTATTTATTTAATCTGTATGTATACAATAATGCCTTTTTGCAAAAAAAAAAAATGTATTTATATTGTATATATGTATGTATGTATGTATGTATGTATATATACACATATATATAGATAGTTTGTGTATGCATAATTGTTTGTTTTTTGCTTTTAATCAGTTTTTTGTTTAATTAACTTTAAGATTTAACATAACATTAACATTAACATTATGCTTCTGTTTTAGCTTTCTCTTCCTCTTCCATCTCTGCCTTTTCTGTTGGTGCTGGTGTTAGTATTGGGCGGGGTTAGGTGTGTACTGTACTTTTGCTGTCACTGTCAGTGTTAGTGTCATCGTTTTGTGTCATTTTCTAGTTGATCTGTATTATTACGTTTTCCATTCGCATAGGCCTTTCTTTTATTTGTATTTCTTCTTGAATTTGATTAAAATGTGTGGCTTAGTGGCTCTACGTTTTGTTAACTTTCGCCACGAAACTTGTTTAGTTATCATTATTAATGGACTCTCTCCTTAAAACACACTAAAAACAAATTGGTAAAAGTAATACACAATGACTCTGCTCAAAATACATATACATATACATATAGGCATATATTTCTGTGTATGCATTAGTAATTAGTTAATTAGTTTGGTGGTAATAGAAGAAGAAAAAAAAAACAACACAAAATAATAATACAACGATCGAGAGAGAAAAAGGAGGAGAATCTATTGGTTAAAAGAAATCAGCACGCTATGTGACTGACTGACTGAGTCAACAGGGATTGAATGAACTTATCCCGGGTGATCAGTGATCAGAGCTTTACTATTATAATTATGGGTTGGTTCTTGTATGTATAATCATCATAATAATCATCGTTATAATTATATTAATGGTGTATTGTTGTATTATTATTATTATTATTATTATTATTATGCTTATTAGTTTTTATTTTAGATTTAAAATAAATTTAATTTTACCTAGGTAAAATGTTGCTTGCTTTCTCTTTTTTTTTAATTTGCTTTGCTGCGTTCTTTTTACGATTTACGTTTTTAATTTTAAATTTTTTTTTAATATATCTGTTTACTTCTACCACTTCTTCCTCTTCATCTCATCTTCTTCTTCGGCTTCTTATTCCTTTTCAGTTTCAGTTTCCGCTTCTGTTTCCTCCTACTCCTCTGCAGATCTCTTGATGCTCGAAGCGGGGGGTGTTGTATAGTATTGGATTGGTTTTTTCTCAACGATTGCAATTGGTATTAAACATTTATGAATATAACTTCTATGTATAGCTTGTTGTTGTTGTGGTTTTTGTATTGGTTTCCCTCCGTTATCGTTTATAGTTATCATATATATATATAAAATTGTTATTGTGGTTCTTGTTGCGTGTGTGTGTGTGTTCTTTTATATATATTTTTATTACTCTACATATATATATATACATGCAGATATATATATATATATAGGTAGTACATGTGTGTGTGTGTGTGTGTTTGATTGTATGATACTATCGTCCCTATGAATCTGCAAATAAAAAATAAAACAAAAAGAACAAATCAAAATAAAATTCAAATTCAAATTATAATCGGTTTTGCTTTCATTTTTCAGTTTTGTTGGTAAAACAAAATTAAAATTATAACAAAAAACCACACCCTTCATTTCATACATAATCAATCAATCAATCAATCAATCGTTCAGCGCTCGACAAATACAAAATACAAAATTAAAATCCAACCACGACTGAGCTGAGCACGTCTGGCACAGACCAAGGATCACAATCAGAACAAAATGGGTTTGAACAGCTGCGACACATTTATTAGGAACAGGCTCCCTCTGGGCTCTGTCTGGGAGAGTGGTGCGGAGTAGTGAGCATAAATGTTTGTTCGTTAAGTGGGAATAATAATTCCACAACTTTAAATAGAGAAAAATTAATTCATTTGTTGACTTTGTAATTTTGAATGCTGGCAGGACAGCTGGAAACCGGAGAGTGCCGTTTGAACTCTTGAACTTTGGGGAGCTCTTGCCTTGAGCTCTACCCTCTTCGAGGCTACTCTTCTCAAATCTTCTTCTGTTTTGGTGGGTAAACTTGAACTAAACTTGAAAGCATTCGTCTTGATTTCCGAATGAAGCTGCTGAACTTTTGATTTTGATGCACATTCTCTGTCTTGCTCTTTCTGGATGGGTTTCTCGGTTTAGATCGAATGCTTATGTGTATGATGGGCCATGACTCCATGGTCCATTGTTTTGTGGGAGCCCGCCTAAGACCATTTGCTGAGCAGGCTGGGGCGTGGCGGCTTCAGAGACTTGCGCGGCACACGCAGTGCGGATGCGTTCAGTGCATGAGCCACTGAAGCATGTAACCAAATGGCAACCATGGGGATTGAGGGGGAAGGAATACAGTGGTGGGGGGAAGGAAGGGACAGGGCGAGGGAGGGCCAACGCTCACTCACCTGTCACGTTGGCGCCACCAGCATTGGTCGCAGCTACGGAGCCGGCTGCAGTGGCAGCACCCGCCGCACCACCTCCGCCACCGCCGGCTGCAGCGCCGCCAGAGTTTGCCTGTTGGGCAGCCGGGGCAGCTGCCACGGCGGACGGCGCACCGGAGCCGGGATTGCTATTGTTTCCTTGACCACCGGCATTCGAGCCGGTCGCCGATCCACCGGCGGCTGCAGCGGCGGCCCCTGGTGCTCCCGATCCCGATCCGGAACCGGCTGCTGATGATCCTGCTGTCCCGCCTGCCTGAGCCTGGGCGGCACCGTCCGCAGAGGCGCCGCTGCCCGTTGAGGAGACGCTGGTGGAGCCACTTACGGCACCGGCAGCTGCCTGCCCACCGGCCGAGGAGCGATTTGCCAGATGCTTTGGCAACAACTGCGGCACTAAGCTGGGCTGTATCGAGAGCTCTGTGGAGAGAACATGTATTAGAGGATGGATCTCCAGATGCAAATCTGAATGTGGATCTTACCGTGATCTGTGAAGTTAAATAGTGGCGGCATGTCGCGGCCATTGGGCAAGGTGTGGTTCCCCTCCATGCGCAGCTCATCGAAGAACGGATGTGCACAGGCCTTGAGCGGTGTGATCCGAGCGCTGGGCGTGTACTCGAGCAGCAGGGACACCAAGTTGATAGCTTCTGTCGGAGTGCGTATACGGAAAACCTGAAGTGAGAAAATCGGATTAGCGTCTCTATTAACAGAATCGAGTAGATGGCGTGAGGTAAGAAGAGTCTTGTGTCTTGACAACAGAACAGCAACACAATCGAAATTGGAAACGGAATCGGCAGGACAGGGACACGGCAGAACAGGACAGGACACGGCAGAACAGGGCAGTACACACACAGACACAATCATCAAGAGAGGACACATTGAAGAAGGCTACAACAGCAGTGGGACAGCGGACAATTGGGCTGCGGACAGCGGACAGCGGACAGCGGACAACGGACAGTGGAGTTGTGGGCAGTAGGCAAGGGCAAGAAACGCAGAAAAAACCATTCAAATCAAATTAATATTTAAATAAATTGTAATTGAAATGCAAAAAGCTAGAGCCGAAAGCTAGAAAGCAATGAAAATGCGAGAAATAACTGACAAAATCAGATTCTTAAGCATTGTACGCATTTTGGGATTGAGTTGAGGGAGGCGTTGGGCCATGACTGCACTGCGGTGAATGTACTTTGTACTAATCATGAACCACTGATACTGATATGGATCGTGGAAACCTCGAACCTGTGTTCATGCAACATTCCTGCTTTACATTTGTACTTTCTCAGTCCCTGGACATACACAGGGATGTACGCTGAGGTACATCCGGAAGCTCTAAACTATCTGGTTTTACTTTCCTTTATTAAATTCGGGAGCAGTTGCATTCATTCAAGTCGAATTGTTGTCACGTCATGCACACGACATGTATTTGCGTTATTCTATTCCTTTGTTCTCATGCATTCTCTTTTACAGCATTCGCTTGTGCGTCCTCCTTGTCCAACCGTATGGACAAAGGCTGCATTTGCATTGTATTTACAGGCGGAACAACGTGAAAAAGGGAAGCCCAGAAATGGTAAATGGCTCGAATATATGTACAAATATGTAATGCAAATGTTATATGGCATATACTCTGTATGCATGATGGCATTCTGGCATTACGGGGTGGGGTTGGCTTTGCGAGCAATTCTTTAACGATCTTTCGAGATCGTCAAGTTCAATGTTTTTGGGTTCAATTTTGGAATTCATTTCGTGGCTTACTCTCAATCGTTGTTTCTGGTTTAGGGCGTTTGGAATTTGGGTACGTTCGAGTAGTGACTGCAACGAGTTTTTATGTACACTTTGATTATATATTTGTGGAAAGACACAAACACACAACATAGGATGGAAATTAGCTGTCGAATTAGGGGGGCGAGAGCTCAGCTCAGCTCAGCGTCTCTTTGAGCTGACCAAGACAAGTGCAAGTGGAACGATGGTGGATCGAAAGCGAGAACCCGAGCAGGAGGACTACAATAGCAGCACCTCGAGCACCCAAGAACCAAGAGGGAGAACTGAGGGGGACATCTGACTGGCACTTACTTTCTGCCATGGATGACTCTTAATTTGTGGGAACTTGAATTCCGTATAGTTTGGATTCATTTCGCGTATTTGTTCTCTTGTCGGTGTGCCCAGGACCTTGATGACCTCGACCAGCTGATCGACACCAGAGTCGCCAGGGAAGATTGGCTGGCCCAGCAGCAGTTCAGCCAGAACGCAGCCGGCACTCCACACATCTACAAACAGAACGAGAGTGAGTGAGCATTTAATGTAACTGCCTGCTTTTGTTGTGGGCTTTGCACTCACCGATCTTTGTTGTATAATTAATGGCGCCGAATATTAGCTCGGGTGCGCGATAATACCGGGAGCAGATGTACGAGACATTCGGCTCACCGTGCAGCAGCTGCTTGGCGCTGCCAAAGTCACACAGCTTCAGCACGGCCGTTTCGGGATCGAGCAGTAGATTCTGTGGCTTGATATCACGATGGCAAATGCCCAGCGAATGGATGTAGGCCAAACTTCTAAACAGTTGATACATGTAGAGCTGTATGGGCGGGAGGAATGGATTAGCATCAGAATTACATATTATTCAATTTGAATCTCAAAGAACTCACCCGAATAAAGTTGATTGGTATCGTTTGCTTGGTTTTGGCATATTGGCGAGCCACTTTGTATACGGTTTCTGGTATATATTCGAGGACTAAATTCAAAAATACTTCATCACGCTGTTGGTTTGGATTTCGTTTCGAAGCATAGACATAGATATATGGATAGAAAATATAGAGAATAGATTAGTTCAGTTAATGATGTTGCATCTGCGAGAGTTTTGTCTGCGAGTGTGTCTGTCTGTGTGGCTATGTATGAGCGATGGATACATCATGGATATCGATAGCATACACACATACAGAGAGAGAGAGAGAGAGAGCGGCTATAATGGATGGAAATGGGATTTTGGATGGGATTTAGGGATCGGTTTGGATTTGGATTTGGACCGATGAATTTTGCGATTTCGCATGCTTCAAGAGAGGTACAAATAGGTACAGTTGGTGACAAAAAACACACACATATGTATCTAGCAGATAGCACATAGCAGAGGGGGAGAGAGAGAGAGAGTAGCGGAGCAGGGTATAGGTGGGGGTGGGGTTGGAGGGTGGTGATGTTGGGGGTTTCGGGATATAGAGAGAGAGAGAGAGAGAGATACCATGCGGCGTACTCTTCTGTAATAAGTTCACTGTACGTTTCTCTTTCTTTTAACTTTAGCAGGTATATGAGAGATAGATATAGAGATAGAGATTAGAGATAGATACATATAAATACATATAGAGAGAGAGAGAGAGAGAGAGAGAGAGAGAGATGGATAGCTGGAGGAGGAGGCTGGGAGCGAGGGAGGGAGGGGGGATGTGGATAGAGATAGACAGATAGATGGATAGATGGATAGATTGATAGATAGATAGTTTGATAGATAGAGAATTGTATGACCAGTGGAATGAGATCGAGAGATCGAGAGAAAAGGCTCTTTCCAGAATTAGAGATTACGAGAAAAGATACCTGGGGCTTGAGCACACTGGCAAATATACCCAAATCGATGGGAAATTCAGCCAACTTGAGCAAGTTTTTCGGTTTTTGGAATATGAAAATGAAAGAGATTTATATAACACAATTCACAAATTTGTAAGACTTTTTTTTGTTTTTTTAAGATAGATTTTTAGAGACTCTGGCATATTATTTTGCATTCTTCAGGGGTTTCCTTTTTTTCTTATTTCTTTTGTAAGCTTCTCACCCACCCCCAAACCACTCTTCTGTATAGCCACTAGGATCTGAAGGATCGCAGGAGTAGGAGGATAGCGATACGATACCGCGACACTCACCTTTTCACCGCTCGAATAGAAAAAGTACAAAAGCTTCACGATATTACAATGCTCCAGCTTGCGCATTATTTGCAATTCGCGATTCTATAAAACAAAGAGAAACGAATATAAATATAAATAGAAATATCTATAATACAGATTATAGATTTGGTTGTGTTTATATTGCCTTACCTTAAATCGTCTGTCTTGTAAAACTTTTTTGATTGCCACCAGTTCGCCGGTGTCGCAGAGCTTGGCCTGGAATACCACGCCGAAGCTGCCATTGCCGATGACCTTTGTGTCTGTGTAGGAGACCTCTTGAACGCGATCGGTGCCCTGGCCGGGTGTTGCAACAACTGTTGTAATTTTGGAACCATCGCGACCTGCGAGAGAAAGGAGAGACACAGAAAGGGAGAAAATGTTAATCAGGGTTTTAGTTGCGTTTATCGTTTGAATAAATATTTCTGTAAATTCCATTTGTTTATCGATGAAACAAACACACACACACACAAATATAGAGTAAGAGGGAGGTAGAGGGGGAGTACCTGTCGTCTCCCAGGCGCCCTCCAGCTTCTCCTTGCTCCTATCGACCTCCTTTGGAATGGACAATGCGACGCTGTGCTCGGGCCACAAATCATTCAATTTGCCGATCAATTGCTTCATGCCTAATCGCAGGGATCGCAGGATATAAGGATCAGATATAAAAATCAAACAGATACGAGTGGAAAACCAAGGAAACAAAGGAGAGGCAAGAGGAAGAAGCTCATTCATGGTTCAAATGAACCATAAGCGAATGGCCACTGGAACAGTGAAAACGAAATACAAACAGAGAGCAAAGGGACAGAGAGAGAGGAGGCAGTGGAAGGTGAGAGATCGGGAGAAGTTTTCCAGTTGAATATAAACTAATCTGACAGATTATACTTCCCAGACTTCCCAGAGTGGATCTCAATGATTCTCATATGATTGCATGATATGAAGGTTTCCCCTGCGCCTTTGGATTTCAATTTGCATTTGGATGCTGCCTTCTTTCGTATTTTGTGTGTTTTTTTTCTAATTAATTTTGGCATTAGCGCCAAACTGTCGACTGTGGCAGCTGCTGCAACGCATCTGCCCCTCAGCATTCAGCAGTCAGACTCTGCCACTGCCGGGGCGAGGATAAGATGGGGATGTGACACATTTCAGGTTCAGGTTGTGGGACACAGCAACTGCGACATGCAGGAGGGAGTTCTGATGGACTGGGACTGGGAGGACCACGGATAACAGGTTACAGATTGGCGGGGGGTTGCAGCTGGGGGTTCTCCTGTACTTGGATCCTTGTACTGCTTGCCACCAACACTGGTCGTGCTGGCGCTGGCCGAGGACGAGCTCTTGGTGCTCTTCTTGAGGGCCGCCAGCGATGAGGAGCAGGTGGATGCCGCCGCAACAGCTGCTGCCGAAAGGGGTTTGGCTTTTTTCTTGCCATTGGCGGCGGCATTGCGCCTCCGCCGCACATCCGACGGAGACGAGGAGGAGTTGGAGCTGGAGCTAGAGGAGGATGCTCCGGTGGAAGAGGAGCAACCCTCCTCCGATTCCGACTCGCCCGACGACGACGACGAGGAGGAGGAGCCCGAGGCGCCAGAGGAGGAGCTGGAGTTACTCGCGGAGCTGTTGCCGTCGCTGTCATTCGAATCACTCGAGGAGCGACGCTTCTTGTCCTTTCGCTGGCGCCGCTGCTCGGACACGGCTGCTGCCGACGCTGCCGGCGGGACTCCTCTTGCGGCCGCAGAGCCAACATTGGAGCCATTGCCAGTGCCACTGCTGCCGCCACCGCTTCCACATCCAACGCCTGCCGATGGTCGCCGCTTGGTCTTGGCCGCCTGCACGGTCGGCTTACGCGGCGGCATCGGTGTCCAGGGACGACTGCCGCTGGCACCACCCACCGCCGCCGAAGCGGCTGCCGCTGCTGCAGCTGCTCTCGCCTCCATCTCAGCCATTGAGATGGGTATGGAGATGGAGTTCTGTCTGCCAGTGGCAGCACCCGAGCTGGCACCACCCCCATCCGATTCGCTGGCATCGTTGATTGTCGATGCAGATGCAGATCCCGTGCCCGTGCCAGTGCCAGTGCCTGGGCCCGTGCCCGTCGCTCGCTTCTTTTTTCGCACCACGCGGACCACTTTGCGGACGCGCGGCAACGCCATGGGCACCACCTGTGACCTATCCACCTTGAGACCGAGTAGCAACGCCGCACGACGCTAATACACTGAGCCACTGCTACGGTCTGCCTGCTGCTTTGGCCTACTTTTTCGCTAGCTTTTCTCGCTGCAGTCACTTGACTTGACCAACTTTTGCCCACCGAAACCACCGCCGACACCGCTCCGCTGTGACCGCTGATCGGTTGACGTTTTCGTTTCGTTTCGTTTCGCTTTGTTCTGATCAATCGATCAAAAGATCCAACCCGATGCCATCCGATCAATTCGATCGATCTTCAAATAGAAAATGCAAGCCACAAAAAAAAACAACAAAAAGAAACCAGAGGGCGAGAGAGCGAGAGGGCGATAGATACAATTAAATATAACGATTTCGAATTTGGGTTATTTTCGTTGAGGCTTTGTTTCACTTTTATCGATCTATATCTATATATTTTTTGTGATATATTTATTTCGTATCGTTGCAACTACATATATTGATACGATCCGATCTGAAGCGCTCTGCTCTGTTATGTTTTCTATTCTTTTCTTTTTTTTCCGTTCCGATCCGATCCGAACCGATCGCTCGAACTTCCGTTGCACAATTGGCCACAGCTCTGCCATTTCTCGCTGTCAGTATCTCCCCCTCTCTCACTCTCTCTCTCTCACTCTCTCTCTTTATCCCCGACGAGACACGACGTTCGGGCTGAGGGGTTCGGATTTGAATTCGGGTTCGGGGCACCCACACACAAAACGAAATCTCCAATCTCCAAGCTGCAGGCACAACACGGCACACGCACCCACCCCACCCAAGACTCTGTGCTCGAGAAAAATTGTTCATAATTATTTCGACAATTTGTTGCTTTTGCACAATTTAATTGCAGGAAAATTGCGAATCTGGGAATGCCAACAAAAAAAAACGATAAGGCAAGGTCGGGTAATGGGGATGGGTCAGCCAAATAGATGGATAGATAGGTAGATAGAAAGATAGACAGAAAGGCACAAGGTAGAAGATGAAGAGCGGCAGTCAGGTGTAGCCAAGCATGCGACACAGCGGACACGCCCCTTTGGCCACCAATCTAGAGAGGAGGCTTCTCTGACAGTTCAATGCAAAAGCCAAAAACAAACAATGTTCACGGGTAAGAGATGCAGCTGAAGATGCAGCTGAAGATGCAGAAGAGAGAAAGAAAACACGAAACAAAAAACACTCAGAAGAGAAAGGGTCAACGGTAAGCAGTAACGTGAGAGAGCAGCAGTAAGCAGATGGACTGCATCAAAGCAGTGCAAGTAACAGTTGCATAGCCGAATGAAGCAGTGCAATAAACAGTGCGGTAAAAGACTTTGCCAAAGCAGTCGAGCAAATGGGAAGATGAAGCATTAGCAAATGGCAGAAGACAGTCAGAGACGAAACGGAAAGGATACGCAATATGCAATTGAAATTTATTTAATTTTAATGAATCAATTAAGCGACATAAATCATATATAAATAGCAACAAACGAAACAAATAAGCGAAGGAAAAGCGAAACTGAAAGGCAGGCATACCGGCAGGCCAGTCCGGCCAAATGCAGATGATTTAACCCTTGGCATGGCATTGGCATTGTTTTGATTGTTTATTTAGCACAATGTACAATGAGTTTCACACACAGATCAGTGTGTAAATCAGATCCATTCAGCGAATGCTGAGCGAATTCCAAAATTGCAAAACAAATATCATCGATTGTTTTACCAATTAAAAAATACAGATCAAGTCAAAACCAACTAACAAGGAGACTCCTAAAGGCTCTGTCCAAATACTCTTCAAATGATCGAAGTGCAATGCATCCAAAACAGCAATCCAGCCACCTTCTTCCATCGCTGATTTCTATAAATTTGCATTCATCGCCAATTATCGATCCATTTCGATTCGATGCAAGGCAGCCCAACAGTCTAAATGTTTTGTCATTCAATCAATTAATCAATTGCTTATTCAGGAGTCTAAAACATTAACAATTTATGCAGCTGATTCAATAAAATTATCGTAAGCAAACAGGAACATCTCGGAAATACTCAAAGCGGAATGCAGCTTTTGGGTGCCCTTTCTTCTGGGTTGCAGCTTCATAGTTTCCCCATAGCTGTATACAGCTAAGAGAAGATATAGTAAACTGTTTGAAGATCTATAACTATAAGTTATAAAGCAAACATATAAATCTCTGCTAAAATCTGTTGAAACTGCGACGAGGTTTAGGGTGCCAGAGTGTAGAGTTCAGGGTGCAGTCTTTCGTTTGGGGAGGGGGCCAGTAGTCAAGTCAAGGAATGGCATGATGAATGGCCGATGGGATCCACACAGTTGGAGCGCTGTCTAAATGGGAGGGCAATTTGTTAGTGGGCTGCTCTGCTCGACAACGCGGACAGAAACTAATCGATATACAAGGCAGTTGGCACCACAGTCGGTGGGTTGGTTGGGCATGGCAGAAGCAGTTTCAGTGGCAGAAGGGAGAAGGGAAAAGACAGTCGGAGGCGTGGTCGTGGGGGTGTTGCATGCAAATGGAATGACGCAGCGCAGAAAGTGTTGAATGGAAAGAGAAGATTGGCGAAGGAGAAGTGTGGGGGCTGGCTTGGGTTAAGTTTAGATAGAATAGAATAGAAAATAGAAACCGCAGACAAATAAAACGAAAAATAAAACGACATACAAAACAACAGACGAGACGAGACCTTCTCTTCCATTCTAGCCATCCATCCCCTCATGCCGCATGCCGCATGCCCGTCCGTCTTCTCTGTCTGTGTGTGTGTCATCGCTTGGATCCATCCTTTGGAGCCGTGTCAATAGCAAATTAACTCAACGAAACTGTTTGTTGGTCTAAAATTAAACTCGACCACACCCACCGCTCCACGCCCTCTGCTCAAGCCCATCTACCATCTACCATTTTCCATTCGATTTTCCATGGGAAAATAATGAATGAATAAACGCTTTGTTCAATGGTTATTTTAACCCCTGCAAGACACGACATTTTGTGAGCGTTTTAAAAATTGTGGGGCAAAGGATAGCAGCGAATATTGACAGACAGATTCCTTGGAAGGATAAATCTTAAGACTAAATATTCTCATGTGGTGGATAAATCTCTGGATATCGGATAATCCACCTCCTTGCACCTGCAAGAGTTATCTTTTTATATTTGTTTTTTGCTTTTTTACTCATTTATTTATGGTTTTTTTGTATTTATTTTTTTAATTTTGTTTTTGTTATTGTTATTTTGTTGGCTGGCAGCGCTAGCTGTCGATCAAGAAGCGAGGGACAGACATGAGACGAGACACGCGGGCGAGATCACGAGATGGCCCACAGAGGGACAGGGACAGGGATAGGGACAGAGAGAGAGAGAGAGAGTGCAGTGCATGGCACTTGGCAGGCATCATCCTCAAACTCATTCCCAAATTCCCCGCATTCCCTCATGCCTCATCCCTCCCTCGAGCTTCATTCAACTTGTTTCCACTTTTGCATTGCATACTTTTAGGTGTGACGGAAATTCAACCATTCGGAAGAGAAGCCACAAAAGTGCGTGGTGAGCGGGATATGACGAAAAATAAGCAGTAGAAACAGCAGGGAAAAAAAGCAAACGGAAGTGTGTGTGTGGAAGCCATTTGCTCCAAGAGAACAATCGATAAGTGCAGCAGCAGCAGCAGAAGAAAGAGCGAAGAATCGAAAGAGCATGCAAAGAGAGTTTTGCACACTCTTCACTCTGTCTGTCTGTCTGTCTTTCTCTTGCAAACTTTCTGCTTCATTTGGCAGCTGATCAAATACAAGAGAGCCAGAGAGCGAGTGGGGGAGAGACCAGTTGGCAACATTAAAATAATAAAAGCAAAGGAAAATACATAATAAACACACAATGTAAATCCACAGTAAAAAACCTAAAAAAAAAAGGACAACAGCAGCTGAATAAATCAACATCAGCCAGCAACAAAACATACGATGATCACAGTGGAGACTGACAGCAGGTGCACCCAAAAGAGCCAAGCCAAAGCCAAAAAAGAAAATACAAAAATAATCAATATTTATCAGCGAAACACTCGAGTCGAGTCGAGTATCAAATGTGCTGCGTCATGCACACGACATGTATGTTGTTGTTGTTTTTTTACAATTCTCGGGCATTCCCTTTTGGAAGCATTCGCTTGTGAAACTAAGAGATACAAAATGTATTTTAATATTAATGGGAAATCTTTTCCTCAAATTGCTTTTTATGGTAACGAATAAAAAATGTCAGGTTAGCGGCAAAGGAGAGACAGAGATCTGCAATCAATCGATAAGTACACCAAAAGTGATCATAGAGAAAATCGCAAATATATTTATGCCACATACAATGTACAAAAATAGAGAGAGGGCGAGCAGATTGCGAACATGCCACAACAGGTTGCCACAACCTTCTATACCCCCCTCAGCAGCACTAAGTCTCTTGCCCCATCGTTGGATGGATGAATGGATGGATGGATGGATGGATGGATGGATGGATGGATGGATAGTTGGATTGGTGGATGAGTGGTTGCCATTGACACAAATTGATTCAAAAAGCAGCAACAGCTGCCACTAAAGCCAAAGGCAAAAGCATAAGCAGCCGCCCGTGTGTGGCAGTGTCAGTGGAACAGCTGCTGTTTGCCCCTCTCTCTCTCTCTCTCTCTCTCTCTCTCTCTCTTTCTCTCTTCGCTGTTGCCATCTCCTGCTGCTATCATCAACCTGCTCCCGACTTGACCTTCTTCCTTCCTGTCCCCCTCCTACTCACAACCAGCCCCCCAGCAAAGAGTACAAAATGCAAACTGAGGCGGCACAGGGTGGAGGCAGGTCGGTCCAACGGAAGTGGCGAGCGGGCCGGGGCGGGGTTATTAGAGGTAAATGCAAAACAAAATATGTATTTAAAAAAAAGCAAAACAAAGCTGAGACGACTGTGACGCGCCTCCGTTTTAACAGTGGACACCCGGACACACACACTAGGGGATACAGTGAATACCGCTGTGGGTGGACTCTCGCTTTACCCCAACAACTGACTGTAGCTCGTACGCCTGATCCTTACTGATCCATGGATGTGTCCAGTCATGAGAGATTTCACTGTACTACATACATATACATATGTATGTATATGCATACCACACATACATAAATGCATATTTCATATACGTATACGTATTGTGATATTTTTGGAAATGTTTTTTTTTTCGCTCTGTCATTCGTTTTATGAGACGAGCGCGTGATTATCGCCCCACAACAACAGCAAGCAAATCTTCTCTCCCTTTCTCCTGATACGAGCGCACAGAATATATGTATATACACATATGTACATATATTTATATGTACATTTAATCACTGCCTGGCCTGTGGGTGATGTAGCGCGTGCTTGCCCCAGCTTCATCAACTTCTCCCTCTCTGCGCCCTGTTTCTAGTTGAAGATCATGCAACGGCCATTCGGTCAGCCTGGCTGAGAAGAACCCTAAAAGGCTAAGCATCGAATTCGTTATCCATTCGCCTATGAGACATTTATGCAGTGATTCAAAGTGGAATGCGTAAACCCACCCTTAAGGTTTTGGGTTCATGCAGCAGCAGAACCAGCACCCAAGCCACTACCTAGCAAAGGCTGACTGTAACACCTTCCATAACCAAAGTCTGAACATGCAGAGTTAAGCAGATACTTAGGTATCAGCTGCAAACCGGAGCAGAGCAAAGCTCTTATCAGTGAGCATCAGAAAATGCCAATCACTTATGTTTGTAGTTGGAGTGATGGTGATGGCAGGCAGGCAGATAAACAACTGAACGATCATTCCGAGCATAGAAATCTTATGCGGGAGTGCAGCTTAAACAAAGGCTTTCTCGCAGTCCCAGTCGTTGTAGGTATATATAATATTATTAATCCACTTAATGTGAAAACAACATTAGCTGGCATAAATCATCAATATTGCCCCTGCCCGTACAGCCAGGGTACAGTCTGGGTCTTATCAACCATATTTATACACACGAGTACTATGGCCTGTTGTAGAGAGCAGGAAGGCAGGAAGGGAAAATCTGCTTTCTCTTATCAGTGTTGTCTTGCTTTCAAGTCTTTTTCCATTTATTACACGACATTTTACGACATGCACACAAGATTCTCTTCTCTCAGTCTCTAGGGAGGAGGCTGCTGCTGATGCGAGGCAAGCAGTGGGGCAGGGGTGGGGCAGTACATCTATATGTTTTATCCCTCATAACATTTCCGCCTTTTAATGGTATTTTCCTTATTGTGTTTTATCGGAATTCCCAGTGAAAACAAGAGCTTTTTCCTATCGAGAATAATGTATTCGTTCATTGAACTGTTCCCCGTTGCTCCGAGAGATTTCTATGCGTAATACAAATTCATATTCCATTTAGTATTTCTTAAGATAACTTAATTCTGTGTTGAAAATTCTACAAATTATTCTTTACACATGCCTTATGGGTGCTTTAAAGATCCCTCTTCAAAGCGTGCCAGTAATCTCAGGTATCAGGTATCAGCTTTAACTCACAAACGAAAAGTAACCCCCCTCTTTTGCTGATGCACCACGATCAACCTTCTGTTGATCCGTTGATGGATATCTGCCATAATCTAATCCGCAATCCGCAATCGATTGTCGAACAATGATCAGTCCCTAAATCTAGCTGTTTGCTAACTAACAACTCTGTTTGTTCGCTTCATTATCGACATTTTTTCTGTTCCCAGAGATCTCCGATGATCAGCGGAATATGAGCTATTTTTCCACTTAATTTACAAGGTTTTTGTTTTCTTTTTGCAGTTGGTTTCTTCTCTTATCATCTGTAATTTTCCATGGCGGTACTTATCTATACATAACTCCTACTTCTACCTTTACGTGCCTCCCATCCCGTACTCTGTGTGTGTGTGTGTGTGTGGTTTATAAACAATCTCACCGGTAGATAACCTTTGGAATTTTCCAATGGATTTGTTTGTTGCCCTTTAAAAATGATTCAGAGACTTACCTAGAAAGAGAGAAGAGACAAATTGATTAGTGGATGTGTAACAGAAGTTTGATACGAGTCTTAAAACATCTATACACAGAGGGTAGTGCAGCGAAAGTCTGGGCGGAGGGGGTGTGTCAAAAATTACCTAAAATATTCTTAAACTTTTGCACCACTTTGGTCCAGCTAACGCACGACTGCGTTCTGGATAGCTTTGTGGCAGTCTTAACGTTGTCATCGAGGCTATCGCCATCGAAAGCGGGCTCGGCCCCCTGCTCGATGTCCTCCTCCATATCCTGCCCATGCTGCTCCCCATTGGCATGGGTGTGACGGTGTGTGGGGGCTTTGTGTGGGTGGCGGGTGTTGTTGTTGCTGGTAGCATCGTAGTGGTTGTTGCCTTGGCTGTGGCTGCGACCGCGCAGCTTCACCGCATCCATGTGCAGCTGGTCCTCGTCATCGTCGGCGACCACACCGAACTGCACATCCTCATCCTCATCCTCATCGAGATGCGAATGCTGATTGGGGTCGGAGCTGCGCTTGTGGATCGTTGTTCCGCGCGCTGTGCCATGGGGGGACATGGCTAGTGTATCACAGTGTTCTTTGGTGGTGTCCACCCCGCTGGCGCCCAGATTGGAGGCCACCGTGGTGTTGCGCTTCTTGCGCTGCTCCTCGCGCTCCCGCTTAAGGAGTGCCTTCTGCTGCTTGGCCAGCAGCTGCTTCTGCTTCCGTGCGAACTTCTCGCGCAGCTTGGGGCTGCCGAACTCATCCAGATAGTACATGGTGTCCTGCAGTCCGTCCTTGCGGTTGATCAGACGCGCATCAATGTGCGGATCCTCGCTGATCTTCAGCAGCGGAAAGTAGATGTGGCCATCGGTGGCAAGACTCTTGATGTCACGCCTCTTGGCTGCCGCTGCGGCCACCGTCAGGGGTGCCTTGTCGAGTGGCAGTGGCTGATCCGATGGCTGATCCTTTTCGCTGCTGTTCCTGCCACTGCCTGTGCCACTGCCTTTGCCGCCCATGTTGATTACTATGCCAGACTGTGTGTCCGACTGGGTGTCTGCCTCCTCGGGATCATCATCCACAGCCACACCATCGTCCTCCTCCTCCTCATCCTCGTGCTCCACTAAGTGGAGATCATCATCATCATCATCGTCATCGTCATCACAGATATCCACCTCATCGATGCGATCCTCCACATCGAATCCCTGGGTGCCGGTGCTATTGGTGCTCTTGTACTTGATCCGGCGCAGGGCATTGCCTCCTCCTCCACCGCCCACGCTGCTCAGCTCCAGGGCGGAGGCTGCGCGCATGCGTCCACCCGCCGGTTCGGATCCGCCGCCGGCGCTGCCCAGCGATTCACTGCTGCTTGTCGACTGTCCGCCGGTGCCCTCGCCACCAGCTTCCGCCGACACGGCAGGCGCTCCTTGTCCTGGCCGTGGCCGCGCCCCCGTCCCAGCTCCTCCTCCGCCTGCTCCAGTGCTGCCCCCGCCAACATGCTCGATGCCACTGTCCTGACTGAGCAACTGGCGACGCTTCTGCCACTTGGGTTGCGCTCCGTGGAGGCTCAGGGAGCCGCTGCTGCTGCGCACCGGCGGCAACTGCTGCAGCAGCGTCTGCTGCGAGGCACTCGAGACGATCACACCGCTGTCCGCCGATCCTGTCGAGGTCTGCGATGAGAATCGCTCGCACAGGGGTATCTTGATGGGGATCGATTTCTGGTTTTGTTTTTGTTTTTGGTTCTGGTTCGAATTGTTGTTGTTGCTGCTGCTGTTGCTGCTGCTGCGACTGCTGCTGCGGCTGCTGCCGCTGAGGTTGTTGTTGTTGTTGTTGCTGCAGCTGCTGCTTCTGTTGGCGGACAGATGGTCTGCAGCGGCGGACAGGTGTACAGCGGGCGGCTGCTGCTGCTGCTGCTGCGGCTGGGCGGACGGCGCTGCTGCTGCTGCTTCTATGGTTGTTGTTGCCATCAGGTTTTGGGGCTCTATCCAGGCCTATGTCCTATGTTCCTTCTAATGGGGGGTTAAAGGGCTTTCCTTTCCTTATCTTTTGGTGTTCGGTTTCCTTTCTAGTTGATTTTGAATTTGCTTTATATTTTGCTGTCACTTTTTCTGTTTTTGTCTTTGTGTATTTTATCACTCAACAATTTGTCAGTCACATTGCCTGGAAGATTGTTCCAATAAAATTCAAATTATAGAACAAATTACACTTAAAAAAAAAACTATTAATGCTAGCATTTTTGAACTATTTTGTTGTTGCTGTTGTTGTTTATTTTGTGTGCACTTTTCCTTTTTGTTTTTTGCTAGTTTTCTGTTTTTCGTTTGGGTTTTCGATGTTCGGTTTATTTTTATTTCATTTATTATTTCTGTTTCTTTTTTGTGTTTTTGTTTAGCATTTTCTGGCTCTTTCTTTTGGCTATTTATAGCGACTCATTTTTTTGACACACAGAACACAGAAAACAATACAAAAAAAAGCAACCAAAAACAAAAGCAATTTAAACACACGCAAATAAGAAAAATATTACAAAAAAAAGAATCGAGAGAATATGCAGAGATTCTTCGTGGGTCCGGCGGCGGGGTGGGCGGCTTTCTTCTGCGCACAAACTGCTTATCGAACGCTGCTTATCGCTGCTGCTGCTGTAACCGTTTCTTCTACTGCTTATCCACCCGCTTATCGAACTGCTTTAGCTACTCCTGTTGATTTATTTTACCGCTCGATGATTTTCTACTGCCTGCTTCAATTCCTTGTTCTTTCTCGTGTCGACTTGTTCTCTTTCTTGCTTCGCTCTGCTCTGTTCTGCTGTTCGTCTACTGTGAACCGCCTGAAAGCGCGCAAAAGCAACATGTGCTCTGGTGAGGTCGCCCGCGAAATGAAACTGAAACAGCAACACCAGAGCACCAGAACCCCAGAGCCAGAGCCAGTGCCAGCGCCAGAGGCAGTGCCAGCGCCAGCGGCAGAGCAAAGGCGGTGCGCGGTGCTTGGGGTGCTTGGTGCGGTGCCGCTGCCGTCGGGAGGAGACTCAAATTCCAAATTATTATCGCTGACGCACGCACACACACAAACACACACACAGTCAGCCAGCGGCACTGAAACAACAAAAAGCAAAGCCACAGAGAGAGAGAGAGAGAGCAAAAGAGAGCCCAACGACGGAGAGCGAAAGTTAGCTGTGCTTTTGATGTGCGTCGATGCCTTTGTGTGTGCCCCCGTTGAGTGGGGAACGTTTGGAATTGAATCATCAATGCCAGAGCGGAACGTTTGGAGCACGAACCACCTGCCAGCCAGCCAGAGCGGGCACTTTTTTGAATGAAAGAAATTGTACCTCTGCTGCTGCTGCTGCTGCAATTTTTGGCTAGGAAGAGCGACAGGGACAGCGAGTGTGTGTGCTCATAAACAGAAGCGGCCATTCCCTACCCCTAATCACCCTGCACTCCCACAATCTTATCAGTGTTCACACCCAAAAAAAAGAAAATGTAACTTTTTTTATCAGCTTTAAAATACAGTTTTGTTTTATTTATTTATGCATATTCTCCAGGTCCCTTTATGGTATTGTTTTTCAGACTGCTATTATAATTTACAAGTGCCGTCACATATGAAAAAGTGATGGCAGGCCGGGGGGTAAGGTGTTAAATCTAACAAGAAAACACACAGCAAAACCGCTGTAGCGGAAGATAACGACTATGGGATACCTCAATGCAGACGGTGAGAAGAAAAGGTGATCCTAACGCAGAGTCAAAGAGATTTGATGCAAAAAAATAAGAAAAGTAAAGAATGGACAGCACTCCCCCATAATAGGTGGGAGTATTTGGCAGCACTCTTTCATAATAAGTGAAAGTATTTGGCAGCACCATAAGATGAAAAGAGGTGAATGATGGCTACAGCATATTAATTTGAGTGGATTGAAAGGCATCTCTAGCAATCTTTTAGTTAAACGCTGCATCGAAGATGTTCATCATATTCTTTTCAGACGTTTACTCTTTGCATTTGACTCATTCATGAGGTTTCTAAAAGGAAGATTTAGTGCTGGGTGATTGAAAAACATTTGTTTGAACATCTGTTTGATGTAAAATCTGATCAGCTGTTTTGCTCGCAATTAATTCCACTTTAGCCCATATTTTGCCATGCATCTAATAAAATCAATGAATCAGTGAAATGTTAAGGAATGTGTCACATGGCTAGTCATTGTGTGTATCCCTCCTTTTGCTCAAGGGCAAAGGAACCCAACGGCTTTCTTGTGTGCCTGACCAATCGAATGCACACATCATGCAGGACAAAGGAAAATAAGAGTGGTTGATGGGTGGAAAGGGTAGGAGGAGGAGTATAGTATTGGATGGGATGGGATTGGATTGGATTGGATTGGCGACGCATTAGCGCAAATTAGAGGAGTGTCGAAAGCAAACCAAATGAAACTTAAACGACCACAGAGAGTGTTTCCACAGAAAGAACACAAGAATCGTGGTTAGCAGGCAGGAGGAGATGAAGTGGAAGGAGAAGGCAAACACTGAGGCCAGAGACACTGCGCAATAGACCAGAGACACAAACAACACACACGGAGAGGAACACCAACAAGCGACAACTGACAACCGTCAAACGACTACCGACCGAATGGATTATTATTGCATGAGCCGCGTCGTGTACGGTTTCAGGTTAAAAGCGGTTGTGCCCAGGGCCCAGACGACAGCGACAGCAACACAAGTGTCCAAATGGACGGTGGGGCGGTGGAGAATTACGGGAGGTTCTTAGGTCAGTTTGTTAGTTTAGATGGTTAGGTCATGCAATGGAAAACAAAGAAAAACCCAACGCCATTCAACCCCAAAACCAAATGATTGGTCAAGCAAATGGAACTAGAACCCACTTAAAAGGAGCAAGGGAACGCAGGAGCGCAGCTATCCCCTAATAGCCCTAAAAGCAGCCACCCTTTAGGGCATTTGCTGCTGCTTCTTACAACATTTGTTGTAATGCCAGTGCCACACACACAAAAGTTCTGAAGGTCACTTTTCCTCCAAACGAGTTTCTTGATTTAGAAAACTAATTATATGGCAACGGTATAGGGGAGAATCGTTACGTTCCCAAGAATGTATTTTATTGTATTTATTTCGCAAGGGTTTTCCCTTCTTTTTGAATGGCACGAGGGGCGCACTTCTTTATGGGTATTCATTGGGAAAAACCCCACTTAAAATTCACTTTTCCAGCAGAAATGTTTACAAGTTATGTGTCGTCCCGTCGTTAAACTTTCCAGAAACTTTCTTTGCCTTAAACCATTTGACTTTGACTTTCTCCGCACGACTGACATTTACATTTTACCTTCAACCTGCTGCAGTGGCAACCCATCAAAGCCCCACCATAACACTCGCACTCGGACCCCACCGTCTCCGCCCTGCAATCATAATTTGTTTTCATTTCGATCGACTTGACATTGGAACTAAGACCAGACCGAAGACTAAAGGAACCTCTTTGAGGTTGTATTTGTATTTGTATCTCTACATAACTTCCCTTTTATTTATCTTATTATTATTATTAATATTTGTGGTATGAAAATTTCACTCGGCGCCAGGCTGGAGACTTGCACTGCGCCACGTGCCACCTAATGGGGTGTGTTTGTGTGTGCTGGGGTGTAGGGAGGAGGGATGGAAATCGAGTCGACTTCAATTTGAATATCAAATGAGTTGTGGGGGGCTGCTTGTGCTTGTGCTTTTGCCTTGGGATTGGGGTTCTTTCTTCTGCTGCTCTGGCTCGCTGGCACCTGGCACCTGGGCACCTCCCAGTGGACGTGAACTTGCATGTCGATAATTCCCTGACATTTGCCGTTATTGTTGTTGTTGTGGTTGTAGTAGCTGTTGTTTTGATATTAACGGTGTAATTGCTCAAAGACACGGGCCAGCCAGACCAACCAAGAAAAAGACATGGCTTGTCCCTGCCCTGTTCCAGTACCCCCTGAGAAGACGCAGTAAGACGTCAGAGATGTTGGCTGTTCCATCATAATCCCATTCATTCCGCTCCCTTATTTGTTTTGTGTGTGCGTTTGTGTGTTTTGTTTTTTTGGGGTCTAGGCCGATCCAACTAAATCGAAAATACGACTAAAAATAAAAATAAAATGCGTTGCACAGAGCAACAGAGCAGCAGAGAGAAAGAGAGAACCAACAGAAGATCGAAAGCTACACCAAAAATAAATCCCAAAACAAAACAAAAACAACGTCCACTATGACAATGTTTCAATTATCAATTTGTTCCAACACCACCCGGAATTGGGACACTCATGCGAAAGTGAAAGTAAGAGAATGAGAAGGAAAGAGCAGAACGGAAAGGAAAGGAGCAGCAGCAGAGGCAACGCAAGACAAAAGGATTATGAAAGAATGCAGAAAACAAGAGGAAATATTTGCATTTCATTTAATACAAAAAGACAAAACGAGACACAAAGAACGAAAGAGAGAAAGAAAAGGGTGGGGCTGTCGGCTGTGGCGCCGCAGGAGATTAGTTTGTGGCGTCAATCATTCAACAACAACATTCTCAAAAGGAAACGAATAATATAATATGTATATAGGATATTGCGATGCGTTCTAAGCATGACAGGCAAAAGTGACAAGACAGCAGCTGGAATGACTGGCATTGGAACAAGATGATTACCCTTTGTTACCGTTATCGCCCAGCTGCTAATGACCGACGAGCGGACGGCAATCAATAATTATATTTAGAGCTGGCCAAACCAATTAACCCATGACAGCACCCACCGTTCGCAGGCGCTCCACGTTCCACGATCAACGATCAACCACCCCGAAGCGAGCATATGACTTTTGGCTTCGATAACAAAACAGCCGCAAGTATTACCGATAGCGATAAACCAACGAAAACTGGTTAAATAACAGAAATAATACAGACTCTTTGCTCAGATAGAACCTATCATTATCATCCCAAAGACTTTGCTAAGATTAGACAGAAGATTAAAGAGACGACGCCTAAAGCTTAAGGCGGTTACCCTTACACACTTTGATGGTTCTTCAATGAAGGCAAAGACTCTGATTAAAGGGTAATTCTATGGTCGAAACCCCAAGTGGAAAATGCTTGTACATATTCGCATGACAAAGAAAGAATCGTATCAGTGCATGTACATTATTTGTACACATCCATAGTTAAATATATGCACATTTTCCAGGCGAATCGATAAAGACACAAGGCGGCAGGCAATAAGAACAATAAGTATCACCCACAAAGCAAAATAAACAAGAGAAGCCGCATACGCTGGGGGTGGGGAGAGGCAAGCAAGCAGTGCAGGGCAGCTGCCGAAGGGCCTGGAGGGGATATGTTCCGCTTTTCATTTTCATCAAGAACATTTTAGTGTTATTCTCGTGTAACTGACAGAGAAATACAAACAGACATGGATCTGCTTGAGGGAAATTAAATATGTAGATTCACACTTCAAGCAGAATGCATTGAAAATTGCTTTTCCCTCTCTATCGATCTTCAAAGGGAAAGAGGCAACTGCGTCTTAGGCTGGATTCGATTAGCGATCAGCGATAATTTGTTGTAAATAGAAACAAATAAAATTATATATATATTAAAACAATACATTCACATGTGCAGCCCGACTTCGGAATGTGTTTTTAAATTATTAGAGCAGTAATTACATGCATGTTAATTACTTAACCCACTTGGAATGGACTAGACTTAAACGGAATAGATTGGAATGGGATGGGATGGGATGGGATGACAACAGCGTGACAGCCAGCAGCAGCAGCAACAGCAGCAGCCACAGATAGAGAGATATCGAGAGCTTTGACTTTTGGAACCAGTTGTAATCATTTCCAATCGGTTTCCAAACTCAAACAAAATAAATCAATTTATTTATGTGTATGTTTTGAGTCATGCGCAAGGCATGTGTTTTGTTTTGGGCATCTGGAGCCGAGCCTCAATGCTCATCGTCGAAGTGTATGTTTTCCATGAAATGTTCTGATTGCACATGAAATCCACTCAAGAATGGGTCACAAATGCAATTAATTTTGAGAATAATATAAAACTCACTTGAAATCGAATGAAAATTGCCACAAATTGAGTGCAATTCGTGTGCTCTTGAGCGCCAATCACACTCAATTGTTTATGAATAATGGCATTCATTTCTTTTGTACATACAAAAAAACAATCCAAAATCTGGCCACAGTATTTATGAATGTTTAGTACTCGATTCGTACAGGTAGGCAAGGTCACACGAAAGCGTAATGAAGTCTCTTTTGGGAATATGACCGGTGGAAATTCCGAATGCACTTCAATCATTCATTCGTTTATTCATGCATTCAGTCAGGGCGGCTCTATTGAGTGTCAAGTTATTGCAAAATCCACCCAATCCCATCCACTAAACGTTAAGTGGCCTTGAATCGTTTCACTGGAAGTGGGGAAGTGCGAAATATGAGTGGGAGTGGGGAAGTGGCACACGAGTGGCTACCACATCACATCACATCACATCACACCACACAATCGCACGTGCCTTGCCTCAATCCCTGAGAGTCCATTGCGAGTTGCAATCTTATCATACCGCAAATTGCCTAATTAATCAAAAATAATAATACGAAACGCTTAGACATACATATTTGTATGTACAGAAATGTATGTATATATTCTCGTATAATCAGATGAGAGAGAAGTATGTGGGGGGCTTAAGTACTTTTCCCTGCTTTAATGCGGAATGAAATGGAATGGGTTGGAGTAGGGGCTGTGTTGCTATAACGATTATTGAAACACGTCCGTAACCGCAACGGGATCGTGCAGCGGCGTATCTATATGGCCCCCATTTAATACAAACATATGTACATATACATATAGACGATTAAGCAGAGTTGATAAGCAGCTTCAAAACCCCTTCCTCCTTCCTCCTTCCTGCTGTGACTGTGCGGAGAGGGCTCTACTTGTTTTTCCACTGCTTTAGCTGCACTTAACATTATCATAATTATTATATGCACATATTATTTTGCTTGAAAACAGAAAAAAAGAAAACAAACTCGACACAAAGTTATTGCTTAATGCACAATAATCAATAACAATCGCAATAACAGAATAAAAATCAACAATTAATTATGATAAGAATTACAAAATCACAAGTTGATGCCCTTCTGGAGCGAAAGAAAATGTGGATCACGATATTGTGTATCAAAATAGAGAAGCTTCTGGCCAATAGATATTTCCATTTGTTGTTCTGTTATTTAAATATATGTACATCACTTCCTTTTTATTTATTAAACTAATCAATTATTTGTATTAGTTAACAAAAACGCAAAAGGGTATGCCAGCTTCTTTGTGAAATATTTTGCGTTTTTAATGTAAATTTACGGAAAGTCTATTCAGGCCACGCAATAAACAGAACAACAAGAAAAACAAGAAAAACAACAACAACAACTGGAAGAATTCAAAGAAAAATTTGCATTTACGCATAAACAAAATGAATCATTCAAGTGTAAGCTAATGGTGTGTGCCATGGGAAAAACAAACAGTTGAAAACTTCATTAAAACCCGATTTTTAATTAATTTGTTATGGAGTATTCATCAGGTTGCGCCTCCTTTCAACTGAAACTGAACTGAACACCGGGGGATTTACCTCAGCCTTTAATCTCGTTAGGATTATTAGCAGAAACTTCCGAATTCCCATCTTACACATTTATATGTCAAAAGGTATTTGAAGTGAAGATGATTAAGACAAAAAGAGGGAGCTCCAAAGAGGCTCCTCCATCTTACTGTGCAAGGGCTTCCCCCGTCTGATTGCTCATGCAAATCGAAAACTGTCTCCTGGATCTGCTGTCTGCTGAAACCTCTGCTGGGGGTGTGCTGTGGTGGTTCACCAGCTGCGTTCCACTTCCATTCTGCAATTGGCATTGGCCTTAGTCACTGTCTGTTTTCATTTCTGTGCATCTCTGTGCATCTGTGGGTGTTTTCTGTTTAAGAGAGCGAGTGCCTTCCCCCAAAAATTGTGATTGCTGACTAACTGTAGAGTTTCAAGCGCACCAAAAAATTCAATTTACCAAACAATAAACAATAAAACAAAAACAAAACGCAACCTAAACATATGTATGTACATATGTATGTATGTATATAATTAAAGTATAGTCAATGCCCATTCCCTTTTTTCCACACATCGAAATGTTGTACGCAAAACAATTTATTAATTTCATCAGCCAATTTGCTCGAGAAAAAGAGAGGCAGACAACCCAGCACTTTTCTGCACGTTAGGGGCCTTCCTGCAAATGCGTTTGCATTTTTTTAGCATTCAAATATTTGTTGTTGCTATTATTTTCTAAACCAATTACGCATAATCATCAACACCATCAGCTCTTTCTCTCCCAACCCGTTACCCTGACTCCCATCTCTCCGTCTCTCTCTATCGCACTGCATAACTTTAGTATTTTATTTATAGTTGAGAGCCAAAGCCATGTGTCATCATTGGGAGAGCACCCAAATAATACAAAAGCAAATGCCGACGAATGCTCGCACGCAATAAAGAGAGCAAGAGAGGAAGAGAGAGTAAGAGGAGGGGGGCTGGGCTGGGCTGGGCTGACTCTAGGCCTGGGCCTCGACTATGTGTTGAAATGCGTGCGGCTACCCAGTGCCGTTCCCACGCACATCCGCCGCTCTCTAGCGGCTCTGCTCTCCCTAGCACATTCTAGGCACAGAAAGAGAGCAGAAAGAGAGAAGAGGCCGAGTGACGCAATGCGTGGCGGCGTTTACGTCAGCTCAGACGCCGCCGCACACCGCTCTCCCAACGCCAGCCAGCCTGTGCGTTTTCTTTTTCTTTCTTTTATATTTTCTTTTGACTTTTTTGTGTGTGTTGTGTTTCTATTTCGCTCTCTATCTTCTGACTGAGTTTCCTCAAAAATTTTGTTTTTATTTCTTTTTCTTAGCTTTTGACGTCAGAACAGCATAATGCACCCCCTGCACTCCAAAGAGCAGAGTAGAACCCCGTTACAACACACAGACACACATCCTGAAGGCTGGCTAGTGTTGTGATAATGTATTTACATAAGTGTGCTGTCAGATTAAGGATATACTTCAGTTCTGTGTCTTCACTTTTTATTGATTTTCTTCCTTTGATTTTATGCAATGGAATGTGGGGACCAACTTCACTTCACTTCATTTATATAATATTTATTTACATACATAAGTAAATCAAAATAGTATCTCATCCAGCACTAAATGAATTAAAGATACAATTGTGAATGGCCCAGGCCATCCGCTCCACAACTCCACAACACAGACGATCATGGGCTGGGCTATGGCGATAAGACTGCCCCACAGACAGACATACACAGAGAGACAGCGAGACGGGCAGGACAGGTAGACCCAATTAGATCAGTGCGGCTGCACTTGCGCAATGCTCGTACTCGTACTCGAACCAGGCCAAACCCGGATAAGACCAGACCATACCAGAGACCGTAGACAACCTTTGGTTGGGATTATTATTTACTTGGAATCCCACGGCACGTGACAGACTCTAATCTAAAGGGAAGTACGAGACTAGCGGACCATTGCTAAGTGCCAGCATCCACAAAGCGAGTGTTTGGCTCTGGCAAACTGCAACCCAATTGTCCCAGGAGGGCGGAAAATGAATTTGACATATAAATACGAGGCATCCAGCATCAGCGTGCTAATTGTGGATCAACAGAGCCAAGAGCCCAAAAGCCAGTGGAAAATTACGCCCTGTATGTTGTAGGGGAGTAAACAGGGTATTGTGTTCCATATTATTGCTAGCGGAAGGGTAATCAATGGATCCCCAAAAAAAATAAAAGGTAAACGAAGCCATTAATTTTTTAATATGCACAATCACCATCACCCTTCTTCTCTCTCTCTCTCTCTGTGTTTGGCAATGCTTTTGTGTGGCACGCTAATTCAATTTGCACGCCAACAAGATGGAAAGAGATACCCACACACACACACACACGGGCACACAAAGAGAGAGAGAGAGAGAGAGAGGTAGAGCGCTATAGAGATGTGCTAATTGCGCGGTCTCCCACTTGCTAATCGCCAAAGATTCGCAACGAAACGGAACGAAAAGAAATAGAAACAGAAACAGAGAGAAATACCAGATATTAGGCGGTCACCTTACGGGCTTTTGATACCCTGCCCAAACAATGGCTTATGCATATCAGATGTAAATGAATCATGGTTATCCCTTCTTGGGGGCTCGCTGCTACAATTTCCCAAACCCTTGTTTGGGTTTTAGATGAAATTACATAATGCGAAAAGTGTTTCAACATTCCATTCGATTTATTAAGATTTTGCTGCAAATGTTCTCGGAGTTGCTGTGGTCGAAAATGCTCGGGTTCTTAGCAAGGCTAGAGGGTATTCTCGTACGTTCCGACAGTTTCGTGTTCCGTTTCACATTGTTGTGCAGCAGACTGGAAATTTTTGGCGAGTGGTGAACAAACATCTAACAACAAAGGGTGGAGCGCGGTAATGGGTGAAGATTTGCCTGGCAAAACGGGGTTCCTTACAGGTAACTGAGGCGAGGAGGAGAGCAAAGCAGCGAGGTGCAGTGCTATTTCTTGGTCATGCGATAATTTTGTTAGACGCCACGCGCCGCTGATTAAATGCCTTTCCCCCACAGCACGCTCCAGGCTGCACCCTCCACCCTCTACATCTACCCCCCGACATTCGTTCAACAATCCATCCCGCACCTATCGTTTAGCAAATTTGCATTTAAAAATAGCCCCAAAATCAAGTGATAAATATTAAACGGGGTGGCAAACGGGTGTGGGGCGCTACGGGGCATGTGCAATAAAAATGGACTTGGTGTCTATTTTTAGACTTGAATTTGTTTCGTTTCGTTTCGTTTTGATTGTTGATCGACTATTTGGCGTCTGTCTGCTAATCGGAAATAACACCCAAACTAATCCATTCCATTCCAACATTCCAATCCGCAGCAAAACCAAGGCGAACCAGCACTGAAACACTGGCAATCAATCACAAATCAACTTAAACTTTGATACTTTCGAAAGGTTTTTTCAAAGCATTTAATAAGTTTTCGATAATTATTAATTCCAAATCGCATTCTTTCACCACTTTATGGGTAAATTAAGAGCATATTTCGCTTCGGCGTGAGAGACTTGAAGTTTTAACTCTTTCTTTCTAGCCTTCAGCGGTCAGCGGTCGATAAACGGCCTTGCGCTGTGCGGTTTCAGTGGCAGGTGGCAAGTGGCAGGAGTAGGTGGGAGTTACCGACTGGTTTCGGCCTGGCTAGCTGGCCTCGTCACGTCACGTCACGCGACCAACACCACCGACAAAAGAACCGCAAATAACCAAAGCCAAAGCCAAAGCCACATTCAAAACCTCATATCCAGTGTGTTGCAAGTTCTTGGTGGCAGTTTAACCGCTAAAGGTCAAGACAACTAAATGCTGTACAATCTACACATCGATATTCTCTAGATCTGTGCGCTGGATTTGCTTCAGCTTTGTGTGGATGCCAGAGAGGGGGGAACGAGCGAGAGAGTGAGGAAGAAAGTTGAAATGTCTTCCCGCCTATCCACATTCCCGCATAAATTAATAGAACTTCCGCGAAATCAGACGTAACAATACATCCGAGAATCGATTCGTTTCGATGACATTTCCATCTAAGACCCACTTAATGCATTAATTATCATTATTTCTACACATATTATGACAATATTAAGCAATGACTTTCCCTTGCAACAAAATGGAATGAAACTGCGCGTGCTTCTCGAGTAATGTGGGTGTGTTTTATTACCCATTGGACACCTTGCCATACTTCGTGTCATGTCGTGTCGTATCGTGTTGCTCTGGTTTCCGTTTGCCAGCCTGCCGCCTTCCTGCCTGACGACATCTCTCTTTTTGTCTCAGGCTCTGCCCCTTACCCATTCATGTATTGTCATCGTTATTGTTGGACATTTTTTTATTGCAAATTGAGATAAACAAACAAATGCTAATTGAACGATAAATGAAACACGGAGCAGCAAGCTTTAGTATGAGACAGTGTGTCTGCCTCTTCGGTTACAGTGCGTATTGAAAATGTTAAGGTCGGTAATCGCCTTTGTGTCAAAGAAAGGCCAACAATTATGATCTGGCAGAGATTGAATTTCATTGTATTCTCTCTTGTATACACTTTGATAAGGCTAATTCCTCTCTAAAACTGTAATTATTGACACTTATCGAACTTATCACTTCTGGTCAGATAACAATGGTTCGATCACTTATCAGTCCATTATCGATGGCTTCAAAGTTCACGCTCTCAAAATACAACTGCGAAAATAACCCACATACATTTATGTAGGTAAGGGCAATAATAAATATAACTGATTTCAATTTGAATCCATTATTTATATGTATTTATTTTTTTTGTTTGTATCGCACTGCAAATTCCCAAACTGCACTGAACTTCACTGGTTTCTGTGCCATTGGCCGTATTCCGTATTTTTGTCGTACAACATTTCTGTCTAACAAAAATGCAACGGTCTGGCTCGACGTCGCTGCCGCCGTCTGTCTGTCTGTTTGTCTTTCTGTGCGCCCAACGACCTCCGCCTTATTTGGGAACCCCCAAAAATGGGCGTGAGAAATTGTCAGACCAATTAAAAGTCGAAGTTTTTCTTCTTGTTTTTTTGGATGTGAGCGTCATATCGAGAGCGTCATTAAGACCTTATATGTATGTAAATAAATTAACAAATACGTGAGTCGATTTCCAAGTCTCTCTCACTCTGTCTTCCAAGAACGAGGAGCTGGTCATGGCTGGGTTGGGTGCTCTCTGGGGGAACGCGTGGCTGTGTGGAACACACACACGCGACAGCAGTCAGCTGACGAGACACAGCCATCTCGCGAGTCCAATGGAAATGGCACACACGACAAAAGATTCAAGATTAAGCACGCACATAACCAGACGCAACTGCATTTAACAAGAACGAATCGGTTCGATCGGTATTGGTATTAAAATAATAAACGGAAAGATGAGGGCAGGAGAGTAGTCGGGCGGAGTACGGGCAGTGGGCGGGCAGTGGCAGCAGCGTGCTGCTTTAATTTATGCATAAGAGCAAATAAAATGCAAATATGCTGATGCTGCTTCAGCTACTTCTGCTGCCGCTGCTGCACGAACGTCTTGCATTTGTTGCCCCCAAAAAGCTTTCCAGTAAGCTTTCCCAGAGAGACATAGAGAAGGAAAGCTTTCACTTACTGTTACTTCCTCTTTTGCTGCTCATTTCTTATGCTTTCCTCTCTTCATTCATCAATCTACTGACACTATACCCTCTCTTTTTGACACAAATAGCGCGTGGGCGTATACCCACTCCCCCGCCAGAGAGATCTGGAGATCGCGCAACGGTATATGCAACAGGAGATGGTGGGTAAAATGAATTATTGTGAAAAGGAGAAGTTTTATATTGAAGATAGGGTAAATAAAGGAGAACAGAAAAAATGAATTACTCTGTAACAACTGTGTCCTTTCGCTTATTGATAATTTGTACAGTGACGCAGCGTAATTCGTACTATGGTACGTGGGGAGGGGTCATTGGCGAAGAGGTCGTTCCAAAGGAATTGGCGAAAAATTATACTAAAAGCAACACACAACGAGAAGGGACGTGTGAGACGCTTCTTACGCGTCACAACTTTTATACCCGGCACTCAGTACTACGTCTGCACCTTAGCGGATATTTGTAGCGGATCCCAATTTGGTGATCTGATAGATATGGTCATTCTCTCCGGAATGGCGTTTTTAGTTTTCTTTTATCTTCAAAGTTGTAAATTTGGGAGTTTTCGCCTTTTTGCGGGGTCGGAAGGGGCCGGGGCTAATTTTTGAAATACACTGGTTTCAGTGTGAGCATACAGCAGTCTGGGTGAAAAATTTGTTGGTTCTAGCTCTTATAGTCTCTGAGAACTAGCCGACAAACAAGACGGACAGACGGACAGACAGACATGGCTCCATCGACCCGGCTATTGATGCTGATCAAGAATATATGTAATTACTATATGGGGTCGAAAACGTTTCCTTCTATGCGTTACATACAACCGTTATTCGCACAAATACAATATACCCTATTTACTCTTCGAGTACCGGGTATAAAAATAAAAGATTAAACAAAACGGACAAGAAAATTAGCACATGTCCCCCGCTCTTTCTCTCTCTCTCACTCTGTTTCTCGAAAGTGTAGACATAAGTGTGTGTGTGTGTGTATGTGCAAATATTTCTTCGTCTGTGCTATTTTTATAAGAAATACAAAAAGAAACTGAAGCGAAAGAGCGCGCGCAAGAGCAGCGCAACGCAACGCAACGGGGCAACACTGCCCCAGGCGGGGGCACACACACCACTCACCCCAAAAAGGGGGGGAAGGGTCTGGCTGGCGCTCTGCGGTAGGAGAAGGCGAAGGGTAAGCAAAATAAGTGCGCTGCAGAGCCCGGGCCCGGCACAGTTCATGCGAATTTTTTTTGGGAATTTTCCACTGGCCAAGCGGCAAGGCAATGCCGCGCGCCACAGACAGACGCCGCCGCCGCTGCTGTAAAAGGAAAGCACACTATCCGAAGCTTTTGATACCCTTTCAAATTTAACAACTGATTTAACAACTTGATCGCAAAGAAAATACAACTTTGGGGTAGGCTTAATGTTCGAGTATGTAAAAAAGTAAAAGTAAAAAGTATTAATTGATATACTTAATAACTGGTAAAAAAATATATTTTTGCCTTTGCTGTATACAACTTCCCATAAACGAACGGTACGATTTGTGCCTTGCAATAAATCAGATGTCCCCTTTCGGCAAGGGTATTGCAACAACATGAATAATTCACTTTTGGCCCATGCACATACAGTCACACACGCACACAGGTAGCCGACGAGTGTGTGTGTGTGGAGTGCATATTTCAACATTGTCGCACAGCAAATAAGGAATTGCATGCACGTACAAGAGACAACAACAAGAGACCCCACTGCCCATAAAAAGTTAAAGCTGAAGGAGACTGCTGGCGGGAAAGAGAGAGAGAGGGAGAGAGAGAGCAAGAGAATGTAGGTAGATAGGGTAGGGCAGGGTAGGGGACTGTATATAGCTGCAGAGGGGAGTGGAAAGAGTGGGGAGCAAAGCTTGAAAATAGTGGGGAATGACAAGATAAAAGAAGAGGAGTTGAGTTGGAGCTGACTTAGGTTGAGATACATATGTGGCATCACATGTGAGGCAAGGAGAGCGGGCCATGGGAAGAGCACTTGAGAGAGAGAGAGAGAGGGAGCGGTAGAGGGAGAGCTTCCCAGCAGCACCAATTAGCGCGCAGACGCAGCCGCAGCCAAAGGCAGCAGCAGCAGCAGCAAAAAAAAAACTGGTTTGAAGACGACGCCGCCGCCTCGCCACTTGTTGCTGTCAGATGGCAAGCAAAGTACGAGCGAGACGGAGATATTGCAAAAAAAAACTTTTCCATTGATGAATTTTGTGTGTGGCAGTTTGTTTGTGGCATTACAGCGCATCGTGGGGTGTGTGTGCGTGTGGGTGGGTGGCATTAAGATAAGAAATATAGATCCTCAAAAGACGAAGAACGACTAAAAAGAATTGCCAAAGAGAGATAAAATGGGGGTAGGGAGAGCTTTCCAGAAGATTCTCTTCCCACATGTGAAGCCATAGTAAGCAGAGAAGATGAATGGCAACAAAACTATTCTACAGAATATACAATCTTTCAATCAAAATCCAAGTCCACAACTTGGAAATCCAACAATCGCTTTGGGAATGGAGTAGCTTTCCAGAAGTTTCGATAGAATTTCCCCTCATAGGCTTGTGGTTTTCTTAAGATTTTCATCGCTGTAACAACTTTAGATTCTCTTTGAAGGACTATCCATTGAAGAAACTCTAAGGAACCTTTGAGACCCTCTCTCCCTCTTCGTCTCTCTGTGTCCATTGACGGTCCCCTAAAAATTTCACAATCCATTGAAACCAAATCGCATTTGGAGCAGTTTTTTGTTGTTTTTTTTTTAACAAAATAACATTTAATTTTGCTATTATTTTGCTTCTTTTTTTCAATTGTATATCGCTGCGAGGCAATAAAAACAGCAACATCAGCAGTCAGGCACTTTTGGAAATTGAATTGTTTGATGGAACATGTGATTTAGTGGGACATTACACTGTCCCACAAAATTGTGGACACTAGACAACAACATACAGTTCAAACAACAGCAACAAAAAAGTAAAACAAAAATTTTGAATTTGTTTTGGTGTTAAGCTTTTTGTATTACACTTTTGATTTGGCCTGCTTCTTCTTCTTCAAACGCGCTTCTTTACCGACGAATTCTTTTTCTAACACGAAACGTTTTTTTTTTTGTTGTTTGGTTTGTTTTTGGGGGCAAATCGCTGTGAAACGGAACGAAACGAAATGGAACGAAACGAAGCGGTCGGAGGAAAGTACGCGGCGCTTGCTCGGTAGATGCGACACGATTGAAACACGATTCGGTGAGACGAAGAGCCCAAAACCAAAAGCAAAGCCAAAGCCCCACCAGCACCAGCACCAGCACCATACCAACGTCAGCGTCAGCAAAAGCCGCCGCCGCAGCAGAAGCAGACCTGGCGCTAAATACGTGCGTGGCTGTGTGCATGTGTGCATGCGTGAGAGCGTGTGGGGCGTGCGCAAGGTGAATTCTGCAAGGTGAGGCGAGGCACAAGCAAGAGTATGGTATAGAAACAGCAGAGACATAAGAGGAGCGCTTTTTCACCTTATTTCGATACACTTTGGGTGTGCTATGCTAATTCACATTTATTTCCCTGCATGCCTCCCTCCTACCGGTGTTCGTGTTCGTCTATGTGTGTGCTCATGTCGGAGCATTGAACGTTCTGAAGAACCAAAAAAACATCGATCCCCAAGTAGGTGAGAAAGAGAGAGGAGCGACGCTGGCGCTCACACGTCAGAATGAGAGTGCAGAAAGAAGAGAGAGCGAGAGAGAGAGAGAGCATGAATTTCTAGTTCGTGGCCCAAAGAAGAATCAGCTCATTTGCAAGCAGCTCATGTCGCTATCCGTATGTCTGCCTGCCTGTCGGTCTGTCGGCCTGTCTGTGTACTAACTGCACCGGTAAACGGCGTGGCGTTCGTCTGTGCGTCGACTTATGCAAAAATTAGGTAACAGACAGACAAAACGGAGCGGTTGCGGCTGCGACTACGACTGCGGCGTCGTTTGCCGATGATTCAACAAGAGAAATATGCGAGGCAGTCAGGGAGAGTATATGGCCTGGCATACCATGCAGGGCAGAGGCGACTCGAAAAGTTTACCGTTCTCTCTTTTTCAGCCGACCGTTTTACTGGGGGCCGCCCAAAAGTATGCAGCGCAGGCGAACCCAGAAACAGAGTTAAGAATTCGGCATGAAATGCCCTTTATGGGGGCCCTCCTCAACGAATAACTTTACTTTAATCATGTTCCCTTGGGACAACAAAAAATCGAATAGTTATTTCTTGCATTACAAATTCTCTCCGTTCTATGGTCAAAGCCAGTCAAGTTTTAGTACAAATTCTTTAACGATTGTCGGAGAAAATTCATTAAATAGGAGAGTATGTACTAGTTTTTGTTTAAACATCTGATCAAAAACGCATGTAATACTTACCAAATGCACTAATCTTTCGCATAAAATTCGATTTTCTTAAAAATGGCAATGGCAAAGCTCTTAAAAAAAGTCGCAAACTGATAAAAAAAACACAAAAATAAAAGTGCAAACCATTTGCTGTGCCAACAATACTTGTTGGCGGGTATTTACGTCAGTGAATTGTATTGTAGATCCAATTATAATTCCCTCAAGCGACAATAAGAGCGACAGAGAAGGAGAGAGAGAGAGAGAGAGAGAGAGAGATTTCTAACAACAAAAAAAGTGAATCACAAAATGATTTTCCTTAATTGTAGACGCAATATTTAATTATCTGATCGAATTAATGAATAATGCAAATGCATCTGATGAAGAAGGAACAAATAAATAATAATATTAAATAATTGATGAACTCTCTGATACTGATTTGTGACACTTAAAATGCCTGTGTAGAATATGACAAGAGACAAAATAAATAAATCCTCTTAAAACTAGCTGAAAATAGCTTAAAAATAAGCAACTGATGGCAACCCGATTAGCCAGAGCAGACAAGGACATGGCTTAAATATCGGCATCAGCTACAGAATATTTGTATACCAAGAGCAGTAGGGGGAATAATAGTTATGAATAGACTTTCGCTGGCTTACCCTTGGATAGCCCTCTGATTGCGGGGGGATACCTCACGATTATAGATTATAGCTAAGAAAAAATAACGTTTCTTCCACTTACCTGAAAAGAGAGATGGAAAAAGAAAGAGAGAAATATGATTATTGTAACGGTTATTAGTTCAGGTGAATGGTTTGGGGATCGGGGACACTGACTATTCAATGACTGCACGAACTGTTTATCCACGTAGTGTTTATTTGAGTGCTTCTCGTCTGGACTCTTGATCGCCAGTGTGCCACCAAGCCCACTGCCTATCTTCACCTTTATATCACGCCCCTTAAGTGCCCCCTTCTTGTGGGTGGCAGCTGCCTGTTCGGCCATTACTTTGGGTGCTGATCCCACTGGTTGCGATTGTTGTTGCGGCTGTATCGCTTTCTTTTTATTTTCTGGATCAATTTTGACCGGCTTTTGATTTCGCTGAATTGGTTTCATCTTGCTTTCACGTTTTATTTTACTCTTCTGGTTCTTTTTTTTATTCGGTTGGGGCTATTCTATATAGACATATGTCTAACTATTGTATAGCTCGATTATATGTGCCCTTCTGATTGAAATTTCAAAACATCTGAACGACGAAAATTTTGGCATATAATGCATGAAATGCTACTGCCTTTCTGCTTTTACTTTTTGCATATTTTATTTGTTTACCATAGAAAATATGGGATCCTAGCAAACTGGGAAGATCGGTTCCAATTGTGATGGACATTCCAAAGGAAGCTCTGTAATTATTGATTTCTAGTGGGCAAAATGGTAAGCCATAAGTATTGTTAACCAAAAGAAGTCTATTTAAGTGGTTCCCTTTCCCCAAACAAATGGGTTGGGTAAATAGGGATATGTTGCACTCAGTACTTTTAGCAGTTCCTCAAGAAGCTTTTCTCGTATGGTGCATGCAAATCTTTTTTATTATATGAATTCCGAGCTATCAGTCAAGTTACAAATTTTTCGCAGAAGTGCATTCGAATTTAATTTCATTATTTTTTTGTGTGTGTGTACAAAAAAAACAGTTTTATTTTTGGAATTAGAATTAGTTCCTCAAAGTCCGTCTGTTTGTGGGGTGGGGTGTGCTGCTATCTATACATGAGATAAGCCAAAGCCTTTCTGTCCCGCTGCACATTTTCCAACGAATCGGCAGAAATCTAACGATTTGATTAAAATTATTTCTGTTCTTTGTTGCTGCTGTTTTAGTTATTTTAGTTGTTTTAGCTTTTATTGTCAATTGCAAAAAAACAACATTGATAAATTTATGGATCGTGAATTTGGAACGTGGCCAAAGTGCACACAGATGCACACACTGTATTTTGTATGTGTAAATATCTGTAGGTGCTGCATAAGTATTCAACGCATTTGGGGGTCGCCGAACGCCCAACGCAAAAGCGCAAATTTGTATAAAATTTTTAAATGAAAATGCATAAAAGCGAATCTTTGGCACACCCCAACCCACACAGTACAATAATACAAATTTCAGTTATTGGTTTTGCATAGCTTAAATTTTCTTTCGGTGATATTTGCTCTAAATCGATTCATCAACTGAGGGAACAATTGATCAAGAACTACATTTAAATCTCTCTCTCTCTCTCGATAAGCGTATCCCAGCAGCGGGAGGGGTGGTGCAACAATTCGCTGCATTTGCGCGCCGCTTGCTTTGACGCGTGGAATGTGCACACCCGCACCTCTCCCTCGCTCTTGCTGCCCGCTCTCATGCTCTTATTCACCTCACCACCTCACCACCTGCTCATCCTCTCTCTCTACCTCCCGCGCTCTCTCTCTCTCTCTCTCTTTTTCGCCTATGTGGGTCATTATCTTGTTTACGCCAAGTGACGACGGCAACAGCGACCGCGACGTCGATGACGCAGCAGCAGAGCGAGCGTAGCAAGCAGTATGAAGAGAAGAAGTGAGGAATGAGCAGAGGCGAGGCAGCGGCATTCAACGCACGATCCGCGGAATCAAGATCGTAAAGAATAACAAAAATTAAAAAAAAAGAGAGCAAGCAAGAGGCAATGGCCGAAAGGTGTACAGGCGTAGAGGAGATGCATTGGCGAAAATTCAGACAGAGTAAGAGAGAAAGATGCAACAGATCGCCTACGCCATGCATGGGAGTGGGTGGGTGGGTGGGTGGTTCGGTCGACACAAGGAGACGGCTCTCACAGGGGGGCACTATGGACGGCAGATGGAACGACCTAAAGTCACTCACAGATGTTTTGGGCATTCCAGGAGAGACGACTCAAGGCCAAACAAACAGAAACAGAGGAAGACGGAGAGACACACACAAGCCAGTAGCTTCAATCCGGGCGGTTTGGGATTCCCCCTTTATCCTCCTCTATTCTGTATGCTCTAACTTCCTGATTTGTAGTCCTATTATCTATAGTCTATGAAACATTTTCAATTATAATTTCAAACTATTTGTAAGCTTTTCAATTTGTTCTCTTTATAAACAAATGTCCCTCCTATTAGGTAGCTCTCTTTTGGTTTTGTTTTTGCGATCAAAGCACTGCATAAGCAGTTCTCAATGGAAGGCTGCGAGTTCCCATGAATATTATTCTAACGGCACGATCTGGAAACCCGAAACATGCTGTAATTGAATCTCCGCTCGTCGCACTATTTTCCTATGAGTAGAATTTTGCCCATAGTGGTCTTTCCATCGTCTGTAGGAGTTAATTGCTGGTGCTTTACTCACATGTTATTTCGCCTAGTATTTGATCTAAAAAATTATGAAAAATGGCTGCCATTGGAACAATGCTTTAAGTGCAGGCGGTTGTACGTTCTCGATTTGTAGCTGACTCTAAACTAAATTGAAACTAATTTGAAACCAATGCCAAAACCTACGAATTCCCTTTGGGCAATGGATTTGGGCAGGGATCAGGGTCGTTGGTCAGCAGGGCAGGAGCTCGTTTCGTTTAATTTCAAATATAATTGAAGCAAACTTTACACACTGCACTATAGTGTGGTGTGGCATGCATTTAGTTGTGTGTCTCAGAGTCGGATTTAATCAAAATGGAATTACTATGTCCATCAGAGCTGTCAGCATGGAGGGGGAATCGGATCGGATCTATTCGGTCCTCGAAGTGAACCTTTTTCATTCCCCTTCACTTTGCTCTTGCATTAATTATGAATTGTGTGATGCGTGCAATTTCATTTACTTTTGGCAGTTCAATTTACGTTCGAGTTTTACAATTTTAATTTAATTGAAAACGTTGCCAAACAGCCGCCCAAATTTGATTACTATGACTTTTTTGTAAACATCCCGCAGCCGAAGCCAGACTTTCTTTCATTATAAAAACTGGATTGATTATGCACCAATTTCTTTTTGTTTGCTCAATTATTAATAAATATTAATTAAATGTTGTGCTCGATTCTGATATTTTTAGATGCTCGCAGAGGCGGAGAGAGAGATTAAGTTTTTTGTTTTGTTTTTGCAGTGCCAGAGAGCGTGAGAGAGCCCCGAGCCAAAGAGTTTCATCTCATTCTCGCGTGCTGTACCGTTTTCTTTTTTGTTTTTTTTTGCAAGTGGAGACGAAGCAGCGCACTCACGCTCACGATATTTCCCTTATGTGTGTGAGTACAAGGTGTACTTATACGCGGTAAGGCTTTACTCCTTTTTTAAGCATTCCCCTACAATTCTATATATGGAGCGAAGATACAAGTCCTAACAAATAAACCACATTTTGCCATATGAAACGGCTTCATGGATTTCCCCATAATCGAAGTGCCACCGCAAGTGTTTGGATTTTAGATGAATATGCGCATGTAGGTCAAGAATTTTTACTAATTTCAAAATGCTTGACAATAATATAAAATAAGTTACCAGCGGATGGAAACCCCATCATCCGTGACTTTAATATAACTGTGGTGCATTCCAAAGTGCGGTGTGATAGGATACATTCGAGGAGAAGCTTAATCGGTTTAAAAGTCGGATATTATTAACAGGCAGCAGGCGACCACACGACCCAGAGCACTACCTATGTGTGCCTCACCTTGTCTCTATACACCTTGCACATGTTTTTTGCTTTGCTTTTTGCCGTTTCTCCAACACACCCACAGCAGTGTTGAGTAAGTGTGTTTTTTGGGGCTCTTTCTCTATCTGTCTCTCTTGTGCTCCCCTTACCCAGTACATTAAACTTCTCTTTACCTTCGAACAGCGAGCTGCGATTGACCAACATGCTCGACGCCTTCGTCAGCCAGCAGTAGAAACGAAAGAACAGAAATACGCTGGGCAGCGACGCCACTGTGCTGTTACTGCGCTGCTGCTGCCACGGTGCGGGGGGTGTCGTTGTTCGGATGCGATGCGCCGGGTGTCGTCCGATGGGGGGCGACTGGGCTGAGTGTTGTGCTGTGTAGGCAGCTGACCTTCTTTCTCTCTTTTATGTGTATACTTTTCTTTGCTTTTTTGTTTTTCTGCAGCCAAAAAAAACCCGAGAACCGAGAACTTTGTTGACGGCAGCGTCTGCAGCAACGTCAGCGCCAGCAGCGCAGTCCTGTAGGGCACCGTCGGGCACACACGACGAATCACCTATACACACACACACTCGCTCACACACGCAAACAAACGCGAGAGCACGAACAGGAACACACACACACACACGCGCGCGCTCACGAGAGCGCTGGGGTGTGGGGCCAGCAGGGGAATACACAGCCCACAAATAAAGCACAAAAAAATAACACAATTTCTTGAAGAGGAAAGCCGTTTACTGCTGGCTGCTTTTGCCACACACTATTCTCTCAATAGATTTATTTAAAAAAAAAACACACGCATGAATGGAGAGTTGCCTTGTGGTGCGGTGGGTGGTTGGTGCGGCCGCGGGGCTCTAAGCGGAGCAGCGAATTGAAAGAATAAAAGGTTTAAATTGTAGTTGGAAACGCGCGCGTTTTATTTATTCTGCGTTGTGTTCTCGGCTCGGGACTAGGGATGTTGAATGCACATTTAATATATCGATATGTACGTTTCTAGGACGTTATATCGATACTATTGTGCGATAAGAACGAACTTTTACTCGAAAGCCAGCCAAGTTAGCACAAATGTTCTGTAATTTTGTCCGCAAATGCTCAGTTTTGCGTTTCATGAGCGATACTGAAATATTGTGTCGTTTTCGCTTCGAAATGAAAAAAAAACAACACGCACACAGGCACAGAGATCGAGGGAGATGGCAACAGCGACAACTATAACTGTATGCAATGACGGCAGGCGGTGGCAAAGAGAGGCAGAACAGAACACAGCACAGTCAGCGGCAATTGTGACGACGAGAGAGCGTATTTCACAGCCAAAAAGAGAGCGAGAGAACACACACAGAGACAGACGTGGCGGCGGCAGAAGTAACCACAAGGTGTATTAATGCAAGGTAAGGAAGAGAGCCAGTCAGCGAAGAATCTGAGAGAACGTGTACGAGGCAGCAGCAGCAGGTCGCGTGAGGTGAAAAAAACCGCTGCTGTGCTGTTCATGTGCGCGTGTGCGTGTGTGTGTGCTGGCATGCGCGTCACTCGACGTCGTCGCCGTAGTTGTAGTTCGCCGCAGTCGCCATGCGGCGACAATGATGATGACTGTATCTGCTGTTGGCTGCACATTGAAAGTGGAGTGGGAACAACGGCTGCATCTGCATACCACAGTGCGTTCCACCACACACCAAGCGGCAAATTGGCAATTGGGAGAGCGAGAGAGCGCGGCTAAAGCAATCAGAAAATGATATTGAGACAGCGGGCTGGCAGAGAGAGTGTTACTAAAAAACAGATTACTGATTAAGAGATAGATTGCCGCCTCACCTAGCACCAATACACCTTGACGTGAGCTTGTCTGTGTGCGTTTTTGTGCGAGGGTAAAATCGGGAGACGAATACCGACAGTGGGCCGCACAGGTGGGCGCACATTTATTCGCTGATAAGAAAAAACAAGGCAATAGCTAATTTTTTGGAAACAAAACAAAAAGGAGGAGGGCATATCATTCTATACTCAGCCAACAAACAGAAAGTAAATTGTTGAATTCATTGATCTGCATAAACAACTATTAGACAGAAAGTTTCGTGAATTTTTCTGTTTCATTGGGTAATTTCTGCATGGGGATGGGGATGAGTTCTTGCGTTTGGGGATGGGGATGCAGGTGGCACAATTGTGTGATGTTATGTGGCGTAGCACACTTTTGGGCAGACTTTAAATATCCATTGCACATGCAATGCATTTCTGAACGAAAACCAAATACATTCATAGTCTTCAATTCCCAAAAGTCCTATTCATTTCAAAAATCTGTTTGGCAATCTGCGCTTCTCCACCACCGACTCATGCCCGATCCACAACAGCTGCCAGCTGATATTTAGTCAAATGTGAAAAAGCTTTGAAATATTTATCTAATTTTTATGAAGTTTTTTTTTTACCAGGTATCTTTGGAAGATATTCGGTGGAGCCTTCAAAAGTGTAAGACTGGTGATGTACCGATCGATCTTCTCAAATGCAATCTCACCTGCTCCAGGACAGGGATATCATTTGTGACAAATATTATTTTGCTTTCTTAAAATAAATCGGTCGTATAAATGGTACCAGGGGTAGATTTTTGTTTGTTTTTTGCGGTACTTACTGCATGTTTTGACGCCTCCCAGCACCAGACTTGGTGACTGTCTGTTGCCCTCGGCAAAGGAGGAAGTTCTTGGACGACCGCTCATGGTGGCGCAGCGCTGCTTGCTCTTCTGCCTCCGGTTTTCCTCTGCCTCTCTCTCTTCAGCCTCTCCTTTCTCCGTATATTACTTTGTGTGCTTTCACTTTCGGATGATGATGATGCTCTCTCGCGCTCTCTCTTTCACTCTAGCTCTAGCTCTCTCACTCTCTCACAAGCGCTATTTACTGTTTCTGCTGCAACTATAAAAGATCCCGGCTGTTTCGACTGTTTGTTGTTAATATTGCGGGCAAGCCCTTATTTTGTTTGTTTATCAATGGACTTGTTCCTTGTCCGCGCGCATAACAAAGTGATCTGATGGAGGAGGAGTAAGGAGCGTTGTGGTATGGAGAGTTCGGGGGGAGTTCCCCAATATTAAAAATTGATTATATTCCTCTCTCTCCCTTCTTAATATTTCTTGTTTTGTGTGTTTTTGTTTGGGGTTTTTTGTTGTTGTTGCTGTTGGTAATGCTGCATCCACTGCTTCGTGCACTGCTTGATTCTACTGCTCTCTTTGCTGCTGCTGATGCTTCTTCGTTCCACTGCACTGCACGGCCATTGGCATGCCACGCACTTTTGGTCTGCTCTTTTTTCTGGTCTGTCTTTTGGCTTTCGCTATTCTTTTACAGCCTATTTCGGTTGTTGTTGTTGCTTCTTGTTTGTTGTTTTTACACACACACACAGACACACTCGTCAAAGGATCAAAGAATTTGTAACTGTTAAACGGCTGCAAACATAATTAATATACAATGAATAAAGATGAGTTAAACGAAAAAAAAATTGTAAAAAACACAATCACAAAACGAATTTGGAAAAGAACACAACAAAAAAACTCGTTTCGAAAATCGACCGCGCGTCACGTCACGTGTCTTTCTGCTTCCTGTTGTTGTTGTTGTTGCTGCTGCTACACTGCTTCCTTATGCAGAATCTCTCTCATTCTCCCACTCTCTTAACACACACACACACACACAACGAGAAACTATCTTGTTTCTTTTTCTTTCAATGGCATGCCTTGCAAGTTTTTGTTGATTTTTGTTTATTGTCTTTTGATGTTTGTTCCCTCGTTAGTTTATCTTCCTCTTTCAAATTGCACAACACTCACAAACACAAACACATTCGACGACACGATAGGCACAACGGAACTGCAGTTAGTCCGTTATTACTGCTTGCTGCTCTGCTCTGCCACTGCTGCTGCTGCTGCTGCTCTCTGCTTCCTCTGCTTCATCTGCCTTCTTTTCACTCTTTCTCTCTCTTTTATTGGCAAACACACATCAAAGTCAAGCGACAGAAGAGAACGCTATGTCTGGGGCGTGTGTGTGTGGGTGGCGGCGGCCAAACTGCAATTAGAGTAAAAGAGAAAAATAAATTGGCATTTAGTTTTATATATAAAAATATTTATGTATACATTTTAAGTCAGTTATAAAGCTAAAACGACACTCACAGTCTTAGATACCCTGCCAGACCCTTTGTCCCTACAGTTTCCGTCTCTTTATATCTTTGTATCTCTAAGTCTGCCTCTCTCGTTTAAAGGCAATAAATTGAACCATAATTCACAAACAGATGTTAATCAATGCAAAAGAGCGTAGGTTTGCGGGATGGAAATAAGCAAAAGGGAGTCAGCAAAATAAAAAAAACCAGCGGGAAACTTAATGAGCCGCGGCAAGAGTCGCGCCTCTACTTTCATACGCGATAGGAATAGTCTGTATGTGAATATAGACTTAATCTTAAGATTTGTCGCCTGCTGATGCTTTCTGCTGCTTTCTTCCTTCCACATCCACCACAAAACTAATATATGAATACCCTAAAGTCCATATTCTTTGTGCATCGGACATTAAATAATAACTGTCAAGTCAGTTCAGGAGCGTTATAAAGCTCAGCATAGCCTTTGCCTCTGCTCTTCTTGGGCGTGGTTCAAATTGATCGATCCGCATGGGGTTCAACTAGCCAAGCTACCCAGCCCCACAAGCATTTATTGCTATAATAATTGGAGTAATAATATTAAAAGGATAACTAAAAAAACAACACCAACAATTCAATTAGGCGTCGCAGCAAACGGACGGCAGGCGGATTGAGTGGCTGCCTAATTGACTGTGTACATTCCCCCCCATCTACACCATATCCCCAGAGAGTGTGGAGTGGAGAGAGCGAGAGAAGCAAAACGATTGAGAGCAGAGAGTAAAATGAGAGAGAGAGAGAGAGACATGGGCCGTGTGCCAATTGCAAGCGACCGCCTGACAATGACACCATTTCATTTTTAAATAGATCAACAACAACAAAAGCTCTCATTTTGCCAAAGAGACTGACAGAGAGAGAGAGGGAGAGAGAGAGAGTAAGGAGGGCAACACAGCACAGAGAGCACATAATTTATGACTCTCAACCACGCAAAAGCCGGCCCCGGCCCCGGCCCCAAAAACTGCATGCAATAAATTCTATGCCAAAAAAGGGACAAATTACAAGGGGGCTTCTGGAGGGGGGCGGTGCAGGGTGGCAACAGCACTCTCTAGGAAGGGACTGGTGGGGGGCGCACGAAGAAAGCTGTGAAGAGCAAGCGAGACAGCAACATTGGCGACACACCGACGACGAGGACGCGCTGTCGTCATGCGGCAGCGACAGCGACGACGGCAGCCATTTGACCCACAAAAACCAAATGCCGCAGAGTCCCCCACCCTTTATGTGTGTGTGTGTGTGTGTGTGTATATACATAGGTGTACACACCAACACATCTATTGCTTACATTTCCATTCATTCAATTAGCTCTCATTCAAAATTTGACCAAAGAAAAATGTGTGCAAAAACGTAGCGAAATGAGGCGAAGGTCGTGCGTCGCCAGCACAGCACTCTCACCATCCCCCCCATCAGATATTTGTTGCTGCACAGGTGGTAGGAGGCGGTAGCGAAAGGTAGGCAGGGAGGAAAGGCTTAATGGCAATTTGAACAATATTTCTTCTGCAAATGTTATTATTTTGCTTCATGTTAATCCAATTTCCTTCACGTTAATTTAATATTTAAAATTATCAGAGATTGCATTGCATACCCCAACCATCAGGTAATGCTTGAGCCGCGACGCACAAGCGAAAAGACAATTTAATTGAATTTAAAAACTAATTCCGATATTAGGCAAGTTTAATTGTGAAACTTTCTGTCTACAAAGATTATTCTACATATCCCAACATATCAGTGTGGATAATGTATCCTGTGGAGGAAGATCAGCTGAAAGAAATCCCATAACAGTCCCTTCCTTGCCAATGTTACCCAGAAAATGGGTTGTGAGGGGGGTTTATTGGAACACATCGATGCCATCATCTATGGAGGAGGGAAGCTTTGCGGATGGCTATCAATTATCGACCGATGTCTGAAGGGTGGGGACTGCTTGCGCCTGGCAACTCTCACAAAAAACAAAAAACCAAAAACTAAATACACAAAAAAGCCAACAAAAATAAATCAATGCCCCAGCCAAGGCGACACTGGGCGCTGGAAACAGCTCGAAAGCAATCGCAAAAGAAGCGAAGGGCAGAGGACGAGGAGGTGCAAAAAGGAGAAGGACGAGTAGGAAAAGCACAAGGAAGAGGAGGACAAGTGTGGCCGCACTCCAAAAAGTATGCTATGGCATTTCCCCGCAAACAAACGGCAATCCCATCCTCCCCTCTGCGCACACACCGCTCAAACGGCAGGGGGTTGCGGGGTGGCATGGTGGCGAATCCATCAAGGTTAAAAGCGTCAAGGAAAACATTTTGGCAGCAACCGACACAGATGCCGCATGAGGAAGAGTCTGTACGATATGTACGAGTGGGAAGAGCTCGCGGTTTTTGGCTCTCTTTATGCCATAAAAGAGAAAGGGAAAGAAAGGTTACCATGATTTGTCGTGCATCAATTTTTGCTGAGAGTCTGAGAAAAAAAGGGCCTGAAACTCGGTACGCAAAGCGTGCCTTTTTTTGCCTTTTATTTGTATTTAAATTATGTTTTCTCTATAAACAAAGAAGAGCCGCTCCCGACCCTCTGCTGTCCCTTCGCTCCCTTTGTTTGTGTATCGATCATCAAAGCTTTATATCAATATTGTTCTACAATTTGTACGGCGACACGACACGCCAGTTGGAAACCCGAAACCCTTTTGAAAACAATTTAATTTAAATGGCTATGCGAAATATTTTTTTAATAGGTGCTGGGTGCTGGGGCCCTGTCCCGCTTGCCATTTATGACTAAAATCTGTAAATTATCTGCTGAGAATTAGTTTCCCTGTGGTGGATTTAATCAAAATGGAATTACTATGTCCAGCAGACTAGTCAGGGGGGGGATCGGATCGATTCGGTCTCCGAAGTAAACCTTTTCATTCCACTTCACTTTGCTCGAGCATTAATTATGCATTTTGTGATGTGTGCCATTTCATTTGCTTTTGGCAGGTCAATTTACGTTCGTTTTTGCGATTTTAATTGAATTTAAAACGTATCCATATAGATATGTATCTGCCTTCAACCTACTATTTCATGGCGTTAGAGCCCCCTCTCCAAATGTCTGCTTGTCGCCTTTATGGTTTTATTTTTAGGCAAAAGGGGGCCGGGTCCATTGGGTTCTCCGCCCCCGTAGCAGCACAAGCTGAGAGCTGCTTCTTTTTCGCACGTCACAAATTCCTCGGGCCCACACCTCTGCCTCCCCCACACCCTCCACTCTTTTTCCGTATTTCCCTCTTGGCATATTCCACTCTTCTCGCCGGCTATTTTCGCGTGCTTCTCACACGTATTTTTAGTTGCTTTATTTATTGATACACGCGCCCCAATCAACAAACGGCACAAGAGAAGCACAAATGCAAGAATCCTTTGCGTGTTTTCACATTTTTTATTTTATTTATTTTTTGTTTCTACTTCCATGAATAATTTTCATCCTTCCTTTTATTCTTTTTACGATTGCGTTTCGGTAAAACGGACAGACGTCAGGCTTTACGATGAGACTGGGGAATGGGGATAGAACTTTTGAATTTTGTAGGAGAGCAAAAATATCAGATGAAATAATAAACTGGTTTATGCGCTGCAATTGCGGTTGTAAGTCACGTCACTGCTTCTTGGATGAATCAACTGCTTGCGGCTGATAATTTACTGCTTGTCAATTTACGGTAAACTATCAAGAGTAAAGCTTATTAGGTCACTCTACCCCGCTTTTCACTTTCAAAATTAACTGCTTGCTAAATCGGAATTGCACTTACTGAACATTCTGAACGAACTGTATACGGAATGGTATTACACCACCTATTCGTACCGTATAATGATAATGGAAATGCCAGACCAGAGCTCCACTCGAACAATCAGTTCGCTCGACAACTGGAAACAGTATGCAAAAATAAAATAAAATAGAAACAGCTGTTGAGAAAATGTGTCCACTTCAGTAGTCATATACAATGATTGGACAATTGACCAGCCAACGATTTAGCGGCCAAACTGCTTGCCAGTTACGTTAGTTGTTTGCCGCCCGCCTACTCATTTCGAACGAGTTGAGTCCTGAAATGTCTAAACCATTTGTAAAAGAGTCTGAATCACACGAAGAGCTAGCCACAATGAAGCCACAAACAAAGGTAAAACTACGTCATGTCATGGAAATAAATGTAGTACATAGAAAGTACATGAATATGTACGTAAATGTATGTATGTTATGTATATTAAACAACAAAGAAGTCGAACCGAACATGAACCCCCTCCCCATTATAATCTTATCGCAGGGAATGAGTAGCGGAGTTTTAAATCTTTATATTTGCACTTTATTCTTTTGTTTCGAAAACGAAAACGAACACCCAGACAAGCACAAAGGAATACCAGGTTAATTCTATCAGTAGATAGCGATAGAATCGTTTATAGATTACACTTTTGGGGTTGAATAAAGGGGCAGGCAATCTAAGGTGGTTGTTTTATTCTTTTTCCACGCTCCGCTACGATCAGAGTGTCAGCTGATTGAGTGTCACGGAGTCAGCTGTTAAGTCTTATTTGGCTAATCCCTCACTCCCGATCCAACTTACGGCGTAGTGAATCCTGTGGGTTGTCGTTGGTTGTTGTAGTTCCATTCGATATTAACTCATTTCACTAATACAATTTCACAGAACAAAAATATCAAAAAATAACAAACCGAAACCAATTGTTGTACAAGATGATCGAATGCCGAATAAAGGTTTAAGAACACACACACCAAACACACGCTACAGCAGAAGGGCAGTTAATATTTCCCTCGCCAGATGGTGATAAAATATAATCATCCAATTAGAGAATTATTATTGAATCCAATTAATTTCATACACACTTCAGGTCACTGCCTAACTCGCAAAGTAAATCCTTTGACAAGCAGCCTCGCCTGCCACCAACCACGTGACGGCACTCGGCACTCTATTTGGATGAAGTAATCCCCCTGGCAAAGGCAACCGCAGAGGTAACCCCAGAGGCAGAGGCATAGCAGCAGCATTTTATGCATCTTTTGAATGGTGCACAAGCACTGTAGGTGGCCCACACCCACGTGACTTGCTAGCACACCGAAAAGCACACGTGACACACACACGCACATGCACATAATTATGTAAGCTCCTGCTGCTGCTCCTGCCCGAACAACAGCTGATTGCGGCACAGGAAAGCGAGACACACACACATACAAAAATTTGCAAATATTTGTTTGAAAAGTTGCGGAAAACACGAACACGTCAGAGAGCCAGCGAAAAATCGTTTGCATTGATTTTGGAACAGCCCCCCGCTGTAGCTGGCAGGGAACGCGACGCAATTGAACGACAACGAAGCAGTGCACAATGAAAGAAAGCAAAAACACCGAGTACCGTGCCCCAAACAAAAGCGGGCAAAACGGAGCACAGGAGTACAGCAAGGACGTAGCAGCAAGCTTAAGGCATCATCCAGATTTGACTGGAACTAAACGGAATGTTGCTGCTGGCATTCAGGGCACTGCTGCTGCTGCTGCTGCTGCTGCAGTGGGGGCGCAACTAGTGCGCCATGCTGTGGCACAGGACAGTCAGCCGCCCGCCTCGTCGTGTGTCATTGAGTCGATTGACCGTTCGGTTCGGGAGGGCGACCGATATCCTTCCCTTGTAGTTGTTGTTGCTCTACCCAACACGAATAAATTTTGGGATGAATGGGTATATAAATATAACCAGATTATTGCTTTTATATACATGTACATGGCGTGTACATATATCTTAATGAAATGCCAGGTGCTGCTAAACCAGCTGCTGCTGGTGGCTGGCTCCTGCTATGCGGTAATCGATAAAATTGTGTACAAAGTATCGGAATGTCACGCGCAGGCGAAGGACAACTCTGGCACGCGCAGCGGCAGGAAAAAGTGTTGCCAACGAAACGGCACACACACGCACGTAGAGACAGAAATACATGTGCTAGTGCACATTCATCTTTGTATTGGTAGGACACAAACAGCTGTCTGGAAGAAAAGCAGAGCCAGAAAGAAACTTGTTTTAAATAATTCCGTAATAGGTTGCCAGGCCATGCTCTTCGGCTCTCCCTCCCCCTCTTCCGCACCGTCTCCGGTCTTGCTCTCTCTCTCTCTCTCTCGCTTAAGCAGTGTGTGCACACGTGTCTGTGTGCCGCCACAGGAAGTTGACAACTCTGGCATTCAACCTTTTGGCATGACTTCATATGTGTATGGGTATGGCGTGGGCGTGGGTTTCCTAGTCCCTGCGCTCTCTCTCGCAGGCTAGCTATTTCTCTCTCCCCCCATAAATGCATTGCCTGCAAGCAGTGGACCTCCTTCCTTCTCTGGACTTTTGCCTTTATTTGTTATCAAATAAAACTCGAGGGCAGGCATCAAATTTCACGCGTGACTTGTAACAAAATTAAAGCCAGAATGAGAGTTTATTTGTGCTGCCATCGAAAAGATTGGTTATGGCATGGATCTATTCTACCTCCGATCTTTGATGAAGTCTTTTTATATTCTCTTCCCATTTTCATTCTTATTTTAAGGAGAACTTTTTCTTGGTTCGTTGGCTGCACAAATCTACAAGGATTGGAGAGTTGCACCCAAAGGGCATTAGATTAAAATACATATGTATATGATTACCATATCTTGCTCTCTTGTTGGTCTTTTCATTTACTTTATGTGAGTCTCTCTGTCTTAGGAGTCATTTTCAATGTCATTTTCAATCCAAGCATTGCACTTTGCAATCAGAATTAATGACGAGGCTGCCCCCACCAACTGCCAGCCACCACAATAATAACAACAGCAACAACAACTACAAAAAATAAAGCAAAGCCAACGTGATAAAAAGAATTTTCGCACAAATTTAATTTTATTTAATATAAATTCCTTTCGACCGGCGCGTCGTACGGTTCATTATGGAAGCATCGCCGCATTTGCCGGCACCCGTACGCCCGTCCCCAAGTCGACCATCGGACGCTGTCACAGGCAGCATAGTGGGTCAGAAATAAATATCATCAATTACTCGTACGATGGGGCCGCCTCATACTACTAGAAAAAAGCCGCCCAACATCGACCGACCGGACGACCGGCCGCCCCCCATCCAACTCTCCATATCCTCTCGAACAGCATGAGTAATCCTCGCGAGTACAGTAAAGTCCATTTCGCTGTCGTTTTCTTTATTTCAACTTTTAGGGAGCGAATTTTATAGTTTTGTTGCCATTTACATATGTATGTATAAATTCGGAAAGAAAGATTTTCGGGGATTACTATAAGAGATAAGCTCTGTGAAACAAATCTGAAACCATTGGTAGAGTAAATGGAAACCCGCATTGAAAATAGTTCGAATAAAACTGATATTCTTTGCCACTTCATTGTGTGCGAATTGTGTGGAGAGAAGAGAGTTCACGACTGTTGTAATCCAATTAGAGATCATTTGGATTATCTACTTGGGGGCACTTGAAATAAATCCGAATTGCAAATCAACTCGAAAGAGTTCGGCATTAATAGCTGATTCGTCCTGCCATTTGCTTGCTCCAAAACACCCTTCTATAGAGATCCTTCAACGAACGACACTGAACCCTCCTTTGTAGGTTTATCGATCATATGGTGGATATTGGGGGTTCCAATTTGACAGTTCCAAACTATGGAGTGGCAAGTGCGCTTCTGGTCTGGTCTTTCAAAGATTAAACAGCCCCGACCAAACACACACACACACACACACCTGACTGCTGAGCGCTCCTGGCGCTGCTACTCACCTGACATTGTTCCACTGTGCAGGCGACGCCGACGTCAGCGCCAGCGCAGGCTATAGGCATTGGCAGCAGCAACGTCGTCAATTGCAGTTTTTTGTTCGCTTTGGGCGCGGAGCAGAGTGTCTGTGCCGCCTCTGACCGTGTCCATGTGTTTGTTTGTTGTTTTTACTTTGCAACAATTTCATGTAGTATTTAGTTATTCATTCAATTTTTGCAGCACTCGAAAAAAAAACCATTGAAGTCACTCGAACACACACACACTCAAATAGGCGGGGGACACGCGACACTCACGTACACTTGTTCACCTATCGCTATAAGAAGGAGGAAGGGGACGGGTAGGGCATGAGCAGGGACAGGGAGAGAGTGAGAGGAGGAGAGAGGCAGCAGGGGCGCTTGTGTAACGCGATTCCCATTTTCGTGTAGAATTTTGTACCGAATTTGCCCTGCTCACAGAAGAACACACTCTCCACACTTCACAGAACTTCTCCTTTAATCATTTTCTTTTCTTTTTTTTTGTGATTAACAAAGTCAAGCAGCCACACACATATGCAGGCGCACGAATGGGGTGAAAAAAAGAGAGAAAGAGAGCAGAGCGAGCACACACACACACACAGCCACACATTTGCGAGCGCCAGAATTTGTATTTATTTAAAATAATATATAAATTGTTAATATGGGATTATTCATTTTTAGGTATATACATTTTCCTACATTTCTTTTCGTTTAATTTTTTTACTGCTTTCTTTTAGCTGCCGCCTCACGCACACACACACATAGGCACGCGCGCGCACACACAAACACACACACACACACGCAGAGGGCAGAGAGGCCGCAGCCGCTGCTCTGCTGACTTTTTTTTCGATTTGCTACACCTTGCTTCCGCATATACTTTTTCCCTGCTCCTAACGCGAGAAAAAATCCAGGAAAATACCAAAAAAAAATTGGAAAAAACAAAAACTTGCATATGCTTTTTCATTGGCACTTTTGCTACCGTCTTCTCCTCCTCTTCACCGCTTTGTACAGGCTTCTCGTTCTAATTGCTTTTACTTGCAACGCGTGCGTCTCTCTTGCTGTTCACGTTGTACAATACATATATAACTATATACATATACATAGGTATTTTTTTTGGCACTTTGTACTTGGCGTTTTTTTCTTTTAGTTCCCCCTTTTTTCCATCGAGTATGTGCGGATTATTCGTTTTTATTCGCTTTTCGATTCGTATATGTATGGGTGTGTTTTGTTGGAGAGTGTGATTATTTATCGAATGCCGACGACGACTAACTTTTTGCCATTTTAATATGGCGGCGGCCCCGTGTCCGTGTGATGTGTGTATTGTGCACAGAGAGGCGCTGCTGCCGCTGCAACAACACCAACAACATGGAGCACAGGCACAACTACTTACACTTTCACTAAACGAAAAAATAATTATGCGCCGCGCGTGCGTTCACGTTCATTCGTTTTTTTTTTTGTATTTAATATTTAATCGCTACACCTCAGTGTGACCGCGTATTTATCGATCAAATATACCGCCTGACCCTCCAAAACATACCTTTTCATTTTTAATATGTACCGGAAATATACTGTTTATCCTGAAACATTTTTCTCAATTTGATATTCAGCTGAATTTTACCAGCTAGTAATGACTCTCAGAAGTAAAACTATAGTTTTATCCATTTGATGAATCAGATATCTGCAATTAAACTTATTTTATTAATAAACTGTCTTGTATATTTGAAGGTATAAACAAAAAAGATACGAAAAAGTGTCCTTTTATCTACATTTGTAGTAAATACATATCTTCTACATACAAAGCAATACATACATACACAACAAATATTTCCTGAATTATTAAATCAAACGTCGATTGAAGATTAATCTGATTAAAGGAACATGAAATTTAAGAGGAAAATCTTAGCGCCTTTGTGTGGCCTTTTAAATTAAAAAATTTTTATTATAGTCGTCTTGAAATTAAAATTTTAATTTTAGTCCTTTATATGTTAGCCCAACAGAGGACGCTTGTTAGTATTTTTAATATTTTATATTCAGCCGTTTAGTTTTATTTAAATTTTTGTGTACTAGAGAGCTGTCAAAATCACCCTTCAGGATGCAAATTTTCGAAAAGTAAAAGTAATATGCGTTCATATTCCATATACCGTAGATATTCAATAATTTTCCTCGATTTTGATATTCTGATTCATATTACCAGCTAGTTTTTATCCGATTGATGAATAGATTTTGCATAAGACTGGCTAGTTTTCATGACTTCCTTTTATTAGAATGTTTCCAAATTAAGTTTAAAATTAAAAAGCATGAGACGTTATGTGAGTGGGCATGGATGTTACGTAATTTGACAACTTGTTGCTTGTCAACCGGCAGTATGGCATGTTATGTTCCGTTGTATACCCCTTTTTCATTTATTAACATTAAGAATATTTTTTCCAAGCTGCTCTTAAACATTAACAATGACTTTATCTTAGACTGACATTTTTTTAACCATTTTAATATGTTTTCTATTGTATATGTATATATCGATCTAGATACATTCTCGGTATCCATAATCTGCAAAATGCGGGAAACAATGCTGCTCACTTTTCGCCGCATGCTGCTGGCCCATACAATTTATGTATTTAACGGTCCAAAAAATAATAGACACATTTTTGGGATGAAAATATGAAAAACATGCGTATGACAGAATTGATACCCAACATTTTTAAATATATCCTAAAAATTGACTTTATTAGACGGATAAAATTGATTAAATATACCATTATATACCGATATACCGTATACTGTTCAATTAATTTTCGTAGTTAAAATATACCGAAAAGTATGTAATATACCGTAAATAGTCACCCTGCCTGGCAACATTTAGGCAATTCTGGGCAACATTCGAAAAGTTGCGCCACATTTGATAAAATTTTGAATATTTTACATCTTATATTTAACGGTAAATCAATATTTCCGTTACCATCGTTTTCCCCCGGTAGTAATAAAAATATATCTTTATGGAGAGGAGTTGCCTGTTGTAATCCAGGAAGTATAAATAAGTCAGAAATCTCGACCATTAACAAACAAAATGACTCTTTTTGTATATATTTCAAATAATGCCACTGCCACGATCAATTAAAATATGAATACAATATGAATACAATACATTGAATATCTTTCGTATAATGGAATTATTCGTTCCACCAACTGGCGGCGACACATGTCGTACATATGTACATATATCTTGTTTAATACATTTAAATTTACATTATGTATATTTTAAAGGTGTATATGGTATATATGTAGGTAACAGATACATTGAACAACATATTGCCCTATAACTGATTTAATATATATAAAGATATAGTTGGTATACATATATATTTTCTGTATGCATCGTAAATTCTTCGAAAAACTTTCAACACCTTAATAAGTACGAGGCGAGGGGCGAAGGGGGGGAATAAAGACATCAATTGATATTTAGGTTAGGGTGGAAAAAAAATACAATACAATACAATAATACATTGTTTGCTGTTGTTGTTTTTTGGCTAACAATAAGTAACAGCAGCAGCCAGCACACATACGTACCGCATTTAATAGGGTATCTGGTTCTGATAGTACTGGATCATGTCATAGGTACGCGTGCGGAAATTCTGGTAGGAGTTTCGTATGACCGAGAGCATATGGGCAGCTGCCTCCTTGTTATTCTTGGTGGCCACAAATCGCTGCTTCAGCAGATTGATCGTCTGGCCCCGGAAGCAGGGCAACCCCGTGTCGAGCATCAGCGAGACGAGCGACACAATGGCATCCTGGTAGGGGCGCACCGCCAGGAAGGCCTGAACGCATAGCTCACAGAACCATTTGAAGGCGGGCGAATCCATTTTGCCGCCCATTATCATAACCATCTCATCCGTAAGCTTCATGTCGGGCTCAAAGCCAATATTGCCACCAGGCGATGATTCGAACATGAAGCCAAAATCTGAGAAAAAATCACACAAGAAAGTCAGTGAGTCCCATGGGTATGCCTTCCCTTTGCCTCTCCACTCACCGATGTGTATGATGTGGCCATCCTTGTCGATCATTATGTTGCCATTGTGACGATCCTTGATCTGCAGCAGGTAGCCAATCAGCGAGTAAGCGGCCATCGATTTCACAAAGTTTGCACGCGCCGCCTGAAACTCCTTGGAGCTCTCGTCGCCATACTGATGCTGGAAGTATTCGGATAGGCCCGAGTCTGTCTGCCTGCCCAATTGATCACGTGACTTGGCATTCGGCACGCACTCAATCACGCCGCACTAAGGAGACCAGCAATTAGACATTTTGACACCCAAACTCCTGCAGAATCCTCGATTTTTGTATACTTACGCCTGGTGCTGTGGCCACGACGCGATAGGGGAACAGGAACAGATCGAGGCCGACTTGTTGGAAGATATTCTTGAATATGGTAATCACCTGCAGCGCCAGCATATCCTGGCGCACATCGTCGCCCACCTTAAAGATGGCCGCCTGCCATGACTCGACGCCCAGCGTTATTTTGGCATCCTCCTGCGAGTTCTGCGGCAACGAGTCAAAAGCAACGAGTCACATAAAAACGAGTAAAAATAGAAAGAGACTCTCTCTCGCTCTTACCGGATTATTGGACACCTCCATGGCTCGCGTCTCCAGTTCAGTGATGCCACAACGATAGACACGAAAACGTGCTAGATACGGCGCCTTGGCGGCACTCTGCATGGGTGTGCCGCTGCTGTAGTCAATGTCCAGCACCATGGCCTCTGGATTCGATGGTAGATAGCAGCCAGACTGCACCTTGATGCGACTGAGAGCCGCCAAGCAGGCATTCTTACGCTCCATGCCCTTGGCAAAGGATCGTATCTCCCCAGAGACGGCTGTAATTTTGCCAAAGAAATCAAATTCTCGCTCATAGAAGCGCTTCGCGGCGCCCGAGAACGAGGCAATGATATTCTGCGAAAGCATATCCAATGCCTCATACAGATTGGGATCGCGATGCATCTGATCCTCGTCCATATACATGTTCGTCTGCATGTTCCAGATGAGCTGATGGGCAACGATCTGCGAACGTTTCGATATGTTCTTAATGAACTCCACCACATAGCCCATGGTGTCGTGTCGCAGGGCCTGCACCAGTTGAGGAATGTACGGCAGCACCGATTCGGCGGGGAACGAGGAGAGCGACTTCACCGCATATTGTGCTGTCAACGGATGCGATGGATATTGTCGCGAAAAGTATGACAATGCCTGAATGGGCGTCACCGGCGACCATGAGAGTATGTAAACCAGATCGGGGCTCTCCTGCAGCAGATTCTTGGTTGTGCACAAATACTTGAGGGCCTCCGGTATGTGACAGACGGCAATTGGATCGGAGCACACCAAGCGGGAGACTTCCTCGTCAATGATCTCCGCATTCTTGATGCGTTGCGGCAGGAAGACGGCCAACGAGGGATTGTAGCACCAGGCAAGACGAGCATAATCACGCCACACGTTCGCCTTATACGGACGATTGCGCCACTCGGTGATTTGTTCCTCGCCCGGCACTATCAGATCGGGCAGACTGTTGGGGTTGTACCAGGTGATGAGAAACTCCAGTTCGACGGCCAACAGCTCGAGTATCAGATTGCGCTTCTTCATGTAATCCTTGTCGTAGGAGTCCTTCTGGTACTGCAGCCGCTTGGAGCGATTCGAGCGCTTCGAGAGCGTCGATGTCGAGTGGGGTATGGTGTTGTACCAGCCGCTGCTGCCACCAGTCACATTCCCCGAGGCACTCATCGAACGCATGGAGTAGTCCGGGCCGCCGCTTATCAGCGATGCCGTCTCCGGATTTGCCTTGACGCCGAGCATCTGATTGGAGCTGCCCGAGGCATTGGCCGCCATGTCATAGTCACCCACCTCGGAGGTAACCAAATGCTTCTTCTCGCTGCGCATCGTCTGCCAGAACTTCAGCAGAATGAGTATATCGTCCAGCAGCTGGTCCCTGCTCTGGATGGGGCAGGTGGGCGGGCCGCAGAAGTAGTCGAGGGCATTCGAGTAGATCCGCTCGCGCAGGATGTTGCGCGCCAGCGACTTGGGTATGGTGTTGCCCTGCAGCAGCGAGAGTCCGCACTGCAGCAGCTTGAAGCGACACCCGACGGTGGCCACCTGCCGATTCTGCCTGCTGCTCTTCAGTATGGGCAGGCAGCGATGCAGCAGCAGGCAGAACATCTCCACTTTGTCCCGATTGCAGTACTTGGCCGTGTCCACCATCTCCGAGAGCAGCTGCAGCCAAATGAGATGCGGTGCAATCAGAATGGGGCTGCTAACGAGCTTGCAGCCCTCGTAGGCGGCCAGTGGATGGGTGACCTCCTGCTCGAGGGCAAACAGACCCATGCGCTTCTCAAAGGTCGTCTGCCAGGCACTGACCATCTCCTGGATGAAGCACAGCTCTAGGTCCTGCCGTGCGGTGAGCACCCACTGCCAGCACTCGACGGCCGTCTCCATGACCGACTCCGTGAAGAGTTCCAGCTGGGAACTGGCGACGGCATGCAGCAGCTTGCGATCCACCTCCGCACAGATGATGAGGTAAGCGGTGGCACGCCACAGGGCGCCTCGATGACGCGCGTCGCTCTTGTCGCGGCACGCCTCCCACACATCGCTGACCAAACGTTCGGCCAGTCCGGCCTTGTCCTGCTCACTGAGCACCGACAGCAGGCCGCTGATTTCGCCAGCGTATTTGCTACGCAAACACAGGACCGACACGAATCTGGGCGTGTCCGAGTTAACGCAGCTGGGCCGCTTGCTGAGCGTGCCGAGGGCATTGCCCGGATGGAGGTAGCTGCTGTTGACCACCGAATCGATGGCCAGTGCCAGGCCGCTGTGATGGGCCAGCACTGGGGTGGGTATCTGGTTGGGATACTCCTGCAGGTGGGAGCGCGTCGAGCGCGGTGCCCACTTCATGGCCTCGTTGACAATGCCCTGACAGCGATCGGCGAAATCCTTCAGCCGCAGCTCACGCGCCGGCAGCGAGTCCATCAGCTGCAGCGTATATGGTGTGGATACCACGCGCAGCGTTGGCGTCTCCTCATTGGGATCAAGGGTCAGCGAGTAGGCCAGCAGTTGCAGTATGTCCAGCATGCACCAGAGCACGCGACGATTCCACAGCAAGTGGGGGAAACGATCGACCAACTGCGACAGATACTGATCGGCCACAAGTTGGATTTGCTTGTGAATGTGATTAAAGTAGACAAGCAGCAGCGTGGCCTGCGATTCCAGCACCTTCTCGCGGATCTCATCGTGTGCGTACAAAACATTGCGAAACTTTTCAAACACCTGATCGGCCACGCTGCAAAAGAGACCAAGAAATCATTAGGATGAGCAGCAGAATTGAGAGACTTGTCGTTACCATTTAACGCACTGCCAGATGCCCGTTTTGTCCCGCTGGAGTGCCGTGTCGCAGAGGTAGCTCATGATGGGCTCGAGACTCGGCTCATCGGCATTCTCGACGCGCAACATCTCCAGCCAGTAGACGCTCAGCAGGTAGGTGCATTGGGCAAATGTGAGCTTATTGATGGCCGTTGCCACATTGTCCGAGGAGTGCTCGAGCAGCATGAGGATTTGGCTGCGCAGCTCGTTCACCGAATCGCTCTTGATGGCCAGCGTGTAGTTGAGCTCACGCATGTCCGATTTGTGGGCCGTCTGTGAGATGAGCAGCGGCGATTTGGCGGCTATTTGCTGCACACCCTGATACCAATCGGCGGGCCAGAGGCGGGCATTGGTGAAGCCCATGACGACACAGTAGGCCCAAAAGTCCTTGAAGAGCTTGTGCAGGCGCTGGCGTGGATTCTTGATTGGTGGCAGGCGGCGCACCAGTACCGCAATCACCGGTATCAGCATGCCCAGATTACCAGCACGTGAGCTAGCCTTCTGGGCACCCGGCGTATTGTCGTAGCTGCGCTCACCATCCAAGCCAATTTGCACAAACAGCTCCAGCAGCTTGCCCAGCAGCTCCAGCATCTCAGCATCGCCCTGTATGTTGGCCGCAATATTTCCCAATGCATTCACCACCGCATCCGACACATGATGGAACTGCTTGCGATGCTCCGGATCAGAGGTGTACGCCAACGATGCCGACTGCACAGTCACGCGCGAGAACATCTTCATGATCTCATCGAAGACATGCGTCTCGCACTGCGAGATGATCATGCAGCCCAGTTGATCCACAATCAATGCATTCTGCTCCGACGGCACCTTGCAGAAGCGCTGTATAAAGAACTGCAGAATGTTCTGTGTTGTCTTTGAGGTGTCCTTCAGGGCAACAGCCACGTGGCCCAGCATGACAATGATGTTCAAGCTAACCAAATTGGATTCGCTGCAAAAGGGAAAGAGTAAACGTTAGACGGGGGAGGGGACTTGGTGCTTAGCTTCACTGACGTACCTCTCATGCTTCTCGGCGGTGAACAGCCGATTGGACACATTCGCCACCAATGCGGGCACACAGAATTGATCCAGCGTATGCGCTGCACGCAGGGCAATCGATAGATTCTCAATGGCTGCGTCGCGTAGCGCCTCGAAGGCCACATGACCGCTGCGGCCAGCAGCGCCCGGGCCACCAGCCACCGCCGCGTGCTTCTGGTTATCATTTAGGATGTCCACCACGGCACGCGAGTCCGAATGCTGCACCACAATCTTGAAGGGTGTCAGTTCCTTTTCCTTCTTTTGCAGCGCCAGCGTTTGCATGGCATGCGCGTGCAGCTTGCCCAGTATGGGACTGGGATCGACCAGGAAGTCACGCAAATACGATATCGATGTGCCGGCGATATTCGGAAATTTCTGCGCCAATTTGCCCAATCCCTCCAGGCAGACCATCAGCAGGGGCATGTGATCCATGACGATCTTGTGGCTGAGCACCAAATTCAGCTTCTGCGACAGCCGTCCACACAGTTTATCCGCCTCTGAGTGATTAAAGAGCAAAATCAAATATTAGTCATCAAATTTCGAATGCTACAAAAGCCAAAAGAAACTCAAGGGGAGTGAGGACTCGGGGCAGGGCAGGGCAGGGCATGCAGGGCCAGGGCCAGGGCCAGGCGGCGGCAAGTAACAAAAAATGAACAGCAAAGAAACCAACAGCAAAAATAAATATAGATCAAAAAGGGTAATCTCAACTCGAACAATAAATAATTAACAAAAATTGAAAACAACAACAAAAACAGTTTGCATTTCTGCTCCTTGACCTTTTTTCAATAAAAATTGCAAGCCATTCTGCAGGGATGGCACCGTATAGTCGACATCAACTAAAGAAAAAACAAATTTAAACAAAAAACGTACGAGTTGTTTTTTTGTTGGTGTTTTTGCAAAGGTTCTCCCGGTGTGGGGCAACCACCAAAACCAAAACCAAAAATTAAATTAAAACAAATCGAAAAAAAATCAACGAAAACAAAAACCAAAATGAAAAGAAAGAGAGAGAGAGACAGACAGAGAGAGAGAAAGCGAGAAGTAAGGAACAAAATCTTTTCTAAGTTCACTTTTTGCACCCCCACATTGCTAAGCGATTCTTAGACAATTCATAAACAATGCATGTCGTGTGCATGATAATTCACAGCTAATTGTTTCCTCAAAGCACAAACTCTTTCTCCATCTATGCAGCCATTTATGCGCTCAGCAAGCTCTCGATTCAAGGATAACACAAAAAACTATCATCCGTCCACTGTTTAGTTACTTAATTGCTGTCTGAAGAGTTTACCCACTGCAATTTTTAGGAGAAAATACTGCTGAATGCGGAAGTTCAATTAGGAGTTCAAAGTGGCTTCGAACAAAAGGCTTTACGCAGACAGCTCAGAGTGCCAGCAGCAGGGCACAACTCAGCTTTAACAATACACAACTGATATGTGAATGTTGTTTCCAGTTTGCTGGCAGATGATGTGCCTAAAGTTGTGTTGCTATCAAAAACGAATAGAATTTAAATTAGATTCAAACTTCTGCGTTCTTTTTTTTAACAAGAAGTAGTTTTCGAGCTCAAAACATTCTAATTGCATCTCTGACACATTAGTAAATGGCAACCATTCCATGCAGATGCCAACTCTCCCAGTTGAATCACAATTCTTTTACTTTCTCTCGCTTCAGCTCTTCTCTTGTGCTCTCTCTTTGGTCTATTCAAATCTGAAATGGGCATAAAAGAGCTGCATAGGCCGCCATAGCCATAGCCATAGCTGTAGCTGTAGCTGCAGCTGGAGCCAGACGACGAATGTCTAATTGCTTACCCGTCTCATCGCGTATGGCCCAAACCAGTAGATCCACACAGGCGGCATTGGCCATGACATTGACTTTGTATTTGTTGACGACGGTGATGCCGTTCTCCTCGCGTCGCTCGCGCTCCTGGTCCTGCTGCTTGTTCTGCAGCTCGGTCTGGCCATTGAGGAAGAGCCGCTTGACAAACTCCTGGACATCCTTGGTGAAGGGCGTGGGCAGATCCACCTGATGCTGCAACAGTTCGCGCAGCAGCGTGACCAGCACCAGATTGAGTGTCTCCGAGAAGCTCTTGTAGCAGTAGCCCTTGATCTGGTGCAGCGAGAATATATCGCTGGCCTGCTCGTCCAGATGCTCCAGCGTGTCCTTGGTCAGCAGCTTCTTGGACACCGCGAATATCGTCTGCAGATGCTGGATGGGGAACGGCGGCACTCGGTACAGTGGCCGTGGACCGCCCTTTGTGGGCGATTCACAGACCCGCATATTGGGGAACTGGTTGAAGCTGGAGCCGTAGCGCGTGAAGAAGTGCGTCCGCGGATCGTACGGCACCGAGCAGTAGCTGTTCAGCGATGGCTTCTGCTTGCTGTTGCCTGCATTGCTGGCGTTTGTGTAGAAGCCATAGCCCAGGTGTCGCTGCCGGTTATCGTCGTACTGCTGATGGTGGTGCTGGTGGGCGGCCAGGCTGCCGGACATGGAGCGGGGTATGATCGGTCGAAACTGATGATTGGCAGTGGCAGCCAGCCGCTCGCTGCTGCTGAAGGAGCCGCCACAGGTGCCGCTGGCGCTGCTGCTGGCGGTGCCATCACGTCCGCCCACCCGCTGAATGGGCAGCAGCTCCGGCGGAAAGATGCGACACAGCAGCGGTGGATCATTGCTCGCATAGCGACCCATGGAGCGTGCCAGTCCAAACAGCAGCGGCACCGTCGCCTTGCACAGCACTATCGGTGGCGGGGCCGAGCTGCTGTCCCTGCTCGACTTGACAATGTTGGCCAGGGCGCCCAGCGTCTCCACCTGATTGAGTATGATCTCCTCGCGCGAATCCGGGCACTTGGCGGCAATGTCCGACAGCAAAGTGTTCAGGCAGAAGCTGAACTTTTCGGCCGACGGGATGCGCACACCTGTTACAAAACGAAACGCCAATGGGCATTAGTCCTCGCTCTCTCAGTCTCTCTCTCTCTCTCTCTCTCGGGCTAAGCTAAACCTTACGTTCAATCTTGCTGCTCCTGGCATCATCGATCCAGACTGCCTTCGGCAGGCACTTGGCCAGCCGCAGCAGATAGGGCACTATCTGTGATTCGTGCTGGCAGCCGCTCTCCAGAAAGTATATGCCCAGCGCAATGACCGCATCCTGGGCTCTGGTGTCCAGGCAAAAGACGCCCGCGGCATTCTCCTGCGGGCAATAGCGAAATAATGTCTGCACCTGTGGGGTAATCCATGTCCATAGACAAAGGTCAGTTTTAGTTTCTCTCCTTCCTTCTCTCTGCTTCCGTCAAGCTGTCGATAATGGCACCCCACCCCCACCAACCCCCCTCCACACACACTCACACACACGCATGTCTGTTTTGGTCGCGCTTCAAGGTCAGCGCAAAAAGATGGACAAAAATCGACTTTTCAAGCGAATACCATGGGAATGGGGTGATTGGAGGGGGTGCCGTATCGCCCACTAACCTTCTCCCATGGCGTAGGCTGGATCCCAGCCAGCACTCGAGCCAGGCATAGGACTGCCCGCTGGTACGTGTACTTGTCCGAGGCGGTCATCGTCATCTCTGCTCCAGGTTTCTCCTCCTCTTTGATGCTTTTACGGCTGTTTCCCTTCTCTCTAAGGGGCGTGGCACGTTCGTTTTCGTTTAGCAACCGCCCAATGGATTATTTAGTGGCTTAAATATACTATCTAGGCGTTCGTCATCGTCGTAATTCGGATTTTATAATTAAATTTTGTATTTTGGTGTAAAGTTTTGTTGTCGGCCAGTGTGACCGTCGTTATGAGCAGATTGATTTACCGCACCGCCTGACCCACAGAGATATACCAAAACATACCTTCTCATTTTCAAAATATACAGTAAATATACCGAGGAAAAAAACGAACTTAACCCACTTTACCCCGCAGAAAATAATAATGATTGTAAATTTAAGTCATCTCGAGGATTCTTGTGGGATATCTTTCACCTGAACTGCGCTAAAACTCCTTAATTTATTTCTGTATTTAAATACCCACTTGTAAACAAGAGGCTAATCGTTGTCTGCCCATGATCTCAAATCATATTCTTGAACTATGGTATTCATTTTAATATTACCATCAAGCTAGGACTCTCCTTACTGAACGAACAATTTAAATGGATTGATTAACTAACCTCCCTTTCATTGGATTGCTTACAAAATAAGTTTCCAACTGAAAAGATCAAAACATAAAATTGTTGCTTACCAACTGGATTTCAACTATGAGTATAGACGCTTGTATACCCTAGTATACTCAATGCTGCTACATATGAAATCCTTATTTTTTCAATTTGTAATATTCGAAAAGTGGTAACTTGACTTGCTGCAGTCGGGTGCAAGGGTTCAGTTCAGTGCCTTATACGCCTTACGCCTTACCAGCTAATTCAAGCCATAAACAGATGAGAGATCAAATGTATTTTTTTGAATTTTTATTTTCACTAATTTTTGCAACATTTCATCTTTAATTATACATACAATAGTTTTTCATATTTTTACAATTGTTTTTGGTTTTTTTGTTATTTTTTGTTTGTTTTTTGAATATATTTGTATCCCGTTTTGTCGGGTTTTCTTTTGCTTTTTATTTGTAATTTGAACAACTTTAAACTTTTTACATCAATAAATGAGTGTTTTAGCACTTGCTTTTTGTGTTTTTTTAGCTTTTGCTTTCCTATGATTGTTTTTTGTTTATAATTATTTTGCTTCTGTTTGTAGAATATCTGAGAAGGGCTGAAATGTGGGGAGAACCAGTCGCGTGGGAGTCCTGAAGCGTGTGGGTGTGTTTGTGTGTGGAAACCATGGATAAATCTGCTTTTTATGTACAGCGATTCACGGCCATTGACAGGAGTAGATTGAACCTCGCCATATATGTATGTATTAATATATGTGTTTTTATATGTATATATCTTTTAGCTATACACTTAATAAATATTTCATATTTAGTTACATATTATTATGGTCCAATATACTTATGTATCAATCATCCCCATCCATGGGCATAATGTTTGTTCTGAAATCCCATCCATTGCCGCTGCTGCTGCCGCTGCCGCTGCATCCACTCGTACTCGTGGCCCCGATTGGATTGATTTATTGCACTGCTGACCGATGTTAGAATTATTGAATGAAACATTTCCATTCCATATGCTATGCACAATTGTTTATTTGAAATGGGGGGTGTGGGGGTTGGGTGGGTTAAAACAAACTAAATTTAAACGTAGCGTGGGGGAACAAGAACAAATGAAACTAAGACACAATTTTGCATAAGCCAGGGGTATGGGTGGGGGTTTTGTGGGAGTGGGAAGTAGAAGATTGCACCTTGGTCCTGGATGGTCTAAATAGGGTAAGAAAGGTATCCTCTCTCGGGGGGGAGTTTGCTGCTGCAGCTACATACATAAATACTTTCGCTTACTCTCCCTGTATAACATTTTCGCTTGCCTTTAGATTTCTATTGTTTTGTGTACATTAAAATGTGGAAATTTAATAGTTTAAGTTGTTTGTTTTTGTTTGTTTTGTTTTGTTTTTGTTTTTGTTGTTGCATTTGCTTTCATATTTTTCGATTTTGGTTTCTTGTTTTGCTTGGATATAACATGAAGATCTTGGTTTTTAGCAAATTCTGGTTAACATCAAATAAGTTTGCTTTAACTGTTGATTATTCGTTTACTATAACTATTATTATATTCCTTCTCTTTCCTTTGTTGTTGTTTTGTGACTTTTATTGTTGTGGTTGTGAGCTGTAGCTTGACTGTTTGTTTGTTTGATTGATTGATTGTTGGATTCTGTTCTGTTCTGTTTCGAGGCTGTGTTCTGTGTTTTCTTCTTTCTTATTTGATGCATGTAAAGATTTTGCTTGTACATATATACTATATATACTGTATGTACATATGTATATCCAATATGTATATGTACACCCATATAGACAGATTTATAACCTTGCAGAGACAGAGACGGGGAGAGAGTGGCAGAGATATTCTAAATGTTTCGAATCGAATTACATTTCTTGACTGCTGCAAGGATTACGGCATACATACATATGTACATACATATTAGTGTTACGTTCTCCTCTTGCATACCAGTAGCTACAGTTTGCTTTTATATTAATATTTAATATACATGGTTCTCTTGCTGCATTAACAATTATTCTGAAATGTTTTTGTTGTTCTCAATTGCGACTCCGTTTCACTTGCCTGGCTTTTGTTTTAAGCATTGTCAATCTTCATAATGGGTGCGGGATGCATGGGGATGGGCAAGTTTAAATTTATATCGCATGCAGTTGGGTTAAGGAAAATGGGGGATATGGTGACGGGGGGGAAGGGGTATATTTCAGCTTGCTTTACACTCGTGTCCGATTCATCGCTGGCTTAGCTTAGTTATCTTTATCTATCCATGACTCTCGTCATTCTGTATAATCCCACCATTCCGTATCATAGCCCTCGTGCACATGATTGAGCAGTACAGTGCAGCGCTTTTCACAATACCTGCAGCAACAAAATGAATGGGAATAAAGTAAATAAAAGAAGTGCCAATAACGTTGAAGAGTTCAATTTATATGCTTACCTGTATTTATCTTGCACTTTCTGTTTAATATCAGCCAAATTTTCAGATGTAATATCACGCTCCAGGTACTCGGACAACGTTTCAGTTGCCGATTCCAGATCCTTTTGATTATCCTCGAATATCATGGATTGATTGTTCTTTTTCAAGTAATACGCAAACACGTACGTGTACATGAGTGTCTGGCGACACTGGCAAAGTATGTCGACAGCCTTTTTCAGAAATTGAACCTGCATACAAAGTAGCAAAAATATTCATTTAACCAACAAGCACTCGGATGAGCAATACACACCTCTATCCAGGACATGTTGTGCTGCTGCATTTCCTCCATCTTTTGCTTCACAGAGGCATACAATTTGTTTTCAAATTTCATTGACTGCATGTGATTCATGTAGCGATTATAGTAATGTAGATACCTGTAAGAAAAAGACCATTGAAAGCCACATAAGGGCATGAAGATGACGATGACGATGACGAACGCACCTTGCCAGTGATGAGCGCAGCTTCTCCTGGGCATCGCGTGCCGTTTTGGCCTCGTCCTCGTCATAGCGATTGCAGTTGTACCAGGAGGAGCCATGCGGCTCCCATGAGCCGAGACACACCCAACAGAATTCGTATTTGCAATTCTGATTCTTGCAGACCATGTGATTGCAGCCGCCATCCTTCTCGATGGTTACACTACACTTGGGACACTCTTTGGTATTGGCCGCAATCCAGTTGGACGTCTCCGAGTCATCGTCACACTTCTTGATCCACTTCTTGAGCCAGCGGCACTTGACCGGATCGTGCCAGTTCTCGCCACAGGCGAAGCAGAACACATGGCCGCACTTGCAATGGACGCGACGTGGCTCCGCATACGGCACCTTTACCGCGTATGTGCAGTCAACGGACGGACACCATCTCAGCAGCTGATTGCACTCCACAAAGCTGTTGGTGATCAGCTGCTGGTATTTGACTTTCACCCGTGCATCGAGCACCAATTTGGTAACGGTCACATCGTCCACTAGGATATCACAGCCGTGCGCCGCGCACGATATGGTCTGGCCCAGACCCTCCGTCATGATCTTCGTTGTCAGATACTCGCGCCAGCATATCAAGCAGAAACGATGTCCGCACTCCAATCCGGTCATGGACTGCATGTCGAAACAGAGAGATAGAGAGAGAGAGAGAGAGAGATGTAAGTTAGAGATTTGGTCTTTGTGGGGGGTTTCATTTCCTGTTTGATTCAATTCTCGTCTGCCTGCTCTGGCTCTGGCCTATCTTCAGCTTGATAAGCTATCAAACTGCCTTCCATTTCGATTGATTTGATTAAAATATTAACATTTAAAGATTACGTTTAATTATAATATTTATAGGCTAATTTATGAAACTCCTCCACCAGCCTGACTCGTGCAAATATCTGCTGCCATGCCACATAGAATGCTCAAATAATAGTCTGCATCGTCTTTACATAACGGAAAGCACAGAGAAATGTCTTACAAATCGAAACCCTCTAATTCCATTTTTATTTTCATCATTTTATGAGCGTTTTCTAAGGAGAACGGCAGAGAAGTTGGTCACAGGAATTGTTTATCTGGCTAACATTGATGGAATATAAAAACAATTCCAATCAGTGTTTAAACGTCCACTTTGTACGCTAATATCTAGTATCTCAACATCTAACACGAAAGGGCTAGGACACCCTCCTATTGGCACTCCTAAATATTCCTTAGCTGTCGGTGAACTTACGTCTGGCGGCAGCAATGAGAAGCATATTTCGCACTCCTCGCACTGGCTTCGAGTCGTCTGCAAAAAGGAACACACGAAAGGAATTAGATACAAATAATTGGATTGGAGTTACGTGTAAGAAGAACTCACCTTTTGGCGGACTGCTTCGGTGGCCTTATTGGGATTTATGACATGTGCGCATTTGAAGAACTCCTCGGGATTATCATCGAAGTATTTCTCCAATAACTTTTCCCTATCCCACTTGAAGTGATTCAGCAGAATTCGTGTCTTTGTCGTGGGTAGCTATACCATAAAGCAAAAAAATACAAAATCAGACAAAGAACAAGACAAAGCAACGGATATACGGGTGCGAGTGGTTGGGCAATGGCAATAGCAACAGCAACAGCAACAGAATCAGCTGATGATAATGATGAAGTTGATGGTTGGGCTCATCCCAAATTGCCATCGAAATCAATGCCAAAATTCAATATATTCAGACGACGCCATCAGCCATCAGCTGACGATCGTCAAAGCAATGCAAAGCCAAAGGGTTGTGGCGCAGAATGGGGTTGCCAAATGAATTTTGCAGCTGTTCCACGTACAGCGGGAGAAGGATTGTAGCTGGAGTGCAACATGGATTGATTTCCAAACCAGATAACAATAAAAAAAAAACATCTGCAAATGCAGGTGAAAACTGAATTGCATAGCAAACTTATGACAATCGTCCAACCTTGTGTCTTGGGTATGAGACACGACGAAATGGTGCACTCCCTCGGACCAAAGAGCAAGATTGACCTTCAATTTCTATGCAGCGTGATCTGCAGCAAAGGGAGCAAAGGGTGGGGGTTTGGGGAATCACACACACACACACACACACACACACACACACACACACACACACACACACACACACTCATACAGATTCAGAAATGCAATCACACACACACAAACAAAAATGCACATGCACAGCATGGACGGTCATCATCTGCAAATGTCGTCGCCTCGCCTCACCTTAAGCAGCAGATTAACATCATCGATTATCTCCCTCTGATGTTGCACAATCTCGTCTGTGGTTAGCACCTTGTACTGGTAGTCATCGGGATCCATTTGACGCTCTGCGGAGCTGGGCATATCCACCTCCATGCCGAAATCATCATCACCATCGTCGCCCGACGAGACATTGCCCGAGTCGACATTGTCACAGAAATCGTTGTCGTTATCCGAGTCCATGGCTGCTGTATTTGATGTATGTATGGTTTTTTTTCTTTTTTAGTAACGTTTTGTTGTTAATATAATACGATATTGTTCTTTTTAATTTTAAATTTACTTTTGTTTCACTTTCTGGTTTTGTTTACCTTTTGATTATTTATTCTACGCACTTTCTGCCCCGTTCCGTTTCGGATGGGGGGTGGTTGTGGTTGTCGTTTCTGGCTTCTTATTGCAGTATTTCTTCTGCTTATTCCAAAATTGTTACACTAGTTGCACTTAAAGACTACAATTTTGCCAGGTTTGAGTGTGTGTGCAGTGCAGTTGTTTCTTTTGCCTTGCTGCTCTCTTTATATACGTATGTATATAACACATATATCTATATATGACAAAATATGTCAACGCATGCTGTGGTCACATTAAATAAGATGTTTTTCTGGTTACACGTTTGACTAATATTGCACTTTTATCGTCCAGTTCTCGTAATAATGGCTTTCTTTTTATTATTAATTTATTCTTATTCGATTCTGTTCCCTCTCTAGGTCACACACCTTGCAACTAAGCGAAATTTGTATAATTTTCTAGTATTTTTTAAAACGCGTTATGGGCATTATAAGCTGTTTTTCTTGAACAATGTCTTCGTCTGGTGGCTCTGTTGATAATTACATCTGTAGATGTAGATGTAATTCATGTAGAATTAAATTTTGTTGAAATCTTTGTTGACCCTCTTTGTTTAAACTTTATTTTAAAACCAATCCAATAGAAGGAAACACTTCAAACCAGCCAATCTTGCAGGCAATTGATTCATTTATCGGATAGAATAAAGAAACTGAGGGCCCTAGCTAGCTAGTAATAATAGTCCCAACTATAATATCGAGGAATCTTATTTCGATTATGAACAAAAGAGAACGACCCAACACTAGATTAACATGCTTTGTTTTTGTTGTGACTTGATGCCCCATATGTACATATGTTTGTATGTATATGATACACAAATTGTTTTGCACACAGATGGTATGATTTTTTCAAGGCAAAGAGCACACACTTGCACTAGCACACGACACACACGTACACGCTTATGTATGCATATTTAGCATATACGCGGACACACACCACGCACACACACACACACGTACGCATATAGACAGAGAGCTTACGATGACTTATTGTTGACTTTTTACGCACTTGCTACTTTAAAATGATCTAAACGAATGTTGGAGTTATGTCCTGCCCGAAAAAAGTCGTTAAGAACATTGCTGCCGCCTAATGTGACTATCCTAAACTTTCAATTTTATAAATCGATTTAAATACACGAGCATTTTGAAACATTCATTTAAGAAAAACACTGTGTGTTAGGGTTGGGAAAAACATCGATTGCACTATCGATAGTTGAAAAATTATTCGTCCATCGATTGTTTCGGTTCCAAGTCGATAGTATTGACTTGCAACTTTCTAGTGATGTGACACAAAATGCAGCTAATTTAATTGAAATTAACTTGTTTTCATACATGTCGTCAGAAATGGTCACACTGAAAACTAGATAGGTTTTGCTGATAGGTGCTGCACAATGCCGTTTGTTGCCCAAAAAATGTTTGAAAAATCCTTGCGCCAACAAAATGGTGTCCCAATTTGAATTAAAATGAGAACAATTGATTTGTAGCTTAAATTGTAAACTTGTTTATTAGCATGTTTGCATTGATTGATTAGGTATTGATTAAGGTATAGTTGAGTAATCGGAAACATTTCATTATGTTGCAACGTCACTACAGTCGTCTCGTTCATTGCCATACACGAGCTCGTTTTGATCCATTTCGAACATCTTCCATCTCCTTCTAAATGGTGTACACACCAAATTGAAAGAGATCGCCTACATAAGCCCTTCTTACTCTAAATAAATCTGCGATAATCAACAAATTTCGTGCTACTTTCATGAGTCATACGAAATTAATCAAATATCTTTTTGTTTTGGGATTGTTTAAGGCTCGTAGAACGTTACCATTGCAATTCTTTTTTTTTGCAACATTTTACATGCCATTTTGACTTTTGTTCTGTTTCATTATATTTTTTATTTTTAATTTTCGGCTTGTAAAACGTTGCGTCTCAGGCTTTTTTTCTCTTATCATTTCACTCTTTTTCATGTTGAACGGAAAGACAGACGAGTCAAATCGTGAAAAACCATTCATATTTCCGAGAGACAAACAATAACTAAATTGATTGAAACTCAGAACAACTTTTTTTTCATTAAGAAACATTATTTTTTAATTCATCTTTGCGCCCACGTTTCATTTATGTTTCTTGTTTCATTTTTGTTTCGCTTTGGAAAACGGTTCGAACATTTCAGTACGCAAAAACAAATTAATTATAACCATTGTCTGTCGAACCGTTCTCTAAAGCTATATGTATTATAAACCACACTGTCCATTTACTTTTATCCCATTGATGGCCATCTGAAACACTCTGAAATATAAAAAAAACGGAGTAAAAAGCATAGATTAGTAACTGGCAACGTGTCTGAAAGTAATACTCTAGTCTAGGGGTAGAGGATCTCGGCAGTAAGCCTGCCACTCACTTGCAGCTGGTTTAAGATTGAGGGCAAAACGTGAAAGAAATGAGAAGAAAAATTATTAATAGGTCACCACCACCATTTTGTGCGCGTGTGTTCGCGAGCCGAGCATGTATGCGTTGAGTAACCTTTCAATGCCAACTGTACCATTACTGTACCATTTGGTTAGGCCTAATCGAACGCCCCCCCACTCTGTCCTTAGGGTTTCACTGCGCGCTCTAAACACGCAAAATAAAATTGAAGTATTTTCACACTGTTTTACACCTAATAATGGTGACGGATTACGTTTTCTTTTTTTAGTAGACTAGGAAAAAAAGAACTTCGGTGTTTTTATAAAATAATTTTTCAATTTTCGCTTGCTTTGTCGTGTTTTAAAGTATCCAATTATTTTCTAGCATCATTTTTCAGTTATTTAGGAATAGATAACCAGTTTCATTTAATTATTTTAGAGGAAAAATGGGAGAAGATCACTTATGTCGAACTTACTTTGGAAACGAATGATTTTTTATGGCAAATAGTGTTGTATTATGGCTTGGTTGCTCATGAACTAGCGAACCAAAAATGAACTAGTCACTATGTCTACGAAGTAAGTAAGTTAATCTCATCTCTATTTATGGTTCATCGCTAATCTTTTGATCTGGTATGTCTAATACGATTTTCTAATAAACAATTCGAATAATGATAACAAGAACTTAGAACAAAAATGAAGAATGAACGAAAAAGAACCAGCGAACTTTATCAGCGAATTGAACGCTTACCCAACACTGCTGGGAAAATATGAAAAAGAAACAGCAGCGCTGCCATCTGCTTTGATATTTCCAGACTTTGATATTCGCCTAAGGATTACCAGCCAATTAGAACGCTCAGCACTGATCAATAATTTTAACCGATAAATAAACCAGATTTCTACAAGATTTGCTTATTTGAAGTACCCATAATCATTTGGTTATTTATATGTAACTACACTTTTGCTATACATATATGAACTACATATTTATGCAATTGCAATGTGGTTTGCCTTTCTAGAGTCCTACAGATGCAACAAATCTTCCATCTGTCGTCAAAGTAGAATCTTCAGTCTTTATATCACAATGCCCCAAAACAAGTCAGGGGAAGGGGAAAGTGTTCATTTAAAGTTTACTTTATTTTGGAATCGATCAGTCGTTTATTTCGTTATCCCCCTCATCCAGAAGCATCAGGGAGCCCTTCTCCTTCCGCTTGCTGGGACGCACCTTTTTCTGCTGCTGCAGTGCGGCCACCTGGGGGGCATGCATCTGCCGCCGGTGCTTGTGCATGTTGCCCGAATTCTTGAAGGTGCGCTCACAGAAGGCGCACTCGTACAGATCCTGGCCGGTGTGCGTGGCCGTGTGCTCCTCGAGGCCGCGACTGCTCTTGAACTCCTTCCCGCAGTGTGTGCACTTGTGATACTCCTTCGGATGATGGTACCGAATGTGGGCCGCTAGCTTTGCGCGTGAGTCCTTCACGAGGCCGCACTGACCGCACTTCCACTCGCGCGTGGAAGCCGCATCGCGATGCATGTACATGTGCTTGCGCAGGCTGTTCTCGTCGCTCAGCCATGTCTGGCACTCCTGACACTGCACCTCTGGCAGCTGTGAGCCCTCCCGGTGCACGGTGCGCTTGTGCACCAAGAGATTTTGCTTCGTCTTGAACTTGGAGCCGCAAGAGTCGCAGATGAAGGGCACAAAGGTGGGATCGTGAGTGCGCCGCATGTGCAGGCGCAGGTCCACAGCAGTGCGGAATCTGTGGGAGCAATGCCTACAGTAGGAAAAGCGGAATAAAACGGCTTCCAGGGCCACTTACGATCTATCGCAGTGCTTGCACTTTTCAGTGCGCTCCTGTTGATGGACACGGGCGTGGATGGTTAGGAGGAATTGCTTTGAAAATCTCTTCGAGCACTTGTCGCAGGCGAAGCTCAGCTCGTCCTCGTTGGAATGAAACCGCAGCATGTGCACGTCGTAGCTGATTCTGCTTACCAGCTGCTTTGCACAAATCTTACATCTGCAAGAGATTCGACTGAGAGTGGAGGAGCATGTGTCGGTCTCATACCCACCTAAAGTAGTCCGGATCGTTGTGCATTCGCAGATGGTCCACATAGAGCGCGCGCTTCTTGTAGCGCCTCTGACAGCACATCACATATCCGGCCGTCTGATGCTCATTCCGATAGTGACGCTTGAGCTCCGCAAAGTTGTGGAATTGCGAATCGTCGCCGCCGCCGCACTGACAGCACTCCAGGCGCCCGTGTGCCGCTATGTAGCCATCCATTTCGCCACTGTTGCTGCCACCAATGCCCAGCTCCGACTCAAGCTGACGCTTCGGTTTCGCCTTCAATGGCTTGGCCTTCTGGGCGGGGCGTGGACGCATGCTGCGGCGTATGGGCGACGGAAGGCGAACCCGGCGCCTGGTCGTCGTCCTGCCACAGCTAGGCAGTGGCTTCGTCTCTATGTCGATCTCATTGTATTCGTTTGTATCGGCCGCTGGGCTCACATCTATCTCTGGCTCGCACAATATCTGTGCCTTGGTGTCCTCGTCGTCATCCGAGAACGGCTCCTGCTTCAGCGGCGGCAGCCCCAGCTGCTTCTTCATCACCATGGCGCAGAATTGTTCAAAGTCGGCCAGCTGCTGCCAACACTTGGTGCACAGGCACTTGGACACAGCATCGTTGGGCATCAGCTAATGGACGTACAATCAAAAATGGTCACAATCGTGTCTGGTCTCAAAGTCAATTTTTATACTCACAACCAATTGCAGGTGTTTCTCTATCAATTCAGCCAGGTTGGACAGCGATGGCTGCATGGGGCTGTCGTCGCCATCAAATATGGGTACACTGTGCTGGGCATCCTCGAGACAGAGTCGGCATATCATTTCATAAATGTGAAGTAACAATTTAATTAAATTAAGTGCAAGGCAAGGCAATGTTTACGCGATGTGTGCGGCGTTGCCGGACCGCTTGAAGAAATGGCAACCACTTACGTTTTATGATTTTATTTGTTGTTGACCTTTTCAGTTTGAACCCTATTTTGTAAAGAATACCATAAAAGGAAGTCTCGACAACTAGCCAATCTTGTGGAGAATTGATTGATAAATCGGATAATATTATAGTTTTAGCGCGGAGACGTCTAACTAGCTACTAATTTCAAATAGAACATCAAAATCGAAGAATATTATTTAAGACTACGGAATATTTACAGTATATTTTGAAAGTATATTTTTCCACAGGAGAAAATTTCCCTGACTATCAAATGAAAAATTCTAATACAAATTTGTAAAATATAAGGTCATTAGGTATACAATCCAATAAAAAGGAGTATTTAAAAAAAGCCAAATTGATTGTTTAAACGGACTAAAATATTGTTTTGAGTGATACAAGTTTTTGCAAGCTAGTAATATTTAATAGAACATTAAAATTGAGGAATATGATTTAAGACTATGGTATATTTTTAAAATCAGAAGGCATATTTTGGTATATTTTATCGATATCGGTCGATGGTTCCATCGATAGTGGAAATAGTATAGGTATCTTAGATTATGATTAACAGACGAAATCCACCTCAACATGGACAATTCCTTCACGAGCAACTTTATTGTGCACCATTGTAATACCCGGTCACAAGAATATTGCCATTAATGAAAAGACTGATTTACTAGCCAAATCAGCCACTAGTGAAGGCAAAATATATAAATTATCCGTAAAATTCGATGAAGTAATTAAAAAAGTTAAAATGAAGTTTTTTACACAATATCAAAGCCAGAAACACCAACATTTGCGAAGTTTGCAATTCCATTTTCCATATTGTATTCCATCATGTTGTTTAAATTATAAGAACATTTCCAATGCAATACCTTGCATGCCCTCATCAACAATCATCGATGGCAACACTCATCAACAAATATCGACAGCAACACCGAACATACCCTTTTCAAATATCAACAGCCCCATAACAAACTCATAACGTCACTCGGCGCCACCAACAAAAAAATTTGTTTTTTATTTTTACGTGCGCTCCAACAAAATGCCAGAAGAACAGAGCTTAAACTTTAAGAAAAAACATGGTGCAGATAGATTATCGGAGGCCGAATGGGAACATCACCAAGAAGAGTTTTTACGGAGCTGGGACACACTGCCTTGTCAAGAGGAGGTCACAGCTGCGCTTGTAAGACAGCTGATATCTGAAATCTGAATAGGTTTTAATATATAATTTATATCGTTCAGGGAAGATTGAATGGTTCCGAAGGAGTGCCAGAACAGGCAGCGACGCCGAGCTGGAACAAGTATCAAAGCCTCTCAAAGCTGTGAAAACACCGACTGAAGAATCTATTACGCCTTCTCAGGAATACACTAACGCTGGATCTGCGGTAAGAAACCCAAACAAAAAAATAGAATACGTTTGAATAGTAATTATAATTTATTTCGTTTAGGAAGAGAAGTCGCCAGAGCTGGCACCGACTCTTGGCGAGCCCATTGAGCTTGGAAAAGGAAATTTTCCGTCATAACCTGCAGTTCATCAACTGTCGTTAGTTGCAGAAATTCGAAATCGTTGCGTCTGCGTTGAAGGAGAGCCTGATTTAATATGGATATAACAATATCTCGGTTGCTTCCGTCTCTGGACTGCATAAAAACTTGTGCATGTTGCTTCTGTGTTAGCTCTTCGAGGATTTTCTTTTTGACATAGTGAATTTTATTTGTGTATGTACCGGTTGTAGGAGCCTAGGGGAAAACGTATTAAAAGTAAATGTAAGCAAACAACATGTAGTCTTACCATTGCTTAAGATGTTCGATAGAAAAGGAAACAAGAAAATCAATAATGCTTGAATAGTTGTTAAAATACAATTTCGAACGTTCGGCTGTTTGCCCAGCATTAACAAATACAAAACAGCCTTAGTCATTAAATGATGTACACTATTAATTCGATTGCAAGCTTATTTATATAACTATTATTTACACACACCGCCTAAGCCTTGTAAATTTCAAATTTCACCCAATGGAACTGTGTATTTTTTCTTTAAAAGGGAACTTCGGAGAATATGGTGTAGGAGTTCAAGCCGGAATATATGTAGATGAGATTTATGTCGTATTTATATCTTTCCAATCTGCTTTCTTCACTTAAGCCTTGTCTGTGTCGAAACGATGCAGGAAATACTAACTTTTCAGTATGCAGAATCCAAAAAAAAAGCACATAAATGCAAATAAACCCTAGAAAGATTGTAGAGAGTGCTGCAGCAATAAATAAATAAATAAATGCCAACATTCGACTAATTTATGCTGAATTAAAGCTAGCCTCCCGGACGGTAGACAAAACTGCTTTTGCATGCTGACAAAACTTTCCCAATATAATGCCAGAATAATGCAATGGAAAACGCTGACAACGGGTCAGCGTCATCGGAGCGTGTCGCGTGGACAAGTTCTCGTTAAACTGTGCCTGCTGCTGCTCCTGCCGTTGTTGCAGGTGATTCAGATGCGTCGTTAAAATGTCAACCAAATGCAGATGATTATGGGTGGCACGCCCAGATGGATCTGCTGCTGGAGCAGACCGAGGCACCCCCCGGTAGTTGTAGTTTTTAGTTTGGGGATTGGCATGGAGTTTTGGCAGTGGAGCGGAGTGCATTCGCATTCTTGCGGTTGAGTGACTCGCACGGCGGAATGGCCAACAAAGAGCCAAGCTAGGGGGAAAAAACAAAGCGGGCTTTGAAGTTCAGTTTACCATGTCGCCGCATCATTGTGTGACTCTAATGCCCCACCTATCGATAGCGTTTTGGAGCGACTAAGGCCCTGGATGGTTGGCGGTAGTTCATCTCGGCCAGCCGACGGCAACGGTTGACTTTTTTTTGGCACCTCTGCAAAATGGCACTGGCAAAGTTGATGCTTCTATGCTGCTGCATTCAGTTTTCTGTGTGCGCGGACAGCTTCGAGGTGCCCAACAGGAAGACGGATCGGGACCTAGACTTGGACTTGGAGGCTGAGGATAGCATGGTGGATGCGACACGGTCCTTGGATCCGGTACAGCCCAAGCAGCTGAAGATTCTACAGCATTCGGCGGGATACACAGACTACGAGTACTATCAACGGCCCCGGCCAATGTCCGGTGTCAATGATAATTATGGGAGCGACAACGATGTCAGCGCATCCATGAAGAGATTGCATGAGCCGACCAATTCGAGACCAGCCAGTGCCAGTGCCGTGGCCGTGCCCCACAAACCACTGCCTTGGTATGGCGAGTATTCCTCGGGCAAGCCGAGCGTCTCCAATGTGCCCATGTATCCCTCCAGATCCTACGATCCGTATATACGACGCTACGACAGGTGAGTGGCTGCAAAAAACTATGAAAAGTGGCACACATGAGACGCTTGATTCTGGCAGGTTCGATGAGCAATATCATCGTGCCTATCCGCAGTACTTTGAGGACATGTACATGCATCGGCAGCGCTTCGACCCGTATGACAGCTACAGTCCCCGTGTGCCCCACTATCCCGAGCCCTATGTCATGTATCCCGATCGCTATCTGGACACACCCAGTGCCAGGGACTACATGAAGTCGCGACGCGGCTATATGGACGATCCCGTGCCGCTGCCCGACTCCTACAATTCCAAGTACGGCCACGGCCACGGCCCCAGCCCAAAGCTATCCGACCTGACGCTGCCACCGCGCAATCAGCGTGTGGTGTACTACGCCCATTTGCCAGAAATCGTACGAACCCCCTACGACAATGCGCGAGCGGAGGAGCGCAGCTCGGCCATGTCGGCAGCACCGTACAAATTGAATAAAAAGAAAATCAAAAGCAATCTGCGACCCTTAGGCAACAATTCGACCAATTATAAAATGACATTATAGAAGCCGAATCGGGACTTATGATTATTATTCTCCTGTTGCTGCAAATTCACTTGAGTTGGCGGCAATAGAGTTAGGACATCTTACGGATCTATAGTCCAAATATCTATTCTTCCCTTATAACTCCTTCATGGCCTTTCACATTCAAATATTTAACATTAGGATCTTCTTTTTTTTTTATTATTTTTTTTTTTGAAAATTCATACATATAATTAATGGATGAAGTTTGCATAATATAATGCATGGCAAAATGATACCCCCAGAATATCACTGCTGGAAATTCGCACAATTTGGAAATTACGATTCAAAAAAGAAATTTCGAAATTTTTGGTCACTTAAAGAACTTTTGCAATTGTCAAGTTTAACAATTTTATATAAATTATAATAAAATATAATATATAGACTCTGCCTTTAGTTATTATTCATTTTTCGTTGGTTCTCATTCTATTTTTAATACATTTAAATTGCTACTTTTATCCATTCATCAGCGTGGATAAATATTTGCTCAGATGTTTAATTAATTACTCTGTAAGCTTAAAGCCCTCTGGCCTTTGCCTGTTTCTTGTGCTGCAATATTCGTCTTTGAAGCTTGAAGCTAAAATAGCAACAATTGACTTGATAAGTGTGTAATTGTTAAGCTGCCACACATGAACATAATTCTTCCATTATTAATATGCAGCTTAGAAATTGCGGAGAAGCTGCTGCTCCTATGACATAAGATGTCCTGAATCTCCCTCCTGCAAATGGAGTTGCAACTGTGAATGTTTTTAATGTTAATACAGAGCTCAACGAGCATTGATCTATGAGCAGGACAGGGCATGGCAGCAGAGGTCAAGCTTTGAATTGCTATTCATTTGCAGTAAACATTTAAATGGAATTGTGGGCCACACACCTATTGCACTCCACTCCACTCCATTCTGCGTGCCAAGAACGTGAATGGGGATGTGGGGACACATCTTCAAGTTATGGCAAAAGTCTGCAGCAGCAGCAGCAGCAGCAGCTGGAACGTTTCATCGGGTCTTTTTCCCTTGAGTCTCGTTAATTACACAATTCCATTACTTTGACTTTCGCTTGGACTTGGACTTTGGTGCTTGAGCTTGAGCTTGGAGGGGGATATTCAAGTTTTGCGATTTCTGCAATTTAACTTTCTCGCTGGCCTATGCAAGAAACAACAACAAGCATTCGTAATTACACGTACATACACCCAGACATACATACATACATATATACAGTTGATGCACAAACACTCGCCAATACATTTGTACATACATATATTCTGGGATGCTCCATGAGGCCATTCATCCTGAAGCTTTATGTATGTTTGGCTTTTGTTCTGGCATTCGGTTTGACACACAAGAGCAGCAGAAGAGCTATTATGCTGCCCCAACACCAACACCACCAACGACAACAAATACTTCAGTAATGCATGGACACGTACAGCTAATTAATGTGCTTTTGTTTGGGGTTACATTTGTCAGAGCAGCGCGCGAGAGAGAGCGAGCGATGTAATTGCCAATGTCCGTGGGTCATGTGACACTTTGGCCATCCTTTCGTCATGTCTATGCGAGCTTATTTAAATGAACTCAAACTGTAAGCAATCGACAGGTCAGCCATTTTTAGGCATGGTCGATCACTGATGGCCGTCACGCACCCACCTCTAATCCCAGTGCGAATATCTGCATATTGCAATGAAATAAAAGTATTGAACCCTTTCAACTAAAGCAGATGAAATACTTTTACAACCTATTGGAGCTTTTTAAGTCCATTAGACATATGCTGGGCAATGCGACACCAAGAAGCAGCATTTATGATCAGTTGGCAGTGCTCTTAAGTGTGGCCAAACCAGCTGTTGCGCACAAATACAGATTTGACATGGAAAAGTGCATTATTAGGGTATTATCGCATCGGTGTGGTGGCATCCAGAGCATGGCCATAAGAAAGTGCTCCCCAGCGTTGGGGCCTCAGCTATTTTACGAGCCGTACTTCGTATGTCCTTTTTCTTTTTGGCATTTCCCTGTTATTACTCACAACTTGACACAGACATTTTCACAGGTCACCGCCACGCACACGGTCACACACAGACACGAACACGCACGCACACAAACACATTTGTCCAAGGGAGCGCGACAATTGCCTGAGCGCCGCGCCGCCCGGCCTTGTGGGACATTTTGCATGGAGAAGATGCGATGCGATGGTCCGGCACTGCAGGAGTAGTAGGAGGAAACCTAATGAGCGCGCACCGCCCACGCAATGAAATGGTCCACACTCACACACACTCAAGGCAATTTTGGGCTGCTGTAGCGGAGCTCCGGGGTAAGCAAAAACAATAACAATGATGCACGCGATACTTAACAAACTTTTGCGACGGGCGGACTCCCATAATTAGAATCATTGAAATAGCCATTCAACGTTCATTTGCCCAGACCCAGGCCCGGTGGCATGGAACTGTCCCAATGGTAGCTTTGGGTCTACTTTGTGGGATGGCCGCCTGGCACGACATACACACATATGTATGCAAGGATGTGTGTGTGTGTGTGTGTGCTAGCCCCATGATTCAGTGGTACGCGTGGGTGAGTGAGTGCTTAGCGCCGCTCCGCTTCGGTACGGTCTGGTCCGGTCCGGTCCGGTCCCGTCCGTTCCTGTACGGGTGGGTGTGTTCGGAGGTGTTGTGGCAAATGAGAAAACAATGCCCGAATAACGACTCTCCGATGTGCATTAAAAGATTTATTTCTTTACGAATAAATGAAGTTTTTCTTTATGGCCAACAGTCACTAGCCTTTTCCACATCGTTGCCGTTGCCGTTGCCGTTGCCGCTTCCGCATCCAGGCATCCTGCACAGCCACACCTTATCCGCGACGAGACGGCACAATGGAGTGTAGGCGTACCATTGATGGGGACATAAAGTAAGGACACAGCAATTCCTTCTCGGCTTCGTCTCTGCGTAGCGTGTGGTGTGTGTGTTTCCCGTGTAATCGCTGAGTAGTTAAATGCGCGCTCTAGTTATGCGTCGGTACTTACAAGGCAATGTGGAATGTCTGAGAGGACTAGCCGTAACATTAATGCCTTCTGCCGCCGTCCTCCCCATCAGTCCCATCCACACGTCAACAAATCACCGCAAATTTATTTGTCTGAGGCTCGTAGCGATTCCTGCCGGCTCCTGCACGTGCAGTAATTAGGAGTGGACGCAATGGAAAGCAGCGGCGGAATGCAAGAAGAAGCCTCTACAAAGTCCAGTGCCCTCTATTTCGGGTGTCAACCCTAATAGTGGCATCTACAGCTCGGCTATTAAACTGATGGAAGTGGAAAGGGGTCGACTTGCACCCAAACATTGTACATGGGATGGGAAGGCAAGAACATATTGGAACAGATGATTAGGATTGATGTATGTATGTATGTAGATGTGGTTCCATGGGATTTTGAATTATAATTATTTTATTCCATTTCACATCCGTCGTTATATTCCTTTAGTAATTCACAAACAAGTCTCCAGTCTGTATCCAATTGCTCCTTAAACGCAGCCACTTTGGCCACATGACACTCGCGGCGTTGACGGAACTCTTTGAATCTAATTTCTAAATTTTGGATTTGAAGCAGCTGCAACTCGTTTCGGGCATTCTGTAGGCTTGACCCATGGGCTAGGCTGCTGCTTGTCTGTGTGTCTTTGCTGGTAGTTTGTGGATTGGGTGGCTGGCAGGACAGGCATTCCTCATGCTGGTTGCAATCGTCGTTATTCTGTTGGATACTTAATGGCTCAATATTTGCAGAACAAAACTCCATTTTTACACTCACTGAATGGGCTTGCGTGTGCTGCAAATTATTCGGGTTCATTTTTGGGATTTGCTTGGGATCAGCTTGTAAATTTTCAACTTTCTGTCAACTTTCTGTTAAGAAACACTAAAATGTCGGGCTGCCTTGCGTTAATGAATTTAATTTGCGTTACTCTGCTCTCCGTTCAGGTAGCTGCCGTAAGTAGAATTTATTAATGTTCATTAATCAAGCTCTTGCATTCCCTTGGGACTGTAACTATTATCAATTATCAATTTTTGTCAGTGCATTCATCATTGTGCAAACGTTGCAATCAGCCAGAAATCTTTCTAAGAGCCTGCCTGCCGTCATCCTTCTGGATTCTTTTGTTTCTGAATATTCTTGGATTTGTAATTACAGCAGCGCAGTCCCGCAAGTCCCAGAGAAGAGTCCCATTTGGTTTTGGCCATATCTTCCTGCTCATACGCTACTCTGAGGCTTGCGTGTAGTCTGGCTGGGTGGGGAATTGGTTGTGGGAGTGGAATATGGGATGTGTGATGTGTGCTGTGGGATGTGGGATGGGCTGGCGCGTGTGTTGAGCAAATGCAAAACCTATAAATCTTTATCCAGACCGCATTATTGATTGGCACTGGCCAGAACCGGCCTTGGACACGCAAATGGACATATGTTGGCCAATATTACAGAATATTCATGTGGGGCACAATGCGCACACCACAATGTCAAATGTGTGGGGCGTGGTGGCTGCCACACCACAGCACAGCACAGCACACAGCACAGCACACAGTGCCGCACTATGGCATATTATTCCACCCCTCCATAGGAAGCAGAACTTGTTTCGGACTGGTGGTCCGTCCGAATAATAGGATAAATAAATAATTCAAATAAATAACGCTGAAATAAAATCAAATGCAATGACGAATTATGATGGCAAGAGTAGAGTGCCGGGCTGCGGGCTGCGGGTAGCGGGTGGATGTGTATCTCGTTGTTTGGCCTGTGTCCCGAATGATTGGGGAGCTCGTAAATCACTGACAATAGGGCAGATCGCACCCCTCGGGCCTTGATTAGGGAAGAAAGAAGGCGGAAAGGGAACGGACAAGCAGGACATGGACAGGACGATGCTCAAGTGTCAAGTGCCAAGGGCATTCCGAATAAACAATCTACAACAAAACGGCAGAGCAGTGTATGTTTGGTGTATCTTGTATCTGTGTTTTGTCATAAATATTAAACGAACTTATCTCTTTTGTCCCTCTCTCTCACTGCGCCGGCGAAAAATTTATCATTTGAGTCAAGTTTGTTAATTATTTATGTTGGCCATGCCTCATATTCCTCTACGCTGCTATGCAGCCAACTGATTTATGTGCCAGAAGTACACACATAGCCCCCACAGTGGTAGTGGCAGTGGCACTCACACTCGCACTCGCACTCGCAGCATACCCGCACAGTAAACACTCGATGGTGTGGACTAATTACTTAACATGCGTAGGTTTACATATTAGTCTCTCTTTTTTACGCGGAACGTACTTTAGAGTACGAAGACAATTATTTGTTAGAAGTCCTTGAACCTTTTTAAATTCACATTCTTTGATTTTGTTGAGGTCTCTTTTATATAACAAATGACTCGTGTTCCTCTGTGCTTTCGCTTTTGAGATGTTTATTTTTTAAACATTTGTTGTAAAGCTAACCTTTGGGGTCAAGTGTAAAGTTGCAAATTCCTCGATCAATTGTCCCTTAAAATTGAGGCATTTAATATGGGAATAATTCGAAACGAAATAAATGTTATAGAGCTTATGTTTGAGGGTGCTGCAGGTTGCCTTTCCTGAGCGATCACTGTACTTATTTGTATGTCTGTTGTTGGTTCGTTGTTTGACATGTGACATTGCATGACAAGTGGCTGCATAATGAAGAACTGGCAATTATTCAGGACATGCTGATTTATTGTGCCGCGTTTTTTCAAGCCTCCCACCAGGCCATTCCCTATTCCATTCCATTCCATGTCGTTCCATGTGCCATGCGTAGAGTAGGGACATCATCGTTAGTCAGATTCGATTCGGTTTTCGGGGTTCGGTTTTCGGGTTCGATGTCGCTTTCGCTTTCGCTTTCGCATTCGATTTCGGTTGAAGTGCAATAAAGTCGAATTTAATTGCCCGTTTGAAATGAGCAAACTTAATGGACAATGACTCATTAACACTGACACGTCAAACAATAATGGCGTGTCTGGGCTGTGGATGTGTGGATGTGTGGATGTTTGCCGAAAAAAGGAAAATGGGAAGAGGGCACGAGGGAAAGAGGACAAGCGGAAAGGCGGAAATTGAAATAACGCTTCCTGCGAAAATGCGAGCGACGACGACGAATGCGACGCACCATGAAACACGTCCATGTCCATGACAAAAGCTCGCCTCCGCACATGGCCCACATCAAAAGAATGGCAAGACACAAACACAAACACTAACACAGGGCCAGGGCTAGAGCCAGGAGCTGTAGCACAAAAAAAAGCAATTAAGGACGTTGAAAGCAATCTTAAGCGCTGCTGACGGTGACAGTAACAACGCTCTGGCAAGGATGGGGGCACCCATCCAAGGCACCGGCAGCCCGCCTGCCTTCCATGTGAACTCTGATGTCTGTGCGCGAGCGAAAGTGGAAGCCCTTAAGGATGTGACATGAAATGCTTATCAGCCCGACCCCACCACACACACACTCACACTTTCAACAGGGAGCATACACACGCACCGCTCCGCACCGCACCGCTCCGCACCCACTCACGCCCAACCATCCAATCCACACACTCAAGACAGTACGCCTAGGAAATTAGTTTTCCCACAGATAAAACTAAGAGTCCGAGTACGAGGCCAAGTATGTGTGTGTCAATTAAGCAGAAAAGCAGCAAAGCAGCAAAGCAGCCAAATGGACAGCGCATCGAATGAGAGTTCGATCAAAATGTGGCTGGCGTAGTGCTCTTTAAATGTTTCTCCCCCTTCGGTGGCACACCAAAGAGAGCTCAGCTCCACGCCAAGTTTGTCTACAAAATGATTGGCCAGCCCCCGCTGAATTGGCTGCGACTAATGAATAATGCCTGATTTCGACCTCATTGCCCATGGGCTTCAAGCGGCAAGCATCTGCTGCTGTCCATACAAATGAACCTGCGACCTTTTGCGCATTTCAACGTCGATATTTGGCACATTGACATACGGCCTGGCCACGTTTAATTGCAATGCAATAAAAGCCAAGAGCCCCCGAAATTATGTATGCCCAAGCATCGGATGGACCGATTTAATGGACACCCGACAGTTATGGAACTCTAAATCAAAGCTTGAGAAGTTCGTTCTGCATTCAATTATGGCCAGGTGTTTCCCCAGCTGCGATTATAAGTATGTACATTGTATGTGTTGGTGAGGTTACAGCAAAGAATATAAACCATAAAGATATTTTTGTTTTTGTTTTCTTGTTACGAAAATCAAGTCTGCTTTTGTGTCTCTAACTTTAAAGCTCTTTATCAAATGTTGATAAAGTCGGAAATTGATTCTTTGTCTGTCAATAATTTACTTTCGTTTATTAGACATTTCTTCATTATATTTTGTTGTATGACTCTCATGTCTCAGATCAAAATTCCAACACCACAACCTGAGTCGTCTTATCTTCATCTAATAGATCCCAAATGAAGTTGCACCTTATGAACTTCCCAAATTGCCCCCCGATCGATGGTATTAACACTAAAGTACATGCTCCACATCAAGATATCGCATTTAATTAGCTCAAAAAAGATGTACTCCCTGGTTGTTTGATAAGTGGATCGCTTAGGACACAGCAATTCCAGAGGATGCCTATTCACCCACCCTAGGTCCCTCTTAGCATTAAAAAGTCCAATGTAATAATTCAAGTTAATGCTTCAACCATAAGATATCTTCATCGTTAGCCTTTCCTTATCTGCATTTAGCTGATTCGGATTGCTTGGGATTATAATCTGATTATAATCCTTCTGTATAAAAGATTTCGTTCACTGGGGGAATTCCAGAAGGGTTTAAGATACATTCCCAACAAAAAAAAACTCAATTTGCTGACCGGAAGAGCGCTTAACTCTGTTTAGTCCTGACAAATGGGTCAGAGGTTAATTTTCAAAAACGCCTGAGCCGAAGGCCAAGCCCAAACCCCCAACCAATCCCCGCTGGATCCACAGCAATCGTAATAGGCCAAAGGACAAGGAAATCTCTCCGGCAAATCCGTCAGAACAAAACATATTTTTTGGGGGCGCCAGCCCATTCCCATTCCCATTCCCATTCCCGCTGTCATTCCTCACTTTTGTTTTTCTTTTGAATTTTTCATAAAGGAAACAGAAGCGAATTTTGTGGACATTAAAATGCCACAAAACGTTTTATAGTAATTTTTCATCTTTGTCGACGGTCGGTCGTCGGTGGTCGGTGGTCGGCGGTCGGTCCCCCCCCCTCAAAGATGGGGGTGAACAGGAAGGACACAGGGTGCTCTGGGTGGGTGTTTTTGGTGGGAGATTGTGTGGGTTCTGGAGCAGGGTTTCCCCCTCCGCTGGCGGCGGCGTAAAGCGGCGGAAAGCTGTCGACATTTATGTTGATCTCACGCAGCGAAGCAACACGGCGCACGCATCCTATGCTGATAAATTTGTATCTTTGTATGACAAGTTAATAATGTGCCAGTCCAGGCGCCGTCGCCTTCGACATCCTTCTGCGTGCTTATTTTGGGCACGGGCAGGGGAATGGACGGACGGCCACGCACCGGGGTTGCGCCATGTAGATTCCTTCATTCCTTCATTCCTTCTGCATCCAGATCCGGACCCGCGGCATCAAATGAAAGTTGGCTCTTCTTTTTTTTTTTTTTTTTTTTTTTTTCCTTTTTGCTTTTCTTATTGAAATTTCGTTACGGCTGCCAAGGCCGTAGGTAAAGTATTTTGTGTGGACTTTTAACGGATTTATTGTGATTTTTGGGTCACGTGACTGTCGAGGAATTTGTTTTAGCCTCTTCTTCCGCTTATAATTGCTTTTCATTTGATTCATTCCCCTCGATAGAGCCAAGCGAAGCCCAGTCCACAAATTATATACAGGCATGGTACGAGCACATCTTTGATGTTTTTATGTGCAGATCATGGTCCATTCATGACAAATTTGGTTTCTTTAGCTTACATTTTGCTTAAAATAATAATTTCCATACTTTTTCTACACAAGTTAAACCCTATTGCCCATCCCATTCTATCCTATCAGCTTTGAATCGAATGGTTTTACTTTAACCAATATATTGTCTACGTAAACCATTAGTTTATATTAATATTAAACCAAGCCAAAAACTGTTACGCGTGGAACCCTTCAAAAACCCTGCAGCCCCAGAGCCCGCTTAAATGTTATTTTTATTAAATATTGGCCCTGGTAAAGAGACTTTTTGAATAAGTACATTTATGTTGAAATCAAAGTGCATTTTATTTAGCTTCACTTTTGTTGCATTTAAATATGAGCTGTTATTCTTTTTATCCCCGGTACGCGAAGAGTAAGTATTATATTATATATTATAAATAAAAATTGTATTTGTGGGGAACAACGGTTGTATGTAACGCACAGAAGGAAACGTCTCCGACCCCATAAAGTAGATACATATATTCTTGATCAGCATCAATAGCCGAGTCGATAGAGCCATGTCTGTCTGTCCGTCTGTCCGTCCGTCCGTCTGTCCGTCTTGTTTGTCGGGTAGTTCTCAGAAAATTTAAGAGCTAGAGCCACCAAATATTGCATCCAGACTTCTGTATGCTCACATTGTTACAAGTGTATTTCAAAAATGAGCCCCGCTCCCCTCCGCCCCGCAAAAGGGCGAAAAACTAAAAACCATTCCGTAGGGAATGACCATATCTATCGGATCACCAAATTGGGATCCGGTTGGAGCATTATTATAGCTACAATGAAGAAATTAATTAGCAGTGGCCAAACCCACCCCGTCCCGCAGCTTATTTTTGTTTTTTGCACATTCTCTCATTCACACTCTGCTTCGCGCAGTGCCGCGAGCCTGCAGTGTGTGGGTCTAGGGAAGGGGAGCGAGCTAAAGGAGCGTGTTGGTGTGAGAAGTGTTGTAGATGTAGATGACAGATGAAGAAAAAATGTAAAATTTGACAAAACGCCGCTAAGGTGCAGATGTAGTACTGAGTGCCGGGTATAAAAGTTGTGACGCGTAAGAAGCGTCTCACACGTCCCTTCTCGTTACCATTTCATTTCTTATCTCTCTGATTGTTTCCCATGCAACTGCATTATGTCCGAAATGATATCTAAAATATATTCAATGGTCAAAATACATTTCTGCTAATGTATTCGCATTTGTTTTGTCGGTTTTATGTATACATTTTTATTGCAGCTTTGCGTAAATATCCAAGTATACGCTTATCCTTTAAAGAATGGACCGGAGAAGAGGCTGACATTTGGTCAAGGCAAGTGCCGAGAGAGTAACAAATTAAAATGTAACGCATATTCGACAGTTTCGAGCCGAAAAATTGTTTTTACATTCATATCTCGAAAGTTACGACACCCCTGGGAAGCTGGTGTTGGTCACTTAGCCACCAGGACTCGGCCCAGGACTCTGACCCCCACACCCTGCACACTCCGGTCACATAAATAGCAAACAGCACCGTTTCGGGCATCGCTGAGGGTCTTCGGCATGGAATGCCACTTGCCGTCGAAGTATAAATCTTGCATCGGAATCACAGGCAGGACGAGACCAAGAGTGTGCTTAGTATGCGGGTCCACACGCGAATATTCCATATTACGACGGTGCGGAGAGGGGGGTGTTGGGTGAGCCAAGCAAGGAAAACGTTCGGAATTGGAAAACCCGAAAAATGTACGGCAGAGAGCAGAATGTAAAAAAATTTAATGCCATTTTGCAGGGGATTCTTTTCAATTTATTATAGTGTTGCGGCCTGATCGATTTTACCTTATGAATTTATTTCTATTCCATGCGAATACAAATTTTAAATACATAAATTAAATTGCCAGAAGGCTACCATGGGATAGCCTTTGTCTTTGTCGCTTTGAGAAAGGTTAATGGGGGGCTCTTGTGGTGCTATTCTTCCTTTGGTATCAGCTGCAAGTTAGCTCGCAATTGTATTGTGGACTTTTGTGGTTGCCTTGAACCTTAACGACTTGCAAATAATTCCTTAATTCTAAATTTCCTAAAAAAAACCTTCTTAGGTGTGAAATGAATTCATGGAATAATCCGATTAACATTCCACAAAGTCACGCTGCCACAACTCCTTTAATTAGCTTTTATTTAAGGCGAAACTTTTCACCATTTTGGCATCACTTATTCATGGGCAAACCCAAAGCCTCAAAGCCTCAAAGCCTCACTCCAGCTGCCGGAGCTAATCAAACGAACATCTTTGATGTTATCTGCCAAGCTCTCTATGGGACTTTGATTCAATTGGCAAAACAATTTGGTCTGTTCTAAGGGGAGAGGACAAGTCATTTGTAAATTGGGTTGGGTTATAAAATTTCATTTTTACCGCTTCATTGCCCTAATAGAAACAATTTATTGAATGCCAAAGCAGCTACGGAACAACTCCCCGAACTCTGGCCTCTGTGTGCTCTGAGGTCTGAGCTCTGTCTGCTGGCTGGTGCTGCTGTGGCTTAAATAAATGTAAATTTGCATTGGCCAGAAACAGAAACAGAAGCAGAAGCAGTGAGCAGTTTCCTATGATGCTTGGTAGCAGCCACACCCGGACAGGCCGTTGTTGTGTCCCTTCTAAACGTTCTATAATTTGCTTATTATGCGCTTCCTGCTGCTCTCGCTTTTATGTTTTGCCACATTTTCTGGCACCCAGAGCCGAGAGCAGCAGAAACTGGGCATAAAACTGGGACGCACCCCAATTCCTTGCAAGTCACAATACAGCGAAAGCCCCCGTGGTCGTGACCCCGTACACCCTCAATGGCTCATATTTTGTCATAATTTATGTCGCTCTGGGTGTTGTTGCTGATGTTTTTGGGCTGGCTTCTGGTCGTCCTCGTCCTGGTCCTGGTCCTGCTCTGCATCCGCTTCAGGCGAACCAAGCACCAAGCACCAGCACCGCAGCAGGCAGACAGGCTGGCAAGACACCTTTTTTTTTTTGGCAGTGGTTGATTTGCTTGCAAATTTATTAAAAATCTTCTGGTTGCTTCATTTTATTAGGGCATATCTGTCAGAAGACGTTGAGCGCGAGAGGAGGGACAGACACCTGCACTGAGAAGAACAACAACAAAAACTGTAGAGAAATTTGAGACCATAAATGGGAACTTGCACAGAGAGAGGTTCACACATTTTGTTAATATTTGTTATCAAATATTCTACAGAATACATCAACGAATGGAATATAATGGAAAACGATTGGTAAGTATGTAGGATCTTTACTGATAAATATTTATACATATTTCATTTGAATTTCCAGCACTCGGCTAGTATTTTCGGCCAGTGTATGCCTGCCTCCACCCCTTGCGACGTGATGGCTCCGCGTGCTACGCATTTCCTCCTGGGATTCCGGGGGCATTGGGCGCTGTTCTTTTGATATTGTAATGTGCATAATAGGATTTTTATGACACCTTTGCTGGGGGGGGTGGACAGACAACGCCAATGGCACTGGCTGCTGCTTCGCTTAAGCGCCATTTTCCGCCTAACATTCATGAAGGACTGGCTCCGGCTCCGTCTCCGTCTCCGACCCTCTGTTTCCGCTGCTGATGCTCTCCTTCTTGTCACCAAAAAGTTGCAAATTTTATTGGCCGGATGTGGAAGTGCGGCATGTGGATTTGCATCCACATCAGATCATGAATTTCACACGATGGTAATGGCCACATTAGCATTGACTACACGCATTTATGGGCCCAGGCCCAGGCCCAGGCCCAGGCCCCTGGGTATGTAAGTGCATGTGCTCAATTTTTAATATGCAAATTTCGCTTCAGGGCCGCTTCTGCTGCCGACTTCCGTCACCCGCCTGCTGTCTGACGTCTCCCTGCTCACCTCTGGCATTTCATTTACACTTGTGCTGCATATTTTATTGTGTTGTATGTACACGGAATTATTGCACACAAATGGCCAGTTACATATTAAGGCGAACAATAACTGCCATGCCTGTCAGGACTCTGGGGGAATCCGCGCTGTGCATGTGAATGTGAATGTGAATGTGAGTGGGAGTGGGAGGTCCTCCAGATGGCTGGCAAAATGCCATTTGATCCGAGCGACACTGGAGGCTTGTCTCCGCTGCGCATCGTTCGGGAGAGCTCGAGCCCCCCTTAATGGCCGCACGGAATTAATTTTCCATACACTTTTGAAAGGTGTCGCCTTCCAAAAAACATTCCCCCCTGCAGTTAAAAGGAAATCGATAAGGCCAGAGGGAACTAATTGGTGAATTTCAATTGAGGCAGGTTCCTGTCATTTGTTGTAATTCAATTAATAATTAAATTTAATTTTTTTCAGGCAGTGGATTGCGCTTTGGCTCACCCACAATATGCCCTGCTCTTTGGGGAAGTTTGGAGAGTACAGCAGTGGTAGAACCAACAAGGTTACACACGTTCTGCTACTACTGGGACTTACTTTGTATTAGAAATTGAATTTGCATTAGGAAATGATTGATAGTATAGTTCTCAGTAGGCATTTCCAAATAGCCCTTAAATAATGCTCCCCAAATGCCCCAATTGATTGGTTCTACCCATTTTGGGTTGCCGAAATGCTCTTCAGATGAAACGAACAAATATTGCCTGACAAAATCGGTAAAAAGGCCCCAAGGCAAACGGGTTGACAGGCAAATTAATTAACGCAAAATTGCCGTATACAAATTTCTACCAGTTCCACCTGCCCACCCCCACTTCTGCGAAATTGGATGCTGACCCATCCCCCCACCACGGTTCCTGTTCGACAGTGTGGCAGCTTTGGTTGTTGTCAGTGCAAACACGACATCGCATCATTCCCCCTGCTGTCGGAATGGATTGTGCGAGTGTAAACATGGCGGGGCCAACATTTTCCACTTCCATTTAGGTCCTACTCCCGTCCCTGTAGAGGATTCACTTGTTGACACGCCCCCATGATAATGATACCCCCACAACGAATTGTTTATTTAGTTTTATGGCACAGAACGGTGTCCATTAAAATATGTTCGTATATTTACGTAAGCATCTGAATGGTCTGTAGGATCCATTCGATGACTCAGTTTTAGTTGTACCCCTCGAATGTTTCACGTTCAGAAATCAAAGACAGATTTGCCAATGTCCATCCGCGAGACTTGAGTGAATATTTTTTGGCAGTACGACACGTAGCGGCGCGGGCACTACGCAAAATGCGGTTTACAATTTCAACAGGGTGAAATCAGTCCTCTGTAAATAATTTGCACGTCAACAGCAGCACAAACACACACAATTTGGCTCGTACAAATTGTCGAGTGATAAATGGTCTTAGCAGGCTTCTATTTATTCTTTGTTTCGTTTTTTTGCTGCTGTATTATGCGCCACTTACTCTTCATTACTTGGCCCCGCGGAATGCCAGGCAGCATTTACTTTATTTTAGCATAAAAGTGTACATAATTTGACATTGACAATACTTACACTGCGGCAAGTGCGCGCGGGACAGGAATGGAAACGGAAACAGAAACAGAAACAGAAACGGGACCAAGAACAGGCACTGAGAGAACTCGAGCAGGAGGGGAGGGAGCGGGGAGTGGGGAAAGCGCAAATTGATTAATTGGTTTGTGAGCGTCTAATTAAATAAAGCGGTTCAAGGGAAATAGATCGGCACACCCGCCCTCTGACCCGTGCCCGTGCCCGTGGACAAATGGAGAGGCGAGTGTTAGACCCACGTCACCACGTTGAGTGGGGCTCACTGTGGATGGATGGTTGGTTGGTTTGGCTGGTTTGGCTGGTTTGGCTGGTTGCCTCACTGTAGCAGGGCGGTGGCACATTTTTACTTTTTTGCTTTTGCTTTTGTTTTTATTAATGTGACGGCTATTTGTTTCTAGTAAGCAATTACAAAGCAATTTTATAGCAATTACCTTCTCTCCAACAGCTTGGGGGACAGGGCACTTTGAATGCTGTTTAAAGGCAACCACACCCACCAAAACACCCAAAATCCCTCACCCCCGCCCACATCCGGATATGGCCGGGCTCCTTGAAATATGCAACTCACCCCGCCGGCCACCACGGCTGCCTGCCGTTTCACTAATGTAATTTTGGCTTTCGCTTTGGGACAGATGTGACCAGGACCCAGGCCATGTGCTGTGAAATATTTCCTCGCGTTTCCGCGTACTTTCTCCTTGTTTTTACACCGATTTCCGCCGCATTACGGATTAGCCTGCCTGCCAGCAACTGCCAGAGCGGCGCATTACCTGTAATGAGATGTGGGCCGTCAGACTCGTCCTAATGTTGGTTGGCAAGTGCCCTCGAAATCACCTGTGCGGTTACGCCAATTACAGCAGAGTTTGCCACTCCCCCACCCCACCCACCTCGTAATGTGGTATTAGTTTTTTGTTTTGTTTTTTGGGCATCTTTGATCTGAAGGCAGCTTATCTGTGGACTGTGGTAATTACGATGGCTATGCGCTTCCCCACAGACTTCTTTCATTATCAATAAAGCAGTCTATGAAATACACATTATTTAATCACAATTATGTTTTAAAACCTGTTGAACCCATTCGCCGGAACGTCGTTGCATAAACCAAGAAATAAAACACAATCGATCAGATATACGTAGATCCTACAGCAGAATTTGGGCTCAGCAGCTCAAAACAGAACAGACTAAGAAGCTCAAACTTACAGCAACCATGGCCCAAGCGAAGTCACAGATGCATGTGCTGATCTCACTCTCACTTAAATTCAGAGAGCGTCAAATGCCAGCAGTGCCATCAAGGAATGTAAGGAAATAACTTTTAAAATAAATATAAAATAAAATAATCAGGATCACTTGAGTTTAATCTGCACTTGCAACAACAATGATAAACGTTGAGCAGTAAAGTGTAAATCAAAACCAATCATTATGTTGTGAATGAGTCAATAAAGCCTGAAAGTTAGTCATTGTCGTATACATTTTTGAATGAATCGCTATTCAAGAGGACATTTAATTGGTTGTCAATTATAATTGATACGAATTCACTTATTTACATATCATATTCAAAGCATTTCAAATCGGTTTTAATGTTTCTCAGCCGTAAAGCGGATCCATTTGCTCAAACCCGTGAGATCTTTTGAGCTTGTGGGTATTGAAATGCGAACTTGACAGTTTCTATCATGAGTTAATTGTAGTTTTTAGTTGATTTATCTAATAAATAGTTACTTAATTAACTATACAACTTATGATACCTTTGTAACTTATGACAATGAAGATAAATGTAGCACACTTTGTGGGGACCAAATATTGAATGTTTTGGAAATTGCTTGTGAAATCTGGTTATTGTTTGAGTGCTGCAGTTTAAGGAATGTTCCAAGCAGCGAGAGCGAGTGCAATCGTGCGAAATAAATGCTTCCTGGAAGCGTTTTAATTTGTAATTCATTTAAATTAGCTGTACATCAAATCAAAAATTCACTTTTTTGTGGAGATTCCTCGCCCATTTTCGCCCATTCTGAAAGTGATTCGTTTGGTGAGCTGTAATCAAAACAAGCTGATGGAGAGATAACAGAGGAATTGCCTAAACACTGTACTGGGCACAAATATTTTCTTTACAAAAATGCTGGGCATTCCTTTGAAGTGTGTCGCGTCTAGATCTACTTAGAGGACCTTTGTTTGCCCTGCTCCGACCTGCCAAACTTTTCCACTGACTCGCAGACCCTTGGGCTGTGGCCAGTCCCCGACCCCCAGCCCCATCTGAGCTGAGACTTGTTAAAAGGCCATCGGCGGTGGTGGCGGTGGTGAAGGTCCGGACGGAAGGAGGCAATGGATGGGCGAAGCAGGAAGTTTTCTGAAAAATTTACCGATAATGCGTAAAATTCCATTAAATCGGGTGTAATTAAATGACATTTACTTTGGCCACATTAAAAAGAGCATAAATCAGCGACTACTGCCTGCAAAGCATATTTCGCCCGCGGCCCCTTCGCCGGCCTCGTCCGGCACTGGACGGGCACACCGAAAATGCGGGGCGATGCGGGGCGAGGCGGGGGATGCCAGGACACAGCTGGGAGTGGAAATGGGCACCAAAAAGTTTCTCCCCTCGTTTTGCGTATCAAAAAGCCAAAACAAATATGGGGTGAATAGCTTTTGCTTGGCCCGCGATGCAAATGGAAATGAAAGTGTGGATGGGGGGCTGATGGAGGTGTGGGCCAAACGACGCGGAATCTGTAAAGAAACCTAATTTATTGAAAAATTGTTTCTCGGGGTGTGTCGTCGTCGTCGTCTTGGCTTGACTTGACTTTCCCTCGACCGAGGGCCTGCTGTGACCTTTTCGTTGGCCTTTTTGTTTGTGTTCGCAGTGTTATAAAGACAACATTCTACTACTTAATGTCCGTTGTACCACCCCATTCCCATTCCCATTCCCATTCCCATGCCCCAGGTCTCAGGCTCGCGATGCCACTTGCCACAGACTTTTGCCAGCCTTTGTGGAACATAAAAACGTAAAAAATTGTGCATCAAAGAGCAAGTTTTGCTTTCTTCCCATTCCCAGGTGCTCCCCTCCTGCCAGACCGCTAAAAGCCTCCAAATCTTACATTAAAAGCGGAAACAAAATATTACTTTTAGGATGACCGCATTTGCTCACGCTTACCTACAAAATGTAACTTTTCCCCCATAAGTATTCTGTTTTCATTAGAGAACATTGTAAATCATCGTTCTGCGAGTAAGTGTATGGGCAGTATGTGCCTGGAATGAGCCGTCGAAAATCAATAGCCTGAGAAACTCGCAGGCAAAGCCCCGGCCAACCCTTTCAATCAGCAGCCTCAGATGTACGTCGAGTATTCTCCACGCGTCGTTGGACAACGGCAGCCCCGAGGACACGGACACACGGACACGGTGCAGATCAAGTTGCTTTAACCGAGCCATCAATTAAAGTAAAAGGATTTTTCTTTATTTTATCTAATGTGTCTTTTGGGGCAGCTGCAGCGCTATCTTCATTTCGTTTCATTTTGAGTTGAACATTTGAATGTTTTAGTGAATAAATAATACAAAAATAGTAAGCAAAGAATACGAATTGTAGTGGAAGAGTGAATTGAAAACTATTTGCTCTTCAAAATCATTCATTTGTTACAATTCCCTCCCCAACAAAGTGTAAGCAAAAGATACCAAGCAGATATTACGGACTGCAGATAATTAGCTGTTCTGTTTGGATGTCTAGTGTCACTTTTTGCTAGATTTCTGTGCTTTTCAGGCACATTCTTGGCTAACATAGAATCAACATCATTTCTATTGTTCCTACCCCTTTCACTCCCATTTAAATTTGATAAATCTTCTACACATTTCTCAAATGTAAGAGTCCCACATTCCCCTTGTACACCCCATTCAGGTGTAGGAATGTTTGTCTAACGAATATAACAATGTGTGTGTGTGTGTGTGTGTGTGTGTGTGTGTGTGTACGTTTACTGGCAAATACACTTGAGAAACACTCCTCGTCCAGCTTGTGGGTCAGATAGGGTCAGAGATCTTTCGCTTCTGCTGCTGGTTAGTGGTGCTTCCTGCTTCCTGTTTCCTGCTTCTTTCTGTTTCTTCCTGCTGCCAGTTAATCGCCCTCAATTGCCTCAAACGAGTAACTTACACACGCTTTTCACGCACCAAAATACGCCGACAGCGCTCCCTCATTGGCAAAAGCCCACAACAATATTTGTCTTTGACCCTATTATTTACTAAATTACCTTTTCCTTTCGGCAAAAACCCACACTGCCACCCCACAACATACCCAAGAGAACCCCACAGATACCCATTCCCATACCCATTCCCATTCCCATGATGGGCTGATGGGCTGATGGGACTTGGTCTGGGCAAACTCGCTAAGGCACTCGTCAAGGCATCTCTGCAGGTGAATTTATTTCTTTTGCTCGGGTTAATCCACTACAAAAACAACAAACGAGCCCGAACTCTCAACTCTCAACTGAACTCAATGGAAGCCCTCAAACCACTCAGCTGCTCAACTAACCTCCGACTACGACTACGACTACAACTGCGACTGCGACTGCGGCTGAACTCGAACTCCAGCTCGAACTCGAACTCGAACTCGACTCTGCTGGCACACTGGGAGGGGAGACTGCGAGAAGTGAGCAAGCGGCCGCCCTTGTCGCTCCTCTCCTCCCCTTCGCTTGCCCGAGGAGCTGAACGTGTGTGTACAAAGTGATTATAATTTCTTTAAGTGATTTCAGCATTACCTCAAGGTATTTCGCCTTAATTGAAAACCGTTCCGTTAAATGGCTGCTGCGGCCGTGTTTTGTGGTTGAATGCGAATGCGAGTGCGAATGCTCAGCTCCAAAAACTTGTGCCACCAGACCGGGCCAGAGTGCGAGTTTCACCAGTGATTAACTTGCCACAGAACCTTTGTTGTACGTGGGGATAAGCTGGCAGGATACTTTGGCAATATTTGGGTTTTTTGCGGTGCAAGACAACAACCAACCCCATCATCACATGCATGTTATAGTTGACTGTAGTTGAATGGGAATAATACGCGGTCTCTGGTTAAGTTTGCCTCCCTTTCTGCCTCCCTTGGCTACTGAATGTTAACCCTCAACTAGTTGTTTGCGTGTTTCCTGTGGCTTCCAATGGGCACTCTTTCGAAAATACATTAAGACATTTGTTTCTGCCGATAAAAAGAATTGTCGATAAAGCCACTCAACACCATTTTCCTCGTTGAACAAAATAATTGTACATGGTTATAGTCGCCATAACTTATAATACTTGCATATAAGGAATTAACGCTCTTTGCGCCTTGCCTTCAAATAAGTAGAAAGAAAATATGCAACTCGAAAGAGAAGCCACATCAACGGGTTCTCCATGGATTATGCAACTGGAGAATAAAAAATAAATAAAAATGCTTGAGAGGAAAAAAAATGTTGGCAGTTTCAAGCGGTTAGAAGCTTTCTCTCCCTCTCCCTCTTTCTCTCTCTCTCGCGTTTTTTTAATTAGTTTTCCAACGACTGTTTTTTTCTACGGTGCAAAAGTTTTTTTTTTCCTGCGTGCAAGTTTTTCGATTACGGAATTTTGCCGGTGCAAAACGCATTCCTGCATTGGGGGGGCATGGCATGTAGCTATATATTTTGGTCATAAATAAATGGACATGGCACAGAAGAAGTGACCCTCAGCAACGAGCCCGGCACTTTCAGCCCGGTCATAATTCCTTGACAACGGTTTGCATTATTCACATAAAAGTTTATGGCTATGGCCCATTCAAGGAAGGCAATCGCCACGCCACGCCAAGCCACGCTACGCACCATCACCATCTCCAGCTCCAGCTCCCGCTCCGTACCCATCCCCGAGCTGTAGCGTCCCCCGTACATTTGCATTTTAAACATTAATAGGTGCATAATTTAAAAAAAGCTAGAACAAATGAGGCCGCTGTGGGCTAACAACGGGTTAATTAATAATTCCCAGCCCTAAAACCTAACGCGTACATTATTTCGGGGCATCTCCCATCCGACAAATGGCAACTCTTTAAAAGGGTTTACTTTGCTCTCTTTACTGTCTTTAAGTCCCCCCGCGCACATCCAGCCCTTTTTTTGTTTTTTGTTTTTTGTTGCATTTAACCCGAGCGTCGAGAACTTTTTTTCCTTTGTGTTTTTTAATTTTAATTATTATTACGAGAATGTCCAATAAGGCGCGCAGGACAGAGCAGCCTGCCTGGATCTGGATCTGGATCTGGCCATGGTTATGGTTCCTTCCCCTCTATTTTTGGATGACTCTCTGTACGAGAATGTATCCCCCTGACGAATGCGGGGGTCGCCGAATCCGAATCCGAATCCGCATGCAGCAGGGCAAACTTTCGAGTCCCGGCAATTACTATCAGCCTTTTCGTATGCCAGAGGTCCCTGTTCTTAATGAAGCTCCTCCTGCCATTCGCATCCTTTTGCCACCATCTTTTTGCCACGCTAGCGGCCTGGCCTGGCCTGGATGGCCTGGCCTGTCCTGGATGGCTGTGTTGCATTGGGCTCTTACAGCCTTGGTCTCGGACAACTTTACTCTTCTGTCGTCAGGAGATTGTCGTTTTTAATCTCAAGCGTGCTTATGACTGGGCTGGGGGCAAACACTTAGATGGTAAGGGTAGTTCGACTACGGCCGTGTTTGTCGGTCTGTTTCCGTGCATTGGGTCTGGGGTCTGGGGGGGTGCCAAAATGATTGCGAAATTGAATTTTCAATTTTATTTTTCGAATAAAAAATTCAAAAGCACCAGCAACAGCCAGGAACAGAAGCAGAACCAGAACCAGAACCAGTAAAGGCGAAAGCGCTCTACCGTATCCCAAAAATATTTTTTGCATATAAACTTTTATTACAATTTGTGTTTATTTGCTCAACCTCTTTTCAATTAGAAGCCAGAGAGAGTGGGACAGAGCGACAGGGAGTGAGAGGGAGAGGGAGAGGGAGGCCGTCGAGTCGAGTGGTTAAGGTCGTAAAACAAATCACAAAAAGTACAAAAATATGGAGTCCAAAATTAAAGAACTGAATAAAGTTGAACACAAGCTGAATTTCCAATAGCAGAAATCATCGCATTATTTATAATATTTCCAAGTCCGAGCAGCTGAAGGTGCATCGCTTTTGGGCGTCACCTTGGGATCTTTGCATGCAAGTATTTTATTTTCCACACAATAAATGTATAAGGGCAAGCTGAGGCATTTGACTTTTGTCCGCAGCAGACATGAGTTGGCACAATGGATGGACTCAAAATGTAAAGCAACTGTAACTAGCTCCGTCCTGTTTTAATTAATGAGAGTGACTTGTGGTACTGCGGATAGCCCAGGACTTGCAAGGATTACAACAAATCATTCCACGCCAGACGCACACACACACAGACTGTTTGCCAACACTTAGCCACTGGATTTTCTGTATTTATTACATTATAATACATAAAACATACATACATACATACATACATACATATGTACATATTTATACACAAATGACAGACTGTCGCCGACGACAATGATTTGACGAAGCGAAGCAGAGAGCTCTGCTCTGAAGCAAAGGAAAATCACGCAACCCAACTGTCATGTCGTTCCAATAATTGAAAAGTCCCCACTGCCGATGGCCAGGCCATGACAATCATCAATCATTTAGGTGTGTTCCTTCCTGCTGCTGCTGCTCCATTTTCTGCCCTGCCGTTGCGTGATGTTTGCTGCCACCCATTCCCCTGGGTGGGTCCGGAACTCACACAATATTCAAACCTATTTACATGCATACATACACATCCGTCTAAGTAACAGGGTGGACACACACACACACACACACACACACACTAATTCGATTTAAGCCAGCGGAAGGTAAGCTTTGGTAAATACTTACTGAAAGTTTTCGTTTAATAAATAAATATGTAAATAATATGTAATATGTAAAAATGAAGTATTTTTCATCTGGAAATGTCTGCGCATGCATCACAGCTTCTAACTGCATTCAAATGAGATCCCCAGCTGCACCTTAGATTTAGATCCTAGCTGTTGTCCATGTGAACCAAAGGGAACAACCTCAGATAATTAAATGCATGCGAGGTATTCAGAAAATTTAACAAGAAACATTTTTAAGAATTAATTTCTATTTTCTGATTTAGCAAAGAGTCCGTTTTCGCATTTCCAATGAAATATTAAAGTTGTTTGCAAAAAATAAAAATAAAAACATACGAAAAAACGGACAAAGATCAGGCAACTGTCTAAAACAATCAAACGCTACTTGCTTACTTCCGCTTAATTAATTTTAAACCCTAAATTCAGCTGTGCCGACAGACTTTTCCCGCTGCCACACTGCCACTGCCAGCCCAAAAAATGCCTCTGGGCCATTTACACATGAATGTGTACCCCGCCACCCCGCCGACCGATCCACAACCAGAACGCGAGCCCCATCCCTGCCCTTAGTCTCACCGGATTCCGGCGGAAAGTTGTGTATGGAGCCCACTGTGTTTGTCATTGAGGAAGCATTGCTTGCCCCTGTTTGTTTTCCCATTCCACCATCATTATGCACAAATTAAAATCTAATTGTAAGGAAAAGGCAGGCGGCCACAAATCAAGCAACAAAGAGCAACAATGCGTCGCTCCGAGCACCAGTCACCAGTCAGCAGTTACCAGTCGGACTCCCGCCGGTGGCCGGTCAACATCCCGGGATATTGTGGCCCCACCCGAATGCGGTGCGTGTGCCCGGACATTCCTTTATGCAAATTAATTTCAATTGATTGCGCCCGAAACGAAACGAAACGAAACACTTTTTATTTTGACATTCCGCTGGCGCAAACACATTATCCTTAGATAAACGACATTTGCTTTGATGCCGCTCATGTGGACACGCAACCGGATGGATCCTGGCATAATATTGTGGCAAGTATTCCGCAATGGGTTATGCCACCCGGTGGGATGGGCGCCTATGGCGTTGCTCCAACTTATTAATGTCGGGGGACATTGATGCAATATGAGTGGGCATACAAAATCAAAGCAAATCCTTGTCTTGAAACATAAAACTAGAACATTTGGCTAACACTTACCGCAAGCTGCATTGCCAGAACTTGCACATTCGCAAAGGGTTCCTAAATGGGAAGTTACAATTTTGAGCTAATTAGTTGTAAGCATTAGAAAGCAAAACCTCTTGTAATGAAAGATTAAAACAGGGAAGTCAGAGATTAAACGGAAAGGTGAGTAATTCAAGGGCTAAAACAAAAATATGCAAGGAAGCATTCCAATTTATGTATGTACTTATGTAGAAAAGGAACAGGGGGCGCATTTACATACATTGCTTATTTAGACACAAACCCAACCGATCATTAGCAGCGCCATCTGTTGAACTTTTGGAGATGCTGCTGCTGATGATCCTGACAAGAATAAATTCACCCATGCTTAAGTATGTCTCAATCTACAAATCTACAATTGGGCTTGTCTTGCAATTTAATTTGCAACTATCTGTCTAATATGTAGGAAATACACACATACATGTATTAAGACAATAATAATAAAGAATTACAGAAAAATAATGGCAAGGATGTAGAGAAAAAAGTTTACTTGCAGACAATTTTAGGTAATGTTTAATCAAAATGGTAAATATAAATGTATGAATGTATGTACAGCTGTGTTCAATGAAATAGTAGTGCCGCACCTCACCACATTCAAAACTATTTTTAAGACATTTTCAATCATCCAAATTAAACAAGTGATACCTTTTTAAAAAGCCTGGAATGTACACATTACGAACCAGAAGGAATTTCGGATTAATTGCATTCCATCTTCTTGATTTTCATGACTTTACAAAAATACCCATGATAAGTGCTGTTCAATGAAATAGTAGTAAATTTTTTGAAAATCGAAAAAAAAACCGAAACTTAAGTTAATACCTATCTGTCATATTCTACATGTTTCTTGAGGTTTAATATTTAGTTTTTTAATAATTTTGATTTAGTTACTTCCTTCCTCCCGCCTGGAAGGAATTAATAAGGTCCTGCCCAAGGTCCTGCCCATTCCTTTTTCAACCACTGGCTCTAACCTTACTCTGGATGCCGGAATTGAATTTATTATAATGCATTTGGCATTTCCCCATAATATTTTGATAACATTCAGATCCAGGGACTGATTTGAACATCGAAAAACGCCGATCTTTTCAGATGAAACCCAATTTCACCACCCAGTTGGCGAGCTTTCTTGAGTATTTCGGATCATTATCTTGTTGAAAGCTCCTTTTCAAAGGTTTTTTTCAACTGGAAAATGAATGTAATGTATGAAAAAGCATGCTGGCCCACACAATTTTGTAAAATGCTCCAACTAGGAGGCTAGGAAGTACCACTTCATGTGGACTGGAGCTCATAAGGATCAGCCCAACATGCCCAATACCGTTTTTTTCAAGAATTTGAACACTAATCTGATGTCTGTGAACGCCAAACCTATTCTTTTTGTTATTTCTTACCATATTATACAACTTTACACTCATCAGTCAAAAGTATTTTTTTGTCACTGCGACACAGCTCAGCCACATGCGTTCTTGCAAACTTTAGCTGTATACCCCTATACTCTCAGAGACAAACGCGTAGCTTTCTGGGACTTCTTGTAATTAAATAATATGAAGTCATTCGTCAACGAGCTGTCATAAAACTTACAGTGTGATATAAAATTGTTTTCATAATTTTTGAGGATATTGAAGACCTTGACCTTGCCTTCGACCATCTTCGACCATCTACTAAAAGACAATTTTTTCGCATAAAAACTCATTTTTCAGGCTGCTTTTTTTAGTTTAAACTATTAAATATAACAGTAAAAGCACATTCAAATTAGTATTGAATTCCATTATATCTCCTGATTTTAGTTTTTAGTCTAATTCTAAAGTCTCCCATATTGGACCGTTCAATGATTACTTCTACGCTCCAAAAACAAAAGTATCGCTATATTCAAACATTTCTTTCATCAAAATATTCAATATATAAACTAAGCTTACTGATGGTAACTCTTTTGAATTGATTTAATTTGTTTTTTAATTTTTTTTTAATACTTGCACCCAGCACTACTATTTTATTGAACAGCAGTTTTCATGGGTATTTTTCTAAATTCATGTAAAATAAGAAGATGGAATACAAATGGAATAAGCTTTCATCGGGTTTATAATGCTTACGTTTCAATCTTTTCAAAAAGATATCAATTGTTTAATTTGAAAGACTGGAAGGGTCTCAAAAATAGTTGTGAAAGTGATGGGGTGCCGCACTACTATTTCATTGAACACAACTGTACATATGTACATACACACAATTGTTTACAACTTTTGGAGCAGAGTCTCAGAAATGATAACTACTTTGTTCCTGGGGTAATTCTCATTTCTGAACATTTTCTTTCAACAGAACATGATAAAAAATGAATAAAAATAGTTGCATAAGTTAATAAGTAAAAACAGGACACAAATCATAAAAAAACCTTTTAACTATTTTAAAATTTGTTAACCTTAATTCTTTTGTTTTCACTGGGACCTTTGGTCATCAACTGACAGAAATTTGTGCAAGTGTGTCAATTTGCACATGCATCTGACTGAAGTATACATACATATTTACATACATACATACACATACATACATTCTACGAATAATCCCAGATTTATTTTGACTTCCACCGAAAAGCCAGAGCTGTGTCGATAATAAACACAAATCTTCCAGAAATTAGATCCACAAGCCCTAATTTCAGAGTCAACAGTGCATAAAAATGGCCGGTTCTAATGGCTGTACAATTATATTTTGTGAGGTTTTTGCTGTTTTGCCATATAAATATTTCTGTTAAAAGAATCATTTATTTATTTCTTTTTGGGTTCTTCCAAGAAAGGTATCTGTTTAGGCAGAGCAGAGCTAACAAATGGCAATTTGTTTAACGTAATGATCAATCCATTTTTACTGCAATTGCTTCGGATTGTCAATGAGTTATTCATATGTACATATGTATGTATTGCACTTTTCGTTACCTGAGGTATTTACTTTTCTATGCTGCCATCCAAAAATAGAAGCTCATGCTCCAATTAAAGCTGGACTCTACCCTTCTATGTGATCGACCATCGCTGTCGAAGGGGTAATGCACGATGTCGAATTGCACTACCCAACAACATTTATGTTGACTTTTGAAGCCGAAACTTTTGTTCCAAGAATTACAAGTAGTTCTTATTTTGTGGCAGTACTTGGGGGGAAAGAGTTTTTGATATTCTTTTTCAATACATGTAGCTTAGGAATCTTGCATCTTGCGTGTATTTCTTAAAAGCTAATAACAAATGGAATACCGCCTGGGAAATACATAAAGTGTTCAGGTATATCTTATAGCTGTAATTATCAGGTTAGGGAAACGCTACTTAGTGACGCCAAATCGAATCAAACAAAACCCTGCTTTAGTTCGAAACGAAAAATATGGTTGAGTAGTGTAATAAGCAATTGAGCCAAAAGGGGTGTGGCCATTGCAACCCCTGCTACACCATCCGACTAAGGAGTCGGCAAAAAATTTCATTAACGAAATTCAGTGACGGCGCACTCGTATTCAAATTGAAATTCAAACTCAAATCCTCATCTGCAACCCCATCTATCCAGAGTCGTCGCATATGCACACTCATGCAAGGACTGTGAAGAGCCCATTTATGTTGAAATAATTCCATGGGGGTGTGTGTGCACAGATTTCGATTCAGCCCTTTAACAATTATGGCTATAAATATGTATGTACTATGTACATATATTTATGTATATCTATACATAGCTACATCAGCTCGTTTATGTACTTGTAGACATGTACGTTTGTTCTTATGAGAGTAGATGGACTCATAGCTAATAGATTATGTATGCAGCACAATAACCCAAATCTCAAATGATCCATTACTGAAAATGTATGGTTAAAATATCGCAATGCTAAGTAGAAATTAAACATCTTTTTAGCTGTGTAAAATGATAAATTATTCGTAAGTTAATGCATAAGAGACAACATCTTGCACAAGTAATTTTTGTATGTTTTATTAGTAGGATATTAACTGTAATATCGAGCTTCACGGATTGAACCTCTAAAAATTGTTGTTCTTTATCTTTTCCTTACGCTTTGAGGAATACTTTTTGTTTGCACCAGATTTTGGCCATTGCTTTCATTGGATAATAAAGAATCTATGGCAAATACCCTAGAAACTGATGACTTTCTCCTAGCATCTCTTTCGGCTTGGCCAGAAACCAGCAGGTAATACAGAAAGTCAGCTGCCTGATCCTCATATCCATAGATTAACTAAAGTTTAGTTAATAATATTGTGTGCGTAATCCCATTGGATCTCTACTATCACCACACTCATAAGTGTATTGCGACACTTGCCACACATTTGGTTCCCAAATGCAAACTCGAACGCTGACCGGACTGGATCGTATTGGATCGATCAAAACTGCTGGCTCACGTTGGGCAGATCAGTGAGGTTGTTGCAAGTTTCTTCGGGTAAGCCCGAAAAATGTGTTTCATTATGTTGATTGACGATGTATAATTTGGAAATGAAATTATGATTTATACGGCTTTCCTTTGAGTATATTGCGGCGGGTGTGGGGCGACGGGGCGACGGGGAGGGGAATGCGCTACAATACACAATTTTACGGTGATGTTGCAATGAATGCTCGAGTCGAGTCGGTTTGGTTCGGTTTGGTTCGGTTCGGCTCGGGTGGATGGATGGATGGATGGATGGATGGATCGATGGGTGTATTGACTGCCATTGATTAATCATCCTTTGGCGCCGAAACCTCGGGAAAGTGCAACTAGACACGCGTACTTGGAAATACTGTAATGCGTATGGGTATGAGGGGCGCACAAAGCGAAGCCGCCGCCGATGTGTAACGCCCAACAGGATGGGAATAAATATAATTAACTGCTTATCGACGGGGTGCGAACAATCCAGCGATTCATCTTCAGCCAAACGAAACACAAAAATCATGCCAGAGATCACCAACAAAAAAACAAGAAAGAAAAAAAAACGAAACGAAACGAAACGATCATGAGACAACGTCTTGGAATTGGTATTGAAATTGGACTTCCCAGCGGACAGGTACAAGAACTTCTTGGACTGTGTGTGCTTGATGATTTTGATTGATGATTACCACCGCATGCTGTACGGAGGACTCGGACTCGGACACGGACAAGGACAACTGGCAACAGCAGTGTCATCAAGGTGCACACACCCATTGTCACTAGGAGCCAAGGGATGGGATGGGATGGGACGGGATGGTTTGGCTGTGCCAAAAAGCCGTTTACATTTGCCCAGATATAATCGGTAATTGGCTTAGGGTCATAGCAGTGCGGCAGCAACAGGAGCAGCAGCAGCGGCATCCTCGGAAACAGCAGGCAGGGCAGATCGCTGGCCAAGATCAGAGCCTGAGCACTTGACAAGTATCGATCACAGTCCCATCACTGTCCGGAGAGTCCTGTCCGGCGCTGCTCCTGTCCGGGGAGAGTAATTACACACACTTGATGTGAATAGGATAATTAGCTGTGTTGGCCCCTTTGTGTCCCTTTGTTTCACCGCCTCTGCCACTGCCACTGCCACTGCCACTGCTGCTACTGTGGCTATGTGGATGGCCTTTCTCCAGGCTTCAGCGCTCTCCCTCGCTCTCCCACGCAACCCTCTGTACTTGCTCTTTTGGCTCTGGGCCATTTCGCCGGCTCGGGCTGTACACGGGAATATTTAACGCTTTGCCGCATTGTTTTGCCTGCTGTGCGGACGATGCCGTTGCCGCCGCCGCCGCCACTCACCGCCTTTTGTCTTTTGATACCTTTTGGCATATCCTTCACTTTCCTGCGTTACCTTCCATTCGCATTGTTTCGGTGCGCTAAGGCTAAGCGCATGGCGCTACGGCCATACTCAGCCTCTCTCTCTACTCTCTACACTCTGCACTCTGCACTCCTCGGGCGCAGGATCAGTGCAGATCCTCGGCATTGTGCGCCTTTGTTCAACCTGCTTGACCTATTATTTTAATTATTCATTCGCAACACTGTGCCATTGTCAGTCGGCATTGTCAGTGTTCCCTCTCCACTGTGCCGGCTGCTGCTGGCTTTTCCTTCCTTCGGTCTCGTTTCTGGTTTCTGTTGTGCTTACCTTTTAGGTTAAGCAGCCCCGAAATCCCCGGCGTTACCGATTTTTACAATTGTAACAAATTTTTGCATTCCATTCCCCTTGCCCCGCGCATCACTCCCACCATTCCGCTTGCTCTCCTCTCCTTTCGCCGAGGGACTGAGTCCCTTGATTCCGTGTCAGCGGCTCAACTTCTTTCGGTTAATCCGACGCTGGTCCGCATTTTGAGGGGATTTCGCCTGCCGTGGATCCTCACATTGTCTCTCATTGTTTGGTTTTGTGTGTTCGCTTCCTGGACTTACCAACATTATAATTGTCTTAATTCAAGAAAACATCGGGATTATGCATGCTGCACACAAGAGTTGTCTTTCTTCGCGTAGCTCCATGCGCATAAACGCATTGAAATAGTTTCAAAAATAAATACATATGGGAAATCATATTTCAGTCAATTGTTTTTCGACTAGAACACTCCGGAGCGAATGCTCTTGACGGACTCGAACCAAACACGATGTATTTTGAAGGAAAAACATAGCTTCGAGTGGAAAGGTAAATGAAAATGCACAGAAGTTGGAGCATGTATTCATATTTATTATGGAGAGAGAAGAATTTCTTAACAGATTTTGCATACATTTATTTTATTCTCTATAGATTCGTATCCGATGACTCCTTGACTCTTGGACATGATATTGGTTTTAATTCATTGAAGATTGTCAAACGGATACATTAAGCTGCCATCTCACACAGCGGAAATCGAATGCTGGCTCCGAACTGCTCCAAAAAGAGTTGCCCAGAAAGAGGCTACACCAATCAACGCATTTGACGGAATGCTAACTCCACCCAATGGCGCTCAGTCATCAGTTATGGCACCACAAAAAGGTTATGCAAACAATTTGATAAAGTTCAACATTGCAGAAGAAAGTTGCGAGCCGCGAACAAGCCAGCCAGGACACTGATTGGGCGAAGGGTTAAAGGTGGGCGAATGAGTCTAGTTTGTTGGACAGTCTCCAACCCACATTCAATGTCTATCCCTGCTTGGTCAGGAGCGGAAGAGGACACAGCACACAATTGCCTATGCCTATGCCTATATCTTCGCACAAAATGGATTGGTTTTACATAGGAGCACATCGTTTGGTGTATGGAAATTTCCCTTGGTTTATGTACTTTACCCATTGCCCATCGCCCATTTCCCCGTCCCGTGCCGTTCCGTTCCGTCCATGGCAATAATAATAATAATAATAATGGTTGCCCTGATTCGGGCGGGCATGTGCTTGGTGGCGTTTCGTAAATGATGACGCAGCTCGATGGCGTTATAATTAAGGTTCACATCAATGGGTAGCGGCAACGCTGGAGCTGGAGCTGGAGAGCTGGAGAGATGAGTGCCACCTGGCCCTGGCCCTGGCCCTGGCCATCAGACATTAGGTAAAAAGCATTGCTAGGCAACACGAGTAAGCCTCAGCAGCTCTTCTCCAATTAATCACGAACCAAAAACCCAACGACAAGCCAGCCTTAGAAGAGCTGTGAAAAAATAGAGAGAAACTTCAGTAGATCAGTGCAAGAAAGGAGCAAATATATTGGACAAATACACTACAACTTTTCAGTGGGAGTTGCATCGAAATGTTAACGAATAAATAAAAGCAAATAAATTGCTTAGAATTGCTTCTGGTTGGATCTCTCGCCCCTTAAAGCATAGAAAATGTACCCCCAGCAAGAGTATGCCCGAGCTGAATTACTTTTCCAAGAGTGCATCCAGAACCTAGGCCCCATTTCAAGTATCATTATCAATGGGGATCGACTAATGCTTGCAGTCCAGCTCAGTGCAGTCCCAAAAGCTTCAACTAATGCCGACGACGACGACGACGACGACGACAATAAAAGGCCACAAATCTCTTATGGGTCTTGTGGACTCGTGTCAGTCATTCAAGCAGCCCAAACGTAATTGGTTTAGAGCACGTACAGTCCCAACCAAGACGAGAGAGAACAATCTATGGGGCCGCTAATTGCAGGTCGCACCGCGTAGATCCGTGCCCGAGCCCCGAGACGGGATGCTCCAACATGTTTTTGTGGCCCCTCCCCTCTCACTCTCAGTTCAGACATCAGGCACGAGATGTCATTATGTATTTTTGGGATCGTTCCAGAAACCGTCGCCGTGTTGATGATCTGCAATTAACATTTGACCACCGTTCGCCGTATTGTCATTTGGATGGGCCCCACTTGCGGTTGAATATCAAATTATATACTGCCGATGCTCTGGAAAAATTAAATAACCACGGACTTCCTTTTACAATGCTTGGAGCATCAATAAGTAACGCCCAATTGTGTGGAAAGTTCCACAAAGTATTTACGCACAACTGCGAGTATTTTACTGTCGCATATTTGATCTTTCCTTTTTATTTTGATATTATTCAATGGTTTAAATCGATTTGGAATGTACATCTTTACGCTTTAGTGGCATTTTCTTAGCATTGAAATCATTTCAAATTGAAGTTTTTAGCAACTGAAATCAGCAGCTTCAAATCAAAAGTCCAATTCCATTTTAGCTGCAGAAGTGGAGTAGTGAGCCCAAGGCCCCGTCTCCGCTCCATGAAAGAAGCCGACAAAATTGCATCTAAGGTAAACGGAGAGTATGCAAATATTTGCAAACACTGCAAATCATACACATAATTGGAATTCGTGTGGAGTACAGGAGCACATCTCTGCAGCTCCAAGAGTATGTCTTTCTCCATACATGCCCGAGTCGGTGTGTAGTGGCCATTGTGCTGACCGACTGATGTGCATTGAGTTATGCGAATGTACACGTAAAAAACAATGGCATTGGCCCTGGAACTGGCACTGGTCAGCACACGGGCCCTGTGTGATCCGAGGTCCATCGTCCATCGTCCACCATCCCACACACTTCACTTCACTTCAGTCCATTCTATTCACGGACTACGCTCCCCATTCCATGCCGTTTTGCGCGCACGGCCAAACATTTTCGTATATGAGTATTTAATTAATCCGTAGTTGACTCAGGGGTGCCTTTTTGCTTCATGCTCCTGCCGCCCCTGCCACAAGGAGACAGGAACCATGGGAGCAAGAGAAAGGCGGTAGGAGGGCAGGATGCGACGGCGGCATCGTTGGGTGAACTGCGATTTTTGAGTATCCTCGGCAAATGCAAAAATAAAACGAACCGAAAGCAGCTTTTCCCAACCAATGAAAGTCGCGTGCGCAGATACCCTTTTGAGGAATCCTCAAATGAATAAAGCTGGAAGTTGTATGGATATTCCCATTGATATTTGTGTCTATAAAAAATAAAAATAGTCGAGAACTATACGTGTGCGTGTGCATATAAAAAACGCAGCCCAACAAATTCTGATCTGGCCAAAAATACTGGTAGATCGCAGTAGTTTCTGTCTTCTGTCTCTGAGGTTGGAGGAAATTCGTTGCGCAATCTATAAAACAAATTGTGCAAATCAGTTTGAATAACGTTGGTGTAGAGTAGGAATTCAGCTAGGGATTAGCTTGGTGCTCGTTCCTTGGAATGTTCGCTGTTTTCATCAACAATTTAATCACATTATGTCGTTCTGCTTGTGAGCTGAATTAAACCCCATGGCAGAAGGGTATGAAGTTAAATGTATGTATGAACGAATGCAGCAGGCTCTTATGTATATTGAATCAACAAAACAACAGAGCGACAGAGAGCGACAGAGAGCGACAGAGAGGGAGAGAGTTGGGCTAAACAAAATGAGGAAACACGAGTATCCTTGCCAGATATGGGAGACATTTTGTTTGCCGAACACAGGGCAGGAGCAGGAGCAGGGGCACTCAGGGCACTCGAAAACTGAAGTAAGGGTGCAAAGTTTTATAATCACTCGACGATCCTCATCGTGTCAGCCTTGCTTGGCTGACATCCTGCCTCGGCTGTCGCTGTCGCTGACGCTGTCACTGCCACATCGGCCATTGCCGTTACCGAACCAATCTCAGCACAACAATTTGGAACCCCCTCCTCTTGCTGCTCTGCTTAAATCAACATTAGCTTATTGGGTTAAAAAATAAATCCCAGTGCCTGCAACCCGGGGGATGCGCACACTCAGTTCTCAAAAAAAGAAAGAAAAAATAAAATGATTTGTTTCCTTCCTCCTCCATTGAAGCATTCAAGCAGGACAACGATCACAATTGCGCTCCTTATGTACCAAAGTACTTATGTGAAACATTTCCACAGATGATTCTCATGCCCATTAAGCAGGGGAGTGATTCCCACTCGAAACTACATCATCTGTCCCGGGGACCTTCGCTTTCATATTCCATGTTCCATCAACTTTCCACTACCAATCAACATTTGGAGTGTCAATGAAGCTCCTGGTGTTCCTGTACTGGCACTGATCTGATGCGGAAAACAGCAGAGAGATCGAGAGAGAGAGAGAGAGAGAGCGAGAGATGGATCCCCAACAGATTGTTCTTGAATAAAGCAAATGACATTGATTATTGCATTGATTCGCATTGCATTTGCACTCTAAAATTCATCTAAATCCCTTCAGGATTTGTAATCCCTGGTGGAGCATCTCTGCTCTTGTCATTGAATCAATTCGTTTATGGGAAATTTGTGCATTTGAGTCAACATTAGTGTCAGCATTCGACGTAAGTGCCGGAATATCCGCATGGAAATGGGCTGTCGCTTAAAATGTATTGAGATTTAGGCCCGACTTTGATCTGATCCTGAATTTAAAGCAGAGCACAGGTACGCCCCATAGAAATCACAGCTGGAAGCTACTGCTATCCGTATTTCAAATCTTTATTCCTTTCGAACAAAAAAACTGCAGGCCATTAGCTTTGAGCAAGTCAAGCAGGAGCAGTAGCCGGGGTAGGAGCAAGGCATTGGTCACTGGGTGAGTGCGTATCCAGAACACGCTTCGCTTATGTCCACACTCGCTCGGACACATTACTCAGAGAGGTCGGGACCCCCACACACACACACCCTCCCCCCACCAGAGCTGACCCAAACAACACAATTTAGTAGCGCTTATAATGGATGTTCTCGTGTCAAAAGCCCATTTTTTGTCGACTGTTAACAGCTCGTGCCCGCCACAGATGTACAAATTTATATGTTATGCGTGAGAATGTACAAATGTACATACTTATGTACATATGTATGTATGCTTTGACACGGGGCTAGGGGTAGGTACGGTGGGTACTTCGGCACCTTCGGGGGGTGGGCAGGTGAAAATGTTATCTTTATTTTAGTGGGGATTTAAGCGTATCATTTAGGGCAGAGGGAAGGCCACATCCAGCTTGGATTTGCGGGCGGGCGATATGTTCTGGGGAATAAAAACATCTGGTAAATGTGAGGGAGCATTTTGTGTTCCTTTAGGGATTATACAAAATGGCTGAAAATCAAGAAAACTTGTTGCCTGAATTTATTTTAATATTAAAAACAATCAAAATAAACTCTTTTCAGACTTTAGGATATTTTATAAATTTTATATTTTCATAATATGTGTATGTACGTATCCATTAGTATTCCAAGTGAAATATGTTTATAATTAAATAAAATACAAATTAAATAGCTAGAAAAATAATAGATAATATCTGTTCTAAGTTTAGTTGAATACATTTTTAAATTCAGAAGATTGTTTCTCATTTATTTGCCAGTTGCTTCTCTGAATCTTGTGATAGTGCTCGGCTCCAGATGCATTCCAATTGGTCGCCAGCTAATGCCTCCGATTTGTTCAGCCCAGCAAGGGGGCTAATTAACTGTGCCAATGCCATGGCTGGCGCAGACGACTAATTATTAAAATGAGGGCTTAACCTTATGGGGGCGGACAAGAAGGTCAACAATTGCGAGCAGGCAGGGGGCAGGGGACAGGGGGCAGGGACAGGGACATGCAATGCACTCACCGCTTACAGGTGCCGGACAACAGGACAACCTGCTGCCGTATCCTTCGATGACTTCTGTCTGTGCTTTGTCCTCTGTCCGGGTATCGGGGATGGATGTGGGTGGACGGAAAACGCAGCAGGACAGCCAGCCACACGCCTCTGTCTTCCTGTTCTGCTCTGTCCTGTGTCCTGTGTCCTGTCTGTCTCTCGTTCCCCTTCCCCGCTCCTTCTCCTTCTCCGTCTCCCGCAGTCACTTAGTCACTCAACTGTTTTGCGGTATTATTTGCCGTTGTTCTCCTTTGCTGTTTGTTCCCCCCGTTGTTCCGTTGTCCCTGTTGTCCTTGTTGTCCCTGTTGTTCCGCAGATTGCGATGCGATTGTTTTCCAAAAACGAATAAAGATGGTGTTGGCCGATAGCCACAGCCGAATGAAGTGACGGAAGTGACGCTGCTGCTGCTGCTGCTGCTGCTGCTGCTGCTGCCTCTGAGGCTGCCACTGACACTGGCCACTGGCTGCCTGAGTGCCTGAGTGCATCCCTGGGCTCCCGTTACGTTCCACCGCCACCAGATTCCGTCCCAAACAAAAGCCGTAAAAATTGCGGATTACAATCGCGGATTTCCATCGCACAATTGTTTATTATTGCTGCCGTTTTTTCCCCCCGGTGCGCCCCCCGCCGCTCGTTCTATGCCCTTTTTATTTTCGCCGCTTGCCATTTGGGGTACGATACTTCCCCTGGCATGCCGCCAGCCCACTGCACGGGTCGTACATTCCCCCACAGCAAAATTCCCAGCACTCCCCCCACTTGACAGCCGCAACGACAACGACAACGGCGAAGGCTCATTTCTTATTTCATTTTTTTGTTGGTTTCGTCCATACCCTGTACTTGTTGAGAACGGAATTGGGTATATCTGATCTGCAATATTTAGGAAACTTATTTCTTAGACTCAATTAAATATAACCAACCCAAAGTTGAGGTATTTTTAAAGCACTTCCCAGCAGAATTTATTGTCAATTGTTGAGCTCTAACATCAATTAATATTTTAGTAATTTATATCTGCATTCGAAGCAGAGGATAATCCGCAAGTCGTGACATCCTGCTGCACTTGCTGACTTTCTCCTTGACTTCTTATTTCTTATTTCTGTTCCACACCAGAAAACATTTGTATTTCGGAAGCGCTCCCCCACCGTCTCCGCCACCCATCGCTATTATCACTCTCACCTACCACCCCTCACCATCTCTCCCCAAGCCAATCCGAATCCGAGTCCTCGGTGGGTATTCTGTCCTGTCCGTTTGCGCTTTATTTGCTCTTGTTTGCTTTTGTTTTGTGTTCTGTTTTTTTTTTTTTGGTAGTCTCGGTTTGCTTTGTTTTCGTTTTCGTTTTCGTTTCCTTTGCTTTGGTTGCTTCCCCGAGATTCTTAAATTTGCTAATTTGTGAACTTTTGTGTGCGCATTACAATTCGCTTCGCTTGAGACTCCCATCTCCATCTCCATCTCCATCTGCATCACCCCAGATCTCCTTCCGCTTTTGTTTCGCATTGGGAATTGGACCTGGCTGCGTGTCCTTTTGGCCTGTGTGTGTCTGGCCTGTGCTTTTTTGTATGCCCCTGTCTCCTGGTTTCTTGTGCCTGGAGTCCTTTCGGGCTTTCGGGCGACTTTGACTACATTAAGCGGCTCATTTTTTGGGGAGCTCGAACCCCATCTCTCCCAAGACTCGAGACACTCCTCCCACTTGGCTGCAATTCAATTTGGGACGATAACATCTTAATTTGTATTAATAAATGCTTGTTGGACCATTTTCACAGCTACCTAATTTGCTTAATCATTGATATACATTATCAAGGATCTTGAGCCTGCCATTGATGGGGAGAATGCTTAAGGGAAAGCCTTGAACTATATCCATCTAGGTTCTAGATCTTCTAATAGTAGAATCTCTCGATTCCTTTCATGCGTGCATGAGACTTATGGCTCATGGCAACATATGGAAATATATTAAATATGAATAAATTATGGTAAAAGAATAAAGATCCATTTGTAAGTAAATTACGAATACAGCTATTCTCCCGTGGATTTCAATCAGCGATTCCTGGCACTATTTTGTAGTTGATATTTTGATTATTGCGCTTGGAGCATGGCATCAAAATCCCACGGTCAAAAGTCAAGAGAAATTATTTTGTGTTGTTAAAAAAGAGAAGGAAATTTACTTTATAAATAATTAAAAAATTGTAGCCCCAGGTAAATGTTTTGTCTACAGCAAAACGGAAGTTGAAAACATCTCAAGGAACCAATCGAATATGTTGGCAATAAGTATGGGCGGAGATTCCGGATGCTCCAAGGCCTGGAGTGACTGTCCCTGCCCCTGCATTTGCGAGCACAAATTGTGCCCTGGCAGGGCAACGAGCCCTGAACGCAACGTGCAGAAGTACGCATTAATTAAAATGTGAAACCTAATAAATTTAAATTACAACTTTCAATAAAAACTTTTTAACGCCCCGGCCTTTCGGCGGTAGTCAGGCATGGGCCCATGCAGATGCTTCTCTATGATACTTCTGATGCCAGGATACAGCAGCAGCATCAGGGACAGAACAGGACAGGCCAGGACAGGACAGGCCAGGAATGATACAAGACCAAAACACAGGACACAGCAGTCTCGCAAACGGGTGGAGGGGGACAACTTTCATGAGTCGGAAATTATTTAATGAGCATGAAAATTGCGGGGCAGCGCAAAAAACATAACGACGTCAGCCACGCTGCTGCTGCTCCTCGGCATTCTATAATTTCATCTTTTTTTCTGTCTCCCGCCCCTGCTCTGGCCTACGTTCTGTGCAGTGGCCAACGTTCAACCCCAAAGAAGAAGGCTGCATAAAAACATATAGCGCGACAAATAGATAACCTCAGGTAAAAATTAATAAACATCCTTCCGTTCGGGCCCATCCCTGTCCCCATCCGCCTACACGGAGCCCAGAGAGAATCTAGAACAGCCGCCGGAGGCCGACGACGGAATGAAGTCTCGGGGAAACCGAAAGCAAAACAAAGAGAAGCCCAACCGATGGATGATGCTGGATGGTGGCTGAGGGTTGGGGGCTTGCGGGTTGGGGAGGGATGCGGTGTGGCAAGCCCTGTTGTTTTTCTTGTAATCAAAAGCGTTTTCATTGTTTAACAATTAAATTGCTGGAAAAGGCATCATTAGCAGTCGCGAGTCGCAAGTCGCAAGTCGCGCGAGTCCCGAGGTCCCACAAAATGGCAAAAAGGCCACAGCAGAGCAGAGCAGAGCATCCTGGAAAGGAGGGAATGCTCACTTGAAGATATTCGCATGTATTCTGGAGTAAAGAACAAAGAAAACTAGCAAAGGCGCAGACGAAGTAAACGAAAATATCGCTGGAGTACCCCACGGTAATGAGTCGTCGCCCCATTCATGCACCAAAAACAAACGAAAGAGCAAAGCGAATGGGAAGTGGAAGGGGAAGGGGAACGGGTACACGGGTACACGGGATGGCATGGTTATGGTTATGGAACCAGAGCAAAGTTCACTTTCAGGCACAGCAGCCAGACGCAACAGCGGAAAGTAAGTAGAAGCCTTGGCCCCAGACAGCGTCTGGTGTGGGGTTTGAGCTACAGATAGAATTTTTGGTTGGGCGCTTAAGCTACAGTTAAATGTTGGCATGGGGCGGGGGTTGCTGTTGGGGTTCGGGGGCTTGTCTCTACGCATTACAGAGAATCAATTTCGTGCGGTGGGGGGGAGCAGGAGTGAAATTATGAGGAAGCTGCCATTACAGCTCCAAGCGCTGGCGGCGCCAACGACCTTCCACGACGAACGGCCTAAACTTTTGTGCAAACAGTTGTTTAAATATCCAGCAAAACGCGAAAGGGTTAAATTCATAATATGGCCAAATTAGATACAGCGGAACAACCATAGAATAACATAATAGAATAAACCGTACCCTTTTTCATCGTCGTCTCTGTCTCAGTCTCAGTCCCAGTCGTAGACCTGGTCTCCGCACAGGCCACCCCTTGCGGCCTTACGGCAGGACTTCTGCTAATGAATTCCCCAAAGGAAATTTCCCCAGAATTTCGGCTACAACATTTTAATACTTTTCCTTGTCGAACAGAACAGAACAGAGCAGCAGCGTGTCTGCTCTCTCCACTCGTTTCAATTAGCTTTTGTCTCCAGCATCTCGCACTCGTAGTACTTGTCCTCCTGTCTAGAGTCCTGCTGGCAGTGCAATTGCCATGCGATTTCCGACTTGTGACCCGAAGCTAGAAGCCCTCTGAACACAATCTAATTTCATTATGCTCGCTCCCGTATTCCCCTCTGACCTTCGCCGGACTGGCTTGGGTGGGGGCGGGGGGGACTCATCTTCAAGTAGCAAAAGCTAACAAGCCCAAGCCCCCTTTCAGGCCAACAACTTGAGTTGGTTGAGCGCCGAGAATATGCTGCTGAAATGCAAGTTGAAACTCTGGAGCTATCATTTTGTATGACATTCAACTGATGAAATGTGTACCTTGCTCTTGGGTCGTTTTGTTAAAACAAAGTTGGTTCTTCCGGGAAAATAGAGAGAAGAATTAAGGCAGGAACCTAACTCTTATAACTAGCATGGATATTGGTTGCAGCACTCCAACATCTTTCTTCTCTTTTCTATTAAATATCCACTAGAAAGGATCCAATAAAAGCTGCGTGCTTGGGAGATTTAGAAAGGAAATACACATGTATTGTTAGTGTACCAAAAACCACTAGAACCCTATTGTTTTTGTAACATTTTGCATTCCAAGTGAGTTAATCTGAATGAAAATCGATGGCTACTTATGGAAAAGATCTTTAAACTGACATTTTAGCACTGCGCGAGTCTTTGTTTGCTGCAAGCTTAGCATATTTTATTTCCATAACGTCTGCCGGGCTCTTTCTCTCTCTCTGCATGTGAGAAAACTTTAAACTTGGCTTTAAATATTTACAATAAATTGTTTTGGCATGCGCTGGCGCTGCACTTCGCATCCTTGCCATGCTGCCAACATTTAGGTTCTTGCTGCAAATAGGTGAGTAGTTCAGAGTTTAAATTTAAAAACAAAAAATGTGTAAAACGAAGGAACCTCCCGCCGGCGGTCAAAGGGAGAGAGAGAGAGAGAGAGAGAGAGCCTCTCGTCCAATTTGGAGAGCTTCCACTGTGGTTTGCACAAAACTCTCTTGTCTGCAGCTTGTTGGCCCCACACACATGCATGTGTCATTCCCGTTGCCACTACAGTGAAATCCAACCGAGTGGACACTTCTGCTCGCACAGACTCTGTGTAGTTCGCCGGGAGCGGGATTTCACTGTGGGCTGGGCTGCTGGACTATGGGAATAGTTCAAGTATTTGAATGTTGAATGTACATATGTACTTGTGGCTTGTGGGCGACTCTGCTCTGGTTGGGCAGCGCATGAATGGGGGTATGTGTGAGGGCCAAGAGGGCTTCACTCGATTGCTTTTATACATTTTTGAGCAGCTTCCCACACGAGCGGCCAGGACTCTGGCCGCACAACTGCAGATGTCATGGTGCTGGAGTCCTGCTTCGTCGTTCATTTTGCACAGCTCTGCCCCCCCCCCATCCCTCCCATGACACCGCCAACCCATGCATGACACACAATAGAGCTGGCTCTCTCGTGCCATGTCTGGGAATGATTTGATGATGCATTCCATTTGTGTGCCACACCACTTCAGTTCCACTCCCTTACATTTTTGTTCATCTTGTGGTTGTCCTTCCCACTGCAGCCACCAACCCCAGCCCCGGTCATAGCCCCATTCCCCACACATCCCCATCCGCATCCGCATGTCGCGGTGCATAATTAAAAACTGTAAACCACACAAATAATCCCTGGATAGTAGTACAGAATCCCGCTCCGTAACGGGGTGGCTGACTCTCCTCTCCATCTCTCCATCTCTCATTCGTCTGTGTGCTGTGCTCTGCTCGGCGTGTGTTCGTCTATCATTAGAGAGCTTCGCATTGGAAATGCGATGGTGATGTTGCCCCATCAGATTTGGCATGGCATGGCATCCATATCTATTTCTCTTTCGCTCCTTCACTCTCTCATGCATAATACATGCGGCCGTGTGCCCGCGAGGGTGCAACCTCTAATGTCCTTTAATAGTTTGTACCGACCTACGAGCAATTATTAAACATACCCTCGCTCGCACACAGACAACGGCACACACAGCGCACGGGGAAAATGAGAACGAAGCGAAAATCTGTGGGAAAACCTACCCCAAAAAATTTCATAATTATTACTTGATGTGTGGTCGTCAGGATACGAGGACGAGGACGAGGACGAGCATGAGTATTTACCAAAGTATGGGTGTGGCCTGTGTCTGTGCGAGTACCAGCACCAGAGCAGAGCATCTGTGTAAGTGGGTAATATCCAGGGCAGGGCACTCCTGTATGTACATTTGTACATTATATACAGACACCCGAAAGGATTCCAAATCGCTTGTGATTTTGCTGCCAAAATTAAATTTCCAATTTAATTGCAAACAATTTACAATGCATTTTCATGGCATTTTCGTAGCATTTTCATGGCAAAAATTCATTTGTTAATACCATCGGCAAATGTCTGGGAAGTCAGGGAAATATTTGATTTTCTGTGAAAGTTATTGTGAAAAACAATTGATGAGGAAGCAAATGCAAATAAATATTGCAATCAATTTGGGAATTTTGATGGCCTAAAATAGCTCTTTATAGTTGAGGGGCTTATTATATATTTAGCAGCCAATGAATAAAACGATCAACCGCTTTGTGGAACTCTTCTCACCTTCAGAATGAGATTAAAACTTTAAGAAATTTATACATAAAAAATACGTCAAGATCGTGGCAGTAATTGACATTCATTGCATCCCGTTTCTGTGCGATTTTGAAGAGGAAATATTTAGTCAGAAACAAACTGAATTTCTTGCATACTTCCAATCAGCGCTTTGAGCTGCTAAACCAGCTGCTGAAATGTAAGCAAATCCCAGCCATATCAATGACTCCTCAGGATCAGTGCCGTATCCCATAAAGATAGTTAGATCAGGCCACAGCATGTGGGTGGGCGATGCTCGATGGCTAATCCCCCCCGTTGCAGACACTGCTCCCATTGTGCATGCTGATGCCAGCGGATACACGATCGAGCGGCCATGTTCCTTGGCTTATCTGCCATCGAACATCTGCAGAAATATGGGATGTGCAATCATAATATTCGACCGCATACAGCAGAGATATGATACGATTCCGGGGGTGCACAAAAGAAATTCCACAAATTGCACAGAAATGTGTACCCAAAGGGAAACTCCTTTTGTTGCCCGTCTGCCGTAGCCCCGAGTCTGTTGAATCTGTTGTAATTATGGCGTAATTGCAGCAGCGCATTGTTGCCTGCGACTGTTAAGTAATCTGGCCAAAACATAAGAGCCCAAAACCATCAACCATCAGCCATCAACCATCTTGGGACAGCACTGCTCCACACCCGGTCCTAATGGCGTGGGCAGAGAGACGTCATCTGGTCGCACAACAGACTCCTCGCCCACAAATATTTGATTCCTTTTTGGCTGCATTTTTAAAGGAGAAACTAAAATGTGTCTGTAGCTTTTGGTTTGGATGCTGCGAGCCTGGAAAGGATACTTTCGATATCTTTTGGGTTCATTTTTCTTTGGGCTTAAACTTTAAAGAGTTTTAGTTCAAAGACGGATAAAAGTTCCTTCAGATGTGTAAATCCTTTGGCTTAAAAGTTTTCATTTTATGCCTCCATTCCGCGATGCTGATCCAGGGAGACTCTGATTCGAGGATGAATGTCCACTAGTGTTTCATTTCATGTTTCCAACAATCCTTTCCCATCCCCAAACTATTCGATGCCCTCCCAATTCAGTGCTCAAAGTTCAATGGAAACGGAAAATCCCAATCGAGTAGGAGGATAGCCTGCATAGTATGTACCTGTGTGGCTAGGACTGCGACCTGCTCTTGCTCCTGGCCCTGGCCCTGGCCCTGGCCGCGTGCAACTTGAGGCTAGTTAATTGTGATCCTTTTTGGGTGCTCGAACCCGAGGCTCGCGTCGCATTTATTGAGCTTGCTAATCGACCTTCCTACCCATCACTGCTGCTGCTGCTGCTGCTGCTGCTGCTGGCGGCGTTGCCATTGAACTATGCTTAGTGCGGTGTGGTCCTGTCTGTCCTGATTGTCCTGCATCCTGTCTGTCATACCTGGTGCCGGGGCTGGGCCTGGGCCTGGGCCTGGGCCTGCTCTGTTGGGTTGGGCTGGGCTGGGCTGGAATGGCTTGGCGTTGAATTTTTATGAGCGGCCATTATGAAATTCAGACGACATGTTGAAAACGCAAAAACCCTTTCGGCGGAGAGCAGCAGCAGCAGCAGCAGCAGCAGCAGCATTTTTATCACCCGGTTAGCAAAGTTCTCATGAAGCCATTGTAACCCTTTCACTTAATTATTGGGCACATAATGTGCCATATTCATGGCAACCAACAGACGACTGACAGACGGACGGACGGATGGAAGGGAGTTTCTTTTGACAATGGAAACTACTAAAAACCGTACAGGGCCAGGGCCATGGACTACCTGGGATTGCTTCGGTTTGCTTCGGTTCAGCTCGCGATTGTGCAATATTCGAGTGCCTGACTGAAGCCTGAAGCCTGGCGGAGTGTCGTGTCTGTCTCCTGTATGTGTGTATGTGTGTGTTTGTGTGTGTGTTTTATGTGGAAGCCCGCGCGGATTTCACGCATTTCATTGAGGAATCGTGGAAGGGCGCGCTGTGCGATAATTGCACCACCACAAACCACTCTCTGTCCTGCCTGAACCATTCTGCATTCATGTGTACATATATTGTACATCAATTCGTGTGTATGTATGTACAATGTGTGTCTGCATGGAGTTGGATTGCTTTCCATTCACCCCCACCAATATGTGCAGCCCAGGAAGCACCCTTCTGTCACTCGTCTCATGCATTTGTGTAACCAAATCTCTTCCATTTTGGCATCTCTGGTTTAATGGACACCAAAAGGTTGGATGAATGAAGTGAATCCAAGTCTCTTTGAGCCATTCACATTGCTTAAATGCGCTAAAAAGAATAAATACAAATAATCCCACTACTTTTCTGCATGTTTTATATTTAGACTAAAATACTTTTCACAGCTTTCCACGTGAGAACTCAGATCCAAAGATCAAACTGTCCTTATACAAGAGGAGTCCAATGGGGGCGTGTATCTGCTGTATGGGAACGGGTACCGAGACGGGAATCGATCTGGAATAAGAGAGAGAAAAATGTAATTAAATGTGAGATGTTGTGACGCCTTTGTCTGGAGGACAGACTGGCTGCTTTTTGCCTTCCCATGGCCTCTGCCACAGCCTCAGCCGCAGCCTCAGCCTCAGCCTCTGGGTGCAGGGTTCATTTTGAGATACAGATTTCCGATTCAGGTTCAGGCATGGCCAAAGAATTGCTCGTAATCGATGCAGGGTCAAAATTATTAATGGATTTTTAATATCATTTGTGTCGGCGTAAATTGTGTTTAAAAAAAAGGAGAATACAAAAAAATGAAACAAAAATGTGAAACGATTTATTGACACGAAGTCAAGTACAATTCCACCAGCGCTTTGGTCATGGGAGACCGAAAGATATCCCTACATACATATACAATACATCGCATGTAGTTCGATCTACGTACTCCACAGGGCACTCAGCAGCAGCAGCAGCAGCAGCAGCCGAAGAGTGTGAAAAATGATTGATCGATCTGGACTTGAAGTTCGATTCGGCATCGGGTCTGCTGGAGTTCGTGCAACAAAGGGCGCCGTGTCGTGTTAATAAAGAACTTTGTGCCCCGAGATGTGGCACTGTGACAGACAGACCCCGGCTCGGTCTCGAAAATCTGATTTCTGATTCCCGACTCTGACTGCGAGACTCCAGCAGACGGCGGCGGCGACAGCAACGACAATCGACATAATAAGATAGCAATTATTTATCAGAGATCTACGCACAGATCCAAGAGCCCGGAGAGTGGCCCACAAGCAAGAAACAACAACAGTTTTTTGATTAATGAAAGCATTTCGCCACACAATAGAAGAGAAAGGAAAAAATGAAAGTGTTGACTAGCACCAGGCACCAGGCACCAGTCGCCAGTCGCCCGTCACAAGGGGAGGGACATCAAATGAGCTAAAGAGTCGTGGAGAGACATTTCCATTTGTCCACTCTGATGACCCAAAAATCGATTGACTTTTCACCTTTCGCCCTCGAACGAATCCATCAATAAAGCAATGGGAATCGCGCAACTCTCAGGTGGCAGAGCGTGGAATCTCTCTCAAGGGGGAACAAATCTTGTGCTATTAAATATAAGTTAGTTCTCTTAGACTTCTGTGGCTGCTGAACTAAACCAAGGCAAAATGTTACTCGAGTTTCAGACAGAAGGACACAGTCAGTGTCCAGTGATTTACCCAAAGAAACTCAAATGTGCAAATGCAATGCAAGTTATTGGGCTTTCTGTTGCCAGACACTGACAGAAGACGTGAAGAACCGATTCCTCCTCTTTCACGTTACAACAACTTTTTCAGAAATAATTTGTGAGGTATCGCCAGTCTGGGGTATGTACATATGTATGTCGCGCACTGTAAGCCCAAAAAAGTTACACAAAATGATTATTAAAACGTATTTAAAGTCGTAAATACTTTCTAATATTTTTGGCGTAGACCCAGCCCCAAACAGCAGCCAATTTGCTGTTCGCATTTTAAGGTGTTGTTTTTTTTGTATTTTTCGAATAAATGTTTTTTGTAACATTTCCCAACAATACAAGAGCACATTGAGAGTGTAACTAAACAGGCTTACATAACACGTATAATACATAATTCCAATTCCATTCCAATTTGTTGTACACACATGCAAATGTAAATCTGCTGCTCGTACATTTAATTTTTGCGGCCGCTGTTGGGTGGCTGCTGCTGCTTTTGCACTCGCACACTCGTGTACGTGTTATTACGAGTGCGGTTATCCGCTTATAAAAATGATTTAACTTTGACCTTCAAAGTGTATTGAGTGGCTGTACATATGTATGTACATATGTACATATGTACATAGATACACGCACGAAGTTGTCTAGTCTTTCGACTGGAGGAACCTTTGCTCCAACCCACCCGTGGGCTGCTAATCGATTTCTGCAACGGGATTCCCCTTCCGACAGATACAAGGGAGAACTAGAAATTTAGTTCACACAAAACTTCAATCTCTCCATCCTCTCTTGGGGGTGGAGTTCATTACCATAGTTATTGAAAAACACACAAGAAACGCAGTGTTTCACTCGGAAATGCCTTGCCTGCCTAGAGTTGTGCTGCTTCTTATTAACATGGAACTATAAGTTTATTTATTTATTATTTGTATGTGGATATTACATTAAAGTTAATTTACAGCATTTCTCCAAATTTTATCTAATAAAACAAACATGTCATTAAACAGTATTTTGTGTCCTTAATAAAATGATGTACGCATACATATGTATGTATATGTATGTATGTATGTAAATATGTATGCATGTGTATGTGAGTATATGAAGCTATTTATTAATAATTTATATTAAAATTTTTAATTATTTTTGCTGCCATTCCGCAAATGTAATCCAGACATTTCTTTCGTACTTAAAATAGTGAAATTATCGCATACATGGTCATTGAATAATGCAATTTCAACCTTTTTCCCTTTCTCTTCTTACATTTTTCTAGCATACTTTAAAATTAAAATTAAGTTAGATTCAAATTTAATTTTTAATGTACACATGTAAATACATATGTATGTATATTTATTTTGACAAATATACATACAATGTACATATGTACATACATACATATGTACATACATATATTTATTTAAATTAGCATTGACAGTCATTCCATACCGATTCGTACTTGATTCGGACACGAGATGATGTGAAGTGCATGGAAGTCTTTGAATGTATGCATTTTCGTATTAAAACTCAATCTTATTTTGTAATTTGTATGATCGATTGATGTGAATGAATGAGTTACAGCGAGTGTGACTATGCAGTGCTAAATACATTAAATGCATACATACATATGTACCACATTATGTACTTATGTATGTACTTACATATGTACATATGTATATGTATATTTATCATCCCAAAAGAGTAAACACTAAAAATGGAAGGAACTGATGCAAGAGCGGCAGCCTTTGAGGCCCTTGTATATCTGTGATTTTGTCAAGATAGTTCAATATGTTAGAGAGACTTTGGAATAACTTTGATCAAGAATCATCTCTCTTAAAGAATCTTTAAGGAATATTTAAAAAACCCAAAACTACCGAAAAGTGAACTTAGCTTACATATTTTAATGGGGCTTTAGGACCAAGTTTGTGAATATAATATATTTTATTATTGACAATTTGACAGAAATCAACATGTATTTATGTTAAAATGTACATGCGATACATACATATGCATGTACCCGTGTGGCAATTTACATAAACAAAACGCACAAAAAGAGCCCAGGAGTGAAAGAGATGGCAGCAACAAAAAATGAAGAAATTGTTAAGCAAAGTCGAAGAAGAAGCAGCATCCGCTCTCCGACGGCAACCAACGCCAGCGACAACGACGACGACGGCGACTCTTCGGGGCCTTTGTCACCAGCCAGCCCAAAAAAGTGCTCAAATACTATTGGTGCAGAGGGAGACAGGCGAAAATCGCCCCCATATTAAAGTGTCGTATTGTGTGACACCCATACAGGGACACACACACGCACACCCAGAGAGACAGAGCATACAATTTGTGGCGCAATCGCATAGCAAGAGAAAGAGGGAGAGCGAGAGAGAGAGAGACACACACAGAGACACAGCGAGCAGTGTGGATCAGCCATTGGTGTGCGCCAGAGTGGGACGGACACAAACATTACCGGTTGGTCTCTGCCTGTCCAACGAGTGGCAGTGGTTGACAGCGGGCAGCGGGCATCGGGCAGCAAGCAGCGACAGCGGGCAGCGTCAACGGCACACAGTGGACACAAGACATCAAATGACAAAAATTTAAAAGAACGAAACGAGCAAAAAAGCAACGTGTGACGGCGACAGAGGCACTAGAAGCGGCAGCGACAGCGGCAGCGCTGCTTTTCTGGTCAATATTGAGACGAACACGAACATACACACACACACGCGCGCATAGCAGCGACAATTACTGGCTGGCCATTTCCATTCCCGACAACGAGGCAGCGCAGTCGGCAGCACACACAACCAACTCGTTTTAGCTCTGAAACCGAAACCGAGAGAGCGCTCCGTTAGCCTTTCAGCGAGCGAATGACAAGGGAGCTAAAGCAGTGCGTGAGAGAGGAGCCTCCACACAATCTCTGTCTGTGTGTGAGTGTTTGGTCAGTAAACACACACACACACACACACACACACCCACACACCCACAGACAATAAGTCGCATGTCAACCCCACCGCTACGGTCCATCCACTCAGACGACACTGTGGGAGCAGGCAGGCGATAGCCGAATATAAAGAAGTTACGCTGCTCTAGCACACACGCACAAGGGGATCCGCCCTATATATAGAGGAGTATTCATGTACGTATGGTGTATATGGTTTGTGGTCAGGAATTAGCCTCCAATGCGAGTTTGATTGTGTGTGTGCGTATTGGGGAGGTGATGGGGGGTCGTCTCTCTTCTCTACACACCACATAATGACATATAATAAAAATTGTTGCCACTGCTTAAGAGAGCCTTCCAGCTCTTTCTACTCTTAGCCGATGCACTGCTTTGCCGACACTTGCTCTCGCTCTCTATGGTTCGCTCGAGAGTGGGCTCGTGTGAGCGGGACAGCAAGCTGTGTGTGCGTGCGTGCGTGTGTGTGTCTAATGACCCATCGACGACAATGTGACACAGGCAGCCGTCGCCGCCGCCGCCGCCAACGCTTGAGGGAAGGCCAATTCCAATAGCGCATTTACCCTCTCTCGCTCTCACACTCTCTCAGCCAGCACACACACACTGACGAAGCAGCGCTGCCTGCAGCAGCAGCGGCAGAAGCAGCAGAGTCGCTGGCATCAGGCTACGGCAACAGTTCTCTGCTTCAGGTAGACATTTGTGTGGCAGTTGTCCGTTGCTGCGTGTCGCTGCCGCTGGAGAGGAGTCAGACAGAGCGAGAGAGCGAGAGACCAAAGTGTCACCCACCCCGCTGCGCTGCGCTGCCACGTTGCGTGTGTGTGTGCGTCGCATTTGTCGTCGTCGCTGTCGTCGTTTCGGTTTTTTTCTGCTTTCTGCCGCCTCGCAGCCTCGTCTCGGCCTGCACGACAATCAGTGTCACCCACGACACCCGAACGAGTGGATCTTTACTTTACTTTACTGCTTGTCCTGTGCTGTGCTGTGTGCTCGTTGTTGCTGTCACCTACACACTGTTACCGCGTTTCTGCCTCTCGTTTTCGTGTGCGTGCGCGTGTGTGCATGAGACTTCTTGTTGCCGTTGCCGTCGCCGTTTTCCAAATACGAAACAGTGCTTGACGACAAAACTTTTTCAATAAAAATTCTACAACAAAATGCAATAACAACAGAAACAAAGACTCATGGAAAATATACGCTGTTTTCCGGCAAACAATTTTTTTTAAATGCAATAAAACTGTGACCAAAAATAAAACAAAACCAACGAAAGTCCGCGAGAAACCTTTCAAATAGCCAAACGAAAATAAAACACCGCATTGAGGAAAAGTGCTGCGCAAAATATTGCGGAAAGAGGCAAGAGTTGTATAACGGGAACCTGCCTGAGATCCCCAGGAAAAACAAAAACAACAACTAAACAATAAGGTATGTAAACGAGTACGGTACCAAACCTGCTACTGTCGCTGCTTTGCCGGCGGCAGTTGTCGCCTGTCCCAAGAGTTGATTCTCAAAGCAGTTGGGCTTTCCGTTAGGACTTTGTGCTGTGTTTCGCAAAATGATCTTAAAACAAAATGTTCTCATTGGCAGATACAAAAGTGAGCAACTGAACCTGAGTTCTAGATCGGTTTCGGTATTAAAATTGTGTACTTTGGGAATCATACCTTAAAAACATAAATTGAATAGATACATTCTTGAACAAAGTGACTTTAGGGGTCTGTTCTTTTAAGAAGAGAATCTCTATAGTTTTCGGGATTTTATTAGCTCCGATTTATGGAACTGTGGCAACAGGATGCCCTGTCGAGTATCGAAATATTCCTACCAAAAACATTCACTTTTGCCTTCTGAAATGCCAAAGTTCTACAGTTTTCACACTGTTGTATGTCATACAAACAAGTGATGTTAGATCTCGCATACGCAATCATAATCATCATCAGCATTGTCATTCCACATCGGAGTATCCATTACATCAACCGCTCCCCAGCGCTGGGATTCTTGGTCTCTTCTGTGGAAGTCTCTAAAATGTCAAAGTTGTAATTAAGATTTTTGTCTTTCGGAATGATGTTTCTGCTGGACCATCATCTCTGGGGTCCGTTGCTCCCCGTGGTCGGACTGGCCGGGCCGGGCCGGGCCTCTGCTATTTGCTGGCCATTATTATGTACTACTATTAACAACAACTACAACTGCAATTATAGGCAGTGGTCACATCTCTGGGGCATGCCTCGTTGCTGCAGCTGTAGCTGTGTTGTTCGGGAACTTTCAACATTTTGCTGCTGCTGCTGCTGCTGTTGCCGATAATCAAAAAAACGTTTCGTCCAAGCCATCAAAAGTTTGTGATTGGGTTTTCCTCTCCCTGTCTCTCTCTCTGAATCTTCTGGATCTGTTCGGTCTCTCCCTCTCTCTGTCTCTCTCTCTGTTGCGCGCTCTGGTCTCTCACTTTCTGAGCTTGACAAAAATAATTATCCCCATGTACCTGGGCATGGATACTCACCTCAATATATCCAACCAGCCATCGAGCTATCCATTTCTCAGACATTCACACACTTGCGCGTACATACACGCATTTTAATGCTATTGTTGTTATCGTTACTAATGAGCCCCATAAAAAAAAAGAAAAAAACTGAACGCCCCTCTCTGCTGTGAGTCCCCCAGTCGCCCAGACCGCCCAATGTATCCGTGTCTCGCTCTCTCTCTGTCTCTGTCTCTGTCGCTGGCTTTGAGTATCTCTGAAATTGTTTAGCTGACATTGGGCAAGCGGCTAGCTAGTCGAATGTGTTCGACTTTTAAGATTGATTCCAGATAGCCCCGGCCACAACACATCTCTCACACGACCATCATCATCATCAGCAGCATCATCATCATCATCATCCGCATGATGTTTCTGCCGCGTTAACAATTGTCCCCAGCCCATAGTCCCCTCAGTCGCTCAGTCTCTCCGCTAAACCAATGTCCGTCCATCGTTGCTTGCGAATACCCTGGACGAAAGGGTATTATCAACCTGATCTTTAACACATTTACTGTAGACCATTTCCGCATGTTCACTTGTAGAAGTCTCAGCTCAAGGTATAGATCATTCTCTCAGCTGTAGTGCAAATAGTAGGACGAGTAACGCCCACACATTTCAATGGTTAATGGTTCCAGGAGCAGCGTAGAAAATCTTTAGAAAATATTGTCGTGCAACCCAGGGTATCCCCAGCTTCGTATAGCCTTTACTGGTGCGGTTCACTCTTGCTGCTGCTGATGCTTTTTACGTCTGGCTGCTGCTCACAATTACGGTAGCAAACGAAGCCAACAATAAAAAGTCGCTTGGATCACATTTGGGTGCTAGCAAAAGCTCTCTGTCTCCATCTCCATCTCCGTCTCCGGATCTGTGGCTCTGATCGCCGCATGTTGTCGTCGCCGTCTGCGTCTTCGTCGTTCGTCGATGTCGTTGTCCGAGGCGATTTTAATGGCAGCCAAAAAAGCTGTAAAAGATTTCGCTCAAGCAAATGAGGCAACACATGATGGGGTGCCCCCTGTGTACATACATACATATGTATGTACACGTACTTTTGTGGTCAACTGTGTTGTTGACATGAAAGATCTGCCGACGCTCTGTCACCAGCGCTACGAGGAGATTTCCTCAACAGCAGCAGCTCCTTTGGCTTTCACTTTGGGAATGGGAATGGGAATGGAAATTGGGGATGGGCAGCCAGATCAAGAAATGTTGACTCGATTTTCAGGCAGTTTTTCCTTTATAGTTTGCTCCCAATTATCCATTTTAATTGTGAAACTCATCGGGGAATGCATAGAAGTCAGTTTGGAATCAGCTTTCGATGATTGAGAGTTGCACTGCATTTGATTCGATGGATTTTCCCGCATCTTTGACTATAAATTGCTGTCGTAGCTCCTTGTTGAGCCCATTTAATTGATGGATTGTTGCCCGTTCGATTTGCGCACAGATTTGTTGACCCCCGGTTGACCTGTCCTCGATTTAATTGAGTCCCACACAGGAGGGGAGAAAAGGGATCCATTCCGCAGGGGAGGGGCCGAGTCTTTGTGGCTGACTTTTGTCGATAACATTTCGAAGAGCAAAAAGTTGCAAAAGTTGTCCTCCCCTCCCCTCCCCTCCCCCCACATGCCACAGGCCGCCGCCTCGACCAGTTGTGGCATAAGTTTGCGATTAGGATTTCGCGCTGTACGCCGACTGATTGACCGTTTGAGCGACTCCCTGATTGACACTTACACTTGCCCCGCGCCACCGCACCAGCCCCTGCACCGCCTGCCATGCGAAAGCCGCTCTAATGATGCCAAACTTTTCCATTCTCATTCTCTGTCTTTGCAGGAACCAAATCGAACACAGCAATGGAGCACATAATGAATCCGTTCATGTCACCCGCTTATCTGCTCGGCCATGGCCCACATTCACACTCACACTCGCACTCGCACTCACATCCCCATGGACATGGCCATGCCCATGGACATCCGGGAATGGCCAGCTCCACAAACTCGCCAGCCAGCTCCCCAGGTGGATCCTCGGGCTCGGGTGCGGGACACAGCAGCAGCTCCTCGAAGCCCAAGCGGTGGGGCTCGCCGCCCATCAACCTGGCCGGACAGTTCATCAATCCGGCCACAGGCAAGAAGCGCGTGCAATGCTCCATCTGCTTCAAGACCTTCTGCGACAAGGGCGCCCTCAAGATTCACTTCTCGGCTGTGCATCTGCGGGAGATGCACAAGTGCACCGTCGAGGGCTGCAACATGGTGTTCAGCTCGCGCAGGTCCCGCAATCGGCACAGTGCGAACCCCAACCCGAAGCTGCACTCGCCCCACATCCGCCGCAAGATCTCGCCCCATGACGGACGCACCGCCCAGCAGTTCCCCGTGTTTACCGGAGCAGCTGCCGTGGCTGTGGCCGCCGCCGGACGCTTGCCGGCCGCCTTTCCCGGACTGCTGCCACCACCACCGCCGCACCACCATGCCTCGCATCATCATCCTGCGGGCGTGGGCTATGCCCCGGCGATGATGTTCGGCGGCGGCCATGGCTCCGGACTGCACAGCCTGGGACTGCTGTCCGCGGGACAGGAGCGCGAGGAGCGCCTCTACAAAGATGATGTCGATGCAGAGGAGGAGGGAGATGCCGATGCTGATGCTGATGCTGATATCGATGCCGAGGGAGATGGCGATGACGACGGTGTCTTCGTGTACGTGGACATGCATGCAAACAGCTCCAGTCCGGCTGCCTCCAGCCAGGAGTGCCCCAGCGAGACGGATGCGGATGCGGATGAGGAGATGCACTGCAGCCTGAGCCTCACCAGCCACAGCAGCAGCAGCGGCGCCTGTGCCGACGAGCAGCGTTCAGCCGACCAGCCGCTGGACTTTAGCCTGCACAAGCGACGCGAAGCAGAGCCAGAGCCGGAGCAGGAGCAGGAGCAGGAACCAGAGCGGGAAAGGGAAAGGGAACAGATCAAGCGCTCGTCCAGCCCCTGCGGCGGAGCCTTCTCCATGGAGCGTCTGCTGGGCAAGCGCAAGCGAAGCGACAGCAGTGCCTCCACCTCCACGCTCGGCCACCCAGAGACGAGCATCAAAATGGAAATGGAAATGGAAATGGAGCTGGAGATGGACGGCGACAGCTCCGAGGCACTGGCGGCAGCCTCCGCCTGCATTGATCTATCGGCGCCACCGACCAGGAAGCACTCGCCCCAGCCCCAGCCACAGCCACTGTCCCTGTCCCTGCCGCTGAGTCTGCCGATGCCGCTGGCCATGGAACTGGAGGAGCAGCATCACTTCCGACTGCTGCAGACGCAAATGTTTGCGGCCGCTGCGGCAGCGGCTGCCACCGCCTCCAGCCAACAACAGCCGCCCAACGCCTTTCTGCCGCCGGGCGCCCTGGAGTCGCCCAATGCGCCGCCCATGTGGAGCCTGCTGTCCGAGGTGTACCGCTCGATGCTGCTCAAGACGCAGCAGCAGCAGCAGCAGCAGCAGAGCCACCATCACCACCAAGGCGGAAGCCACCATCACCACCACCACCATCACCACAGCAGCGGACACCACCAGCAGCAGGCGCCGCAGCAGTCGCCGGCGCCGTACGGCGACCTGCCCCCGACGAATGCCGCCATCTCCGTCTAAGCTTTGGGCAGTCAAGGACGAAGGATCCTTAGTCAAATGTTTATTATTTTTTATTATGAATAATATATTTTTTTTTTAATTTTTATTGTGGGCCTTGTGGTGCGGTCGAAGGAAGGGCGTTGGGGGCGTGCCTGGCGGACAGAGTCCTGCTCATCGCGCGCCTCACCCACTGCCCGGCCGACGGTGCGGCACTGCAGCCGTCCCCGAATCTGCCTCGATGGGTATTACAAACTGGAATTGCTCCAAAACTTAGCTTTCTGCTCGTACTTGTGTTATATTGTGTCCCCCAAATATGTGTACATCTCTTTTTTTTGTGTAGGTATAATGGTAGCTATAAGGCGACAAATAAGTGTACTAAAAAGTATTCAATCCGTTCCTCAGTGCAGGCAGCGAATGAGTGTGCGAATGAGTGTGTGAATGAATAAATGAATGCCAACTGAATCGAAGGTGGAATCAGCTTCAGACTTTCCCACGCATCCTCCCTCTCCTACCCATCTCTCTCAATCACATCTCGAGCGGTGTGCAACGAAGTATTGATATTTATAAACGAAACATTAGAACTATAAAAACAAAACAACAAAAAACAAAAAATATATTAAATAGTTCTAAGACAAAACAATTTTTTTCATAGTCAATAATTAATGTATTTTATAAACTGAATGTACTACTAAAAAGCTCTATGGAAACATATCCGATTGTGTTAAATAACCCCCCCCCCCCCCCTACTATGCAGTTAGACTTGTAAGTGAAAGGTGAAGAAATGTTATTGCTCTCTATCGTGAAGGAAATATTGCTCCCTCCCTGCAACAAGGATTGATTGTGCATTGTGTATTGTGTATTACAACATGATTTTAAGTTTTCATTAACAAATAAACAGCGAAACAAAATTCAAAAATTCAAAAAAAATATAAAACAAATTGGTTTTTGATTATGTGGAAAATATACATCTACAGGGAAATGGATACTGGGATAAAGGATGAAGGATCTCCAGTTGTTCAAGAAATTCGAAATGATAAATTCCTTAAAATATCTGGAAAATATCCCACACATTGTGTGTGGGGTAGAAGGATTGTTAACGTCTTAAAGGGATAAATAACATGGTGTGGAAACATTTTGTCAAAGATGAAATCTTAAACACAAAAAAGTAAAATACCCTTGAATATTTTTGGATTTTTTATATGGGAAAAATTAGGTTCGACATTTTAGAAGCAAAGTAAGGCCAAAAAAATGACTCTTTATGTGGGAATTCAATGGAATAAAATCTTTGCCTTGACTGCAATATGTTTCTGTCTCCTGTGCAGAGATATTGTTGTGAAATTCATGCCTGGTCCATTTCCCAGCGCACTTGCAATCATTTTTGACAGCAAATCTGTGGAAATCTCTTGATGCTTCATTGATGAGTGTGTGTCGGGGCCATCTACTCGCACGTCTGGGCTTTGATTCGTATATGTACTATATAATACAGATGAGATCTGATGGGATCTATAATGGGAAACGCCCTCGAAAAATTTCACTTTGCCTCCCGCTCTGGCTATCACATGTGTGGCGGCGGTGGCGGCGGCTCTTGGGGAAGGCGTGACATGCGGCATAAATTGTTTGTGTTTTCGGCTCTCCGGCATCATGATGAATGCCCGACTATTGGTCGCAGCAGCGGCAGCGGCAATGGCAAGCAACCACATCATCATCATCATCATTATGGATAGGCATTTGAGGCCACTTATGGACAGATTACACAGATACTGACACGCACACTCACGGCCCGAGTATCTACTCAGACACACAAATACTCATGAGACGACTCTTATGTACAACACACGTCTCTATGCACAGACGAGTACGAGTACGGGTACGGGTACGGGTACGAGTGTACTATGTACATTCCAATAAAAAAAACATGCTACGATATTAACATTAACACCGCGCGCTTCCCTTTGTCACTCACTCTGTGCTCTGTGCTCCGTGCCTGGATCTGGCTCTGGGCTTGGGGCCTGGCTGCCCAACTCCCTCTCAAAGGCCCGCCCCAGAGGTACGCGTACACTCCGACAAATATATGCTAAACCGAAAAGAGATTTTCTGATCTATTTAATCCATTTTTAGAGAGACGAAGATAATATTAGATCTTAGTTGATGCACAAATTCATTTCCAACCACACCCAACCCTGAGATCTGAATATCTGATCTGAACAACCAATTAATTATGCATAAAAATATATATTTTGAAACATATATACATAAGACTATGAGGCCCCGCTTTGTGTGGAAACCCGTTTTGTTCTCTCAGTGTATTCGCACGAAAATCCAAGCCGAAAAATTCCACATTCATCTGGAGAATGGAGCTCGGCTGCACATACGATATGTACATAGTTGTGTGAAACCGAAACCGCAAAATTGACATGGATGCAAGACTGTGAAAATGTCAAGTGGTTTGAAGCAAAAGGATATGACTGCGAGCTGGAGCAGCGCTGTGGCAGAGCAACCGGGAACCCAGGCAGCCAATCCGTCAGAGCGTCAGTGAGGCGGTGAGCCCAGCCGGTTCGTGGTGCGGCGGAGGCGAGACAGCCCAAGCTAAACGCTTGCCACATTATGAGATGATCCTTGGCAGCGATGTCACTTGAGACAAACATTCATGCATGAGCATCGCATCCCAAAGACAACGGGAACGGAATGGAAATGGGTCTGAGTATGGCTTGGGTATGGGAATACACGAATGGGAATGGCAATGGGAATGGCAATGCGAATGGCAATGCGAATGCGAATGGGACTCATCTCTCTTGGGATCTATTTACTTTTAAGTTTCTGAATTGGATGATGTCACTCCGCTGAATCGGAGAGGGAGTTGCCGGGGCAGGAGGACTGCTTGCTGGCGGAGTGGGTGACTTTTTTGTTCAAGTACATTCGGGACATTGGCTGGCGGTGGCAAAACGGAAACCGGCAAACAAAAAAAGGTTTCACTTGTATGTCTGCGTCGAGCTTTTGGTATACTCTCAAACATGTAGGATCAAAACGAAGGGTAAAAAAAGTCACACAATACTCGGTAATACTCCACATGCATTTGGTACTTTGAAGATTGCTTTAAAATTGCTTTTTTTGTTGGAAACTAAAGGATAATTCTGCTTCTGGATACATTGAAATACTTCACCTTACATCTTACAATCGAATAATATTTTGTTGGACTGCAACTTTTTACTCTGGATTAACATATGCAATGCATCGGCAATCCTCCCGAATCTTTTTCCAGAGTATTTGCCCTTCGGTCTGTCCAAAATATTACTTGCTTCATTTTTGTGCTCCTGTTTTTTTTGCTCTATGAAATATTAGAAAAATGTACAAAGCGTTAAAAATTAACATTTCAAATAGGATTGGAATAGACTCGACTCCGCCGCACATGGCATTGGCAGGGCAGGGGCCCAAAAAGACCCAAAGTGTACCGAGTATGGGTGCTGGGTCTGTTTTGGGGGATGGATGGATGCAAATGCGTTTATTTTTGGAGACAATTGAAAACCACTCGAGGGTTATTGAGATGTGACAGTCAAGTAGTTGGAGTCGAGTCAAGTCGAGTCGCAATGTTGCGGCGCGTCGAGATAACTTGACGTTTGAAATAGGATCAAAACTCTGGTTCCATTCCGATTGCGAAACTGATGCAGATACAAATAGAGTTGGCATTACAGCCGCCACAGATCCAGTGCTAGCAGTGGACATGAGTGTGAGCCATGTGACAGGCGAATGACACAAGTAACTCATAAAAATGCAAAGAGGGTTGGGCTGGGACACAACATTATACCGCCACAAGGGGGATGGGCCACCGGAATCACTCCGGCTAACCCACCACAGACACACGTACATACAACATGTGTAAGTAGCATATCATATCAGGGGGATGTACGATATGGCAGTTCATAAAAGGAGGCAAAATACCTTCATAAATATGTACGTGTGGGTGGGTGGGAGTCTCTTACAGATGATTAGAAACGAGAGCGTGGCGAAATTTATGGAAATCAATGAGTGAATTCTCGACTTTTACCACCTTTATGACTGTGAATGGCAGTGGGAATATCAATTACATATTTATTGCTCTCCGCGCAGAGGATTTATGGGGATTGTACATTGTTTATACATCCTCAGTAATGGAGCTTGAGAATATCTTTGAAGCTATTTCCTTTTGGACATTCCGCTCTCTCTCCATTTTCTAGTTCGAAAATCTCCTATACCCTGAGAGGGAGAGAACGAATCCAACCCGGAGCAGTGCTCCCTCCCATTCATGGCAATCTGATTCGATTCAAAGAGTCAAAGTTGTTTCCGTGCAGCACAGATCAGATCTTATTTGTCGTTGATTGAATTTGTCATACGATTTGGTGGCTTTTGGGCTGGAGCCACCAAAGTGGGTCGGCCTGCAATCCGGTTTCTCTTGCCCCATTCACGTCAACATGGAAGTCGGTCGTCTATCTCATGCTCGGGGAATGCTTTGGAGCAGCTTCTGTTGGAGAGGCTACTCTGGGATGCATCATCGTTCGGTAAATGGATCGTTTTGTTTGTGGAATTACTACTGCCCGGAGCCACAATAAAATTCATTTCGATTTCGGTAATTGTACATATCAAGCCAGAACAGCAACAGCCGGCCCGGCCACACACACACACACACACACACCCATCGCGATGGATGGACCAGAGCCAAGGAAAGCAACAACAACGCGGATTCCAAGTAAGTAAATATACTTAATTTTAATGACATAGAAAACGCTGCTAAAGTGGCCGCTGATTGAATCTCGTTAGTTGTTACCCGTCGACGGGAGAGCATCTCCGTCATGTGGGACAAGGGACGTGGACGGGGGCCAGACGATACCAAGAAGCGAATCTCCAGTACTTGGGCAATTAATTCAACATTTTAATTTACATTTCATGGGAACATGCTGCGGCTGTACGCACATGAGGCCAAATGAACCACCAAACACAACCTTTCGAGAATGTCACATGAGCGCGTTCCAGAATGTCTTTCAACTCCGATTTAGAATGACTTTTCTTTAGGTGTTATCAAACAGCATTTTACAAATAAATGCGGGAATGCAGCAAAGGAACTCTGTTCCTAAAAGACCAGCTGCAAATGGTTGCAATTGTTTTTCCAATATTATAATGACACCTTAATATTCCTGCTATAAAATTAGAGAAAAATTCTGCCTTGCCACTTCCGTTTCATGGTTGAATTTTAAATATTCTTTCCACATTTATTTGGCCACTAAAAGAGCAAAAAGTCGTAGAAGAGATATAAGTCTACAAATATTAAATTCTCCCATAAGTAGCAACATATTTGGTAGATAGTTCAGAGCAGGGAGATGGAATTTAGCAGACGATGGCAGATGGCGGCTGGCAGCTGGCACATCTGGCAGCGGAGTGCAGTTGTCTGCGGAAATGTTCAGTTCGATTGTGCTTAATAATTGCATAATATATGTAATATATCACCCATAAGTGTTACTTCCACGGAACAACTCCGCTCGTTCGGCACACACAACAAACAGTGCGAGGGCCTTGGGCAGAATTGACACCTGAACGGACCCACCGACCTGGCCGTGAAAGTGCCGTGGTCTCTGTGCTCTGTGCTCTGTACTCTGTGCTCTGTGCACATGTGTTTCTCAGTGTTCTTTGTGTTGGTGTTGTGTGTGTTTGCTGTGTGTCGGGTGAGTGCCGGGCATAATCATTATGTGATTAAACAATTGGTTAAGTTTTAATAAATTTGCAAAATCAATATGAAAAATTAAGTGCAGTAATTACTTAAATGCCTGTTTGCATACCTGGCGCCCAATGCAAATATTTTGCGAACAACAATTTAAACACGCCGCCAGACTCACACTCCTCCTCTCCACCTCTCCACCTCACTCCTGCCTTCAGATGCGGCTGCTGCCCCTTACATGGGTGCGTGTGTGTGTGCATGACTGATCTGCTCAGTGTGTTTGTGTGTGAGAGAGTGCGTGCCGGCATGTGCACGTCCAAGGTGTATTTTCGTGCAAGGTGCGGCTTGGCTCGCACAGCAACAAAGTTGCTTATTTCGTTGTTGCTTGAGCGTAGATAGTGCCGTTATTCCGTACCCCAGATTAAGTTCTCCCTGTGCGCACGTGTCTGCGCCTGCAAGTAACTGTAACTGTACCTGTACCTATACCTGTACCTATACCTGCACCTGTACCTGTACCCTTGGGCGTGTGTGCATTGCCAGTGCACGGGATATTGTACAGTAATCTGAGCAAGGTGAGTCATTGCCAGAGCAGTATGAAGTATACATATATGAAGTGTGAACCTCACAAGAAATATACCTTTGATTTTACCTGCTGCATTATATATGTAAATATTTACGTAATACTTACATACATATGCACATACATACATACATATATTCTTATACGTACAATGCGTAACGCCCGTTGTCAACAACATAATCAACAACAGCGCGAGAGCCACGAGCAGCCAATGGGCACCCCAAACCCAGGCCTCGGACCCCCAGATACCCAGACCTGGAGCCAACCAGGCAGCCCGACCAGTCCCCAGTACAACGACAGGTTGCCTGGCTGCTGGCTGCTGGCTGCTGACTGCTGGTAGGTGTTGGTATTGGGTGTGTAGCAGCGCTCCACCAGCCTCACGCACCCTCTCGTGCCACTCGATTTGCATATTTCTCAGTGCGTTCATTCTCTCTCCGTCCGCCTTTTTTTTTGTCATTAATTAAATTACATTGCGCAAATTGCAGCGACCACATCAGAACAGCATCAAAGGGGAGCCAGCCGCATTGTGTGTGCACCATCCATCCGCAATCCATCCGCAACCCAAGAGCAACATGAAACAATAACAGGAATATCCTATCCACCACTCGGCCCCTCCCCACTGTTTGTCCACCCCAGCAGCAGCAGCACCAGCAGCACCAAACAGAGCCAACAGATCAGAAGTCCAATTGCTACTTTTGTGGAAGGGAAGGTAAGCCCTTGCCATACCTGTCATACGCATCATCGGATGGTCAAATACGGCTTTGGCTTTTGGGGGAAGTGAGATGATCCACCAGGCAATAACAAGATAATTTCGGATTGTCCCTGTCCCTGTCCCTGTCCCTGGACATCACTTTGGGAGCGGGTAGATGATGCTGAGAATGGGTAGATGCCGGACGGTACTCTTCTGCTAATTAGCAGTGCCATAAAAACCCCATACACAAATACTAGTTAAGACATGTAACTGCTGGCTGCGTGCCTCTGATCTTGCCGGATTTCGAAACCGAAGCCGAAACCGAAACCGAACCCGAACCCGATGCCGACTCAGATCTGATCGGGTGTGCTGAAGCAGCTACCGGAGGAAGATAAGTAGCCAAAGTTCGGGTAAATAAACCAGCAAAGAAATCAAAGAAAAACCAGCAACGAATTGAAGAGTGACACAGCGCAAGGAACAAACCCATAAAAGGCTTCTGGCTAAGTGTCTCACAGGAAGAGATACGAAAATACATGAGAGAAAACGATTGGCAAGTGAAGTACGAGCATTGTCAGGGAATTTAAGTAAACTTTTTCTTGTGCATCCTTGAAAGGAACTCGTAAACAACGCAAAGTAAAAGTTAAAACAAATGAGAAATGAAGAATGAATTCTAGTGGAAAACCTTCATATTAAAGGGGTATCCAAAGTATTAAGGGTCAAAGATTAAAGTCTAATGTGAAGGCAAGAACCCATTTCGAAAAGCGCAAGGTAAGATGATCTTTTGTTGCCGCTTGTGTGACACATCCATCACGAAGAATACTAATCAGTTATGTAAACAAATGTATTCATAGAACCTGCATCAATCTGTGCATCGCACAGCCACTTCCACTCCCACTCCCACTTCCATTTGCAGTTGCATTACCATATCCTCCTCTATCCTTTCGAATGTTCCAAGCGCACCATCGGGCCATGGACAAGAGAGCAATGCAACAGAATAATAAATAGAGATAGATAAATAGAGGAAACCGTGAAAGGGTAAATTGGGCGACATGTTGTGAAAACATGCTACCGAATTTCATTTTACAATCGTGCGACAAAACGGAGACCCCAGACTCAGACCCAGACCCAGAGCGATCGACCGACCCAAAGATTGTGTGTGCCGAGGCTCTGTTTCTGTTTGTTCTGTTTGTATTTGCCGAGAGCAGTGCCGAGACGGTCGAGCAAGGTCGGGCTGGTCGGGCTGGTCGGCAAATGCTGTTTAATCTGATATCCAGCGAGGGCCATATCGTTATCGCGGTGTGCAGCAGTAGTCTAAGGGCAAAAGGATCACTTTTCAAGGAAAACATCGCCAAGTGCAATTAACACATCCAGCAGCAACAAATGTGTTAGGAATTGGTATTGGTCTTGGTCTTGGTCTTGGTCTGGGTATTGGTATTGGGACCCGGACTGGGCTAAGCTAACACTTTTGATAATGATAATGTGATCTGTGTGACTGTGCATCGGCGGTGCATGGCGATGGCGGTGTCGTTTGTGGATTGTGTCGTATATGCCATGGATTTGTGTCCAACGTTGACGTGCGGCGGCGAAGGCGGCGGCACTCAGAGATGGAAGGATCTCTATTGATGTGTTGTATCAACATAAACATACGCGTACGAGTGGGAGTACGAGCATAAAAGTACGAGTATATGTATGTACGTATGTCTTTTCGTGTCCGACAAACTAGTGGCTAAGTGCTAATTGGGTTTGCCAGAAACCGATACCCGTACCCGTACCCGTACCCATACCCATACAGAAAGGCTGAAAGGGCTGCAGTCAGCTGCAGTTTTCGATGCTGGGGGTTGCTTTGATGCTGTAATAGATCCTAAAATGCCAACCAACATCAATGTCACTTCTGTCATGGCATCCGTTTCGCTTCTGTGCAGCATCCGACGCATGTGAAGGCCAAACCTCAAGGAGAATATACGAACGTTTGCTACCCTACAAGTAAGTAATCTACAATCTCTGTTAACAGTTTCTGTGCGCTAATTGGGGATATTTGCAATGTGCAAGCACAAAATAATTGTATATGATATTTGTAGCAAATCTGAAATGATTTGCACCAAGTCTGAGATGGGATTTGATAGTAGGAATATCCTGCACATCTCTCCCAATTTATATGCCGATCCTGCTGATATTGGACGTACTATTATTGGTTTTTGATAGCATGGGCGTGCCGTGGGGTCGGGTCGGGGCGGTGGGTATAATGAACCCATCAAAGAGCTAGCTGCTGGAGTGGATTGGAGTATGAGAGTTGTCCAGGCGAATGGGTTCAAGTTGTGTTTCCATTTTTTTCTCCATTCTGTGCTGCCAGCCCAGCCCAGGCCAGGCCAGGCACTTTATGCACTTTGGCCGCTGCCGGGCTTTGCCGCTTCATCAGAGTCCAGTAAAAATTAGTTTGGTTTATTTTGCTGCACGTATGTTGGATACCCTCGAAGTGGTAAGGTATTATGATTATGGTTTGGAGGGCAGACCATAACTGAATTGGCTTCTGGATTCACCATAATCGGTTGATCGAACAAAAAGTTTCCCAATTCTTAAGCTCAAATCCTGAGGAAACTTTTCTCCGTTCCGCACTGTCATCAGTGGAAACGATCGATCCGCAAAGGGTATCACAGGTACCATATACACATGGAGTTGGAGCTCTTTTTTTTGTTGTACTTTTGCCGTTGTGTTTTTGTTTTGGTTTTTGCTGCGGTTCGATTCAAAATTGAATGCCATGAATATCGAAGCAAACCGAGTGCATGAGCGTTGCTTCTTTTTCTGCCGTTTTTAACAAACATAAAATCAATTACACAAGCTTCATTAAGCTTCGCCGGTTGCAGGTGAGTGTGGGTACGAGTGCATGGGCAGGTACGAGTGCCCAGTATGGGTGTGGGCATGGGTATGGGTATGGGTATGAATGAGTGTGGTCGCAGGTCGCAGGTCGGGCAGGGGTCGTTTGGGTTAACTTTATGCCACCGCCACCGCCACAGCGACCACAGCCGCAGACTCCTTCTGTAGCTCTGTCTCTGGGAGATGACTTCCTTTTGGCTTTTCGCAGCTGATTGGAGCGCGGGGACTTTTGGCATATGTCATCGGCACCGTTCAGCCCGCTGAAGCGTTGAATAATTGCGGCCACATCACCATCTCATCTCATCTCAGCTCATATACCACCCCTAGTGCCAGCCGCCTCCTCCCTTTGGCTGTTCGCACACACAGAGATGCCTTCATTTAACATAAGTGATTGATGCCGGGTGCAAAGTTTCGAGTTTGAGTTTGCGTTTGAGTTTTGGGCAGGTGACCAGGTGGTAGGGTGCTCCGCTCCCATCCACCCATACATTATCCGCTTGGGGCGTTGTCGAAATTACAATTTAACCGAGTTAGAGAGCTTCAAGAGAGCCGTTTGCAGCTAATCCTTGCCTGCTGGGAGTTGCTCTTCCATTGGGGCTGTGCACAGATATGCCTCAGGCATAATATATTATATAAATAAAGCTTTGAACTAAATGCAAGAAGGCAAGGGCCAATTGTTTTACATATCTTCTGTTGGGATTCCTATTCGTTGGCCTTTAAACAGAGTTGCCGAAACAGACACCTCTCGAAAGCGATCAGGAGCGTTTTTTGGGGAACTTTAATCAACGAAATTCACTTGCAATTATGGAGCGAAAGAGTCGCGCAATGTCAGGGGAGGGGCCGGGGCAGCCGCTTAGTGAAATTAGCTGACGCTACAAAGGGAAAATATCTACTTAAGCCACAAATATTTGACTGTCGACCGCAGCAGCAGCAACAATGTTGCTCTTGGCCAGAAGTTTGGGTTTTCAGTTTAGTTTTTGTGGCAGCCACAGATCCACAGATACCCAAATTCGGCAGCAGCACCCAGCCCGCACATCATCATCGTCCTCATCCTCATCCTCGGCAGGAGCAGCAGGAGCAGCAGCAGCAGCAGCAGCATTCATTCTACTCCTTCTCGCGGCCGTGTGTTTACCCATTAACTTGCTTTTATTGACAACGACGTTGGGCCCGTCGCGTCGCGTCGCGTCGCGGACTTTCGGTGATGAAATGTAAGTAAAGGAACATCAAAGCCGAATTCTCCTTGTCCTTAAAACCCCAGCCATGCCCCCTGATGGCCGGACTGTTGGCTGGTTGGTTATTTGTTTGTCTGCTTGTTCCGAATGTTTGCGCAGAGCTGGGGACGGGGAGACGGGGTCCCTGGGTGGGGCATGACATTATGCTGATCCCTTTTGACGTGCTCCCTGGCAGCATTATAAAAATCAATGAATTAACATTTACATGCAAAAGTATTTGACCACAAAAAAGAAACAAATGTACAACTGAGAGTTCTTTCAGCGTGTGCTGCGGGGCACGGGTTGGTGGGTGGGGTGCTGCGACCTATGCCTATTTGTATATGTGGCGTTAGCCACCCCCCATTACCCCACCAGCGGGCAAAGTTCCCCAGAACCCACAGCCCACAGCCCAGAGCCCAGAGCCCAGGACTGTGGGGGACTGTCCCTTGTATGCATACACTTGATTACTGGTGTTTTCCCTCGTGTTGTATTTGCTTTTTATTTTTATGCGAATGCTTCGTCCCTTCCCTCCCTCGAATTTCCTACTTTTCTTTTGCTTTTTGCACAGCTTTTTGTGTTACGATGAGGAAGGGGAACGGGCACGGGGACGGGGACGGGGTGGGAGCTGGATGGGAAGTATTCCTGTTTATTCATCTATGAATGCGATGACGATTGGGTTGGGAATGGGTTAACTGGAGGGGTGCAATGACAAAGCCAAGTCTCTGGGCCTAACCCAAAATCATTTCATTCACAAATTTAATCATCCTAAACAGTTTCCCCCACCCAATCCCAGCCCCGTCCATCCAATTGATTCATGTCAGTGGCTTTCAATTGGCTTTTAACCGATTAGCCGCGCCGTTCTCTGCCGTTCTCTGCCGTGCTGCTGGTAGTCTCAACCCTTTCCTTGGTGATTTCTCACACCATCTGTGATTAGCATAAAACGGTAATGTTTTGACGGCTTTTGTGCCATATGGCGGCAGGCCCTTGCGTTCTGCATCTCATTTGGCATTCGCATAAAAATGCGAGCCCAGCCAGCTAGCATTTTAGCCAATTGGAGGAGATCCTAGACCGGCCTAGACCGGCCTAGACCGCCACAACGCCCATTAGGCAGAGTGCCCTGCCTGCCCGTATGACACATGGCACTCGGCACTTGGCTCGGCACTTGGTTCGGCACTCGGTTCAGTGCCTCTCTGCTTTACGATCATGTTCGGATACCAACAACAAAAAAACACGCACACAAAAAGGAGAGAGGGCCTCAGACTGCCGGATGGGCAGTGCCAGTGCCAGTGCCAGTGCCAGGAGGATCAAGGGAAGGCGGCCGCACAATTTCCCAGATTAGATCGACAATGGAACGTGCTATGTTCACTGCTGATAACAGCATCAGTACGGCATCTGTGGACTGGACTCGCACTCGCACTGGCACTTCCAGGCGGACTCCGACTTGGACTCGTTGCTGCTGTCAAAGACAAAGTGTCTGGCATAATGCTCATGGCCACTTTGAAAGCTGAAACGAGTCGAGAGGCAGCAGGCAGCAGGCAGGCAGCAGGCAGCAGGCAGCAGCATTTCCTGCTTGTAATGCTTGTGGCCCCCTTAATCTCGCTTTCGGCACGTATCCATTGGAGGAGTCTCCTGCCTTCGACCATCGACGCGGCTCGGCCCGGCCCGGCCCGTACCGATATGTTGGCGGTCCTCGAATGCGAGTGGCAGCAGTAGTTTTACATACAATGCCATGCTGCTGCTGCTGCTGCTGCTGCTGCTGCTGCTACCGCTGCTCCGCATACAGCACAGAGCGCAGCACAGAGCGGAGCACAGAGCGCAGCCATCCAGAGTAGGAGCAGAAGTTGAGGCCTACAGAGAGATCGCATGCGATTGCGATCGGCGCGGTAACAAAGCGATAATGCGAAAATCGTGTAATCCATTAGCGTAACTTTTTGCAAATTTGTGACAATGACAATATTAAGATAACACACACTACGACTACAATAAAGCAAGCAGCCTCGGGCATTCTCACTGGCGTTTGCCCTGCATCAGGTTCTGTTGTGAATGCCCGGCACCACATTAGAGAGCCAACAGCAGAGAGCTCTGCCAAATTAATTTGTCGTCATCTTTGGTGGTGGTCTTTGGCTCAGATTTTGGCTGAGCTCACGCCGCATCGCAGCTTCCTCGTACAGCCTTTGATGCTGACTTCATCAGCTCAGCAGCAGCGGCAGCAGCAGCTCCGAAAGATGTCAAACTGGAATTACGATGCAGCCAAAGCGCATCCTCTGAGGAGTCCAGCCAGCCATCGAGCCAGCCAGCCAGCCAGCCAGCCAGCCAGCCAGCCAGCCATATGCCTTTAATTGAAGATGCGTGCGCGCATACTTAAATCGCGCAAACAACACTTTGATCTTAAAAGAAGTGACGTTTAGTGGTAGTTTTATGGTGATAATGATCTTTCAGATGGGACAGTGATGCCATTTATTATGCAGCGATTATCGGCAGCACACAACAGAGAGAGAGAGAGAGAGAGAGGGACAGAAAGACAGTCGTGGGTTGTGGCTCTGATTTCGCATTCATGCTGAAAGGGGGGGACTTGTTTGTGACACTGCTAGATGGCAGATAGGCGGCATAAATCCAACGGATCATAGATGGTTGTATTTTACAAGGAATGGATTGATCTTCATGTGGGAAATACTTATAAAGCATATTCCGATGAAGTCCGACAACAACTTAATTGGGATCAAATATTTGCACATTTGCTGTTCAAAATCTAATAGAAAGAAACAACATTCGAAGCTTCTTCAATTTTGAAAGGGGTTATTGGCCTTTGGGCTGGAATATCTGGCCGGCAGCTCGGTGACTCAGTTGCTGGCTCGCTGGCTGGCTGGCTCGCTGGCTGGCGGTTGTTATGATTTGTCACCTTTTTAATTTTTAGATGGCAGCAAATGTAAACTATTTGTCGCCCGTCGTGTAAACACATTGCCAACAAAAGCAAACAAATATCCGTGTCCGTGTCCGTGTCCGTCGCCATGCGTCACATAGCTGTCGCTGCTGAATGCTGCCGAATGCTAGGGAGAGTCGGAAGACTGCAGCTCGAAGCGACCGGGGGGAGGGGATCACCTGCTGGCAGGCGGGCAGACTCGCTCTGCGGAGAGTGTAGGGTATGTGGCGGGTATGTGGCATTGGGCGACGGTAGATGGAGTGGAGTCAATCACACATCTGTGTGAGATTGGGGAACGGTGGTGGCCCGCCTGCCTGCCTGCCTGCACCACCACCAAAACCCACATCAAATAACAGTTTATGGCATTACGCACACCACACGTGCCCCCACTCCTGTGCTCCAACTCTACGCACAAAATGCTGCCACTACTCGAAGATATTTGCCTGCTACATGGCGATGGGTGCGTGACTGTGCGTGAGTGGAGTGGATGCCCCTGGGGCACACACTCCAGCTGGGGCCACCACAAGAGACTCCCTTGATTAGCTCCAGTGACTTGCACACGCCTGCATCTCCCCATCTCCCCATCTCCATCTGCCATTTCCATCTCCATTTCCATCTCCTCCTTCTCGCGCCTTGTCACCTTCTTCTCGCTGCCATCCCAATCGATTACTTTGGGGGCACACACAGCACACAGCACACACCACATCGCATCTCGCATCTATCGTATTTTTAGCTAGTGTTGATGTCTTCAATTAAAGAACCGCGGATGCTGCCAGCAACAATTAGATTGTGGTGCGTTTAGTTAGTGCCAGTGCGAGGCGATGGCCCGATGGGTGGGTGGTTGCTTAGGTGCGGGGTGCGGGGGTAAGTAATCCGGCGGAGACAGCAACCCAGAGGTGGCAGTGGCATGTCATCGGCAGCGGAATGGCTGCTGCCGCTACTTGCGGCAAAGGTGTCGCCGCCGTCGCCACCTCGAACAACAACAAAAAGTAGTTGTCAAATGGCTTTTGAGGCAATTTTCAGCTGTGACAGAAGGCTTTTACCCAAGTGTCGCCCATGTCCCAGACACCAGCCCTCCGAACATTTGACAATGCCAGCGAGAAAATCAATTTGTTGCCCGCCAATAACTAATAAATTTATGAACTTTTTCACAGCACAAAAAAAGGGGAAATGAAGCAGAAAGGAGAAACATTTTTGAGCTTAGATTTAAGATCAGAGTTTGTAGAGATTAAGTGGCATTATCCGCCCAAAAGCTTGTCCACTTTTGGTTTATTTTTTAGATTGAATCAGTGGGAAAACCCGTTGCCGTTCTTCTTGTCAATATAATCGATTTGAATATGAATTTTTCCATTAGTCGCAGTCTTCCGATTTTAGACGCGTCGTTTCCATAACAGCTTCCCCCTCCCCCTCCCCCACCCCTTTTTATTCCCCAGCGATCGTGGATGTGTTCTGCCCCTGGTATGTGTAGCATTTGATGGCATGTGTTCCCCAGTTGCCTGCTTTTGGACCATGATGTGCTCTTCGTACTTTGAAAGTATTTATGGGGACCACACAATTGCGGAATTCTGTCGCTCTGGGGATCGGCTCGGAGCGGAATGGAACGGAATGGAACGGAACGGAACGGCCTGCCTGAATAAATATACACATAGAAACTGGTCAATCAGAAATGCATGCGGTTTCCGATTTTATGACCTGTGACTTGGAGAACCCAACCCCACCCCTGTCACACCCCACCAGCCTTTGCCCGCAGACCGAACGATGATCGTGTGATGATCCCCAGAAAGAGGCGAGTGGAAGAACTACTCGTACTACATGGTGGTCTTTGCATGCGTTGCCGCTCGATCGATCGATCGATCGAATTATTGGGCCGCATATTGCATGTGGGTCGCACAGTCCCTGGCCTGGCCTGGCCTGGCCTGGACATTATTCCAGCGAAACTGCCACTGCCGCTGCTGCTGCTGGTACTCCCGATATTCGAGCGTGACTCTTTGGACACATGGGTGTAATATCAACGGGCCGCACAATATGTTTGAGTTTTAGTCACGAACACACATGTATTTATAGATTTATCACTGGACCCCGAAGCCCGAAGCCCGGAAAGCTGTGTGCCTGCCCCTGCCCCTTCTTGTTGCAGATGCTGCAGCCATGGATCAATCGTTGCAGCGCACAGAAAAAACCAAAAAACCAAAAACAATTATATTTCAACACACGCCAAAATCATTCACAATATTCCCGTTCCCCTTGAGAGACCTCGCCAGAGCTCTGGTTTCAAATGCAAAACAAAAAGAAACACAAAGCCCCCACAAGCCAATCCCCATTGGGCGAATCTCTTGCGAATTTCCTAAAAACTATCAAGTTCTTCAGTTAATATGCAAATTAAGTGTTAAGTTTGCGGATCAAACTGATGCATTTAAAACAGTTCAATTCATTCAAGGGCTGCCCAAAAATACAAATTTGTTCGCACTTTTTTCGCGTTGCCAAAAAAGAGGAGGACATTTATTTACCTGGAAAGACTTCAGAGAAAGTCTTTAGGGATTCACAGTAGATTGTTGGCAAATACATAAATACATGTGTAGCATTGAAAAGCTTTTCCCTTTGTTGGAAAAGTGTTTGGAGATGGTTTGGAAGTCTGCTGGTGGGCTGACACGAAACGCGTGTGGATAAATTAAAGCATTTGACAAGCTGAAAAACGTTTCGACAAAGTGAAAATTTATTAAACTTCTAAATAGTGTTGACAAAGATGTACGAGAGTGTGACAGACATGACAAATAGTGGGGCCCACTCCCACCCCCCCCCTGCGCGCACACTGTCGCTTTGACAGCAGCAATTTAAAGTGATGTCAGGTCTCGGTCCCCTGTTCCTGGTTTCGCTCGGCTTGGGGTTGGGTTTGTTGGGGTTGTGCCAGCTCTCCATGGCTGCTGCTGGTGTGACAAAGTGGCGTGAGATTGTTCAAAGGGTTGGGGGATGCAGGGGCAGGGGCAGGGGCAGGCGCCACCCATTCAGCCATTAAGGCAGGCCTCAATTTGAACATCATTAAATGAGTTAATGCAATTTAAGACTCTCGCACATCTGCACCGTTTACGTATGCGTATCTGTGTCCGCATCTACATACATATGTGCCTGTAAATGTATCTGTTTGCAGGGGGGTTGGCTGTGGTTTGGGCCCCGGCCATGTCCATTGTTGTTGTGGCCAAGTTTTTCCACATGGTTTTTCCTGTTTGCCAATACATATGTATATGTATCCTTTTACCCGACATTTACATTTTCTTTTTGCCGTTTGCGCCACAGCCAGGAACTGCTCTTTAATGGCTGTTCCGTCGCATTTATCCTTATGCCAGCATCCGTTCATCTTCCTGCTGGGGCTGCTTAGGGGTGGCTCTCTCCCTCTGCCTCTCGTTGCTGGCACCATTCTTCACAGCATTTAAGAATCAATTTCCAACACAATACATCCGTCCGTTCGACAAGTAACAACAACAGAACAACTTTCCTGCTGTGAAAGGGGTTCGCTTTGGTGGCCGTTTGGCAAATGCCAAATGCAAATGCCATTTGGATACATTTCGGAGCGAGCGTCAGATCGGAGCGTGGGGGACAGAGTGGCCCTCCAAGGTCGATGCTGGCGTCCAAGTGCCCCTTGCCAATTGACTCTGCTTGGGGGGCAGTCAGTCCGCGTTGGAATGTGATGCGTCTAAGAAGGCGCAGCACTTATCAAAATAAAGCTAAGGCGAGTTTTATATTGGCTACAAATTGAGTTGAAATATTCCAAATTACTTGGGGGAATACTTGGAGCTGAAATGGATTGAAGGCAACAAGAACTGGCAGTAGTTTAATGCAGTTCGTGCTTTGGGTTAACTAGGAACTGAGGAGGAAATGTATCCGAAGTTGGGAGTTCAATTTCGCTTAAATCATTTCTTGCTGCTTCCACGCACAAAATAATATTAATGCATGCAACATTTGTACATTTGTACATTTCGAATGTATAATAAACTCATAATTGTCTCTCACTTCCAGGAAAACTCAATCAGTTGCGTATCACAAATTTATAAGAATTAAATTAAATTATTCAATCACTCGCTCGCTCGTTCGCTCGCCAATCCGCCCCCAATCTCCTCCCCAAGCGACTCCCCATGTTCCAGGAGTATTATTACCTTTGTGTGTGCCTGTGTCTGTGTGTGTATTTTTCTTCTTTCTTTTTGTTGTTGTTGTATTCCAAATCTGCGTGCGACCCAGGGCGACAGAGTGGGACAGAGAAGGCTGCCTGACTGAGTGAGTGAGTGAGTGAGTGGTTGTGCAAGTGCGATACTCCACTCTACACTCTCCACTCTCCACTCTTCACTCTCCACTCTCTACTCCGGGCTGTTGCTGTTGTTTCTGTTGCTGCTGCTGGTGTCGGTGTCGTGTATGCAAATGTTTGACAGTGTCGCTTTATTGTTCCGCTCCGTTCCATATGGTTTAGCACTCACTCTCCCACTCTTTCTCTTTCTCTCTGCCAAGCAGGGCAAGTGCCAGAACCACTTGCTGCTGCTGCTGCTGCTGCTGCTGCTGCGCTGCTTTACCGTCGGTCTGTGCCTGTTCGCTGTTCCCTGTTCCCTGTTCCCTCTTCCCTGTGCCCGTTGCTCAGGTTGTGGAAAGTCACGCTGCCATATTGCGTGTTTTGATTGATGGATAAGCGCGGTATTTGTTTTGCAAACACTTGACAGGCGGCTTGATTAAAAAACTTCACTGCTCACATGGGACTTGGGACTTGGGAGTACACTGCTTTGCTCCTGCTCCTGGTCCTGGTCCTGCTCCTGCTCCTGGTCCTTCGCGACGACATGTTCGGGCGTGTCCCCAGCCCTGCCCACTGCAACAACGGAACAATTACCAGAGGGCGGCAGATACAATTTACATGGCCTCTTACAGGCCTGCTCCTGATTTGTTGTCGCTATTTATTTCACGACCTTTGTTGAAACATGCAAATTACCATAAATGAAATTGTCGGAACGCTCCCTCTGCCACACAATCTCTCTTCCTGTCAGATATGTCATCGCGAATTCCCTCTGCTCCCCCCACCCACCCAAGGCAAATGAAAGTCAAGCGTTGATTAATCGAAAATTCATAAACACAGAGACAGAGACAGGCAAGGCACTGCGACTGCCACTGGCACTGGATTCTAATGGAATCTGTGTGGAATATCTGTATTTACTTATACGAGCTATCGGGAGAGTGCGAGTGGGAGAGGCATGGGTGACCCATAGACGTCCGATGCGTCGTCGCTGCTGCTCTTTGCTTTGGTTTATTTTTAGCCGCCTATCTTCCCTTCCTCCCTCCTCCCTCCACCCTCCACCCGCCTTGACAATCGCGGGTGTATGCGGCCTTAAAGGGTGACAGATGTTACCCCTCCCCACCCCTACCATCCAGCCAGGCGCATACATCTCTGGGCAGATAAACAGTAAACATAACTGTAGCATCCATATGTAGCCTCTGGATGGATGACGCACCGTCGTACCAACAATCACCTCTTAGTCGCAGTGCCTAAAATTGGAAACTCACTCACGCCCACTCCTTCTCTGACGTTGAACGTCTGTTGATTGGGGCAAACTAGCGTTTTGGGTGCCATTCCTTGGGATTTTGTGTTCTACCAATATCCGAGATAGTTTGTTGAATGGGAATAGGTTTTTTTGCTAATTTTTACTCCAAGATAAAACCCATTTTACACTCAAAGGTTATTGCCATCTCGCGATGCTGACAATTTTCATGGGTTTTGTTTTCAAATCTTGAATCCATTCCCCAAATCCATTCCCTAAGATCTGCATTATTTCCTGCTAGGTATTTTGGCTGCTCAATGGCAACGTGTGGGTTTTGGTTTCATATTTGTTGCAGCATAAAGTATGGATTTCAAGGGAAAGCAAATTAGTTGTTCATTTGGGGGATTGAGAGAGCTTGCGTTTCCATGTCCAGTGCACTTTCTTCTCTTCTCATTCCATTTTAGTTTATTTTAATTTAGTTTACATTTATCGTTTCTGTTCCTGTCGTCTCTTTTTTACCCATTGATGCTTACACTTCCTTCCTTTGGGTAGTTCCCTCTGGTGGAGTCCTTGTGCCGCTAAGTGGAGAACCAGTTAGGCAGCGATTTGGAAGCTCAAAGCTCAAGTCTTTAGGGATCATCCCAAGCCCAATCCCAATTTCAGATGATTTACATTTTTGCTGCACGCATGACTGTGTTTGTGTGGCACACACAATATATGAGTCCAATAACTGGCGGCATCATTAAGGTGCACACTGGAACTTGGCGTAGTAATGGATTGGGATTGCGATTGGGATTGGGATTGGGATAGGGATTGGGGTGCAACGTGTCCGTGTCCGTGTCCGTGTCCGTGCCCGCAATAACCCGCAATTACGATAACTACATAATGGTCTATTTATCATGAACGGCCTGCTAATCAGGCGTGGTTGGGGGGGAGTGCCCCGAGTGCTGTGTGGTGCAGCTCTATAGGGTTGTGGGTCAGCGAGTCGAGTGCTGCTGGACAAATGTCCCCCGTGGCATTCGGGGATACTTTGTATTTATTTAGCCTGGCATAAAGATGTCATAAAAAAGGAATTTCACTTTTATGTTTTTGGGCATGGCCCACCAGCAGCAGCAGCAGCAGCAGCAGGCGGAAAAGATTCATGGGCCCATTCGAACTGGCCCGTGGCGGACCAAGGCAATACCCAGTACCAGTACCGCCAGTATCCAGGCAGCGCTGTGTGTGATGATGCCCAATTTCAAAGGCATCGGCACTAGCCATAGACCAGAGCCATGGCCTGCCTACGGGCCTGATTCCTCCTGCTCGCCCCCCCACCCCGCCCCGTAGTGCTCAAAGGGTTACACGGATATCCCTGAACGAGTGTGCATACATTTGTCAGCTCCTGCGGGGGTTCTGTTTCTGTTTCTGTTTCTGTTTCCGTTGCTGGTTGTCACCCTTGTAGCACATCCTTCGGCAGGGGGTTGGGCAGCCCACTCAAAGGGGTTGGGTTTGGGGCTGGGGCTGGGGCAGGGCTTAAATGATTTGTCGCCTTTTACGCGAGCGATTACCACATTATAGGATAAAGCGCTCCTTATATTGGAAAACACTTTCGCATCGTGCATGCGATGCGCCGCCACTTGGCGAGCGATGTATTCCCACTTGTGCCCACAGCCAGGACACGGACAGGACTAAGCTCAGGCAACGCACACAGCAAAAAAAACGAACGAACGAACGGACGGACGGACGGACGGACGGACGGACGGGAGCTGGAATTAGGTATTCAGGCGGTGCTGGCACGGGGGAGGGGACGGGAGCGGGGACGGGGCGCTTGGGTGGGTGTAAGCATTGCGACACATTCAACGGCTTTTCCCATCGGGTTCATAAATAATTCCAAAGCAGTTCTTACATAAACAACAGAGCCGCCAGCAGCAGCAGCAGCAGCAGCAGCAGCACTCGAAAGGCAGGGAATTCAATTTGGTTCCGGAGCTGGAGATGAGCCCCGTAGCCCTTTTCCGGTGCTTCCTTAATGAGTTTCTACGCAATTTCGTTTTGCGAGGAATTATTAAAGGCAAAGCAGCAGCAGCAGCAGCAGCAGCAAATTATAATTCGGCTGATGACAGAATCTGGGAGTGGGAACGGGACTGGAATGGGGCAAGGAAGGGGCAAAATGTACAAAAGCCAACAGCAAAAAGCGCTGTTGACTCCACAGCGAATTGTCAAGGCAATGCTCCGGATTCGTGAGGACCCACTTACCTATCAAGATTTGTCATTGCGCAAAAAGCCAGAGGGGAATCATATTACACCTGGTGTCGCGGTGCAGTGGCTGGGACCTGCACAAGGCGCTAACAAATGAGACCACCAAGAGGTCCGCGAGAGCTGGCTGCAAGCTGCAAGCTGCAAGCTGCTCGCACTGAATGTTGCATGTTGCAGATTGGATCGGTGCAAGCTGCGCTGTACCCTGTTCAGGCTTTCGGGGGGATTGTGGGCCCACCAGGACTTTGAGAAAATAGATAAATAAATGATAAGTAAATAGTTCAAGTGTTGGGGTGCAGGAGGCTCCACAGGGTATGGCAGAGTGCCATTTGATGCTGCTGCCAGGCCTATCTAGATCTGCGTTTTCGATTCGTGTGGCTGCTGCTGGCAACGTCACTTGCCTCTCGCATCGCCTGGGCCTCAATCATTGTCTGGGCTTTGGGTCTGGTCCGTGGCTACTGGGCTTCGACTCTCGGTTCGATCGTGCAGCGTGTCGAATTTCATGCTGCTGCTGCTCCTCTGTGACAAAAGAGACAATAAGTGTCCTTTCTTTTATGTGGAGCGGACACTGAACACATCTGCTGAACAAAGCTTCAACTTTCTGTAAGAGATTGCTGCTTAAACACTCGCTGGCTACCCCCAAAAACCCGCACTCGAAAAGGGCAGGTCAGCCCTGTCCCTGCCCCGTCCCTGTCCGTGTCCCTGTTCTGTTCACATTCCACACCCCACACTCTCCACATTCCGCAGCACCTTGATGATGTCCCAGTTGGGGTTCGGACGTCCGTTGTGTTTGCTCATTTAATAACCTTAAGCATCGCCCCCGCCGCACACTCCACTGGCCTCAAAAATTGTTTTGTTTTATTGGTTTTGTCAATTTGCTTTGGCGGGTGAAGAGTGAAAGAAATATGGTCAAATGGATCAAGTTTGGATAGGACTGACTGGGCCGTCCTGTGCGTTGGATGTGCTGCTGGGGCAGGGACACAGACAGGGACACAGACAGGGACAGGGACAGGGACAGCTGCTTGAAACAAATTGCTGATATGTCCAGAAGCGATGCCGCAAATTAGTGTGTTTAATACGTGTGTGTCTGCAGCCGTTAACAAATTGAACTCATTTCGCCTACATGGCGATGATCACCGGAAAACAAATGGATGCCAAACTGACGGAAGTCCAAGGACCACGTCCACATCCTGGACATGGTAGTTGGCAGTTGAGGGAGGAGGCAAGGTGTTTGCAGGCCCTCTGAGGCTTGTAAACATTGTCTCTGGCTCTGTCGCTGTGCTGCTGGTCAAGCATTCTCAAAGAAAACACTCGTATGTGAGCCCCCCAAGCCACATTCGAGGGGTAAAAGAGACAAATGAGCGGCACGTAAGTTATTTGTACATTTGTGTCCCACCGCTGGCCCACCGCTGGCCCACCGCTGGCTGTTCGGACATCAGATGTTATGGTCATAAACAAAAGTGTTTTAATAACAAGGTTAATGACAAGTGGAATGAATGCCCAGACAGCAGCCAGGAGCTGCCTGTCATTGCTTGTCTTTGCCGGTACGTGCGACAGGATATTGTCTCAAGGAAAAGGACTGCCCCTTGGAGTCAACCCCATGGCCTGCGGTGGTCCGAGTAAATCTGTCCAAGTCGTCTGTTGTGTGCGCTGAATGGAAATGGAATGCCTAATGCCTAATAGTTATGGACTTGTATCAAAATTTAATTATGTCAAATATTTCACATGTCAATGATTGGGAGCAGGACAGAAGTCAGACAAAAGAAAAGACAAGCCACAGAGGGGCACAGAGCCGAGAGCCGAACCAGCTGTGTGGCGACTACTGCACACATCCACTTCATGGATTATTAAAGCGAAATTGTTACACAAAAAGATAGAATAATTCCCATTTTGTTTGGGAGTATCTTCCACTGGCACTCCACTCCACTCCACTCCACTCCGCTCCACTCCAGCCCAGTGCAAAGTGGATGGTACTGTTGGGTACTGGTAATCAATTCATGCATAAACCCTTATGACTTTATACGCTTCACGCTTTCCCTCGCTCGCTCGCTCGCTCGGGCCAGAGAGAACCACAACGGTCCACTGCTCCGACTACGATTCCGCGCTGGACACCGCCCCGCCTTGCCTTGTCTTGCCTTGCCTTGCAACACACTTCAGAGGCGTACGACCAAGTAATATTTTACCATAATGTAACGGAAAATAGCCAAGACGTGGTCATTTCAAATATTTTATTTTATTTTTCGCTTGAGAGACAAGGTGTAACGACAACACAGTGGCAGCCGCAGAAGCCGCAGACGCCGCACAGCACTCGAAGATGTGTCGAGACAGCCATACAATATGACTTTAGATACCTTCTTCAGATACCCCAAAGACACAAACACACACACACACACACACACACACTGTACCAGTTAGGAGTCTCATCTCAGATGCGGTGTCTGCTCGATTTCATTCAGTTTTTGGGCAACTTCAAGACTTTGTTTTGGTTTTATTTCCACGGTTGGAATGGTTTGGCCTCAAAACTCCATTCGATGCACGGGTTCGAGCATACTTCTGGGGCAGCAACACATATCAATATTTTAAGGCAGATTTGACTCATTTTCAGGGTTCTGATGGTGCTGAAACCTTTCTTTTGGTTCAGCGATGATTAAAGGGATTTCATTTATGTCCTTCTAAGATTAATTCAATTCAATTGTTCCATTGTTTTTGGTTCCCATTCTGTAGCTCTTCTGATTTACTACTTTGAATTTATTCAAATCAATGTAAGAAATCCAGAATTAGCCAATTGAAATGTTTGGAGGCTTCATCTGACTTGTCATAGATCATTGTCGGTCTTCAGAATGCAATTTGGGAAGTATTATCACTTAATTATTGTTCCCTTAGGAGTTTATGATGAAGAAAAACTGAATCAGGATGCAAACTCAAAGTGGTTCATAATTCATTTCATCAATTACTTCATGAAGTACCTTAATATATGACTTAATGCATGACATTAACGAAAGTAAACCTCATTTTGTGCCTCAATCAATCGCTTACTTTTCACCGAAGGAACTTCAACTTCAACTTCAACTTTAGCTTATGTATTTCCACACACAATTCCAGAAGGCAGATCAAATCATTTCCAACTTGCATTCATCTATTGGCTCCATCTTTATCGAAAAGGCTCAGTTTGCTGTTCCGCAGAAGTTGGTGGACTCAGGAATGAGTCCACGGAAGATCGATACATTGAAATGGATACGCATACGTGGAATTTGGTATCATATTCCCTACAAATGAAAACTTTTGATAAACCGATTTCAGTTTCAATTGAAAAATCAACCACAACTCGAGCGGGCGAGAGCTCTCTGACTCCAACTCCCAACTCTTATTCCGACGCTGACTCTGCTGGCTACGTGACGGAATAAAATCTTGAATTCAGCTTCCGTCCGGATGGGTTCCACGTTCCAAATGGGAAAACCTATGCAAGTGGCTCTTCTACAGCTCAAGGATGTGTGCCATTTGATTCATGAGTTCCGGGGGCTGCAACTGGGAGCTGGTGGATGAGGATGAGGATGAGCATGAGGATGAGGAGGATGGCTGCTGCGTGCGTTCAAGTGTTTATGGGGATATGTGTGGGTGGATGGGTGGGTGGGTGGTTGTGAGTTGTCCGATTTGGAATTATTGGCTGCTCCCACGGGTGTCGTAAGTTTTTTGGACGAAGCAGAGCGCTCACGCTCGCTTTCTGCATAGTTGCCCCAGCCCCACCCCCAGTGGTTGGTGCGCCTTTTGGCTTTTTATCTTATTGGTTTGCCGGTACGGACTGACCACAGAGTTTGAGGGAGCCACTCCGCTCCGTGCCACATATTACCCACAAAAATGCTTTATTAGGCCATTTTAAATTCCGTGAGCAGCTGCCAAATAAACGCGATTGATCGTTAAAAGCGAAGCACGGCAAGGGAGTGGGCCAAAAGGGGCTACCCCTTTGGGGCCTTTACGGCCGCGGCAAATGAAGTACAATTTGGGTTACTGAGATATTGATTTCTCTACTGTGTACGAGTACCTTCAGCTGTTTCTTGGTTGAAGATGGTTTTGACTTGCGCTTGCCCCCAAAACGTGCCACAACTGTCCTACAGTCCGTCACAAAAGGAGGCAGGCAGCACTCACGAACCGCATTCCAGGCTGCCACTCAAAAGGTCGACAGAGACAGAGCCAGAGCCAGAGACGGAGACGGAGACAAAGACACTGTCAAAGTGTCTTCCAGTGCGGTGACAATTTACAGAAATCGCCACAAAGATTTATACACACTTTTTGTAGCTGCGGAGCTCGACAGCGCTGACAGGTGACAGAATTAGCCTTGAACGCAGCGACACCAAGCGACACGGCATTTTGGCCGTATTTCCCTCCACTCCACTCGACTCCACTCCACTCGACTGTCTGTCGGCCTGGCCAACTCACTCGTCAACGCCAGCGTGGGTTTCTCGCTTTTTTCGGGGCCCGGGCACTTCATCGGACAATGGCTGTTGTGTTGGGAACGTTACTAATCGCGTTTCTGTCACAGAAATTAAACGACTACGCGCTTGACACATAAACTGACACGATCAAGTGCACCCCCATGAGCCAGCGCTGCCACAGATATATCCACATTAAGGTGGATTGAGTAAAATGGCAAATTCCTCCATCTGCAATTCAACTAAAAGTCGGTAACTTGGTGGGACCACACTGACCTACGCAGATGGCAGCAGCCAAAGACTCTGTTCCCCCATAATCTCTGACAATTAGATCCCATAGGTAAGTCCAGGTCTCAGCCAGTGCCAGTGCCAGTGCCACAACGTTTAACCCATTTATTTTCACTTGCCAGAGTGCCAGCGGAGGGCACATGTGCTCCCAACTCCGAGTCGAGGCATTGCCATTACCATCACCCGACAAACCATCTACCATTTCCCTTTCCCTTTCCCTTTCCCTTTCCCCTTCCCGTTCCCCTTCCGTATGTCGTACGTCGCACGTCGCCTGTCGATATATTCCGTATGTGTATACAAATTATGTTTACATTATATTTTTTCACCCGAAATAAAGGGGAAATTTCAGCAGAAATCGCATTACACATTCTTCCAAATACTCTAACTGACGATTCCCTTTCGAGTGATGCTGTGCCACAGTTTCCTACATCCACTTCAAAGTGTTTTTGACTAAGAATTTCGTTGGGGAGTTGATTATTTTGTAGGTTTTATGCTTCAATGTTCCTGGCTTCCGCCAAAAGTTCAGTCAAAATAAAGGTATCAAAAAGAGAATTGTGTATTCAAGTCTTGGAGATATTAATGGATCCATGGTTCATACACTTGTTAACAAATAAATAAATAGTTTAATCTTTGTGATATCTCATCCTTTTTGGCCGAAAGGGTATACCAAAAGACACCACACATAATGGACGCAGGGGCTTTGGGCTGGGGCTTCCATTGAGGAATTGGCGCCAACATTTGTTCCGTTTTAAAGACCTAAAGTTTACAGTCTCCGCGGCATTGTAAAAGTTTCGGTGGAGTAATTGGCGCTAAACCGCCTACAAATCATCACAAAAATGTGACGAAATAAAATAAACAAACTGTCAAATGTCAAGACAATTCCATAAACATTTACCATTTACCACTCTTCTGCTTTCTGTCTCAGCCTCTGTCTCTGTCTCCGTCGCAGTCTCCCTCCTCTGTCTATGTCGCTGCTGGCTGGCCTCTGGCGTGGGGAATCTACTTTGGCGCCCGACCTGCAGCCCCTGCCCCTGCCGTGCACTGGCAGCATAATTCTGTGGTGACAGGGAGCCAGCGTCAAATGCTGCAGGAGCCACGGATGCCACGGATGCCCCGAGAGCATATCCGCCTTGGTCGTCATCGTCGCCGCGACTAATGCACCCAGGCGCGCACTCGTATACAGATGTCTACAGAATTTGTGTATAGTTCCGACAACGACAACGACAACGACACCGCCTCCAGCTCTGACATTAACTCCAACTCCTCCTGCTCCTGCTCCTACAGATGCCAACAAAAGAGACAATGCAGCCACACACGCACCCACACCAAGACGCAGAGCCAGTCACAGATGCGTCTAAAAAACTAGTGAATAATTACTAGACGAAATGGATATGGGAGGTATGAACATTATTCAATTATGCATTTAGTTTTAAAGCCAAGCTGAAGTTGGTTTTTCCATTCAGCATTCAACATATAAAAATATCAACAAAAATTCCATTTAATACCTGAAACAAGTGCTAGTCGTGCGACCTCTGCTGTACTCGTGTTGTCGTATGAGCCACCCACAACCCAAGAGAGAGAGGGAGAGGGAGACGCCACACAGACACCCCCAAGGGCAGAGGTTGAATGCGGCTGGGCGCTGGCAGGTTGTTTGTCTAGCTTTGTCGCTTGTTGCCATCATAATTTCTTACCTCTTCATTGCCGCAGACGCAAAACATATAAAAAGATAGAAATTTGTCCCATGAGCATTGAAAATTTACAATTTAATTTTGCAGATGTAGATGTCTGGGCTGCTCTCTCATTTATATGCAGGCTTCTCTGCTCTCTGCGTAGATTCATTTAGACGCTCATTTAGTGCAGAAAACTTTCCGTTGTATTGACTGCAAATGCTTCGTGGGCAATCTGTGACACAATCTCTTGATACATTTGATTGAGTCTCCGTCTCCATCTTTGCTTGCGTCTCCGCACATGTCGCAGTGTCACCGTGTGCCGGCGGAGGAATCAATGTCAAAGTCGAAGTGGAAGTCAAAGTCCAAGTCCAAGTGGACGTCGAGTCCATGTTAAGTCCCTGACGTCGTTATTCGCTTAATTACGATAATCATTCATCAATGTGACATTTGTGTTTGACAGACGAACGCTGAATCACGGCGCATGATTAATTCTCCCGCACACACACACACACACACACACACACACACACGCACACACACATGGGATCTCCCCGATCTCCCCCCAACACACACACGCATGGGTCGAAGTGAAACTATTTTGTCAGCTCATTCGGGGTGGACGTGCGATATTTTCCAAGCTGTTGGGCTCCTCGCTAATTGCTGGCAAAGGACATTGGAGCTGGCCCATTGTCCTGGGGGGCATCCGAAACCTAGTGGCCATCCACAGCTAAGAGTCTGGCACTCTCTCTCTCTGGTGCTGTTGCTGGTGCCTCGCGCTGCTTTGGTGTTGGTGGGGGCGGGGGCGGGGGGTTTCACACTGGTTAACGCTTGAGCAGCCGCCGTGTCCGTCAGCGGTGTCTCAAGGGAGCACCGTTGCCACTGCTGCAACTCAACGAGAACGAACGGGCAAGCGAACGAATGAACAAACGATCCAAATGGATCGCCATAGACCACCTTGGCTATTGCACTGCACGGCACTGCACGGCAACTGCTGCAACGATGGTGCTGCAGCGATAGGCAATAGATGGGGCAATGCCCCGTACCCGTACCCGTACCCGCACCCGTACCGAACACAATCGAATGAGTCAACATCGAGTCGCAATCGGTGTGGCAAGCAACCCACCCAGGAAAGGCTATTGGCCAAACCAAACTTGGCTTGATCTTCACAAAGAGATTGCAAATTCATTGGAAATATTATTCGTTTGATCAACGGAAGAGAGTCACCCATTACCCATTACCCATGGTAGATCCTTTTTGCCTAGGGTCTGGCCTGTCCGTGGGCCGAAAGTGATCCATAAACTGATGCAAAATGCTGTCTGCTTGCAGGCGGCACATGATCCATCATCATCTCGTTAGGCTCCTGTGAAATTTATATACGAGTGTGTACACAGACATAATTTCATGGAAATTGCCTGTCTTTTAATATGCAATAAACGACTTATTTAACACTCGCGCGATGCAAATTACGAAATTCATTTAGGGAAATGTCGAGAGCAGCGTGGATGGTCTCAGGCAACAGTATCCCAGTACCCAGTATCCCATTACCCAGTATCCCAGTACCCAGTCGCAAGTTCAAAGCCAGTGCAGGACGAGAGCAGGACGCACATTTACATATGCAAATCACCCAAAAGCGAAGCGTCGGGGGCTGGGGTGGGGGAACGCGAAGCCCTGTCGAAAAATGTGCCACAACATATACAAAATATGATACGTAAGATACCCTTGGGTTTTCAATCATTACTCAAATTATGATGGTTTAATTTCGGGCGCTCTCCGAAGCCGCAGTCATTAGCCTTGCCTCTTTAGCGCATATCCACGGGGCATGCATGCAGCATGGGGCATGGGACATGGGGCATGTGGCATGGGGGGCATGGATGCATTATGTGTAATGCAATCAAAGGACTGTTTGTTTTTGCGCAGCGACAGCATTCGAAACGAAGTGTGAAGATGTTATATGAACGTTCGACCGCAACTGATGGAACTTTGTCAAGTGCCTGTGACATCTCATGACACAGCTGCACAGTCCATCAGCTCTGTCCCCAAATAAATCATTTGAAAACAATGTAAGCAAGCCTTTCTCAGAGCATCAGAGTTGTATCAAAGAAATAACTATTAAGATGAGTAACGCTCCGAATATTAGTAGAATTTCTCAATGGCATAGCCCGGTCGCGAGCCCACCGGAAACGCTCTTAAAAAAATGTCATAATGCTGTAAAAATATGCATAAATTCGTAATCCCCACCACTGCCTTTTATTGTCTCTTATCTCAGGCTGTTCCCCCTTTCTTGGCCAAAAGGTTAATTGAGAGAGCGAAAGGCAGCAGCAACAAAAAACGCTTTTGGGCAATTTGGTCTAATATGTAAACGAAAGTCTCGTCGTCTAGGGGGACGGAAACTGGAAACTGGCACTGGCACTGGCACTGGCAGTGAAACTGGAACTGGAACTCCGAGCTACGAGCTACGAGCTACGAGCTGGAGCTGCGTTATAGTTGGTGATTCATGAATATTTAAACGTCACATTTGGTCGCACTTTTCACGATGCTCATTAATAAGGCAAGGCAAGGCAAGGCAGCAAGGCAGCAAAGAGCAGAAGAAAAGAAGCTTTAAACGAACGAAAAAATGAGGAAAATGTGGCGATCATCGGTGCTGGCGTTTTGCCGTTCTCCGTTCGCCGTTCGCCGTTCGCCATTCGACGCCCGTTTGCGTTCCGTTCGTTTCTGGGGCACTGAACAAGTGCCCTCTCTATGCACATGGACACCGCACCGACTGTGTGCAACAGTGAACAGTGAACAGTGAACAGTGAACAGTGAATATAGTCAAAGAGTGAAGAAGAGTTTTCTTTGTTTCGGTTTCGGTTTCGGACATGGACACATGCATGTGCATCTGTTGAATATCTGGGCTGGGGCTGGGGCTGTGACTCTGGCTGGTGGATAGGGGGATGGTGCATTTCACCAGCGAGATACCACTTGGATATGCAAGATAGCACTGAGCGTCTTCGTCTCAGATATGAAGTTGGATTTAATTTCATGCCGGAGTAGTTCGCGCATTCGTTTTACGCCGCAACATTTCCAGCTAAACGGCAAACGGGCAACGGGCAATGTCTTTTTATTCGAACCACACGCTCTCGGGGATGGCGATGGCACTCCAGTCCTCCAGTCCAGGGTGTGGGGTGCAGCAATACATTAAGTTATGCATGAATATATAATCAGGAACAAAGTTGGACAATGCAGAGAGCGTGTGTGTACTACGGGCTGATGTTGTCAACCCCTGCGCTGTGGCCGAGTGTAGCCGAGTGTGCGAGTCACATCCCATGGATGTGGATAATGACCTTAGGCGTCTGTCTTTGCACTTGCCACAGACGGCCCCGAGGCAGACACTTTTGTCACCCATTGTCTTCGTCTTGGACAGGTGCAGCGCCATCCCCAACACCCCACCCCAACCCCAACCCCAACCCGAACCGCAACCCATCCTTGTCGTCACGCTCAATAAATACAAATATTAAGTAATTCCAGCTATTTATATTCGTAATCAGCCCAAAAAGACGTTGACCACTCGAATCCGCACTCCACGACCCTACACTCCGCACCCCGCACTCCGCACTGTACCCCTGTAGCCTTAGCCTTTGCTGTACCCCCCACCCTGACAGGGACTGTCCACCAGAAAAGGTTGAAATTGGTTTTTGGTCTTGAGAAGAGGAGACAACACAACACCAGAGACCTGAGACCAGAGACCACTCCACATGACGATGCCACAATAATTTGTTCTCATTACGTTTTCGTGATTTTTCGAATTATTTCAGAAATTAATCATTCACTTCATTGCCACATTATCAAAAAGTCTAACCAGCAAACTTCGGCCCGCATGACTTGTTGGTTTCTTCGCTCCTTTTCTTAATATATTTTATATTTTTCGTTGTTTTCGTTGTTTTCCTCCACTGAGAGCGCCCCCCAGCCGATCCGAGATACAAGGAAATGTTCCGCAGCCACACACAGCCACAGAATACTTCACTCTGTAGTACAGTGTACACTGTGCTACTCCCAGTGGGGGTTGCGGCAGAGGAAGAACTTTAAGTGTCAGGGGAGCCATCGGGCTGGCTGGCTGGCTGGCTGGCTGGCGGACCTTTACCATTCAACGGCTGCGAATGACGCCACTAGCAGCATTCGATCTTGTTCAACATTTGCTGTGGGTTCAGCCATCAGCCAACAGCCAACAGCCAGCAGACAACAGCTGATGGGCTGATGGGCGATTCAAATTAGAGATGGTACTCGCACGTATTTAGCGTGAATAAATGCATCCTGTTCGGCAGAGGTGCAGGGAAACCCTTGAGAGAATGAATGAGTTCTCAGTTCTCATCGTAAATTAAAGGTCTTGGCCACACACTACTTAATTTCATTATAAATGAGACTCTACTGCTCTTCTTCACTAAATGCCGAAATCCTACGGAGGGGATTGAAGACACTCCTCAGAAAGTTCGTGCACATTTACCCTTGGTCTCTGTTCTTTGGGTTCCTAAAGTTTCCTGGAAAATATTTCATTCAAAATAAGCAAATTCTGCAGTTGATGTTGGGAAAACAGTTCCACAACTATGAATTGTTCATTGAGAGTTCAAAGCCTGACTAATTCCATTACAAAATAAACTCAAAAGTGAATTAAACATTTAGCTGAACCCCTTTTAAAGGACTTTTCCCTCTCATAACTGCAGATGCTTTGACTCTCCAGTTGTCCCTAGGGCTGCACCAGCTATTTTAAATATTTATCATATTTATTCCCACTTTGAAACCTTACGGATTCATTTTGCAACAAATGAAGGAAGGCGCGAAGATCGATTCGATTCGATTCGATTCGATCCCATCCGATCGAAACGACTGGAGCACAACCCTCTCTTTATTTGATTATAATATGGAACTCCTGCACTCTTTTCAGGCTTTTGGCTAAAATCGTTTTTGTTTTCGCCAAACTTCTGTGGCAACGCCCGTCGAAAAGGCACACACACACACACACACATACACCTAGGGCAAGTCGTCCCGCCGAAGGACATTTTTAATTAGCGAACACAAAAGCCGGGCATCGGTTTTTAGATTGAAATGCTCTGCGCTGCCCCTTGGCCATGGCCGTGACCGTGGTAAGGGCCCATAAACGCCCTCATGAAACGCTTTCGGGTAAGGCGATTCCAGGTTCCAGGTTCCCTGTCCCGTCTTCCTCTTCCTGTTACCTTTGGCTCCCTTTCCCTTCCCTTTCCCTGTCCCCTTTTCCTTTTCTCTTTGTTTTTGGATATCAATCTGCATTGGGCGTCTACGCTGCCCTGGCGACGAGGGCGACGTCTCTGACCCTACTAGTCCAGTGAGTGTCTCTTCGGTCTCTTCTACATACAATCCAGCGGCAGCTGATTCATTCCGCTACGCATTATTAATGCACATATTTTGATAATTGCCGGTTTTGGGGCTGGCTGGCTGTCTGTCTGTCCATCTGTCGCTCTGTCCAGTCCAGTCAAACGTCTGCTTCCGCGGTAGGCGTTCACTTTTTCCTTTGCTCTTTGACTTGAATTTGTTTTAGAGGTTTTCGTTTTGGTTCTGGTGTTCTGGTGTTCTGGTGTTCCTTCCATCAACCGCACTCACACACCAACACAGGCGGACGGACAGACTAACGGACAGACCAGCGGATAGACGGACGGACGGCGGCTCCCTTTAAGATCAGGTAAGACAAATCATCGAGAGATGCATGTGATGCGTAATCCACTTTGGATCAGCTGCTAGATAAATGAATTAAACACAAATTATAATTTTATTAATAATAGATTCACATACGTATATATTGATGGTCTCCAAGCCACAGCACACCAAATACAATGTACCGATACACCATCCCATATTCCATATAGCCATCGCCATAGCCATCGCCATAGCCATCCAATTCAATCCAGTCCAGTCCAATCCAATCCAATCCATTATGTCTTACTTTGGCTCACTTGAAATCTCGCATATTTCATTTAAATTTCCATCTCATTCTCGTATTTACTTCCCATCCGTCAATCAAATGAAAATGACCAAAAGATTAATCGTTTCTTTCGGAATTTTGTTTGATGTTTTATCGCCGCAGTCCCCGTACCCCCGGCGTACCCTTCGCCGCACCCTCCCCCCCAGTTCAGTTCACCAGCGTACCAGCCCGAACAATAACTCATACGATACCTACACATACACAGACAATGGGAGCTACGGCTACAAAAAGTTAGGGCCTCCATGCCCCATGCCTCATGGGCTCTTCTCTTGCAAACTTTCGGCATTGTCGCTCGTTCCTCTTTCGTCGGTCGTCGTTCGGCTTTGACCACACAACACCAGACACTCATTTGTCCGCCGCACACATGACTCTTAATGGTTGTTACTAGTCCATCAGTCCATGCATCGGGTGATTGGGTATGCATAAGTATATTGTACCCATCGTATCCATATATGGGATGGGTGGGGACTGTCAGCTCATAAACATGAGTACATTATGAATAATCCACTAAACAATCCTCGGGGGTGGAAGGATATCTTTGCCATAAAGGGAAGAATAGTTAAATTATCTGTTAAATCTGTAATCATAAATGGAGCTCGAATTAATCCTACAAAAACCCACAAACTTTGTCCTTTCTTTTATCTGGAGAAATATATTTAAAATAAACACGAAAATGTTTACATTTACATATGTAGATATGTATGTATGTAACTTTGATGTATCCATACATAGAGATTCGAAAACCTCAATTCAGAATCGTGAACTGAGGGGCAGAGGTTGCTTCTGATTGTGTCCGAAAGTTGCGTTGATGTCATGACATCGATTTGGTGGATTTTTGTGTATAACTAAGTCACAGCATGGGACAGCCAGACATGGGCTGACCACAAAACTACTTGCCAATCACATTCACACAGATACACACACATAGACAGACAGAATTAGACGCACTCACGGTTCGCCTTTCTCCAAAAAAAAATACAAATAAAAATAACCCCAGAGTTCCAGCCTCTATTTTCGGTCCCCAGTGCCCCAGCCTCGTCGGTCAATTTGATTTCGACAATATGGCAATCGACAGTAGACAGTTGCCAGTTGGCAGTCGGCAGTTGGCCTTTTTGCTTTTCTGCTGTATCGTAGTAGCTACACATAGTTAGGAGCTGTTGGCTGGCTGGGCTCTTGATGTGTTCTGGGCCGTGGCCGTGGTCGTGGTCGTGGTCGAGGCCGTGGCCAGGTCGAGTGTGGATGGTCACAATTTAAATTAATGATTTTTTCTACGCTTGATCTGTGATAGTGACTGACATTTTTCCCGTCATTTTCTAAGATTAGTCCATAGTCATCGGCATTTACTTTCTACTTTTTGGCGCACAATCCAGACTGGGATGTGGCCCACTCCATAGAGTGCCATGGGACGTGGATGTGGATGTGTGGATGTGAACCTGGTCATTGGCATTGTGTCTGCGTCTGCGTCTGCTTTCGTCATTTATCCTATGTGTATGAGCGAGCACTTTTTTTAAAGGCATAAAGGAAAAATGTAATAATTATGTAAAGAATCAGGCGACGCCCCAGCCCCAGTCCCAGTCCCAGTCCCGTCCCGCACATCCTACAGTAGCTGTCGCAGCAGTCCCCAGTTCCAGTGCCAGACGAAGGCTGATCCCAGCTGGGAATCAATACGCTCTCAAAGCCGAGCCAGCGCTGCTCAGATCTCAAAACCCAGATCTGGCCTGGCGCTCTGTGAGTCAGAAGAGGCTTTGATTCCCGCCATCATCTGAGTGTGCGTCTGCCAATCTGCCACTATGCCACTCAGGCACACTGGCTGGCGCTTCAGCGGCGTCATTACTAGATTGAGATTGATGGCATGTACTTCGACGGATTGCTCCGGACCTGGCTCACACACACACACACACACACCGCACTGGCCTGGTCGGTGGCGCCACCATTCTTCGGTGTGTGTGTTCGGCCACTGGCACTGCCACTGCCGCGCCGCCTCTGATATTGTTGTCAATAATTTGTCACAATCGCACGGCGTCTCGGAACAAATTGTTCCATGTCATGTCTTTGTCAAGATTTTTGTCGATGGCTCCGCCGATAGCCAAGTGACAAAATAATTAAAAACCCTCCGTCATAGTGGGATTCAATCAGGCGACAAAACGTTTGAGCGCTCAACAAAAAGAAATCACTCCAACCTGCTCGCTGGCTGGCAGGGACAGGGGCAGGGGCAGGGGCAGAGGGTCTTGGGACATGGGTAAGGAAACGATTTTGGGTTGAAAATGCAGATAGAAATCTGTAAGTCATGCACTTACCGGCGATTACAACGCGATTAAGTTTCGGGACTGTGACCGCAAACATCAAAAACCGAAGCCATTTGTCTGGATTTAGACACACAACAAAAAACTTTGTGGCAGGTGGAACTCCTCCAAACATTCTGGCAGCAGACTTTTAGATATTTATGGTACAGGAATACGTCCGGGAGACATGTCCCTGAACGTCTGCAGCTTTGCATTACCCCCACCCCAACCCCAACCACATTTGTTGATGCATTTAATTATTTAATTAATGAACATTTCAACCAGTTCATGCAACACTTTTCAGCAAAATGACTAAAAATTAAGCAATAAGGAGTTTATGGATTTTGTTTTGTCCAAATCAGATTTAAACTTTCATGGAATATATCTCTTATTTACAGAAAAATAAGAAAAAATTCATTCTCCAACACAATTCTTACAGTTAAGGACACGTTTTTCCCTCCTTTGCGCTAAAAGTTTCATTCCAAAATCAAAGAAAAATCGAGTCCGTGTACCCCTTTTGATGTGACCCTGAGCCATGCGTGTGTGAAGCAACCTGCATTAAATAGAGCTGCCATTAACGAACTGAACTCTCTGCCCCATATACATGGAGGATGCCGCCCCCATCCCACCGGTCTAATCATTCCCGTAAGTACTTAAATGGCCACAGCGACGCATTCTATTCGGTTGCTCATTTAGCCGGGTCTGAGCACTCGGTTTGGGTTCTTTACTCTTTTTTTGTTGGTTTGTTTTTGGATGGGAATGCGGTGGGGTGTACACATCATATTTTGTGTCATTACATTTAATGGCCTGCTCGAAAACGCTCCGTGTTGAGGCTGAGAGAGCTGAGAGCACCCGCCTTTTTTCTGGATTCTGTTCTGGGTTCCTCCTTCTCTCATTTTGTGATGCTGCTGCGGCTGCTGCTGCTGCTGTGGTCGAAGGGTTCGTCAATCCCAGAGATACAAGCTGCCGTATCTCACTTGATTAAGTGTTAGCATATATGATAGACAGAGAGACAGAGAGACAGAGAGGGCAAGAAAAAACCTCGACAACTCTCGTGAATGTTTGGCCATGGCCAAAGCCTCGGTTAATGATATTTTTTGGGGCTGTAATTTTGGTTTTTGAGATATTTAAAATTTCCCATAACTCAAAATCAGTGGAAACTATTTTTTGTGATTACCGCTTGTTACCGTCGCTGTTTTTCATACCGCTTTCTACTGCGATCAATCAAGTCAATTTGTTGACCTGCCCAGTAACCGTCTCTCCATCTCCATCTCGAACTCCATTCCCATTCCTGTTCCCATTCCCCCTCCAGCTGCAGAGCTGCCTGCGTAGAGAAATTAGGCGAATGGAAGTCAAGGGCTGGGGCTGGGGCTGGGACTCTGGTGGGACTCTGTCCAGCTAAAGACCGAGCAGCGGGCGGCTGCTGCATTGGCTCGGCATTTTCATAGACGATTATGCCTGTCTGGGACCCATGAGAAGCGCGGAAAAATGAGTGCCGCTGCAGCAAGTACCCGAGTGCCAGGTACAAACATGCCAAGGCTAATAAATTACCATTTTCCAGCCTCTTTGCAATGGGGTGGGGACAGCCTCTCGCACAAGCTCCCCAAGAAGCTTTGTCCATTTTCGGGAAGAAGTATTCCAAGTGATTCCAATCAGAAGGCGCTTCCCATTCGGGGTTCGTGTTGGTGGCCCCAGCAGGGCAAGGACTCATGATTCGTGGTCCTGTGACGTGTGCACCGTGCAAAAATTGGGCGTGCTACCAACCACCACAATGCAGCAGGCAGCAGGCCAGCGTGTAGAGTGAAGGAGGGAGCCGCCACCCAGCTGACTGTCTGCCGTAGGCGCGTCCGCTCGTCTGTGCCATAAATCAGTGGAAGATAATTGAAGGAGTGGTCTAGTCCGTCTAAGCGGAAGACCGTCATTTCTACGGCTTTGCCTGCCCACCACCCCCCCAAGGCTTGCCGACCGACTCCCGAGTATCCGGCTCCGAGCACTGCTGCTGGTTCCGCTAGCTAAATCTTTAAAGCTGGCAAAGGAAACACTTGAAGGCTTGCAGCCAAGGCATTTTTCTAGAGCAATTGGCTACCAAATAATTCATAACCTGAATACAAATCGATAGGAAATCAGCTCAAGCACTTGCAGAAAGAGAAAACTTGATACAAAAAGTCACCAGGAGAGCTGTGCATTTAAATGGTTATTAAATGGGTTACAAGCTGGTTGGGGTTCACCTCAAAATTCGCAGATACTTGGAGGCTAATTGGAGCTGGATATCGGGGAGAACTGTTCCTTTGAACGCCACTGAGAGTTGGGTTCCTGAGACTTGCTGTGCTTTGGGTCTGGCGATGGTCTGTCAATGATCTAATATCTAATTTAATCGTTGGAGAGCAGGTACGCACTTATTCACACCCAAGCAAGATCCAACAAGATCTGTGCATCGCTGACAGTGCTTTATGGATAGCTGACTGAATGATGCCCAAGGGTCCCGCACTTGCAACCGGGAAGGAGACGATACGGGTTACGGGACGGGACGGGACGGGACGGGACGGAACGGGACGGGGGCCATCTAATTACGCCACAATGTATACACATTCGATACAGATACACACACTTGCGGGTTTATTTGTATCTGAAAGTATGCTGGAGTACAAACAGCAGAACAGAGCGACGAGAGGGGAACGGGAACGGGAATGGGAATGGGAATGGGAATGAGAATGGGGGGAATGTTTATATCTGCATCCGATCCTAGTCTGGAGACAACCTGCTGTGCTGTGCTTTTGAACGCTTCAAGATGAAACAGTCCTGATCCATTTCGTGTGCTCGTGTGCACATCCCCCAATACTTTTCTTTGCTTTTCTTTGCTTTTCTTTTCTTTTCTGCCATCTATTCTTTTTTGGACAACTCAAGTGTCTAAGTGCCTTGCCGCCTGATTCGACTTCGACTTCGATTTCGACGCACCAGCCCCAGCCCATCCCTGCTGTGGTCGATGGTCGAGATGCCTTCAACGTCGCCGCCGTTCTTCTTTTGGAACATCAACAGCCAGAAGATACAAACATTCGCATTGAGAGATACTATTTGGATATTTGAATGTGGACATGAGTGTGGGGGGGAACGGTGTAAGCTGCCGGACTACTCCACTCAACCCACTCCGATCACACCCTCATCTTTTGCTTATTGTACACTGAAACTTGTTGGGGAGAACCCACGCTTTGATTTGCGCGCCTCAAACAGGTGGATGTTTACTTGACTATTTTGATATTTCATGGAAATAAATTACACAACAATTAAATAATAATTAATATAATTTAATAAACTAAATATATAAATATCAGAATTCAATTAAATAAAATCGATTAAAGTTGTATTTTCTTAAGCACAGATTTGAATCCTTTTTTTAACGTCTTCCTCTGGAAATGAAATCTCTTTTCTATGGGACTTTTTTTTCCAAGTGTATAACAGCAGCAACTTCGCCGTCAGCGTCAGCGTCACCATCAGCCATCGGGATCTGTTCGGGATTGGGGGTGCTGGGGATCGGCATGGGCAACGGCATGGGCAACGGCATGGGCAACGGCATCACCAAGAATTCGGCAGGGGCCATCTGTTGCACATCATTCGCACTTGGTTTCTGTCGGCGCGTTGCCCTATATTAATGGTAATTTCTTACTTTTTGTATACATGTTCGGGCTTGAATGTTATTTTTGTTGTGTTGTCTATTTGGTTCTTATTTTTTGGAATATGTGTGTGGATTTCCAATAATTTAATCGCCTTGCTTTCGGACTTGGACTTTTGGCTGTGGTTTTGGCTTTGGTTTTGCTTTCGTATCGGTAGATTTATACTTTGTTGATACTTAACAATTAAGTATTTTACTTGTTCTTCGCTTCTGTCTTTTGTTGTTTTGTCTGAGGTGTATACAGAGTGGAGATGGCCTGAGTTATGGATACACACACGCACACACACATACACACCCCACATGGGAGGCGCCTACAAGATGGTGGTCAAAAGCATCAACGCCGGAAGCAGAGCCCCAACGGACCCAGTAGTGCTGGAGGGGATTGTTAGGACCTTGTTCCCGCAAGGGCGTCCCATAACAACATCCCCAAGCCCCGAGCACAGCCTGGACGACATCTGCGAGGTCACGGAGGAAGAGGTGCTGCAGGCAGGCAGAGACCTGAACCCCAAGAAGGCACCGGGGCCGGACGCTATTCCGAACCGAGCGACGAAGCTTGCACTAGCGCTGATCCCAAGCGAGGTCACGGGTCTGTTCAACAGATGCCTCCACGAGGGTACGTTCCCATCGAGGTGGAAGAGGCAGCGGCTCTTTTGCTGTCCAAGCCGGGAAAGCCGCCGGGCGAGGCGTCCTCCTACAGGCCCATCTGCCTCCTGGACACGATAGGGAAGGTATTCGAGAAGGTGATCGCCACGAGGCTCAGTGCAGCCATCGAAGCAGCAGGCGGCCTCCCCGGAGCAATACGGGTTCAGGAAGGGGAAGTCGACGCTGGACGCCATCTCTAGGGTGGTAAAACGGCAGAGGAAGCCTGCGCTGGTTCCAGATGGAGAGGAGGATCCAAATCCTACTGTCTCGTGGTGACACTTGACATAAGGAACGCGTTCAACTCGGCCGATTGGAGCCGCACTCTGGAGGCCCTACAGCGTTTCAGCATCCCTGGTTACCTGCAGAGGATAGCACGCAGCTACTTCAGCGACAGGGTGCTGACGTACGAGACCAGTCTGGGTTCCAGGGCATACGAAGTCTCAGCCGGAGTCCCGCAGGGCTCCGTTTTGGGACCCCTGCTCTGGAACGCCATGTACGACGGAGTCCTGAGATTACCGATGCCAGCCAACACCAGCATGGTGGGGTTTGCGGACGACGTCGCTCTAGTGGTGGTGGCCAAGCACCTCGCCGCAGTGGAGGAGCTCGCCAACGCGGCCGTCCGTGCCGTGGAGTCGTGGCTTACGGTCGCCGGACTGGACTTGGCTGCGCAGAAGACTGAGGCGGTGCTGATATCGAGCCGGAAAGCTGTAGAAACAGCATGTGTGCAGGTCGGTGGTACCACGATACGCTCACAGAGGGCAATCAAATACCTCGGGGTGGTCATCGACACTCGCCTCTCCTTCAAGGAGCACTTGGAGTACGTGCAGAGGAAGGCCAGCGGAACCATAGGAGCACTCTCGCGAATGCTTCTCAATACCAGAGGCCCGAAGCAGGCAACGCGGAAGCTCCTGACGAGTGTTGTGACGTCGCAGATCCTATACGCCGCGCCCGCGTGGGCGAAAGCCGCTCAGGTGAAAACCTACATGCGAGGCGTGGAGGCGACGTACAGGCTGTGTGCCCTTAGGATCGCGTGCTCGTTCCGGACTGTGTCGGACGAAGCCGCGCTGGTCATCGCCGGGCAAGTCCCACTCAGGGAGCTGATAAGGGAGAGACAGGAGATCCATACCGCAGAGCAGGGCGAAAGCGAGGTGTCAAGAGCCGAGCTGAAGGTAGCCGCAAGGAGGAGCAGCATCAATAGATGGCAGGCCCAGTGGGACGGTTCATCCAAGGGGCGCTGGACGTATTCCCTCATACCGAAGCTGCAGGACTGGCTCGAGAGGAAGCACGGCCACGTGGATTTTTATCTCACCCAGGCGCTGAGCGGACACGGCTGCTTCCGCAGCTACCTCAAGCGCTTCGGCCACGAGACGGAGGACGGGTGCCCAGCGTGCGGCACCGGCATAGTGGAGGACGCACAGCACGTCCTCTTCGAATGCCACAGATTCGACCACGAGCGTCGCCGCCTGGAGGCAGAAGTAGGCGCCAGGATCTCCACAGAGACCTTGGTGCCGATCATGCTGTCCGAGCCAAGGGCTTGGGAAGCGGCCGCAGAGTTCGCTTCTAGCGTTATGCGAACTCTGAGAGTTTTGGAGAGAAGGCGGAAGCAGGAGACGGAGTAGGAGCCTTCGAGCGTGCGAAGCAATGCTTTGCGGCAGTACCGCGCGCGTGGGGCGCCCACTCCCAATACTTCCCGCATCATATTATATACCCGCTAGTGTAAGAACGTAGTAGTAAAGTAAGAAAATTCAGAGAATAAATGAAGGAATATAAAAAAAAACACCCCACATGGGTGTGGGGCGATTTGGTTGGTGGGTGACTTCTGGCACTGGCAGCAGCAGCAGCAGCAGCAGCAGCAGGAGCAGGAGCAAGAGTCATTAATGCGGCTCGAATTCAAATTAAAAATGCTCGAGGTCGAAGTGTATGGCATGGCGGCATACTGGAAATATGTATAGTAATATCAAATAAAATCGTGGAAGCGGTGAGGCGCGAACACACACATTAATGGCCCCGTTGGAACCAAATGCCGCACACTCAGGGCGGAGCGGTGCGGAGCGGAGCGGAGCGGAGGGCAGGGCAGGCAACGTTTTAGTAGTCTTTATTTTTTACTATTTCGCGTGAAAGAAATTACGATGAAAAATGTGCTCTAATAACAATAATGAAAAAGCAAACAAAACGCCAGGGCCCAGGCCCAAGCACAGGCCAAAACCAAATGCCGCAAACAGTATCATCCGAGCGGTACGGAACGGTACGGTACGGAATCCCCTTTAGCACAGGTGGAGCATACGGCATGGCCCTCCATATTGGATGCCACCTCAAGTCATCGACAATGAAATTGTATTACGAGCATCGAGTGCCCCGATACGATACGCAATTGTAGCCGTTTCGATTGTATTTGTTTCGATATGTTTATACTTGCCCATTGCGTGGCCACCCCCTCAGCGCAGCCCATCATCCTATTCTAGAAAAAACAAAACACAGCCACCGATTCTGAAGAAAAAACACACATAACATGCGATAATTCATGGCACAAACATTGGGATTGAGGAGAAAAAAGAAGCCATTTGTGTACGCTTAGGGCGCTGTGAATTACCTTCCTACCATTACCAAATCGTACAGTTTACCACCCGAGCACACACAGATCGTGTCATTAGTGGCAGGGTGGAGGTGCAGAAATCCAAGTGGAAATTGAAGGCACAACTTGCCTCTTGCCGAAATATCACTCAAAGAGACAGAGGCTAAAGTGGTGCAAGTGGAATGTCGTGCTCTGTCCCACATTTGGATCCATAAATTAAAGTAAAACCAAATCTTGATCGCGTTTACGCATTCCACTGCGATTTGCACATGGAATGATTTTCAGAGCCATGAACATTTCGGTGGCATATCATTTGTAGCCCCAATGTTAATTTGGGTTTTTGTTTATGCGAGCGTACCGCCGTGTAGTATGTGCCAGAGTGTTGGCATGGGGCCGAGGAGTGGCCAATCTGGCCATGCCAACAGCTCCTCAAATTTATCTAATCATCTCGACACCCAGTCCCAGTCCCTGTCCCTGTGTCTGTCCCTGTGTCTGTCCCTGCAAGAGCAGTTGTGGATGCCACGTGAAAAATAGCGGTCCAAAAACTTTAATGCCTACTACACAATTTTTTATACCAATCTTGGGTAAACATTTAGCCAGAAGTAAACAAATACAAGACACTTAAAAGGTATTTTTGGGCTAGTAGTCGGCCTAGTACTTGTGCCCAAAACTATGCATTCTATTCAGCTCATCTCTCTCGCTTCGCTTCGCTTCGCCTCGCTTTGCTTCGGTTCGGTTTGGTTCGGTTCGGGAGAGTACACCGAGACACCGAGGGTATCGTTACAAATCGTTTCGGTAGCTCGTTTATATGTGGGTATAAAACGCCAGTGATTTCTTTTTCTTCAGGCTCTGTTCGGTTCGGTTCGGTTCTGTTCGCTTTGGTTCTGTTGTTTGCTTCCTTTTTTGTTGCTCTTGTTGTATGTTTATTGATTCAGGGAATAAGTTGACTCATGCGCCATTAACACTTCAAATTGTACTCATACACGGCCGATAAACATTCAAACATAAATACATATTGTACATAGATTATGTGTACACCCAATGCCCAAGCCCATGCCCATCCATTGCATTGCATTGCGACATACTTTGGTCGTAGAACAGGGCAGAATGATCTCTGCAATCTCTTTAAATATCACTTCTCCTTGTCCTACTATTATTTATTCTTTTACGTATATTTTAGAATCGCATATGCAGTGGCCCAATGCTGCTTTGCATTCCCCTTGATTGCCTTCGGGCGGAGACCGCCCATATTCATTTCAGTTTCATTTTCGTCGAGTCTGTGGCTCTAATTTGATTGTTTTTCGGGTAACCCGAGCGGTGCGTGCTCTGGTCGAGTTTTTGCCCCGTTTATTCCACCAAACAAAAAACCACAAAAAAACACTCGACGAAAACCAGGATGGAGCGGGCCGCCCCAGCAGCAGACATCCTTGCCTCCAAATGTGCGTGTTTTTTGTTGTTTCCTTTTGCTTTTGCTTTTGCTTTTCTTAGGCTGTTGGCTGTTGGCTGCTGGCTGTTGGTGTTGTCTCTTGTCTGGCTGTGCACGATCATCGCGTCGATCGGCAGTGGCGGCGCTTACGAGAGTCCGCAGTCTCTTTTGGGCCACAGCAATAACAATACCAACAAAGGATGGAATAAAGCGATGCGAAATGGGGCGCAAAAAAAGAAGAACTGTGTCCACCTATCTGTCTGGGGTTTAGATGCCACTTTTTGACTTTACAGCCAGAAGGTAACACCCACCGGCCGTCCGATTCCTGCAAATCGAAATTCATTAAGATTCATTCTATGAGCGAGCCCCCAAGGTCCCCGAAGACAGCTTTAGCTTTTGGCTTTAGCTGATGCCCCATGCCCCCATGCCGCCATGCCTCCATCGTCATCTTTGATATCTTTTCATGGTGTCTTGGACCGAACGGATGTGGCCGCTTCTCTGCAGTTTTTATTTGAGTTCTTGTTTTTGTTGCTTCAGCCGATCCACTTTTTGTTCTGTGTTGTGTTTCGTTTACCGCTCGGCGAATTTGACGTTTAGGCATCCATTTTGGCGATTTTTGTAACTTATAACATGACAGGCCGGGCAAGGACAGGCCAGGACAGGCCAAGCAACGGCCAAGCAGCGGCACAGGCAGGCAGTCATCCAGCGAAAAGAAATGAAATTAAGCACTTATTTTAATGGAGTCCCTAAAGCCGAGGAATAATACAATACAATAACGACAACAGGCCATAACCAGCGAAGGAGAAGCTGGAGCAGGAGCAGGAGCGGGAGCAGGAGCTGCAGTTGGAGGAGGAGACCAAGTTGAGGCGACGGCGACGGCGACAGTAAATGTTTGGGCAGGTTATTTCCTCTCTTTCGCTGGCTTCCACTGTGCCACATTCGTGCGAGAATTATTGAAAGAATAATCAAGAGAGGTTGAGGTTCGCCAACCAAAAGCTGAACCGGGCAACAAATTTGCCTTTGTTCCTGGACAAATCCATTTTGGAAGCACCGACCGACCGACCGACCGGCCGACCGACTTTTATTTGTTAATTTATTGTGATGTTCTGCTGAAAATTAGTCTAGAGGTTACCCCAATATTCCATTATGTGTGCTGTCTTAAGCCTTCATAACTGCCACACAGCCACTGGCAGGAACCCCGAACACTCCTCCACTCCTCCGCTCCTCCACTCCGCCGATAAGGCTCAAAATGGAACCAGAGACAAGAGGCAAGAGGCAAGAGGCCTGAGCCAGAGAGCCAAAATGCCAAATTGGAATTGGTAGCCCTGCCGTTGATTCGTCGAAACCAATTAATCATTTTCTTTAATTTCTTTTACCCCCAACACACACACACACACACACACTGCGATTTTAATGCGAAAACAAAGTGTGGTGTGTGGGACTTTGTCATTAAGTTTCCCACAGGCCTGTTGATAAGAAGCTCCCCCCTCCTGCCACATGTCCCAGCTGCAGCCTCCGGGACAACTGTGTCTAATCGGAAATCCAATGGGCAGTCAGGAAGTTTTATGATTTGTGTGGGAGCCTGGAAGCGATTCGGCCACGGAGCTGCGAATATCAATACTCAAATGAGTTCTGAAAACGAACAACCAAAGCGCAGGAGTTGCACGGGAACTTTCCTTACTTAAACACGAATTAAAGCTTGAAGAAACTAAAACACAAATAACTTTATTAGTCATGTGTCACACACTTGCGTGGCTTAGAAGTTTGTGAAGGTCTCAACAACTCGATCGGAGTTGAATATGATTGCCTTGGGGCACACAGTGTTGGGGCACACCGTTGCTTGTTGCAGACACTTTTTCATTTTGGTACAACAGTTCGTAATTAGCATGGAATTGACTCGAACAAATCACAGGTCAAAGCAATCTCTGGTCATGCCGCGGCCGAGGGTCAATCAATGGTGACGCGGCAGGGAAGTGAAGTCCACATGGGGTCCGCCCTGTCCCTGTCCCTGTCCGTGTCCATCTAAAGCGTTTGCATTAGATCTATACACCCAAAAGATATACTCGAACGTGGACGGTGGACGGGCCTAATGGGTTTCTTTTTTGTCGGGTGTCCCGTCCAGCCCGGACAATGACGGGGCGAACAATTTTGTTTTCGATTTTACGCTCCAAATTATTGTGCCCATACTGGGGCCTCGATCATCATCTTCGCTGGACATACAGGGTGCTCTGAGCAGATGGGAGCGGCGTTTGTATTGGGTGTCAACAGTGAAATTTGAAATCAATTTTTAATTCGTTTTTATTGCATGCAAACTAATTGTATTCTAGTGACTTAATGGGAGCTCGGTGGAAAGGAAAGCAGCACCCGGTTGGGTTTTGGGGGATCTGCAAGCAGCCGCACACGTACTTTGGCCATTCACATGAGCATATCCAGCCACAGCCACACTCCGCGGATTCACGGATACATCCACTCTACGACACATCGTGGATGTGCATGTGGACCACCGATTCGACTCTCGACTCCGAGCTCTGTGTACGAGTGTGTGTCTGCGTCTGTGTCTGTGTCTGCGTCTGTGTCTGGGTCTGTGGTCCGTGTCCAAGTCCGAGTCCGAGTCCCCGTCATGTTGTTTTATAATAGACTACAGCTTTGAAGTTGTTTTGGCGATGACTTCGTCGCTTCATTCTTTTTCCGTTTTCCATAAATTTAAATTATTAATTTTTTAACCACGGATAAGATGACGGCGACGATGATTATGTCGTTTTGTTATTGCTGCCGCTGATGCCGCACCGCACCGCAGTCGCAGTCGCAGTCGCTGCCGCTGATGCCGCACCGCACCGCAGTCGCAGTCGCAGTCGCTGCCGCTGATGCCTTTGTGCCGTTTTAACGAAATGAGAGTAATTTGTGAATTTTTACCTTTTTTTTCTCCTACCATTCTTCTTTTTCACTCCCCCCCGGTGTCTGTTTTTTTGTTGTTGTTGTTTCTTTTCTTTTTTTTATTGTGTGTTTCGGGCTGCGCGCTGCCCTTGTCCGGATGGACCATGGACCACGGACCAAACAAAGGCAAACCAATTTGACTACAAGCGGCCCAACATCAAAACCGTCGCCATCATGCTCAAAACAAACATGAAACACACACAGAAGAGCTTCAGCTTCGGGTTCAGCTTCAGGTTCAGCGGTGGATCCCCAGCGCCCCACAGCCCAACGCTGTGCTGCTGCTGCTGCTGCAAGGCCGGACTCTGGGGTGGGCAGAGGCGAAGGCGAAGCAGTCTTAATGTTGTTTCAATGTAATGCAACAATAACATTGGGCGCTGACGCTGCTGCTAACAAGGCTGATTAGGGATATGAACTGACCATGTCAAGGATACTTCCGCAGCACCTGCAGTGCACTGCAGTGGGTGGGCCGCAAATGAGGCGAGGAGGAATAGCCACAAAGGACGTGTCCCTTCCCTTGCCACTGCGCCCTGTAGTCTATCTGTAGAGGTCCATCTGCTGAACTCATTTTTATGGCAATCCAACTTAATTCGAATATTATTTACAAGTGAATCAAATGGAATTTCGATACAAATAAATGTGTTAATGGTTAAAGTCATTGCACAGATCCTTGCATGTTTTCGTAGCAGGAATAGAACGAGCATGTAAGCTCTCTTCTTCGGCTAAGTTTGCTATCATGTGATGCAGGTAAACTCGCAACAATATGTCATGGAAAACGGCAATGGGTTCGGCTATCAGGCGTGCTCCCTGCAGCCATTCGATACTCGAACTTTACCCCACAGAGTGCGAAGAGAAAGGCGCACAAAAAACCAACGCAAAACCCTTCAAATAGAACAAATCCAACATTTGGCGAGGCCTTTTACTATCTATCTGCCTCTCTGTTATTTGTGTTGTTTTTTGTGTGTTTGGTTTGTGCGGGGGGTAATCCTTGTGGCTGGGCGCAATCATGGCAATCATCTCACATGTTTTGGGGAAGTCATGGGCGGCACTTGACGTGCCTCTGCCCGTGCCCGTGCCCGTGGACATCAGTTGAGGCTGCCTGCGCCCTGGGGGCTGTGGAATTGACAATGGTAATTGAAACGCGGACGGTGAGTGCTCTGCTCTGCTCTGCCCTGCTCTTTCGCTCTCTCCCCGCGCTGTGGAAACCCCGCTTATCGGCATAAACCACTTAGACTGAAAGTATTTCAATGTGCTGTTAGTTTGTTTCTCTCTTTTTGCTGCCGTCTTTTTCCCCGATTCCGAGGAGGGATCTCTGGACTTTTGTTTTTAATCGCATTAAAATGAAACTAATGCGAGTATTATTATTAGAACGGAAGCAGCCGCATTGGCGTCGTTCCCAACCCCATTCCCTCCCGAGCGCCCACAGATGTTGCCCTGGCCAGAGCTGGCGGTGGGGGTGGAGTTCAAGTTGGATTGGAGCTGGAGGATGGGGGCTAATGAGTCGCTTCGAGTGTCGCACGTGCGTCTGCTTTGCTTCTTGATTGCCACTTGCCCGTCTTAAAGATATCCCGTACTCGACCTCAGACCCAGGCACCGTGAAGAGGGGGGCTCCACTTGCCAATTAAGCGACCCATTAAGTAAATGACCATCCAAGAGCCGCATTTTTCAGTAAACTCTCTTCAATCTGGTGGTGGAGGTGGGTGGAAGGTTACTCCTTAAAGCAAAGATACCGTGAACAATGGGTCGTGTCCGTGCTGCATTTGCGGCGTCCATCTTTGGCCATCTCTATTGTCGAAATTGTGCCGGGAAACATTTCAAATGAATGATGTTGAATGCTCCGAAGCATCTCTTGCAACAGAAGCGGGCATATTCCATGCCGCATGCAACATGGAATGAATGCTGTTGCCCATGTTTGTACGATAAGTGAATGATTTTTGCCAGGCCTTGCTCCCTCTTCTGCACAACCGAATGCGTGCACTGGCAACATATAACATTCTACATCCGATTCCTGTGCCACACAGGAGGTTGCAGGTACAACTTGCAGGCATCCCTCCCATTTACGCATCGAAAATTCTTCGGACATTTCAACTTACAAATGAGTTTTGGATCCACAATGCATTGGGAAAATTTCTTTTTATGCTGGCAGTGGAAGTTGTTCAGTTTTGGTCTGATGTTTTCTTCAATTTGCAAGTGGAAAACCCTTGGAAATAGAGTTTAGTATTTAACAATAACAGTAAAATAAATAAATAAATATTTTTAGATATTTTAAACCTCTAAAAATGGAAGAATTCTTTGCTAGATCCATCAAAGATATCTCCGATTCGCACCGATTCGGAGCTGCTTCTTTTTGTTGTTGCTGCAAATAGTTGGCTTTTTATTATTAATATTATTACAGTGCAGCAGAGTCTATCCACCAGAGTGTTCGTCGAAGTATTGTGAATCTTGTGGGTATATATTATAAATAGATTTATGCAAATTCCCTCTCTGGCTCATGGCCCGTGTGGTTCGCTCTGCGTGTGCTGTGCCGTGCAGAAGATATTTTATGGGTTTTCTGGTAAATGGTAAAATGAGCTAAAACCAAATCCGAATCTCCCCATTCAATGCTATGACATTAGCGAATCATTGGCAGCACTGCACTCGTTCGCAAAGGACTGAGTTTGAGTTTGAGTTTGAGTTTGAGTATGTGGCATATGGAGGGTAAATTGATTTTGAGAATTTCTCGCGCGTGCATTTGTTTATCCGTTCGAGCGTTAAGTGAACAACTGCGCTTAATGATCGGCAGGCACCAGGGAGAATGGGAATGGGAATGGGAATGGCAATGGCAGGGAATCAGCAGCAGGAGCAACAACTCTTCCTGACTTCTGTCCGCCTGCAATTATGACTATTTGCATTGCACATTACACATTTTCACACAGCCCCACACTACGCCAAAAAGCCAGGCAAATCGCGTCTTCAGTTCTGTTCAGTTGGAGGCTTGGGCAGACATCGGGCATCGGGCATCGGCATCTGGCCTCTGGTTTGCTCACTCTGTGCTAAGTAGCTAACAGTGCCCTGTCCGCTGGTTGGCTTTCGGTTTATAAATATACACATATTCACACTTTCACGTTCGAATTGAGCTAATTGAAACGTATCTGCATAAACTGCATCGGCAACTGCTCGGAGCTGCCCTCGCCAAGCAGCCAGCAGTCGGCAGTCGACAGTCGGCAGTCGGCAGCCCGCAGAATTCTGTGGTCTGTGTCCCGCGGTAAAAGTCAGTGTCATGGTCGTTGTGCCCACCCCCGTTCCACAGTTCATCCAGTGTCCTCTGGCATGGCCAAGACAAACACTCGTAAAGCTCACATCTCTCCCTCTCTCTCTCTCTCTCTGTTCTGCACTAAACCCACTTGCATTTCCTATTTGCGGTTGGCTGCCAAACGAGCGAACATGGAACAAGGAGGAACTCCATGTCGAACAAGACACACACCCAAAATAGAGTCTAACATCTGATCAGATCTGAGATCTGGGATCAGATATGCAAACCCAACTGGTTAATCCCTCCAAGACTTTACTCCACATAACGATTGTGGTTGATCGGTTGATCGGTTGATCGGGTGGTTAATGGGAATCATAATGATATTTCGATGAAAGGAAACCACTCGGGATCTTGGACATCTATGCTGATGCTTTCAGATCCTTTCAGCGCCAAATGGTCCATAAATATTTATTAATCCATCGAGTGATCCATGAAGATACATTGCTGACAGCTCTGCCTGGGTGTGGCTCGGTGTGGCCCAAATAAAGTCCTGCCAGCAAGATCGTAAATTGTGAATGTGTTGGGTTGCCGGTTGCCGGTTGGGGGGGCATTTCGACACCGACATTGGTATCGATGTAGCTATCGCCAATCGCCATCGCCATCGACAATCACCGACGACAGCAACAGAAACAGCAACAATCCATCGCCAGTTACCGTAGCGACAGCCACAGGGAGAGAGGGAGATGGAAATGGCAATTCTATGACTCTATGCATATGGATCACTGCAGAGGCAGAGGCGGATCCAAGAAACGGCAGGCAGGCAGGCAGGCAGGCGGGCAGGCGGGCAGAGTTGAAGTCAGAGAAAAAGAAAAACCGAAGAGAAAAACACATTCGTCCTCTAATCAGAAAAGCAGCGAGCGGTTTTGCTCTGCTGTGCGATGCGCTTGAGCGTGACTAAGTACGACTCCGATTCGGACTGGACTCCGAACAGTACCTGGTGCTAGTGCTGGCAGCTCACAGTCACCCTCTGCTGTCGCTCTCTCTCTCTCTCTCTCTCTTTCTGTCTGTCTGCCAAGTTTGGCGTTGGCTCCACCTGCTCTGCTCTGCTCTGCTCTGCTCGACGGCCGTTCGTTGCATTAATAGCGAAGCAATCAGGGCGTTGCAGAAGCGAGCGCGAAGATCATAACGAACGGTTTAAATACAATATATTAAATGGATTTATTATGCCGAGAGATTGCGCTGCGGCCGCTGTCTTTCCAAACCAGATGCACTCGAAGAAACTAAACAGAATCACAAATATTTTGGGGCAAACATCTAAAACATAATTATTTATTTACTTATTTTAAATGAAATGAAATGCATTTTTACTCCCCAATACTTTTCCTAAATTCCTAAACTCCCCTTAGCTGCATTTATAATAATTTAGTGATGAATAAAGTCTTGAAATTCGTTTCCTCTCTTGTGTGAGCAGCAAAGAATGTTCCAACGAGAGCTCAGTTTTCTCTCAGTGTGTCCAGTGGTACGCTCCAATGGTCGGTGTACCCATAGAGCGCGCAGTGGCCAATGACTACGGTCCGACTATGACTATCGCCGCGAAGATGGTTGTCGTTGTCAGCTGGGGCTGGGGCTGCGGCTGCGGCTGCGTCACTCATCTGTAGGAGGCCAGGCCCCCGTACCCCTGGCACCCCTGTAGCCCATCCACTGGCCAGTGGCCCTGCCGCCTGCCGTCAGTCAGCGGCCACTATGATTTCGTAGTCGCAGTTATTACTCTGCCTAGTCGCAATTAAAGCCTCAACAGCACCAGCAAAAATGAACACAAAAAACTAAACTAAAAAGAAAAACGAACAACGAAAAACAAAACCAACAGAAGAGAAAGAAAAACCTAACGTCTCCGGCTCTGCAGTTGCCGTTTGTTTCATCGTCCTCAGTGAACACGCGCATAAATTTTTACTTAATTAGATACGTTGGCAAGGAATGGGATGGAACGGGATGGGATGGAATGGGATGGGATGGGTTGGGTTGGGCTGTGCTGGGCCTTTGCTCGGAATGGGGAGGTAAAGAAACGCTATACACATTACATTACCTACCCTATCATTGGCATGTCGCTGCGCCACACACACACACACACATCTCGGCCAATCCGCTGGCCAGCACACACACACACGCACCAGTGTGTATTTGGATATAGATTTCAAGTCGGATCGGATTTATAGTGGTTTAACATCAAAGGCCACCTTGGAAGATCTCTTTGTATTCCAGCTCCATAAAGCCCACAATATTTATTGGAATTGATCGGAATCCTCCTGCATTGATAGACTCCAAAGAATTCCCTTTCTTATTGCTGCAGCAATTGATTGAAGTCTCTCCTTTTGCCTTCCTTAAATCATCAGAGTTCATATAATTTGGAATCAACACTTAACAAATATACAAAGTATCCCAAATCACATTTAATTAGTTCCAAAAAAAAGGATAGGTAGGGGCAACGATTATTACGGGCCATAAAATGGGATTTGCAAAATTCAGATCTGCTTTCAATCGCCCAAACGGCCACTTTGGCCATTCATTTCGAATAAAAGCAACGCACAACAATAAGGATTCGGGCTGGAAACCAACTCTCAAAATGCCACAATGTATGTGGATTCTTCTCTCTTTTTTTGCACAGTTTCGATCACAAAGGAGCTTGGGCAAGAGCTTATAATAATTTAAATACACTTGAAGACAGCGGAAATAAACGCAAATAAATGAAGTGTGAAGTAAATACAAATTGTAATTTAACTTAAGTATTTTTGCCAGCAAGAGAACAAAAAGTAAATAAACTTGCTAGAGATACCTGAAGGGAACCTGTTTGATCCAATCCATGGCGTATTTTGTATCTCAATTGGAAGCTTCAATGTCTCCCGAATGATTTCTCAACGGTGGGAACCATAGCAGAGAACTCCCCCCATCGCGTAATGGGATTGGGGACACGCACTACCTGACAATTACCATATACACATGTGTGTGTGTGTATGTCTGTTCATCATGGACTTGGCAGGATATCGCATACTAAGTACGTGAAAGAAAGAGAGCAGAAATGGAGAGACAAAAAAGCAACCACCAGCCCAAGTACATGTCCCTGAGCAGAGCACATCCTCACTCCTGCCCTGCCCCGGAGTTGCGTAAGTGTCTGCACAATGGAGGAGGCCAATGGCAATGCACACAATGAGAAAACGCTTAGGTACAATACAAACAATATGCCAAGTACTCCATACTCCTTACTCCATATTCCATGCCTGCCTGCCTGCGAGTCCTGTGAGTTCTGAATCCTGATACTCAGCCAGGGCCTGGCACCGAGCCTAAGGAGGAACGCACAGTGATGGCAGATGGCGCTGACCCTGGGTAATACTTAGACGTGGCTGTGTCTTCCACATTATGCTCGTCATTAGGGCCACGATGCGATGACGGCTGCTGCTGTTGCTCCTTCTGCTTGAGTAACGGATCGCGGGCGAGGACGAGGACGAGGACGAGTACGAGGATTGGGATTTTCTATTGGAAATTATGACAGCATAATAATGACGGGGCCAGGGGTCGTTCCTGCGATGATTACACAATATTTATTTACAGAAATTATTATCATTTATGAGAGCAGGCCAGGCCGTCTGTCTGCCAAGGCATTGTCTGGTCTCTCATCGGTTCATCGGTTCCATTCAGGCAGAGGGCATCCATCGTTCAACGCTTCTTCACTTATCTCTTTTTTCTCGTTCTCGTGTTTTTTCGTTTTTGGGAATCGAGACAGTTGCTTCCTTGATTGAGCCGCAGCCTGTCTGTCTGCCAGCAATTGTTTGCCCAAAGACAGGATACTCGAAGAGAACGGAGTAAAGCGGAATAAAACATCGAAACTCAATGCGTTTTAATCACAATTAACAGAGACTCTCTGAGTAATTGCCGTAGTCTTAGTCTTATCATATCCATGCTCTCTCAGGCCACTCTGATTGACAGCCGAAACCCGAATCTCCCCGAGCTCATCTCTGGGTTTCTGCACCAAAATTTATTCACGAGTCCCGCAAAAATGGTTCTGACTATTATTGGCTCTAAGATTCGAATGTAATCGATATGCCATGGTGTCTGCAAAATTCTTCAGAACAGAAGTCTTCTTGTGATTAGTCTTTCGCTCTTAACAGAGGACCGACAAGATGGCAGAGAATACTTTTTGTTTTATATAATATTTGTATTAAAAGTGACAAGTTGATTTAGGGCCACGAAACTTGCTGTCTTATAGATCCCACAGTTTGTGTTTACGAGTTACTATGAGACAATGACTCTTGTGCGAAGAGGAGGCTGACAAGAAGACGACTGTGGATGGACCCACCCCGACGCCTAGGCCCCCATGCAGCGCAGCGACCTTTCGCCCGTCTCGCTGGGCTGCCCTTGAGCCTTTTGCATTGCCAGCCGATTATCAATTCATGGCCTGCGACGTTATTATCTGGCAAAAAGCTAAAGCTACAACAAACACAGAGTCACAGCTGCGCTGCAGTTGCGCTGCGTCTGCGCCTGCGTCTGCGTCTGTGGGGAGCGCGCTGCTCATAATGTGAAATGAAAAGAAGAAAAAAACAAAACAGAATGCTGAACAGGGGAGGGGGGTTGGTTGGGCGGTTAGGCGGTTAGGAATGTTATGTAAATTGAACTTGAAAATCGCTGAGACAATGGCAAAGGTTTTGAATATTTCTCTCGCTTAATTAGAAGACGGGCAAGGAGGCAAACGCAAATAATTCTGCCTCCGCCACCAACCCCCCGATAGAGCCTATTGCGCGAGCGCGCAAAAGCTCAGCTCAGCTCGGAGATGGAGAGGGAGGAGGAGGAGGAGGAGGAGGAGGTGACTTCGGTGGTGACGGTTGGCGGTGGCGCATAAATTATTCATCAGCTGGTTGGCTGGCCCAACCGATCTGGGACTGAGCTCTGTCTCTGTCTCTGTCTCTGGGTCTGACTCTGAGTCTGGGTCTGGCCTCGGTGTTCGGCCCTCAAGCTCGCGATTCTCGGCCCTCATTCCGTTCCGCATTGGCGACGCAACGCAACGCAGCGCAGCGCAGATCTTGAGATCAAGCTCCCCGAGCTCGGGCTCAAGCCCTACGAAGTGCCAGTGTCTGTGTCTCTGGTGCACTCTGGGGCTACTTTCTGGGCGTGGGTCGTGTCTTGGATAATGTCATATGCATACGCGTGTGTGGTGTGTGTGTACACTGTTCAGCAACAGCTTTGGCCTCAACTGAAACTGAAAATCATTCATTTACTCCTCCATCTCCATCTCCAACTCGCTAAGAAGCTACAGGTATGGGCTGGCAGTTCATGGATGTGGCAGGTGCCGCAGGGTGTCGTCTCTCTTTCTGTTTATCTCTCTCTCTTTTTCTCTCTGTGTGTGTTTGTGTCGTCGTGAAAATTGCTCTGGGAGACCGAGAAATTTCGAATCGTCCCCAGCATTGTTATGCAAATGATGTCGCTTGACACGCAAACGCCATGTCAGTGCTACCGCCGACGACGACGACGTCGCCCACCGTCACCGTCGCCGTCACCGTTGTCGCGGACAGATCTCTTTGTTGTTGTTGTTGTTTGGTGCTACCTCCGGCGATTGCGATTGCATATTATGCGACAGGGCCACAAATGTTCCACTGGGCAAGCTCAGAGCTCACAGCTCACAGCTAACAGCCCTCAGCCCTCAGCTAACCATCTACCAGACAAGTGTCAACGCACAGCAGAAATGCTTTCGCATGACAGCAGCTCATTGCCGCCAGAGACTCGAAATGAGAACCAGACCCATCTGCGTGGATCTCTGACACACTCGCAACTGCTGGGGTCCATAAATTCATATTCATTTACGTAAAACTCCTCTCAGACGCGTCATGCATCCGTGCGCTGGGCAAAGGGTTTCGTCATTGGTCCTATGATGGATTTATTGTTTTTGGGCTAACAAGTGTAAATAAATTGCACCTCAAACAATGCATACTCGTAGGCATATCCTTATTTTGCAGCACCAAAAAGTGCTTCCTGTCTATTTATAATGATTGAATGTTACTTGATTTACTTCTGTGTTCTTTTTGGTGTTCATTTCCTGCTCTTATTGATCATCCAACTGCCTTGGGGCACTGTCAAATGGAGTCTAATATAGTTGCAGTTATCTTTTGTGGGCCCACGGGCGTCCCCATCATCTGTGATCGGATCTGGGGCTATGGCTTAATGTGCATCGCACACGCACCAATTAGCTGCAAAGTTTGTCGAACTGCCGCGAATGGGAGTAGATTTGTTTCTGGCATAAATCGAGTGTGTGTGTGTCTGCGTGTGTGTGTGTGTGCTTGTGCGTTAGTTGGGCATTTAATGAAGCCGCGCCATGCATGACGCAGTCCAACATTCACATCCCCCATCTACCATTCCACTCCTAATCGTTCAGCATCCCATACCGAGCCATAGCCATAGCATCCCCCATGTGGGCTCCCCTTAATCTGTTCCACGGCATGACTGATTTCTATGGCCAAGAACTGACTGAGTGTGGCCATGCTGAGTGGAAAAGGAGAAGGAGCGAGAGCGAGAGAGAGCCCCGATTTGTGATCTATTGCATTCGATCTGCCTGCGCAGAGCTTATGTCACGTGACCACAGACAAGAGGCTGTAATTAGCGAGCGATCAGAGGATCTGTCTGCTGGGGCCCATTGCCCATTGCCCATTGCATGACATTTGGGCACGATGAATGATGCCACATACTCGTATGCTGCCACACCGTTCAGGTGCTGCTGCTGCGTGTTCGTTAAGATGCCCCCAACGATAAGAGTCGGCAAACAATTTTCGAATTGTAAACAATTTGCGATGGAGAAGTCTGAAAGTCTAGGTCCAAGTCCCCAAGTCCCAGTGCCAGTGCCAGTCCCAGTCCCAGGTCTCATCCCTGGACTCAAGCTGTGGGGCCAATGGGAAAGTTGGTGGCGAGTGTGAATTTGACTCCTCAGCATGCACCCAGTCCACACTGCCTCGCCGATCCTCTGCTGATTCGTTAATTAACTGGATTTGTGCCAAGCCGCAACAGCAAAAAAACTGTCAGGCCAAATGACCAGCGATTGGAGACGCTCAACCGCGCGACTTGGGAGGAAACTTCCCCATGAAAGGACTTTCCTGCCTTGGCAGCACTTCACACAAAAGTCAATCAAACTTCAACTCATGCAATCCATGCTTTGCTTTTGATATTTTCTAGGACATCAACTATTGGTTCAACTAATGTTCTATGTGGCTGAGTGCTGTATTTATTGTTAGCATAAAATCAAATGAAGTTCGGTTTTGTTTGCCTTTTTGGTCACACCAAATGTGGAGTAGAAGTCTGCGGGCTTTCGGGGTGCACAGGTGCTCCCACTGGGTCTCCGCTGCTTGCACCTCTGCTGAGCCTCTGCCTGGCTCATAACGACGTTGATGATGATGCCGAGCGATAGCGCTGATGCCAAATGCAGCTTGCAGCTTGCGTGATTCCGTCTCTGTGGCCCCATCGTTCAGCAAGCAGTAGCCTCTGCCAAGCAAAACCGAAGCTCTGCCTCTCAAATATCATATAGGAGCAGACTCTCCATATAGTCAGCACCATGGTATGGCCGGGGCCCATCATAATCAATGCCGTCATCATAGACATCTTGGCCAGGGCCAGGGCCAGGGCCAGCGAGCCAGCGAGCGAGCGAGAGCCAGAGCAAGTTCCCTGGGCAAAATGTCTCCCGCATTGTGGGATCGGACTCCTTGCCTTGCCGTCCGCCTGCTGCCTGCCATTGACAACTGTCTGCGAATTCTCCAGCACTCCACTCCAGCAGGCTGCACTCCACTCCACTCAACTCCACCGAAGCTGAAGCTGAAGCTGGGAAATTACATGTCTTCGTATCTAAACGCACATTAACCATCGCGTTCGCCAGAAGAGTCGCCAGAGCTTCCCCAGAGCGTGTCCAGAGAGTGAGTTCCATGGTGCGGGGCAGGGCAGTGGGTTCCCCCTTTTTGTGGGACCAGGACAAGGACCAGGAACAGGGACAGGGACTGGGACTGGGACAGGGTTGGGGCATTTTCCGTTCCTTTTCTTACTTTTCTTATTTAATTTCGATCGATCACTTAAAGAGTACGAATAATAAAAAATTGCAGGAACATGCCGCGGGGGCACACAGCTTCGTTCGCTGCATTTTTTGTTGCCTATTTTTCGCTCGTTTTTTGTTGTTGTTGTTTGTAGATAACACAGATACTCGTGCACACACACACACACACACACACACATGGGGGGGGGCATTGAAAAGTGTTTATATGGGCAGACAAGTCGGAGGAGGGTTCGATCTGGCGGCAAAGGGTTTCGAGTTAAAGAGTATCCATGGCATTGGCTATCGGTTAAACGGCCGAGGTTAGAGTCTCATCTGTCGTTGGGAGACAGATACAGAGATACGCTGTTGTAGGTGGTGCCCTTTGATGGCCCCGTTCCAGGGTTACGACAAAAAATCAACTTAAGTATACAAATGAAAGGATATTGGATATTAATTCAGCATATTTGAACACTCAATACTCTTCAGCTTCAATCCATCACAATCTCTGAACGCTTGAAATTCCAATTCCGATTTGCATAAAGAAGAACGCCAGATCGTCGGGGAACGCGCAGATTACATCGAATTTGTGACGGTCATGCGTGGCATTTGAACTTTTTGCAGTCCCCAAGACAAGCCAAGTTGCTGCTGCTGCCCCACATGTGGCACTCGAGTGGTGCTGTGATTCTTCGATTCTGTGATTCTGTGATTCTGCGCTGGCCAATGGCCAAGGCATGTGGAAATCAATTAAGCGAGGTTCTCACGATCGACAAGTGACTCCGCGGAGTCTCCGAGCTCTTGTACGAGTAGTTGCGGCAGATGTGCCACAGATACGCGCAGATTCACATGCGTTTTGTGGAGCATTCCGACATGTGAAAATGGATGTAGGATACTCGCACTCGCACTCGCACTTGTCTTTTATTTGCTAGGGCACGGCACACATTCCTTAGTTATTTGAAAATCTAGACGATAAGCTGATGGCATTGGTGGATGTTTTGTTCCTTGGAAAAGGCTTGATCTGGCTTTTTTTAGGTACTCATCATTCACAGGCATTACATTTAATATTTGGGAAATATTATTATGAATATTCTTCCCCTTCGATTACACCGAATGAATGGCCCAAAGTGGGTGGCGGCTCAATGCGATGCCATTCGATTCGTTTGGGATTCGCTGGCCAGGTGCAAAGCTTCCTAAAGCTGCTCCAGTCGAGTGCCAGTTATCGTTGAAAGTCATCGGCAGAAGCAGGCGGAGGAGGATGTGGTGGAGGCGGAGTAGACTAGGACCTGGGCCTCTAAGTGTTTCCATGCAGCTGGGGATTGGATGACCCGCGGCAGTTGTGAATTTCCGTCTGGACCCGGTCCGGTCCGGTCCAGTCCGGTCCATCGATAGCATCTGCAGGGATCCGCCGCATTGCGTTTGCCGTTTGCTGTTTTCCTTTCGTTTCGTTTCGTTTCGTTTCATTTCGCTCGCTGACTGCCTGAGATTTTGACGTGTAAACCAAATCACATTAACTGGTGCTGGTGCTGATGCTGGTCCTCCAAAGGTGGGCCACAAAAAGACGACAGGGCAGAGTTCGGGCTGTGTGCGGGTCACTAATCGCCTCTTGTCAGGTGTATGGCATTGTAGGTGTCGTCTCGGCGCAGTCAAGTGGCTGTGAGGATTGACTCGAGTGTCGGACTGTGACTGTGACTGCGTTACCCACGACACAAATGACAAATCCAGCACATTGTAGCTGTCACCGTTTTGATTGGGATCTCGCTGGGATCGGGGGTGTGTACAGGCCACTTCAAGAGCCCTGATCTCACACGCAGACGCACAGACGGACACCGACGGACACCGACGGACACCGACGACACCCGGGAGTAGAAGTCCTGGAGACCGTGTCCCTGATCCAGCAAATGTTTGGCTTCACACAAAGAGGGATTAAAACATAAAACGCTCATGACGGCAATTCTCTCAAACAAAACACCGAGAACAGAGCGTACCGAGGACAGAGGACAGAGGGCACAAATTCCACAATTTCATTGTTTTGCCAGCCTCGTTGGCGCATCCTTTTTGCCTTTGGCCTGCCCTGTCCTGCCTTTTGGGCTGGCAAGTGGTTCAGGTTCAGGTTAAGGTTCGGGCTCAGGTCCAGGCCTCTCCCCTCTCCCTCTCCCTCTCTCTCTCTTTCTCCCTGAGTCAAGTGCGCAATCCATGCAAGGTGACATCGCTAAAAATGAGCAAAAGAATCAGCCAAAATAAATAAATAAAACAACCAAAAATATATATATATTCGGGCGGAATGCTGTCTAGATGGAGTGCCCTTGTCCCACACTCTTGAGTGTCATTTGAGAACTTCCTCTCTCTACATGGAGCTTTGTGATGATGCACTCCACTCGTAACTCGAAAGCGATAATGATAAGCTGTTCAGTTCAGGCAATTGGCAAATTTACGAGCATAATGATTGAGGCTGAGAACTTTTGATACGAAACCGAAACGCACTTCCGCACACTGGCTTAAACAGTGGCACTGATGCGAGAAGATGTTGGGTAAAAAACGAATTAAAATCAAATAAAACTTACAACTAAACACCAAAGAGTTTTAGAATTAAGTTAGAAGTCTTAAAGAGACTATAAGAGATTATGAAACTTAAACTATTGCAAGTAAAGGAAACTTAGCCACATGGAACAGAATTAATAATAAATAAATTACATAAATGTCAGCATCTCAAATGATTTTAATCGTTGAACTAATTGCTACATGTACAAAACTTAGTCGCATAGAATAAGTTTCTATTAAAAAAAAGGAGAGAAATAAACAATTTTAATTTTATAAATTTAGTTTTTACAACGAACTTGCGGCCCACTGTGCACCATCGTTGGTCCGGTATGGGCCAGGGCCTGTGGAACGTCAATTAGAATTAACAGAAGATAAATTAATTGCCGGCACGGCCGCTCTAATTGTGCTTAATGTGGAACCGATAGAGAGTCCAGTCCCGAGCCCCGAGTCCCCTGAGACAATGGGCGCAATTCTGATAAGCGATTAAACGATTACCCGAAACCGCGAATAGGCTAGACGCTCCCCTCCATCAGGGTGTAGCCCACCCTGTAGCCGCACGCATTCCCCTTCGTGTTCATTAGCGTTTGTTTTTTTTCGTTCCTTTATTTTTTGGGAGCGTCAGATGACGCTGACAGCTCTCCGACCACGATCCATCCATGTGTGCCATGTGGGCAAGAAGTCCAGTTTTTGGCCAGGGTCCTCCGTTCCCCGATCCCCGATCCCCGATCCCCGTTCTCTGTCCTCCTTCCTCCTTCCTCCCTACTCCTGCTGCTGCCTTGAGGGTCAACTCAACAACTGTTGACCGCAGAGACCGACCACAGAGGCCAAGCCGAAGCGCTATGCGATGCCCATTGAATGTAATATTTGTCATGGTCATTATGAGTTATAAACGATATTTTGATCCCTAATCACTTTTCCACAGAGCGAGAGAGGGACACACGCACACACATGGACTCGAGCATGGAGCGGAGAGGAACGCACGGAGGAGAGACACTCACAAGCTGTCAACGCATTCGTTTCACGTGTTACCAAATGTCTCTCTGTGTCGCTGTCCTATTACCAATACCCAATATATCTACCTTTTCCGTGTACCTTTGCCCGTGTCCCATGCCCATCCCCGTCCTGCCAGCCCCCGCGACAGTAGGACACAATTTCTTTGTCTGTTTCGTCGTCGTCGCCGTTGTCGTTGTCGTCATCGTCGGCGGTGGCGGTGGCGGTGGAATTAAAGGAACAATTGTTGTAGCAAGGGCAATTATAGATTATCACCTTCTCTCTCCCGCACCTTGGGTGCAGCCACAGCCACAGCCACAGCCTGATATGTGTGCCTGTGCCTGCGCCTGTGCCTGTGTGTGTCGGACCTTCCGACCATCCAAAAAGAACCATAAAAATGACACCACATTGTTTTATCTTTATCGCATAATTGCGGTCAATTCTCTCTCTTGGCCACGGCTCTCTACACTAAGAACAATTTGCAAGAAATTGCGTACATTAGAAATGAGGTAATTTCATTTCTTTAGGCTTCAATTGTGGTACAAATATTTGGGTTGAAATTAAATTTGTATTGTATTTACATAGATATTTATTTATGTACTATGCACATATTCATTTAGCCCCCGAGGTGAGTCTTTGCGTTTGAATATTATACAAAAAATGCTGCTCATTTATTTATGCTTATTTCTGCTTATTTATGTTATAGTCCCAGATGTTAGTAAGTATTTGTTGCAGTGTATCGCTGGCCCCGACTTGGCATGATTTCAATACTTCTTCTCCGTCCCCGTCCCCGTCCGCCGACCTACGTCCTAATCGGTGGCTGTGGCTTCGTTTTCGTTTTCGGCTTTGGCTTTTGATCATTTGCCATGGCTACAATACATTCACTAGCCTCTCGATAGCCTCTCCTCTCCAGCGGACAGCGGACAGTGGACAGCGGACATGGGACGTTCCCCCACATTAGAACGCGGCAAGGTGAAGGTGCAGGGGCGGCAGGGCGTTCACTAAAGAAGGGGCGGAAAGGCGTAGAGCGAGCGAGAGCGAGAGAGAGAGAGAGAGAGCGAAGGGAGAGCGGAGCGGAGCGGACAACATTTATCTTCTTGTCACAAATTAACGCTCTTGAAACGCTCTTGTTGTGAATCGAACAATATGCCTTTCTTTTTCGTTTCGTTTAGTTTCGTTTCGTTACGTTTATCCCATGCCCATGCCCATGCCCATTCTAGCTCTCATTATTATCTTCTCGTACTCCCATTTCCATTTGCCCATATCCCATATGCCATTCTCTCATTCTTCTCAGCCCCCAAAGGTGTGTTTCCATGGTGGGGCGTAACGGGGCTGACCCCAACCCCGAACTGTCCAACTGAACTTTTTGGTCAACAAGAGAAAGAATGTCCGCTAAGATCGGGGTGGCATAGCTCTCAGGAAGCGTTAGAAGTAGAATAAAGGCCAGAAGTGCACTCAACGTTGTGCAGGATTCGCCTTTGAAAGCCTTGGAAACTGTAGAGCTCGAAAGCCGCGAAACACTAACTCGAAATGTTTGAAAAGAATAGAAATGTGATTAGAAAAGAGTCTGTCCAATACACAATATTTTAGATGAAAAATAAAGTAAAAACTGTACATGTGTAAATTTGTTATTTATGTATATTTACAATTCTCCAAAGTATATCCAATTATAATCTAGTAATGAATCTATGAATTTGGATGCATGTTTGTATATTTATAGATAATCCTTATGGCTAAAATTACCTTAAGGTATTTGTCAGATCTTTAAACATTATGCACCTAAAACTTCCCCCATTTACATTTATTTACATGTACATTAGAGTGTAGCTTAGCTCTCCCTCAAGCTCTGTCAAACTGTTTACTAGAAACTGTAGTGCCCTTTCCATTTCCATTTCCATTTCCATGTCCATTCTCCCGCGATGCATGCGTGGTCCTCTTTGGATAATGGATGTGTATGGCCCAACTCTAATCATATCTAGATGATGCCCGGCAATTTCTCATAGTTAAGGCAGAACCAAAAGTTCTGTATGCGAAAGGGGGCGTGATTCGGCGTGGAGTCGCACGCCCAAGGCCCCCACACTGTTCGCATGGAGTGGTGTCGGGGAAGCATCTCGAAAACTGGTTCCAACACACAGCCAAAGGAATCTCCTGCACTCGCCTCCCTCCACCCCGCCAAAATACACACACACAAAGCAACAAAATCACTTGGGGATTCTTTAGCTGCAATTTGAGCCGCGACCTTGACGCGCATACCCATCGCGCGTGTGTGTGTGTGTGTGTGTGTGTGTGCTTATGGTGGTGTGTGTGCGATTAGCATTTATACTGATTATAAACGTTATCATAATTCCCTGTCAAATCGCATTCACTTGCTCTGGGTGGAGTGAAGTGCTGCGATAAAATTCGGAATTTCCGTATAGGTATCCCTCTGACCCCATGCAAACCAAAAAAACTGGCCCGCCGCCTAGCCTGCCAGTCTGCGTGCACTGCTTAGCCGACGGGAGTAGCCCGCCGAGAGCGAGAGCAAGAGAGAGACAAAGGCGGAGAGCGAACGAGAGAGCAATAGAGTGGCGGCTCTCTCTCTCTCTCTTCGGGCCATGCGCAGCCATCCGTTCGCCTCGACCAATGTGCTGGGAGTAGGTGCACCTGGCATGGGGCCCCTGCCTGCCTGCCGCCCTGGCCGAGTGGGTGGGTGGGTGTATGGTCGCAGGCGACACATTTCATGTGTCACATGGGCTCCGCCGTCAGCCCCAACGCCCCATAGCCCTGCCACAGCCCAGCCTTCCACAGCGACCACCGAGGATTACCGCGCGCACTCTGTCGGGCCTTGCCTTGAGGGCGTGTGTGGGGGAACGGGAGAGCTCTATGTGGCACGAATGTTGATTGGAGAGTAGTGAGTGGAGAGGGGTTTGGAGAGAGGGATGTGGCTGTGGACAGGGCTGTGGGGCAGGTGCCTGGATGGAGCTGCGATTACGATTTGACCGGCACCCGTACGTACGGCACATCCGTACAACCGTTTACGGATGCACAGAGAACTTCGTTCAGCAACAAGAACACACACACACACAGTTGCAGATATAATCCCAGATACAGATACAGAAACATATACAGAGAATATATAGATGGGGTAGCACATAAGAGTCTCTGGCAGATACATGACCATTTACTTGTGTGTCCAATAAACAAAATCTGTCTACAAATCCAAGAATACAACCAGCAGCACACACGCACATCTAAAGATACACACACAGGTGCAAATGCAGATGCAGATATGTACATTAAAACACGCACACATACGAATGGTAGAATCGTTTATTTGTATGCAATTGACATTTGCTTTGGCTGTGGTGCAATTTCCCCCATTGAAGTTGCGCATCTTTGAGATTCAGACAGGATTGGAGAGGGGGCATGCAGCTTTAACAAATTGATTGCCCGAGCTTAAAGAGGCAATGAACAAGCAGTTAGCAAATACAGCAGAATCTCACAGATTAGAACGCTTACAAATTTCAATTGTCCAGAAATTATATCCAGGCATATAAATTCAATTTAATTCAATTGAATCCGTGAAATCCACAATTTTTAAGATACAAAAAAAGAAAAAACGCAGTTCCGTTTTTTACAGATATAGCAGTCAAAATGTAAACTATATTAGACAAAAATCACAGTACATACAAATGTATGGGTATCCTGAGTGAGTACCGGGTGCAATGGTAGTGACGCTTAGTCGCTTCGTAGTAGCTTCTCACAACGTTCCTCCTCCTTTATATCACCTACACAGCATTGCCGTTTCGGTTTCAGTACAAATAATATTGGGAGTCCCCGAGTTATTCGTGGAGTGTAAGAGCCTGATACTCGTATTCAAATGTTTGTCAGTTGATGTCTGAAGGTTTTAATAGAGAAAGTTCTGATAACGCTGAATGCTAAAGAAAATACCAGAAAAAAAAGATTCCAAAAATAATATTTATTCAGTGACTCCGAACGGAGTTTTTAAATAGTTTTTGAGGCTGCCTAAGTCGTAGTCTTATGAGCGTAAATATATGAACTGGAAAAAGAATCTGTAGATCTGCATAGATAAATGCTCATGGCTGTACGGTACTACATATGCAGATACAAATGGATTATAAATATTATAAATAACTAAATAAATATATGACTCAGTTATAGAAACGCTCAAATAATGGTTTTATTCCTATTAATACATACCCAATCACTCATCTTTGCGTATGAGAATTTTTCAGAATGTTCCCCAGTAGAAACGAAAAATAAATCTATGTCTTAAGTTTATGTACATAATATTGTATGCGGGCTGCATTTTAAATGGAAATTCTCACAGACAACCTTTTAAAAGTAATCCCGAAATGTGATTTAATTAAAGTCGATTGCAGCCCCACCCCACTCGCTGCACACCCTCTGAAGTGGTCACAGAGGGAGTCCGAGCTCGGTCCTACCCACAAGTGACACACACCAGCCATTGCCCCGTCCCGAGACTTTCATCTCCAGATATGTACATCGTGCAGTTTGTGCGTGGAGGAGGGAAGGGGAACTCTCGTATGGGTGGTGCACCCATCGATGTGGCTGGGGATTTGCTGCTTGTACTCGTAATTAATTATTTCATTAGAGCACCACTCGATTCGGACTCTCGATTCGGCCACACTGCTCTGTGGAATCTCCTGCATCGCAAGAACTGCTCGGCGCTGCTTGGACTCTCCAGCATTCCACAAATAAGCGCCACTGTAAACGATGAGCTGCATCAGCAGAAGCAGCAGTGTAGGGTGCACGAAGTGATAGCAGAGAGCTGCTGATGCTTGTGTGTGCATTGAAGAGAGCCGAACGAGTCGACTCATACTCTCTTAAAAGCAGCACTGCACTGCTTGATGATTGCTTTTGCCTCTTCTGCGTGCTTGAAAACTGCTTGCCTTCGCTTCTCCTGCTCTGCTTACACCTCTTTGTTGTGCTTGGGCGTGATCGCCCGAGAGTGAGCGAGCCGGCAATACTGCATGGACAGTGGTGGCGGGCGGCGTCTCTCTCTCACTCTCTCGCTGCGCGTGTGTGTGAGTGTGCTGGCCACCAGTGGCCGCTGCTTGCTTCAATATATATACATGTGCACACACAGCACTCCCCTTCGAGTGTGCGTGTCGTTGGCTCACACGAGCGCCAAAAAGGCGCAGCAGCAGAGTCAACGGCAGAATCAAGCCGCCGCAGCCGCAGCAACCACCGCGACGGCAGCGACGTGATTTCAAACGTCGACGTCGACTTGCCGCTGCCGCATCGCACCGCATCGCAAGAACGGTAAACCCTCGGGAATCGGTCGCTCTTTTTTTTTGTTTTTTTTTGGACTGCTTGTCGCCATCCATCGCCCGTCCGTCCGCCCACCGTCGCCGTCGTCGCCTGCGTTGGTGTCGTTGTCGTTGTTGTTTCTGCCTCTCGCATGTTCTCCTCTGTCTCTCCATCCGCACTGCTCTGCGGACCATTCTATTCTGTTTTTGCTGTTGTTGTTTGGCGCGCGTGTGGTTTTGCCGTCGCTAAAACGACAAAACGCCAGCAAGAGCCCCCGGAGAGCCCCAAACCGAACCGAACCGAACCCCAAACAGCCCTGAGAACCACAACAACACTCTTCAACCTTCAATCCGCTGTGGTGCGAATTTTTTAAGTTGTATTCGTTTTTTTTTCTGTTGTTTTTGCTGTGAAAATGATAAATATGAGACAAAAAAAATGTTGAAGACATAACAGTTGAGGCGGCAGGGTGAACGCCCCTGGAAGCCAGAAGGAGCGCTCAAAGAAAACATTGTTGTGCACTGCCCCCACCAACCCCTTCACGGAAGAACCAGTTCAGGCGTAGTGCATCCGACCCGAAAGCAGTTTAAGAGGATTCACCTTTTCCAGAAAGCAGTGGAGAAGTGCATCAACATCAACCCACACAGAAAGCAGTTGAGGAGACCTGCAGCTGTGGACCCAGCGCACCCACCCTTCCATAAAGCAGTGCCAGTGCAAGAAGCAAAGAGCAGTGGGGGAGTTTATGTTCACCCCCAAGGAGGAATCCGTGCAGTGGGTGAGGAAGAGTGCTCAGCACCCACACAATGACAGGATCTACGAGGTATATACATACATATGTATATAAATAGGCGACTGACTCCTCTCTGCACATACACACACACACACACACACACACAAACACATTGGTGGCGCATAAAAAATGTCTACCCTGGGAAGTGTCGCCCAGCCAGCACGAACACTGGTCGACGGAGGGTGGTGGCACGGGAGGCAGGTCCAGTCCCAGTCCCGATTTCGTGTAGGGGTCGTTCCAGGGTATTGGGTAAATTGCTAACGGTTTGTTTCGGGGGTTAAATACACACACAGACACATCTGCAGAGTGCGCGCTCCGCCCCTCGGCCAAAGGATACGATGTACCGATGTGGGTGGGGGAATGGTTTTGCCACGCATGGAGTATGCCCACCCCATCCCCACGTGTGTGTGTGTGTGTCTCTGTCCCACTCGCACTGGCAAAAAGTGTCGTCGTTTGTCGCTTGTCGCTCTGGTCCGTTCCTTGCCCACCCCCACTTATTTTAGTATCGGTCTCTCCCTTGCTCTGCTGACACTGCTTTTACTTCTACTTCTGATTGTACTGCTTTTAATGTCCTCTCTCCCTTGCACTGCTTATTCTTTTGAAGCAGAAAGCCCGTGCGACCGTCCTCTTGCACTGCTTCTTCTCTTGGATTGGTTTCGACCGCTTCAAATGCGTTCGTTTTTTATAACCTCTCCATCTCCACCCACACCACCGCTCACTCCACAAATGTGTGTGTGTGCGTGCGTGTGCGTATTTGTTCTCGTTTCGATTGGATTACATTGGACCCCCTCAATTCCCCGCCAACAACAAACGTTCCATTCCTTGATGTTCGGGTCGTCGTTCTTCTTTTTTTTCCTTCATCGTTGTGTTCCCCAGCATCTGTGGTAGCGCCCCAACGACAGCGACGGCGACATCCCCTCCCGCGATCAAGCAAACGACGACGACGACGACGACATTTCGTTTTTTGTGATTCGTTTTCTGTGTTGTGTGTGTATGTGTGTGAGAGAGACTGCTTGCGTGTCGGTGTGCGTTCTTTAATATTGTCGTCGGGTGTCATTGGTCGGACTGCCAAGCAGAGTCACAAGCAGCGCACAAAAAAAACCTTCGGTCGCACTGTTGCTGTCGCACGTTTTTCCCCCCATCCATGGCTTCTTTGCTGCTGGCATTTTATTAGAACATACCTTCCCCCACCCGACCCATGTACCACCTTCTGCACTCATCCCTCTTCTGTCCTTTTGCTGTGGGTGTGGGTGTGTGTGTCCTGTCCTGTAGGGGCTTTTGAGGGGGCGTGTGCGCCCAAGTAGCCGAATGAGTTTTTGATTGTATGTCGTCGTCGTCGTCGTCGTCGTTTGTCGTTGTCGTTGTTGTTGTCGTGTCGTCGGGTGCGGGTGTGTGTGAGAGAGAGAAAGAGAGCGCTGCTTTGGCTGCAAATGCATGAGTGTGTGTGTGTGTGTGCGAGTGTCGTGCCTGTGTGCGAGCGAGTGCAAAGTGCATAAAAATGGCGACAACGACAACGACGACAGAAGCAGCGACTGGTGGCAGCACTGGCAGCAGCAGCAGCAGCAGGCGGCGGACATCGCGCAAAACAATTTTTTGTGTCGTGCGGATTTTATAACCGTTTTTAAAAGCGGCGGCGTTGCTGCCTCTGCCTGTCGTCGCAGCAACCAAAACGGACAAACGGACGAGCGGACGGACGGACATTCAACCAAAAATTATTGCAAAAATTCGAACGCGAAAAAATAGTGCACGTGCGTGTCCAATTGAATGTGAAACAAGAAGAAAGGAGAAAGAAAGGCAGCAAAACCATCAAAAAACAAGAAAACAAGAAAATAAAATAATTTAAAAGAAATTCCAGGCACCGTGCATCGTAACGCTTGAGAATATCTCCAAAAAAAATAATTCCCATATGTATTTTCCAGCTAAAAACTAAAACTAAACAAAAAAAAAAGAAATCCACACTCAAAATGTTAATTAAAATGTGATTAAAATGAACAAAATAACGAACGTAAATAAAATAAAATGCCCAAAAGCAGCGAGGGTAGCAGCCGTGGAGAGAGAGAGGCAATAGCAACAAAAAACGAGAGATTAAATTTTAACAACAAAACAAATCAATTTTAATACATATTTTATGTATGTTCAGGTGCATTTTTATGTGTATACACATGCATGTATGCGTGCATGTGTGAGAGCAACATTGCAATAATTACAACAAGAGAAAAACTGAAGAGAGAAAATATCACTTGCAACAAAGGAAACATCGAAACGCAAACACCAACCATTCACGCACACACACACACACACACACTCACAGGTGAGCGAAACGATTAAAAGCTGGAAACTGTATTGAAAGTCAACTAAAAAGAACCATAATAATATTTCTAAAAACTATTCGAACCCAACAGATTTTCAGCTATTTTTTTGTAGTTACATTTTTTGTTGTTGTTATTGAATTATTTGGCACGGGTTAACGCCGCAGTACAGGAATACCATTCGAGATTCGAAATGTTCTAGCTATAATAAATTGGTTGCCAAATGTAGCACATCAAACGTTTCAGATCCTAGGGAATGTATACATCATATGCGACATTTTCAGCGAGAGCATGAGCCAGATAACCCAATATATACTCAGTATAGTCGGCCTACTAGGTTGGCCCATTGGTTATACTGCCCACCGCCTAAGGTTGTTCATCCCGAATGAGTTACTCTCTCCAGAATATCCCTGTAGGTTCGGTTGTGGAGCGATCCGCAGGATACTACCTAACCCTTTTCCATGTGTTCACATGTTCCTAAGATCTTATTTATCGCAGTATCGAGTTATTTTAAGTCGATTTTCTAAGTGAACTTAGAAGAAAACATGAGTTTTACTTAATGTAAAGGAGTGTCAAGCTGAAAGACTCAACCAATCAGTGTTTCAGCGATTTGAGCTCAACATACATATATTTCTGGTATGTTTCAATATTCAAAGCGATTCTAAATATAAAAAAGTTTTGTTTATGACTTTAATTCTTGGAATTTGAACCATTTATTTCCGAAATTATTGCAATATCTTAACATTTTTGTAGAGATACTATTTTTACAATCTTAAAACTCTTTTTAATCTACTTATAAATACGATTCAAAAATTGCTTAGCATTTTTCGGCATTAATTTAAAACTATTTCAATTCCATTGTCAATTCCATAAAAAGCTGTCTGGAGAGAATAATGTTTTTGATTTTCATCGATAGAGAAACTAAAAGGGAAATCAAAAGTTCTATACACATTTACATATGTTTGTATACATATGTACATGCATACATATATGTATGTACATACATACATATACATATATACCTATGTATGAATGTACATGTACTCAAACGTTTTGCCTGAAAAAGAACCAAATAGAGCGAAAAACATAACTAAATTCATGGGGTAAAATCAACCGAATTTAATTAGGTAATCAAATGAAAAATCGGTGTGTACATACCTGTATTTTTATTGCATTTTTCAGTCTCGAGATTATAACCACTTTAATGGCAAGTGCATGAACAATTGTTCGCATTTTATTTGAAGGCATTTAAATAGATTTCATGGAATGCAATTATCTATGGGGAACATTCTTATTAAAAACTGAATTTGTCTTAATTCAAAGATTCAGAAATAGTTGCGGAAAAAGGTCGAGAAGCAAGTATCTTCGATTCATTTTGATAAAATCGTTGGCTGAAGTTGTTAGTTCACTTTCCGTTGCGTTCTCTTCAAACTTTGACTTGAATTAGAATAGATAAATTATTATGACTTATAGCAACAGCACTTTCACTACCAAGTTGTACCCCCCATACATGTGTATGGTTCCCATGGCACAGCATTGTGACTTTTGTGCTCCTCCTCGCTTCAAGGTCTCTCGTCTTGCCTGAACATTGATTTCCTATTCGCAGATGTGACGATGCCCGATGAACAATAAATTAAATTAAATGTGGAAATATCTGTGCTTCTTCGGTGTTCTGTTTCTGTTCTTTTGGGGTTCCGTTCCGTTTCGTTCCGTTCTCCTCATCTCATCTCTCGGATACGAAATGACAAATGAAGACAACAGAAAAATTCACTGGCGGAACGGTAGCAAGTGGAATGAGAATTCTTCCGACATTTGCCTTTTGTCTTCTTGTTTATCTCTCACTGTCTCTGTCTCCGTCTCCGTCTCTGTCTCTGCCTTTGTCAAATCGCACATGTCTATACTATCTAGCATACAGTTGCAGATCCATATGTATGTATATTCGAGTGTCTTTTTGTATAAACACGGGTGTGGTTGGTGTGCTGGTGGTTGGTGGTGCGGGTGTGCGAGGGTGCCGTGTCACACAGCGGAGGCCATAACTATATAGCCATATAATCGCTTGTTCGTGAGCTGTAAACACAGGCATTGTAAATTTACACCATGCTTATAATTAGCAATAGAACGGCAGTTGACTTTTCCAGTTGTTATTCGCTTCATGCCATGCCCTCTCTTAACGCCTTTCCGTTTCGTTTCGTTCGTTTCGCTGCAACCTGCAAGTGGCAACTGGCAACTGGTAACTGGCAACCTGCAACCGCAACCGGGTATAACCGTAACCGTTTACCAGATAAACTGATCTCAACGTTAGGAAGGTGACAGAGCAAAGCGACAAAGAGAGACTAGGGCATACCCTCTAATCAGATTCGTTCAGTTTAAAATGAAAAACAATTCGAAGAACAACTTTAAAGTGGAATAAAAAATCAAATTAATTTTGTAACTTGTACCATGCCATACTCCTACCCTACGGGTACTAGCACCTGGTTATAATGACAGACTAAAAGCTCTTTAGGCACCTCCTTCACTCCGGCTCTCCCTCTCCGATCTCATGCTTCAGTGCCAGCAAAAATTGTCGCTCAGGCGATCCCAATGGGCGCCAACGAGGGGCCCAAATGCATCACTGCACCTGCGGTGGCGGCACCTCTCCGTTCCCCTCTCCAGAAGCCCGAACCCAAGCAATGCCAAGCCATGCCAACCGCAAAGCAAACAATGTTAAGAAATGGCAAATGAATTTGTCTCCTCCAGATTGTGCAATGGCCAGTGCCAGTGCCAGTGTTGGGCAGACGTGCTAAATGGAAGTGCAAATGAATTTGTTGATTGTCCCAGCAGCAGCACCACCACCACCACAGCCAACCAACCACTGACAGGCTTTTCACAGATAGCTAAAGAAAACAAAAAGGGTCTCTGCTAACTAGGTATTTTTATAGAAGATACACAGTACTTGGAGTACTCGATGCCCACGCGATAGTGTTGAGAAGAAAGGCCCTTCATCCATAACTATGCCATTGATCATTGAGCTGATACCATTAGAATCCAAATATTCAATGCTGTTGAATTATGAGAAATGTTCAAGCAAATAGAATGGAATAGTGAAGAAAATATTACAGTTTAGTACCAGTTCGCAAGACAATTATTCGCATAAAAGAATTGTATTATTTACTCTCTTGTTAAACGCTTTGTGGATCTGTGTTATGTATCCGAATTGTGTTAATTTTAACCAAAATGGAGAAACCTTACACTTGATACCGGGCAACCGGTATGACATGTTACATCTGTGTTTCGTAAGTGGCCTGATAAGTTGCCTTCCTAATGGACTCATCATTCTTCATTAGGTTTGATGGCTTCTTTCCGTATCCGCGTGGGATCCAAGACGTATCTCTCTGTCTCACTCCGTTCCTCTTATGGCTGAATATACATATTTTTGTCGTCCGAGTCTCCGACTCTTCTGGGTGCCCTTTTGCCGGCTATTAATTAGCATATTTCGTCATGAATTAGCAAAGTAAAGTCAAGTTATAATGAGGTGGAAAGCCACCAGGCCGCGGGGCCGAACAGAACAGACAACTGGCACTCCCCCCCCCAACCCACCGAACACAGGGGCAAGGATAGATCAATCGATCTCTTTCACTCTTAAGATCTCTCTCTCTCTCTCTTTCTCTCTCTCTCTCTCTCTCTCTCTCTCTCTGTCTCTGTCTCTCTTTTGCTCTCTTGCTCTGAAGCTAAAGCTGTAATCATTTTGCACGGTTCTGTGTGTGGAACCGAAGCTCAACTCCAGAGACCCCTTTGCCCGCGGTGGCATAAAATGAAAATTGCAACAACAGCAACAGAAAATGTGCAGATGCAATACGACATCGTTCTCGTCCTCGTCCTCGTCCTCGTCTTCATCCTCATCCTCTGCCCCATCCACATCCACATACCATATCCGACCTCGTCATCGTAATCGTTGCTGCCCAGCGCCGGCTCTCGCATAATCCGCTCAATCCGCTGCCGCTGCCGCTGCTGCTGCTGCTGCTGCACCGTCGCCTGAATCGCCATCGCCCCCGCCAGCCATGGCGTATAATTGCAGTGCCGCCACCGCCAACCGCCACCGCCACTGCTTGCTGCCTGCATGCCTGCCATGCCTCCTTCTCCTGTTCCTCTGCTGTGGCACAGTGGTTGTTGCCAGCCCATCTGATCTCTTTCAACAACCTCAGCTCAGCTCGCCCTGGCAAAGGGAACAATCATGAATGTGCGATAAAAACATATAATCGTAATATACACATACCAATAATAAATGGATGTGGCGCACAGGTCTACATATTTATTTATTTATTTGATATACCTACAGGTTATAGTTCTGCTTACAGCCCAAGTCATGGTTATGCCTGAAATATTCGATTCAAACCCTCTCAAAAACTGCCTTCAAAATGAAATGAAAGCCTCATCTACTATTCCAATCAGAGCACTTTGAGCTGACTTCCTAATTGATTGAGTATGTTCAAATTAAATTAAAGCTAAATATAGTAAAAATCACGTTTATGCGTCGTGTTTTTTCTTCCTCTAGATCTACATACAAACATATGTACATACATAAATGTATGTATATACATATGTACATAGTACATGTAAGATGTACGTTCCCGAAGTCAAACTTTTGTTTTACGCATACGGATAATTGCTATTTTTACGATCTGCCAGTGTAGATCTTCGGTGGTTCTTTGTGTGGTGCACCACTGTGCACTGCTACTCTCCTCACAGCAAGAGTCACCAGATGTTCAAACCATGTAGAGGCCAGGCCGCTGCTCCGACCGACGGGTCGGAACGGGACGGGACGAGGCGGTCGGTCGCTCGATTGGCTCTGGCCAGGCTCGGTGCTGGTCTGGTCTGTTCCGGGGGGGAGGGTTGTGGCCAGATCGGGATCGGTATCGGGTTCGGGCTGTGTCGGGCTCTCCGACTCTTCCAGGCAGAGGCAGATGAAGACGACAATTCGGAGCTTATGTGTCAGGTGCGCGTCGTGCCGCGAATGAAACAATTTATTGCACTCGCCACTCGCTTTTGCGGTGTTTTTTTTCCTTGTAGTGTTGTGTTTTTGCTGCTGCTGCTGCTGCCTGCCTGCCTTTTTCTTCTGTTTTATTTTTTATTTTTATTTATTTTTTTTGTTTTTGTGGCTGTGGCACTAAATTGAATTTTCCTCCATCAGCGTTGCTGTTGCTGTTGCAACCCGACTCGGAGTCGGAGTCCGTTTCGTTTCGTTTCGACCATTTGGCCACTCATTGTCCAACAGAGCCATAACCATAACGAATGCGGCAAATGGCCCGAATACAGCAGATCGCTGATCGCAGATCGCAGATCGGACGAGATCTTTCATCTACGAATTTTCTTTGCGGTGCCCAAAAGTGACAAAATGTTGAGTGAGACTACAAATTGTGGGTTGGAGATGTATTGGTAATTATGCAATGGCCAGAACTATTTTAATAGTTTTTCTGCTGTAAAATCTAAAACCAATTGATGGAAATTTCATGGCTAAGTGTCCTAGTCCTAAACTTACAAGGTTGAAGTCCAAATTCAGAACTTTCACTTGCAGACGCAACCCAAGAATTTAAAGCTTTAAATAAATATGCAAGGTGCGGTGCTAGATAGCAAACCAAAATCTATTAACAAATAAAACATGAAATCGAATGCCAACTCGACTATCGTGCTGCAAATGATAATCCCACGGGAGGCAAGGTCTAAGAAACATTTTTTCTGAGTAATATTATTGCAATATTTTTCGTATTTAATTCAAGGGAAATTATTTAGAAGGCTGGCGATGTCCCCTGAACGGCATTCCATTCATTCATTCATTCAGTGTGTGATTGCGAATCTTTTTTTCTTTTTCGTTTTGCAATTGACAATTGACAAACGAAATGTATGTAAATATGTACATACATATGTACGTATGTACCCGGACCTGCATTCTGAAATCTCGTCGCGTCAATCAACGCCTCGAAAAATCGCAGTCGTCAATCGCTGCACCGACCCAATCCCCAATCCCCAAACCCCGAGCTCTCGACATCCACCCCAACGACAGGGGGTCGCGGTTCAAGGTACAGACAAGCCAATACATACATGTGTACATATGTACATACATATTTTTGTATGTACAATTGCACTGCAGACCCACTCAAAGGCAATCTTTCTGTTGCTGTTTCTTTATTATTATTCGCCCGGCAAAATAACAAGCAAAATCAAATTGTTCCATTGTCTGTGGCGGTCTGATGATGAAGGGGCATTGCGGGTATGGATGGATGGATGGATGTGTATAGGATCGGATCGGATTGGATTGGATTGGATTGGATTGGTTTGCTGTTTTTGTTTTTGTTTTATGTTGCTTTTTGGCTCTGCTTGGGATGTTGCCAATACAGAAACAGAAACTGAAAACAGCAGCCGAAACATGCGTACAGCTCGCACTTCATGGATACAGCTACAGCTACAGCCACAGCTAAAGATACAGCTACAACCACAGATACTCGTACATAATTCATGTACTACTTACAAGCGGCGCGTTATTATTATTTTTTTTCTTTTTCTTTTTTCATAATTCATACAAAAATCAATTCACAGTCAGAGTCATAGTCACGAGGCCGTGAGAGATTGGCAAAAGCTAGCGAGAGCTCCATCTCTGCCAGAGGTTCATCTCTCGCTCTCTGCTCTGGCCAGACCGCAGCCAGTCAGTCAGTCAGTCATTCATTGAGTCGACAAGGTCGCTGGCAACCCAAAATAATTACCATGCCTCAATTATTAATACACATTTACTGATACGATGGCTAAATCAAAGCAGCGTCCAAGACTGGCGGCCATTCGACAAAGATGATGATGAATCAGCAGTCCGGCCAGTCCGTCCAGTCCGGCCAGTCTGTGGCTGTTGATGGTCCAAAATCGATTAGCACGCTGCTTTGCCATCGGTATCGATGCTAGAGATGTGCGTGAGTCGCACAGACTGCATGTTAAATCGTTAGCTTTATATGGAAGCAAACTTCTCTCAGACGAGTGCATTTTTATTGAATTTGTAGTTATTCTTGTGTCCCGGTCCCATCTCTATGAGCAGTGACTTCCTGCATTGTATCCCTGTTGATCTGCTCCCAGACAGATAACTGACACACAAATCTCTCGGCTCTCGGTTCTCGTTTCTGTTTGGACTGCATTAAGAACTTGCTGGCATTCATTCGCATTGTGTACAAATTGTATTGCTTGTGCCTGTCGCATCCGTGCATTACCATCTAAACAGTAATCCAACAAAATACTTGATACTTGGGTGTGGGTATCATCTCATTTAGTCTTCTAGACTTCATTCCTCTTGTGCTCTGGGGTGCGGTGCTCTCTCGTAAAAGTCTCGTCAACTTTCTATTTGTGGCAATTGAATGGAGCGTCACACTGCAGGAAATGTGAATAGAAGCAGACATTTTTATGGTATACCGTTTGCAGATAGTTTTAGATATTAGATCTTGTATTTATTTGTGGTAATAATCTGGTATTAATCTAGCAATTTTCATTGAAATCGTTGCAGGTATAGAAGGAACTTATGCATAACAATGCTATTCCTTAATTCTCTGATGTTTGTTGATGGCTCTATCACTCTTACATCTCTTTGAACTCTCATGTATTTGTTAATAAATTAGGTATATAATTTATATCGACGAATGCTCCCTCTATTTCTATATTGCTCGGATTGCATCATTCTCTTCTACAGAACTGCATTCATTCGTAAATATATGTACATCTTTACATACATAGATCGTAAATATTTCTGTCATTCTCTGGCAGTTCTCGTTCTTGTGCTCCAGTTTCGATCGTGTGCTGTCTTCTCTGCTGATTTTTCTTTTTTGGGAGCTGCAGTTGCAGTTGAGTGCGAAAATGAATGATGGGGCTATTCATGTGACGGGCGGTGTGTGTGCTTTTCTTTTTTCTCCTGCTGCTCAGCTGCGCTTTGTCTCTCTATTCAGTTTGATGTTTTGTGGCTGTTGTTGTTGTCTCTTTTTGTGGGGCTTTTCATCGCGGTTGGAACGGCTTGAAGTCGCCTGAAAAGTGGCTTCTTGGATACACTTGGGCTTGGGCTTGGGCTTGGGCCTGAGCACGGCAGAGATTAAATGTTTTTAATTTTGGCTAATTTGTGACATGCGCGACCTTAATGGCTTCTTTTCACATCGTAAACTCCCCATTCTCTGTCCCCCTGCTCCGCAGTTTAATTGCCGTCTAACCAAACCAAAATAAAACCCAAACCAAAGCCCTCCATCCTCTCCCTCTCCCTCTCCCATTTCCATTCTCCAAACTCCGCAGGTTGACAATTCTCTGGGAAAACATCTCGCTCTCTCCCTCGCTCTCTTTGGGAAATTAATTATGCATTTAAGGCTTGAGAAGTGAATGCTTCTCTTTTTTTCGGGAAGCGCTGATGTAGTCGTCATGCTCCCTCCCCTGCAACATTTTAATAGGCTTTTATATTCAAATTATCACGCATGCCAAACAGTTTCCATGGGGCAACACTGGGGCTATTGTGGCAAAGAAAGCCCCAACCAGAGCAGAGTCCCCGACTCTCCCAGACAGAGTTGGAATTGGAGTTGGAGCCAAAGTCAAACACTACTTTGGGGCACGGCACAGAGTGCGGAGACGACGCCAAAAGCCCAAGGCCCAAGACCGAAGACCAAGACTCAGACTCAGACTCAGACTCGCTTTTAACGAGCCCCACTGATGATGGCCAGAGGCTGGCGGCTCCGGCATTCATGTTTATGTTTGGGTCAAAGATTTTCGATTGCCCACCGTCCAATGATGTCCACTGTCCCACTGTCCCGTGTCTCGTGGTTAGTCCCCCGCTTTTTGAAGCAAGCTCTGCAATTAGTTCGCATTTGGGGACTGCTGCACTCGAGGAAATGGGTGAGAGACCAAGAAGCAGCAGCAGGCCAGACCAGACCAAGATGGAGACGAACAGAGCCAGAGGGAGATGGACAGGGAGAGGGACAGGGAGAGGGACAGGGAGAGGGAGAGGGAGACGACGATCCCAATGGGTAGTTTATGATACGACAGCGATGTGAATATGTTTGACAAACCAATAAAGAAATAATTGGAATATTAAAGCTTCGCAGGAATGGAGAATGGAGACAAGCCAATTTCCGACCTTTCCGATAATAAAGAACTGCGATTATATTAGTCGTGCCATATACTGAATATTTATGCACACATTTATAAATAATCTCTTTTATGTACTCGTAGGTACATAGCTGCATGTACATATGTAGATATATTTTACAAGTTAAAGCATTCGACATGCGACCCCCAACACCCCACAAACTATTCTCTCCTTTGTACCTCCTTTTCCTCCAATTCCCTGGCTAATTCAGTGTTACTAGTGATCAAAGTTAAGGATAAAATGATTGAAGAATGCACAAAAAGCCACAACTAATAGTTCCTACGATGATTCAATATTTTATGTTGTAGATTAAGATTGTAAAATAAGTCAACAGAAATGTACTCTGAAATGAAGTCTGAAGTTTTCATCTCTGCGTTATCCATCAATGGATTGATTTATTTCGCAATCGTAGGCCAAGATTATTTATGTCACAACTCTTGAGGCTCTTTCCCCTTGGAACACATAACACCGAGGGAAGCTCGCACGGATTGACTGACTGACTGAGTGAAACTCATGGCCCAAGGTCGTCGTACTCCCTGCACCGGCAATCGAAGGGTTTGGGTTGGCATGAGAACACACGGGTGACATCGGGAGACACAATTACAGCGGACAAGACGAGTACTCGGGGCACACACAGCGCAGAGCATTTCGCTTGCCGCAGCATTTATTGATGTGGACAATTTGTAATGGCATGCGATTTCCTGCCCGACCGCCAGACTGCAAGAGGAGAGCGCCGTGTAGGGCCAGCGCCAATAATTGAGCTCACGCTGGCAGCTGTGAGCTAATGACAAGTCGAGTCCAAGCAAAGCGGACCCAGCGGACGGAGCGGACAGAGCGGACAGAGCGGACCTCGCAGCTCGTACCAGGCACACGCATCAGCTGTGTCGACCAACTTTGGCCCGTGATCCTAACCCAAAGCCAAAGCCAAAGCCAAACCCAAGTCCAATTCCCTGTTGCCATTCTCCCTGTCGATTCCCTGTTGCCATTGCAGTTGCCATTGCAGTTCCAGTTCCACTTCGAGTCCCATCCCGTGGCGGGGCACTTTGCGCCATTATCTGCTGCAATTGCCACACCGCATGGGACGGGGCAACAGACACGCAAGTCGAGTCCAGCGAGCTCAACTCCTGGACGAAAGAATCCACCATCGTGCTGATATGTTGATTAGTCAATATTCCCCATTTCCATTTCCATTTCCATAGCACATTGCCCCCATTCCCAACCGAAGAAAACATTAGCCAAACCAAATGACAAACGCATTTCCCCGCCTCTAGCTAAATCCTAATCTTTAAACTTAGGCTGAGGAGAGTCTAAATATTCCGTTGGATTTCCTTAAAGCTTCCCCTCCTGCCAACAGTTGCCATTGCATGTTCATAATTTTTGTGATAATTGAAGTCACCAATTGATGGGACGATTATGCCAGCTGTCAGTAGCCAGTCCTTGATGACAATTTCTGCAAGCGAAGCCGAACGCGCTGCAGGCAGTCAGGAGCCCCATAAGCCACAAGGGGAAGGTGCCGGCATGGCATGGCATTCATACTCATATTCGTATTCGTATTCGTATTAGATTCAATGAGCATCAGTCATCAAGTTTAACAACTGCTGGAGTATGGAGTAGCCAGCAAGCAGCAAGCAGCAACAACCAGTAACCAGCAACCAGTTACCAGTTACTGCCGAAGAAGCGGCAACGCTAAAAAGCGGCAACAGGCGGGCTGCGAGATGCGAGAGGCAGGAGAAGGCTTTTTGCTTGTTGCTTGTTGCTTTTTGCGTTTTGCTTTTGGGGTTTTGCACGTTTTCGCACTGCCCTTTGGTTAATATTTACACCTCGCAGAGACGAATCCATCAAAATATGGCAACTCGTTATATGGCCAAAAGGATTGCGCGATGGGAGTGTTGGGAACTGTTGAAGGCAGCAGCAGCAGGCAGGCAGCAGCAAAGGGGGTGGAACCCCAAGGTTCAGCAGAGATCGCTGTGGTGCGGCACTGGGAGGGGCTCCAGAGGGAGAGGCGGACACTTGTCATGTCGCACGACTAGGCCCTGGCTACGGGCAAAGCTCAGCCACAGCCTTAGCTCAGCTCTGGAGAGCACAGTACACAGTACAGAGCACACTGCTGCATGCACACACAGCACACAGCACACATCAAGACCAAGTTCAGTTTCTGTTTGAATTTATTTAATGGCATGACAAGGTCAAGACGCCACTACCATTTCCATGGGCTACGCAGTCTCAGCCTCAGCCTCAGTCTCAGTCTCAGCAGCGTCAGGCATCATCAGACTTGGGCCACGACCACGACAAGAGGCAGCTATACAGCTTCAGCTTCAGCTTCAGCTTTGTCTCTGACTGGCTGGCCGGCTACCTGCCCCGCGACTGCGGCCACGAACGATGGACGCGCAAGTTGGGCCGGGCCATAAGTCACAAAGCAATTACAGTGAATTGCTTTCTACAGGCCTGTGAGTCCAAGTCCAAGTCCAAGTCCAGGGCATGCCGAAATAAATGGTGAAGTAGGAGCAGCAGCAGGAGCCGATGGAGCAGCAGCAGCAATAGAGCTGAGCCCAGCGGCATGGACACAGCACTAAAGCGGATGCAGCGGCTGCAGCGGCTGCAGCGACTGGGACATGCAGCTGCAGTGGACGACCCAGGGGCGTCGTCGTCGATCCACAGTGTGGATATCCAGGGTGACCGATCATTGGTTAGAGCGTGAAAATGTTACAAATATTTTCCATAATCACCAAAAAGGAAAACCGGAAAAACAGAACCAACAAATGCCATTAATTAGACATAGTTAATGGCAATCAATTTTAATTATTATTACTTGAAGATAATTTAAATATAATATGTGCAAAGCCATAATTTAGAGAGCTCGATTTCGAGTTATTTGGCAAGAACAATATGCAGAAAATCCCCGGGAATGCACTCCCAGCTTTGTTTTGCTTTTATTTTGGAGTTAGCTGAAAAATAAAACCAGATAAACTTTAGATTCATTTGCCCTCCTATGCACCTCTGCTGACCATTGCCAGTTCCTCATGCCCATGCCCCAACCAAAGATTGAACCAGATCAATCAATTTCCGATGATGCGGCAGATGGCTAGAGAGTCCTCAGTTATGACCAACGACCCGACCCCCGCATGGCGACGCTCGTGCATCCGCCACAACCAGTCAGACCCACTATCCATCCGTCCGTCCGTCTGTCTGTCCGTCCGTCCGTCTGTCTGTCCAATGTTGAAGGTGGCAAGCGAGAAGGTATTTTCGTGAACCCCGAGTTTCATAACACTATAAAGATGAAATTGAAACCGATTACCGCACTCTTGAAAACAAAAAGAACGAAAAAAAAGAAGGAAGGAAAAAAAAACGATCAAGTACCACGAATGCTCGCGGACACATTTTACTCATGTAATTTTATTGCGGCTGCGAATGATTGGCAATTCTGGCTAAAAGACAAAACGCAGGGGAAGGCAGGCAATGGCTGCTGTGCCTCAGACTCTGATTCTGCCTCTCAGCCTCCGCCTCAGCCTCAGCCTCTGCCTCTGCCTCAGCCTCTGCCAGTGTTCCTGGCTCGGTTGGACGGTCCCCGATGGATGGATGGATGGATGTATGGTATGGACGGGAAAACCAGTTACCGCCAATGTACAATGGCGATGCCATGGGAATGTGCGAATGGGAATGGGAATGGGGGGGAGGATGTCCAGTCTCCAGTGTCCAGTGTCCAGGTTCAGGTCGATGGTTGAATCTCCTCCAAAATGAAACAAAAAAAAAGGTGTACGAGTATGTATGTAAGACAATGGCAGACGAAAATCGGCAGCCGAAGCTAAAGCCAAAGCCAAACAGTTAGACGAGACACCTGCCATAGAAGGAGACTCTTTTTTGGAATCTTTTTTTCGTTTTGTTTGGTGTTTGGGGTTTGAGCCAAGACAAGCCAATCCAATCACTCAACGGCAAACACACACACACACCACACACACACACACACACACAGGTATTGGCGTGAATTGCGAGCGGCTCTCAAGGAGCAGCTAAAAAGTATGGCAATCTCGAGCCATCATAAAATGTGCGAACGAACGAAAAGCCCCCAGTCCGTCGCCATTTGCCGCATCCAACATCCATGCCACGTCCATGTCCGTGTCCGCGTCCGCGTCCACTTCCACGTCCACGTCCACGTACAGTGTCGTAGATCAGCCAGAAAGCCAGAAAGAGAGAGAGAGAGAGAGAGTGAGAGGAGCAAAAGCCACTTATCTCGTCTCAGCCTCAATAAGCAAACGTGCCAGCGGGAAAGGGAATGGAAACGGACACTGGCACAGGCACAGGCACAGGAATGGCAATGGGAACGGATAGAAGCACCGCTTCGGATGGGCACCGGCATCTTGCTCTCATCTCACCTGGCAGGCAGCAGCAGCCCATGAACCATGAGAGAATAAAAAACAAAATAAATGTAATGCCGCATACAAATAAATAAATAAAACCTTTCAGACGCAGCCGAAAATCATTCAGAGTAGAGTAGAAGTTGCAGCCACACTCGACACCCCGAACCACTCGCCACTCGCCACTCGTCGCGATCCTTTTACTTGGGGCTCGGGGCTCCCTCCCCCCCGCTGACTGGCACTACTCCCCCAGGATACTTTCCCAAAGAGAATGGAAAACTGAAAGACAAATCGATAGTTTCTTCCTGATAAATAAAATAAAATAATAGTAAATAAAAGCAGATTCTAACTGGAACCATAAAGATGACAATATAAAAGAAAGACCTATAAATAATTGAAGGATTAATAGAACCAAAATTGATTCATGGATAATGGATGTTTTCAACAACAAGCGAGAAACGTGGGAATGAATATCTACTTTCATTTAATATCTGTGGGATTGGGTATTTGATTTTCATTCAATTGGTATTTGGAAAGGACAATTCATTGATTTAATTCGTCGTACTCTTGCTCGAAAACTATCGCAAATAATTTGGCATTAGAACTGATCAAATCGTCGCATTCCCACTGCTCCTCAATGATCATCCCCCCATGGCAGATCAGCAGCCAGTCGGTCGGGACTACCCGCTGCCGCTTCGAATCGGTATCTATTTGGTGTTGTTTCTGGTGTCGGGGGCTGTGAGTCGGGGAAGCCAGACGACAAAGTCGATCAGGCTGCCGCTGAATGGACGAGGATCCGACTTGGACGGGCGGCAGGGGGGGAGGGCTCTGGGGCAGGTGGGTCTTTGCACCGTATGTGGTCCACTCCCTGGCTCCTTGACGCTCCCCGACGCTTCGGTCACTACTCCAAAAGGTGATTTGGGGCAGGAGTGGTGGCCCTGGGAGGGGGTGTGCGGTGTGCGGTGTGGGGGGTGTGGGGTGTGGAGTGTGGAGGGTTATGTACCTGAAGTGTGTAGCAAGAGACTCGAGGCAGTCTCCCAGCGATATTCCCATTGAGTCGCGCGTACTCGTTTTTCTTTTCGATTTGCGGCAGCACCCAACGCACTGAAATCGAATCGAAATAGGCCATGGCTCTGCCGTGTCGCTGTCCCGCTGTCCGCTGGTCCAGTTCAGTTCTTCTTGTTGGCAACTGCGGCGGCGGCATCGCTTTTAGCCATAAGATCACACACTCGGCGAATGGAGAAGTTGTTGGCGGCTGGTGGCTGGCGGTTGGTGTTGGCGGCTGGCGGTGTTCGTGTTGCCCCTTCTGGTGGGCAGGAGAGCAGGAGGAGGCCACGGTGATACATTTACGAGCGAATGTTACCCAATCTGACGATTACAGACACCCATAGCCATGGCCCTGTGCAATTTGTTGCCATCTTATTTTCCCATCCTATCGACGGGCACTGCAGGACTCTTCGTTTTGATACTGCCGCCATTTGGCGGAATGCCCATTGCGATGCCCATTCGCCGATAAAGAGAAACAAAAAGAAAAGGTGCTCTCCTCTCCCGCAAGATCATTTGCATCCAGGCGATGCAAAACTCCATCCAGCCAGATAGCCAGATAGCCAGATAGCCAGCCAGCTGCTGAAGCCAATAACTAATCACTCATCGCCCGGATACTTCCGCTTTGGCCAGACCAAACATCTTTCATCTGGCAATATAAAAAGTGTATCCTGGTGTGCTGCAAATCAATAAACTTCTAGGCTGTGGGGAGAGCTCTTAGATAAAAGAAGGTCCTCAAAGTAAATGCACTCAATATGAAGCGAAATATCTGTAACAAATAAACATACAAAGTCGGAAGTTTTAATGCCCAGCTATGGGGTTTCCACCTGCTTCTAACCCCAACAAAAAAACAAAACAAAAACCCAAGTTACATTCCGAATTGAGTGTGTAATAACCCGATATCGGATGAAAGCGAAGGAAACGGCAACGAAATGCGAGAAATAACTTCAGCATAAACATAATAAAGGACATGGGACCCTCAAGTATAAAATTCGCATAATTTAAGAGACCCAATACCGATCCCCAGACCGAGATCTTCAGTGGCCAAAGCCACAGCCGCAGCCAGATAATCATTTAATGCCGTCCGAACAGAGGTAACGCCCCTGGATAAAAAAAGCAAGAAAGAAAACAACAACAGCAAAAACTGGTACCGACGAGGGCTAATAACATAACCCTCCAAGCCATAACCACACGACTACGAATACGAATACGAATACGAGTATATATCCAACTCATGGACTCCCCGACTACCACTCGAAATGCTCTTCTCTTCTCTTCTCTTGTTTTTTTTTGGGTCTCCCGTCTGCTGCTTCACCACCCATTTGTTTGCCTTATTCGCTGGCTGCCTTTCGGGATTGACAGGCTCTCTCGAGAGCCTTTCGCAAGTGTTTTCGGGCGACACAATGCACCTTCCACACACACACACACACACACACACACAGACACGCTCTCCGGTTCCCTTTTGGGCCGTGAACCGGGGAATTGGATTGGTAAGGTTTGCTTTTCGGTTCGGTTTGCTTCGGAGGAGGCGACCAACTATTTTTCCCCGTTAACATGTTCACTTCTCAAGTGCTTCCTTTGTGACTGACTGCCTGACTGACTGACTGACTGGCTGGATGGCTTGACTGGGGCCTGACTGAGCGCCTGTCTACCTTGTATGAGGCTCTGGACGCTCGCTGGCTCGGCCGGCATATAAACACTGACACTGCCATGACGGGTGCCTTTCAAAGAAACGCAAACGCGAACCGCCGAATGCCAGTCCACAGTCCACAGTCCCCAATCGCAGTCACCAGTCACAGTTCCAGGTCCCCAAAACCAAACTCATACCCAGACCCAAGTCCCAGTCCCACTCCCGTGCCAGTCGGAGTCCCTGTCCCTGTCCCTGTCCCAGTGTCAGTTGCAGTGTCAGATGGCTCCGTAGAGAGACACAGCCAAAGAGCAAGAGCGCGTGAGCAAAGATTTTATAGTAGACGCTGCCAAGAATGAACCTAATTGGAGGGGGACCTCACTGTAACAATACCAAAATATTTCAAAATATTTATTTGGAATCCTATGGAAAGGTTGAAGATTTGCAACAAGCTTCCACATGGTAAATTCTTCTTTGTTAATCGATTGGCTAAACATTCATTTCCCATTTTTGAACTATTTTTATGTAATTCGTACCAAATTTGTGGCTCATTATGTAAAGACTTCAACGATGGAGGTGGCAATAGTTAGTAGATAAATATAATATAATTTATATTTATTTATTTATTTATTTATGTATATGTAAGAGTATTTATGTACATACATTTATGTATTTGTGGCAAATATATTCTTGCATTGGTCACCTATATCCAGTGGCCACTGTGAAACGTCAAACACAACTTGAGAATGTTGTTCCGTCGCCAGTTGACGACGCCAAACGTCGTCGTCGCTGTTAACCCTTGTGTGGTGCCGTGTGTGCCGTGCGCGCAAGGATTATGATTTATGCGGAATTGTCACGCCGCTGACAAAGTCAAGTCGTGTGTGGCTCTGGCTGCGGCTGTGGCTGTGGTGCCTCTTCAGTTCCAGTTCCCCTGCCCAATGGATCAACTGCTAATGGCTTGCCGGGGGATCACTTGAGCGGCGACAGAGACAACAAGCGACAGACAGGCGGGAGAGGGAGAGAGAGAGAGAGAGAGAGGAGGCAATGACAACGACAGAGACAGAGACGGATACAGAGACAGAGAGAGAGAATGAGCGGCCAATGGACGGGATGGGTGACGGCCTCACCAAAGGGTTAATGCCGAATTTCAAAAGACTTTAATGAAAAGTTTAGTCAATTTGACGTCGCACTCGAAAAATCGCGCTCGACTCAGTTCCAGTCAAAGTCGCACACAGTCCCCGCCCCTCCCCTCCACACCGCTCTACTACTATTGAAAACTGAACGGGGAACGACAGCAACAACAAAAAAAGAAAGAAAGAAAAAAGTCAACCTGGTTCGAAGTCAAAGTCGAAGTCGAAGTCGACATCGCATAGCGCGTCCCCGTGGCACGACAACACGACATCATTTTGTACGTCACTCAAAAAGCGTTCGTAGGCTGTCAGGGAGACAGTTCAAAAATGAAATATATACATATACATTGTACATATGTACACATATACACATATACACATACATATGTACATTATAACAAATTCTAAAACGCAAAAAGAGAGGAGGTAAGACAGACAGACAGACAGACAGTCAGGCAGTCAGTCATTGATTGAACATACAGCTCGGACTTGCAAGCGAATGGCACCCACCTGGATTCCGGTGGGAAAGAGAGAGAGAAGGTGGCAGCAGGAGGTGGCACTGAAGTGCTGGTTGCCATTCCGTAACGATGACATGGGAGAGCCCGGAACAAGGAGACACGGCTACGGACAGAGACCCCAGAGCCCACAGCCCAGAGCCCAGAACCCAGAACCCCGCCCAAGTGTCATTGTCGTCGTACATTTTGATTTTATTATTGATTCAATTACAACGTCAAGGGGAAAATACTACTCGAACTTTTGCAGAAAGACACTGCCACTGGTAGAAAGGAAGGGCTTGGGCTTGGGCTTGGACTGAAGGAGCGTTGGGTCAGGGATCAGGATGTGGAAACGAGAAATAGTGGAAAAATGCACATAAAATATTCAGCTGCAAAGTGCAGTTGGTACGAAGGACGATTTCATTAATGAATCAATAAACCAACCATCGATCGCATACGCTGCGAGGCATTCAAAAAAAGCCTCTGGGGGAGATCTGTTATAGATTTGATGGATGTTGATTTGCTGTTTGCCTGGCAGTTGACATGTGCCCCATGCCATCTCATGCCACACAAATGGTCGTAAATAATACACGGCCAGGCGATAATTCCGCTAATGAATTGCGCCAATGTTTGCGTAGTTAAAACTGTTAACTGTCCAAGTGCCATCAAAGCCAACAAAGTAAGCAAAATAAGTGAAATACGTGTAAAAAGCAGAGCCATGAATGGCGAACCCAGGAATGCCCTACACTGACCTGTGGGAGGAAACGCTCTGCTGGGCTATCATTAGAGGGCAAAGAACAGAATATATTTTGCAATTATTTGTAACAAGTTAGCAGGAGTTGCTGAGCGAGAAACCATGGAAAATATGTCGAACTCTTCAAGCTCTAGTCAGCAGGGTGTAGGGTACTTGCTTCTGATTCCCAATTTGTTTGCTCAAGCCCCCAACAAAAAACAGACAAAAATGCCTAAATGGTACTGCTAATAAGCCGTTTAAATTTGGTTTCTTCTCTTTTGTTGCCGTGTGCTGGTGTGTGCTAATGACAATATTATTTGATTAGCTCATTTAATTGGTTTTCTCTTTACACTTTTGTGTCATACGCTGCTGCTGCTGCTGCTTCCGCTACGGAAGGGACCGCAAGGTCCATGGGCTCAGAGATAAAAGATTGCATGCATGAAAAATATTTGGATGACTTTTCCTGGTTGAAATGCTTTATTAATTGTAACTGATATTTTAGCCATAATTTTCAATACTTCAAATAATAGTTGAGAGCTCATCTGTGGGTCGTCTAGAGCCAACCGTAAGCCCCTCTGTCAGCCATCCAATGTCGCGACTTTTTGTTTGTTTGTGTGTGCCCAGGCACTTGGCACATTTGTCGTATCGTTTTAGAGGCGACTCGGATTAAATATTATGATCGTTTATTATATTTTGTCATTTGATTTGAATTAACACCATTTCGATGGGGAATGCCGAGGGGCATGAGATCTGCGGGGCAGTTCCCAACATCAAATCGATATTTGAGAGCACGGCCAGCAGAGATTCGATGCGATTCGATGATTGATCTTGCATGGATGTGTGAAATATTTCGTTGTTCGATGTGGCTTATATTTGACATCTCGTGAAGTTCATCGATTAACCATTTGCTCTCTACTCTTTCAGATCCCACAGCACTGTCCAGGCACTTGGGAAGTAAAAGTCGGATCACGGCTACACGGCAACGGTTCTCGCTCTCTTGAGATGTAAGTAGTATGTGGCATCCATAGTATAAGCCAAAGCCTAGCTGGTATTCACTTCCTCCTCCTCTCTGTTTCGCTGCTTCGTTCGGTCACTCATAAGCCATTTTGACAATGTCCCAAACAAACTAATTTTTATATCTCTATAGAGAGACCAAGAGCCGAGATGGCCCCAGATTCGCTTCAGATACGCCACAACACAATAGAGTCACAAAGCTATTAAAAACTGATATAAATCTCATTAAATGCGATGCTTGTAGCAGATGAACAAAGCCGCCGCCGCCGCCGCTGCCGCTGCTTCCCGGCCTCTTGCCTTCTGCCTCTTGCCTCTTGCCTTCAATCAATCGTTTGTTTCGCTCCCGGCAACGAACAAGAATGGCTCCTCTTGTGCTGCCCTGGTCTCGTCTCGTCTCGTCTCCGGAATGGAGAATGGATTTCAGACTTGAAGATCGCTTTGGTTTACATTTAGCCTGGTTTCCACTCCACTCCACTCCACTCCAAAATGCCATGGCCAGGCCCAGAGATCAGAGCTTGAGTGCTCCTCTAACTCCGCCAAAGCTCGGACGCAAACTTCGGTCATCACTTTGGTGACGCCCCGAAAAAAAAAAAAAAAAACACACACAAAGAGCACTGTAACAAATAAAGATTGCAAAAGAGTGCCAGCAGCTGCTCGAACATTGAACTGTGATGGCAAATCCTTTCGTATTATTCTCCTATTAGAAATCAGACAATTTCGTGAATTCTAAATCCCAATTCTGGAGTTTCTTTAACCTTCTTGGCGGCCTTGTGTCCGACAGCTCATTAAGCAAAGTTAATTTCGTGAAAGTGTGCCCTAAGATGCGCTGTCCAGATATCCCATAGATATCCCAGTAGCCCCAACATCACACTTTCCTCCTAAACAGCTCGCCGCCGCTCCTGCTGCCAGATCATATTGATGCGGCTGTCCGCGTCGTGTGCGCTTGAGGGCCTAACCCAACCATTCCACTTATTACACAGTCTAAGTCCCGGATTACGGGTAGCCGGCCGCTAAGACAGGGCCAGCAGCAGCTCGGCAGCATCGGCAGCAGCTTACACAGCCGCGGAGCTCCTGCTGTGCAGTCAGACCCAAAACATCACATCTGATCGGCTGAGACAGTGCCCAGTGCCCAGTGCCCAGAGAGTAGCGCCACTGTACCCCCCCAGAGAACCGAGACCAAGCCAGACCACAGCTCCGAGACAGCTCCAAAATCCATGTTCGTGCCGTGTCCTTTTCCATTGAGCCTCATCCGTTGGCGCTCTCTCTCTCTGGCTCTTGGTGTGCTGTGCTCTGTGGTGTGGTGCAACCAGCGGCTTCCGTCACCGATCCCATAAGCCATTTGCATAAAAAGAAAAGAAACAACAAAAATGAAAGAAGAAAAGAATGAAAAAAGAAGTGATTTTTGTTGTTGAAATCACTTTGTTAAGCTTTGTTGTTCGGCAGCAGTCGGGGGCGATCAGAGGCGTTCATAATCAGAACTGAAGTGATGCCGTGGTCACGGGCGCTGTCGACTCTCGGTATAGCCGGGGACATTGGGGCATCGAGCATCGGGCATTAACATCAGTTCTGGCTCTGTGGCCGGAGCCGGGGAGCCGGGGCGCATGGCTTTGACGGCGATCGGTGCTGAGCGTTTGGCTGCCTGCCCAACATATCTCATATGCAGCAAGCCGTGTTGACACTTTTTATGTGTTTCATAAATTAAGTTTTACAAAATAGAGCCGCGGCTGAGTCTGGGGCTGGGGATGGGGCTGAGGCTGGGACTGGGGCCCCCTCCGTCGTGACGGGTTTGTGTGTTGAAGATCTGTGGGACAATCCGCATTGGATTGGATTGGTATCGTATCGGAACGGATCGCATCGCATCGCATCGCATTTTGCCGCGTTTAATGGTTGACATTTGAAATTTTCTGTTGGTCGACTTTAACACGCATTTATGGCTTCTGCTTTATGGCCTTCGGAATGCGTTAAAAAAATGTTCCTTATGACTGCTTCGGCTGCTGCTGCTGATTCCATGCGATAAAGCCCAATAATAAAGATGATTGGTGTCTGGAATGCCATTTTTCTCTTTTCTTTGTTTCTTTAGGATACACACACAAACACACACACACACACACACAAACACACACACACACAACCAACACACACGTCGCGCAGCTTAGCGGCAATTTTGTTGTGAAGACGAAAATGAGTTTCATGTGAAATTCAAAATTGAAAGGAGTCCAGACTGCCACGCAGCCCCATCAAGAGATGGATTTGATGGATATGGCAGTGTGGATACGCCTCGGAAATTGCCCATCAGAATCAATATCAAGTATAGCCCATGCTCTGTAGGGACTGTATAGCGAGGAACGCAGCGATCTCTGAGCTGAATGCATTTCCGATTATTCTCGGGATAATCTTAACCGATTTTATAATGGAACCACCCCATAGCAGAATGGTTTTATCGATTGGTTTTTCCCTATTGCTTTTCGTGTTAGTGCCATTGTATGACAATCAAAAGTGGTATGAAAAACTTTGGACAGAACAATTAGACGAACATAAATGAATGCACATCGAATTTTGTATGGACTTTGCGTGATATCGTTGTAGTTTGTGGTCTCAAAATGATCTTAAACCATGACCTAAAGCTTCGATCGGACCACAATAAATGAAACTTGAAATTGCATTCGAATTGGATTTGGTTCTTCTGGATAGCCCAAATGAAAACTTGAGCAATCAGCCAGCTGCCGTGTGGCACAGCTTGGGCTGGAAGATGGAAATGCTAGGAATATCGTGGAGGTAGGGTCTCAATGTCCGCCTGAACTTAATACGTAAATACAGACATGCGCCAAATTATAGACTTAAATAACTGTCACTTTGATGCAATAACAGATCAGATTGATACAATTGTCGTCTGGCTTTATGCCCTGCCATATACTTACAAGACCTACAGCGGCACAAGCACACACGATCTTGGGGCTTGGGGCCTGGGGCTTGGGAACTGGTTTGGTCAGAACTCGAACTCGAATTCGGAGCGAGCCAAAACAGAAACAGAAACAGAACAGAGCAAAAATAAACAGAAAAATACTCGAGAGAGGTGCGGGGCAGAGGGAGAGGGAGAGGGCAACCGAAAGCAATTAAAAGCGGCCGAGACTGTCGCACAGAGACTGTTCATCTCTGGCTGCCACAGATTCTGTAGAGAGCTGAAACGTAATCGAAATAAATGTCATTACAGCGTCAGGCAGGCAGCAGCAGCAGCAGCAGCAGCAGCAGCAGCAACAAAAAGACACCACACCGAACAGGTGGCAATTAAAATACAATTTGTATACCATTTAAATGACTCTTGGCTGGATGACATATGCCAATGCAAAGACAGACAGCCAGCCAGTCAGGCAGCAATTTAATAATAGAGTAATGAAAACTGCCATATAGGGAAAACCGATAATACTCGGGACGAAAATCTGTCAGCTTAACCAACAAAAAATGATTGTCTACTTTCTATTACCTTAATCGGGATTTACATACATTGGATTGACATTATTCTTTCGAGGCCAGTAATACTTAATAAATATAGTTGAATCCGTGGCAAAGGACATCAATATTAGGTTGTTTGCATCGCTCTTTGCTTACTCGTAAACAAATCATTTCAGCTTGAATCAGCTTGTGGCAGAGCAATTTCAAAAATATCTTCCAAAGTTGGGAACATTGTTGATTTATTTGCGGTTGATTTAAGCCCAAGATATGTGAAACATTGAGCCATTAATTATTATCTTTCCACTGATAACTTGGTGAGCGAAACTCTGCAATTTGATGTATTTTTCAAAGCTTCAAAGAACTTCCAATGATTGCTGAGGCATGGAATTAGCTGTAGTTGCTTTGGGAGCATCGTTAACTAATGAATTCATTGCCAAGGAGCAGTCATCATCATCATTTAGCAATTCGTCAAGAGATCTTGCCGCAGAGATCGCAATCTCTACCTCTGTGTCTGCCTCGATCTTGATCGCTTTTAAAGATCACGATCAGAGCCAGTTTTGGCCAATGGCTTAGCTAGGGGTCGGGTCGACTAGACATCGAGATCTTGACTCTTGTGCGGTGCCCAAGAATGTGACATGGCAACTTGAAGTGGCCCCAGTCATGGACAGCACGAAGAGCGTCTTCTGCTCGCACTCGCAATCGCTCTGGCACTCGCTCTGGCACTCGGACATTGTCATGTCACGCCGGGCTCTCCACTCCACTCCCTCTCCACTCTTCCACTCTCCACTCGTCCACTCTCCAACACTGGCCCAGTGCGATCTCTCTGTCTTCTCTGTGTGTTTGCATGTGCCTCCAAGTGTCTGTCCTCGCATTCGCCGGCTCTCCAGAGAGCTCCGTGAAGTGTCCACTCAGAATTTGTCACATCATTATTCTTATTTTTCTTTTCAATAATCATATGTACACACGTTGAGGAGAGGGAGAGGGAGAGCACACACATCACCTTGGTCGCCCGGATCGCCCGAATCGCCCGAGATGTGGTGGTGATGTGTGCCTGGGAGGTCTGGCGGCCACTTCGTTAGGCTTCGTTTTCGGTGGAAACTCCTTGAGCACTTTTTGGTGCTTATAGTGGGACAATGTTTCAGATGAAGAGCCGATATGGCCCAAGGGCCACTGAGGGGGCAGGTCCAAAAAACAGAAAAAAACTCGTTGCCACACAGCTCGTAGATATCCAAGGGGTGTGTAGACTTTATTAGTTATAACCCTAGTTGGGTGTTTCAGTTGTTTTACATTAAGGAAAATTGTCAATTTGCGAATATTTCGTTTGCCGTTTCTTCTGTGGAAGCTTTTCTGCCTGCTAGTTGGTATTTTCTGGTACTTCTTTTGGTATTTCTTATTTTAAGTCATTCGTTTTTTAGCACATTTTAAATACATTTAGTATTTGAGGTATATTTGGGTATATTTAGTACTTTTTTGTTGCTAGAATCTCTGCAGCCATTTGCCATAACGAAATCTCTTCTCTTTTGAAATATTTTTGCAGCCATTGCATGGAATTGGAAGGATAAGGAGCAGCAAAAGAGGAGAGAGGAGGACCACACCACAACGAATCTATACACACACACACACACACAAACACAAACACAGAGCTATACATCAACATCCTATATCTAGTCTACGATATTGTCAAACAAAATATACCGTTTAACTGTAGTTTGTAAGCCGCTTGATGAATATTGGTCAGGAGAAGCATCCGCACTTGCATCCGCATCCGCAGCAGCAGCAGCAGCAACAACAGCAGCAGCATTCACATCCGCAGGCAAAACAACAGCAGCAGCAGCAGCAGCAGCAACAACAACATCTACAGACCAACAACAGTCGCCTGCAGGACTTAGCGAGTCCACCGCCGCCTGGTTCGGCCAGTGCCAGTCCATCGTCGGGGGCCATCCCCATCGATTATCCGTATCTGCTCGGCTATCGCCTGCCGCTGAACCACGGCCATGAGAGACATCCCACGCACCACCTGCAGCACCACCACCAACACCACCAACAGCAGCAGCAGCAACAGCAACATCATCATCACCATCACCTCCACCAGCATCCATCGATTGGCAATCTTCGGCGCTCCAGCTCCAGCTCCCCCGTGCCCGTGCCCGTTCCGATGGTGATGACACCCAGTCGCCGCAGTTCGCCGCCACTGCCGCTACCACTGACCTTGCCGCTGCGCCATCCCCTGAACCTCAATCACAGCCACAACCACAACCACAACCACAATCACAATCACAATTCCCATACCAACGCGAATGTGGGGAGCAGTCATCAGTCTATGAGCGCCCACTTCTCGTCGCTGGCCCACGCCCAGCTGCATCTGCAGAGCCAGCTGCACCAGAAGCTCTCGGCGGCCAGCTACTTCCGCAATCCCTCGCCCTCGCCCTCAACGGACAACAACAACACCACCAATACCAACAGCAGCAGCAGCAGTCGGAATCCCGCCGCCTGCTCCACGGCCCCAGCCTCGACGGCCGTGTCCCCGCCCGCCACGAGCATGAGCACCGCCCAAATGAATCCGCTGAGCGATCTGCAGAATATGCAGCCCTTCGATTTCCGAAAGATCAGCACCGCCAGCCTGGGGGCCTTCTCCACACCACTGCCGCCCAGCCCCACCGAGTTTGTGCACCACCACCAGCAGCATTTGCAGCAGCAGGCGGTGCAGCAGGCCGCCGTTTTGGCCCAGGCACGCCGTCGGATCAGCGAGGCCAGCACTCCGGGGGAGAAGAGTGCCGCCGTGGCGGCTGCTGCTGCAGCAGCGGCTGCGGCAGCCGCCCAAAGCAATCAGTTTTTCAGCGCCATGGCCATGGCGGGGCACCCGTTGCCGTATCACCTGCCGCCGCCTCCACCACCGCCGCCCCCACCGCAGCAGTCGTCGCAGTCCTCGTCGTCCACGCAATCGCAGAGCAATCAGACGTCGGGCGATCGCTCCGAGATGGGTCATGGCCACGGACACAGTCACGGACATGGCCACGGCCACGGACACAGTCACAGTCACAGTCACAGTCACGGCAATCATTCGCCCAGTCACAATCACAGTCACCAGTATCAGCATCCGCATCAACATCCGCAGCAGCATCAGCATCAGCACCCACATCCGCATCAGCAGCATTCGCATTCGCATTCGCACCACCAAAAATCATCCACTGGAGGGGGAGGAGACGAGTCCTCGGGCAAGTCGTCGCGTCACTTGGATAAAGGCAGCAACAGCTGCTCCTCCTCCACAGCGTCAGGATCGGGCTCTGGCTCAGGCTCGGGCTCGGGCGGCTCCGGTGGCTCCGGTGGCTCGGGCTCCCAGCGCATGACCCGCCTGGCTCTGTCCTCCAACCTACGCTCTGGCCGAAAGACGCACTCGCCCGGCGGTGGCGGTGGCGGTGGTGGTGGCGGGGGAGGGGGCGGCAGCAAGCGCCAGTGGGGCTCAATGCCCGCGAATTTGGGGACGCAGTTCATCAATCCGGTGACCGGCAAGAAGCGGGTGCAGTGCAACGTCTGCCTGAAGACCTTCTGCGACAAGGGCGCCCTGAAGATTCACTTCTCGGCGGTGCATCTGCGGGAGATGCACAAGTGCACCGTCGACGGCTGCAGCATGATGTTCAGCTCGCGCAGGTCCCGCAATCGGCACAGCGCCAATCCCAATCCGAAGCTCCATTCGCCGCATCTGCGACGAAAGATCTCGCCGCACGATGGACGCTCCGCCCAGCCGCATCCGCTGCTCCTGCAGGCGCCCAACGGCATTATGGCGGGGCTGGCGCCCTTCGGCAGCTTCCCCCTGCTGACACCGCCCCCCGATCTGCGCCACCATCCGGCAATGGGCGGGGGCTCGGCCATGGATCTGAAGCACGGACAGGAGTATCTGCAGCGGTCGTACATGGAGAACGGGGGCATGCTCGTGGGCGGACGCTTCGATGGGCAGGGGCCCAGGCGCAAGGCGCTGGAGGTGGAGTCCCACGAGGACGAGGACGAGGATGATGACGAGATACTCGAGGTGGGCATCCACATGCCCGACGACGACGATGACGACGACGATGGGGACGCAGATGGCGATGGCGATGGCGAGGACGATGACGACGATCCCGACGGAGATGGCATTTTGGTGGTGGGCGACGAGCTGGACAGCATACCGGACAGGCCCGGCCATGGCCACGATCGGGACTTTATGCTGGACCAGGAGCAGGAGCAGGACCAGGACGATGCGAGCGTCTCCAGCCACAGCCACTGCCACAGTCAAACCAAAGAGCAGCCCAGCCCGGGCAAAGCGACGGCAGACGGTCTGGAGGCCATGGACGAGCAGCGCGACGACTCGCCCAGCCATGGCCATGGCCAGATCTCGGCCAGCAAGCGAAAGCGCAAGAGCCAGAATCCAGTGCGCTGCACGGTCCAGTCGGATGAGAATTCCTGCGAGAACTCCCTCGACTATGACGTGGCCGCCGATCTCTCCATCAAGAAGATTCGACTGGGCGCTGCAGCGGAGGGCGCAGAGGTGGCAGGAGCAGCGGGAGCGGGTGCGGGCGCCACAGCGGCAGTGGGTGGGGGGGAGGAGCATGCTTCATCAGCCAAAGAAACGGAAATGGGACTCAGCAGCTCCAGCTCGAGCAGCGAGTCCACCAAGGCCATTCCCTCGCCACCGCTCACGCCCTACACAACGCCGGGGGATGGCAGGCCGCCGCCGGTCAGCATCAAGACGGAGCTGCCGGACGAAACGGAGGCGGAAAAGGATGCGGGCTGCACCACGCTGGATCTCTCACGGGCTTCGGCTGGCACTGGCACTGGGATTGGGATCATCAAGCAGGAGCCGCTGGATGAGCTGGCCCTGGGCTATGATAACGATGAGAATCGCTATTTGCGCATCAAGCAGGAGCTACTCGGCACCGACGAGATTCAGGACTGTACCGGCAGGATCCACAACAATAACAACAACAACACACCACCTGGTGGGGATTTGCTCAAGACGCTGGCCAATGGCGAGGAGGAGGAGGAGGAGCAGACAGAGCGCGAGACGGAACCAGAGCCCGAACCGGAACCCGAACCGGAGCCCGAGCCCGAGCCCGAACCAGAGCCAGAGGTGCCCATTGACAAGGAGAATCCACTGAAGTGCACCGCGTGTGGGGAGATCTTTCAGAATCACTTCCACCTGAAGACACACTACCAGAGCGTTCACCTGAAGCTCCACCACAAGTGCAACATCGATGGCTGCAATGCGGCATTCCCCTCGAAGCGCAGCCGCGATCGCCACAGCTCCAACCTCAATCTGCACCGGAAGCTGCTCTCGACAAGCGATGATCACGGCCACCTGCCCGGCACCTGCACCAGCAGCGCTGGCGGCAACGATCCCCTGCTGGATCTCATGGGCCTCAATGTGAATCTCAACAACAACAAGGGCGGCTTCGGCGGCTGCCCGCCCGTGGGCGTGGTGCCCGGCAACATCCAGGCGGAGATCCTGGCACGCATCTGCGCGGGTGCCCATGCCCATGGGCTGAGCGTGCCCCTCTGCATTGAGGCACTGCAGCATCGCTTCGCGGTGAGTCATGGTCACGGCCATGGCCACGGCCACGGCCACGGCCATGGGCAGTCGCCGACGACATTCGGGGATGGCGGTGGCAATGCCAATGCCTTCATGGGTAGCGGCGATCCGCGGCTGCTGCTCAATCATGGCGGTAATCCGCTGCTGTTCGCCGGCTTGCCGCGACTGCCACGCTTCCCCCAGCTGGCGCCGCACATGCTGGCCGCAGGTGCTGCTGCTGCCGGCGGACTGGGTCCATTCTGCAGACGCACCTCCTCCGACTCGAATTCGCAGCACTCGATCACGCCGCCCGTGTCGAAGAGCTCGCCTCAGTCCCACTCCCACTCCCACTCCCAGTCCCACTCACAGTCCCAGTATTTGCGGCCACGGTCCCGCTCGGCAACGCCGGACTATGATATGCAACAGCAGCAGCCTGCGGCGGCATCAACTGCAGCGGAGGAGCAGGAGGCGGGCCCAAGGCAGAGTCCCGATCGCATATCATGACCATGTACCTCGTACTATGCCAAGGCATTGGCATTTTATCACTAAAAATCGAACGATCAACGAGCAGTCGCCGCCTTGGCCACTCCCATGTCATGCAGACACACACGCACACACACACACCACAGAATATGTATATGTATATGTATATGTATTCATTCATGCAATATCAGGCTAAAACGTAGGACTACAGCATTGCTCATACTTCACAACGATATATAAAGGATATAAAGGAGGATGACTGGATGGGGGGTGGGATGGGATGGGATGGGGTGGGGGATGCCGCCCGCTCATCAAAATAAAAAAATATACAATTTTACTAGGCTAATGGCTAATATAAAATATTAGATGGATCAACTAGCATTTTTTTTTCTATATATATAAACAGATATGAGTATACACACACACCCACACCCACACACACACACACACACGTATAGTGCGAGTCCCTTTTTTTTTAAACTTGTATTTATAAAACGAAAAAAGAAAAGAAAAAGAAAAACTGTTTGTTGTTTTTGGCGTCGATCGAGAATTGTAGAGAATTGATAAATGAATGGGTGGGAGTGGGAGTGGGAGTGGGAGGATTGGGTGTGGATGGGATGGGATGCGTACTCCCCGATCGAAGGAAATTAAATACCTATAATAACAAGTAACAAATAAAGAAATACTTAACGATATATATTGTTAGTGATACTCGATTATGTAAGTACCGTTTAGCCACTAAGCCCAGCGCCTAATAATATGTGTATTTTTTTTTTTTTTTATGCTATCGTAACTGAGAATCCGTAAGTGTATTTGTATATGATAGGGACGACGATGAGATGAGTCAATGACGAAACGCTTGCTAGGAAGAAACCAACCACAACAACAAAGAAAAGAAAGAAAAAGAAATCAACTGATCAGCGATCTGTGATCACTTTGATCATCTACTGATACTATCTGGATGTGCATCGCAAACCCATGCCGAAGTTGTGTTGTTTTCTTTTTACTACCCAAAAACCAATCCTACAGTAATTATATAGTGAGTTAGTTAGTTCTGAAACAGTAACCAGGCAAATACCTTCAACTCATACTTAAGCCTAAATATGTTTGCAATAAAATATCAATGAAAAATCATAAACCAAAATGCTCTTCTTGTTTGTCGTTCTGGTGGGGGTGCTCGGTGGTATTGCCTACTGGAATGTGCCATGCAAATAAGACCAGGAACTGTGTCCACTGTTCTTGCTGCCTGGAACCAAGTTGTGGTTCGATCACTCAACTTCTCCAGATGCTGAGCACAAAGTTTGCTTGTTGCATTGACTGCCTCGCTCATACATAAGTCGCTTTGCTTTGTGGATTTCAGCACAGAGCTGAAGCAAGACTTGATGTTACATTTATTGGGCTTATTTTATGGTCAATGTTGCTGTCATAATTATAGTGGTTGTCGAACTGTACACTCGCGAATGGCAGCGAGTAAATGCTCAAATAAAATAGAACTATGCAAAATCGTTTCGCAATTCAAACTCTTTTTTTGTGTGTTTCTGTGCTTGTTTTTCTTGTGTTCCAAGAAAGGGCTTGACTTTGGGCTAATTGTAAAGAACAGTCTGAAATTCCATTCATATGTGGAGGGAGAAGCAATTGCAAATTGCAAAACTGATAATAATTGGGATTGCAGATAGTGGATACTCGTAGCTTAAAATGCAAAATGGAAGTTGGCAAATGGTTTGCTCTGGCTCGCTTCGAAAAGGGTTGGTTCTAGCGAGCCATTTAATTTTAGATCGATTAAGGGAGCTCGTAAATTTAGCTGCCTTTGGGCCCTGTCCTGGCACTGGCTATGGCTTTGGGACTGGGACTGGGACTGGGACTGGTGCTGGTACTGCCACTGGCACTGCGAGGGCGTCAGTGTCCAAATAAATAAATGCAGCGTCGTCCTCGTCGTATGGGTCCTGCAAGTACTCCTATCGTACGTATCTGCACATGCTGGCTGGCTGGCTGGCAGGCTGGCAGGAAGGAGGGGAAGTGAGTGTCTGTAGGGTGTATCTCATGGATAAATGGTTGCTGTATGGCTGTGTGGTTGTCCATGTCACCCCTGGGCCTGGGGCAGCACACACCGACGCCATTCACCATTGCAATGGCAATGGCCCTCCCCTAGGACGAACGGGGCAGGAGCCCAGGTCCGGGCGGGAGCAGTGGCACACCACACGTACAGAAAATAACAGAGCGCCGAGCCAGAGCCTCGGTTTGCTGCAATTTATTTAAAGTAACATTTTAGTGTTTCCTTCCGCTGAAATTCGTTCTCTTCCTTCCTGTTGGCAGGACGCTCGCACTCGCGCTCATACTGTCTGTGCCACCGACTCTCTCTCTCTCTCTCATCCTGTGCTGCGCTGTCCTATCCTAACGTATCGTTTCGTATCGAGGCCCCAGCTCGAAACTGAACCCGAGACGAGACGAGACCGAGGTGGAAAAACAACAGATTGTGGGTAAATAAAATTGCCACAATGTTATCGTTAAGCCTGCAACGGACACGCAGAAACAACGGCAACAACAAACAGTTAACAGCCACAGGGAACTGGGAACTGGGAACTGGGTGGACGGGGGGATGGTACACGTATCCAGATAGTAGCACCATTTATGTACCACATACGAGTATGTGCAAGTACCCCCTACACACTCATACATATATGTACACACACTCGTGCTCTTCCCCGACCATTACATGCCCAGGAGTACGTGTATGCTGCCATATGGTGCACCCCGTACACACTCGTACTTATCCTCGTACTTGCAATCATTTATGTGTGTGTGTGTGCCCGTATCTACGGGCATGTTTCTTTCATTTGCAACCTTAATACAAAACGCTTAAATATATGCCATTTAGTGGCGCCAAGCGGGCACACTCTGCTCTCGGTGGCAACATCAACTGAGCGCGAGCTGAAGCAAGGACAGAAATCCAACAATGTGGGGAGCCTGCAAGCGAAACATAAACAAGTTAAAGCAAAGCAAGTACCAGGCAGATGACAAACTTGAGGTCTAAGAGTTGCCATCTCAGACCCTTGCACTATGACGAATATATGTGCAAGTGTCTGCCCTGTTCCTTAGCTTCTCACTCAGCATGGCCTAACGTTTGGGCTACGATTTTACATTAAAACAATTAATTCGAGTGTTCTAAGCAGACCTAACAATATCCAATTAAATGTGTTTGAATTTGCAGTGCTATGTTTTAGGTTGATACATGAAAAATGCCTCAAAATGGATCTTGATGAACTCTGAGAATCTCTTTCTAATTAGATGTTATATTCGCTGTCGTCATGTAGATACATTTCGTATCTTTGCTTGGCTGTAAGTCGGTCATTTAAATAGCTTGAGCTTGCAGCCGCCATCCCCCAATAGTGGGTTGTCTTTAACGTTGAAATTATGAACCAGCGCCGAGTACGTGAAGAGCCCAACGAAATGTTGAGCGGCAATGCAGGGAAAAGCAAAGAGAAGCTTGCTAAACTCGGCATTAATATGCATGAAAAGTTGGCTGGCCGATCCATCATGGAACGAGCCATGGGTGAGACGAGTGTTTCTTTATTTATTACATATCTGAAACAGGAACAGGAGAGTGCACCCAAACACACAGACGGGCTGGGGTGGCCGAGCAGGGCATCTGTGATGTGATGTGAGGGCCACTTAAGAAATCAGCAACAATAACTCTCGCTGGGGATAAACCCCGAGCGGCAGCAGCGGAGAGAGGGCCAACCCCTGGCACATATCGGAAACCCTTTTGTCTCTCCTGGCGACTGGTGCAAAAACTCTTCTCCACCCATCAATCCAACCAGGCACAACCTGACCTGAGCTGACCTGACCGTCCCGCCTGTCCGCTCGTCCTTATCGGTGTGATTCCAACGGCATAGAACGAATTAAATGCTTATGTGAACAACAGCAGCAAAAAAACACGGAAAGCTCTGTCAGCTTTCGGCTTCAATGTCAAGAGTTTCGAAAGTATTTTCTAGTCCCTAGACGCGCAGGAGAACGAACTTGGAATATCCTTTTCCAATAATATTATATAAATAATGAAATAAATGCAATCATAAATCTCATGGATACACTTGTAGACGCTTCCACAGTCCATCAATATGTGGCTCCATTTTAACCGTGGACACAAAGTAGAAGAATACAAAAATTGCCACACAAACTGAGCCACTTTTGTGTTGGAAACGAAAGTGTATTCAGCCCAAAAAAGAATAATAATAATCAACGCAAATATGTAATACAGCACAAGCCTTGGTCCCTGACTTTGGGCATACGCAATGCGAAAGGAGGGCTTGAGGGAAGGAGCGGCGAGGCAGGACCTTCGGCAGGTGTGTGAGCCTTAGCGGTTCAAATCGCATTGACGTGTGTGCCAAAAGAGCGTAAAACCTCAAACACGTTGTGGAACTTTTATGCGTTGCAGTTGAACCGGAAACGGAAATCTAATAGACCAAAGCATGCATAAGTGATGAAGCGAGAAAAACGTTGCCCCGAACCCAAAGAATCCATGAACTCCTGCCACTGCCACTGCCACTGTCCCACATCCCTGATGGCGTGGAAGCGAAAAACCCTTTTCAATGCGCCGCCCAAAATCTTATCAGCGGCTTCAAGTTTCGCCCATCACGTGAGACCTTTTTCTCCCATCTGCGGGGGACTTTTCCCGCTGCTTTCTTTTTTGTTCTTCATCATTTTCATTCCCTTTTCGGCATTTGAGTTTAGCCCCTGGACGCGGTGTGGTGTGGTGTGGTGGAGGGGGGGCCCTGCTTCTTGGCCGAACTTTGGCAGCCACAAAAACCTTTGTTCACTGCCACTTTGGAGCCGGTCGAGCGGATGTGTGCGGATGCGGATAGGTGTGTGTGGTGTGTGTGGGCTGGACCTATGCACGGCCTTGATATTGGCAACACATGTTTTCGGGAAGATTACCTTGTCAATCGGTTCGTTGAACGATTACTTTTCAAATGTTTGGCGAAAGCCAGGCAACAAAAAACCCAGCAGGAACAAAGGGAAAGCTGCAGGCCAAAAGACCAGTACCGAAAAAAGAACAGCAGAAGAACAACAACAACAACAACAACAGCTGAGGAAGGGGAGTTCGAGACCCAAAAACAATCTGTGGCGGCCCAGTAAAGCTGTCATGCGTTCTCCATAAGATTCACAACTTCCTTCCTGCTCGTCCTCTTCGGCAAATAGAAAGCAAAGCCACCTCAAGCATTCCCTTTCCTGCAATCCCCAGTCCCCAATCCCCAATCCCCAGTCCCCAATACCTTGGCAGGAGATGGGTTCCAGCGACAACATTGTTTTATTTCTCATTTCACAGGCAATGCAATAAAATCGCCTAAATATGCTTCGACCGAAGGTAAGTGGTTTCGTTTGTTCGCAAAACTTCGCTTCACTGCATCCGAGTGCGCCCCGCGGTGCAAACATTGGCGCCTTCTGCCCCGGCTTAAGCACCGCCGACGAGTACCGGTCCGCGTCCGCGTCAGCCACTGCTGAATCTCTCATCCTGCCAACGTGCAAATGCAATCCCCTGCCCTAATGCGAGCTGGGAAATCACTGAATGCAGTTGGTAAGCAAATTTAAAGCAAAGATGGCATAAATATAATTACTATTTATTGTAATGATTGTTTTTATTTATGCGTGTACTGTGCTGATTCCAATACAAATTAAACAGCATTTAAATTTTGTAATAATTTCAGCCAAAAGTTCCTGGCATCAAGGCTAAAACATGCACAGCATGTGCAAAAAAACAGCCAAATCAGTGTTGGTAAACGTCGCACACAGTGGCTACAGTGCAAATAATAATTTCCCATATGTACTGATTGCTGCAGCTCATTCAATTGGCCCTATAGGCCGGAATTGCCCAAAAGATCTGATCCGAGCTACACCTACACCCCAACCTGCGTCATGCTGCCGCCCGGGAGGGGGACATGCGACGCATATACATACATACATACATATATGTATGCACACATGTACATATGTATGTATGTACGGGGGGAATGCTGTGGAGGATGCAGATGTGACGACAGGACGCCCAATGGTCCGTGGCCCGTGGTCGAGGCCCATTTATTCCCCAGGAAGTCAATTATAAATTATGATGACAGTGATCACAATGTTAATGGCATCCGAAATGCGACATTACATTGGGTATCGCGTTCGCATTGGCACCGAACTCTTCGCGACATTCACATTCATTCATTAAAGCCTACCCGATCCGATCCGATCCGATCCGACCGATTGGATCTACGAGGCAGGGAGGGAGGGAGGCGGCGGCAGTCTCCGTGCATCGGGCAGGCGGCTCGGTGGAGTCGCTTTGACTGGTCACAACATTTCTTGTCGTTCATAATTTAGAGACTGACTTTGTGGCATTTTATGGCTGCATTTTTGCTTTAACCGTCAAGTGCCCATAACGATTTAGACGATTGACAGCTGCGAAGTGGGTGTCCACGGGTGCCCCTCCCCTCTTGGCTTGCACATACGAATGCCGACAGCTCCTGTGCGGTACGGTCAAGTCCTGGTCCTGGTGCTGGTCCGAGCCCCAGCTCCGGGCTTTGGCTTTGACGGTTCCTGCCTCTCCAGGCTGTCTCTGTGCCGTTGTCTCTGTTGTTGTCCAGTCCGTGCCGTTGTTAAGTTTGTCATATTTTATGGGCCGGTTACGTCTGGCAGCGACCCCAGTCCTGGCCCGGTTCCTGTTCCTGTTCCCGTCTGTGTGTGTGTGTGTGTGTGTGTGTGTGTGTGTGTGTCGAGTGATATATATGACAGGCGGATTTTTGTTTTAGTGGCATGGGTGACAATCCCTTTGGAGACTCTTATTTATTCACGCATGCTGCCAAAATGTGCCTCTTACACGCAATTCGAGAAGAGCAATGCCAAGACAAGACCTAGTACCAGTGCCAGTGCCAGTGCCAGTGCCAGTACCAGGGACAGGGACAAGGATAACGACAGAAGACAGAACAAAACAATGCGATGGCATGACCACTGGCTCGCTACACGAACGAGCAGTGTACATAGGCTAAAGGCTTTGCATTATTAATTATTGTTAATTACCTGCACTTTTTTACGGCTCCGGGACAGGGTTACATTCGCGTTTACAGGCCACGACACGTTGCACAACAAATCGACAGGTAAATATCGTAATTACAATGAGCATAAGACAAGCCCGATAAAGCCACTGCCACTCCACTCCACTCCACTCCACAAACAAGATCTGAACTGGTCTTGTCTATGCCCAGAGCCGCTCGTGTCTGTCCATCTGTCTCTTGTCACATGCAATGCACCTTCCCTCGTCGTTAATTCCTTTTATGGCTAATTGGTTGTTCTGCCAATAAATAGGCATTTAATTAGCTGTCCGCAATGAAGGTCACCAAGGTAAGTATTTGATGTGTTGCCGCATTGGAAATGCCTTCATGGAGTACTGCAAAATAATGTTCATATTTTATATATTTAACACTTGTGATGATCTCTCCAAGAATCTCTGTGCCTGCCTGGCATGCAAATGGGTGTTGAAATAATGCACTGAACGAGATGGATGGCAGCAAACAAATCACAATCTCGGCTTCAAGTAGCCAAAGCTCTGCTCGAGTATTCGTGCTCGTATGTGGGTAGAAATGTGTCGAACTGGAAGCTACACACATGGCCAGCGCCAGCATGCAGGAGGCCCATGTCAAGCGGAGGCGGCGCCACCGATCGCTACACTAACAAGAAGACTGCGCTGAGCGGTGGCAGTGGCAGTGGCGGAGGCACAACAATAGCGAAGAGAGCAAAGGCAATCAAGTACGCTCGTTGGACTCAACTGAACTGAACTGGTTGGGGCAAAGATGGAAGAACGGACAGGTCAGGATTAATGGCTGGCCGTTGGTGGAGCCCGAGAAGAGCAAGCTTGTGTGCATCTGTATTCTATCTGTATCTGTATGCTGTATCTGTATGCTGTGCAGATGCCTTAATAGATGCAGATGCTGCAGCCAGTCAGCCCACAAGTTGGCTCAATCAATGGCCAGTGCGAGTGCCACAGGTGAGTGCCGCGAGTGCAATTATTTCGAATGTGAAAGTGATTTCCTTCAGTCCGATGCATATGTATGGCAATCACTCTTATGATCTATGTACGGCATTCTGTCTCCAAGCTCTGAGCCTCCAATTCTCGAGTCTCGCATCGAGCTGTTCCTTCCTTGAAATCTTTTCCAATCAAAGGCTAAAAGTTTCTTCCCTCACCATTTAGCTGGGATTACGTGTATCAAAACCTGAGCAAGGATAACTATTTATCGGGCGTGTGTGTGTCGGCTGTGACACATTCAGCTGGCTTAATTGGCTGCATTATTTATGAGAGGACATGGGATCTGCAGGACTGTCCCAGGACTGCTGCACGGTGGACACCCCCGAGAAAAGGGTTGACATATGGTTGGACACGGACACGGACACGGACACGGACACGGACACATGTAGCGGCTACGAAGTGGTCAAGCATGGACTGGGCCTGGGTCGGAACTATTTCGTATTGCTGCAGACCATGAAATATTCACAAAGTCAATTTAGCATAACGGAATTCGCTCCTTGCCGTTCCTTCTCGGGATACACGAATTGATTTGCCAGTCAGTGCGAGTAGTGAGAGGTCATTAATTAAATGTAAGATGGAACATCACAATCGTTTGTCACGTCTGCCCCCAAAAAGAGGCAGACAGAGAGGGAGCTCTCGCATCTATGGCTGTGGCTAATATGTTCCAGGGCGGTGTGCTCGAAGGCCAATCCGACATCCGGCCCAGACATTAAACCCCAATACAAAACGATTCGCACATTGATGCTACACACACACACACACACACACACACACACACACACACACACATTGGAGCTCCGGTCCCAGGGCCGACCTGAAGCTCCTTTGGGGGCATGGCATCGCGCGGATCGCGTCCTCGGCATCCTCGGCAGGGAAAAAATAAATTACTTTAAACGTTTTCGAATAGCAAATTGCAGTTTGTCATTTCAAAAGACATACCTTGCCACACATATCAGTGTCAATGACTGGCGGGGAGAACTGGCTGGGATATGGGGTCCCCGGAATTGAAATGAAGATTGAGGGACTGCAAAGCTGAGCACCGGACACTGGGCCCAGGTCCAGGTCCAGGCTCCTGCTCTTGCTCTGTCTCAGTCTCAGTCTCAGTCTCTGTTTGCTGTACCTAAAATGACGAATGACCACAAGACAAGAGAGCAGCAGAGTGAATCGGGATCAGAAGATGTGTGCTGTGGCCCCAGCATGGCAAACAACACACAAGCGAGCCTCGATGTGAGCCTGGAAATGGCCGAGTGGCCGCATGGCAAATGGCGATTCGCGGGAACTGAGATTGGGTTGCATTTTTATAATTGAGTTGAGCACAATTTTTAATCTCTTCTTTTGTTCTGTGCTGTTCTCCTGGTGGCCAACTTGCAGATGCAGCGGGCCCTGAGTTGGGCAGGAAGTGCGGAAGTAAATCGATGAACCGAAGCAATTTCTGCAGAATGAAATGTGTTTGATTCAAGCCTCTATAACTATTGGCAAACATTTCTACGAATATTCCCTGGCATAAATCTGAGCATAAATATATTATTCTGGTGCAAAATGAAGTCCTCCCAAGGTCCAACTTGTGCTTATTCATGTGCTAGCCACAGATGTTGTAGCATCCACTCTGATGATCGATGAGGACACGGGCAGGTATCGACTCGTAGTTCCGTAGCTATTTTCAGTGTAATCGATTGTGGTGGGTATAGAAAAGCATTTGCTTTTGGGGCACACCGTAAACTACCGGTATTGCCCTGAATTATTGACATCTGGTCCCATGCCACCAATCTCCCGACAGATTATGAGCACTTTGGGTGCTCCAGCTCCAGCTCCGGCTCCAGCTGCTGCTGCTGCTGCTGTTGAGGCAACCTTCTATTACGACGAGTACACAGGTACAACACGGCACAGGCATGTGTCTGTGTATCTGTGTATCTGTGCACAAGTATCTACCCATAATGCAAGTGCAGACAAGTTCAGCCGCAACTTTGAGACCCCGTCCAAGTGCAATTTCGCTGTCTGACCATCGATCCCTTCTGTTCCAAAAGGCCCCATGAGGTGCACTATACCAATATGGAAGTTTTTCTTTTTTCTTAGTTGACGTCGTCGGTCGTCGTTACTGCAGTTGGAGTTTGCTGCTGCTGCTGCTGCTGCTGCTGCTGCTGCTGCTGCCATCGGTATCAAGAGCGTGTAGCAGAATTCGTGCCGTGACCGCCCCTTTCAATTCTGTATTATCAGATTAGCTCTTTTCATAAGCCATTTGTTGTTGCTGTGTTGCCCGTTTTTTGTTGCTGCCTCTCAGTAATGCTATTGACCGCTAGCATTAAGTTACGATCGAAAGCTGGTACCATCGAGACACACATAGACAGAGTCAGCGGCAGAGTCAGGGGCAGCGGCAGTGGCCAAAGATGCTCCACGATGATGACACTGAACACCAGAGCATTGGGGGCTGGGTTAATGCACCATACGACAGGTGCACTCACAGCAAACCCAATCTCAAAAGGAGCAGCTTCAAAGCAAGTAGGAAAACAAAATCCAAAGGTTAGACCCCCAGAAGAACAAAACTCTTTCGTGATGTACGATGCTTAATACGAGTATTTCCGTCATAAGGGTCAACTATCTGTCCGCACAAATCGGGCAGTGGCGGGGCGGTCGCTGTTCCCCTCCCAAGTCGTTGGGGAAAGTTATCAAAGATTTGTGGCTGCGTCGGGCATGATAATGGGTGGGCTAAAAGCAAACAAACAAAAACAAAACAGATACTCTGATGCAGACTCAATGCATTAATTCGCAAAATATAAATGAATATTTTCGCCAATAAAAAGTCGCTAAAAAAGCAGATGCAATTTTTGTCACTAAAATATAATTTGTTTATTGCATTTCTGGTCACAGAAATTACAATATGCGCCTGTGAATATCCTCCCAAAGTGAACTTGGCCAACAAAAACAAACACTGATTGTATTTTCTTGTATATCTATTTTTGAGAGAGTTTTCTTAGAGTTCAAATTTTAAGTAAAATATTTTGTATTTTATTTTATTTGTTTTCTAATATTTCCCAAGCATAAAATGAAGTTCCTGATCAATGCACATTCATCCACTTTCGCTGGAGCAATTAAACAAAACAAAAAAACCAAAAAAAAAAAGAATTTTCTTGTCCCTTGAACACGCTTTATTCCAAATTTCATTTAAAATATAGTAAAAAAAAATATATATACGATGTTAAACTATGAACTACATTTATGCATATCTTAGGTACAAAAAGAGTAAGCATTAGATACTGTTTCACTGTTGTTGTGCTGTTGCACTGTTGAGTATGTGACGGACTGCACTTCCTTCCTGAGTGGGTTCTGCTCTGTGTCTTTGTTTAGTCTTTGACGTTGTCTGCTAATTAATTTGGTTGAACTAATTAACTAAGCCGCGTTCTACGCCAATGTTTGGTGCCAATCAAAGGGATTCTGCACAACATTTTGTCTGGTTTCTAACGCCACAAGCACTCAATGGGCTGTCGCATCCACTTGGCGGCATAAGTGCTGGGATATTGCTGCTGCTGCTGCTGCTGCTGCTGCTGCAAGTAATAATTGTGTTGCTGATGTCGCTGGTAGTAATTGCTGTTACCAGCTCGATGATGATGCTGCTGATGCTGATGCTGCTGCTGTTGCTGTTGCTGATGGAAGTGCGATGATAGCGTCGACTGCTGTCGATGCGCCTGCTGTGCCTGTGCCTGGGCCTGGGCCAGTGCCGCTGCTGCACTTGCCTGATGGTAGTTCTGCATCATGATCGTATGATGCTGCTGCTGCTGCTGCTGCTGTCGTGCCGTTTCTGCAATGGGAAAGTAGGCGGCATGCGGCTTGAACATGGAATGTGCATAGAGCTGCATCTGCTGCTGGTAGGGATGTGCCGCCTTGGAGCGTCCCAGCAGATGCTGCTGGCTGCGACGCAGGCGACCCGTCGTCTCGCCAATGGTCAGATCCTCGGCATAGGGATCCAGGGCCCAGTAGTGGCCACGTCCAGGATCATCCAGAGCACGCGGCACACGCACAAAGCACGGATTCAGGCTGAGATTGTGCCGTATGGAGTTCTGCCAGACGCTCTTGTGGTTCTGGTAGTAGGCAAAATTATCGGCTATCCACTTGCAGATGCCGCTGAGGGTCAGCCGCTTCTCCGGGCTGCTGCGTATGGCCATCACGATGAGGGCACTGTAGGTGAACGCCGGCTTGCTGGCATCATGCGACGGACCCTTGTCTGCTCCGCACGTTGCACTGGGGCTGGTGGTAGCACTGCCACCGCTGCCGCTGCCGCTGCCGCTGCCGCTGGACGTCTCATCGGAGGAGGCGGCATCCTCGGAGCTGTTGCACGAATGACTGGGGCTGGACGGTGTTGGTAGGGGCTGCTGCTGGCAGTACTCCTCGCCCTTGGCTGAGAGCAGCGAGCGTATGGAGAAGCTCGATTGAAACACTTTCGGGCTGTGTGTCGTCGCATCCATCTCGATGTGTTGTCACTTGCGTCGGGATCGTCGATGAACTGTGAATGTTGTGGCACGGCTGCAGCCTATATATGCGATAGTAATGCCCAAAGGAATCGGCTCTGTTCGGTCGGGCATAGGAAAAGCTGGGGGGATTATCGGGTATATCCTGTGTGGTGCACAGATCTGCACAGATCTCCCCCCCTAATCGCCATGCAGGCGCAGATCAATGAAAGCCATCGGATTCATTCATTGATCCCACATTCCCGCTCTGCTCTGCTCTGCTCTGCTCTGCTCCCTTCGTGGATTAGCGCTTTCGAAATTGGATTAATTCTACCTGCAACTCTTTGGTCTGGTCTGGCCTGGCCTGGCCCAGATTTGCTGCTGCCACTCCAAATCCAGTTTGTTAATCAACCCTCGCAAAATATTTGTAAATTCTTCACGCTTATACAATCCAATTACACTCTCCACAAAGACTCCTGCGAATCCGCATGCACTCGTAGTGATCACTCATAAAACTCATTCTTTGTTGTAGAACGTTTAGTGGACACTTTTTCATGATTATCCTCAAGTTTCGTCATCTACGCGTAGCCCTAAGAAATTGCTTCCCCCTCCTAAACTGCTGCCAATAAAAATACAACTAATTGAAGCAATTGCTTACTGAGCTCGCAGACCTGAGACCAGAATTAAATGTAGATTCTAGATCATTTCTAAAGTTACTTATTTGCAACACTTTGACGACTATAATTAATTTTTATAAATATTTTACATTTATTTCTATATTTTTGCATGCAGAAAAACCCCATTTAAAATCATCACCAAATTCTGGTTGTATTATTTTTCCGCTCAATGAAAGTTTGCATCGAATGCTCATGGCAATTCTCCATATCGAAATGAGTTGATTGACAAAAAGCGATGCACAGAGCAGCGCCTCCGCCCTCTTTGGGCAGGGGAGTATGCCGAAAATGATTATTTTGCATGTCTACTTTGGGGAGGGAGGGAGTGGGTGTGCTGTGTGCTGTGTGTTGTGTGTGGCTGGGTGGTTGGGCCATAACAATCTAAACTAACGCTAAATATCGAGAATGTTTATCAAGGCCCTGGGTGCTGCGGGGTACTGAGTGCTGGCTGCCTGGCTGCCTGGCTGCCTGGGTGCTGGGGGGTTTTTTTTGGGCAAGTGTCCGTGGTCGCAGCAGTATTTACGATGGCGGCGGTAGACGTACGAGTAGCAGACACCGCTCCTACTAACAAATTAGTTGCAGTTGGCAGAAGTACATTATCAGTTTTTGACTGCCAACATTGCCACACCATGCCCGTGCCACACCATGCCACCAGACACAGTCCACGCCCACACCCCCAGAGCATTCAGTTTGCATTTGCCCTGGGATCCTCCGCCCCCAGATATCACATGTGTGTGTGTGTGTGTAGTACATGCCTCCCCATATGCACATATGTACATATGTATGTGTGTAGCTAGATACACGCTCTGTATCTATCCATCCATCTGTGCCACCGACCGACCGACATTTTACCTGCGCCATAAGCCCTGCAAACCTGGACTCCCCCTGCCGGCTTCGACTACTCCTATGTGGAGCCATTTACATGCATCCATCCATGTGAAAGAACCTGCCACATTGCCACATTGGCAACCCCCACCCCACCCCCATCGTGTACATGGATGGGTCCTTTGGCTAGCTTCAAGCTGCCTGCCACTGATGGGTGCACCCAACATTTGATAGCTGGAAAGCAGTCGTAGTCTTAGTCGTACTCGTTTCGTTGTTTCAAAACTACAACAACTCTGACTCTGATTCCAATTATGGATCCAAATGTCCTCTGAAATACTCCAAAGACAGGGATTCCAATTAGCAGCCATTAGCATAAGCGAAAATGCGAGTGGCTGGCCAGCTAGATTTTCCTGCCATCCATTTTGTGGCCATCAACTTGTGTCGAAAACCAAAATCACAACTATAAAAATAGTCAATGGTTTTGATCTAATCCAATGAAATACTCTTAGTGTTAATCAATATGAAGCGAGTAACTAAGGCTGAAATAAAATGTCGCTTCCACTTTTTCAGCCACTAAAATCTTTGATTTCTCGAATTAAAACTTAAACTTTTTACTAAATATTAAACTTATTTACTTAAATTAAATATGTTCAAATTTGGCTTACTTTTATTTCGCTTAATTAAATATAAAAAATTAACTTAAATTTGTTTTATATATTCATTAAATACTTTTACAATTTTGGTGAATATTTTAAATAAAAATAGTTGTGGTAAATATTTAAAAATTGCTTAAAAATTAAATCTAAATTATAATTATATAATTGTATTTATTTAATTATCTATTTTTATATTTAAATAACAAATATTTAACTTATTTACTTTAATTAAATTGGTTAAATTTTAGCTTTATTTTATTTCACTCAAATTAAATATAATTAATTTAATTTAATATGTTTTATATGTTTATTAAATACTTTTACATTTATGGTTAAATGAAAGGAAATTTAATTATTTTTCTTATTTGAAATACACTTAAAAATTAAATCAAAATTCTAATTATTATTTTTTTTTTTTTTTTTTTTTTTTTTTTTTTTTTTTTTTTCTTATTTAAATACCAATTATTTAACTTATTTATTAAATTAAATTTGTTCAAATGTAGCTTTGTTTTATTTCGCTCAAATTAGATACAATAAATTTAATTAACAAGTTTGTTGTATCTTTATTTAATACTTTTAATTACATTTATCATATTTAAAATAAAAATAGTTGTTGCCCAAAAATAAAATCAAAAGTATAATTCTAATTTATTTATTTATGCATATGCAAGTATAAATAGATTATGAATGCATTTAATTTTAAATTTCGCTTTTCTTTCGCTTCTTTTTACTCATTTCTCTCTCTGTGAGGTTTGTACGCCTCTCTTGGCACTTGAGCGATGACGAAACAAATGGTTTGAACCGACTCCTCTGGTGGGTAAATCATTAACCTTTAATGATTAAATGCAGTTGTTACAACAATGTCCGAGCACACTGACAGCGAATCCTTTAACGAGCCCACGACCGGGCAGATAAATTACGGCGCGAAGGAGGCATCAATAATTGTGACAATTTCTCACTCCCCATGAGCTGCGGCCAGGCAACTAGGCGATCAATCAAACATCGAATTGTAAAAGCTCTCAATATGACAAAAGTGGAATTAATGATATACTTGAATGCCGATTTCAATTCCGAAAAGAGAAGGCCCCGAAAAGAAGAAGGCAAAAAGGCAGCAAAGGCAAGAAAAGGAAAATGAAACCGAAGCGAACGAAGTTGATGCCTGAAAACAACAAATCATCAATTGACAAATCGATGCGCATCACTAAAAACTCATTATTACAATAACAGGACGCAGCAGCAGCAGCAGATCTTAGCCAGAAAGGAGACAGAGACGGAGACGGAGACGGAGATGGAGACACAGGCAAGGGCCAGTTTGCAGAGTTTGCTGAGTTTCTTTATGGAATTTGCTCCCCCTGCACACAGCATCAACATAACCATCATCATGTCTGTCTGTCAGTCAGTCCATCTGTCCAGCTGTCCATCCGTCCATCTGTATGCTGCGACTCACCCACCTCCAAGCAGGGCATGAGGCAGTCAACGTTAACGCTGCCCTCTCTCTCTCTCTCTCTCTCTGTCTCTCTCTCTCTGTGAAAATCGTCGCATTCGTCATCGTCATATCAGCCGCTCATCTTGTAGTTGAGTGCGAGAACAGTGGTCATTATCTGTTCAGATTTTGTTGCCCTGCCCCAGTACACAAAAGGGCATATATATATATATATATGTGTGTGTGTGTGTGTGTGTGTGTGTGTGTGTGGCTGGTTGTGCGACAACGGTGGAGAAACAATTTTGTAGTCCACCACTGCAATCATTGCCAGGATCAGGGCCTCAGAGCAAAGAGTGGACTGTGGACTGTGGACTGTGGAGTGTGGACTGTGAAGTGAAGTGGAGTGTGGAGTGCAGTGGAGTGCAGTGGTGTGGTGTGTGGAGAGGCAAAACTTAAATCCACTTTGCCTCATTCGTAATTTACCAGGTTAATGGCAAAAGGAGGCAAACCCAAAACCGAAACAAGCTAAAGGCGACAGCCCCGTCCCAAACGATGGCGAACGAGCCAACAGCCAGGCAGCAAAAAGAAAAGAGACAGAGAGAGAGAGAGAGAAGGGAGGCAGAGAGAAGAGCTGACCAAACTAGACTGAACAATGGTTGGTCTCTAATCCATTCGATAAAAATGGCCCCAGCCTCGGACAGCTCATCTCAACTCATCTTAAGTCGGTCTCCAGGTCCGTCCAGCGAATGTCCAAGCGAGTGCCGCCTGCCGCCTGCCGCCTGACGACGACGACGACGACGAAGACTCTGCCTGTTTGGCCTGTCCATCCATCTATCCATCGAGGGAGCAGGCGAGCAAGAGACACACAGCAAAGCAGAGCCACAGCGAGGTAGGGCCAAGAGTCCAAGCCACAGCCACAGCCACAGTCCCCAGTCAGAGCCAACACATATATACATACATTATTCCAATTCTGATGGTCATCATCTTTATCATTAACTTTTTGCCATCGAAGATTATACCCAGTTCCAGGTCGTCCCCAGTCCCCTGTCCCCCTGTCGTGCCCTGTGCCCTGTGCCTGTGGTGTCCATGTGAGCGACAATGGCGCAGAGTGAATTAAAAATACAAAAATGAAAATAAATCATCATCAGAGACGCATGTCAAATTCATCTCCCGACTGCGTGTGTGTTTGGCTGAGGCTGTGGCTGTGGCTGGGACTGGAACTCGGACTCGGACTCGCACTGGCGGGCGGGGGATTGAGGCACGGACTCTGACTGAGATTGAGATTTGAGGCGAAGACGAGCCAGAGACATGCTTGTTGAACAATGTCATTGGAAATGTAACATGATGAAAATAATTAAGGCGCTCGCTCGCTCGCCAGCCACGACAGGGCAGAGATCACTGGCGTAGAAGCGCTCCAAATGCGATTTAGCTATTGCCAGACACATGCAAATATTTGTTTAATATTTGCAGAATATTCGAGGAGTACGCAGGCGAAGGATTCAAATGAAAGGAGACCTCTTGTGGTTTTAGTTTTTAATATGAATTGAAATCAATCTGATTGTCAGGATAAAAGGTGTCACATGCTTTTTATGATGTACTTAAGAATGAAACTCATTAATTTACTTAAGTTTAATGCCACGAGAGACTGCATTTAATTTTGAATGGATCTCCAAAAACAGCCAACAAAATGCACCGTCGAGCAGCTTCTACAAAGAACTCCAGAGTACAAATAAAAAATAAAGCTGCCATTTCAAATGAGCTGCAACATAATGTGGAATAATCCCCACAGGCTCAAAATCAAACTCAAAGATCTTGGCTGCATCGAAATGTCTTGTTAAAAAAGTGTCAAAGGAGGGTTATGTGGTAATTACCTCAGCGACCGCTCAGCAGCAATAATCTTTGTCTGCCGCAGAACAGAGTGCCGAAGTGTGAAAAGAAATCGGCTTAGAGTCTCGTCTCAGTAGCCCCAGAAGCAAACACAATTGGGTACAGACGGACGGAGAGACAATGGACCCAAGGCTGGTCAAGTAATCAATCAAAATTAGATGTGACTTAGGGCAGGGCAGTAGTGCATATTGTGACAAAAGAAGAAAATGCTGGAGCAGTGCCCAACCGAATCGAAGTCAGCGCAGAGGTCACAAAAGCCACAGAGCCCGGAGCTCCAATATTCAAAATCGAATTAAGACGCCACACGCAGACACCAGATACTCGTATCTGCCCCCCCGTGGGCACGCGTTGACAAACGGCAGGGCGGCCAGAGAGGCGCGATACGGAAGAGTGGCCCCAAGTCATAACAGAGTCATTGCCGAATGTCGCACTGCATTCGGTGCTCATGCTGTGGGCCCCAAGCTTCATCCGTCTGCCTGGTTAGCCCAGATGCAGATAAAGCCCAAAACCGGCAATCATGAGTGCGCTTTAATGACAAGCTCGATCCAAAGACCGACAGCAATTCCCATTCCCACAGCCTGGCCGAGGATTGCCGGGTGCGGGTCTGGACGCTGAGGCTTGCACGTTGCCAAGGCATTGAACATTATTGTGGCTTGGGGGGCACAGCAAAATGTCAACCAACAATCGGCTTAAAGTAGTTTCGGCTACGCAGGGATAGCATTTAAATATATGGAAAACTCTTCGACTTACTTGGTAAACTTCATAATGAAATGTGCCATACGATCGTTGAGATTGAAGCTATTCGATTCGATTATTTTGCCCATCAATCTATCGGTAATCAACGTATATATCGATAGAATATCGGTGTGCGACTGTTGGAACCCAATCGCACGATCTGTCACCGTGCGGGCAAGCAGGAAGATGCGAGTGCTGTCGGGGCCGATGGATACCTCAATGGAATGACCTTGCGTAATAGCAGGTAGCCCAAAGTAGTTGTAGTAGATCCATCAGAGACAATCACAGGCACCACCAAATGACACAGAGAGAGAGAGAGAGCGAGAGAGGGCGGGAGGGAGAGCGAGTGGATCGTTAAAGTAAAAAGGATGGCAGGCAGGCAGGAGGCAGGCAGGCAGGCAGGCGAGAAGAGTAAGTTCTCAGGTAACCAATGGATTGGTTCAAGTTAGTGATTGCAGAGTTTAATAGCCGCATTATTACAGCCAAACAGAGCCATGCAAAAACCATAAAAAAATGAAACTCCTCGAAGAAAACCAAACCCACAAAACAAGCCACAGCCAGAGCCACAGCCACAGCCAGCAAGAAATCATGCCCCATACAATACCATGCCATACCCAGATGCAGCCGCAGAAATACACACGAGCAGCAGCAGTAGTCGCAGTATCGCTGGCACCGTTCAAGTTCCAGTTATGCCCCATAGTAAGTGCGCCTGTGCCCCGCCAGTCAGCCAGTCAGCCAGCTCGCAGCTCCGTCAGGAGCCGCGCATAAAGAGCGATCCTCAGCCATCTCCAGCATTAATGCTCTCCAAGTTAATGAATATTGTGTTTCATAGCCTGCCGCAGAAGGCTGAAAGTCGTCGTTTTTACAGCTTCCGACTGGAATCCGTTTTGCCCACTGAAAATCAACCGATAGAGTGTGGTGTTCCCAACTTTGGAAGCTTGAAGCTTGAAGCTGAAGCTGAAGCTTTGGCAACGGTTTGACTTTGGGTTTGGCAGAGCAAATGGATCGTCGTCGTCTGCGTCTGCGTCTGCGTCTTCGTCTGCGTTTGCCAGGGAAGGTCGTGCACGCCATCAACAGATCACCACGACACACTTACGCTGGTGTAGCGCCGTCCTCCCATGCCCATGCCATGCCTCCTCCGAATTGATCCTCGGCCAAAGAACCACAACGATCCGCAGATCCACCGAGCCACCGAACGATTCACCAGGCGGCAGTGAGCAAGTGTAGGCGTAATTGTTTTATGTTGCTCGCTTCGCTACGCAAACTGTTTTTTGTTTTTTTGTTTCTTTGAGGCTCTGTGGACTGCGACTCAGAGAGGGTCTCGGTTTCGGACTGGGTCTTGGTCTGGGTCTGGGTCTGCGGCTGTGTGGATGCTCATGGTTATGGAGTTGCTTTCGACTCCGAACAAATATTACAAGAGCACGAGCACGAGTACGAGTGCGAGTGCAATATCAAACTTCGACTTCGTTCGACGGCTGTGCCTCATGTCATGGAAGCTGTGCGCTTCATCGTTCCAGAAGCAACATGCCTTTTAAATTGGCCGACTGCCACGCCTACCGCAGCCCACCACAGCCTCCATGCCATGCCATGCCGCTGCCGCTGCTGCTTATGGGCTGCACTTGACTCTAAACTTCGCTCTCTTCCGGCTGCCAGCTCTTCCCTGCCTAAGCCGGCAATGAGCGCATTTTCAATTTTATGCTAATTAGTTTGGATTTGCGTTGGAAATGGCATTGGAGGAGGAGCTCTGAGAAGCAGGAGCACAGGAGCAATGGAGCAATGGAGTAGAGTGCCGACTTCTGCCAGGGGTCTGGCATCTGGCATCTGGGCTCTGGGCTCTGGAGTCTGGGATCTGAAGGTGTTGGCCAAGGTGCGACTGCCTGCCGCTGCCTCGTGGTACTTAGTTGAAGCTAAATTAATGAATGATTGCAACCGTCAATAGTTCAGATCAAAAGGGGCATCCAATCGAATCGAATCGAAGCTGTCAAAGCACTCGAAAAGTAAAACACAAATTGAGGAATTAATTCACAAAATATAAAACAAAAGAAAGAAATATTCAACAATATTTGCAGATTTTTAAGATGCATTCCAACAATTCTTTCCTGCTGTAGAATAATAAATGCAGAAATCGATTACACAACAGGCTCATGTGTGCCCAATGAACTGAAATATTTCATTGTGGAAAAGAAGCAACCAACAACGACCCAGTTTGAACCAAAACGCGCAGTGACTGGTTGCAAATAATTATCTATGAATTACATAAACTAAAATACTAACAAGAACTTAGTTATATAAGATATGTTTACCCCCAGAAGGTATAATATATTGCCATCATTTGATCTAGCTAATATTTGCAATAAGTGGATAAATATCATCGCAAAGTGATCGTTTGATCGGATGCACTGCTGTGAAAAGACTTTTACTTTTATGGGATATGCAAGTAATATATTCCGACCACTTTTCGTTGTAATTTGATGCTTCATTTATGCGCCGAAGAGTTCCACAGGCATTCCTGTGGATCAGAACTAAATAAGAGACAATTCTTCAGCACAAAAATGTGCGCAAATATGCAGGTTGCATATGATTAGGATGTACATATGGGAAATGCTTTGAAATGGAATGAATATTGCATACAGTAGCTGCTGGTGGCTTCTGTGTGTCTTCTGGCCCTGGGCACGTATTGCTGTGGGATTGGCGTTGATGCTGGGATGGGACCTTGGCATTGGCATTGGCATTGGGATTGGATTGGGCCACAGAGCGGCAATAACATCAATTTCCTGCTAATGTCCATATTGTGCCTGTCGATACACGGGGCCACAACAGCAGCAACAACAGCAGCAACAGCAACAAGAACGGCAAAGGCACAAATTTAATTGAACTCAATGCAAATTATGGTGAAGAGAATTTTCCCACAGATTGCCAAAGGTTTTAACGATACTTTTTCTCTGCATCTTATGGACGTAATGAGCCTTAAAGTCAAACGTAGACCTGACAGCTCACCAATGGCTTAAACGTAGCACAGGAGCTGATGCAACTAACCACAAATCACAATAACACCACAGCATGGGCCTCAGAGCCTCAGAGAATCAGCCTCCGAATGGGCTTCTTCTTCGACGACCTAACTGGGAGTATGGAGAATATGGGGAAGAGTCGAGGCAACGCATAATCATTATCACTCAAATTGGGGGCCCCTCTCAATTGGTCGGCATACGATACGGATATGAATGCATATATACCCAGACGATGAGGCCACGCCAGAGACCGAGACCAAGACCGAGAGCAAGACCAAGACCAATTATGTGGCGAAAGCCAAAGCCAATGCCAAAACCCAACCCAAAACCAAAAACTCAAAGCCCAAACCCAAAGCTGAAGCCGAGACTGACTCTCCAAACTGAAACTCCTGACTTCTGAAATGATCAGGCGCATATGCATATGAGCCCATGCCCAGACCCATGCCCAGACTGAGAGCCTGATGGGATGCGCCGGCACTTAAACGGTCTACTAGCCATGAAATGGGCAGGTCCCGGCCATCTCATCTCCCATCGAAATCCCAACTCGAGTACCGTAACTTAAGCCCCTGAATTAAGTCGCAGTCAAAGCCAAAGCCAGAGCCAGAGCCAAGCCACAGATCTGGACGAATCGATCGACCACTTGCCGCAGAGATTGCCAGTTAGACGATCAGAGGGCCATGGCCGCAGATCCTTCCTCTCTGTCTCTCTGGGGGATGGACACCACATCCCCATCCCCAACCACATCCCCAAACCCAAGCCCAAACCCAAACCCAAACCCAACCCCATTCCCATCCCAATTCTCATGCAGGCTCCAAGCTCTGTGTTAACGCAAATTGTATGCCCCAAGCAAATTAATCGGCCAGCCGTGTACTTATACTCACTGAAACTGAAACAGTTCTCACACTGATCCCCACTCGCAGGCCGCAGGCCGCAGCAGTGCGAGTGCGAGTGATGCTGATGCTGATGCTGAGGCTGATGGGTGGTCAGCCCCAACGCCAAAAAAATCAATTCAATCTCTGAGACCTTGCTGTGGCAATGCGACAATTTCCAAGATAATTATTTAATTTTTCATTTATACTTCGACTGAGCATTTTCCATTTTTCTCTGCATTAAATGTAAGTAAATTACAGAAAATTATAAAAGAAGCTTCGAAATATATTTGGCATATGCAAAACAAAACAATTAACAACCAGAAAAGAGAAGTTTTCTTTACTTTTGATCTGGCATTTGGCACATGGAAAGCTGAAGTCGTTTAGAAGTCGTTTTCAAATGAACCACTCCACAATTCGATTTCATTTTGCTCATTTTTATTTGCATTGAACTCTATCCTTTATTTGATCAATGCCTAAAATGATCAGCTTAAAACACATCGGGTCAAGACGCACAACTTTCGCAGTTGTAAGCAATAATAATTTAATAATTGCGGAAGGATCGATTCCGCTTGGAATTCGTTCTTGAGGCATTGGCACGGAAGAAAAACAAAAGCGATTTTCGCGGCTATCGATTGAAATTCAAGCTCAGATTTAAGCGAAAGTTTCTTCTAGTGATGGGAACTTCCGATAAATGTTGTGCATTAACGTTTTCAATTGCCGCAAATACTTATGATTCGTCGTTCTTTTACCATTTTTTGGTCGCAAGCAAGTTTGTTACATAATCCTTGGATGGTTGAATATGTTTTCCAGACTTTGTGGAGTATCTTTCCTCAAGAATAATCTTTTTTTCCGAGATAATTGTAAAAGAAAACATGTCTAAAAATAGCAAATACCAAAATGCCAGCTTATTTAAAGAGGTTTTCACATCAAAGTTAATCAAATGATTTGTCAATAGGCTAAACAAGTTACCTCTTAATAAATTTAAAGAATAATGTCAGATGCAATTAGTTGACCTTAAATTTGTTGGCCCTGGTGTACCTCGTCAGAGAAATTCTCATAAGGTTCATTAAGTTGGCACACACTTGGTCAAACGGTCGTAATTTCCATGAACTCGGTTTCTGTATAGTTTGTTTTACAAATATGATTTACATATTTAGGTACAAATATTTTCATAAATATCAGGCAATAAATATCTTTCAAAATGAAAGCCTTCATTTCCCTAGCCGAGACACCAACCAGGCATCCTGCGCTAGCGACATCTGTGGGGGTGTTACATGATCATGCTTCTTAGCGATGACACGCATCTTTAGCTTTATCTGCAGCTTTAAGCGCTGTTTGGCTTGATTTAGTTTCTTGCTTAAAGTTACGTAGTGGTTTGCGTGTTTGCTTGATATTCTACAGTTATGCCGTAAATTGTTTATCAATGTAGCAAACGTGTAGAAATACTCAGAAATTCCTTAAAACATTGGATGAAAAACGACGGCGAAACGTGTCAACAACCGAACATAATTCCTTGTCAGGTGTCTCTGTCGCTGATTGCATAAACATGTAGTTAATATGTGGAAAATTTGCAGAGACCATGTAGTTATCTTGAAAAAATATAATTTAAAATATGTTATGAATAATTCAATCAAATTGAGTACTAAAACTAGTATATCTTGTAGGAAATTGATTCATTTATTGTATAAAATTATATAAAAAGCGCTAAAGGTGCTGGCGAGCTGGAACACCAACACAATATATGATTATGAATAAAAAGAAACATTAAAAATAGATTTACGAACAGAAAAGTATCCAATATACATACATATTTATTATACCTATGTATGTTGTATATTAGACAAAATCGAAGATTTCATATGGCTGTGAATATTGTGAACTTGAAAAAGAATTGCTTTTCTTAAATCCAAAGGAAATGTAAAGTAAACTATGATTAAGGACTAAGAAGAAAGCAAACAAATTATTTCAAATAAAGGCGCGAATATCTGTGCTCATATTTGAAACGCAGAAATTAGTCGGAAGAGCGTTAAATATATCGATAGGGTGAGAATTTCCCTGACCGTTTAGACACAGGAGAGAATTTCCCTGACCGTGTTGTGCAGTGTAATTTACCTGGCGCCACTGGAATTGTTGTGACGTTTTTACCTGTTGTCGACACCTTAGTTTTTGGTACAAATTTCGCAACATGAAAGCCCTCTTCCTTTGCGAAGGGACAACTAACCTTGTCCTGTGCACAATAGATAATAGATAAGGCCGTGCCGAGCCCTGGCCTGGAGCGAACTGCAAAATCTATCTGTCCCAAAAGCGATGGTGGAAAGAGGTCCACTAGTTTTAGCCAAGATCGCTATGGTGGTAAGAGTCTGTCAGAGCCCCAGTTCAGATTTCAAGGCAATAAACATTGAATCCTTCAAATATTCTGTTAAATATTTCGATATTCTGCTAAATATGTTATTGGGATGGAGAATATGTGTAGTAGTAATGTCATAAGGTCATAAAGTATACAATCCAATGAAAAGGATTACTTGTTCTTTGATCGGATTATTGTTCCAGTGTTAATACTTTTCAGGATACTTTGAAAACTAAACAATCTTGTGGATAATTTATTTATAAATTGGATAAAATTATTGTTTTAGCGCGAATACCACTAACTAGCCGGCAATGTTAAGTAGAACATCAAAATCGAGGAATATGATTTAAGACTACGGTATATTTACGGTATATTTGTAAAATGAAACGGCACACTTTGGTATATTTTTGAGGGTCTGAACATATATATTTTGTCGATAGTTCCGCGGTCACACTGATTTGACTTTGAAACGAACGAACGTGTGTTGTAGTTGTATTCGTGTTCATTCTGTCGGCTGTCGGTCGGGTGTCTGTGTTTTTTCGTGTTTATGCGATGGTGTATGCTTAAGGCGCGCGCGTTGCGTTGTGTGTTCGTGTGGTACGTCTTTTTTGTTGTTGTTTTCTTCTTCAGCGGGGCAACGGTTTACAACAGAAATGTTTGAACGCAAAAATGTACAAACGATTATGGTCAACTAATGATATTGAAGTGTCGCGAGAGGGTTAAGACAACCTGGTCTATTGGTCCGTTAATACATGAATCATATTGTTGTTGCTGCTAGTAGTTGTGCATTGGAAAATATAAGAAACAAAACGAAACGCTAAATTAAGCTTAAAGTAAAAGCAGAAATTGAGAGTTGTTTTCTTTTTTTTTTTTTTGTTCAGACTGGTGTGTGTGTGTGCGTTCCACAGTGCGTCGCAGCCGCGGGCAATAGCATAGCAGCAGCAGCAGCAACAATAACAGAAGCAGCGACACCTACGCAACCCGGCGGCAAACGGCGTCGGCAGTCGTTTTTTTGGCATGCCGTTGCTTTCTCTCGAGCCCAACCTCGCCCTGCCCGCCCCCTCTTTGACCGACCTCACCTCATCCACTCTCACTGCCATTTGCCCAGCATCCATCCTCATCCTCTTGCACACCTTCTCACCCACAAGCAGCGCGTTTTTAGCAATTTTCTCTCTCTACGCCTCTCATTCTCTCTGCCAGCCCCTGTGTTTCTCATTAGTTGTGTGTGCGTGCGTGTGTATGTGTCTGTGTGCTTAAATTTGAATGAAAATTTCTCCACTTCCTGTGTCTCTTGGTTGTTGTTGGTTTTTGGTAATTGAAGAAATGCCGAAAGCACAATCCATGAACTTTTTATGAATGATAAATAATCCATAATAATGGTACATGGAAACATGCAGAAACTTGTCTGTCTCCTCCGGTTCTGCCTGTCCCACATTCAGGTTGTCATGCCAGCAACCGAAGAGAGAAGAAGAAAGAGCCAGCGGTTTGGGAGAACCCCTTTGCAGAATTCGTTGCCTTATGGAGCAGCTTTTAAGAAAAGGCATAGTTAGGGTCCCATTGGAACGTTAGTATCTCTTGTAAAACACATAATATGTACCCTGGGTGCATAGAGAGAAAGAGAGAGCACACAGTTAGAGCTTGTTTCAATTTTTGTTTTGTTTTAATGAGCTTTTTTAGGTAGATTTGTATTGTTGTTTTTTCGTTGGCTTTCGGCAGCTCTCTCTCTCTTTCGCTTTGTGGCTCTCCAGTAGAGATCCCAAAGATCAATCAGTGCCGTAATCAATGCAATCTTCCACCTCTGGCAATGCCATCTCAAGCTGCTCTCTCTCTCTCTCTGTCTGTGTTGGCTCTCAACAGAAAACTTAAGTTGAAGGTCTTTTTGTTGTTGTTTGTTTTTTTTAGCATGGCGACAACAACCACTAAAAAAAAAGCTAAACACGACCCTAGGCCACGCTTCACAAAACGAAGCAAAGGAAAAGACCTCAATTTGAGGTAAACCGAAGACGAAGATACTCTGCACAGATCACACGATCTAGGTCAAATAAAACAGGGGAATATTTAATGCTTGTCAACCAAAACAACCAATTGGAGATTTAAATGTGAGGGTCTAGAAAGCAAAACTAAATTAACTAACATACATATGTAAGAACAGTTTTTTTAGCTCCAGAAATACAAGTCTTTCGATTGTTCGGATCTTCAGATTTCGTCCCAGATCCAAGCTTTTGCTTAAAATCATATGACCCTCTTTGGCTCTGCAAAGTGTATACCCTTGCAAAACTGGTTTTTGCTTTTAGTGTATAAAATATTTGTTTATTTTATATGTTGTATACTTGTGTGTGTTTCCTTTTTTTTGCATTTAAATATTTCATAAAGGCAAAGCTTTCGCTGACGTCAGCCGGAGATTTAAGTTGTTGCTCGGAGAAGGGTGGTGCAGAGTTGGAAGAATGGGATGGTGCGTGCACTTCCATTAGCAACTATTTCTGTGCGCAAAACGAGGGTGGAGGGGATTCTAAAAAACCAAAGAGAGAGTGACAGAGACATCTGATCGTAAGCTTAGCAGACAGAGAGAGAGATAGAGAGATACGTCTGCGGCGGCGCAACCGTAACCAAAGCTCAGCTTGAAGTCTGTTTTTTGCTCGCTCTCTTTTGCTCTCGCGTTCTCCCCTTACCATTACCTCATTGCAAGCCTCTCTTTTGCAGACAGATCCCCCCGAAAAAGCCATCGAGCTTCGACCAATTTAAAAGTTAAAATCAACTTAAAACGACTTAAATTCCTTAAATAATGCATTTAATAAAAGTAAAAACTAAACTCTTGCTGAAACTGCCAAAAATGGGAAAAAACTAAGAAACGAGACAATTCAGAGACAAAACAAAAGCCACAGCAACAAACAGCTACCAGCTACCGAGTGAGAAAGAGAGAGAGAGAGCCACACACACAGAAGAGAGGCGACAGGCAGCAGCAGCAGCAGCAGCAACAAAAAGCCACAACAACGGCCGCAAAATGTTGTACCAGCTAAGCAAAGCAACAACTAGAATTCGACTCAAAAGGCAAAACACAACCCAAAAACAACAGCAGCAGCAGAAACATCAACGTGCAACAACAGCAGCAGCAACAGCAACAACAACAAGAAAAGCCGTTGAACAACATTTATGGCTATGGAGTTTAGCATTTCTGGCAGCATTTATCATTCAGGTAAGACATACAGTACGATTTCAGAAGAGAGAATTCTTCAACAAATCTACAGACATAATTTGTACTAGAGGTGGGGGAGAACACCCACTAAAAAATATGGCAAGAAATTAACAAAAATTTCTCATTTTACTGTGTTTAGTTATTAAATGTTTAGAAAGGTAAAACATGAAACCTTTCAGCAGCGAATCATTTGACTTATGTATGTAGTTGCCAAATTGTACTCCAACATGAATCCTACACTACAATTAATAATTATTAATTAAAGACTGAAAAACAAGACCTTCCAGGCTATTCTTATCATCCATTCATATACATTTTTTTGGATTTCTATGTTATGGATACTGTAAATTAATTCAGCAACACAAACCACTCTCATTCTCAATCTTTGTTGAAATCTTTTTGCTCTTTTTACGATCAGTATTCAGGGAATGCTAAACGTGTTGTGTTTTCTATGGATTGACATATCTCATAATACATTTATTTTTATTAACTTTCAACTTTTTAAAGAACCAAAAAAAAAACATTGTGTCTTAACACAAACTAACAGTTATCTTTAAAAGTGGAGTGGTGCAGGTTTATCCCGCTCTCCCTTCCACACTCTTCTTGTGGAAATCACTGCTTCTGTCGATGCTACTGCTGAGGCGATTTCTGCTGCTCTATTCTTTTGCTTCGCTGTGTCTCTTTGTGTCTCTGCTTCCCATGTTAATTAAATTCAATTATTTCGCATCGTGTTTTTGGTTTCTCGCTCACTCACACTCACACACCCGCATCCGCATATCCGCATCAAAGCTTTTGTGTTGGCCTTGAAGACAGTGAGACAGGGGAGACAGAGAGAGACATTTATCAGCATTCTTGCATTCTCTCACACTTGTCTGAATCAGCGGAAGAAGAGAAGGAGAGACAAGACAGAGAGGGAGAGAGCAGCATAACTGATGTATGTATGTATGGATTTGTGGATCCAAGGAAACCCCAAAAAGAAACCTCTCTAAGATGGAGTCCCAAGTACAAATGTGAAGTTTCCAACCTATGATAACAGAGTTTCCATAAGGAGAATAGAGATTCTTAGAAGCAATTCAAGATCCCAAAAGTTATGAACTTCAATGAAGAGAGTAGTCTCATGAGGTGCCATAATCTCTCCCACTTGAACTACTTCTTTAAGTCCATCTGGCTTAGTGTTGATTTGTTTCAATGAAATCTGATTGGTAGTTTTTCCAGATGGAAGTCCTCTATAGAGTCATGTATACATTGGTATAAATTCTGGGAGACATATCATCCATAGAATTGTTCAGTGAACTCTCCAATTGATTTTTCGTGCTGTATCGATGAAATGTTTGCTGTTTTTCCCCCATTAAGAAAATGCATTTCTCAATTGGTTACTCGTTAATCACGTTTCGAAATTTGTTGCGATGTGGGGGAAACTATGGTCATTGTTTACAGTAGGGGGGAGAGCCATCGTACACGATGAATGAATCCCCTCCTCCTCCTATTCGTAATCATACATATGTACATATGTACATCAATGGAATATGAGATCCGATCGTCGGTTGGTCAGGGCTTGGCATGCAAAGATTCCACTTTTCTGTTGACAAAATCACTGACGTGTAACGTGGCACCTGCGGGGGGCGGCAGCCCACACCCTCTTTTGCGCCGAGACCTGTTGCCTATTGGAATCGATTTCAATTTCAATTTCGATCCAAGGGAGGCATCCGCCACTCTATTTCCATTCCAATGTGCTAGTTTTTTTGCTTTAGTTTTTATATTTATTTCTCTTGAATATTCCGACATTAAGTCACATGCATAAAAATTATTTAGTTGCGGAAAAAAATGTACTCGGAAAAGTCACGTCTTGGAGTAGTTTTCTCTATTAATGGGAGAGGGAGTACCCACACACACAGCCATAGATCGTTATACACCTTCAGGGCTTACATATGACCTTTAAACGTTGTTTGGAAAAAACGTGAAACGTTGATTTGTGATGGGAATCTCTTCATAATTATTCAAGACACAAAAATCAATTTTAGTTTAAAATTCTTTAGATGATTTTCCGCTTGGAACTCAAAGAAGAAATATATTTACACAAAATAAAGCTCTACAATTTCATAATTATATTTTTGGTAAAGTGATAGATAAACATCTCCATCGAATTGAGTTACCAAATACCTTAAATTGTGTCCGAAACAGTAAAAATGTTCCATCAGATTCCATGGTGAAACGCCAAGAGAAAATCCACCCGTAAATGAAGCGTAAAATGAGGCTTAAAGAAAAACAATTATCATTGCTGCAAGGCTGAAATGGGGACGCCCCACCCATGCTGTGGCAATTAAATGCAGGGGCAAAAATCTGCAGATGCCACAGTCGCAGATAAGACACCAAGTGCCACACCACACCCATTTCGTGTCATTCTGCGTGGTGGCACGTGGCGCAACCGTAACAAAAATCTCTCTGATGAATTTAAGAAAAAAGGAGAAAGAATGGTGGGAAGGGGTGGGAAGGGAAAGATGCAGAAGAAATGGTGGGAAGAATGCGAAATGGAGAGAGCAGGCAAGAATGAAGGGGAACATAATTAATGTTTCGTGCGAAAACAGAAACAATGAAAAAAAAAAACAATCGAATTAAATAACAACAGTGTTGCAACCGATTGAACAATCAAATGCAACCCTGTACCGAAGGTGCCCCTGAACAAATTTAAGTTGAGAATAAAAGCTCTTCTGGAATGACTAATTGTATCATTATGTGAATCAATAATTCAGTTTTTAGTGGCACCAATCGTAAATTGAATGCGTCATTGTGTGAATCAAAAGTGAATGGCGCTTGAAAGCAATCTTTAAAAGAAGTTCATGAGGTTAGAAGCAGACTCAAATAATAGTATATTGGTAGAGATTTTTCCTAAAAACAAGAATACAATACAAATGCAGCTTTGAAACCCATGGAAGTCTCACATCCCCTCCCCATAACCCCACACATGCAGACGAACATATTGGCTTGAGTGTTTGCCAGATCGTTGCAGAAAATCCTCTAAAAATAGTATCTCTCGGCAACAAATATGTTGATCACTTTCCACGCCCTGTGCTCCACTCTCGCTCTCTCCCTCTGGCTCCATCAAAAACATCAAACGGCAACTAGATGCTGCCAGCTAATGCCGGAAATGCAACATCAAATTGCAACAAGCTAAAGGAAAGAAGGAAAAACACATTCAGATCACAAAAAAGAAAACATTTGCCAGTTTGATTGGCGAAAAAGAGGGAAAACTCCTGTAAAGAGCAACGCTACTTTATCATAAACACGATCAGTTATCGGTTATCGGCAGCAAAGGCAACTCTGAAGAGAGGTGGAAAAAACAGGTCCGATTTGCGAAAGCAGCAAAAAGGAAGAAACGAATGGAAACGTGAAATGAAATGACATAAAATGCTTCTCCAGCGAGGAGTTTCCTTCTTCTGTGAGGGTGACTTTTTCTCTCTTCTAAATATATGAAAATACCTATGTACCACTCGTATGTACAGTATGTATGTGTGTATGTATAGAGCTCTATTCGGTTGCGTGGTTGTGTGGGAGACATTAATATTTAGTTTACTGCTGTAGTAGCCATGAATCATAACGAATAATGAACGAATACTCCAGCAGTCCACCCATTTTGGGTAGGTTTATGCCCCAGAGGGGAAAACTGCCACATGAATTACGTGAGGGGTGGTGGGCACCATTGCACCATTTCGCCCCTCCTCTTTGCTCTGCATCATGAAAGTCATCACTTTTATATGGCCAAACTTTTCGGAGGGAAGTAACACGAAATGTCTGTTCACTAATTACTTGAACCCCCCAAATACACAAAAACACAAAATAGAGACCTCAGAGGTCACGATAGTCCACGATATTTGCCATGGCTACAAAATTCCTGGCAAAAAACATAGCATTTCTCAATATTTATTGAAATATTTTAAATACTCCTCTAAAAAGTTATTAAAAACTTGAGAAATTGATGTTAAAAATTAAAAGGAAAATTATTTTTGGCTCATTCTGTGTGATGAGTTTGAAATAATATGATGAATATTTTAATGGATGTTATCCACTGTGATTTAAGGATGTGACTGGAGAAAAGCGTAGCGAAATGAGGGAGGCTCTTCTGTCATATTTTAGTTACCCAAAAACTAGTATAACGTCGATTCCATCCTCCAATTTCTGTTATTTTATGAGTGCTTTGAAATGCAAATGCAACAAAAACAAAGACGGAGTGCAAATGCTGTCGGGAAAGGCAGAGAAAGGGTGCCCCAGACTCTGGTTGCTGTTTGTGTTGTTTTTGTGTCTAATTGAAATTTATTGACTGCGCGTCGTAAATTGTTTTAGCCCCGCGGTGCAACGGAAAGAGCCCCCAGATCCCAGGGAATGTGTGTGTGCAGTGCCTGCTCCACGCCGCATGCCCCCCACACACACAAACACACACACACACTCCCCGCTAAAGGGCGGGTGGGTGGTGTGGGTGCCCCAGGAAGTCGCTGCAACTCTGCCAAACAGATGAGAAATTCTTGCAATGTTGTTTCAGGCTTTTGAATCAGTTGATTGGCTGCGTGTTTGTTGGCCTAAAAGAATGCAAAAATGTTGTTAGAATGATGAGTACTAGAGCGAAAGGAAGAAAATGAGTGCGGAAAGGAATTTAACAGCAATTTAGTACTAAATATTTACTTAATAAATGCTTAAAAAATATTAAAATAAAATCAAATACCAAAATATAGCAAAAAATACTCCGCTTTACACAGTTTCTCACATTTATAGAACAATTTCTAAAGCTCATCAATGAGATGAATTGAGATGCGAATGAATGAATGACAAATGTCATTGGCCTTGAAAAAGAATTTCTAATTTTTCTGAGGGATAGTCGACGGGGGGAGAAGAGGGGTCGACTCTGTGGATAGTAATTTCTGCGTTTTTGGTTCATTTCTCTCGTTCAAAGAAGGGTGTGAATTCATTTGTCGATTTAATTATTAGTTTTGTGCTGGGAAACGAAATGTTGTTTCTATTTTCCGGCAAATGCGTATCGAGCGTGAGGGTGGTTCCACCATGCATGGTAGAAAAAGTGTCCCAATTCATTCATACATCCATCCCCTGAACCCACACACTACGCACCACTCACGTCGCACCACGCACCATGAATTTTCATTGACCTTGTGTAGGATTGCAGTTGGAATGCGGAAACCTCAAAAGCAAAACGTTAAACTCAATCGAATCTGAATTCGAATCCAAATCCAAAACCGAAACCCGAGGGTTGGTCCTCAGTCCTCTGTCCACCCCAGGAAGGAGCACGAAAGGAAGTTAATCCACTCCAGACGGTCCATCAATTTAATTAGCAACCGAATGGACAGTGAGTAAAGTATCTTCTGATACCTCTGAAGAAAGTGATAGCCAAAGGATGGGCAGGAGTTAATGCTCGTATAAAGAGTGGGGACAATTTTGTCAGAGATCGATCTACTGATGGATTTCTGCTTTATAGTTGGAGTACAGATCAAATTAGTCCACCTCCGCAATGACCTTTTGATCAATTTATTCAATGAACATTAAAATATTTGCCTTGATAATTTGAAGTATTTTCCGTAAAGATTTCTTTTGCCAAGTGCCAAAGACAAACGAGAAGATGTAAAGGGCAATGGTTTAACGCTTTGATATGGTATCCAAAACTAAGTTAAATCCTTCAAATGAAGACATGGGGATGAGAGTGTGGATGGAAGTTGAGTTGTTATCCTCTTTCTGTGTGTGGATTATGTATGCATATTCATCATATGCAGGAAAAAAACGAGTTTCTAACCCAATCAGCCTGTAGGTCTCTATGTTTGGGTGGGGTGCTCATAGACAACTCCCGTAATTGAGGCGCCAGGCCCCGGAACATCCGGCCAAAGGATGCCCGTTGCCGTTGCCGTTGCCGTGGCACGTGTGGCACAAGCATGTAACTAGACGCTAAATAACGTTTAGCATGGCAATGGCAACATTTCGCATAGACACCTTGCCCCACCTTCATACGGCTTAAACTGTTTGCATAAACATTTCCAGCATTATTTTTTTGTACCCCTTTTTCTTTTGCATTTTGCCATCTTTTTATCCTTCTTTGGCTGCCCGTTTGGAGTACGTGTTCATGGCAAGGGAGGGGCAAGAGTCTACGTGCTAAAGTGCACTGCGTAGGAGAGTCAACTCTCTCGTCTTGACTGTAAATTGAATTTGCTGCAAGTTGTGTACAAGAGAAAGACGGAGAACGAGAGGGTGTGAGAGAGAGGCAAAGAGAGGGATTGCATCCCCTAATCCCCATTGGGGGTCGGCTTTACCAGTCGACTAGGTGCCTAAACGTTGCAATAAGCTTATGACAACTCCCCACTGCCACATACACTAAGGAAGTGTGGTATGTGGCGCCCAATGCTGCCACATACATATTTTCTCCTATTCCCAGATTCCATGGAACTGCAGTTTGCCATTAAAATTATGCGAAAATACTTGTGGGATGAATTATTCTGTTGCCATTCAATCGCACATTTCACATAAAGGAAAGTCTAATGGCCCCCGACACGCGTGTCCGTCCTGGAAAAGTATTTTATGGCTATTTTTTATGTGTTTTTTCACAAAAATAAGAAATCAACTAGAGGTCTAGAGGTCCTGTTTGAAAATGGAAAAAAATACATGCAATGCTCTGCCATTATAAAGAAATCAAAGCCGATTTCTATAGCCTTTACCCTCTACGAGTGTTTTTCTCCCCTCGCGACGGCAGATTGCATTTTTAACACTTTTTTGGCACGCATTTTTCCCCTGGGCGGTGGGCTGGCTTTCCCCGTTTTCCCAAGGGTGAAATAAACCGTGGAAGCAAGAAGAAGAGGGCCATCGTTTTTGGGGGTGGATGATGGTTCCGATCGGGGCTGGCCTTTACTATATTTTATCGATTGATTGGCATTCGTTTGGCCCCTGGCATTGCCTGTCAACACGAGATAGCGCAAAAGAATGTTCATTGTCCATTGTCCTTTTTCCATCCCGAAAGATCTACAAACAGCAAGCAAAACAACAAAGAAGGAGAACAGAAAGCGAAGGGAAAACTAAACAAAACAAACAAATATCAAAAGTCTTAAAACATCTGTTGGAAAATGACAAAAATGAAATAAAGCCAGAAATATGGAAACGTAAAGGCAAACCATATGGGACGGGACGGGACGGGACCACCAGTGCCAAGCCCTCTATAATTCTTGTAGGCAAATATCCTTTTTGGGCTGCGTATGATAGAAGGTGGGATCTCCGTGACAGGTTTATGCTAATTTATTTAGATTCCCCCCTTCCGAAAATCCCATTGCTATCCATCTGGTGTTGTCGTGCTCCTGGTGCCATGGTGCCATGGTGCCACCACCAGCGGAAACAATTGAGATATGTTTCCTATGCTCTAGTTTTTGCTCTTGGATTTCTATGTTTCTGTTTCTGGGTTTTTTTTTCATCTGGGGGTTAAATGTTGAACAACAAATGACATTAACAATGCTTAGAGCAATTACACACAAACTGAGAGAAAGAGAAGGGTGGCTGTACGGCTGGTGTACGTACGTTCAGCCCATGGCTGTATGGAGGGGATTACGTATAATGAGGCAATAACAATTTGTGCCTGCAGTTGGTCATGACATTCGATTAAGCTGTTGGATGATGATGATAATGCCTTCTTCTATGACATTTCTGCTCTAAATTAATAAAAATCCACAGAAATCGCTACAAAACTTTTACATACTCTACCTCGGCTTGTAGCGCATAGTCCTCTCTTTTTATGTCATTGTAAACGAATGTATACTTTCACTTATGGGGAATTCGTACAGCTATTCCGAATCAACTGCTAATTGGAACGTAATGGAATGAGATAAAGTTATCCGTTCGCTTAGGGAAAATTCGTATGCCCATAAATAGTCGGAAACGAAATGAAATGAAACTCGTGTAGCCCATCCATATACATATGTATGTGTATCTGTTCGAGCCCATAGCTTTAAAACTTATATACCAAATCCAAAGACCCTACTAATTTTTGCTCTTATTTTCCTTTAATTTCAGGTGCGTTCATTTGAAGAGGCGTGGCACTTTTAAGCCCTTACTCTCTAGCTTATTTGTGTGATTGAAAACCTCTAAAGAGGTGGAGGAGACTTTGAGTGGAATTTGAGGGAATCTGTAAGTAGTTGAGACTTGGAGATGGAGGCGAGAAGGAGCATGCATGTAGATTTCTCTTCAAATACTTGGTATCTACGACACATGTACCAGAGAGTCTATGAATGTAATCTATGAGTGTAGGAAATTCCTTGCTATTTCCATTGTTGCACAAAGCTTTCAGCTTTCAGAATTATTGTCAAATGGAAGACAAAAGCCACAGCAGGCCGGCAAGCAGGCAGTCAGCCCTTGGGCACATCTCAAACACTTGACGACTGTGCTTCAAATGGGAATTGTTGTGGAATTGTGAATTGTTTGGCTGTGAGTTTCATTTCCATATTGATCTAAATTCATGTCTATTTATATATTTATGTATGCTAGTATATATGTATGTATCTACCAAGCCATATGCTGAACAAAATATCCCCTAGGCGAAAGGACACATTTATTTGTACTCCGGACCGTTTAGAATGGAACTAAATTATAAATTTGCAAATATCTTTTATTAGTTTTGATTTTTTCTAAGAACTGTGAAGGTTTTCATCTTCCTTCCATGGACAAACACAGAGAGAGAGAGAGCAGACCACAATAGCCAACGGCCTTAACCCCCGGAAGCACTTTTTAGGAGATAACAGAGCACCTCACATTTAGCAACAGGCAAGGAGGGAACGTCTGTCTGTCTGTCCCACTGTCTAGCTGTTTTGTCTCTCTCTCTCTCTCTCCTTTTGCTTTTATGTCTCGTCTTGGGGGTTTCTTCCTCTCTAAATTCCACTTTGCACTTTGTGACTTAAGCCACACAACAGAGACCAGCACCCACACCTACACCCTACACCCTACACCCCCACACCGTGATTCGTGCACCCACACATACATACACTTGCAGACATTTGTGTGTGTGTGCGTGCTGTGCTGCGCTGCTCTTCGATAAATGCGAATGCGGTTTATTTATGCCGTCTGCCTGATTTCCGCTTTTTAAATGCTTCTGCCCTCTGCCGCTGCTCTGCCCGCTGTCTACATCTCGGCTGAGGCTCTCCCACTGCTGCTGGTGACGTCTGTCTGCTCTCCCAATGCAGTAGCTTCTGCTGCTGCCTCTCCCTCTGCCGCTGCCTCTGCTCTCTTTCAGTAGCTTCTGGACCTCTATGCCTGCAGCCTCTGCCGTTATGTTCTCCCTCTGCTGCTGCTCTTTCTTTGCTTTTGCTTTTGCTCATTGCCACTGCCAGCCGCTTCTGTTTTTGTTGCTGTTTCTTCTCTCTGCGCTGCTGTTATGCTGGGGGCAGAGGGCTGGCGTTGCTCTGCTGCTTTTACAACCTGCCTGCTGCACCTCTGTCGCTGCCGGTACTCTTGATGTCATTCTGCCATTATCATTGCCCCTGTCCTTCAACTGGGCCTCTGTTTACCCACACACACGCACATGCATGAACACTCCACGCATATGCGGAATGAAACAGGTAGACAGATAGAAAGAGAACAACAAGCAAACACATGTATTTGCATTTTCTATGCACTCAATGCATTTACAGTTAATCATTGTTTTATTCTCTGCCCCTCTGGCCATCTTTTTATGTGCCTCTTCATCTGTAATTTTTCCTCTTTGGCCGTCTCTTTCTCTATTCCCGCTGAGGTGTTAAGTGGAGCATCAATTGGCCCTGACCAAAGTGCAGGGCAATTAAAGAGAGCGCACCAGAGAGTAACTAGTGGAAGATATTGAAATGAGGAACGCGACAGACACCAATTGAGAGTAGATTCAGTGAATCAAGGAAAGACAGAGAATCGCAGAAGGTCATATGATCTATAGGTTCCCCGTTGGGAAGCCTCAAGGCTTATGCCATTCTCAAGACTGAGGGGAGCTTCTACATGCCGCTGCACACATCCATTTAATAGATCACTGAATTCTATTTATGTTTAGTTCTCAAGCCTAATTTATGTTTAGAAACAAGTTTTCTCCATGCGGATGCGTTTATCTCGCGCACAAGTCTCCCTTACCAGTGGTCTTTTTTGAGTGTTTTTTTCTTGGATTTCAAACCTAATCAAATGCCAATTTAAAGCGTATCCCTCTTAAAGCAAACCCTCTGCAACAGGGTTGGGGAACAGAGAGCGTTGCAGTGGCAATATCGGGTTGCAACATGATGCTGCAACCCTTTTTCGAATTAGAATTAGATGCAATGACCGCAAAACCGAAATGCCATGCCATGCCCCTGCCCCTGCCCTGCCACCCATCGTTCAATGTGTTGAAAGTCGAAAGTCGGAAGGTCAAAGCCATGAATGGGCATGGATATGGGGTTGGGTTGGGTATGTTGCGGTCCATATGCAAATGATCCTAATTAGATGACAGGACACGCACATGTGCATTGGCTGGCAGCCCTTCTTGGACGTTGTCGGGGTCACCAATTACTACTGCTGCTGCTTCTGTTTCCCTTCTTCTCTTTTTATCTAAACGCCTAATGGAGTTATGAGAGCTCTAAGCTCTGCGGGGCTTTACAAATTCGAATCGGTTACAGTTAATTGTCAACAAATGTCCCCCTTGTAATCCCCTGACTGCTGCAAAGTCTGGGTGCTCTCTGTGCCCCCCTGCCGTGTTTCGAGTACAAATTCAAAATAGATTTATTTTCAAAAAGCTAGCGCTAAAAGGAAAATGATTAATTGCATTTGCTTTTCAGTCTGGGTGGAAAAACGTCCAGGAAAAACCATTTTTCCAAGGGTTGAATGTTCACTCCCACCCCCTGGCTCTTTCCACAGACTTTTACTTTTGTGCCTCTGCCCCTGATAAATTAAATTGAATGCGATGCCAAAGCTTGAGAGCTTGAGATGTGATGAAATCCGTTTAAAGGCAACCCCCCCCAAACCCCATTCGGAGTGCCAGCCCCTGTTTTGGTCCCCCCTTGGGTACTGCCACCGCCACAGATGCCGCTGATGGACGATGATGATGAGAAGCAACGATGGTGGCAAAGCCATAGCCGCTTGTTGGCGTTATGGGAGCTAGCTCTCTCTCTGTAGAATTTTTGATGGCATCCACATCCACCCTCCCCTGGAAGTTTCCACTTAATTTTTAGAGGGTTTTCCCTTAGCAGGAGGTGGAAAAAGCTCTCGCTCTCTTTATCTCTCCCGCTTGTAATTGTAATTTGGTCAGAGCAAAATTTGCAGTTGCTTCGGATTTTCCCGCTGCTTGTTTGTTGTTGGCTTTGTGGTTGAATAGAGCCCTCGGACTCGAAGCCATTCCAGGGTATATTTTGTGCCTAGAGAGAATTTTAAATTGGTTTACATTTGATGTGCGATTGAGCTGTACGTTTGACCTGTTTTCGATGTAAGATTTAATGCATTTGTTATATGCATTTGATTGAAGATTAATGGTAGTTGTACGAATTATTTTTGGTGCAATCTCTGTACATTGTAGGAGAATATTTTGATGTATGTATGTATGTACCTCCTCGTAAATCCCAGACATTCTCATCACATGGCATACATTTTGCTTCCTGGTTTTATTTTTTCCCTTTTTGCCGCTCCAACTCCACTTTCTACCTCCTCCAATTCCTCCTCTCTCACTCCAGTGAGTCTCTCTCTCATCCTTCGTGGAGCTGCTGCTGCTGCTGCTGTTACCGTTGATTTTATCGTCTGCTTTGACAGCTGTCGCCCTCCTCATTGTCGAATGACGCTTTTCGCTTTGCCCGCTGCTGTGTTGTTGTCATTCTCGAATGTCGAATGTCGGCTGTCGGCTGTTGATTGTCGCTTCAGGAGTGTTGTTATCATTGCACGAATCCTCCACCCCGATGCCAGTTGATACGCCCTGATTGATGGGAGGATTCCCTCCAATTTGTATAAATGTATGTGTGTCCTTTCACTTAGGGCAACTACAGCCTGCCCTGCCCTGTACAGTGCACAAATAGAGAGAGTGTCATTTCTGTTCGTGTAGAAAAGTTTAATTGAAAACTAAATTCAATTCAATTCAATTAAAGCTAAAAACTTGTCCAGTTAACTAATTAATTAAATAACTTTCGTCGTTGCAGCCATTCAACCCCATCCACCCGTCTACCGATCGATTTTCATAGTTTTCATTGAACTTTTCAAACTTTTCGCATTTGCACTTCGAACTTTTAGATGAGAGGGAAACTGCGACTCGTTGGCAACCATTTGACATTCATTAGGGCCACCGCCTTAAGGCGGCAGATGCAAATGCAACAATGGGCCAGCAGTAGAGGCAGAGGCAGAGGCAGAGGAAAAGGCAAAGCTCTCTCGCATTTCCATTTCCGCATCGGCTGTTAGGCAGTTTCCCTGGCAATTTCCTGCCAGCAGCAGTCGCCAGAGTACACGACACCTGCTGCAGGGTGTCGTCTCGCTGCACTTAGGCCTTAATGCTCTCCGTTTCTGTCTCTGTTACACTCCTGCCTGCTCTGGCATTGTGCTCCTAAATTGCATTTGGCTCTCCTTTATTTCAACCTTTCTCTGCTTTGCACTCCTCACCCCCCGTTCTCTGCCTGGCTCTCTCTCTCTCTCTCTCTCTCCCTTATTGTCTCTCGTTCTGTGTTGCTATCTTTGTCAACATTTCCGTCACAGACAAATGGAGTGGGATGAAAATGCACTGAAAGGAAATTGCATTGCCTGAAAGCTCAAAGTTGGACTTATTGTTCGAGGAACATTGATATCTGAAACGTTTCAATGGAATGATGTAAAAAGTGCCCCCTAAGCGAGAGGATACACGCGTTTCATTTCGTTTTGTTTCAATGAGCTGTAGATCCGGTGGCTGGCTGTACAAAGTTCCCGTAACTGAAAGGAACGGCCAAGTGTACAGAAATGTATTCCCAAATGAGTCTGCAGACGAGAGGGAAATGTTTATTGATCGTTGGACCACATCAAATTGAAGTATGCATGAATCCACAACCTGCTTCTGCCTGGTCACAGGACCCAGGACACTGGACCTCATTAACTGTTTGGACTGTTTGCTCCTCTGCTCCTACGTGAAGCACACACCCACACACACAAAGACACCGCCCCCGCCCGGCCCCCTGTTGGTGTCACAGCTAATTTTCCATGCAATTACATGCAGTTTCCACTCCTGCCCATCCTGCCCATCCATGACCATGATTGCTGCTGTCTCCATCGTCCAACCGTAACCGGTGTATCCATGACTGGCTGTGTCTCCTCATTTTCCACTTTCACTCGTCACGCTGTCGCCCGCTCCTGTCCGTGGACCCTTGGGGGCACATCCCGTTGCCACATTTTACCAGTTTCCCTTTTGGTCCCTGCCCTCAGCCATCGTTGGGTTGGCCTTTTAATTGCATCAGTGTCGCTTGATTTAACTTTTTCCAAAAGCCAGTCAACAGTTGACCAAATGGAAAATAGAAAACTCGGAAAATAAAAGACAAAAGGATGTTTTGTCTCCCCAAAAGGGGAGAATCAAATTCTTAAATTTCATAAAATTCAATGAAAATAAAAGTAAATTGGGTGTGACTGAAAGATGGTAGCTGCCTTTAAATTGATTCCTTGATTTTGTGGCATATGCGTAAGCTTAACGCGTCATGCAGCAGCATTCTTCGGTTTTTTCTGAATTGAATTTGTTTCGTTGATAAATAAACATGAAATTATGCATTTATTTTTGCATGTTATAATTTTTTGTTGTTTTTGTTGAATTATGCAAACTAATATGCACAGGGGGATGTCCTTTAAAGGACATCCAAAGATGGCAGAGCAAAGGGATAGTCCAATGCTTGAGGGGAGGTTTTCCTTTTGTTGTTGTTGATTGTTTTTTTCCCTAACAAGTGGGTCAATTGATGGGAGCATGCACATGCATACAGATACGCAAACACACACACACACGCATGTAAAAAAGAGAAGAACAAAAATTATTTGTTGGGGGAAAAAACTGGGAGCCGGACACCGGAACGAAACACACACAAAATTGTAGGCCCAAAAAAAAAGCAGAAAGTAAAAAAGATTTTCCCTTGAATGGCGGGATTATCCATCTCTTTCTACTATGTATATCCGATATCCCATGCCCCACGTTCTGTCTTTTTTCGGTTTCTTCTCTGCTTTGTCTCTTTTTGGCTTTCTTTCTCTCCTTCTCTTCCTCGTCGTGGATTCATTCATGGAAATGCAAATATTTCGCGCGTTTGCTAACATTTTATCTAACGGCATTTACTGCGCAACAATTTCAGCTTTCTGTCTCCCTTGCTCTCCACCAATCCGTCACTCGCCCTCTCTCTCTCTCACTCCCTTTCTGTGTTTTTCCTTTTGTTTGCTTCCACCACCCACATTCCCGTTCGTTCCCGCTCTGTCGTTATCGGTTTTGGTGTGGCCCCAAACATTGCGTATGTACACACAGAAGGACGCAGGACGAAGCGAAGCGCAAGTTTTCGCCGGCAGGAAGTTTGCCTTTTCGGCCCTGTGTGTGTGTGTTTTCTTGTTTTACTTATCTTTCTCGCTCTCTCTTTGTGTGTGTGTGTGCGTGTGTGTGTGTGTATCTGCCGAAAATATATTGATTTTCCCTGTTCCCTGCTTTTTTATTATTAAACATTTCCTTTTTGGAGCTCTCTCCTTCGCACTTTTTTGCCTTTTGTTGGCTGCACTTTGTTGTTGTTGTTGCTGTTGTTGCCAGACGAGACGACTTCCTTTTCGTTGCCGTTTCTGTTTCATTTTTCCCCACATCATCTTCCGCTTCTTGTGATTCTGCTTCAGCTTCTCTTGTGCTTCTTCGCCATATTCTACTTCCTTTTAGTGGCCAACGAGCCCGAAAAAGTTTCACCGGTTTTCTGGTGTCGTGGGAGTAAAGAATCTCAGAGACTATAAGGCGAGGCGACAGCAATTGGTTTTTTTTGTGCAGACTTGCCATGACACTTGAATAAGTGTGTTTAAAATGTGTTTAATATTTGTGCCACGTTCCTCTTTCAGCAGCTCAAATTGCGAAGAAAATCTTGCAGATAAAAGATAATTGTTAATGCAGAATCATTAAGAATGGTTAAATATACTAAATTGCAGAAACACATTGCAATCGGAGGAATGTTAAAGAAATTACAAAGAAAATAAATGGAAGTTCAAATGTAATTTGGCGCGTTGAACACTTGGCACTCGAATGACCCCCAAAAACCTTATAATCCTATGAGTATACCATAATCATAATAATTTATGATTTCATAATTTTAGTCGAAAGTAAAAAGAGGAAAAAATGACAATGACTTTCGTGGCCGACTCTCACTCGCTTCATCGTATCCATCTCTCTCTCTTTTTCCTTCTCACTCCCAGTGTGGCTTAGCCATTAAGTGCATGTCCGACAAACGTTTGCTGACTGCGAAATCTATGGAAAAGCGACTTTGTTGCAGCACAAAATTGTTAACCACAAAAACTTTCCAAGGGTATATAGACTTTGGTGCGCCAAAACTTCAGAATTGGTTTTTTTTATTCTTTTTTAACGTTGGTTGGCCTTATTTTTGCGTGTTGCTTTTTGTGTGTGTATGTGTGTGTGCAGCTTTCCGCATAGTTGAGAGACTTCCCCTCTCGACCACACCTCCATCCGCCCATTCGCAGCAGGCCAAGCATCCCCCGCAACAGCCCTCGGCTTGCAGGCATTTGAAAGAAACATTTTGTAGGAGAAAACAAATTGAATTTGTCTGCCTGGGATTGCGAATGGTAGGAAAGTTTTTTCATCTTTTTTTGTGTGTGTAAGAGAAAGATAAACGTGTAGCGGTAGAGGGAAAGAGGGAGAAGGCAGAGTGCTTACTGTTCAGACAGCCCAGGCTTCACTTTCAGGCGGGGTCTCGGTCTGCAGAAACATTCCCCCCTAGAGCGAGCTCACACACACACAAAGAGTACAAAAACGCCCAAGGAAGCAAAAACCAGAAATGGCTACAGGACACAAAAACACACGCACACACATTGTTAAGCACTCCCTATACAAACACATACATATATCCTTTATATATAGCATCCATGTGTGCCTGTTTGTGTGTGTGTGTGTGTATTTTGCGGCTAAAAACTGTTTGCACAAATCTCCGACTCGAAAGGAGAGGAGAATACCCTCGCCAGAAAATAAGAGTGCTGTTTTTATGTAGGGATATGTAACGGATATTCAACACCTATCGAAATGCATAAACAAATCTGAATGGGGAAGAGGTACATCATGATTTTATGGATATATATTGCATATCTGCGCATATACCTTTCAGTAGTACCTTGGCCAATCACCATTAATATGGCAATAATGAAGAAAAGAATATCCCAAAGCTGACTCTTCAGCCTGCTTTCTCTTCCAGTGTGGCTTAGCCTTTGAGGTAGTCAGCTTTAATGCAGCAGAGGGTATCTTGCAGCCTTACACTTACCTCTGTCATTGTTTGCCGGCATGGAATGCACGTTTTGTTGCTTCTGACATTCCAACAGACACATAATCCATGTAAAATGAAGAATATTCATATCCATTCTTGGCAAAGTGAAAGTTCTACACTCAAGTATTCCACTTGTGTCAGCATTTAATTCAATTTTCGACTCTGATTATGTGCATACCTTTTCCATTTGGCTTATGCACGAGTATCATCACACACACACAGCAGCTTGGGGAGGGGTAGATACTAAGGGAAACACTCTCTGGAGTTTGAAATTGTACTCTGGACGAAGATTTACCACAAATTCAATTGCAATAGCAAGTCGAAAACTGACTCCAGCTCGGTAGACATTTTGTGCAAAATTTAAGGAGGCGTTTGGGATGCTCACTGCCTTGGACGGAGAGAGAGAGAGAAATGTCTTAGCCAATGCATTAACCACATTCCCATAAGCGAATGGACACATGCATTTCATTCCACTTCGCAATAGGAAACAGTGGAAAAGAAAATAGTTTTATTATGTAAAACAAATTCAAATCTTATGGATTTATTCAAAATATATTCATCTGTGTCTCCCAGTGAGACTTTTGCAAGTTCCACGTGTTCTGGCATACATTTCTCTTGCCTACTTTTTGGGGCACACTCGAAATCCCTTTGTGTGCGCTCTCAATCAATCATTCCCTCAATCAATTCATTAAATAACGATATGTTCCACACCCTTTTGTGTCACAAGAGTTCCCTCTTCCCCGAACGGGATCATTGGGGTTAAAACCATAATAAAAGCGAGAGAAATCGAGAAAGTAAAGGGAAATGGAATAATGGCACTTTGATTTCACTATGCAGCAGCAGCACATTAACCCTGCGAATGCGATTTTTTCGCAGTAAATTAGGCAAATTAAAATTGCAAATTTCCTCCTCCACAGTAGAGGAGGGACATGTGCTGTGTGGCTGGGCTGTGCTGTGTCTTTATGCATATTTATGAAAGGTCCTTTTACCCATCGAAGCGAAGGGCAGACGGGCGGGCAGAGTCCTGATCAAATTTGCATTCCATTCGCCCAAAAAGGAAGCAAAGGAAAGAAATCATTTTCCTGGGAGAGAGAGAAATGAGTAGGTGTAGGGAAAAGAAAGGGAGGAAGGGAGAAAGGGAAAGGCTTTCTAGCAGAAGAAGAAGTTGGAGCACAAGAACAATAGAACAAAGTGGCGGGGGAAAAAGTTGGAGGGGAGAGAGAAGAAAATGAGGCAGTAAGAAGGAGGAAACACGCAAAAGCAGACGACGTTGATTTATGTGTGCAGAAGAGGGAGAGGCAAAAGGGAGAAACAGAGAGCGAGAGAGTGTGTGTTGAGTGTAGGGTCTAGGACTGCGCCATAATGTCCTTGAAAGGGATGTAGAAGTGTATACACACATAAATATATACACATGTATGTATGTGTGTGTGTGTGTCTGTGTACGCTTGTGGTACAGGTGTCCCATAGCCAGTGGCAAAAGCCAAAAGAAATGGCATTTCCCATTAATATGGCGTCGTGGTTTTTGCCCTCCCTGCGGCTCCCACGACTGGGACATCCCTCCCTTCTTGATGCCACGAAACCACTTTAATCCCTGCCTTAACCCCGACAGAAATATGTGTGTGAGTGGCCACAAAATACAAAAACTAATTTGGAAAAGAAAATAGAGGAAAAAGTGGAGATCTTTTGACAAAATGCTCACAAGCAATTGGAGTTTTCATTGATATTGAGATTGAGATCGGAAATTGCATTTGTGGCTTCGATTGAGAAATGTCTGCTGCACTCTGTTTATCTTTTTCAAGTGTCGCTAGAAAGCTCGATAAAAACACAATTTCTGAAAGATATCACAGCTTAAATGTTCCTTTGAGTTGGGAAGGTTGAGACCCTTTGTGTTCACAGTCAGAAACCACATGCGAGCAGTTGGAGCTGTATTTTGTGTCATTTATTCATTAAACAATCAGCAACAGTCAGTCAACATTCACAGGAACATTTTATCGTCAGATTTTTCGCCTTGAATATACGACTATTCCTATCCCAACAAGGCAGGATTCAAGGATTTTATCATCTACCATGCAGTTCTCCCAAATAATTATTTTCTTCGGTGAAATATTCTACACTCTGATGTCTATTACTGTTCTGCTGGCCATGGAATGGGCACTCTACGTCCTGGCACTGCTGGTTAACACGATGATAAGCAGTGTCTGGTTCGTGCTGTTCAAGTGAAGCCTAGAGTCCATTAGCGAGGTGCAGAAGATGGGTATGATGGGGAGGACATAAGCTGGGGAATTCAGATGGGAACACGAGGTGCAGCTGAGGCTTGCACCCAAGAGACTACAGCAGAGACACGATAAGCAAATGGTGTGGTGGTGGCAGCGACAGGTGGAAAAAGTGCTGGAGCTGGAGCTGCAGCTGGTGGCGCTGATCGAAGAGAGGATAAAACGGAAGCAGGATTCAGGAGCTGCTTCCTGCAGATATTTTTTAATGTTTAGTTGAAGAATTGAAATTTAAGAATAATTTTCACCGAATAAATGTATATTTTAATGGCATATTTCCGAGTGGTCCTAATCCGATTATCCCTCCAAGAGGGACTGTTCTGCGTTCTCTCTCTCTCTCTCTCTCTGTCTCTAGTTTCCTCTTAATATTTTGGCTTTCGCGCAGTTAATCTTCCTTTATGCCATTTTGCCAGCTGCAAATTGTAGCCGCCTAAGCGATGGCAGCTGTAGCATACAGATACTTGCGGAAATCCCTTTTAAATCCTGGATTGTGCAGTGTGGCTGCTGCTTCTGTTTTTGCTGCTGCAAAATGTTAATTAATTTGCATTTTCAACATGACTCTGAAGGAGGTGCGGGGCGCACAAAATGTTTGCAATTGTTGCTGTTTCTGTTGCTGTGTGGAAGAGCACTTTTGGGTCGTGAGAGCAGGGCAGGGCCCCCATTGAAACTAGGAGAGAAAACTCGAGCGAAAACTGATGCAATGACAAAGTGATGCCGCCGCCACTTCCACCATCTGCCTGCCCCTGTCCCTGTCCCTGTCCCTCCCCGCCGACAAGTAGGAAATGCACAGGCAGTGTTGCGTGTAGCTGCTGCCGTTTCTGTCGCTTATAACAATGACACCAAATTACATCATTAATGGAAAATATACAACAACAAAAACAGACGACAGTGTGGGAGTGCCAGAAGAAGACACACAAGAAATGGGAGCTTGGATTGGATGCATTGCATCATGTCGCGCCCTGCTTCTTGCCCTCTGTTTAAGTATATCTATTTGTGTATCTGTATCTTAGGATACTGGAATTATGCGGCTTGAGCGAATGACAATTCCTCAAAAGCAGACTCTCGACTGCTAAGCTACACTGAAAGAGAGGGCACTGAAAGAGGTTGCCAAACTGAGAGTGAAGCAGACTGGAAGAGCGCTGAGTACATGCCAAACTACTAAGCCACACTGTAAGAGAGATCAAAAGAGAGACAGTCCCTTGGTCCGAACATGAAATCTCCACTAAATAGTATCCAAACTACCCAATAAAACTCTTAAGAAAATAAAACAGAAATCTGCTCCTTTTTTGCTCCTGTCGCTTCCACGTAACTTCCACTGATTCGCACTGACTTTCCCAACACTGGATTTGGTAAATAATCACCGCCAGTGCACCGCAGTGGCTGAAAAGTTTTTTGTGTGTGCGCTGAAACCAAAAAGTTGTGCAACAAAGTTGTGCATTTCTGCAGAAAATCCCACTGGAAACTTTTGCCTCGAAATGGAGGCATTTTTTGCACTAACTTCCGTCCAATCCTCAACACTGGAAAGTGGTAGTAGTTTTTGCTCTACAAATTGGTCCTCAACGCTGTTTACACACTCTTGTATCAGGGCTGTGCCATCGCCATCTCCATCGCTATAGCCATCATCAAACAGAAAGCCATCACCATCCGCCGCAGAAAGCCATCAGAAAGTGTCAGGCAGGTGAAATGCGTTTCTTTTTTATTCACATTGAAAGGCAAAAAATGTGTCGGAATCTCTTGTGGTGGGTAGGTAGGAGAGGAGGCGGAGGCGGAGGCTGAGTGTTGAGGTTTGTAAACAGCTTTTGGTTCAACAAACTTCAATTAATGGCCCACCGCACAGGTTGGGGCTTTTGTTGTTCCTTTTGTTTGACTTTGGCAAACTACTACACAAAAATGGAGTACAAAAATCGAGCGAAAAGTGTATGTAAAAAATGTGTAATGAAACCAGAAAGCATCTTGGCCAACAAGTCGAAGATTTAAATATTCTTACAACATGAATATAAGGGAAAGATTTAAGGTTGCAATTTTAACAAAGTCTGATTGAAATTTGGGGAGTGTTTTGCTTAAGGATTAATACTCTGAAAATGTTTATAGTTTTTACAAAAATAAAAACATCTTTTACGAGTAATCTGTTAGCATTTCTTCATCTAAATCACGAGTGTACCCCACTGGAAAGTGTATAGAAATAAACTCTGATGACACTTCTCCACAAGTGTCGGCTGTCGTGGTCTTGGCTGATGCTTATATCGAGCGCGAACTAAACCACACTCTATAGCTAGATACTCTGCCATCCGGCAACCACACCGCACTGTACCGGTAGGAGTATATTTTTTCCATACCACTCAAAATGATGGCTAGCCCTAGCCCTGCCCGTTTAGGCCCCATCTGCAGTGGAGAGGGAGGGCACTGACGGTGGCCGGAGTTTTGTTGCAAATTTCTTTCCATATTTTGTTCATTCACTTTGTTTTTGTTTTGTTGCTTCTAGTTTTCTCCCGTCTTTTCTTTTATGCTTTCCTTTTCCTTTCTTTATATTGCTATTTCTTGGCAATTCTTTAGTTTATTTTGGCTCTTTATTCCATCGCTCTTGTGCGTCAATATTTGTGTGGCTCAAAAATGTGTTGCCTCTTCATGGGAGGATGGTTGGATGGTGGATAGTGGCTTGTAAAAAGCTTGCAATTTCTACATTTTATTTATTCTAGCAGCATACCCTTCAATGGATTTTTTCTTCGAATATTTTTGCTGAGTTTTCCAATATGTGGACAAATTCTTGACATTATTTACCCCAGTCGCCAGCCCCACTTGCGGTAACCATTTTGTCCATCCATTTACAAGATGCAAACAAAAAAATAATAAAAAATATGGTGCATAAAACTGTCGGAATTGGAAACTTTTATGCATGTGGGGGGTCGGGCAGGGTAATGCATAAAAGTTGCAACAATGTCGTTGCGGCCATAAAGTTTTTAATTAAAATTGTGACACACTTTTGTTTGAGTCATTTCTCATGGCAGCTGCAACTCTGGGCAAATATTCAACGATGGTGGCAACCACCAAATTGGTAGATGCAAAAAACAAAACATTGATTCACTTTGGGATTTGGGTCGTTCGCTCGCTCGCTCGCTCTACGCTGAAAAGCAGATGATGATAAAGGCTCTGCGCCTTGGCACGAATCTGTCACGAGAAGGATTTAAAATCATGATGCTGCTCTCGTCCTCACCCTCTCTCTTTCGCTTTAAATCCTTTAAGGATTGAGAGCTCATTCAGCCGGATTGGGGCTAAGGCCTTGCCACGTTTCGTTGCACACAGCAACAGCAGCAGCAACAGCAGCAAACACTTGGAAAAAAGCGACGAACAAATGCAAAGTGCATTTCGAAGTCGTTTAATTAAAACTGCTGCATGGTGCAGCTGCAAATTTCTAATTAAGATTATAATGCAGTTCGTTCTGTTGTGGCACTAGAGAAGCAACTAGAAAACGGAAAGCAAAATGAGCGCAAAAATTCCAATTACAAAATGGAATATAAATGTAATCCTTGCATGTTCTGAATCAGAATCCACGCACTGGAAGTTCGAGCTGTATTGCTCTCCAATTTATAAAATGTATGAAATGGAAAACTGGAGTTTAGAGTCTGCCATGGAGAGTGAAGCGGATTACAGCATGTTTTATTTGAATAATAAACTAATTAAATGCGAGTTCTTTTCGGTGATTACCTGAAAATCCTAACTGGCTTTTGGCATGGCCAAAGGCGAGTGACAAAAGCAAATGCAATGGTCGGGTCATAGGTCAGGGCAAAGGTAAAGTAGAGACTGGGATGTAGGCATCAAACGGAAGCGCACACACAGCACTTAAGCAATTAAGGTTAATTCCCTGAGATGTGCATTCGACAAAATCCATGAATAATGCTCATTTGATTGATTTTTGTTGTTCATTTGAAATGTGCAAGTGCAATGCGAGCTCCACCATAAATGTTCTCTTCCTTGGTGATTTTGTGCAAAGTTGATCCATGCTTCGAGCGTATTATCTAAGAGTGTTGAGTCATTTAGCAATGCTTAATCATGGTAGTGCATTAATAAACGTTTCTTAACAGTGGTGGCCCATGTCTAGGTTCCTGAATAACTCCTGATTCCTTGCCAACATTTGTTGGTCGCTCTCTGGCAGAAATAAACACAGGGATAATGCACAGATAATGATGGGTCTGTGATGTGATGTGAATGGGAATTACATTGATTTGAGCATTGCAGATGCTTGAAGGGCAGTGGTGGGGGCGGGATGACTGTTGCTTTATGCGAATTCCAAATGCCATTTGCATGGGTTGGCTTCATTTAAATGGTCATTTCATGTTTGTTGTTAACCACACCCATGCTAAAAGAAAAAAACAAATATTATTCCCCCCCCATTTCCGGCCCGAAGTCCTGCCCCTGTCCACGCATGGCTGGGCATCAGGGGAAAAATGGCATAGCGACAACGTAAAAGAGAGAGCGCAATATTCAGTGCAAAAGTTTGTTGCAAAATTTATTATTATGCAGAAGCAGAAACGCAAACCCTTTAGCTCCATTTAGCCTCCAACTCCTCACATTCTTGGCATTAAATATTGATTTTTTGGGTGTGTTGTGTGGCTGGGGGGTTGCTGTGGGCATAATTTATGCAATCTACAAGACACACACACACACTTTTTGATAACTGCTGGCTTTTATGTATTATCTAAAAAGCGTTATTTGTGTGAAATTGTGCATGCATTTTATTAGCGATACAAACAATGCCATCATAAATGGGTTTGCAAATCATTTTTAGTTGACAATTGAAATATGTACATGCATGCATGCATATTTTCCATTAATTTTCATTCTATTTGAAACCCATGCGCACACACATTTGAAGTTCATTAAATTCGCATTGTTGGAAAATGACATTCGATAAATAAATTGATAAAAGTGTTTTAATTAAACTGCTCTTCGTGATGATAACGCTCAATAAAATGAATTTAAAGCGAGTGCTGTGTTCAACTGAGCATCCAGTCGATAATGCTGCATAATGCATAATGAAAATATAAGTGCGAAATATTCGAAAATCAACAGAGAGTCAACAGAAAATCTGGGCAAGGGATAAACTCATCGATTTACATCGTTTATTAAATATTTATTTAATTGAATTGTGTTAATTCAATCAATTAACAATCTAACTATGCTAACTGCAAATATTTTCAACAATTTGTTGCATAAAAATGGCAAATAATGCCACGATAAATGCTCGATATTTGCACTATACGTAATTGTCCTTTTGTTCGTTAACTGAACGACGCAACGCAGCAGCAAGGGAACGTAACTGTAATGGAAATGCATCCATAAAATAAGGAAAATATTCAACATTTTCCACTTAATGACGAATGTGAACGGGGGGCTCTGGGCGATGAAAATGTAAATGTAAATGCAACTCCAATATGAATCGCAAAATGGCATTTCTTTTACCTTTAGGCCTCATTAGGGTCTCTCTCCATGTATCGTTAACTGTTGCCCGGATCTCTCTCTCTCTCTATCTCTGTTATCCTGCCCCTACCCCTATCCACCTTCCACCATCCGTGGAGCAATTAACAAGATGGCGCCTGCCATTCTTTGTTGGCAGAACTTTTCAATGCACACGCCACTTTCAAATGCAGCCAAAGCAGACACAGACATACGCACACACACACACACACACATAAACACAAACACACACACATACACATGTTGCTTTGTAAGGACTGCGCCCAGACACGACACGGAATACCCGTCCCTACACCGTACACGCCATCACCTTTGGGCCTCCTTCTATATGCCCATTTGTCACAATATTTGCTGTGAAAGGCAACTAATAAATTCTCTTACTGCCCTGCCACACTTGTCTCCTTGTCCCTCTCGTTTCTGCCCTGTGCTTGGGCTGTGACTTTCCTTTGCTGTGTTTCGCCCCTCAACGCTGTCTGTGGCTAGAGCCACACCTGCCAACAGGCAACAGCTGCTCACACGATACCTTTTACACCGATGGTTTCTTTTTTGGTTTTTTGCAAGAGTTTTTTAGTTCCGTACTTGAATGAGGATAACACAAATTGACAGACTGTTAAATAGTTGAAAAAGGTTATCGTGTCCAGTCCTCGCCTCTCTCTAGCTCTGGCTCTGGCAGACGTAGTTTTGCCTCCCTGCTTCCGTATTTTCTTCGCTGCCTTTCTTCCCCTGCTTCCCTTTTGCTCCCTGATTCTCTGCTTCCTCTACTACTTTTCTCTCGGTTCCTCCGATTGCGCCACTACTTTTTCTCTGCTGCTTCGCTCCGACAGTTTCGACTTCACTTTGACTGAAAGTTTTCAATGCATACCTACACACATGTCAACAGGGTGAAAGTTTCTATTGGTAAATTGCCTTGCCAAAGGCGCAGGACAACAGGACGACGGTACGAAACTTTGAAAGCCTGAATTTTCTTCCTTCTCTGTCCCCTGTCCCCTGTCCCCTTCGTGTGTGTCTCCTTGTGGTGTGGTTTATGGTCTAAACCATTCACAAAATATGTTCGCAGCAAAACGAACATCAACAGAAGGTGGCACTCCCAGCAGCGGGGTATCCGATCCGACAGTGGAGGTAGAAAGGAGCCTCCTATGGAGCTACTTAGACGGACAATGGCGGACTCACTGACTGACTGACTAGCTGGCTGGATGGGCTTTGGACTCCTTTGGGATATTTGTGGATTGCCTGCCATTTGCCATCGAAATTGTTTTGTAATTGCAAAATTGGGCATTTGCTCTGTGGCGGAGAAGGAGGAGGGGAATAACGTTCGTAACTGAACCGCAAATACTCAAACCTAAACAGAGCCCAGCCCCAAGCAACGCAAGAGGAGAGCGTGGGTATCAGAGGTTCAATATAGAGGTGGACCAAGAGCTGGTCCATCATCCCCCGTGTGTGCATGTGTGTATGATGTGCTGAAATCATTCGACTGCAAATTTGTGTACTCTAATGGATGCTTCGAAGTTTATGCCTCCCCGTCTACAAAGTGTGTTATTTATTGAAGCTACTGCTAATACGTTGAGACCAGAGTACGATTCTGAGCAAGGAAATTTTGGTATTTTTCTTTCACGTTTACACGTGAGTTGTTCGTTCTGCTACGAGTAACTTTGGTTTTTCTTTGGTTTTTCCATAGCGGATGAAAACAACCGCAGCAATCAGATTGATAGACTTTATTAGCTGTGTTTATTTTTTAATTACTGGGTATCTCATTGTCGATCCATTCTCCCATTTTCTCGCTCTCTTTCTCTCTTTGTTTGTTGTCGCCTTTGGCATTGCCGTTGCCGCAGTTGCGTGCGTGCAGTGGGAGATGATGATGATAATGTTGATAAACTGATAACAAGCCGCGCTGCTGTTATGACAACGACGAAACAAACAATTCTAGTCACGCAATACGCACACAGACCAACCAATTTAATACAAAAAAAAAAACTCACACACAAAGGCGGAATTGGATAGAAGTGAGGGTGTTACGGAGGTGACTAAACAAAAGCTCAGCTCAGAGCACGCAGAAGGGTATGTAAAACAGCAGGTAGAGGGCGTCTTGGAGAGAGCGGGAGAAAGAGAGGCAGATGGAGAGCTTGAATAAAAGAAATGAAGAGTGACTTTTAGCTCTCAGTCCTGTGGGATAGTGGGAGAGTGCCTGCCGTAACTTCTCTCGAATATACCTTGGGTCTGGTGAGGCACACGAAAAAAAGTATTAAACAGGTGAGCAAGAGGGAAGTGCCAAAAAAACCAAAATTGCAAACGAAACGAAAACCAAAGCCAGGCAACAATTGAAACGTGCAACGAATTGCAATTGCTTAAAAATAAGAAGCGTACACAACAAGAGAAGAACAATAAGCAACAGAAGATGAAGAGGAAGCAGCAAAAGCAACAACAGAATTAACAGGAGAAGCAACAACTTATAAACATAAATGCAAGCAATGGGTGAGAAGGAGACAACGGCAGACAGTCAGAGAGACAGCTGAGAGAGCACTAGAGATGCAAGTGAACAAGAGAGAACGAGAGAGCTATATAAGAGTGTGGGTACGGCAGCGATTTATGCACAAGCATACGTACAAGCAGCACCCCCCCGCAGATCCACTAACTCGCTTTATTGTTCGCTCTTTCACCTACCAACCCACCCTCGCACCATCCCGCACCTTCCCGCTCTTCTTGCACTAGCAATTCCAACGCCAACTTTTTCACACTTCAAAAGAGTAAGAAGCAAAAAAGGTAGAAAGCTTTTAAGTGAGGCCGAAGTTTGAAATACTCTTTCCGATAAGACATAGAAACCATGGATACCGACTAAACGGGGGGAAGTGCCATTGTTCGGTGGAACTTGCTCTTGGCATTCGGTGAAACCGAATGTTGATCTCTGCAAATTCAAAGTAATCAGCTTACTCTCTCTGTCACTTGGTTAGACAGCGTTGCAGTTTCAACGCAAAGCAGCTGCATGTACTTTTTGGATACCTTTTGAAAGGGCATACAAGAACAGCAACAGCAATAGCCCATGGGCTACGAAACTGCGAGTACAACTATGCATAACTAACTGTCTGCGTGTCTGACTTGCAGGCGACCCCCCACCACACCGCCCTCCAGTCAAGCACTTTATGCTAATTGCGCTTTTGCCTTTTGGTCAGGTAGCAGCCAATGCAAGTCGTAGACAAGTCAAGTGGTGCTCTGTTGTTCAGCGCGTTGGTTGGAGAGCGGGTGGGAGTTGTCTACAGCAGGTAGCGAGTGCAGAAGAGTCAGTGGTTGTGCAGAAGGTTTATATTTATATGTGTACAAATGTACATGGTTGTGTGAAGTAGTAAGTAGCTTATGTTTTGGAGCAGCAATTCAGCAAATAACGAAAACTACACGAAAAAATATGCACACTCGGATATGTACATATGTATGTACATGCATATGTATGCATGAATGGATGCTACCTGTTGATAAACAATGTCTTAGAGTGTGCTGAATTTTCTAACGAAAACCTTAAGTAAACTAAGATAGATCATTAATCGATGGGGAAGAAAATGCAAACGTTCTCACTCGGGACTATCCAATAAGTATGCTATGAAATCCTGACGGCTTAGTCCTTCGCGCTGATTTTCTTTGTTGCTTATACATATTCCTGTTGGGTTTTGCTCCTTCAAGGCTATATCTGATTAGAGTTGAGGGGACTCCAAAGTGCGAACTTCTGTTAACTTTAAAGAGCTTTGAAATGTTCTGCCTCTGACCCTTCTTCTCAAATCTAGAGCTTTTATGTGCCCCCGACTGCTGTCACTCTGTCACTTTGTCAGCCTCTGCAAGAGAGCGCCATGCGACACATTCCAGTGGCTACTTACCTATCAAAATTGTTTCAGACGCATGAATGACTACTAGATGGATGGATGGATATATGGCATGACAGGAGAGACTGACGTTGATGGACGTTAAACGTTGAAAGTGGACATTGTTAACCTAACAGTATCTTTCGTTGCTGCTACTGCTACGGTTGCTTCTGCTGCTGCTGCTGCGCTTAATTATTCAAATGAAATTCCCTTCTTTGTTTGCTCTCCTCTCACATGTTTGCTTTGCATTCCGGATTTGTGTTTGGCTGTTTCACTCTGTTTGCTGTTGGGGCCCACTGTTTGCCTTGGCCGGTTGAAGTTCACGTTTACTTTACTCGTTGCTCATGGCTAAAAGCGCACACACACACACACACACACACACAGAAAGCCAAACATTTGACAGCGAAAAAATGGCAAATAAATAAATATTATATAAGTGCTTAAAAATACATATATGTACATATGTATGCACAGAAAAAGGTAATGCAGTAGAGCGAGAATTACATATGTACATACACATACAATGTACATAAGTTCTACCTTTCCCACCGATAATCTCCGACTTTATATAAGTCTTTTATTTATGTACCTACAGAAGTAAACCTTGGCCATAAAACGACTTTAAACAAAACCGTTTTTGACCTTGTCTGAAGTCTTCAGTCTCAAACGCCCACACATCGAAGGTTTCTCTTTTCATTGCTAATTGGCATTACTTTTATTTAATTTTATTTTGTATTTTGCTGTGCATGTGCATGTTTAAATATTGTAGCCAAGCAAATTAGGTAGTAGATACGATATACTCTAGATTCTTTACTTGCGTAAAGTTTTACTATGGGTATAACTGTGAATGCTTGCCAAAATGTCAACCAAATCTGATTACTATAAATCACAGAGATCTTTCAACGATGCAAACTTTGGTCGCCTTTGCTTGTCATTTTGCATTTGCAAGTTGACAAAAACTTGGCTTTGCTTCAAAGCCAATAAATGAGTCACAAAGCCACATTGAATGGGGTGTGTGACGCAGACAGAGGAAAGGGAGAGGTCCAAAAAATAATAACTGCGAGTATATCGTGTGCGAATTGCATACAAGTATTATTTGGAATAAATTGAGAGCACCGCAGTGTGAATGCGAATGTGTTTAAGCGGGATGAGCATTACTGTTCATGACATGCATATGCACGTGCATGATGTCTGCCTCTCTTTCTTCGTGTGCATGTGTGTGCGCGAATATTTAATTGCATAATGTGACCAGACTGACATACTGTCCGTTGGAAATCATCATCATCATCATCATTATCGGTAGGGAGGTATGACTAATGGGCCATCATGCCTCTCCAAACCCATTGAGCATCATGTAATGCCAAATACAACAACAAAAAGTGGGGGAAGTGGCAGCAAACCAGAAAAACAATCGAAAACAGCAAAAAAAGAAGAAAGAGACGAAGAAAGAAACGCCGCGCAAAGAAACAGAAAGAAGAAACGCAATCATCAAACAGCAGCGCAGTAGGAGCAGCAACAAAAACGATCAATTATGCAAGAGAGTTACAGTTAGGCGTCAGTCTGCGAGCAGGCGGCGGAGTGAGAGTGAATGAGAGAGCGAGAGATAGGGGGAGCAGCCACTGCTGGAGAGAGCACCAGCGGGTGAGAGTGAGAGATTTCTGTAAAGGGGGCCTGCCTGCCTGGTGCGTGTGTTTTTTGTTGTTTTTGTTTTTGTTTTGGACTGGGCCAACATTTCATGTTTCGTTTTGATTTCGTTAGCCATTTCTTGTTTTTTTTTCTGTGTGTGCTTTTCTTTTGCTTTAATAAAGCGAAAGCGCAACGCCGCCGCGCAATGCGAATTGCAACAACACACAAATACGAGTCTGCCACACCACAAAAAAAACCAAATAAGTAGTGAAAAAAATAGACTAAATAATTGATTCGATTGATTGATTAAACGAATGAAAAGAGGAGTGAAGAGGAGAGGAGAAAACGAAGTGTAGTGAACTGAAGAGTGATTGCTAAAGTGAGTGACGACAGTAATTGGTTGCCATTTCCATATGCATGAGCCTGAAGTGTGTACCAATCACCGGAGGAAGGGAGTTCTTCACGTTGCAGGATCAGGTGTGTGTGCAGAGAAATGTGGTGGGAGACCACATCAGATGTTGTGGTGAACTTAAACACTCTGTTGCTCTGTGGTGAAATGGTGAGAAAGATTATCGAGTAAAAGTGGGATGTTGGCGGATAACACTTTATTGGAGGAACTCTGGAGTCAGACGCTTGCCACGAAAAGTAGCTCCAAAAAAGCGCATACAACTAGTGATTTTCATTTTTAAACGGGTACTCCCACAACTTTTGAGTGCCCCAACTTTTGCCACAAATAAAATGGGTTTAAGAGTGCGAAATTTGAAAACCCATCAAGCGCCTCAATTGAGACAAAAAAAAGGGGAAAAAATAGTTCCTTTTCACCGCTTGTCGGCGCCATTTTGTTTGTGCGCCATTTTCCGACACGATTTTTGTGCCGTAAAGCACTTTCGATTTGATGCCCAAGTTGCTCTCTTTTTTTTTTTGTATAAACTTTTATGGGGCCATTGCCACAGCAAAGCCACCAAGCCCCATGCCCATGGGTCCTCCTCCACCGGGTAAAAGCCTCTAAAAGTTGATGGAATTTCATTTAACATAATGAAATTACGAGAACATGGAAATTGATAGTTTTTTTGATGGTGAAATTTGTATACAATTTTCATTAGTGCGATTGAATGCCACATAAACACAGTGCCTCGAATTTGATGAAATAATCCAAAGTGCGGATGAATGCGTTTGGATGCCTATGAGATGGATAACCGATTGAGAGGGGGTGCAGGTATTGTGCTGGGGAACCTATTGAAATGTTATCCCATAGTCCCTCGCCGACTACCGACTGCGCATTTCCGTCGTTTTAATCCTTTAATGTGCCTCAGCCCCGCTACCTACCGTCTCCTGTCGGGCAGGATGTGCACCATCTGTGTCCCGTCGCTAGCCAAATCCATTATTATTTTTTTGCATCATTTTCGCGCGCCAGTTGCGACAGTTGTGGGATGAGAACCCAGGCGGCAGGCGGTAGGCGGCTCATTGTTTGCGCTGTTAATATTTGGCGTCTGGCACCCAGCAGACAGGAGGAGCAGCGCCCAGCATTCAAATGCAGGAGAGACAGAAAAACATAAGCAAACACACAGAACCAGAACTGTGGAGTGCAACAGGGACAACAGACAAACATTCAGCCAGCACATTGCCACCTCATCCTTAGCTGAGGAGATCATTTGGCAGAGGAGCAGGCCAGGCCGTGTGCCATTTAATTGTCACTCTTTTTTGTGTGTCTCGTTGCCGTTGCCGTTGCCGTTGCTGTAGTTGTTGTAATGTCATTGCACTTTTTATGGTTGGGATAGAAATGCTGGCATAGATTTACCTGCAACAGAATATGCCAGAAATGTGACAAAAAATCCAGGAAAGGGCATTTGATTGGGATTGAGAGAGACTTTTCATAAATAAAGTAAGATTATTCGGAGAAGTGTGGGGATAATAATTGAAATCGCCGCTGGAAGAGCTGAAAAAATACAGAGAGCTCGATAAAATAATGCGCAAATCATTGAAAAGAATGGCCAAAGAGCTGGAATTATGGAAAAACTATAAACTATAGAAAATAAATGTTGGAAAACGTCAAAAAGTTAATTGAAAAGACGTTAGGATTCCTAGAAAATTGGTTTAAAGAGTGTCTCCGAATGTTTGTGAGGCCAGAAATAAAAATGTATGTAGAAAAAATATCAAAACGGGCATACTCAAGGGAAATATTCTTGAAATATATTTTTAAAACAAAATAACAAAAGAAAAATACTAGAACCGCTAAGCATAAGGAAGAATAGAGCTCTAAAAGAAAACAAGCATAATGGCTGGGAAAAACATGATGGAAAAATCAAGAGAATAGCTTAGCACACAAACACAAGATGTGTACTACTGATAGCCAGGGAAAAGCGTAACCTCAATAGGTAAAAACAATGGGGAAAAAATAGTTCATTACCATACCAAGATCTATTGAGATAAACCGCATAAATAGCCCTTGAATCATTGGAATTAACTTGAAGTTTTTCTTTTGTGTTTATTTACAGGATGTGCGATGCGCAGATCTTGCCATTAGTATACCAAACAATCCCGGCCTCGACGATGGTGCCTCGTATCGTTTGGACTATAGTCCACCCTTCGGCTATCCGGAGCCGAACACAACCATCGCCTCGAGGGATATTGGCGATGAGATACAATTCTCGCGTGCCCTGCCCGGTACCAAATACAATTTCTGGCTCTATTATACGAATTTTACGCATCACGATTGGCTCACATGGACGGTGACCATAACAACGGGTAAGTAAACTGTGTTGCAGCAGAGTGCTGACCAGCACTGGCTGTGTTTTAAGTGTTGGTAATCAACAAGAACCCGGGGAAGAGGACACATTGCTGCTTATACACGAGGAATGATTCGATTGTGCCTTTGGCAACGTCCTGTCAAAATATTCAGTGTCTAATCGTTGGATGGAATACGAGAAGCATTCACGGAGCAGACATTCAAGGATTAAAGCCCCTTCAGCCATTGGTTAGGGATTAGGACCTTGTCCTCCAATGGCTTCACCATCTAATTGCCTTTTCCTGTTGGGTCCGACAATTGGGGGGCAAAGTGGGAGAGACCTCTGTCTATCGATGAAACCGAACACACGTCGCACGGACCGGTCCGCAAATTGCTAATTGTAGTTCAATATGCCTACAATACCCCGCCTTTCCCATTGTTGCAAACTTTTCGTGCGGGAGTGGTAAAGTGTTGCCTAATGAGCCAAATTGCAACTGCGACTAAACACAATCGGTACACGATTTATTTACCACCGACGGCACCCACCAGTGTGGTGGATATTTCAGCAATGGCTACGAAATTCCAATGCAAAGGAGAAGCATTCCATTTAATTGTTAGGTTCCACCCGACTGCACTTACATAAACTCAAAGAAAAATGCATTAATCCGTATAGAATCCATAATTATTCGTGATTGGAAATATTAAATCCCATGTAAATCTATTGTTTGTAAGATATTAGAAAAGGCTATGATCGTAGTAGCTAGACTCAAAAGTCAGTTGAAAATCATTAGGGAAACTAGTTTGTTAGATTCCCAGCTAAATTTCCAATACTCACAATAAATACATAAATCACACAACACAAAAACCATGGCGGATCTGGCAGTGTTACGCATTAAGCGGGAATTCCAGGAGGTCATGAACAGCGACGAGATCGTGCAGGGTTCCATAAAGATCGAACTGGTCAATGATAGTTGGACAGAGCTGCTCGGCGAGATAGCTGGGCCCCCCGACACACCATACGAAGGGGGCAAGTTTGTGCTGGACATTAAAGTGCCGCCGAGTTATCCCTTCAGACCGCCAAAGGTTCGTTTTGTGACTGCCATCTGGCATCCCAACATCTCATCGGCGACTGGCACCATTTGCCTGGACATACTGAAGGACAACTGGGCAGCGGCCATGTCGCTGCGCACCATGCTGCTGTCCGTGCAGGCCCTGCTGGGCTCTCCCGAACCCGACGATCCCCAGGACGCAGTGGTTGGCCGCCAGTTCAAGTCCAACCACGAAATGTTTCTGCTGACTGCGCAACACTGGACGAACGCGTATGCAGGCGGTCCGCACTCTTTTCCCGATTTTGATGCCAAAATCGAACAACTCAAGGAGATGGGCCTGGGAGAGCATTCTGCGCGCAGTGTCCTCTCCAAAGAGAACTGGAATTTGCAGAGTGCCGCAGAGTGGCTGTTCAGTTAGATGGCCAAGACCCCACACACATAACACCTCAGCCAAAGGCATCCTTTGACAAACACTCTCTATTCTTGATTAAATAAGTGCTTCTTAAATGCAACAATTTGCGTAATATTAAAAATGGTAGAAAATGTATACTTTGGCAGAATATACATATATTAGTACTCGTACACGAATAGCTGTGAATGGCGAAAGGCGTCGGTTAAAAGTTTATCGTGTGACAGTCACTCGAGCAGCGGAATCAATCAGGCAACCGAAGAGCGAGCTGCGAGTTGCGAGAAGCGACCAGCAAGCACTTGGGGAGTGTCTGCCTGGCCAACACCTTCCCTATAATGACGCTGACCACCAGCGGGTGCGAGCGGTGGAGTAAGTGGCCAAGGGAGACAGGGCGTAGAGTGTGGAGTGTGCCTATAAAATGACCCAAGGGTATCGTTTGAATGAAATGGAAGTAAAGCCTGCCCTCCATGCGCCACAGACAGACACAATACCCCAGGGAGGGCAGTGGTATTGAGCGGCCATTTGGGTGGATTGCGGGAATGTTGCCAGAATAATAAGAGGGAATTAATGCCATATCTTAGTGTCAAAGCATGTTGAAAGACAAAAACAATAAAACAAAGCTGTTCGGTATGAAGAAAGTGAGAAGAAACGATCAAAGAGATGCGCAAACATACATACATATCTACATGTGCAAGTGTGTGCATTGCCTATGGCTTTATCGATCGACAGGCAGGTAGCAAAGGGAGCTTTCAAGAGAGAAAGCTTAGAGTGAGCTTAGGGATAAAAAGAGCGATAGAGATTTTAAAATAGAGTTTAAAGTGGATGCTGTCGCGTCATAAGCGGGTGAGAGAGACTGTGATGGCGACACTGAGCAGCGTGGAGAGAGTGGTAACTGTGTGGAAGCTGAGTGGAAGTGGAGTCTGAATATTAACTGCGTGGATGCTGACTGGAAGTTAAATGAATGCCTGGAATCTAGTGGAACTTGGAGGAGTGTGAGCTTAATGGATGTTAAAGCAGAGTGGAAGCTGAGAAGAGAACCGAAATAAAATTAAAGATGTAGCTTTATGTTTGCGACTGCAGTGAAACGATAATTTTATTTTATTTATTGTGACTTGAGTGCCAGTCTAATGCTCTTCGCGTGGAATCAACTCGATCGCCTCCTGCTGTGCTGTTGATATCTCAATCTCGCTCTCCTCCGATACATCCAGTATCTCCTGAATCTCCTGCCGCCGAAGGCACTTGTTCTCCAGCTCCTCCAGCCGCTGGAACTCTTCGTCGTGTTTCTGCAGCCGCATCTTGGAAATCATTGTCTCGTGCACCAGAAAGACCACTGGAATGACGATGATGGCCAGCGATAGAGCCACATACAGAAAGAATACTTTTGACCAATCGAACATTTTGTACAAAATTTTTAGTTACGAAATTGTTGGAAGTGTTTCAAGTGTTAATTGTAGACTGATCGCTCAAGGGGAATAAGATAGGGAGAAGGTTTCAATGATTTTGTTGCCTGTTTTTTTGACAATTAATTTACAAGTTGCAATTTTTTGCTTGTCTCTTTTGCAGCACCCGATCCACCATCGAATCTGTCCGTGCAGGTGCGGAGTGGTAAGAATGCCATCATATTGTGGTCCCCGCCCACACAGGGCAGCTATACGGCATTCAAGATCAAGGTGCTGGGCCTGTCCGAGGCATCGAGCAGCTTCAATCGCACCTTCCAGGTCAACGACAACACATTCCAGCACAGCGTAAAGGAACTGACGCCCGGCGCCACCTACCAGGTGCAGGCATACACCATATACGATGGCAAAGAGTCCGTGGCCTATACGAGCCGTAATTTTACCACAAGTGAGTGTTGCCCCCCGCCTACAGTATTCCTCCTCATTCAAAAACAGAAACTGCCATTCGTTCGTTCTACTTTGGTGATGGTGTGACTCAACCTTTGATTAACTTCTCTGTTTCCCCACGCTCTCATTGTAACTAAAAACAAAATACCAATTAAATAACACACACACACACACACACAAAAGGTCGAAGGACGCGACACAAAGAGTTGCTGGACATTAAGATCCTAAGAGGTAATATTTAAAATGCCACAAACCATTCGTATTTGCATGCCACACAAACAGCATTCCCCCACAGCGCTCTCAGCACACTCACTAGACCGTAAGTGAGGCACGTAACCCTGACCCCCAGCACACTAGAACCCAGTGGCACTGCCAGTCCCAGGTCCCAGTGCCAGTGCCAGTGCCACACCCCAGCGGCTTCAACAGCAACTACAACTGGTCAGCAGGGGGTTTTGGGGTTTTGGCAGTGGTCCAAACTGTGTGCAAAAATTCGTTTTTAATCCGACAATTGCCAAACCGCAATGCACTTTCTCCCAGAGACAGACCACAGCAAAGCACTCGAAATTCTGCAGTTTTGCACGTACACATGGCACAGTGGTCACTCCTGGTGGAAAGAATGCACTGGGACAGTGGGGAGCTAAAGAGCTAGCGCTAGAAAGAGATATTTAGCATGAAGAAGGAAACCCTTGAACCCCAGGATAACAGATTTGCGATTAAAGAACTTTAACCATCAGCTATCTGGCAGAGATCGATGCTACTTTAGCGCACTAAGAACTAAAAGTTCCTTATGCCTAAAAGATCTATAATTCGTGATATCTTTTGCCCCTCAATTCCAGCTATATATTGTCCAGATATTTATTTAAAGAAGTGCTTTAGCTTCTAGTTTTGCCATCGCTTTCCTCTGTGATATATGCCCAACTTTTATAGCTCTTCTAATTTACCCATGATGCATTTTCAAAGCTGCTTTCGTTTGCTTACTCACATTTTCCATTGTAATTTTGCGAGTTTTCTCAGCATAAACTAACTCTAACTTTAGCTGGAACCTGTAACCTCTAACTTAATCCTACCTTAAGTATAATTACAAAGTTAACACTGGTGTAAGATCTAAGCGTAGTAGCATCACAGTAGCACTAAAAATATTAGAAATATTTATCTGGAATGCAAATTATGCGCCAACACAAAGCAATTCTCTGTGTAATCCCAATGTTCGGACCAAATTCCCCAACTACCCGCAGAGCCCAACACTCCGGGGAAATTCATTGTCTGGTTCCGTAATGAGACGACGCTGCTGGTGCTGTGGCAACCGCCATATCCCGCTGGCATTTATACGCACTACAAGGTCTCCATTGAGCCACCGGATGCCAATGACAGTGTCCTCTATGTGGAGAAGGAGGGCGAGCCGCCGGGACCCGCACAGGCGGCATTCAAGGGCCTCGTGCCGGGCCGAGCCTACAATATTTCAGTGCAGACAATGTCCGAGGATGAGATATCGCTGCCGACGACAGCACAATATAGAACGGTGCCGCTGCGTCCGCTGAACGTAACCTTTGACCGGGACTTTATCACCTCCAATTCGTTCCGGGTGCTATGGGAGGCCCCCAAGGGTATATCGGAGTTCGACAAGTATCAGGTGTCGGTGGCCACCACACGACGACAGTCGACGGTGACGCGCAGCAACGAACCGATTGCGTTCTTTGACTTTAGGGACATTGCCGAGCCCGGCAAGACATTCAATGTGATCGTGAAGACGGTGTCGGGCAAGGTAACCTCGTGGCCAGCCACTGGGGACGTGACACTGCGACCGTTGCCGGTGAGGAATCTGCGCAGCATCAACGATGACAAGACCAACACAATGGTCATCACATGGGAGGCAGATCCGGCCAGTACACAGGATGAATATCGCATTGTGTGAGTGTTTCTTCAATCAGCAGACTCGTATGCACAAGCGAATGGAATCCCAAATGAATCTCTCCCCTTTTTCTTTCGCTGCCTTAGCTACCACGAACTGGAGACATTTAATGGAGACACCAGCACCCTGACCACTGATCGCACACGCTTCACTTTGGAGAGCCTGCTGCCGGGCAGGAATTACTCACTGTCCGTTCAGGCCGTGTCCAAGAAGATGGAGTCGAATGAGACGAGCATCTTTGTGGTCACGCGACCCTCGTCGCCCATCATTGAGGATCTGAAGAGCATTCGCATGGGTCTGAACATCAGCTGGAAGAGCGATGTCAACTCAAAGCAGGAGCAATACGAGGTGCTGTACTCCCGCAATGGCACCAGCGAGGTGCGCACTCTCATCACCAAGGAGTCGCGGCTGGTGATTAAGAATCTACAGCCAGGTGCGGGCTACGAACTGAAGGTGTTTGCCGTCAGCCATGAGCTAAGGAGTGAGCCGCATGCCTACTTCCAGGCTGTTTGTAAGTAGCCACATCCAAGTTGCTGCCCGATTCGCAGCTAATCTTTGAATCTTTGCAGATCCCAATCCACCGCGCAACATGACCATCGAAACGGTGCGCAGCAATTCCGTTTTGGTGCATTGGTCGCCCCCGGAGAGCGGAGAATTTACAGAGTACTCGATACGTTATCGAACGGACAGCGAACAGCAGTGGGTGCGCTTGCCCAGTGTCCGTTCAACGGAGGCGGACATAACGGACATGACCAAGGGCGAAAAGTACACCATTCAGGTGAACACTGTGAGCTTTGGCGTTGAGAGTCCTGTGCCCCAGGAGGTGAACACCACAGTGCCACCGAATCCCGTCTCGAATATCATTCAATTGGTGGACTCGCGCAACATTACGCTGGAGTGGCCCAAGCCAGAGGGACGTGTCGAGTCGTACATACTGAAGTGGTGGCCCAGCGATAATCCAGGACGTGTGCAGACCAAAAATGTATCCGAGAATAAGTCAGGTAAGAGTTTCCCGCAAGAAGAACTTAAGAAATGATTCCACTGCGAATGTCCCTACCCCACAGCTGATGATCTGTCCACAGTGCGTGTGCTCATTGGCGAACTGATGCCGGGTGTGCAGTATAAGTTTGATATACAGACGACATCGTATGGCATTCTGTCGGGCATCACCAGCCTCTATCCGCGCACAATGCCACTCATACAGTCGGATGTGGTGGTGGCCAATGGAGAGAAGGAGGATGAACGTGAGACAATCACATTGAGCTACACACCCACGCCGCAATCCTCATCGAAGTTCGACATCTATCGCTTCTCGCTGGGCGATGCCGAGATCAAGGACAAGGAGAAGCTGGCCAACGACACGGACCGAAAGGTAACCTTCACGGGCTTGGTGCCCGGACGACTGTACAACATCACCGTGTGGACGGTGAGCGGTGGGGTGGCCAGTCTGCCCATACAGCGACAGGATCGCTTGTATCCCGAGCCCATAACCCAGCTGCATGCCACCAACATTACGGACACGGAAATCTCACTGCGCTGGGACCTGCCCAAGGGCGAGTACAACGACTTTGATATCGCCTACCTAACGGCCGACAATCTGCTGGCCCAGAACATGACCACACGGAATGAGATCACGATCAACGATCTGCGTCCGCATCGGAACTACACCTTCACGGTGGTGGTGCGCTCCGGTACAGAGTCGTCGGTGCTGCGCAGCAGCTCACCGCTTTCGGCCAGCTTCACCACCAATGAGGCAGTGCCCGGACGGGTGGAGCGCTTCCATCCGACAGATGTGCAGCCGAGCGAGATCAATTTCGAGTGGTCGCTGCCGTCCAGCGAGGCCAACGGCGTGATCCGGCAGTTCTCGATTGCGTACACGAATGTCAACAATCTGACGGATGCCGGCATGCAGGACTTTGACTCCGAGGAGTCCATCGGTGTGATCAAGAACCTGAAGCCCGGCGAGACGTATGTCTTCAAGATACAGGCCAAGACAGCCATTGGCTTTGGGCCGGAGCGGGAGTATAGGCAGACGATGCCCATATTGGCGCCACCACGACCCGCCACTCAGGTGGTGCCCACCGAAGTGTATCGCAGCTCCTCAACGATACAGATCCGTTTCCGCAAGAACTACTTCTCCGACCAGAATGGACAGGTGCGCATGTACACGATCATTGTGGCAGAGGATGATGCCAAGAATGCCTCCGGCCTGGAGATGCCCAGCTGGCACGACGTTCAATCGTATAGCGTGTGGCTGCCCTATCAGGCCATCGATCCGTACTATCCCTTCGAGAATATATCGGTGGAGGATTTCACCATTGGCACCGAGAACTGTGACAATCACAAGATCGGCTACTGCAACGGACCCCTAAAGTCTGGCACCACATATCGCGTCAAAGTGCGCGCCTTCACCGGACCCGACAAGTTCACGGACACTGCCTACAGTTTCCCCATTCAGACAGGTAAGAAAGTGTCTCCATAGGAGTGAATTTCTTTAACGCATCTAACTTGTTGTCCATGTCTTGCCCTTCGCCTGTTCTATGTTCATAGAACTGCTAAGCTCTCCGGGTAAGCGTTCAAATTTCACTGAGTTTTTCGGTGAAATTTTCGTTAGTTTTTGGTTTTTCTTAACTGAATGATCCTTGGAAGGGATCTATGATGATTATTTCTTATAAATTTATCTGTTTTGCGTATTGCGCGTTATGCAGCAACGCACCTCGTTTGCTCTTAGAGTTCCTTGGAGCTTCTCCAAGTGATTCTGAATGTATTTCTGCTGCAAAATCCTTCCCTATTTTGATTATTGGCCCCCACACTAACTCAGAATCTGTCACTAATCCTGCGATTCGTTGTTCCACCTTTAGATCAAGACAACACCTCACTGATTGTGGCCATCACTGTGCCATTGACCATCATTTTGGTGCTGCTTGTGACACTGATGTTCTACAAGCGGAGGCGCAACAATTGCCGCAAGACCACGAAGGACTCGAGGGCCAACGACAACATGTCACTGCCGGATAGCGTCATCGAACAGAATCGTCCTATTTTGATCAAGAACTTTGCGGAGCACTATCGCTTGATGTCCGCCGACTCGGACTTCCGTTTCAGCGAGGAGTTTGAGGAACTGAAGCATGTGGGACGCGATCAGCCCTGCACCTTTGCCGATTTGCCCTGCAATCGTCCCAAGAATCGCTTCACCAACATTCTGCCCTACGATCACTCGCGCTTCAAGCTCCAGCCTGTGGACGATGACGAGGGCTCCGACTACATCAATGCCAACTATGTGCCCGGCCACAATTCGCCGCGTGAGTTCATTGTCACGCAGGGACCGTTGCACTCGACGCGTGACGACTTCTGGCGCATGTGCTGGGAGAGCAATTCGCGGGCGATTGTGATGCTGACACGCTGCTTCGAGAAGGGCAGGGAGAAGTGCGATCAGTACTGGCCCAACGACACCGTTCCAGTGTTTTACGGCGACATCAAGGTCCAGATACTCAACGATAGTCACTATGCCGACTGGGTCATGACCGAGTTTATGCTCTGCAGAGTAAGAAAACGGATTTGATTTGATCTCCTCTTCGTGTGCAGCTCTAAATATATGTTTGGTTTGCTTACAGGGCAGCGAGCAGCGCATTTTGAGGCACTTCCACTTTACCACTTGGCCGGACTTTGGTGTGCCAAATCCACCGCAGACGCTGGTGCGTTTTGTGCGCGCCTTCCGTGATCGCATCGGTGCCGAGCAGCGTCCAATTGTGGTGCACTGCAGCGCTGGCGTCGGTAGATCCGGCACCTTCATCACACTCGATCGCATATTGCAGCAGATCAATACCTCCGACTATGTGGATATCTTTGGCATTGTCTATGCCATGCGAAAGGGTGCGTTCGTTTTTTGCTTTAGTAATGCAACTCCCAGAGCTGAAAGGAAGCGTTTCTGGCAGCAAACTTTAACGGCCTCTGCCCAGCAAATTCCTTACCAATCTGTTCTCGAAACATGCCCCAAAGCTGTACATTTATTGTCTAATTGATTGTCTCATCCCATAGAGCGCGTTTGGATGGTGCAGACGGAGCAGCAATACATTTGCATACATCAGTGCCTGTTGGCGGTGCTTGAGGGCAAGGAGAATATTGTGGGTCCAGCGCGTGAGATGCACGACAACGAGGGCTACGAAGGTATGTGACGGATCAGGCTTTGCATTTAAGTATTTCCTTCCCCCCACCCCACCTACGCTTCAAACAGTTCTCGCTCGCGCGCGCACACAAAAATGACTAACACCGAAGCAGTAAAGGAAAGAAAAAACACTCCTTGCGGGGACATGATGTGGGATCGATGGAGCCTGAAACTTGTGTTTTTATTTCGTATTCTTTTAGTTTAGATTTGAATACCCTGCAGACCAGAACTACCTCTTGGTGATGGGCTAACTAAATGACTAACCTAACAAAACTCTCTTCCCATTCATTGCCCATTGCTGCTGCTGCTGCTGCTGCTATAAATATACAAAAAAAGGACAACAAGTGGTGCAGCTGGACGAGAACGGTGATGTGGTGGCCACCATTGAGGGTCATCTGTCGCATCACGAACTGCAGCAGGCCGAGGCGGAGGAGATCGATGATGAGAATGCGGCTATTTTGCATGACGACCAGCAGCCACTTACCAGCAGCTTCATTGGCCACAAGAGCCTCAATCTGCCCACAACCACATCGATGAGCTCCTTTGGCGGCGGGGCTGGCAACAATCTAACGGATGGACCGGACAGATGACATTCGGTTGTCAATCAGAGCGATAATAACAACTCTGTCGTTATCGTTCTGGTTGACAACAAGCCCAGCTCGATGATCTGCAAGGACAGCAAGAGTAATCTCGATATCATCGATTCCAAGCATCAGCATCAGCATCAGCATCAGACACAGCCATCGATGGGTGGGATGCAGCATGGTCATGGGAATGGCTACAATACGCTCCAGCATAGACGCAAATCACAGCTGATTACATTCAGCTCATCGTCCTGTGATATTAAGAACAGTCTCAGCCATGAGCATATCTCCAATGGAGGCGGCAATGGCAGCAATCGCGCCAGTCGCGCCAATGTTCGTCTCAGTTTTGCCGAAGAGGATGTGATGATCATACCCCAGCAGCATCCACAGCATGCACAGCATCCACAGGATGATGAGGTCTTTGTGCGACGTCGTTCCCTGCTCGAGGTGGAGCTGGGCGTGGAGGTGGGCGAAGAGGGTGAATTGGTGCCGCAGCTGCAGCTCGATGAGGAGGAGGAGGATGAGGACGATGACGATGAAGACGACGACGACGACGACGAGGAGGAGGATGAGGAGGAAGAGGAGCTCAATGTGCATGAGGACCACGACGAAGAGGACGTTGAGCTGTACATGCACGATGAGTTCGAGACGCACATCGATGCCAAATCGAATAATGCCAACGATGACAGTGGCGGCGGCAGCTACGAGGACTCCCACGCCCTACACTCCTCCCTGGGTGGCAGCAATCGGAATAGTCTGGAGAAGGATGACGATGACATCGAGGTGGATGTGATCAGCACCGATGTCAGCTGCTACGACCAGTTGCTGGGCAGCAGCTGCAATACCCGCAACGGGGACGACGATGACATTGCCACACTGATGGGCGACGCTGACTCAAACTATGCCACAACGAAGCACTGCAAGACCGCGCTGCATCATGGCATATTGGCTGGTGCTGCTGGCGCCGGCGCTGGCGCTGGCACAGCCATGGGGGGCAATGGTGGCGGCAACATTAACATCAACGCTGGTGGTGGCGCAGAGGCAGGCGGCGGCATTATCTATGCCAATCCATTCATGGGTTTGTAGAATGGCAGCGACAACCATCTATATTATTACTCGTATGTTTTTCCGTGCCTGCCTGACATTTGATTTGATTTTTTGTTGCATGATTTATGTTTATTTCTGTTTATATTTTTGTATGTTTTATGTTCTAACATGCATGTCAGCTATGTGCTTAAGAATGTTTAACAAATTGAATGTTGCTCATGGAAAATGTTGGCATATCTTGCAGATGACGAGGGCATTGCCGAGTCGGGCATGTAGAACGAGAGGCAGGAGCAGCACAGCCTAGGCAGAAGAGGAGACGAACCCAACCCAACCCAAACGCAAACGCAAAACCCAACCCAACCATCATGTGGCAAAACTATCGTACATTATTAATTACTTAAGAGACGCAGGAGCAGTAAGCTGGAAGATGGAAGATGGAAGATGAAAGTTGGAATGGATGATCAACGCTTGATATTAATACTTGGATATACAACATACACTTATATAGAACTATATATATGGAGTACACTACTTTACACCGATCTACGACTGTCGTGGATCTATCGAATGGGAATGCAGCAATCTCGCCAAACACGCATCAATTTATACATTTTATATACATATATACTAAAATCTATATCTAATATATGTAATTGTAATTGTAATTGTAATTGCTGCTTTCAACGAGCGACGAAGAGGAGGGAGGATGAGTTGGATACAGAAGATTGTATTTTTACGCTAGCCACAATTTGATATTTGTATACATATACATATACACCCTATATGCATGTATCTTCCAATTTTTTTTGTACACCCTAATGTTAGTCGATAAATGATAATTAATTGTATGTTTTGTGACGAGCAAAGCGCTAAGTGTTTTACGTTCTTTTTTTTTTTGTTTATTAATTATATATAAAATACAAGCATACAAAATACGATATAAAGACCTATATAGCAGATACTGGATAAACAATATGCCTAATACTAGAAACTAAACGAAACTAAGAGCCTAAACTATAGACCGCACAAAAAAACAGCAAACAAACGTTAAAAACAAATACACACTAAAAATGCAATAATTAATTGAGTTAAATAGTTTTTAAAATGATCAAATGTTTGCTTGCATATCTCGATGCAACCCTGCAAGTGTATAGTTAATTTTCTTAAATATTTTATTTCCCCCGCAGCATATAAAATATGTATGTATGGCTTTTTTTTATTATTTGTTTCTTTTTTTGTACAATTTTTTAAACCATTTGTAAATGCGAGAGTTTATGTTAATTTCTTATGTGTATGTACCATGTGCTACTTGTAGTTTTTTTCTTGTTTTAAAATTACATTTTATTTAAAAAAAAAACAACAGCAAAATGCAACAACAGATGATTATTCTTTATGCTCATTTGGAATGTTTGGCGCTCACATAACCAGCCACAGGATGGATCAAAACACACATAACCACAGCAATGAACGTAATTGAAAACACCGATGTTAAAGGAAACCAGAAACCGACATGGTTACGGATGCACCACAACAAATAACGAATGACCAACGCAGTTTTTGTAAGGCGATAATCATTTACCAACCAGAAACCCACGAAACAACTGTAGAGTATAGACGAGGGGAGACAACTATTGCCCACCCATGTAGAGAGGGCTCTTACTAGAAAGCCGGTGCCAAAGCCTAAAGAAAAATATAGCCCCAAGCCGAACAGCAACGTGCCCGACTGCTGTACCCATAGAAATAGCAAAGAACAAATTATGAAACAAAACATAACGAAAGCATAAACTAATAGAGATTGTAGTCCAAATGATTTGCATACATTTTTGCACTTGGTTTATTTGTTCAACTAAATAAACATAAACGAAAAGTTAGTTAAAATGTTTAAACGTTAAACTGTGAGACAGACAAAGAGAAGAGGTGCAATAGAACTCGATAATAGTTTTGCTTTTAGATTAGTGCAAGGAAAAGTATACAGAAGAAACAACGAAAGGAGGAGCCCCAACCCCCACCCAGCCCCTATCCCCACATACAACATAAACACATACATATGCATAAAATAATGAAAAGTCTGTATAATGCATGAATATCCGAATAAACAACTAATATGTATACATACCATATACATAAGTACATACATATGCCCATACATAATACATACATACATACAATACAGACATATATAAAATATATATCATTGTAATAATTTGTAATGTTTATCAGTAGAATTACTTACATATACACATATGTATGATGATCGAAGGAAAAATCGTGGAAAGATCCCCAAACAAATGAACAAAACAGAGAAAGCAGAGGATAAAATCGCATGCGGCCACCAACCATTAAAGTGTACTGTAAAATGTGTAAAATCTTGTTTCTATTTGTCCACTAAAACGTTTGGCATTTTGGGTTAATTTATTGCAGATTTCTATCTAGGATTAACAGGGGTCCAACAGCATTAATGGAGTGTCTAAAGCAATATTTATAAATAGGAAGTTAAAAAGTAGCAAAGGGCATTGTGGAAGTTTCCTTAGCCTTGGTCAAATATATTAAAAAATAGATCTCGATCTCCTACTGGCCGCCACTGGCTGATGCAGCTGGAACCGTTTCCGTCATGGCCAGCGTGGCGTCGAGTTCGGCTTGAATCTGCTCAAACTGATTGTACAGCTGCAACAGTTCGGGATGTGTCATCTCCGAGCTAATGTCCTCCCCAGCTGCTGTTCGTAACTGCAGCACGCCTATTGGCGTTCTGTCGCGTTGCTGGCAGTGCGAGGAGACCTCTACTTGCAGCTTCCACGCCACATCCTCCACCACGTTCGACTCGTAGCGCGGGCTAGCCAGATTCTCCATTATCGGCGTTGTCTCGCGCACCCACAGCCGCAGAATAGCATCGATCTTGGCCTCGTCTTCCAGCTGCAGCTTGTCGCGCAGCTCGCGCTGCAGCAGACTCGGTTTAATGATGAACGTGGAGATGCGTCGCAGGATGTAGGAGAATGTTTTGATTAGCAGCAAAAAGTCGGCACGCGGCACACCCACCAGCCGCTCCAGTTCCTCCAGCGTGTACTCCGGCTCATTGCTGCTGGTAGGTGTGTCTTCGGCACTGCTGTCGGCCCGCTCTGTGGTGGTGACACTGGTGCCCACGGTACTCGTTGCGGCTGTAGCCGCTGTGCCAGGGCTCATCTGGCGATGGGTGTACCAGAGCACCGTGTTAAAAGTGTCGTACGGCAGGGCATTGATGATTTTGATGCCCTCCCGGGCCCTGATTGGGTGGACAGTGGCAGTATAAAGGGAGGACGAACACCTCAGTTTGGTTTCTATTTACCGTTCGGTAATCTTTATCCAGTTTATGCTCATGACCCCTCTTTTGTTTATTCACAGCAATATTTCAATCAGCTGGGGCTAGCGTTGCCACGTTTCAGCACGCTGGCAGCCCTGTGCATATCGCTTCGCTGCGATTGTACGATAGCACGTTATCTGCATGGCTTGCAATCGATAGGTTTTTATTTGTGTATTGGTCTTGAACGCGGCTTAATGCAATTTTTCGCTGGCTCGGCTGGAAAAACATGCATTTTTGATGAGAAAACAGAAGGAGAGACAAGTGCAGTCAGACACACATACAGTGACAGTCCGACCACTAGTGCAGTGCAGTGCGGGGTACGAAGAAAGTGCGCATTTCACACAAAAAAGCAGTTCATTTAACCGACCTTATTGATAGTTATGTGCATACATACACGCATGTACACATACACGGGCTAGAAAAAGCAACCACCATCGCACCGCCGCAGCCCCACCAGCAAAACAGCATCGCTCAACCACAGGAGAAGAGTGGAGCGAGGAGGAGGAGGCAAATGTAAGAACTATTTGCTGTACATTTCATTCATGAGCTGCCGCTGCCGCCACTGCTGCTCACTGGTACTGCTGCTGCTGCTGCCGCTCCATCAACAATAACTGTTTATGTGTGTAAATAGCACCCGGCTTCCCCATGGCCGTGCTCTGGCCTAGGGCCCCTCCGCCAAATAGTTTTTTTTGTGTGTTGTCAAGTGCTATTTCTTGTTCCGCTTCCAGAGTTTTGTATGTCAGAGTTGGGCGCTCTCTCTATTTTTTTCTATGTCTAATTGTTTTTTTTTTTTGCAAAGCCTGCATCTGCATGTATCCGTGTGTGTGTGTGTGTGTGTGTGTGTGTGTTTGTGTGTATAATTGCATTCTTGCAGCTCATGAATTTTCTGCTGAAAAAATCGATAGCGCGTCGTCAGTTGTTTATTTAATGCTTCGTCTGCAATTTCCAGCCCCTTTCTCCCTCTCCTCTCTCACTCTCTCTCTCTCTATCGCACTCCCGCTGCAGCTGTGGTAGCAGTAGCAGCACCGCAGCACCCCTTTTGGCTCAGCGCGCGCGCGCACGCACACACACATGAACGCAGCCACAATGCACAGTTATACACAAACACACAGGCTGCCCAGAGACCAGATAGCAATTCCAGTGATACGGGAAATTAAAAAATAATCAGTTTTTATCAGTGGTATGCAAAAGCCGAAGAAAACATTTCCAGCCAGCCAGCCAGCCATCTTTGCCGTAACAATTGGCTGGTTATAGTAGGGCGGGGAGGGGGGTCGTTGGGCAAAAAAGAGTTTTTCCATTTTCTCGCTTCTTCTGCCTTGTGGCAGTTTTTTGTAGCAGCGGAAATATTGGGGTTTCTTGTCTCGCGCCTTTGCTTCTTTTCTCCTACATTCTTGCCTTTTGTTCGTGTGTGTGTTGTGTTCGTTTGTTTTGTGTTAATGCAGAAAATAACGGTTAATCCAATTAAGAAAACTAAAACGAGAATCGACTGGCAGGTCGAACTTTGGATGCCCTACAACACACACGAAGCCACCACGAAGCTCACTTGAGTGTGCGAGAGATGCCCTCAGTTGCTGTCTCTCTGTCTATGTCTTGCAATGATTGATGGGTGGGAGGCCTATGCTCCGCTGTGGGCAGTGTAGCGCAGCTCCAGCTCGACGGACAGTCCGTCGCAGTTCCAGTTTTAGTTTTGGTGGGTGCGCGGCCGGGTCAAGTCTTAGCAGCAAGCAGCAGCAGAAGCGAGACGTCATATCATGCACTAATGCACATAATGCCATTTGCAGCGATAAGGTCACCAGAGAATGGAGTCCCAACCGAAGCGGCCCTCATTGCATTTAGTGGCAGAGGCTGGAACAGGATCTGGATCTGGAGTGGGTGCTGCCACAGCTGAGATGTCGGGCGCCTATTCCCCCACGTCGGGCTTCCTGCCGGACATGCCGCAGTGGAAGAAGGACCTCATACAGCGCCGCAAGACGAACGTGGCCCGCACCCAGGCAGCAGCCTCGCCCACCGCTACGTCCGATGTGGATGTGGCCTTGGGGGAATCGAGTGCATCGGGGGGAACAGTAGGCGGAGGAGCAGGCGCCAGTGCAGGTGAGTGATCGTCTGGCGGCTTACACAATCTCTACACAGCTGTGTATTGATTTTGATTGAAAAATATTTTGTGGTTTCTGTTTTCGTGGGTAAAACAATAAACAATAATTGCCAGCTGTTTGTTATCTAAAACCAAATCAGTAATTCCATTACCAATGGAATTCGAATCAGCCGCGCAGCTATCGATTGCGCCTGAGTCAGCAGCTCTGTGATGTGTATCGATATAAAAGTGTCTGTGCTACCCAAAGGGCTGCCAGATCACTAGGGAGGCTGGTGTGGTGTTGTTGTCTGGCAGCGGCAGAATCCGAAATTGTTATTGAAATTTAAGTTCGATCCTCGATCCACTTCTTTGCAGAACCGACTGCGACTGAGGCGACGATCACTAGTCAACCACAGCAGAAGCCGCTGGCCAAGAGAAATGTAAGCCAGCCAGCGACAGCAGCAGCACACTTACAAATGCAAGCAGCGCTTAAGACTACACCAACAGAGGAAAAGTCTGAGAAATCTTTCATTGGAGGTCATCATACCCAACAGCAACAGCAGCAGCAGCAGCTCCACCAAGGCAAAGACTCAGCGTCAGCGTTGGCCTTTTCAATTTCAGCTGAAACAACGTTTGGGCCAACGGCCACTGGAAATCCACAAATACCAATACCAATACCAAAGCAGCGATCAAGTTTATTTAACACAAGAAGTCCATCAACAACAACAACAGCAACCAGCAGTAGCAGCAGCTCCAGCGGCAGCAAGGAGCCAGAAATTCTAAATTTGGATCTCAGAGAGCGCGAGCGGGAGAGCGAACGCGAACCGGGAGAGCAGATTGACTCCATGGTGAGTTACCGCTCTCGCGGCGGTGGTGAAGTTGAAACTGGCACAGCGGCAGCAGCGGCAACTGGAGCATTAACAGCAATCGACGCCAGCAGCGGCAGCGGCGTCGGCGCACTGGCAGCAGCGCCAACATCGTCGTCGTCAGCAAATCACTTGCAAACGAAACTTGGACAGACCGTTTCAGAAGGGGCTCCGAATCAGACGAGCTCCACCGCGAAAGAGAAAGAACTGCAGGTAGCCGCAGCAATAGCAACAGCAGCACCAGCAACACCGTTGCTTCTTGTTGATAATAAAAACGGTTCGAAGACAAAGCTCATTTCCGATAAATTGCAGAGCAATAAGTTTATAAAACAACAGCAAGAACAGCAGCAGCAGCACCAGCACCAGCAACAACAGCACCAGCAACAATTGTCGCCCACCAAATCAACGGTAAAAACGACAATGGTCGCCATGCAAGAAATGAAAAAGACAACAAAACAAAATGGCCAACACCGTCACATCGCGAAGAGCAGCAGCAACAGCAGCCACAGCGGCGACACAGAGGCCGCCCCCGGTGTGGCCCTGCCCGCGCTGGTGGACACCGGCGAGGATCTGAGCTATGGGCCTGGCATTGTGTCGAAGCTGCGCTGCCGCTACCTTAGCCTGGCGCTGCGCGAGTCCCACCAGCAGAACCAGAAGCAGCGCCTGCAGCGCTCCACCAGCCTCAACACGCTGCTCGATCGGGACGACGATGAAGAGGAAATTAATGCCAATGCCGGTCTCGAGGTGGTCTCGACCCGGGCCAAATCCACACCGCCGCCGATACTGGGTGCCAAGCCGACGATGCTTGGCGGTGGCTACATCAAGGGCGCCCAGGCGCCAGTCCAGCGTCCCGTTAGTCTGGGCACCAATGGAACAACCCCCACGCTGTCCGCGCTAAGCACCGAAGATTCCACAAAGCCCACCAATGGAGGAGGAGGAGGAGGAGTGAACCGCTCACGCCACTTCAAACGCGGCAACGAGGTAATGAAGCGCGCCCGCTCCGTGGAGGCGCTGCTCTGCGAGAAGTCGCCATGGAATACGCAGAGAGCCAGCTACCAGGCGACAAGCATGGCCATGCCCACTGCACCACAGGCTGTCTCCCCGGGCGCTGCATCGCCCACCTGCGTCACCATCGAGGACAAGATCCACAATGCCCGCGAGCGACTGCACAGTGGGACGGATACGGCGCCGCCCAAGCGTCTGACCTCCATCATCGACGACACGGAGCGCCCGCCACCGGATCTGGTCAAGCAGACGCTGAAGATGTTCGAGGCGAGTGCCAATCGTCGGCCACGCGCCACCCACCGCTCCAACGGAGTGGGCGGTGTGGCCAGCAAGGTGGCAAACTATAAGTCTATCCTCAAGGAGCAGCGATCGCCGGCACCCAGCGTAGGCAGCACACCGCCATCCCTGTTACGACGTGAGCCCGGCCAGAGTGTGGGCTTTGCTGCGTCCACCCCCAAGCAGGCGACACGCTCGGCCTTGATCTCCGACAGCAGCAGCAGCACACCCCATCCCCATCCCGATATCATTCCGCGGCAGCTGGCCAGCGTCGTAGACTCGCCCGTTACCGCGCTGAGCCTCATGATGGGACGCATCAATCTGCAGGACGCTGATGGTGAGGCAGCGGCGGCCGCGTCGGCGGTGAATGAGAGCTTAGTCAGCGAGGCCAGAGCGGCGACGGCATCGGGAACGGTAGCAGTGGCAGTGCCAGTGGCAGTAGCGGCGTCAGCGTCAGCGACGACAAACAACGAAGCGAACAGCGAATACGAGAATGAGAATGAGAATAATGGCAGGCACGATGTTGGCAACGATGGGGATGACGACAACACCACCAACGACAACAACCGCAACGACAGCGACAACAATGGGCACGATGGCGATAATATGGGCGCGGCAGGCGATAAGCCTAAGCCCCCCACAAGCACAGCAACGACGACGACGGCTGCGGCGGCGGCGGCGACAGCGGCAGGAGGCGCCCAGCGATCATTCGTTGCCACGATCGAGAGCGCGCATGTTCCCAGTGGAAGTAATATCGCAAGAAAACAGCTGAACAACATCGAAACGGGATCAGGATTGGGATCTGGATCTGGATCATCCGGGATAACATCTACAACAACAACAACCAAACAGATTGGTGTGATACGGCCGCTCTTCAATAGCAGCGGTACGACACAACAGCTAACCAGTCGCGAGATCGAAAAGAATCGCATTAATGAAATGAAAAAGTCCTCGGCACTGGCCAACGATGGCAGCTCCGGTGCGGGTTCGCCCATAACTAGTCTGGATACGGTGATAAATTCGATACGGGATGGCAGCGAAACGGACGCGGCCTCAGCCTCGCCCTTGTGGACATTGCGGAAGCTGCGTCATGGCCATGCAGCCGGCAGCAATTCTGGTCATCATGCGGCAGGAACGTCGGCCACTTCCAGCCATTCCACGGAGAACACCTCGATGGTGTTCAATTTCTCCAAGAGCACCAAAGAAGTGCCCGACTACATTGAAAGCGATGTTGTGATCTACAGGCGTAAACGGGAATTGCCAAAGGTGAGTGTGTGTGTGTGTGTGTGTGCGCGCGCGTGTGTGTGTGTGTGTGCATGCATTCCAATGCCAAATTGTGCGCTAGTGGGAGTGGGAGTCCCGTGCTCTCTTGCGGTTTACCTTGGAAGTCTAGGAAGTACATGGAAGTGAGGGCAACAGTGGGGATCTTCATTGCCTTTCCCTTTTAATAGGAAGTAGCGTCCTCACATACCCTCGGAAAGTGTAGTCTTATCAGACTAGATATGTGTGGATGTGTGGGTTCGTGTGCATGGAATGTGGCGCCCTTGCGGATTATTCATACTTAATTACTTTGTGAATTATTATTTTCTTGATAATAATTTGTTGGCTGTCCCCAATATCTTTGTTATGGTTTTATTTTTCCATTTATTTCTCTTTTTTTTTGCTGTAGTTTTTTGTTGTTTTTTTTGTGTCATACGGCAGCCATGCCATATAAACAAACATACACAGACGGGCAGAAACAGAAAAACAGACACAGAGGGAGAGACAATCGTAGAAGAGCGTCGCGCAAACGGGTAGAAGGGAAAGAGAGCAAAGCAGAAGCACACACAAGCACAGAGCTAGCGATCATGCGCATTTCGAAAGTTCAACAAGGCAGAGCCAGAACAACAACAAAAGCTTTTGCGTGTATTATGCATCGGAGATTGAATACTCTTTCCCAGCAGCTGAAACGGCATCAGAAGTGGCAGCAGATGTGCGACGGCGCAAATGTTTTTTCTGGTTCCCAGGCAAACCATTGGTGTGTGTTCATGCATCATCCCCTCTTGCACTCTTTCATTGATCTTCTGCCAAGAGTCAATTAGAATTTGCCTTGAATCTCTCATTCTCCGATCGATAAATATGCACATACATATGTACATACATAAATCTGCGTGTGTGTGTGCTTGTGTGTTCCCAGACTTATTTCTTTGTCTACAGCAAAATGCAAGTTTTGTCTCTCCTTCGTCCCTGGCTGTCGTCTCTCTCTGCATATTCCATTTTATTCCATTCTTTTGCCTGCAGTTTTTGATTACATTGAGAAAAAAGAAAAAACGTCTCAAAGTCTGTGGGGTTGGGGGGGAAGGGAAATAACCAGTTTTTATATGCCACAAAAAGATATTTTTTCGTTTTGTTCTTTGTTCCTGCTGCTGTCCCATGGAAACAAAGATTATGCTCACGTACATACATATACATTATGTACATATGCATAAAAGTACATATGTACATCTTTAGTTTTCAGGAGGTGGCTCTTTAAATGCCGTGACAGGGCCGGGCATGCAATGTTTGATACTTGAGATCTGCTGAGAAGCAACCGCACAGCTGTTTCTTTTGCAGCAATGTTGAGTCTGCTCTCTCCCTCTCTCTCTCTCTCGCTGTTTTGCTCTCTCAGCTTTGGCTGTGGCTTTCAGCTTCAGCTTGAATTGAGTTCTTCTTCTGACCAGCTCGCCCCTCCCGCACACCCAAAATATCCACCGGTTGCTGTTGTTGGCAAACCCGTTTAATGCCGTGTGCCGTTCGCTCTCTCGCTCTGCTTCTGACTCTGCCTCTGCCCTGCTCTCTGCAGTGTCTTGTCTTCCGTCTCTCTGGAAATGAACTCGATTTTTGTCGAATTCTTTTTTGATGCCAGATTCTGTATGCCGCTGCTTTTGCGCTTGTTCTCTTTGGCTTTTGCTTTTCTTCCTCTTCGGGCTGCACTGCATTTTATTATGCTTTGGAGTTTTCTTGTCTCTTTTTATCTGCTTTCGGAATTGCTTTTATCTTTTTTTGTTGTTTTTTTTTTTTCGGGGCCTGGCATATGGATCGAAGCGGTCGGTCTCCGGCCATTGCCAGAAATGGGGCAAACGGGAATGGAATGGAAATAAAACGGGGACAGGGACGGGACCCAGGGTGGGACAAACAGGAACGGGAAGGCCAAAGCCATTAAAGCATCATCCCATCCATTCCGCAGGGCATGAGTCACAGTACTTCGGTACCATAATGCTGATGATGATGATGATGATAAAGCTTTCCATGAATTTCACTTTTTGAACTCATTTTCATATCTTTATTTTTGTTTTCTTTCTTTCTCTTGCTTTCCACCCCGCCACCCACCGCCTCTATAGCCAAATGAGCCCGGCTTCGTGTTGCTGGGCGATCTATCGGTGGAGACCTCCACGGATACGGACTATGACGATTACTCCCTGTGCCCGCCCTCGCCGTGCGACGTGGAGTTCGAGAATGCCAACATTGTGATCGATGGCAAGTCCAGCATACGCCAGAAACCCAAAGAGTCATCGGTGAGTAGAGTGGGGGATAGAAAATACACATTAAGAGAGTGAATCAAAGCCTCAGGATCAGATGGGAAATAGGAAACGGCAGGGGACTCCCACCCCACTTCATGCATGAGAAACAGGTTCAAAGCGGAGTGAACCCCATAGTAGCAGCAACAGAGATCGATCCATGACTCAATTGCGGTATCAGAACGCAGAACGCCAAAAGATACCATTGGATTCTTTATTTTCCAATTCAGTTTCCTATTTTTGTTACAATTATTCTTTATGGTGTGTGTGCGTTCCCTGAATGTGGGATAAGATAAGATTATTTTCCATATACAAAGAGTGTAGTGGGGGTGGGGGTTGCGCTATACAAATGCGGTATTTGTTTTCGATCGAGTGAGAAAATTGGAAACAAAAAATGAAATTCCACCACGATTTCGGAGCGGAGCCACAGCAGAGCAAACGGCGATAAGACCAGATCCAGACCGGTCTATGAGAAACGGGAACTTATGCTATGGCCCTGCCCAGTGGCAGCAGTGGCCATGCTCTTGGCCGACCCCCTCTCTCTCTCTCTCTGTCTCGCCTGTGCTCCTTATCGGTTATCTGCCATTAATCAAACTGCATTAGGTTTGGGATTTGGTTTCCATTTCACTTTTCTCCTTCATTATTGTACATTGTACGAGTAGTCGGGTGCGTTTCATCAAATGTGACTGATATGATCGGTTGGTTTGAGGCGGCGGGCACCTTTGTATGTACATTTGTACATTGAAATCCATGTAGGAAATCTGAAATAGTTTTTTTTGTTGCTGTGGCACTGATAAGGGGGGAACGTAATGTCATTGCTGGCCGCCACTGTGACTCACTAATTGGGTATCGATAAGAGGCTATAACTTATAAGTAGATGAGTAATTTCGTTGCTGCGACTAAAGTCTGCTTAAAAGAAAGAAATATCTGATCCTCTTCCTTTTGGGGGCTCTTCTTTGTTGTATCTGAATCTGTTGTGACTAATATTTTGTTTCCTGTTTTTCTGTGTACAGTTTCGCGTGCAGTTTAACGACACGTTGACGTCCACCTTCGAGTACCCGTCAGAGGCATCGATGGTCATCGATGATCCGCCCTACGCCGATCCCTTTTCCCATGTCAGCAAGCATCACCAGCTGCTGCTGGCCGAGCAGATGCAGCTGCTACAGCATCAGCAACAGGTGCAACAGCAGCAGCAGCAGCATCATCATGTTACTGTAGACGAGATCATTGAGCTGCCCACATCGACGGTGGGGAACAACAGATCTGGTGGCAGCGGTGGAGGGGGCAATATGCTGGGGAATTTACCGTTGGGTAAGTAATATCGGAACGGATTGGATATTGGATATCTACGATTCGAAACAAGTACATCTATGTATGTGTATGTGTGTACGTGTGTACGTGTGTGTGTGTGGCATGCAACAGAAATGTAATGGAATGGAATGGCTCTCTATCACACGCATACTCTATCTCTCTCTCTCTCTCTCTCTCTATTTGTTTTTTGTACTCTGTGTTTGTCTCTCTTTCTCTCTTTTTGCCTTGCCTTGCCTTTGCCTGCGCCTCTATCTATCTGTCCCTGTTTTGTCCCAGTAATCCTTGATTTTTTTATATATTTTTTTTAAGCTGTGCTCTTGATTTGACTCTCTCTTAAGCCATCAATCAAACATCAATCATCATTATCGTACACAGCTGTGCATCAATCAATCAACATACATAAATATATGTACAATATCCTTTGAGTTTATCCCTTTTTCTGTTTGTTTTGTAGCAGCGAGGGACACGAAAGAACAACCCAAAACCCTCAACCAGAAACCAGAAATGATCTCTGTTTTGTGCAATTTCCAGATAATGCCACACGCAACGACCCACCCACGATCTCTGACTCTGTCTCCGTCTCAGTCCCACCATTGTGTGGCAGTAGGGCAAATGCCATTAGGACAATGGGCAAAGGCTGCTGGCCAAAGCTCCGTGCCCTTGGCACACAATTTCGCAAATTAACGAGGCTCATCAGGTGGGTTGAAGGATCCACCTTTATCCCCTTGTTTGGATAAAGTTCAAGCTGCAAGCTGAAGCAGTTGCCAGCACCTGCCCAGTCCCCCTGTCCAGTCCCTAAAACCCCCAAAGCTATATTTCAACTTTTCTCTGTCACTCTCTCAGCCTCTCCATAGACCAACAGCACAGCTCTCAGTCTCTCTTTATCTCTCTGTCTCTCTGTCACCAAGAACCCCTAAAACCCAAAAGCTAAGAAAACAAAACAAAAACAAAACTCAAAAATGAACTCGAAAAAAAGGCAAGGGCATTCAATTTCGCCTCACGCATATTTTGCAGATTACCCAAGTTTAGGGAGGGGTATTATCTTGCAACAGCAGCAGCAGGAGGAGAAACAGGAGGAGCAGCAGGAGGAGGAGCAGCAACAGCAGTTGGAGCAGCAGGGACCAGATCAGCTGCAGCAGCAACAGGAGCCAAAAATAACAGCCACAGAAGCACTACCATCAAATGTCGAAATCAAGCCCCAGCAGCACCACTGCCAACAGCGTAGAGCACGGCCATCGGTTCTGCTGAAGCCGCAGTATGCCTGCTTCCTGCAGAATGAGTCGAGGCCGGCACAGCCACCGCCGCCCGTTACAGTGAAGCCTAGAAAGGCGGCCTCCTTCTCAATGGGAAACTATCATCAGCATCAGCAACAGCAACAGCAGAGTAAATATGAAATACCCGCTAGCAGAAACCGAACCACAAGCACCGCAAATAAAGCCATGATCGGGAGCAGTAGCAGGAGTGGAAGCAGCAGCGATGCCAGCCACCAGCAACAGCAGGCGCGTCGTCGGCCGAGTCTGCCGTCGTCGCTAGCCTTACCCAATGCCAGCACAGCCCTGCTCCAGGCACGCATACCGGGCACCACGCTCTACTATGTCTAAAAACCAAGCTGCGAATCAACAGAAATCCGAACCAAAACAAAAAAGATACAAAAATAAACGCTCCACATGCCTGCAAGCCTCCAAAAGCCTTCAAAGACTCTCCAAACTCCGTTCGACTGCAAAGTGCCAGAGAAACGTAGGCATTGCACAAAAGCTTTACCCATATATATATGTATAAAATAAACCTATTAAAACTAGGCTAAAGATCCAACAAAAACCAAAGAAACCAAAACACCCCTCCCCCCGTTGAAATGTGTGGTGGCTATTTGGTGATCCGCTCCCGAAATCCTTGAAGCCGCTTAATAACGCGAGAGTGCGCTTGGCCTTCCCATCACCACCTTCCCTTAATTGGTTGTTTGTGATAAATAGAAACCCGACTCACTTCCATAACTCAATGCGGAAACAGGAAAACAAAGTACAACAAAACACACACAAACACACACTCACAATACTTGAACCCAAAACAAAAACACTCGATGGAGGAAACACATGTAAATACGATGTGAAATGCGTGGAAGATGCACACAGATGCTGCTGCAAGAATGCACTGGAAAAGCTGACCAAAAGAGGAAAATCACACTGAAAATTGAACAGCGGAATTGAATGGAGTTTTGGCTTTGAATATCCCTATAACTATGTACTAACATTACCCGCATCCCAAGTGATATAGAGGCCACATAATGTTAACCATAATGATAGACATAGCTCGAACTTCTACTATAACTATTATTATATGTAGCCTTGTTCCAAACCAAACTAAACTGACGGACTGAGTGACTTGTTTGAAGGCAAGCGACAATACTAGATACATGCCACATAAGTACATACACAAATTGTTGAATCATCCGCCAACGATAAATATTAACTAGCAATTCTCGTAGCAACACTCGTTAGATATTTACACTCGTGATAAATGCTAGCGAGTAATTCTACACTCGTTACATATCTACACTCGTGATAAACGAGTTGTTCTACACTCGTTACATATCTACACTCGTGTTAAATGCTAGCGAGTAATTCTACACTCGTTACATATCTACACTCGTGATAAACGAGTTAACGAGTTGTTCCACACTCGTTATGTTTATGAAACAATCCAAGTGAGTTTGCTCTTGCTCACGGATCTTCAAAAAGTGTTGCACTTTTCGCTCCTAAGAATTGAATAGCAAAAGCAGTCCAATAACAATTTGTTCTAGTCTTTAATGGTATCCAACTGCAATTGTAGAATGTATCAAACAAGTTGTGCGCCTTTTTTTATGTAAAGAGAATGCATAAGAATATGAAAGCTGATTATGAATCTCTTGTTGTGCATGAAACTCCCACTAGCTGACTGACTAAAACGGATTCACTGCTAAATGTAAATGTAAAAGTATTTTTTGTAATTTCAGATGTGTGTGTGATTTTTTTTTTGTTGCTGCCAATTGTGTATTTTGCGGCATTCGATTACATTTTGTATGTGTTGGGGAGGGGGGAGGTGTATGTGTTACCATATTGGATTGCAATTGCCTGCCACCTGATTACCCCCCCACCCGACTGATGCACCCCACTAGCCGCAACCAGTGCCAGAACCCCCCCACTATACTCCATCTCCCTCTGGCTATGTACGTGCCTCACTCGCTCTCCCACTCGCTCTCACATTTCACACACTCTCTGTGTCTCTTTCTATTTCCACAAGTGTTTTCCACACACACAGCATACACACACACGCTTTTCATTTCCCAATGCATAAATACGTACAAATATTTGTTGTTGTTGTTTGTTTGTTTGTTGTCTGTCTTGTTTGATGTGTTGGTTTTTTGGTTTATGTCGTTTGTTTTTATATCTTTTGGTTGGGTTGCGTTGTTGCCCGTTCATATTCTTTGGACTGTTGGAGCTTCCTCCTCGTATCTATGTACTTTCTAGTTTTCTATTTTGTTTGTTCATACTAATTTCTTTTGCAGATATTATTTAAATGTAACATCATACATAAGCCAAAGCAAAAGCAAAAGTTCGTTGAAATAGTATCTACATATATGTATGTATGTATATCAGATATATATGTATATGTATACCTATCATATATTATCAAATGTGTGTGTGAAACCAACAATTAATCCAAACAAGAAATCGTCTAAAAAAATGAATAAAAATAGAAAACAAAAACCCAAAAGAATGAGTGGCAAAACAGCGATCAATTGGAGCGATGATAAAGAAAAACCACACACCCCAAATCAAAGCAAAATATGAATTAAAAATCAAACCAACAACAACAACAAAATAAACTCCAAAATCTGCAAGAAAATATACATGAAATGTGCAACACACACCACCACCACCACCTCTAACCAAGCCAAAAAATAAAGTTTAAATACGAAAACAAATATATATAGATATGCACTGCTCTCTGTCTGCTCTCTGTCCAGATGGCAACGAAGCCTAAAAACTAATCGAATCCAAACTAATCGCCAATTCATATTACTTCCCAAGGTAACTAACCCCAGATTAGACCACACACACACACACACACACACACACACACACACACAGCACACACCTTTGGCACATCCATTCTCATTATCATTTATCAATCCATTAGAAATCTCTCATCTGATCCTCAATATTCCTTTGCATACCATTACCACAGCTCCATCCATCCATCTATCCATCCATCCACGCACAAAAATACCCTCAAAACCTCCTCTTTTTTTATATAAATACTTACAAGATCTCTATATATTATTTTGTACATTTTTTGGTGCCACTTTTTGATTACCGTACTAACCCAAACCATAAAAAAAATACAATAATAAAAAGTTCTGCAACTTTTTGGTACATTTTTCTAGATCTTGACTAATCTTGAATTCATTTTGCAGGCTCCACGGCCCTGGGTTTTTATACGCCCATGAAGGCCTCACCGATGGACAGCCTCTTCCAGCTGGGTGTGACCAGATACGCGCCGCCCGACAGCAGCAGCAGCAGCAGCAGCAGTGGGGGCGGCGTCAGCAACAACAGCAGTGGCAGCAACAGCAACAACAGCAGCAACGGCTGCAGTCCAGCATGTGGTGGAGGAGGAAGCAGCGGCGGTGGCGGCAAGGCAACGACTACGCTGTTCAATGGCAACGGCAGCATTGTGGGCCTCGGCGAGGGTCTCATCAAAGATGGCGGCAACTGCGCCGACGAGGAGGACGCAGCACAGGCAACCACAAATGGAGCCGGCGGCAAGAAAGGCAATTGCGATGCGGATGGAGAGGATGACGATTATCATCCAACGGCGACGCCCGGCGGCGGAGTTGTCTATAGCGAGGGCACACAGAAGACGGATCTATTGTACTGATTAGATGACTTATGCACAGCTCTCTGGAGGAGCTCCCACTCTATCTGTATATCCCATTAGAACCCCCTCCCCCCCCCCCTGTCTGAAAACCGTGCGCTTAGGTGAAATATTAATTTCAGTTATACATAAAACAGAAAACAGAATACGGCAGAAAGAAACACACAGCAAGATACGTATATATATATATATAGATATTATTTGTAAGTCGTAAGCCCCAGGATATGAATGAATGTCAGGCGCGAGATCCGAAAGGATCTTTGCCCGTCTGTGTGTGCGTGTGCGTGTGTGTGTGTGCGTGTGTGAGTGAGTGTCTTTAAATATATCTATACATGTGTTTTTTTTTTTTTTTTTTTCTTTAAATTAATAATGTTTCGCATTATTAATATTAATATGATTATTGTAAATGCATCGATGGCACTTTAGTGAGGGAACCAACAACCATTTCGAGTGTTGTTCCATATTGTATTTGTATTTGTATTCCATTTACGGTATTTTTTATAGTAAATATACAAGAAGAAGAAGCAATGCCAAGAAACAAAACAAAAAACAAAAAAAATATACTTGGATATTTTGCCGAACATAAAATTAAACAAGAAGAAAGCATTGTAAAACAACGACAGGTTGTTCCACCAACAACAGCAACTGAATCGGAAACAGAAACAATTGAATCCCGCTTTAGGGTCTTACATGAAACATGCATACACATATGTAAATCCAGTTCAGATCAGATCCCCATGAACAGTATCTAAGATTCAGAGCGACACGATAATGAGCCCCAGCCCAGCCACAATCTAATTTCCGTATACCCGATACACACTTCCAATTTCCCGATACGAAACCCGGAAGAAAAGTAAAGGAAAAATGTAAACATTTGCCTCATAAATATTATTAAACATTTAGCGCTTACATACCATATTTTTTACAATTGTATTCCGTAAATAAATATAAATATATACAAATACATTCAAAAAAAAGAAACAATTGAAACGCTAACTCACTCAATTGTGTTGCAGGACTACGAGGGAATCTCTGAGAACTGCCGCCAGAAAAGTATGCTTTATGATTTAGTAGAGGCGCGCCCATAGATATGTTAAGCTTCTAAACAAAGGTTCTTTCTTTATTTCTCCAAGTAGCAATTTCCATCAAACACGAATCAAATAGATGAACATACAGATAAATATGTTAAACATAAGCAAAGTCCATCAGCTGATCAAGCATTTAGCATTTTCTATTCCTCTCCATGAATGAATTCAAAGGCAAACCTTGAATATTCCGCTCATCCGCAAGTGCTGCATGCTGCTTCAAAGTCAAAAATGGTTTCGGATGGTATGTGCTGCGTATGGGGGCACATGCGACAATCCCAGTACGGGGGTTCAGCCCAGCTGATCGTTTTGGCAATCGTAATGTAGCTCTCCAGCTGCCAAATAATAATAAATAAATACATTCAAATAGCTTTTCGTCATAGTTTGTCAGTTGTTTGCTGCTGGCCCAATCGAGCGGTCGCCTTTGCCCACTGCTCTACGAACGGAATTGAATTGTGGTAAGGAAATTGTAAATTGGGCAAACGGGCGACAATTGCCTACAAAGCACCGCATTAGGCCGGACCAGACACAAAACGATGCACCTGTATGTGGCCTTGTGGGTGTGCGGCACGGCGCTGGCACTGCTGCTTGGCTGGCAGCAGCGCAAATGCTGGCGCCTCATCTGGCAGCTGAACGGTTGGCGGGGCGTGGCCCAGCAGCCGATCCTGTGGTTCCTGCTCTGCATCAATCTGCATCCAAACAGTTGAGTCTTCCAATCTTTTCCAATCGGAATCGAAATTAATTCTTGCGCTCTGCCAACGACAGGCATACTGGAGCGGGTGACACAGATGCGGAAGTACTTCCAGCGACCGCTGGCCATCCTGGTTGGTACACGGGTGCTGGTCTACATCGATGATCCCGCCGGCATGGAGAGCATACTGAATGCCCCAGAGTGCCTGGATAAGACCTTCATGCAGGAGGGATTCTTTGCCAAACGCGGGCTGCTGCATGCGCGCGGTGAGTAGTCCTAGGTCCTAGGTCAAGTCGATTCCACTCCTAATGCTCGATTGCAGGCCAAAAGTGGAAGCTACGACGCAAGCAGCTCAATCCGGCCTTTAGCCACAACATTGTGGCCAGCTTCTTTGATGTGTTCAATGCCGTGGGCAATCAGATGGTCGAGCAGTTCGCCACCCAGCCGCATCTCCATGGACGGGCCGTGAAGTTCACCGATGCCGAGGATATGCTCAGTCGCGCCGTTCTCGAGGTATCCTGCTGTGAGTAAACCCCAACAAAATCTCTCCCCCACACCATTCAAAACGCATTGCGGAACAGACCTCGCAATGTTTTCCTTTGCTGCCCTTCGCGGTGCGACACGTTTGCCGCGTTTCCATGCAACTCACGTAGTCCAACCCGCGCACCAACTAGACACAAACTCGCACATACATATGAGTGTGTTTATTTATTTCTATAAATTATGAAAGTTAATTGTCGGTGGTTGGGTTTTGGCAACCATTAACGAGGGAGAGAGCGAGAGAGTGCAATTAATGCGTGTCTCGACATCCTGATAGCCAGCAAAAAGAGTGTACAACTCCTGCCTCAAATCCTCGTTGCCTCGTTTCAGTGACTGTCATGGGAACACCAACGAATTTTACACAAACGGATGACGCTCACATTGCCTCCAGCTACAAGCGGTGAGTAGCGGTAGAGGATTTGCGGCGGCAGCCTGTTTGACTTTCGATCCACACACAGCCTGCTGGAGATCTCAGCCATCAGGGTGGTGAAGCCGTGGCTGCAAATCGATCTGCTGCACCGATTGCTGGCGCCCGAGTTGTACGCGGAGGCGGAGAAGTGCAATCAGCTGCTGGTGGAGTTTGTGGCCGGGATTGTGCAGAGCAAGCATCGAAATTGGCAGCTACGGGCAGCCATCAACGAGGAGGCTGGCGAGGATTCAGGCGCCTGGCAGCGGCGCATCTTCATCGAGCAGATCTTCCAGCTGGCCGCCAACGGGGAGCTCACGTTGCAGGAGATCGAGGACGAGGCCCAGTCCATGGTCCTGGTGGTGGGTAGCCTCCAATGACAGCAGGCAGAACCACTAATTACTTTCGGAATCGTTGCAGTCCTTTGAGACGGTATCGAACAGCATCATGCTGGCTCTGCTCTGCCTGGCCACCCACAAGGGCGACTGCCAGCAGCGGCTGCGTGCGGAGATTGCCAGCGTCTTCCCGGGCCAGGGCCAGGGCCAGGGCTCCAGTCCGGATGCCACCCATGTCGGGCTGGAGCAGCTGCAGCAGCTGCGCTACCTGGATGCCTTTGTTAGCGAGGCCCTGCGCCTGCTGGCCACTGTTCCGATGAACCTGCGGCATGTCAGTCGGGACTTCCAGCTGCCGGGACGCGACGCTGTCGTGCCCCAGAACAGCATCATCGTCCTGGACACCTTCAATATGCAGCGCGACGAGGCCTGGTGGGGCGACAATGCCAAGCAGTTCGATCCGCAACGCTTTCTCGACCAGGACGACCAGGCGCCGGAGGGCGAGGACATCTCTGGATCATCAGTGCCCAAGATCAATGGCCAGCAGAGGCGCCATTCCTACAGCTTTCTGCCATTCTCCAAGGGACTGCGCTCCTGCATTGGCAAGTGAAGATCTCCTAGGAGACGGAACGGAGTCGTTTCTTACTTCAGTTTTTGTTCCTTATTGCCACACACAGGTCGACGGTATGGCCTGTTCATCATGAAGGTGTTCCTTGTGAAACTGATCGTGGCCTTCGACTTCAGCAGCGAATTCCAGTTGGAGCAGCTGCAGTTCGTGGAGAACATCTCCCTGAAGTTCAACAACGTCGATGACATCTCCTTGGCCATCCAGCCGCACCAGCAGCCCCAGGACGCAACCTAAAACACCACAGGATTCTTCATTATATAATATCATAGAAGCATGGTTTTTTTTCTATATTCATCAATTGTGTATTCCTTTGGCTAAATAAAATTAAGCTAATTTTTGTACTACCTTTTGTAAGTCAATTGGATCCTTTTATCTATCTTAGTCAGGTCAGATATTACAGCTCTCATTTTTTGTTTATTTTTTCTTAATTTTCGCTCTTTCGAATCGTGGTGAAACTCGGTTGTTGCTATTTTTTGAGGTGGGTTTCCACGGACGACCTTGTTCACGTCATACACCTTGAATTTTTTAATAATTATCTTAGTATTTCTGACTATTTTCGTATTTCCAGTATTCTTAAAGGCTCTCCATGCGTCACCCTCTTGTCCAATAAACCAATGTAAAAAACGTGTAGAAATGCCACTAAGAGCCATGCCCCAGCCGCATCGAATTCTTATCAGATAAAATAATAGTTTCAGCGCTGAGAGTATGAGCATGGGAGTGCTTTTAAATAGAATATCAAAATCGAGCTAATTTATTTAGGACTCGGTACATTTACGGTATATTATGAAAATCAGCATGCACACTTTGGTATTTTTCGGAGGGTCACGTGGTATATGTTATCGACAAGACCGCGGTCACACTGATCCCTAGGGTCTAGTTGATGTTACGTGTGTTTTCGGCTTCTCGATTTCTTTTTTGTTTCCTTCCTCATTCTTTTCGTTGTTGCTTCGGCCGTTCTTCTAATTCTTGTTGCCGTTTGTCGTGCTGCTCTAGCACTTGTTTTTTATATTGTGCGTAGGCACAACAGCAGGCCCATGCAGCAGCAGCAGTCGCGTCGGCAGAGCAGCCACCGTATTAACAATTAACCGTAATAATTTACCGCGTGCTGCGCAGAGCAGCGGCAGAAAAACCACCAGTACGGCCTCGCACTGCTGCCCCGAACCGACCGACCCGGCCCGGCCCTTAACTTTGTTTCCCCCCGAAGAGAACGGTGGAGCATTTCCCCGCCCCGACCCTCAAGACGCGTTCACAGCCCAGCCGCCCAATCCATCGGTTGCGCCCCTCGGTGGCGGTGTTGTGCTGCTGCTGGACAGAAAGCGCGCTCGAAGGAGGAACAACAGATAAAGAAACGGCACGAAAGAGTTAAACAAATAGCGAAAGACAGGCGAGGCGCCGTAGAGTGGAAGTGGAAAAACGTGTGTTATTGAGACAAAAAGAAGTGATCGAATTACTGCCGTGTAGTTATACATACATATATTTTACAATCATCAGTAGAGATATAAAAACAAAACCAACAAACAAATTGCAGCGCCAAAATGGTAAGTGAAGAGAAACAATTGTGCCGTTTTTGTTTTTGTGTGTGTGGGTTGCCGCTGCGCTGCGTTCGCTGGTTGCTTCTGACTGTGCCTGCAGAATGACTTAATACATTTTCTTTGTTGATGAAACACGCAACACACACACCCCCAGGCACGCACACTAATGGGCGAGGGAATGGCCAAAAAGAATAAAATGTAGAAACACACGCATTGCAAACCGTTGTTAAAACAAAAACAACAAACAAAGATGTAAAATGTAAAAGCAGTAGAAGTCTAAGAAGAAGCAGCAGCAGCTGAAGAGCAAAGAGTATGGAAGCAGAACAGCTGCAGAAGAGAAACGATGAAGAAGAAGATGTACGGTAGAAGTAGAAAGAGATGGAAGAAGCATCAGTAGTAGAAGGTAAAAGAGGAAGTGGCAAAACACAGCAGCCGCAGCAGCATAAAGATGCAAAGCAGAGCAACGGATGAGCAGCAGCAACCGACCGACTACTCATTCAATAATTGTTGTTTGTTCTGCTCTGAGCCGCTCTCTTTTGCCCCCTTATGCACCGTTGCAATGCTAAGCTTTTCTGCACTCTGCCTTCTCTGCTTTACCCCTTCCTCTCCCCCACCGTGAAATTACTTTTTAAAAGTACTCTTCCAACCGTAGAGAAGAAAATTCTCATTTGATTTTTGTTTTTGTGACTTGCTTTGAAAACCATGTGTTTATTTTTTTTGCGTGTGCTTCCGCCTGCCATCTCGCTTGCACGTGCCGCGTGCTTTGTCCAGATTTCGGTGACTGAGGAGGCGACGTGCGAGAGAGTTAATGAATTCCGTTGAAAAAGTTGTGCTAGGTTAGGGTTACGGCCATGCGATCCATGTTGCGGCGTGGCGCCGCCCGTGCAGTGTGTCGGGTGTGGGTGTGCTGGAGGGGGGGTGGTATGGATTTTAGTTTTGTTGTTTTATCGACGGCGCCGTGCAAAAGGTATTCTGTCCGTAGAGGCTTACGATATATGTAAATATATTATAAATAAAGAACTAATTTCTTCGAAAATGTAACTCAATTTAGATTCAATATTTTCCCTCCTTCTTTTATTACATTTATTCTGTTTTCGCTTTAAGCGAAGGGGATCACTCGCAGATCCCATTTGTTTATTTCCACGCTTCCAAAATAAACAAAGCAATAGGAAGTGTCCCCTTTTTTTTATATTTTTGTTGTTCTTTTGTTAAGCAAGATTTCGTTACTCCGTCACACGCTTATAAAGCCGCAAAAACAACATGTGAACATGTTTATAATCTCTTTTCTTTTGAAATTCATATCCCCTGGAGGGCCAATAATGAATAAAAAGTTATTCCATAACTGTTGTTGTCTAAATGGCGAAAATAGTTGAATTTTTAAGGACTAGACTCTAGAAAATTGCATAAATGCATTAGAGAGACTATTATAAGGTATGCAAAGCGCCTTGCTCCATACCTATTTAATTTTTCGGCTCATTTTTGTTCATTATTTTTTCACTTGTTGCTTAGCGGAGTCATCAACCCGTGCGCTTGGACGCTAGCCGAGACACAACCCCTTGAGGTCCCTGGGTGGGTTTCCTACAAATACGCTTCACTGTGGCGCGGCCTCATCCCGAATGGTTGCCACTCCCACAAACGGCAGTGCTGCAGTGGAGTGGCTGCATGGATTTTGGAGAAAGGGGTGTGTTGGAGGTAAATCAGCTTATGTATCGCTGTCCTCTCTTTGGGTCTTGCATTCGGCCTATTGTGACGCATGCGCCCAGGGGATCATCAAATATCTGACCGGGCACTACTTCTCCTCACACGTTCTCCCTGCTTCCCCTATCGTGCTCTCTTTCGCACATAGTGCGTGGGTATGATTATACCCTGTTTACTCGAATACCCAGTTCACGTGAAAATTACAATTTTCCATTCAATTCAAAAAAGAGCACCAAACATTTTTTGTTCTTTAGGAATATTCCTCTTTATTTCTTCCATATTAAAAGTATGTATCAGAATATTTTAAACATATGTACATATATTTATTGTCAGTAAAATTATGGCGAACTATATACATATGTTTGTGTCCTTGCCTATGGGACATGATCTCTTGTTTAATTTAATGAACATTTCGCACCAAATTTGAAATGTCCAAAATGTCGATTGCATGCCGATTCGAGGGTATTCTTAGGTTCGGGCTTTATTTTTATATGCTATAAGTATTTTTGTGTTCTCTTCGTCCTTTTTGTGGGGCAGTTTTATCTCAAATTTTTTGTTTTTATTTTGATCTTCTTTTGCTTTGGCAAGTCACCCCTTTGATAGGCCCTAAAATGTTGTCCTTTATTTTGGGATATTTTTAACATTTTCTCTCTTTTGTTCATGACTCTGTGGGTGTGTGGGTGTGTGGCAGCAACAACGTGTTGATGTTGCTGGATGTTGCACATAAGAGGCACTCTTTCTGTGTGCTCTGCGTGTGTGTGTGTGTGTTGCAAGGTCATTCGTTTTGATTTTATTTTGTGTGTCAACAAAAATGTTGCACATCTAAAAATAGATGAAGAGATTCAGGAAGGAATGAGGCTGGCAAAGGGATGTGCATTCCCATTATACATATTGGTGTCTAGGGGTTTTAAAGCATAAACTAAACGCTAGCTAAAAGGATGCAAGGAAGCGATTTCTTACTTATATTTAATTCTTCTTAAAACAAAGAGCTATCCAGTCTCTTCGAAATTTGTTATGGATTTTTCTTTAACTATTCGTAATTAATACTCAAACTAACACCCCTTTCTCGGGATTAAACTGGGATTCTTCAGCTTGGATTACGATCGAAAGTTTCATAATATTTAAAGGGTAGAATAGCTACGAAAGCATCGCCCAGGATCGAAAGCTACCTGGAACTTTGGGTATTTTAGTTAATTTTCACGAGTGTTTACTGTGGCTGCAACCACTTCAAGTTTAATTTGCTCTGCTTTTAAGCCAAGATTCCATATATTCACGTAGGTGGACTATATGTAGGAAACATCGAATATATGTATAGGATTTTTGATATATAGAGAGCAGGGGAGCGATATGTATCGACACCCTCCCACACAGCAGTCTGTCCTGCTCTAATTACTGTACATGCCGCTCAGCCTACCCATTTCACCCCCCCATTACCACCCTAAATCGTGGGAGGGGGCGTATGAAGGGTGTGTGCCATGCCTGTGCCGCCTGCATATGCCGCATCGATGGAGTACGAAACTTCGTATCTCTGCAATGCCAAACATTTTGTTGCTGCAGAAGGAGAAACGGGAACGTCAGAGGCAAAGGAAGGTGACTGCACAGGGGGAGAGAGAGCAGCATTCCAACCCCTTTTTTGGGGTCCTGTGGGGCACTGTGGAGCGTATTTAGAATAGAGAACGAAAAAAATTCCTCTACAATTTCGAGAAAAAGTCAAATAAAAAGCTAAAACAATAACAAATTAATAAATCTAAAGGGATATTGTGTTGAATGTGAATTGTTAACAAAAACATTTCCACATGTTTTTTGTCCTGCATTTGGCTCTATGAATCCCACTGTACCTGTGCGAAAAAGGGTTGGCATGTAGTAGGATGCTCGGTAGTCGTCGCCACCTCGTTTGTTTATCGGCCTGTTTCCAGTTCTGTTCTTCTTGCTGTCCGTTCTCCACACACACACACACGCGAAAACCCACCCCCAAAGGAGCCGCACCCCCTTCGCCGCGACCCTCTCTCCAGTTTAACCCGTTACTATCGAAAAACTGCAGCCGTTTGGTCCTGCTGCTGCCTCCTGCTGGTATATTCTGACATGAAATGGTGAATATTCCCAGCAGTTTGTGGACTGTAGAAGGGGCTGCAGGGTATTCGGAGGCATGTCGTAGCAGTGGCAGTGGCCGTGGCAGAGGCCATACCCGGGTACGGGTCTGGTTCTGGATCTGAGTCTGATTCCTGGATAAGTGGCGGTAGTTGGCTCCAACACGAGCACCGAAACAGTCGCACACCACTCCCGCAAAAAGACAATTAACCGCACGAAGAGACAAATATCCCAGAAACCAAAAGCCCAAGAGAAGGCCAGGCCCAAACGGAGAACAGAACCAGTTCCCATCGAGGCAGAACCGCATCTGTGACCTCCTTCGTTCCGTCTTCTTTTTCCCGTGAGTGTTTGCCACTCAGCGCTTTTCTTCTTTTCCTTCTTTTCTGCTTTTTTTTTGCTCGTGCCTTTTGTGCCGTTTTTTCTAAACAAGTGACTCGGAAACTCCTTCAACTTTCTCTCTCTGTCTCTCCCATTGGCTCTCTTTTTCTCGTTTTTCCTTCCCTGTGTTGTGAGTTTGGCTGTGTGTGTGTGCGTGCTCGTCCTGTGCTCTGAAAAGTGTGCTACACAAATATATGCGAATTTTTTTGCGCTCTTTTGTGTCACATTTATTTTGCTTTTTGTTTTCGTTTCGTTTTTTCGCTTTTTCTATGCCTGTGTGTGTGTCCTTTTTTTTTTGGGTGATTCGAAATGGAAGCGAAAACTGTTCAAAATGTGAAAACTATTGAAACTATTGATTTTCGCAGACTTTTGCGTGCACTGCGAGAAATGTTGTTGATCAAATTGTATGGGTATCCTGCCAATTTTTTATTAATGTGTGATATTACTATACTATTCCATGGATATTATGGGATCATGAGATTTTCGATGCATGTAAAGTCTGCAAAGCAGCTCTAGTTGGGCCTCAAAGTAAAGAAAAACCAAAAAACTTAAAATTATGGAACACAAAATATCATGAAAAAGCGAGATAATCATAGAAAATTCCAAATAAATGCCAGAAACTAGCTAATTCTAGATAAAACCATAAAACAACTAGCAAATACAAATTCAATCGAAAAGTCCTAAATTGAAATATTAAGTATAATAATAAAATTGTGTGTGTTTTTTGTTGTTGTTTTATTCCATGTACCAATGCAGACATCGAAAAAGCGGAAAGCAATTTTGGACGGCGTCGACGACGACGACGACAATTTTGATGAAGAGGACTCTGGCTCCGATTTTGACGATGATGAAGATCCAGATCTAATAGAAGTGCCTGGTAAGCAGAAAATTCCCTCATTGAGTTGGATTTAGAAATAATACTTGGGAATTTCCACAAGTGGCAAATTGTTTGGCAGCTTGTCGTGCTCGAAGGAGTACGTTAATGGATAGCGTTTCCCCCTGGGGATTTTTATTCAGCAAAAACAGGAGTTCCAACGAAATGCAACTACGATTTTGTCTTTGTGACATCTGTCTCAATATTAATTAAAAGACAATGTTTATTGGTTCACTAAAACATTAATGAAAATGCCCTCAGTGCCATCTGTCCCCCAATCGACCTGCCTCAAACGGCGTGCCCACCAAATGACTTCCCCCATAAATGCACAAAGCAGATACGAAGGCGAATGAGAGAGAGAGAGAGAGAGAGAGAGAGAGAGTATCCCACCTGCCCAGAGGGCACTGCAAAGATGTCCATCCAATGTGCAATGTGCAGCGTGCATTGTGTTTGCATTAGATTTACTCGATATGGAGGAGTACATAGCAATTATGTGTGTGGCTTGTGCGTCACGCATATTAGGTAACGTTTCCCCCAACTCCACACAACCCGTAATATAATGGAATACATTATATCTTTGCATACGCAAAGGTCTATCTTCTTTGGAAGGCTCCTTCCTGTCTTGCCTCTGTGCGTCATACTTGGTGGGCGAACGGACATCTTGACTGAATTATTAAATTCGATTAGCAATTGCCCAACGTCCCGCCATGCCATTGCAAGAGGCATCCGTCAATCGATGGATAATTACAGCACAAGAAAAGAACACAAGCAAATGAAAATCAATTATTTGAAGGTTCAGTTTCTCCGGCTCGGTTCAGGTGAGCCAAAGCAGAAGCTCTTTAGGGAGGAGACAATCTTCAGCTTAAATGTTACACATCAAGCCAATGCTGATCAATTTTAAATCCAACTTAAAGTTGAGCACCGTGGACCATTCGATGGTTGATAAAGGGAAGGGACATCTTGGGGGAATATATTTTTTGAAATATAATTTATTTCCACTTTTATGATTGAATATCCTTTGATATCCTCAGAGAACATCTCCTGTGCCTCGACACAAGCGCTTAAAGTGGTCTTGCCACTGTGATCGTTACAATTTGATGGCGGCTCCTGAAGGTTAGGAGAGAACTTAATTACTTTCTACATCTGTCAAAGGCGGAGATGTGCCATAACTTTTGGATCTGCGATTCGCATTTGATTTGCGGCATTTAGTTAGCGATGGTATGGGGTGCTGGGGCTATGCATCTTGACCGCGCGATAACCACCATTACTGCAACGGCAACGGCAACGGCAATGGCAATGGCAACATGGAATAATTGCACTATCCTTTGGCAGTGCTGCATGTGTGGGTGCCACATAATGTGTGTCTGGTTGCATATAATTATGATTATATATCCAGCCGAAGACAGCCTACCAGCTAGCCTCTGTTTATGTACAAGGTACATATGTACATATCCATCTTGCAGCACATTATGTACTATGTGCATCTCCCCATATGTATCTGTATCTGTATCTTTGCTCATTAATTAGTTATTTACCTTGAACGAGGAATGAGGGTGGTTGCTGCTGCTGCTGCCTGGGGGGCATCTCCCCGGTGTCTGCAGCGAAAATGGGAATCATATTTCCGAGGAATTTGATTCGAAATGTTTGGATATTCAATTTGCATTAAATTAAAGGTATGCAACAATTGAAAATTCCAAGCGTTCCGGAACACAAAATGGGAAAATGGCCAACAAAAAAGCAACAAGAACGAAAAAGAACCCTTAGCAGCGGGACATGCACACGACATGTACTTTGTTTCTGCACACCCAGACTCCACTCTTCGAACATCACTGCAAATGCTTACTGTAGACAACCCCAACCCATCCAAAACTGCGACCTTGTAGGAACATTTTATTGCATTTTTGGCAGAAACCAACCAAACCCATGTGACTCTGCCGTTGACCCGTTGTGTTTTGCTGCAAGGAGTGACATTTAACAGATTAATTATGGGTTCAATCGGTATGAATCAAAGATGAGGCCTCTTACCTACCCTTTAGGAGTGTGCTGCTGTTGTCTGCCCTTTGCCCCTTGCCCCTTGCCCTCTGTGCTGTGTCTGGTGTTTTGTGGCTGGTTTATCTTTGTATGCTTTTAGTGGACTTTATCATCATCTTCTTCTGGTGAGGCCTTTGATGCCCATTCCTTTTTGCGCAGCAAATCCTCGCCACTGAGCTTCACTTGTGCCGTTAACAATGGTTTCCTTGGGATGAGCACTAGCGATTGGTCCTTGAACAGCTTGCGTGCAAAGTACTCGAAGGGTTTCTCCAAGTTGAAGTTCGTTTTACAGGAAATCTTTGTGCAGCGATAGATCGTCAAGCGTAGAGGGTTCTTCTTGCATGTTTTGGTGTCGGTCTTGTTGCAACAAATGGATGTCATAACGTGCGAAGGGACCAGGTCGAACAGGGAGTAGTATGTGCTAAAGTTGCTGAAGGGTTCCTTTATGCCCACGTCGAACATTAGGATGGCACACTTGATATGCTTCAAGACTGGATTCGGAGCCTCGTTGCACTCCACCGTTCCTCCCTCCCACATCTCGAAGCGGATGGGCCCACGGCTTGTGTTGAACAGAAGCTTAATCACCACGACCCCAATTGTGGGATAGTACCCCTGGTCGAAGGCGCCCGTCAAGTGGCGCTGGATGAAGGAAGACTTTCCGCTTCCCTTAGGGCCGATTATGGCGCACTTGTATGTTGGCACTTGCCACTGCCGTCTCAACATTTTTACAGCTCGATTGCTAAGGAGTTCCGGCTTGTCGGAGTAATTGCCAATACAAAAAATTGGTTTGATTGGGAATCACTTACCACAATTTGCTAGCACAATGATAAATATTGAATTAGCACAGGAATATCAAATGACAGGAAAGATTGGGCCTGCTTCTACTCAACCCTTTTTGCTCTGCCTCATTTGTGGGTGTTTCTGTTCACTTATGGGTAATTTGTACAGTTAAGAGTAGTGGAAATTATTCAAATATCAACGAAATGCATCATCATTAATGTATGTTTCTTTGTGATGATATCTCTGTCTCTGCAGGTGGCGGTCGCGATCTGAATACAGCTGTTACCTATGCCCAGAACATACGGAGCGGTGCGGGCGTAACGAAGGCTCCAGCGAGTGGCAACAGCAACAGTAGCAGCAGCGATACCAAAACCATAACCATTACCAATCACAACAACAACAACAAGCCCACTTCTCTGCTGCGAACCAATAATAATAATATCAGCAGCAGCAGCAATTACAATAAGATTGGCAATAATAACGGCATCATATTGGCCGCCAGACCGGGAGGAGCAGCAATAGTGAAAACAGTAGCAGCAGGAGGAGCGGCGGCAGCAGGAGGCGCGGCGGCAGCAGCAGCTGGAGCTGGAGCAGGAGCAGGAGGAGGAGCTGGTATTGTGGGTCTAGAACTGACGTCTAAAGGAGGAGTACCGATAATAGCCAGAAAAATAGGATTAGAGAATAGTTTAAACAATATGCCAAAGAAATTGAATAACACAGTGACGGGTAAGTGAAACACCAACAAAAAATGCATGAAAAACACACACAAAACATCACCCACAAAAATACACTGCGAGAAAACACATTTTGCAACACACAAGGTGAGGCATTAGCTCAGCAAAAGGAAGCGGGAGAGGAGAATAAATGAACGCTACTGACAGCTTAGTGCAGATTTAAGAACTATAACAGATTCTGGAACATATTTTGTCTAGAAAAAAAGGATTTTAGAGCAAGAACAAAATCTCTCAACTTCTGGGACACACTTTGCCTCTGGCATTTTCCAACGTTTGGCAGAGATGATCATTAATTTTGTAGAATTTATACTACTGGATAGTAGTCACAGATAAAAAGAGGGAGAAATGTAAAAAGTTAATGAAAAAATAGATCTGTAGGACTTGGAAGTAAAAGTTTAACCGCAGCAGAATGCCTCACCTTGTTATGAATGTAGCTTGACATCACACCCACACATCCAAACACATCCATACACCCACACACCCACAAGCAGTGCGTGAAACAGAGACAGACAGCAAGACAGACAGAAGGAAAGATGAAATTTGTTTTGCAAACGATTGAAATTAATTAATGCCCCTTGTGTTTCTCTCTCTTTCTTCTCTTTCTTTATATCCTACACCTACAACAATCATTCTACCCCCTGCTTATCCTGCGATCCTTCTATGTGTTGATTTCCCTTACCGCCGCTCCCCCCTTTTTATTTGGTTCTTGTTTTCCGCGCGACCTAAAACCCTTTCTTATTTTTTGTTTTGGTTTGATTTTGGTTTTGTTCCTTTTCGTTACGTTTTGCATTCGTTTTGTCGTCCGTCCAGCCATTGGCCCCACTCTACCATCCGCAGCGAGGACCAGCAGCTCGGTCTCGGGCACGGGCACCGTTACGCCCAGCCCCAGCCCTACGCCTCACATCAATACGGGGACAGGCGGTGGGGGTGGTGGGTCTGCCAGCAGCTACCTGAGCAGCGGCGCCGGCAGCTACCTGAACAGCCTCTCCACCAACGAACTGATGAATCTCGCCGCCTACGTGGCCTCCAAGGGTGGCAGTGCCTCGCCATCGCCCTCGCACTCACACTCCTCCACATCCACCTCCACCTCGTCCTCCAGTGGCGGCGGTGGGGCCACCAACTTCTATGCGTCAGCGATGGGTGCTGGCGGTGGCAGTGGCAGTGGCAGTGGGAGTGGGAGCGGGAGTGGTGCCTCTGCCGCTAGTTTCAATATGGCCGCGTCTTTACTGGCGCAGAGTAAGTCGATTAATGTTGGTAACAACCAAGAAAAAAACGCGTAGAAAAGAGTGTATTACCCACCTACCGAATTACCAATCCCAATAGCAGATTTCCCTCCCAGCTGCGTTCAACATAATAAAAGTGCTCATTTCCATTTTACCCAAAAAGACAAATCAAAGATGTATTCTCCCTGTAGCACCTTTCTACAGGGAGAATACATCTAGATAGTCAAAGATCAGAATAGAAACCAGTAGAATCAGTAGAACCAATTCTGTGGGCAGCTCTGACGTTTCGAAATAAAGCAACGAAAGCAATTGGTTTGTTTCTGCCTTCACTAGATATTTTACATCGCATGAGATTAGATACTTTATGGTTAAAAGCCTTCGAAACAAGTGTTTAAATTTACTTTGAATTTTGGTTAAAACTTAATGGTATATTATGAATCTTGTTGCTGCTATAAGATCTTCAAAAGAGTATAAATTTACTTAAAATTCAGCTAAATGTCTAGCATAAATATTATGGAAATTACTTCCGAATAGATTGTTAATTGATCTCTAAAAAGTGGCGAAAATCCATCCTTTTCATATTGGGAAATAGTTTTAAAGCATTCTCGCAAATTATTTACTTTTCACATGAATTAATTTTCTCTATCATTGCTAGCAAAAAAAAAGAATGCCAAAAGAATCGCTTAAACGTGTTAAACTTTCTATGAACAGATATCCGAATGCCATGAAATGTTCAGTAAATAGTGTGCAAATATCTTGAAATGTAATTTTTGCGAAAAAAGCATTTTCACGCCTAAAAATGAAAAACCACTTTTAATATTTTGAACGCAACTGTACCACGTACAATGTATGAATGAATGAGTGAATGGTTTTTGTTGTTGTAACTCGTTTTAGGATATGTTTGTTGAACTGTCATCAAAGTAGGAATTGCTTTTTCATCAATTGCCTTTCGTGCAGTGCAGGGGCTCCATCGAAATTTAGGGATACTAAAAAACGTTCCAACTAGCTCAGCACAATCCAATATTTGGAGTTTTATTTGTTCGCAGCTATCACGAAATTATTGAAGTTTGTTTTGGTGTGCTCGATTTTCCTTTTTGTTTGTTTTTTATTGGATACTTTTTCGATCATGAATCCAATCGAGACACAAGCCAAAAAGCAAATGGAGGAGGAGGCCGAGCTGGCGACATCTGGAGGTAATGATGGGATACATCATCACCATCACCATCATCACCATCATCACCATCATCACCATCATTACCATCACCATCATCACCACTATCACATGGAGAGGGCTAATACTGAAGCTGCTCCGTCTGATCCTTGCTGGGAGGATAGCTGTCAGCAGGTGGAGCTCACTGTGGCTGAGGCCATGAAAGAGTTTTATGTCATCCAGAATAAGGCGTTGGACACTATGAAGCGTGTGGCAAGCAGCAGCCAGCAGTCGACATCTGAGAACAAAAATGGCAACGAAGACATGGAGGAGGATTCTGTGGCGCAGCCACCTGCCGCAAATGACACATCGCAGCTGAATCTACAGCTGGAAGGTCAGGCCCCTAGTGATGGATTGAACACCTCATCGGTAACACTACACCGATCGGGATCCATAGTCTTCTTCAAGCATCCGCCACTAACGTTTGAAACCTCACAAACCGATGTGGAGGCAGACGATCTGGTGCAGGGGGAATCATCTTCGACTTCTTTTAGCCGCAGCAGTTCCTTGTTCAGCGTCTCGATACCTGCTGAGGCTGGGGTCGCCGAGGTGCTCTACCGCAATCCCGGTTACCTCAAGAAGCAGGAAAGCGAAATGCTTGATCGACGTACGAGCGATGCAGCTGGAACCTCGACACAGCAGAGATCCCATTTGGAGAAGGAGAAGATGGAGCGACGGCACTGCGCAGCTCCTCGTTGATTCGCTCAAGCAACTGTACAAATTTTCTGTATACAAGTATCAAATTATTGGCCAATTGATTTGATATACAATCACCATCCCAAATGGCATTTGGTTATCAATTGAAGTTATTTTTGATTTGAGTTGAAGTTGATGAGAGAGCAAACAAAATGAGCCGCGATTTTTGCCATGCCACTGGTCTATGCTTGATGAATCAGAGCATTTAACGGTATCGAAAGCTCTCTTTTGCAGCAGAATCGGTTCGGTGTCATGCGGTGCTCGTTTCGTCTCAGTTTTCTTTCTTTCTCAGTAGTTACCGTTTTGTGTACACTTTCTGATCCGTAATTTAAGCTTTTGTAATGTAAGCTTTTAGCAAGCTTTCGTTTCGGGCTACGCATAGGTTCTGCGAACGAAAATTCATTCCCTTTGAAGCTGATGCAAGACATTTCTAATGTTTGTTTGTGTTTGTGTGTTTGACGTATGCCTGCAGTATTTGTTGTTGTTTCGAAAGAGGACTCTCCGTGCAGGCTTCTCAACATTTGTATGAAATAACAGAATTTGATCCTCGATGTAACCTTTGTATTTACAATCTTTCCTGATGCACGCTCTCTCTTTCTCTTTTTCTCTCTCTTTCTATCTTCCGCTGTCTGTTGTCTTTCTCTATTCAATGCATTTTTCTCCCTCTCATTCATTGAACATGCCACACATGCCACCACCACATACAACAAACCAAATCACGACATTTGAAATTTGCAACCAACAAAAACAAAAAACTCCTACACGAAACACAACCGTTTTATTTTTTGTTTCTCCCGTCCCGCCGTTCCTTGTGTGTGTCTTACAGTGAGCTATGCTGGCGGCGGTGCTGGCTCAGGTGCAGCTGGAGGTGCCCTGCCGGTGGTGCGTCCCTTCAAGGGAGCCATTACCAAGCCGCAAGCGAGTGCGACCGCAGCAGCAGGAGGAGCAGCAACTGCCGGCACCAAGGCCAACACATCAATGATGGCGGCTGTCCAGAAGCTGATTGCCATGAATCCGGAATATCTGACCAGCGGCATACCCAACAATGTGTTCCAGATGTTCATGCAATCGATGAAGCGTACACCCTCGCCAGCCACCCCCACGATGTCCAGTCCCAGCCCCGGCTCCATTCCGATGTCCATGTCCATGTCCATGTCGATGCAGCAGTCCATGCAGCAGGCCCATGCCCAGGCCCAGGCCAATGCAGCAGCAGCTTCGGCCGCCGCAGCGGCTGCCTTTGTGCAGCAGGAGGAGGATGAAGTGGACTACGAGGAGATGGGTGTGGCCGAGACATATGCCGATTATTGGCCAGCTAAATGTGAGTATTTGCCCCGCAATTTAACACTCTTAACTGACGCGACTCTCCTCCTTTTGTCTCTCACAGTGAAGCTGGGCAAAAAGCATCCCGATGCTGTGGTGGAGACCGCTTCTCTCAGCTCTGTGGAGCCCTGCGATGTCTACTACAAGATGTCGATACCCAACGACACGATCAGCACGGGACAGCTGAGTGCCCTGCAGCTGGAGTCGATAACTTATGCCTCGCAGGCGCACGATCATCTGCTGCCGGATGGCAGTCGTGCTGGCTTCCTTATTGGCGATGGCGCTGGTGTGGGCAAGGGTCGCACCATTGCGGGCATCATCTACGAGAACTTTCTCAAGGGGCGCAAGAAGGCGCTGTGGATATCGGTTTCGAATGATCTTAAGTACGATGCACAGCGAGATCTGATCGATATTGGCGCCTCGCGTATTGGTGTACATCCATTGAATAAAGTAAGGAAATCTTTGGCTCTCTTATGATGCCATTCCTCCATTCATTCTGTTTTCTCTTCCGCTGTGCAGTTTAAGTACGCGAAAATCAGCTCCGATGTGAACAACAATGTCAAACGCGGAGTCATCTTCAGCACGTATTCGGCGCTCATTGGTGAATCGAACAACAAGACGGGCAAGTATCGTTCTCGCTTCCGCCAACTGTTGCAGTGGTGTGGCGAGGATTTTGAGGGTCTAATCATCTTCGATGAGTGCCACAAGGCCAAGAATCTGTGTCCGGTGGGCTCCGGCAAGCCCACAAAAACCGGACAAACGGTCCTCGAGCTGCAGCAAAAGTTGCCCAAGGCCCGTGTTGTCTATGCCTCAGCGACGGGCGCTTCGGAGCCCAAAAACATGGCCTATATGGTGCGCCTGGGACTGTGGGGCCAGGGCACAGCCTTTGGCAATTTCAATGATTTTATCACAGCAGTTGAGCGACGGTAAGTGTGTGGGAACATCCAGTCTAATGGATACAGCCCTAATCGAATCTTCCTTTCGTTTGTAGCGGCGTCGGGGCCATGGAAATCGTTGCCATGGACATGAAGCTGCGCGGCATGTACATTGCCCGTCAGCTGAGCTTCAAGGGTGTCAGCTTCAAGATCGAGGAGGTGCCACTCACCAAGGAATTCCGGAAGATCTACGATCAGTCCGTGGAGCTCTGGGTGGAGGCCATGCAAAAGTTTACAGAGGCCGCCGAACTGATCGATGCCGAGAGTCGCATGAAGAAGACCATGTGGGGACAGTTCTGGTCATCGCATCAGCGCTTCTTCAAGTATCTGTGCATTGCGGCCAAGGTCAATCATGCGGTGCTGGTGGCCCGCGAGTCCATCAAGTATGGCAAGTGTGTGGTCATCGGTCTGCAGTCGACGGGTGAGGCCCGAACTCTCGATCAATTGGAGCGCGATGACGGGGAGCTCACGGACTTTGTTTCGACAGCCAAGTGAGTCACACAAATAGCGTCCCAATTCCGGATTCAAATATAAATATGCCGACGTATCCTTTGCTGCTTTTCAGAGGTGTTTTCCAGTCGTTTGTCGAGCGACATTTCCCGGCGCCCGATCGCAATCGCATCAATCGCATTCTCGGCCTCTACGATGACACACCGACGCCTCTGTCTTCCGTCACGGAGAGTGCCGCAGCCGCCGCTGCCAACAACAACAACAATGGCAAGAACGGCGGACGAGGCAAGCGGAAGGGCGGCGGCGGTGTCCAGGCCAAGGCGTCGCAGAAGAAAAAGAAAATGAGCGCCGGCGCATGGCAAATGAGCGACAGCGACGAGGAGGCAGCCCACACGCCCAGTCGAGACTTTGGCGCCAACTCGAATAGCGACAGCGAGGGAGCCAACAGCGACGAGGCCTATGCCGAGGAGGAGGACGAGGACGAGGAGGATGAGGACGATGAGGATGCCGAGGAGGAGAACGATCGGGACAGCGATCGCAGGAGCGTGGCCAGTGATGCCAGCTCCGATTTCAATCCGTTCTTCAGTGGCAGCGACAGCGACATTGATCCCTGGGTGAATGCGCGCAGCAAGAAGCCCACCAAGAAGGCCCAGAAGAAGGTCAAGAAGAAGGTGAAGAAGGAAAAGAAGGAATCCCAGCCAGCCTCCAGCGCCACCAGCACCACCACCACACCCGCAACAGCAACAACAACTGGCAGCGATGCCAGTGCCAGTGCCAGTGCCAGCAGCAGTTCTGTTATGTCCGCCGCTGTGGTTGCCGCTCTGACGGCGGCCAAGACACGCAAGTCGCAGCAATCAACTCAGGACAAGATCCAGGATCTGCTGCAGAAGAAGCAAGAGCTCAAGGGCACCGTCACGCCCGTGGGCGTCAATGGGGTAAAGCTGAACTACGGCCCACCGCCCAAGGATGCCATCGAGCGGGCCTGCACCATGAAGGAGGAGCTGCTGCGCAAGATTGAGCGTCTCGGCTCCCGCCTGCCACCGAACACACTCGATCAGCTGATCGACGAACTCGGCGGACCCGACAACGTCGCCGAAATGACAGGCCGTCGGGGCCGTGTCGTCCAGAATGACGATGGCTCCATACAGTACGAGTCGCGCACAGAGGCCGATGTGCCGCTGGAGACGCTAAACATTACGGAGAAGCAGCGCTTCATGGATGGCCAAAAGGATGTGGCCATCATCTCGGAGGCCGCCTCCAGCGGCATATCCCTGCAGAGCGATCGTCGGGTGTTCAATCAGCGTCGGCGTGTTCACATTACCCTGGAGCTGCCGTGGTCCGCCGACCGGGCCATTCAGCAATTTGGCCGCACCCATCGTTCCAATCAGGTGAATGCCCCCGAGTATATTTTCCTCATTTCGGATCTGGCCGGTGAGCGACGTTTCGCCTCGACAGTGGCCAAGCGCCTGGAGTCACTCGGGGCGCTCACCCACGGCGATCGTCGGGCCACCGAGACGCGTGACTTGTCCCAGTTCAACATTGACAACAAGTACGGCCGTCAGGCGCTCGAGACGGTGATGCGCACGATTATGGGCTACGAGGCGCCGCTTGTGCCGCCGCCCACCGACTACAATGGCGAGTTCTTCAAGGACATTGCTGGGGCCTTGGTCGGTGTGGGCATCATTGTGAACAGCGAGAGCCATCCGGGCGTACTCAGTCTGGACAAGGACTACAATAACATATCAAAGTTTCTCAATCGCATTCTCGGCTGTCCCGTGGATCTGCAGAATCGTTTGTTCAAGTATTTCACCGACACCATGACGGCCATCATACAGCAGGCGAAGCGTGGCGGTCGCTTCGATTTGGGCATTGTGGGTGAGTAGAGTTGTTGCCACAACGAAGGGTACAGCATTGATAATGGTTTTATCTCCTCTATAGATTTGGGCGCTGCTGGGGAGAATGTGATTCGTGTGCGTTTGATACGTTTTATGCGCAAACATGCCACCGGTGTGGCACCCACAGAGCTGCACACGGTGCGCGTGGAACGTGGCATGATCTGGCAGGAGGCCATCGACAAGTAAAGAAATTATTTCACAGCATTTTCATCATTGTAATAATTAAATCTCTTACTCCACAGATATGCCGATCTGTTCAACGACAATGAGGGCTTCTATTTGTCACATCAGCTCCGTAACCAGAAGCGCACAGCCATACTGGTCGTTGTGCTGGAACAGCAGCCGCCACGTAACAGCAGCAGCAGCAGCAGCAGCACCACCGATACGGATGGTGGCAGCAGCAACAGCAAGAAGAAAAAGGCTCGCACCAAGAGGGAGATTATGTGCCAGATCTATAGACCCAATACGGGCCTGCAGGTGCGCCACGAATCGCTCTTTGAGCTGGAGAAAAAGTACAGAAAGGTGGACAGCGAAGAGGCGGAGACCCACTGGACAGAGCAGTATGATGCCTCGGTGAACACGTGCTCGCACGCCTATTGGAATGGCAATTGTCGGAATGTGAGCCTCGGCAACGATTGTGAGGTGAGTGGCAGAGACACAATAATGGCGCAACGAACTCTCACTGTAAATTCTCACACACAAATAGGTGGGCCTCAGGCAGCGGCTGTACCATGTGCTGGCCGGATCGGTGCTGTCAGTTTGGGGACGTGTCGAGCACATATTGAATACACGTTCCAACAGCAAAATGCAAGTGATACGCATGAAGACGACCGAGGGCGAGAAAATTGTGGGCACCATGATACCAAAATCATGTTTCGATCTCCTGATGAACGATCTGAGTAGCGATTCCGAGAAGAAGGAGGAGTTAAACTTCTAAAAAGGAAAAGGCAATGGAATGGTAGCAACAACAACAACAACAACAACAACAATATATATATATATAAATATAAATATATATAAAACATGCATATAAATATTCATTAACTTACACTTAAATACGATTACATAGCACTCGAGTATGTAGCGAGAGATCAACGGACGGACAGCAGCAAAAACGCTTGCAAACAGAACAACAATCCTTCTATTATTATCTCTTTTTTTTTGTTTTTGTAATTGTCATTTAAATATTAAGACTTTATGGTATGCATACAACACAATCCTCTATCCAACCCCACCCAATCATGCAACTCATCGATGCCCAGCCAGACACACAACAAGGATAAAAAGATATATAGTGAAAGGAATGAAAACGCTTATCAATGGACTTTTTTCTCAATGATTAAAAACTTTACTTTTAGTTTTAGTTGTACTTTAAGTTAAATGCTTACACAACAAACCGCCACACCTTGTAAACTATTTATTATTACTATTATTATCATTATCACTGTAATGTAAAGATACATATATGCTATATATAGTTACACATATATATATATATATACCTTTTTTTTATTAAATATTATTTTTTTTTATCATGTAACTTCCATTAAGATCCGTTCAGTGGGCTGCCTGCAGCGCAGAGCGGCACAATGAGAAACGATGCAAAGAAAAGATGAAGGAAAGAAAAAACAAACCCCAAGCTTAAAATTTATTTTGTCTTCTTTACTGAAGCCAACGATGACGACACGTAGGAGGAAGAGGAAGAGCTGTTTTGTAATTAGGTATTTTTACACATGTAATATCGTAATTAAGTTTCGCCATCAAACAATTGGCCGAGTTGCTGGCGCCGTGTAGGTCCCTCCCGTAACAAAAATGAAACGAAAGAGAGTAACAATTCAACAATAATAAATTTGCGGTTTAAATGAACTCAAGATACGAAAGCTTTTGTAATTCCATTGGAAGTTGGGGTGGAGAAGTCGTAAGCAGGCACAAACTCTTGTGTCATGTGATATTCCAGTGCTTATTGTATTGACTTTGGCTGGAAATAGTAGACGAAACTTCTCTCCAACTATTAAAAATTTGTAAGCAAATTGTGGTAAGTGCACTTCTGATTCGTTTCTGATTTAATATCTAATTGGAAATTACCCTTCCAATACAGACGGCAATATGATTAGTGTAAAAGTGGTTGGCCGGCAGCAGCAAGTTCCAACATATAAATGCGTACTTATCGGCCATGAGGGATGTGGAAAGTCTTCCCTCGTCAAGCGCCACTCGACGGGTGCCTTCGTGCAGCAGTACGTTCCCACACGCGGACTCGTGGTGACTAATCTCCAGTTCAACACAAACCGCGGCCCCATTTGCTTTGAAACGTGGGAGGCGGAGTTGGGGGAGTATGAGAAGAGTTCAATTTCGTTCTTCAGGGACCTCAAGTGTGCCATCCTAATGTTCGACGTCGGCCTAAGGGATCCCTTGATTAACTTTGACACATACTACTCGCTGTTCAAGCGGGTGCCTTCGTACGCTCTGAAAACGATTTGTGGCAACAAGACCGACATTCGCATGTCCAACAAGAACCCGCTACGATTGACCGTTTTCAGTTTCACAAAAATGTCTGTTAAAGCGAACTCGAACATTGACAAGCCTTTTGTGTACTTTGCCCGCAGACTGCTCAAGGACCGAACGCTGGAGTTCATCCCGAAGACAGATATGTTGCCGGCACAAGTGAAGCTCAGTGACCAGGACTTGCTACACAGAAGGGAGTTGGCTTCGAAGGCCTTGGCAAACGAAAAAGAAAAAGCTAATGACCGCTAAGATCAGAGACACAAATACACCAGACACAACACAGACCACGGATCACAGGCAACACACAACAGCAGCATACTCCTAAAAAGCAAGTAGATTCCTTTCGGATTCATTCTGAGTCCACAGCTAATTAATCTGTTACTTTTTGTAGCAGGACCATCAACAGCAGAGCCAGAAGGGGATGGGTTTGGCATTACAAAAAAGTTGGCATTTATTTCGTTTATCGTTTGTTTCTGGTTATTCAATAAAATTGTAAATCCTGCAATTAGTATTGCTAAATGCATCTTGTACATTTTGCTGTTTGCAAATTTGAATTAAAGCTGCCGCCAGGCACAGTATCGATATCGAGACGGTGAAATGAATAGAACCCAAACCTATCGATACATGACAGCCGGCATTGCAGAAGATGGTCGCAAGAGGGAGATGGAAGATCCAAGTAGAGGAATATGATTTCAGATTTACGATATATTTACAGTATATTTTGGTCTGTCGGTATATTTGATCGATAATTCCGCGGCTACACTGATAGAACTGATAGAACAGCTGACGCTCTGTTTTTGTTATTTCATAATATTCCCAATTACGAGGAGTGGGGGAGGATCTAGCTGCAAACAAATATGCAAAGCAATCAAAGCACACGACTGCTGTCGCTGGCCAGGCATCTGCTGAGGCGGACAGCAGCGCAGGCTTCGCAGCAAGCGGCAGGAGCAACAGGAGCGGCAGCAACAGGAGCTGGAGAATCAGGCAGTGCCGAGCAGACCACTCACTTTGGCTACCAAACGGTAAAGGCGAGCGAAAAGGAACAGAAAGGTATGCAGCATGGACAAGTGGAGAGGGCAGTGTAAACATTCCCCAAACTGCTTTCAGTCCATGAGGTGTTCGAGCAGGTGGCCAACTCGTACGACATGATGAATGACGCCATGTCCCTGGGCATACATCGCGTGTGGAAGGACATGTTTGTGGAGCGACTGGGGCCTACGCATGGCATGCGACTGCTGGACATGGCCGGCGGCACCGGCGACATCACATTTCGCTACCTGAAGTATCTGGCCAATCAGGCGAATCCCCAGCAGCGATCCAGCCACGTGACCGTCTCGGACATCAACCAGCACATGCTCGATGTGGGAAGGGAGCGGGCCCGCCGCCTCGGCCTCACCGCAGAAAGCTTGCCCAACTCAACGATTGCCTGGCAGTGCGCCGATGCCGAGTGCCTGCCCTTCGAGGATGCCAGCTTCAATGCCTACACAATTGCCTTTGGCATACGGAACTGTACGCATGTGGATAAGGTAGGTTTCTGCCTTTCGGGTGCTGCTACAAGTTAATTCATGATTTCTTCCGCCGCCTCACAGGTGCTGAGCGAGGCCTATCGAGTGCTGCAGCCGGGCGGACGATTTATGTGCCTGGAGTTCAGTCATCTGACAAACGAGACGATGCAGTGGCTGTACGACCAGTACTCGTTCCAGGTGATACCGCCGATGGGACAGCTGCTGGCCGGACAGTGGCAGGCCTACCAGTATCTGGTGGAGAGCATTCGTCGCTTCCCCAAGCAGGAGCACTTCAAGCAGATGATCGAGCAGGCCGGCTTCGATTTGGTGTCCTACGAGAATCTAACCTTTGGCATCGTCAGCATACACTCTGGCTTCAAGCTGTGATTACACATGGATCGATGGATCGATGGATGGATGGGAATTGGGACTAGTTTTAGAGACCCTTTATTGCTTTTTTTGTTGTTTCCATGCCGATCACGTATCCCCGCGACGCCATAAAGCATCGCATTGAGCGCATTCAACGGTTTGGACTTGTCTGCCGTGCGCTTACATTAAAGTTTTTATGTGGCTCTTTGTCAAATATTACATGTGCTGCCAAAACGGTCGAAACTCTTTTGAGATTTACTTGCGCATTGCATGGCAAGGCCTGGGAAAGACCTTGGGGATGTGGCCAGAGACCCAGATACGCGTGCGAGATGTTCCCCCCTTAGATAAAACCCCACAGAAATTCAGTTCGGTTTGCAGCCATTGAAATTCCCAGCTCAATTTTTGCTCAATTTCCAAAGCGACAAAAGTGAAAATCAATGGAAACCACTGATGAATATGTGGGTCTAATTGTAATTTAATTTAAAAATACATTTGCTTGGAATGCACGGATATCTAGCGTACGGATATCGCCATAACTTGGCCCAGTGGCCGGCGATCAAATTTAGTGCAGGTGAAATGTATGCGGAATGTGGAATTTCATTCACGAAACAAAAACAGAAACCGAAACCGATCACACAATTGAAATGCCATCGAAATAATGCTAATTGACAATTGTTTTGCCGTCTGCTCAACTTTGGTTTTATTTCTTTGTATGACAATTATGCTTTCACCATTAGAGTGGTGCGGGTGGAGCGGCTGGTGCGGGTGGTATGACATTTACATCTCCTTTGCGTTTTATTGTACATTTTACTTATGTAACCTGCCATAAAAGAGGCTCTGGAATGGCTTCGATGGCTTCATTTGATTTGTATCTTAATTGCAGTAGCAAAACCTTCGATGGCCATGCCCATGCCCATACCCCCTAAACCGAAAGTGAAAAGTGCCACGGAACATGCGGGGGAGCAAGCAGAGCGGAGCGCAGGCCATTGAAAACAAAAGTCTTTTGCGTGCAGAGAGACGTGCAGAGCATGCGTAGGTGGATTCCATACAATACAGTGGTGCGAAATGGAATGGAATACACGGAAAGACTTTGACAAAATATGTATTTATTTGTGTATCACTCTATGCCATTTACCGTTACCACATCTGCTCTCTTCTGCAGAACATCCGCATGCAAACAACAACAAACACAATGTGCCATCTCTTTCTAGCGCCTTTCTCTCTGCGAGCCGAGAGAGCGTGGTGAATAAGTGTTTGGTCCTCACCACAGCGGAGAACGGCACCTTGTAAGTAAATTCTTCTTGTGGCGAGTACGCCAATTACTCTTTACGCTTATTTCAAGACACATTTTGCTTGGCCTAGCACCACTGTGCGGTCAGCGGTGGGGGCGTCCAGCATAATGAGGTGTTTGGGTGGCTTTCGGGCGGTTTGTGGAGAAGCATTTGCACGGCAGAAGCAGGTGAAATGGCAGCGTAAAAGTCATAAACTGCCCAATCGCCGATGGCCTACCGATGAGGTCCGTCCGGGCAGTTACTGCACTCGACGATGGCTGGAGTATCAGCCCAGCGATCGATCGGCGTTACCTCTTGCTGTTTTGTATGCACCGAGGGTGGCACTGGGGCACCATGCCCGCCCGATATCCGCTTTATAAATACAACAAACACCAGGGAAGTTAGTTTCATTTTGTTGGCAGCCAGCGAAGCGTTGACATAACCAGCAGTGCCACGATCGGTCGCAGCACACACCACACGGATTATACACTATCATCACAGCACCACCAACTCGCACCTCGCACCTCGCGCATCCCACATCCCACATCCCAGAGATGAAGCTCTCTTCCAGCTCGAGGAGCATTCGCCTGCTGCTGGCCATCGCTCTAACCATTGCCATGGGCTCGGCCGAGGCGGGTCGTCTGCGCCTGCGCCACTCCAGCCGCCAGTTTGCGCCCACCACAGCCACAGCGACAGTAACAGCCACAGATAAAGCTCCCGCTCCCGCCCCCACCACAACCGACAGTGAAGTGGCCGCTGGGGAGACCTCGGTGGTGGTGGTGCAGCCGGCGGAGGAGAGCAGTGAGGCACCTGCCAGTGAGGCTGCCGCCGATCTGACTACCGGCAAGCACAAGCGGGGCATCTTGCATGGCCACCATGGCCACGCCCTGCATCCCGCTGCCGCTGCCGCCTGGCCGGCACGCACCTATGCCGCCCACTATGGTTACAGCTTCCAGCTGCCCGGCGCCAGCAGCTTCCTGGCCGCAGGCCCCGCCGCCATTGCCGCACCCGCCCATGTTCCCATCGGAGCGCATCGTCATGGGTTCGTGAAATTCGGCGCCGTCTCCCCGCTGCATCACGGGCTGCACCTCAAGCCGCTCTCGCTGGCCGGAGCAGCCACTGGTCCAGGGCTGGCAGCTGCCTTCCTGCCCGGTGCTGGATCCCTGGCACCTGCGCTGCCCACGGGAGTCGCCGCCGTGGCACCGCCCTCGTATGTGCTGCGTCCCGGCAATGCCGTCGTCTCCTCCTACAGCGTCAACTATCCGCAGCAGCATCTGCACAAGCCCCAAGTGGTGTTCTCTGCCGGCGCCAGGCCAGTGCATGGCCATGTTCATGCCGTGCAGGTGAGTTCTGAGTGGAATTTAATGGCAGATTCGAATGAATCTCTAACTCAATCTGTGACTCTGTCTTTCAGCCCACTTATGTGCAGGCCCTGGCCCCTGCTCCAGCACCGGCAGTGCCTGTTCAACCCGTTCAACCTGTTCAGTCGTTCCAACCCATTCAACCGGTGCAGCATTACCAGCCCTTGCAGCCAGTGCATCCCGTGCAGCCCGTGCAGCACTTCCATGCTGTGCAGCCTGTGCAGCATCCATCGGTGACCTTTGGTCTGCCCTCTCCCGTTCCAGTTCCAGCTGAACAGCCAAACATTTCCTTCATTCCGCATTTCTCGGGGGGACCGCCACAACCGCAGGGATTTCCAGCTGTTCCGACCTTCTCCTTCCAGCCCGCTCAGCCTGCTCAGCCGGCGCAGCCTGCCCAACCGGCCCAACCAGCGGCGCCAGCACCAGAGGCGCCAGAGATCCCTGACATTCCGCAGATCCCTGCCATCCCCCAGATCCCTGCCATTCCACAGATCCCTGCCATTCCACAGATCCCTGCCATTCCGCAGATCCCGTCCATTCCACAGTTCCCAGTGAGCCCACAGTTTCCGGGCATTCCCACGTTCCAGGGCTTTCCCCAGTTCACCGGCTTCCCGCAGGTGCCACAATTTCCACAAGCACCAACGGCACCCCAGGCACCGCCCAACAGCCAATTCTTTCCCACGTCCGTGCAGCCACCGCTGCCCCAGCAGCCACCCACGTTCATCCAGACGGAGGCGCAGTTCCCGGGCGGAATAGTACCGCTGCCGGGCTCGAGTCCAGTGCTTCCCGAAACTGGCACAGCCATAGCCTCGCCCCAGATACCTCCCCAGGCGCCAGAGCAGCCAGAGCCCGAGCAGTCGCCACCACCACCGCTGCCCACAGTGCGTCCCACACATCAGCAGCCACAGCCTCAGTACCCACAGCAGCCTCAGCAGCCACAGCAGCCGCAACAGCCATGGAAGCCGGTCTTCTATCAGCCGCCAACAGACTCCGCCAACCGTCCATCGATCACACTGCTGCCGCCCTACGGCAGTGGCGCACCGGCAGAGGGTAAGCATCCATAGCCCACAGAGATCTGTGCTCAACGAGCTCTCCTCTTTCTAGGCTATCTGCCGCCCGTCGGCTCACAGCCATCGGCTTTCAGTTCCTCCAGCGGCGGTGTCGGCAGCCAGGGTGGCATCTTCGATCAGCTAAGCGACGCGGAGCTGGAGCACATCTTTGCCCAGGCCAATCTTGCGCAGCAGCAGCACCACGCCCGCTCCCGCACCAACGCCTATCAGCACTACTGAGTGGAGGAGAAGCAGGAGGACCACGAGGAGCAGTGATTTGTCTCAATATTCTTCATTTTTTTTTGTTTTTTTTTCTTTTGTGTTCTCAAGTGGTTTTTATTTTAATTGTAAATTAAATTATGTTTAATTAAGTTATTTAACAAAGATGCAAAGGTCTTCAAATGCTTAGCTTTGTTCCGATATGAAAAGTCTTTTTGTTGTTTCTTGGAGGTTCTCTTGTCAGAACAAGACGAAGATCCGTAAGATCAAAGAAGCTAAAGAGCTCCGGCGATGCTTTCAATTTCCACTTCCCGTTAAAATCAGAGGCCGGGCGGCAGCGTCGTTTGCTCTGTGCATAGAAAAAGATCTCGGGCAGCGCAGTCGACACACACACACATCGCAAAAAACCTCGTGTAGCTTCGGCCCATGCACAGAGATCAGACGCAGCGGCTGCAGAGAACCAAATTCGTATTCACAGAGATCAGCCGCAGTGGCAAAAAAACAACCCATGCACAAAAGCTCAGCTGCAGCAGCGCCGCTGCAGCGGCAGAGAAACACCTTCGATGCACAATTTCTCGGCTGCAGCAGAGGCAGGGAAGCAAGAAACGATTTTGAAGAAATTTCGTGTCGGTTGTCTGTGCATACAAACACACTGAAAAATGTTGGTGCCTGAGTGCCGACCCCTGATTTAAACGCACAATTAAACTGTAATCAAGAGACTTGCTTGCTTGCTCGCATGATGAAACTCATGCTAATGATCAAAATCTAATCTCAATTCGGTGATCTGATAGATTAAGGTCTTTCCTTACGGCATGGCCTTTTTAGTTTTCTTTTCTTCTTTATCTTTAAAATTGTGGATACAGCAGATTTTGGCCCTTTTTGGTGGCGGAAGGGGGCGGGTCGAAATTTTGAAATACACTAGTGGAAGTGTGAGCATACAGAATCATTTTTTCCGCACAAATACAATATACCCTATTTACTCTTCGAGTGTCGGGTGTAAAAAAACAAATACAATTTTAACATTCATAACTTCCTGCTAACTGGCAGAATGCAATAAAATATTAATGCTTAGTTTAATAATTTGGGATTTTTTCAATCTTTCGATTTTACAATAATTTGTAACGGTGTACATATGTACATACTTAATCGCCGGCTCGTTCTCGTTGCGGTAATTTTCGTGAGAAACTCTCATGTTCATATTGGCCTATCTACACCGTTTTCCCCCTACAAACTCCATTTAAAAGCAATACAGATATTTTGATACAAATTTTTCAAGTTGAAGTTGGCGTAGAGTTTTTATGTATTTATTTAAAATTTTTCACACTCGAAATCTTACAACTGGCCGCACGCTCGATCGGCTGGCGGGCGTGCCGGAAGACAAGCTGGTCGAGGCCCATGGCAGCTTCCACACCAACCACTGCATTAAGTGCCAAAAGGAATACGGCATTGCCTGGATGAAGAAGGAGATATTCGCTGATCGGCTGCCCAAATGCACGGCATGCAAGAAAATTGTGAAGCCCGATATTGTTTTCTTTGGGGAAGACTTGCCCGAAAAGTTCCACAAAAGTTTGGATGGAGACTTCAAGGAGTGCGATCTGCTGATCATCATGGGCACCTCGCCGGAAGTGCATCCGTTTGCAGCTTTGGTGCAGTACCCTGGACCGCGCTGTGTGCGTCTCTTGATCAATCGCGGTGATGTGGGTCGTCCCAAGTTTACCACCTGGATGGATGACCAAAATGACGATTGTCTGCGGCAGCATCCGCTTGGCACTGGGCTCGACGAGAACAGCGAGTCATGTATTGACTTGGCGGAGCAGTATTCAAAGGCGACTTTCACCCACCTACGTCGAGGCTCTTCAGGTACTTTATCCGATGCTGAGATATATCAATTAGTATTGATTCAAGTTCATCCCATCCTAGTGTGACCGATGAAAACAGTGCTGGCGCAGCACAGCTCATTGATCAGACGATGAACAGCAGACAGCAGACTGCAGCTCCAGCTCCAGCTCGAAAACATCATCACATCCGTTCTTGTGAACTCCTCTCTCGAGCTCGCAGTTTCGGCATTGTGGATGGTTCAGCAGGACAGCAGGTTCAGGAAAGCCCAAACGATGCTGCCCAGGCAAGCGGCATCCATGGATATCAGCTCGTAGCTGGTCAGCAGCACGTTGAACTTGTACTGGGTGGTGCGCAGACGGGAGACCTTGCTGCCACGTATGGCTCCCTCCTGGAAGCTCAGAAACGGCCCACGGCAGTGACCCTCCTTGTACAGCGAGTAGAGAAAGGCCACAGTCTGAATGGTCTTGCCGAGGCCCATCTCATCGGCTAGAATGGTGTCGATGGCCTGGCCACAGCTGCAGTGAAGCCAGCGCAGCACATGGGTTCCGGAGCGTTTTTGGGAGGACCAGCGGAACTTGGTGCTGATACTGCTCCACCCCATAGCTGAGGTCTGTCTGGCTTTAACGACAGTGTGCAAGTAGGGCCGAACGATCCATACCTCAAATGGAACTGGTGCACTGATGCGGACGCTGATGATGTTGTTGCTGCTGCATCTGTTGTTGGAGTTGGAGTTGCTTCTGCATCTGTTGTTTTGTTCTTGTTGCGGCTGCTGATCCTGTGTCTACTTCTGTTGCTGATGCTTCCGCTGTGTGTGGTTTAGGGTTTTATTTTGAGTTGTGTAGCTGTGACTGAAAGATTTAAAATTGTTTCGGAAAGTACATTTATATGATTGCAAAATAATGTAATTTTCATTGTGTTCGTTTGCCAAAAATGTTTAGTAAAAATAATGAAAAAGTTACATCCTGAAAAAGTTTCCTTTTTAAATAACAAAGATTGGAGCAAAAATCCAACGAACTGATTAAATTATTTTACGCTACTATTTTACGTTACACACAAGTGTGCCATTGATGTAGTTGTCATCGAACATAACAAATTCATAAACATTCAACGTCGCATCTCGACTAACTAACCACAACAAAAATTGCATTATTTCCCAATAATAAATATATTTATCAAATTCCGTAACGCCATTAGTTTTGGGTTGTAATCGCCGTCGAATCGTCATGCCCAACCCACCACTTCGCCGTATAACAACGCTGAAAGGCATTTTGTCAATGCCGCGAGTCGTTCGGAGTCGCAATTTTTTGAAGGAAAATAAATTGAGTTTGCGCCAGCTCGAGAAATCAACAACTGAGAAGCTGGATGCCAAGAAGCCAGTGCGTCCTAAATGGATGCCAACTATGCGCCGCGAGGGCTCTGAGATGTTGGATTCGAAATCAGACAGACCTTCACCGGTATCGGAGAAAAAACAGAACAAGACCCAGGACAAAACCATCCTGGCACGAAACCGTAAAAGCTTGCGTTCGTATCAACAATCGGTTGATACCGGTGGGGCCGGTTCAGACTCTGACGAACGTCTCGGCGGCTTGGAAGAGCCCCATACTGCCTTTGATGATCCGTCAGAGAATACTGAGAAAGATTTTGTATACTCGACGGACAACTACTCAGAGTACTGCAGTTCTTGCGGCACACAACGAAGCGCCACGAGCATTGGCACACAGACGGAGGACATCAAGGATGAACTTTATCTTACAAATGCCCTTAAAAAGTAAGAAAATATAACTGAAGCCATACATACCTTAATGTAACATCTTTGTACTCTTTTAGGTGCAGTTTTGATGGTGGATCCATACTTTCCAATCGGTACAAGAGGAGGAGCTGCTCTCGCCTCGCAAAAATATGAATGACTGGAACAAAATGCCAATGCCCGATTATGATCTAAACACTGAAGTTGCTTCGGATGAGGAGGCTCCTCTCAGTGCCCGCAGCCGCTATACAGTGGCCACAATGGCATCAACTGCCACCAGCACCACGTCGATAGGTTCCAAGCGCCGCGAGCACAAGCTTGGCTCACGCGACCAGTTGCGTCTTCCGCGTTACTTGAGAAGATGAAGCGTGAAAGCGCCGCCGCTTTGGCCAAACAGCTTGCCGATGCACCAGATCCGGACTGTCCACGCGGTCACAGTCTGCTCACGGAGCAGGAACGTCTAGGCCGCTTGAATAGCGCCCAAAGCCGCTATGACGGTCTCATTCGTGAGGTAAATCACATGCCCTTCACCTCACAGAGTCTGTGGGTGCGCAGTCGAAAGGACGAAATCAACAAAGAGCTGGACATAGTCGATAGGGAAATCCGTTTCTACTCGAAGCCCAAAGTCTATATCGACTCCAGCAAATCATATTTCAAGTAAATCCAGAGAGCTGTGCTCCAAAAAAAATTACCCCTGCTCATTAACTCATTGGTATTCAGTTTCAAAGTCAAAAATGGCCACAAAATGTGGCGTTCAGATTGCTGTATACTCACACTGATACCAGCGCCAGCGCTGTTTTCATCGGTCACACTACGGTGGGATGAACTTGAATCAATACTAGTTAATATATCTCAAAATCGGATCAAGTACCTGAAGATCCTCGACGTGGGTGGGTGAAAGTCGTCTTTGAATACTGCTCCGCCAAGTCAATACATGACTCACTGTTCTCGTCGAGCCCAGTGCCAAGCGGATGTTGCCGCAGAAAATCGTCATTTTGGTCATCCATTCAGGTGGTAAACTTGGGACGACCCACGGCATCGCGATTGATCAAAGAGACGCACACAGCGCGGTCAGGGTACTGCACCAAAGCTGCAAACGGATGCACTTCCGGCGAGGTGCCCATGATGATCAGCAGATCGCACTCCTTGAAGTCTCCATCCAAACTTTTGTGGAACTTTTCGGGCAAGTCTTCCCCAAAGAAAACAATATCGGGCTTCACAATTTTCTTGCATGCCGTGCATTTGGGCAGCCGATCAGCGAATATCTCCTTCTTCATCCAGGCAATGCCGTATTCCTTTTGGCACTTAATGCAGTGGTTGGTGTGGAAGCTGCCATGGGCCTCGACCAGCTTGTCTTCCGGCACGCCCGCCAGCCGATCGAGCGTGCGGCCAGTTGTAAGATTTCGAGTGTGAACAATTTTAAATAAATTCATAAAAACTCTACGCCAACTTTAAGTTGAAAAATTTGTATCAAAATATCTGTATTGCTTGTATGTATTTATGTATGTATGTATATTAACGGCACTTATAAGAATATACCAATGCAACACCATGCATGGTCTCATTAACAACCATCGATAGTCAAGAAAATATCGACAGCCCCATCATCGAACTGAAGTACCTTGCCAATGCGGACTCATCGTCGTGCGACCATCCAATATCGCGGTAGCGATTAAATACCAAAAAAAAAAAAAAATCTTTCGCATTTAAAAGAAACTTTTTCAGGATGTAACCTTTTCATTATTATACCCGGTACTCGAAGAGTAAATAGGGTATATTGTATTTGTGCACAAAGTGAATGTATGTAACGCACAGAAGGAAACGTTTCCGACCCCATAAAGTATATATATTCTTGATCAGCATCAATAGCCGAGTCTATGTCTGTCTGTCTGTCTGTCCGTCTGTCCGTCCGTCTTGTTAAGCGCCTGGATCTCAGAGACCATAAAAGCTGGAGCCACCAAATGGTGGTGAAATACAAGTGTATTTTAAAAAAGAGCCACGCCCCCTTCCGCCTCCGCAAAAGGGCGAAAACCTCCCAAATCTACAATTTTGAAGATAGCAGAAAACTAAAAACGCCATTCCGTAGGGAATGACCAACCCACCCCGTTCCGCAGCTTATATTTGCCGCTGGCTCTGCCTCTGCCGTGAGTCTGTAGTGGGTGGGTCTAGGGAAGGGGGGCGAGCTAAAGGAGCGAGTTGGTGTGAGAAGTGTTGTAGATGTAGACAGATGAAGAAAATATGTAAAATTTGACAAAACACCGCTAAGGTGCAGATGTAGTACTGAGTGCCGGGTATAAAAGTTGTGACGCGTAAGAAGCGTCTCACACGTCTCTTCTCGTTTTTGTTCTTGTTGCGGCTGCTGATCCTGTGTCTACATCTGTTGCTGATGCTTCTGCTGTGAGTGGTCTAGGGTTTTCTTTTGAGTTGTGTAGCTGTGACTGAAATTTATATGATTGCAAACTAATGTAATTTTGATTGTGTTCGTTTGCCAAAAATGTTTAGTAAAAATAATGAAAAAGTTACATCCTGAAAAAGTTTCTTTTAAATGCCAAAGATTTTTTTTGTTGTATTTAATCGCTACCGCGATATTGGATGGTCGCACGACGATGAGTCCGCATTGGCAAGGTACTTCAGTTCGATGATGGGGCTGTCGATATTTTCTTGACTATCGATGGTTGTTAATGAGACCATGCATGGTGTTGCATTGGTATATTCTTATAAGTGCCGTTAATATACATACATACATAAATACATACAAGCAATACAGATATTTTGATACAAATTTTTCAACTTAAAGTTGGCGTAGAGTTTTTATGAATTTATTTAAAATTGTTCACACTCGAAATCTTACAACTGGCCGCACGCTCGATCGGCTGGCGGGCGTGCCGGAAGACAAGCTGGTCGAGGCCCATGGCAGCTTCCACACCAACCACTGCATTAAGTGCCAAAAGGAATACGGCATTGCCTGGATGAAGAAGGAGATATTCGCTGATCGGCTGCCCAAATGCACGGCATGCAAGAAAATTGTGAAGCCCGATATTGTTTTCTTTGGGGAAGACTTGCCCGAAAAGTTCCACAAAAGTTTGGATGGAGACTTCAAGGAGTGCGATCTGCTGATCATCATGGGCACCTCGCCGGAAGTGCATCCGTTTGCAGCTTTGGTGCAGTACCCTGGACCGCGCTGTGTGCGTCTCTTGATCAATCGCGATGCCGTGGGTCGTCCCAAGTTTACCACCTGAATGGATGACCAAAATGACGATTTTCTGCGGCAACATCCGCTTGGCACTGGGCTCGACGAGAACAGTGAGTCATGTATTGACTTGGCGGAGCAGTATTCAAAGACGACTTTCACCCACCCACGTCGAGGATCTTCAGGTACTTGATCCGATTTTGAGATATATTAACTAGTATTGATTCAAGTTCATCCCACCGTAGTGTGACCGATGAAAACAGCGCTGGCGCTGGTATCAGTGTGAGTATACAGCAATCTGAAGGCCACATTTTGTGGCCATTTTTGACTTTGAAACTGAATACCAATGAGTTAATGAACAGGGGTAATTTTTTTTCGAGCACAGCTCTCTGGATTTACTTGAAATATGATTTGCTGGAGTCGATATAGACTTTGGGCTTCGAGTAGAAACGGATTTCCCTATCGACTATGTCCAGCTCTTTGTTGATTTCGTCCTTTCGACTGCGCACCCACAGACTCTGTGAGGTGAAGGGCATGTGATTTACCTCACGAATGAGACCGTCATAGCGGCTTTGGGCGCTATTCAAGCGGCCTAGACGTTCCTGCTCCGTGAGCAGACTGTGACCGCGTGGACAGTCCGGATCTGGTGCATCGGCAAGCTGTTTGGCCAAAGCGGCGGCGCTTTCACGCTTCATCTTCTCCAAGTAACGCGGAAGACGCAACTGGTCGCGTGAGCCAAGCTTGTGCTCGCGGCGCTTGGAACCTATCGACGTGGTGCTGGTGGCAGTTGATGCCATTGTGGCCACTGTATAGCGGCTGCGGGCACTGAGAGGAGCCTCCTCATCCGAAGCAACTTCAGTGTTTAGATCATAATCGGGCATTGGCATTTTGTTCCAGTCATTCATATTTTTGCGAGGCGAGAGCAGCTCCTCCTCTTGTACCGATTGGAAAGTATGGATCCACCATCAAAACTGCACCTAAAAGAGTACAAAGATGTTACATTAAGGTATGTATGGCTTCAGTTATATTTTCTTACTTTTTAAGGGCATTTGTAAGATAAAGTTCATCCTTGATGTCCTCCGTCTGTGTGCCAATGCTCGTGGCGCTTCGTTGTGTGCCGCAAGAACTGCAGTACTCTGAGTAGTTGTCCGTCGAGTATACAAAATCTTTCTCAGTATTCTCTGACGGATCATCAAAGGCAGTATGGGGCTCTTCCAAGCCGCCGAGACGTTCGTCAGAGTCTGAACCGGCCCCACCGGTATCAACCGATTGTTGATACGAACGCAAGCTTTTACGGTTTCGTGCCAGAATAGTTTTGTCCTGGGTCTTGTTCTGTTTTTTCTCCGATACCGGTGAAGGTCTGTCTGATTTCGAATCCAACATCTCAGAGCCCTCGCGGCGCATAGTTGGCATCCATTTAGGACGCACTGGCTTCTTGGCATCCAGCTTCTCAGTTGTTGATTTCTCGAGCTGGCGCAAACTCAATTTATTTTCCTTCAAAAAATTGCGACTCCGAACGACTCGCGGCATTGACAAAATGCCTTTCAGCGTTGTTATACGGCGAAGTGGTGGGTTGGGCATGACGATTCGACGGCGATTACAACCCAAAACTAATGGCGTTACGGAATTTGATAAATATATTTATTATTGGGAAATAATGCAATTTTTGTTGTGGTTAGTTAGTCGAGATGCGACGTTGAATGTTTATGAATTTGTTATGTTCGATGACAACTACATCAATGGCACACTTGTGTGTAACGTAAAATAGTAGCGTAAAATAATTTAATCAGTTCGTTGGATTTTTGCTCCAATCTTTGTTATTTAAAAAGGAAACTTTTTCAGGATGTAACTTTTTCATTATTTTTACTAAACATTTTTGGCAAACGAACACAATGAAAATTACATTATTTTGCAATCATATAAATGTACTTTCCGAAACAATTTTAAATCTTTCAGTCACAGCTACACAACTCAAAATAAAACCCTAAACCACACACAGCGGAAGCATCAGCAACAGAAGTAGACACAGGATCAGCAGCCGCAACAAGAACAAAAACAACAGATGCAGAAGCAACTCCAACTCCAACAACAGATGCAGCAGCAACAACATCATCAGCGTCCGCATCAGTGCACCAGTTCCATTTGAGGTATGGATCGTTCGGCCCTACTTGCACACTGTCGTTAAAGCCAGACAGACCTCAGCTATGGGGTGGAGCAGTATCAGCACCAAGTTCCGCTGGTCCTCCCAAAAACGCTCCGGAACCCATGTGCTGCGCTGGCTTCACTGCAGCTGTGGCCAGGCCATCGACACCATTCTAGCCGATGAGATGGGCCTCGGCAAGACCATTCAGACTGTGGCCTTTCTCTACTCGCTGTACAAGGAGGGTCACTGCCGTGGGCCGTTTCTGAGCTTCCAGGAGGGAGCCATACGTGGCAGCAAGGTCTCCCGTCTGCGCACCACCCAGTACAAGTTCAACGTGCTGCTGACCAGCTACGAGCTGATATCCATGGATGCCGCTTGCCTGGGCAGCATCGTTTGGGCTTTCCTGAACCTGCTGTCCTGCTGAACCATCCACAATGCCGAAACTGCGAGCTCGAGAGAGGAGTTCACAAGAACGGATGTGATGATGTTTTCGAGCTGGAGCTGGAGCTGCAGTCTGCTGTCTGCTGTTCATCGTCTGATCAATGAGCTGTGCTGCGCCAGCACTGTTTTCATCGGTCACACTAGGATGGGATGAACTTGAATCAATACTAATTGATATATCTCAGCATCGGATAAAAGTACCTGAAGAGCCTCGACGTAGGTGGGTGAAAGTCGCCTTTGAATACTGCTCCGCCAAGTCAATACATGACTCGCTGTTCTCGTCGAGCCCAGTGCCAAGCGGATGCTGCCGCAGACAATCGTCATTTTGGTCATCCATCCAGGTGGTAAACTTGGGACGACCCACATCACCGCGATTGATCAAGAGACGCACACAGCGCGGTCCAGGGTACTGCACCAAAGCTGCAAACGGATGCACTTCCGGCGAGGTGCCCATGATGATCAGCAGATCGCACTCCTTGAAGTCTCCATCCAAACTTTTGTGGAACTTTTCGGGCAAGTCTTCCCCAAAGAAAACAATATCGGGCTTCACAATTTTCTTGCATGCCGTGCATTTGGGCAGCCGATCAGCGAATATCTCCTTCTTCATCCAGGCAATGCCGTATTCCTTTTGGCACTTAATGCAGTGGTTGGTGTGGAAGCTGCCATGGGCCTCGACCAGCTTGTCTTCCGGCACGCCCGCCAGCCGATCGAGCGTGCGGCCAGTTGTAAGATTTCGAGTGTGAAAAATTTTAAATAAATTCATAAAAACTCTACGCCAACTTTAACTTGAAAAATTTGTATCAAAATATCTGTATTGCTTTTCTAAAGTTTCTAAATATCCAGCTACGAATGATAGTGGAACAAACTTATATTTCCATTAATCAAGGCTCTTTTCCTTAATTAAAAAGAAGAAGAATTTGACTTCTAAGTGAAAGGTTTTTTTTTATGAATAATTTTGTGTAAACACCCCAATAGAATAGACTCAGAAATGAATATTAGGCCAAATCTTTCAAAAGCTTTGTAATACATATTTTTTTTATGATGTTTGGAGCTTAACTAATAATGGGGTTTCAAAGGGTTCAATTAAAGCTCGCTGCAGGCCTGTTTGATGCAATTATGTAATGGTTTAACATCTTCAAATTGTTCACGCGCGACAACAAAGCAAGTATCCTTGCGAGTTTTAGTAGAAGGAGAACTTTTGCCTAATTTCAATATTAACACAATGCTAATAACATTTTTGTGCTGAACGGTCATCGAAATTGAATGGAAAACCTCTTGTAACGGCAAACATTCCTGAGCTTTTTCAGAGACACAGAAAGAGAGAGCTTTTCACCTTGAACTTGAATACCGGGTGGCTGGATGGATGCACGTGGTGGGACGTACGCGACGCTGGTGAGCTTTTCTCGATTCATTCATAGATTGGCCAGCAGCCGTTTTGTTGAATGAGTGGGCTTGAGGTTCGGTTCGGTAAAGGAGCGAGGGGCAACCACTAGCCAAATGCCGCATGCCTGCCACATGTTGCAAGCGCTCGGCTCGCCACTCGATTCGCCTTCAGTTGTTTGTTATCGTTGGCAGCGAACGCGCGCACCGATGCCACGAGCCCGCACCCACATCGAGAGTCCCCGAGACAGTGTCTGCTGCCGATTGGCCGAGAGGAGCCGGTCGCGGCTGTAGCGGATCCGCAGAGGATCGATCCACAAGATCTCAGCATAAATTCGCGACGATCTCAATTCGAAATAAAATCCGAAAAATTGTTGTTTTTTTTGCTGTTCTTTGTCTGTGTTGTTGTAGTCTCAGTGTTTGTGTCGACTGCAGTTTTAATCTAAAAATATAAAAATTGTTTATGGCCCGATTCGGAATAAAAATAAGAAATAATCCTACGACGCGAACTCCCCAGAAAGATATTGTGATGCGAATGGGAAACCCGATGATGCCACTGTCAATGGGGACCATGCGTATGTCTTACAACAATAAACAAAACCCCCGATTTGCCTTTTCCCTTTTCCATTTTTCAGTCTGCCGTTTGATTTTTTCTTGATAATCGTTTATTTATCGCAATGCAATTGTTTATTCGTATTGGCCATAAGATATGTTAATACGGGGGCTGTGAACGGCTGGGGTGTATATTTTTTATCTACTTTATCCACAAAATGTTTCCAGAATAACAGCCAGAACTGGCCAAGATATTGGCCATCTGTGGACATCTCAGTGCTTCGCTTTCTGCTGCGGAAGCTGCAAATACTCGTTCAGATATTTAATTAATGGAGTGCGAGATTTTATTTGCACTAAAGTTAAGAAAAACATCAAAAGATGTAGAGCCAGAGATGGCATGATTATATCAAGATAATAATAGTATGACAGGCAACACAATTTGAAATGCAGAGAACCATCAAATTGGGAGTCGTATGGGCAAGAGATTTTATTAATAGATAAGCCATAACATGCCCTGCCTGAGGGAAACATTCAGCATGGGAGGAGGAAGTTGAACGGGGAGATTGTGAGAACTGTTCGGAAATTGTGTGGAAAATGCAGCACAATAATTTGTATTCCCATAATATTTTATACTCTTAATATTCATGGAAATGTAACCCACACAACCGATTTTCAATTACAGAAAAGTTCCTTCAATTTGCATTTTCATTTTCGGGTTACTTAATGGACCCACCATGGACCCTATATAGAAAGAGATTCTTCCCGACTCCGTTTATAGCCATCTCTATCGCTCCCCTACTCTCTCTCTTTATCTTCTCGCTGGCTGTCTGTGTTAAATTTTTGTAATAAAATGTCATTAAAGGTAAGTGCGTGGTGCCGTTTAGATTTATGAGGTTGAATGAATTTGCCAATGGCTGAGGACCGTCCCCTACCGTCTATGGGGGCATCATCGATGGGTGGTTGTGGGTGTGCTTTGAGTGGTGCGCCCCTTGCTGCGGTTTCGGTGGTCAGCAGCAACAGCAGCAGCACATAGTTGTGGCATGTGGCACTGAAACTGAAACTGAAACTGGTTGATGTTATGGCCAAAAAAGTTCTGTTATTAGTGGTTGCCACTTCGACAAGCTTAGGCAAATCCCCTGGCATCGGTCGTCCCTGGATACCTTTTATGGCATGGAGAATGAGCCACCGCTCATAGTTGTCCCCCCCAATTGTGTATCTTTGGAAATGATTGTTTCAGTGGAAATATAAAAGGAGACTTAGCGCAGCAGATTCAGGGTACAGGGAATGTGTTAGTTTTTCGATTTAAGCTAAGCCACTCTGTGCGAGAGAGACACAGAGAGAAAGGCAGGGAAGAGAGATCCTCTGAGAAAATAGCTACAAACAAGACGGTCAGATGGAAGCTTACATGGCTTCAAGTACTTCATGGGATCGAAAACACTTCCCCCTGCGAGGGTATCAAAATGCGACAACTAAATCCAATTTAAGCGTAGGCTTGAGTCTAACACGACGATTAGTTTCCAGCCACAAATGAAGACATGAAAAACTGCTCATGACACAGGCCACCAAGACATCATCTAACGCAAGAAAACCATCACGATGATTCGGCACCCCCCACACCACCGATTAGTGTTGTTTTTTCTACAAATACCAAGGCAAAGGGCGGAGTCAGTCCGAGTGGCAAGCGTGAAAATTGTGGGTAATTGTGGCAGAAGAACTGCCAAAGAAAAACCGGAAAAAACAAATTGTAACTCAGACAAGGAGCACCAAAAAACACACACAACAAATTGTGCGTGGCCCAGGCTCACCTCTGCCCACACACACACTATCGATGGGTTGGGGGAGAAATGTGAGAGGCAGCCGGGCAACCGATTTTCCACTTAAGAAGATGTCGCCCGCGGCATAGTTGGAGTACTCCTACTCATATGAGATATTGGGTGTGGGATTGGGCAGCATCCTGTTCAAGGTACACCCGAGGGTACTTCTGCCATTCGTTTCGGATGGGTTACCTTCTCCAAAGTGCTGTCTTCTCCAATGCTCTCACTTCACCCATGTGCTGCTGGTAATTTGAATACGGTACAATCATTACATTTAAGGGGGAAAATGTTCTACAATTTCAGCAGCCCCAAACAGCATCCCCCATCATCCATCCACTCATCCATCCGCCACATCATTGTCCAGAGCAAACGCTAATCGATGCCCACAAGGAGTCACTCTCGAATATCAGGTTGCTGACGGGTAGTGGAGCGGTAGGGGGAGTAGGCTTTTAAGTTGATCAAGTAATCCATATAATTTTATTTCTTACTTTATTTTATTTTTGAGGAAATGTGAAGCGTCTCATAATTGAATTGTCCATGGAGACGGCCAATGGCGTCTGTCCGTTCGTCCGTCCGTTTGTCCGTCTGTCCGTCTGTGCGTCCGGCAGTGGCAATCTTGAAATGGTTATGCATCATTAGAGCACAGCCGCAGCCACACCAAACACTGGACACCACAAAACGCAACCCGGAAGTGTATGTCGTATGGGTCCAAGTTCTTTTTCTACCATAAATGAAGACCCCGCTGAGTGATTGCCAAAAACAGGCAGCAATAACTGTGGCCTGTGGGCTGTGGGCAATTGCTCTGCCCATGATTGAAGAACGCTACCCCCAAGAGACCCCAAGACCTTTGCACTAATGAACTGAGACAGGATTTCAAACTTCAAAGAGAACCAAAGCGAGAACAAACAAGCATCAAGCATGAATTTGTGGCAGCGCTTTATGACTTGTGATGTGTGTACATACTTACAATAAGTTTAGTTGGCTAAGAGAAACCATTATGAAGTCATTCCACATGGCGTAAGGTTCTATTTCAATAGTTGAACATTTATTAGCCACACTTTCTAAACTAAGACTAAAGCATAACCAACGATGAGACAGCGTCTTCAATTACAGCTTCCAAGGAATTCCAAGACCCCTCAGTTAATGGCTTACCAAAAGTTTTGCCTCGGAACTTTAATCATAGATACATTTCGCTTTCATCTAAGACTCGTCGTACGTATGCTCATCGCAAAAGTTTCCAATAAGGACACTCACTCACTCACTCACTGGTCGTATTGAGTAACCCCATGGGGAGCGGAGGCCATCCTCAGTGGCTTACTCATACGATACGTCAATGCCAGACCCAGGGGTACATCTAATTAACATTTTTGGTCGGGCACTCTTAAACAGTCTTAGGAATATGAAGCACCCCGTGAAATCGACTGATTCCGACTCCTAATAATATCTACTTTGTGACCCAATTAAGAGGTATCTCCTAGTCGTATTTAGCACTCCCGATTGTGTATTTTTTACTCAAGTGAAAGCAGCTGGAAAAGGGACACATTCGGTGCTTTGGTGGGGCTTTGGCTTGCAAGAATGCTCGGAGAGATACCAGATAGAATATCAACATTTACATACACATATCTGTGGACGTGTGTGTGTGTGTGACCCCTGACCCTGCTGCCAAGTGGAAAAATGAAAAATGACTGGCGTGTGTTGCAAGTAATTCCTTGATTGAAACGCAAAGAGCCAGGATACCAGCAGAGAAAAAAAAGAACATATGAAAAAGGAAATCAAGCAAAGTCCCAAGCAAATAGAACCGGAATAAGGCAAATCGGCCTAGAAACCGCTTAATTTCTAGTCTCTGTGTGTGTGTGTGTGTGTGTGTGTGTGTGTGTGTGTGTGTGTCTGGCATGACCTCTGACCCATGAGCAGCAGCAGCTCCAATCCCCGACATTAACCATTCTGCCATCACATTTATATTCATTTGTGTGCTCCTTTTTTTCTTTGCTGCTGTCAGCGGCAGTTCAAACAACCAAACTATTGACATGAACACCACCCCCACCACCCCTCCAGCCAACAAATCTAAGGGGTGGATCGATCCTAAGCCCCCTCTCTCATTTCAAGTAATTGAAGATGGCAAAGAGAGCGAGGAGTATGAGCAGTGCGTGTGTTCGGATATGGATGATTAATACTCATGAAGTAATTACATTTTGGTAGAATGGCAAGGCCAGCCGTTGCACATGTGCCGCAAGGCAAAGGAATCCAATTTTGATGGGTTTTGATGGGTTAACAATTAACCCATTGGCATGTGCAGACAGGGGTCAGAACACAGACAGACAAACAGACAAACAGACAGGCCCAAGTATCTCTTGAGTGGTTCAAGGGATCAATCGGATTCCAAATTGCTGCCTCGTTGGGCCATTTGGACAAATGCTCTCATCAGAGATTTGCACTATATAAGAAGTACTTATGATTATATACCGATACATAGATATATATCTATATATAAGAATGGGTATGGGCAATGAGCACTTGGAGCAGGCATCTCCAGCTCTTCATACGAATATTTTTGTGTTTATCATTTGAGTTTTGTTTTTTGTTGTTTTGTGCTGCCTGTTGATTGGGCGCCCGCCCAGTTCGGAATCTTGTTTATAACTAAGTTCTTCTTGGCCGAAGCAAAAAAAATAGAATTCTTCCCTTGGATTTTCGTTGCCCAATTCGAAGGGGTATAAAAATTCCATTTGAACTGCCACTGAATGTGCGTAGACTCCGGTCAGAGTTGAGTTCCAAATCTAAACAGTCCCGCGAGTGAATAAAACTATTGGAATTTCTCAGCTGTATTTAGCAGAGGAATCCATCCATGGAATGATCGATACTCATGCCAAAGAATCGTTTAATATGATGGAAAACTATGGGTTCGTGTTTTTTGTTATTTTACGTCTAGTAAATCAGGCACAAATTGTTTGTTGAACGTGTACAAGTGCCACAAACGATGTGTGGCATGTGAGTCAGCGTTAGGGGTTCCATGAATCATCTTTAGCTGTAACAGATCCTTCCCTTAGGGATGTGGAAAGGTAAACCAATGCCAAGATCTGTACAAATATTTGTAGCTGCCATAGAAACTGAGATCCATCCACAGCAATGTGTAAAGATTCGACCCACGTGGCAGTCAGTTGGACGTTTGATTGACTGATTGACATTTTTCGAAATAGATTTGCTGTGAATCAGCCAAGTTATCGCATTGCAAGTGCAATTGAAGGTGTCAGCTCGAACTTTGTTTTGGTGGGAGTATACATATATTTTTGGCAAATAATTAAACTTGCGAAACCCAAAGAGCCAACTCTTTCCAGCTCACTTTGAAAGTGTTTCAGAAGGCAGCGATAACTTGCAAACAAAAGAAAGCAAACATCAAAGTGCAGGCTGGCTGCCAGGCCACATCCACATCCATTTCTGTTGGACTCTGCCTCTGCCAAGTTTTCGTTTCTTTTAATTACTGCAAAGAGGCAAAGAAGCCACTCCATGCCACTCCACTGTGGCCACCTGTCCAGCGCCTTCTCTCCTGTCCTGCCTCTCTTGTCCTGTCCCAAGAACAAACTTTCTCCAGAGTGTCTATTTCCGTGCGTTTGCTTTCGGTGTGGGTCGACGAGGTGCAGGCCGAGGCGCAGGCGGAGGCGGAGGCAGAGACGGTTGCGGCCTGTGCATGCCAAGAAAGTTGAGGGTCAGGCTGTATAAACAAATCCCAGTCGATTGAGAATGGGGCCAGATAATGGGCTGGAATGACGGAAGCAGGAGCGGGAGCAGCCAGGCAGCAGCTATTGGAATTTATGAGCTACAAGGTTGTGAAAGCATCTCTACTTTGCGAGAATCTTTTGCCATGCACCTGCGACCCTGGAGCACAGCACCTGGTTGCTTACCAGCAACTTTGCAACTGGAGGCCCCTCGGGCAACTGGTGGGATCTCGGGCCACCGCCCTGAGATGGATCATCAATCATGAGACGAGTCCAAGACGCGCATATCAAACATTTCAATTTGCGGCAAATGTGTTGACAAAACGTTGATATGCCATCGGCCATCGGCCATCGGGATCGGATTGGGTGTGGATGCTGCTTGTGTATGGCTGCTGTGGGCCATTCCTTGGCATCATCCTAACCCTTTTGGCACTGTGGCTGTGGCGCACATTAGCACCACGTGTCAAATGCTCAGTGTCGATTGTCGAGTGTCCTCCTTGTTCTTGTCCGTGCCCTCGGTCCGCGCCTGACGTTTCGCTTAATTACACTTTTATGGAGTCATCCTGCCATCCAGTCTCGTATCTCTATCTTCATCTTATTCCATTCGTAATTGCAATCCGTTGTCCTCGAAATCGTATCTCTCTGCTCTCCCTTCTCCTCTGACGATTGAATTATGACCTGCTGCAATGCCAGGAACTTGGTTCTGTTCCAAGCCTGCAGTCTGGTTGTTCATCTCGATAAGCAATGGCATATGTACGGAAATTGTATGGAATTTTGTTCACAGATTTTTCACTCTCATCACATCACAAATCATTTCTTCCAGTGTCCGTTGGGGAAATTGTGCAATCCAAACGGAAAATTGTTGGACTCTTCGATGCTGAAATGAGAACTTTAAAGGAGAACTTTGATACATTTGTTTTCGGACTCTTTCAATGATTTGATGAATACTTTTGAATTTCATTTCATATCCAAGAGATTGAAATAGTTACAAGTACAACCGAGTATGTAGTGCCTTCCCAAAGGGTTCTTTTTTTAATCTATAATCTCTCACTCCCACGTATTCCTTGTTGTCATTGTTTTTTGTTGTCGGCCTGAACTTAATTTGATTTTCATTTGTTTACCTGCCTCATTCCCTGGCCATCCCGCGCCGAGTATTATAATTATTATTTTTGCCTTTTTCGCTGTTGTGGCGTGGCATTCACATTTGCTGTCGTGGCATCGTGTCCATCAGAAAGTCAGCCAGTCATGCTGATGGCGATGATGCCTTATCGATGGCCATTCCATTGGGAAGGGGGCGAAGCCCCACGAAAAGTGTCCAGGCGGGCGGCCGTGTCGCCATCCGGGGATATTTCACGCACCATTGCATCGCCATTGGGCCCAAATGTACTGTGCATAATTTTTATTGCAAACAATTTTATTACACATTTTACATTTTACATTTTTACGTACACATTTTTGTAATTTGCAATCTACGAAATTCAACTTCAGATATCGAATGTTCCATATCCATTCATTTCCCATATCCTACACCTCGCTCTCTGGCCCCAATCGATTCCGATTCCGATTCCTTGTGGCTCTCTCACTCTCTCCTCTATCTTCGTTGAAATTGCGACGCATTAAGTGCAATCGTTAAAAATGATAAATGCACTGCCAGCGCTGGGGCCATAGAGAATAATGGGTAGAATGGAGGGGTGTGGAATGGGGGGCACTGTGCCATGCCGTTGGATATTGCAGTGTGTGTGTGCGTGTAGGCGCGTGTTGTGGGTTTTAGCACGTGAAACATCAACGAGCATCGCAACTGTTCGGATCGCTCTCTCCGCTTTGCTTTGCTTTGCTGTTCTGTTCTGGCCTGCTCTCTGCGCTGAGCACAGCTAGTCGGATGCTAATTAACCCATTTAATCGGTTAAACAAATATTTCGGACCCATTTGCTAAGCAAATTTATGAATCTTGTATAGCATTTGGCTTGGAAACAGATGTTTGCTCGCGCAATCATTAATAATATTTCTTTTCTTTGAATTGGGTTAGCTGGTTTTCTTTCCATCATGAATGAAAAACTAAGGAAAAGACTCAAAAGACTCTCTAATGTGCATAAGTTTATGTGTAAATATTCGTTTACTCAGGCAAAGCTCTGCATGGGCAACTGAATAGATCTCTCAGCAATCAATATTTAAGTCCCGTTAATTACCGCCACAATATTACAACTACTTTATTTTATCTCTCATAGCCCGACTGTGCATCGTTATGATGCTCTCCCTCTCTCTGCTACTGCATCTGGCAGCAGCAAACGTGGCAGCCGAAGTCACAGACGAAATGGCAGCCGATGTGAGAGTCGAAGCTGCAGTTAAAGCAACAAAAGCGTCGCTCAGCGCGACAGAAGAAAGAACGAAAACGGGTGTCGGAACTTCGGGCGTGGGAAGAAAGAGCGCGTCATCTGTCGGCAGAGGGGTGGCAGTGATATCGCCACTTAGCAGCGGCGATGTCGCGGGAGCCGAAATACTAGCGCCAGACGCCGGCGACCACTGTCCCGCTGGCTACTTCCACTGCAACGCAACAGCGCAGTGTGTACCGCAGCGCGCCAACTGCGACGGCAGCGTCGACTGCGACGACGGATCCGACGAGTGGAACTGCATGAACGAGGTGGATGCCCACTATTGGGATCATCTTTACCGCAAGCAGCCGTTCGGGCGGCACGACGACAAGCCGATTGGCGAATGCTGTGAGTACCGTACCACTGTACCACTGGTACCACTGTACCACTGGTACCACTGTACAAATGACGCGAATGCGGATGCGAGTCAAAAGCAATTACGGCGTGGTGGCGTGCAAATGAGTGGCGCCATGTAAATTCGATAGTTGTCCTAATGGCAATTTCAATGGCATTGACTCATCACATCATCATGTCGATGGCGATGTCGATGTCTTGTCTTTTAATCTTTTCTGTCTCCATATTTGCAGTGTGGCGCAACGAGAACTTTAGCTGTCCGTGTCGCGGTGATGAGATACTCTGCCGCTTCCAAATGCTAACAGCCCTGCCCACGCACTTGCCACAAAACGATCTGGCAGCACTGTGAGTAGTACAGTTCTGTTAGCTATTTCATCTCTTATTTATCTTCCATGCATGGAATGCAATATTCATTTTAAATAGCTGTTTGTGGTAATATGAATTTTAATATTTGTATTTCATTTTTGTTGAATTTTCAGAGATCTAACAGGCAACAATTTCGAAATCATTCACGAGACGTTCTTCAGTTTGCTGCCGAATCTGGAGAGTTTGTAAGTCCCTTTTGGTATTTGCTTATTTAATTTAAAATCAATTGATAGTCACCTCAAGTTAAGTCGAACTGTCCAAGCTTGCAATGGCTTTTGTGGTTCTTAATTAAAACTGGAATTGAAACTGGAATAAAGGCTGCTACTGCATTCGCTTTGCATGGGCGGGATGGGGATGGGAGATTTTCAAATATTCAGGCAAAACCCGTCTCGACCGCAACAAATATTAGCGCCATGCTGTGTCCTTAATGGTCCCCTTTAAGTAGTCGTCGTTGGTTCCCCATTGTCGTTGTCGGTGGTGTCGTAGTCCCAGTTGCAGTCACAGGACGAGTATCAGTGGTAGCCATCACATGCTGGCTTACATACAAATTACGTAGCAACCAGACAGGCAAAGGGATAAGCATAGCCAGCGACCAGCAGCAAACAGACGCAGGAGGAGCTGGCTCTTGGCCTCGTGTTGCAGTTTATGTGTCACTGGGCCAAAGAACAAACTGCCTCGGCTTAAATTGGACATTCTAGCCACATGTTGGACCATCTCATTCACCGTCTTCTCATTCTCATTGCCAATGGGCAGGATGAGTGAAGGGATGGCCATCGTTAAAGCTCAGTCACCCATTCAGAATTCAGTAGCGTTTACTCCACAAAAAAGGATTGTTCAGCATGTTTCTGCTAAACTGCCAGTTGAGACAGCACCTTCATCTCTGTACAGTCCATAGCCCATAGGGATCTTCCCAAAGTTCTAAGCAAGTAAATGCTGAAAACAGACTTTAATGCTTCCACTTTTGTCAGGTTACTCCTCCTCCTTGAAATATTGTTCCTAATTGGCAACAAAATACTTGACAACTTTCGGATCAAGTGCATTTTTGAAAGGCTTTCTCAGTGGGGATTTTAGTTTCTCGTCTCCTCTGTCTGCTGCGCATTGAGCTCCTGGTTTAAGCAGCCCAGAAACAACACAAAGAAGCCATTCGAATTAACCCTACATGACTGAGAATGAGATCCCGCCTAGAGATTTGGCTACGTGTGAGATATTTCGCAGATATTTTCATGGCGCACCCTAATTGATGGCAACTGGCGGAAGGCGCGTTGATAGGAGCCCACAGGCAGGACATGTCTCTGGCATAAATTCAATTGTCTGCAGGCGCGTCCAAGTCCCGGATCAGAGTTGTCTGTGTCTGTGTCCGTGGCAGCAACGCCCCCACGGAAAATTGTCAGAAAAACACAATCAAATTGTATTGTCTGCATAAATATATTCATGTAGCATGTGGGAATTGCATGGAGAGTATTTTTGATGGAATAATTAAAATTAATTTTAGCTCAAGGGCAAGCTCTGAGCTTTCAGCTTTATGCTTAAAAATGTTTCGAAATTCAGCTCTCGAAGAGAATTGTGGCATAAATAATTGTAATCCACAAAACACATTGCATTTTGAGTTGAATTTCAAATTGATTTGAGGACAATTCAAGACCTAAACACGCGCCTAATGAAGAGAGAATGTCTCGACGGTCCAAAGCCCGGATTATCTCTTGTTTGCACATACAAATGAGCCTCAAGTTTTTGGCCCAAAACAATGTCTCGCGAAAAACAAAGGGCAGACATTATTTTCCACATCTCATCCGGAACGTTGGCAACGGGGCAGCTGCGGGCGGAGTGGAGTGACAAAAGTTGGGTCCTAGAACTTTTGAGCCGACGCTCTCGCTCCCTCAGTGTGCAAACTTTACAATTGAATTTCATATTTATTACGTTTTATTCAGTCGAATGTTTTCTCACTTTCAGAGTCCTGAAGTTCTGCTCAATCCGTGAGATTGCCTCGCATGCATTTGATCGCCTGGCCACCATACCACTGCGGACTCTGTGAGTAGAGGCCGAGCATCATGGCGCTCCCCACAATAACTCACAATTAAGTCTTATTATTTATGTGCACTTAGCATTGCTGCGTTCTTTTTTTACCACCCACTTCGATTGGCCGTGGCCTCGTTTCGGTTTACTTTTTAATAATAACTTTTTTTTGCTCTCTGGTTTCTGGTTTCTGGCTTTTGCGTTTTTTAACGCACTTTTCCAGCTATATGGACGATAATAAATTGTCGCATCTGCCGGAACATTTCTTCGCCGAGGGCAATCAATTAAGGATTCTGTAAGTATCCCAGTATCAGTGTCGTCGATTGTTCATTAAATCTCACTGGCCATGCGGTTTTCAACACTCATTAATCCATGTTCTTAATGATCGAATAATCCTCTTTTTTGTGTGGTAGAGTGCCCTATAATCACGACCCACACTGCATCGATAACACTCCCATTCCTTAGTACCTTATTTATTTATGCCCGAGGCTTTTCTGGCTATGAGCAGCGGCTCGCAGGGCCCCAATTGAAATGGCGAATTTATTGTAATACAATTCACTTGAAAAAAGCTCATGAAATTATTGCCAATTTATGCGCTGGCGAACAAATTCTAATTGAACGTAAATCAAACTAGATTAGGGCTGATTAAATTGTAAATATCACATTTTTTTCTAATCTAAATGTACGCCCAAAAGAGACACCCAGCAAAGGAAATGCAGTGACCAGTTTCGGGCTTCCATTCGGGAGTGACCCTCGTGTCAGGGGCCCATTAGTTTTTGGGCAGCCCGAGGCTGGTATTCATAAATGACAAAAATCCAGTAATTGCCAATAAACGCAGGGTCGCCCCGATTATATCATCTCTGTATGGAATGTGTATGGAATGTGCAGACCTTCGACACACACAGAACACACAGCAGAACACACACAGCACAGTCGATGCTAATCACAATCATTGCTGTCAGCCTCTGCGGGCCATAAACTTGGCCCATTGTTATGTCCAGAGAGTGAATCGGTGGGACTGCGAAATTTTGGGTTGGGGGTTGTGGGGCCTTTAATTTCAAGCCACCACCCTCCCCCCCGAACGACAGACAATGTGGCACGGTGCGACGACGTCGGCATTCCGGCCGCTCTTTGTTGTGGCGCTTTCGTTGTCCTTTTTCCCGTTTTGTGGGCATAAAAATATTAGCACAGACGGTAAAAAGTTTTCAGCTTGTTGTGTGCACTGAGTCGAGCGGGAGGGGGGCCAAACAGGGGGCCACGCCCCTCGCTGCCCTCTTGGCCAATTCCAAAGTCAACAGCTGGAGCAGGAACAGGAACAGCAGTTGGCCAAAAGGCGAGACGGAAATGCCCTCGATTTGTGGGTTTATTTTGGAAAGATTCACTCAAAAAAGTTCTCAATGTGACTCTGAAATGCTCTTTAAGTGGTTTTCATTCAATTTTCAATGCAAAAATTAAAGATCTAAGAAGAAAAATATTCATTACAGAAGAGAAGTCAATTGGCTTAGGTTCAACGACTTTTCAGCCACTTAAAAAAGTTTCGAATAATAATAGTCGATTCATAGGCAGATTCTTGAACAGTTTAACAGCGTTTTGAAATCAATTCTAAACCTTACACCGATGGATTCTTAAGCGCTTGAAAAAACAGAAATAGATTAAAAAAGAGTCAAAAAGAAGACCTCAACAAATGTACCAAATTTCAATTGCATTGCACACCCCTTGGCCAAGCTTTGACGACTCCAAATCTGGGATGAAACAAGGAGGAATCTTAAAATCATCATGCCCCATGTGGCATCGGTGCACCCTAACAAAATAGTATAGACAAAACCTGCCGACACACAAAAACACATAAACAACTCAGTTACACTTTTTGCGGCGGATGGCAGTCGGCAGGGACTCACACTCCGACTCCGACTCCGGCGCTCAGTCCCGATGCCAGCCGGATGAGTCCGAAGTCACAGCTGCACTTGGCATGGGACGGCAAAACTTTCACTGCCCTTTTGGCCAGTTGACAGTTCCAGTTCCAGTTGCAGTTGCAGTTGCAGTACCGTGGAGGAGATATGTATGTGTGGAGCCAAGTGGAGGAGTACGCGTGGGGGCTGTGTCCCATTGTCCTGCGTGTAACTTGCGCTTAATGGCTAATTAAAATCTAGATATATGCCCCGACTTTTCGCCCAGTTCCAGTCTCCACGCTCCATTGTTGCAGCGGCTTTTGTTGCCAAGTTTCCCTTCGCGTCTGCATTAAAATGAGATTTTGTATAGTTTTTCTTTTGCCTGGCAATAACGTTCCGCGAAACCATTCCGTTGCAGCATTTTGGCACGCAACCGACTGCACAGCCTCAATCGGAGCGATTTTCAGCATTTGCCGCATCTGCAGGAGCTGTAAGTATTTGACAAACGACAAAAGGGAGACCCCAGTGAAATCTCTTTAGAGGTAAACACCTGCCCATGCACATATTCTACTCCCTTCCTTCAGGGATCTGCGTGGCAATCGCATCGAACACTTCAAGGCCGATGTCTTTGCCGAGCTGCCCAGTCTGGAAGTGCTGTAAGTATTCCTTCCATCAGTTTTCCCATTTCCCATTGAACTTCTCAGGCTTCGATCGCCCCAAAAGATATTTGAACGAGAATCGCCTTCAGCTGTTGGACCCAGAGATGTTTCCCCGAACCTTGCTCAATCTGCACACCCTGTCCCTGGCCCAGAATCAAATCGAGGAGATAGCCGCCAACACATTTCCCTTTCCCCGCCTGCGACACTTGTGAGTCCCAGCCACAACTCCGCCCACGCCAGCTCCCCCCTTAGGTCTAAACATTTCAATTTGTTGCCGCTTCTTGCAGATTTCTGGCTGGCAATAGATTGTCCCACATACGAGAGGGAACCTTCTGCAATCTCAGCTATCTCCAAGGATTGTAAGTGGCTAAGGAAAACGAGCAAAATGCTGTGTCGTGTGTGTGATGTTCGGATATCTATTGCATGGGCGGAAAGTTTGTTCCTGGCTAGTCACCGATTGTTTCGGTATCATTCGTAATTATAGAATAAATTCCATTCCCTATTTCGAGCCTGATTTACCCCATTACCACACGGTAGGGTATGTCCCTGTCACATCTCTGAACTGGAATAGATTTTCCCTGTCTGCCATGCCACTTGTGCCTTGACCCCGAATGGTGTGGTTCGTGGGGTTAGGGGCCAAGTGTCATTTGGATTTATTGCCGTTTAAGTTTCGCTTCGGGCCGAGGAATTTAATTTATCAATAATGTTTTTTTGTTGGGTAAGCGGTTGGAAGGAGGAACCGGAGCGGGGGGACAGCCATGTAGATTGAGGAATGCAGAAGCCAAAAGCTGACAGTTTTTCATTTGCAAAACCCAAACCCAAGCCTCAATCCGATGCCTGCCCTGCGCCCCTTCACATTCCACGGCCCGTGGCTCAAGCAACTTTCAGTTGATGACGGCCGAGGCTGAGACTGAAGCTGAGGCTGGAAATGATTTGCATGCAAACGCAAAAAACACACAAAAGCAACAGAAAAAAATAATAGAAAAAGGATGGGCAAAAAAATATTAGCGAAAGAAATTCCAAAAGAGGAAAATAAAGCCGAACGTGTGAGTAAAGGCGGAGATGGGAATGGAATGGAATCGAAAGGAAAGGAATGGAATGGAATGGACAAATATACCGGATACGTGCCCCGGCATCAATGGCACAACTTTAATGATGAAACTTTGAGCCAGGCAAAAGGCATTGGCCAGGGGAATCTAAGCTGCCAGCGAATCCCAAATGCAAATAAGCAGGCGAAAAAACAACAACAAGAAAACACACACACACACACACACACCCCATTTACCTTGGCTTTTATGCCGGAACGCGCGCGTCAGAGTGTTGAGCAATATCCAAGAACCACCAAAGCACCAGGCCATAACTCTCTCTCTCCCGCTCTCCCTCTCTCCCGCTCTCCCGCTCTCCCTCTTGGTCTCTTGCAGGCAGCTGAACGAGAACCGCATCGAAAGATTCGACCTGGGTGCCTTCGCGTGCCTCGAAAATCTCAGCTCGCTGCTGCTAACGGGCAATCGTTTTCAGACCCTCGATCCGCGAGTCCTGCAAAACTTAAGCAGCCTGGACTACATGTGAGTGGAGGAGCTACTGAAGTGGTTATTTACTTTTATTCATCCCCATTCTGCCTGCTCCCGTCAGTTACTTCTCGTGGTTCCATTTGTGTCGTGCCGCACTCCATGTGCGGGTCTGCGATCCGCATGGCGATGGCATCAGCAGCACCTGGCATCTGCTGGATAATCAGATACTTCGTGGCAGGTGAGTGCATGGCCCCAACATTTAATCAAACTAAAAGGAGACAAAACCCCATAAAAGCTCTCTCACAGGGTGGCGGGCAGCTTAAGGACAGAAAAACACTTTACAGCACATTCCGTCTCAAGTGCCGTTTCGGGTTTCAGCTCTCGGAGTCACTCTCGAAGTTGGAGCTGAAAAATCTTTAGCTGAAATTCATTAGACAGCAATTAAATCATTGTCGTCATTGCACTCGACTTCGAACACAGGATTGCAAACCCAGTAGATAATTCAATTAAAACTGCAATTTGGTGTTTTGTTTCTGCTGGTAAATTGTTGTATTTGTCCCAAAAGCTGCTGCTGCTGCCTCACTCGTGGTACATCGCTCGCCGAATGCCCTGTGAGACGATTATCCAACGCAGATTCTGATGTATACCTCCATTGGGGGTCTTCACTTAACTTGGTGTGACTCTGGCACTTGCCACAGCTGCATTACGTCTGGCACCGACAGGCATCAGTGCAAAGGGACGAAAGGCAGTGTCCTCGCAGTAGACCCCTCCACGATCATCGTTTTCAGTCAGCATTGGCTTTTGTCTTTTGGCTTTTCTTTTACCTAATGTGGTGGCAGAGAGTTTAGAATTTCGACTAGTCCGTTTCCGTTTTAAATGTGGGAAATTCGCTTGCTGTGCCATCAATCAGAGATCAAAGCATAAGTCGGACCTGAGGCAGCTTCAGAGAGATTTTTCACTGGCATTCGTGTCGTTCGGGGTCACCAAAGGGTGGCTGGAAATTATTCCGATCTGTAGCCTTCACAAATGTTTCCATTTTGGCTGCTTGACGCCCTTAAATTCAGGCATACCAAATCCTTTAAGTGGATTTGCCCTCCCTTTTGATATTTTACGGCTAGCTACTTGGCAAGGCAAATATACGTTTGTAGGTAGGTAGGACAGGCAGCAGGAGTCGTGCAGTGGCAACTGTAAACTGGCAACTGGCAACTGGCAACCGGCAACCGGCAGTCACTTGTCATCAACTGGCCTGAGTGATTATCTGGCTGCCTGCCACGGCGTCGTCTTCGTCTTGGTCGGTAAATGAAAATTACGTTTCCAGCAGCAGGTTATTTTGCTGTTGGTTTGTTTGTTTGCTTTTTACACACATTTTGCACACTCTGCATGCCGTCTCCGGCTCCATCTTCATCTCCATCAGCATCTCTGTACATGGGAGACGGTGCTTCCCCCAAGTGCTGCACATCCAAATACTCCGCCAACACCAAAAGCAAACACCAGCAGCAGCATGTGTAAGGAGAGACGTGGCACATACGAAGACGACAGACAGCAGGCAGCAGCAGTGGGAGCCAGGGAGCCAGGGATCCAAGGACACGCTGCTGACAAGAATTTACTTTGTGCTTAGTAAATTATTTCATTATTCCATGTTGATGTTTTCATAAAAATTAAACACTTAGGGCTTTCAAGTCGTTGGAGCGGATCCTTTTCGCTTGTGCCAGTCGCTTGCCAGTCGACTGCTGGCTCCCAGCTCCCAGCTACCAGCTGGTGGCTGAACTTTTATTGGCCACCTGCGAACGCTATCTCTAACTCGCAGCTGCCCTCTATTCTGGTCTGCAGCTCTAACAATTTGCCAGCTCAACGGACACAAAGTTCGTTACTACGAGAGCTAGAAGCAGCGATTAAGTTGCATTTTGGTGACCCCGACATACAAAAGCGGCGTTCATCATGGTATATGCCAGCATTAATTGTTCCTCTCTTTAAATTTGCTGACACCAATGGAGGAAATTTCTCGGATGTATATTATTTCATTGGCTGGTTTCATTTTGGTGACCCCGATCAACACCAGAGGCAATAATCCGCATCTACAAGGGCGCCACGGATACGATGAATCCAAGTGGAAGCTGGCAATCTTTCCAAGTCTTCGTGCACATTTCAGTTGATTCCATTTGTCTGATTTATTTAATATGCCATTACTGCAGTCTGTGCATCTGTGCCTGATGAATGTCAATCATCAGACACCTACTTGGAGCCCTGACAAATGAATGGGAAGCGGAACAGCACTTGCTTGCCACTGGCATAAATTACAGAGTTAGAGGCAGACTCCAGCTCTTCCTTTCATATCCGTAAGCATTGTGGCAGTGTCTATAATTGTCAGAGTCAGCAGTTGCTGTTTGCTGTTGCTCTGAATGCTGTGGCAGAGAGGCATCCTTGCCACACCTCCCAACCGAGTGGCACAACTGCAATAATGAGGCACCCAGGCAATTGGCAATTGTGCGGGTCACGAAGTCACAGAAACACCACACACATCGTACACACAAAGTCAAGGGACAAAGTCAAAGGGAGGTGCTGCTGCCACGCGGTGGTGTCTTACGTTTCCTTTAATTGCCCCAATTTATGGGCTTTGGCATTCGGCATTGGTACATTCATTGGTCCGTGTGCAAAGAGGGACAATTTGTCCAGGCAAAGGTTATGCCCCCCATTCACCCATCACTTTGTCTCTCGTTTGCAGTGTTTGGGTGATGGCCTCCATTGCCGTGGTGGGCAACCTGCTCGTCCTCCTGGGCAGATACTTCTACAAGTCACGCAGCAATGTCGAGCACTCGCTGTATCTGCGCCATCTGGCGGCCAGCGACTTCCTCATGGGCATCTACCTGACGCTGATTGCCTGTGCGGACATCACTTTTCGCGGGGAGTACATCATGCACGAGGAGGCCTGGCGCCACAGCTCCATCTGTGCCTTTGCAGGTAGCCAACCAATCTAGCAATCCATTCATCATCATTATCCTCCCTGTCTTATTTCACACTCATCTGTGTTTAGGATTTCTGAGCACCTTTAGCTGCCAATCATCGACGCTGCTGCTCACGTTGGTCACCTGGGACCGCCTGATGTCCGTCACGCGGCCCCTGAAGCCACGGGATACGGAAAAGATTCGGTAAGCTCTAAAATTAATAGAAAATTAAGGAAAAGAAGAAGCGGAAGCGGTTTACCAAGATCCGCTGCAGGGCCGTGTGGATCGTCAAAGCGAGCGCGTGCTTTGTGGATCGTGAATGTGTTAATACAGTGCGTGTGGATCGTGGGAGCTAACAGTCCGCTTTCCTACAGCGCTAACAGAGCCTCATACTGTAGCCTTACAGACTGTTAGCGGAGAGGGGAAACAGGCTGTTGTGCTGTGCTGTTACCAGCGCTGTTGCCCTGAACAGCCATTAACAGAAGGGAAATCTTCAAAGGGGAAAATGAACTACAACATACAGGGGAAACACAATCTTTCGTGTTGTGTTTTGTGTGATTCTCTGATACAGTAATCAATCGAGTGTGCGAAAACTCAGTCGCTCAAACCCCGCTCGTAAAATTATTTTATTTTGTTGAAAATTTGGTCCTGAAATTGGCTCAGCTTTCTGGTCAGCATGTTCGAGTGCACACGTTGCAGCCATAGAAAGGGAGCGCTCAGCTCTGAGCCAGAGTTTGAGTTTGTGGGACCCAAGATGGGTCGAGAGGGTCGACACATAAAGGGACTTTCGGACACTTGCCAGGTCTGCCATTGCCTCACCTTCTTTGTGCAAGCGGCAGCCGAGGGAGCCGTAAGGGAATGTTATCACTTGGGCATCCTCATCTTCCTCCTCATTCTTCTCCAGCGCGGTGTATCTTTGTTTGAGTTTCATGGCATTCCGCGGCCGCCACTGCCGCCCTCATCGCAGCACATTCCCCAGCGGAGTGTGAACCCCTCCAGTTGCAGTCCAAAGGAGAACGTCGCTTCCGAGAGCTCCGACGGCAGTGAGAGCAACCCCAACATGGACTGTGCTGCAGCAGGCGTGGATCTGGTGCAGCTCATGCAGAAATTGACCGACATAGAGCGTCGCCTCGATGAGCTCGAGGCACTGGATGTGGAGGAGCAAACAAGCTCCGAGGACGCAGAAGAGCGGGAGTCCGAGGAGCAGAAGAAAAACGCCAAGGTGCCAGCGCGTGTGCGTGAAGCAGAGCCAGGGGATGGGTCTGCCCCATAGGAATGCCTTTCCGCCTTTCCGCCTTTCCAGTCAGACTATTAATTATATTTTTGGAATTGCTTTGCTCGTTGCTTGATTGATCATTGGCTGTGGGGTTTGCTTGCAGCATTGTTCTGCGCCTGCTGCTGCTGTGGGGCGTTAGCTTTGGCCTGGCGGCGGCTCCCTTGCTGCCCAACGCCTACTTCGGCAGCTACTTCTATGGCAACAACGGCGTGTGCCTCTCGCTGCACATCCACGATCCGTACGCCAAGGTGAGACGGCGCCAGCTCCTCCCTCTGGGTGAAATATAATTGTGCTTGGAATGCCTTTCAGGGCTGGGAGTACTCGGCGCTGCTGTTCATTTGTGTCAACACCCTGTCGCTGGTCTTCATCCTGTTCTCCTATGTGCGCATGCTGCAGGCCATACGCGACTCGGGCGGCGGCATGCGCAGCACACACAGCGGACGCGAGAATGTGGTGGCCACGCGGTGAGTCTTCTTCGGCACTTGAAAGCCACAAACTTGATGCCTTCATCCCGTTTAGTTTCGCCATCATTGTGACCACCGACTGCGCCTGCTGGCTGCCCATTATCGTGGTAAAGGTTGCCGCTCTTTCAGGTGAGTGACATACAGAAGTTGCTCTGCCATTTGCCATTTGCCGTTTTCCATTTGCCATTTCCCCGTCTGACTGCCTGCAGGTTGTGTCATCTCACCGGATCTGTATGCCTGGCTGGCGGTGCTGGTGCTGCCGGTGAACTCGGCCCTCAATCCCGTGCTGTACACACTGACGACGGCGGCGTTTAAGCAGCAACTGCGTCGCTATTGCCACACCCTGCCCAGCTGCTCGCTGGTGAACAATGAGACACGCTCCCAGACCCAGACCGGCTACGAGTCCGGCCTGAGCGTGAGCCTGGCTCATCTCGGCGGCACTGCCGGCGGTGGCTCCGGTCGCAAGCGTCTCTCACATCGCCAAATGAGTTATCTGTAGACACGCACAGTAGGACAGACAGGCAGACAGACAGGCAGACAGCGACAGACTGGACAGCAGACTACTGGCCACAGTGGAATGTGATAACTGATTTAATAGTTAAATTTTAATTGTAATTCTATAAATACATATTCAAAAGTTAGTTTGCATCCGTTTGCATTTGAATCTAGCTATTAGTTAACCCAAAACAAAATAATATCCGATCCCATCCGATATCCTGTCCGATCCGAACTCCAAATTTGGAATTTTCTGCATTTTGGAGCTGTTGATATGGCGGCCCGCGTCGGTGTTGGTGTCTCCTCCTCTAGCCCTGCGACTCTGTGGCTATGTTCACTTGCGTGAGCACATAGTAGGGGCCCTCATTCACGTAGGCTGTGAAGCGCACCGTCTCGGTGGCCGTGAACTCCTCGCTGCCTGCCAGCAGACCGATGATCTCCCACTTCAGGAACTTGACATCCTTGTGCAGATCACGCTGACGCGACACCAGATGCTCGACGGCTCCGCCAGTGCGCTGCAGTGCCGCAATGCCCCAACGGTAGGTGCACAGGGTCTTGAGGAGGGTCAGAGCAGCGAGCTGCAGATCGTCGAAGGGTGTGTTGTACAGGTCCATGATGTAGTTCACCTGCTCGCCACCGGCAAAGCTCTCGTACCAGCGGCTGACGATGGCTCTACAAATGAAGAGGAATAATGATTAAGTGTCTTTGCTGGGCACTGGACTGATTACTCACGTAATCTCCGAGTTGGGGCGCGTCTTTGTCGCCAGTATGACATCCAGGGACTCGAGCAGACGGATTTTCACTTGCGGCGACAGCTTCTGGACGTAGACGCCAAGAGATTTGAGTGCCAGCAGCATGGCCGGCTCGAAGCGCATGGAAATGAGAACCTTGCCCTGGGGCGTGCTCGTCAGATTTGCCAGCGTGTCCATGGCCGTGGGCAGGATGCTTTCGTCCTCGTGCTTCAGCTGATCGAACAGACACTCCACCATGATGGGGTAGTCGTTGATGATCTTCTGCGGCTGCACAGCGCCGATTTTGCCAAAGAACTTCATGATGTTCGGAATGAGGAGTATGTTGAGAGGCTCCTGCTCGATGCGCTGCACCCGAGAGCTGATCACATCGAACACGCGGCGACGCTCCATGTAGGTGAGTCCGTGGTTCTGGTCCGCCAGCGGCACCAAAATCTCCATGACACTGGCCTGCAGCAGCACATCGGTGTTGTCCAGCTCGGTGAGGGCCGCGTCCAGGATAAATTCGACACACTTGAGGGAGCCGGCATTGCGCTTGGCCAGCATTACGCCCAGCTCGTAGGCGCGGCAGCGGATGACCTCATTCTGTTGCAGCAACTGCACCAGTTTGGACTGTATCTCGGCATCGTCGAGGCGCTGGGTGAGGACAATCGCGAGAACGCTGATGGCCGCACTGCTGCACTCCGACTCGGGCTGCTGCAGCTCGTCCAGCACGTAGATGATCAGCTCGTTGCTGGGCAGCGGACGCACGGAGCTTTCGCGGGTCTGGCGGCGTAGCTCACGCAGCAGATTGTTGAGCACAACCGAGCGCACGCTGGCATTGGGATGTGTCAGCCCGCGCTTGAGCAGGCCCGGCAGCTTCTCGTCTTCGGTGTTGATTTCCAGTGGATCAAGGCTGAGGCGCAGTAGCTCTACGGCCGCATCGACCACCGGCTGGTTCAGCTTCTTCTGCTCATCCTCGCCGGCAATAGTCGCGCACTCGTACAACTCCGGGCAGTTCAACAGCAGTTCGATCGTTTCGCGCGGCAGAGCTGGCGCCTTGCTGATGGCCATGTTCATTTTGTTTAGCGCCTCCAGACGATGCTCCGTGGACTTCAGTGCCTTTAGGTTGGCCACCCACCAGGTTGGCTCCATTACTTGCGTTTTTTGGAATTTAATTTCTTTTCAAAATGCAGCGAAACAGCAAAAGGCAGGCTATCGATATACAATGAGTTGAATAAATTGGAAAGTATCGAATCAGCTAGTGACGTCTTTTCGATGACGTTTCGCTCATCGATAGTTTGATGCGATGTAACAGCAATATATGCAATTATTAAATGAACCCTCCATTAATAGCAATAACACCCCTTTAGTTATAATTTTAATTAAAAATTAATTAATTTAAGTATTCCGATATCCCTAAGGTGTACTCTTAAATTAAATCCGGACGGTGACTCGTTACTTAAAAATACTTTTACTGATATCTCGCGACTCATCCCCAATGTAAAGTGCAACCCTGCATTGACGCCATCTTACAGCCAATTATTTTTTGCGTGACGCGTTGTTGTAATACGAAAAAAAGAGTCAAGTTTCCCGTGAAATAGGCAAATTAAAGGTGCACCCTACTTAGCAAGGCAAAGGCGAAAATGTCGCAACGTTTTGCACCTGGCCAAGCGCCAGTGCAGTCGCGCTACCAACCGCCACCGCCATCACCCGGCATGCGTCCCTATCCACCGCCAGGAGCAACTTTTCCGGTAAGCAAAGAAAAAAAAACTTCATCGATTGATTTCACTGGATTTGCTTTGCCCGAGTGAAATGTCTAACCGAGTGTTTCTCTGTTGTTTTGTTTTTAGCCGCGCGGTTTTCCGCTGCATCCGAACACAACGCAGCCCGTTCCAGGGACGGCGGCACCTCCGGGAGTGCCCGGACCCGGACCTGGACCCTCGCTGCTGCAGCGCGCCTCACAGCCGGCATTCCAGAGCGTGCTGCGTGGCACAGGCGGCGGTGGCGGCGGCTCCGGTGGCGGCAGCAAGCGCTCGGCCGAGTCGCGCAGCCTCAACAGCGGCGCCGGCAAGGGAGAGTTTGGCGCCGCCAAGAAAAAGAAGAAGCTGGCGGACAAGATACTGCCACAGAAGGTGCGTGATCTGGTGCCAGAGTCGCAGGCGTACATGGATCTGCTGACGTTCGAGCGCAAGCTAGACGCGACCATCATGCGCAAGCGGCTGGACATCCAGGAGGCCCTCAAGCGGCCCATGAAGCAGAAGCGCAAGCTGCGCATTTTCATTTCGAATACATTCTACCCCTGTAAGGAGCCCTCCAACGAGGGCGAGGAGGGTGCCGTCGCCTCCTGGGAGCTGCGCGTCGAGGGTCGCCTGCTGGAGGATGGCAAGGGCGATCCCAACACAAAGATCAAGCGCAAATTCTCGTCGTTCTTCAAGTCGCTGGTCATTGAGCTGGACAAGGAGCTGTATGGGCCGGACAACCATCTCGTCGAGTGGCACCGCACCCATACCACACAGGAGACAGATGGCTTCCAGGTGAAGCGGCCGGGCGACCGCAATGTCCGCTGCACCATTCTCCTCTTGCTCGACTACCAGCCGCTGCAGTTCAAGCTGGATCCGCGGCTCGCCCGCCTGCTGGGCGTCCACACACAGACGCGACCGGTCATCATCTCGGCCCTGTGGCAGTACATCAAGACGCACAAGCTGCAGGATGCCCACGAGCGGGAGTACATCAATTGCGACAAGTATCTGGAGCAGATATTCAGCTGCCAGCGCATGAAGTTTGCCGAGATACCGCAGCGGCTCAATCCGCTGCTGCATCCCCCAGATCCCATTGTCATCAATCACTTCATCGAGAGCTGTGCGGAGAACAAGCAGACGGCCTGCTACGACATCGATGTCGAGGTGGACGACACGCTGAAGAACCAGATGAACAACTTCCTGATGAGCACCGCCAGCCAGCAGGAGATCCAGGGCTTGGACACAAAGATACACGAGACGGTCGACACCATCAATCAGATGAAAACGAATCGTGAGTTCTTTCTCAGCTTTGCCAAGGATCCGCAAATGTTTATCCATCGCTGGATAATCAGTCAGACGCGTGACTTGAAGGTGAGTTCATCTCTTGCGCGCAGCTCAATCCCAACATCAGCTCAAACGTTGCTCTTCTTTTTGCTATAGTTAATGACGGATGTTGTGGGCAATCCGGAGGAGGAGCGACGCGCCGAGTTCTACTATCAGCCGTGGACGCATGAGGCCGTTTCGCGCTACTTCTTCACCAAAGTAAATCAGAAGCGGGCCGAGCTGGAGCAGGCAATGGGCATACGCAATGGCTAGGCAATGCAGGAAATGCAGGACTCATCAAGCAGGACAGCTCCCACTCCCACTCCCGCTCCCCATCTATGACTCTTTTGTTTAGCGCATCCCCTCCTTCCCCAACACACAACTAAAGGTGGCACAAAAATAATTCTAGAAGCGATCCTGTGTCCTGTATCCAGCGAGCGGGAGAGCGTACCAGTTGTAACCCATTGAAAATACAAGATTTTTTTTAGACTACATCCAAGCGCCTTTTCGGGGGCTTTGTTTTTGTTGCTACAAAATTCTAGTTGAAGGAGTTCCTTGAGGACTTTTGTTCTTATCAAATCTAGGGGCTAAAATTGACCACGCACTTGGGCTATAGACGGAATGGAATGGAATGTGCAATCTACTGGCTCCATGCATTATGCGTTTCTAGTTACGCTTCTTGCGGCTGGCAGCCTCAGTGGCTGTTCCGGCTGTTGCCAGTGCCTGTGCTTCCGGTGCCGTTTCTGTGATGGCCAGGCCCGTGTCCACGCGATTCTTGTCCACGGGATAGAGCCAGCGCTGGTACAAGTATATGAGGAAGACAATGTCGTCGCGCAGGCAGGCCACACGATGAGCCGTTGGCATTGTGATGATGAACGCAAAGAAGTCATCGATGAACGTGTTGAAGGCCTTGTACATGAAGGCACGCCAGGGCAGGGCGGCCACCGACTTGAGCTTGTAGTTGACAAACAGCTGGGGCAGCATAAACAGGAACCCAAAGGCATACACGCCGTTGACCATGGAGTTGAGGGTCCAGGAGTACCACGAGCGATGCGGCTGGTACAGCAGCGAGTAGACCGCCCCGCCCAGGCACAGCGGATAGAGCAGATAGCTGAGATACCGCATGCCCTGGCGATCGAACTGATCCGTTTGCTGTTCGGCCAGTTGGCCATTGGGCTGCTCGTCCGTCTGCTGCTCCAGCTTGCGGCGCACAAGGCCGCTGAAGCTCAGCTCGAGGCGCAATATCTTCTTGCACTTCCACAGCTCGATGAGGGTGCCCAGGCCGACGGGCACAATCACCAGATAGGACGTGTTCTCGTCCAGCAGATACAGAAAGATCACAAACTGCGAGAAGGCACGCCACAGGGTGGTGCGGGTGGACAAGCCCTCGTAGGATTGCTTCTGTCGCCAAAAGGAGACATCGTTCTTGAAGCTCAGGAAATCGAAGAGCATCTGCGGAGAGCAAAACAACATTTGGAGGATGCGGAATGTGGAGGGACGAGCGAGGGAGACTCACATGAATGCTGGACACAAAGATGGTGCCGCAGAGCAGATACACATTCGTGTCGGAGAATATGCCCTTGACCTCGTCAATGTCCTTGGTGGCAAAGCCGATCGTGAGCAGCGCCTGTGTGGCATGCTCCATGAGCAGCATCAGTCGGAGCTTGCCCACGCCCACGGGCTTGTAGTGGAAGCTGAATGTGAATTCGGTGGTGTTGCGTGTGATGGCCACCAGGTCCTTCATGCGTGTGTTGAACGTGTCCGTCTGCAGTATGGGCAGGATCTGCTGATTGCGATTGACGCGTATCAGTGGGGCCATCTCCGGCGGCACATCAGCCTGCGACACCGAGAACAGATCCGTCAGCAGTGTCACATACACATTGGAGCGCATGTGGGTGCTGGGTCGTGCGGCGGCTGCTCCCTGCTTGCCTTTGGGTGCCTTGCCCTGCACCGATTTGGTCGGAGGCTTGTCTGCCGCCTCGCTGAGCAGATTAAATGCCTCGGCACGGGGCACCATGTAGTCGGTGAGACTGAGCGTGTGCAGAACGGTGGGACCGTCGCGGCGAAGGCTGCGCCACTCGAGCGGCTCGCCCTCGAGTGCCAGGACGACGTGCATGTAGAGCGAGCCGTTGCGGCGCGTCCGCAGCGGCACCTCCACCTCGAAGTCGTGCTCGAAGGGGCGGCTGTAGTCGAAGCGCTTCGCCTTGTAGATGTCCTGCACCTCGCTGGCAATCGGCTGCGGTGTGCGCGACGTGAAGAGCGCCAGCTGCATGCGTGGCTTCTCCGCCAGGAAGGACGTGTAGCACGGCTGGGCCGTGCAGCTCAGCTTCGTGAAGAGCTGCGACATCTGGTAGATGGAATGAGCGATGTAGGCTAGAAACACCACGCCCAATATCGTTGAGATCGATGGCATCGCCATGTCGGCGGTGGTCAATCAGCGGCAGGCTGATTGATGATACGGTGGGTGGGTCGTGGTCGCCGCGGGAGAGGGGGTGAAATCTCGAAAATTAGCTTTGACTCTTACACCGGCCACCAGTGTGACCGCGGACAGACCCTCGGAAATATACCGAAATATACCGGAGGTCTGGCGGTATACTTATCGATAGCTCCGCGGCGACACAGTTTGAGGGTTCCTTTGAAAAAACCCAGCAACCGGGGCTCATTTTTATGTTACGGGTTTCAGAAGTTTGAGAAAAAAAGTCAGTCCAGAATAAAATGCCTCCAGTAAAAAAGATTGACGAGTATCAGTATGATACGTCCTTCATGGATGCACTTTACAGCGAAGAGCAAAATAATTCCGCTGCTGCTCCACTTCCAACTCCGGTGGTAAAAGAGAAGTTGGATGTTGAAACTCCCAAGAAAAGGACTAAAATTTCGATCGCCGACTACGGGAAGAGAAAGAACGGCGGCGTGGCGGCCCAGAGTCAGAGTTTGGCCACAAGCGAATATCATCGAGATCCGAGGAAAAGAGTGGGAGAAGGGAGCATCTATTGGGGCGTTCATATCCAAAATACGCCGGAGAAGAAGTCGGAGCCGAAGGCAGCTAAAGCTCTGGAGAACAGGTTCAGCAGCTTCTGGCAGGAGCCCGGCTTCGACAAGGACAATTTGACAGAATTACAAAAGAAGATGATGGTTTCCATGCAAAAGATCACCCGCAAATTGCCAAGTCTGGCGCTGAGCGTCAAAATATTCTCAAAGATTGAATCGGTACTGGAAGACATCGAAAATGATTCCACCCAACAGACTGGAAGTGGTAGATCCGATTCTTAGTTCAAATATTGTAACAGTACCTTCGTTTGGCAACCAAAAATATGTAAAACATAAATACACTTGATCTCACCCCTAAGTCTCCCCTTACAATTATCACAAATAAAATAAATAAATGTTGCAAACAATTGCCTTTGATGAGCTTTTTTAAAGGATCAATCTGGCTGCTCTGGCTGCTCTCAGCGGTGTGCGTGGTGACGCGTAGCAGCTCGTCTGTTGCTTCAGTATGGATCTCCGACGTGAAGACTGGTCCAAACCTCAGATGTTAGCCTTTCCGGATCCACAATGAGGCAAAGGGCATACGCTGTGGCAGCTGCCGAACCAACACACAGTTGACTGGCGACGTTCTTGCGCAAAAAAAAAACACGTGGAACACTCGTCACGATGCTGGTCCCTCGGCTGCAAGAAATTAGCCATGAAAGTGTTTAAGGAATACAATTTATGAGGCAATCTGTCTACCGATTAGACATCTGCTCAGCATGCTCAGCATGGCCGATTTCAAAGCGTTCCATCTGGCTGATGATATCCTCCACTGTCAGTATCGCCATCAATATGTCCTCCTATGTCCTCCATCCCAGGCAATCCTGGTTCCATGTGGAATGGTAGGGCGGGGAATAGGCTCGACCAGTGGCTGTGGCGAAGGCATGTGGAGTACATTTGATTGTTTGCGTTTGGTCGCTCCTCCTCAATCCTCTGCTGATCCTCAGGTGGCTGGAGTTACTTCACAATGGAGCCTGCGAGCTGGAAACCGACTTGGAGAGTAGATTCTTCCTCCTGTAGCTTCTTATGGTTGGAAATGATCAACGGAAATGTCGCGCCTCTGGAGCACGTTCGACAGATGTGATATTAAATATATCGCCTAAAACTATCGATATATGCAAGTGAAATGTAGATATGTGCTCGTCCAATATAAAATATCGTAAATAATTTTCCTCGACTTTGATCTTCTGTTTAATTTTACCAGCTAGTTAGGACTCTCAGCTTTAAAACGGTAATTTTACTTGAATCATCATTAAGTATATATACCGTAAATTGTCACCCTGGCGGCCCCATCGTACGGCACTTTGGCCGGTGCTCCTAGGGCTGAACAACAGCAGCGACGTCGGCAGCCGTGCCTTTCGTGATTGCGTTTGGTATTCCTCGATTTTAGTATTCGACATATTATTACTAGCTAGCCAGGATCTATAGCACTAGCCATATAATTTTGTATGATCATTTAAACAATTTTCGAATCGATTTGCTTATGGTAAGTCCTGATTTTTGTTTGATTATTCCTAAAATAAGGTTCAATCCAAATAGTTCCATGAAGCATTGAGCTAAATGGCAGTGATTCCAGGGCTGAACAACAGTGCTCAGACCTATCGCGGTTTCACCGATGAGATATACATACAGTCGAAAGCTCAGAAATATGCCATAACATTTTATCAATCACATTGCACTCGAGATTATGCCGAGAAATTCCACTTAATTACAGTATAATAGTTGTATTTGGTAGCAGTTTTTATTTAAAGATTTACAGATAACAATATATATATATATAGCATAGAGTATATATACAACATGATTTTTGTTTATAAAATTAGGTACTAGAGTTTCGTATAATTATTATCTACTCTAAAGTACTACACATACAGTATGCATTTTACTCATCGACGCGCACAAATGTTCCAAACCAATGGAATAAATTAAAGAACTAAAATGTACACAGTATGAAAACAAAAAAATATTATGCATGCATGGATGTAGAGTAGAATTGTCCGCAAATAAACATTCAATGGAACTGAAGGAAAGATCTACACATATCTAGAAATACATATTTATATGCATATAGAAAACGATCTGAACTTGAGAGTCGCGTATTGTATGTGTGTGAAACGATGCTATAAATATGTGGGTCGGGTACAGGGACATTGCTTGATTAAGTTTGTATGAGGATAAGGATAAGGAATAGATAACATGAGGGATAACATGGATGGTGTATGTATAGTAACGCATAAATAATCGGATTGGGGGAATGGGAGGAGGTTTTGGGGTTTTAGGCTTTAGGCTTTAGGCTTTAGGCGAGACGTTTCTTTCGACTAGGTGACAAGATTTTCAGCATTGTGACAACGGGCGCCTCGAAGGACATCGAGACGACAAATGACAGGAAGTAGGAGGCGACCGTCAGACCAAAGAACATGACGACCTACAGGAAAAGAGGATTAACATAGATTATCTTTGAGTTTCCCCAAGCACTTACCATCAGATCACCGCCCAAATGCAGCGGCGCATCCGAATTGAGCGCCATCGAGCGTATGACAATGGGATGGACCAGGTAGGCGCAGTAGGTGACCCGCGAGAAGGGATAGAGGCAGGGCGCTGAGAGCAGAGAGTTGATGTATCCCCCGTAGCCGGTGGAGCAGGCAATGGTGATCCAGGCGAGCGAAAGCGCCCAGGCCGAATGGCTCAGCGAGCTGTAGGCGGCGGCCGTGAACTGCGACAAGTCGGTCTGATAGAGCCCGAACACGAGCACAAAGAGATTGAGCATGGCCAGGGCCCAGGCGGTGGCCACCGTCAGCTTGGGCAGACGAATCTTGCAGTTGGTGCGGAACAAAATCCAGCCAACGGCCATGCCGATCAGATAGGGACCCAGACGGGTCCATGGCTTGTCGTAGATCTTGTCGAACAGCGCCAAAGGATCGTCGGTGTTCGGGCGATGGTTGTTGGTGAACGCGATCACCGCCGTGGTGATCCACGAGAGCACCAGGAACACCAGCGTCGTGATGGCTGACAGCTTAAAGTGTCGCACGCCCACGATCAGAATGATGGCACCGATCATGTAGAACTGCGTATCATTCGCCAGATACCAGCTCCAGAGCATGCACTGTAACAAAGGGGGCAGAGATTAGAGTGGCAAAGAGCGAGATCTGTGGAGGGGAACTCACCATCTCATCGACGGGAAACAGTGTGTTGATGTACAATATGTTGCGCCACCAGTAGTCCGGGCAGGTGATGTGATCCATGGTGGGTGGATCGAAGATCGAGTAGGCTGCGAGGTACTTCATGGTCACCTGCACGACGCCCAGCACGAAGAGATAGGGGGCGGTGAGGCGCATAAAGCGATAGGCCACAAGGCCAAAGAAGTGGGCCGTGCCGGCGGTGAACTCATTGGCGCCTTTGCTCAGCTTGTTCAGCTTGCCCTTGGCATTGGTGCGGAAGTAGATGTAGGAGATGAGGAAGCCGCTGATGAAGAAGAATGTGTCCACGCTGAACGGTCCGTTGGTGATCGCCTGGAAGAAGAAATTCTGCTCGACCTTCTTGCGCATCTCCATGTTGTCCGAGTACTTGAAGACGACGATGCACGTGTGGCCGAGGATCACCCAGGCCATGCTGAACGCACGCAGGCCATGGATGCAGGGTATCGTGTCGGCGCCCACATTGCGATCGCAAATCGCATTGAAGTTCGTGATCGCCGAGAAGGAGAGCAGCAGCTCCGAGTAGATGCTGAGCTTCTCCGGCTCGTGCAGATGCCCCTCCAGATGCTCATCCGAGTTGCTGTTATGGCTCCTGCTGTCGCTCCCGTGATGATCCTCCTCGTGCTCGCGCTCGTGATCGTGCACGTGATGATCGTGATGCCCATTGCCGCTGTCGTTGTCATGGGCCGTCAGTGGTGGCGGCAGATTGAGCACCAGCTGGTCCAGCTGCTTCAGCGAACTGGACTGTGAGGTGTGCGGCGAGGACTGCTTCAGGGGGTCATCGTGGGCGGTCATGGTGTCGCTGTAGTCGGAGGAGGCACACCCAATGCCCGAGCTCGTCTCGCTGTTGTTCATCATCTCCTTGTCCTGGCGACGTAGCGCCTCCTTGAGGCGACGCCTCAGATAAATCTCGTACAGGGTGCCGCAGCATATCAACGCCATGACAATGCCCGACACAACGCTGCGGGAAAGAGCAAAACACAAAAAAAATGAAACACGGTTCGATTACTTCACGCTAATTGGTGCAGCAAACAGACAGAGTTTCGCTTTTTAATGACAAATTGAAGGCAGCGGGGAGGGATTTCACACCACCAGCAACTCTCAGCTCTCAAGATGCCAATGAATGGCAAAGTACACAGAGCCTCCCAGTCTGCCTCCCTTCGATCTTTGCACTCTGTTTGGCCAATTGGTTAGCAGGCAACCAGCGATAGTTTTTTTGAAAGTGAATTTGATTTGGAACTCGTTACTCGTTACTCGTTACTCTCTACTCGTTACTCATTACTCGCTACTTACATCAGCAGGCAGAAGGTCTTGTCCGCCCAAATGTTAAACTCCTTGTCGGTGGGCACGCGTATGTCCAGGACGCGCAGATCCCGCGTTGGCAGCTCCACGCGGGCATAGCTGCTCATCTCGTGAATGTCGGGAATGGAGCAGCTCGAGGGCAGGCACATGCCCACATAAATGGTGCGCATCTGTGGGCAGAAAAGAGAACATAGAAGTTTAGGAAACTCCAAACACAGAGCTACCGGGGGGGACATGGATTCGCACTTACAACTTCTGTGGGCTGCGTCTCATTTAGCTGCATTTTGATCACATAGAAGCCGGGCACAAAGGGCGGCGGTGCATTGTAGACCGTGCTGTAGGCCTGCGTATGTGCCGCAGCGAAGGGCAGGCCGCTGTTTCGGTTCGGGTGAGCGGCATCCTCCGAGGCGGCGGACCTGCTGCTGCTGTTGTTGTCCTTGCCGGCAGCGGCAGCAACTGCCATTGTCTGGCCATCGTCAATGGCATCGCAAAGGGCTAACGAACCCATCCAGTAGTTGTTGCCATAGAAGAAACCGGATGTATAATGGCCGGAAGCATCGTCCACTGCAAGCAAAAGTAAAGTAAAGGCATAAGAGAAGGGCACCAGGAATTGCCAAAAAGCTGGCACATAAAAAGCTGAAATTATGTAATGGCAGTGGCAGCCGTCCAGCTGCCAGCATCATCCTCACTATCATCTTCGTGGAGCAGTGACGACAATGCCCATGCCCTGTAGCCAAAAGCTGCAATTCACAATAGGGTGAAGCCGCTGAAACCTGCCTAGAATTGTGTTTATATTTATGAAGAGCATGGCAATCGCTGTACAGTTTCGGGACCCACTAAAGTCGCTTAGTCTTTCCTTTTTGCTTGCCCCTGAGCGACGCTCGGAACCAGTTGCAGCCAGAGATCGAGAGAGCTGCGACTGTGATTGGGTACAACCAGTTTTTCTCTCTTACGGCTAGTGCGGAAAATGTGTCTCCCTTGCGTTGTTTACACCTTCCACTTCCATTTCCAATTCCACTTCCATTTTCACTTGCACTTGCTCTTCCCCTTGAGACCGAAACAGGAATTGTGTCACTCGCGAATTTATGCATCTAAGTTGGGCATTCATGCATTCACCTATGTAAGGCTATATAAGACATGACCATGGCCATGGAATGGATGTATGAGGTTGGAGCTACCCAGCTTCATGGGACAATGGGGAGTGCTGAAATGTGTCCGAGTGTTAATCAAAAGATGTGCCAAAAAGTGAAACAATTAACTCCGTTCGTTAGTTCCTCCAACACACAAACACTTTGCAACACATTTTACAACACTCTTTAGCACTCTCTCTCTGTCACTCTGTCCATTCATCATATGTTGTATCTCTCTCTCTCGTCCGTCGGCTCTTTGTGTAATGTTTAAACATGTTTTCAATTTAATTCAGCGATTGAGGTCATTTGATTTGTTTGGGCCTTTACTTTGCCGCAGTAGCAATTTCAACATACATACATTTATCTATATATACGATAAGTACACAGATCGTATGGTATCGTACCACTTCTTCAGTGTTCAATTGAACGTGTCGTTCAAGCGTTTAACGCTTTTTTTTCTCTTTCGGTAAATGGAAGCTGAAGCCCGAAAGTCGAACAAGATCAACAGATGGGACGGACAGACAGACAGAAAGAAGGACAGACAATGGAGCTCTGGGCTTATCAAGGTGACAGACAGACAGACGACAGACCAACAACCGAACATGACAATGCTCGATTTGCCGGAGAGTCAAGCAATCTTCGGGTCTCGCCGTTGAACTTGGCTTTGGCTGCACCACAAAAACAACGATTTTAATCGTATATTCTTGTCAACGGGAAGGTCGTTCAATGCCACCAATTCACAACCACAACATGAGCATCAGGAATGGCCAATTGAACTCCCACTGAAGCAACTCCTGCTGCTGCCCTGGTGCCCTTCCTCCATCAAAGAGGGAATTCCACTGAAATCCAAGTTCAAATTTGTGCACTTGAACATGTATCAAAATATTTGCAAGAAGATTAAGATACGAATACGAGTACGAAGTGGGCGTGGCATGAAGGCAAGGACAAAGGCTGGCGCTTGTCAGCGGCTTAAACAAATGTGTTAACACGTAGATACAAAAAAACTGAGAGAAAAACAACCGATTGCAGTGGAGCATAATCAGGGAGGGGCTCAGTCCTCAGTCCTCAGTCCCCAGTTCCACACTAAGCCGAGTGACAAAGCTGTTGAAATCCATTTGATTGATGAAACGATTGTATAAATATAATGGCAATAAATAATGGTACCCCCCCTCTCCCACCTCACAGAAATAGTTTGCTATTATTGTCCATCCAAATATAATTTTTCCTTTGTTTTGCCACTTTGCCACTTTTGTTTCGTTGGGCTCTCTTCTCTCATTGCGAAAAAAATAATAAACAACAAATCAAAGACCGAAAATCACACAGCGAAAATCGCAAAAAAATAAATCAAACAAGCAACACATAAAAATAGCTGCAGAAATGGTCTGTCTATGGCTACGCGCCTCAACTGCCAAGTGTTCAATTAAGGAGCTAAAATATTAAATAAATTACATACTTATAATGAGACCTGCGTCAGTGGAGGCCCACCAGCACTGCACTGTACTGAGATCCATAAAAATATTGTCTGATAGATACCCCTAGATATTTCATGGCTCACAAGTGGGGCTTGCTGTGTTTGTGGGAAGGGATGCAACATTTGTGGCACCATTCTGCACCCTTCTGTACTCTCCCTTTCAATCACATTTTCATCTACGGACCAGCCCACTCAATTCTTGTTTATTTTCTCTTTTTACGATAATCCCACATCAAGTTTTAATCAGTTTTAATCACACAACTGTAGAGCTATGACCAGGTATTTACCAGTCGAGTCATTCACTAATTGCAGCTTGTTTTTCTTTCTTTTTTTTTCTTCTGCTCAAAATGTTTACATTGTTGAATATTTTTGTATTTTGTTGTTATTCTGGGAGTGGTCCAGCGCAGTATTTACATTTATATGCTACGAGCCCATAACACACTACATACAATGTGTGAATTCTGTAGGAAAACATGGCAGCCATGGGCAGGTTGAAGCCATTACAACTGCCGCCTGATGTCTGCTCAGGTTTTGCTCTTAAAACAAAATGATAATTAAACGCATAGCTGGGATTCCTCATGCGCTGCCCCATGTTTGCTCTTGTTTGCTGAAACAACTCGTAAATCTGTCAGTCACGTAAATATTTGCAAAAGCAAATCAATTGACTGCTGTATTGTCATTGAAAACGAAAACGAAACTCCCTTGGTATCGCTCTGGTCTAACGAGCAGTTCAAAGGCCACGCAATTACCGCTAAATGTTGGCACATTTCCTTATTGAATTTGTACATCACATTCGTTTTTTGGGTATTGCTATTTGTCTTTATGTTTGCTCTGGTCGTTAGAACCCGGAGCTGGAGAAACTGACAGACAGATCTAATGTTGGAGACATTAGAGGCGTGTGTTGTGGATTTAAGACTCTGGCAATTGGCTTCAACAAACAATAAATAACACGCAAAGTCTTTGAACTTGAAAGAAGCGTTCATCTCTGGGGCAACACACGGGCACAGGCACAGGCACAGGCACAGCTAAACCAAAAGTTCTAAACGATAACCCTGGGAATTGCTAATTTATTCTCTGTGTGGACACAGTTGTGACACGATGATGCGATCTCATGGGTGGGGCTGCCAGTCAACCCTTCACACGAAAAAGGATCAGATCGGGCAAACAAAAAAAGAAAGAGCTTTGTGGTTGATCGTTGATTTCCTCCATGAATTATTTCTCGCATTTTTATAGCTCGCGGCGTGATATCACAGTCGATCAACGTTTATGGGCTTGCTAAACATTCTCCGTCGTTATGGCAGCCATAATTCGTAATTACTTTTTTGTCTGTCTGCCTTTGCGAGTGTAATACTTACATTTGCCATTGCCCAATTGAGTCGTCGCATAATACGCGTAAAAACGCGACTTGCGTTTGGAAATTTCGATGCTCAAAGATGCGGCAAACAGATCACAATGCGAATAGATGGCTGCTCCGCCTTGGATGTGAGCGACTTCCTGAAATGCATTTAACGTTTCATTTGGTTTGGCATTTGGTATTCAGCTCTTGTCGCTTGGGCTACCTGGAAACACCTTGGCTCTCAAACTCTCTCCCTCTTTCTTTGGCTTTTCAATGTCAATGTTGTGGCTTGCGTATGGGTGGGTGCCTATCAAAAGTCCACCTTCGATTGACATTGCCTTTGGGGCTTTCAACGCCAACAACCAGACAGCAGACAGCAGACACCAGACGATCGATAGTGAGAGTGGAGTGTGGAGTGTGGAGTGTCGACTGCCAGTGGTCTGTCCGCATCTTTGGCCGTTTCTTTTCATTTGTGTTTTGTGTTGTCTTTTTTTTGGGGAACTTGGGGTTTTTTTTTTCTGTTTCTTGTATGTCTTTGGGTCTATCTTTCCAGCCGAGATTCGGCACAAGGTCAGCTGCATCTTCAGTTTTGGGTTTGGTTTTCGTGGATGCTGCTGCTGCTGACTAACTGGTATTTCTCGGTGATATTTCGCCTGCCTGGCGAGACATCCATCGGTGGTGGCTCTTGGTGCCACTGACACGTGGCATGGCCATCGCATCGCATCACATCGGTCAGTCAGTCGTTTTGCTTTTGCGTAATGAGAGATCGACCGATGGTCTATTTTTCTGCGCATTTCTTTTGCCGATGGTTAAACCAGTTTTTGGTCTTTCAGGGCTGCAGCAGCAGCCGCATATGACTGTGAATCATTCATATGGAAATTATCTACCCAAGAGCGAGAGTCATTGCCGAAACGATTACTGGGAGTAATATCAAATATTTGTGAAATAATTAGCTCGTTATATGGACAGTCATGATGCATCGACCGACCGACCGACCGACCCACCGACCGATGCATTGGCCTTCCGTTTCGTATTCGTAAATCTAATTAGTCAAATGGAAATGTGTCTAATAGGAGAAGAAACACTTAGCAGTCAGTCTGTTTTCCCTTTAGTTTCCCATCTCTTGTTTCGTATAAGTATTTTGTACAGATCTTTCTCCATGGCGTTGCTGTCTGTCTGGGGATTGCATAAGTACTAAATGGGTTCCCAATATGTACGTTATAACCGCCCAAAATGCAATTATGGTCAATAACCCCAAATTTGAGGAGCTTTATGCAAATTGTGGCGCTGCTCGTTTCATAACCGATTTGATTTGAATTCGATTTGATTCGAAATGAATTCGAATGCCAGGCACGTCGCGACATTCGGTGGAGGGAATTTTACCTAACGGAAATCCGACTGCTGTTGACATTTGCCAAAAAACGAACAAATGCAAATGGGGCCAAGATGATAATGGAGTGGACGGACATATCAATATCGGTTATGGCACAAACCCATCCGCAATCGATCGATCTTCGAATCTGGTTCAGGAGTGTCAACGAAGCAAGGGGTGAGGAGGAGAGGGAGGGGCCATGCATGTGTCTGTGTGTGGACCTTCGCGGACAAATGCACTTCGATGCTTGCCATAGAAATTGCTTTATTAGCAAAGCCAAGCCAAGACCGAGTGTCGCATTAAACTTGAAAACCCAAATGGATTTGGCAAACATATAAACATATACATACTTATAACCGTATATATTTATCGTAACTGAATGATTTGACAGTATTGGCAATCCACAGTCAAGCGGCGATCGACTAATTTGCGGCATTACGCGCGACATTCGATGACAAAACGATTGTCTCTAATCTCCCACTAATTATCATCTTTAGAGCGCTGTAAAGATTCGCAAGTGCTTCGTTGGTTTGTCTGTCGGTTTGTTGGTTTGTTCGTTGGTTGTCTGGCCGCTGCCTAATTGTGGCATTTAGGCGTTGGCCGCTCGTCAAATGGTCAAATGGATTTCGTGTTAATTGCCTTAGACGGCTTGGGTTGAAATGAGCTCAAGAGCAAAGTTTAACTTGAATTTAATCTTTGGCAGAGTCGTCTGGTCATCTGGTTGTCTGGTCAACTGGAGGTTGAGGACTTTCGCCAAGTTGCCCAGAGACAGATGCAATGAGACTTTTCTTGCAGCTTCCTCCAACCCGCAATGATTTCTTAGCTATTGAATAATTTTGGCAATGATCCATGAACCCCATCAAGATGCGTTCAAGTGTAGCTTATGTCTCGAGAGTTCTCTCTGTCCAACCAGTTCTTAGCCAGGCTGACTGTCACCTGGTCAAATATTTGTCCTAGACCTTTAGCGTCTCTGGGGCACTGGGCTGTTGGCCACTGTTTGCTGTTTACTGCTGGCTACTGGCTACTGGCCGTTGGCTGGTCAATTGCATTTGCTTTTGGGACCGCTGACTGGATTTTAATTACGCACAATTACCAGAAACGAGTTTGTTGCCCAAGTCATTCGTTTTGGTGGCCAATAAAAAGCAGCGCGTAAGTAAGCCTTTGGGGGAGGGGGAGTGGAGCAGGGGCAGGAGGGTTGTGATCAAAATCTGCACCGCAAAGTCGGTCAGAGTTGAAAGTATTTTACATACGAATTACATACGATACAGTTACCACTCCAATGCGCCCAGCAGCCTGCATTTGGGTTTGGATTTTGTTTTTGGCCCCGCCCCGGCCGCACGAGTTGTCTTCGCCATAATCGTTCACTGTTGGCGTTGTCGTTGTCGTTGTCGTTGTCGCTGCCACAAACAAAAACAGCAGACAGCAGACAACAAAAACAACTGCAAGACATTGCAACAATCAAATAAAAGTTACATTACATAAGGGGCTAAGCTTTGATGTTGTACGACGTCGCTATTGTGTCTGACCAGAAGAGAAACAGCGAGAAGGAGAGAGAGAGAGAGCGAAACACAGGGACAGAGAGCGAGGTAGGCCTGGAGTGAGAGAGCGGGAGCGCGACTTGTCTCAACTAGAGATGAGAGCCGGCTGAGCTTTTAAGCACGAGGCATCAGGAGTGGATTCTGTCGTGTCCCACGTTCCTCGAAAAGCAGGTAACAAAGCGTAGCTGAAGGCTCCTTTGATGGCAATGGCAGCACGAAGCACTCACGATGCGGGACACGAAGCATCCATGCTGCATTCCAGGCCATCGCTAGCCTTAAATCTGCTGCTGCTGCTGCCGCTGCTGCTGTTGTAAATGGTATTGCTGCGCTGCCGCTGCCGCTGCTGCTGCTGGCGACTCGTTGTGTTTATTTGTTGTGCAATTTCGGGGTTCGCTTCTTCTTCAACGCTTCGAACTGCCGCATATTTACATCAACATCAACAGCTGAAGCAAAAAGCAAAAGCAAAAGCAACAGCCAGAAATATGTTGTGTATAAACGGGAAAGCCGTAGAAATTATGTTGCGTGACGTTTCAATTCGCATAAAGACTGTAATTGGGTCTGTTACCTCGTCACTCCCCAACCAAAAGTCGGCTAAGTATATTGGCCTAAAAATGAAACAAAAGCCGTTGTGTGTGTGTGTGTGTCTGCGTGTCTGTGTGTTGCGTTGTGATTAACTAATGACCAGAAAACAGGCTGCCAAATCGCAACCGAAATGGAGCCAATGCCTACTCGGACCTCAACCAATTGTCGGTTTTTCACAGTTTTTGGCTTCGCTTTTTTGGCTCAATCACCTGCTGCCTGTCGCTCTTCCTCCTCTGTGCCGCAATGGGTGAAATGCAACACGAGGTCAATTTGTGATTTGTTAATTTTTACATACAAAAACAGACAAAAAGGCACAAATAATAATAAACGGAAAAACAGACAGATAAACCAGACACACAGCAAAAACCAAGAAACGTTGCAATTTATAATTTTTCTTTTCCTGGAATATTTTTTTGCAAATCAAACGAGCAACAACAACAACAGCGGCAGAAGAGTTACAAATTGTGAAAGCTTTTTCTCGTGTTGAGGAAGTTTGCCGATCGCACGATGGATGAGGCTTAAGCTTGGGGTTGGGGTTGGGTTTGATGATGTCTTGTGCCAATATTTGCACTTCCTCTTAGACTTTTGCCGAACGAGCGGCTGGGGTTCGTCTGATGTTTGTACCCCCCGCCAGTCAGCAAACGAACCGCGAAAAAAGCGGCGAAGAAGATGGAGTCACAAATTCGGCAAAAACAAATTGAAGTTCAACTGCAGAGAGACAGACATAGAGAGAGAGTTGCAGAGTATAAACAGAATCCACAGATATTCTATAAGACTCGGATGACATTCTATGTGTTGATTACTATGAATTTTCCGGCTTTTTTCATAGTTCCAGCGATGCATGTTTAAAAAATGCAATTTCCATTCTCAGTATCGTTGAGTCGCAGCGGAATGCCGCCAGCCTTCCACTTGACACCAGCAACAGCAGCAGCAGCAACATCGAACAGTGTTGTTCTGTCATGGGCTGTGCATTTTTCAACCTTCAACTTAGCCAAAGTCTTTGGCTTTGGTCTGGCAAATCGGGTTCGAGCAAATCGGGCAAAAAATCAACGAAGCGTAGCTGCCAGCAAAAAAAAACACACACACACAAAGTTAGCTAGCGCTAACTGCAGCAAAATGCTAACACGGCCACAAATTTATTAGCCATTGATCTTGGCCATCGATCGCCTTGTGCACCAGATACTGTGCGATGCATCGAGTGGCAAAGCAAACCAGTGGCTGGAAATTATGTCCGAAGCGTTTAAATACCAATTTCCAGCCAGCTACCCCCCAAAGAGCACCAAAGTGCTGACGACATATGGATTCAGAGTCCGGTTTATGTTTCGGTTTCGGTTTCGTTTACAGATTCGTGTCGGGCGGGGGGCAAACAGGAAAAACTGTGGCCCTGGTGGCGCTCATGTAATAATGCTTACATGAAGACATTGACATACATAGATGCCACGACCACTACCTCCTCCCCCCAGTTGCCCCACAGATATGGCTCAGAGTAAAGCAAAACAGCAGCAGCCACTTTCCACTTGAGGCGAAAGTAAAGCAAAGTCAAGTAAAGTGTGGAAATGGCAGAAAGTAAATGAAAAGGAAACCACTGAGCAAACGAGGGATGATCTATCAACATTTAGCACGAGGAAATATTGCAGGAGAGCTCAGAGGAGTCTATGAACATATCTGACAGAGGCTTTCATTGATAAAAGATGGCCAACCGGTGCATAAGATGCCCCACTGAGTGGGGATAGCTCAACTATCTGGCTGAACGCATAACAATCAACAAAAACAAGAAGGTAAAGAAAGGTAAACAATGCCATGGATTCAACCTTTCATTTTCCCACCATTCACCATTTTCCCCGGTGTCTTTCTTTCCTACTGTGAAATGCTGAACTTGAACTGAATCGGAGAAACGAGGGAAAAGGCCGCTTTCGGCGATTACTCGTACGACTACGACTACGATTACGATTACGATGTTCACTTTGCGGGCCGGGCCGGGCCGGGCCGGGCCCATGGTGCAACGTTTTTTGGACGTAATAAAAAAGAAAAAAAAAAAAGAAACTTTGAAAGAAACCCAAACACTTTTATTTTTGTTGCCTCTCTGCCTCGTTCGCTCTCCCGCTCTCCCGCTCTTTCTCTTTTTTCTTTTTCATCATGGATTCGTCTTTGCACCAGCATTTATATTTTTTTTCGTGTTAATTGATTACATAACCAGCGCAACAGACACACACAGACACAGAGTCGGATAGGCTCTGGGAGAGTGGGGTAGTGAGTGGCTTAGTGGGAAACCATCGTACATACACATGTACATAAACATGTATGTATGTATGCACGTACGTCAGTTGGTCAGTGGGGTTTCGGTCTCAGGTTGCTGGAATCGATAGGATTGGGGCAGGCCAGCGGCGACGGCGACGGCGGCTGCGCAACCAAAAAGAAAAATCCAATATAAAGAAAGACAAAAAAAAACCGAAAATGAAACGAGTCGCACAGCATTTATTCATAATTTCTGCCTGCTCCACACCGCTTCACCGTTGTATTTGCTTTGGTTCACTTTCGACAGTAATAAACCAAAAAAGAACCGCACACAGCTGCTCTCCCATACGATCCGATAGCAAGCAGTGCAGTCCAAGCAGTTGCCATTATAATTTAACCGTTATTCAATCAAAAAAAGCCCCCCCAGACATAATCGGTAAAGCAAAAAAAATAAAGAGAAATAAAAATGTGAATTACAAAAATTTCAGTGGAAAATTAACGGCGAACAAATCGACTGCACCAGCCGAAAATTTGATTGAGTCGTTGCTGCAACAAGAACGGGGCAAGAACTAATTGCGACCTTGGCGATCGCATAACGCGATCGTATCGTGCCAGCATCGTGCACTTATGTAGATTTTGTGCTTCTGGGCGAGTTCGTCTATTTGCGATCAGAGCATGCGCCACGCCAAGCCACATGCTCTGCAAGTCGCCAACAATTCGGCGCAAAGCTGCGACCTGTTGATCTGTCGATCTGTCGATGGCGAATGGTAAAACGGCAAAAGGCGAATGGCACGTTCATGTGCGAACGTGGGCCGGAGGCAGTGATACACGGTAGAAGAGATCGAATGCATCGAATGAGTCGCGCCGCAACAGATACTCGTACATGCAGGTACACACAATAAGCTTTAACCGGTGTGGAAACTGCGATATGATATGAGGGGAAGAAGTGTGAAATTTATGACTCAAGAGAAACCTTCCAAAAAAGCAACTAAAGTTATACGAAAGTAGCCACAAAAGCAACAGAATATAATTACAAAGTTAAATATGATAAAGGTACATATGTACATATAAGCTATGTAATACCACCGGTTGATATCCGATCTCAAATCATCCCAGTGAAACAATACTTCAAATGAATCAAGAAAGATTAAATAACATTTCCATCTGATACCTGATATCAGTAACAGTAAATAATGAAGAAAGTTTTCCTATTAAGAGAATCTTTTTCTTTCAATTATTAAGGAAATTGGATAATTGTGAAGCCCTTTAACACAATTCTCCCTTTGTCATATGTACAGTCAAAAGTCAATTCCATAAAACGTTTCCCTCCATTAAGGAGAAAGTGATTTATCCGTGCTGGAGATCCTCCTCAGAATTGTACTCACTTTTGACAGCCCACATCTTGGAGTCGCTGAGGGCGCTCAGATAGCTTCGCATGTCCCTGCTGCAGTTGGTGCCCAGGGCGCCGGAGGACTCCAGGCTGCTCCAACGATCCGCCAGCAGGGTCAGATCGAACACGTTGAGGGCATCACGCAGGCGGCGGGCGTGTGTCAGGTCGATGGCTGCTGGTGGTTCGTTGGTGGTGGGTAGGCCCGGGTGTAGGCTCAGGTTGATCACGTTGTGCTGGTCGCCGGTGATGTTGTGCCTGACGGATGAGGAGGAGGACTGCTTGCCCTCGTCCTTGTCGATGGCCGCCTGGGGTGTGGCCAGGAGCGAGAGCAGCAAGGCCAGCACGAGCATCGTCTGCTGGTGACCCATCATTACCATTCGGCTGAAGATGGTATGATGATGGTGTCTGTGTCTGTGCGTGCGCGTGTGCGTGTGAGAGTTTCAGTGGCCCACAAATTGATCGGGCACGTTCCTGCGACGTCTCTGCCTCACTTTCACTCAGAAAATACACTCACAGAAAAAAAAACAGAAGATGGCAACCACAGCCACTCACAAAAGTATCCAATGTCGGTTCGAGCTGGTGCTAAATGATATATTTACATATATTTTTCTTCCTTTAACATGTTCACCAAAAACAAAAACAAAATAAATCGAAAAAAAATGTATAGCACACGCAACTCCGTTCTGGATTTGGGTTTCTTTGATTATATTTTCAGTGTAGCTTTTAGGGGCTCTGGGAACCGTTAGAATGGCTCCAAATCGATCTTCCTCTTTGTGTTTGTTTTGTATGCTGTTGTGATTTTTGTTGCTTTTTGTTTTTGTCACTTTTACTTTCGTTTTGTGTCGTTTTGGGCAGGCTGATCAGGGGGCTGGGGCACACACGCGCTGGGGACGAGATTTTTCGGGAAGATTTTTGGAAGATTTTGTTGTGAGCTGCGACAAGCGACGACCGCCTGGATTGAACGCACGTCTACGAATCGCGACTGCGCGTCTTGAGCAGCTGTAAAAATATGTGAACAATTTAAAAAACGCAGCCCCAAAAAAGTAGGCGTCGCAGCCAGCAGTAGCAGCAGCAGCAGCAGCAGCAGCAGCAGCAGCAGCAGCAGCAGCAGCAGCCGCGGCAGCGACGCGTGAGAGCGAGCCCAAGAAAAAGATCTCAAACTTAAACTCAAGCTCAAGCTGCTGCTCAAGCGCAAGTGAGCGAGCGCCCGAGTGCCGATGTACCGTTAGCGGTGGGCCAACGAAAGTGACGACGCCGCGCCGTAGCGGCAGCGGTCGAAAGAAATGAGAGATAGAGAGATGGAGAGAGGGCCACAAGCTAGGGAGCTTGGGAGAGCGAGCAGTGTGCGAGAGCAGCTCGTAGTACAAAAAGCAAAAGCCCTGCGTCATCGGCTATGTTGTAATCGCGTTGTGTTTATGTATGCATGTAAGTTGCACGTGCATGTGTGCATGTGAGTGTGTGAGTGTTGCAAAAGTGGCCGCAAAAATGAAATTAGCCATTGATATTTGAATATGGGCAAAAGCGGGATGGATGCAATCGACGAGTGAGTGAGTGGATGGATGGATGGATGGACAGCCGCATGCCTTCGAAGTGGGTCAATTGAGTGCACTCATATGTATGTACATACTATGTACATACGTATGTATGTATGCATGCATGTACATATGTAAGTGGAGTGAATAATTGAGTGCCTTGAGGATCACACAAGAATGCGTGCATAATTTACATTGAGTACATTGTAAGTTAATAAAGGCGCCGGAAACAAGACGGTAAGGCTACCTGCAGTGAAGGGTATTGCCCTTGCAAATCTCCTGCTCCTTGGTGTTGAAATTTAGAATAAGCGAACGGATACATGCGTTGCGAATAACAAGGACAGAGGCCTCACGGTGGCCCGAATAGGCGTAAGGGAATTCGAATGGGCTGGCTAATGAAAATGTACTGTTTAATCAGGGTATATTTTTTGCTCAGTGTAAATGAAAAGCTAACAAAAAATCCCCGGTCCATTCCAATTTCCAGTCAAAACGACAGGAATGGAGGAATGTCGCAAGACAACGAGATGGAACAATTGTTGTTGCTGTTGCGATATTGGTGACCCGTTTTACAAACAGATACTCGAACAGATACTCGTACAATCAGAGATACTTGCACCTGGCACAACCCCAGCCTCAGCCTCAGCCTCCCTCTCACCCCATCTCACTCTACATCTCTCTCTCTGGCCTCTTTCAAGCTGCAACAAGTGACTGGCTCTCCCCCTACCTCTCCCACTGGCTCTCTGCCCGTCTACCCATCGAAAAGAAACACAATTGTGCAATCCACGAAACGTCAAACGTCTCGGGCAATGGCTTTTCAATTTTTTAACCACAATTTTCCAAATAAAAAGTTGGGAATAGTCCATGCTCCACGCTCCACGGTCCAGGCAAGACAGCAGTAGCCAGAAAGATACCGGAGCATGCCGGCCAGAAAGAGAGGGTGCCTAATAGATGGCTGCAGCTCCCGTTAGGACTGCATTCGCATTTACAAAATGGAAACCAGTTCTTGGTGCAGCATCAGCGTCGGCGGCAGATTAATCAGAAGAAGGGAATGGGAAGGAGAAGAGGGGAGACGATGCAGTGGTAAAGGGTAGAAGGGTCGGAAAAAGAAGAAAATGTTGCCAAAAAATTAAATGTTAACAGCCTTTGGAAGTGGAATCGGATGAGTAATGAATGCTTAAGGCAAAAAGAAACATGCAATTTAGCCTTTACTTAAGGCCTGCCTTGGGGGAAGATGACGTCCAGAGAGAGAGAGAGAGAGAGAGAGAGAGAGAGAGAGAGAGAGAGAGAAAAGGAGGAGAAGAAGATACATACCTAAGGAGAACAACCAAAAGATTGGGAAGCAGCAGCAGAAGATCTTCAAAAACAACAAACTGGTTTCCGGGCTACCCAAAAATCACCCAAAAAACTGCATTCAGAAGTGACTGCACCAGACAGGGACAGCGGCAGCGGCAGCGGCAGCCCTTCTTCGTTCAATAAACCTCAAACTTCAAAATCATTCAACGTGGAAATGGGCCTGCCCCACAGAAAGCTGTGTGTGCGCCATTCTCGAGTATTTTGAATACGATTTTGAATAGTTTTTGAGAGTTGTGGTAATGGTAGTTGTCGACTCCTGGATTAAGTCCTTCCTATCGAAAGGTAGTTGGCAGCTCCAGCATTAGAGCATAATACCCTCTGCAGAGGAAGCGTATAGCGGTGTCTCAGCAAATAGATGGAGAGTCACGCCAAACGAAGAGACCGAGGAGGAGACTGAGGCGAGGAATGGGGCAGATGAGACACTAAAAGAGAGCAATGGGCATGGGCATGAATGAAGATGCAAATGAAATCACACCGATGTTTAAGGTTAGGCCCAAGTCAGGGCATGGCAGGAGGGGCGGGGCCCTGTCCGGTCTGTCGGGTCGTCTGTATGTACACGTAAGGTCTGTATGCTCTGTCAGCGAAAACCTGTCGCGCTCTTGCCCCTGCCCTAAACGGACCAGGTCGAGCTCATATCTTAATGAGAAAAGTGAAAGTGTCAAGAAATACTCGTAAGCAAAGCAGCACCGCTGCCAACAGCCCCAAGAGCCATTCGGTTACCAGTGAATAAATAATAACCGCGCCACTAAACAAAGTTGAAATACGAATTTCCATCACTTCGTATGTGGGCCCCGTATGTGACGACGATTAATAACGACGATTATGCCTAGTTATCAATTAGCTAACCGATAACAGGATTTGACCCGCAATACTGAGTGCCAGATATCCATAAGAAGACCCACAAGTCTTTGGCAACTGATGCCAACATTTTGATTGCAATTTCCTCTGCACTGCCTACAACAAATAAGAGATTTAAATAAATCTAAATGCCATTCTACTATCATAAATTGATAACGCTTGGTGTAAAATATAATTTGGGAATTTCTGTGCCATTCAGATTCATTTATTCATTCTGCGCTCACTAATTTCAAATCCATTTATCCATTTAATCGTTAGTTTAATTAGATTATTCAAGATTTAGCAAAGCCTCCCAAGACCTAACCTGATCTTCGTGGGAAAGGGATCCCCCAACTGATAGACAATCTCCTCTTCTATAACCCCTTTTTGCAAGAGAATTCCACCGATAGCCTTGGAACATTCATACGTACATATGCAGATAATCGCATTCAATGATTCTCTTCTTTTTTTCGAGTGCGTTGGGCAGTTTGGCACTCAAAAATCATTCGACCAAATAGTTGCACATTTTCACATTGGTTTTTTTTATGTTTTTCAACAGCAACAGTTTTTTTTTGTGTTTTTATTTTATATATATTTTTTTTAATCGCTTGGCCCTCCAAAATATGTTATTGTTGTGGTAGTTTTTGTTGCGGTTGCGTCACGTTTGACACTTTGACCATGAACGCATTTCTTGGCAGGGAAAAACGGACGGCAATTTGGATAGAGCGGGAGAGAGCTAAGGTGAGAGTGAGAGAGCTAGATAGATGGTCGAATGGTTGGATGAACGGATGAAATTGAACCGAATGTTGGTCGTAACTCTTTCATGTCTGGGTTTCTTTCTTCATCTTCCTAGTTTTTTGCCTGAGTTTTTTTTCCTTTGATAATTACTTCATTTGCAATCCCTCGTGAGGCAATAGAAGAAACTACCGTTAATTAAAAACGCAAACCCAACGCACGGGCAAATGAGCGCAGATTGCGCGAGCGAGATGCAAGAAGGATTGGCTGGAGATGGTGAGTGCAAAAGAGAGTGGAGTGCAGCGTCAGCTACACTGTGCGAAAAGGCTCGATGATTATATACCCTTGCAGAGGGTCGTATCGGATATGATTATATATAGATATCGCTTCAAATAAATTTTAAACGTTCATGCATTAAGTCTTGCGGTACTCTTTGTGGAATGCAAGTTTAGATTTCGCGGCTCTTTTCTTGCAGTGCTTTAGAGAGAGAGCGAGAGCGAGAGCGAGAGAGAGGAGGCCAGGCCCGCTGGCGGGTATGTTACAACAGCGGCGCCAAAATATTTTCACTTGACTCTTGCGGCTTGCGGCTCTCTGTTTTATGGCCCCGCGAACTTCACCGAAGGGAGAGCAAGCAGTAGGGCGGTAGCGGGAGGGCACCGCCATCGTTATGCAATGAAGAGAAAATTGACAATAAGACAAAGCGAAAAATACAAACAAAACCGCGTGAGAGACTGCGACACAAAAACTGCAATGTCACTTACCCATTATTAATGCCCCGGCCCAAACAGGTGGTGAATGGGGGGAAATGGAGACCTGGAGACGACGCCCCACGTCATCCTACGCGGTGGCGAGACGCACCGCTAAACTGTGCCACGATAATGCGTGTGGAGTCTGGGACATGGACAGGGGCTGGGGCTGCGGCTGGGGCTGGGGCTGAGAGAGGCAAGCTGCTGTTTCGGAATGCCCGAGCTGCAAGTGCATGTGGTTACGAGCACAATCGTACATGTCCCATAATGAATATGCATGCTAGGGATGAGCCACGAAAACCCGGTAGCCCCGTGACACGACTGTGGACTGACACGAAACAGATTCCTTCTACAAACAGATTCATATTGTTCACCAATTGCGCCGGTTTCTACACCATTCACAGCTAAAATATGCCATACAAAATTTGTCCGAAATTAAATATTTAATAAAAACGTAGGCAGACCTTCATAAATCGGTAGCAGATTGGGGAAGGAATCCAATCCATCGATGCAGCAAGTCGCCCATTTATTCCCACCCACACTCGTGCCAACAATTTGTTGATGTTCTTTTCAAATTCTCTTTAATTTATAATGCTCGTTTTGTGTGTGTTTCTTGTGTGTTTTTTGTTTTTGGTTTCTCGCTTTTCTTTTAGCATTTTGCTCTGCTGATTTGACATATGCGTTCTCAGTATATAGTAGTACGTACATATTTTGAGTGGAGCCAATCGAATCGTTAAATTATACGCAAATTGCACGCAACGAAATGATTACACACGGCTATGGCTATGGCTATTGTTCTTAACAGTTTTTTGTTTAGTTTTTGTTTTAGTTTTAGCGGCTACAGCAGTGGGTATACGAGTGGAGACCAAATTGACTTTGGTTTTTCCATTCGGTTCTGGTTTGTTTCGTTTGACAGTGCCAGTGGCTGGCACTCACACACTCAAACAATTACATCTCAAATATGTTGTTTTGCTTGGGATTTCTTTTGCTTTTGGTTTTAGTTTTAGCTTTGGTTTTGGTTTTGGTTTTCGTTTGGCTTTTGGGGCTTGGTTTTTGTCTGTGTCTCTGGTTGTACCTTTGTACCTGCATGGGGCTAAAAGCAAATTTACTTAGTTTTGCATTTCGTTTACCTTTATGGCTATAATTTTAAATTTAATTTGCTTCGTCTGCAACTTTGTCTAATTTGGTTTTTTGGTTTTTCGCTTTGCTTGCCGCTTGCGCTTGTCGCTGGCTTTGCGTTAATTAACTTATGTTTTGTAGCATTTTTACCTAATTATTAATCAACAAGAAAAACGCTCTTTATGCGAGTAGTCGCCTTACTCTCCTCATCAAACAAACAAACGGAGGGAAAAGAGGGAACACACTCAACGAAAAACTGAAAACGAATACAGTTTCATTTGATTTCAGTTTACTTCAAGCAGCTACAATAAAAAAATTACAAAAAAAAAACAGTTCAAAACTACTAGCGCATTAACCTATAAACTTTATGTTTGCATTTGCTTATAATTTTATTGGTATTTTTATGTATGCGTTTCCTTTTTTCTTTATCTTTATAAATCTTTCGATTTGGGTTTTCCTTTTTTCTTGGTTTTTTAATAGGCTTAAGTAATTATTTAATTATTCATTCGTTTTTTGCTTCGTAAATAGTTTTGTCAGAGTAGCATCTTCATCTATAGTTTTCAGCGCGAGACACTGCTAGTCCTTGCACTGCACTGCACTGCTTAGTACTGCTTGGTGCCGCCCATGTCCTACTCCTACGGCTGTCTCATTCATACGCCTGCTTGGCTTGCCCTACAAAACGCACTGCTTACGTCCATCTTTCCGTGGTTGTTGTCTTGACTGTGTCTGTGGTGAGTATAGGTTCGTTCTCTGTTTGTGGTGAGGTGTGCTTCTGTGTGTGTGTGTTTGACAGAATAGGGAGTAGGAGAAGGGAGAGCTTGAGAACTGGAGAGAGTCTAGAAGAGTTCTAGTATCTGATAAATTTGTATATATAGATGTATAAATGTAAATATATATTTTTATAGATATATATTTTCGTAGAGAAAGGCACAGATGAAATTATTATTAATCAAATTTGTTGCTTCTTCTTCGTCATCGTCGTCGTCATCGTCGTCCCACTGGCTTTCGCCCAATTCTTTTGCTAAGTTTGATTTTGTAAGTTCTTTGTTTAAAGTTTATCTAAACTGGGTAGCTCCTTCGTTTCTCTCACGTTTTTTTTACAGTGTGTACAAAGAGTGTAAAATTTGTATTCGCTTTTCGTTTTATGCTTTTGGTTTTCTTTGAAAAATTAGCTTAGATCATGTTGAAAAATTGACAGTGTTAAGTTAGTGTTCCTTGTCTACATCCTCTTCTCATTTCCTCATTTCTATCTTCTAACAGCTGTTCGTCGTCTCTGTATCTGTATCGCTTCCTGTCGCTCGAGACGATCAAGTGCCTAGAAATATCTTGATACTCTATTGTAATTCGTTGATAGTTCCATATATACACTATATATAGTTATTAAACATTAATCATTAAATTTCTACTCATTAGCTCTCCATTTTTGTTTCGTTTATAAATGCTAGACTTTAAAGTTCTTCATAATTTCTGACTCATTTAGTTGTAGTTGTTGCCATTCATTTTTTTCTGGGATAGCTACAAGAATTGTATCCACCAAAAAACAAAAAAAAAAGAAGAAAGAATCTCTCATGTTTTTACCAAACATGAATACCCTTGATGCGCTGGCCTTGGCACTGGTTTTGCTGTAGGGTGGTGTCTGGGGGGTCCTATGGAAAAGGCAGACCTCATAGAGGATAGATATAGTGCGAGAGATTGTCGTCCGAACAGATGCTATTGGTACTCGTAGTGGAGTGCATTGTATCTGGATACATTATGGGTGTTTCTGGTTGAGTCCTTTGTATGTCTCAGTACCTAAGTAAATTCGTTTGCACAAAGATTTATCCTTCTTATTCCCTAGCAGCAAATGAAGTGCAGCACATCAACGCAGTACATTTCGTGTATTCTAATTTCCTTTGTCTATGTTTTTGTTCTTAGTTGCGTGTCCGTGTGGCTTTTTGCGGGGGGATGGGGTACGATCTTATTAGCTACTGTACGAATACAATGTGCAATTGCTTATCAAGGTGCTCGGCTGGCTCATCATCTCTTCAGCTCTTCGGTATGTACTATGTAGGTCTTGTCAGCATTTTTTGTTTGCGGTTTGCGGTTTTCGGGTTTTCTCTTTTCTGTTTTCTGTTTAGTGAGTTTTCCTTTCTAGACTAAGTAAAATACACACATACATTCCTACTATATACAGACATCGTACGTGTTGTTTAGTGTTTAGTTGGGAGTGTGAGTGTGAGTGTATTCATCGCGACGCCTTCATCCTATAAATGTTTAAACTTTAAGAGCTAATCACAGAGTTGATGATCTTTTGTTCACAAATTTCCATCATGTATGCAGTACCCCCTATAAGTAGTATGTATATATATATAAGTATGTATATATGTATATATAACTGTATATAGTATATAGTATATATATGTATATGTAAATCGCATATAACGCTTGTATATAATTCGTCAGCTCTTGGATTTTAGACCTCTCGACTACAGCTTGAAACGGAAAACGCTCTAATCAACATTGAACATAGTTTTTTCTTTTTCTTTTGCTATATTTTTCTTTTACTTTTCTTTCTTTTTCTTTTCTTTTAAGTTTATTATACTTTTAATTTTCTTGTTTCGGTTTATCGTCTGCTCTGTGCTTTTATTCAAGATCTCTCTTTTAATAGGTTCTTATACCATCTGGATGCGTTTTTGTTTGTTTGTTTAAAGTTATGAAAACCGTAGGATTGCACTAAAAACAGTTGACAATTTTTGTTTGTTCTTTCCTTCTTTTTTTTTTTTTGTTTCTTCTTGTTTTCTTTTGTTTTTGTTGCTGTTGTTGTCTTGCGTTGGATAACGAACGCTCTAAGAGTAGTTATCGTTTATCGTTTATCGTTAGTAGTTATGGCTATCGATTAATCATTTCGTTTTACATTTATTGTTATCGCTATTGCCTATCGCCTATCGATTTTAGTTGCAGCTTTCAAGTTCTAAAACTGAGCACTTAGAAAATTCCCTAAAGTTTTTTTTTATTTTTCTTTTCCTTTATGTTTTTTTTACTGGGTTATACAGAGACTGGTATACAAAGTATGGGCGACAGACAGGGACAGGGACAGGGATAGGGATCTATGTATACTTGGAGAAAGAGAGAGCGAGAGAGTGTGTAAGAGAGTGAGGCATACAGGGTGTTGCATGCCTAATCCATCGAGGACTGTGGGGATTTCACCAGCAACAGCTCGTTGTAGTCGCTGTCCCTGTCCTCGGCATCATCCCTGGGATCTCGCTGGTCGTGCTGGTCCATCCGCCGCCGCTCGCTGATAATTCGCAAGATGTCCGCTGAATCGGATTTGACTGCTAGCACGGGCGAGTCGACAGCACTGGCAGCAGCCACGCTCTCCAGGGCAGCGGCGACGGTGGGGACTCCAGCAGATGGTCCGCTGACTCCGCCGCCTCCGCCTGCTCCTCCGCCGCCTGCGGACAGCGCTGGCAGCAGCAGCGAGCTCTCGTCCATGTCGGCATCCTCGTCGAGGGCCTGCTGCTTGAAGAGCTGCTTGGTGCTGCCGCTGCGGCTTCGTGGCGGCATCGAGCGAGGCACGGACAGGAGGAGGCTGCTGCGACCGGGCGCACCCAGAAGGCAGCCCTGATCCACGGACTGTGACCAGCCGAAGGGGCGACGTGGTGGCGGATGATGACCTGACGACGATATCCTCGCTGCGGATGTGGGTGTGGGCGTGGGCGTGTGCAGGGCTAGCGGCATGGACAGGGGCATGGGCGTTGCTGCGGGCACCAGGGCGCTGACCACAGCCAGAGCATCGGTGTCTGGCTCCAGGTGCGGCACCTCCGCACTGCGCACGCTGCGTATGTCAAAGCCCAGGGGTGATCCTCCTGATCCCGAGCCTGAGCCCGATCCGGATCCCAGTCCACCGCCCCCGCCATCCGACTCGAGGCTCTCGAAGATGGTGCCGCGCCTGTAGTCGAGGGCATCCCCGCCCCAGGGCAGCGAGTCGCAGCTGGTGCGCTTGGCCTCCAGATTGCGTCGTCGAATGGCCTGCTCGTCCAGCGAGCGCTCCTTGGACAGCACGCCGCGCTTGCGGAAGCCGGCGGCGGCTGAGGCGCGTCGCCCGCGGCGCCCCAGAGGCGGCAGCTGGAGGTTGCCCGGCTCCTGGCCGAAGCCGGCGCCGGCACAAGTGCCTCCCGCTGCCGTCGCTGTCGAGGCGCCGCCAAAGGGTTCGCCCAGCCGCGCGCCCAGCGCCTGAGGCGCCAGCGTGCCGCCCATCTCGGCCAGGCTCAGGCCCAGGCCGAGGCCGAGGCCCGGTCCCGGGCCGCTCTGTGGCTGATTGAAGTACTGTACGGTCTGGCGGCGTCCTCCCGCTCCCGCTCCAGCTGCCACGCCCCTCTCCCTCTGCGCCAGACCGCCCAGTCCCGGGGATGTGGATGTCGATGTGGATGGATTCTGCTGTTGGAGCTGCTGCAGCTGGTTGAGATTGTTGGCAGCGCTGCTGGTGAGGGACTGGGGGCTGGGGAACTTCTTGTCCAGCGAGGGAGTGCTGTAGATGAAGTTCTTGGGCAGCGACTTGACCTTGGCGAGGGGGCGTGGGGGAGCGGCCGCCTTGGCCTGCGCCTCCGCCAGCTGCTGGCACAGCTTCTGCTCCTGGGCGAACTCCTGCTCGCGCACCAGCTCGCGCTCGAGCTCCACCTCCATGTCGAGCTCGTCTTCCATTTGCTTGTGGCTCTCCTCGAGGTGTTTCATCAGTACAGCCACGACGACATTCACCAAAACGAATTGCGCCATTAGCACGAATATCACAAAGAATATGGGAGCAATAACCGAGCTGACGCAGCAATTGCGTACACAATCGGCCGCGTCATCGCAATTATCCCTCAGCGTGTCCTTCATGATGCCGTTCCAATTGTCGCCAGTCGCTACGCGAAACAATGTGAGGAAAGCCATGCCAAAGTTGGCGAAGTGCGCGTGCTCGCCCAGGCCCTGGCAGGGTATCTCGTCGGAGCACTCGAGGCGCCCGAACAGCTCCACGCCCAGCGCCGCGAAGATGAAGAACAGCAGGAAGAAGAGCAGTCCCAGGTTGCCCACCTGTGGCAGGGCCTGCATCACGGTGTCCAGCAGGGCCCGTATGCCCTTTGCCATTTTCAGCAACTTGAGAACGCGAGCGATGCGCAGGACGCGCATCACCCGTATAATCGTCGGATTGATGGGTATGATCTTCGTCTCCAGCTCCTCGAGGACAATGCCCACGATTGAGAGCAGAACGATGCCCACGTCCAGCTGGTTCCAGCGATCCTTGAGGTACAACTTCCAGCCGAGGGCCACCAGCTTCATGTTCGCCTCCAGTATGAAGACGGCGGTGAAGAAGTAGTTGAAGATCTTCAGGGCATACTGCAGGGCCATTTTCATGCGGTAGTACTCCATCGCCATGGTGACCACATTCAGTCCGATGACGGCGGCAATGGCCAGGTCGAAGTACTTGGACGTCACCACGTTGTGGACGAACATGCGGGTGGGCGAGTAGTTGGTGTAGTAGGGCGGCTCGTGCATCCGGCGGCGCTTCTTCTCCATTTGCAGCGCCCGCTTGGCCGCCCGCCGTATCTTCTCCTCCTTCTCCTGCTCCTCGCGACACCGATGGAAGTTCTCCACCACCACGCCCACGAACATGTTGAGCACGAAGAAGCCCACCAGCAGAATGAACGCAATAAAGTACAGCAGCCTCCACTCGTTGTAGTTGACGATCGGCTGCTGGTCGACGCCGACGGCATCGAGGCCCGTATACATGATGTTCACCCACCCATCGCGGGAGCTCAGCACGAACAGGGACATCAGGGCCTTGCCCAGGTCGTCGAAGTTGTACTTGCGGTTCGTCCACACGTTGCCCGGTATGCGCCGGCACTCGTCCGCGTTGCGCACATTCTTAATGTTCTCGCCCTCGCAGTAGAAGAAGGTGCCCTTGAACAGCTGCACGCCCAGTATCCCGAAGATGATGAAGAAGGTGCAGCAGATCAGCACGATGTTGCCGATGGGACGTAGGGACGATAAGAGCGTTTGCACGACTAGTTTCAGACCCGGGGCACGGTTGATCACCCGCAGAGGCCGCAGGGAACGAAGTAGCCGAAACACCTGCAATCGAAAAGCATTCCCAGAACGAGAGAACAGAGAGAGGGAAGAGAGAGAGAAAGAGAGAGAGTAGAAAATGATTCAATAAATATTGATAAAAAGTATATGCACTGCTTTCACTGCACTGCTTGATGGCAGTCTGTCGTACACGACGCCAGGCGGCGCCACCTCATGGAATTGAATTTAATTAAATTAAATTAAATTGAACGCAAATAAAGCGCACAACAAAGGTGGTTAGTAAGTGAGGGACACAAACGCAAGGCCAAAATGGTGTATGGTAGATGCTGGATGGTGGATTCGGTACGGATGGTTTCTCTAGCTATGGTTCAATATGCCTACATACAGCTGTGCTCGGAATAACAGTAGTGCTGCCTCTCCCGTACATATTTTAGTGCGTTTGTATGCACACACAACACAAACGACGTCAAAAACGTTTCTTGCTTCTCTGCCGCTGCGGCAGCCGAGCCACTGCAGCTGATCAATGTGCATATGAAACTGATTCTCTGCCGCTGCGGCAGCCGAGCTTTTATGCATGGTTTGCCACTGCGGCTGATCTCTGTGCATATGTACGAATTGGTTTCTCTGCCGCTGCAGCGCCGCTACTGCAGCCGAGCTTTTGTTCATGGGTTGTTTCTCTGCCACTGCGGCTGATCTCTGTGCATACGAAGTTGTGTCTCTGCCGCTGGAGCGCCGCTGCTGCAGCCGAGCTTTTGTGCATGGGTTGTTTCTCTGTCACTGCGGCTGATCTCTGTGCATACGAAGTTCTTTCTCTGCCTCTGCGCTATTCTCTGTGCATGGTCCGAGGCGCTTTTACGCAAACGAAAAACCGAATCGCGAATTATAGGTGCCGAGCCCTGCACTACACTCATGATCTGGAGTGAATCTATGCCATGATTTTTCTTTTACTAATTTCTATCGATTTATATATCCACAGGCCCCTAAATAAGGACATTTCTTTTCAGCGGACATCTGTGCTGGGAGTTTTAAGATAAGTATTGGAAACACGATTTTTGTATTACGTAGAAAGAAGTGGAATTTTCATTGCATTTAGCTTTCATCTCTGGCTTTAATCCGTTAGACGCAAATTTCTGAAGCGGATATTCCGTTTCCTCCCGGCGATCCATTCGTTTTTAAAGATCTAAAGCTTTTTTGTTGTATCACGACCATCGTTCCGAACACAGTTGTATTTCTAAGTGGAATGATTGGAACTAATGGAATATACATTAATGTGTGTGAATCTAAATGGAATGAATAGAAAGATTAAATGGAACGTAATGGGTTCAATGGGATTCAAATATCTCAATACATTCAAAATCTTTTGGTTGGGGGTGTTGGGTTAAAGCTGAACATGAGGATTATCTTTTCTTTTGTTAGGGGAATTAACCGAATAACCGGTCGAATTACTATATACAATATACAAGAACTCAATGGAGGCGAGCCAAACATTAACTGGAGTTGGAATACGAATGGTATATATAGAGAGAGATTTTTTGGAATGGATTTCGGTTCGGGTCTACACACACACACATACGGGTATACGGGTAGTAGTAACAAAGGGTGAAAGCAATTGGATTTAGTATTTTTTTGCTCAGTAACTCAGTATAGCAGAATAGGGGATTTACCTGCAGTTTCAATAGACAGAGACAGAGATACGGGTATGTACATACGTATATACATAAGATACAGATAGATAGATATGCATATATATATATAATATACTATATAGATATACCCGATAATCACACACAATAAGAGTTAAACGAGTACGTACACAAAAAATTGAACAAGAATTGTGGAAAAGTAAAAGTGTCGAAAGAAGTTGTTCGTTCAATTGTGTGTGACAGTGTTGGAGAGTGTTGGAGTAGAGTGTTGGTGTTTTTGTGTGGGTGTTTGAGAAAGATCATAGCATATAGGGATAGAGATAGAGCCAATCAGCAGACAGATATCGACAGAATAGATAGAGAGCATAGCATCGAACGAAGAAGCGAGCGAGCGAACGAAGGCGATCTTGAGCTTGAGCTTGAGAGAGTTTTATCGAGAGCGAGCATTAAGCTGTAGCTTTAGCGAGAGCTTTTCAGATCCGCGTGTGCGCAAACATCAGCCAATTGAAATGGGCGTGGTCGATGCAATTGCACTGCTTGTTGCGGGTTGTTGTTCTTTGTTGTTGTTTTCATAGCTGTCATTGGAATCGCATTAGTAGTAGTAGTTGTTGTTATTGTTGTTGTTGAAACTGAACTGTCGATGATGCTGAGGCCTGCGACTGCGACTGCTGTCGGATGGCAAACTAACCCGGTAGCCCCCTACTTACCCTTAAAATCCCAAATATCCTCGGGCTCGATTCGCTAATCAATGACATTAACAAATCAATTATGGAAATGGTAACCAAAGATCCATCCATGATATTCCAACCGGATGTGAAGTACGCATCCGTGCCGTAGAACATGCCCGTGGCGACTACCTGCGATCGGGGGGAGGAGGAGATCATTTATTAGATTTTGGTTTAAATTCATGGGTACAGGTCCTTGCCTTAATGAACATCTCAACGGTGAAGACGGCGGTGAACACGTAATTGGCTGTTGACAGGAACAATCTTTCGGTGCTGGTTGGAGGGATGTTTGGTCTTTCCATCGCCAGGGTGATGCAGTTGAGTGCGATGAACAGCAGCACAACATTGTCGAACCACTTTTGATTGACAAACCACGTACAGACCTGCCGAAACCTGATTTCGCGAATATTGTGGAACATATTTCAGTGGTTATGGAGCGAGATGAATGGCCCTGGCTCTGGCACTCACTTGTTATCCTCGGGAAAGACGTACATCGAGTAGGACTCACGCTCCATGGCGAACTGTCGGGGTGTGAGTCGTTCAATGATCATCTTCAGCTTGGACATGCGATCGCCACTTGTCATCATGGAATGTGGCTGCAGTGCCAGATGCTGAAACTCCTTGGAGAGCCGATGCGACTGGGACTGAGAGTGGGAGTGCTGTTGCTGTGAGGAGGACGAGGAGTCCTGCTGCTGCTGTTGCTGGAGGAGCAGCTGCTGCTGGTGGAGCTGCTGCAGCTGCTGGAGCTCCTTCTCCTCGAGCCTCTTCTTCAGGTTGTAGTGACTGATCGAAGTCTTGCGCTTGTCCCGCGCCTCAATGTACTGCTGCAGCATGTTGTCCGGCTCATTGAGATTCCCATACGATCTCTGCCACTTGTCGAGGTCCATCTTGGAGTTGGTGTAGGACAGCGACTTGCGATTCGCCTCCAGGTTGTGCAGATTCAGGTGCGAGGTCTTGCTGAATGCCAGCTCGATGGAGCTCATCCGCCGCTGGCCCGTGCCCGGACGCAGCTTCAATGGCTGGTTGAGGTTCTGGTACACCTGCGAGTTGAAGATGCAGGCCGAGGCCCGGCGACTGCCCAGCGCCGCTCCCGGACTACCGCCACTGCCGATGCTCAGCGTGTTTGAGAGTCTGCGGATTGAGTTTTGTGGACTCAGCCGGTTGGTGTCCTTGGCAGCACCTCCCAGTCCTCCTCCTCCTGCGCTGCTCCTCAGCATGTAGCTGTTGTCGCTGCCGTTGTTCAGCTGCTGCTGCTGCTCCTCCTCCTCATGACTGTCCTCGCCTGCTGCCGTCGACTGCTGGGGCCTCCTCTTCTTGGAGCTGCTGCGCCGGAAGCGCTGCTTGAAGCTGCCCCCGCCTATGCCGCTGTACGGAGACGGAGAAGGAGGGGCCAGGGGTAGGCGCTCGCTGGAAGAACTGCCACTGGTCGAGGCCCCAGCACTGATTGCAGCTCCAGCTGCTGCTGCGGAGCCCGTCAGATCATTCAGACTGTGACTGTAGCTGTGGCTCTCCGCAGTGTGCGCAGTGGAGGAGGGTCCAGGCGGGGGCTGGAGACCCGCACCGCCAGCTGTCGTCGACGAGGACGAGATGGTGGGCACATAGATGGGCGTGGCGGCTGCCGTTGAGCCGGAGCTCTTCGATATGTCATCGATGATGACGCTGTGCATGCTGCTCCCAGTGCTGCCGGCCCCCCCTGGCATTCCCATGCCCATGGCCATGCCACCGGTTCCGCCCACACCCACGCCCACGCCCAGCTGGCTGGCATTGAGGATATTAAGGGGCTTGTGGGCGAGCACCGGGGAGGGCGGAATGAGATCGATGGCGGGTATGCCCTCATCCAGGGTCCGCTGGCCCCCAGTGAAGATGTTCGGGGGTCGCAGCAACGATGGCGAAGGCGGTGGGGGCGGCTGTGGACGTGGCAGTAGAGTTGAAAGAGAGAGAGAGAGAGAAGGAGCAGGGAGAACTCACCTCCATGTCGCCCCACTGGCGGAAGCTCATGCCCGGCTCTAGGGTGGTGCTGGGCGAATCCTGAGGCGTGGCCGCCGTCGTGGTGATGATAGGCGGCTCCCGCACCAGCCGCATCTTGGAGAGACGCGACGCCTCGCTGCGTCTGTCCTTGACGGAGTATGTCTGTGTGGGAGGCGAGCAGTGGGCAGGTGATGTGGCTGTCTTGGGTTCGTCTGGTCTGGTCTGTTGTCGGCTTCACTTACCTTTTTGAGGCCACCGCGGGGCTTGCTGCTGCTGCCGCTCATCTCCTCATGCGACATCAGCTTGTGGATGTTGCTGCCGCCAGCCTCCTTGTCCTGGCCGGAGGCAGGAGTGGCAGATGAGAGAGCGCCGCCGCCCGGCGTTGGCAGCTCGTTGATCTGGTAATCGTGACTGGGCTGGAGCAGCCGCTGTCGGTGCATGTTGCTCTTGGCCTCGATGATCAGCTCGGCCGAGTCCTGCAGCTGTTGGTGGGAGTAGGAGGACGAGCCGTGGATAGAACCGGTGCTATGTTACCCACACAAACAAACACACACACACAGACACACGATCATTCAGATGCATGCAACTCATGCACCACTCACACACACACACACACAGAGAGAGAAAGAGAGAGAGATTGACAGGCACACATACACGCACCGGATCTGTGTCCACTGTGGCACTTTCGCTTTCGCTTTCGCCTCCATCCTGGACTGGACTTACCTTGCGCACGTCCTCCGCTGAGCGCCAGCGATTGCGTACCTCGTAGTAACTATCGTTAGTGGTCGATGAATCCGCCTCGCTGCGCGATTCATCGTACATACCATCGCTATAATTCTCGGCCAATGTCTCTTCGCGCAGTTTCTTAACCAACTCGCGCTGTTCGCGCTCGCGACGTTCATTTCGCTGAGGGAATCAAAATTTCAAAATTAGACTTTCTCGTCAACCTGGAGCGTGGAGCATGGAGCATGGATTGGGCTATTGCTTTTTCAGCTGGTCGACGCGCCACAAGCGTTTTGGCTCACGCTGCTTCTTGGGTATTTGGAATTGCGCTGGAGATTGGCGGGTGGGTTGAGGGTGGGACAAGGCTATGAGGTGATCGACAGAGGCATGGACACAAAATGGTGCCTCAAATATTTGAAGCATTAACGGAGCTCGGACTTATTGAGCGGCATAAGAAGTTAAACGGAGATTGAGTTTATGGATGGTTAATCTAAGACCGAATTGAATTATCGAATTATCAAAGCATAAAAGTTTACAATTGTTACAAAAATTATTCCTTATTTCGTGTCTATCGTTCAGATAGTATTCTGTAGCTTCTAGTTAATCGAGAGTTAATCGATTTATCATATCAACTTATCGCTATCAAGCGAGAGTTCGAACGAACGAGAACGTTGCCATGTGGTTAATTAGGACTTTAATGGGTCTTTGATGGGGGGTAAAGCATTGTGGTGGAAGGGTGGTTGGGGGGGGGATTGTTGTTGTTGTTGGCAAAACTCTACCTCTGAACTGAATCCCTCAACCAAAATGGCCACCAATAAATTAAATAGCACATAATTGCCGAATGTCATTAGGGCCACAAAGTACAATGCGGCCCAATGACTTGTCTTTTCCATTCCATTGAATAGGACGACGTTCCAATCCTCTTGCGTCAGTATCTAAAAACATTTTGTTGTTGTTTGGTGATTGTTGTTGTTGTTGTTGTAGATTGTTGTTGTTGGTAGTTGGAGTTGGAATTGTTGTTGGAGTTGTTGTTGTTGATTGGTTGATCGGTTGCAGTTGCAGTTGCAGTGGCGGGCGGCAAAACGTGGTGCAGATATAACACATACATATGCATGGATATCATATATGTATGTATATGTCGGACATACATGTATCGATAATTAATCGAAAGAAGCGAAAGAAAAAAAGAACGAAATACCAATAAACAAATTTTGTAGTTTTATTTCTTGTTGCGGTTGGGTGGCACGTAAGTAAGTACATACATAAGTAAGTAAGTAAGTAGAAACGTATAATAAAACGAATGCCAAACGAATGTTACATGTCAGACAAAGGCAAAGACAATGACAAAGGCAGTGACAGTGACAGAGACAGACAAGGTACAGTAAGAGCGGGAGACAGACAGAGAGAGAGCGAGTGAGAGCAGAGAGAGAGCAAAGAAAGAGAGCGAAAGAGACAGAGATGGCGAGAGCGAGAGCGACAGCGAGAGCAAGATAATTGCCATACTGAAATATTGAATAAATAACCTGTTAATTGGATGGATATACGTATATGTAGCATACTTTTACGAGTACTTTTACCCGCATACAAATGCACATTTATGTGCACACGTATGTGTGTATGTCTCGTAAATCTTTATATTTTTATGAGGCACCAGCTTTTGTTTGCCATGCGTCAATCATCAAACCTAACATTAATCAATTATTGCTGTAAGGGTTTTCAATTTAATCATGAAAATCAGCTGTTCAAATATGAATCATCTGATCAGCAGTTATGAATCGAAAACATTTACAGAAATATCACTTGTGTAGAACTCTTACGGACAGCACTCGATCTTTTGTTAATCAACTATCAGTAATTCGGCAATCAACAGGCAGACGCAAACAAAAGCAAGCAGAGTGTGTCAGAGCAAGAGAGACAGAGAGAAGGCACAAGGACAGTTGAAAGGCGAAAAGCAGTTGAGTGCGCAAGCAAGCAGTGCCAGCGATGCACATATTGCATTCGTTTCTTTTCGTTTCGTTTCTCTGGCTGGACGGGAGCGGCGGTGGTACAGTGCGGCCAATATTCGTAGGTAGGCTGCACAGAGCGGTTCTTCAAACAATAATTCGTGGTGTGGCATACTAAAGAAAAAACTAAACAAAGGCACACAAAAACCAAGGCAAAAACAAACTAAGATAAAAAACGCTAAGAGCAAAGCCAAACACACAAAACATAAAAGCGAAAAGCAAAAGCGAAAAGCTAACGCAAAAGCAAAAGCAAAATCGATTCAATAGCAAAACTCAAAGAGAAGCAGCAGCATGGGCGGCCGCTCTCCTCGGACTAAGGACAAAGAGCAAAAGGCAAAGTCAAAGGCAAAGGCAAAGTCAAAGGCAAAAAGCGCACATAATTCTTGCATAGGAACTTTTCAAAGAATTCAAATTTTTTTTTCGTTTTTGGTTTTTCTGTTTTGCTCTGTACACGACGTGCCAATTTTTTTGTTTTTCTGTTTTCTATTTAAATGTTTTTTTTTTTGTTTTGAATATATTACAATACGAATGCAGTTGATAAAAAAGTTAAATTTAATTTTTTTTTTTGGGGTTCTTAACTTTGTGGCTGTACATTGGTGTTGCACAAATACAACTTTCAACATATTGATGTAGGTATATATAACGATTTTGATATGGGTTTTTGCTTAGCGACAATTTTCGAATGCTCCGACTAGGTGAGACAGAGAGATAGAGACAGACAGAGAGACATAGAGACAGGGAAAGAGAGACAGAAAGAGAGAGTGAACGAGTTTCTGGGGTGTTGTAGGAGTGGGTTGGGGGCAGCTAATTAAGAAACAAATTAAAAGTTATATTCCGCTTTAAACAAGCCAACGAACAGACGAACCAAATCGAACGAAACGGAAGCGGTACCGGAAATGATAATTGGATACATTAGGGGTGTGTGTGTGTGAGTGTATGTGTGCCAGTAGGGATCTGACTTTGAATTGGATTATAAAATGAAATCAGCTCCGAGGTTTGCATTCAACAAAATCATAGCCGAAAGCCAAAAGCCGAAGGCAGAGGATTAGGCACGGGCACGTTAGCTGAGTGGATCCCAAAAGGGGCATGCAACAAAAGGTAGCATCAGCGATAACGGTTTGCTTGGCTTATGTCATGTGTCGTGTTGGGTTGGTTGAATAATATGGAGATATAGACCAGATAGAAGAGAGAGAGAGAGAGAGAAAAAAGAAAAGAGGTTATATGATAGAGCGCCTGCGTGGCGCTTGCGAATGCTGCCGGACGAGACTGTACCTCTGCAGAGCAGCGGCACTGTGGCAGCATACATTTGTATGTGGATACTGGTGAAGTAGATGGGGAGATCTGTGGCCTACCCTGGTGTTATTTTGTGAGGATGTTGCAGGTGTGTTTGTGGGGGGGGGGGGCATAGGCGTGTGACTACATTTGCTGGCATCGGAATCGAAATCGAAATACAGACGCCAATTGATAAACTAAAAACTGAACAATAGAACCCAAACATCAGAACTGAAAAAGTAACGCTAACGTGGAGAAAAGGGTGGGAAATATATTGGCTAGGAATCACGAGAAATCAATACAAATCAAGAGATTAAAACGGAGAACGAGAGAAATACAGAGGGAGAGAGAGAGAGAGAGAGAGAGAGGAGAGAGAAAAAGAGAGAGAGAAACTAGGAACTGGGATCTTTCGTGGCTATAGGTGAAAACTCTTTAAATACTGGTTATATAATCGCAAAGAATTTCAGACTCATTTCGATAGGTAGGTGATATATATAATTGTTGTAACTGTTGTTGTAATTTTCTTACAGTGGGGTGGGGGAGTGGGTGGAATGGGTGTGGTTGGAGGTAAGGAATGGGCTTCGAGGGTATGGGGAATTTCTGTAAGTTTATTGCTGTTTTATTTGTTCTTACTTGGAATACTGTGACAGTTGCCCACAAAATGTTGTTGAAGTGTTTGCGATCGCACTCGCATTGCGGATGCCGGCTGATTATTTCGGGACACGTACACTCGCGTTCGAGTCCGGATTCGTCCAAAAATTTACAAAACTTACCGCCAAACAGATACATGCCGAGTATGCTGTAGGTTTATATATATGTTTTATATATATATATTTTGATATATATGTTTTGTATATGTATGTATATTTATAGAGTTATAGATGTGTGTCTGTTATTCGATATTCATTTATACATATATTGGCATGGCATATACTATATGTATATATAAACTGATTCATAGATATATATAGAGAGAGAGAGAGATTGGTGGTATGGGGTTTGGTTTCTTCACATACGGATATACCGATATTCGGCTATACGGTATACGGATATGCGGGGGGAGTCCCTTTCTATACATGGGTCTGATTAGTGATTATTCTCGGGTTTGTGTACGTATATAAATAGTATATATGTATATTAAACAAGAGACAAACAAAACGAGAGAGAGAGAGAGAGCAAGTGTGAGAACAAAAACTGCTATCAACTTTTGGCGTTGGCCTTCTATCTGGAGTTGGGCCTGGAGTTCTGTTCGGTTTTCTGTTCTGATGTCTGTTTATATACAGAGTGGTTCAGGGGACATCATACATAGATACATATGTATGCATACTCACTCGTATTCATGTGGTGCGAGTGGGCCAAAGGGTTTTGTTTTCTATTTTATAATACAGTTTTCTTGGGTCCCGAGACTCTAGTGGGACATGTGATTGCATGTGGATGTGTGTGTTTGTATGTGTGCCTGAGGGGTCAGATTTATAGTGGGCAATGCATTTGTGTGTGTTTGTGTGTGGGTGTGTGTGTGTGTGTGTGTGTTATCCAGAGAGTGGGAGAGAGAGAGAGGGGGAGATACAGAGGGAGAGTTCTCTTTTTAGAGGGATTCGTATCGGGGCGCTGAGTTCTATACAACTTAGAGACTAGAACTAGAATAGGATGAGGACAATAGATAGATTGATAGATAAAGGCACGAGTGCAGAATACATACTTAGACATAGGATCAAGATAAAGAGCAAAATGTGAGTGACAAAGTTAAAGGCAAACGAAAGTGGGAGGACAACAAGAGAATAAAGTGACAATCAAAGCGTACATATATGGTACAAAGATAGCATATGAGAGACAGAGAGACAGACAGATAGATAGTTCGATAGTTTCATAGATACATGAATGTACAAGTAGTGTGTGTGTGTGTGTGTGTGTGTGTGTCTGTTTTCGGAGGTGTAGTATGCAAAGTGTTTGGGTCGAGTCCGGGGATGGTGTGGATGCGGGGATGCAAACTCATTTATCGGGACTACTTGGTTATGTTATCCGAACCCATGCAAAGCTCAACAACGAACTCGAACGAACGGTAATGCTTACCTGGTGCAATGTACAATTATACAGATACAAACAGATACAGCAGATACAATAGATACACAGATATAGATACAGATATAGATATAGATATGGGCTATAGTATGTATAGAATATAGGTGGTATATTTATGGTTATTTGGCTCTCGTTTAGCTACAGGTACAGATACTCATACGGATACCGAACTGCATGCGGATGCGGATGCGCGCTGCTTGCTATTGAATTCGAAACGGAACGCTTAACTGGCATGCCAACTCAAGAATCGTAATCGAAATGTTAATCGTAATCGTAATCGAAATCGGTATTGTAATCGAAGGAACTGAATATCATAAAGCATGTTCAACTGAATACTACACTCAAGTACACACCACAAATTAGTGCGAGCGAGCTATCGACATCGACATCGCTCTGCCAATCGACTTATCGATAATAAATCATAAAATAATAAGCACAAATCCCTGTGTGCACTCACACACATGTATGGACACAGCAGACAGACGAAGACAAAGCGACAGAGAGACAGAGAGAGAGAGAGAGAGTAATAGGAAGACACAACGGTAACAATGCTGTACGATCAATGGTTATCGCAACGGTAAATGAAATCGAAACAGAAACGGAAATCAAAACACTCTAAATTCAAACTGAAGCGAAATTCAAAGTGAAAGGAAGAAAAACAAAATGCATTTTGATTCCGAAAAGATGCTCCGTAAATCTTTTCTTTCTTTTTTTTTGTAGTTTTTCGGTTCTAGCATTTCTTTTTCAGTTTCATGAACAGTTAATCGTAATCATATCAGTAGTAGCAGATAATGGCGTAACATTATGAGTAGTAGTAGTAGTAATAGATATAGATATATATATTTATAGGTTTATATATGGTATAAGGCTGATAGCAATGGGTCTACCTGGAACACTGTGACGAGCGCCCAGAGCAGGCTGTCGAAATTCTTACGATCGCAAATCATCTCTCCGTTAACTTTCTCGCAGAATTTACATCCGAACAGATTCATGCCGAGTATACTAAAGTGATGGTTTGTTTTTGTTGATATATAATATGATATATATTTAAATATATATTTTTTATTGTTGTAGTTTTTTTGTTTTTTTTGTTGTTTGTTGTTTCGATTATCATTAGAACATATATTCTTATATATTTTTGTGTGGTTTTTTTAGGTATTTTTTTGGAAGGGTTTTTTATTTTTTGGGTTGGTGTTTAGCATACATTTAGGTTTATTTTAATTTCGGTTTTCAGTTTATTCGATTATTATTTTTTGTTTTTGTTTTGGTTTTGGTTTTGGTTTTAGTAAGTTTTTGGTTTTTGTTTTTATTAAATTGTGTGGAGTGTGACGAAGAGAGAGAGAGAGACAAAATATAGAAATAGAGAGAGAGAGAGAGAGAGTTAAGAAACAAAGAGACAGAGTGAGAGAGTGTGAGAGAAAAGACAGACAAAGAGAGAGAGAGAGAGAGAGAGAGAGAGAGCGAGATAAGGAGCAAGAGAGAGTGTTTTGTGTGGCTGTTGAGTGAGCGACGAGCGGCAAACAAAAGAAAACACTCAAAGAGGGATAGAGCAAGAGAGAGAGAGAGAGAGGTAGTTATAGAGAGCGGAGCTTTCCTTTCCGAGGAGGATCAAAGCTCACCCACACGACTGCAATCGGACTACAACAGAAGTAAAACGAAACAAATATTCAGTTCAATCCCAAGCTGAGAGTGAGAGACAGAGTGGAGAGTGGAGAGAGTGGAGAAGCTAAAGCCTGTGGAGGAGATTGGCAGGTGGTGACGGATGGTGACTCAGGTTTCATTCAGATTCAGGTTTGGTTTGGTTTGGTTTGTGGTCTGTTTTGCGGTTTAGGTTTAGGTTTCTCTTTAGAGTTTAATCAGGGGTCGTTTATCGAGTTGGTTGGTTTATTGGTTTCGGTTTCAGTTTCAGTTTCAATCGCCTCGCAAACTTATCGACGCTGGCTTCAATTTCATACGACATACGACAAACGACATACGGCATTTTCATTACTTTCTTTAATCGGTGGTGGCATATACGATATATGTACGAGTAGTAGTATAGTATGTAGTAGTAGATACGAGTATATCTGCAGAGTTACTTATGTACGAGAATGTGTGTGTGTCTTATGTGTTGCAGCAGCAGCTGTTGCTATTCTAACTACACAAACTCGATTAATTTTACTTTAGCAACTAAACTAGCTAATTATTTTGTGGTGTACGTTGTGTTCTTGTATGGATGTGTGTGTTTGAAATTGATACAATATCATAGGTATACGAGTACTAGTATATCAATTACGAGTAATCATGTATAGTATAGCGATAGAGAGAGAGATACAGAGCGAGAGAGAGAGAGAGTGAGAGAGCGAGTATATATCGAGTACGAGTATTATCAAAACTGCAGCGGCTGCAATACTACACAATAATTAAGCGTACGATCTGGGTACTTGTCTGCGTGTGTTTGTGTTGGGTGTGTCTGTGTGTGAGAGTCTCAAATCGCTCGCAAGTGTCTCTCAGCGTGAGGTTGTGGTGGTGGATTCTGTGTTTCAGTGTTTGTTAACGCTAAGAGAAGCTAAGACACATATTTAGTTAATTTGAAGTGGAATAAAGCGTACTTTTGGCTAACTAACTGGCTAACTAATTTGTTTGTGTGAGCGAGTCTCTGTGGCTGTTGTTGTTCTTGTTGTCGGTGTGTCGGTGTATTGGTGTAGAACTCAAGTAAACGAAATGATTTTGAGCAGAAATTGAATTGGAGTGTGAGAGTGGGAGAAGTAGCGAGTGATTTTGAAACGGGGGGACTAAACGAGTACGAATATCCTTGAGTATAAGCTGGAAAAAGTTGTTAAATTGTACGCGGAGCCAGAACTGAATCATATTTTGATCGTGTATCAAGTGAGAGAATTATTGATAGATAGAGAGAGCGAGAGAAAGAATAAATCCACTCGATCGTGTGTGGGCGAGTGTGTGTGTGAAAGACAGAGAGAGCGAGAGCGAGAGAGTAATGCAAAGTGATCGAGCGAGAAGTCAAAGTGTACGACAACTTACGGCAGAACGAGAGAGGGAGGAATGAATGGGGAAAAAAGAGATCAAAAGCAAGTGATACGGGACTAGGGGTGGTACAGTTCTTGCTTGTACAAGAGATTCGATTGCTTACAAAAGTTACCAAAATCGTAACGCTAACTACGTTCCATCATTACGGATCAAATATTTTACTGAGACAAAGAGACAGAGAGTGTAATAGCGAGAGCGAGAGAGAGAGAGAGCTTAAGTGTGTTTTTGTGGAGAACGATCGATCGGAGAGAGAGAAAGAGATTGAGAGACATTTAGACAAATTCTTACTCAAATACATATGTAGGTATTACTCAAGTGGTACGCAGCAGTACATTGGGACAAATAGGTAGAATGATCGTGTCAAAGCATACGAGTAGTATAAACGAGTACAGTTACGAGTTATTTAATTACGAGTACCAGAGCACAATTTCGACGGGGTGGGTGGTGGTGGGTACAGACTAGTAGGTGTGGGTGTGTGGTTAAATGAGGGAGAGAGCGGGAGAGAGCGGGAGAGAGAGTGTGTGTTTTGGGTATTAAATACATGAAGATAGCTCTCACAATTGATAGATAGTGAGGCAACGAGACTGTACTTCAATATGGCAGTAGGGACAGGATATGAGTGGTTCGTGGGTTCATGGATTGAGTTGAGAGTTGAGTTGGGTGCTTCATGGGCGCGTGGGTGGATCGATTGAACTATATATGGGAAAGCATAGAATATGGAAAGCAGCTATGCTCTAAGAACTGTTAGACAATTGACGTTAGACGCCTTGCTATGAATGGGTTAACAAACTTGAAACTGTTTGTGGGTATTTCGGGTGGTAATATCGGTACGTTATTTGGTACATTTTTCGGTTCTCTTTTTTTTTTTTTTTTCTGGGACTGGTTTGGATTTTACTTTCTTTCTTCTTCATTTTTGGGTATTGGTTTTTTGGGGGGTTTTTTCGCGGTTCCATAACCATTTTTCTGCTATGGATTAATTGTGGATTAACCTCTGATGGGATTTTCCTTTTTTTTCTTTTCGTTACTTCATTATCTTTTGTTATCTCCGCCTCCTTCGTGTATTGTGTGTGTGTGTGTGTGTGTGTGTGTGTGTGTAACTGTTAGTGGTGGTTACATGTGGGAGTGAGTGTGTTTATTTTTCTTTTTTCTTTTTTTTTTGTGTGTGTTAGTTTTATTGTGTCTTTGGACTGGTCTTTGAGGGCAGTCGAACTCACCTGAAGATGAATATAAACAGTACCAGCAGGGAGAAGAAGACAGCGACATTGTCCATGGTGCGAAGCATGACGAACAGCTGACGTCGCAGATTCGGCATGAAGCGAACGAGCTTGAGGATGCGGAGTAGCCGGAATGTCCGCAGTACGGACAAACCAGAGCCACCGCCCCCCGTGCCATTGCCCAGAAACTGTTGGCATATCTCAATGGCGCTGATGGAACAATGGATGTAACATTAAGTGGCACGAGACTGTCGCTGGGTAAGAGCTCACCTGAGTATGACAATTATGCCATCGAATACATTGAATCCATTGGCTATGTAACGGAATGGCCCTTCGGCCACCACCTTGAGCAGCATTTCGACGGCAAAGATGCCGGAGAAGACAATGTTGCTGGTCTCCACGATGGCTGTGAGCTCTGGCGGCTGATTGTGGTACTCGATGCCCATCGAGAGCGTGTTGATCAGTATGGCGAGCAGAATGCCCTGCTGGAAGTACTTGTGCTCCACCAGGCGCCTGATGTACCGCCGGACGTAGCTGCAGATGCGCATCAGGCAGCGGTAGACGGCGATCAGGCCGCGCATTGCCGGAGATCTCTGATGGTGTCGCTCCTCCAGCGGCGAGAGGGCATTCTGGTACAGGTCGTAGCAGCAGGCATAGTCCTCCATGTAGTTGCCCGTGGGACCGCCATGATCGCCATGATCGCGCCCATGCCCGCCCTGACCATGGGATGTGTGACCCCGTGATCTGTGTCCATTGTTGTTCCTGCTATGGCTGTTGTTGTTATTATTGTGGTGATGCTGATGCTGGTGCTGGTGCTGGTGCGGATGCGAGTGATGCTGATGTTCTCCCCGCTGCCGATGATGGCTGCCTGCTGCCTGCGAGTCCCCTGAGACGGCGACCACAGTGCTGGGCGCGCCGCTCAGCTCGAAGGCATCGCCTGCTCCAGCCGTCGCCTGATCCGGCGTTGGCTGGAAATGCCCCGGGGACGGGACAGCCACTAACGCCTGGGAGGGTGCTTGTCCTTGGCCCTGGATTTGTCCCTGCCCCTGGCTTGTGGCGGTCGTCCGCTTGTGCTGGGCCTTGAGCGCCTCAGCGGTGTGCGGATCGCAGCGGGCCAGCGACGTGTAAAAGGACTCTAGTGTGCTCTGACCCGTCGGCAAGGCCGCTGAAAAGGCCACAGAGAATGCTAACAGCTCTTGACAAGTCATCGCATCGTGTATACCCAGCTCGGAGCAATCAGCATATGGATTGGCAATGGTGTCGATGGTCTGCGGCAGGTTCACCTGCTCGGAAACAGCGGAGGGTGTTAGTTTTGCTTTAATCATTCAACCATTCCAAGTGTCATTCATGGATGGTCTGTGGTCAAGCACTTACCTGCCAAATGCTGCCATCGCCAGCCTGGGTCATCTTCTCCGTGGAGAATATGGTGGTGCTTTTCTCTGGAGCTGCGGCTCCACCGCTCGAACCAGCACCATTGTGGTTGTTGTTGTTCAGATTGTGGTTGTTGTGGCTGCTACTGCCGCCTGCCGCCGATGCTGCTGCTGCTGCTGCTGTTGCTGTTGTCGCTGCCGCTGCTGCTGCCGCCGCTGCTGCCGCTGTTCCTGCCACCGTGGCCACAGTCGTTGCGGCTGGGGAGGCGGAAGCGCTACCTGGTGCCAGCACCGGCTGAGGCTCCGTGCTGAGGGCGGGAGGTGTGTGCAGCAGCACGTACTCGTTGAACATCACCGACGGACGCCGGCTGGCCGATGTGGGCGGACTGAGGAAGCCCGAGGTGCACGGGTGGCTCTGTACGCAAGAGTAAATCAAGAATTAGCAATGCCAGATCCTTCGGCTCTCATTCATGGTTATGAATATGGCAGGGAAAGGGAAACGGCAAGGGGAGTCTCTACACGGAGGGGGTCAGTGTTCGTACGGCTCTGAGAACTGGAAAGGCTCAACAACAAGAACAATAACAAGCTACAAGGGTCTAGAATAGAGGAAGTGGAGCAGACCTATTGGAAGGTTGACAGGAAGAACTCGCCCAAAGCCTCAATTTGATTCAGCATTAAAGCCATATTGGGCGCCTCCTAAAGGTCAGAGAATGTTCTTTGGCAGGTCTAAGCGAAGCACTGCTGGGCACTGCTTGACTCCTGCTTGAACCAAAGCCTACGGCTTGCTAGTTGAACTGCTTGCAAAGTATTCGCAAGGTAAAACGAACAAAGCCTTCAGGTTTTATCGACGGACTTCAACTAGCTGGACAGACTAGAATGTTGTTAAATAATTAATTACTCTATGGACATCTTTGCTTTGTTGTGGCGCTGTTTTATCCTCTTTTCTTTACGAATTTAAATACTTTGGCTGGATTAACGCACCGCATTGTGGGTGCATTTATGTTTCGATTTGCCTAATTACTAAAGGATGGTGGGGGGGCGAGTAGGGGGAAATGTCTTTGCTTGTGTTATTGAGAATCATTAAAATTGCATCAACTTCCACATATGCAAATAAAACGAAATGAGTTCAATAATTAAATGGCATTCAAGCGAAAAGAGACAATGGGATCACAATGGGAACAATGGGGAATAGATGCAGATTCAGATTCAGACTCAGCAATTGAATGGGGCAATCAACTCTCCACATACTTATGTACTTTTGTTTGTATTTATACAATCGACAAAAAAAGATAGTGATAACCATTTCAACTGTACAGTTTTAATATGCAAACATATGCGGGCATTCGCTTACATCTACAATTTGTGCGGGATACTCGGAGGTTTTTTGCCAGCGCTTTTCTGTGCGTTGTTTTCCCTCAGGGACAGTCAGCCACTGAATGCCCTTGCCAATGGTATCAGACATTGCCATGACAATGGCACTGGGCAAGGGCCTTCAGTATTCGGTGTGACCGAAACCAGCTGGCATACATGTTTTTTGTGCATTTGATTGCACTTTCTTTTATTTAGTGTGTGTTTTGGTTAGTACCTTGCCCAAATTTCCCAACTGCAGCTACGAGATTAGCAAAGGTTTATATAACAAATATGAAAGAATTGTATTATTATTTATCATTTTGATATTTGACGGCATTTCATTTGTGCATAAAACGTTTTGTCAGCTTCGTCTGTTTTTGTGTGGCAAATTTTGCTAGATACAAATATTCTGTTCTGTTCTGTTCTGTTCTGTTCTGTAGCTTTTGCTGTTTGCTTTTTCTGTTTTGCTGTTTTGCTGTTCGAATGGATTCTGTGGCCCGTTGGACCAGAACGTGTGTGTGCGTGAGTGTCTCTGGTGTGTGAACTGATGGACTGATGTGATCGATGGTCAGGCCTGCCCATCGATTGACAAATACTTACAATCAGCTGCTCCGAGTCCATGATCTGCTGTGGGAACTTCAACAGAATTGTCTTCTGCTCGCCGCCACTGCCCTCGGGCTTCAGCTGATGGTGCGACTGTGGGGATTTCTTCAGCGAGGAGCTGCGCGGCATGAGGCCACAGGTCGCAGCCGCTCCCTCGCCCAGCGACTGTTCGGTGTTGTCGGAGGAGGAGTGCTGCTGCTGCTGCTGCTGCTGCTGCTGGGCGGCCTGTTGATGCTGCGCTGTTGTCATGGTCACACTGGCCGTGCTGCCATTTATGCCGTTCACCAATGCCACTGTGGTGCAGCTGGGCACATTATTGCTGGCATTGCCGTTCGTGTTATTGGTGCTGCCATTGTGGTTGTTGGTGTTGTTGTTGTTGTTGTTGGAATTCGAATTCGAATTGAGGGGCACCATGACGGTAATCATCTGATCCTGAATGCTGGACGGATGCTTGCGATTACTGTACTTGGGGCACTTCGGATGATGGCACTTGATGCGTGACGGCGAGAAGGTCAAGTTGTCGGCATTGGGTAGCAGTCCCTCCTTACGCTGCTGCCGCTGGTATCTGTACACCAGGTGATGGTTTGGGTTGTTGGGTTGGTGTTCGTTGGGGTGGTGGGGGAAAACCAAATTTGATTAGTAACAAGTTGGCTGGCAATTCGCGTAATTCACACATATGTCTGTACACAAAACATCGTGTTCTCTGTGGGTTTGGGGGTGGCTTCTAGAGGGCTGGGGCAGGGTCAACCGATGGGGCTGTTGCACGTGCGGGGTTTGGCTGGGTGTGGTGTGGCGTGGTGTGGCGTGGTGACGTGTGTACGTGCACTCGCATTAGGGGACCCTGGTGGTTGGATCTCTGTGTTTGTGTGTGTCACGTGTTTGTGCTGCAGGTGTATGTGTGTGTGTGTGTGAGTGAGTGTGTGTGTGCTTAGCAATTAGACAGACAACAATGGCAATTACATAATTCAATCAAATGAATGAACTAAGGACAACAGCAGTACAAAAATGCAAATGATCCAAATTAACATGAGTTCCAGCTGTGGAATCAGTGTTGCATCAGTGGCATTCAGCATAGGTGTGTGTGTATGTGTGGCACATAGCATGGTGTTGGGGGAAGCTTCAAGGGTTAATCTACAAGATCAACAACGTGTACGAGTATGCCTCCCAGGGACCTTGTCTGTTTTTGTGTATCCATGTGGGGTATACATGTGTGTTTTGGGTTGCCTTAGCTCGATGGACACTCGATAGCCTACACGGGATGCTAAATCTCCCAGCTAGCCCTATTCTCGCTGCTAATCTACGCATTCGCAATGCTCTACGCGTACATATGTATTTTTTTCTCGTTTTTTTTTACTATTTAAGCGGAGCAACACACGGATGCACGTCCAAAAATCATAATGGAAAAACCGAGAAGTCATACAAAACTAAAAACAATGCAAGAAACGCAGAAAAAATGGCTGACAGCAGACCAAAATGAAAATGGAAAACACAAATAGAAGCCTGTGGGGACAGGTAAATGAAAATGTAAATGGGAATGAATGAAACATGAGGAGGGTGAGGATGAAATTAATTTTTCTTAAATCAAAATCGAAATAAGAAAGATAACTAAAGCGAAAACGGTGGAGTTTGGGATGCAATGCAACAGAGGAATGATACAAAATGCTGGAAAACCAAGGAAAAAAAAAAATGAACGGCGAAAGGGAATACAAAGAAACGGAACGGAACCAAGGAACACATCATGTAGAGGAAGCACAAAGTGGAAATGAAAAACCCCGAATTAAACCCAGGGGTTCGGTCGGTCAATCATCTCTTTGAGATGAGAGTGTAAACGGAGAGAATGCTTCGCGGCAGCGAGGAAAATCCATGTTGGTCCCCCCCCGTTAGAGAGTCTCAGTGGGTGGACGGGTGGGGTGAGAGCTCTGGCTGAGAGTTAAGTGCGCTAATTACTCGCTTTAATGGGTTTAGGTTAGTAATCAATCAGTTTTCAAGTGACTAAAGCCTAGAGCTTTGCATTGCTTTTTATGTTGCTTTGCTTTTGCGTGAAAGAGAGCTTTTATTTTTCGGTGGAGACTCTGAGAGTAGAATCAAAAGGTAGACACAGACAGAGAGAGTCAGGGGGGAGAGGGAGAGAGAGACAACTCAAACCGGAAATGGAAGTAACAAACGTAAATTGTAATTGAATCAAATCAAAAGGTACAAGCAGCATACTTATATAATCTGTACTTCTTTAACATTCGTCTCTTGAAGCGTCGCCACAAGTGGGCAATATATTTGACTATCTCCGCATAGCAGGTGGCCGGCTCCGAGTTGTTTGTGCTGCTGGCCAGCGTCGATGTGGACGTGTAACGGGCCCGTTCCTGTCGCATTCGCTCCATCTCGCGCTTCTTCGTCTCCGAGAACTGGGTGGCAATGACGACCAGGCAGAGATTGATCATAAAGAACGATCCGATCTGCAATTACAATATAAGAACAAATCATTAAGCACTCGGCTAATCCATTGTGGTCCCCTCAAACATCAATATGCGAAATGTACAAATATTATTCGAGTATTATCATCAAATATCCATCCATTTCGTGCTACGTGAAGGTAAATGTAGGCACGGCCTGGCCAGGTGACGCTCCGCTCCGCAGTTCCCGCAAAACTTTTCGCATTTCCGTTAAAAAGTTTTCATTTCGTTTTCATTTTCATTCTCGTTGGGCGCGACAAATGCGAGGCGAAACTTTTACTTTTACACAAGCTTTGTTCTTGGTTTTATTTGCTCCTCCGACGGCTGCTCAAATGGGTCTTTGGAGGAAACATTTTAATCCATCCACTTAAATTCAATTAGCGGCTATCTTCTGCCGCAGCCAGGCCCAAGTAATGTTTGGATTCATCTTTAGGCTTGTGCGGGTTCAAAATGAGTTCCTGTCAAACGTATCGAATGCCAATTGAGTGAAGTAGTTTTGTGCACTCCAACTTTGTGCTCCTACAGCGTGGAGGATTCTGTGCCGACTTTTACAAGGTAGTTAGCTGGATGGACTTTTGCAATTTGATTTGTGCCATTGCCAGAACATAAAACATCGACTTTCAGTACAACTTTAAATTGGAAACATGTTCCGAAGAATATAACAAACTATTTCCAGCTACACTTTTGTGCATGAGCCCTGGGCAGAAAGTGTATAAATCCATAACGAGAACGAGGAACGAGAACGAGAGCGAGAACGGGAGAATGCGGACTGTTTGTACTGCGAGTGTACTGCTGACTACAGAAAACTATTTGCATACCAAAAGTTGTAGCCGGCAAGAGAAAAATCATTTTGCACATGAAATGAACAGCGACATAGATGGGGGCGGGGGGGAAAGAAAGTAGACATGGGTGAAGGAGTGTGGAACTGTGCAAACTTCAAACATAAATAATGAAATTTTCCCCATGTGGATCTCTGTATGTGCCGTGCCGCCTTCAACTGCAATTGTATCTGTAGCTGTATCTGTGTCTCTCTGCAGGTGCATCCATCTGCAATTGTAGCTGTTTGTGTGTCTGTATGCACTTAAAGGCTTTTAATTGGTCCAAGGACACCTGAGCACAAATCCTGCAATGCAAATGACACAACAGCAGACTGGAAGTCCACTCGAAGTCCGTCCAAAGTCCAAAGTGTGCCCCGAACAGGGGGGACAATGGAGTGAAGCGCTTCCGTGCTCCCCCTCTCTTCTCGCTGTCTGCATTGCAACATGCTGCCAGATGCTGGTCGACAGTGCAACAGCATCATGAATTTCGAAGCCTTTAACTTGTACACTCGCCGAAAATGAGTTCAGTTGCAGATTCTGTTTCAGATCTGCAAAGTGCTTGGCATTATCGTCGCTCTATATCTTCGATCGTTCGCATAGACCAACATTATCTGTTCAATATTTTATATATGGGGGTTGGTAGATATTTCCATATTTTATAGCCATATTTTGGCAATGGGTTTTCCTTTTTCTTTGCTTTATTTATTAATTTTTTTGCCGGTGCAGATAAAATTTTGGGCGCTGTCTGTTTTTTGGCTATAGTTGAAAAGTAATTTACTTATTTACATTGGCAAATTGCTTTAGAATACTTTTGGATACAGCAATCCAGCATATCCCTCCCCACTGCAGCTGCAGCTCCAGCCTCCGCCTCAGCTCAATTAGTCCGGCCAGCAGCATGCCAGACCCCATTCCGCCCATGCATTGAATATTCAACTCGTGATCAAAAGTTGGGTGCCCGCACAGCACCGGGTATAGCATAACACTCACCACAATCAGCAGCACAAAGTAGATCCAATCCCAAAAGCTGTGCGCATCCTGCACGTAATACATTATGTCCGTCCAGCCCTCCAGCGAGATGACCTGCAAATCCAACAAATATTTCACCATAATTAGCGTACACACACGCACACAAACAGACACACAAAAACAAGGCTACAATACACATGCATGATATAAAATTGAGGCTAAATGTACGGGCGAATATGCATATGAAGGCGTTTGGCTTTAGCTGCCTTTTATTGTTCTCGTCCCTGCCCCTGCCCCTGCCACTGCCTCTGCCATTGTGCTGTGCCATGCCACAGCGTGCCATGGTTCGGGCGTGGTCAGGCGTGGCGAGGCGTGGTCAGGCGTGGGCGGAGCAATTAGGATTTGCCTCTTGGCCTTCTGCACCACGTCACGTATGCGTAATGTGCGGCGATACCCGTGCTCAGGATCCTGTCGATTGGGCATGCCAGAGACATTACCTGTTGAAAGCTTCAACTAACTAAAACAAAGCCCATCCGTCGTTGGCTCATCTTCGGTGCAGAGTTCCACTTATGTCTAGTAATCTCACTTCTTCTTTTTGTTTTTTTGCGAGTAACCAAATGGAACTCCAACATAAGAGCCAATCATTGGATGGCGGTGGGAGGCTTAACTCGTAACAGAATGAAATATGTGCGAGGAGCATAGCCCATGCCCCTGCCTAACCGAGGCACCTCCGCTTGGCAGCTTCATAGCTTAATGTGCACTTGATTTGGAATTAATTACATCGTTTGACCTGCATATCAATGGACTCTGACTCTGACTCTGGCTCTGACTCGCTCGCGGTCTACGGTCTGTGCGGTCTGTGCGCCCCCTCTAATTGGCATATCAATTAATGCCTGAAACGTGAGGGCCACTCATTAGCGAAGGGAAGCTGTGGGCTATCCTGGGAGTAGAACTATCGCGAACCTATCACAACTATCCACCCTCCGCTTGATAAAGTTTTCGCTCCCTGAAATTGATACAGCAGCGAGGACGATGTCGAGGTTGGAGGGGTCCCTGTCGCTTTCGCTGTCACTGTCGCTGTCACTGTCCCTCCCTGGATGCTTTGTTCTATTGGTTTAGTGAAAGCGATGCCACCACAGCGAAGTTGACACCGAATTAACATGCAACATGGTTCCGCGTTTTGCACGCTCCTCCGCGCGCTGTTGTTGAGCAAAGTTGAACACTAATTGGAAATCGGACAGACGATGAAGCAGTGGCAGAGAGAGGAGAGTCTAAATTGTCGACTGCAATTCCATGAAACAAAACAAACTGTAGATAAATGTTTGCAATGGTTCAACAATTAAGACTACTCTAGTCATGTCTGCAATTGTTTAGCCATTAGCCAACACTCTTTTCGATCCTCTTGAGCACATTAAACTCCCAATAATGTATGAGCATGAGGGTGAGAGTGAGCACTCACCAAGAATATGGCCACCCAGGCCATGCCAATGTTGTCAAACGATATGGTGCCCTGAAAGGGATTCTCGCCGCTCTGTTTGCACGTTGTGTAGTACTGGTTCCAGTTAACGCACGAGGTGTTTGTCGGCTCATTGAAGTCGAACAGCTTGGCCTCCTCTGCGAAAAGGAAAAGAGGGAGAGGGAGAGAGTGAGAGTGAGGAGAGGAGTTCGCTGTCAGTATCGTTGTAATTGTGATTGCTTTTGCTGCTGAATCTGCTGCTGCTGTTACTGAACTTAAGCTCATCATTAACCTCGAGGGAGAGCAATTAAAAACGCCATCAAATTTGATTACAGCGCAATTTGCACTTCATTTAGCTTTAAAGTTAATGTAATTGAGGAGAAGAAGGTGGAGTTGGAGGTGGTGGGGGATAGGGATTCCACTTACCGTTGCAGACCAGTGAACCGCTGCGGTAGGGGGGAAAGTTGCCGCAGAGATGCATGCCCGAGTCGGTGGGCGTGGAGCAGATGTAATCCTGATCCTTGGAGAACTCGTAGTACTGCGATAGGCTGCACATGTGGATAGAGAATAAGTCATGTGATGCGATTTTTTAAATGAAATCGAAACATCCAGCACACACAGAAACAAAGTGTACGAAAGAGAAGATCACACGAGAGCAAAGAGACAACGAGAGAGAGAAAGAGAGAAATTACAGAGAAAAAGAGAGAAAGATAAGAGAGAGAGAGAGAGAGAGAGAGAGCACAAAAAGTACAATTAATATTCGTGGTTCATATCAAGTTCAAATTAGTTTATTCGATATGTTTATGCGTTTATCGTAAACATATACATCGAGATGTGGGAAAAAAGAGCGAATAATGATCGATAAATCGATAAATTTTGATTTCTGCAGAAGAGAGACTGTGTGCGTAGTTGTTTTTTTTTTGTTTCATGGCTTGATCTGCTCACGCGTGCTACACGCAGCTACACGAGAACATTCAACTAATTAGAGTGACAGAGACGGCCAATGGGTGAGGCAAAAACTAAAGAGTAGCGTGACAGTGAGGAGAGCGACAGTGAGAGTGAGACACGGCTGACCAATGCAAAAGAGTTACAGACTGAGTTAACGAGTAGCGAGTAGCGAATAGCGAGTGATAGCGAGCGAGTAAGAGCGAGCGATGGAGAGCATGTGGCATAGAGCTTTCATCAAGCTAAGCTAAGATAGAGCAATAGACAGAGACAGAGTGAGAGAAAGAGATAGCTATAGTTCACCCACACACAAGGCGAGAGTGAGAGAGTTAGTGGGCGAGCTAGAGAGCGATAGTAAGCGCGGAGCGAGAGTGTGGGTAAGCTTAAGTACAGTCAGCCACTGCAAAGACACAACTGTACCGGAAGAAGAGCAGAACAGCGAGAGAGAGACACAAAGAGAGATAAATAGAGAGAGAGAGAGAGACAGTGAGATGGCTCCCAAAGACATAAAACGAAGCACAAAGCGCAAACTAAAACACAAACTAACAAAAAAAAGTAAAGAAAAACTAAGAACAAAGCAAAACTCTTTGTGAACGGGCTGGGGCTGGGAATGGGCGGGATGTGTGGGGGCAGGGGATAAGGGATGATGACAAGGATGGTGGGGCATAAAAAAAGGAAATGAAAACGCCAAAGCAATTTAAATTAAACGCGCAATGTTGCCACAAAATGGCCGACGCACGACGCGGCCACCACCAGCAGCTGGCGTCGCGGTAGCAGCCGGTGCAGGAAACATCAGGAGCGAGACATCAAAAAAATGAAACAAAAAAAAAAACGTCACCATCATCCGAGTGTCAACCGTGTGTGTGTTTGTGTAAGTGAGTCGCCGTGTTTCGCTGTGTGTGTGTGACAATAAAATGTGTTTAATATGCACGTGGAGGCACGGCTCTGACACTGGCAGACGACTATCCTGCCACCCAGCAGCTGGAGGTGAGTGGAGTGGAGTGGCACGGCGTGGAGTGGCCTGAAGTGCCGTGGAGTAGAGAGAGAGGCGAAGAGACGCTGACGCTGACACTGAGACTGAGTGAAGGGTGGGTGGAAGGGGTCATCGGGGCACAGCACCGCAAGTGGAATTTCACATATTTTTGTAGTTGTGTTCTCCTTCCGCTTCCAACTTTTCTTTTCTTTTATTTTAATATTTTGTGTGTAATTTTTCCATACATTTCTTTTTGCAGAAATCGCAACCATTTGCACGTTTCACAGCCGTATGCTAAACTTTATGAACTTCTTCATGTGTGGTGTGTGTTTGTGTGTTTATGCATGTATGTGTTTGTGTAATTACTGTACTTGATTTGTTGGCATGTGACTTGATAGGGAGAGCGAAAAACGAGAGCGAAAGTTGGAATGTTTTTTGGGTATTTGGGGTTGAGTGTAGAGTGGCGTGGACGGGGGGCAGCTTTAAATACCTTTGCAATAGAAACTGATGGTTTTTCCTGTAAAAAGATTTCAGCTTACAAAAGATACATACGCCCACAAACACACAGGAAGACACACACACCAAACACACAGGCAGGCAACGAGTGTGCGTGGATTGCGGTGGCTTCGGGGGTCTTAGAGTGCTGCTACAGCTGCTATTGCTGTGTGTCTCTGTGTGTGTGTGTGTATACATTCTGCACTATTCCTATGTATCTGTGGGCGTGTGTGTGTGTGGAGCGAAACTTTTACTTTTAAACGAACAAAAAAATATTAATTAATAATTAAGTGAACGCGAGTGTGGCCCCAGTGCAAAGTCAGCAGCAAGTGCAGCAGCAGCTTCAGCTTCGGCAGCTTCTACTGTGAAAACTCCAGCAAAATGGCAAGGAGCAGTGTCACCTTTGCACAGTGAAAGTTAGACTATCGAATAGCCAAGAGGATAACCTTGTGGTGTGCTCAGTGTAAGCATTTTTAGCTATTTAAAACAGGGAAGGAGAAGACTTCCTTCCATTGAAACCTCCACTGAGGGATTGGTAGTTGCTTCAACCTTTTATTTTATAATAATCATTATCTCAAGTGTCTCAAGTCTCTCATGACACATCAAATTCAGCGCATGAAAAGGAGAAGCTAAACGAAATAAATTCCGACTTCTCTCCTGCCATGAATTCTAAAGGTACACTCACTTGTAGTCGGGCTGCTCAACGAGTTGTTGCTAATTGGTATGGTTGTTATTTCGGTTTTTTTTTCTGTTTTTTTCACTATGTTTTTCAGTGCCGCTGCTGCTGCTGAATTGCTGTTGCTTCCTGGGTGTCTGGGAGTCTGGGTGTCTAGGGTTTGCTGCTGCAACATGTCATATTTGTGTGTCAAAAATGAAACAGAAAATTGCAAAACGAAAACGAAAACGAAAATTTGGCAAACGCAACACAAGCGAAACAGAAACTGCAACTGCAACTGAAACTGAAAGAGCGGCAGAGGGTTGGGGTTTTGGGGGTTAGGGGAAAGTTGAGATAGAGGAGAGAAATGTTGCCACTCTGTGGCCTCAATTTCATATACTAGCACTACCAGTATGTATTCTTATTTATGTATACACACATATACATATATGTACATATGTATGTATGCGTGTGTCTATGTACTCTATATATACTCTAGATATCGTGGCATTCGTGTGTGTGTGTGTTTTTGTTGGCGTGTGGTTTGGTTAGATTTAGTGGCAGAGTTTGGATAGAGAGTGGGGAGATCGGGTTCAAGTGGTGCCACATCAACATCAACATCAAGTCCATGGCTCCAATATCAACTAGCAAATGGTAGATAGGTCTACGGGGGCTATGTATGGGTACAATATAAAGCTAAGCTAACAACCAAAAACAAACGAGTACCATAAATCGAGTAGAGTGGAGTGGCAAGGAGTGTTACTTATGGGTATATTTGTGGTCTACTTAAAGGATGTTTTGTTGGGGCACTTGGGTCAAAGGTTCTGCTGTGGTACAGTTGTGTATAGTGTGGTGACGGGAGGATATACATATATATATATATATAGAGATTCGATACGTGTAACGAGTAACGAGTAACGATAGTAGAGACAGCTATTCTGCTTTGACGAGTTGTTTAGTTGTCTAGTTGTTACGAGTATTTGGCATAGTTTGGTATATCGTATACGTATAGAGAGAGAAGAGTAGATGTATAGTTATAGAGAGAGACAGAGGTAGAGAGAGAGAGCTATCACAATTGGTATTCGTATTACTTTACTATACTAACTATGTATTGAGTACGAGTATTTATGCACATTTACTAGAGAGAGACAGAGAGAGAGAGAGAGAGTGTGTGTTTTGTGTCGAGTATCAAACGTGTGTTTTGGTGTAGATAATTCTTCATTGAGAGGAATAGGGAGAGTGAGAGAGAGCGAGCGAGTGGAGGCCATGAGGATTGAGCAGAGACTCCAAGAGTAAATCTCTGTCATCCGCTCAACCTTCATCGCTGATCGTTTAAGGAAAGAGCGAGCTTGGTAGCTGGGAAGTTGAGTTTTCAAAAGGGGGTTGGTTCGAGAGAGCCCCGAGAGAGCAGAGTAGAAAGCTGCTCTCAGGGCTCTCTGCGTCTCTTTGTGTGAGTGTGTGAGAGAGTGCGCTGCGATTTAGTACAGAGAGCATCGCATTATAGTAGAGGATGGTTAACAGGGCTAACAGAGAGACGAATTAGCGTGGGCTATTACAGGGGTGGGTTTAACAGGTTAGGGACAGAGCGAGAGAGAGAGAGAGTGTTTAGAGAGATTACATTTATTTGAGTACAAGTAAGAGTATATAGAGACAGGATCTAGTATTAGTATAAGTAGTATTAGTATTAGTATTAGTATTAGTGGGACACTAGTAGCAAGTAGTTTACGGCTATTAGAATTTGGTTTGTGTCTTGTTTCGTCTTCTTCTGTTCGTGTGTTCGTGTCTGTGTGTGTGTGTGTGTGTTTATAGGTGGTTTACATGTAGTAGTTGGTGTATGTGTTTTAGTGTTTCTGTGTTCGTGTGTGTGGGTTAGGTTAAAAGGGGGGAAAAATAAATCATTTTATCTTACGAGTTAACACGGACTCGAACTCTGTACACTTCAGGTAGTCCCCTGTAAACAAAAAATTGGTTCCCGGTATGATTTTCGTTTTTGTTTCATTTGTTTTTACATTTCATTTCATTTTTCATGTTTTGTCAACTGCATTTCTACTTTTTTTTTGTTTTCCAACGAGAGAATTACTATCTACGACTATTTTGTTGTTGGTATGTTTCTCTTGTGTGTGTGTGTTTTGGTTTTGTAACACTCGAAAACTCAAGTAAACAGAATAAATAGAAAAGAGAGAGGAGAGTTTTTAGTTCTTTGACAATATATGTTTTTGTGGTCATTTCTGTTGGTTTTCTCGCATTTTGTCTCTCAACCAAAAATAAATGTAGATATATAAATTTAGGAAACTAAATTTAGAACAAAACTGTAACAGAATATGTATATGTATACATACGTACATTTACATACATACATGTACATATGTATACATATTATGTACACACATAGCCTGGACATTGCAAGTTTCTTTTTGTCCTGTGGTTTTTTGGCCATTGAGATGCTGATCCGTGCAAATCGCTGGCCCCTGTCTGTTGCTGTTATGTGAGTGTGTGTGTGTGTCCACGTATGTGTGTGTGTGTGTGTGTGTATGGGTGGGTGGGTGTTTCAGCGTATATACAGCATGACTTTGGGGAAGGGAACACCTCCCACCTGGCACTTGGCAACACTAATTGCGAGTGGAATGTGAAGTGGACAAAAAACGCACACAAAAATATGTTTGAAACAAAAACGAAACACAATAAAAATGCACGTGAGTGCGAGTGTGTGTGTGTGTGTGCGTATGTGTGTGTGTGTGAGGACAAGGAGCTAAATAATGTTCAGCAATTGCAGCACTCGAGCTGCTGAGTGGCAGAGGGGCAGAGGGGCTACAAATGAAATTCATTAAATAACAAAAAGAAATGAAACCGAAAATTGAAGCTACAGGCATTTCATTTAATTCGAAGGAAAATTACCTCAGGCCAACAAAAGCCAAAAAACAAAATCAATAAAAATGGAAATGAAAAATGCAAAAATTAAATGCAGAAAGTTGGGGGGGCAACGCAAATATTCTTGCGAAATGGCACGAGATGCTGGGGCTGTTGTACGTACGGACACAATTGTGTGAAATAATTAACGAGTGAGGCAATCGTGGGAGAGAGCCAAAACTGGAGCCACAATGCTGTGGAATTGCATCGAAAATACATTTCAAAATGCACACACATTCGCGCGCGTGTGTGTGTGTGTGTGTGTGTGTGTGTGTGTATTCTCGTACTCGCAGTTAGCATGTACGAGTGGGGTTTGGTACTGGGTCCTGGCTGTGTGAACAAACATTATTTACAGCTGAGGAGAGCATGCGGAAGTAAGCAAACGAAAGAGCAAAGAAACAAACAAGGAAACAATGAAACAAAGCAAAAGAAACAGCAACGGAAACAGCAAAAGAAGGAAGGGCAGAGAACACACCACAAAGAAAAACACACAAAACATAATCGCTGGTGGGTTGCTGGGTTGCTGGTCGGAGGGGGGGACATTGCGGGGGTTCCTTGAGCTAAGCGCGCAGCGACCCAAAAATTTCTGCACTTCTACTACAAGGGGATTCGCTGCTCATGTGTGTGTGTGTGTGTGTGTGTGTGCTGTGTGTGTGTTAGCTGTGTGTGTGCCGCCCCACGGCTTCGATGATAAATGATTGTTTTGGGGCCAAGTTTAAAAAAAGAAGGCCAAAAGAAAATGTTTGCAAATCATTGAACAGAAAAGCGCTGTGCATTTTTTAGGGCTCAAATTAGTTTATAATATTTGCCAACAAGTTCTCAGGGAGTTGTGTGGTGAAGTTCCAGTTGGGGAACGACCGACCATCTACTGCAGGAGAAAATATTCCAGCGATATCTGGCTCTGTGCAGACATAAACCCTCTTCAATTCAGCACCATTGTAAACCATTATCTGCGGAGCATGTCCCGCTTTGCTGTCAATGGCAGAACCGCAGAACGGATGCTTTTGGCCAGCCGCCATGCAGAGCGTACGGCGTAATGGGATAAATGGATGGATCTGGGAGCGGATAACAGATGGACAGACGAACAGACGAACAGACAGAGAGGAAGACAACGAGTGCAACTGAGAGGGCAACACAGCGAAGAGTTCATCAAAATTGACAGAATTTTCATATGCAGATTTCGGTTGGCTCTGTGGGAGGGACATTCTCTGGGCTGCAATTGGCACATCACATGACGGTTATATTGTTTGCCTGTGTGTGTGTGTGTGTGTGTGTGTGACTGTGTCTGTGTGCGAGAGTGTATTGGTGTGGCTTTAGGGCAAAAAGCTAAGCAAAAACCAAAGCAACAAAAACAAAGAAAAAACAGCAACAGAAGCACAAGAAAGTGGCAGCTGGAGGACATTGCCTCCTCCACTGTCGAAATGTTGCTTAGAAGATGGACAACAAAATCAAAACAAAATCAACACACACAACGGATATACATATATAGATACATATATGTATATATAATATATATATTTATGTACAGTATAGGGCACACATACATACATATATGTACGTATGTATGTATGTATGTACGAGTATGTACGAAACAGATGCAGATTTATGTATGATGCAGACAGAGATACAAAACGTATGCATCCTCGCACACCGCCAAAATCCTTTCCCCCCAGTTAACAATCAACAAAACCAAAACCCATTCGACCTTAGTCCTTCCCCCCCGACTGCAGCACTCCCCGTGCGTGAACCGCTGGAGTACTCACGTGATGGGATAGATCATGCCCTCGGGCTGTTCCAGTGTGCAACGCTGCCGGAGGATGCCCTGCCACAGCTGAACGCCAATGATGCCGAATATGAAGAAGACAAAGAAGCACAGCAGCAGGACATTGCCCAGCATGGGCAGCGTGTCCAGCAGTAACATCACAAGGATCCGCATGCCTGCAAACGAATCACCAATTGATTGACTGATTTGGGGGGGAACTGCCGGCCCGCGCCACTTACTGGGTATACGATTGATGGCCCGCAGTGGTCTCAGCACACGAATCGTTCGTATGGCCGTCAGATTGAGATTCTCCACATGCATCACATACTCGAGCAGGCCAGCCAGGACGATGAAGAAGTCCAGACGATTCCACGAGTCCGCCAGATATGTGTTCTTGCCGCACATGCCCATGGCCACCATTTTGATGGTCATCTCCAGGGCAAAGAATGCAAAGATAATGTCATCGAAGATCTGCATAAAACGGGAGAGACTTGGAGTTAGATGTACAAGGGATGGGCGTATTTTCTGTGTCTTTTCTTTTGGCCACTTTTCACATCCCTCCCTAACGAACTAACGAGAGTTGATCAAATTAAAATTAGCCAGGCAGCCAGGCAGCCAGCCACCACTAACGACCATGTGTGGCGTTGGGTAAAATGATGCTCCATGGGCTCCACCTGCTTTTGATGACATCAGGAAGGCAAGGACATCCCCACAGAGGGGGAAAGGCGTCCCCCGTCACATACCCGATGCCACACAAAATGAGTTTGCCTTGGCGACATCATCGTCATCTTTTTTCCTACCCCAGTCTCAGACTCGTCTCTGCCCAGAACTGAACTGTTTCTTCCCTGCACGGCTTGGCCTTCTCCTTCAACTTGTTCCCAGCTATTTTTGGGCGCCTCTTTTCAGCGACGGGGAGTGGGATCGGAGGGGGGGTCGGCCCACTTATGTCACTGTGTGGCTGTCGTTGTCATTTTGACTTTGTTCTGTGTGCCAAAATTGGCGATGCCTTGCCTTGCCCTGCCCTGTCTTGTCTTCTCAGACCCAACCCCAACCCTATGTCCCTTTTCCTTTGTCCTTTATCGTTGTGCGGGTCCTGCTGGATGTCCTGGTCCTGGTCTCGTCTTGCTTTACACTTGAGTGCGGCCAAAATGTCGCCTGGCTTACATATCATTTACAGACATTTTCGCACGTTGCGTCGCTTCTCTCCTTCTCTCTCTCGCTCTGTAGCATTTTGGCCACGCTCTGTAATTGCCTGACACTCCCCCCAATCACCATGTCCCACTTAGTGGCACCCCCTGCCGTGTTGCGGCGCTGTCTAATGAGCCGAAGTGCCTCGTTTGATGTCATCAGGCAGGCAGGCAGGCAGGCAGTCACAACAGGAAGTGAGCCAAAAAATGGCTTAAATAAATGGCATTTAATGTGACACCCAGTCACCCAGGCGAGAGGAATAGCTGGAAGGGGAATGGAGCTGGTACTCACCTGCAGTATCTTGCAGCGATTCGTGACACAGGCATCGTCCACGCAGGGCTGGTACATCCCCAAAGTGATGCAGTTGAGCAGGATGACCAGTATGGAGACACGCTCGAACCACGTGCGCAGATCCCAGTCGATGCAAATAATGCAGATTTAGTTAAGGATGGAAACCAAGACAAAATATGAAGGGGAACTGGAGTGTGCACTGGAGCAGACTGGAGCTGGAATCGGAATGGCAATCGGAATAGGAGTAGGGGTAGACAGTGGATAACAACTTGCAGTCGCCTCTAATGCGCACTCAAGTGCTTGTCAACTTGGCTGCTCTGCTCCTGCACCACACTCCCACAATCCTGCCCCCAGCCCCCACCACATCGTTGCGGTTTGTCGCTTGTCGGTTGCTTCTCTCTCGTTTGGCATGGTTTCGGTTGTGGTTATACCCTGTACTTGGAATGGGTATGCTCCGAAAAGCACACCAATTGCTGTTCACAATGCGAAAAATGTTAAATTGTCCCCTAATCGTGTCGCGCGTCATGCAGCGGTGCTCCTCGGGCCCCAAACAATCTTCAGGCTAAACAACAAAGAGAGAGTTACATTCCGTGGCACTTCCATGTTGCCGTTATAACTATGTAACCAGATAGGTAACTGCTGCGTCGATATCGTTACAAGTTGAATGTGTTGGACCTTCCTTGAACTTCTTCGCTGGCACGCTTCAAATGGAGCAAACTGATGATGGCTGGCCATCAAGTCAGTCCTTTTCATTCACGCATTGCCCCCGCCAACAAGCCACTCGATTTGATCACGTTCTGGCTCGATGCTCGATTCCGGACGGGAGAGGAGAGAGAGCCACACTCACGACCCTGGCCCAGACCAGAGCAAGAGCAAGGGCAGGAGGCTGAGGATGAGTATGCACTGGGTGTGTGTGTGAATGCTGATGATGCATTCCACCTGATGCAGTACCCTCAGCTGCCACTTGTCGTCTAAAAGCTTGCTGCACACACTTGGATTGGGTAAACACTCGCCACATGCCTCTCGCTACCCGTTACCCGCTACCCTCCACTTGCTACTCGCTACTCGCCAAGCGCCACCGCACCTAAGGACATGCACACACAAATCCAAATGCACAAGGCCAGAAGCAGGACCAAGCCCATGCCCATGCCCATGCCCAAGCTGCCTTAATGCATTGCCAAATGAGCGCCAAGGACTCATTCTTTCTGCCCCTATAGTCGTATACTCTGATGCTCGCATATGCACTCGTCGAATGGGGATGGGGAATGGGAATGGGACTGGCAGTGCAATTAAGAAGCGAACATACACAGACGACAGCTGGGACTGGTACTGGTACTGGTACTGGTACTGGGACTGGTAAAATGGCAAAAATGTTTACGCTATTAACGCACAATTAAAGATAAAACGTGCAGCACAATGGGAGGAGGAGAGGAGGAGAGGGAGCTGCATGCAGCAGTTAAGGCTGCCCCAAAAAAAGTCGAGCAATTCATTAGGAGCCACAGAGTGCGGAGAAGGACCAGCGGGCAGCAGTAATACTGGGAGGAGGAGCAGACTGCATGCAGGTCAGACCCAGGTCGGGGTCGGCAATGGCAATGGCAGCGGCAGATTTGGGTGATTGGGGTGGGGCCTGGGCTGGGCAGGGGTTTTGTCATCATATAAAAACAAATGTGAAAAGCGTGGAGAAAGGGCGAACTGCGGGAGGGGCAGGTAGAGCGTAAATATTGCAGCAGTGGCAGCGGCAGTGGCAGCAAAAACCCATGCGACAACAGCGACAGAGGAGCAGCATCGACCCTGTGTCGATGCTTTCATTTCAATAGGGGCAGGGTGGGGCAGGGTGTGCGGGCCTGTACAGTGTGGCCTGTGTGGAGAGGACTCTCGGGTATGCGAGCATTATTTTTGATTTGGCAACAGCGATGGCCCCCAAAACCCAACAGTAAACAAATGAAGTCGAGCGTAAAGTCGGCCAACGGGAGGTGGCAGCTGGCAGGCAGTGAAAGTGTGGCAGGGACAGGGACAGGGACAGGGATTGAAACGCATGGAGGGACGCATGCAAGCGTGCAGAAATCGCAACAAATTAAAAGACCCGCAAAAACAAAAGGCAACAGCGAAAACTCAAACCCAAACACAAACCCAAAACCCGAACCCCACCAAAATGCTCAATGAAAAACCACCCAAAAATTCAGGGAGCAAAAGCCATGGAAGATGACTGAACAGCGCGGATTGAGGGGACTGAGGGATGTGCATTGAGAATATTTCTGAATACACGAATGAAAGCGAATTTGGGAGGGGGGGACTTGGCGAATGCCCTGAAGAGGTGCAAAACAGCAAAAGGAAAAGCGGCACCGAGTACCAAGAAAAAGCAGAAAAAAGCTGTTCAAAAGAACTGCAAAGAAAACTGAGAAAAAAAAGAGCTTGAGATAAATTGGCCTGACAGCGACCCAAAAGTTTTCTTCTTTCTCTGTGTGGCCCAATGAAAGCGAATTTGATAGAATTTAATTGGTTTCATGCGATGATATCAAGCGAAAGTAAAGTTCCCTCCGCACTCGAACCGCCAGGACAACGCACGTCATCGATGGAGCATTCCATGGCAAACCCAAATGAAAATCGATCGACCCAGAGAACATCTTGGAAAGAAAGCGCCAAGAAATATTATGGAAATACTTCCAGATAGTTTACCATGTTTTGGGGGGAATGTTAACTCCTCCCTAACTCCTCCCTGGGTACGATTATTCTGCTATTTCCTAAATGATTTGCTGACGCTGTTAGGGCTGCCCCGCATGGCTTTTGGCTCACCAGAAGGCGTGGCATTTTTGGTATATGAATACAATTCACGTACTCTGGCCCCTGCTGCATGTCATAATTAGTTATGGGCGTGGCAGTGGCAGTCTCACATTACCCCAAAGCCAGGGCCAGGGCACAGGGCACAGGGCACAGGGCACAGTCCATGCTAATGATGTCTGCGTGTCCGCGTGTCCCGCATGCTCCTAATGGCAACCGCATAAGGATGCAGCCAGATGCTGATGACTCCACCGAGTAGTGGCAGGGGCAGTGGCAGTGGCAGCGCCAGTTCGTTTTCCCCCGAGTGGCCTTGCATGCAATGTTGCACGTGCCCCAACTCTTCGGCCACACAACGCACACATTTCACGCTAAAAGCGCCGTAAAATGTCCAAAGTGGAAGCCTCGCTGGTAGCTGCCTCTGCCCCACTGTGTGTCCAACGGCTGCTCGAATGATATGTGGCCCAGTCGGTGCGGTTGGCTAATTTTGGGGAAGGCAACTCCAAGGCCGAGTTGTCTCGTATTTGATTACACTTTCGGGCTGCAAGGGAGGCGGAGCGGTGGGGCAGATACGCCATCGATACGCAAGGCCACTCAGCAGGCGACACTCTGACGACGACGACTTTAACTTTTTGGCAGACAAATGTCTCTGAGCACCGCTGAGACACCGCTCGCTCTCCACCGTGCCTCTGACCTCAGCTGCAGTTTGGCCGCAGACGAAACACGAGACGAATGTCGCCAGGCGGAAGGCCAAGTGGAAGGGAAGCAACAACACAAATGCCTCTAAAATGTCACAACTAAAAGTGGAACTTAAATTAGTTTTGCTCAATTCCAAATGCAAGCAGGGAAAAGTTGCAAAAGAGATTTTCCCCCAACGCACAATTGAATGCCAGCAACCGATAAAGAATAATTGCCGCTGGGGGAGAGGCAGATCCCTGCCTCTGTCTCTGACTCTGTTTCTGACTCTGTCTCTGACTGCCAAGGTAGCAGTTAACTTGGCAGCAGCCACAGCGACAATAAAATCCATAAAATGTCAGCGAGATATAGAAAGGGAAGAGAGACACAGCAGAGAGACAGGAGACACCCTGATGAAATTGCGCAAACAATGACAAAAATCGAGAATTTATGGCAAACAATTAAGTGGCAAAGCGTCGAGAGAGCGATTATGTTGGGTAGGTACAAAGGGCAGGGGCCGGGGGCATATCAAAGTGGATAATCGAAGCCATCAAGCCAAAGCCATTTAGCCGCAGGAAGCCTTAAATATATCTGCTCAGTAGAATGAGTTTGCCGCCTAAACTCAATTATCATAATTTATCCCTCCACACAGTCGGCAGTGGCTGTGGCAGCGTCTTTTAACTCGTGTGTGTGTGTGTGTGTGTGTGTGTGTGTGTGTGTGTCATGGCTGCTGCATAAATAAATATCAACGTCAGTCAATTTTAATTTCGCTCGAAATGAAATGTGAAGTGCGTGGGACGGGGGTCTGGGGAACGAGGGTCTGGGGAAAGCGATATGCAAAGCGATTTTTCATGCACACATGGAGCAGGGAGACATGTGGCACGGGGCACAAACAGGAGCATCATCTTCCATCGTATCGCGCGATATACATAAGAGCATGTCTGGGCCATGGGTATGCCACCGATTGGCGCACTTTATCCGCACTCCCAGCCCGCACGCCGACGAAAAATGAATGAAGTGCGGAAAATGAGAACAGCTCAAAAACAACAACAACAACAGCGCATCATCGAAGGATTCGTGGAACGGAAGAAGGCACTGGGACAAGGGACAAGGGACAAGAGACAAGAATCCCTCCATGATGAATCCCATTCAGATATTTATTATTTATGCGCGCAACGTACAGCGGCCCAGAATAGCAGCATTCAGGATCCAAACCGAATCCAAATTGAATTTGCCCCAAGCAAAATGTGGAATACTCTTCGATTCGTAGTTGAACGAACTATTTTGTGCGGGGCAAATGTGGAGCCACTGGTTACCTGTTGGTCACATCGAGAACTCCCTTGGCAGAATGTATTTGTTAATAAACAAATGCAGGCAGACATAGGCTAAGTCGTGTTCTTCATGGAATATATATCAATATTTTGATGGGCCATCTTCCTCCCAACAATTACAGCCACAAAGGGAAACCTTCACTGGATATTTACTGCATGAATAAAGCACTCAAAAATACATCTAACATGAGCACTATTTCCACTACAGTTTCCTCTACTCCAATACCCGTAGACCCACGCCTCCATGGAAATAATATATCAAAGCTGCTGGCAGCTCTCCCTCTTTGTAGTGTGCTGTGTCCTTAGGCCTATGCAATAGTGAAGTTTGCACACGCAAAAAGAGGAGGGAAAAAAAAGGAAGTGAAAAATCAATAGGCTCTCAGCTCTCACACACAGCGCACATCCTGTGAAATGTGTGGCAAGGACACTGCAGACGCAGACACACGGCACGGCACCCAGGGGTAAAACGCCAGCGAAGGACAATGGCAATTAGAGCCGCCAATCCCCCTGGCTCCCCCTTTTAGCCCATTGGCCCCATGTTTTTGTTTGTGCAAAAAAAGGATATGGATTCGTGATGAGCATCAGGCACCAGTTGCGTGGCCGCGTGTATTGCGTGAGGGCCTTCATGGATATCTCGGGGAAGCCCGGATACGGCAGATTCGGCTCGCCCGATGAGCTGGACGATGATGAGGAAGATGTGTGCGAGGAGTCGCCATCGTCGGAGCTGCAGCTGCCATTGCAACTGGATGCCGTTGAGGAGCTGATGGCACCCGATCTCGTCTCGCGACGATGGCGTCCGCGGCCGCCGGCACTGGCCACCGCATCGCTCAGCGAGGAGGCGCCACTGTGCCTGCGTCCGCCTCTCCTGCGTGGCATCTGCTCCTGGCGCTCGTGCCGCTCCTGTCGGTCCTGGCGGTCCTGGCGATCGTGGCGATCCTGACGCTCATGTCGCTCCTGTCGGTCATGGCGATCGTGGCGTTCGTGTCGCTCCTGGCGATCCTGACGGTCCGGTCGCTCCTGTCGGTCCTGGCGATCGTGTCGCTCCGACTTGCCCGTATAGCGACGCCTCCTCGAATCGGAGCTGGCTGTGGCGGAGGCGTTCGATGGTTGTCGATGTGCGCGTTGCATGCGGCCAGCTGTTGCTGTTGCAGGTACTGGTATCGATGCCTTGGCACTGGAGGAACTCGTTTTACGCAATCTCTGGCTGCCACTGCGCGGCACCTTCTGCTGCTGCTGTTGTCCGCCTCCGGCCCCGCCTGCTGCTCCTCCTCCTCCATCGACGATCACCGTCATGGGCGGCTCTTCGTTGGAATGCATTTGATTTAATCTATTGCTGGTGCTGGTGTTGCTTTTATTGCTTTTGCTTTTGCTTTTGTTGAGCTTCGAATCGTTGTTGCAGCCGTCTGTTGCTGCTGCCACGCGACGTCGCTGGCCATTCCCACACGGAATGTTGCTCCTGGCTGTTGCTGCTGCTGCCGCTGCTGCCGCTGCTTGTGTTTGCTGAAGTGTTGCTGCTGCTGCTGCTGCGGCTAACTGTGGCAGCATTCTCCTCTGGCTATGCAACGTCTGGGCCACCGGCGGCAGCGTGGGTCATTCCATTGTGTGGGCTGATGGCTGAAAATGAACCAAAAAAAACAGAAGAGAAAGAAAAGAGAGAGAAAGGCGATTAGTCGAGTCATTAAAATCCAATATAAAATTATGCCGCTGCTGGGCGGGGCACTTGGCAACGTAGCCACGGGCACGAATTGATTTTTAATGCGAGAACCGCCTGCCTCCTGCCACGTAATGAAGCCAAAAACATAATTTAAACGCACGTGTGTACCACACACACCGTGAGTGAGTACGTTCTATATGTGTGTGTGTGGTGCGGGAAGTGCGTGAAAATAATGAGCAGCATATTTTGTGTTCACAGACAAGGAGCGTAGCATACATTTGGGCGCCAAAAGGGAGCACAACAAGAGAAGGAGAATGAGAGTTAGAGCGAAAGTGGGATAGGGTGTGTAGGTGTGTGTGTGTGTGTAGGTGTATGTGCAATCATTAATTACGTCTCGTATGTGTGTGTGTGGTTGTGTGCACACATTAACGTGCCCCAAAAAGTGCTTCGTTGTGGTTTTTAGCACAGGAACTCACACTCCTTCACTCCCCCCACACACGCACAACTAGGACAAACACACACACACACAGACACAAGGGAGAAAGGTAGGGAAAATTGTGTGAAAATTGGTTTATTGATAGGCTCAGCAAACCACAAAGGGCAACAGCATAGCAACACAAAATGGGAAAGGAATTCGCTGGCAGCCCACAAAAGGAACTCCCATTGAAGCAATTGAGATATTTCGAATTATTGGTTCAAGTTATTTGTTGGCATTGCATGGCATCGATTGAATAGCTAAATAGTTGAATCAAACAATTTATGAACATTGATTAGAATGTCGTTACGCTGCAGAAATATTCATAGAAATGAAGGGGCAAGTCGGTGTTCGCTTGACAATCGTTTAAGCGATTCATGCCACTGACCCTGTGAATGGCTTTCCTTTGTGCCAAGAAGTTCATAATCCACCGAAAGGAAAGAGCAATCGATTTGTGATTGCTCCAGTCAATAAATGACTGCCCCCGTATCGACTATCGATAACTGGCCATCAATCTTCATGGCTCTTGCTCTATCGCAAGTGGGCCGATTATTTATGATTGTGAACAGAACAGAACAGAGCAGAGCAAACAAACAACTGCCAATAAGCCCCGGCGTGGGACACGTGTCCTGCTGCTGTCTGTCTGCGCCTCGGTCCTGCTTGTGTCCTTGCATGTAGGTGGACCCTAGTCTGGAAATCAAAATAATTAATCGTTGACTGGCGCCATTTGTTTATCGGGCGGAAGCGGAACTGTAGGCGGAAGTCAGCGCCAAGCCAAACAATGGACACACACACAGCACACACACACACGTGCAGAAGTGTGACAATACAAAAGTTTTCGATATGCGTTCGAAAAATGTTAGGAAAGGGACACGGACACGGGCACAGGCACGGGGCACACAAAAACTACAGAAATGAAATTCAAGTCAGAATATCAGAAATGTAAGCGCCTTGTACGACACAGGCACAGCACATGGCAGCCATGTAAACACATACAAACACACACAAACACACACACATGTGTACTACATACATAATTAAACACAAACAGAGTGTGGCGAGGCGTGGAGAGGAGAGGAGAGGAGAGGAGCGAGAGAGGGCTGTGTGGTAGGAGCACACGCTTTGGGCTTGGCAGTGGATTCTGCGGTTTCTCTACTCTCTCTCTCCCTCTCTCTGTGTGTGTCTCTGTCACCGAAAAATGGGATCAATGCGACACTCAAATATGTCACAATATTAATTCGATAACAATATGAAATGGGTCAAACTAGGAAGCAGCGCAAAATAATACAACAATTTGTATGCGAAAGTGATTTGTAAGTGGAAACAAATTTGCGCAACAAATCAAATGATTCGTATGCCATACAAATGAGGGCCTTTCACTTAGGGTTACTTTAACTTGTTATCTTAAGAGAGAGAGAGTGCGACTTCTAGGTGGAATTTTAATCCAACAGAATCGGGAACAAACAATAAGGAAAAGTACACATAGACGAAGAAAATGTATTGCCACGATTAAGACAGATATTCCATTATAAAAATTGAATACATTTTGCAGACATATTGCGGCAAATAAATCTGCCATTTGATGGTGACTTCTTTAATCCCTTCTCAACCAAATTGTTTCTTCTGGATAAATGTATTAGTTCTTGCGATATTGTGGTGTTAATGTAAACAGCCAACAAGAAGACTCACTCATCCCCAAAGCCTGAAAGCTCATGAAAATATGCAAATAAATTGTCGCTTATGTGGCAAGATGTTTGCACAGTTGCCCCCTCGGCTCTTGTGCCCCGCGCGGCTTGGCTGTCTGTTTACTGTCGTCTGACTGGGAAATCTGCGGATATATAATTCACTTTTAAATGCAAAATCAAGCCGCTGTCATTGATAGGAAGGGATATGGCAGCACAAGTAAAAATAAGCATACGCAGCGTTGTACGTTGCGCGTTGTGCGTTCTGCACGTTGGCAAATAAATCAGGAGACAGCGCGCCTCAGTGTCGCCAAATGGAGAGATCTTTTTCTGTCTTCTTTCTTTTTTGTTTGTGGAGTGCTACTATCTGAAGATTTATGGTAGACATTCATCCCCCCAACTACTGCTGTGCGAGTGTGTGTGGGTCCAATCGGGGGGCCTATCATGCCGTGTCCAATGGCCCCCATTTCGATTTGCCAACGGTGCGGGGTGGCACGGAAGAGAGTCCCCCTGCTTGTGCCTTTCCCTCGCTCCCTCTGGTGCCTCTGAGTTCAGGGTCCAGGGTCCTGTATTTAACATTAATATTTATGATTGCTCATCTGTGTATAAATCGATGACTCGCTCTGTCTCTTCCTCTCTCAGTGTCTGTTTGACTTTCTCTGCGTGGATTCTCTGGTGGCTTTCATTGCTTGCTTATTGCGCTGATTTTATTATTATTTTTATTTGGCTTGGCTTGGCTCGGCTTGACTGGCCCAAAGAAAAGGCAAAAGGAAAACTCATTTTCATGTTCAGCAGCTGCCAGACACAGGCTTCACCTGCACGGGCTCCGTCTCGGTCTCTGGCAAAGGCAAATGAAATGAAAGTAAAGGAAAAGGAAAAGGGAAACGCAGAGAAAAGGAATCGTCAGGAAAGGAAAGTTTCCTCCTTTTTTTTTCTTCATGTTTCCATTTCATTTTCCAATTTGATTTGCCTCCATCTCTGTCGCTCCAGCAGCAGCAGCAGCAGCAGCAGCAGCAGCCATTCAAACTGATTTTCCTCCGCCTTTCACCGCTTTCATCCGTTTCTCTCTCTCTCTTTTCGCCATTTGTTGCTTTTCAGCTTCATTGAGCGCATTTGTTGCTCTCTCCCTGTCTGTCTGTCTTTGTGTCTCGCCCTGTATTTGTACTCCTCGGTACAGCCTCTTTATGGTTGTTCTTCCACCTTTTTATTTTGTTTTGATTGCCAGTGTGTGGTGGGGGGAGACTTGAGCTTAACTTCTGCCCCACTGCCCCAGTGCCTGCACACGCATCACCCACACAGTCCCGTCGGTGCTTATTGTCGTTTTAAATACACAAACATAAAATTCATATTTTTATGCGTTGCTTTTTATTGGCCCATTCATGGGACCAAGCCACAACCAAACCAAAGAGGCAGCCCGTGCACCACATTCCCAAGCAATCCGCAGAGAGATGGGAACGCAGCGAACGTAGCCAGCTTGCAAGTCGGTTGAGCACATCCGTAAATTTGCCCGTAAAGGATCCAAAGTATCCTTTCTGCATCCGCAATATGTATCCGCGCATCCGCATCCACATCCACATCCGCCTGTCGTGTGCGTTGTGTACATTCTTGTACGAGTATTTCTGTCTCCGTATCCCTCACTTTCTCTCTCTCTCTCTCTCTCTCTGTTTCTGTTTCTGCTCTGTTCTCCTCTTGGCTGGCTGCAATTCAATAAATTTTATATCTCTTTTTTCTTAGGTAATACGCCTAATGGAATCTATTGCTGGCAGTCTCCCCCTCCCTCCCTCTATCACTCTCTGTGTGAGTGACTTATTCATTATTCGATAAATATTCAGCGGTGAATAAATGCACGTGTCGAGCATTGAACGGAGGATGCCAGCGGCTGCTCCTAAGACTGAGGCTGCGAATGCGACTGTGGCCATCGAAATTCAATTTGTTAATGGAAATCATAATCGATTGCAATCGACTGAGTGTCTCAGTGATCGTAAGGAATCAACGATACATTAGAGCTGTTTTCTGAGCTAATAAATCGTTGAATAAAACTAGCGATAAATGCTTTTCAGGGCTCTACTCGATTATACCCATTTAAATATATAAAATGTACTTCTCCAGGCTTGTTTTTGCCCTTGAAACACATCAACAAATGCAAAGCCGATACCAATGTATCAATCGAACGATTGCCGCAACGATTGAATTCAATAATCGACTTACAAATCGAATTACATGTTCGTTCGTTCGTTCGTTCGACTTATTTGTATTGACTTTTAACCCGCCTTCCCCTTCTTTACTGGGGATGGTGCATAGCTGCAGCAATGCGCTGCAATCATTTTTCTCAGTTTCAGTTTCACTTTCACAATTTTCACACCCTCCACATGGCCCTGCCTTGTCGCACCCTTCAGCCCCTCGCTTCGTGTCGCTTCGCCCTCGGTCGGCTCTCGTTCAATCAACGTTGGCGGCGCTTTTAAGTAATGAGGACACCGTTGCCTTCATCTTTGCCTCATTGGCAGCGGCATCTGTTAAATAATACAAGCAGAGAGCAAAAAAAAGAAAGAAAATGAAGCAGAAGCAGAAGCAGAAGGAGGAGGAGCAGAAGGTGGGGCCCGAGCCTGAGCCAGAGTCAAAGGAAAAGCCAAAGCCAGGTAAAAAGCTGACAGCTTGGGCGCGGAAGGCGTGGCGGAAATGGAAGTTATCCAGCAGCCAAGGCTGTGGCCATGTCGCATCGGTATTGTAAATTACTTTTGCTGCTGACATTGAGAATGCCCCGCAACCCCCCGCGCAGCGTCACGTGGCACAAAACGACACTGAAGGAAAGTTGAATACAAATTTGAGGGACTCGAAGGAAATTGCATAGTGAAATCACAGAATTATGCTGATTTAATGCTGCTGGGGGAATTTGCCACTAATCGGTTGTACAGATATGCAGGATACGGGATACAGGGATACGGGATACAGGATACTGATATAGATATACAGTTAAATGTACATATATGCCTGATGGCAACCCTTTTCTTTTTGAGGTACTATTTCCGCTTCATGGCTAAGCCCATGAATTTTTATGCAAATTCTTTTTCCGGGCTGCTTCAACTTGTTGAGCCAAAGGGATTCCAGGCAAGCCAAGTGGGGGCGGACTCAGGCATCCAGGCATCCCTTTTACAAATTAAACAAATAAGACAACAAGGGACAACTAAGCTCTAATTCGATTTGTGGTTCCCGCTCCCCCTGCCAGCTCCAGCCAACAGCCAGCAGCCACCCTCATGCGAGTATGTGTGTACATCCTGTTGGAAAATTCGGAAATGACAACGACATGTAAATACCATCTCCCGCACCCAGGAACATCAAAAAACACGGCAACAAAGAGCAACAGAAAAACCAACAAGAAAAAAAAGAAAAGCAACGCATTTTTGGTCAACAAGCGGTAACAAGGGGGACACCAGGAAAGGGAAAAAGGAAGAGCAGAGACAACGAGAACGAGAAGCAGATGGCAAAAACCTGAATGGATGGGACACTGACAGAGACAGAGACAGAGACAGAGAGAGAGAGAGAGGGAAAGAGAGAGCTGCAGGGCAGACAGCGGCATCATCTGAGGATGGGACACAAAAACTTTTTGCTCCCCACACGACCTGCTCCTGCTGCCCAAATCGAAAAGCACACGAATGAATTTTCATTCAATTATCTTGAACATTTTCCAGCCGCTGCCGCACTTTTGTTGCTCCTTGGGCTCCTGGGGCTCCTCGGCCTCCGCAACTCTGTTGCTGGGGTTTTGTTTGCTTGTTTGCAGTCTGGGGAAAACTGTTCCAGAAGCTTCAGCTAAAGTTGGGCCTCAAAGCAGAGTACTAAGACCCAGAGCCAGAAAAAACTGCTACCAGCGAGCACTGAGAACTGAGAACTGGGAGCACGTTTGGGCCATTGTCTTGTGCCGGAAAATTCATAGCCGCTCTGTTTCAATTTTCGGTCAGTTATTGTCCTCTACTTCGTGCTGTGTGTATCTCTCTCTCTCTATCCTCTATCCAGTGTCGTGCCCTGTCCCCTGTTCCAGTCCCGGGGTGCTGTATGCCATAAAATTTCATTTTATCAAACAATGAAAACGTGTCGGCTCGCACTTGAGACTCGTGCAGGTACACACAATACACGGACCACGGACCGCAGAGCAGACCACACCCAGCCAGACGCCTTCCATCGTAATGCCTTTAAAATGGAGTATCTCGAGTGCGCCATGAAGTTTGTTAAGCAGCGAGAGAGAGAGAGAGAAGGAGAGAGAAGTTATCTCGCAGAGTTGCAGAGTCTCCTTGGGCCACAGCCACAGCTTCAGCTTCAGCCTCAGCTTCATATTTCTCAAATTTATTCTCGTTTTTATTACTTTGTCGTCTGTTCTTGATAATTTTCAATTAAACTTGGCCCTTAACTGCCGCCCACCGTTTCCAATTCTCTCCATCTTTTGGGACTTTCCGTTTATTTCTCTTCTTTCTTATTTCTCGTTTGTCTGTTTTGTCAGTTGACGCAATTTTTGGTTTTTAATTGGCCGTCAGGTCGACATCAACCGTTCAAAATGGCAAAATAATTTACTTTCCTCCTCTGCTTCTGCTTTTTCCTTCTTTCTTTTTGTTTCTTCCACCTACTTCTGCTGCTTTTTACTGGCTTTACTGCGGCTGCTGTTGATTAGGCCAAAGTCCTCGGCACAATAGGCGGCCATTAGCGGCGGGGCAGGGGTCAACAGGAGAAGTAGAAGCAGCAGCACAAGCAGAAGGAGCATCTTAAAAAACTTGCCTAATTGCCCGGTCTCCGATGGGAGAGAAGTGCAAAAGTTTCCCCTCCTGGTCCGGTCCGTGGCGGTCATAAAATGTAATGGAAATGGCGGCAAAATGAATAGGCGGTGCCTAAATATGGCCGTTAAATTCACCAAATTGAGCCAAATGAATAAGTAAGTGAACACGGCGGAGGCTTTGTTTTTTTCTTCTGTTAACTGTTATACAAACTGTTATACAATTGTTATACATTGCCAATTCCGTTTTATGACCATCCACCAATAAATTCGTGACTGTTATACCAACTGTTATACATTCATTTTGCATTCTTTATGCTTGGAACTGTTATACACATAATCTACTAATTTTCCACTGTTTAAAAATAAGATTTATAACAGATTTCCTGGGTGTTCCGCGTCATGCGGCATCGCCCCTCGGTCTCTGGGCTGCACTTTTGCTTGGCATCGTGGCTCGTGGTTCGCTTTATCGCTATGCAAGTAACTTTAAGCTGTCCAATGGCAGTTGGACGAGGACTTTCCTTGAGCATTAGCCTTCAGCGGATATCCAAGTCCGCACAGAACTGTCATACAACTCTTGCCGAGAGCAGCAGCAGCCGGCAAGCAGCACCTCCGACCTCTGACCTGCCCACCATTTAGAGTGTTGGTCGTTTTAACCTACTTCCCGGGGAAAGGCCATCATAAAAAGCTAAAACCTGAGCCACAACCACGTGCCACATAGCCCCCAAACATTGTACGACAATTAGGCTTAAGGTGGGGGAAGGGGCACGGCATGGCACGGCACGGCACGGATATGAATAAACGAGTGCAAACACAGGACATACAGGACCGCAAATGTGCTGAGGCTGCAGCTGTGAGATAGTGCCTGGCTGTAACTGAAACCCAGGGATCGGTAAGCAGCAGATGCTGCATCATGTCCAATTTGTGACAGTTGCCACACTGGCAGTGTCAGTGGCACTGCCAGAGACACTGCCACATCACACAAGGCCTAAGCCAGGGACTGGGACTGGGGCTGCTGCTGAATCAGAGAAGCCTTTGGCTCAAGTTGCTCTCACCTTGAGACCCACTCGCACTCGCACTCGCAGCATGACAACTGTCAGCCCATGGCCCCAACGTTTTTGACCCGGTCCGAATGGGAAAGAAAAAAAAAAACGCCAGCGAGCCACAGCGTGCCACAGAGTGCCAAAAGAAAATCATAAGAAAAGAGGAAAAGCGCCACAAACACACACACTGACATAGTTTTGACCTTTGCCAGAGAGCAGAACCAGAGAGAAAACAAAAAACAAAAAAGCAAAAACAAAACACAGAGAGGAGAACGAGAAGGAGAGGCCCAGCACTTGTCTACCCTTTTGGCCTCGTCATTGTTTGCCCCAAAGCCCCAAACTGGCAATAAACTTGTCTATTTTAGCACATGCCACAAAAAGAGATGAAGGGACAGAGAGAGAGAGACAGAGAGAGGGAGAGGGAGAAAAAAGGTTGAGGATAACTATGCCAAGACATTGTTGAGCTGTGAGCTGTGTGCTGGTTGGGTTTCCTCTTTTTTTGCTGTGTTTTTTCGGTGCAGCTCTCATTTCTTTTTGTTCGCAAGCTCAATTTGAATTAAATTCAATTTTTTTGCCTGCCACAATCTTCTGCTGCTTCTGCTGCTGCTGCTGCTGCTTCAAGGTTGCAAAGTTTCAACAACAAGAGCAGCAACAGCAGCAAAGACGAAGCGGCAACAGCCTTTTTTGCATTTGCCAGCGGCCATTAGGCAGCAGCTTTCCATGACACACACACACACAGCCTCAGCCTCCATCCTCCATCCTCCACTCCACTCCACCCAGAAAGCCCACAGACTCTGCTGCCGGCCTGTCCCAGATTTTGTCTACTTTCTGCTTTCTGCTTTTGCTTTTTGCCTTCTTTTTATACCCGGTACTCGAAGAGTAAATAGGGTATATTGTATTTGTGCACATAACGGTTGTATGTAACGCACAGAAGGAAACGTTTCCGACCCCATAAAGTATATATATTCTTGATCAGCATCAATAGCCGAGTCTCTGTCTGTCTGTCTGTCTGTCCGTCTGTCCGTCTGTCCGTCTGTCCGTCTGTCCGTCTGTCCGTCTGTCCGTCCTGATGAGCGCCTAGTACTCAGAGACTATAAGAGCTAGAGCCACAAAATTTTGCATCCAGACTTCTGTATGCTCACACTGTTACAAGTGTATTTCAAAATGAGCCACGCCCCTTCCGCCTCCGCAAAAGGGCGAAAACCTCCCAAATCTACAATTTTGAAGATAGCAGAAAACTAAAAACGCCATTCCGTAGGGAATGACCATATCTATCAGATCACCAAATTGGGATACGATTGGATCATTATTATAGCCACAATGAAGAAATTAATTTGCAGTAGCCAAACCCACCCCGTCCCGCAGCATTCACAATCTGCTTCGCGCTGTTTATGGCCTGGCCCCTGACACGTCACTGCCTCTGCCTCTGCCGCTGCCTCTGCCGCTTCCTCTGCCGCTGACTCTGCCGCGACTCTGCAGTGTGTGTCTATAGGGGAGGGTGGCGAGCTAAAGGAGCGTGTTGGCGTGAGTAGTGTTGTTGATGTAGATGACAGATGAAGAAAAAATGTAAAATTGGACAAATAACCGCTAAAGTGCAGATGTAGTACTGAGTGCCGGGTATAAAAGTTGTGACGCGTAAGAAGCGTCTCACACGTCCCTTCTCGTTTTTGCTGTGAGAGAGATGAAAAGGCATTCGAAAAGCATTGCTGCCTCGCAATTAAGATATTTGTCAGTCCGCTCGTCACGCAGTCCCAAAATGAGACCAAATGAAACGAAATGAAACCGAATGAAATGCATTCAATTGAACTGTGTACTGTACTCGAACGAGTGCTGGGGACTGTGCCACAGCACAAAGCACGGCAGCAATGGGTGGGGCGACTGCGGGTGGGCCTCTAATGAACGCATAATTAAGGGGCTCCACAGCGAGATGGAGGAGGGTGCACGTGGCATTGATGCTATAAGTGCGGTTAAAGATTTCTGTTTGGCTGTCGAGTGGAAAATGGCAGACCTTGATGATCATCCATGTTGCTGGAGGCTGCCCGTGCCCATGCCCGTACCCATGCCCGTACCCATGCCCGTGCCACTGTCGACGGACTCTGGTGTCGATGTCGATGTCGTTGTCCTCCAACTGGGACGTAGCCAACTTTTGCTTTGCTATCTGCCGCACTTCCTGTTTCCTGTGACACTTTCCGCACAGCCAGAGCCACAGCCACAACAACGGCAACAACACGAGGCTTCCTGTACATCGTCTATGCCATTATAGCCACTTGAGTTGATGCCAAAGCACTCTCCCTCCCTCTATCCCTCTCTCTCTCTCTCTGTCTCCCCCTCTCTGTCATTTGTTTTTACCATCCATTCCCCCTGGGCCATAAATGTTTTGTTCGTCCTGCTGCTGCTGCTTTTCGTGCTGCTTCTGCTCCTGCTCCCGCATTAGATGTCATTTTTCGGCTCTTTGAGCGCGCAAGTTGCCACGATTTATGTTGCAACTCCAGCAACAACTGCAAACCAAAATAGCAGCCATATCGACTAAGTGCATTTGGCCGTTTTGCATATTTGGCACTGAATTCAAATGGACTTTAACTTGCAGTCCCACAAGTACACGCCTCAGTCCCAGCCACAACCCCTGACCCAGCCTCAGTCCCAGCCACAGCCTCAGCCACAGCCTCAGCCTCGGCCTCGGCTCCACCCTCTTGGCCACAAGCCGTCGCACCAACTAGTTCAAAATGGACAGGACAGGGCCAGAGTCAGGCAGGACATTGCAGGACACACCGTGCCACCTGTGACGCTCTGTGTGTTGGCTTTGGTTTCTATTTTCTGTATTTTCTGTCGTGTGTGTCTGTCGTGTTGTGTTTCAGTGCTGTTTCTGGTTGCTGTAACTGCTGCTTGTTGCATTTTTTGGTTTTGCAAAGTTTCCTGATTGCCTCTTCGGCCATGGCTATGGCTATGTCTGGCCTGTGTCCCTTTCCCTGTCCCGCCCGCTGCTTAAATTACACACTTCCGTCTCCGCCTCCGTCTCCGCCTCCTTCTCACTTCCTTCCTTCCTGGGGCGTTGGGCATGGCAGGCCGTTCAACTTCCTAAACGGGTTTGTCATCGCTCGCCTGCATGCTTCCGGCCAGCTGCCAGTTGCCAGTTGCCAGATGCTCAGCCGATGCACCCCCCCAAAGGCCACGAACCCCACGAACTTATATTTATTAACTATTTTTGGGGTCGCAGCGTGTGGCACGAGCAAATGGCTGATTTGGCAGAATGCTTGTAGCATTTTCTATGGACTCTAGACAAATTAATTTGAAGTAGTTTCACAATTTGTATAAACTATTTACACAAAGAAATTGTTTAAAATATCACTTATCATTTGTCTTGCAGCAGTTTGAAGGAAATTGTGGCAACAAATTGGTGTGCAATTTTGTATAAATATTAATAATAATAAGGCATTGAAGAGCGATCTGTTTGTGGTGACGAAAGTTGCTGAAAACGTTGATTCTGCTTGGAACTTGTGGGAACACAATCGTTGGTACACATTTAAACAAAATAATTCCTAATTATGGCTGAAAAGTGGTGCCGAAGGAGTCACTGCCATTCCTCTGGTTACAACTGCTCCGACCTCAGACCCTCAGACGACTTTTATGCGCTGTTGAACGACTGGAAAAGCCAGTTAAATTCGATCACAACCTGTTGTCCGCACACAGCCAACTGTTCTACGACAGCTTTTGATTTTAGTTTTCTCTTAGCTTTGGTGTTTTTCTGACTACTTTCGGAATTTATGAAAACTGTGTACGCACTTCCATGGCAGGCAGGCAGCTGGAGAGTAAACGCAAACTTTTTCCCTGTTGCACTTTCAGCTGATGTGGCTGCCACAGCTCTTTGCGAAACTTTTATCCATCTTACGGCGTCAGCCACCGCCACCGCCGCCTCCACCACAGGCAGCCACAGCAAGGAGGCGAGAATGGGCTCGGCGGGGGCGGATCTGGCTCTGAGTCGGAGCCTGGGTCGGGTGCTGAGGCTGAGGCTGCATGAGAACTTTGTTGTTGGCCTGGGTTTTCGCTGGGTTTTTGTGCCAAAAATTAATTAGCCTAATTAAAATGCTGGCATTGGCACTGGCATTGGTGCACGATATTACATTGCTGCCACAAGCGAGGCTAAAGAGAGAGCGAGACTGAGAGCCGCCACAAAAAACTTCAAGTTCAAAGTTCTTTCTCAGTTTTTGGCGGCGCCACACTTGATTGAATGAAAACTTTGAAACCTGTCGACGGTGCGGAGGGGGGCTGGCAGTGGTTGGGGTGGGAAAACAGAAATTAATTAACCTGGCCTTGCCACCGGCCTTGCCACAGACTGCAACACAGAAGAGACTTCCCTTTCTCGGCCCATCCTTCGTCATATTTTTGTTGTTGTCTGGTTGGCCAACAATTGGCAAAACTCGAAACATAATTAAGCTGTTCTGCCGGACAGTTGTCGCCGCCGACGCCGACGCCGCTGCCGTACAGCCCTCGGGTCTTGAAATCAATTAGCGCTCGTCAGCGTCGGACACGGCGTGTGCGGGGACAGACATTGAGACTGAGGATTCGGAAGGAGGATTGCGGATTGGGGTCACCAAAGTGACCCCCCGGGCCCGTCCGAGCAGCAGCAGCGAAACAAACAAACTCAGGGCAAACAAAAAAAAAAGAAAGAAAAAGTTTTCTCATGTCGACACTCACGCGTGCCTGGCAACGGCTTTAGTTTCATTTTCAGTGGCAGCTGCTGAGGCTTTCTGCAATTTGGTCACTGGTTTCGTTTTCGCCAAAAGAGGTGTCTGCCCAGCACTCTCGTGTCAGGTGTGAGGTAAAAGCAGATACAGATATCATACGAGTGGCAGTGGCCAGGAGCCAGGGGCAATTAAAGAGCTTGAATTTGGATGGGAATGGGGGAGCTCAAGCGTGTTGAACTGGGAATGTATAAAAATCTATTTCTATATTTTAGAGGCATTTTTTGCTGATTTTTCAACACAAAATAGGGAGCACTGTGGAACGTTTAGATTTATGTTTAGGCTTCCATGTTCTGCAATATTTATTCCAACTCTTCATTGAATTGTAATCACTAAGTTTCATCCCTGAATATTCCTAAAACGGACACCTTTCACCTGAGTCGGAGTTCAAATCTAAATCACTTCAACTCTGCAATGGCATCGATGCTGATTGCCAGCTCGGGCTCAGGCTTTGGCTCTCGTTCCGACTTTTAGCCTCCACCGCTCCAGCGCTCTTTGACAGTCAAACGGTATGTCAGAGGTCAAGTGCAGCGCTGAAGCCGACGATTTGCAAGCAATTTGCGTGTCAGTTTTCCTTTTAGTTTTTACCATTTTTGCTCGCTTCGGCATCGGATTGCTAAATGCCTTCATTAAAACTCAAAGTGCGCAGTCCAAAAAACCAAAAAAAAGGCAGCGCCAAAAATCAGCGACGAGTGAAGAGTGACGAGCGACTCTAGCAACTTGCAGGCCATGTGCCGCCCCTGAGCAACGTGCAATCATTGCGACGAGAGCTGAAGGCAGGATTGGGGATTGAGGAAGGAGTTAGTAGTGGCAGTTAGTTGAGGCAGAAAGCGAACGAGGCGCACAAAGGCACTAAAAGTGCTTCAGCATGCCAAGAGTAAAGGTGTTTCTCCGACGGAGTGTGTGTGTGTGCGTGTGTGTGCCAGTTGCATTAGTGCAGCTGACATTGCTTTGTGTCCCGGTCTTTGTCGAGCTGCCATAGGGGAGCTGCTCTGATCACAGGCACGGGCACGGGCACGAGCCATGCCCTTTTATGCATTTCTCAGTGCGCACCATTTCTAAGCCACTCTGACAGCATGCAGAGCCACGCTCAAGGGTGGCAAGGGGGCAACGGGCAATGTAGCCATGCCGCTGCTATGCGCTGTAAAGTAGGCAACACTTGTGAGAGTTCAGGTCGCGGCCCGGGCACAACGGGTTCGCTCGTTCCTTCCCATTCTCGTTCCCCCTTTCGGTGTGTCTGTGTGTGTGTGTGTAGTGGAGTGGAGTGTCATCTGTTGATGCAGCAGGGGAGTGGCAATTGCAGTGGCAGTAATGGCCCAAGGCCAAAGTGTTGGGAGCTGTCAGCTGCAGCTGGAACGCCTCCCAGCCGAAATATGTATGCCATTGAGTGGTTGTCCAGTGGCAGGGTTGGCAGTGTCCGTGATTTCATGTGTCCAAGAAGAAGCGCATTCCATTTTCTGGTGCGTCATTGAGTCCCCATGGCAGTTGTATGAGTTTTTACCGTTTCATCAATTACCATTGAGTGCACCAGACTCGTTGAGTAGCAAAAAGCGATTGCAGCAGCAGTGCAGCCAAGGCTCTTTTAATTTTTAGGAAACTGTTATACTGCATTGTGATTAAGAGAGCACGAATTTTCCTATTGATTATGATTTAGTTATCATCCAAAATGTAGTTTCTCATTGTCTTACAATCTGTTATACAAACTGTTATATAAGCTGTCTTATACATTTGTCTACAAACTGTTTTCCATTAACAACATCCTATGTAAGCTGTTATAAAAACTGTTATAAAACTATTTTATAAACAGTTATACAGACTGTTAAACAAACTGTTCTTTAAGCTTGTATTAATCCTTATAATTATCTTCGAATAGCTTCCCCACACTGTTATAAACTGCTCGAAAAACTGTTATACCTGAACTATTATCACACAACAGCCTTTCACGAATAATTTAAAATCACGATTCTTTTTGCAGTCAGAATAAGCCCTTGATGATGGCACATTTGTTCGCTTTTCCACTGACTTAAAGCCAGCTTTTCAACTGTTATACAATGCCAATTTAACCATTATAAACACACAAATGCAGAGCCCCTGCGGAGAGCCAAGATGATGCCAATTGCTGCACCAGATTAACACACACACCCATCCCCCGGTAGACAGAGCCACTCGACAAAGGTGGGGAAGCTGCCTCAGCTGTGAGCATCACATAGCATCAATTAGACGATCGTAGTCGGCAATCGAATCAATGGAACAAATGTCAACCAAGAACAAAGAGCCAACGTTCACAGCATGCACGGCAAATCAAGAGGCAACAAGAGGCGCTGCAACAAGAGATGCTGGCAGAGAGGAGACGGAGACTGAGAGAGAGAGGGGGAAAGACAAGCTGGCATACAGTTAGCCAGGTGCATTTATCAATTTAGCTATGCCCCGCAGCGAAAATGCCAACAATGGAGCCATGAGACACGATATGACACGAAGGAAGGCAGCAGCAGAAACCAGCAACAGCAGCGGCAGTGGGGAGACCAGTTTAGGCCACACAATGACAGCTAACAAACTAAAGATGGAGGAACGGAGGGACAAACAGTTGGACGACCACTGGATGGATGGATGGCTGGACGGACGAACCCTACACTGGCACATCGGCAAGGAGTAAACTTCCGGCAGTTTATAAGGAAGGGGAGGGGAGGACGAGCAGGCACTGGCACGGCACGGCACTCGGGCCAGTTGCAATTGTTCTGGCTCAACAATAGCCACAGACCTGGCCCCTGCACCATCATGGAAGCAGCTCCTGCACCTGCCGTAGACAATGGCCAATTGTAGCTGTGCCCTGGACCCAGGCCAAGACAGGCCAGGCCAGGCCTAGGCTGGTGCACAGGCAAGGTTGGAAACGTTGTAATTACCGCCTTAGGTTTTGGGATCTTGGACTGGTACGGGTACGTGTGCTACGATATACATTGAGCTTTGGCTTTGGCCTGTGTCTTGTCTGTGGGTTTTGCATATTGGGCCTCAGACTAGGCATTGTTTTGCGACAACAGGCAGATACTACACCAGAGATCTGAGCAGAGCAGAGCACAGCCATGGCCATGGCCTTAAACAAGAAAACAAGACGATCCCATCAGCTGAAGAGGGGAGAAGACAAGACAGCTGCAAGTAGGCGGAGAAGGTAGCTGCAGGTGGGGATAGCTGTCGGCATCATCAGTTTTCCAGCAGGTATATTCGGTAGAAGATGCTGGGAAGAAGAAACATCAAGAATCGACAATGAAATGTTTCATTATTTAATCCCCAAAGCAGCTTGCAACCAAAAACAAGAACCAACTACAAGCTGAATGAATTTTTGGGCGCAAAGCGAGAGAGAGCTTCTTATGTATGCATAAAGCAGGGAGGAAAACATGAAGGAAAACATATTTACCGACCAAAGAAAGGTTAGTCGGATGCTACCTTTCATTGAGTGTGGTTGGGAATTCAGAGTTATGCGAGGCGAAGCCTAGGAAATCTCTCCATATGTACCTCTACGGTTGCTCTTTGCTGTTGAGTTGAGCTGAATCTCCTGTAGAGTGTTTAACAGGCATTTTTGTGGCAAAGAGATAGCTCAGACTCCTTAACAGGCCGCACATTAACTAACCGCATAACAACGGGAAACTCATAGAGAAATCCGCATGGCAGACTGTTGCCACACCTGAATACCAGAACATCAGAACATGCGGTTTCGTTGACATTAATTTCTGTTTTTTTATACCAGGTACTCGAAGAGTAAATAGGGTATATTGTATTTGTGCGGATAACGGTTGTATGTAACGCACAGAAGGAAACGTTTCCGACCCCATAAAGTATATATATTCTTGATCAGTATCAATAGCCGAGTCGATTGAGCCATGTCTGTCTGTCTGTCCGTCCGTCTTTCCGTCTGTCCGTCCATCCGTCCGTCTTGTTGAGCGCCTGGATCTAAGAGACTATAAAAGCTAGAGCCAGGAGCGTGTTGGCGTGAGTAGTGTTGTTGATGTAGATGACAGATGAAGAAAAAATGTAAAATTTGACAAATAACCGCTAAGGTGCAGATGTAGTACTGAATGCCGGGTACCCGTCTCACGCGTCCCTTCTCGTTTTTGTTATATTTGTCTTTCGATTGTATGTGCCGAAGCTGGAGCTGCGTTTCGCAGTGTGGCGATTGATTGTTTTAAGTTTTTTCTGCACAAAAGCAGACTGAGAGCACTGTCCTGTGCTCCGCCCTAAAGTACACTCCACAAACATAAACAAAATCAATAATTAGCCGATTGCATATCACGCATACGCTCCGTTGCCCACAAAACAGTTGACAAAACAGTCGCTCTCTCTCTCGTGCTCTCTCTCTCTCTGCCTTCACTCAATTTTGTGTGTGTGCTTTTCTCGCCAATAAATCAGAATTTAATGGGAATCTAATATGGAATTAGCTGGCGGTTGCAATATAGCCAGAAAGAGAGAGAGAGAGTTGTATTTGGATAAAGTGAGAGCCCAGCCCAAATGGCCTAATGCCCCAATACATATTTAATGGATCAGCATTATAATGGCGTTATTTGGATTCTAATTACATCAAAACGAAGCACACACAAAAACTAACCGAAATGAAAAGCCACAGACGAAAATCCATCCATGTTGCTTCATGAATTTAATTTTGCGAAAATTGCTTTTTCGCATATCCCCTCGCTCCTCTCGCTTTTAGGGTGGGGTGGTATATGAAGGGCACTGGGTTGGGTTCTGCAGCCACTTAGCTCGATTTAACATTTCTCACTGTGGCTCTCAGCTCAGCTCCTCCTCCAGTCCCTACTGCCTGTGTGAATCAATAAATCTAATGAAAATTTGCAACGACTCGGCCGCCTGTCAACGAATATTGAATGTGTCCTTGTCCGCAAGCTGTCCCCCTGGCTCCTTCACTCCACTCTGGTGGCCCTCAGGCTTAGCGTGCAATTCAATTAAAGTTGCATAAGGCCATTTGGACAATGGCTTCGATGGCCAATAGCCGAATGGCCAATGGCCCGATGGCCGTTGGCTTTGGCTTTGGCCAACTGAAATGTTCGCTTTGATTTACACAAAGTCTTCTTCTGCTCACTCCCTGTCTCTCTCTCCCTCTTCACTCTCTCTGTGGCTATTTTTGAATGTGACAAGAATGAGCAATGGCTGTTGTCCTTGGTGCGCGTCCTTGGGTCTCCAACATTGAGATGAAAATGAACACTGGAGCGGGGGCCGCCTGCACACATATTAAATTACCGCAAAGCAAGTCAATTGGTACATGTCGAAGGCGCCACAGCGAAGCATGCAACGTAAATGCCACCAAATACTCGCAAGACTCGACAGAGAGAGTCTCAAAATTAAATGAAGTCAGTCAGAGACATGTAAATTTCACTCTGAAGAGCACAAGCCTAAGCGTAGACCAAAAGGAGCAATTAGGCAGCGGGGCAGCGGGGCAGGCAGGCAGCCTCTTGGCTGTGTGGCAAATTACAGCAAACAGCTGTTGCTCCTTCTGCCAACATCGACTGCAACATGTGCTGCCACACGCCACAAATTGGCTGGGGCAGGGGCAGAAAGTTGTACCCCAAAAAGCTGGCAAAATGTTGAACAGAAAAAGGGGAAGCGAAAACCAAAGAAAATTCCACAGGGAATACGAATATTTGAATGGAGGGAGGGTAAAATCTAGGAGAACGCATTCCGAACGGGGGACAACTAAATGACAAAGGACATAATTTTATAATTAAGTGCACAAGGTACAGTCAGAACAGCAGAGACACAGAGAGATAGGTGCCACAGAGAGAGAGAGAGAGAGAGAGGAAAACAGAAGTAATACAGACAGAAAACAGTATCGAAGATGAATGAACATTTCCTTTTGTTCCGTGGACTAATGATCCACTCTACTCCCACAGAATGGAGCTCTTCTCATAATTAATGATGACAGGCGGACTGCCAGTTCCACAGGGAAGGCCACTGGGAAACGAAGTGGCAAAACTGAAACTTGTTTCTGTCCCGACATTTGGGAAATGAGGCAATTTCCCACGCAAACGCAACAAACTTTCAGTTTTTGCTCCCTCTCCTCCTTTCATCTTCAGAGCCTCAAACGGAGGAGCTGCTGGTAATTGTCTTCCTTTTTCTGTTCTGTTGTGTTGCGGCAAGAAGAGCAGCATTTTGGGGAATGATAAATGTGGGTAGCTATTTCTATAAGAGTAATTGTTTAACAAACATTTAAAGAACTGATTTGTGATGCCAGAAACTAGATATATTCGCAGGTCATTGAAGAAGAATAATCAAATTATGGATTGCATAAAGAACAATGGACAAAAGGATAGAGAGAGAGTTTAGCGAAAGGCTCTTCCAGCTGTTTTACCTTTAAAATATGTTGAGAAATAGAAATCATCTCCGTGTAAGCTGAAGAGCGATGATCATCACTCACTCAGAGCTTCTGCTGCTGCTGCCAACTCATCTCTTTCTCTGGCTCTTTTTGTGTCCGCTGCCTCTTATCTCCCAAAGTATTCGATTTAAATATTTTATTGGTGAAAGTTTGCCTCTCTTCTTTTTCATTTTTTATATACGTTTTTGTTTCGGGTTACCTGTGCCTCTGCCGCTGCCGCTGCCTCTGGCTCCAGCTTTGGGCACGTCAGGCCCCCCAATGGACTGTTGCATTATTCATTAGGTTTTTCGGGCTGGAACAGTCGTCGCTCTCTGAAACAACATGGCCATGGCCCTGTCCCTGTCCCTGGCTTTGTCCCCCCACTCTCGATGCTGTTCGGGCTAACAACTTCCGGTTGGAGGAGAGGACAGGACAGTGGTGGATGAGGATCCAGCGGAAATTGCAAGCATGGCCAAATAATGACTCACACAGAGTGAGTTTCGGTGGGTGATCCGGTGGGCTGGGTCCAATGTTGGTCCGCTGTGTAGGTGGGCAGGTGCGGCCGAGAGGGTGTGGCAAATCAGCGCACTTGTCAAACATGTTGATGGACACTTGAAAGGCAGCGCAGATGAAGAAGCAGATGAAGATGCCAGCAAAAAGGCAGCCAGCCGAGGGGGAAAAATAAAAGCCACCCAACGCGACTGCCACTACGAAAAAATGCTTTTAAAAATACATATACATATGTATGTACATATGTATACTATCTGTACATCGATGTACATATGTTTGTTTGGTTCTTTTTTGGGAACAATTTAAATTCGGCTGCTCGGCAGCCCTGCCCTTTTTTTGTGCTTAAGCTCTTTGTTAAATGCCTAAAAATAGTTTCAGTGTGAAGATATAAGTACCCGAAACGATATGTGAGTGAAAGTCTCTTGTTCAAGAGATATGAAATATGCTAAGAATCAACGGGGCAGGGATGGGGTTTGTGTTCTCATATATCCATGTTGTCGAATATCAAGTATACGAAATGTGCGCACAGCAGCCGCTTTGGCGCCGCTTGCTGTCAACGCTCGGCAGTCAAGTGGTAGATAATGCTCGACACACAGCATATCAGTTGATATGCCCATGATATATGTACATACATATGTATATACATGTATGTATGTATGTACATACATATGTACGTACTATGTATGGGCACACACGAAAATGATTTATTTATTTATTTGCTTATGACGTGAGGGTTTATTTTTTTCATGACACAGCTGGCACATGATATGGATATGCCGCCCACCCACCACTCATAGAACTGGAGACACGAGCAATAGAAACCAGGGGAAAAAAAACAACTTAATTTCTGCATGTTCCATGTTCCTGTTCCACAAAAGATAATAATGAATTCTGATCTGTAGTTCTTCCTTCCTTCTCTCTCTCTCTCTCTTTGGTCTGTTGTTTATCAAGTTTCAATACACTCCTTTCAGTGCTTTCAGTGTCCGTAAGTCCACAAGAGATTGGCCAAACCAAGAGCTGTGCAAACAAGTCCCATTTCGGGACACAATTAATCAAATATTTTATTGAATATCCATAGGGTGTCAGGCCACTGGCTCTAGGGGGGAGAGACAAATGTTAAACGGGGAAGGCCGTCGATGGTCCCATACGTCTGCATATGCGTTAATGGGCCAACTGACAGACATAGAGACAGGCAGGCAGGCAGTGGATCTCCCTAAATGATGGATGATGAGTGGCGCAGTGTGCGGGGTACAGGTTTTCCGGGAAAACTAGAGCGCACAAGTTGTGTTTGTGTGTGTGTGTGTAGAGATTGCGACATTGCGAGGAGACAGTAACTAAAAGCCAGGCGCAATGTTAGCATTAACTACAATCCACTCATCCTCTCAATCTCTGTCGCTCCATGCCACAGCCCGTGACCGTGCCACACGACGCAGCCGTGTTCGGGGTAGTCATAAATCGCATTTGTGCATTTGCATTAGATGCAGCTCGTTGGTCGCAATGAGCAACAATGTCAAACTGACTCGCACTACCATCTATCGTGCCGCTGCCTCTCTCCATCTGCCACTGCCTCTGCATCATGCAAATCCACCCAAAGAGATGCTATGCAAATCTTGTTTTACGACAACGACTATAACTATGACTATGACAATGACTATGACAATATATAAATACGTGCAGGGTCTACATATGCACATGTGTATATATACAAGTATGCATGGAGGTCGAAGGCTTCCTGGCTCCATCTGCAGCTACAGCGATGTCTATGTCTAAGGCCTTAGTTTTGGCTTTAGCTTTAGCTTTGCCTTTGGCTTTGGCTCTTACTTTGATTTTATGCCTTGACGGACATAAAATATGAATGGATTAATTAAAATTGCTGTTTCTGGTTGTGTGCCAGGAGCTGGCTCTTGTGCGATTATAATTGAGTGCTCAAACTTACAAATTCTGAATTAAAATGCGAGTGCAGATGTACAATGCATATTGACACATCTAGCAGATTCATAATCAATGCATTAATGACAATATTTTCTCTCTTTTTGCATAGATCATGCACAAGTAAGGCATTTAATAGCTCCAGTCTCCAGTCTACACCTCAATCTGTGCTGTTCGGAAATGGAATCGAATCACGCCATACAGCTCCATGCAGGATCCATGACTGGATTATCCTTTTTTAGGCTGACAGGAGTTGTCGCTGATGCCGTCGCCATCTCCAGCTATGAGTCTCCATCTCCGTCTAGGTCACCGTCTCTGTCTTCATCTCTGTCGCTGTCTGTCGCACTTTCATACTTCTGTGGAGACGGAGACGGAGTCTGAGACGCTGCAATGCATCGTCAAGTCTTTTGTCTTTTGTCTGCCTGCCCCCCCTCCCTCACAAGTGCAATTTGTGTGCGCGCGTGTGTGTGTGTGTGCTCCGTGATTTGGATTTCATTCGTGGCGGGCATGTTATTTGTTTGTATTCATGGCCCAACACAAGGCAACACAATCCAAGCGCACTCCGCCGACATGTGGCACCTACCCCGCTTGCCGCATGTGACATCATTCGATTGACAGGACGATGACGGCGGGAACTTATCAAGTGGCGCCTCCTCCCTGCCACACCTTCTTCTGCCACACCCCTCCCCCTGCTTTAACGCCTCTCATTCTCTTATTCGTTTTTCTTTTCCACATTTCACCTTTGCCACTGCCACTGCCGCTTCGCCGCTTGCCCCGCCCGCCGCGTGTTTGTTTGTGGACAGTCGCAGTTTTCCTCTTCTCTTCTGTTTCGCTTCTTCTCGGTTCCCTTTCCTTTCCTTTCCGTTTGCAATTTGGCTTTCTCCGTTCTCTTGTTTTGTATTCTCTTTTTAGGTTAACGCCTTGAGCGAATGGTAAACAAAGTTGCAGCCAGCAATCCACACACACGCACACACGCAAGTAGCAGTCGAATATGAGTATGAATACGAATGTGAATACTCTCTCTGATGCACTGGGATATCCACTTCATCAGTGGCAAAATTGTATATTATTTGATTGATCTGAACCAGCTTTAGTTCTTAGTGCAACTTTATTCGACAATTCATTTAATTTGGATCAATTTTCGTGACTGATGAAATCATTCATGGAGGGTTTTTGAGAATTGAATCCTACCGTCTTCCATTCATTATACTCCTTGCAAGAATATTTTCACTCAGCCATAACTTATTCGCATTGCAATTTTTATTTTATATTTATTTTGAGCATAAATTCCGCGTGAAATGGAACACGTCAAACCAAAGGGAGAGAATGATGGAATCTTGAAGAGTATTTGAGCTGCAGTCAGCACTGTCATGGCTGAAGTGTTTCCAGCAAGAAAGGGAAAGGTAAGCAGAGACACAAAATAGGCAAGCCACAAAAGATGGATTCTGAGTAGCTAAAATTCCTTCGAAGCCCATGGCAATGCATTTTAATTCAATTCGATTCGTTGGTATTTATTTATCGTATTTAAATTATGTTTCGTGCATGTTTGAACCTGAAATTGAGCATTTTTTCAGTACTCCAAATGTATATTAGCTGGTAGTATAAAAAAACACCTAGCTAGAATAAACTTTACATTTTAAACAGTAAACAAAAAAATAATATCAAAAGGAGAAAATGTTTAATAAACGATCAGAGCCGGGCGGGGGGCGTTGGTCTTTGGCTGAGGGACACTGGCGGGCTTAAAGCCCGTGAACGCGGTGGCACATAAATCAACAGAGAAAATTTAAAGAGCCAAGAAAAAAGTCGAAAAATAAAAAGAAAAAACACGAACAACAACAAACAAAATTTTCATTTTCTTTTTCGGCTGCGTTTTTGTTTGAATTGCGGACACGCGGAAGGAGGCAGCGGGAGAGGGACAGAGAGAGAGAGAGAGATGCAGTGAGGTGTGGTGAGGTGAAGAGAAGCGAAGCGCGGCGAGTGGTGGGTGGTGGGTGAGCGGAGGAGAGGTGAAGAGATGGGAGAGGGGAGGCCCAGTTTTCAAAGTAAACAAACGGCAAATGAAATGCCGCCGCTATACGTCCGTCCGTCCGTTCGTCCGTTCGTCAGTCTGCGGGTCCGTTAGTCGACTGAAACTATTAAAAATGAAATGGCCTGTAAGATAGACAGAGAGCGAGAGAGAGCTGGTGCTGTTGCTGTTGCTGGTGCTGGTGCCACCCAACCTCCTCTATGGCCAGGGCAAAGGGACATTCGCCGCCGTCGGCCTTTGCATGTATTATGCATGTGGAGTAAGAGAGACAGAGCGACAGAGAGACGCATCTGCTGGTCTCATGTGTTTATCTATATACAAACATTTGTATGTACAAGTACATATTTATGTGTGTGTGTGTTTATTTGCATGTGTGGATGAATGTTGATTTGAATATATGTATGTACATAAGTATGGTATGGTATGGCATGGCATGCCCCCACTGCACATTGGCAGGTTTTTGCAAGCGTTTGAACCAAAACTTCAAGCATAATGGTGACCCATATACACAGGACATAAACATATACCCAACCACATACAACAGGCACGAGGCACAAGGCCCATAAAGTGCGTTTCATCGCTTTACATCTTTAAGAGCGATCGATCGAGGCCGCAAAGCTGCAGCTGTAAGAATTTAAAAGACTTGATGGGCTGGGCGAAGCATCCTAGAAGGCGGTTTCGATTGCAAAATCTTCAACGACTTATCTGCACTCACTGATATTGCTCTACCGCTTGAATGGCTACTCGAATAAACTCCAATAAACTCCCATAATCAATATGAATGCATCAGTCATTAGCATACGAGTAGCCACTCCATTTGTTCCACGAACTGTCTGTGCACTGACACATGGAAACCACTTACGATATACACGCACACAAATCCGCGTATATATCGTATCAAATGAATTTCATATGCAGATCCACTGCAGTTGACACACGCACGGACAGACAGACACAAACAGACGGCAATTACTTGGCTCCACGTCGCGTCGTTTGTTTATGAAATATGCAAATGACACAAATTCGTTTCCATTCGCAAATGCAATCGCATTCCCGCACTTCCAATTGAGTTCCCAATTACTTTCGCCACCAACCGAGCACTCAACTTTTTGTAATGCATTGAAAAGTGTAATCGGGGAGACCATCGATAGACAATCGATTGACCACACACACACACAGGGTTGCATGCAGCTCCGCCGCCGCATGATTGATAGACCGTGAAAACTAAAGAAGACTGAAGAAGATGGAACAAACCCAGTGGAAAATGAAGGAAATTTGTCTGTAAATCCAGCAACAATTTCGTTCATAAGTCAAGATATATTTTTTGGACAGTCCCTCGGTCTCGGACAGTCTGTACTCCCCCTGCTGCTGCCTGCTGCTTGTCTCTTTTTTTTTCAAGTCCAAAGCAATTACCATTTTGAGGACAATGACAAATCATTTCTCTGGAGCTACAGTTTGGTAGCCTCTGCTGGCACAGACATCACAGACACGGACTGTTATTCAACGAACCATGCGACAGCTCTTGTCCCACTCTCTACTCCCCCTCTTTCCCTCTCTTTTGCTGTCTGTCTCTGCTTTTTTTGGCCCTGTCTACTTTGAATGGAAAAAGCTGAGAGCAAACATCAGACAAATACTTTGTCCGGCGTTTGCCTAATTTGTTTTTCTTTCGAGTTTAATTTGAAACCTGGACAAGGGGACAAATACAGACCCCCGACCCGATCCGCCCCCTAACTTTTATTCAACCATTCATAATACAGCCCCGACCGCCCCCCAAAACCCCGTTTCATCACTTCAGGGAGCGACGGTCTTAGCCTTGTTCTTGGTCTTGGTTTTGGCCAAGCAACAGTTTGTTTAGTGCAAAGGCCAAAAGCAAATTTTCCTTTCAGCTTTACTCCAAAACAAGGGACCAAGGCAAAGGCAAAGGCTGAGGGTGGGGCTGTTGGTGGCTCTGGGGCGGCTGGGGTGCTGGAAAATGCTGTCGCTGCGTGCTTGTGCTTGTGCTCGGAAAATGTGTTTATTTAGGATAACTTAACTGATTGTTGTTCCTGCTGCCAGTTGTTGGCCAGTTGACAATTGGCCCCAGAGAAAACGGCAAAAGGGGTGGACAGATTGGGGGCAGATAGACAGCAGAGAGGCGAAAGGAGAGACAAGGCCAAGAGAGACAGCGAGGCAGTGGGTGAGAGTGGGCGGTGGCAAGAAGACAATGGGGCACTCGAAGGCGCGCCACGTGCACACAAAGCGCATTGTGGGAACTACACAGGAAAAATACAGAGAAAAGCAAAGAAGAATAAAGAGAAAATACAAATAATAGTGAAAAACCAACACAGGAAAATACAACAGAATAATGCCATTCACTGTAAGAAAATGTGAGCATTCCCATGATCCAGGGGCCACTCTTTTAGAGCCCCTAAAAGGGAGAAAGGAAGATGTTGGTAACGGCTGGTGCCTGAAGAGATCATTCCATCGAGAAGATATCTTCGTTTCTCTCAGTGTAAATGCTCGAGCGCCGTGAACGATTTGCAGGCAACAACCAACAACTGACCCACAGCCCACAATTCACCTTTCCCCTGGACGACCCTTCTGCTGTACTGCTTCCCACTGCTTCCCACTGCTTGTACTGCTTACCACTGCTTGAATGTTGTTGCTGTTGCTGCAATAAGCAGTAAATACGCTGAAAGCGCAACGGCAGCGCAGTGGCTGTCCATAAATCAACGGTAAATTGTGGGGTGCTGTGCAAAAAGTGTGGGAGTGGGAGTGGCAGTGGAGAAATCGACAGAAAAGGAGAACGAGGAGGAGCAGGAGGAGAACAAAAAGAGAAAAAGCTGCAGCAGCGCTAAAAGAAATCACAGTAATTAATTAATGTGTGTCTATCTGTGTCTGTGTGTGTGTGTGTCTGCCCCGCTCTTGTTTGTGTGTGTGGATTGGGGCTCATAAATTAATTGCTGACGCCCTTTGTCTGGCCACTGCCTCCACCCTCCACACCTCCCTGCAGCAACCCTTTCAACAGACAGCACTTCATCAAAAGATTTGCTTCCCTTTCCTACAATTTCAATTGTTGAAAGTCGTTTTGCATTTGTTTTTCCCCGCCCCCAGCCTGACTCTTTTTTTTTTGTCTGTTAATTTTTTTCGGTAATTTTGGAAAGGATTATAGCGGCAACAGCTGACAGGAAAGCGACAGGAAAACCCTTGGAAAAAGCTGTGTGCCCTGCTTTGTGGGATGCGTTTCGTTAGGTTTTTAATTGAAATGGTGGAAAAATGGGTGGAAATGTCGTGAGGGGCGTGATGGTGTGGCAGAGGCAGGGCGGGGCTGTTGCTGGGGCATCTGTTAAGCGGAATTCGGAATGTGAATCTCTCATTAATCCCGGCTTAAAAATGTATACCCTGTGTCAGGGTAGGAGCACTGAATAATTGAAAACATTCCAAAGAAAAGACAAAACATGCCACCACTTTCGCGTGGTGCCTAAAAGTATGCCATGCATCCGGGGAGATTAAAGGGAGTTGCCAGCTCCGACTAAGCAGTTCCAAGCAGTAACCTCTTGCAAATTCTTTGGATGAGTTGACTGCACTGCATTACCACTGCTTAGATATGTTGTATGCCTCCACAATCTTCTTCTCCACAATCTATCTTCGTACTGCTTGCACGCTTCTTACCAACTCAACATGAAGCAGTTCACCAGTAGCAAGCAGTGCATTATTAGCTTGGGTAAATTTAATCTTCTTTAATCGTCTTACCCGCCGCTCTCCTCCTGCTTTCTCGTGCCGCTCTTAAAGCCTTCTCCCATGAGATGAATATTTAAGCAAATTATATTCCCAGGCAGAAATAAATCCTTCTCAACGCCGCCGCACCGGCCAACATATCTGCCTAAAAACCTCCACCTCTCCACCATCCACCCTCCATCCGAATGCCTACCCTCATTTCTCTATCTCTCTGTGTGGCGCCTCGCTGTGGAGGCACAGGTGCTACAAGTCAGTCGTCTCGGGCAGCACCGTTCAGTTTGAGTTATGGCGCACATGTGGCTGCTGTAGTCCACTCCTCCGTTCTCCGCCTCCGCCGCCGCCTTCTCTGCCGTGCTAACCAGCGTGTCCATGAAAATCTGACACGCATAAATTCCGGCCAGAGGAACAGCAGGGGCAGCAGGGGCAGCAAGCATACGGCTGCTGCTGGGGCAACGCAAAAAAATGAAGTGGCAACTGTGTGGCAAGCAGCGGGAAACAGAAACGGGAAACGGAAACAACATAAACGGAAGCGCATGTCTAACAAGTTGCTGAAACTATGCGGTAGGAGGAGGGGAAGATGGAGCAGCAATAAGAGGCGTCGGGCAATAGGAAAAAGTCCGCGTGATTCGACACACAAATGTGATTAGTGCACACGGCAGTGGGGGCCTGTCTGGGGCATCAGGTGTGCCCTGCCCCAACATATGCATGGCACGGCATGGCAGCCTCCCTATGCCACAATACGTATCCGCCATATCCCACATACACACACATGCATATCCCTTAGATCTACCCATATCCTTGCCTTACACACAGCTTGAGATCCGCCAAGCACAAAGTTGCTAAGACGCTCGGCGGTTCAGTTTCAGTTTTTGGATAAATCCTTTTTATGCCATGTCCTTGTTGCTTCTGTTTTTGTTGCGGTTACCATTAACCCATTCTCTCTCTCTCTCTCTCTCTCTCTCTTTCTTCCATCTCTCTCCATCCCATTTCTCTGGCTGTTTGTTTGTTTGCCTACTTTTAGTGTTTAGCCAACGTCGCATAAAAATAGAACAGCAGCCAGAAGCAGCACTCCAGACCATATGGCACAGTGGAATGAAAGATAGTGGCAACTGAATTCAATTTATTCCAACTATTTGACCATCCACTGTTCGCTATAACTTTATTTTCTTTTCGAAACATTAGATACACGATTAATTCTGTATTTTTCCACTCGCTATCGAGTGCAAAAAACTTACGGAAAATGTTACTGCGAAAACTGTGAAGAATCTTTGCCAGAATATTTGAATGTCAAGCTATCATCGATAAGTTCTCATATTTTCCGCACAAAAATCACTGATTCAAAGACACATTTATCATCTTTTTAATAGATGCCTGTATTGCTAGGGAAAACCCCTGGAGCTACGTACCACTGTGCTTGCCACTGTGGGGATCATTGCATTTTGTGGCTGGCGCTGTGGTCGCGTCGCCTTCTCTCTCTCTCTCTGTCGTCTGCGTAAAGGCTTAAAGTATTACAGTTACAGTAGTTGCCACCCCAACCGCCGTTTCGCTGGCACTCGCTGGCACTGCTACTGCCACTGCCACCCGCTGCTGCTGCTAAGCCAAATGTTGACGACGACATTTGCTGCTTTTGGCTTTCGGATTTCGTTTTTCGTTTTTGCCTCTCAGCGAAGTATGAGCAACTTTTTGTATACTCTCACCACAGGTTGGTCTATGCTCCAAGACATTTTCAAACGCTGTCTGTAAAGTGGGTTTCGTTTTGTCTATCTATAACATCCACAACCAATGACAGTCTCTCTGCCTATAATTTCTTTCTGAAAATTAATTCAATGCAAAACCAATCAAAATAATAGCCAAAAGTCAATAGTCAAGATACCATTTGTGGCTTCCAAGCATCTCTCATTGACTCTTTGTGCAGCAGGAATAAAATCTGAAAGGATATCCAAGGGTTAGCCTTTCGGTTCCTTGAGTTTTTTTTGTTGCGACTTCTCTTGTACTTTTGTAGTCGCAACAAATTGCTGTAAGCTGTGAAACTAATCTTTGCAGTTCTTCCGATTCCGATTCCGTCGCCTCCCTCTCCCCCTCCATCTCTCTCTCTTCTCCCTCTCTTCTCCCTCTCGCAGAAGTTATTTCTGGTAGTTTTATCGCAGGGAATGGGTAGCTCTACGGGAGTCAGAAGAAACTACTTCAGCGGATTACTTTGGGATATTTTTGTGGTGTGTATTTATTTTTCTTTTATTTTTAGCAGGTACATGCATTAGTGAGAGAGAGTGAGAGAGGGGGAAGTGTCCGCCGTTCGCCGCACTCTCATTAGTCGCATGTAATTTCCCAGGGCGGACTCCACTCCCCCCGGCAGCTGTTGGTCGGTCTCACGTGCGGCGCCACTTGGCCAATTTGCGTAGCATACTTTTCACCCAGCGGTAATAAGCGGGCAGCGCCCAAAGGATACGACTAGGAGCAGAGGCAGAGGCTGAGAGTGAGGTACGTACACACAAAAGGCGGTTGACCCCAATTGTATACCCGTATCCTCAGCGTATTTTGCGAATATTCGAATTACCATTCATCGAAAGTTCTGCTGTGGCTTTCGTTCCATCTTAGTTTGCCCACAGTTGCCTCAACTATAATTAGGATTGCTTTGGCACAGTTTTTGACACAAATATTTCCTTTGAATAAAGATGAAAGTAAATCATTCAGCATCTCTATATTCCTAAAACCTTTGTGGTATCTTCATGTAACTTCTCACAATAATTGGGCAACTTTAAGCTGCATTTTGGAATCAATCTAATGAAAGTTGCCATCACTAATGCTGCTGCTTAGCACTAGGTCCATTTGTTGGACAGGTTAAAGGTTCTCCATTGAAACAAATTCCCATTCGAAATTCCATTTGGGGGGCCGCTTAGGCCAATGGAAATATTCGTTCAGTTTTCCCCATCGATATGGCCCTGATTGAATGTGAAACTAATAGAATAAACCGATTGCCAATACAGAAATGGACAAAACGAATGGGTGGATGGGGTTGAAAGGTTAGGAGAGGAGTGACGGTGGGGTGGGGGTGTGGCACAAACTGTTGCCTCTCGTGTGATGACAGGCTCAAGTTGTCGTTGTGTTTCGTTGCCCTTACCTCGGCCCCTGCCATTCACTTTGTGCATTTCCGTCAAGCGGAAATTCGCGTAAATTGCCGGCATGTCCACTACTTGAAAAGGATGCCGAGGCGGGGCAGGGAACAGGAGCAGGGGGACGGGGACGGGTTTCTGCTGCCGGAAGTTGATGCAAGTCTAGAAAACGAGTGCCAAATGCCGGAAGCCCATGGCATACTTGGACACAGCCGGAGCCCAAAATGAAAATGAAAATGAAATGAAAACTGTTTGCGACGAGAGCAACGACAAATGCAATTTTCACAGTCAGAGGCATGAGGCAAGAGGGGTAGAGTGTCGTATGGCTGTGTGTGTGTTTGTGTGTGGTGCACTGCTGCAATGAACTGAAAACTAATTCGTTTGTCAAAGGTATCAGATTGGACAGCTTTTGCGGGGCGATTTTCCATCTTTTAATGCCAGATGCTGTGGATATCTCGTTGAGATGAAACGAGAGACAGTTTGTGGCAAAGTTACAGCAGGACATTGTGGCAGGTAATAACAGATTTTCACCGAATTTCCTTTTTCCATACTCTCAGCCATCAGTTCTTCAATTATTTCCCGATTACTTGCTCTCATCTGTTGGACCTTTTGGTCATACTTATTGTTTACCATTGATCTTCCATCCAACTGTAATTTCCGCTTGATCTCTTTCTCTTTGAGAACATCTCTCAACCCATTTCCCATGTGTTGTCTGCTTCACACCTAATCCACTCCCTTCATCCATATCCATCTATTCTATTTTCATTTGAAATCCTTTTGGGCTCGTTGCTCTCTCTTGGCCGTGCAATTACTGGACTTATGCCGAGGTGCCTATCCCAAGTCCGCTAACCCTGCCGTAGTTTCAACTCGTTTTTAGCATCGTTATCCTTCGTTCCTTTCCTTTTCCTTCATCCATTTTCATGTTCTCCGTGTGCCCTGTGGCTCGTGGCTCTTCAAGTCCGAGGGGCAATCCACTCAATTTTTATTCGTTATTTTCATGTTGGCAATGTAATAAAGAGGCTCATTCCGGGGGCCCCACTTTGCCATTTCCCTATTTGCCTTATTTCTTTTTTTCCCTCTTTCTTACGCTGGCATTTTATGCTCTACTCCGCAGCTCCTTCGAGTTGCTTGGCACGTTATGATGAAGTGATTGAAGTGCCGCCAATAGGGCTCACTGGAATGACCATTAGACATGCAAAACGGGCGACGTGTTGCTATTTATCCACCCCGAAAAAAACCTAAGCCCAACGGGGGGCAGCCATTTTCATAACTGGGGACATTGTTGAGGACATTTTATTTTGGATTAACTCCCATGTCCGTCCGTTGATTGCGACTGTTGATTGTGTTGCGTGTTAATTGGCCACGCAATGGCGACAAATCGAGTTCAAATGTTTGACTGTTGGAGGAGAGAGGAGCACAAAGTTCTGCCGAGTGAAGTCCTGGAGAGTGTGAGAGAGTAATGGAAGAAGAGAGTAAATTTCTTTACATTCCCAAAAATATGAAGCATTCCCTTTGAGAGTGGACTGACTCTTACCTTGTACCTGACCCCCAAGTGGTGCACCACCATGGTGGTCGTGGGTTCATCTCTCTCTCTCTCTCTCTCTCTATCTCTCTCTCAGAGATTCATCTGCAAGCCATGCCCCCCTCCGAAATGTATGCCAAGTGGCATCCGCTTGGCATAATGAGCTGCTGCTTCTACAATTGCTTCAACCTTGACATCTGCCACCCAACCAGCTACGAGCATCCAGCCCCCAACAGTGGGAGTGGTGCCAGAGGTTGCCTTGGTGGCAGGGTGGGGTAGGCTTGCGGATTGGGGGCACATTTGTTTTTATATGTTTTTGGAGCATCAACAGTTTCCATAATTTCAACATTTGTATAAATTTCGCATACAGTAAGCCGAATACCCGACCGCCGTACAATGCGATGCGATGCTATCATTAAGAGCTTTACGACAATGCCGGGGCAATAAAATTAATTAAAATTCAATAAATTGACGCCTTGAAACCCCTCCACGAAGTGAAACATTCAAATGAGAGCTCTGGGAGTTGTGGGACACAGCTAATGTTTAACATTGGGAATTCTGGTGGGGCTGAAGGGCGGAAGGATGGATGCGGAAGGTCGGATGGATCCACTAGGCAGAGTAGAGTGGCGGAGACTGGGGATTGGGGATTCATTCTGCGGCTCCCGTCTCCCCTCTTCTTGTGCTAATGCTCAGTTACAATTGTTGTTCGCTTTTGCTGTTTGCGTTGGAAATTGTACGAATATTCTCCCGGGCAATAGGCGAAACGGGATTGGGGCAAATGTGTTGAAAGCGAGACAAACACTGAGCGGTGTGGGGTTGGTAATGGCTCAGGGGAATTCCCAGGGGAGCGGAAAACCAGAGGACTGTTTGAGGAAATAGTTGGCAAAGTGTTGGCGTACTGGAAGAAAACTTAAGCAGGAGGAAGCGAGTACACGACAGATATAAGAATTTTGTCGGGGTCACCATTTTTGTGGTTAATGAAAAGTTTTGGAAACCTTCGCAACTTATGGCAGCATAACTTGGACACAGCTAAAAGGATTATAAGAAGCACAAGTGAGGGAAAACAGCAGCAGTCCTTTGAAGATTAGAGTCAGCTAGAAAAAAAACTGAATGTCAGGGTCACCAGTTCTTTAAACACTTAACTAAAAATGTATTACGTAAAACCAAATTCGAGTCTCGCAACGCACTTGGCACAAATATATATTTTTTGTCAAGCATTACATAGTTTCCCACCCAAAGCATCGGCAGGCAGCGAGTAATTTAGAACGTCATAAGAATGAAATCCCTCGAAGCACCAGCCAGCGCACAATCTGAGCAGTACCCAAGGCCTTGATGCCTCCCCTCTCGATAAACAAAACAAAACACTTAAAAATGCACAGGTAATAAACAATAACATCTGCAACAATCAATAACAATAAAAATAGAAATAGAATAACAACAAAATTGCAACCAGTATAAAAATCGAACGGCGCCACAGAGAGCGCAGCATAGACCAGCGCTAGCGACAAGAAGATACCCAGAAATAATCGTCCATGAATGTGAAATGATTCACAAGAAAGTTCTTGTAGGAATACACTTGTGCAAACATATGGCAGCCAACGAAAGCAGCGTGTAAAGAAATCAATCTAAAAACAGTTGGAACGCTTTTTCGTAGCGGCACGACATTAGGATACCAAGCGCTCAAAGAGAGGGCTTGTGGCGGGGGAGTAAAAAAAGACACAAAGGAACATTTGCCAATTCTTCTTGTAGATTGTCCACCAATTTGGAAGCAGACTCTGCACCATTGAGCATGAGAAGTCTGTCTTCCAATTCTCTTACAATTCACAATTGCGATCGAAAGGCAGCAGCAATTGTAGGGTACAACTAGTGCCAGGCCCAAGGGAGATTCAACCACCTAAATATATGTTTGCGCCAAGCGAAACGAAAATCAAAATCGAAGCCAAGACCAAGGACTCGATGGGTTTTTAATGGGGAATGCAAATGAAAAGTGCAACTGGGGCTCTAAAAAAAACTAGAAATGCAGCCGAAAAAAAGGTGGAACATTTCTGAGTGGGAAAACACACAGAGAAGATAGAATGCAAAATGGAAAATGGAAAGAGTAAGAGAAAGCGTAGGAATTGAAAGGGCTTCGGCGGCAAATTGAATTGTTTGGCATTGAGGGGAAAATGGCAAAGTGTGTGATTGTGGAGCGAGAAAGATGAGGTGACTGTGGCAGTGGGGGTGGTGCCCAAAGAGGTCCCAAGGACCGCATGCATACCGTATACATACGTACGTATGTAATTGCATAGTGTGTGTGGGAGTCCGTTCTGCTACATGGCAACAGTTGGCACCCCACAAAAGCTTTCACAGTCAAAACAAAAAAACCAAAGGCCAAAATGAAGACACAAACTGACAGCGGAAATTGAATCGCATTGCTTTTGTTTTGTGTGAGTGTGCGAGTAGGCGTCTCTACAAGAGTCTATGAATGTGTTTGTATCCCTAGGCAACTGGGGAGACTCGAGAGACATTCCATTACTTGGGATTCAAAGGGATGAACTCTTTGTTTCAGAACAAGGAATTGGTATGTACCATTGCATTGCATTGCATTCCACATCTCTCAATACTCATCACAGAACTTCAACGAGTAATAGTTATTCATATCCAATTTGATTAAATTAATCATGGAATAATGATGAATTGGCAGCGTTAATACTACCAAGACTGGAGCTGCCTGCTATTTGTTGTCATTTTCTATTTTTTCATGGCTTCAGCTAAACTCTCAAGAACAAGTCTCAAAATTTCTCTAAGTTTGAATCTTTAACACTCACATAATGCTGCGTTTTTTTTAAACCAGGAAAATCTCTACTGCACAACAAAAAGTATACTTTAAAATGTTGGTGGCTGGATTTTAGGTGCTGACTTTTGAGGTTGCAGAAAAGAGCAGCAATATATTGTGGCTCCTCTTCCTGTATATGACAAAGCTGAATCCGGAGACACACACACCGAGATGCTGGCGCACGGATACAGACACGCATACGGATGCACGAGGCGCTTCGCCAACGGAGAATAGTGAGAACATTAGAGCTGGTTAAAATCGGCAAAAAGCGCAAAACTTTGCGGCTGGCAAAAGTTCTCCCACAACAAATAACCACAAGTGGATGCCACAGCTGGCCAAGCTGTTACTTTTTTTGTTGCCTTCTGCCACATCTCCCCTTTATATTCTCTGGGGTTCCGGGGTTTTTTTTTATTTTGGCTTTGCTGTTTCTTTTGTTTTTTGTGAATTGAATGCAAGCATATTTCATTTGTCATTTTCGTGTGCTGTGGAGAAACGTATTCTCGGGGTCTCTTTTCCTCTGGTAGTATAACACTTGGATTGTTTGGATGTTTTAGCACATTAAAGAAAATCTTATAAAATCCTGTTTTGTGTGAAAAACCAAGAAAAAATAACCCATTTTATGTGTAAGAAAAAAAGTGTAACTATTTCGTGTAGCGAATCATTTTTCTTGGATGCTTTACGTCGAATGGTTGCCCTCAGAATTATTGTCGAGCCACATGAGGCGACGAGTTGTTGTGCAGCAAAGAGCAGGGCAATGGAAATGAAATTTTTATAATTTATTTATTCCACAGCAGATGAAATTAATTAGCAGTGCTTCCACAATGCGTCCCCCTCTCGCCGCTGCATCACTCTCATCAAAGTTTTGAGGCCTTTCGAAATTCTTAAAATATTTGTTTTCTTTGCCGGACAAAATCTGTTTGATCTTTCATCAGGAATGTGCAAAGTTTTCTCGTTTTTGTTTTTGAATTTCAATGGGAAAAACCACAGACACAGACAAAGAAAAAATAACAAAAAAATGAACAAAATTAAAATTAAAATGCATGAGCAGGAGACAGAGTCTTGGAAAACTCAACAATTTTTGTTGTATTTCAGCACAATACAAAAAACAGTCTGTCAACGGTCTTTATAATTATTATTATTATTTGATATACTCAGCGCTCTTTCTTTTTCTCTCTCTGTAACTGTCGCCCCGGCGATTACTTTTGCTGACATGTTTCGGCAGGTATTTAGGGAAAAGTTCTCCCTCCCACAACTCCCCATCGTACTCTCTTTCTCCCTCTCTCACCTGCCACTCCGCTGAGCCACTCACATCACATCACAAAACTGTGTAAATTCATAGCCTGATGTTTGAGAGGGAAGTCGGCAAACTTTTTGGGGCCAAAACCAAAGGTAGAGAGGCAGGCATCCATTGAATCGGTTTAGTGAGATCTTTAGATACTCTGAGAACTGAACTTTCGGCCTGAACTCTGAAGGAAGCAACAGCTGTGGAAGCAATTGAATTTATTTTAAGCAACCATTGAATATGGTACGCAATTTTGTGGGTTTGCGGAAGCAGCAGCACACTGAAAAAACTCAACTAGGAGCAACAACGAGTCTAACTATAACGAGTCAACATGCAGTAAATACCAGCGAGCAACTAGAGAGGAATAAGAAATATTTCGATGGCTACAGAATGTTTCTCTGAGCTCGCATTCATCACCTCCAAATGGTAATACCCTCTGCTGCAGAAAGAGTATAAATACACCAAACAGGGAATGGAAAAGGATATGGAGGAGGGGAGAGTGTTTGGGGGATGGCTTTGTAGGTGCCAGAGGTTTGGTGTTTGTGTTCGTGTGTGTGTGTATGTGTGTGTGAGTTCGCCGTCGTTCGGTTGTGTGTGTGTGTGTGTGTTTGTTGGTCTCTGGGCCACCCCGCAGGCAAAGGGCAATTTTCAGTTTGAATATTTTAGCTGCTAATTAAAATGTATTCGCGGTTAACAAAACGTGCGCTCCCAGGGTGCCACACCGCCAGCGCCACAGCCTCCTCCTCCTCCTGCACCTGGACCTGCCGCTGCCGCTCAATGTCTCCCCTTCATGTCGAACCTCTCACCCGTGGAGCCACCAGCATCAAGCCACCGTATTGGCACTCAACCCCCGAGTGAGAGGGATTTTCCTCCTTGAGTGTGGAAAATGAGCGAAAAGTTTTGCAGCCTTTGGGTTGGAGATGAAGCCGCAAATAAACACAAAATGTAATTGCATACAGCACAAGAGGAGCAAGAGCAGAGGAAGAGAAAGAGAACGAGAAACAGAAGAGGAGTGGAGAGGAGAGAAAGAGGGTAGACAATGAGTGAATGAAAATTAACAGAGAACCTCAACCGAATGACGACAAACAACAAAATGCCTTCAAAGCAGAAGGAAACCTCAAGGCGATCCACAAAGGGAAAGGGAGGGAGACTGGAAGACATCCAACTGCATGTTGCATGCTGCACCATGGATGCATCATTGAACTGCAAAACGGAAATGCCTCCTCTGACATATTGAATTTTCCTTAGATAAGGCAATGCTATTGCCCCGGAAATGAAGTGAAGCCTGAAGTCTGAAGCTAGGGACAAGCACACGCAGACAGACACACGCATGCAACTGCAACTTCAACTGCAATTGCAAATTCATCACAGGGGAAAGGTCAAGCACGCCTGAGTCTGGAGTAGTGTGGCAATTGGCAGAGATATGCATTTCCGGCCCAAGGTGAGGGCACACACCGAATAATTGTAGTTGCTGCTGCGAATATTGCGTGTAACGAGTGGCGAGAAGCTGTTATAAAGAGTGTCCAAATAGCGAGTGTAACTAAAGAAAAGAAACTCTAACTAAAAGATTAATCTCAAGTTTAAAAACAGCTACACAGCGAGAGCAGCAAACCGAACAACGCCAGAGAGCCAGAAATTACAACAGACAACGAGCAACAACAGCGTAACGAACAAAGACGGCTGCAACGAGTGGCTAAGCGTGAATGCAGCGATTAGGAACCATCCATTCAGACGAACAAATGCAGAAAATGTAAATGGAAAAGGGGGAAAGGAAAAGAAGAGGGATATGCTTCCACCGAGGGGCACCGCTCTGGAATCTCTGGTTAATGACTGGACGAGACTCCGACTCGCAATGACATTTGAAAAGAGGGTTACCAGTGCCCCAGTGGTTTTTGGCGTGCCCCATGGGGCAGGGCATGCAGCTCATCAAATGTGACAGGCAGCTGCACTTGTCCCGTGACCCCCCACCCTGCTCCACAGCATGTTTCGCAGTTGCCCCTACTCGAGGGGCAGCAGTTCACCTGTCAGGCAGGAAGGCAGCAGGCGAACATCGGGGCCAGCATAATGTTGCACAATGTACACGACTATTTCACATTTCAGCAATGCTCACTCTGTTCTGCTGGTGCACTCTTACTCTACATCTCTCTCTGGTCTTCTCTTCTGCCCTTTATCGCCCTACTGCCCTTGCTCTCTGTCCCTTTATGTCCCTTTCTCTGGCTGTCTGTATGTGTATGCTCCATCGAGTATTCAACTCTCGCATCAGTGGCAAAGTGACATGGCGCATATTTCAAGGTAAACACATTCTGAATTTTGCATATCAAACGGCGGGGCAGACGATGCAAGCAGCAAACAGCACAAAAGAAGACACACACAGAGAAGAACGATAGAGAGATAGAGGGAGAGAGAAAGAGAGCATGACACACAAACACATGGATAGATTTTCCACGATTTAGTTTTCCCCTAAGCAATTCACCTGTCACCCTCCCACCCGGCTGCACCACGTGCTGCTGCTGCATCTGCCGAGTCCGAGTTCTAATTGTTTAATTAATGGATTGCCTTGTGTGCAACCCCTGCCTGCGCCATGGCCCCTTTCGAACCATCATCTAATGGTTAATTGAAATACTCGTGGCATCCAGACGTTCTTCACTTCGAAAAGTTTCCCCAAAAATAAGCAAAAGAAAAGCAAGCTAAATTAATCTGATGGAACCACTTGCAACCGGTTATAGTTGCTGCAAATCGGAATCCCTCTTTGGAATCCCATCTCCACCACTGCTCTATTTCATTCACCATGTTTGTGTAGCGCCACGTGGGCGCGAGGGCTAACTATAAAGTTTAGCGATGATGAATTAGGGAATGTCACAAGGGTTTGCTTCACACAATTCTCTACTGATTTCCCATTTCGAACCATGTGTCTATGACTGTAATCTAAGGGATATATTTTGGCCAGAATATGTACAAGATATTTGCATAGAACACGTATACGCACAGTGGTGCAGATGATGTTGCAAGAAAGTGAAGGAATTCATTGAAAGTCGATAATTAATGGTACGACCCCTAAAGTAGAAGACACACGCACACACATCGCCCTCTCTGCTTATTTGTCTATCTTTCTCTAAACCTCTGCAGCCATCTCTTGTTCTCTCTTTCACTCTCTCTGCTCTCTGTTTAATCTCTGCATCTTTCTCTGTTTACAAATGCCGCCCGCTAATTTATTTGAAAAGCCATTTGTTACCTTTGCCTTTGCCATTGCCTCTGGCTCTGTTTACATGTCGCTCCGTCCGTTCGTTGTCCGCTTATCCGCTGGTCCGCTCTCTGTCCGTTCTGCCCACTATGTCCGTTTGTCTATTCATGCGTCCGTCCGTGTGTATGCGTTGGATAAGTGTATTTGTATTTGCTTTCTGGGTTTTAGATCGTGGCATTACATACACATTTACATTTAGCGTTAATTCAATTTGCAGTCCCTTCCAGAAGAAACAGCAGAATGAAAATGGGCAAATGGGCAATGGAAAATGGAAAAGCAGTGCCAAAAACACACACAAAAAAGTTTAAAGTTCAGAAATACCAGACACAAAAACGTACACACGCACACAAATTCCACACTAATTGTTTATATATTGAACATAAATATACAACGAAATGCGAGTAAATACATTTAGCATATATCGTACAAGTCGAACGAAACGTTCGAGTACATATGTACATATGCACATATATGGATGTATAAACATACATATGTATGCTAAGGTTGATGTTTAATGAGACGCTCAAATGGGATTTATAATCAATTAATTTAGTACGCGAAATATATTTATATACCACATACCAACATCTATGGGCAGCAAGCGAGAAAGAGCGACAAAGCAAGAAAGAGAGCAACTAGGAAAACAAAGAATCAAGCAAGAGAATCAAGTATAATGTCAGAAGACAGAGAGAACGACAGAGAGTGAGATTTTATTGATGTATCAAAACTACACACAGAGAAATTGATTTACTAAATGGCTTTAAATATGGAACGAAAGTTCAGTTGAAATAATCTATTTTATAACTTAATTTTGTTGGTCTTCTGCCCAAAAACCATTCGTATTTTATTTCTTTATTTATCCTCAAAATATACACCAAAACAGTTCAACTTTCTTAACAGCTGAAAAACATCAGAATGGATCTTCAGTTGCAATTGATTAAAATGTATGCAACAAGTTACAAAATTGATTGTAACAAATGTGCATAGAAGTTTTGGGGAACATGCATGGAAATTTCTGTGAGTGTACTCGCAGATCGAACAGCTGCCAATTGCTGACGAATGCCCTCATCCAGCTATCGCACAATAATCGTACAATATATACTCGTATTTGCAGTCGTTCTCGTACTCGTGCTCGTGCTCGTAATATACAAAGATACACACAATCAAAAGTTTATTTAGTGGAAATCGTGAAAATCGAGCAAATCCAAAAATCATGGCATACATACATCCATATGTACATACATATGTACATATTCTCTTCTTCTATTCCGTTTCTGTATGCATATGTGTGTGTGTTTTGTGTTTTGATTAAGCTTTAGTAAATACTTGAAAAATTTAATGCCGTTTGGCCAATAATTAAGGAAAAAACATTTCCAATAATCCCATGCCACATGCCACATGCCAAACACACACACACACACACACACACTCTTCCCCCCACCACCCCTCTGTTTTTTTGATCACAACACAAATCTTGCGCATATTTTGCGATATTATTCATACGCACAGTTTTCCGTTGTCCGAATTTGATTTGCTACACAGAAAACGTGCACAAATAATATGAACACAGCACAGAAAGAGATAAAGATGAACAGAAACAGTAACAGAATGTAAGGCAGAGAAAGAGAGAGAGAGAATCAAATTGGAAAATTGGAAAATTTATTGAAACATTTCGCCCGTCCACGAGAAAACCTAATGGACCCGCAAGATGTTCGCACAGAGATGGAAATGATGGATGAAAAGGATGCATCCCAAACTCAATTTAAGGGAAAAAATTCGAACTGTGGAAACCCAGTGGAAAACCAAAAGAAATTAAAGAAAATCACCAATTATAAGCTAAAGAATGAGAAAACCAAACACCAATAAACAATTAAGAGAAGACAAATTTGAAAATGTAAAGAAAAATAGTAAAAGATAAACAAAAAACGGAGAATGAAAAATGGATATTACAAAATCAAATTGTAAACACAAGAAAAATGAAAGCATAGAAGCGAAAAATAAGCAGATAAGAAAAGAGAAAAGCGAATGAAAAGCATGGAATGGGAAACTGAAACCAGAGCTGACAGAGAGACATCCTTTGCAAATACCCTTTGGGGCAACACCTTTTTCCCAAAGTCCAAAATCCAACAAGGACCACAAACAAAAACAATCCGAAGTTTCCTTTAAACTCTTTAAAAATATACAAATATTTTAAGTTACACATAAAATTAGCTTATTTCTTAAGAGTTTTGAAGAATTTCCTAGTTAGTTTACTATTTTTACAATTAAATTACTTTTTTCGTTGTTTAATGTTTTCTTTTAATATGAAAATTGTTGTTTGTCTCAACAAATTGTTTTCGTTCTGCGGACATGCACTTTGTGATTTATTTCTGTCTGAAATATTGCTGACAAGAGCTCAAAATGGAATTGCAATTACCTCTGATGAAAGCCTCTTCCAAGAATTCCATCCCCCACAACGAGACAGACACAGAGGAATGCTGTGTCCCATCCCTCCAAAAAACTGCACACATGCATTATATTATTTTTGGGGCAGAGTCAAAAAGCAATGTGCAATGGACATTGGCATTTGCCTTTCATCATGCCAAAAGGTATTTCCTAGAACTGAAATCCTCATCTGCTCGTGCATTCAACATTTTTTTGTTGTTCATTATTTTTCGTTGGAAAACCTTTGCTGTGCTCTGCACAGGGTAACATAGAGTGTAATGCATTTCCTCTACTTCCCATCGGTGAAATATTTTCCCAAAATTTCCCCACAAGGTGCGCGGGGAGCATATGCCACTAAAAGGATTACAAGGATCAATAATTTGCAAGCGCAAATCCTGCATTTCCAATGAAACGCAACAAGCACAACATGGACTTCCGTGAATTCATAAAAATAGAATTGATTGGGATTTTCCATTCTGAAAACCTCAACAAATATTATAGCCCAAGTTGCAATACATAATAATAAGTACACATATTATTTGTTACTATAATTCATATCCCCTCACTGCGTATGCGTTACATTCGTGCAAGTATTTTGTAAATGTTTCCCAAAAAATGTATTCGATAAACATTGGCATTTACCTTTTATCGGTTGAATGGCCTTCTCCGTTCTCCGTCGGACTGCTCTTTCCGTTCTCCTTTCCGATTCACCTTCTTCTTTTTTTGTTGTTGTTTATTTCAATATCAATTTGTATTTCTTTCTTTTGAATTGATTTGATTTATTATATTTATTTTTTGTAATTCTTATTTGAATTCTTTCTGCTGATCAGCTTATTGAGTTGTCTTTTATCTTCTGGTGTCTCTGCCAAAATCACAACAATAACCGAAAAAAAATAGCAACAAACAACATTAGGACTTCTTCAGCGTTTGTGTGTGTGTTTCTTCACATTGAAAGTGTGTGTGCGCATGGTGTGTGTGTGTGTCTGTGCTTTATGGATCTTTCTCTACTGCAGAACCATATACTCGTATAATTTCAACTGCGAGAATTTGCGCGCGCGCTAAGGAAATCCACGATTTTCAAATCAAAAATTTCACCTCCGAGGCAGCGAGCAAGAGCGAGAACCAAAGGACCAAAACTTTCAACACAAACACAACAAAAAAATAGTTTACAACAAGAAAAATACAACAAAAAATAAGTTTGGGTGGGAATACAACCGATTTTTTACCGCGAAATTGATTTTTAAAACTTTTGATTCTATGATTTAATTTTTCATTCCAATTAAAGTTCTTTTCCAAACCTCAAATATTTTTGTCTATGAAATTTTAAGTTAATTTCTCAAGTGAATTTCGAGCAATGAAAGTTCCGATTTTTCCTTAATTTGTGTGCTTCAGAATCTGAAATTCGAATTTAAAATTTTCCAACAGCAAATTGTGTTGAAATTCTTCCTTTAACCGATTTCAAAAATTTAAAAAACACGCACTTATTTTTGAAAACTTGTTTTAAAAACTCGATTTTTAACGGTTGATTTTACAGCTTCTTCTTGATGTGTGGGTGTGCGTGTGAGTGTGTAAGAGAAAGAGAGATAGAGAGAGAGAGAGAGAAAGAGATAGATAGATATAAAAATAGAGACAGTGTCTGTCTTGCTTGGACTCCAAGAACTACAACAACGCAATGTTATCCGCTCGGAGGCTGAACGCCTACTGGATGTTACACGCGCCGAAAGCTTTCGCAGAATGCCAGCATGCGGCAGCCAGCACGCAACGCGTCGGGCAGCGACGCCGGCAGCGGCATGCCAACGACGACGGAGTGCCCGAGCAGGAGCCGAGTGGCCAGACAGCCAGCCGAGTATCGTTGGTTGGATGTCGGCTCCAGCTGCATGGCATGGCGGTGAGTAGGCAGGAACGGGCGGGAGTGACAGCGTGGACAGGGAAGGGGAAGCAACAGTGGTACTGCGCTTTTTAATTGCATTTTTGGGCCGACTCGTGCGAGGCGGGAAAAAGCGCAGCGCAGCGAAGCTCTCCTTTGCCAGCGCCTTTGCTATGGAATCCATAAAACATATCTGTGTGAATTATTCAAGGCAAATATAACGCAGTCTACACTCTGGAAATCTCTACAATGTTAAGTCTACACTCACGCTCACTCGAGCACACACACCCGCGCACAGGTGGGTCGCAAGTAATATTGATATGAAGTGGGGTAGATTTACAAATATAGGACAGATCGAGACAGAGAATGCCTTGGGCGAACGCATCGAACAGGCGGGTCACCATGTGCTGCAGTGGTAACGGGGGGCAGTTCATTGCGAGACACATCATGGGAAAGTAGCAAACAAGAGTGAAGCATGGAGAGAGGAAATCTCAAAATAAATAAGTACTTGCATAAATAAAGAAGTTACTGAAATAATAGGTGCCTACCTCTAATGAATATACCCTGGTCACACGCATCTTTTACTCTCCACGGCTGGAAGCTCATCAACGTCCCTGCTCCACGCTCCTATTGCCGCTTTCCCTTCCAGGCGCCGTAGCAGTCGCAGCAGCAGTCGCCGTCGTCGTCGTCGTCGTCGCAGTCGCGTGTGTGCTAACAAGTGGGGGAGCAACAGTTGAAATGAATGAAAACTTCTCTGCGCCAACGCAAAGCGTCTCTGTCGCTGTCGACGCTGGCGCTGGCGTCCGTTCCATGTGTTGCTTCTCTCACACACCTGATGGGGCGAAAGCTTCAATGGGTAGGAGAGTGCGGGTGGTGTGGGTGCTTGGTGCTGTTGCGCGGGGCTGTTGGGTGTTGATGTTACTTTCCAGTCGCAGCGGCAGCGGCACACTGTTGCTCTTCTCTGGATGTGTGTGCTTGGATGCCTTGAGTGTCTCTTTCTCTCCATGTGTGTGTCTCTCTATCTCTCTCTCTCTCTGTCCCGCTGTCCGTCCCTCTGTCTATGTGTGGAGATTGTTTTTGGGGTATCCGTTAAGCAGCTACTAATTTTTGTTAATCACACCTTTAATGACATGAACTTGACACCATTCCCATGCCCCACCATTCTGGTTTTCTCCCCCACTGCCTACAATTCACATAAATTAGGCAACCAAATAGACCCCGGTTATGTGGCTATCATCGTGAGTGTGTGTGTAACACTTAATTACCGTTAGCCAGGCAGTTCAAGGGTAACATAAGATTAAAACGATGGCTTTCCATCTGCAGATTGTTTCTTAAACATATGCAAGCCAAAATTTTACTGCCAAATTTTTGCATGAAATTGTAAAATAATTTTATAGATAGTGCAAAAGATAACATAAATACTTAACCAAAGCCACAATATATTAGAATTTATTAAGCATGTGCTGAGAATAAATATTTAAGGTACTAGAAGCTACAAATATGGAGTTGAAAACAATATTTGCGAAGACCATAATATCCATCGAAAGTGTGGCAAAGTGTAGTTCTCCATCGAATATGCCGCACATTCATTTAATGATCTGCCAGGCGGCAGAGAAAACGAAAATATTTAGTGTTTAAATGGGTAAATAAATGTAATTGTTGGTGTGCCTTGCCTGATTTATGAGCACTCAGCCATGTTTATTGCAAAATAATGAGCAATTAGTGTAAATTGAAAGCCTTTCAGATTTGTGAGTATTTGGCACTTGAATCGACGAGGAGCACTTTAAATATACATATATGTATTTTCCGAATAATTTCCAGAACAAAAGCACATGGCTAACGTCCGCATATTAACCATTTAAATTTTATATTTTTACGTGATGGTGGGAATAGGTGGAGATGTTTCCTTTCTGAGCTCCTTTAAAAAGAGTTACAAAGGATGGGCAGATGCATCGAAATCGCCAGGAGGAGCCACAGCGTCAGCATGCCGCGCCAAACAGCTGCCACTCCGTTTGAGGCGAACTCTTCAAAATAGTTCCCGTAAAGGGCAAAGGTGAGCAGTTGGCGTTGCGGCTGGCGCAGCTCCAGCTGCGTGTGGGTGTGGCTGTCATTCGCAGGCACCTCCTGCATGGTCCAGGCCACCTCCGAAGGCTGCAGCGCATACAGGCCGTAGGTAAGAGTGTTCGGCATGAGCAGGCGTCGCGGCCGCTTGACAAACTCCCCGCTGATCCGCAACGAAGTGAACTCCACGCCACCGCCGTGGCCCTCCAGCTGATTGCTGAGCAGACCGCAGGACTCGAGGCTGTCATCGCGGCAGGCAAAGAGGCCGCACACTCGAATGGAGCTGTACTGCTCCTGCTCGTAGCGACGTTCGGCCACGGACACGCCCAGGCGATAGTGGTACTCGGCTTGAGCGCCGAGCAGGTTCCAGCTGAGCTGGAAATCACAGCAGAGATCCGCCTGGCAGAGCCGCTTGCTCGCCGCTCTCCCATTGACTAAGGGCAGGGCCCACGTGGAGAAGCTGCCAATGTCCGGCTGCTGGAGTAGCTTCAGCTGCACTGTCGAAGGCGACTCCTCCTCATCCGTGGGCGTGGAAGTCCCTTGCGATCCATCCGTTGGCACTTGTGCCAGAAGCAGCTGTCGCTGACCCTCCGCCCGATGCGACACCATGATCCTGGTAAGGGCACCCTGCTGGCCGTCATAAATGCCACTGCCGCTAATCCCGGCCAGTGGCATGCTGGCACCGGCAGCCAGCAGAGTCACATTGTTGGCCCAGGCCCAGCCCTGCTGGAGTTGTGAGGCTGCCAAAAGCAAGCACAGAATTATCCACAAGAAAGCATGGAGCATGCTTTATACTCTGTCTTACCCGTCAGGAAGGGCAGCTCCGAGTTGAACATTTTGGTGACAATCACATGGCGTATGCCCAGGCGCTCAACCAACTCCTGGGCCGGTGTATAGAACAGCATGTCGAAGCAGATAAAGTGCCCAAATGTCACGCCGAAGTCCGTGCGGAAGGTGGCCAGCTCTGCGGTTTGGGTGCGATTGGTGAGCGGCTCCAGGTAGAGGTTCCACTTGCGATACCGCGACAACACCGCCCCCTGCCTGTCGAACACCACATTCGTGTTGTAGATGTTGTATCCCCTGTCTGTCGAGGCGGTGGCATCCTCCTCTGCCCGCTCCTTGACATTGACCACCAAATAGGTGCGTGCGTCGCGGGCCGCACAGGCCAACCGGCGCAGGAACTCTGCCACTCGGGGATCATCTCCTTCGTGTGCCTCGCACAGACTGTGCTCCGTTTGCTCCGGCACTGCCGTCAGCTGGAGCACACTGTTGAGGGTGGCCTCGGGAAAGACCAGTATATCGCTGGTGCCATTAGCACCGGCAATCAGCTCCAGGTAGCCGTTAAGATTATCCTCGAGCAGCTGCTCGGAACTGGCACCGAACACCGCCGGCCGAAACTCTGCGACGCCGGCTGTGTAAAACTCGCCACTGCCACTGACCGGGCGACCAGAAAGGTGCACCACAACCACACAAGAAAGCAGCCAGATGCGATTCAGCCACATGATCATCTCTCGAACGAAGTAAGAGCCAAACTAACTGTGAATTTGTCGGCTAACCGGTTCTCGTTCTCTCTCTCTCCCCGTCTGTCTGTCGCTCTCGGCAAACACGCAATGCCAACAATCCGTTGAGATCTCTCTATTCAATCTTATCGCCAAATACTCGCAGGTAATAATCGCAGCTAATCAACATTAACGCGACCGTCTCGCTTCTGTACCTGCTCTTTGATTTTATTGAGCACTCATTGTGCTGATTCCTGTATGGCAGAATTTTAGGCTAGAGCAAAACACGCGAATGAATGCAATACTGCTATTAGATTTCATCTGCAAAAATAATAAATTAAAAAAGAAAATAAATGATATTTTAAGTGTATTTTTGGTCTGTCCACCACTCAAGAATTCTTTTTTGTCTCATCTCTTTGCATGATTTACAGTTGTTCTGGTCATTTGCCTATGCCATTGCGGTACTAGTGCGTGTTTGAAATGAAGAGAGAGTTTGAAATGAAAGTCGGCGCGCTCAGAGAGGATTAACAGAGTGAGATACCTGACATGATGAGTGTGGGTTAGAAAGAGAAAACGATTGTCGTAAGCTAGTTGTCAACAAAGCATCGGCTGCACGTGGAGCTTTCATGTGCATGCATATGTAGGTACATAAGTATGTGTGACTGCAGGCTTTGTTTACATTTTTGCATACAGCACTTTTGCAAGCAGCTTTGATCATGGAGAAATTACTAATAGGTGACGGATTCACCACAGTTCCTTCTCAATCGAATCCCACCAGCTGCAGTGTGCAGAACGTAAAACGTTTTCTATCTCTCTCTAGCGCTTGCCTCTCTGAGCGTGGTGAATAAGCTGGTTGTCCTCCACTCAGCTGACGACGTTACCTATTAGTAATTTCACCATGGCTTTGATCATACGGAGGGCAGCTCGAAGCTCAAAAGCTCAAAGCTCACAGCTACGCGAAAATATCCAATTCATTTTGATATTCTCAACCTCCTCCAACCAACGGTTATATACCTTGAAAATTAATCAAAATAATAATCGCTATTTAGGGATATATTTCAACCAAACTGAATAAAATCTTTTTCCAGAAATGCCACCAAGTTGGAGAAACACACACACACCACTTTCCATCCGATTTCTCAGATCCTTATAAGAAACTATGTACAAAAAAAAACCAACAAATAGAAGGATATCCCTTGGTATGATTAACCCCGCAGAAGGAGTAGCAATGGCAGTAGCAGACCAGCGCCAAAGAGAACGAGCCGCGACGATCCGTTCCTGTAGCCGCAGGCCACTTGCTGCTCCTCGGAGCCAACGCCAAAGGTGCACTTCTCATCGTAGTAGTTGCCGTAGATGGCAAAGGTCAGCACGCTGCTGATCTCAACGGGGTCGCGCAGTGCAAAGCGAACCTCATGCTGGTAGCTGTAGCGGGAATTCAATGCAAAAGTTTAGAGATTGAAAGAAAGTCTGCCTACGGTGATGAACGACTCACCTCTCCTCTGAGGGCTTCTCCTGCGACCACTCAAACTGCGATGGCTTCAGCGGCAGCAGGTTATCCAGCACGGAGCTTGGCATTAGCAGAAACTCACTCGACTCCGGATAGGTGACGCCGATCTCCAAGCGGTTGAAGGCTGCACGCGGCCCTTGCTCCTCGAGCTTCTCCGCGGATGGCAGACCGCCGCACTCCTCAAGGGTGGGACCGGAGCACGCAAAGAGGCCACAGTTGCGTATGTAATTGGCGTCCACCGTCTGCTCATTGCGCCAGCCATCGTACACCGCCAGCCGGTAGTTGGCTGCTCCGACACCGCCTCCACCCTCCAAGGGGCTCCACTCCATGTCAAAGTGGCAGCAAAACTTTCCATAGCAGATGTTCGACGTGAGGCTGCCCGTTTGGTTGCCCAAAATCGTCAGCAGCTGCGTCTGATAGTTCTCCAGGTAGTCCCGCTTCATGAAGAAGTTAGAGCTGCTGATCGCCTCTCTAGGACTGCTCACAGCTCGCCTCTGACGCCGCTGACGCACGGGCTGTCGCGCCGCATATTTGGGCACCTGTGCCACATGGATACTCCGCTCGCCGGTGCCCTGCACCATTACGCTGGTGAGGGCGCCCTCACGGCCATGGTAGATGCCAGAGCCACTGCTACCCACCGCAGGACGACTGGCGCCAGCAGCTAGCATATTCACATCGTTTGCGTACGCCCAGGCCTGCTGTGTTTGCACACCTATCGGGGGGGAGTGGAGAGATACAGAATTAATGGGCTTGTGGTGTGGTGGGGGAGCTAATCTTTAGGGCACTTCATCTGGAGAGGGCGTCGCTAGTTAAATGCCAATTAGGGCTGATAAGGCAACGACACTCACCTGTGAGGAATGGCAGCTGGGAGAACCACATGGTAGGGTAGACAAAGTCCGTGATGCCATGCTCGAGGATCAGTTGATGGGCCGGGGTATAGAACAGGATATCGAAGCAAATAAAATGCCCGAAGGTAACGCCAAAGTCCGTCTCGAAGGTCTCCAACTCTGGCTCGTAAGTGGTGTTCCTGTTCTCTCCGTAGAGATGCACCTTCCGGTAGCGGGAGACGACCACTCCCTGGCGATCGAAGACCACATTCGTGTTGTGGATATTAAAGCCATCCGCGGCACAAGGCCGTGTATCCTCGGGCGTGTCCGTGCATAGCTTCTTCTCCGCCACATTGATCACCACGTACTTGCTGACATTGCGCGCGGCACAGGAGAGGGCCACCAGGAACTCGGCATAGTACACGGCATTGGGATCGGTCAGGCAGGGTGCGATCTGATCCTTGGGCTCAGGCACAAATGTTTGCGGTCCCATGCCATTTATCGTCAACTCTGGAAACACAATGATGTCCGTCTCGCTGGCATTCGTCGACTGTAGGATCTCTAGATAACCCGCCAGATTGTCCGACCAGGCGGAGGTGCTGAGTACGGTGTGCCGGAACTCCACCACTCCAGCCGTATAGTAGTCGCGCTCGGCGATCGACGCCTACAAAAAAGCAAAAGCAAAATATAAATAAATAATTGATTCCCCGGAATGCAAACAAAAATTGGAATGTGATTCCCCACCTGATGACTCAGGCCAGGGAGCAGCCCGAGGGTCAAGCAGAGCCAGAGACCGAGCCAGAGGCTCCTCCTCCACCCAGAGTTCGTTGCCATGCTGCTGCCACACCGATGAGTGTCTGTTCGTGTCTGGGACAGTCCGCAATGCTTTTATACACAACATCCAGCAAAATCGTTATCCGGCGCATGGCTAATCTTATCATTAATCGACAGCGTGTGTCGCCGAACTCTACGAAAGAGAGTGGGAGTAGAGAGAGAGAGAGAGAGTCGACAGACGCGAACCGATCAGAGAATTCCAGTTTGGAGGCCTGAATACCTGAAGACAATCATGTGCACTCTTGGCGGACTTTTGGGACTAATTTTTGCCATGTTTGTGAGCCGTGGCCATGATTGTTGGGTTTTTGTGGGCATTGACCATTGGACTGTATTTCGGGTCAACTATTATTATACATATATATTACTTCGTTTTTGTTTTTAGCGCAAGTCTTATCGATGCCCAGCCCCAGACTAGCATTACTTACTATTGTTAATCATCAATGGTCTCATGTTCCAAGAACACTCCGTAAAAACAGAAATTAAATGCACTTGAATATGGATCCATTATGATCCATTCATTACCTCATTTTATGTAATTACTTCATTCATTTCCTCACCTCAGTTATTCTGATTTTTATGGCGAAAGGCGTGTTTTTTCTTAATCAGCCGTCGGAGGCTTATCAACCAATGATGTTTATCAGATGCGAAGATTCCAACGGTTCCGTGGAAGTTGTTTTGCGGTGGTTGTACTTACTCTTTACTTATCCCCAAACACATGTTTGATTTAAACTTTACGAGAAAATAAAATTCAAATTTATCCGATTTATCCATTTTTTATTTGTATGCATCCGAACTAGTAGAATCATTTAACAACCCAAATTTATCGCATGAAATAATCCAAAGCTATCCAATTTATCCACACCAGTTATCCACATTTGTCAACTGTTATCGAATTGTATCCAGAATCTTTTTGTTTGAGAATCAACGGACTTGCAAGTATTTTATATAATTTTCCAGGTATCCACATTTTATCCACATTTATCCAAAGCTATCGACTTTTATCCAGAATATTTGTATGTGAAAATCAACATGTTTCTGAGTTTTTTAGAAGATTATCTAGCCTTCCAAATTTTATTCACATTTATCCACTGCCATCGACTTTTATCTAGAATATTTTTGGATGAAAATCAGCATGTTTTTTTGAGTATTTTAAATACATTTCACGTTATCCAGAAGTTACTCACATTCGCAGCTATTTACTTTAACCTAAATTATATTTATCAGAAAATCAAAGTGTTTTCAGTGAATTTCTCGTAGTTGTCAAAAAATCATGCAAAAATTAAATTTTAGATAATTAGAAACTGAAGCCATTGCAAACCTTACTATACTTTACTTTATTATTGTTTTATTATTCGGAATTAAATAGTTGCCATTTATATTTATTTGATTCGTTTTGGATCTGTATACGATAAGGTTCGCTTCCATTCTGAATTTCAAAACAATTCAAATACAAACAATACGAGTAATAAACACTTTAAGTCTGATTCTAAATGAATGGAAGCTTTTTCAGTAATCATTCCATCCATCGACACTTGAGTGGAAAGTTACACGAAGTCAGCACTCAGCTGTGAAAATAACTGCCATCTTCGGCTTGCATCCATCATTCGGGTAATTCCTGCCACAATCCTGCCGGGATGCTCATAAAGGTCTCAGCCAAACACTTGAGTCGACTCCACTTTTGGGTTATTATCCAGCTTCTTTGGGGCTTCTTTTTCTTGCTGCTACACTTCTTTTTTTGGTTGGCACGTAAACGAGGCACATATCCTCGCGCATGCAGCACTTAATGCATTTCCATACGAGGAGGCAAAGCCACCGAAAAATCCTTTACCTGCTTAAGAATCTTAATTTTGACTGCAACATAAATTCAAGTGGCAGAGACTGCCAAAGACACCCACAGACACCCACAAACAGCCACAGACTTCAACAGACTCCGACAGGCTCAGCCCTGAAGAGAGACACATCCTTCCTTTCCCTTCCCCACGTACTCGACAACCCTTTCCGTTTATCTGCTTCCATGCTCGTTCGTTCTGATGCTCTTATGCTCTCATTTCTGGGACCAGGTAAATTGATTTGCGGTAAAAAGAAAAGTTAGAACCGAAAAAAGAAAATAAAATTAAAAAATAATGTTTGAAAATTTCTTGGTCATATATTTTAAATACGAAAATTTACCCAAGGGAGACGAGCCATGCGGTCGACACATACACATACACACACCCGCACGCATACATGCAAGCGATGCTTCACGGTCCTGTTGCCTGCTCATTTTATGCGCAAAACGAAGCGAACGGTAAAACACGTTAAAAGCTAAGACGGGGTCCCAACAACAACAAGAACGACGAAAACAACACCAAAAGCCACACAAAGATGTGGAAGCTGGAGAGAAATTGAGAGGCGAAAGGTAAGCAGTAGGAAAATACTTGCCACACACACACAACGAAAGTGGGACACACTTTCCATTTATTGTCGAAGGAGATTTGATAGACGATTACCCACAGATATACCCAGCAGATGCAACACAAATAGGGAGACTAAATTATGCTTGCGCACACAACATTCAAGCAAAGAGGCACGCCATGAAGCAAGCATCAAAATATCTCTAATATTCTTACTTGCTGATATTCCTGTTACAGAACGACCCACAAATTGTTGCTAGCCAGCGGCAAGGTCTCAGGTAAATGCTGGCACAAAAAGAAGGCTGAAGCGGAGGCGGCTCACTGGTGGTTCATTTAGTTTTTTGGCCTGGAACCTGGCCCATATATGTATGTTTGCACAGGCAGAGCACAGCCCACATATGTATGTATATCCATATGTATCGTGCTGGGTGTGTTGTTGGGTTTGAGTGGGGTTTGGGCTTGGGAGGGATGGGCTTGGGTGGCTGGGTTGTGTGCTCCATTCGTTGCTACTTATGTTTAAGCTTCGTATTTAAGCTTTTTGCACGATTTCCTCTAACAAATGGATTTTCACTTGTTGCCCAGTCTCCCATATGCACCATGTGTGTGTGTGTGTGTTATGGCCTTGTTGCCATGCTCATTTTTCTCTAGATCCCCAACGTGCGCCACCGCTTGGACCTGGGACCTCGCTTCGGTTCGCTTTGGTTCGGTCTTTTGCTCACAAATAATTTAATTTCTTGGCTCGTCTTTTATATGCATATATTTTTCTACCCTTGGTTATTTCTTGTTTTCTTTTTTCTTTTCTGTGCATAATCCTGGGGGTAGGTAAGATCCCTTGGCTTTAAGTTAATTTTCGACCAATCAATGAACATTGAATCCTCCTCCCTCTCTTACTCTCTCTCATTCCATGGCGCTCTCCTTTGCCGTTGATTAGTGACATCATATTCCTTGGCAGTGCAACATTGAGTCATGAGTAACGAGTGGGTTGAGGGAGCACTGCCTCTGGGGCTTCAGCAGATTTTTGTCTGCTTGATTAATTGCAATTTTGTTGCTGCCCCAAGCACTGGCAATTTGTTAGCCACCAAGCTGAAAGGAAACTCTGGATAAGATGGGCGCTCCCACATGTGTGTGTATGCAAACTAAAAAGTATTATTAATGATTGCCACAACGGGCGGCAGTTCTCAGTTGTCCGCTTTCAGTGTTTTGCCTGCATTTGACATCACTCATACGACGCGTTGTCTGAGATTTATGCCAGGAAGGCTACGCCTGCAAGGGCTGTGTGTTTGCGTGTGTGTATGCAAAAGGGTGTGAAGTGGGTCTGACTTTGCCGGCTGACTGATTAATAACCAACGCTTAGAGCCAGCAAACAGAATGAAACACAGGCCGATACTTAAGATACACTGCCGCCTTACAGAGACTAGTTTATAGAACACAAAATACACTACAATAGTAAATGATTGATGGTTGACATACTTCAAAATAAACGCTCAAGAGGGAGCTTTAAAAATGGGAACACTGCAGCCTGAAGTTATAGCGAGTGTCAGGCCCCTTAGTGAGCATTAAACAGAGGCGAGAATGCCTTTTGCCAAGTGTATGGCGAAGAAAATGACGAATTGCCACAAAAACATCCAGAGAGAGGCACACAATGAAATTATCTACACATGAGTCTCTGTCTGGGTTTGTGTCTCTGCCTGCCTCTAAGTCTCTCTCCTTTCTGCCTCCCCTCTGAGTCTTTGTGCTTTGTGCTTCTCCTGGATGTAAACTGTGTTTACATGTCTGCGATTAGCCGCATTTTGTGTAGCAAAAGGCAAATCCTTTGCATATGATGGACAGCAGAGACGCAAAAGAAACCAAAAGTGTTGAATGTTATTTAAGTTACTTCTGTGCAATGTTTCATTTATGATTAAAATTGTTTCGACATAGCGACATCTTTGATTTTAGCTTAAAATATTTAAGTGCACATTTTGCAGTTCAAATTGCAAGATTTTCATTGAGTTCTGAAGTACATTTGAAGCCTTTTGTATCCCAGAGCTTTCATCAATTACTCGTGGCCTGATTCGAGTCCTTTTATGTGTACGAGTTCATAGCCCGATTCCTGGCCATGTCAGACCTCTGATTTATAGTTGGTGTATCTGGCATCAGCGTCATCCCACCTGGTGACCCACCATGCCTGCCTGTGTGTGTGTGTGTGTGTGTGTGTGTGTGCACCTGGTTTAATAGCCTTAAACGCGTTGGCTAATAAGTTTGCGCCAGGACTTGGCGTTTGCCTTTTGCTCTTTGAGATTTATTGACATATAAATTTAATACCCATCCACAGTCATTCCATTCCCCCTCGATGGCGCAACAAAGTTAGGAGCAGTCGTTGATTGAATGCGCTTTACTGCCTGGGATTTCCGTTAGTAAATTGAAAAAAGGCACCCACAACCTCCTACCCTGCCGCTAGGTCATCCCTAGTTTTTCGGGTATTTTCTTCACTTTTTTTTTGGGTTGTTAATTGAAGAACTAAAATCGATCGCTGCCGAGTGGTTCCGGGCAGCGCCAGAGATAGATCCAATGTCGTTTCATTTCCTTTTACTTTCGATTTTGCAATTTAACTTTTGATTAGCATGAAATAAAGTTAGTTGCACCTCAAACTCAACCCCCCCACAACCCTGTAAATATTTTTTCCATGACTTCTTCTGGGTAGTGGATGGCTGCACCTTTTTCAATGTCAGCGGAATGCAGTTGGGAAACTTTCTGCTCTCTCGCCGCCAAATGGGACGTTTTTTTTCAATAGACAGAATCAAGGGCCATTAGTTTGACTGATTTCCTATGGCTGGTGCGAGGCAGTTTCGTGCAATGGAATTGAATTGAATGGAATGCCCAACCGCCATGCATGAAATGGATGCCCAGACAAGACCAGAACCCAGAACCCAGAAGCCAGAAGCATACCCAAACCCAATCAGACACCCACAACCATCCATTCGGGTGCGAGCATCTCTAAGCCCCAGAACAGGATACAAAAGCCATAAGTCAAGCAGCAGCAGCAGCAGCAGCAGCAGGAGAGCACACAAGGACAAGCAGCACGACTCGAAAATTCAATTCAATTTCTTAGCTCATGAAATGCTGCCAGAGCATCGCGACATTTACCAGCATAAGAGCTGCACGCGTGAGGCACGAGACGAGGAAATGCATTTATCAAAGAAATCTATCAAGGAGCTCGCTTCACTCTATAAAGACTTACAGCTTTATTTTTGTAGATTTTCTAAAATAGAAAGAAGTAATTTCCCAGAAACAAAAGACTGTGCCTGCCAGCGGCATTTCTGCCATTGATTTGTTCTTCTGTCATATTGAAATATATTTCCAATCACGAGCCTTCGTTCAGCTCTAATTACCAGCTGTCCTTGGCACACGGAACACGGTCTTCTCGCTCTCTCTTTTACCCCAAAAAAAAAATCCTCTTACATCTCAACCCACAGTTTGGTTTTTGCCTTCGCTTGTCGCTTGTCGCCTGGCCAGGTTCAATGCAGTTCAGTAAATATTATGCTAAATTGAGATAATTTGTTGGTTGACACACACACACACACAAACACACACACACACACACACAGGCAGTGATCCTATATAGCCACAGTTGTGGGCGTGTCGCCATTTTGGCTCCTGGCTCACCGGCTCCACCGTGTCCTTGTGCCATGATGCTGTAAATGGATTTGCATGTAAATTTGTTTTTCGCCTTATAGGCGAACATTTTTTTGCTCGATTTTGCACACTTTCTTGCAGATTTCTATCGTAATTGGTGGCTTGTTATAGGCAATACGTGTGCGGTGCAGGGGCATGGGCATGGGTTGACAGTCCAGCAGACACACACACAAATTGCAGTTCATTTTTGCATTCCTTTTTGGTCGGAAGTATCCATGTAGCCAGGCTGCCACGGCACGGGGGTCTCTGCTGTGCCTTCAGTTTATTATTGCCGAATATTCGTACTCGCACTTCTCGTATTTGATAGCTGAAAATGGGTTGAATTGAGTACCACCAGGGATTCCTGCTACCGGTTATGCATATCAAATGGAGTTTACAATAATTTGAGTGAGTATTTCCGCACTTGTTTGGGCGCAGATTGAATCACGACACCCTTCGTCCTGTTGATTGTTAAATTGTTTGTTGACACGTTTCCTTCGTTCAGTCTGAGTTACTCCAATTTGGTAGATGGGAACTGCAATGGGGGTGCAACAGGCATGAGCCAATAAGTGGCAAATGGAACACCAAGCTGGAGCGCAGACCAAGTGGCGCTGCTGCATGTCGCGTGTTGACACGAGTAACGGACCAGTTAAGTACATGATGGAAGGAGAGAAATTCGAGGAATGTGGAAGGAAAACTACGAGTTCTATAACCAAACGTAACCAACGGAGCGAAGCATTTTATTTTTCCCATAATTATGGGCATTATTTGTTCGGTTAATGAATTGATAAAGACAAAGGCTAAACGTAATCGATATGAAATTTGGTGTACTCCAAGCGTTAGACCTTAAAGAACAGAGGTGCATTTATTGTGTGGTCGAGCTTCTAGTGGATCTAATAGGAATCAATGTCTATCCAATACCAAATCGTAATTTAAGGCTTGATTGCTGATTTATTTGAGTCTAAATTTTCGATGCGCTCTAATATTTTGCTCAAGTATTTGTTGTGAGAAATTTGGTGAGAATTTTACCTCTAACGTTTCTCAAAGCAGCATCGATTGGCTGCATCCCACGGAACTGGCTTCGAGGGTATTCGGGGGAATTTGCTTCCAATATTCGAGGGTATTCGGCACTCAAGGTTTTATAGGTATTACTCGTATTTTTTGGGGGGACGGGGAGCAGATGGCAGTTCTCTGTTGCTGCCTGGCCAAGAGGCTTCGTTTCGTTGCATATTTTTGTTGAAAAATATGAAAATATTTCAATCCAAGTCCCAGGCCCAAGCCAGAGCCGGAGTCGCCCCGCACCGCCATGCCATTGCTTGGGCGGTTTTTTCGGGCCTCTGTGGAGTGATTTCGGACAGGGGAAGGTAGGAAAAGGGCAGGAGACTCGAGTATTTCATGCACTTTCCACGCTGCTGGCCTTATTTATTGCATACTTGCCGCAGAGTAGGGCAGAGTGGAGCTCCACTCCTGCCTCGGCGCTGCTTTGCATTGTCTGTCTCCAAGGACAAGTCAGTGACCGAGCAGCCCAAAGAAAAGGGCAGCAGTGGAACCAACAACAACCAGGAAAACCAGAGTCCCGAGTCCCGAGCCCGAAGACCAACTATCATAATAAATATTGTGAGGCTGTGGGGCAAGTCGTGTGTATAAAATGGTCATTAAAAAGGGGATATAGGAATAGTTTTATGCTTCAGCCCTGTGCCTCTCCTTGCACCCTCCTCCGTTTGCTGTGCTGCGGCCATGCGGCCATGCGGCCATGTGACAATGCAATTAATTGTTTTGTTTATCGGTTTATCGTAGAGTTTACGCTTGATTTGACCCAAAAAGCCAACACACATGCCGCCAAAGGAATGCTGCTCTCCGTGCTCCCCGCTGCCTCGACCCTGCTTGCCAGTGTCCATTTATCTGCTGGGCTTAGTGCCCCCCAAAGAGGCGGAGATAACACAGGCGGCGCGTGGCAGGTGGTGGCTTGGGTTGGGTCAGTGCAATGAAGTGTGACCAGAGGCCACAAAAAGGAAGCTCCCCCGAGAGCCTGAACTTTCGACACAACTCAAACGAGTTGGAATTGAATTCGTTGTGATTTTTGGGTTGTTCCTCTTTTCCTCAGCCCCCCACTCACCACTCAATCGAAGCCCGACGAGTCCTTGGACGACAGGCACTCTCTCTCGCTCTCTCTTGAAATGTGTCTATTTTTGGTATTTGTATTTTGCTTGTGCCCTGCCACTGGAACCACACACACACACACACACCATATTAGCATATTTCCATTTTTCGGCCGGCCGCAGGACATCCAAAAATGGGCATTACAATGCCAAGAGCCCATTATCCATGAACATGGCAGGACATGGCAGGCAGGCAGGAGGCAGGAGGCAGCTTAATAATGCGCTTTTCAAAAACTAATACGAATATAATGTGTGTGTGCCCGTGGCTGAAGGGCTGCCGGGGGCGGGTACAGGGACTGGCTGCCAGAGTGGCATCCATTGCCACATCAAGTGGCAAGGACAGCCGTTGCATTGTTGTGACCACTTGCCGCTGCATCGGAGCCATGTGTGTGTGTGTGTGTGTGTGTGTGATCGAAGGACACTTTAGCTTCGGCTTCAGCCAGTGTATGCACATAAATATAGGAAAATATTGATGGCAATAAGAGGCGACAGCTCGCATCGATGGCTCGACTCATGCGGCTGCCAGTGGATGTTGTGGCTGTGGCAATGTGTGGATGATGAATGCTGCCACACGTGTTGCACATTACAAAATGCAGTAAAACGGCAAAGCACGAAAGAAAATGCAGTTAAAATAAGACAAAACTAAAAACTTTGCCCACTTCCTCTGTTTAGTTATTGGATGCTGGGACCGACCCATCTGCTCGAATCAACAGCAGGCGGAGTATAGGCAGCGCTTGCCGAAGGAATCATCATCGAACAAAGTATCTTTGGTCTGACTCATAGCTGAGTTCTTCAACTAAACTGCCTTTACGAATATATATAAATACTCCATGCAAAAGATGCAATTCGGGGGCAGGGCAACGCGCAGTTACAACGCAAGACGGGGCCCAAAAGCCAAAAGTCAAGCCAATTCGAGCCACATTGCAGCCCAAAGTAGTCCCACGGCAACAGCATCCTTAGCATCCTCTTTGCGGCAGGTTCTCACTGCATTTCATTTTGTGTGCTTTCCAGTTGTTATTTATATTTTTGTTTTATTTATTGTCCAACAAAAACATTTCACTCATGGATTCCACAGCCCAAAAAGGGCTATCTGATTATCTCTCTCTTGTTCTCTGATTATTTCTCTTGCTTTTAATACAAATTTCATTCACATTTCATTCCCATTCGTGCAGCGCATTTTCGGTTTTTCGCTGATGGTTTTGTGGTGTTTGTGTTGTATTTGTTGGTGTCCTTTACGCGTCGTCCTAGCAATAATTAAGGCAATTATAGATTAATGAGAGGCCAGTGGACCCGCTCGCCGTGCCATTCAAACAGACCACAACAGCGCGAAAGCCGAGATAATAAATATAGCCACGAGTACATACAGAGTAGAGTCGTCCCAGACAAATGTTATTAAAGGTAATCATACATATTTGTTGTATACCGTCAACATTGTCCGTGTGTGTGTGTGTCGGTCTTTGTGTGTGCGTGGAAATTCAATTGAAAATCATTTTATTGGCACAGAGCTTTTTGCACACTGACATCCCCCAGCCGATGCCGCATATCCGTATATCCGAATACGAGTTAGCGATAATTTTCAGCATTTTCAACACGTCAACGCTACGTGTTGATGATGCCAACAATTTTCCATTTACCCATTTTCATTTCCAGCAGGCAGCAGCGGCAACAGGACGGCAGGGAGTTCGGGAAACGGAAAGAAATTCAGAGGCTGCGCTCCATTATAATGGCATTTCTATTGCCAGAATTTACACACGATTGCACAGCGGGGAGCAGTGGGTGGAGGATGCAGGGTGGAGGGAGAGGCTTTGTACGTTTCTATTTCATTTCCTCCTCTTTTTTTTGTTTGCATTTTTATTACTGCCACAGTGCCACAGGCAACTGCTGGCAACTGGCAGGCAGACTACTGGAGAGTCCATTACTGTTGTCGAATAACCGGTTCATCGCATGGCCATGCCACATGCAACATGCAACAGATTGGGGCCCAACATTTAACCAGATCTTTGGGCAATACATCTTTGATGTCTTTAAGCTGTTAAGCTATAATTAATCATGTTAGAGGTAATAATTATGATTTTATGTGTGTTCAAGTGGAGGTTGAAGTTGAATTTTATTTTTTTTGTATGCTTATTTATGTTTAACCAATTAAAAAAAACCCAATGTACCATGTACCCATGGCCATGCCATACACGTTTTACATCCCTTAGAAATCACTCAAAACTATCCTCAGTTGTCCCCAAATTTCTGTGAAATATTTTTGCCGCATTTCAAAGCTAATTAAATAATCTGCTGATTGATTGGGGCCGCACACATTAAGATCAAAAAGCATCAGTGAGCTATGCTCGGCTTGAGTTCGGTTCGTTTTCCGTTTGATTTGAATTTTCCCTGAGGAAAATCATTTCCCGTTGCCCTTTGCCTCTGCGTGTGTCCCTCTCTCACAAATCCTTTTGTTGCTCTGCTGCCCATTGAGCAGCTCTCTCTTCCTCTCACCCTCTCACCCTCTCTCTCTCTTTTGCTCTCTTTATGTGTGTTTTTTGGCCACTTGTCCACGCAGGCAGCGCCCACTCCCCACTCCACGTGAACCCCCTTTGACCCCTCCCTCAGGTATACACATGCAGATGTATAATTTAACAGGCTCGGGCGGCCTGGGGCCTTGCCTGGAAAAATATATGTATACAAAAAAGAAAGAATATGATTACGTATACGCAGCGTGGAACTTCTTTAACTTCAAGTGCGTGCAGGGGCAGGGTCTCTCTCTGTGTGTGTGTGTGCCTGGTCATTACGCACGTAGCATTTGTATGAATGGAAGCTACAGCACAGCACCACAATGCCTGCCCCCTCCCTGTTTGGACTCTCCATGCTGCCGCATCGTCGGGCACATAAAAATAAATCAAGTTTTTCTTCATTTCCTTTGCTTGGTTTCTTTTCGCTCCTCTTTTTTTGCAGGCCGTGCCGTTCCTGTTTGCTTTCATTGCGTATACCCTGGCAGCAGAAGGGGTACTCTGCATTTGCTGCATTGGTTTGCCACTTAACGCGACAATCAATGACCAATAAATTGTGGATAATTTCCAGTGGAAACTCCTCCAGATTTTATTCGCACAAACTCCTCCTTTGGCATGAATTTGGGTAGGGTATTCCAAGAGGCTTGACTTGCGACTTGTTCGTTGTATTTATTGTGCATACCATATGCTCGCTTTTAAGATTCTAACTTTATTTCTTCAGTTGGCATACTTAAAGGGGGAGGCCTCTACCTGTACCTGATGGACGGCTAAACGCGTTTTTTATGCAAAACTAAATGAAGTCCAGCAGGGGACAACGACATACATAAGCGACACAAACGACAGCAAACAGGCGAAACAGAAATGGGAATTAAAGCAAAAGGAACTAAGGCAGCGGCAGAAAGGAAAAATAAATAGATCAAGCAATAGAAGCAACAGATAACACAGCCACAAAGGGAATACTCACAACATAAGTGAGTGATAGCAAGAGAAAGAGAGAGAGAGAGAGAGATAGAAAGGCAGAGTGGTTGAATTTGTTCGCAAAATTCCACTCCCCACAAATGTACCCATAAATACTCGTGATATTTGATGCATTCTTTGAACAACTTAAATGATTATTAGCTTATTTTAGTAGTTACAAATTAAAGCCTCTAACGAGTTCACGTCTAAAATAAGCAACATAACAAACACACAAAAAGAAACCATAAAATTTGCTTACAACTTCCTTGGCTCGACCCTGACTTCAAGTACCATTTGCTCCATTCTATCACCACGAGTCGAAAATCCAGTAATAGTTGTTACAATTTTCTTGTTACCTGCTTACTTTTGGTATTACCAAAGTTAGGATTTGGAATTTTTAAAGAGATTTAGCGGAAGGAATACTTAGAGGAAGTGATCCGGCCTACAACCTAATTTTTGTGTCAGCCAAAGTACATTCAAAAAGTGTATTTAAAATATATTGTTAATTATATGAATGTTAATATTTAATTAAGGCATTCCATCAACTATTCTTAGACATATTTTCCACTATTTTCCTACTCAGCAGCAGCTAAAAGAAAACCAAACTCAGTTGCGCATTCAGAAAAAGTTGTTATTTGACTTTAAAATGCTAATGCCAATTACGAGCTCGAGTGGCGGTGTACATATGTATATACACTTCTATATATTCATTTGTATATGTACATATGTATGTACATGCCACATTGTTATTTTTTCCATGCAGCCCACAAACAAACAAACAAAGACAATCCTCTTATTGCTCGAAGTTTCGAGCCCTTAACGAGCATAAAATGATTTTAACAAATCTGCAAACAATTAGAAAATTGCATTAAGCAACAATAAAAGTAAAAGAGGCTGTTTGTGGGGAAGTTTCCTTCTACCACTCCCGTCTCCCGCTCACCCTTTGTACATATTTACAACACAACATTTTAATAAAGTCAAAAAGGCGCCAGCCAGCCAGCCAGTCAGTCAGTCAGTCAACCAGTCAGCCAGTCAGCCCCCAACAAAATAGCTTCAGGGCGAAAAAAACAGCGAAAGGAGACAGAAATAGCGCTATAGAAAGAGAAGGCAAGTGTGTGCGTGTGTGTGTGAAAGGTAAGACCTAAGGGGAAGAAGCGTAATAAAAATATGAAAATCAAGTGAAATCATTTCCATTCAAATTCAAATGGCACACCAGAACGAGAAAACGAGAAAACGACAACAAGGGAGAGAAAGGGAGAAGGAGAAGGAGAAGGAGAAAGGGGGCAGAAGAAGTCAGTCGTCAGTCGTCAGTCCCTACATTTGGGGGGAAGTCTTTTAGTCATTCCTCGAGCCAAGGGTCTGGGTTTTGGGGTTTTGAATTTGGGGGGCACCACCTGAAAACTGATATTCAATTCAATCAGTTCTGCCTCAGACCTGTGGGGCATACCAAGCACACAAGCAAGAGGGGGTGGGGGGGTGGAAATGGAAATGTGAATGGTTCAGGGAATGTGTGTGTTTGTGTGTGTATAGTGTGTGTGTGTGTGAAAGCTGAATCTATATTTTAGAGACATTTTCCAAATGATTTCGTCTTGCTATGTCCTCGAAACCTGAACAAGAAGCCACAAAGCGATATTTTAGTTCTTTTAATCGATAAACGATAAGCGATAACCGATATTTGCTGACATTTGGTGGGTAAATTTGGGCAATTTTTCGATTTTTTAGGGCGTTTTTGGAACTGATGAACTGCTGCTGGGGTTGGATCGAAGCGGTGGCCTTCACCTACACTTCAGCACCTGTTAGTGTATGTCTCCCACCACAACTCCCCTACCAGCCAGACCCACAATCCCAGCATATTCCGCCTGATGCTGGCAACTTTGCGCCTCGTCCCGAGTCGCCTCCTCTCCATTCACTTGAACAATAAATTTCAGCAAATAAATCAAAATGTAACAGAAGCCGTGTGGAATTTTCAAGTGGCAGGTGCCACAGGAGCAGCCACCAAGCCGCCATGCCAACAATCAAGAAAAAAGAGAGCAAGCAATGGCAGCAGGAGGGAGGGCAGAGTGCGGGGAACAAAGTTTTTGATTTTCTGTTTAAAAGAACAAAAAAATGTTTGCCCAGGCCTCGAAATCGAAGCGAAAGTTATGGCAAAAGAGCAGAGAAGGGAGTGAGAAATAAAGAGAAGAGAAAGAAAAAGAGAAAGAGGGAGAGGGAGACTCCATGGGAGAGGGCGAAAGAGTGAGACATTGGCTGAACCACAGGCAGATCTCTCAATGAGAAATGCCAGCAACAATAATTCTCAGTTTTCTGTGTGTGTCGCGAGTCATGCGGCAGCGCTTCTCGGTTTACTTTGCTACCCTCTCCACCCCTCACAGCCTCTATCTACCCTGTCCATGGTGCAAAGTTTTTATCCGCGCATTGGACAAACATTGGACACCTTTTGAGAGCTTCAAAGTTTTTGTTTTCCTTTTGCCCCCGCAGGAGCGACCTGAAGAGGAACTGCGACTGGGACTGGCACTGGCACTGGCACTGGCACTGTGGCTAGCAGGGGAATGTGGCCAAGCAAATGATGTTAAATCGCACGGAAAGTCACAGCGTGAATCCTGTCCAGCGACAGCGAGCGACTGCCGTCAGAGTCGCCCCAGCGGGTGGACCGGTCCGAGAAGCTGTTGCTGCCACGGCAATCGTCATTGCCATTGATGCGTGTGTGTCACAGCGGGAGGATAGGGCCATTCGAGGGCACCCATGCCACATGCCACTGCCTCCTGCACTGCTGCTGTATCTGTTGTTATTGCTGCCACGGCCAGTGCCACAGCCACTGATGCTGCCTCTGCCACTGTTCTGTCCTTGCCTCGTGGCTCTCTGCTTTTGCCTTGGCTCATTACAAGCGGCGCCCACTGTTGCATGGGGCAGCAGCGCCAACGTCGACGTCGGCGTCGGCGTCGCTACCTGTTGGAAATGCAAACAATGCCTCTGCCACCAGTCGCTGCCACAGCCACAGGGCCGCACGGCGCAGGCGCTGGAACGAACTCTACACACTGGCCGTGAATTATTTGGTAACTTGTAACCGTCGATTCATTCAAAAATACCCAACGCCAGACTGCCAGACTGCCAGACTGCCAGCCTGCCCCAATGCCGCACGTGGAGCAGTGGAGAGTCGCGAAGCTCAAGGATTCGCACTCGGATTTCCTAGCTTTCAAAGCAGGAGTGGCAGTGGGAGCGAAAAGATCAGCATTTGGACTGACAAGCGAAAGGACTGACAGGAAGGAGATTCTAGACGGAATTATAGTAGCTGTAAAACATAAGTTTGGCTTTGCATGGATGCAAATTAGATCGAAAACTCTACGCCATAGGAATTCGTGTGCTCGTGTGCACAACATTGAGATGAAGAGTGCACACATGAATGCTAGTGAGAGAAAAAGAAAGTAACCACAAGGTACGAGTCATATCTGTATATATGACACAATTAGGCTGAAGGCCTGAATGAGTAGATCACTTCCTCATACTTACAATTTGCAAATAAAGCCCAAAAATATTTGTTTTTAATGCAAAACCCGCACTGATTATCAATTAAAAGACGAGTCGCTATTGCCATATTTGTCCGTAGTTCAGTAGCCTCACCAATGGCTCTAAATCTGTGGAATACGAATCAGAACTGCCACGCACTCGCTTCCTCTCTTCCACTCTGGCATTCCCTCTAGCGGAGTGAGCGAGATTGCAACCGAAAGTGCAAAAGCAAAAACATTCTGAGAAGCTTTTATCTTACATTTCGTCTTTTATGGAAAGTTATTCAAACTTTTAGATGCTATGGGGGTTTCTAACTCGCTCCTATAAAATTCACGAAACCCAAAAAAAACAACAAAAAAATGGGATAAACCTTTGTTCGTAGAACATAAAGCTAGCCCAGAGCGGCGAAGAGCAGGCACAACAACACCAGAGACAAAGTGGAAGCCACAGCCGTTCCAGAGCCACCAACAGGAGCGGGAGTTGGAGCAGCCTCAGACGGTGAGGTGGTGGCCGTGGCGCTACCGTTCGGCTGCAGGTGATTCAAATTGTGGGTGGACGGCAGCTCCGTGTAGTAGTTGGACCAAATGGCAAACGTGAGCAGATCGTTGCGCGGTCGGATCAGCTCGAGATCCACACGAACCGACTGCTCGGGGTGGGCGGCAGCGGCGGGTGTCTCCGTCCAGTTGTAGTGGGCCACCGAGACCGGCATGAAGAGACCATCCAGGGTGCTGGGCATTATGAGGCGACGTCCACGCGGTGCAGCGGGGAAGGTGCCACCGATCCGAATGCTGGTAAAGTGATGTTTGTTGCCCACACGAACGCTCTCGGGAAAGACGTAGCCGCAGCTCTGGATCTCCTCGTCGAGGCAGGCGAAGAGCGCACAGATGGCCTGCTCGCTGCGATCCACACGGATCAGCGTCGTCTCGTTGCCCCAGTAGACGCCGAGGCGATAGCGGTAGGCCTGCAGCTCAGAGGCATCGCCCGCGAATGCCTGCCGCTGCACCTGGAAGTCGCAGCAGAAGGTGGAGCCGTGGCAGACGCGCTGCGAAATGTTCACAAAGTCCGCCTCCAGCAGAGTGCTGGTGAAGATGTCCACGTTGTAGTCGCGGTAGGTGGCCACCTTGGTGTAGCGCGGCGTCTCCAGCAGCGGCTGGAAGATGGGATCCACCTGCGCGGGCAGCTGATAGGCGGGCAGGCCCGGACGCCGTTTGGGCACCTGGGCCTTGAGCAGCAGCCGCACGGGCATCTCGTTGATGGTGGCGGTGAGGCGTCCGGCACGGCCAGCATAGATGCCAGAGCCGGTGGTGCGGCCGGACGGATGGCTGGCATCGGCGGCCAGCAGGTTGACATCGTTGCCGAAGGCCCAGCCCTCCTGCAGCTGAACGGCACTGAGGAAGGGCAGCTCCGAGAACCAATACGTGGGATAAATGATGTCCGTGATGTTGCGCTCGTGCACGAGCCTCATGGCCGGATCGTAGAACAGCATATCGAAGCAGATAAAGTGCCCGAAGGTAACCCCAAAGTCCGTCTCAAAGGTGGACACATCGGGCTCCACCAGCACCGAGGTGCTGTAGTACTCCTGGCGCCAGAGATGCGTCTTGCGGTAGCGGGACACCACACGGCCCCGCCTGTCCAGCACCACATTGGTGTTGAAGTACCGCACACCGGTGGCAGCCGGACACGGGTCCAGCGTTGCCGCACCCGCTCCATTCGCGCAGACTTCCTTCTCGACGACATTCAGCACCACGTAGATGCCGCGGGAGCGTGCCGCGCAGGACAATTCCACCAGGAAGATCTCATAGTCCGTGTCATAGCAGGGCGTCACGTTCTGTGCGGCATGCGGCACAAAGGTCGCCGTCTCGCGGCTGTTTAGGATGTGCTCTGGAAAGACAATTATGTCGAGATCCCGGGCATCCGTCGACTCGATAATGGTGCGGAAGGCATTCGACATGAAGCTGGTCTGCTCCCTTGGTGTGCCCTCAGCGACACTGTGCTCCACAATGCCAGCGTAGTAGGTGGGATCATCGGGCAGGGAGAGCTGCAAAATGTCAACAATTGAAACAGAAATCTTGAAGGAATCTTGAAGGATTCTTACCTGTTGGCTGCCTGTCACACAAACAGCCAAGAGAGTCCACAAATGCCGCAGTGTCATGTTGAACTTCATCTTCGGACCAGTGCCAAGACCTTTCTGACAATCCACACAATTCTTTGCTGGCCAAGAAGACTACTGCAGGGGTTGGGGTGGGTTTTGTCTCTGCCAAGTGCATGGCCATCCAAAAACCCTCGATAACGTTTCGTTTAATGGCACCCCACAACAGATGATAATTGTACTCTTAAATTAGGCCAACAATTGCGTCTTTGACAGCTGATAAGTATCTCCAAATGGCCCACACAGTTATCTCTGAGAGAGCATCGTTAACGTTATACGATCCATGCATATAAATACCATACATTGCCATAAACTTGAAAAATATCTTTAGCCTTTGGGCTAAGCTGCAACATAAAAACCATCGTTAGTTGATCTTTTTTTCACTTTTTGGCCTATTTTTAAATAAAAGCCACAAATAGCAGAAAGCTTCTATGCCGACATTTGAATTGCTAGCGCGCGCCACTGCCAAACGATCGATAACTTATCGTTAGTCGCAAAAAGCACAGCTTAAAGCTTTGCTTGCAGCTTTCCGCTCATTTTGCGTTTTCGCGGCGTGGTCACACTCGACCAACGTTCAGCTGTTTTGTTGAAACAAAAACAAGCAAGAAAAATCAAACAGATTTCGATAGTTATTATTGGGGGCTGCTATTAAAGGCTCCCCTTACCCCGTCTATAAGCTATAACTTATTAGTTCAAATGTGCCCTGCCAGCAGTCGCAAGCAGCAGCCGTAGCCAGCAGCAGCAGCAGCATTGTGAAGGTCGCGCGCCAGTTCCAAGAACACTTTTTTTTTTGTTTTTTTCCCGTGTGTGGCGCGAGAGTGCGAGCGAAACAATTGTTGTTATAGCCAGGTAACAGTGCATGCTTATTTTGTGTTTGCGTGTGTGTGTGTGCGTGTCGGAGAGCTTGCTTGCATGCTATAATATATTTACATATCCCCCAACTGATATAATCAATCTTGAAATTCCTACACTCAGAACGGAACGGAGCAGAGCATAACGACGGGCACCTCATCCAAAAAATCTTACCCGAACGTGTAGCAACCGGACTAACTGGCATTTCCTACGGCATCCATACAGTGAAATACGTAAGTTTGTCTTCAATTTAATCATCCAAAGTCTGAGGCTAGCCGAGAGCGCGATAGCTTTATCGGGCAACGTGACAATCGTAGCCCGCCGCCCGCTGCCGCCGACGCTCACCAAATCTGCCGACTAACGCTGAGAGCGCACCGATTGAAGGCTACACCTTCGGGAACGACTCTCTACTCCGCTCCGTCTCTCGCTATCTCTCTCAATTATCAGTTTTGTCTGAAGTGGCGACTGTTAATTTACCTCTTAATCGATCAAATCCAATTAGCGTTGAGCTGTAAAGTTTAGTAATTTAAATTGGGAATTATAAATGTATCGTTCCCATGGTGATGAGCTTTATGGTTTAGCTCCCGATTTGCAGTAATTCCAATCAAATAAATGCTTAAAAGCTGTTTGATTATTAAATCAACTCAAATCGTTGGCAACCAGATTTCGCGATGTGATCACATTCGTGATTTTGCACACGCATAAACGAACATTGATTGAGAGTGTGGGAGAGTGGAATATAGAGAGCGAGAGAGGAACGGGCGCTGGCTAATCCTTTTATTGTCAACTAACTGTTAACTACAACCAACACACACACACACACACTATCAAACTCCCACTCGCCCTTGCAAGCACATTGAGGGAGAGAGAGAGTATCTGAAAGCAGCTTTACTTGTGTTAACCGTTGGCCAACTGCCTCCATTTGTCTGTTGCAGAGTGACATGGCCTTCAATATGAAAGCCCTGCTGGGCATGCTCTTCGTGTTTATTGGATGCTGCAGCAATGTGGTCTTCCTGGAGCTGATCATACAGATTGATCCGGGTGCAGGCAACCTGATTACGTTCTCGCAGTTTCTGTTTATTGCGCTGGAGGGACAGATATTCACATCGAAATTCTTCACGGTGAAGCCGAAGATCGCCCTCAAGGATTATGTGATCCTGGTGCTGCTGTTCTTCGGGGCGAACGTGGCCAACAACTACGCCTTCAACTTCAACATACCGATGCCGCTGCACATGATCTTCCGCAGTGGTTCGCTGATGGCCAACATGATCATGGGCATCATACTGCTGAAGAAGCGCTACAACCTGCGCCAGTACAGCTCCGTGGCCATGATCACGGCGGGCATTGTGCTCTGCACTTTGGTGTCCAGCGGCGATGTGAAGGACAACACACACCACACGCTGCGGGTGGACACATCGTACTCAGACTTCTTCTGGTGGTCGGTGGGCATTGCCCTGCTGACGATCGCCCTGCTCGTGACCGCCTACATGGGCATCTACCAGGAGGTTATCTACAAGCGCTACGGCAAGCATCCCAGCGAGGCGCTCTTCTTCACCCACATGCTGCCCCTGCCCGGATTCCTCTTTATGGCCGGCAACATTGTGCAGCACCTGAACATTGCCGTCGCCTCAGAGGCGGTGGCTGTCCCCGTCCTGAGCGCCCTAGGCCTCGACTGGAAGTTCCCGCTGATGCTCTTCTATCTGCTCTGCAATGTTGTGACGCAGTATGTCTGCATCAGTGCCGTCTACGTGCTGACCACCGAGTGTGCCTCGCTCACCGTCACCCTGGTGGTGACTCTGCGCAAATTTGTCTCCCTTCTGTTCTCCATTCTGTACTTCCGGAATCCGTTCACGGCCAACCACTGGATCGGCACCATTCTGGTCTTCTTCGGCACCATACTATTCGCGAATGTGATCAACCAGCTGAAGGATGCCTATCAGGCGAGATCAAAGCGTCGCTTCGACATCGCACCCAAGCCAAAGAAGGTGGACTAAGCCATAAACAAACGCACTACCCCCCGCCCGATCGTAAACTTTGGATGCTGCTGCAGAGGCCATTACTAGATATTTGTTTAGTCCTAAATCTAATGCATTGATTGTACATAGAATACACAAACATATTTTACTATATCTGAATACGCTTAGCTAAGAGTTGCCTCTTGATGTATTTTGTATGTATATTTCCCCGCCCCTACACCCTCGTTGTCACACAATGACAGACAGAAATAATGTTGCTCTGCTTGCCTGTGAATGTCATTTTAAATAACCGAATATTTTCTTAAAAATAAATTTTTCAAAAATATGTATAAGAGAAGTTGAGAATGTTAAGGAGAGCACTTCCAGGAGGATTCTATAATATTTTAATAATCAAAGTGTTTAAATCACTTCATGCTGGATGCCAAAGTGCTCGCATTGATGATGCTCGAGACACACAAGCGAATGCTGCAAAAGAGTCGATCATTTCCAAGGCACCAATTTTAATTTATTTCCCTGCTGTTCAGGTTGACTAGTCCCATAGTTAAGGGGATACTCGCTGTGAATAGTGCCTGCCTAATGCTTTAACAACCCGCTAACCAATCCTGTCTGTAGTTCCACAATTCTCGCCATTCCAAGGCTTGTATCACTAAGCAAACAACACATAGAGACTGCAAACTAAGTTAAAACTGGCTGCCTAATCAGTATAGTGGATCGGCTCCCATTGGCTTCGGCTCTTGGTGAGAGAGCCTTCGGCTGAGAGAATTTGGCGTTGGCTCTCTTGAACATTGAACCCAAAGCGACTCTCGCAAAAACAAAGTTTTGTTTCCTCTTCAAGTCTGCTTCGCAATTTCATGTGTGCGGTGACACATAAATATGTACATACATACATGATGGCAATGCGTGTATCCATTCTCGACTTCAATTTTTAGCGTTTGAGACGTCTGGCATTTTTCTGTTTTTCTGAGATCACATACCCTTTTTTCAAACTTGCGACTTTATGAAGCAGCTTGCCCCAAATAAAAGTAAATTGATTTTGTGTATCCCCTCTATGCTCATATATTTCTTAAGTACATTTAGGACGAAAGGGATAAACGGTTATAAACATCTAAATATGTATACATATAACAACAATTGACTTGGCGTTGCAAATATTTTCCATTAGAGTATTCAGCGTACACTGTGTGAATAAACATAGATAGACACACACGAGACTGCGAAAGCGACTTGAAAAGATAAACAAATAAATTCTTTTTTCGGCACAGCTGCCATGACTCCACTTATAACTCTGTTTATTCACACAGTGTACGCTGAATACTCTAATGGAAAATATTTGCAACGCCAAGTCAATTGTTGTTATATGTATACATATTTAGATGTTTATAACCGTTTATCCCTTTCGTCCTAAATGTACTTAAGAAATATATGAGCATAGAGGGGATACACAAAATCAATTTACTTTTATTTGGGGCAAGCTGCTTCATAAAGTCGCAAGTTTGAAAAAAGGGTATGTGATCTCAGAAAAACAGAAAAATGCCAGACGTCTCAAACGCTAAAAATTGAAGTCGAGAATGGATACACGCATTGCCATCATGTATGTATGTACATATTTATGTGTCACCGCACACATGAAATTGCGAAGCAGACTTGAAGAGGAAACAAAACTTTGTTTTTGCGAGAGTCGCTTTGGGTTCAATGTTCAAGAGAGCCAACGCCAAATTCTCTCAGCCGAAGGCTCTCTCACCAAGAGCCGAAGCCAATGGGAGCCGATCCACTATACTGATTAGGCAGCCAGTTTTAACTTAGTTTGCAGTCTCTATGTGTTGTTTGCTTAGTGCTTGTATCTTGGCTCTTAAGAATGATATCCACTCTGGAATAGATTTATATTCTCTATCGTTGCTTGCTGCAGTATCTGGCTGGCACAAAATAGTTGCTAGATTTGTTATCAACTAACAAATGAGTGAAACACAATGTTGGGCTTCTGTTTGAACAAGTGCCTGAAGTGGTTTGGACTGGCGGCACTGAATGATTTTCGTGGGCGTGGGCGTGTGGTCTGGTCTTGTCTGTCTCTGGGTGGTTGGATACAAGTGCGTGCGAGTACGTTAGGAAAACATATGTCTGTTTTATTGCCACACATTCTTGTACACAAGTATGTATTTGTATATAGGTTATATGTATGTATATTTATGTATATTCAATGAGTTAATACTTATGAAAACTTGGGGGAAAACGGCGTTGGATGTTATCTCCAGGCTCTTCTTTTTTATCTTCGCACACACTAAAATATCGTACATAACATTTGCTGGCTTTTCTCTAGTTTTTCATATTTTCAAGTTCGCTTCTCTTCTTTTCTTTTTGTTGTTGTTTTTTGTTTAATTTAAATGCACAGTTAAGTACAGGAATTGGAGGACAGAAAGAGCTAGAGAACAAAAAAAAATAATGTAGTAATTAAAATGTAAAACGAAACTCTTGATGGGCTTTTGGATAGTTTTGGACAGGCTCCATGCTGTAATGGAGTGGAGTGGACAGGATAGGAGTGGAGTGGATTGGATAGGAGAGGCAGCATGGGTGCACGCCGCTTGGCTGGTGGCGCATCTGGATTTACTGCTCATCCTTGTCCTTGGCACCGTGCTTGAGTATGCGCGTAAACTCGAGATAGTCGAACAACCCATTCTTGATCGGCGCCTCCCGATACATCTCATCCACCTGTGAAAGAATTAAGAGTTAAAACGGATTGCATATGGAATGGAGGAGGGTGCACATACATCTTCGTCTGTGAAACGATCGCCCATTGTGGTGAGCAGCTCACGCAGACGATCCTCGGGCAGAACACCCATATTCTCCTCGTCGAAGCAGCCAAAGGCATTCTTGATCACATCCTCGGGATCGGTGCCCTGCAGCCGTTCACCGAACAGCGTGAGGAACATGGTAAAGTTGATTGGGCCGGGTGCCTCGTTCATCATGCCATCCAAGTAGTCATCGGTGGGGTTCTTGCCCAGCGAGGCGAGCATATCGTGCAGATCCTCCTTCTCGACGAAACCATCGCGATTCTGGTCGATCATGTTGAAGGCCTCCTTGAATTCGGCGATCTGGGCCTGATCGAACATGGCAAAGACATTGGAGGTGGCGCGCTGGGCGCGCTTCTTGGTGGTGGCACGGCGACCGGCGGTTTTGCGTGATGACATCGTTGTTGCTGGAGTGGATCTCTCTCTGTGTGATGCGGTGATGTGTGGTGTGGCGCGGACCTAACCGAGTCAGAGGAGAATCCATTAGTGTGGAGTCCAAATAATGTGTGTGTGCGTGTTTTATGGCTATATATAGACATATTGCAGGCCGACAAATTCCAATGAAGCTGATTTTTCGTCGTCGTGCTCCCCCAAACTGTGTCAACACTCACTCAAACACACACACGCATGCATTCGCTGCTCCGCTATCTCTGAGTCACTCGTGCAAATGGCAAAAACTGGCAACGTCAACGTAAAAGAGCGAGACAGCACCACCGCAGTCTGTTTGGCTTTGTGTGTCCGTGTGTGTGATATGAGCGTTTATCAATGCTGTTGAACTGCGGTTTACAGCCAGAGAGAGAGAGAGAAACGAGCTTCGGGAGCCGAAGCTTTTGATACTCTTTTGAAGCGATCGCTCAATATGTCGATTGATTGATTTAATTTATTTTCTCGAAACTACAAGCGGGTTGAGTTTTAAGTGGAAAATCATTTATCAACAGAAAGTGGTGTTGCTGTTGGATGTGAGCTACTAACAGAATCTTTTCTGCGAGGGTATTTCCAAGCAGCAGCAACAAATTTGCCTCAATGAAAACATTCTCACGCACACACATACACGCTGCTCGCACTTACACAGCCAGCATTCACAGTTCAATTAAATGCCTAAAAAAGGCATAAAAACAGACAGAGAGCAGCTGAGGCCCGTCACCAAGATCTGTCTCTGCCGCCTGCTGCCTCTTGGGGGCCGACTTGTTGGCGTTTTTTGGGGCCACTTGAACATTTGTTCAAAATGGAAGACAGCACCATCTGATCAGCAAATGCTGATTTATCAATTTCCATGTAAATCCACACAAATACACACATGCATATGCGACGAGGCAGGCATGAAAAATTATTGTTTTCTTTTGAGACACGGCCCTCTGTTGACTCTGACTCATACACACGCCCTTTTCGTTTAGAATGTAACGCCTCTTGTGTTTCTGTCGTTGCGTGGTTGAATGTCTTTACTTATGGTCAATACTCACAGCTGCTATCCTGTTTGGTTAATACTTTTCAATTGTTTGTACAACTCGGTTTTAAGCTGCACTTTTTCGCTCTGTCTTTTTTGTTTGCGCGGACTTGGAAAGATGACAAATGTATTAGGGATGCCACATATCCGATATATCAATTCTATGATACCATCGATGCATTAGCTCGATACTTTGCTGCGATAAGCGTGTTTTTAACGATGTTTTGCACAAATATTTTCCCTCCACAAGCACACTGCACAACTGAATTCCATCCCCATTTACGTATTTTACTGTTGGCAACATAATTTTTATGGGCCAGCAACATGCTGCGAAAAGTGAGCAGCACTCTTCCCCAACGTTTCGTAGGGAATAAGCAACATTTAGTACCCCTCGTGGGAAGGATATCCTGGACTTAAGGTAATGTTGGAAATCTCAGGCTCCAATCAATGCAATAACAAGTCATTGAGAGCAGCTTGGAAATAGGGTATACAAATCCCCATACTAAACTATACCTTCCGGTTGACAAGCAACAAATTGTCAAGTACGTAGAAATCCTTTCCCACTCACGTAACGTTTTATGCTATTTTTCTTTGGTTGACCATTTTAGTTTTAAACTTAATTTGCAAGCATTCCAACAAAAGAAAGTCGTGAAAACTAGCCAATCTTGTGGAAAATCGATTGAGTAATCTGATAAAATTATGGTTGTAGCGCTGAGATTTCTCACTAGCTAGTAATATCAAATAGAACATCACAATCGAGGAATATGATTTAAGACTACGGTATATTTACGGTATATTTTGAAAATGAGAAGGTATACTTTGGTATATTTGTGAGGGTCTGACGGTATATTTGATCGATATTTCCGCGGTCACACTGGTGTTTGGAAATGTTCGATATTTGTGTTAAAAAATAAAACCCAACTAAGAAAAACCATGTATGAAAGCGTTAATTGAACAGTGCTAAAGCCAGTGACTGCATGCATCTCGACGCGTAAACGATCCCAAAAAGTGCATAGGTGCCTGCTAAGGCCAACACACACACACTTTGTGCTCCTATGCAGCTCCACAAGAAGGAAACCAAAGATTTCCGTGCTATGAAGATGTGTCTATACTACAGAGTAACTGTGTAAAGTGGTGTGCGTGAGTGCGTGAGAGTTCTTGAGCGTAGGTGTGTAGGCAGTGGGTGTGTTGGTGCGTGTGTGTGTGAGCGACCCAGCCAGGCTACTATGGCAGTGCGGGCATCTGCGTGTGTGTGTGTGTAGCACACTGAAAGAATCAATAAAGGATGTGCTGTGGATTTCATTGCTGGCAGAGCGAAAAAGGACAAAACAACGGCCGAATAGTGGTAGTAGGGACAACAACGAAAAGTGTTCGATAATTGGCAAGAACAGCCCCTCCCATCCCCCCTTTGTCCGGGAGTAGAATATACCAAAAAGAAATAAAAGAAACGAAACATTTTTTTCTCCACCAATCAACACTTGTAACGGAAATACAAAAAAACGAACAAAAAAAAAACAATTGTGAATGGCCGTAGGGGCTGTGGCGTGGTAGAAAAATCAAATAAAATATATCCCTAAACGTTTCGAGTACCGACCGATCGACCGGGTGTATACTAAACACAAATAACAGTACTCACATTGCAAGTAACGGTATCTATCGGTGACGGGGGAAAATCAATTGGAAATTGAAAGCTGAAAATTGTAAATTGAAATAAGAGGCCGCCTTCTGCCTCATTCCATCATCATCATGAAGTTCTGCCTGGTGATAACGATGCTGGTGTCCATTGCATGTGAGTTTAAAGCGAAATCCCCACCCCCTACATTCCACTCGCCACTCTCTAGCCTGCTGTCGCGTTTCTCTATAATCAAACACCTGCCACCCCCTCCCTCACCTTTAGACTCCGTGGAGGTGCACTTTGAGGCACCGGACAGTGGATTCTTCCTGAAGCATGCCCGCCAACCACCTGTGACGCCGGAAATAGCCAACATACAGCAGACATCGTCATCGCCGCCATTGAAGGCGCGCTCCTCCTACGATTCGGTGCTCTCGCTGGATCGCTTCACGGTGGTGGAGACCACACAGCCGGTGTCCATACGCGCCAGCTATGGTCCATTCTCCACCAAGCAGACAGTGCCAGCTCGCTACATTGTGCCGGACACAATGGACAACAACAACAATCAGAATGGCAACAACAACCAGGGAGGAGGAGACTACATGAACGTGAGTAAAGGCCAGTGGGAAAGGGGATGCCCAGATGCAGTGCATCATCTAACTACTCCAACGATTGCAGAACTCCACCGCCACGCTGCTGGAGCTGCAGCAGCCGAATATGCATCTGGATATCTCGGCACATTTGGTCAGGGCGAGCGTGTCGCAGGATTCGCCCGTGCTGCGTGTCCTCTTCCATGCTGGCGCCGATCCCGGCGGTCATCTGCAGCGTCAGAAGGTGTGCGTTCTGCTGCATGTGGCCATGGGCGCGGAGCAGCCGCTGAAGGGTCGTTGCATGCCCGAGGGCGAGGATGGGGTGTGTGTGGCCGAGGTGGTGGTGCCCCTCAGCTGGTGGCCAGCGATTCCGGCGCCCCAGCGCAAGGACAACGCCCCAGCACTGCCGCCCAAGGTGCCGCAACGCTATGCGCAGGTCTCGTACAGCGTCTTTGAGCCACCGCTGCGCAATCCGGAGCAGTGCGAACCAAAGGTTCAGATCCAGCCACTGACCACATTCGCCCAGGTGCCCCTGATGCCCGCCAAGACGCCGTTCAAGGAGCTGCGCGCCGACGATTCGGTCACCTTCCTGCTGCCCCAGCATCCGCTCTATCCCATGTCCAAGCTCCATGTCCCCGTCTTTCTGCACCAGTATGTGGATCAGCGGGTGGCCGCCTTCACCGTGCGTGCGCGTGTCAAGGCTGGACTGCGGATCATGGGCGCCACCGCCTCCACCGATCAGTGGAGCGTATCGATTGAGAAGGAAAATCCCAAACACACCACCGCACGGGTCACAGCGTTCCGCAAGGAGCAGGAATCCAGCATGGAATCGGCCATGGCTGGCAACCTGACCAACGAATCGTTCGAGGTCTTCTCCTGGCTGCTGGAGGTGGCCGAGGACACCAACGACATTGTGGATGGCGGCAAGATCGTGTGGTCTGTCACCCATGTCTATGACACGCCCAAGGACAAGGACTCCAGCGAACTGATTGCCACAGACGACACAAAGAAGCGGCTGATTGCCAAGCTCGAGATCAACAAGGATGACATTCAGGCAGTGCTGCCAATGGCCAAGATCTGGGAGGTGATGAACACGGCCGTTCTGACCGGACGCCAAGTGGCACAGGCCATGAAGGTTTTCATAGTCTCCCAAGCGGGCAAGGTGGCCGATGTGACGCTCCAGAGTTCCTGTCATGCGGAGGACGAAAGTGTGATTAAGGTGCGCTCTCCGGCACAACTCTCTTGATTGATTCATAAATGCAATTTCTGCTTCTCCTTAGGTTTCCTCCTCCTGCAGCTCGGTCTATGTGGATGGCTCGGAGCAGCGCGGCTCCTCGAATGCCTCGGTTATTGTCAAATATGGCACCTATGTGGGCATTGCAAAGTTCATTGTTTGGATGCCCGAATTCCCGCTGGAGGTCTACATAGCCGACTATCGCTTATCGCAGATCAAGGGCTGGAAAGTGACGGATGATAATCATTATCTGTGAGTTTTGCTGCTAGTTCTGCTGCTGCTTCGGCTAATCCTTCTTCTTTCTCGCTCCCAAAGACACAACAAACAATCGCGTCGTCGCAAGAAGCGCTCGTATGTGTGGGGCCAAAGCCAGGGGCAACATGGCAGCAATTATTACAACAATCTGGGAGCGGACAAGACCATCTGTCGTGCACGCTATCAGCAGAGTCCCGTGGAGGTCTATGCCAAGTTCTTGGCCGTCGATCAGGTGAGTGCTTCGAATCATATCCTTTGCTTCTGTTTTATACCTGCCTCCCCTTCGCTGCACACAGAACTCGGGACGCACCAGCTACTTCATCTCGAGGCGAACAGGTCTACGGGTCACGGACCTTGTGCAGCCGCTGCTGCGCGTGGCTGATCCCAAGATTGCCTCGCTCAAGGGTCGCATACTGCAGGGCAAGTCCATGGGTCGCACCGATGTGCAGGTTCTATCGCCCATCACTGGCCGCGTCATTGGCACCAAGGAGATCCGTGTGGGCAGCGACAAGGTGAATCTCTCAAAGCTGATTGTGCGCGTGATTTCGGGACTGCAACTAACTATCACACCGGACAATACCATTGAGAATGGCTACCTGGCAGAGACCTCTGTGACCCACAAACTGACGGCACAGTATCAGGAGGGGCTGCTCGACATCGATCTGGAGTTCAATGATGGCTCCAAGACGCCACTGAGGTATGTGGGAGGGGAATTTAAACTCCTATTGAGGATCCAACTTATCTCTTGTCTCTACAGGGACATTGCTGTGGAGGACTACTTCCTGCTGGTGGAGAGTCTTGATACTGAGGTGGTGGCCTTTGCCCCCATGCTGGCCTCCCATCATCCGCGCGTGATTGCTGTGGGCGAGGGCAATGGCAATCTGCTGCGCGTCACACTGCTGCTCTCCGAGGAGTGCCGCACGCGCAGAAGCACGCTGGGCACCGGCAAACAGAACAAATCGAATGTGGCACCGCTGGCCAGTGCTTTGGCCTCCATCGAGGTGGACTTTAACAATGTGGACATTGTCAGCAAACAGGAGGCCATACAAAACGATGGCACTGTGGGCCGTGGCGAGCGCAAGACTTTCCGCCAAACCGCTGGCGATCTGGCGGACATTATTGGTGCGTCTCCCCCTACCATAAAATACCTGTGAAAATGTACTTAAATTTCATTTGACCTTTTTCTTCTGCAGTTGGAATACCTTTGCGTGACTCTAGCCAGCAGTATGAGCCCACGGTACAGGCACGACAACATCGCGGCAGCAGCAGCATTCAGGCATCGCATAAGAATCATTTTAACGGCAAGGGTGGCATCGGCGGCACTGGCCCCATGTCCTCCATGGAGCTGGGCATGTATGTCCTGCTGACTGCCTTCTGCTTTGCCATCATTGTGTTCGTGATCTCGTGCGTGGTGTATGCCTCCAAATTTCGACCCGCATTGATTGAGTCCGGCCTGGATCCATTGTCGGTGGGCAAGGGCAATGGCGGAGCTGGTGGCATGTCTGGCGGTGGTTTTCGGGATGTACGCCTCAAGGAGTCCACCACGAATGCCCATGACTGGGTCTGGCTGGGACGCTCCACCATCGATAGACAGTCGGTGGTGGCCGAAACCAATACACATTTGAATGCACGAGGTAAGAAGCGAATTTGTCAGCACACCAGGGGAGTGCATAGCTAATGGTGGCTCTCTTTCTCTTCTTTGTAGATTCCCGCATGCGCATTACCAGCAATCCGATCATCAACTACGATAATGGACGTCGCGTCAGCTCCTTTGATCAGCAGCCCAAGCTGCAAACGCACATTGTGCCAGCTTCAAATTTGAATAAACAGCATGCAGATCAGTGAGTCTTTGAAATCTTTGTCACAGCGAGAGAACAACTAATTATATTTTACCTTTTCTCTTGTAGCTATCTGGCCAATGAGCGTAAGGAACTGCCTGGAGTAGCCCTGGACTATAAGCCGCCAGTGCCGCCGCATAGGAATGTGGGTGCGAGGGCGTGTCTGCCGATTGTACAGCCAGCAGCAGCAGCAGCAGCTGTTGCTGCAGCTTCAACTCCAGTTCCATTAAAGGTAACACGAAATATATTTAAATAAATTACAGCTTTTACATTCAATTTGTATTAACCCAAGGAGGTGGCCAATAAGCGTCATAGTCAGCTCTATAAACGGGAGCACTTGCAGAGCAACAACATTCTCATCAACAATAATAACAACAATAACAACAACAGCAGCAGCAGCAGCAGCAATAGCGATAATAACAACACAAATCAGCAGCAACAACAGTCGAAACAACAGCCACTGGAACGTCCGCAACATCAGCGCAGTCATAGCCATAGCCATGGGCACAATTTTAGCCAGGAGCCAGCTGGTGCCATCATCAAGGCGGCACACAATAAAATCAAGCAACAGCAGCAGCAGCAACTGCAGCAGCACCAGCAGGAGCTGCACAACGCTGAGAAGCTGGTGGAGTACACAAATCCACATCAGAAGAATGCATTTCAATTCGATTCGCTGACACCAAAGAGAGTAACCAAAGCAGCAGCAGCAGCAGCAGCCATGTCCACAGCCATACAAAAAGCCAAGGGTAAAAATATTACAAAAGCGCGAGAAGACTGCCAAAACCACTTGCTAATGCTAAGTACATTTCTTTCCTACAGAGAACCACAGCATGGTGAGCAGCACTGGGGATGCGGCCAATTCGAATGGCAGCGATGAGATAATGCGGCTGCCATCGACTGCCAGTGGCAGTGCCAACAGTCATGTGCCCGTGCCGGTGCCCACAACAAAATCATCGCGCGTTAAGCGTGCCACCGTTGTGGGTAATCCGATGTTCTCGGCCACCGTCGATGATACCGAGACACCCGGTGAGCGTCTCGGTTTGGATGATCTCGATATGGATTACGAACAGATCATGCATTACTTTGATAATTTAAAGGTGAGTAAACAGCCGCCTGAGAGGATATTCACTAATCCCATGTTTCCTTTTTTCTTTTATTTGGCAGGAATCAAATGCCTGAGTGCAAGAGATCATTGCTAAAATTCGCGAAATATTGTCAACGTTCCATCAGCAATATCAGAATGTGGCCACGCCCATGACAACGCCTACGCGCAAACAGATGCAAATGCTCGATGAGCTGGTAGCCGCAACAACAACAACAACAACAAGCAGCACAATCTCATCATCATCATCATTGCCCCAGGAGGAGGGTGTGAAGATCGATGTTGGTAATGTTGATGCTGAAGCTGAAGCTGTGGCAAATACAGCCTTCGATGCCTACGATGGAGCACTGAATATCGAGAGCAGGCAGTTCTAGGGACAAAGCAAACCCAAACACAGAAACACACAAAAAAACGGCATCTGAACGCAATTCTAGCAATAACCTTTTCTTAATGGAGCAACCACACAATCCCTCTCCACACCCAAGGCTAAATGGCGCTTAAGCAAATGCTGAAATATGAATCAAGGAGCAGCATGGAAAGCAACGGAATAGGAGGAGGAGTGCGAGGAGTGCGAGGAGGAGGAGTAGGAGCAGTGCAAGCAACACAACAAAAACAAAAACCCATATTTATTGCTAGGCTAAGTTCATATTTAAAGCATATATAGCTATATACTATATGTATATTTAATGTGGGAGATACGAATCCCAAATGTATCTCGAGGAGCGCGTGCTTGACACAATCGGAATACACACAGACACACACACACATGCAGCATAACCCTCAACCTCCCAACCTCGCTCCCCACGTATATATACACACACGATGTAGTTAAGGATCAGCCATCAAAAGCATAGCTTAATCCAAAAACAAAACGAAATGCCATTTTTTCACTCTGCTTCAGCATCTAGATAATTGCCATATCCATTCGCTGCTTTAGTTTTCACACACAAACACACACACACACCACACCACACTCACACTCACAAATCACACGATCTCTCGGTACACCGATCATTATATACATACCGATTGCATATCCTACAAATTGTAATACTTCTCTCGTCGAATCATCATAAAAGAAAGTCTCTCTCTTTAGTGTGTGTGCCATAAGATAGAAAGGGAAAGAGAGCTATAATATAATGACAGAGAGAGAGAGAGAACAAATAAGAGAAGTTTTCACAAAATGTGCCGGGCACCGCTCCCAAAAGTCGCTAGAACTTAAAAACTGAATAATATATATATATATATATATATGTACACGATAAATATATGAATATATATTTATGATTATATTAAAATGCGCGCTAACACAAAACACACACACACACACACACACACACACACACACACACACACACACAACAACTAAAAGCAAACTTAAAGAAAAAGCTACAATAGAAAAACTGGACAAGCAGTAGCCGTGTCACGGAACGGTGTTAGGAAAACATAAAACCCATTGCTTTATCACGTTAAAAGAATACCAATCATAAATCTTAAAATCGAAATCGCAAAACAAAAATTAACACACACAAACAACAAACAAATGGATATATAGACGCTTATGAGCTTTATTTGATCGATTCAATGCATTGAGAAGAAAGTAAACGAAATGAACGGAACGTAATGTAACAAATAAAAAAACATATGGATGAGGGAAATATGTAACCAAATATTATATGATATTACTGAGCGATCCAAGCTTTATCTAACAAATTTACCAATATTTAGAGCATACGAGAAAATATTTATTATTATGATTATAATTATTATTCTATTATTATTGCCATTATTATGATTACGATTACGACTACGATTATTGTATTTATTATCAAGTGCAAAATTCAAACAAAACAACTGAAGGAACCCCCTCCCTAAACAATATTTTGAATAGCAAAATTACACACACACAATGTGCATGTGCATAATCGCGAATATGTATACTAAACAATATATATATATAGATATAGATACATATATATTCATTCACGCGCTCTCTTCAATACGTACGCATACGTGTATATCTTTGTATCTATGTGTAAAACTGCATCCTATCTATTCGTTTATTCACGTCCGACCTCAACACCGCTAACTTCTAGATGTATACGGATATACATGCATATATCATAGCACACGCAAGAGCTACTTCATTCCATTAGCAAATCATAAATCATAGACATAATCTATTCTAGTATTCGTATCTCTAGTTTTTTTCTAGTTTGTCTGTCTGTCAATTGTCTTCTGCTTTATAAGTCTGTTCAATTTCGTTTGTAAGATCTGTTTACATATGTTCTACAACTACTTATATTTCTATATAGAGTATACATACATAAATATTTATGAAATGCATGTTCACAGTGTCACGTCTTTAGTTTATAGTTTAGAGGCCATCTAAGTATTACGCTCTTGTGTTCCACACACACAAACACACACACCACACATCATTGTTTCATAATCATATGTTGTAAATTGTTCCGTCCAAAAAACAAAAACAAAAAACAAAGCTGAAATGAAATGATAAATGGGATAAAGAAAACCCAAACCAAAAGCAAAAGCAAACAATTGTAAGACAAGCGAAAGCAAAAGTGTAACAAAATGAAATTTAAGCAATTTATCTGATTTGTTGTAATGCAAAAGCACACGCGAACACAAAGAGCAAGCAAACACAGACACACACACACAAACATAAATTATTTATAACCAATTTGGACACTTATTGCACTTAATGTACAGATAATACTGGGCAATGTGCAGTGCGTTTTGACAGCAATAAGGCAACAAAAGTTGAAATTGAAGTGAAATTGATTGATCTTGAATGTTGTCTGTAAAATCAGCAGAAGATTCTTTAAAAAAGTTTGCCATAAAAGAACAATTTTTAATAATAATTGCAGCATTTTCCTATAATCGATAACCATCCAAAGTGGTCCGATAATGCCATATATCCTAGTGATTCTCCGCTTTTAGCATCAAAACGCACTGCAACAGCCAAAAACTGTATTCTCAGTTGTTCTCTATCAATCGAAATGACTGAAAAATAACTCCCCCGACACACATAAAAATCGAATTGATTTTAAATTGTAATATCATTAGCATATAGAAATTAGTTTCAATTGTTTTTTGACCCCAAATTTAATTGTATGACTGGATTTGCTCCAGTTCCTGCACATGGTCCTAGTCCTAGTCCTAGTCCTAGTCCTGCTCCTAATACACCCAGACTACCCAGACACTCTCCCAGTCGAGCTGCACTACTGCCATCATTGGGCATCATTTATATTGGGTGAACGTGAGACATTTAGGCATATTGAAGCTTCCAGCATTTACCAGTGCCATATATACAGATATATATATATATGTATACAGAATACAGTTACAGATTACACACACACACACATGTACAGTGAAGTCAATCAATGGGAACGCAATCGAAAAGTTGTGGCATGCCCCGAGCTTAGCACAAGCCTCCAGTTACGAGTAGAACTGCTTGTTAGAAGAACCTCCCTCCAAAAAGTTAGTCTTAGTACACAAACACAAACAAACACACATCTCTAGTAAAATTTCACAAAATTAAAGCCATAGAAATAGAGAGAGAGAGAGAGAGAGAGAGAGAGAGTAGGGATAGGATAGGAGATGGGAGAGGCTAGGAAACACAACACATCTCGACACGACACGACAACAACTTTATATCTAGACAAATGCTTGGCTTCGATTCGCTATTTGGCGGATCTGTTTATATCTATGTATAACCATAACCGTATCTATGTATATCGTATCTATATGTTTGACGATTCCAATGCAAAGACTTTTAATATATGTATCTACCGTTTTTATTTGATTTTTTTTGTATCTGTATACAGCATATGGTACCTATACGATGACAGTACATTTATATAGTAGTAAAGATAACTATCTATAGTATATTATGATTATTATTATATTGTTTAGTAAGACACACCAGATGTTAGATGATGAATGGATGGATGGATGCTGTTCTCTAGTCATTTTTGAAGGCGTTTAATTCGTTTTTGGCCACACCACCAGACACACTACACACACTCACAACACACAACCACACTGATAGTTTTATATTTATATATATATAGTCACAAATCAGCTTTTAACCACACCCTTCCCTAACCACCCCACACCCCCAAGTTCCCGCAAAGCCTAGACTGTATTGTATTTTGTATTTATTATCCAAATGCACACTGAAAACATGAAACATTAGAAATATATGTACTACAATTACAATTACAACTATGTAAAACGAAACGAAACTTCTGTTCTTCGCTGTTTTTTTTCTTTAATTTTTTTAATCGTGGAAAAAATCACTACATTATATAGTTAATAATATATTATATGGCATCCAGGCGCCGGCTAAGTGTAATGCAAAATAAATTTATAAACCAAACAAAAATGCAAAAAACAAACAAAAGAAATACAAAAATTAAAACTAATTAAATAAATATTGAACAAAAACCAACAGCATATACATATACATATACTATATATACAGAAAGAAAAGAAAAATAAGATGAAGGAGAAAAAAATCACAAAAATTGTTTACGCTGCTTTTTGCAAAAAGAATGGGAAAAATTATAATTAAACAGACAAGAAATCTAGGCTATATGCATATATGATATAGGATCTACTATATACAGACATGCATATGTGTATGCAAATTATATATGTATGTGTGTGTGCACGAGAGATAAATTCGCTTCGAATTATACCATAAACAACAAGGATAAAAACATACGATTAAAGCAATTTGGAAATGGATAAACAAGTTAAAGAAATCAAGTAATATATACAATATATGGATGTATGTACTATATGATATTTTGCCATGTAAGTTCTATGAATGTCCCACCTGCCTGGCCAACCACAAGATCCCCAGCGACATCACCGTCGTACCCGCTTCAATGTAATGCCAATCCCCCACCACACCAAGCCCAATGCCCTGCCCAAAGCTGATTTGCACCGCCCTAAAAGGCCCACTCCTTCCAAAGAGTGTGGTTGCACACACGTATATCTAGTATAGTGTATCGATATACACATTTATCGTATATCGATATCGATCCGCCGCATAATTGTTAACATTTCTATCGGTTATTAACGTAGTTGTTGTGTATGTGTATGTATGTAAGTATGTAAATGTGTGCTTACCCCAGATAACGATAAATGATAAATGATAGACGATAAATGATGAACGATAAATGGTACAGATTAGCTCGATTACTCGATTACTTATTGTTGTTATTGGCAGCAGGCGCATGTCTTTTCAGAGCTAGTGATATATGATTTCCATTTCCTTTCATTTTTACTCCTTTGAAGCAAGCAAAAAAAAAAATAAAACTTTCAGATAAAACTCTCCACTCAAAAAAAATTAACATAGAAAATGAATTTCCTGCCCTCACACACACAGACACACACACACACACATACAAAGAGTGATCTTCGCAAAATGCTTATATTACCAATATATAGTATATACACACACCATATACCATATATAAACAGCATATAAAGATTATATATACATACATATAAATCGATATATAAAACATAACAATTGTAAAAGATTTTGCAAGGAAATGGAAAATGGAAGAGGGAAAGCGCAAGCATCCATTGCCATTCCCTCCCTACCCCCACGCACGAGCTGAAATCGGAACAAATGAAATATCTTTGCTTGCTTTTCCGTTCCATCATTATAACTCATTGGCTAATGCCGATCGCCGATCCTTCCGATCGATTTGTACCTTATTTTACCCTCTCTTCCCCAACAATTGAATGCTGCAACAGAAACGGATATCGGAAACAAGAGTAAAAAAAAGAAAAACCGAAAAGAAATGCAACGGAACCGAAATCAAATGAAATGAAAATTGAAGCAATGAATATGAAAATGAAAACTTACAGTTGCCATGTAAAACACTTTAGTAGATGATTATTATTATGAGTACTATTATAATATTATTAAGCGATGGATGGAAATTATTTTGTTCGAACAAAACGAAACGAAGGAAGAGGCAAAAAGCAAATGCGACCGCAAACGAAACAAATGCGAACAAAATATTATAAATATTCAAAATGACAAAACAAAAACCAAACTGACAGAAATTAATTTAAATAAAATAATTTATTAATAAACCACATATTATGAAATGACATAAAACTAAAGCGAATAACTTTTCGAAAGAGTGTTTTTTTTCTATACATAGAAGCAATGGGAGCCAGGGCGTGGATATAGAATATGGTGTACATTTACGTGTCATGCGACAGCACACCTCGGTCGCTTCGTAATTTTGAGCGAAATTCTAACAATAATTGATGGAAAATACCCAAAAAAAAAGTATATATAAGAGATACATCTGAAGGAATAGGCCTATGCAATGGAATATTCATCTGCATATCGATTGGCTCTTTAATTTTCAACAAATGCCTTCAATAATTCCACTCAAAGTCGTTGGGCAGACAGCCAAAGGGACTGTTTGGGCTCCTTTTGCTGCCATGTGATCGAGCAGAACATATTTAGTTGATCGCCGTTTCAATTGTTATATAATTTGGCACCATTTTAGGTGGGGTGTGGGGTAGCGGGGGCCGCAGTGACAGCCGTGTTCTTGAATTTTACGCAACAGTTGGCGCCGCGCAGTGTGTGATCTTGACGATGGCGTCAACCTGCAAATCGGTGGGCCAGATCCGATCCATTTTGTTTCGATCCGTAGTGAAGCGTACCCAAACCCAAAACCCAAAGCCAAATGCGAAACTCAACGCATCGCAACGTACGCCCACTCCTCCCGCCAATAGAGAGAGAGAGAGGATCAATAACAGACAATAATGTGTTCTGTCGTTCTGTCGTTCATCTAATTGTAAGACCAACTTCCAATTTGAGAGACGAGACATCCGATGTGATCGCATAACCCCAACACTGGCATGTGTGTGTGTGTGTGTGTGTGTGTGTGTGTGGGACTTTCATTTCGCTGACTGATCAAAGCCCAAACCTAGAAGCCAAAGATGCGATGCGAGTCAAGATCCGGCGTCGTTCCCATCGAAGCATATAAAAGCGCTTGGGAAACGCTTCAAAATTTCAGTTGCCTCCAAATTATTGTCTGTCGCCGATCGCCCTGTGTCGCTATCGTAATCGCAATCGCAATCGCAATCGTAATCGCAGTCGATCTTCAATATGTCTTTTGGGAACATTGGAAACACATCGGACTTGGAGTGCGATAAGAATGAGTACCCGAGGCAGCGTCCCACGGGCATTGTGACCAAGGTGGCCGCCCACAAGCTCTCCTCGGAGCCCAAATGGGCCGACAAGCGGGATGATGATTCCGACTCGGAGGTCTCATCGCCAGATAATTTTCTAACCAAAGGTGGATTACCGACCGATTAACCCAATTGGATATATTTCTTGCTGTTGTTTTTTTTGCTGTTGTTGTGCTTTGGTGTCCTGCATGTTTCATCTGTTCTTGTAGTGACAAACAAATTATAACTGAATCCATGAAGCGCATGTAACCCGACTAACAACGAAACGAACTCATCGATCGTACTTGCAGGCGCCTTTCTACTGACACCCTCCTATGAACTATCCATGGAACGGGCGGCGCTCATCTGTGAGAAGATGAGCTTCAAGGGATGCTTCAGCCTGACCAAAACCGCTACAGGAATTTTGTTTAAATTCTCACATCCAGATGACTACCAGGCGGTGTTCAAGAAGGGCTTCCACAAGGTCACCGGAGCGCGCTTCTATCGCAAGGTGAGCCACCCCAATGCACCCAACCATGGCACCCATTTGAATTCTGTTCATATGCATTATCCCTACCCCCCCCCGAGAAGATACTCCCTCCCTCACATCCGCCCAACTTCATTTCTCCATCAGACAAGTGAAAAATGCAAATTTTCCATTTCCATTTCCAACATTTTTGCAGCAATCGTTTTCGCGCAGCGTGAGTATTTCGATGGGTTCGGAAAGCAAAACAAACAAAAAAAGAGTCGAAATTAATGTTCTCCCCCAACCCCACACAGCCCCCATCTTTGTGTGAATAAATGCGTTCGAATAATGTAATAAGCCTGAAGCCGATTTCATTTTCATTTAGATTGCCATACCATGTCGGCCGCGCAAAACCTTCACGCTCTATGTGCTGGATGTGCCAGAGGATTTGCCCGTCGAGGATGTGCGTCATGCCATGTACAAGTTCGATTCGGTGGTCGAGGTGGTGCGCTTGCACATCTACTCGAGCCCATCGAGCAGCAGCAGCAGCAGCAATGTCAACGCCAATGCCTCCTCCGCCGCCGCTGCCGCTGCCGCCGCAGCTGCCAGTGCCGAGAAGAGTGCGGAAGGTGAGCAGACACTACGCAGAGCTGCTGCCCTCCGAAGTAATGTACTCTCCAAAATTGGTAACCAAAACAAAAACAAAATCAAAAACAATTATAAAATTCGAATCCCTTTGCACTCCGCCATGCGCCATTGCCTTCCCTAATCGATGCTCGAAATTCGAATCCTTTCTGCAGGCGGCTCGAAGATTCTTGGCAGCTTGAGCGGCTCCGTTGTGGGTGATGCCATCGATAAGGCCGAGCGACCGGAACGCCGAGAGCTACCGCCGGCTGTTATCCGCATCACACTGGCCTCGATGGACGAGTACAATGTTCTGCTGCAGAATGGCCTCAACTTTTACGACGCCACGTTCTTTCCCACTGAGGCCAATATCTCACTGAAGGGCGCCAGGATTGACTACAAGCGGAGGTAGGTCTCACAACCCCCCCTCCCACAGGGATCCGCCTAGAAAGATCATTCATCTGTGTCTGTATCTGTTTGCATTTGTTGTTTTCTTTTCTTTTGGTTGTAAGAATGCTCGATGGCTCGATACCGGGGCGTGTGCGCGAACTCTTGCCCGTATTTGATGCGGCTGGCTTCTGCAAATTGCCTCCACCCACCAGTAAGCTAATTAAGCCACCGAGGTCATGAATCGATACGATCCCCAGCGATGCCAATACACACAACACAACAACAACAACAACAACAACAACAACGACGACGACGACATGTTCCGGCTAGATAGGCAGATGTACTCAGGCTCCCCCCACCAATTTGACGACAAAAAGATTTCGATGCGGATTCATTATGCTTTCAGTTCTTCACTTTCAATTTTAACTTTAATGCTTACCCTTTACCCATGCTCTCTATATACCATAAACGATATACATACATAATATGTTTAATTAAATATATAAATGTTCAGCGGATGGATTGCCTATGCCCTACGCCGTATGCCCCAACGTACGTTTCCGTTCTAGACATAATAATCCCTATTTTGGCTACCATTTTTCATCTTCTTTCCATTTCTATTCTCTCTCTCTCTCTCTCTTTCTGTCTTTTATAAATTCTTTTTTTTTTTTGTTTTTTTTGCTTAGTTTTATTATTAAAGGCCCGTATATGGCATAGCGTCTAATTTGTTTGATTGTCTAACAAAGAAAAAGAAAAAACATAATAAAAACGAATTAAGAAAAACACTTTTCAATGGCAAACGGAAATGAAACAAAACTCAATGAACCATTCGTTTATAAATACATATGTATACATATGTATGTACATAAATATGTACATATTTACATACATATGTGCGTGAGTATGTAAGACATTTGCATTTTAGGTGGGTGTGCTGGCTATCATCTTCTGTCGCATCCTGTCGCACACCGTGGAAGTCATGGCTAAGCGTAGTCATGGCTATCAACTGGTGAAGATCTAACCATAGCTAAGAGCTGCTTTACTGACCATCTGGAATGAACACAAACGCGTAGAGACCGGCAGTTCTGGGAAGTGGGCAAAATAAAGGCTGGTTCAGACTGAGATCGGGTTGCTTTTGCACCGATCTTGTATAAATTTAGAGTCACGGATCTCCAACAGACATCTGATCGATAATGGATTGGATTGCTTGTTGGACAATCCTCCTTCATGCTCCTGCTGCCACGACAGAACAAATACATTTGCTGAGTTGTATTTAATTTGCACTTTATTTACGTTTTCCTTTTGTAGTTAATTTATTTGGATTTGTTTTAGGTATACATACATACATATGTGCATACATACGTACGCACATACAGTGTGTACATACCTATGTAGTGTGTATGTATGTATATCTTGATTGATTTTCAACAACAGACAAGCTCAACACAAAAAAAGAGACATACATAGATCGTCGTAATATATATTCGTAATTCGTAAGCATATCAATTACCATACTGTCGAATGTCTTGTATATCGTATATTGTATAATAATAATAATTAATAATTGATTTAAAGCATATAATATAATATAGTATATATATACATATATACCCGCATATACATATGTATATAGTATATAGTATATAGTGTATATCTGTATAGTTTATAGTCTGTTTAGGAAATACTCATCGAACATTGAAACGAATTTTTTCATAGAACTCGTCAATAAAGTTGGTTTCTTTTTCTCTTTTTCTTTTCTTTTCTTTTTTGTTTGTTTAGATTTTAAATAGACAAAACAGCAACAACAAAAAAGAAGGTATACATGGAATACAATAATAATAATAATCATAATCATAATAAAAATAGTTATAGTAGCAATAATAATATTAGATAATAATAATATACATATTGTGTAGGAAAAAATTCAAATACAATCATAATGTTATCATATAATCAACGTTTTTTTTGTTTTTTTTTTGTTTTAACAACGAATACAACAATTAGGAGGCTCGCGCGCAAATAAAACACTAACAAGATACAAGAGACGAGAGCACGGAAACGGATTATGGATTGGGATACGGGGATACGGGGATACAAGCGTCGCACACAAAGAGTAGAGGAACGGATCGGATCGGATCGGAGCGCCGTAGAAATGTACACGAGATATACACAAATACATATAGAACACGCATAGAATACATATATGTAGTTTTTTGTTTGTTTTGTTTGTTTTTTGTTTTGTTGTTGCTCAATACACCGAGTGCACAATGTTATCCTTTTCGACCAGCAGGCGAACCTTCATGCAGCCATCGGAGCCGCACGAAAAGAGTCTGCCAAAGGGATCGACAGTCACCTGACTGACACCCTGGCCGGTATGCTTAAAGAAACCATTCTTGGCATGCTCATGGGGGAACGTGTTGATCAGCATAAACTGATTCATGTCCCAAATCTAAAAAGAGGAACATCAATTATGGATCTGTTTATGGAGAGCTGTGGGCCAACCACACTTTACCTTAATGTCACCCTCAATGGAGCCAGTGACAAAGAACTCCTCATGTGGATCCAAAGCAATGCACTTGATGGTGCTGTCGTGTGCCTGCAAATGGGAAATGTTTGAGGAAATGTCAAGCCACAGAGAGTGAGCCCCATACCTGATAGCGATGTCGCAGCGTGCGTTGTCTTACATCAAAGACGCAGACATCGCCGCGCTTGCCGCACGAGATGAGCACTTGATGTTGTGGTGCAAATACCAAACAGGACGAGCCCTGATCGTGACACGTGAATGCTGTGTGGTGAGATTAGAAATTAATAGAATAATGTAAATGCTATGCTTGAGGGTCTCTCAATGGTGTCTTCTCTCTTACCTGACACACAGGACTTTTTGTGTGGCAGCAAAGTGTCCCAAATGTTGATGTTCTTGTTCTCGGAACTTTGACCAGCTAGAAGAGAGAGAAATCTTTTGAATAGAGGAGGAAGCACGAGTCAGTAAGTGAGTTAAACCCACCGCTGGCCAGTAGACTGCAAGAACCAAGGAATACAAAATCTGAAAGCGTCTTATTGTGGCACTGATAGCTCTGTCGAGAAAGAGAGAGATTCAATTATACATTTAATTATCATCTTTTAAGCTGCATTCCCCTGCCGGCACTCACAATAAACGAACGATTGTTCTGTGAGGCAATGCCCGCCTGCCAGAGGCTCAGGTTGCCATCGCCATCACCGATGCCGAACTTGTTGCCCTGCTCGGAAAAGCGACAGCGTGTGACCTTTGCAAATGTGCCGGAGGGACGCGGTGAGCAGACTGGCTGCTGGTGTCCCCATTCCCAAATCTGCACAGAGCCATCCTGTCCGCCAGTTAGATAGAGCGGCATCAATGGATGTGCACTCATGCGCTTCACATTGTCCACCTTGTGGCGCTGCACCTGCAACAAAGGAGAGAGAGCCACCATAAAGTTGCAGTTCGAGTTGCGGCTGCAGCTCATGCTCACCATGGATGTGCCGCGTCCCGACTGCGAGGCGCTCTGTGTGCTGGAATTGCTTTCATTTGGATTATTGCTGCCACCAAATTGATTCCTGCACAGGGAGTAAGGTTAAGTAAAACGGAGAGCAAACTGCTGGGGGGAGTTACGTACTGCTCTTGCGATTGTATGATGAGGAAGGCGGAGCTATTGGTATCCGCATCCTTGGACAGATTCATCATGTCATAGTCGCATTCATCCTCATACCAATTGGGTGACTCCAGCAGCAGCGAGATGTCAAACTCCTGGATCTCACGCGGATTGGAGAAGGCGATCATCGAGGAGCTGTTGTTCTTCAAGCAGAAGGACAATATCGACTCGTGATCCTTGTGTATGATGCGTATGTGATCCGTATTCTCGCTGGTTGAATGCGATTGACCTGAGCAGAAGGGGACACGTACGATTAGCTGTGGAAACTTTTATGAAGGGACTTCTTATGTACCTTCATCCGTTTCATTGTCGTGCTGGGAGCCGCGCGTGTGATGATGATGATGATGCCCATCCATGTTCTTGCCAAAGATGCTCTTAATGAACACCTCCTGGGCGGGCTCCTGGCGCACCAGATAGTTCCACAGCCTGCGTATGGGTCCCGCCGATGAGCCCGACACAAACGGCGTATTGTCCTTGTTCAACAGCGAACGATACTTGTGAATGGCCAGGCCATTGATGCCGCTCTCTGCATAGCAGCCGGGTATATACTGCCTTGAGGGTGGCCCTCGGGCAATCAGGTCACTCAATGCAAACTCCTGCCAACGGTTGAGCGTGCGCAGCACCTCGTGCGACAATGGACTGATGACAGGAAGATCTAACAGCATACAGAGGATAGTTTTAGTGATAAAAAGAAAAGATTGTGGGTTGAATGGTGGTACAACTACCCTGCAGCTCGATGCCTGCCACCTTGACCAGCTCCTGGATCTTGTGGGTGCTGATCTTGATGAGCGCCAAACGTAGAATGCTCCATGAGTACGATGTGGGATTTGTGTGCTCCGTATTATCCTTGGCCTTCAGCTGCGTGCGACTCACATTCACATCATCATCGTCCTCCTCCTCCTCCTCATTCTCCGACTCGTGCGAGTCATCCGTGTCGTAATCATCGCATTCTGCAAGAGATTTCCAACCAAAGATTAGACTCAAACTTCACTGGTGCCGCACTGTGGCACTGTGGCACTCACCTGTTGTGCCTGGTGGCGGCTTGGTGAGGAAATACGAGAGCATCGAGGTCTCTGGTGGCATAAATTGCTCACGGTATGTGGGCTTATCCTCCTTCATGTTGTTCGAGGTGCTGTTCTGGCTAAAGCTGCCCAATATCTTCATGTTTAGCTTCATGCGCTGCTTCGTTATGGAGGTGACCGTATTCCAGACGCTATTCTCATCCGCTGTGGGATCATCCGAAGTGGAACCTGCTCCTCCTCCTCCTGCTCCTCCTGCTGCTGCTGCTGCTGCTGGTTGGCTCTGGGACTGGGCCGAAGCGGGCTTAATCAGCAGCTTCTTCATGCCGCCGCCAAAGAGCGTGGACCAGGTATCATTGTTAAAGCTCTGACCGCTCAGTCGGTACAGCAGACGGCTGTCGCAGGTGGACAGCGAGTAGATGAACAGCGCCATGTATGTGGACACAAAGGACTCGAGCAGCAGGACATTCAGCTTGGGCACATCCTCATCCTTCTCGCGGGCCAACAGGGCGCGCAAGTTGGTGACGCCCGGCCACTTGGATGGCGTCGTGCAAATGCCCGCCGGCTCATCCGTCGAGTACTTGCGCCTCCGTCCGTAGGCATTCCGACTGCCCACCAAGTACGAGCACTCGAAGGAGGAATTGATCTTGGCAATGTTCTCCATGCCGGGACTGGGGTAGCCGTTGAACGCCGAATTGTTGACCACAAAACTCTCCGAGTCGCAGAGCGATTGGTAGATGCACGAGGAGAGGGCCACTGCCAGGTCGCGCAGCACAAAGATCTCACTGAGGACGCTCGTCTCGATGCCCGGGAACGGCAGCACCTTGATGATGCTCTGCAGCATGTCCACCGTTTGCGATTGCAAGTACTTAATGGGATCGGCAATCACCGTCTTGTTGCCGGCCACACAGGCGCTCAGCAGCGGCAGGGTGGTGGGGAAGGGCAGCGGACTGAGCAGCTGCTGTTGGGTCTTCTCCTGCTGCAACTCCTGCAGCAGCAGCACCAGCTCCATGCGCACCGAGGCGAGTCCACCGCCGCTGGCGCCGTGCAGCGAGCAATAGCTGAGGAGGGTGCGCAGCAGCGTCTCGTTGGCCTTGAGCCAGCGCTTGCGCTTGGCCGCACGCAGCACCTTCGCCTCAAAGTCCTGCTTGTCCTGCATGAGGATCTCGTGGAGTGTGGGTCGCTCCGTGCTGGGGCAAATGCTGGCATTCATTTCCTTGTCATCCTTGGCATCCGCATCGCCGCCGCCATCGTTGGCCTGCTGCTGCTCGGAGCTGCAGTAATTGCACAGCTGCTTGAGTGCCTCCACCTCGCGCTCCAGCCACATGTACAGCTGATAGCGCAGCTGCCCGCCATCCACCTCGAAGCCGGTGGCCAGCGTTGACAGCTCCTCCATGAGGATCTTCAGGCAGGCCACAAACTTCAGCTGCTGCGCCATAATATCCATTTTGTGGCCATCCCCTGAGGAGCGTCCAGCAGCAGCAGCAGCACCCGCAGCAGCAGCCCCACCTGTGGGTGGTTGTGGTGTGGCCATCTCGGGATCATCATCATCAGCTATGGGATCGGCATCCTCTTCATCGTCATCCCATTTGATCTCAAATTTGGCTTCCGCTTCGCTGCCAGCTGCCGGTGCACCCCAATCGAAGGCATCCGCTGTGGCCGTCGCTCCCCATTGATCCATGATGCCGGAATTGATGAGCTCCTCCTTGTTGATTTGCTGCGTGGTGGCCGCTGCCTGGCTGCCGGCCACACTGCTGCCCGATGACGAGGGATCCTCGCTGATTTTCATCGGCAGCTTGTTGAGCACCTCGAGCGCGAGGGCCGGGCAGCCGCTCTTGAAGTGCCCGTGGGCTGTGGTGAAGTACAATTGCCGCTCGATGGGCGTTATGGAATCCTCCAGCTGCAGTTGCTTGTCGCAGGCGGCACCTCCGCCCATGCCCGTGCCCGGGCCGGCGCCCAAGCCAGCTGTCTCGTAATTGAAGCCGGACAGCACCACATGGGCGATGCGCTTCTCCTGCGCGGACAGCGCAATGTTCTGGCGTATCAGCAGCGGATGGGTGCGCAGATAGATGTAGAAGTTAAAGACATTCGGGTTGGTGGCCTGCGGCTCGGGGCGCAGCAGATCCTCCTCCCGGTAGCTGCTGTGCAGGCTGCCCACGCCGCCCGTCAGCAGCAGCGTGTTGAGGCTCTCCTGGTACTTCTTGAGCGTCCAGTAGGTCATCGAGCGCAAGAATGGATCCGGATGGGCGCGCGGAATGTCGCAGCGACCCGTCTCGGGGTCGGTGCCCAGGACATGCTCGTGCAGCAGCTTGTGGTAGTAGCAGCCCTCCGCATCGCCCTCGTACAGCCGGGCAATGATGAGCGCCAGCTGGAAGTCCTCCAGCTTGTTCATGCACACCTCGATGGCATCGTTGAGGGAGTTGGCCAGCAGAAAGAAGGCAACCGCATGCTCGAACCGCTGCTTGCCCAGCAGCACAAAGGCGTTCTTGAGGGCGGCCTTGCGCCAGCGATCCTCGGCGAAGTTGTTGCCAAAGAATGCCGTCATCTTTTCGTCCCGCATCGAGCGGAAGAGACCCCAAACGAGGGACTTCTTCTTCATGGCCAGATAGTAGATGGCCGCGTCGAGGGGATCCTGCTTCTGCTGGTACGCGCACTTGGCCAGCCGCTCCACGCAGCGCCGCAGCGTGTTGATGTTCTTCAGCCAGTAGCCCATGCCCAGATCGCGCAGCGTGGCCCAGCGCAGATCGCCCTTCGTGTAGCTGGGTATCAGATTCAGCAGCTCCTCCTCGCTCTCCGAGTGGTAGGCCCACACAATGTTCGAGGTGCCCACGCCCTGGCGCTGGAACTGGGCGCGCTGCTGCAGCGGCAGGCAGCGCAGCAGATACGTGAAATGCTTCATGGCCAGCAGAAAGCGCAGACCACAATCATCCAGCGACTCTGTGGCTGTGGCACCCTCCTTGGGCACACCACTGGTGCTGGCATTCTTGCCCATGTCGGCGGCAAACTTGTCCGAGAAGTCCGTGTTGCAGGTGGCCACCGTGTCGGCGAGGGCCAGCAGATGCATCTGATCCAGCGACGACAGGCCCGGCAGATGCGTGTGCGTGAGCAGGCGCGACAGGAGCTGTCCCTGGCGTGGGCCAAAGTGCGAAATGGATTGCTTCTCGGGCAGCGAGAGACGTCGCTCGTGGCGCTTGCCCTGCTCCCCCTCCGACAGCAGCTCGTCGAGATTGTCCTCCGAGTTGTGCATGTCGAAGAGCTCATCATAGTCCTTGTCGTTCTCCCCGGCATTGGCGCCGCCCTGGCAGCCCGGCGTCTCTCTGTCCGCATTGAGCAGCACCCACAGCGGCAGCGGCGGAATCGAATTGATCTCCGCATAATCGAGCATCAGCTCCTCCGGTATCTGTGTGGTGCTGCCACGATGCTCCGCCTGAATGTTGTTGCTGTCCGCCGCATTGTAGCTGATGCTCAGCGTGCGAGAACGCGACCAGCTGCGCTGTCGGGCATAGCCGTCCTCGTCCTGGGTGACGCCACTCGAGGCGCCGTTCGCACCGCCACTCATGCAGCGCACCAGATGGGCCAGTATGGCCTTGACCCAGCGTATCTTGCCGCAGTTGAGCAGCTCCATGAGCTGCTTGGGATGGTATTGCGGCAGCACGGGACAGGCAATGCGCGAGGCCTGAAACAGACCAAAGTCTGTCATGTAATCATCGCTGCCCGTATCCCCATCGTTCGGTGCACTGCCCACGGTAGTGGCTGCCGCTCCTCCGCCTCCATTCACATTGGCCATGCTGGTGTTGGCCAGTCGCCGCTTCTTGTCGTGCGACAACAGCTGCAAGTTGGCGGTGCTCACTTTGCTAATCAGCGGCATGGAGGCGACATTCTTCAGCCGCAGCTGCGTCGATTCGTTGGCCAAGCTGCGCAGATCCTCGTCGCGCAGATTGCGCGTATCGGGCACATCCTCGCTGCCACCATTCGCACTGCCCAGCATGTGGGAGGTGTAGTGCGGCTTCCACTGCGAGTAGACGTGCATTTCGGAGTCCATGGCCACGACCAGTATGCCGTCGCGCACCCACGATATCTGCATGGGCAGCGGCGGCAAGCCGTCCGCTGTCTGTAGATCAATCTGTCGCAGCTTCATCCATCGAATCTCGTCCACGAAGTTGGGCTGCGCCAGCGAGGATGCCTTGCGCAGTATGGGCCGATTCACGGAACGCGACTCCTTCATGGCCTTGATGTTCGCCTGGGCAATGTCCGAGCTGACGGGCGTATAGAGCAATATTTTGCTGCCAACGGCCACTGTGAGGATGTGCGAGCCATCCTCCTTGGACACCCAGTCGAGCTGCACCAGATGCTTCTGCGTGAGCGGACATGTGTTGCCATTCTCGGCGATGCTCTTCCGCAGCGATTGCAACGTGCTGAAGCTGGGCACGGTGAGCAGCCCTGAGGCGGCCACCGATGGCTGCCGATTGACGCTGACAGCCAGCTCGGGTGTCGTCTCGCCACTGCGCGGCGAACGGCTGTCATCGTGGGCCTGGAACGTGTGCAGCACCTGATTGAGGCGCTGCTTCTTGGCCAGCAGACGGCTGTCGTGCAGGTAGCTCAGATCGATGCCATGGCCAATGTTGATCCTCGGCAAGTGGACATTCTTCAGGTGTATGGTATCCTCCAGCACCCACTCACTGCCGCCCGAGCTCTCGCACTCGTAGATGGCCACGCAGAGATTGACATACCGCGAGTCGGGATCCCCCTTGTTGGGTCGCGTGAAGCTCTTGCCGTACTTGTAGGCACAGGCAATGCGGCCGCTGTAGGCGGCGCTTATGTTCAGCGGCTGGCCCGGTATCTCGATGGCCGACTGCTGAATGCGGCTGAACATCTTCCACTCGGACCAGTGGTAGGCATCGCCGTTCCCGTTGCCATCTGTGGGCGCATTGTCGATGGGCTCGCACTTCCAGAAGCGCGACACCGAGTCCGAGCAGGCCGTCACAATGATGTAGGGTGCAAAGCAGGCCGGATAAATGCTGGAGCTGCTCAGATGGCCCGCCGCCGGTGAGGCATGTATCACGTCCACGCCCTCGGGCAGCGGCAGCTCCTGGGTGCACACCTTCTTCGTCGTGATGGAGATGTGCGGCGCCTCCACATGCGAACCAAAGTGCTCCGCACCGGTCAGCGTCTCTGCGCCCTGTGACATGCGACGTGGATTGGGGTTCGCATTCGGATTGGGATTATCCTCCGGCTCCTCCTGCGTGAGGTTGCTGTCCGGCACATACATGGCCGTCTCGGAGAGGAAGGAGTTCTGCTGCTTGGAGCTAATGACAATGCGCCACATGTGGATGGTGCTGCCGCGCAGCGTCTTCTCGATGTTCACGATGTAGAAGGGCTCCTCGAAGTCGGCATTCCGCTGCAGATCCACAATGGCATCCATGTCCGACTCGAGGAAGGGGTTGTAGCGCGGCTCCTCCAGATCATGCGCATCCATGGGCGCTGAGCTGCTCACCCGCTGTCCCCCAGTTATCAGCTGTGCCTGGAACACGTGCAGAAACTGTGTGTTCTGCCAGTCGTGCTTGGCATCCGAGATGGCATCCAGCTGCAGAATGCAGCCCGGACGCGCCGTTGACTGCTGCGAGACGACCTTCAGCTTGTCGTGCAGCGCCGATCGCTGGGCCTTCATGGTGGATGAGGCATTTGAGATCATCGACGACAGCGAGTGTGACTTGTGCAGCGTGTTCAGATTCTCCGAGCAGGAGATCTCCGCCAGCAGTGTTCGTGCATCAATCACTGCCTGATACACGCGCAAATTCTCACCGTCGCTGGCCACAAAGCACGCGCTCGGGGAATTGCTGTAGCTGCCCAGTGTGGTGCTCGGCAGCAGCGTGGGTATCCAGGCCACGTTGCTGAAGGCCGATATCTCCGGCGAGTTGATGCGCGCCAGTTCACTGACGCCGCCCGAATGGCACAGCGGCCCCACCGAGTCCACGCGCCACAGAATCAATTCCGAACAGAAGCCTGTGGGCGTGAAGACATCCTTGTCGTTGCCATTGCCATTCGATCCTGTGGATCCAGCCGGACTTGCACCGCCGCTTGCGCCGGAGCCCATGGTTAGGCCGCCGCCACTCAGGGGCTGCTCGAAGGGCGACATTGGGGACTTGGCCTCCGTGTCGGGTAGATTGTGATGCGATGTGGAGACGAGCAGCGGCAACACGGGGTGACAGGTGATGTCGTTCACACGGAAACGATGACCAGAGGCACGGCTCACATGGCCAATGCTTAATACTTGGGTGAACTTTGTCTTGAAGGCGAACGTCAGCTGCCAGAGGTTGAGGGTGCCGTTCGAGTGCTTCGTGACCATCGACACGGATGGCGAGACATTCAGGGGCAGGGCACTGGTCACACCATTGCCACTGGCTCCGGCTGAGTCCTGCGAGCTGCTCGCCACACCAGCACTGGCCGCTGCACTATCGTCTGCATCGGGATCCTCGCCACCGTCCTCATTGTTGTTGTCCTCCTGCTCCTCGTCGTGCTTCTCGAACGCATGCTGGTCGGCGCTCTTCAGCGAGGAATCATCCGCCTGGCCGCTCTTGTGGAACTCATCCTTGCTCCTCACATTGTTGGCAATGTCGCGAAAGGCCAGCGGATGTGTGCCCGTGTTGAAGAGGCTCACCGTGGTGGACATGGACATGGCATCGCCCAGCGGAAAGGCCGATGGAATGCGCGTCGAAAAGGACACCTGCGCCTGCCGAAACGAGCCCGGATAGTAGTCATCCAGCCACTCGATCACCCAGATCAGGTAACTGCCATCCACGGGATGAATGGCAAACAGCAGATCGGGACTCTGGTGCCAGTCCCGCAGCAGGCATTCGATCTTGTTGTCCAGCGAGTCCACCAGCTGTGTGATGGGATGCTGCTGCTGATTGTGATGCTCGTTGTTCAGCGAGTTCTGTGACGTCGTATTGGACATGGAGTTCAGATGGAGACCCGCTCCAGTGCCGGTTGTATGCTGCGAGTACTTGCTGTACTCCTCGCCGCTGTCGTCCACCGAGACGGACTTGGACGAGCGTAGATATTTCTTGTGCGCATGCGTGCCACCGCCGGCTGCTGCATCGTCCGGCAGATCCACTCCGCCGCCTCCGGAGTGACCGTGGTGTCCGTGATGGCCGTGTCCGTGGTGGCCATGATGCCCGTGCCCGTTCTCCTCGTCGATCACCTTTTTGGTTAGCTCCTGGAGTATGGCCTCCGCCTGGAGTGTGAAATGCATCTCCTTGTTGTTCAGCCAGTGCAGAATGAAGACGTTCTGATTGGCTGGGTCCGAGGTCTGCATCGATGGCACCAGCGGTATGTCCGTCTCCGCATTGATGGAAGCCGCCAAATGGAAGTGCATGCCGGGCGTCACGCCCGATCCATGAAACCCATACGAATGGAAGTCATGGACGCTGCACGACGACGGCAGCGATGGTATTGGACCCAGATAATTGCTAAAGCTCGCCGGCGACGAGCCCATCGCAGCGCCCATTGCTCCAGCGCCCATATGGGCCGGTGGCAAAATGCCACCAGGTCCGCCCGGTGCGGCATGAGCGCCCGCCTTCATGTGCCGCCTGATGTGAAAGCAAGTCTTCATGTGCTTCAGACGCTGCATGAATCGATGCTTGTGCCGGTGCGTGCGAAATTTGGGATTCTGCGAATTCTGCGGATCGAACTGCGTCATGTTGACCATCCCGTCGTCGGGCAGCACCGTCTCGATCCAGATGCGACAGATGTTGTCCAGGCAGGAGGTTACCAGCATATTGGCCACCGATCCCTTGGGCATATACTTGCTCGTCTTGCGCCACACAATGTTCGAAACGGCACGCGGATGGGCAATGTAAACGTACGTGAAATTCAGCTCTCCAATGGCCGTGCTGACACCACCTGAAGCAGCTCCCACGCCTGATCCTCCTCCTCCTCCTCCTCCTCCACCGCTGGTGCTGCTGCTCAAGTCATCCGTGTGACGGGTCGTGCCTTTGGCGGGGAACAGCACCTGCTTGTTCTCATACCAGATCTTGACCAAACGATCGTTGCGGCCGCAGGTGGCAAACAGTGTGCCATCGGGACTAAATGCCATATGGTAAATGGGAATGGCCGTCTGGCAGGACCAAATGTTCTCCCACGTTGACACATCATCGCCCTGATTCGATTGCTTCACCTCTTTGCTCTCGCCAATTTCGAATTTTACACCTGCAACAACCAATGAATATTCAATTAATTCATCAAATTTGCTTCATGGATCAACGACTTACCCGTATGCTCCTCCTCCTGCTGGTGTGTGGGCGATTTGCTCTTCCAGAGCTGTATGTTGGTGCCGCCGGTGAGTAGGCGTGTGCCCTCCAGATTCCACGAGAGGGTCACCACACTCGAATGGCTGGTAAAGGAGCCCGTTTGCACCCATCTAAAGCATAAAAGCAATCAAAATATGTTAAAAATATGTTAAAAAAACGTCTTCGAAAGCAGCAACTGATGTTGTCTTGAATCGATTGAACTCTCCTGAACATCTATCGTGAAACTTTTGCTATTATTACGCTCTCAACTGGAGCACTTAATACATTTAAATGGGCATTGAACCTGTCTCCTTGAGCAACTCCCAAAAGCTATCTCCCAAATCGTTTGTAACTATTGTATCTGTTCGCTTATGGTATATTTTTACAGCGAGTAAAAAATGCTCAACATTCAACATATAACGATTCTTGGAATCTTGTATCTACTCGCTTATGGGACATTTGTGCAGCGAATGGGATCACGGGATGCTTGGCACCTTCCAGCTATACATTTCACACTTGAGATAATCTCACCTGTAGTCTAGGAAATGGGTATTATGCTTGCTGGACTCAATCACCGGCGTGGGCTCAAAAATGCATATCTTATTCTCATAGGCGGCCGCTATTTTGCCCGTGTCGGTGCTGCAATCAAGGGCGGATATCTTCACGTAGCCATGACTGGCGCCCGGTATGATTTGGACACGCTCGAAGGTGCTTGCCAGGATCACCACATTGCAGCCGGCGGCATAGGCCTGCAAAAAGAGACACACACATAAATTAAAGAGTGGAAAACAAAAGATTGGTTATGGCAAATAGATGGAGTACGGTTGGGGTGTATGTATGTGCAGTTGTATGTGTCTGTGTCTGTGTCTGCATGCGTTGTGGCAGCGTAATCTTTACATTTTCTATATCATTGTGTGTTGGCTGTGATAACCGACCACTGCATGCGGGACTGGCTGGGCTTATCATCGTCATACGGTTTCGGTTGACAAGCGACCACCAACGCAAACCCACCTCAAGGGTTGCCGAAGGGGGGTAGAAGGGGTTTACCTGGTTATAGCTACTCCATAGAAAAACTTTTTTTTCTTTTTATGTGTGTGTGTGTGTGTGGTGTTTGATTTATTTGCCAAGCTGTCGCTGATATGCTCATTATCGTTTAAAAACGAAATTCCAACAATTCAGCAAAACAAAGCTCCAAAGTCGGAGTTTTCACACAGAAAAACGTTTGATTTTCTCCCTTTAACTACCGTCCTGATAATTGATCATTTAATTTCAATTCTTTTCCATCAAGGTATTGTGATAAAATAGAATTTTCATCGCTCCACCGCTCTAGTGCAGCTATTGGTATCTTGCAATGATATTGCTATAATTATTTCTAGATTTTTATCGGTTGTGAGATTATTCTCAGTGAATTATCTTCAACTGGCTGTGTATTTTCCACTCTTATGGGGCTTGTCTCCTTTATTTGGCTGTCCGTTATTCTGCTGCTGCCGCGACAGTAGCGAGACTCCCTCAGAGAGGAGCGTAGTAGCGAGAAGATCGGGTCCTTGGGTGTTGCTAAGTGAGAGTGATAAATGGGCCATACAAGCAAAAAATGAGCCAAAGAGAAGGAGACTGCCGCTTGGATCGCTGGATAAGGTGGCTAGGCATACAAATTCTAACGAAAATAATTAGAGTGTAAGCTGTTCCGCCTACGGTTTGAACCTGCTCGGGTGTCTCCTTCTCATTTTCTCTCTATATATTTCTGCGAATTTGCTCATACTGAGTGGCGTGTACTGCAGTGTGGCACCGTCGTCAGACGAATATCTTGTGTTCATTTCATCCAAAAATTATAAATAAAATAAAACTGAAACTAAAATAATGGCAATAGGTGTGTGAGAAGGGGGCAGAGGGGCATACGAATGTCAACATCGCGGTGGAGGAAGAGGAGCTGGCGTAGCTGATTACAGAGAAGAAAATAAATAAAATGCTCGTAATATGTGTGTAAATAGATCCCAGGGACAGGCGAGCGGCAGATGTTCCGATCATTAGACTGCGCCACAGTTAATTATGTTTCAGTTGGCCGTCTGGGCAAATATATACACAAATAACGTCGATGCAGGGCCGGGGGGAGTCTAGATCCTATCGCCATGTGATCGTAAAGGGAAACGTTATCGCTCCTATGGCAGATACAAATATACTTTGGATTGATCGTTAATCCATAATATCATTTGGTTTATACAATTTGCCGGATATTTGTATCTAGAAATAAAACTGCAATTCCAAATATCTCTGGCAAAGGTATCGAAAACAGCCGAAAGCACCTTTTAAATGCGTGCTCACGACCATACCAATATTTTTATGGCCGTTTATGATTTTTTACTCGATTGCTTATGGGAGGAAGACGTCACGTCAGGCGATTTCCTTAGCAGGAGAGAGAGAGAGAGAGAGAAAGAGAGCAAGAGACTGGGAGCGTAAGTTAAGGTTTAGCCAGAGATGGCGCCCACTATAGTAGCACATTTTACATTATTTTGCGGTTAAGAGGGATACCCCCACTGAAAGAGTGGGGTATGCCTATGACCTATGGCTTGCGGCGTGGGCGAGCAGAATGTGAATGCCTGTGTATATACATATGTACATATGTATGTGTCTACGAGGTGGTGTAACGCTGCAAGCTGCAAAATTAGGGCATCATCAAAAGGCCACCTGACCAATCGAAGGGTACACACACACACACACGCGCGCGCACGCATATGTTTATATGCATGTATACGTACATCTACGCATTCTGCTCGTTTCGGTGTGTGCGTGTGTTAGCACTTGACCTTTAAATGTAATTTATTGCTTGGCAAAGTATGTAAATATGCAGTTTACTTTTACATATTTCAAATCGACCAACATTTGGCAAAAATATTGATATTTTACTCCGTCTCTCTCTCGCTCTCTCTTTCTCTCTCTGCCCGTGTTGCTGCTGCTGTTTTTTTTTTGTCAACTCAAGCAATTTACGCGCATTGGTACACACGAACAAGCACACACGCTGGAACACACACACACGCATAACCAATCGTTCACAATTTGTTGTTGTTATCGAATTTACACAGAAAATAAAATGCTCTATCTCATCATTTGCATTTGATTTAATTGACCACCAAGTGTGGCAAAATATACATTCATGTAGTGTACTATATTATATGTACATACATGTATGTACATATAACCAATAAAACAGCATTTATATTTCATTGGCATATGCATGTACTGTTTGTGTATTGGCCTTTGCGTGTGTGCATCAGGCATGCACATATACATGTGTATATATGTAAATAACAAACATTAAGGGGGGACATGGACATGCTCATGTGGCGACCCAAGAGGCGCTCCACTCCGCTCCGATCGGTGTCTCTCGGACATTTCTTTCCAATTGGAATTTGCAAATATGTCAAACGCGTTAGGGGCAAAAATGGGCGAGTGTATCAATTGTATGCCAGTGAGTGTGCATGTGTGTATGTGTCTGTGTGTGAAATTGTTGTACAATGGAAAAAGATGATGCGTGATAAATAGAACGGATAGAGCAATGGTGAGAGGGGCGGGGGAGACTTGTACTATTCTCTCTTACTGTAAATGGTATGCCTTCCACGGAGCCAATGGCGAAGCACCGGTCACCTGCATTGCAGGCGCCGCTCAATATCTGATGACAATTCATAATTCTTTACAATTAATTATCACATCACAGCGCACGGATTGTAGTGTTGTTGGTTCTTTGGTTTTTTGGTTTCTAGCCCGTAACAAACTTGCTTGTAACAAACGACAACAAAGTGACATTACATAAAAATAAGTAGGGTTGTCAAAAAAATATCAATATTATCAGCATATATCGATGTATGAATAAAGTACAAAAATATTCATATCGATATATCTCCTAGTGAAAATCTCCAATATATTAACATTTACCGATATTTTTAGGCGATATATTCAATATCACATCTGTGGAAGGTGCCGCAGATGCGCGACATTTCCGTTGATCATTTCCAACCATAAGAAGCCACAGGAGGAAGAATCTTTTATCCACGTCGGTTTCCAGCTCGCAGGCTCCAATGCGAAGTAACTCCAGCTACCTGAGGATCAGCAGAGGATTGAGGACGAGATCAAACGTAAACAATCAAATGTACTCCACATGCGTGCGCCCTCCTACCAGCGTACAAGGAACCAGGATTGCCTCGCCCATCGATTCCTTGTGCCGTGAGTGTGGTAAGGAATGATCTTCGTATGGTTATGAGACTCTAAAAGGTTTTAAATTGTGTATAGGAGGACATATTGAAGGAGATGCTCACAGATCTGACGATGGAGGATATCATCAACCTGCTGGAACGCTTTGAAATCGGCAATGCTGAGCCTGCTCCTTGGTATTGCCATCGATGGACGCATGCGGACGCACACCGATGTGACAGATGTCTAATCGGTAGACAGATTGCCTTATAAATTGTATTCCCTAACCACTTTCATGGCTAATTTCTTGCAGATTGCATGCTGCATCGTGACGTGTGTTCCACGTGTTTTTTTTGCGCAAGAACGTCGCCAGTCAACTGTGTGTTGGTTCGGCAGTTGCCACAGCGTGTGGCCTTTGCCTCATTGTGGATCCGGAAGGCTAACATCTGAGTCTTGGACCAGTCTTCACGTCGGAGATCCATACTGAAGCAACAGACGAGCTGCTACGCGTCACCACGCACACCGCTGAGGGCAGCCAGAGCAGCCAGATTGATCCTTTAAAAAAGCTCATCAAAGGCAATTGTTTGCAACATTTACTTATTTTATTTGTGTTAATTGTAAGGGGAGACTTAGGGGTGAGATCAAGTGTATTTATGTTTTACATATTTTTGGTTGCCAAACGAAGGAACTGTTACAATATTTTAACTAAGAATCGGATCTACCACTTCCAGTCTGTTGGGTGGAATCATTTTCGATGTCTTCCAGTACCGATTCAATCTTTGAGAATATTTTGAGGCTCAGCGCCAGACTTGGCAATTTGCGGGTGATCTTTTGCATGGAAACCATCATCTTCTTTTGTAATTCTGTCAAATTGTCCTCGTCGAAGCCGGGCTCCTGCCAGAAGCTGCTGAATCTGTTCTCCAGAGGTTTAGCTGCCTTCGGCTCCGACTTCTTCTCCGGCGTATTTTGGATATGAACGCCCCAATAGATGCTCCCTTCTCCCACTCTTTTCCTCGGATCTCGATGATATTCGCTTGTGGCCAAACTCTGACTCTGGGCCGCCACGCCGCCGTTCTTTCTCTTCCCGTAGTCGGCGATCGAAATTTTAGTCCTTTTCTTGGCAGTTTCAACTTCCAACTTCTCTTTTACCACCGGAGTTGGAAGTGGAGCAGCAGCAGCAGCGGAATTATTTTGCTCTTCGCTGTAAAGTGCATCCATGAAGGACGTATCATACTGATACTCGGCAATCTTTTTTACTGGAGGCATTTTATTCTGGACTGACTTTTTTGGAAAACTTCTCAAACCCGTAAAATACAAATGAGCCCCAGTTGCTGGGTTTTTTCAAAGGAAACTTCAAACTATGTCGCCTCGGAGCTATCGATAAATACACCGTCAGACCCTCGGAGATATACCGAAATATATCCTTTCATACGCAAAATATACTGTTTATATACTGTTAGGATTATAGAATTCATCAATTAATTTTCCACAAGGCTGGCTGGATTCCACGATTTATCTTTATTGGATGGATTGCAAAAATTCGAAGGGAATCGATTGGCAAAATACCAGAACAAATATTTTGAAATAGGATGGGAAGGGCCGAGCATAGTGGCGCCACCTGGTTGGGTTATCCAGGAGTTAGGGGGAATCTGAATAGCGGGATCGCTGAGCCAGCTTACCCACCCAGCCATATCTTTTGTCGTCAGAATCAAGACACAAGCGCAAGAGGGCTACAAAAGAACTTTAAATGAAGACGATTTAAAACAATGATTTTTTGGATATTATAATATATTAATCTAATACTCGGTACTCATTTTATCAATTTACAAAGAGATACAACACATGTTTATTGCATTTATGTCCCACAGGAGCGGACTTATCCAATAATGTGGTGCTTTCTCCATGCATTGTTGTCTTCCAAGCTCCATATCCACTCAGAAATAACCTACACCTTCTGCTTGCATACAAAATTTGAATTTTTAACGGAGAAAACACGAAACTGTGTGCTCAGAGTGCCTGCACTTTGTCCGCTGGCCATATTTCAATTATGGTAAATTTTGCAGATTATAGATATCGAGAATGTATCTAGATTGATGTATTTATATCGATATACATATGTATATAAATAGAAGCAAATGAAAAGGTTAAAAACACGTCAGTCTATGATAATGTCAATATTAATGGCTCTCAGACATTTGAAAACTTTGAAAACCACTTTGAAAATGCAGTTTTAATATTCATTTATGGAAATATCGTATACTAAACCATATCAGCATGTTGACAAGCAAGAAATTGTCAAAACGTAGCAATCCATTCCCACTCACGTAACGTTTTATGCTATTTTTGTTGGTTGACCATTTTAGTTTTAAACTTAATTTGGAAACATTCCAAGAAAAGGAAGTCGTGAAATCTAGCCAATCTTGTGGGGAATCAAATTATAAATTGGATAAAATTATAGCTTTAGCGCTGAGACTGTTAACTAGCTGGTAATTGCAAATAGAACATAAAAATCGAGGAATATGATTTAAGATCATGGTATATTTACGGTATATTTCTACAATTAGAAGGTGTATTTTGGTATATTTTTGATGGTTTTGCTGTATATTTGATCGACAATTCTGCGGTCACACTGCTGCTAACATTTTTGCATCGCGCCGCGGACCAAAAAATGACCAAAATAATTGTGTTTGTTTTATTTTTGGTTGATTCATTAATTAATTAATAGCGGTAAATACGAAAGAGCAGCAGCAAAAGCAGCAAACACTGTTTCGCGGCCGTGGCGTGAGTTCAATTTTTTTTCTTGTGTGTGTTTCATACAATTTTTTTCTTCTGGGGAATCGTGCGTTTTGAAGAGCGAAAGGAAAAAGCGAAAAGTGTTCAAAAGTGCGTCTGTCGTTAGCAAAGGGGGGCTGTGGGAAAGAGTCAGAAAAAGCGGTTGACGAAGAAGAAGAATGAGAGGAAGTTGTGGCGGGAGGCATTCAAATCAAAAAAATATACCTTCGTAATATATTTTATATATATGTACATACATACATATATATATTTTTTTTCCTACGCTGCCGCCAATTAATGCCATCGGCGGCAGCGACGCCAAGCAGTGTCACAAAAACAACACCAACACAAATACAAAAAAATGAAGAGTAAAAAGAGCGGCGGCTGCAAAAGCAATTGTGTTTTTGCAATGTGAGCATTAAAGAAATGAAAACTGCTTTTTAAACAAATATGCAAACGGCAAACAGAAAAAAATAACAACACGATGAAGCAGAAGAAGGAATGAAGGAAAGAAGAGAATCGCCAGAGTCCCAAAAAAAAATGCGTGTGTTTGTGTGTGTGTTTGTGCGTGCGGTGCGCCACATGAGGAAATGGTCAGCGTCGGCGTCGGCGTTGGCAGCGTGCGCTTAGTTACAAAAAACGAAAAAAGCAAAGCAAAAAGAACAACAAGAAAACCTGACTCATTTTGTTGTTATCCTCCAATTACTGTTATTCTTATCAGCCGCAGAATAAAGAAGTGTGCGTGTACATGTGCGTGTGTGTGTGTTTCTGCTTCTTTTACTTTCTACTTCTTCCCCTCTTCTAATCCACACTCCCTCAATGTCCTGCAGAGTCTCATACCAAGTGTAAAAAGACAACAAAAAAGTAGAATAAAAGCAAACGGTACAAAAAATAAGGAGCGGAGCAGCAGCATCAGTGAAGAAAGAGAAGCATCAGGCAGTCACACGACGGCGACGATCAGCAGAGAGCAGAGAGCAGCGCAACAGGAACCACCTCAACCTCTCTGTCACTTTACCTCTCTCTCTCTCTCTTGTGCACTCTTGTTCCCGGTAAGTTCTACCTCCATCTCTGAATTGTTGTTTATTTGTGAATAATTTGAAATTGTATTTTGGGGTAAATCTAAACAAAACGGATGAGGTGGAAATGAAACGGTGAAGGAAGAGGAAGAGAGCAAGCAGCGGATGGGGAAGAGAGAACTGAGTGGGATGTGCAAAAGGAAGCAGTAGATCAAATCTGATAGCAAGCAGTGGAAAGTGCTGGAGATGGATTAGAAGAAAAAGATTGTAGAAGAGAGCGGTACAGGATGTAGCAGCAGAAGATGAAACCATCGCGCTCTCTCTTCCTTCCACATATTACTCTTCTCCTTCTTCTTTAGTCGTTTCACATTTCCCGTTGAGCAGCAACAGCAGCAAACACAAACAGCGAAAGTTGTCTTCCTGCTTTTGTTGTTGTTTCTCTTCGCGCGCTCTTCCCATGTAGTGGCTTCAAAGAGAGAGAAAGGTGATCCGTAAAGCTTTGTCTCATTCTCTGTCATGCTCTTCCTTTTGTTGCTCCTCTTTGTTCTGTGTTCTCTTAAGCCTGCAACTCCCTTTGAAGCAATACCCTCTACTCGTTGAGGCATGCTCATCATAAACGCAGGACGACTCTACTCCAAAAATCCAATTGGAATTCACATACCAGTTACACGGTATCCCTCCCCAGTCTACTCGTGTTTCTTTTGTTCTTTTTATTGCAGCAGTAAAATAATTGCACGTTTATTTAATTTTTGCCAGCGACTCTTTCGTCGCCTTGAAACCTTTTAAGCAAAACAAAAAGCACACAAAAAAGTGTGAGGGGGAAAAAATAAATGCATACAAAAAAAAAGAAGGTTAATCAACAGCAGCAACTGTTGGGGCAAGTTCGTTTGCCTCGTGCTCTCTGCGGGAAAAGGTGAAGACAGTTGTGTTCCCAGGCCCCCGTCCGACGTCCAAAGTCTTTCAGGTGTCTCAGGCTCTTGGCTTGTCCCAAGGTTTTATTTAATTTCTACACCCTTTCTTTTCAGCGGATAAGTCTGATTTTCATATTTCATATTTTCAGATCTTATAAGCAGACGATCATAATCAACATTCAAAGATAGGAGGTCTTATTAACATTTCGACCAACCATTTGTAAATTTTGTTCGCTTCCAAGAAAGAAAATCAATCAAAGGATACATTTTTTTGCACGTTTCCAACAGTAATCCCAGTTGAATTTGGCGGGCGACAGATTGAGAGGCAGAGTATTCCACTGTCGTACCCTTCTGCCGATGTATCTCTTCTTTCATTTTGTCTTCTTTGTTGTTTTTTTGTTTGTTTGTATTACTTTTGCTTCTTGCGTGCAACAATCGACCAACAAGAAAAACAACAAAAACTGAGGTAATAACAGCAGCAAGTAGTAACCGAGCGTAATCGTGATTTGGGGCCACAATTCGACTTCGACTTTGAGTGGCTTCGAGTCCGAAAATGTCCGTTATTATTGGGCCAGCCAGTATTCGGCTATAAATTCAGACTATTGTTGCAACAATTGTTGCCACCAATTTTTGGGGGTGGGGGTGCAATGGAATGAGTGCTGCCTGGGTTTTGGTAATTCTCTGCTCATTAAACATAATTATCCATTGAATATACATATTTACCAATTTTCCATCAAAAGATCGAGTTTGCAAAAACTGTTCATGCCATGGTATATTCGATAAAAATCTAATATGATCGTATATGGGATGTCTTTCTATTCAAAAGAGAGTCTATTGCTTCCCACTTTAACAGACTCTACTGCTTGCTTGGTCATCCTTGGACTGCTTGGTTTCATCTGCCACACTGCTTTGTTTCAATGTGTTGAAATGGACACCCAAAGGATCGCAAGTCTCTCCAGTTCTCCCTCTGCGTTCTCGAATGAGCCATCAAAGCTCACTCTCTACCTGCCCGCCCCTGCTCTGTGTTCTTCTCTCCATTACTCATAGTCCCCTTTCATATCGTTGTTGCTGTTTTTGTTGTTGTAGGGGTGGCAGTGGCAGTGGGGAAACAACGGCTGTCGCTTTAATTAAGCTCCGGACATTTGTCAACATCTTTTTTTTGTATTTTGTTATTGCCATTATGTACCATTGTGTGGTTGTTGCATTTGTAAATCGCGTGAATTTTACAGCGTTATACAATTGCTAAATACTAGAATTAAACATTTGTTCTGTCGCTGCTGCTGGTGCATGACAGCGTACAGCAGAATAGCAGAACGAGACGATAAGGAAAGATGGGAGGGGAAGGTGGATGGAGAGATGACATAACCCCTCCATCCCCATATCTCTCATTATTATTCAGAGACATACACACACATACATATGTATATATGCATATGCACATATATTCGTACAAGTAACCGATAAAATGCGTTACGATATGGCGAATATTTCAACTATTTTTTTGGGTACTATTCTAGATGTTGTTTTTGTTTCTGCTGGCCCATTTCCGGTTCTTGTTAACTGATTGACTGGCAGAGTCTGTTGTTTTCGGTGTAGGGGGTGGCGAGAGTATTTTTTGTTTTCGTTGGAGAGAAGATGTAACATCTTTTTTCTCTGGTATTCGTATGATGCGAGAGTATCCATTTGAGTGGTAAGCGTTATCTAAGTTGATCGGTAAATAAAGCAGTAAAATCTTTGTATTTTAAATGTGGTTGAAAGCAGTAGAATTTTATTTTTAACAAAAATATAAGACATTTGTGACTGTTTTTGTGAATTAACTTAAAGAATGCGATGTGGTGCTCCAGCCACTTGCAGATTTTCTGCTCTCCCTTCTTTTCTGTTTTGTTCTATTCCTCCTTAGTCTCATTGTGTTCTTTCATTGTGAAGAAAACTTCTGTCATTTCGTTGGAGAAACTCTTTCTTATCGCACAAACAAAAAAAGACGAAAAGAGCAGAGCAGAGCAACCACAGACACAGCGCGCAATAGTAATAACACAACTAGAAAACAAGTGGGAAAGGGGAAGATCGAGCAAAAGAAGTAGAAAAAGAGAGAGAGAGAGAGAGTGAACGAATGAATGAATAAATAATCAATGGAATGACCTTGAAATTCTTTTCGTGTGGAGTGTGTAGAAGTAAAAACAACAACAGAATCTGAGAGTAGAGCGAACGGAAAAAACACACACAAAATTAAAAAAGGAAAGGACTAGTTCCTGACCAGTGCGGAAAAAGCAAGCAGTAGTGGGAATGTCAAGCAGTGTAGTAATTCATCGACTGATGTGAAGAATAATTGAGAATGTAAATCTCCAGAAATGAATGGCTTTTGCCTTCCCAAAATGTCTTGTTCTTTTGCAGGTTGTTTACAGGCTTCCCAAGGACACAAGACTCGGTTTATTTTCCTAATCCTAAAGGATAAAACCTATACACGGGCGGAGGGTATGACAGAGCGAAAGAGGGGGAGGAACGAGTGTCAGAAACCACAAAAACACTCTCTGATTGGTGCTGCTGCCACCGCCCATCCTGTGGAGCAATCGGACACCTTTCCGATGCAAGGGGAAGGGACCCTGGCTGTGTCACTCAGGTGGCACTAGTGGCACTCTGATTGCCAAAGGGCGTCCGGTGCAGGGATGTGAATACATTTCACGCCAGCTCCCCCCCTGATCCACCGAACCCCATGAACTCCTGAGCCCCGGAGACCGGAAAAAGAGTCGAAAGGGAAATGCAGCAGGAAGTCCAGTACCCAGTACCCAGTCCCCAGTCTATCATTCGGTGGCATGTGGCATTGAGGGAGGGGGGTACGGCTCTGTCTGTTGGCAGCACTACAAATGATTCTAGATTTTTTTTTTCCACCTGTTCTTTCCCTCCTATTTTCCCCATGGGGTGGGAAGTGCTCAGGTTCAAACTCATCAACGTCGCCATTATCAACGTCGAGCATTGTGATTATCCTGCTGATTGGGGCACTGCCACTGGCACTGTCTCTGCCCCTATCTATCCACAGCCCAGGGTATCGGGTGGTTGAGACACGTGTCTAAAGGGGTGCTGTGGGGAAGGGAACGGTGAGCGAGTGAGTGGGTGGCAGCTGCCGTTGTGTTCTGTTTCCTCTTATCAGAAAAAAAACAAAGCAAAAAAACAGCAAATGTGGAATCAAAAGCTGTTTTACGTTTGGCCACAATCGTGAGGTGTATACCCTGTAAAAATTATGATGGTGTTTTTTAAATATGCACAGAAATGATCAAATAACTAATAGAATAAGTTATAAATATAAGAACAATTACAGAAAATTCCAAATTAAATGAAGACGAAAGGGTTAAATATCAAATCAACCACATACAAAAGGGTATCAAAAACAGACAGGCAGACAGACAAACTGTACAAACAGAATAAATGTGTGTGTGTGTGTGTTGGAACGTGTGGAAGTGTTCAGCGGCAGAGACAGTGGCAGAGCAGAGTCCAGGGTTGTACAGCGGGAGAAGTTCTGGAACGTGTAAGAGGGGGCGGCAAAGGGAATGGTCGCATCATTGCAAATGCGTTGGAGGACACAGCACTTGACTAGCACAAAACAAAAAAACAAAACAAAAACAAAGCAAACAGAAAAAAAAAACAAAATCAGAAACAGAACACTGCTGAAAAAGCGGAAACAGTAGCCGAACGAGCAGTAAAGCAGTAGCTGTATAGCAGTCAAGCAGTAGCTGTAAAGCAGTAGCCAGTGTGTCCGTGTCATGGCAGAACGCAAAGAATGGTGGCAACCGGGAACGTGGAGCAGAACAGAACAGAGCGGAAAATGCAGATCACAGTGATATGTGCGTATGTTTTTATAGTTAGTTTATCGATTGCCTTCGAGATTTAGTCGAGCACCCAAAACGCCAAGAAGCGGACCAAGAAGAACAACAAACTGTCCGAGAATAAAGGCTTCAATTAACGACAAAATAACAAATGTACTGACAGGTGAACAAGCAACAAATCAAAGCATAAAGTTACATGGAGTCTAGGAGGTGCCTTGCCTCAGCCACAAGAAAATGTTTAAGTTTAATTTTTGCTCTGAATTTTCAACTAACAGCAAGCACATTCCTCGCATGAATGAACGGGAATGAATGTAACCGTACGCTTATGCGATGATTTCTACGCCGAATCAATGTCACACTTTTACTCGGAAAAAGCGACATTCCTTGAAGGAATTCCCGTTCTGTAGGGTGCTGGTGGGGGGTGATTCACTGAAGTGAATAGCAATTGAGTCACTTGTTCATTCGTTTATTCCATATCCCCCTGGCTCCTTTCGGCATTGCTTTATTTTTCAGTCAATAATCCTGAAAGCAATCATGAAAACAGATGGGATTCTCATTCCTTGAGGATGGAGGAATGCATCTAGCAGATAACTTGATTTCCTTTTCTTCCTTTCAACAAATGCAATTGCAACGACTCTGTCTTCCTTCCTTCCTCCCTCCCTTCCTGTATCCTCCTCTTCCGACCTCTCCTGCCTTCCAGTGACTGCCAACGAATGGCAACTGTACAGGAAATTACGTTTAAATGAATCAATGGATAAAAGCTTTTGCCAATTGCATTCCCATTCGCATCTACCATGTATCTATCGCCTTCCTCGAACACTGACTGACTGCCTGCCTGCCTGCCTGCCTGCCCCAAGGAGAAAATCTCCCAGAATGATATACAGGGGGAGAGGACTTGAACTTGAGAGTGAGAGTGGGGTACCTCCGGCTTCCTCCCTCCTCCCCCTGTGTGTACAATTTCCGTTTCGTTCCCCATTCCTGCTGCCCTTCCTCCACGCCATCTGGGGATTCCATAACGACTCTTCTGCGACGGAGGATGCGACAGAAGATAACACAAAGAACAAAAAATACAAGAATGAAAACGGAACGAAAGGGGAATACTTCCGACTAACTTAATCCCTCTCACGGCAATGATTAAGAAAACTCTGCGGTATCTTCTAATATTTTTCTAGCATTTTGCTGCCCTTCGTTTCACTTCATAATTTGTTCGGATTTTTACTTTCGACTCACTGCTTGCATAATACAAATTATGGTCTATTTTCCTAATATTCTTTGGTATTTTTCAATGCATTTTTCACAGCTTTTTCTGGATTTTTGCCTAGAATCGGGCTTGGAAATTCGCGATGCTTAGATTGTAGAGAGCTCAGAACCTCCAGAAATTCCAGTAATAATTTTGTTGGCCTGCTTTATATGTACATATCTTCAAATGAATACCCCCTGTTGCCGGCATTCTACATCTTACAGGGTATGGGAAAACAGCAACAATGACGGCGACATCGATGCAGTCAGCAGTCAGCAAGCAGCTGGCAGCGATGCGACGTCAGAGTCAAGGAGCCTTGAAGTTTTTGGTGCCACTGCCGCTGCCGCTGCCGCTGCTGTTGCTACCTCGAGTATGTGTCGGTGTCTGTGTCTGTTTGTGTGTGCGCCTGCGTCCTCGCTGCAGCAACGGCAGCGACTTGGAGCCGGTTTGCGGCCTGTTTTGTGGCCTGGTCCTTGAACTGCTGAGTTGTTCGCCATCGGCCAACCAGGGCCATGGCGAGGGTACAGCGAACGACACAGAAATGAAACCAAAAAATACAATTAAACAAAAGAAAGCCCATCTTTAGCTATCGATATCGTATGCAACATTAGGACTTGAATGGTTTAAAACATCGCACTGTGAAATTCTACAAATATAATCGGAAAGTCGGATTTTCCCAAGAGAAAATCTGTTTTTTATTAACTTATGTTTCCAACACTTTCGTCCAATTTTTCCAAAAATGGATCTAGTCATTTTCTGGTATTGCTCAAAGCTTTTTAGGGTATATTTATTTTCCAGTAATGTTTTGATTCTTTTCTTGTTTTTATTATAGATATTTCTTTAAGTTTTCTGTAATTTTATTGAATTATAAATCAAATATTTCTGTGTTGATTTGCGCTTCTATTTTTGCCAGCAAAGTCAACCTACCAGTTATTTGTTGATGTGTGTGTTTTCTGGTATTTCTAGTTTTTTATTTCACTATCGTACTTTTGGTCAGCATTTTCCATTCATGAGCATATATTTTTTGGTCCTCTCCCCATTACGGTCCGCTACTGTACTTGATTTTACCTTCAACAACAGCGGAAAATAAAGGTGAAATACAAGAAAATTGGATGAAACAGCAGCTTCATCAGTTCATGGATCCCACCCCCCCTTCTACTCTTTGCTGCTGCCTCTCCTTTCTCTTTCTGTTGCCCCTTCTCTCTCTTTCTGTTTTTCTGCTTTGATGCAATTGCATAAATTGCATTGAACTGGAGGGCGCAGGAGAAGAGTAAAGCAGTTTTTTGTTTGCATTCAATTTATCAATGCCTTGCGGCCGGTGGACTTTTGGCTTTACAAATGAAAACTGTACCAAAATAAGAGGAACACGAGGACCACTCACTGGCCAGCCATCGCCTTGAGCGTGCATTAATCTGCATGAGGGGGAAATCCTTTGGAAATCCCTAGTCTGGAAAAATTATGCATATGGACATGGGGGGCGCCACCCTTATCCTGCTGTCCTGCAACCCCCCTTGGATTGCCCTGGATTGCATTTTGAATACTCATTAATGGCGGGCTCGCAGAAACACTCCCCAAAGTTTTTGTTTTGTTTTTGGAAAAGCATGAAATGAGCAGAAGCCAACCTCCCCCTGGGTCACCCCTCGGGGGAGTAGACGAGACATCCCCTTGAACCCAGGGACCGGTGCCACCCCTTGTTGTGCGTTCTCTATGTGTGTGTGTGTGTGTGTGTGCTTTTCATTCATAAATGGATTTTAAAGTGGATGCAATCTCCCAACCGCCCAGAATGCCCGGGGGCAGGATGTATTTACACACATGTCTGGGGCAGAGCTGGAGTTGGGTATATGTTGGACGGGGGGAGAAACTGCTGCTATTATTTACATGAGTATGCACTCCTCCACTCCTCCACTGGAGGAGCTTTCATTATGAAATTAACGTTGTAGTATGTACATGCAGATGTACATAGCTATTGTATGGGGTCTATGCAAATTGTTTGAAGTACAGTCAACACTCGAGACAGTCGCTGCACAAATGAGTTGGCAGCGCCCCCGCAGCGACACAAGGTTAAGGCTAGAGAAAGTGAAAAATATTAAAGAGCGGCTTCAGGGCTTTGGAATTTCTTGGCTATATTAGTCTCAATAGATCTTACTTAAGAGACCATATGTACACATATAGCGAACAACACTCTAATGATAATTGAATAAAATACTCAAATACTCAGCCCCGGAAATTGCAACCAACAACCCCAAGATGAATGCTATGCTGTGTTACCCTTAAGTCTTCGGGTAGTTGCAATCCATCCATTCATCCATCCCCACCATCCATCAAAGTTGTCAAAGTCCAAGCCGAAGATGAATGTGGATTAATTTCGGGTGCTTTGTAACTGATACGATAATGATATTATGTGTGGATGGGAGGGGGTAGTATAATCCTTAGATTTCCCAAAAAGGGGAACGAACGTTCGTTCAATTAAATGAAAAACTTTCAATTTATGGAATTGTTTTTGATCGATTCTCCTTACAGCTGCCCATCGAAACGGGTGAAGATGGCCACCTAAAATAAAGCTACAGATGTTCGTAGTTTGCTTCAAAGAAAGGTAAGATCTTACCCTCTGGAATTTAGATGGTTGATGTAACCAGGAAGAATTACTTCTTTCTTCCATGTACAATCGAATGCCTAATGTTTTTATTCATTTTCTACTTTACGCTTCTGGCTGTTAATATAGTAATTATACCCGGTACTCGAAGAGTAAATAGGGTATATTGTATTTGTGCGGATAACGGTTGTATGTAACGCACAGAAGGAAACGTTTCCGACCCCATAAAGTATATATATTCTTGATCAGCATCAATAGCCGAGTCGATTGAGCCATGTCTGTCTGTCCGTCCGTCCGTCCGTCCGTCCGTCCGTCTTGTTTGTCGGCTAGTTCTCAGAGACTATAAGAGCTAGAGCCACCAAATTTTGGCACCAGACTGCTGTATGCTCACACTGAAACCAGTGTATTTCAAAAATGAGCCCCGCCGCCTTCCGCCCCCGCAAAAAGGCGAAAACCTCCCAAATCTACAATTTTAAAGATAACAGAAAACTAAAAACGCCATTCCGTAGGGAATGGCCATATCTATCAGATCACCAAATTGGGATCCGATTGGATCATTATTATAGCCACAATGGAGAAATTAATTTTCAGTGGCCAAACCCACCCCGTCCCGCAGCATTCACACTCTGCTTCGCGCTGTTTATGGCCTGGCCCCTGACACGTCACTGCCTCTGCCTCTGCCGGTGCCTCTGCCGCGACTCTGCAGTGTATGTTTCTAGGGGAGGGTGGCGAGCTAAAGGAGCGTGTTGGCGTGAGTAGTGTTGTTGATGTAGCTGACAGATGAAGAAAAAATGTAAAATTTGACAAATAACCGCTAAAGTGCAGATGTAGTACTGAGTGCCGGGTATAAAAGTTGTGACGCGTAAGAAGCGTCTCACACGTCCCTTCTCGTTTTTTATTCATAATTTGAAATTGAAAACTTTATTAGGCAGCACACAGAAACGACGAAGACGATGGAGCAGCATAGGGGGAGGGTGAGGCTGGGGTGGAGGTAGCGCCAATGCATCATTGTGTTGCAACATGCAAATCGAGTCACGTAACAAAACACAAACAACAACAACAACAAAAACATTAGTACAATAATGGAAAATTGAAGACCAAAATGAAAACCAAACCAAAACGAGCGAAGAGAACTTTCAGGGGAAACACTCGCAACATGAGAGGAAAGAGGAGTGTGGAAAGTTTGCATTAAAGTTAGATTCATCCAAAAAGCATCCTCCTCCATGTCTTGTAATCTCTTGGGCACACCAGAAATTCCAGCAGCCCGCGCAGCACCCTTTAGCCCTAGCATTTAAGGGGTATCACGGTGCAAAGATCATTTTACTTTGGAGTTCAATTCTTCCAATTGAACTTTGACGAGAGAGAATCTCTCTCTCTCTCTCTCTCTCTGCGCCTGTCACACAGTGAGAGGCAGACACAAATGATGCCCTGTGGGCCAGATAAGGGAATGAATGTTTCCCATGTGTATTACTTGATTGCAGGGTATCCCAAGCTTCGATCAGCCACTCCCTCTCTGTTGTTCCCTCTTTGTTATGTGTGTTTCTTCGCTGTTTTTGTTTCGTTTTTGAATTGGATGTGCTCTCGAATAAATTGGTCAAAGGCCTCTGAATAATTGCCAAAAGGGAGGCCAATGAGTGTGGCCAGAGCAGAAGGGGCGTCACACACACTCACACACACACGCACACACAATGTGAGAGGGAGAGCGGGTGTGCAACAGTGTGATGATGCAACGAAGTGTGGGGCAGGTCGGTTGTTGGTCGTTTTTGCATAACGGCCATCTCGCCCCTATGCTCTCTCTCTCTCTCTCTCTCTCTCTCTCTCTCTCTGTTTGCCTCTGTTGCTGCTGCATTCCGCGTTGGGGCAGAGCCTTGGCAATGTGTGTGTCTGTGTGTGGGTGGGGGCATGCCGCATCTTTCCCTGTTACATTGCTGCACAAAAAGAAACTAGATTGAAAGAGGAGAAAGTGTTCTTCTGTACATTGAGACCTATGTACTTGGCTTTGGATTCTTGACCATTCTCTTATTTCTCCATCCCCTTCCAGCTGCTCTTCATTCTACTTATTCGCCTACCCCCTCCCGCCCCTTCTGCACCCTCTTCAATATTTTTCTTGTTTTATTATACATTTTCATCTAGTTTTTCCTTTTGGGTTTGTTTACTTACGAAATTGTTTTGTTTATGTTTATTCTGTTTTTGGGTTCTCGCTGTGTCTCTCTTGCACTCTTTGCCTTGTTCTGGTTTTTATCAGCGGCATCTGTTGATAGAGAAAAATAGCCCTGAGAGAGACAGAGAAAAAGATAGGAAGAGGAATTATTTGTTGTAGGAATTGGGGCTGGGGCCTATGGGGCGTGCACCTTGACCTAAGAGAGAGAGGGAGAGATGATCCCCACATTTCGCAGTTAAAATTCCAATTGATTCTTAATTTTGTGATCTTTTCTTTTATGTCTCTGTTTTGTATGTATTTTACACTATTTATTTTGTATTCTTTGGTTTTAATCTCCAATGACATAATCGCGCCACAAATCTAGCCACAAAATGTTTCTCATATTCTGGCGTCATTGAAGACGACTAACTGACTGCTCGAAGTGGTGGCGAGGGGTAGAATGTTTTTACACTTAAATTACATTTGTCACAGTCCGCTCCCACCGCCAAAAACAGACAGACAAATCTGTATGCGAAACAAAAACAACTCAGCCATTAATCATGCACGAATAATTCGTATAAAATGATTGGCAAAATGAAAAATAATGTACACATACGCGTAGTAGTACGTGTTTTTTGTGCAGTAAAAGCAAAAAAGCACTGAAATATGGCAAGTCTCTGATCAATTAGCAGGCTCGGATCGTGACAAGAACATAATAAAAGAATTATACAACAAAAAATTGGTATAAATTACAAGAATTTCCATTCGATATGGAAGCTCTTTAAACCTTCAATTTTTACTGGCTATCACATCTCGCAGTCCATTCATCTTGTCGCTAATCTCTCCTGTGAAATTTCAACTCCTATTTTGGCCTCTTTAAAACTCATTCAGCCATTTATTTCACTGACTTCTTTTCTTTTCCTCCTTTTCTGTTATGCTTTTCTATGACTTTTTTTCGTCATGTTTTTCTGTGTTCTCATTTTCCTTGAACTGCTTTTCGCCGTGGCGTTCTGTGTGTGTGTTTGGATGTTTGTATTTTTGTTTGTGTTCCGTTATTTGTTTTTGATGGTTTGTTGTGTTTCAAATTTTGTTGTTGGGGAAAAAAACAAGGCAAAAAATAAGGGAGCTCTTGAATTTTCACTGCTTGCAATATTCTGCTTGCTTTTTGGTCAAATTCGGTGGCGTTCTGCAGTCTATTTCACTGCTTTCGACCACTGCTCCAATCCACTGCTTGCTTTCGATCTTTCCCCAGATGATTTTCCTTTCAAATCTTTTAATGCTCTCCGCGCCGTTAGTTTTTTCCACTGCTTAGTTTCCACTGCCACTGCCACTGCCGGCGTTCTTCACAGCTTTTTTTCGTTCTCGCTTGTTTTGTTTGTTTTGGTTTTTTCCTTCGTTTTGGCGGTAACAGCATTTGATGAATGATATAATACGAAACCGATTACGAATCCCACCCACGCACCCACACACATACACATATGCACACACACACATGGAGAAGTACAATCACAAGGCCAGTGAGAGTACTAGAGAGGGAGGGGGAGAAACCGTAAGAAGCTTTGCACGCAAGCAGTGGTGCTCCCTCCACTGTTTATGATTGCACTGCTTCCTCAATCTGCCTCTGCCAACACTCAGCAGCCGCAGCAGCACCTAGAAACGAAAGCAGCAGCTACGAGAAAAGGTCGTTGAATGAGGTCAAGGTAGCGGTTTCTGTGCGGGCTGCTGCTCGCTCTCTTTGCTCTCCTCTGCCAACCATTGCTGTATCTCCTTAGGGTTATCGGCTGCTGCTGGGACTCCTCGAACCATCTCTGTTTCAACAGGGTATGTGCTATTCAGAGGGTATTCGTGACTCTGCAGACAGAGAAGAAAAATTTCGTATATCCTTTCTCAAATAAATCTATAAAGCAAATTCTTGTACATAATGGGAAAAACGTTGAACCAATCGAACATATGGCTTATTAGAGATATATGTACATATACATATGTACATACACGAAACACAGAACGATGGTATCAAAGTGTTCGCATCCACAAAAAAGGTCAAGCTGGGTTGCCTTTGTTTCTATTTTCCACTTCATTTATTGATTTGTGGCGTTTAGATGTGTGAAAATTAGAGATTATTAAGGCGCTCTCTTTATCCCTCTCTGTACAGTTCTTCCTGCTGTGTGAAAAAGAAAAAAAATCAATACATAGATGATTTTAGAAGAGGTGAAATACGAACGAAAAAAATACATTAAACACAGAAAACACAAACAAACAAACGATCGACGGCAACGGCAACGGCATCACAAGAAAAAAAAACATTAAATAAACAAAATTCGAAAATAAACGTAACACCAACGAAAAAAACACACAAAAAAACGAATAGAAAACACTAAGAGTCTGTTGCTGCGCATAGAGGATACCCTATAACCTATAAATATAATCTACTAAGATAAATAAAATAAAAATAAATAATAATAAACAATAGAAGATCCTTGCAAACTGCCAGAGACCTGTGGATCCAGAAACACCTCCATTAAATTGTCATTCCCTACTGTAATCTCGAAGCTCTATCTGTGGTTCGCGTCATGCAGCAGTGTAACTCGGTCGGGTATGGGTAGCTTTGCCTCCACAAACCACAGGAGAGATAGGGTATCCAAAATTGAAATTAAAATCTTGTATCTGCATTTGTATGAGAATGCGTTGCTCTTCGTACATTGCCTTTTCGAATGGGAATGGAAATGGGTGGAAAAGAGTGTTCCGCGTCGTTCCGTTCTGTTTTTGGAGGGGTGTAGGGCTGACAGCGGGCGACACTTGGCAACAAGTTTAATGCCACATGAAGCAGTAGATCAGGAGTCCATCCCTGCTAGTGAGGGAAGCGATGGGATCGGTAATATATATAAATGAATGAATGGATGGAGGGGAATGCATGTACATATGTATATATGGAGAATCGGCAATTGCTCTTTGATGTTTGTGTGTTTGCCACAATATTTTCCACATATTCTCTTTCCACATTCGCGCGCACTCGCGTGCACTTGTATTTCTCCGATTGTTTTGATGGATTCAATCACATTTGATGGACAGACAGACAGATCGGCAGATGAATGGGGTTGGCACTGGCGGGAGAGAGGGAGAGGGACAGGGACGTGGGTTGCGGTTATATGGAGGTGCGAGGAAATTCTTTAGATAACCTTTCGAGATGGGTGCAACCAACGGGGTGTGGAGTCGTCGTGTGGCTTAGGTCAGCAATGTAGAATATTTCTTGCACTTGAAATTTGTACTAAAAGTGGGACAGCCGCTTATCCACCTTCAGTATCTCTCTCTCTTCCTCTTTCTCTCTTTTTATTCTAATGTCGTTTTCCTGGCAGTTGTTGTTCACTCGCTTTACAGTATTTTTCTGCCTCCTGTCCAGTTATCTATTTTCTAGCTGCTACTCTTCCTTTCAGCAATTAGTGGGTTGATCCATAAAGCAGTTTTATACACCTCGAAAGCAGTGTTTTCACATCGGATGAGCTGCTGATCCGCCTCGCAAGCAGTTCATCCGTGAAGCAACAAGCCTGAAACTTAGTTTCGACTTATTGTAAGTCTCCTCGTTAAGGAAATTTCTATTATGCGTCAGTATATGGCACTTGAACTCTTTTAACAAAAGAATCCTTTCCCCAATCGTACAATTTTTCCATACATCCTTTTCACCTGTGTCTCTCTCTCTCTCTTCCTCTCTCTGTGCATCTTTTCGTTCCTTTGTTTATCCTCACCTCTAGATCGTCTGCCCCATTGATCAGATATATGATTCTACATATGTTTGTTAATACGTTTATGTATCTGTATCAACCATCTGCCATTTATATACTTATATATATATGTACATACATATGCACGTACATAAATATACGCATATAAACTTCCCGTATGAGAATGATTTATCGCGTTGATATCGCTGTGTGCATTGTACTTTTGTTTCTTCTTGTGTCAGCTTTATGTTCCTACATGTATATTGTATTTATTTTTTATCGACTTTCATTCTGCGAATTTGATAGACAAAGAAATCAAGAATAAAAATTAAGTCTAGGTATACAGATTGATGTACATAAATAATATATATCTACATATGTACATATGTATGTATGTAAGTACATATCTGTAATTGCACGTACAAATTGCAATGGCCGCCCATTGCGTGTGTCTTTCTTGATTTTTGCTTGCCTTTTATTTTATTTTTTATTGATTCTGATACTGATTCTAGTACATCGTAAGCCAGCCCCCATATCAAATCATATCATATCATATCGTATCGTATCATATACATATGTATAAAAGAGGTTTCGTCTAGTCCTCGTCTCCTATTACCCCTACATTTCGTTGTCTGGCGGTTTGTTTGTTTGTCTGCACAGATATCGAACATGGAACCATTGGGGGAATAACTTGGGGCTATCTCTTGATATGAAATTGTAATGACAAGAGGCAGATACGGATAGATAGGTGCGATAAATAGGGAACCCAACAGTTTGAAAGGAGGGAACAAGAGGAGTGTTCTCGCAATAGCCTTTGTTGCTGTTTTTACAATCTCTGCCAGGAAAGACCACACGAAAGGTGGAGAAAATTAATTGTAGTAGAGGAAAACGTAATCCTTTTGGCACCTTCCATTATTGTAATATCTTCTAAAAATATACTGATATACAGTCTCTACTCTGGCCATGAAATATTACGCCTACCTTTTCTATACTTATTTACGGTGGCGTTTCATTCCATTGATATACGATTCTGATTAGAGCAGGAGTAGATGCATTCCTCTTCCCCGTAGTAGTCCCCACCCACACAAATTCCCCCCATAACTGATATCTGATACAACAGATCTTTTGTTCTAATCTTATCGAATTCGAATGGGATTTCTTGGAACGCCAATTATCATTTGCTTTTCCTTTTGTGGAATGCCTTGTTCATACTGTAACATTGGTTTCGCATTTTCAATGCTTTGGATGCAGTTTGAGCTTTGGTCTTGTGTTCTTTTTGTTTATTTCTGGCTCTTCTGCTTTGATAAAATGAAGCTCAAACGAGAGAGCCACTCAAATCTGTTACAAAGAGAGAGAGAGGGTCAGCTGCAATCTGATTGATCCGTGCCTCTGATCCGCCGATTATTCTTATTTCCATTAGCCCCCCACCCGATTGTTACGTTGTTTCTGTTTCTGTCTCCCTTTTTTTTTTTAATTCTCATTTAATCTCGTTTCGGTTTCGGATTGTTGTTTTTGTGACGCCCCCCAAAACAAAAGGAAAACCACTTTGATTGATGTAATTCTGCGGAGCTATCTCTCTCTCTCTCTCTCTCTCTCTCTCTCTCTCTCTCTCTCTCTCTCTCTCTCTCGTTCTGCGGCCTGTTCCTGTTCCTCTTTCTCTGCTGCTGTACCGTTCTGTACTTTTACCGTTCGTTGGCTCATTACACGCGTGTTCCACCTTTATTCGCTCTCTTCTGCTGGCCATGCTGCTTCAATCTTCCATGCCGTACGGGTTACGGGTGATACGGTTTTCGTTTTATGCTTTTGGGCTTCTTCTTTGTTTTATTTTATTTATTTTATATTTCTGATACCCTGTTCTTTTGGAGAGCAAGTGATTTTGAGGTATGATGTGTTGTGGGTCATCTTATAATCAAATCAGTCTGTCATATATTTTTTTAAAATATTTTTCTTACAAGTTTCATATTTTAATTAAATATTTTTTGGTTCTTTGTTTTGTTTTGTTGGTAGACTATATTATTATTGGTATCTAATAGTCGAAAGACTCTGTTTCGATTCTCCCACTCGTCCAAAGGCGTAGTGCAAAACAATCAATTTAATTGTGTTATCAACGAAAGAACAGAAAAAGAAAGAACTCAAAAGCAAACAACAAAACACTAGAAAGCTGTTAAGTTTAGTCGTCAATAAAAAAAAGCTGGGCAACTTATTCCTCTGTTTGTTTTGTTTGTCGTGATATCATATTCTAATATATAGAGCCAAAGAACAATCATTTTCCAAGCCTTTGCCAGAACTTCTTGCTTTTATTTTCTTAAAGTGAGTAAAAAATTGCAAGTGCAAAGTGCAGTACAATTATTATTCATCTTTAGCATATTTCGGAGAACTGATTCCCCCGCTATTAATCTCAGAAATCATTAAACTCCTCTTCGTCATATCCAATTAGTTTTAACTGTTTTTTCGCAGTCTCTTAACTACTCGACTCTCATCCGCAAGAATATACATAAGTAAATGTTCTGTGCATGATTAGAGTTGTTGTTGTTGTTGCTGTGGGAGTGCCTTTTATGATGGGTACTTTACCTCGTTCAACCTTCAAACGTCTATCGCATTTCAATTTGCTGATAATTCCGATATTTAGGTCGTTATATGTTGTATTTTTTTTTAGCAGGCGTAAAAAAAATAACAAAAACTAAAACAGAAGCCAAAAGCTGGCACAGAAACTCATGTTTTCTGTTTTTAATGATTTCTGCCGTTCTGTTTTTCAGCTTTGAGCGAAGATTATCTGTGCTGCTGGTTGGCCTGCCAGTCTGCCTGTCTGTCTGCCTCTCCCACTCCCTCTATCTCTCTCTCTCTCTCTGTGTGTACAAGTACGATCGTATATCTATTGCCTTGAATGACTTGTGACACACTTGAGAGCCGCAAAAACCACTTTGACAATTGCAATTACCAGTAAAAATGGGGAATGGGGCAATTATAGAGTGTATCTCTGTATCTCTCTATCTGTATCTGTATCCGAACAATCGCTCCGTTGCTCGTAATTACGTATGTTTTAGCTCTCAAATTATTATTGTCTGTCTGTCTGTCTGTCTGTCTGTCGTTTGCGGTTTCTCGTTGTTTAATTACGAGATAAAGCTGAAAAAAAAAAATAGAAAATATATTAAAACAAATCTTTAAATTAGCAGGAAATTAAACACAGACAGAGGAAATGGATGAACGTTAATCCTTTTAAAAGGCGAGGACGCTTGACCCCTTCACTCGGTCAGCGCAGGGCAGGGCCTTTGACCTTATCACTTGGCGAATTAAATAGAACTCCCTTGGGTTCCATGGGGTCATGGACCCAACAAGCCAGCACAGAAATAGCCACACCAGGGGGTGGCAGCATTTGAACTATGAGAAAAGAATTCTACTGCATAATTATGTGGTTGAAAAACTCCAGTAAAGAAGTCATTATATGGCACATTGTATGTACATAAATGCCATAGTTGTACCCCCAATTGGAAGGCATAGAACACATGGCGGAAAGCTCTTAAATTGTAAATGATAAAAACAAATGCAAATATTACAAGCTAAAATCAAATTCAAATTATTCAAAACAATCTCCATGTTGATGATCATCAGCTCCATGATGATGGATATCTCTCCCCACCCCATCTGGCTGTCAATGACATTGGGGAGTAGACCCGCCCCGCTGAACGAGGGGGGGTATTAACCCTTTCTTGCCTCATCTGTTTGTTTTGGCCTTTAAGCTTTTTAAGCCACAAAACACACATAAAAAGTTGCTGTATTTTTATTTCTATTACATTTTTCATTTTCTTTTCTTTTGGCTTGAAAGTTTTTCTCGTTTGTGAAACTCTGTGGCCTGAACGCCGCCGTATATCGTCATTATATCAGGGATCATTATGATCATCCCATATGTCCGATTACAGTTAGTTGAGTGCTTTTTAACCGCTTTTTACTGGAGCTGGAAAACAAAACAAAGCAAAAGCTCGAAAAAAAAACAAAAACCTTTTACAGCTTTAATTACATACAAAAAAAATTAAGAAAAAAAAACGTAAAAAAATAACAGCCTCAGCCATAACTCGCGTATGATCCGTGTGTCTGCTGGACATTGACCGTCAAATCGGTGGAGAGTGGATGGGTGGGATGGGGTGGGGAGAGGCACCAGCAGGCACGCCTCGTCGCATTTGACACATGAGTCTCCTCCCCGCCAGACAATCGCATGACACAGACGCAGAAACCGCCCCCCAAAATAAAAATTATTGCTCCAAGGGTTTACTGATCCCTAACTTTTTGTTTTTGGTAATAGCTACACATGACATTTTGGGGTTTTAAGAGGGTTTTAAAGCGGGATTTTCTACCAGCATTATTATGGGTTCAATTTCTTCGTTTACAGGAGAATAAACTTATAAAGACTGATCTTATGTGTCAGAGAATCCATGGAAACCCAGAAGGAAGCTTTGATAAAAGAAATGTTGTATCCATTATAAGCCAAAATGTATTTAATAAAAAATATAATTGGAATTGAATAGAATAGAAATACATAGGTTGATCATCTTTACAATCTTCTTTTTATTATTGATATATTTTATTTATTTCTGTTTTTATTATCTCCTAAGTTCTTCCATATTGGCAAATCTGTGTGTTTAACCAAAATTATTCCTTATTTACTGTTTTCAGATCCTACTAAACCATTGAGGATCGATCCATGGGATAAAAAAATGAAAGCAAATATCCTAGGGAGAGTAAATATGATAATATCCAGCGCTACGATGGGCCTCGTGGCGCCCAGCCGCCGTTTATTTGCAACGCATCTCAGACGCTAAACGCCAAAGAGGAAGGAAGGAAGAAGGAAAATCATAATAGAAACCGCCAGTCGCAGCGGTGGGCCTGGACCAGGGCCAGGGCCAATATCCCCCTTCCAAACGCCACCCGTCCCCACCCACAAATGAGGAGGGTTGGCAACGACGGGCCAACAACAGGTTGAGGAGCAGCGCCTAAGCAAAAGCACCAAACAAATCAAAAGCAAATGCTAGAGCAAAAGCAAAAGCAACAGAAAGAAGCAGACAAATAAAGCAGAGAAAATCACCCAAACCGCAGAAGCAGCAAGCAGAGGCTAGCGAAAGAGAGCGGCAGACCGACCGGGCAGGCGTGAGAGTAAAAGAAGGAGAGAGTAATCCAATCAAAAAACCAAACACAAACGCTGCAGCAGCAGCACAGCAGCAGCAGAAGCAAAATGTTACAAAACTCGAACGCAGCTGCAGCGACTATGGCGCAGGCTGCATCGGCCGTGGCCACACCATCGAATGCAGCAGCAGCGGCAGCGGCTAATAATGCTGCAATTGCCGCCTCATCCATACAGCCGAAGCTGATTGTCATACGAAGGCGTCCGAATCAGGGCTTCGGCTTTACGCTGCGTCACTTTATTGCCTATCCACCGGAAGATGATGCCAACGCAGCAGCGGCAGCGTCAGCCGGCGTCACCAGCTGGTCACAGGTGAGAAACGGGGGAAAAGGGAGACCGTGCGAAAGGAAACGAGAGAGAGTAAAATAAAGAGAGTGAGTGAAAGAGAGCGCCGACTGCGCTGGCGCGCCGGTCAAGCAGAGAGGTGCAATTAGTCATCCAACTGTCGCTGCCCGTCCACTTTTGCTTTTTTGTTGTTGTTGTCGTTGTCGTTGTTGCTTTCCCGCATGCAAATGTCGTGTGACAGCAAAACAGAGAGACAGAGAAGGCGAGAGAGAAAGACAGACAGAGATAGAGAGTGAGCGAGTAAACAGGCTTACAGGGAGTACAATTTCAATGGGGAATAAAAACTCTTCTCCCGGCTCTGACGACGACGCGCTCTGTCGCGTTACGTGAGCGGCAGCAGCGCACGCGCGACTTATTCAAATTGCGACTATTTTTTTCTGCTGTTTTTTCTGCTTTCTTTTTGCTTTTCATTTGCGAGCGACGACGCGTTCCTTACAGCATCGAGCATGTGTGTTTTATCAAGAGGTTTGCCTATGGTGTGTGGCATTGATTATACTTTTTGTATGGATTAATGCTAATATTATCTATACCTATCGACCTTAACTAAATAAATGAGCTTAAGCGGGAAAGCGAAAGAGTGGCATAATATTTAAACGGATAACGTTAAATAATTTAATGAAACAAGTCGATATGTTTCCATTTTATGAGAAAGGGTATGCCATGCTTCGTTGGTGCCGTGCCCATGGACGAATCCATACATCTTTTCATTCGCCTTTTTGTTATTGCTTTTTTTTCTCACTAATTTGCGTTTTGCTCATTTAAGTTTTGTTGCTACTTTTTGTTTTAATATTACAAATCAAAGCCAGCGCTCGTTCGCTCTCTTTTTCTCTGGATACTCACTTTAAGCTGCTCTTACACGATGCCTTTTCCACCGACGCTTATTTGTGAGTCTGAAAATGTTTTTTTTATCGATGGAATATAAGAATTGCTGTGCCATTTCAATCGGATTTTTGAGTGTTGGTGAAAAGCTTATCGTGTTTGCAGCAGCAACAGCAGCAGCTCGCTCTCTTGATCACTCGCTTAATCCAAGCGACGGGGCTTGGTTCGGCTCTCTCTCTCTCTCTCTCTCTCTCTCTCTGTTGCTCTCTCCGCGCTATATGCTCTCCTTGGTGAATGCTTTTTGTAGTTTTTGTTGCTTTTTATTCACGATTTATGTGCCTTAAACTGTTGTTGTTTTCTTTCTGTTTCTCTGCTGTCTGGTCTTCGTTTCGTCGCTGTTGTGTGTAGGAAGCATCCACTGGAGGTGGCAGCAACAGCAACAACAGACACAGCCACAGCGGCAGCAGCAGCAGCAATAGCAACAGCAACAACAGCGCTGCCGGAATGGAGCCACCAACATCACCGACATCGCTGCCGCCATACCAGGTGAAAGCGATGGAGACCATTTTCATCAAAGAGGTACAGGCGAACGGACCGGCCCACTATGCGAACCTCCAGACGGGCGACCGTGTGCTGATGGTCAACAATCAGCCGATAGCTGGCATTGCCTACAGCACCATCGTTTCGATGATCAAGCAAACGCCGGCGGTGCTCACGCTGCACGTTGTACCCAAGGAATGCGATGTGCTACAAATGGTGAGTGAGAGAAGAAGAGGATGATGTATTGTATATCATATTCTATATATCTAATCTATTACTCCTTATCTGTTTGACTCCCGTCCCTCACCGGCTCGCTCTCTAGCACTATACAAGCATTGCCCATACGCCGGAATCGAATCGGTTGACAATGTCAACGCACTCGCCATCGCACGGGCATGGGCTGGGGCATACGCTGCTGGCCAATGGAACGACCAATGCCACTGTCCACAAATCCACATTTCCACAGCAGCAACAACAACAACAACAACAACAGCAGCAGCAGCAACAGTTGATCTCATATCCCGCTGTGGCTGCCACATCATCGCCGGCATCATCGCCTCACCAGCATCAGCATACGCACACGTATCCGCATCCTGTTCCATCACATCCTTCACATGGACATGCACCGTCCCTGCATGGTGGTAGCCGATCTGGTAGCATAACCAGCACCACCAGCGGAGGTGTCGTCTCCTCCATGAGTCACCATCATCAACAGCAGCAGCATCATCATCATCGTCATCCGGCTCTCAGTGGAGGCAGCAGTAGCATTGATTTCGGAGATATGGCCCTTGGCCTGCGTCAGCATCCGCACCAGCATCAGCATCTCTATCAGCAGCAGCAGCAGCTTCATCATCATCATCAGCAGCAGCAGCAGTTGCTCTCCACTGGCGGCGGCAGCAGTGGCGCCTTCATGCGGTAAGTCAATAAACTTTTCCCCTCGGGGAACGGGTGGTTAAATGAAAAAAAGAAAAGATCGATCACAGCTGATTTTAAATCTTAAAACAGATTAATTTATAAGATTGTGAGAAAAGTTTTTAGAACAAAAAAAACAAGAAACATTTAACATTCATTGACGAATAGATTAATTTGATCAAAAACATCGAAACATTCAAAAAACAAAAAGGATTCAAACTGCTTAAAAAAAATGGAAGAGCAAACAGAATTAGAAAGAGAATTAGGGCGATCAATTGATCCTTACCTGAAGATATTAGATACAGAATTTAAATGGTCCTTGGATGCCCAACCCAATCCACCAGTAGGCCATCAAACCGATTTTTCTAAAATGTGCATTAATATTTTTAACTAATGAATTTCCAAGAAGAGTGCCCAAGAGATTAAATCATAATTCCTAGCCATTAAACGAGAAAAGATTAATTGTAATTAAGGCATTAACTTGGCGCCATTAAAAGACTTGGCCACCACACAGATAGTGTAGCTCTTGATAATGTCCCAGACGAACGGATCGTTGTATGGCACATTGCATATAATGCGAATCTTGCGAACGTTTCTTCAAATCAAACATTTTTCAAGTGGGTTTCCACTGTTCAGAAAAAAAGAAATCAGTCAAAAATAAATGATGGAAGTGTTTTGATTGATTTCCCTTACCTTTTGGTGGCTGTTTATTGCTGCACAATTGATTAATCATTTGTAAGTGATAATTTTCCTTTTGTTCCTATACCTATTAATTGCTGTTTAGTTGAGGTTGAGACAGAGACAAACTCAGTTTGAATTGTTGGGAGGCGTTGAGGCTGTTGGGAGGCGTGGGAGCTGTTGAAGCTTGCTGTTGCAAAATTGGTTAACTATTTCTAAAATATATAATATCTCTTTGGTCTATGAATTGTTTAGTTGAGATTGAGACAGAGACCAACTGCCTCTGTTTCGTCGAGGCTTGTCTGTTCCTTAATTCCAAAATATATAGTTCATGTATATGAATTGTTATTTAGTTAAGGTTGAGACAGATATAGAGACAGATATCTACTCCCTTTTCAGTGGCTATGAAAGAACTTTTTGGTTATCAAATTTCAAATAATTGAATAATTATTTTATGGAATTATGTATATCGAAAATTAATTAACAAAAGGGTATGCAGGCATTATTGATTTTTGATAAGGCCAGCCACACACAGAGGGTTGCAGGGGAGAAGGGATGGCACCCTGCCACCAGATTTTCAGTGCAGCAAGTAATTATTAAGTTACAAGTTTGGACTGCATTGTTGCAAGTGTTGGAATTATTTGGAAAATAAAAGGAAACATTCCTTATAATTGAATATAATAATAATAACTAAGAAAGAGAATCCAATTGCCACATAGACTGCAATCATTGCAATGCAATGCAACTATTTGTACTAGGAATAAAGATAAGAACATGGAGTCAAAGCTACTCGTAATAAGTGATGGCAACATTTAAAGCGCCAATTCGGTGTGCAAACTTCCCATATCTTAAAGTAAAACATTTGTTACAAATGTCACAATTTGCCACGAGTATTTGTTACCATGCAAGGGGGAACACTGTTTGGGAGAAACTGGTTAGGCAGGACAGTTCTCCATCAAATGCGCCATAGGCTATTTCTGCATTCAGCTTGTAACGGAAATGTGAAGTATTCCTCTTGCAAGATGTCTAAAATACAAAGTAATAATTATTAAAACTTATATTATATTGCGTAAGACATTTGACATTGAACAAACTTTGCGACTGTGCCCCACTCCTCTGCAGTCCGTGTCTGTAATGGGTGCTTTATGGCTAGCCAAGTCTATTGACTGCGGAGTGTTGGAACCTGAAGATGAAAAAAATAACATTAAGAAAGGGGGCCGAAAACAAGTCAGCTGAAACAGAAACAAGCTAATAATTAAGTGGAAAACTCTCAATGAGACACAAGAAATGTTTTTCGCAATCTCTGGGCAGATACGATTATGAGGAGAGGCAGACAAAAAAAAAAAACACATGCAGAGAAAATGCAGAGTCAAAGAGCAAAGGAAAATCAAGCTGCTGATGAACCAAATGACATTAATAATGTCATAGCCGCATAATGAACAACAAGCCAACGAATGGAACGGAACGGAACGGAACGATCCGAACAATGCAAATAATTAAAGACAATTTGCAAACGGAGGACTGTGCGAAATGCATCAGACCCCTGCCCGAAAACCCCCAAAACCCTAGTGGATCCATCCTTCCGTTTACCCCGCCATAATTTTCAGTTTTTTTTTGTTTTCCATTTTTTGTGTGGCATTAATTTATGGTGGGGACGCACTACTCACGCCATATATGTAATATATGGAAAACTCGACAAAATATGTCAGAGGGGTGGAGGGGCTGGGCTCTGTGCCTCTTTTTTTTTTTGATGATTTCATTCCGTCATCAGAATTTCTCTTCATACAAGTTATTCGCATCTCAGATTATTCATCTCTCGTCTGGCTAACATACATATTTCCCCCAACCATTGTTTTCCCATTGTATCTGTGGTGTGACGTCTTGCAGTCTTTCAAAAAATGAATGCTAGAAAAATATACAATCAATTCTTGGGGACAATTAAAGGGAAAAGACATGAGGAAAATAGTTAGCTGAGTATGAAATAACTGAAGTAATTAATGGCAGATTGATTGAGAATAAAGGTACAAGCAAAGCGGACAACTTATGGTATTAAATAAAAGGAATACTCATCTCAGCTAAAATTCTGATAAAGTTATCCCAGGGGCATCTCAGGCAGCAGCGCCCCTCGGCTGGTTTGCATTTATTCGCTGGGACACTGCTTGGGTGTCGCTTTTTGGGACGCCACTTGATGGTGCAGTCGTCTCACCATAGACAGTCAAGGTCGTACCCTAAACATGTTATCACTTCAAGCTTTGGGCTTTAACCTTTACCTTTGCCTTCTGGTCTCTCCCTCCTTTTTTGTTTATGCTTTACAATTATCTTCGCTGTGTAAATGGTCACGTTTTTCTCTCTACACATTTTCAATGTGCAATTTCCAAATTATCATGTGTCTTCCTATCTACTCGCCACACATTACGTGAGGCGAGGCATTAGAGCAGAGAAAACTCTAACAGATTGCCCATTAGAAGAGCGTACTTTCCCCAGAACATCTGAAAGTTTTGACTTGTGGTAATAATAATTTAAAAAAATGCATGAATAAGATTCCTAAATCTTGCACAAATGAATGAAACGGCTGTCATTCTACGATTAAAGTAATCGAATCTCTGCCACTTGATACTCCAGAATGCGGATGGAAAATGGTCTCCCTTTCTTGTCATTGGAGCTTTCACTGTGCGCGAAACATTTTCCCCACTCGCTAATTTTTCACGTCCATTAAAACAGAGGTTGACGTGTTCCTCCAATGTGAGATTTCTGTGGCCCCGTTGGTCGTTGTCGCATATGAATTATTGAGAATTATTTTAATATGCAAAACGCAATATCGAACATTTTTTCACCCTCCTATAGCCCTCTGGTCACAATCTCATGGCCCTGACGTCGTCGTCGTCGTCGTTGTCTCACATTGCGTATACGCAGCGTTGTTGCATATGAATAAGTAAATCAATTATTATACAGTAAAAACGTAGCAACAAAAGCAATAACACAACTCATTGACTAATCAAGAAAGCGGTGGGGAGAGGGTAGAAAGAGAGAGAGCGAAAAGTTTGAAAGAAGAGGAAAACCACTGCAATACCTTATACAGATATCGGAGTGTAAATGGATACCCGTCACTGACACCGACACCGACACAGACACCGACAACTGCCCGCCCCCTGCCAAAACCCGCAGTACTTTGCTTTGAACAATACACAATGGGAATAGTTTTTATTTATTTTATATATTATTTTTTTGTGACTTGCCGACGCGGGACGCACCGCGCACCCTCTTCTTGCTCCATTGTTAAATAATTACGACAAATTTAATTGAATTTTGTAAGGAGCGATCATCAGTCAGGGGAATAAGGGCAGAAGAAGTAGCGAAGAACTTGAGCGATATGCCAGAGGAACACTACAAGGAGTTGAATGAAAGCATTGGGAGCGGATACATCCAGTAGATAAAGAGATTCCGCATTGATGCAGTGCATTGTTTTTGAATGTTCCGATCTTAAGCAGAAATTATGCTTGCCAAGGGACTCACCTGTTGACAATGTTGAATTTTGGCAGTGGAAAGTGCAGCAAACAAACTCCTAAATGAATAAACACCCTTTGATCCAATGCCTCTAGCCGGTATTTATGCGTTTTTATGCCGCGCAGCAAGCAGCTTTTTTATGCTAATGATAAGAATCGAATCGCCGTGCCAAACAGAAGACAGAAGCATTTCAGGAGGGCAAAAGAAACACTGCCGCCGAACAGAACAGAACAGAAGAAGAGATGGCAGTGCAGACGGGCAGAAAATTGAGAAGCGGATGCGCTGACAGAGGCAGAGACTGCAGGCAGGCAGCAGCAGCAGGCAACAGTGGCAGTGGCAGAGGCAGAGCAAAGGAACGCACACATATGTCAATTGCTGTCATTCGGCTATCAACTGTAGGGGGGCGGTATTTCGATGGTACAGCTGGGTGGGGGGTTTGGCTGGTCTGGGGGGATGGCAAATGTAACGGAGGACCACGCCCACGCTCAGGAATGCATTCATCGAGATGTGTGCTGCGACGCAACCAGACAGCAAGACACCACAACACACTCCGCCATTCGCATCTAAAGAGGGAGGTTGAGAGGTAGAGCGAGGTCGCGAGAGACAGAGAGACAGAGAAAAAGAGAAAAAGAGAGAGAGAGAGAGAGAGAGATTCCTATACCCTGCTTTCCACTTGGCAGCACAAGGGTATATTTGTTACAACTGAGACGATGATCTTTGAGGCTCTATTGGCAATGACCGATGTGCACTGCTGCGCACGTGGAACGTCTAGAATTTAGAGCGGTGAGCCATTGCACTTGCTTTTGTTTCAGGGTGTTAATCCTCTCTCCATGTATCGATTTTCAAGAATTGCATTTGTATTTGCTAGTTACAGTTCCCTTAGTTGTGAGATTCTTATTATGGAAGGTACTCTATAGTTCCAAACGTGGATGTGTTCTCAAATGTTTTTCCTAAAGATTCAAATGGAAATTGAGACACGAGTTCAGATTGAGTTTTGAGTAGACCTCGTGCCTCTCGGCTTGATTGGTAGTGGGCGGTAGGGAGGCAGGTGGGGAGGCTTATGCATGTAAATTATTGACTACTAACGAGTACTTCAGGGTTCAAGTACATACATACATATGTACATATAAATACGAGTATAAGTAAGTATTTATTAACATGGGTATAAACCAGATGTATGTACATACATATGTACTCACACTCGTATCATATATGCGCATATGTAAGTAAGTATCTAGATAATTGTATAATGGCAACACGTTTTTCTTGTGCGTGGATCCACATTCATTCGCCGCCACATCGTAAACACTCGCTGCGGATGTTTTTTTGGGGCTTACGTTGGCGTTGCTGTTGCTGTTGCCACTGCCACTGCCGCTGCCTTGTCCCTGTCCCTGTCCATGCCCCAAAGAGAAGTTGACCTTCAATATGGAATACACTCGTGTGCGGGTACTATGTGTACTTACACAACTGTACCGTATTAAAACGCATTATCCTTCCGCGTGCATTCGTTTCGTTGTTGTTTGCGCATTTGCAACTCGATTGATTGATTGATGGGTGGCGAAAATTTCGACATCCCCTCGACCCAAAAAGCATTAGTAGAGCAAAATCCATTGCAAAATATCCATTGCGTGTGGCATGTGCATTTGCATGTGCGCGCACACTGGATGCGGATATGCTTCACCTCCGGAATGATAATGGTGGTGGTTGCATGGGCTGCCTGCCGCAACTTGTGCAACAAAATGTCAACCTCACACATATTTTGTCGAGAGTATTATGTATTTTTTTTCATTGTACGATATTCTGATGCTTTCTTTTTGCTACCCAACACAACCGATAGGGGCGGCTGTATGTAGAAAATGAAGTGATACATAAAATGATCTTTAAGTAGCAGGTGACTCGTTTAATTATTCTCATTTCTTTCCCAGTCCTGAATAAAGTTCTCCGCTCTTTAAGATAACTTTGAAACTCAGAAAATTCCATTCCAAAAATACAACCTCCTTTTACATTTTAATTGCATTGTAGTTTTCCTTGAATATGTTTTTTAATGCAAATTCCATAAAAATGCCACGCTGCATCCTCAGTAACTGTGGCAGCTGTGGATTACATTTGTATAAAACCACCAACTAAGCCATGCCCATGGCTTTTCGAGTTCGTCAGAAATTTCATTAGTTATGGTGACAGAATTCAAGCGAAAACCCGGGTACTTCTTGTCGTCTCTGCTCTAGGCGACAGATAAAATGTTTAATTAACGTAACAATCGGTAGTTCCATGAAAGGCAATTCAGACTGAAATTGTTTCCACTGTGCGTTATGACAAATTTAAATACTTGTTTTTGCATTGACCATTACGTAGACGCCCCTCCTCCCACCCCTTGTTTGGGTGGCTCGATTGTTAGATATTCCGACCCCTAGCCACACCTTGCCACTCCACACTGCACCACATTCCTCTCCTTCTCTGCATCCCCAGGTCCCCCCACGGCCACTGGGAGAATAAGTAAACAAGGTTAATGGGGGAGGAGTAGATGTCGCATGCATATCGCCTGCTCGCCCATCCTTCTGTTGTGCAAAAACGCACTCCGTGGGCAGTTGTCACACTCCTCTGTCATGTACTCTCAATATTTATTTATCTTTTTATTGGTTATAAAATATTAAGAAAAAACACAAATGAAGCAGAACGAAAGAAAGAAATCAAGAAGAGAAAATAAAATTAAAAACTGACAATGAATGGAAAGGGAAGAGGCAGAATCACTCGGTTGTCTAGAGATGGGGCAGTAATGGGAGAGCATGAGCCTCGGGGAAAGTAAACACATGATCTATGATTTTGGTAATGGTAATACATTTGTATCAACGAGTAAATCTATGGAAAATTAGATCTATATAAATTTTATTAGTATGTAGGCCTATCTGTTTGTACAGTATCTTTCTGTTTAAGGATCGTTAGAACACAAAATTAGGAAACATGTAAACTGCGTTGCATATCAACCATATAAATGTGTACATATTATAATTACATGTATTACATTTTATATACATTATAATTATGATTGATGAATTGCCAAAACTCTTGTGCGTGCTTCATCGTCATCTGTGGAATAGCATTAGAGTGGCTTTGAGTAGATCAAGTTTACCTGTGAGTGGATGAGAGTGGGAATGGCAACCTGCAGGAGCTACGACGAGTAGCTACGTCGTGCGTTATGCGTTATGCCTCCGGTTCTCGTGTCGCTTCGGGTTCCACGATGATGATAACCCGACCCGAGCGCCCATCTCTAGCCGGTGGTTCGCGTACGTAAGCTCGTTGTGCGTTGCCCACTCAATGGGTCTCTTTCAATTGCCTGTGCTCTGAGCCTCTGCCTGCGCTGCGCCACGCTACGCCACGGCACTCTGCTATGTCGCTGTCTCTGCTTACACCTCCGCCACCGCCTCTGCCTCTACCGCCTGCCTGTTTCTCCCATTGGCAGTGACAGTGTCTCCTCTGCTCGGGTTCGTTTATCCGCTGCTGCTGCTGCTGCTGCTGCTTCTGCCTCAGTCCTCAGTCGCGGTGCCTCCTATGCCGTTTAATATGAATTTCATACATGCACACACAAAGCCAATTTCTGTTATTTCATTTTTGTTTCTTCTTATTTTGTATTTTTTGTTGTTGTTTTTTTTTTGTATTTTGATTTTAGTTTAGCTGCATGGACTCTGCGCTGTACTTTAGTTTAGTCGACGACGGCAAGCGGAGCGCGCAGATTTCATATTTTGTGATTCCCGCGGCAAGCAAAATATTTGTTACATTTCCATACTGTTTTATTTTGTTTTTATGTTTTACAATTTTGTATACTCTTTTTATTTGGAGGGGGGATATCTCGTGAGTTAATTTGCATTCATTTTTGTTGTTTATCCATTTTGTTTGTTTATAGATTTTCTCTTGAATTGTTTGATTTATTATACTATGCAAATATCGCTGTGGTTGCTTTTTGTTTTTGTTCAAGTGATAAATGATGAAAGTAAAAACGAGTGTGACCAGAGAGCCCCACAAAGATTAACTAAACATCGTATAAGAAATAACCATCTTCAGAGACCTTGAAACATAAATAAATTAGATATCGGACACTAATCATTATATCAAAGTTCAAGTGTTTTCCAATGATGGATGATGATACATATGTATGTTTGACCACTCGCTTGGAGTTCCTACCGACTGAATGGATAAGAGATTTGTCCACTTTTAATTACTGGTTATTTGAATATTTTACATTACAAGCTTCCTAAATAGTGTTTTAAAGCTTTGTGCACTTTTGAAACGCAGCTAATTAATTTTCGAAAACAAATAATTTGATCTGCAGGCATTCATTTTGTTCCAGTTGAGTTTGAGATTGTTTCAAAATAATTGATTGAACTTAAAGACCATAAAAAACAAACAAATGAAACAAAACAAAACGTCATTCAGACAGGAGAATCCACAGCGAAGTGTTCTACGGATATATGTACATGTAAAGGTTCTGCAATGTCGGTCGAAGAAAAGAGCTCGTCTTTGAAGAAAAGGTTAGAATGAAAGGTTAAAAATCAGTTGCAAACAATCATCATTTTCAGTGGTATTATGCACGTTCATTCTGTCTTGCTGTTTGCCGCTCAGTGCCACTCGTTCCCTTTATTGTAGGGAGAAGAGCAACAATTAAGTGATCATCTTCCTAAACACCTAGAAAAACAAATCCGTCGATCAGCTGATACATTTGTCTTCGACTCTCTCCTTCACACTCACCTTTTACCTATCGGTACTCTCCTTCCCACACAGCTGATATCTCGCTATGGTGGGAGAGAGCATCAAGTGATCATGCACATACAGACTCGAGAGAGTGAAAAGTGTACATTGATTCGGTGATCATGGACGTTACAAGACTGCATGAGAGTGAAGCGAAAGCTAAGCTTTGGAAGCGTCTCTCTTTCACTCTCAGCTTTTGCAGGAGATAATCAGCTGATTCCACATCTTTCTCTGTCGCTTTAAGCCTTGAAAATATGAGATCCCGACCCCAAACTGTTGGCTGCATTCGAGCAGCGAAGGACAGAGTGGAGGACAATGGGCCAATTGAGGAATTGATGTCGCTGCAGCGTCGCTAGTGCTGCTGTTGCTGCTGCTGCTGCTGCTGCTGCTGCTGCTGTTCCTGCTGCTGACGCAGGCGTCGTCGCAGTTTCAATGACAGCGGCAGCGAAATCGATATCAAAATCATTCACACCAAGTAACTGATTATCGGTAGAGATGGGGCGAAGGGGTGGTGGAGCGTGGGTGTATGCCTGCCATGCATACATATGTTTGTATGTGTCTGTGTGCTGTTGACAGGTTCCACCTCCTCCCCTGGCCCCACACCACCCCACCTTTGGGCCCTTTTGTTGCTTATCAAATGTGTCAACAATTTTTTATTTATGACTTGTTAATTGCAAAGAGTCGCAAGAGAGTCCCGCAATCGTTGGAAAAACGCAAATCAGACAATAACCGATGACAAAAGCAACAACAATGAGCGCAAGAGGCCCAACAATGAATAGGTTCAGTGTGCAACACACAGAGAGATACAACAATCGGACAATAAAGCGCGAAATTCCGCACACACACCAGCACACAGGCTCCACAGAATGGGGAGCAATAGATAGAAAAAGAGAGAGAGAGAGAACGTAACAGAGAAGAGGGGATGGGGGAGTGTGTGTGTGCCGTTGCCAATCCATGTGAGCGAGTGGTATGGCCTCCATAGATACAGATACAGCTCATTCGCACCGCTTGCCGCTGCTGCCTTTCATCGATAAGACAACAACAATAGGTGTTGGGCGAGAGAAGATATAGAGAGTGCGGTGTGAGAGTGGAGACAGTGTGAATAGAGAGGAACAGGGGAGAGCGAGAGCGAGAGCTTATGACGGCAGAATGTGTGGGCGGAATCAAATCGAACCGAACCGAATTGAATTGTACATGTAAGAGTCACACTTGTGACAATCTTCGGTGGATCATATGCATATGCACAGCCGTGAACATAAGAATAGTTACATGTAAACGCTAGGTGCGCACACATATGTACATATGTACATCTATAGAAAATTACATAAATTTATCCATACGTAATAATAATTCACATGAAATTAAGTCTCAATTTCGTGGCTAAATTTGTTTGGCCTTCGTACTTAGATTAAATTTGCCTACCAGGCGGCCCATTTCAAATTTGTTGATTCTACAATTTGTTGACGATAGCTGAAATTCAACTTCAAGCTGACGGGTCTGGATAGAAATATGTGCGGCGAATTCCTCATTCGTTAGGTATTTTGGAAAAGAGATTTGTGTATTTTTTTACGGTTCCTGACTTTCTGTCTGGCGAATTCCATAAAGCATTCTTTGATATCAATTTCTAATTATTTTTGTTTTATGATAAGTAAAGCTATCTAGTGCAAAAAAATGAACGATTCTCTTTTCTTTTGAGGAACATTTTTTGCAACGCGCGTGGCTTTATGTTAGGTACTTCATAATTGGTAATCTTAATCGGATTTGCTGAGCCCTGCTGGCTGCCTGTGTCCTATATGAGTGTCCTTTGGTGTGCGCGTGTCAATTGAGTGGCCGCCCGTGTGCGTGTAGTGGAGCTTATGCATAGATTATTATTTAAGCGTGCACATACGCACTAACACACACACCCGCACACACATTAGGCACACCCAGACTTGCTGGAGGGGCAAAAAGCTCGCGCCCCGATCCAATGAATCTACCGTTAGTACCGTTTACCTGCTGCTGTCGCTGTCGCTACTTGAATTTGCTGCTGCTGCTGCTGCTTCTGTACCCCTCTCGGCAGCTACTCCAATTCCTACAGTGAGCTTCGCTGCCTACTGCTTCTGCTGGCACCGCTCTCTGCCACTCGCCGTTGCCGTTCTGCAGCTCTTCTCTCCTCCTGCGACCTCCTCTCTCTCTCTCTCTGCCAGCAATTGGCTCTGCACTTCTCCCACTACATCTCTGTCGCCGCACTATGGGGCATTTGACCACTTTTCCTGGCCGAAACTCATTTGTCAAAAGTCAAAAAAGTAATATTTTTTTAACGGATATTCATAGGGATAACATCAGTCCGTAATGTTACATACCCAGAAAATTAACATTGCGCACCACTGTTAAGATAACAGCTGTTAAAGTCAGCTGTTTGCTACGAACAATATAAAGTTATCGGAAAACTGATTTTTTTTATGAAGTTTAAAGTGCAAAAATTGCTAAATTTACCAATTTAAGTAAATTTTTTACAACATTCTTGATTCAGACAGGTATTAAAAAGTTGTTTGTGAGTTTGAAATTAAAAAATTAACCTCATAATATGTTTAATGACTAGTTTTTAACAAGTCCATATTTATGACGAAAATTTGTCTTTGAATAGACTTACAAAGTGTTCGGTTCCCGCCGGAAGCAATAAACTGCATAGATATTGTAGAGTTTTCAATTCTTAATCCAATTTATGTTACTTTTTCTTGCGCTTTTATGCGTCTTCGGAGATATTTAAGTTTTCGTTATATAACCTAAAGTTTGGAAATTCGGAGTTGTTTGCAATGTTAAACTCAGTGAAGAAGAAAGTTGTGGAAGAAGATGTCGATTTGCATTGCATTTAAGTGGTAATACCTGTCACTAGCTTTGAGACCGATAAGGGATATTTGTAGACCCTTTGAAGAACTTTTTTCACGGTTTGTCGATTAAATTGAACAATTCCACGGAAAAATTGAAACAAATCGTAAAAACTGTGCAGATTGGATCAATTCGTGCTCAATCGTGCAATTATAATAACGTTGAGACATTTCCAGTATATCTGCACTGACGTGCAGTGCTATTGTGTCCAACATTCAACAAATTAAAGAAAAGAAGCTGCTTGCCGTATAAAAGGAAGTCAATGTAAAAATCCGATTATCTTCTACTTTAAAATTTTTAAAAATCCGGCACAACTTTTTTAGTTTAATATGGCATTGCTTTACATATTCCCATCATTATTTGTTTAATTCAATTTAAAAATAAAATAAAAATTCGATTTTACCCTGAAGAAAAGGCGGTGCCAAGCCCATTTTTTCAACATACCTTCCTTTCACTATTATAAACTCATATCAAAAAACTAAATCAAAAAATAATGTTTCGTTTGGAAGTTATTAATTAATGCCACAAAAAGTGGACAAATGCCCCATAGTGCGCCGGTTCTTGCTCCCGTCTGTGCTGTTATCTTCAGCGTGCTGCTGGTGGATTGCCTGCATTTTGCTGCTGATATTCGACCGCTGCTTATGTGCTCCTGCTGTTGCTGCTGTCAGTGTTGCTGCCCTAAAAGCTAGGCTATGGAAATGTGTGCAGTGGGGACAGAGATGGTGATATTCTATTATTTTGCGACTTGAAATATGATCCAAATATGGAAGAAATAAGTGGACAGGTAGCAGCAGCAGCAGCAGCAGCAGCAATAGTAACAGACACACAGCGAGGCATAGGTAGAGGTAGAGAGACGCAGAGATAATTCTATTCATTAACTTTTAACCTTGACCGTCATCGGCAGTCTGTCTGTCGGTCTCTCCTTCATCGGCTTTTGAGTTGAGTTTTGAGTGTGGGAAAGGCTTTTAGAAGCGAAATTGAATTAACTATCCTTCCTAGCAAACACTCGCACACATGCACACATTGTACATATGTACATACATATGTATACCCGGCGTATGCCTGTCAACTATTTATAGAACTTTGAACTTTCATTTCACAATCTGTGATGTGCCCTCAGGTAGGAGCGAGTTTCTGTGTTCTCTAACACAGAGAGAAACTTGAGAGGGCAAAGGTTGTGCAAAGGTTGTGGAAGGGGGACGGAGACGGAGACGGGGATGGAATAGTAAAACTAATTTTCCATTTTCCGGTGCATAACCGCAGGCAAATGTTGCTATGCTCTCAATCTGCTTTTCTTCCGCTTCGCCTCTCTCTCTCTCTCTCTCTCTCTCTCATTCCTTCTCCCCTGTGTTCCCCCTACTTTCTTTCTGCCAACCAGTCTGTTGGCATCCTTGTGTCACATGAAATTGAATTATTTTGCTGATTCTGCTTCGGCTTCTGCTGCTGTTGCGGCTCTTGCCACCATTTTTATGCCCCATGGCTAAATCTAATTTGTTTGGCTTTTTGCACAGTTTACTGAGGGCCAGGCCGCACTGTACACATGTAGGTAGGTAGGTAGGTAGGTAGGTGTAAGTGGACAGCGAGTGGGAGTGGGAGAGAGAGTGCATGGCAAGTCCATGAGTCCTGGTCATGGTCATGGTCATTAGCTTTGACACGAGCCGGAATAGGAAAAGCGTGTAATACCTGGTACTATGTTTGTACCTCCCGCTCCACCCCCTCGCCTCCTCACCTCTTCCTATCCAGTGTGATGTGGAGCATACAGAATATGGGGTGGTTTTGGGGTCGGGTTCGGCTTCGGCTTCGGGTTCGCCTGTGCCTTGGGCCAAAGCTTCCATCGCTTCTTCCTCTCCATCTGTCATGGTCATGGCCATAGCTGACCGATAACGAAACAGAACACACATGAAACACACACACATGCACCTGCACACGCTCTCGACAAACCCAGAGAACTTTGCACTTGAGCCATGACATTCGTTACTTGCATTTGCACAAACAAAACTGAAACGACAGGCCCCCCCCTCCCACAAAGCACAACAATGTTTCCTTTTCGACTGTTACTTGTTTCTTGTTGAACATTTATTTAAATTTTAAGTCAAAGTTGCTGTTCAGATTAAATGCCGACTAAGACCATTTAATATTTATTTAAATAAAAAATCGAATGAGATTTGTTCTTGTTATGCAAATATAAACACTTCCGCATAATCCTCTTCAAATATTATTGACTACATTTATTTATGCTTTACCAAACTTACAAATGGATATGAAATTTCAATAAATCGAATTCCATCAGGGAAGTAAATGCTGAACTGGCTGGGTGCAATTGATAATAATAATTTCCCTTAGCACCATTTGTGGGGACTAAATTGGATTTATAAGTACTAATTCTGGTTGTGATTGTAATTCTGATTTGAAAAAAGAATCCATTAGATTAAGAGCCAAGCTCTTAGGTGGGAAATTGCTGCACACGGGAGTTCCACTCCGCTCCTCTCTATATCTTGCTCCGTCTGCGTGCTTCTTGCAAAACTAAAACTTTTAATCGAGGGTGGGATGTGTGAAAGTTTACTTATCGCACGAAAGCAGAAGTGCAAGTAAAAGTGTTAAAAGTGCGGAAAGCAGATGCAGAAGTTTGTGGCGGTGCCTGTCGCGAAGCTAAAAGTTTATTTTTTCTTCAGTTTTTCGTTTTTTGCGAATGAGACACCTGTTTTTGTTTGTTTTGTTTGTTCCTGTTCTGGCCGGCAAACACAACTGGCTATCAAAGCGAAATCTGTTTGCTTTCTGCAGCGGGGGATAAACATTTGAAGCCTGGCACTTGCCCTACCGTTCGATCAGTTGCACCAGTCAGTGCCTGTCGAGGTGTCTGAACGGAAGCCAAAAGAACCATAAAAACAATAAATAAATACAAAATATGAAGCATATTACGATTTTACTTTAAGTGCAACTTGCGATTGCAGTCAGTTGCAGTTATAAGTGTAGACGTCCATAGACAAGTGTGCAAAAAACAAAAAACCAAAAAACAAAAATTAAGTTTTTGCTAAATTCATAAATTAATAAGGGGGCGTGGCATGACGGTGGTGGCCTCAAAGTGTGTAAATGAAAACGGAATTTGGAAATTTGGCAATCGGCTTGAATTGAATTGAAGAAGAGAGCGTGACCAGCATACATGATCGATCGGAGGGTATTGCGCATGCGTCCATCGTATGACGACAGCACGCCATCATCATCATCATCATCACTCACCCTCGCCATCTCCATACCGAAAGCGCTTGGTGATGGCACGTGCCACAGCAGAGCTGCCCCTGCCCCTGCGCTGCCCATTGACAGTGTCCAAACATTGATGGGGGAACTCTATTTGGTTGACTGCCAAATTGGAACTTCTGTCGCGGATCGTTGATCGCTGATCGCTGATTCAATTGATAAATATTTGCCATGAAATGCCAGGTGCCTGGTGCTTTTCTTTGCTCAAAAGTAGAGAATTAAACATACAAATTACAGACGAAACTACGCGTTACTTTTTGTCCTCTGTTAGTGATCTTTGAGTCTCCCTTTTAACACAAGAAGAGTTCTGGCAAGTCAAAGATATGTGCAAGAAAAATCTGTAAAGATTATCAGAAATGTGTTCAAATTTTAAGTACAAATTTCGATGCTGGGAGGCCACCACTGTGATGTACATACATACAGTTGCGAAAAAAATAATAGCACCACTACAACACATTTTGTTCTTGGACAAAAAAAAAGCAATTACTGTTGCGATTTTTTAAATTTTTTAGTTTTTTTATATAGTTAAGTATTCCCCATTAACAAACAAAGTGTTGCCTTTCTTCAAAATTCTGTCTTTATATATTTTTTTTTAACTTTAAGAAAAAATACCACGAATATGGCGAAAAAAATAATAGCACCGTTAGCACTATTTTAAGTGAATATCCGTAATTTCGCGGAATTGACTTTGTATAAACCACGTATTTATTAGTTTTAACTAATATTTCATTGTTTCTATCATAAAAGCTAATAATAATCATTACAATAATACGTGGAAAGCTCTGAAATGCGAAAAAGCGCGACCCTTGCAAAAAATTGATGTTTGACGTAAAAACTTACAGAGAATTTGGTCAATTGGTAGGCAGTTACAATAAAATGATTAAAAACGCCTTAAACTATGGAGAAAAGTGTAAAACACGTGGATGAAAACGATCTATGACCCCTTTTAGGGTCAAAAGGCTGATTCGCGAGAGCAAGAAGGTTCCCTTCAAGCCTGCTAAAAAAAAAAAAAAAAGAGCTTAAAATAAAAGCGACGGGCTAGAAAGTTTGGAAATATCTTAGACAACATAGCCTAAAAGCCTGCTGCCCAAAAAAAATCGCACTTTTAAACGCCAGACAAATTACTAAGCACATGATGTTTGCAAGGAAGCATGCCAATTGGACATCCCTATAATGGCGCATAAATTTTAATGTCAGATGAGTAAAAAGTGTTTTATTTACTGAAAAGGGATCTCGATCATTCTTAAGACGTTCAAGGAACACCAGTACACCAAAGAAAACCATTAAACATAAAAGGTGGAATTTAATGGTATGGACCTGCTTCTCTTACTATGAAGTAGGGCCAATACATTGACCATAAACCATCATAGATCAGCACGTGTCCTTGAATTTCATGGAGACAGTAATGCTACCCTTTGCAGAATACGAAATTCCCCTCGTATGGGTCTTTCAAACGGAAAATAGCCCCAGCATGAAAGTAAAGGAATGGTTCGGGGCCAACACTGAACGTGTTAAAGTGGCCTGCACAGTCGCCTGACATAAAACACATCGAAAATCTGTGATCCGACGTCCAGAAGGAAGTTGCTGATTCCAAACCAACCACTGTCGGATCCCTTTGAGAACAAAATTTAAGAGACCTGGTCCAAAGCTCCCCAAAAGCTATGCCTGGACTTAGTGGATTCCATGCCAAGACGCTGCGCAGCTGATGTTGCCAAAATAGGCCACTGAACTAAATCTTGAATGATAAATATTGATTTAGAATTAATAGTTCAAGAGTGTTAACTAAGAAATTCATTACTTGTTGGTAATTTTTTAAATTTTAAATCCATTTTTCAAAAGTGGTGCTATTATTTTTTTTCGCCTAATTTTACGAGTTTCACTAAAGTTCCTTAAATAACTTAAAAGCCTTACAAAAAAGGTGCTTTATTTTGTTGTTCCCAGATTTGTAAGAGTCTTCCCTTTCTAAAAATGTGCTCAAAGTTTCCTTAAAGTTAAAAATGTGAGTTGGGCAACTATTTGAAAATTACTTGTGGTGGTGGTGCTATTATTTTTTTCACAGCTGTACATACATATGTAGATAGTTAGGCAGATAAGTACATATGTAGATATTATGTATAAACGTATTTATTTTTAGTGGCTGGATATGTGCTGAATGCTGTGCTGCACTGCTTTGGCCAGAGCGGCAGCTATAGATTGCCCGATGCCAAGCGGAGGTGATTGAGAATCACAGACACAGACACACAAACACTCTCTACTAATCTCCCTCTCTCTTTAATCATTTAACTTATTCTCGTTTCTCTCTCTCTCTCTCTCTTTTTGGATTGTTTCAGTGCCAATCAGCCGCCGAATCTAACAGTATTATCAGGAACAGGCTCGATCACGGCCACCTCCTCCAGCCCCACGACCATTGCACGGCAATCAAAGTCCGGCAGCGCCCTAAGTCAGGCCCTGTATGTGAGCCATGCCGCCTCCGGCTCTGGTGGCGGCAACGGTGGTGCAGTTGCCAGCGGCGGCAGCGATAACAGTGACCTGATGATCCGGCTGCGTGAGTCCATCAAGCAGAAGGAGGAATTTCTCAAGTCGCCGGTGCCCAACACCATTAGCTCCAGCTCCTCCTCCTCCACCACCACACCTGGGACCAATGGGAATCAGGCGCAATCGTCGCCGGCTCAACAGCAGCAGCAGCAGCAAACGCCACAACAGCAGCAGCAGCAGCAGCAACACCATCAGCATTTCTTTCCCTCGCACACTCCGCCAGGAGTGGCAGCAGGTGCTCCAATTGTTCCACCGCCACGCGGCCGCCATCAGGTGCTCATGAAGCAGCAGCAGCAACAGCAGCAACAGCAGGGCAGCTTCGACATGTACTATGCAGGCGGCAAACTAGTGCAACGTTCCTCGACGGTGCCCATACAAGCATCGTCCAGCTCATCCACACATTATCATCACATTACCCAGCTACAGAATCATCCACAGTATCAGCAGCAGCAGCAGCACCACCCACAACAGCAGCAGCGACAGGTGCAGATGATCAATAATAATGCCAAGTATTCAAAGGATTTGGATTACTTTGAGACACTCCAAGAGACCGGAGTGACCAATAAAGTGTGAGTAAAAAAGTAAAGAAAGAATACAAATGGAAACATTTGAAGAGAAAATATCGTCAATAGTCTTGCAGCAGCGCCCATCGGTTGTTGCCACAGAGCAAGCTTCTCTTTTGGTGTGAAAATATTCACTCTGTAAAGTGTGGATTTATATTTCTTCATATTCCTTCAATTCTTCATAGAAAATACTAATTAAATGTCTTCTCTCTGCCACAGCTTTGAGCGCAAACTGGTGTCCCATATGTCCATGGGTTTTGATCCTTTTAAGCCGCTGTCGATCAATACCAGCGCCTTGGAGGCGGCATCGGCATCCACAAGTGCAGCAGCAGCTGCAGCCGCTGCGGCCGCTTCGACTGTGAAAAAGCAGAGTGTCCTATACGAGTCATTGCAGCAGCACCCGCTGGCCAAGTACCAGCATCAGCAGCAACAGCAACAGCAGCAGAGCACGAATACTGTGGATGGACAGACGAGCAGTCGCATGGAGCTGCATAAGGCAACGCTGGCTAATGCCACCATTGATGCCGCCACACCGTTGGTGGTTAACAGTGAGTTCTGCCCCAATTCTTGGGAATTGCTATTTGCTATTTGAATTTGGTTTTTTCTCTCTACTTTCCCTGTGGCAGAGTTTAGCGCAATGCCGGAGCAACAGCAAGCAGGAGCCACCTTGGCAGATATTTCCGAGAGCAGCAGCGGTAAGTCTTTAGCTGCACTGGGAATACCACAAAATAAACCAGAAACTAATCCTGTCTCTCTGTGTCTCTGAAGCAGCAGCTGCTACTGCTGTTGGCAGCTCAAGTGCTGGTGTGATAAGACGCTATAAGCCGTTGTCCTCGAGCTCCTTTGACGAGGGCAAGCCAATGCGTCGGATCTCCTATTTGAGGGCCACCAATAACGAGACCGAATTCAATCCTGATGCAGCAGCCACAGGAGATGCAGCAACAGCAGCAGCAGCAGCAGGAACAGGAACAGGAGCAACTGTTGCCCCAGCTTCCATACCAATTCCAGTTGCAATACCCCTTGTGGAGCCACAAAAGACCAAATCATTGGTTGAGGAACATCCCGATCCCACCTACGATGTCATTGGCGGCAACACTGGCGGCGGTCACGAGTTCATTGAGACACCAAATGGCCTAGAGGATGTGCGTCTATCGGCTCATGGCAGCAGTCGCAGGGCCTCCATGAGCAGCGATATGCGTAGCAGGTGAGTGTGTCCCTCCCCCATGCGTGTCCCTCTTTTCTTCAATTTAATTTTCCATTTAAGCATCCACATTGATGCCGAGCTGAATGGCAAGTATGTGCCCAATGAACTGGAGGCATTTGAGACGGAAATTGAAATTAAATCCTCCTGCATCAATGGCAAGGTAAGTGTCTAGCACAGATGCCAGCTTGTGCTTATTGCTATAAAACTTTGTTTCACTTTCCCTTCAGCGCATGTCCGAGTATCGTTCGTGGCGTCAGGTGAAGCTGGAGATCAAGGGCGATCTGCTGCGCATCTACTCGGGGCGTCATGCCAAGTCGGAGCACAATGTAAGTGCCAAGAATCTACAAAGAAGAAAATCAGCTTTAATGTATATGTTCTTGCCCCTGCAGGTGATAGAACTTGATATTAGAAACTTTAAGTTCTTCGACGAGTCGCTGGATAAGAAAAAGTACTTGATACGCATGCAATCGAAGCCATCGCCGAGCGGTGCCCACTTGGCGAGTCTCGGGAATGAGCTCAATCTGGATGATGTGCATGACAAGTTGACCTCATCGGGCAGCAGCAGCGCCAATGAACCAATGGCAGCCTCCTGCAACAGCAGCAGCGGCACTGCCACTGGCACTGGCACCGGCGGTGGTCCCTACACGGAGATACTCTTCAAGACCAAGAACAGCAACGAGATGAAGCGACTTTTTGGGTTGCTACAGTGGAAGGATAGCCTCAACTATGATGATAATGTAAGCTCAAAGCTGCCAGTTTGATGTGTGTTTCCTCTTAACTCTCACCCTAATCTTCAGGACCAACCGCAGCAGGGCAAACAATTGGCAGAGCCACAAAAGACGGTGGCCACAGCCAGCCACTATCTGGATGATGTGTCTGGTGGCGCTGGCGTGGATAGCTCGCCGTTGAGCTCACATTCGGGTGGCGGGGGCATGGCGGAGGGGCATCATCATGTGGCAGCGTTGCCTGCTGCGGCGGCGATTGTGGCTGCCACCAGTGACTCCATATCGCCGGTGATGAAGGCCCGCAAATCGTCCTCCCACAAGCATTTGCCCGATAAGGATTTGGGTTCTCCAAAGTCAAAGAACTGGAAGGACTTACTCTTCCGTCGAGGCGGTGGCAGTGGCGGTGTCTCCCATCATCACACAGATCTGGCATCGCCCTCGTCGTGCGCCGTCAAGACGTGCGGCTCCATTGGGGTGCCGCTGCGCAGTTGTCCGATGTCCAAGCTGAATCCATATGTCCCCCATCTCGTGGAGGTGTGCACCAACATTGTGGAGACCAAGGGGCTGAGTGTGGTGGGTATCTATCGGATACCCGGCAATAAGGCGGCCATTTCAGAGCTCTCGGAGCTGGTGAACTCCAAGGACTTTCAGTTCGAGAGCTGTGCCATCGATGTGCGATGGGAGGACGTTAATGTGGTGAGCAGTCTGCTGAAGCTCTTCATACGCAGCCTGCCCGACGCCCTCATGCCGGCCAGCTACTACATCAACTTCATTGAGGCCGACAAGAAGCTCGGCCTGGAGCGGATCGTACTGCTGCGGGAGATTGTCGAGTCGCTGCCACGCCATCCATACGAGACGATGAAGCATCTGATACGCCATCTGTGTCGCGTCAGTGACAATTGTGAGGTAAACCGCATGGAGCCAAAGAATCTGGCCATCATATTTGGTCCCTCGATCATACGCACGCCCAACGACACACTCGAGACGGCCGTTAAGGATATGAAGCATCAGTGCCGCATCGTTGAGCTGCTCGTTACACAGGTGAGGGAAATACATATATGCGATGCCAAGGCATAATTCAGGCAGCTCCTAATTGCAATTGGCAACTAAATGCCGAAAGGATGTTGTTGTTCGACAGAGTTATAAGATTTCTACTGCATCTGGCATGCCAGAGATTCTTTCTGTTGCCCATTGTCTTGGCTAAGAACATAAACTTCATCGCATGAAAATGTAATCCATACGAAGGTTGGTCTGCCTATAAATGCAGCATATGACAGCATTGGCAGCACTGGTGGATAGGCCTTCAGTCAGCATGTACTTGGGCTAATTATTTGATGGATTGACTCGAATCTCAATTACTTTATTATACCCGGTACTCGAAGAGTAAATAGGGAATATTGTATTTCCCCATGTGTGGTCACACAAAGGGCGAAAATCTGCTGTATCCAAAAATGAACTCAAGGATAAGCTAGAAATTAGCGGTTAAAAAGGAACAAAGTATTCTTCGATTGGCCAAAAATATTATCGTAAATATATTAATTCCAAAATTGGACGACTGTTAAATTCAAACAAAATACAACTAAAAAATATAACTATTTATAGGATTGGAGCGAGTTCGTTGAATCGTAATCTGTTTCATCTTCTGATGTGCATTCCTCCTCCTAATCCTCGAACTCCTCCTCGTTCTCCAGACCGTGCTCCTCGTTCTCCAGACCGTGCTCCTCGTTCTCCAGACCGTGCTCCTCGTTCTGCACTAGTGGTCGCACTTTCTTCCCGTCGTAGAATCGTCTTGCCATTTTGATTAGATCATTGGCGTAATATATAAGAACGCACAGCATAACCATCGAGCCACACTGGACGACGTTCGTAATGAATTCCGGATTTGCTTCCGATTGCGTTTGGATAACTTTTAACTCTTTTAACTTTCCCATTATTGATTCCAAATAAGTTGGTTTTGGCGGGGGACTAAAGTAATTCACAAGTCGACGGAAGTTTGCCATTTCTAGTAACTGTCAAAAAAAAAATCAAGTACAAATAATAAGAAATTTTTTTACGATTTTGATCTTATCGCTTGGCTAGCACAGACGAAACTGAGCTCTATAAGGGAACTCCGTATAGAGTAGCACAAAAACATTGAGCATCGCCTACTTTCCTGACAAAACTTACAAAACTACTTACTTACAAAACAAATAACCAAACATGAATGAATGAAGGGGTAGTTTAAGCGAAGTTTTATTCAGTCTAACCCACTGATTAATACGACTTTAGTTCCAGACTCCAATCGAGCAAAGCCAGAAGAATGCTGAGCTGCAGAAGCTGCAAGAGACACCCCCAGCATGCAGAAAGCCAAAGACCCGGTTTATGGACCACCTGGACCACAGGCCAGGTGTCTGCTAGGTTCCTGCTGGGGCCAATGTTTTCTGCAGCTCCTCATTTGCAGCTCTCTTTATTATACCCGGTACTCGAAGAGTGGATGTATGTAACGTTTCCGACCCCATAAAGTATATGTATTCTTGATCGGCATCCATAGCCATGTCTGTCTGTCCGTCCGTCTGTCCGTCCGTCTGTCCGTTTGTCTTGTAGAGCGCCTGGATCTCAGAGACTATAAGAGATAGGGCAACCAAGTTTTGCATCCAGATATCTGTATGCTCGCATTGTAACAATTGTATTACATTGTCTTTCGAATGGCGAAAATCTGACTGTGGTTTACGATGCATAAAGCAGATGAGTGTCAGTAAATCTAGTTTTTGATTTATGTATATTCCGTTCCAGCAAAAGGAACACTCTTTTAGGGCATTTTCTACACCATTTTTACTACAATTAATAACCGAATTTTAATATAATTTCAAATGTTTTCCTTCTTGCGCAGTATGAATACTACTTTGAGGGCGGCAATCTGCCGGATTTGGCTGATGTTAGTGGTGGTACGGCCATGACCAGTGCTGCCCAGCCGCAGCATCAGACGCAGGAGGATCAGACGAGCATGCTGCTGCATAATCTATCGAAAATTGAGAGGATCACAGAGCGTGAGACGCGCACCTCACGGTTCATTCCACAGCTACGTCGGCGCACCCATGGCAAGCGGAGTGCCGTCAATTCGGACACATATTCGGGGGAGAGTGTTCTGGTAAGCAGCGGTAGTCCAAGCAGCTCCACCACTAGCCACTCCACCATCTCCACTTGCACCAACACCACAACCACCACCACCACCACCACAACCACCAACACCAACACCAATCACAAAACCATACAACAAAGACGACTGCAGCGCAAGGCTGTGCAGAGTATTTGTGACTTTGCTTTAATCCTGCCCGCTCCTCCTCCTCCTTCCGTTCACTTTCAGTCGCTGGACTACACCAAGGTATCGGCCAGCAGCACCAGCAGCAGCTCCACGCTGCACAGCAGCAGCAAGACCACCACCAACACAGCCTCCTCCTCCTCCACCACCAGTCAGAGCCAGAGTCAGAGTCACAGCCACAGCACAAAGTTTAGCTGTGGCGGCGCCTCAAGCTCGAGCTCCTCGACAACAGCCGCCACCATAAAGGCAGCAGCGGCGTCCAAGGCATCATCCGCAGCCTCCTTGATAGGCACCAAGAAGCGCAGCACAATGGGCGGCGGGGTGGGGTTCCTCGGCGGTGTCTCTCGCTCGCAGACGCGCAAAGCGAGCCTGGACGAGAAGGACTCTGGAACGAACGTCGACTCCGCCAGCAGTCTGGCCTTGAGCCTCGGCCTGGGTCTGGGCCTAGGCCTGGGACATGGCAAAGAGCAACAACAGCAGCAGCAGCGGAGCAGCGTGGACATATCCATACTCCTCACCGACGACGACTCGAGCAGCAGGCTGAGCGACACAGGTAGGTCTCCTTTGTGCTCCAGCACTTGCTGCAGGAACTTCTCTCTTAATCTCTGCATTTGATGTTCGCATTTAGGTTCCATGTCCCTCACCACCATCACGGATACGCTGGACAGCAAGCTGCGTAATCTACGGAGCGGCTCAGAGTCGAATGACGAGAATGGATCACCGGAATTCCCCAAGAATCGCCGGCACACACTCGGCCAGCCGCTGCATCTGCACTCTGAGAACATTCCCTATGCGGATGAGTCGCCCGAGCGACTCTTCCATCAGTTCTGTCCCCTGGATGCGCCCCATTCGCTGCACCTGAGCCGCTCCTGCACGGCCACCAATACGCTGGGCGCCGAGGAGAAGCCCACGACCATGAAGCAAGCCATGGCTATGGCTGGAGTGGCACCCCTGCCGCCCAGCCTACTGAAGGCAGCGCACAAGCTGCAGCACTCGGCCACGGTGCCCATACACCAGATACAGATACATCCGGGCAGCGCTACGGCACCGGCCAGCGGAGCTGCAACGCCCACCAGCGCCAGCACAGGTGGAGGATCCACCCCAGTGGCGGGCACACCCACCAACAGTGCTGGAGGTGGCGTAACCCAGCGCAGTTCGGGAGGAGGAGCCGGGAACCCAAGTGGCGGCAAAAATATGCATCTGAGATTCAGCACATCGCAGGCGTACGAGCGACATCATGGCGCCGGTGCTGGTGGCGGTGGTGGTGCTGCATCCGAGGACGACGATTCGGAGGGCTCAACCACGAGCGATCCCAAGGAGAAGCTGCTGCTGGCAGGCGAACGACCATCGCCGTCGTTTTTTCTCGAGCGCTACAACAAGAAGCGGCGGGACCATCGGCTCTTTCGCAGTGCCAGCTTCAATTGTCGCAACTATTCGACGCGACACATGAGCAGCAGTAGCTCCACGGCGGCCGGAGCGGCCACAGCGACTGTGGCAACGGTGGCCGCCTGCTGTCAGTCACCATCATCGGCCCTGGCCACGGGCCTGACCAAGGACGAAAAGACTGACATGAATCTGACCAAGAAGCGTCAGATCCAGAATAAGCAGAATAGATCCATTAAGCGCCGCCACACCGTGGGCGGACCGCACGACTACTCGGCCAATGGGGGCTGCAGCACACACGGACATGGCCATGGTCAAGCTCAAGGCCAAGGCGGTGGTCATGGTGGCCACGATCTGGCCGCCATTAACTACAACCATCACAATCGGCATCATCAGCAGCAGCTGCTCAAGGGATCCGTTGTGGTTGTCGGCGTTGGCGGGAATGTAGCTGCGGCTGCGGAGACCACAACCACAACGACAACCACCACAACAGTGCTGCGTCGCCTAGGTTCGGGCACGGCATTGGGATCGGTTTCGGGTGCGGTTACAGGTACGGGCGGTGTTCCCAGCGATCTGAATGTGGCATTGCCCGGCGGCACTGTTTCGAGTTCTAGCTCCAGTAACAGCGGCAGCGGTGGCTCCTCAAACAGCAGCACCAACAACAACAATTCGCCACAAAGCGATGGCAGCAATGGGAATGCAGGAGGAGCAGGAGCAGGAGCAGGAGTAGGTGCTGGTGGTGCATCGAATGCCCCACCATCATCCGGAAGCAGCAGCAATAGCAGCACACCCACCAATGTGGTGGCTGGTCCTGCTGCAGGCGGAGGTGATCAAGTCCTGGAGGTGGGAATACGCATTAAGAATATCAATCGCGGACGCTACTAGAGCGGCGGATATGTGAGGAGATCATTTGGAGCTTACAGCAGCAGCAGCAGCAAACAGTTTAAATTAGTATTACATAATGGTTTGTATACATATATGTAGAGAGAGATATATATGTATGTTGTATGTATGTATATGTGTCTATATCTATGCCAATACAAGGATCGATGGGGAGTTGTGTCCGTGAGTCGAGGTTTCGAAACATATTGCAGGGCACGACATACGCACACAGATAACACAGATAACGAGAATACAAAACGGAAATCCGACACTACAAATAAGAGTGTGCAAAGGAGTCCTTGCCATTTAGATCTTAGATCTTTTTGGGCACTCTATATGGGAGGATGAGAGCGAGACAGTAGCGAGAGAGACCGACACAACTCCCAAAACGAATGCAAACAAAACAAAAACAAAAAGCACAAGAAATCCTAAATAACAAATGTTTCAGGAGAATCGATTATATTTATTCGCACACTCAAACACACACAAAAAACAAAAGAAAACAAAACAAAATACAAATATACTAAATACATACAATATGGAAACTAAGGAAAGAGAAGCGAAGCGGAACGGACGGAAGAAACGACGAACGAGTGGATATACAGAGATAGCGGTACAAAGAGAGAGACAGCGAATTAGAGAGAGATGGAGAGAGCGAGTGGTTGGAGGCGTGAGAGATAACTATTTTGTAAACCGTATACACAGTACAGTAAAAAAAAAAAAAGAAAAAAAAAGAAAACCATGCGCATAAATAACCTTATAGTATATACACTATATATTTGTAATATTATCATACATAACGAATGCAACAAATTGTTAACCATATACACCCAAACACACACACGCAAACAAGAACAAACATGCATTAAATATATGGTGTGTATGTGTATGTGCATATGCTTATGTTTATAGGTAAAAAAAACACACCGAATATTATATTCTGTTGTCGCCTGTCTGTCTGTCTGCCAGAGTGTGTGCCTGTGCCTGTGCCTCCATCCTTGTATCCCCACCCACCTCTTGTTACCCAAAGATGGGCTTATCCTCAAGTCTCCTGTTTATACATATGTACATATGTTGTATGTTCATTTTTTTTAGTTTTTTTTTTAGGTTTTCTTTTTTGTCTGCATGTATGTATATGTGTGTGTACCTGCCATAAGAAGAAAAAAATGGATAGAAAAATCAAAGGATTCAGTGCATAATAACCATTTTTGGTGCCTTAAATTAGTTGCTTTAACATTTTTGTCAAAATCGTGATTTGTTTATGTATAGAAATTTGTTTGGATTAGAGAAAAGTAAATTTGTTTATTTTTTGTTTGTTTGTTTGAGTCACGGTTGGTGCTGCCAGAAGCATGTGAATAAGATTTGTTTTAGATATATAAATATACATATAATTTAATGTAAATGTATGTTTATTCCAACCTCAGGCAGAGCATCCTCCAACCCGCCCCAGACAGGCGACACTTGAGCAACAATATTACAATATTTGGTTCAAAATGATGCATACTTGAGATAAAGCGACTATATTTGATAAAAAAAACAAACACAAAGTATAGAGAAACTGCATAAATTTATATATATATTTTATGAAATACTTTTTGTGTGGTTTGTAGAATCATATTCTCTTTTTTTTTTTTTTTTTTTTTTTGACAATGAAAAAAAAGAATTTGAAAGTATATATAATTAAGAAATTAGCTTATAGTTGTGTGTAGCATTACATACATAATTAGATACACACACACACAAACACGAACATTGTATAGTATATATCCACCCATTATTTTATTTTATTTTATTTTTTATTCTGCTGTATATACAATTTATTTTCATTTTAAATTTATGATTTCATTTCTCCTTTTTCCCCAATAACAAGCATACAATTATTAATATTATATAAATATATTTTTTACGCATTTTGTTTTGTTACCCGACACGGAAAGAACATGTAGAAAGCGGAAAGGGATTCTAGCGAACCAGAAGAGAATGAGAGAACGTGGAAAGAGGAGAGTAGGAAACGAATGATAGAAATGAAACCCCCAAGCGCGTAACGTTGCTATATAAATATTATTATTAAATAAAAGCCAATTTTTTGTTAGAGTTTAGGTAGTTATTTTTTAAAAATTGTATTTTCTATTATATATTATATACCTATGTGTACATATGTACATCTACCATATACTGTATGTATATGTGTATATTGTATTTTTATTATGATTTTTTTTCAAACAAACAAATAATTGTGGATTTCTAGAACGCTATAAATGACGACACAATAAAGAGAAACAACAAATATTAAGAATAAATGTACAAGAATAAATCAGAAACAAGACACTTTGTATCCTTTCGACTCTGTTACTATCCTAAAACAATGATAATGATCTTCTATGTATGTACAAAATGGCAATCAGTCTGGGAAACACAGGTGGTGATGATGGTATTGCTTTAGAGCTTGGCCTGAGGACCCGTCCCCGAGATTTTGTAGACAAATTCGTGGGCCACATCGTAGTGGGGATTGCAGCTCTGGCGCACCCGCTTCAGCCATGCCCGAATCTTGGGATACTTGATCCTCACATCGTAATCAGCCATGCCTAAGATCGCAGAGAGAGAGAGGGGTCAGAGAGTACACTCACATTGCAGATTAATCCAATACACTTACGTGTCTGCTCAATCTCACAGGCTGCAAATATATCTGCGACGCGGAGCGTGGGTCCAGTGAGAAAATCACTGCTCTCCAGCCACACCTCCTCGACGACATCCAGATTGCGTTCCATATGCATGCGCATCATCTCGATCTTGGCCTCGGTGGGCGTGCGACCGGTGAGCAGCGGCTCCAGCCACACGGTGCGGAAGTACATGGCGCAGGTGAGGCGCAGTGAGATGTGGTGCCACTCGAGGAACTCATCCACACGGCTCTGGTCGACAAAATACTTGGGATACAGATGCTCAGGTATCTTACCCTTGGCACTGAGATACCGCAGTATGGCCACGCTCTCGGCCAGCTTGTTGCCATTGTCGTTGATGCAGGGCACGCGCTGGAAGCGATTTATATCGCGCTTGAAGTCATCGGTCAAGTGCTCGCCTGTGGGGGCGGGACAAAGTGCAAAGATTAGATTGGAGCCACATACGATTAGTGAGGGGCACAGCACTCACCGTTCCTCAGGGCGACCACACGGTCCTCAAAGGGCATACCGCTCAGTCGAAATATGATGAACAAGGCCCGCGAGGGCTGCGACATGAGGTCGTAGTAGTACTTGATCGGCAACATCTTCAGGTTCGTTGTCTGCCTGGTGGGAGCTGCACAAGAAAACAAATAAAACAGAATTGCAACAACAGTCCAAAGATCACACAATTATTTTCTCCTCTCCGCATAGACGACAGCGGCTAACCGGTAAATTGGTTGGGGAGGGCACCACAAGCACCAGCACTCACACTCACCAGAAGCACAGTTATTCGACTGTGGCAAAGCAAAGGCAAAGCTCAGCCAGCAAAGCTTAGGTCACCACAATTGATCACAGAGTTGAGAGAGAGCTTGAGAGCATGAGAGCGCGAGAGAGTATGTGCGAGCTTTCGGTGCGTGCGTGCATGCGTATGCCAGTACGTTGCCTATCGACAAACATTTGCGATAGCTGAAAAGCACCTTTTAAGTCAAAGCTTTGCAAAATGTAGCGGCTGGCTGGCTAGCTGGCGTGATCTCTTGCTGTGTCGAAGAGGAACGGAATGGGGAATGGTCTTCAAGGGGTTGGAAAAAATTCCATGCACAGTGGAGCTAACCGTTTATTCTTTGAAATTATATGTACAATGATTTGCTTTGGAATTTGTATGCTGAATTGGGTGCTCCGTTCTATGCCACTGGTTCAAAGATAAATTAAAACCCTAAAAATATATCTAAATATATATTTTCGGAGTGGAAGTGCGTATGCATTGTTGCATTGCTCTGAACTACAGAAAATATTCCATTAGCACAATCTCAAGTGCGACACATTCACTGCTCATAAATCACAATAAGCCACGAAATGATTAGCGGAATCGAATATGGGATCACACCATATATTTATCTATTACTTATGCGTATTGCTCATGGATGGACTCACTTTTTGCTCTATTGCTTTCCTGAAAGGCCATTTGCAGTCGCTGCTGATCCTCCGATCCCTGACTGAGGCCCAACAATGTTGCCAAACGCGACATTCTGTTTGATGTTTTGATGTGATCGCGACTCAACTCTTCTGCGGAATGGCTTGATTCCAGCTGCAGGGGTGCCACTTATATACCTATGCACATCCGAGTACGAGTTTGCTGGCAAATTGGATGCTTGTCGATCTGCTGCGACGATACCGAACATACAGAATGCGAAAAGCGAATGCGAAGGCGAAGGCGAATGCGAATGGGGAGGCAAGTAAACAAAAATGAAATAAAACAGCGCAAGGCGAAATCGGGCACTCAAAGAGCGTGTGATAAGACGGTTTCCCCCTGGTGCCTAATCATTCGATTCGATCCATTCATTCGGGTAATGCAATGCCACACACTGCCACAGTGTTCGTCACTTGTTGTTGACCAAGATTATCGATCAAGTTTCGGGCTCATTGGCAACCCGTGAGAGTGGACAGGAATAGCAACGATATAGAGGAAGGTTTCTCCGCTAGCCGCTTATCGCTTGATAGTGAGAAATTTGTTTACCTCTGGTTTGCCATTGGCTTTAGGGATGATCAGCTGAGGGAGCCGGATTTATCGTACGTTCCCCGCATGGCACAAATAAATATTAAAAAAAAGTACAATAAATAATCTAAATCCGCTCATATATCCGTTACCCAAAGTGGTTCCATTTTAATTGCTTAAATCGTAGATAATTTTTGTTTTTATCGTATAGTATGTGGTATTTATTGATTTTCATTTTAAACATGTTCTTTGTGTGTTGTTCATCCATTTGCTTTTGTACTCGTTACACATAGTAGCACATCTTTTGTATATGTTTTAAGGGTAAGTATGCATCCACATATACATATTTATGTATGCATGTGCATTTTGTGTGTACTTTCAATTGAGATAAAAATCAGATATAAAGCAGACGATTTATTCCCGACTCTGGTACACTGAGATAAAGGTACATTTGCCTTTGTTGAGAGAGAGTTGTCTGAGTTTTCTTTTGGCTGGTTTTGTTAGGCTTAGGGGGGTATAAAGATACAATTATTAATCCACAACATTTATACTCGGTGTAGAGACAGAGAGATCACACAGGGAGGAAGGTTAGAATTCATATGTACATTTATAGTCCGTACATCTATGTATATAATATGTGTGTGTGTCTTTTATATATGTATATTTTTATATAAAAAATAAATTACAACTTAAATAAAATAAACGAATTCAAAGTTTTCGCTTAGAAGTTGGCGCCTTTCGGTTGGGTTCGATTCGGTGAGCAGCTTATGGAGGATATTCCATATTATAGACACCCAAGATAACATTTCTTTTGTGGAATAATAGCAGGTAATTGTTTGAGTTCTCTCGACTTATTGTTGTTTTTGATTGTTCACATTCACTTGGTTATCTTTCGCTGGTACAGAGTTAGAGCTTGACTTGAGATGCGGATCCCATTTCCTATACATTTTATACATATGTAGAATATATTTTAGATATTTATTTTTTGTTGTTGCTTGCTTGTAAAGTGCGCTTCATTCATGCCCTCTTGCTGTTCTTAGTTGTTCCTTAATTGCATTCAGGATTTCTATTTTTTTGTTGCACTGTCCAACACTGCTCTGAAATGCACTGTGTATAATATGTATTTAGTTATTTGATTTGCCTTCGATATTAGGGTGATAATTACATTGCACTAATTTGATTCTCAATATCGTACATCGAATATTTTGTGTATATTTTTCTTGTATACATAAAAAAAAGTACAGTTATGTGCCGCATCAGCTCACTATACAGCATATAGTATAGATATATATTCAAATATAAGATTTATCAATCGTTTCCATTGATCTGTAGAGTCTTTTGCATTTGTCAGCCCCTGTTTTTGGTTTCCGTTTCCGTTTTGTTTTTTTGTTTGCTTGGGGGATATGCGTGTGAAGTGTTTCAGGAAGAACAGCTTACAGTTACAGTTTACATTTACATTTAGAATCGCATGTTGCATGTTGCATGTTGCATAAAGAAGACATCGAGTGAGTAAACAAAAGTATTTCCTATGCACACTATTTATTGTTTTTCTTTATGCTTTTTGGCCAACGAATTTTGACTGACAATCTGGAATACTACGATCTAGAATATAATTCCCTATAGAATCCATTCTGCTACTATTTTATGTCCCTACAATTATTTATTTATATTTTGTTGCTCTCTACTTGTTCTCGATGATCATCTGCAGCTGCAGCACGAGACTCCGAGCCAGCTGGAGCACGGCCTGAGCATTGTGACGTTCAGCCATTTCTGCAATAAATAATAAAATATGAATAAAATATCAGTCCAAAAGTAGGCAGCCATACACACCATTGAAGAACTTGATGACATCGGTAAAGTCCATGCTGTTGGACAGTATAATGTCGCGATACGTCTCGAGCAGTGCCAGCGCCAGAAAGAGCACGAAATGACCAGAAGCTATATGCTTGGCCGCCCAGATGACCTCCCAGGTGGCAAAGACATCGTCGTAGACGAGCTCCCGCTTAAAGTCCAAGAGGAACCAGCGATAGCAGAAGTAAAAGTGTGTGTAGTCCCCGTTCGAGTCCATCAGGTCATACATCTCCGAGTCGAGGATTTGTATGAGGGAACTGTCATGGATTGGAGGATTAAATAAGGAACTTTCATGGGTTAGGGTTAGGGTTAGGGTTAGGTATACCCACCGCATGTTGGCAAAGTGCATATCCATGGCACCGCCGCTGGGAAAATTCTCGATCATGCGCTCCATGAGCTTGCAGAAGCAGCTGTAGCTGAGCGACTCGTCATCGAAGATGACCAGCAGGGGGGCCACCAGGTCGCACATGCCCTGCATGTAGCCCACATCCAGATGCTCCCACACATACGTGGATATCACGTTGCGCAACTTGTCCAGATTCTCGTTGGCAAAGTACCAATAATTGCGATCGCAGCGCTGCACATCCTTCTCGATTCGATGCAGATTGAGGCCAAATTGTTCGAGCAGCTCACTCTGTGGATTGGCAAGGATCAAGCATTAAGGGTTAAGGGTCATCAAGGGACATGTTCTTCGATGCCACTTACACTGTAAACCCCACCGTTGGAGCTGGCTGGTGAGGCGCATGCTGACTTTGGCTGCTGGAGGGCATCCAGGACCGGCGTTTGCTCCTGCACGGGTGACATTTGCTGACTGTTGCCCGATTTGGGGCTTCGCTCCCAGTTGGCAATATCCACCGAGGCATTGGTAATGATAACAGCAGCCTGTTGCTGCTGCTGCTGCTGCTGCTGCTGCTGTGGGGGTTTAACCGCCTCATCGTCGTCGTCCTCGGGCAGCTGCAGATCTTCGGCGCTGAGGTACTCCGGACTGAGGACGCTGCGGCTGCGACTGTCACTGGCGGCCTGATGGCCGGCACCGCCGACACCCACCGTCTCGTAGGAGGAGGCCGTCGAGGCGGAGCAGCTGGCTATGGGTGGTGGTGCCTCGGCATTGATCTTCTCCTGCTGCTCCTGCTCCTGCTCCTCGTCCAGCTCGTTGAAGTTCTCGCCCTCGTCCACATGGCCCGAGTCGGTGCTGGTCTTCATGGCCCTCGGAATGGGCTTGACGCACAAATGCATGCCACTAACCGGCACTTCCTCCAGATGCTGCTGCTGCTGCTTCTGTTTTTGCTGCTGCACTTGGCCCTGTTGCTGCTGCTGCTGCTGCTGTTGGTGTCGCTGCTCATCATCAAACTCGAGATCACCCGGATCGGATATGTCCGAGATGTCCTCAAACACTTCGTTCTCCAGCTCCCCGCCCGCATCGAGATCGGCGGCACGGACCGTTCGCTCGTTGCCGCTGTTGCTGCCACTGGAACTGAGTTTGGCCACCGCTCGGGCGGTCTTCTCCTTCTCCCGCTGCTGCACAATGGCATCGACGGCCAGCCACTCGCTCATCGTTGTCTCGTAGTAATGCTTGCACGTCTCGTCCTGCTTCTTGCGCTCCTCCAAGCTGGACCCAAAGGCGTAGTGGCCCAGCAGATACGGCCACACCTCCTGCCGCAGCTCGGGCTGCACGCCGCCAAAGTACACCAAACGATAAAACTCTGTGGCATTCTCCAGCACACCATCCACATTGAGCAACTGCCAGCGCTCCCTTGTCAGCCCCTCCTCATCGGCTTTCACTGGCGAAAAAGAAACGGCAAAGATTAGGCCACCCAAATGGCAGTTGAGGCTGCTTGCAACTCACTCTCTGGCGTGATTCGGCCGTGCACCAGGCCCGAGAGATGCGTTCGCACTGTGGATAGATGCCGACAGTAGGCCAGCCAGCCGTAGAAGGCCCGCGAGATGATCTGGCGCCGCATGGTGGAGCACACCATCTCGATGCTGGTGTTCTGTGCGTGCTGCTGCTGCAGCAGCAGCGGCGACTCCAGCGGATACTGGTCGATGGAGAGACTCTTGTTCGAGCAATCGCTGCTGCCGGTGGTGGAGCAGCTGCTGAGCTGTGCGCGACGCGGCGTGCTCCGCACAAAGTCCAATATCGAGTGTGTGGCAGCTGCAAAAAGGGAAGGATTTGAGTTCAAGCTGTGACCGAGCCGCGACTGGACATTCTCCTCCATGCTCACCAAACTCCTCGTGCCTGCTCTTGCTGACAATGCGAAAGACATAATCGATGGGCGTCTCATCGACAGACTCCATAACGGAGGGCAGAATGCGCCGTCGCATGCTCTTTGGCCAGAGGAACATTTTGCCAATGCCGCGCTGTGACCAGAGCGGCGGATCCAGCTGTCCGTGCGGCAGCAGGCCCGTCTCCAGGCAGCTGAGAAACTGCTGCATGTGTCCACCCTCCGGGAAGTGTATGGGCGGACGCTGTACCCCATCCTGCCCCACCAGTATGACGGTGCCGCCGCTATCCTCGCCCCGGCTCTGATGGCAATGCACGTAGACAATTTCGTCGACATTTATGTTGAGGGCATACGCCCAGAAGGCCTCCTTGTCAATGTCCTCGCCCTCGTCCGCCTCATTGTAGCCGTTCATCAGCTGATTCGGTGTCCACTTGATGGTCAGCGTTTGGATGTGCTGATGCAGACTCAGGTAGCCGGCCATCGGCTCAGCCACATCCTTGGGCAGGACATGCACATTGTTCTTGCCATAGAGCAGCGTTGCCTTCGCATTCTGGTGCAGCGACTCCACGTAGTCCTTGGCCACGCTGGCCGACGCCATGGACTTGAACGAACCCGTGCTGGCCTCATCGGAGCTGGTGTTGAGGCTGCGCTTAAAGTTAATGATCGCCGGCCGCGAGCAGGTCGACGAGGAGCGACGACCCGAGCTGATGCGATGTCGTTGCACCTGTGGAATGGATGGCAGAGAGCAGAGAGCAGAGGCAGAGAATGAAGGATCCATTGCGGCAGGCAGGCAGGTGGGTTGCTCCACTCACCAGCTCATCCGCATGCGGATCTGTCCAGTAATGATCGGCTGTCTTGGCGCGCGTAAAGTCCAGGGCACAGGGCCCCACCAGCAGGGAGCTGAGTATCGAGCCATAGTCGGAGTCGGCCACCAGGGAGTCGCGATCGTAGAAGCTGCTGGCATTGCCCACCAAATACTCAATGATCTTGGTCAGCCGCTTCTCGTAGAGGGCCAAACGGATCCACAAATACTTCATGCTGGCCAGCGCAATGCTCGAGCTGCTGGCACTGGCCAGCGAAACGGAGACGGAGACGGAGCCGGAGGCGGCAGAGGATGTGGATGCCATGCCGAGGGCATTGCTGCTGCTGCTCGCGGACTGCATTGAGTTGCTGCTGCTCTTCTTCAGCATGGGCGGGCGCTGGAAGCTGTCGCTGCTGGAGGATGAACGCTTGTTCGGATCCATGGCCTCAATCTCCTGCACCAGCTTGCTGATGTGCTCCGCCTCGGGGCAGCTCTTGGCGATCTTGTGCAGCAGCGCCGTCGTCGAGGAGGTCTTGAACAGGCCCAGGGCACGACGACGCAGCCCTTGGCTGAGGCAGGCCTCCACCGCACCACACAGCGACGTCACCGAGCTGCTCTCCTCGTGGACGTACTTCTTGGTCACCGCCTCCTCCATCAGCTGCTTCACCTCCTTCTTGACGCTGGCTATCAAACGCTCCTTGTACTCGCAGCCATCTGGAATAATAGAGTCATCTTCGTTATCATCTTCACCATCATTATCGCCATCTGCTGCAAAGCTCATAAAAAAAGGAGAGTAAACCCCGCGGGGCCCTAAAATGAAATCACAGCGACAACGCCCCAAATGTCAAGAGACGGACGGAGTCCTGCCTGGCTGCCTGCCTGTGTGTTTGCCTCCTGCTGCCACATCCTTCCTGCACTCTGAAATTCAATATGTTCAACATGTGCTGACACAGCCCGCCCCCCAATCACACAGAACACAGAGGGCAGGTCCTTTACACCCAGCCGCCTGCTGACTGCTGACTGCTGCCTGCTGGCTGCTCCTCCGAATGTTGACCACTTTGGACACGCCCACAAGCACAAATGCTAATGGCATTTGCACTCAAAATTCATAACGTCCTACGGCTCTGGCTCTATATGGTATAATTTCATTTTCATTAATTGTTTTCCATTTAGCGGGCACACACAGGGATGACAAATGGTGCACCACCCCACACAGGCAGACACAAAGATAGAGATACAAATATATCTACGCAGATACCTTCTAGAGAGAGATACAATAATGATGAATGCTACAAAATGGTGGAGAGAGGTGCAACTTCGAATGAATTACGAGTGCAAAAAGAAAAGGTCACACGATGCAAATTGCAATACATTTTCAATGCGAAAGTCCAAGCATGAAGAATGACCCTAAAGGGGAACAAGTACGAGATTAAAGACATCTGTCTATCTGTCTGTCCATCTGTAAACTTTAACCATCAAATGTAAGCAATTTCCATGCGATAGCTCGCAGTCTAATAGAGGATCATAGATTGATTCCCCACATATTTCCCATGGCACATTTTTGTGCCTCTATCTCGTTCTCTCTAACAGCAAATCAAGTGCAGAGTGAGCGAGATAATTGAACCGAAAGTTTAGGATGGAACACGGCACAAGTGAAGATCTTTCATTCAGTGCCTCTTGGGCGAGTGTTTTGGCATAGAAACTATGCATGATGAGCGAGTGTTTTGGACGAGTGGCGAGTGGGCGAGTGTTTTGGCATAGAAACTATGCATGATGAGCGAGTGTTTTGGACGAGTGGCGAGTGGGCGAGTGGGCGAGTGGGCGAGTGTTTTGGCATAGAAACTAATCACGCTGAGCGAGTGTTTTGGACGAGTGGCGAGTGGCGAGTGGGCGAGTGTTTTGGCATAGAAACTAAGCATGATGGAAGCGAAAACCAAATATAGATTACGTTCCTACGTTCCAGTACTTATGTTAGATCTAGAATCGATCATCTACCCATTGACTTTTCCGTTTTTAGGGACACACAAATGCACCTCCTCGCAGCAGTAAAGGCACCAGCTGCGTGTCGAGCTCATTATGTGTGTCCTTTGCACGTTTTAATGATGATGTGGCAGCAGTACGCCATGAGAGAGAGAGAGAGAGAGAGAGGGGCATTGGAGCTGGCGGCGACACTGTGCTGATGTCTGGGACGCCGACCGAGTTGTCGCCAGGCCAAGTCCTTGCCACTGGCTGTGTGGCTCGTATGGCTGGATGGAGCTCGGGGCTTCCCCGCTTTAATTACTGCTCTTTTGTTGCATCATTTTCCATGTGGCTGTGTGGCTGTGTGGCTGCGGGGCTGCGGGGCTGTGTGTGTGCCAACATCGCTTAGTTTTTATGTGTCACATATGCAATTAGCATTTAAATGGTCAGCGGGGAGGAGGCATCAAAGTTTTAATAACTTAATTTTGCACTGGCACGGGGCCACGGAGCCACGGAGCCACGGGGCATGTGGCATAGGAATGGTGTCGGTGTCGGTGTCGGTGTCGGGCAGCTGGCAAATGCAAATATCAGACAGACACGGCGGAGAGTTGGCAGCTGAGAGCTGAAAGTTTTGCTCGTTCTCTCTTGCTGTTTGTCTTTTGTTGATTTGTATAATTATTTGCTTCTCTGTTTTCCCCGTGCCACATGCCCCATGCTTCATTGTTGACGCTGCACAAACGAAAGGAAATACAATGGATAATTGTTACTACACCCAGCCGGAGACCCATGCCCATGCCCCTTGCTGCCACCGCATCCTGGTGGTTGCGTCCCAGTCCTCCTCCTCCTCCTCCTCCTCCTCCTCCTCCTCCTCCTCCTCCTCCTCCTCCTCCTCCTGCACTGAGAGCGGATCTGGTGACAAAGTGAACTTTGATACCCTTTGGGGAAGGAGCTGAGCTGCTGCAGGAGCTGAAATTGGAGTAGAGAAAGGAGCAGCAAGCAAGGAGCAAGCAGCAGGAACAAGGGTACACAAAGAGCCACCTGAGCCACCAGAGCAGAAGGTTAGCAGTAGGAACAGAGCCTTGAAGAAGTCGATAGACCACGAACTGGGACAAGCAGTCACTAAAAATGGACTACAACCAGCAGCAGCAGCTGGAGGGAATTGCGAACTGGGAACTGCATGGCGCCAATGGTAATCATAACAAAGACCAGAACGTGCGCCCAATGAGTAACTTCTCACGTTCTAGGTGACCTCGATATGGTCCTGCAGTTGGATGCCGTTCCAGCACCCAAACATCCCACCCACACCGACTATTCCTTCGGGTGTAGCAGCAGTCCCACAGCAGCAACAGAAGCTCAAGGAAATACATTAAGATTGGCAAGAGCTTAACATTTAAACGCCACATCCTCAAGGACCCTGTGTGTCGTGGCCTGAAGCCCAATCTGAAGACTCTTTCGGGATAAAACGGGACACCAAAGCTATGCCAGTTTTGGGTGGAGTTTTGTGGAGCTATAAACCATTAAGCCAAGTCTCTCAGTGTCTGGATCTCCACAGAATTAAGGAAGGTCTTCCGACCTTCCACAATCCTTAGATCGGTTCATTTTCCATGCAAAATTGTAACTTAATATCAATAAAAAGTGTAATTATTTTGATTAAATTTTGGCACGGCAGGTGTAATGGTTTAATGACTTTCCCCTGCAGGGAGCCTCTCCTAATCGTCTATTCATTTGACCCCACAAAATGTCAATTGATGGCTTAAGCGGAGGGAGCAGAGCCAGTCCCTAATTAAGGCAGCGGTTTGGGCTGCCGTTTTTGGGTGCCATCATTTTAAATTAAACTCCAAAGCGAATCGCGTTGTCTATTTTCAGCCAGCGACATTTTCCTTTTTTTATCGCTTTTTTGTTGTCGTTCGTCGGTCCGCATTCGACCCTTGGGATGGCCGCAAAAAAAGGATATTTTATTTATAAAGATACATTCTAAATGTGAGTGTGTGGCTTGGATGCGCTTTATAAATACTTTGGAAATATTCTAAAAATGCTTTCAAAGGGTATATGAAATTGATTGATAAACAATGGAAACGGTGCGCGATTCATGTTAAATCTTTGGCATAATCGAAACAATTGCTTGGGTAAGCATTTTTTAAGCATTTTAGCGGCAACAGCCCCAAATTGGACTGCAGTTCTTTCACAGAAATAACAGCTTGGACACCCCTGCCATGAGGCTGCTTCATGGCACAACGGAGCAGGGTTTAGATATCCCAATTCAGAACAAACGATACGAATTCGAGCATGCCACACATACTCATATCGGAATATCTAAATGTATGTATTTGAGTATGTACATATGTACCCTGCCTGGCAGAGTTTATCAATCTGACAACATTTTGTACGTGCATTGTACGAGTTCGAGTGCGAGTGCGAGTGCGAGTCTATGTAGAATTAAGATAAACACTTAATTAGACAATGGAATATGGTGGTAAAGTATGGGCAAAGCAGCAGGGAAGGAGAGTGCCGGAGAGGAGGTGTAGGGCAGGAAGCCCTCATGTGTTTGTGTGTGTGTGTGTGCTGTCCCCGCAATATCCTAACGGATCTACTTGTGGCTTTTGTTTTTGTTTTCCAAATGAGCTTTTGGGAGGGGGGCTATCTCGTATTCGTGCAGGGCAAGACCCGCATAAACAGATAACAAAATAATACACAAATATGCGCACATAAGAATGTATGTACATATGTATGTATGAATGTATGTACATATTTCTGTACATATATTGTACTCATATATTCATAGAATGAGTGAGTGAGTGGGGGGAGCTGCGAGTGCGAGTGCGACCGAGAAACTGCGACATTAATTACGGTCTAATGTTCTCGTACTCGTATTCGTGTTCTGTGTTTGTGTGCCCTCTGTGTGTGTGTGTGTGTGTGTGTCCTCTCTGTCTGTCTGTGTGTCCTCTATGCGCCTAGTGCGAGGGCTTGTCTGCTGCTTGTTTCAACACGCAAACTGCATTACCATTGGATTTGTATCCCGCCACCCAGCCAGACCGAAAAGTTCAACTTAATTTTGGATACAAGGGGATAGCATCTGGAAACAGCAGCCAGCAGAGGCATACCCATGGGGAAACAGTCCACACGGCCATGGGGTATGCCAACGAAATCACAACACACCAAAACTTATTCATTTCCTCCACTCATTACGCTCGGGACTAAAGTTTATCGTTGCCCTAATGAAGGCGCAGCTTGACAATAAGTTTGCTTAATTCATTCTTATTAATTTGGCGACAGCACTAATTTGTGATTGGATTAATGATAGCAGCGGATTTTGCACTATTTAGGGGCCAGCCAGAATGCAGCTGATTGCAGGTCAAACATTTAATTTCTGCCTTAAACTTAGTCAAGCATTGAGTATTTCGAGGGATCATGGTGTCAAAATTCTAGAATTAAATGTTTCTTCTTTTGGCAACCAAAACATTTCAGCAATCTGCAAGTTTGGCTGTGAGTGTCCATCGGTAAGTAATGAATTATGAAGTAGAAACGTAATAATTGCCAGGAAATTCGTACACATTCGCCTCGGTTGCTCCCCATTAGACCTTAGCCTGTAAATTCCCACCACATTCTGACCGCATATCCAACTGGGATCCAGACACAAGGTCCTCCCCATCACAAGAGAACATAATTGCTGCCACACGGCACAAAGTGTTGCCTACATTTGGGGGCAGCATTTCGAATGGGATTCGTTGACTAACATTGCAAGCCCCAACCGAATGCATAACACTCGAGAGCCAGTGGCAGCCATTGAGTTGAATGTTGTAGCCAAAGATCAGCTCAAAGGTCATAGTGGATGGATGGATGTAGTGGCTGTGATTCCAATCCATTTGAGTAATCCTTTTTGCTGCCTGCAACCCACGCAGCCAGCAAAGTCATGCAGCAGCCGTGGCAGTCGAGGCATGCACCCTCTGACATTTCACTTGGAGCGAAATGTTTGCCTGGCATAATTAGGATTTCAGTACAGCATTCGAAGTCCACAGCGACATGGACATGGATGTGGATGTGGACGTAGGAGGATTGAGAGTCAGCAAAATGCAAATGGGGAAATGGGGAAGTGGGCAAATTGCGAAAACTGCAATTGTAAAATGGTAATTTCTGCAGCGTTAACATCCCAACTGGTGACCCAACAAATTCTTGAGCAGGGAGTCCCTGTCGTGTCGTAACTGGTGGAATGTTTAGCAAAGGTCAACCAGAGAACTTAGTCTTAATTGCATTTTGTTGAGGCATCAAACCTGCCGTAACCAGCAGCAGAAGTGCCAGAAGCCAAAGCAAGAAAAGAGTAAGAAAACCTGCGAGAAAAGAGTGGAAAACCTTTTGCCACTGCGTTATGTGAACACAAAGAGTGAAGCGCCAGGAAACTGCGACCAACTTCCAGATGGGCAAATGAATAACTAATTAAAGATTGCTCCACTTAAGTGTCGCTGTTGGGAATGGAATAATTATTAAAGGAATAACGAAGCAAGTTCCAGATGCGACTAGTTGTCCAGCAAGTCACAGGAGTAAACTTCAGTTGCATAATTGAAGCTCCTCTCTTGTCTCGACAGGAAACAAATCCCACCTTAAAGCATCCTCGTTTAATGGCGCATCCAACTTTGTTCATTAAATCATTTATCAATTGCAGAATATTGAGGGCCAAAGGGCAGGGGATACTTTTTCAAGACATTTGATTGGCGTTGGAGAATTTTCGCTTTGATATTTGCTCGCTTAGAACTTGAGAAATTTGTGGCCCCATTTGGAAATTGGCAAAACTTTGGCAGAGGCATTCCCAGAAAGGACGACGCTAACGATGGGGCATCAAAAAATAAACCAACGATGAGAGGACAATCGAGTGGGTCAGGGGCACAAGGATCAGAGCTTGAGACTGAGACTGAGCCTGGCTGTCAGTCGTTGAGTCTGCACTGGGGCTGGACTGGGACGTGAAATTAATGATGACCAGACAGTGGATTTTTAATTTTGAAGCAGAGACAGAGCCTAAGCACTGCGCCGGCACTGCCACTGACTCTGGGGCTTAATATTAATGGCTCGAATAGAACGCAGGACACACGTACACGAACACGCACGGCAGGCTAACGGCTCTCTGTTGCCCTGACAGTAAGCCGACCAGCCCCTGACCCCTGATTGTCATGAAACGTGCCACAAAGCAACAGTAGAAAAAGCTGAATCCCAGCACAGGCCCAACCAGAGGGCAGTGGAATGCGTTGCAACATCAGATTTTAGGCTGGAATACCTGTATAATCCGTACACCCACGGGGCAGAGACATTACCAGAAAATCCATTGCCCCAAAAGCAGAGACAGAGAATGCAATCGACTCTTCCACGACTCCTCTTGGTTGACTCCCTGGTTGCCATGTGCTGGAATCTCTGCTGAAAGCTTTTTTATCTCCCATTCGAGGATACTTTTGTCTCCATTATTGCTGACTTGAAATCCCCCTTGGAGGCGCAAAACTCGAAAGTATATACGTATGTATATACATATATATCTACCATAAGACTTTATGACAACGCACTTAACGCACACGTGGCCCCCTACATGGAAGAGCAGGCAGACGGCAGGCGGCCACCTCTATGACCTCTGTGACTTCTCTTTCTCGAGAACCATCCTCTTTCTGTGTGTCAGCGACTTTTTGCCAGTCAATCTCGTACTTAGCTCACAGCTAATGCCATAATTGAGCGATTGATGGAGGCCACACCATCAGCGCCACATCATCGTCAACATTGACCCCCGCCCTCACCCTCATTCCCTCCCGAGCCGCGTCGGAGTCACAGAGTCACAGTCGAAGGCGGATATGCATCACCAGAGGAGCCTTCGCCCCACATCCGAGTGGGGAGAAGAGAAGTGAAAGGAGTGGCAGCAGTGTGCTGGAATTGAATGTCCGCGCAGCCCGTGCAGGCAAATAAAACGTAAACAGACGCCCACACGCCAAGCGCCACGTTCGTTCGACTCTCTATGGCATTGACTATGGCTCGGCTCTCTACTCTCTATGCTTCCACGTCTCGTGTTAGTGTTCATTTCACTGCCACATTGATGTGGCCAATTGCCTTTCATTCATAAAAGTTTTACGTTCATCCTCCAGTGGAAGCCATAAAGCAAGCCCAACCCCTCCCTCCATCAATGCATGCAAACCATCCGTCAGTGTCAGTGTACGCCATGCCCCATGCCACATGCCCAATACATTCATTTGTACCTCTTGGTCACGAGTCCGAGCTACTGCAATCAATGCACTGAGAGAAATCTATTCAGTTGCGGGATGCAAAAGTAAAAAATAGAGAAACAATTGGATCTGCATCCAGACTGCAAATGCGGCAGAGATGGAGATGGAGATGGAGAAGCTGCAAAGGCCATCAACGAAATGGTATGCAATCCATGATATTGGGGCACATTTATCGCAATTATGGTTCAGGAGGCAGGCAGGCAGGCTGCGGCACTTGTTTGGATCATTACTCTACTATGTCTCCGGCTCAGGGGTCACCAGATTGCCACCACTCTCGATGCTGCTGCTGCTCGTCGCCAACGCCACTGGACTCCTTGAACTCTCCTTGAAAGAGATGCTCTCGTCACTTTCTCACATACTCGGAGAAATGAAAATGGAAAACCAGGAACCAACTTGAGTATGAGGATCGAGCAGGAACGCCGTTTACTCCGTCTCCGACTGCATCGTTCAGCTCAACTCGCTGAGGGACTCGATGGCTGCCTGTCGGAGAACATTCCACCTCTTCGAACACTCTATAAATTCAAACTCAACTTAAGTGAATAGAAAGATGAACTGTTTGATTTCGAATATTACAAGCTAGATTTGAGCGTTCAGGTTCCGTTAATAATTTCCACAAATTCTAAATTGCTTAGGCCTGAAGTTCATCTATACTTAATGGTACTATTACAATCATAAATTTAGCCACAAAATGCAATGCTGAACTCCTAGTAATCGTCACACTTTAATGGCAATTCTGGCAACCGATTTCCAGTTCAATTGCTGTGCAACGCCTCCACGATGACAACTCCTTCTCATCTCAGCTTTCAGAGTTCTCAGTTTTCCTTGGGTTTCATTTTACAACAAAATGTACTAAGAATTGTATTCTTGACTGCAGATTTAAGTTATGGTGTTCTGAGTACCATTAGCTCCCACATTCCTTCAGTGTATGAAAGTTGCACGGCAACAGTGTCAGCGGCAGATCCAGCTCTAGCTTCATCCGCTCGAAAGTGAAGCCTATATATCCAGGGGATCTAAGAAGACGTACAGACCACATACACATATGAACATAGATTGTATGTACAATGTATGTGCCAAAGGACTTAAGCAGCAGCACCGTCACGGCCAGAAGGAAGAGATGGACGAACGGGCGGGGCTTAATCTTTCGCAGACATTCTATCAGAAAAGTGCCGCTGCTGATGTTGCTGCCACAGCTGAAGTCTTTACATGGGATTAAAGAGGGACAAGAGTACCCTGGTGCCAGGCCCTGGGCCAACCTGTTGCCGTGTGCCATGCACTTTTTGTGCGGCCTTGATTGCGGCTAAGCTTAAAGGCACATAAATGGCAGATAGAGCCAGAGCCGCAGCCACAGAGATAGAGTGACAGAATGAATACACGAAGCGGCAGCTGGCAGCCATGTGCAGCAGGCAGCAGGCAGCTGCTGGCAGAGCCAAAGGGATAGAATACACAGTCATGGCCGCAGGCACCTGCCCACAGACATTTTCATTTCATTATGCTAAAAGCTCATCCGCAATGACCTTGCTGATGGATGGTGGATTGCTGAGAAATGCAATGACAGATGGCCCGATGGGCCTGATAACCTGTTGCCAGGAAAACAGTAGCCGCTGGCCAGGATTGCCGCAGAGTGTGCCCAATGGTACCGGCACGTGGAGCAGTATACATATTGCATGAGAAAATTAACTTCTACGGTCTACAGTCGCGGGCCGCACTTATAGGACATCTGCTGGACCATGTTAAAATTAGCTTCCTCAGAAAAGTAACAAAATGGAAAGAAGTTTCAAAGTTAGGAGATACAAATTAAATGCATTAGTTAGCCGCTTGAGCTATTTTAAAACCTGTTGAGAAACTTCTTTAAGTTTTTGCCCCAACGCACCCAGCTTAGTCGAGGACTTTGCTCAAATGCATAGCCACCCCAAGGGACTTGTAAGCCAAGGCATGTCCTTGAATGTAGCAATTGCAAAAAAATATATATGTATTTGTATAGGCATACTGTTGTCGCAATAAGTGAAGCACCGTTCGCTGATTGCCCGGGATTACCGGAACCCATGCACAATATGTATCCATTTCCACATTCACACAATGAGATGGCTGAGATGCATTGCAGCACACAAACTCCACTCACATTGCCTCATGACAATCATACATATATTTATTTATTCATATATATACATACATATGTACATACCTATGTATGTATGTATATACATATGTAAAAAATATTAGCATGAAGCTTTCACAGTCGTCGCACCGCTTCAAGTGCCCGCAGCGGGAGTGTGACGTCTCGAAAATGTGAAAAGCGATGCCTGAATGCATCCATTATCTGCACACGCGCCCGCAACCGACCGGCCCCGCCTATTGTCTTAGTCAGTGGTTTGTGGGCTTGCGGGTTCTAAGCGCAGTTTCGCCCAGTGTACATTTATGTATTTACCTGCATTGGTTTGCACCATTTTCGAGCGCTTCTTCCTGTGGAATTTCGGCGAGTGTGTGGGCGTGTGTTTTGGCGCTTACAGCGGCCTACCTAGTCGTGCGGGCAGATTGCCCAAAGCTTTTTGCACCGCTCTCTCTCTCTCTTTCTGTCTCTCTCTGTATATTTTTCTGCGCCTCTCCTGCTTGTCTGCGTCTCACGCCTCACACAAGCACACGCGCGCGCGTAAAATGAATTTCGAAAAAGTGGCTGTTTGTTTTTGCGCGTGTAACGGAATAGAAGCAGAAGCAGAAGCAGAAGCAGAGGAAGGAGCAGAAGCAGAAGAAGCAGCAGCACAGCAGCAACAGCAACCGAAACAGCAGCAAGGAATGTGGATGGGATGAGCGATGAACGGTAAAACGGTAAAACGGTGAAAGTGTCGCCTGTGGCCTGTAGTAGCCTGTGCGTATTTTCACTCCACTTTAGGGTCCTAGCCCTGGTCTTGTGCCTCCTCTTTTCTTTTCTTTCCTTTGCGCTTCCTTGTTTTCTTTGCTTGGATGCTCTCTCCTTCTTAGTGCGCTCTTTTTCTCTGTCTTATTTTTTGTGTTCGTGCTTCGACTTCTTATTAACTAGTTGCTGCTGCTGCCTGGGCCCTTTATAAATAATTTGGCATCCTGCCGCCTGCTGCCGGAGTGGGAGAGGAGCAACGAGCGCGCGCTCCCATCATTTTATAATAAATCCCCCAAATGCTTGACCGAATTACTACGAATAAACCGATATTCTGAAAATATAAACTCGTATAACCGATGGACCGAAATGACTGAATAACTGACTTAATCACTGACCGAGTGACGACGAACGACTCGACTCGACTCCACTCCTCGACACTCTACGAACGACTGACTAAGTCCCTAGTTATTATGTTTGGTAAGCGTACGGGCCATAGAGTGGAGCTACTGTTTCCTAGCTACTGCACGCGACAAACTCCCAAGTAAAACTGAAAACAGAAACTGAAAGCAAACCGAACAAGCCGAACCGCCAGCCAGACACAAATTCTGACGCTGACGCCGGCGTTGGCGCTGACAGTGACGCTGGAAGACAGCAACAACAAAAGAGGCACGAAGCTCTTGGCTACACTGCTGCTGTGCTCCCTTTTGCTGCTTTTTGTCCCACTGTGCACCATACACCGCCATAAAATGTTACGTTTCGGAAGCTTTTCGCGTTGCGCCCTTTGGGCCATTGTTATCTCGCTCGCACTTGCCCAGTACATATGTACATATGTATGTATGTATGTACATATGTATGAATGCATCTGTACGCGTATGTGTTTGTATTTCAAGCTGAATATGTTTGTGTGTGTGGAGCGCTTGTAAACCGTTAACAGTTTGCTGACGTCGCACGTTGTGTGGTGAAAATCTGCCTGCCACAAGCAACAGGACGACAACACGCCACATGCCCCAGCCTCACTCACACACACACACACAGGCACACAAACCGCATGTGCTTGTATGCGTATGTATGTGTAAGTATGCCCCAAATTGTTTGGATAAAAACATTTCGGTGTAATGGGCCCGCTGTTGCTTCGCATTGAGTTTGCGCCATAGCGCTTCGCCCTCTGCTTTGGCCACCTCCCTGTACCCAGTACCCTGTACACCGTACCATACCCGTACCGATCCATTAGAGTGCTTAACATAACCTGCACACTTTCGTTTCGTGTGTACCGAAATGTACGAAATGTTTTTTAAGGTTTGGTCTGCGTGCGTATGCCATGCCATGCCATGCCATGCCGTGCCCCAGTTTTGTGGCCATGTCTTCTCAGGTGCAAGCAAAGATGCCAGCAGATACATAGATGGAGAGCTGTGTTGGTTAGGTAATCTCCTGTTTGGAGTGTTGGCCAATACGAGGATTTAATATACATATGTATGTATGTATGTATCTCGTATATTATTTAAATTTACCCCCTGGTATAGCATAACTTGTGGGGCATTAATTCACATTTTTCTGGAAGCTGGAAGATGTCTGGAATTTTTTTTTTTTAATAAAATGCCGATCCTTTGAATTAGGATGTCTGATCAATGATGTTTCAAGAGCAAATGTTTGACGTAGGATGTAGAGTGTTTGTCGAGGGATTTAAGGGATATTCTAATATTTTTATAAAAGGCCGTAGAACCCAACCGGAAAGTAGGGTAGAAGATTAAGCTACATATGAACCATTTTAGCTATTATATTTTTTACTCAATTTCCTTGAACCTATTCAAAGCTTGAACTATGTGCAATAAAAACACACTGAAAGACTTATTATGAGACATTATTGATATGAATAAGACAGGCTTTTGTAGCGGATCAAGTGTACACCCATTTACACAATATATTTTTATTGGGCATAAAATGCTTCTAGATCCGCTGAATCATAGATAAATTCGTCGTAAATTGGTCTGAATTGGTCTTTTAAATGAAAATTAAATAAATTTGGAGGCATTTTATGCATGTAAACGACCCACACAGGAATATAGATTGGGGTATACATATTTAAATAAATAGATAAGTGAGAGCATAGTTTAACCAGGGCTCGATAAACTTTGTATTTCGTAATGGTGGAATATTTCTTGAGATAGAACCTGCAATTCAAATACACATATCCTTTTTAATGGTATCCACAAGTAATAAACAATTACCTGATGTTTTTGTAAACATTTTACATAATTCGTTTTTATTTTCCTTCATTTTGGGTTTCTTATTTTTTGGTTTCCTGTTAAATTATACATTTATGTTTAATTATGTTTTTGTTCTTGTGTGGATTTTTTCATTCTTTTCATCCTTTCTTTGGTATATTCTGTTTTGTGTGATGTTTGTTTGTGGGGAACATGGTATATTCGTAATATTCACGTCTAATGCTATATATGTATGTATGTATGTATGTATGCAGTTACAATCGTGGGTAACATCGTCTCTACACAGACGTTGTTTAAATATATAGTAGCTTAGCTTTGATTACGATTACGAGTACGATACAACATTATGTATAGCGAGAGAGCTGTTGCGCCTGGTGTTTTCGTGTTCATCGAATATTTTTATCAAAAGTGTGGCCAAAATGATGTTTGGACTCGGAGAGAGAGGCTCAGAGGTCGTTGCTCTTTCGCTTTCATGTGTAAAATATATCTCTTGTGTTTCACTCACAGACACGCACTCTCTCACTCTCTCTCGCTATCTTCTACATTTGTCTTTCATTTTTATAGATATTGTTTTTCTTCTTCTCTGTTTCTGTTTAGCGCTTACAAAAATATCAATATTCAAAGAAGCAACAAGAAATCACATTAAGTTTCTATTTATTTTTTTTAGTTTAGTTTTTTGTTTTCTATACACAAAAAGCGTGCTACTCGCATTAGCTTACATTTGTATGTATGTCTGCCCCATGCAATGTATATAGAGTTTGTTCGTATGTATGTATTTTTATTTGTATAAACCGATAAACCGTTAGCCCTTTAGTGGAGGGAGTTTTGGTGCGCCTGCACTTACCAAAAAACAAGAAATTGTTTGAAAGAAAGCATCACCATTTGCCTGAGAGAGAACTTTCAAAAAAACAAAAACAATAAGTAACCAATACACATTTAACACATTATGCTCTATGTATACAATATATGTAGGGTATATGTATGTATATAATATGTTTAATATATTGTATGCATGTATAATATATTTTTTCGTATTTTATGTATAATATTTTTGGTTGTATATTAATTCATCTAAGACAATAACGCGATCAACTCAAACTCAACGTTTTTTTTTTCGCTCAACAACATTTTCATAACATTTGTGTGTGTGTGTGTGTGTGTGTGTGTTTGCGTGGGTCTACAATTGTTCGTTCTATGCATGGGTTAGGGCGACAGGATCTACCCGAAGCCAAAACTCGTAACAAAAAACTGAAACTGAAAAGGTGTTCCCATTTATTAACCAAAGTTAACAAAATGGGATCGTAGAAACGAACAATTGCACAACAATATCAGCAAGTTTACATATTTACATATGTACTTTATATGTACACAAACACATATTTTTTATATAGCGGTCTGCAGTTGAAATAAAATAAGTTAATGAAATGGTGGCACGAATGCGACTGAAAGGGAAATTCAACTGATTGGGGGGACTCGAAATGTTAGCAGTTCATTTCTGCAGACCTCTATGTTTGTATATAGTTAGTGTCAGTGTGTGTGTGTATATCTGATTATTTGCCAAATCGATATAAAATAACATTAACAACAATTGGCCCACAACTTGGGCCACAAATGACCCAAGCCGATAACCTCGCACAGCATTGCAAATATATAGTATATATGTTATGTATGTATGTATATAATTAATAGTATATAATATAGTGTATATGTATATCTCTCTATATAGATGGTATCTGATGGCCGGCCGTCCGCACACGACGCTCATCGCCATACAAAAAGTATAAATATTTTTGTGTAACTGCTTCTTCTATATGTGAAATGGCTGTATTTGTATATATATATATATGTATATATAATCGCTATATTTGTTGTATATATTGTATATGGTAAATAGTTTTTTCTCATTTACGTTGTTCATTTGCATCGCATTTTCTGTTGTTGTTCTACTTCACATCTCAGGTCACTACAATTTCCTTAATTTAGCTACATTTTCCAAGTAAACTTCTGCATCGCAACTTGGGCGACTCCCAGCCGTTTCCAAACACAAAAAAATCACAAAAAACAAAAATCATCTCATTAAGAGCTTCCAGCTAATTGCCATCTACTACATATGTACTATGTATGTATGTATGCATTTATGTATGTATTTATGTATGCCATGTGCAGGTATGACCTAAGCGCAATTTCTATCCAACATTCTATGATCTACATATGGTGCTCTCTACTAGTACATCGCATGCTCAATACTGATCGGCAAGTACGGTTATACATCTACGGGTTATGTTTATGTTAATGGTTTCTGTTTCTGTTTCTGCCTCCTTTCTGCTTCACTTGTTCTCGATGATGGTCTGCAGCTGCAGCACCAGACTGCGTGAAAGCTGCAGTATCGATTGGGCATTATGCCGCTCGGCCATTTCTGCAAGAGAATATCAGCATCAAATAGTCGCATAAAATAAGCAAAATCCATCAGCCATACCATTAAAGAACTTGATGACATCGGTAAAGTCCATGCTGTTGGACAGTATAATGTCGCGATACGTCTCGAGCAGTGCCAGCGCCAGAAAGAGAACAAAGTTGCCAGAGGCCACGTGCTTGGCCGCCCAGATGACCTCCCAGGTGGCAAAGACATCGTCGTAGACGAGCTCCCGCTTAAAGTCCAAGAGGAACCAGCGATAGCAGAAGTAAAAGTGTGTGTAGTCCCCGTTCGAGTCCATCAGGTCATACATCTCCGAGTCGAGGATTTGTATGAGGGAACTGTCATGGATTGGAGGATTAAATAAGAAACTTTCATGGGTTAGGGTTAGGTATACCCACCGCATGTTGGCAAAGTGCATATCCATGGCACCGCCGCTGGGAAAATTCTCGATCATGCGCTCCATGAGCTTGCAGAAGCAGCTGTAGCTGAGCGACTCGTCATCGAAGATGACCAGCAGGGGGGCCACCAGGTCGCACATGCCCTGCATGTAGCCCACATCCAGATGCTCCCACACATACGTGGATATCACGTTGCGCAACTTGTCCAGATTCTCGTTGGCAAAGTACCAATAATTGCGATCGCAGCGCTGCACATCCTTCTCGATTCGATGCAGATTGAGGCCAAATTGTTCGAGCAGCTCGACGCTGTAGACGCCGCCATTGGAGCTGGCCGGGGAGACGCAGGCGGACTTGGGCTCCTGCAGGGCATCCAGGCTGGCCACAACCGTGATGTCCTCGTTCATGGGCGACATGAGGCTGGTCTTGCGTGAGGTGAAGTCTTCGGTGGTCTCGTCATCGTTGCACTGCACATCCAGAGCATCGAGGGAGGCGGCCTCTGTGATGATCACCGACGTGGATGGGTGCTCCTCCTCATGGTCTGCCTCCTCGCCAACATCCCGACGCACATCATCGGCGCTGTGGAATTTACTCAACAGACCGCAGGGCTCTGGCTCTGGATCTGGATCTGTCTCTGGTTCTTCCTTGACATCCACCATGTCCACGAACTCGTTGCCCACCGTCTCGTAGCTGCTCGTGGATGGAGAGCTCTTGATGCTCAGCAGCAGGATATTGCCGCCAGCATCCAGACCGAGTCCCATTTCCCCCTCCGCCTCAGAGTCGGCAAAGCAGTTCTCCTGCAGATGCAGCGGCTCCATGCAGTCGAGATTCTGAAACTCCAGCATCAGCTGCTCACTCAGCTGTGGCATCAGTTGACCCTCCTCCTGCTCCTGCTGCTGCTGCTGCTCCTCTTCCGTTTCAGCGTTTCCTTCCTCCTCCGGCTGCTCCTCAGCCTCTGCTGCCAGTTCAGGCTCATCGGACAGATCCCCCGGATCGGATATATCGGAGAAATCATTATCATCAAAGACATCGTTCTCACCCTCATCGCCGCACTGGTCTGCCTCATCGCCGCCATGTCCATGGCCATGCTCCAGCTCCAACTCCAGCTCCCGACTGCCATTGGTCATTGGCTTGGCAGCATTTTGGGCTCCAGCACCAGCACCTGCAGCAGCACCATTGGCATTGGCCGCCAGACGCGCCTGTTCCGCACTCAGTTTCGCCACGGCCAGCGCTGTCTTCTCCTTCTCCCGCTGTCGCACAATCGCCTCCACGGCCAGCCACTCGCTCATCGTTGTCTCGTAGTAATGCTTGCACGTCTCATCCTGCTTCGTGCGCTCCTCCGGCGTGGATCCGAAGGCATAGTGGCCCAGCAGATAGGGCCACACCTCCTGCCGCAGCTCGGGCTGTACGCCGCCATAGTACACCAAACGATAGAGCTCCACTTCGCCAGAGACAACGCCATCCACATGCATATCCAGCCACTTTTGTTTCGTGAGTCCCTCCTCATCGGCAGCCACTGTGGGGAGCAGAGGAAGAGATAGCATATTATAGAATAGGGAGCAGAATGTAAGCAGAAACAAGACAGCAAATGGGCGAGAATCAATGGGAGAATGTGATGCTAAGGGAACAGCGAAGAAAAGAAGGAAACAAATGGTTCCTAAACAGCTACAAGCTGGGTCCTAAATCTAGTTATTTGTGGCTGCTGTTTCTGATTAGTGTTCCCTTTTGGCAGCACTTACAATCGGGCATAATGCGACCATAGACCAGTCCCGAGAGATGCGTTCGCACTGTGGATAGATGACGGCAGTAGGCCAGCCAGCCGTAGAAGGCGCGCGAGATGATCTGGCGACGCATGGTGGAGCACACGAGCTCAATGCTGGCCGTTTGACTCGCCTGAATCAATGGTGGATCGCTGCTGCTCTGATCGATGGAGAGACTCTTGCTGGAGCAGTCGCTGCTGCCTGTGGTGGAGCAGCTGCCCAAATGCTTGCGACGCGGACTGGAGCGTCCCAGCTCCAAAATGGGATGCGTAGCCACTGGAAAACAGAGTGAGAAATACGTGAGTAACGATGGAGTTGTCTGGCAGGAACTCGATGCTCACAAAACTCCTCGTGTTGGCTCTTGCTGACCACGCGAAAGACATAGTCGATGGGTGTCTCATCGCTGGAGGAGGATGAGGCCTCCATAACGGATGGCAGTATGTGCCGTCGCACGCTCTTGGGCCAGGGGAAGAGCTTGCCAATGCCGCGCTGTGACCAGAGCGGCGGATCCAGCTGTCCGTGCGGCAGCAGGCCCGTCTCCAGGCAACTGAGAAACGCCTGTAAGTGTCCGCCCTCCGGGAAGTGTATGGGCGGACGCTGTACACCATCCTGGCCCACCAGTATGATGGTGCCGCCGGTGTCGCCGCCACGATTCTGGTGACAGTGCACATAGACAATCTCATCCACATTGATATTGAGGGCATAGCTCCAGTAGAAGCTTTTGTCGCTGTTGTCGCCATCGTTGTAGCCGTTCATCAGTTGATTGGGCGTCCACTTGATGGTCAGCGACTGGATGCTCTGGTGGAGGCTCAGGTAGCCGGGCATTGGCTCGGACACGTCCTTGGGCAGGACGAGCACGTTGTTCTTGCCATAGAGGAGGGTGGTGCGAGAATTCTGATGCAGCGACTCCACATAATCCTTGGCCACGCTCGCCGGCGAGCAGGCCTTAAAGCTGCCGCTGCTCGTATCCTCCGAGCTGGTGTGCAGACTCCTCTTAAAATTAATTATCGGCCGATGGCAGGTGGGCGGTGTGCGATTACCCGAGCTGATGCGATGCCGCTGCACCTAAAAGCAAGCAGAGATCAGGTCAAGGATGGGTCTGGATAATCGATGGAGGGTCCAGACTTACCAACTCATCGGCACAGGGATCGGACCAGTAGTGATCGGCTGTCTTGGCCCGCGTAAACTCCAGGGCGCAGGGCCCCACCAGCAGGGAGCTGAGTATGGAACCATAATCGGCGTCGGCGACCAGCGCCTCGCGATCATAGTAGTTGCTGGCATTGCTCACCAAATGCTCAATGATCTTGGCCAGCCGCTTCTCGTACAGTGCCAGCCGTATCCACAGGTACTTGCCCAACGGCGAGCCAGCGCCTCCGCCCAGCACACCGCCACCTCCGGCGCCATTGCTGACCGTATTGATGGTGGTCACGGAGCTGCTGCTGCAGCTGCTGCCCGACTGCTTGCTGATCAGCTTGGGCTTGATGATGCTGTCGCTGCTGGAGGACGAGCGCTTGCCGCTCACCGCTGGACTCTCGTGCTGCAGCTCCAGCTCCAGCAGGCGACGACTTACGTAGTCAGCCTCGGGGCAGATTTTGGCTATCTTCTGGATGAGGGCCGTCGTTGAGGAGGTCTTGAACAGGCCCAGGGCACGACGGCGCAGGCCATGACTCAGGCAGGCCTCCACTGCGCCGCAGAGGGAGGTCACCGAGCTGCTCTCCTCGTGGACGTACTTCTTGGTCACCGCCTCCTCCATCAGTTGCTTCACCTCCTTCTTGACGCTGGCTATCAAACGCTCCTTGAGCTCAATCTCGGCTGTGGGTGGGAAAATGGCAAATGGGAAATTAATGCGACTCAAGCGTAATTTGTTGTTCAATAATTCGTGGTCCAGAAACAGGTTCTCCATCGTCTGGTAACGATCCCAATCCCTGTTCCCCTTATAAATATGCTTTGATTGATTGCACATGGCCCGAGTCGCCTTTAGTGCCTGAAGGGAGGAAGGAGACCCACATGGACTCTACGCTTTCCTCTCCTCTCCTCATCGCTTCGTTTCGTTTCAGGAGCCAAACCCAGACCGACGTCAATCATTTTGTCATCGCTGTCAATTTTGGTTCTGTTTGCTCCTGTGCACAAATCCGTCGTCGTTGTCCCTCTGCCACATGCCTCATGCCTCACACTTATATAAATATACTTATGAACATTACGAAAACGATACGCATTTATGTATGTACGAATGTATGCATGTATTTTCTGAGATAAACCGTATCGTACAGTACAGTGCGCTTCGTTGCCATAAGAACGCATGCATAACAGCAGCAGCAGGGAGTCACGAATGTCACGTTTCCATGCGAGTGATGCACCTTCGCAGGGTACTAACCCACACACACCACACACACCCACTCACCCCCCCATATCATGTTTGATTGCAGGTAAATGATGCAATCATTGGGTGCGGAAATGCAGCTGACAAATCAAAAGACCCGGCGCCTCATTTAATGCATTAATCCCCAAACGAATAAACATTTAAAAAAAACTATTTTGGACACGAAAAACTCAATTAAAACAGAATTAAAAACCAAAAACATCTGAATAAAAAGTTACAAATAAATTATGATAAATGATTACAAATAAAATAATAGAAATAAAATAAAAATATTAGAGTTAATATTAAATTTAAGATAAATCATCAACGTACTCAATAATTTATAATTATTTATTTGATAAAAACTTTATGGAATTTTAAAGCTTTTTTGCTTGTAAATAAACGTTTGATAATTTTAGCCAGAATTCCTGATAGATTTTGGCAAAGAAAGTAAACGCACAAAAAAGCGTTAATCAATCTTAATATTACTCTGTTAAGGGAATAATAAGATAAAGCTCGATTAAATCTAGCAAATTTATGCATCTAAATATTTACATAAATATGTATGTTACCCGAATCATTGCGTTACGTCTGTGCGCAGACCGAGGAGCACTGCCGCATGCTGCGCGACGCACATTAATCTCTACTTATGAGCTTTTTCTACAAATTGAATTGGGAACCAATTTTCGTATTCAATATCAGAAAAACCCTACCGAATGCTCGTGTTCTTACAGTTATGCAACGCACTGTATGGCACTGTCTAGGGTTTATAGCGTGTATTGGTCCATACACAAAATATGCTAATAGGGTAGGCAGGCGGAGGCCAGAGAGAACCAGTTCCAAGGAGAGGCGCGCTTCTAATTAGAATGGAAATAAAGGATTTACGCAGCTACGTGACATGGCCCGGCAATGCCCGGCAGGATGCCCTCTCCCTACAAACAAAAACACACACACACACACACAGCAAGTCCCGAAAATCGATAAGGGAGCAAAACTTGTACATCTGTGGTGGGAGGAGGAGGTGGAGGTGGAGCTGGCAAAATTGCAACAACGCTGAAAACAGAGAGAATCTCTGCCTCTTCAGTCTCTTCTCTTTATCTATCTCTCTGTGTTTCTCCGTGAAAAGCGGCAACGTTGCGACAGCTTTAAAAGCCCCCAAACACAAAAAATGATACAAAGAGAATATTATGTTAAGTGCACGACAGACACCGACACACAGATGGAGACAGACAGACAGACAGACAGACAGTGAGAGCAGAAAGTAAATCGTCATTGGTCCTAAGTTGTTTATTCTCATTTTCTCATTTCTTTTGCAATTTGCAATTGCCACCAGCCGCCAGCCGCTCCTCTCCCCATTGGTCCTTAAGTGGGGAAAGCATTTCAATAAACAACAATCGAGAGTCGAGACACACCCCTGCCCCACTCCCCCATAGAATAGAGTAACCTTGACTCGCCGACAACGATGGCTGTGGCGATGCTAAAAAACTTCCTTGAATTATAACCTTACACTTTGTGGCACAGGACTCCCAGTCGACACTCCCGTTACGAGCAGCAAAGCTATGCCCAGCACAGGGAGGAAGAGCACACACACACACCCAAACAGCGAGAGAGAGAGAGCGACAGAGTGGAGTGGGGGAGCTGGCAACGCACAACACCTGCTAGAGAGAGAGAGAGAGAGAGTGCGAGGCGAGGCGAGGCAAAGGCCACACACTTGACCCTGAACAACATAAAACAGCTGATGACAGGGCTAAAACGAAACGAAACGAAACGAAACGACAGAGCCGGCAAAGAAGAAAGAGCAGGCGCGCAAATGAGGCGACGGGCGGCGGCAAAAGCGCGGTTGAAAGGCGATGCCCTGCCCGGCACAGGGCTTTATAGCTGTAATCAGAAAGGGATGGCGCATGCATTTCTGCTGTTCTGTTCCTTTAATTTGCTGCCAGTTACAGGGAGAACGCGCTCAACCACACAAACACACCGACATATATGTATATGTACATCATTAAATACACACTCCCAACCCACCGCACCGCACACCCTCCACCCACCTCCTATTGAAGGAAGGACCCACCCAACCATATTGTGAGTGGAAGCGGGGCCCAAACATATGTTTGTTACCCAACAAAGGACGCACACACTTGCACGACATACACACGTGTTGGCTCCTCGTGTGGCTCGTGTGTTATGTACACACATGCCTCAGCCGGCGCCGCCTCTCCCCACTGCCTCATCCAAAGCTCAAGTTGCAAGGAAGAACAGCAGCAGCACCAGGCATCGGCATTCAGGCACATTGTACATGTGGGAGAACCACAGCAGTGTTCTCTCCTCTACATACATACATACATATGTGCATATGTACACGCTAATCAGATTAAGTAGAAAGTTCAACTAATTGGAGAATGCAACAGGAACTCAAGCAGCGACGAGTACTCGAAAACGTAATCGTCTTTAATATCAAGCACCACTTAAAATGGCATTAAATGTTGTGCATACATATTTACATACATACATATGTATGTACATATGTATCTTTTGTTGCAATCCTTCTTTTGATTGCGAGTTACACATTTATTGGCTAGCTTTCTGTTCATGTTTTATGCAATAACAATTCCTTTTAACATATAATATGCCTCAAAATATCCCTGAAAACATTGTATTTAACAAATCGTAATCGTAAATCGTATCTTTTCTTCCTCTCCTGTACTTATAATTAATTATATTTATTCCTAGTCCAAAGATATAAAACAAATCAGGCCAAAGCTTTTAATCTTTGCCATTTAAAAACCTATTCTTGGTATATTCCTACTGGCTTTAATATTTAATTATTGAAAAAGCGTTTGCTATTACTATTTTTCAAATAAATATCAAAGGTATTAAAATGGAATTGATTGGCTGCAAAAATGTTATCTTAAAGACTTTTAAATGCAGGTGTTTGGAGATCCTCAGGCAACATTACTCAAACATGTGTACACAAAGACAGACATATATTATTTCTAATGCGTTGAGAAAGGCTCTTCAGGAGGCCCCTACTGTTGCTTCCATCTAATTGAATTGAATAGTTTGCCCTTGTGCGAGGTCTAGCCGTGACCATGATGCAGAGGGATACTCGAACCCGGACATGGATGGACACCGAGACGTTGGTAGGAGCAAGCGCTGGGGCTTCTCTGATGATTACTTAATTGGCAGGCAATTTGATGAATTTCAAATGAGAGGGCTGCCAGCCGTGAAGCCAGATGTGTGAGGAGGTAGAAGGGTGCGTGCTGCATGGTGCATGGTGCGTGGGTGTGGGGGTAACAGAGCGAAATGCCATCGAGTATACGTAAGAGCTGCGTCTATAATGCAATTACCGTTCGCCGTTTGACATTAAAAACCGATAATTGGCCTCTTCCTCCACGAGTTTTCTCATTAAAAATACAAGCGAACGAAACGCGAACGAACAAAATCAAAGCCAATGCCAATGGCAAATGGCAAAACACATTGAAGATTAATGCGAAAATGACTCTGTTTTGGCCTTGAACTCTCGCATTTTTTATGGTCGTTATTTCATCATTTAATTAAGGGGAAATGGGGAGAAATTGCAACCAAAATCGATGGCAATTAGAGCAGATTTCAATTTCACATCAAAGCCCCAGGTACACAAGCGTTTAGACAGAGACTGAGAGATAGAGGGAGAAGGAGAGTGACTGCAACCTGCTGCGGGGACCACCTGTCAACCAACAACACCAACGACAGTCGTCGGTCGACATTCTCGGATTTTATTTTGATTAATTTCTGCAATCCTCCGCCCACACACGCGCACAAACAGTGATATACCGTCTGGTACATACATATGTACATATATATGTTTGTATGTGGCTTTATTGTGTCTGCTCTCCCTTACACATTCTCGCACAATGTACAATAAATAAATACATAGGTATGTATGAACATTTGTATATCTATTGGAGTGTATCCCTATATACCCTGAGAAGTATGCTATGCATGATGTTCGTCCTCTTGTGTACTCACACTCCCTGGAACATTTACCAACTACCCAACCCGACCCGACCCTCCTCAACAGTTCAGTGAAGCAATTTCAAACAAAAAATCCCCCAGTTGTGCTGGCCTACACTTTCAACATAAAGTGGGGCTTCAGTTGGGCAACTAAAACTAAAATATGTAAAAAGAACACACAAATATACGAGTAGTTGTACTCCGTTACCGTACCATAGATACATACATACATATGTATGAACATAGCATGTATGTACATATGTCTGTATGTACAATCTCACGATTGCAAGAATATTTGCAAGCCCAATTTTGAATGGGAGATAACAAAAATTTGTGTTGTGACCATGATTCGTATTCTACAAATAAAAGAAGGAATATTAATCCTTTAATCACTGCTAATTGGTAAGCTTACCTTTTGTTTTATAATATATGTATGTACATAAATACATACTATGTATGAATCTGTTCTCACACACTTAGGATCTATGTACACACCAAAAGTCTACCAAAATTCTTCCTAAATCAAACCAAATACGCGTCGTAATTTAATGAAAACTATTCAACTGCATTCCAGGCATTGTCTCCACACAAATTGTGAAAAGAAAGCGCTTTATAGAATTTGTGTAAGAGATAGAAACTGAAATTACGATATTTTACAGCTCGAATTTTGGACTGAAAATCTAGGAATTAATTCGCAATGGAAGTAATGTTAAGAATGTGACTAATTATTACTCGAAGTAAAGAATGGAGTATGGAAAGTAAGATCTACCTAAACAAATCTTGGAATATTTTAATGCAAAAAATGGCATAAAAATCAAACAAATGTTAATTGTGTATTATTATATGAGACTTTTTCTATAAATTAATTGGACTGGTTGCGCAAGAGAAAGTCCCACATTAATTGAAGCATTATTTTCAACCACAATGGATGTAAAAACTGTATCTGAATCTAATTTATGCATTTGTATGTACATACATACAAAAAATGTATACATAAGTTCTATGGAATATTCATACATATGTACATACATACATACATATGTATGTACATAAGGTCAAAGCTGAATTTAATTAACCTTCAATAATAATGCTCCAATATAATCGAATTATAACGCTATACATATAATTAAATTATATTCCTTAATAATTGCCAGGCAATTCCCATTAGTCAGTGTCCACTGTGGCACTGTGCAATATTTTCGGTTTGCGTTTTCTCTTTTTTCTTTCTTTGTAGCGGAACGACGCCAAAAAATTTCACTTTCGCACCTTCTTCTTCAACAGCAGCGTCGCGACGCTTACTACGCAGCAGCGACAATCAGCCGAAGGGACAGACATTAGAAACAACAACAAAAACACAACACACACCCATACATACATACATATGAGTGTATGTACATACATACCATGGATACTCTGTGTGTTTCTGTACATATACACATACACATGTTTTTATATGTAATTGGATTTTTTTTTGCTGCTGCTGTAATATGCTGAAAGTCCTATGTTGGCAGAGAGGGGCCAGGAGGGGAGGACTAAGCTTAGGGTTTTAGGGGGCTGGCAGAGAAGGAAAAAGTTTCTCTCTCACACTCACCGCTGGTGGCATCGCCTGTGGCGTTGGCAGCGCTGCCGCTAAAACTCTGTAGCATGTTCATTTTGTTGCTGTTCCTGTGCTTCGATGGTTGGGGATACTTTGTTTGGGGAACGAACGCACGCACGCGGGTGGTTTGTTGCTGTTAGTGTTGGTGGATGATGATGAAGCGCCTTTCTTTTGCTTTTCTCCTTTTCGCTCCAGCTGCTGCTACTGCTGCTTCCCGTTACTTCTCTTTTTCTTGCTCTCTTGGTTACTTTTTCTGTTGTTGTTGCGCTTCTCGCTGTGCTCTTGTTGCTGTTGCGTTGCCTTGCCTATTGCGCCTCTCTCTTCTGTGTGCTTTTGTCGCGTCCTTCTTCTGTGGCTTATTTCTTTGGGCAAATATTTTCGGTTTCTGTTTTGTTGTTTATGCTTGCGACTCTCTTGCTCTTGTTCCACGAATAGCAGTATGTGTGTTTGTATGTATGTCTGTCGCTCTCTGTCTTTTGGTTTTTGTTATTGCTGCCAGCTGCTTATGAATTTTGCTTTCTCCTTTGCAACTATTTTTGCAAGAAGTTGGTATAAAAAAATATGTCCTATATTTTCGTTGTATTTGGCGCTGCTGCCTCCTCTGCTTTTTTGTAATTGTTGCATTCCAATGTTTTACTACGACGCTACACACACACACACATACACAGACACACACTCACGCTCACTTATTTAAAAAAAAACAACAGCTTCTTCTGCTGCATGTGTGTGTGTGGATCTTGTCTGTTGTTGCTCCTGCTGCTCCACTGCTTCTTCAGCTTCTTCTGCTGGGGTCTTTGTAGTACAAATTCCACACATATGTACAGTGGTCTCTCCATATACGTACATAAATATGAATGTTCCCTTGCAGATTGTGTTTTAAATTCACATTTTTGTGTTCTCTTCTACAGTGGAAGTGGTGTGAATATTATGCTTGCGCCTTTCTTTTGCATACTTTCTTGAGAACTCGCTGCTGGCTCACTCACTCGTTCTCCTGTGCAGTGAAGTGATGAAGGCGCTCAGCTTAGGGTTGTCAAAAAAATATCAAAATATCGAATATATCGATATTTTTTCAGTGATATATTTAATATCATTTTGATATTTAAAAAAATAAATATCATTGATATGATATTTTTAAAATATTTGACAACCCTAGCTCATCTCTGTGTGTGTGCGGCAATGTGAAAGCGGAATTATTGAAAAGATAACCGCACAGCCCTAAAAAAATTCCATAATATACCTTCTGATTTTAAAAATATACCGTAAATATACCATAAACTTAAATCAATTTCCTCGATTTTTATGTTCAATTTGATATTACTATCTTGCAAAGATTTTTAACACTGAAACAATAATTTAATCCGATTGAAGAATCGATTTGGCTTATTATAAATACTCATTTTCATTGGATTGTATACCTTATGACCTTATATTTTCCAAATTAATTAGCACTCATTTTTTACATATCAACAAACGCTGCAACGCTGAGAACCCTAACTAGCTGGTAATCAAAGTCGATGTAAATGATTTAAGATTTACGGTATTTTTAACAGTATTTTTGCATATGAAAGGATATATTTCGGTATATCTCCGAGGGTTTGACGATGAGTTTATCGATAGCTCAGCGGCGACACAGTTTGAAGGTTCCTTTGAAAAAACCCAGCAACTGGGGCTCGTTTGTATTTTACGGGTTTGAGAAGTTTGCCAAAAAAAAAAGTCAGTCCAGAATAAAATGCCTCCAGTAAAAAAGATTGACGAGTATCAGTATGATACGTCCTTCATGGATGCACTTTACAGCGAAGAGCAAAATAATTCCGCTGCTGCTGCTGCTCCACTTCCAACTCCGGTGGTAAAAGAGAAGTTGGAAGTTGAAACTCCCAAGAAAAGGACTACAATTTCGATCGCCGACTACGGGAAGAAAAAGAACGGCGGCGTGGCGGCCCAGAGTCAGAGTTTGGCCACAAGCGAATATCATCGAGATCCGAGGAAAAGAGTGGGAGAAGGGAGCATCTATTGGGGCGTTCATATCCAAAATACGCCGGAGAAGAAGTCGGAGCCGAAGGCAGCTAAACCTCTGGAGAACAGCTTCTGGCAGGAGCCCGGCTTCGACGAGGACAATTTGACAGAATTACAAAAGAAGATGATGGTTTCCATGCAAAAGATCACCCGCAAATTGCCAAGTCTGGCGCTGAGCGTCAAAATATTCTCAAAGATTGAATCGGTACTGGAAGACATCGAAAATGATTCCACCCAACAGACTGGAAGTGGTAGATCCGATTCTTAGTTAAAATATTGTAACAGTTCCTTCGTTTGGCAACCAAAAATATGTAAAACATAAATACACTTGATCTCACCCCTAAGTCTCCCCTTACAATTAACACAAATAAAATAAATAAATGTTGCAAACAATTGCCTTTGATGAGCTTTTTTAAAGGATCAATCTGGCTGCTCTGGCTGCCCTCAGCGGTGTGCGTGGTGACGCGTAGCAGCTCGTCTGTTGCTTCAGTATGGATCTCCGACGTGAAGACTGGTCCAAGACTCAGATGTTAGCCTTCCGGATCCACAATGAGGCAAAGGCCACACGCTGTGGCAGCTGCCGAACCAACACACAGTTGACTGGCGACGTTCTGGCGTGAAAAAGACACGTGGAACACACGTCACGATGCTGGTCCCTCGGCTGCAAGAAATTAGCCATGAAAGTGGTTAAGGAATACAATTTATAAGGCAATCAGTCTACCTATTAGACATCTGTCACATCGGTGTGCGTCCGCATGCGTCCATGGATGGCAATACCAAGGAGCAGGCTCAGCATTGCCGATTTCAAAGCGTTCCAGCAGGTGGATGATATCCTCCATCGTCAGATCTGTGAGCATTGCCTTCAACATGTCCTCCTATACACAATTTAAAACCTTTAAGAGTCTCCTAACCATTCGAAGATCATTCCCCACCACACTCACGCCACAAGGAATCGTTGGTAGGTGAGAGGGGAATAAATCTGTCCCTGGCTGTGGCGCAGGCATGTGGAGTACATTTTATCGGTTACGTCGCTTGTCCTGAATCCTCTGCTGATACTCAGGTGGCAAGAGTTACTTCACCGACTTGGATAGTAGATTATTCCTCCTGTAGCTTCTTATGGTTGGAAATGATCAACGGAAATGTCGCGCATCTGCGGCACCTTCCACAGATGTGATATTGAATATATCGCCTAAAAATATCGATATATGCAAGTGAAATATATAAATGTATGTGCTCGTCCAATATAAAGGATCGAAAATATTGATAAAATTGATTTTTTGCGCATCTGGGCATTATGATTTATTTATTATTATTTTATTTTGTTTTATTATATTATTATTATTTTATTTCGATGTATCGATACGAGCGATATTTTAGTTATAAAAACAACGCGGCTGCGATAAGCCGCTCAGCACGAAAATGCGAAATTAGCTTGTTATGCAACACTAGGAACCAGCCCGAAATAACTGCGCCATATTTCAAAATTGTATCGCAAAAATGAGCGTGATCGCGGCAAAGGCCGAGGCTTCACTTTTATACCTGTCACTCAGGTGGTACATATTTGTATCTGCTCTCTTTTGGTATAAGAACGAATTGGTTGTTAATTCCGGGATGTCATATTTTTATAAATTTGTAAGTATTTTACATGTTATCAGCAAGTCAGATCTGTAAGCGTCTTGAAATGAATAACCATTGACTACCTAAAGATAACCAAATGTCTGAGGACGGCAAGCCTTCTATGTATAAGTTTAGCACCTCCCCTCCCTCTCTACACGGAACTCTCGGAATGTAAAGGACGGGAGGGCTACTTGTCTGTCTTCAGGTGACCAAAACGACATCGCCGCAGGTGAGTTGGTCCTTGCTGTTCGCTGTGGAGATCCTTGATATGTAGATGCCAAAACGCATCTTGCCGCTCTGCAGGCGCGAGATGGTGGTGAGTGTCTCTGGGGAGCGTTCGCCCGTGCGCTGGTTAATGCAGATCATATCGCAGCGCTGGCAGGGCCCCTCCACTTGGAATTGCACCTGGCCGATGGTCAGCTGCTTGTAGGACAACTCCTCAAAGGCGGTGCCCGTGTCGATGATGATGTTGGCCCGAAAACGATCAACGGTCTCGTCCAGCGACTCTTCGAACAGCAGGGAACGCACAGAGGATCGATTGACCAGCAGAAACTGCGCCTGATTGACCAGACTTAGCTGCTGTTGCTGCTCACCGCTGGGCGAGCTCCTCCGCGAGGATTGACGCAGCAAACGGAGACCCTCCATGCCGAGATATCCGCTCAGCCATTGGGCCACCTCATCGCCGCAGTCCAGACCTTCGACCGGCTGGCGGCACACTTTGCTGCGGCACCGCGACGAGTTCTCTGCCTGATCGGACAGCGAAAGCGGCAGCGATACAGTCGAGGACGAGTCTCCAAATTGCAGCACCAATTGGTCGTCCCATATGTGGGGCTTGATCAGGCAGAGCTCCGTGCATCGTTTCTGGGTGATGGCCATGCCATTCATGTCCACAATCATCCACTCCCTGTCATACTGCAGTCCCTGTGCGGTCAGTGGCCAGTTGGCGCCGCCACCCTCGATCTTGAGGGCTGCACACGACTTGACCGGATAGATGGCCAGCTGCAGGAGCTGCGGTCGCCGTTGTGCCCGCTCCTTCAGTGCCTTGGGCAGCTCATCCGCCTGCTGCTCGATCAGTTGCAGTCGCTGCTGTGGTCTGGTCGCCAGATAGCTGAGGCGCAGCATTTTGAGCAGCTCATCCACATCCTCCCGGCGAGTCATGTAGCCAAAGGAGACGCGCACGGCGCCCGTCGGCTGACCATCGATCAGGTCAAAGTAATCGCCACAAATGCGACCGGCACGCTTGTAAATGGCATCCATCAGGGCATCATCCAGTTGAAGGTAGCGCTGGCAGGCACCAATGTTGCAGAAGCAGCCGGTGCGCAGGAGTATGCCCTGCAGGGCCGCCACACAGGCAACCTCCCCAAAGCCAACAAAGGCGCCAGTATCCGTGCGAACATTGAAGGCCACAATGCCGCCCTGCCGGCTGCGCTCCTCATATCCCACTCGGTTGTAGAGTTCAATCAGATGCTGGCCATTGGGATGCTTAAGCTCCCGCAGCTGCTGCTCCACGTACTGTGCGAGGCCATGGACATGTCGCGAGATACGCTCCATGGTGGCCACACCACCACCATCCCTCTTGCTCCTCGGCACCAGGCGTTCCAGTGTGCGAAAACCCTCGAGTAGTCCCACAATGGAGAGGAAGGGCAGTGTGCCGTCCTCGTACCGCTGATGGAACACCTCACGCAGCTGATGGTCCATGGCATGGGGATAGGCATAGTTGATGGTGCCGCCGCCAAAGAAGCGACGCTTGCCAAAGGCCTCCGCGCCGCGGCGGCTCACCAGCAGTGCACCCACGCCGGTGGGATAGCCGAAGATTTTGTAGAAACTAAAGCACACATAGTCGGGTTGGTAGCGTTGCAGATCCAAGGGATTGGTCGCCACAAAGGAGGCGGCATCCAGGCACACATAAAAGTTGTTGTCGTGGCTGGGATCTGCCACTCCCGCTTCGCCATAAATCCTTTTGCCTGGCCCATGCGGCAGACCGTGCTGCTGTATGCCAGCAATGGCCTCGAGCGGCATCTTGTAGCCACTGAAATTGCACTGGGCCGAGAACGTCACCAGAGAGTTGTCCAGACTAGCAGCAGGCTTGGAGCTGCCATTAACTGATGCCACGGATGCCGCGCCCCTGCCACTGATCTGCTCCTCCTTGAGCATGTAAATGGCTCGTGGCTGAACACGCTCACGCATGCCCAGCACTGAGGTGTGATTTTCCTGGCAATAGTGGAAGTTGCCACTGGTGCCAAAATCGAAATTCTCCGCCACCAGCGACAGGGCAGCCGTTGCATTGGCCGTAAATATCACATGATAATCCTGCTCATTCGTATTGAAGAACTCCAGCACTCTGGGAAAATGAACAATGGAAATTAATACGCTCCAGATGGTAGCAATCCTCCACTCACTTGTAGCGCACCTGATCCACATAGTCGCCGGTTAGGCGGCACGTGTGCGGATTGCAGATGACATCCCGTTGCAACTGCTCTGCGGCTGCTGCCACTTGACTCTCTGCGTACAAGGTTGTGCCAGCATGATCCAGGTAAATGCTTTTGTTGTCTAAACAATTCAACAGAAACGACACCAACAACAACACAACAATTATTAGCTTGTTATCTTTTGATAGAGGGTTAATTTCACCATGACGCCAGCCGCTGCCGCTACCCCGCGCCACTCACTTGCAAGTCTAGTAAATTCCTTGTCGATGGCCGCCTGCTCGTCGACGCTGTATTCTGCTTGATATGACGGCATGTCGTTGACTGTTGGTGCCGCAATAAATAACACCAATATTTATTTGCAAAAAATTGCCGCAAATTGAATTCGAAGATGCTCTTTCATACCAGCTCATCAGCTATCGCATCAACTCATTATGAGACTTCGGTTTTCTTGGGTTTCGTATTCATGGCACAGTCTCTTTTGCTTTCAACTATATGTGTTGTCGTTTTTTGTTTAATTGCAATTCCTTTTTCTACAGATTTAACATATATTTTTGTATATTTCAAATTAAAAGAGTATTCCGAAACGGCGTTCGCCTATCTTCGATAATATTTATGGTTTTTGCAGTGCTGGTTAGCGCGTTGCAACGGATCATTTCACAGCACACACACATTGGTTCAAATGGTGATGGCACACTCAATCATCGACTAACATCGGTGGCCACCCATCTCTAGCTCAAAACTGGGCTGTGATTAAATTGTTTTTATTTCGCAAATTGTAGAAAATATGCCCAGAGAAGAGACCAAATCCAGACGACGTAGTCGGGATAGAAGGAGCAGGAGTGCCGAGCACAAAAGCAGCCGGGACAGGCACCGTGAGAAGGATAGAGAGCGGGAACGGGATCGCGACCGAGACACAACGCGTGACAGAGAAAGAGACAAGGACAGGGAGCGTGAGTGGCGTAGGGAAAAGGATAGCCACAGGGAGAGAAGCAGCAAAAAGCGTCGCTCCGCCACACCACCAACCAAATCGAAATCGCCATTGGCCATGAGCTCCGTGAAGCTGCTGCAGACGCTCGAGGCTCGCCGCCTGCGCGACCAGGAAGAGCGCCAGGCCCGCAAGGAGGAGCTGAAGGCCCAGGAGACACCCGAGGAGAAGCGTGCACGCCGCCTGCAGGAGAAGCAGGCCAAGGAGCATCGTCGACGCGAGCGCATGGGCTGGGACAACGAATATCAGACATATTCCAACGACGACAATCCCTTCGGCGACTCCAACCTCACCTCCACCTTCCACTGGGGCAAGAAGCTGCAGGTGGAGGGTCTCTCGAATCTGTCCACCAAAACAGTGGAGGTGCTGTCGCTGCAAAAGCAAATGGAGAACCGCCGCGAGCTGGAGAAGGTGAAGAAGCGACGCCAGGAGCGCGAGCTGGAGCGGCAGGAGCGCGAGGACGATGCCATGCAGCAGCAGCGGGCCAAGGAGGCGGTCCAATTCCGCGAATGGCAGCGCCAAGAGGACCAGTTCCACCTGGAGCAGGCGCGCCTACGCAGCGAGATACGCATCCGGGATGGACGGGCGAAACCGATCGATCTGCTGGCGCAGTATGTGGCCGCTGGCAATGCACCGCTGGAGGAATCTCTCGAGATGCAAATGCACGAGCCGTACATGCTGCTGCACGGCCTGCCGATGGAGGAGCTGGAGGATCTGCTGGTGGACATCAAGGTGTACGAGGAGCTGGAGCAGGGCAAGCACATTGATTTCTGGAACGACATGGTCACCATTGTCCAGGATGAGCTGCAGAAGCAGCAGAAACTCAACTCGGATGCCAGTGCGCTCAATCAGCGACGCGATGGCATCCACCAGAGTGTCGTCAAGGATGTGGCGGACATATTTCGCGGCAAGAACGCCAAGCAGCTGGAGGAGATGCGCGATCGCATCGAGGCAAAGATCAACAGCCGCGCAGACGGTGTCGATATCAGCTACTGGGAGAGTCTCCTCTCGCAGCTGAAGGCGCACATGGCTCGTGCACGGCTCCGGGATCGGCATCAGGCGCTGCTGCGCGAGAAGCTGCTGCTGCTGAAGCGTGAGAACGAGGACGAGGCGACAGCTGCTGCTGCTGCTGCTGCTGTGAAGGAGGAGCCAGAGTCCGAGCCAATGGAGGAAGCTGCCGCTGCACCAGCGCAGGCGCAGGCGGAGGCGGGTGAGGATGAGGAGGCTGCCGCTGAGGAGCAAAGGTCATCCTCCCAGGGCGAAGATGAGGAAGACGAAGACGACAGACCACTGCGGGAGCTGCTTAATGCCGCTCGCCTCTACCAGGCTGGCAACTACAGTCCGCAGTACATACGGGAGGATGACTTCACCGGCCGTCGGATACAGACCGGCGACCGCGAAGACAACGACGATGGCGCCATGTACGATGAGAGCGATGACGAGAGTCGCATCCATCGACTGCGCATGCAAATCGTCTGCCCCGAGCGCATGGATGCCGCATCCTCGGGCAGTCAGCAGCTGTCCGCGCAGGAGCAGCGCATGCGGCACGAGGCGCGCCAGGGCATGCAGGGCGATGAGGCAGAGTTCAGTGTGGAGACAACGCTGGATGCAGTGCCACAGCTGGCCACGGACAAGTATCGGCCACGCAAGCCGCGCTACTTCAATCGCGTGCACACGGGCTTCGAGTGGAACAAGTACAATCAGACGCACTACGACATGGACAATCCGCCGCCGAAGATCGTCCAAGGCTACAAGTTCAACATTTTCTATCCCGATCTGATGGACAAGTCCCAGACGCCGCAGTACTTCCTCACACCCTGTGCGGACAATGGAGACTTTGCCGTGCTGCGCTTCCACACGGGTCCACCCTACGAGGACATTGCCTTCAAGATCGTCAATCGCGAGTGGGAGTTCAGCTACAAGCGGGGATTCCGCTGCCAATTCCACAACAATATCTTTCAGCTTTGGTTTCACTTCAAGCGCTATCGCTATCGTCGCTAAGCCCCACACTCATGCTCTTTTTTTGTGTTTAATTTAAGAATAAATCCTGTATGCAAATTACATTAAAATGCAATCTTTGATGGGTGCCGCTTGGACCGTTTCGAGGGTTTCGCCGCTCGCTGCCCGCTGCACCTGTTGCAGCACACTCTGGTGGTCGGGAAAGGCCAGGGTGGACAGCTTGGAGTGCACCAGCTGCTGATCGATGGTCACCTCAAAGGCCCCGCGTCTGCCCTCATGGCAGAGCACCTCCAAATCTCCGCCGGGTGCGGCTGCCTCCAGTAGGAACTGCCGCAGCAGCTGGCACTGCAGCTTAAAGTTGCACACACCGCTGCAAGGGATTCCAGAGTGTGTCAGCAGCAGCTCATGGTGCGGGATGGCTGTTGTACACCTACCAGTACTCTACATCCACCTTAACCATTGCATAAAATGCAAAATTTCAAATTCTAAACAAAAATTGGTCCAAAAGCGGCGACAGCGTTGCCAGACTAAGAAAGCAGTGCTACCAATTTAGCCTATTTCAAGCTAACACTAAGTAGCTGTTTTCTAACAGCTAAAAACAGCTCAAAATATAGCTTTTTGTTTAGTTTTTTAAAGTTTAATCAGCATTTTAAGTGCTTTGCGAATGTTTAAAGCCCCTTTGCGCCTATCCCTTGTTGGCCCTGGCCCTAAGCAGCGTCTTGCAGGCCGCATTGTGCGTTTTCAGCGGCAGTTCATCTGTGGAGAAGAGAGAATCAGCCGCTGGATTCATCAAATTTACTTGAAGTAAAACACAAGAAAACTCACAAATCTTATGATCCCCCTGAACGGGTAGCAGTATTTGCAGCTGCTCCGGCTTGCTGCAGACAAACACATAGGGACTGTCGGACTCGCCGCGTGGATACGAGTCGCGATATTCCTCCTGCGGCACACAATTCTCCACATGAACGCAGCCCAGCAGGCTGCTGGTGGGATAGTGCTCGGGGAACTTCAGATTTGGATCTGTGTGGGAGAGTGGAGAAGGTTGAGAATGCAGTGCGGGGCAAGGACTGGGGGAGGGGACACTCACCCTTGTAGTGGAGGCGATAGAACTCCTCCATGTGTGCTATCTCCTCTGGATGTGGCTCCTTGGCCGTCGAAGCGATCCACAAACGTCCGCGATGCTCGCTATACCACACGCGTCCCTCGTGCCTGCAGGGAGCGACAGAGAGAGAACAAGATTTAAAATGGAATTTTCCGCCAAGGCATTTCCCACTCACCTTTTGATGCCCGCCACCAGCAGCGAGGCCCAGGGCTGATGCATGGACATGCACTGCCGCATATCCTGCATCTCGAGCAGCTCCTTGTCCTGCACGCGGTTGTAGATGCGCTCCAGATTATCGCTGGCCGCTGGTGCCGCTGGCCAGCTCTTGTGCTCCTTGCTCGGCCGATAAACGGGCGGCCTGGCCATGCCCAGATTGGGCGCCAGTGCCATGGCCGAGTGGCCAGTTAGGGACGAAGATTTGCCAGCCAGTAGACCATCCGCTTTGCTGATGGCAGCCAAATCCTGAATCACCTGCTGCTCGTACTCCTTGGTGACGGGCAGCTCCTCGGCCACCTCTCGTCCCGCGAAATCAACCTTAATCTTGCGCGTCAGCCGACTGCCGTGCTTCAGTTCGTGCATCTCGCTCTTCAGCCGCTCGTACTTCTCCCGCTCGACGTCGCTCAGCCAGACGGAGTTCTCCTGGAAGTAGTCCAGCTCGTCGTCGATGACTGTCGTCCGCTTCTCGCTGTTCCGATCGTACTCCAGCAGGCGATCCCGCTGAGCGATTGCCTTCTCCAGACCATCGCCAGGCTTCTGGCTGCTGCTGTTCGTCGCTTTGTTCTTCTTTGACTGCTGCTTGCCCGTTTTCTGGCCATGGCTGTTCGGTGTCTTGGCCAGTTGGCTGCTCTTGGAGGCATCCTTGGCCAGCTGCAGCTCCTCTTCGGGCGTGTGAACGGGACAGCCGCAGAAGAGGCACGGCCCGCTGCCCTCCTGCTCGCACACAATGCGACCACAGGCGAGGCAATTGTTGATTAGCTTGTGCTGCGCCGCCTGGCAGTCGCAGTGGCGGCGTCCCTTCAGCATAATTGTGTCGCCCTGCAAGCGGCCATCGTTCGCATACAAATTCACATATTTCGCCTGCTTGCCCTTGGCTCCTCCACCGCCACCGCCACTGGCACCGACGGTCGCCTTTTTATTCATTATTGGCGATCTGTTTGGAATTTGTTTGGTCGGTGTGCCGCCCTTGGCGTTGTTGCGCGCCTGTTTGCCGCTCAGCAGCATGCGGCGGCAGTTGAGCAGAAAGAGGCGATGCTCCTCAATCTCCTCGCACAGCAGATTGCCAAAATAGTTGTCGAAATCGTAGTCATCCTTGATCTCCAAAATGGCCCTAAGGGGGAAATTCAAACTTTTAGTTTGGCAGTACACCGTGCAGCAGTCGTAGCGGCGCACTCACTCCATCATCTTGTCGGTGACCACGCAGTCCAGGCACTTGGATAACGTGTCCCGTACCCATTTTTCCATGTTGAAACGATTTGTGATTGCCGTAAAATGTGAAATGAATGCAAAATTTTGAAAACGCAAGCAACTTCGAACAGCTGTTTGTAATACTAATCAGAATCGGTATATTTACGGTATATTTTGAAAATGAGAAGGTATATTTCGTATATTTTTGAGGGTCAAGCGGTATATTTTTTATTGCTAAATCCGCGGTCGCACTGGCTGTGATCTTAAACTAAATTAAACATACTAAATTAAACCGTGGCTTGCGTGAAATCCGTGCTGTAAATAATATTATGTGTGCGAGCAGCGGCAACGGCCATCGAAACGGCGTCGTCTACCAATTGTGTTAATAAAGTGAAAGTCCACATTCAGGTATTAGGCGAGAGAGTCCTCCAATAACAACAAAAGCACCAACAACGGCGTCGATGTGTGGAAGCAGCAGAGTCAGTGGCAGAGGCAATGACAGAGACATAGAGAGGGAGAGAGAGAGAGGCAGTAAGCAAAAAAAAGGTAAAGAGGCTAGAGCGAAAAAAAATCAAAGCGTCGCCTCTGTTTCTCCTGTGCCGCAGCAAAGCAGCCCACCAACCACCCCCTCTTGGGCTTTTACCATTCTGTCAGCTGTAACTGTAAAATAGCGAGAGAGGGGAAAGAGAACCCCGCCGCTCCGCACGTACAGCGACCAGCAGCGACAGAATATTTTTTGTTCACTTTTTTTATTGTTCATGGACAAACGGTAGTTTTGGCATGCTAACGGTATATTCCGTAATACGTCCAAATTGTTTTAGCAAACGTATTGCAAAAATTGCGTGTGCGCCTATTACTGTGCTTGCTCTCCTTTGCTCTCTTACTCCTGTCCGACTGTGTTTGACTGTTTTCTGTGTGTGTTACTTGCAGTTTATGCAGTGGAATATGGTCATGATCATGCGTTGAAGGAAAGTCCCTTTGGAAATGTGATGCAAGGAAAACAAATCTCATTGTCAGGCCTCCTAATCAAATCCATGGTAAAATTCCATGCTCTGGAATATCAAAAGTTAGTGAACACCCAATGCCTATGTGGTGCTTCCAACACGTGATAAACCGTCAATAAAATGCAGTGAAAAGAAAATTTACTGTACATGACAACAGAATCAAGTGTTTATGGCACTTACCAAAAATTGATATATTTAATAGAAAACTGAAGAAATTGCTTCTTACCAACAACGCATTAATGGCCCCGCATAAACGTTCCTGGATATCAGTGTGTCTGTGAGCTTTGTGTGTTCTCTGTCTGCTGCTGCTGCTCTTCTTCTAATTCCTTTTTGGTGCACGATACGCCACGCCGCAGTCACAGTGTTGTTGTTTTCGCATTAAAATTGTATTCACTGTTTTATTTTGTACATCCAGTTCTTGTAATTGTACGTGTAAGCGTGTTGTAAATCTAACAAAAATAGCAATAAACAATAACAATGCAGCCGCATAACTGACGTCATAAGAGAGGCAGGAAGCGAGAGCGAGCGTGCGCGTGTGTGAACAACTGTAAACCTCAACCGGCAAAACCTCAAAAACCGAACAGCTGTGTGCCTCCAGAAGAAAATCAAAAAGCAACAACAACAACCATTACAATACCGCAATAAGCAATAAAATAATCACAAAAAACAAAACAAAAACAAAAACTCATTTGTTAAAATGTATCGCATCGGTCCAATTGGACGGAAATCAAACTTCCATTCGCGAGAGAAATGTCTGATTGGCCTTGTCTTGGTCACCCTGTGCTTCCTTTGCTTTGGCGGCATTTTTCTGCTGCCGGATAACTTTGGTGGCGATCGTGTCCTTCGCGTCTACAAGCACTTCCAGAAGGCAGGCCCAGAGATATTTATACCCGCCCCACCACTCGCCGCCCATGCGCCACGCAACGAGGATCCCCACTTTATGGGCGACCGTCAGCGGCTAGAGCAGAAAATTCGAGCAGAATTGGGCGACATCCTGGATGAGCCACCAGCGGCACAGGCAGCAGCAGCAGTAGCCGCAGCGGGTGAAGCGGGAGCATTTGGCGCAGATGCAGCCAATGTTCAGGCCCCAGCTCCCGCTGCGGCGCTCGATGAGCAACTGGAACAGGAGCGGGCAGAGGCAGAGGATGCCCGCCATGTGGCCGTGCCCGTGCTGGCGGCTCCAGCACAGGGCGACTCTGGCACAGTTTCCACACACAACAATCCCGCCCAGCAAATCATCCAATTGCCCATGGGAGGGGGAGGAAATGAAGAGGCGCCGGACACTCTGGACGCCACTCTGGAGGAACGACGTCAGAAGATTAAAGAGGTAAGTGCCGCCAATCTACAAAAGTACATATAGAAAACTATTTGTTCGAGCAAGGGCATCTGTGACCGCCGTTACCCCCCCAGACAAGTCCCCCCTTGGACTACGGCTCTGTTCATTCCTTAAATCTCTGCCTGTCTTGCCCTCTCTCTTTCTCTCTCGCTCTAATTTCGAATTTCTTGTTAATTGTTGTTGGGGTCTTTTTTTTTTTTGGTATGTGGACAATTATCAGCATTCCGCTATTTGTGTTTCCTCTCCCATGTGCTCTTTCGCATCTCTGGTGCTTACTTCCGTGACCCGACTTCATGACATCCCGCTGTGGGTCTCGCCGCCCCTCGTACCTTCGGCATGCTCTCTTTTACCCTGTAAAGAGAACCGTACCCCGCTAAGCCAACGCACTTCTCTTTCTTTCCGCTTCCTGATTGTTCATAAAGGTGCCCAGTAAATCAGCGTGTGTGAATGAGAAAGACTGAAGGGGAAGAGCATATTATGCGGCAGTTTATGCGTTTCTTGCAATTTCGCTATCCACACAGCAGTTTATTCTTAATTGTAACTTTCTCTATTCAGACTTTCTTACTTTAAATTCCCTCCCCTTTTTTTCAGTTCACCCCCACCATCAAAAAATTTGTCACCAATTAGCAAAATTATTAAATCCATTACAAATTTGCAAGTCTTAATAAAATCTGTTTTTTGTTGTTATTTACAATTTGCTTCGTTTCGTTTTCCGTTTTCCGTTGTTCGTCTTCTTCTATTTGCTTTTGTTTTTGCTTTTGCTAAAATTCCAGTGACCCAGAATCCGTTGAATCCAACCGACGCCGCTGTTGGGGCCCCCGTAGGCAAACGAAACGAATAGAAAACAAAGTCTTGGAATTATCATTAAAAATCAGCCAACGGGTAGCTGAAAGATGAAGGGGGAGAGATGTGTGCGACGACGAGCATGGAAACAGTGAAGAATGAAACGAGATGATCGTTGGCGACGTCGCTGCCGCTGTCGCCGTTGCCGTAATTCTCTGCCTCGATGTTCTCTGCCTTTTTAGCTAGAGACGGGTGACGGGTTCGTGCGTGACAGTGGCATAGAATGATTCTTACGGCAGAAAAATATACATACATACATATGTACATATATGTATGTGCATACATATTTATATATGTAGTATATGTACATATAATAAATAATATTAACTAAAAATCAATTTATATATCTCGAGAGCTACAATGTGCAATCTTATTTCCCCGATATCAATACCCGATGGGCCACACACAATAAATTGAAAAAATGTACAAGACGAACCGGCTTGAGAGCCAGCCCCACATTCCACTCATCGTTTGTGTCGAAAAATGCTCTCAAGTTTCGCTTTCAAGTGTGCGGCGAATGTGAATATTGTTTGGTCAACAGCGGAAGATTATATTGAGTGGAGGGAGAGAGTGGATTCACCGGTGAATCACTTCTTTTGATATTGGCCAAGCCACTGGGTATTTAATTAATTTGCTTCGATTTGAACCCTATGTCTCTTATGTGAAATAGATCTATGGTAATTCACGTAGATTTATAAATGTGCTTGGCGGGAAAATTTAATTTCCGCTAATCTGATATAGTAATATCTGATATAAATACTAAAAACAATTCCATAAGATTTGAATAGTAATAAAGAAGGCATGACACACATCTCGTACACATGAGTAAGCAATCAAACAGATTTATACTCAAAGATGTTTTATGCATTTATATAACAGCTGTTAAATATGTTTTACAACAATGTCAACAAATTTATATTATATTATATATTTTAGAACAATTGTATAACAATTTTCTAGCTGCAACAACAACCACATATGCTAGAAGAACCTCAGAAGCCGCTTCCCAAACTAACAAACAAAAACATTTGGAGCCAGAGAATCAGCTGTCACGTACAAAAACTTTTGCATGATGCTAGTACATAGCTACATACATATGTACATGTATACATGCATATTACTTGTAAGATTGACATGCAATCGTCATACCAGACACAAACAATCTACTGAAATGATTATACCTTATTATATCCCCCCACTATATATCACTACATCTCGCTCACGGTTGAAAGAGCGTGCGACGAAGGGTGGGCCACTCAACGAACCATTTAAACACACACATTATAAATCCATCATCGAAAGAGATTTCTAGATAAATCCAAACCACCATACATGGTATATACAACAGAAACATACATACATATATACATATGTATGTACATATGTAATTTGAATACGAATACTTATTTCTTATTTAAAATCATTTTCAGAGCTAGTTGAGCATAAAATATGCATATGACTCTGCAAAAATGTCGGAGTAATTATTGCTACCATCGTCGCCACCCATTAAACGCTTGGAGTGTGGGAGATGTGTGCCTGTCATGCCATACAGTACTCAAAAAAAGAATATAAAATTCTGCCGAAAACACAAAATGAAATTTTTAAATTTTCAAACATTTCTATTCATGCCACCAGTTGGTGGCTGTTGCTGCCACTGCTGCTGTTTTGAGGCACACTTTTGTTGTCGGTTGGGGCTTTAGAACAATGTTCCCCCTATTTTTTTTTCGGGGGCGTTGGTAATTTAGTCATTGCCTACAAATATTTACATAGTGGACAGTGGAACCTCTCGCTGTGATGAAAGGATTGGAGTATTGCTTCCATTTCGATTGCACTGTTTCCACTGTGCAACTGGACTTTCTGTTGGCCATTCGTAATGCCAACAGAGTTGTGTTCCCCCCACCCACTCATCCACCCACAATATCCCATGTTGGTCTTCTGTTTTGATGCCCCCAGTCTCTGGGGCTTGGCTTTGGCTTTCACCAAATATCGTGTGCTATGCATACAAACAAAAAAACAAAGCGCCAGAAAGGTAGGGAGAGCAAAAAAAGACCCATAGAGTGAAAGAGAGGACACATGACTCGCTTAAAAAGGGACAGAAAGAGAGAGGGACAACATATTCGCATAGAAATAGTGACAAACAGAGAGGGAAAGAGAGGCAGAGAATAAATGGATCCCAAATAGAAGGAAATGTGTCAATAACCCATCCAAACAATCCAAAGGGGCGACCGGTGACAATAGTCAGACCTGCCACACAGACACAGTCGGTGTTATTGTTCCCCCCGTTGCGATAGTGAATCACAGAGCCAGAGAGATAGGCATGGAGCCGCAAGGTGTTTCATGGGTTTGCATGTTGCCCATTGCTGTGGCCTAGCCACCCCATTATTATTATCGCAATTAGATGGGCGCAACAAATAGTTGTGTTTTCTCTTTGGTTAAACATAAAATTACACCACTATCAAAAGCCATGCAATTAAAACCAAATAAAGCAATAAGACTTTAATGCGAATGCATTGTATTCTTTTTGGTACACAAATAATTTACTTTGCAAAAACGGTCTTTATTTTATCTTGAAGGATTCCTGCACAGAATCGAGTAGATTTTCTCTCTGGTCGTCTCAGGTACGAGGTGTAGCCACTGGTAGCACCTGTGTTTCAGGGGGACTTAAATCCAGCAATTGGGTAGAACTCGATCGAATATCTTCCTGCTGGTCCATGGATTCGATGTGTAAAGGCAAGTCTCCGTAGACACCCGGGAGATTTGGCCAAAAGCTTCGATAGACCGCTCTTCCAGTGACACCATGTACCTGATACTGATACTGGGCCTTTCCTCTCGTCGTTCTTGAGGATTTAGCATGCACCCCGGTACTTATCGGGGACAATGTGAAGCGAAGGTGGTCCCCAAACTCTGCTCGTTTTAGCACAGATAATTGACAATAACTTTCCCCTTAAATGTGAGAAATTCGCTCAATTTACCTTCCCCGTTTAGCCAGTCCGGTAATGGCACGTTGTGTTGTAATAATTGCAAACCACTTAAATGGAAGCTCAACTGTGAAAGCAAAACCTGATTATGGCTCAGAGGAGTTTACTATTACTATAAGTGGTTAAGTCACTAAGCCAGTGAATAATGGGGAGCGAGCCGAGTAGTTACACAAGTGACAATGCGACAAAGTGCGAAAAAGAACCCAAAACAAGTTGCAACATTTTTTTTGTGAGTTCTTATAAGTGACTGACTCAAGACATGTTTATGTCCAGTGGGTACATACAGCTGTGGCGTAAACAAAAACCACAATGACACTAATCTGTCTTCTTTGAGATATTTTTTGTTAATGCAGTGGTTCTAATGAACGTTTTTAAAACTAGTATATCAACATTGAGGCATAATTCGACTTATCCGAGAGAAATGGTAAGCTTTGAAGGCGTCAGTTCGAAATATTTGAAAAGAAAAGGAACTATTCCGGTATTTGGGCGGCAACAAAAGTATCACTTATCTAAAAAGCTCAAAAAACTTTAAATTACAACGAAATTTACATACTTTTTCATTAAAATAGTTTACTTTAGTTTTATTATAAGGTTAATAATTTGTTGTTAAGCTTTTGGCAGCAACAACAAAGGCTCAGTGTCTTGTCATAAAATGTAACCTTACTTTCGCATCTTTCCTGGGGGACTCATCTCCACAAATCTGGAAGAACCCCCAGCAATCCAGCTTTTGTTTTGATTTCGTATTAGAAAAATATTCTTTAATTATTTTTCTGGGGACTGAGTGGGAGAATACCTGGGATGCAGGATCTATATTAATATTTATTTTTGCCAGCTCCATGTGTGTTTTCTACCCTGTACTCACTTTGCCCCATGGCTAGCTTGCTCAATTGGATTTTTTCTCCGACTTCGGGCATTTAATTTATATTCATTTTAGCTAGATCTAGCTTTGCTTATCTCTAGAATTTTTTTAAGATCCCTTTAAAGCCATGTGGCCGGCTTAAATGGATCTCTCTTGCTCTCAGGAACCAGTAGCTTCAACCGAAATGGGCATATTGTGCCAGTTCTTCCATGTGTTTCTTTCTGGTATCATGTTACGAATCATTTAAGTTGAGAAACCGACTATTTTCCTCACATAAGGATAGGTTAAATAAATAAAACAAATAAAAATACGATTTTACCCTGAACAGAGAAAATACCTTCCTCTCACTAATATGAGTCAATTTTAAAAAACGAAATTAAAAAATATTGTTTCGTTTGAAAGTTATTAATTTTCGCAACAAAAAGTGGTCCAATTGCCCATAGTGAAATGGCGGAGGGTGTCTAATTCCTTCGATGTGTGTTTGTTCTCCACCAAAAACAATGCTTCATTTAACGCTGACCTTTGGGCTAAAAGCTTTGATCCCCATGCATTTTGCAGCGGACTCCTAGCCCATGCCGTTGTTGGTGTGAGGCAGTGGAATAAATACAAGTCCGAGAGAGCGAGAGAGAGAAAGAGAGGAAGAGATAGAGAGAGTAGTGTTCCGCTTGCCATTTCGTTCCGAGAGCTTTGGCTTTTGTGAAAAGCTCAGCTTAGGGAGCTTTCCTACGCTAATGCGATTTTTTGGCGCCAAAAAAAGATTGTTGAATGTTTTGCGGCCGTTTCGTTGTAGTTGTTGTCATCAACTTTTGTAGGGAATGCGCTTGAGGTATATTCTCAAAGTGATTCACTTTGTGAAAATACAAATTACTAAATATAAGAACAAAATAAACATATAAAACAGGACATTTATAAATATCCAAGCAAATGCATCAAATCACTAGAAAGTTTTAAAAGACATGAATATGCATGCAGGTATATTTCTATGTAGTTTATTTTTCATATTTTATATAAATTTTGTCTTAGAGAATACCAAAATCCGTGTCAATACACTCCCACTGTGAGAAATTCTGTTAAAAGCCGTAAAGAGTATCCAAAGTTCGAGCTTTATCGCTTACCCTCTCTATATGTTTCCCACTTACTTGGCGTGTGTGGTGTTCGCCTTATTCGATGGGCTCCTCCGCGCCGACTGGCAGTCGGTGAGTGGGTGGGGACTCGATTCGCTTCGATTCGCCGCTTCTCGACTTGAGAGCCGAACGCTGCCGAACAAGAACCCGACATCGGTCGCTAGGTTTCGTTCGTGTGCTGGGAATAGCCTCCTGGTTATCCTTCGTCGTGGGATGGGGCTGAGAGTGGGGAGAAAAAAACCAGGAGAAGGGCTAACTGTCTGGCTGCCAATGGCACTGGCAGTGGCACTGCTGCTTGCTGCCTGCTGCTGCTTTGCCAGTGTCGCTGGTGCTGGTGCTGGCTGGTTCTTTTGCTGATGCTTGGCTCTGGCGCGTTCACTGTGTCTCCTGCACTGGAAGCGTCAACTCCATTTGCACGCGCGCGCGTCGCGTTTCCGTAACATAGCAAGAGGTACGTACGTACGGTGCGCGTATACGATTACGAGTCGAGTGTCGGCATCGGGGCATCGGGAAATCGGCAGCAAGTAACGGTAGTTTGCTCTGTGGTTGGTACGTGCGTGTTCAAGGCTATACCTGCAGCAGGCACTGTGGCACGGTGACTGCGGCTGTGGCCTGCAGCCAGCATCCATTTGGCTACTCTTTTACTTAATAAAGAACAAAAGTTGCAAGTTGTTGTTGTTGCTGTTGCTGTTGTTGCAGTTGCCATTGGAGGAAGAGGCAGGCAACTTATTGTTTGCGTTGTCCATTAATTCTGGGTGCGTGGCTCATGGGTGTGCAGAGCAGAGGGTTCAAAGCCGCCAAACCGCTGCGCGGCGGTGGCATCAGCGTTGGCGGCGCTGCCAAGCGGAAACGGAAGTGCAATGTGCCGATGACACCATCTTGCTTTTCCCTTTTAATTTTTTTGACGTGTTTTTTCTTGTTTACATTTGAATGAAATGAAATGCGGAAAATGGTGACAGGAAAATCGGTACAGATTCACTCCTACATTTTGCTCGCGAGAAAATGCATTAAAAATTCAATTAATATGCAGCAAAAAAATTGTACCCCAAAAAAATGCATTTTACAGAATGAAAATTCTGAAAATGGAAAAAGTACATATTATGGCCACAATGTAATTGAATTTATAAGATATTTTAGCATGGCATTCATGGAGGTTTTTTTTAAATGTTTGCTGACCACAAAATAGTCAGAGAAAAATGGAGGGAAATGGGAAAAGCACTGATGCAAAGGTGTAACATTTAAAGTGAAATGTAATTAAATGCATGCAAAAAGAATCCCCATTTCCCACAATGTGAAGTGAGTGAGATATTCGAGTTAATGAAATGAAAATGATGAATATGTGGAACATTCGTCAGCCAACAAAAATTAAGAGTTGAGTTTGCGATTTCATGGTATTCCATGTATGGCGAAATGGGTCATTTCTGCAAAATGAACACTTGAAAATGATTTGCATTTAATGAATACTTGTGGAAAATGCATTCAACGGATATCTCTCTCAGGGAAAATTCAAACGAAAAATAAAATCAACGGAGCAAACATTTGTTAAGCTTCAAAATTCATGCAAAATTTAACGTGAATTCAATTTTGCATATATGTACATATATTTCATATGCTTGATTGCTTTTGCAGCACAATGAAGAAACCAATTTTTGGTAATTGCTTTCCACTTAGTGCATCCTAATATTAGTGTACACTAAAGAACAAAACAATTATACTGGAAATTAAATTTAGAATTGTATTTAGTAAATATTTCTTACATGTCACATAATTAATGGAGAATAACTGGAAATGAAATTGCAGGGCCAGAAGCTGCAAGCAAATTTCTAAAACATTTTGCAAAAAACTCCCCTGAGGAAACTCTCTCGCCGGTCAGGAAATAGAAAAATATAAAATGAATGCATTATTGAATAGGTAATTTATTGGATTTTGTGCTGGTATTTTGTTCGCTAGGCAAAGATCATTTTCTAGTAAATATTTGTTGGAACAAATTCTTTGTTCGACTTTTATAGAAATTCTGAATTTTGGTTTAAATTCGTTTGTCAGGAAAGGGCAAACAACACATTTAAAATATGAGAAATGCGAGAAAAGCAGAATGATATTTGGAAACAGCTGAAATATTTGTTATTTGCTAAATGGCGTGGGACAAATAAAACATAAATTATAATATTACATTTATAAAAATTGTTGCTAGTGTTGTTCGATTTTTGTTCCGTAACACAAACCCCTAAAAAACCGAATTTATTTACACAAATATACATATACAAATGTACATAAATATACATATACATATGTACATAAATATACATATACATATGTACATAAATATATGCAGTTTTTTGTGTAACTACTTTAGAAGAATATTCTACACAATTTTATTTATTAATTGAAAAAAGTGTTTAAGATTTTTGAAACTTGTTTAAAATCAAAGAGAAGGATATGGAAATCCTTTGATCCTTTGAAATCCAAATTCCTTTGTAAGGAATTAAACAATTCTTTGTTGAACAAAAATCATTTCGGCCCCCCCACTGGATATAAATCCACAGGAATTATGAACAAACATTGCTAGGAAAACTTTTTTAATTCATATTTTAGCAAACAAATTTTAATCAAGCAAAATTCCACTTTTAAATTCGGCGACACTCAAAGCAACTTTTGAATGCTGCTAGCGAGCGAGGAATCCCCGTGAGTAATAATAAGGAATACAACACGGGATGGAAGGGGGAAAAAAGTAACCAGAATACACCGAAAACAACGCACAGTTTGGGATCAAGGGAGCTGGGGACAGGACAGAGAGACGGGACGGACACTACTCTCAGCGTGGGGCACAACAAAATATACGGCTCATATATACATATGTATGTACGCACTCGTCGTACTCGTATTTATGTGCATAAATGAAAGCCAAAAACTAAATCTAAAAAAATATGTGTAATATTCCGCACAGCAGGCAGAGAGAGAAATTCTTCACACGCGAAATGTTGCAGCAGCAGTAAATAAAACAAACGGATGAAAAGAAATGTATGTAGGTGTGTACGAGTATATGGGATAAAAGAGTGGGTAGGGGCATGGAAATGTTGAGGGAGCTGGAATATAACGCAGTGAATGGGAGACTGAAGGGCTGAGAAGAGTGTAGACCCCAATCCTCCTGTAAAGAAAAAATATTAAAAATAAAAATAAAATTAAAAACCGGTAAAAATAATGTATGGTAAGGGTATTTTCGTCCTGCAGGATTACACTATGTTCAGAGGAAATTTTTTTTTGGGGATTTTAGTAAAATCATTTTACCGCTGTAATATTGACATTGCGAATTGTTGGCAAATGGTTGATATTTCGACCAACATACAACATCTATTAAAGCTTTACAAATTCGACAAAAGAACCAAAAAATTAAAATATATTTAATAACCTAAATAAATGGAATTTATAGGATTTATGCAACTATAAAAAAGGGTATTAACACGTAGAAAAATTCGCATTGAAATCTCAGTCATAGACAAAACTCTTCTGCCCCTCGCCTTGGTCTCTATCTACAGAGGGATGTGTGGCTACAAGGGGTTACATTTAACTACACACATGCACATATGCATACACACACACGAAGACACTGAGTGTGGTAGGAAGCAGTATTCACACATTCGAAAGTAACGCATAATGCGTCATTTTTCACTTGAGCAGCAGCATACAGCATAATAACCTAGCCATCACGCAATGGAGGAGGCATTGAAGGGAGAGGCGCTTTCTATGAGGAGTCTAACAGGAAGATGGATAGAAAATGAAGAAACGAAGAGAAAGAAAATAGCTTGGCAGAAAGAGCTTACAAGAGAGAGAGAGAGAGAGATAGTGGGAGGCAATGGCAAAGGCAAAAAGAAAGTGTGTAAAGTACAGTGAGATCTCCTATTGGTGTGACACATCTATAGATCAAAGATGGAGAATCAAAAGTGTTGAGTTTCCATTGAAAGATCCAAAGAAAGCAAAACCAGGAACTGTAAGAGTTCTAATTTGTGACATAAATATTAGTTTTGGAAATATTTGACAGCAGAAATCATTCAATATCTAAAGAACCATTCAAGTTTAACTATCCGCAAAGCAAAGTACATTAAATTGTAACACCCAAAAGCGTGAAAATACTCAAACTTAACAATCGAAATAATTTAGACATAAAACAATTGTTCGCCCCGTAGACTTTCTACTGCTTAAAAGAAGAAACGTAGAAAGATGATTTGTTTTTGCAAGCTAGGGAGAAAATTGACTGCTTCGTAGAACACAAACCATCAGCCCAACCCCAGTCCCGCAATGTGCAGCTTCCAAAGTATTTGAGAGGCGCTAGACAAAGGCGTATCGTATTCTGTGCTGCATCCAACCACTCCACTGCCGTATCCTTAGACGTATCCGTATCTAGCTGAACGAGTATATATCCATCCAGCGAGTCATGTGTTTGTTTACAGGCAACTCGAGTGCACTTGAGCGGTGATACAGACGGAGAAGGAGCAGACTCTAAGCCGAAGGACCACCAGGCCCAGGCCAGGACAATCTGATGCTGCTGCACTTGATGCGTTGAGCAGGCAGGACAGAGGCGTGAGGTGTGGCAGGTGTATATGTCTGTGCAACCGACAAACAAGCTGCAGTTGAGTGTAGGATAAAGAGAGGAATTTAAAGAATTCTCTCCCACCACCAAATGCGGAGGCAAACAAACTCTTTCTTTCTTTCGACACGTTCGTGCCGTTCGTGTCTGTCTGTTGACCTGCCCCAATGCTCTATGTGTGTGTGTGTGTGTGTGTGTGTGTGTGTGTGTGTGTGTGTGTGTGTGTGTGTACCTTTCTCCTCTATCTTCTAGCATCTCAAAGGCACCTCTTCCCTCCTTACATTCGTTCCACTTACTCCACTTTGACACGTCTGATTTGATGTCAAGCCAACATTTACATTCATGGTTGGGAAAGAAGCCTGCAAGTCAAGTCGGTTTGGTTGCGAGGGCCAACTAGTCAGACTTTCACAACTCAAAGAAAAACTCAATGGATTCTGGTGTGCATTTCTATAGACCTGTCGTCCCCGCTTTATAATGATCTGCTAGAAAGAGGGTGCCCCGTATTGCGCTTGGGCAAATAACGAACAAATTTCCCATAAGCGAAAGGGATCCAATTTTCGAAAATATTTTTAGCTTTCTTTGCTATTTCTTTGTGTTGAATTTATATTCGAAATTTTGCATTTTATTGCACTTTCTATTTAAAAAGTTATCTATTTCTGTTTCTATTTGAATTCTTTCTTATGTTTTTTTGTTGTCTTTTGTTGCAGCGGCTTTTGCTCTTTGCTTTTACCCTATTATTTTTTTTTTCCGTCCTGCTGCTGCTTCCATCTGTTTTTTGCGTGGTTGTTGTTGTTGTTGTTGTTTTTGTTGCTCTGTTGCTCCTTGCTTCCTTTTCCTCTTGCTGATTAATAATTCATTGGGCTTTCCACGCCTTTCTTGCGGCATCGTTGTCCAACCATAATTCTTGTGGCGCCCGCCGTCCGTTTGTATACGGAAAAGGCAAAAAGCGAACAGCACACAAACAATTTATCGGTGGGTGGGACCAGGAGTCGCAGTGCCCCAAGAAGGTGCAGCAGTCGCTCTACAATGAGCAGTAGTTCCAACTCTTACTAAAAGTACACTTGCCATTGCCCATAAAACATTCAAATGTACAGCGATCAATGTTAGGCGCCAAAATGTTTTATTTTTTTTAAGATTTTATGGATGTTAGATGTTATTGTGCCCCTTTTTATATTATATTTTATTATTTATTGATCCTTCCTGCCACCTCTCCTTCAATATCTTTTTGTTCTTTTTTGTCTATCTTATTTTTTGCTTTTATTTTTTTGTATTTCTTGAGTTTAATTCTACTTTCTTCTGCGGCTGTAATCTATGCCTCAAACTTACATTTTCAATTATTTATGTTGTGCAAGGGGTATCCGTATGGCTGTAATGCCTCGCTCTTTTTTTACCTGGCTTTTACGGCACTTTCCGCTTCTGACGAAACTTTTTAATGCGTGTGCCTGTGTCTGTGTGGTACATATACTTTTTTTTTGTCAGCTTTTTCATGCATTTTATTTACGTTTGTTTGTCTGCATGTTTGCTGACTCTCGTACACGTAACTGCATTGGACAGCAGAAATTGTAAAAATCATTTGCTGACTTTTTGTCCCAAAAGTTTCACTTCAAATGTTGGCTGGCACCCCACTCGCCGTCTCTGTCTCTCTGTTGGCCTGTTGGCCTCTTTCTTTCATGCTGTTGCTCTTGTTATCTCTCTCACTCTCTTTCGCTCTGTCACGCATTTCAGAGTCTCCTTCTCTGTCAGGCTTTTGGGAATTTTTCTCAGCCATCTCTGAATTTCATGGCACAGGCCTCATGTTGCATTTTAATTGCAAAAATCTAGTTTTATTTCTGTTTCGGTTTTTTTGTTTGCAACTGTCTATTGTCGCTGTTCAAGAGAATTGATGTGCCTCTCTGTCTCGCTCCCTCCCACTTGCTCTGGGTGAATGGCTGCCAAAGTCAGGCAGGATGGGGGCCAAAGTACAGAGACAATCCATTTTGTCAGGCCAACAATTGAAGCCAAATGTGGTTTTTTTTTTGGGTGGGATACGAAAAGGGTATCTCTGGTTGACAGGGGAATTGTATGCAGCCTGAGAGGAGGTGAAAAGAGAGCGGCCAAAAGGCGAAAAAGAAAAGGGTAGTCAAGCGACAGACAGGCAACCAAAAAGCAATTAAGCGAGAAGGTTCGTTGCGAAACTTGCAACAAAACAATAAAAACAAAAAAAGGAAACATAAGAAATGCAACACACAAACGCCGCATCATCGCCATGGGATCAGATATCGGGAAACAGAATCCAAAAAGAAGGCTAAACACAGCCAGGGGGATCGGCCAGCCACCAAATGTGCATACAAGTTTTGCGTCAGTTCCCCAACATTCTGTCAACACGAAGACAGAGAAACTTAGAGATTGCATTGCATATTTCGACCCATCAGCTCTTTCTTCTTTGTAACTCTTTGAGAGCCTTCCGAAGGAGATCTGGCATACTATTTTTTTTTAAGATCTATCACGGAATGCGCCAGCGCCCATCGGTCGTTTTCGTCTACATGGCTGGGTTCCACACATACATTTTTACATATTCCTATATGTTTTGTTTAACATTAAATATTTCTATTTTATGTTTTATTTATTTTGTTCTAAAATTTTATGGTTTTTTTTTTGATTTTTAATTTTATTTTGTTAAGTTGAAAATGGCTTATCCGTTTTCTAAGTTGTGTCGATAAAAAATAGAATTAAACGCATGGAATGTTATGGATTCTATCGGAAAATACATTTTCCTGAAGTTTCACAAGTGGCTCTTTTATTTCGAATTTCCTATCCTGCTCCTTGCATGTACGTACGCACGAGTTATGATACAAGTGTATCGGTTGAGGTTCCTTGGGAGATTTGTTGCAGGAAAGTGGGTTTTGTGGAGATGAAAACACCCGGAGTGGTTGAGGTTCAAAATAATTCTGATTCTATATTTCGTTTCTTGGTTTCCAACTAAATTACAATTTGCTGGCCTTGCTCTTTTGGCTGGCAGAGAATCTGCTTACTCCCCATTCCTCAATTAGAACGGATGTTTGGTTGCTGAGTCTGATGTTTGTTTGTGTAAGTTCTGCCGGTCCAACTTTGTTGCAGCATCGACGTTGTTGACGTTGGGGCCTACTTATGCTAGCCGCGGTGGTTTCGGCGGGGCGAGGGTGAGGATAGATGCTGAGGTGGTAACTCCTCCCCCCTCAGTCTGAGCTACCGACCATAACGGAGGGATGGTTGGTACGAAGGTGGGCGGTGATGTGGACGTGGGGTTTGAAGTAGTTGTTGCGTAAATGGTCGTCTTCCTTGAAAGGTATACGGTGCATATCGCACCCACCAGTAGTACTCCGAGAGCTGCATACGTTGTTGTAGTCTGTATCGTCATTCCGGCTCGCATTCTTCCGATTTCCAAGTTAGTCTTGATGTCCTCCATCCTGAGTTCGTGGACCCCCAATTCTTGGGTTGTCCTGTTTTTCTTCAAGAACGCTACCTGTGGAATCTCGAGCTTCATGTGTCCCACCTCTAGCTGCTCTACTGCCTCGTATTGGATGTTGTTAACTACTGTTGCGCAATCGTTGAAAATTATCATCGCTGATCCGCTGAATATTTCTTCGTGTCCACAATCTGTTTGTATCCTCACCTTCTCGCCGTTGAAAATTGCTATATATCCTTTCTCCGGTTCGAAGATTTCCCTGCGAAGTCCTATATCTTTTGTCTCGCACTCCGTTGCCTCTCCGTTCACCAGATTTCTCAGACAACCTTCGTTGATTCTCTTTACGCTTTTGTCGTTTTTACATGTATAAAGTTCCCTTATTTGTTGACACTTGTCCTTATAATAATACCTTTTGTTGTTATTATAAGCTACAAAATTAGGTGCTATTACAAATTCCGTCTTATTTATAGGTAATGGTAGTATTCTTTTCAGTAAATACATTTCTTTCTTAAAAATTGGTAGGCTTAGTGAAAATATTATGTCCGTACCATTCATTATGGCTTTCAGCTCTAAAAATTCGTACATGTGTTCTTCTGATAGTATTTGCACCCTTTGGTCTTCTAAATTCTGTGTAATTCTACGTGATTCTTCTTTATTTAATATGAATTTGGGGATTATTCCTACCCTTGCTAATAATAGGCTCTCCGTTACCTCGTTGAGGTTCATTGCTATCATGTCTATCGTGATCGAAATTCTGTCGATGTATTCTATTCTATAAATTCTTTTGTCCTCTTCTACGAATGTTTTACTTATTCCGTTTTTATAGCTGCTAATAAAAGAGTTCACCCTAACCTGTTCTTCGTTAATATGTTGCGTTAAATTTCTAAACATTATAATGAACCTATTGTCCATGTTCTGGCGTGTACCTATTTCTTCATTTAACCTTTTCTCCTCTTCCTGTACTCTTCTGATCTCTTGTTCTAATTTATCTGCGTCTTCTGCGTCTAGATTTCCTGTGATTGCTTTTACTACTGAACCTAATCCGTTAATCAATCCCCTCCTACTTCTCTTCCTGGGAGATATCGTTTCCATTCTTCCTTTTACCAGATCTAATTTGTTTTGAAGTGCCCTGACTAAATCTTTTGTTTCGCTGTCTTCTTGTATAGTCTTGAGTGTTTGCTGTAAGTGGTCGACGCTCTTTACATATTCATCTAGTCGGACTATGTGTATGAAGGTTTTATATGTTTGTATTACCCTGGCTGGTCCTAATGTGATTTGTGCAATAGGTTCATCCTCTTTTAACTCCCTGATTTCAAACGTTCCTTTCGTTTCCATCGCTGCAACCCATCTGAAATTGTTATTGATCGTTAGTCCTGGTCACTTTCCTAATTTTCTCCTTGTGGATTTTCTGTGGTTTTGTTGTGTTTATTGTTAAATTGTTGTCGGTTGCTACCTTATGTGTGGTGAACCTTGGTGTTAGCTTGTCTCGCCTATTTTCTTTTCTAAAAATTGTGTCGTTGGTGTTTACTTTTATTGGGTCCTGTCTGTCTTCGTTTGCTGCTTTTATTCTTTTACCCTTTTGTTCCTGTACTCTTTCCTTTACCCTTGGGTATATTTCTTCCTGGAATGCATTAATTTTTTGGAGATAATCGTGCTCATTACTGAATGTCACATTACTCATAAAATTATGCGTTCTTCCAGTGAACAGCTCGTGCGGCGTAAACTTTGTTGCCGAATGAATTGAGTTGTTGTATGTAATAAATGCTTCCTTCACTATATCTTCGTGTTTTACTTGTAACCTCTTTTCCTTTTTCTCCTCTATTATTATCCTGTAAATTTCTGTAATCGTTGAATGTAATCTTTCGACTGTTGCGTTACTCGAGGACTGTTGAAAGGATGTTGTGTGCAATTCTATCTCGTATTGCTTACAAAAATCCTTAAACAGATTTGAAGAAAATTCCACTCCTTGATCGCAAACTATCTTACTGGGGATCCCGAAAAGCGCCATAAAGTCCCTCAATGATGTGACTACGTTTATGCTGTCCCTAGCTGGAATTGTGTATCCCCACGCATACCTGGAGAATTTATCGATGACCGTTAAGACGTATTTTTTGTTTACAAAGTATAAGTCTATATGCACTATTTGCATTGGTTTGGCCGGGGTTTCTGTTATGCTATATTTTATTTTCTGGGGTTTCCTATCGTATTTCATTTTCTGACATCTGTCGCAATTGTTAATCGTCTGTGCTATTATTGGCTTCATATGTGGGAAGTATAAGCTTCTTCTGAGGTGGATTAACGTTTCCTCTATTCCCCTATGATTATTTCTTTCATGATATTCCTTGACTGCCTTTTCCTGCTGATCCCTTTCTACTATTTCTGGTAGTATAAATGTGCATCTTATGGCTTTATAAATTCTGCTGTAGGCGAAATACTTACAATAAGCATTCTGTATAATTATAACCAGCTCATCTGGTATAAAAATTGCCACCGTTCTATTGGGCTTCAGAATCTCTTTAAGCCTGCGCCCTATTGTTTCCTCTTCGAAGTTATCCTCGGTCCATGTTACCCTAATCTTGTTTCTAAAGGGGACTTCCTTCACTATTCTAGCTGGGGTTCCTCTTTTTACTACTATTTGAATATTATAATCGTTTAGTGGTTTCTCTGATATGGGAAATCCGAGGTGTAAGTCCTCTTCTGCTGAATGTATGGTTTCGCCGTTCGTCGCTACTTCCGACATGTTTTCCATCATGTTGGTCTCTGGCTGTATCCTACTCAAGGCGTCTGCTACTACATTGAGGGATCCCTTCTTGTATAAGATTTCGTAATCATATTCTAGCAATTGCAGTTTCCACCTAACCAACTTTGAATCTGGTTCCTTTATACTCATTAGCCACGTCAACGGTCTGTGATCCGTGACTATCTTGAATCTCTGTCCGAATAGATAGTGTCTGAAGTGCTTTATTGCCCAGATAATAGCAAGCATCTCCTTTTCTATCGTTGCGTAGTTTATTTCCGTGTCTGACAGTGTTCTACTAGCATATGCCAACGGTCTGTCCGCTCCCAAGTGTCCTTGGGACAGGACAGCTCCTACGGCATAATTGCTTGCATCTGTTGTAAGAATAAATGGTTTCGAGAAGTCGGGAAACTGTAAAATGGGGTCGTTACACAGCAGCGTTTTACATGTTTCGAATGTTTCTATGAATTCTGAGTCAATTTGTACCGGTTTCTTCCCTTTTAGCTGCCTCGTTAGTGGTTTTGTTATGGCCGCGAAATCCTTTACGAACTTCCTGTAATATCCTAAGAGTCCCAAAAATGATTTTATTTGCTTCCTGGTCCTTGGGATTGGAAACCTTTTTATTGTTTCTATCTTCTTGGGATTCGGTTTAACTCCCTCTAGGGTTACTACGTGACCTAAGTATTCTACCTCCTTTCTCAAGAATTCTGTCTTGTCTAACTGTAGTTTGAAGTTAGCGTTGTCTAATCTTGCGAACACCCTGTCCAAGTCGTTCATGTGCTCTTGTAAGGATGCAGAGTACACCATGATGTCGTCCATATATACAAGGCAACATTTCCCCAACAGCTCCCCGAACAGGTTGTTCATCACTCTCTGGAACGTCGCTGGGGCATTACTTAGCCCGAAAGGCATCCTCACGTATTCAAAGTGGCCTCCTTCCGCGGAGAATGCTGTCTTTGGTATATCCTTTTCGTCTACCTCTATCTGATGATATCCGCTCGCCAAATCTAGTGTAGAAAAGTATTTGGCTCTTCCTAACCCATCCAATACGTCATTTATTATTGGCATGGGGTACCTGTCCTTAATCAGTTTTTCATTGAGCTTCCTATAATCGACTACCATTCTCCATTTTCTCTGCCCTGACGCATCATTCTTTTTGGCCACCAGCCACACTGGGGCACTCCATGGGGAGTGACTGTGTCTAATGATCTTTTGTTCCAGCAAGTTTTCTATTTGTCTTTTCACCTCCTGCCTTTCTGTGAATGCGTATCTATATGGCCTTGAGTACACCGGGATATCGTCCTTTGTCCTCACCTGGTGTTTGACAATGTTTGTGAACGATAAGTCCTCTCCTTCCATATAAAATGCCGATGGGTATTTTTTACATAGTCTTTTTAGTTCTGTGATTTCTTCCTCGTTTAAATGATCTGTTCTTATCTTATGAAACGGAATTCCTTTCTTCCCCCTCTCTTTTCTGCTTTCTATGTTATTTACTTCTATATGGTCTCCAGCTTTTAGTTCTGAAACTACTAGTGGTTCCTCCAGGAACAGATCCTGGTCCTCTTCCGAATAGTTGGTTATCTCGACCAGACTCAATCCTGCTGTTGCCTTATACAGGCCCTCTGATATTTCCATATTAGGTTTTACTTTCGTTTTGTTAATTATGAATTCCCCATCTTGTAACTGTACCGGCACCTGTATAACCCTTTTTGTGCCCGCTTCTACCGTATATACCTCCGTTGCTCTGTATTGCGTCAGCCATATCTGTGTTTCTACCGCCGCTGTACGCAGTTGTCGCTTGTCTACATCAATTACTGCTCCTATTTGTTGTAATATGTCTATTCCTACCAGTCCATCGAAAAACTGATGAAACTTAAAGAGGAGCAGTCTCATCTCTCCTACCCTCCTAGTTCTCTGAACATGGCTAGGACTGTCTCTTTCTGTACTTCGTGGGATCGTACGATTGTTTTTTATCTTTATTGGCTCTTTTAATCTTCTAATGTGTTCTGCTGGTATTAATTCTGGTCTTATGAAAGAAAAATGTGGATCCTGTGTCTATAAGCATTTTAATATTTTTGTTTGCTGCCAACCTAACCACTATATAAGGCAGGGTCGACTGATTCTTCCTTTCTCCTAGGTATCCTGTGCTTTGTACGAGGCTGCCTGGAGAAAATTTCCGTCCTCTTCCTGAATATTGTGTAGCTGACCAACTGCGGGTTGTCCGCTAACTCTAGTTGAGGTACTAGGTGTCTGCTGTGCTGCGTACGACTGTCTGGAATTGTTGGAGTTATATGACTGCCCTGTGTTATTTGTCATTCTAGACATCCTTGACTGTCCGCTTCTCCCTGCGTCTTGTGGTGACTGGATCGCTAATTGCTCTTGGCGATTGTTCTGTCCCCAACGCCTTCCATTGTTCTGTTGGTCGTAGCCCCATCTAGGGTTCCTATACTGCTGGTTCCGACCTGGGCCCCTAGTGTACCCTGCTTGTTCGTTCTGCATAAAGGTAGCTCCCCTGAAGGGGTTTCCACCCATTGGGTAGACGAACCCAAAACCTGGCCAACCACTTCCATTATTCATTGGGAACGGCATACCGAACGATGATTGATCGTTGACTCCCCATTGGTACTGTGGCCAGCCTGGCGTTTCCCGGTGCACCCTGGCGTCTGAGTTTCTTTCCTGTCGAGCTCTTGCGCCAAAGGTTCTTTAGTTTCTTTAGCCTGGTTCTCTGTTGTCAGGTACTTTTTTGCCCCCTGTTCCGGCCCATCCAGAGTATAGACATTTCTCTCTCTACAGGCTATTTCGTATGCCTTTGAAATGTCGTCTACATGGATATTCCTAATTGTTAGCCCTATCGGCCCTTTTATAGCCGAGAGGAAGGCGTTTAGTGTCATGTCTTCATACCATTTGGTTTTTTCCCTCCTTAGCAACGGGTTGGGCTCTTTGGCCTTACCCAAGCTGACGAGTGCCTTTCTTAACTCCAACACCTTTTGATATAGTGGCTCTAACTCCAATTTTTTCTCCTTTATGTGTGTAAGTTCCATGATTAAATCCTGCTCGGATCTCTTATCTCTAAAATGAGACAGCAATGCCTTTTTAATGTTGTCCCAATTCAAATCTACCTCATTCAACTCCAATGCCCTATCTGCCGCTCCTATTACCTTGCTTCTTATAGCCCTAAGGGCTATAGTTCCTACCGCTGACCTTTCCTCACCTTTTATGAGGCCTAATATCTGCTCTACCGCTGATATAAACCCATCTAACTTCTCTACACTTCCTTCATACTTTGGTATAATCTCCACCAGCTCTATGACTCGAACCGCTTCGAGCACACTTGCGTTGTTGGGTTGACTCATCTCTAATTGTGCTTGATTCTCGTCACTAGCTACTAAAGCTTCCGTGTCTACCGGAATAACCCTTTGGCTGCTGCTTTCCCTTGACATATAATCTATTTTGAATATTCTCTTTTCTTATTCTACGTATTTATAGTGTTTGTGTGTATGATGTTACGTGTGTATCTCTATATGTACTTATGTATTAGTAGGTATATGTATAGGTGTGTGCGTGGTGCGTGTGTCCTTAAGCGTTTATACTAGATTTAGTTTCCTTTGTGTGTCCTTGTGCCCGTGAAATGGAGTGTGGTGTGCTGTGAAATGGTTTCTTCTTCGTCTATAGTTCTTTGATCGCCTTATGTGCGTCTTTTTATTTACTTTGTGGCCTACCTACCTACTACCTACACGCTGAAGCTAGTCACCGTACTGTGCGTTACAGTATCTGCGACCAATTGCGGACAGTCGTGTCTCCCTGGTAGCGCTTCCTTGTTCCATATTCCTGTCACCCCTACACTAGGCGTCCGCACTGTGCATTACAGTACTTCGCCCTACGCATGTGAGTGACTTGGAACTAGCAATTGACTCTTCACCTTTTATTTCATTTACTTTGTGTCTTTACCTACACGCTGAAGCTAGTCACAGTACTGTGCGTTACAGTATCTGTAACCAATTGCGGACAGTCGTGTCTCCCTGGTAGCATTTCCTTGTTCCATCCCCCTGTCACCCCTACACTAGGCGTCCGCACTGTGTATTACAGTACTTTGCCCTACGCATGTGAGTGACTTGGAACTTGTACTCGACTCTTTACTTTTGTCCTTGTCGCCCCTACACTAGGCGTCCGCACTGTGCGTTACAGTACTTTGCCCTACGCATGTGAGCGACTTGGATTACATCTCTTTTAATTACATCGCCTCCCTCGCGGGGTCTTGCCCCTCACCATTTTCGGTGTTTTTTATTGTTTTTTTTTTTTTTTTTTTTTTTTTTTTTTTTTTTTCGTGCCGGCCCTGTCTCTATGCTGTGTGTGTGTCATCTTCGACCGTTCGATGCTCGACTCGACCCAACCGAGTGTTTGGCCTCGCTTCCGTCGAACCAAACCGAATCATTGGCACAATTACTCATGCACCCGATTCTATGATCGTATCGGCCCCTCGGCCTGACGTCAAGCCGACGGCAACTGCTCGACTCACTGTCGAACCGCATCCGCTCGACCCACACTCGGTCGAACCGCGGCCGATCGAACCGCAACGATCGAACCGCACGATCGAACCGCTCAAAATTTTTCCACGACACTTTTGCACTCTTTTTCTCCTCACTCCCCTCTGACCATTTATTTGCATTATTCTGTTCGTTTTGGTCCGAATAACTCGAATCCACTGCCATGGCCAATGTACCATACTATCTCTCTTCTAATAATTGCCCATTTCACCGCTCACCATTGTATTGTTTCACTTTTCGTTCTCCCTTTGAGGGTTTCTTATGTTTTATTTCTTCTCCATTTCACGTCACTCTACTCACACGTACATATTTCCCCGATATCTCTCCTTACAGGGTTATTATTGTCACTACTTTCCACTGCATCTCCTGCGTGATTCTCTCTCGCTGTCTCGGTCCTCTAGTGTCCTAGTTCCTCCAGATTTCCGTCCTTTAACGAGAGTGTCCGACTGCGCCAGTTATGATACAAGTGTATCGGTTGAGGTTCCTTGGGAGATTTGTTGCAGGAAAGTGGGTTTTGTGGAGATGAAAACACCCGGAGTGGTTGAGGTTCAAAATAATTCTGATTCTATATTTCGTTTCTTGGTTTCCAACTAAATTACAATTTGCTGGCCTTGCTCTTTTGGCTGGCAGAGAATCTGCTTACTCCCCATTCCTCAATTAGAACGGATGTTTGGTTGCTGAGTCTGATGTTTGTTTGTGTAAGTTCTGCCGGTCCAACTTTGTTGCAGCATCGACGTTGTTGACGTTGGGGCCTACTTATGCTAGCCGCGGTGGTTTCGGCGGGGCGAGGGTGAGGATAGATGCTGAGGTGGTAACTCACGCGGCATGTGCTCCATTTGAATGAGAAATGTAGAGACAAGAGACAGGCCGCCCTGCAACACGCATAAAAGTATGCTAAATTATTTCTTTAGCTGCAGAAGCATTGCATATGCCAAAAACCTCATCCACGCAGCAGCAGCACAAGATAGAACAGAACAGCACCTGAATGACAAAAAGTGGGAGTATTGTGGGTGTTATCTCTCTCTATCTCTATATAGAAAGAGCGGCCTAAACATGTGCTGGCTGTGTGCCAGCTCGTGTCGCAAAAGCAGAGACAGCACAGGCTCCTCTGTATCCTTCTGCTGCTGCTGCTGCCTGTCAACAATTGGCATGCACTAATTAAATATTGCTTCGATTCCGGCTTCGGTTTCGGTTTCGGTTTGGGTTACCAATTTCTCACAGCCCCATCCCCAACACCGCCCAAAAAACTAGTCAAAAATTGCTTATATGCTTATATTTTTTTTTTATTTTTACCAACGCGATACAAAGGATGACACTGCTTTATTGAGATATAGAGTGGAATATACTGGGAGCTACAGGGGGGAAGAGACTGCTGTTGGCTGTAGGATTAGAAGGCACTCTCTTCCCCACCCAAGCTGCCTCTCCTCCTCTCTTGTTATTGTTATCCTTGTGGTGCAGTTTTAATAATTCAAAGTGCCTGCAATAGACGACTGGCTGCTGCTGCTGCTGCTGCTGCTGCTTTGGGCTTTTGCGTTTGTATGTTCTGCCTTCTGGATGTCCTTGTTGGCGTTGTCCTTTTGTTTAGCTTTAAACCGCACCACATTCAGAGGCACGCACACACACAATAAATACAAGGAGCAGCAGGGGGGCGAGGGCACACTACCATTACGTACCGAACCGTACCAGAAGGTAGCTACGAAGTGGACTGGACAGCGTTCGCTCATTCGTCCCGCTTCGCACCCTGGCCATACCCTTCCTGTCAACGCCACATGCCACATGGCACATTTCTCTCCTGCCTCACTGGCTAATGCTGCTACTGGCCCCATGATGTTGTGCCATTCTGCTCCTGCCAACGTTCGAACGTTCCAATGTTCACGCAAATGAAGCCCCATCCCCCGATCCCCCTGCAGCCTCAGGCGATCGTTTTGAAGGCTACAGCACTTCAGCACTGGGTACTGGGAAGTACAGTCACCGCTGTGGATAGCTACACGCACATGTTCTCGATTTGGAAGTATAGTCAGGGATTGGGTATAGATGTACGAATGTCCGTCATATTTTGCAGTGTTTTAACTCTGAAAACTAACAAAACAATGAAAGTTGAACGAGTGCTGCACATTCCAGAGAATATAACGATACAGATTAAATTTCTCAAGGCCATTATTAACCGTTATACAGCCAACTATTCATCATTCATCATTCATCATCTGTCATCCGTCAACTGTCATCCGTCAAGTAAGGGGCAGCGGGGCAGCGAGGCAGCGGGGCAGCTGGGGCGTCTATAACTCTAGGCCAGAAGTCATTGGACCATTTATTTGCTGTCAGCTACTTCCTCGACTTTCTCAATAATATATGCATTTTCCATACATTCATTTTATTTCGAAATAAATTCATAATTAAGTGAATGTTTTATTATGAAATATTTTTGTATATCAGGATAATTCCCTTATCTTCCCCGCTCTTAGTGCCACAGCGTTGAATCAATATTTATTAATCCTGTCATAAAGCGAAATTGGGCCAAAGAGTCATCAATTCATGATAAATATGTCCCTGTCACTCTCTTAATATTTATTCATTTCTTTTTTCTCTTATATTAGCTGCAGTAATAAATATGTCCTTACCTTGGAAATCAGTCCGCAACTAAAAGGAGAAATTCTTAAACAACATTGGATGAATTAAATCCAAGAATACGAAAACGAAATGAAGGAAGGCTGTGTGTGAGAGAAAGGCGTAAATAAATCATTAGAAGGCGAACGAACGTCAACTACTGTGCCGCTCTCTCCCAGAGCGACCCTTCAATCTCAGATTTATAATTATCGCTGCAGTAGTTCTGGGAATGGATGATGTTGTTGTTGGGTGGTCTGAGCACTGGGCAAACAGTTCTACTAATTAGAGAAAGGTTGACAGGAGCTGCTACTGCTGCTGCTGCTGCTGCATTCGCAAGGACACGCGCGTCTGATGTCGCAGTTTGTTTTTGTTGATTTTTGCAACTGAAAGGCGCACGGGTCAAGGCGCGGGTTAAATGCATGCCACATGCCGCATAAAGACACACAGTCAGGCCAAAAATTGGTTGTATTTCTGGTTGCATTTCTCTCGTTTTGTTTTTTTTTTTGGTTTTTATCGGGGGAAGAAATTAACTCGATTTGCGGAAAGAGCGACAGCCGCCCCAGCAAAACTTCTCTCTCTTATTGGCCAAGGACATTGCATTGAAAGAGCCTTGGGAATTGGATTTTGGATTTGAATATTCCTTCCTTCCCACCCCAAAAAAAAGGGAAATAGCAGCAGCAGCCAAAGGAAACATCTGCCCAACCTTTGGGGCATAAGAAACAAAGCTAAATCAGCCAGAAGAAACGCACGGCAGATACCCAGTACATCCAGGATTAGACATTAAATTCTCGGGCATTCTCCTTGGCTGCATTCGCTTGTGCACTCCGAGTCGAGTCATCAGCGTGTCCTCTATGGCCAACTTTATTTACTTCTCTGTGCCTAACACACCCCATAAAACCCTCCCAGTGCAGGGTGTACAAATCCGAAGCCTCGACGTGCCTCGAAATGAACATTTTTCGGGGCAAAAAAAAAAAGGGAAAAGAGTGGCTGCAATAGAACGGGGCGGTGCGGCGGCCGGAGGGAAGCTTTCGAAATGCAGAGGCAAATGCAAATGACAAAATAATGCGTTCAGGCAGCAGCAACAGCAGCAGTAGCAGCAGCCGCACAGCAGTCAAAAACGGACGACGGGGAGCAGGAAAGTGAGGAAATGTTTCGGTGGGAAAATGGAAGGAAAACAGGAAAACACGTAGCTGCAGGCGCAGGCGGCACTGCTGGCCATTGCAAATGGCAGGGACCAGGACCACTACCACCATCACCATCACCATTTGGGCCCCAAAGCCTACGATTTGTCCTTCCATCCGATTTAGAGTCTGAAACATGAACTTAAATTACCTGAAAATATGTCGGCCATAATGAGGGGAAAAAATGACAGTGTTTAAGCCCAATTCAAGGCTGATCAGGTGGGAAAGTGCGGCTGTTCTACTCCGTAATTGGGTTATCAAATTCCGAGGCAACTCGAGAGAAAAACTTTAAAGCAGGTCAGGGAAATTGCACATATGGAATGCACAAAAATGGAATTATTTATATGGAATTTGTTACCCGAAAGGCTAAGTGATGGATACTGGATGAATGTGTGTGCTCGTTATTTTTGTGCTTATTATTTATTATATTTATGGGTCGAGGCTTCAGAAGCTCGCATCCTGCCTTGGTCCTTAGGCGAAGCATTTCGCTGCACTTAATGGGTAGCCATCGCCATTTCGAAATTACGCATACGCATTGTGGCCTGCGAGTGTAATCCAATTTAATAGCGTACCCGGCCTTTGGCACAGAGTAGAGGAGGGTTGGAAACGGGAGTTATGGTGGGGGGAGCGGGTACTGACGGGGACGGGGGCGATGGTAGAGGGCAGAGAATAAATTGCAATTTACTTGCGTAAATTTAATAAAGTTTCCCATCTCTCTGCTGTCCTGCTCTCTCTCTCTCTCTCTCTCTCTCGATTATGAAATGTGCAACATTGCTGCATCCCTTTTGCTGCATGCAACTTGTTGTAGTGCAATCTGTTTTGCTGTTTGCACGCCCGCCTTGAGCCGCAATTTCATGAAAAGCTGTTGAAAATAATTAAGATGAAACGGCACAGATTGCTTCACATTCATTTCTTTAGTCACAGCGAGCCACTGCATCAGCCACTGCCATCGTCTTCTCCTTCAGAGGCGCCTTCGTTGCTTTCCTGATGGATGTTATTATTATGCAATTTACTACTTATCACTGGAATGCATATGGTTGCATCCCCAGATGCATTGAAATTCTAGAATTGAAGGGCTTATGGCTTCCACGATACGGGGAAGGAAAGGAACAGAGACAAGGACAGCCCCCTGTGCTGTCTACCATCAATTGACTTTCGTTTGAGCTGCCACATAAGTATTCGTGATTTATGCATTATCTGTGACTTGCAACAATGCAACAGCTAATCAAATGTTGTCACCTTTTCTAATAGAACTTTGAACGAATTATGGTATATTTTGTGGCTTTGTTTTTAATTGAAAATTGTAGTAAATTTCTAGATAATTCTAGTAATAGATTTTCCCCCATCTTGCCTACGATTTCCGCCCTCCACTGATGGACTCTGAGTCTATCGGAATTTCTTTTTCGAACATGCACGCAAAGCCATTTGTCTCACAAAATGACGACTAATTGAAATGCCTTCAAACATGCTAAATTGAAAATGTAATCCGTTAATGCCTCCCCATCTAGAAATTCCCCCCAAGCACTCACTCTTATCGCCCCACCACGCACTGCTCTCAGCCCTTCTCAAGGTTCTACTTAGCCGAACATTTGCTGAGAGCCCTTTTGTTTGGAATTAATTAAGCGACAAAAGACGCAGCAGCAGCTTCATTAATTGAAATAAATAGCAACGAAAAAACACACACAGCAAACCAAAACCAACAAGAAATTGAATAAAAGTGATGGATGGAGAGAGAGGGCAGGGGCAATATATGGGTGGGGTGGATAGCTAAAGCTAAACTGCGCCTAATCGATAGGATTTCTAGCTAAAATAAAGTAAATCCACAAACGCAGAATCATCCAGAAAGACCTAAAAATCATTGAAAGCTATTTTTCGTTTGGCTCTTTGAGCACCTGACTCTACAATTTCGTGGGATCGTGTGGGCTCACACGTTTCCCTACAAATGCCAAAACTAAACGACACCAAATGAAATGCATCGGTGAAAGAAGCATCGTGTCTAAGACACACCCAACAATGTGAGCAAGAAACTCGCTCGAAATATGCTCAAGAGTATTTTGTTCATGGCAACAGGCGTTGATATGCAATTAAATGGAATCTCTATTCGCTATTTTTTTTGTTTGCCATTCCCTGCCGCTCGTGTGGCTCGCCTTTCTCTTTCTTTCTCTCTTTCCTTCTTGCCTAGTTCATCAAAGACACGCAAGTGACGCTCGTGTGCGTGCGTGTCGGCTCAATTAAATCCGCCAAGTGTCCCATGCTATCCCACCCGCCGCTACTCCCGGTGAAAGACGCGTGTGCAGATCCCATGAAATGAATACCTAAAGCCTACCCGAAAAAGAAACAAAAGAAACGTAAACTTATTTAAGACGGAGCAGGAATACCCTTTTCCTTTGAAATTCGTTCGATCCTTTTTAGTTTGCCTCGCAGTTCAAAGATTTGCTCGTTGCCCGTTGCGAATGTGTCCGCTCGTTTATGGGTCATTTAAACAGCAGTCACGGCTATGGGTCATTGTTACAATCGATCTGAAGTAACAATGATGTATTTCCCATTGAAATAAAACTATGGTTAGAGTATACATAAATGAGGAATAGAAATACGATGCCAAGCGACGGGTGCGTTGTCATGCATCCCTTTGTCCCCGAAAGCCTATATAAGAGGGTATTACAGCCTAGGCATTAGAACCTGCTTAAAGCCTCCTATAGACACTCAAAGCGCGGCTCAACCGTGTTGCGGCAGAAGCAGGTGCGAGTGAAAGGAAAAGTAAAAGTAGAAGGAAAAGTGAGAGTGAGATTGAAACTGATTTCATTAACATTCTGAGGGAGACATTAGAACGCCAGTCGATGCTGCGGTAGGGGGGTTAGAGCGAAGCTTAATGCAGATGTCAATTAACTCGAAAATGCTATAATAGCATACAGAATTCTCTATTCACATTTGTACAGTGGATACTTTAGGTGTCTATGAATGTTTTTTGTGATGTCTCATTCCGTTATCTACAATTATACCCAATATTGGCTCGATCTCATCAGTTTGATAAAGGAACACATTTTTTAGGGCACAATTTCCAGTCTTTGTTTTTCTCTTTGTCTCCAAAAGGCCAACCCCATAATGAAACAAAAGCAACAACAATAAAACTGCAATAACTGTGCACATAATAAATGTTAACGTATCTGCATTGCGGGTTCGTGCGGTGTGTGTATTTTTAGAATTATAACCTTTTTTTTTTGCCGTGTAAGGCATGCAATAAAATCCAAAACAAACAAAATCAAATAAACAACAACATTAACAAAAATAAATCAGCGACAACGATTGAAACGGTAAAAACATCATGCAAATCCGTTCGAGGCAGCTGCGCAGCTGCGACGGCGGCGTTACTGAAGCCAGCGTCTCGTCTCAAGGTGAACCAGCAGCTGAGAGAACGAGAACCACAAGCAGAACGACAGCGAGAGCGTGAGAGCTGCAACGAGAGCGCAAGCAAAACGAGAGAGAGAGCGAAGAAACGAACGAACGAACGAGCGAAGAACTGCAGTTGGCAGAGCAGTGGCAGTGGCAGTGCTGCCTTCCAGCTGCATTCGTGTTCCAGCTGCAGACGAGAGCGGAGACGCCAACGAACGAGTCGCGAGACGATCGCGAGCGGGAATTAAAGTGCAACAACACGAAAACAGCAACAAAACAAAAACCAGCACCGTTTGTTGAACTCTCGTTTGAAACTCAGCCACAAAAGCAAAGCAAAAGCAATCAAAACATAAAAGCGAAAGAGTGAGCCAACAAAATAAACAAAAAAGAGTTAGAACAAACCAGATAAAAGGGTTTTGTCCAAATGATTGCTTGATTGGAAAGCAGCACACCCCTTCTCCCCACTCCGACCCCGCCCACCCTGCTCATCATGTGCAGTGGAAAATTCTTCCGCATGCCCACCCTTGCCATCTGCGGCGTTGTGCTGACCATCATTTTGGTCTGCATTACGGGCATCACCCTAACGAACAGCATCAACATTTCGAATATCGTAAAGCTACGCGAGAAGGTGGCCAGCGACTCGGCGGCAGCCAATGGTGGCCACCAGGCGGCCCAGACACGTGCGGCACTGGTCGAGCAGCAGTACTCGACGCTGCAGCAACATCATCTATCGCAAAGCGATCTCAACTACATATCGGCATCGACGCATCCAAAGAATCTACAGCGACCGTTGCAACATCAGCAGCTGCCACAGCAGCAGCCCAATAAAATTGTGATTGAAATTGGACTAAGGAGCGCCAATGAGAGTGCCAGTGGCAGCAAGGGGAGTGGCAAATCAGCAAGTGGGAGTGGGAGTGGCAGTGGCACCACCGCTGGTAGTGGAAACAGGCCACTGGGCATGCCACATATGCTGGAAGCAGCCGAGGCATTGATGGAGGGCAATGTTGATTCCATATCATTGCCGGCAGCATTGCCACTGGTGGCATCAGCGCCAACAACTGAAAAGAGCAGCAATGGCAATGGCAATGTCAATGGAAATGGAAATACAAACAAAAGAAGCTCGGGGAACAGTCCTGGAAGCAACAGCAATGCTCCTACCAACGGCACTGGGAAAAGCACAGAACACAACAGCAATGACAGGAGGAGCACTGGAGGAGACATAAATGGAAATAACACTGGAAGCGATTTGGGAAGAGGCAACAGCGTCGTCATGGATATCCGGGATCACAATCCAGGGGGCATACAGTTCGAGCGGCGTGCCCATGTCAAGCAGGTATACACTGAGAGAAACAAATCTATTCAATTGCAAGCACAAATTGGAATTTCCCAAGAGTAATTTTCCATAGATTATTGAAACCATTTCATCAGCACTCATATGTATTGCCTACCTACCTACTTCTCCACTATTCTTAGCCCACAAAGTGTTCAAGAAAATGTAAGTTTAAACATTAAAAATAACAACAATAAATAAACACATTTACCTTATTCTACGAAATATATTTATTTGCAGTTTATTCCACGTCCATCATTTACTCGTTTTTAATGTTTCCAATTACCAATTACAACAACAACAAAACACTTACAGAATATTCGTTCTATTTCTAAAAATTCAATTTACAAATTTGTTTTGTTTTGTTTTGTTTTGCCTGCATCACGTTTTTTTCTAGCTTTTTATTATTGTTGTCTCCCGCTAATCATTCGCTGCATTGTCACGATGAGCGACAAACACGAACTGTTGTCGTCGTTCACCAATGCCCTTGCCTCTCTGCCTCTTCCTCTCACTGCATACTTAATTCCATATGCACCCACACAATTGATACCCTTTCTGCGATATAATGAAATAATTGTTTGCTACAGATCAAAAGGATATCGGAACTTTTTTTGGCATTTGTGTTGTATTTTCTATTTAGCTATCTATCTATTTATCTATCGATTTAGCTGAAAAATATTTCTATGGTTTTAGAGAACATTTCAAAAATTCGGCAAAGATCTTTGATAGTATGAGTATATCCAATATATCAACATTTTCTATCCTCCAGCCATGATATTTCAAAAAGTTCTGCCACAGCTAATAATTTCTAATAAAACTTATCCAATGCCAGGGTAGAGTATTATAGACTGCGACTAACCCCCAAGTTAATTGTTTGCCAACATTTTCGGCATTTGCAATTCGATTCGGGGTAAATAAGGACTGGGGGAGCATCACATTTGCATTAAAAGAAGAGAACGAAGAAACCCGGAGAGGAACGCCTTCTAACATGCGGTGGCCTGCGGAGGGAACACAGTTGCACGGACATTTCGGTAGTTGCCTCGTCATGTAGCATACCGGTGCACCGGGCAAGGGGTCCAATTAAATTTGTCACGTTTCGTTGCGTACCCACCCACCCCGCCAGCTCAGCCCAATCCGTATTTTTGCATAAGGCTGACAACTGATGTGGCAGCTAAAACGGGTTTAAACTAGCAAAAACCGATTTTGTAATATCTCTTGAGCCGGTTTTTATCTCTCTCTAGAAATTAAATGGCAATGTAACCTTCGAGATTTATTCTATGTTAATGGGGGGGAAGTGAATTCAATGAACCCGGGTCGTAAAAAAAATATAAATAAAACTATAATGTATAACTATTAAATAGAAAATTGTTAGAAAGAAAAATGGGGAAAAATAATCGTTAAAAAAAGTAAGGTTTGGCTTTGGAATATAATATTTAGAGGAATTTATCAGACAACTTTTTGTGGCATCGACAGATGATCGACAGATCAATTCCAGAATAAGTTTCGTGGTTGAAAGTATCCTTTAAAAACAGCTTTCGTACATATTAAATCTTGCAGAGTGAAGCCACAGAAATCCATGCTATTTATCCACCATTTTGAGGGAAAACTTTTTGCACCCCCCAACATTTAATTAAAATTATTTACTCAAAAGCCCATCACACGACACCCAACCACGGCCACGGCGCCCCGCACGCCAGTCAATTACAGAGACAATATAATCCGAACAATTTTTGGAGCCCTCAGGCATTACGACAAACAGATTATAGATTACAGATTACAATTAAAAACATAGTTTTAATAGCTTTTGGGAGAGAGAATTCATAAACAAATAAAGCAACAAATGCAAATAGCGCGCGAGAATTAAATCCCATATTGCGGGGGGCAAACAATAATCAAATCTCACATCGATGGTCGGGCGGCACACACCCCTATGATGGGAGCGGAGAGGAGTAGCCTCTTCCACCTTTGCACCGTCTCACACAAGTCCGCCGCCCCCCTGTACACACAAACACACAACACCCTGTAATGCGATTAGCTGGAGGTAAAGCGGGTGCCGCCAAAGCAAACGCCACCGCCACCGTACACATGGCAAAGTTCAGGGATGAAATAACCACATAGAAAAAAAAATCTGTTGCTGTTAGTGCTGCTGCTGAAGCGGTGGAGCGGTGGAGCGGTGAATGTTGAATGGCTAATACCCGCACCCGTACTCGTAGACCTCACATGTTCCCATGGAAATGGATGGACAAGCCTCCGCTGGCACTGCCACACAGCCTCCAAGCGATGCCGCTGTCGCATTACACTTTTGATACCCAGTGTTAAGGGGTATATCATATTTATGATGACACATGTGTCACTCAAATACAGTTTACACAAATAATTGCAATTTTTATAAGCTAAATTATAATTATGATTAAAAATATTCATTCCTGGGTTGCTGTTGCAGAAAATGCTGTTCTTCATGTTCAAGAAATGGCGGCCCCATTTTATGTAGATTTTCTTCTTTTCTCTACTCTGATACTTTCTATATAAATCCACTTCGTTTGGAAGACCCATCAAGTGAGTTTTTATTACCCAAAAATGTATCGATAAGCTGTTTCGTTCTTTTTTTATAAACCTCTAAAGAATTCAAAAAAAAAAAACAACTCCCTTGTGGCAAATGTCAATTCGTCTGTGAATGCCCTGACCGGCGCTTTAAGTGGGTGTCCCCATGGTCGTTAGTCGCTTTTAGGCTTAGGCCTTTTGTTGCTTTATTTTTCCGAGTCAAAAGCCAGCGCTAAGCCAATTAACTTTGCAAACTTATTCCGTGTGAAATTAATTACTTGGTTTTAAATGTATGCATGCCCCGCTGTCTACCGTTTTTTGTTGTTCATAGACAGAGAAAAATATAAATGAGTGAGTGAGAGGCCGAGATTGTGAGTGTGAGAGGCCACACAAACAAATTAAGTCGTTGAATTTTGTATGAGCTCTCTCATTTATTTAAAAACGCTAATTTCGTGCACTTCCGTTTTGCTGATTTAAATTCACTCTTTTTCCGTCACCCCATCAAAATTACCTGCCCCTGGAGAAAGCACTTGAAAAAGCTTAAATGCCGATTTGTCCTGCAGAGACCGCAGACAAATCTACCGGTAAATCTCGCAAGCCCCTCAAGCGCCTCTGCTCGAAGAAGAAGACCACTGCAGGAGGCCCCAAGCGTCTCTCCCGCAAGGGAAAGACCGCTGGAAAGGCCACTGGAGGAGTCTTAAAGCGCAAGGCCACAGCTGGAAACCGCAAGCGCTCCTCGAAGCGCCCCTCCCGCAAGGCAAAGGCTACTAGAGGAGAATCTAAGTGTCGCTCCTTGAAGGGGAAGACCCCTGCAGGAAATTCCAGACGCTCTTCCCGCAAGTAAAAAGAAATCCAGAAGCCAGTATCAGTTTTAAAGAACCATATTTGACATTCTTTCAGTCAACAATATTTCGAACAACATTTATTAATTGTGCCAAAATTGAAAAGACCTTACAGATGTGTAAAAGTTAACTAAATAATAGGTGAAAGAAATATTTAATATTTGTAATTTCACTAGCAATAATGATAAAACCAGTAAAATGTCTTGTTTAGTTGACTTGGGTTTTCGAGCTTACGCTAAATGCCACTAGGAATGTCTCAGATCGGATTTGCATGTGGCTGCCGAAAGTTACAAACGATCTGCAAGGTACTCGGATGCTTTGGGACCAGCAAATGTTGAGGAGTTTCAAGTCTATTTTGCAGTCAAAAACATCAGGGACCTAATTTCAGGCATCAACTCCTGGCCGCATTCTCGCTCTGTTCGTTTGGTGTAAAAGTTTTTCTTAAAAACAAATTGCCTAACTTTTTGGTTAAACAAAAGTGGAGCACTTTTTAGCTTTCAAAGTGCCGCAGGCGCCTCACATACTTGAGAAGGGAATAGTGCTCAAGCGAAAAGGAAACAGTGGAAAAGAGCGGTAAAGTGACCGGGGAAAAGGGAGAGTTTTGATGGCGAAATGATTAGGGATGAGAGTGGATGTTGGGGAGTTTGCATGAATCGATTACCGGAGACTGTACCTATAAATTTAGAGCAATAGTTCATTTAGCCAACAAAAAATCGAACTTCTACAGAAGTGAGCTTCAATTTAGGTATCTTTTCCATAATTAATTGAGATACTTGTGATGCGTTTTGTTTCTTGTAATCGTAGTAGCTAATTCTTACATCCACTGATGGGAAACTGTAATCAATAAATCCGTTAAGCACAGGAAATTGAATAATTTGTTGCTATGTTTTATGTAGATAAATAATGAAATTTTTGCCTTCGTGATTGTAATTTGTTTGGCAGCGGAACTAGTTTGTGTTGATTGATTCATTTGTCACATTTTTCCACTGTCAATTACCGTTCATTTGTTCATTTCCTTTTTCCCTTTTGAATGATGGCGGCTGTACTTTGCAACGGTAAACGATTTCACCTTTCTCGCTCTCTCCGTCTCTCCCTTTTTCTCTCTGCTCTTCCTATTCCGCTACTCTCTCCTCTCTCTGTATGTTCCTGTTCCCCGTTCCGAGCATCTTTTGTGTTCGGTGCTTCGGTGCTGTTCCCATTTCCCGTTTGGCATCCGTCATGCCAGGCGTAGCAGTTGTAGTATAATTTATAACCAACAAAATTGCAATGCAAAGCAGCCTCTTTATATGAAAAACACGCTCATGCCTGCTCCCCTACCGTTGCTCATGCTATTTGTCTGCTTCTTTCGTTTACTTTCAGGTGAGTTGCAACTTGAATGGATGTGCCATCCAAAGATACTACAAGTAATGGTCGTGTTCCTGGTCCTTGGCCAGCGGAGGACTCGTGTTTAGTGCAATATCATTGGACAGCACAGACAAACTTTCTCTAAGGATAGGAGGTACGAGTGGACAGATGGATGGATGGTATGGGATGGTGGACGATGAAGTGCTGCCAACAGAATCAAACAGAAGGTGCCAAGGGGGGAGATCTGCTATTTCTTGGCCAAAGTTTTGTTGCCCGTGTCCATGTCTGCCTTGGACCGAATGGCTGGAATGGTAACACGCCCCAATGCTTTCAATTATCATGTCCAGCCCGCATATTCCCGTCCACGTCCATTTGCTGCGTTTGGCCCATAGGCAAATGTCCTCGGCATAACTTTTTACGCATATTTCCCAAGTAAATCGGGCAGAAAAGCATCCTAAAAGAAATGGAAGCAAAGCGAAATTAAGATATTCTTTCGAAACCACAAAACATATATAAGAAGTGCGAACTAAGGCGCATATTCCTACACATAAAGTCTGTTAAAATTACGCATAAGTGAAAGGCAAAATTCAGTCAAAGAACACACGCAACGGGTGATCTTTTCAAAAGGAAATCTTTTTGGTTTTACATGGGGAAAAAATACAATACAAAAATTCCTAAGGAACCGACGAATCAGCGAGAATGGCTCATGAAATATGTATTAAGTATGCTGTGGATTAAGCCACTGGCTTTACCCATGATTAGGGTATGCCACAGTTTTTCCTCTGCTTTTCCTTGGAATTGAATTCCAGGGGAAAGCTTTTGGGTTGGGTTTTATTTGGGGCTGTGGAGGGAGTGTAAGTAATCATTGTTCAATACCGGAAACTATTCAATTTCCGCATGACATGAAGCGTGTACAAAACAGAACAGGCCAAAAGAGGTTAGAGCAGAGTGGAATAAAGAATGGTGTGGTAGTGGGAGTGGCAAGAGCAAAATAGAATCAACACGGTAGACTACAGGCAGCAGCAGCACATGGACAGGCAACCACAGCTGAAGCGATGACAACATACACGGCGAACGTAGAGAAATAAACCAGAATGCTAGACAGAGGATAGAGAATAGAGGATAGAGATGGAAGCCCTGCCCAGACAGACAAGAGATCCCAGAGACAGGAAAAAAAACCCAAAGCGAGAGAAAAACACGAGTGAAACTGACGACGGAAACTGATGTAGTGCTTGATGCTGTACTCCCCTGCGGCTTGGACATCCAAGCCTGTCTGCAGTCATCCTGCCATTCTGCCATCCTGCTGCTTCCTGGAGCCAAAAGGCTGCTGGACTGCAAAAGGATTTGCTATGAGAGTGAAATTGAAACTGTGATTGAGATTGAGTTTCTTTTTGTGAGGTAGATTCTGATGTGATGACGGGAAACAGTGAAGTAAATTCCAAGTTGAAAACGAAGAATACTCAAGTATTTATATTTTAAACGATTATTATCCAGCCATAAGTGTTTTCAAATTAGACTCAACTGCTAAGCCACACTGGAAGAGTCAGCCCTCCACGTTTTTTCCTTCAATTTTCTTGCTTGCTCCCAAAATGCAATCAAATGTTTTTCTGATTGTTGAAAATTGCCCAAAAATACCCCACTGAGTGAATGGGTTTGAGCTTAGTGCATTCTAGTGTTCACTTGTAGATGGGTTTCATTCACAGATTTCCTTTCGTTGAGCTGCTTTTCCTAGAGTTTCTCTATCGTGCAGTTTGCTTGGATTTCCCCACAGTTGGCTTACATTGAGCTGCTTTTCCTAGAGCTCTCCCCATGCCGTGGTCTGAACTGATTCTGATTTTTTCGCTCAGAGCTCTCTCTTTCTCTGCCTTTCTCGGGACTAGCTGATTTTATCCTTGAGCCCACTCGAGTCCTTGGCGCGTTGACTGTTTTTTTTCTATTCTTATTTTTTTGTTGATATTTGGTTTGCTTGGTGGCACTCCTGGTCCTGTCCTGTGCCCTGTCTTTCCCATTGCCTGTCTCTATATTTTCTTCCACCTGCTAAGCTGATTGTGTCTTGCACTGCATGGCCCAAGGACCTGCTCCTGGATGCTCAAGGATGTCGTGTACGTGTGAGTTAATTCTGTTGTTGTCTGCACTTCAGCTTGGTATCCGGAGTATGAGCAATGAGGCATGGGGAGGGGAATTTTAGTACCTGTTACGCTTCGTTAACTATGCGATGGCATAAAAAGCTTTTGGCTATCAATCAATTGTCCTTATTCAATTATTTAGCACACCTCTTGCTATTTATCCTTCAGTCGCGGAGCTGAAGATTTCTGCGGAAACGAATTTCAATCATTAAGCGATGCAACATTCCCTGCCATCGACAATTGAGAATCGCGTAATCCTCGAAGCAACATTTGGCCGTAGATCATGGAGGGGGATTTTCTATTTGCAGGACTCAATATCCTGCAGCAGGAATGGAAGCGGTTGGAAGGCGGGAGGGGAAATGGAGAAACCATTTTGGCAATCGTTTGTTTTACGACTTTTTCTAATTGCTTGCTGCGGGTGAGCGTCTCTCCCTCTCTGTTGTCCAGAAGGAGAAGTCCTTAACTTGGCCGAACATTGCATACTTCTTCATCCAGCTGCTACTGCCACCTCCTCCTGCCTCCGGAAGGAAGGCGTCCTTTATTTATTGCCCCTCTCAGACTCCCCAGGACTTTTTTTGGTTGCTCTCTTTTTTTTGTGCAGTTTCTCCTTCGGGGCTACCACTTTATTCACGAGTTTGATAGCGAAATAAAGAAAAGAACAGGACAGAAATAGGAAATTGCCATCGATAGGAAGAAAAGTCCTTGGGGAAATGGTGGAAAGGGAACAGGAAAGAGGAAACATGGATGAAAGTTGACATGGGAATGGGAAGCATGGAAAATGGTCAACAACACTCAACGGCGGAACAGTGGAAGTGCTATTGGAACGAATAACAAGAAGATCATAAATGGGGAATTTAGTAACGGAATGAACGATGGAGTTCCATTATCAAATGGAATATCGGGAAGCAGCACATCGAAGTCAGTAAAAACCAGATTCGGAAATTCTTTTAATAGTTTCTATCACATCTATCACCTTTGGAGACAGAACAAAGGAATATCAGTTAAAAAAGGGCATAAAATAAAATGCTAAGATCCCAAAGGAAAATGTTTGAATGAAATCTTTCATTGGAATACTTCTTCAAATAAATATATCCCCATGCATTGCCATAAAAATCTCTCAAACTTTAGAAGGGATCCTTGAACTCGCCAAAGAGAGATTGTGGGATTGTATTGTGGGAATAAATACATCAAAATCAAATCCAACTGCTCGTAAAGCAGTAGAGCTTACACACCAATCTGTAGCAACATTTCCCGCCCCACTCTAAAACGAGCGAGTGCTACCCCCGCCCAATGCCCACATTTTTGTGTGTTTTATTTTTTTTTTTGGCTACGATTTGGGCTTGAGTGAAGTTCTTAAAATCGGTCTGGCGGACGCAGCTGAGTTTTTGCACTGAATGCCAAAGGGAAATGGTTTTCCGGCATAGGAAATAGACGGAGGGCAGGAGAAGGCGGCGGCAATGACCAGCAGCAGCTGGGTCCAGAAACTAGAGAAAACTCTTCATTGTCGTAAAAAGAAAGACGAAATGAAATGAATCATAAATATGTGATGAGTGAAATAAAGATCCTAGACATGTACACATGCTCGTATAGAGTGGGTTATAACCCGAAAGATAGACTTGTAAAATGTCTGCTGCTGCTGCTGCTGCTGCTGCTGCTGCTGCTGATTGTGGGGGGGTCTTATCCAAGTGGTTTTCTGGCTGTTAAGTGAAGTCAACTTCTTCATAACTTTTGCTGGCCACCCAAAACTATTTCCACTGTATTTAGGATTCATTTATGGTTCCATCTCCATTTTGGCCAACAGCTGCTGTTGCGGATGCCACTGGAATGGAGATGGAGATGGAGATGCTACTTCTGCCAGATAGCCATCAACAACAAAAGGTTAAAGCAGCGAGGCAGAGGTTGATAGAGACCGAGAGAGAGAGCGGGAGACAGCAGATGACGTTGCCATTCCTTCAACCCAAAAGTTGTGTAGAGAAAATGCTTTCAAAATGCGCATACCCTGTAGTTTTTGGGGGCTTGATCTTCTTATGGGATTCTCTTTACAGGGTATCCCACAGTCGCGAACCCGCGCACACTCCTTCTTATTGAGTTTTCAGTTGGGGAAGACGGGAAATGAAGACGGAAATGGCAAGCAAAAGTGTTTACGTCTGGTTTTGCGGTTGACCAAACGAGAGTGGGCTGAGGCTGAGGCTGAGGCGAAGCTGTTTAATTTTTAGTTTGTTTTGCATAATTTTAGGCATCCCACATACAAAAACCTAAAGAAAGCAAAGCCGCAAGCCAGGAGCCGAGCCAAAAGAGTGGGAAAGTAAGGAAAAGGTTCGCATTTTTATGCTGACTCCTGCGGGTGCTGGATAAAAATGCTTACCCAACAACTGGCCAACCGATAAATGCTTTGTGGTATGCTTCATACTGATGGCATGATGATGGGCCCCGATGACATGACCCTGACAATGATAATGCTGCCCTGCTGAGGGTGATGCGAGGTGATGCCATAAAAAGATTCAAAGCTGCGTCTGCTCGCTCAATCAAGTGATTGACGGGTTGACAAAGAAAATGTTTGAAGGGTGTGCTAAAGAGTGCAATAAATACCCTTTGAAAATAAGCAGTGCTTGAGTGGAGTCAAATAATAACAATTAAAATTTGCTTTCGAGATTTTCAAGTCTCAATAAATGGAGAGAATAATATATTCATAGTTTTCAATGGAATCTTAATTTATTGGCTTCGATAGATCTTTCCATGGAAATTACCATGGGCCATAGCCCAAATGGCATTCGTTCACCCAAGTGCTCCTCGAACGGTCAAGGCATCGATGTGCGCCGTGTCCTATCACAATATTTATTCTTCTGAATTTTCATGTTTGTGGTTTTTTTTTGTGGGAACTCAATCAAAAATATGCAGACTTGAAGGAGAAATTGATACGCGCTTGGGGGCGATGTTTGTCGAAAACTCATCAAATATGTATGCCAGGCATTGGTCGAGTCACTGCCTCAATGTCCATCCCCGAGGATGACCTGACAGAATTACGTCAATCCGGTGGCATTATCGTATCTCTGACCATCTCTCTCTCGCTCGCTCTCTCTATGTGAAGCTCTCTGTTGTAATCCGAGCAACCTTCCGTCGAAGCATTGGCATTTGTGTGGCTGCCACAAGTTGGCTAAACCATTTGACGAGTCTGTGGATTTCTGGTTATGGCATTCTGACCTGCCATTTTGCCATCCTGCCATTCCCTACCGCAAGGATATCAAAGGATATCATCAGCCACCGAGCGGACGAATGTTTGGGAGCCATGAGGTCAAAGATTCAACACATAATTCAATTAGATATTCAATGGGAGGACACACTGCGGTCGCTCCTCTCTCCTCTACTCTCCTCTCCTCTCCCCTGGCTGTTGTGTGGCTCTGAGATTCGCTTGATTATGGAATGTATATGGATGTCACAGCGAGGGCAAAGGGCAGCGGGCAGCGGGCAGGGGCAAGTCTTAAGTGCAATTACATTGCAGATTTATTCATTATGGCTTTTGGGACTCGCAATTAGAATTATTTGTTATGCAAATGCCGAAATGCAAGTGAAACAGAAACGGAAGGAAAGGAAAGGAAGCTGCCTGCCGTTGCCTTCTGCCTTCTGCCTGCTGGCCCATAGATCATTATTCTCTTGGCACATCCCATACATCCTCCACTAGAGCGAGAGTTTTGCATTAACTACTGCCCTGACCTTCACTTTTTTTTTTTTTTTTTTTTTTTTGCTCTTTTGCTTCTCTCTGTGAAGAAACCCCAACTAATATAAAGAGGAGGAAGGCAAAATATGAATGAAACCTTTGAGTACGTCAAGCGTGAAATGCCAATACTTTGACATTTTCACACTTCACCAAAAGGGAACTCGAAAGGCACATAGCTAGGTGATTGCAGGGATATAAAAGGGATATTCCACAATATTTTTGTATTTTTAAACTCCTTAAGGTCTCTAGTTGAAGGAGAAAAACGAGATTTAAAATCACAGATTGACCTGTGATACCCAGAGACACATCATTGCAGAGTTCTGAAATCATTTCTGACTTCTGTACCGGATAAAGTGGGTTAAAAACATCTTAAGAATTGAATCAACTTTCTCGATGTTCAAGAGATTATTAATTAAATTAATTAAAATCGATTATCGTCGATTTGCAACGATTTCGTTGCATTCTCTACGTTTCATCGACTTTAAAATACTTGAAATTGATTGACCCCAATAAAAATCAACGATAAAATGTATAATTTCGAAATATAATTACGTCTAAAACATGTACCATCAATTATTCAACATTTTTTCAATCTATATGCCGCCGACAACAAGCCCCGTAATTGTTGGCGCCTTAAAAATCATTCGGAGTAAAATAATTCAATTAAAATATTCAATTTGCAAACCAAACAAAAATTATGACCGAGCCGAGTCATTATTTCAATTGAATTGTCATTTATGTATTGATATTTTATTTTTTATATTTTTTTTTGCAATGCAATCATTACTTTTCCCACCCCCCCACAAGCAAAGAAACAAAAAGGTAAAATTAACAATTAAAATGAATGGTGGAAAATAGATGAAGTAGCCAGAGGGAAATGGAAAAGGTAAAAGCTCAGCGAAGCGAGAGCTTTGATAAAAATTGTTCACATATCAAATGCAAATAAACGAAAGGCAAAGCCAACCAAATGAATAAATTCCACGGACACACGCTGTAACCGAAGGCAGTAAACAAACAAAGCTAAAAGATTGAATTGCCAATGTGGATTACATGGGCAGTGCATACATACACCTGCAGAATCGCAGAACAGAACCCCCAGAATCCACCCATCAGCAATCAATGGAAACCGCAACATAAACCAGAGTTATTTTTCAGTGTTTATTTTTTCATTTATTTTTTGTGGGGGGAGAACTGAAAAACCGAAGCATGTTATACACTTTGAGAGCGAAATAAATGTAGATTTACATGTAGATTACATGTAGTATTACATTGCGTATTGCACATTGCAGCAGTTTCCCATAAGCGAATGGCTCATGGCTTATGTGTAGACTGAAAAGTCTGTAAATCAGTGAAATATTTTGTGTACAATTTCAAATAAATATATTTCAAATCGAGCGAATATTCGGGCTTATACTACAGCATAAATATTTATTTTTCAATTGAATGTTGATTTATTTTGTATGCAAATATTATCTCAAAAAGGAGTCTTCCCTAATTTTAACTTAGAGTATGCCCGAACCGAATATAAAGCGAAACAATCAAATGAATTGTAGTAAATTACAGATGCAGCAGACCTCACAAAAATAATTGATACTGAAATTAAATGAAATATGCGAAATTTCGCACAAGGCAACAGGTCGTCTCGGCTTATGATTCATATTTTTGGAGGCCTCTTGCCGAGACGACGAGAGATTAAATTTCTTTGCCTTTGCCTTTGCCATGCCAGGGACTTGCGTGTGTCTGGTGGCGCCTTTAATGTGCGTTAACTTCATTCCGGTTATTGAATTTAGAGCTCCTTCAATTTACGTGAAGGCAGTGGCGATGGTGGCGGCGTCTCTCATAAATTAACTTTGACTTTGACAGCATAAAACACATTACGCATACGACCCATCATCAGCCGGTGGAGCGCAGCAGCACCCAGACAGCATTGGGAGCCAGGGGGCCAGGGAGCCAGGGAGCGGCAGATGGTAACAGCCAGGCAACAGAAGCAGTTCAAAATCTATTTTTAAAGAAGGTCAAAGGCCGCTCCAAATTCAAGAACTCGCATGAATTATTCCCTGTAAAAACACATGCAACAAATAGCTTTGAAAGAAGAGTGTTAAAAATGTCATGAATTTTAAATTGTTGATGCGCAAATGCGAAAATGTATTTGCTTGAAGGGATAAATCCACTAAAACTGAAAGATTTCAGAATTGATTCGATTCTTGTTGAAGAAAATGTACTCGAAATAAATGCAATCAATTTGATACCCAAAGTAGACAAAAAGACAACCTTGAAGAGAGGTTATTTCCAAAAAAAGAAGTGGTCCTTCATGATGATAATCCGCGCAAGAAGAATCAAGTATTATTCTTCGATATCTTTGAATATAACAATGAATATTTGTTAGTATTTATGCGTTTTGAAGAGTTTAAGAAACAACATTTACACTTTCAAATCAGAGGGCAGCATCTCTATCTCCTCATCGTTATCCTTTGCCGCTCATTTTGTTGTATTTTCCAATTTATACGAAATCCTCATATTAGCGGGCTTTAATGGCCTCTCAGAGGCGCCAAGGACTAGCAACATGAATATAGAATAAAACATATTTTTTATTTATGACGGGACATAAAGCGTGAAAGAACGTATAAAAAAATAGAAGCAACAACAAAAAATCATAATAATAATACAACGTAAAAAGTTATATGGGTCGACGGGCACACAAATGAAAAATTGGTTTTACACGCCATTCTCAGAGATCCAATGAGGATGATGTGGCGATGAGGATAATAATAATAATAATAATAGAAATGATAATCATGAAGCTGTGGATGTGCGAGAGACAGAAGGTCTGGGGGCAGAGAATGAGGCGGCAGCGGATGGCGGCTGGCAGCTGGCGGATAGATGAGGGTCAGATGGTGGAGAATCGACAACCCAGCAGCAGCGGCAGATGTGTGTGTGTGTGTGTTGGCTTGGGGGAAATGCTCCAAACAATGTCCCATGAATTATGATTATTGGGCAGCCATTTTGCGATAATGTCACACGCAGAGACACGCACACACAGACACATGCAAAATGGCAATTCAATCGATGCTCCCTTTCCCATCTGCTCAGACCACAGATTTGGCAATTGAATGGCACAGATTTAATGCTTCGAAATTTGTTGGTTAACTGCCATTCCGTGGCATGGGAGTTTGCAAATGCGAATAGAATTGATTGCCACACACCGAGTAGTACAACTTCATGCCACATTAAGTGTGTGGCATGTGGCAGCTGAAGGATAAGTACATGCATATAATGCACTCAGGAATGCTCAGGAAGTAGTGGATAAACATTCGAAATGCACTGCTTGCTGCATAGCCACACTGCGAGAGAGAAAACTCAACGAAACTCAATGCCTAGCCACTCAAATCTTAGCCTGGACACCCTAAAGGATCCCCAGCAGCAGCCTTCTCTCTGAATGATCACGATGGAAAGCTTCTAGAAGTTTTAAAGAAAAGTTGAAACAAATTGAAAAGAAAATTTGAAGGATTAGATGATAAATGGAGCTCAAATCAAACTGTTTTGTTCACCGCCCCATACAATGCAAGTCCAAACGAAAAAGAAAGATTTATCCAATCAGCCGGACAAACGAAAGATTTCCATAACCATTTAACCCCAATCTGTAATCTGACAGAAATCTATTGCTTAGAAATCTTTCGCTTTGACTTGGAAATTTTGCATGCACTTTCGCTCAATTTGCATAATTGCATTGTTGATCCGAGTGGAAGAGCTTGCTTGGTATGGATTATCGGATAAAGTGGCATACAATGCAGAACAAAGTGCAATGATCTGTAGGGTATCTGTTCTACTTATAGATACAGACATGTACATATCTACCCTCTTGCCTTGCTTGTTGCTTCTGAGGCTGATTTCAATTAGCAGATGTAAAATGTATAGAGCACAATTAGCACACATTAATGTGGAAGTCGCAGCCCAGTTACGGAGAGTTCATCCGAGCAAAGAGACTGTGACTGAGACTGAGACTGAAACCGAGAATGAGACCTTGATTTCGTTTTGGGTTCGCTCTTAATTGCATCGGCCAGGCATCCACCAACTGGCATGCCGCTGCTGCTGCGCGTCTACAACATTTTGCTGCAACTAGCTGGTAATTAGATCTGTGGAGCACAGCACAGCACAGAGCATAAACGGGGGAGGGTATGCGGCGGGTGCACTGCGTTTAACAAACCTTGTGGCACAACAGTTCCTGCCCGCCCCCAAACACACGTTCGCCCTCTTCAAGCACCACCAGCAGCAGCAGCAGCACCAGTCATAACCATAATCGCAATCATGAGCACAATTTCATTTCATTTGCCAGCACACACATTTTCTGTGAAGGGTGTGCGGAGTTTTTGCGCTTTTCCCGAGTGCGTTTAATGAGGCCAATAAAGTGAAAACCCAAACCCTTGTCCATTCCCTAATGATTCCATTGTGAAATAATTGATTTTTATTGGATGATCCTGACACCTGATGACGCCCTGACCCTGCACTGCCCCACGAATTCGAATTTTCGCTTTTTTAAATTAAAATAAACTTTGAGTAAATCTCTATGGTCTTTGGTTTTATTCTCCACGGGAAGGTCTTCGTCGGATACATGGACCAACATTAATTTATACAAACCACTGAGACACATTTGATCAATATTTATTTATTTAATTGTGTGCTTGATTATTTTCTTTATTTATATACAAAAATACTTAGTTAAAGCTTACAATTAATGGATGAATTGGAGCTATAGCTACTGTTGCCTCAAGGGTTAATATTACTATTGATAACGGTTGATGTTGGCATAAATGTATACATTGTGGAGTTTTCTATGCATTTACATAAGTTCATTATTTGGGAACTTTTGCTCGTGGGACAACGAAGATACTGCATCGGTTCTGGTGTCTGATTTATTAAATGTACCGAAAATCATTTATTTATTTTCTTTTCAATTATTAAATGTCTTTAAATTTTTGTTGTTTTCGCCTTTTTATATGAAGTCTTATTATACCCGGTACTCGAAGAGTAAATAGGGTATATTGTATTTGTGCACATAACGGTTGTATGTAACGCACAGAAGGAAACGTCTCCGACCCCATAAAGTATATATATTCTTGATCAGCATCAATAGCCGAGTCGATTGAGCCATGTCTGTCTGTCCGTCCGTCTGTCCGTCTGTCCGTCTGTCCGTCCGTCTTGTTGAGCGCCTGGATCTCAGAGACCATAAAAGCTAGAGCCACCAAATTTTGCATCCAGACTTCTGTATGCTCACACTGTTACAAGTGTATTTCAAAAATCAGCCACGCCCTCTTCCGCCCCCGCAAAAGGGCGAAAACCTCCCAAATCTACAATTTTAAAGATAAAAGAAAACTAAAAACGCCATTCCGTAGGGAATGACCATATCTATCTGATCACCAAATTGGGATCCGATTGGATCATTATTATGGCCACAATGAAGAAATTAAGTTGCAGTGGCTAAACCCACCCTGTCCAGCAGCTTTTGTTGCTTTTACACATTCTCTCATTCACACTCTGCTTCGCGCAGTGGCAGAGGCCTCTTCCCCTGACACGTCTCTGACTCATCCTCTGCCACGACTCTGCCGCTGCCTCTGCCCTGACTCTGCAGTGTGTGTCTCTAGGGGAGGGTGGCGAGCTAAAGGAGCGTGTTGGCGTGAGTAGTGTTGTTGATGTAGATGACAGATGAAGAGAAAATGTAAAATTTGACAAATAACCGCTAAGGTGCAGATGTAGTACTGAGTACCGGGTATAAGAGTTGTGACGCGGCTTAAGACGCGTCTCACAACGTTCCTCCTCGTTTTTGGTTTTATTTGGAGCTGCTCTTCTGGCTTTTAGCCTCGATTCGGAGTAATATTTTTCATGTTTATAGCAGTAGCAGAGTCAGTCCTGTCCTCTGCCTATCCCTTGTGGCTGCCGCCCATTATGGTCCGCTGAATCTGTGTATGTGTATGTGTATGTGTATGTGTGGGAGCGTGGTCAGGGGGCAGATTGTTTAGTGCTTTTTGTTGTAAAGAGTTTTTTATTTTCATTTTCTTAACATTTTCTCCGTTTTACTCCCTTTTTTCAAGCCCATAAATTTAATGTGTGTGTGTGTGTGTGTGTGTATGTCTGATGCAGACCATTACCTACACATAGGCACATACATACATATGTATGTAGAATCGTGGAATTGTGAGGAACAAAGAGTAAAGTGCACTGCAGTAAGAGTTCCACTCTAATGGCATCATTCAGAGGTCAAAATGTTGGCGTATTTTACGACTGGAAAGGTTCCCTTCGGCTGGTTCCTTATTTACTTGCATTTAACATGGTCTCCCAAAAGCTAACTAGCCCGGAAATAAACCAAAAGCGAATATTTGTTGAATCTTTGCATCTTAAAACCTCTTTAGATATGACTAAAATAAATCGAATTCCATTTAATAACAGAAGAAATTATTTTTTTCCATTTATGTTAAATTGCTGAGGTCCTGCCCCATGAACTACTCTCAGGAAAATTGACGTGGTACTCTTCTACATATATTATTTTATATTCATGATTGCCTTCAACAACAATTCTGACACAGAAGATATAATTGTATTTTTCTTTTGAAATTCTCCTGCGGAGTGTCCTTAATTTAACTGCAGTGCATCCTGCACCACACCCATTCGGTGGGGGGTGAGGCACCCCTCTGTAGAGGGTCATTGTCCAATGTCCACTTGCGTTATTAAATGGATTAATGCGCGCTCCACTCCACTCCACACCGCTTCAAGACAACTCAACTCGAGTCAACTCGAGAGTCCCTCATGCACCGCCAGTGCAGCAGTTTCTCTCTTTGCTGAGAGTATTACTTGCCACTGCAGTGGGACTTCAAGCTATATTAATGACACACAGCACAAAAGGAAGCACTTGCGACTGATTAAAGTTGAAACTTCATCAATTTGGGAGCAACTATATTAAGTTCAAAGAACAAAAGATTTTATTGGAAATGAATTTAAGTCGTACTGCGCGTCAGTTTTAGTATAAATGTATATAAAATAATAAATATATAAAAAGACCGAATACCGTATAGGATAGACTTGCGTACCCAACTCTTAGCACGTTGTGTTTTTATTTGAAGTATGATTGAGTGCCAAAACCGTAGCATACTTAGTGGGGCGTCCCTTTCTTCCTTTCCTTTCATTTTTCTCTCAGTCATTTGTAATTGCCTTTTTCCTTTCCATAATCACCGCGACCAAAATCATTTTTCTAATTAACTCTTCTTTATTTTTGTATTTTCCTCTCCTATTTTCTTCTCAATTTTTCGCTCTGTTCTTTTTGTTTTGTGTCCTTTGTGTGAGTGCTGTCTCCTTTTGTGTGCCCCGAAGAAATCACGCACAAAGGCGTCAATCGTGGCGTGATGCTTTAGGGGGTTCGGGGATTTGCATTGTTGTCTTGAGCGCTTTACGCCTTCAAAATATCCCCCCACAACACTTTTCCTATTTTCTCACCTCAACCTCCTTCTCCTGCTACCCTTTCTCTTGAGGGACACAATACAACTTGTTGTTGGCTTTCTAATACCAGAAAGAGACAAGGAAAGATGGCAGAAAAAAAGCAGAGCGAAGCACAGGGAAGGCAACGATGTCAGAGACAAAACAAAACATAACAAAAAACACAGCCGTAGAAACGAGCCACAGAAGAAATATTACAAAAAACCACCGAGAAAGGATGGCTAATACCCTAACCGAATGATCGTTGAACCCCCCACCAACCACCCATCCATTGTTTAATCTGTACATCCCATTGAAGATAATATGTTCTGTACCGTCTTAAGGCATGCCCTCACGATGGCAATGCGACGCATTCCAACATCGTCAAAATTCCCTGTTAATTATGGGAGAACTAAGCATTATTTAAGCATTATCATGCTGGATTTACCTTACTAACGCGGCTCTCAAAATCACTTGAACTAGTCCGAAAATCAATTAAAAAAATACGAGTAGACTTACGCTCCTTTGAGCTCAGAATTAATAAAAATTAGTGGGGGATTCTGGTTTGTTTGTTGAAATCCTGACAATAATTAGTGCGGAAATATTCTGCACTCGACTAAGGATACTCGCACTCGAATTTTCCACTTGATTAAAGCTGTGAAAATCTTTAGAACCAGTGCGGTAATCAGTCAACAATTTAGAAGGGAAAAATAGTTTTGCATCGGTAAAGATTTGTGACGAAAATTACAACTAATTAAAAGAGTTCTAAACAAAATAAAATAAAATCAAACAAAATTGCTCCTTGCTAAATAAAAAGGTAAATACCCTTGGGGTAAAGTGTAAATGTTGTTGTATATTTTTGGTATGACACCCGAAGATAAAAAGTAAACAAAAAAGAAAAGAAAAGCCCATCAGTAGAAGCAGCAACAGAATTTTCATCTCCTGCCCTGGCCCTGTCTGCTGCCTGTTGTCATATCCTTTCTGCTTTCTGCTTTTGGGCATTGTTACAGTTATTGTTGTCACTGTACTTTATTGTTTTACTTTCGGTGCTTTGTGTGTGTGCCGCTTCGGCTTTTCTCCTCACCTTTTGTGTGGAGGGAAGGCAGCCACCGACAAGTGCAAAAATGTTACTCTTGTTGCTCGTCTACTTACTTACTTGCCAAGTTAGTTACTTACTTACTTAGTTGGGGGGCTTATGGCCAAATAAGTTATTGTTATGAAAATGCCGAAACAAAGACAAAGCACACGGGCAGGCGGGTGATGGAATGCGGCGTGGGAATTAATTTATGGCTGAAACCAGCAGCCAACACACAAAGAAAGCGGAAGAAGAGACACTGAAGAGAGAGAGAGAGACAGCAGGCCAGAAGGAGGTTGAAAGACATTAACAAAGTTGACAGGGAATTAGTGGAACACATTTCTCAAGGCCTCTCTCGCACTCTCTTTCTCCTTGCCAAAACAAAGATGACAGCAATGTGGGCGAGCGGAGAGAGGGAGAGAGAGTGGCACTGTCAAAGAGTGAAATGCCATGGAAAGAGAGTTCCTTTAAATCAGAAAAGCTAGTTTCAACTTTCCACTGATTTATTGTGAGTAATTATGGGGAGTAGAGTTTTGGTCTATCCATTCAAATCCACAACGAAATTTTAACGTGAAGATCGATGAAGGGAACTTGCTCTGACTTTTTGGCTTTGAATGATTTGTAAATAGCTCTATTTTGCGTCATGCAGCAGTGTCACTCTGTCGGTTTTGAGATCCAAGCGAAACCAGCCGCAACTTCCTTGGCAAATACTTTTGTGCTTGCTACATTTATATAAGATATTCATATTTTATGCCTGCACCCTTGATAATAATTTTACAACATCTCTCAAGGAAACTCATTCACCTTTATGCTGGCACTTCCCCTCCACTGACAATCCTGTAAAGAAGAAGCCGACGCCGACGCCGAAGCCTCAGCCTCAGCCTCAGTTTCAGCCGCAGCCTCAGTGAGAAATGAGTTTTGGCGAATGAATCCTTTGGCTGGCGGGGGCAAAAGATTTTTAACCCAGTTACTTTTTCTAATTAGTCGCGTTGCCTTAGCCAATTTCTTTACAAATTTATGCCATTTAGGGACCCAACAGCAGTGGCAGCAGCTACGCTCTATGGCCGGACGTGGGTTGGGTGGGGGAAAACGGGGAACGTATACTTAACACGTTTTTATGATACGCCTTTTCCTGCTGCGCTGCGTTTCGCTTCATTATACGGAATACCTATTATCCGTTGTGGAAATGGGGGTATAAGGAGCTAAGATTGGATTTATGAAAAAAAAATACATCAACATATTTTTGATTTTTAATAGTATAATAAAACGGAAAGCGTGGGATTCAGGTCAAAACTTTTACACCATTTCGAAATTAAATAAGTAAATCTAAAGATGTAATCCATTTGGTCTGTCTTTGAGCTATCATTTCTAGCCCTGTAGTTTCGTTAAATATAAATCAGATTCACTTTGAAACGTTTAAGACGAGATTGTTTGTCGTTTTATTCTTGCTCTAAGAATTATCCAATTGCTAGATTAGATTAGATTGATGATTCTGCATGCATTCTGTTACGAATTGCCTTATTAAATTTACGCTTTAGAGGGTATCGCCCTGGGCCAGATGCTTGTCTTTGGAATTTTACTTTGGCGTTTCCATTTACAGTCATAAATTAAACATAATTAAAATGTATATAGAACGCACACACACACACACACACACACACTAACCTTGATTATTTTGTGTTTCCTCTTTTACATCATTTTGCAATTAGCATTTGGAAATTAAGCTTATATTTTTTTTTGCTGCAGGTCTTCGAGTAAATAAATGATGTTCATTAATTGTCATTAATTGGTTTCAAAAATTGTTCACTTGTCTTTTTCTACTAATTCCATTTTTTTCTTCTGTTACATGTGGATTCTTTTTTGTCAGTTAATTGTAGGCTTTAGTCAATTTAAATCTGTTTTTTTTTTTCCCATACCGCAAAGCTTTATAAAATAGTTCGGAAATAAAAGCTCTTTGGTTTATATTTTGGTCGGATGCTAGGGCTAGACTTAAAGCAGGGACATTACACACATTTCCCATAGATTTTCATAGATTTATTTATTATTCAAATGAAGTAAGTTTCTTGATATTTGGTAAAGAAAGCTTTGACAACGATCGCAATTTCCATTTCCACACCTGTGCAGTGTGTTCGTCCTTCCCCCTGGACAAGGTTTATTAAACGTACGCTGAGGCCGGTGTTGTCCTCTGTGTAACGTTCTGTCCGCAGTGCCTTTACTTTACTTGAAATATGCCATGGGTTAGAGCTTTTTGTTTGGTTCTCCATTGCCAAATTGTTGCGCATTGCATTGCGTGTGTGAGTCCATGTGGGTGTGGGTGTTCCGTTCCGCCTGTTGCCGTTCCGTTTCGAACTCTTACTCTCTCTCTCTGTATCTTGCTTTCACTCAGCATCGCTCAAACGCTTAGTGCTTAGGCGCCGCTCTTCGTTCGTTTCGCTCGTCATTCGTTCGTTTCGTGCTTTCGTCACTTGATGCGCTTCGTCGATGCGGCGGGCGTCGTGGTTTGTCGCTTGTCGTTCATCGCGTCTCTGTCGTCCCACTTGCTTGCGCCGTGCCTGCCCGCCCCGTGCCGTACCGGCCCGTTCCCATCTCTGTTCCGGCAGCCGCACGGAGGGCCACTACACTCTCGTGTTTTGTTGCTCGGGTGGGTGTCGGTTCTTTAGAACGTTTTGCCCCGTTTTCTGGCGCCCATTGGTGTTGCCTCAGTTGCCGCATTCGGTTCGCTTTTGGTTCTGTCTCGTCCCGCGTTTCTCAGTGCGTGCACGCGCTTGTGTCGGGCCCAAAAAAAAGAAGAAAAACAGGAGAAATACCCACAAAACCAAACGAAAAAAAACAACAAATACAACAAAATACTAGATACTACGCGTATTCGTACTCGAACGGAAGGAAGCGAGAAAGGGACGGAACAGAAACAAAACAAACTGAGATGTATTTTTTTTTTTGTATAAATAAGATGTGTCGCATTGAAATTGTGGACTTTTGAAACGAACTAACGAACGAACCAATTAAGGTTCTAATTACATTTTGTTATAACATACTCTCGTGCAAGAAATTAATGGAAATTCTCTACTCGACTCTTTGCTGTGTATGTGCAACAGTTCGAAGTGGTTTTTGTGGGTGGTGGGGTGGTGGTTGTTGGGCGTTGGGAAGGGACGGGTAGGGAAGGGACGGGTAGGGAAGGGAAGGATGTTGTTCCGTGTCGTGTGTAGCTGCGAGAGAGACACGAGATGTGAGAATTTGGTTATCATTTATTTAGAGCTTTGCGATGAAGAATCACAGATGCGAGACTTGCGAGCATAGCAGATGGGTGGAAAAATTTTGAAGCGAGATTACAAGCGAGAGACTAGAAGTTGGAAAAGGTTAAGAAGTCGTCAGAAAAGGCTTTGCGGATAGGAAGAATCTTAGCATGAGAAGAGGAGATGGAATCCAAGCGATTACAGAGTTAAAAGTTCAAAGAACATTAAGGATAAATAGAAAAGAAGAAAGCGCAGTCTGTCTGGTCTACAATCTCAATTAGGAAAGGCGAAGTCAAGCAGAAGCTTGAGAGTAAAGCACAGTGCAGTGGCAGAGAGGGAGTTGCGAATCGCCGATGATAAAAGTTTCTAACAAAAAAGAGAGCCATAGAGAGAGAGAGCTCCTCACAGAGAATCGCAGATAAAGAGCGAAATATTGTGAATGATACCAGGCTCGAAGAAATTTCAGCAGCACAAAACTGCATGGTGGCCTCCTGCAGCCTCTTGCTCTTGCTCTCTCTCCCGCTGCCGCTCCCGCTCCCGCTCCTGCTCCCTCCACCACTCTCTGTGTGAGGTGCAGTGCGTAGTTTGATGGAAGCGGGATTGGTTGGGGGTTGCTGTTTGATGGCAGGACTGTGCGGGCGCCCCGAGGCTTCGACGACTGCTGCTGCTCCTCCAACCAAGTGCCGCGACGCGCTTGACACGTTTTTCTCATGCGAGAAACCCAGAGCAGAGCAGAGCCTCCGGTCACCCAAAAAAAACACACACGCACACACACAGCATTGCATGAGTGTCTCTCTCTCTCTCTGTGTGTTTGTGTGTGGCTGACACATGTATGCGTGCAGCTTTGTGGGTGTATGTTTGTGTTTGTGTGTTTGTTTTTGTTCAGGTTATGTTTTATTTTCATTTCGTGTTTCTTTTAATTGCCAACTACCGAGCCAAGCTTGTCCTTGAGCCTACACTCCCACCTAAAGAGCGAAACCCCACCCACACCCACACCCACACCCACACCAGCACTTTCGCCCATACACTTTTCCCAGGCCCCCTGCCCCCTGCCCCAGTCGCACTGTCTTCCATTTTGCCCTGCCCCTGAGTTTATATTTAAACGCATCTTTCAATGAGCTTTACGCTAACTAGTGGCTGAAATGAGGCATCACAAAAACCAAAACAATAACAAAACAACCCAAAAATAGAGAGGGGAAAAAGTGAGGGACTGAGAGAAAACAAAATAAGGGACAAATCAGCGAAGAAGGGAGAACAATTTCAATGAAAAATTCCAAGATACCAAAAACTTATTTAATGAAAGATTCCTCGTATTTGTTTCATGTATTTCATGCATTTTTTACAACTGTGGCAATCATTGATACCGATATCTATGCCCCATAGAGAGCTACTCGTGCACATGTAGAACACACATGAATACAGTAGAACTTCGCTGGGTTAAATCTTACAAAATAGGAGAAGAACAATTCAATTAAACTTTTAGAAAAAGTAATTACAGGAAAGAAATTCTCTTTATAACTCACAGAATTCTGCTTTGGGAAGCTAATGGATATGAAAAAATATAAATATTCACCCATTGAGCAGTCACTGTAGAGGGTAAATACATTTATACCCCCCTTCGCATTCGCATCTTTGAATCATTTGCCTGGCTGCTGAATGGCGTGCGCTGTGAATGAATGAATTGATGCGAATTGAATTAAGTCAGCCCGCCGCCGTCTGAATTCCTTGAGACAGAATAGATATTCTATATTTTTGTTGTATATGCCACATAAATATATCTATGGATCTTTACTCGATTGAGTGGCGGGGCCATTATACGTGAATTTGTATGCATAGAAATAATACATTTGCCATTGGAATGGTTAACGATCCCTTGTCTAATGGCTTTGTGGATTTGATTTGAATTTGGATTATCAGGAATTTTTAATGATAAATATTCTCTTAAGCAGTTCCTTAAATTCAAGTAAAAAACAATCCTAAATCTTCAATACATTTTTAAGAATTTTCCTTCACTCTTTTTGGCAACTACAGGGCCAAAAAACAACACCAAATATTATGAAACTTACCTCTAGAGAGTTTGCCAGACAACAGCATCATTATTTTTGCACAATATTTCACTGAAATGTATTTGCGTTTGTCCTCCACAAGGCGTATACGCAGTGTAGTCAAGGCAAGACATTCATTATCCGCACTGGTGTGCACTGGCAACTTCATTGGTGACTCACACACACGGGCCACTCTCCACGACTCTGTGGCAGGCTTTAGTGTAAAGTCCCTCCCCGCCCTTCCCCTTGAGAGTTTTCTATAAAATCTCACATTTCCTCCCCACACCCCGCCGCGAGTCTCTTGCCAAGAGCGGGGAGTGCCGCTCTCCTATTGATTATTCGGAATTTGAAGTGCAGTCGTGCGGCTGTTTGCAAACAATTGGAACATTTATAATATTCATAGAATACAGGACACACCAGACAGAAGACACGATGTGCAGTTTTCTTCCTCAAAGGCTCTTAAAATCGAAAAAAAAAATAAATCCTGTGTTTTTTTTGTGTTGTAGTCCTCTCTCCAGATATTTTTTCCAAGAAGTTTGTTTCTTTCGTTTCTTTTTTTTGTTTTGCTGATGATGCTGCTTGAAAATTTTGCATTTTCTATGTTTTTGTTTTAGAGAATTTGTTTGTCCTTTCGAGTGGCATGCCATGTCGCTGTGTTGTTTGTGTGGCCTTTTGGCTTTTCCGAAAGACAGAAACTTGGCCAACTTTTATATTGCTCTTTGGGAGACGACGGTAGATGAAAAGATGCGAAGCAAAACATGATATATAAGCAAATAAATTCCATCAAGGGGTTGCCAAAAGAAAGCTGAAAGTGGGATTCATTTAGGATGGGGGTAGGGGGTAGGATGGAAGAGAGAGCAACGGCAGGGAATAAAATGTGATTCGTGAAATGCGAATGCCTGTGGAGAGAAGTAAAACCTTGAAAAATTTAAAAGTATTTCAAAGTCCCCTTGGATATCCATTACTTCAGTTAACATCCATGACAATCAATCAAAAATATGCTCAAATAATCAAATATAAATCAAAAAGATAAAGTGAAGTTATCCAAAAGAAACGACCAACGCCATTAAGCCAGAGCCATGTGCCCGAAGACATCTAAAACGACGCCCCTGCTGCTGATCGGTGGCATTGGTTTTGTCATTGTCCTGGTGGGCATTACGGGCATAACTCTGATCAACAACATTAATCTATCGAACATTATACGGCTGAACGAGAAGGTGGCCAGCGATAGTGTCAGTGCGAGTGACAATCAGATTAAGGAACTCAATTATGTGAACAATCATCCAAAGAATATCTATCTAAAGCTGAATGACACGCTGCACGCTGATGATGATAATAGCGATGATGATGATGATGATGATGTTGGCAATGGACACCAGGGGGATGAGGCAGCACAGGAGCCTGGTGGTGGTGTGATGGAGCCACCAAAAGTATCGGCGGTTATTGGAAGCGATCCCAAGAGCTATGAAGGGAGAAACTTGAAGCAGAATCAAACAACTGTTCCAGCGAGCTCTGCAGTTAATTCCTCAGCTTCTGCTCCATCTGCTGCTACTCCTGCTGTTGTTTTTCCCTCTGCAGCTACTCCTCCGCCAGTTGCTGCTGCCTCAGGACCTGTTCTGCCTTTGGGCTGGGGCAAGGACATGTCCAACGCGTCCAGCGATGGTTTGATTGATTACGAAAAGCGAGCACGAGTCGTTCAGGTGAGTTCGTGTTTTTCGGGACTAAAGGCAGGACTTTCTCAAGTATTCATTTCCAACATCATGTATCTACTTTTTTTTGTTGGGTGTTTATTAAAATAATGAGGTCGACTGAAGTCAAATCTTGGCTTCCATTTTCGATTCTAGAACCATTCGATTCCCCACAATTATTTCTACGCTTTGTCTTGCAACATTTTTGACCTTTTTGTAGATATTTTCATTTCATTTCTGATTATTGCGCGCTGACTTTCTTCGAGTGGAATATTCCCGCACTTGAATGATTTCCAACACCAAACACAAAGAAGACACAGGGGCAGGGCTTGGCTAGGCTAGGCTGGGCTGGGCTGGGCGAATGTTAAAGCCGAGGATAATGGTCCCAGTTACAGGCAAACGGACACGGCCAAGGGGCACAGGACAAGTGGCAGGTGGTAGTAGTTCCCGCCCTCCTCTACCTGAGAGACATTTACAAAACTGTTGGGGAACCAACACCAGCGAGCGATGAACATGGACGTGACAACAACAACGACAACGACTACAAGGAGGTGTCAAGTGGAGGTACACCTCCTTTTCGCCCTCGTCCTGTTGTTCCTCCTCGCCTTTTTGCTCCCCTTCACACACAAACACACACACACACACACACACACACACACCTTATCCAGGGAATGTGATCTAAATCTTGGCGTTTATTACGCTCACTTGGCTCCTTCTCTTGTACAATTGCCATTACGTGGTTGGCTCTCCTCCACTGCCACTGCGGAGCTCTCTCTTCAGAACCGAGCGGGAGGGTTGGGGACTCTGGCCAATTGCTTTACGCTTTCACGGCTCAAAAGCCTCGTGTTGTCGTGACAGGGAGACACAGAGAGGGCCATGGAAACGGACAGAGAAAGACATAGAGAGCGAGAGAAAAAGAGTAGACCTTGGGCCCGGCGATGCGCCTAAACAAATTGCAATTGCAATTGCAAAACTGAAACTGGAACTGCAGTGGTATAATGGCAACCCTGGCAACTACCGCAAGAAGCAGCAAAGCAGAACACAACTGTACAAGAAAATCCCTTCCCCCTACATTTAAAGTCAGCTTAAAGACGGAGAGAAAAGTCACAGAGAGCAAGTAGGAAAATTTGCCATTTGATTAGCATTTTAAATGCATTGCAATCGATTTACCACAAATAGTTGGAAATCGATGGCATCCATCGATGGCTTTAGAAAAAGTGGAAACTGGGAATGAGCTCAGGGGATAACAAGAGCTTTAAGTACGCTACAAAATCCCAAACTTTTTGTGCAAATTTCTTTGAAAACTCTTTGCTAAAAGTGAAGCAATCTTGATGCATATTCTGATGACCTCTGGCAAGAAATATTCTTAAACATGCTTGAAATACAAGTAGATACATTTCTTAACCGGAACACACACTCACCGAGATATGATATCTGTATGGATGTATGTCGATACAATCTATCTCTATTCAATCTCAATACAAGATAAAGAATGAGAATGGGGGCGAACGAACGAGTGGGTACAAAAATTGAATGCAAATGTTGCAGGTGATTGGCGAGAATAAATTTATTCATGTGATTGTCTGTCCGGACAGACAAACGAAGATATCTACCATACATAAGTACGTGTAATCCCAGCTCAAGCATTGCAGTTCTTTTCCCTCATTCGATTTGATAAGAGAAATGCTGAAAAGAAGAGCACGGGGGATGGAGAACAATACAATATGTTAGCCCATTTAAGTTTCTTGTTTCCTGTTACTCCGCCATTGCCTTTTGTGATCCTAATGTTTTATTCATTGTCTCTCGTTTCAGGTGAGTTTTCTTCGATTGATGTCCGACACTTAGAATAAACTACGCTCCGAAGAGCAGGAGTCCTGGGTAAACGGTTTGCCATAATATTACAGGGCCACGGTTCTTATGGGTGAAACTAAACAAATTGTTTTATCACACTGCTGGCTTTATAAATGATTTTACAAGGTTGCGAGTTAATTGGATAGCAAATGAGATATGGTAACATCTAAAACGTTTATTTCTTGTCTATGTTTACCATTTTTCTCACTGCAATTACACGAATGTCGTGCCATTGGCAATGCATTTTGCGAGAAGCCATCAAAAATGTAAGTGTAAGCACATGCCACGACTTGAACACTCAAACGTTGACACACTTCACGATATGGTGAGGCGCACCCAACTTCACTCAGTACAGTAATCAGCTGTTTATAAGCTGGTAATCAAAGACAGAGTGACGACAGAATTATTTTTCTACTTTGAAACTGTTTTTTTCTACTTCCTTTTAGAATGCAAGTCGTAATTGTCTGGTGCCGCGATTCGCACTGGAATCCACTCTGCACTAATATAATACAAATATTAGAAGCACATAAAACGACAGAGTTTTTGTGTAATATTTGACATAGATGAATCTATGCGAGAACTTGCGACTGGCAGCTACCAAGGGTTTTGTGCTCTTGAAGAGATTAACATTGGGAAAAAAATACCCCAGTGGCCCATTCAAGGGCGATTCCTGCTCTGTGCTTTTTGTTCAGCTTTTTCCATCTCCCCTACCATTTCTTTAGCTTGTTTTGGTTCTCGTGTTCTACACATGTCGGCAGCTAATAATCGAATTGTGTTCAGCCATTTGTTCTGCTAATTCCTTGTGCCAACCAAGGCCCCAATGCTCGTTGAATGGAAATTCAATGGCACAGCCACACCACAGACCAACCACTGACCATTCAAATTAATACAGAGGGATGGGCAAAGCCAGCGAAAATGGAAATGGAAATGGAAATGGAAATCGAACAGGGGCGAAAAGCATTGAAAAGCCAAATGCGGACAACTGAGCCGCTTGTCCAAGGTGAAAGTAAGAGTAGAAAGAGAGGTTAATGGGAGAAAGGGGATGGCAGTGGTGGTGGCAGACTCTGCGTAACATTGACCAATTCAGCTGGCCGTCAAAAATGGCCAATATCCAGTGGATGGATGGCACCGGCGACAAGAGCCGCACATCCAACAAAACACAGAAGACACGCACAGTGGTGCATGGCAAAAGAAAGCGAAACAAAATGAAAGCTTGCTCTGTGGCTTCCATAGGTTCTGGCATAACAAACCGCTTCAAGAATGATGTTTGGAGACACAACCTTCCGGTTGTTTTCTGTTATGCTCCAGACCACTGTGCAGCCATCAAATGGCGTTGACAGGGTGCATGGATCGTGGGAGCATGGTGCCCACACACACGCAACACCAATGGACAGCAAACAGACTTTAAAAGTGACTTTAACCCTGTTATGTGTCGCTCCAGCCATTGTTTTTGTCCCCCAATCGGGCATTGGGTCTTGGATTTGTTTGAGTGTGTGTGTGCATTTTTGTACCCCTGCTTCACTGACTGTATGTGTGTGTGTGTGCTTTTCATTGCTTTCGATGCATTCGTGCAGCATTTTGAGCGTTTTGAGCAGTTTCAGTGTCAATAGCACAGGGTCGCCAAGGGGTTAACATTTTCAGGCACGGAATGGCAGTGCACGATGAGAAAGAAAGCAAAAAGAGGAGATGCGGTGAGAGGAGAGTGTCAAAGCGATTAGATTAAAAGCGAAAAACGGTTGAGTAAAAACGAAATGAAGAATGAAGAATGAAGAACGAGAAGAGTAAAAGAAAGGGTGGGAAAAATAAAAGGAGTGCCACGATGAAACCATAAAAACAACAAAAGCCAAACAGGAGATGGAAATTTAACTAGGAATAGAAGAAGAGTAAGAGGTAAAGAAGTGAAATGGAAAGACAAATGCAGTCCTGCATGAAAGAGCAGACTGCAAACCCAAGAGAAGACCCAAGAGGAGAACCTTGCAGATGAAAGAAGAACCAGAAAATTGTTATGATTGGAGTGGCAGGAAAAAACGAGTAGAACCACGAGATCCAAGAGGCAAGACCAAAAGGAGAAAAGTGTAACCGTGTAGAACGGTAGAAAATGCCAAGGACCAGGGGGTGCCCCTTTCAGTTGCATTCAAAAATTTATTAATCTTTGACTCCGTTTACTCTTTGCACTCATTCCCTGCATTCTCTCTCTCTCTCTCTCTCTCTCTCTGTGTCTCTGCTTTTTTCACAAACTCTTTATCTGCTCTTTGGAAAAGGTTGAGTTCATATTTTGATATTTGCAAACGCCACGCCACGCCCACACGCTCGCACGCCCGCACAGTCACAGCAGCCAGAGGGACAACTTAATGCAAATAGTTGAATTGTTTCGCCCCCAACTTCACCATCCCCCACACATACCCTGTAGTCTGTGCATACGGGAAATAGGAGTGCTTTCGAGACTTGAAAAGTACAGGTTCCCATAGATATATTTTTTAGCTATAGATAATTATTCTCCTTTGGTATGAAGTACACACATACATATGCATAAAGCTGCATATAGCAGCCGGAAATGTTATCTCTTGAATCCATCCTTAAGATCTTTGACTAAGACTCTGTCTATTCGCATAGAAATCTTGCATGACAAGGAGGCTTGAAATTATAATTTCCGTATAAAATATGATGTCAAATCAAGTGCCAAAGTTCCTTACTTCACAATCTTTTAAGGGGTATTCCCATGCTTTGAGTTGCAACTGAATTTCTTCTGATTTGCGTGCAGATAGTCCGTGCAGAGATGCGGGAAAAATGGGGGGAAAAGCAAAAGAAAACTAGATTGGTTGACGGTGTAGAATGGGTGGGACTTGGGGAAGCTCGTCTTTTGCATTATTTTATGGCCCTAAGCAAATTATTTCTCTTTGGCCTCAGACACATTTTTTTGTCTGTTTTTTTTTTGGTTCAACTTTTACGCTGCTTCCACGTTCTTCTGTTGCTGAAGGAAGTTTTTGGTCTTTTATTTTTCGAGCTTACTCCTTTAAGGTTTATTTTGTTGTATTTGTTTGTGTATTTTGCTGGTATTTAGTTGGCATTGTTGGCCGTTGGTGGAATTTTTTATCTCACTTCGCTCGCTGTTCCACTGCCTTTTGTTTGGGTAAAGAGAAGGCGGAAAAAGTTTCAGCCAAAAAGTTGCATTGAAAGATATACATACAATATTTCTGGATTATTCAATTATGGAAAGCCAAAGATGCAAGTCCTTCCGTATGCCACGCTCTTCTACTTACCTTCCCTTCCCTCTCTCAGCACTCTGCTCTCTCTTTTCCATCTCGCTCTTTCTTAATTTCTCTCGCCGCCTTGCTCTTTGTGAAAGCAATTTCAACTTTTCATTTTTTGGCTGTAAAGATTGCGCTCGTAAATCGCCGGGCCCTCAGGGCCTGCCATTAAAGAAAGTCGTAGAGAGAGGAGCAGGAGGAGAGAGCAGCCTTCTCCGCTCGCTCTCCTCAACTCTCTCCAGCTTCTTCGCTTCTTCGCTTCTCGACTGAACAAATGCCTTTTTAAAGGAAAACGAAAACACGACACGAAATGAATTGAATGACGAAAGTCACGTGCCGCTGGCTGACGAAAAACAATTCCAGCGAGTGCCAACATTTTGCGGCATGCCTCCACCACTACTTTCGTAGAAGTGTGCCAACGGCGGGCAACGGCTACTGCCGGAATACTAGACGAGCAATACCCTTCGGAATATTTAAAAAGATAATGCCCATTATTAAATATTAAAGCGCTATAACTAATGGCAGGAAAAACCCCAGTGCCATCCTTCTAAAACCTGCAAAAAAATGAAATATTCAATTAAAAATAAAGAAAGAAAAACAATATAACCTCCTGCGTTAAGGGAAGCGCCCCAGGCCCAGATTACACATGCATTTTATCCCACAAATCGAAGAAGAGCAAACTTTAAAATTACTCAACAATTACAATTGCACAGATTTTGCTGGCACATGGCCAAGTGTTATTTTAATTTGATATTCCATTTGCCTCTAGCACAACAAAAACAATAACAAAGGGTATACGAAATGTACCAAGAAATGTGTGAACATAAAGGTGCTGGGAACTGGCGACTGGAGACTGAGGACTGAAGACTGGGCGGCTGGTCTCTCTCTCTCTCTCTGGAGGGCTTCAATTTTCGTGGCGAAGCATAAATTTTCGCTTCGCTGACTTGCTGCTGGTTGGTGGCTGCTGCTGCCACCTGGTGACTGTCTGGCATGTGGCAAACATTGTGACACACATGACGAGTGTCGTTGTGCCTCAAACTACCACGGCAGCAGGCTCAACGCTGCTGTTTTCACTCTCCTATGTTGGCTGCTCGGCTCCCTCTCGTATGCTCAGCTCTGCTCTTGGGTGCAGGCACATTCCATTGCGGAAACGATGTTCAAACATAGCCAAGGCAAACACAGCCAACTCTGGTACAGTGAATGCTGGCAGTGTGCGGGCAGCCAACGTGTCACGAGTCGTTCTAATGTCCTTTCTACGTGTGTTCACTGTATCGCGCCTACATGCTGGCATTCCAGTGTATGCTGCTGGTCCTGTGGCGTGTGCATACACACACACTCGTATGTATACTCTGCGACGTTTGCACATTGTCAGGATATAACTTCATGTTTAATGAAGACATGTAAGCAGGCAGCCAGCACACACACACACTCGCTTGCCCTCCTCCCTTCAGCATTTTGGAGTGAGTGAAACAAGAACCAAGGGGAGAAGTTATTCAATCAATCAGTCAAATCCATCAACCAATTTCCACCCGTAAATAAGTCAGACTGAATGATTGAGAGACTCGCTGCTTGTTGCTTGGCTTAGTGGATCGTTTAAAGAGCACTTAAAGGGCAGCATTTCCATCCTTTAAACTGCTGCCAACTCAGTTTGAGTTTCGGTTTCGGTATCGGTTTCGCTTTTGCTTGAAAATCAATTAATGTATCAATAATGAATTGGTTTTTGTTGTTGAATAAGTGGTTTCGTTTCGCATTTGAAGTCTTCAATTGAATATTTAAACATTTCCACTAATTGATTAGCCTTGATGGCTCTTGTATTTGGTCAGTTATATTTTTGTGAGCACGAGAACTGATCAAATGTTGTACCTATTGATTGTTTTTGTTAACTATGAAAGGAAGTAAAAGCTCATTAAAATACCAAATACAATACAAAAAGAGCCCAGCATTTCGAGTATTTAGAGTGCGATTTAAAAAATGTTTCCCAATATGGTAGAAGGACTACAAGAGGTATTTATGTGTGTATCTATTTATTTAGCTCTCAAATAAGCATAAAATAAATGACGAGTTTTTGCTGCTCTCGCAGTTGAGCTAAGTCGAATGTGGTCTCATATTTAAACCGAAAAATATCTCAATGAATGTAAATGAATTACGGACGCCACTTCTCGCACACTCTAAGCAGAGAACCTTGACCTTGACAGAAAAATTTGATACTTAGCTACTGACCTGCATGTCCATCCAATATAAATGCCAAAAATCACAGAAATCTGTCACAATTTACATATTTGAGCTAAAGGCCAGGGAATGAAACTGTTAGACAGAGGTACAACTGGAGCTCATAATACTGTCATAATTAATTGTAGACTGCTGTACATTGTCCGGGCCCTCGTTCCTGTTCTCCTGTTCTCCTGTTGCTTCGTTCTCTCCTCTTCAATTTTGCCCTGAGGTTTCCTGCCTCTGCCCCGACGGCCGCCTGCTATTTAGCATTCCCACTGGTATGCCCATCAATCTGTGTGTTGTGGCTCATTAAATCCCAGCAAGGAAAGCCGAACAGAGTCAGAGGCAGAGTCAGAAGCCGAACGAGATGTTCAAAACTTTGTTCCAATCCAACGCCTTTTGACCTTTTGCCTTGCCCCACCACTGTCTGCACTGCCATTTGCCCCATCATCCATGTACCATCATCTCTCCCTTTGCAGTGGATACAGATACAGAGTGCCAGGGAAAGGGGCAGGGCTGTATGTCCTGAATTCTGACAGTAGTTGTAATCCGTTTAAAGTCTTTTTTTTGCGGCCTGTAAACATTTTCGACTTTTAATTCACTTGACAGCAGTGGCTGCTCTCTCACTCACTCACTCGTGCCATCAGTTACCCACTCACTGACCCGTTCAGTAGGCCCTTGGCCTTGGCATTGGCATTGGCAATGGCATTGCAATTGTTTGTTGGCTTTCGGGGGGTTCGGAGGGTACTGCGTGCTAGAAGGGTCGTGTCCCGGAATAAATGTTGTTTTGACTGTGGTTCCTCCTTCACTCTGTTGTCCGATAAGAGTTGGGTAATTATGTTTCGCAAGGAATGCAAATTATGCTGCTGACTTTTGTGATGACAAGAACCCGAGGAAGCGAAGAAGATGAAGAAGGAATAAGCTTTATTTATTCATACAAATTATCGTAATACTGTTGACTTTTGTGGAATTTTGTTCTCGAGAACTGATCAATTGAAATGATTAGTAGCTATATTTATTAAAACAATATGCCTCTAATGCGATCAAGCCTTAAAATATGACCACCCAAAACAAGCAAATATTTTAACAAATTGTCAAAGCTTCAAATTGTTAGATAACTTTGGGTCTTCGGGTCGCCATTCCTTTGAGTATATCCATTCTACCACCAGAAATACAAATTCCTGCGAAAGATGGTAGCATTTTCTTTCAAACTCAATGAAACGTTATGTTATTAAACACATAAATAATGGCAAAGAAAAGGGCACTACAAGTGCTTGGATAATGAAAATTATACATAAAAGAAGTAAAACGAATAGTTTTATGGATCTATGCGCTGCGACTGCTTCTTGCATGATGCACAGAAAGAGTTTTAGATGATCATCATCGCTTGAATTGCAAACTCAAAAAATGATTAAATGCAATATGGCAAGCAAGTTTTTCATTGCCATGCCCACGCTTTGAAATTCCTTTTAACGCACAGAATGTGATTTTTTTCGACTTTTAATTCAGTTGACAGTAGCTTGGCTGCTCTCAATCACACCAACACGAACGCAGACCATCGCATCCCACTCCAACCTATCACTAAATCCACTCACGAATCACAGACAATTCACTGACTGACTGACTGAGTGACTGACTGAGTGACTGAGTGACCCCTGCAGGCCCTCGACCTTCACATTGACTTTAGCTTTTCGTGGTCAGCAAGTGGGTTTGGTTCTGTGGGGGCTTTTGTGGACTAGAAAGGTCTTGTCCAAGGATAAATGTTGTTTTGACTGTGCGGTCCTGTGTTCACTCTCGTGTCCGATAAGAGTTGAGTATTGGCAAATGAAATGTTTGGTAATTAGGTTTTTGGATGCAAATTCAAATGAATACGAACTAGCATGGGGATGTTAGGATGAACATGCCTAAAGAACATGCAAGAATAATGAGAATAGGATGCAGAATTTCGGATCTACCATGAAGAAGGATAAGATTGTTAATCATATAATATTTATTTTAGAAAAATGGAAGGTGAATTCGATGTGCAAATTTTCTTCTAGCAAAATGCGAAAATTTCTTACGAAGTTGCCTAAATTTCCACTGAATAGTAGTGGCCATGCCACACACACACACACCCAAAAACACACTAATACATTATTTAAAACAACAATTTCTCAATTAATGTAAATGAATTCCCCGAACCCAGGCGGGGTGGTAATGTACACCAAAGCCCCTAACACCATGAACCATAAACCCCACAGAGAACAAGATTTTAATGTGGCATGTGCCTCGCATAACACACACACATACACACGCACACACACACACCCATAGCCCACAGCCCACAGCCCACAGAGGCCATGGAAAAGGCCAAGAAAACTTAAAGACTTGGGCCAAAACTGTACAAGTGGGCTTTATGGGGTTAAGTGGGGGTGGCGGTTGGGGTGACTGCGGGTCTTGCAAGGGTTTTAGTTGCGGGGTTTATGTCAACGCGTTGGACTTTAATTAATTACCGGGAAAATTGTTAATATTTGCTGTACTCCTCATGCACACAGCCAGAGACACTTCACAGACCCTGCTCCAACAGAAGCTTCTCCTTTCACTCTCTCTCTCTCCCTCTCTCTCTCTCTCCCTTTTTCTCTCTCTCTATGTTGCTCCATTTGCTTGCGCGCATAAAAAGTGATAGAGCGAGGAAGAGACAGAGTGCAGGGAGCAGAGTGCATGGTCCGTGTTGAGTGCTTTGTCGTGTGGTCGTAATTTAATTTTTTACTAAAAGAAAGCAAAGAAAAAAGGAGAGGAAGCAATGCAGGAAGCAATAGCGAAGAGGAAGACTGAAATAAGAGAGCTAAAGAGAGAGAGAGAGAGAGCAGGAACAGAAAGAGAGAGACACAGAGAGGGCGAAGAAGAAGGACACTCGAGAGTATGCAATGCCAAATTATGTTATGGCAGGCCGCACACCATGCAACTCTCTGGTGTGTGTGTGTGTGTTTGTGTGGCAACGGATGCGAATAAAGGGTAAAATGCAAAATGGCCAATGAGCCAAAGAACCGCCGCGTGCAGAAGCCATATAACACACACACACGCAAACTCACACACCATTGCACAGTTTTGCATGCCACAAATATTTTTCGGGGCCTCAACTGCAACAGCAGGCCACAGCCTGAAAGTAAAGTAAAACTTCGAGAGTCCAAAATGTAGACCCAACAAACACTTTGAGAGCGACTGTGACAGTGGTCTGCCATCTTTGTGGCATGCTGCGTGCCGCGAATAAATGACTTCAACTTAATTGAAAAACAGAAAGAAACTAAAGACTCCCGCTGGCAGCTTTTTTGGGGTTTTTTTTATAACGTTTTTAGAGTCTTTTTGAGAGCATCTATAAGACGAAGACTCGATCACGATTTGTACAAACTGATCGCAGAGTGGGTGCTGCTTATTTGATAGCCCCATGGTCCTAGGTGACGTAGAAGGTGACGGCTTCGGGAACCAGAGCTCTAGCTCTGTGCCTGTTTAGCACTTTGTGGTTGGTGCGTGGTGAATATGTTCTTAATATGTTTCTTTCACAAGACAAGTCGGAGATTCGTATATTTTAAAAGTCTACCATGTCCTTATGTGGTGTACACCCCAAACCTTTTCCAACTCTCCCTATTTTCCGGATTAAAGTAGGCTGGTACTATCAAACAAGTATTTATTCGAGCACATCCTCGTACTCTCCCACAAACATTCCAACTTTTTCCAAAGTCAAAGTAGGCTGGGGTAGATTTTCATGCTTAAACTCGTACATTTTCCCTTTAGATTTTAGTTATAAGCTGAATCTCGTGCTGAACACATCTCTCTATTTATTTGTAACAAATAATATTCGGAATTTTTTTTGCAAGAAATTTGTTTGTATTTCAAAAGAAATATTCCTTCAGTTTTAAGTGAAGTGATAACCAAATAAAAGAGGATTGTCCAGCCAACATGTCGAGGTGAGAATTCAAATTAGCCGTGTGACCCAATAGTTTTACCTGATCCGTGGAATATCCCTGGACATCCAACAGCTTCAACCAGTTGGGCCAAGTAGTGTGTCAACTCATTGAAAGTGTCGGCGTGCCCGTCTCCTATGAGGTTGTGATGGAGTTGATGGCAAAAATGAAGAAACGTCCTCTCACCACACAGGAGCGTCTCAGCGTCAAGGCCACACTGGATGCAGCACTAGAGCTGGGTTTCCTGCAACAAAGTAGCAACAATTCCTACTGCGTCCTCCCAGTCACACGGAAGACCGAATTCGAGCTAAAGGCCCACCAGATGGATGCCTCCATGCCACCAGCCATTGAAACAGAACGAAATCAAGTCACTGCTTTCCGCAAGGGCAATGAGGGAAAGACCGCAGACAAATCTACCGGTAAATCTCGCAAGCCCCTCAAGCGCCTCTGCTCGAAGAAGAAGACCACTGCAGGTCTTCTTGAAAAACAGAAAGAAACTAAAGACTCCCGCTGGCAGCTTTTTTGGGGTTTTTTTTATAACGTTTTTCCCCGCAAGGGAAAGACCGCTGGAAAGGCCACAGGAGGAGTCTTAAAGCGCAAGGGGAAGGCCACAGCTGGAAACCGCAAGCGCTCCTCGAAGCGCCCCTCCCGCAAGGCAAAGGTTCCTAGAGGAGAATCTAAGTGTCGCTCCAGACGCTCTTCCCGAAAGTAAAAAGAAATCCAGAAGCCAGATTCAGTTTTCAAGATCAAAATTGTACATTCTTACAGTCAACAGTATTTCGAACAGCATTTAATAATTGTGCCAAAATTGAAAAGTCCTAACAGATGTGTATCAGTATCTTGATGGAAGAATATTTAATGTTATCAATAGTTTAATGAAAGCTTTCAAAAAGTATTTTTATTTGTTTTTTTCATTGGTAAGCTCTCAAGAGACTTTAAGACTTTACTCCACCTTCGAGTATACGATATTGGCCACTCGCAGTGTTCTTGTCCTAATGAAAGGACATCAATTAAATATAGTGGAAATAAAAGAAAGTTTCTTCACCCAAAACTAATCTGCAATTTATCACTTTGTGTTGCAGATGATGGAGCATGCCTGGCGCAACTATAAGCTGTATGCTTGGGGCAAGAACGAGCTGCGTCCGCTGTCGCAGCGTCCGCATTCGGGCAGCATATTTGGATCCTATGATCTGGGTGCCACAATTGTCGATGGCCTGGACACGCTGTACATTATGGGGCTGGAGAACGAGTATCGGGAGGGTCGTGACTGGATTGAGCGTAAATTCACGCTGGACAACATCAGTGCAGAGCTGAGCGTGTTTGAGACGAACATTCGGTTTGTGGGCGGCATGCTGACCCTGTACGCCTTCACCGGTGATCCGCTGTACAAGGAGAAAGCACAGCATGTGGCCGACAAGCTGCTGCCTGCCTTCCAAACGCCCACTGGCATACCCTATGCCCTGGTCAACACAAAGTCCGGCGTGGCCAAGAACTATGGCTGGGCATCGGGCGGTAGCTCGATCCTCTCGGAATTTGGCACACTGCATTTGGAGTTTGCCTATCTGAGTGACATTACCGGCAATCCGTTGTACCGCGAACGTGTTCAGACCATCCGTCAGGTGCTCAAGGAAATCGAAAAGCCAAAGGGATTGTATCCAAATTTTCTCAATCCAAAGACGGGCAAATGGGGACAACGTAAGTGGGAGTGGATTACTCCTCACTGGAGTGTTCTCTGTTCTCTGATCTCTCTTCTCTGATCTCTGACCGTTTCTGTTGTTGCAGTTCACATGTCGCTGGGCGCCTTGGGGGACAGCTACTACGAGTACTTGCTGAAGGCCTGGCTGCAGTCGGGACAAACGGATGAGGAGGCGCGCGAGATGTATGACGAGGCAATGGTGGCCATCATGGATAAAATGGTGCGCACCAGCCCCAATGGACTGACGTATGTGTCCGATCTCAAGTTTGATCGCTTGGAGCATAAAATGGATCATTTGGCATGCTTTTCGGGTGAGTTTTGAATCGATTTACACGAGGATGCCACGCCTAGAACTCTCTAACCCTTTTAATTCCATTCCAGGCGGCCTGTTCGCCCTAGGCGCTGCCACACGCCAAAACGAGCACCGGGACAAGTACATGGAGGTGGGCAAGGGCATTACAAACACTTGCCACGAGAGCTACATACGAGCACCCACACAACTGGGACCGGAAGCATTCCGGTATGATCAATAAATCTTTGGTTCAAACACCACAGCAGCAATCTCTATCTCTTCGTATAGCTTCAGCGATGCTGTGGAAGCGCGGGCACTGCGGTCACAGGAAAAGTACTACATACTGCGTCCGGAGACATTTGAGAGCTACTTTGTGCTGTGGCGCCTCACGCACGATCAGAAGTATCGCGATTGGGGCTGGGAGGCGGTGCTGGCACTGGAGAAGCATTGCCGCACACCACATGGCTATTGCGGCCTGCGTAATGTCTATCAGCAGGAGCCACAGAAGGATGATGTGCAACAGAGCTTCTTCCTTGCCGAAACACTAAAGGTTCGAGCCACAATTAAACACCACATGAGGAAGCTTAAACCAATGATTATCTTGTTTCCTGTATCTGTGTATCTAGTATCTGTACCTGCTGTTCTCGGATGATTCGGTACTGCCGCTGGACGAATGGGTGTTCAACACGGAGGCGCATCCGCTGCCCATCAAGGGTGCCAATCAGTACTATCGTCAGGCGCCCGTTACGCTGCCCGTCTCGAATGCCTCATAAGAGGCCCGACACTACTGGCAGCTGCTGCTCTTGTCTATAGCAATGCACTTTACTTAGCTCCTCATATGTACTATAAAAGTGCATATAACCTCCTCTTTTTTTTCTTCTTTTTTTTTGTTTTTTTTTTAAGTTTTAAGCTAGTTTACAACGTAATGACAACTACAACTGTATAAGGCAACAAATGAAAAGAAGGAAAGGAATGAAATGAAAATGTAATCTTTAGCAGGCACACAGCAAACCACACACAAACGAGAAAAAACTTTCAATGTAACATATTTATCAACGCTAAATTATTGTATCCGTTTACATATACTTATATCGTAGTTAAATTGTAGCTGTCTTCAGACACAATTCTAATCTCTATCTCTATCAGCAAATTTGACAGTGGGCCTCAAAGACCCCAACAACATTTTCAATTTCAAAACAAAGATGATGAACGATAAATGATTAATGATAAATGATAAATAATAATGTAGATGTAGGAAAAAACTCTTGATATTAAAAACATTGATATGTAAAACGATATATATGTATGTATACAAGGTATGTACATATATGTACATATATAAATGTTAAACTCAGGTGTTCTAATTATGATTTACCTTGCACTCTCAAGGCTCTTTCTCTCTAACCAACTAACTAGAAAGACTAGTACAAGTAATCGTATCTAACTCTCTCAATCATTCTACACGCAATTCTCGATCTATGACTATATCTTTTCTACTGTACGATAAATGTATGTACATATGTACAACTAGCAGGCATTTTTCTTGCTCTAATTTCCAACTTTGTTTTGTAAATAATTCACTTTCCCTCGCAAAAATTAAGGAAAGGCATCTTTGGATGAAAATAAAAATGAGCAGTAAAATAAAAGATCATAAGAAAATTGAATTGATATTTATATACATAAAATATAAATATAATCTTACATAATTGCGTTTATTTTTTAGACTCAATAATATACAGAATATGATATAGAAACTAGCTAACTTTATGAGGGCAACAGTTTAACGCAAATTACCTTAAATCCAGAACATCAAACGAATAGAATTGTAAATTAAATATAATACATATAAATATAGTGTATGTATATCTCTATATTTGTATTTAATTAAATCAAATAACACGTAGGCAATTGTTGAAGTAAACTAATTATACAAGGGCACGAGCAGAGAGAATGGTAACATAATTTTTAAACAAAATTTAAAGGTTTTTATAATCTTAATCATGATAATTGTAATTGTAATTGTAATCATAGGCCTTAACGACAGACACACACACACACAAAACACCTTTATAGATGAGTAATTGAATAGTTTTCGTGCAGGTGATTTAAACAGACAACAATTAATTCCAATGATGACATAATAGCAACAAACAAATATTGAAACAATTGCAGAAATAATAAACTATAAAAGCAACTAATTACAAGCCAAGTAAAATATAAAACAAATAGATTACCTAAACACATCAATTAAAAATAAGAAAAGGAGACAAAAACAGTGACGAAAGATCAAGAAAATATCAATTTAAAGGAAGCACACTAATTTTAATTGAAAGGTGAACAATTAATTGTTAAAACGAAATGTAAATTTAAAAGTTGAAAAACGAGCTTTAAACGAAATAATTGAAATGAAATGATCTAAAGAGAATCGAATCTTAATAAAAATAACCAACAGATTATAAAAATCACCAAGCAAAGTGATTAGAACAAGTTTGTAACTAAAGCTGAATAAATCATTACATTTTATGAAAACACCAAATTAAATGAAAAACTGAGAAACAATTAAAGGTATCATAAAATAACTAAAAACAAAATGAAAAACAAATAAACTTAATCTCAAAAATATATTCTTTAAATGTTGTTATTACCCTTTTGATATTGGACACCTAATGATTAACTTGAAATAGTTTTAAATAAATAATAGCGAGAAAAAGTAAAAACATAAACACTTAATTGGAAAATCTAAGAAGAGTGTAAATGACAGCATTAAAAATTAACACAGGACAAAAATCACAAGTAAATTAAAACTATTTAAATTAATATAATGGTAGACTTAACACCAATTTTTTTTTTGTTTAGATCAAATTAGAATTGAGGCGATTGATACACATGTGTATTATGATATATACACATATTAGTAATAATTATGCATGGTATATGTATGTACATATGTATGTATGTATCGGGACGATGCGATACAATATAAAGATTCGAGTGGCAATATGTAAATGCATGACCATGAATGGATTGCATACATAAATCCGCAGTCAATCGACTGCTGAAGGTTACATCTGTATTTGGATTAAAAGCATAAGTTTAATAAAGATCTAATGATTAACTAAATATTGAACGGATATTGGATATTAAAATTGATAGTTATTTATTTGAGCACAGATTTGTTACCCATCGCAGGGGTTATGAATGAAGAGATGTCAGGCTGAGTTTAGATTGGGATCAAGTGCAAGCAAATACTTAGGAAATTGAAGATGCATTCAAAGCTTATATAACTTTCAGTTTATTTACTGTACCGATAGGAATAATACAATTACACACTTTTTTGAGTACAGTTTTCAGTGTTTGTATAGAGATGCTTGGATGAAAAAGATATTTGAAAGATAACCCTTTGACGCCTCTGTATCATGTACAATCGAAGTGGTATTAAAGTCCACATTAAATAAAAAGTAATTCCGTATAATGCTTAATTCCTTGGCTTGGAATTGTATTGTACAAAAATTTCTCGTTGCGCATACAAATGCTCAACCCGCACTGTTCTTTATCTTCACATTCAATGATAGTTCATCAATAGCTTGTCTACCTTTAACTAATACAACGTCCGTCAGTAATCAATGGACTCCGCCTGGAGTACACAATTAAATACATAACTGCCATATAAGGGGGCACTCAAAGCAATTCGCGTGCTCAATTAATGGGCCGACAACCCATATATGTATGTATTTACATTTGTACAGTGCGTGCTTAAGCTACATGTATGCCCCTGTATATGTTGAAGTGTGCGTATACTTAATAAACAAACTTCTCACAAAAGGCAAGACACAAAGGAAAGTGAGAGAACCCGGAAAGGGAGTCCGGCAGACAGTCACCCTGTCCCCCTACACACTCCAGTTAATTCCCGACAAATGTACATATCTCTCCAATTGCCGTTCGAAGTCCAACCGTAAGCATCAAAACAGCTCTTGCTGTCCACGGAATGGAGAATGGCAAATCGGGAACAAAGCATAAACATAAAATGAACTGCAAAACGGACTGCAATCACACCACCGCCCACTTTCCACGCCCGCGATACCGAAAATTTTGCAACAAAAATCGCTTGCACAAAGGCAAACAGAGGGAGAGCGAACAGCAGAGACCGGTCTCTCCATTGCCTTGCTCTTTCGCGTGACGCTCTCTCGCTCTCTGGCTATCTTTGTGTTCTCCGGTGCCTGTTTGGGGTTCTCTGTTTGGTTGTTGTTGCTCCTTTGTTGGCTAGACCAAGGCAAGGTGTTTCGATGTTAGGTGATGTGTCGCAAAGGTTTCTCAATTTGATTTAGAGCCTGAGCACGATGGAAATGGAAAACTCTGGAGAGTGGTTATCTCCACCTTATCAAAGTTCACAATGGCCGAGCCCACAAAACCAGACCCAACCAAGCACAGCTGGGTTCTCTGCGTTCGTTTTTGTTGTCTGGCTGCTTTGCCACCCTCGATTTTCAGAGAGGCAGCGAGAGAGTTTGCTTAGACTGATTTTCCGTTAACTGCAGTTGCGCGCTCATACTTTCAGGGTATCTGCAGGTCGACTCTTGTGCCGAGCGTTGCGTTCCGTTTTTGTTTTGGTTGTTGATGCGAATGGCGGCGTCGCTTCGAGCGAACCGCACAGTTCGTTTCGAGTGTTCGAGGAGAGCGCCAGCAAAACTCCAATAGAAGTAGCGACAGTGCTCCCAGCTCCCACTGCATCTCAAGGAAAGCCCTGATCTTCCAGTGACAGTGTTTATTTTTTTGCAAGTGCAAGTGACAGCAGAATGCCCTTCCCAATTCATCCGCCCAAGCAGATGCCCTGCCCCCACTGGCAGCATTTCCCCATCAGTCCGGTGGACACCAAGGCCAATCCGTTCGACTCCATGGGCGGAGCCGCTAGCGCCGCCAAAGGCTGCGCTGCGGTGAACAAGCCACCAGAGCCAGTTTCCTATCGCTACTGTCTGCAGTGCAAGGCGAGCGGCAAGGAGGGGGGCAACAACTCCGACCGGGACTAACGGGAGGGCAATGCACCGAACCGACCCGGCCAGCTCGGCTCACCTTCCAGCCACCCACAATCCGCCATCTACTGCTAACCATAATCCACCTTCAACGCCATCATACTCATCATCCACTTCAGACGCTTCCAATGTGACACTAGTAGAAGATAGGAAGCGCCCTCCGCTGCTGCTGCTGCTGCTGTTGCTGAACCCTCGAAAGTTCTGCTCTGCTGGAGAAGACGCTTGGCAGTGGTGCAGCGGCACCAGAAGTGCATTTTGGAAACTTAATTAAAAAGAAAATGGGAAAACTCAGTTTTTTTTTTGTTTAAGCCTAAGCAGATGTTTTTTTGTTTCTATTTTTACCTGTTTTGCGTGCCAATTTTCGCTTTAATTTAAGCATTTTGTATTTAGAGCTAAAGACTACAATTTATACGATTTTATATGGATCTTAATAAGCACGAATAAAACGCACGACGCATTTTAAACATGAGGTACGACATTGCATTCGGGGGTCGAAACTTTTGATACTCTTGCATATCCATTGTTCCTAACATTTGTCCAAACATTCGCTGCAAGTTATAGTACTCTCTGGAAGTGTATCAAAACGGGTTCCACGCGTATGTTAGTCTGTGAGTGCGTGTGTGTGTTTTTGTGGGTTCTTGCTCAGCGGCACAGTTTTTGTTGTTTCTTCATTATTTTTGGGCCTCAACCCAGACTTTGTTATTTGTTTTCGTCTTCAGTTTCGCTCTCAGTCGATCGTTTCGTTTCTGTTTTTATCAATTTCTCAAGGTCAAACTGTACAAACAAAGGTGCGATAAGCTGGGGCGGACAGAACCAGCGCGGCTTGAATTTTGGTGGTCCGTTCTGGCACATTCGTTGCTGCTTCTTTGCCACCAATGATAGGAACAGAGAGAGAGAGAGAGTGAGAGCGATAAGTTCAACAAACCGTTGGAACGTGGTAGAGAGTACATATGTATAAAGAAAGCGAAAGCAAAGAAGAGCCCTCCGCTGCATTTGTCTGGCGCATGCAAAAATGCACTCCGCGTACAGTGGTTTCTAACAAGTTGTAGCCCTAGAGCTCTCCTTATTTGCACATATGTATATACATATATTCATTTTATACCTTGGATGTCCCTTTAGCTCCTACTGGATTTATTTGCAGTAAAAAGTGAGTGTCTTAGATGAGGATGGCGTACAATCACTGATCGACTGTACCATGTTTGTCCTCCAGTCTGTACACTATATAAGGCTTATCGCGTGATGAGAGAGTGATAGTCAACGAATGCGAGTTCGAATAAAACACACTTATTACAGTCAATCACTTTGTGTTCCTGCTTAACAAATATGTACATCATTCCCTCTTCGCATTTTGATAACTTAAATTAACTTTATATAAATAATGACACATTTCTATATTCAATTGACGTGCTCTGAGTATATTTACCGTATTTTTGACTTATTAATGATTTTATTGTTGCTTTTTATACGCTTATCTTCTGATATGGTCGTTATCTGGGGGTGTGGAAAACGTGCCCCCAAAAAAAGACGCACACTGAGACATAAAGATACGAATGCAGAGGCAGATGTGTACATAAAAATGTACGGACATGCAGACAAACATGTACACACAAACAGTTGCGGTCATGCCAATAGTAATGCTGCTTTAATTTTACACATCTGTTGGAATTAATTGGAAGGGCTGGCTGTGGGAGTGCGGGTGTGCTATTAGTATCAGAGATTTGTATATGATTATCATCTTCATTAACTGTTCACGTTCATTGGTATGAGTTGTAAACGAAATGATATACATGTGTATGCACATACATACATAAATTCATAAATAATTACATAAATAAAAGAATAATTCATAATCATATACCCGAAAATCCGTCAATATCCGCCTGCAATGCGAAGACTTTATTGCCGCACTGTGTGTACATACATATGTATATGTACATGCATATGCATATGTTTTTAATACGTAAATTTGTATGTGTATATGCTGGTCCCACTGCGGTAATTAGTTGCTCGATCTTTTTTCTGCTCTCTTTTGCTCGTCACTCACTCTCCCACTCTCAATTTGCATCATCCTGTTCCAATGTTTGTGCTTTCAAAAAGCTTTTAACAGCTTGCAAAAAAAAGCATGGCTCTCTTTTGCGCTGGTTGACTTTCTCTCTTCTCTCTGTGTAAGCTCTTTTGCTGCGTTCGTTCGTTCGTTCGTTCGCGTCATGTGCTCTAGGCACCGCTCCGCTCCGTTTCGTTTCGTTTTGGTTTCGTCTCCTCCGTCGCATCTTCAATCTTCGTGCTAGAAAGAGGAGCCGCCACCGCCACGGCACGCATCCACTCAAAAGACAGTGAGTGTGCCTAGCAGAGGCAGCAGCGAGGACATGGACATGGGAGCAGCAGCCACAGTCGCATAGTCAAGCGCAGCAGCCACAGTCGCCAGAAATTGCAAGGGCTCCGCCTTCGAGAGGTCCGCCGCCCGAGAGTCCGAGTTGAGTTTTTTTTTTCACGTGTGTGGGTGTGTGCTCTACACTGTTCTTTTCTGTTCTACACTGTTGTGCACTGCTACTCTGTTCTGTTCAGTTCTGTTCTGTTCTACTATGTTGTGCTCTGTGCTATTCTGTTCTATTCCCACGCACCAAAACGTGTCCTGATTTGTCCTGCTCCGGTTTTTGCGTGCGTTTGTGTGTGTGGCGATGCAGCTAGTGCAACCGCGTGGGAGCAGTGCGGGGCAAGCAATGTTTGCAAGCAGCAGCAGCGATGCAGCGACAGGGACACCAGTGTGTAACGGTAAAGACTTAGAGTGCGACGTGTGCCAATTGTGCTGTCACTGTCTCCCTCCCATTCTCCCCCGCTCATGTACATATGTACTTGTTTCAAGATTATTATATGCCGTTTGTTTTTTTGCTGCCTTTGCATTTCCCGTCTTCTTCTTTTGGCAGCTACGTAATTGCGCTGCTGCTGCTGCTGCTGCTGCTGCTGCTCTTGCTTTTTTTTTCAGTGTGTGCCTCTGTTTGTGTGTGTGGTGCGGGTGAATGCAAAAGTGCGCGAAGCAAAGTCACATGCATGTAGAGTAAATGCATGTATCGTAAATGTACAGCTGTCAATAGAACAGGCTCTAATTAGTGTGCATTAACGGTGCTTCCTTGTGGTCGCAACAGGCCCCCTCTCTCCTAGAATGGGCGTCTATAAGGCCATATAGACATGATATGTGAATGAGGTAGTCTTTTCTCTATGTTGTTGTTCTTTTGCATGTGCTCTCGTTCGCTCTCCATGCGAATGGGCGTGTGTGTGTGTCCAATAAAATTTCATAATGGTTGTTGTAACAGCTAAGCTAAGCCAGGACACCCACCCCCCATCCCACACTACCGAAAACTTACTTCCAATTGGAAAAGGCTACCCCCAAAGAGGCGAAAAGAACAGGAAATGAAGCGGAATATGGTAACAAAAAGAAAAACGAAACTCAACAAAAATCAACAACAATAAAATTGATAAAACTTTGAGGCCAAAAGTTCCCAGGAAAAAAACAAAACTTTGCCGGATAAAGTGACCCAAATTGATTGAGGTCCGCACGCCCTCCTAAATAGTTTCCTCGCCTATTTGAGAAGTTATTCAAAATTCCGAGGCTGAATCTCATTTTTTATTCATTTTGTGTGTTCTTAAAGTTTCCTTTACACATGTATTTTCTGAGATATAAAGCTCATTTGTGGCAAAAGTCTCAAATAAAAACATTTTAGCTTCTCAATTTTTATGAGTCCATAATTTTAGGTGTTTGCGAATGCTTTCTTTAAATATTTATATAATTTATTGTGTGCATTTGAAGGTCCTCTGCTTTAGTTTATCCATTTTCCGGAAATATTTTCATGTTTCTTGCTACACAGTCTTTTGAAAAAAGGCAGTTGAACGTTTTAAATTTGGGGTCCTCAAAACCATAAAATATGCCAACACATGCTGAAGGGTCCTCTGTGCCGCCCCCATTCCATATAACGCTGAAGAGTCACGTTTTTGACCCATTTTCACATGCTTCATGCCTCGGAGCATAAAAGCTGTGCCTCATCTCCGGGCCTCTTTTGAGCCTTGTCGTATTAACCATTGAATCCACTTAACCCACGAGTGGGTACTAGTACCATAGCCAGGCCCTGTCTCTCTGATGTAATTCCATTTGATTTGCAATGGTTAACCAGATCCATGCCTGCCACTGCCACTGCCACTGCCACTTCCACAGACATTCGGCATTTTGCGGTTTCTAGTGTATGCGGCTGATGCCACCCATGCCACATGCCCCAGGCCTCCATGCATGGGTGCATGATTGTACAATGTAGATACTATGTAGAAATATGTGTGTAAGTTTAAGTGGTTGGTCGTTCTTGCCACATGAATACACTGTTGCAAGTCAGTAAGTTTGATAGCTTTTGGGTGTGTAGTTGTTGCCGTAATTGTGACAGAGATAATTTAACTGTAATTTGTTTGTCTTTCGGTTCTCTCTCTACCTCTCTCTCTCTCTCTCTCGCCAGTAAACCCATCTGTGACCTAAGGCCAGGGTCCAAGACCAGAACAAACCAGACCAGACCAGCAGCTCAGCTGGTTCTAAACTCAAGCAAACTAAACGAAACGAGACGAAACGAACAGCAATGCAACGGAAGTGCAATCATTAGCATGATTGATTGTTTTTTTTCACCCGCAAAATAAGCCTAACCCCACAAAAATTATCAATTAGCCGCAGCCGGTGACTGGACACATGCTTGGATCTCCGGACTAACGATCAACTGAAACACCGTGACGCAAAACCAACAACAGACTCATTTACTGGTGAGTATTTTTGGGGATGTTTCGGAGTAGCTTCGAGGCATTGGATCATTGGACCAGTGTGAGCGGATGATCATTCAAATTCGAGAGAGAGAACGAGGGTCGAGCGCAAGAAGATTCTGCAAAGATTTTTCGCTTTCAATATATTTTTGAATACATTTTCGGAAGCCTAAATTACGACACACCTCTTTTGAACACTCGAATGTTGACGCTTACGTCTGGTCCACATGATTTTCAACGCCAGCTTGCAATCACAAAAGTAAGCAAAAGAAACAAATTGTTACATGTGCACATCAACCTTTATTTACAGCTAGCCCATTGGTTGGGCCCCACACCAAACTGGCCCATCAATTTTGGTTCTCCTACCCGCCACCGGGCGCTGGCGGCGGTTCCTCAAGTGAGTTTTACGGTTTTCGCATGCGAGTGCAGCATTTTGGCCCCTTCTACTACTAAATACTAAGAACTACTCTACTACTCCTCCTCCTTCTCTAACCTGCTCCCCCATTTCATTTTTGTTGTTTGTCCATCGGTGTCTATGTAATTTGATTGATCGATATATGAACGACAAATCGTCCTATAGCCAATAGTCTAGCCATCAGTCTCCTCCCCGACGGGCAATGGGAAGCACTGTGCAAATCCCCGCATGGGCAGCACTGAGCACCAGATGCTACGCTGTTGGATCTGTGTTCCCGCAGCTTGGGAAGGGAAGGGGACTGAAGCGTATTGTCCTTTATACTGTTTCGAGTTTTTTTTGTTGGGTAAAGAACTTTCTTCTTGTTTTTCCTTATGTTTGGTTATCGTGAAACACTGTATGACTTAGGCCATCCTATGAGTCCTCTCTCTTTATATCTTTGGTACTATCTGTATTATCATATTACATATATATATATATATCTGTACGTACGTATATGTCTGTATGTCTGTGTCCTTGTCTTGGTACGTTAATTGATAAGTGACTCCTCTCGAAACATACATATCTAAAAATATATATATTGTATATCTCTCTATATATTGTCGTGTATTACCTGTGTAACCTAATCAGACATTAGCAGATGATTACCCCATTTCGTTTTGGCATTACTTAGGTAAATATATCGTATCGTATACATATATATCGTACTTATATATCATTTGATTGTAGTTAGGAAACGATAGCAATAGGCATATAAAAAACTCCTCAATATAAAAAACCCTAGAGCCAATGCCACGGATCATGAAGAGATAGTTGTTTCGTTTTTATACGAGTAGATTGTACAGCAGTATAAGAACATTTTCTTTTCAATGATTTTTATTTAATTTTCTTTCATTTTTCTTAGCGGCAGCTATGAAAATTGTTTGGCGACAACAAAAACGTTTTTCCGAAGGGTTTAAGCCAACAAATTGTTATAGATTGATGCCAACTAGTCGTTGGTTCGCTATGCAACGGAAAAGTGATGCCCATTGTTGGAACTTTTGACAGATGGGTAGCACTCTTTTTCGCTCACATTATTTGTTGGCTTTATGCTCCTGAAATGAGCTATAAATAAGACTTAGTTCCAATTCAAGTGCTAATAATTGAAAAATTTGTGTGTTTGTCTTTCTTTCTTTTGCTCTTCTTTGATTGTAACGTCTTTCAACACCACAACAACAACAACATCAACATCAACATGAAAAATATATACCATAGTATAACAGTCTTAATTGTAAACAAATAAGGAATCAAAAACAAATAATCAAATCGGAAAAAGAACAAAAAGAAACCATAACAAAAAATAAAAACAGAGAGATTCTTCGAATAGTACGGCGATCTCTCTCACTCTGAAATCTGTTATCCATCTCTCGTCTCGCTCTATCTCCCTCTTTCGAATGAAACACACACACATAAGACACTCAACGCACTCACCTAACGGTATTATAACGGATACGAATTCGACTACGAATCGGCTTTCGGCTTTGCGGTTTTCGCGTTGCGCGCACGATTTTTGAAAGGGGAGAGCCCTATAGAGAATATTGCAAATAAAACAAAAGAAAACGAAACGAAATGAACACAAAGCGAAGCGATGCAAAAGAAATGAAAGGAAAATAACAGGAAAGAAAAGAGAAAAACACCGTTAAGCTAAAAAACACGAACATCCATAAACCCACAAAGAAAACAGAAAACAACATCAACAACAACAGTAACAGTAACAAAGAACAACAGTTACAACAACATCAGACACACTTTGAGGTAAGGAAGTAAGTCTTTCTCTGTCTCTCTGCCATCCCAACCTTCCCGTACCGCCATCACTTTCTGTGTCGCTCTCTCTCTCTCTCTCTATCTGTCTCTCTGTGCCTTTTTCTCTGGTCTTGTAGTTGTGTTGGCAACCTCTGCCCTGCCCTGCCCTGCCCTGTCCTGTCCTGCCCTTTCATGGCCCCCATACATTATGCCCTTAGTGTGAACCCCCTAGTTGAAAGCAAATTCCGTTATACCGTTGACTGTTCCGTTACGTACTCGTAGATTTGGATTTCGTTTCACGTTCCACCATCTCTCGCTCGCTCTGCTTTCCGCTAATGTTTTGCTTTGAGTTGTTCTAACATATTTTCTTTCCTGGTTTCTATTCTGTTTCTGTTTTTGTTCTAGTTCTTCTCTTTTTTGTTTTCTTGTCTTGTAGAACATTTTAGTTGAATGATGAGTCCCGCCCCGCCCTTAAAGCCCGCCTCGTACACGCCCAGTCAAAAATAAAACCAAAAAAAGGAAATGAATGTTGATTTGTGTGCGTGCACTGCTGCAACCCACTGTACGATGTGCCGTGTTTAACCGCAGATAAATCTGACAACGGGTGAACCGTTAAGCGGGTAAAACGGTTCAAGCGGGTTCTAGTCAAGGCTAACGCAAGCCTGTGTGTCTGTCTGTCTGTTTGTGTGTGTTTGTGTGTGTGATTATGCCTGTGTCTCTGAGTTTGCGTGTGTGTGTGTGAGTGGTGGGTGGTGGTGCTACCCTGAGCTCAACAAGTTTATCCTTCCAGCCTCCTCTTCCACGTCCTTCTCCTTCCTGCTGCTGCGGCTCCTACTGCTGCATGCTAACCTTGCTCATTGTGTATGCGCACACTCTTGCGGCCCACTGCGAATGCACTCAAACGTCGTGTGCGCCGCATGTGTCGGCTACAAATGCATACATACGTGTGTCCGTGTGCGTGGGTGTGTGTCTGTGCTGTGTGTGAATGTACATACATACTCGCGTTCAAGCGGTTGAAGCGGTTAAACGGTATGCTAACGGGTGTAAACGGTTTGGTTCTCCCAAAGCTTAATAATCGCCTGACGCAAGTCGCTGAAAAAAAATACGAAAAAAAAACAAACAAAAAAAACATACAAGAAAGACAAGACGCGACGCGACGAGAGGCAAGGCAACGCAGCGACGACTAATTGGGATAGTCCCCGTCCCGGCCCGGCCCGGCCGTGCGCCGTTTTTGTTCGGGTCAGTGTCGTTTGGGTCTTTGCCAGCGTCTGGCCTGTGCCTGGCCTGGGTAGAACTGCGAACTGGGAACTGAGAACTGAGAACATGTCGCCGCCGCGCAAGCTGAGCCGCTACCTGATGGCCGTACGCGGACGTGGCCAGAACCAGGAGACGGAGTGTAAGTAGAGATGGAATATGTCCACACACACACACACTCACACACACACACACACACACGCACAACAACACCCAACAACACAACACACAAACTTCGTGCCAGGCGATTTGATGTGCATGGCGTGGCGTGGCGTGTGGTACGGTGTGGCGTGGTGTGTCGTGGTGTGTCGTGGTGTGGCGTGGTGTATTTTGGTGCGTGGTATTTGCTGCTTGTTGTGTTTGTTGCTTGCGTGCGTGAGGGGCAGGGGCAGGGTGCGGTATGGACATGGGCATGCTCTCTCGATGTTGTGGTGTTTGGCCTTGATATAATCCACAAAATGCAAATGCAAATGCAGATGCAGATGCTGGTGATTCCTATGTATATGTATTTTACATCTGTATGTAAATGTGTGTGTAAATGTAAATGTAAATGTAAACCTGCAAATGTAAATATAAATGTAAATGTAAATGTAAATAGTGAATAGCATGCTGCTCGTTTTCCTCCCCCCCCCATTTTTAGTAATGATTTTTGGAGTAATTTTCTCTGCATGCCCTCGAAAAACGCTACGCATAAAATAACAGTAACAAATACCGTAACAAGAAAAAGAAGAACAAATTCAAAAAATGCCAAATATTGAAATCAGCTTGAACATTCGACTCTCTGTCTCTCTTTCTCTCCCACTCTCTTTTTCTCTCTCTCTCTGTTTCTTCCACTCTCTGTCTCTCTCTCTCTCTCTCTCTCTCTCCTCTTCTGTTGTGCTTTCTCTTTTCTCTGGCAGACAGCAAAAACGCACAAAGCGACGAGGATAAGCAACGCGATCGACAGCGCAACGAGCGCGAGGCCAAAAAGGAAGAGCAGGACGCCATCAACTACAAGGTGAGTGTGTGTGTGTCGCTCTCGCTCTGAGTCGCTCTCTCTCTCTCTGTCTCTGTCTCTGTCAATCGCTGAGTCGCTCTCAGTATGTGCGTGTGCTAGTGTGTGTGTCAACGAGCGCGTAATTAGCCAAACAAAAAGTAAAAACCAATTAACAAACGCAAAGCAGAAAGCAGAAAGCAAAAAGCAGAAAGAAAACAAAAAGCAAAAAGCAAAAAGCATAACCGATAACTACCGATTAATGATAACCTAAACTATAACCGATAACCCGATAACATGGCGGCTTAATACACAAACAACAATTTATAGTAAGAATGCACTTTGCAACAATTGCATGCAAACAGCGCGACAAGGAGCAACGGGAGGCACGCTTGCTGGACTTTGAGATACGGCGCCAGCAGAAGCGCGAGGAGCAGAACCAGCAGCGCCAGCAGCAGCACCAGCAGCATCAGCACCAGCACCAGCAGCAGAAGGAGCAGCAGAAGGAGAAGGAGAAGGAGCAAAAGGAGCTGAAAGAGCAATCATCATCGTCGTCGTCGCACCATTACACGCCCAGCGAAAAGAGTCCACCAACAGCATCCACATCCCAGAAGCAGCGCCAACAATTGCAACTGCACCAGCAACAGTCGACGCATCAACAGCTGCAGCAGCAGCAACAACAGCAGCAGCAAGCAACGGCCAGCGGCAGTGGGGAGCAGCAATACACCCGTGACACCTAAGCTACAGACCCCGCCACCGGATCGCTGCATACCGCCAGCATTTCGTAGCCGATCCATTGAGCGAGAAATCCACTTCGAGCGCAAGCGTTACTCCACACCGGAATCGGCAGAGATCAAGGTTTTTGCATAGATTTACTCCCACACCCCCCCCAAAACCAACCCCCTTCCCCTCTCTCTCTCTCTCTCTCTCTACGTCTCTCTTTTTATCTCTTTTTCATACTTTGTACATGTCTTGTGCTCTGTCATATACTGCACCATTCCTTTGCACTGCTATCCCTCATTCCTGCTGATCCGTTTTATGCTGATTTTATTTCCTTTGATAGGAGCTTGTGAGCACAGCATCATCATCGTCCATACATCAGAGCTTTGCAGCAGGCGTCAGCGGGGTCGCACCAACAGCAGGCAGAGCAGCGTCTGCGTCAACATCAGCGGTAGCAGCGGTAACGGGTCACACGACGACATTGGCGGGGCCGCCGGCAACAGCTGCCGCAGCGACAGCTGCAATCATTCCCATCTTGCCGCTCGGCGTTGCCACGCTGCGCGATGATTCCACCGAGTCCGAGCAGTCCGTGACATGTGCACAGAACCAGCTGGATGCCTACCACCGCATCATGTAAGTATTTATTGCCTATGCCATATGAATGTTTAAATCAATTCCCTGTGACTATTATAAATGACATTAGCTAATAATGGCTAACCATAGAGCAGCCAATCATTTGACAACAACAAATAATTATTTCGCAATGTACTCGTTATTCAATTTGTTTTGAATTGTTCAAGAGTCCATCGCGTGCTTTGTTTTGACACGTAGTATACCCCCTCAAGGGGATATTCGCTCTGTGGCAACCACCATTGAAATAGTTAGATGCAAATCTGCGAATATTTATTTATTTTGTAAAAACGAGACAGATCTCCGAGCATTGACCACAGTTTCTGGACCTAAAAACAAGTGATTTGTGGCTAAAATCTTAAACTAGTCTCCTCAAAGATAACACAAAAGGCTCTCAAATGCCAGAAACTGAGTGACCAATGCATTTTCTTATCGTTTCTATTTCCACTGGTGTCCACTGATATTCGCTTTACCATAGGTACATCTCTAGGTACCCTTGTATATGGTGATAATTCCATGTTTTATTTTGCTGTTTTAACCCTCGGGAACATGTGCAAGTACTCGTGTTTGAATAATTTACTTATAGCTTTTATGGGGACTGGTGCGAAATGATTTACATATATGTATGTAAACACATACACATGCTTCATATGCGCATTTTAGATAGAGCAAAATATCTAGTGCAAACACACACAGTGGGTCAATAAATTGTTTCTACCAAGGAGAACGTTAAACAAGGTGTTCATACATATATTTATTTGATTATACTGTTGAGTGGTCCTTAAACATGATCTAATATCCATTGCATTTAAAACGAGATAAAAGCTTTTCTTCAAACAAAACCAGAAAATAGTTTGCACAGTGCAAAGACTTTTCTGCTGCACTGTTTGCACTCGACTCCCGCCACCCTGCCGCACCGCCGTACACCATTTGCCTTTGACTCGAATAATTCGAAATGCTTTCGTTAGCATTCGGGCCAACCTTTCGCCTAAGGTCAGGAGGCGGAGATTTTCCACTTGCCCACTCTTTTCGCTGCACTACTCTCTCGCTCTCGCTCTCTCTCACTCTCTCTCTCTTTTTTACCAGCTCAGAAAGCTTTGCAATGCACCAAGCGACGACTGAAAGCCAGTAGCAGAGAGCAAGCTTTCAGTGTGGCTGTTTTTCTGTTGCATTTTTGGTTGCACGGCCACACCAAATGCAATGCAAAACTCGCAACTTGCGCCTAGCAGAGGCACGAACCACACGCGAAATTTAAATTCCACTTTTCCGGTTTCCATTTTCAAAAAGTCAAGTATACGCCGCATGGTACCTAAAAACTTTTAAATCATTTTGAATGTCCTTAAGCTATAGGTTGTGCGTATTTAATTACTAAACAAAAATGTTAATTGTTTAACTACTATCCATGTAGAAATAGTTGATGTTTCCATTATATCAAGTAAACAGTGTTCTCGTAATTCGTATTTGTTTTAGCAAGGGAATAGTCTGGGGTGCGACTGGTTTTTAATTTATTTTTAAATTTATATTTGTTTAAATTGTTCAAAGTGCAGATTATGATTTTTATTCATATTTAATACTGAATTTGTTATTTAAAAAATGTTTAAGCTATAATTATAATTATATATAATTATTTTTTTAAGGATTCTTTTCTTCTGGGAAATGCTTACATATGTATGTCGATCCAGATACATACTGGAGTCATGCTTTTCTCGCTTGCAACTTTGCAACAAGAGCGGAAATTATGCGAAAGTATTTCTTATGCATATGCAAGCATTCCGTTGCAAGCCTCCTTGGCATTTCCTTAATTGACAAATAAATCTGAGAACGCGCTCGCTCCCTCTGCCTCTCACGCTGTCTCTTCTCTCTCTCTTCTGCTGTTCCTGCTGGTGCTGCAGCCAACCCAGTGCTCTAATTTCTTGTGAATAATTAAGAATGCTGGATGTGCACCGGGTAGGGAATTCTCATCCACTGAAATCGAAAGGAAACGGCACAACGGAAAGAGAGCTTCTCTCGGTATGTGGTATGCGGAGGCGGGCTTAGCTTTGAGAAATCCGACCATTTGATTTGAGTAGCAGCAGCAGGAGCTGCAATAGTAAGAGCATTGGAACAGCTGCAATTTAAATTGTCAGTCTGGCCTCAAATTAAAATGGTTAATTTTTCATTAGGGCCAAGCTTTTAATCGTTCCAGCTGCCCGCCTGCCGCTTGCCGCCTGCCTGTCTGCCTGTCTGCCTGCCTGCCATCATACATATGTTTAGATGTAGCAATTGCCATCGTTTTGCTTTGCCTTGATTCTGGTCTGCAGTTCTGTCTGCACTCTGCAGTTCCGGCATCGCTTTCGTTGGCAACGGATCGGAGTTGTGTTTGTCCCTATCCATCTCTCTCTGGCCAATATTCATAAAGTGTATTAATTCGCGAAAATACTCGTAAATAGCAACACTCAAGCCTCAAGGCACACGGCACACGGCTCAAAGCTCAACGCTCATCAATTAATCAGTCAGACAGAGTAAGTGACTTATAATTGCCTGGGGAATACTTGTAGTGTTTTTGTTATTTTGCCAAATTTGCCTCCGCTAAGTGTGCTTTAATGTAATTTAATGTGCACACCCTTTATGCACACAGCACTCTGCACAGGGAGAGAGAGAGAGAGAGAGGGAGCGAAAGCGAAAGCGAGAGCGAGAGCGATAGTGTTTAATGGCCTTTTGAAAATGACTTGTTCACATTTCATTCATTATTCATGTGACGGCCATGAGTGTGTGTCGGCATGGCAGGCTGCCATCGTCATCGTTTGTGCTGCAGTGTGACTGCTGGCACTTTCGTTTCCCACTTGCCAGTGCAATGCATAGGCCAAGGCGGTGACGTGGTCTAGATGCGTGTGGGTACACAATGCCATAATGGAAGCTGCCAAAACGGAAACAAAACTTTCTCCGTTGCAAAGATAAATCAGGAGAAATGTTGAAATCTAAAGTATGGCATGTTGATTTATGGTCTTGTACGATTTATCTTTCTTTCTACATATGCACATACATATATTCTTTGACAGAATAATTCCAATTGAAGTACAACCAACAGAACGTCATTAAAAGCCCTACATTTATTTCAAAATAATCCTAGAAATGAACTGATTTATACCAGACAAATGCTCTGCAAATATGTACTTGCATACCCGACACCATCGAGCACATTTTATCATATTTAGTCAACCAAAAAAGGCTGAGGCTAAGCCCCATAATTGGCACTAAGGTGGAGCGTGGCCCTAAGCCCAGGCATTTGCATGGGAAGATTTTAACGCCGAATTCAGCGAAACCCAAGACAATGCTGCAAGTGGTTTAATTCTAGGATGTTGTCCATTGATATATGTATCTTTTTGTGCCTTTTTTGTAGATAGTTGAAGTTGAAAGAATGACTCTGGATATAAGACGTTCCATCTTCTATCATAAATCATCTTATAGCAATAAATCAATAGAGGAAAAAATGCCATTTAAATTACCAAGACAAAGAGCAAAAGAATAAAAAATTTATGATTTTGATAAGAGTTCAAATTAAAGTAAAATTAACCAATTGAAAGTATAATTTCATGAAATAGTTTCATAATTGAAATACTTGAATTGATATTTTTTTTAACAAGTTCTTTGTAAATTATTTTCTATGGGTTATATTCATGGAACATTTTTTATCTCATATAAGTATTGCCTGCTTATTGGGGCAACAACTTCGAGGCATTCTTTAGAGTTTGTTTTAGGGAGCGCATTTGAAGCTAAATTTTAGGGAAACATTGAAGATCGACCCTTGAAAAGACGCATATATTTATGCCGCAACACTTGTAGGTGTATGTGTGGGTGTGTGTGTAGGTGTAAGGACATCGAAGTTATTTACATCATCGTGAGTGTTGGGAATACTCGAGTGGCTGACTGACTGCGAGACTTGGGACCCGAAAGCCGAAATGGCAATCTCATAAAAAACACGCATTCCCATCTATCTACACACACGGACGGGCGCACACTCGTGAATTGTCATTGCAGCACACTTGAACGTACAAACACACACACCCAGACACACAATCACACGCATAGATGTATACCACACATATGTACAAATAGACAAACACATGGAGAGTGAGCAGGATGCCGGGCGGGCCAACAGCTAGCCAATTTGCTGCCCGTCGTTGAAGAGGGTGCAGGCAGTAGACAAAAGCGGGACGAAGCAGTACGATGTTGGTAGTGGGAAGTGGAAAGAGAGGAGCAAAGATAGCGAAGAGTAGGAGACGGAGACGGAGATGGAAATGTTGAAGACAGCGAGCGAAGTGAAGGGCCGGGCTGGCCTGCCCACAGCTTGGGCGGCTTTATTGATGGGTGGGCTTTTTAAATTGGGACACGTGCGTCGGTCGCAGCTCCCTCCGAAAGTCACCACAAAAACAGATAGCCAGAAGCAGCAGCAGCGGCAGCAGCCGAAAAAAAGCTCCACATTCTCCGCTCTCAAAATTGCGCGCGCTCCAAACATTGCGGCTCGGCTCTCTTGAACGCACTCTCTCTCTCTCATTCTTTCTCTTTTTTCATTTTCTCGCTTAAAACATTTTGATTGTCGAGGGTGGAAATACCCTAAATTCTATTCTGTAATAATTACACAATAATATTTTTAGAAGAATAGATGAAATGCGATCTTTGGGTTGCTATTTCTGAAGAATATATTTATTCCATTCATAAGGAGATCTCCCCGAATATAAATGCCTATTTGTGTCGTTGCATCTTGGCCCTTCGCTGTGGTGTACACTTTCATTGAAGGGTATATTTGCCGCCTCGAGCTTCTGAAAGTTTCTCCCTTGTCCGCCTTGTCATGTTTTATTTTCGTTTTGTTGTGTCTCTCTTCTGTTGCCTTCATTTGGCGAAATAACACGTGCACTTGTCGTAGCCACTGTCGTCTCCCTCTCTTGACTCTTTCCTCTCTCTCTCTCTCTCTCTCTGCATCTCTCTTTCTTTCTGTGTGTGTGTGTGTGTCATTCGTTACCGTTACGGTAGCCCCAAATGTCTGGCCTGCCTTCTGCCGAAGGTTTTTGCCTTTGATACTGCCACTGCTTTCGCCTTTTGGCCATCGTCGTTGTCGTTGCCGTTGCCGTTGTCGTCGTCGTCGTCGTCGTCGACGTAGTCGCATTTTGCAATTTTCGTTTTAGCCGTTTGCCATTTTCCCGATTTCGGTTTTCGGCTGCGGGGCCCGAAAAATATTCGTGTTTGCGCTTTCCTTTCCGTCTGTGCCTGCTCTGCCTGCCGTCTTCATTGCGGTGTTACGTGTTTCGCGTGCCAGACCGACGCGTCGCGCGCGCTCCGAGGCGGCGACTATTGAACGAAATTATTTAATAATAATTTATAAATAATTGTAAAAGACGAAACACGCCCATAGCTATAGCCAACGAAAGTGCCAACCGATCAAAGACGGATATAGACAATATATACATAAATATATGTGTATTCTGTGTGCTCTTCGAATCGAAATTCGCGAAACATTTATTTGAATTTTTTATTCTTGTTGTCTGTTTAGTGCCAAAAGAGATTTGAATCTGTGGGATCTTTGCTTTCAAGTTGTGCTAAATGCTATTTAAATTATGATTATAGCTGATTGCTGTGTGGCCAAGGATGTGGCAGAGGCCAAGGATGAGGCCATCTGCTCGTCTCGCAAACACGGTCCCAGCAATATGGTGTCTGGCACTCAAGCTGGATCGTTTCCTTGCAGGGGGAAGCGCTCTAAACTAAATGCATAATCGTATACTTACTTAGACTAATGTCTTGTGGTCACTACGAAAGTCGCCAGCGAGATCGACTAAACATTTTGTGTCTTTTGGAAAACAAACTGAATGTTATGTCTAAACTGAAATTTCTTAAAGAAAACTAAGATATATCAATTCGTTATTGAATTGGAGTCTACCAGAGATATACTTTTGCTGTGATAAATATCTTAAGTATGGAGTGATTCTAGCAGAATAATCATTGAATTGTTGAACATCTTTCATTGAAAAATTCAGATTTAAATAAATATTTATGCATTCCAATGGAAGCTTCTCCGGAGAACTCTCCCTAAGAACAGCTTAAGGGGCACAATTTTCCTCTGAATCCTCTGGCTGGGTGTAGAATTTGTAAGCCCCAAAAAAGTAATGCAGATAACATCACTTTTGGCAGAAGGAGACTGCATGCCTCCCACTGTGTTTTTGCCTTCTGTATTTGTACATTATATACATTGTACATGTGCATGTGCATGTACATGCAATACATATGTACATATGTATTTTGAAATCCATCTACAGCCATGAAACTAAATATGGGTTAGTCTTTATCTCAATGGGAGTCTCTCTGGCGCACACACACACACACACTGCTCAAACTCTGAGCAAAGAGCACTGCTGGGGATACTGCCATACCCCCCACCACCCCACAAAACATTAGCAGAGTGGTGGGAGGAGGGGCAAGCAACATCTGTGCCACGGTGTCAGGCAGCAGTGTTCCCCTGCGGATTTGCGTCGTGTATGTGTTTGTCAACGTTCCTATTTCTGTCGGCAATTCCTTGGAGGAAAACAAAACCCCAAACAAACAAACAAACAGAACACAAAATATAGGAGAAACAACAACGGCAACAACCAAAATTGGTTCAATAACTCCGCGTGCTGAACTTTAATGTCGTGCGAATTGCATTAGAGCCAGACAGAAATCGAGCCAGTAGCCAGTAGCCAGCCGAAACAGAAACAGAAACAATAGGAGTAGCAGTAGCAGTAACAGGAACAACAGCAACAAGAGAAATTGTGCTTAGTAAGTAATTACCCAGTCACGCCACTTGCCTTGGCCAATACCCAGTGACAGGAAGAGGGAGAGAGACAGAGGGTATGCCGGCACTTACTAGCTTTGGCAGGCAAAGCGTTTCTAGTTTTTATATGAAATATACATATAAATAGATTAAAAGTACTTCAAATAACATTCCTCGTGATAATATTAGGCACATAACTATAAAGGTTTTAATTTGTTTAAATTCTGCTGGAACTTCTTTGGGTTTCCACCAGTCCAAAACTTGGGCTACTGTAGATCTCGATTATCCCCATGTCAAGCTCCTTCTTTATTCCAGCTAAAGATCCACAGCCTGTTTTTTACAGGGTACATCTCACTTCTCATCACTTTTGGTCGCGTGTTTTTTTTTGTGTGTGTTTGTTGTGGTGTTTGGCTGTGTTCTGATATCGATAAACCTCTAAACGCAATGCCCATACATACAACACGTTCGCATGTCGCCTTGCCCCATGCCACATGCCCCATGCCCAGGCACAATATGTCTGCACTAACCTTGTTGATTCACTTCCGTCGCCGCCACTGATGGGAATATAATGCAAGCAAAAGATTTGGCCATTACGGCGCAGGGCAGGAGCGCCGAGCCGGCCCTTTGGCTGCTGAAATTCGTGTGAGAAATGTAATTTCGATATGACATGCCACGTGTCACTTGATCCGGCCTGCCGATAGGCTGCGATACGAGCTGGCCGATTGCCCTGGCAGTTGTTGGTAGTTGCACAACGATCGTAATAACACAATTAGCACTGGGAGGGAGTTTGCGTGAATTTTGGAATTGCTTTGAGCACTAATTCGGGGTGCACTGTTTCCAGTCACGGGAATACGAGCGAGAGTCCCATCCCATAGGAGTATTTTATATTTATTAACAAGTACCAATCAGCGTCTACTGGCAAGCCAAACACACACAGCCACCACTTGGTTAGCCTCGAAAGCCATCTGCAAACATCATGCAGCGAGTGGGCCACATATCCCGTATCCCGTAATCCGTATCCTGTTTCCGGCATCCTGCTTTGCCTTCATCATTTATCCTTTCATACTTGACATCGCACATCCTGTGTCCCTTTTGGGTTTGTTCATCCTTCATTCTTGATGGTGATGGAGACAAATTCGAGTGGGGGCGACCGAGTGGGTCTCCGTTTATTCGCACTAACTTATCCCGCTCTCACGCTCTTTTTTCCCACTCCTCTCATCCACTTTGTGTGCATTCTTTGTTGAACTATCAGCTTTCCCCAAAAGAATCTGTCCCTATCCCTTTGTAGTTTCTGGCTTTATTCCTTCTCTTTAGCTTCCCTGCATCGTTGATCACTTTCTGGATCCCCAAACTTGATTTATTCTTCCCATGCCATCGATCTCAGATTCTATTATCCCTTTTGTGTCCCTTTTCCAATTAGTCAACATCCTTTGGCAGCCATTTTCCGCCCGTTCTTCATCCGTTGCGTTTCATATTCTTTATGCCGTTTAGTCTCGTTCTTTATCCGTTGTATCCTCAGTTTGTATGCGCTTTCGCTCACTTTTCATCTGGGTTTTCCGTATCCATCGGTTCCGTTTCCCCATTCTTCATTCTTCATCCTTATGTAGTCCTCATTCTTCATGGATGTTCCCTCCTGCCTCATTCTTTACCCTTACTCTTGCTCCTTGCCTTCCTCCTTATCGATTATCGAATGTTTTATTCACACTCAAATGCACATCCCCCCGTGCTCCCCGCTCCCCGCTCCCCTGCTATCCATACTCGCTCGTGTATTCGTATGCCCGCATACTCATAGGCCCGACGCAGGCCGGTCACTCTGGGAATCAAGTCAGTGGGTCAGGGCAGCAGCAGCAGCAGCAGCAGCTCTCCTGTACTCTCTCCTTTCTCCTCTGTTCTCTGTCCCCTCCACACTCCTGCCCACAAAGGAAGGCCCCTCCAAACGGAGAGGAGGCGGCGGCGGCAGAGAGCGAAGAGAGTGAGAGAGAAATGCGGCATATCGACCGGTGTTGGTGTCACGCCATGCTGCGGTTGTTAAAAAAAAAAGAAAATACATCCACTCACACTCTAACACACGCACACACACACAACACACACACACACACGTACGTACTCATGTGTGTGTGTGTGTTCGTATTTGATACATATTTATTTTATTATTTGCACTTTTGGCTACGTGCTGCGCAAGTGGCAGAGTCGGCCAAAAGCGGAATTCCAATTGGTCTGCTTTGTTGCTGTGGCCTCTCGCATTTGGCCTATGGCTCAAAACCCTTTTAAGCCGCCACATGAACACAAACACACACACACACACACACACACACACACACAGAGACACAGGCACACAGAGAGAAATGGAAACATGCACATGCATGTTGCAGTTGCAAGTCAAGGTTGCATGTGGATGATGATGTTGATGAGCCTGAGCCTGAGCCTGAGGATGAGGCCGTCCACAGTGCCAGGGGAAAGTCAGCAGCGAAGTGCATCAAATTGGATTTTTATTCTTCTTCTCTGCACTTCTCTTGTTCTCGCTTTGTGATTCTCCTTTTGGGTTTTTTTTACCCCATCCCAATACCTACCCTCGCCGCATAGTGGGTATCATGATTTGTTTGTTGCCTAAAAACTGGCGGTTTATGTTTTGCTTTAGTTGCTGCCAGGAATGTGGCAGTTGCTCTGGCTGTAAACAGACTCGGGCCCAGACTCACCTCCATGTGAAAAATTGATCGTAGAACAAGAAGACGAAACAACAATCAGTGGGAATAATTGTCTTACATTTTCCAAGCAGCAGATCCAGTTGCAGCATTTTCATCTGGAACCATTTAGCCCCAAAGGGTATCAGAGTCTTCCATCAACAAATGTTATGAATTTCTTTCATCTGCTTCTGCTGCTTCTAGTTCTTGCTGCGCTTTGTGCTTGGGTCCGGGACTGGGCCTGGGCCTGGGTCTGTGCACAGGGGAAGGCGCATAATTAAGAACCAGCAGCTGACACTGGAACGGTAACCGTTGCTGTTGTTGTTGCTGCTGTTTCTGTTTCTGTTTCTGCCTCGCCTGCTGCTTCTGCTGCTGCTGCTGCTGCTGCTGCAGTGGCTTTAATAAGCCTGTAAACAGCTTAGGCTCGAGGCCTTCCCTCTCTCTATCACTCTATCTCTATCTCTATCGCTCTCTCTCTCTCTCTCTCTTCCTTGACCAACCCCACATACAGCCCCACAGTGACCCTTCCGGCATGTGCTGCTCTGTGCATGTTCTCTGTTGTGTCAAGGTCAGCGGAACGAGCCAAAAAACAAGCTGCCAGCAAAAAAGATAATCGTGAATGATTCGATTTGAGTGCAGACACAAGAATTTCAGCGACAATTTCAAACCCAAGCGGAAATATACCGTTGCAGGTACCGTTGCCGTTGTTGCAGTAGCAAAGAACGCGATGAAGCATTGATTTGTCATGTGTACACAGACAGAACCATGTTTGCACAGTCAGTCCGTTGATTTGTTGGGCAACTTCTGTCATCTGCCGTCTGCTGCATTCCAATTGCATTGCATTGCTGTGGTTTCCCTTTCCTCCCTTCTTCCTCCTCCTTCTTCGGCATGCACTCGGAGTGCACAAGGGATGAGGATAGAGCTCAAGTACTGGCTAATCGGCTAATGGAGCAGCTGCTTTGTGTGTGTGTGTGTGTGTGTGTGTGGGGGGGGGGGGGAGGGAGGCAGCAGCCATAAAAGTATTCGTTGAAATTATTCTCACGAAATGGCTATAATTTCATGTCCCTGATAAAGTGATAGCCCTTGCCCTCGATTTTTGCTGGCAAATGGCAGATTAATCAGAATTCGAGTTTAAGTGCTGCTTAGCAGGGTGTTTCCTTATTTAATCGGATGATCATCCTCTTGCCTCTTGACTCTTGCCTCTCGCCATCTCCCGCATGGCTGAACACTTAAGGTTGATCCATCAACGGGCTGCCGATAATCTTAATGTAAGCGTAAATAAATGTCACAGCACCTTCCTTCCATCAGTCACACTTGTGCTTGATGATAAGCAAGGATAACAAGAGAGCTTTCGAGATGAGTGTGCCTCGTGTGCGGGTGACTAAAAGTTTAATTCGTAGATTAGCTGTCACGGCGTGCTGTGTCTCTTGGGGCATGCCACGTATGAGTGTATTTATTGAGCTGCGAAACTTTTCCACTTGTTCTGCTTCAAACTTTTCTAGACAAGCTGCGGAGGGGGGTGGGCAAGTGGCCATTGATCCCAGAAGTAGGCTATGCTAGAGTGAAGAAAATTCCTCGTACTTCGAAGCAACTCCTCCCCTTGAAACGGCTTACCTGTGGGTTGGCTGAGCATTGCATAAATGTCAAGAGTTCATGGTGAAAAGCAAGCCCAAAGGCAAAGGAAATGCAAACAGACGGACGGCCAAACATTCACTTGTCCATTTGTTTGCCACTAATGAAGTGGCATGAAGTGGCGGGCTCTGTGCAGCTCGCTTAACCAAATCCCCAATCCACTCTGGTATTGACAGCCCGTCCTCGTTGCCTAGTTGCCTCGCTGCCTTGGGGAATCATTGTCAAGGTTAGGGGCTATAATTAAACACCAGCCGATAATTGGAAATCAAATGCTGTCTGTCTGTCTGCCTGTTAATATATGTATTTGTAAATATATCTTTATGTACACACGCGGCGGATTAGATGAACGGCTGAACGGCAGGCGTAGTCTATTTCTGTTATGCTCTCTTGGTCTTATGCTCTGCTCTTGGATATGTCTAGGAGAAATACTCAACGAACCACTGCCATATGTTTAGCAGCAACATTGGAGTCTGAGTACGAGTATGAGGACGAGTACTCGTATGAGTATTTCGAATGTACGACACTGTTTAGACCATGTTTACAAGTCTTACGGGTGGTATGTTCACCCACATAGAACCCCCCTCTGTAAAATGCAAAGCTAAATGGAATGCGACAAAGTTGCAGGCTGTGCCGACGCCGACGCCGCCGCTGCTGCTCTCTTGAGCGAGTGAGTGTGGTGAAAAGCTTTCGCTCTCTTAGACTTTGCCGCATCTCGCTCTGTCTCTCTCTTCTGCGCTGTGCTCTTTAGCTCACCGTTTCGCTTCGTTTCGTTTCATTTGTTTTGTTTTGTTTTGCTTTGTTTTGTTTTTGTCGCATGCGGCGGCATGGTGGAGGTGGGGCGGAATAACACTTGAACTTTTGAGAAAACTTTTCAACCAAGATATCGCGGATTCTTCTTTTTGCTTGTTTGGGCATTGAAAGCAGAGACAACAGATGCCTGGCACTATCTTTCGATGGGAATATGATTGTTCTGCCAATACTCCGCCCGTAACTCTGTTCATTTCTCAAAGCGCAGCAACTTTTATCGACTGGACTTTGCCTTAATGATGCTAGAGAAAAACATTTCCATTGTGATTTGTAGTCCAGCTTAAGTCGTATAAATAAAACCTAAAAGAAAACCAATTAAGCAGCAGCAATGGCGTCCAGTAGTGTCTAACAAACAATTAAAAAAAAAGAAAAACCGCAAAAAGAGATAAAATCGACCTGCCTGCAGCCATTAACCTACAGAGATGTCTATGGCATTGTGCAATCTGAATGGCGACGGCAGCCAGGCTCCGTCGCAACAGTCGGCGCAGCAGCAGCAGCAATCGCAGTCAGCACAGGCTGCTGCCGCAGCTGGCAGCGCTGCTGGAGGAGCTGGAGCAGCAGCTGGAGCTGCATCACACACGCAGGAGAGCGTGCTCGACGCGAGCAATGCCACAACGCCGCTGCTGCTGGGCCACGAGCAGGGCAGCAGCTCTGCCGCAGAGAGAGCAGCAGAGCGAGAGAGCGGCGACGTTGTGGATGGCACTGCAACATCGATACCCATGACACTGGAAATGGCAGGAGCCATGGAGCATCCGCATCCGCAGCAACAGCAGCACCAGCAGCAGCAGTTATCGCTGCCACCGTCGCTGCCGATGCTGAATGGTAGCCATATAATGATGGCACTGCCAGGAGGAAATTTGAATTTTGTAACGGGAACGACTGCGCAGGCGGCTGTGACACAGCAACAGCAGCAACAGCGGATGATAAGCAACGGCGCAGTTGCGCCCTCGACCAATGACAGCAATAATAACAATAACCCCAACAACAATGTGGACAATACGAGCGACGACTCGAATCCGGTCACAATTTACAGGTAATGTGCGCAACAAGGGAATGGGACAGGGAGCGGAATGGAATGGAATGGAATGAAGACTAAGCAGGGACTCACACACGTGTGAGTGGGGAGAGAATCTAACACAATTTAATGCTCCATAAATTCCATTTACGTGAAGAAAGAATGAACAAATTTCCCTTCAAGCATTGCTTAAAAGCCAACCTGAAGAGCGCCACCAAATAATTAATAATCCATTTTAAAATAAACAGTTTGTGTTATTTTCTTGACCGTTCTATTTCCATCTGTTCGATTTTTCTTTGTCGTTGCAGGTGCCGGGCTCCAATCGCGTCACTCGACTGTATGGAGGAGTTCAGTGGTACGGGCGGTCATCTTGATTTCGGTATCAAATTTCTCACTATCAAATAGGCTTATCATTTACGTTGTTTCCTTTCCAATTAATGGATATTTATTGAATGTCTTTGCCTTTGCATGCTTTCACAACCGATAATCGTACGTGTTCGTGTGTAGTTTTGTCTCGCCGTTTCTTTGTTCTGTTACTTTCGTGTTTCTTTGTACATAATATGCATCAATTATTATTTTTTGCTGTACAAATTGACTCTCTTTCCATCAGTGGCCGGTTCGGGGAGGGTGGAAAGTGCTTGCATTTAAAGTTGTAATGTATTTTATCCGTTTATACGAAAACCAAACCAAACCAAACCAAACCGCGAGACGGTGGGCGTCATTGAAACACTTTAACACTCCCACACCATCAGACGCCAATGCCAACACCCGCACCAATGCCAATACATTCCCAATGGCACCGAACCGCAAGCCGCATGCCACACCACACCACACCACACCACACCAAACGCACGCACGACACGCACCGAAGGCACGCACTCTGCGGCGAAAACGGACGCAAAGGAAGGAAGGAAGGAAGGAAGGAACCAACAGAAGAATGTCACTTTTGTTTATTCATTTTCATTGCATGTCACCGCTGATACCCTGGCCAATACCCTGCCACAAACCAAGTCATGGCAATTTCCATGAATTTATTTGAACGCTGAAAGCTGTACAGCTGGAAAGCCCATTCTTAAGGATTATCAGTAGAACTTTTCAGGATCCTCATTTCAATTCATTGAGTCCTACTTAGAGTTCCTACTTAGAGTGCTCTGGCCAGCATTTGCAGGGTATTGGTGCTTCGGTGCATCGTATAGTTAATCACTGCTTAGCCTGCTTAGACGCTCTTATTTCACAATTCATAATAATACTTTTTTGTTTGTTGTTGTTGTCGTTGTCGTTGTTGTTTCTGTGGCTGTTGCGTTGCTGTTGGTTTTTGCACGTTTTTTATTTTAGTTTTGTTTTGTTTTTGGTTGTTTCTCGGACACACTCGAGCCCCACTGCGAAGGCCTCACTAACGAACCGCTCCCTTTGAACCACAAAAAACACGAAACCATTTCCATGCGGCACTTGAACTGACGATGACCACGTACCTGGGCATTCCGTGGAGCGCAGGCCGCTCGATAAGTCTCGGCTCGAATCCGGCACTGCCGCTGCGCCATGGGTCGACACCGACGCCGGGGCTGCGGTACAAGAATCTGGGCAAGAGCGGCCTGAGGATCTCCAATGTGGGCCTGGGCACCTGGCCCGTCTTCTCGCCGGGCGTCAGCGACGAGCAGGCGGAGGCCATACTCAAGCTGGCCATCGAGAGTGGCATCAATCTGTTTGACATCTCAGAGGCCCACTCCGAGACGGAGATCGGTAAGATACTGCAGCGTGCGGGCTGGAAGCGTACCGCCTACGTCATCACCACGAAGGTCTACTGGAGCACCAAGTGAGTGGCCATCGGTCGAGTGTCCTTCATCCTTCATCCTTCACCCTTAATGCATCCTTGATGCATCATTGCAGGTCCGAGGAGCGTGGCCTTTCGCGCAAACACATCATCGAGTGCGTGCGGGCCAGCCTGCAGCGTCTGCAGTTGCAGTACATTGACATTGTCATCATCCACAAGGCGGATCCCATGTGCCCCATGGAGGGTGAGTGTGGAGGTGGAGCTCCATTTTGCGTGGCAAAAAGCTATCGTTGTAATCCCCTCTCTCGCCCTTCCGTTGCCCCTCGATTCTCCCACAGAAGTGGTTCGTGCCATGAGCTATGTGATACAGCAGGGTTGGGCCATGTACTGGGGCACCGCACGATGGAGTCAGGTGGAGATCATGGAGGCCTACACCAACTGCCGGCAGTTCAACTGCATTACCCCGATCGTCGAGCAGTCCGAATACCACATGTTCTGCCGCGAAAAGTGTGAGCTCTATCTGCCCGAGATGTACAACAAGATCGGTGTGGGCCTCATGGCCTGGGGACCCCTCTCGATGGCACTGAGCGACACCCAGAACGGCGACAAGATCTTTCTGCCCAAGGGCTCCTTCAAAACGAAAAGTTTCTCATGGACCGAAGATGAGATCAATCGAAATGTGAGTGCACAGCGCCACTTTGACTTTGACTTTGACTTTCACTGACGCGGCCGCTCTGCTTTTGTTTCAGGCTGCTCTCTCGCCGCAAGGCAGCTGGGGCAAGGATCGCATCGAGGAGGGGCGACGCCACTGCGATCGATTGCGTGATTTGGCCGCTCTGGCGGAGAAGCTTGGCTGCAGTCCCACGCAGCTATCGATCGCCTGGTCGCTCAAGCACGAGCCCGTCCAGTGCCTTCTGCTGGGCGCCACCTCAGCCGAGCAGCTGCATCAGTCTCTGCAGTCCCTGCAGGTGAGAAATAGTCTGGACGCTAGAGAGCCCTAAACATTTTCTTCCTTCTCCTTTTCAAATGCCTTTTTTGGCTGCCCCCACAATTTCCTAACTCATTTTGTTACCAATTTTAGCTACTGCCGCGCCTGTCATCGAGCGTAATGCTGGAATTGGAGCGGATATTGGAGAACAAGCCGGTAAGACCGCCAATGATATCGACACTGGCGCTTCGGTGACAATCAGCCTGCCCGCAGGGGCCGCTCAGCCTGAGCGGGGGCGGTCCCTGCGGCGCCGATTCACCCAAGCATGTCGAGGATGAGGCCTTCATTGAGGAGGTGGACGCTGCCAAGGATGCTGCTAAGCAGGGTTTCTGTCTCATTCAGTGACGAAAGGAGTCCTTAGATAATGATAATAAATTTTTGAAAGTGATTAGTAGTAAAACTAGCCTAAGTAGCAATACTATGACGACAACAATAAGCAAGCAAGAACTACAACAGCAGCAGCAGCAGCAGCAGCAGCAGCAGCATCAGGCCATCACCATTCACAGTAGCTCGATGACAGCAGCTGGAGGAGGAGGATACTCGTTAGCAGCAGGAACAGGACCACCACTTGCCGCCTCACAGTCACAATATGACACGCTCAACAACAACTACGGCAGCAGCCTCACGACTACCAATAACAACAGCGAGACACCGCCACGTCGCTCCCTGCTCAACTTCAAGTCCCTGGACTTTCACATCAAGTCCCTCTACAGTGGCCTGCGCAACGGCAGCACCAGTCCCAGCACCAGCACCAGCCCCAGCAATCCGAACAGCTCAGCGTCGGCTGGTGTGCAGCTGCCAGCGGCGGATGGAGTGCAACGACGGATGCCGTATCTGCGCATCGAAAGCGTCGACCCGGAGGCAGAGCCGGGTGGAGCAACGGCAGCCGGAGCTGGACCATTCTCCAGGCGAGAGTCGTTGGCGGGTCAGCGATTGCAGGTCTCGCCCAGCCTCCTCTCCCCGTACAGCGGTGGTGTAGGTGGAGGAGGCGCAGCAGGTGGGGGTGGAACTGGAGCCAGCCTGCTGATGCCCTCACCGGATGGCTCAACCATACGCCGCTCCTCCACCTCCGACATTGTGGCCTGCCGCCGTGGCGGCGGATCCCAGGACAGTCGCCGGCCCAGCACCTCGGATCTGCTGCGGCGGGCCAGGGAGAGGCGGGGCAGCGAGGCGCGCATGGGTCGCAGTGTCTCGCACGGTGGACTGACGCGCGGAGGTGGCTCCTTTGGCGGTGGACTGGGTGGCAGACGCACCAGCATGGCCTTCTAGAGGAGCAACGAGACGCCCGAAGGCAGGAGAAATCGGCTGACTAAATGGCGCTTATGAATTTTTATCTAGAGAAAAACAAAACCAAAACAGAAAAACCAAAAACCAAAAAAATATATCAGCTTATAAGAAACAATTTTTTTCCGTCGATCTATCATTATTATTGTTAGAACATATTATTGTTATTCCTCGAATGAAGAGAACTCAAAGTTAAAAACTTACAAATGCGTAATACAGATTAATGGATGGCGAAGCAAAGAAAGCTGAAACACACATTGCATACATTACACATGTACATCTCTAGCCTATCAATCAATCAATCAGTCAATCTATCAATCTATCTATCCCCCTTTCTGTCATCACCTTCATCTTGAAGCTATCTCCCAATCTTTCTCTCTGAATCTTTCTTAATTTCACTGCTCTACGGCCCGCTCATTGCATTGCATCCCCCAACTTTTATGACAATATTAGATCCTAACTATCGTAAACTATCGTATCGTATGGCAAGGCAAAGCAAAGCTTGGCAAGGGAATCTCCGCTGTCAATCTCCGAAGCAATTACCGTATCCGCATCCATCGAGTAACATTTTGTTTCAGTTTTGTTTTTTGGCAAATGGAATGGAATGGAATGGAATGGAATGGAAGTAGTAGTATCGAACCCATAATCACCCTATGTGACAGTCATATCAAGCGAAACCCAAAAGCAAACTAAGTGCATAAGAAAAAACAAAGAAGAAAAAGGAGTCCTTTTGATTAATCAATTAGTAAGCTAAACGAATCTCTAGAGGATGGATGGATGGATGGATGGATGGATGGATGGATGGCTGGATGGATGGATGGCCTGGCCTCATTGCAGGATTGATAACAATTTTAGCTAAATAACAATTCAACTAATAAACAAAACCAAACAAAATAAATTAATACAACAACTAATACAATGAACAATTCAAATCAAATCTTATTATATAGAAAACACATTACTAGCATTATGATGTATGGTAGCTAAAGGACAGCAAAACACTCAAGCAAGAACAATTTTTTTTTTAGAAACAAACCAAAACAATGATTAAACAAATGCCTTTTCATAGAAGCAGCCGCAGCAGATGCAACAGAACTATATATTTTAAATAAATGCAGCATATACTTAATAGATATACACACACACACACACACAGACACACACACACACACACATGCGTATGCATATTGTTATTTATTAAATTGTGGTACATTGCATTACAGTGCATCCCATAGCCCACACACAATGCATACATGTATCCATTTTGCCTAGCCCAATATATACGGCAATATATATACATATATATATATATAGAGAGAAGTATATAGAGTAAATGTATACATATGTACATATACATATGTACATGTAGGTGCCCGAATCCCATGTATTTTATCATCATTATCGAGTACATAAAAGTCTTTCTCACATACGGACTGTGATTTCATATAAAAAGTAAAAGTAAAACTAATGAATTAATTATATTAATGAAGAATTCAATAAATTACATATTGTATAACTTAATGTAATTGTAAATGCTAAGTTCATTGGACAAATCTCGCTCGAGTATAAAACAAAATACACTCATACACACACACACAGAAACACAACACACACACACACACACTCTCGTGGTAGAGGGATAAATGTGAAATGTGAAAAGTGAAAAGCGATAAGCAAAGCGAAACTAAATAGCAATTTTTTCAAGTCGAATGGCATTATTAATATACTCGAAACTCTACTCTACAATTAATTAATCAAATGCGATTGCCTTAATATTGAATAATAGCAACAAAAGTGTGGGAAAAAAACCAAAAAAGAGAACAACAAAAAATGAATGAAAGTAGCAGAAGGAAGCAGGTCGGCAGGGGGGACGGTTTCCACAAATTACGGCTGCAGACTTAGGCTGCAGCTGCAGATCTTTCCCATCCGATCCTAGCACTGTTGCTTAAGAAATCGCCCCACACACGCTGCTACAATTACGTTCAAAATCCATCAGATACACACACACACACAAACTCAAACACAAGTATTAATATATACTTATGAGAATAATTGCATTTTTTAGTAAGTAGTTAATCCGTCCTGTCCTCGACAAAAAGGCCAGAAAAGAATAGTGGACGCTGCCTAACCGATACTTGTTTGGCACTGCTTGGACTGCTTAACCGTTTAACCGCTAGACTCGTAAACGCTAAGCGCCAACAGATTATATTCTGCTGCAGCATGCAGTGCGTTTTCGAGGCTTCAAGACTGTTGTCGATCTCAAGACCCGAAAACTGAATCCAGTCGGACAGACAACTAGCATTTACTCAACTTTTGTGATGAACTCAACTTTTTCTAAGATTCCAAGCTGCCCCCGAAAGGGTTAACGGTGAAGTTGTCAAGCTGCGTGCAGTCGCCACAGAATATCGTCGGCAAAGCAGCGTCAGAGCATCATCAATTGTGCCCGGTGACGTGTGAACCAGAAAGCAATAATGCGAAACCAAATGCTGAATTAATGTTCAACCAACGAATTGATGTACATACATACTCGTACATAAACGTACATACATACATACATATGTACATACCATCACACGTATTTCGGCACCTTTCGAACAATTATGGGAATTATTTTAGACCGTTGTTATCGCAGTGAGCAGCTACTTTTATCAGTCAGGATAATTATTCGCAGGCGCGTAGCTAGTAAAACGCAATAGGAGAGTGCATCATCCCATGTACGGGTATGCCTCGTATCGTATCCACAAAACACCCGCATAGAGAGCTACACACACCTCAATACAACCACGGGATGGGGGTGTACGAGGAGAAACTGAAACCAAAATGTTATAACCAAATGCAAAGAGAACAACTAATGCTAATAATAATAATAATAATAAACGTAACAGAAAGTATTAAGCGCGAGCGAGACAGTAATACAAATGAGAGAGGGAGATTATACTCCAGTGAGTAAATCTAGTCTACAAATTTTACTTTACACCTACAAATAATAATATTAAAAAACAGAAAGAAAACCAAAAAAGTAAGCAAATAAAAATGCAACAAGAATAATGCGAAAATTTCCAATAGATAAAATAAAAATAAACAAACAACAAATAGGGGGAAACAATGGAGACAGTGCATAAAACATAGAGTAACATAACAAATGCAAAAAAATTAAAACAAAAGTATCTTAAAATTATTTTCTTATCGAAACTGGCAATAATAAATATTAATATTAATAATAAATAATAATTATATTGTAAACGCATAAGCCACATGTGGTAAGAACTTCATAAGTTACACACATCACATAGAGAAAATCAATTTTTGACTAATTATAATGACATTTATAAAGAAAACACACACAAGAATGTACTAAGAATGCGCCTGATAGGAAAGCCTTTACTGAGCTTGACTGTAGAACAGAGGCCGGCAGCGTCGTATGCCATGTGCAGAAGGAAAGATCTCAGGCAGCGCAGTCGGCAGACGCACAGCATAAAAAGTTCCTGTAGCTTCGGCGACTGCACAGAGAGCCGCAGCAGCGGCAGAGAATCAACTTCGCATGGCCTCGGCGCAATTGCTCGATTGCCGCAGCGGCAGAGAAGCAGAGAAACGATTTTCACTTCGTTTCTGTCGTGTGTGCATACAACGCACTCAAACATGTTCGTGGCTGCGTTCCGCCCTGTTTTGGTGCACTCTTAGTACACGGACAGAGAGACAGACAGAAGAGCAGAAGCAAACACGAAAAACACTTGATTTCAAATTAAGTCCCCACGCAAAGCGTAAACACAGCCACACAAACAACTAATCGGAGGTGCTCACACACTCCGATAACAATTAACAATGCCATGGCACACACACACACACACCCACTTAGCCAGTTAGCCACACCAGATCAGCTTTACTTTACTTTAGAGGCTTACACTAACATCCGCGGGGGGTCACATCGCAGCAGGCGCCTGCAAAGAAACAAACTTTAATCGGGGGGTGGCGGGAGACAGACACCCGATGCTTGCAAATAGGCCCAACACCCAAGCCACTAATAAGAATACATATGTACACACATACATACATACATACATATGTATGTATGTATGTATACAGAGCTACAACATATAATAATGAAATCAAACACTTACCTAAATGCCACATTATTTTGCTGGGTTACTGGAGAGCCAAAACAAAAACAAATTCAAAATAAAACGAGAGCATCTTATAACTATAGCAGATGAACCTCTTAATTGTGTGACTATATAATGCAATAAACATTATATATCAACGTGGAGATGGTCAACAAAGAGAAGAGAAAACCAACACAAGCCTAAACAATAGCAAATTGTTTACATTTCACTTTTAAAACCACATTTAATACTAATAATTCGAAAAAGCTAATAATATAAGTTATAACAAAAGAGGATCCGAAAGAGGAGAATGGCGGAGAACAGCAACAACACAGCTAAAATACTGAAAACTTATATAAAAATACAAACTCTTATCTTTCAACCAAAAGGCAAATCGTTTTATTTTCATCATGGATAGACTGAGAGTGGTGAAACATTTCAAATCCAATGTGGGCATGTGCGCGGAGGCAGTGCAGGCGGATCTGCGTTTCGGTGACCAAAAGGCTGCCGTCAACACGAGCGTGAATCTCCGCCAGTGGAGCGAGGCCGTGGAACTGGCCCAGAAGTTTCAGATGCCGCAGGTGAACACGCTGATTGCCAAGCACGCGGCGCAGCTGCTGAACGAGGGACCTCACCGAGGCCATTGAGATGCAGCGCAATGCCGGACGCCATCTGGATGCCGCTCGCCTACTAGCCCAGCTGGCAGAGCTGGAGAAGCGAGCCCCGATGCTGCGCATCAAGAAGATTTACATTCTGGCCGCCCTGCTTGCCGAGCAGCACCTCAAGGCGGTAGCCACGCCCGAAATCGATTATGCCAGTGGCCGGAATACGCTCCTGGACTCGATCAGCCTGGAGGATGCCGCCTGCATTGAGCGCATGTGGCACTGCGCCGAGGCTTATCACTTTATGCTGCTGGCCCAGCGACAGCTGCGCTTTGGTATCATCCACAGTGCCCTCACCACGGCCATCCGCCTGCGGGAGTACGAGGATGTGCTGCCCCTGGAGGACATCTACTGCCGGGTGGCACTCGCCAGTTGTGCGGACAGGGCGTTCGGTACCTGCTCCAAGGCATTCCTGAAGCTGGAGACCCTCAGCTATCTGCCCGAGAAGACACTGCAGGAGTACGAGCAGCTGGCGCGGAGCATCTTCTCCATCTTCTCCGTGCCCGACAGCTCGCCCGCCTGCGTGGCGTGTGGTGCCCGGTTCCCGGCCTGCATCTCCTCGGGAGAGCTCATTCTGCAGCCGACAAACAACATTTGGATATGCACCACTTGCCACCACTGTGCCTCGCCCGTGGAGATCTCGCGACATCGGGCGTGCCCCTTGTGCCACAGTTTGATTGCCTACATGGCGGTGTAAATGTAACGCGCAGCGGAATTCTGAATAGGTTAGAACAGTTTAAAAATCGCGCCTTCTTCACGAAACTTTGCTTATCGATAGAACTATCGCATGTAATTGAGTGCTCGATATCGTATTGCATTTATGAGCAGGCAGTATATTTCTATTATCTTTTTAGTTTTAACCTTATTTTGCCATTTCGGTAGTCCCAGTTCAGATTTCTAAGGGCGAATATTGAAAATTGTTTTTGAATTTGTTGCTCCTTGTATGGAGGACTCCACACACAAGAACAATACTCCAATATCGGGCGAATATATCGGAGTTTAGCCCCTAATATGTTGCAAATATAGAAGAACTGCACCCCTAACCACTCCAAGCTCATTCTAATATTTACTTATGTATGTTCCCACTCCCTCTCTCTTTCAGAAAAATAATAGAATTTCTTATCTCTTTAGTTGCGCGCGCTATTTTTCAAAAATGTTTATGATATCAGTTAACATACATGTGTCTCTACATGTTACATACATTTACATACTGAAGCAAAGCTCCCTTGCCTCCATAAGGGGTGATTTTAATAAAAAAGTCAAATACAAATTTGTAAAATATAAGGTCAAAAGGTAGACAATCTAATAAAAAGGAGTATTTATTATAGGCCAAATTGATTGTTCAATCGTATTAAATTATTTTTTCAGTGTTAAAAGTCTTTGCTGGCTGGTAATATCAAATAGAACATTCGAATTGAAGAATATGTTTTCTGATTACGGTATATTTACGGTATATTTACAGTATATTTTGAAAATGATACCGTATATTTTGGTATATCTTTTAGTAATAAATCGGTCACACTGTTCGCAACTCACGCTTCGCGAGTCCAATTTTTTAAATTTATAAATGAACAATTGTATGCGTATGCGTGCGTAAATAAAATAAATAAAAGTTGCCGCTGGGCTGCGAATAAGCTTGATTTCAGCGACTAAATTGAAGTGCATTTCGGAACTGTGTCGCGTCGCGTCGTGCCTTTTGTTGTTGTTCTTTGGGTTGGGTTGATAAGTAGAAATACTTATTTTTAAACAAATTCGTGAAGGGTACGCGACGATCACATAAATAAAGTATGTACATAATGTGTACATAATTGCAGCATTTGTGGTGTAGCGGAAAGTTTCGTGCCAAAAGCAATGATCAAAACGAGTTTCAGTTTGAGTGCGAATCTGTGTAATTCCCAAAATTATTTTCATTTTCCTGTGTCATTCCATTCGGTAGTAGATTTATTTCGACTGTCGCATCAAATTCGTAAATTCGCTTATTCGCATTTTTCAATAAACGCGCAAGTGTATTTTCCGTGGCTTGAGTGGTTGCTAGTTGTATGCACAGTGAAGTGCGTCGTTTCGTGGTTTAGTTCTTGTGTTCGCACTAGCCGGGCACTCATTTTCACAGGATCCCATCCCGACCCCGCTGAAGCAAATACAACGCGTTTCTTCGTACGCGCTAGCAATGGAGGAGGCTAAGGGTTTGGAGAAACCACGCCAGCCCGTGGTCGATTGTAAGTATATTTGCATTAATGCTGCGCGACTTCAAACTAAATCAAATTCCCGCAAACACACAATCACACGCACACACACACCCACACGCAAACGAATGTGCCTCTGCCATGCAACGTTCGCTGGAGAGTAGCATTGGATCTGGTTTCCATGGAAACCGTTCCGCCGATGGAGGCGCCTAAGGCCGATGATAAACTAGGCGAGTCCCTTTTGACATGTGAGTACCTTTTTATCCATGTTCACCAACACAATAAGCTAAACCTAACATATAATTGTAATTCGCATGTGCCCGCGTCGCTTGTCACACAGCAGCACCGAACGGATTGGTGGACACAACGCCCGTTGTGGAGCTGGAGCCTACAGCCCAAGGCGAGACCTCGGTGGCACGTGAGTACCTCTTTATTCCTTTCGCGACCTAAAATTTGACCAAATTCTTTCGATTGAGCAGCTTTAAATAATTTATTCGACATAACCTGCAACAAGGAGAGCAAGGACAACGAGATTCCTTGCGTATCCCCTCCCGTGGCATGTGAGTACTCATCTCGGACATGCCGCCACAATAAACTAAACATACAATTTTTATTAACATATTTATGTCTCGCTTGTGGGGCAGCTGCAACAAACGGCTTGTTGGACACAGATATAACCATGGAGGAGCCCAAGGGCGGGTCCATCGCACGCCAGATAACAGTGGCATGTGAGTAGATTTGCCAGTAAAGCCGTCACAATGAACTAAACATAAAAGTTCCATTCACATGTTACTGAATCATTTGCGGGGCAGCTGAACTGATCGGTTTGATGGCAACAGCATCCATTGTGGAGCCCAAGAAAATTTCTATGTCAGAGCAGATACCGGTGACATGTGAGTATATTTTCCAGTGTTGTCGTTAAAATAAATTAAATTATTTTGCATTGGCGTGTGCCTGATCTGTTCGTGGGGCAGCTGAGCCGAAAGACTTGATGGTCACTGATGAACAACCCATTAAGACGAAAACGGAAGTCCCAGAAGTCCTGTTAGCACGTGAGTACCCTCTCAAATATTCCGCCACAATGTACACTAAACCCCAGAAATTCCCATACACAAGTCGAGGAAGTCAAGGAGAAACCCGAAGTCTCAACCATCACAGCGATGGAATCTCTCAGGCGTTTCTGCTACATCAGGAACACCGAACTGGCTGTCTATGCGGGCCCTTTCAAGAAATTTTCGGAAGAAACTTTCAAAGATCTGCGCAAGCTATGTGACCAGGTGCAAGCACAGCAGCTGGCTGACTGCCTTGTCGAGGCGCTGATAAATAACGATGAGTGCTTGCCACGGCCCGATGAGGCGCTGTTAGTGCTGGCAGTTTTTCTCTCCACGTGCACCAATGAGACGGAAAGGAGCCTGATTCGTAATTACGTTCCACGACTGGTGCGCACCGACACGGAACTGTTCATATTCATGGAGCTCGCAAACAAAGTGCAAAAAATTCAAAAGTGCAAGACCCCATTCAGTCGCACCGTCCGCAAGGCGGTCATTGCGTGGTATAAGGAGAGATCTTTGGATGAGCTGCTGCATATGTGGACAAAGGGCGAGCAAATCTGTTCCTTGCACAATAATCTGCTGCGTCGTGTCCATTACAGGCAGGAGCATATGACAATCGAATACATGGCCACCCTACAGCTGTTGTCCACCCCCACCAAGAACCTGGTGACTTGGCCGGAATTCCTCAACCCCCTGATCGGAAGTAAACAAATAATTGAGGGCATTGTTAAGCTCCGTAGCATCACAAACGCCCCTAACGCAGTGGCTATAGTGAAAGAGCTCTCATTAACATATGATCAAGTGCCCGAGAGTTTCCGTTCTGATCCCGCGCTTGCCGAATACCTGATCCCAACGCTCAGCTATGAACATCTATTTAAAATCTCACCGCGGGTGTTGCTCTGCCTCAGGCGTGCGGCTAGGGACGCGTATGACAAATATGAGAAGCTCTTGTTCGACAAAACAAAGATGGAGGCGGCCAACATAGCCCCGCTGTGCATCTATCTGAAAACTTTGCGTTTGCAAACGAATGTTCGCCTGGTAAGCATCTCAACCATATTTGTGTTAATCTCAAAATTAAACTCACCTCCCTCTCTCTCTCTCTCTCTCTCTCCCACCCGAAAAAGCGTAATTTTTGTTGTGACCTCTATGAGGCGTCATTCGGACACAACAAGGCCTTGGGCAAGCGTTTGAATATTAGTGTGTGCTTAGACAAGTTCTATATCCGCAGTGAGTGCTCTAATCGAATACCTACGAAATGATACAACTAACAAAAACCCTTTTGTAGAATACCTGAAAGGTCGAAATCGTACTAGTAATTACTTGGATGCGCTGGTCGCAATAGCCTTCGGGTATTTTAAAACCGACTCAGACGGTAGCAAGGTGAGCTACTGGTGCGACCGCACTGGCCAGCTTCAGGATTTAAGGTGGACGAAAAATATGACTTTGATTGAGGCAACCGATCGCTGCCAGACCCTAGAAGTAAGGTCTATCCATTGCATGTTTTTGCCATGGGCTAAACAATAATTATTTTACAGGTGCAGAAAACCAAAATGGACTTTCCACGAATTTTCCTCAATGCGTCTGAGGACCCCGAGAACTACGACATTTTTCTCATAGTTGTGCCGAAAGCCTCACGGGGAAACCCGAATCACAGCTCAGCCAAAATAGCTTCTCTCCTAGCGGAGTATCGCCTAACTCGACAACCTAAGTCCAAGTAAGTTCGTCACTCACCCTCTAAGCGAGCGATTTACTTACTTGATTACTTATTTGTTGCAGGGTTATCATTATAAGCTTACTAGCGTCGAAGCAGTCAATGAGTTACTCGGTGAACATGAACGAAAATATTTTGGAGTTGTGCGGCATCAGCGAGCAGCTGCCCCAAATCATTAACGCCTTTTTAGCAGAAAAGTTCCATTAGGGGGAACTCGATTCGGGGAGAAGTGTGGCCAACAGAGAGCGAAAGGGAGAAAGAGCAAAGAACGAGTGCTCCATCCCTGTCGCTTTTATGACGCTAGGGGCAGGCCCCCCCAACCCACAATGATATTAGCCACAATGATAGTAATCACCCACATTCACGCATTTGCGAGCGTTACAACAGCGTTTTAAGTTAAACGTTAATAAAGCGTTAAAACACACATACACACAACGAACAGAAACACACAAAGGTTTTTATTTGTGTTGTAACGCTCGTATTGAGTACTCGGTTTTAATTGAAATTTGAATCCCCCGCCCCGCCCCACTATTTGAACTGTATCAGATTAAATGCTGCAAGTGCTTCAGGCGAATGATTTAATTTTTTGAAATCAAACTGAATCCACAGAACTGAACTCGAATCTAAATTCAATTTGGATTTAAGCAAAATCCCAAAGCATCTGAGCGGAAAGAAGTTAAAAAAGAACAAACATACCAAAACGTAAATGTAAAACCGAAACTGTAACAAAATATTAAAAACTAGAACAACTGCAACTGATACCGAAACAACAAATTGCCTTACATACAAAAAATGTTAGTTAAACTTTCATTTTTAGTTTAGACTTTCTAAATACGAATACGGGCAGCGAAACGTACTGAAACACAAATTATGGCATTTAGATAAAGTTAAAGAAATTCAAACTAATCATTATCATTAACTCATATGTAAACCTAAACCTTAGCCCTAGCATAAAATAGTCCAAGCCCAAGTAAGCAATACGAATATCAGCTAAATACATGTATATGCATATGTATACCCTCGTGTCGAGTCGAACGAATCATTAGCCTAATAGTCGTAACGCGTACAAGATAAGAAGAGACTCCCAATGTGCCATACACACATACAAAACACACACAAACCACATACTCACTGAAATCATTAGAATTGTTTATAAAAGAAAATAGCTGAGAACAATAAGGAGAGGAAAAACGCAACCAATTCGACAAAACAATTTGCTAAGCGAAATTATACTTAAATTACTTATACTGGTATATAGGACATAGACACTAATTTGGATGATAAGAAAATTTAAGCCAACAATGAAAAAAGCAAAACAAAAACAAATAGGAAATATTTCCACGGACATTTCTAACCAAAATGTTTCCACACGCATCTGTGAAGTAAACCGTTGTGATCGCCTTAATTTTTGCTTTACACGAAACGAAACGAAACAAAACTACAAAACATTCAGAACTAGAACAAAAACAAAAAAGAAACACAAAACTAATATAAAACCAGAGGATATATAAGTTATTCTGTATAGTTTTTGAACTCGTGAAAAATATGGAAGAAAAGAAAAGTACCTTTACAACAAAACAAAAGCAGCCACTGAAACTAAGATAAACAAAAGCAAACAAATTGAATTACACCAAAATGGCACACAAATCAAGCAAACCCAACACATTGTATTCAATAAACCCGCGCTGCCTGGCTTGTCTCCCCCAAGCACACACGAATTAGATAGATGAAAGTATAGAATATCCGAAGATCCGAAGACAAGCGCTCATAGATTTTACATCATTTTGAAATGGTGTTGAATATTTCGAATCAGTCTTAATAGACATAGTTTTTCGTTTCTTTTACTCTTTTACTAAGAATCTTACCTGTAAGGAAAATTTGTAAACTCTTACGAAGAGAATTTACACCGCCCAAAGAGAAATCCGTGCTATGATTTTTGTGTAATTTTTTCATTTTTTGCACTATTTTAAATGGGGATCACATTCTGAAACGTTGAATCAGATATCAGATACATGAGGTACATACATACATACATATATGTATATTAATTTTATGTGAAAATAAGTTTTTTGTTTAATAGTTCCTGCAGTACATGACGAATTTAAAATCTAATTTTCGGCGTAGCGTCTGAAACAGATGGTTAGCCAGAGCAAACCGCAACGCAAATTGGATTGCATTTTGATTTGTTTGTTGTATTATCTACTTTATAATTACATTTTTAGATTTTTGTATTATTACTTTAGCTCCGAGGCCAAATTTACTTTTACTTTTATTATTCTACATATAAATAAATACCCTTCGCTATCCCACAAATAATTTGTTAAGTGGATGGACTCTTAGCTCCACACAAAAACCATTGTCAGAGAAAAGGTTGAACCGTTGATAAGAAAAATAAAATAAATTCTGAATGCAAAGGCACACAATTTAGTTAGTGGAACATTTAATTATTTAAAACGAAGACGAAAGCGAAATTGTTGATTTTGATGAAATCAAATCAAAAACTGATACTGAAACTAAAACGAAACTGAAACTGAAACTGAACTCGAATTGAATCCGTAGTAACAGCAAGAAGACGAGCAAAACATCATGTGATATCTATTTCAAAAATAAATCAATTGAACAAAAACTAAGCAAAAAACAAAACTAAAGAAAGAAAAGAAAATCCTATCCATAACAGAGCAAGATATATAGTTAAAATTAGACCAAAGCAGAGAGCAAACAAATGTTTAGAACGAATGTGTCTCCATCAGAAGAACAGTTTATCATTTCCATTAAAGAGTTACTTAAGAACCCGCATCCCGAGCCCGAATCCGAATGTTATTTTAAGCATGTTCCATTGAGTATTTGGTTAGCACACAACCACAAGCAGGAAGGGGTAACTGATAATCCCCGAACGATAGCAATACTTGACTCGATCCAATCTCTCGTTTTTTCCCTATATATCTCTATATGCATCTAGTGCGCCATTAATCGAAATAGTGTTAGGATTGTAAGCGAGTTCTGGATGTGTTCAACTCCTTCAATTCCAGAACGTTTTTTATAAGCATATACATACATATACATACATACTTCTTATACACTAATCTAGGCTAAAGTTAAATAAATTCTGAACTCTGAATGCAGCAAACTGGCAATTTAATTTGGACGTGTCTGTTTCTGTTGATGTTTTCCCTTCTATTTGTTCGCCGTAACAATGCCCGCTGGGCCGCATATGTAGAGCTGTTTATCGTCTCGATCCCGGAGTGGTGTGAAGCCCAGGTTTTCGGATGGCACACCGAACTGCTTGAGTTTGCACTCATACGTCTCCAGGAGATCGTCGTGGGCCTTGCGGGCCTTGGCCACCTCATAGCGCAGATCGATAATGATCTTGTTCTTCTCGTCCACAATGTTGCCTACCCGCTCGTCCAGGCTGGCCAGTTTGTCGACCATGTTGGGCGCGCAGGTGGCAATGGTCTCGTGCAGGATGATGCTGCGCTTCTCGTCTTCGCGTATCAGGGCCGCAATCTTGCGCTCTAGGAGGACATTCTTCAGGCCGGTCTTCTGCTGTAGCTCCACAATGACGTCGTTGAAGCGCTCCTTGAGGTTCTGCCGCTCGGCCACAAGCGAATCGTTGCGCAGAATCAGTGTCTCCGCCTCCCAGGTCAGGCCATTCACCTTCTTCTCCAGCTTCGCGTTGTGGCTCTTGAGGCGGCTCAGCTGCTGCTTGTCCCGATCGTAGAACTCCAGCTTGCGGCGATACTCGATCAGCTGGATGTTGGCCAGCTCTAGCGGCTCTCGGAGACGCTTGTTCTCCAGCGCGGTGTCCGCGGCGATGCGGTCGCTGCGTTCGGTCTGCTTGCGCAGCTGCTCCAGCTGCTCCTTCATGCTGCCGATGAGGGCCAGATTGTTGAGTGTGATGTCGTTGTAGTAGTTCTTCATCTCGTTGAAGGCGCCGTCGTGGTGGTCCTGTAGGTTCCTGATCTGCTGATTCTTGCGCTCCTCCACCTCGAACATCTGGGTGGCATAGAATAGATCCAGCTTGGACTTTTGCTGTTTCATCTTCTCCTCGTGCAGCATCTCGACGTCCTTGCGTTCCCGCTCAAAGGTCAGTTGCTGGTCCCTGCAATTCAAGAAGGAGGGGGAGAGGAGGAGAGAGAGAGAGCGAGTATTGAGTGTTGGATCATGGAGCTGGGCAGGAGAGCACCCACAGCAGTTTCTCGTTGAAGTCGGTCTCCAGTTGGCGGAACTGCATTTCGGCAACCTCCATGCGCTCGCGCAGGATGCGACGCAGCTGGCGCTTATCCTTGCGCAGCTCGGTCTGCTGCAGGACGTGGTGCTCTTGGGCCAGCTTCAGCTGTGTCATCGCCTCCGCCCGCACCTCGCCCATCTTGATGTGGTTCTCGAACTTCAAATGCTTCATCTGCTGCAGCACATGCTTCGTGTCGATGTCAGCCATATCCTGCGTGGCCTCGATATCCTTGTCCTTTTGCTGCAGCTCATAGCGCGTCTCATCTGGTCATGGATTATGGATCTTATAGTCATCTGACTGAATCTTTCTACCGAATATCGGACTCACCCATCTGCTGGCGTGTAGTTTCCCAGAAGGTACGAATCTTGTCCCTCTCCAGCTGAAAGTAATTTCGCTCCTCCCGCTCGCGATCCATTTCGGCCTTGAGGCGCACGGCGAATGCCTCCAGCTGGTCCCGTGTCATTGCCGAGGTGTCCACTCCATCGATGAGCACTGCAGTTTAGCCAAAGAAATGCAAGTTAGCTGCTGGAAGTTAGTTGAGCCGCAAATTTTGGGTTTCCCATCTTTATGACAATTTAATGTGAGCGGCACGCGCATCTCCACCCCCACCCACAACCCAGGACCCTGTGCCTGCCCGCATATGTGGCCTGGACCCGGTACCCGGTTACCCGTGCAGACTGTGTGTTGTAATTGTTTTCTGTAATTGGCATCGTTGGCCGGCTGGTGCCAGCACTAGGACACGCGTACCAGGAGCAGAAACAGGGCTAGCATTGGTAGCCAGGCACAGAAACAATTATGTGCGTTAGATGTCCAAGTGAGAGGCGGACGGCGGACGGCGGATGGTGCACGGCGAAGGCAGAGTGCACTGTGTGTGCTCTCACTCGTGGAAATTAAGTGGACAGTTTTTCCCCTTTTTCAATTTTTTTGTATTTTTGTTGCTGGTTGCACTGTGTGGCTGGGACTGGTCCTATGCTTGGGCAATTACACTGTGCATCGGACATGTCCAGCGACTGCTTCTACTCCTGCTCCTGCACTCGCGTCTCGCCTCTCCTCACGCAGATTATCGTTATTTACTAATTGTTTTGCTTGGCCTTTTTAAATTGCCCTGAATGACCAATGTCCACCATTCCACAACCCATCCGCCATGCCATTCCATGCCTCACCCGTACCCGTACCCGTACCCGTGCCCATCTTCATCCTGCAGCACCCTGTACAGCCATTAATGTTCCGAAAATGAATTGCCAGGCAGAACTCGTTGCCTCGACGGCCTGCCTGCCTGCCTGCCTGTTGGAGCTATCTTTCCCTCTTTATGGAAACTGTCTTTATGGGCGGGGTCTTAAAGAGATTTTGAGTGGAAATATTTGAAGAGCACGAAACCATTGGGTTGGGCAACCTGCTTGCGAAGATCTATTATGTTTCTGATTATTTGCGTTGCAAATGCCCACCCGGATGTCGATCAATAATACGTTGATAATGCGTTGATTTGTGACTTTAATGACGTAATTATACAGTTACTTACCCGGCATCTTCTTGCCCTTCTTCCCCTTTTTCCCCTTTGGCGGCTGTTGTAGAGAAAATCATTGAATTAGAAAACAAATTAATATTTAAGCAAGAAACGCAGCAAAAGTAATAACTAAGCGAAATAACCAACTACGAAGCTTCAGATTGTTGAACTGCTTGCTGCTGAACTGCTTGGGCAGCACAGCTGCACACTGCTTGTCAAAGCGCAGCTGAGAATCATATTGAGCCACAAGGAAGCTGAGCTAGAGTTTGACTTTGGGGCTTTCTTGGCCTTATATCTTCCACTCTACTCCCCATTTGGCTGTATGCAAATGCCGTTGGAGTTTCCTTTGAGGTGCGGGAGGTGGTGTTGGATGCTGCATGCTGGATGCTGGATGCTGAATGCTTGATTCCGGTGCCGTGCTGCACAATCGTCGTCTCGTGCTGCGCTGCCTGCCTGCTCTTCCGTGTGGCAACTATTTTTCGCACTTTAAATCCTTTAACAACATTTAATTCGATTCTCCCTCTCTCTCTGCATCTCTCGCTGCCACTGGCCCTGCTCTGACGCCGACGACACCACGCTACTCGGTCTCTGTCTCTGCCAAGGCAAAGGCGAAAACTGAACGCGTCTGTAGAGTGGAGCGGGCGTCGTCGCTTTAAATAATGTGATGGCGCGGCTTTCAAAACAATTTTGCAACAGCTGTTGGCTGTTGGCTTATTGCATATTTTATGGCTGCAAATTATTCAAAAATTTTCGAAGCCCGCCTGCGCTGCTACCGCGCGCGCGGCTGTCCACCGCTTTCGGTGTCCCTGCCATATCCTCCTGTTGGTCGCAAAGGCGTAAAGTATATGTATTTAAATACACAAATACATACACAGCGGGCTGTGTGTAAATATGTACGTTTACATATAAACAAATGATTGAAAATAGACAACAAACGAGTGCATGCTGGTGGGGCCAGGCTGGCGGTCGTCCTGCCTGCCCTGAGATTCAACTGAGACGCATCGGCGGCTGGGGCCGGCTCGTCGGACTGTGTGCTGTAATAAATATACACCCACAAATACAAACATTCATATACATATATACAGCATGCATTTTGTATGTGTCTGCGTCTGCAGCAACAGCCTGGCGTGGCATGAAAAATTGAATGCGCTGCAGCAGCAGCAGTCGCAGCAGCGAAACTGAAACTGAAAGGAGCCCCATCGGCGATGGCCTTATCACAGCCGCCATAATGGTGCATCAGAGCCACAAGCAGTGGAGTGGTGCACTGCTTGCTCGCGCGAGGGGGCAGTAAATGGAAGCACTTCAGATGAAAGCTGCTTGACCGATGCTTTCTTGCTGATTTAGTTGTGGCGATATTTTTGATGATCCCTTTGTTCAGAGAGAGAGAGAGAGAGAGCAGCAGCTTCATTGATTTGTTTACTTTCCGAATACTTATTGCATTTGTTGTTAATCCACTGCTTGCCTCGCTGCTGTTGTTGCTACAGTGTTTCCATTGAACTGCTTTCTTTAACAGCATTTAGCTGCCTGATGGAATGCAAAGATTTGAATACGTAAAACTCACCATTTTGCTGTTTCTTCTGCTTGTACTGCTTGAGCCGCGTCTTCCGCTGTGCCGGCTTGGCCTGTTCTGTTTTGTTTTGCTCTCCGCTGAAACTGTTTGCCAATACTATCCACAATAACGGTAACGTATCGATAAAACGGTTTCCCAGCCTTGGCAACCAGAAAGAACACTTTGAAAAAGTTCAGAGCAAGTTGCTTATAAATTATTTGTTGTTCGTCCTGCGAACGCAGTTGTTATATATAGATATTTGTTAATATTTTTACAGTTCTCGCTTGGCTGTCTGTGTTTTTATAGCATGATTTGAGAGTCCTGTGATTATGAACGCTCTCTAGATACATACATATGTCCCCACAAAGTTGCGAGTCACAAATTTGAATCAATGTTCGTAACTGAAGTTTAGACCAAGCAGTTTTGAAGGGTATCAAGTAGCAAAACCCTTTTTTGTTGTCCTTCGTACTTCACTTTGGCAAGCACTGAAAATATAAATTGAAATACAAAGCAAGGAATGGTGGTGACCCCGACAATACATTGGCCTACACCCAGCACGCTGTATGCGCCGCCCAACTCTGACTTCAGCCCCGACTGCGACTCCGGCCAGTCCCAATCCCAATCCCAGTCCAGTCCCAGTTCCGACCAGACTCTCTTATCGCTGCCGTCGTATTCCGGAGCCAGTTTGCCTCTGTCTCCGTCTCCGTCTCCGTCTCCATCTCTCTGTCCATGTTCATTTGTTTGTTTTGCTCATTTTGCGGACTTTAAATGCGCTCTGGCATTGCAGTCTGCCTGCCGTTGACTGGTTAATTTGATGATTTTGTGAAATAAGATATTATCAGGCAACGGAAAATCTCAGCTCCCCTCTCTCTCTCTCTCGCTCTCTCCTTCAAAGCTGCTTTGATAACTCGACTCTTCAACATTTTAGTCAAGCGATCCCTAGCGTGTGGACACCTTTTAGGCACCTATTTTGCGGTTAAGTTTCACTTCTAAAATTTCCCCCAGCCTAATTAATGTGTAAGGCCAAAGGCGGAGATTGAGGGCAGGGCCCGGGGAGGGGCCCTGTGTAAACAGAAGCCACAAAGTGCGCAGCACGAGGAGTGTGGAGTGGAGTGTGGGTCGGGTGTTGGCATATTGCTGATTTTCTGGGCTTCCCGGTTAAATGCTTTAATTGAAATTAATAACCGCAGTCAGCAGTTGGGCAGTGAGGCAAAAGTGGGGGCTGCTGAAGGCAGAAAGCCCCGTGGCTTCGGGCACGCAGACACCGAGCGGGAGAATTTTCAATTGTTTTCATTAAAAGTCAATTTTTGATAGCGAAGACGCTTCAGCGGCTGTCTAACTTCAACCCTTTCCTGTGTGTCCGTGTCCTTTTTCTGCGTCTTCCCTGTCTGTGTTTTCCCTTTGTTGGGCCGCCCTTGCATAATTTCTGTTTCATTTTGATTCTGGCCAACGGCTGCGGACGGTCATGCCCCATTGAGCGTCGTAACGGCTGTCAAGGGTCGCGGGAGCGGGGCCACCGCCACACTGATTGAAACTGAAAGTATTTAAAATATGATTAGAAAATTTACTTATCGCGACGTTCGAGGTGTGTCGTCCTTGGCTGCTTTAAAGAGGAAATTCCCATCACTTGCAGGATATATTTGTGTGCCTTCTCCTCTTTATTTCTCATCATAATGCTCTCTGCTCTGAGTTAGTTAAGGAAGGGTTGACAAGTGGCTTAGCGTCAGCACTGGCTGTTGACAGGCCAGGGGAGAGGGGGCTTCCAGTGACGTTTTTCCCCGAGTATCATTACGTAATTTGCGATAAATGTCATGCAGCATCATCCTTCTATTCACGTACATGCGAGAGGCCCTCTCTCTTTTTCCCTCTCCCAGTCTCCCAGTCTCCCAGTGTTTGTTGTTGTAGTAGTTTCGGAATGGCGTGGGTAGGGAGCGGGCAGGGCAGCTCAGTGCTCATTGCGGTGGCAAAAGTTATTTGCTGTGTTATTTTCACAACAACTTCCGCTTTGGCGCAGCAACGGATATCCGGCCTCTGAGTGAGAGATGCAAAAGTAGATGCAGGAGATGGAGATGCAGCTGCAGCGAGGGAGGGAGGCTGAGGGCTGCACAGAGCGTGAATTACGGAAAGTTGTTGTTGCTGGTGCAGCTGCAGCTTGGACTTGTTGTCTTGTCTGTTGTATGCCTGCCCCAAAAACAGGGACCAGCAGTAGTTCCAGCTCCAGCCCCACTCCCACTCCCACTCCCACTCCTTTGCCATATGCAGATTTTGCTTTTACAACTCTAGATCCAAACTTTGACTTGTGCAGAGTGTCCCCAAACCCAAACCCAAACCCAAACCAAAGCCCTCGTTTACCCTCTCCCCCACCACGCAATTTAAACTTTCTGATTAATTTTAATAAATATATTTTTGTCCTTTATTTGTAGAATTTGTTTCGTTTACCATATATATAATTTTTTATATATATAATTTCCGTTTCGTGGGCTGTATATATATATATATATTCGTGTTTCGTTATTACATGTCATTATATGTTATATATAAGTTATACATTATACGATTTATGCTGTTACATATACGCGCACACACATACATATGCATCGAGAGCTGCTTCGGGGCTCACTTTGGGGGCTTTGGGGATTATCGAGAACTTTGATTAAACTTCAGTTTTGTTTTGCTTTATAAACTGGGGGGATAAACTGCTGTGACGATTTACAAATCGTTGTTATGGTTTATCTTTGCTTTGATCGATAAATGCATCGATATATTGTATCGATAATCAAAAGATCTAACCATAAACGAAATCGCTTCGTTGGCCTATATACAATTTTGAGTTATTCCAATGAACTTTTCTCTTATATACAATTCTTACACTAAAGACAAACCAGGCAAGGGCAGCGAAACAGAAAGAGGAGAGCTTAACCAAAGGCTTTTTCGTACATTCTTACATGCAAATGGGATAGATACATATACATATACATGTATGTATTAAGGGTATTCCTATCTTCAACAAAAACTATATGTACAGAATGTCACACAGTAAAACAATACGCTGTCTGGGTAATGCTTAGAGTATACTTTCATTTTTCTCTATACGAATTTGCTATAACTTTATTTGTGTGACTTTTCCTTTCTTTTCTTTTTGGCTTTCTTTCGTAATTTCTGATATTTAGTTCAGCTTTAGTTCTGCTAATAATGGCACACAATATTATTGTTGATTCTTGTTTGATATAATTACCAGTACCATTTATATGGAGACACTGAGATTGATTAGAGATTTATTTTGGGTTGCGGGTTGCGGGTTGCGGGTTGGGACTATTCATTATACATACAACTAACAAGCCATCGCTTAGCATATGAACAACCTTCAATGGATTCAATTACTATATATAATGTATGAATATTACTCATGTGTTTATTTTGTTATTCACTTCCTCATCAGTTTTTTTTTACAAATGTTCTTTTGCCAGCAGTTGCTTTTTTCCGACTTTTAGACGATTATTATGCTTTATACAGGAACAGAAACAAACACTTTATATTATGTACTTATGTATTCATCTGTGTATATATGTACTTATGTATGTATGTATGTATTTTATGTACGGGTATGTATGTATATTGGGGGGTCATTGCTAGTATGTTTGCAGATAGTTTGCTAGATGTTTGGTTTGCTTTTGGTTGCTTGTTTGTGGCTAGATTTGATTTTATTGTTATTATATAATTGCTACACACACACACACTCGCACAGGCACAGACAGGAGAGAGAGAGAGCGATAGCTGCTCTTAATTAAAATTGCAACAAATGAACAATGAAACAGTGTCAAAGGCTGCCCCAGCATACCCCAATCCGAGACAACTGTTGCACAATGGCAGCCCAAGCTGGAAGCTTCAGCTTCAGCTTCAGCTCCAGCTCAAGCTCGAGATGAATCCAAATAAAATTTCAATTAAATCAATTCAAGCATGTGGCAAGGCATGTGGCAGCTATGTAGCCGTCCCCCAGTAGCCCCCCAGGGGTCGCACGACTGGGGTCGTGGAGTCGAGCGACTCGGTGCAGTGTCAAGTGTCCTTCGGCTGGGCTGGACTGCATTCTCAAGTGCCTGAAACACAGTGGACACACACAGGCAACAACCTGAAGCAGCTGTAATTGAATTTCGGGTTTTGCTGATTCGAATTCTGCTCAGAGTTCTGCTGCTGCTGCTGCATTGCTGCTGCATTGCTGCAGTTGCTTGTTATCTTGTATTTGTTTAATTTTATATTTTGCTGGCAGTCATCCACTGATGGAAAGATTACTGCTGCAAGCCAAGGCAGGGCCAGCAGCAGCTCGGAGCAGCTTTGAACTGCTTCGTACTGCTTGGAGGCGGCTGACGGTTCAGCAGCTGTTGCTTGTCAGCCATTGAGACATTACAAAGCGAAGCCATTTACATGGCTGCACACGCAGACACACGGCACACACAGAACACACACACGCAGACACACTCCACACTCATTTCATTATTAAATCAAAAAAGTTGAGTAAATTTCTGCCAGCGGCTGTACTCCCCTCTGCCACTCTTTCTCTCCATCCGTCCGTCTGTCCGTCTGTCTGTCTGTCCTTTTCTCTGTGTGTGTTTGTAACAATTCAACTTGATTGCCATTTGTTTTTAGCGAGCTGCTGCCCAACCCACCCCCGCCCGTGCACCCTCGAGCAGCACTACATGCGGCAAATGTTTTGCGGCCAACACACGCACACACTCACACACCCATGCGTACATGCAGCATCGCACAACAACATTCAACATCTCCCTCTCCCTTTCCCACTCCCACTCGACAGCAGCAAGCGGTGTATTCAATTAAACTTCCGTCAAACATGAAGCATCCTCTGCCAGGCAGCAGCCACCGACATACCGACACACCGACACAGCCCCAACCCACCGTTCCAGGACTGCCTTGAGGTTATAAAATAAACATGTTGCCACACACAAAATTTAAATAGATACAAGTTTGCCACACTGCATAACACCAAAAGCCGCAGTGGAGCCCAACAAGAAAAGAAGAAAATAAAGAAAGAAAAGCAAGAAAAAGAATAGCTCAAAATATGATGTGGGGCAGTGGGCGAAGATTGCGTGGGAGGAGCAGCACGAAGATGTGCGGAAGAACTCAGCTCAGCTCAGGTTTAAGCTAGCCAAGAGATGCCCTTCAACGAAGGTGAGAAGTGACAGGAAGAAGGAACTTTCAAGTTGAGGAAAAAGACAAACGCAGTCAATGCAAAAGAAGCGACCAAAAAATATGCAAAGAAGGGAAATATTTATATTAATAGATAGCAAATCTTTCCCGGAGAGGATTGAGAGCAGAAAAGAGACTGTAAATTGATCGACAAGAAATATTTTGGACATAGAAGGAGTTTGGCCAGCAAGCCAGGTGTGTAAAAGATCCACAACTTTAAAAACTATTAAATGAGGCAAGAAAATTGCTTCTTGTACAAAGCAGGGCACGAAAGCAGTGCAAGAATGCAGTTAAAGCAAAGCAGTGCAAGAAAGCGGTGCAAGAAAACAGCGCGAGGAAAGCCCTGGACTGGATTCAAGTAAAAACAGCAGAAAGACACAAAAATATGAGCTAATATTTGCACAAGAAAGAACAGTTTTAGAGCAAAGGATGGCGGCAGACACCAATATTAGGCATAAACGGAACACATCAAGCAGAAGTCATTCGTCTTAATGTACCCGCTAAATGATGTTTTTGTGGAGAGAGTATTGAAGGCAGGGGATCTCCATTAAGAACCTTTTTGGCCCCCATCTCCAGCTCCAGCTCCACCTCCATCTGCATTGCTCATATTCTCCTCTTTTGCCAGCGAAAACAAAAGCAACTTAAAGACAGCAGGCACACAGCACACAGCACACAACAAAACACACAACGGGAATGATAATAAAAGGATGGTTGGAGGGGGAAGGGGGAGAATGCGAAATTAAAATACAATTTGAAAGCATCAAATAGAGCAATTAAGCGGTTGTCTGCAACCCACACACACTTGCCACCAGAGAGAATGAAACTCCTTTTTGCCACTCGCTTGCCCGCAACATGGCTCTGGGCCTGTGGCCCACAAAAGTAGGCAACACGCACTGAATGGAATGGATACGCGTGGCATGCTGCTCGCGAAACTTGATTACAAGTGTCGCGGAAAGCCCCAAAAAACAACTCGAAAGCGGCTCCATAACCATCATAAGTACTAACAGCACAGACACGAGCACACACTCACACACACACACACACATTTGTAGCTGCCCCTTTATGGGGCAAACATATGCCATGGGCTTGTGTGCATATGTTTGCGGCAGATTCGTGGTACACGTATGTAGGATGTGGCAAGTGATATTCGCGGAGCACACACAACAATGGAACTCCACAACGCGTGGAGTGTACAAAAGAGCCGCGAGTTAACAGCCAGCCAAGTGGCAGCAACAGAAGAGCATCAAATTGCAGCAGCCCTGGAGGTGGCCAGAGTGCCCTGCAGCAGCAGCTAAAGTACAGCGAAAGCCCCTTGGGGGAAAGAGCATCCATTGGCAGTGTATTCTTTATCTCTAAGGCACAACTGAGTGGTCCACGAAGTGGTGCAGAGAATGCCTTTTGCTGTCAGTGTTGAGGGTTGAACAGCAGCTGCTGAAGTGCAAATCGGATCATCATTTGATCCTACATCTTAGAGCAGCTTTAGGGAGCGTTTAGCCCACGATTCTGCAGAGTGGCAGCAACAACAACAGCAGCAACTCTACCATCATCGATGACAGATACTAGCAGCAGTTGGAGTAGCAGCTAAAGAAAGAGCAGCAGCAGCAGCAGCAACAATGAGTACAACCACACCATAAGCTACACTCAACAAGATGCGGGGAGTACACCAACGAGAACAACAATCAAGAATGTTGCTGGCGCTTCACTAGTTCCTCGATGCTCCGATGTTCTTGTTGGCTTTCTTCGGCGTCTGTGTAATTTGAAACACTTGTGTCAACGTGCCCCAGCCCCACACCAGCACACTCCCTGCCACTGCTTGCCACTGACATGTTTCTTTGGGTTGCTGCTGCTGCTGCTGCTGCTGCTGCTGCTGCTGCTGCGGTTGTCAGCGTCTTATTATCATCATCAGTGGCAGCTTTTGGCGGTTTTGTATATTTGCTGGGGCAGGAGAAGAGGGTGTACATGGAGCAGTGCTTTTTTCTTTGGCTGCAACTTCTTTGGAGACGGAGTAAGAGTGGAGGGTGAAGCCAACAGGGATGGGGTGCTGCTGCTGCTGCTGCTGCTTACAATGAAATTCACTTTGCCAAAAAGTTTTCATTTCATTAAAAAGTGGCCCAAGCATACAAACAGACATGTGTGCATGTGTATGTGTGTGTGTGCATGTGTGTGCGTGTGTGTAAGTGTGTATGTGTGTGGTTAACTGACATGCAAGTAATTCATCAAAAGCAAAATGCAACCAACAAAACTGACAGCAGATGCGAGTGTATCTGTGTCCACAACTTGTGCTCTCCCCCCCCTGTGCCCTTGGCTCTGCACAGCTGCAACACACACATACGATACACACACACACATAAGACACACACACACAGCTGGAAAGACAAGACTAAGAACTGGCTAAAGATGTTGCCAGAGCAAGCACCAGGCCAACAGTCCAAAAAAAACAAAGAAAAATAAGAAGAATAAAAGCAAAAGTTTGACGAACACCAAGACATAGTTGCTCCAAGGGAGGGAGGGCGGTGAAAGACTGCGGCAGGGTAGAGGTTAAGCTGTGGCATGGAGTGCGAGGCACTGGCTTAAGGGGCTTAAGGGGTTAAACAGTGTGTGCAAAATAATTTGCATAAACATGCGAAATTTAATTATTTCACAGCAAGTTGCAAGCAGGAGCAGAGGCAGCAGGCAGCAGGCAGCAGCAGGGAGACACAAATGAAGTAGAGACCAGAACCACAATTATTAAGTCCTCTAAAAGTGGATTAAATCAAATAAAACATGGAATATTTATGTTCTCATATGTGGACAGGCTTAAAGGGTTATCTCCGAGCAGCCCCCTGCACCAGAGTGGGATTAGGTTTTAAGATGCAATTCGAATGAGAGATATTAAGACTCGACTGGAGAGTTATCCCCTTTCCAATGCAACTTCCCATCAGTAACCCCGCCTGTAGACCCTAGCCAATGAGGGTCCCTCTCCATCTACTTAATATTACCCTACTCCAGCATCTCATTCCACTTGAAACACTCAAATCTCTGCCTCTCTGCCTGTGTCCTTCTGCTCTTGATGGGAATGTCAATCAAAACTCAACAAATGAGCAAAAAGTCTGCCAAAGTAACCAAAAATAAAGAAAGAAAAAAGGCCAAAAGAATTTGCTTACAAATCAAAAGTTTTGTTTTCGTATTTGTCGTATTTTTTGTGTGTTTGATTTGTAATATTAATTGACTTTTTTGAATGTTCCTTTCTTGGAGGTGCCAAAACTGGGCTTGGGGAATTTCAAGCGGGGGGAAAATAAAGAGTAAAAGGAGCTCCCGAGTATGGTAGAGCATCGGGAGCACAGGAATTGCAGGAAGCCAAAGCCCGCGCCTGTTAATATTTCTAATCATTGCGTTAAATTCTCTGAATATCATACGAATATTTCCCTCTGCCGCTGTCCAGTTTCCGCCTGTTTGGAGTGTGGTTGTGTTGGTTTTTTGTTATAAACAATTTAACATTTGCTACTACAACATGTGTACGACGCGCACGAGGAGTATTTGTCTCTGTCCGCGTATGGGAGGCAGTGGGTCGTGGGTGTGGGTGTGTGTGTGTGCGGGGGTGTGTGTGTGTGTGTGTGTTCAATCCCGTTAGACTGGGTATTATAAGAGGCAGTGGCGGAGTGTGAGGAGCAAACCGGACACGGCCGACAAACCCATTAAGAGCGGCTGTCGACAGTGCCACCAATGTGGATGCCAAGCCCCCTGCCAGCTGAAGCTGAAGCTGAAGCCGCGAATCCCCGCACCGCCGGAGCTCATTTCGTTGTTGTTGTTGTTGTTGTCGATGGGGCCGCGCACCTCGTTGTTGCCGCCGACGCCGTAGTAGGGTGGCGGCTTACGTGTGATGCCCAGCTCCCCGCCTCCACCTGCTGCACCACCGACACCTCCAGCTGCACCTCCGCCGCCTCCTCCGCCGTGCTGCTGCTGCTGGTGGTGATGGTGATGGTGGTGCTGTTGATGTTGATGCTGATTGCCACCGCTGCCGCCAGGGCTGCCAGGCTTATGTGTGGGCGGTTTATTGCCGCTGGTGTAGTAAACGTGAGGCGATAACGGCGTCAGGCCGCCACCCTCGCCATCGCCATCGAAATCCTCAGCGGAACCGTACTGCAGCTCCTCGTCGTCCGGCTGGTATGTGACTTTGACTTGTTGTTTCTGCTTTAAAATGTCATTGGCATCCGCATCCAAGCCGACTCCGCCGCCGCCGCCGCCTCCGACGTTGCCCTTTCCGTTCAAGGGATTTTTATTACGATTCGGACCGGGGATTTCTGAAGGAGAGAAAGAGCGAAAAACAAAAAGAAGAGAAGGGAAGAAAACAAACCAGAAAATGTAATTGAAACCAAGGTGCGAATGCATCCACAGATATATGTGTACGAGTGCTTATATGTCTACGGGTTTTATGGCCCATCGACTGTGCACAAAAAACACACGGGAGGGAGAGACTGCAAATGGAAATGGGAAGGAAAAACCACCTACCATACAGACGTATGCTGCTGTCCACCTCGCCGAGGGAGTTCTTGGCTATGCAGCGGTACGAGCCGACATCATCCTTCTGAAACTTCCGCACAATCATCGACATCTTCGTCTCGTACATGGACTGGGATGTCTCCTGCACGTGATACTTGCCCGAGGTGACAATCATTTCACCTGTGAACCAATAAGGCAAACAATTAGCAATCAATCCGAGTGTAAACTAATATTAAACGAATTCTAAGTGAAGCTCTACCACGGTTAAGCGGACCCCTCAACATCGTCTCTCGATCGCTTCAATAAAATCACAAAATTTAAGACTGAAACAGCAGGGATCAGCATTTTTCACTCATCATTCACTCGTCACAGAGTGAGCAAATGCCCGTTGTTCCATTTGCTTCGAAGAGTTACTTAACTCCTCGACTTTACTCGGACAATTGGTTGGTCTCTTTGGAGTCCTGGACTGTCGCATCTGTCCTCAGTGCCAAGCACTTGGAATTGCTTGAATAGCTTTATGGATTCCATTTGCACACCCAAAAGGGATTGCAATCCGTTTCGTTGCTGTGTCCTATAATATTTTTGAAGCCTAATGACTGGACTCTAAGCACTGCCAGAAAATACAAAAAAAACGAGGAGGAACGTTGTGAGACGCGTCTTAAGCCGCGTCACAACTCTTATACCCGGTACTCAGTACTACATCTGCAACTTAGCGGTTATTTGTCAAATTTTACATTTTCTCTTCATCTGTCATCTACATCAACAACACTACTCACGCCAACACGCTCCTTTAGCTCGCCACCCTCCCCTAGAGACACAAACTGCAGAGTCAGGGCAGAGGCAGCGGCAGAGTCGCGGCAGAAGATGAGTCAGAGACGTGTCAGGGGAAGAGGCCTCTGCCACTGCGCGAAGCAGAGTGTGAATGAGAGAATGTGTAAAAGCAACAAAAGCTGCTGGACAGGGTGGGTTTAGCCACTGCAACTTAATTTCTTCATTGTGGCCATAATAATGATCCAATCGGATCCCAATTTGGTGATCAGATAGATATGGTCATTCCCTACGGAATGGCGTTTTTAGTTTTCTTTTATCTTTAAAATTGTAGATTTGGGAGGTTTTCGCCCTTTTGCGGGGGCGGAAGAGGGCGTGGCTCATTTTTGAAATACACTTGTAACAGTGTGAGCATACAGAAGTCTGGATGCAAAATTTGGTGGCTCTAGCTTTTATGGTCTCTGAGATCCAGGCGCTCAACAAGACGGACGGACAGACGGACAGACGGACAGATGGACAGACGGACAGACAGACATGGCTCAATCGACTCGGCTATTGATGCTGATCAAGAATATATATACTTTATGGGGTCGGAGACGTTTCCTTCTGTGCGTTACATACAACCGTTATGTGCACAAATACAATATACCCTATTTACTCTTCGAGTACCGGGTATAAAAATAAACCCAAGAGAGAGAGAGAGATTTGACATGGGCCATGGCCAGTGCCAGGCATCAAACCGAACGAGCAACCGCCACCTGCAACCTGAACGGACGAACGTGCCACAATCTGACAACTGACTAATGACAATGCCAAACGATTCGATTCGATTCGATTCGATGTTGAAGTAATGATGCGTTCGTCCTGGGCCCAACATCTGCATAGATGTACGAGTATGTATCCATGGACATGCACATGCACATGCGGCAGAGCAGACAGAGTTTGGGGCAGACACACACACAGAGAGAGACACACATAGACAGACTTACCCGTGTCCTTAATCCAGTAGTTAATTGATTTGGGCGAGGCCTCAACGTGACACTCGATTTGAACATCAGTGCCAAGTGGTGCGCCGACTAATTGATTCGGTACTTGGATGACTGGATGAACTGCAACGACACAAGTCACGCATTGACCACCATTAAAATAGACTTAGCAAAGATGGCCAACAAAATAAAAACACAAAAACAGATACAAATACATATATGAAGTACATGCACAAGGGAGACAGACTTCCTGCCATCTCCCCCTCGTGGGTTCTTGGACAATTTGCATCGCAATTTGGTACAAACTTTGTGGGTCTTTGCTTACAATTTCCAAGCGCTGCAAAGGCCCAAGCTTCGAGGCAAAAGCCGCAGATAATCAACAACTGAGTTCTGTAGATGGTTTCAGTTATGGCAATTGCTTCTGCGACTCCCCAGAGGCCAAGAGGCTTGCCTTGAATGATATTTCCTGTTTCTATCGGGTGTCCTGTGGGATGTTCCCTGGATATTTGTAGCGATAGATAAACATATTCATGGCAGAAGCTGCATGTATTGCTTCTTGCGCAAAGAGCTTGTAGAATCCTTTGAATATCCAAGGCTGTGCAAGCCACGGATCACTTTTGCCCGCAGGTAACTGTCTTTTTGCTCGAATCATTCTGTGCGTGAATCCACAAAAGAATCAGCTCCGATATGGAATATTCTTCTGCTCTTGCTGGCGCTGACATCACATCTTACAGTTCAATTTGCGTTCCAATCGGGACTGCTGCATCGCCCAGCCCAGGGTGGGGAGCGAACCCAGCGAACCCAGCGAACTTGAGGGCCAATTGAGTGTAGCATAATTTGATGGTGTGCCACTCCTGGCACTCCTGCTCCTCCTGCTTGGGTGGTGGCTCATCAGAATGCAGTTCAGGCAGCGGCAGACAGTGAATTGACAACTCTTTTGCCAATGGCCCAACTTTCGTATTTATTGTCACTTAGGCGCCCCGCACTCTGGCACTCTGGCAGGTGTAAGAGGCAGAGACCCAGAGAGGGAGAGGGAGAGAGAGAGAGGGGCGGAGGGGCAGTGGGGAGTGTGACATTCAGGACTGGCTATAACCAAAATTGGTGGTTTTGTAAAACCTGCCAAAAGCTTGCCCAGAACCTCCCCGCCCCCCCACATGCTGGGCAGCTTACAGATTGCATATTGTCTCCGTCTATCGAGGAGTTTACCTCGCACTCCCCTCCCCCATCCAGCTATCGAGTGCTGCTCCCTGCTCCCTGCTCCCTGCTGCCTGCTGCCTGCTCCTCCAACCATGTTGAGACATTTGTGGCCATGTGCATTGATAGTTGATTGCAGCTCCAACAATGAAACATCCACACAGGACAAAGTCTGCTCCCATGTCCGTGTGGCAGGCAGCCTATCCATAGATCCATGTGTGTGTGTCTCTGTGTGTGTGGTGTGTCTGTGTGTGTGCGGAGAGTTTTGCAAGTTGGAACGATTTTAATTGATTTCCATGGCCGAGTGCGTTCTGTCTTATCCATCAACTATCTATCGCTTCTGGTGGTTAGGCGGCACTCCTCTCGCTCTCGCTCTCTCTCTCTGGCTCTCTGGATTTAATAACTTAAATTTTGCGGAGGAAGTTCCGCAACTGAGAGATCCAAGGATCTATGCAGCTGTGCCCGCAACTCCTTTTTGGCAGCCTCTCCGATCCGATCACTCTTCAATAATAGCGCCTGCCTGCCACATGGGGGAACGTGCACCCAAAAACTGACACGAGGGCCCGAGGGCTCCATGGGCAGGCAGTCTTTTCTGCTGGAATGGGTATGCGGATGTGAATGCAGCTTTGGCAGCTTGACCAGGCATACGTGCTGGTTGACTGCCTCTACTTTAATCCACACACACACACACGCACACATGTGGAGTGGAGTGTAGCTGCTGCTGCCACATTCTGGGGCTGGGTCTGGGTCTGGCTCTGGTTCTGGGTCTATCCTCAGTGCAATTTTGTGCAACTCCCAGGGAACGGGCTCGGGCTGTGTCCTGAGTTTCCCTCCGCCACTTTCGCTTGGCGATTTGAAATTTTCGCAATGATTATTCTGAGCATGTCCCTACCTGCCTTTTGCATTGGACTGGCCTCAGTCCTGGCTCCGGCTCCGGCTCTGGCTTTGTCTCTGACTCTGGCTCCATCGATGCTGGCTGGGGCTGCAGTGTCCGCTCAGAGTTTTGTGGCAAACAAAGCCACAAATATGCACTAATGACGTCGTCAGCTGCCTGCTGTCTCTCTACAATGCAGCAGCAGTCTGCCCCACAGCCCTGTAGCCCGAAGGAGACGCACATTTGGGGCAATTGTTGCAGCTGCAACGGGGAGGACAGCAGGGGCTCGACTTGAAGGTGACAAAAATTCGAAACTCATTCAGGCGAAGGTGCGTGTGCTGCAGCCCTTGATAGATTGACCCAGAACAGTGCGTGACAGCAGTGTAGGCACACCTAGCACATCCATCTCGGTGCAGCGTTCTAGTGTGTCTATTTGTATGAAACGCACTGTACCTAAATGGTTTATATCCACAGCTATTTTTGGGTGTGGATTCAAATTGAAAGATTTCATTTGGGGGAAACTGCTTTTGGCTGCAAAGAAATGATCGAGGAACACATTCTTCAGCTGCAGAATGGGCGTGGCTAGAGTTCGATTGAGGAGAAAATAATTGCTGCCAGGGAGAGGGCAGCCTGCAGAAGGGACTTCCGGAAAGGGTTCCAAGAGGTTTACGCTTCCAGTGGCTGCAAATGAATCCCAAAAACATCTGAAGAACTGGAGCTCCCTGAAGCAGATCTGAGGCAGCTTTGGCGTTGCTTTATTAATATTACTTTTCCCTCTGCGAAACTTCTTCACGTGCAAACTGGCAAAATGCTTTGCATGGCTGCTTCGTCGCCTGCTTTGGTCTGTGGCATTTTTTACTTTATTTGTCGCTGTTTTGTGGCGTCCACACGTACGTGATTTTTTCTCATTTTGCAGCATTTATTCTGTTTCTGTGTGTTCGATTTATGCGGCATGGCGGGCTGAGGTGGGTTGTGGGTTGTGGGTGTACGTGCCTCGCGACCAATCCCACGACGGGCTGAAGGCCAGAGACAGATCCCGCTGGATCCCGAGCAGGAGGAAACCTGCATTTCCGGCCGGGCCAAGACTGTTGCATGCTGCTCGCTGTCTCTTCCTGCTGCTGTTGCACTTCCTCCCGGCCGTGGGTGCAACTAATTAAGCATCTCAGCGGAGTTTGAGTTGGCAACAGCTGGAGGAAGGGGAAGGGGAAGCGCCTAATAAGGCGGCGGCGGAAGGCGAATTTTGCAGCGGAAGTGGGTCGAGGCAAATGTGGCATACGGCATGTGGCATGTGGCGCGTGGCAAGCTGCTTGCTTTATCAGCCAGCGACACTGCAGCAGCCCCATCCCATCCCACCTTCGAAGCTGTGGCAATCTGCACTTGCAACTGACTCCGCCAAAAGTTTGCGAGAAGCAAAACGTGGAGCCAAGAAGCAACACGGGTTTGGGGGTTGTTGGTTGGGGGTTGGGGGCTGGGCTGCGGTGGCACAACTCTTTCGCAAACAAATTGCAAAGGAAGCTGTTGCAAAATGGCAACAGGAAAAGTAAACACGCAGCACGAAGCACGCAACACGCAGGACGAACAACTCCCAATGGAACGGACAGAGCGAAGGTGAAGGAAGCGAAGCGCAGCTCGAGTTGATCAAAAAGTTTCACTAGGCGCCGGGGGGGAGAGAGAGGGGAAGGAAGAGGCGGCTGCTCCTCGCAGATAACTGTTAACCAAGCAGTGGCTGTTTGGGAGAGGGGAAGGACACCCCAGTACGGCAAGGGTACTCCTGCTATGTGCAGAAGGTTGTCAAAGCCAAGCCAAAAGGCAAGCTGCTTCTCCTCCTCGAATGTGGGGAAACTACTGCCCATAGTTGTTGGACATTTCACAGGCTAAACCAAAGCTAATTTAATAGTTTAAGATCCTCAAATGTGGAGCCTTCAAATCAATTAGGAGTCCCAGTCCTCGCTCGAGGGTTAAAGTGCGTCCCCCACCTGGGAGCGATACCCTGCAGCAAGTGCCACTTAAAGACCACATTAACACAATGTCAAAATGTTAAAAGGCGTGATTTTGCCACCTACCCAGTGGCAGTGCCAGTGCCAGTGGCAGTGCCAGTGGATATGTGTGTGGCATGTGGCGAGAGTGTGTGGGCAGGGGGCAGAGGCTTTTGCTGCAGTGTTAAACGAGCTAAAAAAAAAGAGAAAGAAAAATAAACAAGGCAGCTACAGAGGGACAGGAGCTGGGAGTAGAGCAAACAAACGCAGTGGCTGCCACGAGCCCCCCTGCCCGCCCGTCTGCAGCTGCCTCGGTGATTGAGTGAACTGCCACATGGCAGAGGGAGTCAGGACAGCCAGCAGCACGTGCTGCAGACAGCTTGACAAAAAAGCTGTGGCCCACCAAAAAGCACCTGCCCCAAACACACCCAAACACACACACACACACAATACACAGGAACAACAAAAATAGAGAGAAATGGTGGGGTAGGAGGGAGTTCGGGTCGTTGCAGGTAATGCCCGGTATCAGTGACAGGATTTAAACAGATTACAACAAGGACAATCGAGTTAGCACGGCACATAGAGCATGGAGGCAGAGCAGCCAGCGAGCAGCCAGAGAGCTGCCCCGGGTTTTGCCTTCCGCCTTCCGCCTTCTTGCCTTTTTTGCCATTTGCCTCGCCTTGCTCCTTCTTCCTCTGGTCTTCCTTCGCTGCGGGGCATCTTCGGAGTGGAAACATGGACTCATTGTGCACTGACAGAAATCAGAAGTTGATTCAATGGCATTCAAGGTGTTTCCATGCTAAATCCTCGGATGATGAAGAATCTCGCAGAGATGCGAACTTCAAGTAATTATTTGGTGGCTTCCTGGATGATAAGTCTCTGAAAAGTCTTCAAGAAACCGTTGTTCAAGCTCAACCGGACTGCAGTTCGTTTGCCCACAAATTATTGCCAGTGCATGGGATAAACGCAAGATAAACGCTACAGCTCCCGAAGCAGCGCAGGGCAAAGCAGTGCAGGGAGGGCAAAGCAGTGCAGGGCGCGCAAGGCATCTCCCAGCTGAACTGACTGATGATGCAACCTCAATGTGCTGCGAGCAGCTGAAGAGAGTTGACCAACCGCAAGCTCCTCTAATTAATGGCGCACTGCATCGAGCTGGACACGAGTGGACAAGTGATGGTGGGGCATCGACACACAGAGTGTGAGAGAGAGGGAGAGGGAGAGGGGAAGGGTACATTGTGTGTACTTACAGTGTATGCTAAGCGAGATGCGCTTTGAAACCGATGGGGGCACCCCGTTGGAGGCGATGCACAGATACGAGCCCATCTCGTTCCGTGAGATCTTTGACAGCTTCAGCACTTCGCCGCGGAACGAGGGTGCTGCAAAAAGGAAGGGCAAATTTAATAGACAGTCGCACAAAAAGGGAATGCGAAGCCTCACTTACCCAATGTCTTTGTGCCCACATTGTCCTTGAGGACAATCTCGTTGCCGTCCTCGCGCCGCCAGGTGACAATCGGTTCCGGATAGCCACGGGCACTGCAAACAGCCAACAAAATGAACAGCACAAATTAGTAGGGGGCAGAGGCCATTGTCTTCCCGAGGCGCATAAACCCTAGCGGCCACGCACACGCCCACCCAATGGTAATGGCGGCAAATGGGAAACGGGAAATGGTAAATGGAAATGCTAAATGTTAAATGGAAAATATTCAAGTTCAGTGGCTTATTACATTTAACATGACGAAGCCACGGCATAGATGCTACGCGGAGCCAAGAGTCGGGCCAGCGACAGGGCCAGAGCCAGAGCCAGGTCCATTGTGTTGGCAAACAAGAGAGTAAAAAGCTTGAAGCCAGAATCGAAGCTTTGAATACCTTCCCTGGCTGATCTGGATTTGATTTAGATTTGGTTTTCAATCAGCTTCAACTCAGCAACAAAGTCTGCTAATGTTGATCAAAAATATACAGAAATTCTCCCAAAATCTTCCAGCCTCAATAAACCCGCGAAAAACCACTATAGCTCGCTGCTAAAGGGTAGCAGAACTTTTATGAGAACTCTGTCCGCCACACGCCTCTCTCACTCTCTCTCTCTTTCTCGCTGAAAGACCAAAGACAGAGAAAAGCAAGCAGTGCAGCAGTGAAAGCAGAGCAGCGACCGCTTGAAGCCAGCAGGCGCCGACTACGCTGACGACTGCTCAAGTATGTGGTGCAATGGTTAGCTAGATAAAGAGCGAGAGCGAGAGAGAGATGGTAGAAGGAGTAGTGGTGGGAGAAGTTTGAGTGGTTTTGTTGAGTTTTTGCGGGCAGAGGGTGAGCGAGCGAGCTGGCGAGAGAAATGCGTGTTAAGACAGCAGTTGTTCAACAGCGAACCAGACACGGGTGTGGTAAATTTTTATGATGCCGCAAACAGATGCAAAATAGCTAAAAAGAAAATCAACCGACATGCACACTCACACACACAGACACAGAGTGGGGGGAGAGGAGCACCTACCACATGGCCAACACAATGGCGACTGGCCGGCTGGCTGGCTGGCTGGCTACCAGTTAGCAGTCACTAGCAGTTGCTTAGCCATGTTTAGTCATGCCGGGACAGGAGAGACATGCCTTGTGTGCATGGGATGGGGAGGGAAACAACAGCTTTGCTTGAAATCTCCGAGTAAAAACTAAGTGCAATTTACATAGTCGGAAGACAGAACTTGGGCAAGAGAGTCAGCTTGAACTTTACTGTGCGTTCTGTTCTCAACGGAGTTTCAAGTTAATTTACAGCTATTCAAGGCAGTGCGAAGAGTGTGACATGAATATGCACAGCTCACTCGCCTGACCTTCAATGCACTGCTTGGAATTGATTTACTTCTGAGATGAGTCTGAAGCAGTCTCGCGTGCCTCTGTGACCGTTACTCTATCACCTTAACCCCTTGCACTGATTGTCTGGCCAAGTTTACGCCATGCTTTTAATGTGCGTAAAGCTGAAGTTGAATTCATTTCAAGGGATTTGCACTAAGTGGTATTAAAAATGAACGGGAAACAAAACAGAAAATGAAACCAAACATAAAAAACAAGAAAACTGTCTGCAGACAAGCTCTCTAATAGCTTTCCACACACACACACACACAGAGAGAGAGAGAGAGAGAGCGCGAGAGTGGGAGAGAGAGAATGGCACACTCGGAACGCGCTTATCGCCATCGTTTCATCATTTTGCGGTTAAATCGTTAAAAACAAAAAAAGAAGAGAGCAACACTCCGTGGTTGCGGTCAAGTTCATAAATCAGCAGACAGCCAAGCCTTGGCTTTGACTCCACACCAAGCAGCGGCATCCGCCGCGTGCCCCCTCCATGGCAGTTAGAAAATAACCAACACAAATTAGAGACTGTTAGCCAGCTGCCCCAATACCCTTGGAAAGTGGTTGAGCCCGACCCACCCAGAGGGTTAATGTTATCTCTTATCTTTTTTCTGCGCTCTGAAGCAGCTAATATACCCGCTGGCACTGTGGTAGGGTAGGGCTGCTGGGGTAGATGGCCAGGGAGTGTATTAGTGCGGAATCAAGAGAAATGAAGTGTCACTTAATTTGCTGACATTATTACACGGCGCTGATTGAGACGAGGGAGCTGGAATTGGTGGTGCAGATGGAGCCGAAGACTTTCAGCTGGATGGAAAGTGAAGGCTAAAAACCTCAGCGTGGCATCGAAATGCAACCCCATAAGGCATCGTCTTGATGAATTACACGAGTGTGGAGGGGAGGGGAAGGGAAGGGACTGGCGTGATGGCTGGGCTAAAACCATACGGTACATACTACTCACCGACATGTCAGGCGCACCGAACTGCCCTCCGGCACAATCACATCCGATGAAGTGTCCTCGCTGATGAAATCCGGCGGTATGACCACATCCAGGAAGCCTATCTGCAAATGCCAAATGAAACAGAAACAGAACAAGAAACAGAAACACACAAACATTAACACATGGAATGGGCAGGGGCAGGGGATGGAATACTTTATTTCTCTTACTTAAATTATCACAAATTGCTAGGGGACAAACACAAACATACACACACACTGAGAGTGAGAGAGAGGGGAAGGGGACGAGAGGCGGCGAAAATTTGCTGATTATGCAAGTTGGCCATAAAGCAGCAGTAATGGTAAAGTGTTTTATATGGCGACTGGGAAATGGCTCCCGAGACTGCATGAGCGGAGAGCGAGCCAAATAAAGTAAAGCAAAGACGGAGGCAAAAGGCAAAGGTAAAGCGAATGGAATGGCGTTAAATAGTTTAAGACAGGAGCACAACTCAAGAACGTTTATGCTTCAAGGCTAGTGGAACACACACACATATGTACTGTGTACACACAGTGCACTTTGACCCGTCGAATCTCTGTCGTGTTGCCACTGTGCTGGCGCTGTGCTGCTGCTGCTGTTGTTGTTGTTTCTTATGAAAAGCGTAAAAGTGCAAATAAAAATTAAGGAAGCATGAAATACATTTTATTGGCACCATAAACTTCACTTGGCTGGACACATGAGTGTACGTGTGAGCGGACACACACAGAGAGGGCAATGTGGAGGGGGTGAATACCGTTATAGCGTTCAGCGTACAGCGTACAGCGTACACAGCAAACAGTAGACGAAGCCTTGCCATCTGCTCGTATGTGAAGTGTACACAAAGCGGGTGGGATGGGGTCGCGCCATTCGCATAGTTTTCGTTTTCGCTTTCGATTTGCTGCGCTTTCTTTGCTTCCTTCTTGCGCCTGTCTTGTTCCACCAAGGGAGAATGCAAACGGGGGAAGCAGAAGTAGAGGGAGAAGGAGAAGGAGAAGGAGAGAGACAACAGTTGAATGCATTCGCATTTTACTTTACCGTTTAATGCCGCATGAAAGGAATTGCGAAACAAAACCCAACAAGAGAAAGGCTACAAAAACAAAAGATTTCCCTGACACAAGCAGGGGACACACATCCACGCACAGCAATGGTCATAAAAATAGCACACAAATACAAACAAATGCGCGTATGTACGTACATACATAGTTTGCTGGAAACATTTATGGCGCGCTGCCACAAAATATTGAATAATAAGTAGAGAAATACAGAAAATATTTGCAAGCAAAATCCCCCCACCTGACTCTTCATGGGATCCGTGTTCAGTTGACACATGTAGCCGCCGCGATCCTCCTCCGCCACCGCCTTGATGTGCAGGTTCCAGGTGTTTTGGTCCAAATGGCTGACCGTCACACGGGGATTGTGTGTGATGACATTCTCGTGTATGGCCTGGATGGCCTTGGTGTCGGCTTTCAGCCAGCCCACCTGTGGAAGGGTTGAGCCACGATGCCACGATGGCGGGTACAAGTTTTGTTACGTTTTTTTCAAGTTTTCAAGTGCAAGGATGTCGACTTACCCGATAGCCGCCCAGGTGGCGGACGTGACACGTGAAGGTGGCATCGCGGCCCACGGCGACGGACACATTGGAAATGCTCTCCACAAACTCTGGACCAAAGGCACCAATTGCTGTAAAGAGTGGGTGCAAAAACACGGAAATAAATAAAGAGGCATAGACAGAGAGAGAGAGTGAGAGAGAGAGAGAGAGTGAGGGAGAGAGAGAGTGAGAGTGAGATTAGAGTGCATTTATGTGCTCGGTGTCTGTGTGTGTGTGTCTGTGTGTGTGTTTGTGGCAGTTAATGATATCGCGCTGGCAATGCACGCCCGCCACTAGTGCATGGGCTTTTCTCCCCCTTGTTGCGCCAGCCAAAAAGACCGTGATTTATCGCTTTTAAATGTGCCCAAAAGCTCGCTCGCTCGCTCCCTCTTTCGCCTGCCCTTTCGCCACCGCCCTCGCCCTCGCCCTCGATCTCTCCCACTGCGCTGTCTCTCATGCTATTGCCAACAACTTAACTGTGCCAGACAACAGCCAGCGTCGCAGTTAACGTTGCAGCCAGCGCCGACAGCAGACAGTTTAAAGAGCTGCGGCGGCTAATTGAAGATCGACATCCGGCACCCTGGCGCGAGTCCACACCGCATACCAGGGCAGGGTAGGGCGCAGGCAGCCCAACAGCATCAACACAGCACCCAAGTCCGGGCTGGGCTCGACGCTGGCTTGGGTGCTGAGTCCTGGGTCCTCGGCATACGCAAATATAAATAATTTATTGAATCATTGAAAATCAAACATTTCACTTGCAAGTGCTGCAAAAAAGTTTACCCAGGCCGTAACACAAAAAAACCAACAACAACAACAAAAACGTGCGGAAAACGGAAAAAAAATCAAAAGTAAAGAAACTAAATTAAAACCGAAACTTTCAATACCCTTGCAGATATAATAATCGGTCTAAGAGCACTCGTAAGACTATGCTTTGATTTTGGGCATTTCTATGGAATATTTTTGAGGTTTTTTCTCAAAATCTAAAAAATTGAAATATTAATTGATTGATTTTGATGTAGTTTTTTATGTATTTTTTAGATGTAAGTGCAATAGCTTTATGTTCACGGCAATTCCGCCAAATATTGTAAGCACTGGCCATATTGTGCTTCGTGCCGTTAAAGAATATGCATTCAGTGGGGTTGCCCCTAACATTGCCTTTATCTGATCGAAAATCATGCTACCCCATTCAAGGGTATGGAAAAAATAATGGCACAGAAGCAGGGCTAAGCGGAGAGCGGCAGGCCAGACAGCAGCAGCCACGCACGACTGCTGTCCTGGCCGCAGACTCTCCACTGCGCTACAACTCTCCCCCTCTCTCCACCACCCACCACGCTACCACGCTGCCGGGCTGCCTGCGTCGTCTACATCATCGTAATGCATGCAAAAAACTTTTGGCAAACTTGAAATTTAAATATTTATAGACAGTACCGTTGCTTCACTGATGCGGCGGACAGACAGGCGTGCGAGCGAGCGTGATGGCAGCGGGTTGGTGGTGGGGAGGGATGCGAAAGGGGAAGGGGAAGTGTATTGTGTGTAGAAATATGTTTGGGGAAAATATGTGGAAGAATGAAGAATGCTGAATTGACTCAATTGGCCAAGGGCATGATTTATCGCACTTTCAAGTGGAGAGTGGCCGAGTGGAGAGTGGCGAGTGGGGAGTGGAGAGTGCAGAGTGGTTGGGTTGGGGAGGGGAGCGGTGTGGTGTGGTGTGGTGGAGCAGTGGGAATCGGAAATGAAACCAGTTGGAATCGCACTCAAAATTACATTTGATAATCTGGATAATCCACTTGGCACACCAGTCCTCCGAATCCCAAAAGCTAAGGACACTAAAAAAAAGTATATTTTTAGGCAAATTTATTTGCGGTTGAAGTGGAAGGGTGCCACTCGTGTGTGGCATTGTGCAACACAGAACGGACAGACACATGTGGGTTTACATATGCAGATTAATTTGTAGCTGCCAGGAGAAGTTTTTCATTAACATGCTGCAGTGGGAGAGAGCGAAAAGGGGAAGGCAAAGCAGAGGAGAGCAGCAGCAAGAGGGTAAAGCCGTGATATGTACAGCAAAAGCGAAAGAAGGTGCGGACTGAGCAGAAGAAAGAGAAGGAATAGATTCAGCAGAAGAAAGCAGAGGAGAACGAAGCGCAGATAGAGTCACAAACGGAGTAAAGTGAAGTCAAGCCAAGAGATCGCTGGGCAAAAGCAACGGCAAGCAGCGGAATCAGTGTACTGCACAGCAGCAGCCGCTGTGGTTTGGATTGAACGATTAGAAGAAGTGCAAGCAGTGCAGGCAGAGGGCCTAGAGCAGTTCCCCAAGCAGTTGTACAGATATCAAATCTACAGCAACAGCAGTGCAAAGTTCAAGCAGATTGTACATTTGAGGGCAGCAAGACACACACAGAGAGAGAGAGAGAGAGGAAGACCAAAGTGTTTTGGTGCGACCCAGCCACACCATTCCACCCGTCGCCAAGCTGCAATGTGCCTTGGGTAAAGGTTGGGTGTGGGATGTGGGGTGTGGTGGGGGGCAAATGTAGTTGCTGCTTGGCTGACTGCGGCTTGTTTGTCAATCTGTTGAAACTGCATGCCAAAGATGTTTTCCAGCATTGTGCCAATCCCAATGAAGTTGTCTACTGGCCAGAAGACCTCTCTCTCCCGCCTCATGCCCGCTTAGTGCTTGTTTGTGAACTCTGGCCCTCTGTCCTGTGTCCTGTGTCCTGCGTCCTGTTCTGTCCTGCTTCATCCCGTTCTGCCCGGCCTGCTCTACTCTGCTGTGCCATGCTCCGGTTCTTCTTCGGCAGGCATTTTGAGGCTAAGCCAAAGTCAATTAACCCCCGACTTGGGTCCGCTCCAATCCACATTTATGGTCCCGCACCCGCACCCGTTCCCGTTCCTTCTCCCCCCGCGTACCGCTATCCCATATCATAAATTTCCGCTTCTGCTGCTTCTTACTCAACCTTCTCCCACGGCTTTGGCCTCATCTTCCACTGCTTCGTCTTTTTCTGTGTCCTCAGCTTCATTTCAATTTTCGTTTCTTTTGCACACAGTTACCGTTACACACACACACACACGTACACACACACACACACATGGGCGGGGATCCACCATTCTGAGAGTCTTGTCAATTTTGGCTCGTATCCCGAGGCGGCTCTCTCTCCGTGGCCCCCACACCCTCTTTCGGGAAAAAGTTTAAATCACACAACGACAATGAGGATTTACCAAAGCAAATTTATGGCTAAGGACATTGGCAAAAGTTAAGCATACGAATGTATTAGTGGGTGTGCAGCGTGGTGTGGTGGGAGCTTGATTGGGTGGCCGTAAGCAGAGCCAACCGGAATATATACGGGCAGCCCAAGGTGTCCAACACACAGACACACCCGATACTAAGATGCGAATCTGCATGGGAATGGCACACAGGACATGGGACACGGCACACGGCACATGGCACATAAGACACTGGCGGTACCTTTACCTTTGCCGTTTTTTATGGCCTCACACATGGACAGCCACACAAATCCACTGCCAAAGCGCCCAATGATAGGTGATAATGGCAAATATCGAGAGGCACATCGAGAGGACAGATGAGAAGCCCAAAGACAACACAAGACATAAAAACTTAAACAACACAAAACTGAATCTGAAACGGAAAATGAAACCAAAGTTCCCAAACCAAAGAACTTCCAAGACTCTCGCCTTTCCCCGGCTTAAAGTTAGCTTCTCGTTCTTATATTTTTTTTTGGTAAAACAAATAAATGACTTGAGATGGGTGAGAAAGTGGCAAGACAGTGGCCAAAGGGCGGGGGGGCAGCGAGGAGCTTTGGGGTGTGCCGCAGACGATGCCTGCAAATGGCTGTTGGACTTTTGTTTTGGCTGGGTCTGGCATTGAAATTAGCATTTTTACAAATCGTCGTCTACAGCCGTTGAACTACTGCCAATTGAATTTACAATGCCCCCGCCAACCACCCACACCCCCCACTGACCAGCAGAGCAGAGCCACAAAAAACCAGCAAAAAGACGAAAAAAAAAGTATTTTCAATTTACATTTCTTCCACTTTCTGCCCCTTTCCTTTTGTTGTGTGTGTGTTTGCTCTTAACAAATGTCGCGCAATTAATTGTGTCTTGATTTTTGTTTCACACTTTTGTTTCCCTGCTGCTGAAAAAGGGTGGCCTGTGCCCCCCTCGGGAAGTGCTTAATTGCCAAAGTTCCTTGTTTTGGAAGGGTTTATGGCTGATCAATATTTGTAGCGGTCAGGTGGAGCGGGCTTAAATCGAAGGGGATTCGGTTGGAAATCGATGGAATACTTCGAATAGATAATTAAATTATGCACCACTGCAAATTCCCAAGCCATTGCATCGAACTCATAGCAGTAGCCATTGAAGGCCACAAGTCGTAAAGGATGAGCAAGCCATCGGCTTGAAATCGGTCTACAGAAATGTCCTCCTGCATTTGTATTTATTTAATTGTTCATGTCAAATTGATGGACAACAATACAAAAGAAATGTATCAGGTATGCAGGTATGAAATTTAATTTGAACCAGATTAAACACGTAAAGGACACTTTAATGCGTTGCTTGTCAAAACAGAAAGCTTCACTGCACAAAACATAAATTGTTGTTGAAAATATCGTACAAGCATAAGCTTCTTAGGGTTAAACAATTGCAATGAAAATATTTAAGAATTAATTGTAACTAAATTGTGATTCAAGCTCGTAGTCTGATAGCGTTTAAATAATCAGGAAATTGCATTTATGGCAGAGAATATCATGGCAAGAGGCCACTGATTCAACAAGCACAGTTCAAGATTTTCACTTGGCACAAGGGCTCCTCCTCAATGTTCAAAAGTTTATGCAAGTTTCCATTTAATTATTATCAAATAATTGTTGCAGCCCAGCCAGTTTGCAAAGTGTTTTGCTTTTCGCTTTCCTGTGAGTTAGGGACTTGTTGGCTGAACTTATGAACGGGTTTCTCTGCATGCAGCTCACCAGCTCCCACCCACTTATCTTTATTCTCTGAATTTATTAATGGATCTTGCACCCTCCACCCTCCACCAGAGCCTATTAACATACATATATGCCATGTGCATTTATCTCATCGGATTTGGTTTATTTACTTTACACTCTCTTCGCACCTTAAGCCCTTTAATTGGGTCTCAGTCTGTGCTTCAACCCATTCGAATTTCATCCATTGGGCGTCACATTTAATTAATTGCAAAATACGCGCATTTTTTGGCGGAGAAACTTTTTGGGGAAACCCGGGAGCAGCGGCATCCCAGCACCAGATCGGTGGAAGGATGATAGTTAAAGTTTTTTGGGGTCAGGACCCACGACTAACTCCGTCTGCGGCTGCGGCTGCTGCCGCCGTTGACCACGTCCACTAAAAGCTGAAGAGCCGCCGCCAGCGAAGTACAAAAATACAACAAATATATGCCACACAAAGAGGATACATAAAAAAGAGGTGCAATAAAAAAAAGCGATTAAAAAGCGACGAAAAATGCAATAAAAGAGAATCAAAAACAGCAAGTCAGGAAGCTAAAGGCGCGTATTTCGACTGGCGGCATACCGCCGAATCGGATTTATTTATTTGAAGTCCTAAGTAGCAAAACCAACTAATGGCAATATTGCGCATGAAGTTTTGTTGGATCTGGTGGGAATTTGTCTAGTGAAATGGGGAGCAAGGGAAAATAGAGACATCAAGTGGTGAGAAAAGAAAATCTGCATCGCATGCCACTGATCCTGAAGATCGTTGGAGATCGCCAAATACCTCTAGTCGTCTGTGCACTCCAGCGCCTGCTCCATCGTCAGCTTCTCCATTCTACATTTCGGGTTCCTAAAGTGCTCTCTCTCTCTATAGCTTTCGCTTCTAAACAAACCGCAGCATACCCAACAAAAAATACAAAGTAAATACAACAAAAAATGCTGGCTACTTCTGCCGCTTTTGTTGTTGGCTCACTAGTTGCAGCTCCTGGTGGTTGTTGGTATCAATTAAGTCGCTTGGGGGGGGGCACGGCAGCAACAGCAGCCAAATAGCCATTAAAAGTAGCAAAGCCAATCGCCCCGTCTCTCTCTCTCTCTCTCTCTCTCTCTCTCTATCGCACTGTGTTATGCAAGCCATATTGCGGTTTAGCTTACACACTCACTGGCAGCACAGCGGCGTGGAGTCAAGGGGGTTGCTGGCATGGGCATGGCATGTCCCCCGCTTTCGCGCTTGCATTTTGCCAAATGCCAAATGCTCGGCAATTAATTTGCATATCATTGATATGCACACACTGGCACACACGGTTAAGCACACACACACACACGCACACATGGCAGGCAGGCAGGCAAACACTGAAGTGTGCAGTCGTGACTGGGTTCGCTTATATTTGTTTAGGATTATTATCGGTTATTAATGTTGCTGTAATTGAAAATTATTTTCACTTTTATGTTTATCATTATCATCTACCATTACATCGGGATCCACCATGGCATAACCCCCCCCTCGCCGATGGCACTGCCCCTTCATTACTATTATTATTATTATCGCTGGGGAATTATTGTTTGCCGTGATTTAAGTGCTTTAAATATGTGCATCTGCATGCATTTAATATTTATGCGCTGGAATGCCCCCGACTGGACACCACAGCGAGGCGTGGGGCACGCTCCCCTCCCTCCCTCCCGCACGTTCATGCATAATTATCGGCTTTATGGGAATAGTTTTTGCCTTGCTTGGAGCTTTGCGAATAATTCGACTCGTATTCGTATTCGTTTTAATGTAAGAATTACAAACTGACAAGTGGCCATCCCTTTAAATGGCTCCTTAATTGCTCTGGTCATTGAGATTGGTGCTTGACAGGTGCTAAATCTTGTAGAAATATTTATTTATTATATAGCCAAATGAAAGCTTGACTTTAACACATTATAACATCTACATTGAATGTTAAATAGATATCAGAACGTGATAGAATCTTAGATAAAATGGAGACAACGAAGCGTGGTAGGAAAAGTTGTATTAATCGAAAGATTTATCACCTCACAGGTGTTTCTTTTTGTGCAAATATTACAATTTTCTATAATTATTCTTGTAACCCTCTACTGCCTACAGTGCCGATCCTTCTGCTCTCTCAATTTTCAGTAGCCCCAATGCAACCTACATTGAACACCTAAACCACACCAATATTAATGATACATTGGCATACAATCGGTAACCGAAAATGGCCACAACACAATGGGAGCACTGTTTATTTTTTTGTTGGGATATAAAGCAAAACAAAACAATGCAATGGGCAATGACAATTCCCTTTATGTAAATATTTAATGCCAGGAAGGAAAGTATTTTGCGATTGTCGCGCCGACGTGAACAATTTGGCACTTCATTTTTTATAATTATCAGACATCAGACAGGAGCCAGGAGCGCCAGCGTAACCAGTCAGCAGAAACCAGCAGCCCGGAGCCAGGACAACAGCCAGACAATGGCCCAGGCAGGTGGTCGGTCAGGCGGTGCTGCGGTTGGGCATGGGATAGAAGTGTGGAGCGGAGAGCGGGCAGCGGGCAGCGGGCAGCGGGCAGCGGCAGGTGAAAACATAATTTTTACGCAATTAAAATGAGAAGAGATATATGTGCGTACGGATGAGTGAGCAGCACAGTGCGTTTCGAAACTATAAGCAGATGATGCTTGTCAGATTTATGCTCGAAGCTCGGCGTTGGTTTAAGATTAATTAATATTTAGTTAGGAAGGAGTAATGATTGAAGGAGTACTGCATCCGCTTGATGGCTTCTAAATACTGGAGCCAAAGGATGTACAGATGAAGAGAGATTTTCTCAATCCGAAATGACATGAAATTGAATTAATTCTTCCCCAACAGTTTCCCTTCTTCTGGGGTTTTCAACACAAGTTTGCGTTGCTTTTGATTGCATTCAATTCAGATTTGTACTTAAATGGAAGCGTTCCCTAAATGCTAGTCCAAATTATTCCATTCAGCTGGAAGTATAAAATGATTTGCAGCTCTTTGGCGCTAGCCCAAAATTGAAGTTAATACCTTTGACACGCACTGTCCCTGCCTGGGGCTATGAGGCATAAGCCGAACAGATTTTATAGCAACAATGAATCCGCGGTATCGCTGGAATCCGCTCTGGCGAATGGGTAAGTGAGTGCGTGAGTGCGTGAGTGGGTGAGTGGGTGAATGAGTGCGGGCAGGGTGAGTGCCAGTGGAGTGGCTGATGGAGTCAATGAGCACGGGCGGGTGAGGCGGAGAGTCAATTAAATTGCCATTCAATGTGCAGTGTTCCCTCTTCTCTGTGCAGTGCTCAGTGTTCAGTGTTCAGTGCTCTCGATATTGGCTGTTGTCTTTTGCTTTGCTTGTTTTTGCACAAACACACACATGCACACATATGTGTATGTGTGTGCGTTTGGCGTATGTATTTTATTTATTTATTTGTTTGTTTGTTATTTATACGTTTTAATGCCAAATGGCAATTGGCAATGGCAACAATGCAGCCGGACAATGGCCGGACTTGTAGCCATGACAGTGCATTAAGCAGTCTCCAACAGCCAACGGGACATCAGATGCCGTTATTAATCGCACTCCTCTCCACTACCCCCCAATGCCACGAACTCCGCACTGCCTGCTGTCCAACCTAAGGGTTTAATAAACTCACTTTACGTCGAAACAATTATCAAGTCGGTTTACGTTCAATTGCCTGCATATTATAGCGTCCCATGCGATTGTCTGTCTGCCTCTCTGTCGGGCTGTCGGGCACTGCACAACACTGATTACAGCTTGAAATTCAGCCATGTCCGGCTGTCCTTCGAGCCCTGCACAACACTGATTACGATCGGAGGCAGTCTGCCAAGGAGAAGAGATCTTCCCAAGATCGTGTCAATTGCATGCACAAAACGTTTTATCAATCAATGAAAAGTCCGCTAATTCCTATACGGATTCTGAGTATCCCGCTTCGATCCATAAGCTTAATTATAGAAGTTATTTGCTGAAGTTTCCTACAAGCTGAATATTTAAAAATTCAAATTTGTGCATTCTCCAGAACTCTCTTCAGAAATTCTATTAAAAATATCATAGAAAAGCCTCGTTATACGTATGTTCCCAATTAAATTATTGTTTTGAGCCATTCTTATGAACATTTAAGAAGAGAGAAAAGTCTCTTTGTTATATTCTATTAATCATACATTTATCAGTATGCAAAATCCCCTTGTTCTAGTGGAAAATTAAGAGCTCATTTCGAAAATGCTTTTTTTACATACAACATTGCCCCGTTATGCAGGGGAGTTTCCCCAAAATTTAGCAGTGGCTTTTACGAAACAGCAAAACGCTAATAAGTATGCTATGGCATTTTTTCATTTTGTTTTCTGATTTTAATTTCTTTGATTAAAGCTGATGAAACTTTTGAACTTCGTTTTTTTCGTGTCTCCACGTGGTCAACATATAACGAGCTGACATAAAAACACATTTTGTGATTTTTCGGCAAATTTAGACAAATAAACTGTCGCACAAACTTGAATCTGGAAGGTAATTTGGATAATGAATTCACATTTGACATTCACATGTTATATCATGTTTTATCAAGGGATGTGCTCATTGGTGTTATTTGAGAGATGCTCATTTCCGATATTTAAAAAAACATTCAGGTCATACATTCCGGTTTCTATTTAGGGAAACAAAAAAGTTTCCATTTGAAGATAAATCAAAAATCAAATCAAATCACAGAAATGCATTAGTTGTCCCATATTTGTAATTATCAATTCCCATGGTTCCCTTTCTGGGTAGCAAGTTTACAATTTTCGAATGCGAAAAGGAATTATAACTTAAATATGGTCAAGCAATTTCCCAAACAATTTTGTACTTGTCCATTTTGGAGGGTTTTCTTAAGTATTTATTTGAAAAAGTCCAAAACACTGCTGAACATATTAATTTTTAATGCACATATTCCCCGAGTGTTGCCATATAAATTCTTCTCTGCACTTTCCCTGCACTGAAGAACACTTTGTGGTGGGGCTTCCTTGATCTTTTACCTTCCGTCAGCGTTACGATGAGCAGCAGCAGGATCAGCATTTTCCCATTGCGATCGAGGGGTCCGCGAGGATACAGTTTCGATATGATTCGCATTTGGGTTTATTCAAAAATTCCTCTCCGACATTTGCGATCGGCACGCGTTATCTTTGATTCACTTCACAGCTTGTACATCCGTACAAAAAAAATGCAAAAAAATTTAAATCACACACGAAAGTGGCTTCCCGGTGCAGTACTTCTTTTTATTTGATTTAGTTTAATTTAATTTTTTAATTTAAAATATTTATTAGCAGCAGTGGACAGTGCGACGTGCAACTGTTAACTGTAATGCAATGGGCAGCGCTGGCAGTGGCAGCGATAGCGGCAGATGGGTTCGGTTCGTGCTCGAGTCTCGACTACCGCGTCCAACCAGCCGACAATGACGCTGTTGATCAACTGAAAGCGGAGGCTCCAGCATGGGGCCACAGCCTCCGCACGAAACGCAGGCGAGCGCCGGCTCGTGGCTCATCGCAGACGAGTCACAGCGAACCGAGCGCAGACGAGCCGCGACGAGCGCCGGCCGTCGCCGCCAGCCGTTGGATATTGGGGCCGACGCGCAGGCCGAGCTCTGCAGCCGAGTGCTGCCATGGCGAATGCTCGTTGCCAATTGTCGAAGTGGATTTTCGAAACGAACGGCGTCCACCATGTGCCGCCTGGGTTCCACACTCTGGCCACGTGGTGGATCGCATCGCTTGTGGGCGCCAGCAGTGGGGAGTTGTGTGGCCAGCAATTGTGGCACATGCGCCCTGTGTGACGAGGGAGGAGTGTCGACTCGTCCGTCTGACAAATGGTACGACAATTGCTACAAGCTGTGGTGGCATTTGGCGGCCTGGCTCTTGTGGCAGCGGCGGTTGTGGATGGGCAGGGGGCTGCTGCGGGGGCGAGCCGAGGTGGCATCCACGCGGTTGGGCGCCTCCTTCGCTGTTGTTGTTTCTGCTGTTGCTGTTGCTGTCGCTATCGCTATCGCTGTCACTGCCACTGATGGGGCTTGCTTGCTGTTGGCAAGCATCTAATCATCATCATCTGTCCGTTGGCCGGACAGTGGCGTCCGTTAAGCAGCGTTATCCACAGATCTACAGTAATACCGGCTGCTCGCTAACATTTTTGTGATCCACCGTCTACGGTCGCTTTATGCTTTCACCATCATCTGGTGTCCGCTGTGCGTTTTGGTAATTTTCGGCATTCTGCAAACGAACAGCTGACTCTCTCCTGGGCGGACACCAAGTGTCTTTGGCTACCCGTAGAGTCATATTTGTTTCTCCTTTATTAAAGGGCATCTATTACCTGACTTCTGTATGTAAGCTATCCACTATTCTTTTGTCCCTGAACCACAGTCCGTTGGAGCGGGTTCTCTGCCTGCCATCTAGAGGACAACTGCTCTCCGGCTGTCCACCATCCTACACCCACAATGGGCCATCATAAGGAAAAACTTTTTCGGGGCGCACCAAAAAAGTTTGAATTGCATTCTGCATTCTGTCAGATAAAGAGGCGACACAATCCCTATCCCAATGCGAAAACCGAATCCCAATTGACATAATTTTCAATATTTCAATGTCAGAAAATGGGAAAATTTCACAAAATTTAATTGAACTTTAACTGTCAGCGGACGAGACCTCCAGATACGAGCTGAGACTGCGACTCGATTCGAATCGAGACTCTTGGCCAAGACCGGGGGGAATTTCGCTGATGCTGAGGCTGATGACGATGCCGATGCCGATGCTGAGACGGAGCCTGATGACACGTCCAAAGTCAGGCCTGTCAAACCTGCCACAAAGTGGCTTAATTATCTAATAGACGTTAGATATGCGGCAGGGTATGGCAGGGGGCTGGGGATGATGGCGTCTCGTACTTAGCCTGTCAGCGGGTGCCACTCATCTTAAATAGTGGATGCAGCCCGCCACCGCCTACAGCCCACAGCGGGAGGCCCCGTTTTGGCCAGAGTTTTCGGGTGTCTTCAACTTTTGCGCTTAATAACTCAATTACGAATGGTAGGGGGCCAGGGGCTAGGGGCGGGGCATAATGATGCAATTATGCAATTTTTACCACCAGATTCGGTTAAATGAATTGCAGCTGCTCCACCAGGCTCAGGCTCAGGCTCAATGCCTGCCTGCCGCCCGCCCACTGATGTTTGCTGCAACAAATCAAACTGCGATTCGAAAAACTTTTGCACACTCGACGAGCTGCAATTATCCGCAGTAGATGGCAAGTGCTGTGGCGAGCTGGTGGCAGGGATAACCAAAGGGTAATCGTAATACCCAAGAAAACCTTGAAGACGAATTGCGCTGACGAATTGCGAATACACTGATGATGGCAGGACTATATGAGCAGCTGCCTAAAGATCTATCACAAAGAGAGGCAAAATCTAAGATCAACTCTTGGAGTTAGTTACCGAATTCCAAGTAGACTCATTTGTGTGGCAAACAGGCGCACAATTTGTACGAAAAAACACTTCACTTCAAAGTCAATATTTGCATATTTAAAACAAAAGATTTGTAGACACAAAAGTTACGATGAATTGCAAAGCGGCGATTTCATTTAGGGATTATTGTCACACTGCATGTTTGATGTGTACGTATAGCCCCGTACGTATGGTTAACTAATCCTTCCCACTGTGCTCTTCTATTCACAGAAAACTTCCGGGACGAACGACGGAGCCGAAGAAACCAAACCAAAAAACTTTTGTTTCTAAAACTCGTGTTCAAAGTCTTCCTCGACACAAAAGAAGGAGCCCAGGAGCCAGGAGCCAGAGCCAGAGCCAGAGTTGGAGCCAGCATGGGGTTGGGGTTCGTTTCAGGTTTGGAGTTTGTGATTGGGGACAGGTGTATGTGAATTTTGAATTCGAAAAAGTCTTGCCTCTCTCTCTTGCTCGAACTCGCTGCCTGTCTCCCACACTGACAAACACCTGCTGGAGCAATAATAAGTATGCAGCGTCTACAAGGACAGCAAGGACAACGTTTGGCGCAAGTTGTTCTTTGGTTGTTAGGTGTTAAAGCAGGCGAAAGTTGGAGGCCATGTAGACAAGGACGAACAGGAGCAGGCAGCATGGGCTGCATGTGTCGCGTACGTGTGTGTGCGACAACAACAACAACAACAACAAGAACAGCAGCAGCAACAAGAACGAGTGTGACAACAGTGTGACCAAATGCGAGTGTGAGTGTCGGTCCGTGCCACAGTGTGCACGTGTGGGCGTGTGCAAATCGCACATTTCAATTTGCATGTGTTAGCGACAAACTTTTGATAAGTGTTGCTCGCATCACACTCCCACACACACACACACACACACACACACACACACACACACACACACACACACACACACACACACACACACACACACACACAAGAGAGTGAGACACAGACGCACAAGGAATTGAAACTTATTGTCAAACACGAACAGGAACCATCATTCCCACCGCCACACCTCCCTCAGACACATGTAAATTCATATTCAAGCACACACACACACCCACACAGAGAAAACAGTTTTCAATATTTTTCAGACACTAGTACGTGCTACGTGCCACTACGCACACCTCAGGATCGATAGATAATGAAATTTTATTACACGAAAAATTGTAAAATTAACTCGAAGATACTTTACTAGAAAGGAAGGACACAAAGGACACAATAAACCAAATGTTTGACTACTCATACAAAAGAATTTGAAGTCTTGCAAGCATTCCAGCATAATAAGAACTTAATTTGTTTCCACAACTGCATCGATTTGTTCGAGATTCATTGGGTTGTCTTTAATGAAATTTCAAATTTGTTCTCCGAATTGAGGCATTTGTTCCTGGCGCAGAAAATAAGAGGCCTAAACAGCAGCACCACTGACTGTGTCAGGGAGTGTTTTAATCTATAACCAAAAAGTACTACACAGGAGCCACTCTTCCTGTTTAATGTTTATGGAATTAATTCAATTATATTCATTTATTATAAATACTTTTGAGCACTTGTTATCCATTCGTTTATCTACTCCAACCTGCTGCTGTTATTCAAACTCTTATCCGACTGCTATTGATCGCTGTCGACCAGTCATTCAATTGTAGAAAAAGTTTGATGTATAGTACTTATTTATGAACATGTGGACGAGTATGAATAAATCAATCGCTTTTCAAATTGGCTATTATGCTCACTGCTCTGAGGGGAAGCCCATTTATCCAGCCACCTTTAACGCTCTCCAACTTTGTTCTTTTCCCTCTCCAACGTGTGCTCCTCCCTCTCCAACTGTTAACTGTAACTTTTCCTTCTCACTTCCGCTGTTCCTCTGCTGTTCAGGATGGGCGTTGATGAGTGCCTGCTCTGTTATCGTGAAACCATTCCATCTTTTAGCCGCTGCTGAGAGTCGCCTTTGGCGTTTGCCTCTTGACTAACGGCTTGATGGGGGGGTGGTGCTAGGGGCAGTACATGTCGAGTGTTTGTATGTGTCCTCTTACAGAATTATGAACATATCCTGTAAATTGAAGAACGTCATCAGAGCAGACAAAAGGCACAACAAATTGAGAGCAGAACAGCTTCATACTCCATCCTCCATCCTCCAAGATCCAAGCTCCATATGCTCGCTCTCTGTCCTGTCCTGTCCTGTCCTGTTCCACTATCCTGCCACTATCCACATCATTCGTTGGGTGGGGTGGGCTGTGGGTGCTGTGGGCTCACACGTTTTGTAGCCACATTTACAGCTGCAACATAAAAAACTGTTGCAGCTTGTGGCACACAGCGACGTGTTATCTCGGCTGTGCGTCATTTCACACCAAACGACGCCAGGCATCGGGCGGGGAGGCAGAGAGGCGGCAGCAACGGCGACCGCAAACACAAAACAAAATCTGACAATAAGTGTGAAAACGGTTGTGTCCCTGCCCCACCCATCCCCAGCCAAAGCACCAGAACATCGGAGGAGTCTCCCATCCACTCCACTCCACTCCACCCCACTCTCTTTCACTCCTTCACTCTTTTGGTTCCATGCAAAACTAAACGAAAAATGTTTAAATATTTCCTGCTTTTTATTGTGGTTACACTGGCTCGGCTCGGCTCTCTGCCTTTGCCTTTGCCTTTGCCATTGCCTCTTCCAGTGCCATCCGCACCCAATCGTTCCACCACAAAATCAAAAGCTGAAGCTCGAGCTGGATCCTCACATAACAACAACAAAGAAAATTGCATACAACAAAAAATAGAAGTGAACAAAGGAATTTATTCCTGAGAGCCGAAGCTGGAATTACCCTTAAAGGTGGATGGAAAATCGGTCAAATTTGTAGTTTTCGGTAGGTACTCCAATAGTTAATATTCTCAATTAAAAGCTTTTCAATTTCGCTTGTATTATTATAAAAAACAAAAAAGAATTTTGATTACAACTTATGGGGGGATTAACGAAATTACCTTCAAATATACATACATATGTACAATATGTACATACAATATGTACATAATCTGCAAAATTTACAAGAAGACAAAACGTCGCGACGTTTGCTCTGTGCATAGAAAAAGATCTCGGGCTGCGCAGTCAACACCCGCACAGCGTAAAAACTTCATGTGGCTTCGGCCTATGCACAGAGAGCCGCCGCAGCGGCAGAGAAAAAACTTCGTGGGGCCCATGATGCAATTGCTCGTCTGCCGCTGCGGCAGAGAAGCCAGAAACGGTTTTGTCTTCGTTTCTGTTGCTTGTGCATACAAGCGCACTCAAACACCTGAGTGCAGCGCGCTGATCTCTGCTTTAAGACTTTAGTCTTGTTCTCACCCTCTACCTTTGCATTCGCAGAAAAGAGTCTGATAGATTGCGTTGCCGACTGTTTCGGTAGAATGTGAAGTCGAATTATGTAGCTATGCAATATTCGCCAAGACTGTAGGTACTGTTGGCTGAACGTGTTTTAATGGCATGACCAAAGCTATGCATAAATATGGAATACCCAGTGCATAGGGTATGCAAAGAGTCGCCCCCACAAAGGGGTGAAAGATGACGAAGGAGAACGAGAAGGAGAAAAAAATAGCAACACTTTCCGTGTGCTTTGCTTTGTTGTCGCTTCATGTCTCTGCTTCGCTGCCTCTGTGCTTCGGCTGCGCTGTGCGGCGCTGCTCTGCTGTCGTCGTTTGCTGTTTACTTTTATTGTTGTTGCTGGCCGCGGCAGCATTCGCTCGCTAGCTCGAAAAATATGAAAACTTTCGACAGGAAACAGGAACTGATAAGGGCATTTTTGTGCCCGTTACCCGTTCTCTGTTCACTGTTCTCTCGGTGTCCCTTCCCTTTCCTTCCCTCCCCCATCCCCCACCAACCTATCTCACTTGGTCTGCTCCATATTCTGCTCCATACACTGGCCTGGCCTGCCCTGCCCTGCCGCACTGCGATTCCCATGGCTCGTGTCATTTGCGTTGCTCCTTTTGGAGCTTTGAGCGCTACTTCACTTCTCTCACTGTCTTTCTCTATCATTTTCTCTCTCTCTCGCGCCCGCTTGGTCTTCTCTTCGCTTTGCTCAGAAACTTATTGTGCGCGATTTATGCATTCCAGAGCTGCGAGTGCTCTGCCCTATGCCTTACGACACAGTGAAGTCTCTCTGGGAGGGACACCAAGGACGCGACTGTCAGTTGCTCGTACGATCGTTCTCATTGTTCTCCAACAGATGCTTGTCTCCCATTGCAGCATTTCATATTCCATCTGAGGGTGATTAGAGTACAGAGTTATCACTGTAACGTGTTAGTTGGCATCGTTAAGCTATTGCCACCTGGTGACATGGCCTGACAATGTGTGTGTGTGTGTGTGGTGAGACTTTCTCTGTTCTCTGTCCCTGTGGCCTGCTTTCTTCCTTCTCTGGGGGCAGCTGTTGCAGCAATGTTGCAAGTTGCGCAGTTTTATCAATTCCAACAAAGCTTTAAAAATGGAGAGCGAGAGCGGGAGCGAGAGAATGGGTGGATGCTGAGGAGATCAAACCTTACTGCTTATTTAATTCAAATCCCCTGAAATTCCTCATTCATTTGTGTGGAGATTTGTTGCTTAAAAGTCACATCATTGCCTAGTTAGCGGCTTAGTTTTAAGGACAGGACTGGCGTGGGATTACCTAAAAAGGATGCCAGGCATGGCATTACCTAGATGTCCGGGCGGTGGTGCCCGGAGGTTCGTGGTTGGAGAGCAATGTCGCTGGAAATATTTTAAGGCCTGCGGAGCGAAAGCTGATTTAATTAAATAAGTCATCTGCCATCATCCGCTGGCGGTCAGGTAAGCCATACAAAAGCCATTCCATTAAGGGGGGTGGCACAGTGTGGGGGTGGGGGGTGGTGGGCAGCTAACAAAGACAAGAGAAAATCTGCTTATTTACCAAACACTTTTCCCGTCAACGGGCCAATGGCCAATAAAGGCGACGCCATCCTGCCTGCAGGATCTGCCACCTGGCTCCGCCACTGCCACTGCCACAGCCACTGCCACTGCCAGTCCCTCAACATTCAGCGAGTGCAACATAAAAACACGACCATGAATTAACGTTAAAACATGGCCAAAAAGGCAGGGCAGCTTGTGTGGCATCCCCACAGTCTGCAGAGGTGTGTGTGTGTGGGGTGGGATGGCAGAGGCCGGGGCAGGCCAACGTGCCACACGCGGCGGCCGCAAACAAACACATAAAAATGGCCTGGTACGCTCTTGGCCCTACCATGTCTCTGGACTACGGACTACGGACTATGGGACTCTGGTGGTCCGCTCCGGCGTGGCGTGAAAATCATTTAATTTACAACACGAACAAACAGCAGTGGCAGTGGCACAGGCACAGGCACAGGCCGTGTGGCATGCCACACAGCACACTAGCGAAGGAGGAGAAGCGAGTCAGAGTCGGTGTTGGAGTTGAAGTTGGGCCTAACAATATGAAGTGAGTTTCATTTAATGGACTGCACGCGAGCAAGTCTATTCCCCCACCCAAGGGATGGCAGCAGGAGGAGGCTAAGCAGGTGCAGAAGCAACAAGAAAAGAAAACCAATTGCTGATTAGCCAGGCAACTTGAATACCCTTACCAATGGATTGCTACTGGAGTGCATATGGAACATAATTTAGCATTGAACACACAGAAATGCATGTCAAAACTTCCGCTCATGTTAATAATTCACTCAGCAAGAAGAGTACCTCGGTGGTGAGGGTATGCAAAGGCTAAGCTACGTTTTGCGGTTAGCTAACAGCACCACAACACACACACACACCATACACACCATACACCCACCACACAGAGAGAGCTCTTGGAAAAGGGAAAGTGTTGAGCCATGGCCACCGGTCGCTATCAGCTGATGCCAACGATTTATGCACACATGGAACACACACTCCTATGTAGAACCAGCACAAATATTACCACATACATTTGCGGCTGTGTGTGTGTGTCCGTCCAACTGGCATTTGTGGGGCAAAAGCAGCATGCAATCGCTTCCATTCCAAATGCAACAGTTTCAGCCAGCTTTGCTCGTGGTTACTCTGACCAGGGGTTGTGTCCCAAATCAGCGAAAAAATACCGCTTGTAAATCCCCACGAATCAGCCGCTGGATTCGGGAAGCAAGTGGCAGAGGCGACACATTTCAGGGATGAGCATCTGCCCAAAGATCAGGCGCATTTATGAATATCAGTTCATATTTTCCATCAAACGGACATATTCTGCTTCCAATTTACAACTTCTTCTTTTTACTTGTTGCGCTGACATTCATACCTGACCCAGGCTGGGGCCGAAAGTCGCACAAAGAGAGACAGCAAAAGGTGCAAATAGAGGGTGGGTGGTTGTGCATGGTGCGGGGGGGGACAGTGTCGCCGATGGTGATGGAGCAGGTAAAGGGCAAACAGCAAACAGCAATCACTTGCTTAGGCAAACAGCAGAAGCTGACACTTAAGCGGATGATTCTCCCTAAGAATAACCATCCACATTCCCATCCTACGCAACTTTCTTACCCATACAAATGTACAGTATGTACAGTATGTATGTACATATGCATGGACATAAGTACTTTTGTCAATATTTGTCTTAGGCATATCGCAAGCAATTCCCCATCGCTCCCTTCATCACGCACGACGCACGGCCAAATGTCAAACAAATCCGAAAAGTAACTCCACATGATCTGTGGAGGAGTGTGGAGTGAGGTGAAGTGGAGTGGGCGGTACGAACGTCAGTGCAAATATTTTAACGGTTTCTCGGGATTTTTTCTTGGCTGTCGACCGGTTCATTTTGACGACACGTTGAAAGGATTTACGAAAAAAAAACACAAGACATTTTGAGCTGGCCAAACAAAAGTAACGGGGAAATGCCAACACACATGATGGGGGCGGGGGCTAGCGGCGTGATGAAGTGTGTGGGTCAGTAGTGGAGGAGCGCACGACAAGCAGAGGGCGGAGGGTGGTCAGGCCAATTCAACGTTGAATCAATATTTGTGCCCGGCAGTGTGTGGCGGAGTGGCGGAGTGTGCGAACAGTGGAAATGAAAGCCGTGGACTCTGACCCTTCATTTACAGCTCTTTCCTCGCTTCACCCTGGTACACGTACAGTGGGGGCATTTCACGTAGAAGCGTAGAACAACCTTAAATAGTTATGTTTATATGAAGAAACTGTAAAATTTGTCTCAATTTCTACAAAATTAAACATTCAAATAGGAAAATGTGTGCTCGTTTTGCGTATTACTTGGAGATAATTATTCTCATCCCTACTGCTGTGAATCTTCTGCTGCCCAACAGCTTCTTCAACTCCTTTGCACACCCAACTTTTCTGCTGCTTCTTCTACTCCTCTGTTCGCCCAACTTTGCTGCTTCTTCTACTCCCTTCGCCTGCTGACAACATCTCGTTTGCACTGCTTTGCCCTGCTTCTGCTGCACTGCTTTTCCTGTTGGATTTGCTTTGCGTCTCCCTATGCCCTCTGTCGACGCGTGTAATATCAGGGATTCAATAAACACTTCAAACATAAACTTGACGATTTATTACAACTGAATGGGCAGAGACTGTCTGTCGTCCGTCGCCTGACAGTGCAAATGTCTATTTACGGACATGGCCCTTCTTCCCACTCCCCTCACTATCACACTCTGTCTTCTGTGTGTGTGTGTCAATATGCCATGTGACAGTTTTCTGCTGCTGTGTGTGTGTGGGTCTGGCTGCTGTAGTGTGGCAGCGCGACGTTCATATACGCAATGAATTATTAATTCGTTGCCGGGGTCCGGGTCCGGGTCCGGGTTCGTGTTCGTATACCCAGTATGGGTACGGGTACGGGTCCTTCTCTGCACGGTTACTTCACAGCATTTAACTGCTGACAAATGATAAATTTATTATTTACCAGCCAACACCAAAGGGAGCCTGGGATGGGTGGTGGCAGGGCAGAGACGAGCATTTGCTAGATTAAAATATGTTTTAATATTTGCTTTCGTTACACTTGAATGAAGCCACGCACACACACACACAGACAGAGAGTCCGTGTGGGAGAGAGGAAGAGGGCAGGGGACAGACCCACACGTGACAGAGCCAACCTTGGCATTCTCTCTCGCTCTCGCTCTCACTCACTCTCAGTTCTGCTGCTTTTGCTGTCCTTGGTGCGATAATCACGCGCATTTGATTAATTACCCATGTCTCTGTCGACGTCGACGGCTTGCTCTGTCTCAACCCTCGGCCCCCTGCCCACTGCCCCCTGCTGTTGCGTCTTAAGTCTCAAGTTCAACAAGGCGTTGCAAGTTTCCTTATCTCTGCCACCGCAAAAGTTGCAACTTTCGGCCGTCGCTCAACTTTCGCCGTGCCCGCGATTATGCCCACTTTTTCGTCGCCTTAGACCCTGGCATACCCTCAATTGGCGGTACGTGTTCAAATTTGAATCCTTCTGCTTAACGCCTTTCATGCTCCTTGCCACAGAATGATAGCGTGGCAAGTCCTTAAGCGGAGCATTCAGGTTGGGATCCGTATTAGGCGTTAAAGCTTTTGGCGTAGAAGGGGGATGGCCTAATCCATTTGGAGCTCTGTTGATCATTTATGAAATCTAACAGATGAGCCAGAGAAAGATCTTCAAATCTGTCTAAGATCGGTCGTGAGGCATTCTTCTTGTTTTTTAAATAATTTAAAACATTAAAGAAGCTTTTGTTAGGGCTTGAAGATCGAGGTTATCCATCGCAGTTGCCTTAAGGTATTTTATTTAAAAGATTTTATTCGGTACTTTCAGCTCCAAAGCCCGAAAACCAGATGCCGAGTATTTGGCAAACGCAATCAGAGTCCTCAGACGAGCACAAAATTTGTGCAAAAAAAAAGAAACAAAACATAATATTTTAGGAAAAAAAAAGAGAAGAGAGAAAAGAATGGTAGGGAAAATGTTATCATAAAACGATTTTCTCACTTAAAGAAACAGCAACACCAAATGGGGAGAGCGTCGGGGATGGGGCAGAAAAAAAACTTAAATTATTGCAAATCAATTTGGCAATGGAGCACAGCAGGACCTGCTTTTTGGGCGGGCTGAGGGGAAGGCAGCGTTGAAGTTGGAGCAGCAGCTGTGATGCCTGCAGTGGGGGTCTGGCAGGCAGAGGCCTAGACAGGGCCTGTGACCCGTTATTATTTTCGCTTCTTCTTTTTCTTTGTGTTTTTTTTGTTGTTGCTTTTGCAGCCATAAAGCACATTTTATTGAGTTGTCGAACTTAAGTACCAAAAGCAACAGAAACAAGAACAAAACACGAACAGATGTGGAGGAAAGAGGAAAGAGGAACCAGAAAATGGAGAGAAAGGGAGAAAGCAGCTGGGGAGAGCATGGTAAAGGGGAGGGATAGGTCTGGGGCTACGCATGTGGCTCTCAATTCTCTGTTCATTTTTCGATGCCCTTTTTGGAAAGTGTTGCACCCTTTGGACAAATGCTTGCAACATGCTGAAGGAATCGGTTGCAGTTGGAGAAAATACATCGATCATATTTGAGTTCTGTCTTTAGAATGTTTTTGGCTATGGTTTTGCACCTTTTTTCGCATCGCTTTCTACAAGAACTCACCAGCTTTTGGTCAGAATTCACTCACAATATTGTTGGTACCCGTGTGTAGATGGGAAGAGTACTTCCAAGTTTCCTCCAGCTCCATTTGCCAATGTGTAGCTCCTTCACAATGTAGAATGTAGGGCAATGTGGCGCATAGACGGCTCAATAATGTTACCAGCAGGCAAGTGGCTAGCTACCGTGCAGCATCACCCACACAGACAACAGGCACACAGGCAACATTTTGGCCACACAGACACACCCCAACACATATGGAGTGGCTATAGCCCTTTGCCTGTCGATAAGTATTTTGTGGAGCAGAGCAGCCCAGTCGCGGCAATCGGGACACTCGACGCCGCTCCAGTTCTCCCTTTCGTCCGTGTCTCCCTTTCTGGCGTTCTCCATTGGCAGCGTAATCGTTTACAGCTGCTCGAATGCGCAAATAATTTGAACGGAATGTGCCCAAATGTTTATACGCAAAAGCTACGACAACCATTTGGTCCGGGCCTCCCTCCTCTCACTACCCTATGCACAGTGGAACAAAGCCAAAAATGGTGGGACAAATAAAATGCGGACAGCCAATGGCTAAGCCTTGAAAACTGCATTAAAAACTTTTAAACTATTTCAAAAGATTCGATTCATTCAAGTTCAAAACATCTTCAAAAATGTGCCTTAAATAATATGAATAAATTGAATCTTTTTGCTCCCACTTGCAGCCATTCCTCTGGCGTCTCCTGTTGCCCACTTTTGACACACTGTGTCCTTGTCCGTGTCTGCATTCCGCTCATTAGGACACACACACAAACACTTGCCACCCTGCCAAGGGGCTTGCAAAAAAAAGAGCAAGCACATTGCTTCGTCATAAATGACTGACGCCAGTTCGAAGGAGTAAAGCATGAGAAAGGGGCCACAGAGGCTGCAGGAGTTATGGTGGGCAGTGGGGGGAAGGTTTGCCACAACAGCTTGGCCCCTGCAACATTTGCCAGAATTGAGGGTACGACCTCTGTCTTGCTCCGTGTCCCTGTGCCCCCCTGCCGAGCTATTATTCGATCATATTTAAAAAGGAATTTTCGGTGCGCTGCTCTCATTTTGCTTCACTTTTTTTCGGTTCTTGGGTGGCAGTACGAGTACTGTAAAACAAAAGAAGAGCCCGCTTCAAGCGCTGCTAAAGCCATCAATAATTCACTTTCGCCTAATGCTCAACCAATTAGTGGCACCAGGAACCCAGGAACCACCCAGCAATGGGGCCACCAGCACCGAAATCGGGGTCACCACATGTGCCAGCCACCCTTGGCTGTGCTTTAAGCTGGCCGACGCTCGTAAATATGACAGTTTATTAATTACTGCCACAATTACTGCTGCTATCAGTGCTGCCCTGACTCTCCTGCTGCTGCAAGTGCCACTCGTGGCACTGCCACTGATATTCACTACTGCTGCTGATGCTGCTGCTGCCAGTGCCTAAGTTTAGGTAAAAGTTCGTTGCGAGTCTGGTGAAACTTTTGCCTTTGTCCAAACAAAATGGAAACACCTTAACTGCTTAACGCGATACGCTTGTTGACTGCAGCCAGCACCCAGCAGCCTCTGCAGCCTCTCCTGTGTGTAAAGAAGGTTACTGTCGCCCAAACAAACTTTGTGGCAAACAACAAGCATTCCATTCAGCTAAACCCCGAAGCTGTTAATACTCTAGCCGATTAAGCGACAGTGTAATTATTTCTTAAGGTTTTACATCATTTTCCAGAATGTAATGCGCACCCAAAAATATATTCTACGACTCTAATGCATAATCCATACACTCGTGAGATTCTCCCATAGGGTATACGTATCTGTGGCCACCGCAAATATGAACATAGCTATAGGGACAGACTGGCAGATAGCTGGGATTGTCGCTTTTTAATCACTTGAGAAAGCTTTGGCTCAGGCCAGACGTGGATGGCGCCACCCAGCAATGAGGGGCGGTGGCTGGGGGTCATCCTCCCCCGTTTTGGCCAACGATTAACAAATCCACCAAAGAGCAAACAAACCAAAAACCAGCCACAACAACAAACATGGGTAATGAGCTGCGAAACGAGACCAGCATCAGGCATCAGACTGCTTACAAGCAGTAGCCACAGTAGGCAGTAAGCAGTGAGCAGTAAGCAGTGTACAGACAGTAAGCAGTTGGCTGGGGGAACTGTGGTCCGGGGCCACCCAGCATCAAATTCAATTGCAAACGATTTTAGTATGCATCAAACGTTTTACAACTATTTTTCTTAACGCATTTTATTGGCGCTTGGGGGGCAGCGCGTTGAGCCATGGGGGAGTGCCTTTGAGGAGTGGGCACGTACTCTATTTAAAATGACACGCCTGACGACCTAATGGTGGTCAGACAGACATACATATTTACCCTCTAATCAAGGGCATAGACCTTGAAGGTTGCTTGGGCATAAACATCTACAGATAATTGAGACCAAGCACATGCTGGAATCCAAAGCGAAGCTCATCAACAGCTACAAACAACCGAGAGAAAATCTCCTCCAAAGTTCTCTCTTCGAGGTACTTTCCATTCGAGCACACTTTTTCCTTCTTCATCTCAGTGGAATATTTGTGTGTTTGTTTCGGTCCCATCTCCTTCTCTATGTCCATGTCCCATTGGTATTCCCTTTTTTGGGACCATTGTCACATTGAAACCGCAGTGACGAAAGCAGCCCAGTAAATCGCTTGACGACGGGTGCGAACTGCTTGGTGGTGGCTAATGCTAAGCGGCTGCTGCTGCTGCTCCAGAAGGGGAAGCAGTTCAGGGCCGTGCATGGCATTTTCTATTAAGCACAATGAAATATAGCATTTGCCAGCAGCAAAACCAAAGCCAGAAATGTCAGAGAGACTCGCCAGAAATGGGAAATGAGTGCCACAGAGTTCATATTTTCGATTCCATTTCGTATTGTTGTTATTGGGCAGCCCAATTTGGCCACCTCCGACAGAGAGAGAGTGAGAGAGAGAGAGAGAGAGAGTCAATAAGCGACACGCTTTGGGAATTCACAAGAAAAATAATAATAAAATAAAAGAAGGAAAGAAATATTTAAAAATTGTGTCGCGCTGCCATAAATATTTGCATCAGCCACTCGAATATTCCCACAATGTTCGGTGTGTGTGTGTGTGTGTGTGTGTTTGTGTGCGGGTGCATAATTTTAGGCGGAACTGTGTCTGTTTTTTCAGTCTATTGTGGCCCTTTATGGCCCTGTCCAGGCGACGTGTTTGCCATGCGTAAGCGGCCAACGGCGATCCAAATTAGGTTAAATGCAAAACACAACAAATTGATAATTCGTTTTTCTTGCCAGAGGATGCTTGCTGCATGTTGGGCATTTCAACGAAGGGAGCGACACATTAGCTAAATGAAATACACAATATGAAATTCATGGCTTTGTTATCCCTTCGTGGACTGCTCAAAATACTCGTTTTCTTAAAGGGTTTATGGGGCGGCAATCCACTGGCCAGTTGTCGCCAAGTGTCAGTGTCGGCGCGGCACTTCAAGCGATTTTATGGCAGTGAAAGAAATGAAAGCAGTACCCCGGAAGTAGCTGAGCTGTTAAGCAGTCAAGTGAAGCAGCATGCAATGGCAAAGCAGTGGGCTTAGACTATGACGATCGAACCCTCAAGCGGGGGAAACTCTGGGAGTTGGACAATATATTTGCAGTTCCTCTCGAGGTTTCACTGTACGAGCGAGCCACAGCAGAGGTGGGAACTTTGCTTCTGCCCAGACCCAGACCCAGACCCAGACCAGACCCCAAAGCAGATCCCCAACCAGACGGCAGACTCGCAAAAACAAGTGAACAAAATAATTTTGCTTAATTCAATGCAGCAAAGGAATGACACCAGCAGTCGGGTGCATGGGGCAGGTGGCAGTGGAGAGGCGCCGCCGCGGCGTTGCCTTCCTGTGACGCAATTAGTGCAACATTGTTGACATTGTTTTTTGCTTTAGTCCCCCCGTATTTTCTTCCTTTTTTTTGTGTGCTCCCTTTGAGCTTTTAGCTGTGTAAGCGGGCGGGATGGCATGCAGCGAGGGATGCTTCATGGCGCTGTGCATGTTGCACATGCCAATGCCACAAGTCAAAGGGCAAGTTTAAGCCGAAACATTCGCGAACTTTAAAGTGGTTTCGGTTTCTTTTCAATTTTGTACTCCCTTTTTTTAGCCCCAGAGATCCCCCGAGCTGGGTATGAGACAGGTTAAGTGTGTTCCGTTTCGCTCCATTCCCTTACATTCTCTTCCGTTTTGAATGCCCTTCCCGCTGCTCTTCCTGTTTCATTCCCATCATCAACACTGGAACGCTTTAATTTCTGGCTTCTTCTCTTTTACCGTTTCCCCATCCCCACCGTGTTGTTTTTTTTTTTGTTTTGTTTTTTTGGAGAGCCGAGAGCGCTTAGCTGATGAAGGCATTGTGTGTGGATGGATGGACCAGAGCACCAGAGCCCATACCATTACCAGTCATTTCCACAGCAATCCCATTCCATATATTCCCCGCTCCTTTTTTCCTGGCGAGTCAATTCCACTTTAAGAGCAAATCAGGCGTGAAATGAGCGAAAAGCTTTAAAATTTCAAATTTCTTGTTACTGTTCCGTTCCCTTCTCCTCCATCCTCCATCCACCATTCGCTGCTTGTACTGTTATTCATGCATACGGAAAGTGTGGCAGCTGGAAAAAGCTTCGAGTTTTCCCGCCAGGAGAACTCAGGGGCAGGGCGGGCCAGCTGCAGGGCTAGAAAGCAATCAGAAACAACAAAAGAACTGGCCAAAAACTTCTACCCAAATTCGCTCGAGTGACTGGAAAGGGTAAGAAAAGAATAAGGTTAGAGGTGAGCGGTAAGAGGTGAGAGGTGCTAGGGAAATTTGATCAATTTCCATATGAAATGAAAGTCTAGAAAAAACAAAACGAGAATATTGTCCATCGAAAACAAATCAATCCCAGATTGAAAAGTTCTTGTGTCTCCCCTGCAGCGATTGAACATATTTAAATAAACCAACAACAAATGTCAACTATGCATATAGAAATCATATGTTTGGGTCTACCAAGCACAACCCAGGAATACGCCTCATAGTGAAAACTCTAAAAAGAAGCCGCAAAAGCCAAGGCTCTGGATGCCGACTAAATGCAGCCAGAACAGGTTGAGTACAAATTCCCAACATTCTAAAGGAGAAGAACGTCAAGCAGCAACAAACCAGAGGAGCAGCTCTACAGCTCTGCTCTAATCAATCATTCATTAAGGGTGAGTCCTGAATAATTGGTACTATGTGCAATCTTCATCCAAGTTAATCTCCAAAGGTAATCGCCTTCCGCAGATCCATCTCCGTAGTTCCTTTGCCCCTCAACATTGCGCCTTCGTTGGAGTTGGGGGTCCCATTTGTGATCCTTCAACTGTCTGCAAATTGGTTGGCTCCCAGAGCCGCGGACACTCTTTCGACTGCAGGCTCTTGTTGCTTCAGATGCCTCAAGTTTCGTAACGATGCAAAAACCAATAAAATAAAAAATAAAATAAAAACAGTCTTCCATTGCTCCCAACTTGTGTAAGCGATTCCCCCCTGCATATATTTACAGGCAATATCCAGAAATTGTCTCTGCGGTGAGTGGAGTCCTGGGAGGCGAAGCCTTGACCAGTGCGAAGGGCACTCGTTCCAATCGAAAGGGAAAGTTGCGGTGCAACCAACAAGCGTTTTTAATTGATTTCCCAACTAGAACTGGAACTTCCTCTTCCTCGTTCCAGTCCTCATGCACCCTTCCCCCCTCTATTCATGTGTGTGTCTGAAAAGTTTACAATAATTTTTGAACATTCAATGGCCGCAACTAAAAACGCCAAATTCCATTGGGTTGGGAGTGGGTGGAATCAGGAGGGACCTGGGAAGTGTTGGGGCTCAATCCACAACTGGGACTCGAGCTGGGAATAGCGATGACAAAACAGAATCTGGACGGAAGGGAGGCGGTGAATGAATGAAAACTTTTACCAGCATTTGTCTGCTCTGCTGGCATATTTTGAAAAGCAGTTTTCCAAAATGCACACACAGAGTAGGTGAGGGGAGTGGGGAATACGAGTGAGGAGGGACGGACGGGCGGACGGACGGACGGACACACATGCGAACAAGCTGGGAGTTCAAAGTTCAACGCATGATTGTGGAAATGGAATTGCCAAAGTTGGTCAACGGAGGTGGAGCACAGAACGGGGGCAGCACCGTCCATCCTAGGGCGTAAAAAAGTTGCAACAACTCACAAAAAAAGAATAATAGAAAATACACACTTATACATATGTATGTACATACATATTTACATATATGTACATATGTACATACACACTTATGTATATTTGAATACTCCCCCGAAATTAGTGGGTACTTGCAGACTATCTGTTCAACGCATCGGCAACAAAAGTGGAGTCGATATTGGACAGCTTTTCCTTAAGTTTCCAGCCTCCGAAGTTATCGGAAGCATTCATCAATCTCGGATCTCTGTAGGATAATTAATGCTACCATTACAGGCACCAGGTACAATGTGTCGAAGAATACAAATAGTCCAACTCTATCGAATGCACATATAACAATTGAACCGATTTTGCAAGGGTATAAACGCTTCGTACCCCCAAATATCCACCACGATAGTTGTCTTCTTTGCTTCCTTTTCATATATAAATATATACTTCTTTTTTTTTGGGTGACATTTTGTGCCTCCCTGCCCTTGCAGTACTTTTACTTTTTTTGCATAATTTCCTGTTCTCTCGCTCTCTGTCTCTCTGGCGCTGTAGCTGTCGCTCTCTATCTCTGTTTCTGTCCTCCTACTTCTCTCCTATTTGGTTTGTTGTCATTTGCGATGACAGTTGCGTTAGTTGCTGCCTTTTGTCCACAGTGCGAGACAGTGCAGTGACCAATCCCCAATCCCCAACCCAAACCCAATCCCACCCACTGTCGTGCCCCTTCAATGGGGTGACACATGTGGGTCGAGCTGGGCGTCGAGGCGGAGGTGGAGGTGCACAGCTGTGTGCGAATCATTTTAATTTCATATCTGAATTCCAAAGTTCCTAATTGAAATTGCTCTGCGGCTCCCTCCAACGCAATGGCGGAGGAACAGAGGAACCCACAAAGAGAGCAAAAGAAGGCACAGACAGAGTTTAGATGGCAACGAAGGAAGGCACAAATGGATGAGAAAGTTAAAAAGAATGGTACAAAAAAAGGCCAATGGAGGAGCCTCAGGTACCCGAACCAATAAATCAATTAATATTCCTGATTAAACGTATCTAATAAATACAAGAAAAATCAAAGGAAAATTATATTTTTATTTGTTTGCTTTCGTCATAAAACTAAATCTAAAGCAACAAGAGCCTGCAGTCGTAAGAGTATCCGCGGATCTGGAAGCCAACCAATTTGCAGACAGTTGAAGGATCAGGGGGTCAACGCTGAGAGGCGGCAGCAACAACCCACAGGAGCAGTCAATCCCCAGCGTCATGCGGGGAAGGAACCCTGGTCAGACGTGGATGAGCCCCTACTATGATATGGAGTTCGATCGTAGCACTTGAAAAAGATACGCTGCCAGGATTTTGAAGAGTTCAGGTTAGAATATTTGCAGATCTCAACTCGGGAAAGGAACTACAGAGATGGATCTACGGAAAGGGTTTGAGATTAGCTTGGATGAAGATTGCACATAGTACCAATGATTCAGGACTCACCCTTAATCTGGCCATCGAGCGGGTTCATCGATGGTTTGGCTGGGCTTATCGTGCTCCTATTTAAGTGCTGCTTTAGCTTTAGCTTCTCGATTGGAGCATCTACATCTGGGAGGGAGTGATTTGTTATTGAAAAATGCGATATGCAAAAGGCATTTAAATCGACACTGACAAACCAAATATCCTAAGCTAAACTCTCCAGAACCTGGCAACGGATTCTCTCCAACTGTTATCGGCCGAACTCCACCTCATAGCAACGGGTCACACACGTAGGTCCTGCCCAGAAGTTCCACGAATGATTGATTGGACGCATCAGAGCTGCTCCTCTGGTTTGTTGCTGCTTGACGTTCTTCTCGTCTAGAATGTGGGAACTTGTACTCAACCTGTTCTGGCTGCATTTGGTCGGCATCCAGAACTGCGGCCAATCGTAAGAGCTGTGGCTTTTGTGACTTCTCTTTAGAGTTTTCAATTTTACAGTTTCATTTTGCACTTTTAATTTTTTGTAATTTTGAGTATTGTTGCGAGATGTTTAGTGTGTGAACGAACAGAGACGACTGACGATTTCAAAAAAATGTAGACAACGACATTAACACATGCAGTAGTCAGCCTACTTTTATCAGTAAAAAACGAGAAGGGACGTGTGAGACGCTTCTTACGCGTCACAACTTTTATACCCGGCACTCAGTACTACATCTGCACTTTAGCGGTTATTTGTCAAATTTTACATTTTTTCTTCATCTGTCATCTACATCAACAACACTACTTACGCCAACACGCTCCTTTAGCTCGCCACCCTCCCCTATAGACACACACTGCAGAGTTGCGGCAGAGGCAGAGGCAGCGGCAGAGGCAGCGGCAGATGCAGAGCCAGCGGCAGAGATGTGTCAGGGGCAGAGGCCATAAACAGCGCGAAGCAGAGTGTGAATGCTGCGGGACGGGGTGGGTTTGGCCACTGAAAATTAATTTCTCCATTGTGGCTATAATAATGATCCAATCGGATCCCATTTTGGTGATCTGATAGATATGGTCATTCCCTACGGAATGGCGTTTTTTGTTAAGGAGGCGGGGCTCATTTTTTAAATACACTTATAACAGTGTGAGCATACAGAAGGCTGGATGCAACATTTAGTGGCTCTAGCTTTTATGGTCTCTGAGATCAAGGCGCTCAACAATACGGACGGACGGACAGACAGACATGGTTCAATCGACTCAGCTATTGATGCTGATCAAGAATATATATACTTTATGGGATCGGAAACGTGTCCTTCGTTACATATGTATTATCCACTTTGTGCACAAATACAAAATACCCTATTTACTCTTCGAGTACCGGGTATAAAAATTATGCAAGGAGAGAAAAACTGCCTTTGCGTGCACCCACACTCACTTATCGAGAGGTGCAAGTGTAAGGAGAATTGTTTTTGGTTAATTTCGAGAGCGTAAAGCCATAGGGTACGGCAATAAACAAAACAAAAATAAGTAAAGGAAAAAAATGATCGTCACTGAGAAAAATATACGAGCATTTGCGAAAACAAAATATAAACTGTAAAGCAAACATAAAACATCAATTTTCACTTGCCTTTTACATTCTTCTTTTTCCTCATTGCGCTTCTTCTTTTCGCATGTGCCGTGAAGCACTTATTGTCCTCTTTACACACATGCATACGTAACCCGCGCGACGATACGACGAAACGAACGAAACGAAATAAATGTAACGGGATCGAGCGAGAGATTCTAATTAGAGCACAGATTTTGGGCACATTAATTTAGGGTGAGGCATTGGGACGGATGTTCGTACGCACACACTCAACGAGAGAGAGTCAGACTTGCACGAATTGGGTTGCCTCACCCTATTAGGGGACACTTGAAATGAGAGCGCTGACACTCGCTCTTCTCTTTGCTTTTGCGCCTCTTCTTTTTCTTGCGCTTTTATATGACTGCACGGTAAAGGGAGGGGACAACTTCACGCCTTTTTTGGCACATTTTCACACACACACATTGCAAGCCCTTGGTGCAAATTTAGAACATTTTAGCTCTATGTACGTACATATGTACATACATTTGTACGAAAAAAAAACACATTTAACACTTCACTTTCACATATTGCCGCATATTTCCAACGCCGATCTGTTTTTAGCCTTGTTGTGCTCCTCCGCAATTGATCTCGCATTTTTTGCCCATTAAATGCTCAACCATTTCACCATATTTCACTAACACACACTTCACTTTCACATATTTCACAATTGATCTCGTATTTTTTGTCCACAAAATGTTCAAACATTTCACCATATTTCACTGCACTTCACTAACACACACTTCACTTTCACATATTGTCGTAGATTTCGCATATGATCTCGCATTTTTTGTCCACAAAATGTTCAACCATTTCACCATATTTCACTGCACTTCACTAACACACACTTCACTTTCACATATTGCCGCATATTTCCATCGACGATCTGCTTCTAGCCTCGCTGCTGTGCTCCTCCGCAAATGATCTTGATTTTTTATTGATTTCACTAACACACACTTGTTGTTGTACACTGCACATACTGCACGATACTTTTTCCCGTTTAGTTTCCCGAATTTTCCCTTATTTTCCCGATTTTACCCGATTTTTGCGATTTTTCGCGGACCGAATCCGTACCGGACCGAACGCGCTGACAAATTTTTAACTACTGAGTGGGGATGAGGAAGCTGCAAAAGAAGTAAACTGCGTAGGTGTTGGTGGCTTGGGCCGCGCTCCCCTACTCTCAAATCTAATGCACATACATTGTGACGTGCACTTGGGCCTACTGCTCTCTGGGATTTTGAGCTAGCCGACCAGACCAGATCAGTGTAGGGTGAATCTACGTTTTGCATGGGATTTGCGCTCTCTTTACATTTAGCTAATGAGGAAGTGAAGAGGAGAAAGAATAAGAAAACATTGAGAGCGAGAGAGCAAAGTAACGGCGAAAGATTGCGAGACTGAGCTGTCGTTCTTTTTGCCTTGTATGAGTGAATAGGAGATACACTTGGATTCTTGGTGTTGGTGGATTATGAGTCGCTCTCCTACTTTTGACTCGGAAATTGTAAAGGGAGTTACATTTAAGATTTGTTATACAGAAACCATCATAATGCGCCGTTTCTTCTTTTTTGCAAATCGAATGCACATTTATTGTATAGAGCAGTTTGACCTTCCGTCTCTGGAATTTGGTGCAAGCCGAAACTCTCTTTGCTTTTGACTAATTGTCAGTAAAAAGGGGAGAGAAGAAGAAGATGCGCTGCTGGAGTGCAGGCTTGAATCAAAATGAAATAAATCGTCCCGGAAAGATTTTTCTTTCACTTGATCTCGTTCGGAAAATGCTTAGAAAAATGCGGAAATTTTGAATAGAGTTACATTTAAGATTTGTTATACAGAAGCCTTCATAATGCGCCGTTTCTTCTTTTTGGTTGTTTCTGGTTTTCGTGTGAGAGCGAGAGAGCATAGTAACGGCGAAACAATGCGAGACTGAACTCTGGCGTTCTTCTTGCCTTGTATGAGTGAATAGGAAAGACAATTGGATTCTTGGTGTTGGTGGCTGTTGGCTCGCTCTCCTACTTTTGACTCGGAAATTGTAAAGGGAGTTACATTTAAGATTTGTTATACAGAAACCATCATAATGCGCCGTTTCTTCTTTTTGGTTTTCTCTGGTTTTCGTGTGAGAGTGAGATAGCAAAGTAACTGTAAGAACAACACAAGACTGAGCTCTCTCGTTCTTCTTTCCTTGTATGAGTGAATAGGAAAGACAATTGGATTCTTGGTGTTGGTGGATTATGACTCGCTCTCCTACTTGCAAATCGGATGTACATTTATTGTGTCTAGCACTTTGATTATCGGTCTCTGGAATTGTCAGTAAAAAGGGGGGTGATGAAGAAGATGCGCTGCTGGGTTTAGCTACTGCAAATTAATCATTCTGGCTATAATAATGGTCCAATCGGATCCCAATTGGTGATCTGATAGATATGGTCATTCCCTACGGAATGGCGTTTTTAGTTTTCTGCTATCTTCAAAATTGTCGATTTGGGAGGTTTCCGCCCTTTGCGGAGGCGGAAGGGGCGTGGCTCATTTTGAAATACACTGGTTTCAGTGTGAGCATACAGCAGTCTGGAGCCAAAATTTGGTGGCTCTAGCTCTTATAGTCTCTGAGAACTAGCCGACAAACAAGACGGACAGACGGACAGACGGACGGACGGACGGACAGACAGACATGGCTCAATCGACTCGGCTATTGATGCTGATCAAGAATATATATACTTTATGGGGTCGGAAACGTTTCCTTCTGTGCGTTACATACATTCACTTTGTGCACAAATACAATATACCCTATTTACTCTTCGAGTACCGGGTATAAAAATGGATAGAGTTGATTATTTTGTTCTAAGCTAGGGGTCGGCAGGCAGCCACTCACATGGCTAACTGTGTTTCTTTGCACACACAACAGAGACGAAGTCAATAACGTTTCTTGCTTCTCTGCCGCAGCGTCAGCCGAGCAATTGCATCATGGGCCATACGAAGTTGTTTCTGTGCCGCTGCTGCGGTTCTATGTATGTACATATGTATGTGCATTGGCCGAAGCCACGAGAAGTATTTACGCTGCGCGGGTGCCGGGTGCCGACTGCGCTGCCCGAGATCTTTTTCTATGCACTGAACATACATACATACAACGCGTAGCGACGCTGCCGCCGCACTGATCTAGTTAACAACAACAACGCGCTGACTTCGACTCGTGATTGCCGTGAATCTCTGTTGGTGCGTGGAGAACTATGAACGAAAGAGAGTGGAAATACAAGTGCAAAAAAACTGTAAAATAATATGTCAAGAAGCTACAAGTCAAAGCTAGAACTGTAAACCACCGAAAAGCTGCAAAGGAGAATGGCAACAAATTAATTTAATTTCAATTAAAGCAAAGACCAAAGACAAGAGCAATGCATTACACTCGCTTTGACCCAAATTCCACTCGGATCTTTTTTGTGACCCACAATTCCATTTCACTCTTTTACTTTCGAGTGTTCTACCAGCCACTTTCTTAAACCTCTTACTGGACTCTGCTGCTCTTCTGTTAACTTCGTATTCCTAGGTACACGCTTCCACTAATTCCCCATTTGAAAGCTTTTCCACTTCTCTCTACTAGTCGTCCATCATCAAGCGTCAGTGAACGGCGACGCTCGACTCTCGACTTTTGCTCCTGGTCAGCAGCCACTAGACATGTTCGAACGGAATACCTCAAACATTTCTCAACCGGCAATCAGTGAGTGGTGTCTCCCTTTTCCTCTTTCACTACCCTTCTCGCGCTCTATCTCTCTCTCTCTCTCTCTCTCTCTGCCATCAAGCAGCAATCAACATAAAACAAAGACGAAGATGGCTGGCTGATGGCGAACAGAAGTGGGGTGGGGAGGGGGGAGGCAAGTGTATAAAAATTAAGCTCAATTACCAGAAATTTACAACATCAATAAAATAAGTGAAGAGTGCTCAACACTCGCACAAAAACACACACACATGCACGCACACACATAGAGCAGAAGGAGCAGAGGCGGCAGCAGCAGCCAAGGTACATAAATGCAGGGTGTGCAGACAGTTGGTGTTGAGGAATTTCGTATATTGACTTCCTCATGTTTTTAGCTGTGATAAAGGTCTAACAAGAGATGGAAGGATAAATGGCAACTGATGTGGAGTGGGGTTGTGCCTTACCTTATACCAAAAATAGAACCTGCGGCAGAAGGAGCAAAACAGGAATAGCAGCAGCAGCTACAACAGGGCGTAGCGTGCACGTGTGAGCGGGTCTGGGTATGGGGCCGGTGCCCAAAAACACCAAAGCAGAGGGTGGGAAAGAGGGAACGATAGAGTGAGGAAGAGCGGGAACGTGGCAAACCCATCACCGGATGCTGACATATTGGAACACGTACCGACAACATGCTACACCAAAATTATAGTCACTTCCTTGATTTTGATTTCAAGTACTAGTACTGGGCATGGGCATGGGCATGGGCATGCTGTGAGGCTGTAGTTGAGCTGGGTCCTGGTCGGGTCCCCCAACCCTCCGCACACCATCAAGCGTACCAATCACCGTACCCCGCCCCTTTACCCAACACTGCCAACACACACACAGACATAGACCCGTAAGTGTTGCAAAATATGTTGACTCAACTCATAACAAGCGAGAAACTCAACGAGAAACTGAGAGCATGGAGGGGGTGAGAGCCACCCAAAAAAAAAAAGAAACAACAACAACAAGAAGGGAAAGAGGGAAAGCGAGTCCTGTGCGAGTGTGTGTGGGAGGGGGTAGGAGGGGTGGTGGTATTGGTGTTGGTGTTGGTTGCGGGTGTAGCCAGCGAGCATCAGTTGAGGATTTCCTAATGAGTGCTTCATGAATGAATTTCAGCCACAGAATACTAATTCGATGGAAAATTCATTTTTCCACACGATTGGCAATTAAAAGAGATTTTCTCCACCCCCCACACACACACACACACACACAGGGACACAGGGACACAGAGAAAGTGTGTGTGGGGGGAAGAGAGCTTTGTACAGTCATTGAGTGAATTGACAGGCGAACGAACCGAACCGAACCGAACCAAGCGGACTGAACAAGCCAGAGTGAAGCTCCCAAACCAGCTTGGGTTTTCGGACTGGGTCTGGGACTGAGACTGGGACTGGGACTTGGTGTAACAGTTGGGTTCGCCTGCACTAGATCCTGTGGCTGTGTGAGAGTTGACTCTTAGCGTTGCGATGTGTCTCTTGGAGTTTGGGTGCGCTCTGCAGCTACTCCAGTGCTGACTTTTAAGCACTTCCTAAACGAGCTGGCTGCTGATTGGGAGGAAAATAGGAGAACAATTTTAAGCACAAAATTAAACTATTTAGCATGGAATTATTATGGATTACGTCAGAGAAAGAATGATGGGCGGAAATCAAAGTGCATTCGAGCCGTAAACAGCATTGTCCCACCTGCCGCAGAGTATCTGCCGATTGGCTTAACGGGGACTCCCAGCATTGCTTGTGTCTGGTCTGTCTCTTCCACAACTCTCTTCTACACCTCTCTCCCACACTGCGCTCTCTCTCTCTCTCTCTCTCTCTCTCTCTTTCTCGCTGTGTGTCTGCGTTTGTGACTTATGCTGTGCCCCAAAAGCCAACTTGTCAATGTGTGACGGCAGTGAAGCAAGCAACCGACAAGCGTTGACGTATTTGACAAACACACGGACAGCGCATTCACATGTCCGATGGCGGAAGGGCGTTTACAGTGGCAGGAGGAGGAGGAGCAGCAGTGAGGGTGGAGAGCGAGATGGAGTGCTGAATGGAGTGATGGGTGCAAGGGTATTTGTCACCTAGTGGCACTGCCAGTGGACCTCTGCAAAGGACCTCTGACTGACAGACGACGAAGCAGGGCTAATTACTTTAATTGGTTGTAACTCCCGTTAAAGTGCCACCGCCACAGCACCTATACAAATTGAAATTGCAACTCTCTCTGTGTGTCTGTGTGTGTGTCTGTGTGTGTTTCTGTGTGTGTTTGTGTGTGCGGATTGAATGTGATTTTGGTGGGGAGTGGGGGTTCTGTGTATCCTTCGGGTGGCAATCAGACCTGCGGGGCACGAACCATTTGGAAACAGAAAAACTTTCTGTTGCAAAATCTAATAATGCCCTCCCCACCCCAATGACAACTACTTAAAAAGTGCACGACAAACGCATAAAAACAATAAATTGCACAAAGCGGCAATCGGGCGTTAGGGGCACTCCACCTCTCCGCCCGGCACTCCCTTTCAATTTGAGTTAAATAAAATGCAACCCCGAAAGAGACAGAGCACAAAAGATAGCGACAGGACCGCAACTATAATAAAGAAGTTTTCTCGGTCTACCCCGGAACCTTGCTCCTGCCCAATGGCACATCGACACACAACCGCCGTCTGAGCAGCCAGCCGATGCCCCATGCTCCTCCTTCCTGCCCTGCCCTGCCCCACGATACTTGCTACTTATTGCATAAAACACAATTTGACAGCTGCAACCAACGGAAGGCCAAAGCAAAATCAGAGGAAACACTCGAAAAAAAGAGAGAAGAAAGAGAATTTCTCATCCAAGACCGAAACTGTCATTACCCTTGAGGATCTATTACATAAATAGATTTACAACATTTGTAAAATTATATTTTCCAGTGGGATTAAATCTTCATTCACTTTTACTGAAGCATTCCAACACAAGTCTAAACTTTAGACATTATATTTCACAAGATCCATTATAAATTAGTCGCCACAAACTATACTTAGGGTATAAAGAAAGAACAAAATAAAAGTAAAAGAAATGAAGAAAAACAGAAAATTGTGGCATCGCATTAACTGAAATCGATACAGAAACAGCCGCTTCAATGATTTTCCACTTGCCACGCGAAACGCGAGCCATTCAGCTGCAGCGGAAGTGCACTGAAAAAAAGGCAAGGAACAGTTGTGGAAATGCAACAATTGGGATGAGCTCACACAACTCTAGCATTAAGTAAGCAAATGGCAAACCCAATCACAAATAAATTATTTGAATCAAACTAAAAGTCAGAACCAAAACGAATCCAAATAAAACCCCCATCCGAAAACTGAATTAAAACTCCATCATTTTCGCTTAGAATGTGGAACACATTCGTGACATGTAAATAGAAATGAAATTTACAATTTTGTTGTGTATTTTCAGCACAAAGTTCATTACCAGCTACCAGCTACCAGCTCAAAGAATATTTTTGAGAATTATGCACTCTGGAAGCTGCCTTCCAGAAGGCCAGTCGTCATTGCTGTTGTCTTGCTCATCTACTAAAATAAATCACTTAAAGCGGCAGACAGATGGAGTTTGGGAGAGTCGCCAAAAGTGCAGGAGAGTCCTTGAAATAAACCCGGGAGAATACCCATCCAAAATTGTACACTCCCCCCACCCGACCCGATCCGATCCGACCCTGCCCGACTCGACCCGACCTCGGGTATAGTCTCAAGAAAACTGCAAGCGGAAATAACTTAACTCAATTACGCTTAATTATTTCCTACTTGGAAAGGAATTTCTTTTGTATTGTCCGTCCGCTGGGTCCACATGTCTCCTTTGTCTGTGTGCCGGTGTGTCCTTGTGTCCTTTGGCCTCTGTCCGCCTGCTCACAGACAATAAAAGTTTCCTTTCATTTCGTTTAGTTTTTCGTATGTTACAAGATTGTGCCACCTCCCACCTCCAACCCCAGCAACAAATAAAGGAAGCCGGCAACTTCTGCACCCGGACACGGCCTCCACTCACACATGTGACCCCGCCGCATATGGTGATGGCCATGGCGATGGCGATGCCGGAATGGGATGGGACGTAGGTGTCATAGGGGGGACTGGAACTGGAGAAATCCCACTTCTGATGATTATTATTCACTTGGGCATTTTTACGAGCTGCTTTAGACAAAAAGTTCGACTCGACTCGCCTCGCCTCGCCCAGGACCCCGTACCCTGTACCCAAACTATGCCAACTCCTCCCAGGGGAACTTGGGATGTCCTGACGCTGCTGTTCCTGCTGCTTCAACAGGAAAGCAATGCCTGCAATGAGGCCTGTGTATACTATTCCAAAGGGGTACCATTTGGGGTACATTCACAAAGGGGCATCCTTTAATAAAATATTTGACTGGAAGAATCGTTTTTAACATTATTTTTTTGGGTACATTATTGCTTGATTATCCTCTTCGCGCTTTATCCTTTATTTTTCCAGGGTACTTAGAGTTCCAGTCCCACGCCAAGCGAACCTTTCCATTCTTGTGCTCTTTATGTTCAACTCTAAAAATCCAAACGTCGTCTGTGTATTTTTATGAGCCCAGCTGCTTCTGCTCCATGTTCTGTATATGGATATGGAGGGATGCGGAATGAGGGTTGCTGGATGCCTACTTGGCCCAGTCTATACCTTTCTTGCAGCTCGTTTGCCCCCGGAAATTTAGAGCCTTGAGAATTACAAATCAGACTGCCTGCTCGCTACCTATAAAAAGTGCTAATAAGTATGTGTGTTTTATTGTAGCCGACTTTATTGCCACGTTAGTTGTTACCCCTCACCTCACTGGCTCTCTCCACGCACACACACACACTCGTATATCTCTCTCCCAATGGCTTTGCCTTTGACATTTTGATGCTGCCTTGATTTGCATTATTTGAATGGAATGTGTGATGTATAGTGGCAAAAATTAAACTATAGCAGATGCAGCTGGCTGGATCTAAAGAATTCAACGCAATAGCTAATGGAACATTTAATAAAATATGTCTGAGTAATTTGCAAATATATTAGCACAAGCAGTTCACCTGCAAGCAGTTCATCCACTAAACCTGAAGCTGTGGTTCAAGCAGTTCCCTGTTGAAACCTGAAGCTGTGGTTCAAGCAGTTCCCCGCTGAAACCCGAAGGTTCGGCTCATTTTGCTTTGCGAGAACAGAATCCAAGCAGTGCGATGCTGAAACCTGAAGGTTCGGTTCGTTTGGCTTAGAACTATTGCTGCGAAAAACAATTAATGAATATATGAAACTACCTTTAAATTATGATCAGCATCTGCATCTGGGCTGTTAATCAATAAATTAAGTAAGAGAAATGAACACCAACTAGAGGAACTGCAATTGCTCCAACAATCTCGAGTTAACATGGAACGACTGAGACCTTAAGGGATAGCATTGCCATAGTCGCTGTTGAAGCAGGAAGATGCCAAAGACCCCGACCTCAGAGAACTGAACGAGTACTCGCCGAAAAGTTGGGCAAGTTGCACAAAGTTATGGATCCCAGGAAAGGACTAAATATCAAAGCGAACTGGACCACAAGCGAATGATAATTTCCCTCAATAAAGTTCGTCGCTCGTCAAAAGTCTCGGGGAAAAGTTTGCTGCCGCAACTGGAGATGAGAGCAAGGAGAGGGCCATGGGTCATGGGGTCATGGATGGTGGTGGGGTAAAAGACAACAAAACGCTTCAACAAGAAGAGCCCACAATGAGCATGCACTCAACGATGATGATAATAATATTTATAGGGCTCCTCAAGGACACTCTCTTGAGGCGAGTGTGTGTGTGGGTGTGGGTGTGGGTGGATTGGTGGCTACTGCTCTGCGGTCTGTCTGGTGTGGGGCACTTATGTGCCGGACTTGGTCGAAGGAATTACCCTGGTGGCTAGTTGCCGTTCGTATTTTTCACAAAACTTGGCCACAATTTGTGCTTTAATTTGCCCACAAACGGGGGGCGGCAACAACCACAACCAGAATCGGGGTATCCCAAGAAAGAGTCAAACTTTTTACAATAACAAAAGCCCAAAGGGACTGCTCGACGGTGGAGGGGGCAGGAGTTGGCTGAAAATATGCCCCAAGGATATAGCTGGATTTCAGTTGTTGTTCAGCTTCCAGCTCGACTTTCGGCCCCACCCCAACGACGCCCTTTTTGCCCTCGAATATGGCCGCTCATCATTTTTATTTGTTTGCTTTCACTCGACGACTAAAGGTGCTGGAAACAGGGAACTGGGAACTGGGAACCTCCTCCCCATTCATGAGTATTTTTATTTTATTTATTCTTCCTTTTCCAATACTCTTTTCGGGGTTGAACAACGGTTTTGATTAGATGTTTGTGATGCCAAATGAGGTGTTCCACGTATTAGCATCAAAATGTCATGGTACTTTTTTATTAAAAAACAAAATTACTTTGACTTTTCAGCATCAGATCGCCATATACCCGCAAGGGTATTTAACGCTACGGCCTTTTATTTGGTGTTTTTTTCTTTTTGGGTTCCTCGAACAAAAAAAAACTTTGTTTACCTACAAAATTGAAGTGTGAAATAAGCAAAGTTGAATTATTCCTGGCGGACATGATAAACTGCCGGCCAGAGGCGGCCAACGGGCGACGGATTGGGGGGGTGGCATATCTGAGGGCCACTCAACATTTTATTTATGTCAATTTGTGAGCCCCGACTTTGGGTTTGACTTTGGCTCGTCAAGTGGAAGGCAATCGAAATGGAATTTATTAGACCACACACACACATTATTTTGGGGAAATAAAACGTTATGAAGCGAATATAAATTCTACGAAAAATAGGAACAATTAGGAAACACTTTTATTCAAAATCAGCGGAAAATAGTCTTGGAAATATTGTTAAAAACTTAATTGCCAATGCAGAAAAAGGTTAATTTGATTTTTGGATGCATAGTAAACTACTTTAATTGAATAGATTACCTTTCCTCTAAAAAGCGCTTCGTTCTTTGTCTATTTTTGGTTGTTCATCTGAGAAATAAGACAAAAAGATAACCAAACCAAACCAAAGCACCTTCTGATTCTGTTTGGTTAACCAATGCAGAACGAACTACAGACAGCGCCAGTGAGTGGAGGACCGAATACCAAACTTTTTTTGGGCGCTGAGGCGCCACACGAGCTGGAAACTTTTTCCACCAGGCTGATAATTTGATTTGGGGGCATTAATTGCACAAAAAGTCGATTTTAATTAGGTGAGCTGTGTGGCATCTTGCGTTGGATTGGGGGCGTAAGCGAAAGTGGGCCAGCTAATAAAATCAACAACATGAATGCGACTGCGAATGCGGATGCGGATGCGAATGCGGATGAGAATGAGGATGTCCAGAGTGGAGAGCGTCGTCATGTCATCATCCCATAATTAATGGCAGCGACATGTTCAAAGTGGCAGTCACGATTTAGCTAATTCTTTTATCGATATATGTCGATAAGACGTGCCCGGCCCCCCAGTACGGACAACAGCTGTCTGTTGATGGCAGGAGGCCAGAGGAGTAGCAGGACAATGGAGTGGTTTGGTGCTAAGGCTGAGGCTGGCAGCTCGTCGCCACTGTCCACGCTCCCACGAAAGGCAATTACAACGAACACTCTGGGCCAGTTCATTAGGCTTTACAAGAGCGGAGAATGTGGCATGAGCATTGGCAATGGGATTGAGACGATTTTTATGCGTTGAGCGATGCTCCCTCTACCGCCATGGGTGTATTCGGTATGTCCTAAGAAACTAATAGAAATTTTTTTAAAGCAATATTTCAATGTTTCATCATTGTTGCGAAAGGTTTATCTTTGAGTTTTTCAAGCAGTGATTTTTTGTGAATCAAAAACAAACAAAACTTTGCATTTAAAATGTCTACAATGGGTATCCTTCTGTCTATCACTTGTGCCCTCTATTTTGCCATTGTTGCTGCTTGGGCAGAAACGAAAACAAAAAAAAGGAGAATAATTATTTTAGGCCAATTTGCAGTAAAAACGAAATTCTTTTGTAAACGTTTTTATTAGCTCTAACTAAATCCAATTAGTCGGGAAACCAGGATCAAAGACGAAGCCCACCTACCCACCCATCACATTGAGGGCGTCGAATTTTTGGGTGGTGGGTGTAGGGGTGGTATGGAAAGTGCAGCAGCAGCGCCGTCGGCTGCTACTAATGCCTTGTGGAATTTCTTATGACAAAACTTTCGGCCAGAAAGCAGATATGCCATGAAAATTAATTAATGTAAAATGTGCAACTAATTAGCCATCAGATCTGCTGTCGACTACCCCCCACCCCGTTTCACGTCTGCGTCCATCTTGAGGAGTCACTGCTCCACTTCCCTTGCTGCCCACTCCTCATTGTAATGACCCGTGCAGAGGAGGGTGGAAATGTGTGGAATAGGACTTGCAAGGGTATCAAAAGCATCGTCCTCCTGACAAGTCTCTTGTCTCTTATTTGTATATTTTATACATTTGTGCTGAAATTTTTAAAGTAAAACGCACTTAGCCGCCAACAATACTGTGGGCAGAGCAGCGGATGAGCACAGAGAGCCGAATAGACGCAGTGGGCATGCAGCAGAGTGCGAGTGGGGAGAGAGGGGCAGACAAGCAGAGAGCTAAGCTGGCGATTAAACAACAATTGGCTGACAGTTATTTACACAAGTAGCTGGCAGCGAATAGAGGAGAAAGCAGAGCGAAGTAGCGCCACTGCATTGTGGGATATTGATCACTCACTCACTAGAACACTCACACACAGGGATAGACACACACACAGGGACAGACACACAGGAACAGACACGCAGAATTCAATGCAGTCTGCGGCTTAAAATGTGTGTTGGAGAAAGACAGCTAGATTATTGGCGCACCGCCGCCTATTGTCTGTTCTAACAGTGGAAGGTAGAGGGGGTGTGGAGCAGAGGGTAACGAGGGGCAAGCAGAGTTCGATTAAAACACAACAATTTGCTGATTTCTTATGCAACCACCGTGGCAGTGGTTATGGTGAGGGACACGGCTGAGAGGTATGTATGAGAGGCTGCAGGCATAGAACGAACGACAATCGAGAGCCGTCAAACCTTATCCACAGCGTAAACACAGACGAAAAACTGCTAAATCATTGCAATACAAAACCAACAAAAGCCGCTGTCGCCACCGCTGCTGCTGCTGCGGCTGCTAATGCTGCTCCATCTCACACACTCTCCTCTCTTACTCTCCACCAGCCGCTCTGCCGCTCATACTCTTTCGGCTGCTCACTTACTGCTGCCTGGTTAGCACGAGAGGTTTTATGCCGATGGTTTTGGTGTGCCACTAAATATTTCATGCGTTAACTGTGAATATTCCCAAGATTTAATTATTTTATTGTAAATGGGCAAATTATATAGGAAAAAAAGAAAAGTAATGAGTAAAAAAGCGGCGGAAGAACACAAATCGTTGAATAGATTATTTACATTCATTCTGGTGTGTTGTCTTCTTCCTTCTCTATATCTCTCCCGACCAGCTTCACCTTCCCCGGCACTGCGCTCTCTCTCAGCCTTTTCTTCTCGCTGCAACGAATACACTGCCTGCGCTCGCTCGGTCTATTCTTCTTCTCCTTTATTCTTCTTTTCGCTGCCGCTGCGCAAATATTGAAAATACAATCCGTCTATGCGGAATATTGATATGCCGTGCCGTGCCGTCTATATCTATATAACTGTTCAAGGGCTCACACACAAGCCACACAAAAAAAAGGGGGGATATGAGAGTACGTATGGGCATATATGTATGTATGTATGTATGTACATATGGATGTATGGTATGCTCCCAGGAACCTGGTGACTTGCGGTTGCCACGCCACTGACAGCGCCAGTGTGAATGTGTGAGAGAGGGAGGGGAGTGCTTTTAACAACCGTGCCGCGTCGTTGTCTGCTCAATGATTTATTGATGGAGCCAAAACGTATGCAGTTGCAACAAACGCTAAAATTCTTAAAGCCCCTCAAAGTACATAAGTGCCAAAAAAAAGCCAAAAAAAAAGACCAACTAAAGATTTTATCAATTGCTTTAATCGAAATTAATAAAGTGAAACAGTTTCAATTCGACACCAAAGCAAATAACGAACTAGGAATTTCGAATACAGCATAACCTTCAGCTCTGTAGAAGTACCGTGTATAAAAGGAAGCATAGACGGCATACCATACACATAAACTTATGTATGTACATACATACATATGTATGTATGTATATATATGTATGTGTACACATGTGCATAACTTTGACCACACACAAATGTAATAGGCAAACCCAAAGCAAAAACAATGGAGAGGCGACACCCAGCTCCGACTGCGGATTGCAAGAAGACAATTTAATTCATTAGCAAAGTGCATTTTCTTGTACAAATGAATTGAACATTTTTTCGTTTCGGTTCCCTTTTTTTTTGGGATGGTTGCAGGGACTCTTCCAGTCTTCCCGTCTTGGAGTATGACTCATGCACACGCACTTACTGGAAATACGCTTCCCTATCCTTATGGTGTCTCAGTCGTAGAGCCCAAGTAAACCAATAAATAGAGCCATAATTTTTGAAGCAAATTAGTTGGAGAATTTAGCTGCATGTATGGGCAATAGTCGACTAAAAAAATACCCTGGGGCAGCGTTTTGATGAGGTTCGAGAGTTCAGTATAAAACAAAATAAATTATTCGAAAATTTTCAATAAAAAAACTATTTTACATCTGGGGTATACCAAATCTGAAATAAACCCGAGATATATTCCCAAGTGTTAGATACTGGGTATGCACGCCATGGGCGGTGGATAGGTGGATAGTAAAAAAGAGAGAAATAAGGAGATAAAGTCATTCACTTGCAAAAGGACGCCATATCCAGGCCGGAAACTTTTTCCAGCAATAAGCAAAAAGTAATAAAAACGTGCTTAAAAATCATTTATTGAATTCGTGACAAAAATACTTTGGATACCTTCCCCCCCTTAAACATACACACATACATTAGCTCCCCACACACAAGCCAACAAACAAATCATCAGAATGGTGAGCATAAAGGAGAGAGATATTATGTCTGCTTGGAAGGGAAGGCGGGGATGGCGGGGCATGGAGACTGTCAAAGATGAGACTCTGTGCAAAGACAATATTTGCCTGCATCATGCCCTCTCATCTGAGTCTTGTCGTCTCCCACTCCCACTCCAAGGGCATCTGCGAACAAAGAAACGAGATAGCAGCGGCAGCAGCAGCAACCGAAGAAAAGACTACAGCAGCATTTTGGGCAAACGCGACAGAAATGCAAAAGAAAAGAACGAGAATAGAAATTACATGCAAAAGAGCGCAAAAAAAGAAAACAAACAAACAAAAAAGAAGAGTGCAAGCTGCGTCTCGCCGAAGTCTTTGATACCCTCGCTGATGGATCGTTGTTATGCTTAAAAGTGGTTCGTAAACAGACCGAGAGAGAGCTCTTGCTCTCTTACTCTCTCTCGTTATCTGAAATATTTACCCGATCTTAGCGTTTTTTATTGCATATGCTGCATAAAGAAAAAAAAACATTTATTTGCAGAGCTCAAGTCAAAAGTCAAAGAGTATTCGCCATCTCCAAAAGTGTAGTAAAAAAGAAGCAACGTGATAATAACTTTGAATGCGGCGGAGGCTGCGACTGCGACTGCAACTGCGGTGTGATGAATTAAATTAAATGCAGAATTTGCTGGATAACAGTTGGAGCGAGAGAGCAAATGGCAGTTGGAGTTAGTGGCGGAGTCGGAAAGGAAGAGAAAAAACAGAACGGGCAAGGGCTACGCACTTGGCTGCCCGCTACATGCACTCGTGGTCCACCCTCACTCCCTCGCTCTCTCACCCGAACAACAGCAGGTGCGAACAGAACAAACAGTAATGGAGCAGCACAAAATGCAGAGAGCGAAAGAGTGTGAGTGGGGGAGAGTGGTAGAAATGGCCCAGGGCAAACAATGAGCGTCTGCCATTTTTGCAGGTCACTGCGCGCATACAAAAGACAAAAGCCAGCGGCCGACATTTGGCACAAATCACTGAATGGATTTGTTGGCCTCTCTTTTGCATCCTCTCTCCCAAGCTCCGATTTGGATGGTGGCGGTGCGGTGCAGGGTATGTGTGTAGGGCCGCGCTGCCCTTTTTTTTTCCATTCCTGCAAGTGACAAGCGTTTTGCGCGCTGCGGTGTAAATTGTCGTCGGCATCGTTGTTGCTGCCTGTGCGCCAACCTGATGACTTTAAGGAGAGGTGTTCTCAAGGTAGATTAGGTGAAAGGTAATGCATAAGTGGATCCCGTCTTAGCTGACCCGAAAGAAACCGGAGTAGGAAAGCAAATACTAGCACTGAATAAATATCCAGAGCAAAAAACAAACTAGCGTTTAGACGCGTAAGACTTGCTGACCAAGCGGATTACTATATCATGTGCATAGCTGGCCAATGGAAGAAAGAGTATTTCCGTACATTTCTTGTTGTTGGAACTCTTTTGTGCATTTGCATTTTGAAATGCAAGCGGCAACATTTTTGGGCAGCTGCCTTCGATGCGTTTTGTTGCACGTTACTCTGACCTCAAATTAAGCGTCTACAATTGCAGCTTGAGGTCAGGTTCGTTGGGATCCGATTGTGCCATGCTCCAGGCGGCAACAAGAAGGGTGACCGAGTGCAGAGTGTACATAGATATGTGTATGTGTACATATGTTCGTACATGTGTATGCATGCATGTTGTGGTGCTTGTAATTTGTATGCAGAGAAGGTGGGCGTAGGCACGTGTCTGGGCGGCCAGAGCAGGACAACAGCAACGGCAAGCGGTTCCCAAAAATAAGCACACAGAGAAAACATAATTATAAGCACATGTTGCGCCCAAACAGCACCAGTCACAAGCCCAATCACCCACTCGCACACACACACACACACACACACACAGGGCCAATGCATTTTGCTGCAGTTCGAGCATGGGCATCTGCAAGGTATATTGAAAAAAAGGGTAGGGTAGAGTAAGGATAAGGTGGTGCAGCGCGAGCGAGCGATTTGTTAGACTTTGATGGGTAACTGTGTGACAGAGAACTTTGAATCGAAGATATGGGATCATGCCTCACCCTCTCCATAAATACACCTTGTGCCCATGCATGTCATCCCCCACTCGGACACATAAATTACAACATTGAAGCTTACATACAACATTTTGTCTGAAGCGGTGAGGCAACGGTGCTGAAGGGTGGCCCTCGGTACACAAAAGTCTTATTAAAGTCTAAAGCTCCACGTCCCCATACCCTTACCCTTACCCTTCCGACTGCATGTCTGTGTTCTGGGACTTTTGAATTTAGGACCGTATTTCGTTACATGATTCGAATTTCTAAAAAGTTTTTCTATTTGCTTTTGTTTTGTTTTTGGGGGCAAGAGCACAGCGTCGTCTGACCGCTTGTTTATTCAGCCAGCCTCAATTTCAACCTGGACTCTCGACTCCGGATTCTGGACTCTGCTCTGCAGCACACTGGTAGCTCTGGTGTCCGGACAAACGTCAAGGACTGGCCTTGCTGTTGAATTTGACACTTTTCAAAAAGGCTGCACTTGCCCCATGTATTGTGCTCGTATTTATGAACGGTGCAGTAATTACCCGAACACAACTGTACCTGGCATGCAGCATAAAGTGAATTATCGAGAGCATAGGAGGTTGGGTTTTGTGTTTGGAATAAACTGTGAATGAGATGGAATATTGGCTGGGGGACACATCCTAAAAGCACATTCCTACATATGTATAACTGTGATTATGCGTGATTCTTTGCATGGGTTGTGGGTTCAAACAGAGAGAAGAGCTGTCCATAGGTTCTTGGTTTCATTACATTTTGCCACGGAATAGAATTACGATGATTTATACTACAGGTATTTAAGGATCTGTTAAGCTTTGGCCCACTATTTTCCCATGATAGAATCAACTAAATATCGGTCATATACCGGTCGTAGACCCAAAGTCCCCCTAGAGTATAATATTTCCAAAATGCAAACACCTGACTCAGGTGACAGTTGCACATTTTTAGTGAATGCCAAACGCATTTTGTACTCTCCGTTTGCCTTCGCCCAAATGCCCGTAAATGATTTATACAAATATTCCCAAAAAAAAAACACAAAACAAAAAAGAACTTGCCGCCTGGTGACTAATAAGCTAGAATGGGATTGCATTGGGTTTAAAATGGGAGCATAGAATATGGATCGGATGGGATGGTACGATGGGGCATGAGTTGCATTTGGGCTGAGCATTGAGCGGTGGCAAGTGGAAATTTATTAGCGCTCTTGACAATCGCAGCAGAATGTGCAGAGCGCACATTTTTCATTCGCATTTCAATTCAGATGGTTCTCGTTAATTCCCCTCCTTAGGGGGAGAGCTGCAGCTGCAGCTGCCCCGCAGGGGCGTAGTCAGGCTGGGGGGGAAACTGCCATCTGGTTTGTCAGTCCATCTCGTATAGATCCCCCGACCCGCTACACTCTCTGGAGGTCCACGTTCCTGGCGCGCAAATGTGTCCGCGTTGCAGAAAAATGAATTTCTATGGCTGCCAGCCATAACCCCCCCCCGCCCGTCAGCTTTTTGTCCTTTTCGTTGGTAGTGGAACGGGGCATCCTTAGTAATGGGCGTGCCATGGACTATGAAATATGACAAACAGCAAATCGCGCCAGTTATTAAATCGAGCCGGCTCAATAGATTATTGCATTCATTCTCTCTCCCCAGCCACCCCAATGAATACACAGATAAAGATACAGATAAAGATACAGATACAGATACAGATAGCTGGTTTTATCCGTGTAGAAGTTGTCATGGCAACTACTCAGCGAGGGATAAAACACACAAAAAAAAGCTAATGAATCAGGTATGTATGTATGTAGATATGTATGTATGTATTATGCAATTGTGTACATTTTTATGCACGTATACGATGTTTTGCACACAGATTGATAGATTTTTGCCACATTTTTGTGGTCCCCTGCACCGAGAGTTGATTGATGAACCCAAAGAACACCTTGCAGAGTACTTTGTAACAATTACATCATTCATGCATAAATTCGTGCATACTGAATGTATTCTATGTATTTATCCACAAATTGTGTAGAGTCTTTAAAGTATTATCCTCATCATGCAATGTTCATCATTCCCTAAACACTTGACATTTGAGGGGATGAACAATCCATCAGATACTCGTATAGAGTCATTTTACGGGCTTATTGAAATACTTACACACACAGTAGCAAGAGACACACACACAATGGATGTTCCAAATAACAAAAAAAAGGAAAAAGGAAAGATGAAAATGGATGTGTGTGGGTAAGGGAATTGTGGGCATTGTGGGAGAGTACTCCAGAGCAGGCAGGCGGCCGAGGCCATTGTAAAATGCAATTGACATTTCAATGAGACATTCGAAGTTCTCCTCCAGCTTTCATAGCTATATACATATAGTGTCTGTATGTGTCTATCGCTGTGCGGAGAATCTCAGTTCCAGTTCCAGTTCCAGTCCCATTCCCACTCCCAGACTGTGATTGCCTTCCCATCCAACCTCCCCATTCACCGAAAACCCGAACTGAAATTGACGTTTAGGCTTTGATTATTGCGGCTGATTCTCGTCTGCCGCTCTGTGGGCTTGTTGTCTGTTAACGTGGCTCCAAAGCCACTCAAAGTGGTGATTCAGCTGCAGCCTCCAAGCCGCCAGTATCCAGTCTCCAGTCGCCAGTCTCTAGCTTTATTTCACATCAATCAAAAGCACAGCTTGTGTGGCTGGCGGGAGGGGTGGAGTGCTTGCAATTGGACTTTAGCCTAAATTTGTACAGCATTTGGCTATAAAAATGATTTAATTGGTTAGCACAAATTGTGTGGTTTATTTTTGAGTTTGTTTGGCAAAGTGAAATGGCCAGCGATGGATAGACGAGAGTCTTTGCACACGATTGACCACAAATCAATGAACAATTTATACAACATAAAATCAACAACAAAATAACGAATATTGAATACTCTGCCAGAGTAAATTCAGTCACAGAAACAAACTCCAGTTGGTAGATACATAGAGCGCCTTCCAACGTCTATAACAAATGAACGGACAGCAGTCTGTCAGTGTATAAAAAGAAGAACACAGAGGAACAGAGAGCGAGAGGAACATCGAGAGAGAGAGAGAGAGAGAGAGGGTGGAACACAGCGAGTGTGTGGCAAAAAAGCTACGCTGAAAAGGAGTTAGATGGATGACACAAAGCAGTTAGAGCAATGAGGAGGAGGCGGAATGATAGGAATCTCTACCTCGTACCTGTATCCCCTTACCTGTGTCCCTGGGCATTTGTTATTCATGAGCAGCCATCAACACCAAACAATGTCCTACAACAACAACAACTACGATAAAACCCAAGAACTCTTCCTGGCCACGTCCAAAGCCTGATTGTCCAATGGGCTACTGACGTTTCCGCTTGCCAAATGCAAACGGAAATGTCACACAAAAAAAAAAAAAAGATAGAAGAATTGTTGAAAAAAATGTTCCTACGTGGGTGGAGGAGGCTGCAGAGTGAAAGGGGAGTGGGTGGAGGAGGAGGAGGAGGAGGAGGCTACTGCAACTGCCAACTGCTTTTGTTATGAATGATGATGGAAAATCTGGCAGCAACAGCAGCAGCAGCCGCCAGCATCTCAGTCAATTACACTGAGAGAAATTTAAGAAGAAACTAAGTAAAAATATGTAAAGATTGAAGAGAACTTTGAGTACTCTAAAAGATGAATTTAGAAAACAATTTGTATGGAAATGGTTAAAAGTACAATTTATTCTTAGGAATAAAATAGATGGCAATAATTGGTAGATTTTCAAATTTCAATAGAGTTTGCCTAAAGAGAGTTCCTTGGAATTATTGCCCAGTTAACTCAATCAAAATTAATCAATCCAACATCTAAAAATGAATTTCCCATAATTTTTTCCACAGTGCCTTGAGGACAAACTTCGTGCGAGACTTCGGCTGCGGTATCGGATCTCTTGGGGCGGGGTGTGGGTAAGGGCAAAAGACTGCTGGCCAGATAGAAGGGGGGGATAATAATTTGGGTGATTCAATTCAGTTTGTGCAACGAGCGGCGCAGCCAAACTTTGAGAGAAAGAAATCGGAGGCCTGCTGCTGGCCCTCGCCAGGCAAAACGAAAAGCACAAAAAACAAAAAAAAAGAAAAGAACAAATGAATCCGTAGCTGTCGCTCCCTGTGCCCGCTCCCCGCACCCGCACCCGCACCCGCACCAGCACCCAGTCCCTCCGTAACCTCCGCCGTATTGGGTATTGAAATGCAAATGGTCGCTGGCCTGCCGAAATTAAATTATGTGGAAGTAATGATAACCCTTCTATCCCAATGCTCGATGCCCGCTGCCCGATGCCCGAGCGATTCTTTGGCTCCACTCAAACCCGAAGCGCACCCTGCCCCCCCTTGTCGGCCACCCACTGGCGGGGGTCTTCATTTAACTGGCGACGTAACGCCTTTTTTGGCAGCTGTCTTCATTGTGTCCTCTTGTCCGCTACTTCCACATCCCCTACCACTTCCTAGACTCGGCTCGGTTCGGCATCTCCCCTGTTCCTCTGCAGGATGACTGCACTCGTGGCCGGACCTCGTTTATATCCTGATGCGGGAAACTCTGCTGGCGGCTCTCAGAGGGATTCGAAAATGAATTGGGTAGGTGTGTCGCCAGCAGCCGCTAACGGCAATTAATTGTTTGCCAAAGTGTCTTCACACTTAGTGCAAAAGTGGGCCGTGGAAATTGCTGTGGAATCGTCACAGACTCGGGGGGGAAATCTCAGTTCACACACAACAAAAAAATTGAGGGCTTCTTTTTGGGCATCTGCATGGAGATTGAAAGGTGCAAAAGGCGATTAGTTTTTCTCGGAGAGCGTTGTCAATGATTTGTGGCTATGCTTTGGTTGAAGTAAACTTTCATATTAATCACAGATGAATCTGCACTCGTCAGAATATGTTTCACTTTGCACTTTGCACTTTGGTCTTAGGCCTTGTGGAGTAGATCACATTACCATGCTTCGAATTTTAAATGTACAACCAAACTCGTTCTTGAAAACTCAAAAACCGAGTTGAGGCGCCTTTACGCAGTTTTATAATATTTTGTTTGGCAAGAGAAATATTTAATTGATTAGCAATCGGTTATAGAGATCCTCTGGCATTAAGAAGAAATATTCAAATGTTAAGCGACTGCTTTTTGTTGCAAGTTGCAAGCGAAGCTTCAAAGAAAATATCGACCATTTGTAAGCCGATATGCGTTAACCAAAACTCAAAATATGCTATGACAACTCTGCTCACTAATCCTAAATGTCATCGTTTCACAATGTTTACACGTGAAAATGTATCAAGATAACCTTAAAGTGTTGTGCCACATTTTTACGTTCCCGAAACTTGTTTCTTTCCGCACAAAATTAGAGGACTAATCATGCAACTTTTTCTATAAAAAATGTCATAGATACAAATTGGATATACAAACATACATATGTACATATGTATGTATATATTTATTTATATTCATTTATATATTATTTATTTTTATTTATGGTAAAAATATTTGTAGTTATTTATTGATTGATATTTCTAAGCTTTGCTCTTTCGTTTTACTAAACGTCATATAGAGACGAATCATAAATACGTAATATGTATATGTATACATACATATGTACATACATACATATATATATTATATTTATATACTTATTTACATTAATTTATATACATATACATACATATATTTAATTTATGATTTTTCTAAGCTTTTCTCTTTCGTTGTATTAAACGTTGCCTACTTGTATGGGACAGATCGCATCCTCTCTGAAATTTCTTAAGCTGAAATGCGCGGTCTGTGGTCGTTCCCTTACAGCAGCACAATCGAAAGTAGAACCCTTTCAACACTGCAACAGTCAACACTCTTTTTCAGTTCTGGATTACGACACAGGCACACACACACACATATGCATATGACACTGTCAAATTGTTTCACTTTGACAGCAGTGACAAGTGAAAATTAGTTTTCAGCCGTGAAAAAATAGCTCCTGCCTTCGAGTGCATTTTGGTCAGGTTCTGGCGCATATTTTCCGTGTTGCGAAAGCTTTTTTATTTGGTAAGTTGAAAAAATTAGCAATTAGCAATAAAGTAAGCGTGAAATAATTAGCATTACGCACACCTGTGTCCTAGTTGTCTTCAAGAAAATGGAAGTCTCTACTAACAAGCGACCATTTACTCGCTCCGTAGCGAAAGAGAAAAGAGACGATCTTTGTTGCTTATGCTTTGAAACCAAGATGAGTCCCGTAGCTGGGCCTTGTGGGCACTCGTTTTGCAGTATTTGCTTCACGAAGTTAATGGTGTCGACCAATCATCAAAATACTCGCCCCTGCCCCCTTTGTCGCCGGAACATGGGATTTGAAGGAATCATCTGGAAGTCGATCGATTAGATGAAGATTTCAAGATTGAGAGATTCATGTTTCTAATACATTCTGTATCCCAGCGAAAAATGAAACAACATTTTCTAATGTTTGCTTTGGAAGTGTTTACTTTTAGTTAGTCATGCCGGCAGGCTGCACTTTTAGTAGCTTCCATTGACCAGGCGACGAGCGGCGAGCGACGAGTGGGCATACAGATTTGCGCTACGTGCTCTGCGTTTTCTAGATATTGCGTTGCTAGACAAGTGATTGACTTAATGCTAATTCGCGACTCAATTGTTTCAAGTTTTTGGCCAGCCAAGAGGCAAACACACACAGACAGACAAATGCAGCTACCCAACTGTCCAGAATGTCCAGCAGTCCGCGCGGCTACCGATAAGCAGCCGCCGGGGTATGGGGGCTTGTGGAAAGTACAATAATGTCGCCTCGCTGCGCTGTAATCCACTCAAGGCGCTTGGCTACTTAAGAACAGCGACTACGACGACTTCCTTTGGCTGTCCCGTCTCTACAGAGAGTGGCAACAACAATTGACGAAATTGTTTTCGTGACTTAAATTTTTGCGTGCTGCTGCCTGGGCCTGGCCCTGGTCTTGGGCTTGGACTTGGGACGTGTTTGGAAAGCATATGATGTGATTTGCCATCAAATTGAGTTGTCTTGTCAGGCAGGCAGCAACTGCGACTGTCTCTCCAACTGCGTCTCCGTCTCCGTCTCTGTGTATCCATGCAGCATGGTTATATGCTGGTTTGGGGTGCCGAAATGCAATTAAATTTGGAAAAATATCAACAGCCAAGATGGAATAATAGTTTATAATAGCAAAAGTGTTGGTCTCGAGCAGTGGCAAGCGCCTTTATGATGGGCGAAATGGCAAAAGTGCCTGCCTGGGTTGTCTTTAAATAAATACACTCAAGTGGCTCGCTCTGCTGCAAGGGATGAGCAAGAGGATACACCAAGGGTGTGAGGTATTCAAACTTGTGTCTCTGTGTGTGTGTGTGTGTGTGTGTGTGTGTTTGTGTGTGTATTTTTGGTTGGCAAAGTGAGATGTGAGATGAAAGTTTGCATGAGGCTAAACTGAAATAGAACTCCGGACGAGACGAGATGGCTGCTAATGCCGGGTGCGAAAAGTCCTGTGCAAATTGTGTGCGTGGCCCCAAGTTAAGATCCTTTTGGTCGCAGCACAACCAGAGCTACCAGTACAGTGCGTTGCATACATTTAAAGGCAGCAAGATGGCAGGGAGAGAGATTGCATCCACCTGAAAGAGTTGAAAGAGCTTTAAGAATACAAAAATAAATAAAAAAAAAAAAACAGATCTAACCAATTCAAAGCTTTGTCAGCCTTCTGCCACCGTAACGCACCTTCCACTGTGAACGTGTAGACATTTTGTACAGCAACTAAATTACACAATGTTAATATTTGTTATGTAAATATGCAGCCGTGTATGGATGGACGACGAACGAAGGAACGCACGAAGGATGGATGGATGAAGCCACCAGCAAAGTGCAACATCAACGCCTACGGTTTGTTCTGTTTATTTCTTATATCCACACACACAAAAGGCCTACTGCCTGCCATTCAAATATACATAGATAGTTCTGCCTGTGTGTGTGGCACATGTTTATATTCCAGAGTTGGTATTGTATCAAATTTTGTGAATGGAATGCGATGTGCATTGTGCTATTCAAATAAACCGAAGACCGAAAAACCCCACTTTCAATTCGTAATAACAACAAAACAAATGACAGCAATCGCTTCACTCGATTCTGTGTCTGTCTCTCATCGCTGGAGGCGGGAGTTTGCTAGAGAAAATATTCTACTGGAGCACAGAGAGCGTAAACTCTGTCCTGGAGCCAAGGGAACTGCATGACACTCATCTTAGTGGCAGTAGAACGCGAGCTTCCGATGGCATGGGCAAACTGCAAATAAATAAAGCGGAAATTAAATGAGAAATGCGAGCCTTACAATTTATTATTTTTATTTCTTCAAGCGAGGCCAACAAGGGTTTGGCTTTTGCCTAATTTTCTCATTACATTATCTTTCAGTGCCTGGAATTTTCCAATTTCCCAAAGCCATTTTTTATGCCACTGAAAGTGAAGTGAAAAAAAGAGTTCAATTAATATGACAGAAACCCAAAAAATAAACTTTTTGATTTCTAAACAAATTATTTTGCGTTTCCTTCCTTGGGCTTTTTTGTTGTTGTTGTTGTTGTTGTTGAAGGTGTTGGGTTCATTTGTTGGATTTGATTGACATTCGTCAAGTGAAAGGAGGAAAGGGATTAAATTATGGAGTGGGAATGCCGAGTTGGAGAAAGTCCTGCAGGAAGGATAATCTTTAATGGAAAGGAGTATACATTTCACATGTCTGTAGTTTCACTCACTCTCTTCTCTGGTGGATTTTTTGTTTGTTGGCCAAGTTTTACTAATTACTAAAACGATTAATAAGTGGAAGCGTCAACGCCTTGTAGCTTATAATCGTCACAGGATAAACACACGCAGAGCAACAAAAACCAGTTGAAATTGGGCAAAATCTAAATAGAAAACCACAAAATGATATAATGTCCCATGTAGAACCCACACACAAAAAGCAGACAGGGCAGGGATAGGAACAGGAGACAGGAGACAGGAAGAAGCTTTAAAACAATTAATTATAAATTTATAGAGGCTGCAAGGAGCAAGGAAATGGGGAAATGGGACATAAGTGTGTGTGGAGGGGGAAACAAATGCAGACATTTAAATAGCTCGACAAACAAAAGCCAGTCAGCATATCACACACACACACTAACACATACATATGCAAGTGTGTGTAATACTTATACAAGTTCCAGAGGGACGAAGGACCATCGACATAGACACTGAGTGGGGCAAAAAGCAAAAAAGGAGTGAAAATGGATTTCCATTTAAGGCGGCATGTTGAGCACATTGTTTTTATTAAGTGTCGCATGATATGTGCGATAAATGCGAGCATATATATACAGTATATATGTTTGTGTCTGTTGAGCGCCATTCACATAAACACTTCAAGTGGCAACATGACGTGCAACTAATCCGTTGCCCAAAAAATATGTTACAAGTGGGCAGAAGCGGGTCGAGAGAGCGGCTCCAAACAGTACAAACAGACATTCGTACGTACGCACGGACAGACAGACGAACGGACAGACAGACGGACAGTTGGACTGACAGAAACAATGGAGTCAAAATGAATGTTTGCCTCTAAAAAAAACCAAGACACAACGTGAGCTTTCAGTTCGACTGCGCGAATTCATCCTCGAGGTAAAGAAATGAGCAGAGAAAAAATGCAATTCAGACTATAAAAATATGCTAGCAGAATTCTTGAGAAGATCTTAGAAAAATCTTAACGAAAAGATTGTTCAAAGTCCAAAAAAGTCGATACAAAAAGTTACATAAAGCGTAAGGTCTTCAAATTATTTTGCTTATTGGGTGAATAAGTTCTTGAATTTATCCTGCCAATGACCACTGTGCAAGGACATCATAAAACAGCTGCCGACCCAGGCACAAAGATGATGACAACTGCGAGCAGGATGGTAATGATGATGATGCCCTGACCCGAAGGGCTTGGCTGGGCAAAGGCAGTCCCTCCCTCTCTCCTATAATGCACGCTAAATACATAGTTTGAAAATAGTTTTGAACCCTTTCATCAAGCAATCCCCAGTCTACCAGTCTAACAGACTCGTGCCTCTGTCCTCTCTAAACTCCTTCAACACCAAGTGAGCTCCGGCTTGGCCGCAAACAAACAAAAACCCCATGGGAACTCCACTCGTGGTTCGGCGGGCTCCCCGGCGACTGCCGGAATGGCAGTCCACTGTGGAAAAGTGGAAAAGCAGAAGTGACACTGCCAGCGAGCATTGGCTGTCGTTTTCCATCTTTTTGTTTTGTTTTTTTGTTAGTTTTTCGAAGCCCCGTCCTGAAGGCTTCCCCCATCGTTTTGTTTGTATGGTTTATGCTGTCATACGACCTTTTTTTGTTCACATTTTCGTCGAGTTACATTTTGTCACTCTCCTTAGCATCGTTTCATCAGCATTTGCGTGTGGCAGAAGCGGACTGCACTGCTTTCAACTGATAAATGAAAGACGAAGTCGAATAGCTTCGTTGCTGTCCTGTCCCTCCCTTCCTGCCTCATAACCACATCCACAGGCCCTATCCCTGTCCCTGACTGTCTGTGTCTGTCGAAATGAATGTTGCAACTAAATGAATAAATGGAAATTAGTGCCAAAAAGGCAACGATGCGCTTACAATGAACCTCCGGACGGGCGGGCCAGTGCCAAATGTTGGTTTCTTGTCCCTCTGTCACTCACCCACACACTCGCATTGGATTTGAAATCAGTAAATGCATTTTTCATAGATGTGTTCATAGATCCTGCACCTACAAACGTTGATTTCAAGCCGCTCATTCTGCCGAGAGTTTCTCACATCTAAAGTGGGTTTAAAGATTTTCCGATTTAATCTGCAAATAAACAATTGAAATTTCAATTAAAATCTTGTTTCCTATTACTACAATTATTTCGGTTTCAGTAAATAGTTAAATAAAACCTTTGCTACACATTAATAACTGTCGAATTAATAATTATATATATTTAACATAAATAGCAAATATAAACACAACTTTAATTTATTTAAGTCAATCTAAAAGATATTTTAGCTATCCATGATGGACTTTGATCAAAACGACTTTCGTTTGGAATTAAGGGCAAAGATAAGCTTCTCCTATAGGATTCTCCTGTTGCTGAGTTTTGAGGTTTCCGCTTTGATTCTCTGATTTGTAACCTGTAACCCTCCTGGGTTAGCCTAAGCTCTCTCTCTCGAATAATTATGAATAGAATTCTTCAGCAGTTTCAGTTTCAGTTTTAAATTGAAGTTGTTGGAATGGTATTAAATGAGATTAACTGATTAACGGACTGAAGGCCTTAATCAATAAGTTTCCCTTCTTGCCATTGATTGCAAAAAATGTTTGTAATTTCAGTTTAAATTGCAGCATAACACTTTTGCCCACTTTGCCTACACTCATTTAAAGCCAGCGTCTGCTCACAAAATCAGCAGCATCCTCATCCCCGCCACGAACAGGAGCGGGAGCACGAATATTATCGTATAATTCAGGGCACAACTGAGAGAAAGGGTAGCGCAGCGCATTGAAGCGAACGCATATCTATCATTAATATCGCTGCAGTCAGCTGCTGTTGTGCTACAAAAGAAAAAAAGAACCAGCTGCAAAAAATAAGGCGCATTACGGTCAGATCTGTGGCCGAAGCTGGGAGCACTCTACCAGAGTAGAGGAGCTACAAAATGGTAGATACAATTTCCCTTTTGATACTACTTATACAATGCAAAGAGAAGCCTCCTCCTATCCGATTGGTGTCCGGGCATCAGGGCCTCGCCCTGGAGGTGAAGAAAGCCGCGTAGAGTCCTGTAATTGGGATCAAAATTAGCTGAAGCTTTGATAAATAAATAGATATATCATATAACCATAAATATACACATTTAAGTCCAATAGTTTTGCAAGTTGCTTAGAGTTCTAGCAACTGAATCTGCGACTCTTTGATGCCACATTCAACCAGCTGTAGTCCCGTGACTCCTTTGCATGAAAAGGGTATCCAAAATGGTACACACACACACATCCATTGGTAGCCATGAATGCTAACACACACACACACACACCGAGGAACGAATAGCCAGGGATCGCTGGCATTGTGTGGCCCTGAGGTTTGCTGTGGCTGCAGGAGCTGGAGCTGGAGCTGCAGCAGTAGCAGTAGCAGTAACTGACTGCTGAACTACTGCCAACTGCAATTAATCATTTTTCTATCATTTTCAGATTTTTTACACACACATACCCACATGCCCCACACACTCCCACCCACACACATGCGGTGCATGCTGCATATGCACGAGCCTCGGGTAAGTTATGATTTTTCCACGATGCTGTTCTCCGATTTCTTCCCGCTCCTTTTTTTTTGTACCTACTTTCGCTCTACCTCTTCCTCTTCCTTCATTTTTTGGGCGAAAGTTCGGTCCTGCTTGCGGCAAGCTAAAGAACTTAAATGGAGCAATGCAACATGGAGCTGGCCACGAGGCAAGAATCACATGATAATTGAGGCACGGCACCTAATGCGTGTGTGGGTGAAACGTCCGACATCCAGACAGCAGCAGCAGGAAGGCAGGGAGTGGCACATAACTATAGCGGTAATTGGCCATGGATATATGCAACTTAGGAGTAAAAATTATTTGGATTATAAATCAATTATTGCCATTAGTTTTAGTGCAAAAATACTTACATTTCGATTGAAATATTTGATTGAAAATAGCAATAGAAAATGCATTTCCATAAGAATGAAACTTGGTAATAATCAAGCCAGGATCTATAGTCCTAACTCTGTGACTCCCTCCATAAATTTCTTATTTGTCGCTACATAAGTATTGATGGCAGACAGTCCCTTCATCAGCCCTTGTTCTACGATTTTCTGTAAGTAAAAGATAATTATTCAAATTAGTTTTAACCTTCACCGCTAAAGGCAAAAATGTAAGCCAATTTCTACATATGAAACGCACTGTACTGCATGCATACATATGTACGTATGTATGCAGCTATATCTGATGTAGATGGATGGATCTGCACATAGCCTACTCGTACATACTCGTACACACATACACCTATTTGGAGGCACATGTCTGTCTGCCTTTAACCGCCGTAAATTGCAGCGTCGTCGCCGGCCTAAACGATTTCTAATGGCGAAACACAGCGGGCGCCAACAAACGCCTCCATTTGAGCATTTCAGCATGGTCCATGCCACCTGCACCATTCCACATGTGCACATGCTCAACGTTCATCCATCTCCCACATCTCCCACATATATGCACACGCACACATACGAGATATGTGCACACAAGCAGCAACATCTTTGCAGGCATACATCTCCATGGACATATGTACATAGATTAGGTCAATTTGCTGGTAACTTTTGATGATGCCCCAGCACATTTACATCCTTTGGCCAAGGCGAGAGCCAAAGGCAAAAACTTTTCGTTGATGGTCCAGGCCAGCCAGCCTGGTCGGTCACTCATTGATGCGGATACATCCGGGATGGGTGTGTGTGTCGTGTGGTGTGGTATGGTGTGGTGTGTGGATCCAGACGGGGCAGGCATATTGCAGCAGCAAGTATAAGCTGCTAACAAGTCAACAAGACCAACAACCAGATGCTGTAGCAAAGGCAGTGGCAGTGGCAGTGGCATCGGCAGCAGCCAGAACACTGGCAGTCCAATCCAGTCGTGGCTCAGTCAGGCATTCCCATGGGACATTTGGTCAGCTTGGTCAGGTTAAGTGTTTTATGAACTTGTTTCAATGAAGTCATACAAAGTGCGTGGGTATGTCTCTCTGTCAGTGCGTGTTCGTGTGAGTGTGCGTGTTCGTGTTCGTGTGCAGGTGCCATGTGGCATATGGCATATGGCATGTGGTGACCGGCAAGGAGGCAACCAAGTCCTGACATCGGCATTCCCATAGCCATCGCATCGTCTGTTGCCATTGAAGCTTTTAATTTGATTTTCGTTCAAGTGTCGTTTTCTGTGGTTCTCCAGTGTCTGTCTCCCCTCTCTGGCTCCTACTTCCTTCCAGTGTGTCCAGCGTGTGTGTGTCCAGTGTGTGTTTCCGCACTAACTTGAGCCCTTTCTGCCACTGCCTCTACTTTTCTCTACTTCTTTTGGCTTTCTGTTACGGCTTCTACTTTTGGTGCCGTTCCTGCTCGGTTTCTCCTAATGAGGCGGCATTCGTTTGTCTCCAAAATGCTCTAATTAAAGCCAGTTTGGTGCAAAAGTAAATCGAGAACTTTGCCTTTACAACTCAGTTGCTTGCAAAATGCACATTCAAATGCAACTTTTGACATATTATGCCTGGATTTGGGCATTAAGTTACTTTCCTTTACGGACGACTGCACTCCGCTATGGACTGATTTTAGTTGCAGATATTTAAAGCAAGCATCCTATCGGGACTATGTATTAAGTCACTTTTAGTGGCCTTTCAGTGGCATCCATACCACAGTTTATATTCGCTTAAAGTTGAACAACTTCCAGAGACGAAAACACCACAGAAACACGCGCAGCAGCACAAGCAGTGGGGCCTGAGCTAAGGCTAAGGGCAACAAATAAACAAATTGATTAATTTACAAATCAAAAATTGATCTAAGAATACGTCCACTTACCACAGGGACCACTATTCGTCATGGACCACACAATGAGTGGCTGAAGTCGCCGACAATTGGATCTGTCAGCCATAACCAAACTTCTGCAGCAAGCCGCAGCCGTGCAGCCGCACATCGATGAGCAGGTGGCGGCGCATAACAGCCAGTACCTCAGATGAGTTCCACCGCAATACGACTAAACATGATCGAAAGTACATCAATAATGGAAAATTACACAGTTGCAACAGGTAAATAACACAACAAACACATGTGCACATGGCCAAATCGGATTTAAAGCACGTGCTCTCGTCCGAGTGTGTTTTTGGTGTCGCCAAGATGTCGCCTGCCTCAATGGTCGCCAACATCATACAGGATGCCTGGGATAAGTGGAACACCACACTGGAGATAATGGGCATTGATCCGAAGCTGAGGAGCATCACCACGCAGCCATTTCCCGCCGTAGTAATTCTCAATGGAAGCCAGGCCTTGGTCGGCAGGGTTGCAGCCCTGGCTGCAGGTGCTGTGCCTTCGCAGGGCGGAGGTTCAGCGGGTCAGCGAGGATCGGCATAGTTGGAAAGAGTTCATAATAAATGTATTCTTGTAATTAGCTATGTGCTTTAGAGTTGTTTCAAATTTCCAACGGCCCCTGGCCTGTTTCGCGCACGGATATCGCAGCCATGCCAACAGATGGTCATCAGTTGTTGCTTCGGCGTTGACGACTAAAAATGTGCGAGAATGTTCCATCCGATTGTCGCCAATGAGGGTCTGTGCGGTGCATTTTATATGCTGCATTATAGCATAGCATTCACCCAATTCACTCTAAATAAAAGCACAATTTACAAATTACTCGCCCGGTTCTTGTTCAACTTTTTTGCAGCCAGGCCCTGGTTTGCCATGACGCTCCTATCGATAGCTGCTTATCGATGAGGCGCATTTTTGTTGTATCCCATTAATAAATTATAAGCTATTAGCTATAATATTGCGAATATTAGCACTAAGTTATGAATACAATTAAAATAAGTAACTGAAACAGCAGCGCTTAAATTAAGCCCTTGATTTATTTTTAACCCCAGTGTAGCACTGTTGGGCAGACAAATATCGATGAGGCGCGTCAATTTGTATCTGTGTGTAATTGATTAATAACAAACTTTAATGTATACCAAGGGCAATAAACACTAGAAATATTGGTCGACTTCAATTATCTTAACAATTAGCTCAGGCTGACATGAATATATTTTGGTTTTCTTATTGCGCGATTAGCGCTCAAAGCCCTGGTCGATAATGACCTAGCGCGTTTGAGCGCTAGCCAGCGCGCGAATATTTGAAAATTGGCTAGTTACAATGAAATTAATTGTGTCTGAGTTAAGCTGAGTGCTTAGCTCTTCCTGGCGCCGTGCTCTCGCTCAAAGCGTTGCAGAATGCTATCCATGTTGGTCACCAGCTGTTCGAGAACTTCTTCAATCAAACTCACGCGATTAGTGACCCTACGGGGAAAGGGAAAGGTCATAAATGTAGGACCAAAACGCAATCCATACATCTTGGGCGCTTACCGAAATAATTGCCTGTTGTGAACATCGTGTGGAATCTCTTCGAAGTACCGTGCCCTGAAATAGATTCCCAGCTAAGGATATTATTTACTCAACAAGTGATATCTGGTAGACGTACTCTTCTTGGGTCATGTTCTTCCTTAGCACTTTGGGGTCCTTCAGCTCAACGGCTTCAGCAGCTTTGTGAACACTTTTCGGTCGAGGTGGCGGCAGAACGCGACGCTTGCGTCCGCAGTGGGTTACCCAGTAGAAGGCAGCGGACAGTTTCTTATAGACATACGAGGCCAACTGGCTGCGTCCCTGGGTGATTTCATTCTTCACCGCATTATAGGTTTGCATTATGATGGCCAAGAACATGTTCTTAGTGGAAACACAAAAGAATTAAACCGAACGAAATGCAAGTGCGGAAACTCACCAGCAGAATGAAGAAGACGAGCACAATGTAGGTGAGAAAATAGATGGGACCGAGCACTCGGTTGGATTGCTGAATTAGATTATACTGAAAGTCGCCGAGTATCATGCGAATCATGGTCAGGACAGCGGTAACAAAATTGTGGAAATCGGGATGCTCAGAGCCGAACAGCAGCAGCCCCAGCTGGGCATAGGCCAAGAAAACAATTCCAAACATAATGCTGAAGCCAATCAAATCTTTGGAGCACTAAACGGAGCAAAGGGAACAAATGAAAGTTACAAATTAATTTGGAATGAACTCACTCACCCTTCTCAGTGTCGTTGTGAACTGAATGAGTGTCTTGTTGAAGCTTATAAACTTGAATATTTTGATCCAAACGAGAAATGCCAGAACAGCCATCATGTCCACATAAACCAGATTCGATAGGCAGAGATAGTCGATGCTCTGATAACTCTCTTCGGCGCGTGCCTTGGACAAAATGGATTTCATTCTCAAGGTGTGCCAAATGTTGTACACCAAAGCGAGGTAGCTCAGCTGCAAGGGAGACACATCAAATCGAAGGGAGGAAACCGGGAAACCGCTTAGAATACAATTACCACCAGCACAACATTATCGAGAATGTTCAGTGAGGATTTGTAGTACTTTTTACAGCCCGATTTGTGCATTTCGTTGATCTCACAGATGGTGTAGTAGAACACCATTATGTACCAGAATATGTAGACCACGGTCATGGAGAGACTGAGGTCCGTGAAGAAGGAATATTCTTTGACTGTCTGCAGATGCGCCTGCGGTATGACACCGCCCGTGGGCGGAATTTCGGCAATTAATCTGTGCGGAAGAAAAGGAAACTTTCAACTTTAAGGTGAACTTCATCGCGAAGGAGTAATACTTGACCCCATACTTGACGCTCTGGAAAATGTCTTTGTTGTCGCTGAACAGATTGAACTCCACCAAGCAAAGCCGCGAGCCGCGATCCAGCCAATTGGCAGTCTTCAGTTTATTTATGATCCGCAGATTCTCATGCTTATCGTAGGTCAGATCCACAGTATACCCACCCGAGCGATAGAAGGCCAATAGAGTCATGATTGGAGTGGCGCCTAAAGCTCCCATCGTGCGATAGCGCGACTCCTTGTGCCACTCGCTGCTTTCTTCGGCCTCCACGGAATACGCGGGATAGCAAATGTTGTAGTTCTGCGTAAAGCCAGTGTCCACATGGCAAGTGTCCTTGCTGACGCGTATCTGCCGCAGGCGCGGTGGACCCAGCAACAGATTCTCCTGCAGAAACATTCGACCCTGCAGATGGGTGGTTAAATAGGGGCTATTGACAGCCCACGGGGGAGCAGCTCGGGCAGCGGGCTCTCTTTTCCTCCCCGAGTATTCCTCCTCCCTGAACTTCCCCGTCTTCCATCGTCTTTTGGCTTTGTTCTCCGGTGCGGATGTTGGGTTTTCGGTCATATCTCCGTGTAAAGTGTTCACAAAGTTGTATATCAAGTAGTCCCACCAATCTGGCACGGTGAGCATTTTCTCAAAGGATATCGTCACGGAGGGCACCACCGTCAGGTTGCGTGTAACAAATAATCTCTTCATCGTATCGTTAAAGTAGAACATGTGAGAGTGACGCACGGACAACGTAACTGCAGGAAGAGTAACGGCTGTAGCTGCAGCTCACAGCAGTAGCGAGTGCTCGAACCAATTCGGAAATTGCTTTATGGTTCAATTGATTGCCAAACTCACCCAGAGATGTGAGAAAAAGGAAAATGATGAAAACTCCAAACTCCATGAGAGCATCGCGCACCTCCTCGTCGGTTGTATAGAGAATTCGCGACGTCTTCACTTTCAGATGTTGTGGAATTGGGGTCTCGCGTCCAACTTCATTCATGGGTGTTCCCCTTTTTGGACTTGCACCAATTTCCACCTTCTTTCGTCGGAATAAACGACGTTTCTGGCTGTTTGCTGCTTCCGGTACCTTAATTCGGACAGGAGTCGCAGCTAATGGCGCTCCAGGTGCATGCTTGGGCAACTGCATCGTGGCTAGTGCCGGTATTTCATGTGCCGCCCTTGGTGACGGGCCGGGTTGTTCATCCTCTGCATCCGAGCACATTTTTTTCCTATTTAAATGTGTCTATTTATTTGGGAAAAATGTCTTTCAATGGAAGTTTAAAAACTGCTTGCTGTGAATTAATTTGTGTTATTATGTTCACCAACCAAATTCGGACTAAGGTTTAAAACTCGGAAAAGCCAGCGTCACTAAATACATTTTACCTTACATTTTACACTATTTGTTACATCTGTCATCTATTTCAGCTCACTAGCCTCCGCCAGAGGGAGAAACAGCTGGCAGATGCCTCGCAGCAGGAGGTGGGGGATAGCCGCTCAAAATGAATTCCTTGTTTCTGGCTATAATATTGATTCGATCTGCAATCTAGCAGTTGTACCCAAGGCCAAGATGAAACACAAAAACTCATCCGATTGATTATATTTGGCATAGGGCCACATCAATTTTTCATACTTTATTTCGTGTATGACAAAGTAATCACTGAACGTGTCTTATGCCTCGAATTAATTAGAATTATTAAATTTATTTGTCATCATCCGGCAAGCTGAGGGCGGCTTGATGGTACACCGCTTCCCTGGTATCTCGTCTCACTTCTCCTCGCACCACTCGTTCTCCTTGCGCACCTGCTCCTCCTCGGCGGGAGTGAAATCCTTTTTGATGTTGAAAGTCTTACGGATCTCCTCTGGAGTTTTGCCCTTGATCATGTTTGCGACGGTCTTGCAGGTCAGTTCGAGCAAGCCCTTGATATCCAGGTAGTTAGCGGCCAATATCAACTCGAAAAGTGTGCCCTGGTCGACCTTAAGGAAGTCGGCGTCCCACGAGATTATGTCGTCGGTGCGCTTCTCCTTGCTCTCGTCGTCTTCAGTCGGCTGGGGATCGTCCTTATGGTAGTGGGCCCACGTCAGTACCTTGCGCAAAATTGTGGAATTTACATTTGGCAGTGGGACAATGGCATTCTCATCATCTTCCATTCCGCAATCCTCCAGCATTGTCTTGATAGTTCCTGAGCACTTCGCGATTTGGATGTCGGTGTCGAAAATCTCCTCATCCGAGGACTGCAGTTTAATGCTCGGCATTTTGAATATGGTTTTTTCTGGAAAAGAAATGTGAGATTTATAAAAATAGGGGAAAACTCAAGACACAATTTCTAGAAAAACGCGCACACGCAAACACACATACACATGCAGGCACGCGTCAATGGAATGCATATACATATGTATTTCAGTAGAAATACAAAAACATGCATATACGAATGCGCCTGTGTGTGCGCGTTTATTTTTCCCTGTGCAAGAGTATTTTGAAGTGCAGTTAAATCCCCTTCTTATTGGTTAAACACTCACCGTTACGTACTGTTTAAGTTTAATATGCAACACAAATTTTGTGAAAAGATAAATTTGTTAAACGGAGTTTACAAATTGTGAAGTGAGCAGCAGTGTGACCTCGGATTTATTGATAAAATATTTCGTTTGACCCTCAGAAATATACCGAGCTACACCGTAAATATACCGAAAATCTGAACACATTTTCTTGATTTTGATGTTCTATATAATATTACCAGCAGTTAGGATACTCAGCGGCAAAACTATTATTTTAGGAATATTTCGGTATATTTCTGAGGGTCAGGCCGTATATTTTTTCGATAAATCCGAGGTCACACTGGCCCTATCTTGGGTGGCGAAAAAAATACGGTATCGGAAAATTATAACGCGGAAAAGAATCTCCGTCCGAGACCGAACCCATTTTATAAATTGAATTAACTAAATGCATCTCCTGGAACGGACTATGCTCACCTGCGCGCTACGAAAATGATACGTCGATATCGATGAACGCGTTACAAGAAATAAAAGTTAATGAGGCAAAAGCAGAGTGGTAGAAAAAAGGCATACATACATAGGCACGCTCGTCGACGTCGTCGTTGCGAAGGAATATATGTATCTGCATATGTATGTGCGTGTGTATGCGTCGCGTACACATAAGTGTGGTGGCTGCAGCTTCTAGCAGTGAGTCGGAGTCTGTCTCCAATCGCATTGGAGGAGGGGGAGCAGAACTGGCTGGTGAAGCAGAAGGAAAGATTGATCAAGCGGCTGGAAGTGGAAGTGGGAGTGGGTGGAAGCGAGCGATAGAGGTATGGACGGCGGCGATTGAATGTTTTCGGGCACAAAGACGTGAAAATGATTTGGCATAGCAGAGCAGCTACCAACAGCGACGCCGAAGGCTCCATCGTATCCGTAAGGGCCAGAGACCCTACCAACGGCTTCTATTCCAGCCCACTGTGATATTTTTCGGATGCAAACCCAGACGAACATCCAGCAACAACCGAAAACAAGCCTGTACGTGCGCTGTCCAAGTGTGTGTGCATGTCTCTGCCGACGACGCAACAAAAAGAAAAAAAACACATTGGAAGGTAGCAGCAGAACGGCAGACAAAGCATCAGGCACGGCCCCGAAGACAAAGAGAGGAGAGAAGCGAAGCATCAGCCAGTATCGCCTTTGTGAATAATTCATTTAAGGTAATGTTTACAAAAACCGAAAAATCAAGAGAAAAGAATTATAAACATTTTGTATGTATATGTTTGCTTGTTTGTAGTGTGTGCGATTGTACGTGTGTATTTCGTTCCTGTGTAATAGGCGCCGCCATTTTTCGTTCCCATGTAACAAGCAAGCTCTGCAAATGTTCGCCTAGGGTTATCAAGGCTTTCAGAAATGTTTCTCTCGACAAGCTTTCGTGGCTTTTGAGCAGTGCCAATCCAGCTAAAATATCGATGTTGCTCACAGTTTGTTAGCAGAGATACCATTGCAATTATCACTCTTCTAATCGTCGTATTATACTACACATCAAGATCAATCTACATTTATTGAAAGGCACAGACAGAATGAGATAGCGCGCTATATTTGTTCTACTGCCCGTCTCCAAAGTGCTAAGCGTCACTATTTTCCGGCACGCTCAATTGATAATTCCTAGCCCCAACTAATTATTGCAAAGTATTAATCTATCGTTTCTCGCTCACACTATATGGCATAAGTTATAGATGGTATTACTGCCTTAACTTAAAGTGTAGTGGATATGACCATAACAAGTGAAGATCGAAGCCAAATAAGCTGTCACAAACAAATTTCTGCTCTTTGGCAACCCTTTTTTCACACTCACCTATTCTCACTGCGCATATGCTGCTCTCTTTTCGCTCTTGCTTGCTCGCAAATCGCAAACACAACAGGAACGAACAATACACTCAAATACATACACTACATACATACATATGCATTTGTTTGTGTAAAACAGCTGGAGAACCGTAATTTGCAATCGAGCCCTTGCTCAAGCAACAAATTTGATTCCTACTTTTTCGTTCCAAGTAATTTCTAGGAAAATGGGCATAAACGAGTACCTGCTCTGGGCAGCCACCAACTGATACGCTTTATTATTGTAACACAGCTTCTAACATACAATTATTTTTAATTGTAAATACCAAATAGTCGCACATGCATATCGATAATCAAATTAGTTGCAACAATGAGGGAATGGTTTACGATTTTGTGTCGGTTCTCTAATTACATATATGTTCAGAAAAAAAAAAACGGATTTGTTGAATTTTGAATATACTATTCTGTCTGGTTGGTCGCCACGGCTTTTTGTTGCACAGATGCTTCCCAAGTTAATTGATTTTTTTCGCACGTGTTTGTGCGTGTGCGGTTTGTCTGGAGAGGCCGCGTGGGAGAGAGACGGGAACAAGAGAGCGCCGTCTGTCGTCGACCCCATGTAACACCTAAAAGTACATATGTACATACAGAACACCCTCTCTATCTCTCCCCCTATAACCCTGTCGATTCATACGAAGCCGTAAAAAAATGGCTAAACCACATTTGATTTGTAAATAACTTTAATTGCTGAACCATAAATCAGCTGTTTCCATGCAACTCCATCCCTGTGGCTAAATTTCAAAGCCGATACATACATAACAACATATGTACGTTTCAGCGATTTTAAACACTATCGGTTCTTCCTCTGTGCAGAAAGACACTTGTAACGGATTCACTTGTAGTGGTAAAGGCGAAAGAAACCAACAATTAAAAAGCATGTACATATATACCGTCCTTAGACATGCTAGTCTAGACGTGTATATAGTTTAATGTATAATTGAATATTATACCGTTCATAAACATCCCGGTATTCTATTGCCTTCTCGTTTCGTTCTGTGGAAATGAATATGAAGAGTAGAGAAGAACAGCTGCACAAGGTTGCCACACGGAAGAAAAAGAGAAAAAAAAACAGTTGGTAATTTGAATATGAAAACAGCTGTTGGGCGGTGTGAAATTACAAATTTGAAACGATTGATTATGTCGTCGACAACCAGCTGCAATATGTAATGAGAAAGTGTTTTTTTTTGTTTCTCCTTTTCCAGACTCTTGCAGAATGGTCGTCGGCTCGAATCACACGCGTCGTGGCGAAACTGGCAGCAGATTTACGAACAGCAGCTCCAACGGTAACGGGAACAGCACCGCCAGCAGCACAAGTGGCGGCACCACCTCCACCACCAGCTCAACGTCTTCAGTAGCTAGCAGCGAGGCGACGGCAGCGGCGGCGGCTCTTTTGTCGTCAATGTCCCAAAAAAGCCAAAATGCCGCCCATGCACCACCCACAACAGCGAATATCCACCATCAGCTGCAGCAACCGACGATAGCAACGCAGACGACGACGAACCACCATCAGCCCCATCATCCCCATTACCAGCAGTCGCAGGCACACAACCACCAACACCAGCAGCATCAATCCTCAAATGGAATCGGTGGAGGTGGTGGAGCAGGAACAGGCGCTGGTGGAGGTGGCGGTGGAGGAAGTACCCTCAATGGCTGTAATGGCAGCGCCGTCAGTCGATTGTCACAATCCACTGGGATGTCGCCGCGTGAACTCTCGGAGAACGACGATCTGGCAACATCGCTTATACTGGATCCACATCTTGGCTTCCAAACCCACAAGATGAACATACGCTTCCGCCCCCTTAAGGTTGACACGCAGCATCTGAAGGCGATCGTAGATGATTTCATCCATGGTCAGAACTATGACGTGGCCATACAGCGCATCTACGATGGCCCTTGGATACCGCGACCACTGAAAAACAAGAACAAAATCGCCACCAAGCGGTTGCATGACCACGTAAGATGACCTTCCATGCCCCCAGCCATCCATTCATCCTGATGTCTGACCCACAAACTGATTTTACTCCTCCTCTTTGCAGATTGTACGATATTTGCGCGTGTTTGACAAGGACAGTGGGTTCGCCATTGAGGCTTGCTACCGATACTCCCTGGAGGAGCAGCGCGGAGCCAAGATCAGTTCAACGAAGCGCTGGTCCAAGAACGAAAAGATCGAGTGCCTGGTTGGCTGCATTGCCGAGCTGACCGAGACCGAGGAGGCAGCCCTCTTGCACTCGGGCAAAAATGATTTCTCTGTGATGTATAGCTGCAGAAAGAACTGCGCCCAACTCTGGCTGGGACCGGCGGCGTATATCAATCACGATTGTCGGGCCAACTGCAAATTCCTGGCCACCGGACGCGACACAGCCTGCGTGAAGGTGTTGCGCGACATTGAGGTGGGCGAGGAGATTACTTGCTTCTACGGCGAGGACTTTTTCGGGGACAGCAACCGGTACTGCGAGTGCGAGACGTGCGAGAGACGTGGAACGGGTGCATTTGCCGGCAAGCACAACAGACATTTGGATGATGCCACTGGCCTGGTGCTGGGTCTCACCTCCGGCCTGGGTCTGACCAGCGGCGGTGCTGGCAACGGAGGCGGCTACCGCCTCCGCGAAACCGACAATCGCATCAATCGCATTAAGAGCCGCGCTAACTCAACCAACAGCACTTCGAATAGCAACAGCAACACGAACGATTCCACCGGCACCAACGACAGCAGCAGCACCAGCGCCAGCATCGCCAGCAATGGAGTAGCTCCAATGGCAGTGCCCACATCCCAGCAGCCATCACATGCTGCGGTCGGTCGTGGATCAAGCAAAGAGACGGGCTCTGTGCCGCCACCGGGATCTACAGCAGCAGCAGCCGCCGCCGCCGTATCGCTGATGGAGAAGAAGCTGCCAAACTTGGTCGTTTCGCCCCTGACCATGAAGGAGCTGCGTCAGAAGGGTATGACCAAGTACGATGCAGAGATGATTATGGCCAATGCTGCCTACCAGCAGCAGCATCATCATCATCAGCATCATCAGCACTTTTTGCATCATCACCACCACGGACAGCATGCCAGCACCGGGGCCGAGGCCACGGCCGCTGTCCAGCAGCTGGCGATGCAGAAGCCTGGTGTGGTACCCGTGACATGCACTGGAGAAGGAGCTGGCGCTGGAGTAGGAGGCGGACAAGGCGCATGCGCCGCTGGTGGAACCATTTCCTCCACATCCAGTACGGAATTGAACGGTCGATCAAATACCCTGCGCAAGTCCATTCGTGTTAACAGCACCAGCAGCAGCATCTCCACAGCCTCCACGGATGAGGTGGTGGCAGCCAGTGGACCGTCAATGCCCCTACCATTGCCACTGACAATACCAATGTCGGCCAAGTCCGCTGTGGTGCTGGTGACAAGGTGCAAGCCGGCCATGGCCATTGCGGCGCTGCACCAGCGACAACAGCGGCAGCTGCGGCGCAGCGAGCGGCAAACAAATCGTGGTGGCCAGAAGGATAAATCACTGGGGAAATATATCACAGACAGCGAGAGCAGCGATACCGATCATCAGCGCGGTGAGCGTCAGCGGGTGAAAGCGCGAGGAGTCGATGAGCATCAGCAGCCCACAAAAGTGTTTGTTATGGACGGTGAGCAGCAGCAGCAGCAGCAGGAGAAGCGCGTGACGCGGAATAGTGCAGGGAGAGCTGCGGCAGCAGCAGCGGCGGCAGCATCATCGGCACCGGCAACAACAGGAGGACTAGGAGGACTTCTAGGACTAGGAAGATTAGTCACTGCCCATAATAGTAGTAACATAACAGCAGCGACAGCAACACCCACAGCCACAAGTAGCAGCAGCAGCAGCGGCGGCGGCAGCAGCAACAAAACAACAACGATTACAAATTGTAATAATCATAATAGTAACGATAGCAGTAGAATTAATATTAATTCTAATCTTAGAGGTAGACATAGTGTTAAATCAAAGAAGCCAGCACCAAGTGAGGCCTCATCCATACCCACATCCACGTCCTCAGTTGAAGCACAGTCCCTACACCAGTCCCAGCAGCAGAATCAGCAGCAGCAGCAGCAGAAGGCAACGCGTCGCAGTCGCAGCAACAGTCCTGCCTATAAGAAAAATCTTTTGGACACCTTTAACCAAGCGATTGCTCCTTCCCATCTCACAACGGATGAGAATCCATCTAAGCAGAAGCGTAGTCGTCGTGCCGCTGCACTGGCTGCAGCTCAGCACATCCATTGCGATGCAACTGGAATGGGATTCGGAGCCAAAGCACCACCAACACCTGCAGCCAGCAGTCAGCGCAAAAGACATCAACCAGCAAGTGAAGGAACAGCAGCAACAGCAGCAGCAGCAGTAGTTGTAGCCAGCGAAAAAGCATCCAACAGCCTGTCCAGCAGCAGTATGGAGCCCCTACTGAAGACACCCGAGCGTCGGCTGAAGCTCACGCTGCGAATGAAGCGATCTCCCATACTAGATGAAGTCATTGAGCTGGGCACCAGCTTCAGCGATGAGCGGCAGCAGGCCCGGCACAATGGAGCTATGGGCGGCGGTCGTACTGCAGGCGGGAATGGAGCTAGCTCAGGATCGGGAGGAGCGAGTGGCAGTGCGAATATGACCGGATCAGAGGGGATTGGCGTTGAGTATGAGATTCTGCGTATGGAAGGCATTTCGGAGCATGGCAACGATGATGATGACGACGACGATGAGGACGATGACGATGAAGAGGAGGAGGAGGACGCTGACGCCGAAGCTGAAGCTGATGCTGAAGATCAGCAGCCCGAACAGGTTGCAGAGCAGCAACAGCAGGCTGCACCGCTTGTGGCAGCACCACCCAGTACCAGCCACTACGAGCCGCTCTCAAAGAAGCAGAGGAAGAAGCAGCGAGGCTGCAGCAGCCAGCGGCGATCACCGGATCCCAGCTCGTGCAGCAGCACCGTCTACGTGACGCCGCAGAAGAAGCGACTTCGCTTAATCTTCGGCAACGAGTCGCACACCATTGACATTCCACCAACGGGCGAGGGAGCAGCAGGAGCTGGAGCAGAAGCCAGCGGAGTGGATGACCTGCACAGCAGCAGCGGCGGCGGAGTGAGTGCAAGCGACGATTCGTTCAATGCCTCGTACGCCAGCAGCGGCACCAGCATGACGGTGAATACCTCCTCCCAAACGACGACTAGTGGCAACAGCAGCGACGATGGGCCATCTTTCTCCGCGTCCTCTGGTGCGGGCAATGTGCAAACGGAGGGCATGGACTCGACCACGCTGGTGGCACCAGCACAGACACCACAGTCGCCGACTTCTTCGACCAGCGGCCCCTTCTATTCGGCCTGCACCTCCACCACCAGCACCCACTACTTCCCCAGCAGCAAGCGACGTGGCGGAACAGGAGCTGCGCCCGGCGAGGAGGCAGCATCCTACATCAATTACTATCAGAGTGGCGGCTCGGCGATGCTTGGCAAGTACGGGGCCACGAAGCAGATGACTTCCAGCCCCGGCCAGGGGCAGGCTATTGTGAGCAGCAGCAGTGGCGGAAGTGGGGTAGGGGGAGGAGGAGCAGTACTTGGATTCCTGCCACAATCGTTGACCATTCCCAAGCACACTTTCGGCACCTGCGCCCTGCTGCCCCCCACTAGCTTTGCCAGTCTCCAGCAACCGACGCAGCCGCCGCCAACGCTGCTGCCGCCGAATCATCAGCAGCAACAGCAGCAGCAGCAGGCGAAGACCAGTGTGGCCACATCAACGTCCGCCTCCTGCTCGCCGCCTGTGCACAACCATCATCATCATCAAAGCCAGCAGCACCAGAATCCACATCATAACCACCATATCCAGCAATAACGAACGACTGATCTCCAAGTAACTTGACTAAGATCCGCTGACATTGCCCACAGCCCAAGGCACGGCCAGAAAAGGAGGAGAATGAAGATAAAGAGAAGAAGGAGGAGGAGCAGTAATGAGAATTTGTGTATGCGCTGCTTGCGTCGTCGTTGCCTCTGCTGCTGATCTGCCGTTAACCATTAAAACCGATTCCCAATCCTCCAAACAGTCGCACTTCAGTTGTAGCCATTATTAGCCTTAGCGGAGATCCATTGCCTGTTATCCATTACTCCAAAGCTTGGAGTCCAAACCCACCCTGGTGTCCATGCATTTTTTACTCCACGCCCCGTCCCCCCGCATCAGCATCTCATATTCAGTTCTAGCCTCATTTTTTGAATAGGACCAACCCATGCCCCGTTGCATTAGTTCTGGTCCTGGTGCCAGGTTTTGGTTGCGGCGCTCTGTGCCAGCTGCCATGTGCCTGGTGCCTGTCCTGGATGCAAACGAGTATCAACTGAAGCAAAAGAACTCGAAAAATTGCAACCAAATTTCGATTTTAGAGACACACAGAGACGAAAAGAAAAAGAAAATAAGAAGTACAAACGAAAATCAAGTGGAAATATTTGATTATAACTTACTTTTTTTGCTTTCTTCTATTTCTCGTTCTCTCTTTATCTCTCCCACTCTCTATCTCTCTCTCTCCCTCTCTGTGTCTTCCTCAAACCCGTGGATCCCCCTCCCCCCGTGTTGCCCTGTTTGGTTACGTGTGCGTGCCCGTGCATGTGTTTGTGTTTGTGTTGTGTGTTGTGCGTGTGCCTGTGTGTGTGTGTGTGTGTGTCTGTGCTTTTCTTTTTTCCTTTTGCCTTTGCAGATGAAAGTTTAAAGCATAAAAGTAGGAGAAAAGATGCCGAAAAAATCATGCAGCAGCAGAATAACGCCACAAATAACGACAGCAACAACAACAACAGTGTCGGCAGCAGCAGCCGCAGCAGCACCAGCATCAGCCCCAACTGTAAAAGGAGCAACAGCAGCAGCAACGGCAACAATTTAATCGTTAAAAAACTGAGAATCGAACTGAATCGCATACAAATCATGTACAGTTGAGCCAGTGGATGTCGCGGTGCAAAGGTGGCAGGAGATTTGCTCAACCTCAGCAGTGGAGCAGCAAGCAGCAGCAGAAATCAGAGGAGCTTCTCGCTCTACGGGTAACATTTTACAAATACAAAGGGGACAAGGACAAGGAGGAGGGAGGATGTGACGCAGGAAGCCAGCCGCAAAAATATACAAACCAGAAAACAAAACAATATTCTAAATGCAATGCACACACGACACAACGCAATTAGCAGCGGTACATATGTACGCCTTACAACTAACGTTAAATTTATGCAAAATTATATATACAATAGCGTATGTATGTATATATAACAGATATATATTCAAGATATATGTAAAAGCATTGCAAAAAATACACACATACATAAATAGTACGTTACGTTACGCTACGTGTGTGTATGTGTTGTACATCCCCATGTGTAGTTGTTAGAGAGAGTCCCACAAAAGCCAATCCAACAATAACAGCAACAATAGCGCAGCATCAGCCACTGAAACAGCAAATAGCAATATTAAACAAACAAAAAAAAAACTGAATTGAATAATTTATATATACAATACATTATACTTACTAGACGCGATAATTAAATATACATAAAGCGAGAACTTAGCGTACCAGAATTTCACACACAAAAAAAACAAAAACGAAAACAAATCAACAAATTAAAATGTATATAAATAACAGATTTAAAAAAATATATAAAAAAGTAACAAAATCGAAACGAACGAAAATCGAGAACCGAGAAATTAACTTTCCAAAAAAATAATGCAAAAAATACAAAATAAAACTCTGGAAAATCAAAGCGAGAAAAGTGAGCAAAAAATAGTTCGTTCCACTGGCAACTGGAAGGCCAAGGCCCCTCACTCCTATTATTTGAAGCATGTTACCCGCCTAAGCACTTTTTGTAATCATATTTTTTTGTTGACCATTGATACATGGATGGATGGATGGATGGCCTCCCCTGCCTTACATTTATCAACATTTTCTTAGTGTCTTTTGTGTTGTGTTTCCCACTCTTCAGTTTAGTTCAGTTTAGAGTTGATTTGATTGTGGAACCGCAGCAGCAACACTACACCTTCCATATAACACCTATCCCCTCCTCACACCCACACACACATGCAAAACCACAAAATGTAATTTGGCTTGCCCGAATTCAGTTTTGTTTTATATTAATTTTATACGATACGAATAACGTACATACAATATACATCCGCGCATACATGCATACACGAAATGGGTATGACTATGATTTTTTTAAAACAATAATCTAATCTTTTTTTCTCCTTACGGATAAGTTGAACTGTAGCATATTACATATAATTATATTATCTATACATTAATCATATTTGATATGCATATGTATATCTATTATATTATACACCTTATTCATATATGTATGTGTAACTACTGTGTATTATTTTGTAAGCCACAAACAATTCAAGCAAGAGTGGCGCCACCAAGCCAGCCACCAACATTCATAATAAACTAAAAGAGAACATTTAGTTTTTACAAAATTGCATGTTGCTGTGTTTACTTTTTACTTTTACTTTATCGGTGCTTATCCGTTTCCCCACTACAACACCCAGGACTATCCATCCATCCACCCATCCATTGATGCGACATCAAGAAACAAAGAAATTCACGCAAAATCATTATTTAATGTATATTTATTTGATTGATGAATATGATTTTAATTCCTTTGGTGTTTTGCACCTGCCCCCCATTGGATATATTTCCATTCCCAAGATTCAACCCAACAAAAGGAATTCACGTATATTCAGGACATTCTTCTTTAATTGTGTAAAAAGTTGTGTTTCGTGGAACGAGGCTTACATCTAAGAGTTTACTGAATCCATTGGCGCCGTACTGCTGTTAATGTTAATCTGATCCAGGAGGTTGTGTGGTGTGTCTGTCCTCAAATATCCCGGGGCTGGCTTCGTGGCCAAGGTGGGGTCGACCCAAGAACAATGGGTGCTTGCTGCAAGCCGTTTCTTGGAGAAGGAGAACGGTGTGGTGTGGTGTGGTGTTGTGTGTTTTGTGTGTTTGTGGGGAAGGAGACACGTCATATAGTTCAGCCTAGTGACCGTACTTCTGGAAATCCCACTCGCGATTGTCCAGGGGGCACACCTGGCGTGTCTTCAGCCAACGCGAAATGCAATGAAAGTGGAAGGCGTGATTGCAAACGCCCCAGGCCACGGTGCACTCCTCGCTGGTGGCAGAGGCCTGATTAGCCTGGCACTCGATGCATAAATCCATTATGTGGTTGCGGCAAATAGCGCAATTGTCGACAACGATATCTGCGAATGAATGCAATTGTTAATTTAGTTGCATTTAAGACTCGAATTTCGCTGCTGGAACTGGCAGACAAAGAGATTGTCCGAGTGCCTCTCCTCTCTCGCGCTCTCTATATTGCAAATATTTTACTCACCCCAGGCCCAAAGAGCCACGGCGTTCCACTGATGATTACAGAAAGCAGCAGTAAGAAAGGAAAAATTGCAAAAATAGGTTTTGTTAATAAATTTCCCTTGAAAGGAATCGCAACATTAAATCACACACACCACAGCACACGCACTGATTCACATATGCAGCGGTGTGCGCAAGTGAGCGCCTGAAAATGCTGTGCGTGCTGCATTTGTAAACTTACTTTTTTAACCTCGAAACGCTTCTTTTCGCCCTTGCTACTGCTGGATGGCACTTCGAATTCTTCCTCGTCAACCTCCATATTTCTGTCCATTTATTTGTAAAACTACAAAAATTCACAACTTGCTGATGATACTTTGACGGACTACAATGTGACCGCACCGCTCACTATTAAATATACCGCCTGATCCTTAAAAGTATGCCGGAATATGCCTACTCATTTGTAAAAAAAATACCGAAATCATATTTTTCGCTGAACAGAGTGTAACCAGGTTTTGTGTTTGCTCCCTTGAACTCGCTACGGTTTAAAATAAAACTATTAATTTTTGGTTTTCCGGCGCTCCTGTATTTGCAAATGTTTTTGATCGAAGTGATTTAGCTTCTCGTGATTTGTAACAAACGGCCTCAACAGAGCTTTTACACGATGAATCGATAACTCAATTAGTCAGTTGCAGCTGTTGCCCTGACCAATTCTTTTAAATAAATATTTATAAAAGAGGCACACACTAAATTACACTGGCAATGGTGTAAGTTGTAAATCAATTCATCAATAAGTCATCTATATTTGCTTTTGCAATTAAGATTCGTTTTAATGTATAAAATATAATTTATTTCCATTGCGGTGAGAAAAATGTTGCCGTTATGAAAAGTAAATCGGAAATAATTGGCGAAAGTGAAAACCGCAACCGGAAATCTCTCCGGTGTGGACCCAGATGAATATGAACATCCCAAAGATTTGCAGATATATTTATCTCAATAAATTAGTTTATAAAAATGTTGCATTTAGGTTCCCCTCCAAACTTTTAGCCGACCTTTCGTTGGGCTGCCGATTTTTTCCTTTTCTTCTTGGGCGCCTGTCGCTTACGGCCCTGCTAGGAGGCAGCACCCTTGTTTCCTGTCTCCCGGGCGCGGGTATCGCTTCGGTCCCGCTTGACCACCGGCAGCCGCGTCCAGATATAGCCACCAGACCGCTGTCCCGTGTACTCGTCGATGTCCGGCAAGGGGAACGGCGTGCTGCGGTCGTAGTAGTAGTTACTCGGCGCATGCATCACAAACTCCAGGAAGCAGAGCTTGCGCGAGAGCTCCTCGTCGGGCCCTGAAAGAGAGATAGAGAAAAACGTAAGAAAGGCTGCAGCAGGACGCGTGTGCGGGGCTCACCGATTAGGTAGGTGGCCGGATCGAAGCAGTCCTGTGGATCGGGACTGTCCTGCGTGGGTATTAGCCAGGTGAGGAAGGCAGACTTCTCGCAGTAGGCGTCAATCAGTAGACCGCGGATCTGGGCGTAGTATAGCTTCTGCTGGCCATCGACAATGCTCACAATGTCACCGATCTGCATGTAGCTGCCCTTGTAGAACACACTCTTCACGAACTTGGTGCACGCCTGCACCTTGGGCGTCTTCTGGGCGGGCCGCTTGAAGATGGCTCGCCGATTTCTGGCTCCTTGTGCGCCGCCGGCGCTACCAGCGCTAGCTTTGCCATGCGCCTTGCTGTTGCCCGCATGCGATCCGGCTCCGTACGGATGAGCGGTGGAGCCTGGTCCATTGGGATTGCCATTGTAGCCATTAGCCTGTCCGCCATTCTCTCCGACACCCGAGCGTCCCGTCAGCTTCGCCTTGAAGCGAGTGGCCCGCGTACTCTTGCGCAGGCGCTTCATTATTGTGGGCGTCTGATTTCCGGGAGTGGCGGCCGCTGACGTTCCATTGATGCTGCTCCTCGTGATCTTACCGCCGCGTTTCGTGGCCCTAGATGTTGTGGCCTCTGGCGCGGCTTGCACCACCGCCTCTTCCTTGATCTTCTCACTTCCTTCGGTCTCGGCTGGCGTGCCTTTGGCGCTCGCTCCTTTTGCTGGGGGTGCTGCGGCTGGTGCTGGTGCTGCTGGGGTTTCGGGTGGCTTCACAACAATTTTTGTAGGTTGTTCATGGCTGCTTTGTGGCTTGGCCGCCTCTGGTTCCGCAGCTTTGGCGAGCGTCGTGGCCTCCTGCAGGCTCTCCTCTGGCTGGCTGGGTTCTGGTGGCGGTGGGTTTTCCGGCTCTTCTGTTATTGGCACTGGTTCGGCAGCGGGTGCATCCACGCCTACGTTTACTAGAGCACTCTTTTCAGTTTCTGATTTGATTGGGTTTTCTTCGTTTATCCCCTCTTTGGCAGCCGCACAGGCCCCGCACAGTGCCTCGGCAACGCCGCTGTCAGCGTTGGTGGCAGTCTCCGGAGGCTGGCAGGGCTGCTCCTTTGCACTGGCCTTGCCGCACTTGCTGCACTGCTCTGGGATCGGGTTGGGATCTATAGACATGGCTGCTTGCTGGCCAATCAGCTACGGATTCAGCCTTTTGTTTTGATATCAACAAAATTTCTGCAGTTCCGAGTTTAATGTTGTTAAATGTTGTTTAATACGGCAGTGTTGACTAATATCGCAGAGTGGCTGCAATGATGAAGTTATATAAGGTGGTCCCGTCGGAAAAACGGCACCACGAACAATGCCGTCAATAAGTTCGAGTGAAAGGGTTCTGCTTGTGAAACGACATAATTTAAACGACAAAAGAGTGTGCTGTTTAACCCTTTGATGGTATCGGGTTTAAGATTGCCCATTGCAAGAAAAATAGTTAAAGTTTCGTCCGCACGCACTGAAGTCTAGTGGGGTGAAAACGAAGTGAAGGCAGCCGACGGAACCACCTTATCTAGTTTTATCATGCACAGGGCTGGCCGTCTCAATATTCGTTAATACTACAAAAATACCATATTTTATAAGGAAATGATAAGCATAAGGATTCTGGATGATTAAGATAGAATAACTGCCCCGAAACTACTTCGAACTTTTAATATTTACTTATGTTCCCCTATCGCTCCACGCTTTTTGCAATTTTCAGGAAAACAATAGAATTTCTTTTCCTCTTTTGTTCCGCGCGATTTCACTAATTGTCAAAAATATCGGTTAACATACATGTGTCTCTGTTAATAATTTACATACATTTACATACTGAAGACAAAGCTTCCTTGCTTCCAGAGAGGGTGATTTGAGTGAAAAATTTAATATACAATCCAAACAAATTGGTATTTATACTAAGCCAAATTGATTATTCAAACAAATTAAATTATTGTTTTAGTGTTAAAAGTCTATGCAAGCTAGTAAAATCAAATAGAACATCAAAATCGAGGAATATGATTTTACATTGCGGTAAATTTACGGTATGTTTTAAAATGAGAAGGTATATTTTGGTATACTTTTGAGGGTCTGTCGGTATATCTTATCGACAATTCCACGGTCAACTGTGTGGCTCGGCCATTTTGTCAAAACTCCCAGCGGCATCCAGACGTAAGTTCCACGAAAATTGTAAATAGTTTAAAGTAATGGGCATATTTCATTGTGAAATTGAGAAATCTAAACCACATAAGCAAAGCCCGACAATGTGCAATCATCGGCAGTACATTTATTTGTGATTTTCGCACATTTTGAGGTTGAAGCACGTGGAAGCTGGAATTAGTTGGGTTATGTTGAGGCGACGGAGAGCTAACACGAGTTTTTATTTCCATTTCACAGGTTCCGTAACTCTTTCCACGTTAAAATGTCGGGAGGCTTAGATATCTTGTCCCTCAAAGAGGATGACATTACCAAGATGTTGGTCGCCACCACCCACTTGGGGTCGGAGAACGTCAACTTCCAGATGGAGCAGTACGTCTACAAGCGTCGCGCCGATGGTGTTAACATCATCAACCTCGGCAAGACCTGGGAGAAGCTCCAGTTGGCCGCTCGCGCCATCGTGGCCATTGAGAACGCCTCAGATGTAAGTTTGCGCCCCGCTGTTGTGCGCCCTGCTCTATATTCTATTCGGCTTATGTGAGGTGCCGCGTGGTTCATATGATGATTTTTTTATCTTTCGGGTATGAAATGCAATGATTTCAACTTAAAGCTGATATGCCACGCCTCACAAAGCCCACGAAAAAAGTAGCGTTCCACAGTCGCAGTAAAATTCAGTAAACTAATTTTGTTCTTCCATTCGACAGGTCTTCGTCATCTCGTCGCGTCCCATCGGTCAGCGCGCTGTGCTGAAGTTCGCCAAGTACACGGACACCACTCCCATTGCTGGCCGCTTCACGCCCGGTGCCTTCACCAATCAGATCCAGCCCGCTTTCCGCGAGCCCCGTCTGCTGGTTGTCACCGACCCCATGACCGATCACCAGCCCATCATGGAGGCTTCGTACGTGAACATCCCGGTGATTGCCTTCACCAACACCGATTCGCCTTTGCGTTACATTGATATTGCTATTCCATGCAACAACAAGTCTGCGCACTCCATCGGTCTGATGTGGTGGCTGTTGGCCCGTGAGGTGCTCCGTCTGCGTGGCACCATCTCGCGCACCGTCGAGTGGCCCGTGGTCGTTGACTTGTACTTCTACCGCGACCCTGAGGAGGCTGAGAAGGAGGAGGCCGCCGCCAAGGAGCTGCTGCCACCACCAAAGATCGAGGAGGCTGTCGACCATCCCGTCGAGGAGACCACCAACTGGGCCGATGAGGTCGCCGCCGAGACTGTTGGCGGTGTGGAGGACTGGAATGAGGATACCGTCAAGACCTCCTGGGGCAGTGATGGCCAGTTCTAAGATGATGACAGCTCAACCCACATGTTGAACGATTCTTCTGCAACATAAATAAATATCTTTATTTATGTTTCCCCCCGAAAATTACCACGTGTTCGACTTTATTTTTTTCATGCTTGGCTTAGAGCGGGACAGCTAGCTAGCGTCTGTTGCTGCACTCTGCGTGTGCAGCAGGAATGAGAAAGGGATGGCACGAGTGCATAGGGTAGAGGTGTCGGTGTTCCATCAAATTTAGGCAGTGATCGTCACGCATGTGTTTGCGAGCGTAGACAGCAGCAAAACGGTAAATTACAGTATCCCACACGTGTACGTGAACAGCAGCACACTTTCTCATGTCCATAAGATGGATCCGTTCTTACTTTTACACACTGTTGATTTTCTCTCCCTTCCCCACACATACAAATGCAATGGAACAGACTTGCCGCATCAATTTACAGTTATTTATTGTGTTTTGTTGTTTCTTTCGACTTATTACAAATAGAAAACAGTTAATGATTGCAATTGCAAATTGCCTAATGGTATACATATATATTTATATAGTTATCCTTCCCATCCGAGAACGTACGATTAGAGGTGGCTTCCCATCGAAAAAAAATTAATGCTTGTTTCTATAGATATACGATATAAATGAACGAATGTACGTATAAAATAATGTTAGAGACAAATCGAGTTAATCTGATAAAAAAAACTATATATAGATAGTACGTGTTTATCGTGTATTGGTGTGATTTTAGACAAGCGTCTTCTTAGATATCTCCTGGTAGGTAGAAGGATGCCAGGATGCGCGCCTGCCGCTTGGAGTACAGCTTCCGCTTCTGCTTCCCAGAATTCAAATATCATTTAATTTGTCTTTGTCCAATTTTTGATTTGCTTCTGGCTGCCGCTTCTTATTGTTTCCTTCTCTTTGATGACCAGATCTCCCATCTTCTTCGTGGTTGGTACAAAAATAAATGTATGTATGTATATGTATGCATATGTATAATCCTCACCACCCCGCGTATCGCCGCCTAGTCTTGCTCTAAATTACAGATTACATTTCGGGAAAGTGGGTTTTTTTTGGGGATTTTGGGGGGTTGGGAGGAAGGAGCTTAAGATCGAAATTTTGGACAGGTTAAAGTGTTTTTTGGGGGCTACTTAAATGGATTTGGACGCGCCTTGAATACCATCATCTTTCGTATCTCCTTGATCTCCTCCTGCTCGCATCGCTTGCGTTGTTCGTCTTGCTGGAATGATAGATAGGAGCGGGAAAAGGCGGGTTACAACGGCGGTAAGCCAGAGAATCGTTTATCTAATCGTAAGTAGGCAAGAGTAATGGTAAAATCCCAACAGCTGTTCCCCCCGTACCCACACCAGCACAGCAGTTCTAATTAGGCGGCGTTTATGTAACGCCTTCGGCACGAGGCTGGAACTGTTGATATGCCGGTGACTGATGGGGCGCCAGCTGAGTCACTTGTCCAGCCGCAAGACGCTCCCATCCATTCCAGTCTATCACGCGAAGCTCAGCGACTCAGGGCTTAGCCTCAGTCTGAGTGTGAGTCATGGCGGGGTATTTTATCCAGAGCCCTCCACTGACGCTGACCCTGGGTATTCCATCTCTCAGCTCCGATATCGAATCCCACTTTGGTATCTCTGTCTCTCCATCCTCTCGTTTTTTGTCGCTCTTCTCTGGCGGCGGAGCAGCAGCCGTTTGTTTGCCAGTGGAAAATAGAGTAAGAACAACAAGAGGCCCCAGAGGCCTGATAAGATTATCACACACACACACACACACACACACACACCCAGGGACACACACATAGAAAACTGAGCCGGAGGAATGGAATTTTCGCGCGAGATCTACAAATACGAGCGATCGGAGGAGCTAAAACTAAAACACAAGCAAGGTCGAATGAACGATCCAACACTCTCTAGAGAATTATACAAATAAAGGGTATATAATGGTACTACAAAGATACATAAATGTATGTACATACATATGTATGTTTGTATGTATTTATGCATGTATATGAATGTGCGAGGTACCCGTTATCCAATCGTGATTCGATCGTGTTTGTCCGTCAGCAGCTCCGTCCTTTGTCCGTGCGTCTGCTTTGTCTCAACAGTGGGAGCCCGTCATTGAGGAGGCCACGGCAGGATTCTGGCTGGGACTGACCGTCGTCGTTGAGGATGAGGATGGTGGCGTGGCTATCGTGGATTGGCTATCGTCCGCGGAGAGCACGCTGCTGTCGCCGTAGAAGCGCGGCTCGTCGTGCGATTCACCGCCCGGCGAGGTCGTCTCCTCGTCAGTGTCCTCATCGTTGGAGCTATCGCCCGCCGGGCCATGACCGCTGGCATTGTGCTTGACACCGCCAGCGGCCGCGCCTGCCAACTCCTCGCCCGCACCGCTGGGAACATGCTTGAGACGCTCATAGCAAGCATCGCAGACGCGCAGCGATTTCGTGCTCTGCTGCGGCAGCAGGAACTTCTTCGAGGAGCAGCCGGCGCAGACGACGGCGCCGCAGCTGCGGCAGTGGTGCCGGCGCTGGATGAAGGTGAACTGCGTCCTCTTGCAGTGCATACAGATGCTGGCGTCCGTGTCCGGCACCCAGACGGCGGCGTGATTCTCCACGGGCTTCTTGCCGCTCTTGCGCAACAAATCCTCCACACACTTGTTGATGTGAGCCATCCACTCCTGCTTCTCGGTGCTGGTGGCCGCGTACACCACAAACGATTTGGTGGTGGTGCGTATGTACCAGCCGTTCCGATACTGCTGGTTATCCACAATCGAGTCTAGCGACACCTCCTCCAGCGGCATGATGTGCTGCTTGTTGTACTTTTTCTTGCCGATCACAATGTTCCCGTACACGAGGATGTCGTTGAACAGGAAGAACTGGCGTGACTTTGGCCGCTTGCGGCACATCTTCGTCAGCACACCCTCGCCGACGAGCACACGGCCGGGTACGGCCAGCGGTACACCGGAGCTACCGAAGCAGCTCTCCACGGAGGCGATGCGGCGCGTGTTGGCCTCCGAGTTGACAAGACGATCCACCATGGTGGTGCTGATTGCTGGACTGCTGCAGTTGCCTCGCTTCGGCTTCGGACTGGCGAAAGTGGGTTGATCTGGGTATGGCTGGGCTCTGTCGCTCCCTCTCTCTCTCTCTCTCACACACACACACAAACACACACAATGTTTTCTATTGCTGTGTGTTAACAGTCTTCCCGCTTCTTCGGTTCCCTGGTCTTACTGGTTGCGACACTCTCCACTCTTCACTCTCCACTAGCGACTGCTGCTGTGGCTTCACCACTCAGTGCTGCCGCCCGTGGCTGAACATAAAACAACAACAACAAAAAAACCGAAAAACCGAAAAGTACTCAACTGTGACGACAGACGGCACTTGTGTGAGTGCGTGGCTGGGCGAGAGTGTGAGAGCGAGCGGGCGAACGGGTGCGAGAGTATGTGACACTGACTGTTGCCGCGACTGTGTGGGTGCGTGCGTGTAGATATGGGCGCAGCTGTTGCAAAATCCTTCCGTGCGATTTATGTTGTTCCTCTGTCTGGACTACACTGGACTGGGGGGTCGCATTGCCGCTGACTCCGATCAACTGTTGTGTGCGGCTGGGGAGATGCTGCCTGCACTCTTTTTTTTTATGCAATGCACAATGCCTTTTCTACGCCGTCCAAAATGCCATGACTCACTCACACCACTAACAACAAAAACAATCTTGACTCCGTGTTCGTTTAAGTAACTTTCTGATGATTTAAAGCGTTTGTATATAATTTGAGAACATTCACTGGGCCTGTTGATATGTTTGGGTCCTACACAACTCGAAACTTCTCAGTCGAAAGCACAGTGGCATTCCCAAAACACTTAAAAGTTAGTTTATTTCTGCAGGCACGCAAATGTGAGCTGGTTCTGCGGAACCATATTTCTGAGCTATCGACATCGAGGAACCAGTTTCAGTTCACCCGCGAAACGCTACCTATCGATGGCTACACGATAGCGGGGGTGGACATTTCAAATACAACGGTCAGAGCGACAGCTGGAAAAGAAATCAACAAGCAACAATTGTTTGCACATACATTTACCTCTTTTTTCTTCTTATCCAGGCTGGCCTGCACAGCAGCGTCATATTCGCGGCGCTCGCGCACGCGCTGATCGCTGCGCAGATGGAACGGTTGGCTGGGCTGGACGTCTTTCGGGTGGAGCTGGCGGCGAATTTGGCTGAGCTGGGACTTCTCTTGCTCCTTGCGCTTGCGACGCTCCAAATCCATCTGCCAGTGCTTCATGGTTTCCGGTGTGGTGGGAATGGTTATCCTGTGGCAGACCACAATATCGTCCAAGCGCTTGTGCATTGCCGAGAAGTTGGGCATAGGACGGCTCTGGAATTGTCGTGCCTTACGCTCCTGCTCATCGCGCTTTCGCAGCATCACTTCCCGATTATGTTGGTATATATCCTTGAAGTCGTATGCCTTGGGCGGCACTACGGCGATCTCATGATGGTGGCTCTCCGGCCTGGGAGACCACTGGCTTCGCAGCTTGAGCTCAATTCGCTGCGCATCTGACTCGCCTACCTCGACCTCGTTCTCCTCCTTTTCTACCTTTACCTCTGCTTTGGGGCTTGGCTCATCATCGCTGATAAGCTCTTCCCGTGGCTGCACTTGTGTTGGGCTAGTTGGTGGCTTAGCGGCGACCTGCTGCTCCTCTGTTGGACATGTTGGTGATTTTGCGACCTGCAGCTCCTCCTTTGGAAGTGTTGGTGAAGTCGCATCGTTGCTGTCCGAGTCCCAGCTGAGGGGAATGATTTTTTTGGTATCACGCTCAACCTCCCTCAGCGGTTGACAGTTGGCCATCTTCGCCAGCGGAGTGTAGCCCAGGATAAGGTTCCCATTGTTCAGAGGTTTATTTTCCTTGTTGGCAGCAGCTGCGTGAGACAGAGACAAAATGGCGCGTTTTTTGTGGCTTACTGTAAATCGGACTAGCGAATAAAATGCCTGCGACCTACCGAAAAAATTCTGCGAGTGATCCAGGTTGTAGTCACCCACGTTGATTGCGTCCCAGTCAAACTGTACATGTGCAACATTTACATTATGGTTTTCCATGGCTCTTCTTTGTCAGCGTTTTGGCGACAATTTTTTCAAATAACAAAAACACAATCATACGCTCAGTGCGACCACGGATTTATCAACAAAATATACCGGCCGACCCTAAAAAATATACCGAAAAATACCTTCTAAATTTCAAACATACCATAAATATACCGAGGAAGTTCATGTTCCTCACTTCTTACATTGACAATCTCAATGGATTTCCAGCACTGCTCACTGCCAGTGTTAACAACATTCACAAATTTTCCACGTATGAAAAACAGGGTGTAGCGCCGCAAAACGGAGCCGTTGTAGCCATAGTTGCCACACTTGGCCACTTTTGCCCATGGTTGAATTCCACTGACGATATATGACTATATGAACCATTTATTACTAAAAAACTATAATTTTGGCATTAAAAAAAATGGATATATAGAATTTTGTATCTTATGTTGGCGAATAATGATTATTTTTCATTTGGCAACCATGGTTGTAGCCGAGCTTTAGCGCCTGCCAAAAGCTTGCGGCATGTTGCAAGTCCCCAAGCTTTGACTTGGCTTTTCATCTGCCCGAAAGAGCAGCTATTTTGTGCTGGGCAACGCATGGCAACAGGTCGTGCAGTGAACAGAGCTCTGCCTGCCCCGCCTCCAGCTGCGCTCCACTGAGCCATTGACTGGGAAATTTTCGTATTTTCATCCATCGAATGTAATTGTTGCTGTGTCCTGTTTCCTGTATCAAAGTTTCCGTGCGGAGGGCAATAGGCCAAACAAAACAAACTGCGCGCGCTAAAAATACCCGTTCGCTCGGTGGCACCTGTTCAGCATCCCAGCATCCTTGAGTGCCCCACGCCCGCGAGCCTGGCCCTACCCCAGTCACCTGAAGCGCTTTGGCTTGCTACACACTTTGGGCGCGAAAGTCAAAGCTGAGAGAGTGCCAGTGCGGAATGCTGCGCCTTGGCTGCATGCAACACTAATTAGCCCTCGAGTGTGGATACCAAGGAGGGGAGGTCACCAGACATCAGGTGAGCCCTAGCTTTAGCTAGTTTTAATTTTAAACCACTGTCAGCTCACGTCCTACACCTGCAGCCTCGAGCCCCCGAACAGCACAACTCACGCACACACACATTAGGATCTCATGCACACACAGGTGAATGCAAATGCATCCCACGGCCACCAAATGCCGCAAAGCTCTGCCACTCACTCTCCTCCCCCTCCACCAGCTGAGCCTGGTAATGTGATGTGAGTGGGCAAAAGGCTGGCTTGTACTTAGTTATGGCCTTAATTACTTGGTGGTTTGTTGTTTCCGTCCAGATGAAATCCTATTACGAACTTCTGACCCAATCAGAAAACAAACTCCGCATCCTGGATGCCATGCGAGCCAGGGCCAAAGGTCTATTTTAGTGTCAGCCTCAAAGTCCACCTAAGCTCCTGCATGGGATGGGAAAGGTGTGGTGAGGCACCAAAGTAATTGCTCGATCTCTCTCCAAATCAATAACGGTTTAAAATTAACTGTTTAGGCGGCTGGCTGCTGGCTGCTTGCTGATGCTGTTACGGGCGGATGGATGCGTGCATACTTTTGAGTGCCCGTCGATGCTAATTCGATTTCCTGGAATCCCTCTCAGTTGTATGCCCTTCACCTGTCACTAGAACAGACAGCAGCGGAAAATAAGTGTTACTTGTGCGAGATGGTGCCGAGAGGGATGGTGGCGGAAGCGGAGACAGCAAAAGGAAATTATATTACCAGACGACAGCAATAGAGGGCTCCATTACAAAGAAACAGAGAGATGTAAAGAGAGAGTGCAGCTCTTGGTTAATGGCAGGGCATATTAATACAAGGTGCGAGTGTACTCACACATACACACATGAGAATTTACCGTAAGAGTGTAATTCCCACCCAATGTAGATACGCTATGGGTTACACGTGCTACACTGCACTGCAAGATACGGGAAAAGGACCAGAAGCATCGGTTCGATCTGATGTTCTCGCGCCTGGCAAATAATTGATAGTGTCGCACAGTGTACTACTTGTCGCTCAACTGTCGCTCAATTGTGTGTTTCTTTGAAAGGAGAGTAGGAGAGAGGAGCAAGTATGGCTGGCGTCTGGTTGTCTAGCAACAGCTTGTTCATGAAGAGGAATGCCGCCCCCTCCGCCCGTAGACCGCTAACATTGTCCGTAATCCGCTTTTTCCAAAGAGGGGAAGCCGGATTACACAGATGCTGAGGCCCCACATTCACACTCCACACTTTTGGGAAACACATTTGCAGCAATGCATGTGTGTATGTATGTATGTATGTTTGTGTGTGTCTAATTAGTGGGAAGATGGCAAAAATGAAACAAACATTCCTGCTGTTATTTTTCTCTCTTTTGTGCTCTTCCTTTGTATGCGAAGTTGTGGAAATACCGTTTAAAAAGGGTTTGCTTTGATGCGTTTCCTGGGCGCAGGGCATGCCCCGCTTCTCGTTCATTTTGACATCACCACTAGTAGTTCCAAGGTGGTAGCCGCAGAGTAAACTGTTTTCGAGGGTATGTGATGGGTCGGTATATAGTTTTCGTATTAATTTTTATTTGAAGTACCGTTAAAAAAGTCCACATATATGTATATGCATGCGTACCCATCCATCTCCCTCACCGCTTAGATATTCAACAAAATTTCGCCAAGACAGAGAATGAGACAGAAAATCAATAAATCGGGATTTAATGAGTTTCAAATATTTGCTGCAAAAGCCAGGGAGGTCAGGAGGGACCCACTACCCACTGTACCCAGTTCCTGTTCCGCCCGTCACCCTAAGCCGAGGGCTTAGCCGGACGGCATTCAGTAAAGAGGAGGATGGTGGGGTGGGGTTGATTCCTAGACCTGCCCAAAACCTAAATCAATCTCTGTGCTTACAGAACGGAATGCGTCTGCTGCCGCCACAGACAACGGAACAGCCAGAAAGAGACCATGACGAACACCAACATCGATTACGACTACCTGCTCAAGTTTCTGGTGCTAGGCGACTCTGGGGTGGGGAAGACCTGCCTGCTCTACCAGTACACGGACGGGCGCTTCAACTCACAGTTCATCTCCACAGTGGGCATTGATTTCCGCGAGAAGCGTCTGGTAAGTAAATCTCTTTTTTTTCGAGTAGTTTTTCCCAGCATCCCAGTGGCGTCTCCCCAACAGGTGTACAACTCGCGCGGACGTCGACATCGCATACACCTGCAGATCTGGGATACGGCCGGGCAGGAGCGCTTTAGATCCCTGACGACTGCCTTCTACCGGGATGCGATGGGCTTTCTGCTCATCTTTGATCTGACCAGCGAGAAGTCCTTCCTGGAGACCGTCAATTGGCTGGAGCAGCTGCGTATGCACGCCTACTCCGAGGATCCCGACGTGGTGCTGTGCGGCAACAAGTGCGATCTGCTTGAGCTGCGTGTCGTCAGTCGTGACCAGGTGGCGGCCTTGTGCCGCCGCTACCGTCTGCCCTACATCGAGACGAGCGCCTGCACCGGTGCCAATGTCCAGGAGGCCGTACAGCTGCTCGTAGGCTGCGTCATGGATCGCATCGAGAATGCCGCCTGCAATCGTGAGCTCTCGCTGTTGCTCACCCAGTCCCGTTGCCTGCCCAACGTTGCCTATGGCCCGGAGCTGCTGCGACTCCATGAGACGAGCGGCGAACCCACGGGCCGCGGGCGACGCAACTGTCGCAATTGTTAAGGAGATTCACCTCCTAATTACCTGATTCCGCCACCTAATCTCATCCAGAGTTCTTTATGTTTATCTCGTTTATGGTTCTACATGTGTGTTTTTCGCTGTAAATAAATGTTGATTGTTGAATGGAACCACCAGGCATCGGCAAAGGCGCACCCCAAGAAGAGAGAGAGAGAGCAGGAATGTGCACATCCTTATGGTTTATATCTACATGAATACTGAATGGTTGCTGTAAACGTCAAGAGGCCCAACAGCAGACTAAAACTGAGGCCCAGGCCAGGAGACGTTCGGGAACGGGCCACACCGCTGCGTTCATCGATCCACTGCTGATAGTATTGCACATCCACGTAGACACCCGGCAGGCCGGGCTCCGCGCAGCCATAGCCCCAGGAAACGACGCCAATGACGCGACCCTCGTGCACCAGCGGACCTCCGGAATCGCCCTGGCAAGAGTCGGTGCCGCCCTGGAGGCGTCCAGCGCACATCATGCCCGGCAGCAGGCCCGACTTGTAGATGCTGCGGCATGTCTGCTCCCGTATGGTGCTCACATTGGCCGTCATCAGAATGTTGGACAGGGTGCTCTGCAGATAGGAAGAGAGGATGTGATGAATGCACTGAAAACTGAGTGGGAAATGGCTCACTCACCTGCTCTGTGCGTCCCCAGCCGGCCACCTGGCACACGCGACCCGCAGGCGTGACCTGCCTGGCCAATTGGATGGGCGCCACGCTGAACGGATTGGGGCTGTTCAATCCCTTGCGCAGGAAGAGTACACCCACATCGTCGCGCATGCTGTCCGGACTGAATGTGTTCATGTAGGCCATGGAGCTCACCTCTGACACAATGGTGCCGTTCGGGCGTTCGTATCGGTTCAGCGTGCCCATGACCACGATCAATTCGCTGGGCCTGCGGTAACGTTTCCTGCCATTGCTTGGGGAAACCACGAGTGGGTCAGTGGATAAACCTGAGTGAGGGAGGGGCCGCGGCGGGGCGGTGCGGTTCGGTACTACTCACTTGTAGAGGCAATGGGCAGCGGTGAGCACCTTGTTGGTTGCAATAAGTGCTCCGCCGCAGATGTGTCCGCTGCCAAAGTTATTGTCGTGCTTTCTCAGGCGAATGGAGACAAGATGCCTGGTCTCCTCCACCCTGGCCACGCTGCCGTTGATGATACGCGGCTGTGTATCGGTCTGGGCGGCTGTTCGGAAGAGGCAAGATATTGCCTTTTGTTTCTATGTTCTCCGCCGCCGTATACTTACCCACTTTGCAGCAGATGAGAAGCCATAGAAAGCAGCCTAGACCCAGTTCTAGTCCATGCACCATTTTCGATGAATCAACTTGAAGTGCGCGACCCTCACTGAAGTGCCCCGCCGACATGGGTGAGATGGGTGGGCCATCAATAGACAGCTCTGCCAGCTCCAATTGGCAATCAGCGTCGCAGACTATCAGCCAGATAAGAGACTAACAAAAAACATATTAAGCGAAGACGACAACTCCGAACCGAACCGAACCGCGTCTCTCCGCGCACCGCCCTCAAGAATAGGCCATGTCTGAGTCAGTGTATGTGTGCTCTTTAATACATGTATATAAATGGGGGGTAGTCCAGAGCTCGAGCTCGATCGATGCTCGAATGCTCGGCGTGTATAAATATGTATAATATTCGATTCAATGGTTAGATTGTAGATTGCAAGAAAGAGTAGAAGGCACTTTTTGGACGGCTTCGATTGCTGAAGTTACGAGAGATTGCAGATTGCAGGTGATACATATGATAGGGGGGGAGACCTATAGACCTATAGACCTATATCTAGATATAGATATTCGCATGGAATGGAATGCATTGAAGTTAGAGCGAGTCCAAAGCTCGCATTTATATGTAGCCCTGCAGACTGCGTGACTGGCTGTGGTGGTGGCGTGGCGGCTGGTAGCCCGGTTCCTGCATTTCCATTTGCATGACCAGATTCTTTTGTTCGCCGCGAGCCTCGAAGGCCTGTCGTGCCTCACGGTGCAGGATGAGCGCGGCGAGGCCCAGCAGCATGAAGGTAACAACGGCCATGGCATAGGACCAGCCCAGGACATTGAATCTGGGATACATCAGCCAGTCGCGACGATAGGCGCAGCCCCCGAAGATGCACACGGCCAGGAACATGAACAGAGCTGTGGGTAGACCATTGATTGATTGTTTGTTTTGTCTGTACAAGCTTGTATACGTACACGAGATGGCAGTGCCCATGTAGGAGAGGCGAACGAGCAGCCACTCGTACTGGAGGACGGGCTTCAGGGGCAGTCGGATGATCGTCAGTGCGAGCAGGCTCAGCACCAGGAACACAATGATAAAGGACATGGTGACAAAGCCCTGCACGGCCATCAGCCAACCAGGCAGCAGATACTCACGAATCACATAGTACTCCTGTGGAGAGAAACGGGAGAGATCAGCCTGCCTAAATCTGAAGCGACTCGGATCACAACTTACATGCGAGAAGATGTTGTGGCATCCTGTAAATTGCTTGGGAAAAGCGTACTTGGGATAGACAAAGTCCTTGAAGCAGTACTGCCAGAGGCCCATGTTCTTGAAGCTGCTGCGGGTCTCCTCATACGATTCGATCCAGTACGGCGAGCAGAAGGACATCATTAGCACAAAGGAGCTGCCAAAAGTAAGGATGGCCCCGAAGACTACACCATCTAAAGAGAAGTTGGATGATCATTGGTTGTGCATAATTATGAATGCGGGCGTGCAATCGCCATTGCGTCTGCGTCACTCACTTGTGGCACGCGGATAGTCGCCTTTCTCGATGCCCCCATCCGTAGTGTCCTGCGACTGTTGTTTGTTTAGTTCACGCATATTTCTGCAGAAGACTCTCAATGTCGCAGTTTGAACACAATTGAAGAAAATATGTTCACTTTTATCATACAAAACGGAGCGTAAACAAATGAAACACACCCAGCCCAAAGCAGAAACAGATAGGTGGGGCTTCTAGAGTTTTGCAGCACTGAAAAGTACGCCCTCCGCCATACTGCTCACCAAAATATTGGTATATTCTAGTATTTTTCGCTTAAAAAGTGCGGCCACATGCAACATTTTGTTTAAGAGCTACATTTATTATAAATATTTAATACAATGGGTAGAATAACAACAACAGGTAACAACTAAATGGCTACATCCACCTCGTGGTGTTCCAAATGCTTCATGTAGGCAAGAAAACACGTCCAGCACAGGCTGCAGGCGCTAATAAACGGCACTCGGTTGCGCTCTGGTATGAGGCTAAAATTAATGGTCGCAACAAGCGGCCACACTGACAGAGCCACCTGCGGATCGGGATTAATTCGTGAGTGTCTGGAGATTGCTGAACTGAATATTATGGTTGATTTATACCTTGTAGGTGGGCAGAAACTTCTTGCCAACCTCAGAGACAGCCTCCTCGACCGTCTTGGACTCGAGCAGACTCATGATGAAGTAGAAGCAGGTCATGGCACCCGGTGTGTACGAAATGGACTCCACCGCCGCTTTAATTATGCCCGTGCGCAGTGAGGTCTGCGGCCACATGGCGCTGGACACCTTCAGATAAATGAAGCACAGCACAATTAAGAGATATAATCCTCACGGCTCTGGGAGAGGGTCGGCGCTCCTTACCTTAACCCATCCATACAGTGTGGGTGCCACGAAGAGGCCACCGTACATGCTGAAGCGCATCACACGCCACCAGTCATAGTTGCCTGCAGACAGATGGAGGATAACAGAAGTCAAAACCAAGGGGGAGGAGGAGGATAGGGTGCATCACACTCACCCCAGCTCTTGCCCTCGAATGTCTGCTGGATGAGGCTGCCCGAGGGCCAAATCAGGCTGTACGATATCATGCCCCTCGCTATCGGATACCTGGTGAGGAACACCTTGAAGTTCTGCCACAGCACTGGAGCTGCCATTGCCAATCACAGCGCTGCGAAGTCACAAAACCACAAACAATAATCGCATTCAGTTTTGTATATAATTTGCATGCCTAATCAGCACCTGTCCTACTCTGTGGCGGAATGCGGGCCCACACCGACGACCCACCCATAAATTGCCAGACACCACTGCCGTTCCACGTATACGGACATCCAACATGGCGCTGTGCGGACCGATTGGCCTGCTCCTGATGGCTTCCGCCTGCGTGATCGGAGTCTTGGCGGACGATGGAAAGATTGTGAATGGAACTACCGCATCGCCGGGCGAGTTCCCCTTTGTGGTGTCGCTGCGTCGCGCCAAAAGCGGTCACCATTCGTGCGGGGCCACGCTGCTCAATTCGGACTGGGTGCTGACGGCTGCACACTGCGTGAAGGGTTCGACGCCACAGCAGCTGAACCTGCAGTACGGCAGCCAGAGTTTGGCGAGAAATGCCAGCAAAGTAGTGCAGGTGGCCGCGATCCATGTGCATCCCGGCTATGAGCCACAGGACAAGTATGTGAACGACATTGCCCTGCTGCAGCTGAAGGATTCCGTTGTCCTGGGCACACGCGTCCAACCGGTTCGCTTGCCGGACCCGGAGCAGCCGACACTCGCCAACAGCAGCGCCGTGCTCGCTGGCTGGGGATTAAATGCGGTACGAACTCCTGAACCATTTCACTTCTGAATCTATTGAATAAATCTTTTTTGTTTCAGACAGGAGGCGTGGTGCAGCAGCAGCTGCAGAAGGTCCAGCTGCAGGTGTTTAGCGACGCTGATTGCAGCGAGCGTCACCAGACTCAGCTGCACGCCAGCCAGATCTGCGCCGGAGTGCCCGAGGGCGGCAAGGGCCAGTGCAGTGGCGATTCCGGTGGTCCGTTGCTGCTTGTCGGTTCGGACACACAGATCGGTATTGTGTCCTGGAGCGTGAAGCCCTGTGCCCGTCCGCCCTATCCTGGCGTTTTCACAGAGGTGTCTGCTCATGTAAACTGGATTGTGGAGACGGTGGGTGCTTCCGCCTCCACGTCGTCGTGGCTCTGGATTGGTCAACTGATTGTGGGCCGCACGCCGCCAGTTTTGTCGTCCTAAAGTCGTATCAACCCACTTGGGAATAAAAATCCTTTGCATTTACGCTAACTCTATCTAATTTTGTCCTAAACAATTTGCCTAAAGGAACACGAAAAGAACAAACAACGACAACAACGGAGGGGACTATTTCGATGAGAGATCCGTGGTGCTGTGGCCGCTCTCCGCCTGCTCCTCGGAGTGACGCGTTTTCATGTAGGCCAGAAAGATGGTCCACATCAGGCTGCAGATGCTCACAAAGACGACACGGTTGTGTTCCGGCACAAGGGAGAAGTTGATGGTTTGCAGGAAGGGCCAGATGCACACACCAACCTGCGGGAAATGTTAGTAATGAGGTGAGAGGAGGAAGCGCAAGCAGGAATGAATAAGCGGACACGCTACCTTGTAGGTGGGAACCGCCTTCTCCTTGGTCTCTTCGACAGCCTCGGCCAGGCTCTTGAACTCCAGCAGGCTCATGCCCATAAAGAAGCTGACGCAAGCGAAGGGACCGTACGAGAGCTGCTCTGTGATGGCCTGCAAGTGTTTTTTGTTGCCAAAGTAAGTCAAGCGCTAGTCCCGCTGTGAGCTCCCGCTGCGTGCACTTACCTTGACGATGCCCGTGCGCAGATTCGTCTGCGGCCACATGGCACTGGTGAGTCGCACCCAGCCGTAGAGTGTGGGGGCCACGTAAAGGGCCCCGAACAGACTGAAGCGTAGGGCCCGGGCCCAGTCGTAGTCTTCTGCGGATGGAGAGGGAATGAGGGACGCTAATGATGATGAGGATGATGAAGTCACTTACTCAAATTGCGTCCCTCCAGCGCCTGCTGGATCAGACTGCCCGTTGGCCACATGATCGCGTATGTGAGGGCCCCCTTGGCCATGGGGTGCAGCTTCACCTTGACAACGGTTCGCGTCCAGTGGCCCAGCGACGTTTGCAGTAGCTTCACAGCCTGAGGCACCATTTTGGCATAGATTGTCGGGAATTCTAGGTGCACACGCGAGAGAGGAGAGCTTGAGCAGCCTGCTACCCACTTCCTGATCCCCAAAACAGCAACACAAAACACCAACAACAACTACAACGACGACTACAGAGGAAGCCACCACCCCCAAGGTCAGAGTCTGGGTTTTTGTTGTCGCTAGCCATGGTCAATACGCTGAAAGCGCGTACAGAACTCAGGGATACTTGCTTTTTTGTTGTTGTTTGTAGGAGGTATCCTGCCTGGGTTATTCGGTTGGTCGCGACAAACGATTCACAGAAACTAAAAGTGCAATCGCCAAATGAATGTAATTTCTAATTTCGAACATTTTGCCAGAGATGGGAGAGAGCCTCTCTCACGCCATACGGCGGCAATTGCAGTTGCAATTTGCAATTGAGACTCATTCCCGTGCGAGAGCGCATTCCGATACCGTTACAGTGATCTTGACCATAAACTTTACCCGTTGCCAATTGGCGGGCTGTGCAAGCGAGATAGGGCTACCCGCCCAGTGGAAACTTTACAGCTGCTGTGCGTGCACTCGAGAGTGCATTAATCAGTGTGGGTGGTAAATTTGCTAGTGGGAACGCAAAGAGCGAACGTACGAATAAGAGAGAGAGAGAGAAAAAGCTAGCGGAAGTATTGCCCACAAGGATATTTATGTAATTCGCAAGGGGGCAGGGGCGGACCCCCACACATGAATGGAAAATTAACGGCACGTTTGGCTTTCTGCCAGTCACCAAGCAAACGCAAACGCAAACCCAGACGACTGATATGATTACGTCGCTTGTAAAACCCAGAAGATCGTGACAGGTAATCCGTCGTTGTCGGCGCGCTGCTGTTCTTGCTGTTGTTTCTGTTGCTGTTTTGCGTTGATTTGTTCATGTATTTGCTTACCGTTTATTGTCGGTGAAATGAGGGGAATGGGGCTTAGTATCTAGCCCTAGTCTAACTTATTGGAATTCTAATTTGTACTATTGTTACGCACGTCGTGGAGCTGGAGGCAGCCGCATTCCGTGCCCTCTTTCCGTAACGTGTATTTGAATAATGAAAACAAAAGCAAATGCTAATATACATATATGTTTTGCTTGTGCCAGCTGTTCGTTCATTGATTAGGGAAAAGCTCCGACAAGTGTTTGAGCTTTCGTGTTTTTTTTTCAGATTAGCTAATCCTTGTAGTAAACCATTAATTTGGAATTTCAGGACACATATTTAAACATATAACAGCATTGGGCTTAATTGAAGTAATTGCTGTAAATTTGATTGTATAATGTTGGCGCCAAGCCGTATTTTGGAGTCGCACTAGTGCTTTTTGGTCACGCGTTTTCGGGATATTGTGAAGCTTTATGCTGCGGCCAGCCTGATGATATTATAAGTTTAAAAAATGCATAAAATGCACGGGCGGTGGTGCTGGTCTGGGCTGTGGCCACTGCTGGTGCTCCTTTTACTGCCATCATCGATTGCCATCGCAGACCGGCCAGCGACCCGCAACGGCACAGAGTCCCACCGAACGGCGGTGAGGAGCAGCAGCAACGTTTGCAGGAGCCGGCAATTCTGGCAAACGTTTCCATTGGTCGACACCTGTCCTCCGGCAATATTGCCACTGCGGGGCACCGTCTACATCCTCTACGATGTGAACATCTCCGAGGGCTTCAATCTGCGCCGAGACGTGTACATTCGCTTGGCCGTGTTCGTGCGGCGCCTTCGCAGACGCAAGCGCTTCCGGAATGTTCGTCTGGTGCTGCCGCCATTTCCCCGCCTCTACCACTGGCACTCGCACCACTTGAAGCAGAGCGACGTGGGCTGGGGCCACTTCTTCGACCTGGACAGCCTGCGCCGCTACGCCCCCATCCTCGACTACAGTGAGTTCCTCGCCGAGTACCGCCAGTTCGGAATGCCGGCCCCGCCCTACGTTCACATCTCGCAGGTGTTCCGCCTCATGCACTACGAGATCATGCTGGAGCAGGGCATATTCCGCGACAAGTACGAGCGCGTTGCTCCCAAGCTCGACGACAATTCCTGCAACGAATACTCCACTGCGGGAGGCCCGCTGCTATCGCAGAGTCTGCTGCGCTACGGACAATACCACTGCGTTCACTTTCAGGGCAGTGCGGGGCTGCTGGAGCGGCTGTTGCGCGAGGCCATCGCGGAGGATACGGCCGGGGCCGAGGACATCGACGACATGCGTGTGTACGCGATCCTCAGTTCCGAGACAGTGCTGCACGACCACTGGGGTGACGAGCACTTCTGGAAGGCCCGCCGCTCGATGCGATTCTCCAAATACCTTAGCCAGGTGGCTAGCGATTTCCTGCGCTATGCCTTCGACACCACGGACAGCACGGCGGGAGTCCAGCGCCCGGCCATGTGGGAGATGGAGCGACCTAAACGCGATGCACTCGGCGGGGACTTTATATGCGCCCACCTGCGTCGTGGCGACTTTGTACGATCGAGAGAGGCGACCACGCCAACCCTCAAGTCGGCCGCCCAGCAGATCAAGCAGCTGCTGAGGGCCTTTAATGCGAGCACAGTGTTTCTGTCGACGGATGCCACCCCCTACGACTTGGTGCAAATGAGGAGCATGTTCCAAGGCTTTCGGTTTGTGCACTTTCAGCCGGAGTCGAATTTGCAGCGACAGAAGCTGAAGGATGGCGGCGTTGCCATTGTGGATCAGTTGGTCTGCTCGTACGCCCGCTACTTCATTGGCACATACGAGAGCACCTTCACATACCGCATCTACGAGGAGCGTGAAATTCTGGGCTTCAGCAAGTCCAGCACCTTCAACACCATTTGCAAGGTTGTGGGCGGTAACTGTCCCCGTAATGCGGTCTGGCCCATCGTCTGGGACGACGATGGCGACAACGACACACCGTACTGAATCATTTCCGTGTTCTTTGCTGCCATTTTGTATCTGTGAAAACTGATTTGTCTTAATATGTATATTAAGTTGTATGAGGGCCACTCGAATATCTAGTTGGATGTGTGGACATTGCTTTTGTGACACCACTACTACCATAATAATTCCGAACAAGCTGCGATTATGTACCAAAAATAATAAAACTATAGTCATTAACATATATTTTTCTCAGCATTTGAATTTTCCGCACTTCTGTCTATGAACGCGTAATGTATCGATATTTGTACATCGATGGGTGACTGACGAGCTGCGAGAATAGGCTGTTTAAAGAATAGGATCAATTTTAGGTTACTATAATAAGTATTCTTAACCAATTTAAATAATTTAATCAAGAGTTTTTTAAGATCTGTCTACTATCGGTTTCTGCCTTTTCCATCTGATAACTACACATATCGATCATTGTGTTGACAGCCGCAGCTGTCAGCTGTTTATTTCGACTCACATTTATATAGGGAGGAGAGCAGTATATATTTTCGGTATATTTTGACGGTATATCTTATCGATAATTCCGTGGTCACACAGGAGAAGAGTGGTGCACGTGTTTTTGTTTGCTACAAAATTGTTTAACAGTGAAATATTTAACTTTGATTCGAGTGGAAAATGGGCAAGAAGAACAAGGGCTCTACGCCCAACCTGGGGCGGACGCTGATCAAAGATCGTTTTGGCCACACACAGCGTCGCAAGGTGGACAACGACACAATGGTATTTATTTATTGTACAAAAAAAGGCACCTGAAATCTGATCGTGCGATCATTTCCAGCTCCACACCACAGAGCTGCAGGACGGCTACGACTGGGGACGTCTCAATCTGTCGTCGGTGACGGAGGAGTCCTCGTTTCAAGCATTCCTGCGCACAGCCGAGCTGGCCGGAACCGAGTTCCAGGCGGAGAAGCTGAACATCACTTTTGTGAATCCCAAGCAACGCGTGGGGCTGCTCAGCAAGACCCAGGAGCAGCGCATGCATGAGAAGCATCATGAGCATCGTGAACATCTGAAGATTCCACGTCGCCCCAAATGGGACCAAACTACCAGTGCCGAGGATCTGGAGCGGGCCGAGAATGAGGCGTTCCTCAACTGGCGCCGTGATCTCGCACAGCTGCAGGAGGATGAGGATATCCTAATGACGCCCTACGAGAAGAATCTCGAGTTTTGGCGCCAACTCTGGCGAGTAGTCGAGCGCTCTGATGTCGTTGTCCAAATTGTCGACGCTCGCAATCCCCTGCTCTTCCGCAGCACCGACCTGGAGAGCTACGTCAAGGAAGTGAAGTCCACCAAGATGAACATGATTCTGGTGAACAAGTCCGACCTGTTGACGGAGGAGCAGCGCAAGCACTGGGCCGAATACTTTGACTGCGAGGGCATTCGCACTGCCTTCTACTCTGCGACGCTTGTGGAGGAGGAACTCAGGCGAGAGGCGGAAGCCGCCCGTCAGGAGTCATTCCCGGAGCTCAAAGAGCTGCGTGAGGCTGCCGATGAGATCCAGCAGTCGCTGAACAAGGTCGAGGGCGCACTCGATGCCATCGAGCGAAAGATACAGCCAGAGGAAGTGGACAAGCAGCTGCTGGGCGACAAAAACAGTCCACGTCTGCTCTCCCGCACGGAGATGATTGAGTTCCTGCGGCGCATCTACACGGGGCCCCGCCACACGTCGCAGCACGTCACCATCGGCATGGTCGGCTACCCCAATGTGGGCAAGAGCAGCACCATCAATTCCCTGATGACAGTCAAGAAGGTGTCTGTGTCGGCCACGCCCGGCAAGACCAAACGCTTCCAGACCCTCTATCTGGACAACGATATAATGCTGTGCGACTGCCCGGGCCTGGTCATGCCCAGCTTTGTGCTGACCAAGGCGGACATGCTGTTGAACGGCATTCTGCCCATCGATCAGATGCGCGATCATGTGCCCGCCGTCAATCTGCTCTGCGAGCGCATACCGCGTCACGTACTCGAGGACAGATATGGCATTTTGATAGCCAAGCCCGTCGAGGGCGAGGACATGGAACGTGTACCGCACTCCGAGGAGCTGCTACTCGCCTACGGCTGTAAGTTCTCTGTGTGGGCAGCTCATCTTGGATCAACTTTAATAATCATTTCGTTCCGTTCGTTTTTACGCAGACAATCGCGGCTTTATGACCTCCAACGGACAGCCGGATCAGGCACGTTCCGCCCGTTATGTGCTCAAGGATTATGTCAATGGCAAGCTGCTCTATGCCATGGGTCCACCGTCAGTCATACAGGAAGAGTATCACACCTTTCCCGAGCGGCAGCGCAAGGCCATCGAAGAGTCACAGCTGCCCAGTCAGCAGCAGCGTGCCATGCGCGTAAGTTTATTCATTTCGATCCCTAGAGCTTGTTCCTTTATCCGTGACATCTCCGCAGATTGACAAGAGCACGTCCAAGGAGCTGGACCAGCAGTTCTTCGATGACAAGCCAAGCCATGCCCATGTCAAGGGACGCACCAATTTCCCAAATGTACGCCTGGCCAACGACGGCAGCCTGGTGGCCGATGCCGGCCCCACAGCCAAGCCCTGGCGCCACGTCAAGAAGGAGCGACGTGAGAAGCTGCGCAAGAAATTCTCCCATCTGGATGAGCACTAAGTGCAAAGTGTTTGCCACGCTCAAGACTATTTATAATGTACATTATTAGGACTAGAATTATCATTTGGCTGCGAATGAAATTAGATTTTTGATCCCCCCCACCAGGGGATGGCAAGCTATCATGCTCTTCGTTTGTGGTCGCCAATCTAATCAATTTGGGTTAAATTTGATTAAGAATTTAAATCAACAAAGGAGGCAGCAGGCCACAGAGCACAGAACAGAGAGCAGTGCACTCTCGTGCAGTCATAAAATTGAGAGTAGGAATTACGCATCTGCAGAGTGCGTGAGAGCAGCAGCAGTAAGTGGAGATGGCAGCGCTCGAACGGAGGATGGCAACTGATAGACTGAACTGAACTTTGAACCTCGCCCCCTGCTATCATGTCTATCTGCAGGCAGTGTCTTCTGTGCGAATTGTTCAAGTTAGTCTTCAATCCGTCGTGTGTCGTGTCGCGTCGTGTAGCAATGAGTACAGCGGGCGAAGACTATCTCTTCAGCAGGCAGTTCAGGGAGCTGTCGATCAGGCGTCGAGCGGGAGGACTGCTCGTCATACAGTTCCAGCGATGGCAGCGACGCACCGTTTACGAGCTGATGCGAGCACTGGACGCAGCCAATGCGGACGAGGACATCAGCATTGTGGTGCTCTCGGGCGAGTTTGCCGTGGGACCTCAGGGTGATTGCCAGCAGCAGCCGCTGGCCCTGGAGCAGGGAAAGGGTAGAGAGAAACGCGACGAGGCCGAGGATCGGTTCATTCAACACCGAGCCGCTGACTTTGTGATGCGTTCGCTGGCCAAGAAGCTGCTTGGCTTCCGCAAGCTGCTGGTGGCCTTTGTGCAGGGCCCTTGCCAGGGCCTGGGCGTCAGCATCTGCAGCCTCTGCGACCTCGTCTATGCCACGGAGACAGGCCATTTCCTGCTCTCGCTCTCACACCTACATCCCTGCGTCGAGGAGGGGCCCAGCTGGAGCCTACCACAGATCGAGCTGTTGCTCCGTCTCGGCGAACGGGCCGATGCTCGCTGCGCATGGGGCAGCGGCTTTGTGGCCAGCCTGACGGCAGACGCTCAGGAGTTCTGGACACGCATGGACCAGTATTCGCGCCTGCCCACTGTCTCCCTGCTGGCCACCAAGCGGCTGCTACTACGCCCCGGGCGCGACACACTATTGGCGCAGCTGCGGCAGGAGGGCACACCACTGGCAGCTCAGCGTCGCCGCATTGCTGCGTCCTCCAAGCTGTGATCCAAGCTGTGATCCAAGCTGTGGGCGACAACTTCAAGTTGAATCTGTTTGTGCCGCACCCTGCCCATCAATTTAAGCAATTGACAATAACTTTACACCCTACTTTTGTTGTGTTCCTATTTGTACAATTTATCAATAAAACAACTCGCAATTATCGCGTGGGTCTCCTTGGGATCTCCTTGAGTTAACAGCTAAAAAGGCGGCTATCTAATTTGTGCACGCAACGCTATGCCGCTGGGTATTTCCACATTGTTCAGCTGCAGCAGCTTCACCAGATTGCGAATGAACTCCTGCGACACCTTCAGCTCGTCATCGGCCTCGAGGCGCTCGTACAGATCGAGGGCCGCCTCGAAGTTATTGCTCTTGCTGAACTGCGAGAGCAGCATGTCGTAGATGCGCTGCTCGTCGATGCTGCGCTGCACGCCACGCACGCCGCGGGCCAGACGGAGCAGGGTGCGCACGGCACCCTCCTGTCCCAGGTGCTCGCAGTTCTTCACCAGCAGCTCGTGATTGATGCGGAACTCTGGATTGATGATCAGTCGTCGCAGCTGCGTCTCTGTGCCGGATTCGGCCAGTGCCAGCAGCAGGGCGCTGTTCATGTTCGCCGCCCCGTGCACACGGCTCACGGTTGCCGTTACCGCCGCCAAGTGCTGCTGGGCCGTGGCCGCTGTGGCGCCCGGAAAGCGTGCCAGCTCCTCCGCATCCCCATTGCCCAGCCGCACCAGCAGTGACAGCAGCTCGAACTGCAGCGGCGTGTGCTTGTGCTGGCTGGCCAGGCGCTGAAACTCCGCCACAGCCGCGTCCAAGTCACCGCGCAGCAGCCACTCTCGCACAACGGGCCCGAGGAGCGCATTGTGTGCCTGGCAGTAGCCCAGCTGCCGCAGGAAGTCCAGTGTCTCTTGAGTTAGGTTGCGGCCAGTCGGTGCGGCCTCCTGCCGCTTCGTATCTGCGGCCATTTGGGCCACATGGGTGAGCAGCTGCCACACGTTCTTGATCACGTAGGTGCCACCAATGATCTTGTGCTGGTCGGCGCGACGCTGCAGCAGCTGCTTGGCTGCCTCCAGCTGGCCGCCGTGCACCAGCAGCCCGGCAAAGTCAATCAGTTTGTGCTCATCGATCATAAAGCCTGCAAATAATTATGGTTAACGGGGATTGCATTCGATGAAGGGATCTCCTATCACCTGGGTATGCGCTCTGCAGGTTCTCCAGGCTTTGCTGTGCCCGTTCCAGATCCCGCAGCTTGATGTGCAGATCGAATATGGAGGCCTGCATGCCGGCGCTGGACTGGACATTGAGTGCCTGGCACTTGGCCAGCAGCTGCTGGGCACGTTCCAGGCGACCGTTTCGCACGGACAACTGCAGCAGTCGGCGCAGGACACCGCGCGGATTGAGCTGCTTGGCCTCGAGCTCGATCAGATGGCACTCCAGCTCGTCCTGGCTCATGTCGCGCGGGTGCTTGATGAAGCCGCCATGGGCCGACGAGTCGGCCGGCAGGGTGAGCTTGGGGTTGCGCATCTTCTGCAGCGTCTTGCCCAGCGCCTGCAGCACCTGGCTGTCCTCGGTGCCTTGTCGGGCGATCGAGAGCAAAGCCTCGGCGGCGGCCGGCGACAGTTGCAGCTCCAGGCGGCGCAGCTCGTGCACGAACTTGAGCAGTGAGGCGGCATCCTGCCGCAGACGCGTCTGGGGGCCGCACATCTGCAGGAGCAGGGCGCCGACAAAGTCCTCTTCCTTCTGGAGCGACCGCTGCTGCAGGGCCTGCACGAGCTGGGCGAACAGCTCGAAGCGCTTCGTGGCACGGGCATGGACCGACATGGCGGACAGAGGTTGGAGGAGCGTGGACAGCTGGAGGCGCGTGGGATAGCGCTGCAGGAGGTCCAGAATCTCGGGAAGTTGCTGGTGCTGCTGCAGCAGCTGGATGATCACGTGCCCAACGACCTGGGAGGGCTTAATGCCCACCGACTCCAGCTGCTGGAGGGCACGCAGCGGATCCTGTAGCGTCTGCACGAGATTGGGCAGCAGGTACTGTCGCAGTGTGTCCTCGTCGCACTCGACACCCAGTCGCTGCATGTCTGCGACCAGCCGCAGCATACCGCTCTCGCCGTCCCGTCGGTGCTGGTGCAGGATCAGGGGCCAGAAGTAATGCGGACGCAGCTCCTCCCCGGCATCGCTGAGAGCCTCGAAGCAGCGTAGAGCTGCGGCGGGCAGGCGGCGCAGGGCCAGCTCGGTGACCAGGTGCAGGGCTCGCTGGTTCTGTCCGCGCTGGCTAAGCTCGCGGGCGAACTGGATCGTCTCCTCCAGGGGCACGCGAGCGCGAAAGAACTCCTGCAGGATGAGCGCCGCGTACTCGTCCACGTTCTGGTTGCCATTGAACGTGGGTGTGGGCAGTGCGGCCACCAGTCGGATTACCAGCTGGGCCTGGCCCCGGTGCGCCAGTTCGATGCAGAGGCTCCGCAGGGATGGGGGTAAGTCGAATCCAGTCAGATAGTCCTTGGGCAGCTCCTTGACCAGCTGCTGAACGAGATCGGTGTCCACCGACTGGCTGCCAAGTGCCCCGCGCAGCATCTGCAGCAGCTGGGGTGCAGTGAATCCACTGTGGACCTGCAGCAGATCCCGCGCCTTGGCCACCTCCTCGTTCTCCGCAAAGGCCGCAAAGCGAATAGCCTGAGTGCTGGCACTCGGCGGGATTCCCGCAGCCCGCATGCTGGTGAGCACAGACTCGACTCCGGGCAGATCCTTGTTGCGTCCATGGCCCAGGAGCAGGGCGTGGAAGTTGGACTCTGTCAGCGGGAAGTTCTTTTCACGCATCTCCGCTAGCAGCTCGGTGGCCTGGCGCATATTACCCGCAGAGCAGGCCATGTCCAACAGGCTGCTGTAGAGCGATGCATCGGCGGGTCCGTGGTAGACGCTGATCTCGGCCAACAGTGCCCGATGGTCCGCCAGCGGCAGCCTGTTCTGCCGCAGCACCTCCAATTGTGTGTGGTAGTGGGCAAGCGTCGGCTGCCCCTGCTTCACCAGCTGCACCCACAGGCTCTGGAAGAGCTGCAGACGCTCCTGGGCGCTTTGGGCGGGCAGCAGCTCGGGCACGCACGAGCCAAGCAGGAAGTGCAGCTGTGCGGCACTCAGTGCCTGTGCCGCCGGTGCTCGTGTGGCCTGAAGGTTATCCAACAAGCGTCGGCACTGCTCGTAGTTGAGCAAACTGTGCTGCTGGTAGTACGTCTCCAGCTGCGTCCACAGATCCTCGGTGCTGATGGGTGTTGCAGGTGAGCTGGACGGGCGCCTGTTGCGACCGCCTCCCTTGTCCGCAGCAGCGCAGCTACTACTGCTGCTGCCCAGGCATCGCTGCTGCAGGTGGTGGACAGGTGTCCGGGCCACAGTCAGAGACGGGTTCGGGTTCGTTGCATAACGCAATCCGTGGATTGTGGCGGGCAGAGCACCGACTGGCAGTTGCCCGAGTCGCGTTAAACGCACACACACACTTTGCAACAGACGCGCTCGTTGCATCGTCTCAACTTCATTCAGATTCTCTTAAAATTTAAAAAAAGACGCGATGGACACGGCTCAGGGGATAAAAAACACAAACACGCGCCGGTAAACAGCTGTTCCGGTTAGCGGTGGGTGACAGCTATCGATAAGACTATCGATTCACCTGTGGTCTGGGTCACATTTTTCAAAGTTACTTACAGTTATTTATTGCAAATTGTCGCAAATCTCTACACGAGATGGCAGGGCAAGTTATTAGCCTAATATGGGTCCCGGGACACCAGGGCATTGAAGGCAACTGCATAGCAGACGAGTTGGCCATGTCTGGCACTACACTCCCCCTTAATCAAGAAAAGGAGGAAATACGTATGCCAATGGCCACTTGCAAGCTCAAAATAAAAGAGTACTATACCCTGCAGACAACCAACAGATGGCAAATGGTCACGGGTTGTCGCATCACCCGACAAACGTGGCCAGACATCTCGAAAAAACGCACCGCTGAACTATGCAAACTCAGCAGACATACATAGGTGCAGCGTAGTCATTCGCTCTCTTACAGGGCACTGGCTGATAGGCAAGCAACCATGCAAATAGGCTGGGTGCCCCCTTCAACGACTTCTGTCGTAGCTGTAGAGACGAGGACGAGGAGGAGACAGTAGAACATCTGTTCTGCTCCTGCCCGGCTCTCAGTAGAAGGAGGCTAAAATATCTGGGCTCACCGTTTCTTAATGACATTTCAGAAATGGCTACTAGAGAGCATCTACTTGTGAGAGCATCTGGATGGGAGCACTGTTGACACCCTGACAAACGGGAGGAGACAAGGAAAAGATCCAAGCGGAATCATAACGGGCCGAAACCGGCCTAAGTGTGTCGGGATTGTGAAATCCCGACGACCGCCTCAACCTATGTAACCTAACCTACAGTTATTTATCGAACGTAATTAGGATTAGCCCATGCCAATATGTTGATGAGAGAGGAATCGTATGTAAGGATCGTCCGCACTGATCCGTGCTGGGTTTTTAAAACTGAAAAAGGGCTGGGGTCTGTTCAAATAATATGCACAATTCTTCTTTGAACCTTTCATTTTTGTTGTAAGTTCCCCCTTTATTGGGCACCACTGGAGCCCAAAACACTGAAGTGTTTGGGTATGGCCTGCGGAGTAGATGGTAACAATAAACTGAAAGGGCCGCTTCGAACGTCTGTGATCTCGCCGGTCTGCATATTGCGTTGCATATAAACATAGACTAAAAAATAAACAAAACTCGGCATTCCATTCGTTTTCGTCGCAAACGAGTGTCCCTCCCCCTACCTGTGTCGAATTGCACCAAGCTCATTCAGAGAGTAGAATTTCGTTGCCAAGAACACACACACGCACGCACACACACAAACAAATCGTCGAGAATTTTCCCAGCAAATTCCGATCGAACACGAGAGAGTACTGCTCGAGAGATAGAGAGGGGGAAGAGGGAGAGCCCGAGCGCGAGTCCGAGCGCGAGTCCGAGCGCGAGCTTCAGCTGCACGACGAATGGCTGTAGCGTCGTTAGGCGCAATCGCCATCACCCTTGGCTTTCATTTCAAAGTTGATCATTGCGATTTTCACGCGGAGCTTGGAAGGAGTACCTTTGAGAAGAACTTTAGCTAATTGAAAATGTCTGAGGGGGGAAATTCGCCACTGCCGCCGCTGCCCGAACAGCAGCCATCCACGAAGAAGAGCGTCAAATGCGTTCAGGAATTGTTTTTGGATGCGACGCACTACAAGCTCAGCTGGGGCAAGTTCGCTAGGGTGGCGAAGATGGGGCCGCTAGCGGAACGCATCGAACAGCTACCGGGGTCAATGGGAACCATGCCGGTGGTCGAGGTAAGCGCCAAACTTCAACCTGACATCGCGGTAATCCTGCAGCTTCGTGCCACACACATACAGTGCTGCCAGTACCTACGGGATATGTGCAGCAGCCTGAACACCAACGAGCTGGCCACCCTGCAGCAATTGGCCAGCATCTTGTTCCTCCTCGCTGATGGCGACCCGAAGATGGACACATGCCACGCGTCACTGCTGCGCCACAGCTTTAACGTTGTCGATTCGCTAGAGCCCATGCTGGTGCATCACTTTACCAAGCTGCTGCTGGACTACTTTGGTGGCACATCGAGCAGCAGCCGTGGCCAGGTGCTGCGTATTGCTCGACTACTAGGGGCAAGGAGTGGCATCGGCAGGGCCGTCAGCGTGTGCCTGCTGTGGGACATCATCTTTAGCTATGCCGAAATACCCATTGACATTCACCAGTACCGCGAGGTGAGTAACGCAGCTCTCGAAGCGACCTTAAACCCTCGTCCTTGTTTGCTCGTTCCAGCTGAACGAGCTACGCGTTTTGAAGGATGTGCCCATGGCGGACTTGAGCAACACCAGCTTCAGGTGCCTCATCCGTGCGGTGGGCACTCTGCTGCACTTGCTGCTGTGCTGCCCGGACCTGGCCGAGTTCCTCCACCACGGCTATCCGAACTTTTACTTTCGCATCCAGCCACAGGATGTGAACTTGCTGCGCACATGGCTGGTAAAGGCGGAGGGCTGCATGGACGCTAACCGTCCGCGCACCGATGCTGCCAAGCTGCAGGAAGTGCTGGACTATCTCTCAGCTCCCGAACCAACGCGTCAATGGTGCCACGAGTGCCGCAACCAAAACGGCAATGTCCGAGTGCCCCGCTCCGACGTGGAGTGTTTGCTTTCCAAGATGCGCATGTGAATAATATTACGAGACAATCAATCAGTAGGCCATGCGGCATAACTTTATTTTGATATACTTTGAAATTTGTTTACTTGATAAAAGTCAATGCACTAAGAGCTAAACGGAAAATTTATAAAAATATTGTTTCCACATTTTTCAAGTAATTTCCCCGCGGCGTGTGTGTTTGGTTGAGCGGGCATAATGAATGGTTTGAATGGTGCGACCATCATCGTGCAGGTGCCGAGCAGCGATGAGGATGAGACGGAAGTGAGTTCAGATCTAGATGCAATGATGTTTGAGGCTGTAGAGGAGTGCGGTGCCCAGGGAGACATTGAGTCAACAGACAGTGAGAAGCAGCCGGACGCTGAGCCGTTGATTGCTGTGGTGGAGGCCCAGACGCCGCCAAGGAGCCCAGTCCTGGCCCGTAGTGCCCCAGCCGGAGTCACTGATGTCGATGCCAAGTTGAAGGCATTGTTCGAGCGCCAGCAGATCGTTAAGATGCTGTTGGGTCTCTGCGATGAAACAGATGGCGAAAGCGAGACCATTCATATCGTGATGGAGCTGCTGGGGGCCGAGATCGAGGGGCCAACAGCCGTGGACCGTCTCACCGATCAGCTGCTCTCAGTGCTCCCCGAGCAGACTCTGGTCGATGAGGGCATAATCCTGGACAACGAGCGCTATCACAGTTTCCGTAATGTTCTTGGCAACTATGCCAAGATCCATGCCTCCCGTCGCCTTATCGAGCAGCTGCCCACACTGGGCACTGGCAATTTTCTCGGTGGCACCCACGACGAAGCGTTGCTCGCTCGCGTTGTCGCCGACGAAGTGCTCAAGATACCAGACTTGATGCGCCAGTTCTGGACCTCACTCGAGGAAATGGATTTCTTCAATGAGGACTCCGCCTTCAAGGCCTACCTGAAGGCCAGCAACCATCCCAATGGCAAGATTCTACGCGAGCTAATGCTCAGCCGCATATCACGCGTCTTCCTATGCGTCGTCAGCTCGACATTCTATCTATTCTTTACCGAATTCGAGATCATACACATGCTCCGGCACTGCTACTTGAGTGTTAATTCGGAAATCGAGGTGAGTTTGAGGCCACATGCTTTTGGCATCTTCCACATCTGACTTCTTGCAGATATTCCTTTCGGTTATTCTTTGGCTGGAGCACAACTGGACCGAGCGCAGCGAGTGTGCGGAGCGTGTCCTCGCGGAGGTTCGCTTCCATCTGATGCCCACCTGGTATCTGACCACTCTGAATAGCACCAATCGCTGCATTCACTTTGCACGTGTCAACCAACGCCCAGGCGTTAAGGCTCTGATTGCCAAAGGACTCGCGTGAGTGTTTGCTTGGCTTGCTGTTCAGCCAGAACTTTCCTCTAACTTTCATGTCTCTTGCAGTGCTGTTGTGGCCAAGAAGGGGTCGAATCCTCATTACAACTCCCAAGCGGCTGGGAGTTTCTACCAAATGGATTGTCCAGTTCCACGTGAATGGATCGCCGATCCAGCATGTGTCTATCATCACAAGTGCCACTGCCAGCGCTTCGTCTATCCGACATACGAAGTCTTCAAGCAGTACTTGTCGCGCATCATTAATAGTGCCCCCAACTACTGGCACACCTTCCGCCCGGCCCAGGAGGTGTATCGCAATCAGCTGCACTGCTGCTGCTACTTGCCACAACTTCGCTAGGCCTCAAACCAACACATTTTCCCCTACACTACACTACAGTACACTACACTACACTACACTACACTACACATTGAGACCTCTTACATTGTCGGAAATGCCGCTTCTGAATGTTAAACACAACACACAAGAATAGGTTGTCTTATGCCCAGTACAAATGATGCAATTTATATTTTATACATACGAAAACCTCAACCGCATAGAAGAGACCCATAACATCATATTCTCGGGCCATATAATATTCTCCTCCCATATACATATACACCACATGCCCAGACACCACAAGCTCGGCGACAGTAAAGGGACAAATGTCCGAGAATAAATATTGTTATTGGGTTACATTTGAGAAGGTTTTTTTTATGGGAAACGGAGCATTCTCTTCCTGTTTCAAATATATGGGTTTCGACAGTCGATTAAATGATACAATAACTTTTTCCGATTGTTAAATATTTTGTGTTTGCAGAAGGAGAGCTCAGCCTCCGCTCGAGCCGTTGGACATCGCGGACTCGCTCATGTGGAACTGTATCAAAATAATGAGGTAAGTGGTTGTGGCACCCACAATCTAAACAAGAATAATTAGAGAGTCGTTAGCCCGGTGAGGTCCCAGCTCCACGCACCTACCGTATAGAGGAGTGTATTGTCGACATTGAAAAAGCCGGCGGCGCTGAAGTAAAGCCTCTGGTGGAGTAGCTGCAGCGAGAACTGGGTGATCTAAGGATGATCAGGGGGAGGGAGCACAGAGTTCACAGATCACAAGAAGAAACATACGGAAGAACCTACCAGAGCATTGTGCAACTCGTTTGTCAGATCCACGCTGACCTGATGCAGACTCAGCGCCAGGCGTGTGGCCTGCAAGGGAGACATTTGTAGAGAGGAGAGAGCAGGGTCTCCAGGCTTTGCCTACTCACACATTGCGCTGCGCGGTCACAGATCAGGGAGAGAACCAGAACGTTGCCCAGGTGCGGGGCGGACCACACGGCACTGGCCACAATCTGAAGGATGTCATAGGGCGATGCCGCCGACTGTCGAAAGTTGAGGAAGATCCAGTAGCAGTTGGAGGTGATGGCCAGGAAGTCATTGCCCACCAGCAGCAGTATTGAGAGGCCGTGGCTGCGGTTAAGCAGTGCCACCAGCGACCACACCCTCTGATAAAGTTGCCGCACAGCCACCAGGCGCAGCATTGAGGACGCCGTGCCCGTTGTCACCGTCTCCGTCTCCGTCTCCGCCTCCGCCACCGAATCCTGCAACTGTAATGTTCGGAGGGCATCGAGCAGCAGTTCCAGGCGCTGGCCCACAATCAGCACAGCGGTGAAGATCTGAAAATAGCGTAGGCCGCACACGAGCATCGGCAGGAGGTACTGAATCCAGTAGATGGGAAACTGACGCGAACCCGGAGCCACTAGCTTCGCGACCAGTATCAGGCTCTGGCTGGCCACATAGCCCCACAGCATCCACATTGCCCGACGATTGGTGCGACGGCGCACCTGTCTGCTGTCCACGTTCATCTGAAGGTCCCGCGCCAGCTGCCGATCAATCTCGGCCAGTTCTGCATAGAAATTGCACTGCGCCTGACGCTGCCACAACGCCTCCAGCAGGGCGGCCATGTGCGCCACCCGTATGCCCACCAGTTGGATAAAGTCCACCGTGTGGCCAATGCTGCTGATGGTCGTCTCGGCATCCATCATATCATCTGCATCCCCACTGCCGCTGCTCTCCTGAAAGAGGCCATAGGCGGCGTAGCCACCGGCCGCCACCAGCACCGTCCAGCCGTAGAGCTCCAGCCAGCTAGAGCGACGCAGGAGTCCGCTCTCCTTGTCCAGGCGCCACTGCCAGAGATTGCACACCTGACAGACGCGATGCAACGGTCCCAGAGCTCTCAGTGTGTCCATGGCAAGGGCGCGCCAACTCGACTGTGTACCTGATGGATATCTGCCTATATGTCGATAGATACCTGTTGCTGGGTGGGATAGATAAGTGGTGAATCGATTAGGTGGTTATCAGGCTGCGACGATTAAACGTTTGTTACGCTAATCAACAGCAAAATTATTTAAATGCGAATCGCTGAGAGTCAATTCTGCTGAAACGGTTCTTGCCACTTGCTGTGTGGCAACCAAGGGTGCAACTGCTGCCGAACGATGTTGAAATGCAAATGGAATGCCAGCCAGGATACTTTGTGCATATATGTATATGTATGGTACGTACATTAAGTACTAATCCATCATTATTAATTAAGGTATTTCCCAATGTCAAGTCATCTATCATCAAGCGGACAACTGACACTTGTCCACAGCTATTTCCAGTTGGTGGACTGGAGGGCTACCTGTAGATTAGGGCGCTTAAAGATGAATTTCAAGTAAAACAATTTTTATTTTTCACATAAATACGTTTATTATAATTTTCAGATTGTTTTTTCTTTTTGGAAATAGTTCTGGAGTAAGCATTACTTTGACGTTCATAAAATGTAATACATATACAATACATATATGAATATATATATATAGATATATATATATGTATATATATATACATATATATATAAGTATATATCGATTTGTTTGTTTGTTTTGTTTTCTTCTGGCTAACCTCTCGACCCATGAATCGAATCCATTTTTGTGCTTGCTCTTTGCTCATTCCTCTCTCATTCCTCGACACTCTACCTAAACTCTTCATTTAACTCGTTCCTGCTGCTATCCGCTCTGCTCTTTTCCTCCATCAGTGTCTGGCCATAGAGCCTTGGGTATTTTTGTAGTAGCTTTAATTTTGGATATACGAGAAGTACTACTTTGCTCTGTTCTGTTCTGCTCTTCCTGCCTGCCTGCCCTTTTTCGCGTTTTACTACTCGTAGTATAATGATTATATAGAGGGTTTTGGTTTTATACATAACTCTGCACACACACATGCACACACACACATGCATGCATGTATGTGCATAGATCTATGCATGGGTGTCTGTGTTTATTTAGTATGTAAATTTGATTTAAATCGAAGCTGCTAAAAAGTAAAAGCAAATTCAACAAACAAACTCTCGTGTTACGTTCACAAGTACGACGAGTGCCATACCATATCATAATCATATCATATATGCGATACACATTGGGATTCTTACACTTACATTACGCGTATATGTCTGTGTGTATGTATGTATGCGTGTGTGTGTGTGTCTGTGTGTTGTTTAAGGTATAAGGTAATAATGTGCAGACATCTGCTGTGTTCTGTTCTGTTTGTTTTAAGGCAATGTGGGGTAGGGTAGGGTTGGGGATTGGATATCATGGGCGGGGAGGTGATGGTGCATAGTGCGCGCGTCTGCGTATATATCTGATCTTATCGGATTCTACCAAACAAATCGCGAACAATTAGAGTAGTAAAGGGGGTGGTGTAGAGGGAAGGGGAGGGAAGGGAGATACGTAAGTTCCCGTAACAAAACTCACAGACGAGTACATTTGTCTTTTTAGTTGCGTTTTTTTTTTGGTTTTTGGTTTTTGGTTTTTGGGGGAAATTCGTTTAGTGAAAGGCAAAAAATGTCTTCTGGCTTGTGAGAAGAGTTTCCATATAATTTGTTCAAGCAAAAACATCAAATACGCTCAAGTATATATGTATATATGTATGTATATGTATGTATGTATATATATTATATATATAGTGTTGTATATAGTTCATGTCTATGCATATACGCATTTTAAATATCATGTGTGAGTATCTGTATTCTTTCTTGTTATTGATTTTTTGCATTTTTACTTTTGGGCTTTTCGTTAATATTTCCCTAGGTTTTGTTTTGTTTTTTTTGTTCTTTTGGTTTTGTTTCGCTTAGCGCACGAATTTTTGGAAAATATTATTATTAATAAATCGCCTGCTCTTAATCCTTTTACTCATTTGTTTCTTTTGTTTTTTTTTGTGTTTCTTTTTTTTGGGTTTTGTTTTTGCGATTTTTATTTAAATTTAAAATCCTCGAAGCGGCCAAATACGGAACTCAGGGAATATATTGGATGAAGGCTCGAAAGGCTCGTATCTGTCTGCTGTTTAAAGAATGCTCCTTCTCCTCCTAGTCCTTCTTTACGCCTTGTTTAGGCTGGCTGTCTGTTTGTCTGACCGTTTTCTTCATCATCATCAGCTTAGCCCTACGATTGTGTGTATAATTTTCGCACTTAAATTTTGCTTTATTTTTTTTGGTTGCTTATCAAACGTTTGTAGACTGGACGGTTGCCAGTTGACTGTTGTTTGTTTTTGTTATCGGATCTGTAGCTATTGTATCTGTAGCTGTTTATTGTTTTTTCTGTATAAGAAGCAACGCAAAAATATACGACGCATATAGCCTAAAAGTCTGTCTGTCGCCAGAAAATATTATTATTATTAGATCGTATCAATATCAAATATTCCATTTCAATTTCAATATATCATTATCAATTTCAGTTTAAATTTCAATTGTTTTGGTTCAAGCTAAATGTCTCCCTTGAGTAATTGAGTACATATTTAATTTTAAGTTACTTTAATTTGTCTTAATGTTGTTTGTTCTTTGGACTGTGTTTACTTGCTGTGGCCTCGAATTGCTTACTTCTGTGGTTACATAAATTGATTAAAATTTTCCAGTAGTGTGCCTTTGTTTTGTTTATTTTGTTTGTGTTTTGTTTTTTGCTTTTTGTTTGTTTTGTATATTTTTGTTTGCATTGCAATATTACTTTGTTTTGTTTGCAAATTTGTTATTCTATGACTATGAAAAAGTAAAAAAAATATAGAAAAATAACCATCTTCATTCACTTTGTGTACTTCATATTTATTCGTATTTAGTTATCTTTGCTCATCTCATCTCATCTCACGTCATCTCAACATCCTCTCATCTACTATTTCTCGCTTTTCACAGTATCTGTCTCAACATTCGACCCCAAACCTAATCCCAAACCCAACCCCCCAATCACAAGCCCTGTTCCAGTTCAAGTTCTTAGTCTCACACTCTGACGCTCCTCCTCACTTCTCAATACCAGTCGATCGATCATCATACCCTCGTAAACCATATATAGTAACATCAGCATTAACATTATCGTTATCGTCTTCCGTCTTTGTCATCGTAATTGTAATCGTCAACGTTTATCACCATCACCATCACCATTACCATCGTCACCGTCATCACTACCATCATCAGCAATCGAGTCATTCCTTTCCATTCTTAAACATCTATTCAAGACTTTCAGTTTCCTAGCTACAACATTCAGACTCTGTCCCCCAATCCCAAACCCAATCCCAATCCCATTACCCGACCATTCCAGACTCTAGTTTCTGCACTTCAGTTTCCCTCCCTCTACTATAAAGAAGTGTACGTATATCGTGTTGCTATAGCTTGCTGGATTATAAGTCTTTCTGCGGCTGCCTTAAATAACAATAATAATAAACAGAAAACCAAAACAAAAACCAGAAACGGAAACCAAACGAAAACGATATACTTGTACATATGGAACTGAAAAATTGACTACGGAAATGACTTTGTATTTGGAGTATCTTTGCATTTTTCTCTGGTTGGAGGCACATTCAGCAAGGATCAAGGATCTCAGATCTCGGATCAGTTTTGATGGTTTAAGGGGGAGCGGGGGTAATCGCCTGCTAGCCCAAAGCGTTTGATTAGTTATATGTATAGTTCGTATTGGATACACTTGTTCCTTCTGCCTTCTAGCATGTGTGCTCTTCGTATTATTATATCCGGCAATCGTTCTTACAATATTATATTAATGCTATAGCTCTCTCGCCCCCTCTCTCTTTGTCTTTTTTGTTTACGGGTTATACAAGTACATTTATAGTTTCATTATTCACCTTCTCTTCAAATTCAAAATACCTGCATAATTGGGTCTGCTATATTTTGTTGTCGGGGGATTCATAAAAGTTTCGACTAATACAATAAACATGAATAATAATATCTTTTCAATAATATAGAGATTTTTACGTTTTCTTGTTTTTTTTTCCATTCTTTTCTTTGTTTTTTTTATATATTATTTTCTTGTATTTTTGTTTTGTTTTGTATATTTTTGCTATGCGGTTTTGAAAACTATTTTGATCTTTGGATTACTAGGCAAGGTAGCTCGACGTTATACAATGAATAAGCAACAAATAATCATCATTCATCATTCAAAATTCAACATGCCACTCCCATGAGTGGTTCTTTATTGGATCTTAGGGATCTCAGCTTACGTTGCGCATTTTGGTGATTGATTGATTTTTTTCTTTACTCTTTTTTTTTGTAATTAATTTGTTTAAAATAAATATCAATTAATTACTTAGCTTTACTTTGTTGTTATTTTGGGGGCTGGTGAAATAAGTTTTTTGGCAAAAGCTTAATAGACGGCATTGGCAAACAAAATGGCGTCATGCATGTGACCCGTTACTCCGCCATATTAGCTCCTGCTCCTTACTTCCGATTACCGTTTCCCTTGCGCACGAAACTTGCCATATTGCATTCGATTGTTTTGTATCTTTTATCTGTTGCTGTTTGTTGTTTGGTTTGGTTTGGTTTTGGTTTTGGTGTTTTGTAGTCGTTGTCGTCGTTCTTTTCATTGTCATTGTCCTGTGTCCAAGTGTGTCTGCTGTCAGAGGCCCGATTCCCCGCACTATCATTTAGGCATACGAGGGCTGCGATCCTCCGTCAGTGTTCAGAGTGTTGTTGCAAATGTGATTGTGATTGTTTGGTTGGTTTCTTTCTGGTTTAGTCATCGTCGAATGCAATAAACAAGCCCGTGGCCTAGAACTCCAGGCGATAGGCGGAGCACGAGGTCTCATGATCCTGCAAGTTGATCGTGCAGCGTGAAGCCGATGGCGACAGATCGATGCGATGCTTGGCCAGCAGCTCCTCATTCTCAGCCACCCAGTAGCCAAGCACATCGGTGTCGTATGTGGGTATGATGGTCACCTCTGTTAATCGGGAATAAAAATGGAAACTCCCTTAAGTAAAAGCTTTGAGAGATCAGTTTCTATCCATGACTTACCCAGCTCTTTGTCTTCCCAGGTCTGCTTGGCCTCCAGCAGGGCATCGTACACCTGACGACTGGGCTCAGTGCCCGAGAAGACATAGTAGCGTGCACGAACGCGCTTGAAGAAGTCCACGTGGGCGTAGTACGAGTTGCCGTTGTGGGGCACGTAGGTTAGATCCACATAAACCGGTGCCGGCTTCTTGCTGACCTTGTTCGGTGATTCGCTGCGCTTGCGGAGGTTCTTCTCGTTGTTCAGACGCGTCTTGGTGGCCACCAGACGACGCTCCTTCTTGGGCGTGGTGCGGATATCGGAGCCACCCTCAACGGGCAGCGGTGCGGGTGAGGGTAAGCCCAAAGGCTTGCCCCATTCCTCCAGGCGATCCTTGGGATCCTTGGGCAGAGTTCCAGAGCCGCCACTGCTGGTGCTGCTCGTTGTGGTCGTGGTTGTGGTTGTAGATGTCGTCATAGCTGCTCCATCTCCCTCCTTCTTCTCCTGCGATGATGTTTCTGTGGTTGTGGTTGTGGCTGTGGTTTTAGTCTGACTGTCGCCCACTGAGCTGAAGCTGCTCTCGGCGATGCGCAATCGCTGGACATCGCTGAGGGGAAAACGTTGGCGCTCGGCGGTGCTGGTGACAATCTGTTCGACCTCGTCGGCCTTTGACGGGGAGTAGGAGTACTTGGCGGTGACGGAAGACATTACCTCGGCGCCACGCGCCTGCACATGCTCCTCGAGCGCCTTCTGGAAGTCCTTGTCCGCCTGGTCGAGGAACTTGTGCCCAGCCCAGGTCTGGCTGCTGCTCTCCACGCTGTCCGATGACTGGCTATCGCCTGGCGCCCCACCGGCTCCTCCCTGGATGGGTATCGGCTCGGTGCTGCTGCTGCTGGGCTTCACATCGAAGCTGTCGGGCAGCGCCCCATAGAACGAGGTGGCCATTGGATCGGCTGTACGCGGCAGTAGAATCGAGCGGGCTGTGGAGTGCTCCTCGCTGCCGTATTGCGGCGGAATGTCATCCTGGCTGTCGTCGGCATCCAGGTCGGACCGCTTGCTCACGCCAGAGCTCGAGTGCTGCAGCTCGTAGCTGGTGGCACTTCTGGGCGAACCGGGCAGTTCCTCATCGTCCTCGCTGCCCGGGGTGCTGGAACGATAGCCGGAGCCTCGCAGCAGAGCCACCTCCTTGGGCAGGATCTGGTCGCGGTCACTCTTCTCGCTCTCACTGGTGGTGCGGGTGGTGGTCACGACCACCTTCTCGCTGTCTGGCTCAGAGCTGTCCGTGGTCGTCACCGTCTTCTGCTCTGTGACGATCTCCTTGCCGTCCGAGGAGATCACCTTGGTGACCGTGGTGATTGTTGTGGTAATGATTTTTTCCGTGCTGCCGCTCAGCGCCGTGGTGCTCTCGATGCCACGCAGCTCGTGCAGATCGGGCAGATCGGCTTCGACATCTCCGTGATCTCCGTCCAGGGACATCTGCTTAAGCTCGTCCTTGCTGACGCGTGGGAACGGTGACGTTGGCTTTGGTGATGACTCTGGCGTCTCAGTGTGCGACTCCCGACCCAGCGGTGTGGGTATGGACTGACTCTCCGAGGTGAGGCCACCGGGACTCGACTTGCCGCTAATATCCTTGGGCGATAGAGGGCCCGAGGTTGAGGCAATGCTGCCACCCCCAGCCGCTCCTCCTGCCGAAGAGCCCGTTGGCTTCACGCTGGGACTAACGGGTGCTGTCGGAGGCGTCTTGCGGTCCACGATGTCACTGTGGCCTTCTGCCTGGTCCTGGTCGATCTGCGTGAGGGTTATGGACTCCACCTTGCCGGCAGTCTTCGAGGTGGTGCTAGACTTCTGAGTGGTGCTGGTGCTGCTGCTCTGCTGGTCGCTGGATTGCAGCAGAGTCGTTGTCTTGCTAGTTGTTGACATGTCCTTCGATGAGCTGGACTGCTGTTGCTGTTGCTCCTGTGCGTGATGGTCCTCCTCGTGCTCCTCGAGCGTGGCAATCGATTCGACCTCCTCGGACGGCTTGTAGATGCTGGTCATCATGATGGTGGCAATTGACTTGGAGCGTCCCTCCTTCACGCTGGCCCGCTCCTCCTCCTCGTCGCCGTCAATGTCATCGTCCTCCGGGTCGCTGTGGGTCTGGCGACCCTCGCTGGTGTGGCTTAGCACTGACTCGCGTCGCGACTCGTCTGTGCCGACGAAAACTGTCCTCTGGGTGGAGGTGGTGGCCTTCCTCAGGCACTCCTCGGCCGTCTTGGAGGCCTCGGCACTGAAGGTCTCCTTGGCCGAGACGATCTTCTCAGTGGCCAGAAATTCGGCGACGGTCTCCTTGAGGCTCTCATCCCTGGTGCTGCTGCTGCTGATTGTGCTGCTTTCGTGGGTCTCCTCCTTCGTTTCCTTGGACAGGGCCTTCTGGGCGCTGCTTGTCTGGATCTCGCTGACAATGGACTCTGAAGAGCACTCCTCGGACTGGATGAGCAGCTCCTCCAGCATCGATGAGGCTGCAGTGCTTGTCTTCTCTACCAGTTTGATGAGGCTCTCGCTCTCGCTGTCCTCCTTGACGCTGGTGCTGGTGCTCGCCTTCTCTGTGACTAGGCTGGAGAGGGACTCGCATCGGGAGCCATCTTCTACCTTCAGGCTGCTGCTCAGCGACTCGCTGGACTGGAGGGAGGAAGACTCCTCCTTCAGAAGGCTCTGGCTCACAGTGGACTTGGACACGGAAACCGATTCGCTGGTCTTTTCCTCCTTCTTCTTCTCCTTGGTCTCGATTGTCGTCAAGATAGTGGACGTCTCCTCGTCCTTGGCGCTTGTGTGGCTAGTGCTAGAGGCTGGACGCGAGGATTCCGTCTCCTTAGTAGTCTTGACTTCCTTTTCGCTGATATGACTGGCCACGGATTCGGGACGGGAGGCCTCCTTAGCTTCTTCCTTGTGACTCTGCTGGCTCTCACGCCTGGCCGGAGTCGGAGACTTCTCATCTACTTGCTCGGCTGCGCTGCTTAGCTGTGAAGCGGGACGCGAGGTCTCCTTTGAGACGACCTGAGACTTATCCTGCTCTTCCTTGGCTTGGATCTTGTGGCTTGCAACGGACTCGGGGCGCGAGGGAATTGATTCTGTGGCTCCCTGTTGGCTGGCTGCAGACTCTGGACGGCTGGGGTCCTTGCTGGCTGCTCTGTCGGCGCCCTCCCGCAGCTGAGCTTTTTCGGACTGCTCGATTTTGTCCTTCTCTTCGATGGAGATGGGGCCGGATTTCTGGTCGGGTGAGGACTTTTCGGATTCAATGTCCACCTTCACCACATTGATCTCCAGGGACTCTTTAGTGGGCGTGGAGGCTGTCTTTGGGCTTTTGTCGGACTCCTCATCGTCGGGATCAGCGGACTTTAGCTTCTCCTCCAGCTCCTTCTCATCAAAGTCGGGTATGATATCGGTAATGTCCTTGTCGGACTTCAGCACCTTGGCCACATCAGCTACGATCTTGAAGACCTCCTCCTCGCGCGGCGACAGCGGACGCACGGGTTGCTGGGTAAGCATTGCTGTTTTCTCGGTTGGTGGCGAGAACCTGTGCTCCTCATCCTCTTCCTTGATATCGTGCAGGACGGGCTCATCTCGCTCACATATGGTCACCGTGAACTCGGGCGACCCAACGGTGGTGATGTGTGTCTCCCGTAGCTCAGAGAAGCCACTCAGATCTAGGCTGCCCTTGTCAGAAGCGTCTGCGACGTCGGCGACTCCATCTGTGGTAGTTTTGGTATCCGCCTCGGACACCACTTTCTCTGCGACTTCAGTGACTTTCTCTGCAACGTCGGTGAGCATTGCTCCAGCAGTCTCGACAGCAGCGCTTATCAAAGAGGTCACAGCACTCACTTTGGTGTCCACCACAGATTGCAGCTCTGTTAGCTGATGGCTGCTCTCCTTGCTGACCTTCTCAAGGGTCTCCACAACTGTGCTCTCAATAGCCTCGACGGTGGTCGCCGTCTTCTCCTCCACTTCCACCTTAGTGTCCTTGAGATCCAACAAATCAATCAGCTCAACGCTTGCTGGTGCACTTTCTGCTTGGGTGATATGCTTTTCCACTTTCTCAATGGTTTCCTCGAGGGCTTCCAGTAGAGGGGAAGCCTCATCCACAGGGCTAGACGCTGTGTGCGCTGCAGCAGCAGCCTGGGAGAGTTCAGCGGGCTTAGATACTGCACTAGATCCCGAGGAAATATCCAGCGGTGGCTTCGAGAAGTCGCCATCGGCTACATCGACGGGACTGGACAGGGTCGGTAGCTTTCCTTTCGGTTCGGCTGTGGTTTGGCTCAACTCAAGGCTTAAGTCAGCGATGGATTTTGGGCCCTCCTCGATCGGAGACGATGCTGTTTCTAAAGCCGACTCTGGCCGGGACGCTTCCTTTGAGGCAGCGGGGGACGACTTCTCATCCTTAACGCTTCCGGTAAGCGATGCCGGCCGCGATGGCTCCTTTGATGGAGCGGCTGACTTGTCATCGCTCTTTGTACTTTCTGGCTTAACGCTTACGGCTCCAGACTCGCGCCGGGAAGCCTCTGTTGCACTTTCAGGTTTGGGGCTAGCAATTGTGGCACCATCGACGGCTGAGTCTGGTCGTGAAGTTTCCTTTGAGACTGCTGTAGGAGATGCGCTGCTCTTTTTACTCTCAGCCAGCGACTCGCGACGTGATGCCTCCTTTGATTTGTCATCAGGTACGCTCTTCAGCTTTTCAGCATCGTCTTTGACGCTCTCTACAACGGATTCCGGTCGAGAGGTTTCCTTAGAGGAGGCCTCCTTTACACTTGCCGGTTTACTAGTTTCTGCGATCGATTCGCGACGTGATGGCTCCCCTGACTTGGCTTTATCACTGCCTTCTTCTACAGGAGATTCTGGCCTCTCTAAGTCTACACCAAAAGGGGACTTGGGGGCTTCATCAATAGGACTCGATACAGTCTTCTCTGTGCCAACTTGGGCAAGCTCAGCTGGCTGTGAAGGGGCAGACGGTTGTGTTGTGGCGCTAGTTGTTGCGGGAGGAAAATCTCCATGAGCAACGTCGACAGGACTAGAGAGCGTGGGGAGATCCCCCTTCAGGTCAATGATCAAGGGCAGCTTTATTATTTCAGCTTGTTCGAATTGTGCGAAATCCTTTGGTGCCTCCTCAATTGGAGAAGATGCAGTTTCCACCACTGAGTCCGGTCGAGATGTTTCCTTTGAAGGAACTTGAGACGGTGCCTTTGACTTGTCATCCTTCAAGCTCTCTGGCTTTACAGAGTCTTCTTTTACACTTTCGGCAGCAGATGCTGGCCGCGAGGGTTCCTTCGATGGTAGGGGAGACATACCATCCTTAGCACTCTCTTCTTTGACACTTTCTGCAGGAGAATCTGGTCGTGGTGACATCTGCTCCCCGACAGAAGGAGATTTCGGCGCTTCATCAACAGGAGACGAGACAGTTTCTGCCGTGGCTACTTTCGATTGTTCTGCTGGTTGGCTGGGACCAACTTTAGGTCTAGTTGAAGTGGCCGGAAGAACATGTGAGAAGTCGCCCTGGGCAACGTCCACGGGGCTAGAATCTGTAGGTAGCTTGCCAGCCGCTGCATCCGCATGCAGGCTAAGTGTTAGGTGAGCTTTGGTTATGAGTTCGCTCTCTGGAAACTCCTTTGCCGCCTCATCAATTGGCGAAGATGCAGTTTCTATAGGCGATACCGATGACTTCATGTCCTTTTTGTGGTCATCAGGAACACTTTCTGCAACAGATCCTGGCCTTGGTGAAGCTTCCTTAGAAGGAACAGCAGACTTCTCATCGGCTGTTTCTAACTTTTCAGTCACATCTTTGATAATTTCTGCCACTGAGCCCGGTCGAGAGGGTTCTTTTGAGGCAAGTGGAGACTTCTCGTCCTTGGTGCTTCCTGATTTTACGCTTTCTGCCACCGACACACGACGACTTTCTGGCTTCTCAGCTGCACCTTTGACGCTTTCCGCTACCGATTCGGGTCGAGAAACTTCTTTTGAGGCAACTGCAGACTTCTCGTCTTTGGTGCTTACTGCTTTTACGCTTTCTGCAACTGAAGTTCGACGACTTTCTGGCTTCTCGGCACCATCTGTGACGCTTTCTACTACGGAAGGTGGACGTGAGGGTTCCTTTGAGGCAACTGCAGACTTCTCGTCTTTTGTGCTTTCTGTCTTTACGCTCTCTGCGACGGATTCACGACGGCTTTCTGGCTTCTCAGCTTCACCTTTGACGCTCTCTGCAACAGATTCTGGTCTTGAAGCTTCCTTTGAGGCAAGTGGAGACTTCTCGTCCTTGGTGCTTTCTGCTTTTACGCTTTCTACGACTGAAGCTCGACGACTTCCTGGCTTCTCGGATTCATCTTTGACGCTCTCCGCCACAGATTCTGGTCTTGAAGCTTCTTTTGAGGCAAGTGCAGACTTATCGTCCTTGGTGCTTCCTGTCTTTACGCTTTCTGCGACCGACTCACGACGGCTTTCTGTCTTCTCAGCTTCACCTTTGACACTTTCCGTGACCGATTCGGGTCGAGAAACTTCTTTTGATGCAGGTGCAGACTTCTCGTCCTTAGTGCTTCCTGCATTTAAGCTTTCTAAAACTGAAGCCCGACGACTTTCTGGCTCCTCGGCTTCATCTTTGACGCTTTCTACTACGGAAGGTGGACGTGAGGGTTCCTTGGAGGCAACTGCAGACTTCTCGTCTTTGGTGCTTTCTGCTTTTACGCTTTCTACGACTGAAGCTCGACGACTTCCTGGCTTCTCGGCTTCATCTTTGACGCTTTCCGCCACAGATTCTGGTCTTGAAGCTTCTTTTGAGGCAACTGCAGACTTATCGTCCTTGGCGCTTCCTGCTTTTACGCTCTCTGCGACCGATTCACGACGACTTCCTGGCTTCTCGGCTTCATCTTTGACGCTCTCTGCCACAGATTCTGGTCTTGAAGCTTCCTTTGAGGCAAGTGGAGACTTCTCGTCCTTGGTTGCTGCGTTTACGCTTTCTACGACTGAAGCTCGACGACTTCCTGGCTTCTCGGCTTCATCTTTGACGCTTTCCGCCACAGATTCTGGTCTTGAAGCTTCTTTTGAGGCAACTGCAGACTTATCGTCCTTGGCGCTTCCTGCTTTTACGCTCTCTGCGACCGATTCACGTCGACTTCCTGGCTTCTCAGCTTCATCTTTGACGCTCTCTGCCACAGATTCTGGTCTTGAAGCTTCTTTTTGAATCGTCCTTTGGTGCTTTCCTGCTTTTACGCTTTTCTTTTGAGGCAAGTGCAGACTTCTCGTCCTTGGTGCTTTCTGCTTTTACGCTTTCTACGACTGAAGCTCGACGACTTCCTGGCTTCTCGGCTTCATCTTTGACGCTTTCTCCGCCACAGATTCTGGTCTTGAACGCTCTCCGCCACAGATTCTTCTTTTGAGGCAAGTGCAGACTTATCGTCCTTGGTGCTTCCTGTCTTTACGCTTTCTGCGACCGATTCACGACGGCTTTCTGGCTTCTCAGCTTTCTTTGACCTTTGACACTTTCCGTGACCGATTCGGGTCAACCGATTCACGACGACTTCCTGGAGAAACTTGCCACAGATTCTGGTTTTGAAGCTTTTTGAGGCAGGTGCAGACTTTCGTCCTTGGTGCTTTCTGCTTTTACGCTTTCTACAACTGATTTCTTTCTGGCTTCTCGGCTTCATCTTTGACGCTTTCCGCCACAGATTCTGGTCTTGAAGCTTCTTTAAAACTGCAGATTTATCGTCCGACGACCGATTCACGACGGCTTTCTGGCTTCTTTCTGCCACAGATTCGGGTCGAGAAACTTCTTTTGAGGCAGGTGCAGACTTCTCATCTTTGGTGCTTCCTGCCTTTAAGCTTTCTGCAATAGATTCTCGACGGCTTTCTGGCTTTTCGGCATCATCTTTGACGCTCTCTGCCACAGATTCTGGTCTTGAGGGTTTGATGCTTTTGAGGCAACTGCAGACTTCTCGTCTTTGGTGCTTTCTGCTTTTACGCTCTCTGCGACCGATTCTCGACGGCTTTCTGGCTTCTCAGCTTCCCCTTTGACGCGTTCCGCCACAGATTCTGGTCTTGAAACCTCTTTTGAGGCAAGTGCAGACTTCTCGTCCTTGGTGCTTCCTGCTTTTACGCTCTCTGCGACCGATTCACGACGGCTTTCTGGCTTCTCTGCTTCATCTTTGACGCTTTCCGCCACAGATTCTGGTCTTGAAGCTTCTTTTGAGGCAAGTGCAGACTTATCGTCCTTGGTGCTTCCTGCTTTTACGCTCTCTGCGACCGATTCACGACGGCTTTCTGGCTTCTCAGCTTCACCTTTGACGCTTTCCGCCACCGATTCTGGTCTTTTGAGGAACTGCAGTCTTCTCGTCTTTGGTGCTTTCTGCTTTTTACGCTTTTTTGGCTTTCTGGCTTCTCTGCTTCATCTTTGACGCTTTGCAGACTTATCGTCCTTTTGAGGGCGCTCGTCCTCTGCTTTTACGCTCTCTGCGACCGATTCACGACGGCTTTCTGGCTTCTCAGCTTCACCTTTGACGCTTTCGGCTACCGATTCGGGTCGAGATTCTGGTTTTGAAGACTTCTCGTTCTTGGTTTTCTGGCGCTCTCTGCGACCGATTCACGACGGCTTTTGGCTCGTCCTTTGACGCTTTCCGCCACGATTCTGGTCGAGAAACCTCTTTTGAGGCTGCTTCTCGTTTACGCTTTTACGCTCTCTGCGACCGATTCACGACGGCTTTCTGGCTTCTTGCCTCATCTTTGGCTTCTCGATTCTGGTCATCTTTGCAACAGACTTTCGTCTTTGGTGCTGCTTTTACAGATTCTGGTTCACGACGGCTTTTCTGGCTTCTCGGCAGCTTCATCTTTGACGCTTTTGATTCTGGTCTTGAAACTTCTTTTGGCAAGTGCAGACTTATCGTCTTTTGTGCTTTACGCCTGCTTTTTACGCTCTGCGACCGATTCACGACGGACTTTTCTGGTGCTTTCCTGCTTTTACGCTCTCTGCGACCGATTCACGACGGCTTTCTGCTTTGGGCTTCATCTTTGACGCTTTCCGCCACGATTCTGGTCGAGAAACTTCTTTGAGGCAACTGCAGACTTTCGTCTTTGGTGCTTTCTGCTTTACGCTCTCTGCGACCGATTCGACGGCTTTCTGGCTTCTCTGCTTCATCTTTGACGCTTTCACGGATTCTGGTCGAGAGACTTCTCGTCCTTGGTGCTTTCTGCTTTTACGCTCTCTGCGACCGATTCGTCGTCTTTGGTGCTTTCTGCCTTTACGCTTTCTGCGACCGATTCACGACGGCTTTCTGGCTTTTCTGGCTTTCATCTTTGACCGCTCACGACGCCTTTCTGGATTCATCTTTGGTCAGATTCTGAAACCTCTTTTGAGGCAAGTGCAGACTTATCGTCCTTGGTGCTTCCTGCTTTTACTTCTGCGACCGATTCACGACGGCTTTCTGGCTTCTCTGCTTCACCTTTGACGCTTTCTGCGACCGATTCTGCTTTTGAGGCAACTGCAGACTTTCTCGTCTTTGGTGCTTTCTGCTTTACGCTCTGCGACCGATTCACGACGGCTTTCTGGCTTCTTGCTTGATCTTTGACTTTCCGCCACAGATTCGGGTCGAGAAACTTCTTTTGAGGCAACTGCAGACTTCTCGTCTTTGGTGCTTTCTGCTTTTACGCTTTCTGCGACCGATTCACGACGGCTTTCTGGCTTCTCAGCTTCATCTTTGACGCTTTCCGCCACCGATTCGGGTCGAGAAACTTCTTTTGAGGCAACTGCAGACTTCTCGACTTCTCGTCGATTCACGACGGCTTTGGCTTCTGCCTCATTTTACGCTCTCTGCGACCGATTCACGACGGCTTTCTGGCTTCTCTTTCTGCCTTTTCCTCATCTTTGACGCTTTCTGGCTCTGCGAAGATTCTGGTCGAGAAGCCTCCTTTGAGGCAACTGCAGACTTCTCGTCTTTTGTGCTTTCTGCCTTTACGCTCTCTGCGACCGATTCACGACGGCTTTCTGGCTTCTCAGCTTCACCTTTGACGCTTTCCGCCACAGATTCTGGTCTTGAAACTTCTTTTGAGGCAAGTGCAGACTTCTCGTCCTTGGTGCTTCCTGCTTTTACGCTCTCTGCGACCGATTCACGACGGCTTTCTGGCTTCTCTGCCTCATCTTTGACTTGCTCTGCGACGGATTCTGGTCTTGATTCGGGGAAACTGCTTCTGATGCAAGTGGAGACTTCTCGTCCTTGGTGCTTTCTGCTTTTGCGCTCTCTGCGACCGATTCACGACGACTTTCTGGCTTCTCGGCTTCATCTTTGACGCTCTCTGCAACAGATTCTGGTCTTGAAACCTCTTTTGAGGCAAGTGGAGACTTCTCGTCCTTGGTGCTTCCTGCTTTTACGCTTTCTGCGACCGATTCACGACGGCTTTCTGGCTTCTCAGCTTCACCTTTGACGCTTTTACTGATTCGGGCGAGAAACAGATTCTGGTCTTGGGCTTTCTCTTTTGAGGCAAGTGGAGACTTCTCGTCCTTGGTGCTTCCTGCTTTTACGCTTCTCTGCGACCGATTCGACGACGACGACTTTCTGGTTTCATCTTTCTCTGCAACTTCATCTTTTGACGACTTCTCGTCTTTGGTGCTTCCTGATTTCTTTCTGGTCTCACGACGACTTTCTGGCTTCTCAGTTTCAGGCAAGTGGATTCTGGTCTTGGGGTTCTCTTTTTGAGGCAAGTGGAGACTTCTCGTCCTTGGTGCTTCCTGCTTTACGCTTTCTGCGACCGATTCACGACGACTTTCTGGCTTCTCTGCTTCATGGCCTGCTTTGACAGATTCTGGTCTTGCGACTTCTTTTGAGGCTGACTTCTCGTCCTTGGTGCTTCCTGCTTTTGCGCTCTCTGCGACCGATTCACGACGACTTTCTGGCTTCTCAGCTTCATCTTTGACGCTCTCTGCAACAGATTCTGGTCTTGAAGCTTCTTTTGAGGCAAGTGGAGACTTCTCGCCCTTGGTGCTTCGTGCTTTTACGCTCTCTGCGACCGATTCACGCCGAGTTTCTGGCTTCTCGGCTTCATCTTTGATGCTTTCTGCTACGGAAGGTGGACGTGCCCTTGGGGTGCTTTCCTTTGCGACCGATTCACGGGAGACTTCTCGTCCTTGGTGCTTCCTGCTTTTGCGCTCTCTGCGACCGATTCACGACGACTTTCTGGCTTCTCAGCTTCATCTTTGACGCTCTCTGCAACAGATTCTGGTCTTGAAGCTTCTTTTGAGGCAAGTGGAGACTTCTCGTCCTTGGTGCTTCCTGCTTTTACGCTCTCTGCGACCGATTCACGCCGAGCTTCTGGCTTCTCTGCCTCATCTTTGGCCTGCTCTGCGACAGATTCTGGTCGAGATGATTCCTTTGAGGCAAGTGGAGACTTCTCGTCCTTGGTGCTTCCTGCTTTTACGCTTTCTGCTACCGATTCTCGACGGCTTTCGAGATTTTCAGCTTCTTCTTTGATACTGCCTGCCGCAGATACAGCGCGAGAGGCTTCGATAGAGGTAATTGGAGATTTCTCATCCGCGACGCTCTCCCTGCGCGATGCTTCTTGTGTTTCCTCTTTGGAAGGCGTCGGTGCCACTTGCTGCTTATCGAGCTTCACTTCCACTTCAACGGCTTCCTCAATGGTGGCAGGACTCTCCATTGATACGGTGTCCTCGCGGTCTTTTGCCTTTGGCGATGGTGCGATTGCGGGTCCAGTCAAATGAGCGGGGAGTTCGTCTTCGGATGTAATGTCACTGGTCTCCTTCTCTTCGGGTGTGCTCGCTGACTTCTTTGCCTCTTTCTCAGTGATAACTGCTGCCTCGATCTTTGTTTCGAGCTTTTGGACCTGCTGGACCCCCTCTTTCTGGATCACCTCCTCCACTGTCTCTTCCACTGCGGCTGCTGTTGGGGTTGCGGCCTTGGCTGGTTCCTCGGGAGCCACTGGAGCTTCTTTGACTTGCTGCACAGTTTCGACCTCAGTTTCCTTGGTTTCCTTTTCGTCGTCGGTTTCCTTCTCTTCCTTGGCGGACTCCTCCTTGTGGGAAATGCTTTTGGCACCTAAGTCCTGACTGTCCTTTTCGTACAGGCCCAAGTCGGCCTCCTCATGGACAGGAAGGTCGGCAACCTCGTCGGGAGTCTTAATCACGTCCCTCATAAGGTTCTGCTGCGCCTCGAAGGTCATTTTCATGGGCAGGACTCGATCTCCGGACTCAGGAATCTCGGCAGTCTGGACCGTGGTTTTCGCATCCTTAGGCGCCACAGCGGCTGCGATAGCAGCGGCCGCGTCAGCTGTGGCCGAAGCTGCATCGGGCAGAATTACTCTGGCCACAACGACTGATTCGACTTCTTTGGTTTCCTCCTTCACGTACTTCTCCTCGATGACCAGGTCCTCCTTGATCTGGTCTAGCGGAATGCGCTCGTCCTCTGGCAGGGTGGGGGCTGTGGTGGCGCCCGACTCGATGGTGGCGGAGAACTTCTCCTCTGGAAGACTTTCCTGTAGATTAATGGGCAGCGCTTCGGGTGCCTCCAAGGGTTCGTCCTTGGTGTCCGATGTCTTTTTGCTGATCTTCTCCTCGGGCGTGGGCGAGGATAGCTCCTCCTCGGGCTTGGCCAGCTGCTCTTCGGTACGCGACTTGACAATGTCGTTGGCCGAGGCGATAATCTCCTGCAGCTCGGCCTTAATCTCACCCTCTGCAGTAAGATCTTCGTGCCTGGGTGATGCGGCTGCAGCAGAGGCGCCGCTGCCTTCCAGACGGGCCTTGCGCTCGGCGGCTTCCACCTTCGCAATGGCGGCCTCGATCTCCTCCTCTGCGCTCTTCTTGCGCTTCTTTTCCGACTCTTGGGAGTCGCGCTGGTGTTTCTGGATCTCTTCCTCCTTGGTGATGCTGCTCTCCTGCTCGATGATCGAGTCCTCAGTGTACTGCTCGACCTCCTCCTTCTCGATAATAAGGTACTCCTCCTCCTCCTCGGCCTCAGTGGTGCTGTCCTGTTTGGCCATCTCCCGCAGCTCGGCCTTGATCAGCTGCTGGCGCTTCATCTCGTCCCGGCTGAACACCGCCTCGATCTCGCGCACCACCTCCTGTTCCTCCTTTAGGTCGTCCAGCTCGCGCTGCTTCTCCGCATCGAGCTCCTGGGAGGCGGTCAGATCCTGCAGCTTCTTGGCAGCTGTCGCATCGTCGGCCGATGGCGTCGACACCAGACTCGAGTCCGTGGTGCCGCCCTTGTCCAGACGCGCCTTCTTGAGGTCCGCTGCCTTCGGCTTGGCCTGCTTGATGGGACTACCTGGTGCTGGTGCCCGCTTCGAGGGAGACACCCCTCGGGGTCGCCTCGAGATGGGCTTCCGCTGCGCCGCTGTCTGCATCGTTGTCTTGGACTCAGCTTGGCTTTGCTGAATCTTTCTCTCAGTGGTTGCCGTGGTTGCGGTGGTGCTGCTGCTGCTTGTGGCACGCCGAGTGCTGGCACTGGTGGTCGTCTGACGTCCTGCGGCCGCCGCTGCTGCCTGCTGCTTGGACTCCAGCACCTTGCGGTTGTTGGCCTCCTTGGCGCTCTTGGCCGGGGTGCTGCTCGGACTGGACTTGGTGGCCGGACGGGACATTGCCTTGTACTTTCCGTCACGCGAGGCATTCGCACGGTACGCGGGCGTGGCGGTCGGCGAACTCTTCTTCTCCTCGCGCTTCACCAGCTTACGGTCCATGGACTTGGGCGGCTTCGTGTCGATCCTGGAGCGCACCACGGGCTTTACTTCGGCCCGTGGCTTGTCCAGCTTTCCCTTGGCTGCCTTTCCTGCTGCTTGCTTGCTGGTGGATGTGGCATCCGCAGGGCTTGCCGCTTCCACTGCAACGGCATCGACGGCATCCTTGGACGGGGCTGCTGCTGGTGCCTCCTCTTTCTTCTCCTCATCCTTGTTGTCCTGCTCGGGTTTCTCCTGCTCTCCAGCCTCCTGTTCAGGCTCAGCATCGGCCTCAGCCTCCGTCTCCACTGGCTCGGACTCTGCAGGCGCTGCCTCATCCCCAGTGTCTGCCCCTGGCTCCGCCTCTGGTTCCACATCCGTGTCCATGGAGTCTGCCTTGGTGCGCACCATCGCGGCAGCAGCAGCGGCAGAAGCAGCCGCCACGGCAGCTGCCGCCGCTGCCTTGGCAGCCTCCTCCTTGGCCTTGTTGTCCTGCTGCTGGTGCTGCGACTGGTGATGCTGGACGGCAACGGCGGCACTGGCAACGGGTCCAAACTTAGAGATGGGCTTGTAGCTGGCGCTGGGCGGAGCGGGCGTCGCCTCAATAGCAGACTTGAGGCTCTTGCGGGTGCTGGTGACCGTCTGGATGGCCGGAGCTATGGACTTGGCCGTGCACGTCGAGTGCTTCATGAACTCCAGATGTTTAAGCTTCTCGAGACCCTCCTGGATCTTGAAGTCAGGCGTACTGCCGGGGAACAGAATGCGGGTGATGGTGTCGTCCGGATTGGCGGGCTGCCACACGAGTAGTGCACAAATGGAGACGAGATTCTGCAGCGGGAAGTTAAAGTCCTTGGAGTCCCGGGCGGCAAACAAACGCTGATCGCCGGCATTCCACTTTTGCATAAACTCCTTCACCTCCTTGGAGTCGCGGGCCGGACTGATCACGTACATGTCCAGGGTGCCGTGACCCACCTTGTGGTACAGATTAATCGGCTCCTGGTTGCGGTAGCAGCTCTGCGGCTTCAGATCCAGCGCCTTCAGGTCACTCACGATGCCATGGCCCCGCTCGAACAGATCGATCAGCAGCGGATTGCGATCCTTATCACCATCGGGACTGGGCAGTCCCTTGCGGTCAGGTACATTGCCGAAAAAGTGCCCAATCTGGGGGTAGACATGCGAGTCCCGCTTCCGAGAGACCACCGCCCCAAGCCCCTGCACATTGCTGTTGTTCAGGCGCGTCATCAGCACAGCGTCCAGTCGATCGAGATGGCGGGCAAAGTCCCAAAAGCATGCCTTACGATTGAAGCCGCCATCCACTGCAAGGGAAGGACAAAGACAAGACATTTTGTTGCATATGGATAAGTATCCCTAGAGTAGTGTTAGAGATGGGTTATTTGGCTGACAACTCACCCAGCATATTAAAGCCATTGATACCAAAGAGAGCCGCATCGCCCTGACCGCCGGGGAACACATAGAGCGTGGGGTGCGTAAAGCGAATGTTGCCCACCACATCTGAGGTCTCGAGCAGCTCCCGCAGCGATGTGGGCATCACCATGGGCGCTAGGTAGTCTGTGGGATGGTAATCCAGCAATTAGGGTATCAGGGAAACTCCAACGAACGTCGACGCCTGAACTCACCCAGGAAGCCATTGATGCATTCACTGCTGGTGTCCAGCACATCCACGGGATTGATACGGATTTTGCACTGACGCGCAAAGGATTTATCCGGTAGCGTGTGCCACAGACCCGCATCCGCGCAATGGATGTTCATGGTGATGGTGTCCGCGTAGGCGCGTATTACCCTTTGTACGTCGTGCTCCTGAAACGCCTCCGCAAAGTCGGCCACCGAAAAGGTTCCATCCTGTCATAAAGGAAACCATAAAACGTAAGCTTCCTTGCAATAATCCACTTCTGCCACAGCAAAGACCCACCTGCAGTATCCAGGAACCATTGCCGCTGAAGGTGTAGCCGGCATGGATGATGTGCCGATGGCGGGTGAAGCTGCTGAGCAGATTTCGCATGCACTGGATCAACGTATTGTACTGCGGATGGATGAGCACCTCTGTTACCAGATTCTCGCTGGCATACTGTATAAGACGTTCACCTGTGGATTGTCATTGAATAGGAAGCTTTTCTTTAGTTGCCTTCACTTTCAGAAGAGATAATAAAGCCACACTCCCCCTTTGACGTGACCTCGTTCCGTAGCCCCCACACGCTCCACCCACAGACTTTAATGAATCTATGACCAAAGAGGGGACGGGCTGTGACAGACGATTTAGGGGCTACGGGCACGGACTTGGACTCGAGCACGCACACAAATTCAAGTGGATTTCAATTGTGGGGCGATGTTGGGAGTTCTCGAGTCTACGCCCGCTCACATCCTGTCGCACGACGATGCTTGGGAATTATTTAATAAATCTTTAATTTAAATGCTTTAATTAAGTGTGCGCTCGGCGGTCGGTTGCGCTGCTTCAGGTGCGACCTTGCTGGCGACCTTGGCATCCACTCTGGGATCATAATGATGTCCAGAGTTCTGGCCACCCGAAATGGTTTTATGGGGCACGGTATGCGTATACCATGCATACGTAAATAATTTACGCATTTTCCGCACTAAATAGTCGTTGACAAAGAGCCAACAGGCAGAGCAGGCAGAGTGGCGGATAAGGCAGAGAGAGTGACAAAGCGGCAGAGAACGGGTGTAGTGGCAGGGTCAGCTTTCATATGAATGTGTGTGGCAGTGGGCAGAGCAGGCGGTCAAATGTGCTCACGTACGCGTAAAAAATACAAGAAGAGCCTTAACGGGGGTGCACTTCCTATGGCTTCCTACCATCCATCCACCATGCCCTCTTCCGCTCTTTCTCCATCTCTGCATGTGTATAGCTGTCTCTGTCTCTGTCTCTGTCTCTGCCTGTGTGTGTCTGTTGTGTGCGTGTTTGTGTGTATCCCTTGTGCTTTTTATAAATGATAATCTGTCCGGGCGCCCGACCTGCGTGTGCGATGGCTTATATATTTATCGCATGGAGCCATGTAGCCAAGCAGCACACGGAATGTTTTTGTGCATGACACCCCGTTCCATGGCACTGCCACACATAGTAGGCCAGGACCTGTGCGTATACGCAATTCCCATGAATTTAGGTGGCCCCCTGCAATACCCTCCCCGCTGTTCGTGTGTCTGTCTGTCTGGTCTGTCACTTGCACACTCGCATAATCGTAAGAATGTTTAGTTTATAACTAGGCTGTAGGACACCCAAAGGACATGCCCTGCCCTGGCATTAGCATCTTGCTGGCCCCTACCTCCCCTCCATTCTCCCCCATCGATATCCCTGAAGATATCCCAGCAAATGGAATGCCAATCGTGCTGCAGATTGCAATAAACTTCAATCTAAAAACGAATGCCAGTCCGGTAGAGAAGTCTTACGCCCTTTTTCACAGAACAACATGGGAATATGTCAGAGGAAGAGACTTCCCCCCATTGATATTGAAAGCTATTGGAGCTAGGTTTTGAACGACACTCGAAAACTGAAATTGGACTTTAGATTGAGATGAATGAAGGGGCAGGTGTCACCTCCTAAGCTGGCTGCTCTCTCAAATCAGTGGCCGGACTTTAAGACCACTCGGAAGAGTCGAAATCAAAAAGTTAGTGCCACACAAACACAATGAAAAGTTGCATCAAAGTGCTTAAAGCAAAGCCCCCCCACAGTCCAGGACTCGCTCAGTGCGGCACTTGACAAGTCATAAAGGGAGGGAAGGGAAAGTTGCAGAATCTGCTCTTCGGGGATTGGGGAGGCTGGAGGGCCAGTGGACGCTCCTGCCCCACACCTAACCAAAGTGGCAACATGGCGCCAGATTAACCGTTAATAGTTGCGCTTCGCTACAGCCAGCCAGTGTTGCCACAACTTTTGAAACAAAACCAAAAAAAAAAACGCGAAACGAGAAAAAACGCAAAACAATTTCCATAACAGGCGGCAGGCGGAAACTTTTTGTGTTTTTTATGATTTTGTAGATATATTTTTTGTGTTTTTTGTTATTTTTTCCTTTTTTTATTTGACTGCAAAGTAATTACAGTAACGGGCGCCGGTCAGCCTTTCTGCGCTCTTCGCCACCCACGCCCCACTCCCCACTGCCCCTTCTGTGCCTTCTTTGCTCCCTCTGCCAGCCCAAGGGCCAGGAAAAAGTTTCCTGTCAAGCCAACGCGCACGTGTAAAAAAAAAGTTTCAAAATGACCTTTCGCACTCAGAAAACCCCCCGAGAACCTCGGCACCCACCCACCTCTATTCCTTATTTTCCTGCTTTCCCGTTGCCACACAAAATTACTGCGAAAGGGCAGAAAAATTGCTCAAAATTAAATAAAAACGGCATTGAATGCGAGTTTTGAGCTGTCAAAACCGGGATATCAGATGAGTGGAAGATTTTTTTTGAGCCATGTCATTAGATTTGAGAAAAGCTTCAGAGAAACAAGCCAAGAGAGTTCGACAAGGAGAGAGCGAGAGAAACGACATCGTTATATTTTTACTCCAAATTTCAATCTTTCGAGCTGACTACTTCTAAACCTGATTTAAGCTGCCAATAACAGAGGGTTTAACAGACTTTCTTGGTTAAGGATGACCAAAAAAAGGACATCTTCATTTATTGATTTAAATCTGCGTGGGGAATCTTTGAGGTTTATTTGAGAATTATTTTGCAGTCAGGGTGTAGGTCATCAGCGCCAAGATGACAGCAGTGCCCAATGTAGCCAAATGACCACCGACACACGCGAACAAACGATCTACGCTGGATCCGCCGAATCTCGCAATGCTCGCTATTCCGAGCAGACCGTAATACTGATTGTTTCCTTCGTGGAAGGCCAAGAATCCAGTGGAAATTATGTTCGCAAACAGAACCAGATCCTTCAGCTTGTCCGTGCCTGGGTCGTAGTTGTCGCCAATTCTGCCCACCACATCGCAAATGAGTGGCACGAGGCACAGGCAATGGACCATTGCCACTCTGTACAGATCCGACTTGCAGTAGAGTTCGATGATGGCTATTGTTTGTGGTAAGATGTGCACCATGTCTTCGGAAATTGACGAAGGAAATTGACCACGCAGAAGGCTCAAAATACCTTGAATCAAGGCGAGTGAGGCTGCCACATAGCCATAGCCATGCTTCGTTGGATCCAGCGTTCGCATCGCATATGTGCAGGCAGAGACCAGAAACAGATTTGTGAAAACAGTGCCATAAGACATTATTTTGGTTATTATTTTAAATTTACTATGGCATAATATGTTGTATGTTTCTCGACAGAATATTGTTTTGTACTGATTGACTCAGAATTTGTCTGGAGTCTGACGAACATGTCAAGCCTTGGTCTATAATATGGACTGCTTTTCGAAGTATTTTTTTGGGAAAAATGAATAATTTAGCTAAGACAGTGGGCTGGGGAGTAAAACTCTGGCTAAACCCTGCTAATGCAGTCTCCACATAAGGGGATTGATGGGTCCTCCCATGCCTAAAGCATAATTTTTGTCTTTAATTTTACAATCGACAATGGTATGTGCAATGCCATCCGCTTATGCCGGTGCAGCAGTAGAGCCTACTAATGGCCATTTACCACTAATCCTTGGGAAATATGATGATATGATGACTTTTTAATTAGCGGTTACAAACCGCTGCTGAGGACAGGCCGCCCGACACGTGGCATGAAAATTTATTATTGACCCGATGCCAAAGTGCCATGGGGCCATCATTAATCAGTCGGGCAGCCGCCTGGGCAACATTTAATATGACGGAATTATCTCTGGTCTTGTCTATGGTTGCTGGTTACGTAAATGTGTGGACTGGCAGGGACTGGCATGCATGGAAGAGGATGGATGGATGGATGGATGGATAGATGGATGGATGAATGGATGGATGCAATGGATTGGCCTGGTGTTGGCTGAACACGACCGATAACATGTTGTAAACGTCTAGCGGTATGTTATCAGGCATTCTACACTAACCTCCCAACTGCACCGCCGCTCCCCTAATAATAATTAAAAGGATGGCTGCCCGCGCAAAGAGTCTCCCGCTCGCCCACAAATGACAGACGTCAGCTGTTCATGTTCCTGTTCTGTTTTGTTTTTTTGTGTGCTGTCCATGTGGCTTTATATTAATTGATGCCCTGTCACCGTGACACCATCATCAGCATCATCATACAATGCAATGGCAGGAATGAAGAACGTAGAACGAAGCACTGGGAATGCTGGGTGGAAACTTTCGAAGTGAGCGTTGGGTGGGAGCCTCAGGTGGGTTTTGGGCAAACACTTGTAATTTCTATTGCTGCTTGTTCCTCTTATGCTTCTTGTCAGGCACATCATCATAGTTTTATTTGCCTATCGCTTGGCCCACTCCTCTCCATCAGCACTAGAGTAGTTCCTACCTCTCCTGCAGCTGCACGTATCACTTCGCTCATATGCAAATCATGTCCATCCATCTATTCCGTCAGTCTGTGCTGTGCGTGCGTGTGTTTCTGTCTCCTATTCTCTCAATGTCTATCTCTTTTTCTCTTTCTCTTTCGTTTAGTCAGTTTGTCAGTCTGTGCCTAACTTTTCAGTCAGTGGAGCTGGAAATGGAAATGGAGGCGTTCTTTCTCTCTTTCTGACTTGAATTATGCATGAGACACACACACAGAACACACACCCACACATAGACATTGTCAATACGGCCTTGTAGGTGTGTCCCCCCCCCACATGCTGCTCCTTTCTCCTCCAAGGCACGGCATGGACCCTGTCTATCTATCAATTTTGCATACGTTTTATCTCAAGAATTTGTATGAGTTTTGAGGTTATGTTGGGTCGTGATACGACGCTTTGGCCTCTCTCTACCTTCTCCATTGTGGCACACTTGTGCCCCTGCACTTCTTCTTCTACATCCTCTACAGCCTTTTCAATGCTTATGTGGGTTTCGGCTTAGGGATGAGAGAGAGATAAGAATGTGTTCAAATCCCTGATGATCCGTAGGCAGAGCGGAGAGTGGATGGAACGCACTTGGAACAGCAAATTGGGGGAAAACATGAGTGATGTGTGGCAGTAGAAAGAGAACAGCAAAAGGAACAGAAGGTAGCGAGCGATAGCAGAGAAAGCAGAAGACAGTGGAAAGTAGTACGAGGAGAGTGCAAAATCGAAAGTTGAGAAGAGAAGTGAGTAAAATAAAGGGTATGGCATAAAGTAGAGCGAATGGAGAGCACTCTGAGATGCGTTAAAGTATCAAAAGAGGAAGAAAAAAAGTAGCGAGTGCTTAGAGACAAAAGAATTTAAGTCGAACTAGTAAACTGGCACACCCCAGCCATGCGCTGAGTGTTGTCCATCTGCCTAACTATATTTATAGCGAAGTGAAAGGAAGTTCCAGCTAAGTAAACTTTTGAGCAAGCATCAAGCGTCGATTGTCGTATTTGTGGGTTGGGAGAGTGTTTCCTCGCGAGTGGCGAGTGCGAAAAGCGAACAACGAGAAGTGCAAAACTTTGCCGAAATCAATCACTCGAGCAGCAGCTACGTTCGGCTTTTGTTTCTGGTCAAGGACTCAGCGTGAGAGCCCATTGAAGGGTCACCCATGGGAGCGTTTGCTTGATGAGGAACACTTTAAGAGCAGAGCGTACCAGGTGCAGAGTTTCAAAGTTTCTGTCCGTCCCTCAAGTCAACTTAACTAAACTGTGCATCAAACTCAATTTTTCAGTGGAGACATGGGTGGGAAAATGTGGGAACTTGGAGCTGGTGGGGCAATGCATGGATGCTGGAGAAGCGGGAGAGTGAAGGAGAGCTATAAAGCATGAATTATGCGCTTGTTAACGAATGTTTGTAATTGCTGGAAAAGTTTCCATCCACTTCTACCCTGTCGCCTCCTTGCCTTTAAGTACACGAGTATCTCCTTTGGCAGTTGTTCCGACAAGTGCCGCTTCCTCCTCCTGCTGCTCCTGCTCCTGCTCTGCCGCCTCCTACGCCACCGCACAAAGGCAGTTGGCAGCTGGCAGCTGGCAGCACGCACGACGGTGGACAAGTCGTGGACCAGAGAGCTCTGCCCTGGGAGCACGGCAGGACGAAGCACAAAGCGTTCGCTGAAGCGAATGCATTCTGTGCATTCTCAATCGCGCCTCAAGAGCCTTCGCCCGTCGGCCTTCAGGATCTCTCTGCCACTGGCGTTGCTTTTGCCTTTGGCTGGGAGTCTGCTTATGTCCATAGTTATGCTTGCTGCGGCATGTGGCACTAAGGCTGTGCGGCTGTGTTGCAGCATCATTATTGGGCTTGGACCATGCCGCCGCGGTGCTCCAAGGCGGGCGCCACTTGAGAATTTTGTTTGAGTAGTTTCGAAGCGAAATGCGATTGCAAATGCAAATGGAACAAAAAATGCAAAAAACTGCAAAAAACTGCAAAAAACTGCAGGCGCTGCCAACTTTTTCCATGCCATTGTCCGCGGCTGCTGAATGGGAGCGCATTGAGCGCAGGTGTTGCACTTAGCATGTCCTTCAAGGACAACGGCTGAACGTCAGAGCAACACCACAACAACACGCCTTATCAGTGCCGTCAGTATTTGTGGCTTGTGTACTTTATTTTTAGGTATTTCAACGCAAAGCATGTTGCTACCTTTCGGGAAGAGCTACCAGGGACACAAAGTGTGTGCAGAATTAAAGACAGAAATACAAAATGTGACAGCGAATTGCATGCATCTTATTATCCATAGTTATGCATAGAATCAAGCTATAATCAAGCTCCTTGTCATAATGATTACACACCAATGAGATACTTCAAACAATGAAATACAAATAACAGGCGGATGAATCTCTTACGCAGAAGAGCCAATCAAAAGATGATTCGAATCTCAGTCAATCTCTGCGTCAACTTTCGAAGTCGCTGTCTCGGCAATCATATCCAAAGCCAGGACTCAACGAAGTGCACAAACAACAAACAGCGCGCCACAAAGCAAACACAGGAGCAAAGACAACAACGAGCGGAGCGTGGAAAGGAGGGACGAGTAGGAGGAGGAAAGCACTGGAAGCCACTTGAATGCATTTCAACCACGTTTTAGACTAATCCACAAAGACAACAGCAGCAGCGACCAAGAGAGTCAGCCAGTCAGCCAGTCAGCCCGTGCCGCCCGCAATCCAAGCCCCAATCCCAGCGTTGGCTTCAGTTCCCTGCCTCATTGTTCCATTCTGCCTCTGTCGATAATGATGTTGATGATGATGATAATGCTGCTGCTGTTGCTGTTGTTGTTGTTGTTGTTTCCAGGCGTTGTTGCACTTTGGGGCAAATGAAAATGCAGCCTCTCGTTTGGCAGCCCCAGCCTCGCGGGGAGAACGGGTCTGTGTGGGCATGGATTTATCACAAAAGCCAGAACGACAAAACAACAAAACAACAAAAGCATGAAAGCATTAAAGCGTTGAGCTTTCGTTGGCTTTTGTGCATTCAATTGTTGGGGCTCCCTCTTCAACATCCCAGGCCCTCTCCCCTGCACGTTATGGCTTATGAATGCCTGCTGCCTGCTGCTGTTTGCAGAGACAATTGTCATAATAATTCGTTAGGATAACTTTGTAATTTGCCACAGCAGATTCTGCTGCTGCTGCTGCTGATGAACTTTCGATAAAGTGAAGGGCTTACTGTGGATCCTTCCATCTGATTGGTGGCACCCTTCGAGGACTGCAACATGCATTTGAGGAGACAACAGAAAGACTCACCGTGACGTGCCTCCTCTCCCTCGGGCGCATGTTGTGTTATCGTATTGAGCTCCTCCTCCAAATCGACGTGGCAATCGGATACGTCCCAGGAGAGGAATCCTGCAAGAGACACAACAAAAAGAAAGTCAGATATGATGGAAAGATAGAAAGTAAATATAAATATCTATGACATTTGTAGGAATGGTTTCAAAAGGGGATCAAACGGATGGTAAAATGCATTTTTGATTGTGGATGTCAAATGTCGTATCAAATGCGTATCAAATTCTGAATCTGATTTGTAATATGGAAAGGGAATATGTTTAAATGTAGTTATGTTGACTGAGTAGAAACACGAATGGATGAGACAAGGCGAAAAGGTCATCAAGGGCAGCCCACTCATCCATCACTGGCGGGGGAGTCCTTGTAGCGAGACCCTTACATTAGTTTATACATTAAATTTGTGTAATAATTATGCACAGTGTCTGCCAATGGTAGTTGGTTCGCTGTTGTTTTTGATAAATGAGCATTAAGGGGCAAACAGAGAGAGAGCGAGCGAAAGCGGAGAAGGGCGAAAGCGAGGTCACATTACGCATACGCCACGATGGACATGCACCCCGCACCCTGGACGCCTTTTGATATTTGCTTAGACTCTGCCCTGTGCCCACTCCTACTGCGGGTCCCAGTCCAGTTGTGTATTATGTCATTTGGTCAACAAATTAAGTCAGCAAGGGCGACCCCTACCTGCTCCTGCAGAGTGCTCTCTCCTCCTCTTCCATCATCATCGACTTTCGGCGTGACTATTTGCAAACACAAAGTAAAATAACTAGAGTGGAATGAGGGATTGCAGCCCTGCCTGGGTGTTTAAAGGTTTTAATACTCTGTCAATTCCATCAATCCCCAACCAACTCTCCCATAAGAAGAAAGAAATTTAACCAATTTGAAGTCTTTATTGCCGATTGATTTGAATCTGCTGATTGTTTCCTTCGTGGAAGGCCAAGAATCCAGTGGAAATTATGTTCGAAAACAGAGCCAGATCCTTCAGCTTGTCCGTGCCTGGGTCATGGTTGGTCATGGTTGTCGCCAATTCTTCCCAACACATCGTAATTGAGTGGCACGAGGCACAGGCAATGGACCATTGCCACTCTGTACAGATCCGACTTGCGGTAGAGTTCGATGTTGGCCATTGTATGCGGTAAGATGTGCACCATGTCTTCGGAAATTGACGACGACAATCCGCATTCATCGGGCACTAAAGCCAAAGCCACGCAGAAGGCTCAAAACACATTGAATCAAAGCGAGTGCGGCTGCCACATAGGGACAGAGCATATGTGCAGACAGAGACCAGCAACAGATTTGTGAAAACAGTGCCAAAAGACATAGTTTTGGTTATGATTTGAAGATCGTAAATGAATTTACTGAGATTTAGCTTGAGAACTGATGATTTTGAACGAATTTACTGAGATTTAGCTTGAGAACTGATTTTGAATGAATTTGAGTGACTGAAGAATGATTGGAAATCGACTCCAAACTGGACAGTCTCCACCCAGGCTCCTGGGTGACTTAATAATCCTTAAGTCTCAGCTGGCCCGGGATAGATACAAATTCAAACTGCTTTCTGGGCAAAGCGCCTACGTCTAGCCACGTCCCGTGCCCATTATTCGCCTCCATGCAGCCGCACCACCTGCACCTGGGTCATTAGCATGCCGCTTCTTGCCGTTCTTCCCATAGTTTTCGCTCCTGTTAGCCGAAAGTTTTTCATTTGCTTGGATACAAAGCGTCAGGAGGCAGCGTGGCAGGTAAATTAATCGAATCACCCTTAGGAGCCTACCCTTTTGAAGTTACGGCTTTTGGGATTTAATTTTCCTTCGCAGCCGACAGATTGTAAATTATCTCGTAAGCCGCTTGCAAAAATTAATGAACAAGACGGGCTCAGGAGCTGAGGCGCTTCTCCCTCGGCTCCCATGAATGATCCCATGAATAACTTATTCGAAACGAGACCTTAATGAGTGCTCAACTTTCATTTTTATGTTGCCATGTCCAACAGATGGAAACGAAGAGGCACATACAAAAAAGAAGGGTGTGGCAGATGGCAGACGGTGTGTGGCATGTGGCAGATTGGTTGCAATATCATTGAATGGCAAATGATCCTTGGCGCCTGGCTGGCTCCCTCCTCCAACACGGTGCAGCTCGACTGCGACATTCTTTTGTGTACCCAAAAAAAATCTACATCTTTCCCTTCACTCCTGCCCATCCCTCTCTCTCTCTTTCTATCTTTGCGGCAATTTGCGGCAGAAATGGCTGGCAACAGCAGCAACAAAAGCCGACGGCAGGAGGAACGTGAAAGAGCAGCGAACTTCAAGGCATAAAAATGTAAAATCTTAACACTTTTTTTACAGCCAACGCCAGCCACACAGATACACAGAGCACAGGATCAGGCAGAGGCAGCGGCAGCGGCAGCGGCAGGGCATTGTAATGAAGCTGCAAAGAGAAAGGAAAAGGATAGAGGGAAAGGAAAGGCGCCAGCATAAAGGAGGAGCCAACAATGTGTGGCACGGGGCGGGGCGGGGCGCTGTGGCGGCAGAAGCACACGGGGCCAGACGGCAGTGAAAAGCGCCTACAGCGATTGCACAAAAATAATGAGGAAGCGCGCCCAGTATATATATATATATATATATGAATATATACGGTATATCCCTATACGTGTGTGTGTGTGTGTGTATGAGAGGAAGTGCCTCGCTCAGTCACTCTCTGCATCTACCTCTCGCACTCTTGAGCAATCATCGAGCGAATGAAGCCACTCAGACGCTGCCTGGATGGATGCCCCTCTCCCTGTGTGTGTATGTGTGTGTGTGTTGCTACAGAATCTGAGTCACTCCCCCTCTCTGAGCTGTTGTTGTTGGTGCTCTTTCATTTAATATTTATGCGTTGATATCTGTGAGTGAGACTTCAATTTGCTTGGTGCCACATCCAGTGTGTGCCACTCGCTGCTTTATTTATTTATATTTAATTTCGGAGCTCCGCAGAACAGAATCCGCTTTAAGCCCCAACAGCAACTCGGTTCGCACTTGAAAATCCCTAAAACGACATCCGTTTGGGCTCCAAGTTGCATCTTTCGATACTCAAACATAAATAGCCTCAATCCATTGATTTGAATCCGACACTGAGTGGAGACTCTTCCCTTTGGCAGCCTTGGCATTCAGTGGCTTCTGCAACATTGAATTTATGGCCGCTGATTTCAGATAATTTCCCTCCTGCTTTGTGCCTCCCTGCGGCAGTGGTGGTAATGGATCTGGCAGTGGCAGTGGCAGTGGCACAGTGCTGCAGGCATATATCCTGCCATCCATTGCACTTCTCCACATTCGATTGACAGTCCCGACAGCGCAGGTAATCGAATGCAAAACGCGACAGAGGGGGAGAGATGAAGGCATAGAAATGAGACACCTGTTCAGGCCTGGACGTGGACAACTGCTGTGTGCCTGTAGCAATTTGTGTGTGTGTGTGTGTGTGTGGGATGTGGCATGCAATGACATTGCATCTATCTGATGCCGCTTTCCGTTTTTCAAACGTAATGATTGCTGATATGGCGAAACCTCCAAGCCGCCTCCCTCGCCCTGTGACACTCTTTGGCGCTTGCCACTCGATTGTTTGCACAAAATAGTTGCATAATTTTGTGCGGCGCCCCCACTAAAAGCCACTCGAGAGTCGTCGCGTGGCAGCATGGCAGCATGGCAGCATGGCAGCATGGCAGCATGGCAGCAAGGGTGCAGGGTCTGGGTCTTTCGTTCGTGTTGATTTTGATGTAGCTAAAAAGCCACTTGTCGTTTTTGTTGTTGCAACGACCCTTGAAGCAGCGAGCGAGCTCTGCGCGCACTGCGGCGGAGAAGGAGAAGCGCGTTGGGAAAAGTTTGCACAGCCAAATGAATGATGCCGCCTCCATCTTTTCAGGCTCTTATCTGCGCTCACTCACTATCTTCCTCTCTCTCCCTCTGTCTCTTGTCATAGTTGAGAGGCTGGAGTGCAGCAAAAAGGGGCTAAATGTTTGGAAATGCATAAATAAACACATTAAAAAGAAATTAAACACTTGCTCTCATTAATTGCACATTGAGTCAAGTGGATGGCTGGCTGGCTGGATGGCTCCTTCAAGAGGTTCGAGGATGGAGGATGGAGGATGGAGGATGGAGGACGGCGGATGGCAGCAAGTGAAGGCAAAGAAACTACCGAGCTGAAGGACAGTCCCCACCGCGCCACAGGAGTGGGAGAGCGGCAGACAGCGCTTCCGCTTCTGCTGCGTGGCAGAGCAACTCGAGAGACAATAACAATTAAAGGGAATCGAAAGTTAAGTAAGCACAGAGACAAAAGAGAGTCGCAGGAGAGAGTCCGAAATGGAGGCAGGGCAGTGCTGAAAGCAGGCCTCGGATATCCGGAGTCCATTGTTGTGACAGCAGCAGGCAGTGGGATGGTGGCATGGGGGCACGGGTCTATGTGGAGAGGTCAAAGTGGATGTGGAAGCGCAAAACAATGGCGAAAACAATGCTGCGCCTGATTGCCCAGTACCCAGTACCGATAAGGAACGTGTCCCGACGAGAGGACACAGACGGACACAGGGCCAGATATAGACACAAGGACAACGCTGATGATGTTGATGTTGATGTACTCACGGAAGGACGGGACGAGAGCAGAGGAGAGCAAAGGGGAGGTGTGTATAAAGCGCACACAGCGATATGTATTCGCCGATAAGAATTGTAATTAATTGGCAGATAGTAGAGTCCTCCTTCCAGCAGCAAAGAACTCTGACAGCGAGACAGCCACAAGGCAGAAGACATCAGAAGTAGATCCTTCAGCAACTGAGAAAGGGAAGTAGAGATATCGCGAGAACAGAGTGAGAATTCTGGTCTGGAGCTCTGCTATTTTGGCTATTTGAAAACCTCCAACAAGTTGCGTTGCACTGATTAATATTCCGACCTGGATTAAAGCAGCTTTATCGCGGATTTTCATGCGAATGATTGCGCCGGCAGTTGCTCGGACCAAGGCCCAGGCCTATCGTGAACTGCGTCAGCCGTGCGCAATGATGCGTCATTGCGTCCGCCATTTTCTACACTTCAATTCCCAATCCCAATTCAAAATCCTGCGCTCATTTGCCAGTCTCATTGTTGAGTCATGTCCATCTGCAGGCCCCTGTCTTCCTGCCTGCTCTCTTCCTGTCACACATGACGTATGCGCAATATATATTTTGAAGTGTTTTGTTTCCCCCTAATGGCTAATCAATGTTTATAGTTTCACCAGCAGCACTCTGGCCGAGGCAAAAGACACTAAACAAGACATACAGCAGGCAAGGACAGGCCACAGCACACACGGACAGGACACACGCCGCCTCAAATATGAAAATACAAATGCGAAAATTGGATGGAAGGGCATGCACAGAGCACACCGAGCAAACGCAGAGAGTGGCCATAAACTGTGGTAACGGAGGACAAACGAAGCTAACAAATATTCCAATAAATATTGCAGCAACACACACCATACATGGAGGCGTGGCAGAAGATGAGGCACAATGAGGCTGAATGTGGCAGGAACACAAACTGGCACCGAAGGATGCCAGCGGCACAGGTGGAAGTGCGAGCGAGTTTCGCATAATTTATGTCACTTTATCGATTCACATAATGCACGTACAAAAAGAACGGGATGGACAGATGTATAGTGCAGAAAGAGTCAGCGGGAGAGCGGGAGAGAGCGAGGGATGCATAGCAGAAAGGCGTGAGCCAGAAAGAGATAGAGATTTTGTGGCATAGTGAATTCTTTTTCCATATTTTATGGCCTTGCATAAATTGCTCATAAATGTGTTACCACACCCCGTGCCCTCGCTTTCCCCTCACCCAGCATCAGCATGCACGTGCAGTGCCACCAAAAATAAAACGAAAACCCCAAAATTCTATTATCTGCCCCCGAACACGGGCAAAGGTTGGGCAGAAGTGGCAGGAGATAGTTCGTTCCGCAGGACTTCCATTAACGAACTTTGACTGCGCTGCGCTGCGCTCCTCCCCATACCCAGTGCAGGGCGCCCCAGGGTGCCCCAAAACCCCCCCACTGTCGGAGGGAGAAGCTGCTGTTGGTGCGAAGAGAGACAGGAGCCTGAATAGTGTCGGTCTGTGGTTACAATTCACATTGAAATTTCTGTGGGATTCTAGAATTTCATTGCTGCCTCCGCCAGTCTCTTGCCCCCTGCCACTCGTGGTGCATAAATCAAAACACTTTACACACGACAACTGAATGGAATGACAGGAGGGCGGAAGGCGGATTCTAGGGGAATTTGACAGGATGGAATGATGAGAACGAATGGTGCGGAATGAGGCAAAAAATGGAAAGGAATGGACAGGTCGCAGTCCCAGCAGTCTTCAACTCTTTCTTTTTTCCCTTTATCTGCCTGCCCTGCCACATGTCACGCGTCTCCCCCTTTGGGGGTTTGTTTATATTCGTTCGATTCGTTGTTGCCACAGCAAAGAAGCAGCAGCAGCAGCAGCAGAGGAACAGCAGTGGGATGGGCCGAACAAATGGCAAAAATGTATGAAACATTTCTGACGCACACACACAAACACACGAGACTCCGGGGCCTGCTGTCACACACGCGGAAAAAAAGAAGCAAGCAGCGGCAACTGCAACTGCAACTGCAGCGACAACGCCGCTGCTAAAAGCAACTAAAAATAAATTTACATTTGCTCCGCGGGCAACCCACAACCCCCAACCCCCAACCCGCACTCAGCCAAATGGCAGGAAAGGCAGAAGATTTTTGCGTATGACAGCTAGGGGAGGAGTGGCGGGAACTGTCGCTGCCACATGCCGCTCTCCACACAGGCGAAATTCAAGTTTAAAGAAGCAAAGCAAAAAGATGACTCTAAAAATAATGCATCCATCTGGCAGCAAACACGAATTTCTATGCATTTTCGGTTTGAACTTGCAGCCGCCAAGGAGTGCACCTTCCACCTCCCCCTTTACTCTTCACAAATGCAATTCAATTTGCGTATCTGCTGCTCTCTGTAATTGTCGTTGGCTGGGCAAAATGGTAACTGTAGCTGCAGCTAATTAAGTGGCTGTTTGTTTGTGCCACATCATGCCACCTTGCCACCTGTCACGCCCTCTCTTTGTGTGGCGCAACTTTGCTCACCCCTCAAAGAGCGGCACCCTCTTAATTGTTTGTCACTAATTGCATAATTGCACACGGCACATGGCACAAGCTCGTAGTTGATATTTGCACATGCCTCTCCTCTCATTTGTATCCGTCTCCTGCATATGCACTGCATCTACGTGACTCTGTCCATCTGCAGCTGCATGTCTGTGGTTTGTCTGCACTTTTGTGTGTGTGTGCTCGTTGTTTGAATTGTTAATAATTAAACGGAAATATCCGTGCAGAATCGAATATCGAAACAGAATGCCGGAATCCACTTATCGGGCAGTGCAACGGAATTGCAGAATTGATTATATAATTGCTCGAAGATAATCCAATTTCCATGGCGAAATTCCATCAAAAATAATCGCAGGAGCTAAATACTGCGCGCATGGAATCAGCAATTAAACAGATTTCATACCGGACATTTTCTCTATAGAAAATGCGTAAAAATCAATGAAAAGTAAACTTGTAATAAATCAAAGCAGCCAGGTGTTGAAGGAGTCTAGCGATCAGAGGGTGTCTCTGCCATCAAGTGAATTTAGTTCCATTTTTAATAATTTGATTGAAAAAATGGATTAATAATCTGGGATATAAATGAAACAGATTCCACTCAAAAACCTCTGCTCTGTGGTGATACGATTCTTGGAAGCCAGCAAAGGTTTTCCATAGACCAGACAAAAGAAATACGAAATAAATTCACTGGAAATGTTCACAAATGGAAACTTGTGAAGTACTTTTTGCCAAGCACCTGCTAGATATAGCTGCAAAATGGACACTTGAATGGACGCAGCGCCACAACCCAAACCAGATGTTGCCATCTCCCATCTCGCAGCAAATGTCTCCTTAAAAATGTGCACAACGGTTGCTGATGGTTGGTGCTGGTGCTGCTGTGGCATATATCCACATTTATTTGCTCATTCACGAAGGGCTATTATGGATTTCCAATTTCATGCCTCACTACTGCGATGGCTGCACGTTGAATGTCAAGGGGAACGTATGTAGTTTATCTCTTTCCCTCTCGCTCTGTACAATGGGGCATCTGCCTGCTGCCTTGGAGCGACCCTTATCTGCCCCACACACACGGACACACACGACCACGTGCTCTCTGCTACAGCAGGAGCAGGGCAATAAAGCGCATTGAAGAACGTCTTTTTGCGTCCTGAGGTGAATCGAGATTCTAGATTGAATTGAGCTCGAATTGAAATGAAATGAATTTGTATTGGACGATGAACAACGATATAACGTGGTGGCAGAACAGCAGCAGAACTGAGGTGGCAAAAGGTGACGCTAATGCGGGCATAAAAAAAGTTAAAAAGTCTGCGCCAAAGAGCCACTGGCAGGGAGGAGAAGCCAGAAGGCAGAAGGCGAGGCGCCTCAATGCAATTTGTCAACGATTTTTCGCAATTTTCTGAGGCAAGGCGACAAATTGAATCCACACAGAGAGAGAGCGAGAGAGAGAGAGAGAGGCAGAGACATCGAGAGGACATGTGTGGTGTGTGTGTTGAGCGTCTGTCATCCTCAGCATTTCATCATTCATTTGGGACGGGAAATTGAAAATTTCATGCATTCTCTCGCTAGCTATCTCTTTTCCTCCCCCTCCCCCTCCCACTCCCGCCTTGCCCATTATGAAAACAGCATCTTGCACTTTGCGGCGTGCCCCAAAATGTATGCTATGCTCTTTTGCCACTGAGCGAAAATGCCATTAAGCTGGAAAAGTGCATTTTCCATGGAGTGGCAACCACCATGCTAAACAACTTTTTTCACGCTCAATTAATGCACAAGCCAATCAATAAGCCATTCCCACACACACACACACACACACACGCAGTGAGGGAGAGGCAGGGACAGGGGATTGTTGGGTGTGGCAGCCAAGTGGAGATTATGTTTTACACAAGCAAAAATGGTCTAGAGTGGGGCATAAATAAATAACAAATACATTTTGCATGAAACGAGCAGTAAATAAATAAATACATTCGGGTGGGGAGAAAACTGAAGAGAAATAAATCCATTTTGTTGCAGGTAAAGCCCAAGAGCCGGGGAAGCTGTGTGGCAAAAGGAGCTGGTAGATGTGAAGCCATAGAATGTTGGCAAAAATTAAGTGTTTATTCAACCTGAAGGGATTGTATTCCCCAGTGCAGTCTAAGAAACATTCTTCGGGCACATACTTGCAACATGTTAAATCGCTGTTCATCCTTTAATTTAATGCAATTTCTATAGAGACTATGTTGGCTACAGTTTCTACAGCTAAAAGATTCTTATTCCAGAGAGTCCACACAGCAGAGAGCATCTATCCAGACACTATTCAACGTTGATGCTCCTAAAGAGCTCTATTCAAAGTCAGGGCTAACCAAAATCCCCCTGCCCACATCATCGTTCATCCTTGATTCGTTCGTTTCCCTTCTCATTCTCCCTCGATGGAACTCGATCTGTGTGTGTGTGTGTGTGTGTGTGTCGTGTCGCCATTGCCATTGCAGTTTTCACTTGGCATGCGACCAACAAATCACTTGATGACTGCCACCACAACCATCATAATGAGGATGAGAACATAGAGCATGGGGACTACTACAATGTTGATGCTGATGATGATGATGATGATGATGCAAGAAGCTTTTTAATTTCGCAAATGCGCCAAAACGAGAAATTGCAGGCAGCAGTTAGCAGTCAGCAGTCAGCGGCAGAAAAATGGCCAACCAGAGCGACCACCACACGACGGCGACATAGCCATATGCTGTGGCACCTCCAAGGCCCCACCACAGCCACAGCCACTGAGTGGTGGAGTGGGAAGAGTGGCCATGATGGAGTGCTGCACGGGCAGCAGCTTCCATAAAATTACAGAATTATTCTACATATATTTTAAATGGTGCAAAAGGAATCAAAATTGCAATTTTATGCGGAGGCAGGACCTTGCCCTGTCGCAAAAGCAAAATGTTTGCCATCTCAAAAGATATAACGTACTTATGTACGTCTCTTGCAAAATCAAATTTATGGCCACTGATTGAATTCCAATTGCAAACATCGAAACCGAGAGAACACATACACAAAGATGTTGGTCCATCTGCATTCAGTTCTTTCTTCCAGTCTGCCACATTTACTCCCTCTTATGCTCCAAAATTCTACTCCATCTCCTGCTTCTGCTTCGAACTTCTGCTCGACAACTTTAGTGTCAGTTTCCGTTGTGACAAGAGAAAGTTTCCCCCGCAGTTGGGGGATTTATGAGAGAAATGCCAGCTGGCAATTAATTACGAGTACGTTTTCTTGTTCCTCCACAGGGACATCGAAGATGACATCGTGGGACATCGTGGCATGCTCGGGGAGACACACGACTAGTCTCGGCTCTGCCCGATTTCCATAATTGAGGCGCAACATGAATTATGGACACCACCTGAGCGCGAGAGGCAGGTAATTAATTATTTGAAGCATAAGGAATGATCCCACAATCCAAGGCTCTCATTGATGCATGATAATCGAAACAACAGAGAGGAGAACACACACAGGAAGAGCATCTTCAGCGTACGCGTATATCCCCTTGCAAATCTTAAAAGATTTCCTCTAATTTATGGGGCTGAAAGGAATGCCTTTGTCTGATACCATTCGATGGCTCTGATGGTCTCTGTCCTGTGGCACAGCGACTTCAGGCTCATCCGCACTTCCATTGCCATTTCGAGCCACAAAAACTTCTCTTCAACTCAAACACTGAGGCAAATGAAGGCAAATCAATCAGAAACTCAAATACAAAAGTACAAAGTGGATTCCATTCTTGAATGAAATTAGCTAAAGTGAGTGCAGAATGATGAAGGGAAGCAGGGGAAGGGGAAGCGGAGTATTCGGATTTGAAGTCAAGTGAATCACGTCGAGGCTTCCGTTTGACCGACTTTTGTTGGGAGTTTTTCGGGAGTTTGGGAGGCAAATATTTGCATACCCACAACGAACACGCCGAGAGCTAAAAGCAGAGAGAGAGAGAGAGAGAGAGAACTGAAGACATAGACAGTGCAATATTCAAAATGGCGGCACATTAATTTGTGGCAAGCTCAGCAGGAGCAGCAGCAGGAGCCACGAAGTGGGAGCCTCCCGACCCAGATTGGCAATTAATTTTCATGATTTTCACGTTGTCGGGGGAGTCACCCGACGGAGTCTCCGTCTAAGTCTCCGTCTCCGCCTCAGACATGCAGAGGTCGGCAGTTTTCTACGGCTGAGCCGCAAAATTAGCAGCTCCCTGGGCAGCGGGAGGGTTTTTTCTTTTGCTTTTCCTTTGGCTTTTACCTCCCTGCGGGCCCCCACTGGCTCTAAGTCTGCCTCTGGGGCCATAAAACCATTTTGCAAGTATGGTAAAAGTCAAAACGTTAATCAAAATGAAAGGCTTTACGTTACGTGAGTGTTTACAGGCGGCATAAGGCCAACATCAGGCCATCCAGCCATCCAGCCGTCCTTCCATTCATCCTTCCCCGTTTTCGTGTGCCAATTGCATTAGCCGAATTGTATTTCACTTTAAATGTAACGAGGATAAGCAGTTTTTATGGCCATACAACAGTCGAAGAGGAGGACCATGTGTAGGCATGCGGCAAGCGGCATGCGGCATGTGTGTTGCAACATTTTCGTCGGGCATTACAGGCGCCTGCCAAAGCGGAGCAATACATTTCATGGCTGTCCATGTCCATGTCCATCCGCACGCCTCAACATCCTGTGCCCTCTGTGCGCATGGTATCCTGTATCCTGCTCGCACTGCTACCCTGCACTCATAGAATAAGGATAGCCCCGACCCCAGGCATCTACCAATGGATATCCCATGCATCGGTTACTCCTCTGATTTCTCCACAGAAAACTAAAAACTTCTTAGAAGGATGGAGGGAGTGTTTCGGCTAAGGATATGCAGAGCTACCTCCATTTTCTTTACGGCATTGCCAAAGTAGTTGAGAAAATTCATGAAATTGCCGCTTGGAAATTGGGTTTTTATTTTCGCTCTTTTGGCAATGGGCAAAGTTTTTGTGAGCCAAAAAGTGTTTTGGGATCAACGCGGATAAATACATTTTATTGCTAAGCCACGCCGTGAGAGAGCGGGATAAGGGGGGGAGGCCGCATCCAGCTCATGAATTTCTCATGGAACATTTCAATTTTGTTGGTGGCCAGATGGAATTTTTGTTGGCCAATTAGAGCGAATGGCCATCGGATGGCAAAAACAGTTAGCAACTAATTAGGCACAAAATCCTTTCACGTTTCAGCAAGCGGCTCACAGAAGGCCAAAGGTCAACTCAATCAGGCGGCTGGATTCGCATGGATATCCTTTCTGATCAGGATTCCAGTTCTATTTCCGTTTAGCATTTTTGCCATGCTGGACCACAGTTCCGCAGCTCCGCTCTGTCGCTCATTAGAAATGTTCCCATTTCCCCTTGCATTTTGCGAGCGTTTTTCCCCATCATTTTCCTCATTAGAATAATGGCAAAACTAAATTGCAAATTTAATGACACGCTCCGACCCAGACTCAGACTCGAACTCAGACTGAGAAAGCGACGAAAACTAATTAGACAGAAAACCAACGTAACGTGAGCCATGCCCCTCCCGAAACTGTGGCAGGAGGCAGTTCTCTGTGGCAGAGAGTGGCTGTCGGGGGTGCGGCATGTGGCATGTAGCTGACCACGGGTGCGTCGCATGGTCGGCGGGCGACTCAAACGTGCCTCAAACCCACCCCCCTGCCTCTCTCATTGCACTTCAAAGCAATTAATTTGCAATAAAAGCATTTTTAATGTCTCTCCGTGTTTAGGTGTGTGTTTGCTTCGGTGTGTGTGTGTGTGAGTGCTTATTGATGACGCAATACACACCGCAACCAGCCAACAACCACCAACTAAAGCAACGCTCGATGGCTGCTTCGATATCAAATCGATGATTGCGTATACGCCACATTGGTTTCTATTCGCATGCAGCTGGAGGGTGGAGAAAGCGGTCAAAGGGAAAAGAGAAAACAGAAAAAAGCAAAGAGATGCCCGTCAAGATCTTCTGATACAACACCTTTATTCTATCAATTTTTTTGCCAGACTTCTTTTTGATATATATTTATTTTTCAAGAATTTCCCTTGAGTGCAGAGCTGTCTCCCTTGCCTTCGCATTGACCCTCTTAATCACGGAGTAGCTTAGCAGTAAAACTGATAATGCATTTCAGTAGCTGTAAAACTCAGTCTTGATCTCTTTCACGGAGCAGCTTGGTAGAAAATGTTGCCTTTCCATGGCTGGTCTCTAATCATTAACAAGTTCCGTGTGCCACATTGATATTATTTTTATTTTCTTAACCCAGATCCAGCATTTTCCACTTTCACCCAATCTATCGTCTTATTAGCTCTTTGATCTGGTATCCCAATGAATCCCAAATATGATCCTCAACACCCAGCCATCCTCGCTCTGCCCTTTAACATTTCTGCGATTTCTGTGAAACATTTCAAAATATTTCTTCGTGCTGTTTTATAAAGCAGGATCCTCACACCCAATGCTTTCTTATACCCTGTTCCTCACGCACCCCTCGCTGCCGTAATCCTTTCCTCTATTTGCCACTAGATTTACTGGGGCTTATCGTTCTCATACAATCCCTCTACTTGTATCAGTTTTTAAGGGGGTGTAGAATCTGCTGCTAAAACTGCTGTCATTGCAACTGTCAGCGCGACTCTGTTGTCCGAGTGAACGTGTCGAGCTTTGGGGGGTTGAGATCTGTGGAGCGGTCACGTAGTGTGTTCCACGTTTTACGCGCGGCTGGGGGGTGCAGTGGATTGCAGCGTCCTGTCCTGTCCTGTCATTTTGTGGCATTCTATGTGTCCTGTCCAGCTGTTGTATCCCACACACACACACACACACATTGTCACGCAATCACGCGTCAACTGTTGGTCAGCCCCCTGCCAACCCTCTGCTCTCCGCCTTCACTGAAATGATGGCTTCAACATTTTTGTTCCTTTTTCTTTTGCTGGCTTCCCCTTTTTGGGGTAACAGTCTAAAAATATGTACAAATTCGAAGCCCGTCACGCTCCGTATCTCCACTTCTCTCTCTCTCTCTCGCTGTCTCCATGTCTCTCCATGTTTCTCTTTCTTCCTCTGTCTCTTTGTGCCTCTTATTTGATCGATTTTTGGGCCTTCACACAAGTGGCCACGCCCATTGGCTACCCCTCCATTGCTAGTCCCTAGCGCCCTGTTTCCGCTTCTCTCTTTCGACAACAGTTGTCATAATAATGTTATGTGATTCCCCTCCCCACCATGACCTGACCTTGACTGACGCGTTTTATTTTTTTATTGATTTCTTTTTAAGTTAATTAAAAAAGGAAACAACCAAAAAAAAGCCCAATAAAGAGAGAGAGAGAGAGATAAAATAGAAGAAAAAGAGCCGCCTGCGAAATGGGCGATGCAATTGTTATAATCATGTGAGCCTCCTCCTCCTTCCAGAACTCCAGTAAAGTGGCATCAAGTGTCGTGGCTCAAGTGGTGCACTGGAGGCACTTGCAACATGAAATGCAAAGTGACACCAGCCACAGCGCCACCTCAACGAATGAGCGCGACAGAGCGAGAGCAGACAGGAAGCGCAACCGCAAAGCGTGAGGGAGAACGAAGGCAGTGATAAGAAGAAACACAAAAAAAAGGTACTCGGGAAATGTTTTAATTGTGCCATCAATTAATAGAAAATACATATGAAAATGTAACCTTAACAGCTAAGCTACTCTGTGAGAGAAAGCTGTATTCATTTCACGTATTACGTGCAAAGGATCCTGCTGCCGATTCCCTCAGGGAAATAAGAATTTAATGGGGTGGGGCCTTAGGGATCATTGGGGTTTATCGTGCTTCTATCTTATCCGATTCCCTATGGCGCCCACCTGGGTCAGTCATGATCAATTTCCTGGTTAGTTTGTTTTTCGGTTTCCGTTTGAATAGCCACCGCCACAAATTTGAGCGCTTTTCCTCAAAATCAATTATAAAATGAGGCCGCCACAGAGGCTGGTTGCCCCTTTACACCTTTCACAGCACCCACCCCGTCTGGACCTCATGGGCCACAGTTTGTTTAGGGGCGGACAGGGAAAACCACGGAGCAAACATTGCACATTTTTAGCCACGAACAGTGTTTTTGCTTTTGGTGTTTTTTTTTGCTTTTTTTGCACTTTATTTTGTTGTTGTTGTGGTGTTCAGCGCTCGCCTAAACCTCCAGGTAATCCACACCTCTGCCTCTTCCGCTGAGCCCACTGCTAACCTTTTCCCCCATCCCTTTCGGTGCTACACCCCTTGTGATTCCTCCCTCGGCTGGCGACTAATTTTCATGTCCGCACGGACAAGTTTTGTGCAATTTCCGCCCTGGGATTGGTAAAGGGATAGGCGTAGGGGGGTTGCCGGTGAGTCGTCGATTGGGGGCTCATGTGTCCGGCAATTATGCCACACCCACGGCGCCTCGATTCCCAATTGAGTGTACTTCCGCTGCCTCCCACCCGCAGACACTCTCTAAACTCCTTTGATTACATTCTGGTTTGTCGCCTGCATACATCAAATATTTGTTAATAATCTGTGCAACAACAGGATGAGTCGACGAGCATCACAGTCACTCTGTGTCACTCTATGTGGGAGCTTTGCTGCAAGTTATGTTTTAGATGAAAGGTAAGGCCAAACTATTTCTCTCTCTCGGAGTAGCTAAGCACTACAGATGGCCACCACTTTCTGGATTCACACGCTGTTGCATGGCAGGTTTTTGTTTCAAGCTTTCTAGTGTGGAAAAAGAGGCCTAGGGTTTCACAGCTCGCAGGACTGCAGCAGCAGCACCTTCTGCCTTAATGCCCCTTGCCCTTTGACCCAAATTGCCCTTTTCACGACTCGCTGTTGTCTCTTGCTGTGTGTTTCTTTTTCTCTTTTTTCTGTTGCTGTTTGTAATGCAATCAACATGAAAATAATTAATACAATTAAAAGTAAACAATCCGCGAGTGTTTGTGCTGTCTGTCTCTGTCTCTCGCTCTCGCTCGCTCTTGCTGCGAGCAGGCGAATGTGCCCGTGGGCCTGCGTGTGTATGTGTGTGTGTGTGTGTTTTTTCCAATTTTAATTAAACAGGCAAACGGGTGCAGTGCATCCCAGTGCATACTTTTATGCGCAATTTCCTTAAATCGAATTACCAGCGACATTCTCCCATGGAAGACCAGGGCCACTGCACAGTTCATGGCAGGACATGGCCGTGCACAGGAGAACTGCCATCATCATATAAACTCGATTAAGCCAGGCTGCAAAGGTAATTATTGAGTGGGGCTCCACTCCCACTGCACTGCTGAGCAGTTCTGTGAGCATGCCATCGGGTGTGGACGCCACAGAAGAACAGAAGAACTCAAAGAACTCAAGAAAGTGTGTCAGACAGACGCTTGGTGGGAGGGAGGGGAGTACTACTTGCTGGATGGAGTGGAAGAAAAGTGAATGAGAATGAATATGAATATGAATAGTCTCACTCCCCGCTTGCCAGCTAATTGGATGGCGAATCATCAAAGTGTGAAAACGAGCAGCAGAGTGGGTGTGGGCGCATTGAAGTGGGGTTTCGATTGGATTGGAATGAAGATTAAGATGAAGATGAAGCTGTGGGTTGGACGGGGCACGCGACGGCAATTGACGAGGCATGACGATGCACACAGCATTCCGGCATGCGGGACTCATTTGCATACCCCAGACTTTCTACTTAAGATTTGAGTGGAAGGTACGGTAGGTACCAGACATGGGATATACTTTCTATTTTCTGGGCGATTGGGGTACTCACCCTTCAACAGATGCTGCAAGATGTTGTCCTTGTGCTCCTCGGAATGCGGCTCCCCGAGCACGATCAGCAGATAGCATCCGGTCAGGGGGCTGGGCGGACCCACCATGCCACCGGCCAGGCTAGAGGCCACACCGCCGCCGTCCGAGCCGGCCGTGTCCAGCGGTGCCCGTCCACCGATCTCCGACGGTGGCAGAGAGCTGGCACCGGCATCGGTGGCCGCATCGTCGCCAACATCGGTGCTACCACCGGCCTCGTTGTCCGCCTGTCCCTGGACACCACCTGGTTCCTGCGACTCCTGCAACTCCGGCGGTGGATGCTCCGGTCCGTTACCGTCACCGTTACCGCTGCCGTTGCCATTACCGTTTCCATTGGTCATGGCAATGGCACTGCCAACGGCTTCTTGGGTCGCGGCGGCCATAACGGTGTCACCCTCAGTCGCAACTGAACCCGCTGCTGATCCTCCTGCAGCCGACCCTCCACTGGAAGTTGTTGTTGTTGCCTTTGGCTGATCTCCCATCACAGTTGTTGTTGGTTGTTGTTGCTGGTTGTTGGATTTGCTTTTGTCTCTTTGCTTTCTTTGCTTTGTCACACAGGAAAAGAACTTGTTCTTACACTTAGAAAAAAAATACAACGGTTAACCGATTAACACTATGGTGAGCTCCCTCGCACTCTAACACACTCGCACTGGCACTTCCACTGCTCGCTGCTGGCTGTCTGTCTCTGTCTGGATTTAACACTCGCAAAATTTCTTGGAAATATTGCGGTAAACCGTTCTCTGCGGACTGCGGATTGTGACTGCGACTGCGACTGCGACTGAGGGGCGAGTGTTGGTGCGTGACGCTGACTTCTGCTGCTGCTTCTGCTGCTGCTGCTGCTGCTGATTCTCCTTCCTTTTGCTTTTGCTTTTGTTTGTGTTTTCGTTTTTTGTTGTTGTACTTTTAGTTGTGTGCTGGCCGTGACTTTTGGCGCAGTCTTTTCTCTGCTTTTCCCTCCGAGAAGACTAGAGAATTGTTCGCTTAATTGGTTTTCGTTTCGTTTGGTTTTTGTCTTGCTTAATATTTCTGGAATTGGAATTGGCTTTGGTTTTTGCTTTTGTTGCTATTATTGTGCACACTTCTTGAAGCTGTGGTCTATGCTTTCTTTTGTTTTTTATTTTTTAATGCAAGTCTCTTTGGTTTTTATTAGTTTTTGCTTTGGTTTTTCTTTGGAGTAAGTTTTTGTCTGTTTTGTTTTTGTTTCTTTTGCGGCAATTGGCGTGTTCTCTGAAGTATATTTTTCTGTTGTATTAGTTAAACGGTGTATACATTAGACGTACAATACATATATCGCATATGTATGTATCGTGTATATATTTGACGTATATTTAGTGAAGATTTTGGACTAGCTCTTGGTTTTTCGTGTTTAGCAATTTTTACTTTTTACTTTACCTTTGGTTTTGCGTTTTAGTTGTATTCGTAATAGTTTATCAATAATAATTTTTTGGTTTGTGTTTGAAACATGAAAATTCGATTTTTTTTGGTTTTTCTCGCTTTTGTGGTTTTTATCTCTCGTTTATGGTTTTTGGTTTTTGTCTGAAATGAATCAAGATCCGAGATCCGAGCCGATGATCTCCGTCTATAGCCTTTCGGGGCTATATTGATTCTCAGTTGGACTTTTCGCTTTTAGCTCTCTCCGCGCTTGCACGGCGACACTCTTTCCATCTATCGTCGGATCTGCAAATGAAGAATATATCGTTATAGATCGTAAGGAAACAAGCGATTCTATCGGTCTGTCTGTCTGTTTGTCTTTGCAATATGTTTTCCCAAACTCCGTAACAGAACCCCTGCAAGTACATCCTCCCCTTCGCTTTCCTTTCTTTTGGTAACATGAATAAAATATTCTACACAATCTGTTCCTGGAAATGAAGTTCAGTCCAGAAATACTCCTAGTTTTTCCTAAAGGAATCCTACTTCTTTCATCGTCTGATGGTTTCCCGTCTGCCTATACACTTCCCTGGCGTAATGCCCATCGAAATATGACTGTCATCTCCACTCTCTGCTCTCTCCATTTGTGCCGCAACACTCGGTATCCCAGCGGAGCTGGCTGCCACACAGACCAGACACAGACACAGACACTGCCACAGCCACAGCCACAGACACAGCTACAGTCACAGCCGAGGCGCAGGAGCCGGGCGAGGAAGGGCCGCCGGAGGAGAAGGAGTGGCTATAAAAAGACGAGCCACAGACAGGAGGCGGCCCTCGGCTCTGCAAATATAAAATGCATTGAACTTTGGCCGTCTTGCAGATATAGACCAGCGCACATATGCATCATCAGGGGGGACAACGGGACGCGGGGCAAACATCAGCGCGATTCCCTGGGTGGACAGACACACGCCCCAAAAAGATGTCGTCATCGGTTGGACGCGCTCCATGGCAACGACAACGACAACGACAACGACAGCGACAACCACGACGTGGCAGGCGACGGCGACGGCGACGTCATCAGCCTGCTACACCAATCCCTCCCACCCCTGGCCGGTTGCATGCGAAAACTATAAAAAGCAACGATGGGACGGACAGGCATAGGGGAGGAGAAGGCGGCAGAGGTGGCAGGCTGAGCAACTCCTTTTGATATTTCTGTCGCCCTTGCTGTTGTTGCAATCCTTCAACTTCTGTGTCTCTCCAACCCCATCTAGCCGGCCTGCAGTCGGTCGGTCGCGTGCCCCAGCCCGAAGGTGGGGGGCCCTACGTCTCGCTCCAGTGCCTGCCACTCCGGATGATTCACCACAGAGCACCACCGCGGAGTTGCCGGCCTGCATTTGGTAGGACATTCCCTGTACACCCTTTGTCCGCTCTGCAGCGTTGCCGTTTGCCGGCGGCCATGGATGATGGATGAGTTTTCTCTCCTGCTATATGGGAACACTCATGTGTCCTCCATCCACACAGACGGAGATCTGTGCATTGCTTTGATCTGTTTTGGACTGGACAGTGGGATCGGTGGACAGCCTACCTATCGATCGACTGTGGGAAGTGCGGACTGGGTGGGTTGGGGGATGGTGGAAGTGAAGCAGAAGTTGCACCATCGCCAAAGGAAGTTGTAGAATCAATAGGTCACACACACACACACACACACACACACAAACGCACACACACACAGACATTGTGGCAAGGAAAGCACGTGCTGGTGGTGGTGTGCCGGGGTAAGAGTGGAGAGTGCTGGAGGTGGAGCGTGCACCAGTTCTTGCACCACGTTATATGATATCACCGCAAAAAAAAGAAGCCACAGTAAAAAAAAGGAGCACTTGGAAAAAAAAACGTATAGTTAATTGCAACAATCTATTCTTCGACTCTGAGGCATGTGGCAAGTTGTAACTTGCAACTTCCTCCTTTGCCCAACCGCCTTAAGATTTACATTTGACTCTATGTCTCTCTCTCGCTCTCTCTCTCTCTTTCTATCTCTCAGTAGTATCTGTGTGTCTCCTGCTTTTTGGCTGCTCTGCTGGCGCTGGCTGGGGGGCTCTTGGTTGGATTTCGATCCCTGGCGTGTGTTCTCCCGTTTGCTGCAAACGTTTTGAAAGCTCGACGACGACTGATTCTACGGACGAGCCAAGTGGCACCACGAAGCGACGACTACGACGACGACGCCAGCAACAGCAACAGCCACAGCGGCAGCGCCATCGACTGCGACAGCGACAGCGGCGTCCATCAGTCGGTAACTCCAGTTTTCAGCTGCTGCTGCTGCTGCTGTTATTGGAATTTCCAGCTGGGGCTGGCTGGCTGGCTGGGTGGCTGCCTGGCGCAGCGCTGCTCCCCCGCGCCACCTCCTTGCACAGCTGTGGGCCGAGAGGAAGGCTCGTCGTCGTCGTCGTCTTCGTCTCCTTGCTGCAGCTGTTTGTTGTTGCTGGCCGGCTCGGGGCGGCCGAATGCTGATTCGCCGCTTCCAGCTAACGGTTATGCCACGGTTCCGTTCGGTTCGTTCCGATTTCGCCTCGTTACATTTTTTTGTTGTTTTCTGGGCCGATTCGTTTCGGTACCGGTAACCGGCATTGGCACCGGCACCCGGTCCAACGCTGCTCCGACTCCTGACCCATGCTCCTCCACCTTTAGCAATTGTCGGTTTTTCCTTCAAGAGTTTACATTTTGAAAGCGTTTAGCTTTGGTGCTTACTTTTCAGAATTCACGTAGACTTGGCAGTTGGCGCCGGCTAAGGGAACGGCTAATCTCTCGCTCTTTGGTGCGACCGCAACCTGGTAGTCGACTGCACAAGACACTCGGGGAACAACAACTGAGGGCCAGGCAGCCCCCAGACTGTCTGGCAGCGCAGCGACAGTGGACAGTGTCGGGAAAGCCGACGGTCGGAACTGTCGGGACTGTTGGGAATGGAATGCGGCGCAGTCCTGGAAGTCGCTAATGAAATTACGCAATTTCCAGTAACCGTTTGGAGCAAATGGTACTCGAAGCGAGGATCGGTCAGTGGCACTTCCAGGATGTCATCATCTCAAGGTGTATTCCTTGGCAGCTGATGCTCGCCAAAGAGTGTTATCCGTATAGCTACTACCTGAAACGATCTGTGCAGGGAATGGACTTGCATTGGGTACTTCTCCACTCCCAATGACCCCCTTTACCAACTGATATGGTCTACCGCAACAGCAAGAGAAAGAGCCACAACAACAGCAACAGCAACGACAAGATGAGTAGCGTCGCAGAGGCGCGAACAGCTGCCATGGTGCCATGGAAATATTGATTTTACCGCTGTTTTGGGTGCCGGCTATTCGGGTACGAGCCGAACGGCACGACTGTGTGTCGCGTGCTCGTGACCACCACCCAGTGCCCACCCTCCCGTCAGCCCACTGTCGTCTGGCACCCAGTAAAAACAGCTGACTCTTGCTGCCTGTCTGCGTTTGTGTGCGTGTGCGCTGGCATGTGTGTTGTGTGTGTGTGTGTGTGTCTGTGCTTGTGTAACGCTCAGCTGAGCGGACCAACCAACCGTTGGAATTTTGAAGTTGAGGCATGCCGCACACATCTTGGCATCTTTGGCTCTCCTGCTGCTGCTGCTGCTGCTGTTCGCTGGGATGCAACATGCAAAGTTATGCCACCACCAACCCGCCCCCCCACCGCATGACATGACCGTCATATCGGAGCAGAGCAGTGCACAGCGGGGCAGAGAGATGGATATGCCTGCTGCTGGTCTGATCATGAAATGCAGTCAGCCATTGCCCTGACCTACGACACTTTCTCCCCACCTCCCAACACTCCTCCTCCTCCTCTTTCAGTTTTACTCACCTTTTGGCTGTGGTATATACTATGTATATCTGTAGTATTTTTACGGGATATTTTGTATTTTCACTTGGGTTTTCTTTGCTTTTGGTATTATTATGGTTTAATCTTCACATTACCTTTGGATGGAACCAGTTGCTAGGCTGCTATTTGCTGATTTCCTTCTGGTTTTAAGGCTTTTGTTCTCCCAACCTCTCTCTGTCGCTCTGGGTTTAGTTTCTTTGGTATTTTCTATATTAATAACTATGCACAAAAATGGACTGCTGGGCACTTTATCTGGCTTGGATAATTATTATATTGTTATATTTTCAGCACACAAAGCGGACGCGATTGGCATTAAGCGATTGGCATGAAACTAGAAGTAATTTGAATATTGTTTACGTTAGTTTTGGAGAATATTTCTTCTGGCTCGTTGGCAACTTTAAGTTTCAGAGTTGCCCGAAACCGAAATAAACTTTAGACGGATATTGATTTTTAACTGCTGTCACACTCTCTGCTGCCGCTGCTGCTGCTGCTACTGCTGCTGCTACTGCTGCTGTCGGCGCCGCTTCTGTCGCTGCTGCTGTTGCTGCTGTTCCTGATGATGGCGCTGTCGAGACCAGCGGGGCGGCGCCACCCCGTTGCACCTAATTGATTGATTGCCACAAGTTCGAGCTCCGGCGAGTGCTCGCAACAATTCCACATTAAACGGTTTAGCAGTTTTCGCTTCTTTTTTCAAGCTATGGTTATATTATTTTTTACGTAGCTTTTATTTTTTGTTCGCTGGCGACTACTGTTCTCGGCTGATTCTGGACTCTGACGACTCTGGACGCTGTTGGGGCTCTGCCTGTGCTTCTGCTATGGCTCTGCTGGGGCTCTGCTGCTGCTGCTGCTGCTTGTGCTTGTGCTGTTCGGACCAGCGAGTGCTGTTATTCCCGTTGCCGCTTAACCAACAGCCCCCCTCCCTCCGCGCATCAGTCATTTCCCGCACAACCTTTTGCACATTTTTCCAATCCAATGCAAAACACACTAACACACTTCGGCCTTCGGTCTTCAGCTTCGGCTGTCGCTTCGTCTTCGGGCGCTGGCTCCTCTTCTTCGGTCCAAGCTGCGTTCGTTTTTTGGCACATTGGAAGCCCCCTCGGGCCCCCCTTCGAGCCGCACAAACATGTGATGGAGCCGCGCACCTCGCCCCTCCCTCTGCCGAAGCTTCCAGCGACGCAGGCGCAGGTCTCGCAGCCGCAGAGCCGAACAGCTGATTGCCGACGACAGCGAGGGAGACGCCAAGCCTTCAGGGGGGTATGGTACATGTATGGCATGGGGAGCCGGTCGGAGCGCAAACCGTAGAGCAGCAGCCGATGTCCGATGCCGTCGGTAAATGGCAGAAATGGAATGCAAATGTAGCCGCAGGAAATGCCTTGGGATATCGGATAGAGCAGAAGAGTTCACAGAATTGCCGGAGATAGCCTCATGGTGAACGCAGACTACGAAGTCCTTTATGTACACCTATTAAAGTCTCCTGTAAAGCCTGTACATGTAGCTGATTTATGGGAATTCATGGAGACCAGCATTTTATCATGGTGCAATAATGAGGAAATTATAATTTCCAACAGGCCTCATTTTCCAGAGTCCATGCATACAATGGTAGCTCTTGAACCCAATCAGAACAGGTCCCGGGCTCTACTTTCAAATAAATTATTATATGTCTTATATCGTAGCTTGCAAATATCCATGGAAATTGTTTAAACCAATCGAAATATCTGCCAATGCAGGTATTCAACGACCTTTATGAAAGGTTCCTTAGAATCGGTGTTCACTTCGGATTTCGAACCATTTCTTCTTGCTGGATTGAATACCGCTTATAAGGATTTATGTAAAAAGTAAGTAAAAATACAGCTTTTATATTCTGATATGAAATACGCTTTTTTTTTTTGCTAAAGTCAAGAGCACGAAAACTACTATAAATCGAAGTCGTATTTTATGAATTTTTGTGCACAGATTTAAGCTGTGGGTTGAATCGATTTCGGACTTAAAGGCAGGTGATTTTGCTTAAAACTTCAGCTATTCTGTTGCTCGTCTCGGGGCTACTCCTGCAGCAGCCGCCAAGCAGGAGGAGCAGCAAAAGGAAACAGCGAACAGAAAGCGGCAGTAGAAGGAACCACAGGGGAACAAGGCCGAGCCACGCCCAGTTTAATCCAATCAGAGGCCCAAAACTCCCATCCAATGCCAAAGTGAGGGCGTGAGAAAGGGGAAGGTGGAAGGGAAGAAGAAAGCAGGAAAAAGAAAGACCAAAAGCAACAGAAACAACAGCAGCAGCAGCAGCAAAGGCAAGGGCAAAGGACGGCGAATCCTCGAGCCGAAATTCGAAATTTGAATTCAGCGCTGGATTTCATTTAATTATAACTTAACACGAAATGGCGTTGCAAATACGAGGCTGGCGCCGGTTGCAAGTCGAGGCAAATGCCTATAGACCATGCCCCACCCCGGCTCTGGCGCTTATAACATTTTGCGACACGACACACAGGTCCCTCCGCCCCACTCCACAACACATGAGAAAAGGAGGCGGCGAGGACGATGGCAAAGTTGAAGTTGCAGTTGGAGCATGCCAAAAATATTGAAATGTAATAAATACGAGAACAATGGAAGGTGAGGAGTGAATGGAAGGTGGAGGGTGGAACAGTGTCCGGGTGTCAGGGGGATGCAGGGAACAGTTGTGTGGGAAAGAGACAGCTGCACTTTTGTGGCACCTGCATCGCGTGCGCAGCTCACTTGTCCCCACCATTCCCTCCCCCGCCCTCTATCCACACGCAGTGGCCCACCAATCCCCATTTTAGCCCCTTTTTATGATGGCTATAAAAAGATATTTGAAAAAAACAGGAAGCAATTTTGAAAAAATATTGATAAAATCGAGAAAACAAACAGACACGGGACATGTGCATGTGTGCATGTGTGTGTGTGTGTGTGTGTGACGTCATTAATATTCTTTGTTTAGTTTTCATTTTCCACGGATATCCCCCGGTTCTGCTCTCTCTCTCTCGCTCTTATTCTTTTATAATTACGCTCATTATAATTGTATTAAATTTCTGGTGCTTTTTAATTATAACGGCACTCGAGCTCTCACTCACTCGCTCGCTGTCTCGCTCGCACGCTCATTTCCGTTTGGCATTTGGCGCCCACCTAACGCCACCTGGCGGAGCAATATGGCAGCAACAGCAGCGGCAGCGAAACAAATTGCGTTTTTATTAATTAGAAGAAACGGCGCAAAGAGAGAGAGAGAGACAGAGAGAGAGAGAGAGGGATAAGAGGAGCAACGGAGCAGCGGAGCAGTGGCATAAATCGGGGAGGCAGTGCAGCGGCAGCAGTCAACCCTTAACCCCCGGAATTGTGCCTGGGACAAAAGAAGAAACCAAAGGCATTTTCATGGCATTTCTAGCATTTAGTTGAGGATTTCTTCTTTTGTCGCTCCCCACCAAACCCCCCTCCAATCCTTACAGAGTTAATGAACGAGTATTAGATTAATTTTCCCCCCTTGAAGCTCCTGCAATGGCGTAGCTTCTTGCACCCCCAACTCCTTGTGGAGCCTCTCTCTATTGGGCTCATTTATTTCGCTTCTTTTTCTGTGTTTCTGTTTCTGTTGCTGTTTGCTGCTTTTTTTGTGTCCTTGCTTGTTTCGGGTTGCTGTTTGCGCCGTGTAATCCTAATAAATTTCAACAGCAAGCCCCGAAAATGTCAGGACCCCGTATCGTACGGACGGGCAGGAAACCTGGGTCTGTGGTCTGGCGGTCTGCCTTTGCGGTCGCTGCATTTTCGGATCGTTTTCGCATTGATTTTTCTTGTAGCTTACAGTTTTACACGTGGCTCGCGATGCCGGTAAGGCCGGAAACGGAAGTTGCAAGTGGCATGCGTCGCTGTCTGCTGTCAGCTGTCCGCTGTCCGTTGTCCGCTGTCCGTTGTCCACTGTTGACCGTCCGTTCTCTCTCATTGTCAGCTGTTGTAACAGGAAGCCCGCAGAACGAAAAGTTCAAACAGTTTTGGCTTTGGTTTTCTTTCTGGCTGAGATTCCGGGTTTTTTTTCGCCACTCCCCACGTTCCGGCTGAGCAACATTAATTAGAAAGGCGGCAAGGAGATGACAGTCCCTCGGGGCGGGGCTCACAAGTTGTGTGTGGCATTTGAACTGCTCTGCCACCACACAGAGACGAACGCTCAGACAGAGTGGGAGCAGCCGAAGGACCCAATAATCCTCGCATAACTCTGCGTCAGAGAGTGGGAGATAAAGGAAGAGGGAATCGATATTGTGGAGCCCAACTCCCCCCTCTCACTATGTCCACTCACTAATTATCCTTTGGACACTCAAAGCCAGCGGACTATTTACGTAGCCACTTACCCAAGACCCAGCCCAAGTGCTCAAGGTCGATGCTGAAAAGGAAGGTGTCCAACAAGCGGCGTGGCTGTGGGTGTGTGTGTGGGGTCTGGAGTGTGCCTGATATTCAGTTTCAGTTATTTTTACAACAGACCCAGGCGTAGGCCCAGGGAACTGGGAACAGGAACCCGGGGACAAAGACGTACACGAGAACCGGAGACAGACTTCTGGTGTCTTGATTTCCCTTATTTTTTTTTTGTTCTCTCTTGCTGCTTTTATTGTTATTAATATTTCATTTCCTTTTGGGGCAAACTTCGCCACAAAAACAGCAGTTCCCTTGCCCCCATCATCACGCCCCGCCACGCACTCGGAACAATTGCGTTTTATTATATGCCTCAGCCCACACCAGCCACAGCCACAGGCCCAGCCCCAGCCCACCCACACTCTTAGTCCCGAAATTGCGTCGTTTCGTTGCCTAAAACATGCACACACACACACAGACAACACACACACACACACACACACACACACACACGCATACATTGCATACTTTCGGGCATTTCGTTATATCAAGTTACAAAATTCAAGGTCAAAGAGCCAGCTGCCAGCTTTCTCTTGTCTGCACGCACCCCCCAAGTGGCAGATGGAACTGGCAGAACCACCCACCCCTCAATGGTGAAGGCAACGACATCCCCTCGAATTGGCCGAGTTGAATGATGTTTACGTTCGCGTAATGAAATGATTATCCCCTACAAACCATATAAATGAACATAAGCAACCGATTAATGGCACTAGTCAATCCAAAAGTGAAGCGTGTAAGCGTGCCAAATGTGGCAGGCACACCAGTTGCAAGTCATCCGGCGTGGGCACTGCCATAAAGGTCATGCGTGAGTTGCTAATCTTCGGACAAGGATAACGCTTTGTTTCCAAAAAACGTGAAACATCGTCTTGCATGTCCATCTCTATGGACTCTTTTTATAATTATTCAAGACAAGGGCTGATGGGACTTACTTTTATTGAATTTGTAATATAAATCCCATTGAAAGTTATTGCTTAAGGAGCATCATCTGTTTATCTGTTGGACACGTTTGAGCTTCAAACTCAAAGAATTCACCATACTCCAATATCGTAATTGATCGCTACGAATCTTTATTTATCGATCATGCAATTGTAGCTCCTGCTTTGGCTTCTGAGTTTTTAAAGTTTTCCCAATGAAACTGTATAAATGATAGCCCAAAATCTGTATCCCCTTTATGCATATGTATGTACCTATATTTATCGACATTTATTGATCCTTTAATGGTAGAATCCTGCACTGTGTGGTTGTTGCTGCTTCAGAAAACAATTTTCTTTAAAGGGCCAGCCCCGCTTTAATTAAGTCTCCTTTGTGGCCCCCGTCAGCTGGCATTAAGGCCAAAAGGTGCTCTCAGTTTTAGCCGGTTTTTGTTGTGTTTTCGTGTTGCTGTTGTTGGTGGCTCTACCGCGGCAGCTATTAAGGCGCCACCTGCTGGGCGTTGGTTGCGTTTTATTTGAACTGCCATCGCCGTCGTCGTCGTCTTCGTCGTCGTCGTCTTGGTCTTTGGTTTTGCCTGACGCTATCGCTGCTGCTGCCACTGTCATACATTTTGTGATACCCTGCACAGGGAGTGTCCACACAGTTGTTCAGCCGTTTACCCTCCCACACATAAAATGATCAAATGGCAAATTACTTAATCAAAATTTAAAGAATCTTTTAAACTCTTTCCAAGGTACACAACACTTATGAATGTACATATTTACAGACCTGTGGGTGCATTTGTTTGCTCTATTTCTCATAGATACTTAGTATATTTGATGTCTCGACTTTGATTGCCCCTCTCCTTGTGCTTCGGTTTGCTGTGGGGAAAGGGACACACTGCAGGGGCTCATTGTGGCACAAGTTTTTGGCGTAAATCGATGCGGCAGCCACAGCAACATAAAGTAAAAGGCAACACACACACACACACACACACACACACACACACACACACTGGGCAGGGTACGTGGAATGGGATGGTAGCGTCTTCTTGTTACCTTTTCCTTCGGTTTTTTGAGTGTCACTTTGGATTGTGAGCGGCTTTGACACGTGGCAAGTTAAATTGAAATGCCGCCGACATCGCTGTACACATCTATTAGGGAAACGGAGAACCGGAGAACGGAGAAAGTGGAGACGGGCAGGGGCATTGGGCATGGGTCGGGTTCGGAGCTGGGGCTGGGGCTGGGGCTGGGACTTGGGTCGCTGTTGCCCAAGGCGGCACTTAGCACTGCCAAACTGCCGAAAGAAGGAAAATGTCACCTCGAAAAGCGACCGGAGTGAGCGATGTTCGCTCGACTGCAACCTGCCAAGAGGGGATTCAAATGGAGGCCCAAAGGATATGCCGTGGCATCCTCTGATTTGCACTGTTTTCGTTTTCTTGGTCCTTTGTTGGCTGCTCCTCCCACAGCTCCACACAGATTCATATGGAACCGAATGAATGAAGGCGGCAGGCAGGCAGGCAGGCAGGCAGGCAGGCAGGGAGTGGTGCAGGGTGGAGCGGGGGTGGGGGCCGAGCCACTTGGCTCTGGTCAGAATGATAACCGCAGGATCCCCACAGTCGCATTCGCCATTGTGTCTCAGAGCCAAGAGCAAATTCAATAAAGTCCGCCAGTCCGCAGCAGTTTTGTGCAGCATTTGTCAGTTGCCAAATGGCTAACATGTCCTTCTGTCTCAGAGAACTCAGTCCCCCCGCGCTCTCCAACTGCTCTCCAAACTGCCATTCAGACAGCCATTCATTGCGTCAGTCTGGCAGGCTGGCAGGCTGGCAGTCAGGCATGCAGTCAGTTGGCCAATTAAACGACGAACCCAAGAGGGGGCTATGACTATGACTAGGACTAGGACTAGGGCTGGCTGGCTGGCAGGCCAAACGAGGACGCACATTAGAGCCAGGCCCGAAAGGACAGGCCAGAAAGGATTTATGCAGTGCGGCACACACAAACACACACAAACAACACACAGCACACACACACACATGCTGTGGGGATAGTGGGTCAGCAGTTGGACAACAATTCCGTCGCGAGTTGTGTGAGTGCGTGTCTGCGAGTGCCCTCAATATGTGTATTGGAAGCAGCCCATAAATAAATAAGCCATAAAACGCTAACGAACGAATATAACAGCCGAGTGCGAAGGGAAACACGGACATCATCTCGATCATCAGACCCAGACCCAGACCCAGTCCTCCCACTCCCACCTTCATAAGATTCAAGCCGCTGCCAAAGGTGGAAATTTTCCTTTGGCTCCATTGCATCATGCAGCAGCAGCAGCAGCAGCGTCTTGTGAGGCACTACCATCCATCATGAAATGCCAATGTGCATTAATTGAACCGCCCATACACACACACACACACACACACACACCTACAGCAGCTGCTGCTGGCGATGCAAATTGCATAAAAGGTCGCCCCTAATGAGGGGGGTAAGATTATTGCAACTGATTGATGGACACTGCAGCAGTGATGGAGGAGCTGCCGCCCCCAGACTGGGCCTCGGATCGATCCAGCAATCAGATTAATCAGCTGGGTGAGGTGGGGGTGGGGGGTGTTGGCTTCCCAAGACGAAGCCGCAAAAGCAAATCGAATTCAAATTACACAGTTCCAGAACAGGGTCTACGGATAGCTGAAAGGACAAGTGAGGTCAGCGTCAGCCCCAGCCCCAGCCCCATCCCCGGCAGCACCAGTACCAGGCAACACTCAAATTACAGGACAGCCGCGCCCCAAACCCACAATAGAAAGAGAGAGATAGGGAGAGAGAGAGAGACACATAATTGGCGAAATGACAGGGCAGGCCTACAGATCGGGAATTACTTAACCCACAAAAGAGGCTGCCAAAAAACACACACACACACACACACTTACAGAGGGGCAATGGCAATGGCAGTCTACCAGTCTCCCAGTCTCCCAGTCGTGCAGCATACGCACAGGCGAGGCGCCTCATTCATTCTTCATTTCCCCCTGCATCCCCCTTTGTTCCCATTCGGCATTGTTCCTTCAAGTTTTTCTTCCCCCTTTTCTGTGCCCCTTTACAAAATGTCGTTAAAGGGGCATATACATTTTCTTTGTAGATATAACAGCCAGAAGATTACGAGTAAGCCGCAGAATAAGTATGTAAAATTAGAATTAATTATTTGATCTACCTGTTTGCAGAATGCTGTTTCGATGGGTTCAATATTCGTGCTGGAATAATTTCAATAAATTGTTATTTGGCTCATTGAACACGTGGCACATAATGCACATACATAATTATACAACCAAATATGTGCTGGGTATATCCGTGTCGAGACATGTGTCCTATGCTCTACACAGACGTTCCGACTGGCTGCATGTTTTACATATTTGTTGCCCTCTTGCGGCGGGTGTTTCGGCTTTGCTTTTAAAGCCAAATATCTTGCTGAAACTTTAAATGGAATCACTATAACGTATTCCTCGTGGATTTAGCAACTAAATCATAAGCAAATCGATGTTACTAGGGACCTCCTGGTGTATACAACCTTAGACTTTGGACAGGATAATGTATCTGCAGCATGCTGTTGCTGTTGTTGTTGCTGTTGCAGTTGCTGTTGCTGTTTTCTTGTTGTTGCATAATTTTATGCAAGGCTTTGGCATTGTTCTCTTCCACTCTCCTACAAGTCGCAGTGCGAAAGAGCGGGAGGGAGGGAGGCAGAGGGAGGGACAGCGGCAGCTGCTCTGAAACTCCCTCGAAAGCCAACTTTAGTTTCAGTTTTACATTTCAGCTTTGTTGGGCCAAAATGCAAGTAGAAGCAGGGAGTAAAGAGTGCGGAGTGCGGAGTGGGGAATGGAGAACGAAGAACGCAGAAAGCAGAAAGCAGAATGGAGTGCAAAGGGGGAAAAGTTGTAAGGGGGCGAGGGTGGGGCTTCAATGGTAGGTGCTTGGCCGGGCATGTTTAACGGCTTGTTGGCCACTTTACGCCCCGTTGTACGCGCCGCACCCGCTTCCCCCCTGCGCCCTTAGTCCACCCTTCGCACTGTGAAACGAGTAAGGGAACGAGCACATAAATTTACAACAACAACAAAAGCACAAGAATGGAGCACGGCACACAAGTACACACGAATGCAGACACATTGGCATACAAACACACACGCACACACACACACACACACACACACACACAACTATTTATAAATACACGAGTTTGCGTGTTAATTAAGAGTCCGTTCCAGAAACCGCGACACACACACACACATGCCACAATAATCTCAGCCCAAAAGTGCACAGAAATGTAATATTTATTTTTTCAAACATTTTCACAACAACCAAAAATCTTTGTTACCTCTGCTCCATGAAGAAAGGGTTAAAATAATTAAGAGTGCTCCAAAGAATCAAAATCATAGATAATGTTCGTCTCCACCGAATTCGTTTGAATTCCTATTACAGCTAGAAGTAAACAAAAACAGACTTGAGTGCATCTGGCCCTCCTTCACGCAGTATTAATGCCACAGCAAAAGGGCTTTTCAATGCCGTATTAAGTTTCAATTTGTGGCAACTTTGCGACTTGTCTGTCGTTTCTTGGGTTGTTCCTGAAAACGCTTTAAAGAACTTTCCACCAACTGGTTTAAGTTTTCTGGAATGTTGTTTCCTTTTCTGCTTTACTCCTTTCATTCCGCTCTCTGCTCTCTTGTCGCTTCGCCTTTTGCCACTGGTTTGGTTTTTTGTGATGGTGATGGTGATGGTGGGCGTGGCAGGTGGCAGGTGGCAAATCAAAGACCACATTTGTGCCCACCCGACTGCAATATGTTTTAAATGCCAAGCAACTATGGTGGGGACGCCGCCCATTAAGAGTGCAAATATACAAGTAAAATATACACGTATACCCCATGTTGGAGGAGTACAGCCGTACATGGTGCACACTCATCTGCTTATGGAAATATCCCCATGTGGAGTATGTATTTTGTATGTAGAAGGGTGCGGTGAGTGGGAGAGGGAGGGGGAGGATAGCGACGCGCCAGTGAATCGCCAAGTGCTCTACAGAAACTGCATGGAAAATGTGAAAAGCGGCGACAAATGTGTGGTGTGGGAGGAGGAGGGCTTAGGGCCCTTCAAGCGTTTGCCTGCTCGCATGTTGAAATAAAGCTGATTTTTGCACTCGTCCAGCGGTCAAGCCGGCAGGGGGAACTGAACTCCACTCTGCCATTTGCAGCTCTCTGCATCTGGCAATCGATCCATCAGTCAATCAATCAGCAATTCCCCCATTCGAATGGCCATCGCCAGCCAGCAGGTGGCACTCACTCACTCACTCGACTCTCAACTCTCAACTCTTTGTCTAGACATCTGTCAGAGTCGGGAGGCATTTTGATTTAATCGTATCTCCTGTCCAGATGTCTTCCCATTGGTGCCTCCAGCTTCACCAGCTTCACCACTGACCCTTTGGAGCTGTGGCGTCATGAAAAGTCGCTGCGGAGTCAGGGGTCGGAGGGGTTCCCTTTTGTACTTTCCCCACAGCTGTTCTCCGTGAGCTTTCTTCCATATGTTTTGTTTTTTTTTTCGTTGCCCTATGGTAAATAGGGGGAAAGCTCATCCAGCGTCTGGAATGTTGGCCACGTGTCCAGTGGAAGGACCTCTCGCTTCCACTTGCACTCGCTCTGTATCTCCGTATCTCTGTTGCTCTCTCTCTCGCTCCTTCTCTCTCTCTTTGCTTAGCTCTGAGCGGAGTAAAAGCTTTGTCTCAGTCTGGGCTCTCTTTTGAAAACGGAAACCGTAAAATAAAAAGCCGGCAAAGCGGCAGACAGAGATGGAGATGTGTGCGGGAGAGGGAGACAGTACATGTACCCTACCCCACTTGGAGCACCGACCGACTTCTCTCCCTCTCTCTCTCTCTCTCTCTCTGCAACAGCTCTCGGTTCTTGCAACATTCTAACATTATGTCATACCCGAAATTGTTGCTGTTGCTGCCGACGTCTGATGGGACAAGTTGCGGCATAAAATTATGATATGGAATTATTCTCGGATGGATAACGACGGCAATGGTGAATGGTGAACGGTGAATGATGATGGTGAAGGGGAAGGGGAAAGACGATGACGATGATGGCTGCCCATCATGTCCTTGTCATTGTGCTTGTCCTTGTCGCTGTCAGGAGAGCAGCACAAAGCACAGCCATGAAAATGTTTTGTGTGCAACATATTCGATGACTCCTCGCCGCCGTTCATGGTTCAGTGTCCGTTGGGGCTCTCCCTCGCTCTCTTTTGATCCCCCCGTTGAAAATCATTGAAAATCATTCATGTGCTGCTCTGCAGGATAACGCCAGCGCTAAGACCTGGAGTAGGTGGTTGACGAGTTGGTGGTAAAGTGGGAGGATAAGCCAGCAGCAAACCCCAACAGGAGAGGAAGGGAAGTGGGGAGTAGGGAAAGCCAGAAAAAGGAGCACAAATTTGAGGAGTAGATGGGAAAGTCAGACACTTTCAGTGACTGCAGGGAAATCTCTCTGGAAAATACACCCGCGAATATGCATAAATTACGATAACAAATAAATTGTCCGCCCAAGGGAGCTGGGCCCCTCTTCAGCCTGTCCGCCTGTAGAGCTCTCAGTGAGCGTCTATTAAATGATTCTTATTCCTTATTCTGGAGGAGACTCCTGCTCCCTTTTGGGCTTAAGTCTGGGTAGTGGTGCTTCCTGCTTACCCGGCAACTTTTTGGGATATTCTGAAAGAGAATTCACCTTTTTTTTGGAAAGAAACAGCGCCAGCCCACCCCACCAACATCCTCCTGCTTCTGTGAGCTTAGCACTTGGCTGAAATCCGCTTAAATGCCATTTCCGGCACAACAAAAGTGTTGCCTACTTTTTGTCGCCATTTAGCCGGACGGAGCATTGAAATGTGCGGCCAAAAATGAAGCCGCAGGCTTGCCAGGGACTGGGGGAACCAGAGGGGTGGGTAGGTAAAGGGGTGTGTGTGTGTGTGAGTGTGTCTCAAAAGCGACGAAGGCTGAGACTGAGGTTGAGGCTGAGCCGTGGCTGAGTCTGAATTGAGTTTACTGTGGGGACAAGTACAGTTGCCGCTTCTTTTGTTAGTCCCCGACGCCCCCGCCTGGGGGCCAGCTGCAATGCAGCTGCCATATATTCATTGCACTGCCTCTTCCCCCGCTCCTTCCCAAGCTCTCCAACCAACCAACCTACCATTTCTGTTGACAAAATTTTATTTCTTTTGAATTTTCGGGCTGTAGCGGATGAGTACAGTGCAGTGGGGTACGGGGCAGGAGGAGAGGGAGAGCTGGCTGCCTCGGGGCTAGTTGCATTGAGGCTTAAATATCAGCACTTGACACTCTGCGGCCATCGTCCCTTTCCCATCCGCTGACACGTTGTCCAGAACGGGACTGCCATTCCTTTGTTTGGTGCCGAAACCTCCTCCGCGCTCGCACCTCCCCGCGCTGACATGTTAATTGGGTGTAACCCTAACATTTGGCAGCCACATACTAAGTGGATTAGAATTAGGGAGCATTAACTTCTTCCTTGTAGCATATTTTATTCATTTGTTTGCATTCAAACCAAAAAATTATACAATTGTATGAGCTTTTCAACACCTTTATGTACTATATTTAAGATTTTTCTTCTATTTATACACTTGATAAAATAAAATAGAAATAAAAAAGAAACATTTCATAGTTTCCCATACCGGGAATTGAACCCGGGCCTCCCGGGTGAGAGCCGGGTATCCTAACCACTAGACAATATGGGATGGACAATCCTTAAGGAAGTTCAAGCTAATACAAATATGAGCTTCACATCTAAAAATATATGTGTTTTTTTTGTATTCTTTCAAGAGAAGTTTATCGTAGAAGAACAAATTTGCTCCTGAGGGGAAATCTAAAGGGAAAATCTCACACTTTCCGATCGATCTGGTCGTTGGGGAAATTCTTGAGTGCGGAAAGCAAATAGGGGTATGAGTGGTATGCGCCAAGAAGTTACTTGAGCCCTTTCAAAATGTTGCACCTCTGCATCCATCGCCAATCCGCTGATGGCTGTCTTGGAGGGGAAATTGCAGAATTCTTCCCACACACTTTTGGGCCCAACCAACGCACAGACAACAATATAACCCAATAAAAAACAGAAGCAGCAGCATCAGCACCAATGCAGGGTCATAGGCTGGTGCTGAAGCTGGTGAGGGGGGTGGGAGATACAGAGTCCCGTCCCCGCTAGATCCAGAACTGGTTCACTTTCAGTGCATCCAATACACTGCGCTCGCATTCATGGTCGCCTGGCCAAATTGGAGCATTTATTGTACAAAAAATGCACAACGGAGCAGCGGCCACAGACGGACGTGGGCTGATTCCAGTGCGTGAGCCAGGTTAACTGAGGGGAAACGCATCGGAAATCAGCAGAAAGAGAAGGCAAACGACTGATTGTGCAGCTTTCCCCTCGAAAGCTCAGCGGAGAAACGAACCCCTCACTGAGCATATAGTTGTCCCACTCTAGCGGCCAATTGCAGCAATATCTCCCCACCTTGCTGGCGAGTGTGCGTGTGTGTGGGTGCGTCTGTGAGTGCAATGAAAATCCAGCCAACGAGAGAATGCAAGAGGGAGAGCGAAATCTAGTCGCACTCTCTCTCTGCAGTGGGAGATGAAGAGCATTGTTGAATCAAGTTGGCCATTCGCCTGCTGCCGGCTGCTGGTCGCCTGCTGGGCCGTCTAGGGTAAGTTCCTAGAATGTTCATTCCAATAAGCCACCACCATGGCCGGTTGCAACATCTCGCGCAAACTGATCCAATTGATGGCAGGCAAATTTCGTAGAATTCACCCGATGCCAGCAGGCGTCCAGCGCCGCCAGCAGGCCGCTCCCAACCGGGACCAACATGTTGCGGCCACATTGGCGAGGGCGACATTGGAATCGCGTCATGCTCGTCGCTAATTCAGCAGGCAAACAGAGATAGAAACAGCGGCAGCAACACCATAGCCTCAGAGCAGTTGAGCACTAGAGCTGAGGGGCAAACACAATTACAAGAGCATTTGGTGGAGGGGCGGCAGAAAACCCGGACACGGCCAGGATGCTATGGATGTGGTAGATGGAGAGATGGAGATGGCCTCCAATCCCATATGGGCACCGGCTGGCAACACATATTGTATGTGCATACGTAGTACGTAGCAATGCCAAGGCGCCCGCGCAACAACATCACGGAAGCGGTAGCAACAACCACAACGCAAGCTGGAGGTACCGGTACGGTACGCAGTGCCGACGGCTTCGACACTTTCGTTTTCTTGTTCCAACCAACCGCTGGCCGCTAAATAGGCGCCCAGCATGCCGCAGAAAGCGACCGAAAACAGTGCCAGCAGCTGCCAGACAGGGTGAGACAGGTGAGCCAAAGCACATGCGATATGGTTGTCCCACTTGCACCCAAGCACCTGCACACTCAAACGCCGTTTCTCTCTCGGGCTGTTGCTCTCTTTGGAGCTTTTCGCCACATGTGGGCGGGAGCTCAAACTTAAACGCAACAATGAGTCATCATGGTATGTTTGGCAGTGGGTTGGATTTTACTTTTCATGCATTGCATTTTATGCGCAGTGCTTCCTAATGTCCATACCCAATTTTATCTCCGAAATTTCCAATTGGGAAATATTAAAAGCTGGGTTTAAAAGCATCGTTGGGAAATTTTGGGAAAAGGGAAATTTGTAGACTTTCTTCATGGCTTCTCTTTCTAACTTGGCCGCTGCCTCTGCGCTGCTGGGCTCCTGTTCGAAAATCGACTGACTGGGCCCCTGAATTCGTCGGGCAATACGAAAACTGTGTCTCGGCGCGCCGACTGCATCCGTCAGCAGTCAGCGGCAGGGGAAACTAGAGGGGCAGCACCGCGAATGCTGCGTTCAGAGTGGCAGGGGAAACATCAGTCGTCACAGTGGTACAACGGGGCAGCAGGGCAGCAGGGGAAACAACAGCAAAACGGTTCAGCGGGTGCCGGCAGGAGAACGACGACTCATGGGGAAGCGATGCAGAGGAGAAACTCATTAAAAAAGTTCCTTATAATTAATGGAAAACCACCAGAAGAACAACGGCCGGCACGGCTCCACTTGTGCCCAAGCCCCAAGCCTCACACTTCACACCTCACACACACAACATTCATCCCTCATTGCGGCTTTTCCGCCCAGCCAATTAGTGAAAAATGCCCACCCCGCCACTAGCCCCGCACCATCCATTGACCACAAAAGGCGCCTTCTTCATTAGCTGGCGCACATTTCGACCTACGCTTTTCGCAGCGCATCTTCTTCTATCCTATTACGCTAACATCTTCTTAATTAAAAAGCTGGCAACAGCTCGTTCCAGGCCATCCCCCTGCGTGCGCCGGATGGCCGCTGGCGGATTTTTAATTGCTTAATTGGAACTGCGTGAAAGGTGGCAGGGGTAGGGTCTGGGGCAGGCGCTGTGACAGAGTCGTCCTATCGACACAAAGAGGGGTCCATCCGAAGCCGCCTGTTGCCTACTGCGCTGAGCACATGAAATATTCACCACGAGGAACACGAACGATGAGCCGAAGCCATCATCAGCATCCTGGCTGTGGCTGTGGCTGCGGCTGACTGTGCTGTCAAGGTCGTGTCCCCAGGGCCTGCTGACTGGCTGAGCAACCACCACGCCCTAGATACGCCTCAAACTCAGCAGATGGAACAGGCGCCCAGTAAGCAACAGGATGGCCCGCTACAACATGGGGCAGGACGCACGACACGACACGACACGATACGAGACGACGCAGGATGCGGCCGGAGATGCTGCGCATCATGCAATCGCCAGATGCCACTTGCCCCACATTGCGGAAGATGATGCAAGGCTGGGGTAATATGGGGTACTCCTTCGCCGAAAGCTCACAGAGTAACAGCTAAAAACAGGAAGGATACACGCAACCCAAGGCCCCACCCACCCAGTGAATGATCCGAATGACTTTTTGGTTTCAATTGTTCATAAGTTTTATTATTTGCTGAATGCTCTCAATGAAGCGATTCATAAATTGTGGGGGCGTGTACGTACGTATCTACAAACGTTTGCTGAATGGATGAACCGGCAGACAGCGCAGCGGGGGGTCTAAATCGTATCCTGGTCCATCCAAACTCGTAATTTACATACGTACACATATGTATATATATATATCATATATCATATATTATATATTAATTTGTATTGTATAATTGTTTCCACTTCTTTTTTGGTTAGTCATAAGTATAGTTCCATATAATATGGTATCATATATGTATGTATATAGTATATAGTAAAGTATATTATGTATAATGCATGTGTATATGTGTATATAAATTTAGTTAACATTAATTCACCAAATACTCGATACAATCCAATGTCTCTCCCCAGCACTCGATCCGATCCCGATACGATCCTACGCACATTTCAAATTTCAAGCGATCTTCTAATACTCTTTTTCTCGTTAGTCCTTCAGTTAACATCGATGCAATACAGTTTTCTTGTATATATAAAAATTCAGTTGCCACAATTTGTATTTAATTGAAACGAGTGTTGTTGATTGGCTGATTGATCGATTGAGGAGTAGGATGTGGGGATTGCGGTTTTGTGGGGCCGGCTGTTGCAGGGGTGCTTGGGATTGACAATTAGTCTTTGGCACATTTCAATCGATATCGCTGATATGTAATGGGGGAACACACGCATTGTGCTTTCAGGGGGTTTGGGAGGCGGAGCAGAAAATAAGGAAAATTAAATGATTTTCTTAAAACAGAGATCTTGAAGTAGCTTGAGACTGCACTGAACTCTTTATGGAGAGCTTCCAAAATAGTTTGTAATCCATTCCAACATAATGAAAATTTCAAGGCAAGAAAGGACACACTGTAATCTTTCGTAGGGTATTCTAGGCTCAAGGACTCGCTTCGATGCAGAGTTGCTACGTACACATAATGAACTTGGAATCGTTTCCTGGATTATATTTGTGAATTCTATGACCATTTTGTTCTGAGGGAGGCGCTGCCATATGCCATGAGAATGCTTTGACCTTTTGTGACATGCTGCCTCTTCTGTAGAGATTTCTCAGCCACAAGTGAACTGAGCACACATTTCGCAAGCCATGTACAAATAACCCTACTATTTCTATATATACTACACATATTTATGTATGTTTGTATAGGCATGTGCACTTGTAATTCGTATTCACATTCGCTAAATCGCTAACAACAATTCGAGTCGAGTCTTGGCTATTTCTAAGTCTATGGTAAAACATTTTTTTTGGCTAAAAACATTATCTGATTCTGCTTCTGCTTCTGGCTATTCGATTCTGATTCTGGTTCTGATTATGCTCCCTCCGTCTCTTCTATCGCTCTCTATCGCAAGCCTTGGCTTTCAATGGGAATCTAACTTACTTCACTTGGTTTGATTTCGTTTCGATTAGTTTTTTAATTCAATATTCAATATGCAATTCAATTCAACAAACAATGCGCTAAGGTTGTAACGTTTCGCTAATTATTCAAATATGTTTTTGTATATAGTATCTATCATCAATTTGCTTTAATTTTTCCCATTTCATCTAAACGTTTTTTGTCGTATTTTTGATAAATTTGTAATATAATAAGGCCGCTGGGGGCAACTGCTATGAAAAGGCTAAAATATCTACCAACAGATATAGATAGTATGGCTATGGGTATATTTGTATGTAGATCCTGGTGGCGGGAGAAAGGAGAGACGGTATAAATAGATTAATAGATCGACTTGTAGCTAATGGAAGTAACCCTCTTTTCCTGTTTTCCTCTCTAGTTTTTTTTTTTGATTTAATATATTTTTTTTGTTTTGTTTTTGGTATAGGCATGATCTGGTTCTGCTGCGCCTGTTCTCTACAAATACAATCTATGCACTCTTTCAGCATTTCATTCTGTTCCTTCTTTCTACACATTCTACAAAGGGACAGGGACTGGGCTCATATAGTTAAATTCAGTTTAAACTCACTTCTGGTTCTGTTTCTTCACTCAAATACTCGTATTTAGGGTAATTTTTGTCTTTTTATGTGTTTACATCGAGGAATGTATGTATGTATGTTTGGATGTGGGGGGATGGGAGGATGGGATGTGTGTTGTGTGTGGTTGTGTTGATTGCCTGCTAGTCAGGGCCTAGATTAGTAGTACCTTAGTGGAGGGGCCCCTGGCCGGAGGCATTAAGTTACAAATTAAGTTAGAATAAATACAAATAGATATCAAAAGATGTACAAAAAGTTACGTAAATAAAATCGCATAACAACTTAGGATTACGAGGGCACAGCAATCGAGTGTATAAACTATGTATGTACAGCTTAAACGGAGAAGGTATATAGCGAGGGACAAAGACAGACTAAAACAGATGAAAACAATAAGAAACAATAAATACATAAATAAATAAATGGGATGCAGGCGGAGTGATGCAGGCGAGTGGGAAGATAAACAGATAAAAAGATACAAAATCAAAATCAAAACAGAAAAGACAGAAACAGAAACAAAACAAAGAGATAAACAAAAATCAAAAACAAATAATAATGAGATGCACTTCAACGCGTGTGATGATGCTTTAGGGGGGGGCTCTTACTTCGCTGCCTCGCCGGAAAAGGATATGGCGGCGGCGGCGGCCGAGCCCGACACAGACCCTGGTGTGGCCGACAGCGCCATCTTGGAGAGCGTGGCCAAGGAACGTTTCGGGAATGTATTATTGCCATCCGACGGATCCGAGAACAGTTTGCGGAAGCTGCAACAGAGCAGTAAATATTTCATTATTATAAATTCGCTCGAGAATATCATCTAATTTGATGTATACAAATATATTTTCATACAATTTGCGTATGCCCGACTCGGAGCTCTTCTTCCAGGGCGCGTCGTCCGGCTCATACGGCAGAGGTCCCTGCACGGGCGCATCGTGGCCAGGCGGCCTAAGCACCAGAAACAGTTTCGAGAATATACAAAATTGATTTACATAAATCCCTATTAATGCTTCACTCACGTCTCCCCAGCGAGTGGGGGCTCCAGTTCGGCTGCCGCTTCAGCCGCCTCCTCATCGTCGTCGTCATCATCGTCGTTGTCTGCCAAATGACCCTCGTCATCGTCACTGTCATCCGAGCTGGAGATATGCCGCGACCGCTTGGCCTTCAGCTGGCTGGGGGGCTTCAGCTCGGCCAGCTGCTCGTTGAGGCCATCGATGGTGGTCAGCAGCTCGTCCCTCTCGCTGATCAGCTCCTTGAGCTCACGCGTGGTATAGCGCGGCCGATTGGGATCGTTCTGATCATCGTCGTACGACTGCACCAGATCCTCGTTCTCCTTCTCGGCCAGACCGAGGCGCTTGCGCAGCTGATTGATCTCCCGGCACTGGTCCTGCAGTTGGGCCAGGAAATCGGCTCGCTCCTCGCACAGCGTCTTCACCTGTGCCTGCATCAGCTTGTGGCGCCGCCTCGTGTCCCGCTCCGAACCCTTCAGACGCTCCGACTGGATGTTGAGCTAAGCCCGAGGTAACCGAGAAAGAGAATTCGAGTTAGAGTTCAAGTTGGGTTTTGGGTTTTTGGTTTTTGGTGGACTCACATGCTCCAGCTCGCTGTACTTGTCCTGGAGCTCTCTTTCGCGTTGCTTCAGCTCGTCCCGCTGCTTGTAAATCTGCTCCTTGAGTCGCTGCAGCACCTGGGTGTCGGACAGGGCGCTGTGCAGCTCATTGTTGGTCATGCTGATGATGCTCTCGGTGAGGCTGGCGCCCAGGCCGGAGCTCTGGGCGGAGGAGGACTGCAAGTCCTGCGTCTGCTTCACCAGCCGCTTGTTCTCGTCTTGCAGCGAGGAGACTAGGTCCACCAGCTCGTTGGTCTCGCTGCGCCACTGCTCCTCGATGAGCTCCAGCTCTTTCTCGAAGCGGCGCCGGAACTCGGCCTTCTCCAGCTTCTCGCTCTCCAGCTGAGTGATCTTGTCCCGCAGATCCTGTATGGTGGCGTTCTCGCGCTCGTTCTTCGTGGCCAGCGCCTCCAGCAGCTCCAGCGTGTTGATGATCTTCGGCATCAGCCCACTCACCGCGTCCGTTCCGAAGCGATCCATTATCCGCTCGTACTCCTTGCCAATATCCGAGGCCAGGTCGTACACATCGACCACGCCGATGTCGTCGATGGCGTCCAAGACCATTTCGCCCATTTCATTGAGATGGAATCCGGGCATGGAGCAAGGCACGGGCCAGCAGCAGCAGTACGGATCGTCCGGTCGCTTCTCTATTGTCTGCCAGCAGCTGGGACCACTTTTCAGGGTCCAGTTTCCACCAGATGGCCAGATGGTTAGCTTTCCAGGTGCTTGGTGCTCCGTGTCAGCGGCCAAGTGCGCCAGGTGCGACAGTTGCCTGGAGAAAACTCCGTCGTAAAGGGAGGGGGGGCACTGTGTAATCTGCCAGTTCGGTTCGCACACACTGAGAGACACACACAAACACACACTCTGTGGGCGCAGAGGGGGCTGTGAGGAAGGTACACGGGTATTATGTTCACATTCACTTTAGCTCTTGCTGCCGCTGCACTGCTGCTGCTGCTGCTGCTGTAGCTGCTGTTTCCCACACATAAACAGATTGCTCTTTTTTTGCAATTTGTTCGCTGCTATGAGTAATATGTACATTAGAGGTGTCAAGCCATCGAGTGCTCTATCGATACTATCGATATTTTGCTGCTGGCCGCTTCCACCGATGGGTTTGCGATGATTTCATAAACAAATCGCGCCATCAGCTGACGCGTTTCGTTTTTCAAAAATATTACTATTATTCTGTAGCTCTCTGAAACAATTTAAAGAGTTTAAAACCTGATTGCTTGATATCCATGGCCGTAGCTTATGTTTTGTCAGCATAATTCTCAATATATTCGGTGCTGCATAACTACAATAGAAGGGCGCCAAAGAAGGACTAATTCAAAACAGTAACAGCTAGGCCACAAAGTAAATTCATTGTTTTATTCATAAATTTGTTTACAAAAGTTGTATAAAGATTTCATTCTGTTTTGGTTTTGATTTTTGGGTGTGTGTGTGTGTGTGTGGGGAGGGGCATGGCATCCAGTTTAATTTGTATTTTACACGTACAATTAGCAATAACTAAATCATTTTGTATGGCTACACTTAAATACAGTTAAGCAGCGACGACTAGCAAGTTCCCCCCCTCTCTCTCTCCCTCTTTCTGTACAAACTAAACACGGACTTGGTGGTGGGGTATGGTTCTTTAAGGGTTCTTTAAGTACAATACATTAAATTAGCTATAATTCTTTGGATGGCTGCGGGAACTGCATGACTGGGAGAGCAGGGAGTGGGGAGCGTTTGGTTGATGGTTTTTTTTTTGTTTTCTTTGTAAAAATAATACACATAATACAACAATTTTGTGTGGTTTTCGGTTTTGTTTTGTTTTCTTGTATGTTTGTGTGTGTGTGTGTTTTGCTTTCGCTTTTTCGTTTTCATTTAAGGACTAGATTAGGAACCACATTTGTACAGTTTTCATATTTTTGTTTTTGCTCTCTCTCTCTCTCTTCTCCATCTTCCACATATCCTCTTTATCCTTATTCTCATTCTAATTAAGTATGTTTCAGCTTTAGCTTTTGGTTTGTTTTGTTTTTTTTAGTTTTTAGTTTTAGTTTTAAGGTAAAATGTACAAAGACCAAGTGTTCGCACCTCTTCGCTCGCTCTCCTTCTCTTTTTGGTTGCAGCTTCTCTCTCTCTCTCTCTCTCTCTCTCGAAATAAACTTAACATAAATAAATTACCCACTTTTCTCTTAAGGGTATAAACAAACGAACAAAAAAAAATTCATTTAACCTTAGGTGTTTTTTTGTTGTTTTTGTGTAAGAATAAATAGCGATTTGCGAGTGTTTGGTGGGGGTAGGGTTCTTAGGGTTTGGTTTTGGTTTTGGTTTTTGTTTTGACTTAGGCATTACATACAAACATTATTGTTTTTTGGCAAGCATTCACGATGGCAAAGGTCAACTGGGTTAAGTTAAATTCTGATCTCCTCTCTTTTTGGCACACAAATTAGGCATAAATAAATAATAATAATAATAATAGTGATAATCATAATCATAATCATAATCATAGTAGTACTCATTCATGTATATAGCAATGATAGCGATAGTAAAATAATTATAAGATATTAAGTTAATGTGTAGCTGCTGGTGCGGGTGGGGGGAGGCAGCGCATTTGCATTCTGTTTGCAGGTGCGTTGCGACTGGGTTAATACGTACAATACTAACTAGTTGAAATACTAGACCAGCTCTCTAGCTTTAGCTTTAGCTGCAGCTGCTGCTCCTTCTAGGGGGGCTTCGTCTCCATGTGTGCCCTGCCGGTTTGCTGCTGCAGCTTGGTGTTCGCTTTCAGGCGCTTCGAGCGCTTGGCGACTGGCGGGGGGGCGGGCGTTGGGGATGGGGACTGGGAGGGGCATGACGGTGATAGGCCACCCACCACGCCCACATCCCTGGCCAAGGCATCCTGTGAGTAGCAATCATATTCATCCGGCAGTTCCGTCAGATCTGTGATGGCGATCTTCGATGGCAACAGCAGCTGCACACGCAGCTCCACTTGCTCCTCCTCCTCCTCCTCCTCATCCTGCTCCTCCATCTGCTCATCCTCATCATCGTCATTGATGTCGACAATTGAGATGATGTCGCTGCTGTCGCCTCTGCTGTCCAGACCGAAATCATCATCCTCCTCCTCGTCCGATGAGCTTCCTATTCCAATCACGATTCCGATACCGTCTCCGCCTCCGCCTCCGTCCCCATCATCGCCATCGTCCTCTTCGGACTAGCTGCTACTCGTCTGCGTCTGCAGGACACCAGCCGATGATGAGGAGGAGGCGGAGGAGTTCACACCGGTCACATGACCCAAGGCGGCGCTGCCCGGAAAGTGACAGAGGCACGCCGGATTGGGGAAATGTCCCGGCTGGGCGCCCAGCTTCTTGGTTAACGTCTGCCAGTAGTCAATCTGTGCATCGAGCAGATCGATCTTTCGTTTCCGCTCCTCGATGGCCAGCGACATCATGTACTCCTGATGCTGCGCCCGCGGACCCGTGCCGTTCCCACTGCCACCGTTCGAGCTGGACATTAGCATGCCGCCGCCGCCGCTGCTGTTGGCGCTGCTGCTGCTGCTGTTGAGGCAGGGCACGGTGACGGCCAGGCCGTTGTAGCCGTTGAAGCTGCCGGCGGCCCCAATGGCCACGCCCTGCGTTGCCTTGTCGCGCCCATGCTGATTATGATGGCCATTGAGCAGCAGCTGTACCCCATTCGGCGTACCGCTGCCAAGGCTGCTGCTGTGGTTGTGATTGTGATTGTGGTTGCTGTTGTTGTTGGCGTTGTTGTTCCCCCGCTGGAGTCGCGGCAGCTGGAGCGTGGGTGGTGTGCGCCGATTGCTGCCAAAGGCAGCGCCGCCGCCAATGGCACCCGAGGCGGACACAGAAGCGGTGGCAGCATTGATGGCCGCCTGCAGCGTCTGCTGTGGCGGATTAACGGCGGACAGGCCGAGGCCATTGAGGAGCATATGCTGCTGCACCTGCTCCGCGGTGAGATGCTGCACTCCGACGCTGTTGGAGCTGCTGTTTGCATTGCCGTTGCCATTGCTGGCATTGGTCGTTGCGGAACCGTTTTGAAGGGTCTTGTTAATGTTGGCAAAGGAGCCCACGCGTATGTGTCCCACCGTCTGGATGGTGATGTCCGGCTTGGGGGTTGAGGACACGTAGCTGCCGCTGGAGGAGATGGAGGTCTTGGTGGAGCACACGGGCGAGCTGGCGGCACGCGGCACTGCATCCGAGAGGCCGTTCAGTGGGCCATTGAGGCTGGCCAGGCCGCCGGGCAGGGATATGGACGAGGAGCACGCAGCAGCGCCGCTGGCCACACCGCTTACTGCCAAGCCCGCTGAGACCTGCTGCAGCTGGCGGAGATCTGTGGCGAAGAGTACGTCGTCCTCCTCCTCGAGGCACACCTCGGGCGCCTTGGGGCTGGGGCAGTCATCGTCGTCGTCGTCGTCCAGGCACTCCATGCCGTTCTCCGTCTGCTCGTTGTCGCTGATGGTCTCAGATTTGATCAGGACCACGTCCGTGTCCATGCCCTCGTACAGTGGCATCTGTTGGAGCATCAGTTGATCAGTGGCCTGTCTGAGATGGGTGCGGAGATCGCTCCCCAGATGCAAACCTACCTTCGAGTCCTCATAGTCGTCCTGCTGGTGGCCATTGGCCCCGTTGCTCTGATTGCCCCCATCCGGGGACATCTGCTCGGCAATATACTGGGCCACCGAGTCCTGCTGCGACAGTGTGTTGAGCAGATCCAGAAAGGTGCCGTTGGTCTTGTCCTCGCCGCACAGATCCTTCTTCAGCAGCAGCTTCATGTTCTTGTAGAGCTGTCGCAGCTGCTTTGCACTGCGCTGATGGTACACCTGGGAGTTGAACTCCTTGGCGATCTGCAGCCAGACCTCATCCTTCTTCCGATTCGACTCCGCGTCCGTGCGCTTGTTCTCGATCACGTCCTTGTACTGCGCCGCGTAGCCGAGCACCATGTTCCGCTCCCGCTGCGTGTACCGGGGAGTCTTTTCCATTTTCAGCCGTTTGCAAGACGTCTTGAAGCTGCACGAGAGAGATGAGAGGAGAGGGTAAAAGTAAGCAAAATGTTTATTGAAATACTTAATGGATACATTTTGATGTTAGGATTAGGGCTTAGGGACACTACTGACACTTTGCCAACTCCTACAGGACTTTTCTATGTCATCATAATTAAAAGTAATGCTCATGCTTCCAGTATTCCTGTTTTCACATTCTTCCAGTCCCCCAATCCACTGCCAGCTGCCTGCATATCGATAGGCGTAACTGCCAGAAGCCACTCTTCCTATCTGCCTATCGATGCTGCTTGCTCAGGTGCCCGCGAGCCGCTCTTCTAAATGTTCATTTCTCGCTGGCTCGAGTGACTCTTGTGAGGCGCGCGCGCAATCTAAGTCTGAAAGATAAATATCTTGTGGATCGCGCTGCGCACAAGCTTCGTCGCTATCAATCCCCACCTAGCCCAGTGCGGCGCCGTTCTTTAATTAATAAAATAAAGTACGAGGGACAAACAAGCAATTGGAAAAAACGATTCTCAACTCTTCTACACAGACGCACACGTACACACACACACATACAAATGCACGTGCGCTGATAAGCTGGCGACGCAGCTAACGGTGAAGCCGAAAGCTTCGTTTGAGTAAGCGCCCCTCCCCCCAGTCCCCTCTCCGCACAGACACTCGATAAATGTGCGTGTGACGCGGTAATTTCGGCTGAATGTAAAGGAGGGGACAGGACCGCGCTTAGTCATATGTATATCGATTGAGGCAGCCTTAAAGCTTAGACAGAAGCTTGAGGAAGAGGGGCTAGAGGGGCAGCAGCAGTGCCAGCAGTGCAGGGGCCCAAAACACACACACAACATGAGACAATATGCTGGCCTGCATTAGCCTGGCACTGGGCACTGCCGGCTGATATCTAATCTTAAATTGGAGATTAGCGTGAAGCTCTCTCGCGCTCACAACAGCAGCAGCAACAACAACAACAACAGCATCGAGACAGAGTGGCGTCAGGGAAGGGAGGTGTACTCACGTTTTGAGGCCGCGCCAAAGCCGGCAAACGGACGACACGACACGAGCAAAGGGAGGGTGGGTGGTGCTGGCTGGTCTGTGAGTGTGTGCGGGGGTTTTGTGGGTGGACTACGAGACGACCGACCGTCCAAAAAAAAAAAGAAACGAATGAACGAACGAGGCGAAGCGAAGCGAAGACGAACACGAACACACAGTGCGCAGCAACTTCGCGGGCGGCGGCGACGAAGCACAAAGCTCGACTGAATTCGTATTTCGAGCAAATGGTTGGGACGCTCAGAAGTACCGTTGGAGTGCAGCAACAGCAAAAACAACAACAGCAGCAGCAACAACAAAAATAAGAACAGCAACAGCAGCAGTGACAGTGACAGCGGCGGACGGTTGGCGGCGGCGGCGGCGGCGTCGACGAATGGGCAAACAAAAATAGGAATACCGCGCAGGCCCGCAAGCAGTAGCAGCAGCAGCAGCACCGCATAGAGCAGAAGGAGTGTCGTCGTGAAGAGGGGGGGGTGTGTTGGCGACGAGGGCCACACACAGCTGGGGCCCTGAATGGGGTTCGTCTGTTTGTACACTCGCGCACACACACACACAGATACAATGTATAAATGTAATTAAAGCTTGAAACCGAGTTTACAATAACAACCCCGCCGTCGCCTCCGTCGCAGCAGAAGCAAAGCGCGCGAGAGGAATCAGCGTGAAACTTGAAGAAGGAGAAACAGAGCAAGAGAGGGAGAGAGAGAGGCCGAGCCAGGAGTAAGTAAAGCGGGAGAGGGCGCAGCAATGAGCGCAGTTTATAAATAAATGCAGAGACAGCCATACACACACTCTCACACATGCGACTCGGGCTCAAATGTAGCTGTAGTTTTTTTAAGCTGCAACAAAGTAAGGGTTGAGACGAAGAGGAAGACGGAGACGGGCGACGATGAGGCGCGCAGAAGAGAGACGACGACGACGACGGCGACGGCGATGTGTGAACGAGTGCAGAGTTGCATTTTGTTGATAAAGCGTGGACGGACACGAGGCCATAAATAATGGCTGTGGCGGGCTTAACCTCAATAAGGGAGAGGGTTAGCTGCGAGCGGTGGGCGGAGGGGGTGTCCTGCGATCCTCCTCGAATAAGTGTAGGATGAGTGGGCTTTCTGCTTGGTTTAACGCTTTCTGCGTCAATGCGCAGCGCCAGTTAAATGTCGAGAGTCAAGTTTTAAGATAAGATTCGAGTCACAGACTAGCTACATATGTGCATATGTGGGTGTGCTGTGCTCGGCGGGGGTGTGGAGTGGGCTGCGGTTATCTATGAAATCCGCCTGGCAATGAGCCGCACTGGCCCGCCAACGTAGCCGCAGCCGCAGCCGCAGCACGTCGCGACAGCGGCTTTCCGCTGAGCAATGGCAAACAAAAGCAAAGTTTACTTTTTGGGGACTCTGCCGATTACCTTTACACTCTCTCTCTCTCTCTCTCTCTCTCTCACTCTCACTCCCCCTCTCTCTTTATGTGTGGCACAGCAAGCGTTGCTTAATGCAGAGCAAAGCGATACCTCACCTCAACTTATCTACACACACAGACACACACACACACACGCACAGACAGCGAGAGAGCGGGCGAGAGTGTAACTGTACACAACAGGTGGAAGTATTTACTGATAAGCCGCTGATAAAAAGCTAGTCCCAAGCGTGTGGTCTGGTTGATGACAAGGTGGCTACAAAGGGGAGAGCCCAGGGAATGGGAATCGTATTGGGAATGAAGCTTCCATCCAAAACGCCTTCTCTCCATGCTCCCTCCCCAACCCGTCAGCGACAGAGAGTTTCAAGTTCTAATTGGCTTTGTTTGCTCTCTGATAAGGCGGCTCGGTATCTCTCTCTCTCTCTCTCTCCCTTAGATATCCACCAAGTCCGCGATAAAGTTCGGCCCCAAAACAAAGCCAAAAACCAAAACCAAAACCAAAACCAAAACGCACCTGCGTCCCATGAGCGGCGGCAACGGCAATGGTAATGGCGGCAGCACCTTCCTCGGCCTACCAGCAGCAACCGTCCTGATCTTGTGGCTGCCGCGACCGCGACCACGAACGCTGTTGCTGCTGCTGCCTCTCCCTCTGCCGCTGCCTCTTCGGCTGGTCTTCTTCCCGGGATGGGGGGTAATCAGACGCGGTGCCTGCCTCGAGGAGCGCCTGTAGCCGCGGACGGGGGGCATTTTCCCAGCAAAAAAAATAAAAACAAAAACAAAAACTTTCGAGGCGGCCGATCCGCTGCGTTTGAGTTGAGAATTTTTACTGCCGCTCGTTCGCCACAGGCAGGGCAAAACGCTCACTCGCTCAATTGTCTTTGTATGCGTGTGTGTTTGTGTGTGTGTGTGTGTGTGTGTGTGTGTGTGTCTCTGGCTGTCTATCTGTGAGCGTAGCAAAAGCGCTTGGAAATGCTGGAACAGAGTTGTGTAATCCCCCCTCCTAACCTTCCATTCTGCACTCCAAGCCCCCATTTGGGTTCTTTATTTTTTGTTTGCCTTCCCCTTCTAAGCTTATAAAGCTTCATTCTTTCTATGTATTTATCTTTGTATCACATTCTGTGCACATTCTGCACTCCCAAGCTGTCCATTTGAACCTTTTTTCTGCAGCTCGTATGACATTTTCTGGTATTGACTGGAACTCGCAATTCATCAAACTTCGACTGGAAGACTGGAATAATACACTTGGAAAGCCTCTACAAAAGCTTTGATCTCCTTAGACTGGAGATTTCCAGGCGACAGAGCTTGCTTAGCCTGAAACTGGAACAAATGCATTGGAAGAGCAAATGGTTTTTCTTTTCTTTAAGCTCTCCTTTATCTTTCCTTACACTAAAACTATTTGTTATACAGGAAACACAGTTTTCACTTTGAATTTGTTCTGCTTTCCGCTTGCCACTCACCTGGATCTGTAGCCGGCTGCAGTTTGAATTTGTTTCTCCCTCGCTGCCGCTGTCTCACACTTTTTCCAGTATGATCCTCGGCTCTTCCTCTCTCCCTCCTTCCACTCTCTCTCTCTGTGTGTTCTCTTAGCCTTGCTTAACTGAAGCTGGATCTATGCCAGTTTCGGCCCAACTGGTTGACTGAAAAATTTTGGTTTATGGTTTTGGCTGCGCCTGTGGCTGGCTATCGGTTCACGCGGCGTATGCGCGATTTTACCGTCGCGGCGTCTGTCCCACAGCGACGCTGACCGCCCCGCGCCAGCACCAGCAACCGACCCACTCTCTTTTGCTCTTTCTCACTGAGTTGCGTTGCTCTCTTTCACTCTCTCTCTCTCTCACGCGCTTTCTGGACTGAAGATTTTCGTTTTGTTTTTGGCTGGGGGGCTAAGTGGGAGGGTTCTTTGTATGCGTTTCTTTTAGCTGCAGCAGGCTTTGCGTTGTTGCTTCTTTCTCTCTCTTTTAGCTTCTTTCTTTTCTTGCCTTTCTTATGTTCTGATTCAAAATGTTCCTTCTGGTTTCCCTACTTGTTGTTCTTTGGCGTCTGTGTTGAGTTTCTTTTCAGCGATTTTCTCCTTCAGTTCCTGTTGCTCCGTTGGGCTTCCTTTTCTGCTCCTTCACTGGTTGTCATTGTCCTTTCTTCACCTTCTTTTGCTTGTCTTCTGGGCGCTCGACTCTTCTTCTGTGTTCCCCCGTCTTCGTGTTGTTCTTCTTTGCTTCACTTTCGTTTCGCTTTTGTTGTTTCAAACCTTGGACTAAAATTAAAAATACATAGAAGAAAATTTTGTTAATACGAAATCACGCCAAAACGTAAACATCAAGCGAGCGAGATAGACAGACACAAAGAGAGAGATTGAGGAGTGGAAGAACGACAGGGGGTCCCAATAGATACACAAGAAGAGGAAGAAATGTAAGTGGAAACAGTGGCAGTGGCACGAGGATGGTAATGGGAATGGGGCAGAGACACGCTCCCCTCTCTCTCTCTTATCTGGGCAGATCAAAACCTCCATTTGAGGGGGGCAGGTAGGGGTGCCAGGGGAGCGGAAACCCATGGTTGAAACTACCAATATCTAATCTGGCCACTGACTGGCCTGACTCGACTGACTCGCCTGACTGTGCTGGGAGAGCATTATCTTATCGGCCGTAAGGTGGGCTTGTGGCTCCACGAGAACTTGGAGCGCGTGACTCACATTGGCCCAATCCGATTCCGATTTTGATTCCGGCGTATTCGATAAGCTACAGCGTAGAAGAGAAAACAAAAGCTACGACAGTCACATAATAATTGTGGGTACTACATGTACGAGGCTGTGGAGCATCCACTCTTAGAGTCATGAAATGAAAAAACTCCAATAAATTCCCCACGGAATTCACTTCTCAAATATCAAACATGAAAGTTATGTTTCTATTTTATTCGCACTTGAGCTCCCCATTGATCCTAGATTTATTTTAAGCGGAGAACAGTTCCCTGCTTAACGTCTTGAGACCATCTTTCTGGGGGATGTCAGGGGACTTATTGGCAGCTTGAACGCAACTCTCGTTGAACATTTTCAAGCAAACCATATAAAGACGCAGTCATGGACTCGGGGCCTGTTTATATATAGCTTTGGGCTATATGCCTGCATGTATGTATGTATATGACGAATCAAGAATTCGAGGAATGGAGATCTTCTCTCGCTCTTGGCAAGTACAAACAAACAGAACTGAAAGCAGCGACACGAGACACAGCAAGCGCGGAGCTGGCCCTCCTCAAAACACGCCCACGCCTTCTGGCTTCTGCCTTCTGCCAGAAAAACAAATGATCCACCATGCCCATACCCCCTATACCCCCTATACCCCCATTACCGCATCCCCATCCACCATCCGTGTACCTTCCCTACCTTCTTGGGCCCCTGCCACTGCAGCAGCCAGAGCAGCAGCCGCACTCTGAATCCCCCTCTCAAAATAGACGACGCACAGAACCAGACACAAGTGGAAAATACACAGAACAGAACAGAAAAGAACAGAGGAAAAGCAATGGCAAAGCGCGAACACGAGAGCGGGAGCACACCGCTCCGATCTTTACCCGATTCGAAAACCGTTTGTCGGGATTTGGGCGGCGTCGCACCAACGATTCTGATTTTTGATTCAATTCGGATTTCGATTCCGATTCCGTGTTCTTTCGCTTTCGCGCACGCCGCGTTCTTTGCAAAGCAGAGTAGAGCAGAGTAGCGCAGAGCAGAGCAGCAGTCGCAGTCTAATTGGATACTGAAAACGGAATTCAGACACGCGGCCAACTTGAGTTGCTGAATCGGACCGAACCGGACCCGGCCCCGAGCCCCGAGCCCCGAACACGGGGCCCGAGAGCAGCCGTCGCAGCCTGTTGGCCCGTCTCCGAGCGGAGCGTCGGCTGAAGGTGCACCATCACCATAGCCTCCCCGCTCTCCCATCCCCCCTCCACAACCATACCGGCCACTACCATGGCCTGGCCCCTGCCCACTTCTCTCCTTCTCACCTTCTATTGGGGTCGAGCTGATCGTCGAAAAGCGCCATGAGGGGTTGGCAAATTTCCAACCAAAAGTTCTGCTCTGCCACTGTGTGTCTGTGCATCTGTATCCCCGTGCTGGTATCCATGCATCTGTGTATCTGTGTATCTGTGCCGATGGCAGTGTCCGCCCAAAAGCCAAAAAGAGAGGGAAAGAGCGGAGCTTCGAACAAAATTGTTTTACATTGCGTCGCACAATACACAACAAATCACCGAAAAAACGCAAATCGAAATAGATATACGTACATAGAGGGACGGATAGATAGGTAAACAGATGGAGAATATAGAAAAATTCGCTGTAAAGGAAGGCTTCAGTTACCCTGAGTTCTAGAGAGTTATACAAATCAAATTTATGTGCATTCCGTTTCAGTCGGAGTCTCCACAATAGTTGGTAATGGATAAACTTTTAGCAACTTCTACCCTTAACTCTTGAGAGTTGTTTCCTTCAAAGTCGAACTACTGAAGATACATACACAAAGTGTCAGGCAATGCATGTTCCCTTGTTCCTTTCTGTTTGTAAATCCTTTACTCCATATCGAGTGTGCTATATGATCTTTCATGTCACTGGAACTCTCATTTTGCTAATATCCCTAAAGATATCTCTACATATGTTCCAACTGCATACAGACTTTTCCGCAGTGCTTAGCTTTTAAAGATTTACAACTCATTACTTTACTCTCTGGAGTGAATTCCTATAAAGCCACAACAGTTGGATTTTGTGCTGAAGCATCTAAGGTTCATATCTAAGGTTTCCTTCGGGATTGCAGTTCATTAGGGGCAGAACTCTATAAAATAGTTGCAACTCCAAGTAGATATTATCAAATCATGGAGCATTGCAGAATGACCGTAAATCAGTTGAGCTTGCAGAAGGACTTTCCTCCTAGACTCTTTCCATGACTTCCGGGCCAACAATGTGTACATTAGTTTGAGATCTTGCAGATCTCCTACCCCGCGCACCCCTCCTGAGGCCGCTGATCGCTCGCTCAGGCATGTGAGTAGGCAACTGTACTTGGCATCTCTTGGCCACTTGGCAGCGTCTGAAAAGTCTTTTCGACTTTAAAAATAGCTGCCCCAGAGAGTGGAAGAGCGGCAACAGAGATAGAGACACAGATAAAGAGAGAAAGAGAGCCGGAGAGATCGGTTTTGGCTAGGAGTGTGGGTTGGGGCTTTTTAAGGGGGGATGGGGCGAGGTTGGGCGGTGCATGGATGGGCATCTGTGCCCCTCGTTTACAAATAGTCACAGTTTAAGCTCTCTCTCGCTCTCTGGCAGCTGGATGGCGTTGCCGTTGCCGTTGCCGTTGCCGATGCCTGGCCGCGGATGAGATGGAAAATTGATGGGCCAAAGCGTTTTCCCCATTTTCCATTTTGGCTTTTTCCCTACCCCTCTTATCCCACTTTGGGGCTCAATTTGTGCGTGTGTGTTTGTGTGTGTGTGTGGTTTTCTTTTTTTTTTGGAAACTCGAAACTAATGAGGTCGGGGCACGTTTGTGATTTGCCTCCACCGTGGTGGCACGTAGACGGCATGCGTTGCGTCATGGGGGCGGCCCCTGGCCCTGCCTCTGTCTATGCCTCTACCCCTCCGTGCTTCCTGGAGCTATGTGTAAACACACACAGAGCGGGAATTTGGGATGCAGTTTGCTCCCCCCTAATGGATAATCATATGTCCCCGATATTTCGTGCTCCACTTGAGCCTCTGCAGCACCTTCTGCACTGCTTGGTCTCCACTCCAATCTGGTTGCTGGGTTTCATCATGATTTCCTAAGATCTTTGGACACCGGGGCTCTTGTTCGGCTTCGGTGGGGAAATTCGTTGCGTTGGTTTTTCTTGGCACTCGATTTCGAATCGGTTTTTCCCTGGCCCTGTCTCTGCTCCGCCTGTGCTACGGATTTGAGTTCAAATTTATTTTTGGCAGCATTGCCGCCAGCCTCCCCGCCCCGCCCCACCATCCCTTTGGGCTAGAACACGGGCACAGACACAGGGCAGAGAGACAGAGTAAGAGAGAAAGGAGGGGAGAGAGAGACAGTGAGTTGCGGAAGCGTAGCCTCAGGAGTGGAGCGGGAGGGGAGGGGAGGGGAGGGAGTCGGGATCAGACCGAGAGAGCGAGCAACGATCGGGCGCTGCTGTAGCTGTAGCAGTGTCTTCTTTGTGTTTGTGCTGCTTTATCTAGGCTATGTGTGTGTTTGTGTGTGTGTGTGTGTGTGTGTTTGATATAGGCTTGCCATGTCTCCTGCTCCAACTCCCTACTCCCTACCCTTCTCGTCATTTGTTTGTGTAATCCATTTAAAGGTAATTGAACTTCCATTCTTCTTGAGGCACCTTCGGTCGGAGCTCGAGCCCCGAGTAGAGCCTCACCACTATTTTTAGATCCATCCATAAATAGGCGGAGTAAGAGAGTGAGAGAGAGAGAGACAGAGAGAGAGACTTCTAGCTTGGATTTATGGATTGTAAAGTGCGTAGCGTGCACGGCATGGGGTGGGTTTCTGAGCAGATCATGGGATGCTGAGTATTCCTGAGCGAACCTGCACGTCCAAGACAGGCACACAATTAGACACACGGAAATCCCGATCCCCCCCTGCCAACCGCCGCTCCACTCTCTGGCTACGTGGAGGGGCAGGCAGAGGGGCAGGCAGCAGCAGCAGAAGAAATAGCAACGCCAGCGATCCGACACCGAGGCCGAATCGAACTTGGGATCAGAGGCGTTCAGAGACGAAATAACGAATTTTGTTTTCGTGGCGGATATTTTTAGGCCAAAAGCATCATAAAAGTTTTCCCCCCACCCCAGCGCGCCCCCTCCGCCACCGCGAAACCGCCAGTCGGCGCTTTCCAAATGTTCAGTTTCTCGACTCGTGGAACACAAAAATTCCTGGAACTGATCAGAAAACTTGACGTTGCCCCTCTCCATGGCCCCCCTGTCCGGGGCAGAGCGCCGAAATGGAATGGCATGGAATGGTAGGGATAGCAAAGGACACTCCAATGCACTTCACGCATGAACAATGGCGCGGAACAATGGCTGGGTGCGTGTGTGGGTGGCAGGGGACCTGAAAACACACAAAATGCAGTTAAGGCACTTAATTGGAATGTCCTAAAAAAACAATGCGTGGCTTGTGCAGGACGCATATGGAAGGGAAATAACTTGCAATCAATCGATAACAATTAATTCACAAGAAAAAATCGAGCACAAACGCCCTGGAAATGGGAGTAAAGGGGAGTAAATGGGACAAAGAAGAATGGGAAGTAGCAGCAGAACAGGAGGTTCAAAGGTCAAGGCAAGGAAACAGAGCGGAGAGGGGAAGAAAATGAAGATGAAACAGCAGGCGATGAGGAACTTCCCTCAGAGAGTACTCTCATAATAGGTGCCCATGTATGGAAGGTGGAATAAAGAGTAAAATCCACACCTTGTCTTAGACATTGCAGAGATTACTCTCCACATATCTGACAAAAAGTTATGGTTAAGCCAAGGCCTGCACACCTTGTCATGGAACACACCTTTGGGGCGAAGGAGCAAACGACACTCGGAAACACACAACTCAACGAAAAAGGAGAGAAGCACACGCACTAAGGAAAAAGTCGCGCTCCAACACACACACAGACAGACACACACTCGACTTCGACCCCAAGCCGAACCACAGCAAAGCCTCGTTTCGCTGTAGTTCGGGTGGAGGGACTAACGAGCAGTCGGGCTTTCGGGCCTATCTACCTATCTGCCTAACCTAACTGTAAGCACGAATCAGGCGACAGAGCGAGACGGATGTGGAGCTTTGGACTAATAGGACAAAGCTTGCGACCGTTACTGCCCTTGTGTGTGTGTCTGTGTGAGTTTTTGTGTGTGCGTCCTGGCGGTGGGCCAAAAGCGTGTGTTGATGTCATAAATCCCACCAAAATACAAGAGTGAAACAGAAGAAACGTGGCAGGGGCAGGAGCAGGAGCAGGAGTAAGGATAATGCGACGCAGAGCAGGCCCAGAGTCCGAACAGCTGTGCCAAAGCCATCCCGACAAAACACGTTTCAAGATGCTGTGCCCCGTGCCCCTGGCCATGCCCCTGCCCCTGCCCTTACCGGCTGGGCACAGAAAGGGGGTTGAAACTGCAGCAGGCCGAACAATAAGGACAAGAATGAAATCCGGCTCAAGGGAAGCTGCGCACCAAAAAAGAATAATAATAAGAGAAGAAAAACTGCGAGCGGGAGTCGGAGACAGAAGCAGAGCCGAGACCTGGAGTTTTGTTTCTGATTCTGGTTCTGGCAGGGGTCGAGCTGTGGCCGCGTTTTGAAAATGGGGTGGAAAAATGGGCAGTTCATTGAAACACACAGACGCACACACACACACACAGTCACCAAAAACCGAGCCTCTCTCCAGTTGGGACTCCAATCATTTCTGCTGTGCTTGAAACCCCCGCTTAGGACGAAGGCTCCCTGCTCCCACTTCAAAAGTATCCCATTTACGATGAAGGTAATTTTCATCAGAGGTCATTCCCCCCACCGGCATTTTCACAGATTCTGAGCTGGACTTACCATACACACACACACACACGCGCAGACACACGCATAAACTGTGGAGGCACCCACAGGCGACCCTGAAACTCACCAAACAGTTACATATCCGGAGAATACAGGCAAAGGAAGTGCCTCCTTCAGCCCGCTTCCTGGCACGCGGTATCTGTTGACACTTTAGCTTTTCTCGGGGAACAGCGCACAAACAAAAAAATTACACAAAAAATAGTCAGAGGTAAACACCTTGGCGATAAACAGGAGAGCTCTCGTGGCTCTCGTGGCTCGTGGAAAGGCAACAGCGGCAGCAAAAGAATAACAACACGAACTGCCACAAATCCAAATGCACGAGCGCACACTAGTGTTGAGTAACACGACAGTGCCAGTGCAGAAACTCTGCTCGGCGATAGTTCGTTTGCTTCGATAATTCGATAGGCCGTCGTGCAGTTTATAAACAAACATTAAACCAAAACCAATACCAAGACGCGTTGAGTGGCTGAAAACTATTTGAACAACAAAATTGTAATCTAATCGCCTGGGCAAGAACCGGAGAACATTGCAATCGAAATCGGTATCGCCGTCTACTCCCACGCACCCGCGCACACACCACACTCCGGTTCCCTGCAGAAACTCCACACAGGGAAACAAAATGCTTAAGATTGCTGCCGAGGGAATTGCGCCACGTCTGGCCGCCTGCTGCCTCATCAGCGCCAGCGCTCAGAGCAGTTGCCACCGGGTGGCCCCACAGTCGGCAAGGGCCACACAGAAGTACCTCTCCCAGTCGCAGCACCTGCACAAGAAGCTGATCATCAAGGATCACTACGAATTTGATCAGAAGGTGAGCGAGTGAGTGAATAAGTGAGTGAGCAATTATGCAATGCTTCTGGCATGCGGCCTGCGTCCCCTGCACTACTATCTGGTGTACGTGAGCAGTTCCGGCCGTAAACAGCGGGCCAACTTGCCCACCCCATGACGCATTTGGCTATGACGACTGTCAGTATGTGTCTGCACCTGTGTGTGTGTGTGTTTGTGTGTTGAGATTGGCTCGTGTATGCAAATGAGCCAAAAACGGCGGGTCGTTTCTGGTTTGAGCCCGTTTCTATGCTACGCATAGTCTAGTCCCAAAGGCTAGTATTTGCCCATAACTAATGCCTTCTCCTGTCTGTGCTTTGTGTGTGTCCAGGTCATCAACAGCGACAATCCTGTGATTGTGAATTTCCATGCCGAGTGGTGCGACCCCTGCAAAATACTCACACCCAAGATGCTGGAGCTGCTGGAGAACTCAGATGAGATAGATGTGGCCATCATTGATGTGGAGACGAACCTGGATCTCGTCGAGACGTTCGAGGTGAAGGCCGTGCCCGCTGTCCTTGCCTTTCGCAACGGCGTTGTTGTGGATAAATTCATTGGCCTGGTGGATGCCAACAGCATTGAGACGCTGATTGACAAGCTGAAGCGGAAGCAACAGCAGAAGCAATAGAGGAGCATTAACAGGATTAAGGTGGTCGGATGCGGGGGGGGCCTCGGATACAATAATAAACATAGCTTTGCCGCAAAACGAGATTTTATATAAAATAAAAAAAAAACGAACCAGAGTAGACTGTTAACGCGATAGATAGCCTAACCCTTATGCAGCAGCAGAAATACTTGTAATATGCAATAAAAAAAGAAAAAAAATATAAATATAATCATAGTAACGGTAAACCTGCTTTGTTTCTACTTGTTGCTGCTGTTTCCCGTGGGAATTGAGCCGCCAAAAACTGCAGCTGATCAGCTGGTTGTGTCAGTGTTGTTAAACGCGCATCCCTCACTCACTGCGAAAAACATAATAGATGACGCAAGTGGAATGGGAAGTGTGAGAACTCTTCCTGGTTAGACAGAGATGGCATGATGGCAGAGATGGAATTTGGTTTATTTGGTTGCTTTATTAAGGCTTTTCTTTTTTTTTTATACGAATAACATAGTCACGGAACTGAACTGGCCTGCCCCAAAAACTGATTAAACATCCTTCTCCGGAGTAGTAGACTAACTAAAAACTGACATCTGGCGCATTCCCGTGCAATGCGACGCGGATTCATTTTCTTGGGTATAAATACGAATAAAAAGTACGAGTATACGGAAACATACGATACGAATACGATATACAATATACAATAGGGGAGGGGGGGGGGTGTAAAATAATAACTCAACGTGTATAAAATAGAAACAGAACAGATCTCTACAAACTAGGCTAGAATCGGTTAAAGCAAAGCGGTCAAGCGGAACGCGGTACGCGGTAGCGGATTATCGGATGACCTAAATGGCAGCATCCATCCATCCAATTACGAAACATTCTTCTGTTCTTTTTTGTTTTGTTTTAGTTTAAATCTTAGTTATGGTCATGCCACCGGGAGAGAGTGGGTGACCCTTTCTCCGCGGCGAAGATGCCATTTACTGCTGTCATCTGGGGGTTAGACTGTAATTGTTTGGTGCTCAGCGCGCCAGTTGAATGATGAGCGCTGCGCACATCTCGAAGAACTCCATGGTGTGGTGGCCGGTCGGCTGGAGCGGCATCAGACCGGTCACGCTAAGCGGGGGCGGTGTGAGGCTCTCCATGATGACATCGTCGCCCTGCTCCACCTCGTCGTTGGTGAGCGACTTGAAGTCGAGCAGATAGCTCTTGGCGTCCACTTGGTACAGCTGTAGCGACATCTTCGAGAACTTGCCCGTCTTCACGTTCTGCCGCCGCACACGCACATGGTACGGATTGATGATCTTCCACTCGTAGTTGAGCGCCTTCATGGCCCGGTACACCTCCAGCATGATGTCATTCGGCTTGCTCTGCGACCGTATGCCCAGATGCCACTTGGCCCGCTTGATGGGCGTGCCGCCGCGCGCCGTCTTCTCGGGGAACGCCGCACCGCCCGAGTTCTGCACGGACATGGCCAGCTGACGGTCGCGCATCGGGGCAATCCGCTCCGGATGAGGTCGTATGGCGGCCAGCACACTGCTGCTTGGCGGCGCCGCTCCGGGTGGCACAGGTGTGGCGCTGCCCGAACTGGCTGCCGTGCCGCCGCCCACAGTCACCGTGGCCAGGGGCGTCTGGCCGGAGGCTTGGCCTGGGGCCTCGTGCGGTGCATGAGTGATGATTGGCGGCGGCGGCGGGGAGCCGGCCACAAAGAAGTTGTTGATTTCGTTGATCTGATTGGCGGCGTCGTCTGCGAAACGCTTGTTGTCGATGATCAGGTGGTAGGCGATGGCCAGCTGGTCGTGTGGATCGCCGCTGAGCAGCGAGTTGTGCACTTCGAGCTCCTTGACCCCGAACTTGGTGCAGACCTCGGCCACGGCATAGGTGTCGATGACATTGGAGTCCTGCTCAATCGACGAGGGGAAGAGGTAGGCGGGCAGCTCCTTCTGGAACCACTCGTGCTTCTTGATCTCCTCGATGTTGGCCCGCTTGAGGGGATCCACCTGCAGCATCTGGCACACCAGATTGACCACCTGCTTGTTGAGGTACTCCGGTATGGGGAAGATGCCCGATTTGATCTTTCGGAAGAGCGTCGGCACGTGCTCATCATCAAAGGGCAGCGTACCGCAGAGCAGGGCGTACAGAATGACGCCGCACGACCAGATGTCCACCTCCGGACCAGCATACAGCTTGCCCGAGATGACCTCGGGCGCCGCATAGTTGGGCGAGCCGCACGAGGTGCGCAGAAACTCTCCGTCCAGCATCATGTTGGACAGCCCAAAATCGGCAATCTTCACGTGCATATTGTGGTCGAGCAGTAGGTTCTCCGGCTTCAGGTCACGGTGCACGATCATGTGCCGGTGGCAGTAGTCCACGCCCGAGATAATCTGCTGGAAGAAGCGGCGCGCCTGATGCTCCTGCAGCTTGCCATGCTTCACGATGTAATCGAACAGCTCGCCGCCGCTCACGTACTCCATGATCATGAAGATGTCCGAAGGAGTGGAGATCACCTTGAGGGGAAATTATGAATCATTTATTCAGGACTGATTGAGGACTTCTTACCTGGTAAAGCTTGATGATGTGCGGATGCCGGAAGAGCTTCAGGTTCTGAATCTCTCGCCGAATCTTACCCACCACATCCAGACTCTTGATCTTCTGCCTGTTTAGGATCTTGACAGCGACCTTGACGCGTGTGATCTGATGCTCGCCGATCTTCACCTTACCGAAGGTGCCCGTGCCGAGCGTGGCGCCCAGCAGATAATGGCCGATCTTCACCAGCGGCTGGCCATTGACGGTGCCCGCCGCCGCTGCCTCAGCGGCCGCAGCCCTCGTCTGGGGCATCGCGCTGTCCCGTCACTGCGGCGGGGAAGCCACTCGAATCGAGTTACCTTGCCACTAGGCCAGACACCGCACAGACACACAAAACGCAGACGCTGCAGCGGCAGCAGCAAGTGGCAAGCACTACTCGGAACGGGGGCAGCGACGAGCGGTGGAAGGTCGTTATCTCGTTTATTGCGTAGTCCGCTATCCCCTCTGTGTCGCTGTCGCTGGCTCGCAGCGATTGTTTATTCTATATTTTCTGCTGACTCTCGGGTTCCATCCACTTTACTGGGGCGAAATTGAGAGCCGTGGGGAAGATGCTGAAGCGATTGCTGACTGTCGCCAATTGTTTATTTACGCGACAGTTTGACTATTGTTTATTTTGTTTGCCGTTTTTTTGAGGGGTTTTTCCTTATTTATTTCCTCGCTTATTTAATTGACATTGGAATCAGTGTGACCGCGGAAGTGTGAGGGCCTCGAAAATATACCGAAATATACGTTTTCATTTTCAAAATATACCGTCAAATATACCGTGAGTCTAAAATCATTTTCCTCGATTTTGATGTTCAATTGAATATTACTAGCTGGTTAGGACTCTCAGCTTTAAAAATGTAGTTTTACTCAAATCATCTTTCAATTCTCCGCAGGATTTGCTGATTTTATGATACATCTTTCCTCAATTGATTGCATAATAAGGTTAAAACTAAAAAGGTCAACCAAAAATATATCTTTGCTATACTTAGTAATATAAACCCATTTAATCAAGTGCTTTTAATAAATAACAATGACTTTGTCTTAGACTGACATACTTTTAACCTTTTCTTATGTTTTGTATGTACTAAATACCGATCTGGATACATTCTCGGTCTCTATAATCTGCAAATTTGTAAAGTAATTCATGAAGTAATTAAAGTAAAGTAAAGTAAAGTAATTCATTCCATCATCAGCGATCTTTTCTTTCCTACCGAATTTCTGTCTTTAAAACAATTATTTGTTCGCAACGCTCTTGATCTCGGATCGTAAGAAATTGCACTTGTTCTAGGAAATTTTGTATTTGTTCTTGTTGAGAATAACATAAATTGCAATCAATATTCTGAGATTTATTTTCAAAATCTCTATTAATATTTTGCAAGGGATCTGTTTCATATTAATAATGGGTTGATCCATAGCAGTTGATCCAATTGAAAAAATTGGATCAACTGTGGAATGTGGATCAACTATTGGAAATTCTCCAATATCAATGGGTCCCATCGCAATATCTGCAATATTTTCAACCGAGGGTTACTTGTTCATTGAGGTGCCTATTCTGCTGGTGCTATCCAGATGAATGCCAAAGAGGGACACGATCGGAGCCAACAGGTTGGATGGCAGGTCATTTCCACATTAAATCTGTCACTTTGAAACTGTTACCCTCTAACTGTCTTTTGCAGGTCCGCAGGCCAATCTGGTGAAATAACATTCTTATGTGGATGGATCGCGCCTCTGCCGCTCTCAATGGCTCTGAGGTGCTGCCTCTGAGCTCCGATGAGTGGTTGGATTTACATCGCAACAGCGGCGAGGAGGCGTTGCCGGAGGATCCACAGTCCAGAAGACCATGGACAAAAGTCACTGCCGGTGAAACGAAAGCGATTGCCCCAAAATGTTCTCTCCAAAATCTGTATATTTGATACAGCCGTGGAAGGTTGATATAACTAATAAATTAATTAAGATATTAATTTAGACATTGAATCGTATTCTCACCTTGCCCTTTCTCTTAAGAACTCACCATTGCATTTACAGTTTATTTGTGACCATTGACAAATACGCTTCTTAGAGTCAGGGCCTCCATTTCATGATTGGTTTTCCAGGCTGAAAAGACAGGTATCCGTATGAACGGTCAGCATCCGTTGTTACCGGAGGGAAGATTATCCATCTTATCTTTCGGGGGCAATTTCTGGAATAACAAAACCAAGTTCGAGCCTCGTTGCCTATTCCCCCATCATCATCATCATCGTTATTATAAGACTGTCCATCGTATTTTACGATCACCTCTTTGGGCATTTCTGCTGGTTCTATCCACTGTTATGTTACTAAATCAATCAATTTGTTTAGTTACATTGCATGTGGTATTTCGTATATTGAACTGTTTTACATTTACAAAAGGTTTCTCTTATAAATAAATCTCTCATTTGCTTTACTGTGCTCTCGGATATATCGTTGTCATTAAACTACACTTAAAGGGCTTTTTGTTTTTCTTTCGATTGCTGCCTCGGGACGTCTGCGTCCCTCGATTGCTTACGGACTACAATAAATGTCATACAAATTTACCTATTCGACAAGAGTAGCCTTGGAGCAGCCAGACGCTTTGTTATTATCCTAACACTTGTTTATTTGTTTGTTTTCTTAGTTTTCTCTTACAAAATAAGCTCGACTCGTTCTGCTTGTGGTAGGTCCAGGTCGGGTACGGCTTCGTGTCCCCTCGCAACGACTGTAGCCTCGACTCTCTCTCTCTCTCAACAGACAGCATGGCGTGCTGTGCACTATGCTCGCTCTCGATCTCGCCCTTACTCTTACTCTCGCTAATATGCAGCGCGTCTAATCTCTCGTTCTTTTCCAAGTCTACAGCTAAAAATTAATTGCATGTGTGGTTGGTGGTTTTATAACGTATTTATATCGGTTAATATAATAACCATTTAATAATATATTATGTGTATTTGTTTATTGCCTATTTAACGTAAATTACATGTATTTTTTCGGTTTGTTTCTTTCAGTTGTTTCTTCCTTGCTTTTCATATTTTTTAAATGTAGTCTGAAAACAAAAAAAAAACACGTACCTTATCTAAGATAATGCTACAAGACTAGGGCTTTGTTTTTATTATAGGTTTATATTTAGTCAAAAAAAATATTTATAGAGTTATAATATTGATATTTCTACTCTATCAAAGGCGTTTTTCCAGCAGCACTCACGCATGGGTTTCTTTTTTAGTGTTGTTGACAAAATAGCAAATTAAAATGTTGAATTTCAGATTTCAGTGTCCATTGTATATTATACATATATATGCGTGTGGGTGTGTTGTGTGTGTGTGTGTGTAAAAAAATAAAGGAGTTCTTTCCTTCCGTTCCTTGTTGTTTATGTCATTTTTTATACAATTGAATCAAACATTGTTGAGAGTATAATCTTAGAGATTGTTATGTATGGGATACATATGTTTATGTATGCGTTTGATATTGAGTGTGTCGTCTGAGAGTGTTTATGTGTTAGTGTGTTTTGTATGCTATGATACAAAAATTGAATGGAATTTGATTTGAATATCGATCTTAAGTTGATTTCAGATCGTTTAAAACGTACAACTCTCTTGCCTCGTGTGTGTGTGTGTGTGTCTTTGTGTGTGTGCATTTGTTTATCTTGGAATTTCTATAATTTTTCTCTGTTTTCTTTCTGTGCTTTGTTTGTTTGTTTTTGTGTGTTTGTTTTGTCTGCATCTCTTTTTGTTTTTGTTTTGCTGCCAATGCCAATGCCTTTTTGTGCCTCTCCTTCTCCTTCGCCATCCGATCTTCAACCGATCCATTAGTGTGTCTTGAATATATACAATTGTGTGTGTGTGTGGGTGTGTGTGTATGGTGTGTTCGAATTCATACATCTAGCTAAAGAGAGACGCACAGAGTCAAAGCGAGAGTAGAGTATTGAGGGGGGGATGGTGGCTATTTCCGGGTTATTACTGGAGTGGGGCGGGGGTGTATGGTTTAGATTCAATTGCGGTTTCGATTTCGGTTGTAGTGGTTAAAGCTGCCACCGCCTGCGTGCCTGTTGCCTCCTCCTCCGGCTGATCCGCCACTGCCTCTGCCTCTACCTCTGCCTCCACCTCCGCCAGTGCCACGCAGCATCTCATCAACACCACCAGCAGCAGCAGCAGCATCCTGGGAGTTGTTGCCTCCACCTCTACCTCCGCCAGCACCAGTTGTTGTTGTTGTTGTTCCTGGGCCCCAACTCGTTGCCATTCTATCCTGTTGTGATTGAGCTGTTCCTGGCGTTGGGGTTGCACTTGTTTCCGTTGCTCCTTCTGTTCGTTCTCGGTCACCCCTGTATGTCACATACACGAGGCCCATGGCTTGCAATCTGCCAGTTTGAGGATCCAAGTAGTTGAGGGTATTCACATGATTCGAATCGGAACACTGATAATATACATATGCGGTATCTGCTCCGGTTACAACTCCTTCTGGTGCGGCTGTTTCTGCTCCTCCTGCTGTTGCTGTTGCTCCTCCTGCTGTTGCTTCTTCGGCTGATGTTGCTGCATACGTGTGCGTTGTGGGTGTTGCTGCTGCCACAGGCACTGTTTGTGTTGTTGCAGGCCCATCATTATCGACCTGATGATAATAATAATATGTTGTACCTCCCGATTCTCTTGATGTTGCGGTGTATGTTGGTGTTCGTCTTGCTCCTGCGGGTGCCTGTGGTGCTGGTGCTGGTGCTGGTACTGGTGTGGCGGCTGCTGCAGGAGCTACTCCTGTAGCCTGTAAATATGTGGTTGCTGGTGGAGAGGCAACAACATATACACTTGTAGCTGGATATACAACTCCTGATGCTGCTGCTGGACCTGCCGCTGGTGTGCCCACATTTGGATAAACAACTCCTGAAGCTGCCGCTGCTGCTGGTGTGACTGCAGTAGGATATGTGACGACTGGTCCTGGTCCCGTTGTTGGATAGGCAGGCACAAAGTAAGCAGGAGCAAAGTAGGTCGCCTGCGTGGGTATCTGTATGTGGATCTGTTGCTGCTGCTGCTGCTGCTGCTGCTCCTGCTGTTGGCCGTAGTTGCTCAAATGGTTGATGATCGAATAGGACTGCTGATGCTGCTGCTGGTTGTGGGTTTGTTGACTGGCGAAGATGGCGGGCATGTGTGTTGTTGTTGTTGTTGTTATTGGTGGCTGATGTGTGGTCAGCAGATGATGTTGTTGTTGTTGTTGCTGCTGTGGCTGGTATGATGGCTGATGAGACTGTGTTGGCTGTGGCTGTGGACGCGACTGCTGTTGCTGTTGCGTTTGCGGTTGAGGATTCGGATTCGGATTCAGATTCAGATTCAAATTCGGATGTGGATGCGGCGGATGCTGCTGCCATTGCACGGCTGCCGGCTGGAGTGGCTGCAATGTGGCAATGGCAGCATGACCACTTCACCTGTGAGATGCAGCTAATATTGGTGTAAAGAAATTAATTTTTTGTTTGTGTTTAAATAAATTTCTGTGCATGATTGTTATATGGATGCAGTTTTTGAGATCGTGTTGTTCTATTTGATCTACCTCTATGCGCCATATGCTGATAGCCGCCACCGCCGCCACCACCGACACCGATACCACCCGCTCCTCCACCTCCTCCTCCACCGCCCCCACCTCCACCTCCACCACCGGCATGCATCTGCACACCCACTCCCATACCAACGCCCATGCCCCCCATCCCCATGCTGACGCCGTGGACTCCTCCATGCAGCTGCATATGGTGCGCCGCCGGATGGTGGGCCATGTTATGGTGGTGGTTGTGGTGACCATGGCTGTGGTTGTGGTTGTGGTTATGCGGCTGGTGGGGATGGTGTTGTTGCTGATGGTGCTGGTGGTGATGCGGTGGATGATGGTGTTGCTGCAGCTGTTGCTGGTGCGGCTGTGGCATGTGTGGATGGTGCTGGTTGCTGTGGTTGTTGTTGTGGCTGTGATGGTGGTGGTGCGGCTGATGTCCAATGTGCAGTGGGCCAACCATTCCCCCACCGCCACCGCCGCCACCACCACCACCCATCGGCCCGCCAATCTGCGACATAAACTGTGCGGCCTTTGCCTTTCCATGCTCCTCCGCCAGGCGCACCCATATTGGCTGTGTGCAACCCAGTGGCACCGTATTATTCAGCGAGTTCAGTGCATCCTGTGCTTCCTCGCGTTTGCTGAAGCTGCCGACGGCGTATGGAACGAGAGAGAGAGAGAGATTAAGTTAGAGAAAGTTGGCAAAAGAATGTCAGAGTAAAAGTCGCTTTAAAGCAGAATTAATATGCATCATTGTTAGAGACCTTTCTGTATCTGTCTGTGAGTGGCAGTCCCTAGCCTGGCCCCTTAGCTCTAGATATCTCTACCCCCCATAGAGCGCTTTGTATTTAAATTATTTAAAACAAAACATGGCCAAAGCGAAAGCTGATCTTGTACTGAAACATTCTTACGATTGGAAGCCATTAAGTGGCTGAAAGTTCCATTCTGAAGTTGTGTTTGATCATTGAACATTTTCCGAATGTTTTCTGACTATTCATTCCATTAGTTTATGACATTTTAGATAATTAATGCAGCTAAAAATTCGATTGTTTAAGGCTAAGCTCTCTTTAAGCTTGAACAGACACAAACTTTGAATCTTTTGCAATATTTCAACACCCAATCTTAATAGCAAACTGGCTGACTGGACACTGCACTCCACGCATCACTCCCTCACTTGCAATCTTGTACCACTTTGATGGTACTTTTGTGAACAGCTTACCGTACAAAGGCAACGCCGCGCGGACGACCGGTGAGCTTGTCACGCAAAATGTTGCGCTGGACAATTTGGCCAAAGGGCGAGAAGGTTCTGGTGAGCATATCATCGTCAATATTGCGTGGTAGATTGATGACATACAGGTTGGTGTCCTTGATGGACTGGCCGCCGGGGCGAGCATACGAGACCTAAGAGAAAAGAGAGGGAGAGAGAGAGAGAGACAGAAGTGAGTATGCGTATGCGCAGGCGGAGGATGGGTGGTTTGGGTTGGGTTGGCTTTTGGGGGGGATACTCACCTTCAATCGCTTGTTGCGCACATATAACCCGTTCAGCTTATCGATGGCCACCTCGGTGTCTGCCTCAGTTCTGTAGTCGACGAAGCCGTAGCCGAAGCTATAACCGGTCTGAGGGTGGTAGAAAACAGAAAGAAAAGGATGCACGGGTTGGAGTTGCAGCGTTATTTTCGTGCATGTATTGCACGGTGCGAGAAGGATAACAACAGTAATCAGGAGTGGTAGGAGGCACGGGGGGCCTCTCTTGACGACAACGACCTGTGACGTGCATCCTGCCTATCCTGTTGCCCATCCTGTTGACTGACTGTGGACTTACCTTGAAGTCGCGCATAATTTTGCAGGTGTTGATGCCCCCGAAGTTGGAAAAGAGGTCGTACAGCTCTCGGTCGGTCATGTCCTGTGGCAAGTAGTTGACTATCAGATTGGTCGAGCTGACGCGCTCCTCCTGTTCCTGCGGCGGTGCGGCGGCATTACTGCCACCCTGTTGCTGCTGCTGCTTTTTATCGGCAGGGCCTGCTGCCTCCCCGTTGCCATGGTTATTCTGCTCGTCCCCGGACGATTCCTGGGGCTGCTGCTTGTCCGTCTCCTGCTCCTGCTGGGGCTCGTTGCCAGGGCTGCTGTCATCGTTGGAATTCTCATCCTGGCGACCCTCCTGTTGGGCCTCTCGCTCCCCAGCATCGGCTGGCTCCTGCAAAATCAAGAAAAGAAGCGTTAGATTTAGGGACAAAAAAATCGAGTGATTGCGGGGGACTCTTGGTTGGCTCTTGGATCTACCTCCATGTCCGAAGACAGCTCCTCGTTCTCGTTATCATTCTCATTCGCGTATTGGCGGGTCTGCTCCTGCATCTTGTTCGACTGCGACATGGCTGGCACTGTTCCTGATCCTCTGCGCTGCCTGGGTTCCAAAAAAAAAACGTCGCTCGCTTTTCGCTACTATTCGCCTCTCCACCGACTGGTTCAAATGCCACAGAAAAAATGTTTGTGTGTTTTTATGTACGTCGCAGTGCGCGCCAGAAGCTGCAATGGAAGAGAAGCACAGAAAAAGATATGTGTATTCGGTTTTCTGCAGCCTAATTCAATTAAGAGATGATGTGTGATGTCGTCGTTGCACGCGTCCGCGTCCGCGTCCACTTCTGTCTACGGCAAGGATTCAAATTCAATTGCAGTGACCTGGCCCTGGCCCGCCGAACTGCACCTCGTTCGTGTTACATCCCAAAATGTGTGTGTACACACTGGTGGCTTCGGCTTCGGAACGCCGCTCGGATGTCCGGATGGGCGACAGGTCAAGCCTTACGAAGTGCATCCATGGACACGGGCGTGCCATTTGCTGCCGATTGCCGTCGGCATGCCGCCCTGTTTGGTGTGCGGTGACAGCACTCCTCCCCGGCAGGAGCTGCTGCTGCTGCACTTGGGCCGGGCCGGAGCCCGACGCAGCCACAACTCAGGCAAACAGCCACAGAAAAATCTACCCCCACCCCTACAAAAAAAAAAACCATTCCATGCACACTCATACACACAAACACAAATACGCGGCGCAGCAACAAGAAAAGTGCAAAGAAAAAAATTCTGTACGAATAAGTCAGGAATCTACAAAGAGCGCAACACTGGCCGCAGGCCATTCGCAATAATACAATTCGAAGACAATTTACGACTCACCTTCTTTTCAGCAATTACACCAAACACACGACGCTACACCAAAAACACCAACTTTTATTTTATTTTTTTTTTATTTTTTTCCTTGGCTTTGGCGGCGCCTCTAGCAGTGTGACCGCGGAATAGTGTGACCGACTTATTACTAAAAGATATACCAAAATATACGGTATCATTTTCAAAATATACTGTAAATATACCGTAAATATACCGTAATCAGAAAACATATTCTTCAATTCTGATGTTCTATTTAATATTACCAGCCAGAAAAGACTTTTAACACTGAAACAATAATTTAATCCGATTGAACAATCAATTTGGCTTATAATAAATACTCCTTTTTATTAGATTGTCTACCTTTTGACCTTATATTTTACAAATTTGTATTTGACTTTTTTATTAAAATCACCCCTTATGGAGGCAAGGGAGCTATTACAGTGATTACGCGTATTACAGTGATTCGTACCAATACCAATATCCAATGTAATTCTTCGCACAAAAACCCCAACCCGTACTTTCCAACCCCCCTCCGATTACCCATTCCCATATCCGATATGGAATGATTTTTTATGGTATTATTATGTATTTAAATCTTATTTTAGCAAATTTGTAAATTTGATCTTTCCTTCCTCTCCGTACGGATATTTAGTTTATATTTATTACTCTTCTTATTCCATAATAAGCAGTTCATTCTTAATTGAAATAATTAAATAAATAAATTATATACAATACCATATATTTTCCATATTCCAATATTAATTTATTTTATTTTTTTGATATTTAGTTTTATTAGTTGTCTCATTAGTTGTTCAAATTCCCTTCGCAAAGGAAAAGAGCTTTCAAATTCCCTTAACGAAGCAAAAGAGCTTTCATGGTGCTAAATTTGTACCAAAAATTAAGATGTCGACTACAGGTAAATACGTCACAAAAAATTCCTTCCAGGTATGCAAAAACTACCCACGTTTTCATCCCCCGTGAACGATTTCTTTGAAAATAATAATAGAAAAACAATTTTGAACTCAAAAAGTTGTTTGTGACGTAGCTGGACCACCTGAAAAAATTCGGCATGCTGTAGTTTTTCGAAAAATTTCGAGGTTTTTCATTGGTTGACAGTTGGAAACGCGTAAAGAGTGGAAAAAGTATTAAAAGTATTTATTTTTGAGTATTTGCCATTCTGGCAAAAGCTCACCATCCTGTGCCTATGTATCATCTGTGACGCCACCTAGCGTATTTTTGTTGCAAGTGAGGTTGCATCTACATATGTTATTCGCCAGGTGTCTCTCTGCAGAATTCCAATATTTTGAAACTTCCTTTTCCGTTTAATAGTTGATTTTAAGCATTTCCCATGCGGTCCCTTATTGATTTCAATAATATTCTAGGTAAACGTTTTATTTAACAAGAGACAATACAGATACAAATAAAAAAAATCCTTACACACGATTGGGGGGCTGGGGGGAATAACCCTTCCTTACAACTTATTTGGCAAATGAGGGCGCCGGAATGGATCGGATCTGCCTACTCGTGCCCATAATGCTCATGGTGCTCGTAGTGCTCCGAGTGGTGGACGGGCTCCTCGTAGTGTCCATGCTCGTGCAGATGCGACTCGCTGTGATTCTCCAGCACCAGGCCATGGTTGTGGTTGTGCTCGCTCTTGGGGTGCAGAATCTTCAGCTTCTGCTTGGTGCCGCCGATCTCGATGGGCTTCTTCACCAGATGCTGATCCTCCTTCTTAATGTACACGGGCACGGCATGGTAGTGATGGAACTTGACGCTCTGATGGGACGTGGCATGCTTGTGCTCCACCTCGTGATGCAGCTCCGTCTCCTCGTGCTCCGGCTCGTAGCTGGCATGCTCCTGATGCTCGTATTGCTGCTCGTGGGGCTGGTGCTCCTGGTGCTCATAGTCGTGGATCTTCAAGGCGCTCACGCTCACAGCCAGCAGGGCCAGTGCCAGGCAGGGTAGCTAAAAAGTGGATAATAAGGGCACAGCATTAGATCTCACATGGATCCCATTCCCCTTGATTTCACAGAACTTTCATTTTTCCCATAAAGGAAAACTTCTCTTGGGTTATTTGTCTTTTCTTCTTTTTTGTATGGGTTATCCTGAGGGTTTGTTTTTGGTTTGCTTACAATGAATTTCAGCATTTTTCTCGTTGGTTTTCTTCAAACAAAAACACACGCACAGACCAGAGACCAGAGACCAGAGAGTGGAGCACACAGAAGAGTACACAGAAAAGTCACTTAGAAAAAAAGTTAATTCGATTCCAAAAAATATTCCAAAGATCGTTTATGGTTGCGCGATGCGAAGCGAAGTGAACTCCTGGACGGCGACAGGCTGAATGTGGCTCTAGCATTGGGACCAGATTCGATTTATACCCCCAGAGACCACAGTTGCAGCCGAGAGAAATGTGGGAAGGAAAGGTAAGGCGAGGCAGCAGCAGCGCCGAATTAGCGAGCGAAATGTGAAATGTACGGCGGCAGCAACACGAGTAGCTGCAACAACAGCAACAATGTTGCAACAACAACGATTAACGGCAACGAACTTCAAGTCAAAGTCGAGGCGGCAGAGCAAGAGACAGACACAACATCACATGGCGACTGGTGGGGCGGAGGCAAATATGAGAGGAGTTTGTTATACTACGTAAAATACCCAATCCATTCGGAGGCTAGTTAGGGTATATCTAATATATGTACATACATATGTGTGTAGGAACATCCATTAGAAGTTCGGACTTGAAAAGAATTTACTTACATTTACTCCATTCCATACTTATTATACGCGTACAACAAAATGTTGCAAACAAATAATGATAATGATGGTCATTAAGCTGCCTTCATTCAGCCAACATTTGCCAATCACTTAACGTATGAATCTAAAGATATTTATGTACCACGAGCCAGAAGCCAGATACGTTACCAAGCCAGGCTTCGCTTTTCTACTTGGCTTACCAAAAATGCTCAAGAATATCTGCATAGCATTTGTTGCACTGATACGAATTAAATCAATTACGAGCCACATTTTCTGGGGTTTCTTTTTTAGTTAGTTCCAAATGTTATCAAGCGATTGGGGAAGAACTTTAATCAGAAAACATCATTCAGTAGTTCTTGAATTTATAATTCCTTATCTTCTTTGAATTGTTTTTTCAGCATAATGGTCATGGTGGTGCGTGCCTCTGCCTTGGGTAAAATTGCAGCTTAAGACTATTCGCTTTCATGTGGCTGTGGCTGTGGCTGTGGAAACGGCCCAATCCCGCCTGCAAGGAGAGGGTATCAATTGATGCAATACCCTCCCGATTTATAGCCTTCGTTTTTCTTTCAGTAATTTATAGCCGCTGCCACAAAATTGTTTGTGAAAATTCGACAAAAACAAATACCAATGTACGTATGTATGTATGTATGTATGTATGTATGTATGTATGTTTGTATGTAGATGCGTATAGTATGCGTGTGGGATAGTGGTTCAATTAAAATAAAGATTATATTACGTATTCGGCATTTTGGCCGCCACTGGGGGCAAGGCAAAGCAAGGCAAGGCAAGGCAGCCCCCCAAGGAGGCGAAAGAAACCCGTTGCCAATCAATAGCAATATCGGCTCCAACGGGTTAACCACCCATGGCCCACCCCATACACAAACCAGTCCGAGCAACGGGTGTACGTGTGTGTGTGTGTAAGTGCAAGTGCAAGTACCATTAACGGCATTTTTCAAAAGGTGCCAAAAACAGATATAAAGAGAAAGAGCGAAAGAGAGAGAGAGAGATAGAGAGCAAACAATCGTAGAAACAAACTGTAAATGAGTGAGTGCTATCGGAAGAAGAGCGCGTGGGGAACTCCATGGCCAAAAGAATGCAAAAATGCAAGCCAGCAAGGGAGGGAAGAGAGGGGAAAAGAATGACACACAAATAACAAACGATGCCAAAGGGAGCACAGAACAACGGGACAGGGCTGCATTGCTAGCAGATCGATTAAAGATCGATCTGGTAATCGGTGTGCAAATGGAGCTTCCGCGTTCATCAGTCAGAGGCATGGAAAGCAATCAATCCCACCAGATGGAGTGATAAATGATGGAATTCGCTTGCCATTCGGTGCCTCTAATTATGGTGAAGGGCCTCCGCTCTCTTATGCCCCATTATGCAAGTGCATTCCATTGTTTTGACTGAAGTACGCAGCAGCAGGGCGTGGTGTGCACTGACGAAACAGGTGAAAGGTTAATGAGCTCTCCCCACTCTCCATTCATCTCTCACTCTCTGGCAGACATTTCCCCACCGCCGACTCAAATCGAACGAGAAATAAGTATTCAATCCAATTAAAATGCAGCAAGTGTTAGATAATGCACCGCGTGCATGTTAGCAACTTAGGAAGTTTGAAGTAGCCCAAAATTGATATTCGAGACGAAACGAATTTGAGGAGGCGGTGGGGACTGGGGCGTCCTGCATGCGAATAGAGGCGCAGCCGCAGCAGCAGCCACAGCCACAGCCACAGCAGCAGCAGAGCCGCTGCCTTTTTAGAGTGCAGTCTGGGCGATTTATTGTAGGTTAGTATGCTTGCAGCAGGCAAATGCGGTTGGCTGGCTGGCTCACTGAGTGTACCATGTGCATTGCGGGCACACACATAATCCAGTGGGAAAAGTAAAAGTAAACTGCTTTCTCACCCAACACAATTTGCATAACATGCCAGTTTGGGCCAGTTTGCTTGTCTAACACTGCCTGTCGCTTTGTCTTGGCAACATTTTTAATTAATTATTTATCAATTCGGTGATAAATCGCGTTATATAACAGCCAGCAGTTGGCAGGAAGCGTAGCGCAAAGGCAATTTAAATTTGAGTTCAAAAGTGCGGGTTCTTCTCGCTCTTATCGATTCTGAAACTATCGATAGTGGTCGCGCGGGATTGCTGAATGCCGTTTAACTGTAAACTGGCGATGTGGAAAAATATTTGCAATTCTTGTTGATTTCAAGCCCCTAAAAATGAATCTGGGCGATCCCATGTTGAGGGCCGTGCGCGTGCTCGGCGAGGGCACCTTCGGCCGCGTCTTCCTGTGCCTGCAGCACGAGGGCAGTCGCCAGCAGCGCCAGGTTTGCGTCAAGCGCATCATCGTGCGCAATCCCAAGACGGAGCTGAGTCTGATAAAGGAAGAGGTGAGCTTGACTTTGTCTACGCTGCATGTGGAGTAAGGTTACATTGCTCCCACCCACCAGATCTACATCATCTCGCAGCTGCGTCACCCGAACATTGTCGAGTTTATTCGCTCCTTCAACCACGCCGGCACCGTCAACATTGTGATGGAATACGCATCCAATGGCACCCTGCGGGACGTCATTCAGCACACTGCCAGCCTGCCGCAGGATCGGCTGCTGCGCTACTTCGGCGACATGGTGATTGGTCTGGAGTACCTGCACATACGCAACGTGATACACCGTGACATCAAGCCGGAGAACATGCTCCTCGATGCTGGCGATCGCGTAAAGATCGCCGATTTTGGCATCTCCAATGTCCATGCGCCCAGCAAGCAGCATCTGGCAGGTGTGGGCACACCCTTGTACATGGCCCCGGAGGTTATGTCCGGGATTGGAAAGGTTGACTACAAGTCGGACATCTGGTCGTTGGGCCTGGTCCTCTACGAGCTGTGCGTGGGCCGCAGCCCCTTTCTGGCGCTCATCGATCCCGGAGCCACGCCCCAGCAGGTGCACACCGTTGTGGTGAGCCTGACGCGGCCCAAACTAGACTGCCAGCTCATACGACGCCTCCACAACTCCACCTGGTCCCGCATCTGCGAACTGATGGTCGTCTACGAGCAGGAGCGCCGCATCTGTGTGCCCGAAATCTTCCGGCTGGATCCCTTCATCACTGCCTTCCTCTACAAGCAATACTTCAACTACAACTACAAGTAATTCCATGTTCCTCGTCTGTATCCGTATTTATGTTTAGCATTTACTTTTCTAACTTAATAATTTACATTAAGCAAATAAACATCAATCCACATGGCCTAGAGCTTCGGCTGCTGCTGCTGAAGTTTCCGCTTGAGGCTCTTTACCAGCGCCGACTGTTCCAGCTGCTGCTTGCTGCGCTTGGGGGCCTGCGACTCATCGGCGGACTCGCGTTCATCTGCTCCAGCGCCGTCCACCTGCCGCTCGCGCCGCTTCAGCTTCTCGCCAATGATCTGCTGCATGCCCTTGGTGGCCTTGTAGTGGGAGTGCGTGGGATCGATGTTGTACTCGTGCGACTTGTAGACCGCCTTGAAGCGCGTATCGTTCAGGTCCACGGTGAAATCGTCATCCGGTTTGGCCGTCTCCTGGGGCTGGTGCTTGGCCTTTTTCAGCTGCTTGCGCCGCTTGCGCTTGGAGCTGCCCGAATCCAGCTCCTCCTGCTTGAGGATCTTCTTCAGGCTGAAGTGCTGCTTCTCCTCCAGGCCATCGCCGTCGTCTAGCAGCAGGGCCAGCTCCTGCTGCTGCTGCTCCGCCCCAGCATCCTCGACCTGATCCTGCTTCTTGTTTCTCTTTTTGCCCTGCTTCTTGGTCTTGGGTGGCTCGTAGTCGCCATTGGCGAACTCCTCCGCGAAGTAGGCATCGTTCATATCGATGCCATCGGGCACTGAGGAGTCGTCGCTGTCCTCGGGATCACCGCCACGTGCCTCGATCTGTTTCTTGCGCCGCATCTCCTTGCGCAGCTTGTTCTTCTCGCTGCGCTTCTGGATCACCTTCTCGATGGGCGTCAGCTCGGATGGCTGGCCCGCGGTGGCTGTGCCCGTCTTCTGCGGCTCCTCCTTTGCCTCGACAGCCGGCTCAATGTTCCAGGACATTTCCATCTCGTATTTGTGCTCCTTTTCCTGCTTTTCTTGCTGCAGAATCTCGGCCAGCAGGTTCTTGTAGCTAGCAATGCGCTCCTGCTTCGAAAGCTTCTTGGGCGGCTGAGGCTGAGGCTGCTTCTGATCTGGCTGCTGCTCTCGCTTCTCCTCCGATCGGGGCTGCTCGTCCTCAACATTCTCTTCGTCGTCGTCTTCGTCTTCCTCGCTGCTGTAGGCCACAATCTGGCGAAGCTCCTTGTCGGTGAGCTTGTCCACCTGGCCGCTGGACAGCTTGTCGCCCAGTTCGCGTCTGTCCAGCGCAGTCTCGTCCCACGTAAGGTCCACCTTGGCCTGCTGCAGGGCCGTCGTGGTGAACTGCCGGGGCTTGTAGTTGCTGGCATCCGGCAGCTCGGAGCACTCGTCTTTTGGCGTATCCTCCTCGAAGGAGGTGTCGTCGGGTATGAATCGGAGATCGACGCGCGTGGCTGAGCTCTCGTACTCGATGCCATCACACTCCTTGTACACCTTGTCGGCCGTGGCCACCGAATCGCACTCGGCCACAGCGTAGTAGTAGCGGAGACGGTTCAGCTGATACTGGCGCAGCTTCTCCATGTGATAGTCGTCACCCTCCTCGGCGTCACTGTCCTGTTCTTTAACCAACTCCTCGTCAGAGTCGCCATCCTCCTCCTCGTCCCGCTTCACCAACTCGGCGGGGCCATGAATCTCTTCTTCGGCCAGGCGTGCCTTGCCGTACTCTGAGGGGTAAATTTTCACGCTGAGAATGCTCCCACCGAGCGGTAGGAAGGAGCTCAGCAGCACCATTAGATCCTCAGCGCGAATGCGGTCCCAGTCCATGTTGCAGATGGCCAGGCGGCGGGTGGACTCCTCGGTGGTCTCGGCATCGTTGTCAAGCTCGCCCCAGACATGATCGATCTGCAGCTCTGGCCCCTCCGCACCTTCGTCATCGTCTGTGTCGTCGTCCGACGAGGAGTCCGTCATCAGACGGCCTTCGCCGCGGGCATAATCAACATTTGGGTTGGTCAAACGCTCGCGCAGGTTCTCTGGCACCTCGGAGCCGTCGCTGTCCAGGGCATCGTTCTCAAGCTCATCCTCTTCACCGTCCACACGAGCAATGGCCAGCTCTTCTGCTCGGCGCTCTTTCTGCTCCTCCTCTTCGACTTCTACTTCTTTCGTAGCCTTCGCCTCAGTCTCCTTTTCATCCTCATCGCTGTCGTTCTCATCCAGTTCGTAGAACTTGCGCAAATCTTCGGCATTGCTTGTGTTGACCGGCCGCCCGTACTTGTCCACTGTGTACTTCACCTTAAACTTGTCATCCGTGAACATGCCCTGGAAACGCTTGTCGATCTTCACCTTCCGCTGCACCTTGGGCACACCCTTGAAGCGGGGATCGGCCAGCAAATGCTGGAAGCGTGCATCGCCCCAAATCCCAGTCTGTGCATCACCCTGGGCAGGTGTGTCGATCTTGGCGGCATATGCTGATGTAGTAGGTCCTTCCTGCTCAGCCTTCTTTGGCCCTTTGGCCGACTTTTCCTTCTTTTTGACCATTTTCCGCACTGAATTAAGAACAAACCTGGGAAACAAATGTCAACACGTGCAGGCATGCAGAGACCGCAGGGTGGAGTTGCCACCCAGTCAGAGCTCGAACAGATGTTCAGACATAAGAAGAGTTCGTATCGATATTCGTCAGCTGAAGCTACCAAGGAGAACGGGGATACGGAAATATATAGGCAACATAAAATCCAACGGGCTTAGGAATTTATGTAAGCACATTTGTTGGCCCAAATTGCATTCTTTTGAATTGGCGCGCCGGCCATCATCTGGTAGCACCACGATAATCGGGTCGCTCATTAAACGGTGTGGCAGCACGCGCGCGGATAGCTATCGATGACGACTTTATAGTTTACATATGAGAGTGTGTTTTTATTTAACTTTTTGCGCATTTACCACCGACAACAGTTGCATTGCATTCGTTTCCACCTGCCTCCAAAGATGAGGTCCGCTGTTGCGCGTGCCAGCTGCTAGTGAGCGAAAAGTGGGCCAGACCACAGATTTGGAGAGCCGTTCTAGCCACAAAAATCACATGCCGAAAACTTTCATTCGCTTGCCTGCGTGGATGTGTTTTGGTATCCATCATCATCAGTGCGACGTCGCACCCAGAACCAGAGCCAGCCAAGAAGTCAATAAATAGCAATCAGTTAATTGCCGCGATTAGGCCAGAATAGTCGATAGATAGCCTCATCGCAGAGGCCAGGAATAAGTCGGCTGCAACAACAACAGCAACAACTAGCGCCCAAAACTCGCAACTCTCTCTCCCACACACACCTACACATTCACACACGAAGACGGGAGCGAAGTATGAGTAATACGGCGGAAAGTAACGGGAGCCGGCGCACTGTCGACTGGCAGCGCTTCGGTCTTGGCGGCGATGATGACGGTGAGGTGTCCGTGGCCGGCTTTCGCCAGCGGACCAACAACAACACGGGCGGATTCGTTGACCTGGGCAACGAGTACACATACGCGGCCGGTGGACACCATGCCTCCGGAGCCAACGAGATATTCGCCGGGGAGCAAGGCGACAAGCCCTGGTGAGTAACCCATAGGACATAGGCCCGACTCCTGGCGCCGCCCCCGGACTACAGCACAAACCTTTCCTTTGATCCAACACTCAACAGGTGGCGTTCGAATTTCTTCATCTCGCAACCGGTGCTGTTCGGCACCTGGGATGGGGTCTTCACCTCCTGCCTGATCAACGTCTTTGGTGTGATCGTGTTCCTGCGCTCGGGCTGGATCGTGGCACAGGCGGGCATCATCAATGCAGTGGCCATCATCGTCTGCACCGTCCTCATTGCCCTGGTGAGCGTCCTCTCGGCCATCGGCATCTGCGAACGCTGCCGTGTGGAGAGCGGAGGCGTTTACTTTTTGATTGCGCACACCCTGGGCTCCCGGTTCGGTGGCGCCCTGGGTCTGCTCTACTGCTTTGGCCAGGCTGTGGGCTGTGCCCTGAATGTGATGGGATTCGGCGAGTCGATGGCCGGGCTGGTCGGACTGGAGGACAACAAGTGGGCCATTCGTGGCTTTGCCACCGCTGCTGTTCTGCTCCTGGGCTGCATCAATGTGGCCGGCGTTAAGTGGGTCATCAAGCTGCAGTTCATTCTGCTCATGATCCTGCTCATCTCGGCGCTGGACTTTATGGTGGGCAGCTTTGTGGGTGTAGATCCAGGTGAGATCATTTCGTTCAGCGTCTGACCCTTACTCATCATATGATTTCCATCGCAGATAAAGGCTTTGATGGCTGGATGAGCGGCAACTTTGCAGAAAATCTCTGGCCAAGATACGAGGATGGGTATTCGTGGTTCCGCGTCTTTGGTGTCTTCTTTCCCACTGTGACCGGCGTCCTGTCGGGCATCAACATGAGCGGTGACCTGCGTGCTCCCTCCACAGACATACCCAACGGAACGCTTGCTGCCTTTGGCACTTCGTAAGGTTTCCCCGAATAGGGTGTGAATAGTCCCAGATCGTGACTTTTACTCTCTCTTTGGCAGAACATTTTTGTACTTGGTGTTTGTGCTGTTCCTGGGCGCCACGTGCCAACGGGCCATACTCTACGAAGATTTCATGATCTCGGTCAAGGTTTCGGCCGTGCATTTCCTGCTGCTGGCCGGCATCTACGTATCCAGCATGTCCTCCTGCCTGGGCGCCATGTATGGCACACCGCGCGTTCTCCAGAGCATTGCCAAGGAGAGCGTCATTCCTGGCATCGATGTACTGGGCAAGGGTGTAAGTAGCCTCAACTTCTCCTTAGAAATGTGGAATCATAAATGTATCATCCCTTGCAGCGCGGACCCAACAAAGTCCCTCTGTATGCCATGGCTATTGTGGCACTGGTGACGGTCACCTTCATTATGGTGGGCGACATTAACTTCCTGGCCCCCATTGTGACCATGCCCTTCCTGCTGACCTACGCCTGCATCAATTACGCCTACTTTGCCTTGGCCCAGACCTTTGACATACAGGAGCAGCGCGAGGAGCGGTTCCGCATCCAGGCCTCTAGCCCCAGCTACGAGACACGGCGCTACGGCAGCGTGTCTGATGGTGGCAACGACCTGGATCTGCTCTTCCCCGACCGAGTGCGTCACAAGAATTTGCAGAGTCCCCAGAACTCGCCCATGCACCAGGCAGCGCCAATGGAGTTCGACTTGGAGGGGCCTAGCACCTCCACGCCAGCGCCGGCTTCGAGTCAAGCGGAGGCAGCCCGGGCTTCAGCAGCGACAACAGGCACAGAGACGGGCACAGAAGATGCCACTGCCCTGTCAGTGGAGCAGTCGGCCACGCAGGGCGGTAGCGAAGATGAGAACGAACCGATTGCACCCATCCGTCCGCCCATACATTCCAAGACGAAAAACTGGTACTCTGGCTACTGCAATCGCTGGTTCTCCCTGGGAGGGGTAAGCTCTTGATTTTACCCCATTGGCATATGTTCTATATCTGCGCATCGTTTGGCTTTCTTCTAGGCCTTTGTCAAGTTGCTGGTGATGCTGCTGGTCAACTGGTACTACGCTCTGACCTGCTTCTTGGTGGTCTTTGTTGTTTGGTTCTATGTGGGCACAGCCAATCCTGCCGTCAAGCCGGGCCTGACAGCCGAGTTCAACTTTTTCGCCTGGGTCAAGAGCGTCATATTCAGGTGTTTCGGGTAAGTAGGGAACACAGTTCGAAGTGCAGCCATCTAACCATTGCCATCTCTCTCTTGCTTTCGTGCAGCAAGCGCATGCATGAGTATGAGCAGATTGTGGTGACGCCCTCATGTCCGGGCGTAGATCTGTCACCGACGCAGCTGAATGAACAGAACGAGGACTTTAGGCCGCGGCCCAACTACCATCATTCGTCCGTCATCGAGGGTCGCCTGATCGACGACATCTAGACAGTGGGAGTGGGAGTGGGAGTGGGAGCGGCAGTGGCAGACGTGGCTGTGCAGCTGTGGCAAGCAATATTTGAGTGCATTTCTGCAAGGCTAGAGCTAGAGCTAAACTAAAACTAAATCTAAAAACGAAACTAAGCTAAACTTAACTGAAACAAAACAAAACAAAACAAACCAAGGAGAACTCAACTAAACTATATACTTACATAACTCTACGATATGTATGTTTGTATTTCAATGTATGGATGTGTATGTGTTCGTGTGTTTTAAGCTAGGAGCTAAGGATACAATTATGTTTAGTCCAGGCACTGGCATTTACGATCGAATTCCCCCTTTGTCCTACCAGCACAAGCAGCACACTGGCACCCGCACACTCATACCACACAAGGCACGCACAGCGCACAGACGGACAGACGGAGCAGCTCAGAGCAGTCCTTTTCTTTTATATTAATACTAATTTAATTAACCTTAGTTTTTGGCACGCTTGCAGTGTGTTCCTTGTTCGCGTAGTTATTTCTAGATAGAAAGAGAGAGAAAAAAACATAAGCAAACAAAAGAAAAAAAGCGTGTAAAATTGTTGCTAAATGGATATGTTTCCGCACACCGACAGCATTTTGGAGGAGACATATGTGATACTGAGATAATAAGTAAAACCAAAATAGAAAACAAACAAAAGAAAAAGTTACATTTTCAGGATCTGACGACTTTGCATTCGAAAGAAAAGGAGCGGAGTGAAGAGAGGCACAACCACTAGGGTGAACATCCACACAGCACACAATATCCCTTTCAACACACCACAACACAAAAATGCAATGAAAAATTCAAAACACAAACAAACACCCACTATTTACTTATAGAACATAACCCTATGGCTCACACCTGTATTCCCGTAACCCAATGAACAATAACAATGTAAACGTAAATCTAAGATCCCAGATCAGATCTAATTTAAGCCACACATAATGCATATATTCAATGAACTCACACTCAAAGGTAATCAGATCCCCCTGCAGATATCAGCAATAACCGCATTCTATATACTCACACCGTATTTATGTATATACCATGCGAAACACACATACTTCATATATATGTATACACCACACATGTTGTTTGAATGTAACATAACAAGCCCAAAATAAATAGGGAAAGTAAAGTGCGAGACGACCTGGAAAATATACCCCCTGGGTGTCTCGTTTTTGTACGTGAATATACACATATACATATATAGCATAATTAAACCTAGTTGTACGAAATAAAGACGGACATCACAGTGGAGAGCAGATCCCTCAATGTAATACCGATAATAACTCAATAAATGTGTATTTGAAGAATTCAGCCGAGGAATTTGAATTTTGCCGCCAGCAAACAAACAATCGAGGTTGTCGATAACTTGGCAATTTTCAGCTGCAAAAATGTTATAATCGTTTTCTTGAATGAAAGTGTAGCTAAAATATGTCATAGGCTAGTGAAAATTAAACAACATTTACTTTTTATTGTGAATTATTGTGGAATTTCATTTAATAAATTCATCACTTGGGGCACCAGGGATGGACACTCTGCCCTCGGCTTCGATAAGTGTCTGTGCATTGAAAACTACTGTTTTAAAACGTACACTAGTTTGTAAACTCAAGCTCAATTAATGGGTTTTGAAAATAGATATCAGATTATTGATCAGAAACATTTCGCATTGAGATCAGAAACTGGTAACACTGCAGCCCTAGCACAGGTCGCCGAACAGCTGGATGTTCACCCTAACCCCACCAAAACCAAGTACAACCAAATATTCGGGGGACTATTTGTTAAAGTTGAACGCCGGAATTGCAGGACGCATGAATCAGTGCTAGGATCTCCACCCGTCAGCCACACATACCCGCCATGAACAATCTGATGCGCCGAGCCCAGAACGTGCAGCTCTGGCGAAAATATTGCGTAAAACAATACACCACAGAAGCCGCATCAGCTTCCCTGTCTAGAGGTAAGGCCGACCAGCAAGCAGCTTGCTTCCATCGTACTTATCCTCTTCTTGTTGCTCGCTAGGCAAGCCCAACTATGACGAGTTCATTGGCGGTCGTCAGGTCCAGGCGCAGCGCAGCATCGTGGTCCAGGTCAGCTCCGAGAAGTCCTACTCGGAATTGTATAACTACTGCAGTCGCTTCGGTTCCATTGTGGGGGCGCATCACTACTGCGTGCGACACGACGACGATCTGCACTACATTCTGCTGGAGTACTCCACAGTCAATGAAGCAGCGGCTGCCATTGACTCGGGTGCCGCCAATGGTGATCTGAGCGGTGTGCCCGTACGCTCGCCCTTCCTCTGGTTCAAGGCGGCACCCGGGCGGCGTGGGCCCAAACTGGCCGCCAACACCAACAATAACAACAACAACAACAGCCAGCTGCCGCTCAGCGACCTGCTATCAGTGGACGGCACCAGGCAGCTGGACCAGGCCTCTTTGCTTAGTCAGCTGCGCGGTGCGGCGAGCATTGAGCAACAGGTGCAACTGCTGCATGAGCACACGCAGCTGAACGATCTCGGCGTCCGTATGCGCTTCCTGGCCGCTCTGCAGGTGCAGCAGGCCATCTCTGGGATGTTCCCCGCCGCACAGGCGCACCCGTTTGGCTCCTCGGTAAACGGTTTCGGCAGAATGGGCTGCGATCTGGACCTTATCCTACGCTTCGATGGCGAGACTGGCCTGCGCAAAGAGTCGGATGGCGAGCCGCCTTCGCGGCTCATCTACCACACCAAGGAGAACCTGAGCAACGGACGGTCGCAGACGCAGCGGCACATGGAATGCTTTGGCGACATGCTGCACCTCTTTCTGCCCGGCGTCTGTCATGTGCGGCGCATCCTGCAGGCCCGAGTGCCCATCATCAAGTACCATCACGAGCATCTAAACCTGGAGGTGGACCTCTCCATGAGCAACCTGTGAGTACTAACGTTCAGTGTGGGGCTGGGGTTGGGGTTGCGTCGCCGAGTCGCATTTAAATCTTTATTTGTAAGCTTATTGTTCGGATTGGATGTGGGTGAGGAATTACTTAGGATCTAACTAGTGGGTCGTACTAACTATCCGCAGGGTCTCTTGTCGCTTCTGTACTGCTAACTTAAGTATGTGTGTGTGTCTAGGCTCAGCGGCGGTAGTTGCTGGCCTGCTCCTCCTCCTTCTTGACGGCCTGGACGAGAACGAAGCTCATTGTGCCACAGATGACATTGAGCATGGCCAGGGTCATGGCCAGGGCCACAATCCAACCGGTCTTGCCCTCGAAGAACCAAGTCAGCTCATCCACGCAGCCATTGAAGAAGGCATTGCCGCTGACAGTGTCGCGACAGGAGCTGGGCAGCGGCTGGTGCAGGTCCAAATAGTCCCAGGGACCGCTGGCGCCGCAGCAGCCGATATTCTCCTGGATCATGGTCAGCACATAGTTGGAGTATGTGTATTCCGAGGTGGACACAAAGCGACGTAGCGACACATTCAGCAGCGGCTGCAGACTGGAGTTGATCGTGCTGTACTGCATCGTGACGGCCGAGCCAGCGACCAGGGCCACAAAGCCAAACAGCTGCGTGCCAATGAAGACGAACAGGGCCAGGGTGTTCTCCATGAGGGCGCTCAGGCAGCCCAAAAAGCTCACCGCCATCATGATGATGCTCACACCGATCAGCACATACACACCGATGTAGAAGGACTGCGCCTCCAGGATGCGCAGCCAGTCATTGAAGCCCGGCTCGGCACGCAGCCAGACGGTCAGGGCGAACAATGCTGTGGCAATCATCCAGGCCACAATGTTGAAGCAAAAGAGCGTGTATTTGACGCAACCGATTTGCTTCTCCAGCTGCTCGTCCGAGGCTCCATACCCAATACCCATAATGCGGCAGGCTGCAAAGAAATAGAGCGAAAAGCAAGATATGTTAAGACATGGAACTGATCGTTTTGTGTGCCCCAGGAATCGAGTGATTCATCTAGCCTTTCGCGCACGCTGCCTTGGCTTCCTTTTTCGTTTTCGATTCCCTCTTGAGTCACATACCAAAAGCTCTCGCCCCAGCCCTAGCAGCACTTTTTTGTGTATTAATCACGATGTTGGTTCTCGCTCTCTGTTGGCCGCCTTATCGGAATTGTGTTTAGCAAATAACGTTATCAGCTCACGCACTAGATGATTAATACCAGTTCCAATTGCAACACACTACCAAAAACCCAACAGAAACAGAACTTTCCCTTCAAGGTGGGAAATGTCCTCTTAGTGCACAGAGTTTAAGAATAGTTTGAGCTCCTGCAGAGCTCTCTCTCTCTCTCTCGAACAGAACTTTCACGCACAGATCTTTTTGGGTTCAAATAACTCGTAGAACTCCACACTTTTAGCAGTTACTTGTGGGCTTTCTTCTTTTAGTAATTTTGTCACCTTGTTTTTGTTGATTTTCTTTGGATCAACAGCAAAAAAATAAAAATAAAGTTGCGTGGCAGCAAAAAAAGGAGAGCGCTCCGTTGGGTTCGTTCGTTGAAATCGTTTTGACCAGGCCTCAGAGCCACAGAGCCACAGCCAGAGATACGAGGGTGACAACATACCATGGCCTGGGAGAGGCCTTAGATAAGATATTGCTACAGGGCAGAACCGAGCAAAAGCTTTGGCCACAGCCTCGATAAGATTAGATAGCGACAGGTGGCGATTGCCAAATGCCGCTGCCACACAAGGCGCTCGCTCTGTGTCGCTCTCTTTGGGGCAGCAACAGCAGCAGCAGCACCACCAGCACCAGCAGGTGAATCAGTTCTCCCTCTCTCTCTCCAGGGCGGACTGGCATGCCGATGGCCATGATTCACAAAACAATTCGGGGCTTCGGCTGGGGACTGCAATCACATCCGGCCAGTGGTAGTGGGGGTGGGTCAGTACTTCATTCATTCATTCAATGAACCGCGTAGTAGGCCACGCCCGTGATTGTAAACCCCTTTTGATTCATCCTCTCTCTCTTTTGTTTCAGCTCTGGCTTCTACATGTCCGAGCTGCTGTATATGTTCGGGGAGATCGATCCGCGAGTGCGTCCGCTCACCTTTAGCATTCGACGATGGGCGCAGGCGTGCGGACTGACGAATCCCTCGCCTGGGCGCTGGATCAGCAACTTCTCGTTGACCTGCCTGGTCATGTACTTTCTGCAGCAGCTGCGCCAGCCCCTACTGCCCACCATTGGGGCTCTGGTGAAGGCGGCTGAAGCGAAGGACGTGCGTGTCACCGAGGATGGGATCAACTGCACCTTCGGCCGGGACCTGGAGCGTGTGGGCTTCCAGAGCCGAAACACGAGCTCGTTGAGCGAGCTGCTGCTGCAGTTCTTCGAGTTCTATTCGCAGTTTGACTTCCACAATCGGGCCATCTCTCTGAACGAGGGCCGGCAGCTGGCCAAGCCCGATCACTCGGCCATGTACATTGTGAATCCGCTGGAGCAGCTCCTAAATGTCAGCAAGAACGTCAGCCTGGAGGAGTGCGAACGGCTGCGCATCGAGGTGCGGAATGCGGCCTGGATACTCGAATCGGAGGTGGAGAACTCAACGCTGCCGGAGAGCGAGCGCCAGGATGAAGCCTGGGGCCTGCTCAATCTTTTCAAGCATCCCGAGAAGGCGGTCATTCGTCCCAACATGTTCTTCAAGCCGCGCATGGTCGAGGTCAGCGATCTCTTCGAGGAGAAGCAGCAGCAACAGTCAACGACAGGTCTAGCCTCAGATGGAGGAGCGACGGCGTCTCCCCCTGTGGCCTATAAAAACGTTTCGGTGCGGCAGCAAGTGCAGAGCATCAAGGCCGCAACGCGCACAGAATTGAAGCAGCTGCGGGAGTCCTCCAGTGCGGCGGCAGCACCCAGTCCCAGTCCCAGCAGCAAGAACAGGCGCAGCAGGTGATAGGATGATACCAAAGTCTACAACGGGGGCGTTGTGTAGACCCATGTACATACGTAGAGTTAGTCTGATCCCGTGACCCCTGACCTGGCAATTAACGTAAGCTTAAGCCGGCTAAACATAAAGCTAAAACTGAATGTTGTTCAATATTGTTACTCTTCCCATTAAGGTAGCCCATACCACACCCCAAACTCGTTCGTAAGCTCTAGGATCCACAAAACAAATGAAAATGTTGAGTATTTTAAACACTTTTTTTATGATAAATAAAAACCAAAATAATCAGAGGACTCTTGAATAGGTTTTCTAATGGAAAATAAAAGTGAGGACCCAATACCTTGCGGCAGCAATCCATCGGAACTTAGTCTGCATCGATTTTCAGTTATGCAAATTCAAATTCACCTCAAAGATCCCTTTCCAGCAATTATTAGTCCCAGAGAAATGTTCGTTATTGCTGAAATTTTTATTGCATTCTTTCAATATTAGTTTTAGTGGGTATTTGATTCACCTCATCTTCAGTTGTATGTGTGGGGCCTGGGGTCTTCCCTCTTCTCTTTCGACTATTCGATAACAAAACTTAAGGCGAGGGCCAATGGTCGTCTCTGGGATGTATGAACCGAACCGGACCGCATCGGACCGTATATGAGAGCCGAAGATGAGTTAAGGCATCCACTTGGGTGGGGGTGGGGCCACTATTTTGAACTAGTAGTCTCCTCCTTGTATGATCCATCGATCGAGTCATCCTTAAACCTATTACACTCGCAATTGCATAGTCGTACAGGTATATGTATATATATATATGTATATATGTATGTATATATCGCTACAATATGCTTCTGTGTCTGTTTCTGTCGCATGTCCTTATAGTTTTATTCCAATTTTGTTTTTATTTCGTTTTGTTTTCTGATATACAATTGAGTTGTTCGCTAGAATTTCCTTCCCGATCTCCTTGGCTCCTGCGGATCTTTTATACAACAAAATTTGATTCTAAGTGGTATAGCTTTTTGTCTCTGTGTGTGGCGTGTGGCTTATGTATGTGTATATATTGATTCATTCTGTGTGGCATCGGAATCGTGGCTGGCGATGGTGCACGATGATAGATAGATAGATAGATCTTCATTCTCATATATACGATACGATACAATACGAAATGCCGTATGTCTATTGCCTATTTAAAGGTAGTTTTAAACGTACATAAACTAATTTGCTCGCTTACGAACTTAAGGTATAGTTTTTGTTTCTTTTATGCATGTAAATCACGTAATTTCATACAAAAATTGGCTTCCGTAAAAGTAATTCAATCTGTTTATATATACATATATATATATATGTTTGTATATATATGTATATGTGTGTGTGGTGTGTGTATGTGTGTCTAAGCCATACGTTTGCACAAAGAATCAAGGAAGGAAGAAGGAAATAGTACATATAATATAATTTACAATTCAAAGCCAATTTACAATTCAAAGGGAAAAAGAGAGACGAAACGAAGCAGATAGGAGGGCGCAAGGGTGTTGGGGGGTGTACACAAAAAAAAGATATCTTTAGCCGCCGATGAGCAGGGACATTGGGATCACACTGCAGAACAGTGGCCTGGAAGTAATGCTGATGCTGTGGCTTCAGTTTGCTGCTGCTGCTGATGCTGATGCTGCTGCTGGCGGTGCAGTCGTCGTCTTCGGCAAATGGCGTTGGCGGCTACTTTTAGACGACAATTTCAACGGCAGCCGCCGGCTCGACTCATCTGAACCAGAGTTTCAGGCGCAACGCATCCACACCGTTTAGATAGTAGCGAAACAGTCGCTTATCACGCACAAAGCCCAAATTCTCATACAAACGCAGCGCCGGCTCATTGCGCATCTCCGTCTCGAGCACCACCTCATCGGCATTGTCCGCCAGCATGGCCTGCAAAAACAATAAGCTCAGTTTAGGGACAAACCTCCTCTCTCCCCCTCGCTCATAGTTACCTCAATCGCCTTGGTTACCAGTGTGCTGCCGATCTTGAGCTTACGATACTCTTTGCGCACCGCCAGCATGGCTATGTAGCCGCGTCGCACGTTCATATGCATGTCCAGCTTGCATACGATGGCGCCCACGTACTGATCACCATGCGAGGCTAGGAAGCACAGTTTTGGCCAGTTGTAAATGAAATACCGATACGTGTATATCGAGTAAGGCTCGGAGAGCTCCGCCTGGATCAGACGCATAATGTCCTGGAATGCAAAAGGTTGGGGTTTAGTGGAAGAAGCAAAATGTCGGTTCAGGGTTCAAGGTGAGCACGGAACCATGCCCAAATGTTGAGTCTACCCACGTGCATTTGATGCTCGGCCTCGTATTCCTTGTAGACAATCTCCGTGGCTAATGTGGCAGGTTCAAGCTGGAGCTCAACTGTGGGCGAGGCGGCTGCATCTGCAACTGCGACTGCAACTGCGACTGCATCGGCTGCTGGTACAGCCTCAGCGGATGTCGATGCCATCATCTCAGTCCCCGTTTCGACCGCTGACGGCGTTGTCTTTGTGGTTGTTGCTGTGGTTGTTTGTGTGTTGGCAGTGGTGTCGCTAGAGGCTATTGTGGATGTTATGGTGGTGGTCTGCTGCTGCTGATGATGATGCTTCTTCTGCTTGCTGTTGTTCCTTTTCGCTTTATTATTGTTGCTGCTGTCCACGTTGTTGTTGTAATGGCTGTTGTTGCTATTGCTATTGCTGCTGCTTCGGATGTGATTGTTATTGTTGTTATTGTGCCCATGTGCATGACCATTCAGTGCTGGCAGAGGCGTGGCATTGGCCGCCTCTGCTTCCTCACCAGCGCCATGCCCATGGCCATTGCAGATGTGCAACTGCTGGAACTCATGCTCCAGGATCAACGCCGCAACCACATCCGCATCCGACACTAGCTCTGGCGCATCCTCATGGCCGGCGTGGCCATTGGCCACTGGCTGTATAATCGACTGCGACTGCGACAGCGACTGCGATTGCACTTGTAACTGCAACGGCGACTGCAGTTTTGGCTTTTCAACTAGTTTCTTCTTGTTTTTGCACTTCTTCTTGCCAGTGGCCACCGCTGGCGTCTGTTGCGTCCGCTGTTGCTGCTGAGCGTCCGCCATCCTGTTGGAAGAGATCGCCGAGAGAACTGGAGTGAATGAATGTGCCGCAGTAGGAATGGGACTTGGGATCCCACTCTCAGGCACAAGCCTAGTGTGGGCATATCATAATAGTATGTACTCACCCGCCCTGCTGAACCTGCTCCTGCGATTCGGATTGCGACCAAGTCAACGCACTCTCACACTGGCCACAATCGTCGTCGTACTCGTTGCCGCCGCCGTCGCCCGAATTGCCTTTATTTTTGGTTATATTTTTCACAATTGCAGGTTTTTCATTCACACACAAAACCAAACACACATACAACCGCAATGGTGTTCTAGTGCACACACACACGCGCACACACAAATGCAGAATTGTCGTTGCCTTTCTTCGACCGCACTCGCCTGTGATCGAGGTGTGTGCCGATATTACTTTGATAATTTCGTTTCGTTAAGGCAATGTGTGTGTATATGGGTACTAATATTATATAAAAACCTATTTCACATCCCCAAAACTTCTGATTTTCCTTGGGACCTCTCTCGCTATGAATAAATCCACACTCACACACACATGCATAGCAACACATGCACGGGGGCATGAAGAATTATATAAGGAGGGCCCGTCGTCGGCTGCGTTCGTCGTGTCGTTTCCCCTTAGAGTTCACTTGTTTGCTTGTCGACGCGGAAGGTTGGGCGCCGAAAAATGTTTTTCGCATATGTTAACCCTTCCGTACTGATATTTTATTTTTTGCGACAAGAAAGTGGCAATTTATTTTAGAATTAAGAGCCTTAGAAAACAGGTACTTATATATTAAAAAACAATAGTAACGACTACTTTCAAGTAGTAAATTATTAAAAATCAAAATATAAAAGAAAACTTCAAGTCCTTTTCTTGCAATGGGCAATTTTAAACCCCATGCCATCAAAGGGTAAATCAGCAGACTCATTGTCGTTTCACTCACACTTACAGCGCAAAGCCCTTTCGCTCGCACTTATTGACAGCATTGTTACGTTTCCCTTATTTTGCCGACGGGCCCTCCCTGTATAATGGCTTCATGCACGGGGGCGACCAGCTGTCTGACCTACGAAACACTCGATAGCTGTATCGATGCATCGATATGCGGAAAAAGTATCGATAGTTGGTCGGTCACACTGGCAGCACCACGGTTTTGCGTCCCGTTGCCCGTTCAAAAAACAATATTCAAATTGGTTTTTTCCCTCACGATTAGAATGCTCAAGCGGCGGAATCGAACCATATTCGAGCGGCGCTTAGCTTATCTGCACTTTAACCTTCGCCTACTTTCGGCTTGCCACCATCAGCAGCAACTCATTTACATGCCAGACCGGCTCATAAATCAAGCCTTCTAAATCAAATACAGGTCCAATCTTTGAATTTTAATTTGCTTGCCAGGAGAGAGGGCGAGTCCGGCTTGGGTTTCCTTCCTGTTTGCCTTGACGGTCAACACACGCACACACAAAACACATTGCCGGGACTGGACGGTGCCTCCTTCTCTCTGCTCAAATGTCGTCTCAAGTTTTGTTTGTCTTGGACACTGGCCGGACTGACTGACTGCCGTCATCTCTCGGCTCTTGGCTCTCGGCTCTTGGCTGTTATGCAATCGAACTGGGAGGAGACGTCATTCAATTATGGGAAATTTGTCATTTTTACGAGTATACTTAAATTCTGCATAACGGTCGAGGAAAGAGCATAAAAACTTTGACGACGCCTGGCAGGAAGGATCTTGCACAATCTCGTGCAGTGGCCTGGCTGCCTGTCGCCTGAGGCCGCGTGTCTGCATACAATTTGCAGCTAATTTTCGTTGCTAATTAACAAGCCAAACAACATTGACGATCGATTGATTGGGGGGCTTTAACTCTTACCGCCAGTAAATGGCAGCCAGAGACAGAGATTGCAGAGTGAGCTCCAGCCATCCATCCGACCGACCGCCTCTTGAGCAACGAACTTGGCATTGCGCCGCCAGCCAGTTGAATTGTTATGCTCACTGATTTATGTATGTATGGGGCCAGAATTGGGGCACAATTAGTGTATGATGAAATCTGTTAAGTGACGTCAGTATTGCATATTGTAATTTGAGGAATGATCTGGTTTTCGTCGTAGATATTACCCCTGCATATGCGGATTGGCTTGGATTGAATAATCTTAGCCACGCGATTGAATAATTTCTTTTGCATTTTTGCATACTGACCAGACCCAAGCCAGACCGAAGCATTTGATACCCTCACATGTACTCAGACTCTTTATGCTGATTAAAAACTTCTTCCTCTTTGGCATTATTCAACATTGGCTCAAAAATCACAATACTCTCGAATAAATATATGTATACAAAATATGTGTAGAAAAAAGCAATTTTGCGTCCGTTTTGTTGGCTGTCTGTTTCACTTTTCTCCCTCCCGTTCGCTTCTCTGCTTTTGCTGTTGGACGAGAGAGAAAGAAAGAAAGAAAACGAGACTACGGCAACAAAGTCAAATCCGAAAATTAGCAAAGCAAACAACACACGGAGAAAGTGAATGGCCGAATAAAGTAAAAGCAGGCAGGCAACAGCATATGTGTGGAAGGGAGACGGGCTAACGGCAGCGGCGGACACAGCCAACGCCTTAGACCAGAAGCGACAGAAAGAACTCAACTCAATGGAGACATCAGTGTGATATTTAGATAGGGATCTGGTCCCCCCGTATTTCTAAATACTTCCTACTCCCATCAGTGGCTATAATATAGTGGCACTTCACATTTTGGCCCCTGCGATGCTCCAAAGTTCCATTCCATGACACACAGCCCTGCCACTCAACTCCAACTCCAACTCCGCATCCACCTTCCCCAGCATTTTGGCCATGTCATGTCAAGAGTTTATGGGTTTTGTCATTTTTCGTTCGCTGTGCTGTGCTGTGCGTCTTGTATTATTATTTGTTGTGTTGCAATTCGGAGTGTGTGCAAAAGGCAAAGTCAAAGCGCAAGCGCACCAAATATAAAGCACTTGGAAAAACCTTACCGCAAACCTCCTCCAGCACCAAGTCTCTTCTGCCTGAAGCTCGTCTCCTCCTGCTCCGCAAGCTGATGGGCTGTGTGTGGCTTCCCCTGAAAAATGATTTAAGTGCGGCACAACTCGAGCCAAACGCAAAAGCCGCTGACGAATTTGTCGCGTCAGCGTTAAATTGTGTCAAATGTTGTCACAGACACACACAAACAACAACAAATACAAAATACAAAACCAAAAATGCAGAAGGAGAGAAGGGAGTAACTTCACTTCATCTTTTCGGTTAAGGCAATCAACGTTTTGTGCAAATGGCAAATGTTACAAATAAGCCACAAAATAATTGCTTTACTTACTCCATATGTCAAGCGCGTCAAAGTGAAGAGATTCACAAAAGCAAAACCCATACGAAACCACTGCGAAGGCAATCCCAAATAGGAACGATTTACACCAGCTTTTGCTCATTTTGTTGCATTTTGTTATTGGATTCTCTGTGGCGGAAACTGCGAATTATTTCTTTGTTGAATTCTCAAGCCCAGAAATAAAACATCTTGAAAGTGCCACATCTGTCATTTGTTTGCTTTTCTTTCATTTTGTTGCCCATTAGGCAGATCACAGTAGTTAGGCCGCTCGATTGCGAGGGGAAGTGCATTGAGGCATACGATCGACATATTGCCGTAGCTCCGCCATCTCCCATCTCCCATCTCCCATTCCCCTCAGTCTATCTGTTTATTATGCAACGAGAGCAGCGACCACAATGAGACAGACGAACGCATTGTAATCAAAAACCAAATCAATTTGTTCCCGCTTCCCCGCTGAAAGTGCGTCTCGTGCGGCTCGAGTGAAAGAAAAACCCAATCGAATTTGGATTTGTCAATTGGGGGAAAGGCAGCCAAAGATGCTGCTGCTGCTGCTGCTGCTGCTGCTGCTGCTGCTGACCAAAGTGAAATGTCTGAACTGAAGATGGAACTCAAAAACCTGTCCACAGAATGCTGTTCACCTTCCCCCTCTCTGTGCAAACGGAGAGGGGGTCGTCGATCGTCGGTCGTCGGTCGTCGAATCCGATCGGATCGCTGTGTACTTGGTCAAGGTAAACGAGGCACTTAAGCTATGAATCGAAGCTGCGGCTGATGACAGGTCACGGCTCGGGGGCAACAGACACTGAATGATTCGGATGCAGACTTTGGCACAGAATCGAAACTTCTTCTAGAGAGGCACACTGTCACCGCTCTCTATTCCAAGCCGCCAGCCCACCAGCGCCCAGCTCCAGCCCCAGCCACAGCAGCAGCAGCAGCGGCGCAGTGGCAGCGGCAGTGGCAGCGGCGCAGTGGCAGCAGCAGTGGCAGCTCCGTTGAAACGTTGTCGCCGGTGCGGCCGGCTTCAGTACAAATCGAACGCTCACTGAAAATGGTCTGCAGGCCGCGCATGCGCCAAGCCCCGAAACCGATTCCGAAACCGATTCGAAACATAAACAAAAACAGAAACCGAAACGGCACTCGCAGCCAAAATAAAAATACAAATCAAAATCAAAACCGAAAATCAACTTAAAGCCCGAGGCCCCAGCGCCAGTCGCGTGCTCGCATTTTGCTTCCATTTAATTTTCTTTTTCCTATTTTTTTTCGTTTTTTTTTTCATAATACAATTTGTTGTTGTTGTGTTGTGTTGTGTGTGAATTTTGTTGTGTGCGGCACCGCCTCGAAAAGTTGTGAAAAAAAGAGAGCAATTCGATTTGATTTTGGATTGGGGATTTTTCGGTTTTTACGTTGGATCGAAGCGGCAGAGGAGCGGCAGAGGAGCAACAGAGGAGCAACAGAGGAGCGGCCGAGGAGCGGATTGGCCACCAATCGATCGATCGATCGAAGCGGCCGAGGAGAGCCAGCATCGGACAAGCATCGAATATTGAAAATGTAATTGGAAAATGCTTGCCAACAGCTGGGGGGTGGCTTGGGGGAATTGGGGTGACAGGTTCAGGTTGCCACTCCCCAAGTTAGTTTGTATTGTGTGGGGGAAGTCGGGAGAGTGGAGGGCAAAACAAAACCAAAGACTGCAGCAACGAACTTGATTCGTGTCGCAGTGTCGGAGTGTGGGACTGCATGTTGGTGAATGGGAAACGACACTGCAACGACCTTGACCCAAGGGCAAAGCCATAGAATAAAAACGAACGGCAGGGGATAAATGGAACCTAATTACTGAGCAAATGATATTGATAGGGAAGATATGGAGGATTTATGGAGCTAAAATAAACATCAATTATGATTTTTTACACCAGGATTATGCCAGAGAGAAGAACGATTTTTGGCATGCAAGAAAATGCTTGGGTCCAGAAGTATTTAAGCAAACGCAATGTGCATTTTTTGACAGCTCCAAGAATGGTTTTCGGGAATGCGGAGACAATCTCTCTTAAGATTTATGCTCTGCTATATTTTTTAGGCTTAAATCGAAGCTGTAACGAGGCAGGCAATTACCTTTATTTGGTTTCCGTTATCCTTTCTAGCGGGGCGATGGCAACACATTTGTTCTTTGCTTCTCCAGAGAGATTATTCCCCTAAATAGAACCAAAGTGGAGCAGAACCCAAATCCAGCACTCGACTGTTGTTACAGCAACTGGTCATGGAGTCATCCAACTAAAATATTCCAGCGACAAAACCAGAAAGATATTTTGGGGCAAAATTCAGCAAAAGTGAACGCATGTAAAGTGCTTTAATATTTATTATCATTATAATTATAATTATTGCTGGTTGAGGCGGCTCGGGGCGGCTCGGGCGGCTCTCTTTCTGCGTTCGGTGTTGGGTGAAAGTGTCCGTAAAAATAAAAAAAGGGAAACAACAGGCCACAAAAGCAGAAAACCACTTGACAAACAAAAAATACAAAAACACAAACAAAAGTGACAAAACGAAACGAAAGAGGGCCAAAAAAAACAAAAATAAATGCTCGTAATAAAAATACAAAAAAGAAATAAAAAAAAAAACAAAAACAAACAATAATTAGGAACGGTGAGCATCTGCCAAGGCAAGAAATCAATTTGAGTTGCCAATAAACAGATCCAAATACAGATCCGAATATGCCATACAAATGCAGGCGAACAAAACCAAATCCAGTTGGCCAAGTTAGTGGTGGGACTGGGACTGATACTGGGACTGCTACTGGGAGCCTGGTCTGGCTTTTTCCTGGCCGCCCAAAACAACATTCACTTGTCATATGCATTTAAGAGCTGGCTTAAATAGAATATACCAGCAACTGCACTCGAAACTCGACACTGGACACTGGAGCTGGCCAAAAACCCAGTCTGGCTGGCCTGTAAAACAAGGAAAACGGCCACAAAAACCACAACAACAACAACAACAAAACGACCACCAAAACCACAGGCCACATTTAGCTTCAGTTTGAGCCACAAAGCTTACCTTACAGCTTCAGCTTCAGCTTCAGCGTCGACTTCAGCTGCGAGTAAAAGTGGTGCAAGATGATGAGGCACCAACTTCGACTCCAGTTCCAGCTTCAAGCCGCTCTTGTGGGCTGACGAATTTGAGGCTTGATTTGTCGCCGTCCGTAGTCCGCCTGACTAATTGGCCAAAGTGAGAGCTAAGCCCCGAGGCGCTTTCTCGACTCGCCAAATCCGGAAATGCTGTACGCCCGAAGATGCGCGACGACGACAAATGACAGACAGCTGACCTTCACGAGGGAGTGCCAGTTTGGGGCTTGGATCGGGCACTGGTCGACCCAATTCTGTGCACATCTTGCACCTCTGCGGCCAGCCCAAATTCCAAGAATCCAAACATTCACCGTTCGTTCTCTTTAATGTGCTCCGAATGACCTTTCCGTGGGCCAACACAGAGACTCGGCGACTCTCAACTAATGCACTAATGAAGCGGCGAAACAATTGTCTTTTGTTTGTCTTTTTATTATATGGCTACTGCGCGTATTTCTTTTTGTTTATTGTAAATTGCCCAGCAATCAGCACTGATTCAGGGCTAAACTCATTCAAGTCAGGGGCCAGCGACCAAATTAAGGCTGCACTTGAGGGCTTTGCTCAATTTTCACATGATCCATGGCAAATACGAGCAAGTTTACTGGCTCTTGGTGGACTTTTTGCAGAACTCCCAGTTACGCATAAGTTAGTGATTCAATTAAATATGTACATTTCATGGCAATGGGCAGTGACATTACTGGACTTTGTTGTCACAGTCAAGCCTGAGGGTTCGCCCATTTTGGAATGGTTTGTACCTTGGATCTATTTTAGTGCACAACATTTGAACGTTTCTTAGACAGCTGAGAGCCAAAGTTTAACGATCAGAAGTTGTGCTCCAATTATTGCGCAACATTTGCCGACAACGTGTCCGATGCCAGCAATGGGATCAAGGCCTTTGACATCTGAAAATCTGAGTGGAGTCTGTCTGAGCTTCCGCATGAGCACATGTCCAGCCACTGACTGTCTACGCGGTGTGTGGAAAACTGAAATTGAAATATAAAAGAAATAATAATAGTAATGAAAAGGAGGCAAAAGAAATTAGCCGTCAATTAGACGCACAAAATGTCCCACTGCCGCTGCCAATCTCAATTGTTTGGGGACTAGGTTATTGAGTGTGTAATGTAATGTTAATAATCGCTTGGAATTACTTAACACAAATTTAATTGTTACCACACACACACACACACCACACACGCGAATACACGAATGTAACAATATGTTTAATGCGCTTCAGTGACGTCCTCATCATCATCATAGTCGCAGTCGCAGTCGCAGTCTTGGTTGCGGACTGAATTGAATTGGGAATGCACTCACTCACTCACTCACTCACTCACTCACTCACAACAGATTGACTCACATTCCGTGTGTTGCCTTTTGAGTTTGCTGCCCTGCCCGCCTGCCGCAAAGGCAACAATTTATTTGCCTTTTGATTATACGTATGGGGCACGAGTATCAGCTGCGAGTTTGTGTCCGCTTCTGCTGCTTTATTATGAAATTAAAGTGCATTTTTGTAGCCCCCTCAAGGCGGTATTGCCGGCCTGCTCTTGGGGCGGACACTGCACATTGAAATATTAGCAATAAAATATGTTAATAATCATTGGATGCGGGTTGTCCTTGCACAGGTCTTAGCCGTGCTGCGGCTTGTGGGTTAATTGTAGTTCTTCAATCTTAAAGGAACTTTTCGATCAATAATGGCCACTGATAAGCTGTACAATTATGTGTAAAAACTCCATGGGACATTGCTTTGACTCTTGCACCGATTCTGGCTTAAGTAAGACAAGTTACAGCCTTCAAGAAGTTGATCAGATCTCGGTCTCTCTCTTTCGCTCTCTCTCGATCGCAGCGACGGCATTCCAGTTCGAGATACTTCGAGATGCCTGGCAATTCCAATTCCAAATCCAAATCCAATTCCATTTACAAGCCAACTTGTTGCAATTTACAGCTCCACTCCACTCCACTCAGAATGCCCGGCACGTAGCAGCGGTTAGAGTTTTGTTGTTGTTCGGCAAGAGAGCTGAATAGTCGCATAGCTTGGCCATAAACTGGTACCTCCACCTGCTACCCGGCACACGTTTCGACCAGATTATCTAACAGTTCATTTCGCTAACGGCTTCACCGGACGGCGGCTGCTGCTGCTGCTCCCTCCCGCCGCTGCCACTGCTGGCTCGAGCGTCTTCGGCTTCGTCTTCGTCATCGCTTTCTACGGCACTCTCATTAAGTTTATGATTTAACTACGGCAATTAAGTGAAAATTAAGCGCTTCGATGGCTCCCAAATAAAATGGAGTACTTGCGCCGAGCCCTGCCCAATTGTACGCCTCGTTCCCTTCATTATTCGTTCGTCAAATCTGTGATAAATGTGGCCACAGGCTGCAGCAAGCTTCAAGCAACATTCCCATTAGTCTCCTGTCTCTTGTATCCTGTTGAGGATCTCTCTCTCTCTCTCTCTCTCTCTGCACCTGAGCTGCTGCTTGCATAATCCTCAATCTTGATGCCTCCACAAAATCATAACAAATGAAGGTAATTCCCACCTGCTCTGCCGCCCCATTCCTCCGCTCCTCTCCAATTTCGTGTTGGATTTTGTGTCTTGTTTTTTCTCTCTCTCGTTTTTGGCTGTTGGTTAAACACATTTTCGTGCACTTGTGCACATATTTATGTGTCTGTCTCTTTTGACGAGAATTTGTCATGCATTTCATTTGATTTCTTTCACGTTTTCAAGTGGCTATTAAATACTCCGCACTCGTACACCGTTCGCCTCACATTTCTCTCGGCTTTCCGCCTCTTTTCTGGCTTTTTTCTTCATATTTTCCTGGGCGGAACTGTGTGTGCTACTCCGTTGATCTTTTTATGCACACAAAATGGATATTTATTTATTTGTATGATGAATTGCTGCAAGTGGTTTTCAGAGGTAACGAGAGGTTCACTTACTGCCGGCAGTTTCGAATAGAAATCCAACTTTTTATGCCCTGGAAATGGGCTCAAGGAGGTTCTACTTGGTGGGGGAAATGGCACGTCTGTCAACCCCCTTTCGCCTCGATTTTGTTTGGGCAAATGCCAGCAGTAAAAATGCAACAAATTCTGACTTCGAACTTACTTTTCTTCTCCTTTCTTTTAGCTCCGCGTAGCCCGGCAACATGCAACAAGCTGCAAGCTGCTTCGCGTGCCTTTGGGCACTGTGCCTGCTCCTGTGTGGTGTTCGGGCACTGCCCAACATTCAGGGCAACATTGCCAGTGCCGGCAAGGGGGCCAACTATCTGCAGCAGCAGCTGGACAAGAGCTTCTTTCAGCCGCCAGAGATCGAGCAGACGATCGATGAGGTGCAAAAAATATTGGCCAATGACCCGGCGCTGCCACGACTGACACGGTAAGTGCATGAATCTGGGATAAATCTGTGGCTAATCCTGTGCTGATATGTTTGCATCCGACACGACAGCGGCGAGATCGAGGAGCTGTACGAGAAGGTGACACGCGAGGAGTACGAGAAGAGCATCGAGGCGGGGGACATGAGCCGGGCGGACAGCATGCGCGCCCTGATGCTCGTGCTGCCCTTCAACACGGACAACAACACCGAGGAGAATCTGCAGGAGCTGTACACCCGGCCACCCGTCACGCGGGTCATCGATGCGTACACGCCCCCCGACCCGATCAAGTTCCTCACACCCGACCCGAACGCCGTGCCCCGCAGCACGGTGCCCGGCGGCAATCCCCGTGTGGCAGCCACCACCTACAAGCCGGCCTATGCCGGAGCACATCTCTATCCCGCTCAGTCGCAGATCAAACTGCAGCAGCAGCAGCAGCAGCAGCAGCAGCAGCAGCAGCAGTTCCGGCCAATGCCCTCGGCCACCACTTACCATCCACCGGCACCGCCTCCAGTGATGTACCAGGACTTCCAGCCGGTGATTTCCACACCAGCCGCAGCCGTAGCCGCAGCCGCAGCTGTGGCGGCTGCTCCTGGCGGTGCCTCCAGCTCGCAGCGTTTCAGCTCCCATTACAGCGCGAAGAATGCGCAATTCCTGCGCAAGCGGCAGCCCACATCGAGCACGGTGAAGCCCGTGGCGGACATACTCGAGAGTCTGGGCATTGTGTCCGGCCACCACGTGAGGGAGGGGGACTCCACCCACAAGCGGTATGCCATGGACGACTACTATCCCGCGGAGAGCGCGCCGCAGCCCTCGGTGGTGGCAGTGGCAGATCTGCGCGGCCTGCAGGGTGCCCGCATCCGGCCGGACGCCTACTCCAACTTCAAGCCCCTCAACATTGGCGAGGAGCTGCGCGCACAGCCCGAGGTGGAGGGCTATCTGACGCGCTTTGGCATCGTCAAGAAGGCACCCAAGTCCCTGAAGAAGAGCGCCGCGCCCACGGAGGAGCCGGCGGGTGCCCACACGGAGCTCTCAACGGCCACGGCACGGCTGCCACCGCAGACCAATGCGGAGCTGGCCAAGCTGCTGGAGAATCTGCAGGAGCTGGAGCGGCTACAGACGCAGCCGAAAAGGAAGCAGGCAACAACCAGCACCAGCACAAGCACCACGACAACGACCACAACGACAGCAGCGCCAGTGCAGCTCATTACCCATGGGGAGCCGCTGCTCATTGAGGCCAAGAAGCCCCGGAGACGCATCGATCCCAATATTGACATCAATTTTGCGAATGCCGGCAACCAGCAGGCGACGGGCAGCCGCAACGATGAGTTGTCCAAGCTGCTGCAGAATCTCCAGGAGCTGGAGAAGCTGAAGATCAATCCGGAGAATGTGCTGAAGGCAACCAGCAGCAGCAGCAGCAATCCGGGTGTGCAGACACTAAGCAATCGTTTCTCTTCGACAATCACCAGCACCAGCACAACGACTCCTCCTCCTCCTCCTCCTCCTGTAACGCCACGAACTACACCAGCCAGCGGAGACCGCGATCTGCAGTTGATTCTGCGACAGCTGCAGCAGCTGGAGCGAATGAGAACGCCAACGACCAGCAGCAGCAGCAGCACCACCGTCAAGCCTAGACCAGGCCTAGATCTGGGTTTGGGTTTGGGTTTGGGTTTTGGCCACAATCAGGGCAATTCCCTGGGCGCCGCAGACCTGCTGCAGCTGCAGCGTCTCCTCAGCGACGATCGGGAGCTGGAGAAGCTCTACGAGCAGGCAAGAAGCGCCAAAAGGAAGCAGCCAAAGAGCACCACGAGCACCACAACGAGCACCACCACAACACCGAGAAGCACCACCACCACCACCACCAAGGCAGCAGCGGTGGATCATGCACAGTTCGAGGCGCTAATCACGAGGGTCCAGCAGCTGGAGCAACTGCAGCAGCCAAAGCCCACGACCCCGAACTTTCTCACCCGAAATGTGGCCGGATCGGAGGCAATTGCAGGAGAAGCAAACCGAAACGGGGACCTTGGCCTGGCGCTGCCCAGCATCGACTTTGCCCAGCTGCAGCGGCTGTCACCCACCACGACGACGCCGTTTGCCCAGGTGGAGATCTCCACGGCAGCCTCCACATCGAAACAGCGACCGCTGAGCCACTTTGAGCGGAGCAATGGACTGCTGCAGGAAGTGCAGCCGCAGGACTACGTGCAGCTGCAGAAGCTGCTCAGCAAGGTGCAGGAGCTGGAGCGAGTCCAGCTGCAGACGGTCCAGCACCAGCCGCAGCCACAGGCACAGCCACAGCCACAGCTGGCCACAGCCGCCTCTGTGCGCACACCGAACGTCAAGAGTCTGAATGGAGCGCACATCGTGTATGCCCAGTCCGTGGCGGACCAGGAGCAGGAGCAGGAGCCGGAGCCGGAGCTGAAGCTGGACCTGCCAGTGTACCAGAAGCCAGCAGCAGGCACAGCTCAGCAGAGCTCCAGCGAGGAGCTGCGCGAGTTGGCCATGTCACAGCCGGCACATCCGCAGAGGGGATCCCTCGCTGACCAGGACTTTGGCCAGCAGTTTCAGCAGTTCTTTGGCGGCCTGGAGGACACGGGCGAGCGGCAGAGCTACCATCACATGCAGCCCATCTACAAGACGCCCACGGCGACGCCCACACCACAGCCGGTGAGTCCTGCAGCGCCGAGATTTGTGCCCGCAAGGAGATCCCATCCGACGACACCCGGCCCCCGGCAGGCGGATCTCGAGGAGCTGCAGAAGCTGCTGTACAACACCCAGCAGCTGCAGAAGCTGGGCGTGGCCCTGCCCCATGAGCTGTCCCAGCAGCTCGAGAGTCAGCTGCAGTCCACGACGACAAGCACGACGACGACGACCACGACGACCACGACGACACCAGCACCACAGCAGGCAGTGGACTCCTCCTCGCCGGCTGTGTTCTCGCTGACAACGATCAAGCCAGCCTCGCCGCGGCCACGACGCCCAGCGACTCACACGACGGAGAGCAGCCTGGAGCTGCCGGTGTTCAGTGCCACAAAAATCATTGAGGCAGCCATCAAGCGAGCGGCCAACCGGATTGGTGTGTCCACAGAGCAGCCAAAGCCACTGGGCATGGGCATGGGCATGGGACAGGGACAGGGATTCCGACGACGCAGCGACGACGAGGATGCAGCGGCCGAAGAACTGGACACGGAGGAGGGTGTCCTCGACGGCGACCTCATGGCCGAGTTCAGTGAACTCAACTATCAGCTGGCCAAGCCGGAGCAGGTGGCACAGCCAGAGAAGCGGGAGACGACGAACCTCAGCGAATTGCAGCGTTTGATCAGCAATCTGCAGGAGCTGCAGCAGCTCAATGTGAGCCTCGATAAGGTGCAGGCACAGCCACAGCCACAGGTACAGTCACAATCCCAGGATGCCGCCTACCTGCAGACGCTGCAGAATGGCCAAAACAATGAAACCCTCAAGTCGAGGCGTCAAAGTGATGCCAGCACTAGCACAGAGAAAGTAGAGGAGACCAGCAGCAGCACCACCCCAGCACCGACACGTATAAGCCTGAGTCTGGGACTGGACGATGGCGACATGGACACTGGCTCTGGCACCATGGAGTCATCATCCGTTCAGCCAGCCGCTGGGGAGTCTGACAACACATAAGTTGGGCCTAGGCTGTAAGAGTCAATCCAATCAACACATTAAGAGTCCTTTTGCTTTCATGATTCGATAGGTACTACCTATGTATGTGTATCTCTATCTCTATCCATATCTATATCTATATCTATGTATATGTATTGCTATTTGTAACTAGAATTTTTGAATAAAAGATTTATCGATATAGTTAAACAGAATCCACAGGCAGGAGATTTCAATGGAGTTGAACCTAAAACATAAAATATATTTAAATTAAAAGATTTTGACAATAAACCATCCTATTTGAACCCTTTGAACCTAAAACATAAAATATATAAATATTTGACATAAACCTCTATTTGAACTGCACATTGCATGAGACTTATGCACAGAGTCGTCACCTGGCGAGAAACACATGTACTTAAGTATCGCTTGCGAAAAGAGACACCAGGTGGTGTCACAGTCTGTCCATCGGAGCTGCCACACTTTTCATGACGCTGTCGAGCATCTCTCTCCCTCTCTATCTCACTCAGCCACATGAAGCAGCTATAGTTGCTACATGGATTTGATATGCGTGGCCACCTGCACACCCATACCGACGATTGTGTGGCGCCTCAACTGGGGCCATGTGCCCGAGAAATGTGAATCGAAGCAGTTACCGAGTAAAAATGCAACTAGTTGGCAACTCCCTCTCTTCCCTCTAAACAGGGCGCGTTTAATTTTGAATTCGAAAACAGTGTAAGTAGTAGGTAGGAAGTAGGTGTAGGAAATATAACAATAGTGCACGAAAAATCATTAACGGAAGTGTAAAACGGGTCTTAAGCGGAGACCTTCTTTGATTTTGTTTGTTGTTTGATTAGAGTTCGAGTGTGTGCTGGTGGTGTGTTATTTGTGTGTAGAATTGAGTGGATTACTGACGGGTTCCGAAGCGTTTTTCATCGTTCAACGAATAACGACTGGGCTCCACGGATTCAATGGGGTGCATCCGGGTGACCCAGTAATCGGTGGTCATGTCACAGAATGCCTTGAACACATCTTCGAGCACCTCATCGGGATCCATCTTGAGGTGATTGCGGCCTATGATCTGAGACATCGAAACGCTGCTGCTGACTCGGCTGAGTCTGCGGCCGAGGCTGTGATCGGACAAGGCTGTGGCGCTGAGCTTACTCACATAATGCATCATCTTCTCGAGCAGAGAGTTAAGTTTTCCGGTCTTGCCGGGGTTCTGGCCACCGTCAGTACCGTCAGTCTGCTGCTTGGCCAGCTCAAGCTTGAAGCTCTCCTGCAGCTTGGCATGTTTATCGGTGGCATCGGTGGACTGCAGTCCGTCTGCGGCTCTCATCTCCAACTCTTCGTTTTTATCTTGCAACTCCTGAATGACGCCTTGATTGTATTCGAGTTGGCCTTTGAGTGCCGCGCAAAGTATTTCCCATTTCTGAGGGCTGCCGCACCCGTCCACTCCCTCCGGCACTGCCTGTGCCTTACTCTTGCACTCGTTGAGCTCCGCCACGAGTC